>NW_025334990.1:1135000-6135000 GCF_018152115.1 Drosophila rhopaloa | reverse complement strand
TGGTTACGCTCTGCTGCCTGCTGTGGGGCATGTCTAAGCCGGGCCGAAAACCAAAACAGGGTGGGGGAAATTTATAGCCTGGATGCGCTCTGTTGCCTTTAATCGTAGCAGAGCGAGGAAACCGAAAGAAATCCTCCCATATCAATAGAATGTCCGTGGCAATCGCAGGGATCGCAATCCCATGCCCGAGTTAATGGCCGCCACTTATGAAATCTAATTGTCTCACATGTTTAATTAAGTCGCAGGTGGGAGCGAACCGAGGCAACTAATGGCCCGGCCAAGAACAAGACTAAGCCCTGTAACTAGCTGCAATTTACTTGGCGATAAGCGATCTGCACGATCTCGTGGGGGAATGCTGGAAAATAGTTGAAATCGCAGTCGGTGCAGCCCCTTAAACATGCCACGGGAATATTTCTGCAGTCGATAACTTTTCTTGGGTCAGTAACCCAGTGCTGCGGAAGGTGGCAGAGCCTCCTGCTCTGATTGAACAATTATAAAGAGCAAATTATAGAGACGGACAACAGATGATGATGATGCTCCAGGCAAATCTCTGGCCAACATTCGCTGAGAGCTGAGCTTAAGATGTATTGATTGAAAGGCAGATGGATGACTCTCTCTCTCTCACTCTCCGTCTTTCCATAGCCATATTTTCCATCTCCCCAGCGAAACTGGGTCATTGTACCCACAGTAGCCGGCTTAAGTATAGTCACCAAACGGAAACAAGTTGCCGGCCAATATAGTCTTAATGGTCTGTGACAAGTTCAAGCCCGACTGTGCGTGTGTGTCTCAAATAAAAGTCTATAACAAGTGGCCAAGAGAACCGGCTCTCTATATAGCAAGAATCCCACTTTATATATAAGACTGTCAGTCAGTCAGCTTTTTATTGGGCTGTTTCCAACTGCGTGCCAAATAGAAATGGGGGAAATGCGTCAGTGTGCGAGAGCGTGGGTATTATTGTGTCATTCTGGTCTCTGTTTTGTTTGAATAGTCAGCTAACTGCACCCATTTAACGGCTTTTATACCCAAGTTCTTTTGGTCAATTCTTTATGTTTTGGGTATTTGGCATTTACAGGTGTTGGAATAATATTTTCTTTTTCATAAATTCCTCTAGAGATCAAGTTTGTTGTCTAAGTCTTTTGTTTTGACTTTAACTAAAATGTTCCGTAAGTGATCAAGTTTGTTGCCTAAGTCTTTTGATTTTGCTCTAGGAAATTAAACTACATTAACATTTTTGTATTTATGTATGAATTTTACATTTAATAAAAAAAAATGTAGTTGCGACCATAAATTAATTTTTCTAAGCTTAATGTTTTCTGGTCAAGTTTGTTTCCTAAGTCTTTTGTTTTGGTTGTAAAAAAATAACAATCTTTTAAATGTTTTTAATTGTTTATTTTTATTAAAGACTTCATTTATAAAGTAGGTTTTAGTTTGCTCTCGTCGAAAATGTTTTTTTTTTGTTAAATAAACCTTATTCTTATCTTCAAGCCCTCGGTTTGTTGTTAAACATTTCCTGTGACATGGGCAAAAAACCTACGAAATGCGTGTTCTGTCTTGGCCAAATTATGCTAAAATGTATGCCAAGAAGAGTCTGAATTTAAAACATTCCACATCTAACCGGTTTGAAGCGGTCTCCAAAATAAAAACCGCAGAGCATAAAAAGAGTATTTTCATTGATTGCCATTGATTGTCAACGCCGACACATGAAAGGGTCTCCAGAAAGCACCCCGCCTACCCTTCTCCCCGCGGCATTCCCTTCTGTTCTCTATCCCACTGCAATTTAATCTGGGCCCAAAGCGCCTCAGGACAGCCATTAAAGAAGATCGAAAATGACCAGCAAAAATCAGAAAAGGAAAAGCAAAAACGAGATAAATTGTGGGTTCAGTTGGCATCGCCTGCCGATGGGTGTGTGGCTGGGCCTGCCCGGCAGACTGAATGTGTGAGCACGCCTGGCAACTTTCGATGTGCTGAATTTCATTGTACAATTTTGGGCATCCCAATCCGAGAGTCGCTTCTCTTCTCACGGGAAAGGGAAAGTATGCAGTTATTGATACGGCTTCGGTTTCATGTTTTGATTGGGCATCCCAATCGCATCCCAACTGAAGCTCAGTCTGTGCTCGCCTCTAATTGAATGCTTCGGTCAGGGTGGAGAAACGCTTAAGTTAATTGAATACGAGCGATCAGCATGTGAGCTGATTACGAGCTTGAACCTTTCGGAACTGACTGCGTGGAAAGGGAAAGGAAGATGCTTTCTTAAAGTCATAAAAAAGATGTGAGATTTATTGATACCACTGTAGAAATTCTGGTTAATACATAAAAAGAAGTTCCCACGGAAAGTTAATCACTTTGCAATACAAAGAATTGAATAATTTTTCAACAGAATAGGGAATCGACTACTGTTTTTCAAGCTGTATCTACCAAAGAAATGATTCTTTGGTATGATAATAATTGACGATAAAAAAGGCTCGAAAAAAAAACTGATCTAATTAAAGCAGAAAACTAAAACATGTAATAAAGAACAGAACAGCTGGAACCAGAAACCAAGCTGCGCCCATGTTAATTAATATTATAATTCTTGCCTCTGCGCAGTTGCCAAACCTCAAATATCCTGTTGTGAAGTGCTCGAGAATTCCATAATAAATTGCATCAGCATTGCCAGCTCTTGAACAGGTGGCCCACCAAGAATCCACAAAAGTTCCCTGGCCAAGAAAAAATCCAAGCAGAGATCCACAAAATATAAGAAACCTGCCAAACGAACCTGCCTCTTGACCCAATAAAAAGTCAAGCGATAAATTTCTGCTCAGCCTGCAACGTTGTCGGCTTCTTTCTTCCACCTCTTTCCCATCAGGCAGCGTTCTTCGGAGCTCTCTCTCACTTACTCCAGCCAAGTGGGCCATGTAACCGAAATGTGCCAAAAAAAACTCAAAAAAATAAGAAGGAAAGATTGCTTGTGGAACCAGCTAATCTGAAAATTTAATCAGCCTAACAGTTGTGACTGAAGGAGAGGACTGCCAGGGGAAAAGGCTGAAACAAGGGGGAACCAAAACGAAATCGAAAAAGCCAACAGGTTGAAGTAGTAAGTCAGCGGGTTATAGTGTCACAGATGAGATCCCAACCGAACCCGAACCCGAACCCGAACCAATCCATCGATCTGTTGACTCAGTCATGCTGGACTACGGAAACTGAAAAGCCCAACTCATGGCGCTTTCTTTGACACTTTTCCAGTGGCTCAAATGCCCCATTGAGATTTCAATTCGCTCCGTGTATCTGTGTATCGAAAGCCCCGAAAAGCCGTTAGCTTGGGTGTATGCTAACTGTTAACTGTTTCAGTAAGCCATAACTGAATAGTCCGGCGCTCCGAGATTCTGTTTTCTTTTAATTAAGCTTGCTGTAAAATAATTTTCACTTCACCCAATTTTCCAGCCCGACTCTATGTAAATTCCGCGGCAGAACCCTCGGCACTCCCCCCATGCCAATGTGGCTTATTAGCTGCATGAAAGGTTTTGGCCCGACTTCAAATGGCCCAGTAAACAGTGCAGTTAGCTTTAATTGATTCCAGCCCGCTGAGAGCTAGAGCTGCCCGCCTCAGTTGGCCGGATTCGTGCAATTAAGCGGTTTCAGTGGCTGCCTGGCGGAGCAGCGGCTTTCGATGGAATGCATAAGTAAATGGTGCTCCTGGTTAGGGCCATGCCGCGCACTTAATTGTCGACTTCGTATGGGAAGTTGGCACTTAATGCGCATTAACAAGCAACAAATCCCTCTCGAAGCAGTGCACTAAGGAAAACTTACCGAACACAATCTAACTTTCTTAATTCCAAGATTCGCATAAATTTCAATTTCATTTATTATAATATTGCTTGTACACTTGAATAAAAATAGGAATTGAAACCCCCGCGAATTCTTAAAATGAGGATTCTGATTTCTTAAGAATCTTCATGAATTTATGATTTTTTAAATTAGCACATCAACCCCAATTTATAGTTTTAAAAAACGCCCCTTTTTAATTCCTTTTAGGAAGTCATGACAATTTGTATTTTAACCGCTAGGGTCAAATCTACTAAGTTTCTTTTGTGAGACTAAATTTAATGTTTGAAATTATTTTTTTTTTAAATGGAAGTTTTCTTTTCTTTACCAAAAACGTTTCTTTTATTTATTTTAATAAGCACTTCTTAGAATGGTGATGATGGTGATGTTTTTTTAATTCATTTTAATGTTCTTTTAAATCTATCATGGAGATTCAAAAAATAAAAAGAAAAATGTTTGTAACAGTTTAGTACAATATTAAATGTATTAAAAAAACAAATTTGAATAACTGGCAACGAATTTTGCATATATATTAATATATGTATATGTTTATTTTTAAATCAAATTAAAGCCGCTCAATGGTGGTAAACATTTAAAACAAATGTAATTTTGTAGTTGTCGAAAAAACAGATATCATTTCTTGATCATTAGTATTAAGTTATCTTATAAACTGTTATTTTTATTTTATGTGGGCAATTAAATGACAAAGGTGTTTCAAATTAAATGTGTATTGTAATAGGAATTACTATAGAAGCTTTCACATTTGTTAAGTCATAGCTTCTAACTAATTATGTGTTCATTATAAGAACGTTAACTATTTTTTGCCATCGCTGGTTAGGTATCCATGATGTTTTCATTACACTCCTTCATTCTGATTAGTTTTTTTGTGCCCAATTGAAGTTGGCTTGCCATGCCTAATGACGAATAAATTTTCACATATTACATAAGCTCAGCTGAGCGTCACTTAACGATTATGAACCACGCATGCAAAAGCCATAATAAACATTAATTAACTTCGATTCACGCGCGTCACGCACTTTGTAAGCGACAAAGCGAATTGGAACCAAACAAACGCAAAAACCCAAGACAAGCCCAAGAAAAAGTCAATGAATCCGGTATGAATAATCGCAATTGTGCAACAGAGGTTACCAATGAATCATAAGCCCCGAGATGCGATCAGCACTAGACAACCCAGATGCAGATGCGATCGACCCAGTTTTGAGGTTTTCTTCAAAGCCGTTTGAAATGTGTCACCCAGCGAGAAAGAGACATCGAGTGACATATCTCGATTTTAGTGGGTCAAGCCCGTATTTCAGTGGCAAAAAAAGAAAATTAACAAACTTCTTGGCGTGCTCGACAATTGAACGCATTTGTGCGGGTGTTCAGAGACACCTACAGTGGAATACAGTACAGAGCAGTACAGTTAGCACACTTCATTACGTTTGGCACAGTTTGAAGGCACTCAGGTGCTCAGGTGCTCAGCTGCTCAGGTACCAGGTAAACCTCAGCTATGCATTCTTTGTAACGCCTAATAAATTATGCAGCAAACGCAAGCTTTCTAAAAAGGAGAAGACGAAAATGAACGGCAGAAATGGAGAAGAATAAACACGTACTGTGCCCGCCTCGGGCATCTTCATCAACTGTTGGCATGTCGGGGCGAATTCTTTCTTATTTTTCAGTTTTTTGTGATCCGACATTCCTCGGAAATGTAACAGATTAAAATTATAATTATGCTCACGTGTGGAAAAAGTGGTTTGATGTATCTCCGTTTGCAATAACTAAATGCTCACTTGAGCAGAACCTTTGATGAAAACATGTGATTATTGCGCAGATAAGATCCGTTCAGAACAAGTGCGGGAGATTCGCTTGGCTAAGACAGAGTTTCGATTCGGATGACCGCTAGATTGGGTGGGTTCTTCAAATGATGCACAAGAGTGCATTTGGCAGTCTTATTTTCTTTTATTGCTCTTCCTATATTTTTAATATATACAATAGAATAAACTCCTGACCTTACTTAAAAGAAGAATATTTATAGGTCGATCATTGGTAATAGAATAGCAATGGGACAATGGAATTAGAGGGCCTAAATCGCAGCCTTATCCAGTGTATTTTATCAATTGAGAAATCTATGCTAAGATCTGCTGAAGATCATGGCCTTGCTATCTCAACTTTCATCCTCCCACTTTGTTCGACACCGTGAAAGTTGGCTGCCGGCACAGGCCTCACAATTAAAGTTCAATTTATTAACTGAATGCATGTGAAATTCTTTTGTTGGGCATGTCACTGTCGTGTTGCCCGCCCCTTTCCCCCCGATTTTGGCCAAGACTTACCTGTTATTTGAACGAGGAGCAGCAGAAGAGCCAGTGGCAACGTCGACACTGCCATGGCCATCAAGTGTCGATGGTCTCTTGGCATTCTATTGTTGGAAATTGCTGACTGCTGGGAGGTGCCTCGGCCCCTTCTTCCAGCTCCAACCCCAACTCCGAGTCCAACTCCGAGTCCAACTCCAACTCCTCCTCCGCCTCTGTCTGCGGCTCTACTCGACTGTATATTGTGTGTTAAATTCTGTGGCTTTCGTCGCATGTTTGCATAAACTACCACACTCTTTTACCTCTTCGAGGGTTATTGTCAGCGGTTTCTATTATTTATTATTGGTATTTCGTTTTTTTTATTGATGAACCGTGCCCTGGTGAGGCATGTTTTGGCTTTGACCGTGTGTATTTATGCTGAAAAGAGGGAGAAAGGTGGTCAGACGAGCGTAAAGGTTGCAAATGATTCTAGAGTTTGTGTCTTGAGTCTTTTGTTTTTGGGTGAGTCCATTGCACACAAACTGAATCACTAAAATTCAATTACTCAGCCCTAAATGTGCCACGAAAGTTGGCAGTGGACATTACGTCTAAAAAGCATAGGTCGAAGCCCCATTAACTGGCAGTACTCCACAAAAGTAGCATTGGCATTTACATAAGCAGCGGCTTAGTAAGTCAATAAACCTGGCTATCTAAACGGCTGGAAAAGAAAACACTTTCAGAAAAACTTTGCTGTTATTTCCCAGTTACGTAAAGTGAAGCGTTCCATTCAAGCGACTAACTGAACCCGGCTGATTGAAATGCTAATTTTGATTGATGTCCAAGACGCTCAGAAATTGGTTGCAGCGAAAGTCGGAGCACAATTTGAGGTGTCAGAAAGCAAAAGTGAAATTCCAAGTTTATCAACTGGAGCAGATCTGTCGCCAGTTGCCCGCGGACAAGCCCTAATCGATTTCGGTGGCTCGAGATTACCCAATGTGTGTGTGTGTGTGTGTGGCGTGCTAGTGCTAATCAGAAGCCAAAACAAGATCTGGATCGCAAACCGCAGTAACTGAAGCAATTGCCGGGCATTAGATGGAAAGTGAAAGCATCCAGCCAAGCAGCGGTAACGGAGGTAGCAAATGGAAAGGAAAGGTAAGCTAAAGGTTGCCTCCGCAGCATACGAGCATTGGAGTGTTCGAGTATTCGGGTATATACGTGATCTCAGACCGGATCGGACCGGTCATATGCCGCCTGCAGTTGAGTCATGTCCAGGTCTGATTTTGGCAGCTCTTTTGCTTTGTTTATGCTCTCTGTTTACCCGCCGTTCGGTTTCGGTCTCGAAAAGGAACCTTGAAATCTCCGCTGTACGCTTGAAGAATCCCAGTGAAATAGAAAGTTTTACGTGAGCAGCCAGAAGAGCAAAACCACAACAAACACTGTTTTCTTCGTGGGCGAGTTGTCGTTGTTTTCTGTTGCTTTCTGGGCTGTCATTAAATGACTCCATTTTTCAGCGGATTGTTTTTTGTTTTTCCATTGAGCGATCCGCCCACACTGGCGCTTGTTTACATTTTCATAGGAATAATTTTTGGTTTTATCAACTTTGCTTTCTTTTCAACTTTTTTTCAACACCCAGCGGAAGTTGCAGCTCGTAATTAGTTTTCATTTCTTTCATATCTTCTTCAGTTAAATGACTCATGTGATTTTTCATAAGCCATTTTTTTTGGAGCTTTGTCTGTTGCGTAACCGTTTTCTGAGCCGGCAAAACAAAAGTCAGAGGAAGGTGAAGGTGGATAAAAGGTGAAGTGAAAAAAAGGGAGTTGAGATATATTGACAGAGAGAAACATAAGTGTGTCCGAAATACGAAATCAAAAGTTGCATAAGGCATGATCTTAATGACTGTCAGTTATGCCAAAGTATTGCCACTGAGGAAAGTAAGTCATACATGTCCTTTAAGCTGCTGTTTTAATGGAATTTCACCCCCCTCTCCACAAGACTCAATCCACAAATTTTCCTGTTCGCTGCTTTTCCATTTCGGACTCACCTCAAAGCGTTTCCATTAATCATGCGATTGCAATCGCCGAGATTTGATTGATGTTTTTGCGTGCAGCGGGTATTGCACGTTATTTTCAATTAGATTTTGCACATAAATAACGCTAATAATGAAAAATTTCACCAGACAAACTGCAAAAAAACGACAAGGCACACCAAATTGAAGATCTCGCCGACCCAGAGCCAAATCCAGCTTGAGTTTCGGCCACGATCGAGCCGAGTGGAAATGCGGTTTTGCGGCTTGAAGGAATGCAAAACTCTAAATAATCGAAAAGCAAAAATCAAGCGACAGCTGCTGCCCGGAAAATTGGCACAAGTGCGCTCGAAATGGCACAACTAACAGTATCAAGTGCTGGAACGGGAATCGGGAGTGGGCAGTCTACTTGTGGACTTCCACTCGCTCTTGGTCTTGGACTTGGTCTTGGACTTGGTCGTGGACTGGGACTTGGCTTAGAGCCATTTAGCGGATCGCATTGCAGTCGGCGGACGTGTGTAGGCCGACCGACAGGTTGCAGCGGACCACGTATCCGGTTGGGACCGCCAACCTGGCGGTTGTTCTCGCGAAAAAAAGAAAAAATGCCCAATTAATTCACTGACACTCCTGGGCCAGAGTGGCTCTCTAATTGGGAGTGAAACGGCGGACAAATTATGAATTTGCAACCAATTTCACAGCGAGCGTAAACAAAAGCCGCAGACAAAACTAACTGCCAGTCGAGGCAAAAAGGTAGCGCGAAAAAAAGAAAGTTTTTTGAAGTTTTTTGTTGCTGCCGCTTTGGGGCTATATGTATATGTATATATGTATTTCTGCTTGTCTACACACACAAACGCGAGTCGCACAAATATCATTTATTCGGTATACGTTTACATATTCGCTATTCCTATTCCCCGTTTGGCTCACACCGAGAAAAACACTCTTTTCTTTCTGCAGCTCACTCACACGCATGCGCAGCGTTGGCTTTAAGCCCGCTTAAGTTATTCACTTTTCATAGACGACGACTCGAACGCACACTCGCACACACGCACAACGAAGCCCCGACCGAATTGGCTCCTCACTTTTCTGGCCCACAAAGCGCGATCACCTACCAAGAAACCGTCAACAGGTGCGCACCGTTCGAACGCTCGACTCAAACTGACTCAGGTTGTGGCCCGAAGACTCCGCGGCGAAGAAGCCGAAGAAACGAGAAACCGGAGGAGCGATCGCTCTTCGGAAGAGTACTCGGGAATGAAAGATTCGCTGGCCAGTCTTCAGGTCGTCTCTGCCAAATAGACGGCCAAATACTGGAGTAAAACATGTACATTTCGCATTGCAATAAAATAAACTCCTCTTTATGGATAAAATCATAAAGAGTTAATACCTTACAGTTGTACCAAACATATGTAAGTGAGTTTCATTCCCGATCGTCAAGATTTTACAACTTGATTAGCTTGCACTATGGTCAGAGAAACAAATATATGACATCAGTGGGATATAAGGTTTTATAATAAACTCAGGGGATGTGGCTGAAACGGCATAAACTAATACCCTCTACAAAGGAACATGAAGGATATGTTGAAGATCATATTTGGATAAAATAAAAGGAGGATAACGAAATGATAAAAATTAAAAATAAAAAAATTATTTTGGGAAAAAAATAAGTGAAATACTCAAAAAGTTCTGAAAAACAAATTCTAATGTTGATGGTTTCAATAGATCAAAGTTTATAGTTTTTAAAATTGGATATAGCAAGGCAATTCCTTTTCTCTACATTTATAATCTTAAAAAGTAATTTTGATTTTTATGTGAATTTATAATGCGATTTGTTGACTAAAGTAACAAATATTCTACACCGAATCCTTCTGAATTTCTTGACAGCTTATCTGCGAAAAGCTGGATTGCGCCTTAAACACTTGGTGAGTAAGTGCCACTGACAGAGGCCGTTTGAACGGAAACAATAACGATTGAAAGTGGCAATCTGGCGAACATACGCTCCTTAATTAGATCGTGGTTTAGGGTTGTGCCGGTCCCGTCCTAAGATCGATGGCGAATTCCTGGCGGACAGCACTCAAATCAGTGGCCATTACTATGCAAATTGCTTCGGCTGATTCCGCTAAATTTGACTTTCAATTAAAAATGAAAATGGCTCAGAAGAAAACTGAGCTTAGCAATGCAAAAATAATGAAAGAGAATCGAATCAAGGCAGTCTGTTCGATCGTCTGCTCAACATGCCACAAAACCATGCCCCATGACCAGTGAAATTGTGTTTGCCGGGCTTGTTTTCTTTTATTTTATTTTCTTTCCATCTTCTGCGTTTTCACACTTTTCACGAATCGACTTCTCCATTGTTGGGCAGCTGTGCTAATGGAATCGGCAAGCAGCCACCAGCGAACCATTTATTGAGCACGCTGGCGGCTTTAATAGTTCTTAAGCACCTGCGTATTAATGTCAGAGTCGCAGTGAATCGGGCAGCGGTACTTGACTTTAATTTTCTCAATTAACTTTATTCATTCGATCATAAACATGTGCATTAACGGGTAAAGGGAACAGGACTACTAGGCTAGTACTTCGGCAGCTCGGAGTAGCGCGGCGGCGTGGACCAGAGGACGCTGGAGTTGCGCTTCAGCTGGCTGGGATCGATGTTCGGGAATATCTGCTTCAGGTCCGGCGTGGTGGGCACCACCGAGAAGAAACTGTCGATGATGTCGGTGGGGCAATGGCTCTGCATGGCGATCGCCTCCCCTCTCACATGGCCTGGAATAAAAAGGATAGTTAGATTTTAGTCAAACTAATTAACAAATATATCATTTAAATAATGAATAAGGCATATGGTTTATTACACATGTAAATCATAGGCTCAACAAATATTTTCTTACTTTTCGAAATTCAATAGGAAACTGATCAAATGCACTGCAAGTCCTAAATTTCATTTGAAAAACTAAGAATAATGTTATTTTCTATTATCCATAGCATCGTTAATAAATGGTAATTGCGTTCTACTGTAAAATTGGTTTTAAAAATCACTGTTTGGATGTTTTAGATTATCATATATCTATAAGAAATTGGCAAACAGAATAACTTAAAAGCATTTCTGCTATAGCCTTGAAAATGAAAAAAAAAATTCGAATTCTCTATTCGAAATTCTGTATGGAAACTTAAACTACCATTTTATTTGGCAAACTTACTTCGACTCCAGGTGGGTGCGGGAGGGCGCTTATGTGTGACCTTGCCCTCGTCGTCGGTGGAGTCGTCCTCGTGCAGCATCTCCCAGGTGTACTTGGTCTTCGGCGGCGGCGGAAGCATCTTCTTGGGCTTGGCGCCGGTCAGCTGCTGCAGCTTCTGTTGCTCCAGCTCCTTGATCTTGGCCCTCTTGAGCGCCTCGGCCTCCTCCTGCTGGCGCATCTTGCGCTGGATCTCCTCCAGCTCCTGCCGCTTGCGCTCTTCTAAGCGCTTTCGCTCCTCCTGCTTCTTGGCCCGCTCGGCGGCCAACTTGGCCATGCGCTCGGCTCGCTCCCGTTCCTTGGCCTCGCGCTGCTGGGCCGCCTGCTGGTGCTTCTGCTCTCGCAGCTTCTTGCGCTCCTCGGCAAGGTTGTGCAGTCCCTTGCGGAAGTCATCGCCGCTGTTCTCGCGCGACAGTGTCTTGGTAGACGTAGAGTTGGCTGACTTCAGGTTCGTCCCCGTGGCCGTTTTCATCAAAGGAATGGCCTTGGACGCGCTTGCAGGTCCCTTTTTGGGCTGCGCGGAGCTCAAGGGCAGCGTGCTGCTCGTCTGCGTCGGCGTGTAGAAGCGACCCATCGTCGGAGCGGGAAGTTTGCCAATCTTGGGAGTGTTGCTGGACCCCGGGGTGCCCTGCTGAAAGGAAGGATAAACTGATTATGCGGTTTTCCGGACGTAAGAAAGAAAAGACCAACACGTAACGTTGTCTTTTTTCTGATTAAATTAAAAACAGTAATTTTAGAATCCAATGATTTGTTCATGCATACCTAAGGGCGAACTAAAAAATTTAAGGATTTAAAAGGTTTTGATAATAATAAACGTAAGCTATTATTTTTATGATCTATATTCATTATATGTATTTATACGGACACACCTTTACCAATATCAGTCAAGATAATTATTTTCAATACCTTTTAAATTGTCGTTTGGTTAGATCAGACTGACAACATATTTGTGCAAAATGATATATCAATAAATTAACCCAAGCTAAGTTCAGCTGGTTAAATTATTTAAACAAAATGATCTATTATCAATATTTAAATTGTTGGAAAAAGAGAACCTATTCCTAGATAGTTTTGTTGACCCTAGCTGAAACTTAGATTTAGAATTGCGCTCCCAACAGAAATACAAAATAAAAAACTGTATGAAATCAAATGTAAAGCCTGATGAAAGCACTGATATTTAAATGACCTTATAATGGAAATCCTTAATAAACAAATCGGGCCTTCATTTATTAGGTTACTCACCACTTCCTTGCCCCGTTTGGGACGCGAATTGGCTTGCGCCTGGGCCGCATTCTCGAAAGCCTCCACGCGGAGCTTCACCGGACTCTGCAGGAGTGGGCTGTTGGATTGATAAAGTTACATTACCCATGAATCACACATGCGTGCTATGGTGCTACTTACTTGAATAGCTCGTGGGTGCGAGTTGGCAGCTTTATAGCCTTGATGTTCGATATCAGCTTTGCCGGCGGCAACTTCTCCTCCAGCGACTCGTCCTCTGTGAGCAGACTGTCCTGCTTAATCACTGGCGGCTTCTTTTCGCCGGACTGAACCTCGAAGGTGGCATCCGAAGCCGTTCCCATTGGGCTGTCGCCTGTGGGTGCTGGACCCAGTACCATGGTTGCGTTTGAAATGGTCACCGTCTCGTTTGCAGCGGCTGGAGCAGCTACAGCCACTGATTGCTCTGCAATGGGCGGACCCTCGAGTGCGTCCTTGTAGATGGAGCGTTCCCGGTTCGGTCCCGACTCGGTGCTTCCCTTGCGTGTGCGCGACGACACTGGCGAGTTCTTGTCCAGGTCGCTAAAGCGCTCCACCTTGATCGGTCGGTGGTTCTCGACGTCCTTCTTCTTCTTGCGGACCTTCTTGACGACCTCAGAGGTGGTGGTTGTGTTATTGGTCGTTGTGTTACTGGCCGTAGTGTTGCTGGTCGTTATGTTGCTGGTCGTTGTATTGTTGGCCATTGTATCGTTCGGCCGGACCACATCCATCGTCACGGAGGAGGCGGTGGTTACATCTGTTGCGGTAGACGCATCAGTGGGAGGGGCCAATGCTTCGTTACTTAGTTTCTCGCGCTTGATCTTCACGCGCAGAGGCTTCGTTGTATTGGCGCCCTCGGAAGGCTCCGCCTGTGACTTCTCCCGCTGCACTGCTGCTGGGGCTGCTGGGATTGCTGGCTCCGACTCTGACTCCTTCTGCTCCTTCTTCTGGGCAGGCCGCCCACTGGTGGAACTATCGAACTGGGAGACTCGCTGCTCGCTCTCCACCTTGACCTTAATACTCTCTTCGTTGCTGGGCCGGCGCATCTTGCGGTTGATCGAGGGCTCCTTGAGCAGCTTCTCGGACTTCAGCTTGGCAGCGCGTTGTGGCCGTCCGGAGTTTAGGGTGGTGTCCGCCGGGGCGAGCGCGGGCGTGGGCGCGGGCGGAGGCGGCATCAGCGAGGCCGTGGAGTTGAGTTCATCCTCAGCGACGGCCAGCAGCTGGGAATTGCTGACCCGAACTGTCGGGCGGGCCGAGAAGCTGGCCGTGGTGTCCGTGGCAGCTAAAATAGATCATTAGATGGGCTCGGGCGTTCATGTGGACAGGAATACTCACCCTCGGAGTCGTCCTGATCCTCGGCCAGAGAGCTGAGTCGCTTGGGCCGCTTCTTCGTCTGCTGCGGAGTCACCGAGGAGTTCTCCTGGCTCCTGGCCGTCGGCGCACTGTCCGCCGTTTTGGCATCCGCCTCCGAATGTACACTGCCGTAGAAGAGGTGGTCCAGCTCCTCGAAGTGGGCCTGCGAAAAAAAAAAAACAGATGACGCCATGTTGACTGTGGAGGAATTTCGGGTCCTGATCGTGGCCTTACCTTGCTGAGCACCTCCAGCTCGCGCCGCAGTTCCGAAAGCGAGCCCAGCACGCCCAAGATGTCCTCCATTGCTAGCGACTGTATCTGACAAACTGCAAAATTCCTCCGATTACTTCGTTTTTTTCAAATGGCGGCAATGTAGACGCGCGTCAGCTAGAGGTGGAGAAACATCGATGCCAGCATCGACGTTATCGATGTTTTAAACGATGTTTTTCTCTCTCTAACGGTGCGCTGTTAACGACTTTACTACAGCTCTTACGCACTCTGTTATTTTCCACTCCAGTTTTAACACAATATAGAAAATGCACTTTGATCATAGCACTATTTGCTCATCTGACGAAATATTGAAATGATATTAAGGATAACTTTAATAGATTTATTTATTATTCTCTACAAGCCTTGCCTAAGCAACCTGCAATCGAACATTAAGGGTTAATTAAATAACCACCACTTTTTTATTTTTATTTTCACTTAATTCAAACAACACCATTAGAGGTGCAGAAAAATATACACAAATGTTTGACAACATTTTCTTTTTAAACATCGATAAGAAATCTAAGTTTTCCGCCAAAAAATCCTACAGCGGAAGCATCTGTTAATATGGGCTTTGTTTTAGCCCTGTTAGCCGTTAACAGCGCTTTGCGTTCGGTAAGACGCATTGATAGCGCCGCTAGTCAACACTGCAAGGGCGAGAAAGTTCCCGCGCAAAATGAAAAACATAACCAAATATGGTTTTAAGAAGTACATTTTAGGGGATATGCATTGTACACCTAAAAGTAATATTCAGTAGCTCAATAAAACTGATAAAAACAGGTTTTCTAACATATTCCAGGTCCTACTTTATAATTAAGTTGAACTAGTTCCAGCTGGATCTCCCAAGTACCACCTCTAGAAAACAGTGCTGCAAGCCTTAGCAATACCCAAATTTGAAACAAAAACTATGAAAGATTGATATTTTTAAGCCCAAAGAGGAAATATTTGAACAAAACAAACTTATTTAAAGAGTGTAACAAGCTAGGAGACCCCACATTTTGGACAATTTGTTTACCTACCCCTCCAGTGTTGCAGAATACTCGCCGCCGATAGTATCGCCATGGCGAGCTGACCAAGTTGCCCACCGCTAGCACATTTGTTAAAAAATTTGCAACAAGCCAACGAAAATCGACCAGGAACGGTGGACAGCCAAAACCGCGCGCTCTGCGACGACCACCGTGGGATGCACATACGTATGCGCACCCGTGCCGCGGAGTAGACACAGTGCCCGCGATCCGCGACCCGCGAACCGCCAATCCCCGAGAAGCCAGCTGCAGCAGATCCCACAGATCCCGCCGCAGATCCAGAACATGGGCCTCGACTTCGACGCAGTGGAGTACTGCAAGGGCGTGAAGAGCCAGCAGTCCCAGCCGCCATTCGCCTGTCCCGTGCGAGGATGCGACCGCAGCTACAAGACCATCATGGGCCTGCAGTACCATCTGATGAAGTACGACCACGACAACCCCCAGCCACTCACGCCCGTCCTGACTCCCAGCCGAAAGAAGGCGCGCTCGCGCTCCGGTGGCCACCACTCGACGCCCCGGCCGCCCAAGGAGCATCCAGCGCCCGGAGTCGGGGGCTCGGAAGCCCGAAACGGCTGCTCCTCGGCCGGCACGGGTGGCGGGACCACGTCTGGAGGAGGCCCCGTGCGGCAGTACGCCAATCCCGAGTCCCTGGTGGCCTACAACGAGGAGGAGGCCACAGTGACGTTCAACCTGGACGGAAAGAGCGTGCGCCTAGGCATCGACGACGCTCTGCCGCTCGTGGAGGACGAGGAGTTCGCCGCCCTGGTGACCAGAGGCTGCATCCTGAACGCCGACGCACCGCCGCTAGAGGAGAATGCGCCCTGGGCACGCGTCCAGGTGCCAGAGGCCAGAGTGGCCGAGATTCCCGACTACCGAGTGCCTGACGCCCCGCCACGGCCACTGGCCTACTACCGCTTCATCGAGAAGTCGCTGGAGGAGCTGGACGGCGAGGTGGAGTACGACGTGGACGAGGAGGACTCCGCCTGGCTGGAGCACATGAACGAGGAGCGCCAGCGGCTCGGCCTGAATGCCGTGGGCATCGACACCATGGAGCTGCTGATGGACCGTCTGGAGAAGGAGTCGCACTTCCAGGCGGCGGCCAACGGCACGCCCACGGGCGTCGAGGTCGACGACGACGCTGTATGCTGCATTTGTCTGGACGGCGAGTGCCAGAACACCAACGTGATACTTTTCTGCGACATGTGCAACCTGGCAGTGCATCAAGACTGCTACGGGGTGCCATACATACCAGAGGGCCAGTGGCTGTGCCGGCGATGCCTGCAGTCGCCCAGCAAGCCCGTCAACTGCGTTCTGTGTCCCAATGCCGGTGGGGCCTTCAAGCAGACGGACCACGGCCAGTGGGCGCACGTGGTGTGTGCTCTATGGATACCGGAAGTGCGGTTCGCCAACACCGTCTTCCTGGAACCCATAGGTGAGTACTCCCCTGTTCCCTTAAAATCCCCATTAAACGTTGACATTCTTCCGCAGATTCAATCGAGACCATTCCCCCTGCTCGCTGGCGACTCACCTGCTACGTGTGCAAGGAGAAGGGCCTGGGAGCCTGCATCCAGTGCCACCGGAACAGCTGCTACGCCGCCTTCCACGTCACCTGCGCTCAGCAGGCGGGCCTCTACATGACCATGGACACGGTCAAGGACGGCCACAACGACTCATCCATGCACGTCCAGAAGTTTGCCTACTGCCACGCCCACACGCCGGCGGACGCGAAGCTGAAGATGAACGTACCGGATTTCGAGGATACACGCCACAAAATGCGGGAGGCACGCAAGGCTTTGGCCAAGAAGCGCTCAACAGCGCCCGTAGTGCTAATTCCGACTATTCCGCCGGACAGAGTGCAGGAGATCGCCACCATGGTTACAATGCAGCGCAAAAAGGAGTTCCTCGACCGCATAATCGCCTATTGGACGCTCAAACGGCACTATCGCAACGGTGTGCCTTTACTGCGACGCCTTCAGAGCCAGGGAAACAACCACGGCGTGATCCAGCGGAACGGCATCGAGGGGTCGCCGGACACGGGTGAGTTGTACCGGCAGCTCAAGTACTGGCAATGCCTGCGTCAGGACCTCGAGCGGGCGCGCCTGCTGTGCGAGCTGGTGCGCAAGCGAGAGAAGCTGAAGGTGGCCTTCGTGCGGATCTCCGAAGAGGTGGTGATGCTGCAACTCAATCCGCTGGAGGCGGCGCTATCAAAATTGCTAGACGCGCTGGAGGTGCGGGATAGCATGGAGATCTTCCGTGAGCCCGTGGACACCAGCGAGGTGCCAGACTACACAGACATTGTGAAGCAGCCCATGGATCTGGGCACGATGCGGTTGAAGCTAAAGGAGTGCCAGTACACCTCATTGGAGCAGCTAGAAGCTGACTTCGACCTGATGATTCAAAACTGTCTGGCGTACAACAACAAGGACACGGTGTTCTATCGCGCTGGAATCCGGATGCGCGACCAGGCGGCACCGCTCTTTGTCCAGCTGCGGAAGGAGATGCAGCGGGATGGGCTTCTAGAGCGATCGCAACGCTCCCACATCGACCACGTGGAAGCTGAGGTGGAGCATGAACTACGATTGCTGCTGGCTGCGCCCTCCAGCGAAGACATCGTCCAGAAGCTGCTTATCCTCGCCGACAAATCCCAGGTGCTCAAGAACCCCAGCTATCGCACCAAGAAGATCAAGCAGATCCGGTTGGAGATTACGCGAATGCGCAAAAGTCTCCAGAAGGCGAGATTTGCAGCTGTGAGTTATGGATTTCTTTGCTATCTATCTTAACTAATACGTATTATTTTTCTACAGCGCTACTCCTTGCACGCAAACCAATCCCAAAGCGAAGAAGAGGATGCTGTGGGAGCTTCGCCTTCTAAAAAACGCACGCGCAAACGGTTGAATAGCAGTGCCGTCGACATGGCACTGGCTAATGACGAGGAGGATGAAGAAGAGGAATCTGAAGAAGATTCGATGGGCGAGGATAATGTGTCCAAGGACTTGCTAAATTCCACGCAAACGCCGCCCTGCAGCCCAATAAAGAGTCTTAACAACAGTAGTTCTCCTGTGGGCATCAATCGAAGGTTAGTTTTATTGATGGCATTCATTATCTTTGGAGTTAATTCTTTGCTGCTAAATTTCTGGGTGGGCCTCTCACAATGCTTTACTTACATGTTAATCCTCTTTAATTCCATTCTAGAACGGCCATATTGCTAACGCGAAAGTCGCAGGCTGCCCTGAAGAGACCCTCGGAGCCAATAACAACGCCTGTGAAAGAGGAGCACCACAATTCGCAGTCCTCCAACACTCAGTCCACCAGCGGCAGCTCATCATCCGCCACCACGGCGGCCACAGCTGCCTCCAGTGCAACGGGCACGCTGAATCACGTCCTGGCCACTGCTCCGCCCACTGTCTCCAACTTTGCGTTGACGCAGAACAGCAGCAGTGGTGGTGGTGGTGTCCTTGCATCGGGAGCAACACTGGGAGTGTCATCGTCAGCCGGAACCCCTGCAGTCGCCAGCTTGAGCTCGACGAACCTCGCAATGAACAGCAAACTGAATGCGGGTCTGGGCGTCAAGTCGCCAAAGAGGCCGGGTCGCTATCGCCGAATACCGGAGGTGAGGCACAGCGCCTCCATGTCACCAAAGAAGTCGCCCAATCCGGCGGTGGCCGTCAGTCAGGCGCTGCCCATGCCCGAGCCCCTGCCCTTCGAGCGAATCCCAGACAGCTTCCGGGTTTACCGGGCCAACAATCAGCGCGACGTGAGCGACAGCGATGATGCACCCTCGCAATCGAGCAGTCCATGCAGCAGTTGCTCCGACTTCAGTATGTCGGGCAGTTGTTCCGACTTCGACAGCGACGAGGCGAGCGATGGCGATGCGGACGGGGATGCGGATGGAGACGGCAGAAGGAGTCGCAGCGAGGGCAGGGAGTCGACGTCGCAAGACGGCACCACGGACGCCATGGACCTGCAGCATGCGAGCCTCAACCATGGCCAGGGTAATAACGGCAACATGGCCATCAGCAGCAGCAGCGGTGGAAGTGGTGGCAGCTCCAGCGATGACGACGAGGATGAGGAGCGACCCCTGAGCATGCGACAGAACAAGGCGATCAAGCTGGGCACGCGAAGCACACCCACACCGACGACAATGGCAAGGGGCGCATCTTTGACGGCGACTCGGGGACGTGGCAAGCGACGAAGCAATCTCAGCGAGTCCACCAGCTCAACGGCCACGCCACCGCCTCTGCTCCGGAGGGCGGGAAAGCTGCGGTCGGCCACGCCCAACGCCTCCCCGCTAGTGAACAGCATCAAGGCGAGGAGGAACACCACGGCGGCTGCCAGTACCATGCCGACAAATAACAATCGCAGCAAGCATAGTGAGGATGGCGTCTCCTCGGAGCGGCACAATCACCACTCGCACGGCCAGAAGCCGACGCTGGAGCCGCTGCAACTGGTGTGGGCCAAGTGCCGCGGCTATCCCTGGTATCCCGCCCTCATCCTTGACCCCAAGACGCCCAAGGGGTTCGTGTACAATGGAGTGCCGCTTCCCGCCCCGCCCACCGACGTTCTGGCGCTCCGCAAGAACTGCCTGGACGACATCGTGTTCCTGGTGCTCTTCTTCGACGTGAAGCGCACCTGGCAGTGGCTGCCGGCCAACAAGCTGGACATCCTCGGGATCGACAAGCAGCTGGACCAGCAGAAGCTGGTGGAGTCACGCAAGCCGGCGGAGCGGAAGGCTGTGAAGAAGGCGTACCAGGACGCTCTTCACTACCAGAGCCAGGTCTCCGACTTGGAGGGCCAAGGACCCGATCCGATCATGTGAAAGCTGATGGCCCGACTGCATCTGTAGGCGCCTCTCGAAAAGCTCTAGCCATTTAGTTAGCTCCCGCCAAAGGGATCGCTCGTATTTTTATATCTCGTTTGTTGTTACTCGATACTCGAAGATGACGAAGTCGAAAAAGGCCCTCCATTAGAGTATTTCGTTGGCGAATATCCAATTTGCACTGCAAGTGTCTTTGATTTTCGTTTGTTGCCAAGCCACCAGGGATCGTTTGCCCCTACACCATTATGTACAGTTTTTGTAATGCGCGCAGTTAGCGAATTCGTTGGAGGATCCTATTTTTTGTACATTATTTGGCTTTTGTGACCACGATTATGAAATGTTAAGTAGATCCCATAAATCGGTTCGAATCACAACAACATGGAATTTATAACCTCAAGACGATTAACGCGAAATCAAATCAATGTTTAAGTTAAATAGTTTTAAGCTCTCCTACAGTTAAGTCCAAAAACAACAATACTAACAAAACCACAAAAACAAAGCTAGCAGGCGCCCCAAGTTAAAAATCGTGTAAAAACTTAAACCGGTATATAGGGGATAAAAGATTATTATAAACATTTACAAATAGCATTACAAATTGTATAGATGTGTGTGTGTGCGCGTGAGTCTCTACATAAATCGATATATCTCTATATGCATATAGTGTACGTCTTGATTTCCATATGAACAAATAATATATTTGATTATTATGATGTATTAAAATGATGAGGATTATTATTATTATAATTACTGTGTGTAATTAATGCAAAACTTTCGTATGCCTAAGTGGAAAGCGTAGACAATTAAGTATTGAAGTAGTTGGCTCCAATTCCCCGAATCCCCCACCCCACCCTAAAAATCAGCCCGACACCACCACCTTTGCCCTTAACAAGATTGAATATTGTTTAAATCTAATGGTAAATTAAATGCAGAAAAATAAATGTTTTAAACAAAACTGTGTGTTATTAGTTACAATTTCCAGTTTTACGGGAACTGGTGCCGTTTTCCAGATTCAAGTCCACTGGCCCACAGTTTTAGCAGCCTCATTTCGCAATTGTCACCAAAAGTGCGTCAGTGAGGTTCGACAGGAATTGACTTATATTTATTTTGATTATCCCCAGGTCATTCACCAGGTTTTGAGGGGCTGCTGTTAACAGTGTCATATTCACCCCTCATCAATTATCACCCGGGCAGATGTTTTGTTTTACAGTTTTCGGCAGTACAGTTTTAGTCTCGGCGCATGACACGTGATTCACTTACTCTCGGTAATTGACTTTCGATTTCATCAGCACGGATTCAATTTAAGACTTTCTAAAAAATTGTGAAATAATTTACAATATATGTTAATTAGTCCTCTTCACTTTATCCTACAGTTTTGGAAACACTTGCACTCTGTTAAAGTTACCAATATTAATTAATATTTTTGAAATTTGAACTTAAGATAAAACTGTTGTTTTATATATTAAGAAGAAAAACAATTAAAAACAAATGTTTTTATATGCTGTGTTTTTTTCTTACCGCATACAACTGTAAACACAATCCACAATTTTTAATGTGACTAACTTACTGATAACATTAAAAAACAGTATTTAATTTACTGTCCCCGCGGTAATTTACAGTTTTTCTAGTACGAATATTAACTTATTTAATTGTTATTGGTTATTTTTATTGGTTAGACTATTTTACCTGCGAATTTTTAATAAATTACCTCTAACATGGTACCCATTACGTTATGTAATGATTATTTTAATGATTTCAATGGATTTTCAATGAATTTTTTTCCTTTTGCGAGATAAAAAGTTTTTGAAAACTCTTAATATTAAATTGTCCATTATTTAAACATCTTATTCTTAACGTTTCTTCTCAGTTTTAAAGTCTCAAACTTCTTTTGAGTGGAAAAAATGTAAACACTTTCAAATTCACGAGTCACGGCCCAGAAACACGATTAGGCCAATTAATTTGAAAAGCAAACATTAAACCATAAGATTGAACGAACTGATTTAAGAGGCGGTCAAAACAAAACATAAACAAAGTGATTTTTTCATGAAAAATTAAGTTGTTTGCGTGACAATTGCAACGCATAACAAAAATAAATCTTGAAATATTTTCAACGCATTTCTCACGTGCTTAGACTTGAAAAACAGCAGCAATTTTGTTTGGGGCCTCGATGCACAACTCGAGTGCTAAGCCCGGCTTAAAGCTGTCAGTCGACTTAGCTACCGTTCGTTGGCGGTAATCAAGGGGTTATTAAACAACTCAATTTTAATTTAACTGTAGATGATAGAACGCCCAAAATCACCAGCAGCTGGCCTTAATTATTAATGCAAATTTATTGTCGGTAGTCGGCGACTGAGGTTTATCGACTGTTGTTTGTGCCAACATAATTACCCATAGTTGTTGTCGAGTAACTACTGACCACGGCATTTTGTATCGTTTATTATCGTATTTACTATAAATTTAAAAGTATTATGAAGATTTTTTGATTGTATTTCATTTAGAGAACATCGACTTTAATTCGCTTTTATATTCCTATTCTTGGAAATATTAAAAACTTTGCTCCTATCGAAAGGAATACCATTGAAAGACTTTAAGACCGCCTTAACGGTGTCGCATCTGCCACTTCAGGTGCTTTTGAGCGTCACCTTCATGGAGGTCACCTACTGGAGGACCTGGTGGCCAGGTAGGTGTAGGTCATTGCGTTGGCGCTCCAATTGATGTGTTTATTACGCGCATAATTACTATCTATTTGCCCCTTCAAACGGAACTCAATACGCGGGAAGTTCCCAAAAACTCGTTTCTTTATGTGGGGCCATGTGACGTCAAAGACGGTGCTCCGAATCGGATACAAGAGTTTAAAAAAAGAATATCGGGGTTTGAAAATAAATGGCCTTGATGTTGGTGAAACAATGAATGCCGCATCAAATTATGAGGAAAAACTTTCTGAAAAGTTCAAGCTCCTGCTCCAAATTGGATATTTGGACTTGGTTTTTTAGCAGTTTTATGTAAGCGATTTTATTTTGCTGACGAATATTTAATCAATTTAATAGTTCCTAGTTTTTTTTGCTTTTAAATTTTTTATAATTAGGAATAACTTTGCCAAAAAGTAAGCTTCTGCTCCACTTAGGTCTCCATAAGCTGCTCAGCAATTTTGATCGGGGACTTATTTGTTTCTTTTTTACAATGCCTTCTTGTGAACCGTCAAAATATTTGCTTTGGGAGAAAAACATTTTTTGCTGACGTTGGTAAGTGATTAAAAGAAACATCAAAATAGCGAAAACGTAGTTCATTCAGTTCGCAAATCGCAGTCGATTGGACTGTTATTGAGTTTTCGCTGGTTAATTAATTTAAATTTGCACGAAGCCGAAATGACGTCTTGGGTTATTTCCTCGCCGCTATTCGCACGTGATTTAACCAGCGTGCACCGAATAACCCGTAAAAAGAGACACAGCAGGGCTTAATAATAAAGTTTTTGGAATTTTCGGCGGATCTGAGGTTCAAGTGCGTTTGTTGGCCATAAACTTTTGCTTTGCTTTTCGTTACCAAGCAGCTGTGTTTGAGATCTTGGAATTTATTGACTCACAAAAGATCCGGCGACAGCTGATCCGGAAAAGCACGGAGAATCGTGCTTGAAAAAAGATGATACACAAGAAAAATTATGTATTCCTTTTTGTGAGCAAGTTATGAACAAAAACTTTAATTAATAAAATTTGCACAACTATATTTTTTGATAAAATAATCTATTTAAAAGAGATTTTAGTAGGAAATCTTGTATAATCAATTATAGAACAATGAAATATTTTTCCCTGTGTACTAATGTGGCGTGATGGGAAGGCCCACCATGTTCAGACATCTTAATGAACCATCGGGACGCGCTAATCACCGGAAAATTAACACCTGATGAATGCAGCGTTCGCAGATTGCGTATCCGCCACCGTTTCGCATTTGGCGGAGTTTCATATGCAAATCGCTCTATGCGGCAGATAAGATAAGCAGCGACGTGGATAGCCAGCCGTAAGCACTTTGAGCTGCTTTAATTAGCGTGGACGTGCCTCCGTTTCCATTCATTGATATCGAAACGAGCGGACAACAAAATCATTAAAGAATCAATTGCTCCTGACGCACGCGCCAAGATCTTTACCCCCGAAAAAAAAGAAAAGAAAAAGTGCTCTCATCGACTGGTGATCACGGGCATTATCATCTTAGAAGCTTCATCATCGGATCTACGTCACATGGTCGACGTGACTATGGTCAGTTCAAGAAAGAAATCTATAATAGATGCCTCTATAATTTCGCCTGGCAACAAGATTTAAATCAGCATATGCCAGCACAAAAGAAATGTTATGAAATATTTTAGCTTGGGAAAGTTGGGGCCACCTTCTGACAAGTCTTACGTGTGACTTCGAGGGTATACATATGTCCATTACCTCAGAGTGCGAAATTTGAAAACCTTTAAAGTTGCCAAGGTGAATTTTTTTGTGAAAATCTAGCAAATAGAGCAGGTAATTGGGCCAGCATGTGATCAATGAATGACTTGCTTCTGACTGGAAATTACCATCACGAAGAAAATAATCAGCAGTCGCAAGATAAGCTACTGTTCTGTTGAGATAGCTCTAGCCGAATCAGTTTTGGTCAGACCACTAAATTTGTATACATTTTTTATGTAACCAGCTTGGTTTTCATTGTAGTAATGTATTTGTTTTAAATTGATGAGGTACTGAATGATATAAATAAACATATTACCTTTAGTAAAAATTCATTTACCGTACAAATCAAAAATAGAATCTTGAAGATAGGCACCGAAAATGTAAATTAATTTAATTTTATCATAAGAAAGAAATATGCAAAATCTAATGTTGCGAAATTCAAACTAATATGTTGGCCTCCAATAAATTCCCTCCAAATAACCAGTTTATATATCAAAGCTGCGATATCTCCGAATTGTTTAATCTGACCGAACCGATGTGATTCAGCACCAGATGTGTGTCCTCTCAGATCAGCCGCCTATTTATATATAAATAATTCCGCCAGGAGATAACGAGCCTCTTTTCGCATATATGTTATATATGTTTTTGAATTGATTAAAATAAAAACGACTGATTCGTAATTTGCGATTCCTTCAGCTGAAAAACCACAAAAATGTGCTTGTATATAATGCCAGTGTGGAGTGATATAATTTGCCTGATTGACATTGTTTAACCTTAATGCACATTTGCCTCCGTCCAGCGCCTTGCATTGGCCATATAACGGCGCCGACTGGAATTAACTTGAATTTATTGAGTCGCTGTTGGATCGCCAAACCGGTTGAAGGAAGCAGCTGAAGAAGGGGCTGCCAAAGCCATATCGAGTGACTGAGTCCCCGAACCCTTTCCATCCCTTCCCTAAACCCCCGTCATGAGTTTCAGGCGCGACCAGACGGCGACTGTACAAAAATGCCCGCGACTAAATATAAATTAACTCCTGCTGGCCATATTTGGCAACCCGGCGAGCGAAGCAGGAAGGAGGGGGACATCCAGGCGGCTAAGTGCGATCATTGAGCCTCTTGACAAATTTAAATAATTGTCCCGCGCATAGAGCGTGTCATTGATGAATCGATAGTCGATCGATGGTCCCTTCACTCGTTTCGGCCAGGCCAGGCCAAGGGCCATAAATTCCCAGCAGCCAGGGCTAAAAATAAAGCCAGGCTTAACCTTGAAGCATAACGGAAGAAGCCAAGCGAAGGCTGGTCCTGTTTCCTGGGGAAGAAGGGGGATCCCGGGGGAGGCCAGAAGTCTGTGGCCCGGCCAATTAAGTTGGAGATAAAGAATACCAGCGACCTAGGGCAACAGAATATTTATTGACACATCCTGTAGGGCGGGCAGTTCGCTCAAGGACATCCACAACCGCTTCCACTTGCGGTTCTTTTCCACTCGGCCTGGACGCGGGTATAAAAGCCCTATTCCGCACTCCACAATCGCAACAGTCTTCCAGCAGCAGTAGTCGAAGTTGTAGCGAAGTTTTGGAGGAGCACCAGAGCCCCAGAAGTCCTACAAGTCGCTACTCAACCGCTACTCAACCCAGTGAACAGTAAAGTAATACACCCAGTCAATTGAAGATGCGGCTTTTCCTGATCGGCCTGCTGGCCCTGGGCTCTGCGAGAGCCTTCTCCGTGATCCGGACACAGCCCCATCCGCAACTGGTGGCCTTCGCCCCGTCCAGAGGGGAGTTCCCCGTGGTGAGTGGCCTGGCCCAGGGCTACGTCCGCTACTACGACGGCACGGGCGCCGAGCGATTGCTGCCCTACAACTATCCGGAGCCATTGAACGGCATCCGGGATCTGGCCACCTCTAGTCTGATTCGCACTGGCCAGGAGAGCAAGGAGAACCAGCAGACGGCCCTGTTCCGGGCTTGGTGCGAGCAGCGCTACCAGGCCATGCGCCAGGAACTGGACCGCCTGAAGGCCCAGGGCCAGAAGCCCACCGCCAGCATGCTGGCCCAGTTCGAGCCCCTGGAGCAGATCGTCAAGTTCGCCGCCTTCGAAGCCGTTCCCGGACTGTCGCCGGAGGTTCAGCGTGCCCGGGATGAGCAGCTGCGCATCTGGAACGAGGCCAGGCTGGAGGTGCTACGCGCCGAACAGGCCCAGCAACTGCTGATTGAGAAGGAGCAGATCCCAGTGATTTACGGCCAACAGCTGGAGCAGCAGGTTCTGGTGAAGACATCAACGCCCCAGGTGGCCAAGCCATTTATTGGATCCCCGCAGACCCACTCCTACGGCCAGTTTGCCACCAGCCAGAACAATCTGCAGCTGAAGACGGCATCACAACCCGTTCCACAGCCCGTGGAGGAGACCCCGGAAGTGAAACTGGCTCGCCAGGAGCACCTCAAACAGTTCAACGAGGCTCTGCTCCGCCAGCCCGCTCAGGAAACTGTCATCCTCAAGACCGTTCCTGGAATTCAGCAGCCATTTACGACCCAGCCTCAGCCGATTATCAAGAGCACCACGACCACTTTTGTAAGCCAACCAAGTGCCCAGCTCCAAGGTATTTTCAAGACCAGCAACTTCCAGGATCAGCAGACCCCTCAGAACATTGAGGAGACTCCAGAAGTGAAAAGAGCCCGCGAGGAGCATCTTAAACTGTACAATGAAGCTCTGCTTCGTCAGCCCGCCAACCCTGAGGAGCCCATTCTGAAGACGACACCCATTCAACCCATTCAGTCCCAAGCCATCATCTTCCCAGACCAACAGGCTCCGGCTATCCAACCCATCCAGGAAACGCCAGAGGTGAAACGTGCCCGCGAAGAACACCTGAAGCAGTTCAACGAGGCCATCCTGCGGCAGCCAATTGAGGTGCAGCAGCAGCCACTGATTCCCACCGCGCCCATCGCTCCATTCGCTCCTCAGTTGATTGTGAAGAGCTCGATTGCCGAGCCCCTGGGTCCGCAACCCATCCAGGACACGCCCGAGGTGAAGCTGGCCCGCGAGCAACATCTGCTGCTCCTGGGTCAGGCCAAGCTGAAGGCCGAGGACAAGGTGGCCGACATCGCCGACATGATTCGCCTGGAGGAGCGGGAGCGGGACAATCAGCGGCAGCTGGAGCTGGAGCTGCGCAGGCAGGAGGAGAAGGAGGCCGAATTGGAGCGCCAGCAGGAGGCAGATCGTCTGCGGGAGGAGACCCGTCTCCTGGAAGCGGAGCGTCTTAAGATCGAGCAGGAGGATCGCCTGCGCCTGGAGAGCGAAAAGCAGGAGCTCCTCCAGCTGAAGGCTACCACCACCTACGAGAAGGACACACCCGAATACCTTCGCAAGGCCGAGCAGTTCAAGATCATCAACAACCAGGTGCAACCACAGCCGCAGCCCAATATCGTGACCCAGCAGCAGCAGGTGCAGAATGGCTTCTTCCTGCGCATCCAAACCAATCAGCCCAATACCATCCAGCCATTGCCGGAACCCATCAGCACTCCGGGTCTAGTTCTGGCCGAGCAGAGCCCCAATCCCTTCCTGGTGCGGTACACTCCCAAGCCGGCTGACGTCCAGGTTCCTCTGCAGGCGCTAGTCCCCACTCCACTGCCCGCCGAGTTGAAGCAGAAAGTCGGCTACAGTTCCACATCCTCCAGCGAACTCGACCTGGCCACGCGGGAACACTTCCGCGCCCATGAGATCGCCCTGGAGCAGCTGCGTCTGGCCAACCTGAAGAACCCCTGGACCCCCGAGTGCCAGCACTAGGAAACCCCACGAATTCGAATCACTTGCATTGCCTTAGGTTAGATCACATGCCCACATCTCACGTACACCCATAATACACCCCTCATACGCATACTCGTACACCTGTGTAGCTTAAGCGATTCACTCCGAATCCCGATTCAAAATGCATTCAGTTGAGAAACAACGCAAAACACGACGCGATTACGGGATGTGGGTGGGTGGGGGGTGCGTTGGGTGGTGCCAGGGGGTGGAACAAAGGAAATGGCTTTCTCGGACTTTACTGTTATAGAACGTTCCCATGCTAATTTCGAGTCGCCAGATTGTCGGATCGATCAGAATGCGCATAAAATGCTAAAATTGCGCCGCAAACTGGCACAGATGAAGATGTTATCTGATCCGCTCGAATTCGGATTCAGAATCGGATTCGGATTCGGTTTCAGATCTGATCGATTCAGTTCTTAGCACTTGACGCATAAATAACAAGTTGGTGTTATATATCATAGAGAACTCCAGCTATAGGATACTCTATGGGGCGATTTCTTTTTTGAAAAGAACGGAAAAGTTGAAATTTCGAATGCAATTTTTATGAAAATTACAAGATATTTAGGTAAAGGTAAGACTCAATGCTCAAACAAATTAGAATTTTCAATGTTGCAAATAGCAGCTGATATTTGCATTAGAACACCAAGAAAGTGTAGCTATAATTCAAAATAATGCCAACAGTAGCTTAATCTGCATAACAAATTTGGTAACTTTAGCTCAAATGGTGTCACACTTCTAGCTGTTTATACAAGCTCCGCTATTGACCCTGATCGGGAATACATATGTATGCACCTTTATAGGCCCGTTACACAAATCTCCATAAATCCGATATAGCGAATATAGCCTTGCGGTCGACGAGTAGCGGCTTATGAAAATGCTCTACAAATGAATTCAGAACGTTATCCACTTAGCGTCCACAAGCGTTTGCCAGCTCCGCACTGACCTATCGCAAATCGAACAGACCGTTAATCGTCGTTTCGAATTGATGAAATTACCGTTCAGAAGTCCGATCGCCCCCGCCTCCCTCCGCCACCCTTCATCCACCTGATAAGATTTCTCCAGCGATTACGTGGCGTATGAGTAATGAAAGCGTGTCGGAGCGAAAGTGACTAACGGGAAACCGAAGAAGTTCTACAAATATGCCATATATGGCAACATCTGATATCTGGTTTGCTGGTGGCGGATGTTCAGACACTTGATAAGACTGTTACAGAAGATTTGCAGTATTTGAAGAATATCGTGTCTAGGCAGTCCAAAGTTCACTTGCAGTGATTCACAGTTGGGGGCGGAATATTTGCTGATTCTGCCACCGAATGGCTCACATGATTATTTGCTGGCGGGGTCCAAAGTCTGGGGGGAGTTTCGTTTCAACAATCCACCCCCTCTTTGGGGCTTATCTAATGCCAATCGAATCAATCGAACTGATTGAGCCATATCGATATGATGTGGCTGATGCAACTTTCGGCTTTACCATGGCTAGACAGTTTGGGTTACGTTCCGGTCGTTCATATGTTCCTGATTTGGCCTTGTTCAACTGGATTTGGGCCAATTCAAGCCGAAATAAAATCAAACCTCGCAAAGTGCGCAGTTTGCTTTGGGCCAGGCTATGTGCGAATTATGTGTGCGTATTAATAGAAACCGCAAAGCAAATCTGCGTTTCTGTTTACATTTTGCAGCCCACAATGGAACAATATATGGGGAAGTGATTGGCTGAAACACCTTTCGAATCGAATTCCCCGAAACGGGAAATATTTCGAAAATTATTGAAAAGCTAATTGTAATGGGAACATTAGCGTGAAAAGATTCTTTCCATCAATTGCTTGAACAAATAAATTCTTTTCTAGGGGATTCCTGCCGGTGAATTGCCTTACATTAGCTTAGTAGTTTATGATGTGCAGTTCCGGGAACTACACATTAGTATCATCTGCTTTGGTTGGGAAACCATAATATTATTGCAATTATAGGCCATCTGACTTTCTAGATATTCCCATTCTCACGCTTAACATAGAGATTTTTATAAAAAAGCTGTTTATTAAAGTGTTTAATCTCAAAAATGAAGACAATATTTCAGTTTATGCACAGTTATCTATTATTTGCAATTCAAAATGTTTCGAAAGGTAAATTTTGCTGTATTAACGGACTACTATTTTGTATTTGCTAATAAGTAAGTGAGTAAGCCCTTGTTTACAAATATAAAACAAAGAAATACAAAGCAATGCCGTCTTGTTCACAAATATTGTTTTAACTTTATGGCAAGGCTTTATTTACAATGCTGTATAAAAAAATGTATAGCTACAAATTTGAAGTTAAGCCAGGTGTTCCTGATTTTACAAAATTTATTGGATTTAGATTTTGAGAGGTCACACTTACACTGCAAATTATTAAATTGCAAATAATTATACCCGTTACTCGTAGAGTAAAAGGGTATATTGTATTCGTGCAAAAGTATGTAACAGCTAGAAGGAAGCGTTTCCGACCCTATAAAGTATATATATTCTTGTTCAGGATCACTAGCCGAGTCGATATAGCCATGTCCGTCTGTCCGTCTGTCTGTCTGTCTGTCTGTCCGTATGAACGCTGAGATCTCGGAAACTGTAAAAGCTAGAAGATTGGCATTTTGCATGCAGATTCTAGGTGTTCCTACGCAGCGCAAGTTTGTTTCAAAAAGGTGCCACGCCCCCTTTAACGCCCACAATCGCTTATATACGATTTTAAAAATTTAAATATTTCGGAAAAGTAAAAATGCAGTTTTATTGTGTTTATCAATACCTATCGAAATGTAGAAGAAATTTTTCAAATCGGACCATTCGTTAAAAAGTTATGCTTGATCAAAGTTTCTATTTCCATCTCCCTCGCACTCCCTTTACCTGAGTAACGGGTATCTGATAGTCGGGGCACCCGACTATAGCCTTCTCTCTTGTTTTATAATGCGAATTGCATATAAACTTAGTAGGCTCATGTAGATTTTGTAAAAGACAAGAGTGATTTAAACAAATATAGTAGATTGCATTTCTCCAAATGACCTTACCGCCATCAAAAATTGTATTTAAAAAATATTTTATTTTGAATATACCTAAAAAGGTATGACTTTTTATAGAGATGCAACCAACTAATGATTTCCTTTCTCAAAAATAAACAATGATTACTTCCCCAACTCAAGGCTTTAATCAATTCCCTGCAAGTGTTTAATTTCGCCAGAAATCTCTATTAAAATGGCAATCGCTCAACACATTTAACGACCTTGCCATAAATATTAACCTCCCCCTTTTTGGCCGTTTCCTTGGCCATAAAAGGAAATGTCAGTGCGGTAGTTCCCCCCAACAAACCGTCAAGTGAAAAGCAAACAACGGCACTTCCAGTCGCAGTCGCAGTCGCTTAAATTTTGTTTTCTATGGAAGTACTGATAACAGTAATACAAAAAGACCAGATAAATAAAGAAAACTGAAAACAAACAAGAACTGCTGATACAAAATTTTTCCACCAATTATTTGCTTTGATATTTATGCAGAATGTGTGGTATTGTTGTCGCTGATATTTTTAGCTCAGGCGACAATTTATTTTTAACATTCCAGGTTATTTTTGGGCCGAAGTTAGTGCGCCGCAAACGATAATAACAAAGGCTCCCTCGTTTTCTGGCCATCACTCAAAGCGACGGGTTGCCAACCAATCTCGCCCAGAAGCGTTTGCTTTAAGCCATGTAAATACCGCCTGGAACAACCAATTAGTGATAAGACTAAGATAAGACGCACTTATCGACGAGAAAGTGGGTCTTCCTCGTAAGAAGAAGAGTTCTCCTTAGCGGACCTTGAGTTTATTTTTCGCCGCGGCACCATAAGTCATATTGAATACGTAACTGATAAGATGCAAGTATAGTAGTTCGCCATATTTAATGATCAATTGTTTTTGCACTTATTTTTAGATGGACGGGCTTATAGTCACTGTCGTTCCCCGAAACCGTAACCCCCGTAACTTGTTGTGGTATATTAATGGCTGTTATTGTTACCGGTGCCCACTAATTGAGATTGGCGGCGGGTCACCAAATCTTGTTGCCAGGCCACAAAATCGGGGACCACACTTAGTGAAGGGTTATAAATGCAAAAACGTGATATGATAGTCACATGCGTGCGATTATCACGTTTTGCGATAATTTCTTTTCGACTCAATAGCAAACAACTGGAACTGTTTTGCTTGCCGTTCTGCTTTTTCATGCAGCTGTGTTATAATTGGATACTCAATATGTTTTTTTGGAGAGCTTTCCACTTACATATTCAAAAATATGTAATTTAACCGACATAATATAGTGGCTGATTTTTTATGGTTAATCAAAACGTATAATTAGGTCATAATAATCAGCATAAATGTTAAAAATGACTCTCATATATTCTTAAATACAAGACTTTATTTTTTCTTACATTCTCATTAAATGATAGAAGACCATAAGATCGGAAAACCCGACTTAAATTACTGCAACAAAAAAAATCTGCGGAGCCAAAAACATTGCCCCAAAACAACATCCGTTCGCGGAAATCTTAAACCAAAGATTCATAGAACATCTTCGGCAGACGAAAAACATTATCGACGTAATTGAAATTTAAGAAGAAAATGAGCTCCCATTTCTGGTTAATTTTGTTTGTTGGCAGCATAACAATTTCCAAGACATAGCCAGTGGGTCAGTCCCACGCATTGGTACCCATATCGTTTCGCAACAAAAGAAATTGCCCAGATAGTGCCCCTAAATTCGGAACAGCAACCCATGTGATCGTCATTGACGTCACAATGACATGTGCCTTCGTCACTGTTTTGGCAGCATTGATAAATACGAGCATAATTATAGAAGCCCCTGGCCATTGTCCAGTGTGTGGGCGTGTCAGGTGGGCGGTAACCGCCTCCTTGATCTTGGGTAAACACAATCCGGGACGCGAATGTTTGAATGTTTTGTTTGTTCGATCGGCAGCGATCATGCGATTACTTCATTATGCCCACAGGCGAGCGTTAAAAATCATTTTTTACGCCGCCATAAATTCGTATTTATACACTGGGTATCGGTATGTGTACTTGTATCGCTGATTTTTGGGGGGATTGAGCAGCAATTGCAACAAAGGATAAGCCGAGATTCCAGTGACAAGATAGCGGTACTCTCGGTTTTTGACTTACGTGAGAAAGTTTTACGACATTGACGCAATTGTCGCAGCTGTTCGAGGGGCGGTGGGGGGTGGTCGGGTGGTGGAAGTTAGGTGGTTGTCTGAATGGGTGTCGAATCGAAGTTCTGGTCTGGCACAATAACGGTACTGGCGACACGCTGAGCTGCGGATTGCCGCACGACTTGCGTAAGCAGGTGAGATGGAGACGGAGAGGAAGACGGAGGACTTGTGGCCCCAAAGCTCGCCAGGAATCCGGTGGAACCGTACGTAAGTCTTATCGAACCGAAACGTGCTCGAGCATGTCGTCGGGCGAATCGCCAGGTGCACTTGGCCCCCAATCAGTCACTCGGTTGAAGATCCCCCGCAATTAATCTAATCAAATTCATTCGGCACGCGTTGAAGGGAGATCGTACACTGATACAAATCTAATGGACCCACAGCTGAAAAAAACCAAATAATATGTTTGCTTAAAAACAATGAAGTTATAGTTTTATAATATTACAAATTTTATTTTTGAAATCTTAAAATAATATCAGTAACATATATATTTTAATTAAATGTTAATAATTAAATGTAAATCCGATTTCTTAAAATTGGATTCTTTGATAAATTATAAATTTTTTTTCATTAAAATAAAACTTGTGTTTATTTAAATATGACTTAGAATTAAATGTTTAAACTATGATTTCACATTTAATCCGGCGTATATGCGTAATCCGCTATGGTTATGCGTAAGTACATGTACATACATATGTATGTACATAGTATGTATATTGAAAAACAAGGAATTTAATTAGGGAATTTTTATTTTTTAGTTGATTGTTCCTTAGGCAGCTTTATTATATAGTTGTTCAATCCGATATGTACATAGAACCTACAATGGAAAAAAGAGTTTTAGAAAGTTACATCCAGTAAGCAAAGTTAAGCCGAATTTCATTGTTGGTTTCATGTATTACGTATACGTAAAGAATACAAATTTCAATTTATTTTGGTATTATAAGATGTGATAATTATTGTATCTAATATTTTGCTTTCTAGCGCTCAAAGAAGACACTATTTGCTCTTGAAACAATTTGACCTTGCCTTGGAAGTCAAAAGAGTAATTTTTTTCTTAAGTAAATATTGATATGGTAGTATCAATGCTTGGAAAAATGAAAATACAACTTGAGTTTTTATCTGTGTAAAGAGAATTCCCAAAGAATGAGAGAAATCACAAAGGTCTGGGTTCTTGTGAAATTCAACGAATGCGCGTTAATTTTCCCATAAAGAGAGAGCTACTCCGAATAATAGATAGAGCTCTATAAAGGGAGCGAGTTTTGATAGAGAGCGCTATCAAATTTTTTTATGGCCGCGATAAACAGCAATTAAATATTGGAGTCCGACCGTACCTGTCTATACTATTTCGCCCTCAATTATACTTGTGGCGCTAATTTCGCACGAACTTGTTTGTGCAAATATTTAACCCATCGCTGGGGGCTGGGGTTAATGGGGGTGTGGCGTATCAGCAAGTGCAATTGCGTTTTACTCCAGACTTATTTAACTGTTATATGGAACTATGTTTGCCTTTCCGATTAGTTTTCCCACCGAAATGTGCGATGTGCTCCTGCTGAAATTCGCTGATCATGTGAAAAAACCAGACTGAACCGGTTCAAGTGTGAAATAATCGTCTGTTTGCTGGACATTTTAGTGGGTCACTTAATCCAATGTTTCAGACTAAGCGAAGATTATTCAGAAACCATAATGTTTGGCCGCCATTGTTGATAACAATATGATTCTACGGAATCCAATTGAAAAATCCCCAGATTTATTTTTATTTCTTTATTTGCGAGGCTGCAAACTGCTTTCTTTGGAACGCGACCATAATCTCATTTGGAGGGCACGTGCTTCTGGGAAAAAGTAAATATTAAAATCCAAGCAAATTCAATTACTCAAAATTGTTAGAGACTCGGAAACGGGGCTACACAATCTTCACCTTCTTATCAGTACACCAAACGCACGCTACATTTTGCGAAATCATGCTTAATAGTACCCCAAAGAGGCACTAGGGCAAATATTGTGTAATAATACATCATTAAAATGTTTAAAGTGTCTGGTTTAAGTTTAATTTCCCGGCCTGTTTGTTTACTTACATGGTAAATCCCGAGCACACAGGGGGGACATATTTGTAAAATTTCCCCATTGTAAAAACCCGTTTTTCAGCGGCTAAATTCATTCATAAGCCGGCAAGCCCTGATTTTTCTCAGGGAATCGTAATCAATCTAATCACTGACTATGGAAAAGTTCAATGCTTTTGGGGTAAAGTGATTTGTGGTAAACAAATGTGGTTCGATTTGAATTGATTACAGCCAAAAATATGGAAATTCAGGATGTTTATCAGTTCTAGACTGGAGATTTCCATTGCCACTGCGTCTAAATGCCATGTTCATATTTATATCGTTAAAGCCCCATGCGCAGTATTGTTCTGCGTAAGTGATATTTCTACGCCGCATAATCCGTATGGGGATTGGAACTCAAAACACTGATAAGCCGCTGGGATTCCGTATAACTCAGAGCTTACGGGGAAATCCGAGCAGTTTAATGTTCGTTGTAATGACAGCTAACGCGTAAATAATAATAATAATATTTTGTATTTTGAATTGAGCCGAAGACAACATGTTTGCTTTTAATCCGGGCTGAGTACTCGAATTAAAATCGATTTACCACAAAGAAAAACGTAGGGCGTTTAGCACGCGCTCGTGACAATCACATGTATGGTTCCACACAGCTGAGAATACTTCGACTTTGTCGCACGAATCCGAAACTAGTTTGCCAACAGGTTGTAAGTCGAGTGATTGGGGGGCTGGGATTTGGACCTGTATCTAGGGGTATTCCGAGCGGGCATTTGACGTATGCCTCGCATTGAGAATTATGCTAATTTCCAGCTGGTCGGGGCTAGCTCCGATCGATATGAATCATATTTACCTTCGACGACATCGCCGCCGCCGGAGGTGAATCTTTGAAATTTGCACTCTGCGCATTCCCGTCCGCCTTCGGAATCCCGTCAAGTCACGCTCTTGGCTCGGTTCCGTAAATGGGTAAATATGAAGCGATCACATTTGCATGCCGGGGAGTCCAAAACATCGACCCTCCCCCTCCTCCGATTCGGGGGGAAAGCTAGGCCGAGAGCCGACTTCAATTGTTCAGTCAATGGCTGCATGGCTCATTACTCAACGCGGAATGAATGACTTGGCCGATTTCGAATCGGCATTGAGTACACGGCTCGTTCTTTGGAATTCACGCTTTATCCGAGTCGCCGGGTAAAGTACAGATACTGGCGATGATTAAGTGGGAATCGCTTGTGTAAGTGAGCTAACTGATCACCTGGATTTAGCCAAACAGTCGGTAATTAACCCAATTGAGTTATCCAAGCGAATATCACACCTGCTTTTGTTCTAATGTTCTGGGACAATAGATGGGGTGATAATTGTAAGGGCATCATTGAACGGGATTTGAAACCGCCTTAAACCGATAGAGTTGGCTTATTGAGCAATCCGCAAGCCATTCCAACCATATGACCATGCATAACAATCATTGGATTACAAAAAAACACCACTAAATAAAGTTTTCTCTTAACACTTTTATTTTTATTTTATGTTATAAACAGTTGAATAATAATTTTGATTCCAAGTTGTATTTTAACCCTCATTAAGTAAATTGATAGAAAGCTTTTTGTAGAGTCCCCAAGCAATTTTTATCATATGATCTTGCACAATAATCATTTGACTTTAAAAAGCACCTTTTAAATTATTTTATTCGAATGCTTATTACAAATGTTTATTATATTATTAGTTGACTAATAAACTTTAACCCTAAATTAAATTGTATAATTGAACATTGAATAATATTTCTGAATCTGAAACATGTTTTTCCCCTCTTAGTTAAGCTTACATCAAATTCTTGTTGCGACCAGATGGAAAGTTTGACTTAATAAGCGTTAACCATCTGTTTATTTTAAATAAATCGTGTCCAGACATTCCGCCTAACTGACCTATGTCTTGACCGCATAAATCCAATGCTAATAGTCCTAATCATCGCCAAACTTTTTTCCAGTAATTTTCCCACGGCACGAGCCATTCACATGCTTTTTCCTCTCAGCAACTGAGCTATCTTTTGTCTTTTCTGGCCCGGTCCATCCATTAAATGAACATTGGCCGATGTCTGGCATTGATTATATTAACATGTCTCTGTCTGCTTAGTTAAGTCAATTGCCATGATCGCGGACGTGTTGCGATTTGATAGCCACAATGGGGATGGGGCGTGACTAAAACAAAGTGGGTCTTGTATAAAACAATTAGAGCCTAGAGTAAAAGCTGTAAAGTCCATTACGTGCTACTTACGATCGCAGACCGATTTTTATAACACCTCTTAGACTGATAAATAAATTTCACCATTTTCGAGTACTTTTCATTTCATTTTTTCTGGGTATAAGCATGACCTATACCTTTAAATTAATTTAACACTGATCAGTGATTGCGGCAATTAATTCGGTAAACTGAGGGTTTTCACACCAGTTATCGCTAGACCACGGGATTGCATAGAAGAGTCATAAAATGTCATAGTCAGATTGTTCGGAGTTCATATGTATAACGATCGCTCTGTTTCTTCTTGGGCATCTCCCAGTCAATTTTCGCCCTCGATTTCAGTGTTTATGCGTGGTTCACATTCGATTGGGTTCCGAGAATTTCATTGATAAGGGGCTTCAACGGGGGCTCTATATGCATGGCACGCTCGTTGGGGAAGCCCCGTCAAGTTATGCAAAGATTGATGAGTCGACGACATCTTGTTCCATATCCAAGGGATTTGCAATCATTGACGTCGAATGACGGATTCAATTCCTGGAAGAGATTGCTGAAATAGCTGGATAAAGAATAAGGCAGAGAAAGTTTGGTTTTTTTATATATTTTTATTTTGTTGTTTTTTTCTTTAAAAATCTTTTCAATTTAATTTTTGTGCTTAAAATTAAATAACAATTTTTTTTGTATGTTTTTGTTTTATCTTTCTTGGGAAAAGCTAACATAACAAAACTTTAATTTTTCATGCAATTTGCTGATCTCCTTTATAAGTGTAATTTACAATTTACGGCGTACAGAATAATTGTCATTATCAGTAAATTTGCTCGACGCTTAAAGCGAAAAAATTATACAGAAACAAATTGGCTATATGTATGTATATAATGCAGCAGCTGGTCACGCGCTTCTGTGTGTGTGTGTGTAATGCTGCTCCCTTGGTGTGTGAGTGAGTATCTGTGTGCAACTTCCGCGGGTATCTCGATCTCAACTGCAGGTTCTGCTGCCACGAAGGTCGCCTTTCAGTTTCAATTATTCGCCAAGGCGCCGGCTTATCAATCTCCTCCTCCTCTCCTTGGTATACAGTTAGGTTAGGGTATATATATATATATATCGTATACTATATATCCTATTCATACGCCTGTTGGGTCTGTGGTAACACCCCGAAACGCCGGATTCCCTCGGGAACTCTCCAAAACGTTCGGGGACATCAACCCCCAGCAACTGGTTTTCTTTTTGATTTTTATGCGATTTAAACCTTGTTTGGCCCACTGTCCGCGGGGCCTGTTCAATGCGATGGCATGTGGCTGTCTCGCTCACACTCGCCTACACAGCCGGCAGCTGGACAATGGGTTGCTGGGGGGCATCCCAGTGGGCCTCGCAGTAGTCGACCAGTTGGTTCTCGGCCTTCGTCAGCTGCTCCTCCGGGGCGTCGGCCCAGACCTTCTGGACCAGGCAGCAAGACTCGACCGAATCCTGTCCGAGAATGCGGCTCAGCTTGGTGGCATCGTCCACCTTGATCACGTAGATGTCGTTCTCGTAGCAGAAGGCCTCCAGGAGCACCTCGTGCATGTGGGTGGCCGAGTCGCCGTCCTTGGGCTGGGCCATCAGGCAGAAGAGGGATCCCTCCGGCGACTTGGAGAGCACGTTGATGGCGGCGGACAGGCCCACGATCACCCGGGCCTCCGCCTGGGCCCTCATAAGGGCCGATTTGACGGTGCGTCCAATGGGAGCGCACTCCATGGCCAGATCGATGTCCAGCTCCAGATCCATATCCATATCCATGTTCATGTTCATGTTCAGGTGCATGGTGCAGGTCTCCTCGACAACCATTTTGTTAGTGTAATCCTTTTGTTTGGTTTCTGTTTGATTTGATGTAATTTTCAAGCCGCTGGCTTCCACTTTTTGTAGCACTTGTTTGGCTGACACTGTTTTTGTCTTGGGGGTTTTTCGAGTGTTGTTGTTTTTGTTCAGCACTCGATTAACTTTTGATTATGAAATTCTTTTCGCACTGGGCTCTCTGCGTTTCAACCGTGTTTTGTCCGCGTTGTTTCAATTTTGAGTGGCAATTTCACAATGAATGCCCTCAGTTGGCGAGCGGGCGCCTTTATAGTGGCCGCTCTCTGCCGCTTGAAAATTCCACTGAATTTCATCAGAAACGCGGGAGTGGAAGCGGGAGCGGGCGCTTATCGATTCGGTTGCTCTCTGGCTCTCCGGCTCTCTGGCTCTCTCTCCCCTCAAAGCAGGTTGTGTGCTCGACTTTTTTGGGGATCCAAAAGGTTTCCGTTGATTTGGAGGCAATTAGCAGGTTGGGGGTTTCTTCCATGCAATTTTTGGGGTCTGAACGAGGGGCTCTCCCCAAAAAGCCACTTCAACAGCGAGAAAGTGGCTCCCTTAAGTTAAGAGATTCGTTTTTTTATTATCTTTCGGTGGAAAAAACATGTGCAAACAAGTTTTGAGTGAAACGAAATTTGCTCATCAAATTTCGCGCAAAAATCTGCAAATAAATTTTATTTAAATGATTTTCCTTAATATTCGGGATGACTTTTTCACAGAATCTAGTGAATGGACCACTAAATTTTGGCCATCGGCCAGCAGCAACAGGTCGGGACAACTTTTTCGCAGCTTGGCGACCAACGCGGCGTATACTCGACGTATACTAGGCGTATGATTAACAAATGACCTTACTTAACGCACTCGAAATGGATTCGGGTTAATTTTATTTATTTCTGTTCTGTTTCTGGCTTCACACGAACGGACAGTGAATGAACCATTATTTTGGGATTTTACCCAGACTGTTGGACAAACAGAATCGGAGTGGCCAAACACAATGGAGGCTGCTAATCAATTTATCGCGGTACACCAATTTTGAATTCCCCCCTTTGACGCTGGACAATCAGCACGTGGGAACGTGTCGAAATCGGGAGCCAAGATTGCTGAGTGAATTTTATCAATTGAACCCCGCAAACTACGCCATTTCGAGGTATTTTCACCTCACTTCCCCAAGCGGGTTCAACTACCGCACAGTAATGCACTTTTAAATGATTAATTTGTATTTTTATCGCCGAACTTCGTTTTGATGGGCCAGCATAATTTATTTATTTTGAATCGAACCACCTGAGTTATAAATAGCACCTGGAATAAGATACTTACATATGTCTTAATTGTAGTTTACAGCGTTTTTGAGTTGAACAAACTGCTGAAAGTGCAGTTAAAAATGAAAACAAAATTTCTGGGGGAGTGGGGCTGTAACTTAATAAGATTTACGACGGAAACAACAGTTCGTTGGAAAAAACGCATAAAAAGGAGAATTGTCTTTAAAAAAATCTCTTGTTGCCAACTGAGACTATGAGATAATAAATCTATTTCCATGTCATATGTTTATTTTGCGGAAATCTATTTATAAATAGGGCTCTGCATTTACCTAACCAAAGTTAGTGTTCCCACCTTTTCACAATCAATTTAGATTTCACCTAACATTGCAAATATTCTGCAAAAGTTAAAGAACTTTCTGGAGAAGAAGAACCACTAGAGTTGGTCGAAATCAAAGTTGCAAAACAACAAAACCATATCGGCAAATACATTTATAAGCTGATTTAGATCGGATATTTCCGTGGGCAGTCTTCTCATCCAACTCCCCCGCCAATTACTGACCTACGTAGTTTTAAAAACATAAACAATTGTCGTGCTTACGCGGCGCTTATACAAATGGATCATACGGGGAAGTGCTGAAAGGTGCAACAGAAATAGAAACTGCCGACTCAGATCAGAATTTGCGCGCCAAATTCGCCTCAAAAGTGGCCATTGAACCTGAGATACAGCTTGAAAGGGCCCTGAGAATTGTTGACAACAAGGGTATTTTACAGCTAGATCCGGCTATTTATATTTGGTTGTATAAAAATATATATAATTTCTAAATCATACAAACTATATTTTGTATATATAATATAATTTATTTTACACATTAAAAAATATACAGTTTATTTAAGTTCCACTGTTTTCTTGTTAGATTTTCTACTACTATTTTAAAGTACTCAAAAGAATACAAAAATGTTAATAAGTTGATAACCTAATTCACACATGTATTTATAAATGTAAACTTGATATTCTGGCTTAGTATACATTAAAGTTGTACTCTTAATTTAATTTTTGTTAATCTACTTAGCGGGCTAAAAATACAATTTCAATTAGTTAAACAAATATAACAACATATATTTTCATGCCATTCCAGCAATTAGTTTATATATATTCTTCCAAGTTTATAAACGGCAAATATACATTTTTCTAGTACTCGAGGGAACGTGTGAATTTGAACTTTTAGTTATTCATCTAGGTTTATTCAGGCGTCACAATCAATAAGGCATTATAATGGATTCAGATATTTTTAGCTTTATTCGCTGGGGTTTCGATGGGCAACACTGAATGTGGGTAGTTTGACATGCCACCCAATTGTGTGTGCAACATGCCCTCGGCACATGTGCTGCCATTGTGTCCCCTGGAATGCGTTACGGAGTGACTTGGGGGACTATGATTGAGTCCACGGAGTGATCGGAGCATGGAAGAGTGTTCATTTTGTACCTCATCGGATGCCCAACTGCTGAGTCATGCCGGAGCAGCAATAAACTGGGCCTAAACCCACGGCAAGTGAAGAGCCAAAGTGAGTCAAAGCCAAAAGAGAGTTTAAACTGGTTTCAAGAGTTCCCCCAAAAGCGTTTGCATTGAGCGGCATTCGGCGTTCGGCATTCAAAAAGTCGGTCCAAAGTCTGTCCTACCTGCAACCAGTCACCAATGCCAGTCCCACCAATTCCAAATGCCGGTCACCTGCTCCGCCTCGAAACTCACGTGCACCAGCATCGCGCTTTGAAACGAGTTCTTTTGGGGCAATCTCGTCATCGAAGTGCATTTATGTATGCAGTGCAGCCACATATGCTGGGGGATTTCCCATTTATCGCTGGCTTTTGGGAAAGCCCCAATATCCATGAGAGTTCTGTAAGAAAAAGCCCCACTAAAATAAGGCTATGGTTTTTTTTTGAATATCTTCTCGTTTTTTCCCACTCCAAACGCGATATAACAATCTGAATTATTTTTTTGTTTTTTTTTGTGGCTTGAGATTATGAATAATCGGTTTTTATGGGGATCCATGCAGGAAAGGTGCTTCCCATTTTTGTATGTCTTGTATCGCATTTAATGGTATTGCGAAACATTTTACAGTGCATTTCAAATAATGGCGAAATGATCCGGCTGCTTTATTGTGGGCAGATGTATGTACATAATTGCATGGTAGAATTCTGTTCACGTTGGAAAACCTGTTTTAAAAACCTTGTGAAATAAAAGGGAGCCAAAAATAAATGGCAATAAAGCAGAAACAGAAAAGAAAGCATTTCAATGTGCGCGAATTTTTTTGAAGGTATGTGTGTAATTTATTAAGTTTAAGAATTGAATAATGATTGTTTTCTTTCGTAAACCCAAAAACCAGGTTAAGACCATTTCAGATTTAAAAGTTAAAATAAATAATAAAACTAAACGAACAAAAAAACTATTGTTGCTACATATGTAGAAAGAGTGTTGTGTATATTAACTATATATTTGATTTTCTGGTTGTATTAAATATTTCGATTTAACAAAAATTTAAATATATTTGAATTCATCATTATTTAATTTAGTTAAGGTTTCTTTAAATCCGTAAAAATATTGGGAATGTTTGTCTAAATATTTGATTTTAAAGTGTCAACATATTATAAAATGCAGCTGTTGTTATTTAAAAATCAAATCATTCTTCCTACTTACATATTTAGTTTTTTTATATGAACCTTTATTTTATGAGTACGTATATATTTAAATTCCCAACCGCCATTACCGGTTCGATTTTTCTTCGCCACCGTTGGCAACACTGTTAACTACCCGTTGGGCTCACTGATGCTCTCTCGCCGAAAAAGCTTTTTAACCACGTGCTCTATTTCGCCGGTTGAGCTTTCACCTTGCTCTCGTTGCTTCCTCTTCCCTGTAAACAAAAACACACGAACAGCTGTTTTATATATACAATTTAGTGTTGGTAAACTTTAAAACGTCACCAATATAATTTATGTAATATGTAATACAACCGAGTCGCATAAATTAGACAATAAAGTCATTAAGGATAAGTGGATGGCATTTCTAGTTGAGCGCTGAGTCACATTATTTTTGTGGCCAGGAAGGGGAACTTCGGCTACGACGCCAGCGCAGTGCCGAAAGCTCTTTTTGTTATTGAAACGCCAACCAAAGTCAAAAAAGTCGAAAAAGACAAGCAAATGAGAAGTGGCAGGAAAACAACAAAGAGTTTCTGTTTGTAAGCCGTTAAAAAAATAACGAAAAAAGAAGTTGGCCCGCTCCGAACTAATTGCCCGAAATGGGCTAGATGGGAAAAAACAAACACGCTGGCGGGAGCGAGATAAAAACACCGGGGCAAACCGGCCCGAGCATTCAGTTCTCCGTCGGACGACAGAAGCGGCGGACGCGGACCATTATTTCTGCTCGATTTTCATCCCAACCGTGGCTCCGTTCACATCGCATCTAGCAAATAGAACGCGAAAATCCCGACTGAGCGTTAATTTTTGCATACAATGGAGTACCTGAGCTACGTGTACGAGAAAATCTTTGGGGGCGAACCGCCCACCGACGACACGCAAGGGGCTTTCCACACGTGAGTTATTGGGGTTGGAAAAGCTCATCCGCTAGGAATCCCCTTTTAATTTTCGGGTACTCCCCACTTCCTCCTCTATTTTAGGCCTCGCAAGGTCATCTGCTTCGGAAATGTCCTGCTTGACCGACTGGTCAAACTCGAGGATCCGCAACTCCTGGAGCGGTTCGGCCTGGAACTGGGCTCCAAGGGCGAACTGGACATGGAGAAACTTAACCAGTTGGCCGCCGAAGCCTCAGAGAAGTGAGTAGCTCTTTTTTTCTATGCTCATACTCACTCGACCTTCTAAAACCCCAATTACTATTTGCCAAAAACAAAACAAGAACTATATAATCGATTATTTTGGTGTTTTAATAACCTATTGCTCATAAAGCAAGCTCCAGTTATGGATATTCGCATACATGTTCAAGAGATTGTAGTGTAGTTTAGTCAGCTGAAGGTAACGAATTAAAGGATACCCTTTAAAAGAGACATAAATGATATATTAAATCTGTTTATAGACTCAATATAATATAAAATTTATAATCCTCTTCTTGCCATTGTTGTTTTATTTTAAGTTTCAACTATGCAAATAGAATTATTCTAAAGTCAAAGCTACAAAAAAATGTTTTAAAAAAATTACTATTGTCCACAAAAAACATCGACTTACGGAGATCTTTCAGTTACAGAATTAATTGGGCATTCACTCCAATTTTTAAAGGCGAGAAAACTGGTTTTGCTTCGAGAGACTCAATTAAGTTGAGGAAGTCTGAGATAGAAAAGATTTATTTTAAACATTTATCATGAGTTGCCATTGTAAATGTAACTCATAGGTTCGTTGTTTAATGTAACAACAACTGTGAAATTTAACAAGTGAAATTAACAATAATCGAGGTCGCAAAAAAACAAAAGAATACCTACTTGCTACATATAATAATTCGAATTAAATCACTTCCAGCTCTCAGTGCCTTACAAATCCGGGCGGCTCTGCCCTCAACACTGCCCGCATCCTGAAGCAACTGGGCACACAAGCGCTCTTCTTTGGTGCCGTTGGAACTGACAAACACGCCGATGAACTGCGTCTGATCCTTCGGGAGCGCGGCATCGAGGCCAGGCTGCAGACCGTCGAGGAGGCGCACACTGGACAGTGCGTGTGTCTCGTGTATAAGGACAATCCCACATTGTACGCCAACATCGGGGCCTCGGCTCGGTTCGAGGTGCAGACGCTGAGTCACGCCGTCAGCCACGAGGGCCAGAGCTTCCTGCGACCCGTGGAACGGAAGCAGATCCTGTATGTGGAGGGCTTCTTTGTGCCGCAAAGGGGCGAGGTGTGCGACTATATAGTGCAGCACCTGGTGAGGGAGCGGCGGCGACTGGCCCTCAACCTCAGTGCCCCCTACATAGTCCGGAAAAATCCCCAAGCAATGCTGAGGCTGGCCCGCGTTGCCTTCTTCGTGTTCGGAAACCGCCAGGAGTTCGAAGCGCTGGCCGAGGCGGCGGGAGGATTCCGAAATGTGGACGAGCTGGCCAAGCATCTTCTCGAATCCGGCACCAAGGTCATCTTTGTCACCAACGGCAGTGCCGGCGTCCAGGTGATCACCAACTACGTCGAGGAACTGGCTCCACCCGGTCCCGTTGGTTTCGAAGACTACAGAGCTCAGCGCGCGGAGCAGGTGGTGGATGCCACTGGGGCTGGCGATGCCTTTGTCGCCGGATTCCTGCACGCCTGGCTGGAGAAGCGGTCGCTGGGCGAGTGCATCCGCATGGCCTCCAACGTGGCCGCCAAGGTCGTCACCCAGGTGGGCTGCAATCTGCCCTAGTCCGACGACCTGCATCGCAATCTCAGAAAGCGCACTATACAGCACCAAAGTAGAATCATAGCTTGTAATTATTCTCCTAATCTTCACAAACTTAAAGCTTAGTTAAACACTTGGCCACAAGCAATAATTATAGTCATATTTGACTAAATAAAAGTGATTTATATATTGTCCAATGAAAGATAAGACAGAAAATTAATTGTGTTCTTATTCATTCCTTTTAATGTGTAGGTATAAGCAGGGTTGTTCTGGAATTCATGAATCCCCCGTAGAATTATTTTATTAAATGAAAGAAAATCGGTATGAAAATTAGAATGTTCACATTAAAGTTTCTATATTGGTTAAAAGTAAGTTGTACACGTATTACTATAAATTACATTACTAGTAGTAACAGAATAACATAATTTATATTTAATGTTCATTTGAGATTTTTGATAAAGCAAAACTAACAATCAAAAAATCTTCTAAAAGCGGAAAAAAGGAACCAACATAAATGTGTCGTTAAAAGAGTCAACCGAAACGTTGCTAGATAATACAAATATACCTATATGTAGCACATTGCCATAGAACATTTGTTTTGACCTTCGGAAGAACGCGGAGATAAAAAATGAAAATGTTCCGTAGGAAATGTGCCCACATCTAATCAAGTCATGCTATGAAATCACTGAAACACTCTTTTTAATGTATAAATATAGATTTGAGAGAAACTTTTTATGTACAGTGGAATGTTTCCATCAATTATCATTTATTTATTCGCAAAAGATCTATACCAAGTTATACAAATTTTATGATTTTTAAAAGTTATTTGAAATGGGAAAGAGATTTAAACAAATTTTAAAATATTTTCAATGTTTATTTTAAACAAACAAAATTACAATGTTTATATTTCTCAGTTATAATATCCACTGTTCATGTATACACATACCCACGGTGTATTTTAATATTGGCCAGATAAATGAAAGCTTATACATATACGGCTGTTTATTGTTCGACCTCAATTGGCTTTTTAATACGGTTGCATTATTCACTCGATCGCCGGAGTTCCCACCGGCTTGTACCGTTGTGTGAATCGTCAGTCAAAGTCGTTATCATGCTTTTATTTCCCCCAGAGATCCCCGAGTAAATATCTTTTTGCACATTCTTTGCGATGCTTTATTATCCGCAAACAAACGATTCTCATTTTCCTACGCCGGCTTACTCATACATCTTACATGCGCGTTGTTCATCCCACACGAGTCAGTCAATAAGTGACGACTTGGCCCAAACGGAGCTCGCATGCCCAGATGCCATCAAAGCGAACCCCGCTTTTGTGCTGGCTGTGGGGGTGAAATTTGTTTGGGCTTGGGTTTGGGTGACACACATGTTTGCGAATCGTTAACAAAAACTAAGCCGCATTTGGCATGCTTGTGCAAGCAGGGCCAAGACTAAAGCCTAAACCATCTGATGCCAAAGGAGTTCTCGAAACAATAAAGAAGTCCGGGCTTAGGCCGAAAGCAATTCCGCACTTTAAAGGCCAATTCCAGGCTCAGCGAAGTGAGCTGCCTAATTGGCAAGAAGCCGCTTAAAAGGGCTAAGTGGAGTCCGGGTAATGGCAGTGGGAATGTGCCAAAGTCAATATTGGCACACCCACCCAATCGAGTGTATCGAGGGGTTCGGAGTAGGTCCTGCTTAAATCACAACATCCTGCCCTGTTAATTACTCGATATTAATTTTATACCGGCTCGGAGGGATCCGAAGAACCTTCACCCGGTCCTCCACCGATGGCTTTCTATGCTGTGGCCACTGGCTCTGGCAATGCCAGTCCTTTGTCGGGTTCGTAATTAATGTCATCGTGTGGTTTATGGGGTTAACAGGCACTCCACACTCGGAGCTCCACTTCGACCTTATCCCTTTGATGTCTGCGTGTGTGTAATGGCCGTTTCCAGACTAACCCAAGGCTCGACTAAGATCCTCACTAGCATGTGATAATTAAATGTCCTCATTTGCCCTGTTTAGCATTTTAATTTACAATAAATTGTGCTTCGAAAATGGCTGTTGCTAAGGTATTTACCTAAAGAGTACACTTGGAGATGATTTATCGAAACTTTTTAGCATAAAACAACACTCTAATTGCTCTTAAAAAAAAAAATTAAATGATTTTGATATTTGTATCCAATAATTAATTATTAACTGATGCTGAATATATTAAAAAAGTTCTTTAATTTTGTCTTTTGTATTGTAAAAAAAATATGTAAGTACTTTAGTGTCTTGATGTTGTTAATAAACATCAATTTGAAAGCTCTTAAATTTTGAATTTTCAGAAAGCTTAATCATATTCTTAACAAAGTAATCCTGTACAAATTTAACATTTATGTACATTATTTTATCATTCCTATATTATTCAAAAATTAAACTAGCACTTTAGTTAAAAATATTTGTACTATCTTACACAAATTGTCTTCTTGTTAGAACATATTTTTAAGTAACAATCTCATTCTATATTTTTAAGAAGCTAATGGGTTTTTTCAGTGTGGGAAATGCACAATAGCTTTGCCTCCCATTTGATTTATGTGCAACGCTGCGTATGGGCAACCAAATGGGGCAGCTGTAACTGACATTGCATATTTGTCCTCCCACAGCCGTATCCCTCTCCCCCCTCCTCCCTCCTCCCTCCCACCTAGTTACTCTGCGGAGCATGTTTGCACAAAATATTGCGCATACGCCGCCAGTGCCCAACCTTCTTTGCCGTTCGGCTTTGTCCTTTGGACTTTTTGCGGCATAACGCGCGGTTAAGTGGCCATAATGTGTGCCTTTATGGGCTTGGCATTGGCATTGGCATTGGACTCCTTTTTGGCTTGGTGGCTTCGTGGCTTGGTGGCTCGCAGTCCTTGTCCTGCTCCCATTTTAATTCCTTTGCCATATTTGCTGAGCCAGCATTGTTGCTGAATTATGTTATGCCAGTCGGTCGCTTGTTGATTTTTATATTGTTTTTTTTGTGTCTGAACTGGACTCCGTTCCTGCCTTCCTGGACTTTCGCTTGTCCTCTCGTATGCATGATAAGCGACCAGGCCAAAATATTTGGCTCTGGCATGTTTGCTCAGTTGTTTGCGGATAATCCGGTTTTATTGTTTAATAAGTCATGCCGGCTATCGCTCCAGACTGTCCAACCTGTCCGCCCCCCTCCCTCCACCCCACCCCGCGATTTTCCCAGAGTGTCTGACTGAATACGTTAGCGGCTCGTTGGCTTTTTGACTGCCTGTGCGACGGAGCATGGAAGACCTTTTTTTGGTTGGGGATTTCTGGCCTGGGCTTGGGAGCCTGGGAGCGTGGCAAAATCGATGGCCAAATTAAATGGGGATTTACATATTGCCACAGCTAAAGCTTTAATTTAAAGGCAATGTTCGGATGACTCAATTGTTACTGGGAAAAAATCGAGCACACGATATTTAAAGATGTTATGATATAACTTTGTTGGTGTAATATAGTAAAAACTATCGATTTTAGTTTAACCATAATATTTTGTCTTGATAAGGAAATTCCCTGGTCAATCCATTGTCCTTTTGGGTCTAATATGAACAAAAGAAACATAGATTTCAAACTTAGAAATGTTCATTGGAAACATAAACATAAAGTACTGGAAATGCCCATTTAAAAAATTCTAGCTATAGCGAGCTGCACTTAAACACTGCCTCGGATTTTATTAAAAATTTTAAGAACCAACATTTATATTTTACACATTTTTCCCAGAACAGCTTCTTTTATGCGGCATATTCCAATATTATTATTAATTTTCATTGCAGGCATTTTTACAAAAATGTAATTCAATTAAGAGTATATTTATGTACATATGTATGTAGTAGTTCCAATAATATGAAAAATGGTTTTAGGCACCAGAACTCTGGATTTTAAATACAGTTTGTTTTCTACAGCAGTCCTGATCAAGAATAATGATGATTGCAAATTCTTTTAGCCCTGGAATATTAGATAAGTTTATTTAGGGCATTTACAATCATTTGAAATGCAAATCTCTTGGCAGGCTTTTCAATCAGCCCATTCTTATATCCTATGGGAATGACAATCGCAATCGCACTTCAATTACATTACACTCATCATTAGCCAATTAGCTAAATTATAGGCTGCGCAACGGCAGTTGCCAAATGGCTTCCCATTTCCCACTTCCCACTTCCATTTCAATTCCCATTCCTAGATCCATTTACATTGCCAATCGCTACCCCACAGATTGCCCTCCTCGATGGCGACAATTGGTGCGAAATAAAAGACATTTGCTCAGCACTTTGCGGCACAGTCTGAAGTGGATCTGCGGGGGAATCGGCTTAGACGAGAATCCGGAGCAATGGCAATCGAGGATATTGGCCTGGTGGGCATCAACGTGCGGATGTGGCGCCACTTGGCCGTGCTCTATCCCACTCCGGGCACAAACTGGCGGAAGTTCGCCTTCGTCCTACCCGTGACTGCGATGAATATGATGCAGTTCGTCTACCTGCTGCGCATGTGGGGCGACCTGCCCGCCTTCATCCTCAACATGTTCTTCTTCTCGGCCATTTTCAACGCCCTGATGCGCACGTGGCTGGTCATAATCAAGCGTGTCCAGTTCGAGGAGTTCCTCGACCAATTGTCCACTCTGTTCCACTGCATTCACGAGTCCGCGGACGAGTGGGGGCGTGGCATTCTGCAGAGGGCGGAGCGGGAGGCGCGGCACCTGGCCATCTTGAATTTGAGTGCCTCCTTCCTGGACATCGTGGGTGCCCTACTCTCGCCACTTTTCAGGGAGGAGAGGGGTAAGTATACCAGGAAAATGATAAAACTGCAGCTTGGAAAACAGCAGAAAGGCATTTCCCCATTGCTTGTATAATACAAACTTACAGTGCGGATAAGATGCAATTTAATTGTGTGGAACACATTATTTTGCATTAAATTTTATTTTATTTTTTACTAGTGTTACAAATCATTTTGATAAATACTAATCACTTATCGCCTTTTATTTGTACAGTCATTTTTATTTGTGGAGCTTTAAATCATGTGTTCTAGAAGTGTGTAGATAGGGTTAATAGCATATTGATTTCATTTTGTGAAATACTACAGACTAAAATAATTAGTAAGCCTTTCAAGTTACTTTACTTAAATACTTTCTTTTGCGGTTTACGCTTGTTATTTTTGTCAAGATAAAATAAACCAATAAACCAATATAATTGAACTTTAAACATTGTAAATATCTAAAGATAAATTATGAAACTGCAGACGTGATTAATAATATTCAGTAAGGGGTTTTGTGAGCTTTAAGATCAACAAAAGGAAATAGTTTTTTTTTATTTTCTCTTAATATTAGATAAATTAGGCGAGACCATCATGCAACTATTTGTTTGTTTTGAAATCAATCGACTTTCTAAGTCAAAAAGGTATTAAGGTATATTATTAGTTTTAGTTAATTTTAAAATTTATAGAACGATAAAAGTTAATCCAAATATATAGTTTTTTTTTCCAAAACATTTTTAATTCTAGTTTATATGTATTTCCCTTATTCCATAAATCAATTTTTATATAAACTAAGAGAAAAACTTTACTCTATATTTAATGTCCATCAAGATTGTGATTTTTTTCAAGGGTTTAAAAAAATGATTCCATTTTAAATATTAAAAAAACAATTATTTAAAATACAAGGCAAGTGTCTATCTAACATATATTTAATAATTTATATATTGACCTTATGACTTTTAAACTTGTTAGATTATTCCCTGGTCTTGGAACAGAGACTCCTCCTTTACGTATTGATTCTCCAAGTTTCTCCACCCAGCTCATCCCTTCGGCGTGGCTCTGCCCGGAGTGAACATGACCAGCTCGCCCGTCTACGAAGCAGTTTACTTGGCCCAGCTGCCCACGCCCCTCCTCCTGTCCATGATGTACATGCCGTTTGTCAGCCTCTTCGCCGGACTGGCCATCTTCGGAAAGGCCATGCTGCAGATCCTGGTGCACAGACTGGACCAGATTGGCGGAGTGGAGCAGTCGGAGGAGGTGCGCTTCCGAATGCTGACCTCCTGCATTCGATACCACATCCAGGTGATGGGGTGAGCCGCAAAGTGAAGGGGGGTTGAGGGATGTGGGATCTATAAGCCTCTCATTTCCATTTCAGCTATGTGAGGGAGCTCAACAAACTGGTTACCAACATTGTGGCGGCCGAAGCAATTATCTTTGGCTCGATAATCTGCTCGCTGCTCTTTTGCCTGAACATTGTAGGTTACTGATATATCAGGGGTGTCACAGAAGTCGCTTTTTTTGTTTTAAAGGTTTAATAAATAATACCTAGGGAGTGCTAAAGAAATTTCTGGGGTGATAATGAGCACCATTAAAATATATAAATTCATTTTTTATGACACTTTTATAAATGACTTCAAGAATATAATGATTTTTTGATATTATATAAAAAGGTAAAAGAGTACTTCATTTTATACCTTAATTGTTGTCTTACAAATACTTAAATAAATGTTGGTATATTTGAAAGCATTTTAAGTTAAGAAAACTTCTGTGACACTTCTGCGTTCAGGTAATTGATTTTCATAAAATTCTAATAATCTTTTAGATAACATCACCGACCCAAGTAATCTCGATTGTGATGTATATCTTCACCATGCTCTATGTGCTGTTCACTTACTACAATCGTGCCAATGACCTGGGCATTGAGGTGATCCTACAAGTTAAGTAATGAGTATACTCTCTATAATTTTAATAACTTTCTGTAGAACAACCGAGTGGCGGAGGCCGTTTACAATGTGCCCTGGTACGAGGCCAGCATTCGGTTTCGCAAAACCCTTCTGATCTTCTTGATGCAAACACAAAACCCCTTGGAGGTGGGTGAATTCGGATGCATTTCATTTGCGAGTCCCTGATTCTAATCCATTCCCATTTCGGGTGCGGTGCGCTCCATTTCATCTGGCAGATAAGAGTTGGCAACGTTTACCCCATGACTTTGGCCATGTTTCAGAGTCTGCTGAATGCGTCCTACTCCTACTTCACCATGTTGCGTGGCGTCACCAGCAAATGAGCTGAAAGACCGAAAAAACCGGCATCCATTCGGCACCAAAGGATCCCCATCCCGAGCTCCTGTTCCCTTTTCACTTGGCCAGCAATCCGAGTAATGCAAAAAGTTGTTGTTGGCTGTGGTCCTGGCTGGTTGTTTGGCATTTGCATATGCTTGTCGTTTGAAAGGATTTAATCGGACTGCCGGCATGGAGTTGGGATCCTGGATCCTGGCTCCTGGCATGCAAATAGTTTGCTGCTTTGAATTGGCTTCTTAGATTGTTACACAAAATAGATTGTAGATTACACCAAAATGTTGTGCTTGAAATAAAGTCAAATGAATGTGGAAGTAGGTTCCGAGCAGAGCCCAAAGTTTTCTGTTTTGTTTGCTCAGTTTGCCTAAAAGTATGATTTACAAATATCAAAGGATTTGGATTTGTGGCCAAGTGTATGGCTTTCAATTTAGTTAAGAAAGATGTTCCACAGTGATATGAATAAGTAAATATTTGGTCTTCCAAGCAATTAGGGTTGATATTGATTGAGTTGAATTTAGTTGGAGCTTTGTGCATCACTTTATGCAGTTTTTATTGCTCAATTTCCCTAGCATACTTTCAGGCTGGTCCATCGAATTTGAATATTTGAGTGAATCCGTCCGCTTGCGCTTTTAATTAAAATGCCCAAAAACTAGTTGTTGTCTGCTGCAATTTAATTAACATTAGTCATGTCCTTTATTATGCAAATAAACTGCTGCTGGAAAGATCGCTTAATGCCGGCCCAACAGCAATAACAGCTTAATTTAAAATTCATTATAACTGACACCAACTAGTTAAACAATTGCCAACGGCAATGAGGACGGGAACGGCAGCAGCATAAACATCAACGGCAACGGCAACAAAGGACAACTAAAACAGGAGCAAAACAAGGACGAAGGGCGCGCCCGGAAAATTGAAATGAGCGGCGGCAGGCGCACTTGAAATACGCAAATAAACTTCAAAGAAGGACGACTGCACGCTGTGTTTTGCGCTGGGTGTCCTGGCGAGCGCATAAATAACAATGGAGGATTGGGAGGAGAGGGAGGAGAAGGAGAAGGAGCAGCTGGAGCTCCTGGGCTGCTCCTATCGCCCGGCTCGAGTGGCGTATACTTAATTTTATTATGAGGTGTCAAGTGCGGACCAGTTGACTTGCCCGGCCGAACGCCTTTTGTGTTGTATTTTGTGTTTTGCCCCGTTATTTATGTTGCCTGCCGCCCGCCTTTTGGTGGCAGGTGAACGCCTACGCGCCCCGCCCCTCGACCACCAAGAATGTGAACTTCCTCTGGGCTTTTACTTTTTCTCATTTCACTGAAAAAAAATATCACCAAGTTGCTTCTTATATCAAAATATATTGTAAGAGGATTATTTATGTACTAAAAATATTGGTTACAAGGGTAAGTATGATTTTCCAATATAATGAAGGTTAGATAGATGAATATATGTTTTAGATTAACAGCATTCTATTATTCCATTGTTTATTTGTCAATCTGAAGGTCTGCATTTATACATATTTTATATTCCACTAACTTACACAACTTTTCCATAACTAACATATACATAAAGCCATACGTAACTTATTACTTTCGTAACGTATACGTAATTTATAAGTATAGAAAACATTTTGTAAGGTTTAGTTTACAAAAATGGAAGTACAAATGTTTATTTAAATTAGATAAGTTAACTCTAATATTGTTGGTTCGCATTGATGAGGATAATTAAATGTCATATACTATGAAAAGTTTGGTTTTTTTGGTGAAGATATATCTTCAATTATAATTTAAATACAAAAGAATGTTTTACAAGCTCAACTTAAAATTTTAGGGAGCAAATGCTACTGTTTGTGCTATTAAACGTATTTTCGCTTCTAAACAATCAGAAGCCGGACTTTGTTTTTATGCTTTTGGTTCTGTGTATGGTAACTGCAGTTCCTTTGCTCCTGTTGCCAGCTGGTCCTTTGATTTTTATACAGGCAATATGCAAATGCCGCCGGAAATGTAAATGCGCCACTCCGAATGAAGGAGAGACACCCTGACAGTATCAGGTCCTGCGAGTCCTCATTGTCTGATGCATAAAATTAACAAGTTTCGCTGCCGCTTTTGCAAAAAACTGTTTCATTAGAGAACAGTTCGTGGTCGCGGTTGCCAGCCCCGCCCCCTGCCACGCCCACCCAACCATGGGCACACCCTCGAAGGTTACGTCGTTTTATAATTGAATTCATATGCATCAATGAAGGCAGCTCAACAAACACAACACAAAACAAAACGCAAAGGGAAAGGGTGGCAAATTGGGGGGAGTAACCACAACACGGCAAACAGCCAGGATCGAGGGGGTGAGGGGGGGTGTGGCTTTTCCGGGCGGGGGGTGGCCCACTTTTTCGGTGGCATTTTCAATTTTAAATGGATTTTCAATTGCGGTGGTAGCATTTTGCATAAATTGCTATAATGAGTTTATTTCGAAGCCCTGCAAGTGGCTTCGTTGGCGCCTCTCCATGTCCATGTGTACGCCGGAATATGGTTATTCCGGAACACTACGGGTTGTGTGCTCGGGCCCATGCTCATTTGCAATTGTCAACTGGCTGTCACGGGTGACAGTCGTATTGACAGTTTGCTTTCCCTGTTAATTTTCATTTTAATTGTGGCATTCGGTGACAGTTGATGCTGGAACTTTGTTGGGTGTTTTGCGGTTGATTCAGGGAATTTAATTTGCGTCCACAGTGGATTTCCACTTGGGAGTGGCGAAGGTTTAACTTTAAGTGCCGGAAGTTGGTCTCCAGTCGAAGTGGATTGAATGCTCTTAGTCTAACCATCACTTGTGCGTTATTCCAACCCCTTTTGGCTGTGCCATCAAATATTCCATCCATTGTCTGTCGGGTCATTTGCGAAATCTCTCATAAGCAAAGCATTCATTTTCCAATTATTTATTGATGCCTCTGTGTTGTACTCCCCCACTACAACTGCACCTGCTATAAATCTCCAGGCTTCCTCCTCCATCCTCCAACCTCCGCTCCCATGGACATCCACATTGTCTAGCTTCCTGCAGGATGTTTGTCTGGCTGTTCCACTGGCTGCTGGCTGGTTGCCGTCTGCTGCCTGGTGCCTGGAAAATATTTGCATTTTCACTTTTGATTTATTATTGCCATTGCCATGTGTAAATTGCCAAAGCAAAGGTGCAAACAACAAGGTGTATGCGGCAGGCATCTTCCAGGACTCACCGCAATTGCAGCAGGAGTTGCAGGAGCAGCAGCAGCGTTGACAAGGACACATTATGTTTGGCCAAATGAATGGTAATTGCGGCATTGAAACAAGTAATTGAAGTGCAAGCCAAACAGATTGCCAACTTTCGGTTCGCTCTGCGAGTGTCGACCGCATTTCGATTGGTCTCGAGTTCGCCCAGAAAGAGGTCATTACAGTTTTGCTAATTACAAGACCAAATTAGAGGGGCTTCCCTCGAGCTCTTTTCCTGGGGCTCCTGATGCCGTTGCCAATTACTTCCGCCTCTGTGCAATTTCCGCTTGCTCAGGTTGGAGCTCCAGAGTTGGAGTTGCCTAAGCAGCTTTTCTGGAAAATGTCAAAACAGCGACAACTTTATATGGCCACAAAGGCAACAGTAATGACGGCAAAAAAGGGAAGCATAAGCAGATAATTACACAGGCGAGCAACTATCTCTGTGCATCTCTTTGCCAACTCCCCCCTTCCCCTCCCCCTTCCGCGGTCACAAAGTAGAAAATTACAAAAATAAAAAACCACAAGCGGAAAATTAAGAGGAAAAGCCTGCGGTCGAGAAAGGCAGACGATGGAGAAAACTCCATTTGTTTGGGCCAAAACTTTAAGTTCATCTTCGAGTGGCTGGCTGCCCTAGGCCTAGAACTTGATCGGGCCTTTGATTATCACTGCAAATGGGAAATTCCTGTTTTGTGGAAAATTCCACCCAGCCGAGACTGGGAAACTGCGGAGACATTTTCGGCATTTTTGACTGTCTGCCAGTGCCTGTAAGCGAAATGCAAACACGGAGTTCAGCCATCCAAACCCCCCAACATAGACCCAACAACCCCATCGACTCCTGCCTTTTGTGTCTGCCCTGCAGCCACATTTAAATATGCCGCCAAGTTTTACCTTCGCTTCGACGCCCCCTCGATTTCCCCCCGAAATTCCCCCCGAAATTCCCACACCCTCGTTATCATCATCACACGACGGTGGCTGGCACTGATTTCATGCTTTATAACTTTCGATATCGGAATGGCAAACAGCGTTTAGCGCTTTGCCATGCCACCTGAAAACTGCCAGCAAGTGTTGCTTTGCTACCTCAGGGGCCATCACGGCGTATGCGCAATGTTTACTTTGCATTTTTCTTCGTTTTTTTATCCGCTTTCAGTGGTTGTTTTTTCAAGAGCTTTACATTATTCTTAGGACAGGGGGCCTCATGGCATATGCATGATACATCAAATATTTAAGCTATATTTTAGCAATCCCGACAATGAGTCAAATCTGAAGGAATGTCTGGGGAATCTGCGTTGCCTGCGATAATAAAGTTTAGAGATAAACGATTTGGCAATTGAATTATGCCCATCAGCCCAAGAGATTTGATTTGAGCAAGCAAATTCGTTTTAATATACATACATTTCTCCATTTTGAATTGAATTTATCGTTTTGATTGGATTGTTTTCGGTGAGTTGCTAAAGAGAGAGATGTGTTTGTGGAATGTTAAAGACCTGGACAAATTCAGTTAGCAGCGACCACATGATATTGTTATTCTTGCCGTAATTAAAAACCCATGAAAGCAAGGATGGCGACCAAACAACTGGCCACAATCGCACGAGCACACACAGATACACACTCAGACAGACAGACGGAAGGACATACAGAAGGATCCAGAGCGTTTGCATGTGTGTGGCAAAGTAAACATGAAGCGTATTGATGGCAAGGAGTCCTTCGCAAAAAGTTTCATATCAATTTTAAGCCAAAGTAATGAAAAAGTAACAACAACAGTCAAAGGAAACACGAAGCAAAAGGAGAAAAAAAATTAAAACGAATGCTATAGACAAAGCATATTTGCACGCAGCGGGAAGGAGTCCATCCTCCTGCCAACCCGATGATGAAAATGATGATGATATCGTTGACGACGCAGCACACAAAGCAACGCTAACGCTTTATGACAGCCCAATGGGCCAAAAGGAGAATCGGAGTCCGGGGAATCAGGGGCATCAGCGGAATTGGGAGCAGCGGAACCCATTTCTTTCGTCCTTTTTCGGTGGGAACTTCTAAGGACGCTGTTTACATTCGCTGCAAAAGGACAAGCGGCGGACCATGTCTGCAGCAACAACGAAATTAAAAACCAATAAAAACGCTGCGAGAAACGAAATTAAAAATTATGTTTTCTCTTCTTTAACAACAAACGGAAACAAACATTCCAAGCAAGCAACAACACCACCAAAAAAAGTTGTAAAAACAGGAATAAAATTTCCGGCTTTAAAACAAAAATGCTGCACATAAAACTTTTACAATTAGGCAAAACGATGGAAGGCATAAAAGTTGCCAAAGCCTATGCACCACTTCGATAATTGAATATTTTAGCGAGCGGATCAGCTGCCGCCAGACGAGTGGAAAATGGGTGGTTGCCCCAACTTTGGTGGCTAGAAAAAATAAAACGTAGCACACATCTGAGAGTCGCGGGGCATTAATTGCTGCAAAGTGTTGTTGAAACTTTAACGCCGGCGATTCGGCAGAGTCATTTATTTAATTTACTACCTGCTATTGTGGGGCTGATACACCATCCCCTCGGAGCCAAACTGCATTGCCATGAATAATTTAAGTAAATCGCTGGTTGTCTGACTGTCCCCATGTCCCCCACTCCCCCACTCCCCAAATTGCTCCTATTCCAGGGAACGGGTACTAGTAGTATACCATCCCATTTGATTCGCCTCCATTTCGTTACGGACTGTTGTGTCTGCGTGTACGTGTCGCTTGGCAGGATTAGGCGGCATTTGCATATTTTAATTATTTAGATTGTTGTGCCGAGCTACTTAGGCCGCAGAGGCAGTGAAGCGGAAGCGCAAGTCCCGACTTAATTAAAAGTTCCACTTTGCGGAATTCTTTTTGTCTTATTTCTATGGCAAACGCTTTCAAAACATTCCTTATCGATAGTGGAAACATGTGTTTTTGATTTGGGGAACATTTTATTTTAGAGCTGCTATTCAGGATATTGTCAGCGCTAAATATTAAAGCTAGTCTCTTAATAAGTAAAATCCTGTTTTAATTATTTTGTAACCCTTTCCCACTTCGAATTGGTATTTTCCTTATAAATTTAAATAAATGCTTAAGCTTATGAATTTAAATCTGGAAAACATATTTCAAATCAAATATGTGTTTTTGATTTGGGGAAAGTTGTTTCATAAATGAAAGCTTTAAGGATATTGTGGGCGCAAAATAATAAAGCCAGCCTCTTAAAAAGTAAAATCCTATTTTAATTATTGTGTAACTCTTGCAAGCATCAAATCGGCATATTCTTTACAAATTTAAAGCAATCCCTGAACTTATGAATTTAAATCTGGTAACCATATTTCAAATCACCTCAAGCTTGGCCAATAAACACATTACCAGCCCCGCCGATCATAAATTCATAATGAAATATGAGGCTAACCCAGGCAAAACCAGCGCAAAAGCCACAACCAAAAGCGAAACAGATACAAATGCTGCGGCCAGACCAAGACCAAATAAAATCCAGCCAGTTAGGGAAAGAAAATATAACTATAATAAATACGCAACAAAGTAGCAAACAGACCACAGTTAGAGAGTTTGTCTGGTTTTCGGCAAGCAGCCTCCGAAGAATGGTAAGGGAACTGGAAACGTCTGCGGCATTAGTTTTATGATTATTTGTGGTATTTATTGTGGGGACAGTGGCAACAACCAACTGTAACATACCACCTCCATTGAGTCACATATGGGGTCCGAGTTTCAGCTCAGTGCAGCTTTAATTAGATTTGCACATTAGACGAACAACAAGTCAGTTCGGCTAATGATACGGGATGAAATCAAATTGGCATGCCACACACGAAAATTTCACTACAGTGGATTGGGAGGATGTTATAAAGGTTACATTAGATTACAATACGATCATGGATGCTGGTGAAAAATTATGAGTACTTGATTTGTGACAGAGTTTTGGGATTTTTACAAGATTTTTTACAAAACACAGGCTTTTTTTCTAACTTAGCCAAAATACGCCGCACAGCCAAAATAATTACGGCTTTTTGTTGCTGAGAACCTAAACTTTTGATTCCAGGCTGATTTGGGAAAATTAATTTTTTTTCCCGATTTTCGCATTTTCTTATAAGGGGTAACATCATGTATTTTGTCTAAAACTTGCCTACATTGAAGTTTTTATTTGTAAATACTAATCGATTGGAAATTTTATAGCAAATTCAAAGAGTTATGGCATTCCAACAAATGATAAATTGTGCAGCTAAGTATCTAAAGTATAAATTCTAGGTTGATTTGGAAAAATTTCCCATTTTATTCGATTTGAACTGTTAAAAGGAACTCAACGAGGTATTCGAACTAATGTGATCTAATGACCATTATATTCCACGGTTGTGGTCTAAACCGAAATATCTTTTTAGTTGACTATAATCTAATAGCTGCCATATATATAATATTGGTATTAAAACTTCCGTTTGCCAAAGTTAGCTTCCGTTCTAGTTTTAATATGAAATATATTTTGTGGGTGATGGGCCTTTAGCTTTAAATCCCTAAAACGAAGCTAAAACATCGCTAGTACATCTATTTTGCTTTCTAATTTTTAAATTCGTCCCACTGTATGGCCTTTCTGCTGCCTTTTTATGGCTGACTTGTTGGTCTTGGCAACTGCAGAGACTACGGTGCGATAAATACCAGACGGTTACAGTTGCCCGGAGATCAGGACCAGGACATGTGTCCCACCATCAATAATGCTTAATTTAATTCGAGCCGTGTGCACTTACTCCCACTTTCTCCCGGCGACTTCCGCTATCTCTTTAAGTCGATGGGAAAGTCGACTGCGTCCGGCACATGATTATTATTAGTTATGATGATGTATCCCTTTTAATGGTTCTGAATGGGGAGTGTGAACGTGCCCGGAAGAGTGGGTGGTGGGAGGTGGGAGGTGGGTGCGGGGGCTTGGTCCTGGCGAATATTAATAATTGTTTCTTTTTTTTGGGGGTCTGCGGAACACGCTAAAAATTAATTAAACGTTCTAGGCGAAGGGCATAAAATATATATATATGTGCGATGGGTATATATTGTACACACATATTTTTTTCATTTCTGTTTTTGCTCGGCCATTTCGTGGTTATTTATGCGCCTGGCCCGACCAAACCCCACGGACTTCCACTGTCGACCGGATCCGGGCCTACACTTGATTCATTGTTTTTGCTGCCGCTGCCGTTTGAGCCGAGTGTGAGCAACACGCACTCATATTGCCAATTTATATTTGTATTAATTAATGGGCCAGTAAACAATTGCTGAAAGCTGCGCCATTAGCCCCGTTCCAGTCGATAGTGGGTGGTTTGGTGGGGTTTGGGCCCCTGCCAAATGCTGAGAATGACTGCAATAATAAGCTTCGCCACTGGCCACATAAATTACACATTTTTTCATTTCATTCTGCAGGAGTTAATAACATTTTCATAACTGAATTCTGGGAAATTTACGTGCCTTATTGGTGAAGTATTTTTGTATTGTGTCAGACACCATAAATTTTCCTGCCAATTACATTTTAAACTAATCGAAACGGAGTAAAATACAGTCGTACCCGGATGCCTTCAATTTAATTTTTACAATTAATCATGAAATTTGTGTTACGGCTTAACTGTGTTTTTAAATTTTGTTCTCAATTTAACATGAATTAGGGTAAAAAGGTTTGACAACAAAAGTAGCTTACTCTAAAACCTTTTGTAGTTAATTCATTTTAATTTCCACAAGTGGAATTGCTTTAAATGGCATACCCAGTGTTATTTTTTGAAAATTGTTTTTAAATGTTTTCGAATGAATAATTTTTTTTGTACTTTACCGTGTAACTTTTTAACTAATTTGTAATTTAACCATACATTAACTAAGTTAGTAAGCTTTATCAATTATTATTAGTATTTTAGTTGTGATTTTCAATTCTTTAAAATTTTTTTTTTTAAACCCTTTTAAAAATTTACTTTAAAGAAATCTTTTTTGTGACTTGTTTTGAATTCTTTTAATATTCACTTCGTGGGCTGTTAAATTTCTTATTTTTATGGAGAGCCAATAAAGTTTAGTGAAATTTTATAATAAAATCGGGGCTGAGGGCGTTGAAAATACGAGAAACAACCGCATGAAAAGCGCAGCCGAATGCCAGAAGCAGATTGTCCCATGCAGTCACGGCCCCAATAAAAGTCGCCGCACTCGACTCCCGGTTGTTTGTCCACCAGAATGCTCCAAAGCCACCCATATCCACCCAGGAAAGTAAGTACGGCAGCTGCACATTTACAATTTGCTGGGGGAGTGTGTGGCCCCCAGTTTTCGGTCATGATAAAAATGAGCGTCGGAAATGCGAATATAAATTCAGCCATATCTGATGTACAAGTGTACAACTGACCGGGAGAAAGGGGAATGCGGAGGGGAACTGTATGTGTGGCAGGATAAACATAATGGCTGCACTGCATTTGCCGGAGCCTGTGGCAGTGGCAGCAGGATGCCCGCCAGACAGGAGCAGACCAATCATCAGAAGTATGCCAGCGGCCGGAGGAAACGGCAGCGGAAATGACATGCAATAAAACACAAAGGCGCACGCATCGAGTGAAAGCTGGAAAAGCTGGGAAAAGGAGGAGGAAAAGGCAGGAAAAGCAGTGAAAGCAGCTCGTCCTTTGTCTGTTGCCTGTCGCTGGATTATAACGAAAAATGGCATCTAACAACAAAAATCTATCTGGCAAATGCATTTGCCCCGCCTGCTCCTCTTGAGCAGTGAGGAGAAACTTTGTGAAATTACAATTGCAAAAGTTGCGTGCCCCGAGAGTCCTTGCCACTCGGCTGGTGTCCAGCAAGTCCAGAGTGTGATTGCCGCCCAACCCCCGTTTTTTGAGGTATTTCCCGTACGTCTGTGCGTTAACGCCAAAGTCATTTGGCTTATCAATGCCAGACGCAGACTATTTCGGTCGCTTATCGCCGGTCGCATCGCTGTCCCGCAGCATGCAGGTGGCATCCCAGGATGCGGATGGCCCCGGGATGCGGGGTGGGGGGTGGGCGTTATTAAGTGCCCATTAGCCGGGCCTGGCGACAAACTGGACTTGGTCGGGGGCAGTTCCACAAATTACACAGCTGCCAATGAGTTTGTCGACTATCAGTCGCACACGGAGAAAAGTACACTTTACTGATGGTATCTAAATCTCTTGCAGCGATACAAATGTTTAATTTGTTTTAGCAGAGTAAAGTTGTATTTCAATCTTTTATAAAGTTTCAATGTAACTTGTATCGTTTTTTATCGGTTTTTTTTAAATGTTCGTTTAATCAAATGTTAACACAAAATCAAATCTCTGTGTCAAAAAACCACTTTAATTATGGCTTAACGATTTATATCACTTAGACTTTTGAAAAATGGTTTCTAAAAAGTAAGCAAATTTGCGAATTAAATTTATTTAACACATCTGATTAAGACATAATTAAAAGCTCTAGATTTGTATACTAATTTTTCAAGTTAAATTCTCCAATTTTTCCCTTATTAATAATTAATAATATATATTTACTATTATTGTGCCGTAAGCAAGTTTTTCTTTCTTTTACTTACCCTTTAATATACCTCTTTACTGAATTAAAATATTAAAAAATTGTGTTGTTCAGAGTAAGCTCATTAAGGCTTATTAAACGTAGAACAGTTGATGATTCACATTTTTAAGACTCCGATTACTTTACATGCTATTTTATTTTCCGTGCATCAGCACTAGTGGAATGTATGCAAACATTGTTCAGCTGACGGCTGGGGCGCAAGTTGTTGGTTCTAACAAAGTAAGCAGGAACAAGGGTTCCACTCGCCTCCGCGGTTCCCTTGCCACCGATCTTGCCCCCATCGGAGTGGCCGGCATTATTTGCTAATTACGCCCTGCAGCAACGTTGCATGCATGTGATTGCTCTTACTTCGCCTGCGTTACTTACTCCCTTCCCCAGAACCTGGCCCTATTCCTCAGCTCCAGTCAGTACCAGTGCAATCCCAAGGCCCGGTCTGCCATAACTTGCCATCAACTTATTAGCAGCAGAATTCCGCCGGCCTGCCTTATTTTCGATTTTAATTTCCATGTTGCTGCCGTTGGTGGATGCCCAGCATGCAAATGCTCGACATGCCCGTAATTTGTATTCATTATCTGATGCATAATTATACTGCAGATAAGGCAGCGGACCCATCGAAGCCATCCACCAGGTCACCAAATAAAGTATTCTGCTAAGCCGGACAAAGTATTCCAACTAATGCAGGAAATGGCATTTCATTTCGAATGTTTTTAGGATTGGCAACGATTTTCAAATGGTCGTTCGCATACTAATACGGTGGTCCATTCAAAGCACCACCAATCAAAAGGTTTATGTTCTAATCTCATTATTGGCATTCTCTGATTTGCAACTGGTGTGGTCGGTGGAACAGGATGCCATACATTTTTGACGTAGATTTCCTTATATAAATAACCGTTTAGTACCTTAGTTGCAAATATCAAGTTATGATTACTCGATTTTGAGGATATATCAAACATAACAGGAAAAACGATTTAGTAGAGTGATTTTCGACCTTAATAGTAAATAATATATGTTGCATACCCAACAAGCTAGACTTTAGACCTTAATATATTTTCCGCAAAAAATATTATTTACCATTCGTGTCCGAAGTTTGAAATCTTCTAAAATATATGCAACATAGGAATATTTATTGTTTGCTACTCTCTAATATTGCTTAAACGTTTTACTGAAGAAATAAAAACAATTTAATTCTTATTCTAATGGCGGAGTATTAAAAGTTATAATCTTTTACTAGGTTTGAGTGGTGCAACAACAGCTAAAAAACCCGCCCAAGAACTAGAAACAGGTTGGTATCCACTTTCTTTGAACTCTTTATTCTCGTGAATGTCATACAGTTTATCGCCTTATACTAGAGTTATTGTAGAGTTTCATTAGCCCAATTGCTAGCATCAGAGTTACGAGGAACCCTTTGCTTTTCTACCTATTCGTCTAGTTATAAACTTAGAGTATCTGGTAAGCCTAGTAATGCAATAAATATAAGTTAAATGTATAAATAGTGTTATCTGCAAAATATCTTCTCTGCGCTACTTGTAATTATAAAAATATATATAGGTTGAATCTGCAATTAGCTTAACTAGGGATGTGTATTTGGAACAGTGTTGGCTCTTATTGTAGGGTTTCTCCTCCTGCGGAGTTGCATATGTATGTTCGTCTGTTTGTGAGTGTATCTTAACTAGGCGCCTTAATGTCAAGTTGAACTTTGTTTCGCTTTGTGTTGTGGCAGTTGCCTCCGTTTTGCGTTTTGCGTTCTGCGTGCTGCCTTCCGAGGAATTGATGATCCCCGCCAGCGTTCTGGGGCACTTCGTTAGCCACGAGTTGGAGTTGTGCCCGTGGCGCCACATTAATAACATCTGCATCTGGATCGGGCTGTGTTTCGTACCTGGGCTCTGATTGGAACCCCCTTCGGCGGACTGCATCACGAGATGATGCAGTTCTTGTCCTTGTCGCCGCCCATCTCGCTGGGCTTCCTCTTCCGATCGTAGGCCAGTGCGTCGTTGGGCACATAGCTCACGCGGACGCCGCCGTAGTGGCGCCTCTGCGGCAGCTGGTACATCATCATGTAGTCCTCGGAACTGGAGGAGCTCGAGGAGCAGGTGGAGCACACGTCCGACTCCTCGGACTCTTCGCGTTCCCGCTCCCGATCTCGATCCCTATCCCGTTCCCGATCGGAACCTCTTTGCTGCCGGTTAGGTGATTCGTGGACCAGGCTGGCCGCCTGTAGCGCCGAGGGTGGACCTTGGTAGGAGGAGGAGAGTGGTTGCGCCGGGGCATAAGTATCCGCCCGAGTGGTCGAGTGCGACCGATGACCGCTGCCACTGCGATGGTGGGTCGAAGTGGAGGAGGACTTGCGGCGCCTTCGCCTCCGGGAGGAGTGACCATGTCCATGGCGACCTCCGCCCTCCTTGTCCTTGTCCCGCTCCCTGTCCCGCTCTCTCTCACCCCCTCCACCACCACCTCCACTCGTGCCCGCTCCATTGCCCGAGTAGCTCCTCGATCGCGGCAGCGTGTCCGGGATTCCCTCGAAGCGCACCCCCTTCTTCTTGCCCGGCTCCCCGCTCATCGGCGAGGAGGAGGAGGCGCCACTCAGGATGGACACCGGATGCGGAGGCGCGTGGCTGGCCGACTGGGTGGAGAGGGGCGTGTTCAGTGACCTCTCGCCCGCCGAGTGGGTGGGCGATCCCATCAGTTCCGGCGGCAGGGCCGTGGAGGCCACACTCAAGTTGGGAGTGGGCAGCTCGGGGATCTCCCCCGGCGGCGGCGGCGGATGCAGGATGTCCGCGTACTCGTGCTGCGGGAACTGTTGCGACGACACGGCATGCAGTTGCGATAGGTGTTGCAGGTGGGCGGGAGTCGCCACCATTTGGCCCGCCAACTCCGGCATGCTCGTGCCATGCGGATTCTCCAGAAGCTGCCTCTGCATTTGATAGCTATTCGTGGGCTTCGCCGGCCAGGCTGCGTCCAGGTTCGAGGACATCTCGTTGAAGTTGTAGACGCCATCACGCTGCAGTTCCATGGGCTTGGGCAGAAAGTGGGGTTGGAAGTCACCCGGCGAGTTGAGAGGCGACAGATTCTGCGAGGTGCTCGAGGCGCGACCGCCCGAAAAGTCGGTCAGATCTCCGGCGCCCAAGTGACCTCCACCGCCCGGCTCCAGATCCTTGACCACGCCCGCATCCGAGTCCGAGGTGGCGTAGCTCTTGCCCTGCTCCACCAGGCCGCCCGCCGCCTCCAGCTGCTGGCTCTGCATCTGGTACATCGCCTGGTTGAAGGTCGCCTGGTGCTGCTGCTGCTGCTGCGGCGACATGGGCGGCGAGCTGGAGGCGTGGCTGCTGGGGATGCGTGCCGGCAGAGGCGCCTGGGGGTGGGGCCGCAGCCGCTGCGTGGGCGGAGTGGGCGTGGTGTACATGCCCGTGCCGGAGCTGTCCGACGGCGTGGGCGGTTCGCCCTTGCTGCACGCAATGGAGCAGTAGATGGCGCCACGGCGTGGTAAGAATGCGCGACCCAGCAACGAGCAGCGGCACGTGTTGCACGAGAAGCACTCGTCCGTCGCATGCCAGTGCTGCCCGTCGTGGCTCATCTGGCCCTGGTCCACCCCGATGGCCTCCCCGCAGTAGTCGCAGTACTCGGCGAACATCGCGTCGAAGCAGTGCAGACAGTACGGTTTGCCCTCGCGCATGATGTACCGCTGACCGCCCAGCTGCTTGTCGCACTCGTGGCACGCGAAGTGGTTCATGTGCCACGCCCTGCCCTCCGCCTCCGTGCACTCGTCCGCCAAGATGATCTGCGGATGAAAAGAGCAGGTTAATTTAATTCAGTTAGAGGAACTTCACAAGCGAGGGAAAACTAAAATGACAGTATCGATACAAACTTCTATAGCACCTTGTTCTATGAGTTAACATTTTAATTTGCCTGGTATTTAAAGGTACGGTGAGATAATATACCTATCAATTTGTTTGATTTTAGTGACCTATATTCGTTCTTTATAAACTAATCAATATTCGGAATTGACTAAGAAATATTTTTCGTGCTATTTAGAATTTGCCAGCCAAAACCTTATAGTTTCATTAAGTATGAAATAAATTCATTCTTGGTCGCTTGGGCTATGAATGATATCCGCAACCAGCATATTCTTTACAATTAGATAATTACCACCATATTGTGCTAAGCAAAAAAAAAAAAAAAAGGCTTGGCGTTAAGACATTTGCTTTGATTTAAGAAGTCATTACTGAAAAAATACCGTCATTAGGAAACTGGATGGCAAACAGCTTTTATCGTGAAAGATAAATCTGCCTCTTGGATAAATTTGTGACAGGAGATATACGCCCTCCTATCATGGAAATAACTCTTTTTAAAAAGAACTGGTTGGTCTTGGTAGTGACTCTTAGAAGTGTCGTACAAGTTTCTTTTAAAATCTCATAGAAATACTTTTAAAATAATTGTCTAAAATAAAGCTGAGCATAAGTAAATTTGAACTTGTTTTTTTCAAATACGTTGCTAGCCAGAAATTATCTTGTCATTACTCTTAAGCAGAGTCTTGGAAATGGAAAAGCTAAGAATTGCGTTGTTTTTAAAAAAATATGTTGAAATATAAAAAAAACTTATTGCTAAATATTTTTCCTCTATGTGTTTGTTGGGTAATATTTAATATTAACAAAATCGGGGGCCTTTTAAAGAATAATTATTGACTAAATAAAGAAGTTATTTTCGAGTTGTGTAATATTCCCAAGAACACATTCTTAAGCCCATCCCCCGAGGACCAATCAATCAGGGGGCACTCACCTCATCGCAGGCCGAGCACCTGGGCTTGAGGGTCTCGGCGTGGTGGCGACCGCAGTACATGCGTCCATCGCGGTGGAAGTAGATGAGGTCCACGAGGAGCTCGCGGCAGACGCAGCAGGCGAAGCACGCCGGATGCCAGCTGGCATTGGGACCCAGTCGCGTGGCGAACACGGCGATGTCGCCCGTGGAGATTAGGTCGTCGCACTGCCAGTTGCCGGGGGGAGGGGGGAGGTAAATAGAGATTAGAGCTTGGAATTCGAGTGGGTGCCCGGAATGGAATACTTACGCCGTCGCAGGGTCGGGCGCTCATCAGCTGCCGCACGTTGCCGCGGCCGAGTGCATCGCGCTTGCGCTGCGTGGAGAAGAGCCGCAGCTCCTTGCGCTCCTCATCCGTCAGTGAGTGACAGTAACGAACCTGCAATGACAGCGAGTAACTGAAAACTGTGGCTTTTCCATCGCCCGCTTTTCCCCCTTTGTTGGGGAAAAGACAGGGAAATCATATGTTCAAGTGCGGCTCGACAGCGCGAGGAACCGTGGGCACGGCCTGAAGTGATCTTTCCAAGAAACGCGCACAGGGAGCGGGCGGAGCTTGTTTGTCTCGGCTGCAGACAGGCCCACATCCACAATCCCACAACCCCACATCCCACAAATCCCAAGACCCGGAGAAACGCAGAGCAAACCGCAAAAGGCAAAACGGTAGCCAGTAGCCCAGGCTGCCCATCAACGCTTCACCTCCAGCCTCCTGCTGTCCACTCCATCTGCATCTCCATCTCCATTCTCCATCTCTATTCTCCATCTGCATCTGCCCATCTCCCCCAGAACGGTCTGTGGTCTGCGGTCAGCGTCTCGTTTGTGTGTTGTATGCAAATTTTTTCGGCTGCCTCCACTTATTTTTCGGTTCTCTTTTTTTCTCATTTCAAGCCGGCCTTCAATGAGTGTTCTAGTCATCGTTAGCCAGACTCCGCATCTCAGACCTCAATCCCCAAAACAGTGATGGAAAGTTCTGAGGTCAGTGGTAAGTAATCTCAATACCTAGTAATTTAACCAAGCGTTAACTAAGAACTAAAAAATCTATACTGTGATCTAAATGCCTATGTTTTTCCAAATTCTTCTGCTTTTTAGACATTTACTCCCATTTAAAAATCAAAATTGATCAAAGTAAAGATTTTTTCGACTTCTTTAAATGAAACTATATTATCACCGATCGATCAAAATCATTTTAAATATATCATTTCTGTCCTACTTTTATAACTTATTGGTATTGGACTGATATAACCTAAGTAAAGTTGATGTATCCCTGTGTCTTGCATAGGAATCACAATGGGTACCTTTCCCATCACTGTCCCCCAAACCCAAGTAACTGATATCTGTGAATCCGCTCAGCATTCCCTGTTTTTGTTTGGCTAGTTTTTTGTGGTCAGCGTCTGCTCTAAATACCGAACTCAGTCTGAGTAGTCTGCACTTGTTTCCCCGATTAATTAAAGGTTACAAAACGGGAAATGGTCGTTTGGGAGGATGGATGTATGATGCACATGGCAGGGTGGATACGAAAAGGAAGGTGTGTGGGAAAATCGTCGCACAATTTGACTTTGAAATGTCATAGCCCGTAATTCGAGTTGGTTTCAATCTCGATAAAGCGGCTGCCATGCGATGCCAGCTCCTCCAGTTGGGATAAATGCCGCAAAACAGACGGGCCCACGATCCCGAGGGGTTTGGGGTCAGGTTCTGGGATTGGGAATGATAGGGATTGGGATTGGGATGGGGATGGGGATAGGGATCCCTCATCGCACTCACCTCGTTATCATGCGGCGGAAGTTGATGCAGCAATTGTCGCACACGATACTGCTCCCCCGGACTGTTGACGTATGGCACTTTGTCGTCGGGTATTTGCGAGAAATACAAGCGAACCTGCGGGAGAACGAGAACAGAGTGGTAAGTACCTTGCGGAATGGCCAAATACAGTTAAGGAGTGGCTCCAAGGAGCTGGGAAGCGGGCAATAAAGGGTTAAGAGCCGGCAAGCCGGCACAGCGGGCAGAGATTTTTGATTTTATTACGCTGATTTCTTGGCCGCTCTTCTGCGCGGACGGCTTTTCCATCTGAGCCAGGTTGAAAGGTGCACAACGTGCTAAGCCAACTTTATTGGCCACGCTCGCTCGCCAAACGTTCTTTCATCGGCGGGGAAAGGGAAGTGGAAAAGCGGGGAAAAAGCGAAGAAAAATGCCAACTCTCGCGGCGGCTGACTGACACATGGCTTATGCCGCATCAACGTAAATTGCTGCCACATGGCTGTAAATAAATTTTCAATTCTGTTTGTAAAGTCACACAGCGAAAAGAGGGACAAAACGAAGAAATGCATTGCTAGACATCTGATAGGCCCGTCGGGATGGGTTGGAATGGAATGGGATGGCTTTAACGGAAGTCAAAGAGTTGAACGCAAAACGGCAGAGGCCCCGAAAAAATTCCGAATTTCAGAGTTGCGAGTTGGGAGTTGGGAACTGAAAACTGAAAACTGGGCGCTTCTGCCGGGGCAGATTGTGAAAGATTTATTTGGCATTGTCGCATATTTTACGCGAATAATTTACGAGTTCGTTTCGTTTCTCGGCGCCTGGCAAATAATTGAAAAAAGGCACAGCCAGCCACAATTGAATTGGCCATTAAAGTCCAATGCGAATTGAGGAATGGCTGCTGGCCAGTGGCGGAGTCCAGGCTTTCATTAGCGCTATCTAATTCGCCGGACATTCGGACTAGAGACCTTCGCCTAATTGACACGCTCCAATAGAGCCGGTCCCAGTCGCCAGACGACTGCAATCGCCTTTGGCCTGCATCATCTCCGACTTGCGAGGCGATTCTGGCCACCAGTCGCTGATTTATGGCCGCGTCGCGTGTATTTATTTACAGCTCGCTCCGAGTGACAAAATAACGCACAATAACTCAAGTATCCCGCTTATCGCCAGCCCACAAATCTCGCCTGCCATCCCGGTTCTGCCCTTGGCACTTCGCGTTCCTCACTGCAATCTTCAGGCGGCAGACGTCCAAGATTCGACGACGGCAGAGGGAGTGTAAATCGGAAGAACTCTTGGACGTCGAGAAGGATTTTGAGGTAGGGCTAAATTGTCAGGGCCTGCTTCAAACTGGGGCATCTTAACTCTTGTTATGGGGAAACTAAATAAATTGACTGCCTTTACAGCGAACATTCATTAAGATGTGTTAAGAGACACACAATATTCTTTAAAAATTACCTTTAGTGGCTGTATCTATTTCAAGAACACAGTGGAAATTATAATACGAATAAGTCTTGAAAACTGAAGATTGGTTTATTTTTGTAGCCTTATAAGTAGATCCTAAACCAAATAGTAAGTCTAGATTATCAGCGGTGAAATGATTTTACTATTTCACGATTTAATTTATTACTAATATACAGCTAGAACCAGTTGAGAATTATAGTATCCTATGCCGGTAAGATTGGAAAAGCTTTTCAAGACTTTCGATCAGAATGTTAAATGTAAGCAATATTTCGTGTAGCTGAACTCTAAACTCATTGTAAATAAACTGTATGTAATTAATACACATAATTAAGACAAATTTGTGCATAGAGGTAATTAAAATCTAGTGGGGAATAAAGCACTAACTTGGTAATAAAGCACTCACCTGATCAGGCCGCAGTCCCGGTGGCACCCAGGTGTACTCCTCGAGGGCGCAGCCACTGTCATCGTCCGAGTGCGACTGCCGCTGCATGTCCATGTGCGGTCCGCCGAGGAAGGGGGCGTGTGCGGAGGCGGAGGAAGTGCCTCCGGCGGGATGGTGGAGCAGCGAGGGCGGCGATGGAGTGGACAGGGCCGGCGACAGCTGGTGATGGTGGTGCGGCGGTGGCGGGAGCTGGGCATTGGAATACTTTGGGTTCGCCGAGCAGCCCGGCGAGTACTGGGGGCCAAGGGGCGGTCCTCCTGCTGCTCCCATTCCCATTCCCAATCCCAGTCCCAATCCCGATCCCGGCAGCTGTTGGTGGTGCGGCGGCAAGTACTGCTGGTGGCGCTGCAGGGGCAGCGGGGAGGTGGGCAAGAGGCCGGCGGCGGTCTGAGCGGCATACAGGGCGCTGGCGGAGGAGCTGCTGGGCAGGCCGCTGTTGCCGAGGGCGGGGGGCGTGGCCAGGCCCTGCCCACTGGGTGAAAAGTGGCGCGGCAGCGTGGGGATCTTCTGCAGATACGAGATCTGCGTCAGTGGAGTCCGGCTGATGGGCCTGCAAGTGGGGCGAAAAAAGAACGGATGGAAAACGTGACTTAGCGAACAGGCTTGACTAATCAGAATTTAATTAAAATTTAAAAATTTAATTAAAATATTTCCTGCTTGCAGGGTTAAAGGCCGGCCGTGGAAAAGCTACAATAAAGGGAAAAAATCGTGGTAATCCCTTGCCACAAAGCCGAATCATATTGTTAATGTAATATAAAACCGCATGGAAATCATTTTTCATCGTATTCCTTTTGTAATTCGTTGGATTTATGCGGTTTTGCACTTCCTATTTGCCGTCGAACAAGCTGTCAATTTTAGTTTGTTTTTCATGCGTTTTTTATTTTGACGGCGACGTGGAAAGTGGAAATGGGTGGTTGGAAACTGTTTTTGCAAACGTCAAAATGAAAAATATACGCTTCACAGCATTTACACAAACAAATCGACAGCCTTGCGTTGCTTTTGTTGCTATTTTGTTGTTGTTGCTGTTATTGTTATTGTTGTCAAGCCCGCAGGGCTGTCGCTGTTGTCATTTTGCCATTTTCTGACATTGTTATCCTAGACCGGCTTGAATGCCCTGTAACCCATTTGTTATGGTCTCTGCGATCACAAAGTTTGCTGGAAAAACCAAGTAATATAACAATACTCTGCTGAATTTGCTGGATAAAAAGTTGTCTTTATTATGTCGATGTAATCTCAGTTTTAAACCTTATAATGTATTTAAAGCATTCAATAGTTTTCAATTCTTTTGCAATCAATAGAAACCAATTAAGTTGCAGAATAAATATTATTTTATTTTAAGTAATTAATTCACAGATACTATTTAGTTTCTAACTTTTCGAGAAAGTAAAAATTACTCACTTATTTCACTATTCATATGAATATACATTGGAAAGACAGCCGGAAAAGGCTATATGATTTATGCTGCTGATCGTCATCAAGGATATATGCACATAATGGGGAAACACTTTGTAATTTGTAATAAATACCCTTAAAAATTCTATATATTATTCCTAGGTTCTATTTAAAATTACATGTTCATGTCTCAGTAGACAATGCAAAATCATCATATTTTTCTAATTTCATAAAAAACATTTAGATCGATGTCTTCAAGTTGTCAAGCAATCAATACCTCTTTTTCGAGATGTACAGTCCAATTTTGTGATTTGTCAACTATTCTGATGGAGGATTGAAATATAATCTCCTGCCCTTTAAACGAGCTGCAATTAAAGTTTTTTCTATCTTTCGTAGCGCACTCGCATCACTCCTTTGACATCGGGGAAATGAACACGCACCATTTCATGGCAGTTTGCTGTTTGCCATATCAAAGGATAACTGTGCATTGTGCAGATACTCACATGCCCCCATATGTATATATATATATATATATGTGCATAGATATATCTGAGTGGGGGCGTGGGCGGGGGCGTGGCTGGGGCTGAACCGAAATAAAGCGAACTGGAAATGCGAGTTCATGCGGGCGTTTTATCAAAACAATGCTGTCCGCCCTTTTGTTGTTTTAGCCAGTGAATTCTTTCTTTTCGCCAGCCACATCCCGATTTAACATTTTCCAATTCCATTTCTAGTTCACCAGCATGGGAGGAAAAAAGCAGAGTGGGATTGGGAATCGGACTGGGACCCACTGACGTGTCAATAGCTGGGCGAGTGCCATGTGCCAAGCGGTTTCTGCGGTTTGCCGGCAAATTAATTGCACAGATTGCGACTTTCAATGGTAAATAAAACCCGAAAAAAAATGGTTTGACATTTGAATTTTTGAGCAGCAAATGCAAGAATGCGTGCTGAAACTGCATTTGGGAACCGTAATGGAGTTTCACTCAGCGGAGTGGGTCGAATGCGAATCCGAATCCGAGTCCAAATTCAAATCCCAATCCCCCGGCATGCACGTGCAACGTGTCGCAGCTGGATACCCCGATTGCCAAGTGTTGCCCGCCGTCAAATCAGCCGCTTTCAAACTCAAATTACCAGTTCCAGCAACCGAAAGCCAGGCGAAACTGTGCCTAAACTCTATAAATTCGCCTGGGAGCCTGTGGGTCTCTTGCCTGGCGAATTTATTGTGCGACCTGCATTTCTTCGTGGCCCTCTTTTTTCTGTTCCTTTTTTTAGTTTTCAGTTTGTGCTGCACCAGCACAAATTTATTGTTGACTGCAGCGAATTGCGTGAAATTGGCAAAGCAATTGTGGCAAGTTTCAATTTGGCACAGGTCTATGAAGTCATTAAGGCGGGAGAACAAAATGGAAAGTGCAGTGGCGTGCCATGTTGCTCATGTTGCGCAACATTGTTGGCCAGCAGCAACAGCAACAGGAGCAACATATTGGCAACAGGAACTGCAGAAATAAGCCCGCCAGTTCTGGCCTGGTCGGCAGCTGTTGACGCTATTTGCATTGATCGACGGCGGAGGGCTCCGACTCAATTACTTTGGCAGTCGTTGACCCAGAGAACTGGTTTGGCCCGTCTAGGGGCCCTCTGGAAAACTAGTTCACAGCCCAGGTTGGTTGGCCCATTGAGGGACATAGGGTCGGGGGCCCAGCTGCAGCTGCTCCTCATCCTCCTGCTCCTCCTCCTTTTCCCTCTCCTCCCTCGAAGATCTGCGGCAAGTGCCTATATTTAGCCCCGTCTGCGCTTATCTGGCATCCAAATGAATGATCATTATGCGGCGGTCGCGTTGACAAATTGCCACAGAGCTTGAGCGATGAGCGACGGCTCAATGCTCGGCTAAAGACAGTTTTGTGGATGGCTGAAAGAGGGGAGGGGAGCGGAGCACAATGATGGCCAAAAGGTTAGCCCCAAATCACTTTGGCACTTTGTGTGCGGTTTTCTCAAGTCATTTGTGTGATTTGGGTTAATGTCGGAAGATCAGTCGAAAAATAATCTTGTGGTATATATACCTGCTAATACCTATGTATCCGCAGCGAAAGTTACACCACCGAGCCCGTTGCGAATAACTTCGGTTCCAGCTTATTTTTACACCGAAAAAAATGTAAAATAAAACTAGTGTGTTGTAACCGTACCTCAAAACTTTTTTTTATAAAAAGCTATTTTAGTATTTGCATTTGTAAGGTAGGTAAAATGAAGATACAAACTTAAACGCAAAGTAATTAGTTATAAATTATATAGGCAAATTGAAAAGAAGTTCACTATTGATGAATTGAAATAATAAGTCATGATGTGAATCTAATTTAATGGCTTGTTCAGACTTCAATTACTGTTAGTATTTAAGTATGATCCTGAAATATACGTTTTAGCCTGGTTTCCTCTGTGTAGAAGTTACTTATATGGCCTCTTGTGAGTTCAGGGACAGGTGTCGCACCATTAAGACTTGTTTGCTTTTAGTTTTACGACGGCTCTCAGCTGGACAGCAATTATGTGGCAGGACTGCCTCCCCCCTCCACCCCTCTCCACACAGCCTTTCCGCATATCCTTTTATTGTTTTACTATCCCTGAAAGAGCAGCAAAGAAGAGCAACAAACATTTATTAAAAAGCTGCGCCAGCTCAGTTGGTTCGTTCGGTGCGATTGTCATAAACGATTTTTGAATTGTCCATAAAAATTGCTGGCAGAGGGAAAGGTGTGGTGGAAAAGCTCGTAAAGTTTATATGGGGGAGAATGTCCGAATTCCCCAGAACCACTTGGCATTTTTCCAGAGGAGTGGACCAGTCGCAGCAGAACCATCACGTTTTGTTCTGTCTGCCTTGTCAACATGACATTTGCCGTGTTGACATTTTTATTGACTTTGGCAGGCAGGCAGGCAACAGGCAGGAGGTGAACGGTTTTTGTTCTCGCCCAGCCAGAAAGTTGATTAAGAATGCCAGACTGGCTGGCCGGGCTAACCACTTCCCACCTGCGTGTGGTCCACGCCACTCCGCTCCACTCCCAGGTGCGTTTATTACGCATACGCCAAGTGGCACTAATTGCCGCTCCTGAAGGCTCCGACTGCGACTGCGACTGCGACTGTACCCGGCGACTGGTCGCTAATTTGCTGTTTCAATTTGACCATTTAGAAAGTTGCATAATAGCGCGAATTGCGTTTTGCTTATCTCGCGGACACAACTAAACCAATTAAAGATGGGGCGGCCAGAGCACACATTGCCACTCATTGCAGGCGGCAAATATGCTGCTGCTACATTTCAGACGATCGCCTTTGTTTCTCTCCTCTGCTAACGGGCAGGAAAATTGTTTCCCGAGCGTGCAAATTTTCACAGCTGCAAACAGCAACAGCAACAGCAACAGCGGCAGCAGCAACTATGCCAGCAATTTGTGTGCTAAGCGGCAAACATTGAAGCACCCCCTGACCATCCCATCACCATTCTTCTTCTCTGGGAGCCAAAGACACCGCGAACCTTCTTCGCGGGAAAATCGCAACAACAGCAACACTACCAATAGCAGCAACACTACGAATAGCTGCAACTACAGCAACAACAGCAACACTAGCAACAGCAGCGACACAAGCAACACTAGCAACACCACGATCAGGTTTGTGTAAGAACCTCGCTTTCGTAATGGATGTAAGAGAAATTGCATCATCAATGCAAATTCGGTGAGCTAAAGGCGGTGATAGGAGAAGTTCCAATTTGTTTTCAGCGTAATTGATTCAAGGCATTATTTTTTATTCGAGCAACTGCCAATTAATTGCGAACTTTGTTGAAAATACATCAAAGCATAATCGGTTGGAAAACGCGTGTGTTGTTCTGAGTCGCCCACCTGGTGGCTCATAGTTCCCAGTTCCCTTTCCCCCCGAAACCCATCCCATCCCATCCCATCCCATCCCATCCAAACCCATCCCATCCGATCCATAACCATATATCCGTGGCTGTGTGTGTTCCAAGTCGGGGCCTACGGCATTCATTCGGAGACGTTGCTGGCTGCTGCTTCTGCGGTCGTTGTCTTTGGTCTATGAACTTGTTTTCTCCACTTCTGTCTGCCAAAGACACCCCCCCTCCCCCACTCACCCAGTGGAACCCCTTCGCCTTCCGCCTTTTTAATTGAAGCCGTGTCTTTGGCTGTGTTTTTTTTTTTTGTAGTTTTTGCCCCATGCTTTTTGTTCCTTGTCGTCTTTGGGTTTTTTCTACAACTTTTTTGATGCTTCGATTTTTATACATTAATGCTGCCTTTATTGCTGGAGTGATTATGCTCAATTTTGTTTTTGACCATAATTACATTTCGTTCTCTTACGGACGCATCCGTTAGGTTGAGGAGTTTTATCTGTCTCGGTTTTTATGATGATTTGGTAAACAAATTGGCATTGATTGATTTTTATTCCGCGCTATGCAAACACGGCGAGTGAAGGAAATCACGCTTCGAGTGTTGGCAGACCTCGTTTAGGTTGGTCTCTACTTATTTATAGGAGGTCTGCCTGCCCCGAAGGTCAGTAGTTGTTGGATGTTTGGCCAGCAAAGTGAGATTTCCCACTTGAGAGATGAGCGGAAAGCGTGTGATCTGCGAGGGGCATAAATCAACGCTTATCCATGGCCAACAAAACTGCATTCAAAGTATAATTATTAATGACACATTTGGATGGTAAAACATGTCGGCATCCAGCCAGCCCCACCAGCCGAATCTGATTTGATTTATGTGGCTTGCATCGCAACAAAACTGTTCACAAATTAACCGTAATAAAGCAAACTTCATAGTTGCTCCTGCTGCAGTTGCAGTTGCTGTTGTTGCTGCTCCTGCTGCTGCTGCTGCTGCATGTTGGCTTATTTTGATTTATGGCCAACTAAAATTGGAATCTAATTTCTTGGCCATTAACAAAACCAGCAGCAAAGAAATTGTGTTCGTCTGCCTACGCAGAGAGCGCAAGTTGGCCAGGCCAAAACAGGGTGTGCTGGGGTTTCGGCCAGAATCTTACCAATTCCGTGGGGAATTAGTTCTGACTCTAAAAGGCATCGAAATCAAAGATTGCTTTCGGCGGGAGTAAATCAATCATGGTATCTGCTATACTGTAATTGCTTCATTAGAATGAGTTATGTTTTAACAAAGTGATCTTATCGGTGCCATTTTGCAAAGTTGAAATAAAAGAGAGGTAATTTTTTGGCACCTCTGTTAGAGGTTTTGAAATAGATGCAAATAAACTTAAAGCCAAATAATATGTTTTAAATATAAAAAAAATCATAGGGTTTTGATTAATATTTTATAAATATTTATCAATGAAATTATACATCTCAGTAGTGTATTCTTTTCATCGACTTGTGTTAAGCGATTCCTTCTTTTGATTTGGCTCGTTGTTTGACAAAAAGTTAGAACGGTAAAATGCACTTTTGCACTAACTGTTCTTCGAGGCTCGTTGACAACCTGGCAACAGTCAACAGGCAACTGTCGACATGGCAAAAATAATTAGCTGCTAATTGCATTTTATGAGATGCCCTGACAGTGAAATGATGCAGCACATTGCATATTGCAGGTTGCAACCTGCAGACTTAATAGTTGCAAAAAGGCAATTGCATTGTCGAGATGAGACTGGTAATTCCGTCGATTTGTCATCCACCCAGAAGATTAGCATAAAAGTGCGGCTAAATTGTGAACTCTCCGCCTTCTATGAGCCCCTCTTCCAACAATGATAATTCGTTCCCCTTATCACGGTTAGTGGATCGCTGAAAACCCGCTTGGAGGCAAGTTCAAGAGCTAACGAGGCAGGAATGCAAAGAGTGTTAATGCAGGCGGAATCTTGCCACTCTGCTGCAAGTTGCAAGTTGCACGTTGCACGTTGCAGGCTGATAGTTGCTAGTTGCAAGTTGCTGGTCGTCGCTAGTTGTCCAGTGGCATGCAGGCAATTTAAATGCAAAAAGTGAAGCTGTCAATAAAAATTACGCGACTGCCTCTCCGCTGCACTCTATTGCGATCCCCTCAGCCTCCTCTGAACTATTAATTTATTGCCTTGCGTGTCTGTGTGAGTGCGTTAAATGTTTTATTAATTAGTTGCCATGGGCGGGGGCTTGGGAATTCCAGGGGAGTTGGCCAGGAATTTCCCCGTGTTTGTCTTGATCTGTCAGTCAAGTGTCAACTTTCGGCTAAACTAATCCCGAAAATCCCTTCAAACGCACTTGTTTTGACGCACATATGTATGTGCTTATGTGTATCTATCAGATCTATATAAACTGTTTTGTGTGGCCCCAAGTGATACACAGCGAATCGCTTTGATGTGGGCGCAGACAAGTCATGGGGCCAACAAAAACCGATTTCAATTTCAGTCACTTTGACAGCGGCTTAAGAGGCTTGAGAAATACGTCTGGCAAAATGTCGGAAAAGGGGCAGCTAAATTCCCAAGACACAATTAATATGCGACGCAGTTCTGCTGGCCATAAATGCGTATAAACATGGTCTAAGCCCCTCCCACCTCCCCTCCCCAAACTCCCTCCTCCCACTTTGAGGCAATTAGCATGGCTAACATGAGCGGAGACGCTTAATGGCCTTGGTTTATTTTCACATTACCGGGGCTGGCGCAAAAAAAAGAGTTGAAGCCAAAATGACGAAAACAAAATCATATTTTATCGCCGTGCATAAATAAATCACAAAAGCCGTGGCGCTGTTGTTGTCGCTGTTGTCTCGCACTTCTCTGGCGCCGTCTAAAAAGCGCAGAGCCAGTTGGCCAATTGTCTGGGCCAAGTCATGCAAGTTGCCGCCGCCGTCACTTTGTTACTGCAATTAAGTTGCATCTGCAACACAGCAAGCGCAGCAGCCACGCCCCCGAAAAGCATGGGCGCATTTGTCAGGGGCGTAGGCATTTGCTGCTCGCAGGCGAGTTCCCCTAATGGCTTTGTTAATTAAAACCAAAATCAATATGAATGGGCTGCCAGAGATCGCAACGGTGGTGCATTGAATCAGTTGAGAGACTCAACGATAATAAATTACTGCCGGATGACGATAATAAAATCGATTTACGAATTATTTCGGAAATATCTTATCATATTGAGAAGTATATTAGGAAATACTCCAACAAATTTATGATTTGTAAGGCTACTATATATTTTAACGACATCATGTTAATGTGGTAATACAACATTTAAATTACATTTACCGCGTATGAAATCATAATAAACACAGGTTCAAGTCAAGCTTATGTCTGTTCGATTTTCATATTTAACTTAAAAAATGATATTTGGGATGGAATTTAAGCAATTCTCTTCTTTTTGTTGAATTAAATAGATTCCTGAAATTATAATCCGGTCAATTTAGTTTCCGTGAAAAAAGGTTTCATTACTACAAGTCTCTTTACAACTAAAAACAATATTTTTGTTGTTTTTTCTACATTTTTTTAAACATTTTCTATCTGCGAAAGAAAAAGAGATAAGCAGATATATTTAATTTAATGTGTTTAATGTTGGTTAGATAATATTAATGAGGCAATCTTACGCTGTAGTCTATGTTCATTTTTGAAACCATACAAAACAAATTTCAATGCGATATATTAATAGTTTTGCCATCCCTAGACTCACTATTTCCATGCAACATATTGCCCTCTGCCCAGCCCATAAATACTAAGTATCGCCGCGAAGACCGAAGGATGGATGGATGTAAAAACATATTTTCAGAATTTCCCAAGTAAATTCTTATTCATCATATGTTGTTGTTTTTGTTTTCTTCATTTCGACTGCCGAACAAGTCGTAAATGTGTCTCTGCCCGAACCCGCCCCCTTAACGCGAAATGGAGTCGCAGGCCGTGACGGAGGATCCCGGTTAAGCTCTCGAGATTTATGCGGCACTCGATGGCAGTTAAGATTGAATTGAATGCTTAGACACGAGCTGAACACAAGTTAATTGCCTGCGCAGAATGTGAACAAACCAGAAGCCATTCATTCGGGCAGAGTCGGAGAAATTATTGCAGTGCAATTTTTTAATATCTTCATTAAGCTCTGGGCTGTGGGGCCCAGGCAATTAAAAGACGAGGCGAAACCAGATTCGGAGTCCGCAGTTTTGCATAGATCTGGGAACTAATGCGAATGTGGTGGTGGGACTCTTATCGATGGCAGCCGTTGGGCTTCTGGGCGAGAGTTGGAAACAGAGTCTCAAGAATCGAGAATCGAGAATGGGGAATCGCGTGTGGCTACCGGATTGCAGACGGATCGGGTTGAAGCCGTGTCAGAGGCACATCAAAACGGCGTCTGTTATTATTATTAATTATGCTTTGATTGCCTTCTTGCTGGAATCGCTTCGAATCGCTTGGAATCGTTTGAAATCGCTGGCGGTTCCTGTTAGCAGGCCGTTTGGCAATGCAGCTCCCGAGCGTGGCTCTGGTCTCTAATTTGTGGTTGCCAAAGTTGATCATCGTCATCACCATCGCCATCGCCATGATGAGCTTGGCCAACAGCTAATTGAGTTGTGGCTCTATCTCTCCTACTCCGTTTCCCAAGTCCCAAGTTCGTTGCCTAAGTCTTTTGTTTTCTCCAAAGCCAAAAGTCTGCATACTAAATCAAAGCCCTTAAATGTCCATGGAAATATATGCCAATATTGTTTTTCCACCCCAACCCAACCCAGCAGCGATTGCCAACCCAGCAGCGATTGCCATTCGCTGGCAGAATGAAAAGGAGGAAATGTCATGCGGCTGAGGGAAAACAATCGCCGACCATATTTCATAAGCTGCGTGCCTGCCATCCGCAAAACACAATAACTTAGGCATAGGGCCCGATATTTGCATGGCATTATGCAAAATCATGACATGAAAGCGGAGCTCGCCAAACAGAGCACTGCGATCGCCGTCTTCCACCCATAAAGCTATACTGTACTGCAAATGCCGCTGCAACCGATCTGCCGAAAGAGCGGGACAAAGGCCCCTGGTAAATCACACTTTGGCAGTCGCCGTTTGTGCGCCGCCAACCCAGAGGCACCGCGTCGTATGCGTAACCCGAGTATGCCAGTATGCCCGCGTAAGTAGAGACCCAGAGCCAAGAGCCCCGTCGCCGATGTGAGTGATGCGTACAGGAATGGGAGCTCGGGGTTAAGGGGGATCACTGTACCAGAGTGCAACGCAGCGCATCGAAACCAGACTGCCGACGGAGGCACACTGGGGCAAACTAGTTGCGGAAATTGTTTCGATTGGAAGCTGATCAACAATTCTTTCTTTTCAGAATTGCTACTCAAAAATACGTTATAAATTTTATAAAATTCCTTTCAGTAGTCAATTCACCACGTTCTTTTTTTCTGTTGTATAGTTTAAAGATTAATGAGTATAATATCTCCAAATAGATGTCCAAATTTATGAAGATTGACTAAATTAAAAACGTTTAAAATACACAAAGAATATAGTTTCTCATATAGAACATTCATTGATTAATTAATTGCCATCAATAAAAGTGTAGTTGCCTTAAATGATTGGTAGGTGAATCTAAGTTATATATGATAGAAACAATAAAGTATAAATTGTATTTTTCCAAAAAAAAAGCATTGTTTTATATGTAAGAAATACGGCCAAAAAATAAACAAAACCACAAAACAAAAAGTGTCGAGATGTGTCAATCAAATTATCATTTCCTTGTTGATTTTAAGGTCTGATTGACTTTACCAAGTGAAATGCGATATTTTGTCTGAGGTTAACTACATTTTGATACGATTGATTGCTGTAGGAGATGCTTTGTTAATACAAATTAGTACTGAGAAATATTACAATCTCTAGGTCATCAACAATATTTTGCTTTAGGAAATATATACATATATAAGGCCTCAAAACATTTATCTTATAAGAAATTTCAGTGCACTTTCTCTGCTCTGATTTTCGAGGGGCGTGTGACCACTGTCCCGGGGGTTTCGGTTTCAGGCTGCCTGGCTGACAAGAACAAGTTGCCCGAGTGGCTGATGTTGCTGGCCCCGGCTCGTTGCGTGTATTTTGCGGTTCGTCTTGGTCGCAGAACACGCAATGTGTGTTCATTGACTCCTGCATGGGCAACTGCGGCGTCTTGCGCAACAAGTTGCCGCCGCCATCGCCACTCCTCTTGAACTTCTGGCTCCTGGTAATCAATCATTGCGAGAACAAAACTTATGCATTTAAATTGTCAGCGGTAGCAGTGGGCCGAAGGGGCTGCCAAATTGCATCTGACAAATGGACTGACTGGAGGGTTACTCACTCATTTGACTCCTGCTGGGCGGCTCCTGTGGCCACTTCCGCTGCGGCGCTCGTGTCCAGCTCGTTGAAAGTGAAACTGATATCGTGGGCATCCTTAAACGGCTTCATGCTGCGCGGTAAACTCCTGTGCCGCAGGCTCAGGTTCAGAAACTGCAGATCGCCGGCGGTCAGGGGTTGCAGTGGTTGCACTTGTGGTGTTGCAGGTTGGAGGTGGTTAAGGTCCTGGTTCGGGGCTATCCGATTCGCCGGCGGTGGTGGCAGGGGTGGCACAGGACGTGGTTGCTTTTGCTTGGGCGGCAAGGCGGGTGCGACCTTGGGAGCTTCCTGCTCTGGAGTATCCTCCTCCTGCTCAATGATTTCCAGGACCTGGGCCGTGGCCTCCTGTTCCCCGTAGAACTTGGCCATATTCTCGGCGGCGTCCAGCGGACTGTACCGCCTGCCCCGCACCACCAGATCGCCCAGGTGATCGGCATCGATGCCGAAGAGAAAGGGATCGTCCAGGACGGTCACCCTGGCATTCCGCTGGGTCACCTCGCTGGACTCTCTAGTCTCTTCGACTGTGCTGGCCTTGCCCGATCTCAGGGAGCGCAGGGATCTCAGGAGCTTCTTGCTGCGTCGCGGGGAGGATGAGGAGGAATGGGAGGAGGAGAGCGGGAAGAGCGGTCGACCCGCCGGAGGAGCTCCTCCCTTCTGGTTCCCCACATGATCGCCCAGATCGATGCCATCGTCCGCCTCATCGCCGGCCTCTAATTGCCCAGCGATAAGATCGCAGGCCACGGTGTCGTAGTCCCGATCCCGATCCCCATCCCGATCTCCATCCCGATCCCGGCCATTGTCGGGCTCCTGATTAGCGTCCGCCAGTCGCTGGGCCGCCGCCTTGCTATAGAGCTGTCGATAATATTTCTGCTGGTCGCCGTACAAAAAGCAGACGCGCCACCATTGTTTGCATGCCAGCAAATTGGCGGTACGTGGCACCATCGCCGGCTCCATGTTGCCAGTGGCAGTAACTGTTGCCTGGCCCGCAGTGGAATCTGCTCCTCCAGATCCTCCCCCCAATCCTCCTGCTCCTCCAGCTCCTCCTGCTGACAGGCTGCTCATGTTGCTTATTATTATTGTTCTCGGCCTGTAATTATTTTTCAGTTCTCGTTGTCTTTTCTTGTTGGCAATGACATTATGTTCTTGTAGCTGCTTTTTTGGCCGCTTTTGTTTTTCGGTTTTATAAAGTTCGGCAGTAAATTTAGCTTCATGTGGAATTTTAATTACTTGTTTGCGGTTTTTTTTTACACTTTTCTTAGAAAATTTATACGTTGTGTTTTTAGTTGTGTTTTTGGCTTTTTTGAACTTTGTTGGTTGTGGGTGATTTTTTCGAAGTATTCCAATGGTATTTATTTGCTCATTGTTCGTGCGGGCTTAAATTCCTTTAATATCTGGGATTTTAGAGATTTGTTTTAAGAATTTTGATCTCACAGTTATCCTTACGTGTTTTTAGTATTTAAAAAACCCATTGCATTCATGCGATACAGATACATAACACTCCTGTTTAACTTATCTTTATTAAAAATAATGTTGTTTAATCAATTACAAATCATTTTTTTTCTGCAGCTCGTTGAATACAACTACATTTGATACAAATACAGATACAGACGCGGCCCGAGGAAAACTCAACTTTCTCGACTGGAAATTGAGCACTAGACAAAAGCCCACCATCTTGATCGATCGCCTATAATTTACTTTCGAACAAGATGAAAATCGCCGTGGCATAAATTTAACACTTTCCCCAAACCGCAGACGGAAGCTGGCTGCCCAATGAGGAAACTTAATCAAATTTGTGTAGACACTGGAAATTGGCAGGTTGAACCCTTAATAGTGATTGGATGCGAGGCAAATAGCGAAGCGTACACGCTTACCACTGCTAATGGATAAAAGCTGAGATGATGATGGTGATGGCATCGACATCGACATTGGCATCGGGGCATAAGACATCAGCAATCGGGCCGATTAGTCACGCCTCTAATAAAGACAGCAGACACGTAGGGGCTGCAGGAGTCGGTGGAAAACGTGAAAAACGTGGAAAACAGCGCTGCTAAGTGCGCGGCCACTGCAGTTTCCATGGCGGCGATGCCCTTGTCAGATAATAATAACTTCATCTTCATCTTCATCATCATCAGCTCCGACTGCTGACTGCCGACTGCCGCAGCTGCTTGAGTGGTAGCCAAATGCCTTAACAGCAATTGCAGCTTACCATCATCCAGTCGTACGTACGTATCCACGTACTGTATGTATCCTGCCTGTGTTTGTCTACCTCTATCTCCATCTCTACCTCCACCACTACCTCTATCTCTATCTCTACCACTACCTCTATCTCTATCTCTGAGTATCTGGGCATCCCAGAGTGCATTAAGCTGCTTTTAGCTTAGTGCTGCAGACCGCCTTAATGGAGTCGACAAAAAGCGGGCTCTTGGCTCATATTTATGAGATCAATGCCAGGGAAAGGCTGTCAATCAAGAGCGGAGCCAATATTTATCAGATTACCAAAGGCTTCGAGATCAAAGATCACAAGTACAAGCACACGGGCAAAAAAAAAAAAAAATACGGAAAGACTTCAGTCTAGTATTGACAACTCAATTAAAAGTTAAATGGTCGTTCGTAAATGTTTTAAGTTCTAACCTCACACAACAACTGACATAACAAAGTTTATGGTGAGTTTTATGACAATTTAAGTGTTGTTTGCGATTTACTTAAATGCTGGTTTCGCATCAAACCTACCATCAATTAACAATTAAAGAAAGAATTATTGTGAACTCTTTAAAAAAATGTATTTTAAAAGATTCGATAGTTAGATATAATTCAAATTTTTTTAGAAAATAAAATAAGGTATCTCATCAAAATATTTATTTCTTTATTACATATTTTAGAAACTATTATTAATGCAACCCTCGTATTTCTTTGGAAAAAAATGTTGAAAAATTTAAGTTAAAATGCCGCTGATTAAGTAGTCTCAGAATAAAATTTTTCCAAATAGAGCACCTATTATAATTCCTTACCCATGAATCAAAACCTAACCCAAGTAAACATTCCACCTCGAAGAGTCAACATCTGGGAGAAAGAATTCAAGGCTCTTAACAATGTAGTACTGCTGCCACATAATTGAATTATAAGCAAGAACAATTGCAATCATAACCGCCCGAATGGAGAGCAACTGGCTTCCGGCTAACACAGAAATTGAAGATGATTTCCAACCGCAACAAAGTCGGGACCGCAGCACGCGATCCCATCCAGATTTGCAGTTAGACAGCGGGTGTGATTAGAGCCCAATGAGTGGGTAAGTGGGGGAAACCGGTCTTCGGATGGGAAAAGCGGCACTTGCGCATGATTCACATGATTCACATGGGCCACAAAGAGCTCTGCTCCGATGCGATTAAAACGCGATCACACAATAATCATAAAGCAAAAATGGAGTGGCCGGCGAATGCCCAAACAAAGACTTCCGGCGATCTGGTGATCTGCTGATCTGCTGATCTGGCGATCTAAGACAGAAGATGGAAGACGGGAGACGGGTGATCCAAGTCCATGATGCCAATGCCAATGGCAGATCAGAATGGAGTGGGGTAATGGGGATCTGGAGTTGGTTGCCGCGAGGCACCGTTAGTATTTATTGATGGCGGTTGTTCGACATGTGTAAGTGACGCCATCGATGCTTGTCGCGTAATTTATCCGATGCCAAATTGCCGGCGTTAATATCTGATAATGCCAGTGACCCAGTGGCAGCGGCTGATTGAAATCGGACTGGGCCAACGGGGCGTATGCAGAAGTGGCTTTATACATTGCCATTATCTGTGATTTTCCTATACGACTCCACTTCAGTTTGAGTAGCTGCCGGCTCTGTCATCAATCCCCAGTTGGAATTATACCCAGTTGACCAGGATTTGCCCCCCTTTTGCATACTGCCCATACACATGAAGTGGCTTTATGGTGCCTTTTATTGCCAGACATTTGTCGGTCTTCAAGTTTTCATGGCCGGCGGCTGCGAAACTGTGAAACTGCGTGGAAAATGGCAGACAGACGCAATTAATTTTATGATTACTTATGTAGATTTTTTTCTCCGAGTGTAATTTACGGAAATGCAGGTTAAAAAGTCAATTGCTTTGTCTTGGTTTACTTTCCCGGCCGGCAGTTAAAGCCGTTCACCGCTGTGCTCAACCTTTTGTGTTGCCTTCGCAGCGCCCACTTGAGCTGCAGTTTTCCCCCACAACCACCACCGCTTTTCAACGGCCTGAAATTGTGTTATCAAGAATCCCATTCAGCCCGGGAGAATCCGACATATCTATGGACTTATCACAGCCTACCTAAGTGGTTTAGAAAGCCGCAGACAACGTGACAACTCATTCAGCGGCGGCTGCAACTGTAAAATTTCATAATTTATTATGCAGTCCAATGGCAGCTGGCACATTTTCCGATATTAACATACGAAAGCCCGCCAGATAGACAATATAAACAATGAGAAATATGCACTTAATAGCGGCCTGCGAGGCTGGATTCTTTCCGGTTCTATTTGGCCTGTGTGTTTGGTAGATGTCTCACTCGCTAATGGATTAACTTGTTTGTCTATTCTATGGCCCAACTATAATTTGAGCCTCGGAAAGTTATGGCTGGGCCTGGCCGTAATAATTAGCCCGTTTAGGCCCACCAGCAAAACTAGTTTGGGCGAAAGCCCAACGCGATCTAATGAGCCATTGTCTGGGTCTCATATTTCATTGGGCCAGATTATAATCTCACGCCTGCCTTGTGGTTAAAGCGGGGTGTTAAATGGCTTTTGTCTCCACCGAAATTGATTGAGTTTGTCGCTGCTCAGGAATTCCTTCTCGAATTTTAATTGCGCTTACATAAAACCCGATCTGGCCGATTTTGCCAGACTCAAGCCATGGAAAACAAAGTGAAAATGAAAATCGAGCCGGGCACGCCTCCAAAAATAAAGTCGAAACCTTGTGGGCGGTTAGCAGTTTGCCGGTCTAATCTGCAGCGCACTCGTGTTAAATGTCAAATGCAATCAAAAAACGTCGAGCAGAAGGAAACGAGTGTGGGGCCAACTAACGTTGCTCCATTTTCCGGGGAACCCGAACCCGAACCCGTTCTTATCTGCCTGGAAGATGGTTGGGAAACTAACGCGAGCTGACAGGATGACAGATCAAATTGGCGTTTGCATACGTCCATCGACGGAACCAATATTTATTTACGACTTCCCGCTTTAAAAGCTCATAACGCGGCCTAATTAATTCCCAGGCCGAAATTCGCCCATTCGCATTGATGAATGGCCAGTGAGGTCTTTTCAAATGGCTCGTTAATTGGGACTCTAAATGGACGTGAGACATGTGTAATATGCAAATGGTGGGACAGAAGACGGGCCTTGACATAACGAGAGTTGGGTTGTTGACCCCACGAACCTTTGTTATGCTAACCAAGACCAAACTGATAACTGTAAAGTGGCCAATCTTTTCCGAGGCGAGATTCTTTCGGTGGTTTGCATCTCCAAAACCGAATCCGAGTGCCCGGGCATCTCTTCAAGCTCCGGCAATTGTGGCTGCGTGCGGGGGAAACTGGGCAACAAATTAACACGCCAGTTAGTTAGCCAGTTAGAGGCGTCGATTGGGGTTAAGCAGCCGTGGCAGCTGGCCCAAAGTGAGGGAGAAAGTTGATGCAGCAGAGCCATAATTGAGCCAACTAGTTGCCGCAACTCGGCCATAATAAACAACAGTTTTATTTCAAACCGCCGCCGGCCGACGCTACATAATTATGAAGAATTTCTTAATAAAGCCCGGAATCGAAGCCAGCCGCAGTGCGAAAATTGATTTAGTTGGTCCGGGCCATAAAGCACCGAGATAAATTGCAGTATTCCGTTGTGCTTTATGGCATCTCGGTGGAAGTGCAGTCGCCTCAGAACCACTATCGCTTGCGCTTTAAATTCAAATTGGTATGTCAGGCAATTAGAAATCGGAGATAAATTTCAACCCCGTGCCCACACATAAACATTCGCTTCGATACAAGTCAAATGCCGCTTGTCAATGAGGTGTTTTCAGCTGGAAACCCATGTCTGAAATCCGAAGCCCACACACACACACACTCAGTTGGCTCAAAAGCCAATTGCTAACAAGCCATTGTTGACACATTGCAGGCCATGTAAGTCCGTTTCATTACAATTCTGTGGGTGGCAGCGGCTTGAGATCCCCCAGATCTGCGGCTATATCTGCACTATAACTCGGCGAAAACTAATTGGATCAAGACGCGGAGAAAGCCGCCAGCAGTGCGCGGTAATCAAATTATTTTCGGGCCTTTGGCAAGTGTTTTTATGGCTAGGCAAGTCATGTTTTATGTGCTGGAGCAGGTCGTAAGCTTATTTGGTTATGACTTCATTCCGCGATGCTGCAGCAAGTTGGTGAAAGTGCGCCACGAATGGTGATTAAAACTTAACGCATCTAAATAAATCAAGCTAAGCATTTCGGTTGACGTGTAATGTGCATGGGATTATGAAAGCCATTAAGCCAATGTACGACTAGTAACCGAGTTCGTTGCTCAACTCTTTCGATTGCCCAGTACCAACATACACACCCTGACAATCCGATTCTCGACACTCGATAAGCCCATAAAAATATTGTGTTAGGGCAGTCGGCCCGACGCCTGTGCCTCGCATATCAATCGGTCTCGAGTTTCATTTGATTTTTAATGTAATTTTATTGTTGTCTGTATCTGCATCTGTATCTTCGGGAGGGGTTCGGGTATCCGTTTGTATCCATGTCGCATGAAATGCGCTGACTTGACAATCCCCAGGCCAAAAACATGGCTTAAATCGCACCTCACTTGGCCATTTGGCTTATGCTTTGAGCATTATTGAACGCTTCGCGAGTTGTTAAATTAATTCACTTGGCCCAAAGATGGAGCATTTTTGCCCTGATAGGGATCGCTCTGGATTATTGATTGCACTTCACTTCTTCTTTTTTTTTGTCAATTTTTTGCGGTTTTTGTAAATTCAGTTAGCAGCTTTTTGTGTTGTTGTTGTTGTTGTGCATTTTGTGCACTTTGCTCTGATCTGGCTGGAAAACGGTAAATGACAGATCTGGCGCAAGATAACGTGAAACGAAATCGACATCGCCGATCGATCAAGCGGATTATTCGACGACGAAGCGCACCTGTTGCCAGGTGTGAATGTAAACCGCTCGCCACGAACAACTCTTTCAGACTGATCGAACCCCAGTGGTTGTGAATCGCTCTGGGGTTGGATCCCCGGTTGTGGATCGTGTTCGATGAAGTGTTTAACGGATTGCGCATGTGGTGTTTTAGATGTATATTCCCAAGTAATATCCTAATATCTTTGAATTCGTTAAAACCAACTAGTACCCAGCATAACATTTCCCATTTCATAATTAAAATTTGCCCAAAATAGCTTTTAAAGTCTATCTATCTTAAGCTCCAACTTAAGCTGCAACTCCAACAGCGAACACACAACATGTTTGAGACTAACATTGCTCGTACGAAGTTTCTTCCCAAAAGTATACTTTTATTTGTAGGCATAGTTAAGTTTATAAGTTTATATACATGTAGACTGTAATGTAATATTCTATGTAGTAATGTAAGTATTCTTAAAATTTTTGTCCAGCCAAAATGATTTCTAAAGGTTTTTTTAAGAAAATATACAAAACTTTTAATATTATTAAGTTTTTTTCTATATATGGTATATATTTTTGGGGTGCTGTATTTAAGGGCTGCCTTTTAAGCTTTAAATATTGTTATATTTTTTACAATTTAATTTTCAATAAGAACATATATGATTTCTTTAAGATTGTTTGTAAGAAAGTTGACTTGAGTTTTAATAAAAATTTCTTCATGTTATTTCAAACATTTACATGTGCAATGGAAAAACATTTGTTTTTAAATCGATTGATTTAATTTGATGCCCATAAATGTTTATATAAATCGAGATCAAAATTTGAAGCCGCGAGGGAGAATCTACTTTTGAATGATGAATGTGATCTCAGTTGCTCTTTCTACAATGTAGAAAGTAGATTTCCATATAAGGTATTTTTTAAAACGGGTAGAAAAGGAAATGTTCTAAAAAGAATTAAAAGGGGCGCTGTTTAAAAAGAGTTTGTTGTATGTTTATATATACTGTTGTGAAATCCATAATAAAAGAGAGTAATCTGGGTATTTTGGCAGTTGTTATGCAACCGAACCCAGTCCCCCATATACGAGTATGGATTTGTGTTTATGCCCAATTATAGATTTAAGCTTAAGCGTGAAATGGGATTTGTCCAATGATTGTAAAGAGACATTTTAAAACGTTAAAATGAAACATAAGCTGCATAAGCTAATTGGGGGCAAGCCCATTTTCAGTCTGTCGCTTCGCAAGTATAAATGTTTACTTCAGAAATATGCTGGCTACAAAATAAGAAAAAGTACGATGTCAACCATGTTAACCATGTTCAAGGTTCAAGGTTCAAGGTTAATTTGCCGCTGACCATGTTAGTTGGTCACCATGCATTCCAACTGGAGATCATTAGGCCGCACATTAGTACCATCTCAATGCGGTCTGTGGGCTAATTAGACGTCGAGTGTGAACGGAAACGCTGCGTCTCTCTTTGCCGCTTTTTGTTGCACTGCTCGGGATGCCTCATGATGCATGATTTATGGCCTTTTTGAATTGTGGATTGGCGGCGTGTGAAGCTCCCGAGGTGTCGGCCACCAAAGACTTACCCACAGATGCGTTTACTTCGGTTTGATTTGTTCACTTGGCTTACCTGAAAAGACAATGGAGATGACAGGCGATTAGTTAAAGCCTAATAAGGGCCGAAATGAATATGTTATGCGAGCTAAGAATAAGGTTTAGGACTAGCGTAGACGCTATCACAAAATCAATTTGGCTAATTGCAAGCATAATGGCCTCGTTCGTCGTCACATTTCATCAGACACCGTCGAAAGGGAACGTCAAGGGAGCAGCCCCCAAATGTGCAGACAACTTTTTGACACGCCAACTTTGGGAGGGGGAAGGCGAAAACTTGAGGGGGCGGGACGTGGTTCGTTTATTAGTGGAATCGAATGGCCCCCAAAGTGTCATCAAATCAATGCAAACTAGCTCAAATCGAAGTCGGCTCCGAAACTTTTCCGGCCAACATTTGCGCCCCATTAAGCATTATGGGGGGTTGCGAGTCGTGGGCCTACAAATCCGCCTGGCAAATGGGCAATTTTGTTGGCCCATAAAGGGCCATCGTAATGGGAAAAGTTAGCGCCGCATCAGGGGCACAGGTGTGTCCCCGGGCAGGGAAATAGTTCCCACCCCCCCTCGGGCTAATAGATTTCCAAATCAATAGACCATCCCTGGGGAATTTTTTTTTATTTCTTTGCCAGAGTTTTGGCAATTTCTCACTGTCTTTGGGCCACATTAAATTTGCACTCCAACATTTAAGTTTTACATATACCAAGAATTTTGTTGCCTTGGGTAAAATGTAAAGAAATCTAACGAACTTAAGCGTTCTGGGTGCTCTCGATTACCGACACCATATTTTCGGCCATGTCACATAAGTGCGAATAGGTCTGCATGTAGAGGCTATCCTTGTAGGCCTTCCTAGAGCGGAGTTTCTTGAGGAGATACTGGCCGAGATCTTCCTTACGTAGTTGTAGCATCCAGGGCTTAGAATCTGCACCTTGGTCTTCATCATCATATTCCTCCTGCTGTTTTACCTGAAAGCGGTTTACCTCCAGCTTAAGACCATTCAGTTCCATCGAGGCCATCAGCTCCTCCCACTCCTGAATGCCATTGCCAATGCAGCCACGCACGTAAATGAACCTGGACCTAATCCTTTCATCATTCCGACTGAAGTGGGTGAGCGAACTATTGCCACCGCCTCGCTTCAGTGACTCTTGCACCTTGACGAGCTTAGCGAAGTGGAGTTCCCTTTGTTTGGGATCCCGGAGCCGCAGGATTACCTCTAGTATTGTCTCAAGTCGCAGGTTCCAAGCGGGTTCCCTTGGTTTCTTCAGAGCTTGATGCAGTGCTTTCAGAGTCTCCAGGTCGTCAAACCGCTCGCAATGATAACCCGGATTCTGGGCGTTAAACACCTCCCGTTCGTCGAGAATCCGCTCATAGGGACACACAACCTCGTGCGGCTGCAGAAGTGGAACTATGGAGGCCTGATTTGCGGCCAACTCTGCCGTCATATGCTTCTTGGACATGTCTGTAACCAAGTTCTGATGGCGCCGCAGCTTGTCCGTGTACTCCGGTGCCGGAACACACCGACCCGTCAGCCGGACCACGAAATTACTCCGCACCGAGCCGATGACATTCGGGAAGATACGGAGTTCGTAGCGCTGTTTCAGCAGGTGGCAGCCACGTGGCCTGAAGAGCGCCCGGCACACCTGCTCCTCGCCCGGGAAAACGGTGAAGGTGGTCTGGGACATGACAAAGGTATCCTGCCCCCGTTCGACGCTCTTCCCAGTGCGCTTGCACTCGGCCACGGCCCACTGGCAGTTGAGCACCTGCCGACCCACGTTCTCCACGCGGGCCACCTCCTTGACCACGTTCTGGTACGGGTGGCACTCGAAGAAGACGTTCGCAATCTCGGGCACGACACTACGCCGGCCCGAGTTGAAAAATACAACGCCGTTGATCTTGACGGCTGCACGGTCCATCCAAGTTTCTGGGGCAGGCTCCGCCATCTTCTCGCTTGGCGTCTTCTCCTCCTGCGACAGGATTTGCGACGTACTGCTCACTCTGTAAATAGAGCCACAGGACACCCGCTCGATCTTGCTGGAGTCATGGACATGATTGAGGTACTCCTGCACGGTGTCGCCCACCACTTCCAGTTTGTCCACCTCCGGGAAGAACTGCAGCCCGCGCTTGATGTCGCCGCTCTGTCGCTCTATGCGCTTCTCCAGCAGTCGGGAGCCCAGCCACTGGGTTTTCTTTTCCGGTTCCTGGTGCGCCGTGCCCAGGATCTCCTGCCTGGTGGCGCGGGTCAGACCACTGACCTCCACCACCGCCCGCCCGCTCTGCTCGGCCCGCGGCAGCGTCTCCTGCAGTTCGGGCAGGTACCGGCACTGCTGCGCGTCAATCTGGGCGGGAAGGACGGCGGGCTTCCGTTGGGCCAGGGTCGTGGGATTCAGGCGACCCGCGAGGTCCAGCAGCCGCTCCACGGTGCCCCGATCTCTAGGCCCCGCCGTGCTGATCAGCATCTCCTGGGGACGACGGCCCAGCTTCCGTTGAATCTTCGCCTGGACAGTCGCTCGATTCTGGAGCGTGTCGTACCAGAGCTTCAGGCGGGGATCCATGCTCATAGATTCCCGCATATCGTCGTCCAGCGAACACTCCGATTCGGAGGGCGTGATGTTGCCCCGCTTCTGGTCCATGATTTCCTGCACAAGGTCTTTCACTATATGCTGGCTCTCCGGGAATGTGACTTCCTTGAGACTGTTGCGCTGGCGGAATACAGCCTCCGTGGACTCCGACATATGATCCAATTTGTTCAGGTGCGAAGCGGGGTCCTTAAAGGACTCCGAGGTCTGCAGTAGCGACTGCAACCACGAGCGGTGGCGCGAAGAAGATCTTGCCCTTTGCATCTTTGTTGAGTTTTTCTTGCAAGTGTATCAAGTGTTTTATTTATTTTTACCCTTTTTCGTTTACTTTCTGATCAACGACAGCTAAATCTGAGCTGTGCTCTCAATCACCGACACAATATCTTCGGCTGCATTGCAGATCAATCCGTACAACTGGATGTATATCGAATCATGAAAGTGCTTGGAATGGGTAGAGTCCTCCTGGTAATCTCCCCTGGCCATTCTTGTCCGGAGGAGCTGCACTTGATCGTCCCATTCCTCCAAGCGGCTGGTTAGTATTCCTCGCACATAAAGCACCTTTGTGTAGTAGCGTTCCCTCAACCTTTCAAATGAGTCCGCCCTGCCAAGTGGAAGACCATGTGCTCCTCGCAAACCGTCCAGCAATTTGGTCAGTTCCGATAGGTGTACAATGCGCTGCCGAGCATCCTGATCATTACACACCCGATGAATTAGCGAGTGCACACTGTAGTCCCAGGGAAGGAATGGTGCGGGCCCTGCCCGCTCGTAAAACTGCTTGAGGAGATCCAAGTCTCCGTGGGTTTGGCAATGGAAGCTCCTGTTTCGTCGATTGAAAGCCTCACGCTCATCCAGCTCCCGATCATATGGACAGAGGATCGAGACCCGTTGCTCCAGATGCACCGGCGGAAAAAAGGGAATATTCTCGAGGGTCTCCATTTCCAGGCGCTTGAGGTATTCCTTGGGCGGAGTACAGCGACCGTTCAGGTTCAATGTGAAGCCACAGGGTCGGCAGAAGAAGATTCGTGGTTTGGTGGAGAGCAGCCAGCGTTGCTTTACAATAGCCACGCAACGCGGTTGATACAGAACAGTAACATCCCGGAACTCGCCAGGAGAAAGCATAAAAGGGCCCACATCGAACACAAAGTCTCCGCTGTCGGCTTCCATGAGAGTGTCATTGCCCGAAAAGAAGTTGACCTGTTTCCAACTGAAGCGTAACTCATGGTTTCCACTATTTTCGATACGAACTATGCTGCGCAGATGGCGCCGGAAGGGATGGCAGATAAAGGTCCTATCTACAATGGGCGAGAATTCCGGGACGTGTGGCATGTAAAGGAATCCGTTGATACGGACACTTGGGCCGGTCGACGGTTGTTGGAGCGTCATTACCGATTGGACGAGCTCATTTCCTCCGCTCGACCTTGAGAGCTCAGTGGAGCTCTTCTTGATAGTGGTTTTAGAGCAAGGATCAGCGATTGGGATCTCCTGATAGTCCTGGCACTTCCTGCCCACCACCTCTAGATCACAAATCTTCGAATAATCCTCATTCAGATACTCCTCCTTTGGATCAATGCCTCCTAACAGCTCAGCAGCAGAATGGCAGGGAAGTCCGACAATCTCCACAAAGCCCCTCACCGAACGCCTCACTACCTTTTCCTGGCGATTGAAGACCATCTGTTCCGGCATCCTGCCCACCTGGTTCCGCAGTCTTTCTTGCAACGCCCGTCGCTGGATAAGCATGTTCTTCCAGTACTCCAGTCGATGGTCCACTGTGCTCTTACATTTTTCCGGGGTCTGACCCAAAGATGACGACGGAAAGGAGTCCGACTCTTCGTGGAGACCACGCTCAGGATGCTCCCTGAAAATCTTGTTTATAAGATCATTGGCCAGGCCATCCGGGTGGATACTGCCCTTGGAGGAATCCTCTTCGATCAGCAGATTGGTCGAACTTGTGCACATTTTTAAATTTATTCGTTTTTGGGGGTGTGAATTGTCAACATTCATAAGTGTTTTGACTTAAAGGTCATGACAAGTCCTCTTAAAAAAGGAACATTTAGAAAAGATATTGAATGGAATCCATGTTTGTTAATTAGGAGATTACAGAGCACAGATTGAAATAAACACAGTTTGTACAAACAAATGTATTCAAAAGCTCACAAAAAATATATGGCCGAATGCAAAAACGAAATACGGATTTATTTTGTGTGCTAAAGACTTTAACGTAGCAATAGTGCTAGGATGTATATTCTTTCTCAGAACGAGATTCTAAGAATTGGTGCAACATTCAACACATTGTCATGATTTTCACAGTTTTGTATGCGGTTTAAGCAAAGACAAACTTTGCGGGAATCTTGCAGGAAACATATGATTTGTGGAGGTTTATCTCAAAACGAAAATCCTACCTCCCACCAAGTCTATTTTTTTACTATGTCGGCACTACTTCTGTGCTCTCGATGACGGACACGATGTCCTCGGACATGTTGCACAGATGCGAGTAGGTTTGGATGTAGAGCGAGTCCCGGAAGTATTTGGAGCGGTACAAGTTGCGCATCACCGCAGCCCGGACCTTCTCCTCGTCCAACTCCGCCTCGCCGATGATTTCCATGAGTTTCTCCCTGTCGATGGGCGTCACTGGACTTGGCTTTTTTGGCTGTCGGGGCAGTATGGGCTCCTCCCCGCTCTTCACGTCATCGTCCTCTTCCTCCTGCTCCGACTCGCCCAGCAAGCTTTGGTAGAACCTCTCTAACTCCGGCTTGAAGAACGAATCCTCTACATTACACATGAGATCCTCCCACTCGGCAATCCCATTGCAAATCACACCGCGCACGTAGATGAACCGCGATCGTTGCTTCTGCTCATCCCGCTGGGTGGAGGTGGTCAGAGGAGATGCCCCTCCCAGCAGAGGAGCAAGAAGATCGGTAAACTCGGCAAAGACCAGTTCCCGCTCCACCAAACCCTCCACCCGCAGGATGTAGTCCTTGACTGTGGCCAGACGTAGATCCCAGAGCGGTTCGCGAGGCTTCTTCAAGCGATGGTGGAACGCACGGAGCACCTCCAGGTCATCGAAGCGGGCACAGTTGTAGCCCGGATTCAGGGCATTGAAGGCCTCGCGATCGTCCAGCGGTCGATCGTAGGGACAACAGGCTGGCGGAGGCACCACCAGGGGCGCCAGTGCCCCCAGATGGGTGGTCAGCTTGTCCATGGCCAGCGCATCCGACTTGCAGATGCAGGCGCACTGGCACTCCAGCAGCTTGGCCATGTAGTCCGCCGGCGGGCAGCAGCGTCCGTGGAAGCGGAGCAGCAGCGACTCCTGGCGGCCGCAGAAAATGCGCGGCTCCACCTGCAGCAGCCACAGCTCCATGGTCATGGCCACCTTCCGTGGCTGGAAGAGCACCACCAGGTTGCGGGTCTCACCGTGCCGAAGGCGGAAGCCATCCATGTCGAAGTAGAACTCGTTGTCCTGGGCCAGCAGCAGAGATCCGCGGTTGTAGTAGTACGTGCTCTGCTTCCAGTTGAACGAGAGTGACTGCTGGCCAATGTTGGTCAGCTGGAGGACGTGCTTGATGCGACGCTGGAAGGGATTGCACGAGAAGCGGGTGACGATCTCGAAGCACTCCTTGATGCCGTCTGTCTCGCCTGGAATGTAGTCCACCCCGTTCACCCGCAGTCCCACCTCCACAACGACGGGTTCCAATCCCGTAGATTGATCCTCTGTGGCCCCGAGGGACTCGCAGGCGCACTCCTCGGAGCAGATCGGCGGACTATCACTATGGGTCACCGTGCGCATGGAGTCAGCCTTCATCAGGACTGTCCTTTGGGGACGCTTCAGCTTTCTGATGGCCGTGCCCTCGACCTGCAGGCCATTGAGATCGGGAAAGAACTCGACCACGTTCTGTATGGCCCCGAATCGCTGCTCCAGCCGCTCGTCCAGGAACTCCGATTGTAGCCACCCGGGCGGAGCCTTCTCCGCCAGGGCCTCCCTGCCCAGCAGCTCCCGCTTGGTGACGTCGGGCAGACCAATGATCTCCACGTCCTTGTAGCCCACCTTCTCAGGATGGGGGGGTGTGGCCTCAAGTCCGGGAATGATCTGGCAGGTGCACGGATCCTGCAGGTCGCCCAGCTTGGCCACCGGCGCAGCCGATAGGCGGTCGCACTGCATCCGATCCGCAAAGTCCAGGAGGCGCTTCACCGTCTGCCCGTCGCGGTTGTCCAGCGTGGAGCGGCGGTTGAAGAGCACCTCGCTGGCCAACTTGCCCGTCTCCCGCTGGACGCGCTTCTGCATCTTCCTGCGCTGCTGCAGGACCTCCTTCCAGTACCGCAGGCGCTGGTCCACGTGCGGTTCCCGATCCTCGCGCGGCCACGGCATCCCGGCCAGGTGGCAGGAGGAGGAGGTCTCCGGAAAGTCGCCGCGCCGCTCCTTGAAGATCTCGTTCAGGATGTCCTCCACCATGCGCTCCGTGTACTTGCCCATGGGCGAGGTGGCATTCGCCTGGACCTGAGCCATCGACCGGGTAGTCGGGATGGACAAGGACGAGGGTAGCGACACCATGTTGGCCAGGGTGAACTTGTCAGACTCGCCGGTCTTGCGAGTCATTGTGGTCATTGTGGATGCCGTCAAGTTGAACGTTTGCCCATCCATCGTCGGCTGCGGATTCTCTTCCTGCCCGCTATCCTTGTCCATTTTTAGAGGACTGAATGTGTAACGATGCCTTGGAGTTTGGGTATTCTTGTATGTTAACTTAAAATGTTACAAAAATATAGATATGCTTGGATCCTAGTCAATGTGGAAATCAAATTAGAAAAAGAGGACAATAGCTACCAAGCCAGCTAACACTCTTAATTTGTGAAACGTGTTTTGTGTTTTCTCATTTTCCAAGTAAGATAAAAGGATAACAACTTTGAAAAGTAATTTGTTCTCGCTTTACTTGGTTAAAGCTGGAATAACTATTTGGAAAGTTATCAATATCTTGTTTTTTTGCACACACCTTTTACAAATGGTTTTCGAAATTTTCAAAGGGACTTCGGACTTTCTTTTATATAAACGAACGAATATTCTTATAATCCTATCCAAAAGATATATCTAAATCAGACAAAAATTTTATAAAAATCACCCAAGCCGAAAAAAAGCTGCAGTAGATTTTTAAAAATAAAAGTTGATTATTGTGCTCTCCAAAAAACATGTGTTAGGTATTTATGTAATATACAAAATTAACTAACAATAGTTTTTTTTTACTGAATGACAATACAAACTTCTGCTATATTCGGTTATATTTTATTACTATTTTAAGTAGTTCCTTAAGCATTAATTGGAAATCCTGGCCAATGAACAAATTTACCCATCATTCTGGATTATAAGTCAACATTAAAAATATTTTTTATTTTATTTGTACATTGCCGCGTTAAACACTTTAGAAAAATATATGAACTGGGAATGCTGCACGAAAATCAAATCAACTGGGTTTCATTTCTAGGTCCCTCTGCTAGTATACGATTTTATAGACTTGAAAAATCATAAACTGAAATTGCTACTTCAACTGCAGTCTGAGTCCTAGTCAGCGGTACTCTCGATGACGGACACAATGTCCTCGGCGGCATCGCAGAGCAGATCGTAGGTGTGCATGTAGAGGGAGTCCTTGAGGTACTTGTTGCTCTTCACTCTCTTAGAGATGTACTCCACGATCTCCATTTCTTCGGATGGCTCCGTTGACTCTTGCTGGCGATTCTTCTGGGTCAGTCCCCCAACTCCTGAAGCGAAGGATGGTTGGCCAGGTAGCGCAGCAGTTCCAGCTTGAAGAACTGCTCATCCAGGCCGAGGGCCATGACCTCCCACTCGTCGATGGTGCTGGTGATGGTGCCGCGCACGTAGATGAACCTGGCCCGATCCCGCTCCGGATTATGCTCCAGCAGGGGAAAGGTGGCGCACCGGTTGCACTTCATCGGCTGGAGCAGGTCCACCAGGCGGTTGTGGAGTTTCTCGCGCATTTTTCGACTCTCCTGCTGGCCAATCATGCGGCGCATGGACTCGATACTCAGGTCCCAGGGTCGATCGCGTGGTTTCTTGGCCGCAGCATATATGTCCTTGAGGGCCTCGAGGTCCTCGTACCGATCGCAGCGATAGGAGAAATTCTGCGCATTGAAGACCTCGCGCTCGTCCAGGATTCTTTGGTAAGGACACAGGAGCGGAGGGTTCTCGATGATGGGCGCCAGACTGGCCTGCATTTTGATGATGCTATTGGCCTGCAGCCTCTGCTGCTTGTCCAGCGGCACCTGGCGATGTCCTTCGAGGCGCCGCTTGAAGGGAGCCGGCATGGTGCACTGCCCCTGGACGATGACGTCCAAGCGCTTGGTACCGCAGAACGGCGACTTGGCGAGGCAAACGGACCAGCGCTGCGTGAACAAGCCCACCTTTTGCGGCTGGAACATCACCTTGACGACCCGGCGACCCTGCGGCTCCAGGATGAACTCGCTGCGGTCGAAAACCAGCTCGGCGTTCAACTGCAGTCGGTCCGAACGCAATCGGCATCTGCTTAGCCAAAACACATGCACCAACTTTGGGCTCAGATTCTGTGGGAAGGCGTCAAGTAAGCGAACATTCTTTGACAGTGTTATTACCCAAATAACTCCATAGAAATTGTGTAATATTAAAGTATAACCCCCTTGGTCTAAGCTGCTGTCGAATCGCACTGGGATTGTGCGGAAGGCTAGTCTATACCTACATATATCCGCAGAATTGGCAATCTTCTATGGCAGTCGAAACGAGTGATATATCGATCGAAAGGTACATATGGTTATAAGAAATCAATTGTTATTCTCTAAATTCTAATTAATACAAAAAATTGTAATAATTTTTGAGTAAACTAAAATATTTTTCGTTTTATAGGTGCGTCACTAGTTTAGGATTTACTTTTGTTTGATTAGATTTGAGCTTTTATATAGTCTATAATCATTGAGGTCACGGATCATTGAGCTCCCACAATTTAAATACTTTTCTAATAAAAAGTCGTATGGCTTGCAAATCGGACGTTGGTCAAGAATAAAAAGTTCTTGAAGAGAAGTTCCCCAAGGAACCCCGAATTTTACCTGGATGTCCAGCAGCACCTTGACCGTTCGTTCGTACGGATCACATGTGAGCAGCACATTGATGCCTCTGCCGGTGGCGCCGCTTAGATTGCCGTAATCAAGGAACACGCCGTTGATCATCAGCCCGTTCTTGTCCTGTGGCTCGTCCAAGTCTTGGATCTCCACCTGGCCCACGCCATCTTCCCGGATTAACTTCTCGGGTTCCATCTCCCACTCATCCTCACCCTCCACATCAAAGGGCAGCAGGTCGGCCTCCGAATCCTCCTCCTCCACTGTGGAATCCCCGGAAAGCTGTTGCAATTCCGACTCGTCCACTTTGATGATCGGTGGCAAATTGGTGGGAGGAACCGCCACTGCTGGCGTGACTTGCAGCTCCTGCAGATCCGGTGCAAACTCGAGCACCTGCTTGATGAACTTCTTCTTGGCCTCGAGGCGCTGGCCCAGGACCTTGGAGCGCTGCCACTGGCTCTCGGCCGCGTCGGGAGTCAGCTCGGTGGCGGCCAGCTCCACCTGGGTCACCTGCGGCAGGCCGACGAACTCCATGGGCTGCAGCAGTGGCTTGGCGGCGTACAGTTCGTGGATGTCGCGGCAGAGTTCGGGATCGCAACACGGCTTCAGTGAGGTCAGGGTGGCGTTCTCCTTGAGCTGGACAAGGGGTCGCGTTCGGTCGGCGGAGTCGAGGACGCGCAGGATCATCCGCTTGCTGGCCTCGTCGATGGTCGCCGAGCGGTTGAAGAGCACGTCCTCGGCCCGCTTCCCCGTCTGCCGCTCGATCCGCTCCTGCAGTCGCCGGCGCTGCTTTAGAACGCGGTTCCAGTTGCGCAGCCGCGGGTCCATGTCCAGATCCTGATCCAAGTCCCTGGACGTGACCGACTTTGACTTCAAGGCCGTGGATAACACCGGCTGGCAGAGGTTATCCAGACTGCTGTCCGACTGCTTCAACTGGAAGTTCTCCTTAAACAAGACATCGTTCAGAATGTCCCTCACTGTCACGGCGCCCAAGAACTTGTTCCCGGTATTGTCCTCCCCCTCACCGATTTCCAAGTAGTTCTTCTTGGTTAAGTGAGAGTCCCCGAACGATTGGGCCGAATACTTCCCAAGGGAATGTATGACCGAGTGCTGAGTGCGCCTCATGATTGAAAATTGATATAGTTTCGGTCCCCTCAAGGTTATGTATGTATAATATAAAAGTGTGAGGCTGTCGGATAAGTGTTAGAGACACACCTTATTTGAAAGAAGACGCATAGTTCATTTCACCGGGTTTCCCATGTTACTTTAAAACATTATGAAGGTTTTAAAAATAAACTCCCTATGTTCCTTAGGTTATTTTTAAATTGTTAAAAATTTAAATTTGTATGACTTATTGATTATTTAAACAATAATAATAAATAACTGGAACAACTTAATTTATTTTAAGTTAATATTAATTTCTGTTATTACTACTTATTTAAGCCATGTGCAATTTAAATGCAATAAAAACCGTCTTCCAAAAATATTTATACACTTGCTTTTGAATTTGTTTTAAATTATTTTGGCTTGTTAGAAACCGAATGATTACAGGCGTAGGCTTGCTTTATTAAATTAAAGAGCTTAGAGAGAGAAAATACATACCTTGGTTATATTCAATTCAAGTAAATTGCAATTTATGAGGCCAGCTGTTGTGCTAATTTGCTAACAATCCCCACAAAATAACACCAAAAATCGAATAGAAAAACCTGGCTCGTGTGACAAGTCATCGTAATTTTCGCCCAACCAGTTGGCCCGGCATTTTCGTTGTTCGAATTTGAATTTCCCTTGCCATTCACCTTAAGACTCAATGGCATTGACGTGCCGCCTTCACACAATTCAAAAAGTTGCTAGAAGTTGTTGTTGATGTTGATGTGGATGTTGATGTTGCTATTGTGACTGGCAGTGCCAACAAAGAGAAAGGAGTCGCCGTGGCTGTCGTATGTCAACTTACCTAAAACGAGAAGAGGAGAAATATTAAATTGATTTATACACTAGGCATGTGCACGTTAACAACAACTGAATATGAACTATTTCTTATTTATGGACGGTTCAAAGGCTCATTAATTATGTCATCTGCGGTTGGACTGGGGGTTGAGTTGGAGCTTTCATGTGGTTTGGGGTTAGGCGCAGTCGAGGATTTACATTTACCCCGCCTCCTCCTGGGAAGAGGAAGTGAAATGAGTTTCCATCCCAGAAACAAACTTTCCGTTCAACAAAAGGGCGAAACACAGAAAACAGTCGAGTGAAACAAAGCCATATCAATTACCCTGGCAACCAACCGTACAGGAGTATAAAGTAATTTGGCCCGAATCGCTAGGAGAGGTAGAGGGATCCTGGCCAAGAACAAAGGCCGACAAACCGCAGAAAAGGAAGCCGAATAGGGACTGATAGTGGATAAGGGAGTGGGCTAAAGCCCACAGCTGGAGCTGCGGAAATGTACTGCATTGTTGGCAATTTCAATACTCATCATTATTATGGCGGCTGGAAGCCCTGGAGTGCATGTGTTCCATCTACGTGCCGGCGAAATGCAATCAACATATTGTAATTCAGAAATGCATATTGAGAACGTGCAAAAGATACTCGCAGTTGCCACAATGCTGCTGTTGCACTTAACGGGCCGGCGGAGGAAAACAAAACGAAGCCATGCCGAAACCAGGGGACATTGTTACTGCCGCTTCAAGTGCATCCACGAGGAGCAGAAAATCTGGCAGCGTTTGCATTTTGATTTCCCATTTCGCATTCTCCCAAGCAACGCATTCATTATTTACCAGCCAGCAACAGGCAGCAAACAGCAAACAGCAACTCAATTCCGCAGACTCATGCTGCAGTTGTCAACGGCTGCGACGAAGACACTTTGCCCCCACAATTCCCCACTTCTTTCAGCGGCATGTTGCATACCTCTTGGTGTTGACAGTGAGACAACAGCAGCAATAGCAACACCAACAACAACAACAGCAGCAACTTGAGACCCAGACGCCAACTGTGGCGCTCGTTGAGTGAAGTTGGACAGACGGACGGATGGACGGCAAGACGGACGGATAGTCAGACAAATAAACCCGTACAGTCAGTCTGATATCAATGCAAAAATGATGATGGATAGCGTGGAGTTAGTGCTGTGAGCAACATCAAGCAATCTTCTTTGCGAATCAAAAATATTTTACTTCTTGGCATTACAAAAAATTAACTTAATAGTCTTGTAAAATATCTAAGACATATTATAAACATTTTTTATGCCTTATAAATATTTACAATTTTATGGTTCTGTTTTCTTGTCTTCATGCTAAGTTAAGCTGTAAAACTCTATACACTTTCTTAGTTTAAAGCCTCATTTAGTTTTTTATAAGGATGAGAAAACGGGCCTAATGCAATTAGTGTTCATCATTTATAATTTTAGAGGCATCAAGTCATTAGCTTAGCTTATCTTTCAAATGTGGAACAAATTTACCAGCAAAGCATGTTAGTCATAAAATTACCCACTGATCTGCATTTTAAGTTCAGTTGAAAACTAATTACCCAAATTATATAATTTTTGAGAAATCTTAAGTAATGGTTTTAGCTAAGAGAAACATTTATACAAACATTGTTGAGATATTATTAAATTGATAGGTTTATGAAAACACAGTTTCATTGGTCGACCTTTTGTGACAATAAGAAAAAAGCAATTACATTATCTTATTGGCAATTGCTCTAAAAGTGTAGTAAATGAATAACAGTAAATCACCTTCTTTCATATATTTCATCTCCCATGTAATCATTGAACTTATACACCCGCTGTCTTGCTTAAATCCACGGTACTCAACGTACTAAAACAAATTTATTTGCGTTCGGTTAGTTGCTGCTCGACATGCAAATGCCGTTCGCTGCATTTGATGACGCCCATAATAATCAAATTTTTATTGAATGAATTGCAAGCTGTTAAAACGCGAAAATTATTTGTCAAGCGCCGAGGCCAAATCCATTGAGATTTCCATCGCCCGTACACGGGACTTGTTGGGGCAGTTGCAGTTGGACCCGCCCAGTCCAGATCGTGCGGGTTGGCATCGCATGTGTGGCCATAAAAGTGCGTTGCAAATAACTGCACTTTTATTGAATAGTGCCGTGGCGACAAGTGCCGCTGCTGCCTTGGACCGTTAGAGCGGTCTGCTGGTGCAATCGAATCCGAAGCTACAAATCACTGGCGAAAATGTTTCTGAGTGCTATTCATAGTTGGTACACAGTTCCGTTTTTAAAGATCTTACAAAAAAAAATCGAATGAAATTAGTTGGAAAATAATTTTCAAGGACCATAGTTTTGTATACATTGCATTATCGATTTATCAATATAAGTATCAAAACTAATCGGACCGATTCCTGCCTTCATATTACTAAATATAATATGTTATATTAATGTGTGAAATACCAATGCAATATTAACGAATGATCGCTCAATACAAATATCGATATAGAAAGCTTTGTGATTCATAATACGAATCAAATAAATTGAGTGCATAAATAATATTCCTATATTAAATCAAGTATAACAATATATTAAAAATTTATATTTTTTCAAAATATAAATATTTGTAAAATCCCGATAATTTCGATATAATATTAAACTCGATATTTATTTAGTTAGCTTTTTCTGCACTGAACTATACAGATGTACATTTAATTATAAATTTCATCTTCTTGGTCTGCCATTTTTTCTCAGTGCAGTCCTAAACTCGAGTTTAGTCTTGAAAAGAGTTGATTCGAGTTAATTGCTGTGCAATTTGTGAGCAACAAAATGGAATGCGCTGTCAAATCAAAGCCGAAGCACTTAATTAAAACTTATTGAAGGCAATCGCCAAATGTAGTGTTGGCGATTGCACTCCTAATTGCATAAGCATGTTGCTGCTGTCGCAGTGTTGCTGATGTTGCTGATGTTGCACCGGCAGTGTTGCAGTGTTGCATGCTTGGACTCGCTTGTTTACCTGACTTCGGCGGACTTGATGATGGCCTTGGGGGGCGCGTCCCAATAGTTGGGGGCGGGTGGCACCCACTGGCGCAGCACTTGATAGTTGCCCTCCAGCAGCGCCATGCCCTCGATGACCTCCTCGTCCGATTCGCCGTCATTATTGGGTTCATCGTTGGTGTTGGTGTTGCTGCTGCCATTGTTGTTGCTGATTCGACTATCGCAATCGGCATGCAAATTATCAAACGAATTGTTCATTGTTTCGGCCGGAAAAGCAGGAAAAACAAAAACACTAGACTAAGATTTTGGCGCCGCTTTCACTGCCACTTTTTTTTCGATGAGAGCCTTGGATTTTGTGGGTAAACAAAGATGCGCATTGCCATTTGCGCTGACGCACAGACACAAACACTGGCAAACACTCACGAGCACCAACACAAAGAACTATTTCAACCCCCCTCCCTCTCACCGTGAGGAAGAAGCAAGAGCAAACAATAACAAAGACGGCCGGCAGCAAAGATTGAGTTAAATTTAAGTTCGCTGGCACAGATTCCGAGTATTCGCGATAATTTCTCTTCTTCGATTCGATTCCAGTTAAAAATATGTATATTTATAGGGCTCGTTTCTATATAATCGCGGGGTCTTATCAATAGCCGGAATAATCGGAAAATACGCGGAATCGTCGGACGGAGCGCGTGGCCTCCGCTCGCGTTGCACTCCCGGTTGGTTCTTCCTTCTAATCGGCGAGAATGTTCGTTGCGTTTGTTTTGGCACGACGGGATTGACAAGCACGGCGAAAAACCCAAACACATCGCACAAAGGCTCACCAACACTGGGGCACTTTCGCACACACACACACCTCTGAGACTCGCACACACACACACACACACAAGGACACAACACACACACCGTGCACCGGAGGGTTAATATCTGGCACTCGCTTTTGCATCCCTTGTCGATGGCAGAGAACTCCGTGAACCCCGTGTTCGCCTCACGTCCTTGAGTCCTGCGATTCCGATTCCGATTCCTCTGATTCTGCTTCAGTTTCAGTTTCAGTTTTGGCTGTTTCGCCTTACGATTGCCGGCTTTTTTCCTTCCTCTTTTTAGTGTGTGTGGCAAATAAGGGTTTGTAATGTAATGTTTTTATGTCTGATTTCGTTTTCGTAAATTGTGGTGGTGTTCGTGGGGTGGTGCACTGGGGGGGTGGTGCCAGGCGGTGGGCGAACGTTCAATGCACGCATATTGTTGAAATTATGTAGCCAAAGAGGTGTACCGAAGGGGGGTTGAGGTGGTGTGAGGGCAGGGGAGAGGGGGCCAGAGAGAGGTCTTGAAGTTCAAAAAACGTTTTCGAACTGTGGTGCAAGAAAATTAATAAATAATTAACTGATAAAAGATTTCTTAATGTCATGTTCAGGGTTTAACTTGTAATCTGTCAAAGAACATGAATTAAGATTGTTTTGATGGTAGACAAACAGCAAAATTAACTACATATAGCTCAGACTTTTCCGTTAGAAAAAAAAATCATGTTATAGTATAGTTATAGTATATTGAGAAAGTAAATATTTAAGAAACAGCAATTGAACTCAATTTCAAAACTTAACATTACCTAAAGAAAATGGTACTAAAATAATGACCTATTTTAATTCATCTCGCCGCACAGCGTTATATGAACTCTAAGCTCTTGCACCATAGGGTGTTCGATCTCCAATATTGGAGAAAACGGATCTTCAGCCGGAAAGTATGCAACTAATCGCATGAACTTGATCAGTTAGTTTCCAGGGGTCAATAACCCAATCTTGAACACATACAATTTCAGTTAAATTACTGCATTTTCTAATTTTCTGCTGCAACTCAAACAAATAATCCTTGAGCCACTGTGCTCGGTTGGAACTTACAGCCATTAAAGTCTGGCAGCCACGATCCCCGTGACCTCTCACACACACACTCTCGCAGAGTCCTTGTGACGCTCACACACACATTCGCACGGCAGGAAGGAAACTCGAACCGAAGCGAAAAAACCCCAAAAACATCGGGCACAGCGAACAAAGGACGGAAGGAAGCGAACGCTCGAACGTATGCTCATATTTTGCTACAAATACTTTTCGCCGAGAGAAACTGAGACTCTCTCTCCAGTTGGAAATTCTCAGTCTCGCGCTCTCTCTCTCTCTCCAGGACTTCTACCTACTCTCGTGATTGCCAGGTTTTTTAATTCACTCACTCAATTTGAATGTCGTTTGGCTGCCGGCTGTTGTTGTTGTGGAGAATTCACCCCTAAGCGTCTTCACGGTAATTTGAACACGTGCCGAGCAGCTGAGCGAGTTGGGTGGTGGTTGGGTTGGGTTTGGATTGGATTGGGTGGTATCTGGTCATCCAAAAGCCACCCCTGCTTTCAGCGCCAGCCAGACACTCCGGCGATCGTTAAATTTTATGATTTCATATGCCTCTTACGCTCCGAACAGGAAAGGCACATCTCGTCCAGTTGGAAAAGAGCTTTCTCCAGCAATTAACCATCCGAAAGACGAAAGAGTTGGCCGGAGGCAACTGTACCGGCCTTATCCCCACACACAAAATGCAGGCCAAAACAATCAACTTGGCAACACTTACGAGGCCCCTGGGAATAGGATGCACAAACACGCACTGAGAGAAAAGTCAAAGCTTATTAATAATAGAACATTGCCTTCTGTCAAACTGAAAGGTATATTCCAATTATCCAGTAAAACGTTAAGTCGGTTATTTTCAGCAAAGCAGAGATGTCATACTGTATTTCATAAATTACGACCAATAAGAATTTGAGAATAGAAAAAAGTATAATTTAAAACAAATATAATGATAATTTCTAACATATACTTAATAGGTTATGAACTTATCTTAGAGAAGACAATACAGGATTCATTAAATAAAATAAAATTAAGAGGTTTTGTTAAATAAAATTTACCACTAGATAATTTTGTTAGACACTTCAACACATTTGATATACATATACCAAATTCATATTTCAATTCTTTAGCTTTAAAAACTGATTTAAAGGCGAAACATTCCTTTCAAAACCTTTCGTTTCTAACGACAACATATCAAATTCCAACTTTTTTTTTCATGTGCCATCAGAGGAAAAGTGAAAGCTCCACTGGGTTCCGCTCCGGTATTTAATGTGCAAATACCTCACACTCCGCGGGACTTAACACCCACTGACCCACCATGCTGCCGTCGCAAACAACAACAAATTGCGTCGTTTGCCAAATCAACCCTGCAGACAGGACAACAAACATGCATATCCACCAGCAGAGTGGGTGGACGTAGATCGTGGGTGGTGGTGGAGTAATAACAACCGACACTTCAACAGCCGCACGCAATTTCCGTTTTGGATACAGGGCTTTAGATTAAAGTGAGCCCTTCTTCAGAATTTTAATTAAAATGCATCTGCTTGGGTCTCGAAATGCGAGTTCTGGCTGTCATTAGCAACATGTTGCTGGGAGCAGCCGCAGCAGCAGCAAACCGAACAACATCACAGCCAATGACATTTGTGTAATTTAATTTTATTCATTGCATAACTCACATAGTTAGCAACTCGAAAGGCTCAGTCAAGAGAAAAGGGCTGACACATCCCCAGGAGACAGGACCACACGTGGAGAAATGTATCCCCAAATTGGCCTTCAATTCAAACCGTAATCATATTCGGGGGTGACACAGAAAAGCCTTTGTTTGAAATTTGATTTTAATTTGTAGGAAAATCATATGTATATTCAATCAAAATTAAACTTCAGAGATCTCTTTGTCTTTAAGACTTTATCACATTTTCACTTTGTTGAATATTAAAGAATTTTAAAATTTCTATTTTAAACTAAACATGCTGTTTACAAACTGTTGGTTCAAAAATTTTTGTCTCCTTATATGACTTTTGATTTGCACTTCAATCATTTTAAATTTGTATCTATGAAAAGCTGTGGAATATAATCTTAATAAATGTGAAACTGATTTCTTTAACTTGTTGAGAGTTAAAATTGTAGTATACAGTATTAAGTATAAAACAGCTTTTTATACTCCTTGTTCTGAGGAAATATTAATTTCTGTTTTAAACTAATTCCCAAAATCAACTTAAATTAATTTTTTCTCAGTATGCCCACACACGCTCCACTTCAGTTATGAGAGTTGGCATAAAAATAATTATATAAACTTTATGCCCTTGCCGTCTGGCAGTTCTTCGATGGGTCTTTCCACCCTCGATAATGTCGCAATACGCCCACGGAAACCCCTTGCTGCACCACCGCCCCTTTCCCCACCCCCTGACCCATGACCCCCACCCACACTTCAGACAGACCGCACAGTTTGGAAAACAGCAAAACCGAGAGCGGTGTAAACATTCTGCCCGCCGGCGTTCTCCCGAGCTAGACACACACACCCACCGGTCTCTGGGTCGGCTTTAACATGATTTGTTGGATTTGGCGAAAAAGATTTCCTAATTCCATTTGCTAGACAGGTCTACGGTCTATGACTATTTTTGGGGGTGGCTGCACAACTTTGAAAGGGCTTTTGTGCCAATGCAAACTTTAATTTTGGATCGGTGCACTAGAAATCGATCGGATGTGCTGGGAAATTAAATAAAGCAATTTGCCGTGTTTCAAAACACATCGAAGGCTGTTTATATTAAATATAAGTGCTTTTCATTTATTAAGGAAAATTATAATGATCTTTAAATTACATGGGAATAAAGTACTATGTAAAAGTATTTTGTTTTCAACATAGTAAATATTTAAACAGAAATATATAAGGAACTAAGCATAAGGATTTCAAAAATTAGGAAAATAAAAATATGGGGAATTTAAAAATAAATTTATCCAAAACCGATAAATCCGAAATAATTAAATATTTGAGGGAATAATAAAAACTTGTAAAAACTGGCATAAATTATATAAGTTCTTGATCATGGTATTCAAAACACCTTCATTAGCAATTATTAAAAAGTTGTTTTTTTACCCCTTCAAGTTCAATTACCAAAATGACATTATCTAACGAGTTGCTGTTTCCCATCATTATCAGAAGGTACCAAATCGAGGTAGGCCCGAAATCAGGGCCTAGGAGCGAGCTCAATTACACTTTTGGCCTGTACTTGTAGTTGTTTTATGGTTCCCGGTCTAGTTGAGTATTTCATTAGCGGGCTGTCTGATATTTCTTAACACTTCATTACGGGAGCGCTATTAGTTGTCGCTGTGACTTTGATATGGCCATTGTTGTGTCTTCCTCGCATTAGGCCTGTCTGAGGTTGTGGGAACCCCGAGTTGATGGGCCCACACAGAAGCGGTCATAAAAGCAGGAGAGAGCGTCGAGCACCTGGCAGTAACTACTCCACTTTTTTTGGTCACCCAAATGTGGCATTAGACGTAGTTTAAGCCGATCTTTGGGTCGTTACTCCCGTTGCCAAAATAACAAAAAAAAAGAAAAACAGTGGAAAATGTGGATGAGCATATGCAAATGTGGAACATATTGTTTGGCAACTTCCTAGACTCAGTCAATGTTGTTGTTTATTTAAAGACTTTCCACGCCTCGTTGGACGGAGCCACATGTTGACGAAATCCGTGGCCAGGGAACCACATCAAAGTAGCTGGAATCGCAGATGAAACGCGAGCATTTCGAAATGGGAAGCTATGTAAGAATTCCAGTTAAATGTTCTCTTCTCGAGGCGGTGTACTATAAATATATGCTTGTGCGAGTATCCATATACTTGGATTCAGTCATCGCTGGCGGCCAAGACCAAAACTCAAATAGACTACAAACACATTTGATGCCTATTTGTATTTGTGTTTGTGTTCGTGTTTGTTTATTATTAAAATCAGCTTATTTGTACTCATTTCAACTGCGAAGCAGTGCCCACAGGCCATTTGGAATGGGTTTGGTTCCGGTTAAGGGGTAAGGAGTTCGAGTTCCGGATTGGGGTTCATAAATATGCAAGTCATTAATAGAAATATGATGTGCCCGAGGCACTCGTCCGTCCTGTCCCTTCTCATCAAAGTCACCAGGCAACAGCAACATCAACCCTCTGAGATTCTAGGAGTGGGTGATTTCGGTGACGGAATGACAGGCTAAGCGATCCACTGGGACCGCTGGAGTTAACTGGGGAAAACTGCCTGCACTTGCCGACATACATACATAAATTGAGTCAAAATTATGCTTCATTTGATTTAACACAATCGGTTTGACTTTGCCGTTGTTGTTCCGTAGTCATGTTAAGGCATTTGATGTTGCCAAAACTGGATATTTGGGGGCTGGGTTTCGGCCCTTTCAGCGACAATTGGATTAGGCCCAGGATGGCATTGATTTGGTCTGTTTGGGGTGACATGTAATCGAGCACACTTCAGGCATTGACATTCCGGAATGCCCCCGAGGCAGACGATGAAGTTTGGAACTCAAGGTTTGGACTTGGGAATGTGGGATCCATAATATGCATTTGCTATTGCAAGAGGAAGTCAACTTCATTTCAGGATTATTTTGCCAAAATTCCATAGTCTGTATAGATTGTCTTAAAGGGTTGTACAAGGTTCTAGCAAAAAGGCAATACGAAAATATATGTTAAGCTTTTACTATACTTAATACTTCTCTCTAACACAGATTAAATGTATTATCGATAGATAAAAAAGTCTTAAAATTTTATACAAATAAAAATTATTTTCTTGACAAAACAAAATTATTCCAATTTAATGAGTTACATAAGTTAACATTGCAAATATTTTAAAGTGAGAGTGTGTGTTCCTAGTAGATCAATATAATTGCGGAAAAGGTTTGGCACTTTAGAAATGTTTTTTGTTTTACAACACGAAAAAACTCTAAGCATTGAATTGATTGCGATTTGAATCTTATCTAGTTGATCTTGTTATAGATTCGAGAGGGAGAAACCAGAAAATCAAGTTTAATAAATAAATTATCCAACTACGTCGGCAGTGCTCTACATGAAAGTACTTTCCATATTCTACATGATTTCAACGCCATTATTCCGCAACCCCTTGGAAATCTATATGTATCTATCGCCTGATCAGCCCGCGGCCAAATGCAATAATAAACACATTGTCTTTTTTTCGGGGGCAAGAGGCTTGGGCTTTGGCTTTCCTTTGAGTTTTCCAGCCCACCCCCTTCCACAAATCGGGTAAACGCTAATATTTCCGCTATTGGCAGCGATTTCTTTCACTTAACCGCGGGCCACTGCAACTTGCACATGTTTTATTTTCCACCGCCGCACTTTGCTTTCAGCATGCTTTTGTTCGTTTTTCCTTCATTTTCCTCTCGGCCTATCTCTGTTTTCTGTTTTTTATTGACAGGCTGCTGCTAGCCAGCGGCAGCAATTGCAACATCCGCACATGTGGCCAGCCACCAGATCTACTTCTGCCTCCGATTTTCCTGTTTTCTTTGCAACCCAGCAGCAGCATTGTTATTGTTTATTGATGCACTACTTTGCGCTATTTTCGTGTGGCAACTGAAAATGCAACTCCAGCAGATGTCGATGGCATGCTAGTGGGCGTTCGAGCTGGAGAAGCTGGAGAACAGCGTCCAGAAACCAGAATCCTGAAGAACAGTTGCTGTTTTTGTGGCCAGCTCTTAAGATACTCGTAAATAAATTGTTCCCAACTCGACAGCAGATGCAGATTTAACGAGCTGCCTTCAAATAGGAAAAAGAAAGAAAGAAAGGCGACTTTCAATTAGCTACCTTACGTTTTGACATTGCTCAAATTACGAAGCCGATTATGAGAGTAGCCAACTGCAATTGTTAACGGAGCCCAAGTTTTATTGAATTGTCAGGTTAGAGTACTACCAATGTGGTTGCCAACTGCAACGTTGCTGTTGCCTTTCCTGCCAATTACTGCTGCGGCTGCTGCTGTTGTTGTTTGGCAATTTTCAGATACTTTTTCTTCAATTACGTATACGACCTGGTTGCTTAGATCCAACCCCCCGTCTCTCTATGCCCACGAACTTTGGCCGTTTCTTTCATTTTATGTCGCATGTAATTAGTCACGATGTTGGCAGCAGACATACTGCAGGCCAGGCTGATGCTGCTGTCTGACTTTGGGTGCCATTCCCTGCACTCGATTCTTGAGCCCGGCGACTAGCAACTAGCAACTTGCAACTTGCGACTTGCGAATTGCGACTTGCGACTCTTGACTCTCGACTCTCAAACTGTCGACTGTCGAAGCCGCCTGCCTTTGTTGTTTGCCGTTGCTGCTGCAAGTTGGCCAGGTAGGACAGCATCGGCTGGCCAAAGCAAACTGCGGCCCAATCGCGGAAGTGTGAATTGCCATCGTCTCCAGGCGAACCGACCCGGCTGCAATTTATGTTGTCCTCAGAGCAAACTGCAGCGTAATTAGGCCAATTAGCTGATAAAGCTGCTCATAAATTACACAAAAACTCCTGCAATTTGCTGCTGTCATCCTGGACTTTCCATCACCACTTTCCAGCCTCACTTAACACATTAGAGGAGCAGCGGACCAGAGGAACTTCTATAATTTACGGACACATGCAGTGCTGGAATAATCGAGTATTAATCAAAGCACAGTTAATTTTTAAATTGGAAAAAATTGTACGCCGGCACAGAGAAGAGAAAACTGGTTTCTCAACCCCAGCCCCAAAACTTCTGCTAACTCATTACGCGCCAACATCAAATCAAATCCGAAACAGAAACAGAAACGGAAAATATTTCAGTTTCAGAGTTATGGAGTTCGTGTTTCTTTTTTGCTGTGAGCACTTGAAAACTTGTATTGCTGCGTAATGCTCCCAAGTACAAACGACAGCGTGGAGAAGGTTTTTTAAAAACAGTTTCTTGTTTTCATCATTTTGTTGTTTAATTTTGCTCTCTCTCTCGATGAGTTCGCCTCGCACTTGAGACCCTGCATATCGCGCACTTGAATCTGTTACGCAAATGTGCGTAATGCGCACGAATTCAGATGGATAAAACTCGGGGATATACGAGTGTGTATAATCGAGTGTTGGTAAGAGACCGGGGAACGGTAACAGAATGTAAAGAGCGTTTCGTAGGGAGGCCTTCAGTCGCCGCTTTTGAAGGCGCGTGGGCCTTGACAACAACTCAAAGTGAGGAACTCGAGCTACCTACCAGCAACAACATCGGTAACAACATCGGCAACAACCTTAACGACAGCAACAACTTCGGCGGCAATCTCAAGTGCCTTCCGAGTGGACAAAGAGAAATAAAGTTTACAAAATGTTGGCCATAAAGTTGAGTTTAGAAACCATTTACAACAAGTTCGTCGCGCTCTGCAGCAAATGAAACACACCCAATAAAAAGTTTTGCGGGAACTCACACATGCACCCACTAAAGGTGATAGATCAACGTACGGGAAACTTTGACATTTCCAATTAGCCATGTTTTCTTGGCCAAGTAAGAACTCTGAAAAACTGAGAAACTGAAAAATTGTATGATCTAACAAGATTAAACAAAATAATTGTTTTATTTTTTTCACTGCAAAACATTAATCGGGAAATGTATTATTCTATAGAATATATATATATTTAATTAGGTGCTTTATTGATAATGCTTTTTTGAGTTTTTTTGGTCGTTTCAAGTGATTACTCAAAGGATTTAAAAACAAATGTCGTCTAATAAAAGAGATTAGCTTTCTTTAGAATCTAAGTATTCTAACAAAATTTTTCCAAATTGTCTAAGCCTGTAAGAATTGTAATAATTTATAAAAAAATTTAAATTTTTAGAACATTTGGCACAAATAATCTTCAGATGGCAAAAATGCAACTTTTTTTTATTTTGAGTGTAAGTTGTGTTTTTAAAGAAAAGTAAAGTCCTAATATTAGGAGTATGTATTTATTTGTTAAGCCTTATAAGCTAGTTATAAGCCAACAATATTTTAATGAATAAAATGTTTTATTGATAAAGACATAAATAGATGTAATTTAATATTAAATTCGAAAAATAAAAATGTTAACAGAAAGATATATTGATGGCCGCAATACCATTATTAAAAATATTGCTATAGATTTATTCAATTCACTCATTGGGAATTCGCCATTATTATATCGACTTCTAACGCGAACGGTATTATCCAGTCGGTATAGGCAATAACATTCGTATAGACATCAGTATATGTTTCGGGATTACGGTGGCTCAGAATTCCATATTGTACGTAACGCTTTAAATCCCCATAGACGATTGTTATCAAGGGATTGCCAAAGAGATTAGAGGTCACGTATTCTTGCTCTTCTTGTTCTTCATCACAAGAACATCCAAAGATGTTCATCAACAATGGGAAATAATAACAAGAAAGGAAAGCTAACTTCGGGCGGAGCCGAAGTTGAAATACCCTTGCAGAATATTCTGCAAATTATATTCTCCAAAATTATTCATATGATGCATTCTTAAATTATTCATATGATGCATTCTTAATACTCATAAAAAATCCCAACTTCCTAACTTTAAAAACACCAAAGTTATGGCATTTCCAATCGTTCAGTTATGTATATGGCAACTATAGAATATAGTCGGCCGATCCTTATGAAATTTGATATGTCGGATTGATTGGGCAAGAATAAAACCCATAGAAAATCCCAACTTCCTAACTTAACAAACACTAAAGTTATGGCATTTCCGATCAATCAGTTATATGGCAGCTATAAGATATAGTCGTCCGATCCTTATAAAATTTGGTAGGTCGGATTAATTGGCCAAATATATAACCCATAGAAAATCCCAACTTCCTAACTTAACAAACACCCAAGTTATGGCATTTCCGATCAATCAGTTATATAGCAGCTATAGGATATAGTCGGCCGATCCTTATGAAGTTTGGTACGTCGGATTGATTGGCCAAATATAAAACCCATAGAAAGTCCCAACTTCCTAACTTAACAAACAGCAGAGTTATGCCATTTCCGATCAATCAGTTATATGGCAGCTATAGGATATAGTCGGCCGATCCCGGCCGTTCCGACTTATATACTGCGTGCAAAGGAAAGAAGGGTGTGTGCAAAGTTTCAATTCGATATCTTCAAAACTGAGAGACTAGTTCGCGTAGAAACAGACAGACGGACAGACAGACGGACAGACAGACGGACAGACAGACGGACAGACGGACAGACGGACAGACGGACAGACGGACATGGCTATATCAACTCAAGAGGTGATCCTGATCAAGAATATATATACTTTATAGGGTCGGAGATGTCTCCTTCACTGCGTTGCACACTTTTGACCAAAATTATAATACCCTCTGCAAGGGTATAATGATAAAAAAATACGAATATAGATACGATTTTTATACCCTTGCAGAGGGTATTATAATTTTGGTCAAAAGTGTGCAATGCAGTGAAGGAGACATCTCCGACCCTATAAAGTATATATATTCTTGATCAGGATCACCTCCTGAGTTGATATAGGCATGTCCGTCTGTCCGTCTGTCTGTCCGTCTGTCTGTTTCTACGCGAACTAGTCTCTCAGTTTTAAAGATATCGAATTGAAACTTTGCACACACCCTTCTTTCCTTTGCACGCAGTATATAAGTCGGAACGGCCGGGATCGGACGACTATATCCTATAGCTGTCATATAACTGAACGATCGGAAATGCCATAACTTTGGTGTTTGTAAAGTTAGGAAGTTGAGATTTTCTATAGGTTTTATTTTTGGCCAATCGATCTGACCTACCGAATTTCATGAGAATCGGCCGACTATATCTTATAGCTGCCATATAACTGAACGATCGGAAATGCCATAACTTTGGTGTTTGTTAAGTTAGGAAGTTGGGATTTTCTATGGGTTTTATTTTTAGCCAATCAATCCGACCTATCAAATTTCATAAGGATCGGTCGACTATATCCTATAGGTGCCATATGACTGAACGATTGGAAATGCCATAACTAAGGTGTTTTTAAAGTTAGGAAGTTGGGATTTTTGATGAGTATTAAGAATGCGTATCAACTTCGGCTCCGCCCGAAGTTAGCTTTCCTTTCTTGTCGCTATTAATATTATATATTTTAAAACATTCTAGGCGGAAATCTCCACATTCTTCTTATTCGTTTATTCAACTTAAGTTGTTTTAGTTTTTTAATTGCTTCAATTTGAGTTTATTGTTAAGTTCTCGTTAAGCACAGCCAATAAAACCATTTATATTTCCTATTCTCTCTCCACTCTGGAACTATAAACTTCTTTTTACTTCTAACGACCATGGGGTATTGCTATAAAGAATTATTTATGTGTTATTAATGATCCAAATGCATAGCACATTAGTGCAACATGAAAGTCCGACACAAATCAAACTTTTGATTGCCCAAGGGGCGGAATGCGGAACCAGCTCGATTTGAGATCTGTCCGTGAAGATTGCCCCTTCCCAGATGGGTTCAGTGCACCGACCACAAGAAGCCTCCAATTGATTGCAATTGGAGATCATGTTATGAAATCAATTTCGATTGTCAGGCTGGCCGAAGTATAAAGAGAGCGGCCATTTGATTGACGGATGCACTGAGACAAAAGCCCGGCTTCCACGGACAATTAATCCTGCGGCCAACTACTTAGTGGGGAGGAGGGAGGGGAGGGGGGTGGCGAGTACATAAATTCAATTTACGTGGAGCAGACCCCGCTGTCACACAATTTGCAATCAGGCAAAGCCAAGAGCCCCTCGACATTGGTTATGGCCACAGAGTGCGACGTGTTGGGTAATTTGGAGAATTTATGACAAGCATTATGGCAACACTGGCCCATGCTGATCGCTGTACGTATTACTGCTACCCATTGCCTGTGTGCGTGTAATTCTTAGAGCGGCCGCCCCAAAACCGCAAAACCAGTTTCAGTTATTGTACACAATTTTTCCTATTTTTTCCACTCCTTTTTCGCCTTTTTTTTTTTTGATATTTATGCAACGCGCTCCGCTTTCCGATTACTCACGCTCCACCGGCCGCTGCAAGAACCGCTCGCTGATCGTGAATTTTCCAGCTAACAGCTACCAACTTGCAACTACCATCTACCAGCTCCATAATAAGTCACTGGTAGGAGATTCCAGCAAAAAAATTAGAGATGCCAATTATACAAATGGTCAGACGTCCGAATGCGAATCCGAATCCGAATCCGAATCCAACTTCGACTCTAAGTTTGATTCCACGTCTGAATGTCCGAGACCGAGTTGGTGGTAAATTGTCAAAACGGTTAGGCGAGTGCTCTTGGCCAGTTTTCCAGTTTGACAGGCCGACAAAGGTGCGGCTCCAGAGGCGGAGAGCGATCGAGTCTCGGCCGGATTATGGCAGAAAGCGAACCGAAACAAAAGCGAAAAACCTAAGAGCCAGCTCAAATCCCTGACGCTTTTAAATTGGTTTCTTAGCCGGCTTGCCAGCTGCCTAAATGTCAAATGCAATTGTCTTGGGTGGATCCGCCAGAGAGGCTTTTGGGCGTTGCATTTGGCGGACCCCGCTTCGTCCAACTTTAATTGCGAAACGGGAATGAATAGAGCGAAATGCTAAAGTTGAAGGCGACCTGGGTGTGTCGGGTGCTGAGTATACTATACAAAGGGATTTAAGTAGGAGTTCTTTATTCATCTAAGGTCGATCTATGGGACTGGCTGGCTGTGCGTGCAGAATGCGAAATGCAAATGAGACACTGGCAAGCGGCGGAGTATAAGCTGGTATTGCGTATACGAAGCGTTGGTCGGCAGGCACCACCCCACAGCCCAATTCAATTAAGTTGTTCGGGAAATTGGCCATGGCTACGTGTTGGCTTTTTCTCTTGCCACCAGCACTGAAAAAAAGTTCGAGTTTCTATGGTTAAGATATAGGAGTATTGATTTTTTTTTGGTGTTTACCTTACGTTATAAATTTAAATTTGATGATGGTCTTTCTAAATTTAAGTTATCCATAAAAAAGTTTATGCACTTAATTACAGAGCTTAAATAGCTTTTATCAAAAATGAAGAACATATTTTATTTTTATAAGTTACTAAATCTTTCAGAATAAAATCCATTTAGGTTCCTTCTCAGTTTTTAATCAAATTATTAATTAATTATAATTTAGTCCCCTGTAGCCCAGTTTTTTTTTTGTAGTGTGATGTTCTTGGGTTTTGCAATGCAAATAAATCATCGTGTCGATGCATTTTGAGCTTGACTTTGCGATGCCATGCAGTACGTGATACCAGCGCACCTTCGTGTCTGGCGGCCCGGACAATTACATATTTGTCTTGGGTCTGGCCCAGGTTCGGTCCGATTCCCCTGCCCTCTGACTCCCTGACTCCCTGACTTACCGACTTTTTCATGGCCTGGCCCTGTTCGTGAGCAAGTGCTCCAGTTTCCCGTTCCTATGTGGTTCTGGGCCTCCTTCACGGCGTATTACCGTGCGATAATACCGCAATTCATCATTATTTTCTCGTTGGCGATGTTCGCTTTAGTTTTTCCTCTAATGAAAGGGTTCCGCTCGTTCTCCGTGCTTTTCCCCCTTTTTTTTTTTCTTTTGATGTATTGGCAAGTCAAGTAGTAAAAACATCGAATAAAACAAAATGCTGTAGTGGTTACCACTGGCTGGCTGGCATTAGCAGTTGGCAGTTAGCTTAGCGGTTCTTCCGCCTGATCTGTGTTTCTGATTCCCCATTGTATTGCCATTGCAGGCCCAAGAAGGGGCGTGGCGAGACCCCAATTAAGCGTTAACTGATTACAATTTTAACGGCGAACCAAAGCCCGCCAGCCAAGATTGCTGAGCTAAAGATTTCGGCTCATTAGCCGGGCTTAAATATATAAGGAAATTACTGCAATTGGCGGGCAATAGGCAGATTGGCAGGAATTGGCCAATGCAAATGCCAGTTCCAGTGCCAGCGGAATGCCAGCGATAAGCGGCCAGAAAATCCGCCGAAAAGGAGCCACAAATTTGCGAGCAGCAAATTTAGATCAATAAAGAACACGCAGAGTGCAGGCCCAACCCAAAGAAGGCGATCGAACAATGGCCAAAAACAACTGCCGGCTGCTGACCCCAACTCCCTGCGAAAGTGTGGGTGCCTGTATGTGTTGGCCAGCCCCGCACCCACCGTCTATGTGTGTGTGTGTGTGTTAGCCCATTATGGCGCCTAACATACGAATGGCGAGTGGAGGGGCAGGGGAACCGGCACTGCTCTCTCTGACATTCAGAATGATTGCATCACGAAGTACAAATTTAAACAGCGATTACCCCGCCCCCGAAACTTCAGCCACGGATGCTGTCCATTCTTCAGAAGTGCAGAGAAAGAAATAAATATTTTCTCGCCGTTCGAAAGCCATATACAAAAATGCAATGCTTTGGAAAAATAAAGCTTGCAGTTAGAATACCTAATTTAAAAAAAAACTGTCGTGATTTTCTTAATTTTCAAGAAACATCATAAAAAAATGTTGTAAAACAAGAATGGAAAGCTAACTTCGGGCGGAGCCGAAGTTGATATACCCTTGCAGAATATTCTGTAAATTATATTCTCCAAAATTATTTATATGATGCATTCTTAACACTCATAAAAATCCCAACTTCCTAACTTTAAAAACACCAAAGTTATGGCATTTCCAATCGTTCAGTTATATGGCAGCTATAGAATATAGTCGGCCGATCCTTATGAAATTTGGTATGTCGGATTGATTGGCCAAAAATAAAACCCATAGAAAATTCCAACTTCCTAACTTTACAAACACCAAGGTTATGGCATTTCCGATCAATCAGTTATATGGCGGCTATAGGATATAGCCGGCCGATCCTTATGAAATTTGGTAGGTCGGATTAAGTGGCCAAATATAAAAGCCATAGAAAATCCCAACTTGCTATCCTTACAAACACCAAAGTTATGGCATTTCCGATCAATCAGTTATATGACAGCTATAGGATATAGTCGGCCGATCCTTATGAAATTTGGTAGGTCGGATTGATTGGCCAAATATAAAACTCATAGAAAATCCCAACTTTCTAACTTTACAAACAACAAAGTTATGGCATTTCCGATCAATCAGTTATATGGCAGCTATAGGATATAGTCGGCCGATCCCGGCCGTTCCGACTTATATACTGCGTGCAAAGGAAAGAAGGGTGTGTGCAAAGTTTCAATTCGATATCTTTAAAACTGAGAGACTAGTTCGCGTAGAAACAGACAGACGGACAGACAGACGGACAGACAGACGGACAGACAGACGGACAGACAGACGGACAGACAGACGGACAGACGGACAGACGGACAGACGGACAGACGGACATGGCTATATCAACTCAGGAGGTGATCCTGATCAAGAATATATATACTTTATAGGGTCGGAGATGTCTCCTTCACTGCGTTGCACACTTTTGACCAAAATTATAATACCCTCTGCAAGGGTATAAAAATTTTAACGATATTTTAATCATGAAAAACTATAGTTCTTCGACTAAAATGTAATATTTTTTTTAAAACTTGTCAATATCAAATGTAAGCTAGCTAAAGCTTAAGTGCCAAACATAGGATTAGGATTTTTTAATTTATTTAAACTTATTAAACTTACGTTGTACTACCTTTTGTAAATAATTACAACTATACCGTTTTTGTATAGTTTTTTTTTAAATAGAAAATAATTAATCCAAAAATTATCTGAAGCACTTTGCTAAGGTAAAGTCTTTCTTGCAAATTCAAAGGGTACACTTAAGGATTTGTAATAAATGTAAAAAGGAACTAATCCCTCTTGTGTATTTTTGAATAAAGCAAAACTATCAAACTAAAAATACAAAAAAAAGGTGGATTTGTCTAATATAAACAATTTTTTCTAAAAAAAAGTTAATACAAATCGAATATATTTACAGAAGTATGAAAGTTTTTTTCCGTGTAAGTGGAGCTATAAAGAAGAAAGGGGGAGTTGGTGGGCTGGCAATTTCTATAAACGCTGCTAAATGCATGAACTGCGCAGAAAAAGGAAGGGAAAGGCAATGGGAAAAAGAATGCCGACTATGATTAGGCCGCATGAAAATTATAAGTTTTCTTTATGTCGCTTTAATTGATGCTGCTCCGGATGCGGGAACTCAGAGCTTTTCGCTCAGCTCGTTAGCAACATGCTGCCAGATGCAAAGATACACACACACAGCAACTCCAGATGCAAATTGCATGTGCAAATATTGTGATGTCCAAAGCCGCGACTTTATGATTTATTCGCTATAATTATATGCAAATCGCACAAATCGTGCGGCTAACGTGCAATTTAATGCGATTGTGCTGTAAGTGCCGCCAACGGACAGCAATCGCTCCTCATTTGCCACCTCCGCTCCATTTCATCGCATCAAATCCCATACCATCCCATCCCGCCCCCCGTTAATGGCCAACTGCCCCGCCGTCAACATGCAAATTAACGAATTGCAGCCAAAGTCAGCTGCGAGTTGCTCTTGTGGTCGCCGCACCAGCAACATGTTGCCGCTAATTGAGGCAACACTGCAGCGACAACTTGCCATATTTCCCTGCGGTTTCTGTCGCCAGCTGCGGTCTGGGGTGCGGGGGTGTTTGGGTAATTGGCCAAGTAATTGAGGCAAATTGGGTAGAATAGTTGCGGAAATGCGAACCATAAGTGTGCTTTCTTGGGAATCAGATCGATGGGTGGAATTCGTTCTTAGTAATCAAATTCTTGAGGAGTTTTGGCCGGTATGAAGAAAAACACATTCTACTTAATTAATGCACTTTATAAAATTTTATATTCGACCCGGTTCAACAAAATATTAAGGCTTAAATAAGCACAACTTGAGAAGAGGACATAAAAAATGTTTACAATTTTTAATCACATGCTTAAGCATACACAATTTTGTACATCCCTAGTTTTTCAAACATTAAAGTCGAATAGAAACTTTTCTAATTTTTTTTTATTTTTGTGGCAATAAAATCTTGCACGAATTCTAAATGTTGACGTAATAAAGTATTATGAGTTCGTTTTGAATAAGATGAGTCACACAAAAAAGATAAGCCAAGCATTAAATAATCACAAAATCTTTATGTTAGTACTCTGATTTATATGATATAATTACAAATAATTATATCATTCAAACTCAATTTGGAAAATTATTCAATTCCCTTTCTAACCCTTATAAGAATAAATTATGTAACTATACCGATTAGATTAATCAATTGCTTAAGTATGTGATGGCTTAAAAATATCGATGTGTAGGTACTTATTGCTTAATGCCCAACATCCGTAAAATAAAATTCTTAGGCAGCTTTGCTATTTCCTATGTGGATTGTTATTGTTTAACTAATTAAAGCCCTTGCGTTGACAGTTGTGAGTGGTTTTACAACTGATCTGGGGAAATGCCCCTGAATGCAGCTGGCCGCTCCGAACGGAAACCACCGCCATTCATACGGCTAGATCGAATCGGACTGGAGACACATTCGAAACCCCTGCGATAAGTCTGAGACCAGCCTTTGTTTGATCGGGCAAAACACTAGACGTCATATCAGCTAGAGCAAACACACGGGCGAGAGTTGAATGGAAGTGGCAGTGGAAGTGCATGTGGAGTGAACCGAACCCACCTGGTGCAATTAACTCGACTGCCTCCCAACACTCCACTTATCGATTGCATTCTTGCCTGGTACTCGTACTCGCACTCGTTCCCGTACCCGTACTCGTATTCATATCAGCGATGCACTCCGCCTGTGCCCCAATTTCCGAGGGCGGAGGAGGGGGCGTGGCATCGCACTCTAATTGGAGTAAATTATGTTTACACATTCGGCCGCCTGCAATTGGGTCACCGTAAACCAGATTGGGGAAGAATCGGGGGGAATGGGGGAAAAGTGCTGATATGAAATGCATTTCGTGTGCGAGTTTACATAATTAGGAATGCAGAGAAACCGAAGCTGTGTGGTCTTATCTGGGGTATTCTCTCCCGCCACCGGGGAATACTTAATTAGTTCTCGCGGTCATATTTATGGGTCGGGTATTTGAAATGGAAAAGTTATCTAATGGGCGGCAGTTTGGAAATGTCAGCAGGAAACGCAGGAGTTATGAGACGATGTAAAGTCCGAGATAGTGTATTTATAAATAGACGGAAAACTAAACAGGTTTCTTTCGCCGAATCAACGAATCACCGAACGGTGAGTCACAGTCAGAGCAAATGGAAACTGCGGCTAGAATGGCAATCGAGGAAAAGTAGTGCCTGAGTACCCACTCAGCCATATACTATATGGTGTGTTTTCCTTTGTCTAATTGTAATCGGAATCGGGCTTTTCCCAGTTCGCAAAGAGAGGCTTCCCTGCAAGCAACAAAGGAGAACAGAACAGAAAGCCCAGTCAGTGGCAATGCGATGCGATTTGATTATTGACTGCTTCTCCGGAGCATTGCCAAGTTCTGGACCGGTTCTCTCTCATCCTAAAGCCGTATAGCCTGGCTCTGCTCTGCTGCTGATGATTGGTTTCGCAACGATCAGTTTTGTAGCGCAGCTGAAAACGAGCTGATCGGCGGATCGGAAGAATAAATTCATTTAAATAAGTTTTCAGCAAGAAGAGAAACAGTGGAGAAAAATGGCGAGCAAAGCCAGTGAGTTGTGGATATCACTAACGCCCGAGCTGTTCTTAAAATTGTTTCTTCCAGTGATCCTGCTCCTATTAACGGGACACCTTCTGGTTGCCCAGACCTTCGCGCAACAGGACTATAATGCCTGGCAACGAACCGCCGGTCAACCACCCCAACTGGGCGTCCGCTCCCTGCCAAGCAACTCCAACTGGGGGCAACCGGCCAACCCACAACCCCTGAACAATGTGGAGGAGGTGAACCTCAGTCCGCGACCGACGACCACCCCCCCACCCAATCGTCCGCCACCCTCGTACAGCTACATGGACCGCTTCAGCGCCAAGCTCTTCCAGAAAATCGTGAGGCCGCACAGGCAGGACAACGTCGTCTTCTCACCCTTCTCCGTCCACGCCCTGCTGGGCATGATCTATGCGGCATCGGCCGGCAAGACTAAGCGCGAAGTGCAGGAGGTCGGCGAGTTCGGCGAGAATCAGATTGATGTGGCCCTGGACTTCGAGCGGCTGGTCAAGTTCAAGGAACATCTGCAGGGTGCCGAGCTGACAATGGCGATGAGGGTCTTCTACAACCAGCAACTGGGTGGCATCAATCCCAGCTACGATGAGTTCGCTAAGTTCTACTACGACGCCGGCACGCAGCCCGTGAACATGGATAACGGCCAGGACACGTCTTCCCTGATCAACGCCTGGGTGGCGGACAGAACTCACAACAAGATCCAGAACTTGGTCCGTGCCAATGATATTAATTCCCAGATGCAGGCCCTGTTGGTGAACGCCGTGTATTTCATGGGCCGCTGGGAGCACGAGTTCTCCACCCGAGACACACAGCCAGCCGAATTCCGACACACCGACGGTACAGTTTCCCAGGTGGCTATGATGTTCAATGACGATGTCTTCGGCCTGGCCGATCTGCCCGAGCTGAACGCCACCGCCCTGGAACTGTCCTACAAGAACAGTGCCACCAGCATGCTGATCCTGTTGCCCAATAGGATCAATGGACTGGCCGACCTTGAGCAAAAGTTGGCCCAGCCGCGGTTCGATCTCAACAAGATCGCCCACCGCCTTCGCCGCCAGACGGTCTCAGTGCGCCTGCCTAAGTTCCGGATCGAGTTCGAGCAGGACATGACCGAGCCCCTGAAGGAGCTGGGCATCCGCCAGATGTTCACTCCCAACTCGCAGGTGATCAAGCTGCTCGATAAGCCGGTGCGCGTGGAGAAGATCCTGCAGAAGGCCTACATCGATGTGGGCGAGGGCGGAACCGAGGCCTCGGCGGCTTCCTGTAAGATATCATCTTCTTTCCTCCCCGAAATCCATAACTAATCATTCTCTGCTTTAGATGCCAAGTTTGTGCCCCTGTCGCTGCCAGTCAGGTCGCAGGAGTTCGTCGCCAACAGGCCATTCGTCTTCGCCATCCGCGCCCCCAACTCAGTGCTCTTTGTGGGTCACGTGGAGAGGCCAACGCCGATGACCGCCAGAAACGAGCCAATAGCCGATGCCTTCAACAGGCAATAGAAGGCTTTGCCTCCAAAGAGAGCCCTGCGTCGATGCATTTGTATGAAAAGAACAATAAAGTCAAAACATGTATTTATGGAAAACCCCGAACCTTGATAACCTCGCGCTGCGTTGATAAGACTAATGCGACCTCGATCACCCATTGCGATTCAGATTCTGATGCGGAGCAGCATCTACTTGCATGCCTTTTTTCCCCAGTTGTTTGCCGAGGCTGCCGGCTATTCTGGATTCCCAGAGATTGGTTTTTGCTCGCTTCTGTAAGTTGGCAAACCCGTTTGGAAACCACCGCCAACCTGCTGCCTTCCCCGCATCCACGACCGTAAATCCAAGGGGAATTTCTCAATCGTTTTTCAAAGCGAGCGAAACTTCCTCATGCGCACTAGATCTGACTTTAGAACGCAGGGGAGAGAATGCTGGGAAAACCAATACGCGGGAGGAGATGAGTTATTGAAATACCCGCTGAAAGCTGGGCATAATTAATAGCGTCCATTCAAGGTTGCATACACTCAAATATATAGCTTAGAACTTTAAAATATCATGGGTTTTAGAACTTTCGGTTCAGGGACCCAGGTCTTGAAAATTTTTTTATATCTAAATTATTAATGATTGTGGAAAAAAAGTATTATATTAGCCAACTTTCTTAGCGCTAAATTATATAAATTGAACTTTATTATTTGGTTGATGGATTTCCAGAGTTTTAAGAAATTTGTGATTATTATAATCACTGGGAATTTAATTTCATTTAAATTTATATTTTAGCACTTCTAGTTAAAAATTATTAAAGTCAGAACTTTGTATGTTATAACGGATTAAAAAAGAAATATCAAGTTTTTTCGAAAATGAAATAATGAATGAATCGATTTTGATATAATTACTCTTGAACAGCGAGTTAAAATATTTAACAACTTATTATTTTTTTATTTTTTGTATATATTTCTGCAGTTGTAAATATTTTGAGATAAACAGTTAAACTCTTTCAGTGCTTGTGTTGCAGTGTCGACTCGGCACACTTCACTGAGCATTCGAACTTGAAAATTCCCCAAGACAAGACAACTGGATAGAGTGCCCCGGATAGAATCCCTCTCAACAAATCTCTCAGAGAATTTCGGAACCCTCTGCCCCTCAGACTGCCCCGTATCACCAGCGACCTTCAGCGCCGAGCTTTGGCCTGGTAGCTCTCCAATCAATGAGCTCAATGTCTCAATATACTTTTAATTTCCATGAATGAGCGCGTAGCTCAGTTGTGTGTAAGCCACTGGATCATTAGCATTACTCGAAGCTTGGCATTTCCCAAAAACATGAACTACGGAGCACTACTCTTCGCCCTGTTTGTGGCCCTGACTATAGTCACAGTCCCACCGTTTCCAGTCGGCGCTGAGCTCTCGGCCAGATCGGCTGCCACTGGCTCAAATCATCGCTTTGGCCTGCGTCTTACCACTAAGCTGGGATTGAGCCAGCCAGACGCAAATGTGGTGGTTTCCCCCTTGCTGATACAGGCGGCCCTCAGTCTTCTGTACGCGGGAAGCTCTCCGGAATCGGGAAGGGACCTTCGTCATGCTCTGGAGCTGACCCACGCAAGTAGTCCAAAGGAAGCGGTCCAGGACATTCAGGCTCTTCTCTCGGACCTCAAACAGTCCGCCGCTGTTGGCTGTCGCTTGCGGCTGCTCAGTGACTTTTACGCCCAGCAGCGCTTCACCTTCAACTTCCGCGATGAGTTCGCGGCCTTGGCCTCCCAAATGGGAGTAGGCTGCCACCGTTTGAGCTGGGAAAGTGCTTCGAACGCGGCCCAGGACATCAACTACGGCTTCCTCAGCCGCAGCAACTTCAGTTTGGGGGAGCTCGTGAGTGCCTCCCAACTCGAATTGCTGGCCGAGCACAACACGCCCTTTTTACACGTCTCGGCACTGACCTTCCGAGCTCCTTGGGCGCAATCCTTCGACCCGGCTGAGACGCAGAGCATCAACTTCTTGGCCGGAGGAAGTCGTCCCAGACTGGTGGATGCCATGTTTCGCCTGCGACGTTACAGGTACGCCGAGGTGCCAGCTCTGGATGCCCAACTGATAGAGGTGCCATTCGCCACTGCCGATCTGAGGATGCTCATTGTGTACCCGAATCGGGCGGATGGACTGGCCCAATTGGAGCGGAAGTTGGCGCAGTCCGACCTCCAGCAGCTAAGGACACAGCTCGAGGAGCACAAGGTGGCCCTCACCCTGCCAAAGTTCAAAATTCTGGTCCACTCTACACTGACAGAAGTACTCAAAGAGGTAAGTTGATTAGTACAAAGCTTTCATTCATTATATGTTTTGGCTTACTCTTGGATTAACTACTGAAAACAATGAATTTGAGTCCTCAAAGGTTTAATCCCATTCATAACTATTTAACAACATACAAGAAAGGAAAGCTTACATCGGGCGGAGCCGAAGTTGATATACCCTTGATATGGCAGCTATAGGATATAGTCGGCCGATCCTTATGAAATTTGATAGGTCGGATTGATTGTCCAAAAATAAAAGCCATAGAAAATCCCAACTTCCTAACTTAACAAACACCAAAGTTATGGCATATCCGATCAATCAGTTATATGGCAGCTATAGGATAGAGTCGGCCGATCCTTATGAAATTTGGTAGGTCGGACTGATTGGCCAAATATAAAAGCCATAGAAAATCCCAGCTTTCTAACTTTAAAAACAACAAAATTATGGCATTTCCGATCAATCAGTTATGTGGCAGCTATAGAATATAGCCGGCCGATCCCGCCCGTTCTGACATATATACTGCGTGCAAAGGAAAGAAGGGTGTGTGCAAAGTTTGAACTCGATAGCTTTAAAACTGAGAGACTAGTTTGCGTATAAACAGACAGACGGACAGACGGACAGACGGACATGGCTATATCAACTCAGGAGGTGATCCTGATCAAGAATATATATACTTTATAGGGTCGGAGATGTCTCCTTCACTGCGTTGCACACTTTTGACCAAAATTATAATACCCTCTGCAAGGGTATAAAAATTACTACCTGCCTTTTGTTTTACCAAATTACTTAACACAAAAATTACTCTATCATCAAGATTTATAAATATCTAAGTAAGTCTTAGTTGGATGCCGTAGAATTTTGTCTTTTTAAAGGTTGCAAAATACTACTAAATGAGGTTCTCGTTAAATACAATTAATTGTGATATTAGTTCTGAAATTCCTAATATTCCTAATATTTATAAAGATAGTTATACAGAAAAGTAAACTACTGACCACCAAAAATTAGTGGTGATTGAAAACTGTCAATTGATTAGATGTGAAACTCTACCTCAACTTACAAAAATATTTCTTGCAGTTGGGGCTGGCGAAGCTATTCACATCGGAGATCCAGCTGAGCGAGGTCTTCAGCTCCATGCTGTCCAGTTCGGCTCCTCCGTTGGGAGCAGTGGTGCAGAGCAGCCTTTTGGAGCTGCAGGAGGAAGGCGGAGACGCGGGAGGATCGTTTTGTAAGTGATCGTGACACTGTGTGGCCAAGAAGCCCTGTAACCCGCTGTTCTTCTAGCCTTCGGGGATCTATTCCGACGAGCCCTGCCCCTGGTCATCAATCATCCGTTCTTCTACGCCATCGGCAATGACAAGACCCTGCTGCTGGCCGGCCACATCGTCGACATCTGATTCTCTCTGCTGCTCACTTAGTATTCGATTCCAATGCTAACACTAACTGGGGTTATCGCCTTATCATCTTCGCTCAAATCATTGAAAAATAAACAGAATCATCCGTGGCAAGCCAAAGGTGACAAATGATTTGTAAACACACGCGATCTGTTTTTCGGGGGCCGAGAGGTATGCCGATGTATCGCTCGAATCGTTTTAGCGTATAAATCCAACTTGGAACAGCCTCTAAAGTCGCTCGGCGATCGCCGCGATTTCAGTTCACATTCCGACGAGCTCGGAGAAGTCTCAAGTGCGAATCAAGCGGAGCAGGAGACGCCCATCAACAATTTATGTGACGACCATGGCTGTCATCATCAGCTGCCTATTACGTAAGCCCCAATTAAACGATCTGTTTTGTGCACAGCGAGAAAGCTTTGTCGAAATTGGTAGACGAAAATGCTAGTGTTTTAAATAAGCATTAAAAAAAAAACATTTGATTATAGGATACAGATTAAAAAGTTACTTTCAAACAACATGTTTTCAATTTGAAATATGAATGCAGAATTTAAGAGGGTAAAACATCAGTGTGCCAGTATGTTCAAACTTCAAAACTCTTTTTCTTTGTGATTGATAAACAAGGTTTTTGAGGTTGTTCTACAATCTTTAGCTTGAAGTGTAAATCATTTATATTTTCATATAATGTATTTATAGTACAGCAAATACGTTTCGACTAAATAAAAAAATATATAGCAAAATCTGATTTGAGCTTAGGTAATTAATTCAAATTACTTTTGTTAATTGGATTGTCAATTGGTACTTAGTAAATGGAAGTGATTTAAACCACGATTTATTACGCTTTAAAATCACGTTGAGCCATTTTTACCGCCATTTAACCATTCCTGGTGATTCCCAAATGGTGCTCATATATTTTCGCCAGTGTGCACTCATCTGGCGGGGCGGAGACTGCAAACAAATTGCGACTAATGCCATGTTTCGCATCGATTCTTTTAGTTTTCCTGGCGTCAGTGTCGCAGGCCAAAACCTTGGGTTACGATGCCGCTGCCGATCGCAATTTGCTGGCCGCCGATCTCTACAATGCGGTGGGCGCCGATCATCTGAACGAGAATCTGGTCATCTCGCCGGCAACGATCCAGAGCTCCATGGCGTTGGCCTTCGTGGGGGCCAAAGGTCAGACGGCGACGGAGCTGCAGCAGGGATTGCGCCTTGGGCCCGGTGATGCGGATGCGGTGAGCCAGCGGAGTGGTAGCCACCAGCAGTCCCTAACCCGCGACAACAACTTCCGCCTGGCCAACAACATCTACATCAACGAGAACCTGGAGTACAAGGGATCGTTCCGGGACGTGGCCCAGCGCCAGTTCGACTCGACCATCGACAAGCTGGACTTCCATCCGCCGTACAACAAGCGCACGGCGGACGGAATCAACCGGGTGGTGGCCACCAAGACGAATGGGAAGATCACGGACATCCTCCGCTCCGAGCTGCTCAACGATCGCACCGAGGGAGTGATCGTGAACGGGGTCTCCTACTCCGCCGCCTGGCAGAAGGCCTTCCGGCTGGACAAGACCGAGAAGCGATCCTTCCGCACCGGAAACGGGCAGTCCGTGAAGGTGGACACCATGTGGACCCTGCAGAACTTCAACTACGCGGAGGTGAACTCCCTGGACGCCAAGGTAGTGGAGCTGCCCTACCAGAACCCCGACTTCTCCATGCTCCTGTTGCTGCCCAATCGCAAGGACGGCTTGAGATCCCTGCAGCAGTCGCTGTCCGGCAAGAATCTTCTGGCCGAGATCGGGGCGATGAGCCAACACAAGGTTGAGGTGCTGCTGCCCAAGTTTAGCGTCACTTTTGGAGTGGGCTTGGAGGGACCTTTCAAGAAGGTGAGTACGACTCGATCTGGTATAGTGCCTAATCGAAATATCAGTTGACTTATGCAGTTTCTTGTAGTTAAAAAAATATTCGTTTATGTTAACATTTGCTTGTTTTAAACATGATTGAAATTTGATTCCAAGATTTACTTCTGTGGCCTTGTTTTGGCCAGTATCTAACATGTCAACAAATTATTCATTTTGTTTGGTATTGCAGTTGAGAGTATTCATAGTGCTAATTAAATTTATTAAGCACTAAATCTGCTAATGAAAGTTCGTACAAAATATTTTTAGTTACAGACGGAATTGTTTCAAATTAAAAAAAAAAAACTACTAGTAAAATATTTTAAAATTTGTTTAACATTTCAAAATTAAGCTTGTGAGGCTACTAGATGCTGTTATATCTTTTTTCTAAAAGTTTATTCAATTTAATAAGAAATGATGATAATGAATGATTTAAAATGTTTATTTGTTTATTTTAAGAAACTATTATATTTTTTATTTATTACTTCTATATTAAGTTGATAATTACGACTTCTAAACCTATTTTAACTTGTTTTAAATTAGTTGGGCGTCCACACCATGTTCTCGAGGGACGGCGACTTTGGCAACATGTACCGCATGTTTGTTAGCCATTTTATCAACGCAGTGGAGCACAAGGCCAATGTGGAGGTCACTGAAGCGGGTCTTGAACAGCCCCTGGAAACTGGCTGTAAGTAGTTAGCTGTGTTGCCTTGAGTTCTTGACTAAATGAATTTTGTTCTCTTTAAAATCAGTGCTAAAGGGCCTCTTCTCGCGTTCCAAGAAGTTCGAGGCAGATCATCCGTTTGTGTTTGCCATAAAATACAAGGACTCGATCGCCTTCATCGGACACATTGCCAACTATGCTTATGTCTAAAGCCAACTTCTGAAACCGTGTTTAATATTCTGTTAACTATTTTGATTATAACACGCTCAAAAAAGAAGCAAAATAAAAGCTAAATGCAAAATGCCAATAAAGTTTATTTATGGTCACTTTTGACAATAGATTCATCTCAGATGCTTAAGATTGTAAAGCACAGAAAAACAAGTTTTATAAAATCTAATGAAAGTCCTGTTAGGCATCTCAAACCTCCCAAAAATGTATACAAATTTGATTTTGATTCAATCCGGGCATGGCACTCACCTTTCTAGCTCCACGGGCATTTGATTTGGGTTATCCATGTTTGAGAGGCGGAGAATATATCCGAGGTTCTTATCGCTGGCGTTTTATCAGCTGTTGTCTTTTGCCTTTGTTTTTTGCCTGATTTGCATTCATAGGTATTTCACTGGTGACACTAGGGGAGGGGGTGCTGCCTTTTGGCATTATTTATATTTATTATCTTATTTTGTGGTTTCTCGGCTGACTGCGTTGTGGTTGTTTCCTTTAATCGCGCACATAAATCAACAAAAGCCGAACAAACTGACAACAATTTGAGCTTAGGCGTATTTATTATTTCTTGGCGCGCTCGTGCAAAAAAAAATTTTTGCGGAGTGCCTGTCGATATTTGCGGCACCAGCGGAAACTGGTTCGCACACCGAATTAACTTTGGCTATGGTCAGGCCCGATCTTGCGGCCTAATTGTATTTATGCATGTGGTTGGGGACATTCCGCAGGGGGGTGGGGCTGGTGACTGGCCATTTAAAATAATTGATGCACATTTCCAGCGGCCGCTTAAGAAAACACAGACACTGCAGGCATTTCATTATTTTCCGCAAACTCCTTCTTTTGGCTACTGCACGCGACAGCTGCCCGATTTCTGGACTCCCGTTCACGTTCACCGATCCCCGGCACTTGATAAGCGCAAAGACGCAAAGACGCAAATGCGGAAAAACGCGGGGGCCGTCGTATAGCCGTTCCGTTCCGTTCCCTTGCGTTTCGATACGTTTCGATCCGAGCGAGCCGTTCGCGCATGCGCGCTGCCGAGAGTTGAGTAGTCGTGCGAGGCGCGCAGCAGACTGAAAGCCATTGACGATCGGCCCCAAAGACGAACTCCAAAAAGTGCCGAACTCCCCTGCTGGTCTCGCTCTCTCTCCCTCTCTCTCTTTCGTGGCGCTCTCTCTCCGCTCGAATACCGGTAATCCAAAAATAATGGGTGCAGATCCGGGCAGATATCTTTCTGCAATTGTAATTTCTGTTCGTCCCTTTGTTAGAACCGCTCGGTTGCCCCCGACAAGTTTTCTTTGTTTCTTCGCCTTGTGAGCGGAATTTTAAAGAGCCTAACCCGAAAGGGGGAAGACTTGCAGCAGGTGCATGGTGCATGGTGTATGGTGCATGCGCTTTTAAAACAAAAGCCACAAGTGCTGCCCCTTCCATCGCGAGGGCAATGGAAACTTGTTTCCCCGCAAACTGACAGTTCATTTAGCTAATCCCAGATCCTAGCATCCGGGAGTAATCATGCGATCTTCTTCAGCCTCTACATAACGTGTTCTATGTTATATAATATTTAAATTATTTATTATCCTCTGTTCCTGTTTTCAATATAAATGCATAATTTTTCAATTGGTATTTCATTTCAATCGAATTATGGAAAAACAACAAAGATAAATCTAAAGAAAACAAAAAATATTATTAATTACAATTCCACTTAATAAGCTTAAAATGGAACTAGGAACGGTTGCCTTCTAAATATTCATGCAGTGAAATGATTTATGACCATAAGCTTGTTTTATTTTCTTAATAATTTTAAGGCTATATGAATTTTTAAGGCTCAATACATTCAAACAATTTAGAAAACCCGTTTGAAAGTGTCTTCAGTACTTGATTCCTAGAAATAATTGGAAGGTAAGAAGTTTTTTGGAAAGGAAAGATTTTTATAACTATAATTTTACTGTCATTGCACTTAACCTTTTTTAGCTCCGAAGTCCATTGGAAAAAGTTAAGGTGCGACAGTGCATCCAGAAGTCGTTAATTATATTCGGTTATGTTCTCCGACTCTTTCTGCTTAATTTTGGGGTCGCACGTTCTGTTTGTCATTTTCGAGTTAAATATTGCAATTGTCTTCGATGGTTTTCGGGGTTTTATATGCTTCTTACCCAAATGTTTATTTTTGGCTTAAGCGCTGAGAGACCACCAAGTTAAAGTTTATATTATGAGCTATCTCCGTGTACTTAACAGGTTTCTTGTGACTTGCATATCTGATACCCAAATACACCCGTAATTGGATTTTTACCATAACTAATGAATTTGAATCGCCTGTCAACGGAGGAGAGCAGTTCATTCTGTCCAATCATTCCCACATCTAAGGCTTTCTTAATCGGTCGACGAGGAAATGGAGATCCATTTGGTTAAGATCTTGGTTGTGGCATTGGCCGCTCTTGAATTTCCCAGAGCTCATGCTCATGACTTAACGTCCCATTGTGTCGCGTGTCCAGATGAATTCAAGGGGCAATTGATCTGCGCCTTTCTCAACGGCTGCCACTTGGAAATGGAGTACTGTTCCATGCTGGTGTTGAACTGTGGCCGTTATCTGCATCGTAAACACAGTGAGGATCCCACTTTTAATGTGATTAGATGACCGAAATTAACCTGATCTACTTTCAGTGTTCCTGGTCAAGAACATGGGAAAGTGCGAGGCAGTTCGGGGATACAAATGCAAGTTTATGGATTTCTAAATTCTGGCGGAGGTTATCCGCATTTATTGATGTATGGAATGATTACAGTTTAAAGTGCTTAATCTGAGTGAATGTGTGATGATGTGTTGATTAAAACTTGACGATATGTCCTGTGAAATATACAGCGTGTTTGTCGCGAATGATGAACACAAACGGATGATCGGCCACAAAGGTCTTTGGGTCCAGAGGCAGGGACATGGGCACCCCAGCAGCATCTAAGGGGGGATGAAATGGGTGGTAGTTACATCTGGAAATTTCGGAACACCCCATGACTTACAACTGACGCCAGCCGCCTCGCATCCGATCTCGTTCACGTCGATGAAGGTCTTGTGCTGCACTTTGGTGATCCGAGTGCCGATGGGCGAGTCCTGGAAAATGTTGCTGAAGTCGGCTGCATCCGAGAACATGGCACTGATTCCCATCTAAAAGTTGAGATTCAAAGGAATATTCTACTACCGAACGAATTTCATACAAGCTAATACTTAAATATTAGGGCAATACTTAAAAGGAATTTTCTTTTTAATCCTATACAACTTTTAGTTATAATACGACTTGGAAAGAAATATGTTTTAAGGTTTAATTTTCCTTAAATGATATTTCGCTTACCATATTTTCTTGAAATTTGCACTGCAATGCTTTCTTCATTAAGAAAACAATATATAAGAAGTTGTAATTGCACTCAAGAGGGAAGTATTTTACAATTACCCAAAAAAATTAACCAAAAATGAAATCACTATATTCTAAGACTGGATTTTAAGTCTTTAAGATTGCTTTTAAACTTCGAAATGGTTTGGACTTGCCCATTCTAAAATCTACAGTAAGATAAATACAAGAAAATGGCCCTAAAATCACAAAATTATGCAATTTAAATCAACATTCAGCTAACCACAAAAACCAGAAAACGACCCAAAGATCTTTTAAATGCCTGATTTATCTAAACAAGAGTAAAGTCTCTTTTTGATGGGCCCAAATCTAAATATTTAAATTGAGAGACCCCTAAATAGTTCTAGGCCCTAGCTCTTTCCTTTTAAGATCGTATCTCCCCCTGGAATATCAATATAACCTCTCACCTTGTTCAGCGTGGGTCGGAGATCCGTGTCGAACTCGAACTTGAACTTGGGCAGGTAGACGGAGACACTCTGCCACTGCCAACGCTCCTCGAGCAGCTTGAAGTCGACGCCCTTGAGCTTCTGCTCCAGGGTCTGCAGACCGGAACGCTGGTTGGGCAGGATGAACCACATGGTCAGGTTGATGTTCTCGAAGAACAGCTCGATGGCCTTGGCGTCCAGCTCCGGATAGTCGGCGTAGTAGTACCAGTTGTCGGCGAACATCGTGGGCACCTGAATGGACTGGCGTTCACTTAGCCAGAACTCCCGATCCCGGGTGTCCTCGTCGTTGAAGGGTCGTGCCCAGCGGGCCTTGAAGTAGATGGCATTGACCAGGGCCACATTGGTATCCGGCTCCAGGCTGTCCACCACCCGTTCGATCTTGTCCTGCGTCTGCTGCTTGACCCACCGGTTGATCCGCTCCACGGCCTCCGTTTCGCGGCTAAAGTCCAGGGGTTCCACCTCGGAGTCGAAGTACTTTTTGGCCACCTCGCGGAAGTGATTCGATACCTTTAGGTTCTCCCTGGTGTACACCTTGTTGGCGATCTCCAGCACGGTCTTGGACTTGATGTAGGAGTGGAGCAGGTTGTGGTAGCTCTCGGCCAGACCATCCTTGCTCTCCTTGGCGGAGGCATGCAACGTTTTCTGCAACTCAGCAGCGGTTCTACCCTCAGCTCCGTAGTAGGCCAGACCAAGGGCCAGCTGGATGGAAACCGGCGATATGATCACGTTCTCATCCTGACGATCCGTGGCCAGGGTTTGGAAAAGCTCCGTGGCGAACAGATTCCGCTCTTGGATTGTATTTCCATGCCCACCAGGTGCGGATATCAATACCCCAAGAAGAATAGCTAGGAGAATCGAAAGAGATTAGATTTTAGGAGGGGTCTTAAGCGATCTTTGGGGTCGAGAGCTCACTGCTTAGCCAGTGGATCATTGCGCCTGCGTCGACACCTCGAGACTAAAAGTGAAATGGCCCTGCCACCTGTCATTTATAGCCGCCCGTTGGCCAGGAATCCAGACAAAGCCACGCTAAGAACGGCGTCGACTGAGGCAGCGACTGCGACTGAGCCTGATGCGCTTTGCATTACAAGCAGCACCAAAGTAAAGCCGTACAAAAGGAAAGGCTGGATTTACCGACCGAGATTAGAAATACCCTTGTATAACGAATGACATGTGCAATATTTTATCGTAAAGATTTAAAAAAAGGGGATTTTAAACGAATTAGTAACTAAAAACTGTTCTGATTTTATTCAGAATATTAATCTGCATTTGCTATATTATTATTTTCCTCATCTCAAAATACTTTACGAAAGATAAAAGGGATAAAGTTTTTGTAAACAACTATATTGTTTGAATCGCAATATTTTTGAGAACTATATGTTCTGTTTACATTTGTGTAATGTCTATTGGCATTAAAACGTCCCACAAAGTTTTAAAAAAATGAATAATTGTCGCTGCCACAAATAGTTTATAATAGCCATATAAGAAAAAGTTATAATATAAGAATGTACGAAAAACATAAGACCGCAGTCAACAATTAAAATTCTTTTTATTAAAGAGCAAAGAAAAAAAGAAACAAAAATTTAAAAAGAAGAAACATATTACGTTTTGTAGACCATATGAAATATACTATAAGTAATGTTTACGCTCGGCATATATAGTGTATAGTATAAAAATAAATAGTGCATAAATGATTTGATATAAAAACCTGACCCTGTCTGAAATAGAAATACTCCTTATTGTAGGGTATAAAAAAGAAAGAAAGAAAGGAACTTTGAGGTGGATTGGGTTCTTAACCCGAGCACCTGGTAATACTGGGAAGAGTCTCAGCAGGCGATCTTTTCCTCTCTCTGCGATCGCTGGAGCATTCTCTATCTTTCTGTTTCTCCAGCTCTCTATCTCTCGGCCTCTCCTCTCTCCTCTCTCTCTTTCTCCGAATCTCCGGTGGTGCACTTGAGTTTATTTCGTTGCCCTCGCCTTTTGCACTTGTTGCCCACCTCGCGCCTCGAGTGGCCGCCTTGGGATTTACTCTGCTGTCAAATTATTTACATGCATGCTTGGACCCAGCGCTAAAGCCAGAAAGCAAGGGGGGTTGGAGTGGGGCAGGGGAAGGGGGGAGGGGATGGAGCCCTGAGATCGGGATTGCATTAACATTAACTCTAATTTTCCGTTTACGGACACGAACCAAAATGTTCAGGTTTTATGGCCTTTGTATTTAATGAGTTATTTTCGTATTTGTTTAGATAATGCGTCCATAAACAAAAAGCAGCGGGGAAAACAAACAGCATTGCGCATAAATTGTTTATCGGGCTTGGAGTTATCACCACCCCACCTCCTTATTCCAATTAACGGCAGCACGCACACACAAATTTACGAAATTCATGAAACTCGGAAATCGAAAATCGAAGTGAAATCCCAGCAGGCTCAGGTGAATGCTTAAAGACCCCAAGAAGATAGCCAATTTTGTATCATCATCAAAGGCCTGGAACGGGGAATTATGGTCCAGGCCGAACTCTCCCGCTGATTTATCAAAAGTCCCGAAATTCGCCCAGGTTATTTATGCACATTTTGTGTGAAATGCTAATAAATTTTAATGGAATTTTAAAAACATGCTTTATGGACCCGAAACGGCAGACTCCTCCTCCTCTCCCTTAAAAAAAAAGTAAAAGAAGCATCAGAAGCACAAGGAAGCCTCCTTTTGTAAGGCTCTTCCTCGGGTGTCATAAATTGGCAGCTTCCGTGGGTTATTGTGGCTGCCGTTGCTTTGACTGATGGCCTCCTTTAGCCCCACCGATCTTGCATAATTACGATATAGATATAAGGAGCAGAATCGAAGATCGAGGAGCTGATGGCAGCATTACAAAGCACAAAAACGAAACGCTTCAAACACTTTCAATCGGCGGCTGGGGGCTTGGGGCCTGCCATAAAAGCACAAAACCAGATTCGGCTTAACCTTATATAATTTACAACTACCAGTGTGCAGGAGTCCCAGTCTGAGTGTGAGTGTTAGTGTGAGTGTGTCCTGTCTCCTGGCAACGACCGAAGAAGCGCTGCTGATGCTGACCGTTCTGATTGAATGATTTCACTGATCGAGACAAAACATGTTAAAGATCGTGAGATGCCGGGCCGCAAAAGCTCTTTGGCAGCGGCTCTTGTCTCTCCAGATACACACATCTGCCGGGGAGAGGGGAAGGGACCCAAGCAGGACACTGAGCAAAAAAAGCCCAGTTTCATAAGTTTACATGTCCACTTCAGTTTGAGTTGCCTGTTTCTAAAAGGTTTTTTGTAAAAGATTTAAAACCTCATCGTTTTTATTATTTTTGTTCGTTAGCATTTATTTCCAAACTTAATTTTGGGTGTACTAGTAAAACATTCAGGGCTCTGTGCAGACAGTCCATGATATGATTGATCTGAGTTACATAAAATAAGATAATTACGTTTACAAATTAATAAAAACGAGTTCTTCAAAACGAAGATTTAATATGGTGCATTAAATTTAACATTTTTAATTAAAATTAGAGGGAAGTTCTTAGGCACAAAGAATTAACATGGGGTTTCAGATGTTTATCATCTAAGATTAAACAATTACTAAATAGTGAATGGTTTATGTTGACCTAATCGACCATCTTATTTTAGTTTATACATATATTCCTGCATTTTTTATAAAAATAGGAGTAAGATGGGCCTATCTCCGAGTTCTTCAGCTAAAGAAGGTTTACCCAGTATTCGCTTAATGCGATTAAAGCAAAAGTAATATTATTTAAAATAATTCCATCGTGCCACAATAATAGTTGTAGTTTGTATTATTAGATTAGACTATGTTCCTCTATTATAAATGTGTAGTTGTAATGTGTGATTCAAATTTTTGACTAGCCTTAAATTAATGAAGTCTTAAATATATTATTTTTCTTAAATTTCTTTTTTAACCACGTTACCAAACACATTTAAATGTTAAAATTACATTTTTAAATGGAGAAAAGACAAATATATTTTTGAATACCTAAATCAACAAATAATAATTAAAGTGCAATCTTTGATAGAGCCGAGAATTAATTTTGGTCAGACTTTATTAAATATTATCGCTTAAAGCGGTTAGTAATAACAGTTGTGGTTCTCGCTTGAATCCACAGCAATTAAAGTTTCTTGATCCGAAAGATTTACCGCCAAGCCGAAGCATTGTACCAGCACTTTAAATGTAAATAGAGAATTAGCAATTTCTTTCCGTGGATTCATCATGCAACAGCAGCAAAATGCTGCGGCTGCCGCTGTTGATAAAAATAAACTTGGCAAAAACGTCTTCCTCCGGCGGAGCGGCTGTCCCCGCTTCTTGGAGCCCCGATCCTCGGATGCGGCTTGGAAAAGCATAAGAATGATGAGGCAGCAACACGAATTATGTGATCGCTGCTGCATCTTGGCTTTCCTGCTGCCTGTGTGCGTGCGAGTAACCCAAAACCAGTTGATGATAGAGCAGAAACCCACAGCGCCCAGCTCGCAAAAACTCCCCAAACACCACCAAAAAAAATAAGTAAATACAAAAGAAGAACAAAAACAATGGCAGCAATCGCTCTCCAGCCTGCCTTTTGTTTCCCCGCTCCTGCTGCTTTTTATAAACAATAAATTTGCACATAACTAAAACAGTATACTCGACATTTGCATAGTATCGAAGATGTATCCCCCAGGGGGATTCATCCGACCTGTGCGTGTCCGCCTGATGACGGTGAACAATTGATGGGGCCTTTTGCTGGGGTCTTGTTATAAGACTTTGATCGCAGATTGTGCGGGAGTCAAATGAGTGAGAGCTCTTGTCTACCCAGGAACTCGATGAGCTTGATGTTCCTAACACTCATCGTGATGAAGTTGGGCCAAAGACTTCTTGGTTCCTTAAATAAAATTGGCAATAACTGAAAAACAAGTTCCATGGGTGATAATCTTTTTTATAATTTACTAACCTCTATGGCTAACCTCTCAACTTTATTTCCAAACGAACTTTTCCACGTGAAAGTGATGATGAGAATTAAATGTTTGGAATACTAATTTTTGGCCTTACAAACTTTTCACTTGCAAAAATGTCTTTTCAAATTTATAGGTTTTATTATTGTAAAATCCTCAATTTTATTACTTAATCATAGCCATCAATTAAAATTAATAAATACAAATTTTCACTAAGCGACCGATCCGCATGGATTTTCCAAAAGAAAAGTTTTACATATAAGGCCATAACAATAATGAGAAAAATACTTTTTATGGCCATAAATTCTTATAAATAAACGAAAGTTGTTCGCATAACAGAGGTGGCTCTTGAAATTGAAAATTAAGAAAATAATTACTTTTTATGGTCACAAATTCTAATAAATAATTTGCGAAATCGTCAAACGAAAGTTATTCGCATAATAGAGGTGGCTCTTCCGACGAGCTGTCATTTTCGAAGCGGTTTGGACACCAATCAGCCGCTCAACCCGCGCCACCAGCAACCAGCCACCAGCCTCCACGATGTGGAGACAACTTTTCTACAAGTGAGGTAATTAGCTAAATGCCGCAGCCCAATCTAATCGACAGCTCCACCGAGGCACTTTAGTGAAAACCGAGAGGCGTTGGTCAGCTCGACTTAGTCTGCCGCAGATCGGAAAAACTTTCATTCAATTGCAGCGGCAGCATCAAGTGAGCAGCAAATCAAGCTTAGCGCATATGCAAATAGAGACTTGCCACACTCCGTACGAACACTCAAACTACAAATTTTGAAAATCAGAAAAAATACGAATCGTTTCGTTTAGAAATGAAAGACACTTAAGATTTTTTATTATACTTAAAGTCAACTCTATTTTCTACGAAATTGTTTTTTGAGAGAAATCATCTTTATGTCAAAGTATATGACACATTTTTGACAATTTACTTAAATTAGTATCACAAACTTATAAGTTTTCCCAGTATATAAATAATTGCTACTTAATAGTCTTTCTTCCCTAAGCTCAACAATTTGCTTTATTAAAAAATTTTACTTTTCAATTTAACATACAGATTGACTCGACCTCAAATTGCAAAACTGTGTGTTAATGGTAGAGACATGTTGGACTTGATAAATTTGTTAAGAAGATATCTACCGGATATGCACAACATTTATAGGGATGACGGGTAACTTATTGTCACGCAATCTGCCATACCATTCCTTTTAGTTTTTTAATAATAAAGGAATCCGGACTGCGGTTTAGTGCTGTTTTTTCAGTGCAGATTTCGAGACCAATTCCAAAGTCCGGCTCCTTGGCGGCGGCGGTGTTGTCCACTTGACCAGGCGACAGACCCAACAACAACAGCAACAACAACGCTGACAGGGACAAACGCAACAAGAGCAACAGCAACAACAACAGGAACAACCACAGCTGCAACATGGATGACACGTCAATCTCGAGCTGCCCACTTGGTGCATGCAACTGGGGAACTGGATTTGCCCATTCGGGCCGTTTCAGCCGCGACAAATTAAGCTGCAACGACCAGAACGACTCCTTGTACTTCCCATTAATTAGCACTAAAATAAACAGACCTATGGCGAGGGGGTCGTACCCTGGCCTTTCGTTTTCTACGAAATCACGGACATCTATCAGCAGCAACATGCCACACGACGTTGTCGACTGTCCGTTAAGGCATCTGACAGCCGCCTAAGCAGTCAATTGATATGCCCAAAGTGGGCACAGCCATCATCCAATATCCAGCCTCCAACTTCATAGAAGGGCACCAGCCATCCACCGATCCAACCAAATCGAATTCAATTCAAGATGCTGCCGAAGATGACGAAGAACGCTCCCGATATGACGGACAACATATCAATTTGGGGTGGCTGGTGTTCACCCTGCCATTACACTTAAACAGAAATTCCTAATTCAAGAACATTTGTAATTGATATGAGTCAATGGCCATACCACAATCACTGGGTATTTATGTACTTCGTGGTGGTTGAAAAAACGACAGACTCGATTGTATTACTTTAAATAGTTAAGAATCAGAAATATGAAACAGCTAAAAAATCTATGAAATATCAAATTAAATTAATAAAAAAACCTCTATTATAATGTTTATATTCGATTTAAAAAGAGAAAACTAGCAAAAGTATTAGGTGCAGAAATAGGATAACATATTAGGAATATATTATAAAGTAAAAAGTTTCACACAATGATTTGTTTTACTTATTTAAATGCTTTTTTCCTACTTTTGGACATTCATAGTTTAATTTTAGATCTCACTTTCCTCATAAGAGGTATAATGTGTAGATACGAAACTGGCAATTTTTTGTAACGACTATGGTTTTTTTCTATGTGCACTCCTCGAGCAATATTTGGGCAACCTTCGACGTTTATTTGTCTATCGGGCAGAAATGTGTCCATCATAAAACGTCAATTAGCTGATTGAAATCAGCGCATGCGATCCTCAATTATTTCAATTTATGGCCAACAGGAAATTGCGGCAACTGCCACCGCGCAGAACAAATGACATGATCAAGATGCCATTGCGGATTGGGCCTGGGATTTGGGTTCGGCTGCGACTGGGCCTCCAGATCCGGGCTGGGCCTCCTTCCATTTATCCCTCTATTTCGATGGCGCTGTGCGGCTTTGGTGGTGTACTTTATGTAACGATCGCTATTCGGGCAGCAGCAGCAGCAGCAACAAATGTTGCAACTTTGCAATGCAAATTCCCCAGCGAAGATGCATTTGAAATGAAAATGTTTGGCCAAAGCACACTCGCAGCGGGAATTGGCACGATGATGATGATGACGATGATGCCACCATCCCATTTCCAACCGGCGAACTGCAGCGATCATCCTCAGTAAATGGGGCTATCTCCTCCAGAAGCTGGAAACTCTCTCTCTCTTTTTTTTGTGTTTTCCTATCCGCTTTTTTGCGTATGCTAATTTGCCTGTCAAAATGACACATCGATCAGGTGGGAGGGGGTTGTATGGAGATTCACAAAATCCGATGGACCCTCTTCTTACGATTTAGAGCACCAGCCCAAAGGTATGCCACCGATGACAGGCAATTTTCAGCAACAATGGATCGAAAATATTGCATGCGACAAAAACAACAGCACACCGAGAAGACTTTATTTATTAAATATTTTTTTTAACTGGAATCGGGCTAACAACGCCTTTCGAATTTTTTTACAGCTTATTCATATATTTGATTTTATATTAAATCTTGCGAGGAAGACAAAGTAACTTTAATTATATTTTTGACACCACCAGCAGAGGCAATAATCAAAAATATAAAGTTTTAGTTTTTTTATTTTGAGATGTTTCAAGTTAATGTTTAGCAAAAAGAAGAGGGAAACGAGTTCACCTTTCATTGATAAAAACTACGTAATAACTAGGGGCAATAAAAAAGCATACACCGCAGAACGTCAGCAACCTTTACACAAAAACAACCGCAGATACTAAACAACAACATATGTTGAAAGAATGGCATCGAAAAAACGCACTTCAGTTTCAGCAGGAACAGCAAATGAAGTTGCAACAGCAGCAGTTGCAACAATGGCATGAGCAAAATTGAACTGTCTGTCAGTTTTTGTGACCTTTTACTACAACAAGCAACCAATTTATCGACGGCCTAAAAGCGTGTGAATAACAACAGAAGTTTCAGGGCTTCTCGCGGCTCCCCTTTTCATAACCCACACACAGTTTTTATGTAAATTCTAGCGATTTTGCCCCACACACATATGAACGTTTTAAAAGCGGATTTTCCGCCGTTTTTTACAAACTAAGAGCAGGGTTAAGGACTATTTTTGGGTTCTACTCAGAGGCGGATGGAGTTAGCTGTCGCTGAATTTACGGTTTGACACGCCTTGCCAAAATAGTTTTAGAGAGTGCGTTTTATGAGGCCCACGCAGTCATTGGTGCCACACGAATATGTGTTAATGTGCGAGATTCGGATTCGGATTAGGATTGGGCATTCGAGTTGCAGACGGAGCCTAAAATCTGAAGTGACATTTAAATGGGGCCCGAAAGTATGCAATGACATATGGAGTTGAAATGCACTATGGGCAAAAAATCACATTTAATTGCAGTTATTAAAAAATTAAATTAATGTTTAACATTTTGTGTTTTTTATTTAAAATCAAGTAAAGAGGATCCGTAAGAGAATTTTATAATTTATAGCGTTGCAAGCCAAAATGACCGGTTTAACTGAGATTTAAATATGTTTAACTTTATTTTTTAATCATTAAAAATTATGTTATGTGTTCAGGTGCTAAAAAATTGGGTTTTTAACTACTTCTAAAAAATGGGCTAAGCTGGAAAAAGTGGTTGTTTGCCCCATGGTAGAAAGGGGATTTTAGACAGGACGAGGAAAATGGAATCTACGAGAGTGAGAGTGTGGAGCACGGCTAAACAATTGTAAAAGTGTAAAATGTGTTAAGCCAACTGAAATGGGAAACCCCTCGACCTCTTACCCCCACCACCCATCCGCAGCTTAGCAACTTTTGTGATGCCCCAACTGCGACTTAGTTTCTACTTTGATGGATGCAAAGCTTTTTGTTGTGCACGAGCACTGAACAAAATCTGAATGTAAAAAACTACTTTCCAATATTAATTTAATTTTTATTTATTTTTTCAAAAGAATACAAAAGAACTTAAGTTTTAAAACTTGTTACGCCATCTAGAATTTTTAATTGAAAACAAAATATGAATAAAATGAAATGTTAAGTTTATTTGATCCATTTATCACTGTAAGCATAAAGTCAAATTTTGTACACCAGGAAATTCTTTAATTAATAATTTCAATTGTGAGCTTTTTCAGTTTGTAATATTTGAGAAAGAGAAATAGAAAAATTCAAATACAGAATATAGAGGGATGTTTAGATGAACCACATTTTTTTCTAAGTGCTAAAATGTTTCCCATATGTTTGAGTGCGTGTGTGTTTGTGCTGGATTTATTTGTGGCAACACAAAGATTTTTTAATGGCATCTTTTGTAGCAATTTTTTATACACTCTCCCTGGCTCAAACCCAAAGCCATTTCATAAGCACCCCGCGTGTGAGTGGATGGCTATATTTGTGGGACGGAGCATTTGATATGGGGTGCCACCAAGCTAAGGAGCGTAAGACGAGGCAGCGAGGGGTTAAGTCTCAGGAACTCTTTTTAGCACAAATAAACTTGGCTACATTGTTGCCCGGCTTTTGGCCATCCCTTCCCCTTGAACACCCACTCTCAGCGGGGAGGAAATGGAATGCGAGTGTGGGCGAATGCCTTTGAGTGTGTGCACTCAGGCAAGGTGTTTGCCTGCTAAATTATATAACAATGCAATGAACTGTAAAATACGCAGCTAAGTGCTGCTCCTTAGAGCTCGGCTTATTCCCAGCTCCGACTTCTTGGTCTCAAGCACTGAAAATGTGGCTGAAACGAAGAGAGAAGAGGTCTTGGGTGGAAAACTAGAAAAACTCATAATTGGACCGAGGTGACAGAAGACCTTTGTAGCCACGAAAAAAACATTAACTGGCTTAATTAGAGCATGCCAAATCAAATGGCAAAATTATGCAAATGTTTCGTTTCAGGGAAAGACAGTCAAGAATTATGGAACCACGAAGATATAAAAATAATTCGGCTTTAACATTAGTAAACACATAAAGCTTTAATAATTAAGGGTATAATTTTTTAATTTAAAATTAACTTTCTTAATATGTTTTTAAATATATATGAATTTCACGTGTAAAATATACTCCTTTTATTAGAATTTAAAGCGAATAACAGTTAGAATACATACAAAATTGTATTTATTTTTTCTTTACTAATTTTTTGGCTTAAGTAACAGACCTATTCGACTAGTAAGACTTTTTTGTGTCTCAAGGTCACCCACTTTTCCAATCCCCTAAGCCAGCACCCTTCACGGCACGCCACAATCTGTGTTAAATAATGAAAAACTAAATTAAACATTAAGATAAAAATAAAATGAGAAAATTATACAGCGCAAAGCGTCATTTCATAAAACAAACACACGCAAAAAATTCAGGGGTCAAGCACGCTTTTATAGGCTAAATATGAATTACCGCGAAAATATATAGCGCACAGTTAATTAAATCATAATGAGGTCTTCACATGCAGCCGAGGTTCAAAGGAAAAATCAATTAAACTTGGCACACTTTTTGGGTGCCGCCCCTTTTTAGTGTGCGTGTATGCGGGGTTGGAGAACAAACACATCTGAGTCAAAATCTCATTTCCAAAAGTCCCAGTTTTTTAAAACTTTTCGACTTTTGATTTGAACTGTTTTAAGAAATTCAAAGTAAATTTTTATTGTTATTTAATAACTTCTGATTGGGAATCAGATATCTTTAGCTCATCAATGCTTTATTAATTTTTCTTTTATAAACCAATTTAATACAATTAAGTTTAGTTTTAACAGATTATTCATAGAATTTACAAGCACATGTAGTCATCAAAACACTTAGCTTATTGTGTATAATCTTCAAAATCATTGCATCTCATTTAAAAGTTAAAAGACCGACGAAATTTTCTTAGGAATAAATCACAAAATGATTCATTCCTTTTTATTTAACTATAAGCTGATTTATTTTTTGAATTGCTTCAAATTGAGTTTATTGGTATGTTCTTATTGAACACAATCTCAAGTGCTTTCCAAGTGGACAAAAATAAGTAAAGTTTGCAATTCTAGGCCACAAAGTTGAGTTTAAAACCACTTACAGCTACGTATTAGAATATATGACATTTACAATTATACCTGTTGTCTTGGCCAAGTAAGAACTACAGAAAAATTACAGAAAAAATGTATTATTAACTTTAAAAATGTGATTAAACTATCTTATTTTTTCCACATAATAAATATTTCCCAATTTAATATACAAAATTTGACCTTCATTTATGTGATTTACTGGGAATTAAGTCATGGGTTTTTCAATTTTCTGATTGAATTTAAAACGAAATAAGATATATTAAAAATGATAAGCTATAGAGTATTTTCTTTAAAATCATTGTTTCTAGGAATATATAAATAAATATGCATTCCACTTTATTTCTAGAAATATAAAAATAATGAAAAAATACTTAAGTGACCCATAAAATTCCCGGTAGCCTTTTAAATTTGTCTATAACTTTCTTGGAAATTTTAATTAATTTTATTACTTAAACATGGAAATCCGACAACAAAAAATGTATTTAATTAGTTATTTTCCAGCATACACACTTATAAATACACTTTGTTTATAAAAAATTTTTAAAATTTATATAAAATTATGTATGTATGTATTGGCTATTCACTTAAAAAATATGACTCACACAAAATAAGCTAATTCAAATTGGTTTTAATATAATTCATAAGCACCGTTAAGATAAAAATGGGTTTCATAATTTTCATAAGCACCCTTATTGAATTAAATTCCTTTTCTAGGCCCTCTTAACCCTTTTGAAAGAACAAAGCACTGAAAACCGCAGCTAGAATGGCAACCTAGGCAAAGTAGCGCCTGCCCTGCCAGCAACATAGAAAAACCGATCTAAACCCCGTCTATGACACTACCATTACCGACTGCTTCTCCGGAAGTAGGGTCATGATCTGTACCATTTCTCTCTTATTCTAAAGCTCTGCTGCTGATGATTGGACTCGCAACGATCAGTTTTGTGGTGGAGCCGAAATCGAGCAGATCGTCCGCACGGAAGAATAAATTAATTTAAGTCAGCACCAGATCAGAAAAATGGCGAGCAAAGCCAGTGAGTTGTGATCCCATCCCCTCTCTTTTAATGAACTGATCTTATGAATCCTTTTCCAGCTATCCTGCTACTATTAATGGGTCACCTTCTGGTTGCCCGGACCTTTGCGCAGTACAACTTTGAAATTAAGGAGAAAGTGAACCTCAGTAGTCCTCCAGGCAACTTCAGCTACATGGACCGCTTCAGCTCCAAACTCTTCCAGAAAATCGCGAAGTCGAACCAGGGTAACGTCGGCATATCTCCCCTCTCCGTGCATGCACTGCTTGGCATGATCTATGCGGCATCTTCTGGGGAGACTTACCGCGAGCTGCAGCAAGTCGGGGAGTTCGGCAAGAATCACACTGATGTGGCCCTGGACTTCCAGCGACTGATCAAATTCAAGGATCATCTGGAGGCTTCCGAGCTGGCAATAGCGATGAGGGTCTACTACAACCAGCGGCTGGGTGGCATCAATACCACATTTGAGGAGTTCGCCAAGATCTACTATAACGCTAGCACAGTGCCCGTAGACATGAGCAACGGCGAGGTCACGGCCACCAAGATCAATGACTGGGTGGCGAATAGCACTGGGAACAAGATCCAGAACTTGATCTCGTCCGGCACCATTACACCTAATGTGCAGGACATACTGGTGAACGCCGTGTATTTTAAGGGACACTGGGAGCACGATTTCTCCACTAAAGCCACGTACCCCGTCGAATTCCGACACACTGACGGTAGAACTTCACAAGTGGCAATGATGCACAGCAAAGATGTCTACGGCCTGGCCGATCTGCCTGAGCTGGACGCCACCGCCCTGGAACTGGCCTACAAGGACAGTGAGACCAGCATGCTGATCCTGCTGCCCAATCGGCACGATGGACTGGCCGACCTTGAGCAAAAGTTGGCTTTACCGGAGTTCGATCTAAACCGGATCGCCCACCGCCTGGAACGCAAGTGGTTTGAAGTGGGTTTGCCGAAGTTCCGGATCGAGTTCGAGCAGGACATGACCGAACCCCTAAAGGAGCTGGGCCTCCGCCAGATGTTCTCGCAAAACTCGGAGGTGATCAACTTGCTCAATCAGCCAGTGGGCTTTGACCAGATCAAGCAGAAGGTCTACATCGATGTGGGCGAGGAGGGAACCGAGTCCGCGGCAGCTGCCTGTAAGATCTTACTCACTTTCCTCCCCGTGATCCATTACTAATAATTCTCTGTCCTAGATGCGATGCGTTTGATTATGGGCGGCTCTCCCATATTCATCGCCAACCGGCCGTTCGTTTTTGCCATCCGCACCCCCAGCTCAGTGCTCTTCGTGGGTCACGTGGAGGATCCAGTTGTGAAATGAATCAACTGCCGATGTCTACAACCGACAAGACAGGATTTTATTTCAGAAAAGAGCCTTGCCTCAATGCATTTGTAAAAAAAAACAATAAAGTTGTTTCAGAATTAAGGAATTTCATGTATTCTAATTCGACATGATCGTATTGTTCGTGGACCGACGGGAAAACCTTTCTAGCTGCCGGAAATTTCACTTTCTGAAATCATATTTGGGTGGAGAAGCACTTAACTCAGAAAAACAGATTGCCTCCCATGTAACTCGATTCTATATTGCTCCTGGCTGTGTAAACTGGATCTTGGGCAGGGTGTAACGACGCCTTTATCGACTGGCTAACCGAAATTTAGCCTGAAAGCCTACTACATTTGACACACCTAAACCTAAGCATGAACTAGTTTTGCCACCCGAAAAGGTTTTGTTGGTATTTTTATACCCTTGCAGAGGGTATTATAATTTCAGTCAAAAGTTTGCAACGCAGTGAAGGAGACATTTCCGAGCCTATAAAGTATATATATTCTTGATCAGCATCACTAGGAGAGTCGTTTTAGCCATGTCCGTCTGTCCGTCCGTCCGTTTCTACGCAAACTAGTCCCTCAGTTTTTAAGCTATCTGCTTGAAACATGCCCAAAAGTTATCTTTCTATTGCAGGTAGTATATAAGTTGGAACGATCGGAAATGCCATAACTTTGGTGTTTTTAAAGTTAGGAAGTTCGGTTTTTTTATAAGTATTAAGAATGCATCATATGAATAATTTTGGAGAATATAATTTACAGAATATTTTGCAAGAGTATATCAACTTCGGCTCCGCCCGAAGTTAGCTTTCCGTTCTTGTTAACAGCTGATACAGGTGGAGTTTGGAAAGTTTAATTTTGACACCTGTGAGTCGTCATATGATATACATTCCGATTCCGAATACTGTATTCATATTTTAACCTAGAAGGGAAATTTAAAAAAATTTAAAAACATGTTATTTTGTTTGGTAATGACATACTCGCTGGTTGAATAGAATCGTATCTGCCATTACTGTATATATTTTGATAGCACCTTAAAAACGTGAAATTCACAATTTTGAAATATTATTTCGAACAATGAAAATCTGCTGCGGAATCTCGCAGATAGATCATGTCTGTATTAGAAGACAACAAACAAATTGGTTCGATATCAAGGAACGCTGGGCTAAATGTATTTTTGGTTAAGAAGAAAATTTAATATTGTTAAAATATCTATACAAAACACGATGATTCGGAGTTGGATTTAGAGTTTATTATACCCTTGCAGAGGGTATTATAATTTTGGTCAAAAGTGTGCAACGCAGTGAAGGAGACATCTCCGACCCTATAAAGTATATATATTCTTGATCAGGATCACCTCCTGAGTTGATATAGCCATGTCCGTCTGTCCGTCTGTCCGTCTGTCCGTCTGTCTGTTTCTACGCAAACTAGTCTCTCAGTTTTAAAGCTATCGGATTGAAACTTTGCACACACCCTTCTTTCCTTTGCACGCAGTATATAAGTCGGAACGGCCGGGATCGGCCGACTATATCCTATAGCTGCCATATAACTGATTGATCGGAAATGCCATAACTTTCGTGTTTGTAAAGTTAGGAAGTTGGGATTTTCTATGGGTTTTATATTTGGCCAATCAATCCGACCTACCAAATTTCATAAGGATCGGCCGACTATATCCTATAGCTGCCATATAACTGATTGATCGGAAATGCCATAACTTTGGTGTTTGTAAAGTTAGAAAGTTGGGATTTTCTATGGGTTTTATATTTGGCCAATCAATCCGACCTACCAAATTTCATAAGGATCGGCCGACTATATCCTATAGCTGCCATATAACTGATTGATCGGAAATGCCATAACTTTGGTGTTTGTAAAGTTAGAAAGTTGGGATTTTCTATGGGTTTTATATTTGGCCAATAAATCCGACCCACCAAATTTCATAAGGATCGGCCGACTATATCCTATAGCTGCCATATAACTGATTGATCGGAAATGCCATAACTTTGGTGTTTGTAAAGTTAGGAAGTTGGGATTTTCTATGGATTTTATTTTTGGCCAATCAATCCGACCTATCAAATTTCATAAGGATCGGCCGACTATATCCTATAGCTGCCATATAACTGAACGATTGGAAATGCCATAACTTTGTTGTTGTTAAAGTTAGGAAGTTCGGATTTTTTATGAGTATTAAGAATGCATCATATGAATAATTTTGGAGAATATAATTTACAGAGTATTCTGCAAGGGTATATCAACTTCGGCTCCGCCCGAAGTTAGCTTTCCTTTCTTGTTTTAAATTGTTTGGGAGTCTAAAAAGATGATAAGCTTTTATTTTTAAAACTCACCTGGCGAGAAAAATCACTAAAAGTTAAATTACAAGCCATCACGTCCGGAGATCGATTTTCAAAGTTGAAGCAAATTAAAAACGTATACATATTATTGTTATTCACATTTTTCGACGAACATAGAAAGTGAACACAAATTTATAAATATATAACCACCCCGGTCTGAATACTAATGCTAGGAATTAATTAAATTATAATAGATTAATATGCTACTATTTAAATAGAGAATTACTTACTATGCTTATTGGACCTGTAAACCGTATTAAATAGAAAATAATGCAAATCGCAAAAAATGGAAAAATTAAAGGAATAACACTCAAAGAAAACTTTGAAATAGCTAATTTCATATGACTTCAAACATAAATAATATCTGAGATTAAAAAGAAGGAATTAAAGAAAAAGTAACTCTTTAATAATTTAAATTTATATCAATAAAATGCCAATTGTTTTATTATGAACATTACCCCACGCTACATTATTATCTGAATACACATATGCCTTTTATAAGTCTTTGGTATTTATTTCCATTATTAGGGAAATGATTATCAATAGCGAACATAAATAAAACAAGAAAGGAAAGCTAACTTCGGGCGGAGCCGAAGTTGATATACCCTTGCAGAATACTCTGTAAATTATATTCTCCAAAAATATTCATATGATGCATTCTTAATACTCATAAAAAATCCCAACTTCCTAACTTTAAAAACACCAAAGTTATGGCATTTCCAATCGTTCAGTTATATGACAGCTATAGGATATAGTCGGCCGATCCTTATGAAATTTGATAGGTCGGATTGATTGGCCAAAAATAAAACTCATAGAAAATCCCAACTTCCTAACTTAACAAACACCAAAGTTATGGCATTTCCGATCAATCAGATATATGGCGGCTATAGGATATAGTCGGCCGATCCTTATGAAATTTGGTAGGTCGGATTGATTGGCCAAATATAAAACCCATAGAAAATCCCAGCTTCCTAACTTTACAAACACCAAAGTTATGGCATTTCCGATCAATCAGTTATATGGCAGCTATAGGATATAGTCGGCCGATCCTTATGAAATTTGGTAGGTCGGATTGATTGGCCAAATATAACACCCATATAAAATCCCAACTTCCTAACTTTACAAACACCAAAGTTATGGCATTTCCGATCGTTCAGTTATATGGCAGCTATAGGATATAGTCGGCCGATCCCGGCCGTTCCGACTTATATACTGCGTGCAAAGGAAAGAAGGGTGTGTGCAAAGTTTCAATTCGATAGCTTTAAAACTGAGAGACTAGTTTGCGTAGAAACAGACAGACGGACAGACGGACAGACAGACGGACAGACAGACGGACAGACGGACAGACGGACATGGCTATATCAACTCAGGAGGTGATCCTGATCAAGAATATATATACTTTATAGGGTCGGAGATGTCTCCTTCACTGCGTTGCACACTTTTGACCAAAATTATAATACCCTCTGCAAGGGTATAATAAGAAAGGAATGCTAACTTCGGGCGGAGCCGAAGTTGTATATTATGTACATTATATTCTCCAAAATTATTCATATGATGCATTCTTAATACTCATAAAAAATCCCAACTTCCTAACTTTAAAAACACCAAAGTTATGGCATTTCCAATCGTTCAGTTATATGGCAGCTATAGGATATAGTCGGCCGATCCTTATGAAATTTGATAGGTCGGATTGATTGTCCAAAAATAAAACCCATAGAAAATCCCAACTTCCTAACTTAACAAACACCAAAGTTATGGCATTTCCGATCAATCAGTTATATGGCAGCTATAGGATATAGTCGGCCGATCCTTATGAAATTTGGTAGGTCGGATTGACTAACCAAATATAAAACCCATAGAAAATCCCAGCTTCCTAACTTTACAAACATCAAAGTTATGGCATTTCCGATGAATCAGTTTTATGGCAGCTATAGGATATAGTCGGCCGATCCCGGCCGTTCCGACATATATACTGCGTGCAAAGGAAAGAAGGGTGTGTGCAAAGTTTCAATTCGATAGCTTTAAAACTGAGAGACTAGTTTGCGTAGAAACAGACAGACGGACAGACGGACATGGCTATATCAACTTAGGAGGAGATCCTGATCAAGAATAAATATACTTTATAGGGTCGGAGATGTCTCCTTCACTGCGTTGCACACTTTTGACCAAAATTATAATACCCTGTGCAGGGTATAAAAACTTTGTATCCACAAAAATACCAATAAATTGCGTAATTAGAGCATGCCAAATCAAATGGCAAAATTATGCAAATGTTTCGGTTCGGGTAAAGACAATCAAGAATTATGAACCACGAAGATATCAAAATAATTCGACTTTAACATAAAATAATTAAGTGAACCATTTTTTAAATTTACCAAATATATTTAAAACAAGAAAGTAAACAAACTTCGGCAAGCCATTTATATTCTTCTTATTTGTTCACTTAAACATGAATTTCCTGCACAAAATTTGAATAGGATTTTTAAATTATTTATTTTCCAGCATACACAATTATTTATATCCTTTGTTTTTTACAAATTTAAAGCAAATAGGTACTTTTCTACATATTTTAAATTTACATATAATTGTATGTATTGACATGATAAAGTATAGGCTACTTACATAAAAAATATGAGTCACACATAATAATCCACTTCGAATTGATTTTAATACAATTCAAGAGCACCGTCAAGATAAAACAAGAAAGGAAAGCTAACTTCGGGCGGAGCCGAAGTTGATATACCCTTGCAGAATATTCTGCAAATTATATTCTCCAAAATTATTCATATGATGCGTTCTTAATACTCATAAAAAATTCAAACTTCCTAACTTTAAAAACACCAAAGTTATGGCATTTCCAATCGTTCAGTTATGTATATGGCAGCTATAGAATATAGTCGGCCGATCCTTATGAAATTTGATATGTCGGATTGATTGGGCAAAAATAAAACCCATAGAAAATCCCAACTTCCTAACTTAACAAACACTAAAGTTATGGCATTTCCGATCAATCAGTTATATGGCAGCTATAAGATATAGTCGTCCGATCCTTATGTAATTTGGTAGGTCGGATTAATTGGCCAAATATAAAACCCATAGAAAATCCCAACTTTCTAACTTTACAAACACCAAAGTTATGGCATTTCCGATCAATCAGTTATATAGCAGCTATAGGATATAGTCGGCCGATCCTTATGAAATTTGGTACGTCGGATTGATTGGCCAAATATAATACCCATAGAGAGTCCCAACTTCCTAACTTAACAAACAGCAGAGTTATGGCATTTCCGATCAACCAGTTATATGGCAGCTATAGGATATAGTCGGCCGATCCCGGCCGTTCCGACTTATATACTGCGTGCAAAGGAAAGAAGGGTGTGTGCAAAGTTTCAATTCGATATCTTTAAAACTGAGAGACTAGTTCGCGTAGAAACAGACAGACGGACAGACAGACGGACAGACGGACAGACGGACATGGCTATATCAACTCAGGAGGTGATCCTGATCAAGAATATATATACTTTATAGGGTCGGAAATGTCTCCTTCACTGCGTTGCAAACTTTTGACTGAAATTATAATACCCTCTGCAAGGGTATAAAAAAGAGGACGGAAGCTAACTTCGGCAAGCCGAAGTTTTAATACCCTTTCAGACTTTTCCGAATTTGCTAAAAATGAAAAAGTAGCGAAAGGAATAAGGTATATGTTCCTATGGGAGCTATAGGATATAGACGTCCGATCGTCACGCGCTATTACCCTAATCAAGGTATGCATAACAAATACGATTTGAAAAGATTAATGTCGATAGCTTATATACTGCGCGAAATATCCTAAAAATCATTAAATTTTAACCGATTTTACCCTACTGTACCTATGGGACCTATAGGATATAGACGTCCGATCGCCAAGCACTTTTACCCTGATCAAGGTACGCATAAAAAAATAAGATTTGGAAAGATTTATGTTAATAGCTTTTACACTGCGCGAAATATCTTCCATTCTTGCAAGTTATATCCGATTGTTCTTATGGGAGCTATAGGATATAGACATCCGATCGGTTTACTGCGAGTTAAGTCATGGGTTTTTCAATTTTCTGATTGAATTTAATACGAAATAAGATATATTAAAAACAAGAAAGGAAAGCTAACTTCGGGCGGAGCCGAAGTTGATATACCCTTGCAGAATACTCTGTAAATTATATATTCTCCAATTATATATTCTCCAAAATTATTCATATAATGCATTCTTAATACTCATAAAAAATCCCAACTTCCTAACTTTACAAACACGAAAGTTATGGCATTTCCGATCAATCAGTTATATGGCAGCTATAGGATATAGTCGGCCGATCCTTATGAAATTTGGTAGGTCGGATTGATTGGCCAAATATAAAACCCATAGAAAATCCCAACTTCCTAACTTTACAAACACAAAAGTTATGGCATTTCCGATCAATCAGTTATATGGCAGCTATAGGATATAGTCGGCCGATCCTTATGAAATTTGGTAGGTCGGATTGATTGGCCAAATATAAAACCCATAGAAAATCTCAACTTCCTAACTTTACAAACACGAAAGTTATGGCATTTCCGATCAATCAGTTATATGGCAGCTATAGGATATAGTCGGCCGATCCCGGCCGTTCCGACTTATATACTGCGTGCAAAGGAAAGAAGGGTGTGTGCAAAGTTTCAATTCGATAGCTTTAAAACTGAGAGACTAGTTCGCGTAGAAACAGACAGACGGACAGACGGACAGACAGACGGACAGACGGACATGGCTATATCAACTCAGGAGGTGATCCTGATCAAGAATATATATACTTTATAGGGTCGGAGATGTCTCCTTCACTGCGTTGCACACTTTTGACCAAAATTATAATACCCTCTGCAAGGGTATAATGATAAGCTATTGTGTATTTTCTTCAAAATCATTGTTTCCCGTTTCTAGGAATATATAAATAAATATGCATTCCACTTTATTCCTAGAAATATAAAAATAATGAAAAATACTTAAGTGACCCATAAAATTCCCGGTAGCCTTTTAATTTTGTTTTCTTGGAAATTTTAATTAATTTTATTACTTAAACATGGAAATCCGACAACAAAAAATGTATTTAATTAGTTATTTTCCAGCATACACACTTATAAATACACTTTGTTTATAAAAAATTTTTAAAATTTATATAAAATTATGTATGTATGTATTGGCTATTCACTTAAAAAATATGACTCACACAAAATAAGCTAATTCAAATTGGTTTTAATATAATTCATAAGCACCGTTAAGATAAAAATGGGTTTCATAATTTTCATAAGCACCCTTATTGAATTAAATTCCTTTTCTAGGCCCTCTTAACCCTTTTGAAAGAACAAAGCACTGAAAACCGCAGCTAGAATGGCAACCTAGGCAAAGTAGCGCCTGCCCTGCCAGCAACATAGAAGAACCGATCTAAACCCCGCCTATGACACTACCATTACCGACTGTTTCTCCGGAAGTAAAGTCATGATCTGTACAATTTTTCTCTTATTCCAAAGCTCTGCTGCTGATGATTGGACTCGCAACGATCAGTTTTGTGGTGGAGCCGAAATCGAGCAGATCGTCAGCACGGAAGAATAAATTCAAATAAATTAGCACCAGATCAGAAAAATGGCGAGCAAAGCCAGTGAGTTGTGATCCCATCCCCTCTCTTTTAATGAACTGATCTTATGAATCCTTTTCCAGCTATCCTGCTACTATTAATGGGTCACCTTCTGGTTGCCCGGACCTTTGCGCAGTACAACTTTGAAATTAAGGAGAAAGTGAACCTCAGTAGTCCTCCAGGCAACTTCAGCTACATGGACCGCTTCAGCTCCAAACTCTTCCAGAAAATCGCGAAGCCGAACCAGGGTAACGTCGTCATCTCCCCCCTCTCCGTGCATGCACTGCTTGGCATGATCCTTGCGGCATCTTTTGGGGAGACTTTGCGAGAACTGAAGCAAGTCGGGGAGTTCGGCAAGAATCACACTGATGTGGCCCTGGACTTCCAGCGACTGGTCAAGACCAAGGATCATCTGGCGGGTTCCGAGCTGGCAATAGCGATGAGGGTCTTCTACAACCAGCGGCTGGGTGGCATCAATCCCAGATTTCATGAGTTCGCAAAGATCTACTATAACGCCAGCACAGTGCCCGTAGACATGAGCAACGGCGAGGTCACGGCCAACAAGATCAATGACTGGGTGGCGAATAGCACTGGGAACAAGATCAAGAACTTGATCTCGTCCAAAAGCATTACATCTAATGTGCAGGCCATACTGGTGAACGCCGTGTATTTTAAGGGCCGCTGGGAAAAGGATTTCTCCACTAGTGCCACGCGCCCCGCCAAATTCCGCCTCACTGACGGTAGAACTTCCCAGGTGGCAATGATGTACAGCAAAAATGTCTACGGCTTTGCCGATCTGCCCGAGCTGAACGCCACCGCCCTGGAACTAGCCTACAAGGACAGTGAAACCAGCATGCTGATCCTGCTGCCCAATCGGCACGATGGATTGGCCGACCTTGAGCAAAAGTTGGCCCTACCGGAGTTCGATCTCAACCGGATCGCCCCCCGCCTGCGACGCCAGATTGTTGAAGTGAGCTTGCCAAAGTTCCGGATCGAGTTCGAGCAGGACATGACCGAACCCCTAAAGGAGCTGGGCCTCCGCCAGATGTTCTCGCAAAGCTCGCAGGTGATCAACTTGCTCAATCAGCCAGTGGGCTTTGATGAGATCAAGCAGAAGGCCTACATCGATGTGGGCGAGGGGGGAACCGAGGCCGCGGCAGCTACCTGTAAGATCTTACCCACTTTCCTCCCCGTAATCCATTACTAATAATTCTCTGTCCTAGATGTGATGGTTAGGATTATGAGCGGTTTTTCCATATTCGTCGCCAACCGGCCGTTCGTTTTTGCCATCCGCACCCCCAGCTCAGTGCTCTTCGTGGGTCACGTGGAGGATCCAGTTGTGAAATGAATCAACTGCCGATGTCTACAACCGACAAGACAGGATTTTATTTCAGAAAAGAGCCTTGCCTCAATGCATTTGTAAAAAAAAACAATAAAGTTGTTTCAGAATTAAGGAATTTCATGTATTCTAATTCGACATGATCGTGTCGTAACTGAACTATGATGATGTTATCTCGGTCAAAAAGTCACCATGCTTTAAGGTGACAAAAGAGCATATCGTCGCACTGAGGGCGATCTCAAAAAGTTGTTGCACAAAACAAAAAATTACTACTTCGCTGATCTGCTACATAATGCTGATCCTACAAAACCATATGGATTTAGCATCTGGAAAGCAGCTAGAGTTATAAAAGGGCAGCCCCCTCGCAGAATACCTATTAAGCGTACTGACAACACTTGGTGCAGATCGGACTCCGAAATTTCTCTGGCTTTTGCTGACGAACTGGAAAATCGCTTTCAGCCATTTAACTTTGCGAAGCATGATGACGTTGAAAACACACTGCAATTTCTTAATGCTGCCTCCCCAGAAGCAGAGCCTATTCGTCATTTAAGTCCGGAAGATGTTTGTCACCAAATAAAAAAGCTGCACCTCAGTAAAGCTCCAGGATTTGACGGTATTGGCGGCAGGGTTGTCAAGGCACTTCCGAAAAAGGGTATACTGTTTTTAGTCCTCCTGTTACCTCCATGTTACTTATCCACCATTTTGGATGCCTTCGGGAATAGACAGTACAGATCTGCTATCTTCTTGGACGTAAAGGAAGCTTTCGATAGAGTGAAGACTTTCTTGCCAACTGCGCAGTATTTCCTCCTTAAAACATATCTGCTGGATAGAAGCTTTATGGTTGAAGTGAGAAGCGAAAGATCATCTATCCGATGCATACGAGCTGGCGTACCACAAGGTAGTGTTTTTGGTCCTGTGCTATACACCCTTTACACCTCTGACTTGCCAAACCCCAGAGACCAGGGTATCCTCCTGGCAACGTATGCTGATGACACAGCCTTCATCGCAAACTCTCCGTGTCGAATCGAGGCGTCCAGAATTACCCAGAGCTTCTTGGACTTGTACAGCGAGTGGACTAACAGGTGGAATATAAGCATAAACGAAAATAAATCGCAACATTGCAACTTCTCCTTAAGGCATCCAACCCTCCCTAGAGTTAAATTCCAAGACACGCTCATCCCACAATCCCCTCAGGCGCAGTATCTTGGATTGATCCTCGACAAGCGGCTCACATGGAGGCAACACACCGTCAAATTAGCAGCAACATGCCGTAGTAAGCTTAGGAAGGTTAATTGGATGCTGGAACAAATCAATCGTCACTCAAGTCGCTACAATGCACGGATTCGAGCCCACTCGAACCACCTAGCTGCATCATTGGCAACCCCTTTGATTAGAAAAAGGCTAAAGAGAAGGCATCAAGCAGACCTATGGATAGGAGGGCGGCATAGAACGAGAGTCCTTCCCCAATAAATAAAATATAATCGTGATCATCACCAAAATCTCCTGTTATTTTTAAAGTCGAAAACATATTGATATTTATCGCTGCTGTTATGTTTTTTCGTGTTATGTTTGTTACTCTTTCTACTCCCTACGTTTTATAGCCATTTAATTGGCTGATTAACGTCTAAATAAAATATATGTTACATTAAAAAAAAAAAAAAAAGAGAGTTACATACTAAGTTTAATGAACCTGTAAACCGAATTTTTGCCAATCGAAAATAACACTCAAAGAAAACTTTGAAATAACTATTCGCATATGAATTAAAACATAAATCATTTCTGAGACTAAAAAGAAGAGAACATTGAACGAGTACAGGAATCATTAGATAATAAAAAATGTATATCGATTAGATGCCAATTGTGTTATTATGAACATTACCACACTCTACCTTATTATCTGAATACAAATATGCCTTCTTGGGTGGAAAACTAGAAAAAGATTTAAATGCTTAATTAGAGCATGCCAAATCAAATGGCAAAATACCGCAAATCTTTCGGATCGGGGAAAGACCGATAATCCAATAAGAAAACAGCAATTAAATTTGGCACACTGTTCCGGTGCGGACCCTTTTTAGTTAAGGTCCAAATACATAAAAGTCAAAATCTCCCCAAGCGGCCATCACATTTCCTAAGGTCCTAATTTCATGAAACTTTTTAGCTGTTGTGTTTCACAAAAACATATTAAAGTCAATTTGAACTGTTTCGAGAAATTCAAAGTAAATTTTATCAAAAGTGGTATCTAATTTTTATTTGATAAATCATCAATGATTAATTATATTTTCTTTTATAAACAAAATATAAAAAAATTTTCTTAAAAATAAAAACCTATGCATTTTAAAGTTTAATAAAAGTCTTACCTTTAATAATAAATATTAATAATACAACATTTGGTTAAAAATTTTCGTTAAACATAATTTTAAGTGCCTCCCAAGTGGAAAAAATAAAGAAAGTTCCGAAATGTTGCTAAAAAAACTCAACTTAATCAAAAAAATCCCAGTAGGCTTAAAATTTTATTTATTGAGCTTTTCCCAGTACACTGTCATATAATGCGATTCGATACCGACTGCTTGTCTGTACCATTTTCTCTTATCCTAAAGCCGTATAACCTGACTCTGCTAATTGGTGTTGCAACGATCAGTTTTGTAGTGGGTCTGAAAACGAGCAGATCGTCGGAACGGAAGAATAAATTCTTTTAAATCAGCACCAGATAAGAAAAATGGCGAGCAAAGCCAGTGAGTTGTGATTCCTCCCCCTCTCTGTTAAAGAAATGATCTTATGAATCCTCTTCCAGGTATCCTGCTACTATTAATGGGTCCCCTTTTGGTTTCCCAGACCTTCGAGCAGACCAACTTTGATCGTATTCAATCCCAAAACAACAGTCGACAACTATCGCCTTCCTTCAGCTACATGGATCGATTCAGCGGCAAACTCTTCCAGAAAATCGCGAAGTCGAACCCGGGCAACGTCGTCATCTCTCCCTTCTCCGTTCACGCCCTGCTGGGCATGATCCTTGCGGCATCTTCTGGGGAGACTTTGCGAGAACTGAAGCAAGTCGGGGAGTTCGGCAAGAATCACACTGATGTGGCCCTGGACTTCCAGCGACTGATCAAGTTCACGGATCATCTGCAGGGTGTCGAGTTGACAACAGCGATGAGGGTCTACTACAACCAGCGGCTGGGTGGCATCAATACCAGATTTGAGGAGTTCGCCAAGATCTACTACACCGCCGGTACGGAGCCCGTGGACATGGATAACGGCGAGGTTACGGCCACCAACATTAACGCCTGGGTGGCGAACAGCACCCGGAACAAGATCCAGAACTTGATCTCGTCCAAAAGCATTACATCTGATGTGCAGGCCATACTGGTGAACGCCGTGTATTTTAAGGGCCGCTGGGAAAAGGCTTTTTCCACTAGTGCCACGCGCCCCGCCAAATTCAGCCTCACTGACGGTAGAACTTCCCAGGTGGCCATGATGCACAGCAAAGATGTCTACGGCTTTGCCGATCTGCCCGAGCTGAACGCCACCGCCCTGGAACTGGCCTACAAGGACAGTGAAACCAGCATGCTGATCCTGCTGCCCAATAAGAACGATGTATTGGCCGACCTTGAGCAAAAGTTGGCCCTACCGGAGTTCGATCTCAACCGGATTGCCCCCCGCCTGCGTCGCCAGAAGGTTGAAGTGGGTTTGCCGAAGTTCCGGATCGAGTTCGAGCAGGACTTGATCAAACCCCTAAAGGAGCTGGGTCTCCGCCAGATGTTCTCGCCAAGCTCGCAGGTGATCAACTTGCTCAATCAGCCAGTGCGCGTTGACCAGATCAAGCAGAAGGCCTACATCGATGTTGGCGAGGGGGGAACCGAGGCCGCGGCAGCATCCTGTAAGAACTCACCCAATTTTCCCCCGTAATCCATTACTAATAAATTTCTGTTCTAGATGTGAGGGTGAAGCGTAGAATGCGTTCTGACGACCCCATATTCGTCGCCAACCGGCCGTTCGTTTTTGCCATCCGCACTCCCAGCTCAGTGCTCTTCGTGGGTCACGTGGAGGATCCAGGTCTGAAATAAATAATGAGCTATGTCTACAATCGACAATAGATGGCTTTACTTCCGAAAGGATCCAATAAAGTTGTTTCAGAATTAATAAATTTTATGTTTTCTAATTCCAAAGCAAATATGAGGAATGGCCTCAATTTTGCGACACGTTCGTAGTGTCTGTGGACCGACGGGAAATCCTCTCTAGCTGACAAAAATTCCACAATCTAAAATCATGATTGGGTGGAGAGGTACTTTACTAAGTAAAACTTATTAAAGGATGGTCGATACAATAAACATCTTTAACGCGATTCCTAGTAAACTGGATATGGAAACTCGACAGTCTTGGGCAGGGCTCCCAGAAGGAGAGAGATCGTTCTCCAGATGTGACTGCCTAGAATCTTGACAGTCTACTCTCAAGACTTATGAGGAACGCATCTCATCAAGGTAAACATCTTGTGCGATGTTTTAAATTCGCCAGGAATGGCTTGTGTTGTCTGCATACAGCCACATTCGATTAAATTTCTATCGATGAAAATACGTTGATCATTTGTAAAGCAAAATAAATTGTGCTTCAATTGTGTTTCAATTGTAAGAAACATGTACATATAATATATATATAGTGTGTATATATTGTGTGTATATAGATAGTATTTCTTGAATTGTCTACATTGCATGAACATAGTTAGACGAACTCCGGAATTCATGAAATTCACTATATAAACATATTAATAAATCTTCTTTTTATACTCTTGCAGTGGGTATTATAATTTGGGTCAAAAGTGCGCAACGCAGTGAAGTATAAAGTATATATATTCTTGATCAGGATCATCAGATATCAAATATATGATCATTGATCTTTCGTAAATCGAAATAAATTGCCTTCAATTGTTTGAGTAACAAACATATTGCCAGGCTGTGCACTTCCAAGACCCAAACCCAAATTAGACCCAAATTATATCTTGAATTTGTCTGCATTGCCTTAACAGGGGCTTATTTAATCGTATTCATGTACTCCAGAATTCATGGAATTCGTTGCATAAACGAATCTAAGTGCTGCACCGTAGAGCTCGACTTAAATCCAGTTCCGACTTCTTAGTCTCAAGTACTGAAAATTTGGCTGAAACGAAGAGAAAAAGGTCTTGGGGTGGAAAACTAGAAAACAACATAATTAGACCGAGGTGACAAAAGAACTTTGTAGCCACAAAAATACCATAAAATTTCGTAATTAGAGCATGCCAAATTAAATGGCAAAATTATGCAAATGTTTCGGTTCGGGGAAAGACAATCAAGAATTATGAACCACGAAGATATCAAAATTATTCGGCTTTAACATAAGTAAACACAAAATAATTAAGAGTACTATTTTTTAAATTTACCAAATATATTTTAAGTAAGCAAACTTACTTTCTTATATTCTTATATTCTTTTTATTTGTTCACTTAAACATGAATTTCCAGCACAAAATTTGAATAGGATTTTTAAATTATTTATTTTCCAGCATACACATTTATGTATATCCTTTGTTTTTAACAAATTTAAAACAAATAGGTACTTTTCTACATATTTAAAATTTACATATAATTGTATGTATTGACATGATAAAGTATAGGCTACTTACATAAAAAATATGAGTCACACATAATAATCCACTTCGAATTGATTTTAATACAATTCAAGAGCACAGAAAAGCTAACTTACACCCTTGCAGAAAATTCTGTAAATTATATTCTCCAAAATGATTCATGTGATGCTTTCTTAACACTCATAAAAAATCCCAACTTCCTAACTTTACAAACACCAAAGTTATGGCATATGCAGAAGAAAGAAGGGTGTGTGCAAAGTTTCAATTCGATATCATTAAAACTGAGAGACCAGTTTGCGTAGAAACCGACAGACGGACAGACGGACAGACGGTCATGGCTATATCAACTCAGGAGGTGATCCTGATCAAGAATATATATACTTTATAGGGTCGGAGATGTCTCCTTCATTGCATTGCACACTTTTGACCAAAATTATAATACCCTCTGTAAGGGTATAAAAAAGGGTTTTCATAACTAGGTCTCATTGAATTTAATTCCTTTTTTAGCCACTGGAAACCCAACTGGAAACCGCAGATAGAATAGCAACATAGGAAAAGTAGACCCTGATCATTGGAATTGGGCTTTTCCCAGTTCTAAAATAGAGGCTTCCCTGCCAGCAAAAGATAGAAGAACCGACCTAAAGTCTCTGCCATATCATGCGATTCGCTTACGGACTGCTTCTCCGGAGCATAGTAGATTACGGGTTGCTTCTCCGGAGCACAGTAGAGTCACGATCTGTACCATTTCTCTCTCATCCTAAACCCGTATAGATGATTGGATTCGCAACGATCAGTTTTGTGGCGGAGCCGAAATCGAGCGGACGATTTGCGCGGAAGAATACATTTAATTAAATCAGCACCAGATAAGAAAAATGGCGAGCAAAGCCAGTGAGTTGTAATCCCTCTTCCCTCTCTCTGACATAAATTATCTTTCGAAACCTCTTCCAGCTATCGTGCTCCTACTAACGGGACACCTTCTGGTTGCCCATACCTTCGCACAACAGCAAGATAATACCTGGCAAACACGTACAGTCAATGTACAACGCGATCGTGGCTTGCGCACCCAGCCAGGCAACTCCAACTGGGGACAACAGGCCAACCAACAACCTCCGAACAATGTGCAGGAGGTGCCCCTTAATCAGCAAGCGACGACCACCCCCCCACCCAATCGTCCGCCACCCTCGTACAGCTACATGGACCGCTTCAGCGCCAAGCTCTTCCAGAAAATAGTGAGGCAGCCTTGGCAGGGCAACATCGTCTTCTCACCCTTCTCCGTCCACGCCCTGCTGGGCATGATCTATGCGGCATCTTCTGGGGACACTATGCGCGAAGTGCAGCAGGTCGGCGAGTTCGGCGAGAGCCAGATGGATGTGGCCCAGGACTTCGAGCGGCTTTACAAATTTAAGGATCATCTGCAGGGTGCCGATCTGACAATGGCGCTGAGGGTCTTCTACAACCAGCGGCTGAGCGGCATCAATCCCAGCTACGATGCGTTCGCTAAGTTCTACTACGACGCCGGCACAGAGCCCGTGAACATGGATAACGTCCTGGATACGGCTTCCAAGATCAACGCCTGGGTAGCGGACAGCACTCAGAACAAGATCCAGAACTTGGTCCGTGCCAATGATATTAATTCCCAGATGCAGGCCCTGTTGGTGAACGCCGCGTATTTCAAGGGCCGCTGGGAGAACGAGTTCTCCACCAGAAACACACAGCCCGCCGAATTCAGCCACACCGACGGTACAGTTTCCCAGGTGGCCATGATGTTCAACGACGATGTCTTCGGCCTGGCCGATCTGCCCGAGCTGAACGCCACCGCCCTGGAACTGTCCTACAAGAACAGTGCCACCAGCATGCTGATCCTGTTGCCCAATAGGATCAATGGACTGGCCGACCTTGAGCAAAAGTTGGCCCAGCCGCAGTTCGATCTCAACCAGCTCGCCCACCGCCTTCGCCGCCAGAGGGTGGCAGTGGGCCTGCCCAAGTTCCGGATCCAGTTCAATCAGGACATGACCGAACCCCTGAAGGATCTGGGCCTCCGCCAGATGTTCACTCCCAACTCGCAGGTGAACAAGTTGCTGGATGAGCCGGTGCGCGTGGACAAGATCCTGCAGAAGGCCTACATCGATGTGGACGAGAGCGGAACCGAGGCCCCGCCTTCCGGTAAGATCTCACCTTCTTTCCTCCCCGAAATCATAACTAATCATTCCCTGCTGTAGATGCCGGGTCGCTGCCAGTCAGGTCGCCGGACTTTGTCGTCGACCGGCCGTTCGTCTTTGCCATCCGCGCCCCCAGCTCAGTGCTCCTTGTGGGTCACGTGGAGAAGCCCTTGCCGATGACCGCCAGAATCGACCCAGCTATTGCCTACTACGGGCAATAGATGGCTTGCTTCCAAAAAGCGTCCTGTGTCGATGTATTTGTATAAAAATAAATTGTACATTTTGGATTATTAATTAATTTTAAAATTGAAAAATAATCTTGTATTTGCGAACTTTCTTATCGCTAAATTATATATATTGAACTTTATTATTTGGTTGATGGCTTCTCGGAATTTTTGGCAATTTGTAAAAACCTTATCTATGGTTTTTGGGAAGCTGATTTGATGAATAATGAGCTTTAGTCTGCCTTTTGGGTCAATATTTTATTACTCAGGGAAAAAGCCTCTTCTAATCTCCTCCGAATATTTCTTATCAGGGGCCACAAGAGTGTCCATGCAACTTGCATAGAAAACAAATCATTACCTGTTTATTATAGTCACTAAAAATTGAATTTCGTTAAAATTTATATTTCAGCACTATTACTTAAAAATTATTGCAGTTGGAGCTTTGTATGTTATAACGGATTACATAGAATATATCAAAATTGTTCGAAAATGCAATATTGACTCATTCGCTTTACTACTGTAGAACAGCGAGTGAAAATATATACTCTTTAAACGGGGAAACTAACAATTGTATTATTAACTTTAAATAAGTGATTTAACTATCTTATGCTTTCTACATAATAAAGATTTTATTTATTACAATTTACAAATACTGATAATGGATGGATTTTTTTCATTTTTCTGTTCAATCATTGAATATAAAACAAAATGATAAGCTAGCTGTACAATTGTTTATTTTCTTAATAATTATTTTTTCCCATTTCCAGGAACAATGTGGAATGTTATATATATATGAACAAATAATGAAAACAATTTAAGTGTCCCGTTAAATTCCCTGTTCACGTACAAATGAAAATCCGGCAAAAATTTGAATATGATTTTTAAATTACTTATATTAAATTACTTATATTTCAGCATTTATTTGTGTATTCACAATTATGTATATCCATTGTTTTTCACAAATTTTAAACAAATAGGTACTTTTCTACATATTTAAAATTTACATACAATTGTATGTATTGACATGATTAAGTAAATATCATATTACTTAAAAAAGCTGACTCACACAAAATAAGACAATTCAGATTAGTTTTCATACAATTCAAGAGCACTGTTAAGAGTAAAAATGGATTTTCATAACTTTTATAATTAGGCCTTATTGAATTCAATTTTTCTAATCCCAGGAAACCCAACTGGAAACCTCAGCTAGAATATCAACCGAGGAAAAGTAGCCCCTGATCATTGGAATTGGGCTTTTCCCAGTTCTAAAATAGAGGCTTCCCTGCCAGCAAAAGATAGAAGAACCGACCTAAAGTCTCTGCCATATCATGCGATTCGCTTACGGACTGCTTCTTCGGAGCATAGTAGAGTCACAATCTGTACCATTTCTCTCTCATCCTAAATCTGTATAGCCTGGCACTGGTCTGTTGCTGATGATTGGACTCGCAACGATCAGTTTTGTGGTGGAGCCGAAATCGAGCAGATCGTCCGTACGGAAGAATAAATTCAATTTAATCAGCACCAGATAAGAAAAATGGCGAGCAAAGCCAGTGAGTTGTGATCCCTCCCCCCTCTCTCTTAAAGAAATGATCTTATGAATCCTCTTCCAGGTATCCTGCTACTATTAATGGGACACCTTCTGGTTGCCCAGACCATCGCGCAGGCCAACTTTGATCGTAGGCAATCCCAAAACAACAGTCGACAACTATCGCCTTCCTTCAGCTACATGGACCGATTCAGCGGCAAACTCTTCCAGAAAATCGCGAAGTCGAACCCGGGAAACGTTGTCATCTCTCCCTTCTCCGTCCACGCCCTGCTGGGCATGATCCTTGCGGCATCTGTTGGGGAGACTAGGCGCGAGCTGAAACACGTCGGGGAGTTTGGCCCTAGTCAGTTTCATGTAGCCCGGAACTTCCGGCGGCTGCTCAAATTCAAGGATCATCTGCAGGGTGTCGAGTTGACGACAGCGATGAGGGTCTATTACAACCAGCGACTGGGGGGCATCAATCCCAGATTTGAGGAGTTCGCCAAGATCTACTACACCGCCGGTACGGAGCCCGTGGACATGGATAACGGCGGGGTCACGGCCACCAAGATCAACGCCTGGGTGGCGAACAGCACCCGGAACAAGATCCAGAACTTGATCTCGCCCGGCAGCATTACATCTAATCTGGGGGCTATACTGGTGAACGCCGTGTATTTTAAGGGCCGCTGGGAGCACGATTTCTCCACTAAGAACACGCACCCCGACGAATTCCGCCACACTGACGGTAGAACTTCCGAGGTGGTCATGATGTACAGCAATGATGTCTACGGCCTGGCCGATCTGCCCGAGCTGGACGCCACCGCCCTGGAACTGGCCTACAAGGACAGTGAAACCAGCATGCTGATCCTGCTGCCCAATCGGCACGATGGATTGGCCGACCTTGAGCAAAAGTTGGCCCTACCGGAGTTCGATCTCAACCGGATTGCCCCCCGCCTGCGACGCCAGAAGGTTGAAGTGAACTTGCCGAAGTTCCGGATCGAGTTCGAGCAGGACTTGATCAAACCCCTAAAGGAGCTGGGCCTCCGCCAGATGTTCTCGCCACGCCCGCAAGTGATCAACTTGCTCAATCAGCCAGTGCGCGTTGACCAGATCAAGCAGAAGGCCTACATCGATGTTGGCGAGGGGGGAACCGAGGCCGCGGCAGCATCCTGTAAGATCTCACCCACTTTCTCCCCGTAATCCATTACTAATAATTCTCTGTCCTAGATGTGAGGATGGCGTTTTTGTCCCTTACTTTCAACCCCACCTTCTACGCCAACCGGCCGTTCGTTTTTGCCATCCGCACTCCCAGCTCAGTGCTCTTCGTGGGTCACGTGGAGGATCCAGGTCTGAAATAATTCAAAAGCTGATGTCTACAACCGACAATAAAGGGTTTGATTTCCGAAAAGAATCTTGCCTCAATGCATTTGTAAAAAAAAAAACAATAAAGTTGTTAAAGAATTAATGAATGTGATGTTTTCTAATTTGACATGATCGTATTGTTTGTGGACCGACGGGAAATCCTCTATAGCTGCTAGAAATTTCACTTTCTGACATCATATTTGGGTGAAGAAGCACTTAACTTAGTAAAACACATTGCCTCCATAGAAACTCGATTCTTTATCGCTCCTGGATGTGCGGCTGACATACTGCCAGCCATTGAGTTCCAGGCCCAAACATCTTTAATGACACGTCACAAGCCATGGAAGCTTGTTTAAGAAGTTTTAATGCATCCACCTCATACTCCGGACATCGTCCCAAGCGATTTCCATCGCTTTTTGGATACGCTTAATTTTTTCGATGAGCTGAAATTGAGTTTAAAGGAGGCTTGTGAAAATCGAATCACCCAGTTTTTTGTCATTAGAGACAAGGACCTCTTAAGGAGAGGCATATATAGAAATTACCATTGAAGCGGCAGCTTTTAAATCGGACAATTGTAACTATATTAAAATAATCATCAAAAATCAATAAAGAAATCAATATAATCTTTTGCGTGGCATCCAGCAAATTTGTGTGCATAGAATGCGATAAAAACTCGCAAATATGTCTGAAACTTGTGCAGTGAAAAACAAGAGAGAACGCTATAGTCGAGTGCCCCGACTATCAGATACCCGTTACTCAGCTAAAGGGAGTGCGAGGGAGATGGAGATAGAAACTTTGATCACGCATAACTTTTTAACGAATGGTCCGATTTGAAAAATTTCTTCTACATTTCGATAGGTATTGATAAACACAATAAAACTGCATTTTTACTTTTCCGAAATATTTAAATTTTTAAAATCGTATATGAGCGATTGTGGGCGTTAAAGGGGGCGTGGCACCTTTTTGAAACAAACTTGCGCTGCGTAGGAACTCCTAGAATCTGCATGCAAAATGCCAATCTTCTAGCTTTTATAGTTTCCGGACAGACAGACGGACAGACGGACATGGCTATATCGACTCGGCTAGTGACCCTGATCAAGAATATATATACTTTATAGGGTCGGAAACGCTTCCTTCTAGCTGTTACATACTTTTGCACGAATACAATATACCCTTTTACTCTACGAGTAACGGGTATAATAATGAAAAATAATGAAACAATGAAAAATCAAATGAATTTAAATATTAATGCAATCGGTTCGATATCAAAGAACGTCCTAAGCGGCAATAGTTTTGATAAGCGCTGGGCTAAATTTATTTTTGGTTAAGAGGATAATTAAATATTGCTTAAATATCTAGACAAAACGCGATTATTTTAAATCGTTCGCGAGTCTAAAGGAAATGAGTATCAAAAATTGTTAAAACACACCTTCAAAGTTGAAAAAAAATTTCGTGATCAGAATAACAACTCATTCTAGGAATTAATTAAACCATAATAGATTAGTATACTACGAGAATTTAAATAGAGAGTTTAATGAAACTGTAAACCGAATTTTTGCGAATCGAAAATAACACTCAAAGAAAACTTTGAAATAACTATTCGCATATGAATTAAAACATAAATCATTTCTGAGACTAAAAAGAAAGGAAAGCTAACTTCGGACGGAGCCGAAGTTGATATACCCTTGCAGAATATTCTGTAAATTATATTCTACAAAATTATTAATTTGATGCATTCTTAATACTCATAAAAAGTCCCAATTTCCTAATTTTAAGAACACCAAAGTTATGGCATTTCCGATCGATCAGTTATATGGCAGCTATAAGATATAGTCGGCCGATCCTTATGAAATTTGGTAGGTCGGATTGATTGGCCAAATATAAAACCCATAGGAAATCCCAGCTTCCTAACTTTGCAAACACTAAGGTTATGGCATTTCCGATCAATCAGTTCCCAACTTTACAAACACCAAAGTTATGGCATTTCCGATCAATCAGTTATATAGCAGCTATAGGATATAGTCGGCCGATCCTTATGAAATTTGGTAGGTCGGATTAATTGGCCAAATATAAAACCCATAGAAAATCCCAACTTCCCAACTTTACAAACACCAAAGTTATGGCATTTCCGATCAATCAGTTATATAGCAGCTATAGGATATAGTCGGCCGATCCTTATGAAATTTGGTATGTCGGATTGATTGGCCAAATATAATACCCATAGAGAGTCCCAACTTCCTAACTTAACAAACAGCAGAGTTATGGCATTTCCGATCAATCAGTTATATGGCAGCTATAGGATATAGTCGGCCGATCCCGGCCGTTCCGATATCTTTAAAACTGAGAGACTAGTTCGCGTAGAAACAGACAGACGGACAGACGGACATGGCTATATCAACTCAGGAGGTGATCCTGATCAAGAATATATATACTTTATAGGGTCGGAGATGTCTCCTTCACTGCGTTGCACACTTTTGACCAAAATTATAATGCCCTCTGCAAGGGTATAAAAATGTATATCGATTAGATGCCAATTGTGTTATTATGAACATTACCACACTCTACCTTATTATCTGAATACAAATATGCCTTCTTGGGTGGAAAACTAGAAAAAGATTTAAATGCTTAATTAGAGCATGCCAAATCAAATGGCAAAATACCGCAAATCTTTCGGATCGGGGAAAGACCGTCAAGAATTATGAACCACAGATAATTAAATTATAATAATCCGATAAGAAAACAGCAATTAAATTTAAATGCGGACCCTTTTTAGTACGCGTGTATGCGGGTTAAGGCCCAAATACATATAAGTCAAAATCTCCCCAAGCGGCCATCACATTTCCTAAGGTCCTAATTTCATGAAACTTTTTAGCTGTTGTGTTTCACAAGAACATATTAAAGTCAATTTGAACTGTTTCGAGAAATTCAATGTAAATTTTATCAAATCATCAATGATTAATTATATTTTCTTTTATAAACAAAATATAAAAAATTTTTCTTAAAAATAAAAACCTATTTTTTTAAGTTCAATATGTAGTAGGCCACCTTATGCCCAATAAACTATCGATTGTTAATGTTAAGCTAACTTTAAGGATAACATAATCTTAAAGCAAGCCCAATGTTAATCATTCTTGGTATATGGTTTGAATAAAGTGGACGTGTTTTGATAGAAAGTGCCTGAATTATTATATATACCGCTCCTCTAACAAATAAAAGTCTTATCTTTGGAAATTTAGGTTATTCATTGATACAGCTGATTATTTGAAGAATTTGAAGAAAATGTGGTCATTTCAAATAATTGCATCTTATTTCCAAGAACAAAGAACAAATTTAACAAGAAAGGAAAGCTAACTTCGGGCGGAGCCGAAGTTGATATACCCTTGCAGAATATTCTATAAATTATATTCTCCAAAATTATTCATATGATGCATTCTTAATACTCATAAAAAGTCCCAACTTCCTAACTTAACAAACAGCAGAGTTATGGCATTTCCGATCAATCAGTTATATAGCAGCTATAAGATATAGTCGGCCGATCCTTTTGAAATTTGGTAGGTCGGATTGATTGGCCAAAAATAAAACCCATAGAAAATCCCAACTTCCTAACTTTACAAACACCAAAGCTATGGCATTTCCGATCAATCAGTTATATGGCGGCTATAGGATATAGTCGTCCGATCCTTATGAAATTTGGCAGGTCGGATTGATTAGCCAAAAATAAAACCCATAGAAAATCCCAACTTCCTAACTTTAAAAACACCAAAGTTATGGCTTTTCCGATCGTTCAGTTATATGGCAGCTATATGATATAGTCGCCCGATCCGGCTTGTTCCGACTTATATACTACCTGCAATAGAAAGACAACTTTTGGGAAAGTTTCAAGCAGATAGCTTTAAAACTGAGGGACTAGTTTGCGTAGAAACGGACGGACAGACGGACAGACGGACAGACGGACGGACAGACGGACATGGCTAGATCGACTCTCCTGGTGATGCTGATCAAGAATATATATACTTTATAGGGTCGGAAATGTCTCCTTCACTGCGTTGCAAACTTTTGACTGAAATTATAATACCCTCTAATAAAACAACGACGGCATTTATTAATAAATTTTCGTTAAACATAATTTTAGGTGCCTCCCAAGTGGAAAAAATAAATAAAGTTCGCAAATGTTGCTAAAAAAAACTCAACTTAATCAAAAATTCCCAGTAGGCTTAAAATTTTATTTATAACTTTTGGGTAGGAAAAAATAACCATATATTTCTTATTTGTTTACTTAATTTAAACAGGCCTTTTTTAACCCCTCTTAACACTTTTTATACCCTTGCAGAGGGTATTATAATTTTGGTCAAAAGTGTGCAACGCAGTGAAGGAGACATCTCCGACCCTATAAAGTATATATATTCTTGATCAGGATCGCCTCCTGAGTTGATACAAGCATGTCCGTCTGTCTGTTTCTACGCAAACTAGTCTCTCAGTTTTAAAGATATCGAATTGAAACTTTACACACACCCTTCTTTCCTTTGCACGCAGTATATAAGTCGGAATATATATATATATCCTATAGCTGCCATACAACTGATTGATCGGAAATGCCATAACTTTGGTGTTTGTTAAGTTAGGAAGTCGGGATTTTCTATGGGTTTTATTTATGGCCAATCAATTCGACCTACCAAATTTCTATATCATACAGCTGTTATATAACTGAACGATTGGAAATGACATAACTTTGGTGTTTTTGAAGTTAGGAAGTTGGGATTTTTTATGAGTATTAAGAATGCATCATATGAATAATTTTGGAGAATATAATTTACAGAGTATTCTGCAAGGGTATATCAACTTCGGCTCCGCCCGAAGTTAGCTTTCCTTTCTTGTTAGTGAATAAAGCTGTGGAATCCGCTGCTAGAATGGCAACCGAATCGGAATTGAGCTTTTCCCAGTACACTGTCATATAATGCGATTCGATACCGACTGCTTGTCTGTACCATTTCCCTCTCATCCTAAAGCCGTATAGCCTGACTCTGCTAATTGGTCTTGCAACGATCAGTTTTGTAGTGGGTCTGAAAACGAGCAGATCGTCGGAACGGAAGAATAAATTCTTTTAAATCAGCACCAGATAAGAAAAATGGCGAGCAAAGCCAGTGAGTTGTGATCCCTCCCCCCTCTCTCTTAATGAAATGATCTTATGAATCCTCTTCCAGGTATCCTGCTACTATTAATGGGACACCTTCTAGTTGCCCAGACCTTCGCGCAGACCAACTTTGATCGTAATCAATCCCAAAACAACAGTCGACAACTATCGCCTTCCTTCAGCTACATGGACCGATTCAGCGGCAAACTCTTCCAGAAAATCGCGAAGCCGAACCAGGGTAACGTCGTCATCTCTCCCTTCTCCCTGCATGCCCTGCTGGGCATGATCCTTGCGGCATCTTCTGGGGAGACTTTGCGAGAACTGAAGCAAGTCGGGGAGTTCGGCAAGAATCACACTGATGTGGCCCTGGACTTCCAGCGACTGATCAAGTTCAAGGATCATCTGCAGGGTGTCGAGTTGACAACAGCGATGAGGGTCTACTACAACCAGCGGCTGGGTGGCATCAATACCAGATTTGAGGAGTTCGCCAAGACCTACTACACCGCCGGTACGGAGCCCGTGGACATGGATAACGGCGGGGTCACGGCCACCAAGATCAACGCCTGGGTGGCGAACAGCACCCGGAACAAGATCAAGAACTTGATCTCGTCCAAAAGCATTACATCTAATGTGCAGGCCATACTGGTAAACGCCGTGTATTTTAAGGGCCGCTGGGAAAAGGCTTTCTCCACTAGTGCCACGCGCCCCGCCAAATTCAGCCTCACTGACGGTAGAACTTCCCAGGTGGCCATGATGCACAGCAAAGATGTCTACGGCTTTGCCGATCTGCCCGAGCTGAACGCCACCGCCCTGGAACTGGCCTACAACGACAGTGAAACCAGCATGCTGATCCTGCTGCCCAATCGGCACGATGGATTGGCCGACCTTGAGCAAAAGTTGGCCCAACCGGAGTTCGATCTCAACCGGATTGCCCCCCGCCTGCGTCGCCAGAAGGTTGAAGTGGGTTTGCCGAAGTTCCGGATCGAGTTCGAGCAGGACTTGATCAAACCCCTAAAGGAGCTGGGTCTCCGCCAGATGTTCTCGCCAAGCTCGCAGGTGATCAACTTGCTCAATCAGCCAGTGCGCGTTGACCAGATCAAGCAGAAGGCCTACATCGATGTTGGCGAGGGGGGAACCGAGGCCGCGGCAGCTTCCTGTAAGATCTCACCCAATTTCCCCCCGCAATCCATTACTAATAAATTTCTGTTCTAGATGCGACGGTGAATCGTAGAATGATTTCTAACAACCCCATATTCGTCGCCAACCGGCCGTTCGTTTTTGCCATCCGCACTCCCAGCTCAGTGCTCTTCGTGGGTCACGTGGAGGATCCAGGTCTGAAATAAATAATAAGCTATGTCTACAATCGACAATAGAGGGCTTTACTTCCGAAAGGAACCAATAAAGTTGTTTCAGAATTAATAAATTTTATGATTTCTAATTCCAAAGCAAATATGAGGAATGGCCTCAATTTTGCGACACGTTCGTAGTGTCTGTGGACCGACGGGAAATCCTCTCTAGCTGACAAAAATTCCACAATCTAAAATCATGATTGGGTGGAGAGGTACTTTACTAAGTAAAACTTATTAAAGGATGGTCGATACAATAAACATCTTTAACGCGATTCTTAATTGCTGATTACATGTTCTTGATTGCTGGTAAACTGGATATGGAAACGCGACAGTCTTGGGCAGGGCTTCCAGATGGAGAGAGATCGTTCTCCAGATGTGACTGCCTAGAATTTTAACAGTCTACTCCCGAGACTTATGAGAAACGCATCTCATTAAGGTACACATTTTGAGCGATGTCTCGCCAGGAATGGCTTGTATTCTCTGCATACAGCCACATTCGATTAAATTTCCATCGATGGGAATAAGTTGATCATTTGTAAATCAAAATAAATTGTGCTTCAATTGCAAGAAACATGTATAACATTCTTCTTGAATTGTCTACATTGCATGAACAGGGTTTGACGAACTTCATGAAATTCACTGTATAAATAAATTAATATATCTTCCGTTTATACCTTGAAGAGGGTATTATAATTTTGGTCAAAAGTGTGCAACGCAGTGAGGGAGACATCTCCGACCCTATAAAGTATATATATTCTTGATCAGGATCACCTCCTGAGTTGATATAAGCATGTCCGTCTGTCCGTCTGTCTGTCCGTCTGTCTGTCCGTCTGTCTGTCCGTCTGTCTGTTTCTACGCGAACTAGTCTCTCAGTTTTAAAGATATCGAATTGAAACTTTGCACACACCCTTCGTTCCTTTGCACGCAGTATATAAGTCGTACGGCCGGGAACGGCCGACTATATCCTATAGCTGCCATATAACTGATTGATCGGAAATGCCATAACTTTGGTGTTTGTAAAGTTAGGAAGTTGGGATTTTCTATGGGTTTTATATTTGGTTAGTCAATCCGACCTACCAAATTTCATAAGGATCGGCCGACTATATTCTATAGCTGCCATATAACTGGTTAATCGGAAATGCCATAACTTTGGTGTTTGTTTTTATATTTTTTCCACCGATCTGGAGAAAATAATTTACAGAATATTCTGCAAGGGTATATCAACTTCGGCTCCGCTCGAAGTTAGATTTCCTTTCTTGTTAATAAATAAAGCAGTGGAATCCTCTGCTAGAATGGCAAAATTTGAATTTCTTGCCAGCAACATAGAAAAATCTAGCTAAAGACCGTCTTAGTCACTGTCTTATAATGCGATTCGATTTCCATTTCCCTCTCAGCCGTATAGCCTGACTGTGATAATTGGTTTCGCAACAATCAGTTTGGTAGTGAGTCTGAAAACGAACACATCGTCGGCTCGGAAGAATAAGTTCTTTTAAATCAGCACCAGATAAGAAAAATGGCGAGCAAAGCCAGTGAGTTGTGATCCCTTTCCTCCTCTCTTTTAATGAACTGATCTTATGAATACTTTTCCAGCTATCCTTCTACTATTATTGGGGCACCTTCTGGTTGCCCAGTACTTCGCGCAGTACAACTTTGATCGTAGGCAATCCCAAAACAACATTCGACAATTATCGCCATCCTTTAGCTACATGGACCGCTTCAGCTCCAAACTCTTCCAGAAAATCGCGAAGTCGAACCCGGGCAACGTCGTCATCTCTCCCTTCTCCGTTCACGCCCTGCTGGGCATGATCCTTGCGGCATCTTCTGGGGAGACTTTGCGAGAACTGAAGCAAGTCGGGGAGTTCGGCAAGAATCACACTGATGTGGCCCTGGACTTCCAGCGACTGATCAAGTTCAAGGATCATCTGCAGGGTGTCGAGTTGACAACAGCGATGAGGGTCTACTACAACCAGCGGCTGGGTGGCATCAATACCAGATTTGAGGAGTTCGCCAAGATCTACTACACCGCCGGTACGGAGCCCGTGGACATGGATAACGGCGGGGTCACGGCCACCAAGATCAACGCCTGGGTGGCGAACAGCACCCGGAACAAGATCAAGAACTTGATGTCGTCCAAAAGCATTACATCTAATGTGCAGGCCATACTGGTGAACGCCGTGTATTTTAAGGGCCGCTGGGAGCACGTTTTCTCCACTATGGTCACGCACTCCGCCAAATTCCGACTCAGTGGCGGTGGAACTTCCGAGGTGGCCATGATGCACAACAATGATGTCTACGGCTTTGCCGATCTGCCCGAGCTGAACGCCACCGCCCTGGAACTGGCCTACAAGGACAGTGCCACCAGCATGCTGATCCTGCTGCCCAATCGGCACGATGGACTGGCCGACCTTGAACAAAAGTTGGCCCAACCGGAGTTCGATCTCAACCGGATTGCCCCCCGCCTGCGCCGCCGATACGTTGAAGTGGGGTTGCCGAAGTTCCGGATCGAGTTCGAGCAGGACATGACCGAACCGTTAAAGGAGCTGGGTCTCCGCCAGATGTTCTCGCCAAGCTCGCAGGTGATCAACTTGCTCAAACAGCCAGTACGCGTTGACCAGATCAAGCAGAAGGCCTACATCGATGTTGGCGAGGGGGAACCGAGGCCGCGGCAGCTTCCTGTAAGATCTCACGCACTTTCCCCCCCGAAATCAATTACTAATAATTTTCTGTCCTAGATTTGAAGATGTCATTTTTGTCCGCTAGTATAAATCCCAATTTCGTCGCCAACCGGCCGTTCGTTTTTGCCATCCGCACTCCCAGCTCAGTGCTCTTCGTGGGTCACGTGGAGGATCCAGGTCTGAAATAAATAATAAGCTATGTCTACAATCGACAATAGAGGGCTTTACTTCCGAAAGGAACCAATAAAGTTGTTTCAGAATTAATAAATTTTATGATTTCTAATTCCAAAGCTTTGCAAAGCAACTATGAGGAATGTTCGTGGTGTCCGTGGTCGGACGGAAAATTATCTCAAGATGCCAGAAATTCCACTATCTGAAATCATCTTATTTAACTAAGTAAAACTAATTGCTGTCACCGAAGAAAATTATGTTAAAGGATGGTCGATACGATAAACAGCCACCCTTAACGCGATTCTTAATTGCGGATTACATGTTCTTGACTGCTGGTAAACTGAATATGGAAACTCGACAGTCTTGGGCAGGGCTTCCAGATGGAGAGAGATCGTTCTCCAGTTGTGACTGCCCAGAGCCTTGACTCCCGAGACTTATAAAAAACGCATCTCATAAAGGTGAAAATCTTGAGCGATGTTTCAAATTCGTCAGGAAAGGCTTGATTAAATTTCCATCCAAAATAAATTGTGCTTCAATTGTAAGAAACATGTATAACATTCTTCTTGAATTGTCTACATAGGATGAACAGGGTTTATTTTTATCGTATTGACGAACTCCGGAATTCATGAAATTCACTGCTTAAGTATAGTCATAAAATCTATAAACTTTTCTCCAGTTGCCAACTTTTTTTGTATAATGTTTATAATGGATAAAGGTTCATTTTTTGATGTATGATAAATAGGAAGATGGTTAGGAACTTCAAAAAATGCTATTGAAAATTTTTTTTCAAAATATTTTATATTTGTTTACTTATAGGAAATATAAAAATATATCTTACAAATTAGAAGTTCTTAAATTAAGAGTAATGGATACTTTCTTTTCTTAAAACAGTTAAAAAAGCCAATAAAGTCTCATGAAATTCGGGGATTCCGAAATGAGGAAATTTTTACTCTTATAAAACGAAACTTTTTCATTTTGTGGTAAACGCTTTAATATGAGAACAAAACCGAAAACCATTTAAATTCAAATCGAATCCAATTGGCCTCACTTATATGAGAAATTGAAGACGGTTTGGGGGAAGTGGAAAAGAAGTCTGGAAAAGCTCTGGGGCCCATACCCTCGTAAAACTCAAAAAGAAATAAGCACTGCTACCCTTAATTTAAAGATTACTTTTCCCCCATTTGGTTCTGTTTGCTTTCAATTGTTTTTATCAGTTTACATTTGAAAGTAACAAAGCAAAAAATAACAGAAAACAGACAGAACGACAAACAAATAAAATTCATCTACCGTGGGGGAGACCAGAGATTTAGCTGTGATTTAGATGGGGAAATCGCTGAAAAACACATAAGCTTTTCTCCCTCTTTGGCTTAGGACCTTATTGGCGATGCTGTCAGCGGAATTCAGGGAAGTCGGGCGACTGCTTCTATTTGTTTCGATTTGTTTGAACACCAGCTGAGACTTGAACAGAAGTCGAGCGCTGAAAGCTTCGATTTAATTGAAACTTTGCTCATTAAATGGCTGAGTGAAGAAATGAAAAGTTTCCGCACATTTTGCATACTTTTGTGGCGCAGGAGGAGTGCTCTGTGCATTACTCATATTTTTTGGGGAGAGGAGGGGGGATAATGGAATGCAGACAAGGTATCCCAAGACATTGCAAATGAAATATAATAAATGATGTCACACAAGGCGATGAGCGGCAGCTTGTCAAAAACACATGTGTCTGAATGAGACGCCACCAGCAGATGAGAGAGTGGAAAAACTGCACTCGAAAAAATTACCTACACACACAGACTGTAAACAATTCATCACTTTTTGGTGATGATTTTGGCTGGAGAAATATTCATCTATTGATGTTTTTAACTCACTATTTTAAGTTGTTTTATATCCTATTGTTTTTATACACTTTTAAAGCGTATTATAACTTAAGTTTTGTCAACAGTTATTAAGAATCCCAGGATGAAAAATTATTATTATAACCAAAGGTGTCGCTATAAACAATGTCCTCTTGACAATCTCAGTAAATTAGCCAACAACAATCCAATTCCCAACTATCTCTACCTAATAAATTTTAACTTTAAACCCTGGCTTAAGAACGATCAGTCAAATTTATATTTCGTTATTTTTAAAATAAAATATAAAAATATTATTTCTATCAGATCTTGGAGGATAGGTTATAAGGAAAATATTTTGAGAAATAAAATCTTTTATACATTTTCATGCAATGACTGTCTAAAAAGGTAGAAAGGTACCATACAGTAAATTGTTTTATTTATTCATTAATAAATAAGATAAGATACTGCGTCTTTCTCTTGGTGCAGGGACAGATGAAGCCCTCAAAAGTAGACAATAATAATGATTGTTCCGCAAGCAGGGAAAAACTTCTGCTGGAGCACCGTTCCACTTCTGATCCATTGTGTTGCGATGCATACGGCTCCGTTCTGTTCCGCTCTGTTCTGTTACATTTGCGCTGACTGATGAGACAATTTGTCATTTCCCACAGACGCGACTCAGGAATCCTGTGGGGGACGGGGAGGGTTGACAATCGCTGACGGGGGAAACTAGTCTAAAGGTCTAGCGCCAACTGGGACTACCAACTGCCAACCCCTCGGAGTAACTACTCCACGGGCTGCATCATCAGCTGGCTGTAGAATAATCATAATTCCCCGCACCACAACGCCAACAAACGAAAGTGAAGAGCGGAAATGCAAATACTCATGAGCCAAAAAGCCCAAAAAAGTCGGCTGACCAAATAGCTGCTGGCCTGGACCCAAAGAACAAAGTGCGATTATCAGGCAAGGACCCGGCTATGAATAATTATTAAAAATTTAAGAGCGCACGCACTTCATTCATGAGCATAAAATAAAAATTTAATGGCATTTAAGTGGCCCCCGGCATGTCCTTTATGTGCGGGGAGGGGCCCCAGTTCCTCAGTCCACCAGTAGCTGAAAAAAAATATATTTTCTGGCAGGCACAATTAATATTATGGCGTGCCACCCGAAGTTGATGTGGCACCTTGCCCAGTCCCCGGGAAAAAGCACAGGAAGCACTTAGCGTCGCAACATGCGAAATAAAAAATTCTGTTGCCTGCTTTTCACTGGAAAATAGGGTGTGTGGGGGGTGGTGCACTGGAGCCGAGCCATTGAACTTGTTTCGGGTGGCTGGCAAAGGTCGTCGAGTCAGAGTCGCAAAAATGAAACGCCAAATAAATAAAACGGGCCAGAACAGAACAGTAAAAATGCTCATAAGTGCTGGGCCATAACTCAAACTCGACTTTATATTCGGTCCAATTACCTTGTCTCAGTTAAATTGCCGACTGCCTTTGTTCGGCCTTATCGGCCCGCTTATCGGGGGCATACTGTCGGGCAGGGCCTAATTGGGCTAATTTTCAGCCGGATCCTGGCTTAAAGCCTTATATATATTTTACGCTTTCGACATCCATCATCCGCGCCGGAGTTGCAAACTTATGCAAAATAAAGATGAGGAGTGTACGTGACCAAGTGCGTAATATGCAAAAAGTTGAGCCACGTCCCTACGCCCTGCGAATCGCAAATGAATGTCAGCCAAAGGACAAACACACACAATTTCTCTATATTTTACCATATATATATATATCCTGCGGGGAAAGGGCTTGATGCTTGTCAGACAAGTCATGGCCATGTAGGATCACCGGAGCAACGCCATTTGAATTCCTAAGCAGGCAAACAAGCAGCAGTCGTGGTTGCTAAAGCTGGAGGGGAAAGTAAAAGTTTTCCTTTAATTTCGGACAATTTATTTTAATTTGCCGGAAAAAGGAGCTTGGTATTCTCACTTGCAAATCATGTGGCGTACAATTAGGCGACGCTTTCACTAACAACAAAGGCGAATCGCAAGTTATTTGAATGGAGTGACATGGAGCCCGACACTGTCAACGTCCTGATTCCCCACTGAATCCGCCAGGAGTCATTTCCCCGGTCGCCCCGACAGCTGCTGAACACGGTGCGTATGATTGATGCAGACTACCAGACGCCGCAAATGTAATTTGCGAATGCTCCTTTCTCCCCTTGGTTCCTTGGGGAATCCGCTGACGGATGAAGTTTCGCATAGTTTTTTGGCTAGCTTAAAGCAGCGACATGGTTTTGGCCTAAGTAAATAATAAGAACCTTCCAAAGTGTCACTATATACCATATTTTAAGCTAAAAGTCACACAAGGTTGAGCTATTTAAGTGTTTCATTAGTAGATACAAAAAAACTGGCTGGAATGAATCAAAAATAAAGTAGGCTTTTAAACAAAGTTTCATATTTACTCCTTTTTTTTGAATAGCCCAAATGTTAATATTAAATTATTTAAATTGTTTAGAAACAATTTTTTCATAATTTCTAAAATTGGCCAAAGGTCTTACAATCTGCTTAAAAATCTGACCCAAACTCCAATCGAATTAAACAGAAACATTCAAAAGTTAAATTCGGAAACGTCCTGAAAATATAGAAATAATTTTGGGATTTTTTGTTTTTAATTAAGTACTAAGAAAGAGTTCAATGACATCCAAGAGAACATGGTTTTTGAACTATTATCACAATTTTTAACTGTAAAAAAAATAACTATAAATTGTTAATCTCCTTTCTTCTAATTTAGGAATTTCCTCAAGCTACTGTTTTCGCATCTTTAAGAGGCATCGATCTTACTTTTGGGCTAGGTAAATTCAATCAAGTCTTTCCATTTGCAAGCCAAATTGAAAACATATGTTTCAGTCTCAGCATTTTGCCCAAACTTAAGACAAACAGGGAGTGCGGAGTAGGAAAGCTACTTAAAAATGTTGCACACGTACAGCCAATTGTGAGCAAACAGTTCAGAGGAGGAGGCCGGGTGTGGAGTCAAGGAACTTTGCCGCCAGAGCCACATCCCGAATTCCCTTGACAGGCCGGCGAGGCAGCTTCATCAGGCTTCCGCATCCGCATCCACATCGTCATCATCATCGGGCACATCATGAGGCTCATCAGCATCAACTTGTCTGTCCCTACATCGCCCCAAGAGCTACTAAATTTCACGCAATCACGACCACACACACACAGAGTCCTTCGTCCTTCTTCAATTCCCCATCGTTTTTTTTTGTGTGCTGGCAACTGCCTAATAAAATATTTAGTTGCTGGGAGTCATTGACAAGTTTGCAGACAAGGTTCTTCGGGTTTGTGGTCTCTTTATGCTCCTTGATGAGACAGGTACGAGGCTGTCAGGTGAGCTGCGCCTGTTTCCCACCTATGTCCTGCCTTCTATTTTTGGCACTGAGAAAAAATTAGACTTAAACTCCAAGAGTAATTCATTTTAAATAAATTGTGTCTTTCTTAACATTCAAGATTCTTATCAACCTTACCTATTAATTAATACAAGCTACAAGAAGAAAGGAAAATTTTTAAAACCGTTTTGTAAATTAAAAACACATTAACATTAATGCCTAGTGTTTCAATTGTTAACTTAACATTTAAAATATATGTACTACATAAATATAAAGAGCCTACCCTTAGTCAAGCATATCATTGTGTGAATAAGTGGCTTTACAGTTCTTTACAGTTTGCACTTTCTTAAACCTATAAATAAATAATCTTCCTCATTATGTACAATTTATCATCAAACCATTTATTCCTTATTATTTTGAACTTTTTTCTCAGTACACCTTTTTTTCTCTTGTTTTACGAGGCCCCAAACGTATTAAACGGTCATTGAAAGCGTTTTGCTCCAGAATATATTAAAAAATGTAAAAAACAAATATTTAAAAAGCCATCAAATCAAACAAAGTGCAACAATGTGTGATCCCAAATCGGGAGCTCCCTCTGCCATTTTCGGGTATCCTTTCAGCGTTTAATATCTCATCAAGTGTTACGCTTTACGACTACTTAAAACCCCATAAAAAACAAAACAAAATAAAACTGTGGCTGGTAACAGGCAAGCGAATCCCAAACAGAATCAACGCCAAAAGCCGTAAATTTCCTCCCGTCGCTTTCAGGCGGGTTTTCCAGGGAAAAGCTGGTGAAAGGAAAGCGAAAGGAAATGCAAAAAGCGAAAAAGCAACAGCAAAAATGGTTACAAAAGCAGCGACAGCAGCAAGATTTAATGATGCAGCATGATTTGCGCATAAAAAGAAGCGAAATAGAATAGAATGAAATGGAATAGAATAGAAGAGGGCGGGGTGGGGGCGTGGCAGGAGGCATTATAGCTTGACAGACATTGGCAACTGCTGGGCAAGCTTTGATAAAATGCAGCACTCACATCCACAATCACTTACATGGTCCCCGACTTTATATGTATGGACATATATATTCTAACACTTTAGTTGTGCATAAAATGTTAAAGGACTTTTCATGTGTGCCACTTGGGGGGAATATGAGGAAACTGAGTTTGCTGGGCGAACAATATTTGCACATATATATGCTGGAATTTAAATGCATGCCTGCGCTGAAGGAGTGAATAAACCCTTATGAATACAGAAAAGCTACAGTGGAACCTAGCCAAATAATCAGAGAAACATAAATTTAGACAAAAATGTTTTCAAATTTAAACGATTTCCTGAAAAATTGTTTCTCTAATGACTAAGAAGGTGTTTTCAGTTTTTTTGTCATCTATAAATTTTGTCAAAGAAATGTGTACGTAATTTACCAAAATTTACTCAACATTTAGAATTCACTTTTATAAAAGCCAAACAAATATCACTATGATAAAAGTGATCCCATTTCCCCTATATAATTTTTTTTCATGTATTGTAGTATTATATTAAGCGCTTTTCTCCACTAGTATAAAATTAATGTTATTTTCGGAATGCTATGTATAACAATGTTGGTGATCAAAGGGTTAACAAGGCCTTCTTCTTTAAACAATTAAAAATTGTCTGCCGCAACAATATGTTGCGAATTTCTAAGCTCAACAAAAAGCGAAGCATAAACTAAAACAAAACTTAGCTCGATAACAAAACTGTCTAAATATTTAATTATATTTCTACCATAACGCTTGCGGCTAATTTGATGTTTTAACCGTTTTCTATTTGGGTTTTGTTGCTGACTTCAACTTGCCTTCGGTCAATATGCTAAAATATTCAAACAGTGAACACCAACATCAACAAAAGCTTGAAGTCGAAACCGCTTGTCGGGCCGGGTTTACATCACATTAAGCGTGAGTGACATGACAAACTGGAGTTCTAGTCGGATGACATAAGCACCAAGCGATGAGGCAGGCCAAAAAGTTTGCGATATATAATTAATAAAGCTATGATTCTGTCAGAACTGTCACAGCTCCACAACTTGAAACTTTTTAGACCATCGCCAAAGCTCAAATATATTTTATAAGTTGTACTTTGTAATGCGTTATCAAAATAAGGAAAAAATTAGTGATTGGGAGAAAATTTAAAAGCTATTTCATCAGCCAACAAGAAAGGAAGCAAACTTCGGCATGCCGAAGTTTATATACCCTTGCAGTTATACTAATTATTCAGTGTATTTATTTGGTCAGAAAGAAAATGACAGCCATCAAATCGCGTAAATTGGCCTTATATTTTGATCATGTTAATATATGGTAAATTAACCTATTTAATTTTATCGGATTGTTGCTAGTTTCAGTGATATTTATTTCGAAATTCACGTACTCAGCCCGCACACCACGACAATGTCTCAATCCACGAGGGGGAAACTATATTTGCTTAAATAATAAAGATAAATACAATTAGAATATATATACAATTATCTTTTTACAATTTATATTATATATATTTATTTTATTTATTTACAATTGAGCGCTTATTATATAATAGTAATATTTCTTTACAAACTATAACTGAGGAAAATTCCATCATGATGACTATATGGGGTTCCATATGTAAGGTCGAGAGTTTCCGGAATTCGAGCGTAAGATGTTTTGTTGTTGGAGAGCTGTTTGTTCCAAAAAGGTTATAGGCATTTAAAATTGCCTCCAGAGAATCAGTTCTTAAGGATCTGCAAATATTAAAATATTAAATCTCCTAATATTACCACTTTATTATTATCTATTCTGCGCAGTTTTTCGATGTCATTCGATTTCATTTCGAAATCTTGCAATAGGAAATCTAGGACTCCTATAGACAATAAAAAATGACGTGTCAAGAAATTTAAATGCAATCGATTGATAGGTGCTCATGATGTAAAAATACAACATTTTGCGAAACACTCTGCTTAGCATAGATGAGTATTCCGTTCTTCCCAATACCATTCAAACGATTGCTATCTATTCTCCTTATAATGTCAAAATCCCTTATATTATACTCTTCATGTGGAAGAGTCCAGGTTTCAACAAAACATAAAAAGTTTGCGGAACAAATAATTTTGTCGTTGGCAATATCTTCGTGATGAGCACGAAGAGACTCAACATTGTGGTAATACAATGAGATGGCATCATTTCTATTGAACAAGAATTCGTATTGCGTAGTCAAAGCCTTTTCCCCTCTTAAACATTGAAGTTCTTCTTGGACATTTGTTGCTCCAAATCTAGTTGGAGGAACAAAGTCTCCCTAGAAGGAAAAGACCCGATGCGCATGTTGCCCTGCTGCATCCTACGTAAAGCGAAGCTCGCTTAATGCCTCTTTTAAGATGCACTGCGACTTTGCTGTAGGTTGCTCCTTGGCTTTTGTGGATGGTAATAGCCTCAGCAGGAACAACTGGGAATTGCTTACGATCAATCGAAGAATGTCCTGAATTTCCGCACTGAAAAACTCGGGCTGTTTTCTGAATGGGAGTCCAACCGGGATTATCATTCCTTCGAACTTTTGACCTGGCTATGGCCCCAACCGTAGGATCTGAAAACTTTATCCACAGCCCTGTAACTATATGGGAGCCGTTAACCATGCAATGGTCAATTTGCATTAATTGGCCAGTTGCACCATTTACTAGTCCGTCATTTGTGTCTATATTGACGGTAACCATATACTTTGCCGTTGTTTTTAGCTGAAGAATATATGCTAAGCCCTGGGTTTCTGAGGTTTTCATATTTTGGGCCATTCTTAACGTCCTGACTCTATTGCTTTCTGACATATTTGCTGATTTAACAGTATCTATGGCAGTTGAAAAAAACTCTTCAGTCTGAATTTGGGCAAGCTTAAAGGTATTATAATGGGCAACCTCATCATTAGAGCAGAACAAATGAATAGCGTCATCAGCAACCTCGGTGGGTGAAACAACTCTTTGCCTAAGAAGCTCTACATCTGCGTCTGTCATATTGGCCTCGGACATATTATTTAATGCCAAAGCAAATGCGTGATCGCCGTGCTGTCTCATTATTTCTGTTAACTCAAAAAACTTAAAATGATTCCAAAGGTAAGCTCCGGTAATAATGTTATAGGGGCTATCACTATTTTCTAGGAATATCCACCGATCCCCAACTGGGCTTAACTGCTTCAGATCTCCAAACACTATTATTGATTTTCCACCAAAAATAAGATCTTGAGTTCTAAAAATTTGGCGAAGTCTTTGATCTAAATACCCAAGCATTTTCGATCCGACCATGGAAATTTCATCTATAATAATTAATTGGATGTCAATAAACTTACAATGCATAGTGTTTAAAGAGTCATTACTTAAGGGTCTTAAGGGACCCGAAGATTGATTAACAGGAAGGGAGAAAACAGAATGAAGCGTAAGTCCTCCAATCCCAAAAGCAGCTTTTCCAGTAGGAGCACAAAGTAAAACCTTTGCAGAATCAGTTGCCCCAGGAAGCTTATTCGCCCGCCACGTTATAGACTGATATATTGTTGAAATCAGCCTACTTTTTCCGACTCCAGCACCTCCACCAACATATTCATAAAAAATCTTCTTTTCTGCAACATTATGCATTACCTGGGCGTAATACTGGCGTTGCTTTAAGTTAAGCGACCTAGTAAGGGAGCAAAGTGTGTCTTCAGATACCAAAGGTGGAAGTCTAATAAGTTGAAGTTCTCCATCCTCTGGGGAAGTCTCAATGTCATCTTGGGGTACATTTACGTTTTGCCCAACGTTTGGTATTGCCAAGGCTCTAAACTCTTCATCTAGGTATTGTGAGGCAAGCCCCTCAGAAAGAGGACTGTTTGGTTCTCTATCAAAATTTTGCAAATCTTGAAGAACCCTCTCCAATTCCATATCATCAAACACATCATATTGCTCTTTGTTGGCCTTGATTATTTCAAAATTATTTCGGAATGTTGTTTCATTGTCATTTGAAATAAGTTCCGACTCCTCACTCCTCCACGGGAAGAAAAACATTACATGCTCTCTGAAATAATCAGATGGGGGAGAGTTTAAGCTAAAGCGAACCCATCTAAGAATTAAGGCATGCTAACGCCTTTTCACACTAATAGTCCCATCTAGAAGTGCGTAACATTGTTCAGCAATGACGTTTTCATAATCTTCGTTGGCCCTTTCTGTTCGAGAGTTTGACTTGCCAAATTTGTACCAAGCTGCAAATTCTGCAAGACATATTGACTCGAATTGTTTATGCCTTTATACATTCCGATCAAGTAAGTTTTTCTCAAAGATATCAGTGGAGTTTTCAGGAAGCTGTTCTATTTCCCTATTAGATCGCACTATCCGCACTCTTTTATCTGGATGGCAATATTTCCTTCGTTTGCCTCTGACATGTGTAATCCTAAAAAGTTGTAGGCTGCTTCTTGGGCAGAAATCTCTGTAGCGTTAATGAACTTGCTCCCGAGATGCTGCAGTTTTCTTTTAACTGAAATATTTCCGTGACTTATTTCAGTCATTGCTTCGCGAAGGAGTTGCGACACTCCACGGTTGGATTTGTTAATGTAGTTAACTATATAACTACAACACGCGTACGCATCTAGGATAAATTGAATATCCATGTTTGCCCTATGTAAGCCCAAAATATTTTTGTTGTAAGCATTTAACAACCTGTCGGAAAATTTGCGACGAAGAAATATCTGAGGTTTTTTTAGGCTGGAGCGAATGGCAAACTTATATTCTTCAAATGTAGTTTCAAGGTGGGTCAGGAAAAGGTTAAAATTATTAAAAGTGCCTGCTTCTTCATCGGAACTAGACTTTAAAAGCTCTTTAATTTTTTTAAACAATTCTTTAGAATGTTCAACATTGGTTTCGTTTTCTTCTAATGGATATAAAACCAATGTTTCAGGCATTGGAGGGTATGGCATATTGAAGCGGCAGAATTCCTGGCCACGCAGCTCTCTTAAACATGAAGAGCTGTGCTTATGGCGCTGGTATTGAATGAATTCTTGCAATTCAGGATCTTCTCCACTAGTAGTAATAAACCGATCAACAAAACGTATAGCTTGATCGCAATTCGTCCAGCCTCGGAGCTTCAGAAAGCCAGTACATGCCATGAGAGTGTGGCGATCCCCTGTGCTGAAACTCGATCCTCCAATAATAGTGGACTAGGGTATATTCGCCAAATATCTCGGAACTTTTGAAAACTTTCAGCAATTGTCGGAGCCTGTAGTCAAAGTAACGGGAGCATGTTACTGGGTCAGATCGGATTAAGCGAGCTTTTTCGGTACTCGAAAGAGCTGCCGCTTCGTCCTCATTTATATTTTTGCCATCCACCAAAAGAGAAATAATAACTAACAGCTCATTCCATCTAGATTCAGCAGCGGAAAGAGTTATGAAAAATGTAGGCAACCCAAATTGTCTTATCATGGCTATAACTTTTTTTTTTCAGCCTCCCAATGAGCTGGGGCGGAACGTAGACCTTTCAGAATATGATACCCGTCGTCATGCTGTACAAGTCTGTCAACAAATGATTCATCCCTTATATTTGCAGCAGTTACCGCACCTGACTTTTTTCGTAGGGCGATGGAAATTGTGTTTTGAATTCGCTGCATCTCATAAAACTTGTACATATAAAGGACTTTAGGTACCACTGCACAACGACGGTCGTAGAAACGAATCTGTGATCTAGCTTTCTTTGCATAGGTCACCTTGGCCTTAAATATTTCACCGCAAGATATAGTTGGGAACGAAAGTTCTTCCGCATCTTCATCTAGGGTTAGGTTTGTTGGACGGCGGCCTTCCCCAGGGGCCAAAGCAATACGTTCGAGCTCAGTATTGTTATTTTCTAATAAAGTTTCATGACCGCCTGGATTTAGCTCTTCTTCTTGTTGATCGATTTGTTGAGAATAAAGCTGTTGTCGCAATAGTTGTTCAACTTCTTCTCGGTCAGATTCATCTGCGATAAAAAGTAATTCTTCCTTATCGCCCACTTGGTTAAGCCAGTCATTGTCAAAAGTTGTATTGTGTTTTCTGTACAGTTCAGTGTTAACTAAGTACCGTACAGCTTCAAGTTATGGGAGTATTCCAGTTTCCTTTTAAGGTGAACTTGGATTACATGTGTGGAATTAAAGGAACGGGGAAGCGCACTTACAGTGTCTGGCACAGAAATAGCAACATTTACCACTACTCCTCTGATTCCGCATTGCCTTTCATATCCTAGGAAGATAATGCGCATAAACGGAATTCGAGGAGAAATAAGGCGCTCTTCCAGACATGTTAAGTTTTGAAGGCACTCCGGAATTTCTGGGAAGTCTAAGCCATTGGAAAGACAAAGAGATGGTAGTCTACCTTTGGAAACGGCTTGACAGCATGTACTGCAAAATAGATATATACCGGACGGACTCGGAAATTTCCTACTTAAATAAAATGCGTTGCCTACGTTCATGTTGGGAAACTTAGAAGATATAAGAAGTTTGTTTGTTCCCACTTACCTGGGATGGAAACCATGTTGCTCCACAGCATGTACATATTTTTGTTGGTTTTTAATGTTTCGTAGATATTGTTCCCGCGCAGTGTTTCGGCTCCTCCGGCGCTGTAGTTCCCGTTGATCCTCCCTTTCATCTGCGGAAAGTTCAGCTCTAGCAGCAATATTGCGCTGCGACTTCCTTAAAGATTCCGCCTGACGATTTTGGGAACTGCTCCTATATGTGAATAGTCTTTCCTTAGCCATTTCCTAAATTTGTTGATGTCGAAGTCTCCGCTGTAGTCGTGTCTCCCGACTATGCAATGTGTTATAATGCTGCTGATGCGCACGAGTTATGGGGTTATTCCTAACGATCCTATGAGCATCCGCGTCCCGTACGCGCTCTGGTCTGCGATTTTCTTCATCCGCCCTCCAGGTAGCGCGATTAGCAGTATTTTGCGACTGCTGTCGTCGGCGCTCCTCGGAGTTTGCCCTGGCAAGAGCGTGCGCTATAGCGTCCTGTTCTCGCTCTGGCCTGCGATTTTCTTCATCCGCCCTCCAGGTAGCGCGATTAGCAGTATTTTGCGACTGCTGTCGTCGGCGCTCCTCGGAGTTTGCCCTGGCTAACGCGTGCGCTGCAGTGTTTCGGTCCTGCTGTCGTCGACGTTCCTCGGAGTTAGCTCTGGCCTGAGCGTGAGCTATAGCGTCCTGTTCCCGCTCTGGCCTGCGATTTTCTTCATCGGCCCTCCAGGTAGCGCGATTAGCAGTATTTTGCGACTGCTGTCGTCGGCGCTCCTCGGAGTTTGCCCTGGCAAGAGCGTGCGCTAAAGCGTCCTGTTCCCGCTCTGGCCTGCGATTTTCTTCATCGGCCCTCCAGGTAGCGCGATTAGCAGTATTTTGGGACTGCTGTCGTTGGCGCTCCTCGGAGTTTGCCCTGGCAAGAGCGTGCGCTATAGCGTCCTGTTCCCGCTCTGGCCTGCGATTTTCTTCATCGGCCCTCCAGGTAGCGCGATTAGCAGTATTTTGCGACTGCTGTCGTCGGCGCTCCTCGGAGTTTGCCCTGGCAAGAGCGTGAGCTATAGCGTCCTGTTCTCGCTCCGGCCTGCGATTTTCTTCATCCGCCCTCCAGGTAGCGCGATTAGCAGTATTTTGCGACTGCTGTCGTCGGCGCTCCTCGGAGTTTGCCTGGCTAACGCGTGCGCTGCAGTGTTTAGCGACTGCTGTCGTTGGCGCTCCTCGGAGTTAGCCCTGGCAAGAGCGTGCGCTGCAGTGTTCAGTGCGCGTTCCCTAGCTCGAATTCGATCACTACGCCTTCTGACAAAGCGTGCTGCCGTATTTCGCGTGCGTGCTTCCTCAGCTACTTCCAAATTACTTGCGCGGGTCTCGGCAATATGCAGGGCATTGCGGCTCCTTATCTTCGGTGAATTTTGACGATATTGGGCTCGGCTGCGCCTTAGTGCGACTTGGCGGCGTTGTTCCTGAGATAAAGAAGATATGCGTGGCATTCTCTTTATTTTTCTGCTTAAAAAATCGTATAAATAAAAATATAAATGGAATATACGTGTTTGTTATTTAAAAGTTATCAGGGAATTTTGAAATTATGTCTAATACTATGATAAATTTATGTATGCTTCAATCATAAACCCCGTATTTGGTTTAAGGTTGATACATACATAATTTTAAAACTTTCTGATAGATAAAATACTGCAATTGTTATTATTAAATTGTGGAAAAATATAATGTGTATTAAAACAGCAAAGGGAGACAGAAAATTCGGACAGATTTAACAAATTAACGGAAACTTACCAATTATCAATTGTAGGAGATGTCACTTTAAATCACTTTACGCACTTTTAAATTTAATTTTTCACTTTTGAATAACAAAAAGTACACAATACAAGTAATAAACAGGTTGTTATACGGCGACTGTTATTTACAGACTAATCCATGGATTAGGCATACGTGTCAATATAAAGGCTGGTATTTTACCTGTTGACAACACAAAGGTCAACCCTTTTTCTCACGAAGAATCCCGTAGTGCAGAAAGGTGCAGGTAACTACTTTGATTATGCAATTAAAGGATTGTGTACGTGTACATTAGTGACTCAGTTACCTGACCTTTTGACCTGTAGACTGGGTTGCAATATGAAATCAAACTATCGGGTTGTATATACCTGCCCTTGATTCATAAATGTAAAAGTTAAGGGTTTCTGCGATAATTTGTTTAAATTAAGGTGACTTTCTGTAGGGGCGTTACTTAATATTCAGTAACCTAATACCTACCTTTGCATAAGCTTTATTATCTGTATTATTCATAACCTGCATAGTGTTCGTCAATATTTGTAAAAGTTTTAGTATGTAGGGTTACAAATAAATATAAAATAAAACTATCAGAGAAACCCTTAACCAGTCGTGGGGGTATCAAACTTTAATATAAAAAAGACCTTTGTAAAATAGATGGCAGATGTTTAAAATAAAAAAATATATTTAAAATAAAAAAATAACTGAATCTGCAATCTGGGAATCTGTTGAAAGGAAAAGATTATGTCAGTATGCCAATCTTATTTGCGAGATCTATATGATTTGTATACAATCTTAAAACATATGATTTTTCCAAAAATGTCAGTAAATGTTTCAAAACGCTTAAGTTGTGTTGATTTGCCTGTTATTTAATGATCATTCTAAGGCATCTATATGATATAGTCTTAAAATTTTTATAAAATTAAAACTATTATTCTGAGATTGCTAAAATTTACTATATCTTGGAGTATATGGAAATATTTTAGGAAACGACAAAGTTATAGTTACGAACTGACGGAAGTGGCTAATTCGAATCGCCTTATATAACAATGAAGCTAGGTCGATTTTACTCTCACTATGAAAGCTATATGATATTATTGTCCGATTTCAAAAAAAACAAGAAAGGAAAGCTAACTTCGGGCGGAGCCGAAGAATATTCTGTAAATTATATTCTTGAAATTATTCATATGATGTATTCTTAATACTCATAAAAAGTCCAAACTTCCTAACTTTAAAAACACCAAAGTTATGGCATTTCCAATCGTTCAGTTATATGGCAGCTATAGGATATAGTCGGCCGATCCTTATGAAATTTGGTAGGTTGGATTGATTGGCCAAAAATAAAACCCATAGAAAATCCCAACTTCCTAACTTTACAAACACCAAAGTTATGGCATTTCCGATCAATCAGTTATATGGCGGCTATAGGATATAGTCGTCCGATCCTTATGAAATTCGGTAGGTCGGATTAATTGGCCAAAAATAAAACTCATAGAAAATCCCAACTTCCTAACTTTAAAAACACCAACGTTATGGCTTTTCCGATCGTTCAGTTATATGGCAGCTATATGATATAGTGGCCCGATCCGGCTCGTTCCGACTTATATACTACCTGCAATAGAAAGACAACTTTTGGGAAAGTTTCAAGCAGATAGCTTTAAAACTGAGGGACTAGTTTGCGTAGAAACGGACGGACGGACGGACAGACGGACAGACGGACAGACGGACGGACAGACGGACAGACGGACATGGCTAGATCGACTCTCCTGGTGATGCTGATCAAGAATATATATACTTTATAGGGTCGGAAATGTCTCCTTCACTGCGTTGCAAACTTTTGACTGAAATTATAATACCCTCTGCAAGGGTATAATGATAACCAAATTACGCATTGATATCAGCAATTTGGATTGCGTTTTAACAACAATTGCAATCCGTGGTTTCGTGAAAGAAAAGGCAATGAAATTAATCTATTTCTCTTGATGTATTTCTTCTGCTTCTAATTTTAAATACCCCTTATAGGTATTACATTTTTATAAGTATTACTTTCGTCATCTACCTACAAAAACAGTTTTTATATTATTCAACATAAATAATTAAACACTTAATACAAGTTAGTTACATGTACTTGAGTTGTTTCAAAGGCAATCGATTAATAAGTAAGTCAGCAAGAGGTACTGGAAATAAATAAATAATATTGGAGATAATATTTTGGTGTAAATGGATTAATAACATATTTTAAATGAATTTTTTACGTTTGTATATGCCGGCCCCCTTGCAAAGTTTTATTTTGTTGTTCTGTGTAATTATTTATTTCTAAAGATTAGATTGCAGCGCTGTAGATAGAGAGAAAAGTACTTAAAGCTCTCTCAATCCAGAAATCGTCTCAGTAGATAAGCAAAATATAAACAAATCAATAAGCGCCAAACACAACACCTCAGATTCGCAATCTCGCAAGCTACAACGATTGTTAAAAGAGAGTATTTGATAAGTGTGTATGAGTTCACAACAGCAACAGTCAGAACAAACATGACCAAATGCGTCTAACCTGTTGAGAACGTATATTACCTATCTATATACTTGCTCCACAACATATACATTCGTGTATTTGATTACGGCGGATATAAGTTGCGCTGGCTGGTAATTGTGAAACTCAGTTTGCAACAAGTTGACCAAGTGGTAGAACCTATCTTGCCTAGCCATGGCCCTACTAGAAATTTGTCTAGCCCTCCTGGGCATCGGTCTGCTGCTCTACAAATGGAGCACCTCCACCTTCAAGACCTTCGAGGAGCGGAACCTGTACTTCGAGAAACCGTACCCCTTCGTCGGGAACATGGCTGCATCGGCCATGCAGAAGGCCTCATTCCAGAAGCAGCTCTCCGAGTTCTACATTCGCACTCGACAACAGTAAGTAGTTTGCGGTTAAGCTATTAAAAGCTGATATCTAAAATAGAAATTATATAAAATTGCAGCAAAATCGTGGGCCTATTCAATCTTCGTACGCCAATGATCCAGCTGAACGACCCTGAACTCATCAAGAAGATCTGCGTGAAGGACTTTGACCACTTCCCCAACCACCAGCTCTTCATCACCACCAATGAGCGTCTGATCAATGACATGCTCAGCGTGATGAGGGATCAGCGGTGGAAGCATATGAGGAACACATTGACCCCAGTCTTCACGGCTGCCAAGATGCGCAACATATTCACCCTGATGAACGATAGCTTCGCGGAATGCCTCCAGCACCTGGACACCCCAACGGGTACATCGGCTGGCGGCAAGGGTTTCGAGGTGGACATGAAGGTGTTGTGTAACAAGCTCTCCAACGACATTATCGCCACAACCGCGTTTGGACTGAAGGTGAATTCGTTTGACAACCCGGAGAATGAGTTCTACGAGATCGGACAGTCACTGGTGTTCTCCCGCGGACTTCAGTTCTTCAAGTTCATGATGGCCTCGCTAGTGCCCAAACTTTTTAACGTGAGTGCATTCTTAAGCCATGCAATTTATGCAATAATGTTTTATTCGACATTTACCTTCGTTCTTTAGTTATTTGGTGTAACAATCTTCGACTCCAGTAAAGTGGAGTACTTTGTTCGCCTGGTGGTGGATGCCATTAGGTACCGAGAAAAGAACAATATCACGCGTCCCGACATGATCCAACTGCTGATGGAGGCCAAGAAGGAGTCGGAGGATAAGTGGACCGACGATGAGATTGTGGCCCAGTGCTTCATCTTCTTCTTTGCTGCCTTCGAAAACAACTCCAATTTGATTTGCACCACCACCTACGAACTGCTGCACAATCCCGACATCCAGGAGCGATTGTACGAGGAGGTAAAGGAGGCCCAAGAGGCTCTGAAGGGCGGTTCCCTCACCTATGACGCCGTGCAGAAGATGACCTACATGGACATGGTCATTTCCGAGTCCCTGCGTAAGTGGACTCTTGCGGCCGCCACCGATCGTCTCTGCTCCAAGGACTACACCCTCACGGATGAGGACGGCAACAAGGTTTTCGATTTCAAGGTGGGCGACCGCATCAATATCCCGATCTCTGGGCTGCACATGGACGATCGTTACTTCCCGGAACCCAGAAAGTTCGATCCGGAGAGATTTAGCGATGAGCGAAAGAACGAGTTGGTACCCTACACATATTTGCCTTTCGGTGTAGGACCTCGTAACTGCATAGGTGAGTTGAAACTTCTAAGAATTTTTCTAAAGATTTTTGTTACTGCATTTTCAATCTATTTGGCTGCATACTTTTTACATAAGCAGACTAAGCAATTTAAGAGCTCGGTTTTATATGATTTTGTTAAAAATCTTAAAAAGGAATCTAATTAATACCATTGATATACTATTCTATTATTTTTTTCTTACCTCTTATTCACTTGCTTAAAAATTATAATTTTCCGAGTTGGTATGATATATGTATATTAATTCCCCTTTCGCAGGAAACCGCTATGCTTTGATGCAGGTGAAGGGCATGCTTTACAACCTGCTGTTGCACTACAAGATCGAGGCTTCTCCAAGGACCACCAAGGATCTGTGGGGATCGGCACGCGGCTTTAATTTTACCCCCCGGTCCGGATTCTGGATGAACTTGGTGCCCCGAAAATAAAATTATGGTGTAAATAAAAAGGCGACTGAGCTGTTTTAGAATAAAATACACAGACATATATTTTACTTTTGATTATGTTTCCATACACACTTGTTGATATAGCATAGCTTAGACATATGTTTTCGTTTAACTCTCACTGGTTGCTTACAAAACTTTCTTCACTCCAAGTATTCTGGACACATTCCTTTTATATAACAATTTCCCTTTCACGCTGCGGAGAAAGCACGCAAATTACATAAAACGTTTTGGTTTGCAAACAAAAGAATCTTCAATTTGATTTGTTAAACAAAATATTGACGAAAAGAAACCGCAAATATTGTAAATGTTAATGTTTCGATTTGTTTGTTTCCGCATTCTGCTTTTGCCATTTTAAATTATTGCACATTTGGCTAATATCTGAATAAGATAATACTTTCACTCTTTTGGAGATTCTTTTGTTGGCCATCGATTGGATTTCGTTGGAGTTTATTGTTCGTTGATTGCGTTGTTTGTGGTCTCTGCTTTTCGTTTGTTTCTGTTCTGCCTACATCTAGCCCTAGAATAACTTACTAATAATGAAAATACCCCTGGCTGGGCATGTGTATATGAATATGCAAATATGATATAGTTTTAGCTTTGTACAACGATTTCTCTCATCTCTGATCTCATATGTGTCTTCTTAATCGGTATATTATACATGTGGATATGTTATTTACAGCCACGGTTGCCATTTCAATAATTACCCTTAAGTGTGGTCTCGCTTTGGTAACCAGAATGTAATGGAGTTGGTGTTACTAATAACATGGCAACCGTGTGAGAAAAGACTTTCCCCTTTACACGCTGTATAGTCGACCGTTGCTGGTGTGCTGCGAAGTGGATTGGCGGGGCTTTCCCAACCCAAAGAAGTTCCACACCCGCCTCAGGCAGCCGGGCTTCTTCTCCGGCAGCATCAGACTCTGCTCCTCCAGGATCGTGTCCAGGATGTAGTAGCTGCTCAGGTTGAGGGGCGGTGGCGGCAGCATGGGGGGTGGTCAGGAAATGGTGCAGTTCTTGCTCTCGTGCATGATCGCCGGTGCCCCGGCCATCGACGCACCTCCTCCTCTTCCTTCTCCAGGATTCAACGACGAGTCCTGGGCCAGCTTCTTCTTGCGCTCGTAGGCCAGTGCATCGTTGGGCACATAGGCCACCCTCACTCCGCCGTAGTGCTTTCGCGCGGGCAGCCGGTACACGTAGTCATCCATGTCGCTGGAGGAGCTGGATGAGCACGTAGAGCAGATGCTGGCCACGTCGCAGTTGTCCAGGTTGTTCAGCAGGTTGAGGGCTCCGCCACCGGTACCTGCATTTCCCCCCACCTGCGTTTGGGCGTTGTGCAGGCGGAGATTCGTCTGGTTGATCTGCATCTCCGAGGAGCTGCGCGACTGGTTGCGACGCCTCCGTCGCCGCCGGGCGTTCGAGTTGTCCGTGTAGCTCTTGGAGCGCGACATCGTGTCCTGGACGCTGTGGAAGCGCACCTCCTTCAGCGGCCGGTTGTCCAGCTGCTCGTCCTCCATCTCCTGGTCGGCCGGGTGCTCCTGGTTGCGGTTGCCGGCGAAGAGCTGCTCGTAGCCATCGTGGGGCAGCTCCCGCACCGGCTCGTTGTCCAGCTCCAGCTCGTGGGCCAGCTCCTGGGTGCTCTGCGTCAGGTCGGAGTTGCTCGGCGAGTTCAGGTTGATCTTGTCGATGCTCTGGTAGCTGTGCGAATCCTCCGCCTTCGAGAGCAGCATGTCCGGCATGGAGTTGGTCAGCGTTTGGTTGTCCCCGAAGATGGACTTGTCGCCGGCGCAGATGTTGTCCAGGCTGATGCCCAGTTCGGTGAGGTCGATGGGCGGCGGATGGGCTGGGCGTGGCATGCCGGGAACGCCTCCGCCGAGCAGTAGATCCGCCACGCCGGCAGCCTCCATGCGCTGTCGCTCCTGCCGCTCCAGGAGATCGCCGGCACTGCCAGTGGCCTTGGCTACATGGTGGCCATGGTGGGTCTTTCGTCCCGGATCCCGCTCCCGCTCCCGCTCCTGTGCACCCCCCTCCGCGGGGACCTGGCTATTTGGCTAGAGGTTGAGGCCCGGTGCGTGGGCCGCAGCTGGGGACCCGAACTCGTGTCCGATGGCGTGGGCGGCTCTCCCTTGCTGCAGGCGATCGAGCAGTAGATGGTGCCCCTCCTGGGCAGGAAGGGTCTGCCCAGCAGGGAGCAGCGGCACGTGCAGCAGCTGAAGCACTGGTCCGTCGCATGCCAGTGCTGCCCGTCGTGGCTCATCTGACCCTGGTCCACCCCGATCACCTCCCCGCAGTAGTCGCAGTACTCGGCGAACATCGTGTCGAAGCAGGCCAGACAGTACGGTTTGCCCTCGCGCATGATGTACCGCTGTCCGCCCAGCTGGTGCTCGCACTCCTGGCAGGCGAAGTGCTTCATGTGCCACGTCCGACCCTCCGCCTCCGTGCACTCGTCCGAGAAGATTATCTGGAGGGAGAGGAGAGATATTGGGAAACTTCGCATTAGACCAGCGTTCTTGGTGGATCTTTGGTGAGTACTCGCTAAATGTCTTAAATGCCCAAATGGAATAGAACCATTTACCAACAGTTGGAATCTACTATCTACTTCCTATAAGAAACTTCCAAATAAGTTACTTTGGACAGTAATTTTACTTTAAATTCACAAATACGTTGTACCATCAACACTAAATATAATTAATTTTAAAAAACTCACAGCAAGATTCAAGGCAAGTCAAAAATAACATTTACAATAACAATAAAGCTTGACTTACCGAAAACTTTTCAACGTTTTAAATTAGAAGTTAATTCTTGGAGCTTTCATTTTTGTTGCCGATTTCCAATGCTTAAGTATTTACTAGTGAACTAGACCGCACAACAATTAATTCTCCCAATACAATATTTAACAAAATTAAATTTAAAATTCATTTTTATAACTCCCGATATGTATTATAAAAAACCATGTCTTTTCTAAATCCAAAATCTATACCGTACCGCCATACACAACTTATTGGCACAATCTTTAGTGTCCCAGCCCAAATATTTAAATTTGTCATTAATATATTTTCAAAGTTAATCAACTACGCAATACAAAACATCTTTGAACTAGATTCCATATAAAAATACCATTTTTAAGCACTATTCAATATCCTACAACGATTTAATATTTTACCCAAATTCCATCTGTTCTTTAAAGGCTGCCACTTTTCTTTGCCCACTTTGCTGCCCAGGATTTTGACGAACACACTTACCTCATCGCAGGCGGAGCAGCGTGGCTTCTGGGTTTCGGCGTGGTGCCGACCGCAGTAGAGGTTCCCGTCCCGCTGGAAGTAGATGAGGTCCACCAGCAGCTCCTTGCAGACGCTGCACACAAAGCAGCCCGGATGCCAGCACAATTGGGCGCCCAACCGCTGGGCGAAGACCACGATGTCACCGCCCGACAGAGGCTCCTCGCACTGAAAGGAGTCATCAGAAGAGGAGCAGGAGTGAGTTGGGTAAATCTCATAAATAGGAGAAATATGCTCAAGTTCTTCGAACGATAAAAATCTGCAGCGTCTGTCTGCTGCTGGGGCAAAAATGCTTAAGCGACTATAAATGCTAAATAACGGTAATAAAACGCTTAAGCTCAACGCCCCACAACTGCCCCCCGGAAAAGATGTGCCAGCCCAGAAAAGTCCTTGCTCTTTGCCGCAGAATTCCCTGTCCTGCTCTGCGGTTTTCCCCCGCCACCCCCCCCTCCCCACGCTACCCGGATTTTCCAAAGCGGAAATCATGCAAAAATAGCTGCCGGCCATGTGTCCGTGTTCTCTGGTCTCAGGTCCACCCCAAAAGTGCTCCTCGGTGGATGTGGCCAAGGAAGCGCTTTAAATGGAACTGGCTGCTGGGAATTTTCCTGAGTTTCCAGCAGGAAGAGCCGCTTTTAATGACTACTGGCAAGCCACGCAGCTCGAGACTCGTTAACTTTAAACACGCTCGCATAATGAACTTATTTCGGCGCAAAAGGGTGCACGGTCAAAGGCCAAATTCTGGTGACGTTTTTATGTCCCTAAACGAAGGTTCTAATTGAGTTCGCTTAGCGGTCAGACTCCCAAAAGGAAAATGCTCAGCTATATGAAGTTTAACTCAGTTCTTGTCAGCTATTTCAAAATGAAATATTTCCAAGCGTATTAAAACGTATATTGCTGCGAGGACCAACAATTAAAATGCCCTTACAGTTTTATTATTTAGTATTTATATGAGATGTCTTGAGCAATGTCTAAATTTATATTATTTACTTGTCAACTGACCATATATTTTGTTAAAAAACACATAATAGACATAATAGCACTTTAAAACGTATTTAAACAAAATACAAACATAATAAAGAAGTTTATAAAACTTTACAGAAGGAGAGCATACTAAAAACAAATATGTATATTGAGCAAAACTAAATTTAACTTCACAGAAAAAGAACATTACTTTAAACCAATTATTTATTTTTAGCAAAACTAAATTTAAGTATTTCATTGCTCATAGTGTTTGGAACAAAAAGAAGACATTTTCCTTTTCTTGGATTTATTAACGGCTAAAAATACTTAACTTACTATCGTCTATTTAAATTGTCCAAAACCTTAAGGTGACTTTGTTCTGTTAGGCTTTAATTTGGTTTAATGTGAAGAACTCCGTTTTGATAACTATATTTTGACAATCCCTGTCTGCACTTTTCGCTTATCCGGCATGAAGCAATTAGCCCGTCCGCACTGATATATGCACAATCCTCGAATAAGAAGCGACACATGCAGTTCCTGCGGGCCAAACCTCAAACCGAAATTCCCCGCCAATTTGCACCCTCATTTCAGGCAGTTGGCGGGATTGCTCGACTGCGTCTCCGTTCTCGGTTTTGGCGGTATCTGGCGCAGGCAAATTACACGGCGCCACCACAGAGCCACCGCATAAGATTCAGGGCCCGAAACGCCATTGCCAGTCAGCCAGCATCCAGGAGCTTCTTAACTTTCCAGGCTATTAAACCTCGGCGCGGGCGATGCCTTGGTTGCTCGTCCTGGAGTCCTGGAGTCACAACACTCTCCACCGAGGAGACCCCGCAATCAGCATTTACTTTTGCAAGCCATTAAGCATTGACGGCGAACGCTTTGGGCCACGACTGTACAGGGTTGATAATTTCCCGGGGCGTAAGTAGCTTCTCTCTATGCGTCGTTAATTGTTTGGTAACTTCAAAAATTTATCGCCTCGGGCCAGGAAAATCATAAAAACCATTCTAGGAGCTGCGCACTTTAATTAGGCAGTTCCCCTGCCTTTTCTTCCCTGGCTAATGACGCATTGAAGTCGGAATAGACTTGTCCTTGCACTTTGGCGTGGCTAACCCCAGAAACTCAGCAAAAAACTTTTACCACAGGAAGCGCTTTAAGTAGTTTCTGTGGTGGGGACAAAGTGCGAAAGTTTCCAGCATGGATTGGGGGTGGGGTTTGATACCAATTTCAGTCCTAAAACCGCCCCCGCAATCGATTAGTTTGTCCGGAAAATCTGCGCACTTAAAACGACATTTTTCATCGGGCTGCCAGCCCGGCTAAATGTCATGTAAATAACAGCAATCGCTGCTCATTTATCTTATCAATCCAATTAATCCCAGTTGGCAGTTGGCTGGCTCTTGTTTGCAGGCACTCTGCGCCAGACAATTATGCTATTGACAAATTGTTGCCGGCGGTGCCATCGCAGCACCTAGTTGAACTGACTGAACTGGCTGAGACCGGATGACCCGAGGGCTGGGAAGTGTCCCCGCCAACCCATTTCGTGTCCGGACTAATCCAACTCGGAGCGACAAACTTCGCTGGCAGACGGTGCCAAGAAGGTGTCCTGTCCCAAAACAATCCCATCCCGAAACACCCCCCCAAAACGGCAACTCAAATTATTAATGATGCTCGTTATCATGCCCTTTTCAGTACATAAACTTTTCGCTTAACAGCCACTGCGCTTTACCTTCCTCTTGCTGGTTGTTTCTTTTTGTTTCTCTCTTACTACCTTGTTGCACTGAAAAGAATACTTATATAAGTTCTTGCTACTGTAAAATAAAATAGAGGTATGAGGAAAAAATATAGCACCGAAATTAAATTACTGATTTTTAATTCATTGTATTTAATTTCTGGATAATAAAAATATATTTAGGAAATCCACATATTTGAATAGCAGACTATATTATTACTAATTTTTCTCAGTATTTGGGAATACATATATTTCTTTCAGTAAAGTACCGAGTCTGAGTCTGAGATGGCTTTACTTGTAATTATTTCATTGTTGCCAGGACGACCTTTAGTGTCACATCCTTGTCAAAACTTCAGCTTCCGCTCGTTGCTGTTCGTGTGGAAAATCTGTCAAGAAGTGTGCCCCGCCTTCCGCTTCTCGATTCCATTATTTTTTGGCAAAATCATTGCCAGTTGGATGTGACACACGTTTGCGGGCCACGTTGCTACTCATTTACGCCTGACTGACTCGGGATTCAGGATCATTGAACGTTTTCATAAATTTTCCCTTATAATTTCCCCATGCTTTCCACGCCATTCGATTGGATGGCTTTGGGTTGAGGCCTTTGTTCGCATTTTAACGTCCGTTTAGCAAGTCAGTTATGGTCTGTGAATTTTAAGCACTTTCGCATGGGTCTTCTTCAACTGGGGGGACAGGGGATGGCTTCCGATTTTCAAATCCTTTTTAAAGTTTATCAGATTTTAAATGGAAACGAACTAGAAAGTTTGCCAGAACGAAAAACGCCTACACGGTTCACCAAAGTCATGATAAAGGCATTCCTTTGATTGCTCTTCCTGTATTGATACCCAATTTCTTTTAGATTTCAGTTAAAAAATATATATTAAAATTGGCTTCTCTTGAATAAGCTTTTAACACCAACACAGTTTCTTAAGCTGATTCCCTAATAATTGAACGTTTTCCTGCTGCGATTAAATTTAATTGGAAAATAGTTTAAATTATCTATTGGTAAAACTAAGTAATTTATATAATACCTATTGCAAACCCAGCCTTCCTTCTCGCTAAACACATAAGTTTGAGCTTGGCAAAGTTTGGGAGATTTCTTTGCCAAGTTCACACTGATTATTCGGGACTGTAATGAACTTAAACCTCTGGAAAGTGTTTGCTGAACTTGGGCCCTAGTGATAATAAACCCAACTAGACTGCCAAATGAAATCAGACTCACGCACACGACTCCGGGTGAGTCCCTATCCGCCGGATTCCCATTCGCACGCGCACGTAGCAGACGGATTTGGATTCAGATTCTGAGACCAGACCAGACCAGACCATACTCCTCCGACCAGAAGAGACCAGGGAGGAGCCGACCGCGTCCCAGACATGCAACATGCGGCATAAAGTTTTTAATAAGTTTTACGAGTGGCCAATGTGAGCACAATAAAATCGAGCTACCAAACTATGTAGCCAGAGTTGACCAAGTGCACATCGGCGGCAGAAAAGGAGAGTCCTCCGACTGTCAGCTAATAACAATGCAAATTTCCCAGAGCAGACTGTGAAAGGATGCAGTGCAGTGGGTGCCACCTCTGCCACTATTTCATGCCACTGCCATTGTGCTTTAATGCCATTTCATTGCGTCTTGGAGTTGCCGGCCACTCCATTCACTTTCAGCGCGAGGAAAACTGTGGAGGGGAAAAGCTGCGACTCTTTTAGCCTTTATGTTGTCAGAGGCAAGTCATTGGAATTGTTTTTGCAACAACGTTTTTCACTTCCAACACCTCACTCCGCTCGCTTCAAGTGTACTTAATGAAATCTTTTTGTCATCTTTTACTTCGAGACGTTTGAAAGTTGGCAACACCGGTCTCCCCCATTGTTTTTCCGGGCCATTGTCAATTTTTTTCCTCTGCCGGGGCCAAGAAGGAATCTCTGGCGCAAAACTTTGCCCGGCCAAGGCACAAATGAAATCGAAACGACTCTTCATCTTCATACTTTCCGTGCATAATAAAATGCAAATTTCTGCAACAATTAAATGTGCGGAAGAGGGGGTGCGAAAAAGAGCTGAAAAAGAATAAAAATAGCAAAGTTGTTTTCAAACTTACCCCCTTGCAGGGTCGCTCGTCGGACAGCAGGCGTACCGCCCCGCGACCCAGGGCCTCCCGCTTCCTTTGGGCCGAGAAGATGCGCAGCTCCTTGCGCTCCTCGTCGCTCAGCGAGTGGCAGTAGCGCACCTGCAACGGACACGTAGACGGGGAAAAAGTTAGCCTCTGTATTCCAGCATTTTAATTAAGGCAACTCAAAAGGCAGTGGCAAGTTTTTTAATCTCGCCGGGCCTTTTGAAGGGCTCCTTTTATATTCTGTTTTCAATGCCCACGCCGGGGTAATTATTAATTTTGTCACAACGAGCTGATTTTAATGTCTTATTCTACGAGCCTTTTTAGGCAGGAAAATCCCTCAAAGGGAATATTTTTATAGGATTAGTTAGTTAGTTAGCAATAAAAATACACAAAATTTGCATCAACTATTCTAGCAGAACTTGCTCAACACAATTTGTCACAACTTCGACTTTCCATAATAATTATGTGTAACTTAAGTTACACATACAACACATTTGTCTGAATACAATTGTTTTATAGTTAATTGAATAATTTTGGTGGTTTTAAGTTCTTGGGAAATTTTCAAAGCGGACCGAACTTTACGAGAAATTATTGAATAAGACGTTTTTCTAGGGAATATTTGTCTTACCGCAATATCTCGCGGATTTAATTAAGATTAAAAAAAATTAGTATATACGCAATTAGAGAACTTAGGGTTCTTAAATACATTTAAACTTTGTTAAAAAGCTTTATATATAAAAAACATTTTTTCTACGACTTTTCAAATCATTATAATTTACATTTTATGGTTAATTGAATGCGCAGAAAACTATACTAAGTCAATATTTTGATGAAAAGTTTTTATTAGAGTAGTTTAAGTAAGAGGGAATCATAAGCAAGGATATTATCGACAAAAGCTATAAATAAATAAATAAGTCGTAACGCACGACCATATGATAGCGTATATGAACATATAGCTGCCTTAGGAATGATCAAAATATTCATGGGAAAATCGACAAAGCTTTGTTTTTGTTTGGCACATATGTACGCCTACAATATCAGACATACAATTTTTGGTTTTTGTAACAGCTGTTAAAACTTTAAGGCTTCAACCTGCAGAAGTCTGCTCCCTTTCTTGTTTCCAGCTAATTTTAAAATGGTCAGTTCCTTATCAGGACTCCCCATTGTTATCTTTTTCTTTTACCAGCCCCATTGTTCTTTCATTTTTCTTTTGCCCAATACTCACTTCGTTATCTTGCGGCGGCAGCTGGTGCAGTAATTGCTTGACACGATACTTTTCGCCGGGACTGTTGACGTAGGGCACTTTGTCGTCTGGCAGTTGGCTGAAGTACAAGCGGACCTGCAAAATGGTAAATGCAAATCAGAAAGTTGAACTAGGATCCGGTTGAACATAAGCCCCAGGGAATATGTACTCTTTAAATCATAACGAATTAATCGAAAGCCAGTAGATACTGTGCACAGAGTCGTGCCAGTATTAAACTGTCGCATAGCGGATGGAAAATTGAGTTCGACAGAAAAGAAAAAGCTCAGACCAATCTCAACGGATTTTCGGCTTTTCCCAGGAGCTCTTATGTAAGACTCCGCCCCGAAAAAATAAATCGACAAACATTTCAAACACTAATTGCCGCCAAATGTATCGGCAATTTAATTACAAAACGCTTTCGCTTTCCACCAGATACCGATGGCGATTCGGGAGCGATAATTTCTTGAGCGTGTAATTAAAGTGGTTTCCCGATTGATTTCCTTAAGCGCGCAAGTGGCCAACGACCAGACATTGAACTGGATTTGGTTTTCGGAATCCGATTGGGAGAGCGTGGAAAATCGATCGAAAGCAAAAGCTGGCAGCGGGTGGCATGCGGCTCCAAAAGGCAACCACCTCGCCCCACATCGCATCGCCTGGGATTTCTCTTAATTAGTTGCGACAAATCGAAACACATGTTGAGGATGATGACGATGCCGATGATGTTGGGCATGTTTTAGGTGCTAACCTCCAAATACCAAATAGAATAACAAGTTATACCAAGTTAGACCTTGATTTCTGAGAGGGTGATTCCAAATAACGTCTTTGAGGAATAAATTGGTATTAAGTCAACACTTTAAATTATAAATCTGATTATCATTCTTGAAACTTATATGCAATATTTTGCCTTTGAAGCTTTAATTAACATAACATAAATAACATTTCTATATAACTCTAGAAAAGGTCTGAATAAGTAAGATTTCAATAAATAATATCTTTATATTATTTGGTATGACATCAGTATTTTTTGTAAATTTAATTAATTAAAGAATTGTTTGAAAGTCATTGTAACTTGATTTAAAGACGTTTCGGGCTATGCTAATTGGGAGGTAATTTGTATTTATGGTTTTGTTAGGTTTAAAAATGTTATTTATCGAGTACACATTCTTGCCCGATTGCGGATCTTTTTGGATTTGGTTGTTGGGACCTACCTGGTCGGGCCGCAGACCCGGCGGCACCCAAGTGTACTCCTCGAGGGCACAGCCACTGTCGTCGTCCGACTGCGAGTTCCGCTGGAAGTCCAGCTGCTGGTGGTGGCTGTGATGGAAGCCGTGCCCCGCCACCGCCGCCGCCGTCTTGTAGCTGGCGGTGCGGAGGGGCGAGGGGGAGGCCACCGAGTTGAGCGGCAGATGGCTGGGCGGCTGGCAGTGGCGACGCTGTAGGGGCGACACAAAGTGGCTCGTTGAACCCGGGGCTCCACCGCTTCCCCCACTACCCCCGCTTCCCCCACTGCCACTGGAGGCGGCCGAGGGCACGTCCAGATTGGATGTGGATGCCACCTGACTGCCCAGCGATGTTGGCTGCAGGGCGCTGACCGCCGAGTGGCAATGCGATTGGGTTTGAGGGGCAAAGATCAGGCCCGTTCCGCCCGCCTCAATCTGCAGCAACTCACTCTCCGTCTGCGTATAGTAGCTGCTGCTGCTGGGCGGATGGTGTTGCTGCTGCTGTGGATGTTGCTGCGGGGTCTGTTGCATGTTGCTGCTGGTGCGGGGCGCGGGCGTCGGCTTGAATTTTCTAATGGCTGCTTGGCTGGGCTGGGTGCTGCAAAAATAAAAAAAAAAAATAAAAGAGAAATCATTAGGAGGTGTCCAGATTACAAAACGAACATTCGGTATGGTTTCTAGTTTTAAGAAGTAATAAAATTTAATTAAAAGAAAGCGCGGGCTAAACTAGGAAATTAATTACACAAAATATCTACAGCTTACATTTTTACAAATGTTTCTTGAACTACATGTTTCGAAATGACAACTGTATTTATTTTTAAAATAAATAAATTCGTAGTCATAGAGTTATAATAGTTTTTAGTTGACAAGACCCATGTTTGAGTAAGCTGATTACTCCGAGGCATAACTGAGAAATGATGTACGTTATGCAATTCCAGCTAACATGAAGCGCCTTAATCATTCCTGACTCCATTTGCCCGACTCATTTGCAATTAGTTTGCTGGACTAGCGGAAAACGTATTCTTTGCGAGTGCCAGCAGGCATTTGAAATGACTTTTGAGTGCAATTACCACCGCAGCTGCATGCGTGCAGTGGTCCAATCAAATCTGATGAAACCCCGAACCCGAAATTGCAGCCCCGGCAGCGTCATAAGGTTTGGTTGCCTACTCGCTTGACCGCTGCCCACAGTGGAATCTTCTTTGCCGCCGCTTTCTGTTGTACTTTCACTCGATTTGTGGCACGCTGCGCGATTATGCAGCCAAGCAGAGACAGCCGAGAAATTCCAGCACATGGCCCACGGAGGAGACGGTCATGTTTCAGCCTTAATTCGCTTTTTTCCTACTTGTTTATGTGGCAATTGAAGTCATTTGTTTGTTTGCTCACAGTCGAGCCGAGGTGTGTGAGATATTAAACTGTTTCATTCACAAACGTCGCACATTTGTATATCGCATTGCACAACATCCAGAGCATGAATAACAGGCAGACAAAGCCATTAGGCCTTCCAACATTTTATATTTACTAATCAACGTGAGAAGAAACCCCAAAACAATTTGCCATTCCACCGAAAGTCGATTTATCTACACGGCCAGGTGGTTTATGCAAATTAAAGACATCTCATCACAATCGTAGTTTAGCCTTCTGCTAATGAAGCAAAGCCCACAGTGCCGCGAAAAGTGAACGTCACTGGGGGTCAAAGAGTCAGATAATGTATCTTACATTAGTACCAGCTGGATGACCAGGAGCCATTAACACCTCCACACAGTGTTTGCAGTTTGCAGATCACTCAGTGCCACTGGAATGAAACAGCGTGTGGGGAGAAAGTTTTATGGCCACTCTTTTTGTTTTTTTGGTTTTCCAATGCAAATTTCATTTGCTCGCAGGTAGCTTTGGTTGTGGTGCCAAAAGTTGATCGATCGCAGGGTACTTTCTAAACAGTTTCGCTTGGGATTGTCCGAGCCACAAGCCAGGGCGTAATCTGTCACCCAATGAATTGGGAATTGTGCGACTGACTTTGGCGATTGACTTTGATAGCGGAAAACAGCGGCCAAGCGCCGGGCCAAACAAAAAAAACCAAGCCAGATCACATCAGATCAGATCAATTCAAATCGACACACAAGTCCCAGTCCCGGCTGCCGAATATGGCCAACAGTTGTTTGGCTGCCACTTTTCGGAAGGCCTAGACGGCAGTCGGCAGTTGGTTTTCTCTTTTCGACCAGCGAAACCTGTTGACGGTTTCTACACGGTTTCTATACGGGTGCATGCGATTTCTGCACTGGACGCCACTTCGCCACTTGGCCAGGCGAAAAATACGCAAAAATGCCGCCTGACCAACTACGGATCGCGATCTGGACATATACATAAATTTGGGTTAAGAAGATTTTGAGTTTATTTGGTTTGATGTCTGTCATTTCCTTGATGGCCTGTCGCAATTGCGCACGTCTGAGGATAATTAAAAGTAAATTGTTTGACACTCAAATCGGATGGGAATGGCTTGAGAAATATGGCTCTGCTGTTCCACAATTGGCAATCCGGTCTTTTCGGCTTGGCCAACACTTTGGTATTTTGAAGACACTTTTGGGAATAATCTGTGCTTATCGAAGTTTCATGTTTGTGTGCGAAAAACTGCACTGGCTGGCCTGAATGTGTCTAGAAAGGGGGTATTTAAAAAGGATTATGCCGGCACAGAATATAAAATCATGTTGCTCAGAAACACCACTAAAAAATAAATAATTTTAAATTATAAGTTGTGCTAACGAATTCAAAATATACATATATGGTTTAAGGTTCAATGGCCACCTAAATTAATTGATTCAAAAGCACACCAGTAAAAATATCATCGGTAAGCTGACTTCCAGGTGCAAAAAGGTGCCATTAATTTTAAACTTTACTTCTCACATTCATAACTAATAACAATATCTAATCTCATTCGCTGTTTTGTATGCATAACCCGTTTCAAAAACCGTGTGCCGCTTTATATATTTTTCCCCACCTTTCCTTTCGATTCGATTTCCACATCTTACAGAGCTCAGCTACGATCTGATCCAATCCAAAACAATCCAATCTTATGCGCTGCTTATTAACGGACTTTTCAGCAATTTCAGCACGTTTTCTGTTGCTCAAATGCCAAATCCCAGCTGTAATAATATCTCAATTATGTGCAACACCACGGTATCGATAGCATTTCTATTCGTTCCACGGTATTGCGGCAGTATTTCCACGATTTCATTAAATTTTAGACACGCAGTTTCCCCAGAAAAATTCGCAGCAGGAACACGTAACTGGTTCAAAATCATTTAAGACTCTCAACCACAACCACAACGATCGCACAGATCCCCAGAAAAAAACAAAAACACGTTTTCCAATGGGGCTCCGATTCTGGGAAATGCTAAATGCACTACGACACAGAACGGCAGCAATTGAGGCACTAGGAAACGAAATTAATACGTAACATGCTATTCTTAATAATTGAAAAGAGTCGAGGCAGCCAATCGGCATTAAATTACTTTCACAATTGGCCGAAAGATAAACGCCCGTCTTGGCCGGGTTAAGCCTGGCATTAAGCCTGGTAATGCTTGATTATCCATGACCAGCACACGATCTCCGATCTCCGATCTGCGATCCTGCGATCTGCAATCTTCAATCTGAGATGCCCCATTCAGAATCTGGCCCAAAAGGGGGCGTGGCAGATCAGGGCTGGGCAGGGCCTATTATGAAATCTCGTGCAATCGCCCCCCAACTCGTGACCTTGTTGCGTTGCGTGTTTCATTGTCTGGCCCAAAACGACTCCCAAACGCCGCAATTTATTCGACTATTCAGCTGACTTTCGGGTTAAACTGCCGCGTTTGACTGGCTTTACGTCACACGAATAACCCACCAACCCCAAGCACATCTGATTCGAAACCGGGCAGTAAACAAAAAAGTCCGTACATGCAATCGCGTCATATGTTGCACGTGTTGCTGTCGCTCAGCATTTTTATGCATTTCGCTTCGCTTTTCCCTCAGCTTCTTCGCTTTCTTTATGGGTTTTTGTACGAACATGAGCACATTTTGTGTGTGCGCCTGTCTGCAGGTCGACTTCACCTGGAATCGCTGCCTGGATGGGGATACCATTGGGTCTGGGATTGGGAGCCAGTCGGGCCCGTTGCACAAGTTCTTCTTGGTTCCTAGTGCTCGGCGAATGTGTGTGTGCAGCAACGCCTATTTAAGTACCGCGTGGTGATTTAGTGCAGCGTTCCCGTTAGGCGGTACACGTTATTCACTATTCGGATCCAAGGCGACCAAGGCTGGTGATAAGCCATAAGCAATAAGCTAGCTGCATCGCATCTGGCAGAGGCGTGAGCTCGAAATATTTTGGGGGGGCTAAAAGGAGCAACTCAGTCCTGTAAACCATCTTAAATGCCTAGCCCAGTTTTTAGTTTTGAGAAATTATTAGGCTTCCTACCCCTTTTCTCAAAAAAAAAATATAAAAAATATGACTAAAAGTCCACAGTAAATGAATATGACCATCTTGGCATGAACATAATATTTAGTACTTATTCTTTAAGGCGTTATTAAAACATTTTGGGAAATGAAAGCAGGTCTATCCAACAGGGAATTTAAGAACCAATTTAAAGGAGAGCAATATAAATATAACAAATAAGGTTGCGATGGATTGAACCCAGATCATTGTATTATCACAATGAAACAAATTCTTTTTTTTTAATAAAACTTTTTAGTTATTTTCATCTCCGTCAAAGTACCACCTAAACTCAAGACCTATGAAGATACTTTGTACCTTTACTATTTTGTAAGCCCCGGCTCAAATCTCTTTGGGGTGTCTTGAGCCCCCCAAGACCCTCTTTCGTGAAGGCCGCTCCCAGATTTAGATAGTCAAGTCAAACAAGAGCATCGTAGTCAACAGCTTCAGCATCTGCATCTGCATTTTCAGCAGCGGCTAAAATGCATAATTAATCGGGGGGCCAAAAGAAGAAGCGGCAGCCGAATGCACTTGGCCAGCCCACACTGGCAGTTCGCGATTTTGAGAGCGAGTTGCAGATGCTGCTGCCGCTAATGTTGCTGCATTGCATGTTGCATGTTGCTGGAACTGCTGGTTGCATGTGGCATGTGAGGCGAAACAGAACCGAAAACCCAACTCCACTCAAGTCGGGTTTGAGTCGAGTTTGAGCTGAATCGCGTTCCATCGTCATTAACAGCTTTTGCTTAATTTTATGCAGCCAGCCGCTGCCACTCCCCCTTTTTGGCCAGCCGCCCCCCATGCCACGCTGTCAACAACTTTAGACACGTTTCAGCGATTTTCATGTTGCATGGCTCGCTCTAATTTATGCAAAATGTTGTTCTTCTTCTGTAATTCACTTCGTGTATTCGCTCGCTACTTGTTTTGCTCTTTTCCAGGCGTCTGTTTCGAGGTATTTTTCAACGAACTTCAATACTTATGGCCAACTTGTTTTCTGGCTTCATTAGTCCCCCAAGTTGATGGCCAAGTTTTTGTGTGTTGATTTTTCTTCCATATTGATTTCCCTGACAAAATGGGATTCTGTTTGCCGCGGATTCAATTGGATTTTAATTGCTTTCGAACAGAAACATATGGTTTCTGGCCGTTCCGATTTGTGATGGATCGTATAAGCCGGGTTCCGTTGCTCTGAACTCGTTCCCAGCATACAATTGAACCATTTAGTTAGCTGTGAATTCCTGGCCCAAAAGATTACTTGCCAATGATACGAAGCTCTCACAGGTCTTAGACATAAATTAAATATCTCCTCTAATTTGATGTGCTGCTCTTAATGATGATGATGATGATTGAAGCCGGTGATAAATGTAATTGCTTTCTCGGCAACAATCTCTCTGTGTCTCTCTCCCATCAAATTAAGGCACATCAAAGCAGAGATTATATTTGGGAATCGGAGAAGAACACAGAGAGAGGTGCCCACAATAAGTTGATTAAATTAAAGTGCGTTAAAATCCAACGAAATAATTGACTGTTTTCGTAGAAACCCAGTGAAATCGGAGGAGCACAAAGAACGTAGAACAAAGAACGCAGCCAAACAAACCGAAAAAAGCAAAATAAGAAAAAAACCAAAAACAGAGTAGAATTTATTGTCTGTGTTCGTATGACAGCCGAGCAAATCCAACCGAGCGTGAAACGCGAGCAGAGTTCCAAAAGATGGATGAATGGATGGATGGATGGATGGTTGGCCATCCAACAGGTGGGCAGGGTACTGGCTTCACCTGTTGGAACGTGGGAATCTAGTTTCGGCAGCGACAACCCCGAGATGGCGATGGCCAAAAGCAATTACCGAAAATAATGTAAGAGTCGCACATTCTTCCCTGCGGTTGCAATGCACTTCGTTCACCAAGCTCACCTGGTTCACCTGCCCGTGACCGCAGCTCCGGAAAAGGCAGGAGTGGCGGAGCAAGTGCAGCCATCTATGACCGCTCTGGTTCGACTCTCTGCTCCGACGATCAGCAAAGCGGCCGAAAGGATGTTTGGTCCCATAATTAATGACGGCATATATGAGCAAACGGGCAGCGGGGTGAGATGTTTTCTCACGCACTACGAATTTTCAATTTCCAATTTCCAATTGAAATTCCATTGGGGCGTAAACGGATTATCTTTTGCATGCGTTTGATCAGCCGCCGAGACTTCCTACATGAAATAAACGGAGTTACGGACAAGGGGACAAACGGACAAACGGACAAGCGGCAAACGGACAAGGGGACTCACGGACAAACATGGCTAACTGTAACTGTAATGGCAATCGCCATGCCAATGTCAAAATCGTGTAGGTCCCCTTTCAGAACATAACAACTGACAAAAGCAACAAGCATCTGACAGACAGGCGACAGGGAGTGAGACGGCGATATTGGGGGACAGGAAGAGGGAGAGGGATAGACACAGAGACAGAGCAAACAAACATCAGAATCAGCATCTGCATCAGCAGGCAACAACAACATTTCAATTAACAAAAGACCCAGGAGGAGGAGGGGGGAGGGGGATGGAATGGAAGGCTGGGTAACGTCGTCTTCTAATCGCAGCCTGTCAAAATAAAGTTGTGTGGTGCATCACAGGGAAACCTCCTTAAGCCCGAAGACAAGTCACACTGGCAGAAATGTTGGAATATTAAATAAGAACAACCAATCTTTAATAACCAGCTTGTTTTAAAGTTCTTCATTATATTAAAAACTGAATTATTATGACCTGAAAATCGGTTGAATAATTTAAACCAAGAAACTGAACTTAATATTTTTAACTGAATCAAAAACGAATGCTTTAATGACATATACATATTTATAAAATTAATTCTATAGATTCTATCTATAATCAGATTAACAAATTCAAACTACAAAACACCCCTACTAAACTAACATTCTAGAAATCATAAATTCCTCAGCTTTTCTCCCAGTGCACTAAACAGTCTCTTGCGGCTTCTAGCTGCATTCATGTGTATCTGCTAAAATGCGCAATTAAGTCATCAAATGTTTGGCCTGAGTGTCCAAGCGACTTGACACAGCCACAGGCACACACACAAACACAAACACACAAGTCATTCGAAAGACCAAGACCAACTTGGAGTCCAAGTTCGCATTAGACTAATGCATTTGGGTGCAACCAGGAAGCCACCATCCAGTCCGGTCCGGCATTCTGGTCTCGTTCTGCCGCAGAGAGGGAAACTGGGCGAATGCGAAGGCCCCCACTGCCAACTTTTACTGCTTCTGGACGCGGCCGACTGCTAATGAAGCCTGAATGCCGAGACCGCGAACAGGATCTTGTTAGAGTGTCTGGGCGGAGAACGCAGAGCGGAGATCCGTTAGGAGCTGGCTCCAATTTATCAAGTGCCATTTGTAGGGTCCGGCCAAAAAGCCCAGCGGCGTCTCATTAACGCTTCCAGTCGCGTAGGCGGCAGAACGCGGCATATGGGGATTCGTCGAAACGGCTGCGGATTGATGCTGACGATTGTGTTCGCGGTGACCCAACTCACGTCCCATCTGTGTACACAGAGAAAAACGATACAATCGAGTGCCCCGTCAAAGAGATAACAACTACACAGGTTTAGGTTTAAATTGGACACCTGCATATGACAAACAATCACGTCTGCTGAATTTCTTTAACATGTTTCGATTTATATATTTTTGTATAAATAGGGAGACATTGTTTTCTTTAACATCCAATTAACTCATTAAATAAATCATTTAACAGCATTGTTCAAGTCGCTGAACCCTATCCACAGTATATCCTTTCCTACCGAACATTTCAATTAATTAGATCCATTTTAAATAAATAAATCATAATCAATACAATACAATTTAAACAATTATTAGGTTAACAAAAAAAACAGAAAAGAAGAAAAGAACTTATAAATCAGGCCACAATTAGTACTTCCGTCGATATAGCTCCTATATCTCAAAGTTGACTTGTAGTTTTAACCATAAAACAGCATTATAATAAATATAATAATTTAAGCAAATAAATTAACAATTAACTTATACCTTAAGAATATCTCGGATGACTTTAGGGCCTCTTGTTAATAATAATTGTTGCAGACTGTTATCTTGTTGCTTTAATTAAATACCATTATGTAATAATATTAAAAACATATCAACATATGCAATGCTTTAAGAGAACTAAAGCGCTTTCATATATATGGATTTTAATTTTTTAAGTTCTCATCCCTAGGCCTTTAAGTAATTATTTTTCTCATTGTAAAAGCAGCCGTAGGTGGATGTCTACCGGGCTGGCAACACGTGTTTTTTCAGCCAAATTGCTATCTGGGATCGGCAGAGTCGAAATGCATCTATCCGCGAGCTGGCTTTCTCCGCAAAGTGCCTCTCAGGTGGGGGGCGAAATTACTTTGCGGAAATCTCAACTCGAGTGGCTAAAATATTTCAAGAAAATCACGATTATCAACTTGAATTCCAGCGGGCGATCGGCGATCGGCGACCAGCCACAGACACTTTCACAAGCTTTTCGGCCAAGTGACATTTGTGCCAGTTTGCTGGTTCGCTTGATTTGCATTTGATTCTGATTAAGTCGACGCCGTCTGATTGATGGCAATTTCTAAAGTTTATATTTATAGCGCTGCCATGAGAAATCGATGTGGTGTGTGGGCGGCTTGAAATCTCTGCAATGCCACTCGGTAATTGTCCAGCTCGAAGTTGCCACAATTTGGCAACGATTTGTAAGCGGCATGACGGCACAAAATCGCGCCTTTTATCCGCTTCCCACCTGTATTTGACCAACAAAGCGATGGCCATTAAATTAATTACATGGGGCTGCGCACTCCTCCGATTTCAATTAAACCTAAATTACGAAAATTAAACGCAACAAAGAGGCAAACTGGTTATATCGGCATTGCCGAATCCCAATCCTGATCGTGGCTAGAACACTTAACTTGGTTTACACACGCTCCAAACCAGCGGCGCGACCTCTGGGCCGCCTCTGACTTATGGCCACTAAATTGCCTCCGACTCCATCCACATCTCCATCCATATGTCTTATGTTCCGCCGATGTATATATAAATACAGCAAATTGTTGGCGGGGCAACCGCACGGCGCATCCGAGGAGAAGATATAATCATAATCCGCCGGGGAGAACAGGAAATATAATGAGCTTCCAAAGCAACGCCCTTCAATTTAGCGAGCCCCTCCCCCTCCTTCGGCCCTGTTTGGCTAATTTTATTTGCGGTTTTCGATTTTATTTCATAAACACATTTTCTGCTTGGCAAAATACATTCCCTCCCCTCCCTTTTTCACGCAACTTTTTGATTATAAATTGAATTTCCCCCAACTCGAGGCGAAATCAATCAAATCTTCTGTCTTCTTCCCCATTCACTTGTAAATCTTGTGTTTTGTTAATGCGTTTTATGGATTCACGATTAGGTGTTGAATCAATAAAACTTGGGTTCTGACTTCTCAGCCACTTTGGGACAAAGACTTGGGGCCATTAAGATGGCTTATACAACATTTGGGCTTGGGATTGTGTCACACTCTTTGGAGGGGGTTGAACTTTCTGACAAACTACGCGAACCGAGTAGAGGTTTTGATTGGTTTCCTTCGCTGACAGCCCAAGAAATTACTCATACGCCCCACGAAAAAAAAAATTAATTAGAAAATATGTATGTTGAAAGAGAGAGCAGAAAAATCAGCTTCACTTCACTGGAGCGCAGAGCATTAAAGGGGCGTTACTTGATATGTCCGCGAATCAGTTAAAGTCAGATTAAGGCCCAGCCCCCCTAAACCCCCCTCACCCCCCGTGTTTGTCGGCCTTTTTGCCATTTCAATTAAAATGCCATATATCACGGCCAAGAGCCTTTCGCTCCATCCCCAACTACGGCGCACATCCAATGCAATTAAAATCAAATGCGTAGCTCATTTTTAAATCAAAGCAAATCGTAAACCGATAAGCCCAGAGTGGACCACCCGAGAGTTCGTGGACTAGCCTCTTGCTTTTTGCCAACTTCAATTAGCCCGGCTGAAAAAAAAGGCCATCGGCAGGCCTTATTTATTTACTTTATTGTTGAGTCTCTCGGGGAGCGGATTCCTATGCAAAGTGTTCTGCCTAGCCAGGCGCTTAATTACGCTTTAAGTAGCCGCCAGTCAATATTGATTTTGGTTTATTTAAACTGGGAATTTAATAGCCCCAACTGATTGCTAATGGGCTGTGTAGATGTGGATGTGGATGTAACTGCAAGGGCTGTGCGTCTCACATTACCAAGTTATCTTGGGGCAAATTTATGACACACTACTTCCAGCAATATTTTATGGACGCACCAGAAACCAAATCTAATTAACAGTTTGCGAAAATTTATGAACAGAAGTCCATTCAAATTAAGAACTCGAACGGAATGCAAAGAGAACAAAAGATGGCAGAAGATGCCGAAGATCGCCAAGATACAGAAAATCTTATCGACGAAGGGCCTTCAGTCAGGCGGTAAAAGAAGAACTCAATTTATGAAGTCGACGCATGGAATTTATGAGAGTGCAGAATCTCCTCCTCGGACTGGATGATGATGCAAACACAAAGTGACAGGGGAGAACCTCTGGAGGATGGTCATGGGCCCACTGGACCCGAAGTTCTGCCAACTTAATTTAACTGGTGCTGTTGCCACTTAGCTGCATGCAATTCATTTGACCAGTTTACAAAAGTCGACAGGAAAGGCAAGGGAAAAGCACGTGCTAACCACAAAGTTGATAAATAACTTTTTGTGTCAGTTTTGCAAATAGTCGGGCATTAATAACACCTTCTTAGCGGGTCCCAAAGAATCGCCTCCAGCTGACTGAGCCTCTTATGCCGGATTATTTCTACCATTATTCGATAGCAACCTGCAAGATTTTTACTTTCAGCACAATTGAAACTGATACGCGTAGCTAACAACTGCTGTTGATCAGGTGAAAATGATAAACTTTGGTCTATTTATAACCCAGGAAAGTATGATACATAGGCGGGATTTTAAAGAAGTTGAACCAACAACACTTTATAAAAACTATCTGATTAAACATTTAGTTAAGGTGTTGAAATTATATTTCCAATTTTACATATTTTATAAATTTTGTTAAAATATATTTCCTAAGAAACAATGGAATAACTCGTACAAATAATGAAGTAACTCTATAAATTCAACATTTTTTTCCTCTTCAAGAAACGCCTAATAATTCACAGATTAACTTAAAAAACCAAGCCTTAAAAACAACACTTATTGTCTATTAGTTTATTATTATTTACACAATTACAATTGTATTCGCCGAATTGTTTGGCCTTCATATTTTTCATTCAATAAGTCTGAAATCGAAAATCGACATTTGTAGAAAGTTGCAGACCCACATATTCAGCGGCCGCTAAAAGGTATTAAATTACCCAATACCCAAAGCCACATTTAATTATTTATGAGACGAAAATCTACAAGAAAGCTAGTTTCCTAACCCATTTTAATGTGAACTACTTTGCCCATAACTTCTGGATAACCATTGCACCAAAAAGCCATAAAATATGATTTTAGTGATTAGAAACCAAATCCTGCAAAGCCAACTGTTCTCAATTCGGGCTAAGAAGCTCGCTCATATATGTAGCTATTAAGGAGTCATTAAATTGGGCCATAAACTCCCGACTGCTTCCCCCCACCAACGTAGCGTTTTATGGTCATTTAATGCCGAAAAATGCAAAGCTCATCAAATGGATTTCAAATTAGTTGGCCAGCAATCGCCGAGAGTTATGGCCATTAGAGATAGGCCGGCGGAAGACTTACATTTTGGCTGCCGTCGCTGCTGGCGGCGGCGGTCTCTTTGACTGGCCATCAAACCGGGCCAATTGTTCTTCAATATCGCTGAGCTGGATATCGTCGGCAATGGCCTTGTTGAAGTAGCAGAAGGCCTCCCTCCTGCTCCTGTCCTCCACCTCGATCAGCTGCTCCGTATCCTTGGGATTCAGCCAGACGGCATTTCGATTCCGGCAGAGGTTTAGATTTCTTAAGTCTCCAAACGGCAGGGTCACTGCCGATCCTTGCAGCTTATCCTTCTGCTGCTGCATATGGATCCTGGCCATCTGGGCGGGAGTTAGGCTGCCGGTCAGCATGGCCACCTCCACATCGTCGTCGGTTTCTCCGTTGCAGGAGATTCCCGAGGAGTGGAACTGCTCCTCGCTGATTGATTTCCTATGCTCGCAGCCGGAGGATTGGGCCACTGCCATGGCCAAAGTGGGAGCTGGTGACTCATTGGGCAGTTCCAGGGCTATTTCGTAGGGTGCCAGGGTGATCTTGGCCTTTGGCTTGGTTTTGGTTCGCACCGCTGACTTAATGATGCACTTTGCGGCCGCGGGCTGATTTCCGCGATTCTTGGAGCAGGTGGACTTGCCACCTGACTTTCTGGGCGTCAGTTTGGTCACTGTCGATAGGCGGGATTGCTGCCCGGCGCTCATCTGTGGCATTTTTGGCGGCTGCACCTGCTCCTCCATCCGCTCCCTGCTGGCCAAACGTTCGCGCTCCGCCGACACAGCCCGGCGGCGACTCCGCCGAATGCTGGGCATGTTCCGGGGGAACAGCTTGCCCGCCTCCGCCTGCGAACTCTTGGACAGACTGTCGCAGCTCCGGTGGCGAGTGGGACTGCCACTGCTCGCGGTGGTGGTGGAGCTGTCGCTAATCGTGGTGGCCGTGTTGGCCAACACCGAGGAGCACTCGCTGAGGTTCACTATGTCCCGATAGTTCCTCGACTGATCCTGCTTCACCACCTGCGGCAGGCGGATCTGCCACCAGCGCTTCTTTAACTGCATTTTCAATCACTCAGGTCGCGGGCCAATCAATCAATTGACACATTAACAGAACAGGCAACACCTTAGGCAGCTGCAATTGCAATTACTGTCGCCAGCAATTAACGGGCAATCCGCTTGCTCCAATTACGTGCACTCGCGATCGATCGATTGGTTCTCGTTTCGAATTCTTAACTTCACGGAAGAGCAGCTCACATACCGCTCGCTTTGGGGCTGCTCAAACAACTGAAGATCGCGTAGAAAGTTGATGTTGATGTTGGCCAAGAGGCGGCGGCTATTAGCCAGGTTGGTGCAGGTCAAACTCACCTCGCGGCCAAACTCACCACAACACTCTCTCACAACTGCCTCTCTCTCTTGGCCAAAACAAGTGCAGGTAAAACAGGTGCCACCTGAGTCGAGTGGTTTTCGCCTGAGTGCTTCTGGTTCGAGCCAGAACCTGGTTGCGTTTATTAGCCAGGCATTGAAGTGGCAGATTCTGGTAGCTGGTTCCGCTGTCTTCGGGCCATTTGACACATTTCAGGCCGTTTAGTGATTGACCCATTTCAATCATGGCCAACAAGGGAGTAGGATTGCAACGGAGAGAGGCCACAGTGCGGCCTTTGGGCGTTTTGTTGCCACATTAGCGGCGCACTTATAGGCGGTCATTAGACTGCGGGCCAAGTGAAAATGTGGTAATCAGGTAAAACCCCTCACAATGAAATCCATCCGGGTGCCCGGGGCAGGTATATAGTTAGCCAATGAAAATAAAGACAGGCTGATAGAACGTGAAAAGGCGAATAAACCAATCAATGGAAATTAGGGTTTGTGGTTATCCCCAATGCTGCATGGGATTCTCATATTGTGGGAAAGGAATGGACCCACTTTATTCAATTAACACATGGCTTTTAACTACTACCAATCGAGGCATAATTGTGTAAAGTTAGCCATTATTTTAGAGATATATTTAATCGTTCTTTCAAAGCCATTTAACATTTACTGCAATGCATTCAACACTGCGAGTAATAAAATAGTAAGCGATTTATCGCGATATTTTACCATTTATTTTAGTGGTACATTTCCTGTTTAGCATAATAATAAATTATACTGTTCTTTGGGTAAAATTAAGGCTGATTTCTAAACATGCCAACAAATGATTAACACTCAAATTTTTCCAACCATTTATATCATTTTAAATACGAAAACTTAAGACTATAGTTACTTACATTTACAACTTTTCCAGTTGAGTTGCCATTGCGTAGCCCGCGTTTAAACAAATTGTTTTACCAACTGTAATGAAAGTCGAAAGCAAATAAATTAATTTTCTCATTTAAAGTTAAATATTTACACTCTTTTCTGACACTCAAAAGAGTGATGAACGAAATTGCCCAACTAATTGAGAGCAAGACAGAGAATAGTAAACATGAAACGGCAGAAAGCAAACGAAATAAGCAAAGTGACTGCAAAAGTATTTTAATTGCCTGGAGTTTCCCGAAAAAGAGGGAGCGTCAAAACTTTATTTGACAGTTGAAACAACTGAACAATTCATGAAACAATTTTGATTAAAACTGAGACACACAGTCTCCAACTGGAGAAATGTCAGCAAAAGCAGTTGGCAGATGCCAGCCAGCAGGTGAAAATGAGTGCACCGGGAAAAAAAGCTTGGGATATATGTTACAAAATTATTTAACGGATTCTATTCATTCGATTTATATTTAATGTGTATTTTTTAAGCATGTGACAACTAAAATGCCTTTTGTGATTTTTAATTTTGGGAAATTTTCTGGTCTGTGTATAAAAATCCATTCTATTATGTATAATTTTTTGGTTCTTTAAATAACTCTTGACGGGTACAAATGTATGCATTTAGAGTCCAAACCTCTTCCCGATCTGAACCCAATTTGTATTTAATCATTTGTCAATTTATTCTGTTCTTAAACAAGTATGAAGTTTAATTTTATTCTTTAACAAGTAAAGGATTTAACTAAGGTATTTTGTAAGGTGTATAGAATATAGTACAAGATTTTTTGGAGTAAACAAGTTTTACTATCATTAAAAAGTCGAGAAAATGCTATTAAACAAATGATTAACAAAGTTTGTATGACTTAAACTTTTAAACATTTTTATTCTGAGTGTACTTTCTAACCCCCAAGGTTGTGGGAATGGCCAACAGGTAAGAGTCAGCGTCATGGCGGGAGCACAAAAATAACAAACGCAAAAGTGACGCTAGTAAAACAACGACGATAATATCCTGCAGAGGTCGTAAAAGTTGAGATTTGAACGTGCAGCGTACACGTGTAAGTCAAAAGTTGCCCCTGGGAGGCGGGGGCGTGGCAGTTTGTCGCAGCTGCCTCCACTATGCGACGCAAGATGGCGCTGTAGAGCACTAAAAAGTATTAAAACAATTTACACTTTGTAAAAAAGCAACAACGCGAGCAATAACATCAACTGTTGTGCGGCTTGTGGCACGTGTTTTTGGGATGAGGGGGTTGTTCGTAGTTGTTTTGTTTTTAATATTTTTTTACTTGGCCCACACAACATGGTGCCCTGTCATAATCATAACTGTATCTCAGCGGGAAATTCAGCAATGGGAGCGAAAAAGAGGGAAATAAAATAAAATCAAGGCTGCCGTTGACAATCGCGTTATCATAATTCTTTTCTGCTAAATTCAAATAGCATTTTCGCCTATTTGCATAAACAATGTGAAAGTCGTAAAGTGAAAAATTGCAAAATATATATATATAAAATATAAGCGAGAAGGGAAAGGGAAAGAGAAAGGGAGAGGCGAAAGCACTTGAAAGGGGCGGATGGGCACAGAACGCAAAAAATTGAAGCTGCAATTGCTCGCTGAACAGTAAACGCACAGTGGAACAAATCGGCAAAATAAAAGGCTAAAATTAACAAATTAATAATTCGATTGGTATTTCTAATTTGATTTCCTTTTAAACATTTTCGTTAAGAACATACATATAAAAGAAATGAATAAATGAATTTATTTGATGTATTCCAGTTGTAATACATTTTTTGAGTTATTTTTTATTTTATTAACTTTACTAACAACAATGCTTAACTTATTTAAATAAATTAAAAAAAAAATTGCTTCCATTTCCGATATTCGAAAACTTAGCTGAAGAGCAAAACTATTGTAGTGCCATTAAATGTATCATTCTAGCAGACTTTTGTGATTTTTAGTTAGAACCACAGTAAGCCCACTCGTGCAATTCTCTGCTTACATCCGCCCCAGCATAAAAACCAGCAACAGGGAGTCTTTTTTATGAAAAGCGAGCTGCGTAGCCCCAATCCGCTTGCCAATCTCGGTGGCAGTTCCTCCGCCACCTTCTCCTCCCGCTTCTTGGCCGACTTCCTCTTAAGACAATAAGCACTGAGCCAGGATGCGCGGAGGAGGTGGGCTGGAAAAGCGGGGAGAAAGCAGCAGGAGCTGCCACAATTCACACACTCGCATGGCAGGAGTGTGTAGGCGGCGAATGTTTCCCTAATGATGACGTCGCTTATGAATTGTTGTTGCTGCCGGGGAAATGTGGCAAAAAATCTCAAGTGTTGCCTCCGTAATATTTATGAAAAATATTTTCCAGCAAGGGTGGGGATAAAGGAAAACAGCGGGACAATTGGACGGGGGAAAGTGGGAGGAGCAATGATTACGTTGATTTGCCAAATGGCGCTGATGACAGTCGGCAGCTGAAGAGGCTCCGCAAAAGCAGCGACTACGTGAGTCTACTGATTTTTAATTAAAAACGCAAAATGAGAGCGGTGGGGGAAAAGCCCACCAAACAGCGGGTGCGAGTAAAAAAAAAAAGAAGAAAGCCGGGGCTTCGAGCCAGAAACAACAAGAAAAAACCCAAAGTGCGCGTCACAAGGTTTCCTTTTGTTAATCGACTTGATTGTAAATATTTTCTTGCATAAACCCTGTTCTTTTCCTCCTCCCATGCTCGCCTGTGTCACTCCCCTATATTTCACTGTACAGGGGAAAAAAGATCCCAAACTGTAATTCGAGAACGGAGAATGTTGAATTCAGCTGAATTGATTGAGAACAATGATATTTGGAATTATAAAAATTGTATGTTGAGACATAAATATTGACGATGAATTTAAATAGGTTTGGAACTCATTTGATAAAAAATCACACAGCGCCTTAAAGGTCATAATTATACCCTTAGAATTTTGCATTACAAATAAGAGGATATACATTCGTTATAAAAACTCATTTAATGAAAAATAAAACACAACCTTATCTCTCCGTATTAAAATTCGCCATTTTGCTTTCTTTTGAGAGAATTTCATAATTTAATGGATAAAAGTATATAGATCGATTTGTGAATGTTTTATTTGTATGTGAAACACCTTACTTGCATGTTTCCATTCTAGAAATCAATGTGGCTCATGGTTTTTCGCATTATCTGGGTGTCTTTTCATTTAAACTCCTAAACATGATTAAAGCCAACTGATATTTAAATTTAATTCTTTATTTGTAATTCTATTTTTCCGAGTGTTGGTTTGTTTGGCGAAGGCGCCGCGACTCGGAACGAGCCGGATCGGGCGACTATATCATATAGCTGCCATATAACTGAACGATCGGAAAAGCCATAACTTTGGTGTTTTTAAAGATAAGAAGTTGGGACTTTCTATGGGTTTTATTTTTGGCCAATCAATCCGACATACCGAATTTCATAAGGATCGGCTGACTATATCTTATAGCTGCCATATAACTGATTGATCGGAAGTGCCATACCTTTGGTGTTTGTAAAGTTAAGAAGTTGGGATTTTCTATGGGTTTTATTTTTGGCCAATTAATCCGACCTACCGAATTTCATAAGGATCGGACGACTATATCCTATAGCCGCCATATAACTGATTGATCGGAAATGCCATAACTTTGGTGTTTGTAAAGTTAGGAAGTTGGGATTTTTTAAGGGTTTTATTTTTGGCCAATCAATCCGACCTACCAAATTTCATAAGGATCTCTTTTTTTTTTTTATCTCTCCTTTTAGGGCGGCGGGAAACCCCTCCAACTAAATAGAGAGTCAGAATCACTCATTTCTAAGCGGCTCCTCTTATCTCTCTATAATTGGACTTGTCAGTCTGAGCCCGCCTCTCAACGCCTACGGTCCGTCGCCAGCGCATAAATTTGTTGTTGTTGATAAGCAAGCTGCGGTGTTCGCAAAGCCCGTAGCCCTTGCATACATTTATAACGTTAATAAACTGAAATATTGAATTTATCTCGCCTTGTGATTTGTTTTTAAAAATAGCTGACAAAAAGGCTTGTTAGCTCAACATTTGGAGGCCCCGGCGAGATTCGTAAATTCAAGTCTGTGGAAATTCGTTTGTGCAAAAGAAACAGTGCACAAAGAAGACAAAAACAACTGTTACATTAGGCTGGTTCCGCTTTAAGCTGGTCCTAATAAATTTTCTGCCTCGCCAACTGGTGACTGTACTTTCTTGCCGTTACAAAAACAAAGACTTCTGACAATTGTAACTGTAAACTCCCGAGTTGTGCAGTGCGTTTCGGTTTGCTTTATACAAATACATACGCACAGATGAGTTCAGACGAAGGCAGCACAGTGGCAGACCATAATATTATGACGGCTGAAACTAAAGTGCGGTTCTTGAAGTGCAAAGCCGAATCGGTGTACAATAGCTTAAAGCGCATGGATATTTCGCTAGCTAAAGACGCGATTTGCCTGTTTGGGTCCGCGGAGTTGACAGTTCGGCTAGAACTTCTTGAGCATACTCAAGCCTCATTCAGGCTTGCCCACAATGCGCTGGAGGAGCTAGACTATTCGGAAATCGGCAGTGAGCTTAGCGACAATTTTGAAATGCTCATGGTATCGGTCAAGTCACGGCTAAGACGGCAACTTGACAACTGTCAGCTTCGAATGCCAACATCTTCCACTATGCACCTTGATCCCAACCTGGATCAGTCAACTGTCATGGTTGATCGAGGGCATAGGACTCGCCTGCCCGAAGTAAAACTGCCTACATTCTCTAGTGGATACACCGAATACTCAGATTTCCTCTCCATGTTTATCTCGGTGATAGATAAGGACCCCTACTTGGCTGACATAGAAAAGCTTCAACATTTGCGGTCATGCTTAGCTGGAGCTGCGCTGGAGTCGGTTCGATCATTAGAAATATCTGGTGCCAATTATCGTGTGGCACTAGAAATCCTAAATAAACGTTTTAATAATAAACGTCTTGTTTTCCAGGCACACATCAATGAAATTCTTGGGCTCAAGAGGCTCGAGTCTGCGTCTGCTGTGGCATTGCGGGATTTTTCGGACAAAATTATTGGGCATATGCGAGCGCTTCAGGCCTTGGGAGATTTAAAACAAATCTCAGGCTGCATGGTTGTATACATGATAGTGCAAAAATTGGATGCAGCAACCCAAGCCAACTGGGAGGAAAGTTTGTCAACGGATATGATTCCAAGCGAGGAGGATTTGCTCTCGTACCTTGAAGGGCGATGCCAGAAACTGGAGAGCGTTCAGCATGCCTTGGCTTCCAACATGGCCCATGACCATTCAGCTCCAAGGCCTGCCAGAAGGACGTTACTTGGTGCCCAGGTCAGCCAGAGTAGCTGCGTTTTTTGTGATACTCCTGGTCATGGAATATACTCCTGTAGCTCCTTCGCCGGTCTGTCTCCTAGTCTACGGCAAAGGGAAATAAAAAGACTTTCCTTGTGCTTCAATTGCCTAAAGAAGGGGCACCACACTCGAACGTGCAACTCCGGCCATTGCCGCACATGCGGTGGAAAACACCACACGCTGCTCCATCTACGCCCTGATGATTCACCACCCTCGCAGCCATCTGCCTCGCTTGCGGCCCAAGGATTTCATTCTGATGTTGTGCTTTTGGCCACCGCTATAGTTCTTGTAAAGAACAGAGCTGGTTCCCCGGTACCTTGCCGAGTCCTACTGGATTCTGGATCTCAACTACACCTAATTACATCTCGCTTCGCCCAGGAGTTGCAGTTAAGGAAATCTCGGTCAGCAGCAACGGTAACTGGTCTTGGTGATACAGCTGTTTCTTCAGAAGGATCTACAGTCAGCATCTCCCTCCAGTCGCGTTCTTCTGAATACTCTGTGGCTCTAACGGCACTGGTCGTGCCAACGATTACAGACAGTCAGCCTAGTTACATCATTGATATCGCTGATTGGAATATGCCATCTAACATACAGTTGGCTGACCCTGCATTCAACTGTCCCCAGCGCGTTGACCTGCTTCTTGGTGCCGGCCTATTTTATGACCTGTTATGCGTGGGCCAAATTAAGCTGGTTCATGGATTGCCTCTACTGCAGAAGACTCGCCTTGGCTGGATCGTGACTGGTGGTGGAGATAGACTTCGCGGCAATACATCTCTTTTAGCATCTCAAGGCTTGGAAAATGGAGCTACACTACATAATGTCCGCTTGGAGGATCTGGTTAGGCGATTTTGGGAAGTCGAAAATTTGGACAGTGGAGTCATAATGGCCAGCAAGGAAGAGCTGGAGTGTGAGGATCATTTTATCAAAAACTTCCATCGTCTTCCCTCTGGCGCTTACTCTGTTCGCCTGCCGTTGAAGCACCATGCTAAAGCCCTTGGCGATTCCTACACACAGGCACACCGAAGATTTCTTAATCTTGAACGCAAACTGCAAAGGAATCCCCATTTAAAGCGTCAATATGTGGCCTTTATTAAGGAATACTTGGAGCTAAACCACATGTCCAGAGTCAGCCCCGAGGCTGTGGGTCTTTGCAAGTATTTCCTGCCGCACCATTGTGTTCTAAAGGAGGATAGCACAACAACCAAGCTTCGCGTTGTTTTCGATGGATCGGCGTTAGCCTCATCCGGGTCGTCTCTTAATGATGTCCTTATGGCTGGGCCCGTTATACAGCCAAGGCTGTTTAACATTTTGATAAAATTTCGTACTTATCAGGTGGCCCTGACTGGAGACATTTGCAAGATGTATCGGTGCGTAAGGGTGAGTGAACCCGATAACTACTTGCAATGCATTTTATGGCGAGACGAACCGGACAAAGAGCTCGAAGTTTACAAACTGGATACAGTGACCTACGGAACCAAGCCTGCCTCATTCCTTTCTGTTCGTGCAATGCACCAGCTGGCCATTGATGAGAGGGATTCCTTCCCTGCTGGCTCAGTTGCTCTGCAACAAGATTTCTATGTCGATGATTTCATCTCCGGTGGAAGCTCTGTTGCTGAGGCTATTGAGAAAATGCGACAGACCACTGAGATACTTGCTCGAGGTGACTTCAAGTTACGAAAGTGGTGCACCAGCCACCACGAGGTCTTAAAGGATGTGTCAGATGATGACAAGGAGAAGTATTTGAAGTTCGACGATGGCAGCGATATAACCAAAACTCTTGGTCTTGCATGGGATCCGGCAACAGACGAGCTGCTGTTCTCTTTATCGTCTCTAGATCCCGGCTCCAAGGCCTGCCGACGATCTGTTCTGGCCACCGTTGCTCGTTTCTATGACCCGCTAGGCCTTCTTGGTCCAGTAATCACAAAGGCCAAGGTGTTTCTTCAACAACTCTGCAAGGACAAATTGGATTGGGATGAAAGTTTGCCCTTAGATCGTAACACCTGCTGGATTGAAATGTGCATCAGTTTTCAGAGCGTTCAACGCATATCATTCCCAAGATTTTTGCTTCTTTCAGAAACTGATGTTGAAATTCATGGTTTCTGCGATGCCAGCGAGGAAGCTTACGGAGCTTGCATATATGTGCTGTCTAGGGGCACTTCTCCAGCCAGCAGCCATCTCTTATGTTCCAAATCCCGAGTAGCGCCTCTCAAAACGATATCTGTACCTAAGCTGGAGTTATGTGGCGCCCTGCTACTAGCCAAGCTGATGAATGAAGTTATGAAAATGGATATGTTCAATGGTCCTTTTCACTGCTGGTGTGATTCCTCTGTGGCGCTATCCTGGATCGGTAATGAGCCTTTCAAATTCAACGTCTTCGTGGCAAACCGAGTGGCTTCTATACAGGAATTGACTACTAATATGGAATGGCATCATATTCCGACTACACTGAATCCTGCCGACATTTTGTCCAGGGGGTCTACTCCGGATTTACTGGCGCTTTCTGAGATCTGGTTTCATGGCCCACCATTTTTACTTGGTGGTCGCAAGGATTGGCCTACGCGTCTGCATTATGGCGATCCGAGCCTTGAGTTACGTAAACAGGTGCTGATGGTCAAGTCACCTCACGTTGATGTTACCCTTAGATCCATGCAGCGCGTGTTCGCATACATTTACAAATTTTCTCATCGCTTGTGGCATCGTGGTCTCGAAATATCTGATGTGCAACGTGGGACATATATGCTCTGGCGAGGCGTCCAATTGGCTCATTTATGGGAGGATATAAAGGAGCTTCGTTCAAATAGCATTGTTAAGAAATCAAGTTCTATTGCTTCGCTCTTGCCCTTCATAGATGCATGTGGCCTTCTTCGAGTTGGTGGACGCCTCGAAAATTCAACACTTGCGTATGAGGCTCGCCATCCCATAATAGTGCCACGTCGTCACCCACTCACCTTAGCGCTCATCATGCACTTCCATAAGATGAACCTGCATGCAGGACCGCGCGCTCTGTTGGCAAGCATCCGACTACAATACTGGCCTATTGGAGGACTGCGAACGGTCTCAAATGTACTGAAAGGCTGTGTGGAGTGCTTCCGGGCCAGGCCCAAATTTCTGGAACCAATCATGGCTAATCTTCCGAAGGAACGTTTGGAGTGCGTACGGGCCTTTGCTGTTTCTGGCGTCGACTATTGTGGACCTTTCCTTTACAAATCAGAAGTTCGCACCAGGTCTCCCATCAAGTGCTACGTATGCGTGTTCATCTGCTTTACAAGCAAGGCTGTGCACTTAGAGCTTGTCAAGGATCTAACAACTGCGTCGTTTTTAAGTGCTTTGAAAAGATTCATTTCTACACGTGGAAAGCCTAGTCAAATTTGGTCGGACAATGCTACCAACTTTGTAGGAGCAAAAAATGAGTTGGCGGATTTGAAGCGGCTGCTGCTTAGCGATTCTCATATGCAGTCTGTTCATCAAGCTTGCTTGGCTGAGGGAATCGACTGGCAATTTATTCCGCCTCGCTCACCACACTTTGGCGGATTGTGGGAGGCAGCAGTCAAGACGGCCAAACACCATTTCTACCGCTCTGTTGGCCGCCAAACGCTTAGTTTTGATGAGCTTCGCACTTTGGTTTGTCAGATTGCGTCAATCATTAATTCTCGCCCCTTGCTATCCATTTCAGAGAATCCAGATGATCTTGATGTTTTGACTCCTGCCCACCTACTTTTTGGTGGCCCTTCCACTACTATCATTGAGCCCGATCTAACCAAGCTTAACTATAACCGCTTGGATGGTTGGCAGCGTGTAACATATCTGCAGCAACTATTCTGGTCCCGATGGCAGAAGGAGTATCTTACCCTTCTGCAACAACGCACCAAATGGCGGTCTCCTGAACGAATGCTGAAGGTCAACGACGTAGTTTTGATAAAGGATGAAAATCTACCTCCCATGCGGTGGCCCTTAGCTAGGGTGACCGCACTTATTCCTGGACGAGATGGTGTTTGCCGAGTTGCTGATCTGAAAACGTCCACGTGTGACATCAGGAGAGCTGTTAATAAGTTGTGCCTGCTGCCCACCAATGATGAAGTTGAAAGACAGGCTTCCAACGGGGGGAGTATGTTGAGCGCAGCGGCAAACCACTCCAACTAAATAGAGAGTCAGAATCACTCATTTCTAAGCGGCTCCTCTTATCTCTCTATTAATTGGACTTGTCAGTCTGAGCCCGCCTCTCAACGCCTACGGTCCGTCGCCAGCGCATAAATTTGTTGTTGTTGATAAGCAAGCTGCGGTGTTCGCAAAGCCCGTAGCCCTTGCATACATTTATAACGTTAATAAACTGAAATATTGAATTTATCTCGCCTTGTGATTTGTTTTTAAAAATAGCTGACAAAAAGGGTTGTTAGCTCAACACTGCCATATAACTGAACGATTGGAAATGCCATAACTTTGGTGTTTTTAAAGTTAGGAAGTTAGGGCTTTTTATGAGTATTAAGAATACATCATATGAATAATTTTGAAGAATATAATTTACAGAATATTCTGCAAGGGTATATCAACTTCGGCTCCGTCCGAAGTTAGCTTTCCTTTCTTGTTCATTTTGTATTTTTGCAAATTATGGGTAAACCAATGTTTTGACATGAAAATTATTTAACAGCTTTATGAAAAGTATCCAGGAACTTCATTAAATAGGTATTATATACAATTCATCCTCATTTATCTTTTCTCAAGCTCTCAAATAGATAACTAGATTTAATTGCTTATTATCAGATTTCTCAAAAAATTACGAATGGTGAAGACAATTCATAATTTGGTATGACCACAAGTTGAGCACAACTCGTTCTCTAATCTAAAGAGATTAAAAGAGCAGTTATATTATTTATTATTTTTCTAGCTTTCATAGCATATTATGAAATTTCTAAAAATTCTACTGTTGCTAATCATTCAATGCATGAATTATGATTTAGCAGGAGCTAGAATCGAACTTTTATTTGTCGCCATTCTGTAAAGATTAAGCCCCATATAATATGCATGTTTTATTGTTAAAATATATTTATATAAAAGCCGTATTCTTTTATAATTCCCTGTATTATAGATATGCTGGCTTTAATTTGACTAATTAGTCTAACCTTTATAGGTATTGCCTACTTTTGGGGTGAACGTTTTTCGATTTGAACAAAAACCATTTCCATCAATTAAATGAACGTGACATGCCATATTGTTTGCCCATTTGTCAAACAACTTGTTGACAGGCAGAGGCAATTTGCCAACACTTTTGCTTTACCGCTGACCAAATACGAAAGTGAAAGGCTGCATTGTCTGCATTGGCCGATGATGATGCGATGAAAAATTCAGCAAAAACCTGCAATCGCACTGATCATTTTCAGAGAGATTTCAGCACACGACACTCCAAGTGAACTGTGAGGAGGGGTAAATGAAAACGGATGGGATGGGATAATTGTGTACATAATTAAATGGCAATGCGTATGAACCGAACCGAAGTAAACTGGACTGGATGGGTTCGATAAACACCAGCCAACACCCTCAATTAGGAGCCGTTGACTCGGGCAAACAGGCAAACAAATAAAAGGAAAGCCCAAAGGCAAACACTTTGCCTTTGTCTTCGAGCAAACACAATGAAAAGTGCAAGGCAGCTGAAAACTGCACCCCCGGCCCATGAATCTTCAATCTCCAGCTCAACCCCCGGAATTAGTAAGCTTTCATTAAGAATTATGAATATTGAATAGACCCCAACCTCTGCAGGGATTCTTCGCCATCAAATCAGGCAAAAAGCCTTCAGCTTGCATAAGTATTACGAGTGTGTGTCTAAGCTAATAAACATTGCAGTGTGGGGGTGTAAATAATTAAATTCTTAATTATCTCCAACCGCCGGCAAAGAATACCTCGCACTCGTAAACTCTCATATGAGGAGAGACATGGGCGGGGTGTTTCCGGATTCCGGCAGTGTCACATTCACTTAATTAACTTTAATAATTCATATGTGCGACAAGCGAAACTTTTGCTTTAAGCAGGTGGAAAACCCATCCCTTCACATCACCGGGCTAAGTGGAAGTAATGTCATCACCACCCTAATGAGCGAATTAGTATTCATTATTAGGTGTCGCATCAGGAGCCCTCTTCGCAATTCTTTTCCCGCACCCTGAATTTGCATAATGCCCGGGCTTATCGGTCGAGGTGGGGCGTGTCACCGCCCCCGAACCTTTGAATAGTTGCCAAGCAGAGTGGCTAAATTAAAATAAATTGTACTTTTCAGTAGTACTAGTTGTAGTTCGTAAGTGTTAACGACACAATTGTGGTTCATGTCAGGGTTGCCTTAGGCAATTGCCTGGGGATAACCCACGGGTAATCTAAATCTAGGGGGAACTCGAGCACAGATAAGCCAGGTGATTATAGAGGCTAATACAGAAGGTAATTAACAAATGAATTTAATTTGTTCGCGGCTTTCACTGTTTTTATGACGTTACTAGTTTGGAATGGATATTAGATTTGTCTTTAATGTACACAAATTTAAATAGAAGGGAATTTTATTTATAGTTTCCACAGATTTGAATTAATTCATAGTATCACAAAAGTACATATATTGGTTTCAATCGAGCTTTTCTAGAAGACGAAACTTCGATTTCAAATTTAAGAAAGTGAAAAATTTACTAATGATTTTTGATAAAGCTTTGCAGAAAATATTTATTTCAGTTTAAAATCGAAAAATGTACAACCACGCAAACTATTTATTATATTATAGCGTTTCGACCACTCGGTTCAATAAAATCATTTATTTGACCTTTTTAACATTTACGCAGATTATGTTTGAATCGGATCTGACTCTTGATTCCATTGGAGTTATTCTTTTATTACAGAAACCATAGCAATTATTTCATTTATAATTTACTTTTCGCAAACATACTTTTTAAGTTTTCAAATAAAAGTTTTAAAAAATCCAAAAAGTACTTTTGATTTAAGTTTTATTTTTAAAACTAATAAACTACTTTTGACTTTAGTTTTAACTTTACAACTAATAAAGTTATGACCAAAATCATGCTGGTCCTAAACTTTTAAAGTTATTTTTTTAGTTTTTAAACTATATTACTTGTATTATCGTATTTTCATTTCACAAACAAAAACCTCTTGGTTTTTTTATTTAAAATACAAAATATACTTTGTAGAATTTCAAGGGGCTTTATAACCTTATTCTGTGAAATCACTTTCACTTCATTGGGCTTTCGAATCGCAACCCTAAATTAAGAATCTATTGTTGGGCTGCTCTCCTCCTGGAAATTTGATTGTTCCGGACATTAATTCCCATTCATCGCCTCTTAGTCATTAGGCCGATATCCCTGGCAGATGGGCTCTCTGGTTTCAAAGTGAGGCAGGAAGCGTTTCGAATTAGGCATTCATATCACATGACACCTACCCGTCTCATTACCCTGACCTTCAGTTAAGTTTATGAACCACCCACAGTCGTTCTCGGTACCAATTAGACGCCCATCAGCTTTGGCTTTTGGCCATTCTTCGGCCAACTTGGTCACTTGGCCGCCAGTTGAGACACACTCGAACTTGGCAGCTGTAAGTTCATTACGCTTACCCAACTCGCTCGCAGGGAAATCCCCCGGCTTTTCTTGGCTCCGAGTTGGTTGACTTCTAATCCAATTAGAAATTCCGCCGCTGCACGTACTTTTTGCGATACTTCTTGTTAGACTTTCACTGGCTCGTTAAGCAATTTGCGCGGTGAGGCGAACCGAAATTTAATTCGAAACGGGCGACAAAACTCGAGGACAAAGAGTCGACCAGGCAAATTCAATTTGTTGGCATTTCAATTTTCAATTTTCACCTTCGTTATTCAATTATGCACACGCGTTCGTGAATTGGAATTCATTAAAACACTCTTGTTCTGGTAACCCTTCTCAGTCAGCCTCGCACAAAGTCCACTCGAATGGACTTGAAGTCGAGGCGGTACGCGAAAGTCGAGGAACGCGAAGAAAGGATCTGGATGTCGAGGATATCGAGGATGTCGAGGATTTCGAGGATACTCCGCGCACGTTATGTAGTGCCGCGATAGCAAACCGCAACTGAACTCCGGCCGGAGACTGACTGTCTGGCCAGGACACTCCGTGGCTCTGTTTTCGGTCCTGGTGACTTCAAGTCTGGCATCGAACTTGCCTCGCGTGGGTGTTTGTGTGTCCGTTTCGCTTTGTTTTGGTTTGCCGCTTCGAACCGCGTTGCATACGCGCAGGCGCCCCTCGAAAATCCCTCTTCGCCTAGTTGCATGCAACAACTAAGAGAACGCTCGCTCTTAGCCTCCTGTTTTGATTGTTAGCACTTGTTTTGATTGGCGGCAGCAATCGCACTTTTTGTGTTATTACCGGCAATCAGGACTGATTTGTCAATTGCAAGACATTGGGGAAATCGGAATGAGTTGCTATAAACACTTTTAATTGTCTTACATTCATGGCTAATAAACTGAATAATACAAAACAGATTTTTTTAATATTTTTTAGACGTCAATTTTACGATTCGGTACTTGAAAGGCATTTTGGAATTCTAAATTTTCTTCTGAAATTGCTTTTAAATATCTTACATATAAATGGCTAATAAATTGACTAATTAAAAACACACAAAATTAAGGTCAAAACTTTTATAAGCGTTAATTACATACTTGTCTCCGTCGGTTAAGTGAAATGCTGTTCTGATAAGCTGCAATAATCCCACCTTTTCTGGGATAATTAAGAGTCATTGGGGTTCTCTGAATAATTTGCTATAATCACTTTTATTTAACTAATAAACTCCTTTATCAAAAACAGATAATCGTTTTATTTCCTGTTTTTTATTATTTTCTAATAACGATGAAAGCTCAAAACTGTTTTTTTTGTTAATTGCATAGCTATGTAACACAAGGGGATAGAGTGAATCTATTTGGTATAACAAAAGCTGCAATTTGTGGGAATTCTCGATTTTTTTGACAAAAAAAGGTAGAAACTTTTTTATTTTACGAATTTATAAATACCCATAAACCATTTGTGATTTCAGTAAAAGTCATAACATACAAATAGATGAATTGTTATATTATCTTATTATATTAAAGTTTTATTTATTTTGCGATTTTAATAAATACATTTTAATTTAAATGGACAAAATTCAAAAGCACCTTAAGGCAATGTATTATATTTCAATTATAAAAGTTAACAAGACACTGTTTAAGTTTTAAGTACTTTTTTAATTAACCATACTTATTTAACAGTTTCACTTTTTCCTCTCAAGTCCAATAACTTTCAACTTTAGTTAAAGTCTTTTTTACTATCCCAGTCTATTATCCTATTCCATTAAAGTGGCTATCAATTGGCAATCCGTCAATAAAAAAACGCAATGTATGTAAATGGATGGGAATTAAAATCAATCTGTTTTAGTGTTGGCTAAGACCCGACAATAATGCAGCCACTTAAGGCACGAGAACGGCAAGGGGCAGTCCGAAAAAGAGGGGAAGGCAGAGCCTGAAGGCCAACATTTATGCCACCCCAGAGACTTGGCCATTTACGATGGCTGGTGACCCCGGCAAGTGTCGTCCTTGCGCCACCCCCACCTCACTTTTCCTTTTCCCAGCCGGAAACCGCACACGGAAAACCTGAAGAGGGGGACATCTTGTGGCCAGGACACTGTTTCGCGGTCCTTGGGTGGCTGTGGATGTGGAGGGGCAGGTGGATGGGGAAGGGAGTGGGATAAGCAGCTTGACAACTTTGCTTAAAGTTATTTGCAATTCTTATAAATGTGCATGCGTTACGCACCGTTGCCCAATTACGTGGGGATGGATGGTGGATTTTTTGGATACAGGCAAGTGGACAGAAGGTGTGGGCCATGAATCCAATGCGAGCATACTTAGCAGCCAAGGTGAAGCTTTCAGCTACCCTCGAGTCCTTGCTGAAGGTGCATTTTTGCCCCACAGGATTTGAATGTTTTTTTTTTTCTTCCTGCTCGCTTTTGCCTTTTCCTAATTCCTTTATGGGGTGACTAGAGAGGGTGGCTTTCCCAATGGCCTGACAAAATTTGAAATTGAAATTGCCTCTGCAGATTGGCGGCTTTTATTTATACGGCCAACTTTTATTTCCTCACTTTTGTTCCTTTGAGTTGGGTGGGCTAGTCCCATCCCCGCTGGCAAAGTATATTAATGAATGTGTGAAATGCGTTCGTTCGGTCCGGGACTTGTCATAAAAGCTATCCACTATTAAACAGCAATAACGATTGCCGTAGTCCGATCCAATCCCCAAGCCCCTCACAGTAGTCAACACTTTGTTCGCATGTGTCAGTCGCAATTTTACGAGCGGAATACTTTTGGCAAAAAGTTTTTACGTCGACAAGCGGAAATGGCATTTTTACTGGCCATCTAAGCAGCTCCATCCCCCCACCTATCCCAAAACCCACTCGTATTCCACCCAGAAATGCCACACAGATTGTGTCCAGCTGTTTGAGGGGGAAACCCCGATTCGAGTTTGCCTTTTGCCTGTTCGCCAATGATGGGAAAATTGAAAACTACGAAACCTATTTGGGGGGGAAGTGGAAAAGTTCTGGCATGGGGCATTTTCTGCTGCAATGGCACAAAAATTGATTTGTTGTCGATTTCAGTGGGGTTTTGGTTGTGATTCCGTTTTCAATCTAATTTATGGGCACTGCAAGTGCAAGTAAACATGTGCGACAAACGACCTTATGAAGCCAGAACTTTCTTCTTACCAAAGCTGTTAAAACAAAATGTTTTTCTTTTAGTATATTTTTCGGTTTATTGGAATTTGAGTGGAGACATCGAGCCAGCTGAGCAGAAGACGGAGCAGTCGTTGGCGATTGGCACAGGATGTGGTGCCTTTTAGTTGGTTGTCAGCAGCAGAAGCTTCTGCCATTTGTCTTTCTCGATTCCATTCGATGAGAACTGCAAACGTGTTGAGTATTGTGCGGGGAAGATGCCAAAGGGGCAGATGGAGAAGATACCGATCGTCAGTCAGTGATCGATTGAACTGCATGTGTTATGCTAAATGTGTGGGCAGATTGCCTCGAATCTCCGATGCGCTATGAAAGCAACTATGGGAATTCTGAATATATAAAATAATTGTATAAAACTATATATCTTTTTAAATTAAACGGACAGATCCTAGGTGTAGGTTTAACTCAGTACTATTAGGTTTTTGTTAGTCAGCACTTATGGTATCTTCCCACATTAGTTAGAACATATTAACAAATTATTTTCCAATATTCTAGTTCTTGTCCGTATTTTCTATTTATTTTTTCAATATATCATTTCACGTTTGGGAGCTCTTATCTCCATTCCATTCTATTAATTCAGTCTCCTCCACATTAGCAGTCACATCATACATATAAGGAAGCTCTGACCCTTCTACTCGCTTCTCATTAACATTACTTACATATGGGGGATTTTCCTAGAGGTATTCGGTGAACTTCTCCGGCGCTCTTCTCATTAGCAGGAATTACGTATGCTTAACCCCTGGAGCTATGTCAAAGCTCAGTCCATGACATTGCTAGAGTCTTGAGTCTGATTTCCCCGACCTGTTCTCGGAGTCGCCCGTCTGTCCACCTACTTAATTATTTAAAGCATTCGCACAATTTTTCACAAACATGTTTTTCTTATTCACTTAATTCACTTTTTTCCTTTGACAGACGTATCTGAAGTTCAGGAACAGGTTGCCCAGACCGAGGAGATACACCCAATGCAGATGCAAGCACACAGTTACGGATACAGAGGGACTGAGATACAGGTACGCGGAGATATATAGATAGCTGGACTGTAGCTGGAGCCAAAGCATTCCTTAGCTGGAAGCCTCACATTTATGCCAAAGTTAAGTGAACTTGATGCCTTTGCCTTGCCTTTATCTGCAATCCGCGTATAAGTTGTGAGTTTTTTAATTGCAGTCTAAATGGACTTCAATGAATGCAGGGAACAGTGGCGACTCCAGGTTGCCAGTTGCCAGTTGCCAGTTGCACTGCCACACTGCCACGGCGGCAGTTTATCTTTTGATTGTTGCAACTCCGGCGTGTTGGAGCATTGGAAGCCCTCGAAGGGCTCTTAAGTCGTAGCGACGTCGCCTTTTTTAGTGAACTCAAGTTTTTAATTACAGCAGAAGTGCTTCTGTCCCTGGCTCAATCTCTATCGGACTCTCACCCCCTCAATCTATCTGTCGAGTGGGCCGTCTGTGTATCTCTATTTCGCTGCTCGAAAGAAATTAAAAGTTCCGCCGGAGCAGGGAAATTGTTTCGCTTTTGTTCTTCGCATTGGATTTCGCTGCTGCTCTTAATACCAGGATTGATGTGGCGCATTAAAAACGCAAGCAACTGGCATTGGCCCGGCATTCTGGCCAAGATTGATGAAGCCACTCTAAGCCGCAAGAGCTGCTGTCTCAGCTGTTGTTGTTGCAGTTGCACTGGGAGCACGTACTTTGTCTAACTGCCAATGCGGCATTCCCATCGTCCAATCGCCAACCCATTGCCAATGCCAATGCCAATGTCTTGGCCACATGCCGCGCATGGCCACAATTCGTAAATTTATTAAACGTCAACACGGCACTGAGCCAAATAAACTTGTCTCACGACAACAGCCGGCAACAGCAAACCCCTGGCAACCCTGGCTATTCCCCCAACCTCCCACCACCCCCTTCTTTTTTCTTGTGCAGTCTCCTCGAAGGCTGCCTGGCACGCAGCAAACGGTTAAAATTAATAAAGCATCTTTGCCTTGCCTCGACTGCTTCCTTCGCTCCGGCTTTCGCCAACAGAACTACACTCAAAATAATTAGCACTTAGGTACAGGGAATAATCATTTGGCAGAATCTATATTTCTCTGGAAAATACATTTAAAAAAGGTTAACCTAACTTCTAATGTTTGGTGCTATTTGTATTTGATGTTGACCCTAAATGCGAAACAAATATATTCATTAAAATATTATAAAATACAGAAATCTATAATATTGACTTTGCAATCAAACGAATTTGAACAATCTTTTTAACAATCTTTTAAAAAAAACTTAGGACTTTATTTATCAAAAAATATATATATTTAATTTGTCTCTTTTGTATTAGATTTCAAAGTTTTGATGAGTAAACATTATTTTATTATCTGACCTTTGCTAATTACAACTATTTTAATTTACATTTTCTTAAATCTACTTGTTTTTTGATGGTAAGCAAAAAGTGTTTGGCTCCTATTAACTTCAATAAATGAGAAGAAAGTAGATTTTCATTTGAATTATTTAAGGACATAAATTAAATTAAAGACAATTCTTGGGAAATTTGTTTCCCAATTTTCAGCTAATTTTCCATAGTAATTTTTACTCCAAGTGTAAAATAGTGGAGACGGGGGACAGAGGCAGTAGATACTCTTGGCGACCAGTCTATCTCGGACTCGTCTTACCATTCCCATTTGGCTGCCACTGACCACTTTTTGTGAGTGCTCGCCTCTGCCAACTAAGCAAACAGCTTCAAAGTTGCCACAGACTCCGGTTGCAGACTTCAGACTGGCGAGTCCGTCGTGTGGGCTTCTAACAGTGATATTTATCTGCAAGTGCAATTACCGTTGTATGGGCTCGATTAGGGTCCGGATCGGTGGCAGGGGCTCATAACTCGACTGAGGAAAGTGCAGAAAGCCCCGCTTGACATTTGAGAAATGCAACAGCACACAATTCATGGCCATGGATGCAGATGCGGATGCATAACCATAACCCCAGTGGGTGAATCGGCCGGACCAAAAGACGGGAACCTCTTCGAATGCCTTGACAAAATGGTCACCTATCTGGCGGGACAATCGTGTTTTCATTATTCTTTTAGAATGTGATCCCGGTTTGCCTTTGGGTGCAAGCCAGGAGTTATGTGGCATTTTATTTTTAAGCGAAAAGCGTTTTTTTTTAACAAAATTTAGCAAGAAATGCATTTTTAATAAGAATTAACTAATCTGCCATTTATTTTTTTAAACAATGTAGATTTCTTAAAGAAATCAAGTTATTTTCCGTGATTAAAAAATGCAGTTTAAATGTTACCCTAACCTTACTCTTTAATGATAAGAGCACAATAAGTAAAATAATAGTGATTGTCTTCCGTTTTTAATTAATATTTAACAATGGTGAATATTAAAACTGATAAATACGTTTTGTTTAAGTAATTTTTGTTCCCTTTAAAGTATAAAAACTCAATTCATCACTTTTAATAATGTTCCTTTTATGCTTTTTAAAAACTGTGTCGTACGGAAAAACCCTTTGATAAATATTTTCTTTTTTGCTTGATGCCAATCAAAAGTATTAAAATACCCACCTGAACATAGGATAGTCCCATTCATCTTACGTCCGTCATTAACTTGCTACTTTTATCCGAAGACCTCTTAATCCCTAAGCGCAGGGCATTCCAACAAACAATCAAAGTTTAATTCTCGTGTAAAATCCAGAACATTTATCTCCATGTAAATCTGCAGAAATGATTAGAATTTTTTAATAAAGCCAGCTGCCACAGGAGCGAGCTTGTTGCTCCGCCGGGTAATTACCTCCACGGAGTCTTGTACTCCGTTTAGTTGTTGTAATTAAAGTACGAAAATGAACGGGTAACAACAGCAGCAACAACAAGCTCAACAAGCAGCAACAACAAGATGGTCGATTAAGCTGAAGATCCAAGTAAGGAACGAACAGCAGCGGTCAATCAAATATCACCCAGATAAAAGTCTTGCCAAAAAGCGAGAAACATACTTTTTAAAAGGATTTTTAATTTTGGAAACAATTTATCAGAGTAAAGCCATAAATACGTCACTAAAGTTAATAAATTAAATTAAATGATGAGGTCTCATTAATTAAAAAAACGAATTATTAATACATGTTTCAATAAAAGCCTATGATTGTTGTTTAAAAGATGGGGAAGCTATTAATGGAAGCTGATAATAGAGCTACAAATTAAATTAATTTGTTTATGTTAGTCAATGCTTAAATACCAATGCCTTTATTACCAGTCGACTATATATTTAAATTTATGATTAAGAAAAACTTTACTAATAATATATAAGTTATTCCAATTCTCAGTGCTATTTTGTTAACCGCCGCTGTGTATTCATTTTTCCTTCGGTCTATATCTTCCCTCTCCCCCTCTCCATCCATTTGTATGTGTGGTTAGTTCTTGATGATCACGGTGATCAGCCGCAGTAACAACAACATATCGTAATTAGACTAAGAAGCAATTTACAATTTCAACTTTAATCTTGTTAGTTGAATGCGGCCAGCAGCTGAAAGTGAAGTGGATCGTTGCGTGTTCTGGGTCTCGTAAGTGTATTTGGGGTGTGGCTGCCACGCCCCCTGGCCCCTGGCCCCCTGGCCCCATATCCCCATTGGCACCCCCTCCAAAGGGGTCAGTGTCAGGGTCTGAAAAGGTCTCCCATGCGAGTGGAGGCATGGAAGGAGTATGGAGAATTGAGCTGTTGGTTTTGGTCGTTTGCGGCTCGTCTTGGACCTTGGCTAAGACGGGTCTTCTGCTCCTCCTCCTCCGCTTCCCGCCAACGACTTTTGTTGACTCTGTGACTTATGTGGCAAATTACAGCGCCTGTGGCTTCCAAGAAAGAATTGAAAAAGCGCCAAATTATCTGCATTGTGTTTTATTGCCAGGCAACTTGGAGTCCCCTCCCTTTCGACGGATGTGGCACGTCATGGCGCCTAATTGAATTTCGCATGCTCCGTCTCGCTGGATCCTTGGACTAATCCTTGCCCGGCGTGTAAGTGATAGCTTTGTTTTGGCTTAAAAATGGTTTCGTGGAGGAGTGCAGGGGGGGCTGAGTGCGGGGGAGGGAACTCTGGGCCAGCAATTAATTTCGCACAGACACCGAAACTTTTTGGCTGCAACAAATCCCCGGCACTTCCCAACTTTTCCGCTTTCCACTCGGAAGCTCAACTCGGCTCCAGTTGAGTGTGTGCGGCATAGTTTTGTGTGCAGCTTTTGTGGCCCAGGAATATTTTGGGCATGGAGTCCTTGATACTCCCGCTTGGCACAAACAATTTACAGGCTTCCAGAAAACTTGACTGTTTATTGTTTATGGCATCATTGTGGCCCATTGTTGCTTGCCAAACTTAAATCCCTTTTAGTGCTTTGTTTATGAACTTGCATATAAATTCAAAAATGTTCCACTACAGCCAAAAGTTTGCCACACACAGATTTTTGGCTTTTATCTATGCATGACGATAATCCCCTTTGGTGGCATGTGTTGCATAAATGTTGGAAAATTGCCGCATACTCCCCGCAGGAGGTTCGACTGAAAGGCATTAACATGCATCAAAAATTTTTGCAGATTTAGTTGCAGTAAAATAAGCAACGTTATTATGGAGATTTAGTTGATAGAAACTTTGGTTTAAGCTACTGTATATGTGAAAGAATGGGATTTTGTATATGATGCTTGCCAACAAATAGAAAACAATTTTAGCTTTTAATAAAGTTAGTAAGTGCAAATCAATTACACAATTTGGTTAAACAATTTTTGACATTTTATTTGAGTGTACCAATCTAAAGTTCTGACTGTGGCGAGAATTAAGAATAAATACGTATTAAAAATGTAAGATTATGGCGTCTTAAATTAATTTCCGCCAAATGTTCGTTTTTCGCAAACCGGTTATCTTTATTTATTTATATTGCACCATTAAGATAACTTTTAAATACATTATAAAAGTCTATTTAAACTATAATGGACATTTTAATTTATTTTTTTTAATGGACATCATTCAAATAGCTCATGTTTGGTTTAATGTACTGGGTTCATTAGATAAAATGTTCATAAAGTAAGGAGGGCGTAAGGCGTATGAAAATACATTTGAATAAGATAGTTTAAATAAGTTTTTTGGCAAACAACAATTTTGCCGCTAAAAGCAGTTAAATTTAAAACGATTGTTAAGTAAAGAAGGCGTAAAGCGAAATAGCCGGTAAGTGATTTATGGTTAAACAAATTAAGTTTTTTAAATGGGCAATAAGGTATAAAATATTGATACAACTTATATATGAAAACTTGGTGGTGAAATAAGCCTGCGATATCTGGTTTTCACCGAAGTATTAGCTCTGTAATCTAAAATAGAGATGATGCCTAATAAATAATAATAATTTTTACTTATCTTATATTAACCCCAAAATGACCCTTAAGGCTAATAAAAAATATGTGTCTTGGATGAAAAGATATAAATATTTTTGTAAAATAAAACTTTGATGTCTTTAAATACAATATATTGAGCTCTGTTCTGTTTAACCACCACTTATCCGATTTGATGCAGTTGTTACATCTGAGTTTTACATTCTGGAGCCTCGTCTCCAGTACATAAGTCCCCTGTACTGATTCGACCATCTTGTTCCGATCGCAGGATATCGCCTTTCGTTCCAAAAGGAACTTCTGACTCGTTCCCGGGCTGTGTAATTCGATGATGTCCATGGAGCCAGCCGAGTTGTTGTCTTGGCCGATCGTTACTTTCATTAGGCCCGCCGTTTGCGCACTTGACAATGACAATGACGTATCTGACGAGGCATGTGAAAAATTGCAGATGGACAAAAACCAGAACCGACTGTTAACCGCAGAACTACAGCAACTTAAATTGGGTTCTCCTCGGCTAACTTTGTGCAGCTTTTTATACTAGGTACCCATTATGTGCAAGGGTATGCTAAGTCCCAGGGAGATGGCAGATTTATATAAAGATTTGAGTATCGATTGTTTTTAAGTGCCTCAGATTATTCTTATATAAATCTTTTACATTTTTAAGACTTCTAATAAAATTATTGTTTTGGGTATAAATGTAAAATATTGTTACCAAGATATTTTCCAAATAAAATTGTAATCAAATAACCAAAATGTTGACAAAAGAAAAAGCATCTAGTAAATTGATTCCAGATCAGTATATTAAAACTATGAGGCAAAATAAATGAGAATGATTTAAAAAAGATATTATAGATAAAGGGAATGACTTACATATTAGTTATCTGTTACGAACTAGTCCCACTTTTCTACTATAACTTTATAACTGAACTCTGTAAGAATGTCCTGCATTTGTATCAAGCATTTAGAGACGGGTACTTCATAGTCGACTACAGCAGTCTATGTTTTTATTTCGTTTTATGTCTCCCTGTTTGCTTAAATGTTGCATTGTATGCCAGTGGGGAGGGGCCGCTAAAGCGTTCATTTGATGAACATTTTACACAGCTGCGGCCACTTGTTCTGCAGAGGAGGTGGCGGGGTGGGATAAGAGTTGGCCCAGACCGGCGTGGGTCTGGCCAGAACGGTGGCTGGGCCTCTTCCTCTCTCCCAGGCCCAAAATGACTTTGACATTCCACTGCCGGTATAGGCGGTACTGCCGAGGCTGCCGAGCTGCGAAGCATTCTTTTGTCTCCGGCCAGCGCGATTTGAATTCAATCAAAATGAGGCAGAGACGTGGAAACAATGCCGATAAATTGGCCTCTGGCCCCTGCTTCTTTCTTTATGTTTCCTGTTGCCAATTTCCACCTTAATTTCACAATTTAAATGCACCCAATTGACAGGGCTCGGGGTCGTATTCGGATTCGGATTCGGCCATAGACTGGGGTCTCGAGCACTTCTACTTGAAAGTGGGCTTGTCAGAAATGAATACATGAACTCTGCTGACCGCTGCCTTCGCGGTTGCATAGCCAAAAAAAGATTTATGAGCGCATGCGCCGCCGCCTGAGCCAAGCTTTTCCAACTGCCAAACTGGCAAACTGGTGGTAAGCTGGCCAACTGCGTCCGCATCTGTATCTGCTCCCGTCCCCAGCCGGGTTGTATCTGTATCTGTGCCTGCCCTGCCGCCAATTGACGTTAATTTATGGCACATGCACACACGGCTCTCGGCCTAACAAGCCCCGCAGCCCCATAAAGAAAAACCGAATCGCAGAAACAAAAGAGCGCTGCAACTTATGAACTGCTTATGAGTATTTATTTTTATAGAAATAATCAAAGAGGCAGTCAAATTTATGGACCACATCACAGCGGTCATGCCATAAAAGGCGCGGCGAGGCTTCAATTGCGTAATTCCCGATTCCTGTACCCCAATTCGCGATCCATGGGGCAGGGCCAAAAGATTTCGATTCGTACCTGGATCCGAATCTCAAGTTTCATGGGACAGGATCGCCAGTCAGTCGGGCTTATCAGTGTCCACTGAAAGCGCTGACATGTTTAATTTTCAAGTCGAGACGATAAAAGTTCGGCCGACTGTCAAAATAAAAGTCAGGCAAGCAAAACAACGAGGGTCGATCGAGGACATTTATAATGGATTATATCTGCAAACTCGGTTTAGTAATGGTAGGCATTCCAGTAATTACTGCCCTTCTCTTTTTTATTAACAAATTTCTTAGAAAAAATTAAAAAAAAAGTTATTTGTTACTTAGAAAGTCTTTATCTCTTCTTATATTAATGTCAGATTTCTCAATTTAAAAGCTATTTTCAGTTTATCATGATAGTAAAGACTTAACAGCGTTGGGCAAAGTGTGCCAAATTTGAATTTTAATAGCTGCCAAATTTAAAGGACTCTCGGCAAATAAATGTAATAGGTTGTAGATTGCAAATACCTTGCGATATTAACGGGAATGCATCATTTGGCAAGATTAGTTAAATGGAATATAAAAAAATCAATTATTTCTTTATTTAAAACATCTGAACAAATTTAAAAAAACTTGTATTTTAAAAGAGTTTTATGTGTTACTTTTAATGCATTCATAAATATTTTCTTGGAAGTCTAAAAAGGCGTCTAGAAGGCTTATGCCATAAAATATCCCCTTAACAACCTTATTTTAATGTTAAAAGCCGAATATTACTTCAGAAAACTTGTAAGTCAATAAAAGTCTCGTAAAAAATTGTAGCACAAATCCGTTGATTAGAACTTGATTTACCCAAAACTAGTTGATGCCACTAACATTACCATAAATATTCATATACTGACAAGTTTAGCTTTGACTGCGTTAAGCTGTACCACTTACTTAAAGCCAGCCGCATTTAATTTTTATAACTTGATACTCTCCCCTCGACATAAATTTACCTGCTTAACCACACAGCCAGCGACAGCTGAAACCGCCCGAAAAATCCACTTTAAATCGCATTTGCCGGCGACAAATGGTGGCAGCTTCTGTAGCGCCAAATTTTATGGCCTGTCAGCGGGCCAAAAAGCGAAATTTTAAGGAAAGACTTGAAGGTAGCGCTTATCGGCTGCTTAAATACCTGAGTTCGATGCGGATCGGATAAGTGGACTCGATGGGGATTTAGGTGGCTGATTTGGAGGAGGCTGTTGCACAATTCAGCTTCAGTGTCACTTCTGGTCAAACGCTGTCGATTAGCCTAAGCGGCAAAGACATAATTTATGCCAGAGTCAATTTATCGCCAGTACAGTGGTCCCCATTTAGCATTAAACCTGTGTGACTGGATTTCAGCTCTGGACAAGAGCCTGTTAACAAAACCACCCACTCGAAGTCACTCCCTCCCCTTCAACTTTTTAAAATGAGAACAGACAGAGCTTACTAATTTGGCAATTAATAAACAATGAATAAACAGGGAAATTAAGACAGTTAAAAAAATGTATTCTATTTATTTTTTTGTTTTTCAGTTTCCAATATGCTAAGCCATTCCAATAATAGTCATTTGGCTGATCAAATAGAGAAAAGTCATATTAAATTAGTACTAAAAGACTTTATCAACACATAAACCAAAATCGAAACGGATAACAGCGTTTTGCAAGCGTTTTAGTAGCGCTTTGAGTGCGTTTTATGCGCGACTTTTGCCGCCCCGATTGGTATCCTTTTTGTTTTTGTTTTTTTTTTTTGTCCCGCTTACCGCGCTTATCTCAGATTCTGATGCTGGGGCCAGCAAACAAACTGCCAACAACTGTCGATTTTTTCAATCTGGACAGTAAAATTACATGCAAATCCAATTAAGTTGTTAACTCTTCGCCGTCGCCGCCCCTCAGCCTTTATTGGCCCCCGCTTTCGTTTGTTTTCGCAATTTATTTTAATTCTTTTTCTGTATTGTTTTGGTCCTGCTGCAAGGAAATGGATAAGGGGGTTTTTTGTGGGGACTTAAGCTCTTTGAGGTCAGTGTGGCGCGCTTTTAATGAGCAAGTGCAGGCGGTACGGGGGATGGTATTGCATTGTATCGCATTGTATGGGAACGAACCGGGGCACTCGAAAGTGTTGGCATTTCTGGTCTGCGACTCAGTCCAAGATTAAATCACTGCTGTCTGTAGCCGGCCAATTACTCGTTTATTTACAATACACAAAAATACACAAAAGGCGCACAGAAAAAATCGCACAAAATTGCTTGGCTTAGTTCGGTTTCGTTTTGGCTCTCGGCCTTATCGTATATCTAGCGACTAAATATAATTGGCAATTTAAAGCAAATCGCCTGGGCTTAAATTAAAATCAATTGACAGTCGCTGTGTGCCGCAATTGCCGGTCCCGCCCCCGCCCATTAATTTGGCCAACATGGACAAGTACTTACCAGCTCTCGGTGCACTGGCAATCGGCTTAATCCCAGTTGAGGCGATTTGAGCCGAGTTGTGTCTAGTCTATAATTGAAAACGCATTACCAGATTGGCACACACGCACATATCACAACAACTTGGTTGCCTGCTGCTGGCTCGGATTGGAATGTTGCGTTAAAAGCACAAATTTATGGGAAGTTAAAGAGTGATTTTCACGCTTTAATTACCGCAAGTGAGCAAAACTAATAATAGTCCTAGGCCGCGTCGCATTCCCATTCTGGGGTCTCGTCGTTCTTGGGTCCAACGTTCTACGTTCACCACTCTACGTTCCACGAACTTCATGCCCCGTTCCCATTCCCGATTCCCGATTCTCCGCTCACGCAGCCACTGCCAACGACCTGGCCCAGAAGAAACCGCAGAAGAGACTCTGCAGAAGACTGGTCTTCGGGCTATGGGCTGCTACCTCGGTTACCTTTCGAAAACTGCAACCGTGTAAACTGCGAAATGAAATTTCCTTCGTTTTCGTATTGTTGTTCTTGCGTTTTGTTTTCCCGCGACCCGCGGCTGTTTTTTGGCTTAATTTATTGCCGTTTTGTCAGCTTGGCAAGCGATTTTAATGCCTTCTTTACACCAGGCGGTAGCGTATCGCTTGCACATCGCGAAATCCGCACTGGTTCTCGGTTTTGGATCTGGATGTGGATGGTGGACTTGGTTCGGCGGTCCGAGAGTTCGCGATCGAGTTCTGCTCGCGTCGAGGTTGCTTTCCGCACTGGCCAGCAATACGAAATGCTGCAACCGAGCCAATGGAATGGGGATGGGCTTTCGGCCAGGTTAGCTCCTCTCGCAACGAGTTTTTTGTTTCATTTTATTTCAGCCTCCTCCCGCTCGGTGGCGTGCATCTTCATCGTTCTCCGCTCCACTGGAAGTGCAAGTTTTTTTCCTTGGCTTCGCCAGCTTGACTTGCATAGAATGCGATATCGCCTCGTAGGCATATGGTTTAATGAGAGCAGGTTGCCGGCCAGGGTTGCCAGATGCGGCGCGGAAAGCGCTAGTATCCTTATCGCCAGACCCACATCCTTGGTCGGCTTAGTCCCACCTCAGAAATGGCCAATCTTTAAGCTCATTGGACAGTATCAAGTTCGATTCTTCTGACTGTCAGCTTAACTCATCAATGGAAATGGCAGGCGAATTTAAAATGGAAATTAAGAGACGAATCAGACAGTCAGAACGCGAGTCCATCCAACAAAATTTTATTGTCGTCATGAACATAAGCTTTGATTGCACAAAAGGCCAGAAAAAGTGATCCAATATTCTTAGGTCAGTGGTAAGAATTCAATAATAAAAGGCCCATTTCTACGGTCTGGCATTTAATAACTTAAAAGTAGCGTAACAAATTTCAAGGTATTTATAAATTCAGAACTTCTACATGAAATGTCAATTTCATACATTTGACCGGTATTTACACCATTAAAGCAAAAACAGAGCATAATAAAATGATGGCTCAAATTATAACTAAAATTTTATATAAAGGCTTTGAAAAAGAAGCAATTCATATTTTTTGACGCTTGACTGTGGGAATTGCGGCAACTTTTAATTTTTATTCCCCGGTATTTCTATATTCAAACTTCAGAGAGAAATATTCCGGATTTCAGTAATCCAAAATAATATTTCTATATATATTTGCCTTTCTTTTTGTAAACTGACGAAGTTCTTCGTAAGAGCCATAAAAAGCATAAGCTGATCAATCGAGTTAAAAGTGATGGATAATGGTTCAACAAAATGGAGTTGAAGCCCCTTTGTTTCAACTGTCTTTTGCCAATAGAACATATGTTTTTCGAATAATACGGGGCTTTCACATAAATCTTAGCCGTATCCGATTGGAATGCACATATGATATAATACAGATCAATTTCAACAGATTTTTTGTTTTTAATTATTTCTGTGAATACGAATTATCAACTTTACCTCTGAATTGAATCGTTTTTGTGGAAATTTACTACCGTTTACTACTACTAAGGTTAAAATAATTGTAAAAGTTTAAAACTGATAGCAAATATATTAACTTCGATTTCCCTTCCTGCGTCGTAAACTTAATACTAAACTTCTGACACGGCTTAAAATTTCAAAATTGTTTGATTCGCATAAAGCTTAAGAATCATTTTTAATGAATCTTTTCAAAACTGTATAATATTTGGGTGTGTGGAAAGTGGTCAACAACAAACTACAGGTATTCATCAATTAGTAACAATGTAAGGTTATTATTTAATTTTTACTTACTAACTTATTAAATTTAAGATTCCAGTTCTAATACTTTAGATAAATAAACCTTTTCAAGCAAACCTTTTCAAGCAAAGTTCTGCAGTACAGGCCAGGCACATGCATATGCTTCATAGTCAGACCCTCTTTGGTATTATCTGATCGCCGTTTTGGACTCGTATTTCAGTGGGGAATTCTTGTTACCTTTTCTGTTTTCGCCCTAGGGCCCAGCGAAGTGTCCGACTCTTCCGGCCAGCTAATTTAATTGATTCCCAAACACCTTTTATGCCATTACCTGCTAGATGAAAGTGTTAATCGGTGTTGCAGCCACAAAAAACGAGCAGCAAGTAGGCGATGATAATAGTGATGCAATGTGATTAAGCCATAATAATAAAGCGCCGTTACTTTCTAATTTAAATTAACATTCGCGGGGACTCGGGGGGGCAAGTGCCACTGGAAACTGGATCATCGTTAGACGACTAGCTGCCACTGCCACTAACGGTTTCGCCTGCGGACAGCGATCTTGGCGACAAGCCAGCTGAATCGACAGGTCTGGCTCCGGATCCTCTTGCACCTTGATGGACGGACACCAGCCGGAGGACCGGAGATCTCCCTCGAACCGGTTGTCAAGTTCGATTGTTAATTGCCATGATTAGCATAAGTGCTTTTCGGCCAGGCCCACAACATTAAGTGCAACATGAGCATTAACATTCCCATCATGGCTCATGGCTCGCAGCAAACGTGTGTTTTTCCCCTTGGCCTGGTCAAATACTTGTGCGCTGCAATTGAAATTGCTTTCTAATTTTACAAGCTTCTTTGGAGCACAATGTTTTCGGCCATTTATGGCGGCCGGCTCATTAGGCCGACACAATGCTAATGGTCGGGCCTTGGGTGGCCACTGGCAGGAGCACCTGTGAGGATAGCTGCAGGTAGCAAATTGACTTGGCCTAGCTCCAATTTAAGTGCCTCCGAAGAAATCGCCTCTCGCACTTCCGGCTGGCCAAAAGTCAGAATTTTCCCACAAAAAGCCAAGTTAAAATGTTAAAGTTAAAAAAAAGAAAAACGGTGTGAGGAGCGGAATTCGTCACGTTTTTACGGGGCTCTGCGCGCAACCTGTTGAATTTTCATTTCTTTTATCGCACATTAAATTTACAAAAATAGTTTTAACACCTTTTAGCCGGCCAGTGGCCGTGGCAAGGTGCCTCTGCCTTGATTTATCCTGGCCATGCTCGCTCCCAACATGATCTTTCGCTGTAGACATGGCCAAGGAAAGGCAACGAGCACAACAACGACATGATTCGTACATAATCCAGCCATTATTTCTGCCCTGGGTTCGCTGTGGCTCGTTGCTGTCGACTTATCGCAAAAATTGCGTCAAGATGTTTTAATGCCAACTCAACTCTGGCCAGAACGTTCAGCCAACGAAGGCAACTTGGCATGGGAGAGGAGGTGACTGAGGATGTGGATGTGGATGAGCTTGGGATGCCTGGTCCAACATCCTTTTTAATTTAAAACATTATCGTAAATTCCCTGGCAATTATGCGCTTGTTCAAATGCCTCACATTCACATTTGCATTGTCCGCAGCGTCACAACACATGTACATACTATATACCTTATACCAAACTCCTCCTTCCCAATTTTTCCAACTGAGCTAATGCTAATGAATTGTCGGCCGCTGGGAGCCTGCAATTCTGTGGCGTGTTGCCAACAGATTAGCGTAAATTCTTCCCAACTTAGCAACTTAGCAGCTCGGCACCACCTGAAGGCCACAACAGTCAAGTTGAATTTTGGCTCCGGCCTTTGACTAAATAGATGGGGCATATCTTATCGCTCTGTTGTCTGCCTGTCGACACGTCGTTCCTGCCAACAGATATCACAATTGCCAATGTTTTTCCCTTCTTCCACTTATTTTTCTCTTTTCTCTTACCGCGACTGCAGTGCGTGCTTTTCTGTAGTAAGTCAGGGATATTTGAAGCTTGGTCCAGGGGCAGTCTTTAACATAAATCGAGGGCTGACTGCTCGAAAGTTGAGAACGTCTGTCGGGGTCACCAGGGGGGGAAGGGGGTGAAAAACACGGGAAACCAATCAGCAGGAGGATACACAGACCGGATAACCTTGGAACAGGATTGGGATCCTATGACCACTCAAATAGATCAGCAATCGTTGGTCGACCGTTTTCATGTGTATCGCATATGTAAATCTGGCATAAGAATTTAATTGAAGCTCTCGGCTTTATTTCATTACATTCATTGTTGTACGCATATCAATAAAGGCTTATCGGAGTCTGAAGATACAGTTGTTAAGCAACAGCAAACATGAATCGTTGTTTGGGAAGAACATATCACGATAAAAAGATAAAACAAAGAATTTTTCTTTATAATAAACAGTGAAAGAAATGTAATGAATGAGTAAAGAAACGTATATGAATGAGGTATAATATTCAAGCAAACTAAATCTCTTCCAAAATAAATTATTTTAATTGTCGAAATGTTGATTGCAGTTTTTTGCTTAAGAAACCTTTTAGTTCTAGAATACTAGGCTTAATCCATAATTCAGGCCAAAAATATATAGAATTGTAGTTGTAATCGATTAACTAAGTAAATTTTCACTTTTTTTAGACAATCAGTGTTATTTCAAAGTGAAAATATGTTAAAATATTATCAATTGCGTTGATACAAAAAACGGGTGATTTTTTAGGGTTGCTAGCCAATCTGATTTCCCTTCCATTTGGCTACCATTTTACTCGTATAACCCTACCCTGATGGAATCTAATTTGCATAGCTAAAGCAATTAGAAACGCCATCCAGCTGAGCAAGTAAAAAGTTGCGATAAACTTTTCCACTCTCGGATGCAATCGACAAGGGCTCCCCGGCTGCAGTTGGATTGTTCTAAACGGAGTAGGGACTTCTGTGCATATTTAAGCAGCTGCAAAGTAGACAACTTTCGTTTTAAAACTGTCAACGCAGCCACGCCTACAATCCGAGGGAAAATGTAAAATGTGCGCAAAAAAACGTGGCGGAATCGTAATAAAATAAATTGTTTCAATGCACGGCAAAGTAATCCGCTTTACGGTCGCCCCATTCCTTGCGGTTTAAGATTTATGCACTGCTAAGACCCCGATTTTCACTCTGTTTTCTTTCTTTCGCTGATTTTTCTCCTTTTTTTTTTTCAAAACCGGTATTATGGGAAAGTGAAAGGGGTAAGTTGGGTGTACCAGGGGTTTGCCATTGCCCCATAAATTAGCCGAGCGGAATTCGGCTATCCTACTGCTCCGTGGCACTTAAATACAGTTAATCCCCGCATTGCTGGCAAACAAAGTTTGGCAATTTGGGCATCTTATTTTCGTTTCCCTTTCTTCGGCTTTGTGTATGGAAAGAAGCTTGGAAATTTTCAATTAAAGTGTTGAAAAATTTAAATTCCCGCCGGATTACTAAGCGCGCGCGTTGAACACATGACAAATTAGCTTTCTAATGAGCCGAGACATAAATCCCGACATGCCACGCCCCCCCAGCCTGGTAAGGAACCCCCGCCCACCGTGTTGACACGTGTACTTGGCTGCCTGCCCGACATTGGCACAACACGAAAACCCGGCGAGGCATTAGGACATCATTACAGGAACACGATGCCAAGTCCTTGGATGTGCGGTGGCTGGATGGGTGTAGGTGTGGGTGTGGGTGGGCACCTTTATTGAAATTAACTGTTAATACAATGGCTGCGAAACGTTTGACTTGACAGCAGACGGCATTGGTTAATTAATGGGGTGGGGGGAGGTTGGTTGGTTGGTGCACAAGGAGTGCCCAATTAGTAATGAATTTCGAGCAGCTAAGAGCTTTTACACACTGATTGGTCTTACATTTCGCCTTTGAAGCCAACATTTCTATGGGGTTACCAAGGATTTCAGCAATGACCAGTTATATAAGATCAGCGTTACCAAACGAATTTCGTACTCCTTTTATTTAACTACAATTTTAGAGTTAGGAAACCACAAGATGACAATATTATATATTATCATATTATTTTTTATCAGAAAACTTTACGAATGGTTATTTTAAATTGAGGCTTTAATGCTCTTGTGTGTCCTTACAGAGTGTTAATAATCTTATACAGATTTTCAAAATAACTATTTTCTTACCTTTATTGTATATTTATTGTTTACAAATGAGTAGAGACATTAAACCGTTGTGGCACGGCTTTAATGAAATTGTTTGCTAAAACTCAGCTTTTAACAAAAACGCTGGGGATTATTTTATAATAAAATTATGGTATCCACTTAACTAGCTACTTAAAAGTAAACAGCTGGCCTATAAACATGGTAAATAAAGTGTGCGACGGCTGACGAGCACCCTTTTCCAATTAGTAATTAAGTTTTCCACTTTAAACACGGATCGAATAGCTATATATATAGCTGCCATAATAGGGATTGGGTCTACTGAATTTTTTTATGTTTTCTCTGATGCACTTCCCGTGTGGTATCAATTTAATGCGTACATGTTAATAAGCATTTACTCAACAGATCTTATGAAATAATCGATTTCTATTCCAGATTTACTTGTGCATATTTCACAATTTTACGACATCTATGAACACTAATAAAAGCTCATTTCCTCATCCAGTAAAGTCCCTCCCACCCACTGAGGCATTATCTTTACGGCAGGCAAATATATTTGAAGCCACTCATATTTATTTACGCTCTGCCAAAATCTCTGAAGCATCTGTTATAAATAATAAAGGAAGATGTCCGTATATGTACATTTAAATGCTCATAAATTTGGACGCGGCCTTGCGTCTGGGTTATTAAACTGTAGTTATTAAACTGTAGTAAAAGGGCAGCTCAGCCACTTGGCAGTGATTTCTGCACTGCCTACTTTCCGGGGACTCTCTACTGAAAGTCGAAGTTGAAGTCGAAGCTCATGACTGGCAGTAAAAGGCCCGGCATTCAGACCATTATTAGCATAATAAAAATACAAGCACACATACATGATGACGGTGGGCTTTGGGCCAGAAGGGGATTCCGATTGGGCCCGTTCGCTGGAGAAGGGGGCCAAATTGCTGGCAGGCCGGAGTCAAAGGCAAACTGCCCTGGCCTGGACAATATAATTTTATGGTCACATTTTTATTGTGCCAAAGAGTCGTCTTAGGCAACATCATTGCCGTCATCTTCATGGCCATCACCATCATCGTCGTCAGTTGGCCAGGCGTTGAAAGCCCTGCCGGCATAAAATTTAAATGTTATGGCCCCTGTGTTCCTCCGTACACGTGTATCCATAAATGCAATAACAAATTTTTCGAGGGACGGAATGCAGATGGACTTCCAACCCACCTCCGAACTTGGCATCCGGACCGCAACTTGCACATGCTCCACCTGGGTTACAGGTGCCAATGCCAACCCGTTGGCTGTCTGCGAATGTTTTAATTAAATATTCCATTTGCCTAAACCAGAAAACCAGAAATGCGCGCAGTTAGTTTCCGGTTTCCGCTTCCCATTTACCGCCACCCACTTTAGTGCATAAATTCTGGACAGTTCAGTGGTCAGCACATGTTTGCATTAGGGATTAGGTGCGCCACCGGGGACCACTTCCACAGCACTCTCCCAAATGGTCATCATCCCCACTGGACATTACTTAAAGCTTTAAAATTCTCAAGTTTTGCGTTTATATTTGGAGTTAGCTTCAATTAGCCGTAAAATAACACTTTTGTGCGGTCAGCGGAAAATGTAAATGTAAATACAATTTAATGGTCGGCAAGCCAATAATGAGCCGCAGAACATTTCACAGCTGAATAAATAATGACCGCATTAATTGGCATTTATTTAATGTAATCCCTTAATTGCGCATACGCCATGTGTGGCCTGGTTACGTTGCCGAAAAATATTCGAAAAACTAGCCAAATTAAATATCAAATCGGGAATATGTTTGAATGAGTGTATTTAAGCGGAAAGCTTTGTCTATGGTAAATTAATTTTGTAAATATTTTTGCATAAATTATTGGCATGCATTTGGCAGAGGAAATTTGAATTTAATTGTAATCTGCGGTAACTTTACAATGCAATTATATTTTTTTGATAGCTGACAGGCTTCCACAATCTAATAATAACAGTTTACTTGCGCAAACACAATTAATGAAAAACAAATCCTATTAGCTTACGAAATCATTAAAATTCAATAAAATCATACATAAATTACGAAGAATTCCAATTTCACGAAACTGCTCCAACGTGACACATAATTCACAGGGACCAGAGGGAAACCACAACGGAGAAACAGAAAAATGCGTTTTAATGAAAAATGTCAAAAGGAAAACCCGAAAAGAAAAGTTTTACAACCCACCCCGCTGCCAGCGGAAGCGGAAGTAATGCCAATGGGCAAATGGGCACGGGCAGGAAAATGGTGTGCGCCGGGAAAAATGAACAAGGCGCCGACACATAATAATGCCATCATCATTGCTCCCAAACAGAGGAGTCCAGGAAATCAGAGTGTGATGGAGGGGGGGCGGGGGGGATGTATCGACGACAATGGGGAAAATTGGTAAAGCCGGGAGCAACAAATGATGGAAGATGTTTTAAATGAACAACAAGCCGGAGTGGCATGCAAATACGGAGCAGGGAAATAAATTAGATCCGGGCAGGAGACACAGGATTACCCCTCCACCCCCTCTGCAGCTCACCATAACAACAATGTATTGGCACAACAATGATTTCGCCCTGGTTCGTTTACCATTCGCATCCGAAGGGTCGCTGTAAGGTCAAATGTCAATAAGTTAAGTGGGCGCCCAGCGCTCGCGAAACTTTCCCGCAATAAATATGATTAAAACATATTTCCCGAGCCATCGGGTGATAAATGCGTAAAAACTTTTCTCGCCAGTATCTGGATCTCTGGCTTAAAGCCCTCGACGGGGCGGCAGCAGATGCTGATATAAATCCAATTTAGTAGATCCCATAAAATGTGGGAGTAACGCCGCCGTCCCGCCCATGCCACTCCCCCTAACTATTTGCATGATAAAAATCTTTCATCAAGCGGCGGCAGCAGAAACAATCTCAGTCCCAGCTCAGACTCAACTTCTTCTGCATAATTCGACGATTGCCGGCGGAGCGGGGACTTTTTGCCCCTGGCCTTTTGTGTGGTAAACACCTAAAGTAGTAAACTGGGATTTAAGCATCCTACATCCTCCCATCCACACACTGCCACACTCACCTACGTGTCTATAAAAATTTTACGTTCTTGGCATCGGCAAAGGACAAAAAAGTTTTGCCACTCAGGAGCAGCAGTGCCAGGAGCCGGATTGGGTGTTGCTTGAACGGAAACGTCCTTATGCCAGGATATTCCTTTTATTGCCGTGCGAGCGGCACGGGAAATTGGGAAGCCCGAATACATACATAAATTCAACCTTATGTGCTCCAGCCAGGATGCTGGGATGCCGGGATGCCAGGACCTCGAACGCCCAATAGGGACATTATGTCGTGCGCCCGAATCTATAGAATATGTAAAACGCTTCTTGCAAAAAAAGATTAAAAAATTTTGCAATTTTAATATCCGTCCAAGGCGGAAGAAGGATCTGAGCACAATTTCCAGACAAAGTCGCTGGGCAAACAAACAAAAATTTTAAAAGTTCCTCTTAAACAAAAGCACTGAAAAAAGGATATAACATTTGATGCGGGGTCGGATGCGCAGGGAGCCATACATTGTTTGTTTATCTATGCACGCCCCGTAATTGTTTTGTCAGAAAGTTTTATAAGCCTCAGCTGGGATGCAAATATGAAAGGGGAAAACTAATTTTGGCCAACTGTTTTAAATTAGATGGAAAAGTGTCCAGTGATTGAGAACTTTGAACTGTTTCAAAGTTGCTTACTTAAATTCAAGCAAAAGTCCTTTTATGGATGTATACCTAAAGTGACCCCCAAAAAAAAATTTGTGTTTGAACTTCGCTTCCGTTCAATGAATCAACTTTTTCTGCCCCGAAAAACTTTTCCTTTTCAACTGCAGGATTTCCATTTCTTTCAAGGTTTGACCATTATGGGACGCTGGGTTGTCCTGCCTGCAAAGCGGCTTAGAGCCATGAATTCCACCGTCCACAATGCTCCTTATTAGGCAGTCCGCGTTCACCTTGGGATACTTCCGCCCTGTTCAGCCAAGAAGGTTGCCTAGCACCCAACAAAAATAAAAGGAAAATAACGAAATATTTGGTGACCCAACTGTAAGATATCCTGTACGCACGGAAAACATACCTAATTTCACATTAAAACTGAGGGGGCTTTCTTATTAAGTACGGCTGAAGTCAGGTTTTAGTTTTAGATATTACTTTCCACAAAATGCAAAGTTGATAATATTTATAAGTATATAATAAATTTAATAAACAAGAAATACAGAAATTGTATTAACACAATTGCTGATACATATTAAATAAAAGCTTCCAAAGTCTGATTATTCTACATAAATAAGGATATGCACATTTCGGGCATACTTTGGGGCTTTTTGGGTACTGGGTATGGGAATGGGGAACCGCACAAAGGACTCCCCAGGCCGTTTCCATGGCCTGGCATTTAAGATAAATGATCGCCTGCCAACAATGCACAAAGAGTCACAAAAAGTTTGGTCACGTTTGTGCTATTTGGCGGCCAAGGCATATGCTGGAAGTCCTCGGATTCGGGTATCCTGGGGGTGGCTGTCTAGCTTGCATCCACCTTGGCGCAATTTTAATATGTTTATGTGGGGGGTGGCCAGGGGTTTAAAATTCAAGACACATGCTGCAGCTTAAACGTTTTAGAAATCTATTTTTCAAAGAAACACATGACAGGCGGAGTATGGGTGGCAGTCAAGGCATGTGTGCGTGCGAATTGCATTTAATTGAATCGTCTGAACAGCAGGTGAAAGTATATTTAAGTATTTTCGTGCAGATGAAAGATGCCAAGGAACATGAAAACCAACTCAAGGAGAAGGGGCATCTCCTGGTTGATCCTCCACACACAACACAGCTAAATGAAACAACGGTGAGCTGAATTGTAGTACGATTTACCCACCTCGCATTGGCAATCGTGTGAAATTATTTTTGCATAAAGTCAAAAATTAAATAAACATTTTTTTGTAAATGTTAACAACACATGTTGTTTTTATAAATAGCTGGATAATTATTATGCTATGGTTTTAAAAAGCCACATGCATTTCATCGTCAATACTGTTTCATTCAATTTATCGGGGCTTCCATAACCTGAATAGTTTTTTTTGAGTCCCGAAATAAGAGCAAGTAATGATCTCAATTCATAGGACTTTGGCAAACTTCCCGATTTTTTATAAAATTTCTGGGATTTTGGGTACAAGAAGCCCTTGAGGCATCCGAAGGATTCGCAACAGTTGCGAAAAAAGTAAAGGGCAGGGATTAAAAGAATAAGGATTTTTTAGCAGCGGGGTAAAAGTCCCCTAACTCGGCTAACATGTACTTCATTTGGCTCGTAGTTTCCGCTAAATCCGATGCTTGTTCACATCCCACTCTACGAGCCAGTTAGCCTGTAATCTTCCTACAAAACTTGCAAGCTGAGCTGATAAATAAATTTCAAATAAGTATTTGTTTAAAAAACCTTTCCCGAATAGCTAAAAAATACCTTCCTTATATGTGAGTACTACTACCCACTGTTAGTGCTGGAAAAGGAAAAATGCAGATATACATAGGTGTACGTTTTGTTTATATAATTAAAATCCCTGAGATGTAAAAAGACTGAGGATAATTAACAGCATAAGCAAATTAGTAAATGCTAACACATTTCTGTTATTTTACTCCAAGCCTTAATGAAATACTATCCAACTAGTCAGCTTCCTTCCTGCCTCCTTGCAGAATGCCACCTTCATGCAAGCCCCTCCACAATATTAAAAAAAAATATATATTTTTTTTAAATTTTCGATACCGTGCAACCCCTTAGAACTGCTTCCCCATTTCGGATTCTGCCACTTGCCGCTGCCGTAAATCGGTGCCACATATGGCAACTTTACAAGTGGCTCGCGTCGCCGTCTGCGCGCACAATTCAAATAGAAATCAAAGTGGGCGTTCATGAGTTAAACACTCGACGAGGCACGAGGCACGGGGCACAGGGCATGGGGCATGGGGCATGGGGCACTGGGCAAAAGGACCAAGGCAGAAGCCAGCGGAGTGACAAAGTCGCTGCCGCAAACTCAGCGAAGCCAACTCGACTGAAGGCGGGCACTTGTGGTTTACGACCTGGTTGGCGGGAGAAAGCGCGAAGGACGGATCCTGGCGGCAGGAATAAAATCACATACGGATCCTGGGGCGGAATGGGGATGGGAAATACCCTGAAATGGCTGCGCCATTTCTTTCCTGCTTCGGATGCTGTTGGGAAAATTTATTATTCTCGTCTAGATGAGTTCATTATGCGAACAGCAGTTGCCAGTCGGGGGCGCTGCCTTTGAATGCCGAATGCGAAAACAATTTAATTTTATTGTTTTCCACATAAATTCGCTCCGAATTATGCATTGTGTAAAAAACATCATATGAAATCTGAGTGGCACCCGCACACACACACACATGCGATGGCAGAGATTGTTGGCCATATAATTGAGTCACGTTTGGCCAGGGATTAGGTTTGTTGTCTGCTCCACTCGGGTCCCAAAATATTCAGATTTATGCCGCGAATGGAAACTTATTGGGAATTGCCATCGTGTGATTTATGGAAACGACAAGCGCACATGCATAGTAAAGTTTCCTAAGCAATGGGATTCGGTTGGAAAGCGGAAAACGCCAAGCCACGTTCAAATCGCAGAAAATCTTATGGATTCAGTGAGACTCAGCCCTGTACTTATTGTTTAAGGGCATTTCCATTCATCTTCTTAAATGTGGTTCTGAAAAAGTGCCAACTTTTATTAAAATAAATTCAACTTTTATCAAAGGCGAACTTTGGTAACCCAAAACACTATTAACAATAACGTAAATTCGTGTTCATAACAATCTTTTTTTAAAGAAATAGACATTTAGAAATTATTATTTTCTGAAGAACCTGAACCTGAAGAACCAGAAAATTATTATCTGGTTGTGAACTACAACTTTAATACCTATGGCTAACATTTTTACTAAATTAATTATAATAAACGAAATGCGATGTGTTTGCATAACGTTATGATCGAGTTTTAGACTAGATTTCCCATACCTATGATTTTGATTAAAACCCTGAATCATAAATTAGAGTTGAACTTTAATATCTCATTTACCAAATTTCAGCTAAAGCTCCCATTAAGACCACAAATAAACCTATTTCTAGAATGATATAACGGCACCAAGAGCCGTATGCATGACTACGTGTTTATAATGCCAATAACCTTTGACAGTCCCGGATCCACAAGTAATGTGGGACACACGGGGAGAATGTTTCCGGCGGAGGAAAAGGGAGTTTTGGATATGGAAAGCCATCGAGGGGGCAGAAAGAAAAATCAAAATTCGTGTTGGCATGCAAGTTCAATGTCTGCCATCCTCCGACAGGCAAACAGAGCGAACGAAATTAAATTTATCTGTATCAGTTCCACCGCCCCAGAGATCAGATGGGGGGAATTCCGGAGACGGGGTCCTGGAACAGCTGCAGCAGGAGCTGAACACATGTTCGGACAAATTCATCTGGCATGTCACAATGCGCAACGGTATGCAGAAACATCCCAGAGGGTAGCACATTGTTATGGATAAGCCCAGACTTCACTTCGTTGGCATCCTAGTTTTTGGCCCCGGCTGCAGATTGCACGTGACAGGACTCGACGAAAAGTGAAACTTGGCAAATATTTTGTTGAAACACTTTGGGCTTCATCCCCCCATGCGCACGAGCTCCAAACTCCCACTCGGTGGAGTGGCAAGTGTCATTAATCAAATGCCGCCCAATAATTTCCAACCCTTTCTGCGGCAGTTTTTGAAATATGAACTTTTTGCTCTGATGAATGCCGGCAGTCATTAATAAATTAGGGGTTAAAATGCCATAACAACGCCAAGAGATGCGGGAGGGAAGCGTTTTGGCAGCCGCTGAAAAGTTGTTTATTTAATTGAAAGCGAAACGAGGGGGCTAACGGATTCGTTTAACTCAATTAAATTGGGGCAAAGGAAGTGGGAGGGAAAATCAGTTAAACTTTGATTTAACGATCCAAACAGTTGCTGTCATGCCCATATCAAATTAAAACAAAATTTTAATTTTTTGATTGGTCTAGGAGAAAACTGAATTTTAGCCATCTATACTCTTAAAATAAACGGGTATGCTGTTGTATTTACTTTTAGTTAAATCATTATTTATTTATTTATTTATTTATCTAAAGCTAACAGTTAGTGTTAAACAAAGAGCTAACGTTTCGTAAGAGCCATAGCAGCTTAGGCCTTCAGCTCGCTTAGATATGTTTATGGAACTAATATAAAGTTATTGACAAAGTTTACATATTTACAAAGTTTTCATATTTACAAATGTAATGGATTAATTGTATTTACATATTTACATATTGTATTTACATGTGTTCTTATTTCATATATTGTGAGTTATTTTAGAACTGTTCAGGAATTTTAAGATGAGTTAGTTAAATCATTATATTTTTGTACTTTACTGTCATCTGGCTATAATCAGATTGTCATTACTCCGATTAAATTTCCGGAGCAAACACAACCGTATTCAAATTTCCATTTGAATCGCCATGAGCACATGGAAATTAGATGAGTGTCGGGCCATTGGCCTGTTAAAATTGGAGGATGAGAGCGAAGTGCTGACCAGCGGTAATGAGCCCAGCGGCAGGGAGGAGATGACCGATGCCTACGAGGAGCTGGAGGAGATGAAGCAGCGTCTGATCCTCCTGCGCCACAAGATCCTAGGATCCCAGCCGGAGAAGTGCCAGGATATGGGCGACCACAAGGACTCGACCGGCAGGACCCGCGAGAGCCTGCAGCTCGAGGAGCTGCGCCGCCAGAAGTGCGTGCTCAAGTGTCGCCTAAAGGAGGCCACCGAACACCTGGAGGACACGAGCAGGGAAATCGAGGAACTCGAGAACTGGCGCTGCCTGCTCCAATCGCGTATCCTCCAGATGAAACGGAAACTTGCCCAGTTCGAGGAGTTCAAGCCCCGGGTCATCCACCAATTCGGGCTGTGCATCGAGCGTTGGGAGCAACAGAGGATAATTAAAATTGATTGCGCCACCTATCGGGAGAAGGTGCACGCCCAGATTGTCCATGCGGACAACTCCCGGAAGTGTGTGGTGCCCATGAACTGCCACAAGCATAACAGGCAGTACATCCGTGTCCAGCTGCTCCTGCTGCGCGTCTTCCTCCACAATCTCCTCGATGCGATGGTCAGCGACTTCCAATACTTCTGCCGCGAGATGAGCATCACGTGGGTAGCCCTTAACTCGCTGTCTTATTTCTAAAATCTATACAACATAATTTTGTTACAGTTTCACCCGTGGAATTGTTGACAACCCATCCCCCAAAATTGCAGAAACTCCGACCAACTCGATTGCTTCTTTAGACGTGGAAGAGCGCGAATAAATTGGGGTTCCGTTTAGCCAAGTTCCAGCAATTAATGCTTTAATTTACATTTTATTTTCGTGGGCCCTCTGTTTTTAATTGCCTGGGAAATGTCGCCCAATTAGGGTTATTGAGGTTCGGCGGCCGTAACGGCCCTTTTGTGGCCAATAATAATAACACAATTTCAACTCGCGGCCATCATTGAAGTCAGGCTATCATGGACTTTCCGGTCGCCTAATCCGACTTTCGACGTCAGCCAAATGTGCTCGCATTCCCACCAGGATAAGATGGCTAAATACGAAACGGCATCAGATAAAAACAAAAGCAGATTTGTCTTTCCCCATCCTCGCAGGAGAACGAGGAAATCCGCACCACACACACATACACTGAAAGAGAAGGGAGCTAAGCTGACTGCCTCGGGCTGAGGGCCAGCAGCCAAGGCTGAAATCCTTATCCTGCTCCAGCTCCAGCATCATCTCCTGCTCCATCTCCTGGCCCCATATCCTTTTTGGAGGTTTTCGAAATGCGTAAAAACTCAATTGCTGCGCATTTGACGAGGAGGTTGGGTTCTGGGAGTCCGGATCGACATGGGTCCCGGGTTGAGTGAGATGCTAGATAACGCCGGGAAAGAACGGTGGAGAGGGGGCGGGAATGGCGAAAACGAATTTATTGGAGTCATGTGCTAATACCAATGCCAAATCGCAAGGTTGCAAGCGGCTACAGGCTGTGTGCTGTAACTAGTTTGACGACGAACATTTTACACCCTTATATACAAAACAAAGTCTTAAAAAACGCTGTATTTGGTACTTGGTTTATTATATTACTTAATTAAGCTAATTTACTAGTTTGAATTTTAGTATGCATATTATTTTAAATCAATACCTACAATAACGGTGAAGACACCTACAATAACTTGAAGCGTAACCTCACTCTAAATTGTTTGGTCGCTTTCATTTCCAAAATCGAGATAATCGAGAATAGTCTGAATGTGTTTTTAATTTGTTTCGATGAGTACTTTCAGAAACGGAATAACATATTGAGCCTACAAATCTCCTTGTTTGTCCCTCCTACATGTCTAGTACTAACTAGTATAACAAACTATTAATATAACAAACAAAGTTGCTCATTTCTAGGTTTGCAAATGAGTTATTTTATTTATATAGCAATTTTATCTTTCTTTAAAATAATAATGTAAGCTGTCTGAGATATAAGTTGATCAGCTTTAAGTTAGAGTTGTTTATACTTGTTACCTAAGATAATGTCATTTAATTATAAGTCAAAGGACTTACAGTCTTAAAAATTAAATTAATTTAAAATTAGTAAAAATAGGAGCTTGTATTCAATACTTTCCCCACATTTCCCTCACAGATATACCCATTGATGTAGAGAACGCAAACAGAGATGGAAACATGTAGATACACAAATACAGACACCGGACGGTTGGCTGTTGTTACATGGCTGAAACACAGGAAACGCATTAGATACTTCTGCCCGATTCGCAGTGGTAGTGAGTGGGATTCCCCCTCTGAACCGCCAATGCCCCCAGTCCCGAGAATGGAGCTGTGTTGGTGCGATAAAAATCTGCGTAAAATGATGCGGCAATTTGATGAGCAACTAAGTTCGGGCAATTAGTTTGGTAAACGCTTGCCAGTTCCCAGTTGCCAATTGCTGTGCGTGTCCAGCTAAACTGTTGCTCGGAGGTGGGCATTCAGTGCAAATGGTGGGCTCAGGAAGGCCCGAAAAGTTTTCCTAGTGATTTATTGTGGACAGTCCGCCGGGGAAGTTACAGATACTTTCGGATTGATCCGAAATTTCCCCCCGATTTCCACACAATTCCCAGGCACATGACCCCTGGCACCGGAATGACATTCGTTTCTAACGGAGCCTCGCATTCTATACTTAACAATCGCCTGCGGCTTTTTCCGTGCTCGTGCTCTTGCTGCTCCACTGAACTCTTTGACAAGCCTGAGTTGCGGAGAACAAATAGAAATAACCGACAGAGCCGACTTGCTAATAAGCCGATGAGGCCCGACCAAAAAAGAAGTTGCCTTTTGGCTGGGGGCCAACCTCGCAGCAATTGCAAAGATACAATTCGAGTGCCCAAGTTTGCTCTGCTCTTCGCAGTGTGTGCGAGTTAACCGCAAAGTACAAATAATTTCCATTTGGCCAAGGCGGCGGCATTTGCATATTTCTTTCCACTTCAGCCCAGCCCAATCCAGGGTAGAAAAGACAAACATGCCTGCCGGGCGCAGCGGCCAGTATTTAAATAGCTGGCAGATACGTCTACTTATAAATACTTTTGTCGTCTCGGCAAACGATACGGCACAAGTTGTAGATAAATATGGCATAGATTACATAACTAGTTCTGCGCCACAAAAAAACTTTGTTAGCTCGCTTTGCAGCAAGAATACATATGGATATCCGAGCATAAGTATCTGAAAGCATAAGTATCTAAGTATCTGTGCACACATGACGGAGGAGCGTTTATTTATGAATTTCCCCGCAGACTCCGCTCGTCGTCGTGCCGCAACTCAAATGCGCCGTTCTCACCGAGAAGCTTTCGTGGGCGCCGTGGCTTAGTTGGTTAAAGCGCCTGTCTAGTAAACAGGAGATCGTGAGTTCGAATCTCGCCGGGGCCTAACCCTTGAAAAATTGTGTTTCTGGGGTGTTTTTATTTTTTCTACACGCAAACTAACCCCCCTGTTGCCCCACTGGGGCCCCAAAACAATAACTGATATTTTCATTGCTCTTTACGGCTGTTTATTGTTCTGCCTGCCAGCTGACGCTCTGCAGCCCATTAACGTGTTCCAATTGCGGCCATAATAGGTTCAATAATCATTAAAATGTTGCTGATATTATTTGGGTTTCGGGCAATTCACCATTCTCAGTGCCTCGTCAAGGAAGAGCTTTTTGGAATGCTTTCTCAACTTAAGTTTATATAATACATTTAATAATAAATCAAATATAGGGTGACAAAAATCAGTAGATTAAAATTAATCTTCGCCACTAATAGATTATACATTTGTTTACTGGTTTTTAGCTTGATTATTTTAATTTATGTTTCACTTTTGGAATTTGAAAATACTTACAAAAGGTTCTTGTCTATCCTTAGCTCCTCGGTAAGCTTTTAGTACAAATGTTAAAAGCTTTATATACAGCAAAAATTATTTCCGTACTTAAAGCTTTTCCGTACAATGACAAAAATTGTCTTGAATACTTTATATCTCATATCTTTCATATCAGTTAATGACTTTCAGTTGAAACAACTGAGCAAATATCAATTTCCAAATTAATTTTTTAATTGAAAAAAACGCCAAGAGGGTGGTAGTTTTCTCTTAAGTTGAGTAGTTCAACGGCCGATGTCACAACGGCGCCGTGGCTTAGTTGGTTAAAGCGCCTGTCTAGTAAACAGGAGATCGTGAGTTCGAATCTCGCCGGGGCCTTAAGTCGAGGATGGAAAAGCTTTCCTCTTTTTTCGAATTTTTTATTTTATTTTTCGATAACCTAATGCGTAATTCTGGGTCAACACTTAACTAAACCTAACAACAGTAATTAACAAGCACCTGGAAGTGCGGCTTCCAACTACATTTTTCACACCTAGTCCTTGTAGACCAGATAGAGCACCACGATCATGAAGTACGTGGGCCGTTCGAAGACCAGCTGGGTGAAGTTGTCCCGCTTCTCGTCCATCAAATGGCACATCCGTTGGTGGACGCCCTGGTTCTGCTTCTCCACGATCGACAGCAGGCAGACGATGCGGTGGCTGTCAATTTAACGGGTATCTTTGGGGCTAAGTGATTAGATGGCAGGGGAGCTGGCATCGCCACTTACCGCCTGTGGTTCAGCTTCTTGACCCGGTCGCGTATCTCGGCCGCCAGACCTTCGACCAGCTGCAGAGCCCGCCAAGAGTCGTAATTGCGGCTGAAGCGATCCCACAGCAGCCGCTCCTCGATGCAATCTTCGATGATCTTCAGGGCACGTTCCATATTGAAGTTGGTGTGGAAGAACTTCCAGTCGTTCTTGGGCTTCTCCTTGACCGGCTCCCCGCCCTCGCCGGCGGTCGCCTCGCCCTCCGGATTTTGGGCGGCCCGCCGCCTGCTCAACATCGACTCCGAGAGCAGGGCATTCATGCGGTTGGTGGTGCGCACCGATGCGGTTATCCTGCGGATGGTAATCGAGATGATTGCTTAGCCCTTTCTTACAATCCATATTTCAATCAAAACAATCCAATCATACACTCAGAGATAAAATACACTACAAATTCTAAGAAATACCTAAAACTTAAAAAAAAGAATAACTTGTTTCATATTAGCAATGAACAGAATGGTAGCTCGGGGTAATTCTCTAATTCCAGAATGGATATCAGATTCATTTCAATGTATCAGTCAGTACCTACTCATATATATTTTTTACGTAGGAAACTACTTGAAATGTAAAAGGGTATATGGTTTTTGTTGAAAAGTACATAACAGGTTGAAGGAAAACATTCCGATATAATGTATACCGTGTTGCAAACAACGCGTTGTAAGTAACAAGTAACTATAGCGACCTATCTCGTTTTATTTTGGAAAACGTATTTCAAAACCAATAAAAATTATAATATGAAATAACTTTAGTATTTTAAAATAATATGGTAATGGGTCAAGTGACGTCTTAGGCTTAAAGAAGCGACGGGGGAGTTACTTCCAACATGCAGCTAGAACGAGTTGGGAATTATAGCTCCGTGTGTCGTTGTTGAACCTTGTTCTCCTTGACTCTCTATCAAAGCAGAGTCGATTAAGCAAATTAATGTAAACTTTTAGAGAAATAAAATGTCTCAAAAGTGAACCAAGCTTTCCCCTGATAAAACTGTTTACTGGTTTATTTCATTGTCACTATGCTAGGCTGTTGAGTACACTTCTTATTTCACAATATAAGCACTAAGAACTTCTTTGGCACCCGCGACTTGACAGACTCCGATTTGTGTTAAATCCTACCGCGTTTTCATGGTGGTCCAGGTGGTCATGGTGTTTATTTTAACCGATGGACTGCCGATTTTCGGAGCTGCCTCTGCCAGCCGGCAGCGGAAAACAAATACCGAGCGCTGCTATCTGCACACTGACAGGACCGACATGCCGACACGAGTCCTGCCCATCGACAAGGTCCCCTCTTCGTCCCCGCGAAATGATGGGGTATCCACACATCGTCAAAAGTTCTTTGAAGCTTTGTTGGTTTAGGCCCGCTATCCAGCGGAGCCTAGGGATGGCACATTTCGATGGAATTTACCTATAACCATGGTGGAGTTGCCCGGGAATAGCTCACGCTGCCAGCGCCAACTTCGAATTTGGCTTGAGCCTTCCGGCTTGCGTGCCGCTTATCATAAATCCACTGCCGGGGCGCTCCAATTGCAATCGGCCGGATGGCGGCGGAGACGTGGGTGTCATCGCCACCAGCCACTCGGCAGGATGTATACTGGGTTTCGGGCCCAGTCAAAGGCAAAGTGTTGCCATATGGACGTGTGGGCTGAAGGGAATCACTTGGGGCCTTGACGGCACGCGATTCCCATCCGAAGTTGATGACTTCTGATCGGCTGCCCTGCGACACCTGGGCGCGGTATTCGCGGCCAGGTGAGTGTCTTCGTCTTGGGCGCGAACTTTCAAGCACTTTGATTACTTTTTATCGCAAAAGTTTCCCGCTACGGCAGCGTATGCAAACTTCGCGTTGGCGCTCCAAATCTAATCTATCGGCATGCATCTGTATCCGTATATGAAGTTATTAAATTGAAATAACTGTCAAGTCACGTGCATGAAGCGCGGAGTTGACGACTCCTCATTGTTCCCAAATGGGAGAATCAAGTGGCCGGGAAATAAAGAAGAATTGAGCATTTCGACGGCGGAGCACTTGGGGTAGGCCATGGCAGTCGGTGTTATTGCCAAAACAACAGTGCGAACAGCGCAGGACACACGAATAGGTATAAAAAGCCGCAGGTTGATGGTGAAAAATAGTTGAATTACTTAAGGTATTTTCATACCTCTGGATAAATCTGCGATATCATTTCATGAAGTAAGGTCATTGAATGAAGTTTAATGTAAGTTATTATACCCGTTACTCGTAGAGTAAAAGGGTATATTGTATTCGTGCAAAAGTATGTAACAGCTAGAAGGAAGCGTTTCCGACCCTATAAAGTATATATATTCCTGATCAGGATCACCTCCTGAGTTGATATAGCCATGTCCGTCTGTCCGTCTGTCCGTCTGTCCGTCTGTCTGTCCGTCTGTCTGTCTGTCTGTCCGTATGAACGCTGAGATCTCGGAAACTATAAAAGCTAGAAGATTGGAATTTTGCATGCAGATTCTAGGAGTTCCTACGCAGCGCAAGTTTGTTTCAAAAAGGTGCCACGCCCCCTTTAACGCCCACAATCGCTTATATACGATTTTAAAAATTTAAATATTTCGGAAAAGTAAAAATGCAGTTTTATTGTGTTTATCAATACCTATCGAAATGTAGAAGAAATTTTTCAAATCGGACCATTCGTTAAAAAGTTATGCGTGATCAAAGTTTCTATCTCCATCTCCCTCGCACTCCCTTTACCTGAGTAACGGGTATTTGATAGTCGGGGCACCCGACTATAGCGTTCTCTCTTGTTTTTTTTTTAATATGTACTCTTATTGTTTAGGTCATCAATATTAATACAAATTAACTTAATTCACATTGATCAAGTAATATATCCTTTAAAGTCATTTAAATTCATATTCAAGTTTTTCATTTCTTAAGATTGATGTAATCCTTTAAATGGTTTTCCGTGAAGCTGTCCATTTTTAAGTTAGGGGGATTGGACATTCAAAAATATTTTTTTCGTACTATTCGGACCCCTTATAGTAAAACATTTAATATAATACAATTACACAAATTTTTGACCTGAATTAATACTTCTGCTTTAAATTAATTCATTAATTCAATACTATATGATGTAGGATAATATTACGATTATCTTTCTGACTATAATATGACAAAGAAAAGCAAAATATCCCATTTAATCGTTCCCAACTAAGAATTTAAGAATTTAATTTGCATATGTTTAAGGTGAAAAACAATTATAGTTCCATAGATCTCAGATTTTAATGTTGAGGAATATATATTCTGTATATGGCCGGAATCGTTTTACTTGCACTACAAGGACAACTGTTTTTGTTAATGTTTTACTTTAAAATTAATAGGCATTCAAAAAAGTATGCAAATTATTAGATTGAAGAATGTGTTAGGATCTTTACTATTTATGTAAGCTCTCAAATATATTAAAATGCTTTTGAAATTATGATTAACCGCAGATTAATATGAAAATGCCATTAATTAGGATTGAATCTTGAATATTTTTATTTATCTCCCCGGTGCACACGAATCCATTTCGGATTAACCTTTGATTTCCCCAGCACGCATTCATCGAACCGCCAAAATGAGAACGCAGCACGAATCCCGAACCAGAAAGCAGGTTACTAATTTCCAAAACACAAAACTTTTCCCGACTCACGTCAAATGGATGAGGGATTCGAAATGGAATTTGGCGAAAGGCGGGCTCACATGTGCGTGGGCGTAAATTAAACAACAGCTAAACAAATTAGGCAATTTGCACCGCCTTCCTCTCCACAATTTTGTGGGAATCGAGGGGAGCACGGAGTGGCATTGCGAGCGGGTTCGAACTCATTAGCACCTGAGTGCACGCGACCCGTGAAAATTTGCATACAACTTACGCTTGCATGCGACTCATGGCAGCGGCGCCTCAACTTATGCTTTACTTCACCCGAGAGTGTAGTTCAGTTGATAAATCTGGGGATAAATATTTTCGGCTGCTTCGAAACTGCACGAACGAAACTCACAAATGAAACTGGCTGAAGTCTCCGGCTCCGGGAGCTCCGAAGCATAAAAGCGCAAAAGCAACGGCGACTGGAGACAGGAGAAAGGTGAAAGGTGAAAGGGTTGAGCTGAGTGCGCCAACAAGGTGTACGCTTTGATGGTGATTGGCTCACAACCCAACAGGAGGGGGAGAGGGGATTGAAAGGAAGTCTTCATGTCACTCGTTAGCCCGCGCTCGACTGCGATTTGATTTGAGTTAGCATGTCTAAGGACAACTCAGCGGCAATTTTCGGGTCGGGAAAACAGAGCAAATGTGTGCCAATGTATTCTAAATTGTGTTTATTTTGAGTAATTTGCAATCCAGCGAAGGCACATCCCGCTCGCACACACATCGCCTGACTTCGGCAGACAGTTTGGCAATTAAAATTGTAGGTTGCCAACTGTCGACGCGCCGCATGCAAACCAAATAGCTTCTAAATATGTAGAAGGCGCGAAAAGAATATGGATGATCGAATGCACAGAGAGAAGAAATCTAAAATACAAATTCAAGATAGGATGTATTGAAAAAACTGTATGAAAATAGTCATTTTAACCGATTTTTTATTAAGGTTCAGATTTAATAACTAGCATACGGATTGAACTGTTTAAACATGCTGTTCAATTTTTAATTACACTTTCCAAAGAATTTACAACTGTTTTTTTATTAGAAAGGATTCCGAATTTTCAAAAACCATTCCCGATAACCCATAAAGCTTACAGATTTCCCACCGTATACAATTTGTAAAAAAATGTATTTTTTGGAATTTCACAATTTAAAACTAGCAATTCGTGAGCGTAAAGATTATTACTTTCAGTTGTCATGGATTTCGATGAATCACTCTGACACATGGGCTTTTTCCTAACGTCTCATGCTGTGCTTTGCAATTAAAGCAAAATATTATATGTATTAATTTTAATGTATTTAATTTATTAACCAGTATCTATAGAAATACGCTATTAGCAAGAATATTTTTATTTTCTTATTAATATTAACTAATGAGTCTCAACTCAGCTAATCAGTCAGATTTTTAGTATTCAGAGCGCCGCTGTTCGTTCCTCAAAGTCACCCCCAAAATGGTGGTGAAAGTAAAGGCACCGATCTGTAAGAGAATGGACAAAATGAAACCAGAGGATATCAAAAAGAAATGTAAAAGGGCACCTCAATGACCATAAGCATCCAGCCAACCATCTTGGGACCCGTCAACAGCTCCTCGTGTTGAGCCTTCATTTTGGACAGGCAGCCGTCCTTATAGGGCGAATCATTTTTGTCAAAACAGCTACTGGGAAGGGGTATAGAGGCGTCGGTGTAATCCTTTAATTTGTTGATGCCACAGCATTCGTACTTTAATTAAAAGCAATAAATAAAATCAAATTTTAGAAAAAGTTAACTCAATAATAGTTTCTGGAAAGTCTTAATTTTTTCGATCAAATAATTTTTGTTTAGTACTTTATTTTGCATTTAAGAAATGTGGTTCTAATTATTATTAAAAATCGGAAGAAAAATCGTAAAATGAAAGGAACAAGTTGTTAGCATATATTAAAAATTCATTTTAAATTTCATAAAAATCTAACTACTACATCAAAGCAATGTAAAATTTTATAGGAACGATTGAATCATTTATCTAAAAACTTGACATCATTTTCAAAACTTGATATATACAAATGTACGTTATTCACGGTAAAGAATGAATGAGTACAATTTTGATACAGAAGCAAGAGTTTAACTTTTGAATTCTTTCGTGCTTTTTCCCCATTGTATGAAAGTAAGCTTACTTGTATTTGGTACTTAGACATTGCATCTTGGTCTTTCAACTGTTTGGCAAAGGCCTCATGTAGTTTATTATGAGAGTCGTCATCGAAATGCATGCGAAAAACGAACAGCAGGGCTATAGAGATGAGCAGCATTACCAGCATCGAGATAGCGTACTGAATTTTTAAAAAAGTTCATAAGTAAGTGGTTAATAAGTGTTTTACAGTGATCACTCACCGACCAGGTAATACAGATACTCTCCTTAATGGCCCCAAAACAGCCATAGAAGGACAACAGGAATACGATAGAACCGACGGCAATGTAGATGCACAAAATGAGTTGATCCTTTGGATCAATGCTCTCTATTGCGATTACATTGATCACGATAGTCACGATTCCTAGTACCTGAAAATTATTTCAATTTATTTAGCCTAATAAGTAAATATTATAGCTGAACACAGGAATCTATTATATTTATGAATATTCACAGATCCCTACCCACATTAATCATTCTTAACAAAACAGTCGGCCCAGATAACGTTTGACAAGGCAACTGTAATGACTCACAATAGAGATTAAATGAGCTTTAATTCCGCTTTACCAATATTTATTTATACAACTCAAAATCGTCTAAGACATGAATGTCGTATTGTTGCGCGAAATACGTACTTGCTAATTTTTTTAAAGAACTTCGAATTGATGTATGTAAATTAAAACTTTATCTCACCGATATGTACTATTAATTTGAAATATATATTTAATATTTTTATTAAACTTAAATTAGGTGTTTCCTTTATTTTACTTTTATTTTTTACTCCCTTATTGTTTTCCATAAACTAAGATGTTGGGAAATCACTTTATAAAGGGCTGATTATTAGTTGAAATTTGCTACACTTGCACATGTTTTATTTACACATTTTTTTACGTATAACTTGCAGCCAATTTTATAATTAAATTGATCGCACCGTTATTTTTTGGCATATCACAACTCACCGCACAAAGAAAATTAAACAGGAACGCTAGATATTTAATCAACAACGGTGACAAACCCATGGCGATATAAAAATTGGGTCTACGCGTGGTCTACTTTTCCGTATTTTACTAACTTTAATTCAAATGCTTACTCCTAGAAGGTTATTGCTATACTAAATAGTTGGGCAAATACGATCGTCGATTGAGTTTCGTTTGTGCTTGCAATCGAGTGTGACAATCACTGAAAAAATTAATTTTTAATATTAACAATTTAATTTTAAAAATAATTCCTTTCTGACTTAAACTTTTTTGTAAAAAAAATAATTAAACCTTTTTTTTGAGTATCTCGAAGTGTGGTTAGCAATCACCAAAATGAACGTGATGAAATGTTCCCCAAAATTAGCATTATTATAACGTTACTCTCAACTGATTCACAATGAGATAAAAAGTCTCCCTCTGTTTAGGAAAAGCTAAATGCTCATGAAAATAGCAGACAGATAAGTAATGAATTCTCACCTACAAAATTATCATTATAACATTTTCAAGCGTTTGCTCTCTAGGGTGGCCATATATGATAGGCTGATAGTGGGTATTATTTATAAATCATTATGTAAATAGTATAACTACTCTTTAGTTCTTTGTTTTTGCTTCGAATAATTCAACCAAAACCGCAACAAAATGAATATGCACATAGTTGATATTAAAAAACTCGTACATCCCTTTCGCCACAAGTGAGTAATTTCTTTTAATGCATCATTTAATAGCATAAACCTATTTCAAATATTTAAATTCAATTTTTTTTGCGAAACCTGATCACCCGAATTTAACTTTGGCATTCCTACTCAGTGTTTTGGTGAGGTAAACAAATATCGGGCGAATTTGTATGCTCAAGTGCTTTTCAAATACGACGACTAAACAAGAAAGGAAGCACACTTCGGCAAGCTGAAGTTTATATACCCTTGCTGTTATTATAAAACGACTACATTTCGATTTCTATGCCTATATTAATAATATCAATGAAGCTATGTCAATTTTGCGCTGCAATTTGCCATCGTTTCTATGGCAGCTATGTGATATTGTTGTCCGATTTTGACAATAACTAAAAGCATAATTAGTAAATAATTACTATATCTCAAAGGAATATTTTAATAAATAGAAAAACAGAAAAATAAACTTTTTTTTTCATTTTATATTTTTTAATTTTGATGATAAATTAGCTATATGATATAAATGTCCGATTTTAACCGTTATTCCAAAGTATTTAAATATTACCAAAAATTTAAAACAACAAAGTTATACTTTTTTAAAAAAAATTTCCGATTGTTCCTATGGGAGCTTTATCATAATAAAGTTCGCTCCGACTTGTATTCTACCTGCAATAGAAAGAAAACTTTTGGGAAAGTTTCAAGCAGATAGCTTTAAAAATGATGGGCTAGAAACGGACGGACGGACAGAAGGACGGACAGGGCTAGATCTCTCTCCTGGTGATGTTGATGAAGTATATATACATTTTATAGGGTCGGAGTTGTCTCTTTCACTGCGTTGCAAACTTTTAACTAAAATTATAATACCCTCTGCAAGGGTATAAAAAGGCAGTTGGTCTATCACTACGCTCTTCGTTTGATGGGAGCTCAGCTGTTTGCGAAGCGCCTTATCAGTCCGATGGCCGGGTGTTTTTTGATAATTCTAAGCCCCATTGGAGTACGCTGCTTGGGCATGGGCGCTACATTTCAGTTGATTTCCGATAGCGAGTGCGGCCGAATCCGACAGCCTAGACCTAAAAACCTGCCAAAATGAGTTGCGGCACAAAGACATTGAAGGTGTCCTCCTTCGTTCTGGACTTTCTGTGCTGTGTGAGTTGCTATCGCCAAATTGCCAACTGATAGTGAATTTATTTGTTATATATATTTCCACGCCCCCAGGTCTTGGCGGCACTGACCATCGCAGCATGTTCCTATGCCCTGATCACTTTCAGCCACAGCATGGCCATCCGAATACCCTGTATTCTGGGGATAGTGCTGGGAGCCCTGCTTTTCGGTAGCACGATCTTCGGCTGCATTGCCGCCCTGAGAGAGAGCATCCGCATGACGTGGATCGTGAGTAGTAAAGCCTCCACAAGCTGACCCTCAATGAATTCCAAACGCTGTCCTCATATCGCCCCGAAAGTATGCTGCAATCATGATGGCCCTGGTATTCGGCCAGATCACCGTGATCCTCGCCCAGCCCATAAACTTTGAACTACTGGCCAACGAGACGATATACGACGCCTGGCAGGGTCAGCTCTATCATCAGCGAAGCATGTCCTACTATGAGATTAAGGTGAGTTATGGCGGAACAAGTTTAAAAAGCCCCGAACTATTTTTATAAAATTACCTAGTGTGTGTTACTAATGCCTCAAAGTTATAAAAAAAAAATTGTTTAAATTTTCCAGGAAATATTATCAATTAGTATTTTGTTTAATTTTATCGGAATTACCTTTTTATCTCTGTTTGCGTAAATATTAACCATTCTTTGTTTAGTACCACTGCTGTGGGCAGTCGGGGCCTAACAACTATCCGGATAGTGGCCTGCGAATTCCTCAGAGCTGCTACTTCAACCAGAATGCGACGGTGACAACGGATCTCTATACCATAGGCTGTGATCAGAAATTGGCAGCTGCCTTCATTAAGGGGACTCGCTGGGAGCGGATCAGCGATTGGTCCGTTGTGGGTGTCGAGGTAATCAAAGTTAATATATGCATATATGACTAGCAGTGATTTAATAACTTGAAATATATTCTTCAGATGCTCACCGTTTCAGTGGCCGGTCTCCTGGCTATAACCTTGCAAAATGCGGAGCGTCGTCGTCTTTACCGATAGAAGCTTTTTATTAGTATATCTGTCAACAGTATTATAAGCTGTGCGAATATATATAGTAAATCTGTTCCCAAATCTGTAAATAGTCAAGCTTAACAAATAACTCGTAACAATCCCCTTACAAGGCAATTTTAATATTTGTATATTAATTAGTATAATATATATCCCAAATATTAAGTGGATTAATTCTGTTGGAGATGTAAGATAGTTGTCAAAGTCTTCTAATTTTTCAAATAAGAAATACATAATTATTATCACTCCAAAACAGGTTAATAACAAAATGTTGCGAAAAGGCCAGAGCTATTACGGCAGGTCATATTTATTTCAAGAAAAATAATATTAACAATGATTAAAGTACTAAACAATAATTTAGTTCGAACTTATTTAAATACCCCTTATTCAACTCAACGCATATCGATATCAGCGCACGATAACTTTATTTTCCACCACAGCTATCGAGCCGGTTGAACTAAGGCAAAACAGCTGACTGCATGAAGTAGCGCGCTGGTGCTGTCAACTTTTGACTTTAGCGTCGCCAGAAGAAGTAAAATAGTTTAATCATATTTTATTCATAAACGTATTAAAAGTCCTAGTGTATTTACCATAGAAAAATAAAATAGATTTTCTGCCTGGTGAAATGTTTACTTTTTGGCACAGTACAAAATAAACCAGATTTGGCTGGAGAGTAGCTAAATTCTCAATACTGCTTTGCTGTACTGGTACCGGGTAACTGGTTCCGTGAACTGTTGTCAAAAGTGCTGAAATGCTGGTGAAAGCAGTAGAATGAATTGTTTTGGCCGTATTTGCACAATTGCTGTCTAAGTGAGTGACTGCCGAACAAGCACCATGTATTCATAAGCACCTTCCGTACACCTGCGAATCGGAATTTAAAGCGACCCCGGGGCAGAAGCGCCGCATTTCTTCGGCGAACGTTCCGCGGAGTCGTTGGATTGGACTAGACTGGATTGGATCGGTGACTAAAACGGTCGGACAACAACAGTAGCTTGATTAGTTGGCAGTAAACAGAGCTGGCGATCGCATCGGTCATTCACACCGCATCGTTTTGGCCAGAAGCACTACCAAACCCATAGGCCTTCGAGATGGGTCTGCGGTTCCAGCAACTGAAGAAGCTCTGGCTGCTCTACCTCTTTCTCCTCTTTTTCGCGTTCTTCATGTTCGCCATCAGCATTAACCTCTATGTGAGCAGCATCCAGAGCAGCGATTCGGAGATGCGGTGAGTAATATCCGTTACCCACTAGCTTAGGCCCACGAGGATGTGCCGGATTGCACAATTTCCCTTTGGCGCTCGAATTGCAAAATGCAAGAGTTCCACTCGAGTGCCTCGCCTCCGCGATTCGATTGCGGAGGCACTTTGCATTTGATTTGGGTCTCTTGTTTGTTTTGCCATCGCTTCGCGTGATTCGAGGGCCATTGTAAATGCCAAGTCTTAATACCATTGTCACATCTCCGTCCATTTGGCTCTTCTGGATCACTACCCCGATTTCCCGCACAGTCATCCGAAACCACCGCCCAAACGCCGATCCCTCTGGCCGCACAAAAACATAGTGGCCCACTACATCGGCAAGGGAGACATCTTCGGCAACATGACTGCAGGTGAGTAAGATGATTCCACTTCATCACCATCAGCTGAGGTAGTTAATTTGCGTAATAAAACGTTTTTAGTAGTTGATGTTGTATAGATACTCTTAATTATCAAGAAACTAGCTGGGTACATTTTTTTAGTTTAATTTTACTACAGCAATCACATTAGAAGTACATTTCATTAAGGTAATCAGGGAAAGGTTTTATACTAAAACTTAAATACCCTATTTTACCAAGGAGCTTATCTTCTTTCATGAATTTGAATGTTTCAAACGTATCAAATTGTCAATACCTTTTAAACAGAACCTTATCTAGTTCTCTTTGCCATACCCTAAATAAATAGATATCAACATGTTGTTCCTGCAACAAATAACTTTTAAATAATGATGTATATTATTTGAATTTTTTTTTATTTAACCGGATACAATATATAGTATTTACTCGTTATCTTATCTAAGTCAAAATAATATAGAATTGCGCAATCATATAAATATAAAGAAATTAAGCATAAAAACCAAACCGACAAATACTTTCAAATTTACCTTACCCCGAAACTAATAAAATCGGTGGACCCGAGTTGCACATTTCCAAGTCATCTTTAATGGAAAATAACTTAAAGAGTTTCCCACCAATGACACAACGTCGAAATGCATTAATATCCACTCGGTTGCAGACGATTACAACATCAACCTGTTCCAGCCCATCAAGGGAGAAGGTGCCGATGGGCGACCTGTTGTGGTGCCGCCGCGCGACCGCTTTCGCATGCAGCGCTTCTTCCGGCTAAACAGCTTCAACTTGCTGGCCAGCGATCGCATCCCATTGAACCGCACCCTTAAGGACTACCGTACCCCAGAGTAAGTATATTCTTCAATTGTTTTATATCCATAACTTATGAGCTTTTTCTAACCCGCAGATGTCGCGACAAGAAGTACGCCAGCGGTCTGCCCAGCACATCGGTGATCATTGTCTTTCACAATGAGGCCTGGTCCGTACTCCTGCGCACCATCACCAGCGTCATCAATCGGTCGCCGCGACACGCCCTTAAGGAAATTATCCTGGTCGACGATGCCAGCGATCGCTGTGAGTTAGCAACGTTATGTATACTCCGATTAAATATCGGAAAAATAACCTAAAGTAAACAATTTTATTTTTTGTTTTATTTTTTTTATCGGATATGCAAAAACATTTCGGAATTTAGATTATTTAAAGTTTGCAGTTTCATTTACTGTGTTTTGGCTTGTATATTTTTAAACATAGTATTCTTATTATTCATAGCGTTTATGAAAGTGAAAGTGAATTTATAAATACCGACATTTTTTGTTCTTTCTAGCTTATTTAAAACGTCAGCTGGAGAGTTATGTGAAGGTTCTTTCGGTGCCAACCAGGATTTTCCGCATGCAAAAGCGCAGTGGCTTGGTACCCGCCCGTCTTTTGGGAGCCGAGCACGCTCGCGGAGATGTGTTGACCTTCCTGGACGCCCACTGCGAGTGCTCGCGAGGATGGCTGGAACCACTTCTTTCCCGGATCAAGGAATCGCGCAAGGTCGTTATATGCCCTGTGATCGACATCATATCTGACGACAACTTCAGCTACACAAAGACCTTCGAGAACCATTGGGGCGCATTCAACTGGCAGCTGAGCTTCCGGTGGTTCTCCTCCGACCGCAAGCGTCAGACCGCCAGTAACAGCTCCAAGGATAACACTGCCCCGATAGCCACGCCCGGAATGGCCGGCGGACTGTTCGCCATCGATCGCAAGTACTTTTACGAAATGGGATCCTACGACAGCAATATGCGCGTCTGGGGCGGCGAAAACGTAGAGATGTCCTTTCGCATTTGGCAGTGCGGCGGTCGTGTCGAGATCAGTCCCTGTTCCCACGTGGGTCACGTATTCCGCAGCAGCACGCCATATACGTTTCCCGGCGGCATGAGCGAGGTGCTAACCGATAATTTGGCGAGGGCAGCCACCGTGTGGATGGACGATTGGCAGTACTTTGTGATGCTCTACACTTCCGGTCTGTCGCTCGGTGCCAAAGACAAGGTGAATGTGACGGAGCGTGTGGCGCTTAGAGAGAGACTGCAGTGTAAACCGTTCTCCTGGTATCTGGAGAACATTTGGCCGGAGCACTTCTTTCCGGCCCCCGACCGGTTCTTCGGCAAGATCATCTGGCTGGACGGGGAGACGGAATGCGCCCAGGCCTACAGCAAGCACATGAAAAACCTTCCAGGTCGTGCTTTGTCACGAGAGTGGAAACGTGCGTTCGAAGAGATCGATACCAAGGCGGAGGAGTTGCTGGCGCTGATCGATCTGGAGCGGGACAAGTGTCTGCGCCCACTTAAAGAAGACGTGCCGCGCTCCTCGCTGTCGCCGGTAACCGTGGGCGACTGCACATCCCACGCCCAGACGATGGACATGTTCGTGATAACCCCGAAGGGCCAGATCATGACTAACGACAACGTATGCCTTACCTACCGCCAGCCAAAGCTGGGTGTGATCAAGATGCTTAAGAACCGCAACGCTACCACTTCAAATGTAATGCTGGCGCAGTGCGCTTCTGACTCCAGTCAGTTGTGGACCTATGACATGGATGTAAGGGGCTTAATATTCCAAAGATATCATGGTATCATATCAATAATTATTATCTTACCCGCAGACGCAACAAATCTCGCATAGGGACACAAAGCTGTGCCTGACCCTCAAAGCGGCTACGAATGCGCGCCTTCAGAAGGTCGACAAGGTAGTGCTCAGCATGGAGTGCGACTTCAAGGACATCACCCAGAAGTGGGGCTTTATACCATTGCCATGGCGCATGTAGAGTAAAGGGTGCCATGCCAGTGCCAGGAATTTATATCCAATAACCCTGCCAGCAACTCTTTAACGCATTGTGATATTTATTGAAATTGTTTAACGAAATTCACTCGTTGATTTTTTTATGTAAACAAGTAACCAACCCACAAGCACACAAAACACCTGCAAACTAGCTATCCAAAAGCCCGATACCACTGTCACATTCTCCATTAGAGCAGCAATAATCAAATGATCAAAAATTATCTAAAGTAGTGGTGGAAAAAATTAGTGACAGTGGAACCAGGCTTCACAAAACAACTGAACACCGATGCAGACCCACAAGAATTGTTTTTTAAACACTATCTGAATGCGTCCGAGAGCTTTTCTCTCGCCGCGCATTGCGACTCGATAGATCTAGATAGCATATTTCTGTGCTAAGTCTACATCATATTTATTAAGCAAGTCTTAGGCAATTTTAAGCTGTACTAAATTACTTAATACCTTCGAACCTACTTTTTGTATATCACTTAATAAAGCAACCAAATGTAGAACGGGTCGCTGCATTATATTTCTCTTTTTGTGACTGCTTATCGCTGGCCCCTGGGAAAGGTCGCGATGCAATTGCTTTAAATTTTGCGCATCTCCCGCAGATTGCAGCACTCTCGCAATGAACGGCTGCTACAGCACAATAAAGTACACGGGCCTGCTGTCCAATCTGCTCTACATGGTAAGCCTGAATAAAATTTCTTGTATATAATCGGTTAATAATCTTTGGACTTTCAGCTACTGGGCATAGGCGTCATGTCTGGAGCAGGATTGGGGCTTCAGGTGGCGGAGCCCAACACACCAGAGCACACGTATTTCGTAAAGAGCCTGGTGTTGGGTGGCACCATCTGCATGATCGTGATGTTTGGATGCTATGGCATGGTCTGCAACTTGCTGTGTGTCAATCTGATCGTAAGCTTATTGTAATATCGATTCCTAATGAGGGATAACATTTGCCACAAACTTACAGCATTTGTTTTCCCACAGTTCACTCTGTTCATTTTGATTGCATTGGCTGCGGAGTACCTACAGCTGCACCACTATCACAGTCCTACTCTCAAGGGCTCTGGTGGCGCCTGGCAGCAGTTGGAACTGGCCTGGAATGGTCTGGACAGAGAGCCCGAGCTGATGCACCAGTACGAGGCCTCGCAGCACTGCTGCGGCTTCAACAGCGCCGACGATTACAAGCGCCTGCATCTGCTGGTGCCGGCGAGTTGTTATCAGGCCACTGCCAATGAAACCTCCCAGCAGATCTATCCGATCGGCTGCCTGGAGACACTGAGCCACAGCCAGCGATACATTCAGCAGCGCGATAAGCTGTGCATGTGGGCCATCGTTGGCCTTGAGGTGGGTAAATGACTTGAGGCTGGACTGCAGTTTCTCTAATAACACTTGACCTTCCTCGCCCGCAGATCTTCATACTGCTGCAAACGGTGGCGCTGAGTGTGCTGCTCTTCAGACTTCGCCAGCGGCAGCGCCTCGCGCGCAGACAGGTGCCACCAGGTGTGCGGCGGGAACCGCGCTCCAATCATGTGACCGCCTCACGGGCCCAGCTACTCAACGAGGCCTGATGCTTGATCTTATCAAATTGGTTTTTTGTTGTAGAAATTTCATTAGTCTTACGAAATTGGACATTTACAAGAATTAATTTTGACTTTTTCAAGAAGCAGCGGATTGCTATCACAGTTTTGCTGAGTTTTTCTCTTATGTGGCGAGTATAAAATAAAAATAAATTTTGACTAAGGGGTCAAAAATATTATATTTATATATATATTTTCGATTTATTGCTTTTTTAATAGTTTTAGCAAATAACACTCTTTTTATTGCGCCATTATCGGGGCACTCGTTTTATCACCTATTCCTTCACAATGCCAACTTTAACACCAATATCCACACAAAGGGATATTTTCCTGTTTTCATTCTCGGTACCTTAAATGCCCACTTATTATACCAATCTTATATATTTGTCCATGCGCTCTGTGCAAACTGAAGCGGATGGATTCGGGTTAAAAATGTGTGTAAAGTATTGATCACTTCGGTATGTTTTCTTTAAACGCTCCGTAGCTGACTTTGATAGATAGCCTATACATTCAGTTTTAGGATAAAAATGTAACATTAGAACAACCATTTTGTATTTGTTTTAAATAAAAAAAACACTTGCAATGGAGCAGAAAGGAATTATTTACATTATAATCCTTTTTTATGTACCATTTGTGGATTCCCACCATGATTTATTTTTCAATGAAATAATTTGTTTAAAGTAAATTAATAAAACTTAGTGCTGAAAAACTAAAAATAATGATTAATCATTATTGTTGTTCAAATTGCCATTGCATACCTTTTATACTACCTCTTTTTTCTATAATTTCAATGGATATTATTCAAGATAAATATTTATTTTGTTATAAATTGAGATCAAATCGATCATCATTTAATATATATATTTTTTTGTACCTTTTTCCTTATTTTCTCAGATATTTAAAAGTTATAGGCTTTTATATAAATGTCATTGGTTATCAGTAGGTGTAACGACGAGTTTTATTGGTCAATTGGCAGCACAAGGTAATGCCTAAGATGATGCCCACGACCTGTAATGGAGAAAGGAATGTGTTACCATTAACAGTCTCAATAAATATTTTTCAAGAATTAATATGAATAATATTGGGTTATTTTAGTTCCGTTCGCTTTTGGTTATCCCATTATCAGGGTAATCGTCTTAGCAGGAATTATAGCAATTCAGCATTACTTCATTATTTGTGAAGACAATAATATGTGAATTAGGAGATTTCATAAAGGTCTCAAAATTGGTGCCCCATATTGTAAAGCTCTCATTAGAAAGTCATGCCATACACTTTGGCCAATCAATTTGCAATAACACTTTTTATACCCTTGCAGAGGGTATAGACATCTCCGACCCTATAAAGTATATATATTCTTGATCAGGATCGCGTCCTGAGTTTATATAAGCATGTCTGTCTGTCCGTCCGTCCGACTGTCTGCACACACCCTTCTTTCCTTTGCACGCAGTATATAAGTCGGAACGGCCGGGATCGGCCGTCTTTATCCTATAGCCGCCATATAACCGATTGATCGGAAATGCCATAACCTTGCTGTTTGTTAAGTTGGGATTTTCTATGGGTTTTACTTTTGGCCAATCAATCAGACCTACCAAATTTCATAAGGATCGGCCGACTATATCCTACAGCTGCCATATAACTAAACCATTGAAAATGCCATAACTTTGGTGTTTTTAAAGTAAGGAAGTTTGGATTTTTTATGAGTATTAAGAATGCATCATATGAATAGTTTTGAATAATATAATTTACAGAATATTCTGCAAGGTTATATCAACTTCGGCTCCGCCCGAAGTTAGCTTTTCTTTCTTGTCTGGAGATAAAATTGTAAGTCTTAAGTACTTGCTGAATAATTTCAAGTTTAAAGATATTAAATAATCCCAAAAACTGTTATATTGGCATATTTAAAATATTAAAATATTTCAAAATAAAGCCTCTCCATTTGCAAATAAATTAAAAAAAAATAATAAATAAACAAATTTTTTCTGTTTAGCCAAAAATAAAATGAGAGGTAAACAATCAAAAGACTCAATGGACTTTACAAATTACAGTTCTAAAATATGAAGCTAACCAACTTGAATTAAGACTGAAATGGATTGACCTTGGATTTCATCATGTCCCACTGATTGCCTTGACTATTTTGTAAGACGTCTGTTTTACTCCAATGAACTATTGTTTTTTAAATGATTGTGTAGGTCTTACTGCTTAGTTGATAAGCAGTGCTTAATCTCTGAAGTATTTTGGGGCTCAGCAACGAAAATCTCTAAGAGACTTATTAGTTTGCTAGTTGCGATGGCGAGAATTAGACCCTTTTTTTGGATTAGCTGCGTGCTGCTACTTGGCGTGGATCTTAAACTTGCCTGGGCCGATCCCAATGTCGCACTTTTTAACCAAGTGCTTAGTTACATGGATTAAAGTCTCGAGCCCTGCCAGAACTTTCACAACTATTCAACCAAGTACGCAAACTGGATAAAACCACCAACGCGTGCAAAGTTTCATACCATGTTCGACGAATTAAAGGGTCAGGACTTTGAGGAGGGTAGCCTGGAGGGAAAAGTGCAGCGATTCTATAATATCTGTCTGGCGAGGACGCTAAGCCCTTATTACATGGAACCAGTGCAACGATTGACTCTCCAGGAACTGGAGGTCCAGCATGGGATATCCCTGAGCAAATATCTCGAGTTCTATTTCGATCAAACCGTTCCGCCCAGTGCCACTGTACATGTTATGAGCCAGGAGAGCTTTCAAAAGTTCAAGGAACTGTTGAAAAACTTTCACCCGGGTGAAACGCGGAATATTATCGAGTTATATGGTTCTTTTGAATTCTCGCTACGTTTTCCCGACATCGAAAAGGTTCATAAATGTTTCACATCTACGACCGCTTACCTGCAATTAGCTTCCAACCTACTCTATGAGGAGCGTGTTTTGGGTCCCGCAAAAGTAAGTCAATACCAGTCCCAAGTTGAACCAATTTTCAAAGCGATCCGCCATCAAATAATCACCCGACTCAAAAGAAACTCACTTAACTGGACGACGACTGAGATTAAGGATCTTAAAGAAAATTTAAATAGTTTGACCCTTAGAATTGGAAATCTACCAAAGAAATTCAATCATCGTCAGTTTGTAACAAACCGCTATAAGCACTTAAACTTTACCGTTGAAGACGACTACGATTCCGCAGTTCTTAAGGCTCGGCAAGTCCTGGGTCTTGAAGAAGAGAGCGAACTGTTCAGCGGTTTATCTAAAATTAAACGATCTGGAAATATCATTGTGGTGCCTTACAATCTATTGGAAAATTTAGCCTTTGACCTCGAAAGCCATGACTTATTTAAGATGACCCAGCTGGGGATTAAATTTGTCATAGGTATGATAGATATTGACAAAGCAAAAAGTTGTACCCAAAAAAACATTGATTTTCTAAAAATGTTTGACGATTTTAAGTTTAATGTACCAAACCTATACTGTTCAAACCATTCGAATAGCGAAAATTTATTAGGTATTCAACAAATGATCCTAATCGCCCTGAATATTGTCCATGAATCCTACTTTGCACCAAAATCAATGTTTACACAGATCCAGCCCAGCTTCACCACAAAAACCCTGAAGCAGCTCTCTTTCTTGAGGTTGGCCCAAAGCTATCACATCGAATTAACTGGGTTGCCTATGAACGGAATGCTTAATCAATTGACAAAGCTGCCTTCATTCGCCCAGGCCTTTAACTGTCCTAATTTACGAGAGGATGACAACAAGCTACCTCACGAGTAATATTCAAAATTCAATACTCTGTAACAGCATTTAGCAAAAAAACCTATTGTAACTTAATAAACAAAATTTGATACAATAAAGAATTTGGTTTACTTATTTTATTCTTGATATTTGTAAATATTTTTGATAGTTTTATAATCTGTGATGTTATACCTGTGTAATTATAATTATTATTTATTTTTATACCCTTGCAGAGGGTATTATAATTTCAGTCAAAAGTTTGCAACGCAGTGAAGGAGACATTTCCGACCATATAAAGTATATATATTCTTGATCAGTTAGGAAGTGGGGATTTTTAATGGGTTTTATTTTTATACCCTTGCAGAGGGTATTATAATTTCAGTCAAAAGTTTGCAACGCAGTGAAGGAGACATTTCCGACCCTATAAAGTATATATATTCTTGATCAGCATCACCAGGAGAGTCGATCTAGCCATGTCCGTCTGTCCGTCCGTCTGTCCGTCTGTCCGTCCGTTTCTACGCAAACTAGTCCCTCAGTTTTAAAGCTATCTGCTTGAAACTTTCCCAAAAGTTGTCTTTCTATTGCAGGTAGTATATAAGTCGGAACGAGCCGGATCGGGCCACTATATCATATAGCTGCCATATAACTGAACGATCGGAAATGCCATAACTTTGGTGTTTTTAAAGTTAGGAAGTTGGGATTTTCTATAGGTTTTATTTTTGGCTAATAAATCCGACCTCCCAAATTTCATAAGGATCGGACGACTATATCCTATAGCTGCCATATAACTGATTGATCGGAAATGCCATAACATTGGTGTTTGTAAAGTTAGAAGGCTGGGATCTTCTATGGATTTTATATTTGGTTAATCAATCCGACCTACCAAATTTCATAAGGATCGGCCGACTATATCTTATAGCTGCCATATAACTGATTGATCGGAAATGCCATAACATTGGTGTTTGTAAAGTTAGGAGGCTGGGATCTTCTATGGATTTTATATTTGGTTAATCAATCCGACCTACCAAATTTCATAAGGATCGGCCGACTATATCTTATAGCTGCCATATAACTGAACGATTAGAAATGACATAACTTTGTTGTTTTTAAAGTTAGGAAGTTGGGACTTTTTTTAAGTATTAAGAATGCATCATATGAATAATTTTGGAGAATATAATTTATAGAATATTCTGCAAGGGTATATCAACTTCGGCTCCGCCCGAAGTTAGCTTTCCTTTCTTGTTGTCCAATCAATCCGACCTACCAAATTTCATAAGGATCGGCCGGCTATATCCTATAGCTGCCATATAACTGAACGATTGAAAATGCCATAACTTTGGTGTTTTTAAAGTTAGGAAGTTTGGATTTTTATTGGTTTTATTTTTGGCCAACCAATATAATTTACAGATTATTCTGCAAGGATATATCAACTTCGGCTCCGCCCGATCCTTTCTTGTTATACCCTTGCAGAGGGTATTATAATTTTGGTCAAAAGTGTGCAACGCAGTGAAGGAGACATCTCCGACCCTATAAAGTATATATATTCTTGATCAGGATCACCTCCTGAGTTGATATAGCCATGTCCGTCTGTCCGTCTGTCTGTCCGTCTGTCTGTTTCTACGCAAACTAGTCTCTCAGTTTTAAAGCTATCGAGTTGAAACTTTGCACACAGCCTTCTTTCCTTTGCACGCAGTATATATGTCGGAACGGCCGGGATCGGCCTACTATATCCTATAGCTGCCATATAACTGATTGATCGGAAATGCCATAACTTTGGTGTTTGTAAAGTTAGGAAGTTGGAATTTTCTATGGATTTTATATTTGGCCAATCAATCCGACCTACCAAATTTCATAAGGATCGGCCGACTATATCTTATAGCTGCCATATAACTGATTGATCGGAAATGCCATAACTTTGGTGTTTGTAAAGTTAGGAAGTTGGGATTTTCTATGGGTTTTATTTCTGGCCAATCAATCCGACCTACCAAATTTCATAAGGATCGGCCGACTATATCTTATAGCTGCCATATAACTGATTGATCGGAAATGCCATAACTTTGGTGTTTGTTAAGTTAGGAAGTTGGGATTTTTTATGAGTATTAAGAATGCATAATATGAATATAATTTACAGAGTATTCTGCAAGGGTATATCAACTTCGGCTCCGCCCGAAGTTAGCTTTCCTTTCTTGTTTTTTCTTATTCTTTGTGGTTTTTATGTTCCTGGGTAAAGTTTCGAATATTTGGTTTAGGAACTGGAAGGCACCCCGATACGATTATCGATTTGAATTTAGTTAAATGAGATTTCTGAGTATGAGACTGGAGTAAAGGCTAACCATTTTCCCCACCACACTTTCTCACCTCGTAGCCAATGAGTCCGCAGTGGATCCAATTCTCGTACCAGTAGATCTTCGCGTAGGCTTGCTTCACGGCAGCCATGCAGCCCACCGCATAAGGATACAGGGCGCGGATCCCGTCCTTTGTGTGGAAACAGCTATGCGGCACCTTTAGGTTAAGGCTCGTGTAATCGGAGAAGCCCTTGTCGCCGCAGCACTCGTACTGGAAGAAGGGGAGGAAAAGTCTTAAAAGTCGGGCGGGAGTTGGAAATCCTTGACCCACCTCCTGCTGCAGGTGATGCATGGCGCCGTGGTGGACCAGCTCCTTCATCCAGAGATCCATCACGTACACCTCAGTGGCGTCCTGCTGCTTGGTCTCGTTGTAGTGGGACACTTTCCAGATGTGCGCGGCTATCAGGATCAGAAGCACAATCAGGTTCTACAACCCTAGGCAGCTGTAGTCCCGTCAATCGACAAATCATCTGCTTGGTCTACTCACCACCACCATCACCTTGATGGAACCGAGGATGGCTCCCAGGCAACCGACCAGTCCGGCGAAGATCAGAGCACCCGCCATGCCCAGTTGCACGAACTTCTCCAGGTGCTCCGCGGAGCCCTCGTTGAATTTGTCCAGCTCATAGACGCCGGCCAGGGCCGCCAGGATGCCAACGATCTGAATCGGTATTAAAATTATAAATTATGCCTGCTCACATTTAGCGTTTGTTAATGGGCCATCAAATGGGCAAACAAAATCTTCAGAGACAAACTTTCGGCTCGTGGGCGACGTCATCGGCCAGCGAGAACAACCAAAATAAAAACAAAACTGGCGCAAAAATAAATTGAATTACTTTGGGCTTTATTTTTAAATGGCACATACACAGTTTCCTTTCTTGTTGCTGTCGCTTCGATTGTGCCGAAAATTCGTTTGCCCAACAAAAGCGAGGAGAACGAGAGCCAAGTGACATCTTGTCTGGTAGAAATGGAAATTTGGACTTGGATTTGTTTGCTGCCAAATTGGCTATCTACTCGGGCAACACAAAAAAAATTACAATCGTCAATGAAAAATGGGACAGGAATGTAAGAAATTTAATTATCTTGCTTTGACAGACTGTCACTGAGTTAAATTCGAATCAAAATTTCCATGAGCACTTGTTGCCATTACTCATACGCCGTGTGTCACTCAAAAAGTGTAGCTGCTAACTGTTGCATTAAAAGTATTTACACAGTGCACAGTGACAATGATTGCTTAATTGCCGTATTGTATTTTCCAAGACTGAACATGGAAATTTTATGATGCAAAATGAGTAATACGCCATGTACGCCCAGGAGAAATCCCTTACCAACGTGATTGTACTGAAGACAACCGAGGTCCATTGCAAGAACACGCGAACTGTGGGCATTTTACTATTTGCATTAGCAATATTGTTCTATATGTAATAAATTTAATTCAACACTCATTCGGGTGGCGACTCCAGGCAGCGGACGCGTTTCCACTCTCGACCGACTGTGCGTCGCGGTGACCGAACGGTTAGTGCCGTCGGATCGGGAAAAAATAAAGCGAAACCCGAAAGAAGAGCGCAAAGAAGCTGCGAAATGTTTACAAATCCGCCGAGTGGCCGTCCGTGTCCGTATCCGTGTCCGTGTCCGTCTCGGTCTCCGTTCCGGCGTTTTGTGTGCCGGTCGTTACTCAAAAGACCGGCCGCCACCAGATCCCATTGGCTCCCCACCTCTTCCGCCCTACACTCATAAAAAACGCATTTTTGTCTTTAAACAAGGTTTTTCAGCCCTGTTAGTAAGGTTTTTGTTCTTATTTCAACTGTTTCAACTCTCTTCCTGGAAATATAAGTGTACCTTTCAACTTGAAAAACTGTTGCTTATGTAACAAGTAACAATTTTGTAAATTAATTTCAAGAAAGAAGAAACTTAATATTTTATTCGATTTTAAAACAAGTATAGCCCCGACAGATGGCGCTACTCGCAATTATATTTCCGCGGCGAAAATAAAAGAAGTGACGCCATCTGTCGTTATGTTTTCTTTTCAGCTAGAGCTGATGTTATTGACTATGTTAAACTTGTTAACACCTTTTGAAATATTATATTTGTTCTATTTGGAAACTTTGCTTTTTAATTTATACTGCCCAAAATAATTACTCCATCTAATCCCGATATAATTTTACTATTTCTGCATGTCAAATGAAAAATCTTCTAGGTTCCGAGAATTAATCGCCATACGTCGAAATCTCGGGAGCTATTTAATACAATATACCTTTATTCTTAACGAGTAACGGCGTTTCAAAAACATAATATTAATATTATGAGTGATGAGTATACACAAATAAATTTGTGGTGTTAAGATTGTTGCCTTAAAAAAATAATATTGAAAATATGAGTTTAAGCATTAATAAAGGCTTTAATCTTGAGCATTTTACTAAGCAATAATTTGTTTTCAAAGTTTACTACAAACAAAATTAAATATTTCTGAAACTTTGATAAGAATTTGTATGAGTGTACCTCATTCTTTCGTATATTTTTATATGCGTCTTTATAGGCAGACACATATATACTTAGCAGCTTCTCCGATGTTCGGCATATAGTTGGCACAAACAACACTTATTGAATATTTTGATTTTGGTTTATTTTTTATTCTACGTTTTTGTTGCCTCCAGATCATCTTAAGCTGTTATAAAAATTCATACATATTGGTTTATGCGTTGCCAACAACAAGCGATTTCGGTGATTCGCAGGGGACCTGTTAGAATCTCTCGCGCCGCAATTTATTGCGCACCGTGATGCCCAAGTGCGTGGCGGCTCCCAGGGCGGCGAACTGTGCGGAGATAGGGGAAAAATGATTAGAGCCCTCCACCCAAATCTGGAGTCTATTTTTAGGGCCCGCCATTGGCGGGAGCTATGCACCCAAGGTCGCGTGGAACTTACCTCCACCACCAACAGCATCCACTTGATGATGAGTCCGATCACCACGTTGTCTGTGGCATGAGCTTGCACGGCCTGCAGGCAGCCCTCGGTGAAGAGGAATTCCGCATGCCGCAAGAACAACTTGTAGCAGTTACTGGGTATTCCCCGGCCCATCAGAATGTAGTCATGGTAGCCCAACTCTCCGCAGCACGAGTACTGCAACAAAGAGTGACGAGAAGTCATATCGGAAATAGACAAAGTTGTACTCGCTTTGTGATATGTTATTTCTGATAAGAACAAATCTTTACAATTAATATTATCAAATAAAATATAATCAATACAAAAATCTTTGCCAACTAAGAACACAATGAACGGAAATACCTAATATATGAATTACAAATAATATAGGACTTTTGTCTAAAAGACTGTAAGCGTTATATGGAAATCGTAGTGTCACGTGCAAGACTCCATTTAAGAGTCTTTAAATATGTATAAATTTAAACTGTCACTGAAATAATGTAAATCATTTTTCCAAATAAAATGGATCTAGCTTTCATGGTTTTCGTGATCCAGATTTTCAAACAGACTCTACTCAACGGGTAAGGGATATGACTTAAATAAAATGTACCTTCTGCTCAATGAGTGATATGCGTTCTTTATTTGCCCTCGGATCGGCCCAGATGGCGAGGAAGTCCTTCTTGGACCGCTTCACATAGTCCGTGGAGTGGGCCGCCGCAATGATGTAGATCTGCAGGCACAACAGGATGAGCAGGCAGATCACATACTAACAGATAAGGGAAAATCCATGAAACTCTGTATAGACATCCGACACTTTCCACTTACGCTCCAAACGAGTCCGAGGGAAACCCGAGCCGAGGCAAAGCAGCCCAGAAACGAGGTCAGCACGACAAAGGTGCCCACGAAGATCTGGACAACGATGGCGATGTGCTCGAAGGTGCCCGGCGTGGAGCTGTTCAGCTCGTACACGGACAGGGCAATCAGAGTGACGCCAATCAGCTGCCAATAAAGTTACATTGATTCAATCGATTGAAGCCAACGGAGATCCCATATCACCCATACGCACCGAAAGCAGCACATTGAGTATGATGAGAATTGCTTTCAGGAACGAGGTGCGGCAGGCCATATTGCCAATCAATAATCCCTATAATTACTGACAGCGTTATCCTTAGTCCCCGCACCTGTTTTCCGCTGCGCAGTTAACCCGATGCGATGACCACAGGAAAGCGAAAACCTCGATGAATGCCGCCAGCCCTGTTGCCATAAACGTTGACGTGCGACTGAGCGCAACGCTTTCTATTTGAAATGTGGCGCCCCCAAAAGCGCCAGTTAGTGGGTTCTGCCACTCGAAGGAAATAAACTATTTCCACACTTGAAAAAAAGAATGAATGAAAAAGAATCCAGAAGAAGTTTGGTAATATATTATATAGAATCTGTGGGTTATTATACATATTTAGGCTGCTTAAAGAACATTCTTTATGAATTAACCAAAATTAAATGGGAAATATTATTTGTTGTTCGTTAATGTCATTTCATTCTCCATTCCATTCCATTTTATTATTTAATTTATATATTTAAAGATTCTTTTAATTTGTGCTTTTTTTTTCTCCAGACGTATTATATGTTATAAACATTTTGTTTTACCCTATTAAATCCCGTTTCTGCTGAGTGTATTTATATCACTCTTGCGAATTTTTTATGTGGCGGTGTCGTCGATTTGTGGGTGGCATGATGTCACAACACCGAAAGCTTTCATTACGTTACCGTTATCAACGAATTGGAAGGGGTGAAAACGAAAAACAAAGCTTTTATTCATCTGAGTGCGCAGGAGAATGTAGGACATCTGTAAAGGATTAATGGGCAGAAAATTTATTCACCCTGAAGTAAGCCAAACATTTCGCACATTACGTGACGAGCAACAAGTTGTCTGGCCATGAAAGACGAAAAAACCAAAAGTTTTGACTATTCAAAGCTCGCCGGGTCTACGCGTCGTATGCTTAATATTTCCATCACGCTGAACAAACAAACAAACCGACAAGCGGCGAATCGTGTGAAAACAAACATGGCGTACATTTATTATGATACTTATAATGTGTAATTGAACTATAAATATGTACTTTAATTACAGGTAAGTTAAAGGTAGGAGTAAATAATTTATGACTGTCCATTAAATTTGGTTACGAAATGTCGAAGCGAGATATACCAGCGATACTTCAAAATCCGAGTTCGTTTGTACTGTGAGTTCAGGTCGAACTTTCCACTGTCCTAGAACTCCATGCGTCGCTGTTTGTTCTTAAAACTAATTGCCAAAAAAACGGCCAAGGCGAAGCAAATTAACTATAATGAAATCAAGATATTAAAACTGTATTGGAGTTAAATCCGGGGCGAGGGAACCCACCTCGAAGGCCACGAGAACCCAGGATACTATGATAAAGCGCAGCTTGTCATCCTCATAGAACGTCTGCAGCTTCTCGATGCACCCCTCCACGTACAGATGGCTTGGCGCTAGGACCAGATCGGCGTAGCAGCTGGGCGGGATCTGCTGGGTGAGGTGTACGTAGTCCTGGGCACTGTTCTTGCCGCAGCACTCGTGCTTCTGTTGCATTGCATCCATGTTGTTCGCCAGCCAGGCCACCTCCACCATCTCCTGGCCACTCTTCACATCGTACTGGTGGAGGAACAGGCAGGTGCTCACGATTTGCGGGATGGCCAGGATCAGCAGGAACACGGCACTCTGCCGGTTGGGGAACAATCATTATCTTCTAATCCAATTAACTACTTTGGTTAAATCCACTTACCGTCGCTGTTAGTACCACCGATTCCCGGATGGCCGCGAAGATGCCCAGCAATGAGAACAGCAAGATGACCGAGCACGCTATGTAGGCAGCCACAACGAATTCTTCGGTCTCTGTGTCCGCATTATAAGCTATCCAGCCTATAGCCCCAGCAGCCAGAAACTGAAATTAATAACAGTGAAACTCATTTAGGTCGAACTCGATAGAACTATAGGAACATAAAAGTTTTATTGCGGTATAAATTCTAGGGTAAATCAATAACTTTAAACTGGTAACTCATGGAGTGTTAACCTCTTTTTTTATTCAACTGAAAGATTTACATATATATAGGTTAAAGTCTATGGTTAAACTTGAATTGATTAATTGTTAATATTCCTTGCTCCTTCCTGTTTTTAGTATTTTTAAATGTATAATGTGGTTCTTTATAATGTTTGATGTTAGGGAAGATTGACTGTACAAGATGATCTGACTGCAGTTGCAGTGGCAATTACAAGGGCAATTGCTATTCATTTGTGTTACAATTAAAACCCGCAGCTGATGCATCACATAATTTATCGTTCGGGGAAGTTCGCCTGACTGAGCTGTGATAATGTAATGAATCCTCTTCTTCCCCCGCACTTCCATTCCCGTCTCTTGGGGTCTTATAAAGCACCCTTGTGCGTGTCCTAGTTTCGGGTTCTCCCTTTCCAAGCTCCAGTGATTCGATTTCTTTTATGGGTCAGAGTGTAAACCGGAGTGCGAATATTGGTCGAGGGTGCATGGACATGACATCATCCTACGGGAGCGTAAACTAGAGCAATTGAAGGCTCTAGCGAAAGTCGACCAGCAGGGAATAGGCCAAAATGTAAACATGATTGTCATGGCAACCAGAAAGCCAGGCGGGTGGCATTCGTGGGTGGATACCGAACGGGGCAGAGGAGGAGCAATTGGCCACCTTGAGACCAGGTTGTCTATCTCAGGTGGGCACGAACCGGACAAATGACGGGCGACGCTTAAAAATACACACCAAGCTAACGAACAACATTCCCGAGCCAAATGGACATTTTCGAAAACATTCTCTTTCTGACTGTGCGCTCTTCAAGTTTATATGGTATAGAATATTTCAAAAATAATTCATTTGGAGGCTCTTTTGAAGTGCGTTTACTTGTGCAACCCGTTCCACATGACATCATGCTAATTTCCTTCCACGAAACGTGGATATATACGATACATCCGATGCGGTCGAGGTAATTAGTAGCCCAAGTATGAGATGACTTACCCCTAAAATGGCATTCAGAACGATGGAGGTGATCTTAACGCTGGTCGTGGCACAGCCCATGTTTGTGGACCTGGAAAACATGTTCCAAATGCATCAAGTTTAATATCCAAATATTGAAAAAAAACACGACCACTTCACAAATAAAAGTCTGTTAACCTTTTGACTTCTCCGTCTGCACACGAGTCAAGTTCGACTTTGTTTATTTACTTTCGTGGCTGGATTTGAATTCTCAACGAAATGAATTTCCGCTGGATGTTTGTCCGGAATATGCGTTCTCGAAACTGAACTTTTGGGTCTGGCACGTTCTGCGTTCGCTGGCGAACTGAAAGCGGGAAAAGTTGTTGTTATTCTCTTTCCCCTTTTTCACTGCTTCGCCCGCAATCAAAATAAAACAGAAAGAGCACAGTCGCACTCTCGAAAGAGAGCACTGTACTTAGGTCACCGCTCCAAGCCAATGACGTCACGTCGATTTGTGTTTTGTTCAGTGGTGTTTTTGTATTATTATTGGGCGTCTGTAGAGCCATTGAAATATGGTGGGTGATTGGATTGATTGGAAAACACAAGCAACTTAAAACACTGTAGCGCTGGTAGAAAAATGAAAAGCAGTGTGGCGGTCCAGATTAAGAACCCGCACAGCGGACGGAAGCAGTACCAAAACCAAATTCTAAATTGAAAAGACTCGGCTGGTCACTCTCTCTCCCTACCAGAGCCAAGATTCGAAGACAAAACGTGTGAATCTGTAAATTGTGACTCTGTAAATTAAAACTAATAAAACTTTATAATCAAATTACAGTATCCAACTTGTGTTACCAAGTAACCAAGTCTGAGTAAGCGCCATCTGTGGGTTGGTTGCGGGCTTACTTGGGGGGTAAGAGAAAGCCAGTAGGTCAACAGGGCGAAATGTCAGTTGAATTTTTGTTGAGAGCGGTTTTCTTTTCGGCTGCTAAGGGGCTTTCCTATTCGAACCTCCAACCGATCCGGTCGTGAAAATCTGTAAGTTTTGACGTGAATACTTGGGCCTAGCTGGTATATAAGCGAAGCTCGGGGAAATTTTCGAGGAAAAGGCAACTAGGGGCAAAAAAAAACCCCGAAGTGGAAGAGCTGTCATTATTTACTGCCCAGTCCTAGAACCTGGGGTAAGTTGCAGACCAACAACAAGGGTTTTCGATCAGCAGCATATTATGTTGTCGGTTTACGACATTCGGACAGGCAAAACACGTAAATCTCCAGAAACTGTCATTGGAGTGGTTTTAAGGCCGATGGACTGAACGCCGCCTCAAAAACAACTGAGGTGGAACAACGATCGCAGGTAAAAAGGTCTTTGAGCCCGACAATAGGCCAAGTGGAGTGCTTTCTCTCCCCGGTTACAGTTTTCGGTTTGCCGTAGCACGCCTTACACCAAGATTGTAATCCTAAAATCGAGCACAAAAACCGAACGCAATAAATCATTTAGCACGAGCATGTACATTTCGACTTTTTGATAATTCTTAAAAAAAACATACATTTTTTTTAAATATGATATTAACTTGTATAATTAAAAAAATAATGGAAAACAAATTAGATACATTACAAGTTTGTCTATAGCACAAATATTTTACAAATTTATTGTTTATTTATTTGACTGTAATTAAAAATGTTTCTTGTTCTTATTGTTGCGATTTACGAAGCCATATTTTATCCTATTTAATTTTTGCTTCAAAATAGGCCTTATTATTTAAACTACCTCTATTTTACTAAAAGCCAGTTCTAAATGATGTGCAACAGATTTAGTATTTTATTTCATTTTTGTTTTCAGTAAGTCTTATTCTTCAGTTTTCTTCACAAAGACATATTTTTCTTTTTTAAAAGTATGATTAAAAACAGAGTTGCTATAACTTTTGTTATTCATTCAATTTAAGAAAGTTTTTTTTTTGTTTGGTGGGATTTGAAACTGGGAAGTGTTGCCTAGCTCAGTGTCTTGAAACCATTAGGTCAATTTTTCAATAAGTTGATGACTACCAATACAATCCCCAATACTGACTAAAGTTCTTTCTCGCTTTGTTGTTGTTGTGTCTAGGCTCGAGTGTTCCCCCTCTCCCGACCCAGATTCCCAAACTCCTTCCACACGAGCATACAGCCATATGAATAAAGCGAGGAAGCGTCATTTTGGGCCTTATTATTTTCTTCTTCTTGTACGTCACTATGCTTACACCAGACCACTAGCGTTTCGTTTGCGCAATTGATTTGAATAGCTTTCTAGTGGTCAATTTACTCCAACGTAGAAGACTATCCACACTGACAGAAATTAGTATTTAATTTCAGATATTTTTATTTTGATACAAAAAATAAAAAAAATTCGTATATGTTAATATTCAAGCTTTGTGGAAAAAGACTTTATACATTAATTAAATAGTAAACTCTTCAATACGATTTTTTTATGTTTTCCCGAACATAATTCCAATGGAATATTTTAAGATTCGACAGCATTAAAAATAATTCAAATTAAAGCATTTTATACCCTTGCAGAGGGTATTAAATTTTGGTCAAAAAGTATAAAGTATTATACATATATATATTCTTGATCAGGATCGCCTCCTGAGTTGATATAAGCATGTCCGTCTGTCTGTCAGACGGGCGTCTGTCTGTTTCTACGCGAACTAGACTCTCAGTTTTAAAGACAACGAATTAAAACTTTGCACACACCTTTTGTTTTTTTGCAATTATATATTTGCAATGATATACCCTTGCAGAATATTCTGTAAATAATATTGTTCAAAATTATTTAAATGATGCATTCTTAATACTCATAATAAATCCCAACTTCCTAACTTTAAAAACACCAAAGTTATGGCATTTCCAATCGTTCAAAAATAGTCCAAAAATAAAACCCATAGAAAATCCCAACTTCCTAACTTTACAAACACCAAAGTTATGGCATTTCCGATTAATCAATTGTATGGCAGCTATAGGACATAGTCGGCCGATCCCGGCCGTTCCGTCTTATATACTACCTGCAATAGAAAAACAACTTTTGGGAAAGTTTTAAGCAGATTAGCTTTTAAACTGAGGGACTAGTTTGCGTAGAAACGGACGGACGGACAGAAAGACTGACATGCTTATATCAATTTATAGGGTCGGAGATGTCTCCTTCACTGCGTTGTAACTTTTGACCAAAATTATAATACCCTCTGCAAGGGTATTAATATATTATTATTTATTTTACTGGAATCACTTGTTATCAGACATAAAAATTAACCATATGGTTTCTTTTTCGCTTTTATAAAAACCTTGCCATGTGCGTATAGATTTCTTATCTTGATTTGAATTTGACATACAAATAAACCAGATGTTGGTCAAACAAAATTTATTCTGCCAAATATTCCACAAATTTAATCTCTAATTTTTTATGAAAGCGAAAAGAAATCTTATGGTTAATTTTGATGTCAAACTACAATCAAATTGGCCTGATAACAAGTGATTTCAGTAAAATAAAATATAAGTATTTCATAAGCAAGAATTTAATAGATTCTGCGAGCTTGGTTGAGCAAAAGTCTTTTAAACTAGCATTTTTTATGTTTGCCCCCATGGCCAATTTCTTTTTTTCGAAATAACGATTTTTAAGGTGTGGGCAACTGATTTTTGTTAAAAATGGCTGTTTTAAGAGGTGGACAAACGATTATTTTTTATTCTTACTTGTTAGGAGATGGGCAAACATGGGCATCTTTCATTTTTTTCAAAATAACGAATTTAAAATGGTGAGCAAACGATTTTTTCTGCAGGCAAATATGTTCAAAAAAAAAGTGAAAAAAGCCAACTTTAATGTTTTCGAAAAAGTTCGAAAATTTTCGAAGATTCCATATTTTTAAAACTAAATGCAAAAAAAGTGGGCAAAATGGGCCAATGATTAAGCTATTCATATTTCAAAAATTCGATGTTAGTCGACCATACTTCTTTGAGCTCATTGTTTTGTAATAACTGCAAGGGTATATAAACTTCGGCTTTCAGAAGTTTGTTTCCTTTCTTGGTTTTCTGTTGAGTTTCTAGTTATAGCAAGAAAGGAAAGATAACTTTGGGCGGATCCGAAGTGGATATACCCTTGCAGAATATTCTGTAAATTATATTGGTTGGACAAAAAAAACCAATAAAAAATTCCAACTTCCTAACTTTAAAAACACCAAAGTTATGGCAGTTATATGGCAGCTGTAGGATATAGTCGGCCGATCCTTATGAAATTTGGTAGGTCGGATTGATTGGCCAAAGATAACACCGATAAAAAATCCCACCTTCATAACTTTACAAAGTTTACCAAAGTTATGGCATTTCCGATCGTTCAGTTATATGGCAGGTTAAGGATATAGTCGACCGATCCTTAAAAATTTGGTAGGTCGGATTGATTGGCCAAAAATAAAACCCATAGAAAATCCCATTTCCGAATAATTAGTTGTATGGCAGCTATAGGATATAGTCGGCCGATCCCGGCCGTTCCGACTTATATACTGCGTGCAAAGGAAAGAAGGGTGTGTGCAAAGTTTCAATTCGATATCTTTAAAACTGAGAGACTAGTTTGCGTAGAAACAGACATACGGACATGCTTATATCAACTCAGGAGGTGATCCTGATCAAGAATATATATACTTTATAGGGTCGGAGATGTCTCAAGATCGGCCCCGATCAAAGTATGCGCAAATAAATAAGACTTGGAAAAATGTATGTCGTTAGCTTATACACTGCGCGAAATATCCTGAAAAACATCAGATTTGGACCGATTTCACCCTATTATTCCGCCTCATTAACTGCTGAGGTCGAAAAGCGATCGCAGGTAAAAAGGGCTTTGAGTCCGACAAAAGGCCAAGTGTAGGAGTGCTTTCCCTTCCCGGTTACAGTTTTCGGTTTGTCGTAGCACGCCTTACACCAAGATTGTAATCCTAAAATCGAACACAAAAACCGATCCCAATAAATCTTTTAGCACGAGCATAACTACACTGCATGTAAATGTTTACTTTTTGATAACTCTTTAAAAAGTACACATTTTTATACCCATGCACAGGCTATTATAATTTTGGTCAAAAATGTGCAACGCAGTGAAGGAGACATCTCCGACCCTATAAAGTATATATATGCTTGATCAGGATAATTTCCTGAGTTAATATAAGCATGTCTGTCTGTCCGTCCGTCCGTTTCTCCGCAAACTAGTCCCTCAGTTTTAAAGATATTGAATTTAAACTGGGATTTTCTATGGATTTTATTTTTGGCCAATCAATCCGATCTACTAAATTTCATGTGGACCGGCCGACTATATCCTATAGCCGCCATATACATAACTGAACGATTGGAAATACCATAACTTTGGTGATTTTAAAGTTAGGAAGGATTTTTTATGAGTATTAAGAACGCATCATATGAAAAATTTTGGACAATATAATTTACAGAATATTCTGCAATGGTATATCCACTTCGGCTCCGCCCGAAGTAAGCTTTCTTTTCTTGTTTAAGCTTTTCGTGTAGTGAAGGGCCAAAATTGCGCCCAACACATTGATGACACCCTATAAAAGAGAAAATATGCGATTAAGTTATTCATTATTTTAAGAATGTTTAATAGGGTAACACTCACATTGAATCCGAGCAGTCCCCACATTCCTACTTCCGAAAGTTCCACTTTCTTGAGACATCCCTCTCTATTGAGATTCTGGGGATTCACACAGCTATTATTCTTGCAACAACTGTTGGGTACAGTGTGGTTCCAGACTTCGCTATTCAGGTAGTCCGCGGCACCATCTAGGCCACAGCATTGGTACTGCAATGAATGGACATTTATGAAGTAGTAATTGATTAAAGAAAACTCGAGAAAAACATTGCTATTTCATCGGACGTCTATATCTTATAGTTTCAGTAGGAAAAATTGTTAAAGGCTGCGAAAGTATCCCTTTTTTTCTATTTTTATATGACATTTTTGCAGTATAAAAGCAATTGACATCTAACGATGCATATCTATTTTATTTATGTATACCTTATTCCTTTCGCTTTTTTTCAGTTTTAGCAATTTCGGCAAAGTCTGCAAGGGTATTAAAACTTCGGCTTGCCGAAGTTAGCTTCCGTCCTCGTTTTTTATAAATAAATATTACCTTTGCTAATAAAAGACATTCATTTAAAATTCAATGGTTTATTTATAAGCAAACATAAAGAATAAGGCCGTACTTACAGATGTCTGAATTCCATCCATGGTACCCGGATGAGTCTCCTCCAGTTTCCATTGATCCTCGACGGTTTGGATACCGGCCTTCTTGATCGCATCTTTGGCATTGACGGTCACATGTACTACCAGCAACGCCAGCAGAAACGACACGTACTGCAGGACAAATAAAGTTTACTTTAATTCATCACTCTTTAATCAGTAATTCATCACTCTATAATCAGTAATTCATCCCTCGTTAATCACTATTTCATCGCATGTTCATCAGCAAATGCTGATTAAAGAGTGATGAATTACTGATTAAAGAGTGATGAATTTTTCTTTGATTAACTCCTAGGACATGCCAATGTTAAATTCATCACTAATTTGTATGAAGATTCATCGATTAATTTTTGGTGATAAAAAAGCGATTAAAAGGTGATGAACGGTACTGCAGGGAAGTAACTCATGGAGTTCGTGTGGGATTTATGTAATAGCATTGTTCAAGTACAAACCATCCAGAGCATGCGCGGTGATTTGCGAACGGCTCCATAGCAGCCAAAAAGGGATGTCAAAAGTATATAGACACCCAAGAGTAGACCGCAAATAGCAAACACATTCCCCATCTTCTCGAAGCTACTGCCTCCGAAAACGATCACAAGGATTCCAAACATCTGAAAGTTTGGCGGAAAATTAGAAGAAGCTGAAATAAATATGCCTCTTGCTGATGAAAAAGCATCAAAATCTATTCCATGACTCGAAGAACTAATCAAAGAATTTGCAGCATTGTTCGGAAAAAAATTTAATTCGTTGATTAATTCACTAAATTAATTTATTAGTCTTATACTTTATGACAAAGGTTTAATTGTTAAATTAATTAGAAAAAGCTTTACGTTTCCACTAATACAATTTAGTGGCCGGATGGGAAGTCTAAAACAGAACCCATGACATCGAAGCTCGTATATTTAAAATATCATGGCTAGATATTTGTAAAAACCCTCTCAAAGCATCATATGTTTATTAAGACTTCGTGCTCTACTTACCAGCCATATTGCATTAAAGAAGAAAAACGAGTACTTTATAGTGCTCGTTGCGCAGCTCATTTTGAATATCTGTTTCTGTCTTTCAATGTTTCTAGCACGTGCAACTATTTACAGATTGTCGGTCTGTTTGCAGCGCGGACTACTCGGATCACGGTCACATTCATAAAAAATTGCAGAATATGCTCCGCCCGAAGTTAGCTTTCCTTTCTTCTTATACCCTTGCAGAGAGTATTATAATTTTGGTCAAAAGTTTGTAACGCAGTGAAGGAGACGTTTCCGACCCCATAAAGTATATATATTCTTGATCAGGATCAATAGGGGAGTCGATATAGCCATGACCGTCTGTTCGTCTGTTTCAATACCGTTTGCAAGCTCAGTTTAAAAGCTAGCGATCTGAAACTTTCACAGTCGTCCTAAAACATGTGTACGCAGATCAAGTTTGAAAATCGCCCGTCTATATCCTAAAGCTCCCATAGGAACAATCGGATATATCTAGATGAATTGATGATATTCCGTGCAGTGTAAAAGCTATTAACATAAATATTTCCAAATCTTATTTTTTTATGCATACCTTGATCAGGGTAAAAGCGCAAGCCGATCGGAAGTCTATATCCTATAGCTCCCATAGGAACAATAGGGTGAAATCGGTCCAAATTTGATGATTTTCAGACTATTTCGCGCAGTGTGTAAGCTATTGACATAAAATTTTTCCAAGTCTTATTTATTTACGCATATCTTGATCGGGCTAAAAGCGCTTGCCGATTGGACATCTATATCATATAGCTTTCATAGAAAAATTGTTAAAGGCTGCGAAAATATACCTTTTTTCTATTTTTATACTATACTTAAGTAAACTTTATTCCTTTCGCTACTTTTTAAATTTTAGCAATTTCGGCAAAGTCTGCAAGGGTATTAAAACTTCGGCTTGCCGAAGTTAGTTTCCGTCCTCGTTTTTACTTGTGTTAGAAACACACATGAGAAGTAATGTTTAGAACGACTAAAAGTTTTACCTCTTATTGAAATAAAATTAAAATATCTGTATACCTTTGCAGAGGGTATTAAAATTTCAGTCAACAGTTTTTTCTGCTTAAAACTTTCCCAAATGTTGTCTTTCTATTGCAGGTAGTACATAAGTCGGAACGAGCCGGATCAGCCGACTATATCATTAAGCTCCCATAGGAACAATCGGAAAAATATTAAAAAAAGGATAACTTTGTTGTTTTTAATTTTTTCTTTTGTTCTTTGGGATTTTTCAATATTTAAATACTATGGAATTATGATTTTAATTAAATGAAAATCGAACACCTATATCATATAGCTACCATAGCGAAATCTAAAAATAAGAATGAAAAAAAATTTGTTTCTCTGTTTTTCTATTTATAAAAATATTTATTTTGAATAAAATATTTTTAGTTTTGTCAAAATCGGACAATATCATATAGCTGCCATAGAAACGATGGCAAAATGCAGGGCAAAAGCGAAAGAAAACCATATGGCTAATTTTTATGTCAAACTACAATCAAATTGGGCTGATAACAAGTGATTCCAGTAAAATAAATACATATATTTTATGCTTTATTTTACTTGAATCCCTTGCTATCAGACATAAATAGCCGGAAATAAGCCAGATGTTGGCCAACAAAACTTATACTGCGAAAATATTCCAAAAATGTAATCTCTGATTTCTTATGAAAGCGAAAAGAAACCACACGGTTAATTTTTATACTCTTGCAGAGGGTAATATAATTTTGGTCAAAAGTGTGCAACGCAGTGAAGGAGACATCTCCGACCCTATAAAGTATATATATTCTTGATCAGGATCACCTCCTGAGTTGATATAGCCATGTCCGTCTGTCCGTCTGTCTGTTTCTACGCAAACTAGTCTCTCAGTTTTAAAGCTATCGAATTGAAACTTTGCACACACCCTTCGTTCCTTTGCACGCAGTATATAAGTCGGAAAGGCCGGGATCGGCCGTCTATATCCTATAGCTGCCATATAACTGATTGATCGGAAATGCCATAACTTTGGTGTTTGTAAAGTTAGGAAGTTGGGATTTTCTGTGGTTTTTATTTCATAAGGATCGGTCGACTATATTCTATAGCTCTCATATAACTGAACAATTGGAAATGCCATAACTTACAGAATATTCTGCAAGGGTATATCAACTTTGGCTCCGCCCGAAGTTAGCTTTTCTTTCTTGTTTTTTCTGAATTCACAACATTTGAAGAACATTGGATTAAAGCTTTGGATTGATCCGAGTAAAACTGGGCAGTTGAATGTTGGTCAGTTAGCTCGATTTGTATTAGATTTTTGGGTGTCCAAAACTTAAAAACGATCTCCTGAAAAGTTGTCATTTCAAAGTCGGTGAACACGATCCTGCAAAATCTACTGAACGAATAGTTTTGAAATTTGGCACACTATTTCTGTACATAAATCCGCAGGTACTGACGACAGTTTTTTTACTGTTTTTTTTTTCATTCTATAATAACTAATATATCGAATTTTTAGGCTAAAATTACGTTTTTGAGTTCAAAGTGTAACCATAAATCCAAAAAATGAATTAAAAAACTCAACGAAGTTACCTTTAGAAACATTTTAACTAATAATCAATTTTTTTTGTTTTTTCCGATCATCCACTAACGAGTTATGCTGTTCACCGCAAAAAAAGGCTTTGAGCCCGACAATAGACCAAGTGTATACACTATAGGCGTGCTTTCTCTCCCCGGTTACATTTTTCGGTTTGTTGCACCAAGATTGTAATCCTAAAATCGAGCACAAAAACCGAACCCAATAAATCATTTAGCACGAGTATGTAGATTTAACCTGTTTAATTAAAAAAATAATGGAAAACAAATTAGATACATTACAATTTGTATAACTAGAAAGTCAACAAAAAAGTACAAATTGGTTTTTGTCAACGAGCTTACAGGAAAATATTTCTTACCCGTTTGTTTATAGCACAAGAGTGGGTGTCCAAAATGTTTTACAAATTTATTGATTATTTATTTATTGACTGTAATTAAAAATGTTTCTTGTTCTTATTGTTGCGATTTACGAAGCCTGATTTTATCCTATTTAATTTTTGCTTCAAAATAGGCCTTATTATTTAAACTACCTCTATTATGCTAAAAGCCAGTTCAAAATGAACAGATTTAGTATTGTACTTCATTTTTGTTTTCAGTAAATCATATTCATCTACGTGCGCGGTGTGATCTGCAACGGGATTGCCGAGTGGGAGGATCTCATGTGTAATGTGGAGGATTCTTTCTTCAAGCCGGAGTTAGAGAGGTTCTACCAAAGCTTGTTGGGCGAGTCGGAGCAGGAGGAAGAGGACGATGACGTGAAGAGCGGGGAGGAGCCAATACTGCCTCGACAGCCAAAACAGTCAAGTCCAGTGACGCCCATCGACAGGGAGAAACTCATGGAAATCATCGGCGAGGCGGAGTTGGGCGAGGAGGTCAGGTCGCCGGTGATGCGCAACTTGGACCGCTCCAAATACTTCCGGGACTCGCTCCACATCCAAACCTACTCGCATCTGTGCAACATGTCCGAGGACATCGTGTCCGTCATCGAGAGCACAGAAGTAGTCCCGACATAGTAAACAAATAGCCTTGAATTCTCGTTTTGAGATTATCCTCCACAAATCAAATGTTTCCTGTAAGTGTGTGTCTTTGCTTTAGATCGTATACAAAACTGTGCAAAATGAATACAAAACATACCAAAAATAGAAAGGAAAACCATCCCAACAATCTTGACAATTGGTTAAGTGTTGCACCAATTCTAAGAATCTCTTTCTGAGAATGAATGTACATACTGGCACTATTGCTACGTTAATATCTTTAGCATACAAAATAAATCACAAAATGCATTAAGTGCGGTCATGATTTTCATTTGTAATTCGGTTTTGCATCCCGCCATATATTTATATCTCTTAATTAACAAACACGGATTTCCTTTTCCAAATGTTTCTTTTTTTAAGAGGACTTGTCATGACCTTTAAGGGGTTATCCGGGTCTTGAAGCACAAAAAAGGCATATTTTCGTGAATTTTTTTAAAAGATCTTACGACATTTTTACAAATTTCATTTATTGTACATTAATGTACCTACCGATGGTCGCTCATATCCTCAGCGCTTAACAGCCTGAGCGACCCCTTCATCAAGTGCTACCCTACATTACAAGACAACGTTAGCTGCGGCCACTTTTTCGACTTTGCAATTTTCACCATTAAACGGAAGGATGCATCACGTTATTCATAACCAGCTTTCAGTTAAATCTGAATTCAATCTAATTTACTTTACTTTTTTTTTCTCTGAGTGTAGCAATTTTTGTTTCTTTATTTCTCCGTATTCGTTTTTTTTCTTTTAGGTTAACATTCTAGATTTTAATTTTTCGACTTTTCTTATGAGATTATGGTATAGATTTTCTTTTTAAAACTCACCATACTTTTGTTCATTCACCGACGAAAGCGCTTTCCTCGTTGACGATGGCTAAATAAGATTAATTAAGGGAAACACACTCAGAGAGACATATATTTTTAAAACCAGAAATTAGAAAAGCTGAATGTACAGCCAGTGAGCACCTTCTGATAGCTTCAGCACTGCATTATCTGGGATTTAACTAGGAATTAATCCCCAAACCACACTTTCACCGAACAAAATAAAATCAACCTTCTTCTTCTCTCCTTTTGACGAACGAACACTTATTGCATAACTTAAACCGAATTTTAACCCTAAACATCCCGCTTCTCCGTGGCGGGTACTCCGATTGACCTTCCAGACCGGGATTCGGCCGGAACGACGAGGATTTTCTTGACTTGAGTTACTGCCTTTTTAACTACCGGAGAATTTCTTTCAAAAACGCAGACCGTAGCCGCAACGTCGTATGCGCACTCCGAGCAAAGCGAAACTGGTAATTTCGGTTCGATCGAACCTGAGTTCTGTTCGCCTCGATTAACCGGCTCGATGGTCGGCCGGCGCCTAGCTCACATTCTTGGCCTAATAAATTTGGGGCTGACACACCGGCTAACGAGGACAATTAAAGATAGAAATATAAATGGACACATAGTTGCGCCCTTCCTTGTGCGCTGCTGCTCTGAGTTGAAACGCTGGCGTGGAGGTTGCTCGCTGGTTATGTGGACTGCGCTGGCGCCCGTTCGTCTCAATCGAACTCGCCTTTATTCTACTTTGTGGCCTTCGAACATCATCCAACGGTTGCCCATATAAACTCACTTTTTTTTCTTCTCACCCTTTTTATGCGGCTCAAAGCCAAATTGTTTTACTCCTTCCCTTTGGCACTAAAGTGAGAACACTCGCGTGTATTTTTCGAGCTTTAATTGATCACTGCTAATTTATGACTTCACCCTGCTGCTGCCAAAACGGAAAAGAACGAACACGCCGCCGGAAAAGTGGCGGTAACCCCAGGTCGAATTCAGGGTGAAAGCGGAGGCAGTTGACACTTGCCACTGTTGCTCTCTCGCGGCTATCCTACCGATATCTTCCATTCTCATCTTAACTCCGGGGGCAACGCAGTACCCTCTCTCACAACGTCCAACAGATGGCGCTAGAAACGTATCTTTTTCCGAGCAAGCGCTACACTCTCAAGGTCGAGTGGATGAAGTGAGCTGGTTCAATCGGTACTAAGGCTTCAACAACCGTCGACCGGGCCAAGTGTCCGTATCAACGGATTCCTTTACATGCCACATGTCCCGGAATTCTCGCCCACTGTAGACAGGACATTCATCTGCCATCCCTTCCGGCGGCATTTGCGTAGCATAGTTCGTATCGAAAATAGTGGAACAGGTCAACTTCTTCTCGGGCAATGACACTCTCATGGAAGCCGACAGCGATGACTTTGTGTTCGATGTGGGTCCTTTCATGCTTTTTGCTGGCGAGTTCCGGGATTTCACTGTTCTGTATCAACCACGTTGCGTGGCCATTGTCAAGCAACGCTGGCTGCTCTCCACGAAACCTATAATCTTCTTCTGCCGACCCTGTGGCTTCACATTGAACCTGAACGGTCGCTGTACTCCGCCCAAAGAGTTCAGTGCCTGGAAATGGAGACCCTCGAGAATATTCCCTTTTTTCCGCCGATGCATCTGGAGCAGCGGGTCTCGATCCTCTGTCCATATGCTCGGGAGCTGGATGAGCGTGAGGCTTTCAATCGACGAAACAGGAGCTTCCATTCCCAAACTTACGGAGACTTGGAGCTCCTTCAGGAGTTTTACGAGCGGGTTGGGCCGGGCCATTCCTTCTCTGGGACTACAGTGTGCACTCGCTAATTCATCGCGTGTGTAATGAACAGGATGTACATGGTCTTCCCCTTGGCAGGGCGGACTCATTTGAAAGGTTGAGGGAACGTTACTTCACAAAGGTGCTTTATGTGCGAGGAATACTAGCCAGCCGCTTGGAGGAATGGGACGATCAAGTGCAGCTCCTCCGGACAAGAATGGCCAGGGGAGATTACCAGGAGGACCCTACCCATTCCAAGCACTTTCATGACTCGATATACATCCAGTTGTACGGACTGATCTGCAATGCAGCCGAGGATATTGTGCAGACCTCAGAGTTCCTTAAAGGAACAAATTGGATCATATGTCACCTGAACAAATTGGATCATATGTCGGATTCCACGGAGGCTGTATTTCGCCAGCGGGTGTGGACAAACTGGAAGTGGTGGGCGACATCGCGCAGGAGTACCTCAATCAAAACCATGACAGCAGTCAGATCGAGCGGGTGTCCTGTGGCTCTATATACAGAGTGAGCAGCACGTCCCAAATCCTGGAAACTTGGATGGACCGTGCAGCCGTCAAGATCAACGGCGTGCTGTTCTTCAACTCGGGCAGAAGGAGTGTCTTCTTCGAGTGCCACCCGTACCAGAACGTGGTCAAGGAGGAGACCCGCGTGGAGAACGTGGGTCGCAGGTGCTCAACTGCCAGTGGACCGTGGCCGAGTGCAAGCGCACTGGGAAGAGCGTCGAACGGGGGCAGGATACCTTTGTCATGTCCCAGACCAATTTCACCGTTTTCCCGGTCGAGGAGCAGGTGTGCCGGGCGCTCTTCAGGCCACGTGGCTGCCACCTGCTGAAGCAGCGCTTCATTGGCATCTTCCCAAATGCCATCTACCTGGAGACCCTGAAGGCGCTGCATCGAGCTCTGAAGAAGCCAAGGAACCCGCTTGGAACCTGCGACTGGAGGCAATACTTGAGGTAATCCTACGGCTCAGGGATCCCAAACAAAGCGAACTCCACATTGCTAAGCTCGTCAAGGTGGCAATAGTTCGCTCACTCACTTTAGTCGGAATGATGAAAGGATTCGGTCCAGGTTCATCTACGTGCGCGACTGCATTGGCAATGGCATCCAGGAGTGGGAGGAGCTGATAGCCTCGATGGAACTGAATGGTCTTAAACTGGAGATAAACCGCTTTCAGGTCAAGCAGCAGGAGGAGGACGATGACGAAGACCAAGGTCCAGATTCCAAGCCCTGGATGCGACATCTACGTAAGGAAGACCTCGGTCTGTATCTCCTCAAAAAACTACGCTCAAGGAAGGCCTACAGGGATAGCCTCTACATGCAGACCTACTCACATTTGTGTGACATGGCCGAAAATATGGTGTCTGTAATCGAAAGCACCCAGAATGCTTGAGTTCGTTAGATTTCTTCACATTTTAACCAAGGCAACAAAATTATTGGTATATGTAAAACTACAATGCAATTATTCAATCATAGTATCACTGGCATTTATTTCAAATTTTTTGTGCGTTAACAGTATTTTAAGAATGAAGGAATGAATTTTTTGCAAACAACATAGTTTTAACGATTAATAATATACGTCGAAATAAATAAATATTGGCGAGAAATTGAAGTCATTTTCAGTCATTGGCCGCATTGCCGCCCCTCAGTCAGTTAAGCAGCTCAAACAATTCATTGGCGTGTCATCCTATTTTCGACAATTCGTCCCACGATTTTCCGAATTAATGAAACTTTTATATTTATTAACTTCGAAAAACAGCAAGTTTGAGTGGCGTGACAAACATGAGCAGGTGCGCCAAGAGATTATATCTACTTTGGTTAGCGATTCGGTACTTATCATCTATGATCCACAGTTTCCGGTTGAACTTCACACTGACGCTAGTGCAGATGGGTATGGTGCAATATTGATGCACAAGGTAAACGGTAAACCTGGAGTCATTGAGTACTGAAGCAAGTGCACCACAGGAGCAGAAACAATTTAACACTCGTACGAGTTGGAGACGTTGGCTGTCTACAATGCAGTCAAACATTTCCGCCATTATCTACATGGCCGCCCATTCGTGGTGTACACGGACTGCAACTCTCTTAAAGCTAGTCGCTAGCTGTAGGAATTAGGTTTTGATGCTTCTTATCAATTGGTTTTACCAAAGACCAATATAATCTTTCCAAACATAAGCAACAACTTTGTGCGAGTTGACAGAGCGGAATTATTGTCGCCACCATAAATCAAGCTGCAAATTAGTATATTTGTCAAATACGATGATGTACAATTTGCCGTCGGTGGACCACAGCATCGTTAGTCGCTTAGGGTGGTCCCGCGCAGCTGTCGTAACTTAGTGTGTCTGGAATATGATGGTCCAGTATTCTCCCAACGTTGAATTAGGTTGATTACGATGGAAGGGTAACTGCCCTTCTTAACCTGCTGGCCTAAAGACTCAGACAGTATACAAATGATAAGAAGAATGATAACGGCGGATTGCCGGAGTAGATTCTATGAGCATAAGCTCTTTATTCTTTGAATATCAAATCAGAACTGAAACTTAAAGCTAACATAAATGAATCTGATAGCGGCCACTCCAATGGGCAGTGTTTTGTCGGCTATGCACGGGCTTCCGGCCAACGTATGACCGTTATGCATCTTAGATATTATATTGGTCTTTGGTTTTACATTATCGATAACATAATGACTGTTAATCAAATTGCACCGTAAATTGTTACACTATTATCATTTATGCTCTTTGTATAGGATTCAGAAATACAGCAATTATTCAATCATAGTATCAACTTTTGTGCGTTAACTGTATTATAAGAATGAAGGAATGGATTTTTTTTTGCAAACAACATAGTTTTATTGATCAATGATATACATACGTCGAAATAAATAAATATTGGCGAAAGATTGAAGTCATTTTCATAAGAACTACATGGATACTCAAATATAATTAGAAATCATCGGATAACTTTAATCTTCTGTAAGTTTATGAAAAAATATTCAAAATATCTTGCGAGTAATGTTATCCTATGCAGAAAAGAAATATTATTGCAAGTAATTGTGCATTGTGAGTTGAATACAATAAAGTAGGAAATGTGAGATGCTGCCAAGATATAAAAATAATATTCTCTTCTTCATACGAACAAACCTTTGATGCGTTCGCAGTCAAATCATCTGCTTGATACTTACTGCTGCCCAATAAAAAAACAAAGTTTTCCGTGCCACAGTGATAATTTTATTGTATGAACAAAATAACAAGTAGAAAAATACGGATATGACATATTAAAATAAAATATTTTATAGACTTGATTTCTTCTTCTATATTTTAACAAATCGCGTGGTTACTTTGTACGGTGACGCAGCTAAAATCGTAAAGATTACCAGCTGATCTGATGTCATTTTCTCGAGCGTCTCGGTCAACATTGGACGTCTATCCAACAGGAAATAAAGGGAATTATTGACACAATCTTGATTTTGATTATCTCTAATTGAAGCCAAAAACTTGTTGTACTCATTTCTCAACTCGGATTGCAGTAAATAGGATCCCATATCAACAAAATCAGAAAGCGTCGATTTGCATAATTGCAAAGAACAAACTAGTTTATTGTCTGCACAGGGGCTGACTGAATTCGAATTATCGTTGTTCGCAGTTGTTCGTTGTTCGTTGCAATTTCTTAGACACAATTTGTTGGTCCTTGGATGTACTGCTTCGTTTTCAACAGGGGAGAATGAATTGGAATTATCGTTGTTCGCAGTTGTTTGTTGTTCGCTGCAAGCTTGTAAGATAGCTTCTCGCGACCTTTCGGTTACAGAGCTAATTTTGCTCAATGCATCATCAATGTGTCGTAGAAATACCCCTGTAGTCGTTTGGAAAGCATGAAAAGGTGAAACGGTGGAAAAGCTGTAGCTTTGTCTGCTGGCGTCGACGTCAAGCGGCATTAAAAGTGCGACATCTCGCAAAATACTGGATAGTGTCGGCGCCGGTCCATCCCATTTTCCGGTGAGCTCAGAATTGAGCACGATGTTGTTATAGTTATTTACATCGATCGTTATGCGAACGACTCTTTTGTTCTGAGGTTCTTCGGCGTCGGAGAAATCCAACGGTATCGACTGCTTCATCGCTGTCAAGTATTCTTTAATGTCAGTCAAGAATGATAATTTGGAATTTTCATCAATTGATCGGGTATCTCTGGTAACGTTGCAAAATCTATCGATTCTTTCTCGAATAAATAAAAGATTGTTTGCTATAGTTTTCAAACTCAGTTGTGTTGGAAGTGGAACACTATGCTTCAATGTATCGTCTTCGAATTCAAATGTGCGGTTTTTGTAAAAGTTTTCGAGCGTTTCCCCGTAAGCCCGAATAACGCTGGATATGGACTCCTCACCGTCCCTTTCTTTCACTGCTGTCGTGACACGCGTCTGATATAACGCAAACACCGTCAAAATAAAAATTGAGAACTTCATTGTGATAGCCTTCACTTGCTTGTAACTCACTCTTGTCCGAACGAGCGCAAACTTGTAACTGAATCACAAAGCGAGATCCCGTTCTATTATATACATTCCATTTCATACACACATTATGAACATTCATATATGTACATGTATGTTCAAGCGCACTGGTTATCACCAAAGCCTAATATATAATTATATTCCTTAGAAACGTCAAATGCTATATTTTTTTATATATATATGTATATATGATCAAATCGCAAGTAGAGCAGCAGTGATTTTGTATTTCCAAGAAATGATAATGGCTTATAACTTTGAGAAAAACATTCACAGAGCCGTGTAGTGGCATATATTTTTCCGTGATTCAATAAATCATCCATTGAGAACGATACCAGGAATAATCTACTATAAAAAATTAATTTCATTTCTGCTTTTTTCGCAGAACCGATATTAAAATATTTTCGGTGTTTAATAGCTCTGGGATTCAAAAATATACATACTTTTGTTATCGTAGTTTTAATTTTTTTTATTTCACTTTCTTTTTAATTTTATGTTAGCGTGCTTTTTACAATGTCACTCTGTTTCTGTTTTATCGTAAAGTGACCGTTCTCTGATATTCACGTTATCCTTAGCCTTTTGCAATATTAGTTTTACTTAATTCTATATCAAATCGGAACAGCGGGATTGGTACATAAATGTGGATGTTGGTACTTAATTAATATAACTTAGAAATAGCTATAGACATGTTAATCACATCATCATACACTGCTTACAGCTCGGCCATCCTGACAATTAGATCGTCCTCGATCGTGGGTTTCTAGTTTATATAAGTATTATTAAAATGTTCTTACGTTTAGTAAAATAAATATAAATATAAATAATTTGTAAAGAATAAGTTAAGTTGTAAAATTTTGGTTAATAATTTAGATATTAATTGTTTAAATATATATAGGTTAGCTTAACATTTATTAGGAGTTAATTTCACACTGATTACGCCAATCTGCCCATTTTCGTAACCGACATGCTTCTACAATTCCATCATAGGGAATTTGACTAATTTGACAATTTTCAATATCAGTTATAACATATCTATCGTTTGGCAAAATTCTTTTAACGACGTATGGTCCTTTGTACTTCGGTACAAATTTTTTATTTGTACCAATTGTGGTGTCAATGTTTCTCATTACAACAAAATCGCCTTCTTCGAATTCTACATGACTTTTGTGATTTTTCTGATAATATTCCTTGCTTCTTTTCTGAGACTGTTCTATTTTATCTGAAGAATCCTTACGGACATTTCCTAAATCGCACTGTGGTCTATCATTTCTATCATCTAAATATTCTGTCAATGCGTCAATATTACACCCTCTCTGCTGAACTCCAAATAATAATACTGATGGTAATTCCTTCGTCGTTGAATGTACTGAATTATTAATGGCATATTCGGCCTTAACCAGTAGTTTGCTCCAATCCTCGTGCTTTATTGGTTCAGTTATCTTAGCTAACATTGCTTTCACTGTTCTATTTACTCTTTCCACCTGACCGTTCGCTTGAGGTGACGCAGTTGCTACTTTAACGTGTTCAATATTATTTTCTAATAAAAAGTTGGCAAACTCTAATGAAGTAAAACACGTACCCCTATCACTTACAATTCTACGTGGTCGACTGTAATATTGAAAATATTTCGAAAAACACGTATTGACTTCTTTCGTACTCGTTGAATTTACAGGAAACAATTTAACAAATTTGGTAAATCCGTCAATAATCACTAACAAATGTTTCTTTTTCGATATAACTGATGGCAATGGTCCAAAATGGTCTACATGTAATGTATCAAAAGGAATTGGTCGCTTGGGTATATTATGTAGGGTTCGATTATTCGCATGTGTAGGTACTGTAAACATGATACAATTCAAACAATTGCCAATAAATGCCTCTATTTTAGATTTCATGTTCGGAAACCAATAATGTCTCAATATTTCCTTCAAACATTTTTCAGTACCTAAATGACATAAATTTTCATGGACTCTCCTAATTATATGGGATTCCATTTCAACTGGTACATATAACAATTCAATATCTTTCTCACCTAATCTGTAAACTATTCCATCGTTCAATATAAAATTTTTCACATTTCCATGTTCTAATTGTTCTTTCAGTTTTACTATAAGATTATCCCTATTTTGCGTTATCTGAAGCTGAAGATTGATGTCGTCATTGTCAATTACTGAAACTATTTGGTCTTTGTTGTCACTTTCTTGGATATTCAATACAGGTTCATATTCAAAATTTTCATTTAAGGCTGAAGGGTATCTACTCAATGTATCAACATGATTCATATATTTTCCACTACGATGCTTAAGTGTATAATTATAATTCGCCAATTCTAAAGCCCATCTGGCAATACTTGAATTAAGGCGTCCTTTCCCTAGACATAAAACTACTGCATTACAATCTGTTACAATGTTAAATGGAATTCCTTCTAGGTATATTCTAAATTTTCGTAATGAGTAAACCACAGCTAGTGTTTCCAATTTAAAGCTTTCATATCTTGCCTCTAGTTTTGTTGTTCTCTGTGAAAAATAAGCTATTGGATGGAACTTGTTATCATCCTGTTTTTGTAATAAGATTCCACCAAATCCCTCGCTACTTGCGTCGCAATGCAATTCCGTTTCTCGATTTGGATTGTACAAAGATAATATAGGGAATGAAATTAATTTCTCACGAAGATATTCAAAAATATTGATACAATCCTCATTGAGTTCATACTTAACACCTGCTTTTGTGAGCTCCTGCAATGGCTTTGCTATTTTTGAGTACGCCGGAATAAAACTTCTAAAGTAAGAAAATAGTCCTAAACATTTCTGCATTCCATGGCGATCTTTTGGTATCGGAAGATGTTTAATAGTTGATGTATGCTCGTTATTCGGACTTATCCCTTTTTCACTGAGTGTGTATCCTAAAAATTCAATACTTTTGTAAGCGAACTGGCATTTATTTATTTTAATTTCCAATCGATATGCTGCTAAAATTCTTAATACTCTTCCTACCGTCTTAAAATGTTCATTCAATGTCTTCGAACCTATAGCAATATCGTCTATGTAAACTACTGCATTTCCTTCGCGGATCAAAGGTTGCAGAATAAAATTAATAAATCTCATGAATACCGCGGGTGCATTCATGAGTCCGAAAGGCATTCTTGTGTATTCATACTGTCCGGAAGGTGTTACAAAAGCTGTATATTGCACTGAACTTTCTGCTACTTTCACTTGGTGGTATCCACTTTTCAAATCTAAAAGTGTGAAGTATTGATTTCCTTCTAAACGCTCTAAACAGTCATCTATAAGGGGAAGCGGGTATCCATCACGAATGGTTATCTTATTAAGTTGCCTATAATCTACGCACATGCGCTTTTCCCCAGATTTCTTCTTAACAAGTACAATAGCAGAACTATAGGGCGAATTGCTTTCTCTTATAAATCCTTTTTTCAATAATTCGTCAACTTTAAAATCTACTTCTTTCTTTTCCTGATATGAAAGTCTTCTTGGAACAGAACGTACAGGTTCTTCTGACTTTAGTCTTAACCTCATTTCGTAACTATGTTGAATCGCTGGGATGTTAGATAAACATAAATAATTCAATCTTATTATTTCACTGAGCTCACTCCGATCTCTATCACTCAACTTTGGGTCAATGTCAAAACTTTCATCATCCTTAAATACATCTATACTATATATCTCTGGTATGCTGTTATCACTATCAATTTCACTTTCTTCACATAAGTCTTCAAAACTTCTACTGTCTATCAATTGATCACTGTCTCGATATGTTTCACTGTTCACTAATCTATTCAATGGTTCACTATTCTCTAAAATATTCAATGGTTCACTATTCTCTAAAATATTCAATGGTTCACTATTCTCTAAAATATTCAATGGTTCACTATTCTCTAATCTATTCAATTCAATAATTTCTTTTACTTTATACTTAGAAATCAATTTTATTCCAAATTTTTCCAAAAACTTACGCCCTAAAAGAACATTAGTTGCAACATAGTTGTTGGGTACAACAAAAAAATGAGATTTCTTCTTCTATGTTTTGAAAAACGAGCTTAACAAATATTTTTCCGAAAGTTTTAATCTTAAATCCATTAACTCCACAATAGTCAGTCGGAAACAATACATCGCTAATGTTTTTATAAGGAATGGCAGCGTGTTGAATTAAATTAATGGCGCTACCCGTATCGAACATGGCAGAAAGGAAGGTTACATTAGGCTTCATTTGACAATCAGTGTAAAAATATACTCCTACCTGGTTAATAATCGGAATAAACATATTTGGCTCCTCTTCGTCATCCCGTATCGGCTGGTTGTTGGCTGCTCCCACCATTTTTGGGTTACTTGCTGGCTTGTTGGCAATCCTTTAGCATGTGCTGGAGCGATCCACAGCGGAAGCAGGAATTCTTCTCGCGCTTCGGCGCAGTGCACGACGAAGCGTAATGCCCATAAGCGGAACAATTGTAGCAACGGATTGTGTTCCGATCTTTTCTAGTGTTTTCTGAGCGGAGGGAAAAATGTTGGGACTTCTTTGTTAGATTTTCATACTTCCGTGCCAACTCCTTCAATTTTTCGATTGTTGTTGCTGTGTACAATAGTGCGATATTGGCTGAACGATCACGAAAAACCATCAATTATAAGCTGAACTGTCAATTTTTCTTCGATGCTAGCACGCATAGCAATTTCCTCCATAAGAAGTATGTATCCCATAACAGTGTTTTTCAGCGGGTTGAAAATGGTCTCCTTTAACAGCAATACGATGTCAGCAGTTGAACTACCACGACCAAATGTTTTTATAAAGTTCTCTTTAAATGCGTCATAAGTATTCGATTGGTCAACACGCAAGAACAAGTCGGCATCTGTTCCCGGTTTCATCAGCATTCGTACGCAGCGTAATTGGAAATTTTTACACTCGTTAACATCTCTGCAGATTCTCTCAAAATCCAAAATCCACTTAAAGGCTTCCTCATTTTCAGTGGCAGAAAACGGAATCATGAGCTGTTTCACCATACGAATGTCATCTGTAGTCTTGCTGTCGTTTCGCATTAATTCGGCCAGTATCTTCTTCTTCTTAGCTACCCTTATGGCGGCGTCAAGTAGTGCTTCTTCTTCTTCTAATTCGTCGATGTCTTCGCTAGCGCTCCGCTGGCTTACAACCTCAATTTTGGCATCTTCTTCCTCCAATAGGCTTTCTGGGATATTAGCCGCATCCTGGCAACCGGCATCCAATGCAAGCTTGCGCAGTTGTCTTAAAGTTGCACTTCCTGGAAACCTGATTTCATTGGCTTGAAGCCACTCTACAATGTTCGCCTTGTCCATTCCAATTTGGCGTCACTCGCCAAAACGCAATTATAGGAAAAAAAACAATAGCCAACAATGTTTATGTAGGCGGATGTTTAAATGGTGTCTATCCCACTTCTGAAGTTGTTATCGTAGTTTTAATTCTTTTTATTTCACTTTCTTTTTAATTTTATGTTAGCGTGCTTTTTACAATGTCACTCTGTTTCTGTTTTATCGTAAAGTGACCGTTCTCTGATATTCACGTTATCCTTAGCCTTTTGCAATATTAGTTTTACTTAATTCTATATCAAATCGGAACAGCGGGATTGGTACATAAATGTGGATGTTGGTACTTAATTAATATAACTTAGAAATAGCTATAGACATGTTAATCACATCATCATACACTGCTTACACTTTATTCGAATGAAAAACAATAAAGTGATTTTATAAATTTGGTTCTTTCCAAGAACATAACTAAAGATAATACCAAAGACGAATATAATCTCTCTATCTACAAATCGAACCGCTCGTCCTCGAAAAGCGACGCTTACGTCGAGAGTGGCAATTCCACAGATCTCCATCTGCTAGGCAACGCTTAAAACATGCATCACGTCAACTCACTAAAGCTTTACAGCGAGAAGAAGCATATGACCACCGACGCTACATAGAGCAATTGTCAACATCTAGTACAAAAACAAAAAATCCCACAGGGAGCCAATTGAGTTTCGCCCAAACGAATCCCCGGGCTGCGACCTCATAACTCCCAAAATGATCATAGAGCTCCCATATTGCGCCGTTTGCACTATCACCCAGCTTTTTAATGCCATCGCAAAACTTGTCCACTTTCCAGTGAGATGGAAAAAGTCGATTATAATAATGATAGCAAAGCCGGGAAAAGACCACACAATCCTCACGTCGTATAGACCTATAAGCCTACTTTAATGATTATCTAAACATACCTAAGAATTAAGGAAGGACTTCACATCAATTGGGGTTTCGTGAAAAGCACGGAACAATTGAGCAGGTCAACCGGATAACATCAGAAATTCGGAATGCGTTCGAAAAACGAGAGTACTGTACTGACATATTTTTAAATGTCTCTCAAGCATTTGATAGAGTGCTCCCCTACAACACCCACAAGCTGTTAGAGTCTTACCTCTACGACAGAAAATTTGCTGTGAGATGCAACACTGCTATAACTGACGATTTCACTATAGGAGCTGGAGTTCCACAAGGTACCGTGCTTGGGCCAACATTATATGTCTACACAACAGACATCCCAACAAGCACACGACTAACAACATCTACGTTTGCTGGTGATACAGCTATTCTCAGCCGCTAAAAATGCCCGAAGCAAGTAACTGCGCAGCTAGCTCTTAATCTGGTCGATGTTGAAAAGTGGCTTTCAGATTGGCGAATTAAAGTGAACGAACAAAAATGCAAGCACCTTACGTTCACCCTAAACAGGCAAAACTGCCCGCCGCTCATGTTAAACCATACTCTACTCCCGCAAGCAAACGAAGTGACATATCTAGGAGTACACCTCGACAGAAGGCTCACATGGCGCCGGCATATTGAAACTAAAAAACACACCTAAAGCTAAAAGCCAGAAGCCTTCATTGGCTAATCAACGCTCGGTCTCCACTTAGCCTTGAATATAAAGTCCTGCTGTATAACTCGGTAGTAAAACCTATATGGATGTAAGGCTCTCAGTTATGGGGGAATGCCAGCAATAGCAATATTGACATAGTCCAGCAAGCTCAATCGAAGATCTTGAGAACAATCACCGGGGCACCATGGTACGTTCGCAACGAAAACATACATCGCGACTTAAAGTAGGAGAAGTACTTTACCAAGCCATCGTTGCACCCTAACCAGCTGGCGAGAGGTTTTACAAGGTTGATCAACCAATCACGCCTTCGTCGCAATGACTTACCCACCCAGCGACCGACTTGAAGGACGCGCAACCAGAATGCAGTCTTATTATACTCTTAGTTAAATTTTAATTTTAAGATTCGTAAACTTATTGTTACTCTCAAAATTAAGAGAAGATTCAATAAATAAAAGCAAAATTTATAATAAAAAAAAAGTTGAACGGAGCATATTGTACAAACTTTTTTTTTGTCGTACATATTATTTCATTCCTCAGAAACGTCAAATGCTATATTTTTTTATATATATGCATATGTATATATATTATCAATTCGCAAGTTGAACGGAGCATATTTATACAAACTGAAAGTAGAGCAGCAGTGATTTTGTATTTCCAAGAAATGATAACTCTCTATCACTTCGTGGAAAACATGAACAGAGCTGTGTTGTGACTTTTTTTTTTTTGTAATGTGTTTCTACCGAAAATATTTTTTTTAATGGACGTTTCTTTGGAAAATCCCTGGACTACCAAAAAAATTATCATTATCCGGAACTTGACTAGAGCTTCTATGAAGCTGATACTGAGGCGATCGTGATCATAGATCAAAGAGCAAAAGATTATTTTTTAACTATTTATATGAGTATATAATATTGCATTGCGAGTCAACATCAACTTTGTGTTCGCAGCGAGAAATTATAAATCCCTATAAAAGCTGGTATCGACTGGCATTAGTATAGTTATCGTCAATTTGTTCGGACGAAGTTTGTGAAAATGAAGCAGTTTACTTTTCTGTGCGTTATTTTGTTACTGTACAGTTTGGAGAGTGTTACAGCTAGCTCGAATTCTTACAAAGAACAACTTTTGATGACGAAAATGAACAACTTGGTAGAGATATACAACGAACAATTGGACAAGAAAGTGCAATGGAATGTTCTCAACGAAGCTCAACGATTCAAGGGTTATCAAGGCAAGGCCAAAGATAATATGAAAGAATTACTGGATGAAAACAAGCAATCTCACGATGAATATTTCCAATGGTGCGTAGCGGTCAAAAACGATTTACCGCATACTGTAACATTAATTCAGAGACCAAACTTATCGGAGAGCCTTCGATCGTACATAAGAAACAGGACCAAAGACTTACTTCTCAGAGGTGTTAATTATTCGAATGATTCAATAAGTCACATAGAACGAGCTATACAACATATGTCGAAATTAGGTGTATTACTTAATGTAACAGAAATCCAAATCAATGAAGATTTTCAATCGAACGGTTTTTATGGCATTGAACGCAGTGAACTGGTCAACAAAATAAGCAGCCTCAAAGCGAAATCAAGAACGATTGCTGCTGTAGTGGCAGCGATTGGTCTAGTAACCACGGTTATATTGGGCTTTGTCACAGGTCCCGTTGGCATCGCGATTGGCTTAGGAGTATCTTTAGCAGCAGCCGGCATTCCACTTGGAGTAATTCATGGCTCTTCAATACCAAAGCTAGAGCAACAAATAACAATAATTGACGAGTTTTACAAGAAGCTGCAAGATGCTTTGATTCGTGCTGAACAAGAATGCCTTAAGGTCGATGAGGCTTTAAAAACGGAGCGAAATGAAATCAATGAACTAGCTTATGACATTCAAACACCCAAAGTAAGTTTTTCATGCATTTCGCGAAATGATGTGTTTAGAAAAATGATTCCATATAATTATACCCGTTACTCGTAGAGTAAAAGGGTATATTGTATTCGTGCAAAAGTATGTAACAGCTAGAAGGAAGCGTTTCCGACCCTATAAAGTATATATATTCTTGATCAGGATCACTAGCCGAGTCGATCTAGCCATGTCCGTCTGTCCGTCTGTCTGTCCGTATGAACGCTGAGATCTCGGAAACTATAAAAGCTAGAAGATTGGCATTTTGCATGTAGATTTTAGAAGTTCCTACGCATTGCAAGTTTGTTTCAAAATGGTGCCACGCCCCCTTTAACGCCCACAATCGCTTATATACGATTTTAAAAATTTAAATATTTCGGAAAAGTAAAAATGCAGTTTTATTGTGTTTATCAATGTAGATCAAAGTTTCTATCTCCATTTCCCTCGCACTCCCTTTACCTGAGTAACGGGTATCTGATAGTCGGGGCACCCGACTATAGCGTTCTCTCTTGTTTTTATGTGTGGGCCTCAGTGTCACTTTGGTCTGCGAAAATTTAACAAGCTACTCAATACCAGACACAGCCAGATAGTAACGATTTAATAATTCAAAATATTTTTTTCATTTCACAGCCCGATGATATGATGATTCCGGAATTCAGTAGTTTGTTTGTCGACTCGTTGAATACGCTTTCTAATTCATGTAAGAGGTACGTCACATCACACCGATCAACGATATCTAGAAGACGACGGTATGCCGTTGCCAAGAAGCTATCAATTACACCAACCAACTATGACTTGGAACCAGGCATGGTTTTGAATGAAAATTACGGAGTCATGCACGAGATGGTATTCAAAGAATTCTTCAGCGATCCGCACATTTCGCATGCTATATAAAATAGCGTAATGATTTTGTTCTGCATAGAAATATCCGTAAAATTTGCAGTTTGATTGAATTTCGTGTTTCCAAACATTCACAAAATACTGTTGAAAATTTTCAACTATTATTTGATACGCAAACATTTTTTCTTTTATGTATGAACTTTGTAAACCTAATAAAGAGATTTCACTATTTTACGCCTGAGTTTCAAACTTTAAAATGATGAATTATTATCGTATTTGTGTATTGTGCATCACACGAATTGTGTTCGTTTTTAAACATTCTCTTGTATTAGTTGCCGTAGAGCGATAACATTTTTTCATTATTTGCTTTTGATTATATTATATTATGTGCGTTGCAAAGAACAAAATACACGTATTTTCCGGCATTCTCACACAATGTTTTATTGAACAAGAAAGGAAGGCTAACTTCGGGCGGAGCTGAAGTTGATATACCCTTGCAGAATATTCTGTAAATAATATTCTCCAAAATTATTCATATGATGCATTCTTAATACTCATAAAAAATCCCAACTTCCTAACTTTAAAAACACCAAAGTTATGGCATTTTCAATCGTTCAGTTATATGGCAGCTATAGGATATAGTCGGCCGATCCCGGCTTATATAGTGCGTGCAAAGGAAAGAAGGTGTGTGCAAAGTTTCAATTCGATATCTTTAAACTGAGAGACTAGTTCGCGTAGAAACAGACAGACAAACCTCCTTGACCGCCAGAATGCGCTACTACTGCAAAGAAGGTTATGGTTCCCTACCGTGCGTTCATATTTAGGCAAGCATACCAAATTTCAGATGGGGCAAATGCTCCGTCAGATTACACCGTCAAATATTGGTTTCGAGAGTTTCGTGGTGGCCGCAACTCCACTACCGATGAAGTCCGCAGCGGCAGCCCTTCCGATGCGGTTACAGAGGACAATGTCAAAAAAATACATGAAATGGTATTGGTTGATCGCAAAGTGAAAGTGCGCGAGTTAGCAGATGCCACAAAGATCAGTACTGAGCGCACACGCCATATTTTAAGCGAGATTCTGCATATGAAAAAGTTATGCTGCCGCTGCATGCTCACTCCGGACCAAAAACTCGAACGCGAGAGCAGTTCGAAAGAGTGTTTGGACTTACTGATGCGGAATCCGGCGGACTTTTGGCGTCGATTGGTAACTGTTGATGAAACCTGGATCCACTATTACACACCAGAGAACAGAATGAGTGCCCGACAATGGACCAAAGCCGGCAAGAGTCCTCCGAAGCGGCCGAGGGAAAGGTTATGGCGTGAGTTTTTGGAATTGTCATGGCATACTCTTCGTGGACTACCTCGAAACAGGAAAAAGCATTAACAGCGAGTATTACTGTGCATTGAAGGCCGAAATCGCTGCAAAACGGCTTCGCATGAAGCGAAACAAAATTTTGTTTGTGCAAGACAATGCACAAGAGCGTAGCAACCACGGCAAAAATAGGTGACTTAGGGCTCCAATTGCTTGGGCATCCACCTTATTCACCCGATTTGCCTCCCTCGGACTATTATCGCTTCTTCACGGACCTGAAAAGATATCTCAGTAATAAACAAGAAAGGAAAGCTAACTTCGGGCGGAGCCGAAGTTGAAATACCCTTGCAGAATATTCTGTAAATTATATTCTCCAAAATTATTTATATGATGCATTGTTAACACTCATAAAAATCCCAACTTCCTAACTTTAAAAACACCAAAGTTATGGAATTTCCAATCGTTCAGTTATATGACAGCTATAGAATATAGTCGGCCGATCCTTATGAAATTTGGTATGTCGGATTGATTGGCCAAAAATAAAACCCATAGAAAATTCCAACTTCCTAACTTTACAAACACCAAAGTTATGGCATTTCCGATCAATCAGTTATATGGCAGCTATAGGATATAGTCGGCCGATCCTTATGAAATTTGGTAGGTCGGATTGATTGGCCAAATATAAAACTCATAGAAAATCCCAACTTTCTAACTTTACAAACAACAAAGTTATGGCATTTCCGATCAATCAGTTATATGGCAGCTATAGGATATAGTCGGCCGATCCCGGCCGTTCCGACTTATATACTGCGTGCAAAGGAAAGAAGGGTGTGTGCAAAGTTTCAATTCGATATCTTCAAAACTGAGAGACTAGTTCGCGTAGAAACAGACAGACGGACAGACAGACGGACAGACAGACGGACAGACAGACGGACAGACAGACGGACAGACAGACGGACAGACAGACGGACAGACAGACGGACAGACGGACAGACGGACATGGCTATATCAACTCAGGAGGTGATCCTGATCAAGAATATATATACTTTATTGGGTCGGAGATGTCTCCTTCACTGCGTTGCACACTTTTGACCAAAATTATAATACCCTCTGCAAGGGTATAAAAATTCAGGTCACGGTTACTTTTTACTCCATCTAGTATACAGACCCTAGGCATAGCCTATCCAATGGACAAGTTGAAAGAGTTTCAACCTTAACAGAAATAGGTCGTTGTATTAAAGACGAGTACCGCCTCCTAGATTATTCTGAAATTATTATAAGAGCAGCTTACACTCAAAGCAAAATCAAGCCTAAATTTTAGAAATTCGCCTTAAAACTTTATTTTTTTTAAATCGAAGAAAAGATTTCTATTTTCAAGGAATTCTTTTTCTCAAAACAAGAAAACGTTTCTTGGATCAAGAAAGTGTTTCTCAAATGTAGAAATTGTCGGCATAAACTAAACTCACCTTAAATCCAAGAAGGAATTTCTATAATTTAGTACAAATGGTACTTGTTTTTAGAATTTTTTTCTTCAAAATAGAAATTCTGCCCTTAAAAATTATTTACCCTAAAAAATATAAAAATGTTCTCAAATTAACCTTAAAAATTCGATAACCCTAAAAAATAGAAACGCTTAAAAGTGTGAATTCTGATTTAGAATGGGACATTGCACAAAATTTAAAAATATAAAAATTTTTTCAAATTAACCTTAAAAATTCGAAAACCATAAAAAATAGAAACGCTTAAAAGTGTGAATTCTGACTTAGAATGGGACATTGCACAAAATTTAAACATTTTTAAAATCCTCATGTCCCAACTATTACCATCTAGAAATAAAAGGAGTATTAACAAATTAGGAACAGTATGGAAGTAGCTATCAGGTACACCTGACCATGACGACTTAATAAGAATTGAAAATAAAATTAACGAACTTACAGAAAACAATAACAAAAAACTTACAATAAAATCACGAATATTTCAGGAAGTACAATTAATCACCTAAACCCTTGACTCAATCATTTTTAAACAAGAAAGGAAAGCTAACTTCGGGCGGAGCCGAAGTTGAAATACCCTTGCAGAATATTCTGTAAATTATATTCTCCAAAATTATTCATATGATGCATTCATATGATGCATTCTTAAAAATCCCAACTTCCTAACTTTAAAAACACCAAAGTTATGGCATTTCCAATCGTTCAGTTATATGGCAGCTATAGAATATAGTCGGTCGATCCTTATAAAATTTTGTAGATCGGATTGATTGGCCAAACATAAAGAAAATACCAGCTTCCTAACTTAACAAACACCAAAGTTATGGCATTTCCGATCAATCAGTTATATGGCGGCTATAGGATATAATCGGCCGATCGTTATAGGATGTAGTCGGCCGATCCCGGCCTTTCCGACTTATATTGTGCTGTAACGATTCGTTCGGCTACGGTGTTAACAAAAAAAGGTATAAAGGATGCACGCTAGTGTCCAGCTGATCCTTGTCGGCTATATGGGGTGGTGATCTTGTCCTCAACCTTTTAGCCTTCAGTCATTTCTAGAATATCAAAGAAAATTGGGAGGGAGAATAATCGCCCACCACTAAACAAACATCAGCTCGACAGAAACTCCCCCGAATTCCCAAAGACCCTCTGATGATATTGAGGAATCTTTGATGCCCTCCCTGCCTTGGCCATTCCCACCTAATTTAGTCATATTTTGTTTGAACGGCCCTTTGGGTCGCCAACGGCCTTCACCGGGAGATCATCCTAATTAGAGGCAATTTCAAAAAGTTCTTAAAACATAAAATATATTTACACACTACAGAAAATTCTTACAATTAACAGACATTATTAAAATAATAAAATATATAAATAAATGAATCAAAATGCATACAAATGCATACAAATACAAAATCACGTAAAATATTTAAATAAAAAGAGTTCCTAAATCAACTCCAGAGAATCACAAAAAAATATACGCGAATATTGAGCGGCCGAAATTTACATATGTATGTATGTACATGTATGTTCAAGCGCACTGGTTATCACCAAAGCCTAATATATAATTATATTGGCTTTGGGCAAAACCGGATTCATTTTTTTTGTCATAAATATTATTTCATTCCTTAGAAACGTCAAATGCTATATTTTTATATATATACATATATTTATATTTGATCAAATCGCAAGTTGAACGTACATACATACATACCTAGCTCTGGTATTAAACATCGAAGAAATTTTAACATCGGTTCTGCGAAAAAAGCAGAATCGAAATTAATTTTTTATAGTAGATTATAGCTCTGGTATTAAAAATCGAAGAAATTTTAACATCGGTTCTGCGAAAAAAGCAGAATCGAAATTAATTTTTTATAGTAGATTATTCCTGGTATCGTTCTCAATGGATGATTTAAATAAAAATATACTTTATTCGAATGAAAAACAATAAAGTGATTTTATAAATTTGGTTCTTTCCAAGAACATACATATCTTAAGATAATACCAAAGACGAATATAATCTCTCCAGCGAGAGACCGCTCTAGAGCCAGCAGCTCTCTTGCACGCATACTGCGACAGCGGACGACTGTCTGTGTGCACATGTATGTATTCACAAGTTTTTCTTCGCTGCAGCGCGCTTTCGAAATATACTCTTTATTTTAAGATATTAACATTATTAAAAATACTTATTTTGTATTGCCTTTATATGATAATTATTCAAAAGATGTATATTTTTTAGTAATGACCAAATATATCTACGTATGAAAGATACATAGATACATAATTTATTTCATACATGACTTCACATTTTAACAAGAAAGGAAAGCTAACTTCGGGCGGAGCCGAAGTTGATATACCCTTGCAGAATACTCTGTAAAGTATATTCTCCAAAATTATTCATATGATGCATTCTTAATACTCATAAAAAATCCCAACTTCCTAACATTAAACACACCAAAGTTATGGCATTTCCAATCGTTCAGCTATATGGTAGCTATAGGATATAGTCGACCGATCCTTATGAAGTTTGGTAGGTCGGATTGATTGGCCAAAAATAAAACCCATAAAAAATCCCAACTTCCTAACTTTACAAACACCAAAGTTATGGCATTTCCGATCAATCAGTTATATGGCAGCTATAGGATAAAGTCGGCCGATCCTTATGAAATTTGGTAGGTCGGATTGATTGGCTAAAAATAAAACCCATAGAAAATCCCAACTTCCTAACTTTACAAACACCAAAGTTATAGCATTTCCGATCAATCAGTTATATGGCAGCTATAGGATATAGTCAGCCGATCCTTATGAAATTTGGTAGGTCGGATTGATTGGCTAAAAATAAAACCCATAGAAAATCCCAACTTCCTAACTTTACAAACACCAAAGTTATGGCATTTCCGATCAATCAGTTATATGGCAGCTATAGGATATAGTCGGCCGATCCCGGCCGTTCCGACATATATACTGCGTGCAAAGGAAATAAGGGTGTGTGCAAAGTTTGAACTCGATAGCTTTAAAACTGAGAGACTAGTTTGCGTAGAAACAGACAGACGGAAAGACGGACAGACGGACAGACAGACGGACAGACGGACAGACGGACAGACGGACATGGCTATATCAACTCAGGAGGTGATCCTGATCAAGAATATATATACTTTATAGGGTCGGAGATGTCTCCTTCACTGCGTTGCACACTTTTGACCAAAATTATAATACCCTCTGCAAGGGTATAATAATCGTCATTAGGGTTCAACATGCTTGCTGTGCAAATAATTAAGTTCGTCACTGTCTATTATCTACACGTCTACCATATGAAGAGATATACATTTCAACATTGAAGTTTAAGCAAACAGAAGAAGTCAAATCTACAAATCGAACCGCTCGTCCTCGAAAAGCGACGCTTACGTCAGGAGTGGCTATTCCACAGATCTCCATCTGCTAGGCAACGCTCAAAAGATGCCTCACCTCAACTCTCTAAAGCTTTACAGCAAGAAAAAGCATATGTCCACCGACGCTACATAGAGCAATTGTCAAGATCTAGTAAAAAACACTCACTATGGAGAGCTCACCCAACTCTAAGCTCACCGTAAGTAATTGTGATGCCTAATAGAAGTCCCACAGGCGGCTGGGCGCGCAGCGATGCAGACAGAGACAGCACGTTTGCAACCTCCTTAAAAATGTCTTCCCACCAAATCCTGCCACTAGAGCATTTACTTTCCGATTTTACGATATGAGCCTCAGCTTCAACATGAGCCAATTGAGTTTCGCCCAAACGAAATCGTTAACATCATCAAAAATTTGCTCAATCCGAAAAATCCCCGGGCTGCGACCTCATAACTCCCAAAATGATCATAGAGCTCCCATATTGCGCGGTTTGCACTATCACCCAGCTTTTTAATGCCATCGCAAAACTTGTCCACTTTCCAGTGAGATGGAAAAAGTCGATTATAATAATGATAGCAAAGCCGAGAAAAGACCACACAATCCTCACGTCGTATAGACCTATAAGCCTACTTTAATGCTTATATAAACTCTTTGAAAAATGCGTATTGACTCGGATAAACACATACCTAAGAATTAAGGAAAGACTTCACATCAATTTGGGTTTCGTGAAAAGCACGGAACAATTGAGCAGGTCAACCGGATAACATCAGAAATTCGGAATGCGTTCGAAAAACGAGAGTACTGTACTGACATATTTTTAAATGTCTCTCAAGCATTTGATAGAGTGCTCCCCTACAACACCCACAAGCTGTTAGAGTCTTACCTCTACGACAGAAAATTTGCTGTGAGATGCAACACTGCTATAACTGACGATTTCACTATAGGAGCTGGAGTTCCACAAGGTAGCGTGCTTGTGCCAACATTATATGTCTACACAACAGACATCCCAACAAGCACACGACTAACAACATCTACGTTTGCTGGTGATACAGCTATTCTCAGCCGCTAAAAATGCCCGAAGCAAGTAACTGCGCAGCTAGCTCTTAATCTGGTCGATGTTGAAAAGTGGCTTTCAGATTGGCGAATTAAATGCAACGAACAAAAATGCAAGTTCACCCTAAATAGGCAAAACTGCCCGCCGCTCATGTTAAACCATACTCTACTCCTGCAAGCAAACGAAGTGACATATCTAGGAGTACACCTCGACAGAAGGCTCACATGGCGCCGGCATATTGAAGCTAAAAAAACACACCTAAAGCTAAAAGCCAGTAGCCTTCATTGGCTAATCAACGCTCGGTCTCCCCTTAGCCTTGAATATAAAGTCCTGCTGTATAACTCGGTACTAAAACCTATATGGATGTAAGGCTCTCAGTTATGGGGGAATACCAGCAATAGCAATATTGACATAGTCCAACGAGCTCAGTCGAAGATCTTGAGAACAATCACCATGGTACGTTCGCAACGAAAACATACATCGAGACTTAAAGTAGGAGGAGTAATTTACCAAGCCATCGTTGCACCCTAACCACCTGGCGAGAGGTTTTACAAGGTTGATCAACCAATCACGTCTTCGTCGCAATGACTTACCCACCCAGCGACCGACTTGAAGGACGCGCAACCAGAATGCAGTCTTATTATACTGTTAGTTAAATTTTAATGTTAAGATTCGTAAACTTATTGTTACTCTCAAAATTAAGAGAAGATTTATCAAATAAAAGCAAAATTTATAATAAAAAAAAAAGTTGAACGGAGCATATTGTACAAACTTTTTTTTTGTCGTACATATTATTTCATTCCTCAGAAACGTCAAATGCTATATTTTTTTATATGTATATATTTGTAAATACATATGTATATATTTGTACATACATATGTATATATATTATCAAATGGCAAGTTGAACGGAGCATATGTACATATGTATACAAACTGAAAATAGAGCAGCAGTGATTTTGTATTTCCAAAAAATGATAACTCTCTATCACTTCGTGGAAAACATGAACAGAGCTGTGTTGTGACTTTTTTTTTTTTGTAATGTGTTTCTACCGAAAATATTTTTTTTAATGGACGTTTCTTTGGAAAATCCCTGGACTACCAAAAAAATTATCATTATCCGGAACTTGACTAGAGCTTATATGAAGCTGGTACTGAGGCGATCGTGATCGTAGACAAAGATCAAAGAGCAAAAGATTATTTTTTAACTATTTATATGAGTATATAATATTATATTGCGAGTCAACATCAACTTTGTGTTCGCAGCGAGAAATTATAAATCCCTATAAAAGCGGGTCTCGACTGGCATTAGTATAGTTATCGTCAATTTGTTCGGACGAAGTTTGTGAAAATGAAGCAGTTTACTTTTCTGTGCGTTATTTTGTTACTATACAGTTTGGAAAGTGTTACAGCTAGCTCGAATTCTTACAAAGAACAACTTTTGATGACGAAAATGAACAACTTGGTAGAGATATACAACGAACAATTGGACAAGAAAGTGCAATGGAATGTTCTCAACGAAGCTGTTGAAAGCATTCAAGAACTACTCAAGGGTTATCAAGGCAAGGCCAAAGATAATATGAAAGAATTACTGGATGAAAACTCGCAATCTCACGATGAATATTTGTTATTCCAATGGTGCGTAGCGGTCAAAAACGATTTACCGCATACTGTTACAGTAATTCAGACACCAAACTTATCGGAGAATACTCGATCGTACATAAGAAACAGGACCAAAGACTTACTTCTCAGAGGTGTTAATTATTCGAATGATTCAATAATTCACATAGAACGAGCTATACAACATATGTCGAAATTAGGTGTATTACTTAATGTAACAGAAATCCAAATCAGTCAAGATTTTCAATCGACCGGTTTTTATGGCATTAAACGCAGTGAACTGGTCAACAAAATAAGCAGCCTTAAGGAGCAATCAATTTTTTCTGCTGTAGCGGCAGCGATAAGTCTACTAACCACGGTTATATTGGGCTTTGTCGCAGGTCCCGTAGGCATCGCGATTGGCTTATCAGTAACTTTAGCAACAGCTGGCATTCCACTTGGAGTTATTTATGGCCATTCAATACCAAAGCTAGAGCAACAACTAACAATAATTGACGAGTTTTACAATAAGCTGCAAGATGCTTTGATTCGTGCCAAGCGAGAATGCCGTAAGGTCGATGAGGCTTTAAAAACGGAGCTGAAGGAAATCAATGAACTAGCTAGTGACATTCAAACACCAAAAGTAAGTTTTTCGTGCATTTCGCGAAATTATGTGTTTAGAAAAATGATTCCATATAATTTTGATGTGTGGGCCTCAGTGTCACTTTGGTCTGCGAAAATTTAACAGGCTACTCAATAGCAGACACAGCAAGATAGTAACGATTTAATAATTCAAAATATTTTTTTCATTTCACAGCCCGATGATATGATGATTCCGTATTTCAGTAGTCTGTTTGTCAAGTCGTTGAAAACGCTTTCTAATTCATGTAAGAGGTACGTCACATCACACCGATCAACGCCATCTAGAAGACGACGGGATGCCGTTGCCAAGAAGCTATCAATTACACCAACCAACTATCGCTTGGAAGCAGGAATGGTTTTGAATGAAAATTACGGAGTCAGGCACGAGATGGTATTCGCTAATTTGAAGGAATTCTTCAGCGATCCGCTCATTTCGCATGCTTTATAAAATAGCGTAATGATTTTTGTCAACCGTTCTGTATAGAAATATCCGTAAAATTTGCAGTTTGATTGAATTTCGTGTTTCCAAACATTCACAAAATACTGTTGAAAATTTTCAACATCTATACGAGCTAATCTACAATCGGAAGCTTCGCAAAACTGTTGCAAATTGTCTCGTCAAACATTTTTTCTTATATGTATGAACTTTGTAAACCAAATAAAGAGATTTCACTATTTTACGCCTGAGTTTCAAACTTTAACATGATGAATTATAATCGTATTTGTGTATTGTGCATCACACGAATTGTGTTCGTTTTTAAACATTCTCTTGTATTAGTTGCCGTAGAGCGATAACATTTTTTCATTATTTGCTTTTGATTATATTATATTATGTGCGTTGCAAAGAACAAAATACACGTATTTTCCGGCATTCTCACACAATGTTTTATTGAACAAGAAAGGAAGGCTAACTTCGGGCGGAGCTGAAGTTGATAAACCCTTGCAGAATATTCTGTAAATAATATTCTCCAAAATTATTCATATGATGCATTCTTAATACTCATAAAAAATCCCAACTTCCTAACTTTAAAAACACCAAAGTTATGGCATTTTCAATCGTTCAGTTATATGGCAGCTATAGGATATAGTCGGCCGATCCCGGCTTATATAGTGCGTGCAAAGGAAAGAAAGGTGTGTGCTAAGTTTCAATTCGATATCTTTAAAACTGAGAGACTAGTTCGCGTAGAAACATACAGACGGACAGACGGACATGCTTATATCCACTCAGGAGGCGATCCTGATCAAGAATATATATACTTTATAGGGTCGGAAATGTCTCCTTCACTGCGTTGCACCCTTTTGATCAAAATTATAATACCCTCTGCAAGGGTATAAAAAGGCGAAAAATCATTTTCACACGAGATTAACATCGTATGTTATATTTATTGTCAATTTTTTGTGACACCCTGATATTCTCTAGTTGAGATTCATTTTCAAAAGGAACACTATACTTGATATTTTTCTGGTATTTCATGTACATATACTTATTGATTATATATCGGAATCTGCATCATGATTGGCTCACATTGCACATTAAATAGATGAAGGAATTAATTATTTTCCTGCAACCTCTTTGATGAAATTATATTGGTCAGACGAAGTAACTGCATGCGCGCGTTGACACCTGACCATTTTCAAATGTCTAGCAACAGTTTTATCCCTGTGATTTTCAATAATACTGTCCACTATTATGAAAGTTCCATTGCGTCCTACTCCCTTTCTCTGGCACTCCATTCAAGGTAGTTGAAGTGGTTCACAGAAAATCCTTCTTTATCGGCTTTGGACTTTATGTACAATTCAGTTCGTGTGTAGCTCTCGCAACTATCGTCCTCTTTTCTGCATTCTATGAGATATTCACCACTTTTCATTACCCTGCCTTTCTTTGTCGGCCAATATGCGACAGCTCCCATGTTCAGTTGGCGTTGATATAATCTGCAGCTGTGAATTCATTCGTGGTACTCAAATAGGCCTTGGAATGGTCGTAAGCAGGGATGTCATGAAAGCGATTCTTTCCTGTGTTTTCAGTCCTCTTTTCAAACGTTGCCCGTCGATACGGTTCATTACTTTGTAAAGAGAATTTCAAAACTGAATTTGCTTTGCTCATTGTGGTGCACTTTTAGTTTAATTGATGCTCCTCGCACTGATTCTGTTTCAAGACTGACTCAAAAGTGCATGCTTAAGCATGTGCAGTAACCTAAAAAAAGTTCAAGTCGTTATTCCTGCTAAACTAAAAAAGATAACAGAAAAATTTGAATGCAGTATTTTAATTGGGAATATTAACATGTTTATTTAACAAAAGCAATTTTCTTAATCATAAAAACAAAACAATTATTTAATAAAAACAAAATGTACAGGTTTTTTTCATGACGCAGCTTATTTCGTGCAGTTCATTCAACTTAACTTATTATTTGTAATTTAAAGGCTAATATTTTGTATGTCCACTTTTCTGGCACAGGACAGCTTTGAGACGATTTTCCATGGAAGAAACTAACTTTTTAGTGGTTTCCACTGGAACTTTTGGCCATTCTTCCATAAGAACACTTTTCATGTCGTTTTGGTTCGAAATCTTCCTCTTCTTTAAAGCGATGTCCAATGAACTTCAGGCCCAGGGATCGGGGCACCGTGGAGCGGCTGCTGGACCTGGCGGGTCGCCTGAATCCCACGACCTGGATTTCTTCACATTTTAACCAAGGCAACAAAATTATTGGTATATGTAAAACAACAATGTTAGAGTGCAAATTTGATGTGGCCCAAAGACAGTGAGAAGTTGCCAAAACTCTGGCAAAGAAATACAGAAAAACTCCCCAGGGATGGTCTATTGATTTGGAAATCTATTAGCCCGAGGGGGGTGGGAACTATTTCCCTGCATGGGGACACACCTGTGCCCCTGATGCGGCGCTAACTTTTCCCATTACGATGGCCCTTTATGGGCCAACAAAATTGCCCCATTCACGGTCAATTCGGTCTTCATATAAAAGCTCTCATGTTCTGTCGAAAAAAATCAGAATTAGGTTTTGATGGTTTTATTAATTGGTTTTACATTATAGATAACATAATGACTATGTTAATCAAATGTTAATCACCATAAATTGTTGCGCTATTAACATTTATGCTCTTCGTATATGATTCAGAAATACAGCAATTATTCAATCATAGTATCACAGGCATTTATTTCAACTTTTTTGTGCGTTAACAGTATTTTAAGAATGAAGGAATGAATTTTTTGCAAACAACATAGTTTTAACGATTAATAATATACGTCGAAATAAATAAATATTGGCGAGAAATTGAAGTCATTTTCAGTCATTGGCGGCAATGCCCCTCAGTAAGTTACGCAGCTCAAACAATTAATTGGCTTGTCATCCTATTTTCGACAATTCGTCCCACGATTTTCCGAATTAATGAAACCTTTATATTTATTAACTTCGAAAAACAGCAAGTTTGAGTGGCGTGACAAACATGAGCAGGTGCGCCAAGAGATTATATCTACTTTGGTTAGCGATTCGGTACTTATCATCTATGATCCACAGTTTCCGGTTGAACTTCACACTGACGCTAGTGCAGATGGGTATGGTGCAATATTGATGCACAAGGTAAACGGTAAACCTGGAGTCATTGAGTACTAAAGCAAGTGCACCACAGGAGCAGAAAGAAGATACCACTCGTACGAGTTGGAGACGTTGGCTGTCTACAATGCAGTCAAACATTTCCGCCTTTATCTACATGGCCGCCCATTCGTGGTCGCCACAAGAAAGATTTGACACCGAGGGTCCATCGTTGGTGGGCTTACCTACAATCATTTGAGTTTGAGGTAGAGTATAGGAAGGGAAGTAGCATGGCACATGTAGATTTCCTCTCACGCAATCCATTACCTATTGTTAAGCAGACTACAAAAACCACAGAAGTGCGAATAGATCTAGCAAATATATCCGATGACTGGCTGCTTGCTGAACAGCATCGAGATTCCGAAATTTCCAAACTAGTATCAAAGCTTCAAAACAATGAACTAAAGATAGAAGATGCAAAAACGTATGAGTTGCGATCTGGTATGTTATACCGGAAAATACAAAGAAATGGAAGAAATCGATGTCTGCCGGTAATCCCACGAGCGTTTAAATGGTCCGTAATTAATCACGTGCATGAGACACTAATGCACTTGAGCTGGGAGAAAACTTTAGACAAGGTATACACACGGTATTGGTTTCCAAGTATGTCCAAATACGTACGAAAATTTGTAGACAATTGCATCACGTGCAAACTTTCCAAATCAACTTCGGGAAAGGCGCAGGTAGAACTCCATCCCTTACCAAAAGTCAGTGTACCTTGGCATGCAGTGCACATGGACATCAGTGGCAAGCTGAGTGGTAAGAATGACGTCAAAGAATATGTGATAGTGCAAATAGATGCCTTCACTAAATACGTTCATTTGCATCACTCCCTTGGCCTTGACACGAACAGCTGCATTGAGGAGTTAAAATCAACTATCTGTATGTTTGGGGTACCAAGTCGTATAATTGCCGACCAGGGCCGCAGTTTTGCAAGTAACGATTTTAGGCAGTTCTGTGCTACACAAAAAATAGACTTACACCTAATCGCAACCGGCGCCAGCCGTGCCAATGGACAGGTGAAGCGCGTAATGAGTACCATGAAGGCGATGTTGACAGCGGTAGAGACAAGTGAGCGATCCTGGCAAGAAGCCTTAAAGGAGGTTCCGTTGGCAATGAATTGCACGGCCAATAGAGTTACGAAGACAAGTCCATTAGAACTTTTAATTGTCCGTTGGTAGAAGAATTAGAAATAGATATCAACAATGTAAGATCGAATGCACTTCAGAATATAGAAAAGGCTGCCGAATATGAAAAGCAACGATTCGACAAAAATAAGGCTAAGATAATAAGATACAAGGTAGGCGACCATGTCTTGCTCAAGAGTAAAGAACGGCACCAAACAAAACTAGATCCGAAGTTTAAAGGACCCTTTGTGACTATAGAGAGTCTTGATGGTGACCGATATGTGCTAAAATCCTTAAAAAGTAAAAGGACATACAAGCAGTTGCGTGCCATGCCTGAGGAGGTGGACGTAAAAGAATACGAGAGATCGCCGGCTGAGGCACTCGTAGATACCCTAGACTCAGTGTAAAACATTTACAAGGCTATAGCCGCACCAGAGATACCTAAAAGGAACTGTTGACTTGAAGTTATCATTCAAAAGGAATATTAAAGTGGATAATATTCTTAAGGGTATGTCGATTCTGAAATGGAAATGGGCTGGAAATGAGACTGATAGGAGAAAACAAACTAATCTGCGTTAAGTATATTTCTACTAACGAAGCCACTACCAACAGCTAGATTCACTGCACTGAGAGATCAACTGGGGCTAACTGGATCTTCAGCCTGAACCTTTATATAGGGTTTTTCTTAATTGATAATTCACTTTAAAACCAAGACAAACGGATCTCTTGGTATATATATATATTTAACCATAATCAAACGCAAATCATTTCTAGTCTAACCATTACTGTTTATATAAGCGAATCTTGTTAATTTATGTTTTGATTGATCTGATTGGGTTTTACTAAGTTTCCCCAATTCTTTGCAGCAAATGCTGGATCAAAAAGAAAGAAAAAGACCCAAGAGAAGAAAAAAGCACACTTGTTATCTTTTGTTATTATATTTTGTTATTTCTTAATTTGTATCAGTGTAACTTTTGGGGTGGCGTGTTGAGAATACCAAAAGTCACACTTGTACGCATACACATTGTGTGTTTGTGGGAAGGGGATGAACAATGAAGATCTCAGAGAGAGGCAAGCCTACAGAATTAGGTTTTGATGCTTCTTATCAATTGGTTTTACCAAATACCAATATAATCTTTCCAAACATAAGCAAGCTCTCAACTTTGTGCGAGTTGACAGAGCGGAATTATTGTCGCCACCATAAATCAAGCTGCAAATTAGTATATTTGTCAAATACGATGATGTACAATTTGCCGTCGGTGGACCACAGCATCGTTAGTCGCTTAGGGTGGTCCCGCGCAGCTGTCGTAACTTAGTGTGTCTGGAATATGATGGTCCAGTATTCTCCCAACGTTGAATTAGGTTGATTACGATGGAAGGGTAACTGCCCTTCTTAACCTGCTGGCCTAGAGACTCAGACAGTATAAAAATGATAAGAATGATAACGGCGGATTGCCGGAGTAGATTCTATGAGCATAAGCTCTTTATTCTTTGAATATCAAATCAGAACTGAAACTTAAAGCTAACATAAATGAATCTGATAGCGGCCACTCCAATGGGCAGTGTTTTGTCGGCTATGCACGGGCTTCCGGCCAGACGCTATGTCAGCATTTTGGCCGGAGCGGGCTTTTGGACGATCGGACTTGCATATTGCAAAACCAACGTATGGCCGTTATGCATCTTAGATATTATATTGGTCTTTGGTTTTACATTATCGATAACATAATGACTGTTAATCAAATTGCACCGTAAATTGTTACACTATTAACATTTATGCTCTTTGTATAGGATTCAGAAATACAGCAATTATTCAATCATAGTATCAACTTTTTTGTGCGTTAACTGTATTATAAGAATGAAGGAATGGATTTTTTTTTGCAAACAACATAGTTTTATTGATCAATGATATTCATACGTCGAAATAAATAAATATTGGCGAAAGATTGAAGTCATTTTTATAAGAACTACATGGATTCTCAAATATAATTAGAAATCAACCGATAACTTTAATCTTCTGTAAGTTTATGAAAAAATATTCATAATATCTTGCGAGTAATGTTATCCTATGCAGAAAAGAAATATTATTGCAAGTAAGTGTGCATTGTGAATCGAATACAATAAAGTAGGAAATGTGAGATGCTGCCAAGATATAAAACTAATATTGATGCGTTCGCAGTCAAATCATCTGCTTGATACTTACTGCTGCCCAATAAAAAAAACAAAGTTTTCCGTGCCACAGTGATAATTTTATTGTATGAACAAAATAACAAGTAGAAAAATACGGATATGACATATTAAAATAAAATATTTTATAGACTTGATTTCTTCTTCTATATTTTAACAAATCGCGTGGTTACTTTGTACGGCGACGCAGCTAAAATCGTAAAGATTACCAGCTGATCTGATGTCATTTTCTCGAGCGTCTCGGTCAACATTGGACGTCTATCCAACAGGAAAGAAAGGAAAATGTTGACACAATCTTCATTTTGATTATCTCTAATTGAAGCCAAAAACTTGTTGTACACATTTCTCAACTCGGATTGCAGTAAATTGGATCCCATATCAACAAAATCAGAAAGCGTCGATTTGCATAATTGCAAAGAGCAAACTTGGCAAGTTCTTAAACACATCTTTTTATTCCTTTTACTTAGTTTATTTAATACACAGGGGCTGAATGAATTCGAATTATCGTTGATCGCAGTTGTTCGTTCTTCGTTGCAATTTCTTAGACACGAATTGTTGGTCCTTGGATGTACTGCTTCGTTTTCAACAGGGGAGAATGAATTGGAATTATCGTTGTTCGCAGTTGTTTGTTGTTCGTCGCAAGCTTGTAAGATAGCTTCTCGTGAGTTTGCGGTTACAGAGCTAACTTTCTTCAAAGCATCATCAATGTGTCGTAGAAATTCCCCCGTAGTCGTTTGGAGAAAATGAAAAGGTGGAACGGTGAAAATCGACTGCCTCATCGCTGTCAAGTATTCTTTAATGTCAGTCAAGAATGATAATTTGGAATTTTCATCAATTGATCGGGTATCTCTGGTAACGTTGCAAAATCTATCGATTCTTTCTCGAATAAATAAAAGATTGTTTGCTATAGTTTTCAAACTCAGTTGTGTTGGAAGTGGAACACTATGCTTCAATGTATCGTCTTCGAATTCAAATGTGCGGTTTTTGTAAAAGTTTTCGAGCGTTTCCCCGTAATCCCGAATAACGCTGGATATGGACTCCTCACCGTCCTTTTCTTTCACTGCTGTCGTGACACGCGTCTGATATAACGCAAACACCGTCAAAATAAAAATTGAGAACTTCATTGTGATAGCCTTCACTGGCTTGTAACTCACTCTTGTCCGAACGAGCGCAAAATTGTAACTGAATCACAACGCGACATCCCGTTCTATTATGTACATTCCATTTCATACACACATTATGAACATTCATATATGTACATGTATGTTCAAGCGCACTGGTTATCACCAAAGCCTAATATATAATTATTTTGGCCTTTGGCAAATAAATAAATATTATTTCATTCCTTAGAAACGTCAAATGCGATATTTATATATATATATATGTACATATATATGATCAAATCGCAAGTTGAACGGATCATACATATGTATACAAACTGAAAGTAGAGCAGCAGTGATTTTGTATTTCAAAGAAATGAGAATGGCTTATTACTTTGTGAAAAACCCGTGTAGTGGCTTATATTTTTCCGTGATTGAATAAATCATCCAGTGAGAACGATACCAGGAATAATCTACTATAAAAAATTAATTTCGTTTTTGCTTTATGTTTAATAGCTCTGGGATTCAAAAATATACTTTATTCGAATGAAAAACAATAAATTTTGTTCTTTCCAAGAACATATTTAAAGATAATACCAAAGACGAATATAATCTCTCTATCTACAAATCGAACCGCTCGTCCTCGAAAAGCGACGCTTACGTCGAGAGTGGCAATTCCACAGATCTCCATCTGCTAGGCAACGCTTAAAACATGCATCACGTCAACTCACTAAAGCTTTACAGCGAGAAGAAGCATATGACCACCGACGCTACATAGAGCAATTGTCAACATCTAGTACAAAACACTCACTATGGAGAGCTCACCCAACTCTAAGCTCACCGAAAGTAACTGTGATGCCTATTAGAAATCCCACAGGGAGCCAAATGAGTTTCGCCCAAACGAAATCGTTAACATCATCAAAAATCAGCTCAATCCGAAAAAATCCCCGGGCTGCGACCTCATAACTCCCAAAATGATCATAGAGCTCCCATATTGCGCCGTTTGCACTATCACCCAGCTTTTTAATGCCATCGCAAAACTTGTCCACTTTCCAGTGAGATGGAAAAAGTCGATTATAATAATGATAGCAAAGCCGGGAAAAGACCACACAATCCTCACGTCGTATAGACCTATAAGCCTACTTTAATGATTATCTAAACATACCTAAGAATTAAGGAAGGACTTCACATCAATTTGGGTTTCGTGAAAAGCACGGAACAATTGAGCAGGTCAACCGGATAACATCAGAAATTCGGAATGCGTTCGAAAAACGAGAGTACTGTACTGACATATTTTTAGATGTCTCTCAAGCATTTGATAGAGTGCTCCCCTACAACACCCACAAGCGTTTATAGTCTTACCTCTACGACAGAAAATGTGCTGTGAGATGCAACACTGCAAAAACTGACGATTTCACTATAGGAGCTGGAGTTCCACAAGGTACCGTGCTTGGGCCAACATTATATGTCTACACAACAGACATCCCAACAAGCACACGACTAACAACATCTACGTTTGCTGGTGATACAGCTATTATTAGCCGCATAAAATGCCCGAAGCTAGCAACTGCGCAGCTAGCTCTTAATCTGGTCGATGTTGAAAAGTGGCTTTCAGATTGGCGAATTAAAGTGAACGAACAAAAATGCAAGCACCTTACGTTCACCCTAAATAGGCAAAACTGCCCGCCGCTCATGTTAAACCATACCAAAGACCAATATAAACATATATTGGTCTTTGACCATACTCTACTCCCGCAAGCAAACGAAGTGACATATCTAGGAGTACACCTCGACAGAAGGCTCACATGGCGCCGGCATATTGAAACTAAAAAACACACCTAAAGCTAAAAGCCAGTAGCCTTCATTGGCTTATCAACGCTCGGTCTCCCCTTAGCCTTGAATATAAAGTCCTGCTGTATAACTCGGTACTAAAACCTATATGGATGTAAGGCTCTCAGTTATGGGGGAATGCCAGCAATAGCAATATTGACATAGTCCAACGAGCTCAGTCGAAGATCTTGAGAACAATCACCATGGTACGTTCGCAACGAAAACATACATCGAGACTTAAAGTAGGAGGAGTAATTTACCAAGCCATCGTTGCACCCTAACCACCTGGCGAGAGGTTTTACAAGGTTGATCAACCAATCACGTCTTCGTCGCAATGACTTACCCACCCAGCGACCGACTTGAAGGACGCGCAACCAGAATGCAGTCTTATTATACTGTTAGTTAAATTTTAATGTTAAGATTCGTAAACTTATTGTTACTCTCAAAATTAAGAGAAGATTCAATAAATAAATGAAAAGTTTGTAATAAAAAAAAAAAAGTTGAACGGAGCATATTGTACAAACTTTTTTTTGTCGTACATATTATTTTATTCCTCAGAAACGTCAAATGCTATATTTTTTTATATGTATATACAGTGGCTCACAGCTTATTTCAACCAGTGCTCAAGTAAAACTTTAAATCGCTGTATTTGAGAGATATTGGAACACTTTAAACGCAGATTTATAGCTCTGTATTTTAACTTTTATTTCATGAATTCCTAAATTTTTAAATATTTTTTTAATATTTATTTTGATTTTAAGACTCAAATAACAGGTAAAATGAATGCCACAGCTTATTTCAACCAGCCCTTAAAAGTATATATTTTTTAAAGATTAAGAACTAAAAATGATAAAATAATATTTTGTATGACCAGCCTTCGTGTAAACAATCATTTTAAGTCTTTTTGCGATTGATTCGACCAATTTTTAAGCCACTTGGGGACTCATTTTGGCCCGTTCTTCGAGTAATGCGTTTTTTAGGTCCGTTTGACGCTTTCGAATTTTTCTGTCCAATATAGCCCATCAATTATCAATAATATTATTATCTGGAGACCAGGCTGATGGTTTCATGATATGCGGGCAATTTTAAATGAGCCATATCGGCAGAGTTCCCGATGTGTGCTTGGGATAATTGTCCTGATAAAATCGGAATTTATCACGAATTCCCAGATTTTCTCCACTTTGCACCAAAATGGACTTCAATATGCTTAAATTAAGAGTTTTTTTCATTGTTGTGTCCACCAAATCCAAAATCCCGGCTCAAGCTGCCGACATACAGGCCCAAACCCACCACCAGGCTTGTCCATTGCCTTTAAATATTTTGTATGCAGCTCTATCTTTGGTTTTCGCCAAGCATAAGAAGCCCCATAAGATCCAAAAATATTAAATTTTGACTCGTCGGAAAGTATTACAGTGTTCCAGAAGCTGGAATCCTTATTCAAATGCTCCAAAGCGACTTAAAGCTTCACTTTTGATACTATGTGCATTTGAACCGCAAGCATGGTGGTGGGAGCGTCATGGTTTGGGCCTGTATGTCGGCATCGTGAGCCGGGATTTTGGATTTGGTGGACACAACAATGAAAAAACTCTTAATTTAAGCATATTGAAGTCCATTTTGGTGCAAAGTGGAGAAAATCTGGGAATTCGTGATAAATTCCGATTTTATCAGGACAATTATCCCAAGCACACATCGGGAACTCTGCCGATATGGCTCATTTAAAATTGCCCGCATATCATGAAACCATCAGCCTGGTCTCCAGATAATAATATTATTGATAATTGATGGGCTATATTGGACAGAAAAATTCGAAAGCGTCAAACGGACCTAAAAAACGCATTACTCGAAGAACGGGCCAAAATGAGTCCCCAAGTGGCTTAAAAATTGGTCGAATCAATCGCAAAAAGACTTAAAATGATTGTTTACACGAAGGCTGGTCATACAAAATATTATTTTATCATTTTTAGTTCTTAATCTTTAAAAAATATATACTTTTAAGGGCTGGTTGAAATAAGCTGTGGCATTCATTTTACCTGTTATTTGAGTCTTAAAATCAAAATAAATATTAAAAAAATATTTAAAAATTTAGGAATTCATGAAATAAAAGTTAAAATACAGAGCTATAAATCTGCGTTTAAAGTGTTCCAATATCTCTCTTAATTTGGCAAATACAGCGATTTAAAGTTTTACTTGAGCACTGGTTGAAATAAGCTGTGAGCCACTGTATTTGTACATACAGTGACTCCATCGCTTAATCGGACAAGTACCTTCTTATGATAAATGTGCGCTAAAAATATACTAAATGGGCTTAATTATTTTTTTTAATTTTTTTATTATAAATATACACTTTCACCTATCTAAAACAAAAGAAAAAACTCAACATTTTTGTTAAGAACCCAAATTTTTCAAACAAATACAAAATTTATATCGATATTTAGCGCTCAACGAATAATCAGACAATCCCAAAATTAACACAAAAAATCGTTTTTTTCTTGAAATTCGATGCAAACTTTAGGCTTTTTGAATTGCGTTTGGTTTATTATAGAGATTAGGAGCAGAAAACATAATTTTGCTATTATAAAGTAGAAATATGACTCCAAATGGAAAGCAATCCTCTGTAGAACTTCGGCAGTTAGTTGTTAAGGTACATTTTGAAGGAAAAACTGTAAGGAAATCTCCGAATTAGTTGGAAAAAGCAAATCTACGGTCCACGACATTATTAAGCGGTTCCGTGATAAATTTAGATTTGCCAATAAAAGCAGGGAAGGCCAAAAAGATCTTAAATGACCGAGAAGAGAGGTCGGATTTAAAAGAAATTAAACAAGATCCCTTCAAAACTGCTAAATAACTAAAGATTTCTTTACAAAACCGAATTGGTAAAGACGTGTGTCTCAATACTGTGCGTAATACTTTAAATAAATTCAATTTCCCCGGAAGATTTGTGAGGAAGAAGCCCTTTATTAGCCCCAAGAACAAATAAAATCGCATTAAATATGCAAAAGAATATTTGATGAAAACAGGGGATTTTTGGAAGACGGTAATATAGTAGTTATTGAGCTCAAAAAATATTTTTGTTGATTTTTTTATTTAAATAGAACCTTTAATTAATTAATAAAAATCAACAAAAATATTTTTTGAGCTCAATAACTACTATATTACCGTCTTCCAAAAATCCCCTGTTTTCATCAAATATTCTTTTGCATATTTAATGCGATTTTATTTGTTCTTGGGGCTAATAAAGGGCTTCTTCCTCACAAATCTTCCGGGAAAATCGAATTTATTTAAAGTATTACGCACAGTATTGAGACACACGTCTTTACCAATTCGGTTTTGTAAAGAAATCTTTAGTTATTTAGCAGTTTTGAAGGGATCTTGATTAATTTCTTTTAAAACCGACCTCTCTTCTCGGTCATTTAAGATTTTTTTTGGCCTTCCCTGCTTTTATTGGCAAATCTAAATTTATCACGGAACCGCTTAATAATGTCGTGGACCGTAGATTTGCTTTTTCCAACTAATTCGAAGATTTCCCTTACAGTCTTTCCTTCAAAATGTAGCTTAACAACTAACTGCCGAAGTTCTACAGAGGATTGCTTTCCATTTGGAGTCATTTTTGTACTTTATAATAGCAAATTTATGTTTTCTGCTTCTAATCTCTATTATAAACCAAACGCAATTCAAAAAGCCTAAAGTTTGCATCGAATTCCAGGAAAAAAAACGATTTTTTGTGTTAATTTTGGGATTGTCCGATTATTCGTTGAGCGCCAAATATCGATATAAATTTGTATTTGTTTGAAAACTTTGGGTTCTTAACAAAAATGTTGAGTTTTTCCTTTTGTTTTAGATAAGTGAAAGTGTATATTTATAATACAAAAATTTTAAAAAATTAATTAAGCCCATTTAGTATATTTTTAGAGCACATTTATCATAAGAAGGTACTTGTCCGATTAAGCGATGGAGTCACTGTACATATGTATATATTTGTACATACATATGTATATATATTATCAAATGGCAAGTTGAACGGAGCATACATATGTATGTATACAAACTGAAAATAGAGCAGCAGTGATTTTGATTTCCAAGAAATGATAATACTCCATCACTTCGTGGAAAACATTAACAGAGCTGTGTTGTGACTTTTATTTTTTGTGATGTTTTTCTACCGAAAATATTTTTTTTAATGGACGTTTCTTTGGAAAATCCCCGGAATCATTATCCGGAACTTGACTAGAGCGTATATGAAGCTGATACTGAGGCGATCGTGATCATAGATCAAAGAGCAAAAGATTATTTTTTAACTATTTATATGAGTATATAATATTGCATTGCGAGTCAACATCAACTTTGTGTTCGCAGCGAGAAATTATAAATCCCTATAAAAGCGGGTCTCGACTGGCATTATAGTTATCGTCAGTCAATTTGTTCGGACGAAGTTTGTGAAAATGAAGCAGTTTACTTTTCTGTGCGTTATTTTGTTACTATACAGTTTGGACGAAGAACAAATTTTGATGACGAAAATGAACAACTTGGTAGATATATACAACGAACAATTGGACAAGAAAGTGCAATGGAATGTTCTCAACGAAGCTGTTAAAAGCATTCAAGAACTATTCAAGGGTTATCAAGGCAGCGCCAAAGTTAATATGAAACAATTACTGGATGAAAACAAGCAATCTCACGAAGAATATTTGTTTGCTGTGGTTCCCTTATTCCAGTGGTGCGTAGCGGTCAAAAACGATTTACCGCATACTGTTTCAGTAATTCAAAGACCAAACTTATCGGAGAGCCTTCGATCGTACATAAAAAACAGGACCAAAGACTTACTTCTCAGAGGTGTTAATTATTCGCAAGACTCCATTAGTCACATAAAACGAGCTATACAACATATGTCGAAATTAGGGTTATTACTTAATGTAACAGAAATCCAATTCCATGAAGATTTTCAATCGAACGGGTTTTTTGGCATTGAACGCAGTGAACTGGTCAACAAAATAAGCAGCCTCAAAGCGAAATCAAGAACGATTGCTGCTGTAGTGGCAGCGATTGGTCTAGTAACCACGGTTATATTGGGCTTTGTCACAGGTCCCGTAGGCATCGCGATTGGCTTAGCAGCAGCTTTAGCAAAAGCTGGCATTCCACTTGGAGTTACTAATGGCTCTTCAATACCAAAGATAGAGCAACAACTAACAATAATTGACGAGTTTTACAATAAGCTGCAAGATGCTTTGATTCGTGCTAAGCAAGAATGCCGTAAGGTCGATGAGGCTTTAAAAACGGAGCTGAATGAAATCAATAAACTAGCTAATGACATTCAAACACCCCAAGTAAGTTTTTCGTGCATTTCGCGAAATGATGTGTTTAGAAAAATGATTCCATATAATTATACCCGTTACTCGTAGAGTAAAAGGGTATATTGTATTCGTGCAAAAGTATGTAACAGCTAGAAGGAAGCGTTTCCGACCCTATAAAGTATATATATTCTTGATCAGGATCACTAGCCGAGTCGATCTAGCCATGTCCGTCTGTCCGTCTGTCTGTCCGTATGAACGCTGAGATCTCGGAAACTATAAAAGCGAGAAGATTGGCATTTTGCATGTAGATTTTAGAAGTTCCTACGCATTGCAAGTTTGTTTCAAAATGGTGCCACGCCCCCTTTAACGCCCACAATCGCTTATATACGATTTTAAAAATTTAAATATTTCGGAAAAGTAAAAATGCAGTTTTATTGTGTTTATCAATACCTATCCAAATGTAGATCAAAGTTTCTATCTCCATTTCCCTCGCACTCCCTTTACCTGAGTAACGGGTATCTGATAGTCGGGGCACCCGACTATAGCGTTCTCTCTTGTTTTTATGTGTGGGCCTCAGTGTCACTTTGGTCTGCGAAAATTTAACAAGCTACTCAATACCAGACACAGCCAGATAGTAACGATTTAATAATTCAAAATATTTTTTTCATTTCACAGCCCGATGATATGATGATTCCGGAATTCAGTAGTTTGTTTGTCGACTCGTTGAATACGCTTTCTAATTCATGTAAGAGGTACGTCACATCACACCGATCAACGATATCTAGAAGACGACGGGATGCCGTTGCCAAGAAGCTATCAATTACACCAACCAACTATGACTTGGAACCAGGCATGGTTTTGAATGAAAATTACGGAGTCATGCACGAGATGGTATTCAAAGAATTCTTCAGCGATCCGCACATTTCGCATGCTATATAAAATAGCGTAATGATTTTGTTCTGCATAGAAATATCCGTAAAATTTGCAGTTTGATTGAATTTCGTGTTTCCAAACATGCAGAGAATACTGTTGAAAATTTTCAACTATTATTTGATACGCAAACATTTTTTCTTATATGTATGAACTTTGTAAACCAAATAAAGAGATTTCACTATTTTACGCCTGAGTTTCAAACTTTAACATGATGAATTATAATCGTATTTGTGTATTGTGCATCACACGAATTGTGTTCGTTTTTAAACCTTCTCTTGCATTATTTGCTTTTGATTATGTTATGTGCGTTGCTAAGAACAAAATACACGTATTTTCCGGCATTCTCACACAATGTTTTATTGAACAAGAAAGGAAAGCTAACTTCGGGCGCAGCCGAAGTTGATATACCCTTGCAGAATATTCTGTAAATAATATTCTCCAAAATTATTCATATGATGCATTCTTAATACTCATAAAAAATCCCAACTTCCTAACTTTAAAAACACCAAAGTTATGGCATTTTCAATCGTTCAGTTATATGGCAGGTATAGGATATAGTCGGCCGATCCCGGCTTATATAGTGCGTGCAAAGGAAAGAAGGTGTGTGCAAAGTTTCAATTCGATATCTTTAAACTGAGAGACTAGTTCGCGTAGAAACAGACAGACAAACCTCCTTGACCGCCAGAATGCGCTACTACTGCAAAGAAGGTTATGGTTCCCTACCGTGCGTTCATATTTAGGCAAGCATACCAAATTTCAGATGGGACAAATGCTCCGTCAGATTACACCGTGAAATATTGGTTTTGAGAGTTTTGTGGTGGCCGCAACTCCACTACCGATAAAGTCCGCAGCGGCAGCCCTTCCGATGCGGTTACAGAGGACAATGTCAAAAAAATACATGAAATGGTATTGGCTGATCGCAAAGTGAAAGTGCGCGAGTTAGCAGATGCCACAAAGATCAGTACTGAGCGCACACGCCATATTTTGAGCGAGATTCTGCATATGAAAAAGTTATGGTGCCGCGCATGCTCACTCCGGACCAAAAACTCGAACGCGAGAGCAGTTCGAAAGAGTGTTTGGACTTACTGATGCGGAATCCGGCGGGCTTTTGGCGTCGATTGGTAACTGTTGATGAAAGCTGGATCCACTATTACACACCAGAGAACAGAATGAGTGCCCGACAATGGACCAAAGCCGGCAAGAGTCCTCCGAAGCGGCCGAGGGAAAGGTTATGGCGTGAATTTTTTGGAATTGTCATGGCATACTCTTCGTGGACTACCTCGAAAAAGGAAAAAGCATTAACAGCGAGTATTACTGTGCATTGAAGGCCGAAATCGCTGCAAAACGGCTTCGCATGAAGCGAAACAAAATTTTGTTTGTGCAAGACAATGCACAAGAGCGTAGCAACCACGGCAAAAATAGGTGACTTAGGGCTCCAATTGCTTGGGCATCCACCTTATTCACCCGATTTGCCTCCCTCGGACTATTATCGCTTCTTCACGGACCTGAAAAGATATCTCAGTAATAAAAAATTCAGGTCACGGTTACTTTTTACTCCATCTAGTATACAGACCCTAGGCATAGCCTATCCAATGGACAAGTTGAAAGAGTTTCAACCTTAACAGAAATAGGTCGTTGTATTAAAGACGAGTACCGCCTCCTAGATTATTCTGAAATTATTATAAGAGCAGCTTACACTCAAAGCAAAATCAACCCTAAATTTTAGAAATTCGCCTTAAAACTTTATTTTTTTAAATCGAAGAAAAGATTTCTATTTTCAAGGAATTTTTTTCTCAAAACAAGAAAACTTTTCTTGGATCAAGAAAGTGTTTTTCAAATGTAGAAATTGTCGGCATAAACTAAACTCACCTTAAATCCAAGAAAGAATTTCTATAATTTAGTAAAAATGGTACTTGTTTTTAGAATTTTTTTCTTCAAAATAGAAATTCTGCCCTTAAAAATTATTTACCCTAAAAAATATAAAAATGTTCTCAAATTAACCTTAAAAATTCGATAACCCTAAAAAATAGAAACGCTTAAAAGTGTGAATTCTGATTTAGAATGGGGCATTGCACAAAATTTAAAAATATACAATTTTTTTCAAATTAACCTTAAAAATTCGAAAACTATAAAAAATAGAAACGCTTACAAGTGTGAATTCTGACTTAGAATGGGACATTGCACAAAATTTAAACATTATTAAAATCCTCATGTCCCAACTATTACCATCTATAAAATAAAAGGAGTATTAACGAATTAGGAACAGTATGGAAGTAGCTATCAGGTACACCTGACCATGACGACTTAATAAGAATTGAAAATAAAATTAACGAACTTACAGAAAACAATAACAAAAACTTACAATAAAATCACGAATATTTCAGGAAGTACAATTAATCACCTAAACCCTTGACTCAATCATTTTTAAACAAGAAAGGAAAGCTAACTTCGGGCGGAGCCGAAGTTGAAATACCCTTGCAGAATATTCTGTAAATTATATTCTCCAAAATTATTCATATGATGCATTCATATGATGCATTCTTAAAAATCCCAACTTCCTAACTTTAAAAACACCAAAGTTATGGCATTTCCAATCGTTCAGTTATATGGCAGCTATAGAATATAGTCGGTCGATCCTTATAAAATTTTGTAGATCGGATTGATTGGCCAAACATAAAGAAAATACCAGCTTCCTAACTTAACAAACACCAAAGTTATGGCATTTCCGATCAATCAGTTATATGGCGGCTATAGGATATAATCGGCCGATCGTTATAGGATGTAGTCGGCCGATCCCGGCCTTTCCGACTTATATTGTGCTGTAACGATTCGTTCGGCTACGGTGTTAACAAAAAAGGTATAAAGGATGCACGCTAGTGTCCAGCTGATCCTTGTCGGCTATATGGGGTGGTGATCTTGTCCTCAACCTTTTAGCCTTCAGTCATTTCTAGAATATCAAATAAGAATAATCGCCCACCACTAAACAAACATCAGCTCGACAGAAACTCCCCCGAATTCCCAAAGACCCTCTGATGATATTGAGGAATCTTTGATGCCCTCCCTGCCTTGGCCATTCCCACCTAATTTAGTCATATTTTGTTTGAACGGCCCTTTGGGTCGCCAACGGCCTTCACCGGGAGATCATCCTAATTAGAGGCAATTTCAAAAAGTTCTTAAAACATAAAATATATGTATTTACACACTACAGTAAATTCTTACAATTAACAGACATTATTAAAATAATAAAATATATAAATAAATGAATCAAAATGCATACAAATGCATACAAATACAAAATCACGTAAAATATTTAAATAAAAAGAGTTCCTAAATCAACTCCAGAGAATCACAAAAAAATATACGCGAATATTGAGCGGCCGAAATTTACATATATGCAAATGCAATTAGTGAGTGACTTTACACTGCTGTTTCTTTTTTTTTTTTTACAAAAATCAAATAAATCCGCTCCAAAGTATTTCGCGAAGGGCATTGACCTTGAATCCCTACTCCCGATCATTCGTATTGCTGGCCGTGGCCGTGAAATTCTATTTCTTTTGGTTCTTGCATTTCCTTTTTCTTCTTTTTTACATTCGACTAATATGGGCCAGTGGGGCAACGTTTGGTCATTAGTGGATTTTGCATTAGATTATCATTTCCGAGAAATTTTGTATAATAGTGAAATATCACTCACCACCGTGTTGGATGTCCATCGACGAAAGCGCTTCCGTGAGGTTTCCTAAAAAAAACAAATCACCAACACCACCACTGTGCAAACATTTTTTCTTTTACATTTCATTTCAACAAAATTTGCACGGCACCAGCGGAATAGAAATTAAATTACTCTTTTTTCATTTATTCACGGGGTTAGGGTTTTATCAAAGACCAATATAAACAATTATATTGGTCTTTGGTTTTATCCTCCCTCTCACGCGTTTTAGTAAATTTTTGATGATTCTCCGCTCTTTCCTTTTTCGTCTTCTTGCTTCTTTTTTATATAATCGCTTTTGTACCACCTCACTAACACTTACACTAATTCTTAAACTTGTATTTACATTGCTTGCATTTTTGCTTATTTTATAATAAATTCTCCTCCGTTTCCGCTCGCGATTTCTTATTTCTTTTTCTTCACTTTACATTTAAATATATTTAATTATTTATGTAGGACGATCGCACGCAGGTCTACTGAATCACGGAGTACCACGGGAACTGCTCGAATGGTTTTCTTGTTTCACTCAGCCATATTCCCGCTTGGAGAGTCGGGAGATTGGAGAGCACAATGGGAATGAGTGTTATTCCAGCCGAAATCACCTTCTAATTGGAGTCGAGTATTTTGATCTCGAGCCTTTTGGTGTCTTTGGTTTACTTTGGCTTTTCTTCAACCCGCCCTCAACTCTGGCTATATCTACGCACGAATTACAACTATGTACAAATATTGAAATAAGGTGCAATAAAAAGGCATACAAAATCTAAGGCCCCCTTGAGTTGGATGCCGAGGAAATTTCCCACTCGTCGCCGTCCTCCTTATGTCTTTTTTTCTCTTCGGGAACTTTGATGGCTTTTCTAATCTGGAATTTTTCCAACTGCTGCCGCGAGTTGTCCGGGCCAGGCATTAAGCGTCAAAGCTAATTAAAATGATAAAATTGGATTGCTTGCCGTTAGTTGATCCTTAACATTTTCTGGCTTACCCTTGGAATCGGCTTTAGGGTCGGTCGATTTTTGTTTAATTATTTGGTTTCTTTTTATTTTTTTTTTGTTGCTGCTCCCACTGAAACACATTATTCTTCATTTTTTTCCGCTCAGGCTTCACAAGTTTTTTTTTTTTTAAACACTTAGTAGACACAACGTTACTCTATCCCTGCCGAAAATCGAAAGAAAAATTGTGGATGCCGGAACTTCGCCATTTTTTCTGACCTGACAAGTGCCTCTGTTGCCTCTTACTCCGAAACCTTTACCCCCAGAATTCTTCTTCTATCCCAGCCGGTAGTACCCAAGCCGACAACTAGATGGCGGCACAATAATCTCCCACACTGCAAAGCAACTTCTCTGCCACAAGCGTTACACGGCGTGCAAAGGAAAGAAGGGTGTGTGCAAAGTTTCAATTCGATAAAACTAAGAGACTAAAAAGTACGGGGAACGAAATACAGTGACTCCATCGCTTAATCGGACAAGTACCTTCTTATGATAAATGTGCTCTAAAAATATACTAAATGGGCTTAATTAATTTTTTAAAATTTTTTTATTATAAATATACACTTTCATCTATCTAAAACAAAAGAAAAAAGTCAACATTTTTGTTAAGAACCCAAAGTTTTCAAACAAATACAAATTTATATCGATATTTGGCGCTCAACGAATAATCGGACAATCCCAAAATGAACACAAAAAATCGTTTTTTTTCCTGGAATTCGATGCAAACTTTAGGCTTTTTGAATTGCGTTTGGTTTATAATAGAGATTAGGAGCAGAAAACATAAATTTGCTATTATAAAGTAGAAAAATGGCTCCAAATGGAAAGCAATCCTCTGTAGAACTTCGGCAGTTAGTTGTTAAGCTACATTTTGAAGGAAAAACTGTAAGGGAAATCTCCGAATTAGTTGGAAAAAGCAAATCTACGGTCCACGACATTATTAAGCGGTTCCCTGATAAATTTAGATTTGCCAATAAAAGCAGGGAAGGCCAAAAAAGATCTTAAATGACCGAGAAGAGAGGTCGGTTTTAAAAGAAATGAAACAAGATCCCTTCAAAACTGCTAAATAACTAAAGATTTCTTTACAAAACCGAATTGGTAAGGACGTGTGTTTCAATACTGTGCGTAATACTTTAAATAAATTCGATTTCCACGGAAGATTTGTGCGGAAGAAGCCCTTTATTAGCCCCAAGAACAAATAAAATCGCATTAAATATGCAAAAGAATATTTGATGAAAACAGGGGATTTTTGGAAGACGGTAATATAGTAGCTATTGAGCTCAAAAAATATTTTTGTTGATTTTTTTATTTAAATAGAACCTTTAATTAATTAATAATAATTAATTTAATTAAAAAAAAAAAAGTTGAACGGAGCATATTGTACAAACTTTTTTTTTGTCGTACATATTATTTCATTCCTCAGAAACGTCAAATGCTATATTTTTTTATATGTACAGTGGCTCACAGCTTATTTGACCCACACCTAATTTTCAACATTAAACAGGTATAACTCCTGAACCATAAGAGATACGCATAAAAATAAAACGCAGAAAGGTTAACTGTTGTTTTAACTTCAAAAATATGTTTTCATTTATTTATTCTAGCAAGGAACTTCTTAATTAAACAATAAAAACTAAAAATACTGCCTTTTTCAATGTCACAGCTTATTTGACCCAGTTCATCAAATTAATTATAAAAAATTGCATAAAAATATTTTTTTAACTTTTAGTATTTGGTATGTCCGCCCTTTTGGTCCACAACCGACTTCAGTCGATTGGGAATAGATTCGACCAATTTTTTGAGGTTCCTGGGGTGATTTTAGCCCATTCTTCGAGCAAAGCCGTTTTCAAGTCATTTTTATTGGAAATATTGCGCTCCCGAATTTTTGAGTCCCGCAAAGCCCACAAATTCTCAATAACATTAAAATCGGGTGACTGAGCTGGAGATTTCATTATATTGGGACAATTATATCCCAGCCAATATTGAATAATACCCTACTTATGCTTTGGGTCATTGTCTTGGTAGAACCGAAAACCCTGTTTTATTCCCAATTTCTCAGCACTTTAAAGTAAATTATCCTTAAGGATATTAAGATAAACATTTTTATTCATTATGCTTTCAATAAATTTTAGGTTTCCGACTCCTGCTGCGGACTTACAGGCCCAAACCATAACGTGTCCGCCGTCATGCTTAACGGTGGGTTTTAGATGTTTGTCCTGCAGCTCTGTATTGGCTTTACGACATAGCTAAGAACGTCCTCGGACCAAATATACAGTCAACACAATATTTATTCGGACACCCGTGATTTTCAATTTGATTCATTAATAACTCAATAAAAACGTAACGAAACCAAACAATTTATATTTCATCGTAAAGGCTAACATTCTTAGAATATATTTTAACAAAAAAATAAGGAACTTTCAACAGTAAAATTAGATATTTTCTTAAATGAACTTGAAAAGTCATAATTTTACGCACAGAAATTATTCGTACACTTCATATAATATTAATGAAAAAACATATTTCTTGATGTTTTAATATTTTTAATATTTGGTGGGTCCTCCACTAACATCAATGACAGCTTGTAAGCGTCGACCCATGCTTTTTACCAAATTGCTTGTCTCATTAGCGCTAATTTGACCCCATTTAGCCATCAATGCAGTTTTTAAGGACTCCCTGGACGAAATGACGTGCTTCCGAATCCTTTTCTCAAGAATATCTCACACATGTTCTATGGGATTTAAATCAGGTGACTGGGGAGGTGTTTTCAGCTGCTTGCAGTGATATAAAAGCCACTCTTGCACCAAAGACGAAGAATGTTGTCTTGTTGAAACAACAATGTCTTCGGATCTAGACCAAGTTTTATATCACTTGGAATCAAATTTTCGCTTAAAATGTTTTTGTACATATTCTTATTAATTTTGTCGTCAATAAAGACCATTTGACCGACTTCTCCTACCGATACACACCCCGAAATCATTACATTCCCGCCACCATGCTAAACAGTTGGAATTAAGTTCTTCTCATTCATGGCTTCATTTGGTTTCCTCCACACTTTCAAGGGCCCATAGTGTCCAAATATGTAAAATTTGGATTCGTCGCTATAAACTACGTTCTCCCAAAACGAATCCGGGTGGTTATATGCAGTTTTCCAAACTCCAAACGCTTTTTTTTGTTGATGGCAGAAATTAATTGCTTTCGACGAGCAACTCTGCCATGTAAACCAGCCTTGTACAGGTAGTTTCGGATGGTTTGGGCTCAAACTTTTTTTATTATCGCTTGATGTACACTCTTTTGAATTGTTGTAGATGTTGTTTTCGGATTTTTCAGGACTGTAGACATAAATTTCCGTCCCTCACGTGAATACAGAATCTTAGACCTTCTAGCTTTCTTGTGATTTGAAGCTCATTATTCCGTTTTTAAGTATTTTTGGATTATACTATGTATTGTGGAAGGTGATTTTTCATTAATACGACCGATTTCGCGATAACTACGATTTTCCAAAAAATTAATTTAAGATAGATTTTCGAAAATCTAGTGACAAATCTTTAACTCCTTCCATTTTGACCAATTGTATCAAAAAAACACATAAAAACTAACAAAAAAACAAAAAAAGCACGCCGAAAATTACTCCGAAGTAATTTCAACTAAACTACTTTAAAAAGAATCGCCGATTACCGTTGAGTTCAGAAATAAACACAATAAATGAGAAATGTACGAATAATTTTTGTGCAACATTTTAGCAATTTTTTTGCTTTTCTTTCAATATTTTTAAGGCTAATTTAAAAAATTAAATTTTTGTTTGTGAAATGTCTTCTGAAAATCACTGTTTCTATGATACGTACAAAAAAACCTGCTAAAATTACGAAAATTCCTGCAAATAAGCTGTTAAACTTGATAATAGACAGTGTCCGAATAAATTTTGTGCTGACTGTATTAAATTTTGACTCATCACCGAAAATGACGTAATATTTTTGGGTCTAAATGTATGGCGTAAAGCCAATACAGAGCTGCAGGACAAACATCTAAAACCCACCGTTAAGCATGACGGCGGACACGTTATGGTTTGGGCCTGTAAGTCCGCAGCAGGAGTCGGAAACCTAAAATTTATTGAAAGCATAATGAATAAAAATGTTTATCTTAATATCCTTAAGGATAATTTATTTTAAAGTGCTGAGAAATTGGGAATAAAACAGGGTTTTCGGTTCTACCAAGACAATGACCCAAAGCATAAGTAGGGTATTATTCAATATTGGCTGGGATATAATTGTCCCAATATAATGAAATCTCCAGCTCAGTCACCCGATTTTAATGTTATTGAGAATTTGTGGGCTTTGCGGGACTCAAAAATTCGGGAGCGCAATATTTCCAATAAAAATGACTTGAAAACGGCTTTGCTCGAAGAATGGGCTAAAATCACCCCAGGAACCTCAAAAAAATTGGTCGAATCTATTCCCAATCGACTGAAGTCGGTTGTGGACCAAAAGGGCGGACATACCAAATACTAAAAGTTAAAAAAATATTTTTATGCAATTTTTATACCCTTGCAGAGGGTATTATAATTTTGGTCAAAAGTGTACAACGCAGTGAAGGAGACATCTCCGACCCTATAAAGTATATATATTCTTGATCAGGATCACCTCCTGAGTTGATATAGCCATGTCCGTCTGTCCGTCTGTCCGTCTGTCCGTCTGTCTGTCCGTCTGTCTGTCCGTCTGTCTGTTTCTACGCGAACTAGTCTCTCAGTTTTAAAGATATCGAATTGAAACTTTGCACACACCCTTCTTTCCTTTGCACGCAGTATATAAGTCGGAACGGCCGGGATCGGCCGACTATATCCTATAGCTGCCATATAACTGAACGATCGGAAATGCCATAACTTTGGTGTTTGTAAAGTTAGGAAGTTGGGATTTTCTATGGGTTTTGTATTTGGCTAATCAATCCGACATGCCGAATTTCATAAGGATCGGCCGACTATATCCTATAGCTTCCATATAACTGATTGATCGGAAATGCCATAACTTTGGTGTTTGTAAAGTTAGGAAGTCGGCATTTTCTATGGGTGTTATATTTGGCCAGCCAATCCGACCTACCAAATTTCATAAGGATCGGCCGATTATATCCTATAGCTGACATATAACTGAACGATTGGAAATGTCATAACTTTGGTGTTTTTAAAGTTAGGAAGTTGGGATTTTTTATGAGTATTAAGAATGCATCATATGAATAATTTTGGAGAATATAATTTACAGAGTATTCTGCAAGGGTATATCAACTTCGGCTCCGCCCGAAGTTAGCTTTCCTTTCTTGTTTATAATTAATTTGATGAACTGGGTCAAATAAGCTGTGACATTGAAAAAGGCAGTATTTTTAGTTTTTATTGTTTAATTAAGAAGTTCCTTGCTAGAATAAATAAATGAAAACATATTTTTGAAGTTAAAACAACAGTTAACCTTTCTGCGTTTTATTTTTATGCGTATCTCTTATGGTTCAGGAGTTATACCTGTTTAATGTTGAAAATTAGGTGTGGGTCAAATAAGCTGTGAGCCACTGTATGTATATATATTATCAAATAGTATACAAACTGAAAATAGAGCAGCAGTGATTTTGTATTTCCAAAAAATGATAACTCTCTATCACTTCGTGGAAAACATGAACAGAGCTGTGTTGTGACTTTTTATACCCGTTACTCGTAGAGTAAAAGGGTATATTGTATTCGTGCAAAAGTATGTAACAGCTAGAAGGAAGCGTTTCCGACCCTATAAAGTATATATATTCTTGATCAGGGTCACTAGCCGAGTCGATATAGCCATGTCCGTCTGTCCGTCTGTCTGTCTGTCCGTCTGTCCGTCTGTCCGTCTGTCTGTCCGTCCGTATGAACGCTGAGATCTCGGAAACTATAAAAGCTAGAAGATTGGCATTTTGCATGCAGATTCTAGGAGTTCCTACGCAGCGCAAGTTTGTTTCAAAAAGGTGCCACGCCCCCTTTAACGCCCACAATCGCTTATATACGATTTTAAAAATTTAAATATTTCGGAAAAGTAAAAATGCAGTTTTATTGTGTTTATCAATACCTATAGAAATGTAGAAGAAATGTTTCAAATCGGACCATTCGTTAAAAAGTTATGCGTGATCAAAGTTTCTATCTCCATCTCCCTCGCACTCCCTTTACCTGAGTAACGGGTATCTGATAGTCGGGGCACCCGACTATAGCGTTCTCTCTTGTTTTTTTTGTGATGTGTTTCTACCGAAAATATTTTTTTTAATGGACGTTTCTTTGGAAAATCCCTGGACTACCAAAAAAATTATCATTATCCGGAACTTGACTAGAGCTTATATGAAGCTGGTACTGAGGCGATCGTGATCACAGACAAAGATCAAAGAGCAAAAGATTATTTTTGAGTTATTTATGTATGTACTCATCGTATTGCAAGGCTACATCAACTTCGTGTTCGCAGCGAGAAATTATAAATCCCTATAAAAGCGGGTCTCGACTGGCATTATAGTTATCGTCAGTCAATTTGTTCGGACGAAGTTTGTGAAAATGAAGCAGTTTACTTTTTTGTGCGTTTTTTTGTTACTATTCAGTTTGGATAGTGTTACAGCTAGCTCGAATTCGTCCAAAGAAGAAATTTTGATGACGAAATTGAACAACTTGGTAGAGATATACAACGAGCAATTGGACAAGAAAGTGCAATGGAATGTTCTCAACGAAGCTGTTGAAAGCATTCAAGAACTATTCAAGGGTTATCAAGGCAAGGCCAAAGATAATATGAAATAATTACTGGATGAAAACAAGCAATCTCACGATGAATATTTGTTTGCTGTGGTTCCATTATTCCAGTGGTGCGTAGCGGTCAAAAACGATTTACCGCATACTGTTACAGTAATTCAGAGACCAAACTTATCGGAGAGCCTTCGATCGTACATAGATAAGAGGACCAGAAACTTACTTCTCAGAGGTGTTAATTGTTCGCAAGACTCCATAAGTCACATAGAACGAGCTATACAACATATGTCGAAATTAGGTGTATTACTTAATGTAACAGAAATCCAAATCAATGAAGATTTTCAATCGAACGGTTTTTATGGCATTCAACGCAGTGAACTGGTCAACAAAATAAGCAGCCTTAAAGAGCAATCAATTATTTCTGCTGTAGTGGCAGCGATTGGTCTAGTAATCACGGTTATATTGGGCTTTGTCGCAGGTCCCGTAGGCATCGCGATTGGCTTATCAGTAACTTTAGCAACAGCTGGCATTCCACTTGGAATTATTTATGGCCATTCAATACCAAAGCTAGAGCAACAAATAACAATAATTGACGAGTTTTACAAGAAGCTGCAAGATGCTTTGATTCGTGCTGAACAAGAATGCCTTAAGGTCGATGAGGCTTTAAAAACGGAGCGAAATGAAATCAATGAACTAGCTTATGACATTCAAACACCCAAAGTAAGTTTTTCATGCATTTCGCGAAATGATGAGCCGACTTCAAATAAGTTTAGAAAAAAGATTCCATATAATTTTGATGTGTGGGCCTCAGTGTCACTTTGGTTTCTTTAACAGGCTACTCAATACCAGACACAGCAAGATAATAACGATTTAATAATTCAAAATATTTTTTTCATTTCACAGCCCGATGATATGATGATTCCGGAATTCAGTAGTTTGTTTGTCGACTCGTTGAATACGCTTTCTAATTCATGTAAGAGGTACGTCACATCACACCGATCAACGCCATCTAGAAGACGACGGGATGCCGTTGCCAAGAAGCTATCAATTACACCAACCAACTATCGCTTGGAAGCAGGAATGGTTTTGAATGAAAATTACGGAGTCAGGCACGAGATGGTATTCGCTAATTTGAAGGAATTCTTCAGCGATCCGCTCATTTCGCATGCTTTATAAAATATCGTAATGATTTTTGTCAACCGTTCTGTATAGAAATATCCGTAAAATTTGCAGTTTGATTGAATTTCGTGTTTCCAAACATTCACAAAATACTGTTGAAAATTTTCAACTATACGAGCTAATCTACAATCGGAAGCTTCGCGAAACTGTTGCAAATTTTTCTTTTATGTATGAACTTTGTAAACCTAATAAAGAGATTTCACTATTTTACGCCTGAGTTTCAAACTTTAAAATGATGAATTATTCTCTTGTATTAGTTGCCGTAGAGCGATAACATTTTTTCATTATTTGCTTTTGATTATATTATATTATGTGCGTTGCAAAGAACAAAATACACGTATTTTCCGGCATTCTCACACAAAGTTTTATTAAACAAGAGAGGAAGGCTAACTTCGGGCGGAGCTGAAGCTGATAAGCCCTTGCAGAATATTCTGTAAATAATATTCTCCAAAATTATTCATATGATGCATTCTTAATACTCATAAAAAATCCCAACTTCCTAACTTTAAAAACACCAAAGTTATGGCATTTTCAATCGTTCAGTTATATGGCAGCTATAGGATATAGTTGGCCGATCCCGGCTTATATAGTGCGTGCAAAGGAAAGAAGGGTGTGTGCAAAGTTTCAATTCGATATCTTTAAAACTTAGAGACTAGTTCGCGTAGAAACATACAGACGGACAGACGTACATGCTTATATCCACTCAGGAGGCGATCCTGATCAAGAATATATATACTTTATATGGTCGGAGATGTCTCCTTCACTGCGTTGCACACTTTTGATCAAAATTATAATACCCTCTGCAAGGGTATAAAAAGGCGAAAAATCATTTTCACACGAGATTAACATCGTATGTTATATTTATTGTCAAAAGGAACACTATACTTGATATTTTTCTGGTATTTCATGTACATATACTTATTGATTATATCTCGGAATCTGCATCATGATTGGCTCTAGTGCACATTAAATATATGAAGGAATTAATTATTTTCCTGCAACCTCTTTGATGAAATTATATTGGTCAGACGAAGTAACTGCATTTTCAAATGTCTAGCTACAGTTTTATCCCTGTGATTTTCAATAATACTGTCCACCATTATGAAAGTTCCAGTGCGTCCTACTCCCTTTCTCTGGCACTCCATTCAAGGTAGTTGAAGTGGTTCACAGAAAATCCTTCTTTATCGGCTTTGGACTTTATGTACAATTCAGTTCGTGTGTAGCTCTCGCAACTATCGTCCTCTTTTCTGCATTCTATGAGATATTCACCACTTTTCATTACCCTGCCTTTCTTTGTCGGCCAATATGCGACAGCGCCCATGTTCAGTTCGTTGAACATGACGATGGTTTGGCATTTCTGATCGTTAAAAATACGCCAAAAGTCGGAAATTGTGTTTGGAAGCGGGTGCTGCGTGGCGATATATTCCTTTTCCACGTAATTGGCGTTGATATAATCTGCAGCTGTGAATTCATTCGTGGTACTCAAACAGGCCTTGGCATAGAGTAAGAAACTATATAGAGGTTTCATTTGCTCTGCCCGGGCCTCTGCCAAAGCTCTGCTGAGAGCCATGTTCGAAGCTAACTTCTTCAAACTTCGGTTTCTCACCACTTCTAACATGTGCGAAGCACAAGCAATAGTATGGGGAATTCTCGCACCTATCCTTAGGAATAAGAGCGACCAGAGCAGCAATAAGAATCCACCATGGGCATGGATTCAGGCTCGATTCGAACATTTGCAAAACTCTCTTTTTTCCGTTTTTCCCCTACGTGGCATCACTGGCAAAGTCACTCGAGAGCGCGGGCAGAGCAAATGACGGCTCTATACATTATTACTCTATGGCCTTGGAATGGTCTTAAGCAGGGATGTCATGAAAGCGATTCTTTCCTGTGTTTTCAGTCCTCTTTTCAAACGTTGCCCGTCGATACGGTTCATTACTTTGTAAAGAGAATTTCAAAACTGAATTCGCTTTGCTCATTGTGGTGCACTTTTAGTTTAATTGATGCTCCTCGCACTGATTCTGTTTCAAGACTGACTCAAAAGTGCATGCTTAAGCATGTGCAGTAACCTAAAAAAAATTCAAGTCGTTATTCCTGCTAAACTAAAAAAGATAACAGAAAAATTTGAATGCAGTATTTTAATTGGGAATATTAACATGTTTATTTAACAAAAGCAATTTTCTTAATCATAAAAACAAAACAATTATTTAATAAAAACAAAATGTACAGGTTTTTTTCATGACGCAGCTTATTTCGTGCAGTTCATTCAACTTAACTTATTATTTGTAATTTAAAGGCTAATATTTTGTATGTCCACTTTTCTGGCTCAGGACAGCTTTGAGACGATTTCCCATGGAAGAAACTAACTTTTTAGTGGTTTCCACTGGAACTTTTGGCCATTCTTCCATAAGAACACTTTTCATGTCGTTTTGGTTCGAAATCTTCCTCTTCTTTAAAGCGATGTCCAATGAACTTCAGGCCCAGGGATCGGGGCACCGTGGAGCGGCTGCTGGACCTGGCGGGTCGCCTGAATCCCACGACCTGGATTTCTTCACATTTTAACCAAGGCAACAAAATTATTGGTAAAACTACAATGTTAGAGTGCAAATTTGATGTGGCCCAAAGACAGTGAGAAGTTGCCAAAACTCTGGAAAAGAAATGCAGAAAAACTCCCCAGGGATGTTCTATTGATTTGGAAATCTATTAGCCCGAGGGGGGTGGGAACTATTTCCCTGCATGGGGACACACCTGTGCCCCTGATGCGGCGCTAACTTTTCCCATTACGATGGCCCTTTATGGGCCAACAAAATTGCCCCATTCACGGTCAATTCGGTCTTCATATAAAAGCTCTCATGTTCTGTCGAAAAAAATCAGAATTAGGTTTTGATGGTTCTAATCAATTGGTTTTACATTATCGATAACATAATGACTATGTTAATCAAAATGCACCATAAATTGTTGCGCTATTAACATTTATGCTCTTCGTATATGATTCAGAAATACAGCAATTATTCAATCATAGTATCACAGGCATTTATTTCAACTTTTTTGTGCGTTAACAGTATTTTAAGAATGAAGGAATGAATTTTTTGCAAACAACATAGTTTTAACGATTAATAATATACGTCGAAATAAATAAATATTGGCGAGAAATTGAAGTCATTTTCAGTCATTGGCCGCATTGCCGCCCCTCAGTCAGTTACGCAGCTCAGACAATTCATTGGCTTGTCATCCTATTTTCGACAATTCGTCCCACGATTTTCCGAATTAATGAAACCTTTATATTTATTAACTTCGAAAAACAGCAAGTTTGAGTGGAGCGACAAACATGAGCAGGTGCGCCAAGAGATTATATCTACTTTGGTTAGCGATTCGGTACTTATCATCTATGATCCACAGTTTCCGGTTGAACTTCACACTGACGCTAGTGCAGATGGGTATGGTGCAATATTGATGCACAAGGTAAACGGTAAACCTGGAGTCATTGAGTACTAAAGCAAGTGCACCACAGGAGCAGAAAGAAGATACCACTCGTACGAGTTGGAGACGTTGGCTGTCTACAATGCAGTCAAACATTTCCGCCTTTATCTACATGGCCGCCCATTCGTGGTGTACACGGACTGCAACTCTCTTAAAGCTAGTCGCCACAAGAAAGATTTGACGCCGAGGGTCCATCGTTGGTGGGCTTACCTACTCATTTGAGTTTGAGGTAGAGTATAAGAAGGGAAGTAGCATGGCACATGTAGATTTCCTCTCCCGCAATCCAATACCATTTGTTAAGCAGACTACAAAAACAACAGAAGTGCGAATAGATCTAGCAAACATATCCGATGACTAGCTACTTGCTGAACAGCATCGAGATTCCGAAATTTCCGAACTAGTATCAAAGCTGCAAAACAATGAACTAAAGATAGAAGATGCAAAAACGTATGAGTTGCGATCTGGTATGTTATACCGGAAAATACAAAGAAATGGAAGAAATCGATGTCTGCCGGTAATCCCACGAGCGTTTAAATGGTCCGTAATCAATCACGTGCATGAGGCACTAATGCACTTGGGCTGGGAGAAAACTTTAGACAAGGTATACACACAGTATTGGTTTCCGAGTATGTCCAAATACGTATGAAAATTTGTAGACAATTGCATCACGTGCAAACTTTTTAAATCAACTTCGGGAAAGGCGCAGGTAGAACTGTCTTTGACTTTCAAAGTGAACGGTCGTGTTTTTTTTCTGCGCTTCGAATTTTGCATTTTGTTTGCGTTTATTCCCATCGGTGGGTTTTATCAAAACAAATTTAAATTCTCTTCCGGTTTATTTAAAACATAAATTTAAACTCCGTTCGCTTCGCGAGTGCACTTTGTATTTAATTACTAATAAATTGTTTTAGTTTTTCGTTTTTCTTATCTGTGTTTTCTTTGCTTATATCCCCGCCGTTTCTCTTTTGTGCATGCACTTTAACTTATTTACGCTCCCGCTCTCTTGCTCTCTTTGATTTTGAAAGTTCTAAGCGTGCAGTTTCTGCGCTCTTGCGGTACTTATAACTGCTCGCTTATAAATTTCAATTCGCTTTTTTTGGTACAGTGGTAAATAAATAAAATGAATAATACAAATTTAGTCTGCTTCTGCAAAAAATGCAGCCTCGTAATCAGGGCTGACCAGTCCAATATGACTTGCTGGCTCTGTGAAAATATGGTGCATACCAAGTGCGCCGGTTTTACTGGCCGGACAAGTGATGACCTTTCAAAGGGGCCCAATTTGCAGTTTTGTTGTGACGCTTGTGTCAAGGTTGCGAACGAGATGAAATCGTTCATGCGCCAAACTAAAGGCGGCCTGATGGGGCTGATTAGCTGTTTCGGAGTTGCTAGAGATAGTTTTCGCCGAGCTGATGATCTCCTCTCTGCGCTGGACTCGCAGTTTAATAGTCGTAAGCTATTAGAAGAGTCCCCTAAGCGCAAAAAGGCCGCTGGTGGTAAGGAGCAAAAGGGGATCAACCCGCAACAGAGCATTCCGGCGGATCAGCAGCTGATTTCAGCAAACTTTCAAATGTTGCTAAGATCAGAGGCTAAAAAAGATTTGGTATCCGAACAATCCGTTACAGAATGCATGCAACCTGGGACTTCTAAGAATTCTGATTTGTTCGTAGTGGTTTCACAATTAGTGGATCCACCTATCTCTCAGAATGTAGCATCTCCACAACAATTGACTACTGAGTCCGGACAACCGGCTCAAGTTGGTTTTGCAGAAAAAATGTCTGCTAAACCAAAATCACTTTTAGTGGTTCCACTAAAGAAACAAATTTTCGTTTCTCGGCTTTCCCCTGATCAAACATCTTCTGATGTATTGTCTTATATACAAGACAAAACTAAAGCCGATTGTAATAGTGTAAAGGTGGAAAAGTTTAAGTTTTCTTATGCTAGAGACATTTCATCTTTCTAAATAACTGTCCCTAACAAGCTTTTTGAAGCCATATGCTCGTCCGACTTTTGGCTGAAAGAAGAAGGGATCCGTGGGAGTAAAACTTCCTAGTCGAGGTCAAACCAGAGTACCAATTTCAAAAACTTACATCTAACCTCCTTTTTTCCTATCAGAATGCAAGTGGCTTGCGTAGCAAGCTCAATAAATTGTATTCTGATAGCCTTTCCTTTGCATCTCATATTATTGTGTTCACAGAAACCTGGTTAAAGCCGGAGATCTTTAGCTCCGAAGTTTTTCCAGGTAAGTACACAATATATAGGTATGACCGTCCCTCTAGACGGGGAGGTGGAGTCTTAATTGGAGTTGATTCAAACTTCCCGTCTGAGGAGTTATTTTTTGATGAATTCAATACCATTGAATTTATTTGTGTAAAGTTATCGCTTCCTAGTAACTTTATATACATAACTTGCTCATATATTCCGCCGTTGTCTGAACTTCCTGATTATTTAAATCACCTATCCGTTATTAAGTCCGTTGCAAATAAGCTTTCCGATAGGGATCAGTTGATAGTTCTAAAAACTTCTTCTTCTGGAGTTACTTGGTCCACTGAGGATGGATCGAATGTCTTACTACCTATAGCCACTAACCATACAACATATAGACTGGTCATTTCATACAACGAATTTGGTCACAAAATTTTTCACTCGGGGAGCCCCAGTGCTGGAATCGGCAGGCCCCGACACTTCGTGTGCCTTCGGGTTTTTTCGCTCTCGTTCTAATTCTTATTTTGACGCTCGCGCTCGAGTTCGGTCGTTCAGTCGCAGAGACCATAGAGTAAGAAACTATATAGAGGTTTCATTTGCTCTGCCCGGGCCTCTGCCAAAGCTCTGCTGAGAGCCATGTTCGAAGCTAACTTCTTCAAACTTCGGTTTCTCACCACTTCTAACATGTGCGAAGCACAAGCAATAGTATGGGGAATTCTCGCACCTATCCTTAGGAATAAGAGCGACCAGAGCAGCAATAAGAATCCACCATGGGCATGGATTCAGGCTCGATTCGAACATTTGCAAAACTCTCTTTTTTCCGTTTTTCCCCTACGTGGCATCACTGGCAAAGTCACTCGAGAGCGCGGGCAGAGCAAATGACGCCTCTATACATTATTACTCTATGGCAGAGACGCGCATTTTGAAGAAGGTTGGCCTGCGCTTGAATTGGGCTTTGTATGTATGCGTGTTCATGCATTCTCATACAGGGGTGCATGTGTGCGATCATTTCATTTCGATGCAGCAAGAATATTTTGTCTTTTGCTACTTTTCAGACTTGGTACCCTAACAATATGGGCGTATTCACTATTGGGTTAATGATAAAAATAAGAATATTATATGTTATAGTATATTTTTAATATTTCAGCATATATTTCATCTTGGTTTACAAATTCAAATCAGTGGTAGCAAAAAAATATTTTGCATATATGTATGTATTCCAATTAATAGAAATCAATCTACTGAGATAGGAACAGGGCACATCGCAGTCGGTGTCTGCGCTTAGTGGTTCAGAAAACTTCAAACCAAATCAGCTTTGGTTGTTGTTCTACGAGCGTATGGTGCCTGCATAGCCTACCGACGATTGAATTTTAGGGGTGGGTACAGAAACAAGAACGTTTTTTAGGACACTTGTTTTGAATGATATGTTTAATGAGTTTTGGTTGATTTTTTTTTGATTCGCAGTGTAATTTTGTTTAATGTTGTTATTTAATGATCTAGTTATATATATTTTTATGTTTGCTTATTCTTGAAAGTCGCCGCTTGAATTAGTTACCGATAAATATACATATGTACATATAATAATTTTATAGTTTTAATATTGGAAAATAACAAATTGTTTATCCACTATAAAGTACAGACAAAAAAAATTTGAAGTGATTTTCTTAAATTTATATTACTATTTTAAATCAAGAAGTAAACTTTTAATGATTTTTAATATAAAAAAAAATTATAAAATTAATTATCATTAAACATATCATTCAAAACAAGTGTCCTAAAAAACGTTCTTGTTTCTGTACCCACCCCTAAAATTCAATCGTCGGTAGGCTATGCAGGCACCATACGCTCGTAGAACAACAACCAAAGCTGATTTGGTTTGAAGTTTTCTGAACCACTAAGCGCAGACACCGACTGCGATGTGCCCTGTTCCTATCTCAGTAGATTGATTTCTATTAATTGGAATACATACATATATGCAAAATATTTTTTTGCTACCACTGATTTGAATTTGTAAACCAAGATGAAATATATGCTGAAATATTAAAAATATACTATAACATATAATATTCTTATTTTTATCATTAACCCAATAGTGAATACGCCCATATTGTTAGGGTACCAAGTCTGAAAAGTAGCAAAAGACAAAATATTCTTGCTGCATCGAAATGAAATGATCGCACACATGCACCCCTGTATGAGAATGCATGAACACGCATACATACAAAGCCCAATTCAAGCGCAGGCCAACCTTCTTCAAAATGCGCGTCTCTGCCATAGAGTAATAATGTATAGAGGCGTCATTTGCTCTGCCCGCGCTCTCGAGTGACTTTGCCAGTGATGCCACGTAGGGGAAAAACGGAAAAAAGAGAGTTTTGCAAATGTTCGAATCGAGCCTGAATCCATGCCCATGGTGGATTCTTATTGCTGCTCTGGTCGCTCTTATTCCTAAGGATAGGTGCGAGAATTCCCCATACTATTGCTTGTGCTTCGCACATGTTAGAAGTGGTGAGAAACCGAAGTTTGAAGAAGTTAGCTTCGAACATGGCTCTCAGCAGAGCTTTGGCAGAGGCCCGGGCAGAGCAAATGAAACCTCTATATAGTTTCTTACTCTATGACTGAACGACCGAACTCGAGCGCGAGCGTCAAAATAAGAATTAGAACGAGAGCGAAAAAACCCGAAGGCACACGAAGTGTCGGGGCCTGCCGATTCCAGCACTGGGGCTCCCCGAGTGAAAAATTTTGTGACCAAATTCGTTGTATGAAATGACCAGTCTATATGTTGTATGGTTAGTGCTATAGCACAGCATGATTTTATTGATGGCCTGCTTGACATATCTCTATCTCAAGTAAACCATGTTCGAAATTCATTAGGTCGCCTACTTGATTTGTGTTTTGTATCAAATCCTGAAGGTGTGTTTCTGTCCAGAGTAGCACCACTCACGCAACCTGAAGATCCTTATCACCCAACAATCGAACTTTCATTTGATACGGGTAGAGTTATAGAAGAAAAATCAGAAAAATCCAAACGAATACATTGTTTTCGCAAGGCAGACTTTCTGAGGCTAAATAATTTTATTTCTGGCTTTAATTGGTCTGATCTTTACTTATGCATTAATATGTCCGATGCAGTTAATGTTTTTTACACTGCAATAAACTCATTTTTTAATTCCTGTGTTCCGTGGTACTATCCGTCAACTTCCAATAAATCACCTTGGTTTAGCAAAGAGTTGACACACTTAAGAAATATAAAGTCCAGACTTTTTAGGAAATATAAAAATACCGGTTCTCAATCTGTTTTTACTAGATATTTAAGTGCTCGGTCAAGATTTACCGTGCTTAATGCTCAGTGTTATAATAGTTAATTAAACCGTTGTAAGGTCCAGTTCTCTCAGGACCCGAAACAGTTTTATAATTTTGTTAACACCAAGCGTAAATCTAATTCTTTTCCTTCCTCGCTGTCGTTCGAAAACATGACGGCAACCACAGATCAGGCAATAGCCGATTTATTTGCCCAATTTTTTCATCACAGCCTTATTCTTACACCATGTCCAAGTCAAACCTCATATTCTGTCCCACTTTAACAGAAAGCTCTCTTCTTTTGGATCTTCTTCGTATTAAGCCTGTTTATTCGCCAGGGCCCGATGGTATTCCTGGGTGCGTGCTTAGGTATTGCGCTAAGGCCCTGTGCAAACCTCTTCACAAGTTGTTTACCTTATCTCTAGAAACCTCCCAATTCCCAAATATTTGGAAGGAATCATTTGTTATTCCTCTTCTCAAAAAAGATAACAAGTTAAAAGCCAGTAACTACAGAGGTATTTCTAAGTTGTCAGCTATTCCTAAGCTTTTTGAAAAAATTATTACTCCTCATTTGCAGCACCTTTGCAGATCAATCATTTCTCCGTGTCAACACGGATTTATAAAACGTAGATCCAGAATCACAAACCTTCTAGAGCTCACTTCATTTGTGATAAAAGGCTTCAATCGTAGTTTTCAAACAGACGTCATTTACACTGACTTTAGTAAAGCATTTGACTCTGTAAACCACTTACTTCTCATTCAAAAACTTTACCTTTTAGGTTTTCCAGTTGATCTGCTTAAATGGATTTCAAGTTATCTAAATAACAGGTCACAAAGGGTCCTTTTTAAAAATGCAATTTCTGAAATTCTGCGTGCTACCTCCGGGGTCCCACAAGGAGCCATCTGGGTCCGTTACTTTTTACATTATTTATTAACGATCTTCCCTCAATTATAAGTCATTCTCGCGTACTTATGTACGCAGATGATGTTAAGTTGTGCCTACAGTATAAGGACATTTCCTGTCATTTAAACTTTCAATCCGATCTAGATAATTTTCAAAACTGGTGCCGAGATAATTTACTAAATTTAAACGGTTCCAAGTGCAAGCTGATGACTTTTTATCGGGCCAATCCGATATACGCGACTTACACGTTAAGTGGAAGCTCTTTGGATAGAATAACTCTTGTAAACGATCTTGGCGTTCTCTTGGACCCTAAACTAAAATTTTCTAATCACATTTCGTCCATGGTTAATAAAGCCAGAGGAGTGCTTGGATTTATTAAAAGGTGGTCAAAAGAAATCGATGATCCTTATTTGACTAAAACTTTATTTATTTCGCTAGTCCGTCCGATTCTGGAGTATGGGTCTCCCGTCTGGAGTCCACAATACGGAATACATATTGGTCGTATTGAATCTGTACAAAAAAACTTCCTTCTTTTTGCTTTACGGCGCCTAAACTGGGATGCAAATCTTATCTTACCTTCTTATTCTAGTAGACTTCTTTTGATAAACTTACCAACCCTAGCCAACCGTAGAACGATGCTTGGTACTATCTTTATTTATAACCTTATACATGGTGATATTGACTGCCCCGACTTGTTAAGTCGGCTAAACTTTTCTGTGCCAAGTAGATTAACTAGAAATTATTTTCCCCTAATTTTAAATCATTGTAGATCTAACTATGCCTTGCATGAACCTTTCAGAATATTATGTTCTGACTATAATAGACTTTTTCCTGTAATATCAAATCTTGACTCTCTGCCGCTCCTAAAACGATTGATACTTGCATGATTGGCACAATATTGATCTAACTATTACTTTTTTCCCCGGACCTTTACCTTTATTTTCCTATCTCGCGTCTATTTTATCGCGAATCGTGCCGTACGATACACGGCTGCGCCCCTCGGTCGGTTGGGCGGGTAAGTAAGCCGTGGGACTCCGCGCGAAAAAAAAAAAAAAAAAAAAAAAAAACTCCATCCCATACCAAAAGTCAGTGTACCTTGGCATACAGTGCACATGGACATCAGTGGCAAGCTGAGTGGTAAGAATGACGTCAAAGAATATGTGATAGTGCAAATAGATGCCTTCACTAAATACGTTCATTTGCATCACTCCCTTGGCCTTGACACGAACAGCTGCATTGAGGCGTTAAAATCAACTATCTGCATGTTTGGGGTACCAAGTCGTATAATTGCCGACCAGGGCCGCAGTTTTGCCAGTAACGATTTTAGGCAGTTCTGTGCTACACAAAAAATAGACTTACACATAATCGCAACCGGCGCCAGCCGTGCCAATGGGCAGGTGGAGCGCATAATGAGTACCATGAAGGCGATGTTGACAGCGGTAGAGACAAGTGAGCGATCCTGGCAAGAAGCCTTAAAGGAGGTTCAGTTGGCAATGAATTGCACGGCCAATAGAGTTACGAAGACAAATCCCTTAGAACTTTTAATTGGCCGTTGGTAGAAGAATTAGAAATAGATATCGACAATGTAAGATCGAATGCACTACAGAATATAGAAAAGGCTGCTGAATATGAAAAGCAACGATTCGACAAAAATAAGGCTAAGATAATAAGGTAGGCGACCATGTCTTGCTCAAGAGTGAAGAACGGCACCAAATAAAGCTAGATCCGAAGTTTAAAGGACCCTTTGTGACTATAGAGAGTCTTGATGGTGACCGATATGTGCTAAAATCCTTAAAAAGTAAAAGGACATACAAGTATGCCCATGAGCAGTTGCGTGCCATACCTGAGGAGGTGGACGTAGAAGAATACGAGAGATCGCCGGCTGAGGCACTCGTAGATACCATAGACTCAGTGTAAAACATTTACAAGGCTATAGCCGCACCAGAGATACCTAAAAGGAACTGTTGACTTGAAGTTATCATTCAAAAGGAATATTAAAGTGGATAATATTCTTATAGGGTATGTCGATTCTGAAATGGCAATGGGCTGGAAATGAGACTGATAGGAGAAAACAAACTAATCTGCGTTAAGTATATTTCCACAGATTTCCAATTGGCTGATATTTTAACGAAACCACTACCAACAGCTAGATTCACTGCACTGCGAGATCAACTGGGGCTAACTGGATCTTCAGCCTGAACCTTTATATAGAGTTTTTGTTAATTGATAATTCACTTTAAAACCAAGACAAACTGGATCTCTTGGCATATATATATATATAACAATAATCAAACCAAAATAATTTCTAGTGTAACCATTACGGCTTATATAAGCGAATCTTGTTAATTTATGTTTTGATTGATCTGATTGGGTTTTACTGGGTTTCCCCAATTCTTTGCAGCACATGCTGGATCAAAAAGAAAGAAAAAGACCCAAGAGAAGAAAAAAAAATATTACAACCATTTGAATATGCACACTCGTTATCTTTTGTTATTTCTTAATTTGTATCAGTGTAACTTTTGGGGTGGCGTGTTGAGAATACCAAAAGTCACACTTGTACGCATACACATTGTGTGTTTGTGGGAAGGGGATGAACAATGAAGATCTCAGAGAGAGGCAAGCTGTAGGAATTAGGTTTTGATGCTTCTTATCAATTGGTTTTACCAAAGACCAATATAATCTTTCCAAACATAAGCAACAACTTTGTGCGAGCTGACAGAGCGGAATTATTGTCGCCACCATAAATCAAGCTGCAAATTAGTATATTTGTCAAATACGATGATGTACGATATGCCGTCGGTGGACCACAGCATCGTTAGTCGCTTAGGGTGGTCCCGCGCAGCTGTCGTAACTTAGTGTGTCTGGAATATGATGGTCCAGTATTCTCCCAACGTTGAATTAGGTTGATTACGATAAAAGGGTAACTGCCCTTCTTAACCTGCTGGCCTAGAGACTCAGACAGTACAAAAATGATAAGAAGAATGATAACGGCGGATTGCCGGAGTAGATTCTATGAGCATAAGCTCTTTATTCTTTGAATATCAAATCAGAACTGAAACTTAAAGCTAACATAAATGAATCTGATAGCGGCCACTCCAATGGGCAGTGTTTTGTCGGCTATGCACGGGCTTCCGGCCAGACGCTATGTCAGCATTTTGGCCGGAGCGGGCTTTTGGACGATCGGACTTGCATATTGCAAAACCAACGTATGGCCGTTATGCATCTTAGATATTATATTGGTCTTTGGTTTTACATTATCGATAACATAATGACTGTTAATCAAATTGCACCGTTTATTGTTTCACTATTAACATTTATGCTCTTTGTATAGGATTCAGAAATACAGCAATTATTCAATCATAGTATCAACTTTTTTGTGCGTTAACTGTATTATAAGAATGAAGGAATGGATTTTTTTTTGCAAACAACATAGTTTTATTGATCAATGATATTCATACGTCGAAATAAATAAATATTGGCGAAAGATTGAAGTCATTTTCATAAGAACTACATGGATACTCAAATATAATTAGAAATCATCGGATAACTTTAATCTTCTGTAAGTTTATGAAAAAATATTCATAATATCTTGCGAGTAATGTTATCCTATGCAGAAAAGAAATATTATTGCAAGTAATTGTGCATTGTGAGTTGAATACAATAAAGTAGGAAATGTGAGATGCTGCCAAGATATAAAAATAATATTCTCTTCTTCATACGAACAAACCTTTGATGCGTTCGCAGTCAAATCATCTGCTTTATACTTACTGCTGCCCAATAAAAAAAACAAAGTTTTCCGTGCCACAGTGATAATTTTATTGTATGAACAAAATAACAAGTAGAAAAATACGGATATGACATATTAAAATAAAATATTTTATAGACTTGATTTCTTCTTCTATATTTTAACAAATCGCGTGGTTACTTTGTACGGCGACGCAGCTAAAATCGTAAAGATTACCAGCTGATCTGATGTCATTTTCTCGAGCGTCTCGGTCAACATTGGACGTCTATCCAACAGGAAAGAAAGGGAAATATTGACACAATCTTGATTTTGATTATCTCTAATTGAAGCCAAAAACTTGTTGAACTCAGGTCTCAACTCGGATTGCAGTAAATTGGATCCCATATCAACAAAATCAGAAAGCGTCGATTTGCATAATTGCAAAGAGCAAACTTGGCAAGTTCTTAAACACATCTTTTTATTCCTTTTACTTAGTTTATTTAATACACAGGGGCTTGGATGTACTGCTTCGTTTTCAACAGGGGAGAATGAATTGGAATTATCGTTGTTCGCAGTTGTTTGTTGTTCGTCGCAAGCTTGTAAGATAGCTTCTCGTGAGTTTGCGGTTACAGAGCTAACTTTCTTCAAAGCATCATCAATGTGTCGTAGAAATTCCCCCGTAGTCGTTTGGAGAAAATGAAAAGGTGGAACGGTGAAAATCGACTGCCTCATCGCTGTCAAGTATTCTTTAATGTCAGTCAAGAATGATAATTTGGAATTTTCATCAATTGATCGGGTATCTCTGGTAACGTTGCAAAATCTATCGATTCTTTCTCGAATAAATAAAAGATTGTTTGCTATAGTTTTCAAACTCAGTTGTGTTGGAAGTGGAACACTATGCTTCAATGTATCGTCTTCGAATTCAAATGTGCGGTTTTTGTAAAAGTTTTCGAGCGTTTCCCCGTAATCCCGAATAACGCTGGATATGGACTCCTCACCGTCCTTTTCTTTCACTGCTGTCGTGACACGCGTCTGATATAACGCAAACACCGTCAAAATAAAAATTGAGAACTTCATTGTGATAGCCTTCACTGGCTTGTAACTCACTCTTGTCCGAACGAGCGCAAAATTGTAACTGAATCACAACGCGACATCCCGTTCTATTATGTACATTCCATACACACATTATGAACATTCATATACAGTGGCTCACAGCTTATTTGACCCACACCTAAAAAGGAATAACTCCTGAACCATAAGAGATACCCATAAAAATAAAACGCAGAAAGGTTAACTGTTGTTTTAACTTAAAAAATATGTTTTCATTTATTTATTATAGCAAGGAACTTTTTAATTAAACAATTAAAACTAAAAATACTGCCTTTTTCAACGTCAGTTCATCAAATTAATTATAAAAAATTGCAAAAAAAAATATTTTTTCTTGGTATGACTGCCTTTTTGGTCTACAACCGACTTCAGTCGAACATTAAAATCGGGTGACTGAGCTGGCGATTTCTTTATATGGGGACAATTATAACCCAGCCAATATTGAACTATACCCGACTTTTGCTTTGGGTCATTGTCTTGGTAGAACCGAAAACCCTGTTTTATTCCCAATTTCTCAGCACTTTGGAGTAAATTATCCTTAAGGATATTAAGATAAACATTTTTATTCATTATGCTTTCAATAAATTTTAGGTTTCCGACTCCTGCTGCGGACTTACAGGCCCAAACCATAACGTGTCCGCCGTCATGCTTAACGGTGGGTTTTAGATGTTTGTCCTGCAGCTCTGTATTGGCTTTACGACATAGCTAAGAACGTCCTCGGACCAAATATATTAAATTTTGACTCATCAGCGAAAATGACGTAATATTTTTGGGTCTAAATGTATGGCGTAAAGCCAATACAGAGCTGCAGGACAAACATCTAAAACCCACCGTTAAGCATGACGGCGGACACGTTATGGTTTGGGCCTGTAAGTCCGCAGCAGGAGTCGGAAACCTAAAATTTATTGAAAGCATAATGAATAAAAATGTTTATCTTAATATCCTTTAGGATAATTTACTCCAAAGTGCTGAGAAATTGGGAATAAAACAGGGTTTTCGGTTCTACCAAGACAATGACCCAAAGCATAAGTAGGGTATTATTCAATATTGGCTGGGATATAATTGTCCCGATATAATGAAATCTCCAGCTCAGTCACCCGATTTTAATGTTATTGAGAATTTGTGGGCTTTGCGGGACTCAAAAATTCGGGAGCGCAAAATTTCCAATAAAAATGACTTGAAAACGGCTTTGCTCGAAGAATGGGCTAAAATCACCCCAGGAACCTCAAAAAAATTGGTCGAATCTATTCCCAATCGACTGAAGTCGGTTGTGGACCAAAAGGGCGGACATACCAAATACTAAAAGTTAAAAAAATATTTTTATGCAATTTTTTATAATTAATTTGATGAACTGGGTCAAAAAAGCTGTGACGTTGAAAAAAACAGTATTTTTAGCTTTTATTGTTTAATAAAGAAGTTCCTTACTATAATAAATAAATGAATACATATTTTTTAAGTTAAAACAACAGTTAACCTTTCTGCGTTTTATTTTTATGGGTATCTCTTATGGTTCAGGAGTTATTCCTGTTTAGGTGTGGGTCAAATAAGCTGTGAGCCACTGTATACTTTATAGGGTCGGAAACGCTTCCTTCTAGCTGTTACATACTTTTGCACGAATACAATATACCCTTTTACTCTACGAGTAACGGGTATAAAAAAGTTGAACGGAGCATATTGTACAAACTTTTTTTTTGTCGTACATATTATTTCATTCCTCAGAAACGTCAAATGCTATATTTTTTTATATGTACAGTGACAAACTTAATTATTGGCACAGCAAGCATGTTAAACTTTGAGGCTATTTTTCTTCTTATAATATGCTGATATTAAAATAAAAGAAAATATTTTTAGATACAATCATTAATTTTATGTTAAATACAAGTGACTTCATTAATTTATCTTTTATAAATAATTTATTAAAAATAAATAACCAAAGAATGGACCAAATTTGCCTGAACAAAATTATTGGCACACTTGGGTTTTAATTAACTATTTTGTTAAAATTTTATCGATTTGGCCACTTTTTTTTTTAATTATCACATTTGCCTCTATAATCTTAATGGTATAATGATTAATTTTATTGCTAAAATTGTTTTAGTGCCTTAAAATAAAGGAAAAGTTGTTTGACTTTACAAGGTAAAAATAAAATCAACCGCATGTGTCCAAAAATTAAAATTTAATAAGCAGGATCAATGCAAATCGAAAGTCAACATTGGGGAAAGGATGCCCAGAAGCCATTTTTCCCATTCGGAGTCCTTTGCTACATTTTAAAGGACCCACGCAGTTGCAAAATGCAGGGCACACTGGCTAATCCATGGCTTTGAGAGGCCAGGAAAGCGTAAGGATCGTATAAAAGGACAATGTCAACCCCCAGATCTCCTCAACACGTATCGAAGTTGATGATAAGAAGGACTTTGGTAAGGATATTCACCCAACAGCCTTTTTCCAGGCCCTGTTTCTACAAATGAATTGCTCCTAGAAAAAATCCATCGGCTTGAAAAGGGTTCTAACATAAGCTCTTTGCTTGGGGAAAGGATTATTAAATCATACGAGAAGGTTGAAAGGACCCAAAAGTCGATTGGCATACTCAGATATAAATTTCCCTGCACTAAAAGGTTGTTTTTGACTTTTAAAATCTATTGATTTTTTCTAGGTTCAATTCGTTTGTAGAAACCATCATGCAGGGCCTGAAAAAAGGCTGTTGGGTGAATATCCTTACCAAAGTCCTTCTTATCATCAACTTCGATACGTGTTGAGGAGATCTGGGGGTTGACATTGTCCTTTTATACGATCCTTACGCTTTCCTGGCCTCTCAAAGCCATGGATTAGCCAGTGTGCCCTGCATTTTGCAACTGCGTGGGTCCTTTAAAATGTAGCAAAGGACTCCGAATGGGAAAAATGGCTTCTGGGCATCCTTTCCCCAATGTTGACTTTCGATTTGCATTGATCCTGCTTATTAAATTTTAATTTTTGGACACATGCGGTTGATTTTATTTTTACCTTGTAAAGTCAAACAACTTTTCCTTTATTTTAAGGCACTAAAACAATTTTAGCTATAAAATTTATCATTATACCATTAAGATTATAGAGGCAAATGTGATAAAAAAAAAGGGGCCAAATCGATAAAGTTTTAACAAAATAGTTAATTAAAACCCAAGTGTGCCAATAATTTTGTTCAGGCAAATTTGGTCCATTCTTTGGTTATTTATTTTTAATAAATTATTTATAAAAGATAAATTAATGAAGTCACTTGTATTTAACATAAAATTAATGATTCTATCTAAAAATATTTTCTTTTATTTTAATATCAGCATATTATAAGAAGAAAAATAGCCTCAAAGTTTAACATGCTTGCTGTGCCAATAATTAAGTTTGTCACTGTATATATTTGTACATACATATGTATATATTTGTACATACATATGTATATATATTATCAAATGGCAAGTTGAACGGAGCATACATATGTATGTATACAAACTGAAAATAGAGCAGCAGTGATTTTGATTTCCAAGAAATGATAATACTCCATCACTTCGTGGAAAACATTAACAGAGCTGTGTTGTGACTTTTATTTTTTGTGATGTTTTTCTACCGAAAATATTTTTTTTAATGGACGTTTCTTTGGAAAATCCCCGGAATCATTATCCGGAACTTGACTAGAGCGTTTATGAAGCTGATACTGAGGCGATCGTGATCATAGACAAAGATCAAAGAGCAAAAGATTATTTTTGAGTTATTTATGTATGTACTCATTGTATTGCGAGGCTACATCAACTTTGTGTTCGCAGCGAGAAATTATAAATCCCTATAAAAGCGGGTCTCGACTGGCATTGTAGTTATCGTCAGTCAATTTGTTCGGACGAAGTTTGTGAAAATGAAGCAGTTTACTTTTCTGTGCGTTATTTTGTTACTATACAGTTTGGACGAAGAACAAATTTTGATGACGAAATTGAACAACTTGGTAGAGATATACAACGAGCAATTGGACAAGAAAGTGCAATGGAATGTTCTCAACGAAGCTCAACGATTCAAGGGTTATCAAGGCAAGGCCAAAGATAATATGAAAGAATTACTGGATGAAAACAAGCAATCTCACGATGAATATTTGTTTGCTGTGGTTCCGTTATTCCAATGGTGCGTAGCGGCTGAAAACGATTTACCGCATACTGTTTCAGTAATTCAAAGACCAAACTTATCGGAGCGCGTTCGATCGTACATAAAAAACAGGACCAAAGACTTACTTCTCAGAGGTGTTAATTATTCGCAAGACTCCATTAGTCACATAAAACGAGCTATACAACATATGTCGAAATTAGGGTTATTACTTAATGTAACAGAAATCCAATTCCATGAAGATTTTCAATCGAACGGGTTTTATGGCATTGAACGCAGTGAACTGGTCAACAAAATAAGCAGCCTCAAAGCGAAATCAAGAACGATTGCTGCTGTAGTGGCAGCGATTGGTCTAGTAACCACGGTTATATTGGGCTTTGTCACAGGTCCCGTAGGCATCGCGATTGGCTTAGCAGCAGCTTTAGCAAAAGCTGGCATTCCACTTGGAATTATTTATGGCCATTCAATACCAAAGCTAGAGCAACAACTAACAATAATTGAGAAGTTTTACAACAAGCTGCAAGATGCTTTGATTCGTGCTTAGCAAGATTGCCTTAAGATCGATGAGGCTTTAAAAACGGAGCTGAAGGAAATCAATGAACTAGCTAGTGACATTCAAACACCCAATGTAAGTTTTTCGTGTATTTCGCGAAATGATGTGTTTAGAAAAATGATTCCATATAATTTTGATGTGTGGGCCTCAGTGTCACTTTGGTCTGCGAAAATTTAACAGGCTACTCAATACCAGACACAGCCAGATAGTAACGATTTAATAATTCAAAATATTTTGTTCATTTCACAGCCCGATGATATGGTGATTCCGGAATTCAGTAGTGTGTTTGTCGACTCGTTGAATACGCTTTCTAATTCATGTAAGAGGTACGTCACATCACACCGATCAACGCCATCTAGAAGACGACGGGATGCCGTTGCCAAGAAGCTATCAATTACACCAACCAACTATCGCTTGGAAGCAGGAATGGTTTTGAATGAAAATTACGGAGTCATGCACGAGATGGTATTCGCTAATTTGAAAGAATTCTTCAGCGATCCGCTCATTTCGCATGCTTTATAAAATAGCGTAATGATTTTGTTCTGCATAGAAATATCCGTAAAATTTGCAGTTTGATTGAATTTCGTGTTTCCAAACATGCAGAGAATACTGTTGAAAATTTTCAACTATTATTTGATACGCAAACATTTTTACTTATATGTATGAACTTTGTAAACCAAATAAAGAGATTTCACTATTTTACGCCTGAGTTTCAAACTTTAACATGATGAATTATAATCGTATTTGTGTATTGTGCATCACACGAATTGTGTTCGTTTTTAAACCTTCTCTTGCATTATTTGCTTTTGATTATGTTATGTGCGTTGCTAAGAACAAAATACACGTATTTTCCGGCATTCTCACACAATGTTTTATTGAACAAGAAAGGAAAGCTAACTTCGGGCGCAGCCGAAGTTGATATACCCTTGCAGAATATTCTGTAAATAATATTCTCCAAAATTATTCATATGATGCATTCTTAATACTCATAAAAAATCCCAACTTCCTAACTTTAAAAACACCAAAGTTATGGCATTTTCAATCGTTCAGTTATATGGCAGGTATAGGATATAGTCGGCCGATCCCGGCTTATATAGTGCGTGCAAAGGAAAGAAGGTGTGTGCAAAGTTTCAATTCGATATCTTTAAACTGAGAGACTAGTTCGCGTAGAAACAGACAGACAAACAGACAGACGGCCAGACAGACGGACGAACAGACAGACAGACGGACATGCTTATATCAACTCAGAAGGTGATCCCGATCAAGAATATATATACTTTATAGGGTCGGAGATGTCTCCTTCACTGCGTTGCACACTTTTGACCAAAATTATAATACCCTCTGCAAGGGTATAAAAAGAGCATTGACTCAAAGGTATACGAATTACTTCAAACATTTCCTTTAGTAAAAACATTTATGACAGATAACGAGCCGAGTTTCGTATTGACACAGTTTAAATCCTTTTTACAACGTTCTGGAACATCAATTCATTACTAGGTGGGGTGAAAAGTAACCTCCTTGACCGCCAGAATGCGCTACTACTGCAAAGAAGGTTATGGTTCCCTACCGTGCGTTCATATTTAGGCAAGCATACCAAATTTCAGATGGGGCAAATGCTCCGTCAGATTACACCGTCAAATATTGGTTTCGAGAGTTTCGTGGTGGCCGCAACTCCACTACCGATGAAGTCCGCAGCGGCAGCCCTTCCGATGCGGTTACAGAGGACAATGTCAAAAAAATACATGAAATGGTATTGGTTGATCGCAAAGTGAAAGTGCGCGAGTTAGCAGATGCCACAAAGATCAGTACTGAGCGCACACGCCATATTTTGAACGAGATTCTGCATATGAAAAAGTTATGGTGCCGCGCATGCTCACTCCGGACCAAAAACTCGAACGCGAGAGCAGTTCGAAAGAGTGTTTGGACTTACTGATGCGGAATCCGGCGGGCTTTTGGCGTCGATTGGTAACTGTTGATGAAACCTGGATCCACTATTACACACCAGAGAACAGAATGAGTGCCCGACAATGGACCAAAGCCGGCAAGAGTCCTCCGAAGCGGCCGAGGGAAAGGTTATGGCGTGAATTTTTTGGAATTGTCATGGCATACTCTTCGTGGACTACCTCGAAAAAGGAAAAAGCATTAACAGCGAGTATTACTGTGCATTGAAGGCCGAAATCGCTGCAAAACGGCTTCGCATGAAGCGAAACAAAATTTTGTTTGTGCAAGACAATGCACAAGAGCGTAGCAACCACGGCAAAAATAGGTGACTTAGGGCTCCAATTGCTTGGGCATCCACCTTATTCACCCGATTTGCCTCCCTCGGACTATTATCGCTTCTTCACGGACCTGAAAAGATATCTCAGTAATAAAAAATTCAGGTCACGGTTACTTTTTACTCCATCTAGTATACAGACCCTAGGCATAGCCTATCCAATGGACAAGTTGAAAGAGTTTCAACCTTAACAGAAATAGGTCGTTGTATTAAAGACGAGTACCGCCTCCTAGATTATTCTGAAATTATTATAAGAGCAGCTTACACTCATAGCAAAATCAACCCTAAATTTTAGAAATTCGCCTTAAAACTTTATTTTTTTTAAATCGAAGAAAAGATTTCTATTTTCAAGGAATTTTTTTTCTCAAAACAAGAAAACTTTTCTTGGATCAAGAAAGTGTTTCTCAAATGTAGAAATTGTCGGCATAAACTAAACTCACCTTAAATCCAAGAAAGAATTTCTATAATTTAGTAAAAATGGTACTTGTTTTTAGAATTTTTTTTCTTCAAAATAGAAATTCTGCCCTTAAAAATTATTTACCCTAAAAAATATAAAAATGTTCTCAAATTAACCTTAAAAATTCGATAACCCTAAAAAATAGAAACGCTTAAAAGTGTGAATTCTGATTTAGAATGGGACATTGCACAAAATTTAAAAATATAAAAATTTTTTCAAATTAACCTTAAAAATTCGAAAACCATAAAAAATAGAAACGCTTAAAAGTGTGAATTCTGACTTAGAATGGGACATTGCACAAAATTTAAACATTTTTAAAATCCTCATGTCCCAACTATTACCATCTAGAAATAAAAGGAGTATTAACGAATTAGGAACAGTATGGAAGTAGCTACACCTGACCATGACGACTTAATAAGAATTGAAAATAAAATTAACGAACTTACAGAAAACAATAACAAAAAACTTACAATAAAATCACGAATATTTCAGGAAGTAAAATTAATCACCTAAACCCTTGACTCAATCATTTTTAAACAAGAAAGGAAAGCTAACTTCGGGCGGAGCCGAAGTGGAAATACCCTTGCAGAATATTCTGTAAATTATATTCTCCAAAATTATTCATATGATGCATTCATATGATGCATTCTTAAAAATCCCAACTTCCTAACTTTAAAAACACCAAAGTTATGGCATTTCCAATCGTTCAGTTATATGGCAGCTATAGAATATTGTCGGCCGATCCTTATAAAATTTTGTAGATCGGATTGATTGGCCAAACATAAAGAAAATACCAGCTTCCTAACTTAACAAACACCAAAGTTATGGCATTTCCGATCAATCAGTTATATGGCGGCTATAGGATATAATCGGCCGATCGTTATAGGATGTAGTCGGCCGATCCCGGCCTTTCCGACTTATATTGTGCTGTAACGATTCGTTCGGCTACGGTGTTAACAAAAAAAGGTATAAAGGATGCACGCTAGTGTCCAGCTGATCCTTGTCGGCTATATGGGGTGGTGATCTTGTCCTCAACCTTTTAGCCTTCAGTCATTTCTAGAATATCAAATAAGAATAATCGCCCACCACTAAACAAACATCAGCTCGACAGAAACTCCCCCGAATTCCCAAAGACCCTCTGATGATATTGAGGAATCTTTGATGCCCTCCCTGCCTTGGCCATTCCCACCTAATTTAGTCATATTTTGTTTAAACGGCCCTTTGGGTCGCCAACGGCCTTCACCGGGAGATCATCCTAATTAGAGGCAATTTCAAAAAGTTCTTAAAACATAAAATATATGTATTTACACACTACAGAAAATTCTTACAATTAACAGACATTATTAAAATAATAAAATATATAAATAAATGAATCAAAATGCATACAAATGCATACAAATACAAAATCACGTAAAATATTTAAATAAAAAGAGTTCCTAAATCAACTCCAGAGAATCACAAAAAAATATACGCGAATATTGAGCGGCCGAAATTTACATATATGCAAATGCAATTAGTGAGTGACTTTACACTGCTGTTTCTTTTTTTTTTTACACAAAAATCAAATAAATCCGCTCCAAAGTATTTCGCGAAGGGCATTGACCTTGAATCCCTACTCCCGATCATTCGTATTGCTGGCCGTGGCCGTGAAATTCTATTTCTTTTGGTTCTTGCATTTCCTTTTTCTTCTTTTTTACATTCGACTAATATGGGCCAGTGGGGCAACGTTTGGTCATTAGTGGATTTTGCATTAGATTATCATTTCCGAGAAATTTTGTATAATAGTGAAATATCACTCACCACCGTGTTGGATGTCCATCGACGAAAGCGCTTCCGTGAGGTTTCCTAAAAAAAACAAATCACCAACACCACCACTGTGCAAACATTTTTTCTTTTACATTTCATTTCAACAAAATTTGCACGGCACCAGCGGAATAGAAATTAAATTACTCTTTTTTTCATTTATTCACGGGGTTAGGGTTTTATCAAAGACCAATATAAACAATTATTGGTATATTGGTCTTTGGTTTTATCCTCCCTCTCACGCGTTTTAGTAAATTTTTGATGATTCTCCGCTCTTTCCTTTTTCGTCTTCTTGCTTCTTTTTTTATATAAATCGCTTTTGTACCACCTCACTAACACTTACACTAATTCTTAAACTTGTATTCACATTGCTTGCATTTTTGCTTATTTTATAATAAATTCTCCTCCGTTTCCGCTCGCGATTTCTTATTTCTTTTTCTTCACTTTACATTTAAATATATTTAATTATTTATGTAGGACGATCGCACGCAGGTCTACTGAATCACGGAGTACCACGGGAACTGCTCGAATGGTTTTCTTGTTTCACTCAGCCATATTCCCGCTTGGAGAGTCGGGAGATTGGAGAGCACAATGGGAATGAGTGTTATTCCAGCCGAAATCACCTTCTAATTGGAGTCGAGTATTTTGATCTCGAGCCTTTTGGTGTCTTTGGTTTACTTTGGCTTTTCTTCAACCCGCCCTCAACTCTGGCTATATCTACGCACGAATTACAACTATGTACAAATATTAAAATAAGGTGCAATAAAAAGGCATACAAAATCTAAGGCCCCCTTGAGTTGGATGCCGAGGAAATTTCCCACTCGTCGCCGTCCTCCTTATGTCTTTTTTTCTCTCTTCGGGAACTTTGATGGCTTTTCTAATCTGGAATTTTTCCAACTGCTGCCGCGAGTTGTCCGGGCCAGGCATTAAGCGTCAAAGCTAATTAAAATGATAAAACTGGATTGCTTGCCCGTAGATAATCCTCAACATTTTCTGGCTTACCCTTGGAATCGGCTTTAGGGTCGGTCGATTTTTGTTCAATTATTCGGTTTCTTTTTATTTTTTTTGTTGCTGCTCCCACTGAAACACATTATTCTTAATTTTTTTCCGCTCAGGCCTCACAAGTTTTTTTTTTTTTTAAACACTTAGTAGACACAACGTTACTCTATCCCTGCCGAAAATCGAAAGAAAAATTGTGGATGCCGGAACTTCGCCATTTTTTCTGACCTGACAAGTGCCTCTGTTGCCTCTTACTCCGAAACCTTTACCCCCAGAATTCTTCTTCTATCCCAGCCGGTAGTACCCAAGCCGACAACTAGATGGCGGCACAATAATCTCCCACACTGCAAAGCAACTTCTCTGCCACAAGCGTTACACGGCGTGCAAAGGAAAGAAGGGTGTGTGCAAAGTTTCAATTCGATAAAACTAAGAGACTAAAAAGTACGGGGAACGAAATACAGTGACTCCATCGCTTAATCGGACAAGTACCTTCTTATGATAAATGTGCTCTAAAAATATACTAAATGGGCTTAATTAATTTTTTAAAATTTTTTTATTATAAATATACACTTTCATCTATCTAAAACAAAAGAAAAAAGTCAACATTTTTGTTAAGAACCCAAAGTTTTCAAACAAATACAAATTTATATCGATATTTGGCGCTCAACGAATAATCGGACAATCCCAAAATGAACACAAAAAATCGTTTTTTTTCCTGGAATTCGATGCAAACTTTAGGCTTTTTGAATTGCGTTTGGTTTATAATAGAGATTAGGAGCAGAAAACATAAATTTGCTATTATAAAGTAGAAAAATGGCTCCAAATGGAAAGCAATCCTCTGTAGAACTTCGGCAGTTAGTTGTTAAGCTACATTTTGAAGGAAAAACTGTAAGGGAAATCTCCGAATTAGTTGGAAAAAGCAAATCTACGGTCCACGACATTATTAAGCGGTTCCCTGATAAATTTAGATTTGCCAATAAAAGCAGGGAAGGCCAAAAAAAGATCTTAAATGACCGAGAAGAGAGGTCGGTTTTAAAAGAAATGAAACAAGATCCCTTCAAAACTGCTAAATAACTAAAGATTTCTTTACAAAACCGAATTGGTAAGGACGTGTGTTTCAATACTGTGCGTAATACTTTAAATAAATTCGATTTCCACGGAAGATTTGTGCGGAAGAAGCCCTTTATTAGCCCCAAGAACAAATAAAATCGCATTAAATATGCAAAAGAATATTTGATGAAAACAGGGGATTTTTGGAAGACGGTAATATAGTAGTTATTGAGCTAAAAAAATATTTTTGTTGATTTTTTTATTTAAATAGAACCTTTAATTAATTAATAATAATTAATTTAATTAATAAAAAAAAAAGTTGAACGGAGCATATTGTACAAACTTTTTTTTTGTCGTACATATTATTTCATTCCTCAGAAACGTCAAATGCTATATTTTTTTATATGTACAGTGGCTCACAGCTTATTTGACCCACACCTAATTTTCAACATTAAACAGGTATAACTCCTGAACCATAAGAGATACGCATAAAAATAAAACGCAGAAAGGTTAACTGTTGTTTTAACTTCAAAAATATGTTTTCATTTATTTATTCTAGCAAGGAACTTCTTAATTAAACAATAAAAACTAAAAATAATGCCTTTTTCAATGTCACAGCTTATTTGACCCAGTTCATCAAATTAATTATAAAAAATTGCATAAAAATATTTTTTTAACTTTTAGTATTTGGTATGTCCGCCCTTTTGGTCCACAACCGACTTCAGTCGATTGGGAATAGATTCGACCAATTTTTTTGAGGTTCCTGGGGTGATTTTAGCCCATTCTTCGAGCAAAGCCGTTTTCAAGTCATTTTTATTGGAAATATTGCGCTCCCGAATTTTTGAGTCCCGCAAAGCCCACAAATTCTCAATAACATTAAAATCGGGTGACTGAGCTGGAGATTTCATTATATTGGGACAATTATATCCCAGCCAATATTGAATAATACCCTACTTATGCTTTGGGTCATTGTCTTGGTAGAACCGAAAACCCTGTTTTATTCCCAATTTCTCAGCACTTTAAAGTAAATTATCCTTAAGGATATTAAGATAAACATTTTTATTCATTATGCTTTCAATAAATTTTAGGTTTCCGACTCCTGCTGCGGACTTACAGGCCCAAACCATAACGTGTCCGCCGTCATGCTTAACGGTGGGTTTTAGATGTTTGTCCTGCAGCTCTGTATTGGCTTTACGACATAGCTAAGAACGTCCTCGGACCAAATATATTAAATTTTGACTCATCACCGAAAATGACGTAATATTTTTGGGTCTAAATGTATGACAAATACAAAATCACGTAAAATATTTAAATAAAAAGAGTTCCTAAATCAACTCCAGAAAATCACAAAAAAATATACGCGAATATTGAGCGGCCGAAATTTACATATATGCAAATGCAATTAGTGAGTAACTTTACACTGCTGTTTCTTTTTTTTTTTTACACAAAAATCAAATAAATCCGCTCCAAAGTATTTCGCGAAGGGCATTGACCTTGAATCCCTACTCCCGATCATTCGTATTGCTGGCCGTGGCCGTGAAATTCTATTTCTTTTGGTTCTTGCATTTCCTTTTTCTTCTTTTTTACATTCGACTAATATGGGCCAGTGGGGCAACGTTTGGTCATTAGTGGATTTTGCATAAGATTATTATTTCCGAGAAATTTTGTATAATAGTGAAATATCACTCACCACCGTGTTGGATGTCCATCGACGAAAGCGCTTCCGTGAGGTTTCCTAAAAAAAAACAAATCACCAACACCACCACTGTGCAAACATTTTTTCTTTTACATTTCATTTCAACAAAATTTGCACGGCACCAGCGGAATAGAAATTAAATTACTCTTTTTTTCATTTATTCACGGGGTTAGGGTTTTATCAAAGACCAATATAAACAATTATTGGTATATTGGTCTTTGGTTTTATCCTCCCTCTCACGCGTTTTAGTAAATTTTTGATGATTCTCCGCTCTTTCCTTTTTCGTCTTCTTGCTTCTTTTTTTATATAAATCGCTTTTGTACCACCTCACTAACACTTACACTAATTCTTAAACTTGTATTCACATTGCTTGCATTTTTGCTTATTTTATAATAAATTCTCCTCCGTTTCCGCTCGCGATTTCTTATTTCTTTTTCTTCACTTTACATTTAAATATATTTAATTATTTATGTAGGACGATCGCACGCAGGTCTACTGAATCACGGAGTACCACGGGAACTGCTCGAATGGTTTTCTTGTTTCACTCAGCCATATTCCCGCTTGGAGAGTCGGGAGATTGGAGAGCACAATGGGAATGAGTGTTATTCCAGCCGAAATCACCTTCTAATTGGAGTCGAGTATTTTGATCTCGAGCCTTTTGGTGTCTTTGGTTTACTTTGGCTTTTCTTCAACCCGCCCTCAACTCTGGCTATATCTACGCACGAATTACAACTATGTACAAATATTAAAATAAGGTGCAATAAAAAGGCATACAAAATCTAAGGCCCCCTTGAGTTGGATGCCGAGGAAATTTCCCACTCGTCGCCGTCCTCCTTATGTCTTTTTTCTCTCTTCGGGAACTTTGATGGCTTTTCTAATCTGGAATTTTTCCAACTGCTGCCGCGAGTTTTCCGGGCCAGGCATTAAGCGTCAAAGCTAATTAAAATGATAAAATTGGATTGCTTGCCGTTAGTTGATCCTTAACATTTTCTGGCTTACCCTTGGAATCGGCTTTAGGGTCGGTCGATTTTTGTTTAATTATTTGGTTTCTTTTTATTTTTTTTTTGTTGCTGCTCCCACTGAAACACATTATTCTTCATTTTTTTCCGCTCAGGCTTCACAAGTTTTTTTTTTTTTTAAACACCTACTAGACACAACGTTAATCTGTCCCTGCCGAAAATCGAAAGAAAAATTGTGGCGCGCGGAACTCGGTCGGAGCTGTCTCCGTTCTCTCTAGCCATGACTTCGCCATTTTTCCTGACCTGACAAGTGCCTCTGTTGCCTCTTTTACTCCGAAACCTTTACCCCCAGAATTCTTCTTCTATCCCAGCCGGTAGTACTCAAGCCGACAACTAGATGGCGGCACAATAATCTCCCACACTGCAAAGCAACTTCTCTGCCACAAGCGTTACACTGCGTGCAAAGGAAAGAAGGGTGTGTGCAAAGTTTCAATTCGATAAAACTAAGAGACTAAAAAGTACGGAAACGAAATAAATTAAAACCAAGATACAAAAAACAGGTATGTAGTTAAAGAAAACAAAGGTAACAAAGTTATAATAAATAATAGAAATAGAATTATCCACAAAGATAATATTAAGTATTAATATATTTTTAACTTTCAGATAATGAATACTATAATATATATAGTTATATGGCAGCTATAGGATATAGTCGGCCGATCCTTATGAAATTTGATAGGTCGGATTGATTGGCCAAAAATAAAACCCATAGAAAATCCCAACCAAGTTTTGATAATCGCATAAACTAATTCCGAGATAATCGACTATTCAAACCACGACTTTTGCATCTACAAAGACTTATGATTCATACGCAGAACTTTTTCATATCACTAATATATGTACATATGTATGTATGTATGCATTTACAAAGAAATTATTAAGGAAGAATCAGAAAGCTTAGAAGAATTCAGAAATGATCAGTTCCACTGGGAGTTGACTTACAAACTAAAAACCATCGACTTAACTTTATCACAACTAACTCCATCAAGACAAACAAGAAAGGAAAGCTAACTTCGGGCGGAGCTTAAGTTGATATACCCTTGCAGAATATTCTGTAAATTATATTCTCCAAAATTATTCATATGATGCATTCTTAATACCCATAAAAAAACCAAACTTCCTAACTTTACAAACACCAAAGTTATGGCATTTCCGATCAATCAGTTATATGGCAGCTATAAGATATAGTCGGTAGATCCTTATGAAATTTGGTAGGTCGGGTTGATTGACCAAAGATAACATCCTAACCCCCTAACTTTAAAAACACCAAAGTTATGGCATTTTCGATCGTTCAGTTGTATGGCAGCTATAGGATATAGTCGGCCGTTCCGACTTATATACTGCGTGCAAAGGAAAGAAGGGTGTGTGCAAAGTTTCAATTCGATATCTTTAAAACTGAGAGACTAGTTCGCTTAGAAACAGATAAACAGTATTGTATCTCTAAGATGCATAACGGCCATACATATGTACATTGGTTTTGCAATACGCAGCTCGTTTTTTGGTGGCGACAAAAACTCCGTTCGCACAAAGTTGGGAGCATAAAAATCTAAAAATAGAATTGCACGAATAAGCAAGTCCATATGTGTGCGTTTTTGTTCGAGAAGACGATTTTCGGCCAGAAATCATTTCAGGACTAAGAAACTAATTGTGTGTCAAAAGAACTTTTATGGTTGAACAGAATGTTTATTATACCCTTGCAGAGGGTATTATAATTTTGGTCAGAAGTTTGTAACGCAGTGAAGGAGACTTTTCCGACCCTATAAAGTGTATATATTCTTGATCAGGATCCATTGGGGAGTCGATATAGCCATGTCCGTTTGTCTGTTTCTACGCAAACTAGTCTCTCAGTTTTAAAGATTAAACAGTAAATTAAAGAATCCAAGCTTTTTTAAGAGGATGATTAAATAATGTTGTTGCTATGACTTTTGTTAGTATCTGAAACTGGGAAGTGTTGTCTTGAAACCATTAGGTCAATTTGTCAATAAGTCTATGACTACCATTACAATCCCCAATACTGAGTCACGCTCTCTATCGCTGCTTGACCCCTCCGCGGTTTGTAAAAGCGTTTTGTTTTCGAGTTGGTTTATGGTTGTTGTGTCTAGGCTTGAGTATTCCCCCACTAGTGTTTCGTTTGCATAATTGATTTGAATAGCTTTCTAGTGCTCAATTTACTCCACACTGACAGAAACTAGTATTTAATTTCGGACATTTTTATTTTGATACAAAAAAATAACAATTATTGGTATTTGTTAATACTTATGCTTTGTTGAAAAAGACTTTGTACATTCATTAAATGGTAAACTCTTCAAGACATCTCAAGTTGTATTAAGGCTGATTTTGTTCACATTTGGTTTTGATTTTTTTCTAAAATAATGGAATGTATTTGGAACCATAATTCAAATTAAAGCATTTTTCAGTGCATGATAATCTTTCACTATATCACTTGTGTTTAAAGGTTAAGAAAATTGTTTTGTGAAGTGGTAATGTGTCGCTAATAGTTGAAACGTCTCTGGCTATTCGTGTAGTGAATGGCCAAAATTGCGCCCAGCACGAGCATGACAATCTACAAAAGAGAACATATGCATTTAAGTTAATAATTAGTTAAATAATGTGTAATAGGGTAAGACTCACATTAAATCCGAACAGTCCCCACTCCATATACCTTACTATCGAGTTCTCATCCTCAAAAGAAAGTTCCACATTCCTGAGACATCCCTCCCGATTGAGATTCAGGGGATTCACACAGATATTCTCCTTGCAGCAACTGTTGGGTGCAGTGTGGTTCCAGACTTTGCTATTCAGGTAGTCCGCGGCACCATCTAGGCCACAGCATTGGTACTGCAATGAATGGACATTTATGAAGTAGTAATTAACTAAAGAAAACTCGAGAAAAACATTGATAAATTAAATGTAATTTAATCTACTTATTAATTGTAAGCTGGTAAAAGAATTGTATCTTAGGGCATTTCTCTTTTATAAACAAGTATTACCTTTGCTAATAAAATACATTAATTTAAAATTCAATGGTTTATTCATTAGCAAACATGAAAGATGAAGGCCGTACTTACAGATGTCTGAATAGTATCCATGCTACCTGGATGAGTCTCCTCAAGTTTCCAATGATCCTTGACTTCTTGGATAGCGTAGTTCTTAAATATATCTTTGGGATGAAGGATGATGAAGGTCAATACTACTACCAGCAAAGCCAGCAGAAATGACACGTACTGCAGGGCAAATAAAGTAAGTTACTCATGGTGTGATTAATAATGTAATAGCATCGTTCAAGTACAAACCATCCAGAGCATGCGCGGTCCTTCGCGAACGGCTCCATAGTAGCCAAACAGGGATGTCAAAATTATAACGACACCCACGACCAGGATGCCAATAACATACCCATACCCCACCATTCCCAAGCTAAGGGCTCCGGAAACGATCACTAGGATTCCAATTATCTGAAAGTTAGAAGACACATACATAAATAAATACGCCTGTTGCTGATTAAAAAGCAGTGTATGTGCTATATATATACATACAGTTTGTCAAGAAACTCTTTACACACTGAAAAAATAACATATATTTTGACTTTGCATGCAAAAATTAGGCATTTCGTTTAGTTTTTTCAATATTTTTTTAATGCAGAACTATTATATACGAACTTTTTAATGAGTATGTACAAAAATAAAAACATAACAACGCAAAGGAAAACTTGTAATCAACAAAATAGGAGCTTACAAATTTTTTGACACTGTCAAGAAACTCTTTACACATCTTAGTTTTCAATTCTGTTTTGTCCTTTTTCAAGAAAAAACGGTACTTTACCGTTGTTTATGCTTATGCACTATGCGCTATGTTTTCATTTCTTTCCCTTGCGTTATGTTTTTGTTTTTGTACGTACTCATTAAAAAGTTCCTATATAATAGTTCTGCATTAAAAAAATATTGAAAAAACTAAACGAAATGCCTAATTTTTGCATGCAAAGTCAAAATATATGTTATTTTTTCAGTGTGTAAAGAGTTTCTTGACAAACTGTATACTGTTTGTACTGTCTATATCAAGTTTCATATTTGGCCGTTACCAATACGAAAGAACAATATATGTATGTACACAATACTTAATTGGAAGTCAATTCCATGAATTGGAGAACAAATTGTTCGGGAAAAAATCAGTTCGTTGATTAAATTAAATTATTAGTCTTTTACTCTACAGCAAAGGTTTAATTGTTACATTTTTTTTATTTTTGAATTAGGAAAAGCTTTATATTGCCAGTATTTCAAGTATCCACATTATATAAATGAGCAAATGAACAACATTCGCATTTCATAATAGTCCGTTGACTATTTTGAAGAGGTTCTCTCATCGCTATTATCTCATCGGCTGACTCTATTCTTCTATGTACATATATTAACCTCGCTTTTAAAGCTAAACGTGAATGGATGACTCATTTCGACGCTTGGAAAACAAGGCAGAGCAGATTTCGTGCTCTACTTACCAGCCATATTGTATTAGAGAAGAAAAACGAGTACTTTAAAGTGCTCGTTTTGCAGCTCATTTCGAATTTATGTTTCTATTTGTTTATGTTATTATTATTCTGGCGGAACTTATCTGGTTGAGCAGCACGAACTACTCAGCGTGACCGCGCCGGACCAAACGAGAAATACCAATTTGGTCTCAAAAATATACTATAAAATACTATTTCATATTTTACAAAATACCACTATAAATACCATAACAAATAAATCGCCTGGAAATTCAATTATAATATATAATGTGCGTCAAATTAGCGTCGGTGACTTAGCGTCGATGGCGGAACGGTGGAATTTGGAACATTGAGGCTGTTTTTATTTTTTTATTTTCTTGCTATTTGAAAACTTTTAGATGCAAAAATATTAAAAAAAGAAAATCCTAACTATATATGTAAGATTTAAGCATATTGGAGGTCTGGAAGTATTTCAAAAATGCATTTGAAAAATCGACTCCCCATACTTTGGAGAATATCTCAACTCACAGAGCGTGTGCCAAGTTGCACGCTACATCAGCTTAAAGGACGTTTCTTTAAGGATATAAACTTAAAATTTTATAAAAATCAAACCCACAGTTTTTGAGAAATTCGCTTAACAGTGGGCAAGCGTCTGAATCAGCCCATACAAAAAAAGGCTACAAAATTGAATTGGAAATAAAGTCCTTCACAGTGCGTGAGCCAAAATGCCGTGTATATAGGCGTTGATAAAAATTTGTCCCACAGTTTTTGAGAAAATCGCATTACAGTTTGCGTAGTTTAAAGGGATATAAAAGTGCCGCCCACTCTATTACTTAAACCAATCGTTAGCCTGAACCATGAACCAACTTATTTTCTGTCGTTTAAAATACCAATCGACGCTAACCTTTGAAAAATTGCACACAGAGCGTGTGCCAAGTCAGGAGATATTTTAAAAAATTGATAGGCAACCGAATTAACTTTGAAGAAAGTTTCAATCAAATCGTACACACAGTTTTCTTGAAATCAATACTTTCTCATGATCACGTCACACTTGAGCTGTTCCAGACAGCAACCATCACAAAATTGTCCCGTCCATGACAGCAACCGTCAAAAAATACCAATTCGACGCTAACTTTTGAAAAATTCCTACGCCCCTCACAGAGCGTGTGCCAATCGAACTAACTTTCAAAATTTGTACATTCTTTAAAATTACATATAGAAATGAACTTAGTGAAATTTGCCTTTACCCTGCAGTACCGTTCATCACCTTTTAATCGCTTTTTCATCACCAAAAATTCATCACTGCTGATGATTAATCGATGAATCTTCATACAAATTAGTGATGAATTTAACATTAGCATGTCCTTGGAGTTAATCAGTGAAAAATTCATCACTCTTTAATCAGGAATTCATCACTCTTTTTTCAGTTTTTCATCACTCTTTAATCAGTAATTCATCACACAGAGACAGAGTAAGAGAAGGAGTTGGAAATTTTTCTGCGTTTCCTACGATCGGGGACTGAGAGTTTCGGCTCTGCCTGCGTCGCACTTGGCTCTGCCGACTTTGCCTTTGGCTCTGCCGGCGTCGCAGTCCGCTGCTGATTAAACGGTGATGAATTTTTGTAGTGATGAATTTCGGAACTGCAGGGTGTATATCGGCAGTCATGCACGCAGAGAGGGCAAACACAAAGAGCAAAGTCAAAAGGCCGGACCCCAACTTCGGTGCCGCTTTTGCCATTCTTAAGCCAAACAAACAGAAATTTTTGTGTTGGGTTGGGAACGAGCAGCTGCTTATACTTGGCAGAACCAAAACTGTAGAAAGTCGGCAGTCCTTGGCTGTGCCGCTAGCTCAGTTTTCTCTCAGGGCGGATTCCCCCTAATGCCACAGCTCGCAACATAAACGTCGATGACTAAACTGTCTCACATCACAAAATAATCGCTCATCACTAACAAACAAAACAAACAAAACGTAAACAATGCAAATAATTATAAGTGACCCGAAAATGTTTTGGTGGCTATTGTTGACCCAGCCAAGCACGCCCACCCAACCAAGGATGCCCCGGAGGATTCTTTAGAGGCATCACACATAGTCATTTGGCCAAAGTCACTCCTCCCGACTAAGACAGCTCCATATCACCTACAGCGACAATTCACTCGCACATTTCGGTTTCTATGTACATTTAATATCCAGTAAGTAAGAATTACCTTCCCTTGGCAAAGGCTACAGACGCCGCGGAAATTATGATCCACCAGTCATGTATTGGTGGAACTCGCAGTGAAATGAGTCGCAAAAAGGGGCACACATTATGTATGTGTCGGGTCACCTAATCCTGAGGAGCTCCTGGGGAATAGAAGGGACAGGCCAAACGGTACGTAATATGCGCTGTAAACTATCCGGCCGAAAACTACGAGGACAACTAGGGTTTTCGGGTCTAAGTCCAGATAAATTTACAGATCAACACGGATGTTATATACTATATATGAGGAAACAAGTGTGTACATTTAATGAACAATTATTACTTTCAGCCACTTCTGGACTAGGCACAGGTCAAGATATGCCCGGTCGAGGAGTACCCTGCCGGAGGCCAGCGGCAGTAAAGGCCTGGAATACCACCAGGAACGGTGGCGAAGGCGAGGATGATGGCGGTGGCTCTCAACGCCGCGCGAATTGGCAGACTGATGACTCCAAAGCGAGTGGGACTTAGTAGCCCGGAACGGACTCACCGGGGAATGTGGGATGGCGTTGGCGGCGTCCGAGGAAGTCGAGTTGTGCTGGTCCAAACCTTTTGGTTGGGTCGAACGAAGGTGCATATTGTGTTGGGACGCCGGTTGCCTTTTTTTTTATTTCAGCACATACACTAATTTAATAACTCCCGCTCCGTCTAGCTTCCTGGACAATATGGCTGCGACTATCCCAATATCTGCCTATCATTGCTATATCGCCATATTCCGTTGCCTCTCTCGAAACTGGGTCATTGGACATATTCAAGGACACAGTAAAGTAATCCCTGAGCGAACACGGATTTTTTTAAATGGCCAGATCGTCCGCCAGATTCCCCAAAGTGGACGCCACCGACACCATCGCTCTATCATCCTAACCTATCGATAGAGTCCATCCCATTATCGACTCCAACTGCAACAAATCGTAATCGTCACCAAAAACTCTTGTTAATCTTAACAACAAAAACATATTGTTATTTATCGCTGCTGTTATGTTTCCATGTTGATTGTTACTCTTGCTACGTTTTATAGCCATTTAATTGGTTGATTAAGGAAAATAAAATAAAAGTTATATAAACCAAGAAAGGAAAGCTAACTTTGGGCGGAGCCGAAGTTGATATACCCTTGCAGAATACTCTGTAAATTATATTCTCCAAAATTATTCATATGATGCATTCTTAACACTCATAAAAAATCCCAACTTCCTAACTTTAAAAACAGCAAAGTTATGGGATTTCCGATCGTTCAGTTATATGGCAGCTATAGGAAACAGTCGGCCGTTCCTTATGAAATTTGGTAGGCCGGATTGATTGGCCAAACATAAAAACCATAGAAAATCCTTCCTAACTTTACAAACACCAAAGTTATGGCATTTCCGATCAATCAGTTATATGATGGCTATAGGATATACCGATCCTTATGAAATTTGGTAGGTCAGATTGATTGGCCAAATATAAAAACCATACAAATTTCCAACTTCCTAACGTAAAAAACACCAAAGTTATGGCTTTTCCGATCGTTCAGTTATAAGGCAGCTATATGATATAGTCGGCCGATCCGGCTCGTTCCGACTTATAAACTACCTGCAATGGAAAGACAACGTTTTGGACAGTTTCAAGCAGATAGCTTTAAAACTGAGGGACTAGTTTGCGTTGCAAACTTTTGACTGAAATTATAATAACCTCTGCAAGGGTATCAAAATAGAGAAATAGCTAAAAACAAGAAAGGAAAGCTAACTTCGGGCGGAGCCGAAGTTGATATACCCTTGCAGAATACTCTGCAAATTATATACTCCAAAATTATTCATATGATGCATTCTTAATTCTCATATAAAATCCCAACTTCCTAACTTTAAAAACAGCAAAGTTATGGCATTTCCAATCGTTTAGTTATATGGCAGCTATAGGATATAGACGGCCGATCCCTATGAAATTTGATAGGTCGGATTGATTGGCCAAATATAAAACCCATAGGAAATCCCAGCTTCCTAACTTAACAAACACCAAAGTTATGGCATTTCCGATCAATCAGTTATATGGCAGCTATAGGATATAGTCGACCGATCCCGGCCGTTCCGACTTATATACTGCAAAGGAAAGAAGGGTGTGTGCAAAGTTTCAATTCAATAGCTTTAAAACTGAGAGACTAGTTTGCGTAGAAACAGACAGACGGACAGACGGACATGGCTATATCAACTCAGGAGGTGATCCTGATCAAGAATATATATACTTTATAGGGTCGGAGATGTCTCCTTCACTGCGTTGCACACTTTTGACCAAAATTATAATACCCTCTGCAAGGGTATAATGACGCAACCATCGACAACTCGAGAGATTACACTCATAGCAAAAGTAACCCTAAATTTTAGAAATTCGCCATAAAACTTTATTATTTCTAAGACAAAGAAAGATTTATATTTTCAAGGAATTTTTTTCTCAAAACAAGAAAACTTTTCTTAAATCAAGAAAGTGTTTCTCAAATGTAGAAATTATTATGTTCGTCTTTTACGTCACTATGTTCACACCAGACCACTAGCGTTTCGTTTGCGCTATTGATTTGAATAGCTTTAGTGGTCAATTTACTCCAACGTAGAAGACTATCCACACTGACAGAAAGTAGTATTTAATATAAATAATAAATAAAATAACAATAATTGGTATTTGTTAATATTTAATTTTTGTGGAAAAAGACTTTGTACATTTTTTAAATAGTAAACTCGTCAAGACTTCTCGAGAACATCAATTCAAGTTAAAGCATTTTCCAGTGCTTGATAAACTTTCAACGTAAACACTATATCACTTGTGTTTAGGGGTTAAGAAAATGGTTTTGTGAAGTGGTAATGTGTCGCTAATAGTTGAAACGTCTCTGGCTATTCGTGTAGTGAATGGCCAAAATTGCGCCCAGCACGAGCATGACAATCTACAAAAGAGAACATATGCATTTAAGTTAATAATTAGTTAAATAATGTGTAATAGGGTAAGACTCACATTAAATCCGAACAGTCCCCACTCCATATACCTTACTATCGAGCTCTCATCCCCAAAAGAAAGTTCCACATTCCTGAGACATCCCTCCCGATTGAGGTTCAGGGGATTCACACAGCTATTATTCTTGCAGCAACTGTTGGGTACGGTGTGGTTCCAGACTTCGCTATTCAGGTAGTCCGCGGCACCATCTAGGCCACAGCATTGGTACTGCAATGAATGGACATTTATGAAGTAGTAATTAACTAAAGAAAACTCGAGAAAAACATTGATAAATTAAATGTAATTTAATCTACTTATTAATTGTAAGCTGGTAAAAGAATTGTATCTTAGGGCATTTCTTTTTTATAAACAAGTATTACCTTTGCTAATAAAATACATTAATTTAAAATTCAATGGTTTATTCATTAGCAAACATGAAAGATGAAGGCCGTACTTACAGATGTCTGAATAGTATCCATGCTACCTGGATGAGTCTCCTCAAGTTTCCAATGATCCTTGACTTCTTGGATAGCGTAGTTCTTGAATATATCTTTGGGATGGAGGATGATGAAGATCAATATTCCTACCAGCAAAGTCAGCAGCAGCGACACGTACTGCAGGCAAATAAAGTAAGTTACTCATGGTGTGATTAATGTAATATCATCGTTCAAGTACAAACCATCCAGAGCATGCGCGGTGCTTCGCGAACGGCTCCATAGTAGCCAAACAGGGATGTCAAAATTATAACGACACCCACGACCAGGATGCCGATAGCATACCCCTCCTCCACCGCTCCGAAGCTAAGGGCTCCGAAAACGATCACTAGGATTCCTATTATCTGAAAGTAAGAAGAAACATTAATAAATACGCCTCTTGCTGATTAAAAAGCAGTGTACATATGTGCTATATATACTGTCTGTACTGTATATTTCAAGTTTCATATTTGGGGCGTTTCCGATATGAAAGAATAGTATACATTTACATAAGTATAATTGGAAGTCAATTCCATGAATTGGAGAACAAATTGTTTGGGAAAAAATCAGTTCGTTGATTAAATTAATTTATTAGTCTTATACTCTACAGCTTTAGAATTTTGTTATTTTGTTATTAGAAATAGCTTTATATTGCCAATATTTCAAGTATCCACAGTAAATACATACATGAGCAAATGAACAACATTCGCATTTCATAATAGTCAGTTGACTACTTTGAAGATGTTCTCTCATCGCTATTATCTTATCGGCTGATTATATTCTTCTATATTAACCTAGCTTTTAAAACTAAACGTGAATGGATGACTCATTTCGACGCTTGGCTGCCAAACCTCTCCTTTCGGCAGGAAAACAAGGCGGAGCAGAGCCATTAACAATCCACTTTGGCCAACACACACAGATACCCTTAAAATGTAGACATAAGCCAAAAACGCACCCCAAATTAGATCATCTAGTGGCCGGATGGCAAGTTCAGAAGAGAACCCATGACAACGAAGCTCGTCCAAATTGTATATTTAAGATATCATGGCTGGATATTTGTATGAACACTTTTAAAGCACCATATGTTTATTTAGATTTCGTGCTCTACTTACCAGCCATATTGTATTCGAGAAGAATAACGAGTATTTTACAGTGCTCGTTGCGCAGCTCATTTTGAATTTATGTTTCTATCTTTTTATGTTTCTAACACGCGCAATAATTTGCAGGTTGTCGACCTGTTTTTTTAATATCGAGATTATTTTGGCGGGCCTTATCTGGTTGAGCAGCGCGTACTACTGCGACCAGAGTCGCGGGTAAACTGAGCGTCGCAACAACTGTCTGGCCTCGCTGAGGTCGTTGTTGTCTGGAAGGGCACAGTGGTCGGGCAAGATGAAACTTTTAACAAAAATCTAAAATAATATTATATATATATGTTTCATAAATTGGCCAGATCGTACCACTATATCCTACAGCTACCAAAGGAACGATTTTCTCAGTGGTTGCGCTCACATGAGGGAGAAGTCATAAATTCATTTATTGTACTCATAACAGGCTGAACTTCTTAAAGTAAGATATTTATCAAATAGGGAACACGTATATCTGTAAGTAAATTTGAATTATATTATTTCTTATAAATTACTTATAAAAAGTTTCAAATTAGTGTTCTGTTGATGGTGTTGGCTGAGGTAGTGGAGTGGAGGTGTCCATGCCTCCACTATAAGTAAGTAAGTGTATAAGTATAACTGAAACGTAAGTAACATATGAGAGCTATACCATAAAATTAAAGCTTTTGAGTGGAATAAACTATTGCCTTGAATGTTATAAAAATTATTATTGCCATATGAAAGTCCCATTAGGAACTCAAAAAAAAAACTATTGTTTCGAAAAGCTTGGACAATCAGCTGATCGTAGAACCTGTTTTCGCTTGAATATCTCAAAATACAATTTTTTGATTTTCGACCTATGGCAGCGACCACTGTGCAGCGTTGGTTAAATCAACACAAAAACAAGACATACACACACATTTTGCAGTGAGACCCCCATAACGTGAACTTCTAAAACTTACTGGACTTGAAAAAGTCTATAAAAAATATTTTTTGGAATTTCTATTTTTGTTTTGACAATCAAACAATTAGTATGAATCTAATTTTAGAACAAGAATACAAAAGCTACAGAAGGGCACATAAAAAAAATATTTAAAAAATAATTTTTTTTTTATTCCATATTTTCTAAGAAATGATTATTACTAACTTATTGCCATTATAATTTATGTACATTATTGTACACATACATTTTTCAAAATTTGTACATTCTTTAACATTCCATATAAAAATCAACTTAGTGAAGTTTGCCTTTACATATGTATATTTATATCGGCAGGCATGCAAGCAGAGAAGGCAAACACAAAGAGCCAAGTCAAAAGCCAGACGCACAAGCAGTATACATACAAACAATATTAAGGTCGGACCCCAACTTCGATGTGCTTTTGCCATTCGGAAGCCAAACAAACAGAAATTTTTGTGTTGGGTTGAGAGAACCAAAGCTGTAGAAAGTCGGGATATACCTCCATTGGCCAAATGTAATCGTAATCGTCACCAAAAACTCTTGTTAATCTTAACAACAAAAACATATATGTAGTTATTTATCGCTGCTGTTATGTTTCCATGTTGATTGTTACTCTTGCTACGTTTTATAGCCATTTAATTGGTTGATTAACGTAAAATAAAATAAATGTTATATATACATATAAAAAAAAAACCTCCATTGGCCAGATGTTTAGCCGGGGAGTGGGGTCTCGTCGCCTAAGCCCCCTCCCCAATCAATTTACCCGCAATCGCAGCTCAATAGAGAAAAAATGACGCAAGCATCGAGAACTCGAGAGCTCGGAAGCCTGACATTCTTCTTCTAAGCTTAACACTGAGCTTTGGAATTCCATTGTTTTTGGGATTCATGCGTCAAAAAATATTATTTTTATATTAAAATATACATTAAATGAATATACTATACGTCTTTTGAGTATTAAATTATTTAATTACAGGCAATATTAAATTTGGTTCAAACATTTAGTTCTCGAGATTGGGTATCTAAAATTAGTTTAAAGGGTCATTATTCTACTGACAGGATATATTTATTTTATCAGTATATGCAATTATTTGTATTATAACATTTTTACAATAAACCAAATTCTTCTGAGCTTCGGATAATTTTTCACAAAATTTATCAAAAATTGAATGTTTTTAGTGCCAAATGCATAAGCCTTTGCGATAAAATAAACCGTAAAGCTTTAAATAAAATAGATCCTTAGTAGTTGTAGCGAATGCGCTGCTTGCGGAATCGTCCTACCAAATAGAAGGCAGCAATTATCATCAGAGCCTGTAAACAATGAATCCGATTATATCAAACTAACTATGAGTTATCTATCCAACTCACGGTTATCCCCACAGCGATCCAGTTTGTGTCGTTTGCGTAGTTGAACAAAGCCACAAAGTTTTGGCTGGACTTCTGGACACATCCAGCCAGATAATGGGGCTTCTGGGTGTCCGCCTGGGGATAACAGCTGGATGGTAAGGTCTTTCGACCAATAGCTACATAATCGTCAGGGCCGTCCCGCCCACAGCACTCATACTGAAAAACAAGGAGGGTCATATTAAGATAAATTGATATACCTATAGTCGAACATAAAATAATTTGGATAGTCGAACATAAAATAATTTGGAATTTACGATACGAACCACACTCTGGTAAATATCCATTGCGCCGGGTTCCACCAGTTCCTGGTTCCATTTCATCTCAACCTCTTCAGCGGCGAACTTCTCTATGTAATTCTCGCTGAATTTGAAGCCGAAGATGCCCAGCAAGCTGATGATCAACTGAGCCAACAGTAGCAAGCCGTACTGTATTGGCATTGCGCACAAGAAAAGATGAATATCAGTAACAGTAACTGCAGCGGGGAAGATGGAAGGAAGTTATTTACTCACCGTTGCGGTCATGCACACGTTCTCCTGGCAGATTCCACAGCATCCCAGAATAGCCGAGACGAAGATAATGCCGCCCAATCCGTATAGGAACAATATGTACGCGAAGGGGGCCTTCGAGAGCGCTATCGTTGCAATGGCTATCAACGACAGACCCGAAAGCTATAGAAGGAGCAAAAGGTGCACCAATGGTGATTCAGATTAGCTTTTGGCAACAGTATCGTTAGGCAATGTCAATGACTTCAGTTGAGTTTAAAATTTTAAAAACATTTTTTAGAACCATTGGATTTTATTGCTTTACGAGGTGATAAAAAATACCTGTTTATATAATAAAGGTTCAATATCTTATAAGGTTTTTTATACCATTAAAACCCAATTAGTTCCAAAAACTAAGTGAAAACTAAACTTCTGTAATACGGCTCTAATTTTAGCTCTTTAGAACCTCCTTTTTGGTTGTATTTAAGAGCAAAATAAATATCTAAGCCTAATCTTAAAACAAAGCAAATGATTAACACAGTCTTAAATCAAGTATTTACAAATCAAGAAAACTCGTTTTACTATTCTTTGTTCACAATTCTTATGTAAATGTGATTTATTTGGCAACATAAGGTGAAGTCGTAAAATATTTTTAGATCAAATGGAAAAAGGTATGGAACATATTGGAGGATAATTGTTGAGGTGCGCCAAATGTTTTTCACATCTGACAAACGAAAAATATTTTTAACGATGACTGCCAAAACAACTTATCGATTCGATGAAACCTGAATGTGAGCCTGCTTGTCAAATATATATGAATCTAAATTCCTACGGATATATAAGAATTCGTAATCGAGTTTGTGACCGCTAGCTTGTATACCAAAAACATAAACACAATAATGTTTGGTTAAAGTCTATATGTATATATTTGGTTAAAGTCTATATGTATATATATATAAACTTATCACAATATATATCAAAACTTACCGCATTCAGAGTGTTTAGTGTGTTGAGAAAACACTTTACGCAACCAGAAGTGCAGCCCATCTTTAAGCGTCTATTGAGCTGTTTTACAGCTCGGATACTAATAACTAAAAACTGGTAAAGACAAGCAGAGCAATCTTTTGGAAGAACGAACCAGCCAAGTGAGCGTTCAGAAAGCGAATGAATTTTGATCGCCAGCCATCTCCGGCAACGTTCGCTCCTTATTTTTCGGTTTTTGATCGCCACTCTTCAAGAATGATGCAAAATTAAATTTGAGAGAAATAAATATTCGAGGAGCTCGTTTAGGCTATGGAAAGTATTTATTTTCTAATGGCAAATTAGCTAATTTGGTTAACTTTTATTATCAATATTAATGCTGGGGTGTCCTCGGCCATCAGTCGTTGATGGGGGTTTCTTCGTCCTTTATTTTGGTTTTGGCATACTTGCGAGCCTTGCCCAAATAGTAAGCAGTGAACAAGCCCATAAACTGTAGTGGCAGAGATAAATTACATTTGATATAATATTGGTTTCAGAGTTTAAATCAGATTGCAAGAAGTTTTTAGCTTAGCCTACAAAATTAGTCAGTTTTAAAAAAGTTGAATAGCACTCTTTCTTGTTTTTAAATTAGTAAACATGTTATAGCATTAAAACAAGTTTTATATGAGTCAGGAACGTGGTTAGGTGATGATATAATTCCACGATTATGTTTCATTGTTTTACTTGTTTCTCTATTATTTATTTATTTTTTTTTAATTCTTTGTTTTACTACATGCTACAACTTGGAAATATCCCAATTTTCTAAAAATAATGGGTTTCAGATCAAAAAATATTATAATATCAACATACTCTACTACCAGAATTTATCTAGATTTAGCATGGTTAAAAAGAAATAACCAATAAATGATCAATGGCCACCAGATGGCGCCGCATCATTCTTGATTGCCACACCTATATAATTCCACATGGCGCCATCTGTTGGGGGTACGTTTATCTTGAACTTGGTTTACATACTCGACTATGGCGTTGCAACTTGTTTATACTGACTTCTGGATATTTTGAGACTTATTTGTAATTACTAACCTCGAGCGAAATGATCGCCATGCAGCTGTAGTAGTTGAGATCCGCTTGCATCCTGAGACTTCCGGCGGCCTTGGTGGCGCAGCCCTCCTCGTAGACGTGCTCCGGTTTGGAGCAGTCGAACGCGTAGCAGCAGCTGCTGGGCAGGGCGCCGTGCTCCTCCTTGAGGTAGTCCTGCGGTCCTTCCAGTCCGCAGCAGCCGAAGAGACTGTGCACCGGCTGCATTCTGTCATCGCTGTGCGTCTTCTCCTCAAACAGGTCGCGCATGCGCTCCGCGAACCTGCCCATCAGCTGTTCCCGCATCGCCGTGAATGCGAAAAGATAGGAGCCCAGCGCGGCTATTACCAGGCCACTGCAGATCAAGTACTGGGACCAAAGCGGTTAGAGGATTCTGAATTTGTCGTGGCTCAAAGTTCACTTACGTATATGGAATACTTGTAGGACTCCTTCAGTGCCACGTACATGCCCAGGAAGGCGACTCCGAAGACGGCCACTCCGCAAATAGCCGATCCATAGCTGCCGTAGACGGAGACGGCCGAGCCCCAGGTGACCACGCCGCAGGAGAAGAAGAACACGTTACACGTCTAAGGGTTTAAAAAAAAACAAAGAACTATCATTAGATACTTGGCTCAGAATGAAATCCATCAATATTATGTATTATGTGTAATTATGCAGTGTAGATGTCTCAACCACTAAAAAAACCATCATTCGTATATTTAGAGGCAAATTTTTATAATGATTCATCACATGTTATTACTGATAGCAAATTGTGAAACTCAGAAAATTATTTGTATTATACCAAAAAATCGTATGATTCATAAAAAGTTACTATCTCCCTTTTATACTGTGCGCTGCATTTTAGGACTTTCCAGAAAATATATTTGTTTAAACATTTATCACTTATACGTACTGTTGGCTTTGATTAGCGTAGCGTAGTATTGTTATTATTCTGAGAAATTTATTTTCTGTTCTTCTTTTTTAACTTTTAATACATTGGCAAGTTAAGAAATAGGCGAAAGATGGTTTTAAGCCACAATTATAAGTTGAGCACGTGTCGTATGAGTAATGCCCTTTTGTTTACTGAGGTAAATAAATGATTATTTCTGTTCGATCAAAAATATTTTTGAAAAAACGACAATTTTAAACATATACTCATTTAATTTTTAATATGTAATGCTAAAAAAAGGGATTGATATTAATATTTTTACGTTGACACCTATTTCTACGAGCCTGGACAATAGTTAATTCATAAATTTGTAATGTTGTGGTAATGTTTCCATCATGTTTTTATTTGACTTCGTATGCGTAAAACTTTTTTGTAAGAATGACAAAATACATATATTATGGCTCAGTGTTATTCATAATATTATCACTATAGTCGAGGGTAGTCCATGTGGTAACGAAGTTCGCCGAGAGGGTGCAGAAATAATTTATATTCTGCCTTCAGAAAATGTTAGTATTAAAAGTTAGTTGTGGTTAGAAATTCACTTTACGTTGATAGGTTTTTTTATTTTCAATTTCTTTTATACTTCGTTTTTTTTGTAAGTGTGTTCTTTAATTTTATTTAAATTTATTAATGTCAATGTACGTTAAAAACAATTGTTTTATGTTGAATTTTGTAGACAAAAGCTCAGTGAATTTAAATATAGCGCAAAATTAATTTGCCAAATCAACTAAATAATAATCTTAATTGGCGTAAGCCAGCCAGAATTGTGAAATGTCCATTTTTAGATATAGTGGCAGATGCAAACAGCTGGCCGGCTGAATTATGTAAATATGTGAACAGGTATTATATTATTTATAAATATATTTAAGATTACATCGATTTGTTTATAGTCTTTAGCGGCTTTTTGGCATAAATATGGGTAAATCTCTTGGGTAAGATGTGCACTTGAGCACATTATTGATTTTTCGCATCACCGGGTGTTGTGCAAGACTCGCATTTGGGTCAGACAACGGGATATGGGGAAAGGTCTGGGTCTTGGAATGGGAATGGGGAAATGCGCATCAACTTTTACTTACCACAATTAGAATGCAAGTGGCCAGCAGGCCATACTTCCAGGGCGTTATGTCAAATGACTTCTCCATGCTCCCACGATGGAACTGGGAACCCAGTGAATCTTGGCACGTGCTGAATCCCCTAGATGGTTATGTTTCCTGTCTGTCTGCCGATTAATCGGAATCGAAGACCTCTGGGGGTCTGGAATTCCACTCGGTTCGCACTATCCCAATGGATTGGGGTTGGGCTTTGTTTACTTGTGCTATTCGTAGGTCTGAGTTCGCAGCTTTTAACCCTCTCTGGGTTGGGGCTTGTGTGGATGCCACAAAAGCTGGCCTGCGACTGAGCCAAAAAGTTGGAGAGCCATGTGCCGCAGCCACTCGTCGAATATTCACCACCGCCACAATGCAGAGAACCCATTGGAACCAAAACAAACGGAAAACTATCATCAACGTGGGGACAAAACGCAGGCGCGTTTCGAAATTAAAATACAGGGTGTTTTTTTTTTTTACAATGTTGGAGGTGCTAAACTACTAAACTAACTCACTGAATGGAAAGATAATATTTTAGCGGATCTCAAAAGACAATAGGGTATTTTTATATTTTTTGCAAATGCCATGATATGTTTTTTATAGATGGTTAAGTCTTTAATTAATTTCAATTAGTACCTCAAATCGAAGTAAAAATTCAGCCCACATTATAATATTACAATGTGTTATGCAAATCAAGACCTTCGCATATTAATATATTCACATATAATTATATTTAACGACCGGCAGATCAGATATGTAACTTATATTGTATCAGAACATTAAGTTCGATCATCTTATGGACACAAAGGTATTTTCATGACTTCCAGTGACCTTAATAAAGGTCTAATTTGTAGCAAAAATTAAGGTCTTATTTTTAGCAAGAAGATCTAATTGGTACTAACAATATTGGCAAACTTTTCCAAAAATGATCGCTTCGCTATGTGAATAGCCATCTTCAAATATTAAATATTAACGGGCGGGCATCGTATTTATGCGGTCTGTGTTCCATTCATGCGTTCAGTTGACGGCAATTACTGTTGAAATTATTTAAAAACTATGGCTAATTTTCGCCATGAATTAGCTCAGCACCTGACTAATATTGAATTACTTGTTCAGTGGCAATCGAATGGATAACTTGTCAGGAAAACTTTTTGGATTGTTTCTGTTCTTGCAATGTGTTACGGAGTTCCATGTAAGTAGGTCATCAGACGAGATGCAGAACTCTAATTCAGAATAATACGATGTGCAGGGTGTCTTCATAAGATTTACGAATGTGACCTGCGAGAGCAAGGACCTCAGCATGAGTGTCGTGGAGTACTGCGAATTAAAGACTCTGGGCAGGACTAAAAACAGTATCAGTCTGCGCTACACAATGCTTAAGCCTGTCTCCAAAAATATAGGGGTAATGTATGGGTAGAGGTAACATTAATTTTTTATTAAATGATCTTGTGTTCCCCTTGGCAGTTTCACTTTCAGCTAATGACGAAGGGCAGTGAAAGTGTTGATGGGGTTTCAAATTGGCAACCATTCCTCTATGCAATGGACCTTGATTTGTGTCGATTCTGGAAGAAGCGCAATAACTACGTAGCCAAGAAGATTTTTGAACTTATACAAGGGCACTCGAATCTGAACCATTGTTGCCCCTATTCGGTCAGTTGAACCAATCCAAAACACAGCTAATGGACATTTTGTCAGTAATGTGTTGTTTCAGCAAGAGAAATTCATTGCTATTGATGGCCTTACCAATACTGACGTATCTAGCAAAATCAATGGAGTGCCAATGACGAGGGGCTTCTACTCCTTGTTCACGAAGTGGTCAACAGACAATGTAACGCGATTTCAGACCAACTTTTACTTCGAGGTTTTGAATGTCTGACCAAAAAAATACGATCTAAATATTTATACCCTGTTTATGTGTCCAATTAAATAAAATCTTTACATTACATTATATTTGTATTTTGATTAAATACAAATATTAAACACTGTAGATACAAATTTAAAATTAGCTTAACATTTTTAGGGTGTTCTATTACTTATCCATATGTAGATATTTGAAAAAAACAAAATGTTAACATTTTAGATAATATTTATATAAGTAATGGCACTCATAATTTACATTTATTTGACATGTCCGGCAACATCACTAGCAAATAAATTTAAAAAATGTTCAGAATCCGTAGTTATTAGAAAATAATTATGTAGCTTGATTCCAATATTCGCGCAATAGGTAATTCATAAAAAATCCCAAAAGCGTATACATATTAACCTACATACACACTAATCAAAATACAAAATTCTTTAATATTGTACTTTAAATTTTTAAGTTTTGGTTGCAGGTTACATGATTACCAACTTTCTTGTTGTTAACAATTTCAGAAACTAAACAATGGATTAGAGAAATGTTTTTTATGTGTTAATATTTAATACTTAGATGACTTAGTTAAAGCTTCACATCCAGACGGCATTATTGCGTCGACTCTGGTTCTTAACGCTGCTGTAGAGCATCCAACCGAAAACAGCGCCCACCGCCTGAAAATTGGGAAAAATGTTAATTAAATAGCTCCATATTAGGCCGAGTGATCTAACCAACCTCGCCGATGACAAGCAGCCAGCAGACGATTTTGAACACCAGTAACTTATCGTCCAGATACTTCACGAATTCGGCCTTGCAGCCGGCCTTGAAAACCCTGCTCTGCGTGTCCTGGCACTGGTTCTCCTCGCAGCAGCTGGACGGAATGGCGTGGTGGATGATCCAGTAGTCCTCGTAGCTGTTGACTCCGCAGCAGTGAAGCCACTTCTCGTAGTAGCCCAGGGCACCGGACTCGTTGCGTTCCGACTCCCAGAGGCGCTCGAACCCCTCGTTGATGCTGCCCGAGATGCCGTCCTTGGTGCCGTGGGAGGCCATGCTCAGGAACAGCAGCTGGGACAGGATCAGCAGGACCACGGCACCCACATACTGGCAATGCAAAGCGAAAGGTTTTCAGCACAATATTTTAAGAAATTAATTACTCTAAGCTCCCCTCAAGCAATGTATTAGCACTTAAAATTAAAATGATTTTGGGGTAATTCAACATATTCGAATAAATTAACATTTAAATTACAATTCAAGGAAGACAAATTTAAAATTAAAAGAAAAAGGGCGACTCAGACTTCATATATATATATAAATATTAATAAATGTTTTACAGTTCCACGTTCTTTAATATGGTTCTACATTTTTCTACATTAAGATTTAGTTCTGTTTTTCTGATTAAATTTAGAATTAAGAGAACAAAAAGAACAATAAAAAATTAATCTTGTTTCTTTTTAAAAAACTTTGCTGATAAGACTGAAAGTATGTTCGAATATTTTTAATATTTTTTCTTTTTAGGAATGTATGAAATATGAATGTGATAATCTATTTAAAATTAAGCTTAATCTTAAATCTCAAAATATTAAGTATTTCCACCAAAACCATTTTAATTTTTTAAATTTTACAAATGAGATTTTAAAAGAAGCTTTTAAACTTTCTCGTAGTTAAATGATTTTTGTTTTCAGTGAATTTTAAAATTTGTGTAACAAAACTTAATTTTTTTGATTAATAAAAGTATACATTTCTAATATATTTCGGTGTGCAGATTTCGAAAATGTCATCAGTATGTAGTAATATTTGTTTGGCGGAGCTCAGTGTTAATGGGGTGAAGGAGTAGCTACTTACGATCAGGAGCCTGAGAGGAGCCTCTTGGATGGCTGCCAGGAAGCCGAAGATCGCTATGATCAGGATGACAACGCCCAGGCCAACGATGAGGCCACCGGCCACATTCTCACCAATGCTGACTGCATTCTCGGCGGCGGAGATCAAAAAGAAAATTCCGTAGGCGATCAGCGCCAGTCCGAGCACCTGTGGAAATCCCAGCGAGTGGGGTTCGCATACATTATACATCATCGTCACACAGGTGTGAGTGTACTTACGGAAAATACAAAGTTGAGCAAGAGAAGCAGATGCTTCACTGTAGTGGCAGCCAGACCCATGTTTACTGTGGATCGAACCGAAGATGCGACTGGAAATTGACTGTCGAAATCAACGAGGGCGAGCGGAATGCATCAGCGGGGTTACGTATTTGGCAATGGCCAGCAGCCAGTTTCAGATACGTATCCGTCGGATACAGCGGTGCGCCCAATAGTATTGTAAAGCACTTTTCAACGTCTGACCGCCGTGTTTCAGCTGTGCGAATCAACTGGCACTGGGCTGAGATGGAAACCGAAACGGTGTGTTTTGTTTTGCCTAAAACAACGATCGACTCACCACTCGCACATTCTATGTATAAATCAGTGAGAAGAAATCGAGAGCGGAGAATCGGATCGCCCACTTATACGAGCTTTTATTGTTTATCTCTAGATCTCCACTCATTTCGATTTTCTGCTTTTCTTGTAAAAATTCAGTCAATGGCAACCACGGGTTTGTTTATTTTCATTTCTTTTTATTGCTGCGCGTGGGCGCCGGTTTACAGTTTTATGAATGAATACTTGGTATCTGTAGCCTAACTTGATTAATCATCGTAAATTACAATCACAATTCGCCAGGGCTCTATTGGCTAGGAAATTACTCACAACAAATAACGATAATACAGTTCGTGCAAAACACTAAAATCTTAATTTAATTATAGAATCGTATGCGGTCGCGATGATTGCGAATGCTGTCTACTAGGTAGCAGGTGGTCACCGAGCCGGCGAACTGTAATTATAATAAGTTGGTAAATTAAATAAAAATTTGTAAATAAAGAATGATGAAGTCAATTGATTGATAGTACTATTCAGTTTCCAATAAAGCCATGAACTCAAGGGATAAGTATGCAAAACATTCACAAAAGATTTGTTTTTAATTTGTTAAATTATACTACTTTTAATTAACGCACTTAAAACTAATACTAATTTAACTATTTTGGAGGAATTAAGGTTAGGTCATCCATTGTTTTGTAATACTATCTATTTCTGAAACACCAGCAATCTTATTTTAATTTGATTTCGAATTTCATGAACTTGTTATTAAAGGCTTTTAAGGCTTTTTTATCCTAATCATTACTTTGTCTTAAACTATAGTTAACGTAAAAAGTCACTTACCTCGAAGAGTATAAGGAACCAACTTAGAGACTGGAAGTTTGCGGTCTTCCCGCTGACATACTCCTTGAACTTGTTCTCGCAACCCGCCAAGAAAAGATTCAAGAGATTGGTGCAGTCCTGATCCAGACAGCAACTCGAAGGCAGCACCTTCTCAAGATGCAAATAGTCCTCGGCACTGTTACGCCCACAACAGTGCAGCTATTGACATTAAAAGTGCATTGGGTTTGGAAGTTGAGGAAATAATTATACCGCCAACTTACCCACTCCTCGTAAGTGTTTAGCGTGCTGTTGCCTTCATACTGCGAATCCCACAGATCATCGAATCCCTGTCTCAAGGAATCCGGCAGAGATTCCTGACTGGCGGCATAGCTTATGCTGACCATCACAAACTGAATGATCAGGAGCAAGACCAACAGAACTGCATACTGAAAATTAGAATGAGACTGATATTATAAAGGCTTGAGGGATTCACCTTAGTTAGTTTTGGACTTTAGCTTTAATAGGTAAATATCTCATAAAAGTTTTAATTTTATTGAATGAATGTGTTACTCTACAATAAGTTCTCAGCTGATCTTTGTATTATGACTCCCCCAATGGTGTAAATAATTTGAAGGTAGGACTCATTTACAGATAGAACATACATAAATGAGAGCAGAAACGAGGCTAAATAATAAAGCATTTGAGAAAATACAAAGCTCAAAAATACAAACACATTTTATAGGTTTTTTTTTGGGGAGCAGTATTTTTAAGTCAATTAAAGTTTGTTAGACTTTAAAAATATATAATTTTAATAAATCCTGGAAAACTCACACAGATCAAGAGGGTCCTGGAGTCCTTGACCACAGCCACCGTGCCAAAGACGCTGGCCACAATGACGACGGTGCCCAGCAGGATGCAGAGAACGGCGGCCAGATCCTCGCCGTGGTCCATCCCCATCACTCTCTGCTGATCGGAGAGGCTGTCCAGCAGCCAGGCGCCATACCAGATGAGCAGGCAGCCACCTAGCTAAACAAAGGCCACAATCCCTTTCAATGTCAGCCAATTGGGGTCTGTTTTGGTCTATTTTAAGCACTTACGGCACAAATGCCACTGATGACACACAGCACGTATCTGAGCAGTCGGGTGGTGCAGTACATCGCTTTTCGCTTTTCGATTTTCACAATTTTCTTAATTTTCACAAAAGTTTTTCCGCTGGGGGCGAGCACACCTTGAGCACTGCCATCAAATCATCGACTAAAGTCGCATAATCTTCATTTGTTTGTCTGAGGCGACTCACAGAGCTGTGTCGTTGGGAAACGATTAACCCACAGATTCGTTGACTGCTTCGGATTCTGTCGCCATCCGACCAAATGCAATGGCCAAAAAACACAGAGCGAGGGCCGGTCCAAATAAATATGTTTTGGGGAAATCAAAAAGGCGAGCAGAGGCCCCAGAAAATGATGAATACAAATGAAAATCCGCCCACGAGTTCTACAACCATGAGGCAGCATGTGTCCACCCTCACCTTCTGGCCGGCACTCCCCTCGCCTCATTATCATAGGAATGATGTCAACAGATCTTCGGATCCGAAATCCAAACACTCAGTGGTCTACGAACAATTCTTTATTCTGGTTTGGCTTCTCAAAATGCTGTTACAAAAAATTACTGCTTAAGTCGAGCTTAGTGTATATTAAATTACATTGTTAACGGAATATATTCCGTTTCAATATTACAGTTATCCAAACTGATAAATAGAATACAATCAACGAACTGCCCTCAGATTAATTCGCTTAAGTAAATTTGTTTTGGAATCTCTATTGAGTTTTCAATTTAGTTATTTGTATGGAGAGTTCTTTGGCCTTAAGTATGCGCATCTTAAAGTTCAATTTTTGAAATGCAATATTTTCAAAAATTATACGTAAACCTATTTTTGATAGTATTTGGAGCGACGCCAGCGGTTCACAATGCTATTGGCCAGGACATAGGCCAGTAAAGCGCAAATGATCTAGAAAGGAATATATTTTTTATAGATAAATGTAACCGTTAGCAATATATAATAGTACTTACCTCCACACCAACTAACATTAGGGAAAGAAAGTTGAATGTCGTCCAACGTTCGGCGATAAAGTCCACGAACTTTTGCCGGCAGCCCTCGAGATTCAGTTTGTCGGTTTCGCTGTTGTAGCAACTATTGGGTGGCAGAACATAGTCCTTGGGTCCCACATTGCCACAGCAATCCAACTACAATTTGCAAGAAGCATTATGGTTGAATGTTGCTGGAATTCTCCTTCTACACTCACCCATCGCTCAAGGCTGGCAATCTGACTCTGGTTTCCGGGCTTAATGGGCACCGGCTGGTCATTCCAGAGCTCTTTGAATTCCTTATCCACGTTTATCAGCAGCGAGGTTTGGAACGCCCACAGAATGCCTACGACCAGAATTTCCAGAATAATAAAGATCACAACAATAACGAAGAACTGAAGAAAGGGAAATAACATATCAGTGATTATTACTTATTCATTAAGTAAAATTAATTTAAGGTTAGGAATAAGATATAAATAACTAACATATTTGATGTGTTCTATTAAGTAATAATAATTAATAATTGGTTTTCATAAAGAACATTTTTTAAAACCTGCACCTAAAGAAACAATGATTAGTCAATACACTATTTAACCATTTTATATTGATATAATAGTATAATACTCTGTTGGAATTATTTATACTTATTAATCAAACCTGATACGATTAGGGAAAATACTTAAATTTTGTTCTTAAATTAAGAAACACATACATGTTACAATAATTAAAACAAGTTATATTAATTTAAATCGGATTATTGTAGATTTGTTTATAATTTGACCAATGGTTCCTATGGCAGATTTATAATGCAATTGAATGATTTGTAAAAAATAAAAAACGTTTTACTAAAAATTACTGTATTTCAAGTTTTATACACGTCAAATTAAATAAAAACCATATTTTTGAAATCGTAAAAAGTTACTGAATCTGCAGTACTAATTGTATATGTTGGAAAAGACTACACGGTTATGCCAATTTTTCTTATTAAATTTCCGATCCCGGCAGTTTTGACATTTGTATATACAGCCAGTTATAGAAATACAACTTTTGAAAAATTGGAATTTTGCCTAAAATTGGAAATATATTGGGTGGTCAAATTATAAATTATAATACCCCTGCAAAAATAGTTTTCAAATTAAACTACAAAGATATTGTATATTAATGAACTATTTATTTTTTTATCAATTATTATTCATCGTTACTTACCGTCTTGGATATGAAACTGTTCTCACGTGCTGCTCCCAGAGCTCCAAAAAGCGCAGTTAGAACGACGGCCACGCCCACTCCAATGATGACAAAGGCGGCCGTGTTGAAGTGCTCGAATTTGTATATGATGTGAACTCCAAGGCCAATCACAACCAGGCCGAACAGCTGTGGGAAGTGGTTGATTGAAAAGTAAAATAAAAGTATACTTTGCCCGAAAGGTGATAAAAGCTTGAAGGTTCTGCGTTGAGTCAATATGCAAATGAGATTTCTGTCTTTTTCTCAGTGAGAAACTCTGGAAATTCTCTAGGCGTTCGATTCGTAGATTAAATCTTATTTCCCATCCTGCTTACTCATTCCCGACTAATGTCATCATTTTTCTATATTACGTATACGCAGAGTTGTCCACTGAAATCGCTTGCCTCTCACTTTTCAAATGCATCGCCAGTTGCATTTTTAAATAACCACAATGACTCACTAGATCCACAAACACAACGTGTTGTTTCACACTCTCCTGCCAAATGTAGACTCTTTGTAATTTGGCACTTGGCAGTTTGCCCAAAGAAGCGCAAAGAATAAAACAAATAATTTTCCTACCGAAAGTAAGTTTTCGAAATGCGTAGTAATTATAAATCCACAGTGTTGATGTTTGCACACAGCAACCTGTTGCCGCCACCAATTTGTAAATTATTTTTACAATTGTCGGTGGGGCAAACAAGAAAACCAGTCGGCAAATAACTTGGCTTTGACATGCCTTGTTTGTTTGTCATCCGAGCTAACTGGGCCCGGCTTAGACAAAGCTGACGCTTCGGTCGGCACCAATTCGGCCCAAAGCCTACGAGGTAATTATGAATGATTTCGCCGATTAATCACTGCAGTCAGGGCGGATTTGAAGTCTAATCCCCGACTTGAAACGTTTAGGAAGCCCTAAACTGGGTGTACCGCTGATGTTTGTAAAATAAATATTTTCTTAAGGCAGAATTTAATGAGCTTTGTTGCTAAATAAGGCAGCGGAAAAATATCATTTACATTAATAGAGTTACAATCGAACTGCGAAATCGACACTGGCCCATCATTTAATTTTTATGAGACTATAGAAATAAGCACGTAGCACTCACACATCTGGCATTATTTTGTGGATAGCAGAGTGTGTGTATTCAACGCCATTTAATTGATATTTATTATGCTCCAGAGCCCAAATACCGATAAGACCAAATAGGCGCTGAGATATTCCCTAGGGCCAGTGGAAAACCGAAAATGCCAAGGCACGTTTTTGGAAGCCGGAAAATCAGCAACCAACAATTTGTATTAGTTGAAATGGAAGCCAAGCATGGCACAATCTGAATTCGTTTAAGACCATCCGACCATAATTAGACTTTGTAATTGAGTGCCCAGTTTTGTGACTTAATTCGAAGCAGAACCTTATGATCGCTGTTTACACTGGGACCAACCCCACTCAACGTTTTGCTATCTAAAGCGGACTATTACGGCTGTCCCGATTGTTTAATGTGCTAAGGAGACACTTAGGTGCTGTCCAATAAACACGATAAGGAATAGTGTGAGTTGGCAACAGAGTGGCACAAAAGGTTTATTAATTTGCTCTCATTTCCCCACGCAGACAAGCAATTAAACACAATTATCACCAGAATAACCAAGGTCGGACTTTAGTAGAACAGTGCGTCCAACTAATTTGCATGTTGGTTGATAAGCCAGACATTAGATGGTGTGGGTAGATCAAATGCCAATGCCAGAGGTCCAAATAAATGTCCAAAGCAGTTCGCAGCACAGATTTATGTGGGTTTCTCCCGGCATGGCAGTGCTAAAAGCCGAGCCACAAAGGTTGAGCCCTACCCTAAAGCAGAATGAAGTAATTTCAGTCTGGGCTCCAGCATAATTGAAATCTCTCAGCGCGCAATTCAAGAGTTTACCCGCCTGGAACCAAACGCGGAAAATTGCTCATACGCCGTGTGGTGCCCGCTGGCATTTCCTCAGCCTACAGACGCGTTCCGCTGGCATTTCCTCAGCCTACAGACGCGTTCCATTTTAATCAAATGCCAGAAAGATGCCAAAAACGTCTAGAAAATGACATCAACCGTTATATATAAACCTAACAAAAATCTGGTTCAAGTAAAACCAACTAAAATAACAGCACAAACAAATACAAATTTTATATATTTTTGTTCAGGGTTAAGTGATGGCGTGGGTGACCAAGTTTCAACTTGGCTGCCTAAATAAAAATCTTACCATGAAAATACGAAAAAGTTGATAAATATTATATCATTTCTTAAAAGATATTTTTAGGATGAAACAAATTTGCCAATACAAAACTGCTAATCTACTAAACAATTCTGCCTGTTATGTGGGTGAACTGGATACCCGCCAAATTACATTCTTCCATGAATGTTAATGTATGCTGCGGCTCAAATTTTACTAGCTGCGCCTAAATTTGCATCAAAATGGAACACAAAAACAAAATACAAAAACCTTCAATGATGATTTAAATGCTTGCAAACTAAACGAAAAACTATCCAACGAGCAACTAAATATTTACGTCTAAGTGGGCCTCGTCAGTTTGTTTTTTATGCTACTAAAAAATAAACAAAATACCACAACAAAAGACCGATGGATCTTTGAATGAACTTGGGCGAAGCTGGAGAACGTATCTTGGGCAAGATCTGGCATTTGGCCAATGGCGGACAGAAGTCAAGTAATTTTCCTGCAATTAGCCTTGGCCAGCGCTTCAGCTTAATTCATGTTGTAGTGCCTTTTGGGGTCACCGTAGTTGCCGCACAGAAATCACAAACGAAACTTATCTCTGCCTCTTAGTTCCTACTATAAGAACACTCTACTTACAGCATAGATAATATCAAAAAGAAGGGCAAACCCCTTCAAAACGTTTGTCGAACAGGCCATCTTAGGTAATCCAATTTATTGAATTTAGAAATTAGATATTTGTGTATCAGGTACTCGGATTATTTATAACACTTGGCAACTCGCGGCTTGTTGACAGTTGGATAATATTTATATTTATATTTATATTGATTCTAACGGTTGCTGGGGCTACCCAAAACCCGGTTCATGTTCACCGCTCGACTGTTAACTGAAAACTGTTCCAACCGTTCCCACTTAGTTGATAGCGCGAAAATCATTTGGCGTTTGGCAAAGCGAACGGTGGGAAATCGAAACGAAAGCTTCGACAACGAATGGAATTGAAACGCTTGGCCGCAAAAACGCGCAATGTTTTTTTGGCTCAACTAAATATTTACGTATATATGTTCGTTAGCATGTAGATATACACAGAAATAGATGACGAACTATTTGAATAAAATAAGAGAGAAGCGTTGGCCTATGCTATTTATACCCCTTACCCATAGAATAAAAGGGTATGCTGTATTTGGGCTCATGTCTGTAACAGGAAAAATGAAGCATTTTCGAGTTAAACAAATGGATCTAAAAAGCTACGCAATTGTTCTTGGATACCCCAAATTATAAGTACATTTTTTGAATAATTTTCGATAAATATTAGGGAAAATTTAAACAAAAAAGAACACTATATCCCAATTCCTAGACAATGAAATAGAATATATATATGACGAAGCCACGTATGTATGTGTGGGTCACTTTCTATAAATTGTTGAATATCTAGGTGATATTTTGAATACCAGATTTTGAAATCAGCATGCCCAAACTCAATTTCCAGCTCTTTCAAGATATCGACAGCCCGGCAAACTTACTATATATACGTCTCTTTTTACCTTTACACACTTTTCATAAAAATAATTTACTATTTAACTCCACGAGTGCCTGGATACAAAGATATTGCTATCTCAATTTTTATACATACTTTCTGAAAAACTTTTTGTCTATGTATATTTACTTTTGAAAATATTCGGCCTTTGAGGAATGTTGCCATATGGTATAAGTATAAGTATATGGTTATACTTCTTAGCTATTAAATCAACGTAGAGACAAAGATACATTTCGTTAATCAAAAATATTAAATTCACAATTGACCATCGGCTTTATAAATTATTTTTCTAGCCTGCATTTTAAAGAATTTCGGACTTTAGAACCACATATTTTTCGGATACTAACCAAAATTAAAACATTTTTAAATTTTGGTTTTATTCGTTTATTTAGAAATACTTTTAATAAATAAAGTTAAAACTATTTTACTTTTCTTAAATATTATTTGTGAGTTACTTGCTCTGCTTTTCACTAAAATCAACGTGTGAGTAGGGTTTAACAATATAATTTGATGAGTTTCAATTTGAAAAACTTTATCATGAATCGCCCCAGTTTTAAAAAAACAGCCAACCACTTCAGTAATATGAAAATATTGTTAACAAATTTAACAAGTTCATTGCCCATCTCTAGTTTCCTAATTGAGTATTTTGAGTTTTGCTTTTTTTAGAAGTAAGATCGACGGGCATCGTTGCGAATGCCATTGCACAAGCGGCAGGAGATGACACTGAGCAGGAGCTGTAAAACATAAAGAAGTTTTTAAGAGCACAGCTTAAAGAAGATAAATTTGTGAGTACCCACCTCCAATCCAATTAGCACGAGGGCCAGGATGTTGAAAATGTGGGACAGGTTGAGCCAATAGTTCTCGAACTCCACACGGCAACCGCCGTGGATCAGATTTTCTGGCTTGCTCTTGTCGTGGTTTCGGAAACAGGTGTCCGGCGGCAGGCGTTCGTTGACAACATAATCTTGGGGACTGCCACGACCACAGCACTGGAACTGTGGGGAACACGAGTGGATAAGTACAAATAAAGTGGGAATCAAATCGTTAAGAGAACTTACCCAGTTCTCGTAGAGCGACATAGCGCCGGGACTGTTCAGTTCCTCCTCCCATGTTGCTTCCAGGGGATTGGCCAGGTTGCTGGCCACCGATTTCTCATGGACGATTAGCACGTAGACTGCGCCGAACTGAGCAATGATGACCAGGCAGAGCAAAACAATGAACTGCAAGAGAAGACCAGTAAATGAGTCAATATGAGATGAATATGGGTAAGCCACCAACTTACTGTGACTGTGCAGCACACATTCTCGCGCCAGGCAGACAAGTATCCCCAAAACAAAACCACCAGGGCAGCAGCTCCCAGTCCTACGTAGGTGTAGGCCGTTAGCTGTCCGATACTCTCCATATCGTAAGACGCCACCACATAAATGCCGAAGGATATGAGCACCAAGGCCAGCAACTGTAGGGATCCATATGAAATGTGAAATAAAGAATAAGACTTTTAAAGAGTTTCTTAGAGAGCAAGCGATTTTAACATTTTATGTTTCTGTGTCTTTAAATAGATTTTAAAGATTAATTTATGAATACATTTATACACCTATGAATAAAATCGATGTATATATTTGTCACCAATAAACTGCATGAGACAAGACATGACATAAAATGTTGTATTAAAGTTAACAACAAATAATAATATTCAACTAGTTCTTGTCCTCATTCCTCTCGAAAGAAGGGGATTCTAGGCTGCCCTAGTGCTTGGAGTTTTTAACAGTGATAATGGTTAAACTGAAGGACAATGCCTTCGTCATCAACTTGTATTCACCCTCTTTGGAATCTGTGAAACTAGAAGGAACAAATGGAACCCGGAGTTCCAATTTCAGTGTTTGTGACCTCGCACAACCCATTTTACCAGCGGACCTAATCGGGGGCGTCCCTCAGACTAGCCTGTCTGGCGACAGGGATAGACGCCAAGGAAATTGGCCGGATGGGGAAAGGGGAAATCGGGACTAGGATGTCGGAGTAGCACCCACAGGAAGGTCACCCAAAACCAACAATTTATGCACACAGACAAGGTCACTTGATTACTATTCATATCTGATGTTTGAGCGAAGAGCTTGTTTGCAAATGTGATTCTTTTTTAGACGGTTTGAATAATTCAAATTTTGTCTATGCTGTCGCTTGTGATTGTTATAAATGTGACGTAATATGGATTTCTTAGTGATGATGTAGTTGATTTTTAATCGAACACCGGTGATTCATAAGCTTTCAACACTGTGACAGTACTTTTTGAAATTACAATATATTTGTTTGATGTCATGACCAAGTTTTCCGGCGGGAAACTAGGCAAGATATCATCGATTGGATGGATGCAAAATTGATGAGCTCGTGGCTGATGGATATGCCGATCGTATTATATATGCACTGACCTCTGGTGCCATCTGTTCCTTCTCACTGTTGCTTGCAATTAAATGGTATAAATAAACCAATAAACTATAATAGAGCAAGCGGGTTTGGCCATTAGAATGGCGTTTACTGGCGTTACCCGTTACAATAAGTTTAAAAGTTCCACATGTCGAAATTTCCCATGCTAATATATGCCATGTGTGTATACAATTTGATAAGTTTTTTTGTTCAGTTTGAGATCGTTGCGAAATCGAGTCAAGTGGTCATTGTACTATATTTTTGTTTACAACCCCTTAATTGACGTAATGGAGTGGGCTATCTTAAAGGTGGGTGGTGAACCAGGGAAAGTAACTCACCGTGCAAAGTACGTCGAGGGCGTACACAATCAGCTTCACACAAGACGTGGACGACATGGCGGATTATAGACCTCGAATTCCGGGATCTGGGTCTGTGATGCCTTAAATTCCTGGAGAGCCGCCTTAAACTTGTTTTCAATACTCTCCGCCTCTCTCAAGATCTTCTCGATGAAATCACTGACTCTCCGGACTGTCTGCGCTGTATTTAAATTCTTTGGAAGATCAGCGCTCTTTAGTGAATTATTTTCAAATAACAATGTGAAACGATGAGGCCAGCGATAGCACTATTCCACAGCGAGTTGAATGACTCATTCGGGGCCTACCTTCGGATCAAATGTGATTTCTCCGACGTCGAAAAGTTAACTGAGCAGCTCTCAGTGGACAAAACTTGACAGCCGGCTGGCTGTTATTTTAAAAAGCTTTTCGAAAAAGCTTTAGAGCGCAAACAGGTGAATAGGCTGCCAGACTGACAAATAAAAAGACTGGAACCAGTTCTTCTTTCTCAAAATTAGTTTTTTCTGAAAGTTTAAAAGTTCTACAACGTGTTTGATCAAGTTGGAATTTTTATTTTACCTGTCGTGCTATGAAGAAAAATTAAAAAAAAAAAAATTAGTATTTATTAATTTCGTCGCAATTTTATGATTTGAACATTTTTACATCTTTAAAAATAAACCAATTTTTCTTTCTGTAATTAATTCTGTAATCTGTAATTAATTCTGTAATCTTCTGTAATTAATTTGACCTAACGAATTCAAAAAATTAAAAGGGCAATACAGTCGTTAATGACTTTTCTGCTAGATGTTTTCTGCATCTAGAAAACTTACTCAGCGATTTTAAAGCCATAAAAATTATAATAATAGGCGCGATTTACAAGTATATGAATAGTAAAGCTTACCAATAATTCACGATAATACGTAAAAACAACGTAGAGTGCACATATACTAAAAGCTGTAAGAAAAATGTAAATTATTTCGTTATCGTTAAACACTACCACTATACAGTAAAGAAAAATCAAATTTATGTTTACTCTTGATTTATCCAAAACGCTAAAATATTTGAGTCGGTGGGTAGCAGTAATCTACATTCATATATATTTACCTTCAACATAGACTGAGGTAATTGCTTCGATGGGACCAAACTGGTCGCTATTTTTCAGGCGAAATCCCAAAGTCACTACAAAGTGAATTCCATTTACCCAAATAGAAACGAAGCACCAAGATAATAGAATAAGCTTAAACTAAATTTTTAAAAAGATTACACATTTGCATTATTTTTGTTTAATTGCAAAATGAATGGTTTCTGACCTGGGATTTGGCACATATCAAAACCAGACCATAAAGAGAATCGAACAATTGAGCACCTCCAAGAATGACCCACAAATCCAAAAAGTCTAAAAACAATTTAGTTATGTCTTAGGTAAATTTTGTTATCTATATATTAAGATATTAATAAATTTACCTTCAGCTGTCACATTCCTTAAATCACAAAAAATTACAGATAAAACCTGCAGGAATTTAATAAATGTGTGTAAAGAACAATTAAGTTAACAAAAAACACACCAACATCCCATTTAAAATTGCAAACACAGTATGCAAAATGATCATCAAACTTTGACACATCGCACGGAACTAAGAACAAGTGGCTTAGGAGCAAAACAATTTGATGATTCGTTAATTCATTTATGGCAATATCTCTGTTGAATTGCCTTACTTAAATTAATAGCTGAAATAATAACCATTGTGCTATACCACAATTAAAGTAGGTACAGAAATCGTGTGTGATGAGTATTTAACCAATTACACTGTGTTGAACAACTTCTATTTCTTTATCACAGTGAAAGTATACTTTTCTAATAGATTTCGGTGTGCAAATTCTGCAGATTCTTGTCATGAAAATGTTCCCACACGTCGGCGGTTTTAGAAAATGCTGCAAATTTTTAAATTCGATGCCCATTTTCTTAAAACTCTGTCGAACTGAAAAATGTTCGTGGCCGGGTGAAAATTCAGACTTCAAAATCTACATATTTAAATCGTCTACATTTTTAGACAACGAATTCTCGTAGAATGGTTTAAGTGCAATTATTTTTCTTAATAGTTCCTATACACATTTTAATTGCCATTAAGGGCAAACCAAAATACACATGTAAAACATGAACAAGTAAAACAAGAAAGGAAAGCTAACTTCGGGCGAAACCGAAGTTGATATACCCTTGCAGAATACTCTGTAAATTATACTCTCCAAAATTATTCATATGATGCATTCTTAATACTCATAAAAAATCACAACTTTCTTACTTTAAAAACACCAAAGTTATGGCATTTCCAATCGTTCAGTTATATGGCAGCTATAGGATATAGTCGGCCGATCCTTATGAAATTTGCTAGGTCGGATTGATTGGCCAAAAATAAAGCCCATAGAAAATCCCAACTTCCTAACTTAACAAACACCAAAGTTATGACATTTCCGATCAATCAGTTATATGGCAGCTAAAGGATATAGTCGGCCGATCCTTATGAAATTTGGTAGGTCGGATTGATTGGTCAAATATAAAACCCATAGGAAGTCCCAGCTTCCTAGCTTTGCAAACACCAAAGTTATGGCATTTCCGATCAATCAGTTATATGGCAGCTATAGGATATAGTCGGCCGATCCTTATGAAATTTGGTAGGTCGGATTGATTGGCCAAATATAAAACCCATAGGAAGTCCCAGCTTCCTAACTTTACAAACACCAAAGTTATGGCATTTCCGATCAATCAGTTATATGGCAGCTATAGGATATAGTCGGCCGATCCCGTCCGTTCCGACTTATATACTGCGTGCAAAGGAAAGAAGGGTGTGTGCAAAGTTTCAGTTCGATAGCTTTAAAACTGAGAGACTAGTTTGCGTAGAAACAGACAGACGGACAGACAGACGGACAGACAGACGGACAGACGGACAGACGGACATGGCTATATCAACTCAGGAGGTGATCCTGATCAAGAATATATATACTTTATAGGGTCGGAGATGTCTCCTTCACTGCGTTGCACACTTTTGACCAAAATTATAATACCCTCTGCAAGGGTATAAAAATATATAATTTTTGGTAATCTTAGATTTTGAAGGGATAATAAAAAAAGTTTTTTCTTGAAATAACTATATTGGAATAGATTTGTATTTAGACTTATGAAGTAAACTCTCAATAAGTTTGTGGAGAAAACATCTACCACACATTTTATTCAAATTGGACCATTTTTAAGTCTTTACCACTGTCTGTTTACTAACTAACCAACAAGAATACAAGACTGATAAAAGATTACACGAAGGGGTTAAAATTAAAATATTCTTACTTCCTGAAGTCCAAATGGCGCGTTAAATTTTAACAATTATTAGGATAACAAACACCAACTAAAAGCAAACTATGCAAGAACCCACTACCATTACTGTCGTAAAATTATGATAATTGTTGGCAGGCGCACGTTATTATGTCTTCAATTAATATTAATAAGAAAACAAGAAAGGAAAGCTAACTTCGGGCGGAGCCGAAGTTGAAATACCCTTGCAGAATATTCTGCAAATTATATTCTCAAAAATTATTCATATGATGCATTCTTAATACTCATAAAAAATCCCAGCTTCCTAACTTTAAAAACACCAAAGTTATGGCATTTCCAATCGTTCAGTTATATAGCAGCTATAGGATATATTCGGCCGATCCTTATGAAATTTGGTACGTCGGATTGATTGGCCAAATATAAAACTTATAGAAGGTCCCAACTTCCTAACTTAACAAACACCAAAGTTATGGCATTTCCGATCAATCAGTTATATGGCAGTTATAAGATATAGTCGGCCGATCCCTATGAAATTTGGTAGGTCAGATTAATTGGCCAAATATAAAACCCATAGAAAATCCTAACTTCCTAACTTCACAAACACCAAAGTTATGGCATTTCCGATCAATCAGTTATATAGCAGCTATAGGATATAGTCGGCCGATCCTTATGAAATTTGGTACGTCGGATTGATTGGCCAAATATGAAACCCATAGAAGGTCCCAACTTTCTAACTTAACAAACAGCAGAGTTATGGCATTTCCGATCAATCAGTTATATGGCAGCTATAGGATATAGTCGGCCGATCCCGGCCGTTCCGACTTATATACTGCGTGCAAAGGAAAGAAGGGTGTGTGCAAAGTTTGAATTCGATATCTTTAAAACTGAGAGACTAGTTCGCGTAGAAACAGACAGACGGACAGACAGACGGACAGACGGACAGACGGACATGGCTATATCAACTCAGGAGGTGATCCTGATCAAGAATATATATACTTTATAGGGTCGGAGAAGTCTCCTTCACTGCGTTGCACACTTTTGACCAAAATTATAATACCCTCTGCAAGGGTATAAAAACCAAAAGGGTCGAATCATTGAGTTCCCTTGTAGCACAATTAACGATGTATATGCTTCTATAAATTTGAAAAATATCAAAGGGTGTTTAACATAATTGCAGTTTCCATACACCATTAGGACGCTACCATGGCAATCTGGGGCCAAAACGAAAATATACCCTGAACCAAGCTATTGCAGGGTTAAATTACGGCAGTCGATAGTCATATAAGCAAACACAGCGTTTTTGGTATTTAAATACATAGTAAATGCTTTATTCATAAATTGGTTATGCAATTCGAGCTCGCGTTGATTGATGCATTTTTCAAACTTAAATCGTTTTCGGAGATTCTCATTACAATAACGAATACAATGAATAGTGTACAATGTTCATACATACGGTATATATGTTCAATATAAATTTATATTTCCTTTTGGTCGGTTCAACAGTTAATATAGAATATGATTAGTTTTAAACAAAGATGTCATTATTAACGAGTTTATTTAATTATTTCCTGGGGTAACGGTTTAACCAGTAAATCGTTTGTACAAATGCTTTGGAAAGTGTTTTGTTTGCTCGTTTCAGGTGGAATTGAATTATACCAATATTAAATAGGATATACAAAATCGAAGCGTTTCACATCGCCTTAAACTTAGATTTTTTTCGTTTTTTTATGACAAATATTCAGATAAATGGCTTACTTCAAATTATTTGTTGTTTATTTCTTTGTGTACGTGCGTTTGACGACTGTAAAAGTTAATGAGAATGTGAGGAGTGTGTGCTGCTAGATGCGGGTGTGTGCCTCCCGATGTGGTTGATGTGTGTACATAGCCCTTAGTAGGCGTTACGGCGCTTGTAGTTGCGCACATTGTTGGCCAGGCAACAGGCAAAGATGAAGCCGACCAGCTGAAAAATTAATACGGGGTAATAAAATTGGTTCAAAGAGCTATGTCAAGTAACAATCTTATTCTCACCTCAACTGCAATTAGGCCGATGCCCGTATACTTGGCGTTGTCAGTGCTAGCTGACATTGTCTCGACAAACTTGCCACGGCATCCTGGATAGTAGTTGGTGGGGATCAAGCATGAACCATCGCAACAGCTCGAAGGCAGCGTTTTTCCATTAACAAAGTAGTCTGCGGCAGAGTTAGATCCGCAGCAGTGCAGCTAGAACATCGAACAGAAAAGGTCAGAAATATATTACTGAGTTTGCTCTGAAGCAGTTACCGATTGTTGGATGGCATCAAAGACACCTCCCTCTCCGTGGGAGTCTGCTTGCCAGGCTTTGTCGATGATGTCGCCCATTTTCTTCTCAAACTCATCCTTGTTAGTGAAAAGCAGCGTAATCAGTGTCAGCTGCAGGATCAGCAGGATCAGCAAGAAGACAGCATAGCTCATGGTCATGCAGACAGATTCGCGAATGGCACCGCAGCATCCTAGGAACGAGATGAAGACCACTACCGAGCCGATACTGATCAAAACGATCGGCATGAGGGCCTGTGGGGGGAAGCCCACCTGTCCATTTACTTCAATTGTTCCGATACTTTTTAGGATCAGCACGCCATAAACAACGCCCAAAATGCCGATGACCTGCAGAAGAGGAAGAAGAAACGGATCGGGTTAGAAATTGTGCAGGGCTATTTCAAAACATTCATGCTGAGCAATAATCAACCTGAAATAAAAGTTTTGTTTTTTCGCCAAAATATACAAAAATTTCAATCGGTCAAAGATGAGGAGTACGAAATTTCCCATCAGATACATACTGCAATACACACTGCAATTGCTTTTTCAACAAACAGCTCTAAATATAGTTCAAATTAATCAGCTTGCTCTCGTTTATTTTAATTGAAAGTGCAGGAGTAGAAGTGCTTTCGCATTTACCATGCTAAAAAGACTTAATTACCACAGAACCCTGGAGCTGACCTCAGGGATTCTAAGTTAAGCCCAGGCACGCCATCATCGTTGAATAGCTGGTGATAATTAAAAAACAAAATAACCGCGTTACGTAATTCCCAACTAGTTGGCTAGCGCCACGATATTGGTCCAAGAGTATTTGAGCTTGCCAAACAAGGCAAAGGCCTTCCGATCTGATCCGATTAGATAAGGCGGCACAAGATGAGCACTGGGAACCGTGAGACGCATCCCATGACATTCACACATCACAATGCCGTATAAATCTCGACAAGGTTTGCAGTGCACTGTAATTTTGGATTTAATGGCGAGTTTTTAGTGGGCTCAGACAATGCAAATCAACTTTGATCTTTCGGCAGCAACAACTGCAGGCAGACAACAACTAGCAGACACAATTACCCGGCCCTCAATTGAATTTGCTTGATTTCATTGTGTGCATATGATGCTCGCGGTAACTGTATCTGTATTTCTATATATCTAAGGGGTGTGTGAGCTGTTTTAATTTCCACAGATTTAGAACTCGAGCGGCTGTGCGCGAAGAGCTTTGTATACATTCGTGGGCGGCGGCCACTGATACACATATTCTTTGCAGATGGATTTAATTCCATGTCAAAATTGACCCAAAAATATTCAAAAATTTGAACAAAAGAAAGCAAAGCATCGCCACAATGCTAATTGTTCCACTTCGGCAGTACTAATAAACAAAATGCTGCATAAAAACAACAGTTTTCGTTTAAAAACCTGTTTGCGGCCGCCAACTTTTCCTCTCCAGCTTTTACTTATGCTAGCCCGATTTCTGCTAACGAGGACATTACACAATTCACATAAATATGGCCCAGACAATGCTGTCAGCCACATTTTGTTTAAAACTGTCAACGACAGCTCCAATGACGTCACAGAAAAATAAAATTGTAATGCAAATGGCTTTTGCAAATAGTAGAAGTAGAAAGCCCGTAGCAAGGGTATGACGTCATATTGCCAGAAAAACAACCCAGAGGATACCAAAAAAAAGTTGGGAAGTTTCTGAGATATAAATCTATTATTAATGTGGCTGTAAACTAATTTGAGGACATATATATGGTTTAACATGAGTAATATGAGTTCATGAGTAAGGCAATATTCAATATATATGAATTTTCCGTAAGAGTGTGAGAATGTGAAAATAAAAGATTAAAGTGTACATTTTAATTGCCATGCAAAAAGATTTCTATATCCAACTATGTTAAAAAAAGAAAAAAAAAATGGTTTAAGTTTTCAGTTTTAGAACTTCCGGTTGATAAAATATTTGTATATATTAAATGTATTGTAATTTTAGAGACATTTCCGACAGTTTCAAGGATAAAACTAAGAGTCGCGTCGATAAAGGCTTATCAGCTTAAAACATATTTAGTAATAGTCTGATGGACCACGAATACATTACATTAAGAATAAATTCCCCGACTGACATAGTTCTGTTGTAATCAAATTTCAAATTTGCGTGGTTTTCTATAAAAAAAGTATGTTGCTTGAAAAATATAAATTTTGTTGTCAAATGGAGTACACGGGCTAATTATTAAGGTCGGCAGTCAGTTCCCACAACCGCAAATAAAATATCATCAAAAACCAACGATTTTTTAAGCATTGGCATAACCATGGATGACCCAAACGTAACTTTCTCATGTAAAACTTAAAATTAATTTTTTTAATTTCAAAATAAATGCATTTGTATAAAACGAAAAGAGCTGATCTTCTATATCAAATATAATTGTTGCTGCCAATGGAATTATTATAATTTTAATTATCTTTATTAAATGTTATTCCATTTATTTTTAAGCAAAATTAAAAACCAACTATTTAGATAAACACAAGATTTCCGGTAATTTATTTTTAACCTTGATTATGAATGTACAGATGTATTTTGATTAAAAAATTGTCCAGGCACATAAGTTAACTTTTGGGCATGAAGTCAAAATATAGTCCATTCATTGGAAACCCCAGCCAGTTTACTAATAAGAATCGAACAGGTGACACGTCATCGGAAAAAATACAGTGCATTCCACTCAACCACGAGTATAGCTTTAGCAAATCGAACGTGTAAATATTTATTCCTGAAGTTGTTTGCTAAGTGTCTCATAACACAGGAAACGACCATCGATAAGATGAATGCAGGTCATTTTCAATACACGGTGGCCTTACAGTCATGGGCGGCACTGCCCGCCCTTTTACAGGTTTGTCATTTGGCATGCGAAATTCATACCAGAGCTGTATAGAATATTAAACTAGAAACTGTGAGAAAAAACACACACAAACTTGCGGCACAGTCATGGAAAAGAATACTCAATAGGATGTTCAAGAACAAAATTACCGGCGTTGCTTATGAATCACCAACACCTTTGCTTACAAATCAAATGCTCGCTTAAAAATCTTTTAAATCGAGAACAAATTTAATATTTCTTTATATTAGCTTGTTTGTTCTGACTGTTTTTACGTTGTTTTTCCCCTTTTTTTGTCGAACTGCAAAAAGTTGTACAGGCATTGTACACTCACTCGCATATCTCTGCGTACACCCCAAAAAAATTTCAAAATCTAACTTTGAACATTAATTGTTCGGCCATTTATGCATGTATTTTATTCATTCTTTTTTTAAACAAAACTATGGTTTATTGTCTTCATTGACGTAGAAATATTAGAAATATTCAACAGGGGGTTATATTTTATTTTTAATTTTAAACCTAACACTACGAAAAAGTGTACGCGCAAAAGTCTGCGTACAGCAGTTTTCAACTTCGAGGAATGCAGGATTGTGCGATTTCCGTTAATTTTGTTGTCGCCGATCTACTTTAGAATGCCTAAAAATAGACATTACGCAGTTAAAATGAAACTTTTTCATTATAATAACGAGCATATTGCAACATGGAACAAAAAGGCAAGGAAATTTCTGTTGAGGAGTGGAAAATTATATTAAAAGGTTTTTTGGATGGAAAATCTTATAGAGAAATTGGTGCTTTAGTTGGTAGAACCCACTCATCCATCCAAAGAGTGATAGATAACTACAACTCGGCTGGAAGTATCTTGCCAAAGGCTCGTTCTGGCCGTCCGCCTTTGCTTATAATCCGCGAGCAGAGGAATATTATCAAATCTATTCAGCTCAACCCAAGGACGACAGCTCACCAGGCAAAGCTGAAGGTCGAGGATAGATTTTCCAAAAGAGTTTCCGAAGATACTGTACGCCGGACCATAAAAAAGGCTGACTACCATAGCAGAGTCGCCCGCAAAAAACCTCTCATATCGGAAGTCAATAGACATAAGCGCCTAACCTTTACTAATGAGTATATTTCCAAACACCAAGACTTCTGGAATAAGATTATATTTCCCGACGAAACTAAATTCTGCATATTTGGAATCAAGGGAAAGGTTTTGGTATGGAGGAAAAGCGGAGAAGCCTCAAATTAAGAAAATTTGGTTGGCACAGTAAAGCAAGGAGGAAGCGGAATAATGGTGTGGGGGTGTATGGCAGCAAGTGGCGTTGGAAAATTGGTATTTATCGAGTTAATAATGGATCAGAAAATCTATATTGACATATTAAAAAACAATTTAAAAGAAAGTGCTGAAAAATTAGGGCTCGAAAGTGAATGTTGGTTCCAACAAGACAACGACCCGAAGCATACGGCGCAGAATACCAAGCTTTGGCTGCTGTATAACGTCATAAATCAGCTGCGAACACCTCCCCAAAGTCCTGATCTAAGCCCAAATGAGCATTTTTGGGATCTTCTTGAGAGGAAAATCCGAAGACACACGATAACATCTAAAAAAATGCTCAAGAATGTGATTCTCGAGGAGTAGGGGAAAATTACTGCAAATGAGACAAAAAAAAAGTGGATTCCATCCCGAGACGCCTTACGGAAGTTTTGCAGAGAAAAGAATACCCTACCAGTTACTAAAAATAATATTATTTGTGTTTTAAACAGGTGTACGCAGACTTTTGCGGGTACATTTTTTGGTAGTGTTAAGTTTAAAATTAAAAATAAAATATAAGACACTGTTGAATAATTTAAAAAAAAATACGTCAATGAAGACAATAAATTATAATTATGTTTAAAAAAAAGAATGGGTTGAATATATGCATAAATGGCCGAACAGCTAGGGTTTAAAGTTAGATTTTGAAATTTTTTTGGGGTGTACGCAGAGATATGCGAGTGAGTGTACTTGTTGCTGCTGTTTTTTCGAGCGTTGCGGCAGTCATTTTTTTACTGTATTGGTGCTCGGCGAGCTCTAAAAGCGGCTTGTTAATTTATTTGGCTTGTCTGTCAAGTGTGTTATGTACTCGGGTATATACTCGGCAGATAAATATCAACATGGCACACTGTAAGTGTTGACTATGTATACCATAAACTTCTGCTCCGCCAACCAGTTGTATATTGTTGCTTTTGTTTTATCGCATTTCTCTAGAGCAACAGGTTTTTATTTTCGTTCCTACTTTTGTGTTTTTTGCTCATTTACCTACTTATGTGCTGGTATGTTTAGACCCACTGGTGCGGGCAAACCAAAAGCCCTAAGGCTTTAATGTACATAAATTAACTGAATTCGTTAAGTCGAAACCATAATAATAAAATTCTCTACTTAAGAATCATCTCACAAATAAGTACCATTACAAAACTATAGATGTTATAATGAGATTTATTACAAAATGTCAGCTCATTTCCAGTTTGGAATTTCACAGCTTTGTTAATAACATTTTTACCGCAGGTGTATCTTTTTTATATTTTCAATTCGTTTCGCTTTGCGACTTGTTGTTTTAGCTTTGTGACTCATTTTACGGCTATTTGCAGGCGCCTTTACGAATGCTAAGTGTTCAAAATTGTACGAGCATTGTAATATTATTTGCTTTAATTATTATTTTAAGCACAGATTAAGGTTTGTTTGCCAGCAAAGGCTATCTTAGGTCATCATTGAGTGAGAATCATTTAAGCCGAAAGATTCTACAGCACAAATAAGCTGAGTCCGAAAAATCTCACACAGATTTTGCTTATGAGAGCATTGGATTCCAAAAGAAAAAAATGTATAAGTAAAATCTTAGCTCTTCCCACACACAAGGTTTTATGATGCTATTTTTTGGGATTGTTCTCGTTAACCTACAGTCATTAAAATATAAATAAACATTTAAATAAATTAAAAAATAATTATTACTTTAATTTTTTTTATTATTATTAATTAATAAAAATGCAATAAAGAAACATATAAAAATGTTGTTTATAATTTATGTACATGACAAAATTCCAACTAAATAAAAAAAAAGGATTGCTTTCAGCTTATAAATTCTTGCTGTCTGAGCAAATATGTAAGTGTACTTCTCGGAACCGGGGCAATTTGTCGGAATGAAAAAAAAAACTTTCAAAAATGGAAGCTGAACATTTCCCAGCGGCGATGACATCACCAAAGTTCAATAACGACTCCGAAGCAAAAGGCAAACAACAGAAAAGCACGAGTTCTCGATTTCTCAATGCGGCGGTGTGTTCTCAGGGGCGTCTGAAAATTACCGTGCATTATTTTTATAATGCATACAGATGTAGATTGACCGCCTCCTCCCAACTTAATATGCACATTGCATATTTATGCCGTTCAACTGAATTTATTGACTCGTATTTCGACAACTCTTTCGTAATACATTTTGTCCCATTTTGGCTTTCACGCAACTCTTTTTGTACCGGTTTTGGTTTCGATTTCGTTGGCTATAAAGCAAACTTGCATATGTATAAACTTATTGGCTATATACTCACCGACACAATGGTGTTGAATATGAAGAGGATGTACTTGACCAGAGATGTGCCGCAGTCCATGTTGATGGGTGTTCACTGTACCGCCTGGAATAGGGGAAGCGGAAAAGCGCAATTGAATTAATCACATTAAATCGGTTGCACAGTTTATGTATTTGCCCAGCTGCCGACCAATTAACGCTTGAATTGTGCGATAATTGTTCAATTTTAACAAATGAATCTGTCATAAAAGCAAGATAAATCAGAAAGGTTATTTAAAGATAGCCAATAGATTTCAATGCCTTCCAAGCATCCATTATCATCCCGTTTTCTTTTGCGTCCTTTTCGAATGCGTTGCCCGGGCAACAACAAAACAAAGGCGAACGAAAACACAAAAGGAATGCAACTTTTCCACAACAACAAAACAAGTCAATGGGGCTCCAAGATTCAAGTAGAAAATAAGAAAAGTTCACTGCACTCTGTCAAGGAGAAGAAGAAGCGCCGCATTGTCTTAATTTTATACATTTTCTTTCGCTTTTCACACTTATTTAGTCGTACTACGCAGTCTTTTGTTTTCGCGTCTCCTTGTTCAACCACTTTTCTAGCGTGCAGCATCTGATTTGATTTCGGCTTGTCACATTTGTAAAAATGTCGTGGCATATTGTATATTTCCGCTGACACTTCGTTTAAGCAAATTCCGAAAATCACTATATTATTAATTTAATTGCACACGCATCATTACCTTCGCCTTTATATTATTCCCAAATTAAATTTCAACGCAATGCGCTTCCGTTCGAGTCGAGCAACTTTTTGTTAACCAGAGTGACCGTAACGGAACTGCTCTTATATACCTTCGGTACCTTAGATTTATAAAAAAAATACCTCAATATGCCAACTTTAATTAGCGCGTACGGGAACCATGGAAAGGAACTTTGATAGACCCTTGCCACGGACTCACACCAATGTAGAGGTGATGATCTTGTTCCGATGTTTAGACTCAGTTTTTACGTAATGTAGAATTTAAAAAATAAAAGATTTATAAGACCCATAAATTAATTACTCAGTTGTGAGGAATTAAATCTAAACTACTAAAAACATTCAGTTCAAAATTTTATTATTTTTGAGTTAGTTTCTTAATTTGCATCGTTATTGCCATTAAAACTGTTTCGATTTATATATACTTTGAGTTATGAAAGGAATCCCTAAATTAGGCTACTATAAATGCTTTCAAATTTATGGAACATACTTTTCGGTCAAAGTGAGCAGATTGTAGTCAACTCTTTCCTTATCGCCTGTTGACACTGAGATAATACAAGTTTAACAAAGCTTTTAGCAACAAGTGGCACTAATAAAGAAAAGTCATCTGACGAACTTTTTCAGTAACAATTTAACATCGAAACAAAACGCATCGAATAATTTGAATTATTTCCATCGAAAGCGACTGAAATTAATATATATTTCTGCAATGGATTGCGGCGGAGTATTCGTGAAATATGTGCTTTTTGTATTCAACATACTGTTTGTGGTAAGAGAAGATTCTCAAAGATTCCTACAAATATCTTCAATATTCAACATTTGAGTGGCTTGAAAATAAATTCCGTTGGCCTGGACGATATCTTATCTGCAAAAGAATGACAAATAAACTCTTGAGGCTCAAGATTTCCGCCTGTACCGACCTGGATACTGCGATAGAAAGTTATCTTATCGAAAAATATGGTTAAAAATGGTTAAAAAAAGGTGTATTCCTTAAATAAATCATTGCATGCCAATGCCGAACGTAATTACGGTTAATGAGCTGAAACAGTTGTCGGAAAACACATTGTACTCGGAAAAGATAACAGTATGAGTAATAACGATGGTAGAAAGTTTACAGAGACATCCCCCTCTGAAAAATATAGATACTGTATAGTATATGTGATGAAATTGTTTTCCAAATGAATGGATGCATTGAACTTAGGTATCTTTTGAAATATATAATATTTCTAAAAACATATGATTGCGACACACTCGCTACCAGGTGACTTCAAACGGTTTCGTGTTGCTTAAAAATAATCTATATAACTCAATATAATCTAAGTGAATAATAGTAATTTCCTTATAACTCAACTGAAATCATTCAATTATCTATATATAATTATATCCCCGATTGAGTGTGAGCTTTTTCCCTGCGTGTAAAGTACCCGATGCTAATTGGAACAATAGCTTGGGCGGGGGTGGCTGTTATTCAATTCGCTTGAATCACCGCCGCGATAACAGTCATCGAAGCCTTTGACTAACATAGCTAATTTTCGATATTCCATTGCAGATATGCGGCATTTTGCTTATCACGTTCGGTTCCATTATGGTGTCGACCATAAAGGAGTTCTCGAGCGTGGATGAGACATTCACAGCCAACAGCGTGGCCATCATCATCCTGGTCCTCGGCTGCATCATCTTTCTGGTGGCCTTCATGGGCTGCTGCGGTGCCATTCGCGAGAATGCCTGTGCTCTGACCTCGGTGGGTTACGGGTTCTTCGGCTTTTAAAATAATTAACTTACACATATGTCCCTATTTCACTAGTACTCTGTTGTCATGCTGGTGCTGCTGATTAGTCAACTGGCCCTTATAATCTACGTGTGGGTGGACCATGTGCAGATTGAGCAATCCCTGGAGAAGTTTGTCCAGGCCGTTTGGAATCAGCGCAAAACTGACGACCTTCTTATGAACACACTGCAGCGAACCGTGAGTGTTTTTCATTTCTTTACACAAGTACATTGAATCTTAGAACAAATTAATTGCACCATTTTGCAATAAAAATCTTTAACATTTTATTTTTGGCAAAGATAATTATAATAATTTATTATAATTTGGTAAGATAATTAATTTTTGATTTTGAACTACAGAGAAATAATTCTTTATGATAATAATTCTTGTATTTATTTTAAGTTTAATAATTTGGAAAACAAAATGCCAACCTCAGAAAATAATTTGATGATAGAATTGAATTAACATAGGGTTTTTTTCATAATTAATATTCTTTCATTGCAGTTCAAGTGCTGTGGTCTTAACGGATTTGCCGATTACGGAACTTCTTATCCCGCCTCCTGCTGCGACGCGCCCACCAACGGATCCTGCGGAATAACCCAAGTTATTGGCCGTCCCAGTTGCCTGAGAGCCGTCGATTCGTTCTGGGACACCAACGCGAATATCATCAAGTACGCTGGTCTGGGTGTGACCGCTGTTGAGGTAATTGGAATCTGAATCTTTCGAATCCGCCATACTAACTAGTAACACCTTTCTTTCAGCTTGTGGCCTTTATCTTCGCTTGTTGCTTGGCCAACCAGACGCGCAACTCCCAGAGACGCCAGAACTACTAAGAGTTTAAGCATCTTTAATATAGTACTAAGATTATCTCCGGAACTATTAAATGACAGAGTAAATGTATTAATAAAGAAAACAAATTAAATATTTTATTCAAAGTCCCCCTGTGGAGCATGTACATGTATATGTTGTAAAACAACGAAGTTGTGTCAATTTGACAAAGGCGTGCCAAATTTTTAAAAAATAAAAACAACATTTTTGAAAAATTGAAAATTTTTTGATTTAGATCTATAAATCGAACAAATAATTAAATCCTTACCACAAGGTGTGTACAGCCAAACAGACATAATTTTTATTCCGTTAACCTTACGAGTATTTTGGCACGTAAATTATCAAAAATATCTACACATGTAGGTAACATGCATGTATGTACACATGTTTTACATGCAGAAGTTATTTTACTCGCCCAGGTGCAAGAAGAATAATTTATTAAAAAAATTATATTTAAAACTACAAAATTGATTGTTTATAAAGTTAGGAAGTTTCGATTTTCTATGGGTTTTATTTTTGACCAATCAATCCGACTTACCAAATATTATAAGAATCGGCCGACTATATCCTATAGCAGCCATATAACTGAACGATTGGAATGCCATAACTTTGGTGTTTTTAAGGTTAGGAGATGGGTTTTTTATGAGTATTAAGAATGCATCAAGTTAGCTTTCCTTTCTTGTTGTGCTTGATTTTAAGATTCCAATCTTGGTTTAGGGCCAAAGTTGGCATGACTACTTGCGAGGTTAGAATAGCAGGATTAGAATTCCATGCTTATCTTATCTTTTTGGAGTAGGTATTTGTGCAATGTCCTGCAATAACTATTGTATTAGTATTTAATTGAATGTTCAAATAAATTTGACTTTACTTTTAGTGTTGCGTAAGTTAATTTGCAACACCCACTCTAACGTCTCAAAATTACCTAATTCTTTAAAAATATATATAAATATATATACAGTGAGTCGCAAAAGTATTCGTTGCAAAGAGGGTTAACTGAAAAATGCCAATTTTAAATAAGTAACTATTTTAAAATGGTAAAAAAAGGGTTAAATTTCCAAAGATATATATTTTGTGAATTATATGACGAAAAAAACCAAACAGAAAACGCTTTCCACAAAGATATATGGACAAAAATATAAATATAAGCCATTTTGCATGCTTACAAAAGTATTCGTTGCACATGCGAATTTTTTATATTATAGTATTTTTTGGGGTTAGCGCAATATTTTTTTGTCGTTTTGGTTGCGTTTCTATTTTAAAGCCTAGTATCCAGATCGACAAACGATTACGCTAGCGTAAAAACTTTAATCTTTCCAGTGTGACCAAAAGTTTCGTACTGTCAATCAGCTGGGTTTGTTGACAAGCAGTTAAAATTCAAATATCGTATTTGCGGCAAAGAGCCTTTAAAAGATATTATCAAATACCTTGGCAAGACAAGTCTGCCGCTGTACAAAGAAATTAAAAAACAATTAAAATACAATTTAAATTTAACAGTTGTTTTTTTTTAATTTACTGATAATTATTTGCTAATTTAAAGTTCATAGCTGCACTTTTATTGTTTTTTTTCGTACATGCTGGACCTAAAAAACATTTTGCTCTGACAAGAGGCACCCCAGATAGTATTAATGTTATTTTGTCTTCACATGTAAACACCTGCAATCGACTTTTGCGAGTTTTTTGAGTTTTTCCCTCCATTTCTTATAATGTTCAGTGAGAAGCGCACGCCAAAAGATTAAATTTTTTAATTGAGGGTTTGACCCAAAGTTAATTTCCGCAGACTGGCAACGCTATGGAATTTTCTGGTATTTTTTTCGTCGATCAGGAGACCGACGTGAAAAAAGGCCCGACGAAAAGTGAACGCCAGCTGTTTGCCTCTCGCTCTCTCATGACTGGCGTACGGTTTTCGTCGATCAGGATACTAGGCTTAAAGACTGAATTCGGGAAAAAACACAAACTTTTGGTGTCATTCTTGGTGTAAATCTCTAGCAAAATGCCGAAGGGAACGGAGTTAAACTTTTCACAAAAAAAAATTATTTTACACCTAACTAATGAGGGTCGATCGATGGGATGTTCGATAGAAGTCCATTAACCATAAGTAGTCTCATTTCGCGACTGAAATCCAGAAATTCCCTGGAAAATCAATCCCGTTCTGGCCGTCTGAAATCATTAACCTGCAGGGAAGAGAAGAAAATCCTCGAAGAAAACAGGAAAAAACGCACCTTTCGGTTCCGAAAATGAATACTGTCATATCCACATCCCTGGGAACAAACGTATCCACTGAAACCGTCCGAAGAGTGCTCCGGAGCCAAGATCTGCATTGGGGATACCCCAGAAAGAAACCCTTGCTCTCAGCCATAAATATATCAAAGCGGCTTTCTTTTGCTCAAACGTATTTGGACCCGAATTTTGAGTACTGGGAACAAGTAATATTTAGTGATGAAAGTAAATTCAATATATTCGAATTTTATGGAGAAAGAAAAGTGTGGCGAAAGCCCTGTGAAGAGCTTAAACTGAAAAATGTTAAACCAACGGTGAAGCATGGAGGTGGTTCCGTACTAGTTTGGGGCTGCATGTCCGCTCGAGGAGTTGGAAAGTTGGTTTTAATAGACGGAATTATGAATGCTGAAGGATATCTAACCGAAATGGTGATTAAAAAAGTCTCTCCTTCTGCGTGCAATGCCAATACAGTAACTGTTGGCTCAGTTGATAATCAGCTTGCTGGGCATCTTCGGCTTCAATTTCAGCGAGAATTGCATAGAAAAATTCGCCGCTGACCAGGTTTAGATGAAATGGAACCTGGAGCTGGTGGAACCCGGCGCCATGGATATTTACCAGAGTGTGGTTCGTATCGTAAAACTAACTTCATTTTATGTTTGGCTAGAAATATTTCAAATTTAAATGAGCTATAGTTAAGCCCCATTATCTGACTGGATGTGTCCAGAAGACCAGCCAGAACTTTGAGGCTTTCTTCAACTACGCAAACGACTCAAGCTGGATCGTAGAATCATAGGAGAATCCGGTTATAACGAGTCCGCTTATAGTGTCCGTCCGGTTATTGCGACGAAAACTCATGGGCTTGGTTGGTCCCCATACAAACTTATATGTTTCAAACTGATATGATTAGTGCGTCTTCCGCGTAATCAAATTATATATTTGATGTGCCCTTCTGAAGCTTTTGTATTCTTTTTATAAAATTAGATTAAGTATTACTCACTACCAAGTTTGTATTTTTCAACTTTTACGATGCTCAGTTTTCTCGCGACCGTGGTCAGAGTAGTCCGCGCTGTTAAACCAGATTAGTCCCGCCAAAATAATCTCGAAATTTAAAACACAGATTGACATTGAACATTGAAAGATAGAAACAGAAATTCAATATGAGCTGCGCAACGAGCACTGTAAAGTACTCGTTTTTCTTCTTTAATGCAATATGGCTGGTAAGTAGAGCACTAAATCTAAATAAACATATTAAGCTTTGAGGTTGTTTTACAAATATCCAGCCATGATATTTTAAATATATAGTACATCCGGCTACTAGATGATCTAATTTGGGGTGCGTGTTTTGCTTAGGTCTACATTTCGAGGGTATCTGTGTGCTAATGGCTTCTGCTCTGCCTTGTTTTCCTGCCGAAAGGAGAGGTTTGGCAGCCAAGCATCGAAATGAGTCCACATTTAGTTTTAAAAGCGAGGTTAATATATAAGAATATAGTTAGTAGTTAGTAGTCAACTCGAACTCGAACTTGCAGCCTTCTCAAGGTCACGAAACTATGGATCACAAATTCACAACTAACTATAATGAAATGCAAATGAACATATATACTGGAGGTACTTGGAAATATAAAGCTTGGCAATATAAAGCTCTTTCTAATTAATTTAACAATTAAATCTTTGTCATAAAGTATAAGACTAATAAATTAATTAAGTGTATTAAATCAACGAATTAAATTTTTTTCCGAACAATGCTGCAAATTCGTTGATTAGTTCTTCGAGTCATGGAATAGATTTTAATGCTTTTTCATTAGCAAGAGGCATATTTATTTCTGCTTCTTCTAATTTTCCGCCAAACTTTCAGATATTTGGAATCCTAGTGATCGTTTTCGGAGCCAGTAACTTCGGAGAGTTTGAGAATTGGTTTGCTATTTGCGTCCTGGTCGTGGGTGTCTATATATTTTTGACATCCCTTTTTGGCTGCTGTGGAGCCGTTCGCGAATCACCGCGCATGCTCTGGATGGTTTGTACTTGAACAATGCTTTTACATAAATCTCACATGTACTCCATGGGTGACTTACTTTATTTGTCCTGCAGTACGTGACGTTTCTGCTGGCGTTGCTGGTAGTACAGGTGACCGTTACCATCCTAACTTCCAAAGATGCGGTCAAGAAAGCCGTCGAGAATCATTGGAAACTGGAGGAGACTCATCCGGGTAGCATGGATAGCATTCAGACATCTGTAAGTACGGCCTTATTCTTTATGTTTGCTAATAAATAAACCATTGAATTTTAAATGAATGTACTTTATTAGCACAGGTAATATTTATTTATAAAAAAAATTTCCCTAAGATACAATTGTTTTACCAGCTTACAATTAATGTGTAGATTTAATAACATTCAATTTATCAATGTTTTTCTCGAGTTTTCTTTAGTCAATTACTACTTCATAAATGTCCATTCATTGCAGTACCAATGCTGTGGCCTAGATGGTGCCGCGGACTACCTGAATAGCGAAGTCTGGAACCACACTGTACCCAACAGTTGTTGCAAGAATAATAGCTGTGTGAATCCCCAGAATCTTAATCGGGAGGGATGTCTCAAGAAAGTGGAACTTTCTTTTGAGGATGAGAACTCGGATGTATTAATGTGGGGACTGTTCGGATTGAATGTGAGCGTTACCCTATTATACATACATTCTTTAAATAATTAATAACTTAATCGCATATTTTCTCTTTTATAGGGTGTCATTATCGTGTTGGACGCAATTTTGGCCATTCACTACACGAATAGCTTAAAAAAAAACTCCCAAAAGTCCTGCCATAGGAACAATCCGTAAAAAAAATTTTAAAAAGTATAACTTTGTTGTTTCAACTTTGTTTTGCAACGAAATATGCAATAAATATACATATGTAGGTACATGTTATAGTGTTTACGTTGAAAGTTTAACATGCTGCCGAATCTTAAAATTAATCATTATTTTGGAAAAAATAAAAAAAACGTGAAGTCTTGAAGAGTTTACTATTTAATTAATGTACAAAGTCTTTTTTCACAAAGCTTAAATACTAACAAATACCAATTATTGTTATTTTTATACCCTTGCAGAGGGTATTATAATTTCAGTCAAAAGTTTGCAACGCAGTGAATGAGACATTTCCGACCCTATAAAGTATATATATTCTTGATCAGGATCACCTCCTGAGTTGATATAGCCATGTCCGTCTGTCCGCCTGTCGGAACGGCCGGGATCGGCCGACTATATCCTATAGCTGCCATATAACTGATTGATCGGAAATGCCATAACTCTGCTGTTTGTTAAGTTAGGAAGTTGGGACTCTCTATGAGTATTATATTTGGCCAATCAATCCGACGTACCAAATTTCATAAGGATCGGCCGACTATATCCTATAGCTGCTATATAACTGATTGATCGGAAATGCCATCACTTTGGTGTTTGTTAAGTTAGGAAGTTGGGATTTTTTATGGGTTATATATTTGGCCAATTAATCCGACCTACCAAATTTCATAAGGATCGGACGACTATATCTTATAGCTGTCATATAACTGATTGATCGGAAATGCCATAACTTTAGTGTTTGTTAAGTTAGGAAGTTGGGATTTTCTATGGGTTTTATTTTTGCCCAATCAATCCGACATATCAAATTTCATAAGGATCGGCCGATTATATCCTATAGCCGCCATATAACTGATTGATCGGAAACGACATAACTTTGGTGTTTTTAAAGTTAGGAAGTTGGGATTTTTTTATGAGTATTAAGAATGCATCATATGAATAATTTTGGAGAATATAATTTACAGAGTATTCTGCAAGGGTATATCAACTTCGGCTCCGCCCGAAGTTAGCTTTCCTTTCTTGTTGTGCTTGATTTTAAGATTCCAATCTTGGTTTAGGGCCAAAGTTGGCATGACTACTTGCGAGGTTAGATTAGCAGCATTAGAGTTCCATGCTTATCTTATCTTTTTGGAGTAGGTATTTGTGCAATGTCCTGCATTAACATATTGTATTAGTATTAAATTGAATGTTCAAATAAATTTGACTTTACTTTTAGTGTTGCGTAAGTTAATTTGCAACACCCACTCTAAAGTCTCATAATTACCTAATTCTTTAAAAATATATATAAATATATATACAGTGAGTCGCAAAAGTATTCGTTGCAAAGAGGGTTAACTGAAAAATGCCAATTTTAAATAAGTAACTATTTTAAAATGGTAAAAAATGGTTTATGTTTCCAAAGATATATATTTTGTGAATTATATGACGAAAAAAACCAAACAGAAAACGCTTTCCACAAAGATATATGGACAAAAATATAAATATAAGCCATTTTGCATGCTTACAAAAGTATTCGTTGCACATGCGAATTTTTTATATTATAGTATTTTTTGGGGTTAGCGCATTATTTTTTTGTCGTTTTGGTTGCGTTTCTATTTTAAAGACTGAATTCGGGGAAAAACACAAACTTTTGGTGTCATTCTTGGTGTAAAGATGTCGGTCAAGATTTACCGTGCTTAATACTCAATGTTATAATAGTTACTTAAGCCGTTGTAAGGTCCAGTTCTCTCAGGACCCGAAACAGTTTTATAATTTCGGTAACACCAAGCGTAAATCTAATTCTTTTCCTTCCTCGCTGTCGTTCGAAAACGTGACGGCAACCACAGATCAGGCAATAGCCGATTTATTTGCCTGGGAAGAAACGTATCCACTGAAACCGTCCGAAGAGGGCTCAGGAGCCAAGATCTGCATGGGAGATCCCCTAGAAAGAAACCGTTGCTCTCAGCCATAAATATATCAAAGCGGCTTTCTTTTGCTCAAACGTATTTAGACCCGAATTTTGAGTACTGGGAACAAGTAATATTTAGTGATGAAAGTAAATTCAATATATTCGGATTTTATGGAGAAAGAAAAGTGTGGCGAAAGCCCTGTGAAGAGCTTAAACTGAAAAATGTTAAACCAACGGTGAAGCATGGAGGTGGTTCCGTACTAGTTTGGGGCTGCATGTCCGCTCGAGGAATTGGAGAGTTGGTTTTAATAGACGGAATTATGAATGCTAAAGGATATCTAACCGAAATGGTGATTTAAAAACTTCGTTCCTACTGCTTTTTTTTGCGTGCAATGCCAATACAGTACATCTTCCTACTGTTGGCTCAGTTGATAATCAGCTTGCTGGGCATCTCGGCTTCAAATTAAGCGAGACTTACATAAAAAAGTTCGCCGCTGACCAGGTTCAAATGAAATGGAACCAGGAGCTGGTGGAAGCCGGCGCATACATATTTACCAGACAGTGGTTCGTATCGTAAAACTTAATTCATTTTATGTTTGACTAGAAATATTTCAAATTTAAATGGGCCATAATTACAAATGATAAAAAAGAACTTTTCTTTTTGAAATGCTATAGAAACACACTGTTCTTCATGTTTCGATTGACCCTTCTCTTTTTTAGGATGAGTGCTCTGGGCGGGAAGGCGCGAGACCTTTCTTTCCAGAAGCCCCATTATCTGTTTTTAGTAATATAGGCATAAAAATCGAAATATAGTCAATTTGTAATAACTGCAAGGGTATATAAACTTCGGCATGCCGAAGTTTGCTTCCTTTCTTGTTATACCCTTGCAGGCGGTATTCTAATTTTGGTCAAAAGTGTGCAACGCAGTGAAGGAAACATCTCCGACCCTGAGTTAAGTTAAATTTCACAGGATTACCTCGTGATTAAAACTTCTTATTGGACATATCTTTAAATATGTTTATGCAACGATAATACTAAATGAAACTCCCATTGATCCCACATTCAGAAAAAGATTGTTTTAAGTTTTAGGAAATGAGTTTTTCTCAACCTAAGTGCTACAGAATAAGTCATAATAAATATGATGGTATTAAATCTTCAGTTTCAAATCACATACAGAAATGAAGAAAATTTGGAATTGGAGTAATAATAAATATATTTGGCATGCTACTGTGTTAATGTAATTATTTTGTGGTTAGGAATAATTTATTTAGCAAAATTACTCGAAGACTAGGCATAACCCTGTCGGCCGGCGTTCTGGTTGCGCATACAGTTGGTCAAGGCGCCGGCGATCAGGAAGACGATCAAGTCGAAAATGCAGAGGCCCAGGCCGGACCAGCGGATGATGTCCATGTTGTCGTCCCAAAACTGCTCGAACTTGAAGTTGCAGCCGGGTCTCGATTGGTAGACCGAAGGGTTGTTGCACGTTTGCTGGCGATCCAAGTAGCCGCAACAGGTTCCGGGAACCGCGATATTGTTGGCATTATAGTTGGCATAGCCGGTGTTGCCGCAGCAGCCGAAGGTTTCCTCCAGCACGCCCATTGCATTATAGTCTTTGGAGTTCCAGAGCAGCGTTACCAAATTGCTCATGTCCCCCAGGAATGCATTACGGTTCACGAACACCCAGCAGGTGAGCACCAGTTGCAGGATAAAGAGGACGAATACCATGCTCGTGTACTGAAATGAATATTACTTTTAGTTGCTGGACATATACGTACGTTGGGTCACATTACTCACCGCTCCCGTCATGCAGGCACTCTGCTTGAAAATGCCAAAGCATCCGAAGAAGGACACCACGAAGATCAGGCATCCCAAAACTGTGACGCAAATGGGGATGGTGTTGGTGTTCGTTCCATCGCCGGCACTATCAAAGTGATTGAGATCGGACAACATGATCGAGCCCAGCACGATCAGAAGGATGCCAACGATCTGCAAATGGATAAATGATTTTAATAACAGAGTTTATTTCATTCACGTTACTGCAGAAATGCATATTTCAAAGTAAAGATTTCTCTCCTTTTTATAATAATTATTATACCCGTTACTCGTAGAGTAAAAGGGTATATTGTATTCGTGCAAAAGTATGTAACAGCTAGAAGCAAGCGTTTCCGACCCTATAAAGTATATATATTCTTGATCAGGGTCACTAGCCGAGTCGATATAGCCATGTCCGTCTGTCCGTCTGTCCGTCCGTATGAACGCTGAGATCTCGGAAACTATAAAAGCTAGAAGATTGATATTTTGCAGGCATATTCTAGGAGTTCCTACGCAGCGCAAGTTTCAAAAAGGTGCCACGCCCCCTTTAACGCCCACAATCGCTTATATACGATTTTAAAAATTTAAATATTTCGGAAAAGTAAAAATGCAGTTTTATTGTGTTTATCAATACCTATCGAAATGTAGAAGAAATTTTTCAAATCGGACCATTCGTTAAAAAGTTATGCGTGATCAAAGTTTCTATCTCCATCTCCCTCGCACTCCCTTTACCTGAGTAACGGGTATTTGATAGTCGGGGCACCCGACTACAGCGTTCTCTCTTGTTTTAAACTGAAATCATTCAATTATCTATATATAATTATATCCCCGATTGAGTGTGAGCTTTTTCCCTCCGTGTAAAGTACCCGATGCTAATTGGAATAGTTTGGGCGGGGGTGGCTGTTATTCAATTCGCTTGAATCACCGCCGCGATAACAGTCATCGAAGCCTTTGACTAACATAGCTAATTTTCGATTTTCCATTGCAGATATGCGGCATTTGCGCAAATCTGACGACCTTCTTATGAACACACTGCAGCGAACCGTGAGTGCATTTCATTTCCTTTTACAAAGTTAATTAAATCTTAGAGAAAACAATTGTGTAATTTTGCAATAAGGATCTCTAAACTTTTACTTTTGGTAAATAATTATCTTTGTTTTTTAAATGATCAGAAATAATTATTTATGATAATAATTCTTGTATTTATTTTAATTTTAATAATTTGAAAAACAAAATGCCAACCTCAGAAAACAATTTGATAATAGTAGAACATTTCGAGTATAACAATAAAATTGGAAAGCTTTTTATCATAGGGTTTTTTTCGTAAATTATCCTTTCATTGCAGTTCAAGTGCTGTGGTCTTAACGGATTTGCCGATTACGGAATTTCTTATCCCGCCTCCTGCTGCGACGCGCCCACCAACGGATCCTGCGGAATGACCCAAGTTATTGGCCGTCCCAGTTGCCTGAGAGCCGTCGATTCGTTCTGGGACACCAACGCGAATATCATCAAGTACGCTGGTCTGGGTGTGACCGCTGTTGAGGTAATTGGAATCTGAATCTTTCGAATCCGCCATACTAACTAGAAACACCTTTTTTTCAGCTTGTGGCCTTTATATTCGCTTGTTGCTTGGCCAACCAGACGCGCAACTCCCAGAGACGCCAGAACTACTAAGAGTTTAAGCATCTTTAATATAGTACTAAGATTAGCTCCCGAACTGTTAAATGACAGAGTAAATGTATTAATAAAGAAAACAAATTAAATATTTTATTCAAAGTCCCCCTGTGTAGCATGTACATGTTGAAAGACAACGAAGTTGCGTCATTTTGATATAAGCGTGCCAAATTTTTAAAAAATAAAAACAACATTTTTGAAAAAATACTTTCAAAAACAACGAAGCTGTTCCTATGGCAGCTATACGATATCGTCGACCGATCTGGACCGTTCTGGCTTATATACTATCTGCTCAAGAAATAAGACTGTTGGGGAAGTTTCATCCAGATAGCTTTAAAACTGAGACTAATTTGCGTAAAAAAGAGCGACGGACATGGCTAGATCGACTTGCCGGTGTATAATAGCATTTATAAATATTCGATACTATGAATATTTATAAATGCTATTATACGAAATTAATATTTATTTTAGACTTTTATTTTTAATAGATTATTGCGATTTAGATCTATAAATGGAACAAATAATTTACTCCTTCCCAAAAGGTGTGTACGAGTATTTTGAAACGTAAATTATCAATAATATCTACATATGTAGGTATCATGCATGCATGTTCACAAGTTTTACACGCATAAGTTATTTTACTCGTCCGGGTGCAAGAAGAATAATTTATTCAAAAAAATTGTAATTAAAACTACAAAATTGATTGTTTGTAAAGTTAGGACAATTGGATTTTCTATTTTTGGCCAATCAATCCGACCTACAAAATTTCATAAGGATCGGCCGACTATATTGTATAGCTGCCATATAACTGAACGATTGGAATGCCATAACTTTGGTTTTTTTAAAGTTAAGAAGTTGGGATTTTTTATGAGTATCAAGAATGCATCATATGAATAATTTTAGAGAATATAATTTACAAAATATTCAGCAAGGGTATATCAACTTCGGATCCGCCCAAAGATAGCTTTCCTTTCTTGTTGTGCTTGATTTTAAGATTCCAATCTTGGTTTAGGGCCAAAGTTGGCATGACTACTTGCGAGGTTAGATTAGCAGCATTAGAGTTCCATGCTTATCTTATCTTTTTAAATTTAATTGAATGTTCAAATAAATTTTACTTCACTTTTAGTGATGCGTAAGTTAATTTGCAACACCCACTCTAACGTCTCAAAATTACCTAATTCTTTAAAAATATATATAAATATATATACAGTGAGTCACAAAAGTATTCGTTGCAAAGAGGGTTAACTGATAAATGCCAATTTTAAATAAGTAACCATTTTAAAATAAAAAATGGTTTATGTTTCCAAAGATATATATTTTGTAAAGTATACACTCATACCAAAATTAACCCGTTCCTTTCTAAAATCTAAGGCAAAGGGCCCTAAAAACAAGAAAAATTGTTCTAAAAAATAGAAAAATATTTCTTAAAAGTAGGGCATCTAACCATAAATTTTAGGGTATTTTTTCTAAAAATTAGAAAAAAGTGTAATTTTTCATTCAGGATTTATGGACTTTTGTATATTTTTATGTATGTGTATACATATGTATATGATATATACACCGCTTTTCATTCAGAAATGTCACAAAGTTTGTATTAAAGTACTAATGAATTGCCAATATCGATTTCAACTGTAAATTCTGTGGGGGGGGGGAGAGAGAAATTGTTTACAATTTATGATTTTATTTCAGTTCTTACAATTAAACTCCGATGATAAGTATCTTATCCGAAAATTTTATTCGTCCGTCGGCGGGATTCGAACCCAGGTCTCCCGCGCGTGACTTCAAAGACATTGAATGGAGCCACGGTCGCGCGCGAAGAACGCACGGCAAACCAAAGCCTATAGATGGGGCGTTTGCGAAGTATTAGTTTAAAAAAGTTTTTAGAACTGGTTAAGTCGCAACTGTGAAAGTTAAAATATTTAAAATAAATTTTCTAAGATGATATTTCATATGACAAGAAAAATTTTAATTACTTTTCAATAAAGGATAAAACCTTTAGTCGTTCTAAGCATTACTTCACATGTGTGTTTATAATACAAGTAAAAACAAGAAAGGAAAGCTAACTTCGGGCGGAGCCGAAGTTGATATACCCTTGCAGAATACTCTGTAAATTATATTCTCCAAAATTATTCATATGATGCATTCTTAATACTCATAAAAAATCCGAACTTCCTAACTTTAACAACAACAAAGTTATGGCATTTCCAATCGTTCAGTTATATGGCAGCTATAGGATATAGTCGGCCGATCCTTATGAAATTTGGTAAGTCGGATTGATTGGCCAAAAATAAAATCCATAGAAAATCCCAACTTCCTAACTTTACAAACACCAAAGTTATGGCATTTCCGATCAATCAGTTATATGGCAGCTATAGGATATAGTCGGCCGATCCTTATGAAATTTGGTAGGTCGGATTGATTGGCCAAAAATAAAATCCATAGAAAATCCCAATTTTCTAACTTTACAAACACCAAAGTTATGGCATTTCCGATCAATCAGTTATATGGCAGCTATAGGATATAGTCGGCCGATCCTTATGAAATTTGGTAGGTCGGATTGATTGGCCACATATAAAACCCATAGAAAATCCCAACTTCCTAACTTTACAAACACGAAAGTTATGGCATTTCCGATCAATCAGTTATATGGCAGCTATAGGATATAGTCGGCCGATCCCGGCCGTTCCGACTTATATACTGCGTGCAAAGGAAAGAAGGGTGTGTGCAAAGTTTCAATCCGATAGCTTTAAAACTGAGAGACTAGTTTGCGTAGAAACAGACAGACGGACAGACGGACAGACGGACAGACGGACATGGCTATATCAACTCAGGAGGTGATCCTGATCAAGAATATATATACTTTATAGGGTCGGAGATGTCTCCTTCACTGCGTTGCACACTTTTGACCAAAATTATAATACCCTCTGCAAGGGTATAAAAAAGAAAAGAAGAAAGATGTATGGCCCGATGGCAGCTGAAATTGAACTTGCGGTGCTTAGATTTCTGGTCAGACGTTCCAACCCCTAGGCTACTTGGACAGGGTTAAAACTGTTTTATGGTCAGGGTGTGATATTTTAGAAAATGTTTCCTATGTTATATGTTTTGTATTCTTTTTCTAAAATTAGATTCATACTTATAATCACTATCGAATTTTATATTTTTTTAACTTTTGCGACGCTCAGTTTTCTCGGGACCGTGGTCAGAGTAGTCCGCGAGTCCGAGTCTCAATATTTAAAAAACAGATCGACAATCGGTAAATTGTTGCACGTGCGAGAAACATTAAAATATAGAAACAGGAATTCAAAATGAGCTGCGCAACGAGCACTGTAAAGTTCTCGTTTTTCTTTTTTAATGCAATATGGCTGGTAAGTAGAGCACTAAATCTATATAAACATATGATGCAAATATCCAGCCATTATATTTTAAATATACGAGCTTCGATGTCAGGGGTTCTATTTTAAACTTCCCATCCGGCTACTATATGATCTAATTTGGGGTGCGTGTTTTGCTTAGGTCTACATTTCGAAGGTATCTGTGTGCTAATGGCTTCTGCTCTGCCTCGTTTTCCTGCCGAAAGGAGAGGTTTGGGAGCCAAGCGTCGAAATGAGTTACCCATTCACGTTTAGTTCTAAAAGCGAAGATAATATAGAAGAACATAGTTAGTTAGTTAGTAGTCAACTCGAACTTGTGGCCTTCTCAAGGTCACGAAACTATGGATCACATAATCACAACTGACTGAAATGCCATTGAACTTATATACTGGTGGTACTTGAAAATATAAAGCCTGGCAATATAAAGCTTTTTTTAATTAATTTAACAATTAAACCTTTGTCATAAAGTATAAGACTAATAAGTTAATTTAGTGAATTAAATAAACGAATTACATTTTTTTCCGAACAACGCTGCAAATTCTTTGATTAGTTCTTTGAGTCATAAAATAGATTTTGATGCTTTTTCATCAGCAAGAGGCATATTAATTTCGGCTTCCTCTAATTATTCACCAAACTTACAGATTGTTGGAATCCTTGTGATCGGTGTCGGAGCCCTTAGCTTTGGAGAGTTGGGGAATCTGTTTGCTATTCTCATCCTGGTCGGGGGTGTCGTTATACTGTTGACATCCCTGTTTGGATACTATGGAGCCGTTCGCGAAGCACCGCGAATGCTCTGGATGGTTTGTACTTGAACGATGCTATTACATTAATCACACCATGAGTAACTTCCTTTATTTGCCCTGCAGTACGTGTCGCTGCTGCTGACTTTGCTGGTAGGAATGTTGATCTTCATTATCCTCCATCCCAAAGATAAAATCAAGAACTACGCTATTCAAGAGATCAAGGATCAGTGGAAACTGGAGGAGACTCATCCAGGTAGCATGGATACTATTCAGACAACTGTAAGTCTTCATCTTTCATGTTTCCTAATGATTAAACCAGTGAAGTCTAAATTAACGTATTTTAATAGCGAAGGTAATATTCGTTTATAAAAAAGAAACGTCCTTAGGTACAAATGCTTAAACAGCTTAACATTAATAAGTAAATTAAATGACGTATTTTATCAATGTTTTGCTCGAGTTTTCTTTAGTCAATTACTACTTCATAAATGTCCATTCATTGTAGTACCAATGCTGTGGCCTAAATGGTTCCGCGGACTACCTTTTTAGCACTGCCATGATGTACAACACCATACCCTACAGTTGCTACGAGGATTATGACAGTGGGAATATCAATCGGGAGGGATGTCTACGCAAAGTGGAACAGTTTTTTGAGGATGATGATAACTTGGAAGTAGGTTATAAGGACTGGTTACTGTTCGGATTCATGGTGATTGTTTACACATTACTTATTACACATTCTTTAAATAATCACTAACTTTCTTCTATTTTCTCATTTGTAGGTTGTCCTTATCGTGCTGGGCGCAATTTTGGCCATTAACTACACGAAAAGCCAGAGACGTTTTAACTATTAGCGACACATTACCACTTCAGAAAAGAATTTTCTTAATTTTCTTGGTACCCAGAGGGTATTACAATTTCAGTCAAAAGTTTGCAACGCAGTGAAGGAGACATTTCCGACCCTATAAAGAATATATATTCTTGATCAGCATCACCAGGAGAGTCGATCTAGCCATGTCCGTCTGTCTGCCCGTCTGTCCCCTTCTACGCAAACTAGTCCCTCAGTTTTAAAGCTACATATCTGCTTGAAACTTTCCCAAAAGTTTTCTTTCTATTGCAGGTAGTATATAAGTCGGATCGGGCGACTATATCATATAGCTCCCAATCGGAAAAATCAATTCAAAAAAATTATAACTTTGTTGTTTTTAATTTAATAATATTTAAATATTTTGGAATTACGGTTGGCAAAATGCAAAGTTTCATTGTTTTTAGTAATATAGGCAAAAAAGTCGAAATATAGTCAATTTGTAATAACTGCAAGGGTATATAAACTTCGGCATGACGAAGTTTGCTTCCTTTCTTGGTATACCCTTGCAGGCGGTATTCTAATTTTGGTCAAAAGTGTGCAACGCAGTGAAGGAAACATCTCCGACCCTGAGTTAAGTTAAATTTCACAGGATTACCTCGTGATTAAAACTTCTTATTGAACATATCTTTAAATATGTTTATGCAACGATAATACTAAATGGAACTCCCATTGATCCCACATTCAGAAAAATATTGTTTTAAGTTTTAGGAAATGAGTTTTTCTCAACCTAAGTGCTACAGAATAAGTCATAATAAATATGATGGTATTATTTTTCCTTCAGTTTCAAATCACATACAGAAATCATGAAGAAAATTTGGAATTGGAGTAATAATAAATATATTTGGCATGCTACCTAGTTAATGTAATTATTTTTTGGTTAGGAATAATTTATTTAGCGAAATTACTCGAAGACTAGGCATAACCCTGTCGGCCGGCGTTCTGGTTGCGCATACAGTTGGTCAAGGCGCCGGCGATCAGGAAGACGATCAAGTCGAAAATGCAGAGGCCCAGGCCGGACCAGCGGATGATGTCCATGTTGTCGTCCCAAAACTGCTCGAACTTGAAGTTGCAGCCGGGTCTCGATTGGTAGACCGAAGGGTTGTTGCACGTTTGCTGGCGATCCAAGTAGCCGCAACAGGTTCCGGGAACCGCGATATTGTTGGCATTATAGTTGGCATAGCCGGTGTTGCCGCAGCAGCCGAAGGTTTCCTCCAGTACGCCCATTGCATTATAGTCCTTGGAGTTCCAGAGCAGCGTTACCAAATTGCTCATGTCCCCCAGGAATGCATTACGGTTCACGAACACCCAGCAGGTGAGCACCAGTTGCAGGATAAAGAGGACGAATACCATGCTCGTGTACTGAAATGAATATTACTTTTAGTTGCAGGACATAAATGTACGTTGGGTCACATTACTCACCGCTCCCGTCATGCAGGCACTCTGCTTGAAAATGCCAAAGCATCCGAAGAAGGACACCACGAAGATCAGGCATCCCAAAACTGTGACGCAAATGGGGATGGTGTTGGTGTTCGTTCCATCGCCGGCACTATCAAAGTGACTAAGATCGGACAACATGATCGAGCCCAGCACGATCAGAAGGATGCCAACGATCTGCAAATGGATAAATGATTTTAATAATAGTGTTTATTCCTCCAAAATTCCTATAGAGATAAATATGTTTTGATTTAAAATCCTATAAAATCCTGTACAAATATAAACCATATTAAAAATGGTTTTAATAATAATTACACCATAGAGCTAGGAAGAAATGCATATTTCAAAGTAAAGATTTCTCTCCTTTTTATAATAATAATTTTTACAATATTTTACTATTTTTTACACTTTCTTCTGTACTACGCATTTATCTGCACGAAACAAGTAGTTTGCTTGACATTATCTTTAGTAGGAACCGAAATTTGTATGTGTATGTGTTCACATTAAAGTTCAATAATTAAACTCATTACTTATATTACAAAACACAGATAATGTCAATTGACTGATAAAATTCGTGAATGCCAAAAGGAATTACAGTGTTTGATTGTATTTTTTACTTTGCCAACACATTCATATGAATAATAGTAATAAAGCTTGTGACACAAAACCAATCGCCAACGAAGCGACCAATGCGTAATTTAGAAATATTCTAGATTTATTTTTGAAGCACTGATGTAAAGCTTAATGTGCCACTTCATGTTTATAATTAGATAGTATTAAATCACCCATTTCATTGAAACTTTGTCCTTTGCTTGATTTAAACCCATTTTATTTCATATTTTATTAATCAGTTTGTGTTATTTCAAATTATGACTTGATTTCGGTATATTTTTTTCTTCTAATATATTTATATTGGGATGTAATTTGAAAGATAGTCAAAGTGGGTAATTTATTTATGCAATGACTCAATTTTAATAAATACTATCGAGTATTAGTCGTTAATTAATTTCAAAGTAGTCTTGTTAAATTAAATTATAATTTATCTTTAAACACAAAGATATTATTGGATTAGAAATATGTCGATATTATTTATTTAAAAAAGTAAATAACGCTTTCCACTATATATAACACATTTTTCTTAGTTCCTTAAAAAATTGGCACACATTGAAATAACTTTGATCACTTTATTTCCATTCCTAATTTTTAAAATGTATCCGTTTGTGGTTCCTTTATAATGCAAAGACACATCTTTTATTTTCAATTATATAAAAACTTACCAAAAACACGATATTAACAATATATAAAATAAAGTTGACTATTCCCGATAGACAACCCATTTTAAGAACTTTTGTTTTGTTTTAGTTTATAAGTAATATAAATCGGATAGTGTTATCCCAGAGGAATTCTGATTTGCTGTGATTTTATCGCGTACTCGCGTCGTTTACTGTCGTTCGATTGGACTGGTCTTCCAGATGGGCTACCGTTTTTAACTTGTCCAACGGACACTAGCGATATCGGAAAGATACCCCAGTGTCTGATATCATAATCATGGCCCAAAGGAAGTATCGATAATGGGGCCCGAATATTGGGGAAATAGATAACAGTTGGCATACGAGAGTGATTCATTTCTGAGGGCATTTGATCTCACAAACGTTGGCCGTGGGCTTTTTGACTGATAAGGACATAGTTTTTCGAAAAACATCAACTTGTCGTGATTAGATAGGCGGTGGCCAAAGATAGACAGCGAATAAGCAATAATATTTCATTGAGCTTAACCTATTTCGGTTTATTTACGATGAGTGATGGATTTGTTTTGGAATTTATGCTAGGAACTGGGCTACAGCTAAGAAGGTTGCTCCGACCATTAGTTTAGCGCTTCCTCATCGCACTGGCCAGGCAGCAGGACATGATGAAGATGCCCAGCTCGAAGAGGGCGATGATCAGACTGCTCCATCGAATGATGTCCGTATTGGAGGCCCAGAAGTCGACGAACTCAGTTTGGCAACCAGGACGCAGGGTGTAGATCTCGGCCTCACACGCCTTGTTGCGATCCTTGTAGCCGCAGCAGGAGGCTGGCTTGCTGCCGACATACTCATCGTATCCCGCATTGCCACAGCAGTTGAACTGTAAGAAAAATAGATAGGTTATATAATCTATGTTATCTGTATAAAGTTTTTTGAAGTCGACTGCAATTTACGATTCATAATGCAATATTAAGCATCACATTGTTCTCATAAGCCTATGCAATTCATCCAAAATATTAGCTTAATCTCTGTTAACTTACAGCCAACTGAAGGGCATCCATGGGATATCCCTGGGCGGCGTCGTTCTCATCCCAAGCCTTGTCCACCACCTTGCCCATGCTGGTTAGGAACTTATCGTTCGCCGCGAAGATCCAAATCGAGAGGGCCAGTTGCAGCCCAAACAGGATCAGCATGCAGATGGCGTACTAAGGGAAAATGGGATATAAACTGGTCAGTAAGACGGATCGGATGAACATCAGATCGAAAAAACTCACAATGGTGGTGCAACAGGGGTTCTCGCGAATAGTGCCGCAGCATCCGAAGAAGGCCACCACGAAGGTGACACAACCGATGACGATAATCGTGATTGGGATAGTTTGTGTGTTGACTGCTCCCTCGAAGGCGGTGAAGTTACCCATCGTTGACAGCATGATGGAGCCCACCACGATCAGCAGGATGCCACCGGCCACGAAGATCAGGTTGAGCAAGTACAGCAGGTACTTAAACATCGCGGATAGGCAATTCATTGTGCTGGATTTTTGGGTTTCTCGTTTCTGGTTCGTTGGATAATCCGTTCGTTCGAAGCGACGATTTTCGTCAAACTGAATTGGCCATCTGGCAGTACGCGGCTATTAAAGCGTATTCGAAGCCCTCATCTTATCAGAAGCGTTATTATCTCAGCCATAAAGTACTATATGTACTTGCACTGGAGGCTCTCTTTCCTATGTACTTGAAAAAAACATTCAGTTGATCAATTTGCACCCGCGTAGATAGTAGACCATATAGGATTTACGTACCCGCGGACGTGAATCACGAACTTTACTCTAAGCATTCGGAGGGGGCGGAAATTATCGTACATTCATAAAATTCTATCTAGGGAGCGTTGGTCCTCTACTAAGATGAATCATTTAGCATTTCAACACTTTCCCGCCTTTCACACCTTGGACTTATCGGTAGAAAAGAAAAGTTGATGTGAACTATGAGTCACGAATTACGTAGCTTGGCCACCGTTTCCGTGTGAGTCCCCAATCTTATCGCGTTGATTTATTTACTATCAAACGAATAATAAACTTTTAACGAGTGCTCTGCCAGCAAAACTCACAACCCGATTTAGATTCTTATAATTTCTGGGGTTTTCAGAGAATAAGAACTTCCCTTCGGCATTCAAAAATGGCTATATTTTCCCTTATAAATAAACTACCTGAATAAAGATAAGATTGCATAGTAGCCAACTAAATATAATCTTCTGATAGGTTAGTTCTATGGAAATTTGGCAATAAAACCAATGATCGATTAATGCGGTTATCTAATTATGTTTGTTGCCCCTTCAGGCCTTTATTTTTAATCGATTCGTGTTCTTAAAAAGTTTTAATTCGTATAGTTATATTCGTAGTCAAATATTCCAACGAACATTGGAAATATTAAACGTAAGTTAACCTTTTAATATTTGTTCAAAGTCGGAAACGATACTTTCTGCTTTGCACAAACTTGTTCACGATAATTATATTATTATATTATAATTTACCATATTACTCTACTACCAATTGGGTATATAACATAACAGTGCACCTACGGTGAAACATTTAATAAATTTCTCATTTTATTGCAATTTCTTGGAGTATAAATTATTTTGTACAGTTACAAATATAAGCACAATCAATATAACTTTTTAACTAACGATCTTATTTCGTATACGGCATGGGATTTTCTGCTTAAACTTGAGATTATGTAAATTTCAATGGCCATCTGTATCAGGTGATATGTATATTCGCAAAATTGGGCAACATAATTCGTACTTTCGGTTTCAATTAACATTAGTAAAAAAGGATCTCTTTTCCATTGATTAATAGTCCGCACGGCGCCGATAGTTCCGAATGTTATTCGCCAGGCAACAAGCAAAAACAAAGCCGACAAACTGGATGAAAAGTAAAAATAGGAAGGGCATTAATAGATATTTAAGATAAAACCTGCCAGTTAAACAAAATTGGAAATAATCTATGGTGAAATACCAAGGTATAAAGTAACTAGAGTATTTATTGTAATGCATAGTTTATAAAAACAAAAATAAATATATTTTTCTTACATCTACACGGCCAATTGTCTTCAAACATAATTTCCTTATCTAATACAGATTTTCTGTTTGCTTTCAAAAAATTGTATTTTAAAAAACTCAAAAAAGTGCTTTCGTTTCAAAACGTTCGGCTTTAGTGTTTTAAAATTTAAATTATCTTAATATCGAAACCCAAATTTTATTTTAAAAGTTGATTCATTAAAATGAACAGGACATAGGCTTAAACTCACTAAATTGGATTCGAATTCTGGTCATATATTAAAACTGGGATTTACTCCTGTTTGTAAGATAAATTTCGAATCTGTGAGAAAACTTACTTCAATGCCTGCAATGACCAGGCCAGCATACTTGATGACATCGCTGTATGTATCCCAGAATTCGACAAAGGCGGCCTTGCAGCCCTTCTTGTACATGGTCTCCTGGGTGCACCTGTTGGTGTCCTTGCAGCAAGAAGGGGGGAATCTACCCTGGCCGGAGTAGTCGGTGTATCCAAGGCGGCCACAGCATTTCATCTGTCAGGGGAAAAACCAGATAAAGATACATGTTCAAATCACAAGCAAACAAAAAACTTACGCTGATCTGGATTGCATCCATGTAGTCGGAGCGACGGGTGCGATTCTCCCAAGCCTTCTCCACGGCATCGCCCATGTGTACCAAGAACTTATCCTTCTGCACCCACATGTAGATGACCAAGGCCAGTTGGCCAATCATTAGGACGAACAGCAGAATCGAGTACTACAGTAAATAATGAGAATTAATAAAAGTGATCGAAAGTAATCATGATTCCCTACCGTCATGGACATGCAGTAGGACTCGCGAATGGCGCCGCAGCAACCGAACCAGGAGATCAGCAGGATGACGGCACCCAGGATAATCATCGTGACGGGCACCTGCTGCGTCCGCAAGGCATCCGCGAAATCTTCAAAGTTGTGGACTTTGCTAAACAGCAGAGCTCCAAAAACGATTAGCAAGATGCCGCATATCTGAGAAAGTAAAAATGTTCAGTTAAAAATAAATAATACAATCCAAAGTTAGCCAACCCAGTCATAACTAACTATACTAACAAGTTTCTTCTGCAAAAGTTAAGGGGAGGAATTTGTATTATTTATTAAATCTTATTTCTTATTTCTTATTTTTTAATAATATGTTTGTTTAAGTGAAAAAAGGAGTTTATCATATTCACCAAATACATGTTTATTGGGAGTACCCTCAACTTTTTACCTAAAAGCTTTTCAAACGTTCAAAGCTTTAATTGATAACAACTTTTTATATGTGCAACACACAGTAAAAAATATAAGAAAATAGATATCAGCCACAGGCAATCTACGATGACCAAAATAAACCATTTTTAATATTTTAAAATCTTTTTTGATAAGTCTATGCTTTTGAAAAAATATTGGTTTAGATGAGTAGATTAACTGAAAAATATTACATCTATATTCAAATTACTTCTTATTTTGTTTATCAATGGCTACGGCAATGGCTTGCTAATTTCCATGCCTATCAAAGGCTTATCTCTTATCAATCCGCTTGATTTTGTTAATTATGATATGATAAGTATTACAATCTACGATAGCTATCAAAAACAAATTTATTTTGGCTTTGATTTTTTATCGCCCTCCGTCAAACCGTATTTATTAGATTAGATGCGACTGATTAAACTATAATTCAAAGGAATTTCGAAATTTCAAAATTTCAGCATGACTAAGCCGCTGAATTCAGAAGTTAATTGGGGCAGATCAGAAGACAGTGAAATTGCGGCCCAAGTCTAATTATAATAATAAAAAGTCAACCCATTCGTCTGGTTTTTCTATCTTGGTGCGTCAACCCCCACCAATCCGTGAAAAATTGAGTTCAAGTGTACTTCGCCTACTGCTATTATGTAAGTGTGTAAATGAAATTATATTTGTTTCCTAGTTTTGACTCGCCTAGCAATAAGACCAAGTTCACATTCAATTAAGTCAACTATTTTCGGTCGAACACTTTTAATGTAATTACGCGCAACTTAACAATGAACATTTCTAGTCAGAGTAGGTGTGTTTATCACATATACAAACATGACTCTTATATAAATAGTAATAATTTGTAATAATGGTATATATTTTATAACCACCTTTAAAATTATTCGAATCCTATTCAATTGGTATTCAAATTATATTTAATTTCTTCACTTCTCTACCTACATATCTCATAAACAAATAATTTTAGGTTTCTATTCCTATCGTCCATGTCTACATGACATTTAATCTAAGGCTTTTTAAATAAGGTATTAGATTATGTATTCTAGCGCTGGAAAACCTATAACTGAACAATTCGGGGTTTAAGTAAGTTTAGTTTTTACCCAACAATTTAAAGTGAGCGTTTTTCTCGCTGTATAGCATATTTACATTTTTGCGTGACGCAAAATAATGCAGGGCCCCCAATGCTGTGCAATCACACCTGCAAATCAGGGCCCCAAACTGGTTAGGCAAAGTACAGTTTCTCGCGGCGGTGCAGCCACTTTGGGGCAGTTAGTTAGAAGTTGCAAAACCATATCGAAAATGCCACTGCTGGCTGGTGTTTCAACGATTGTTAGGTTGCTGTTTGAAACCAGTTAACCTCGAGCGGATGCCAACTAATGGGATGCATGTTTCAGCGGCTCGATTGTGGGGAACTCTGTTGAACCAAACCAAAGCAATCTAAACTCGTTTTCAGTTACCAAAATAAACAAAATACGTAGTATACACAAATTTATACAGAATTTGTTGGATACCGCTACGTCACAAAGGTAGCCCAATTTTAATAACAGGTTTGGAATACTGATGATCTCAAGCTCTGCCCCCACTCTACATTTACAGTGCGTTTCATAACCGAAAAAGTGAGTTATTATTGTTGTTCCTTTAAGGTTTAATGAAAGTAATTATAGCTTTTAAGAGTTAATATTTTATATTTTTTAGATCTTTAACAAAAAAATATGTATTTTGTGATAGTTTGCTTGATCATTAATATTTCGATAATACCTATAACTATAAGAATCCCAAAATGCACGGTCCCCTTTCATGGCTTTAAAACATACTCTTGTCAACAAGTTTTTAGTCGCGACTCTCTCAACAAATAATCCAAAAAACGTTTTTTAGGGAAAAACCAGTTTCAACGTACCAAAGTTATGATATCATGGCTATCCTAACGCTGAGAACACTGAACTGGGATTGGCCGATGACGGTGTTAAATTTATTAATATTAATTTGTTCTACTCACCGAACAGAGCAAATTGAATATAAATAGTATATATTTAACCATGGAGATTCCGCAGCTCATTTTGGTTTAGTTTTGTGGAAGATTACAGGTGAAGGTGGAATGCTAAATGCAACTGATCGTCCGGGGAACAAAAAAGGAATGGAATTAAAACATTTGGATACAAACGTAAAAAGATATTTAACGTTTTATTTGGGAAACATGCATACACACGCACGCACACACACTAATGTAATCCCTAGTAAAAACATTTAGTATATTTGAACATTTTAAAAAAATGCCACACATCTGGCTTTACTGGGTGTGGAAATTAGCACACGATCACGTACCGCCTGGGCATCGATTGTCGTTGGTTTCGTTTGGTTAGTAGCTAGCTAGCCCAATAGCAAGTGTACTTTTTGAGCGGAGTTGTGTATCTGTGCTTAACTTACACAAATAATGAGTTATTTATTATAAATTTATTGTCTTAAAATCATTTGTATAGCAGTCTGTTTAAAGGTATTCCAAATTAAATAAGGCAGTTCAAAAAGCACATAAGCTAAATAAAGGGACTAGCTAGCCCTAGAACTATGTTAATGGTAGGAAGCTATCCTACAACTAAGTTGAAGGCAGGGCTTGTAGATCGGGATCAGCGCACTAGCTCCGGCAGCAGCTTCTCCTTGGGAAGCAGGCGCTGCTTGAGTTCGTGGTAGCGCCGCCAGATGTAGGGATAGCCAGATGCCCAGGACAGCCAGGCCTCCTTCCCAGCGGTGGACTGCTCCACCTTCTTCAGATGCTGGTAGTACTTTCCGTTCCTCTTCACTCCAGAGGCAGCATCTTGGACGAATCGGGCGAATCGGAGCTTAAGCAGGGTCTCCGAAATGTCCACCAGGCGGTTACCCTTTGGCGGATGCACGAGGCACAGCTGGCAGACGACAAAGTCCTGACCTTTGGCAGACTTCAAGGGCAGAAAGGTGGCCTCTCGTCCAGTGATGCACTGCTGCAGCCAAGAGTAGCCGTTGGCATTAACTCGCACCCCTGGCAGCTTCACAGGCAGCAGGCGTCGGCGGCTGGTGAAGATTGGAATCAGTGGCTTGTGCTGGATCATCAGCAAAGTGTCCTGCTCCTGCTGCTTGATTCCAGCGATTCTACCCGTGTGCATGACACGCTCGCTGATTAAGCGCTCCGGGATGTGGGAGGGCTGCTTGAACTGGCGCACCAGATAGGCGGGTTTCCTTTTCGCATAGGCCACGGCCAGCATTAGAGCTGAAGTTCCGTAGATAGCCACCTCGCTGCCGAGAGTGTCCCGCTCCAGGAAGTTACATAAGTCCTGGTACTTGGCCCGTACAAAATCCTTGGTCGACTCCATTGAGAAACTGGAAATGGTTCGCTGGTTAGGTTATCTTGGGTTCTAGGCATCCACTGGCCTGTGTCACTTTACCACACGGATTCGTTATGTCGTTTTGTTGGGCTAATCTATACGTAAGACCTGCTAATGGCTAATTTTGTCGGTGATTCGGCCTTTTCTCGGCCACAATTCTGTTTTGCTACTGAACAGACTTTGACATTTGCCTACAGTGCGAGCGGGACGACTAGTATTTTTGTGCTGGCATTGCATCGATCGCAGTTTAAGCGCTTTACAACACTACCTGCTCTCTCTCCAACAGTCACTCTCACACACACAAGCACATGCAGTTTGAAAACAAAACCCACAAACACACACCTTGGATTTTCCGCTTTTTTATTTGCTGAATGAATTTACGCGCGTTCCGGCTTACGAACCGTTCCTCAGTCGTTGTCGATGCTAACTGAACGCCGAGCTGGGACAAAAGCTTCGCTATGCGGTACTTGTTTCCATAGCAGCCTCAACCGCCTGTTGCCCGCACACCGACGCAGGTCGACACACACGCACGGCATTTGTTTTGGTTTTGGTTTCGTTTCGCTATCCCCCTTCCTCCAACGGTAATTACACTAACTTGTTTTCCCCTCTCCAGGTGACTAAACCATTTGTTTATTTATGCAAATTTACCGCGGTCGTCGTTTGTTTTTTATCTGCTTTTAAGATTGAAAAATATGAAATTTATTAAAGGCACAAAAAAACCATGTAACGGTAAAAATGTATATTCAAAAAATCAATTTCAATAATTTGTTTTTGGGCTTAAGAATTAATACACGAGTTTTTCATCTCTTAAAAAAGTATGAAAATATCTTATTTTATGGACAATAAATTAAAATCTCCTTATTCAATGGCTTTTTTGACACCTCTCAAATTTTTTAATAATAATAAATATAAAGGATTGAAAAGGATCAAAAGTTCTTTTTACTAACAAATAAAGCAAAATTAAAAAAAAACAATTAAATAAATTTTGATATTTCGAATATGGAAAGATTTCGAAAGATATAAATCTGAACCTTAAATATGAATATGTTGGTGCTGAAAAAATTGCCTCTTCTTAGAATTAATTTAATCTTACATCTGAAAATACAAAAAAAAAAAAATGATCTGCGTAGATGCTATAAATTGTACTGAGACATTTTAATTTTCAGAAGTTTTTTCGGAACGTTGAACCGCAAAACTTTCGATACGATTTCAACTGCAGCTGGCGAACGTGTTTTGCGGTTTTCGGATTGTCGTGGGCGGACTTTTCACGAAAGTGCCATAAGCCAACCAGTTTGGGCTGATGCGCTGGAAGTTTCAATAGCAATAGTCACCCTACTATGGCTTCGGGCATGGCTTCCGTTTTTAATTACTAGACAGAAGGGCGTTGTAATTGTCTGAGACTTTTCCTTGACACACTAACAACAACAGCAACAGCAACCGCAATAACAACATCAAAACTGGTTTCCATGTTACGTAATCGTAATCCAATGTAAACGTGGCTTGGCAGCAATATTTTTGGATTTGGAGAAGAAAACGCCAACTGTCGCACCCGCTGACATTCCTAATTAACAAGTGTGCTCCTCGCAATTAACCTCACGTTGTTCCGCATTTAAATGTATTTCCACTGCAACAAGCACACGATGAGAAATATAAGCATCAAAGCTGTATAAATGTGGAATTTTAATAAATATTGTTAATATATCAATGATGAATATGAATCATGATTTTTCGCACCCCAAAGAAAGTAAACATAATATCGTTTCAATAGATTGGTTTACTCTTACTAAACGTGAAAGAATGATACGTTCCATTTGTTACAATAAACGCACAGAATAAAAACTGCCAAATTCCTCATCTATTTGTGTATCTTAAATTTGAAATATAGCACGAAATATTGAAAAAAATAATTTTTATTCACGTCATTTCCAGAGCATAAATAAAATAATTTAAGTGTCGGAAACCATTATCATTTAATAGTTATTATTTGAAATAATTTTTTCCTAACAAGTCTTCGCATTTATGAACCAAATCTGCTAGTACGAAAAATTATTATTAACAACTTATTGATATTTAAATCAAAAAATTTCAGACTTATTTTAATACATATCTATTCCACTAGACCAAAGCTATTTAATTTAAGAAAGCTTAAAAACTTTGATAATATCAGCAGTATACGTGATATATTTGGACACAATTAACTAACTTATGTTGCATTTGCCATTATTTGTATTCAAAAATGTTAACTATATTAATCCAAATGAAAAAATATCGATCTACGCTGTAAAATATTTATGAGATGACCAAATGGAACTGAGGTTAAAATACTTTTCCACTGTGTAATGTGCCCAATTATTGACAATATAGAAACAATTATGAATCATTTGTTTGTCATATCTGGTTAGCTTCCTCTCCAACAAACATCTCTTTGTAAATGTCAAATTAGCTTCAAATAGAGAATGACTTAAATGAGATTGTCTCCCAAGGGGAGGTAATTATTGGCAAGGAAAAGCTTGCGGTCGAGATTGAAAAAACTGCCATGCGTCACACTCGAGCAATTTCGTAAACAAGCGTAGCACAACAAAAATTCTCTAAAAAAATTCCATGAATCCATGAGCGATTTCGATCCGATCTACACACAACAGAAAATTCTCAACTCTCAAAAAATCAGATAAGAAATTATAAATACATATGTTAATGTACAAATCAAATAAAAATCAGTTTTATATTTATTCTTTAATTGGCTAACATTTTGTATGTAAATGTATTTTATGAATGAATATGTAGATATGTTTCTCTTTCCCAATACTCCAAAAATATATTTTAATCTTGCAATTATTTTATAATTCCAGATGCCTTATGACCCGATAAAAAACCAACTCAAAATAAAGCTCTTTGCTTTATTGATTGCTCTTTTTATCTACTTATCCCCCTTTTTTCAGCCTATGGTTTTGATCTATTAAATTCTGAAAACAACTGGTAAATATAATAGATAAAAAGAAACACTTCGGTTTCGGATAAAGCACAAAAATTGTTAAGGAAAACTCATTGGATTTCATATTTAGGCCAGAAATAGGAATCATTAGACAATTGATTCGTTTACCATGGCAGTGCATTTAACAACTTTATCACGAAATTAAATGTAAATCGCTCCTTTATTTACACCGCAATGTTAGTGTTGGACACATGGAACTCAGGTGCCAAACAATTGATGCAACAACAATTTGGCTGTTTATGCTGATCGTTAACGCTTCCTTCGTCATGATTCATTCTTATCCAAACATACAACTTTACCTTCAAAATTAACACAAGCATCTTCCATTGATAATCGAATTATTGAGCTGTGAAATTAAGATCATTTGTATACCCTTGCAAAGGGTATAATAATTTCAGTCAAAAGTTTGCAACGCCTAGAAAGGCAGATTTCAGACCCCATTAAGTCCATAACTACGCTATTTGGATGAATATGAGTAGGAACAGGCCGGGTTTCCTTTCTTGTTCTGTCTAATTTTAATATAGCCGTACAAAAGTCATACCAACCCACGGATACCAATCAATAACAAACCTCAGTATTGCATTATCGATTGGAAAATAGGGACGCCATAGTTGTGTGCTTTATTTCGTGTTTCCGACTCCACGTAAGTAGCGTAGTCAATGTAATGTCCATTTAAAATCGTAAGTATATCAGTGAGTGAGTTCCGTAGCATTAGCTAAATGGGGCTAGACCCTTAGCCGGGGCTAGTACAGTCGTCGTGTGTAGTGCATCTGCTGACCTGGAGGCGGCTGAGGGGATCCGGAGACGGATCCGGATGGAGCTCCCGGCTGGCCAGGCAGCATTGCCAACTGTTGCCGGGACAGCTGCTGTTCGTGGGCGGATCCACCCCGTCCGGGTGCATAGCCCTGTGTGATGCTTCCCGCTGTCTTCGGATTCTGCGGAGGAAACTGGCGAGATGTTAGTCAAGTAGTTAAAGCACTAATGGTTAAAAAATAAATGAGTTACATTTATAATATCCTGTTTATAAAGTTATAGCTGAATTTATTATGTTTTGATAACCTTTTAATAGCCTTTATATTTAATCGTAAACTTTCCGAAAACTTTAAAACGTATAGTTTCCAACGCGGTGATGGGTTTAAAAAATCGTCGTAATTTAAATCAACACTTAAAGTTAGTGGGGTTCTTGGGACACAAAGATTTTGCTTTCGGTTGGAAAAGATTTGTGGGACACCGTTTGACTATAACTGATTTGCTTTTGTTTGATGGGACCCACCTGGCTGCTGCTTATCTGCAGCACGTTCGGATGCAGCGAGAGTTCGCTGAGCAGCGGCTTGTAGATGACGCCCTCCGACAGCAGGTGTGGCGGAGGCGGAACGTGGCTCGGCGGCTGGCCGTCGTGCTTCACCTCGATGTGGTAGCGGTCGGGCAGCTTCTCCATGGTCACCTGCGGCTGAGAGGTCTTCACCGAGATGCTGCCGCCCGCTTGGGCCACCAGGTCTGCCTGCGAAATGGCCGGCTGGTCGAGATTAATGTGGAGGACCTGCATTGGCTGCGAGGGCGCCTTGGGGGACTGCGAGTCTGGTGGCTTGCTGACCGTGGCGCTGGGCAGCTCCACGTGGTATGCTTGGCGCAAGGGAAGGTTGTAGTTGTAGATGGACGTCGTGGGCGGAGCTGGAGCCGTCTGATAAAAGACCGTGTTCGTGCCCGGATACTGTGCCGTGGTCTCTGGAAGAGAGGGAAATCGGGGGTTCATTGGGGGATCTTGGCTGCGATCGTTCCGGCGGAGGATCTCGGAGTTGGTATTGCGAGTGAGGTGCTTACTGTTCCATGATAATCTAGCATAGTCCGCGGCACGACGGTAGTCATCGTGTTCTGCGAATCGATCGTAAACAAATAACGAAATGAACATAAGTTGTGTGCCTGTGTTGTTAGACGTTAGTGTGCGCAGTCAAATGAGTTTCTCATGAGCGGGGCGGGGTGTTAGCGAGCAGTTAATCAAATACAGTGAAAGCTCCGCGGAGCAGATTAACGGGTGATTTTATATCAGTGTAAAGTAACAATAGTTTTCAGTCGGATTTCAATAACTCAAACTAGTAGCAAACCGTTGCACATTGACAAAAAGTATTTGGCAACCAATATAACTTAGTTTTTGCCGCAAAGATTTTGTTTAATACTACATTTATAGGTTAAAATTTTCTTAAATTATTGTAGTATTTGCAAAGTTATTTATATGCGGTTATTAGTTGTTTATTTTATCCTAAGAAAATACTTTTAATAGCGTTTTAACATTTGGCTAAAATTGAGTTTGAGTAAGACATTTTAAAGTGAAAACCGTACACTGCTAATTATATAGATTGTTATGAAAGTTTGATAATCCTAGAACATTTAAAGAAACATAGGATGGTTTGCGATTAACGTCAAAAACAATATAATACCGTGAATGTTGCCTATGCCTGTATTGGTTCATTGAAATGTCTGGGGCCTTATTTGTAATCTGTAATAAAACTTGCATTTAAAGTCAAGTAAACCCAAACTGGCCTTCTGAATATTATGACAATCTTTAAAACAAGAAAATATTAAAAGCTTGTTATAGAATTCAGTAAAAAAAATGCCTGTGCCCTAATGCGATTGGAATCTGAATAACTAGCATTCAATTACTACTTATTCTGTGACTATGGGCAATGTTTGAGTTATAGAAATCCAACCGGGAGTGATTGCTTCTGTCTGCGACTTTCGAACGTTGGCCTTTGGCAGCGTTCACTGTATTGGAGCCCCAAGGGGCACATCCTCGAGCTCGTCCTGGCTTACTCTGCTGGGCGTAGCTGGCAGCGCTCTTGTAGTAAGCTTGCTGCTGACTCGGCGGCGAAGGACTCCGGCCCCGTTTTCCTGGCTGTCCACCGGATGTGGGCTGTGGGGTAAATCAGACCATTAAAAACTGGAGTCGACAATCACAGATGACGGACCTTCTGCATCAACGGGTGGTGTTGATGCTGGAGGCGCAGGGGCGGCAGAAAGACCGGACCACTGGCCACGCTGGCCGCCGCCTGTTGGATGGCGAATAGCTCGTTCTCCTTGGCCAGCTTCTTCCGTGTTTCATCTTCGTTCAGGACCTTTTTTAACTGGACGGTGAGCTGGTGCTTCTGGCTGTGCAGATCGGCCAGCTGCTCGTCCAGTCGCGTGATCTGACCACGTGTGTCATCCAGGGCCTCTTGGTTCTGGCGCTCCACTTCCTCGCGCTCCTGCCGCAGCCTCTGCTCCTCGCACTGCGCCTCAAACTCCTCCTGACGTCGCTGACGGTCTGAGACTATGAAGCCCTTCAGGGCTCCACGCAGCTTCTCCGCCCTTTCGGCCTTTGCCGCTTGGGCGGCCGCGTTGCTATTGTTCACCGCTGATGCTGGCGGCATCTTTGTGCTCTGCTTAGTTATCTTGCCAATTTTATAAGCGTTTGTGAACAACCGAACGACCGAGGGGCTCCCCAAATGGAATGATGTGGTTCCGGCAATGCGAGGAAAATTGGGTGGACACCGCTACGGAAAACTCTTGGCGGGCGTCTAGTGGTTCACTGCAAATGGTCGGTGGCTTGCTGCACGTTGTTTTTTATCAACTTCAGCACGGTTTTTTGTGGTAAACAATTTGTTGTGTGACTGGGATGTGCCAACCAGTGTTGCCACCTACCGATTATACTGCCATCTATCGATTTAGCTAGAAAAAAGCTAGTTTCGATACTGTATATAAACAAGTTGTTTTTATAAATTAATAATTCATAAGCAGAGTACATATAGTAAATTAAAATCGTCCCCAATATAGAGACTTATAGATGGTTTACGGATACCAGAGCTCGAAAAGTACTGCCATATCGTTGGTCTGCAAAGAAGCCCAATACATTTATTTAAATCGTTTATTCTCTCAATCTTATTATAATTTATGTTTTCATATTAACTATAATTCCTGCAATTAAACTAAAAGTAAGGGAAAGTAATAGGAAGTTTAAAAACTGGAGTAATATTCTTTGGTGTGACCTTTTTTTTTAATTTTCGAATAATTGGAATGAAAGGAGTGAAAGCGTTAACAGTAGTAGAATCCTTAACAGTGCGCAAGAACTGAAGACGGATTTCCGAAGCTCGTTAAGATGGAAGAAACTCGATGGTGCCCGGCTAAATATCGATATCACTGATATTTTGAAAACATCGATGACGGCGATGAGGGCATCGAAGTTTCTCCACCTCTAGGTGCGGGTGAACGTGTGGACGCGATTCGGGAAATTCGGGAAATACGGAAAAACGGACGTTGCGGAAATTGTACGGAGACGCGAGAAAAAAGCCGTGAAATGTGTTCAGTTATTGCGACGAGCAGCCATTAGCCCATCAGTTAACCAGTTAACAAGTGATACAACGTGCCTAAAACGCGACCGTAGAACAAAAAAAAAGTGACGGAGCGGAAGAAGTAGCAGCGAAACAATCAACAAAGGCGGCAAACATGGCGAGTGAGTAACATCGGGGTATTTCTTCGCTTTATAGCGCACTACATATCACATACAACAGACTCCGGATTTCTTTTTTCGTAATATAAACAAATGCAACTCATGCGAGTCATTTATGTGTGCCTATGTGCGGCATTTTATGGGTGCAGTGCAGCGTTTACGAGCTGCGAAGACTTCAAAATCGCTGCCAGGTGCTCGAACTTGTCGGGGGGAGTTATTCCGGAGGAGGGGAGGGGGCTTTACGGCTCCCTAGACGAGATGTGTGTGTTTGCCGGAGACATGTGAGAAAAATCAATATTTACGCTTCTCTCTTGCACAGTGGGCCGATCGGATTAGGCCGATGCCCTGCTGCATACACTTGGTTATCACAGCCAGCTGGGTCACTACTTCCCAATCAGAAATCCCGCTTTTTATCCTTTAATGGCCCCGGCAATTCTGGCGGGAATCAAGTGCGGTCGAAGCATTGGCCACCACCGTTTGGCACAAACCATCCACCCAAGCCACCCCACTCCACCGCAGGATTTGGCCGGCGACGGGGTACGGGGATTGGGGAATGGGAACTGGGAACAGCAGTGACGACGCATTAATAAATGAGAATATGCCTCCTGCGAGGTGCCAGGTTTACCGGCGTGTCTCAACACTCTCCCCACAGTCCTCAATTCATTTTATCCCCCCGGGGGTGACATAGCAAACAAAACTCAAAAGAAATACACAAGAAAAAATCATTTTTGTTATTTAAAATATAATTTTGGACGAGATAAAAATAACAGCATTTCAATTAATCTGATTTCAATGAAATATTACTTGAGAAAGGGAAATAATCATTGTGCAGCTGAACAGAGTTTTTGTAAAATGCTCATCAAAATGTAAAGTTCATCTCGATTAAACAAAAATCTCAAATATAATAAAATTTAAACATCTATTCGATCTGACAATTTTAATATGATTTTGAGCTGTTAATTTCTTTGCCTAACACTAAAATCCGATTTTCTTTTAAGAGAAACATTTAATTGCAATAGATTTACAATTTAAACAGCTTTTTAAATAAATAAATATCTACGTAGTACGTAAAAAGATTAAACCTTGTCTCAAATCCACAGTGTGGACCACAATTTCTCTAGCCTTGTTTTATGGTGCGATTTATTTGAATAATATGATTCAGATGATTTCATATCTTAAAACTGCAAATCACAGCAGAAACAGTATTTCCGTCTACTTTAGATTGTGATAATTCTGTTGATTCATAATGGGCTCTAAAATGAATTAAATCCCTAAGAAAGTAGTTTGAAGAAGTTTAAATTTTTATTTTCGATAAATAATACTAAACAACATATAAAATTTACTTAAGAACATCTGAGTCTGGTCGCAAAAACAAGGTCCTGTCGTTTAGAATTTTTTTCAAATTAATACGCTGAATACTATTTTTCCAAAGGTGAATTTATATAAATCATTGTGTCTTAAAAGGTCAGTTCCAAAATCAACAGGAACCATTTTATGTTTTGTTTAAATGGAATTATAACCATTGTATATTTAAGTAATTATGTATATACACGCCTGGTGCATGTGTATATTTAGGTCAGTCACCGATGTGAATCGCTTAATGTAAACAAGTCTCTAAACTTCTTAGTTTTCAAATGTCACTGCATTGAATCAACACAAACACGCACTGCTCACAGACTGTACTGTTTGTATATACCCTTTCCCGAGGGGGAACCTGTGCCGAACGACAACAAACAGCACTTGAACGTGCTGGCAATCCCGGCCCTTAAAACTTCCCCCTTTGCAGGAGCGGCAGTGCATCCCAAACCCCTTACTAACCCACCAGCTGCGCCCATCGTAGCGAGACCCATTGCCACACTGAAAACAAAATATGCTTATGGATCCGTAACATATTTATATACCCGGTATAAGAAGGTACAAGCTTATATTGTATTTCTTATTCAAAATTAGAGATACAAAATAAAACATTTAAGCATTCATTTTGTAGACAAAGATTTGGATTTCTGAAGATTTCAAAGTCGATGCCCTTAATACACGCCAATAGCAAAATAGTTGTCCTTAAGAAAGTGTTTGCAAACTAAGGAGTTTACTCTTAATTATTTAATCAATTATTAACTGCAGGCAATTAAATGTTGATTTCTGGGAGATCAATAACAGAAACGCAACATCTTTGAAGGTCTGCAAGTGGTATTATAATATCGGCCATAATATTAGATATCCCTAAAACATTCTTACTTGTTTAAATAAAACATATTTACATTGGAGCTTTGGCAAATGTCCATTATGACGAGGGGTCAACAAGAGGTTTAACCCTCAGAAATATCGCTTTCGTATTATTTTTGACACTTTTTCTGGACTTTCTTCCCTGTGCAGTTCCCAGTTGCGGGATGTTTGCCACGTCCTCCCCGTGGCTCAGTCACTTTGGACTTTAATTGGTCCTTTGTGACTGCATTTTGTCGACGCTTTGGCCTGGCGTCTTTGGCACAATTTGACTGCCGTCCCTTCGGCTGTAGCTTCCATCAACCCCAAAGCTCGCATCCTGATAAGGCCGATATCAGTTGCCAACAAGAAAGGAAAGCTAACTTCGGGCGGAGCCGAAGTTGATATACCCTTGCAGAATACTCTGTAAATTATATTCTCCAATATTATTCATATGATGCATTCTTAATACTCATAAAAAATCCCAACTTCCTAACTTTAAAAACACCAAAGTTATGGCATTTCCAATTGTTCAGTTATATGGCAGCTATAGGATATAGTCGGCCGATCCTTATGAAATTTGGTACGTCGGATTGATTGGCCAAAAATAAAACCCATAGAAAATCCCAACTTCTTAACTTTACAAACACCAAAGTTATGGCACTTCCGATCAATCAGTTATATGGCAGCTATAAGATATAGTCGGCCGATCCTTATGAAATTCGGTATGTCGGATTGATTGGCCAAAAATAAAACCCATAGAAAGTCCCAACTTCTTATCTTTAAAAACACCAAAGTTATGGCTTTTCCGATCGTTCAGTTATATGGCAGCTATATGATATAGTCGCCCGATCCGGCTCGTTCCGACTTATATACTACCTGCAATAGAAAGACAACTTTTGGGAAAGTTTCGAGCAGATAGCTTTAAAACTGAGGGACTAGTTTGCGTAGAAACGGACGGACGGACAGACGGACAGACGGACAGACGGACAGACGGACATGGCTATATCAACTCAGGAGGTGATCCTGATCAAGAATATATATACTTTATAGGGTCGGAAATGTCTCCTTCACTGCGTTGCAAACTTTTGACTGAAATTATAATACCCTCTGCAAGGGTATAAAAACAGGCCGCTCCCCTTCATCGGCCTCTGTAGCTGCTGCCTCTTTATTGTTATTATTATTATTTTGGGCTTTTTTCATTCGTTCCACGCAGCTTACCCAGATTAGCTGGCTGTTATTGTAGTTTACCCAGCCAGGAATTTATTGCCCTTTTCCACCTCCTTTTTGCGTATTCCGGCGTCGTTGCTTCATTTGCCTCATCTAGCTGTGTGACTTGTGACTTCCCTTCACCCTCGCTTCCACTCGCTTTATTCTTTTTACTGCTAATAAGATTTTGGCCCTCCTAATGGCCTTGAGAATGAATGAATGAGTGGGGAAGTGCGGGAGGATTGATGAAAGCGTGGGGGTGGCCGAGCTCTGTTTTAATTGAGTTCGTGCCCTATTCAAATTGGCATAGAAATTAATTTCAATTAACTTTCGAGTCTTTTGGAGAAGGTTATGTCCCTATGACAAGTTGTGAAGCATACTTCTTGGGGCCACAAGAGGGTTGCTATTTTAAGGGGAATCCCCAATCGACCGAAATTTACTTAACTTACTTCAAGTGGCTGTAGAGCTGAACAACTTGTGTGAAAACTTTGAGTTTATCTGCTTTAAAGTTAAGGCGCTGGCAAAGCGAATGTGAAAACATTTTTATCCTTTTAAATCGGGCTTATTATAATACAAATCTTAATTGAATATATTTTCTATCCGACAACGAAATCTTTATATGGTATAACTACATTCTGCTTGAAAAACTTTAGTTGACTTGTTTCTACTATTCATATTTGTTTTGAATAGTAAAAATAAATGGGCAAAAAAAAATTTAATTTGGTATTGTAGCTCTCCCAGAACAAATGTACATGCACCAACCTGAACACTTTGGTTGACACGCCCACCACATGAACACTTTGCTTTGTCTACTATTCTGCTGGGTCTCGCTTTATCCAGAATTGTCCCTAAAACCACCAACCAAAATTAAAAGTTTGCATACGAACAAAGAAAAACGAATACTTTTTGTCTACTCACGCTGCTGGGAAGGAGGAAAAAGGAAAAAGGACCAGAAACCAGAAGAGGACACCACCGCAATGGGAATCCGGCAACGGAGGCGACAGTGCGTCGACCAGGTCGTGAGTGACCTTTGCCTGGGAGACTACGAGCAGGCTCTGTTCCGGATCAACAAGGATCTGGAAGACAAACGGGACCACGGGGAGATTATGGCTCTGCTGGAGCTGAAGAACATCGTCGTAAGGTTGCGACTAAAGGGCGAGGCCCAGCGGACGATCGGTCCAACTCGCCAGTCCGATGCCCTGCCCAACGTATTCACGCTCGAGATGCTGGACGTGGTGCAGAAGGTGCTTCGGTGCCGCAACCACTACGAAGTGCTGCGCGTCTCGCACCACGCCACCTACTCGGAGGTGAAGCGGGCCTACCACAAGCTGGCCCTGCGCCTCCATCCGGACAAGAACAGGTCGCCGGGAGCGGAGCAGGCCTTCCGTCGGATCAGCGAGGCTGCAGACTGCCTTACGGATTGCCAGAAGCGGATCGAGTATAACATAGCGACGGCAGTGGATCGCTCTGAGTACGAGGATTACCCGGGTGGTAGTGGGTGCAATGAGGAGGACCAGGCTGATCTGGGGACTGATCATCGAAGGCCGTATCAGGCGGCCAATCAGCGGATGCCCCAGCGTCAGTCACTCTACCAAACTGAGCAACTCGTAATCGGAGTGGTGGCTGCTCTGGTTTTCCTGTTCATCATCATGCACTATATAGCAGCCACACCTGCTTACAGTTTCACGCAAACCAGGTGAGTTCCAGGCTCACTCGGGTGCTGAGGTTACTATTAAAAGCCATCCCCATCTTCTTCAGAACCCACAGTTTTCGTAGCGTCACTCAATCGAATCACATAACCTACTATATCGATCCAAAGAGTCTGGCGAAATACACAGAACAGCAGTTAGTCAATCTGGAATCGGAAATCGAGCAGGTTTTCATCTCTGATCTCAAGCAGAAGTGCAAGCAAGAGCGAACTTTGCGTGAGTTTGACCAGAACTCCAACAAATCCCAGAGATATTTAACTACTTCTCCTTCCAGGGGAAACATTGCTGCTAAGGGCGAGGCAGGGAAACAATCAAAAGCTGCTTCAACATGCCAGCCAGATGCCCACTCCGGCCTGCCAGGCGCTGCTCAAACTGGGAAAATCTGGCAACAGTCCACTGCAACTGGAGAATCGGTCTATCCGAGAGCCTCATTTAAAGCAGGAATAGGTGTGAGGGTATTTGTGTCAAGTTTTTTATTGCTAGAAATGGCTCTGTGTGGAAATAAAACAAAAGTTTATAAAAATCTCAAACGTTGTTTAATTAGAAATCAACCAGACTTTTAATTTATTTACATCCTTTTACTATGTTTGCTTTCTAATAATTTATTTATGTTATTGGCCATGGTATAATGCATAGGTGGCATCAATCATTTGTATATATTTATTATTACACCGCCATTGTATTAAAAAGACCCCCATTTATTGGTTATCTAATGTTTGTGACAGTTATGGTGAAATTATAATTTAATCCCTGGCGCTCAATCGCAAGTATATACCGTACTTACGACTTTCGTTACATCACCTGTTATTCATCCAAAAAAAGCATTAAGTTAAATGCGCCGGTTCCCATGACTCCCATTTTTGGTGCCAAGTCTCTGCCTCCCACTTAACCCACATTTCCCAAATTTTGTGGGTTGCAGAAGGCCCAAAAAGCAACAATACAACTGAAACCGACTTTAACACAACACAAATTGCACAAGAATCAAACATGCAATGGCCAAAAAAAATAAATAAAAAAAAGTTTTGCACTAGTTTTTTCTTATTTTTGTGCCGTTTGCTATTTTTGTATGTGGCCAAAGTCAGTGTATCGTTTAATGGAGAAAACAAAATACCACAGCGAACTGGAAATGAAACGCAGGCCAAATTCCCTCCACCACCAAAAAAAAAAAGAAGGAAAATACGAAAATAAAATAAAGCAATTGCCCCAGAAATTCAAGCGAATAAATGCCTCGAACGAAGCCTGCTTCCGCAACGAAAAGCTAACGAACTTGCCACGAAACTCGAACGGAATGGATGGATGGATGGACGAATGGCATACTCTGAATACCAACGAGTACCAGTTACCAAAGCAAACATTCGAAGGCACGCAAAAGGCGGTGAGGCAGCAACCGAGACGCATTAAAGGAGTTGGCCCACCTCCTGCCAGCTCCCTCAGACGGAAGCGAAGCTACCACCGCCACTGCACCTGTCCTCCTGCATCTCTATATCCCTCATCCTCACCCTCGTCAACCTGTCACTCCAATGGGCGACGCGACTCTGCCACCTGTCCAATTGCATTCAGTCAGCTGCGGAGGGTCAAACAAATGCCTATACCGGAATATGCAGATGCATCGACACTGGGTACTTTTAGGTTTTAAGGTATATTGTGTTCGTGAAAATATATCTAAAGGGTTGAATTAGGTCTGACACCTAGATTTATAAAAGTCGACATATTGACCATCACTTTTGCTTTTTATTTTATGTTGATTGTAGGAGATAAGTTACTCGACCATAACAGTTCATTATATAGATATTTGCCCACTCATGAAATGTTATTTAATGGGTATAATTATTGAACACATCAATCATTTGTCCTTGAAAGTAAAAATTAGTTTATTTATTTTGCAAGCCACACCGCAAAAAAGTTTTTAAAAAAACCGAGATTGTTTAATGCTAAGGAAAATGAATTGCCGACGCAGTACTTTCCTATGCTCACGCGGATTTAAATTTTCCTTTTTTATCTGAAAAATGTAAAGGATTTTATTATAGGTTTATGAATTCAATAGAACTATTTTATATATTGTCCAGTAAAATAATAAAAATACCTATTTCAAGGTATCTCGAAGTCGGAACAAGGTCGATTGTCACGTTTCCACTTGTGTTCCTTAGAGTTGGGGTTACATTTCTAAGTGCAACTTGTCTGCGAGTTAGTTTGCTGTTGTTGTAATTGCTCTTGTGCAGGATGTTTTGCCGGCTGCTATTGCGCCCTTTGTTGCTGTTTCTATGCCAAATCGTGGATGCTGACACCGCTGATGATGTGAATGTTGATGATGGTGGCTGCCCGACCAGTTGAAGGGTTCTTTTTGCTTTTTGTTTCACTTATTCATTATTTATGCTCCACAAAGTTTGTTGAATTGCCAACCCCAGTCCACTCAATGTTGCCGCCACTGTTGCTGTTGCTGTTGATGTTGCCACCAACTGTCGCCAGTTGTCGAGTGCCGGAGTCTGGCCCTTGCCCTTCGTCCTTCGTCCTGCTGGAGTGCCTTATCGGAATGTATTTTTCAGCATGTGTGCTTGGCGGCAAAAAAGGTCTGACTGAAATAATAATATTGTGATAATGTCGGCCATAAAGCGAGACTCTAGGCCCTGGCTTAAAGCAGAAAATGTAAAATTTAAATATAAACCAATTTATTGGGTTCACCTATTTTGTGTACAACAAAAAATGGCTTGAAACTGTATACAAATACTGAGATTTTTCTTGTTTTTCGTAAATGCTTTTAATGCTTATTAAGATTTCAAAAAGAATAGACAAATTCCATTACTTTTCCAATCATTTTTATTATATTTTAAATAGTCAACTGAAGTTAAATTATTTATAGGTAATATAGACTTAAATTTAATTCATACAATCAATTCTTTATTTTTGGAACTAAATAACTATGTATTTATATTCCATGCTTGAATGATTTCCTGATTTCTTCGGAGGCCTAAACCTCCATCATTACAATACATTAAATCCCGATTGTTTACCAGTTTTTCTTTTCCTTTGTCCGTGGCAAGGACTTATGCAAATCGCTGCCCATCTTGGGTCCTTTTATAATCCTAGCCATCTGTTTGGGAGGAGAAATGAACCTTTAATGTGGCACACGCTTTCAGAGTTTTCTTGAGCATTTCCACAAAGTAGATTCTAATGGTTCAAAGACGGTTCTAAGTAGTAAAGCAAGAAACACAAAAAATACCTTTCAATCCAAAGAAGTAAGGAAAGTTTTGGCTTGGGACCCACCTCTCATACCATAACTCTCTTTAAAACCATTTGTCTTCACTTCGACCGTGGCAGCAACGATAATCGAAATTGGCAATCAATTTTGCGGTGCTCAATAGATCCAGTGAATAGATTGATTGGTGGATTGCGTGTTTCTTGAAATGGAACCGTTTGAATGTTATACCTTATACATACTTAAAGAAACGACACATTTTCATACAAATTAGATAAAGTTAAATTAAAAGATATTAGGAATAGTTTAAGAAACTGTTAAAACCTTTTTCTTAGTTACCATTTCCTTTTCTTTATCGTCTTTCTCAGCTGAAATCGACGAGCTCATCGAGAAGCTGAAGACGACCAGCGTCAGTCCGGCAAACACGACGAACCTGCTCTGCGAGATCTCGGCCACCAAGGATCCCAAGCTGTTCGACAAGCACGAGCTTGCGGACTGTTTCCTGGGCCTCACCAAGTGCGATGACACGAATGTGCGCAAGGAGGCGGCCAAATGCATTGCGGAGATCACCAAGTCGGAGGTGCAGCGCAAGAAGTTCACCAAGCGGGACATAATAGCCGCTTTTCTCGAGTGCTTGCGCCATGTGCCCACGCCCGATGGCAGCATGGAGCTGCCCATTCAGATTTGTCGGGCTCTGGGGAACATCTGCTACTTGAACGACGAGGCCAGGGATCTGATTTTGGAGCTGGAGGGCGATGCTGTTCTGCTGCGTCTGCTTGACATCGCCAGCATCGAGGACGTGGCCAATGCGGCGCAGTTCATCAAGGTTCGGGGTGGTCTGCTGTCCAACTATCTGCTCGGCGGCGAGGGCCTGGCCAAGCGGGCCATGGAGCTGGGCGTGATGAAGAAGCTACAGAGCATCATCGACACCGGCACCTCCAATGTGGAACAACACGAGGATCTGCTGCTGAACACGCTGCCTCTGCTAAGCATACTCACCGAGAACGTGGCGGATCTTAACTTTGACTCTTCCCTGAACATCGCACTGTCGCGCATCCTAGCCGCTTCCACAAACCCCGATCTTGCCGAGATGTGCCTGGAGCTGCTCCACTACCAGGCCGAAAGCGACGAGGTCAAGCTGATTCTGGCCAAGGACGGCCTGTGCGAAACCATTTACAACCTGCTGGAGAAGTACAAAACCCTGGCCAGCACAAGTGAGGCCAGGGCGCTAATGAAGCTCGCCTGCGAGCTCATCGTATTAATCCTCACGGGTGGTAAGTTTCACTTGGTAGTTTTTTAATTGCTTTACCTAAAATATAAATAAAATAGCAATTAATTAATAACGTTGAAAACTTAATAATTGAAAAATTAACAGCCGTTAATAACTATTTCCACTGACCGTTTAAAACTGAAATATTTTTAAAAGTATTTCGATTTTGATAATACTTAAATATCTTTCTTTTTAAAATGTCTGGATCTAAAACCTAACGTAGGTGGAAGATTATATGCGTATATGATAAACTGATTGCTCTATGATTGTTCCAGATGACTCAATGCACTATCTTTACACAACACCACTGCTGAAGAACATGGTCGACTGGCTGGACTCGTCGGACATCGATCTGCTGACCACCGGAGTGCTGGCCCTGGGCAACTTTGCGCGCACCGATAGTCACTGCATCTACTTTGTGGAGCAGCAGACCATGAACAAGCTGCTCGAAGTTTTGGCCAAGAACAACGGCGTCAGGGACGACGTGCGTCTGCAGCACGCTCTCCTCTCCGCGCTGCGCAACCTGGTAATCCCGAAGCCGAACAAGAACGCGGTGATCCAGGCGGGCCTGGTGCAGACCATTCTGCCGATGCTAGAGATCCATCAGCCACCCGTTGTCTTCAAGCTACTGGGCACGCTTCGCATGACCGTCGATGGACAGGGTGAGTGGTGGAAGAAAACCGCACGCGATCCGCATCTCTGACAACATATGTTTTTCCAGAGAAACTCGCTCTGGAGCTGCTGAAGAACAAGACGTTGATCGAGCAGCTGGTGCACTGGAGCAAATCGTCGGACTATGCGGGCGTCACCGGGGAGTCTCTGCGCCTCATGGCCTGGCTAATTAAGCACGCCTACCTTACCAAGATCGCCTACGCCCTTCCGCGCAAGGGAGATGCACCCGCCGAGCAGATTGCCGACAGGATTCCGCTTACCCAGGACTACGATCGCAGCAGTTTGAGCGAGTTCCTCGCCAACGAGGGCACCGTGGAGGCCATGGTCAGCATGCTCACTGCCCAGCACCTGGTGATGCAGAACGAAGCGCTGATCGCTCTGTGCATCCTATCCGTGGTCTACCTGTCCCAGGCGAACGAGGCTGCGCAGGCTCAGCGGCTGCAGGACGAGCTGGTCAAGTGCGAGGTGGGCAAAAAGCTGGCTGAGCTCATCAGCAAGTCGTCGGACACCATGACCAAGGAGATAGTCGAGAACCTGCAGAACTGCGTGAACCTGCTTAAGTCTTCCGAGCAGCTGGTGGCGCATCTGGACCAGCACAACATCAACGAGCTGCTGAAGTCTATTCCCATTCTCACCGAGTACTGCACCTTGTAAGGGAAACGGGGGCGTGTCATTGCATTTATCCCAGCACCGCAGGATGCCTCACAGTAGGATGGGTCGATTTGTACGGTTGCAAATTAACATAAATATACTTAGGGGCGAACAATTATCTTTGGACAATGCTTTGCTATTTTTCTTTACCTATTCCCCTAAAAGAAAAGAAAGGTAGCTTTTCGAAAATAATTTGTATGGTTCATAAACATAATGTTTGTTTTATCGACTAGAACAATTTTTATTGAATTGTAAAAATAACAAGTTTATGGAGTTTTAGAACTGATGTTATACCACAGTATCAGCCAAAGATAACCTTTTGCTCCTTTTATTCCATGTTCTTTTTAAAAATCAGCCCACCCACACACTCAAAACCGAAAATTGTAGTTTTCACCTTAGAGCAACGATCCAGATGTAGACTTGACTGTAGTTTGGTAAGATGTAAGTGCAGTTGCAGAACTTAAGCACACTTAAACACGCGAACACGAGAAGAGCGGAATGTATTTTTTAGACGCAAGCGTATTTTGACTGCATTTATGAGAGAAATCCGATAGAGAGAGGGAGGAGGATACAAATCGTATAAATATTTATAATATACATAACATATACGTATAAATATAATATTAATAATAATTTAGCATATTAATCTTTTCTGTTACATGATTTTTAAGAGCACAATAACAACAAATCGTGGTGATATCGCTAAATATATTTAATAAATGTATTTTATGTATTGTACTTATAATTTTTATTCAAATCCTTTTAAACAAACCGTTGCTGGCACACACCAAAAACGAAAAGATAACAAATCATTTAAGCGCACAATGTAATTTAGGTATTTTAATTGGTGCACAGACACACATTGCAAACACCATCTATTTATTGTAAAACTCAGCGAAGTTATCCAATGCATTTTTAAGCTAACTTTTAAACATTAACAAAACTGCAACTCAGTAACAATCAGCAATCCGAAAATAGTTGAAACTCAATAATGAAAGTATGCAAATTTTACAAAGCGTAGTCGTAGAGTACTACCAATTTTACCAATTATTAAATACGATGTACTAAACCGTTTGGTCACCAAAAACTATAAATTAAAAGAGCACAATTCAAGAGAAATGGTGTTAATATATAAAGCGTTGAAACACCCACATACACACGTTCACCAGAAAACATACATATTTATGAATTCTAAACACAATAATGTACATTTAATAATTCAAATAAAATTTGAAATGCATGAGTAATAAGAGAAAACCAGTTGGATTTGTTATGAAATTTGAATTGAGGGCGCCAAAAGCTGGTTGTTATCGATACTTCGATAAGAGGGTTAAGGATGGTCTGCCTGAGTAAGCCATAATAATTAATCTTCATTTCTTAAAAATATAAAACCATATTTATATATATGGGTAAAGTCCTTAGATAATATGGATTATATTCTTTAATATTAATTTTGATTGCATTTTCGTATTATTTGTTATGAATGACTGTGCATGACACACCACAATGTGTCATCTCTAGACATCGAAAAAAACATTCCAATTTCTCTGCTGCGATTTCACTTTCACAAAACAAATTAAAGCTGCGCAAGGTAAATAAACAGAAAAGGAACAGGTGCAAAAGGCGTAGGCTATCAAATTTCCCAGTATCCAAAACAAACAAACAAATACTATGGCGACGGAAAATTGTGCAGCGGATTGCGAGAATTCCAAGTCCACCTCCGCGTCCTTGAAAATTCTTCCAAAGGACTATGCCTATCCACTGCTGGATGATCCGCAAAAGACTCTCGCCCCGCCCACCGAGGGCGGCGAGACGCTTGGTATCCGCGGTGGCTTCAGTTACTTCCACTACGGATGCGATGGCCACCAGGATGCGGGCTGGGGCTGTGGCTACCGCACTCTGCAGTCGGCCATTTCGTGGGTCTGCCGACGACGGGAGGCACATGAGCCTGTGCCCTCCATCCGGGAGATCCAGCAGATCCTGGTCGCCCTTGGCGACAAGGGAGCCCAGTTCGAGGGCTCTTGCGACTGGATCGGCACTCTGGAGGAGTTCTACGTGATCGATGTGCTCTACCAGCTCCCCTGTCGCATTCTGCACGCCACGGAGCTCAGCTCGCCGGAGGTCCTCGCCCAGATTCGCAGCTATTTCGAGGACTATCAGGGCTTCATCGCCATGGGAGGACTGAGTGACACATCCTCCAAGGCCATAATTGGCTACCATTCCAGTGCAGAGGGTCACATCTTCTTCTTGGTGGTGGTGAGTCAGGAAGTTAAATCATTTTATGACCTGGTGAACTCATCGCTTGCTTCCCTTTTTAGGATCCCCATTTCGAGGGCGTGCCCAGCTCCCGGCAGCAGTTAATCGATCAGGGCTACGTCCGTTGGGTACCCGTCGACGAGTTCCCCGCCAGCACGTACAATCTCTGCCTCATAATGCAGCCGTAGAGGCACCTCTCCGTACTTATTCTAGCAATAAAACCAGCTGAGCACCTTGATTACCCATATTGTATTGCATGTAGCCTCATAGCCACGTTTCTCTTCCATTTTAGCCGCTGCTGCCCAATGGACATTATCAATTATTGAATCCAACCGACCGATAATGGCGCTGATAAGCCGGCGGCATTGAGACTCAAATACTCGACAAACAGCTACTGCCAGCTGTTAGAATTAGCAAACAGTTGGAATTTATCGTAAGAAGCCGAAAAAAGACAGCTGAGCGAGCATGGATCTGATTCATCGCGCGCTGCTCACCGCCTTGGGTGCAGTTTCCGTGTTTTACGCCCTGGTCAAAATCAGCCTGGGCTACTGGAAGCGACGCGGGATTCTGCACGAAAAGCCCAAGTTCCTGTGGGGAAACATCAAGGGCGTAGTGAACGGCAAGCGGCATGCCCAGGACGCCCTGCGGGAAATCTATGCCGCGTACAAGGGCAAAGCGCCCTTTGTGGGCTTCTACGCCTGCCTCAAACCCTTCATCTTAGTGCTGGACCTCAAGCTAGTGCACCAAATAATCTTCACCGATGCGGGGCACTTTACTTCGCGAGGTCTCTACAGCAATCCCAGCGGAGAACCGCTGTCGGCTAATCTCCTGCAGCTGGATGGCCACAAATGGCGTTCCCTGCACGCCAAATCTGCAGAGGTTTTCACTCCGACCAACATGCATAAACTGTTGCCCACGCTGACACAAATCTCCGCGAGAATTCAATGCGACCTGGGCAAGGAGAACCAGCAAACCCGCAACATAAGCGAATTAGTGGGTGTCTACAGCATGGATGTGATGGCTTCGATGGCCTTTGGATTGGGAGGCCAGGATCACCAGGAGTTTGCCAAGTGGACGCGCAACTATTGGGGCGGCTTTAAGCTGTGGCAGGCGTACCTGGCGCTGGAGTTCCCGCTCATAGCTCGGTTACTGCAGTACAAAAGCTACGCAGAGCCGGCGATGGCTTACTTTCAAAAAGTGGCCTTGTCGCAAATGCAGGAACATCGGCGGAGGGATCGCCAGCCGCTGCAGACTTTCCTGCAGCTGTACTCAAATGCCGATCAGCCGCTCGACGACGTAAAGATTGCGGCCCAGGCCTTTGGATTCCTTCTGGCGGGCTTGGGTCCCCTGAAGGCCACCCTGGGATTCTGCCTCTACGAGTTGGCCCGCCATCCAGAGCTGCAAGATCGATGCAGACTCGAGATAAGAAAGACGCTGGAGCAGCACAGTGGCCAAGTGACGCCGGAGTGCCTTAGAGAGCTAAAATTTACGAAGCAAGTCCTAAATGGTAAGGATGGCTGACCTTCCGTTGCTATGGCTTTTGTCAGAAGTTTGGTGCGCTCTAAAGGTGATCTATTACCACCCTATTAAGCTACCCTTCCTTTGCAGAAACGCTTCGCCTGCACACGCCGTATCCCTTCCTGCTGCGTCGCGCTACCAAAGAATTCGAGCTGTCCGGATCGGTGTTCGTCATTGCAAGGGGCAATAGTGTGCTAATACCCACGGCGGCGATACACCGAGATCCGGAGGTTTATGAGGAACCCGAGCGATTCGATCCGGATCGGTTCGAGGAAGAGGCCAAGCGATCCCGGCCCCCGGCTGCCTTCCTGCCTTTCGGTGATGGCCTGCGGGGATGCATTGCCGCTCGCTTCGCGGAGCAGCAGCTGCTGGTGGGTCTGGTGGCGCTGCTGAAGGACCACAGATATGCCCCCTGTGCAGAGACCACGATTCCCATGGAGTACGACAACCGGAGACTGCTCTTGATGCCCAAATCGGACATCAAACTCAGTGTGGAACGGGTGGATTAGCTTTAGAGTGCTCCCTCTGTAGGAGTAACGCCTATTTTGTATTGTTTGCTTCGGTATTGCTTTACTGTACAAAGCGTTTAAGATGTTTTTATATTTGTATATGCACTTAATTCGTTGATTTCCTTAAGCTGTGGACTTGTGTGATAATGCTGACGATGACTTTTATAATCTACTGCACCAAGCTCAACAACATGAACAAATAAATACCTTAATTGTTACATTAATTCATTGTGCTTTTTTAAATTGCATACGATCCTTTGGCGCCATAAATTATTACCTTTTTAGTTTTTTTTTTCATTTTTTGGTCATGTTGGACTGACACAATCATTTCTTTTAATCCTTTAACATTTAAAAAATGTGTAGTTACTGAGCGACAATGATTTTTGCCATGGACAAAAAAAGATTTAAAATATTTGAATACCGTCTAAAATTGAGCAAACTAGTGTGCATAGATAGCATACGTTAGTGAAACAAATTTTGATTTAAATTTTATTTATGAGTTCTGGTATTTTGTGAAAGATTAAAGTATAATTCAATTTTAAAATACGCGCCCTGTTATTTCACTTCAAATAAAGCGACTACAGAACGGTTATACTTTAACGGTTTACATTTTCCCGTTAACGGATAAATCCTCTGCGTTCAGCGAGTACAACCACTACAAGCAGTAGTAGCATCACTAGCGGATATACCAACCATTGACGGATACACCGATAGTTAGCGGAGTCTTACTCAGCAATTAACGAGTACAACCACCATTTTATTACCATTGCAGTGGTGGGAGGGAAAACCTCGATGACAACATGCCAAACATCGATATTACCGATGTTATTAAAACATCGATGCTAGCATCGATGTTTGTCCAGCACTATTGTTTTTCGGACACTCTCGAACGATTCGGTCGCGGTTTTTTGTTTGTCTGCTAGAAAGCCCACTAGCCCACTCGAAGCGAAGGAAATCGAAAATGCGCTCGGAAAATCAGTCGTAGGCGGGGCGAAAATAACGGTTGCAGCGCCAAACTTCTAACTGTTGTCTGACCGGGCAAAAAGTGCGCGACAAAATTTTGCATTACGGAAATACAAGCGGGGAAAAGTGTCGAACTCGGTGCGAAAATCGGCGAATAATTCTATGCGATTTCCCGAGGAAAACGGAAAATTAAGCGTCTGTCTGCAAGTCTGCTGGCTGCGTGTGTGTGCGTGTCTGTGAGTGTATAACATAACAGAAAACATAACAACAACAACAAGGCAGCCAGGATCAACGGTTCTTCAGGGTAGTTTGTTTGAATTTGAACAAAGCAAAGCAAAAGCAAACGCAAAGCACACGAAAGCAGGAGTGAGAGAAATAAAGTGATAGAGAGAGGGGGATAACGGGAGAGCACACCCCACACACACACCCGCTCCTCTCCTTTGTGTGCGCTTTTGCCGCCTGGAAATGCAATGCTACACCAACAACAACAACGGCAAGGGAACGATGGGAAGCAGGGGAGGAAAGAACAACGCTTAATTGTCTGCAGCATCGTCGGCCGAAAAAATCAAACAAACGATTGCATTTAAGTCGCCCTAGGATATTTTCCAGACGAAAGTGCACTGTAAGTATCCTTCAAGGGTGCTCGTGGAACAACAACATAAACCAAGAATCGAGTGGGGAGTGAGCTAATAATGCCAATTATCAGGGGTTGTAAGAAAACAGGGGGGTCAGTAGAGCGGGAAGGAAAGACGTTGCAGTTCACCAACAACAAGTTTGGACCGATTCCATTCCATTGGGAATCAGATCCAAGGACTTCCAGTGTCCATTCCAGGCGGTCGTGAGAACCAAAAACTCCTTTCACGGCCAATCCAAACAGGATTCGTTATACACAGTAAATAATTGAATTAAAAAAAGTTGCCATTACATACAACAGTTATTACCCTTCCTAAAAATATAACTTTTTAATTTAAATTTACAAATCAAAACAGTATTTTAGTGGGCAAAATTATTTTAAATATAGTTTTATATTATTCTGGGACTTTAAAAAAATTCTACATTTTTGTTTCATTGATCATTGTTAATACCCAGTGGAGCCATTTTTGAGAAAATTATGGAAAAGTTTGATTAAAGCTTGGTTCAGATCGACTTGATATTTTAATGTTTTTTTTGTGTGCCAAATTTATAATAATCTTTTACTAAAACCGAAACTAGGTAGTGTTAAAATGCAAATAAAAGTTAGCAACTTAATGACAAAATAAAATTTTCGTGTGTGCCTTTTCTCTGTGCACAACTCCCCTTTTGAAGTTACGCGGTAATTGCGCAAGTGCAGGGACTTCTCTTTGGAATTGTTACCTGAACTCTGTTTATCTCGAAAGAGGTAATTTTTTTAATTCCGCCTGGGTCGTCTTTTTGTGGGGTGGCTTTGTGTTTCCTTTTCAATTTATAATCGCAACAGGAACCAGAGCAGCACGTCGACACCCATCAGAATAAATGTTTAAAAGTTTGAATTTCCCATTCGCCTCTGCCTGTTCCCTATTTTCTTATCGCTCGATTTTGTTCTCTTTGCATACCTTTCAAACGACTTTTGTGCGCGGCGTAATGTTAAATGGAGATAAGCCTAATTATTGAAATAATATGCCTGGATTTTGTTTACGTTTCGAGATTATTTTTTTGCACATTTGTATAAACAAATGTGCAGAACTTTTCAACAAAAACGAGCTGTTTCGGACTTGCTTCATAACGCGATATGCTCGGAATGCCTGGCTGGCGTTGCATTCGCTATAGCCTAGACAAATGGTAGTACTCAGATTCGAAAGTACGCCGGGATGCCTGGCCAAAAAGTGGCTGCCTTGGGTTATCTGATTCGCGTAGAGTAACCCAATCCGAAAACCATCCAACCTGCCGCACCTGTGCAATTGCCAAAAACGAGAGAACACAACAACAACAAACAACGGCAGAAGGGGTACAGAAAGAAAGATAAAATTAACCGCAAACAGCTGTCGGGCATTGGAAAAAACTTGCTCCTGCACAGAGAAAAATACAATTATATCGGTCCTTATATTATATTAAAAAGTTTTTTTTAAAAAACACTTTAAAACGAAGGAAGAAAAACATTTTAGGAATATTTGTTGATATTTTTGGAATTGTCCAGTACTAATTTGAAGAAAAACCAAAGGACCGTCAATCTAGAACTGAAATCTTTATTACAATTTAAAAAATTCATACTAAATATGAAAATTGTCAAAATAAAATTAAATCTTAAAAATCCTTCAAATTGAAAAAAAAATCATGATGCAGTTTTTTTCGGTGAACTTGCCACGCTAAGTAAACAGAAACCAGCAACTTGCGTCTTAACAAAATGCAAACAAAACTGCATAAAAGGAGAAAAACAAATACCAGTGAATAAAAATAATTTTATCTTTATGGAGAAAGGCCGCTTCACCGACCCCACTCCTCGTCGCATAGAAACAACACGGTAGGCTCTGGTTCTTTTCTAAACACGGGAATATGGCCAAAACAAAGAAAACACGTAAACTGTTTGGTGTGCAAATTTGCTTTAGCTCTGTGTCTTCTTCTTAATTCATTCATATCGTCCAATTCTATTCATTCCTTACTCTCCCATCCTTGTTTATTGTTTTTGTAGTCGTGTAGTTTTTAATAACATTGTATAATTTATTCGATTATTTTTGGTAGAAGCAACCTTATTTTATTAAAAATTGTTAGTGACATTATTTTTGAGATAAAAATCTCACATAAGGAATTTTTTCTTCTTAGTATAAAGTACGATTCATAAAACTGAAAATTATTTAGGGGACAGTGATTAACCATTTCGCTGACACTGATGTTTGCCTATTTGTTGCCTGGTTATTTTTGGTGTTCCTTTTGACCGATATCTAACTATAGTCGCCAACTGTTTTCAATTGGTAAACAAGAAAAACGGCTGAAAACTTGTAAAACTTTAGAGCAACTTAGCTTGAATGGCTGCATTTGTTTAGCATGTTGCTGGGACTGCAACTTGAAATTTTGTTATTGCTACTCTGCCCACTCACAAAAAGATTTTCGTTTTCGTTTGATTGGTGAACTGCATGGGCGTATCTTGTTGTGTGAATGAATCCGTGCAAAGCCGTGAATCCGAGTCTCCAGTCTGTTTGCCCGCCCACTCCCCACGTCTGGATTTCGGAATCTTTCGTAACCACTTTCGATTTTTGGGGTTTGTCCTAATGAAAATCGTGTATAATCTAACCCAAGTGTGGCCTCCGAGGGGTTTTAATTGGAGCGGGTTGCGTGCCGATTATTCCCGCGGATTTAAGAGTATGGAGAGAGCTCATTAAAAAAGTCCCAAACTTTATTGCTGCTTTGGGCAAATGTCAAGAGTTCAGCCCCAGAAGCGACACAAAAACGGATTTCCTTCTATTCTCGTTTCTACTTAGTGAACATTAGTTTTGGTGGGGCTGGCAAATTAGCAAAACCGAGATTCTTGTGGAATTCCCCGGCCCGAGTAAATGACTGCCATTTTCTTATGTATGAAAAAACAAAAGCTGTGAACAACTTTTATGCTAACGAGACTGGAAAGGCAAGAAAAAGGCAGTGAAAATTCACATTTGCTGATGGCCACAAAGCTGTCATGAAGGAAGCAGAACAAAACGTGCTGATGGAACCGGCTAACAAGAACATAACAAACATGATAAAGTACAGGGTAACATGTGCCGGCTAACGGCACTCTGGTTAATCATTAATAACCATTTACCATGGCCAAAACGCCAAGAAAAATAGACAAAAAGCGGGAGCTCTAGTGTTAATTTTAGAAAATGTACGGGTTCTGGGATTTTTTGTTAAAATAAGTGAACGTAAATTTACCCACCTTAACATTGGCCTGTCAAATATTTGTATATTCTGATGAGTTCTTTGTAAGTTAAGAATGATTGCATCGTTTATATCAGCCATGATTCAAAATTAGTCTTGAAAGTAAAGAAGATCTTAAAGTACGATTGTAGACGAATCCAAAACAAAAAGCACTTATCGATTTTACTATGTTTTGGAATTCTTCATAAAAAAATCATTAGTAATTAAATATTAAATTTTGTTTTTTTATTATTTAATTAATACTTAAAACTTTAATAAATGAATTTAGCTTGAAAATCATTTAAAAACTTTAGGTGTAGGCTAATAAGAGATTTAAATGAGTAATCCGTAAAATGTTTCTTGTGTGGAAAATATCTGATTTATGTTGAGAAAACAATTCCATCCAGCTGTGCCCCGCCTATGTATGTGTTCTCGATTTTATTTTTGTTTCGGCTGCCTTGCCATGTGTAAACTTATAATTTTATGCACAAATCGATTAAACGCCGCAAAATACCGAAAGTTTATTTCCAGCGGCCAGTGAAAAAGAACACTCGAGTTTGGTGTTTACAGATTTGTGGGCGTTTGCGTGGCGAAATGTGTTTTGTGCTCCACTTTTCTCGGTTCTCAGTTTTTTCGGACAGTTTCAGTTGCCTGATAACTTCCGATCGATATTGATCGATTTCCACATTTGTTGGGCAAAACAAATAAGCGTTTACACTTCTTCGCTGCCACTTTTGCTGCCGCTGATTAGATAAGCAACTTATCAAAGTGGGATGCCTATCAGTTTCAATTATCGATGAATTGGCCTAATTTACAACAAGTCGAATGGGCTGCGAATTATTCAATTAAATTCAAATCTAGCAGCCACAGAAACGAAATAAAGAGAGATTTCCCAACGCAAGCTCGCAAACATAAACACTCAGTGTTTTCCTTGTTGCTATATTTTATTCATAGAAAATTTGGGTTAATGACGTGCCATACGCCTCTCGGTGGGTGTGGCAGGGGGAGGTGGGTGGGAAGCGGTGGGGGGAGAGAGCTAAAGCAGATGCCCTCACAAATCCCAGAAACATCAAATAGAAAATGCAATGCAAAGCACAGATGACGCTAAAGATAGAAAACCATAGATAAACATGAATGTTTGAGCACATGTGTGAGTTTTGTGCTTGTGACGTTGTCGATTCCGTTCATATAAAAACTTGATCTTTTGATTATCATCGTTTTATGCGTTCTTTTCGCTTTTCTTTTCACCGAGCAACCACTCGACGCATTTGATGATCGACGCTTTTCTAACTCCGGATTACAAAGACCAGACCCCGGCACTCAAGACCCCAGACCCCAAACCCAAGACCCCAAGACCAAGATCAGACCAAGGGCCGAGACATCTCGACACTTGGCTGACCACAGATGGCCATAGTTGTCCAAGCTGTTGATACTCTTAGTTGTTGGTGAAAGTGTAAAGTCATGACGGTCTGCTGCTGATGCACAATTCGCCAGCAACAACGTATCGCTTACCTTCCAACTGACCACATAAATCCGCTAAAAGCCAACATGACATTGTAGACCTTCTCCCGCAATCGCTCTCTATTTTTCGAGGAATACAAATCCACGAAGCAGCTGTAAAACTATTTGTTTTACCAAATCCCACTCAGAACTTATGGGACAAAACAAAACCCAAGAAAAACAGAACTTATATAGGCGGAGTGGATATGAAAGTCTCCAGCAGTGCATTAAAGTGGTGGGCAGGAGAAATTAGAACTTTCAGGTCTATTTTCAGTTCGTTGACATTTCCACTGAACTGCGTAAATTGATTTAATACCAATTTGTTTTATTAAGAATTCTCCATATTTTATTTGTGAAAATAATGTTTTCTTTTGTTTTAATATACATATATTAAAATAAGTCCTTTGTTCAAAACTGTATGTAAATTTCTGATACATTTCTCAGAAATTATTTGATGATAAGAAACTGGACTATACCGCTTTTAATTCGTTTTTAATAAAAATAATTTGTTTTTAAAATGTTTGAAAACTTGTTATCACAGTTCCTGTTCCATATCTTAACATTTTTGGGACTCGCCAATATTGGCCAGACTTCCTTTGTGTTTGAGTTATCAGTAAGTATTTTTAAACGAGCTGAGAATGTGCCAAACTGGGTTGAGTATACCCTAGCTTGGGATAAGTCCCCAGAGTTATTACTTCGACACGTTGTTGTTTGGTCCACCCCAGTGTCGTTCATCTGCATTTACGCATAACAACACAATGAACAAAAGGGGGGAAATGCAAATGGGACAGATATGGCGGTGCGTGTGCTCACATCTTTTGGTGAGCAATTAACGGCGGCAACTCTGTCTGTCTGTCGCCCTTGACAAAAGTGTCTGCAACACTTGCCCCTCTCCTGCTTCCCGGCAGTCAAGTCACTTCCTGTAATAGAAACACAGGCAACATGCAACACAGCATGAAAGATGTACACACAGATACGGATGCGGTCAACGCAATAGAATAGGACTAATAACCTTTCTGATAAAAATAATCAATTTATACATAATGTTTTGATTAACAAAAGTTTTTAATGATGGGCACAATAAACTAAAGATCAGAAAAATTGTGATCTTAAGTTTTCGTCCTTTAAAATAAAAGCAGAGGTAGATGTTTTTTTTTCGATAACATTTGAAACAAGAAAGGAAAGCTAACTTCGGGCGGAGCCGAAGTTGATATACCCTTGAAGAATATTCTGTAAATTATATTCTCCAAAATTATTTATATGATGCATTCTTAATACTCATAAAAAATCCCAACTTCCTAACTTTACAAACACCAAAGTTATGGCATTTCCGATCAATCAGTTATATGGCAGCTATAGGATATAGTCGTCCGATCCTTATGAAATTTGGTAAGTCAGACTGATTAGCCAAAACTAAAACCCATAGAACTTCCTAACCTGCTAACTTGAAAAACACCAAAGTTATGGATTTTCCGATCGTTCAGTTATATGGCAGCTATATGATATAGTAGCCCGATCCGGCTCGTTCCGACTTATATACTACCTGCAATAGAAAGACAACTTTTGGGAAAGTTTCAAGCAGATAGCTTTAAAACTGAGGGACTAGTTTGCGTAGAAACGGACGGACGGACAGACGGACGGACAGACGGACATGGCTTGATCGACTCTCCTGGTGATGCTGATCAAGAATATATATACTTTATAGGGTCGGAAATGTCTCATTCACTGCGTTGCAAACTTTTGACTGAAATTATAATACCCTCTGCAAGGTATAAAAAGGATAATCTAAATAAGCTCGATAAGCAGCTTTCACGTTCAATCATGGAATAAGATAATTTTTGTATATTATTTTGCACCCTTCTGTAAGCGGTACATATAGGATTCACACGTTCGTGCCTTCCAATTTCCTCCCTTCTCATGCAATGCAGCTTCCGTTTGTTTCAACAGAAATCTCAGATAAACCGCAGATATAGAGCCGCAAAGAGAACGGCAGCAGTAAATAGGGCGGAAAATTATGCGTAGTTGAAATTAAAACGCATCCAGCATAATCATTAGACATAACAAGAACAACACCCTGGCATCATCATCATCATCGCCAACTTGACATTTGAACGAGTTTTGATGCGGGTTGCCTTCGGAGTCGGAGTCAAATCCCCAGTTCTCACTATCCAATGTTCCCTCGTTGTAAATATGTATACATTTGTGGCCGGGAAAAAGGTTTTTGCTCTTCTTCTGGGGCTACTTTGCGAAATTGTTGTTTTCCTGCTTTTGTTTTTATTGCACGATTTGGTAATTTGGACTTTGGCTACTGCCGCAATAGTTCCCCCGATCGCATCACGATCTGCAGTCCTGACCTCAGGTTGATTTTGCGGCCCATGCTCTTTCTCTCTCTCTGAATTTCCCAAGCCAGCATTAGCGAGTTATCTTTATGTTGAGAAAAACTCTTATTTCCGCTGTGGAAGTAATATGGGTTAACCTCGCCTCGTAGACCTAATATGAACATACACCACTACTTGCCCAACCAGTTTGAGGCTTATGATTTAAATGCAGCCAGTTAACTGGGTCAATGTTTCGTGTATATAGCCGACTTTATGCGTCTTAAACCAGATTTAACGCAGTCAATTGCCAAAAACAACAACAACTTATTTCCGCAACTGCAAAGGAAATTGCAACTCTGCAGCAACACCAACGACAACACCAACAACAACATCAACAACAACAACAACGACAACACCAACAACAACGACCACAAAGCGGGCCTGTCATCGTTCGCTTTGTGGCCACAATTTTATCTCGAGAGGTCATTTACACTATTCAGCTAAAAAGAAGAGAGCGAACAAAAAGCGAGACAGCAGAAAGTCTACTTGTACTTCCACGCTGTTTGTGAGAATGTGCGTCTGGCTTTTCCCAGCGAGTTTGTTGGGCCCGTCTTTAAGTACCCTGTACTTATATTGAAAAGTCTACCAACAAATAGAGCCAATCGGACTATTGTCTTGAAAAGCATCGCCATGACATTAAAGATATGGAATATAATTGGAAACTAGAGTTCTTCCTGAGTTCGAATATTACATATACCAAATAAAAAGCTCTTAACTTTTGATGTGATACCCAAAAATACTTTTTTAACTGATTTGGAAAGAGATAATTATGAATAATAGTATTACAATTACCATGAATTACAAAGAACTTTATTACAAATTACTTACCATCATTGTTTTTCTAGGTGCATTTGGAGGGGTCGGAAACGCTTTCTTCTCCCTTTTTCGAGTGCCTTCTATACAAATTTCAGTACTGGTAATTCCATAGTCGGAAATCTCGTCCCTATCGCCTTCGTTTTTCCTCTTTTGCCACAACTTGTTCTGTGATGCTTTCTTCTGCGTCTTCACGCAGACATAGACAAAAGATACGCAGTCTAGGCAATCAGCTCCAACGGCTGTTTATCACTTGTGGGCTTTGGCTTCCTCCACGCTTGAGTGTCTATTGTGAACGCTTTCTGAATGCAGCGGTGCTACACAGGCCTATGTACATGCATATGTACATATAAACGAACACTTGTACCCGAGAACTTCACTCGGAGCAGCCGTCAATGTCATAATCAGCCCGAAAAAGCATAGAAGTGAAGAGATACGGCCTCAAGTGGTATCTTGAGACCCGAGCTGAGCTTAGGCCAGTTCCTGGTCGAAGGTTATTACTCGAGGGTACCTGTAAATTTGACGCCTCTCTAATTGCTTCCAAGGCTTGATGGCGACCGGAGACGCGATAGTTTTCTCGGTTTATCTGCACTTTCGAAAGCCGCGGAAACCTGCATAAGTGTAGTCACGTATGGCGAACCCACAAATGGGTCAAAACTATTGCACTTCCCCGACGAGTGTCGTTTGCATGGGCCTCAGGTCCGGAGTTTCAATTGCAATGCCCGTAAATTGTATATGCTACTTCCTGTCCGTCGCTCCAAGATATATCAATTATCAATTAATAATTAACAATTAGCCGCGCTACATGACCAATAAATCAAAAGGCTCATATCAGCAGGAGCCCAACACTCACGCACTTAAAGCACTCTCAATTTGGGTCAACGATCCCCAAATAAAGTTGTATATTGCGCCTACGCTACTAGGAAACTCCCCCACACTCTCCATCGCTATGTCGTATATTAATAAGCCTAATTAAGCATAATTTCTTGTTTGGAAAGACACACTGGTTTACATTTTTGATTATTTACGAGAATAATCTGGTTCAGCCCCATCAGCGACGAATTTCGAAGATTTATGGATGGGATGAGACAGAGATTTCGATCGGAAGTGCTTGTAGATCTGTTTGTTAAGCATGGTTATTTATAAATTGCTGAATTTTTAATATTTTCCATATTTTTTCAGATCTTTCCACCGCACCACAAGGAAATGTTCAATTTGCTTGGTTTTTCCTATCAATATAAAAACACAATAAAATTATCCAAATAAACTCAACCGAATAATTGAACGACAAACGACGAAATTCAATCGATATCTCTACTAAGCCAGTTAAATACTAAGAAAACATGGATCTAAGTCTGGAACGCGATAGCTCCGCGCTGGGTAGTCTGTTCCAGCAGATTATCAATGACATGAAGGTGAGTTTTCCAACTTGTTGTTCTATAGTTTCTGCGGAAATTCAATGTAATTTTAAACACGAACTCTGCTACCGAATGTTCCGTTTTCGGGTTCTTGGAACTTAAAAGCATTTTGGGGAAACGTACATATTGAAACCGTAATAACCTGACCCCGATCATATAACAGAAAACCAACAAAATGAAATGATTTTATTTTTGCTGAAATTGTTCGACAATATGAACCGACTGGTTGTCTCAATTGTTTGCTATTGTGCCAAGAACTCATAGAATTGGTCTGAAATGCTCTTGTGTGTAAACAAAAGCCTCAAGCTAATAATGATAAACAAATATCATCAGCCAAGGTCAAAGCAAACACACAAAAGCCCGGGCGAAGCAATTAAGTTCTGATACAGAGTAATAAATTAATGCAAAAGAAATGTTTTCTTTACAATAATAACAGACAATTTTGAAACGTATATTCTCTTAACTTTGATGCTGAAATGGTTTTGTTTTTCATTTATGTATCTCTAATTGATTTAATGGCAAGAAATAAAATTGCAAAATCGTATCTAGCAGTCACACAAAAAATTCTCCACATTTTTCTCATTTATCTTAAGCTCGTGGCGAAACACGAAACTTTACTTCGCAAGCTTTTTGTTGATTTTTTTTATCATTAATTGATTTCATTGCTATCTGTTCATTGAGTGGTATCAATAATTTATGGCACCCATGACGCCATTTGTGGCAACTTACTTTCATAAAAAATGTTTATTGCGGTTATATAAAGTCGAGCCAGGCAATTTCATTTAACAAGCTTAAATTAACACCGTGTGCTGGGTTTCTGAAATGGGAAAATCTTTATCGCTGACTTAGCCTCTTGGGAGGAAATCGCTGGGATAGGCTCCCGGGATATGATATTATGGGATGGGATGTTGTATTCCCCCGGACGAACTACTGACAGCTGCCAATGATTAGTGACTTAATGGCACGAATTGAAAGCAGGTAATACATTAACTTCCCTCCCAGTTCTTATTCACTTCATTTTGCTTCGCTTCTATCTCCTCCATTCACTACTTTCCGATTTCTGCCTTACATTCTATTTTTAATACCAGCAGAACGAATATGAACTTTAACATTTGCTATCCTTTTTTTGAAGGGTATATTGGCGTTAGGAAGCGTTGCGAAAAACGTTTTTTAAAATAAATTTAAACCGAACCTATATTAAAAATGTTTATGGTATTGAATCCGACACTCTTTCATTAAAAAAGGTGTTTATTATTCACTTTCTGTAGGCAGCACTAGAAATATTAAAATGTAATAACCTTAACCTCTTTTTAAAGTAATTGTAGTTTATATTTTGTATTTTATTTTTTTAGGAAACATAAAAGTAGCAAATAACTATTATTTTTACTAATATAAAATACAATATTTAAAATATGGTAATCAAGTTGAAGCAAGAAACTATTATTTTCCTTCTTTGCCAATGTATTTGCAGTTTACGATATCTAGCTCTCCCGTTGCCTCATTTGCTATGCTGAGGAAAATTACATTTTCAGCACATTGTGATTGTAGTTCTCCCGCCAGCTGCTCACCGTCGCCTCATGGACAGGTGTTGGAATTCGCTGCGTCTTAAGTCTGTCGGCGGGGCATAGTACCGAAATAAACCAGCGGCGGGGAAGGAAAGATGAATGGCACCGCCTTCCCGCCCGCAGGTTGCTAATAATAGGAAAATGCTCGGCGTCTTCCCTCGGGGAGTGTGAACCCGAGTTTGGAGCCAGCCGACGGCTGTCAGATGCGGGCGAGTGCATTTTGTATTTATGAAATTTGGAAATTGTTCGGCACGCAATTGTGCAGAAGTTGCTGCTCATTTTTTTTCAACCTGAGTGTGAACTAGAGCAGAAACACATACTCGTACTGCCAGAGCATGTGCAATATGAATGCCTACATACAACTGTGTTTGGATCACCTTACCAGGTAATTCTTGCTGCCTTGCTTTGCTCTGATTTTGGCCTGATTCATGGCAAAAGATTGTCGGCGTTGCCGTTTTGTGGGCAGATCTGCTGGCCAACTTTTTCAGAGCCTGCAAATGCCATTGCAAATGTCACAAAGTTGCAGAAGATGCAAATGAGCCGCAGGAGAGAGTGCGGCAGCATTTTTCTCTTGGCTCTTGCTTAAAGGTTAAGCCAAAAGGCAGAAGGCTGTGTGGTAGCCCGGGCACTAAAATTAGTTTCATTTTAATTGCTTGGCTGCCTTTCTGTCTGACTTCGTTTTTATACCCTTGCAGAGGGTATTATAATTTTGGTCAAAAGTGTGCAACGCAGTGAAGGAGACATCTCCGACCCTATAAAGTATATATATTCTTGATCAGGATCACCTCCTGAGTTGATATAGCCATGTCCGTCTGTCCGTCTGTCTGTCCGTCTGTCTGTCCGTCTGTCTGTCCGTCTGTCTGTCCGTCTGTCTGTCCGTCTGTCTGTCCGTCTGTCTGTCCGTCTGTCTGTTTCTACGCAAACTAGTCTCTCAGTTTTAAAGCTATCGAGTTGAAACTTTGCACACAGCCTTCTTTCCTTTGCACGCAGTATATATGTCGGAACGGCCGGGATCGGCCGACTATATCCTATAGCTGCCATATAACTGATTGATCGGAAATGCCATAACTTTGGTGTTTGTAAAGTTAGGAAGTTGGAATGTGCTATGGGTTTTATATTTGGCCAATCAATCCGATTTACCAAATTTCATAAGGATCGGCCGACTATATCTTATAGCTGCCATATAACTGATTGATCGGAAATGCCATAACTTTGGTGTTTGTAAAGTTAGGAAATTGGGATTTTCTATCGGTTTTATATTTTATATATCAATCCGACCTACCAAATTTCATAAGGATCGGCCGACTATATCTTATAGCTGCCATATAACTGAACGATTGGAAATGCTATAACTTTGGTGTTTTTAAAGATAGGAAGTTGGGATTTTTTATGAGTATTAAGAATGCATCATATGAATAATTGTGGAGAATATAATTTACAGAATATTCTGCAAGGGTATATCAACTTCGGCTCCGCCCGAAGTTAGCTTTCCTTTCTTGTTTTTCTCTACCTTTTTTTATTTTTTGGCAACAGACCAGAACAAATTTATGCCCATGCCAAGGCAGAAACAGAAACTTCTTAGAGGCTGCCGCAACTTCAATAAGCGTAAAGTCGAAACAGAAAAAAGGCTTACATTATTTGCTAATTTCATTTCTGAAATAGTTTTTCTTAACGGGAACCGGCAATTAAGTGCGGCTAATTCTCGATTGGTTAGTCGGTCCAAAGTTTATCCACGCAAGCCCAAAACGAATCGAAAGATATAATATCGCATTAAGCAAACTTAAAGGTTGTTAACTTCACCCAACCACGCTTCGCTCCGATGGCTGCACTTTGGGGCAAGTGTGGCAAGTGTGTGAGATGAAGATACATATTAAACCAGCCACCCCAACGAAAGACAAGCAATTGCCGGCTAAGCCGACAAATTGTCACTTTTGACAATAGGTAATCTCCGCTACGCTGCCGCGATTGTTGGTAACAGAAAACGACTGGAAAACGCACTGCAGTTTGTTATGAGTTTTCCGCAAAAGTGAAATTTTTCTGCTCTCTGAACCCAGCTGAACCGAACGTGTCGCTTTCTTCACTGCTCGCCAAGCTGCCACTTTTGCGGCTTCCACGTTTGTGGCCCTGCAACAATTGCCGCAGCTTTAATTTGCTTAAGATGCTCGGCCAGGCCATCAGACCACTTTAATGTCGTTAAGTAAAAACAATTTCATTAGCTTTGTGTTTATTTTGCAAGTTAATGTGCGTTTAGTAAAAGAAACCTGTGCTACTTTTCGTTCTTTTTTGTTTTTATGTAAGTGCTTTTATATAGTGCAATGTGTTTTTTATTTAGGTAAATCGTTAAAAACTTTAGGGCAAATGTAAGACACTTTTAAAGTTTTAATATTGTCCATAATCTTTAAAGTTAATGTTTGATAAAGAGACAACGAATAATTTGTATTTTTATCGATAGTAACATTCAAGGTGTTTGGTAATTAAAAACCAAAATGTAACGCTCAAAATGCCAACTATTTAAAAAAAAAAAAATTGTCTTCAAGTCATAATGATAAAAAAGGGAAAATTAAAATGTTAACTGAAGTTTCACATTACTTCAAGACTTCTATAAACAGAATACTTAAAGGTGCCCCATTTTAGTTGCTTATTATTCTTCTAAACCGATATTTGTGGCTAGAAAATTAAGTGATAGGTAAATCAGACCGTATATGGTCATGAAGCTGGCTCCGAGAAAGAGGCCAATGGCTCCGCCGAACGACATTATCAACTGATCTGTGCTGAACACGACCCTCCGCTTCATGCCCATCTTGGGAAGACCCATCTTGATGATCATCGTGCGCTCGAACTGCTCGCCCACGTAGTTTTGATCGCCCTGAAGGAATGGTAAAATAGGTTAATTGGGGGTCTTAAGAAGAGGGCCACTCCCTTGATCACACCCACCCCACTCTGTTCGTCCTCCTCGATGATGTTGTAGGTGTTCTCCCGGCACAACGGGAAGCAATCGCAGGGCTTTTCCAGCCACTTGGAGCGGGCAAGACAGAGCATTCCGGATATGTTGCAAATTGGAGCATTGGGAGCTGCCACATAGAAATAGGGCTTGCAGTTGCACAGACTCAAGGCCCATTTAATCCGGCACTCCAGTCGACACAGACTTGGATAATACGGCTTTAAGAAAGCATTTATAACTATTTAGAACTTTCCAAGTTCGACAAACATTCAAAACTCACGCTGTAGTACTCGAGATTGTTTTCGTCATTGTAGCGACACTTGCGATATGCCACCGGTAAGTTTCGCACCTCGGTATCCGCCGAAATCGAGTGAACCAGAAGCTTGAGAACGTAGGAGCTTTTGACCTTGGCATCAAAGGTGACAGTACGAAGATCGTGGGGAAGCATCATTTCATGGACATCGTGCAGGTACTTTAAAGTCATTTAAGATTATATGATTTATATTTAAAAGATATAATAGCTTCGCACCAGAAACACATGGGTCATGATGCTATTAAACGGCTTGTGCATTATCTGGCACTCGCTGAAAAAACCACACTGCCTTACTGCCGTCACATTCAAGTCCTCTCTGAAAAAGAAAATAAACAACCAGACCAGATATTTGTAAAGTAGGTGGAAGCAGTTTCTCGATCAGCAAATATCTACCTAAATTTGCAAAACCTTTTATATATAGATTCTATTATTTTTAAGGTAGGCAATAACTTAATTATTATAATTGTTAAAGCCATTGTAGGAGGCATACTCACATTTTGCCGTAGGGATTCCCGAACCTGGTTAACTGGCTGGTCGTCTGGCACAGTCCCACCTCCGTTATGATCGGCGCCAGGAGCACATGATTTTTAGGGGGAAGAACCTTCTCCTGTAGCTTCAGCAGAATGTCCAAGTAGGGCAAGTTGTCCAGACTAGTGTCATTCTCGAATGGCTTTAGCTTGTCCAAAGTGGTGTACTTCAGGCGGTTAAGAACACGCAAAAACTCGGCGTAGTAGGCTGCCTTTGTTGGATCTGCCGAAGAGTTTACTCCCCAAGTCCTCGATTGGATATAAGAAACAGTGTATTATTAAATCTGTATTCAGCATTCGATTCAAAGTAAAACTCACTGATTTAATATCTGGTCCACCTGCTCGTCGGACTCGTAGTTGGTGCAGAGTGTCACGCCCAGAAAGGTGAAGTTGCGCAGTGCGAAGAGGTACTCGTACTCGTAGACAATCGGATTGTCCCGGAATCGTTCCCACTGGTTGAGACAGCTGCTGATGGCGTAGTAGGCGGATGCCACAACCATGATCACCCAAAAGACGCGCTCGGTCCAGTGGAGATCCCTGCGGGCCACGTAGGGCATGCCGTGGATGGATGACTCCTCGCAAGCCTCGGCGCTCCAGTCGTGCGAGCTGTGTGGATGGATCGGCTGGCTTTCCTGGGACTTCATGATGAACTGAACGGAAGTTCCTCGCATGCGACCCCTACAATACCTGTAATGCCCCCCAATGTTCAAAGGCATGTTGTGGGTTGTGTTCGATTATAAACTTTAATGGTGTTTCGCTGTATGTTCAGCATGCATATATAATTGTCACGATTAGTGCTAGAGCTTCTTTAATGTCCCGCGGAACTCGCTGCAAATGGACACAGGTCGCTTCACATTGCGATTGTCGAAGGCCTCAAATTGCATCGCGAGCTTGTAGCGCCCTTCCAGATTGGGAACATTCAAACTGGCCTTCAATTCGATTTCGTAGTTAGGGGCATAATTGAAAACTGCCTAAAACAGATAGGGCTGATTGAAGGATTGTCTGAAATATCGGGTGGTATAATCAATTACCCCAGGTGTGTTTAAGCACTTGCTCTTGATCTCATCGGCATTACTGATGTACTGCGTCCAGAACTGATACCACTGCTGATTCTTTTCAAACATGCTCTTACAAAAATTGTTGCTGCTGGTGGAGAACATCGTCTTTTGCCAGGTGCCCTTTTCCAGGCGATTGACTTGACCCAAAAACTAACGCATAATAAAATAGTATATAAGAAGCAGATTTCTTATGGACAACTTACCTTTATTGTGTCCCCAGGCTGAACATCTTTCCAAACGACTGTATGTTTTCCCTCAACTTTAATTTTGCTTCCATCGTTGGTTACTTTTAAAAAGGACATGTCGAAGAGGCCTTCAACGTTGGAAGGATTTCCAGGAATATTAGTGCATGGGGCAAAAATGCCGTTGTCGTCCAATGTTAACTGGTAATCAATGGCACCAGTTAAGCAGATCAGTTGGAGCATCAGGATCTTCAAGGAAGCCCTCATTTTAACAAGGTTTTGGTATCCGGATACACTGGCCAGAACCTGCTCTATATATATACAGTAACGGGTCGTTAAACAATAATTCTAGTTGCACACACAATCAAATACGATAATATCTGTTCATTAAAACATCATAAATGGGCGTATCCATTCTGGCAAGCTAATAAGTATGTTAGGTCTGATTTTTATGCGATTGGAATTAGTGCTCTGTTTTTATGGCACGTGCAGCCCCTAATACTGATCGCGAATGTTACCTGCACTTGCTCTGCGGTCTTTATCTTAATCTGTAATGATCTAGACCGATAATAAATTATTTTATTTTTATTTTCAATTTTTTGTGTATTATCTAATAATAAACACATTTGTTTATTTAGCGATCACTTAAAAAATAAGTGTATTTAAAATACTTTTATTCATTTATGTTGGCTAGGTAGAATCTTTTTCACGTTTTAAGAACTTTGGCTCTCCGAATTTCGAAAAACCGTCAACACGCCCACATGCCCGGCTAGCTCAGTCGGTAGAGCATGAGACTCTTAATCTCAGGGTCGTGGGTTCGAGCCCCACGTTGGGCGAATTGTTTTTTTTCTTCGTTTCTCAATGAATACAAAACTAATAACATTTTTTTTCGAATTAATTTGCCTAAAATAGGGCTAACACCTAATTAATTTGGATTTAAAAACCTGTTTTTCAAATACGCTTAGTGTGGAATTTTGTGAAATGTTTAAATTAAACATTTTTGTAAATCACTTGATCGATGAAGATACGAAACTATCTTTAGGTGGTCAAATAAAACACCACATATTTCTTCTCAATAGTACAATTTAATATACAGTCAAGTTATTTAAGTTAGTAGTTGTTTATCCCCTACACTCCCTCAAGTAAAATGATTCTAACCTTGTCAGTGATTTCCATTTGTAATTCCACCTTATAGACAAATTTAAAAAACCAGATTAAACGTTAAATCAAAAGAAAAAAAATATTCTGGAACGGAGTAAAATTGGTATGAGACAAGGAACTAACTCTGCCTGGTTTGACTCTTAAAACTATATAAATATTAGTAAATTTGGGTTTATACTTCTACAAGTTAAATTTGATTGGAAAGCATTAATTATAGAGCCTGAAATCTCTTTAAAAATATGTGTTTATTTAGCAGGTGTAAAAAAATCAATTCGAAACCAAAAAAGCTTTGCTCTTTGGCTGGTTTTTTTGGTGGTTGTCGTTACAAGTGCCCGGCTAGCTCAGTCGGTAGAGCATGAGACTCTTAATCTCAGGGTCGTGGGTTCGAGCCCCACGTTGGGCGAAATGATTTTTTTTCCATTTAATTTATTTAAAATGTTCTCTAATTGTTGTCTGCGAACTTTGGCATTGCTTCTAAGTATTGAATTTGTTATGGTTGTGTGGGCTGTAAGAAAGTCAAATTTCATGTTTTGTTTATTTATAGACAAGTTACTATATGGCCGAATACCATCGACAAGACCTAATGAGTTTTTATTTATGGCAGCATTCGCAGCTGTTTCCATTTCTATGACAATGTCTCGCGGTTTTTCTCTTTTTCCCTCGCCTGTATTGTTTGCGCATTTAAAAAGTCTGAAAGCCATTTTCAAGGTTGAATCTCAACTGAAAATGGCAATTCACAGTGCATTTTATATGTAGTTAAGAGTTGATGCTGAACAGGATGTGGACCGGATCTCAACAGGCATGATGTATCTAGAGCAAGGTCCTTTTGCTTTGTGAGCAAATGTGCCTATGTATACAGTTGAGAGATTCCGCATTTCCAAATGGACTGCATTTTGTTAAAAAAAAAAACAAGAAAGGAAAGCTAACTTCGGGCGGAGCCGAAGTTGATATACCCTTGCAGAATACTCTATAAATTATATTCTCCAAAATTATTCATATGATGCATTCTTAATACTCATAAAAAATCCGAACTTCCTAACTTTAACAACAACAAAGTTATGGCATTTCCAATCGTTCAGTTATATGGCAGCTATAGGATATAGTCGGCCGATCCTTATGAAATTTGGTAGGTCGGATTGATTGGCCATATATAAAACCCATAGAAAATCCCAACTTTCTAACTTTACAAACACCAAAGTTATGGCATTTCCGATCAATCAGTTATATGGCAGCTATAGGATATAGTCGGCCGATCCTTATGAAATTTGGTAGGTCGGATTGATTGGCCATATATAAAACCCATAGAAAATCCCAACTTTCTAACTTTACAAACACCAAAGTTATGGCATTTCCGATCAATCAGTTATATGGCAGCTATAGGATATAGTCGTCCGATCCTTATGAAATTTGGTAGGTCGGATTGATTGGCCATATATAAAACCCATAGAAAATCCCAACTTCCTAACTTTACAAACACGAAAGTTATGGCATTTCCGATCAATCAGTTATATGGCAGCTATAGGATATAGTCGGCCGATCCCGGCCGTTCCGACTTATATACTGCGTGCAAAGGAAAGAAGGGTGTGTGCAAAGTTTCAATCCGATAGCTTTAAAACTGAGAGACTAGTTTGCGTAGAAACAGACAGACGGACAGACGGACAGACAGACGGACAGACGGACAGACGGACATGGCTATATCAACTCAGGAGGTGATCCTGATCAAGAATATATATACTTTATAGGGTCGGAGATGTCTCCTTCACTGCGTTGCACACTTTTGACCAAAATTATAATACCCTCTGCAAGGGTATAAAAACAATAAGTTTATAAAGCTATTACAAAAGTGAAATATTCTCTAAACCGATTTATTTATATTTTTATGAGTATAATTTAAAAAATTGTGCAGCTTTTTTCGGTTTTCCAATTCATTTTTGATTGTCCGGTTCTTATAAAATTTAAACCGCTACTCTGAAATTGTAAAATACTAATATCTCGGAGTATTTTCTTATATGTTTAAAAACACAAAGTTTTATGTTTCTAATTTTTTCCAATTGTTTTATGGCAGCTATATCATATAGTCGTCCAATCCGGCCCGTTATTTCGCAGTCGTATGGTTGTTTGTAATGTTGAGAATGACAAAAATGAATAAGACAGCTTTTTCCAACACCAGATTTGATTACAGATGTTTAGAGTGCAGGCCAAACTGATAATGACGCAGGTTACCATTACAATTCGTTCCATCTGTCTGCCTTCTCCCACACACAGACATTGAAATCGGAGAGGAGACAAGAATGTGAACTGCATTTCCCCTTCAAGCGCCACAAACAATTGGAGAGCATGAGAATCATCGTCTTAGTTGTATTAATTACTTTGCATTATTCCGTAAATAACTTTGCGGGAACAATTCTGGATGCTGTTCGCTCCGTAAATGTGGAATGACATGACTGGTGTGCCTCGCCAGCGTAGTTGGGTTTGACACATGGTGATTTGAACTGTGTTGAGTGCTCTGCTTGTTAAATATCAGTAACAAGGCCATTAATTCAAATTAATATGAAATTGCATTTGTGATTCACAAGCTGTGATATAGTTGAGTATTGTTAATGATAGAGAGCGTGTTGTTGACGCTCCCAATTATGCAAAACAGTTATGAAACTAAAGAAATATTTATTAGATATATTTTCGATACTCTACTCACAGAACAATACATTTAAACTCGTTTGGCCGATTTTCTAGTTTCCAAACCCCGCTGCAAACAAATTTTTCTGCCTCAATAATATGTGGGTATCTTGTTAAACATATGTTTTTTCCCAATATATATACATTGCCATTTTTACTCGTGATATTTTTTGATAAGTATCAACGCGGAGTACATTGTAAATGTCAAATTTAATTTGTGTTTAAGATAGATTTTACAAATCCCGCTATGTTATGTTTATCCGTAATCGGATTTGAAACTGGTACGATACCGACTATATAAGACGTGATAATGCTTCTGTTGGTGTAACATCATGTTGAAAACTCTGCTGCTGCTCGTCGTATTAGTGTCCGGTTCCTGGGGCGCGGACTACGAACTATTGCTCGAGGATCCCGATATATTCGCACCCTGCACCGAAGGACCCCCCGGATCGGTTGGATTCCACGATGCATTCAACATTAAAGATCTGGTTCTTAATCAGGACGCCGACATCATTCACATCTCAGAGAATTTGACCACAATATGGGATGTGCAGCCCACCGATCGCATTTCCGTAAATTCAGTCTTCCTAAGACGAAATTAACAGACTATAAAACCATTGCAATTTCAGGCCAGGTTTGCATTGTGGCACTACAACCGCGGCAACTGGGAACCCACTCTCTTTAGCATTGCGACGCCCGACTTTTGCTCCGCGATTTTCGACGAGAATCAGTCATGGTTCAAACAGTGGACCAGATACATTTCGAACCGGGATGAGGTGCAGGAGAAGTGCCTGACAACGCGTGGTGTAAGCTGGGGTTGCGGGGTCGAGCTATACAGTTTGTTTTTCAACAAAATTTACAATTTCAGACTGTTTGGATGCATAATCCATTCGATCTGAAGCTGCGCCTAAACAACATACGTGGCGCTACTCTTCAGGGACGCTACAAAGCTGTGGTCACCTTTGAAGCTGTCGACGAAAGGGACGTGCCCCGAAAGAACACCGTATGCTTCGAAATCAGAGGAGAGGCTGAGAAGATAAAGAATTAAGATTTTCAAGCTCTGCACCGAATGCAGTTAATTGTCCCACAAAGAAGTCTAATGCTCGACTTCATCATATTGTCAAAACATTTTATTGTTCATAGATTGTATTAAATAAACCTTTCTTTGCTTTTCTCTAAGTATCAAGCACTTTATCCTTGCTGCTTAAAGCAAAACGGTATTTGGGCTCACTTTAAGATTCTTTGATCGTAATAGAAAATATTTCCTGATTCGGCTACGAAGCTGTCACTAAGCAATGACTTTTAATTGTACATTCTTTGGTTAACAAAACAAACAAAAAATGGCAGGAATTGGAATTGTTTACGAATTAAACAAAGGGGACGAAAATACACTATTAAAATTATTTGCTTAGTGAGGGCTTCCTTTTCGAATTAGGACATATTTTTTCATTTCTATATCATAGTATTGCTTGATTTTGTTGGTCGAATAACGAACATTTCGACTAAATTAAAGTGGTTTTTGAAGATAATAATCAGTTAACATTAACTTCCCAGTTTCAATGTTAATGTCTGACATTGTCTGACAAACAGATTGCTTGTAAATTGTTAGATGTCGATGACATTATATAAAGAAGCATGTTATGTTATAATCAATAATTAGAAAATAATCCCACACGATTCGGAAACGGCTATAAAGGCTCTGATACCACATTGTTAGGGGTGACTTCATGATGAAAACTCTGATGTTGCTCTTTCTTGGCGTGACCAGTTCCTGGGCCGCGGACTACGAATTTCTGCTCGAGGATCCGGACATCCTTTCGCCGTGCACTGACGGTCCGCCCGGCGCTATCGACGCCCGAGAGGCAGTCGATTTTGAACATATTGTGATCAATGCTGAAGCTGATATACTCCACGTTTCCGGCAACGCCACCGTCAATTGGAATGTGCACCCCACCGACCGTATTACAGTAAACCAGCTTGTTCCCAATGGAATAACACAAGAATTAAGACCCTAACTTTCGCATCCTTGCAGGCAAAGCTTGAACTTTTACACTTCAACCGCGGCAGCTGGGAGCCCACTGTTTTTACAATGAACGCGAAGGACTTCTGCTCCATCATGTACGATAAGAACCAGTACTGGTATAAGTATTGGACTACCTATATTATCAATCGCGATGAGGTTGAGGAGAAGTGCATCAAAGGGCCTGGTGTAAGTGGCATCCTTGGAATTTTGATTCCATACGTGCAGAGAATATTATTGTTTTACGCAAACGCAGTGACCCTGTTCTTTCTTCTATACCACTTCAAAAGTTGTTTTCTTTGTGACATATTTCCGTTGCAAATAGAACAAGCTTATATCGTATCCAATTTGATCGAAATAAGACTGGTCGGGCCAAGTCAGATTTTCCCTTGTTGTCTGCAGTTTCAGTTAAACGTGTTTAGTACTTGGTTTGAATATAAAATTTCTATATTCTACTGCGAAAAAGGGTACTTAGCATTCGATCCGGAAAGCTAAATTAATTAATTTTTAATTTCAGGTCGTGTTGGTACATGAACCCTTCGATGTAAGGCTTAAATTTATGAATCTATATGGTCCAACTCTTCGAGGACGTTATAAAATGGTAATAACGTTTCACGCACTCGACGATTTCAACGTGCCGCGCCCAAAACCTATTTGTGTAGAGATCAGAGGGGAGTTCCTAAAGTTGAAATAGTGGAATAAAAAACAGAAACTGTTAATAAATAAATTATTGGAATTTTGAATAAAGATTCACTAAAAAAAGAAAGCAAAACTTTTGCAAACTTTTCATCTCTGCCATTCTATTATTCTCATTGTTGATATAAAAATGGTTCTTCCGTTTTGAAAACTTTGTGCTATATCTTTGCTTTACGATTAGAGCTTCTTGTTTCGACTTCTTGTTTCGATTCGTTTTGTTCTGCGGTTTGTGGCACGCGTTGACGGCAACTTGAGTTCATGTTGCGGTTTCCATATCGGGTGGCCGCGTGTTGCAAGTAACTTCTTGGGTAACGACGGGAAGGAGAGTGAAAAATAAATAAATAATAGCAAACTATATATATACACCTACCGCCCAGTCAGGGAATAAGTTGGATTTTTTTTTGGGGTCACGACTGGCATTGTTATATGGGAAATATGCAAATACAGGCAACAGTCGGTTATTGAATTACCCGATGATGATTGGCGTGAGTTTCGATCGATTCAAATCGAACCAATCGATTTGCCAAGCTCTCTGCGTGTATTTGCCAATTCACGGAAAATGTTTCTTGGAGATTTGCGAAAAACTTTCGAGAAGAGAGGGATGCCCTCGGAACACTTTCATTTCATATTCCCGTTGAATAATTTTCTACTTTCTAAACCGAAAAGCCAGAAACAAAAACCGTCTCTAGGTGCAAATTAGCAGCGCACGATTTTACGGCCTTCCCCTCCGAGCAATCCGCCAAAGTCAACATCTGGCCAATACCAAAATTATGGCCGCGGGCCACCGTATATATAGTACGTTAGATCTCATAGAAAATCAATCAGTGCGGACTTCTGCTTCGCAGGCTCTGGGATTTTGCATAAGAAACAACGGCTCTTTCTGGAGGCTGTTGCTTTGTTCGGCAACCCAAAATATGTGCAATGTAGGACGCGGCGACGGGATGGCTCTGAACCCGTTTTGGCCATCTCCGCCTCTTTCTAGCTGCTGCTGTTGCTGCTGGGAATCTTTGGGGCATTATCGAGCGGCAGCAACAAAATTGCAGCATGAATGGGGCTGTGAACCAGCTGAGGAGTCGGTTCGTGTGGGCCGCCTTTGTAGGCTATTGGAAAGATCAAGAGTTTATAATGCCAGCCAGCTCGTTTCGCTGTGTGCATGGGTGTGGGTCTTCCCGTGCTTGTGTGAACTTTTCCAGTTTGCCGAGAGTTGCTGCTGCTCTGACTGGCATAAATTGTGGGTTTTTAGGTGTCTAGCTCACTGCCAGCCTGGCTGAGAGTTAGTTTGCCAAGATAAATGGATACACATGGAGATGCTGGGTGCTCAGCTATCTGTGTACATGGATGCACCACGTACATTGCACTCGCTGGCTTCCTCCCAGCACAGACTCGATTTCGATGTCTGGCAGAAACTGGAAAGTGTTTTCAATACAACCACGTACTGACGGGAATTATTTCTGGTTCGGGTTCTCTCAGCTCAAGTTTGGGTGCATTTAAATTTATATATTACTGGTATTTAATAGAGTAAATAGAATATTTTTATTTTTTTTCTACTTATACACCAAAAATTCAAAGTGAGCTAATACATTGCCAAAATAACTAAATGCGGAAACGAGATAAAGAAGGACTTATAGACTTTGAAAGTTGAGTAAATTTGACTTGACATGAAATGGATGTCATAGAACATGGATAACGTTACCAAGAAAACCATGGCAATATTAGTTATTTCGTGGATTTTAAAAACCCCGACTAACTTCTCTACACTTTTGCTTATTTCGCCCATTCATAAGGCAATAACCGAAGCAAGATTAGTACCAGCTGAGCTCTCTCCCAACGCCAGCACAAAATACAACTTCCACGCCAACGCAAACGGTTTGGGCCTGGTCAATGTAATGACAGCTTTGCGTGTTTTGGCCCGCGAGTGGATTGCTGGCGTTGTGGCTTGGCTTGGTGGCAACCGCCATAAGACTACAAAATGTTCATTCACAAAATGCCGACAAGCCGCAGCCCACGCAATCGAGGCAAGAACCGCTTATCAAGCTGTCGCTGGCTGTTGGTTGTCACACACAAAAAATGGTTTTGCAACGAATAAACAACAATAATTTGCATGTGGGCTGCGTCTTGGAGTCAAACGTGGTTCAATCATTGAAGAATAAGCTTACAAAGTTATAAAAATTTTGATTTCGGCCTTTTGGAATTAATTCTATTTAGATTTCCTCATGAATTTATTGATTTTCTTTAAATTGCCTTTCCCACACCTAAAATTCATTGAATTTCTTGAGTTTTTTATGATTATGTCACTCAACATCTTTCAAAAGTGAAATATTTGGTTTCATTTTAATAAACAAATACAAAATAATTAGAAACTGATTAACGATAAAACATACATTTTATAATGAGATTTATTTGCATTTATTTGCCTTTGATTTATATATAAATGCAAATGATGATAGATCAACTTCTCTGTCGATGGTGATTAAGAATATATAACTTTAAAACGCTTCCTCTCCCTTTTACGATACAATTTAAGTGTATCTCTATGAGAGCCGGGTGCAAAAACACCATTTTCGGAAACCCAGTTTTGATTGTATTTTTTATATTTATTTTATTTAGCATATTGTATTTTGTGAAAGGGGTCCACAACAGCCATTATCATCGCTCGAGTGGCACGTTGAAAACCATTTATGTGGGGGGCGACAATTGTTAAGGGTTTTTGTTGCGCTCTGTTGTTGCATGGGCAAAAATAAAAAGCTTGCAGAAAATGGCCAAAAATCGATTTCCGTTCAATTTTTTGTTTGCGCTCTGCTGTGCTGTTTTTATTTGTATCTTTCCTGGTTTCGCCGTTGCTATTGTCTCGTTCGTTTACCTTTGAGCCGTGTTGTTTATGCAATTGCCCTGGCCCAGACCCGACTTCTTTTGGGCATTTTGCATTCAAATCGATTTTGCAATTGGCATTTTGATGATTTTTTTTAAAAGTTGTGTTTGGCATTAATTATTGCCCGATTGCGCAGAAACCGAAAGTGAAATGGAATTGCAGTTGGCATTTGTGCTGGATGGATCGCTCTGCCTCGTTGGTTTGGGTGAGTTGGTCAGTAAATTGGAACATTTTATGTCTTTATTAAGACGACTCCCGCTGTTTTCCATCGCTCTCTTCTCTGACTTTTGCTTTCAATGTCATTTGTTGTGTAATTGAAACATTATTATGGGCAAAACCGAACCAAAACAAAACGAAAAACTCGTTTTCGCTTTTATTGACCATTTGCGCTTCTTAACTTGCTATTATTTCTTTTTAAAAAAGAAGCTCACATAAAATCTTTAGCTGCCTTTTACGGCCGGCTCTTAACAATCCACTGCCGTTCCACCATCGTGACACTGATACTTGGCCAGAAACCAGCGGCAGCTCTTTGTGGTCTTGTCCAAATAAGTTGGCTGGACAGGATTATGTGAGAAAACCCATGTGGGAGCTATTTTAGCTTGCTTTTTGGCTCACACTCTCGCTTGACACACGCTCTCGAATGGTTTTACCATATTTACTTGAGGGAAAAATTGATGGGGTAGGGATTACGGATAATGGAAGAAAGTCCCCATGGTTTAAAAAAAGTCTAGCCAATCACTGCCCTCTATGATTACTTTGTATTTCTTTTCTTTTCGAAAGTCATATTGCGATGCAAATTTAATTAATACAAATTACCTCAGACTTCCAGGGAAAATTTAATTAAAACGGGGGTCAATACTGTGTTGAATCGGACCATATGGATCGGACCCACTCCCCCACTTTGATTACATTAAATGTGTCTCTCAATTTGCGAATCCATTCATGTCATGTTGGGTTATTTACTCGTTGAATTTCCACAATATTTATCAGCTTTATTCAGATTTAATGAAATGCGCAGACAACAAAAGTCAAACTCAATTAGATTAAATCCAGCTAAAACGACGATGACTCTGTGAACTTTGAACTTTTGTGCTAAGAAATATAACTAAAAGTAAGAGCTACGGGGTTTTATTTTCTAGCTTTGAACTTTAATAAGTATACCAAAAGGGGGGAAAAAAAGAAAACCATTTTAATGTAACACGTACTCCCCATTTATCTACTTTTTTGTCAGCCGAGTGTAATTTTATTACAGATTTGGTAGGCTAGCCATTGATTTTCCTTGCCATTTTGCCTTTTTTGTTTGGGGGTTGGCCAAAGGTTTGGAATATGTTAGATTTTATGGGGTAAGAAGTACTTTTAGTAAATATGTTATAGCTTAGGATTTCCTTGATTGTTTGTGGGCCAACTTATACTAATTTATTATTTTCCTCTATTGCAGAATACTTCGCCACTGTGGGAGGATTTTGTGGCTAAGGCCGGGAAACTGCACACATGCTTGAGGTAAGTTTATTTTGGATGTAAAATGGGTTTCCTCATCACGAAATATATTTTCTTTCTTTCTTTAACGAGATTTCAACAGCGGCAAAATAACAACTGCAATTGCAAAACTTTAGAATGAGAACATGCGAATGAATAAACAAATTGTTCGTTTACCTCAATTTGCTTTTATGCTTTCCACTTCCTCACACACAGGCATAATGTGTCTATGAATATTTTTGTGCTTTTTCTGCTGTTGTGCTTTAGTTGCTAAATTTGTTGTTGTTGGGCGAAGACCACCGACACCGTCTTCGCGTTTTTGTTTATTTTATTTTCTCTGTTGTTTTTATGCTCAGACTTGGCCCAAATTTGCTTTCGGGCGAGGGTCCCCGCATCAATGTCTGGGCAGAAGTATATAGCCGCCACATAGCGGCTGCATTAATCATTACCCCCAATCCTGTTGTCCGAATTGAAATCACCGAGCTTGCCAAAACTCGCTCCGAGTGTTTGCCCACTGCGCTTGACACACATCTTGGCCAGGTCCACGCGAGATGAGGACGCTCGCCAAGCACTTGAGCGGATCAAGAGACCCGCAGTTGGGGTGCAATGTTTTTATACTTTTTTTTTCGGGCATACCGATATTTTAGTTTGCCACAGACTTTACCCTTTTGAGAGTTGTCTTTAGAGATCTTTTCTTCCTAGTTGTAATAATTATTATTTTCTTTAAGTTTAATGTAAACCCTTTTTTATGTATTTTGAATATGATCGTTGAAATTTCATGCGCATAGAACATTCATAGATACAGTGCCATTATAATACAAATTCTATTTAATTTTATTTAAGTTTAACCAATAAAATATTATTGAAAATGAGTTTAACTGTGTTGCTAATGAATGGACTAGCACCAAACATAGGAAATAGCATTTTATTTATACATAATCCTATTATGCGATCATATATCTGCCAGCTGGTCCAAAGAGGTATTATGTTCTTCGGTATTCGCAGATTGTCTGTCTTCAGTTATTTTTCTAGCTGTCGTCTAATTGAAATGTCTCCCACGGGCAATTGAAGAAGATGTTTATTAAATCTATCTGGCTGCATGGGCCCACCATAATAATGATATTATTCTCTCCTCTTCTCTTTTCACAGGGCCGCCATCCAGGCAATCGCCGCCTATTTGGATGCCTTCCAAAAGATAGCCGATGCGGCGACCAATTCAAGAGGTAAGTTCAAATCGTGTATTTGTCTGGGTTGGCAGCCCCCCTCCCCATTTTTTTTTTGTGTACCGGGGGATCCCCTCTGCCACCGGCCTATGTACTGTATCTCTTTCCTCTGCTCATTATTCATGCCTCTGCTCACAGTTGGCAGCGGTCATCGATCTGATTTTTTTTCACATTCACATTCACGCTTTCAATGTTTATGTTGTTGATTTCCCCCCTTGTGCGTATGGATAGATGGCGATGTATGTGGCTGTTCTGTCTGAGCTCACGCATTTCACTGCTTTTGCTATTTATATTTATTTATTGGCTGCTTTGCGTCGCACTCATCGAGTGCCCGATTATGCAATGTCCGACGTCCGATTCTCACAGCTCACCCCAGCCAGGACGGGAAATGCGAAAATTGCCAGATACTAGCTGCGAAGTAGGAGAGCTTTGATCATACGCAGTCGCCCCTCAGAGAAAATCAAGTAGCTTGTATTTAGCACACTGTGTGGCTGTTTTGCATTTGCATGCTTTAGACAGTTTAAGTTGCATTGTTTTTGAGTGGGAAATGTAGGTTTAGCCAATTTGAATGGAATCTGTACTTAAATTCAGAGACTATAAATCTGCTTAAATTATGAAATCTTTTTATGTTACTAACAAATAAATAACCGGAGTATTAATGAAGTAACAATGTGCTTAGGATTGAAATAAACATTTTTTTGTTTACATTTTTGAGGCAGCATTCCGCATTAAAAAACTCGTTAATTAATGAAATAAAAACATTGATAAACACGCTATTCGGAAATTAAACTATAACATGCAATTGATGCATTGGTTTTTATAAATACATGCAACTAAAATGAATGTTATTTTATAGTTGAAAGTAACGTCAGTAACATCTTTTAGTATCTTGGAACTTCCTTGCGAAATATTGTAAAAAGTATTGTTTATGTAGTGAAATTAAATTGGTTAATTCCAAATGATAAGTAAGCTAATTCTATTGATTCACAGCTAAATGCAATATATTATGCAGTTTATTCACTGTTTAAAGCCGTTGCTGATCAATTAAGCCTAAGATGAATGTTACTGTATTGAAACCGGCTTTATTCAGTTAAGCTTCCGAATTCCTATTTACAACTGCTGGCGGATTGAAAGACTTAACTTTTTCAATCATCTTCGCGCGGAGTTTTGCATTAGCATATATTGATCCACTCCCGCCATGTGCTCTAGACACTTTTTGCGCCCCTTCGTGGCCTTTGTATACTTGACTGGTGCTAAGTGCATATCCTCGTAAGTCCTGCTATTAGCTAGCCACCCCTTTTGGCATCGAGAACCTGCTGGCCTGGTCGTTTGCACTTGCTAAATGGTTTCATTAGTTTTAGTGGTTACTTGGCTTAGTTCGGTCAAGCATCGGCACAAGTGTCAGTTATTCGCATTGTGCCACCCCGAAAGAGGGTGAAACGCAATTCGAGTCTTGGTTCTAGATTCTCGATTCGCACTTGGCACATGGCCACCATGGCGACCCTTAAGGTGGTGGTGTTTCTGGCCACCCTGATCATTTCCATTCAATTAGGAGGGATCTGGAGCAAGTGGCTCTGAGAGCGGGCCAGTCAAAGCCGAATCAGTAAGCTGCTGCCTATTTGGCAGATAATTACATATTAAATGAGGATGGCAAGAGTCACAGTTTGAGTCGGAGGCAGTTCGAGATAATCGGGCCGGCTGTCATTTGTTGGGGATATGCAGAAGCAGAAGCAGAAGCAGGAGCAGTAGCAGTTAGCCTGACCAGTTTTCCCGGATCCGACTTCAAATCTATCTCTGGCATGGCATAATGGGCACACACGGGACTTGGGACTCGGGACCAAAGACTGGAGGAGTGGAGTCCCGAATCGTGTCGCATGCAATGTCTGCTGCGCCTCCAAATCGAATCGACAGCTCATGGCGTGCGATTGTTGCTGCATGCTCTAAACATTTCCGCTGCCAGCTTTGCGCCTCATTCCCCTTGGATGTTCCCCTTCAGTAATTTAATTTGGCAACTGTTTAATATTGCATGCCTACTGGTTTAAACAGAACTGTCGGTCGGTTTGATAGATGCACTTAAATTGTAGTACAAAATATCTTAGTTATAGACATTCTAACAAAACCTGCTGACCCATAAGTTTTGTTTTTTATGTAATAAAGAAATGCTTGAGTAAAGTACCTAAGTTTATACAAACAAGATGACAATTTATTCACAATACAATAAGGTATTTTTGTATTTATATTCCGTCTGTCTAACTCAGCTTTTGGAATGACTATATATAAGAAATACCGAATAGTACCGTTTACAATTCTTTTTTTTAATTGGTCAAATAATTTCTGGTTTTTTTTCAATACTAAATCGTATATTTCCTATTGCAGGAGCCTCCAAGGAGATCGGCACCGCCCTGACCCGGGTTTGCCTGCGCCACAAGGCGGTGGAGACGCGTCTGAAGACCTTCACCAGCGCCATCATGGATTGCCTGGTGCAGCCGCTGCAGGACAGGATTGAGGACTGGAAGCGCACGGTGGCCACCATAGACAAGGACCATGCCAAAGAGTACAAGCGCTGTCGCAGCGAGCTGAAGAAGCGCTCCAGCGACACGCTGCGTCTGCAGAAGAAGGCGCGCAAGGGCCAGACGGACGGCCTGCAGTCCCTGATGGACTCGCACATGCAGGATGTCACCCTGCGGCGGGCTGAGCTGGAGGAGGTGGAGAAGAAGTCCTTGCGGGCGGCCATGGTGGAGGAGCGGCTGCGCTATTGCAGCTTCGTCCACATGCTGCAGCCCGTGGTGCACGAGGAGTGCGAGGTCATGTCAGAGTTGGGCCATCTTCAGGTGCGTAGTGATAGTCACACTATAATTAAAAAGAATCTAACATCTTTAACATCTATAGGAGGCCATGCAGTCGATTGCCCTGGTAACCAAGGAGCCCAGTGTCCTACCCCAGGCCTCAGAGGAGCTCATCCACGACGCCAAGGCCAGCATTAATCTCTATCCGGAGTCGCCAGGCGGAGGTTCCGGATCTCAGGGCGGAGGCTGCTCCAACTCGCTGGGTTCCCGGAAGAGCTCCGTGTGCTCCATCAGCAGCATGAACAGCAGTGGATCCAGTAACTCGCCGGGCCACCACCACTATCCGCGCTCCCTGTCGCAGGTGCGTCGCCCCAGAGGTGTTCCTCCTCGCTTATCATTTAACCCGCATTTGGCATTGTGACGTCCGCTCATTTCTTGGTTTTCATCAACGTTCTTTTGTGTTTCGTTTTCGTTTCTTTAGTTTGTAACGCCCGCAATTCGCTTGAAACCTGGTGAATCCAGTGATAGTGGCTTTTGCTCATCGCCAGCTCTAACAACACAGGTTTTCATTTATTTTCTTCCGTTCGATTTTACAAATTATAAATACCTTTTGTGTGCCGTCGTCTTGGAATTCCTTTTTCTGTGCTAACGTTTTCGCTTTCGTCACCCCCCAGACTTCGAATGCAACGAATCAGACGGCGAATGCCTCCACCTGGCCCCCACATTCCCAGGACGTGGTGGACACCCTGCCACCGACCGCCGACCGTCCGCACACGATTTCGACGGCCTACGAAAAGGGTCACCAGCGACCGCCGCTGACCGTCTACACGTTCCAAAATCCGGAGACCATTCACGAGTCAAACAGCTGCCTCAACAACGGATCCACAGCTCCGAATGGACAGCCGTCATCAGGTCAGGCCACACCGGCCACCCAGAAGTCTCCGGCCGCTTCACTTAGTCGGCCACCCTTGCCAGTTGTAAGTATGGTTAGATTGTACAGTCAATCTTCTATAACACAAAACTACAGTTACAAAAAATGCGAAAATTTATTGAAAGTTTTAATTTAAAACATTAAAAACGCCGGGCCAAATATTTAAAAATTTTACTATGTTAATAAAGGTGCCCTGTATTTTTTTTAAGATTAGTAAAAGAATACTTTCTTAATTGATTTTGAAAAACGTACCTCAAAATTGGAGAAATTACGATTCTGAAAATTTTTGAACCTTAAACCTTCCGTTTGCCAGTTATTAGATTCAAAAAGTATTTTAAAATCAATTTTGAATCAAAATTTAATAAAAACTAAGATTAGTCATGGAATTAAATCTAAGCATGATGAATGAAGAGTATAAGTTGAGAGTTCGAATAGACGGGAAACCGACTATTGTATTTTTTACATGCTATTAAGTTGTCTCTTTCGTTCTGTTGGCCATGACACTCGGCATAGAAGCCAGCCCATGTGGTGAGTACCTCGGAGTCAGAGCCCTCACCGTTCGTAGATCCAAAAGAGCGCTCATCTGCATGCGCCCCGCTAGACCACTGACAACTAGGTCCCTTAAGTCGCCTCATCATTAAACCTAAAACCTCTGGCTTGTGGCTGTGACTTACATATGATTTCCTCCCCCTTTCAGCGCTGCTCGTCGCTGGAGCGACCGCTTTCGGCCCAGAGTAACCACCGCCAGGGAAGCGGGAGCAACCTGCTGCAGCGCCAGTGTCCCTCTCCGATTCCGGCTCATATCACGAAAGGTGAGTGGTGCGCCATGTCCGGCACCTGTCCAGCTTGTCTCCGTGTATTTGTTTGCACGCTTGCCCTTGGCTAATCCCATCAGTCTTACTAATTACCGTGTTCACCCGCATGTCCCCGCTAACATCATCCGCACACAGAGCTGTCCGCAGCGCATCACGCACAGCAGCAGCAGCAGCAGAATCAGCAGCAGCCCCAGACGCCGCCCACCTATGTGAACATGTCCGAGCTGGCCACCATGGCGGCCTTGAAGCTGACCAACCAGCAGCAGAAGGCTTCCCCACCGCCTCTGCAGCAACAGAGCTCCATCGACTCCACTAGCTCCCAGCATTCCAATGACTCCTCCGGCTCGCATCAGCTCCTACAGCAGCAACAGCAGCAGCAGCATCAATCGCAGCTGAATCATCACTCAGCCACTGCCACACGCTCCCATTCCATATCCTCGACGGCCTCGTCACTGCACTCGCACCCGTCGATCGACTCCACCGTCGCTTGTGGCTCGCTGGTGGGCCAGGCCAACCACAGCACCAGCACCAACACGAACACCACCACCACCTCGCCGTCCAGTGGCAGTTCCACGCCACAAAACCATTACTCGCCCCTGCTAACCAACTCCCCCACGTCCACTGCCGCAGGTACACCCAGCGGCAGCAGCGTAGGTCCCGGCTCCGCTCTGGGATTTGTCTACCAGGTCAGCTCTCCGACGCCGCCCTCCAGTGAGGTGCTGAAGATCACCGAGCAGACGGCAGCTGGACAAGATCAAGGACCAGGGGCCAACGGTGGGGCGGAGGAGGCGGAGGACGAGCGGTCGCGAACGTCCGTTCTGCAGAAGGCCTCCATGTTCGAGAAGGCGGCGGCAGCGGCAGCGGTATCGCCACCAGCTCCCGTTCAGGTCCCAGCAGCAGCAGCTTCCCCAGCATCGGGAGCACGACGTTCCGAGTCGGAGCAACAGGAAATGGGTGAGTAGAATCGTCATCCAGCAAGTTCGTTGATGAGGAAGTGTGTCAATGATCTTGCACCCTGTCCACTAGATTGGGTCGATTTGAATCGACACTTCGTATGGGGAAAGTTATCTTTAAAAAATTCTAAGCAATATTGATGATGAAACTAATGGTTTAATTATTTAAATAAAATAATCGGGGTGACTTGGAAACTCTTTTGTGGAAATTCGATCCTTGTAATATGTGTTTGGATACTTTGATATTGTTCTCAATATGTGTTTTTCTATTGGGGTTTGGTTAAGCCAAACGTGGTTTTAAACCAATAGTTTCTTTGCCAATATTGCTTTGAATTCTCTAAATATTACCTTCCTTTCCTACGATTTTAGAGCTTTGAAATCGACCCACTCTACTGCCCACCCAGCACCAAAGAGCACTTTGAACATGAGATTTCCTCGCCTTCACTTTACTCGTCCAGCGCCCATTTATAATTTATAATTGACAAACATATCGAGAATATTTCTTAACCCCAAAATTTCTTTTATTTTGTTTTTCCCTCCCTCTTCTCTACAATTTTTTGGTTTGTTGTGCAAACACAACGACAACAAATGCACCAAAACCATTATTATTTTGTATTGGTTTGACTTCATGTTCACCTTACCCAAAATCTCTGTCATCTGTAAACTATTATTCACAATGAACCAAATGCACAACAACAACAACAACACCATCTCCAAAAATCAATACCAACAACTATGAAAAATATGATCTAACAGACAAGTCTTTCGAAGATTCAATACAAGCACTAAATAATTTAATTGGCGAACTAGACTCGTTCCAACGTGAGATCGATGAGGGCAAGGGCAAGCCGATGAGCAACAGCAACAGTAGCAGCAACAACAACAACAATACGACGACCAGCAGCAACAGCAGCAGCGACAACAACAATCTGCCAGTCACCAGCAACATCGAGCCCTGCGCCATCAGCAATCAGACGAACTCGAGCGGCTGTGGAACGGACATATCGGACACCACGTCCGACGAACTGGCCGGCGACGATATGGACGCCAGGCGACGGGATCGGGATCGGGATCTGTTGGGGGCCAGCGATTCGGAGCTGAGTCGCTGCTATGTGAGCGAAACGAGTTCGCTGACTGGAGGCCTGACAGCCGGCGGCTATGAGAATCCCACGTTTGCGCACTTTGTGGCCAATGCGAATCGGGAGGATGTCGTGTCGCTGGCCTCGGACAGCGTCTGTCTGGGCCAGCCACGCCACGCCTACGTGGACACCTGCAGCGATAGCGGCAGTGCAGTGGTGGTGATCTATGACCACCAGATCCCCAACACGCCGGACATCGAGTTCGTTAAGCAGAACTCGGAGATCGTGGTGCTGCGTACGAAGGATCCACAGCCCAATGCGCTGCAGCTGCACGAGATGAGGGAACTGCAGCAATTGCCGACCAATCTGGCCGGTTCGCCGGACTCGTCGCCGGACTCGACCGGCGGCCAGGCGCCGCCGACAGCAACTGTGGCGCCCGCCAAGCAGCGACTCTCCTCGTTTCGAGCTACCAGCGAGCAGCAGTTGCAGCTCCTCGGACGCGGCAGTCCGCAAAGAGGTAAAGCACCCACTGAGCAGGCAACACAGAGCAGGCCACAGGAACGGCGTTCTCCACAGCCACATCAGCAGCAGGATATTGAAGGCAGTAGCCAGCCAGTAGATCCTGCGAGGCGCCAACTGCCGCCCAAGCCCACCAGCTTGAGCCTTTTCAATGGGCCCGCTCCCAGTGCGGGTGATAGGCCAATGGTGCCCAGAAAGTCCGACTTTAAGTCCGATCTAGATGAGAAAATACGCAGGCAAAAGCAGAAGGTTAAACAGCAATTGCAGCAGCAACAGCAGCAACAATCGCCGCAGCAGCAGCAGCAGCAAGCACCACAAGAACAGCAACACTCACCACAGTCGCCCCAAACCAGAAACTGTAATGTCACTAATAAACCAGCCGCCAACGTTTCTGCATCTGCATCAGTATCCGCATCCGCATTTGCATCAGCATCCTCCGATCCGTATTCGAACCAAAATCATAGAATGCCAAACCAAAATCAGACAGTCACATCCAATCACAAGCAGTGCAAGACGCCCGCCACAACGGCATTGTCACCATCATCACCTCGCGGCCATCAGCCATTATCATCGTCATCGCTCTCGTCATTACCATTACCAGCTACCACATCATCACCATCGATGTTGCCCGCCAGTGACCGACCACCCGCCCATCCATATGTGTGCTCCAATGCCCCAGCCAATCCCCATCATGCCAATAGCATTACCAATGCCACTGCCAATGCCAATCTCAAGCCGTGCATTACACCCAGGCCGGCCTCGTTGTTGGGTTCGTTTCGATTTGATTTTTGATTTATTTGGGTTCTTTTTGGTTTTTGATTCAACTTCCCGAGTTTTGTTTTGTTTTGAGACCTGATTTTCAAACGCTTTTTACTTTGCTTCGGCTTCTTAGTTTTATACCCTTGCAAATGACATTATAATTGTGAAGGGTTTTAAGCAGTTACAAAACATAACTTTTTAATTGAATTTTTAAATTCATTTTGTATAAATATAAATAATTATTAAAAAAAATGTTATGGGTATTTCTTAAAAATTATTGATTTCTTATAACTTTGATTCGTTTATTTCCTTAAAGGTTTTCTTTTGTTTCCTTTTAAAGTAAAGTTAAAGTATTTATAAAAACAGTAATTAGTTTAAGCAAACGTAAACTTAAATATAGGAAAACGCGTAGGCAAAAAAATATTCGATGCAGAAAAAAAAAAATAAATCCTTGGCCCAGGAAACCTCTTAACGAAAATCAAATTTTAAAACTTGTGAAAATAAGACGGGCAAAGTATGAATTATTTCGTTAAATCTTAGGTATATAAATTTGACTGTTTCTATTTAATTTTTAGAATGTATCTTTAAGCTGCAAAGTAAATTTTTGTCATAACTGCAAGGGTGTAAAATCTCGGCTAGCCGAAGTTAACTTTCTTTCACGCTTTTGGTTTCTTCTTCACTGTATTAACTTTGCTTGACTTTCTGCTTTAGTTCGATGTGTTAACCTTTCTGCAATTGGAGTTGGTCTCCCGCACCAAGTACTAAGTAATAAGATCATGCCCACGCCACAATCATTACAACATACAAACCGATAAACTGCACGCTACTGCCACTAACTGCCAAATGCCTATGCACTATTCAGAATTGGGCTATCGTAATTATAAAATTTTGTCGAAATTTGCATAGTGGGGACTCATCGCTTGAATCGAAAGAAAATTCATTTATCCATGGATTGTTATCAAAAGTGTGGTCACGGCTTGTATCGCTTTTCCACTCGCTTGGGGGTCAACATCAAGTCTTAGATCAGTCGCCCGAGCGTCTTTCATAACCTATCTCGATCACAGCAGCTCCTAACTCTGATTCTCTCTCTAACTACTGGTATTAGATGGTGTCCTGTGTTTTGTGTGCCAAGTGTATAAACCGATTACTGTACATTACTGTGAATAACAACAGCAACCTAATAACTAAATCCTCATAACTACCGCCTTACTGACTTCGATCTCTGACCATTCGCAGGAGGAGCAGCAGGCGGTGGCTCCACGCGCATAGCACGCCGTCAATCCATCAACCAGGCCAAGCCACCGCCGCCAGTGAGACGCAGTTCGTCGGTAACACCCAGTCCCAATGCCTCGGTCGGGGTAAGTTCAGCCTTCAGTTACCGCCACCCCTATTAAGTTAGACACCTAAACTAAGTTAGTCGCTAAGCCGCTCAACACTGGGTCACACAGTCTTTTGGTTTCCTCTATACTTTTATTCTTTAACTTATGATTTAATTATTATTAATGCAACGCAGCTACAGCAACAACAACAGCACGCCACACTGCAACAGCAGAATCTTCAACTAAGCAGCTCCAGCGAGCACTTACCGCCACCGCCGGCATTCATGCTGGACGCCATGCCCCAGATGCCCAGCTCAGCGCTGAAGGTATCGGAGACGGTAAGAGCGCTAGCCGCCATGCGTCACCAGCCAGCCTCACCTGTGGCACTCAGACGCATGCAGCAGCAACAGCTACAGCAGCAACACTTGCAGCAGCAGCAACCCCTCTTGCAGGTGTGTGCACGCGTCTAGGCATGGACCCACCACTACTCTTAGAACTTTTCTTCTACAACTTATGATTTCTTCTTTTTATTTCAACTTACTGTTTTTTTTTGCCTATGCCACACCGCCACACAAATCAAAATCCCCAAAAACACCCCACATAGTCTGAGCACAACTTCCCCCTGACCGCCTACTACGACTCCTATTTGGATGGCTATGCCTACGCCCACGGCTTGGTCAATGGCCAACAGCCTGCGGGCCAGCAGATGGCCAGCCAGCAACGCTTTACACACCAACCGCAGCCAAATCCATATCTGCAGCAGCAACATCAGCCACCGCAGCAATCGCCTGTTTATCAAGCGCCGCCGCCTATCGATGCCGTAAGTGACCACAGCCTGCACAGTGCCGAAAATTACCAATCTGGCACGTATCAGTTAAAAGATTAGAGGAAGCGAGAAAACTAATAAACGGTTGAAGAGGTTTTGTATTGCAATAAACCTTGACGAAAGATAAAGAAGTCTTTTATCCCAATGTATTTTATGTATAGAAGAAGTCTTAAAAAACCTCAGTATTAAAAAATAGTTGACCCGTTTTACATAAATATTTCCAATGCCCGCAATCTATAAATCTTTTGATTATATCAACATCCAATCTAGTTTTTTGAAAAGCGATAGTTAGTTCTTGAACGGACTGAAAAGATTTATGCATTTTACTTGCCAATTTGAATAATTAGGGAATGCATTTTCAATTGACATAATTAAAGACATAACCCAATTACAAAATTGAACATAAGAATTGATACACGTCAGATTGGCCACTTCGGGTAATGTGCATCGTGGAACCCAAACGCGGAGCTACTAACCAAGACTAACGCCGTCCACGGAGCGCCTTCCTGGCCTAACACGACTGCCTGGCCCTTCCATCCAGCTTAGTTGTAATGCCACATAGTTATAGATTAGTCGACTATTCATATCGCTTAGCTTTTGCTTTGGCTAAACTTTTAATTTTCGCCTGTTTTCCTCTCGTTTCTTCTCATGCCACAACTCCACCATCACTGACACACATTCACCACCAGACGTTCCGCACCTCATCACCAGCCGCGGGCGGAGGGGGTGGCGGCGGCATCTACGCCCAGCCCAAACTGGTCAACACCATGTCAAGCTTCCGCACGAGCAGCCCCAGTCCCAACGGACACGCTCACCCACTGCCACCGACACAGCCAAAGGCGAATCCGAATCTAATTGCACAGCTCAATGCACGACTCAACAGTAAACAGCAGCACCAGCAGCAGCAGCAGGTCGAGGGGATCTACGGCAACCAGCAGGCACCGGGAGAAGAGTCCATCTACATGCGGAGTGGCTTGTCCATGTCGCAGCCGCAACAGCAGCAACACTATGACGGTAAATCAGAGCAAATGCAGCTGCCACACCAGCAACAGCATAGAATTTACGCTAGTTTTGGCACCTCATCATCAGCAATGTCATCGGCCCATGTGGCCAACAACAGCACTAAGCCGTCCATTCTAACACCGACCACCTCTTTCAATGCATTGCCTCACTTCCCCCTGTCTTCATCCACATCATCGTTGCTCCACAAAGTCAGCTCATTCTCGAACTCTTCATCCGCATCCCCACCACCAACGGCAGCGGCCTCCGGCTCGGCCAACTCGCATTATCAGCCACCTCAGCCGCCGACTGCAGCGGTTGCTAACAGCAAAGACTTTGCCACCTACTCAAGTTCGTTTACCAAAAATCCAGCAGCTGCGCATTCGCCAAACATGCGACAGGCCCATTCCCATCAGCACCACCAGCCGCCGCCACAGCAGCATTACACCTGTCCGCCTCCACTGGAGGATCCCCCACCGCCGCCCATTTACGCCGGTTCGTCGGCTACGATGCCCAAGAAGATGGCACGCCCGCCCACTGGCCAGAATGCGACCCACTCGAGCGCCTATGCTGCAGCCTCGGCCACGGCCACGCTGCCCAAGAACATGATGCAGCAGCAGCACCGTTTGCAGCAGCAGCAACAGCATCAACAACAGCAGCAATATCAACAACCGGCAGGCATGGGCATTGGCAACGGTAATGGTCACTTAGGTCAGCGTCCGCAGTTGCCGCTGCCTCAGCAGAAACTGCGGGCAGCACAGCAGCAGCACTTGGCGGAACAACAGCAGCAACATCAGATGCAGCAGCAACATCAGATGCAGCAGCAACTTCAAATGCAGCAGCAACAGCAACGCCAGCCGCCCATACCCTCTCGTCATTCAAGTGTGCAGCAAAAGATATTCGTCTCGACGAATCCATTCATACAGACAACGGCCGTTAAGTTTCATTCGCCTTCGGCCTCGCCCACTTGCGGCTCGCCAGTGACTGGATCTGGATCCTTGGCCAGCATTTATGCCACAACGTCGCGTGGCGGCCACCATCGCCAGCAGCAACATGCTCAGCAGCTGCAGCAGCAGCAGGAACACTATTATCGCGATGTTGCTGGGGGCAACAGCAATGGCGGTGCTGCCTACTATAACCACAATGCCCATGCCCAAGCTCATGCCCATGCCCAGGCACATCATTCAAGTAAGCGCGCGAGCTGGATTTGAATTGATTCGATTCGATTTGATTTGATTTCATTTCGTATGATTTTATTGCAAGGAATGAGCGCTGAATTGTATATTTTTTTGTTATGTTTGCTGATTTTCGATTTCTCTCAATTGAACAAATTAAACTTTGGTTTGTTGTTAGCCCTAAGTTTTCTTTTGGCGCATGCTGCTTATGTTGTTTTGATTTTGTTTCGTTTGAGTTTTCATTTGGATAGTGTTGCCTATTAACCTGATTGCGATTGTGTCAAGTGCGTCTGGAAACTCGCGGATCAACATGGGATTGCAGTTGCCGCAACAGCTCGATCCGCAGTCAACTTTCATTTCAATTTTTCCAATCATCAATCATCACTGATTCAAACTTTAACCAACAATTGTTGGTTGTTGACTTTTATTTTGCATTTCCATTTGAATTGACATCTTAACCACTTCTATCGCAAAAACCAACATCCACACCCATTGATCAATCATGTTTGCTTACGATTTTCTTTTATGCACCCGTAACGGTAACGACAACGCATATCCATAGACTATGCCACAAGCACAAATATTGAAAAGACTGGAAGTATTCGGGCCAAGACCAAGGCCGAATTCCTCGAGAATCTCAACGCGAAACTGGCGAAGCAGGGAATGTCTGGACGAGCATTTGCCGTGCGAAATCTCATCAACAGCAAGGCCCTGGTAAGTAGCGCACCTCAACAGCAACTCACTCGATTAGCCAACACTCTCTATGCTCTGTCCATGACAACACCATGGCTATTAGATGTATCAAAATCCGCAAAAACTATCGCGACCCAGTGCGCAATACCGTAGACCACCCACCTATCCCAACACCAGCACAACCACCAATGCCACTTGCGAAGATCAGTGCTAAGTGCTAAGGTATTTAGTTCGTTCCTAGTCGTTCTCGTTCGTTTGATGCCTACTAAGCCAGCTGGCAGCTAATCCACTCAGTGCCTCGTTCTACCAATTAACTGCTCTTCGATCTAACGATAAATCTATGATTTTGCCAACAAAGTCCAGCTCTAATTCGAATTTTGATGCACCATTTCAGCCGGACCCTCGCATTTGTCACGAGTCGCTGATGGATCAAATCAAACGTGGAGCTACTTTAAAGCGTAACCAGAAGATCAACGATCGCAGCGCTCCCAAAATACATTGAATTAACCTATAGACTTAAGCGGAATAACATATTTATTACCATAATAATTAATCTATGAATAATCATGAGGCCCGACGCCTGCTCGATTGCAGGGCTCTGCAGAGTTTGGTTTGAAACTGAAAACTCAACACACAACATACAACATAAATACATATGATTACGATACTACATATTCAATATACGATATTTAACAAGCGCATTAAGCTTAACTCGAACTAATCAATACCTTTCTTGATTTCCTATATCCCAAAAATATGTCCGAAAGGCTTTCTTTGTTAAGTATATACAAAATGGAAGACAGTTGTTTAGCACTTGTATGTTTATTTATATCCCAAACTCGAATTTATCTTTAGTGAACATCTGTTTAAAGATATTTTATGTTTATGTATTTACCATATTTATAATTTCCCTTGTTTATGTACATATATATGAATATGATTTTAACAATCACTCGAAACTAATCTGACGCCTAATAAATGGAATTTATCGTACAAGTTTTGAGTACTTTTTTACTTTAATTATATTTATTTTCCGTTAGCAACTGCATGTCAATTGGGCCAGGTCTGAGCGTATTTTCAAATATACCCAATATCAACATTAATGAATAAATAGAGTTAACGCGTGGTATTTATACTGGAAAACCCAATCTAACTTAACTATTTTTCTGCAAGGAAATAATTCAATTGGATCTGCTTTTGAAATGAAAAACTAATTACTGCCAAGCGGAAAGGGAAACTTTAGAGATCAGTCTTCCTCAAAATCTTTCGCATCAACTTAGAGTGCTATATGAACATGTTCATATCATAACGTTTCCATTGGACTGAATCTTTTGTCATTTTAAATGCATCACCCAGTAGTCTATAGGCCACATTCTCAATGTTAAATACAACCAATATCGTTTGCATTCATATCAGTTCACCAAACATAGAACAAAATACAAAGTTTTAATTCTGGATCCTGGGTGTTTCACTTTTAAATTACCGAGGGAAACTTTCTATTCCTAACATTGCAAACTTTTAATACCCAATAGCGTACTACTTATAGGTAATCAACTTTTTAAATATTTACAAAATATTTTGTATATAGGCTTTTTAAGGCTTCACCAATGATCGATGCATATTGGCAAACTCGTAACCAAAAAATGTGGCAATAACTAAGCTATAAAACTCTACTAAAGGTTAGATTAGACTCCAGAGAGCATATACAAATTTGAGTCGTAACAAATACATATATTTTTTTGGGCAATCCATTCTATATACACCACATAGCAGTGCTTAATCACAAGAGTTAATTAACTTAGCCATATGCAACAATTATTTACAAGTCTAAATGTTAATCTTAAAGTGGTTCTATGTGTTAACTGCAGAACGAACAAACCAAAAAATGTAACCTAACAAATCAAAGTTGTAATGCGTATTTTTGAATTCATTTGCATTTAGACACGAGAAACAATAATAAAATAAATGTAAACGCATTGAATGTAAATGCATGGACTTTTAATCGTTTTTCTCTGTTTTGCTAAAGAACAAATCTATAGTGTTTTGGTAGTAAATATCTGCCAGTTGCTCTTTGGGCTCCTTTTTGATTCCGGCTATGGCCTCCAGAACTTGGCTAAATAGGAAAATAAATTAATATATTAGTTCATGTCTAGGAAATGTATTCAAAAGGCTAACCTGATCTGGCAGGGCTCACATCGTCCGTCTATCAGAGATTCGGCCGTCCATTTCTCTTTTTTCTTGACGGTGGCAAACTTGGTGGTCACATGCTTATGTCCTGCATGCGAGGGACGAATGCCGCACCAAGGACAGTCCGTTTCTAGCATTATTTTGTCGTTGGGCAGCTGGCGCACTACCTCTGCATTTTCTTCCGTCTTCAAGGAGCAGCCATTCACTCCTATGTAGAGGCCACCGAAAGCCAAGATGCTTTGGGCTTCCTCAAGAGTGCCTGTGAAACTGTGCACCACTCCGCCGCCGCATTCCCTGATCTTGTCCCGATTTCGTTCCAGAATGGTCATGAAATCCTCGGCAGCATTCCGCATGTGAAGGAAGAGGGGCAATCGAAACTCAGCCGCCAGGTCCAGCTGCTTTTCAAAGTATAGGCGTTGTGTCTCCTGACCACAGAACTGCAGTCGGTCGTAGTCCAGGCCGCATTCCCCAATGGCCAGCACCTTTCCGCGGTTTGCCTTGATCTTGGATCGAAGTTGGTCGTAGTAACCCTCTGGATCTGGAAGGAATTCCTCGCAGCGTGTGGGATGTGTTCCCACTGTAGTGTATATACGATCTGGTAAAGAATAAAACTGATGAGTGGCTGGGAATTAAGAATTTTTAGTCCTTTAAAGTTAATATTAATTTTTCATGGTGTCATCCCAGAAACCTTTTCAACTTTGGATAAAAGATTAAAGACAACCGAAGAGTAGACTCTTAAAAATTGTTTCTATGCGCATTTACCTTTTCAAAATTCTGGAAATACTGTTTAAGATGTTTTTAAACTAACCATCTTACAAATCTTTGGGACATTTTTTTTAAATCAATAAAGAGGTAAATAAAATCGTTTTTTCGATCGACAATTCTTTTTCAACCAAATTCTAATGGAATTTGTATGGACTTTCATTGCACTTAGAATGGAGTTGCTTACCATCCTTGGAAGCCAGTTCCAATGCCTCGTCTACATCCCTCAGGCAGCCGGCGGTGACGATGATCTTCTGCAGGCCCTGTTGCCACGCACGTTCCAAAACAATGTCCAGGTCGGCCACATGCTTCTGGGTTCCGCCGTAGCAGCCCTGAAACATGGGATCCGTCAGGTTGGCCCCAATGTCTGTGGAACAGAGCTTATCCTTGTATTAAGTGATCTAATTTAAACATCTTAAGTCAACGTACCAATATATTTCATTGCAATTCCAAAATATCGCCGCAGCATTAGGATAATACCCTAAAAAAGCCACATTCCAGCAAAACAGCTGTTCACAAAGCCGGTTTCCGATAGGGGTCGCCACTTGCCACGGTCTGCCCATCGCCAGAGGGCGCCAGCTGGTGGTAGTTTCCGTTTGAATTTTTAAATTTCAATAAATCCTTCCTAAAACCTTAAGTACAACAACGTGCCAGCATAAAATTAGGTTTGTGTACATATTCCCAAAACAAAAAAACACATCACTTAAGCCAATTTAATGCAAAATCAATGGCACAGTAAATTGCATTCGGAATTGCGCATAATGCAAACTCATTAGGCCGCTCCGGCAAATCTGTTTATTGTTTGCAGTGGATGCTAAATCGGCTTGCTTCTGGGAAAACCCACGTATACGCACCCCATCCCCCCACTCCCCGCCACAAACGCATATGCAAATTTCAAATCATCGCCTATGGTGTTGGCACCCCGGCTGCTTTAAGCCGGCAATCGGCATTTTCGCAATTGCGGAATTTATGGGGAAATGCAATTTATAATTTGAATAAAATTCCATTAGTTACTTTTAATGGATGCTGCGGTCGGTTTACTGGGGTGCTGCATCTAGGCGGGCACTAGTTTTAATTGATTTAGTGGAAATTGCTCACCATACCATTTTCCCGGCACCGGTGAAAGCCGGCAACCAAGGGGATCCCCATGTTGCCGTGATGGAAACAGAATGCGGAATGAAATGAAATGCATTATGCAACGGAATCAAACATTTTACACCCGTGCCTGGGACGCATTGTGGTTTATTTTAACTGGCTAATACAATTGTCAATAATTCAATTTGAATTGAAATTCAATTAGTTTACAAGTACATGACACACATACGCACACTTAGAGAGTTAATTTGGTTTTCTTTTTGACTATTTTAAGATTACAATCTTTCGATTCTGTAGAGTAGGTAAATAACGGTTTGTCGCTTTGATTCCATTCATTTGGTAGAACAATCGAATTACGTACACAAATATGTATTTTAAAATCGGGTAAGTTGGATAAGTCAGTTGATATACTGTGATATAACATGCATCTTGTCCTCCTCGTCGATCGAATGCCACCTCATCCTTGTGTTCCCATTGGTTGATGTTACGATATAAGTTACGATTAGTTGATTAGAGATCAAATACGGGTTGGGCTCTTCAGATTTGTTGTCAATTAACTACACCTAGTAACAATGTATAAACGTATTACTTATAAAACAAACATCCAAACTGTTTACTAAATACCATTATGCATAATGCTGTATATGTGTATAACTAGGTCTGGCCTGTCAATCCTTTCTGGACGAAAGCAACAATACTATTTTAATACGGACATTAAAATGTCTCTGCCCCCTTTTCCATTTCTTTACAGTACTTTTGATTTCATAACTGAAATTACTGCATTGTTTGCATTCATTTCTCAGTTGTACACACATTTGTTTAGATGTATTTGGTTTAATCACAATTCACTTTGCATATGCCGTATTTCATTCATTTACATGTCCTTTAAATATTTCTTTTATACTCAGTACTTCCTAAAAGTAGTCTTTTAAATAAATCTTACTTGCTAAGCACATTCCGGTAAACAAACACAAAGGATTCTTATCACACACTGGCGAACACACGCACTGCCGCATTTGCAAGTGTAACTTGTGCCAAAAAAAAAAGAGAAAATAAGTCGCATGCAAAAGTTGCGAATTAAATATAGATTTATCGATTATTCTCTACCATAAATCTCCTCACAGAGTTCCTGTGAGTTTGATGTGCATTGTGGGGAATTTGATTTGGCAATTTAGCATAAGAAGTTCACCCTGTATTATCCTTGATAAGCATTTCGAGACTTTCTCTGTTCCCCGGACTCAACAAATTTATTTTACAATTACGTTTTTTGCATAGTAAATTGTTTTGTGCTCTCTGTTAAAGTTTTTTGTTATTTTACGTGGCTGGAGCCAAAGGAGAATGCCGCGAAATGGCTTTGTTTTTACAAAATTTGCCTTGAGTCCAGATTCACCCCGCCCCTGTGATTCCATTTGCCGTTTTACTCCGGATTCAACCCAAGCGAGTGCGACTCAAAGCAAACATAAGCATTCTAGGCCATCCATCAAAAATGTTATTCTTATTTCTATATGGAACGTTGTATTATTAACTATGGTGTCAGCTAAGGGTGCAGATAGAGCTTTATAAATTAGCATTCTAGAATTTACCTTAAAGCTATGCAACCTATCATAATATTATGACAATCCATCAGTGGAAAACGTATTAAACTTAGTCCTTTATCAAAAAACCCCCTCGCCCATCTCATAACGAGAATAACATTAACAAACAACAACAACTGAGCCATTAATTTCTCATCAAAAGGAACTCTTTGAACGGCATTACGATTCTTCGAAATCTCTTCCCTGTCTCTCTGCTTATCTTTCAATTAAATTCAAATTGCGTACCCAAAGTCTATACTAAAATTTATGAAAATTTAAATTGAAATCTTTTGTCGTATAAAAGTTAATTTTAAATTTAAATAAAACTGGTCCCTTTAAACAGTAATGACCGGAACTTAAATCGATTTATGTGCATTATAACTTTGCAAGTCAGCTCAATGTCGAAATAATCCTTTTACTTTTATGCCCTGATGATATTAGATTAAAGTGTCATAGCATCCGTACTCAATATACTTATCAGAAAAACATATTTGTTGATAAAATTGGCATTTGCTATGCCTTTAAAACTAATAAAACTTATTTTTAAAGTAAATACATTCCTACATATTTATTAAATTACGCAAATTTGGTTCAAGGACTTCCAAAAGTATAGAACTAACTTCCAATCTACTTGCCAGAAAAATAAATTTGTCAATATAACAAAAAGCACTGCTTTAAGAATTGATAAAAACAAATCCATTTTGCAATGCCTTTAAAGATAAAGAAACTGAATTTTAGGGAAAAATACATAACTATTTAATTACACAAATGTTGTTTAATGACTTACAATAGCTTAAAACCAATTTCTAATTTTAATCCAGTGTCATCAGGGCATATTTTTTAAGCTCAAGTTACTTAATTTCGTGTAAGAGGTTCTGATTCGATACAGACAGTTATGCAATAAATTACCAAAGTTATTATCAAGTTCAGAATTTATCGTTAAAAACTACGGCGCATTGGCTTTTTTTTACCCTTGAGCAAGTGTGTTTTATATTATCAGCATAATCAGCTCATTGCACAAAACGTAAATACCGCTCCACTTGTTTATGCACGCTAATTAACTGGCGTCCATTATTAATAGATATTGTGGCAAAACATAATAACATAATTAAGCGCAGCGCTGCCGGCAAAAATAATAGTTTACTGCACATTGCAGTCGTCGGATGCGTTGTTGATTTGCTGCTTGGTCTTGCGTGAGGCGCGGCGTATGAGTGATCTGGAATGGAAGCGGTTGGACGGTGGATGAGGTGATGGGTATTCAATAGATCTCCATCCTGGGAGTGCATCGCACTCACCTGGAACGCGGCTTCAGCTTGGCCTCCGCACTGGTGCTGGCCACATCGACGGCGTCCACCAGATTGGAGCCCTTCTTATCTCCACTGCCACCGGCGCCTCCCAATGCCGGGCTGTTCATGCGATTTTTATCTGCAACAAATAGATGGTAATGCGTGGCTAATTAATATCCACGAGTGCATTTAATGACTGCCGTCTGCCGGCACAAAGAGACTGCGCGATTTCGGAGCTGCGAGTGCAGGGAAAATCCAATTTCCCGACTGAGGTTGAGTACGTCCTTGCCCGTTGTAAGAGCAACTGGGACATCCGGACGTCCCAACATCCCAACATCCCAACATCCGAACATCCACTGCACCCGCCAAGCGCTGATGTAATTAACTTATGAACGACTCAAACAAAAAGCGGGGAAAGGGAGTTGCACATCGCAAAGTTACCGCTCGAAATGGGTTTTTTACAGCCGGTTGCGCAGCCAAAGTTCATCTCAAGATAAGAGGTCCCAGTCGTTACGTCACCCTCCCAATGCCACTCAGCCTTTTGGATCCGACTCGGTCTATCTGCCACGCATCTTCCGTCAAAGGAATAACCAGTGGCAACCAGATGGCAAAGGTACCATTTCGAAGTGGGCAGAGAAAGTCATCAATAGCATAGGTGCCAGTCAATTAAAATCAAAAAAATTAATTTCGTGTGCTTGACAATTTTTTCACAATTCGGTAACCTTGTTGTTACAAAAGTCATGACAACCTTCAAAACGTCTGTAAAAATGTCTGCAAATTAAAATTTTATAAATTTAAAATATATATCAGGGCGTACATTTCTACATATATACTGTAGGTTGCTAAGACTTTTTTAAAGGTGCTTTTACTTTTCTTAAAGAATCTTCCTTTAAATTAAAGCTTACAGAGGATAATAGATTTCAAGGAAAATTGTTTTCTTTTAAAGATATGAAAAGCTTTGGAAAATGCCGTATTCTTAGCTATCAGTCCTCAAATTTACGAATTTATCACATAATGTTTACTGTTCATAAATATTTTATACAGTTCCAAAGAATAGTACCTGCAAATAAGGAAGCTGTCAAAGACTGTAGCTGTCTTTAAAGTATAAACAATTGAGTAAGCAATGGCAGCTATGGACAAATCAGTGTCAATGAAGTCATTAACTTTCCGGTAATCCTCAATCAGCCGGCTTAGACTGCCAAAGAAAGTGTTGGGCACGCACAAAAGGTGTTGGCAGCAAGATGCTCGCCCTCAGAGTAAACAAACCTTTTTGTTCCGCCGGAGCGAGCAATAAAGCCGCAAACAAAGAAAAGGGCTTACAATGGGAAAACAATTGATAACTTGCTGGCAAACGGGGTGTCAAGCATTAGAACCACAAGACAAATACAAAGGGAAAGTTAAATCCAAAGCCGAGTCAATTTAGTTATTAAACTTTACAGCTTTGTGGGAAAATATGCCTGACGTTGGCCAAATGATCCGTGCAAACAGAATTATTGAGAGCGCCATCACACTCTGTGCCGGAGTGTTGCATACTTCTGGGCGTCGGCGTTGTCAAGTGCAAACAAAATGGCCGACAACGCCATTGTTGTCGGAAAAAGAAAAAAAACACAATTGCTGACGCTGACAGAGAGCGCGCGAAAATGCTTCGTTCGGGGGGCATTCCCATTCCTAACACCGGGCATCCCCACTGATCTGCGGGTGAATCAGTAACAAGGATACAAAACAACCGCCGTCCGGACCCAAACACACAAACAAGAGCCAGGGGGAAACGGATGTGCCTTTGGCCTGGGCCCGGTTTTTGGGGATATAAATTGTGCATATGCGACGGCAATTGATGCGTGCGTCGCGTAACAGAAATTTAAATTAAATTTGTTTCACTTTTCCCGCTCTGTGTCGGGTTTCATCTGAAAGACACGACCATGAAAAAAGCGTGGATACCAAAAAGAGGGAAGCACACAAAACATTCGAGTGCTTCAATGCGTGTTTATTATGGTTCGAGTGCGAACATAACAAGGTTTTGCCACATCAATTGCTTTTTATCTGATACCCTGAAGTTAAAGTGTTTACATAAAAAGGGGCTTCGGCTATTGTATAAAATTATATGTTTTACGGCCACTATAAGAAGATGCTTAAATGTGTGGCTGCAATTGAGTTCGAAAAGCAATACATTTTAAAATAATCTGAAGCTTTCCTTAAATTTATTATTCAATCAATGGTTTGATAATCGTTCCAAGAACGGCAACATGTATGGTTTTAGATATTGAGGGAAAACTTATTTTATAGAACAAGTAATCAATCTATTCTTGTGGCTTAAAAATAAGACTAATAAAAAAGACTGCTCTTAACAGCCATGAATGAAATCCTGCCTCAAAATATGTCAAAATAGGCTATGTTTACATCGATTTGTATTTTAGGAATCATGACTTGGAAATTCTTACCTTGAATTTAGAGGGAATTAATTTTCAATAAACTTATACAGGAGCGGCTACTGTTCTTTATGTGATTGAATAAGACACATATATATAACAGATTTCTCATGTGCTTAAGTATCATAAAATAAATCAAACCTGACTTTTAAACTTTAAGAAAGAAGAGCTAAATATTAAAGAACACAAAATTAAAAAAAAAGAACATAAATGGAGGGTTCAAAATATACAAATAAAATTTGAATTCGCTTGTTTTACCTTTCCATCCTATAGGGATCATTCAAAATCAAGTGTATCGACGCATGAACGTGGCTTAAATATATTTACCATGTTATGTGTGTCGGGAAACACCCACAATTGAGTTAGGACCTGCTCTGTGTGGCTGGAAATAAAACGGCTTGCGGCGCGGACCACCCAAAACCAGACGAATGGGGCGGTGGGAGGGCGGGGAACAATGTGGAGACCGGAGGAAAAGCCGCTTTCCCGGCCGCAGCACATGTATGTGGCCTGCAGCTTTGGCTTTGTCTCAACTTACGAGCTCGTCCATTCTCCATGCGGCCCATCACCCATATGCCAACTGCCACCTACCATCTACCACCTACCATCCACCACCACTTCAGGGCCGTAAACACGTGTGGCACAATCTCAGCCGCAAAATGGCAGCGTCGTAAATGAAATTTCTGCGATTTGCTTTGCATACGTCGCGCTGTACTTTTTAAGGCAATTACTTGACTGCGGCCCCTTGAGCCGCAAGTGATTAAGTGCTTAGACCTATTTTCGGTGGCACATTCAAGGCGTCGTTGTCACCGCATTCACCTCTCCATCATGGCGTCCATTGAACCGCCGGGAGTCAGTCTGCCACTCGACCTTCGCCATTCAGACCACAAATGTCGCCGGGTCCTGTCTGCCTGTCATCGACAGTTGTGTGTTCTGTGTTCTGCGAGGACCCTCGACCAAGTATTTGACAACATTTTTCGGCCAGCATTAAATATGTTTTGTGGGGGGACATTAATGTGCGGCTCTCGGCCATTTCAATTTAAATCTGCTCAAAATTATATGCCTGCATATATGCGCAATTTTGATCTTGACGACTTCGCCACTGGCAAACTTTGCACTTTATTTGAATGACTTTTGCAGCGGCCACAAAAGTCTTTAGGGCAAAAAATAAAATTATTGGCATTTGCTTGAAAGGAACTGGTAGCTGGGGGTGGATACTGTAATGATTCAGCAACTTTTTCTTCCACGGAAATTAAATTAATTATTTGGCCGCCGTGTAACGGGAGGAGGTGCAGTCAAGGAGCAGAGGAAACATTTTGGGGCAACATTAATTAACTAGATATTTATACTTTGACGAGCTCGGGCAAATTTAAAACTTCTTGAGCCCTTGGCTGTCGTCGTTGCCTTTGTGTTGCTCCGTCGTTGCTTCTATTTTCATATGCTGCGAACTAAGTTTTTAATGAGATAATAAAGCATTCCATTACAGGGTAATTAGAAGGTCAAGCTGTTTAATTAATACACGTGCTTGCCGAGAACATTTTAATAAAATTGAATTCGTTTGAACATCGAAGGGAAAAGGATGCCCCGAAAAGGAATGCTGCCTTATTGTGCTTTTAACCCCGTCTCGACGGCTTTTTTCTTAGATTTGCTTTGCTTTTCTGTGTTTCTTTTATTAGGCACCGTTTTGTCGTCCGATGAATAATGAAAAAGAGTTTGTCTTTGTCAATTGGGTCGGAAGAAAGGGTCCCGACTGCCAGTCTCATTTGACTGCCGAATTCCCACAATTAATTAGGCCGAAGACAGCGGACAGAGGGCGGCTATTGAAGCAGCAATGCTAATTGCATTCAATTAGCCAAATTGCCAAAAGTTATCCTAGTCTTAGGCACATTTAAAGAATTTTCATTAATTGGCCCCATGTTCCGGGCGGCTTTGTCTTTTGGTTAAAACTGAATATATTAATAAATGTGCATCAATTATTGATTGAGCCCAGCCATCTGGGCTCTAGTCACTGGGGCTTAATTACACCTGTGGGCTGCAAGCGGCTTAATTATTGCATTTATGAGCGGGCCATTTAATTTCGCACTAATTAAGCTGTTTACGCTGGCATTTAAAGGTCCGAAAAAAGCTGTAATTGAACTCAGAATGATGCCTCGATGGTTACACATCTGACTTTCAATCAGAGCTGGCGAATATGAATGCTTAATTGATATTTGAAACTGCAACGGCCAACAGGGGGCAAAAAAAAATCAACAAACAGTTTGAATAAGGTCGGCAGCAATTCGGATTTTATTTTCATTTCGCTTGGCCATGGCAACAAATCCAGAAGTGGATTCAGTCCTTAGCTCTATGTGATGCGGCATGTGCTCTAGCATAATGGATTTTCAAGTGTGTTCTCCCATCGACGCTACTTTTAAACACTGTGAAACGTCTTCTTTGATTTTTACAGTGAAAAAGGTAATACAACTCAGGGGAAATTTTATTAGGTTTCAAATTGTCCTGACTTTCTATCGTTTTTTAATGCAAAAAAATTGATATTTAGGGTATAACATTTTTTCTTAGCATTTAACACTTCTTAAACATTTTATTGCTGCATTCTCCGACCAAAATAAACATCATTTAATTGATCGCGAACGGAATTGCATCCTTTTCGATTCAAGACTATATATTTATATATGCGTAAAAAAGAAAATTGTTAACGAAATGCACATGTATTTATATAAATTATTAATATTATTATATTTATTAATTTAATTTATATATTATTATAAAAGCAATCACGCTCTAAGGCTTCTATGTTAATCTAACAAACCTTTAAAAGCTTTTCAATGAAAGTTCCTAAAGATTAAAATTCGTATAGAATCAAAAATGAAAGATAAAAATAAATCATTTCAATTCCTTTTCTTAAAACCAATAAATGTGCTTATAGTAAACTGAAGAATTTATTGGGACAACCTGAGGTAAAATAAAAGATAATAATTTACGGTTGAATAAAAAAAGGATGACTGCAATTTTGCCCAGAATAAACACATTTTAATATTATTTTATTTGCGATGGTATTTACTTACTGCGACTGGACGATGCGCTGACGTAGGCCGACGAACGGCGTTTGAAACCACTGGGTGCCGCCTCGCCGCCGCCCCCGCTGCCCCCGCTCCCACTACTGCTGGCGGGGAGGAAGCGGGACAGGGAGAGCAGGGATTTGAACAGGTCGGTCACATTGCTGTCCTCCTTCGCCGAGCACTCCAGTACTTTGGCCCTGCCAAGGGGAAAAACTATGTTGAAATAAGGTTGCATACTTTTCGGGGATGGCTGCGTACATAGCGTATACGTAATGCACACATCAGCAAATTTCGTTGGCCCAAAACAAAGCAAGCCCAACACAAAAAACCGAAACTCAAAAAGGCAAAAACCTAAACCAAACCAGCCGAACAATATGGTATGTTCAATTCATAACAGGGTTTTTTTTGGGGGTTTTTACCACCGCCAAGTGGGCCATCGACAATCATCTAAAAAGGCGGTGCATGTTGGCCGTAACAAATGTGGCTAATGGCTAAATTAAGCATGTCATGTACGGTTCGGTTCTATGGATTCACTGCAGGTTGCGGACACGAAGCCGACCCGCGGTGGCCACACAAAACTGAGGCCAGGACTGAGTCGAGGATGAGGACGATGACAATGACGAGGACAGGTGATGTTCAACACACTGGCAATGTCAAAAGTTTCTAGTATTTGTCTGTCAAAGCGATTTTAAGCTTTAATTTTGTCATCATCGGACGGCTTTATTTAAAATAAATAAATCTAGAAATGTTTTTCTTTATTGCTGTGATGTTAAGTTTACCTAAATACAATGTTGACTTCAACTATCAACATTTTTCCATCTTTTTACGCAGTTTCTACGATAAGGTTTGTTAAATTAATCATTTAATTAAACATCGATTGGAAAAATTTTTGGAAATTTTTAAACAAATACGTATACTTTATGCTAATTAAAATTTTGCCATTTTATAAATTATGTTAATTAGTTATTGGCAATCAACAAATGGTAGAAGGTTTTTAAACAGTAATTTAAACTTTCTTAGGTCAAATGAAATTCCACCAACTCAAGGTCGATCATATTTAATGAAAATGATACTGTTAACTGACTTACTGAGGATATTTTAATATTCCATGAAGCCTTATTTAATTAAAATCGTAACGGCTGAGTTGGCAAAATAAATAAATAGATGGCTGAATTGTTAATGCCGTAAGCTGCAATAACAGTAAATCAAAGTAAAAATGATATAGCGTAGCAGTTTATTTTTCACATTAACGCTGGGAAAATGCGGGGAAAAATTCGCATGACTTTGCAATTAAATGTTGAATAAATTCATTGTTCCACCTTTGGCAAAGTAAACCACTTACACATGTTGGCTCCGCTCCCACGTGTGTGTATCCACATCGCACACACTATGTACTATATGGATATGGTGTGTACCCATTCAGGCAGATAAATGCACTTGAGTGGCGTGCTCTTAAAGCGTTTAACCGCAGATAGACAGACAGGATAGACGGGACGGACGGCGGCGTCAGTGCAACAAATTGCATTGCAACTCGTTGCCGGAAAACGCTCCGCAAACTTGCCACGTGGAGTCTAGTGAGGGTGCGAGATTGTGGCGAAAGGTTCAAGGTGTTGCCCGCTCTCGGGAACAAAACCGCACCATCAATCTGCGTGAATGTTTAATCCAACAGAGATTTGTACGTAATGCTCACGCCAACTGTCCCGCGTCCTGTGTCCTGTGTCCTTCATCCACCATTCTACATACTTCGTCCTGCGGCCTCTGTCATCTCCATTTTGCGGTTGAGTGCGCCTCCTGTGTGGCGTTCTTCGGTCTGTGTGTCGGTCGCTTTTAAATAAGTTTACGCACGCTTGCTTAAACAGCAACACGAGCGTGCCACGCCTCCCTTTTTCCACCGCCCATCCCAACGAGTTTCGCGGGATATGGAATTATGCCAGGACTTTTCTGCCCAGTGGCAGGCACGTATGTGAATGTAAGTGATTTTTACGAGTCCTGCCCCGCAGTTTATTAAGGAAGCAATTATATCGCGAAAACTGCCTGAAAAGAAGTCCTGGGTAGCGAGTCCTTATTACCAGCGAATCGAAAGGATGCGGACACGCTTTCAGGGCTAGTTGTCACGCAAGAAATGCATTAAAGTTGTTAATGTGGCAAACAAAGAATTTATTCAGGGCAGTTTCACTCATTTACCACTCGTCGATACGGTCTGTAATCTACTTTGGCTGACACAGTTGAACTTTCACGAAACCGTTGAGTTGATTTTGGTGATTACGCTTCAGAATTCAGTAGAACTCTGCCAAATGTTGGTAGTCTCTTTAAAACTTTTGATTTATTACTATACAAATTGGTGTTAAAATTTATTTGGCGTGCTAAACTTGAACTTAAATGTATGTCCAAATTCTTATAAAGATTGCACTGTTTATATGTCCATCCATACTTTAACATAGAAATAAGACACTATAATAAACACAATGTTTATCTGAACATAAATGTCCCCAAATATTGCATAATTCAAAACGTTCTGTGTTTTTTTTTATTTTTTATTTGAGAATGTCAGATTGTGACTGGAACCAGACAAACTCATGGGTATTTGCCCTTTGTATTACACAGGTAAACATAAATCAGCTACTGCCACTATTAATCAATCGTCTGATAGCCCTCAACATTTCCCCAGAGCATCTTTCGAACAATTCGAAGGCAGCCAAGTTGAAGGACCTCATGCATATGTGCATATAGAATGTCCTGACTGTTTAGTATTCAAAGACCACTCGCTGTGATACTCTAACGTATCACTCATACGTACTGTTGGTCTCAATGGACAATCGACCATTGAATTCCTACATGACAGCAACACCGTTTGCGGCACAAAATGGCCAATTAGGAGCTATTATGGGGAAACATCATCTGCGAAAATAGCTAGTTGCCATGCTTCTCCTGATGCAATTTTCCGCTGGTTGCACTTAGAAAAACAGATTTTATAGTTTAGATAATGCTCTTTGAATTGTGGCTGAGTTTAATTATTTTGTCGTTTTAGTTTAAAGAGACTTTTGTCAATGAGAAAATTTTAAGATAAAGATAAAATCTAGTAAGTGGTTGTTATCCATTTCCTGACAGATTCGGAGGGCGATTGACTAAATAGTTATAACTTGTTCTACTTTTCATTGTGTAATTCTGGTTGCAACACTTTTTCAGGCCAACAAATGGCATTTAATGAACGACACAGCCCCTTTCGTGGACAATGCAACTGATTTCGGTGGAGCAACTCCCTTTCATGGCCCGCTGTCACGCTTTCTGTCGCTTAATTTCATTTCTAGCAATTTAATTGCGCCGCTTGCTTTTTGCCGTTTGCCATTGCAGCTTTTCTGGGGTGGCCAGAATTTATGGCTCTTTTTTAATTCCACTTTGTTGCGTTACTTATGAAAATTGCAGCTGTTTGGCGGTTTTCGTGGCTTTGTGTGCCGGGCTTTGTTGCACAACTTTTGGCAGTTGTCCCCTAATTGCTGTCGCATGCAGCAGCTGTTGCGCATTTTTATGCCAGCCGTATTTTGTGAAATTAATGTGAGGACTTACCGTAAGCGCGGCAGCTCGCAGAACACCCAATCGGTCACCTCTTCCAGCTTGACCTCTCTGTGGGTGGTGGCTAAGTCGGCCTTGTTCCCGGCGATCACAATGGGGATGTCCTGTGGGTCGAAAGGGGAATTAGCAGTGGTACTCGGAGCGGAACAAGCATCCTTGTGCCCCCGAAATCGGGTTCGCACACAAAGCGTATTGTGCTATAATTGATACTCGCCCACAATGGCGGCTGAAACCGTGAAAGCGCCTCGCAAAACAATAGCAGTAACTATCACATAGTGGTTGAACATTGCTATAAACTATGTTCCATACTGGTTTCCGAATCTATCTTGTATTAAGAAAATATAAGCCGAAACTCAAAGTGAACCGAAATGTTTAAATTTATATACTATTGCAGTGGTTATTATAGTTGCAGTTATTTATGTACTATATATGGACGGAAAGGTATCTTGTATCTTGCAAATATGGTCTTAAAGTTAAACTTAAAAGAGTAGAAAATAATATTCAAATAATCTTTTTAATCTGAATATCGGATGGTAGTTTATATTTGATCTAAAATTCTTAAAGCGGATAAAAGATTTCTTTTAGAAAATCTAATACTAAACATTTTAGGCGTTGTCCTTACATAATCTCTTCTTTGCTTAAATTGGGTTATTTTTTGTTGGTTTTCCTTGATGAGGTTTCATGGGTACCTTTTGCTTTTGAAAGCCGACCCACTGTGCCGTGTTTGAACCAGAGCCCAGCAAAAAGCCTAGAAACGCTGCCTCTTGGCTTGACTGCTCCGGCTCAAAGGGCAGCAATTATAATTGCTTTTCGGACTGCGGAGGAGTGCAAGTTCAGCACTCGAGCCTCCCATCCTTCATCCTCCGCTGATTACATACAAATTGCAGGAGTGCAGTTGCACAACCAGCTCACCTGAAAGTCGCCGCGTTGTTCCCGGATCTCCTCGAAGCACTGCTTAACACACTGGAAGCTGGGCGCCGATGTTGCCGCGTAGACGAGCATGAACGCGTGCGCCGTGGCGATGGACAAGCGCCGCATGGCAGGGAATTGCATGTCACCCGACGTGTCCAAAATGTCCACCTGCAAAGGACCAGCAGAGGGTACAGGATAATGCAGAATAAATTACGAATAATTAAATTTGAATGGCCATATACGGGCAATAAACTGCCACCAATTTGAGATCGCCTTTCCCAGCGGTCGCGGTTTTTAATTGACCCACCGCAATGGCAGGTCATTAACATTTCATTTAAAAGAAAATATAATTTTTAAAAACTTTCCTTTTAGGAGACTTGAATAGCATGAAATTATTTATATACATGTGTAAAAGTATACAGTGTAAAAAAATGTTGTAAATTCTATAGTAATAAGAAAGAAAAGCTAACTTCGGGCGGAGCCGAAGTTGATATACCCTTGCAGAATATTCTGTAAATTATATTCTCCAAAATTATTCATATGATGCATTCTTAATACTCATAAAAAATCCCAACTTCCTAATTTTAAAAAAACCAAAGTTATGGCATTTCCAATCGTTCAGTTATATAGCAGCTATAGGATATGGTCGGCCGATCCTTATGAAATTTGGTAGGTCGAATTGATTGGCCAAAAATAAAACCCATAGATTCCTAACTTAACAAACACCAAAGATAAGCCATTTCAGATCAATCAGTTATATGGCGGCTATAGGATAAAGTGGGCCGATCCTTATGAAATTTAGTAGGTCGGATTAATTGGCCAAGAATAAAATCCATGGAAAATCCCAACTTCCTAACTTTACAAACACCAAAGTAATGGCATTTCCGATCGTTCAGTTATATGGCAGCTATGGGATATAGTCGGCCGATCCCGGCCTTTCCAACTTATATACTGCGTGCATAGGAAAGAAGGGTGTGTGCAAAAGTTTCAATTCGATATCTTTAAAAGATAAACAGACAGACGGACAGACGGACATGCTTAATAAGTTGCACAAGAAACGATGGCAAAATGTTTCGCAAAATCGACATAACTTCATTGTTTTTAGTAATATAGGAATTGAAATTATGCTGATTAAAAGTTAAATTACTGTCTTTTAAACATAGAATAGCTATTGTACATTTATAATTCCAATAACTAAGCTGTACTTTAGAAGAAAATAAATCTTCCTTTGTGAATAGGATGACCTTCAGATATTTATTTTCTTTCAGAACGATTCAGAGCGATCTTGGGCCAAAATCTCGATTACTTAAACTACCTGCTTTGCTGCATTTGAACAAACTTAGGTAGAAATGGTAATTAAGGGTTTTTTCTTAGATATTTTCTTGGAAAATGTAGAAGCAGGTAACAAATTGTAGATTTCTTAAGTATCCTAACGCATGCTATAAATAGCTAGACCCTCTGGAAAACAACTTAGTTGCAGGAATACCTTCAAGAATCTTTCATATACTCGTAGTCTTACTCCCAAATTACGAGCCAATCACAGTAGCAAAATGAAATTGTTGGTAAGCCCTGATTTACTTTTAGGAATATTTTTTTAAACAAATTAAAAATTTAATTTAAACTTCCATTTGATCTTTAGATTGCCTGTTTGTTTGTTCTGCTTGCCATTTCGTCGGCTGCTCCCCCATTTGGATCACACGTGGGGGATAGAGTTAAAGAAGGAGCCGATTGGCTCACTCCAAATGGAGAACAAATAGAATCGAAATTATCAGCAGTGCCGTCAATGAAGCCAGGGAAGGAAATATGGGCAATATACTCCGGTCTTTCTGGTTAGAAACATACCTAAAAAGTTTAAAGTATTTATGTTTTTTTCTTTGTTAAAAAAAATCTTAACTCAACTAACCATAATGGACCCTTAATAGACCATATATCTAACATACTTTATATGGACACCACATGGGCTGTATTACAAATAAACAAACGTATTTCTTCACATTTCTATTTGGAATTATGATAAGTAATACAAATAATAAACAGAAAATATTTAAAAGAAAACCGATTTTTATTCTTTATCTAGAATTAAATTTTTTTATCTGGAATAAGTTTGATGACCCGCAATTTTACTAGAATTAATTGGCTTTTAAGCAGTTATTCGATGATGATGTTTTGAATCTTCTTTTCATTGATGCTTTGCACTAGTTTGAATTGTCTACTTTGTGTACTTATGAGTGGAAAAATGTTGGTATTTTTGTTGAAACTCCCAATCATAGATACCGCACAATTTTATAGAATCCATTGGCACTGCCACATGGACTCCTGATCCTCGAACTTTTGACGGCAGAATATTGTTGACGTTGCAAGCGATGCTCCATACCAATCTGAAGTATCGCAGTTTGATGTGGATTATTATGGCAATATACTTTTTTCGAAGCTTCGGCACAGCTGCTACTTTCTTTTTGGAAACGGAAACTGGAGTCATTTGGGACCTTAACATCGCCGTCCTCGAAATCTTCGGGGGCACATGGACAGCGAAAATGCACTGCAGATTTAAGCATGGGTATCTCTTGATTGGGGATATTTACTACAAGTACTTATTTCGAGACAACTTTCTCTACTTTTCGACTAGACTCCTTGGCAGTCTGATGTTTCCTGCAACAATTGAAAAATCCGCTACGCTTCGAGGATTTCTTATTTCTCTATTTGAGCCCTGGGCCTTATGGCTTTTCAATAATTCACTTTGTGATTTTTTTTATCAATTTCAGGTTTATTTTCTTGAGGAGGCTTTTCTTTTTTTTAAAAACATAGAAATCCACTAGATCTTGATGAAGGTGATTCCTTATTTGGTTTGTGCTTTTCTTGTGGACTTTTCCCTTTTGCTTGAAACATAGAAATCCACTATATTTTGAATGTGATTTCTCTATTGGTTTGGTTTTTGGGAATTTGGTCTTTTTGTTTAAAACATGCAAATCCACTTGATTTTGATGGAGATTTCTCTTTTGGCTTCGAATTTTTTTGGGTATATTTTTCCGCTTGCTTAAGACAGCTAAATTCACTCGATTTCTTATTTCTCATAGGGATTTCATCTTCAATATGACCAATAAAAGGGCAACCTTCAGAACATTTACGTTGTATTTTTTTTTATTCTTTGAATTTGTGAAAATTTTCCAAAACATGCTTGTCGTAGCTTTTCAACATGGGGTTTGTTAAAAGTGGATTATGCCTATTTTTAACAAAAATGTGCTTGCTTACCAGGGCTAATGTATACTACTACGTTTTCTATGGATCCGGTGTTTCTTTTCACTTTAGTTTTACAGCGACTACAATATTTCTTGATTGCCTGACGATCGCTTTGAAGAGGAACATATCTCTTGCAGGCCTTTGTTATGATCTTATCGTCTACATATACATCTGATCTTTCACTGTTTTGACGACTTGTATTTCTTTGTTTTATTTTAAATCGACGAAGATCGGGGAAGAGAACTTTTTGACGATTGGGGCAATCTACAGAGCATAAATACTGTTCATCTCGATCCATTGATTTTCTCCATTTTTGTTGATTTTTTTCAGAGCTTTATCATGGGCATAGGCCGCATTCCCATTTTAATTTGTGTTATCGGGGCAATCTGAAATTCCATAAACTTTTTTTCATATCGATTTTTATATAATGCTTGTTTTGAACAACTCCATTTAATCTATCTTGGCATTTTTATTAACGCAGACTTTGAAATTATTAGCTTCTTGTTTTATACGATTACTTCTATCGGTGATTGAACGATAACGCTGGCAATTATAACAATCATTGAATGTCCTTGTCTTTAACATTTCGTTCTAGACGGTTGGTTTTCTTTCCTTGTACAATGACTTTCTTTCAGAATGGACTCTATGCGAGGATACATTCATATATCCAGTTTCGTTCGGTGCAATATAAATACTTTTTTTATCAGGACATATTGGATTTTCACACAATTGTTTGTCGTATTTTCATTTTGGTCCGACTCTATAAGAATTGTCGGCATAAGATTTATATACGGTTTTTATTGATGCATTCTGGGTTCTCACAAACTTTGATATCAGGTTCTTCATACCTTTCAGTTTTTATACCCTTGCAGAGGGTATTATAATTTTGGTCAAAAGTGTGCAACGCAGTGAAGGAGACATCTCCGACCCTATAAAGTATATATATTCTTGATCAGGATCACCTCCTGAGTTGATATAGCCATGTCCGTCTGTCCGTCTGTCCGTCTGTCCGTCTGTCTGTTTCTACGCAAACTAGTCTCTCAGTTTTAAAGCTATCGAATTGAAACTTTGCACACACCCTTCTTTCCTTTGCACGCAGTATATAAGTCGGAACGGCCGGGATCGGCCGACTATATCCTATAGCTGCCATATAACTGAACGATCGGAAATGCCATAACTTTGGTGTTTTTAAAGTTAGGAAGTTGGGATTTTCTATGGGTTTTACATTTGGCCAATCAATTTGACGTACCAAATTTTATAAGGATCGGCCGACTATATAGTATAGCTGCCATATAACTGAACGATCGGAAATGCCACAACTTTGGTGTTTGTAAAGTTAGGAAGTTGGGATTTTCTATGTGTTTTGTATTTGGCCATTCAATTTGACGTACCAAATTTTATAAAGATCGGCCGACTATATCCTATAGCTTCCATATAACTGATTGATCGGAAATGCCATAACTTTGGTGTTTGTAAAGTTAGGAAGTTGGGATTTTCTATGGGTTTTATTTTTGGCCAATCAATCCGACCTACCAAACTTCATAAGGATCGACCGACTATATCCTATAGCTGCCATATAACTGATTGATCGGAAATGCCATAACTTTGGTGTTTTTAAAGTTACGAAGTTGGGATTTTTTATGAGTATTAAGAATGCATCATATGAATAATTTTGGAAAATATAATTTACAGAGTATTCTGCAAGGGTATATCAACTTCGGCTCCGCCCGAAGTTAGCTTTCCTTTCTTGTTTATCTTATACCCTTGCAGAAGGTATTATAATTTCAGTCAAAAGTTTGCAACGCAGTCAAAGAGACATTTCCTATCCTATAAAGTATATAAAATATATTCTTGATCAGCATCACCATATGGTGAAATACTATGGAATTTCGGTTTTAATTAAACTATGATCGAACGTCTATATCATATAGCTACAATAGAAAAATCGAAAAATAAAAAAAAATAAGATGAAATACAATTCTTATTTTGGTGTTTTTCTGTTTCTCAAAATATTTATTTGAGACATAGCTTCATTGCTTTCAGTAATATAGGAATAGAAATGTTTTGTAATAACTGCAAGGGTATATAAACATCGGATTGCTGAAGTTTGCTTGCTTTCTTGTTTTTTCTTAATTTTTTTTAGTCACATCTTGCATACTACTTTTAATGAAGTGCTTTTTAAATGATTTGTACATGGAGAGCGAAAGGGCGACGGAGTCGATGGTGGGTCCTGGGTCGTGACTCCTGTCTCGCGGCCGATCAATGCCCACTTGATGGCAACTAATCCCCGTGTCAGCATCTGTTATGTTGTGTATATCGCCGCGTGGCTTACGTGTTATACATTGAGAGCGACCCAGAATGTCAATAGCTTGTTAAAGCCAGGCAGCCAAAGAGCCGGAGGCAAAGCCAACCGTTTAGTCCTGTCAGTATCATCTTCTTATACCCTCATCCTGCTCTCTATCGACAACCCTGGCCATTGTGACGCAAATTTGTAACGAATTGTTTGGCCGAAATGAGTAAACTTTATTAAAAACACTTTACAGAATGACACAATTTATATTTTCGACACCATTGCTCGTCGGTCAGCCATTGTTCGCTGGCCCCGGCTTTGTTCGACCATCTATGTTTATGGCATCAAATTCGTCCTGCTGTGCCGCACATCCACGAACATACACAAAATTGCTTTTAAAGAGCAGAAATGGTTTAGTGCAATGTAATGTTCCCGTTTGATGGCCACACGCTGCTCCGACAATCAGTCACAGCGGGCTGCAGGCTCTCCTTGTTTGGAAAGGGGATGTCCTTTGGGCGAGCAGCCTCGCAAATTGTCCAGGTGAAATTGATTTGAATGCACCTGGCCGTCGGTACACTGCACCTAAGGTGGCCGGGAATAAATCACTTTAAGCTTTAGTGACAGCTCCCGAGTGGAATTCAATCTGGGCCTGCCCGCCGAACCGAGCTAAAGTAATGGATGTGCACCCCATCGGTCGCTCTAAATGAAATTAATTAAATCGAAGTATGTCCTGACTTCAGGGGAGCACTGGCTAAATCCTGGCAATGGCGTCGCCACCAGGAGTGTCAGTGTCGCCAAACAAACTCTCGGAATCAATTTGGCCAGCTTCCAGCGATGATAATGACGGCGGCAGCGCTCAGCTCCCTCCAGCCCACCTATTAATCAACTTTCAGCTCAACTTTTGTTCGCCAAACATGTGCTCGTGGTGTAAGACAAGTTTGAACAGCGTATAATCAGCTTCACCACCGAGGAGCGAGGCAGTGAATGATGTTCCATCAGAAGTTTGCTCTGGCACGACATGGTCGTAAGGATGCCTCGAAAGGCGGCTGTGATGACTGCTTTTATAGATATCTTTCCGGATTGTTAACCACACCCATGGTTATTCATAGCCGCAGATTAAGATCCGATTAAAGTAATGCATAGCAGTTATCAGTTTCCGGTATATTTCCCCTGGCACGACAAGTTATTATCCATTAATTGCCCCTTCTTAAGTGGCACCAATCCGGAATTTCTTCCACGGCAGCACTGATGACTCGACCGGCTGGGAAGTGGGCCACATTTTCCAAGTTGTTTCCGCTGTTTTGAGCGTGTGCAAATTTGATTAATGAGCCTCCGCCCACACGCTGCCAGTCAGCTTGTTAGTCAATGGGACAAAGAGGAGGGAGCCCCAAACTATTCGAACAAGATTGCCGTAAGTACATTTAAATCAGTAAGGATTCATTCGTTCAATTTGTGTTTTCATCTTCAATATATGTAATCATGCTGAGCTGTGGCCCCGGGCAGAGCTCCTCTGAAACCACCGACCCCACAGACCACGAACCACTTCTGCCCGACTCACTTCGTTGCAAATAGGCTTTTGGGGAGCTTCTCAATTGCCAGGAGACCAGAAACACACGTGTCTTGGCTAATACTTTGCATATGGAGCGTAATGTCCTTGCTGCCGGCGGAGTCAGATACTGTGCAAATTCTCCAGACATCCAATTAGTAGATTTCCACCTAATTAATGGGATTAAAGTTCCTGGCGAGCTGATGACCACAACCGTTATTGGGTTAATGAAGTATCCCATAACTACTGGTGGTTTAAATTATCCAGATAAAATAAACTTCCAAGAAGGCCAATTGAAATACTAAATGTGGGATAAACTCAGGTTCTCAACGAGAAGTTCAATTTTCTTTAGGTAGACTTTGTTTTTGCAGGAAATGGCTTTCATTTAACATTTTGAGTAGAAATCTATTTATTGTATTAACACAACAAATTTCTCTGAGCTAAGTTTATTTTCTGTTACTTCAAGGGGCTAAACACTTCAGCTTTTTATCAACCATTATATAAATTATGATTTTGAATCAGAACTATAGATGTTTCTAATTTAAAATTAGACAGATTAAGGCTTCAGGAAAAAAGTAGTAGTTTTGACCAAAATTATAATACCATCTGCAAGGGTATAAAAATTTAAACTTTGTTTACGGAGTAAATCAATTAAATTAAAATCGGGCAATAATATCATATATCTGCAATAGAAACGATGGCAAAATGTAGCGCAAAATCGACATAGCTTCATTGTTTTTAGTAATATAGGCATAGAAATCGAAATTATGCTGATTAAAAGTTAAACTACTGTCTTTTAAACATAGAATAGCTATTGTACATTTATAAATCCAATAACTAAGCTGTACTTTAGAAGAAAATAAATCTTCCTTCGTAAATAGGATGACCTTCAGGTTTTTATTTTCTTTCAGAACGATTCAGAGCGATCTTGGGCCAAAATCTCGATTACTTAAACTACCTGCTTTGCTGCATTTGAACAGACTTAGGTAGAAATGGTAATTAAGGAATCTTTCTTATATATTTTCTTGGAAAATGTAGAAGCAGGTAACAAATTGTAGATTTCTTAAGTATCGTAACGCATGCTATAAATAGCTAGACCCGCTGGAAAACAACTTAGTTGCAGGAATACCGTCAGTTTGCACATCACCAGGAGAGTCGCTCTAGCCATGTCCGTCGCAAACTAGTCCCTCAATTTTAATTCTATATTCCAAGAAATTATAACTTTGTTGTTTTTAACTTTTTTTTTGGTTCGTTGAGATTTGGTAATATTTAAATATTATGGAATTACGGTTTTAAATAAATTAAAATCGGACAACAATATCAAATAGCTGCCAAAGAAACGATGGCAAAATGCAGCGCAAAGTCGACACAGCTTCATGGTTTTTAGGCATAGAAATCGAAGTGTAGGCGGTTTGTAATAACTGCACGGGTATATAAACTTCGGCTTGCCGAAGTTTGCTTCCTTTCTTGTTATAGTATAAATTTATTTATTGTTCTGAAAACACTTAATTTGTCTGAGTTAGATACATTCTTTGTTAATCTAACTTGCACAACACAGCTTTAAAATTTTTCCTGCCTTTACTTGTTAAAATTGTTGTATTTATTAAATTAAATGCCTTGCAATGTTCCCATTTCTTTCGAGCTTCAAATGAAAAAGAGCAAAGAAAGGTACTTCGTTTTACCGGGCATAAATTATTCTGAGTAGAGCTGATGTTTTCCAGAATTAAAGGAAAAATTTTCTTGCGATTGCTGAGTGCACTGCCGACATTTAAACCCGTATAAACAAATTACAGCGAAATGTCAGCAGGCAAAGACAAAAAGCGGGCACACACTGGGATTCGCTGCGTGGGTTTTCAGACTTAGTGCATTGTGACCGGATGCAGAGCAAAGGACTCACCTTTAGTGTGACGCCCCCCAGGTCGTACTCGCGATTGTAGAGATCCTCGACGGTGGCGCGATATTTGTCCGTGTAGGTTTTGAACAGGAAGCGCTTCACAATGGAGCTCTTGCCCACGCCGGCACCGCCCAAAAGGACGAGGCGTATGCGCTCCAGGTCCGCCATGCTGTTGGCCGCTTTGTCGACACGTCCTGTTTAGAAATCTGGTGTCGTCGAGTGGACTGCTCTTCAGCTTCGTTTGCCCTGTAGTGGAATGCCTTGGATTTGTTTGCTCCCTTGGCCTTAGCGCTGCATTATGCCGGATTTGTGTGCGGGGGCATTATAAGTCAGAACACTTCCTCGATTTCCGCTGCGAGCTTAGTGTTTTAGTAACACTTTTACTCTGGCCATTACCATTACATAGGCAAACGGCAGGAGGGACGACAGCAACCACCAACTAGACTTCCGGCCGGGCAACTTCCGCTTCCGTTCGCGAAGTAGTGTGACTCTGTGAATGCAAATAAAAGGAGTGAACTTTAATTTATAATAATATGCTCCATTATTAAGTCTGGGGTGGTGCACTTGAGGATTAACTAAGGACACAACGGCCTTGGCTGTAAGATTTATATTTGGAGTGTATTATTCCTTAATTAGTTCAATTGAATCCTTTATTAAAAGACTAAGTTTTCTATATTTGTTTGAGAAACTTAGAGAGTATATTCAAGGTTTTAACTTTAGTTTTGACCTATCAAAGTTATATACATCCTTTATTTAAAAACCTAGGTCTTTGAGACATTTTGTATAACATTTTATGAATTACTACCCAAACAATATTCTTAGTTTCAACCAATAAAGCCACATTTTCCATAATTTTGCCTTAAGGTATTGCAATTTGGGTTTCAAAACTGAGTTTCAGGTTTCGCCGGCAACTTTGCATCCCATCCATTTCTGTTTGCTGCCTCTGATTGGCCGTGCCAAAGGAAGCGCCGCCGCTCGGGCTCAAAGTATCTGATAGTGCAGTGCATGTAATCATAATCTGCTCACGTGCTCGCCCCACAAATCAGATAAACATATGAGAGCGCTCGGCATCCGGAGGCCATGCCAAATAGCCCGGCATCGATACAAACTAGGACCAGCCAATTCAAGTGGCTTTCCCCCCCAGATGCAATCCAAATAAGAACCGAAAACGTATGCCCCATAAAGCAATAGACAAACACAGCGAGCGATGGAGTGGGAAATGCACAGGCAAAGACTTCCTTTTCTGCCCCTGGATGAGTTTGTGATGTAATGTGCTTGGCAATTCAATTTGCCAGCATCTCTGAAGTTCTTAAAGCCAGCCATTGGCACCTGTGCCATCAGGTTCGGGCATCCATCCTCCGGCATTCTCTTGCCCCGTAATTGCAACTTAATATAATTAGGTTTTCCTGGTAAATGCAATTTATTGCCATCAACTGCACAGATTGCTGCTGCTGCTGCTCATGAGTGGGCAAATTTCGTTAGACGCCTAACTGGATGGGTGAGTTCCCACCCGCGTGCAGATAATAACGATCAATTTAAGAGTGCAGACTGCATCAGCTCCTAATTATTCCGGGGCTAATGAATTCGCACTAAAAACTAACAAATTGCTCCCCCGATGCGGATGCTCTGGCCAGAGATGTCGCCACCTGCAGAAATGTGAACTTTTCCGCACAGGTGGTTTATGGCCCAATCACCTGGTGGAGTTATGGACTAGCTCATTTTCACTTGGGGTTCTTAGGGGGCATTGGCTGAGCAGCAAGGAAGATAAATAGCTGCTTGGATTTATGACATTTATATTAGGGAGAAGTAAAGCTTTAAGGCGCATTTTCCTTCCCAGTACTTGAATATTTCCCCTCTACTTATTGTAGCCTTGAATGCAAACTTAGAGAAGAATATCTAATGCATGTGAGGCTCGCCACAGGCGTAGCATCGTATTTTTAATACCTCGTCCTGGTTGGGTCGAATTTCTAAATGCAAAAACCACCTGAACTTGTGCCGCTCTCTTGTCGACAGGCATCCATGCAAATTCACAACTATTTACATTGCGCTCAGGATAATTTTTAATGAAAAATCCACCAGAACGGAAAATGTTGTTGTTCTCAACAGCAGCATACGAATGCATATTAATTTGCATATAGTTTAGGCAGGCGGCCTGCAAAAAACAGAGAGTATACGCCATGTGGGACATTCTGTTTGCAGTGGATAATGCAATGTGAAGTAGCGCAGGTACGGATGCTTCACATGAGCGGAAAGCGTGCGGATAATGACATAATTGGATGGAAAAGAGGGGGGGAGGGAATTTCCCACGGGCAGACTAAATTAGAAAATTTAAATATCAATATTAAAACTCGGTGCTCTCACCAATTCCACCCCCTCAGGACTCTAGTTGAAACATGTCCCACGATTCCCGGGCCCCCAAAGCGCAAACTTTCGCACACGCAACAGCCTTGGATATGTTTTTCTATACAAAAATTTAATTAAATCTACTAGGCCCACGCCGAAGACAACTGCCAACAGCTGTGGAAAACATAAAAGAATTGCTTACCCAGGCCAAAAGTTTTCACTTTACATTTTAAAGCAAGCTGAAGGAGCGAAACTTGAATTAATTTTTCTGTTTTCCACAAATAAAAAGCGTTCCTGTTGTTGACATTTTTTGTTTTTATCTTCCCGGTAGCGGACCACGGACTACCGAAACATGTCATCAACAACTCAAAGGGCAGAGACCCTTTAAAACTTTTCCGAAACGTGTTTGCTCCAGCAGCTCAGAACTGCAAGTTGCCAGCACAACCACCGCAAAAAAAAGGGAGGAAAAAATAAAGAAATCGAAAGCAGCAAATTGGTGTTCCCTTTTTTTCATTCGCTTTTCTGGAAATCAATTTATGTTTTTGCCCCTGCGATTATTGGGAATGTGTTCAGCTGGCTTTTGTGGTGCCGGTTGAATATGGAATCATAGCCCGGAAAGAGCCAGGAATGGAGGAGCTTATGTGTGAAGTGAAGCATCTTATTGATTAGTTTCTTAAAGTATGAGATCTGGCTAAGAGCCCAAGCTTCTTGCCAAATGCATTCCTAGGCTCGGAGGCATTTAAAATGTCATCAAAAGCACATTTGCCTGTTGCGAAAACACTAGGACACTTCTGCACTCAAGGACGATCTGTGAGCAATGGCAGGGGACAGCATATACATATGACACGATAACAACCGAGCACTGTGGCTTAAAGACTCAACTGGCCCGAAGGGGATTGGGGCCAACGAGACAAAGGGACAGCCGGGGGAATTCTAAACTTTTATACCCATGGAGACAGACGGACCACGTCAAACAATATGTGCGAGGGCAGCATTTATAAATATTTATTAGCCGCATTCCAATGCGTCCTGCAGCGCTCCGAAGTTGATTAAAATGCCTCAGATACCACAGGGAGATCAAAAGTTGCTCTAACATATCAAAAAAAAGTCCGCGAAAAGTTGCCAACTCTCGTATGGTTATTAGTGTGTATATCTGGCATGAGTGGCACTTCCGCTTGATCGCTCCAAACATCCATGTTAACCGCTTTTGTTGCAGATGATGGACATGTGCGTTAACCTTCCGCCATCAACTGTCACACAGTGAGAAATTTTAAGCATAAAGCTTACAAACTTAAGGTCGGACTATGATGGGCATACCGAAAACTTGTTTTCCTTTTTACAAAATTTACCCACTAAAAGCTAATGTTTCCTTCTGTCGCTTTAATAAAAATTAAATTTTGCGATTGATTTAGTTTTTTGATAAATATAATATAACACATGCCAAAGGACAACAGTGTCTGTGTCACGGTAATCGAACCCTTAACTTTGTGTTTTAGTCAGTTTGTTAACAAAACGACACCAATTAAAAAACTCTTTAGATGCAAAATAATAAAATATTTTTCACCACAAATTTAAAACGTGCCTAATGCTTTTCATTGTATATTTTTGACACATAGCTCACATGGGTGGGGATTAGGAGGTTCAATCCCCACTCGGTCAAAAAGTGAAAGAAAATATGGTATTAAAAATGTATGCTACTGAAAATTTGTTTTTAATCCCAACCCCACAACAAAATCCTGAGTCCGCCACTGTGCAAATGGAGGTTACCCCTTTCACATCGAAAAACTATAAGCAACCCTTTTTACTATCGTTACTTTTCTGAAAAGTTTTATGCTCGGTATTCGTAGAAATAAAGTATATGTATTTGTTGGAAAGTATGTTACGCTTAAAAGTTGTAAGTATATATATTTATATAATTTATCCGGAATATCTGAATCTTAAAGAGGTAATAAGCATGTATTAAAAGTATATACCCAAAAAACTATTCCACACATCTTTAAAGAAAATTTACTATGTACAACACTTTTTGTTGATTATTGGGTATCTCGAAGTCGGAAATCCCGACAATAGAGTTCTTTCTTGTTTGCAATACTTTGCATGTTGCCAACTACAGTTTAACTATAGTTACAACATAAACACCAACTTGAGTAATTATAAAGTATTTTATTTAACAAATGGCTCCCGCTTACTAAGTAATAGCTAGTAGTTTTCCGTTTGGGTTGGCTTGAAATTTACTCAGCCAAAACTTCTTAAGTGACTTGAAATTCTCTGGTCAGCCGCAAGTTATTGCCAAGTGTGTTTTGGTTCAACTTGATTAGTTTGCCATTTGTTAATGTAAAGACCACAAAATTAAATTTATTTAAGGCTTACGGTAATTTGTACCAAAAATTGCCAACTTTATTGGGGTTTGGCCTCAAGGACTTTCAACGACTATAAAGTGTTACATTTTATATGTGATTAACTTTTGGCATGTGCTGTGCTCGTGCTGTGAGCTGTGGCTTTTGTGGTGCTTAAATCATAAAATACGCTTTTATGTTGCATGCCAATCGTCGCGTCATTTGCCATCTGGCGCCAAACAACCATACATGCAAAGGAATTAGCCCTGTTTTGAGAAACTCGGGGATTTATTGCAATGGTTTTGAGCTGCTAATAGGCCCGAAAACGACCACAGCGATAAACAAATGATTTTACGACTCTGATGCTGGTTGGGCCTGGAAACCCTGCCACATAATCACACCCCTTCACCTCCCCACACATCGCGTTTTGACCTCTTGCCCAATCTAGGGGCAGTTTTAGTTGGGGGCAGCACCGGCTTAACGATTACAAAGTGGCGTCGCTAAATCTGGGCCACCAGGCGTTGCGTTTAACTGTTGATTACTGCGATGATGACAGCTCTTGATTGTCTCCCTGCCTCCTAGCCTGTAATCCTGAACACCTTTCACGCCCCCACACTCATATTTCCCTCGCTGCGTACCCTATATAAATCTCTGGTATGTTACAACTCTGCCTCATCTTGCTACCAAGGTTAGTAACATATTAAATATATATGTAGGTGCTATACACTTAATCATTTACTTCATATCTTTATACTCTTTATACTCTATCTATCATGCAAGAAAGAGTGTGGACATCGCAATGTCAACATGGTTGTTGATTACTTTATACTTTTAAATACAATTTACACATTTTACTGTGTTCACAGAATTAAATTTACACATTAAAGTCAATACTGATTTTTGAAGAATAATTATATTAATAATAATTATATTCACAATTTTGTTCTTGATTAAGAATTAAGAATATTAATCCTTCCCAACCTCTCTTTTCTTGTTTATATGTTTCCAAATCTTAAACTTTACTAGACCAAAAATTTGAAAAAACAAATCTGCTTAAGTTTGGTAATGCTATAGACTCTATAAGTATATAAAACAAAAAAGTTATAATTTTATTTTCCTTTTTTCCCGATTTTTCCTATGATATAGTACGCCGATCCGACCCGTTCAGTTTTATATACTACCTGCAACAGAGAAAACATCTTTTGCATTCAAATAGTTTTAAAACAGAGGGACTAGTTTGCACAGAAACGGACTGACAGTCGGCCACGGCTAGTTCAACTCGGGTGACTATGCGATATATAGAATGTATTATTGTGTCGAAAATATGACTGAAATTATAATACCCTTTGCAAGAGAAAAAAAATATATATTTTCAGGGTGAGTAGCTCTTGTATAACCCAGTCATATGCGTTTGTATGTTATTCTATTTACTGCTCGTCTAGCGAGTATAAAAATATGCCTATATTCGTGAAGGGATGAAATTTAACATAACACAGAGGACCAACGTAGCGAAAACATATCTGGTCTAACCAATTTCATGGTGGAGGCGACGCATTAAAGCCTTTTTCTTTCTGGCTCAATGGCGTGCAGAAAACGGGTCACTAACTGTTACTTATTTATACTAATCACGGCAAATTGCCGCCGAGGAGGGCCAGCTAAAAGGCTGAAATGGAGTGTTAGGGTGCCAGAGTCCCCTGTGAAATGGCGGGCAGAGAACAACGACAACGCCTTTTATCTGTTCGACTTAAGTGTTGTGAGAAACTTTGTTGAGGTATCTAAATATAGAAGGCGACGGCGAGGGCGAGGTTGAGGTCCTTTTGACCGCCCGGCATTCGGGCAAAACAATTTGCACTTGAACTGAGCTCATTATTCCACCGTCGATCCTGTCGTGTTCTTAATGAGCAAACTCTGTGGGGCAAAAACTTAGCTGCAGGAACAACAAATTAGTTGCAGCAACCGGAATCTGATGCAAATTGGCAAGCTTGAGCCGAGCCATGTGGCAGGGAGCTCGACTAATTGGACAATGGGAACAGAATCGGAAACAGAAACAGAAACAGGATCAGAGCCAGAGCCAGAGCCAGAATCAGGAGCATTGCATGAAAGTTACCTAATCGACTTGGCCAGGAGTGACATCAAAAGGCGCTTAGCCTTTGCGTTTTATCGACTCGATTCACTCGTTATCTGCAGCTGCACTCTATCGCACTCTAATCGAGTTCGGTGCGATTTCGCAATCAAGAAAAGGTTCCGCACGCAAATTTTGTAATCGACTTTACGCTGATGAGGTCTGTGAGATGGCTGAAAAGCGGATTCAATAAATTTGATTGCAACCGAAGCGTGAAAAAGCCAGCAAGGCAAAAGCTGCCGGCACTAGGATCTACTCGCTGACAAAAAAAGGTCAGGCAGTCTGCAACCGCGAAGCTCCGCCCGCTCACACGACCCTCGGGTCACAGAATCCCCGGCTAATGGCTAAGCAAACAAGCCAAGGACGAGGACCAGGATAGCACCATCAAGGGTGTGGGTAAATTAATGCAAAAACTTAATCAGGCGCGAGGAAGGGGAAACGACTTGTGGGGGCGTTGGCGAGGAGCAGGTGCAGATAGCTGGCGTTGGTTGCAGCCGGTCTCCAAAGGGGTCGTCATCGATTGTCAACATCTGGCAGGGCCACAAATTAAACACAAACAGACCAGAGACGACGAGACAGCTGTGGGACCACCCGCTCACTCCTTTCAACTTGTACTTTGGCCAAAAGAGTGCAAGCAATGCGCCTGATTGTCATCGCTATTGGCAGTTGCTAGTGATGCTAATATCCGGTCTTGTACGAAATAAGTAATCTGAAGGCCTTACATCGTCATACTGGACAACAGTCTTTTTCGGTGCAGGCCTGAGGGCATTATATTATTTTGTTTATATTGACTATTTCTGTTTTTAACGCGTGGCAGTTGCTGTCCATCTATTGTGTTGGTTGCTATCACAAACGGTAGAAAAACTAGTTAGCCTCATTAAATTTCTTGGTTGTTAAGATAAACATGACTTCTAAAGCACATATATTTTTTCTTATGCTTATAACATAAAAAAGTGACATAAAAAGCTAATAAATTGCTATCTATTGTTAGGCATCTCAAGGATACTTAAAATTGAAAATCAACTATACACTAAGGTGTCGAAGTTTTTTGCACTCCTTCGAGTTTATCAGTGAAGTGGTGAGCTTTATATTTTATTTAATTTTAATAAGTAGAAAAGTGACTAAGCTAACAATTCTTTATTATGAAATGACAGAACCGCTTCTTTAAAATCCTTTAAAGGCAGCAAATAAAATTATTTAATTAAGTGATACAAGTTATAGGGAGAAGTCATAAAAGATATAATTGTACCCATTGTCCATTAACGTTCTCCTGAAAACCCAAAAAACCGTATAAAATAACTAAAAAAAAAGAGAAAGGGAACATATTATCAAAATTTAATAAGAATTATTGCCTGGCCAAGAAAAAACACGAAAAGTGTACCGAATAAAATGTACCTAGCCAGTTCCCACCACAGCTCGTTACCCATCCGCCCTGTTGGCTGGGGAATCGAAGTAATGTCTGGATGGTTAGAATCCTTTGACTGGCCACGTTCCATGCAACAGCAACAGCAACAGCTGCAGTTGCATTTGCAATGACAGTGGCAGACTTGCCACAGTTTTCTCGGAGGAGGATTCGGGGCACGTCTGCCCCGGCCGTTTGTGGGTTAATCGCATTGCCAGCCAGCAAACACGACGACAATGGCTTTGCCTTTGTGTGCAGACGCGTCTTGGCGTCAATTGATTTGACTTGGCCCGATTCTGACCCACTTGGGGCCACTTTCCCAGCACGGGTAAAATGGGATTGCGTCTGAGTGTGCGTTCGCTCGGCAATTTTGGCACTTCATACGGGTTTGCTTAGTACTCGCGTCTATGTCAAGAGCGATAAAAATTTATAAGCTTCTCGAACGGCAGCACCCAGCCGCCCTGCAAATTGTACTCCGCTGCCGAACAATTTCACACTTGGCACTTGATCTGAATTTATATGCATGTTTTATTCGAACTGTGAATAATTGAAACAAATGTGGGAAAGCCATCACAGCCATAAATTTCCATATATTTATGCCCGAGGTATATAAAAATGGAATGCAATTGCTGGCAAATAAGAATCGCTTTTTAGAGCATAGATAAGGACAGATCTCGAAGGGTGCCAGCATAGTGTAATAGAGCAAACTTTAACCCATTTTTCGAGCTCCTTTATAGCATATTTATTTACGATTTTCCTCTATAATATTTACTTTGTCAATTTAATTTACTCCGCATCCTGCCTTCTTTATGTTTAGCCATGCACGTCTCCGCAATTCCGAAGAGCAAGACATCCTTGGTAAATTTCAATTAAAATGGGAAAATCTGCACTATCAAAAAAATGCACACCAACACAAAGTCAGCTTTCACGCGAAAGGGAGAAAGCAAAACAAGGGAGAATTGGAGTGGGAGTCATGCGTTGGCGCTTTTGTTAAATGCTAAATATCTGGCTGGATATAAATTGAGCTTATTTATCAAAGTTTTAATTAAAAACTTCATAGAAGAACTCTCCAAATTGCTAAGTGTGTAATTACAACTGTGACGACGGCACAGCACCTCAGTGGCCCGGGAAGCCCAGATCTCAGATCTTGAACCGGAACCCAAGGTGGAGATGGGGCAAGGACGATGAGGGAAATTTCAACGTCATCAGCCTTAATGTATGCAACAAATAAAATTCACACAAAATTGAATTAGACTTAATAAACACGAATGCCGTGGGACGTTGGAGAGGAAATGGAACTACGCAAACGCACAAAGGACGAAGCGACTGAAAATCAACCGGAAACAAGGAAAAGTACCCCGAGAAGATGAAGACGGAGATGGAGGACAAGTTCAAGTTGTCTAGAACGTAATAGAGAAGCAATGCAAAGGCAGATTCATAAAGCACGCAACGCGCGCTTTACGCGTGAGTGGGTTCGGAAAATGGAGAGAGTGAAAAGCGGGGAAACAGCGGAAACACGAGCAAACAACCAGCACAACAAAGAGGCAGGGGTGAGCGGGGGAAAACGGAGCGCTGCGACACGGTGAAAAATGTTAAAAAGAAAACGGAAAGAAAAATCACAAACAGCATTCCCGACATTCCAAACCCGGAGACCCAGAAGACCGAACTCACAGCACGCCAGGAATCCCAGATCGTCCATAGAAAACTTACTTCAGCTAATATATACGAGGGTCTGTCGAACTTTGAAATTTCCAAAACATATATTACGCATACGTCACGTTGTCCCAGCAATGTGACAAACGACTAATGGGCAGCCCGAAAAGCTGGCAATCAGATCAGCCAACACACACATTTGGCCTAATGAGCACATCTCCGGCATAACCTACTTTGTTTCGTATCATCCGCAACGTCCAACCATCCAACGTCAGCGGCACAACAAAGTGGGCATAATTTGATTAGGCCTCTTGTCATACTACCGTATATACGGCTTCCTTTGACGAGATTCCAGCGATGCCGCCTCACGGCCTCAAACTTTCGCAAAGTGTAGAGCGACCTGGGAATGAGCAGCACGCCGCGCCTTCAAAAGGCCGCCGGGCATTGACAGAGCGTTGCGAAAGCCAACAAATTGACGGACAGAAGGACTGAAGGACTGAAATACTGGCCAACTGGCAAAAAGCGCGTACGCAGGAGTTGCCACGGCCGCTGGAGGAGATATAAAATAAATTGCGGAATGCCAACAAATAAAAATTTATAAGTGTAGGCACAAAAAACCCTCCAGCCAGCCAGCCAGCCAGCCAGCAACCCCACCATCAAAACGAACCCACGTCGACCCGACCCAACTTCCTGGACACGCTCCACCTAGGCCAACATTTCCCTTGTCAAGGACGACAGAGCCGGGACGATTATAAAGAGATTTGTGTGTCTGCGACTCGGTTGAAGTTTTTTCAGCCGTTGCGGAGGAAGAAAAATCCCGAGGAGCTGGAAGGCAAGGAAGTCGCGTCGCAAGGACAAAAGAAACGGAGCAGATTTTGCCTGCCCGGTCTGATGAGGCGCTGATGACTGTCATCATAATCTCGATTAACATAATAATATACGTTATCTTTATCGGCCCTGATGATGCGCCCGATTGCCTCCTACTTTCTCTTTTGGCCACATTGTTGCCTAATTTTATCCTTCGGCCCCCAAATTGCCTATCAGGTTGCCGATCAGATTTATTTTTTATTCCTCTTGCGTTTGCCCCTGGCGATTTGAAATTAATTGCTTTATCAGCCCATAAAAGCTGGTCAGATTTGTCATGTCTGAGGTGGGAGAATTGGCAGGCCGCGGTTTGCAATCGATTTTCGAATAACACTTAGGCACTTTAAATGTTTAAAAGCTGAGCGATGAAAAACGACCTCAATTTGATATTATCATCGCGGCTGGAAAACCAAAAACGCAAAAAATGGCAGCTAAACTTTAGAAAATCCACTCGAGCCGTACTGCAGTGGTATCCGAAGGGGGTGAGGGGGGGTTGACGGATATACGAACTTATTGATTGCTCTGCCTCAGAGGCTGCTGCGCGGTATTTGAATTGAAAAATGGGAAGCGGCCAAATGGCAACAAAAAGGGGCAGCCGGTTGGCGGAAGTTTAGACGAGATTGACTATGGACCAAGCGCGTGGATTGGGGGACACACGCCTATGTATATTGTGAGTGATTCACTGAGGCATATGCTGATGGCGTTTCATTTTTCCCCACATAAATCCTGCGAGTTTGTGCAACCCTTCGACTGTTCTGACAGTCTGCTCATAAGAATGGGGATTTGACAACAACTAAGCCACTTTTTCCTCATCTTTGCTAAGCGATGACAGCAATATATGGACTTGCAGGATATTTCGTCTTCATACAGTGTTTCGTTTGGCCTCACTGAGTTTGACACTTTGAAATTGAACCGAGTCAAGTTTTGGTTAGAGTGTTGTTCCGTAGAGTCTGCGGTGAGTTATCATTCGCCTCCTTTTGGGAATGCACTTGGCCAGGCAGTCCACATCCCCACCCCCACCCTGTGTTGTCTTCGGTTTTGTTTTGGCCTTGTCTTTAGTTTTGATTTTCCACTTGATCGAGTGCAAACTTCGGGCTGCTTCCCCGATCCCCTGCTCACTCAGGCGTGTTATCAAATTATAAACAATTTCAGCGTGAATATGCATTGTTAATGCGACGGAATTGTTCACGTTAATTAGGTTGCAGCGCAAAGAGCCAGAACAGCTCCCCACTGACCGCTTTGGTCCTGCAAATCGTGGGCTCGTGGCCGTTGGTGTCCTAGATTAATTTCCTGTTTGAAGAGAACAATTTCCACGAAACGGTGTCTTGAAATCGCTGTGCAATTAAAGTGAATTGCTCTACATAAATATATAAATATGCTGAGCTCAGGTGCACGTGGCATGCTTTATTTTTACCCATTATATAATCCAGTTGAGGAGCTTGCCACAAGCACGTTCCACCCTTTTCATTCCGATTCAGTTTTCCTAGTAGTAGCAAATGCGAAATGGGCATTTGTCTCAAAAGTTAAAATTGCTTTTAATATAATACGATTTCTGTTTGCTTTGGCATGCTTCGCATTCCTTGAATGTTTCGCAGTTTTGTTGGCCAGCATTTAATGGTCATTAAGTGCCTTCAAACGTGTCCCATCGCCCGGGTTGTTGAGACAATTTTGTACAATAAAAATTCAATAAAGCTGGAGAAAAGGGGCACTCCAAGCGGTTGGGGAAAAGCCAGAGACCAAAAAAAGAGGAAAATCCGTAGGACCATAAAATCAGCACAAAACCCAAACACACATCACCATCGAGATGATAATCATGGCCAAAGAGTGGAAGACAACAAACATGGTCCAGCACTTTAATCAAATGAGACCGCAGCATCAAGAGGCTGTTCACCCACAAGTATTCCGGCCGTGTGTGTGCTAAAATTTCAATGAAGCCATTGGCAGCCAAGAGGCCCAGAAGTGCTGCCCGGAAAAAAGAGCAAAAACTATTAAAGTAAGTGGAAATGGAGGCATTAAGGCGGAAACACGAACTCACACATTGGGACATGGGGTGCGTTGTCAAACCAAGTGGAAGCTTTGAACCTTTTATGTGCTTTTAATTTTAATACAACAAAAAGGCAAAGAAGAACAAAACAATTTTCCAGGCATTATGTTTTGCCATTTTTGCCAGCATTTAGTTGCCACTTTGGGTGCCATGGCCCGACCCTCCTGCTTCTCCCCTCTCGTATGCATTTTCAATTTACACTTTGCATACGGATTGCAATTCACGCCAGCTGTCGGCATTCTCAGGGATAAGCCTGTGCGTACCACAGTGCGTATGCGCGATGTGAGAATACATAAGGCACAAGCCTTAAGTAGGAAGCTCCTCCGCATGGCAGCCACAACAAATGGTACGTCCTCGAAGGTGTCAACTGCAACAACCAGAGAGCTCTACTATGCCAAAAGTATGAGCAACGCTATGCCCAGAGGCATTCAGTTTATCAATTATGCGAGTCAGATGTAATTAATAGCCTTCACAGACAAGCCTCAGCCTCACGGGATCCTTTGTCCATGACAAACGGCAACGAATGTGGTGGAATTAATGGACCACACTCAGAAGGCCTGACTTTAATATCAACTCGATCGGGCCGACAACGACACACACATAAACAGGGAGCGAAGCAATGCAAACTATGGTAAATGCCATCGCACTTCAGGCATCCGGTCTAGACTTCATTATGATATAGTGTGCGCTCGAGTCGGGTCCCCGAGGAGCTGCACAGCTGGCCCTACTTAAGATACAATAAAAAAAAGCAAGCATACCTTCTGGGGCATATCTGCATAGCTCTGCGTGTGTGTGTTTTATCCCCCATTCGCAGTTTGCCAGCAAAAACGTTTAATCTAGCATAAACATATGGAACATAAGCATTTACATGCGACTGTGTACATACATTAAGGGATGAAGGCGACAGGTGAGTATTAAAACCACCCCCTCCCATCATCTAAACCCCCCCACCCACCCCCCTTAATAACGGCTTAAAGAAGTCAAACTCGAATGGGCTTTAAAGTTGAAATTATTTATGCAATCTCGGAGGGAGTTGAGTAAACAGTTGCAGCTTTCGATTACCAAGAACTCCTGTATTCGTGCACAAAAAACGGAATTTATAAACCTTTTTTTTTGCGGAATTTCTGTTTACTTTTCTTTACCAAACAGAAATACTTGGAAAAACATTCGACAAAGAAAACAATTAGGCGAATGAATTTTGCAAAAGAAAATGTATAGGATAGGAAATATGAATCCAAATTAAAGATCTGATATTAGTGAAGTAGGGAATTCCATGAAATACTAAGCTCAGCGTTTCTGTGCATTCAAGTACTTCTAAGGATTCTCTTAAAAATGGAAACTGATTGTCGGTTCTTTAGAAATAACGGACTTTATTATTAATTTAATTTAATTCGAAATCCTCTTTATTGTTAATGAAAGTGAAAAACAGTAAAACATCAATATCGTACACTGTACTCATTTATTTAAGGAGATTATTAGGGGGTCTATTCATTTTGTCTCTTTGACAACCTTGTTCCACTTTATTTGTGGGACAGTTGATTTTTGCGTTTCATTAAATTTGTAATCTTTAATTGTGATATTTTATTGATATCTTATATATTTAATTATTGGCTAAAAAATAAAGAAAAACTCATAAGTAATATCACATATGTCTAGTGATCCTGATCAATGAAATGAAAAACATAATGCGTACAATTATAGAGCAGTGAATAATTTGTAGGCTTCGCATACACTGCAATTCAAAAGGAAAGCCAAAGCTTAAGCAAGAAAATTGGTTACAAGATTTCAAACACTGGTTATTCCACTCACATTTACTGGATTAAACTAGCTTAAAATCCCCATTCGGAGAAAAGGTAGGAGTTGATAGCCACAGTAAAGAATACAAAGTAAAATTCCCATAGAGCAGTTTTTTGATGGATGAAAAAAACATGGTAAAATCCGATTACGGACCCACAAATCCAGTGCACAAATGGATTGGGTATTGCCATCGGGTGCTTTTTGCACCTTCTATTTATTTGACAAATTTAGAATTTATGACGGACCCACACCGGGTGATGTTCTAGGGGTTCCTAGGGGATGCTTGTGCTTTCTGGCATGTGCGAGCTGTACAATCGTAATAAAAATGCACAACATGGCACAGCTCTCGTCCGCCCCATCCTCCTCCGGAACGGGACACACAAAAGGCAGATCTAAAGGCAACTTAGAGCTTACTAAGACATGTTAACTGCTGCGAGGACTCTTTGTCTCTACACCTTAAAAAAAAAGTGGGGGACAGAGCGAAACTTGCGGCTGCTACAAATTTAATGCGCTTACGATAAATTTTTATTATGCCAGCGAATGCTGCCGTTAAAATTGGATATTGAAGACCCCACCTAGGGATGGATATTGGGAGATGGGTGGTAGAGGGGGGTGGGTGAGGATGCGGCAGGATAGCTTGCGAAAAATTTGAATTTTCCGCCATAATCGTAACTTGTCCCCGTTGGCAGGCACTTTAAAGTCTTTACTTTTGCACTTGCACTCAGTACGTGCTTTGTTTTTTTGCCCTTGTTTATGCCTTAATGTGGCCATAAAATGCAGGAGTTGGTGGCCAAGTCGGGATGGGCGCAATCCGAATGACCGCACGTTCCTTACTAGGTCACTGGGATTTACTGAAAGTCCTGCTAGGCGGGCTTACCTGGCGTATACTTAATCACTTCGAAATAACGTTGAAATTGTGGGAAACTGCAAGTCGGCACGTGAGATTGATTAAATTTCTGATTTATGTTCTCCGGAATCACCCGCACACAAAGCCACAGACACTGGGAACACCACCGACCGAAGGACTAAAAATGTAACCGTCGCTCCTTACACTTCATTCAAAGTTATTATCCGTCGTCAGTAAGTCTCTGGGTTTTCGATGAGGACCGCGTGCGCTGCTATCATGCTGGGAACTGTTTGACTGCCAGCATGGAAAGTGGCTTTTATAGACGGATGGACAGGCCACCACAGTTTTGCCGCCAAGGCATTCAAAACACAACGTGTTGCAGGTCGTGGTTGCGACCAAAACAAACCTTCCAGCGCCCCATTACGCATGCGTCCTTGGGACAAACCAGAGGTCCTTGCTGCCATCAGCTGGGTTCAGAACCAGAGCTTTGGGCCGCAGACGGAGTCGAGGACTTCCCCTCGAACCCACTGGAAAGGTTGTAAGCTCGCCCCTCAGGCATTGTCAACTGAGCTCGTGGTTGGTAATAATTCCTCTGACAGTTCAATTTGAACTGACGCCCGCAAGTTTGTTTTTGGTTAAATTGGCATCTAATTATTGGTTGCCCGTCTTGGTAAAAACTTTAGTTTTATAAAGACCTGCCTTACATATCCGATCAACTGTAACACACTTGCCCATCAGATTGGCGAGCCATCACCTTTCACCTTAGTAAATTTGTTAGCCTCCTGTCCCTAGAGAACAACACTAAATACCAAATTGTTTGGACACGCACCTCAAATGGGAATTAAATCTGATGAGAGGCAAAGAGCTTTACATGTCAAGCAGAGATTTTCATTTAGATGCTTGCGGCTGCCTCGGCAAATATTGACATACAAATGTTAATTATCCTCAGAGCACATTTGCTCTGCCAAAAGGCAAACGAGGACCTGATGTGGCCGACGGGGCGTATGCTCGATAATTGTCGGACACGCCGAGGGTACTCGCCATTTATGGAGCAAGGCAGCTCGTTAATATTCAATAGCATGTATTAAATTTAAAGTGTTAACCAACTTTTGCATCGCCCCGGGTTGAGGACCATATACTGGCTGGGATGGCAAAAAAAAAGCAAAAAAGGGACATCCGTCTCGCCATGTCCTTTGGCATTCGAGAGGACGAGACAGGTCGGTTGACCGGCTGGCAGGAGGTATGTTCCAGCTTACATGGCCAAGTATTTCATTAACCTGCCTCGTCCAGATACGCACTTTGGCAGCTGCTGTCCATGTGAAGAGCGTTAACTTGTTTGCCCGGAACAGTCCTTCCTGTCCGCCCTTTCCTTTGTGTGTGCGCGCTGTGCGATGCCAGGACGAGCTTTAAATTGTGTCCAGTGTCCATTGGAGCGAGCTGGGATTTTATTATCATTTTTGTGGTACCCCACCGTTTTCTGTGGCCAGTGCGAAAGTGTAAACTTTCGAACACCTTGGGCATTCAGGGTCGCGTAATATTTCAGAGTAGGACCTGGCAATGCGGCACCAACAATGGCGATCTCTTTCAATGGGAGTTCAGCGTGCATAAACACAATATGCAACTTAGCAACTTTCGAAATTAAATGCCAATTGCAAAAATGCAATATACACAGAACACAGAATATGACACAGGAAAACCAAGGCAACCAACGCAATCAAAAAAGGCTCTTCCACCCACAACCAGTTACGGCGAGAGCTCTTTTGAATGGAAAACGTGCGCATGACATAATTCCTTAATTACCAAAGTTGTCAGACGCACTTAAAAGTGAGTTACAATTACAGTTTTGCCTCTACAATTGTCTGCTGCAGTATGCAGGATGCGGAATAATCGTTTGGACCCGGCCACCTGGGGAGAGGCACCAACGTGTGGCTGCCACAGACATTAACAAAGGGAAAAGCAAAATATGCATATCACCTAAGCTTTTTACAGTCAAAGAGGCAACCACAATAGTTGACAACATCTCTGTGGAATAAAATCTAAGAATGCCTAAAAGTAAAAATATAGAAGAGCATAACGACACAACATTACAAAAAATCAGATTTTAATAACAAAATGAAAACAAATTACGCTACAAAGCAATAAAGGTTTACATAAAAATAGTTTCATTATTTGAATCAATAGGCTTTTAAATTAATTGTTTAGATTCATATTTGTTGTTATTCCAAACTTATTTCTATACTAGCTGAAACAATTTGTGATCAGTTCAGTAATTTATTTTTGTCGTTTATCAATTGCTAGTTAACTTGTTTATATTTGTCGGTTGGAGGAATGGTATTCATAAAGTATTGCATTACTTTACGTAACGTAACATTTACATTAAATTAGTTAAATTAGTTTCGTTACAAACAGCCAACATTTTTAGGTTGGAAAAACTTGGTTTTGTGCAAGCATCTTTCGGTAATTAATGTTATAGAAGAAGTAAGTTTGCATTTAAGGCAACTCTTAATGAAGTGAAGTCTTTGAGACACGGTGATCATCTTCTTCCGTGGACCACCTTTGAATAAATTCAAGCATTCCCCTGGCTTTATTCACCATTCAGTTAATTTATGTAACTTATCTTTAACACTCAACCAGCGTATATAGGGCATACCTGTTGGTTGACTCGCAAAAATTTCGTTACCTAAATCTATTTTAAAATCCGTTTAAAAAGATCACGTATTAAACATATTTCATTATAAAAGACAAGATATTAACATATTCACAAGCTCTAATTAAATCTGATTCGACATATCTATACCATCCAACAAAATTTACCTTCAATAAAAAAATGTGGTCAGAATCAAGACGAAATGTTCAAAAATGTGATTCGAGATAAGTTTGTCTAAAGTCAAGTTTTAATGGTCTTGAATTAAAACCATGAAAAATATCAAGATAACACAATTCTGAGGCACAACTACTGTTGAACAAGTTAAAGTAAATCAGCTTACTCAAAGAATCATCATGAGGGGTAATAAAAGTAAGTAAATTGGCCCACTCTGATAGGTGGCGAGCGGATCAAACAGTACCTGTCAATTTGGCAAATGATGCAAAGAGCTGTCAGCGGCAGGAATGGAAAAAGGCCTACGCAAAGGCAAAGGACAGCTTGTTAAGGCAGATGTCTAGTGAAGCATGTCGGCCACCCCACCACCCAGTCACCCTACCACCCATCGCCACCCACACCTCAACCTTGAGCTCGGCACTTGTCATGAAATTTCCTATTTGCAGATGCGCGAGTTGCATTTCCTTTCCTTCTCCCAATGCGGTTGATGGTTTTGCTGCTCCCGCCTGTGTTGTCATTTCAATTTCAATTTGCTGACGGAAACTTGAGCGTCGCCCGTGACAACGTAGCCAAAGTTTCGGCATCGCCCTGGCCACCAATTAGTGCTGGAGCCAAGCGGGACACACAGCCTTCGAAAGTGTAATAAAATCCCTAGGAATTGTCAGGCTCGAGTGGAAAACCAAGCGGCACGTCAGCACGGATTTAATTAAAATGTTTTACACGTGCGTAAATCCAGCACTAATTGTTTCACATCCCATCATCCAACTGCATAATTTCGCCGACAATAAACCTGAATTATGGGCCGGCATCATGACCAGGCCTCAGAGGTATGTAAATGTCACAAAACGTTATTAAAACTGCCGCCCAGGGCGGGCAGGATATCACAAGGACACGCTCTGGTAGCCGCAAAAATTTTTCAAATTTAATTTACACCTGTTTAGAAATATGCAAATATCCGCCACAAAAGGCGGTGAGGCCATGAGGGGTATACTACACTAGGTATGTACTCTATATGTGTGAGCCATCATCGGTCAAGGGTCCGGAAAATCCTCGCCGAAAAGGAAGCCAGGAAAAAAGCGAGTCAAACACGGAGAACAACAATTTAGCTGCACTCATAAACATTCGCTCCTGGGAAAAGGGAAGGAGCAAGGAGGAAGGACGAGCAGGAGCCAGAGGATGTGTTGTTGGATGATTGCAGCAAATTGCCAACACAGTTGTTGACTTTTAGCCATGTGCGTGTCCATGAGTCCGCAGGTCCTTGTGTGTGTTTGGACTTTGGCCACTTACCACTGGCATTCAAATTGCCAGCTCCTCCCATCGCATTTCGCCTTCACTCTTGACTCTTTTTGTTCGCCGTTGTGTCATGGATTGATAGCTATACTAACTTTGATTTATTACCCGCTGCACACACTCAGGGGACTGATACAGGGCTGCCAAACAAACTGGCCTTTCGCCAGGATCGGGAGCTCAACGGGGCCAAGTCCTCTTAATAAACTATCAATGTCAACTGCAACTCGGATGGCTCTAATTACAGAAGCAGCCATCGCCCATGCCAACAGCATTATGCAACCCAAAACTAATCAACCAACAAGGTCGATATACCTGTCGGTACTTGTGTCCGTTTATTTGACATCGAAGATTGGCATTTATTGAATGCGAGATACATATTGCGTTTTGAGGTATTAATGGGGGAAACTCCAATTCAGAGCTGGCTCACGTGGCCCAAAAAGAAGGTGCTATGTGCGTCCTTGATAGCGAAGAAAAATGGATGGTCCGCAGTAAACTCGAAAATTTCTTCTCCCACGATAAGGGATTCTATCTCGGCCTTGACAACTGCAAACAGATAATCAATTATGATTGCTTTTAGGTATTTTCATAGGAACACTTACAGGTGGCTCCGCTGGCTGTTGTCCCCTTCTCGTTGACCTCGATGATGGCCTTGTGCTTCACCTCCGAGATGCGAATGGGATCCGGTTGTCTGAGCAGGCTGCTGAGGTTCGCCTCGGGACTAAATATTTTCTTTATACCCAACTGGAAGAATAATATGGGTTATTATATGTTCCCGATTTAGATATAAAATATTTGGAAGTCTCCAAATTAAAACATAAACGTTCGGTGTAGACGAACTCTGCGACTGAATGAAATTATGTTCTCTGCGGCATTTGGCTTTATAGTTTTTGTCCAACTGCCTAATACCTTAACTGAAAAAACATTTTTTATTTTAGAAAAAAACAAATTTGATCTATAATAAAAATCGTAAAATCAAAAATAAAGCAATAGTAAACAAATAAAAACCATAGTTGCTAAAGACCGCTTAACATATTTTCAAAAAAAAATTGTTCTACAGTGATTACGCTAAGATAAAGATGATTTTCCATTCAGCATATCTCTAATTTGATAGGTAACACTGTCATATTTTTACAGCCTAGTCTTCTGTAACAATAGATTTTTCAAAAGCTTACAATGATCCGTTTTTTTTAACTATTTAACAAAATTCAGGGACCTATGTTAATATAATTATACAGTACATCAAACTGGATTTGATGAGTTAGTTTTAGCACACCAACGAAACTATAGTCGTCCTTTGTCCTCTTTTCTGAGTGAATAAGCTAACATTTCTTGTATTATAGCTATAACCAACCATCTAATTACTTTTAGTTACTGTGATAAATATTTTTCTATAAGTGTATTCGCAAAAAGAACTCACCTCCTCCAGGACCGGCTGCAGGGGGACATCGAACTCGAACTTGAATTTGGGCAGCTGCAGCTTTACTTTCTGCCGGCTCAACTGCGAGCTTATATCATTAAGGTCCAGACCGTTCAGTTTCTCCTCGACAAGTCCCAGCCTCTGCTCCTCCTGGGGCAGAATGATCAGGAACACGATATCTGTGCCGGTGTACGGCAATTCCAAGGCCTTAGCCTTCAATTCGGGCAGCTCGGCGAACCTAAAGTAATCCTCTTGGGACATGGTGTCCACGCTAACCTTTTGACCTCCGTGGTTGACAAAGTCGCGGGCGTAAGTGGCATAGTCGGGGAAACTGCTCAGCCAGTCGGCCTTGAAGTAGATGGCATTGACCAGGATGGCAGCCGTATCGGCGTCGAGTGAGTCCGGAGCGATGAGGTTCTTGATTTGCTGATGGGTCTGCTCCTCCACCCAAGTGTTAATGCGCTTGGCAGTATCCGCACTTTGGGCAAAGTTCACATTCTCGGCCGATGCTGCAAAGTTTTTGCTGACCAAGTCCTGATACGCCTGGGCCAGCTGGAACTGCTGGGCCACATAAATCCGATTGGCATACTTCAATTTGGCCCCGTCCTCGTTCTCATCCCCATTCCCCACTAGCCTCTGTCCCTTGGCCAAGAGCTGGGCCACCTCGTTTTTGCCAGTTCCCTCCAGGCCCAATCCCTGCTTCAGCTCCTCGGCGGTGCTGCCATCGGCACCTAGAAAGGCCAGAGCCAAGCCAAGTCGGATGGAGGAGGGCGAGAATACGATATTCCGACCAGGCTCAGACTTGGCCAACTGGCCATAAAGCTTCGAGGCAAACTGGGCCTCCCCGGCAGCGCTTTTGGAGTAGTTTACAGTGTTGGCCATGGCTAAAATCAAGCCCTGGAGCAGCAAAAATGACCACGTGGCCTTGGCTGTAGGATGTTAATGTGACAAAGTTGTCAGAGGAAAACTGTGGTTAATTCAAGGGCTCAAACCAAGCAAAGAGTATCTTTCCTACCTGACATGATGAAGCAAACTAAACTATTTCACGTTTCAGATTTATATTTAAACTGCTCTTCGATTGTTACCTGAGCTCAGAGAGGTTTTTAGAATGATGTTTCTTAGTTCTGATAAAACTGGTTTTTGACTAACATGAATCTTCCCAGGTCAAATAAATATTTAAAGGGTGGAAATGTGTAAAGGTTTTTAAAGATTTTATCGTGCACCTTGAAAATGTACAGGTTTCTTGTGATGGAAAAAATACTTATATAGGCCTTAGAAATTTTAACTCGAAATTGAACACGTTAGACATGTACCCTTTATTATATTCTTTATAAATAGTACGGCCACTGAAAGTCTTGTAAACATTTTATATATTTATTTCAAAATAATATTAAAAAAATTAATAGTCTTGTTCATTTATTTATATTGTAATATGTGTTCAGAAACTGTTTCCTTACTAACGTTTTTATTTCCATTTCCTCATTTCGTGACTAAAACCAATTTAATTGGGCCCGATTTTAAGAGCAAGTACTTTCACCAAGGCTCTCTTCAATCGGCTCTCTTTTTTTCTTTCCGGCCCTATTTAGCTCTCTTACTCTCTGCTTTGCTTGCAGTTGTTGACAAACAGTGATGTCATCTTGTTTACAATTAAAAAATATTCTTTCTGGGAAAATCACATCAAAGGTGAAAGGTGAACTATAAATCAACCTATATACATATGTGGGAGTGCAAATGGATTTAGTATCTGCATAAAATATGTTTATACTTACGTGAAGTTAAGTTCCACCGATGGATTTTAATGAGTGGGACGATCAGAAATTTCCGTGGGTGTTCCGAGGGCTTCTGCTTTCCACTGAGAACTAATTTTTTCTGTGCCCCAAAAGCGCACTCTGTGTGGCATTAAATGACATATGTACATACAAATTAGAATTTTTTTTTGTGAGGGTGTAACACTCAACATACATATAATATTTCCAGAACAGCACTTCAAAAGATACCGCTCAAAATAGATGTGTCCGAAAATAGTTAGAAATACCCATCTGGTGGTATAAGTACATATGTATTTCTATCTCTGTTTCATATTCCCGCATGAATAACCCTTGGTTTTGATTTACAATATAATTCATAATCTTTTCCAATGCTTCATATTGCATTATATTTTTTAATTATAGGAAAGAGGTTTTCAATTGGCCAGACATAAACAAAAAATTGAATAATAATATAGATAAGAAATGGGGTTTCTCTATTTAGACCACAATAATTTTTCATGCCTGCAAAAAAATATTACTTGTCGGATTTTCCAAAAGATTATATTTCCACATTGGGAATTTTTTAAACTAATGTATAAAAAATAAGTAGGACTTAACTTTAAAACATTATGTAAAAATAGCTGACAATGAAGACTGTACTGATTTTGAAAGAACAGTAGGGAATATTGGGTACAAATTGTGTTTGGACTATATTTTATATTTTCTGTTGGTATTACGTTAAATTGGGAAGGGAATCGGATTGGCCAAATGTGCAGTTGTTTTGCAGTAAGGCTCACAGTAAACATTGTTTCCTATTTAAAAACTTATTTTAGATAAAGCTTGATAATTAAAAAGTTTATTTAAATGCACAATTTTTAAAATTGCCTGAATAAAATTTATATGTCTGGTAACAGTTTTGTTAGCAATAGAGCTGTTTTGTTCAAAACCATTAACCAGAAGACGAAATTGGCTCACCCGACTATGCTAACCCAGCTAAAATATTGCTTTATTATTGAAAAATGTTGAATCTGAAGATTCTGAGGAAAAAAAGCAGACGTAAACTCACGTTCGACTTGACTGTTAAGCTACTCTGCTGAGGATTCGCAAGATACATTTCCCATTATGCAATCAATTTCTAAGCAAAACCACCATTTATTCAGGTTGTATTGGCAGTTTGGTAAAACCCTCTAAGTGGATTTTCAAGCGGGCTTACGGTAGTTGGTTAACAAGTTATATTTAATTGATTTATGTATTAAATCTGTCAATTAGGCTATGTGATATCTGCTAAGTTGATTAAACAATTACACAATCATGTACAATATTAAATGATTTTCTAACAGAAAATTAAAGGTTCTAAATTTAGCAAAACGTATAATAACAAAAATAAGCTTACAGCTCTGAACATAATTCCAAATTTGTCAATATCTTGATTTTAAGTGTAAATTTTTAGAAATCATTCCGCCGCGAATACTGTGACCATTTTTTAAGTAAAAATATTTTATAAAATTAATCATTTTATATTTATTTGGGGGTTTACAACACGGCCCTGGAAGAAGATGGTGTTCGCATCGCGAATAACGAAGGCAAAGGGATGATCGGCTACAAAGAACACGGAAAAGCCCGCTCGATTCGTGACGGATACAGCTGAAATTCAACGAAAACAGTGAGTATATAGTAGTGCAAATTCATCTGCTATAATCAAATCTCTTACATGTGGCTGCCGCGGCCTCTGCTCCCTCCTCGTTCACCTCCAGGAACGCCTTGTGCGAGACTTGGCTGACTTTTCCGCCTGACTTATCGCCAAACAAGCCACTTAGGTCCGAGTTGTCAGTGAAAAGCTCTCGGATGCCCAACTGCAATGGAATTTTTGAGTTGCGAAACCAGATATTTTCCAAAGTCAACCCACCTTCTCTAGGGTCTCCCTGAGTTCGTCACGAAACTCGATCTTGAACCTGGGAAGCTTCACATACACCTCCTTGGCCTCCAATGGCCTGGCGAAGCCAACGATTTTCTCCTCCAGCGAACTCAAGCCACCAACATCGCGGGGGAGGAAGATGGTCATGGACAGGTTGGAGTTCCGGTACGGCAGCTCCAGTACTTGCGCATCCAGGTCTCGGAAGTAGTTCGCCTTGAAGGTTCCCATCTGCATCATCATCGGTACGGTCACATTCCTGTCGGCAGTTACTTGGAAGGATGAGGACCTGGTTCTCTCTGGATCAAACTTGGACTCCCACTGGCCCTTGAAGTAGATGGCGTTCACCAGCAAAGCCTTGACGTCGGACGTCATGCTGACGGGGTCGATCATGTTCTTGATCTTGCCACTGGTCTGGTCGAGCACCCATTGGTTAATCCTCGCGGCCGCCGCGGGCCCATTGGCCAAGCTTATAGACTCCGCCTCGGCCTTGAAGGGTTCTCTCACAGCCAGATTGAACTCCTCATGGAGGCTGTACTGATCGTTCACGTAGATGCGGTTCGCCAGCTTCAGTGTGGCACCGCCCTGCTCCTGCCCCTGCAACTGGCTGAGGAGTGCCCCATATTTGGTGGCCACCTCCTGCTTGTCCCCGGATGACAGCCTCAGGGCACTCTGCAGTTCCCGTGCCGTCGAACCTCCGGCGCCCATGTAGACCATACTCAGGATGGCCTCTATGGAGACGGGCGAGACGATGAGGTTCTGGTTGGCATGGCTCTTGGCCAGCAGCTGGTAGATCTCCTCGGAGGCTTGACAAGCCACAGAAGTGATCCACAGTATCAGGCCTAGTAAGGGGAAATCCATTTTAATACACTTTGGTTTTAACCGCTCCACTTATTCCTAGAAATTCTGGTTTCGAACAGAAACAAGTGGGAATCCTTACAAAACCACATTATTACCATTTTCGTAATATGACTAATGCATCAATTAAAATCGAATATGGCAATTTAACATTGAATACATTGGCATTTATTTACTTCTATTTCACTGCCCGACATCGATTCGCAACTTACACAAGTAATTCATTTCACCGCCTCCAACGAACTGGTCCCCGAGATAGGTATCTCTGTAAACTGAGCGGAGAGTGCCAAGACGAGCTTATATATGTACTGGACTCTAATGCAATACCTTGTTATTGAGAACTGCGAACACAGCTCTCTTAGATTGAAATTCAATGAGTTCTAGTGGGATTTCCCAGCTGAATTTTATTTGGTCTCACTGCTGCTCTTGGACATTGTACATGCTGGCATTGGAACCTTCCCGCGAATCGCCTTCCTCTGGTAATCCACAATCGGGAATCACAAATCGGCCGGCGAAGAACACGGCCTGCGAGTTGCGTATGTAGAACACAAACGGGTGATCTGCCCTGAAGAGCTTCTTGTTCATGTTCAGCATCATGGGCACAATCTTCATGACTGCAATTAAGTGCGAAAATCAGAATACAGGCATAGCGAGTAATCGATTTCACTTACAAGTGACGGCGGCTGCCTCTGATCCCGCCTCGTTTACGTCGATGTAACCGCGATGTCTTGCCGCCGAGATCTTCTGGCCTGTTCTCGACTTAAAGAGTCCGTCCAGTTGCGCCTTATCGCTAAAGACTTCAGCAATACCCAGCTGTTGATGTAACACATTTAATTAGTAACAAGTATTATTGGTATTTTAATTACATTGAAAAACCCGTTCTTATCATTACAGTAATAAGTTAAAATTCAAGTGCCATTAACTAAATGTTGCACCTTAACTTAAACTTTTTTATAAGATGTCAAAAAGAAGTCAGGCGTATGGAAATAAAAGCGAGATATGTGCCTCTAATAATATATCAACCATCTGCAACGATTATAAATTAGTTACAATACCTATTAGTTGTACAATAGCTTTAGTGATTGGCATTTGTTTTTAACTTTAAAATAATAATTGAGTCGTATGTGGTCTTTATAATAAAATATAAAAAGAGTGCTTTGTACTTTTAAAAATGAAATTAATTTTATTGTTTATACTTATTCCAATACTTGCAATCTTAGACTCACCTGATTTAGAATTGGTTTGAGGTCCACGTCGTACTCTATGGTCATCCTGGGCAGGAAAATCTCCACATCCTGTAGGGTCATAGCCGCGTCAATGTCGGCTAGATCCACGTTGTTGAGTTTCAGTTCCAAGTCCTGCAGGCCAGAGATTTCGTTGGGCAGCAGGATAAGCATGTGGATGTTCGAGTACTCGTACGGCAGCTGCACGGCCGTAGCATTTAGCTGTCCGAGATCGGCAAACCTGAACTTGTCCTCCTGGTACATCATGCTCACTTCCACACGGGAGTCCATATCCACATGGAAGGCATCCATCGACGTGGTCTCTGGCATGAAGGGTTTCAGCCATTTTCCCTTGAAGTACAAGGCGTTGATGAGCACGGCACTCGTCTCGTCGTTCACGGCATCCGATTGAAGTAGGTTGCTGATCTTTTGCTCCGTTTCCTTCTCCACCCAGGCGTTGATCTGCTGCGTGGCTCCCTCTGAATCGGCGAACTTCGCCGCCTCCGCCTTCGACTGGAAAAAGTCCCCGGCGATCTCGTTAAATTCCGGCTGCAGTTCCAGGTTGTCGTTCACGTACAATCGGTTCACGGACTTCAGCACAGGTCCCCTTTCCCCGTAGTTGCAGTTCGTCCGCCAGAACTCGCCAAAGGTGCGAGCTATGTGGTGGCGATCCCCTGCTCCCAGCTGCAGTCCATTCCTCAGCTCCTCGGCCGTCGATCCCGAGGCTCCCATGAAAGCCAGGGTCAAACAACTTTGGACGGACGCGGGTGAGAAAACCGTGTTGATTTGACCCTCATCACTTTGCTGCAGGGCATCCTTGGTAATGGTATCTATCAGGGTTCGAGAAAACAGATTTCTACTTTCTTGGGGATCGCTCATCTTGACCTGCCGATAGGGTAAATGTTAAAACATATAATTTAAAACTATTAACAGTACCATAGATCGAGCCAATTTTTTTGGATACGTCAAATGACGTATAAGATCTGAACTACTGCTGTGTACTTCCCATTCAAAATAAAGACCCAATATCATTATCATAGCTTAACCATGAAAACTGATGGGCCTATCGCAGGTATTTGCTTTCGTCATTATAAATTGCTTTTTAGCAAACACCTCGACTGATAACGTTGTTTATATATTTGTTCGTTCTATCTACAAAAATAGTCCACTGATGCACTCGTTGTTTTCTATGAAATACTACATACTTGGCGTACAACTACTAGACTTAAGTCTATGTTTAGATTTCTATATCACTGATTGATGCAAAAATGGAAGTGGTAATACAAAAATAGTCAACTGATGCACTCGTTCTTTTCTATGAAATACTATAGATTTGGCTTACAACTACTAGATGTTTAGATTTCTATATTACTGATTAATGAAAAAATGGAAGTGGAAATAACAATCTATTAAGCACACTGTTAAGCTTCTTAGGTCAAGAAAAAGGTGGTAACTTACACCGGAAAAAAGAATTAAACGGAGGCAATCAGAGGGCAGCTGGAGTAGGTGCGAGGTGTCTGTCAGACGGCGTGGAACTGACTTCCACCAGGGAATGTCTATGACTCAGAACTAAACGAACAGTGCGCGATTAGATAAATTCCGAGAGAGTCCGCCTGTAATGAAGAGAACCAGCTAAATAAACCGCTGAAACGGAAACTTCCTATCAACATATCCCGAATTGAGCAGGCTGATAGGTTATCTAGCTTCATATTATAATAAGCAGTCAAACCAAAGGTCTTATCAATCGAGTTCCCATTATTTACTCTTAAATGCTTCTGTAAAAAGAGTACCCCCTGACTCTTATTTCGCAAAGTACAAAATGTGGATATATACAAAACAAATTTGTAAAGAGTAATTGAAGTCCAACACAATGAAAGATGGAGAATTCGCCCAGGGCTTGGAACAGTTCGCCTACTGTCTCCACGAACAGCTGAGCCGGGCCAATCCCGGCCAGAACATCATCCACTCCCCGCTGTCCGTCAGAACTTCTGGTGGAATGGTGCGGATGGGAGCCACGGAGGGATCGGCCACGGCCAAGGAGTTGGATGAGGGTCTCCGGTTCGGAGGGCGGGATGTGCGGGAGATAGCCGAGAACTTCGATGCCGTGCTAAAGACCTACGAGCAGTGCCAGATCTTGAAAATGGTCAACGGACTTTACGTAATGCAGGGTCATGAAGTCGGCGAGCAGTTTGGCGGCATTCTAGAGAAGAGTTTCCACTCCAAGCCAATGGAGATCGACTTTGGCAGCAAACAGGCTGCCAGTATTATTAACAATTGGGTTGAGTCGCAGACTAACAACGTAATCAAAGACCTAATCAGCCCTGGAGTTCTGGACAAGGACTCTTGACTGGTCCTTATCAATGCAATTCACTTTAAGGGCAATTGGTCAATCAGGTTCAATGAAAGTGAGACTAAAGACGAGTTATTCTTCTCGGATCCAGACAGATCTGCCAAAGTGAGAATGATGCACGTTTCCGATAAGTTCTTCTTTGCTTCGCTACATAATCTAGATGCCACTGCCCTTAAAATGAACTATAGTGCCTGCAACTTGGCCATGATCATCATACTGCCGGATGAGAAATCGAATCTTACGATTCTGGAAAACAAATTACCAGGCATTTCTCTCGAGGCATTGTTATCCTCAATGAACCTGGAACAAGTTGATGCCAAGATTCCTAGCTTCAAAGCCGAGTTCCAGCAGGAACTATCCCAGGCCTTCAAGCTGGTAAGCCGAAATAGTAGTATGATTGGTGTATAATTGTGTATTCGATCTTTACCTACTTACAGATGAACATGAGCCGTATTTTTAGCGATCAAGCCGAACTTGGTGCAATGCTGAAGTCCCAGTCCCCCCTAGTTGTCTCCCATATCATACACAAGGCCTTTATTGAGGTCAACGAAGTGGGCACTGAAGCCGCAGCTACGACAGGTGAGTTTAATAATATAGTCTAATACAAAGATCTGATCTATAAAAGCAAATACCCTGGGTTATAAAAAATTAAACTCATATTTTTAAACATGAATATTTATAAAAACGTGCATAAAAGTAATTTCTTTTTAGATGATTTTACCCTTGCCTATTTTAATAATCATATTTTCCAACTTTTCCAGCTGCGGTTATCCAATTAAGAAGCAAGCCCGCCACTCAGCCTAAGCCAAAGTTGTTTCATGCTAATAGACCCTTCTTTTATGCAATTTATGACAACGTCCATGGTTTCCTCTTCGCCGGTCACTTTTGTTCGACGACAGTAGAAAAGTCCAAAAAATGTAATAAATGTAATTTTAAGAACGAATGCAAATCCTGAGGAATGTATATTTCTGTGTCTGTGCTTTCCAATAAAATATTATATTTTCAATTGTACCAAAATTAGCTTCATAGGATCAGTCTTAAGAAGTGTACATGTAAATTCATAAAGATTTAATTGGAACAGATTTATAAATAGTCCAAGTTTTGTTCAATATAAATTAAATAAAAATATGTATGAATTCAAACAAAAAAGTTATGCTGCTGGAAGTTATATTTATAGTATTCGAACACCAAAACCATTTCAAGCTGAACTTTGGGTGATAAGGGCGTGACAAGGGAATACAAATTAATGACGCAAACCAAAAGTTCATTCAGTGATCGATTAAGCAATAGAAACCCTTGGGGATACACATGTGGTTAGTTATCCGATAGGCGAGAGCATTATACATTAATTTAATGAGCTAAAAATTGAGAAACAAAAAGGCTTAAGTCAAGTTTCCCGACTACAAGATATCCATTACAAAATACGCTGGTCGCACCAAAAAATTAAAAAAAAAAATTTAATAAGATCTAAAAATTATAAAAGCTGAAACGACTTCTAGCTTTCCTTTTCAACGAATATATCATACTTTTCTGTTTAACAAATAATGGGTAAACAAAAAACTTATTCCCTGGGAAAAACAGTCCGCGGGCATAAAAGCAATGGTCGTTGGTTAAGAAAAATTAGTTGTTACGTAAAAGCCACATCATATAGACGAGGACGGTACCAACTTCAATTAATACAAATTTAAAAGTACAAGAAATTTACTGACTTCTTAACTTTGATTAATATCTTTCGCCCCTGATCCGCCCAGCCAAACTCCCCATGACCGACGCCGCCCACCAGGAGTTCGCCCGCCGGCTGGCTTTATTCTCCATCAACATCTACGAAAGTCTGTTGGCTCAAAATCCCGGAGAGAACATTGTCTTCTCGCCCTTCTCCATCCAGACATGTGCGGCGATGGCCTGGATGGGCGCCGAAGGAGAGACGGCCACTCAGTTAGACCATGGTCTTGGTCTGTCCTCCAGCGACGCGGGCCAAATCGCCCACAGCTTCAACCAAGTATTGGCCGCCTACCAGGACAGCCAAGTCCTGCGGATTGCCAACAAGATCTTCGTGATGGAGGGCCATCCGCTGCGCCAGGAGTTTGACCAGCTGCTGACCAAGGAGTTCCTCTCGGCGGCGCAGAGCGTCAACTTTGCGCAAAGCGCCCAGGCGGTGGCCACCATTAACGGCTGGGTGGAACAGCGCACCAATCACTTAATAAAAGACCTGGTGCCGGCTAATGCGGTGTCTTCTGATACGCGACTGGTCCTAGTGAACGCCATCCATTTTAAGGGCATCTGGCTTCACCCGTTTTCCAAGTACTCTACCCATCTGGACACCTTTTACCAGGATGGCAAACGTAAAGTTCAGGTTCCCATGATGGGTGTCACGAAACGGTTCCGCTTTGGTGTCCTACCGGAACTAAACGCCGCTGCCCTGGAGCTGCCCTACAAAGACTCTAATCTCTCCATGCTGATCGTCCTACCAAACAAAAGGACGGGCCTATCCGCCATGTCAAAGAAGATGCGTAATTTGCCGCTCTACCAGATTACACAGGAGCTACTCGAAACCCGGATTCATGTGATGTTGCCCAAGTTCAAGGCCGAGTTCCAAGTAGAGTTGACCGATGTATTTCAACATGTGAGAATTATACACATAATGGAATAACTGCAATTAAAGCCTTTATAACTTTTAATCCAGCTGGGCATGTCGAAAATGTTCACCGACCAAGCGGAGTTCGGCAAGATGCTGCAGAGCCCCGAGCCTCTGAAGGTGTCCGCCATTATACACAAGGCCTTTATCGATGTAAACGAAGAGGGAACAGAAGCCGCGGCTGCGACGAGTAAGTGCTATAAATATATGGCTTTGACCACTGAACTGAATTCCGCATGTCATCTCCATTTGCAGGTATGTGCTTCCAGCTATTGTCGTCGGCATCCATGAACACGTACTTCTGTGTCGATCATCCATTTAAGTTTTTCGTTATCGATAACGACTCAACCGTTTTGTTTACTGGCAGCATTCAAAAAATATAAATATTCTGGTATTTCCAATGCCAAGATAGATGTTTTCGAACACGTTTATGTAAAGTAAATGAAACTACAGTTCTCGAGATTTTTGGCATATAATATGAAATTTGCAGTTTATTTTACACTTTATATATTTTTCACTAAAAAAGCATGTAGCCTCAATAAAATAAAAAAATATTGGGAGTGAATTCTTCAATTTGTTGGTAAAATGGGTTAGTGAAAGTGTGCGCTTTTGGCAGTAAGGACGTTTGTGAACTTTTACAGAAATGATAGTGGTAAGTTTTTTCTTTACTGTTTATACACTTGCAGATGGTTTTATAATTTCAGTCAAATATTCTCGACGCAGTGAAAGTATAAACATAAATAATGTATAAAGTATATACAGCATATTTGTAGTAACATAAACTTTAACAGCCTATAAACACTAAAGTGAAAAAGTTATCAAAATAATTTAAGCGCAGAATACTTCATTAATGTTGATTAACAAAATATAAGATTACAGCTAATTTCAATTAGTAAACAATTTCAACTTACATAATTTTAATACTGTCAGTAAAAATAACGGCAAGAAACAAAAACTTAAATGGATGATCGACACAGAAAAACGGGTACACTTGCAAATTGAGATGGCATGTGGAATAGAGTTGCAAAGAGTCTTTAGTTACTAGATAAATCTTTATTTTACTATCCATGCTCAAAGTACTTATCCGACGGCACACAATATTCGATAAGGCACAATAACTTAAGGTTCAGAGAGCTGTTGACCAATTCGTCCTGGAAAAGGCGCTCATCCATATCCGAAGTCCGTTGGTAAGGTTTGGCGTAATAAGAGTCAGATATGTCAATCAGCTATTTTGCTATTAAGATTAATTATAGTTTTTGTATGCTTCCAGCAAAAAGAACAGTTGAGTCCTTATTGAGAATGTAGAACTTAAATGGATGGTCTACAGTGAAGCGTTTCAGTTCCGGGGGGTAAATAGTAATCGAATAGGGTATCATGACCATACCTGTAAATTGAAAAGACACGAAAAATGATTAAATAGGCGCTTCAGTGATTAGAGTTTATTTAAAGGCATATGGTCACGCGGGAAATGTTCTGAAAAATCTTACAAATTTGGTAATGTCTGTATATGCTTCTCAGGTTACCCCATAGTTTCAGACAAATGCTGAAACCTCCCAGTTATACATAAAACTGACTTTATTAATGCGGGATGAAGACAACACAAACACGGATGAACAATTGGGACATGCAGAAGATGAAAGATGCTAATGCAGTACGAAAGAACTTCGAGCACTTACCCGTGGCAGCCGCTGCTTCTGTTCCCTCTTCGTTCACATCGATAAAGGCCTTGTGTATGATGGCCGACACCTTCAGAGGCTCGGGGCTCTCAAGTATTTTGCCGAACTCCGCTTGGTCGGTGAACATCTTCGACATGCCCAGCTAAGGAAAGATTTAAGAGACTTTAGTCGCGATTCCTTCTTAATGACTCTAAAACAAAGCTCACCTTTTGGAAAACATCACTCAACTCCACTTGGAACTCGGCCTTGAACTTGGGCAACTTCACTAGTACCTCAGTCTTTTGCAGTGCCTGCGTAATAAGCGAAAGTGGCGTCACACGCAGCTTCTCCTCCATGGCGGACAAACCCGTCCTGTTGTTGGGCAGGACGATCAACATGGAGTGGTTAGAGTCCTTGAAGGGCAGCTCTAAGGTTGAGGCGTCCAGTTCTGGTAGATTGGCAAATCGAAACCACTCCTTTAAAGCCATCATCGGAACACGGACGCTGTGGTCCCCATTCAAGTGGAAGGAAGCCGGCCAGGTTTTATATATGGAGAACTGGTACTGCCAGGTGGCCTTGAAGTGGATTGCGTTCACTAGAACCAGTCGTGAATTGGCGTTCAGTGCGGTGGCCGGAACCAAGTCTTTTATCAAGTGTTTGGTGCGCTTTTCTACCCACTTGTTTATGGTGGCTGCCGCCTTGTCGCTCTTGGCGAAGTTGACGCTCCTCGCCGACGAGAGGAACTTCTTAATCTGCAGCTGGACAAACTGCCGACGTAGTGGATAGCCCTTCATTACGAAGATCTTGTTGGCGATCCGCAGGACCTTGCTGTCCTTGTAGGCGGCCAGTACCTTGCGGAAACTATCGGCGATTTTTTCCGCATCGCTGGAGGCCAAACCAAGACCCTGGTCCAACTGGGTGGCCGTCTCTCCTTCCGCGCCCATCCGAACCATCGCCGCACACGTCTGGATAGAGAAGGGTGAAAAAATGATGTTCTGGCTGGGATTCTGCGCCGACAGCTTTTCGTAGACATTGTTGGAAAAGAGAGCCAGTCGGCGGGAGAACTCCATGTTGGCGTTGTCGGTCATGGTGACGTCAGAGGAGCGGACCAGCGGAGAGGGGAAGAGGGCTAGGCAGAGCAGTGGGAGAAACCAGCAAGCTGAAAGTATACAAATCATCCGGAGATAAAGTGTGGTTAATGTCATAAATATATATAATTCAAATAGTGGACAGATGAGTCACCTCTGAATCTTTTGGCTTTGTACTGTTTAATTTCTGTTAAATGACTTAAGCCACGACAGTTTCACTCCAGACCTCATAGAGTAAAGACGTGCAACTACGGCGATCAAAGACCACCAGCGACAAGTGCTTATCAGCAAAATTTGCATAAACAAACAGGTGAACAAAAGAGACACAAAAAAAGCAAAAACAAAATACAATAACTAATAATCACGTGATACAACAACCACACACAGGGGTTCGCCCCACATAACCAAAATGTTGCCACCGGACAAAAACAAACTCTTTTCTAAAAACTCAATAAATGAAAAAAAATACATTGTGATTAAAAGAAAAGACAACCTTTCCTTGGAACTCACAAACCCATTTATCGTTAAAAAGTCTATAGACTATATTTGTGGAGGTGAAGTGGATAATTGTAAACCAACTAGAGCAGGAACCCTTCTTATCGAAACAAAAAACACCCAACAAGCCCTAAAATTACTGAAAATCAAAAAAATTGGAGAAATAGACGTTGAAGCATACGAACACAAAACCCTTAATGTGACAAAAGGCGTGATTTATTGCAACCTACTTAGGAATGTCTCGGAAGAAGAAATCCTAGTGGAGCTTAAATCACAAAAGGTTAGTGAAGTCTACAAGTGGACAAAAATGGTTGACCAAAAAAGAACTCCAACAGGTCTCATTACATTAACCTTTGCTTCCACAAACCTTCCCGAAAAAGTAATGATCGGCTATGAGGTAGTGTTCACACGCCCATACATACCACGGCCAATGCAGTGCAAGAAATGCCTCCGCTTTAACCACACCCAATTATACTGCAAACAGGAAAACCTCATATGCAAAAACTGTTCGGAGACCTCACACACAAACGACAATCAGGAATGTACCCAAGCACCCAAATGCATTAACTGCAAGAACCGCCACACCTCTATTGACAGAAAATGCCCAATCTTTATTAAAGAACAGGAGCTTATAGCCATTAAAATAACCGAAAAAGTAGACCACAAAACTGCCCGTTCCATATACTTCGCACGCCACAATCCCAGCCAAGAAACCTCTTACTCCCAAACCCTAAAAAATGCAGCACCCACAGAAAACCTCACCAAAGCAACAGAAACTCCAACACAGGACAAAAAAGTAAACAACGGAATGGAAGAAATGCTTAAGGAGATAGACAAGAAAATTGCAGAGGTAGCCAAACCATCAAACAGAACACCAATAACGTACAACATATACGATGAAGATATGGATATGGACCCTTTTAACGACACCCAAAAACCTTCGACATCAACAAACGATCGCGTACTTAGAAGCCAAACAAAAGAAAAATCCATCCTCTCCAAATCTCTAAAAGCTAAAGAGCAAAAACCGAGCCTTCCCAACACAAATACTATAAAACAAGCACAAAAAAATAATTAAACTATGACTTTAAAAATAATACAATGGAATATAAAGGGATATACAAACAACTACAACCAACTACTACTACTTATCAAAAAACATTCTCCACATATTATATCACTCCAAGAAACACACATACAATACTTTCACAAGCTACCTACACCAATAAACTACCATATACTAACAAACATTGCATCTAACCGATTTGGAGGAGTAGCCTTACTAATCCACAAATCAATTCAATATAATCAAGCCAACATCAATGATAACGTAGAAGCAATAGCAGCAGAAATAAAATCAAAACAAAATTTTAAATTATACTCCATTTACATTCCACCCAACAAACCCTTTTCACGCAATAACCTGAACAACTTAATTAACACCAACAATGAAACTGTCATGGTAACAGGAGACTTCAATAGCTGGCATCAAAACTGGGGATCGACACGCTCGAACTCAAGGGGTAAAACCGTAGCCAAGTTCATTGAACAGTCAAACTGTATCCTTCTAAATGATAAATCACCAACTCATTTTACTACACACAACACATTTACCCACATTGACCTCAGCTTTTGCTCTCCCTCCCTCGCACCACTCACAACCTGGATCCCAATCGACGACCTTTTCGGAAGCGATCACTTCCCTATAATTATCACCCTCTTTCCAAGCGACAACACAATTAACAAAAAAACAACAATTTTTAAAATAGCCGAAGCTAACTGGGACAATTTCGCAATCCACACCCACAACACCAACAACCTATACCCTCCCTCAGCCAACATAAACAAAGAATCAGCACTAATTAACAAAATAATACTAACAAGCGCACACCATACAATACCACAAACACTACCCAGCAGGCACTCACGCACAGTTCCTTGGTGGAACAAAAACTTATCAGACTTACACACAAGGAAAAAACAAACATGGAAAGCACTGAAAAGACACACAACCCAAGAAACGATCGTTGCATACAGAAAGGCAAACGCAATATTGAAAAGGGAAATCAAAATAAGGAAAAAGGAATCCACAACCAAATTTACATCAACCATCCAATCAAACACACCAACAACAAAAATATGGAACAACATTCGTCGTTTTTGCGGTCTAAACCCAACAAAACAAATACATTGCATAACAACCAACAACAACGAAACCACCAACGACAAAAACAAAATAGCCAATCTGCTCGCACACCACTGGTCACAGCTCTCTAAAGATACTAACTTCAGCCAAGAATTCTCCTTTCATAAATACAATAGATCAACACTTAATCACACTCCATCCACATCAGCCATAAAAATTGACAAGCCCATAACCAAAATGGAACTTACCATTGCTCTCCAATCCCTCAAAGGTACAACACCAGGAATCAGCAGGATATCTTACCCAATGATAAAAAATAGTTCAGCTTCCGTACAAAATAGAATACTTCATCATTTCAACAACATATTTAACAACCACATTCCTCAATCCTACAAAACTAGCCTTATAATTCCAATAATAAAACCCCTAAAAGATAAAACCGACATCGCATCATACCGACCCATCTCACTCAACTGCTGCCTGGGAAAAACACTGGACAAAATAATAGCAAACAGACTTTGGTGGTTCCTTACCAATGACAAACTTTTACACCCACATCAATTCGGCTTCAAAAAAGGAAAATCAACTTCGGATAATCTGCTGTATGCAGATCACATCATCACGAAGTCCCTTAACAACAGGAAACATACCTCACTCATCTCTCTTGACTTTTCAAGAGCTTTTGATCGAGTAGGTACCCACCCAATAGTTGACCAACTGATAAAATGGAAATGTGGTCACAAAATAATAAACTATATTATAAACTTCACAAAAAACAGGAAAATAACAGTCCGAATAGGAACACACAATTCAAACATTTACCCCTTGGATAACGGAATTCCACAAGGATCTCCCATATCCGTTGTACTATTTTTAATTGCCTACAATAAACTGGCCAACATCCTTACAAGGCAGAAACAAATAAAGTTTAGCGCATATGCAGACGATTTCCTCTTATTGGTCAATTTAAAAAATCGGAAAAACACAACAATAAACCTGAGCCACCTTTTTAAAAAAATAAATGACTGGGGAAAATATTCAGGCGCAACTCTGTCCGAAACAAAATGCCAACATCTACACATATGTAGAAAACACAGATGCAGCTGCACTATTATTACACAGAACTCAAACATAAATAACGTAACATCACTTAAAGTACTCGGTCTAACCATTAATAATAAATACAACTGGAACTCACTCATTAACTCTCCCTTACCATCTCTCTCAAACAAACTTAATATCATAAAATGTCTGGCCAGCCCCAAATTTAACTGCAATACAAACACATTACTAAACATTACAAAAGCTATACTTATATCCAAAATTGATTACGCACTCCACACATACGGTTACACCCCAAAAAATTCACTAAATAAATTAAAAACCACATTAAACGCAGCTCTTAGATCAGTCTTGGCCGCCTTTCGCACCACACCAACATGCAACCTACTATTCGAATCTGGCATTCCAACAATTGAACAACGACGAGACCACCTTACAACCAAACTTTTCAAAAACCTCATTCGCTCCAAGGATACGCCAATACACAAATACATCAAACCACAAACCAGAACAAAAAAATGGACCTCAACACTAGAACGCACTATGGAAAATTGTCAACTTCTTAACATACCCTTCAAACCTGGAAAACTTTACAAAACTAAACCACCATGGCAACTATCCCAAAACCTAATTAACACCTCACTACACAACTACAAAAAAACCAACACATCACCTGAAACATTCCAAAAACTTTTCTACGAAACTAAAGAAACCTACAAAAACCATACCTTTATCTAAACGGACGGATCTAAACAAAACTCAATTACAACCTTTGCTATAACCACTGAAACTGAAACATTGCACTACGGGAACCTACCTCCTTACTCATCAATCCTAACAGCAGAAATAATCGGAATCCTCGAAGCCACAAAACTTGCAACAAGCATGAGAGGACAATTTGTTATCTGCTCTGACTCTCTGGGAGCGATCGATGCAATCCGCAACCCATCAAATCTCAACAAATACCCCGCATACATCAGAAGACTACTTCAATTAAAACAACCCAAAATAAAAATTCTATGGACCCCAGGACACTCTAACATTATAGGAAACGAACTCGCAGACAAAATAGCAAAAGAGGCAACGAAAATGCCACTAATATATACTCTCAACGAAAATATAAAAGACATTAATAAATTTCTCAAAAATCAACTAAAGCTAGAAAATGAAACCTTAATAAATAAATGCAACTCATGGTACAAAAACATTAACACTAACAACATCCACACATCAACACTCTCTAAGATAACTCAGGAAGAAATTAGCCGAATTGACCAAATTAAATTTATAAGACTTCGGTTAGGACACACAAACATAACACACAAACACCTCCTTGATCTCAATACCACACGAAACTGCCCCCTCTGCCAATCATCAACCCCCATAAACATGGAACACATCATTGACACATGCCCAGCAATTACACAGGACAAGCAACATATCTTTAAAAACCTACTAGCCACCGACTACCTAAAGAACCCTACATCAGAAAATATCAAAACAATTATATCTTTCCTAAAAAAACCAATTTATACAACGAAATCTAAATCCAAAAATTAAAACTAAGAAATAATGTTAATTTAAGTTAACCTACAATAATACGTAGTCGAAGGCCCCGCAGCTAGCACTACACTACCATATGTTAGTCTTAGTTTTGTAAACTTTACTATCATCTATAATAAATAAATAAATAAATAGACTTAAGCCACGAGTTGTACTTTTTTTATTTCTTAACGGGCAATGCTAGATATTGAATATTTCTTATGCTGCTCTCTGTTTCGCTTGTTTTTCTAGAGCATGGTATATTGGCTTATCGGTTAACTTACCAAACAACCCCGGGGAATTCTTCATTTTTCTGTTGAACTTTGCGATTGAAGAGTACGTTGCAGACTGCCGGGACTTTTAAATATTTGTCTTTAACTTCGGGAATGATGAGTATTTCACACTGATAACGTTTGAAATTATTATTAAAACTGAATGTGCCATTAACTTTTAAAACTAAAAGTTTTATGCTCCCACAGATAGTTTGATTTTAATGCTTTTATATGAAAATAATAAGTGATAGTAATATTGTAATATATCAAGACAATATATCTCAATTTATATGTGTGTATGTTGAAAAACTAGGAAACTAAGCTGATTTTCCTATTATTAATCCCGTTACTTGTAAATGAAGCGTTTCGGGCCTCGGATTTTTAAAAAAGGTTATAACGATGTTAAAATTTTGTCCTAAACATTTTTCAATTGTTACTAGCAGTTTTATGATATACTCTTCCGAACATGGCATTTCCGACTTATATATCATATATGTATGTAAAAGAAAGCTTTTTGGGACAAATTTTTGCAATGTTTTGCATTTTTGTATGCTGCTAGTAAACAAAACGGTTAAGTCCTAATTTAGAACGAAACTCAAAAATGCATGTTCGACATAGAAACACGGCTTAATCTGCAAATTGAGATGGCGGAATAGAGGTGCAAAATTATGTGAAATTTATACACTTATAATGGATTTTTTTGAAACTACGCATTTCCAAGTTTATCTCTCATTCGCACATTTGCCTTTAATCGAAAAAAACATTTGAACTGACATTACTCATACGCACAGTTACCGTTGATCAAAAAAACCATTCTAACTGACATTTCGTGTCATATAACTAATTTTAACGTAACCTTAGACACCAAAAGAACAAATAATGTCCCAACTTACAGACTCTTCACCAAAAATTCTCATTCTCAAAAACAAAAACAAGCTTAAGCTGAGCTTTGACTGATAAGGACGCAAACAATAGATGTGGTTTAAAGTCGGGGCAGTCGACAACGCAGCTTCAAACACACAGTTTACCCAGAAATAAAAAACACATTAATAATAACGCATTTTCACGTGAAAAACAATAATCTTTTAATAACCTGAGGTTATTTGGTTAGTTATCAAATATTTAAAGGCACAAGTGTGTAGAAAATAAAGCGAAACAGAGAGCGTTATAAAATATAAATTAAAATATTAAAGGCTGTGATGACACATTCAATTCTTAGCATCGCTCGTTGCGAAATTTAGTTTTCGCCCAAAAGCCACGTCATATAAGTCGAGGGCGGTACCCCTTTTCACTCTCCTCCTGTTCGCTGGTCCGCTCATCTGACGTCACCATGACCGACAACGCCAACATGGAGTTCTCCCGCCGACTGGCTCTCTTCTCCAACAATGTCTACGAAAAGCTGTCGGCGCAGAATCCCGGCCAGAACATCGTCTTCTCACCCTTCGCCATCCAGACGTGTGCGGCGATGGTCCGGATGGGCGCCGAAGGAGAGACGGCCACCCAGTTGGACCAGGGTCTTGGTTTGGCATCCAGCGATGCGGAAAAAATAGCCGATAGTTTCCGCAAGGTACTGGCCGGCTACAAGGACAGCAAGGTCCTGCGGATCGCCAACAAGATCTTCGTGATGAAAGGATATCCACTACGACGGCAGTTTGTCCAGCTGCAGACTAAGCAGTTCCTCTCGACGGCGAAGAGCGTAAACTTCGCTAGGAGTGACAAGGCGGCAGCCACCATAAATAAGTGGGTAGAAAAGCGCACCAAACACTTGATAAAAGACTTGGTTCCGGCCACCGCACTGAACGCCAATTCACGACTGGTTCTGGTGAACGCAATCCACTTCAAGGGCACCTGGCAGTACCAGTTCTCCATATATAAAACCTGGCCGGATACCTTCCACTTGGATGGGGACCACAGCGTCCGTGTTCCGATGATGGTTTTAAACGAGTGGTTCCGTTATGCCGATCTGCCGTCGCTGGACGCCTCGGCCTTAGAGCTGCCCTACAAGGACTCTGACCACTCCATGCTGATCGTCCTGCCCAACAGCAAGACGGGTTTGTCCTCCCTGGAAGAAAAGCTGCGTGCGACGACTCTATCGCTTATTACAAAAAAGCTGCAAAAGACTGAGGTACTAGTGAAGTTGCCCAAGTTCAAGGCCGAGTTCCAAGTGGAGTTGACGGACGTTTTCCAGCAGGTGAGCTTTGTTTTAGAGACATTAAGAAGGAACTGCCGTTAAGATCTCTTTAACCTCTTTTCTAGCTGGGCATGTCAAAAATGTTTACCGACCAAGCGGATTTCGGCAAGATACTGAAAAATCAGGACCCCCTCAAGGTGTCGGCCATCATACACAAGGCCTTTATCGAAGTGAACGAAAAGGGAACCAAAGCTGCGGCTGTCACGGGTAGGTGCTCAGAGTTCTTCCCTAATCTATTAGCATCTATCATTCTCTGAAGCTTTTTTTGTAAAGGAGATTTTTGCATTTGTCTAAAACCATGGGGTGGAACGCCTGTCCTAACAACCATTTACCTATTGCATTACATTATCAATAATGACTCAAAAATTATATTTGTTATAATGATTTCCACTGTCATCTCAATTTACAGATTTGCTCATGATTCCCCTTTCATTGACCATTTACCCCCCGGAACTGAAACGCTTCACTGTTGATCATCCATTTAAGTTCTACATTATCAATAAGGACTCAACTGTTCTTTTTGCTGGCAGCATACAAAAGTTTTAATTAATCGTGGGTACCTCTTAATAACAAAGTTAACCAAGCGATTTGTAAGTCCCCTTTCCATCCGATTTCTAGGTTTGATCGCCAAACGTTTTTGATGACTTGCCGTGGTATTACATTGTCGCTTTGGGCGCAACTACAATATACAATCGCAAACCAAATTTAATAAGCCTAGGACTGCGCCCTATCGGCGATATTTTATATGAAGTTTCTATTTTTTACTTACCAAGTATTTAGCCTCAATAAACTGGTCTAAATTCAAAATTGCTACCACAGTCCCTTCATAAGAATCCGCGTGATGCCTATGCCTTTGCTCTCTACGTGAAGTCCGATAAAGATATTCCCATCTTTACTGGAAAAGATTTGTGTTAATCAATTGAAAGTCTCGGAGAAAGTACTTTTAAGATCAACGAATTAAAATAAACAACTGCATTTAATAACTGTGATTTTTATACCCTTGCAGAGGGTATTATAATTTCAGTCAAAAGTTTGCAACGCTGTGAAGAAGAATTTTCCGACCCAATAAACTATATATATTTTTGACCAGCATCACCAGAAGAGTCTGTCCGTCCGTCCGTCCGTCCGTCCGTTTCTAAGAAAACTAGTCCCTCAGTTTTTAAAGCTAAAAAATTATTACTTTTGTTGTTTTTATTTTAAGTACATATCAAGCAAACACTTCCTATAGTTATTCCTAAATTTTTAAGCAAGTCATTCTAAGTATGCTCTATTGACTTCAACTCGGGATCCTTCTCATAGTAATAGTGTTTTTCGAGAGCTGCTAGCAAAGTCTGATTATCATATCTGACTCAAGGGGATACGTGGGAGGTATATTTGTAAGCAAGGAACCGACTCTTATTACGCCAAGGTTTACCTACGGCCATCGGACGCGAATGGACGCCTTTTGCATTAAGCGTTGGTTAAAAGCTTCCTGAATCTTAAGTTCGCTTCTCAAAAACAAATACAAGCTTAAGCAGAGCTTTGACTGATAAGGACGCATACACAAGTTGTCGTGTAAAGTCATGGCAGTCGACAACGCACGCTTCAAACCCAAAATTTACCCAGCAATCAAAACACATTAGTAATAGAAAACAATGGAGAATGCCCTAAGACTAATTGCTAAGTTATTCGATAAGCCAAAATACAATCAGAACAAAAAGCTTCAGAAGATATAAATTTAAGAGTAAGAGCTGTTGTTGTCGAATATGTAGATAAGCGGGCATGAAAACATCGTTCAGAAATTCAGTTGTCGCTCTAAAGTCACATCATATAAGTCGAGGGCGGAACCCGCTTGAGTGAACAGAAATTGAAAAGTACAAAATAGGAGCCACTGGAGAATGGTCATTGAGAATAAGCAGTTGGTTCAAGTTGTAAATATACAATCGTGATAAGTGGAGCCTGGTGAATCCCCAGCGAAACGGAATACCTGAAAGATATAGTGAACACCATTCGTGGAGGTGACTCACTGCTCCCACTGCTCTGCCTGATCCTCTCCCCCTCTCCCTGGTCCGCTCATCTGACGTCACCATGGTCGACGCCGCCCAACAGGAGTTCGCCCGCAAACTCGCCCTCTTCTCTTTAAACCTCTACGAAAAGCTGTCGGCGCAGAAGCCCGGCGAGAACATAGTCTTCTCGCCCTTCTCCATCCAGACGTGTGCGGCGATGGCCCGGATTGGTGCAGATGGCGAGACGGCCACTCAGTTAGACCATGGTCTTGGTTTGGCCTCCAGCGACGCGGGCCAAATCGCCCACAGCTTCAACCAAGTATTGGCCGCCTACCAGAACAGCCAGGTCCTGCGAATCGCCAACAAGATCTTCGTGATGGAGGGCCATCCGCTGCGCCAGGAGTTTGACCAGCTGCTGACCAAGGAGTTCCTCTCGGCGGCGCAGAGCGTGAACTTTGCCCAAAGCGCCCAGGCGGCGGCCACCATAAACGCCTGGGTGGAGCAGCGCACCAATCACTTAATAAAAGACTTGGTGCCGGCCAGCGCACTGGACGCCAACTCTCGACTGGTTCTGGTGAACGCAATCCACTTCAAGGGCACCTGGCGGACCAGGTTTTCCAAGAATGCCACCCGCCTTGACATCTTTTACCTGGATGTTGCACGGTGCGTACAGGTTCCGATGATGGCTTTAAAGGAGCGTTTTCGATTTGCCAATCTGCCAGAACTGGACGCCTCGGCTTTAGAGCTGCCCTACAAGGACTCTGACCACTCCATGCTGATCGTTCTGCCCAACAACAGGACGGGTTTGTCCGCCCTGGAGGAGAAGCTGCGGGTGACGCCACTCTCACTTATTACACAGGCACTGCAAAAGACTGAGGTACTAGTGAAGTTGCCCAAGTTCAAGGCCGAGTTCCAAGTGGAGTTGACAGATGTTTTCCAGCAGGTAAGCTTTAGAGAAGTCAATGATCAACTTCATTAAAGTATGTTTTATCTCTTCTCTAGCTGGGCATGTCGAAAATGTTCACCGACCAAGCGGAGTTCGGCAAGATACTTGAGAGCCCCGAGCCTCTGAAGGTGTCGGCCATCATACACAAGGCCTTTATCGATGTGAACGAAGAGGGAACAGAAGCCGCGGCTGCCACGGGTAAGTGCTCCAAGTTCTTTCGTACTGCATTAGCATCTTTCATCTTCTGCATTATGATGCGTAAGAAACGCGCCATTGTTTCGCTTGAAGAACCTATTGAGTTCCACGCAGATCATCCATTCATCTATGCCCTTGTCCATGAGGAGGACCTGCCCCTATTTTCGGGCTCAGTTGAGAATAACTGAGGAGAATGACTTCGTCTTCAGCGAGTTTGGTGAGCTGTGATAGTACCTTATAAAATGAATAATGGCATCCTTTTGTGTAACAAGAAGATTTTTTTTGCAATTGCCTAAAAACAACATTTATTTAGCAAACATACATGTAGCAAATACAGACATTACCAAATTAAGTTCGTAACAGATATCCAAAATTCCCAGCACGACCATATGCCATCAAAGAAACTTTAATTGCTGAACAGACTTTCATGTTCATTTCAGGAATGGTCATTTTGAGCGAGAACCAATTCGATTCCATGTCCAGCATCCATTTAACTTTTACATTATCGATAAGGACATTGAACTAAATTCAACTCTCATCTTAATTCACAGCTATGGCCACGTATTTTTCTTCGAAGCCCATGCCTGAGCCGGATCCAAAACGATTCTATGTCGATCATCCATTTAACTTCTACATTCTCAATAAGGACTCAACTGTTCTTTTTGCTGGCAGCATACAGAAACTCTAAATAATCCTCGGTATCTCTCACTAACAAGGTCAACCATGCGATTCGTGTGACTCATGTCCATTTCATTTCCAGGTGTGATCGTCAGTCATATATTGATGACCTAGGCAGAGCATCCATTTAGATTTTACATTGTTTATACGGGCGCCACTGCAATCTATATTCGCAAATCAAATTTAATAAGACAAAGACTGCACACAATCGATGCTCTTATAAATACACTTTACATTTTTGTACTAACCAAGCATGTAGCCTCAATAAAGTCCAAAGCACAACGTTCTAAATTCTCCAATGAAAGTTCTACTTTGTGGCACCAAATCGACGAGATAGGAAAATTTCTGGACAAGGAACTGATCTTCTACTACGCCAAGTTTGATTTTAATGCTATTATTATGCCGGTACACCAAACAGTTGAGTCCTTATAAGAACGAATGGTCGTTCGTTACAGAAACATGGGTTAATCCGCAAAATGAAATGGCGGAATAGAGATGCAAAATGATATAAAATTTCTATACTTTTAATGAATTAGTCTTTACTTTACTCGCCATGCTCCAAGTGATCATCCGCTGGCACACAATACTCGATGAGAACTCCTCAGCGGACTTAAGATTCAGGCAGCTATTGACCAACTCTTTATGAAGGAGGTTCTCATTCGCATCCGATGGCCTTTGGTAAAAAGTACCTCCCTCGTACTCTGCCGACTCAGATTTTGCTTGCATTTAAGGCATACCACAAAATAATTGTTTTGAAAAAGAATGCGTTCTTAAGACTACGCATTTCCATGTTTATCTCTCATACGCACAGTTGCCTTTAACCGAAAAATTCATTCTAACTGACATTACTCATACGCACAGTTGCCTTTTATCAAAAAAAGCATTCTAGCTGACGTTACTCATACGCACAGTTGCCTTTGATCGAAAAAATTATTTTAACTGACATTACGTGCCATAAACTAATTTTTACGGAAACTAAGACACCAAACGACTGGTCAAGAACAAAAATGTCCCAAATTAAACACTCTTCCCCCAAAATTCTCATTTTCAAAATGAAATAAAAGCTTAAGATGAGCTTTGACTGATAAGGACGCAGACACTAGTTGTGGCTTAAGATCAGGCCAGTCGACAACGCACGCTTCAAACACAAAGTTTACCCAGCAATAAAAAACACATTTGTGATAACCTGGGGTTATTTGGTAAGCTACCCAAAAATTCAAAGCACAAGACTGTAGAAAAACAAGCGATACAGAGAGCGTTATAAGATATAAATTTAAAAGTTAAAGGCTGTGATGACACATTCAATATTTAGCATCGCTTGTTGCGAATTTTAGTTTTCGCCCAAAAGCCACGTCATATAAGTCGAGGGCGGTACCCCTTTTCACTCTCCTCCTGTTCGCTGGTCCGCTCATCTGACGTCACCATGACCGACAACGCCAACATGGAGTTCTCCCGTCGACTGGCTCTCTTCTCCAACAATGTCTACGAAAAGCTGTCGGCGCAGAAACCCGGCCAGAACATCGTCTTCTCACCCTTCTCCATCCAGACGTGTGCGGCGATGGTTCGGATGGGCGCCGAAGGAGAGACGGCCACCCAGTTGGACCAGGGTCTTGGTCTGGCATCCAGCGACGAGGAAAAAATCGGCGATAGTTTCCGCAAGGTACTGGCCGCCTACAAGGACAGCAAGGTCCTGCGGATCGCCAACAAGATCTTCGTAATGAAGGGCTATCCACTACGACGGCAGTTTGTCCAGCTGCAGACTAAGCAGTTCCTCTCGACGGCGAAGAGCGTAAACTTCGCCAAGAGCGACAAGGCGGCGGCCACCATAAATAAGTGGGTAGAAAAGCGCACCAAACACTTGATAAAAGACTTGGTTCCGGCCACCGCACTGAATGCCAATTCACGACTGGTTCTGGTGAGCGCAATCCACTTCAAGGGCACCTGGCAGCACCAGTTCTCCATATATAAAACCCGTCCGGCTACCTTCCACTTGGATAAGGACCACAGCGTTTGTGTTTCGATGATGGCCTTAAACGAGTGGTTCCGTTATGCCGATCTGCCGGCGCTGGACGCCTCTGCCTTAGAGTTGCCCTACAAGGACTCTGACCACTCCATGCTGATCGTCCTGCCCAACAGCAGGACGGGTTTGTCCGCCCTAGAGGAGAAGCTGCGGGTGACGCCACTTTCGCTTATTACACGGGCGCTGCAAAAGACTGAGGTGAGAGTAAAGTTGCCCAAGTTCAAGGCCGAGTTTCAAGTGGAGTTGACAGATGTTTTCCAGCAGGTAAGCTTTAGAGAAGTCAAGGATCAACCGCCATTAAAGTCTTTTTTATACCCGTTACTCGTAGAGTAAAAGGGTATATTGTATTCGTGCAAAAGTATGTAACAGCTAGAAGGAAGCGTTTCCGACCCTATAAAGTATATATATTCTTGATCAGGGTCACTAGCCGAGTCGATATAGCCATGTCCGTCTGTCCGTCTGTCTGTCCGTCTGTCCGTCTGTCCGTCTGTCCGTCTGTCTGTCCGTCTGTCTGTCCGTATGAACGCTGAGATCTCGGAAACTATAAAAGCTAGAAGATTGGCATTTTGCATGCCGATTCTAGGAGTTCCTACGCAGCGCAAGTTTGTTTCAAAAAGGTGCCACGCCCCCTTTAACGCCCACAATCGCTTATATACGATTTTAAAAATTTAAATATTTCGGAAAAGTAAAAATGCAGTTTTATTGTGTTTATCAATACCTATAGAAATGTAGAAGAAATTTTTCAAATTGGACCATTCGTTAAAAAGTTATGCGTGATCAAAGTTTCTATCACCATCTCCCTCGCACTCCCTTTACCTGAGTAACGGGTATCTGATAGTCGGGGCACCCGACTATAGCGTTCTCTCTTGTTTTTATCTCTTCTCTAGCTGGGCATGTCGAAAATGTTCACCGACCAAGCGGAGTTCGGAAAGATACTGAAAAAGGACGAGCCCCTGAAGGTATCGGCCATCATACACAAGGCCTTTATCGAAGTGAACGAAAAGGGAACCAAGGCTGCGGCTGTCACGGGTAAGTGCTCCAAGTTCTTCCCTACTCTATTAGCATCCAACATTCTCTGCATGTCCCAATCGTTCATGAGGATTCTCTGTCTAAAACCATTTGGTAAACTCAAATAATTCAAAATAAAAATACTATTTAGCAACAGACATGCCTGGGATGCGTATAAAGACATTACCAAATTGTAAGAGATATCCGAACATCCGCCTTTAAATAAACTCTAATCACTTCCGTGCTGAATTACATGTTAATTTTAGGAATGGTCGGATTATCATCATTCATTTAACTATTACATTGCATTATCAATTATGACTTAAAAATTATATTTGTTATAATTTTATTATTCCACTGTCATTTCAATTTACAGGTGTGATCATGTTTCCGCTTTCATTGACCATTTACCCCCCGGAACTGAAACGCTTCACTGTAGATCATCCATTTAAGTTCTACATTCTCAATAAGGACTCAACTGTTCTTTTTGCTGGCAGCATACAAAAGATTTAATCGTGGGTACCTCTTGATAACAAAATTAACCAAGCGATTTGCAGGTCCCATTTCCATCTGATTTCTAGGTTTGATCGCCAAACGTGTTTTGATGACTTGCCGTGGTATTACATTGTTGCTTCGGGCGTCACTTCAATCTATAATCATACCAAATTTAATAAGCCTAAGACTGCGCCCAATCGGAGATATTTTACATACAGTTTATATTTTTGTACTTAGCTAGATACTTGCCTCAATAAACTGGACTAAATTCATAAGATACCGCGCGATGCCTACAAGAAGTCCGATAAAGATTTATTAAAGAGATAATCAATTGAAAAACTTGGTAATATTGTTTTTGAGAGCTGCTAGCAAAGTCTGGTTATCATATCTGACTCGGGGGAATACGTGGGAGGTATATTGCTAAACATGGAACCGATCTCTTATTACGCCAAGGTTTACCTACGGCCATCGGATGCGAATGAACGCCTTTTGCATGAAGAGTTGCTTAAAAGCTTCTTGAATCTTAAGTTCGTTGAGGAGTTCTCGCTTCAAACTCGCATCCTCATCGCGTATTGTGTGAGTAGAGTAAAGATTAATCTAGTTACTATGAAAAATTGCAGAGGGGATCGACTTAAAATTTGATTTTTTATTTTGTACACTGCTTCTGACTTTTTGTTCCTCAATCATCGACCAAATACTCAACAAGACAAATCTGGAGCAGACCTGAAATTTCTTTAGGAAGGCACCAGTCAGTCCCTTGACTAAGTCGTATCAGGTCGTATGTAAATGGTACATAACACTTTTAGTTTTGAAGCTTATGGCCAAAAGGCTGGGCAACGTGTCCTAACCAACAATTTTTCGACTGTATATTCACCTGGAATAATAATTTCAATTTCAGCGTTTTTTCGCTTTTAGTGGGCTGAATATTATTCTCAAAAACAAAAACAAACTTAAGCAGAGCTTTGACTGATAAGGACGCAAACACTAGTTGTGGTATAAAGTCGAGGCAGTCGACAACGCACGCTTTAAACAAAAAGTTTACCCAGCAATCAAAACGCATTAGTAATGGAGAATCGACTAAGACGAATAGGTAAGTAATTCGGTAAGCCAAAATACAAGATTGCAAGCAAAACAAAAAGTGGACAAGATATAAATTTAAGAGTAAGACCCGTTTGTTCACGCTCGTTGAGAAATTCAGTTGTCGCTCTTAAGTGACATCATATAAGTCGAGGGCGGTACCCGCTTGAGTGAACAGAAATTGAAAAGTACAAAATAGCAGCCACTGGAGAAAGCTCATTGAGAATCAGCAGTTGGTTCAGGTTGTCAATATACAATCCTGATAAGTGGAGCCTGGTGAATCCCCAGCGAAACGGAATACCTGAAAGATATAGTAAACACCATTCGTGGAGGTGACTCACTGCTCCCACTGCTCTGCCTGATCCTCTCCCCCTATCCGCTGGTCCGCTCATCTGACGTCACCATGGTCGACGCCGCCCACCAGGAGTTCGCCCGCCGACTCGCCCTCTTCTCTATCAACGTCTACGAAAAGCTGTCGGCGCAGAAGCCCGGCGAGAACATCGTCTTCTCGCCCTTCTCCATCCAGACGTGTGCGGCGATGGCCCGGATTGGTGCAGATGGCGAGACGGCCACTCAGTTAGACCATGGTCTTGGTTTGGTCTCCAGCGACGCTGACCAAATTGCCCACAGCTTCAATCAAGTATTGGCCGCCTACCAGAACAGCCAGGTCCTGCGAATCGCCAACAAGATCTTCGTGATGGAGGGCTACCCGCTGCGCCAGGAGTTTGACCAGCTGCTGACCAAGGAGTTCCTCTCAGCGGCGCAGAGCGTCAACTTTGCCCAAAGCGCCCAGGCGGCGGCCACCATAAACGGCTGGGTGGAACAGCGCACCAATCACTTAATAAAAGACTTGGTGCCGGCCAGCGCACTGGACTCCGACTCTCGACTGGTTCTGGTGAACGCAATCCACTTCAAGGGCTCCTGGCAGCACCAGTTCCCCAAGCATGCCACCCGCCCGGAGACCTTTTACCTGGATGCAGCACGCAGCATCCAGGTTCCGATGATGGGTTTGAAGGAGTGGTTCCGTTATGCCGATCTTCCAGCGCTGGAGGCCTCGGTCTTGGAGCTGCCCTACAAGGACTCTGACCTCTCCATGCTGATCGTCCTGCCCAACAGCAAGACGGGTTTGTCCTCCCTGGAAGAGAAGCTGCGTGCGATGACTCTATCGCTTATTACAAAAGAGCTGCAAGAGACTGAGGTAGTAGTGAAGTTGCCCAAGTTCAAGGCCGAGTTCCAAGTGGAGTTGACGGACATTTTCCAGCAGGTGAGCTTAGTTTTAGAGGCATTAAGAAGGAACCGCGACTAAAGTCTCTTAAATCATTCCTTTAGCTGGGCATGTCGAAGATGTTCACTGACCAAGCGGAGTTCGGCAAGATGCTGCAGAGCCCCGAGCCTCTGAAGGTGTCGGCCATCATACACAAGGCCTTTATCGATGTGAACGAAGAGGGAACAGAAGCCGCGACTGCCACGGGTAAGAGCTCCAAGTTCTTTCGTACTCCATTAGCATATTTTATCTTCTGCATGTCCCAATTGTTAATCCGTATCTGTGTTGTCTTCTTCCCATCCCGCAGGCATTGTGGAACGCGACTTTGTTTCCTTTGAGGAACCTATTGAGTTCCTGGCAGATCATCCGTTCATCTATGCCCTTATCCATGAGGAAGACCTGCCCCTGTTTTGGGGCTCAGTTGTGCGGCTCGAGGAGAATGACTCCGTCTCCAGCGAGCATGATGAGCTGTGATGGAATCTTATTAAATTAATAAAAGCAACCTTTTGTTGAACCAGAAGATTTTTACATTTGTCTAAAATGGGATAGCCTGTAATGAAAAAACAACAATTTTTTAGCAACAGACATTACCAAATTAAGTTTGAGTGCGAGTCATGTCCATTTTATTTCCAGGTGAGATCGCCAGTCGAATACTGATGACCTACGCTGAGTATCCATTCAGATTTAACTTTGTCAATAAGGGCTTCACTGCAATATATATTTGCAAACCAAATTTAATAAAGCTGACGGTTTAGCACGCTATCGTTGAATCGAGGAAAAATTCTCTATGCCGATATTGTCTTTGGGTCAAGGAACTTCTTATCTTGCTTTTTCAATTGTAAATATTAGCAAGTTAATATTGAAGGGATTATTTAGAGAAGTAACCGAATACAGACAAATGCCCGAGTTATAGTATCGGCCAGGTCAGTGGTGGTCCAAGGGGGTTCCAGTCCTCAGAATTGGTATTTTGGATTTCAATATTTATAATTTGTTGGAAAATAATACGATTTGAATAGGGTAAGAATGTCTTCGACGATTGAAGTGCATTTCTAGACTTACTTCATATATTGTTCAGCGGTGGCCGAGAAGCCGCCGCTGCCGAAAATGTACATAAAATCTTATATACTATACATAAGGGCTTATACACTAATACAAGATGAAAATAAAGAATGTTTATTCAGCAATCCTTTCGAAGTGTCTGCTTGTGTCGTATTTTCGATGTCAGCAAATCGTAAGCGGGGACCTCGAGTGGGTCGTTGCCGGATTTAAACAATGTTTCAGATTACAACATAATTGTATCCAAATGTGTGGGTTCAAGTGGTTCCAGTGAGCGTACTATTTCTAGGGTAGCTCTGGGAGGTTTGGCCGGAGGCTCGTTCGTTAAAAATTCGTTAAGTTTTTGCAGGTAATCGTGTTCAGTATTATAGTTAATGTCATTTTTTGAAGAAGTGAGTTCTTTCCGAGAATAATTCAAATTGTTTTTATTTGGTTGCAACGTATAAGGCGTTGTTGTACGAGTTAGGGTTTCAAATAATATTTCCTCGTGGTCAAGTTCCAGCTTATTAGGCTTTCTGTTTTCGAATATAATCCTATATATTTCGGTGAGAGGCGATTATAGTCCCTGTTCTGATTTTGGTTATAGTCCCTGCTCCGATACTGATAATTGACCCTATTTTGGTATTGGTATTGATTTGACCGGAAACGATCGCTTTGCCTAATCGACTGTCTGTTTTGCGACCAGTTTGTCGCACTCTCCGCATAGTACAAACTCCTTTCTTTTACTGCCATGTCGTATGCTTCCTCTAACCCTGCAGGCTTAAAGGCTCGGACTATGCCGCCCAGATTTCCTCTAAGTCCCGCAAGGAATGTTGTCAAGCAAGTTTGGGACACAACTCTCTGCCTAACTCTAATTGCAAGAGGTTCGGTTTCCTCTGTTTCGATTACTCTGAACAAAGCTAACTTGATCCTGGTAATCTGGTCGTAAGATCTTTGTAGAGACAGTTGTTTTTGTTTCAAATTATACAGTTCCGTCATTAGAGTCCCTTCGTCTCTCCTATCCCTACAGTGTCTTATTAGTGCGTCCTTAATGTCGTCCCAAATTAAGTTCGCTTCTGAGGCGATGACTGCCTCATTCGCCTTTCCCTCTATTTTCTGTCTAATAGCTCTAAGCAACATTTGGCCATACGGAGTCTGATCCGTGCCCCTGATCATCAGAATTATTTCCTCAACGTTGTTGATAAACTCGTTTAGTGTAAATGGGTCCCCGGAGTATGAAGGTAAATAGCGAATTACGTCTGGGATCCTCATTGAGGCAAACAATTCAGCAGGGTTGACAACCGCCGTGCTGAGGTGGGACGGTGAGGAATTGTTACTAGTGTCCATGGTCACGGGTGATGGTGTAATAATTGGTCTTAGGGATAGAGAATTTTCCTGAGGTGATCTGTTTCTAGGGATCTGTTTCTTACTTTCGCCTCTAGTAGTAATCTTGTTAGTTGGAAGTAGGCTTTTGACTTTGGAAATATTCGGCTTTAAATTAGTTTATTATTATTTCTGGATAAACAATTCAGCTCTTAGCGTCTTGTGTTCTATGTGTGTTCTTAAATTTATTGTTTGTATAATACTTAAGTAATTAGTGTGTTGATGCGTCTTGTGGTGTAGTGTTCCTCAGGTGTTGTACTCTTGTGGCAATTACCTGTGAAGGTGTAAAATTAGTATTCTTTTCTAATTTTTTCTTTTTGATATCTTTTTAATATATATTCATAAGCAAAAATATTTTTTTGTATATTCAAGACTTTAAGTGCCAATTGAAACCAGCTTTCAATGAAATTCACATGAATTTCCTTGATACTGATGACCCTTTACAAAACACGCCATGGGATTGCAAGAATTGTTTCGTAATTATTGGACACTAAATTTTATTTTATATAATTTAGAGTTCATTCAGACATGAAACCAGCTTACAAAATTTGCCATAAATTTTGTAACTGACGCACAAAACCCGCGATGGGATTGTAGAACTATTTCATTGAATACATATTCTCTCAATATAGTTGTGTAATTTTTATTTTCAAAAATCTTCTTTTTCATTCATCTTTTTTTATATTAATTTTTATTTTCTATTCTATTTTTTATATATATTTTCTTTTTGTTTTCCTTTTTAATTTAAAAGAAAAAATGACCACTAGAGATATATATATATTTTTTTTAGTAACACAAATTTTTCTAAAATTATGATCTGCCGAAAGGTACGGCATTTTGAAGTATTTTCTTTTTTTTTAATTTTTAACTGCCCAATTCTTTCTTTTAAAATTTTTGCAAATATATATATTTCTTGTTTTCTTTCTTTCCCTGTACGGATCTGATTTGTTTTTTTTAACTTTCTTTTGCTTGCTTTCCCATGTTGTATGTTATTTGTCACGGATGTATATTTTTCACGATTTAAAACTTGGCATTTCTGTTTTTGTACTTTAGTTCACAAGAATACTTCACCTTAGTCTGTGTGTGTGTTTTTCTTACAGTGTAATTATCATGATACGATCCAACCTAGTTCGTTGCTCGGCTGCACCAGTTATAGTGTCTGCCAGGTCAGTGGTGGTCCAAGGGGTTTCCAGTTATCCGTTGATGAGTCCACAGAATTGGTATTTTTGATTTCAATATTTATAAATGGTTGGAAAATAATACAATTTGAATAGAGTAAGAATGTCTTCGACGATTGAAGTGAATTTCTTGACTGATTTCATATATTGTTCAGCGGTGGTCGAGAAGCCGCCGCTGCCGAAAATGTACATAAAATCTTATATACTATACATAAGGGCTTATACACTAATACAAGATGAAAATAAAGAATGTTTATCCAGCAATCCGTTCGAAGTGTCTGCTTGTGTCATATTTTCAGTGGCGAGGGGTCGGGGCATCCTGATGCGATGTCAGCAAAGCGTAAGCGGGGTAACGACTCGAGTGGGTCGTTGCCGGGTTTAAACAATGTTTCAGATTGCAACATAATTGCATCCAAATGTTCCTTCAAGTGGTCGCCCAATCAGCGTACCATTTCTAGGGTAGCTCTGGGAGGTCTGGAGGCTCGTTGCCTACCGACTGGTCGGTAACTCCCGCCCTGCATCAGCTGGATGACTACGATCTCTGCCTGGATAGGCCCACTGGTAGCTACTGCCTGGTATATGTAGAGATGCTCCCCAATGCAAGTTCTACTTTGTGGCTCCAAATCGACGAGAGAAGAAAATTTCTGGGCAAGGAAGTGAGCTCCTACGCCAAGGTTCGCCAACGGCCTTCGGATGCGAATGCACGCATTTTGCTTGAAGAGTTGGTTAAAATCTGCCTGAATCTTAAGTTCGCTGAGGAGTTCTCGCTTCCGACTCGCGATTAAAGATTAAACTAGTAACTATAAATGAATTGCAGATGAGATCGATTTAACATTTTATGCTTTTTTAATTAGCTTAAGACTTTCTGTTTTTCAATCATCGACCAAATACTCAGCAAGACAAATCCGGAGCAGACAGATACTTTTTTTGGGAAGGCACCAAAGCTCCGTAACTATTTTGATTTTGGGTTGCCACGAGGACAGCAGCTCCGCACCTTTTTCAACTACTGTAACTAGTATCGACTGACTGTCGTATGTATGTAAATGGTATATAACACTTTTAGTTTTAGAAGCTAATGGCCAAAAGCAGGGCAAACGCGTCTAAACCGACAAATTTTCGACTACATATTCAGCTGGAATAATAATTCAATTTCAGCGTTCTTCCGTTATCAGTGTTCTGAAAAGTATTCTCAAAAACAAAAACAAGCTTAAGCAGAGCTTTGACTGATAAGGACGCAGACACTAGTTGTGGTTTTAAGTCAGGGCAGTCGACAACGCACGCTTCAAACACAAAGTTTACGCAGAAATCAAAACTCATTAGTAATAGAGCGAAATTTATTGAAAAATGGAGAATCCTCTAAGACTATTTGGTAAGTTTTTCGATAAGCCAAAATACAAACAAGCAATACAGAGAGCGACACAAGATATAAATGTAAAGAGGGCAAGCAAAACAGAGAGCGCGGAAAGCAGAGAATTTTAGTCGTACTAAGAGAAAAACTCGTTTGGCAATTCGAATTTAAGAGCAAAAGCCGTTGTGGTCGAATATGTAGATATGCGGGCATAAAAACATTGGACGCTCGTTGAGAAATTCAGTTGTCGCTCTAAAGTCACATCATATAAGTCGAGGGCGGTACCCGCTTGAGTAAACAGAAATTGAAAAGTACAAAATCGAAGGCACTGGAGAAAGCTCATTTAGAATCAGCAGTTGGTTCAGGTTGTAAATAAACGTTCCTGATAAGCCAAGCCTTGTGAATCCCCAGCGAAACGGCATACCCGAAAGATATAGTGAACACCATTCGTGGAGGTGACTCATCATTCCACTGCAATTACATAAATTTATGAAACCAAGCACATCTTATCCACGGTTGATTTGGATACTTACAGCTTGCTGGTTGCTCCCACTGCTCTGCCTGACTCTCTCCCCCTATCCACTGGTCCGCTCATCTGACGTCACCATGGTCGACGCCGCCCACCAGGAGTTCGCCCGCCGGCTCGCCCTCTTCTCTATCAACGTCTACGAAAAGCTGTCGGCGCAGAAGCCCGGCGAGAACATCGTCTTCTCGCCCTTCTCCATCCAGACGTGTGCGGCGATGGCCCGGATTGGTGCAGATGGCGAGACGGCCACTCAGTTAGACCATGGCCTTGGTCTGGCCTCCAGCGACGCGGGCCAAATCGCCCACAGCTTCAACCAAGTATTGGCCGCCTACCAGAACAGCCAGGTCCTGCGAATCGCCAACAAGATTTTCGTGATGGAGGGCCATCCGCTGCGCCAGGAGTTTGACCAGCTGCTGACCAAGGAGTTCCTCTCGGCGGCGCAGAGCGTCAACTTTGCCCAAAGCGCCCAGGCGGCGGCCACCATAAACGGCTGGGTGGAGCAGCGCACCAATCACTTAATAAAAGACCTGGTGCCGGCCAGCGCACTGGACGCCAACTCTCGACTGGTTCTGGTGAACGCAATCCACTTCAAGGGCACCTGGCAGCACCAGTTCCCTAAGCATGCCACCCGCCCGGACACCTTTCACCTGGATGCAGCACGCAGCGTCCAGGTTCCGATGATGGGTTTGAAGGAGCGGTTCCGTTATGCCGATCTGCCGGCGCTGGACGCCTCGGCCTTAGAGCTGCCCTACAAGGACTCTGACCTCTCCATGCTGATCGTTCTGCCCAACAGCAAGACGGGTTTGTCCTCCCTGGAGGAAAAGCTGCGTGTGACGCCTCTCTCGCTTATTACACAGGCGCTGCACAAGACTCAGGTGGTAGTGAAGTTGCCCAAGTTCAAGGCCGAATTCCAAGTGGAGTTGACGGACGTTTTCCAGCAGGTGAGCTTAGTTTTAGAGGCATTAAGAAGGAACCGCGACTAAAGTCTCTTGAATCTTTCCTCTAGCTGGGCATGTCGAAAATGTTCACCGACCAAGCGGAGTTCGGCAAGATGCTGCAGAGCCCCGAGCCTCTGAAGGTGTCGGCCATCATACACAAGGCCTTTATCGATGTGAACGAAGAGGGAACAGAAGCCGCGGCTGCTACGGGTAAGTGCTCCAAGTTCTTTCGTACTGCATTAGCATCTTTCATCTTCTGCATGTCCCAATTGTTCATCCGTGTCTGTGTTGTCTTCTTCCCATCCCGCAGGCATTGTGATGCGTAAGAAACGCGCCATTATTTCGCTTGAGGAACCTATTGAATTCCTCGCAGATCATCCATTCATCTATGCCCTTGTCCATGAGGAGGACCTGCCCCTGTTTTGGGGCTCAGTTGTGCGGCTCGAGGAGAATGACTCCGTCTCCAGCGAGCATGATGAGCTGTGATGGTACCTTATCAAATTAATAAAGGCAACCTTTTGTTTAACAAGAAGATTTTTGCATTTGTGTAAAATGGGGTAACCTGTAATGACAAAACCACAATTAATTTAGCAACAATCATGCCTGGGCAGCATATACAGACATTACCAAAGATATCCGAACATTCCCCGCACGACCATATGCCTTAAAAGAAACACTAAATGCTAAAGCGCCGACTTTCATGTTCATTTCAGGAATGGTCATGTGCTATGCCACGATGCTCTCTTTTGAGCCGGAACCCATCCGATTCCATGTCCAGCATCCATATAACTTTTACATTATCGATAAGGACTCAACAATTCTATTTGCGGGAAAAATACTAAAACTTTAGTCATCAAATTTGTGATGCTATCATTCCGTTCACATCCACCAATGGTCTCACGTACATTAAACTAAATTCCACTGTCATCTCAATTTACAGGTATGGTCATGATGCGCTGTTCGCTGCCCATGCCTGAGCCGGATCCGAAACGATTCTATGTCGATCATCCATTTAACTTCTACATTCTTAATAAGGACTCAACTGTTCTTTTTGCTGGCAGCATACAGAAACTCTAAATAATCCTCGGTATATTTTACTAACAAAGCCAACCATGCGATTCGTGTAACTCATGTCCATTTCATTTCCAGATGTGATCGCCAGTCGTATATTGATGACCTACGCCGAGCATCCATTCAGAATTAACTTTGTCAATACGGGCGTCACTGCAATCTATATTCGCAAACCAAATTTAATAAGACTAAGACTGCGCACAATCGATGATCTTATATATACACTTTACATTTTTGTACTAACCAAGCATGTAGCCTCAATAAAGTCCAAAGCACAATGTTCTAAATTCTCCATCGCTTTCATGGTCTAGGATTCCGGGTGATGCCAGTGGCTGGTTTCAGACGCAAACACTTCGTTGCTAATCATCCCTTCGTTTTCTACGTGAAGTCCAATATAGATCTCCCGATCTTTACTGGCCGACATTTGGGCTAAATAATCGGAAGATTTGGAGGAAGTAAATTTAAGTTCAACGAAATAAAATAAACTACTGCCTTTTAATAGCTGTGATTTCGTCAAGTCGAAGTAATTTATAGAAATACCTTTGAAAAACGCATTCAGGCCTGACGGTTCGGCACGCTATCGTTAAATTAGTATAGCAAATCGAGCAAACATTCCCAATAGTTCATCTTCAAGTGTTAGACGAGACACTCTAAGTATGCTCTGTTTGCTGCAACTCGGGATCCTTCTGTCGATATTGTCTTTGGGTCAAGGAAACTTTTTATCTGGCTCATTTAATTGTAAGTAGCAGCAAGTTAATATTGAAGGGATTATTTAGGGAGAGCTCCATCTGCAGTAACCCTATACAGACAAATGCCCGCCCTGCATCAGCTGGATGACTACGATCTCTGCCTGGATAGGTCTTCTGGTAACTACTGCCTGGTATATGTGGAGATCGTACGCAATGAAAGTTCTACTTTGTGGCACCAAATCGACGAAGTTTCGCAGGACTCGAAGCATCGTTTTCGACATGATCGCGTGTTTAGGGGTGTGTGTCTAGAGAACTGCAAGCAAAGTCTGATAAACATATCTCAGTCGGAAGAGTACGACAGAAGTAAATTTCTGGACAAGGAACTGATCTCCTACTACGACAAGGTTCACCAACGACCATCGGATGCGGATAAGCGCCTCCTCAACGAAGAATTGGTTAACAGCTGCCTGAATCTAAAGTTCGCTGAGGAGTTTTCGCTTCAGACTCGCAGCCTCATCGAATATTGTGTGCAAGCGGATGAGCACTTGGAGCATGGCAAGTAGAGTAAAGATTACTGTAGTATCTAGAGATACATTTTATTTCATACACTCTATGCACCTCTTTTAGCCTTTTTTAAGTAGTTAGTAATATAATGAGTTAGCACACCTGCCTTTTTTCCCGTGAGAGGTCAGTGGAACAAGTTAGAACTAATAGAGTGGGTTTCCTCAGATGGGCTCGATTTGACCTTTTATGTTCTTCTGATCTGCGTACTCCTGCTGACTTTGTGTTCCTCAATCTACGACTGCCGACTCAGCAAGACAAATTCGGACCAGACAGAGAATTTCTATAGGAAGGCACCAAATTGTCGCAGTAAGTGTATAATAACTGCCGGGGAAACAATCGTTACTATGTTGATTTTGGTTTGCCACCAGGACAGCAGCTCCTCACCTCCTTCTCAATAGTCCGTAATTACTATCGACTAACTGAGCCCCATGGCACGGATTTCTCGCGCGATGTGAGCTTCTTTGACGGGTTCCGAGTGATCGGCGTATTCGTGGTAATCATGGGACATACGCTAATGGTCTTCATGACAGTCCCAATAGAAAATCCTGAGTTTTACGAACAGTATCTCTTCAGGATCGAGACATCGCTATTTCAGAACGGCAGCCTTGTCATCCAGATATTTTTCGTAATGAGTGGCTTTTTGCTCTACGTTAATTTCACCGAACGCCAATTGATTCACCCGGAGACAGGGACCCTTGATTGCATTCGCGTGTACTTCCGTGTGTTTTTTTACAGATACTTTAGACTCCTGCCCTCGCTCGTCGCCCTCATACTCTTTAATGGAACTCTGCTGGTGCGCCTCCAAAACGGACCTTTTTGGCGGCATCTGACAGAGGCTGAGCGTTTTTTTTGCCGAAGAAACTGGTGGAAGAATGTATTCTTTGTGACCAACCACATGTTGGAGGACAGTGTATGTTTTAAAATCGTTTTGAGAAAAGATAAATTCCAGTCGAATTACACTTGGATCACAATTGGAATTAAGACTCTTTACAAAAGAAATTATTCATGTTAATGAGATAGCGCAAAACCAACAGAGGGTTTATCGCCACATTTGTTGATTTCCTTCTTCATCTAATATGAATCTAATCGAAATTGCATAGCTTGACTAAAATCGAATCTAGTTAGTTCTTTTGAGCTTAAAATTTAGCTTTCCCGTTATATTTTTAGTGTTCCCATCAAACCTGGTACTTGGGTGCGGACATGCAACTCTTTGAGCTCTTTCTGATCGTAATTGTTATAAGCAAGAAGTAAGACATTTCCACTTTTGTGGATACCCCATTAACTGTCTACTTTCAGGCATCCCAAGCTAACGAGGCCCATCTATATAACTCTTTTAGTGCTTGCCTTCGCAGTACCTTCTATATTGACTTACGTTCTTGAGTTGGATGCTGTCTATCACCTTCGTCCGGAGTGGGTCTTCATAATTTTGGATATACTTCTCAGCTAAATGATATTATTATACTCTTAGAACCTATCGCTACTTGTACTTCCGGCATTCGGACACATTTTACCAGATGTATCCGCCATTCTACACGAATTTGGGAGGATACCTGTTCGGGTTTCTGTGCGGTCATTATTACCTAAAGAAGCGACCCCAAGGATTAGTGCTCCGGGGACATCTAAAGTTCGAGCTGACCTTATGGCTCCTTGTGCCGGCCACGTTGGGAGTCCTTTTCTCGGGCTACATCTTCATCCACCAGGACTTTCCGAAGCCATCCCTTTGGCTAGCCTTGTATGCGGGTGTTCACAAGATTTTGTGGTTGCTGATATGCGCGGGATTCGTGAGCCTCATGTGCTGCAAGGTGGGAGGTGGGTTATATAAGGTATTTCGATTTATGACTGCAATCACTTACCAATCTTCGACAGGAATTGCCTATGAGTTTTGCACCTTACCGATTTTTCGACCACTGGCAAGAATCTCATTTCAGTCCTTCCTCTGGCACATTGTCATCCTGAGAATAGTGGCGGGATATTTTAGGCAGCCGGTCTACGTGTCCACCTTTTACCTAGTAAGCATTTTAATTCAGTAACCTTAACTTGTACGTAATTTTAACTTGTTCTTAGCTGTCCAATGTTTTATGTGTGTTTATGCTTACGCAATTTGTGGCTGCTTTCGTGGCAATTGTACTGGAATATCCACTTGGAGAGGTACTGCGCTGCTTGACAATGCCGAAGAAAGGTTTGTAACATCTGAACCCAATAAAATTACAATTAAAAGTGGCTAATTTTAGGTCGTGAAGAAAGCCATCCGGAAATTCAAATGAGTCGCGGGCCATCAGCTGTTTAGCGTAACCGTACTTCGCGACAGGGATGCAGTACATCAACGCATTAGGCGAATACCAGCAATGATTGCTGCCAACTTTTTTGGCTATTTCTAAGCGCCTTTCACCAAGCTATTGTTATTAAATAAAATATATGTTGTTTTACATGGGAGTACCATTTTATTAATCCTACTATTTTAAGAGTTAAATAATTACTGAATATACATTTTTTAGTTCTTCTGGCTACTATTAACATATTGAAAATTATAATCTCATAACATTCAGGAACAAATTCCAAAAGCTTGTAGGGCAATATTTTTACACCTATGCAATTCATAGAAGTAAGGCATCTTTGACTTTCATAAATTACGGAAATGCTTAATAAATTGTGAGTGCCGGCCTTTATATACGAATAAAATAATTTTTTAATTTACTTTTTGTTGGATTAAAAAAGGCTTTAAGGTTTTTATAATCGAACATTTTTTTTGCCACGTTCTATCGCATCATAGTCCTAAGCTAATTATGGAAAAATTATTGAAGATACAATTTGTTGGTATCTTTTTAAAAACACAAAAGTTGCGAGGCATATAAATATATCCAGTGTTATTTATGGTGAACAAAGAGAGATAATGGAAATCGATTATTGACGGACTGAGTTACTGCTGGAGGAAAGCAACAAAAGGAAAACATCTTGGTAAGCTAGAAGGTACTAATTTAATTATATTAAAATATAATTTGATTTTCATTGAATCTACTTTGAATTGAAAACAAATTTAATTTTATTTTCATATCCACTGGACCTTATTAAAATACGTTTGTATTAGCTCACCTCAAACTTGCATTGGAATTATAATATATTGTGTAAGCATTTTTAAAGATCGATCATCGATACTAAGCAAATTCTAAAATACGAAACAATTTTCGGTACCTAATTACTAAGCACAGTTTTTTTTCAAGGTGTATAAAATTTAATAGGTAAGTTAGAAGGGAGCAAATTATTTTGTGTAACTTAGGTAAGGAAAAGTTTAGCACAAAATGTTATTTCAGCATATAACTGAGAAAAAGACTTAAGGATAATAAAACCCAGATAAAGCTCGTGTTATCAGATCTGGGCATCTATGGAATGAACCCAAGCTAGTTTTAGCTATTTCTGCCGGCCGCCTTCGCCGCAGGTGGCAACACTGTGCGGATAAACGCAAACGCCTAGTGAACTGCGCTGATATCAACAACTCGCCTCGAACAACAGTGTCGAACTTGCTCTTAGATGCTCTGCGCGCTCTCGTCGGCATTTTTATACTCGTCCCGTCTTTCTGCTGACTGAAAAGTCTTGAAGTAGTGCCTTAAATTCCCAGTCGTGTGCAAAATCTTAAGTCGAAATACCTCGCTGAATGCGCTGGCCCCAGTGAGTGATTAAAAAAGTGAGTGGTATTTTGGTTTCTTGCAGCCGCTTTTGTGCTGCCACATTAAATGTCATGAGCAATGAATCACGGCGGATATTTTTGCGGAATATAAATAAATCTGCTCGGTGTCAGCGGCAGCTGTGCATTTTCCAGGCAAAGTTGCAAGTGGCCGATGCAAATGCGGCGCTTAAGTAATAAACGCGCGTATTACAAAATCATTAAAAATCACGGTAAAAAATAAGTGCGACAGCCGCCGTACGACTGTGTGTGTGCGCCGAGTGTGGCGTGCGTGTGCTAGTGTGCGTGCTTTCTTGTGCGAGCGGAGCGGCGAACGCAATGCATGTGAAGAGTACCGCTATAAAAGTTCAGGCATCTGCTCTCCCTCTCGCGCACCGTGTTATATGAGTCCAACACCCAAAAAAGGGAATAAAGAGAGCGAAGCAGCGTCTTTGGCCAGCGCCAGTGCCGAAAAACGTTGCAAAAACGAGCGAAAAAAATCAAACAACTCGCAGGCGAATTGGTTGTATCGCACTTGATTGTATTAATTGTTTTTTTTATATTTTCTCGCATTTTGCTGTAATTTGTGAGGCTTTTCCGGCTCTTACTTGTTTACACTGCGCGGGTGTGGAATAGAGCAAGGGAGAGCGGTGGTCTGCGAAAGTAAGAGAAAGGGGGAGAGGAGAGAGTGTGCCAATTGTTGCTGGCAGAAGCAACAAGTTACTGGATGCAAAGGTGCGGTGAGGAGAAGGGGAAGTGCGTGCTGAGGGCGCCAAAATAGGCTGCAATTTAAAATGCGGAATATCTGTCAGCCATGAACGTGGCTTCCAGTTGGCCGGAGCACAGAATTACGGTTCATTTCGTGTGTGCGAGTGAGCAAGTGTGAAAAACAAGCGACCTCCAGCGGCGTCTTGGAAAGTGCGAGCGAACGAGAGAGAGCACAGCATACGCCCCCACGCACAGCTATTTCGGTTGCTCCCCAAATGGGTTTACAAGCGACACTTAGCCAACACCAATTAGTGACAAAAATATTAAAAATGCACTGGAATGAAGCACACACACACTGGCACTTCCACGCTCGCAGATCGCGTTTATGCGTCAGCTAATGTCGTGATCACTCAGCCGCCAACAGCTGTTTGGTCAAGATCGCAAAACAGGCGCGCGTATGAACGCTGATTAGGCGAGCAACAAACATTCCAATTGGCTAAAAACTCCACAGAGCAGTACACAGATAACATTTTTGGTACCGTATAAATTGTTGTCGTATTTCTTACTGTATTGACGGTTAATCATCAATCATATAAAATTGTGACTTGAAGTATCTTATTTATGTAGATTAGAGTGGTCCAAAACGGGATCCGTAATTACACTGTCTTAAAATCAAAAAAATTTATTTACAGTTTTAGACGTAAAAAGTACTCACACGTAGACTTACCCACGTAGTGTCAATTAATTCAATTAATTAAAGGTAACTGTGCGTATGAGCGATAAACTTGGAATTCCCTAAAACGCATGTTTTCCTAAAAATGCATAATGGTATCTCTTAAATGCAGCAAACCGCAAGTATCAGCGGATAAGAGAATGAACTTAAAATGTATATGTAATTTGGACCGTCCTAAAGTACATATAATGTTGTAGATACTTTGTTTTTATTCTCTTAACTAAAAGTAAAGTGACAATGAACATTGTAACACGCACAAGTTAAATACTTAAAATTTAAATCAAATTTGACATGCTTATTTCTGTAGTCAGTTTGGAGAGAACTAGGAAATGTTTTTACTTGCATATTTAAATTAATATTTCCGAAACAAAATTTTCCTCTCCAAAGTATAATTTGCATTAGTCCTCCTCGTTTTATTGGAAAATTAAAATCTTTTTACCAATTGCTCTACAATGCGTATCATAAACACATATAAACCGAAATACCCGTAATACTTAGGGTATAAAAGCAGCCACAACTGCCGCTCAGTCTGACTAAGCGCAAATGGAAATGCAAAAAATAGCAACAAATGGGAGGCGATGTGGGGTGGCGCAAGGGGTAAGAAGAACCAGCAGCAATTAAGACAGCAACAAAAGTCAGCGCCACTTTCGATGGGGAGGGGCAGAGGCAGGGTGTCGGGCGGGGCACTGCATATGCCTGTGGTTAATTTTAGCAACCGAGTTCCACTTTCACTCGGGCTGCAACGACACCCACTGTGCAACAAGCCAGCGAGTCTGCCGCGACACTTGCGCGCTTTTTGTCAAAATCTTTGGCTAATCGCCGTCAGGCACGCACACTATTCAAGCAGTTTGATGAACCTTCGCACACACATCGCTGCATATCCAATGACGTTGCGCCAGCATCAATGACATCATCATCACCATGAAGTCGAGTCGAACAGCGAAAGTTTCCAATGCAGCCGACAGCCGATAAACAGTGGGCCCCCTTATCACGGATGACTCATGCACTGTATGGCACTGTGATCATTGGCCGTCTGATTAGGTGTCGCTGCAGCGATGCACTGGGAATAAATGTTACCATTTTGTGACTTAAAGAGCAATTGATATGTTAAATGATCAGTTTCATGATGATTATTTGGGATCATTTACCAGCATTTTAAAATTATATATTTAAAAAGTAATTAAAATTATATTACAATCTATTCCAGTATAGTAACCATTTGATATTCAAGTCTCAAATAAGCTAATACTAAACTAAAAAAATATAAAAAAAAATTGTATGTATATAATTTGAAAATAAACCAGATATCAGCATTTAACAATGTTCCAACAAGGAAGTGTAATATAGAACATAAAGAGCCGATTACTTAAAAAGAAATTTTATTTTTAAGAACATTTTACCATATCTTTCAATTGTAGTTAGTCAACAGTACTTCTAAGAACTTCTAGGATAAAGACTTAAAAAAATGCTTCTAACCTCCGGATGTATTTGCTTTCTGGAAAATTAAAGACAATTTTACTAATTTTGCAGTGGTCACTATAAAAATCCTTTTTTGAGTGTATGTGGGAATGGAGATGTCATCATAACGGCGCCCGTCGCCACAATTGGAGCAGTGTCCCATTCCATCACCACTTTATTTTTACCCAAACACTGTTTTATTTTTTGCTCACGCCCCATTGCACTGCCACTGGAAACTACTCGTACTACGCTTAATTGACTGCACACCCAAGTCAGTCGAGGGCGAGGTGCAAAAGGGGCCTCACTGCGTTTTAGTCACGCCGCCAAGAAACAAGAACAACACGACAGCATTTGTTAGCAATTAGAATTGGCCGGTGAACACAACGTGTCGACAAAGCGCTAAGATTTGCAATCAAGCATTAAGTCAATTTGCGGCCAGTTCCCGATCGCTGGACCATTGCGATTGCATCAATTGAGAAACGGTTGCATCTTGCACGATTGCAAACACAAATTGCTGAAGGGCCCACAGAAACGGCATTGTCAAACGATTAACACGACTGGAAGACAGTGATTCCTGAAAGTTGGATGACATCGAACGGTTACTTTTCATAAGGAATATTGCCAGCAGTCGGTTTTTATTCTTGACAATAAAATATATCAACAATAATGAGTAATTTATTATGAATAGATGTGTTTTATGACTTGAAAGTAGTATCAATTTAGTAGAAATGGATTGTAAAATATGTAGTTCCAGTGTTAGTTTGTACCACTGTAATAGATTGTGATGTCAATCACACCACCCGCATAACAACACTCGGGAACAAGTACTTATGCGATTTTCATTGTTCAGAGAGATTTCTGAAACCAACTTCCGTTGTATGGCTGTCTTTTCTATTCGCTGATTAAACCAAAGGCGAGTTCAAGTCGACTTGATGCCGAAGAGGCCACATTTTTGGCATTTGCGAACTGTAATTATGAATGCAATTGGGATCAAGCGGGGGAGTGGGATTGCTTGGGCCGACGATGATAACTCAGGCATGGCAGATGCCAGCGATGCCAACAAAATAAATAAACACATCAAATGCGATTTACAACGCTCCTACGAGCATCGTGCGCTTGTGTTTGTATATGAAAATTTAATTTCGCCTAAGATGATTTAATTTTCTATTAATAGGTTTGACCTTCAGCTGCGAAACAAAAATTTTCCCGCCTGCAAACGAAGGTGTTTGGCATATAAACACATAAATAACAGCGCATACATACGCCGTAGATATAGATAAATTCTGACTATATCGCTTTGGAGTATATTCCGATTGGTGCCGAACATTTCAGCAACGCTTTAGACTATATAGGCGTAGCACTTAACATTATCTCTGTGGTGTTTGGCCAACTCCGGGCTGATATTTCTTTATCAGTCGGAGGGGCCACGTCGATAGGACAGACCCTCCGCCAACACTCACCCAAGAACAAAGTAACCCGGTGCCCACCTTGTGGCCCAAAATATTTATTCATATGGAAAGTAATCAACTATCGGGGTCTGCCTTGGTGCCAGTTTTTAAGGGGTCAATGACAAAGTTTAGTGCTTGCAATAAATATGAATATCTTCGAGCAAAATAAAGCAAAAATAAGTAAAACATTTTTATGGAACTTTTCTGATTAAAAACGAAAGCTGGTCGGAGGCAAAGTTTAGTCATCCTTTCGGCCTCGGCCCAACCCAGAAATGATTTCTGCGGCAGTTCGCAGCACGTAGTTATCTAGAAGTCTCTCAGAGTGTTAGGTATGGGCTTTGGGTTAAGGTTCGGGTTTAAATTCGGGTTAGATTTTTACTCTGCCATAACTTACGTGCTGGGAGGCTATTTATTACTGGAGTGAGTATTTCAGCAGTATGATGTCATATAAAAGAAAGGGGTTCGTCTTGCTGGCCAACTGATAGTTCGACACGTTCATTAACGAAAGTGGAGCCATTTGTGGCAGGTGGCAGGTGAAAGCGTTCTAGGTGCCTTGCCCCTATTTCCGGCGATTTCAGTCGCCGATATTGATGCCATAACCAATTTTGATGCAACCATTCGCGGACAAAGTCAGCTCGTCAATAGCGAGTTGTGAATGGGAAAGCTCATTGATTTTCGCAACAAGCGATATTAGCATATGTAAATTTATTGAACTAATCGAGGCTGCGAAGCGCGGTGAAAGAAAAACGCGTTAAGTTAATACATCAGCGAGCGAAGCTGAAAGCGAATAACAATACGAGTCGGTGGGTTTATGCGTCGCTTGTAACTCGAAATGTTGAGTTCGCAATAGCTAAAAAACCTGTGGAGAAAATCATTTAAAAATTCATCAGAATTTCTTAACTTTTTAGAGTATATTTGGTTATAGTTTTATATTGGCTAATAACCTTTGAATTTTTTTTCTTTCCATTTTCATTCCAGAGTAGCCGTAGAGAAACTCAGGACTGACCACTGACCCAAGCCACTGAAGCATCAATATGTCGTTTCGTGTAGTACGCAGCTCCAAATTCCGCCACGTCTACGGACAGGCCCTGAAGCGGGAGCAGTGCTACGACAACATACGGGTATCCAAGTCCAGCTGGGACTCCACATTCTGCGCGGTGAATCCCAAGTTCCTGGCCATCATCGTGGAGTCGGCGGGCGGCGGTGCCTTCATCGTCTTGCCACACAACAAAGTGAGTGCCCCACCGGACCTATTATAGCTGCATTGGTCTATAAGTGTATTCCCCCAACGCCGCCAGATTGGTGGGGTATTTTTAAATAAGACAATGGCCAACTATTTATAGGGCTCTTTTTGGCATAAAGTTTGCGGCCATTTGCGGGCTTGTTGCCACGTCGCAAGTGACGTGGACGGATTTCGGATGACTCCCCCCAATCTCACATGTATTTATAAATAGTTATGAATTCTGCTACTCTCGCAACAGCGGTTCTCTTAGCTGGCGCACTTTTGTAATTTGGCCAAGAGCCAACATGACAAACAAAATCGTCTAATTTTAGAGAGAGATGGAGGAGCAGCCAGATAGATGAAAACCAAAAATGATAGTTGGGCAAATCATTGCAATGAAACGCACACTCTGCCCGACGTATTATTCCGCAATAAAATAATTGTTTATATTCTAATAAATTTCATTTTCACTCTCCAAAATCATTTGGCCAGTGTGCTCCAAATCGAGCCACATGAGCTTCCGTTCAGCTGTCGCTGTCTCCGCAGCTCCGGCACAAGTGTGGGTGGCAGTCTAACCTCCCGATTCCCCCGATCCCCCTCCGATGCTCCTCTTTTGGTCAAAACGTATTTGGAGGCAGGCCGGGTGTCGTTCTAATTGGAACAAATTTGTATGCAAAACGCGCGGCAGCCACTATAAGCGTTTTTTTTTTCGCTGACTTCTTTACGGTTAAGCAGCTGCTTCTTCTTTAAGTGACGATTTCTATGTAGAGCGGCTTTCACACGCCCTATTTTACTTACTTTATGGGTACTGGATTTGGCCAGTTGGAGAGCGGGGCACAGATAGATGATAAGTGAGATCCATCAAGTCGCCAAGGTTGGCCGCATCTGGCAAGTGTGGAATTGAGCAAGCAAAAGTTCTTGAAAGACTAAAATAGATTTATATGCTTAGAAGTTTTTGAAAATCATATTGTAATACTGAACATTTTTTTTATTACTTTGCCTAACAAATACAGTAAACTTTTATGTCTAAATATTATATATGTACATATATTGAAATTGAAAGTGCAATATAATATATATTCTTGCAGAATGTTTAAAGTTGGTTGAAATTTAATAACAATTTTATCCCTTTTTTATAGAATTAATCAATAATCAAAATTGAAGCTATTCAAAAACCAATTTCTTTTAATAAATAATGTTAGGTTCGCAATTTTTTCTATCACTATACTTTATATTAATCGAAGAAAAACCAAATAGAGAAAGGTTAAACCAAATGAATATATTGAATTACAAATGTATTTCAAAAATATATGATTTCCAAAAATGCTGGTTTCTTACAACGACTGATGTTTAAAATGATTTTCAACAAAATAGAGCCTTAAATATGGTAATCACAAAATTATACAGGACGTCAACAAAATGTTTTATAAATCTAAATGACTCCAACAAAAGTATTCATTCTAAAAATATATAAAAACCGTCAATTTAATATATTTTACTTCTGTGCCAAAGGCCCTATTAAAAGGGCTGATAACGAGTGGGAAGCGGTTTTGCTTGCCAAGCATATAAATTTCACACCTTTGAGGATTTTAAACCAAAACTAAGAAAGAATAAGTTATCATAGAGTTAATTACAACATAGATTTTAACAATGTATTTAACAGGGAGAAGAATGCGATTCTGAAAAAATTAAACACAGTCTATGAAACTAATTTAATTTTGGTCCATTATGTCGATATTGTTTTTTCGATAATATGCTTCTATCCTCAGTTTAATGGCGAAAGTTATCCACCTGCAGACTTTCTATAATTTGAACGCAATGCTTGGTAGCAGACGGCATGAAGTTTGGAATTATGAAATGCTTGCGCCGCAGATTAGCGAATATAGCAGAACCAAATGCAGCCGGAGTCGGCTATAAATAATAATTCACAATTTGGGCCAATGGGTCGCGAGGTTGCAATTTTTCATTGGTGTCTGGTGATGACGTCGTCGTCAATTAATTAGTTCACGTTGGATTACCGTACTAATTGGAATTTAATGGGCTCTTTCAGGTTGGTCGCATAGCGGCGGACCACCCGTTGGTGGGCGGACACAAGGGTCCCGTGCTGGACATCGCCTGGTGTCCACACAACGACAATGTGATCGCTTCCGGCTCGGAGGACTGTGTTGTCAAGGTGTGGCAGATACCCGACGGCGGACTGTCGCGCACGCTCACCGAACCCGTGGTCGACCTGGTCTTCCACCAACGTCGCGTGGGTCTGGTGCTGTGGCATCCCTCGGCCCTTAATGTGCTGCTTACCGCCGGCTCCGACAATCAGGTGAGCAAATGTTTACCTCCCCTTCATAAATTATTGCTAATACCCTCTTTGTTTGGTGCAGGTTGTTATTTGGAACGTGGGCACTGGCGAAATCCTCGTCCACATCGACTCCCACCCGGACATCGTGTACAGCGCCTGCTTCAACTGGGATGGCTCCAAGCTGGTCACCACCTGCAAGGACAAGAAGATCCGCATCTACGATCCGCGCACCGGTGAGCTGGATAGCGAAGCCATGTGCCACGAGGGTTCTAAGGCCACGAGGGCCATCTTCCTGCGCCACGGTTTGATCTTCACCACGGGCTTTAATCGCAGCTCGGAGCGCCAGTACTCCCTGCGCGCACCGGACGCCCTTAACGAGCCTATCGTCATGGTGGAGCTAGATACGTCCAACGGCGTGATGTTCCCGCTCTACGATGCAGACACGAACATGATATACCTGTGCGGCAAGGGTGACTCAGTCATCAGGTATTTTGAGGTTAGTAACGAATGACATATATGATTTAAAAAACAAAAACTATTTATATTCTAGTTTGGTCTTGCTTTTAACTTAATGCTTACAATAATTCCCCATTCTTGATTTACAGGTAACGCCCGAGCCTCCGTTCGTGCACTATATCAACACGTTTCAGACGACAGAGCCGCAGCGTGGTATTGGCCTAATGCCCAAGCGCGGCTGCGATGTCACCACCTGCGAGGTGGCCAAGTTCTACCGCATGAACAACAACGGTCTGTGCCAGGTCATTTCAATGACCGTGCCGCGCAAATCGGATCTCTTCCAGGAGGATCTCTACCCCGACACGCTAGCGGAAGATGCTGCCATCACCGCGGAGGAGTGGATCGACGGCAAGGATGCGGACCCCATCACATTTTCGCTCAAAGTAAGTGACCACAGTGGGGAAGCCACTGAGCTATCTACTCCGCGTTGGAAATACAGCGCTACCAGCCGAATGCGGTGAAGGTTCGGCCACCATGCCAGCCATTCTGCCGGCGATCAGAGCGTACAAGATATAGGAAATATATATCAGCATGTCGGCTCGCGGGGCATGTCCACAGGTGGCAATGCGGCTCGAAGTCGATGAGGCAGCCGCTGTCACTGTGGACGCCCCTTCTCCAATGTATTCCAACGGCTTTTGCAATTGCTTTTTGTTGCCAGTAAAATGGGTCTCCAAATGAGCTTCTCGTGAGCTCCGTTTGAAGCTCAATTCCTGGGTTTGTCGGTGGCTACCAGCGTGTGATGCCTGCGCTTGCTTTGCTTGCGTTTATTTCTGCGTTATCTACGTTTGTGTCTCGTCCGCCCAGCCACAGTCCACTCACTCACATTGATAACAGACCTCTCTTAATATTAAATTTAAGGACGTGCTTTTACCCTATCTGATGTGGCCTTATAAAATAACTTTGTATATTTGTACTTAGTTAATCATACGAAGATAAGGAACATATTCGAGAATTCCGTTCATGACTTTAAATTATTTTATTTGTAGAGATTTTAAAACATTTACTGGTAATTCGAGTCACTTAACACATTAGGAAAATTGATGAAAAGTGGTTAATTCTCATTAAAATAAAATTTACATTTCTTGAATTGCACATAAAAACAAGCAGCTGGCAGAAATGGAACTTATAGAGCCTTTCCCTGGATGCAGTAACTTACACATATACACTTGGCCCTAACACGCACGCGATCACGCGTGGCGCTTGTTGTTGTGTTTATTGTTCCTTGTTGTGTTCTGAAACGAACAGATTTTCTAATCCACCTAATCAGGATCGCGTTTCCATTGTGCAGGGCGGCTACGTATCCTCATCGGTCAACAAGTCACTGCCGGCGAAGAAGGCGGGCAACATTCTCAACAAGCCCAGAGGCGAAAGTGGCAGCTCCGGAGCAGCGAGCAGCAGTGCGGGCGGCGGCTCCTACGCGTCCGGCAACAACAACGAGGCTAACGAGGGTGCACCGCCGGCAGCAGTTTTGTCGGTGAGTATTTGGATTGCAGCGAATATTAAGCGACTGATCAATTTCTTTTAATGTCAATAGGAAAAGGACCTGCGCACTATTCAGGACGAGATCCGCAAACTCAAGGCGATCATCGTCAAGCAGGAGAACCGTATTCGCGCCCTCGAGGCCAAGGAGGATGCCCGCAACAAGAATGGAAGCGATGCCGCGCCAGCTTCAGCGGCAGCAGCCAACTCTGACGGCAAAGCCAGCGAAAGTGCCAATGACCACGCGTCCACATCAGCAGCAACGGCGAAGGACGAGGACTAGGTGTAGCGGAAAAACTAGGACTGGACTAAAGAAAATGGGCGGAATGGGTCGGAGGAGAGACAGAGAACTGCTTGTAGAAGCTCGTAGTTACCGCTTAATTTCTCTAATGCAACATAACGTTTATTTCGTACGCACCGAGGTCGAATCGGAAACGAGAAGGAGTTATTGTCTATTATGATTATGGTTTCGATTATTTATTTTGTATAATTTAATATTAGGTCCTTAGCGAGCGAAATCAGTTGAGTGTGGCACAGATAGGGTTAGAGAAAGCAAGCCGAGCTATAACTATAAAATCAATAATTTGCGAGCAGAGCTGAACGGTTAACGTATATAACATAACATAAACTACATCCTGCCAAAAATATATAAAAACCTAACGAACTACCTACGATTTGCGCCCAAAATCAAGCAGAGCGAGGGGCAGACACTCGGCCCTTCGGTCGTTTTGTTGTAACGCGAGTATAAAATTATTGTAAATTTAACAAAGGCAAATCATAGACTAAACCTCAATCACCTAAGAGTTAACATTTACCTACCAAATTTGTACGAGCTCCTTTCTATAACGTCTGTATATTTGTACGTCCCGAATGTTTTCATGACAATAGCTAATAGATTTGATACTGTTCATCCTAGCTGGGGCCCCCTTAATCAGCCACTTTTCTCTGCGAATTGTTGTGTCAAACATTACGAATTTAGTAAGAAATTGATGGGGGCCATCGGATTTAATTCGTTTTCATAATCAAAATTTTATTGTTCAAACTAATGATAAGCTGTATTTTGAAATAATAAGAATAACAATAAATGCAACAAAATTAGAAAGAAAATGAGAAACCAACGATCACATTTTACAAAAAATATATTTCATTTCTACATTTTCTGTTTTATTTTTTTAGTTTTGTTAAAAAAAATAACGGTGTTATGCTGCAAAAATAGAGAGCGAGAGCGTCACTAAATGCCTACCGATTTTATAAACTTCTTGAATTGTAAAATGATGACTATATACCTATGTATACATAAATACTCTATATACAAATAATTTACAATTTGATACGGAATAAAACAATATACAAACAATGCCAGAAAAACTTGCGTGCTGATAGCTTCTTAAGGATCCTGTGATTATTTTATTTTTAAGTCTGAGAACTGATTATAGACATTAACTTTTGGGATCAAAATTAATTGAGCAACTTTGTCGGGGAGCATTTTAAACTAATTGAAAACTTTTAATTGCAGTAATATGACCATCCATGCTTTTCATTTGTGGAAGCTCATTTGTTCGATTCAATTGAATATGCAAATGCATTTAATTTTTGCCTAAACAGCTTTGTAGCGTTCTGCAAATGTGTTGTGTGTAATTATTACCTCGGCAAGCAACCAAAAAAAATGCAATTACAATTTACGTGAATATAACGATTCTGACATTTTAATTAAACTTGGCCGAGTGTGCTTTGTGGGTGTGCATGGCAATTATGATACAGTGTGTTTCCAACCAAGTTGTTGATTTAATTAAAATTATGTTTGTTATGCAATTTGGCTCAATGCAAGAAGCGGCGGTTGCCGGCAGAAATTTGTTGACCTTTTCTATTAGTCAACATTGCATGCTATAACAGATCTGCAGAGAGTGTGTATTAACATAATCGAAATTGTGAACTAAATTCAAAAACTATTGCATACTCTTGGCCGTTTTTCAATAAACATCTATGAATTATTATGTCAATTGACGGATAGATCTCTCTAGTATTAAATGATATACTGGAGAAGTAAACAAATCAAATGCAACACTTTGTAGTACAAATTTGTAGTCTAAGATGTAATGATTATTCATATCTAGGCAACATTCATATCATTAAGCCGAAAAATATTTTAAGACATATTTAAATGGCGCTACCATGAGCTTAGTTTATGTATAGAATATTATAAAAAGTTACTTACTGAACTAGTATTTTAAAAAATTTCTTTACAAAGAATTCAACTAAATCGGTTACGAAAATGTTCGATTATAATAGCTTTACTTAGTATTTTGCAATGACCTATTCGATTTGATCAGAATTAAGCGCTGATTGGAATGCTTTTGGATTCATGGAAGGAGTTCTTGAAGACAATCTGGTTAAAGAGTTCAGAATATATATTTTCCTGTTTCATCAAACTTATGAATATCATTGTGAGTACTTTTTAAATGTTTAATTTATCTAAGGAATTAATGATAGATCGTTACCATCTGCTGGTGTGCGGTACTATTTATTAGGATTAATATTTACCTATATATCGGGTTTCTCATATTCAAGTTTTACCACAGGGCTTATTTTGTTTTCTATTTCCTCGTATTCTTTGTTAACAATATAAAATTGATAGCTACCAGATTGGAATCGATTCGCTGGTGAATCATGCCGTTATCATCATTCTGGATGATGATGTTGCGGCATTAAAAAGCAAGCTCGATTTATATCTATATTATTCTCCACACAGGTGAGGTTACGGCTTTTCATTAACGCTCGATGATTGTTAAAACCGTTGCATGGCATTTGTTAGTTAAAGGCAAGCAACAAATATGCCGAGTTCTAGGAGCAGAAGGACGTGGGAGCAGGCGCTTAGCAAATATTCCGACTTGCTAAGTACCAGCAGACATATCGCCCCCTCTAAGGACCTACCACCCCCCTCTCGAACTAAACCCCCCTGTCGTAAATTCACACGAGCCGTGGCTTTTGTTTGTGTGCGTGCCCGGCGACGTTTTAATGCATAAAGAAATAATACTCGTGCGCAAAAGGAGCCGTCAAAACATTACTTTCTCCGCCGGCTCGTGCTTGGGTATTTGTTTATTTTCGCATGAAAATAAATGCGTTTAATAGCGGAAGTTTATGCCTCGTAAAGGGAAGTTAATTAGCTTTCTCGAGTATGAAATTTGTTCCGCCCTCTGCCCACAAACACCCCTTCCCATCCTGCCGTGTGTTTTCAATAGCAAATTGAAAATTTTCCAATAACGCATATACTCGTATGGCTACCAACAGTTGTTTAACTTTCTCCTGGCTCGACTGCGATTCCTGCACAGAAGAAAATTTTAAATTCATTTGACATTGACTTCTTATTGGTCTGGATAAAATTTGCTAAAGATATATCAAAGTAAATCAAAATTTAATAATAAAATAATTGGTAGCTGCATTTCCCAGAAAATGACTTTTTGAACGAAGAATCTTCTTAAGATAGTTGATAATATACAATGTTTCTCAAAATTTTCTAATTTTCTTTAATTAATAGGAATAATTTATGTGTTGAAAAGTGGGACGGTTTCATATTACATGTTTTATTACGATATCCGGTTAAAATCTAAAATTGACCATTTTTGGGATTGAAAATGGTTTAATAGATTGTTGAAATAATAATTTATATTTCTGAAAGAAAATCGATATTTAGTAAGCCTAAGAAAAAACCTTAGTGTAATTTAAATCTGATGATTTCGGACTCAAAACTATGTTATTTTTCTCTGAGTGCTGTTGCTGCTGCTGATGTTGCTGCGGGGCAGTTAACACAACAACTTCGTGGCGGGACGTCCCTTCAGGTGAGTCTTAAAGTCAAACTTGCGAAGTGTTTGCATCTATGCCGCAAAGGCAAATATTTACGGCATCCTGTGTGGAAGGATGGCCCATAGTTTCCGGCTCAGACAAAAAGTTGAGTTGAGGGACAACCGACATAAGAGGCCGAAACTTTCGCAAAAGCGCACGCAACCAAACAACATGGAAATAGTTTTCCTTCTACCACATTTATGAAATGTGCACCGCAGGGCTCGTGATGGTAAGTATATGTGTGTGTGTTGGCCGTACAATAACTTTCACTTTGCAGAGGGGGGAAGAGTAATGGGAAAAGGGCTGGGACTAAGCGGCTTAAAACTTGCGCTAGGATGCCCAAAAGTGTCGAGCCAGCAACTCTCGCCGGAGGAGAGACAGGAGACAGGAGACAGAGGACAACGGCCAACTGCCAACTGCCATTTTTGGCAAATATTTGCACAGATAATGAAAGTGCACCACACACATAGCCACAACCACACCCACTTTGAACCGAGTGTGTGTGCGATAGTTGGCAGTTGGACAATGTGTTGAACCGAGTTTGCTGCCTGCTTTTGGGGTTTGATTTTGTTGACAATTCACTTTGCAGCGGTAATTGACCCTAATGCTGTTGCTTCTGATTTCGTTCTTTTGCTTTTAAATCGATTCCATTTTTGGCAGCTAAATTCAATTTGGCAAAGAAGTCTCACACACACACACTCGATGAGATGGATACTGCACGTGCCTAAATACATTGCAAAAATGTCAAAAAGCACGTTTCAGTGTTTTGTGATTTCGCCTTTGCATGTCATGTGCGCCCCAAAACAAAACTTTGAACTTCGGAAGCTGCTCTTTCAGTTGCCAACTACGTGACTATCATGAAGCATTTACTGTACCAATAAATGTCGGCCGGAGATGTGAGCGCCATAACCATAAGGACGACTCCCAACCGGAGTCAAAACAATGCCAAGTAATTCAATTACAATTATTTAAGCATCGATGTCGGCTTAGAGAGGCAGCAAGCCCACAAAAATATTTAAATGCCGATCGATTGGCCGGAGACGGCCCCATCCCCACAACCCCCCGATTCCGGGCTTTGTTTCAATGCAATCGGCTAATCGTCTGATATTTGCCCGATGTCTGTGTGGACCGTCTGGCCTGCCGGCGCTCAAACATTCGTATTCACATTCACAATCACATTCACATTCACATTCACATTGCCATGCACATTGTCAGACAGGGCCATAAATTAGGCAGTTGCTAAGTGCTTCGATGTTTGGCTGTGGCTTTGGTCCTGGCTCTTTATCCAGCTTTGGTTCCGACTCCGCAACCAGGACAATGCTGGCCAAGATTTATTCCCTGTTCGCACTTTCTTTTCGGGTACCTAACATTCCCATCTCCCACTGTGTTTCTATTTCTTTATCTAAATTAAAGACTTGCCCGAGAGTTGCTGCATAAAGTGGCAGCTGAAAAATTCTAAAAACATGCTTTGTATTAAAAAAAAAGAAATCTGGCTTAGCATGTTATTCACTGCAAAAAGTGAGCGTATTTCGACAGTTAAATAATAGAATTTTACGGGTTGTTTGGTCAGCATTTAATATTTAACTTAACATGCCAGCTGCTGACTCCCTGCAGACTAGCTAAATATTTTCATTACATATAAACGGGGGAATATCAAACAATTTCTGCATAAATATTTCTTTTGCCATGCACTTTTATATCTGGTGCAGCAATTTTCCAGAAATAGCAATTAGCAAAATGTAAAATGAAAGAGCAGGGCGTCTGTGATGTTCGTTGAAAGGGCAAAAAACCCAATTATCACATATTCAAGGCAAGTGCTTGTCCATGGTCTCATCAGATGTCCGATCCTGGCTTCCTCTGATTGTGATTTCGACTTGGGTTTTGATTCCACCTGAAAACTAATTTACATGGCTTTAAGGCTACACCAAGAAAAAAGTTAACAAAATATTTTCAATATTCCCAGCTACCAGTTACATTGCGCTAAAACAACATGCCCTTCTACACTACAAACACAGTATAAAATAATAATGGAAATAAATATCCAAACAATCAAAAGCAGTTAAGAAAAGCAAAAAAAAATATATAAGAACATAACGCTTGGAAGAAAAAAATGGATTAATATTATAAATTTATATTATAACTTTATTAATGAAAACTGCAGTCCCTTTGAAATTATACCTATAAAAGTGCTCCCAATGACTAGTTTTTCTGTTATTTTTTTCACGTGGAGCAGATGAGAACTGTTTTGGTTTCGATTTAAGCCCGGTCAAATGTTAATTGAAAGGGGAGTGACTGCCGGGATGTGCTTCTATTATTTGGCCCGAGCAAGTTCTGATTCCGGCTTATGGTTATAGATTGGCAGGCAGATAGGCCAACCGTCAGAAATCAGAAAGCCAAGCCGGCAAAGGACTCGTATTCCCCAAAATTACCCCCAGCTCGGGCCCTCAATAGCCTTTCGCTTGCCCTTTTCTATTTGAATTGCTTTGCCAGGGTCTGCACGTGCACACACTTTTAATTACACTGCACATTTGCACTTCAACTGCAGGTGCAGATGTAGCTGAGACACGTTGACACTGATGGTTCGGCGGTGGTTTGGGATGGTGGGTGGCATAATGGGCGGGGCCCACAGTTGCTCATTCACGCCACGTTGCACAAACACAAAACATCGACGCTGGCATCCTTGCCGCAACCTTGGAGCTGTCGTCACATATTTCGCTGGAAAAAAAAGCGCCGATCAAGTGTCTGGCCAGAGATTAAAGCTTAAGGGAGATACAGAAAAGTATCTGCAACTGTTGTCCAATTTAAATTCAAAACAATTTGTATTGCCACATCCACCTGCCGCCAGCTGTAGGTTTATTTACGTACTCTTTCCTCTTCCTCGTCCGTTCGCTTTGGACCTGGCCAACATCATCGCATTTTTCTTAATTTTTTAGCGTTTTATTCTGATGAGAAGTCATTTATTTTCATTGCCGCCCCGCCCAGCGTCGTTCAACATTTTAAGTGAATTTGTGCGGACGCCCGGCAAATTTAGTTTCACGGAATTAAAGCAAACCGAAAGTGCTTGGCTGCTTCACACATTAACTGCTCTATTGGATTGCATGCCAATGAATTGGCCGCAGCCAGTTAGATCAACGGGTGCGAAACTAGCTGAATCTCAAGAAGAGCAAACACTAACGAATGGCGTTAAATCAACGCTCAAACACCTCGTCGAGCTTCCTTCGGGGTGTGATTCCAGATGCCAGACTCCTCTAGATAGAGTCAACACTGGCTCTTCAGCCATTCGGCTGGAGTGTTTGCTGAGTAAACAGTCAGGTAAGTGAGCTTAAAGTTTCACATCACGCATACGGCATGTTGGCCAGGGCAAAGGCAGCAAACTTTTGCATTTCGGTGGTTGCGGCAATCGAATTAATTATCGAGATAACATGCGAAACAAGACCAGTCGACGGTAAACCACAAACGAAATAAATTCACCATGGAAACGGGTTTCTCTGTGCGTGATTTCAGTGTTGATTTTGCGGCCAATAGAAAATCGAATAACATGGCCATATTTGGCTGCAGTTTAAATTACAATTTCGGGGGCTGGCAAAAAGGTTCAAAAGGCAGCCGTCGTCGTGTCAGCATCTGCCTTGATTACAATGCGCTGCAATTTCGCTCGACATGCTCGATATGCTCGATATGCGTCAGCAATAACTTTCTCAGGGCAAATGGATCGGAGGCAGGAAGGCGAGGACGAAATCTTCACCGGAATCGGATGGAGCCCAAGGAGCATTCCGGCTAGTCAACCTTTCGCTTTTTGCTTGGCAAATGGGGAGGCAGTGCATTAGTAAATTGAAAGCGGAGCGGAGTACATGGCTTTGTGTGTACACCAACATGAATGCAAGACACCAACATAAATAAGCAGAGAGCTCAGACACAGACGCAAACTATTATCCCGACTACGTTTCTTTCCATTCAATCAGAAGCTATGACTCTCGAACCAAAGGAATCGAGATATAGGAGTGAAGTGCCATTGCGAATCAGCTCGCTTTAATGATGTGCCCATTGACCAGCAGAGGCGAAACGGGCTAAAACAGAGAGCTCGAATTGATTTCGAGAGGTGCTCTGTAATGGGCACAAGGCTGACGGACCTTTCGAGTGCATTAATTATAAGCAGCTTGTCAGACTAAGCGATTTGCATGGCGAATGCCCTGACGCAGCTCTTTTCGCAGGCGACTTTTGCGCATATTAAGTGAAGTGTGCATAATGCCCGACAGTAGACCCAAAACTGTCAAACTTAACACTTTGCTATTAAAAAATGGATGGTAATAAAATAAAACAAAAAGCAGCAAGGAGAATGGGGAAAAGGGGCAGGGCAGCGAGTGCTGAACCAAAATTAATCAAGCGTGAAAAAGTGTTTGCAAAGAATTTTGCGCCGCCATTTATAATTTTTCCTTGCCTCCATCTGGGCTTCCTTTTCGCCTCCTCACCCCCTCCCCCGCACCGATTTATTTTTTTCGCTTTAGCTATGAGCCATTTCCATTGGCATTTTCCGAGCAGTAAATGCTGTTGCCCGCTTGTTACTTACAATTAGGCGCACGAGTCAGCAGAAAGCACGCAAAAGAAAATAAAAAAGGCAAAAAAAAAGACACTAAATGAGAAAAGCAAATTGGAAAATTACAAGACTTACGAAATGCATGGGGTCAGCGCTTATGGAAATGGAAAGAAATTGAAAGGATTTTAATGCACATTAAGTAAAAGTTTTTAATTTCAGAAAAGGCCAGCAACAAGTAAGGGACCAGCTCGTAGAAGGAATTCCCATCCACTCTAAAGTAAAATAAAAGTTGTTTAATCAGTCTACTCGATTTTCATCAGTCAATGGATTCTTTATTTAGTGAAAATCTCCATTTTGAATACATAAAGTATTTTTTTCTAAAAGTCTAGACAAACTAGAAGGCAAGGGCACGCTTAGTCACGAATAGGCAAAGATATTGTATATACTCGAATACTATGACCTAAACCAGATAATTGAAAAGTAATACAAATATTCCAAGAGGTTAGAACTATTTGCTTAAACATACAATTGATTTATGTATAACATACAATTGATTTATTTAATGTATGTATTTATGTCGATTTTCCTATGGCTTATATTGCAATACTATTAACTTAACTTTGTGTTTACAATCCGAAAGTTTTAAATTGAAACAGAAAGCCATGGCCATATCAACTCGAATGCATATATATTTTAACGGCTTAGAAATATCTCATGTAGTGCGGTATGAACTTCTATCCAAGTCCAGAACTAAAATATCTTCTGTAAGGCTATTCAAAGCGGAAAAATACGGAAGTAAAAATTGGTTAAAAATTGGTTTAAAAAAATACATTTTTTCCATATTAACCTGGAATCAATACACATACATATCAGCAAACGGTATTGAAACGTACGGACATACAAACATGGCTATATGAACTAGTGATGCTGATCAAGAATATATATACATTATAGGGTCGGAAAAGTCTCTTTTACTACGTTACAAACTTCTGACCAAAATTGTAATACCCTCTGCATATAAAAAGTTTGGTGTAAATAAAAAAGGACATGAAAAACTGGAATTGGTCTACTTCTTCAAATGTCTTGAAATTATGAAAAAATTGAGAAAAATATATAAGCAACAAAAAAAAAGGAACAAAATTTTAACAAACATAAGCTTAAAAACTTTTGAGCCTCTAAAATGCTCGTCAGTGTTTATGTAAATGTGAGAAAATAAATTGGAAAATAACAGAAAGCTTCAGTCTATAATCGTCGACATCGTCAACTTTTTAGAAAATTCTCGCCCATTCCGTTACATGAATTACTTCCTGAATTGAGAGAAGTTGGGGCAATTTGAAATCTTTTACTATTCTATGCCGATAGCCTTTTATGTCCAATTATCAGCGACAGCGAGCAGCCCAAAACGACTAAATGAAATTGTCAGGACCGGTAGTAGCGAGCGACAGAAAAAGGCTCAGTTGGCTAGAGATGGGGATGGGTTTTCGGTCTGAGCTAGGGTTTTGTTTTTGGCAAAACAATAAACTGAAATTATGGCCAATGACAGCTGACATTTAAGCCAAACACAGAGGCGCACAATGCTATCGAATCGAAACGGGCTCGAAGGCATTCGAATGGAAAACTCGATCCCTCGAACAACTGTAAATGGCACATACAATGGGCAAAGGAAAATGGGTGGGTGGTTTGGAAGCTGGGCCGCACGGAATAAGGCCTCAATCAAGTTTCAATGAAGTTCTTTAAATGCTAACCATAATTTGCAATGCCATTTTCAAGCAATTTGTGATGGAAGCCAAAGCTAATGCAGCATGACCACAAGGAAAGTTCTAAAAAGCCAAACGAGACGGGAAACTAATAATAAAAATGTTAAAATAAATCTTGCGTGCGCTCTAAAGGGCACAGACTTTCGCCAGCTCTGTCTTTCGCCCACTAACCTCGTCCATTCCGTTCCTCTGGCCAAGGAGCGTAGATTTATGCATCCATTGTGCTGGGGATATGAACAACCCTCTTATATTTTATGCGCATAATGGCCAACTACGGCAACACTCACACACACACAAAGAGCAGGACTTACGGCAGGATGCGGAGGCGGTGGGATTGAGATTGGGATTGCGGCCGGGGGGCGTGGTCCAGAGGTCGGAGCCTTCTTCTCGACTGCCCGAGGATGTTTTTGTTATTTTCATGTTATTTACACGAAATTGCGCCTGAGGTCATACAGCTGGCTGTCATTGAAGGTGTTAAAGTTCAAATTGTGTCGCTTTGTGCGAGCGTGAGTGTGTGTGTTAGCCATGATTACAAAGCATAAAAGCATCAAGAGAACAGCAGCTTAGACTACGGCTTTTACTTGTCGACCTCCGCACCAGTATATGCAAATAGTGTTCACTCAGAATTGAATTTGGGTGGGCCAAGAACACAACAATTTAGTGCGGGCAACCTAAACTTGATGTTGCGACCCCTTAAAAGTACATTTTCTTTTAGTGTTAGGTTTGTTATGGAGATTAATCATTCATCTATGGTTCTCATCGTTTGTTACTAGTACAAATTTACATAATAAAACCAAAAGCCATTGTTTTTAAAATGTTCTTAAAAATGTGTTTCGAAATAAGCGCTATGAAACCCAAACTAAATTTTATTTAAATGTGTGCGAAAATAAAATTATTTTTAAGCATCGAAAGCTAAATAATACAGGTTTTCTATTTAAGTTGTAAACTTTTTGAAACTTTGAATTGAAATTTTGCACACATCCCTTTCAGTTGTAAAATTATTGAGCATCAATCATTTTGCCCGAATGAGTTCATATTATCAAAATAAACCTATAAACCAACGTTCAGTGCCGTAGACGAGGGGTAAGGCTATCCCCCTTTCACCCACACTCGGGCAAAAACTGAAAGAAAATGTGGTATTAAATAGGGTAAGCTACAACAAACCCCCTCACACAAGTTCCTAGATACACCCCTGCCAGCATAATCCGAAGTGTTACAGAAATTCCAATCAAATTTTTATGAGCCACGGTTTGAAATTAAGTTTGAAGGGATTTCCGTAGCAGTTTATGGTGAGTTTTTATGAAATTTAAATTTATTTCTGTTATGGTTAAAGTCTACATAGAATTGCAATATCTTATAATGTTGTATTCTAATGGGAGAGGTTTTTTAAGTTGTAATATTTTTATTTTATGTTGAAAATAAAATACTATACAGCTCTTTTCATAAATCATAGATAAATCCTATCAAAGCGCAGGGACACCAATACATGACCACTGTTATTGTGGTTTTCTTCGATTTTGGTTGAGCTCATGCCGAGTTGAAGCGGGCAAATACTAGAGAAATGGAAAGAAGAAGTATGGAAAATCAAATAAAATATATTTTCCATTCCTGGCTCGAAAACTCGCACAAACCGTGTCGCTGCCTGGGGAAAATTCTCATGCGAAGAGAGAATTTTCCGACTCGCACAGATTTAAGAGCAATTAACATGGCCCGCCCAGGCCGGTAATTGAATATGAGTGCACATGAGTGCATTGCGAAATCCATAATTGGACACCGTTGGTTATATTTATATTTGCAAATTGTTAAACATCAACCAGCGCCGTTGGGTCGAACCAATTAGCGCGAAATCAATTAAGAGTCCGCCATCCGCTGCCGGGTGAAGCGTGTCCAACAAGTGGATCCTGGAAAAGGTGGCTCTTGCTCGCCCACTGACCGCCAACCACCATTCGCATTCGCATTCGCATCCGCACGCTCCGCAAATCCTCTTTTGGCCAAATATATATCCTTGCCAGGCGCCGTCTGCCAATATGTATTTACTTTCAATTTTAGGCACAACACTCATTTATTACAAGCGGGGAGCGACGTGTTCCTTCTTATCTGCTCGGGGGCCAGCTTTTCCCGCAATTTCCATTTGCATTGGGCTTGGCTTTGGCCGGAGTTGGAGCTCGGGTACGGCGAACCCAGAATCCAGAACCTGGGCACGGAAAAGCGAGAGATTCCGGGCAGGAGGAGTCTGGAGCAATGTAAACAAAAGAAGCAAAAACCAAACGATGGCAAACAAGCCGCCAAGCGCCGACTGCCAACAAATACATGTAGAGGCTGAAAAACAAAAAAGTAAAAACATGTTGGCCAGAAGGGCGGTGGCTCGGGTGGGAACATGAAGCGAAAAATGTTCTTGTTAACAAATTGCAAAACATTTGCTTTTTGAAGACAAATTACTCGTGGTAAAACAAATTGCTTCGCTCGACTCCTCTGCCTCTTCATCTGCCTGCTCCACGAGACATTAAATTTCGAGTGTGTGTGTGGGCCGCATTTAAATTTGATATATTGAGCCGGAAAGTAATGCACTCGAGTCATTCCACAGCTCATTGCACTGAAGTCGCGATGGGTCACCGCCTAATTAGACGAAACCAAACCTCATTCCACCCCAACCGCCAAATTACACCTTCCTGCGCGGTGGAACGGAAACGGTAGCATCCGGCACCAGATTAAATGTTACTTTAAGCGCCCTAATGAAGACAATTAAATGGGCTTAGGCGAATCCTCGACCGGACTTAGCAGTCATGGAGACGTTCTGCTGATACACCGTGAACCACACAATAGCAGTCTTAGCAGTGCTTATGGCGGGTAACTACTGCAAATAAAACCCCGGACTCGGTTGCTAATTGCTTTACAAGGCACGGGCACCCCCTGCGTATGAGTAATTTCCTGCATAGCGAATTCTACATTGGCAAAAAGCTGACCAAAATATATTTGTTAATTTGTGCATGCACTCGATCATAATTTGAGTAATTATTTTTCCAGTTGGTACGCCACACACACACCCACACACGCCTTTCTGCACTTCCGAATGCCCAATTTCAGTGGGCATGGCTGCATGGCGTTGCCAAGGGAATTTCCAGCGAACTGTTGACCACATTTTTTATTGCGATTTTCCGAGTGGCCATAAATTGCAACTGGCAAACGGGAGATTGAAGTTTGCGGCTAGTTGTTCTCCCCACAACCGTTCGCCGGGATTTAAGCCAGAAACTAGCTCACCTGGCTGAATTGTGATTAGCTGGCTACATTTGGCTGAACACTTAGCAGTTTCCACACTCTGAGCAACCGCATAAATTTATAGCCAAGTGATGAATTGGGTGGTGGCGATGCGGATTGTTGGCCCAAGTAAACAGAGCTCTATCCATCAGGAAAGTTAGTCCGACTTTAAAGAGATTCCTAGCAGATTAGCAGGGATACACATGCCGGGAGAAGGGCAAACAGCACGGAAGGGGAAAACTGAACCCTCTCAGAACCGAGGCATTAATAAGTCAAGTCAAGGCTTTCCGTCCAAAGGGGTGTGAAAAATACAGGAAGAATTATGTGCTTCAGCGCATAACTTGGCCAAGAACCGAGAGCCGAGGACCGTGTGCCGTGTGCCCAGCATAACCAAGTCCCCTGCGCTCCATCGATTGCTGGCCAATTCGGTAAACAATGCGGACGCAATATGCAAATGAGCATATTAGTAAAGCCAGCCGCAGAATTTGCATAATTTTCTCACAGTTTGCCCGTGTTTGAGGACGAAAGTGTTGCCGCCTTCTCTCAGCTAAAAAAAAAGGAAAGGAAAAAAGATGGCTGCAGGCGTTCGAAATTTGAATGATGTGCTCAGTTGATTTGCGAAAAACTGATCATGATCACGAGCCGGAGGTGAGGAGTGGGGATACCAGGGATTCGCATTAGCCTGACGCACTTTATATTCATGCCGCACTATGCGTAAATATAATTCCTTACACCCTGCGCTCCGGGGAATGGAAAAAAGGACTCGAGCTGGAACTGGGATTGGGACTGGGGCAAGGACATCGATTAATGCCGGGCACGTGCAGCACTCTGCATCCTCCGCTTATTGGCATTTGTTGCACTCTATAAAATCCGCTTAACGTTTGCCATTGCAACTATGGACGCAATCAAAGTAAAAATACATCACCATTAACGGACAACCACAGGAGTTTTGCAGCAGTCGACGAGATTGCAAATTCAATGGAATGTGCGGCTCCATTGAAATATCAATTATTGCATGTCCACTCAAAGAGTCCGGTTGGATTTGGTTGGGCTTGGTTGATTTCAGCTCAGTTCAGTTCGGTTCGGTTCGGTTCCGTCCAGTCGAGCATTAAAATGCTGCTTAATTGTGCTGCGTGCCTGTCGGAGATAAAAAAAATTGCAACAGGCGACTGTCAGACAATCCCACCGCCAGCCGGCAAATGGAAATATAAACATTAAAACTAATGACGGCAAACCAGTCCACGGCTGTGTAATTGTGCGTTGAGCTCTGCTTGCACATTTGACTGAACATGGAGTACTCCGTGGGCATCAGTCTAAAACGATAGCATACTTAATGGGGCTTTTTGCGTAGGAGGGGTAAATTACAATAATCTTTGACAAGAGAAATTAAACACCGATGAATAAATTTAAATTGTTACAAAAAGAGAATTTAGCTTGGATAAGCACAATATAATAGTTGATAAGTAAATAAAATCTTGTAGCGAAATAGTTTAAAACATATTGTTGGCAAAACGTGATTATCTCTTTAAAACCAAAAAGGAGCGATCTAATTGATTTAGGTTCACATAACGATAGTATAGCTAATGGGGCTACTTTAATCTTTGAATAGAGAAATTAAATAAAATTAAAAAGCAAATCATACAAGAAAATGAACAAAAGTTTATATACCCATGAGGTAAGAAACCGTTGAAAAGTCAATATATCAAAATTATTTTTAAGGACCAAAACTCTTCAAAACTTATGCAACTTACCTTTAGTTACAAGATATGTTACAGTCGTCAATCTGAATGGCTTTTACACATAGTCCCAAAATTTTCATAAAAATAAAAAAATAATAAATCGTAAATGTAAATTAGTTTTTTCAAGCAAATGAATAAATACACTTTCAGAGAAGAAGAGTAACCCTGCAATCTAAAATGTCCCCCAAAAAGAATAGGCCTCTGAAACTCTAGCATTCCAGAATTATTGTTTGTGAAAATGTAATAAGATAATACCTATATCGCTTTATGGCTTATTTGTTGGCAAGCTGATCGATACTTATTGACAAATGACAGTCAATTTAGCTTCTGGGAAACATTTGCGTCATTTCCGAACCCTACACTCGCATTATCTTTTCCAGCTTGTCAGAACATTAAATTGGGCTCCGTCTTAAATTTCATTTTTCTTTTGTCTGTTTTCATTGTTCCGTGGTACAAGATAAGACTCACTCAATATATTTATTATTCGCATACATCAATTCAATTTGTCATAATTATGAGTAACATTCTTTATTATGAAAGAAGAAAGTCGGAGGCATTCATAAATATTCGATGTGCCTTACACTTTGCACTTAATCAGAGCATTTAATAACTGACACGCGCAGTGTCGCAGACCGTGAAGAAATCAATGAAAAAAAAAAAACAATATTGAAATAAAAAAGCTGTATCATAAATCACAGGACCTTACTCACACCTATGTGGGTATAGGCATGCACCCGTACTCACTCAATATCCTTGCCGCCACTTGACGGGCATTATTCAAAAAGGGCCGCCTGTCACGGCCGCCGAATGTCACGCGCACACTTCGAGTGGCTCAGGAGATGGCCAAGAAGGGAGGATGGCCAGGAGGATGGCCAGGAGGATGGCCAGGAGGAGGAGTGGGAGTGGCAGTGGAGTCCTTTGTCTGGCTGCTCCATCCCGGCCAGGTGCCGCCAGTGCAACTCCGGCCGAAGTGTTAATGCCCCTGGGCCAAATGGCAGTGCGGAGCACATTATCGGGCATAACTCCCATTACGTGAGCCGGCGAATCCTTTCACCTGGAATCGGGAATGCAGAAATGAGCAAAACCTCGTTTGCAGTTAAGCAAATTTATAATGCTGTTTAAATGCTTTATGAAAAGGCATAAGTTGGGCCGCGGAGGGGGTGCGGTGGTGCGTGCTTATGAATTATGCTCCCCCGCCACGGACACCCATGCAGTGTTGGACATTTTAAATGAGTTTTGGCTCTTCGAAATTTACAGTTGGCAGCAGCAGCAAACAAGAAATACAAAAAAAAGGGACAAAACTGGGGAACGGGTTGCAAACACTTTGCCACGCCGTTGGTGGAAGTTTTTATGGTCCGTTGTTTAATTTATGGTTAAAATACATTTCAACAACAAAGAGCGGTAGAGCTGCAGGAAAGCAGGTCGCACCTGTTACACGGCTGGTGCCAAATACAACAACAAACAAGGAGGCAATTAGACGCGGCAGCAACTTAATGTATTCATGGCCGTGCTGACGGCTGGAGCTGCCCCGAAAATGGTTTTCGGGCCCCATCCAATTATCAGCTGATATATGAGCTTGGCAGAGCCGACAAAAGCACAATATACCACCCACATGTGTAATTAATTGGCACCCATTTGTTAGCCAAAGTATTGAAAGTGAGTAAATTAAGGACGCGATGTTTCGGCAAAGTTATCTAAATTGATGCCATTTCGTCAACGGTGGCTTATATTTCAGATTTCAACAGAATGAGTAGGAATAAATACGTTGCTAAATTCATTTGATACATTGGATATGCAATGCTTTTAAAACAGCGCTATAAACTTTAAAATAAACATGTATTCATAATCACACATAACTAGTATAAAGACAGGGTAAACTGCATAATTGATCAGGATATTAAACATTTAAAGCAGTTAGAACAGTGCACATGTAGCAGGTTACAAATATATGTACACGTATTTTTCCAAATAAATATTGCTCAAGTCGTGCAATTCTCGCAGCTCTTGGAAAATGTCAACGGGCGGGAAAAGCAGCAACCAATCCCCCCCCTCCCACCCAATTTCACATAAAGATGTCAACTGCACATGCAGTGCGCCATATACAACACAAAAGTTTTCTGTGCTTCTGCTCACAAACAAAATTTAATAAACGCCAGACAAGCGATTTCCCTCATATTAAAACCCTTACGACAATCAGCAACAAAGTCTTGACTTTGAAGTTTGAAAAAATTAATTCGAAATTCAATAAAGTTTGTTTTTAAGAATTTCATATATGTCAGCGCACGAGTTGAGGAAACAGCATTGCCGCAGACAATATGAGCTAAATAAATTCATAACAAAGGAATTTTTGACTTTAAATGAAAATGCTAAGCGAGACTCTTTTCAAATAAATAAGAGTTCTAAGAATAAAAAATGTATCTCTGAGTGGGTCAATTTGAACGAAATTCCAGTGCTAGAACAATCTTTGTTAAAATATTTTCAAAAACTTGTAATAATAAATAAATACATTTTTAGAGTGCACATGAGTCCTATTCGATTTATTGAATGATTATTAAATAGGTTCGGAAGCGACTGAGTTTTTGGGGGAAAAGTGTTTGGCACTCCACTCGCAGGAAGACGACTTTCGTGGTAATGGACATCTCAAGTGAGTAAGTCGAGCAGACAGATAGAGATGTGGAGCGATAGAGGGAGGTCCTGGGAGGAGGGCTTTCGAAATTTCATTTTGCGCTCGTTGCGCGATTTATGTTATTATTGATTGCGCACAACACGAAAATTCACAATGAGTGCAGTGCCTGTGTGTGCCAGGCAGTGTGTACTTGAACTCAATTGATTCAAGCAATTTAATATTCATTTGTGCGTGTAAATCAGATTTGCACATGCAAATACCCAAAATCGGCAGAATTGATTGAGCGAACACAACACACAGCCGTTAGCGCCATTCCCCGAAATCGGTGCAAAAATAATTTGATAATTTTTATTAGGAAACGCGTTAACAGATTGACGGCAGATTTTCGCATATAAATAGCTAAACAAAGGACCTCATGGTGTTGTCAGAAGTGCCGTAGGGCACATAATTTAATTACCCAAGTCGAATTGAATTCCGGTGCTGTTGGCCATTGATTTATTAGATCCACCGCTGTATATTAATCCATTTCATGCATCTCGACCCGGAATAATCAGCTTATAATTTGATTGTGATTTATGATGCTGGCAACCTTGGCGGAGGGAGAGTCCTAAGAAGGATAGGCAACATGGCTTGCGGCTGCCTTGCAGTAAATTGCAATTATCCTGCCTTCAGATTACTTGGCCAACAGCAGGGCTCAGTTAACAGAGCTGTGTTTAGTGGCCTCAGCGCTCTCTGTTAGCCGAGCTGGCCACTGCGTTTGGCGGCTATTTATTATCTTGGCAGAAACTATTTTCGGCGTACCATCAATATGCATGAGGGGTCGGGAGTTGCCCTGAGCCTCGCATAACTGTAGTTATTATGTATATTACGTGTTATCATAGCAAATGTTGCTTATGGAAAATTATGAGCATGACTCCTCACGAAGCTTTATTTCCATTTTCATCTTACATCGCATGCCGACAGCACTGTATGAGTATTTGGGGCATTTACCCAGAATTTCAATGTCGATTATTCACAAGTTAACCACAGGGGTATGCATTCTGAATTCAATGAATCTCAATGACTGCCGATTTAATTCCAGTTTAAATTAAAGTTGAATAGATAATTTAATAAGAATTCTTCCTTCTTGCATTAGCTTCGTAGTTATCAACATTTATTTTACTCAACAATCATTCTTTAGTTATGCACAGGAAGTTTCTTATCGTTTTACAGCGAATGCTTGATTAAAGTGTATTTTCACTTATGTGAAATTTCTGAATGTGAGGTTGGTTTTTAATATGAAGTTAAAAGTTTGTGGTTAAAAAAATTTCGTTCCATTGACAAAGTAAATTTGTGATTAAAAATAATTTGACTTTAAACCTTTGCTATGACATTGATTTTTTAATAATATAAATATTTAGCTTACAATCAATATTGCCAAGCTGCCTTATAATTGTGAACCAGACTGCTTTTGTTATATATGTGTTAGTATGTTTACCGCCTGTGTATGTGCGGCAATTTATGCGCCAAAACTCCACTAATTTCTCATAGCCACATCCTGCGACTGACTGCTTTCCCTCCCCCTTTCTCTTTTGCCATCCCCCAGCCCTTTTCCGGATCCTTGCTTGTAGCCTTTTCTGTTTCCGCTTTGTGTACACTACAGACGAGAATGGCTAGCTATATTTATTTGCCTGTATTAAATGTCTTTTTGGCAGTGATATACCCCGCCCGCTGAACAGATTGCCGAAATTGTGGCTGGCTGTCCCGGATTCGTTAGGCCAGGTTTGTGAAGTTCCTGTCCCGCATTCGCATTATCTGACATCTCTAAAATATATAGTAGTTATGAGGTAAACTTTTGCTATTTCACGTGGCTGACGGTGATGACTTTTCCTCAATTTCTCTTTGTGTCATTATCTTTTGATTATTTCATTTCCTTGGTCGCACAGGAGCCACAGAAATAAAAACAATTTATGTTTTCCTTTGTGCCCACAGCGGAGCTCTCAAGTGTCTTGGCAAATTATGAAGAGCGTCGAAGGTGGCCCTGTAAGCCAGGTTAAGGCCAGTCGGACTACTTGGCCAGCTTTTGGGCAACCTTTTCGTTTAGCCAGCAATCAACTTTGGCAACTCTTTCAATTTGTTTGGCACGCGTGAGTGTGGGCGTACGTGTCCCTGCTCCCCCGCATTTTTGGGCCTTGAGTGACTTCTTGTTTAGTTGGCACTTTTCAAAACAGATCCAGTCAACTTTTTTCCTGACCAAATTGCTTACAAAGTGTTTTTTCTCGGTCCCGAGTTTTTATTTTTGGGTCGCAAGAAATAAACGGCTAAGCAGTAAATCTTTGTCGGTTTAGGTTATTGAATATTTCATGCCCGAGTTGATTTATTATTTATTTCTTTTTAATGCCCGCCGAAGGTCAAGGAAACAGTTCGCTTTCGATGAACCCGTTTTATGGTCATTATATGGGACAAAAGTGAAGTCAAAAGCCCGAGGAACCGATCGCATCCCTATTGTCCGAGCAACGGAAATGCCTGCTCCGATTTTCCCCCGCCCTTTCACATTGTTTGCCTCGGGGCGGGGGCAACAAAAAGGCCCAGGACACCAGAAAGCCAAAACACCGACCGGACTCAGAGGGAGGGAATTAGGTGGAGACGGCATAATTAGAGCACGGCCAGCTCTCGGCGTTGCAAGCCTAATGAGTTCGGTTCGGCTTTTAGCGCTGCGTTTGATGGCCATTGCACGGCGCCTCGCATTGTCATCGCGTAACCAAGCGAAGTCACCGAAAAAATCAGTGGGTCCCTTCATACTCAATAATGCACGCCTCAGCCCCAGTCCCCAAAATCCTGCCCCCGTCCTTTTGTTTGCCGTTGTGGCGAGCGGTCGAGCAAGAAAAGCGCAGCAGGGTGGTTCAATATGTCAGGACACAAATAATAAAGCAAACTCCTACTAAATACAATCATTATGTATACCCTTCTGATATATAGAAGGGTATACATAATATAAATATATATTTATACGTACATTTATTTGTTTAAGAGGCACGAAGTGGACTATTTTTTATTTATATTTACATTTTAAGGAAATTGAAATCAAATGTACTACTTTTTTTTACAGATTGTAAGTCAGATAAGTTTCTTAAATCCAATTTCTGAATATTTAATGCAATCAGTCAAAAAAAAAACCTTTGAATGTATTAAAAGAAATCATGTTAAAGTAAGTAGTAAACTAACTTAACTATTAAAGATTTTCAAATCAAAATTGTATATATCTGAATATTTTATGCCATCTGAAAAAAAATGTTTAAATTTATTTAAAGAGTTATTAAAAGGAAAAACTCTCTAAATAATACATTTTTTTAAAGATTCTTGTATATTCCTATTTCGTACAGCACTTGTTGATTTCTTTCTAAAGCGCAATTGTATTGATTCCTTTACATTTTTGTATTAAGGAAAATGAACCACCCTAATGCAGTGGTGGCAGGAGGCCGGCAGGAAGGACCTGGGATGGCAGAGCCAAAATCCGTGACTGGAGGCCACCATTCGAGGGGCGTTCCATGGGGCATTCTGCCTGTCCACAAAGTGCTTCCTGCAGCCGGGCTTGTCTGCAGGATATTGAAGTCAGGAGCGGCACAAGGCGCAGCTCAGAGAACCAACAAAAAACAAGAGAGAACGCTATAGTCGGGTGCCCCGACTATCAGATACCCGTTACTCAGGTAAAGGGAGTGCGAGGGAGATGGAGATAGAAACTTTGATCACGCATAACTTTTTAACGAATGGTCCGATTTGAAAAATTTCTTCTACATTTCGATAGGTATTGATAAACACAATAAAACTGCATTTTTACTTTTCCGAAATATTTAAATGTATCGTATATAAGCGATTGTGGGCGTTAAAGGGGGCGTGGCACCTTTTTGAAACAAACTTGCGCTGCGTAGGAACTCCTAGAATCTGCATGCAAAATGCCAATCTTCTAGCTTTTATAGTTTCCGAGATCTCAGCGTTCATACGGACGGACAGACAGACGGACAGACGGACAGACGGACATGGCTATATCGACTCGGCTAGTGACCCTGATCAAGAATATATATACTTTATAGGGTCGGAAACGCTTCCTTCTAGCTGTTACATACTTTTGCACGAATACAATACACCCTTTTACTCTACGAGTAACGGGTATAAAAAGAACGGGTACACAGGAAAGTCCACTCACGTCCTTGTTGAACTTTAACCCTTTGCTGCTGCAACAGTTATTATGTTTGCATAGTTGGGCTGTTAAATATTAATAAATCTTTTCCAGTCAAAGCTGGGCTTTGCATCGAAAAATGCTTTTCAAATGGTGGCAAAAAGTTTTTCGCTACAATAGTTACTTGTTTTTGTGAGTGTCTGCCCGGTTGTGTTTGCATTTCTCTGGATGGATGGATAGATGGTTGTGAGGTGTTGGGTGTGCGTCTGTTTGGGGTCTTTATGTAAATCGGTCGTTGTGCCTTTTAGCACTCGTCTTGCTCACTTGTTTTTTTGTGCTTCCAAGTGTTGAGTGTTTTGTTATTGAAGCATATTTTCCTCATTTGTTGTCGAGCTGCACTCACCCACCCGCTGTCTGCCCCAAATTGTTGTTAGTTAAACACCAACAGCCACCTAAGGTATATGTACAACTTTTCCTGCCGAACCCTTTCATAAAGGGCAGACCGAAAAATAAAGGACTTAATGTGTGTACTCGCTAAAAGCTTGTTACTGTTCACGGAAACCGTGGGCTGGTCCTGCCTGGGAACAATCGGTAGGCACTGTATTAAAAGTTTTACGGGCTTAAACTTTCCGCAACAAACTTGTGGCAGTCGCATAAAATGTTTCTACTACCTCTGAGCCTAAAAGTATGCAACACACACACACACGTAGCAACAAAGCCAACTTAACACACAATTGCGCTTTTGCATATTTGCGCGCTGTTACAAAACAAACAAAATCCCGCGAACCAAATCAACAGGAGCACAGCCGGAAAAAGGATTTGGGGAAGGACCTCCACCGAACCGGGTCAAGAGCTGTTAACTTGAAAATTACACCATTTGTGCATTTTGCAATGGAATTAGCCAGTCCACTCACATTAAACTGTTCCCAAAAACTAAGTTGCGTTGGAAACATCAAACAAAAAGTGTTAAAAATAGACAATTTACAAAAAGTGTTTACACAAAGCGACACTTGACCGATCACCACCCATGTTTGCCGTTTTAGCCACAATATTTTGTGTACTCGAACTACAGAAACTGAACGCAAAAAGCAGAAACAAAATGGCAGGAGCAGCCAATGAAACCAGTTCATAATTGCTGACAGTAATTAAGGAAAGTGTGGAAGAAGTGACTGACACTGGGTAAATACCCTATGGGGTGACAAAAACTGAAGCGAAAGCTGAACCAGATTTGTTTGCCCCAGCGGTTTCTAACCGAGGGAAGATGGTAGAAGCGAGCTGAAAGGCATTCCTCGACGGAGGTATTACTCAAAGGTCCACAAAGCCACTGACCGACGAACTGTTTGCACTGTCCAAATCTCCGAGGAGTTTCTTATATGAAGTCAGTTGTTGGCTTACACTCAGCACAATAAGATTAAAGTTACGATAGAATTCGGTCAAATAAATACCCCAAGTCAAATGGTCTGCTATTTGAACGTTATCGCTTGGCTTAAGTATTCAAAACTTTTTCCCAAACAACATTAATACAAATTTGTCTGTTTTGTCAAAAGCTAATGAATTCCTATTATTAAAGTGATCGAAGCAGGAAAAGTTATAAAAGAACAATTACCGAGTATAACGTCAAATAAGAACAACATTAGCACACATAGATTATACCAAATAACTAGAAAGTAGTTAAATCCCTCTTATATAATTGTAAATAACAAACTAAAATACAAAGCCAACGCCAAATCTTTCTTTTCTATTTTAAAGAAAAAGTTGTAGCTTTTAAGTGCTGTCCACCAAAAGTTACTTATAATTGTATGTTAAAATACCTTACCAACTTGAAATAAATAAATATCAAAAAATGTTGAATGCCAAAAAGTACAAATACAAGTAAATCCCAAATCATTATAATTATTATTATATATAGATTATTAATTATTGTAGAAGAGCGAGAGATTCTAGTAGTTAATTAGGCTAAAATAAGGAATGACTACAAATCGTCACTCTGTGGCACGAACATATTAAATGTTTGTTGTTCTTTCTTATATCTGAAGCCTTTTAATTTGTACTGTATTGCCCCGAAACTATTTCGGTCGCTTTTCTTACTGCTTTTAAATGGAAAACTTGAGCAGGCCCGGGGGGCAGTGCGCCAGTGGGTCGGTGGCTGCCAGATGAAGATTAATTTGTATGTTCACCTCTCGGATGCCACTTGAAGACTCAGAAGACACAGAACAGAGCACAAAGGCGCAGTCACGGCCATCAGCTGCTCATCTCGGAGCTGGTTGCCACTGCTTTCCGGCTGGCCTAAGGTAACAGACACATCAGTGGGGCAGAAATAATGGGCGGGCTTCGGGTTTTGGGGAGGGACACAATGGAGCGTAAAGCATTTGTGAAATTCTTATTTGGGGCCCCGACACGGTGCGAAATGAATGATGAATGCCTGCAAAAGAGCTGCTTGTTGCCCTCAGCTGTTAGACTCTATTAAATCTTCTTTAAAAATTTGTGAAAAGTCGTGCTAAACTTTTGGCATGGAATATGATTAGCGCGCTTATTAAGTTTAACAAACTTAAATACATTTTGTATTCCTTCATTTTTGCATTTGGAAGTAGTTAGTGCCTTTAAAAACTACTTCTACGGAGTTCATAACATTATCTGGTGTTTACCGATTGCATAGGTTACGTGTAACTCTAAGGAATTTAGTTTTTAAGAGAGTTTTTAGAGTTGTACACAGATTAAATAAAACGTTGACAACTTAAAATGTGTTAGACAAGGTGTTTTCTTAAAAACAATCAACTGGTATGTTTTTAATAACTGGAACGATGTTTTCAATACTCATTTCACCATGTTTTTTTTTAAAAACAATCAACACTTGTTTCCAATTCTCAATTAATATAATAACCAATTTTAGCCTGTAATGTCAATTAACATCTACTCCGACTAGTCTAAAATTGACAAAATGGTTTAGTTTAAGCGCTGTAAAAGACCACCAACTGCATATATTAGTATATTTTTGGAGATCTTATCTTATTTAGTACCAAACTCACATTCAACAAATTAAAATTAACATAGTATTTGCACCTCATAGTGGATTTCGTTATACAAAAAATCCTAAATACTCTATAATCTAAGTTTTCAGATGCAAAGGCAGCTTAAATGTGCCTACGAATGAATAATGCAATAATTAAATTTTATCTATTGAATGAGGGTCTCAACCTATGCAAACGCCAGTGCCCTCAATACATACATCTTATTGCACTTTCATTAAGGATTAGGAGACGATGTGGAATTCATTTTGCAATAATTTAACTAAAGTCATTTTGACCCAAATTGTGGCCTGACACATCTTAGCGAAATTAAACCGCTTGCTTGAGGAAACTTTCATTTCGCAGGAGTGTGCACGTGTGTGGGAGGCAGTGTGAATGTCTACACTAATTAATGCGACACCTGCCTCATGTCACGTTCTAGTTAAGTTTTTTTTTGCCAGTTTGCAGATTTAATGAATGCAAGCGTTTTCAATTTTAATCCGCAAAAGCCGCAAAACTTTGGCTAGCCGCCATCATTAGCCGTTGTCAGGCGCCAGGCGTCAGCCTGTCATTAAAAATGGCTTAAATGACGGGCCAGTAGGCGGTTGGAAAGCCCTTTTTCCCAAGCCCCTGCAGCACTTGGTTGGTGGGAAAACATGGTATAGAATGGCGGACTATTGCCATTAGTTTCGTTGTTTTAGAGGAGAGCAAGCTCTGCGAAAAGTCACAGGTAAAGGGAACAAGCTTTAGCATTGAAAAATCTCATTTAACTTTTCCCGGAATCCTCTGTATTAAACTGCTGCAGAAATGGATCCTTGAACTTCGAGAATGAATTGCCATTAGCGGCACGGCCGATCATTCCGATGAAGGGAGAATAAGGACTAGAAGGAATAAAGGAAAATGCAATGTTTCCATTAGCGAACAGAGAATCGAAGCCGTGGCAGTAAAATTTAAAAGCGCCATGTGCCTTTTGTTCTCCAACTTTCTCTCTTTTGCATCTCATTGAAAGGCTTTCTCCTAGTGCCACCATTTCTACCCCCCACTCTCCCCCATCCCTTTGTGCTTGGCTTAGTGGGGTTATGGCTGCGGGCCGATTCTATTTTGAAGGAGCACAGGCTCTAATGCAATAGCATATACTATATACTATAGCCGGGCTATGTGGGTCCGTGCTTGCGCTGCTGTAACGAGGTCACTGCTTTGGGACAAAAGTTGTCAACTTGAAAATTACACATTCTGGAAATCAGTAAAAATACGTACGAATGTGCAGATGCATGGGGGCGTGGTTAAAGCCAACATATCTTTGGCTTTGGCCCTGCACAGCACAGTTGGCTGTGGCACAACTGTTGCCTTTATTTCGGCTTATCAGCCTGTAAAATGCGCAATTCAAATGCAAATGTGCAGCGTAATTAAAAATGTGCATTCCATTCCTCAACTCCCGGGTCCGGAATTCAGCCAGCGATATGGCCGGGCGGAGCCAATTTAAATATGTGTATGCAAACACACACATACTATATATGTATATGGTAGATTTAATTAGCTGAGACCTTGGGGTCCGCAGTGCTGCTGGCCATAAAAATAATATTGCAGAAAATGAACTCGGGGTTGGTTAAGGCTGAAATGTGAAATGAATCCGCCACTCCCGAACCCTTTGTTGGTTTCCTTGCGTCGTCCTGGGTTTCCGCAAATCGCTTTAAGCCGAACTATTCAGTGCCTCTAACTGAGAGCGATTTCCACCTGAAAGGGCCCTTGTAAATATTCAATTTCACACGTGCCCTCGGCTTACCACCCACAATCCAACCCATTGCCACCCACTGGTGGCCAACCAACAAACCATCTAGCAGCTGTCAGCCAGTTTGGCCGCAAAAATCGGCTCGGCGCAGCCGGCAAATAAAGTCGCACATATTTTCAAATAAAGCTGCCGTTATCACAAATTGACAGCAAAGTATTGTGCGGCCGACTACTTTGTCCTCACAGCGTGGGCTGTGGGTTAGGGCTTGTTCCCGAAATGGCCAAATGGCTTTATGCGGTCAGGCAACGGGGCGGATACGTAATGCCAGGGAAGGGGGATAGGAACGGGGCGAGACGCGACTTCCGCTTCCGGTTACACATACACAGCTGGAAAGTACCCTGCGGTTGGCTGTCACTCCGATGATTGCGCTACACACACACACACACACACATACATACACACACAGAGACATACCCCGTCGAAAAACAAATAAGCCCTCTATGCCAACAGAGGCAGTGGGCCATCACGATGCGCTTTATTTAACATTATTAAACAGCCAATCTGCCGTTGGCAATTTCCGTATTCGTATTGCTTTTGTGTGGCCTGTCACACATCGGTTAAGGAATATTCAAACACATTTTGAATGCCAACCCGAGGGCACACACTCAAAATTCTAAAAAAGCACAAACTCCATTGATTGTTTTTAGCCAACTTCCAACTCCAATCGCAAATTAACCGCACTTAGTGAAGACATCCAGCCATGGATGGTGGAGGTGACAACCAGCTGGCAATGCAATCGCTTCGCAGTCGCCGTCGTTCACGTGCATTCTTTCCCTACTATGCCGGTGCAGCCAGGGAAACCCACGAAGGACCTGTTCCTGCTCAAGGAGATGAAGTGGCCCTGCAAATGGCGATACATGCCCTGATCCTGGCCGAGCTTGCCGAGGACTCTGGTTTCGAGTCCGGGGATGAGAGTGGATAGTTTTTTTGGTTCACTCTCTCGAACCAAGGTTCACTCATCTCGAACTTCACAGAGAACGTAAATTCTATCAACGGTAGAAGGCAAGTTCTGTGTTAGCCATCGTATATAAATAGATGAATTCATATTTTGCAAATTTAGATTATTTCTAACGAAGCCTATGATTAAACACACCTCAACGAATTTACAATATCTGACTCTGGAAAGCAAAACTAACTGGGCATTCTATCACTTTAACAAATTGGGTTACTTTTTGAAGCATAGAGATTAGTTTTGACTGATTGTGTTGCTTCACTTATGAGCTCCAATAGTCTTAGCAAACTAAATATTAATTGTTAGGCAAACTTACCTTTTTCCAATAGGCTTAACTACCCCCGAATTATAGTATAGACAATTGCAATGTTTCGAAATGCCTTAGTTGGGCTTCGGTTTATTCATGTCGATTTGATTTCAATTTGATTTCAAACACAAATTCCATTTAAACACAGAGATGCTCGTGTATCTGTGTGTGAGCCTGCAGATTAGTGAGAGTTGTAGTTACATTTATTTTACACATACATAAATACGCATATTTGTATACATTTTTAATACGCTCGTCCAAGAAGAATTTGTTCTATTTTTTCTTTGAATTTATTATATGCTCTTCTGTTTGCGTTTCTCTTGTGGAACATCAATAATAAATATTTATGTTTGTTTGCATGTGTGTACGCTCGGTATATATGTGTGTACGTATATTTTGCATTTTGATTCCATAGTTTCATATGACATTATAGTTTTGTTCGACCTCGCTTATAAAAAACTCGCTCGAATTTATTTTGATTTCCCTTATAATCGAAATTGTTTTCTACTTTTCAAGTATGTTTTTGCTTAATTTAACCCCTTCCGAATAAATGTCTATCACGCCTAAACTTGCTTTGAAATAAATGCTGTCTTTGCCACCAGAAACCAAAACAAATACATTTTTTTCGGAAATCGCTGTAAATTTTGAATTCACTGAATCTATACGAGAGTTTTTAAGTATATATTTAAATACAATTAGGGGTTATGTCTTAAAATTGTTATAACTACTCGATATGGTGTCTTTCTTTGCCAAGTTCAGCTTTGTTAAAACAACTTCCATACACACTACATCATTTTTCGTTTCGTAGATTACGTATAGTTAAATTTCTATAAGAAGCGCGAAACAATAACAGTTCATGCATGCAAATGAGAAATACTTTGTTTGCTTTTAATATCAAAATTAAAATATTACACACGTTTGTTCATTATTTGTCATTGTTCAGTTTTTTTCGTTATAGATTTAGTTGCCTATATTTGTAAAAGTTTTTTTCGATTTGCTTTTCTCCTTTTTTTAAATGTATTGAAAACTCTGCGCGCTTTTGTCTCAGTCGGGAAATAATCTTTAAACGTATCCAACTGAACTCAATACACACACATTGGTATAGATAGATAGAGGTATAGATATAGATATATGTAAATGTTGATATATATATATATATATATGTTTTGGTTGTGGTACATCTATAAATTCATTACGATTTCTACTGCTGTATACATTTAATGGTTTCTTGTTGGGCTTCGATCAACTACATTGTGGAGAGAGATGACTTCAGATTCATATAAAATGCATAAACATTCAGCTTACAATCTAGACTGTGCCTCATCTGCGATATCCGTCCTTCTTCTCTTTTTTTCTGGTCGGTTTAGATCAATATATATATATATAGTTTTACACGAATATAATATAGATTTGCTGATAGGTATTGTTTTTAGAGAGTGCTCGGGGCACTCGTGATAGGGAGGGCTTTACACTGAAATCCATACAATTTATATTGAGTTTGTTGAGACCTTGGCATGGAATATGAGAGTGAGTTGCATTCGATTCGATTCCAATGGCTTGCTGCAGTTGTGGTTTTGGTTTCAAAATTTAAATCGAGATTTGATCTATTCAAAAACTCCCACACCGCCTGCCCAAACGCGCCGCAGGGGCGTGGCACCTGGCACCCGGCACCACCGCCCCCCTCCGCCCACTTACAGCACAAACCCGTAACCTCAGTAACCAGTCGCATCGAACAGATCCGGCAGAACCAGCGGCGGGCAATTGTGCGGACTGCAGGTGACGCTCGGCATCTCGTCGGGTGTCACGGCATCCGTGCAGATGCACTGCAGACAGTTGCCCGTATCCTGTGGCAGAACGTCGCCAATTTTATACAGCTTGCCTGCAACAACAACGAGGGCACCAAGTTCGATTTGCAGTTTAAATGGGATTAGGAAGTGAGCAATTGTGACGAGCAGTAATAAAATACAGGGGACGAGTGTGCGTTGCTTTCGTTACACAGAGAAACAAATTTTTCTGTTTTGGTGTCATTTTTTAACTTCTTTCATAAGACATTTGATTAAATATACACACAGAAAAACTGAGCTCTGATTCTAAGTTTTAGCTGCTAACAACAGGGTAAAACATTAAAAAATATGTAAAGGTAAATTAGTTTAAAGCATTTTACTTTACATTTTAAAATATTTTGTGTGTAGTTTTCTGTGTGTATAATACAGTGTTTATTTATTAAATCTCAATAAAGAAAAAGCTTTTCACTATTAAGAGACTCAGTTAGATTTATTTAATATTTGCTCCAAAATTTTTATTGCTTCTATTAAAATTGTCAACGTAGTTAGAATGATTTAAACATTTATTTTGATATGACACATGCCAAAGCAATTTAAACTAATAGCGGTTTGACCACAAATACCCGAGGCCATTTATTTCTCTGTGTAGCAACATTCTCTTTGGACCTTCGCTGGCTTGCTTGCTTACCCAAAACATTGCACATACGCCCTGGTGCCAGCGGCGTTGTAGTTATAATCGTTGTCAGCGTGTATGGCGGAACAACAGGACTCTGCTGAGGTTGATCCTGGTTGCTGCTGCTGATGCTCCTGATGCTGCTGGCTGCCTGTGGGTCCATTGTTGTCCCTGCTGTTCCATCGTTGCCATTGCTGTTGCTGTTGCTGTTGCCATTGTCGTTAACGCCTGACGTTCTGTTGCCATTTGCAATTAAATCCGTTTGGCGACGGGGATGCACATCAACTGCAGTTAGTGTAATGTCAATATTGACAACGCTCCCATTGAATTCACTGCTGTAATCGTTGTACGAGCTGCGAAAGAAGACGGCATCGTTGCCATTGTCTTTCCCGTTGCTGATGCTGCTGATGCCGCTGCTGCTCCTGTCACTCTTGTTGGCCGTCGTGCCAACATCATCGATTATTGTCGATGCCGGCGTTTCCTGCTCCAAGTTATCGTCGAGCGCGTTTGTGTTGGCAGCATTCAGCTCGGTGGATGTCAGCCATCGATGAAAGGCGTCGTCAGGCTGCGCGTCGTCAGGTCCACTGCGATCATGTTGCATCTGTCCGGGGTGAAGCGCAAAATAAAACACAGACTGTTAATTCGACTTGACTGCATAGTAAATAATAAACCAGCTCGAGCATGAAAAACCCCATTACGGGAAGCATTTCAGGCTCACTGGACACACCGAAAGCGTAAAGTTCAAGCGCCTCACCAAGGCAGCCAATGAAGTGGCAGTGGCCCAGAGCCTAATTGGGTAAGCTTCGTCCAGGCTCTTGAGGTCGCTTGCTAAAAGCATACAAAATAGGGGGCTAGGAAGACCAGTTTCGGAGAACGAATCTCAAAATACCCTGACAGACAGCATAGAAAAATTACTGACAGACCGCATTAACCGAAATTGGGACATACGCCACAGGGTTTTCTTTGAGAGCTAGATATTCATCTAATCACTTCTATCCCCGTACCCAAATACATTACATCCGTCATAAGCATGCTAAAAAATAATTTTTTAAAATGAAAGGGCCAGAAAAATAACTCTCTTTAAGACTTATATATAGTTTTTAGAGTTATCTTTCATCATTAATGATTGTTTTGTATTAATATTTCATTTTCATAACCATCTTTCAATTTTAACTTATTTTGTATAATTTCTTTTTAATCCCCGAAAATAGTGAGCTTGTTATCCTACTTTAATAATATTAAATCTCCAAAGCTAACTTTCCATTCTACAACTAATTTTTTAAAAGTATCTTTCACTGTGTTTTTTTTTTTGATAACTCCGTAGCTAGCTGGTGCTAGTTTTCCTAGTGCTTACATTCGGTGTTTTTTTCGTAGTACTTGGCAAACTTATGGCCAGGGTAAAAAGACCGAGGCAAGGACCCTTCTCAAGCTTCCCAACTCACATTTATGGCTCCAACTGTGGCCCCAGACTGCGTGCTTGTCACCATTTCATTTGTTCCTGTTGCTGTCCTCGTTGTCGTTGTCGGAATCGTTGTCGTTGTCCTCGTCGTCGTCGCAGACGTGGATGTGGATGCCACAGTGGCAACTGCCCGGGTTGTCATCAACGCCTTGGCCGTGCTACTGCTGCCGGGTGGCCATTGTGAGGCTGCTGCCTTGGGCTGCTTTGTTGGAGGCTCTGGCAAAATATCGCTGTCGGTTTCCGCCTCATCAAAGTTTTTATCAACGGCCAACTCGGCACCGAGTTCAACGGCTGCATCTGCTGCGGATTCGGATTCAGATTCAGACGCCTTCTGTCGCGCCAACGCCTCTTGTTGCTGCTGCAGCAAGCGCTGTTTTTCATGCAGCAAGTGTTGCTGGTGGTGCTGGTGCTGATGGTGCTCATGCTCCTCGGTCTTGTAGTCGTAGTACAGCAAAGCTGGCAAGTTTTCGGGAAAATTTAAGATTTTGCTGGACGAATGCGGTGGCTGGTGTGGATGGTGGCCATGTTGCGGGGGCGGGGTCGAAGCCGGCTGCTGATAATGCGTTGCCTTTGCTGCCTGATTAACAGGCAAAGCTGCCACACTCTGCTGCTGTTGCTGCTGCTGTTGCTGCTGCTGCTGCGGCAACTTGTGCTGCTGCTGCTGTTGCTGCTTCTGTTGCTGGTCGTGTTTGTGTTGCTTGATTATATTGTAGTTGCCACCAACGTCGCTCTTGTGTTTTTGCTGGAGCTGGAGCTGCTGCTTTATGGCGGACTTTTTATAATCCGGCTGCTTCTGCCTCTGGCTGTGGTAAACTTCGTAGTCATTAAAATTCTTTTGATTCTTGTGATGCTTATGCCGCTTGCCAACTTTCCTAGCCGCTTTATGCACTTTTGTTGACTTTCCCGTTGTGCTCTCGTGGCGATATGGATCTGAATAGTCACCATCGCCATTGCTGTCTCCGTCTCCGTCGCTTTGGCCAACACCAAGTCCGAGTCCAACGTTGTGGCTGCTCCCCAACACCGCCTTCTTCTTGTTTACATTGGCCTTATCTGCGGGGAAAAGGCAAAAGTTTCTCGTTATATTATGCATGCCGGCAAAAGCCGACGGAGAACTTACCGCACTTCTCCCACCAGCAGAAGATCTCGCCATCCATGCAGAGGCACACCTCGCAGGCATCCTGGCGGGGCACCTGTTACCGGGCAGAAAGGAAAAAGGATATAGCACACAATATAAATGCTTCTCCTCCGAGTTCCGGACTCGGTCAGCAGACGGTTAGCAGGTGCTTTTGCGGCTTATGTGCATACACATGCGAATACGTACATTTACATTTACCCACAACCAAATAATCAATCACATTGCCAGCTGTTTTGATGGCTTTGTGACATAATGAATGGATGAGCAGAGGCTACATCTTGGTTCAAGGAACAGGAAGTCTGCTCTGCATCCTGGCGTTCATATTATAGCATGTGCCGTAACGAGCTACAAATTTCAATTATGCAATTATGCAAGCCCTTTGTTCAATTACTACGAATGTTCATCAACAGATGAACAGATGATGGTTCTTCTAATGACTATTTCAACATTTATTTTGCAGTATCCTTATACATAGTAAAATTGACAGTCAATTTCCCGGTCTCAAGAAATACTCCGATATTTACAGCCCTATATCAAAAAGTTCCATACGTTTAGTAATTGTTAATTTTATTTGACAAGGTTCAGCAAAAAATTGTAATATTTCGGTAGGCGCTTGCCACAAAAATTGTTTAACGTTATTAGGGTAAAAAGCGTTAGCTCCTCACTTAATTCCACATATTTAATATTAATATTTATACATTTAAAGTAGGTTGCAAAAAAGCCAATCCAATTTTGATTGTTTAAAAGAAAATTGGTTGAATTTACCCAAAACAAGAAAGGAAAGCTAACTTCGGGCGGAGCCGAAGTTGATATACCCTTGCAGAATACTCTGTAAATTATATTCTCCAAAATTATTCATATGATGCATTCTTAATACTCATAAAAAATCCCAACTTCCTAACTTTAAAAACACCAAAGTTATGGCATTTCCAATCGTTCAGTTATATGGCAGCTATAGGATATAGTCGGCCGATCCATATGGAATTTGGTAGGTCGGATTAATTGGCCAAAAATAAAAACCATAGGAAATCCCAACTTTCTAACTTTACAAACACCAAAGTTATGGCATTTTCGATCAATCAGTTATATGGCAGCTATAGGATATAGTCGGCCGATCCTTATGAAATTTGGTAGGTCGGATTGATTGGCCAAATATAAAACCCATAGTAAGTCACAGCTTCCTAACTTTAAAAACACCAAAGTTATGGCATTTCCGATCAATCAGTTATATGGCAGCTATAGGATATAGTCGGCCGATCCCGGCCGTTCCGACATATATACTGCGTGCAAAGGAAAGAGACTAGTTCGCGTAGAAACAGACAGACAGACGGACAGACAGACGGACAGACGGACATGGCTATATCGACTCAGGAGGTGATCCTGATCAAGAATATATATACTTTATAGGGTCGGAGATGTCTCCTTCACTGCGTTGCACACTTTTGACCAAAATTATAATACCCTCTGCAAGGGTATAAAAAATTGTAATGTGGCACAGTGTGCTTGACTGAATGGAAACCTGATTTTGAATATCGCCCCCGGCGTCTTCCTACCTTCTGTCCGTGCGTGTACTTGTGGCCGTTGGTGGAGCACGCGGCCGCTCTGCTGTGCGGCTCCAGGTCCTCCTGGGCCGAGGACGCGGCTTTCGAGTCGGATCCCGCTCCAATCCCTTGAGCTCCTGCTGAGTCGGAATCCAGGGCGTTATCCTGTGCCCTGCTCTCCCTCTGCCGCTGCAACTCCGCGTCGCTGAGCATCTGCTGCGAGAGCAGACGGGCGTCGTACTTGGCCTGGGATTGCGCCGTGTCCAGGTCGTAGTTGAAGTCCTCGTGCTCATCTACATACTCAAAGGGCAAAGCTGCGAGAGGGAAAGAACAAATGCAAAATAATCCCATGCTGATTTGACTTTTCACATACGAGCAAAGTCGGAAAAATCCGATTGTGTATTTACTGAAGGGTGGACCTGTACTACGTGTATCCTAACACCTAAAACGAAGTTTACGCATCAAGGCACCCCTTTGGTTTATTTACATATTTTAACTTTTAGAATTAAATAACAAGTCAATAGTCAGTGTTTATACCATTGTGAAATGTTCCTCTTTTATAAATTTATAAATGTGTTAGTTTAAAAATCAGCATTCAATAATTATGAACTAATAAATAAGTACCTAACATTTATGACTTTGCAATATAATAATATTCAATTTTATTGCCCTTGATATTAGAAAATATGAAAGTAAGAGGTACCCGATATCCTTTTACAAGAAATAAAATAGATAAAATAGAAAACAGACTTAACTATGTTATTAACGACTGATATCATTACCCAGAGTAATAAAATATCGCCTATTTTCCTGCAGACCTAATATAACTTTATTAATGCATAAGGTTTTCAAACCATATTTTGCCACGTATTGTACTTCAAGTCTGATATTTCCGCTATTTAATAATAAAGGCAATTATTTATTTAATTCGTTTGACAAATATCTTTTAACGAATTTGAAGAATTTAAGTAAGCTTTATAATATAAAAATAATATAAATTTACCTTGATTTGGACAAATAAGGGAGATAAGGGAAGATTACTCAATATGTAAACGAATTGGAATATGTTTAATTGTGCGCGCCTCTAAGGCTTTCTGGATACAAATTCAAAGCCAGGATGAAATTATTAAAATGTCTTTATAATATACATATTTGAAAATGTCCGATTATCGCTTGTGAGTACAAAAGATAAATAAAATGATTACATCAAGAGTGTACATATCTGTACATACATATATACTTTGAAAATATTACAAAGGCCGTAGTATGTAAGCAAGTCAAATATAGCTTCTTTAGGCACGAACAAGTTAAGAATTCCCAGGAACATATATGTAACTATAACATAGTTCGAATTGCCATTCCATTGGTTGGGGAATTGCAGATACATTATTGGTCATTATTGGATTTGTTTGTGTATATGAAGGAGGAGTGGTTATATTGTTAGTCGGTACAGTACTTCGCACTCATCTTTATTGGTTGCTGGCTAATACAATTGCAGGGCGCAATCTACTAAGTGCATATTTATTTGGAAGTTGGTCAACATATTAACGGGAATCTGATAGTCGCTGGACTAAACTAAAGCGTTTATATGCAAAAGTGTTAACTTCGGAATTCACTGCTAGGAATTTTGGTAGAAAGCTTGCAGTACAAATTCAATTTATACACTGATAATGAATCTGGTAATGAATCATTTTAGAGCACGTAAACTTCTTATATGTTTAATAGCAGTAGTTAGCTGTTTATTTGCTATTAACGTAAAGACTTTCGACATCATATGGGTTTTTAACTATTTGAATTTCTTCCTACAAATTTCCAAAAAATGTGTATTGCTTTAAACACTGCATATAAAACAGCAGGCTAATATTAAATTTAACTGGTCAGGTCATATTAGTATTTACATATTTTATATCTTGTATCAGGAATGATGTAAAATCGATATGATTTTAATATTTATTCGAGTATGTTGGTATACTATAGAAGCTCAACGCCTTTGCACTTTTCAACATTTCTTTTTAAATCCACACGGTATACACATATACACTTAGGCAAGGTTTTGGCGCACATGGCACATTATACAGCTTTACACTTTTCCTTTTCGTCAGTCTTCGTCTCTGATAAAACTGAGAAAATAAACAACCTTTTCATGCAGTTTTATTCTATTTCGAATTCAAATGTAATTTGATTTTTTCTCGGACTCTATACTGAAAATCGATTTATTTTTGATACCTTGAGCTTTTTACTTTACTTCGTATCAAATCACAAAGTTTCTTTCACGGTTTAATATTTACAAAAATGGTAAAATACTTAATTGGAGGAAGTTGGATGAAACATGTTTTATTATTTCCAGGAAAGATCGTAAAAGACAAAGGAGGTAGATTTGGGCATCGCTGTGCCTGTGAAATCCCTCGACCCTGAGTTTAAATTTATTCAGCTTCAACTCCATATACAGATTTAAAACTTCATCATGATATTATAAATCAAAATATGTTCTAAAATTTTATCAAAAACAGCCATCTATGTGTATCTTATAAAGGGAGATAATTCCCTCAATTGTAAATGCTTCAAAATTTAAAAGAATTTTGGGTTTATGTTTTTTTTTGCACTTAAGCGATTATTTTTATGATTAAGTCAGAAAAAGTTAGTGGTAATTCTTTTTGCAGTTCTATCTGTTAAAATATAATGCAAGGATAATGATCTAGAAGGAGGCTTACATTTTTTAATATTTTATGTCCGCAAATAATACATTCCTAATACGTAATTCAAAAATATAAACTCTTTTAAAGTTTAATTTTTAAGAAGGAAAGACATTGCCAAACGCGCGACCAAGGGAAATTTAATTTAAACCTTTTAAACATATTTCTTAAATCAAGGCCTTTATAATTTGTATCTGACAAAGTCCACCCTACTGTAAGTAAAGAATCTGATCGGCAAGCTGTTGCCACCTTTCATATGAAATTTCAGCAAAATTTCCAGAGGCCGTAAATGGTTGCGTTGCTGGCATTTTATTATGCATATTTGATAAATTATCATAAAAATAAGAAGTGAAATAAATCACAGGCCACATAAAAGCAAGCAGACTCGCATTGTGTGTGCATATGGATGTTGTTTTATGGCAAACAGTTGTCATTAAATCAAAAGGCTGCACTCATTATGACATAAAAGCGGCGAGCGGCAAAAGGCGACTGGGAAATGGAAAATGTGAAATGTGAAAGCGTAAAACGCTCATAAAAATTCAGAGTGAAACGCTTGCAGTAATTTATGTAATACACATTTAATAAGGCTGTAAAATGAATTCTCCCTTTTTATCCCGTCTGCCGCACCATAATTTAAGCAAAGCAATCAGCGGCATGGAGTTGCTTAAGCCGAAGATGGAGCGACTTAAAACCCAGACTCACCCTTCGTCCTGCAGAGTAATCCCAGGATGGTGGCCAGCAGAAGGCAGGACCTCAAGGAAATGCCGTTCGTCATGCTGTCGCTCCTAATAATCCCAAGAAGAATCTCACTTTCGGCGGATTTCACGGATGGCATTGCACTTTACTTGCTGCACATTACTTGCACATTTTTTTGTGTTTACTTCTGGCACTTGCTTTTGGCCCAAACACACACAAACACAGGCACACGCACACACACCAACAGAATCGCAAGGATCCGACAGGACAACCTTCACCACTGTTTGTTCGCCGTTTCAGTTTGCACCGATGTTTGTTTACGCTCCTTCTCCGGCTGTGTTTACGTTGGCACTTTAAACCCAAGTCGCAGTTGCTGTTTTTATCTCAGTCGAGTTGTTTGTTATTTTTAGAATGCACACTTGTACTCTTTCATCTCGCCACTCGAGAGTGAAATGCTGCATTTACAATGCTGATGTTGCGCCTGCTAAATGTGGGCCCTCTTAAGTGGGCAACGATTTTCGCAGCCATGCCAATTTATGGAGGCTGAATGTAAATGGAAACTCAGCTACTGCCATTAGGCCTCGCTTATATTGAATTTATTTCGCCGAGCTCCTAATGGCACAACTGTGATTCACTTTCCCCGTCCCCCCCGCAACTCCTTTCTGGCGAGGCTACGTGTCTGGTTGGGTTGGGATGGTTGGGTTGCTTGGGTGGCAAAACCCAACAAGTGTTTCCCCCAGAACGTGCCTTATGTAATCAGCGAAAGGAAGCTGCGGCAGCTGCGATTGCCACGTTCTGTGGCGGCCAATTTCAAATGAAATTGAATCCCATTAACTAATCATAAAGGCTCGCAGGAGGAATGGAGTGGGGATCCCGATGGGTGCCCATTCCCTTGTCCGAGTGTTTACTCAATGGCCAGGGTAAATGCACCGTCAATCTGTTTAATTTATGGCACACGAGGAGGCAAAGAAGCTAGGCTTAGCTAACCAAACAACAACACTCGAGCAGGTGAAGGGGCGCCACCGGGAAATCAGGGTGGGAGCTGGGAAAACAGTCGCTGGGAAAACAAAAAGCAAAACAAAACGGAAGCATCCGCAGGAGGCTGGAGCGGAAATTCATTGCCAGTCCCGGCCACGTTTGAAGTGTGAGAAATTAGCGCCATGCCAGCGGCAATCCCGCACACACACAGTCGCACCCACACACGTGACTGTCACACACATTGATAGATGGAACAACAAAGTGGGCTGACGGCCATAACTTCTAATAAAGGCCGTCCGAATGGCCGGGGAAATATTTAATTTACTTTTAATTTGCGACAATTTCCGTTCAACTTGATTGAATTCCAATTGCACTTGCTGCTCGTTTAAAATGGAATGCCATGAATTATTCGCAGGCGCTTTAATGGCTTTTAGTTTTGTCGCCGCTGCTCACTTTCCATTTGTTTGCGCTTAATTAATAGAAGCGAAGAGAGCGTGAGATCGAGGGTCTCTAATTACATTTTATGTTAATTGAATGCACTTGGCGCACGAAATACTTTAAATCCAGGCGTCGAATTCTGTCCGTCACACACGGCGGCTACGCGATAACTGAATCGGGGTCCTTCGCCACGACACTCTGCGACCAACACTGCGACGCCACTGTTGCTGCGGATGCTGAGTCCTTTGTATTTATTGCAACAACTCAATCTCCGCTCTGCCTCTCCCTCTTTCTCTCTCGAGAGAAAGCTCTCTTCGCTTTTATGAATGAGCTGTGCGCAATAAACACAGCACGGCGAGCAGAGAGAGAGAGCCCTGTTATCGGGCTGTTAACCGCCGGATTCATGCAAATTGCATTAAAGTGAATCAGTTATGTGCCGTTATGCTGGCCTTTTTGGTGGAAATCGCATTTACCTCGCCGCCACTTTGGCGGCATCGCCTGTAGGCCGGCAGTGTTGGCCTGCATTTACCACCTGAAATTGCATTGCCTCCGCCCACGGGCAGAATGCAAAACAATATCAGGTGCCAAAGCTGGAGAGTCTCGCCTCCGTTTTCCACTTTAATCGCAGGGGAATGAAAACATATAACTTTGCAGATGGAAGTATCTTTCATTTTCCTTATTGTTTTATATTCAGCAACGAGTTGATTTGTACTTTAGGGAGCACCCTATTTGTATACAAATGTTAAGGTCTATACGCACCAACTTATAATGTGCTCTTTGATCCATTTAAGGCATACCTGAAAAAAATTGTGGGAAAAAAGGTTGCTTTAAAGTTTATCACTCATACGTACTGTTGGCTTTGAACAAATACATCATTCCAAGTGACATTAATTTCGAATTGGAAATTTGTACAGAAACATTAATACCTAAAATGTAAAATACATTTTTTGTTTTTGAATACAGTTCTTGAACAAATCTAAATATTTTTTTAATATTTTATAGTATCACAAATATTATATTATTTTATTATAAACCAGAGCAACAGCCAAGCCTTTTCAATTTTTTTTTCAATTTCGCGATTTACTTAACAGGGGAAAAGGCGAGAAGGGCGAAATATGTCTGCATGTCAACCTTGATTTCCCGATAAGTTGGTGATCATATAGCCGAACAGACACTCGGATTTGACTGATAAAGAACAAGTTTACTTTATAGTTTTAAAAGCTCTAGAAGTCAGTGTTATACTATATTTTTGTGATATCTGTTTCCGAGAGGGGAATCCTTGGGCAAGGATGTGTGGCATGGCACCGCCACCACATGTCAAAGTTCAGTGCTAAGCACCGGGAACAAAGTGTAAATATGTAAATGACAAAAGCCCGGCGCACAGACGCTCGCTCACTCAAGGACGCAGGACCTGTCAGGACTCTGAGGCCGTTGAGTGACATGAGATGTTTGCTGCTGCTGCTATTGCTGCTACTGTGAAGCTTGTTAGACATTACAATGCGTGTTTGTGCCAGGATAACTGTCAACAGTTGCCGTTGAATTCGTTGCTTTTCTTTGCTGCCTTTCCTTCTTATTTTACAAGTTTGCTAATTTCTTTTGTACATTTTCGAGATGCTCAACAACGTCATGCATTAACATAATATAACAATACCTCACCCTAACTGGAGGTTAGTCCTCCTATCATTGTGTTTCCTTGGATCACGTGCAACAGTTGGCGTTGGAATAAAGCAAATAAATCATCGGAGAGAAGTTATTTCAGATGTAGTCCGAACGGAATCAATTCATTTCCATCCATATGAAAAATGCCAATTGACCCACTCTGAAACCTGAATATGGATGTTCATGCAAATGCGTTCCCCCAATGTGTGCAATTTGTGCAGAAAATATTTATATCTTTATGGCTAAACAATAAGCCTAGTTGACAGATGATCTGAAATGAATATAATGTTTACCAAAGCAATTATCTTGTTTCTCCACAAATGTACCAATAAAATACAATCATAATAAGCAGCAAGCGAGTATGAAAATATTTATGTATGCATTCCTATTTATAATTTGTATAAGCATTTAATTAAAATTTATGGCATACGATTAACTCTTTACCTCTGTTAGAGTAAATATGCTGTCGTAATTTTTTTGTAGCTACACATGGAAAAAAAAAATGAAATTGAATTTAAAATAATAATTTATTCAAAATAATTTATAAACATATACTTTTTTAAAAATAGCCTGTGATATAAAAATAACATTGAATTAATAATAGAAATACAAAATTAATTTTATAAAACTTTATAACTTTATAAAATTAGCAAATATTAGTATTTTATTTTGAATAAATTTTAATAAATAATAATACATTTTTTCTCGAATTTAGATCGTGTTTTCCGTCAGTGCAAGCAAATTGTACTATACCAAAATATGAATAAATCTGCTTTGAAGTAATCTTTTAAAGTATAATAACTTTTAGGAAATGAAAATGTTTATTTAGGCAAGGCTTCAATTTTTGGCTAAGCTTGCCGAAATAAATCTTTAGTAATTGTGAGGAAAGTTTAATAAAACTGTCATTTGCTTTTCCTAAGGATTTTACTGAGAGCATTCTTCGCTTTGACTGTTTCAGCTATTTGAAAAGATTCTTAGCCAAATCCTTTCTTGAGCCCGAACAAAGCCTATTACGAAACTTTTGCCATAAATATTAAAACATATTATTTTAAAATTTCAGCTGGGCAACCCTGAATGGACCATAAAAATGAATCATTTAATTCGACATGTGTTTGTTAGGTGCTACCCGAAGGCAAGACGGCTTAAGTTTATGCAAATTAAATTACAATTATAAATTCTAAGGACCTTTCCTGCCGTCTGAGTTGGCCCTGACCAAGTGGCTATCTCGCCAGCGCCATCATCTTGGCCTAATCTCAGGACAGCCTCGGGCTGGCATTACACTTGCAAATGCCATATGCCAAATGTAAATATTTAAAATGCTAAAATACATTTGACACTCGAGTCTGCAGCTCTTAGACAGACGCTTCGCAGTGGCATTGTTGAATAATCTGCCTTCTGTCCCGCATTATCCCCATGTTTTTGTTGGGGATTCACTCAAAACGAAGGCTAAAAGCACTTGTGCAATTCCGTTCATTGCCGCGATAATACCCTTTGAAGTGAGGTCTTTAATACTTGCTTAACTCCGAAAATATTTTAATACTCTGTCATTGCAGTCGAAATTAAATAACAGAAAGATTTCCGATAACATAAGCTTACCATTTGATTCATGTATTTCCTGTAAAATACATTTTATTTTGTGGGAATGCCAGATTTACTTGTGGGAAATATCCTCATGCGCCATCCATTGGTTGACCACATTCGCATAAGGAGTTTGTTGACCATTAAATTAAATTGAAACTGCAATTGAAATTAACTTTATGCATATTTTTCATGGATTTAAATAGAAATGCCTTGAAGGTGAAGCAACATTTCCGAATTAAATTTATTTCAAACGCCGACTTGTCAGCGAGCATTGGGCACGATAAAAGCTCAGAAATTGAGTGCTAAAAATGTTTAAAAGTTTTTCCTTGTACCAAACAGAAGTTGAAAAAGTGAACCCATACGCCCAAGTGTGTGTATATAAATACATGGGTACTTAGTTCGCGAAACTAACAACAATATGGAAATCAGTTAACAGAAAAATAACCGAATGAAGTCAAAACTACACAAACTATGGCTTTTTCACAACAAGAATTTTAGACTACTGGGTTTCAGTGCTTGGGTTCTCTATCTCAATTCTAGTACTTAAAACAGAGCTGCCCACTTTTTTCTCCAGACCAAAACAGACCATTTTAAATTTAAGAAGAACTTATCCAGTTTTGTCCTTTATAAGAATTCAAAAGTCTTTCTTAAAACAATTTATTTTAATGAAAACCTACCTTGCGATATTAGATATTTTCTAAAAAGTGTAAAACTAAAGTGAGCCATCATAATCGGGAAAAAAATATCTAATCCTAAACAAAGTTTTACTTTATTATGGTAATTATAAGGTAAACATTTGGTTGGTATTTTAAAAAAAGCTTCGTTAAAAACTAAAAAAAACTTTTAATGGGAATCTTTTTTTGCCAAGACCACAAAATAAAAGGCACTCAATCAGTGGACAACACAACTGGTGACAGATTTATTTAAATTTGTATTTAATTATCTCAAAGATAATTGAAATAACAGAAGAAATGCACAACAAAATTCAGTTTTATGCGAAACTTGTACGATAAAAAATTGTTATGCATCCATTTTTTGTTGTGCTAAAATTTTTTAGGCTAGTTAAAATTTAACAAATTGAAAATCCTATTTTCAATCAGCAGATTTCGGTTGGGTAGGTTTAAAAAGTTTAATTTATAACTTGGTACACCAGTATTAACAAATAAGTTTTAAGAAAACTCCGAAGGCTAAATTAACTAAAAGGTGGAACTTATAAAGCATTTATCCCCGAAAGTATATATCTAATCGATTTCAATTTGTGAGAGTATGTTTTTAAAAAATGTTTACTTATTAATTAAATAAAAATGGAAAGTTTAAAATTACAAAGCCCTTTTTCACTACAATAAATGGCCAAAGTCCCCCTAAGTCGAAAAAAAAAAATAATTTAGTATAAGGAATTTGGCCATTTTTCCGTATTTTCTTACCCAATCTGTCAGACATTTAAAATAGGCAACACTGGTCTGTGGCTTGGGGCAACTTCCTGTTTTCATGGCTGTTATCTACGCCTTTTGTCTCTTGACCGAAAAGTTTGTCCTGCCCCTGCCAGCGGCCTGATTAAAGCGAAACTTAAATGCAGAACACTTCAAAATTGTCTGATTACGAGCGCTGAAAAACGCAATGCAATTGCGAGCAATCTCGTCCTGCACCTGTAATTATGGCACGGCGAATGGAAAATGTGGGAGGCGCGGGGCCCATTGAAGTGTAACACAAAAGTATGAGGGATTGCTAAAAGCAATTTGAAAACAACAGAGTGAAAACGCTCCCAGTTCCCCGATCTCATCTCTTGGCCCTCAGAACCCAAGAATTGTAGAAGTTGGCGTTGCCATGGCAATTATGAAGCTGGAAGAGGTTGCTGCGCTTCGAAAGGATGACGCCACGACTCAGCTCAAGGCTACACTCAGAATTTGTCATCCGTAGACCATTTAAGCCATTTGGTAAAATTTAAATACAAAATCTTTTATTATACACATGCATAGCTAGTTTGATAAGGATGACCAAGAATATATTTAAGTAACTCAGCATAACTGAAACTTTCAAATAGCTCATACAAATATGTTTCTTTTAGTAAACAACATCTTTTAATTTTAAAATTACTAAATTCTTTGACGTCCATTTATCCAAAAATCACCTTAGATTATTCATTTTCAAAGGCATTTAAAATGTATTTTGAAAAATTGTATTTATTAAACAGCCTGTACAACATTACCAAAACAACATTGTTGTAAGAAATTGGACAAAAACTAAAAGATGTTTTAAAAAATTTAGTTTTTCAGTAGTTCACTGTAAATAAAGACAAATCAACTCATAAACTTTTATGGACTTCTTATGATTTTGTTAGATCTATAAGTACTAACAAAAATCTAAGTTTTTAAAAATGATTCTTAAGCAATATCGATTGCCTTAAAAGCTTTTGCATTGTTGGGTTTTTTGAATGTCCAGAACCACGTGTTTCCCAGAGTAATTGAATGAAAACAATTAATAAAACGTATATATGTACGTATTGGGCAAAAAACGAAGCATCTGAAAAAACCCGCAAAGAAAACATACTAAATTAACCGAATAAAATGATTTTTATAATTGATGGATCCACTCGCTTAAAAAATATGTTTTAAATAATTAAACGAGCTTTCTGTGAGTGTAGGCTGGAGTAGGGGTGGTTTTGGTTGTTAGCAAAAAGTGCGAGAATGGGCGGGGGATGCTATCTCAGTGGCATACTTAGGCGGAGACTATGCATTATCCAAGAACTTTATTAAAGTGCACGGTGAGTGCGCCTCGGCACCTGCGGCTGCGACAACTTGGCAGCCAGCTATGCGGCCATATCCATGATCCTTTTAGCTGCTTCAACTTGCTTAAGCCCAACTCGACCGCGGGCTGAGCCCCCAACAATTTGCACGCAATAAAACATGTATGCACCGCAATTAAAATTTGAGGAGCGGGGAGAGAGTTTGGCATGCCTAAAACCAGTCAGTGTGGACCTTTTCACATATTAATGAAGGGCCCATAAGTAAACATTGCCTTTGTAATTACCTAAGGCAAACAAAGGGCAAAGGGCTTAGGTTTTATTTCGGGGCTGTTGACTTTGAATTAACAGAAACAACGGGCATAAAAAGACAAATGTGTAGTGTAAACATAAAGTATTTACATTCGGTTAAGTAAGAGCCTTATGGCAAGGACTAAATGTTAAAACTGACTTCGGATGAGTTTAAAGGTGGGTAGGGAGTTCAGTGTGTTGATCAGGCATTACTTTTTTGTTTACTGCCGGTCGGGTTTCCTTTTATTAGTCGCCATAAAGTGAGTCCTTTCTGCCCGTGCTGCCGACTTGTATGTTCATGTCTAGCCGCACTTTTATGGCGCATAAATCTGTTCGAATGACGACAAATTCTATTGCCGAAAATAGACATCCTCGAAGACGTCCGCTCCCTTTTTCGATCCCTTACAGCCTGCTAATTTTGGCAACAAATCTGCTAAGCCAGCTTATGGTCACACACAGAGTCGCTGGCACACACGCACACTCGGGCGAGTCCTGCAGGATATACATACATGCAGACGTATTCCAGGGATGCCGACATTGGTTACTTTGCTTTTTATTGTGGCTGAAACTGAAATTGAAACGTAAATCTTTGCGGAATGGCCAAAGTCGGAATTGATTTTTTATGGCTCGCTGTTGCCTTTATGAGCGATTTAATCATGGGTACAAGAATGCCCGGGTTAGAGATTAATCCGTGCAACTGGTGGGATAATCGAATTGCGAGCAGTATTCGTAAAAATAGCAATTGCTGGCATCCAGCAGTTTGTTTATGTTTTTGCTCACAGCGGGGACAATTTGTTTTAATTGCGAGCAAAACAACTGAACAATCACGTCTCATCGCCGGGAGTGAAATGCGCGATGGCGGTGGGTGGTCCCATAGTTAACCATGGTTGTTTACCAGCTGCAGCTGATTGAGTTAAGCTCTGCGGAGAAAACAGTTCGGATGCGTGCTCAAGGCTTAAAAAAACGCGCGAAAAAACAGAGCAGAAATGTGCCCCACGTTGCACAAGCATCATACGCCAACTTCGATAAATTGCAGAGATGTAAATAAAACGCAATGGTAGAAGGCTCGATGCGGAATTGTGTCAACAGCAATCCCAATCCCAATCCCAATCTCAGCCCCAATCCCACTGCAGACCGCCAGTCACAAGTGCAACGTGGCCAGCCAGCGAACTTTTATAATCTTAAATTTAAATATATTCCTTGCAGTACGACGCCTGTTTGAGTTCCATCATAACGATGTGGCAGTAGTTCAGGTCCTGATTAAAGACCAATGGACTCTTATATACATGCCCACATACGTACGTACTTGTTCGGCTTAAAGCACTGGATGCCTGGCAACGGCTGCTGCAAAGGATTTATTTCGTTTCGTTTACTCTTCCTGCCTGCTACCTTCAATATTACGCATATAACGTATACGCCGGGTGGGCCGGGTGCGAAGTGTCAACCACTTGCAACTTTTGACGTCATATATTTTTGTTGGTTTTCAATTAAAAAGTTTGCCTTATCCCGCCTTTGTTGCAACGCCCAACTGGCCTCCTCGGCAGCAGTTCGTCTCTTTTTTGCAAGATTTCATTGTTCGGATGCCTCTGACAGCATTCTGACAGCCTGCATGCAACACATTTTAGCCAAATGGAAATCGCAGACAATTGCCATTGACGTGGGCAAACCATTTAGGTAAATAATTGCTTTGCCAGCTTAGTTGGGCATTTACAGCGATCAAACAATGGCCTGCAATTTCGCAGGTTCCGAGCTGCATTAATATGCATGTAGGTTGCATGAAATCACATGAAATATAAGCTCTACTCGAACAAACACTTGATTACATATCTCTGCGTACAGCACACAAAAGAAATCGAAACTTGGACTGTTACGTCAAATAGCATTCAGCATTTCGATACAAAGGAATAGGAACAAATTACAGTTGCGGAAATACAAGTCTAAAATAAACGATACTTTATCATCTAATAGAACTTATTACATACAGATTATTTTAATGAAATGTTGAGATACTGTTATTTTCTTCATGTAAATGGACATATTTTAAAAAATACATGACAAAATACATGAAGGAGAAATATATCAGAATTACTATTAACATTTTTTACTCACCATGCTAAATATTAGCAAAATTATGTATTTCAAGTCGGAGTAAAAGTATCGCTTTTTTAGGTGATGTACGGAGAAATATGAAAGCTAGTGTAAATATTGCAAATTAAATGAAAGGTTAACAAATCTTGCAATCTAGTCTGTCAAAGCTGTGAAAATAATTGGAAACTGATTTTAATTTATTACGTACATATTGTGACGTATATATTTTACATAACTGCACAGGTATTGTACTCACTTAAAATAAGCTTAGAGTTAAAAATTCTCACAAGTCTTGTTTGTTTTGGTTAAAAAAAAACTTTCATATATCTGCATTTAGCAGAGAAAAATGGTTGTTCGTTTTGTAACATTTGAAATGAGGTTAGGCAAAACTAAACCCTCAAGTGTTTAAGCCAAAAGCAAAATTGTCTTTTTTCCATTTGAATTTGAGCATTTCTGAGAATCGTGTGTATGCACTTGCACTAAACGGTTCTAAAGGAAATTTCTTCAATACATAAATTCGCAATAAGGTTTTCTGCCAAGTTGATCGTAAATTTTGCTGACCAAACTTCGTTTCAGGCACGTTTTATTATCCTGGCGCACTTCCAAGCGTAATTGATTGATTGATGGATGGATGCATGGATGGGCCAGGCACTCGCACACATGCCCCACTTCCCCGCTCCCCAAACACATTCAACCGGGCAAATGGCCGATATTAAAGCAACGACTTTCTGCCAAAGTTCTGGACAACTTAGCACATTTAATCTTTAATTAAGAGCAACAAAGACGAAACGTTATCTGACCCTGTTGCGGGGGAATCAACCGCCCCTGCCGGCTTAAATGATGCGTTAAGATGACTCCGGTGAAGGATCACGAAAGTGGCTTGCGGCTTTCGGGGTTTCTGTGGCCCCACAGCCGCAGAAGGACTTTAAGGCCAAATACTGGGCTGCCAAAGAGACAAAAGTGTCGAGGCAGGACAGGGCAGGCCAAACGGCAAATGGCCGAGTAAACCTCCCTTCCGCATAATTCGCAAAGGCATTGCAAATGAATTAAATTACACAAAAGTGCGAAGTAATGGCCGGCAGGCCAAAGAGTTGCGTTGCCAACAGCTATGCAAATGGACACTCGGCCAGAGGGCCAGGACCCGACGCAGAAGGAGGTGGATGCCGAAGGACGTGGTGCTAAGTCAGCGGAGGGATTTTTGCAAAGGCTAAATCCTATTAAAATTCAATTGTCTGTAAATAAAATGATGGCGTGACGGACTTGGAGGCCCAGCGTGGATTGTTTGTCACTTAATTAAGGTTAATGTGCACGTCCGACTGGCAGCAAGGCTTAACTTTGGATCTGTAAACAAGTCCCATGCGTAATTAAATTTCCAATGAGATCGGCAATGGCACAGCAGCTGCTGCTGCTGCTGTCGAACTTTGAGCCCCGGGCTTCTCCAGCGGATGTAGTTTCGGGAAACAGGACATCGAGCAAATGGCTTGTGCCGACTGTGTGACAAGTTTATTTCATTATGGTCACTGAGCAAAACACTTCCTCCAGGCACTTCCTCCTCCTGCTGAGCGACCATGTCGCCGCAGAGTGGAGTCAAATTGAAAGCTATCAAAATGTGTGCATAACGGTTTGTTAAATAGTTATTGTCCTGGCATTTGCTGCTGTGGCTGCCACCCGCTCCAAATAAATTTAATTACGCCAACAAGTCACACAAGTGCCTCTAACTAAGCGTCGGCCGCACTCCCATACACATCGCAAACAGATTTGCATTGCAAACAAAACTTTTATCCAAGCCGCTCAATGTATGCGCATATCTAATGCGAACTGACTGCGGTCGTGACTTTGCTTCTCACTGCACGGGTAATCGGTTTGTGGAGGCTGGCAGTCCAGTGTCACATCATATCATATTTACAGTGAATTTGGGAACAACTTTGGCCCGAGGCATATGCCGGCCTCCGTCTCTCCGGGACGGCCATAAACATTGTTTTGGAGTGCCAAAGCAGATTAACTTGGCCATGGCATGTATTCGTGCACTTGCTGATAACCAATCATTTTGGTCAGATCCGGAGCACTGCACACAGGAAAATTAGTGCTCGCATTTCGTGAAATGGTAGCAGAAATTACCTGCGTCTCATCAAAAAAAGAAACCTCGCTAAACATTATGATTCAACAAATAAAAATATTACCTTGGGACTGACCACAGTTGTAAAACAATATTAAAAGAATATTCAATCGTATTTATACAATCCCTTTAGGCAGAGAAGAAGAAAAATCTAAAAAAATTGTTTTGGCGTTAAAGCATATCACCCATACGTACTGTTGCCCGTGATATGTATATTTATCTTTAGAAACAGGAAAACAAAACATTTTATTTTATGCTTTTAGAAGTGGCATTTTAAAAACAAACCCTTTGTGGAAATGAATTCGCCTGTTAAAAATAAACACAAATGGAAAATTCGGGCAATTTTTATTTAAATCTGAAAAAAACCAGCTCATGTAACTATGTTGGTTTTCTATACAAATTTATGTAAATAGCAACTGTTACTTTTTTATACTGACAAATACATTTTTCTTATAAGGGTATCATTTCGTGTTTTTAAATGACTACCTATTTTCTCTATTTAACTACCTTACAATTTCTATTGTTATCTCAATTTACCTTAGAATGTCAATCTCAGCGTAAATATTAACAAAATAAAAACGCTTTAATTGTTTTAAATGTTTGTATTAAACTCTGGCCATACCGTTCTATATAACAAATAACCTATTTTGTTGGGTGTACGCATCAGCAAAGCATCTTTTTGCACGCCATCGTAAACGCTTGAGGAACAATTTCCTTATCAAACCAAGCCGAAAACTTTCTTCGAAGTTTTCTTGTGGCCTTGGTATAAAAGTGTGATATGATGGCTTGAGTTTTATTGTCTCGGCAGGATTGCAACTCCCTTTATGGCGAGCACACTTCAGCTGGCTGATCCCGCCATTAATGCCTGCAAATTGTGCCTCGACACGACAGCAAATTCAATACAAAATAGAAAAAAAGTTCCTGCCAACTTAAACACTCTGCTCGGCTCCATTGAGTTCAGGGAAGTTAGTTGGGTTGCCTTTATTTTTTACAGCCCCTGCTGAAAACTTTTCTCATTAGTCACTATTTTTAGCTGCAGTTTAATTGTTACACACTCGCAGGACGAAAGTTTCCCTGCCAGAGTGCGAGTACTCAAAGTTGTTTTAATTTTTTATTCCTTCGCTGGGAATTCATCCGGCGGTGGTGGTGGTGGTGGCTGGCATTTGAGCAAGATTTGTGTAAACAAATTAAGCGTGCTGCATGCCGGGCCATTTCTTTCTTTTGTAACAATCGAGCAGGTGCGAAATGAATATGGTGAAGTTACGCCCAACAGAATTAAAAGTTTTCGGGCCCCGGTGGCAATTAAAGTTAATGCGTGTGTGATGGCAGGGGTATACCCAGTAATTACACAAAACGCGTGAGCAATGTCTGTAATTCAGGCTCAAACGAGGACGCACAAAGCATTGACATGCCGCAGTCCTGTTCCTGGTACAGGTCCTTTCCGTAGAGGTATTTTCCTAATGGCGAACCGAGAGCATGTCGGCTGCTCTATTTGGGCGAAATTTCAGGTGGTACCTTTGACGGAATCCCACCAAGCAAGATGTTGCGACGCATCGCCCCGCCGGCAGATAAATTCATCGGCCCTTTCTGGCTTCAGACAGAAAGCTCACTTTAATTAAGTGCATGCCTTCACCTGTACTTGAATATGAAATCCTTTGACTTGCCCGCGCTCGGAATTTCCTCTCACAACAAATTAAATGACAATTTACATGAACCCTAGACGAAATGACACATCCTTGCCGAGTCAACAGATCCAGAGGTATTTTCATATTAAATTACCCAAGCACAAGTCTGCAACAGAAATGCACTTAATAAATTCATCAGATGAAAACACAAGACCTGTCTCATCATTTATTCCAAATCGGCTTAGCCGAACAACATTGAGACTGTCAGCAAATTATAAGAAATTGCACTCAAGAGTAAAATGTAATATTGTATAATTATGTATATCCGGATTTAAATGAATCCCTTTAACATATTCTGACCCACATTTATTAGTGAAAAGTTTCAACTGACACAAGTAACTGAAGGCTCTGATCTTTTACACCGTCTTTTTTAAGTCCTTTCAGTGACGTAAAAAAACAACTAATTACTGCAACTGGATAGTAAGGTTTAATTAATTTCCCTGACTTTGGCAGTTTTTTTTCCTCCCTTCTCCCTTTTAACGACGAAAAGGTTTTTATTATACCGAGCAACGCATTTATTGTTGAAAAAATGGGATGAAGTCTTAATGAACAAACGACGTAAATACAAACTATACCAATTAAGTAAACTTACAGCAAAAACAATAGAAAAAGTATATTTTTAATTATCAACTATTTTTGGGTTCACTCTTTAGACGTATATTGAACGTATGCGACGAGTACAGACATTTTGGATTGGTTTTATTTGATTGGGTGAGATATGTGCAGGTTCCATTCGATAGGCTGAGTTGAGATGTTCAGTGAGTTTCAGTTTTATTTGACACTATTTCAGAGGGGTTCCGTTTCTGTTTAATTCAAATCGCTGTGCAATTATAAAATGTTCGCATGTTTCCATTGTAAAACAGTTTAGCTTATAAATAACTTAAACTATAGATTTGAAGCAAACGTGCGGCTTAGACAAACTATGACTATTTAGTTCAAAACGCTTATAAATGGCAAACATGGTAAAATAATTAGTAGAGGAGACTTAAAGGAACTGATGATTGATTTCAGAGGGAAAAACTAAATCTGAATAAATATTTTAGGACTTTTCTTGGACACTGGATTCGAGCCCCGACTTAATAAATTAGGTATATACAAAAGTAACCTTATTTGGATATAAACACTTCAAATCTACGATATGATACAAAACACTTAAAAGCTATAGCCTTACTTTTTATATAGTTCGCATAAGTTAAAGGCGGCTGGGCTCCGTTGATCCACATCTCGCAGTGATATATTGTTTAGTTTCCTTTTTAAGGCACAGACATTATGTACACCTGACAGTACTTAGGTCACTAGAGAGGGATTTGGGCAGATCTATGTGGCTGGCGGTTTGCCGTGCACACGAAACCGGTAGAGGCAAGTATAGGTGGGCTGGCCGTGATTCGTCTCGATGCGCAGTTCGACGATATCGTACGGCCGTTTGATGTCCAGGCTCTGAACGGCGAAGTACTGGAGGGAAGCGCCATTGTCCTCGAACTGGTATTCCCCGAACAGCACCGGTTCCTGGTCTTTCTCTTGCTCCAGCCCCTGAGAAAATGCATAAATCGTATTAGACCTAGACCAATAACATTGCTTAATATTGACACATACCCAAACGGTGAAGTTTTTAGGAGCAGACTCTATCTTTCCTGTGGGGGACAGACTCTTGGGTATGTGTTCCAGGGTGAATCCTGTGACGTACACCAACGAGTTAAGCTTTAGCACTGCGGAAGTAAAAATGATCAGAACTGTCTTTAGATTAAGTAATAACACGAGACTTGCCTAGGAATCCGGGGAATCCCTGGAAGGCCCAGCACTCTCCTGGCTGGACATTGGGCGAGATGGCCACCCGCGGCGTGTTAGTGGGATACCAGAGTGGAATTCCAAACACAGATATTTGAGCTGATTTGGTCTGGTAGCTCTCGGTGCAACGCGTGGACAGGATTTGGCCGCCCGCCGACTCCAAAGCGAAGTCCACCAGGCCCGTTTTGTCTGCATCATAAATAGCCAGCACCGTCTTGACTATCTGGCGCACCTCTTCCTCTCGGATGTGGCCCTTCAGCGCCTTAGTGCTCTCGTTGTGCTTCGCCTCCACGACCAACAGCATCTCCCGCTTGAGTCGCTCGCTGATATCGCTCATCAGCAGGATACTGGAGCGCTCGATCTCATCGCGGATGTTGTTGTTCGTGCGCTTGTTCAGCTCCAGCAGCTGCTGTTCCAGATAGTCCTTGGCCACGAACATGCTGCGCACCCAGTTCTGCAGATCGATGTCATCCAATTGTCCAGCGGCACCGCCAGCGGTGGATTGTTTAAAGCCCAGAATTTCGACCAGGGACAGTTTGATCTGCTTGTTGAGAAGAGCGAACTGTGAATCATTGAGCGAAGAAAGTTTGCTTTCGATCTCGGCCAGCAGCCCGCTGAAGCGCCGATCCTGGGCCAGTTCGTGTTGCTGCATGCGTTCCAACAGATCCTCCTGGCTGAGCTTTAGGTTGCTGATCGACTGGTGTAGATCGGCATTCTCCGCCTGCTTATCGGAGAGGGCCAACTTGATGAAAGCGATCTCCCTGTTCAGACTATCAATTTGGATATCTGTGGGAGGCGAGCCGGAACTTTCCTTTGGCTCGAATTGCCGGACCTGAAGATTAATGCGAGCATCCACGAAATCGGACAACTCTGGAGCCGACAGAATACGTCCCAACAGCGCCGCAAAGTCAATATTCTCCAGTTGAATTGTGTAGTGCGATTCATGTAGGTGGACTTCTGATTTGATAAGTCTGGTGATCTCCTCTAAATTAGCTTGCGAAAGCTTTGCTCCGTCCTGCAAACTGCCCGACCTTTGCAGTTCTAGTTTCAGTTTTATGGCCAGATCAGCCAAATCCTCCTCAGTTAGCTGTGTTTTCTGTGAAAGCTGCTGCAAGTTTTCCTTCATCAGCTGGACAATGAGTTGAACCTGCTGTGGCGCCAATTGCTTTGATTGCTGCTGGATTTTGAGCTCTACCAACTGCTGCACATAGCTGTTGACATGGTTCAAGATATTCTCGTATTCTTCCGGAGTCAAGGCTTTCTGTATATTCCCTTCGATGTTAGCCATTTTGAGCTTGATGGCCTCGGCTTCCTGCTGGGGACTTCCAACGGTGGGCAACTCCATCCAATTCTTCAATGAGGCTCCAGCACTGGACAAACGGCTTTGCAGAGAGCTGAATACGGTCAGTGGCAGCGGCAACAGAGCTTCGGCTCGCTGAACGTAACCTATACGTTGATCCTCTTGCAACAGCGACCATCCTGACCGAAGAGAAAACGAAACATAGCACTATTAGTTGGCAATCCTTCTACATTTCCAGTTCCCCACAGCTTCGATTATCAAATAGTCTGAGGTGAGGGGGAACATCGTCTTTTGGGGGTAATTCCAACACAAATGCAGAAGGATAGAGTTCGGTTTTGGCCAACCAATATTGCTTGTTTACGTTTTACTTACCATTTAGCGAACTTCCAACCAATGGCAAATAAAACAAACTACTCTTCTTTGTACTTGATGTTTTGTATGAAATTGTTTGCGATTTATTTTTTGTATAGACTATTACAAAGCAAACGGAGAACAATTTACAATTAAACGTTGTTTGACAACAAGTAATATTTAGTTAGGGCATTCACCCAGTCGGATAAAGGCCCTAATTGTTGGACAAGAGTTTAGTTTACGTAAATGATTACAAAAAAATCTGCAATTTGAACAGCTGCGAGCTCTATCCTTCTCCCATCAGCCTGTGATGTTGCATTTTGTTGGGAATTGTGTGTGTTGGTGAGGTGGGATCATGTGGGGTGGTTGTCTAAGAGTGAGGGCAAATGAGGCTACGAATAACTATACTATAAAGGGAAAATTGCGAGCCCGGCAAACGGACAAAACTCGGACCAAATGCTAAAGTTTGTACTTGAATTGTTCATAAAGAAAGTGTCTCATATCTTTTGACATGTACGGAGAGTTATCCTCTCAACAAAATCTTAGTCAATAAGCAACTGCTGGAACAGTTCGACCACCAAACGGTAGCCTATCCGTTCCAGATGTTCCCTAAACACGCTCATAATAGACCTGATCATCGGCCTGAAAGATCTGGCGCCCCTTGTTGACCACGTTCTGACCGATGGTTCTCAGATACAGCACATAGTCATCGGCCCAGTCGCGGACGCGCACCGCCTGCTCGGAGGTCTGGGTGCGTATCGATTCGTACTGGGCCTGGTTCAGGTAGTCGCTCAAATTGAGCTTGGGCAACTCAGGTAGGGTAAATGTGTATTCGGACAGGGATTTGGGTGGGAAAGTTTCATTGGGGTGTATGTAATAGAACAGACCTGCAAAGGCAAAGCAAATTAGGCATTGGTCCTTGGCAGATGGCGAAAGTAAAATAAAATATGTCATCACGTGGCCACTGAATTTTAATCCGCGGGATTTTACTAACAAATTAGAGATGGCGTCACGCGACTGTCAACGACCAGACCAGAGTATAAATAAACCCACCGGAGGTGATCTATATGTATATAGCATGAGTTCTCGAACCGATTCAAGGTCAGGGCAAACGCTCGAACATATTTTACTTTACGATGTAAATCGGACTGTGTTTTGGAGGTCTACTCACCCGTCAGAAGCAGCAACGGCAGCAAAATCAGCAGAAATATGAGGAATCGCTTTTTCGACTTGTTTTCCGCATCCGAGGATCGCAGCAACCACGTGTCCAGACTCAGGACCGATCCAATGAATAAGTACAAATAACGCAGGAAGCTCGCGAATCCGCCTCCAACAGCCTGGGCTACTTTTCCCAGGAATCCAACCTGCTGGCTCTGCTGACGCCTAGCATAGTAGTTTTGATAGGCATTTGTCTCCGTGGCCGAGAGGTTGGTCACGCGAGTCCATACCGTGGAAACGCTGGTCACGACCAGCTGGATAAGGCGGACGAGCCACCAGCTCTGCTTCTGCTGTTGTGCAAAGGTGGCATCTAGTTCGTCTGCGGAGTCATAATTTGCCTGCTGGGTATACTTCGACTGGTAGCGGCGGCGGATGAATTCCTCCTGAGCAGGATTCTGCTGGACCATGTAGTTGACGCGCTCATCGTGATTTCCTAGGCTTCGCCTCGACATGTTAGGCATGGCCACAACTCCCGGGGCCAGCTGGCGGCGGTGGGGGGACAACTCAGAGTAGGTGTAGTCCGTCTTGGGTGTTTTGCTGCAAGAAAACATTATTAGTTGATAGGGTTCCTAAAGGATGCAGGATTGATTTACGCACTTCCAGTACTCGCCAGCATCCCTGTACTCGATGTAGGCCAGGTAGTCGCTGACATTTCCCGAGCTGAGGTTGCCGTTCGATTGGTTTAGCTTCTCCTGGGCAGAGTTGAGCGTGTTTTGTGTGGTTTCCAGCTGGGTTTTGTTCCGCGGCGTCGATGTGGCGCCCCCCGATCGCTTGGTTATGATCGACGTAACTGTGGTCTTGGTCGAGGTCTGTTTGCGTTTGGCCTCCGGGGTCATGTCGTCGCTCGAGTAGTCCGAGGTGAGCTGGGCAAAGGCCTTGCCACGGGTTTGCTTGCTGCTGCTCGACTCTACGATGTGCTCCTCCACTATCGTTCTGCAAGTAAGGGATGTAGATAGTCGTTTGAAAGATTTGGTGAAAATATTTCTATGAGTAAGCCCCTGATAACGTGCTCGAAAACTGGCGCAACTTCGAGTACAACGTATCAAAACAAAAATACAAAAATATGCTTATAAACGCGGCTGACCTTCAGCGCTATAAGCTGTTAGCCCACCCCAACATGCTCAATTTTGTGGCTAAAACGTGAAAACGAGTCTGTGATGGCCAATGTCGTCATCGAATGTGGGGGAACTGATCGGACGCTCTCTTGAATTCGGCGCGAAAAGCTAACGAAGCTCGACGAGCTGCCGCACCCTGTATGCGGCTTTGCCTTCGTTTTCTGCCCGTTTCGAAATTTAAATTCGCGCCGAGAGTGAATAACAAGAAGATGACGTCATGGCGACAAACACACGGCATACAGACACTCTCTATGAATGTGTATCGCTATACAGTCAAACTGCCCTAAGTTTATGAGCCTTTAAAAATATCTAACGATCTTTCGTTTGAAAGTCTTTGAAAATTCTTTGCTGACCCAGAATTTGAAAGTTAGTTAAGCCTAAGACGCAAATTATACATTGTGTTAAAAAATCTTTATCCAAAACTTTTGGTTGAATTATCCCAAACACAAATTTTTTAATGACAAATGGTAGTTGGGGTTTTGGAAGTTGACTGTAGTTGGGACGCAATCGTTTTAATTAACATCTGCTGTCACACGTGCCCGGAATGGAGCTTGAATTGCTGGTGGGCCTGGCATGCGGAGAGATGGGCAAAGCATTTATTTACAGTCTAACTTCCGTAACTATAAACGTCAAACTCAAAAGTATTTATACTTTTATAGACAAAAGGGTGCACAACTACTCGACTTAATTGTTTCCCAGTTAGGGGTTTGAGTTGTATTTCGGGAGTATCCCAGATACTTACTGCACATTCGTGGCCGCCGACTTCTTCTTGGGGTGGTGCACAACTCCATCGCCACCGGCGAGCAGGAAGGGGGTCTTGGAACGCGACCGCCGACGCGTTTCTATCTGGTACGTATCTTCGCTCATGATTAGATTCTTCACAAAGTGCTCCGGCCCTGCAAAGACCAAAAATAATTAACATGGGCCGCAATTTATTTGGAGTAAACATTAAACCCGTCCGTGTCTGTGTGTGTGAGAGTGTGTGCGTGCTAGGCGTGGGTTGTTTACAATTGGGCAGCTGGAAAACATTTGTGGGCTTCACTTTACTTTACTTCAGTTTACTTTACTCATTTACTTTAATGCTCGAGTGCCTGGCGGATCGAGCTTTCCTCCCAACATTAATGCCGCATTATGCAATGCGATGCGTGTGGAAATGAGCGCAGTGCCCGGTTTTAATTAGAATGCAATGGGGAGGTAAGTAGGCAGGCCATAAAGACCGCGTCTAAAAATAGGACGGAGCATTTTCGGATTGCGAATTGCTTGCCAGTGACCGTGGAACGATTGGTGGACTATGGAAGTAGATTTCTCGTTGAAGATTTGCCGTAAACTACGCCCGACCTATCGAGCATAGATTCCAGGGGGAGGGGGAGGCGGTACAGGGTGCTCCGGCAGACCACGCCATACACAAACAAAGCGTGATAATCAATACAATGAATTGCCCAAAATGGGTTCGCAGCACAGGCGCAAACATTTTGTATTTCGGTGAAATGGAAACCCAAACAAGTTTTCCGCAGCTGCGTCATAACGTAGCTGTAAAATGAAGCACGCACGCACACAAACACAATCACAACAGGGCAACGAAAAGTATTTCAGGCATTTCGCACTTAAATAAGCCACATACTTTTCTAATATTTCTCGTTCTGTTGCACTCAAAGAATTCCGTGCGATTTGGTTAGTTGAATATGCGGTTTGTTTGCAAGCGCCGCGACGATTTTAATAATAGCCTCCACTGGCGCGGCGATAAAATCACGTCTTTCCCGAGCGGCGAAAAAATTTAAATTGGAGGTGGTGAAACATCGAGGGTAACATCGATGTCATTGATGTTGTCGAAACATCGGTAATATCGATGTTTGGGAAAGCATCATCGATATTTTTCTCATTCGAACCTTAAATAATGGTCACACCAAAAAATCTAACTCCAATTCTTGCGCAAAAGACAAAATACTCTGTATTCTAAACGCAAAAATGTATAAAAATAGAAATTATGGAGGTTTTAAAATATACAAATATTTATTTATTATCTGAGATAAAACACATTTTAGTAATTACAAATTTGCCTAAGCATATCTGAGCCCACCAATCAAATGATTGTGGCGAAATAAATAACCACTCATATTCATAAAATTATAAACGATTGAATTCGAATATAAAATATGTTAAGTATTAAATGATGTAAAACTACGATTTCCACTAAGAACTATCCATTCCTACACGTAGTTTATCCCACTATCATGAGATGAATTAAATAAATTCCTTTCAACTAAATCAATCTGATAAAAAAAATATTTATTCCTGCTTTTAATTTGAAAACAATTCACTTCCTGAAGGAGTTTGTAGACCACCAGCTAACAAATAACTCAGATTACTTTGCCCATTTATTTACACCAATTCTGTCGGAATTCATTTGTTTTAAAGTGTTTATATTAATTTTACTTGGGCTTTTTGTGATTTTTTGAACTAGGAGCTGCATTTTGGGCCCAGACAGCTGTTTTAACGGAAAAAAATATAATAGAGAACAAAAAAAATAGTCTTATAGACAAGTTGATTGAAAAGCTGGTTTATTTACTTCTTGAAAGCCGATGTGTTGCTTTTATACCAACGGATGCCAGTGTGAATGAGTTGCAACAACGGCTGTATAAAAGTATCTTACATCGAAGTATCGATATCGTACATCTAGCAGCGACTCGAACCAAACGATATAAATTATGAGATACTTGACAACTCTTATAACGCGACTCGGCTAAAAAAATAGTCCCAATATACAACAACAAACCAGGAGGTTTGCTTGTTGTGATTCCATTAGAAAAACCATAAAATATGATTGAAATAACGTGTAATGATCGTCTTGGCAAGAAGGTAGGTTCAAATATTCAGTCAAACGATAGCCAGCTTGATAACCCAACGTATTGTACGCAGGTGCGCGTCAAGTGCAATCCCGACGATACAATCGGAGACCTCAAGAAACTCATTGCGGCACAAACAGGCACAAAGCACGAGAAGATTGTCCTGAAGAAGTGGTACACAATCTACAAGGACCCCATCCGCCTATCCGACTGTAAGCCCGGTTGGAATTAATCAAGCTTTGCCTTAAATTAATCTGTATTTTCAATATTTTCAGATGAAATTCACGATGGCATGAATCTGGAACTCTACTACCAGTAAATCTGCGGGAAAATGGCTTGTATAGCGTGGTTGTCCGATTTTTATAGCTACTTTGATAAATAAACAAATTTTGAATAAATACTGTATATCTTGGTTATGTTTTTATTCCCCAAGTCATACTATTCGATGGGATTTTATTGAATCTACTGCTGAGATTATATTATTTAACAACGTACTTTAAAATGCTACAGTATAAGCTCTTGAAATGCATAATTTGAAGAACATTTAGTTAAAGGAATCCTAAAAGATATGCCGCGTTTTTTTATATACTAGTCCGTAACGACTAGTACTTTAAGTAAAGGATTGTCTTGAAGAGCTAAAATTAAATAAAAATACAACTTTTTATACAGAAACTATTTTTCCCATCATTTGAAATAGTATGTCTTGAACTACAACATTGTATACATTTAATAATAAGGTCGAGTAACCGATTCTTAATTAATTTGTTATAAATTATATAAAATCAATCATTTTGCAAATAGACACATCCCCTTTTAGCACGCCCCTGTGGGGAATATGGTATTATTTTCGCCGTCTATTGCGGTGTTGCCAGATCGCAGCAGACGCGTCCGGGCAAACAATAACAAATATTAAAAACTGCATATTCAAGATACCGTGAAATGTCCATGATTCCATTTTTTCCGACGCTCAAAGTCTCCGTGGCGAATCGCTACTGGCTGGACATGGCTCCCGCTTCCGTCAGCGAAGAATCCCAAACGCGGCGCTACGAGGACGAACGCAGCAACTGGGTGAGCACTCTCAGGACTCCTTAATCCTTTAGTTTTTCTTATAATTTCACCATCCGTGCAGCGGGAGTCCCTCAAAACAGCCGGAACTGACCTACAGCCCCTTGGCAAGATGCTTACCATTCCCGGAATAGAGACCGACGACGAGGACGGTAAGTGCGGCCGGCAAATAACTGGTAATAATGCATTGGATAACCCATTTAACCACCCAATCCTTCTCCTCCAGCGAACGACGATAGTGAGGACACAGACAGTCATGACGAAGAGGACGACGAGACCAACGACCGCGTCATCCCGGTCACCCAGGACTTCTACTCCGCCGACGACATCCAGATGAACGACGAGACCTCTCCCACAGCCCCCTGAATGGGCCAACAATGCTCTCCGTATGGTGGATACACAATTATTTATTTTCGCGTCTTGTTCCCTTTACAAACTGTAACAAGTGTCGGATACTTTAGGCTTAAATAAATTAAAACATAGTAAGCAAGTTGGCTGGAGGAGTCTCCACTACATATTTCCGGAGGCTTGGCTCACTGGTTAAGGACATCAGGGGACGAATTGGGATTTTAAAGGCCCTACTTGTGCAGCGCGGCCGTCTCCAGCTTGGGCGCCGGCTTGGAGGCCAGACCCGAGAGCAGCTTCTTGATCTCGGCGATGGCCCGGCCGGGATTGAGGCCCTTGGGACAGGTGCGCGTGCAGTTCATGATGGTGTGGCACCGGTAGACGCTGAAGGGGTCCTTCAACTTGCTCAGCCGCTCGGCGGAGTTCTCATCACGCGAGTCGATGATCCAGCGGTAGGCCTGCATCAGCACGGCGGGACCCAGATACTTCTCGGCGTTCCACCAGTACGAGGGGCACGAGGTGGAGCAGCAGGCGCACAGAATGCACTCGTACAGACCGTCCAGTTTGGAGCGGTCCTCAACGGACTGCAGGTACTGGGCCTTGCCCTTCTTCTCGCCGGCCTCGTTTCTAAGAAAGGAATAGGATTAGTTTAGGCTTATGTGTCTGCCCAAAGTACTCACTTGCGCTGCAGCCAGGGCTGGATGTTGCGGTACTGCTCATAGAAGTTGTTCATGTCCGGCACCAAGTCGCGCACCACGTACATGTGGGGCAGAGGATACACCTTCAGGGACTTGGAGGTGTTGATGTCGATCTTGCTGATGCAGGCCAGCGTGTTGGTGCCGCCGATGTTCATGGCGCAGGAGCCACAGATACCCTCGCGGCAGGAGCGCCGGAAGGTGAGTGTGGGGTCCATCTCGTTCTTGATCTTGATCAGGGCGTCCAGCACCATGGGTCCGCACTCGCGCAGATCCAGCTCGTAGGTCTGCATGTAAGGCTTCTCGCCGGCGTTGTCCGGGTTCCAGCGGTAGATCTCGAACTTCTTGATCTGCGGCTCCTGGGCTTCCTTGGGCTGCGCCTGCTGATCCAGCTGGGCGGTGCCATTGCTGATGGATCGAAGCTGGAAAATCGGATAAATCAAATATCACTGGGAAAGTCACGCAATAACAATTTGTATCCAACAGCCCAGTGAAAAATCGTTTACATAACAGCAAATGCCCGTTTGCAATTTCCATAATTACGACGCTTTAGCTTGCATGTTTATCGTTTGTCTATATCTCCCGGACCCCCGATTTCGGCCTTATATAACTGCACGGGCCCAAAAGCCGCCCCCGCCCAGCCCGGAAATTCTGGCCATAACACCAATGGACCACCTCATCCGCCGCTCACCTGGTTTCTGGCCACCAGAGATCCCACGCGGCTCAGGACTTGTCTCGCCTCACTCGCCAACATTTTCGTCGCTGTTTCTGCTGCAATTGAAACGGCACTGCGTTTGCAATTATCTATTTGCTAAGAGCAAATTGAGTGTTTTCCTTAATTTTCGTACAAAAAGTTGCACGAACTAAGAGCGTAGTGTGGCCGTGGCTGAACCAAGATGTTAAAGCAAACGTACTAAAATATACCACAGAAAAAATGCAGGCTCTGGTCACACATGATATAACGTATTTTCAATTTGAAAATTTTTGTGTGGGCTTATTTCGGTGTCGGTTTAGACAACACTTGATTTCGTTACTTCTCTTGCTTTCTTAAAGTTGTATAGCTCAGTATTAAAGGCAACCAAATTAAATCGAGAACAGACCGATTAGATCGGATGACGATATGCTATGAACTTAATTTAATGAAGTTAATGTATATTAAAACCCATCAAATCTGATGACTATATCTTTCAATTCAAATACGACTTTACTTGCACACTATAATATATCATACAATAAACATAAAATAACCCTAAAATTGAGAAATTCTACTACTTTTGTATTTAATGGCACCATACATTTTAGGGTCAAAACAAGTAAAGAAATCCAAAAAATAGAAAATAATTAACATGAAATCGGTCAAAAATTTCATCAACGTTAAAATGACAAATCTGAATGCAGATTTTTATACCCTTGCAGAGGGTATTATAATTTTGGTCAAAAGTGTGCAACGCAGTGAAGGAGGCATCTCCGACCCTATAAAGTATATATATTCTTGATCAGGATCACCTCCTGAGTTGATATAGCCATGTCCGTCTGTCCGTCTGTCCGTCTGTCAGTCTTTCTGTTTCTACGCAAACTAGTCTCTCAGTTTTAAAGCTATCGAATTGAAACTTTGCACACACCCTTCTTTCCTTTGCACGCAGTATATAAGTCGGAACGGCCGGGATCGGCCGACTATATCCTATAGCTGCCATATAACTGATTGATCGGAAATGCCATAACTTTGGTGTTTATAAAGTTAGGAAGTTGGGACTTTCTATGGGCTTTATATTTGGCCAATCAATCCAACCTACCAAATTTCATAAGGATCGGCCGACTATATCCTATAGCTGCCATATAACTGATTGATCGGAAATGCTATAACTTTGGTGTTTGTAAAGTTAGAAAGTTGGAATTTTCTATGGGTTTTATATTTGGCCAATCAATCCAACCTACGAAATTTCATAAGGATCGGCCGACTATATCCTATAGCTGCCATATAACTGAACGATTCGAAATGCCATAACTTTGGTGTTTTTAAAGTTAGGAAGTTTGGATTTTTATGAGTATTAAGAATGCATCATAGGAATAATTTTGGAGAATATAATTATAGAGTATTCCGCAAGGGTATATCAACTTCGGCTCCGCCCGAAGTTAGCTTTCCTTTCTTGTTAGATAATCAAAACACGCGACTTTAGAGGTATGCCACTCTGGAATCGGATAAAGTTTGATAAAGCTGTGGAATCTGGAAGTCTAATTATGGGACCCATTTTTTCAAGTCATCGAAAACCTAGAAATAATTAACATGAAAATGCTTCAAAATTTTGATCAAAGTTAAAGTGACCAATTTGAATGCATATTTTTAGAGAATCGAAACACGAGACTTTAGAGGTATGCCACTTAGGAATCGGATTAAGTTTGGTAAAGTTATGGAATCTCGAAGTCAAATTATGGGACCCATTTTTTTAAGTCAGCGAAAACTTAGTAATAACTACATGAAAATGGGTCAAAATTTTGATGAACGTTAAATTGACAAATTTGAATGCAGATTTTTAGAGAATCGAAACACGAGACTTTAGAGGTATGCCACTTTGGAGTCGGATTATGTTTGGTAAAGTTATGGAATCTCGAAGTCCAATTATGGGACCCATTTTTTTAAGTCAGCGAAAACTTAGTAATAACTAACATGAAAATGGGTCAAAATTTTGATGAACGTTAAATTGACAAATTTGAATGCAGATTTTTAGAGGATCGAAACACGGGTCTTTAGAGGTATGCCACTTAGGAATCGGATTAAGTTTGGTAAAGTTATGGAATCTCGAAGTCCAATTATGGGACCCATTTTTTGAAGTCAGCGAAAACTTAGTAATAACTAACATGAAAATGGGTCAAAATTTTGATGAACGTTAAAATGACAAATTTGAATGCAGATTTTTAGAGAATCGAAACACGGGTCTTTAGAGGTATGCCACTTAGGAATCGGATTATGTTTGGTAAAGTTATGGAATCTCGAAGTCCAATTATGGGACCCATTTTTTTAAGTCAGCGAAAACTTAGTAATAACTAACATGAAAATGGGTCAAAATTTTGATGAACGTTAAATTGACAAATTTGAATGCAGATTTTTAGAGGATCGAAACACGGGTCTTTAGAGGTATGCCACTTAGGAATCGGATTAAGTTTGGTAAAGTTATGGAATCTCGAAGTCAAATTATGGGACCCATTTTTTTAAGTCAGCGAAAACTAAGTAATAACAAACATGAAAATGGGTCAAAATTTTGATGAACGTTAAATTGAAAAATTTGAATGCAGATTTTTAGAGAATTGAAACACGAGTCTTTAGAGGTATGCCACTTAGGAATCGGATTAAGTTTGGTAAAGTTATGGAATCTCGAAGTCCAATTATGGGACCCATTTTTTTAAGTCAGCGAAAACTTAGTAATAACTAACATGAAAATGGGTCAAAATTTTGATAAACGTTAAAATGACAAATTTGAATGCAGATTTTTAGAGAATCGAAACACGAGTCCTGAGAGGTATGCCACTTTGGAGTCGGATTAAGTTTGGTAAAGTTATGGAATCTAGAAGTCCAATTATGGGATCTATTTTTCAAGTCATCGAAAATTTAGAAATAATTAACATGAAAATGGGTCAAAATTTTGATGAACGTTAAATTGAAAAATTTGTTGCAAGCTTTTGACTAAAATTTCAATACCCTCTACAAGGGTGTACAAATTTACAAGTGTGGTTAATTATTAGTATAAAGCATAAAGCTTTCGTTACTCCGCTATGGGTTTAAAAATGAGCTACAAATAAAAATTATTTATTTTAAAGATACATACCATATAATACATACATTTCACTGAATTTCGATTGCTAATTTAATTATACTGAAAGTTGTGAAATGTAAATTTTATAAAGACTTGTATTAGGACTAATGTCTTAAGAGCTGCAAACTTTTAATTGAACGTGCATTAATTAAATTTGAGAATTTGATGAAGCTACTGGGTGTTAGATTTCATGTGCGTTATTTTTGCAGCAATAGCAGCTTATCGTTTTCATATTAAGTGATGAATTCATTGGAAGTATGCTTTGCCGAGATTAAAAATATGTATCTATTATGAATTTATTGGCTGTGCTAAAAATATCTACTTAAATACCCAAAAATGTAGCGTATATCACTTTTTTATGGCCACCATTTTTTGACAAATGCCTTTAAATTTTATTTAATTAGGGCAATGAGTATTCCATAGTTTGGGGACTCGACTACAACGTTCTTTATTGTGTTGTTGTTTTGTATGCTAATATTATTTTGGCACTTGAGAAATCTCTACCTTTACGGGTACTTGGCAATATCCTGGGCCAACTATTATGTAAAACTTTTTAAATGGCGTTTGGCGAACCCCGAGACAACAGTACGCCGACTTTGTCAATTGTTCAGTGACCTTTTGTTGTTGGGAAAACTTTTGCGGACTCTCAACCTCCCGTCCTTTTCATTCGCACCTAGAAGGTAGGAAAACCCCAGGTGAAGGAAAAAGTAAGAGTGGGGCTCCAGTTTGCTTTATGAGCCGCTGCCTGCGAAGAAAGCGGCTAAAAAAAAACTTTTTCAATGTTAAAGCAAACACAGGCCAGCCACCAAAGTTGCCACCGAGGGGGGGGTTTTCTGCCTCAACCAGCCACAACTCCTCGTCCACCTATTAAAAGCAAATAAAAACAATGAGCGCGAAACTTAAATAAAACCGTTCGAGGAGAGAAAGACGAAGGATTTTATTTGTGTACTCTGCTTTTATTCGACGAAAACACAAAAAGGGCGAATGTGAGGTCATAACAGGCTTTAGATGTATCTCCCACACACTGAGAAGAAAACTTAGGACTACCACTCAAGTAGTCTTAATAAAACAGGTTTATTTTCAAAGCATATTAGCTCTAAGTACCATAGATATAAGTATCTTAGTGGCTGTAGAGATACTAATATGTGCAGGCAAGCTAAGATAGATTCTTAATAAAGAAAATTTTCTCTGTGCAGTCATTGAGTTGTTTTGATTTAAATTTAAGAGCTGCTAATGCGAATGCGAATGGCAGTGGAAGTTTGGTAATTAATCAATGGCCGTGGAGCCTGTTTTCTGTTGCCTACTTTTGCGAGTCGAGAAAGATGGCCGGAATCAATATGGTAAGGAGCAACTAAGCCCTCTAAATGGATGGCTTATGAGCCGGAACGGGCAACCACTTGAGAAATTTCTTGGTCCTTAGTCCACAGTCCTCAGCCCGTTTTCCGTCCTTTAACTTTATTTGCGTGTGCCATTTTCGGAGTGACGCAGGCATACAACAGATACACACCGCATTTGTTTGCTTTAAATCTTAATGGCCGAACTTCCAGCCACTCAATGATTTCAGCTTAACTGCGGAAAAATGATCGATTTGTTGATATACCATACAATCATTTACTGCCAGTCGTTCCCGTTCCAGTGTGTGGGTGTAACGAGATTGAATAACTTTGCTAACAATAGAAGCGAGCGGCACAAAAATAGCAATTTTATTCGCACATTTGTCTGGCCGCAAGTCTGTTGCTCCTGCTGTTGGTATGAGTTATGGCATGGGTATGGTGTGGTATGTGTATCCGTGTTAACTGTGTGACAATATTGTCCAAGTTTTGTGTATTAAACTGGCATTCATAGTACGTCATTTCCCCGGGGTGCCATAAAAAATAGACGTCCACTTGGGCAAAATGCGACAGACGCGGCCCCTCATGTAATTCAATACTTGCGTGGGTGCGGATGGTGTGTGTTCGACCACTTGACGCACTTTCGTTACATGTTTCGATGAATTATTTATGGACGAATCCCCGCCGAAAACATCGATGGGCGCTCGTTATACACTTGACACCCAATATACCATTAAAATACGCGGCAATCAATGGAAATTAACTCTCATTGCCAGAAATTGGCTGAAATAGGTAACGATAATTTGGGAAATTAAATCTCTAATTTTCTAAATCTAAATTAGCGGTTTACTTTTACCGCAAACGAAAAATAAGGTGTCATTGGCAAACAGGCATTTGTACACTTTTCTCTAGCAATTATTAGGATTTGTTGGCCAATTTATAAAGCGATGTGATAAGTTTCTGTATTTAAATATATATATTATTATATTATATTATATATATTTTATATTATATATATTTTAAATATGTGGACCTGATTTAATGACGAAACTTTCAACATAAGCTAAATAAACATTGTTTTCAGTTTTTCCCTAAAAAGTTCGCCTTGGCATCCTTAAAATAAAATCCCTTGAGATTTGAAGATGAGGTTTTGAAGATGTAAACAACCATTGAGAGACCGCCGTGAGTGTAAAGTCTTTTCGAGGGACTTAATTTTTATATTTCCGCTTTATTTGTTCTTGAATGCGGGCAAAATTTAAAGCTTTTTCTTTTTTGAAGCAGACAGAGCCTGAGAATTCAGGCACCTGACTGCAAAATAAAAAGAAGTCGGTACAAAGCAGTGTTGCCTTTGGCAATCCATGGCAGTCCGGCTTGCATTTTTCCGCTGGGGAAATTGTTGGTATACGCTTTTTAATTTAAGCCAACTCAAGGGCTGCTGGAATTTGAGAAGGGTGTAGTGAACACACCGGGCATAGTCGGGTTGCCGTCGAAACTATTTATCAACCTGATGGCCGTGCCGTTGACAGCAACAAAGATGTCAAGCGGCTCAGAACAAACTCAAACAAGTTATCAAAAGCGCATCAAACGCGACAGTTCGAGAGGAGCCCCATTGTTGTATTTCATGTTTTTTTTTTCTTTCAGCAGGTCCTTAAGGCACGCACAGGACGATATCTCGGATGGCGGCACGTAGCACAGACTTCCATTATTGCTCCTGTTGCCGTCGATACTGTTGTTCTTGTTTTATTGTCGGTGGGCCAGACACGAGTGGCATAAATGAAGGCTTCGGCCGTTGACAGTCCACAAAATCAAATAGGAGCAAACTTTAATACTAAATATAGGTTTGGCTCAATGTGCTGGGAATCGACACAAGGAAGTGTGCGAATAAAGTGGAACAGCTTACAAGCTAATGGGTTATAGGTAGAGATGCCAAAATGGACAAATATCTGCTACTGATTGCGATAGTTTCTGTGACTATGAATTTAAACGAACATAATCCTTTTTGTACAGAGATTTTTAAATATTATATATAAAAGTTTTATTAATCAGGCATTAAACACTGGGTATTTTGTAGCTCCTTTTCTTGCTATATATTAAGTGTACATTATAATTTCTATTGAATAGATATTAAGTTTGATAATCTGTCAGACACTATAATCTCAGATTGTTTAATTATCATTTGCTTACTTATTAAATTCAAAATTTTAGTTTGATGTTTTTGTCGATATATTCGAGTTTGCATTTTATTTAAATAATCATTTCTAGTCCTGGCACTTTCGTCCTTGATATGCAACTAAGGGTGGGTGTAAATAATTCAAACTAATTTGCATGACTGCGAAGAAAGTATTTATAAATAAATGAGCTGCCAGTGGGTCAAAGATACATAACTGCTCACCAGTCAACCTTGGACATGCTGCGTATTTGGGCCAGACAAACAACTCGTAGTTCTGGGCAATATTTGTACATTTAATGGCTGACGGGCTGCCTTGATTAAATAAGCAAACAAAGAGCCTGGCCCACAGTAAACAACAGAACTAAATGCGATATTTGCACAATATTTGTTTATGGGCAGGGGTCCTGGCTAATCAAACAGCCTTGGAATTGGATGGAAGGAGGCTGGGTCCAAGGCCGTTTGGGCATCTCCCCAAATGATGTTAATGCGATTTTCATGCGATAAGCGTCGCATTAGCGCAATAAGCTACAAATAATCAGCCGCCTGACAGGCATCGCCGTCACACCTGGGCGCGATCCGCAATCAGATTCCTGTCCCATAAAACCCGAAGAGCCCAGAAAAGCACGCCACGTTCAACTTTCTACGAGATGGCTTTAATGGCGGCTTCTGTCCCTCACTCCATTCCGCTTTCCCTTCCCCCTCCGAAATCAGCCAAGCAAGAAGGGCGAAGCCCGTTTATTAACTTACCCGGACAGGTTGCTTAAACTGCCGGAGTGCTTATGCAAATGTATGTAAAGTGTTGTAGTCGCCCAACAAAAGCCAGAGCCAAAGCAAAATCCTCCAAATGAAGTGAGCAAATAAAATTAAAACTTACACACTCAGTTTCAACGCCTTTTCTATCCCCTCCTATTCCCAATCCCAATCCCCCACCCATTTTTCCGTTGTGTGGAGTTAAGCGATAAATTCCAGCCAGTCAGAACCAGAACAAGTCCCTAAAAAGTCAGTGCTGGGAAAGGTGCGCTTTCAGTTTGGGCAAATACATTTTAACTTGTGCGGTAAGTGTTCAGGTAGGTTTAATAATATCATTTTTTAGGGGCTAAATCTTTCATATCGCTTTTGCTTGGTTTTTAGTTACCTTTATATATATACATAAATTTAATTTGATTGTTGAACTTGAGAAAACGGTAACAACACTTTTTTAAAAGCCGACCTGCTAATAATGATATTGTATTTATGGATTTACATGGATTACATTTTCTAATATTTAAGTTTGTAGCAACTCGCTGCTAGCCTTTACACACTTTAAAAGGAATTAAAAGATATTAGTCTAAGTACAGGATACAGTCATTGAAGAATTTTAAATATAATAATTTGTATTTAAAAAATATTTTTTTTTTATTTAATTATAAAGAGCTAACTATTAATTTTAATTAAGAGCCAGCGATGGAGTTTTGGGTATGACTTCAGCTCAGGTATTAAAAAAATATATTGTATTATTTACTATGTAAATGGCCACAATTTGTTTTATCTTATTTAAAACAAGAGAGAACGCTATAGTCGGGTGCCCCGACTATCAGATACCCGTTACTCAGGTAAAGGGAGTGCGAGGGAGATGGAGATAGAAACTTTGATCACGCATAACTTTTTAACGAATGGTCCGATTTGAAAAATTTCTTCTACATTTCGATAGGTATTGATAAATACAATAAAACTGTATTTTTACTTTTCCGAAATATTTAAATTTTTAAAATCGTATATAAGCGATTGTGGGCGTTTAAGGGGGCGTGGCACCTTTTTGAAACAAACTTGCGCTGCGTAGGAACTCCTAGAATCTGCATGCAAAATGCCAATCTTCTAGCTTTTATAGTTTCCGAGATCTCAGCGTTCATACGGACGGACAGACAGACGGACAGACAGACGGACAGACGGACAGACGGACAGACAGACAGACGGACAGACGGACATGGCTATATCGACTCGGCTAGTGACGCTGATCAAGAATATATATACTTTATATGGTCGGAAACGCTTCCTTCTAGCTGTTACATACTTTTGCACGAATACAATATACCCTTTTACTCTACGAGTAACGGGTATAACAAGAAAGGAAAGCTAACTTCGGGCGGAGCCGAAGTTGATATACCCTTGCAGAATACTCTGTAAATTATATTCTCCAAAATTATTCATATAATGCATTCTTAATACTCATAAAAAATCCCAACTTCCTAACTTTACAAACACGAAAGTTATGGCATTTCCGATCAATCAGTTATATGGCAGCTATAGGATATAGTCGGCCGATCCTTATGAAATTTGGTAGGTCGGATTGATTGGCCAAATATAAAACCCATAGAAAATCTCAACTTCCTAACTTTATAAACACGAAAGTTATGCCATTTCCGATCAATCAGTTATATGGCAGCTATAGGATATAGTCGGCCGATCCCGGCCGTTCCGACTTATATACTGCGTGCAAAGGAAAGAAGGGTGTGTGCAAAGTTTTAATTCGATAGCTTTAAAACTGAGAGACTAGTTTGCGTAGAAACAGACAGACGGACAGACGGACAGACAGACGGACAGACGGACAGACGGACAGACGGACATGGCTATATCAACTCAGGAGGTGATCCTGATCAAGAATATATATACTTTATAGGGTCGGAGACGTCTCCTTCACTGCGTTGCACACTTTTGACCAAAATTATAATACCCTCTGCAAGGGTATAAAAAAGAGCTTGCTTGAAGTCGGAACCAATTAACTTATTGTAAGGCAAGTACTAATGAGCTTCGGTAGAATTGAGATTTTCCAACGAATTAAGGATAAAACAAGCTAAAACCAACATCTCAGTTCCATTACCTAGGAAGAACTACGTAGATTCTCGTACTTCCCTGCGCTTTCAACGCTGTCAAAAGCAAAGTCGGTAGCCACAGAGGTGTGCAGGCAAAAAGGTAAACAAAATGTAAATTGGTTTCGGTTTTCCAATTCCGTTTTTTCCATGCTGCCCAATGCCGACGTATATGGCAGATGGTGCGCCCGTTCAATGCACCCGATACGATACAGTTCTGTCCCCAGTCGAAGAACCCATTTAGGTTCAGAAGCGAACGCCATTGAACTTGCCACCTCAAGGTGGCAAATGGTGGAGCCATCCAGGTGGGGGGTTCGGCTGGGTTTTCCCCCATTAATGACATTCCGCTGCCTGGCCATTAATTAATCCAATTATCGGGCGATTAACGTTCAAATTGAACATCAAGCATCCGCCATGTGGCGTCGTCTGACAGCAAATAATAAGAATTTTAATTGCAGCAAGTTGCTGACGAAAGCGCACTGAAAGCCATGCCAAAATCGATTAAATGTGCACTGTGGATGCCTGGCTGACATTCAATTGCTTCCGCCAGCGGGACTCGGAAACAAAAGGCCAGCCAAAATGCAAATTCACTCGGCCAAGTGGCACGCATCACGCGGGTCTGCCAGGGCACTTTTCACTCTGAAATTTAATCAGAAAACAATTGCATAAAATTATGCTCAACAAAGCGAGAAATTAGTTTTTTAGTGTCACAACATTTTCACTGCGGGGCTGCATTCGCAGGATGTTGGCTTGCAGATGACAACATTTGCCAGCCAGCCAACAGTTGGCCATGGTCAAGTCGACCCCTGACTAAGTCCTCGCACAATTTCATGGCCTTCCCTCGTCAACCCCCTTCCCTTCCCTCTACTTGTGTTTGCTCTGGGACTTTTGTTGTCCGACACGATGTCTTGATTTTCAAGAGACTTAATTATTAAAGCAGGCTGGGGCAACCGAGAAACCCTTCTGCGATAAAGCTAGCTTCAACTGGGGCTGCCTGCCGAATTGAATGCGTAATTATGGGCCATGAACCGAGTCTGGCTGAGCAACAGCTGCCAAAAGCGACCGACGACGTTGGCAACAGGGACAATTTGCAGCGACGAGTTTGTTGGCTGAAAGTTAATTTTAAGCACACATTTCACTGAGCTCATTAAGCGCGCTGTTTGCCCATCCCCACCGCCCCCTCAGTCGCCTGTCCGCCCACAATTGCGCTCCGTAAATCGCGCGGATAATCAAGTTTTTGGTTGAATGCAAATGACAGAGACTCCATTGCGTCTATTAACTTTTGATTTGCAGGGATTTGCCGGATGGCGGGGATTGACAGAGATTTCGTTACTACAAATTTTATATTTACATTGGAAAACCACAAGCATTGTTAAATATTTTCTTGGAAAAGTAGTGATAGGAATCCGTAAATAATTATTACTTATTTATATGGAAAGCAATTTATAGCTAGTTCAGCAGAATTATGCTTTTATATTTAGTAGCTTTGTAATTGAAATTGAAATTATAGAGTTTTGTTTTAATTGAAGACCCACTTAATTGTTTCCAATTGAAACCGAGATAGTTTTGGTTAAGTTAAATGCTGTATCCACACACTGCCTAGGGTTAAGTTACTGCTAATTGCTCATCCTGGTGCTTGTAAACATTTATTGAACACAGTTAAACAGAAATCCCGAAAGGCAGATATCAATATCGGCAATAACCAACACAAAGAGTGACTTAAGCTGCCCATAAATGTATGCTACAAAATCGTTTGCTGGTGCAGAGGGAATTCGATGAACTATCTTAGTCTTACGGAGTAAGCGAGTGGCTTATTAGCTAGTCATAACATGGCCATATCCCTCCTGCATGCACGTGTGTTACCTCATTTATCAGCTAATCAAATTACATGGCCATAATACACAAACATTTGCATGATGCGTGGGCGGGGACGGGGGCGTTGAAAGCAGAGTGTAGCTTTAATAGGCAATTTGCGTTCAACGTTGATTGAATAACCATTAATGCAACTAAAGAGCAAGTGTAACGACCTGCCCCGACTGCCACACATGCGACTCCAGATCCTAATGACATCAGCAGGTGGGGGCAAGTGCAATCAGGCCATAAACACGTACCAACAGCTTTGGCCAAACTGGCTGAGTGAGTGACTGGCGTTCTGACTGGGACTGGGAAAGGAGTTGGAAAACAACGTTGTCGGGTCGATCAATGTGCAACAGCATTTTCTGCTAATGGCCAGGACATGGAAGGCAGGAAGCGCCATTAGTCCAGTACAGGTGCCACAATGCGTTGATGATGGCAAGAAAATGCATTAAGCCCCTCGGAGACTCCGTATTTACGAAGTCTTTAACACTGGCCGTGCCCACCAGCTGAGTTTATTAAGAACGCATTTATCATAATTACCGACGGGCTGTTGTGTCTGCCAGCTGAAAGGAACATGACTGCCACCACCATGCGATGACATATTCAACAGGCAAAGCGGCCGTAAAATTCCAGGAATTTCATTCCAGAATGGCCGCCCCGAAAAAATGTCTATGATGGTCCTGTCGGCATGGGGCAGCTCATAAAAAATGCGACAGGCAGACACCATGGAGAAGCAAAAGTACATACCACAGAAAAAATAATATATCAGTTCTACTATGTCAGCTCTGTTTTAATGTAACTAAAATTATTTTAATAATAAAGTACCTAAAAAATACAAAAATGTGTTATATATTTTAGTACCATATTATAAAAATGTTTTCTTATTTTTGTTTAAAAAGGTGTAAAAACCAGTCTTATTTAATGATGTTACAAACATCTCAGTTGACATTTGACAATAAGATGAAGTGAAAAATTTCGAATTAAAAATAAAAATGTGTAAAGAGATCTGAAGAAACAATGGGTCTTTTAAAGTTGTAAAGTTCATTAGTCTAATTTTTGATTGGTTTTTTAACAGATAGAATATATTTAGCAAAAGCCTTTAATTTTAATAAAATTCTTATATTTCAAACTTATTTCGCATTTTTCTTCACTGTGCAGCAACTGCAAAAGGAAACGCAAAGAATTTATACGCGTTGTGGGCAGGCTGTGGAGCTGGGACTGAAACTGGGAATGATTCATGCGGAAATAAAGGCACTCGAGAGTACCGTAAATATTGTGGCAGCGACCACAACAACAGCTTCAAATGGAGGCCCCGGGAAAAGTGTGAAGTACGGGCGGAAAACAAAAGGAACGCTTTGCATTTTCGCACCTTTTCAGGTGCTCACACGAGTGAATCGGCTGATTCATTCGCTGCCAGTGACAAAATGTCAGTAAATGTCCAAATGTCCAAAAGTCCGAGTGTCCACGCTGGTTTGGCTTGTAGTTTCGACGCTGTCGGTGGTGTGCATTATTTAATTGACACGTTGATTGTTTCGCATTGCGATTCCATTTTATGTGCAATTTCAGGCAAGTGCGTGATGGGCGGTAGTGGGCTGTCAGTCCGACTGCCGAATGGACGGACAATTGCCTGTTGAAGTGCTGGCCACTGCGACGACTCACCAAAATAACGCTCAACAGTTTGTTGCTCCGCAGATAAACGAAGAGCGAGCAACACATGTTGCTGAAACATGCTGATTGGGCTAAGTAAAATATCCGAGTTGATACATTTTTAATTCTCTTCTTAATTAATATTAAACGCAGACACTTTATTTTATTTGCTCACCTCTAAACTGCAGCTTTTATAAGCGAGTTTAACTGTTTAAGTTGTAAAAAACCATAGGTTTTTCCAGATGTTTTCTTATAGATCACATAGCCTTTTGCCAAAACTTGTATGTCAGTATTTCTGTCTATTGAAGCTAGTCTATCAATTTTAAAGGAATATAACGGAACGTTTCCAAAAATCTTATTTTTAGCTTTTATCATAAAGCTGTCTTACAAAAATCTGGTGAAATCGGCATTACTTTTTCGGCTTTTAATAAATAAGATTTAACAAGGAATCAATTTTTGATGTAGCTACCATACAGATATATATAGTTTGAGAAATTTCTTTTTGAGTGATATTCTCATAAACAACCACAAGTTTTTAAAATTCTTCAATATTGTAGAATTGGTGTGTATTCATCCAATTTCACTAGCCCAATTTTTTGTCTAAGCTCAATCCTGGGACCACTGTGCGGAGGATTTGTCAAACTTGTTGCTAAAAAAACCCGCCAAAAATGTGAATGGAGGAAGGAGTTGAGGTGGCAAAACAACAAGGCCAAAAATACCGCACCGCAGCCGTCAACACTGCAGTCATCGGCAATGAGTAATTCTCAACAGCCGCCCAGCCAAGGCGGCCAGAGCCAGAACCCACCACGGCCCCTCCCCCAGCCTCCTCCGGGAAACTCACCTGTTAGGCGCAGGACAGGAGCGTGGTGAAGAGCGCCGAGCAGCAGCTCGGGAATCGCAAATCGGCCAAACAGTTGCGACGCGACTACCAAATGAATCGGACGCGCCAGCGATTCAGCGGAATTTCAGAACTGAGATGTTTACCCAAAAACTGTATATACCAAGTGCTTAAAAACGTTTTAAAAAAAATTGGTTATTTTTAATTTCCGGTCTTATAAGTGTTGATCAAGTTCCGAAGTTTAGTGTTGTTGAAATATTAAACAGTTATTTTCGCGTTCGTTTTTTGGTGTTCAGAGTGATTTAAAATCTATGACTTGAGTTTTTCTAATTTGGTTTTGTTCGAGTTTCTAAAACTTTTTCCTTGGATCTCTCCCATTACTTGCATCTTCTGATCCCCTTCTCCACTCAGAGGATGCGTAAGTATTTGATTCATTTTGATTGCTCACACAATGACCCAGCTAAATGGCTAAGTTTTCCCCTTAGTAACGACTGCAGTGGAAAGTTAAATCACATTTATTGTGGCTCAAAGTTTTGCTTTCAGTCGGTTGCTTAATTAAAAACTAAGTTTGAAACCCCTAAAGTGAAAATTACATGAAACATCTGTTTCCTGGGCGATTTCAAAACTTGCTCAACTCCTTCTCTAATGTTTTACCGAAGGAGAACCTTTATTCCGGACACTAATTGCATTTGGCTGGCAGGGGAAGTCCAACTCCTCGCTGAACACAAAAGTATTGAGCTGCCATTTGCGGAACACGTCCGATAGTGGGCCCTTATCGAATCGTCCCACACACAATATCGGCAATATCAGTCTTATCTCCCTTTGGGCTTTTGTCACAATTTACGTGCAGCCAGCTAGCGAGCGACACGTCAGAAAACGTGGCATACATTGAGGCGCCTCCGCTGGCCGAGGTGGCGTATACTTAATTATTCATGTGCAAACTGATGGCTCTTCTCGGTGCCGTCCCACTTCAACCGGCAGTTGTGTAATTGTTCTTCCTGCATTCACATTTCACTGTCGAAAGACACTGCAACGCGGTGCACTTCTGATAGATGGGCATAAATTATGTTTTTCCATTGACGCAGAAAAAATAATACGCAGCCATTATATGGATATAGATAGTGCAGTGAATGGTAAACAACACGATTTCAGCACGTTAGTGCTGGGGAGATCGTACTTTTGCATGCTATACGATCTGGGTTTTTGTATTCCGGGAAATCAGTATGCGTATGCCTATTGACAGCGCATTAAGTATACGCCGTGTGTTGAGTAATCTATTGTTATCTGGGGAAACTATTGTTAGATTAGTACCCCGACAGTTTGTTAGTTATCCCCCTCTCCAAAACACAACACCCCCACCTTTTCCCCTCCCAACGGTGTTCGCATCAAAGCTTATTCATAACATTTGCTTTTGTTGGGGGACACAGAGATACCCACAAACCAACACAGAACACACATGCCTGCATTAGGGCCTTCTGGGCAGCTGTCAGCAGTTGGCAACACACACACTCCCACACAGAGAGACGTTGGATAAACCCTTTTTGGCAAGTCCAACAATAGCAATCCACATTAGTTTTGTAGCTGAAAAAATGTAAAAGAGGAAAAACTTTTACATCTGCTGTTGGCATTTTATATAAATTATATTAAATTCCCTTTGCGAGCCCAAGGCTAGCTTACACTTAGTTTGCAGTAGATTTAGTCTACTGAAAACTCTGTCTCACATTTGCCCAATTTAACTTTGCAGCTGCACGGAATCCCCAACGACAGCCAAACGGGAACTCAAATTAAAATCTATTTCGGAACTTTCGCTTAATCAACAAGTTACTTTCGCTTACCCTTTGCTTGAAACTGGAAAAGCGCTCGCTCCGTCGCTCCCAAAAGCGGATTTCGAGTGCGATGCTGTGCTAAGCCATCTGGCAGTGCCCCACAAACGGTGGCATCATATACACTCAAAGGGAATCGCAAATTGAAGGCAACATCGCGGATTGAGGTGACGGCACAAGCTGACAGCGAGAGGCCGCCATTTTCCGGTATTTTGATTTCGCTTTCCTGGCCCGCAATGCGCCATTAACTTGCACAACTTCAAACTCTCCTTCCGCTTCGATTTATGTTTTCTGTTGAAAGTTGCGGCGCGCCAGAGACACATTTTCGTTCGGTATTTATGGCATGTGCTTTTGATAATTTATAATAATTTCAAAACGACAAAAAATTAATCGCGCAAAGGAAGTTTAATTAAAATAAAAGCCAACATGGCGATGGAATGGATAACTGCAATGGACAAACGGTAAGTGGAATGGGGGCTTAAATTTTTCCCCGTATATCTATATAAAGCATACTTTTCAAGGCAGGCAATTTAATTAGATCATCAGCTCAGATTGAAATGAAAAACTTTTTCGTAATTTAAATTATAAGTTCTTAGCTCAAACCCAAAAGTTTCTGAGAGTCCAATTCAATGCTTTCTTGAATGTTGCACATTTTCTTTAATTTTCCGTCACATTTTAAAGATGAGTGCACAAACTTCTTTCCTCTTGTTTTCCCAATGAAGACACGTACACACGCACGTTAAATGAAATGCTCGACATGGAGTACAAACAAAACAAGAACGAGAAGCGAAACATTTTAAAATGTTGCCGTCATGCTCTACATTCATTTGTCAAGAGCCAACAACTGAGTCCCACTCAATCTCCCTCCATCATTGCCGTTTGGCAAAAGACCAATCCGTATTGTGGACTCGGCCTGCCACGAATTATCCGCTTTATTAAATCTCAATACCAATTCTTTTTGACTCACTGAGCCGCCATTGGCAAAGCAATTATATCATCGGGCTTGAATAGGAAACCGAAATGTAATGGATTATTAAAAGTGCGCAATACAAATGTTATTTTAAATGCAACGAATATATTGATTTATGGCTTTAAAAACATAATCTATAATAACGTTTGTGTAAAGTAATTTGTACTTTACTAGAATCGTTGAAATTTATTCAATTTTTCTCGTGTTTATGGCAAAATTCATGATAACTAATTACTACTAATATATTAATTATGAGTCTATTAATATTTAACTTCAAAACCAATATAATTAATTGGTATTTCCATTAAAATACATTTATAGTTAAATAATAAATTCCCAAAAAAAATATTTTCGTTGGGAAAAAATAAATATGTTCAGTTCGTTTTAACGGAGATTAATCATTTAGATATCAATGTTTTCCAAAAGGTCTTCAGGTTCCCTTTTAGCATTCCCTTGATAATAAACCGGCTTCCTTTTTTTTAACAAAAACGATACAGTGCATAAACACAAATACTTATAGTTTAATTATATATTATTATGCTTATTTTTATATACTTTTGCATATGGTCTTTGGCTTGCCGAAATTTGCTTTCTTTTTTATTAAGTCACCAAATCAACATTGTTTTCTTTTGTGTACTTAAATCAATTTGTTCATGCGTGAATGGTCGAGGCTCAAACACTCATTCTCTCGCAGTACTCGCCACTTGATGCAATTTGCTCGATTTTAGCTGGGAAAAGCACTTGACGAGTGCCACCATTAGCCTCGCATGACCCACCGACTGCTCAGTTCTGCGGCACATTCTATTATTGCGGAGTGGCCTTATATTTCATTGCTGGTATCCGAATGGGGCGTGCCACCGCCTCCCTCCACACCATCAATCACAGGGCAATCTCTTCAAATTTCATGCTCTGTCAACGCTTAAACGCTTCCCTAACTCTGTGTTCAAATGTTCAGGGGGTCAGGGGGTCAGCGGGTACTCATGTGACTGCGCGCAGCAGCGGCAAAAAGAAAGGTCAAGTGGCAAAGGCTTAAAGCAAACTGTTTGCCTTGTGCCTGGGGCAAATATTTGCAATTTGCTGCCTTTTGTTTGCCCAGCTCAAAGAGAGAGAGCCGAGCGCCGGGATGCAGGCTGCAGTTCCAACTAAAACAAACCTAAAATAATAATCACAGCAGCTTTCCAGATTGGAGTTGCGATATCTCCTAATGGCTCAGTTCTTTTTTCAAGCGGCAAGTCATTCAGCATTTAATACAAATGGCCTCGCATTCAGCAAAAACCTAACAAAATAAATGATTTAATTTGGCCAGAATTAATGGCAGAGGTCTCGGCTAAGAAGGCCAAGTCACGGCAGCGGGAATCGCTGGCTGGTAATTCGGCTTATCAAGAGCGATCTGGGCTTAAGTACACACCTGAAGCTGGAGCACAAGGACACGCTCGGTGCATACAAACGAAAAAGCCAATGAATCCTGCGTATCCTTGGAAAAAAGGCAAGGTAATCGCAGTACGTAAAGCGTAAAGTGGCAAAGCCAGACAGCAATTGATATTGATGGCTTCCCGGCCAAAGTCGCCTTACTCACGAGTGCCACTAGGCATTTATCATACGCCACGTGTGCTGATAGCAGCTTTAATGTATGCCAGCAATTTCTCCAGCACCTTAAAGTCTGACGAATCGCCGGCACGGCAATTACAAAATTCCAAAACTAAACTTTGGGGCGTGTGCCTAAAAACCGCAAAAACCATTATAATAAACAACGAGCCCTGGGTTGGCATAGCCTGCCTAGGATGAAGCCCAACGCGCTTCCGGCTCTTTGGACCACCGCAGCCCCTTCGCCTTTCCCTTTCCATCGAAAGCACTTAGGACCTGACTGTTTGGTTAACGACAAGCCCAGAAACAGTCGGCGTCACTGGGGGGCAGGGCATCGTGCCCCTCGGTTTCCCAAAATTGCCGCTTCCACTGGCGAATGAATTATGTATGAGCCCGGCAAGACAGCCGCTTAGCTCCAGCAGGCAGATGAAAGTTGTTCAACGGCTGCGCCAAAAAGTAGACGTCTCGCTGCAAAAGTAGCCCTCAATGCAGATGATGCCCCGGCGAAGGCCAACTTGTGTTTTATTTTCGATTTGCAAGCAGCCTTTGTCTGCAAGCTGGGGCAGTTCACCCAGGTCACCTCTTCCTCTGATCCCCCCTCATCCGTTCCCTCGCAATTTTATGGAATTTTTAATTAGGCGGAAGCCAAGGGAGGAGTGTAAAATGTCGACGGTCCTTATAGATTTATTGTGGGCCAGCGCTCGTCTCATTAAGATCTAAAACTTTTGCTATTTTTTTTTAATGAAGACTGTTGGAAATCCAATTTGCAACATTAGCACCACCATATAATATTCGAGATATAATTAAGCTACTAGGCGCTTGCCCATGAAAAGAAGATCTAGGTACTTTATGGTGATTTTAGGTTTTTTGAATTATATAGCCAAAATTGTAAATTTATTTTTAGTTATATTTTATATGCCAGGGGTTTAAATATTACCAAATATTGCACTTTCATTTAAATACATTCATATTAATTTACTTTTTTTTAAATCGAAATCAACATAAAAGAATAAATATAAATACAAAAGAAAAATTTTAATGTGCAACACAAAAAATTTACAAGGATGAAAGTAAACATTCTAGCATCGAAATTGGTTCATCACACATGGACTTTAAGAAATCTCACCTTAAAAAAGAGTGAAACTATTTATTTTGAATTATATACAATTTAAAAATGTTTTAACAGAATTAGTATAGCAGATTTTTTGGTTTCTGGAACTCATTTCTTGTACATATTTTCACACCAAAATCTTTTTTGGAATACAATTTCTAGTTGATATTAAACACAGGATAAACAAATTTGTAAGTAAATTGTTGTTCATAAACAACATAAGCAAGGCAAAATAAACTAATTTTATGGATTAAATGTTTTAAGTTCAAATTGACTTAAAGCTACTTTCAAGAATTCTAGAGTGTTTTTTAAATCTTTTAAGTAAAACTTTTTGTTTTATGCAGTTAATTTCTGCTTCGCTTTCAGTGCTTAAACTTGTTTTCCCCTTTCTTTTAATTTTCCTGGGTGCGCTTCCGTTTCCTGCGAGATTCTTGCCCGGAAACTCTTATATTTATTTATTCATTTTTCAATTGACTCTCACTCAGGCAGACAAAGAAAAAAATAGAATTTGCATATTTAATGCGAGCACAAACCATGCACAAATGACACTGGCATTTTTAATTTGAGTTTATTGTTAAGCTTCTACTTTCCTTTGCTTTCCCATCTCCTCTCTTTTTCTATTCAGTTTATGGCCTTGTTCAGCAACCAAAAATAGAACAAATCCAAGTGCAGTGCTTTGCATAGAGTCAGTAAATTATAAATGCAAAATACTCGTTGTTTCTTTTTTTCTTTTTTGAGTTTCCTATTGCTTTATTGCTGTCTATTGTTCAACACGACTGGGCTCAGCTTGGAATTGTTTAATACCCGGAATCCATTGCCCAGGGACTTATTTATATTTTATTTTGCTGCACTTTTCAGATTTATCATTTTAAAATACAGATAAAGGTTCTTAAAATCTTTTTCGGATTATGCGAGTGAGTTGCTTTAATGACAGATAAAAAGTACTTATAAACCAACCATGTAAAATACACTTTATATTATGAATGAAACAGAACACAAATAAGGTTAATCCATTAAATATGTTAAAGAATATAACTTACCATACGTGTAACTAAAAAAGTAGGTAAATTCAGCTGGCTGAAGTACAATTGTTAGAAAAATGTATTAAATAATGTATTAATTTGATCAAATTTCATTTATTTAAATAATTATTAAAGCCATTTTGCTAAAAATAACAATGTATTAAAAACCTTTAAGCCGATTATATTTATATTTATATTTATATATTATATGTTTAAGAACACCAGGTTAAAGGTTAATCAGTTTTTAACAAATCATTTCAACGGAATCATAATATTAATTATTATTTTAGCGCATGTCCGTCTGTTCCTCTAAAATTTGCTCCCTCAGTTTTTAGCCTATATCCTATAGTTGTAACAGGAACAACAGAGTAAAGTTGGCAACAATTTTGAGTTTTCTAAGAAAAGTGCTATTATTTTATTAACATGGTAAAATCCTAACTTACATTGTGATTATCGCAGATGCCTAACTATTGTATAAATATGAATTTTTCAGTCCTTGCGACCGCAACTTGCGTGACGTGGAGTTAATCTCGTGCCGCTTGCGACGCGTGGAGCCGCTGTGTCGCCTTCCAGGATCGGCGCTCCAGCAGTTGGCCATGTGCGGATTCTACGAGGACCTGGAGAAGGGCGTGACACGTGAGTGTTGGATAGAGTGGATTTAATATGCAGAGGAGGTGGCTAACGAATTCTCATCCTCGCAGTTTTTCGTGCCGGCGAACAGGGCCGCTTCTGGTATGCAGTGCTCGGCGGGTCGCTGGAGGTTCGATACCATGCACATGCCGATGCCGATGGCAAGGTAAGTCCTTGTTTACAGCAGTCTGGCGATGCCGTTCTGTCGATTGCGAAACAATGCCCGGGTTGAGCAATATAATTGATAGCGATTATACGGCATCCCCGTCGTGTTGCATATCCGATGCGCCGAGCACGTTCAATATTCCGGGGATTTCGATGGGTGGTGGGGGAATGGGCTTTTCGATTGGGGGCGTGCCTGGCTGCGGTCTAAGCCCTCCTTATCCGTCGATGTGAACAGCAGGAAAAAGGAACTGCTGACAACGGCGAAAGGCTCATTCAATCCCTACCCCCCCGGCAAATCATATCGGTTTGTGGCATTCAATTTTTTTCCGTTCCGTTTTTTGCCCCTCTTTCTGGCATTGTGCTTGCCACAGCAACATTAATTTCCGCCAGGATATTGGCCAGCAGTTTTTTCCAGCCCAATGTTCAATGCCCTGAATATACGAGTATGCGACCGTGTACCTACATGTGTATAGTATATTTTGCGGGCCTGTCCGGACGGGAGGTGTCTGCTAATTGAAATGGTCCGGATTGGGTCTGAGGCGCCTCGGAGAGAGCCCTCCGTGCACGAGTGGCAGCCTGGGAAATTCGAGTAGTTATGGTTAAGTGGGGCATGACAGTGGCAGCATGCATGACCTCAACTTACTAATATGGTGACTGTGGCCTGTCGAGTGTGTGGCTATGGAAATTGCAATGGCATTTCAGTGGGAAGTGGTGGCAATGTGGACGGTGTGTAGTAAAATACTGTATTGGTATCGCCATCGAAGGATTACTTTGATGCGGGTTATTAAATTATACGTAAGAATCCTGCAACACCTTTTCGTTCTCTGCCTTGCTCACATTTTGTCATTGCGGCTTTCCTTTTTTCCTGAAAAGGTTTTTGGTTTTACCTGACAAATTGAAATGTCGGTCAATCTTCATCTTTTACTCATACGCAAGAATTTTGTGTCTACTTTTAAATTTTAAGGTTTACCATCACCACAGGTTGTAATTTATATTCTAAAGTGCATGGCTTGACACCCCTACTTGAATCTGACTTAAAAATGTAACCATTTCAATAAGATATCAATTCGACTAACTATTGGGATTAAACGAAGGTATATTTGGATTTTTCACTTTCCACATAAAATAACTTATAAAATGTCACAAAAAAATGGCATAGATATTAGAATGTTTCGCTTGAATTCGATTTATTTTTGCAGTTTCCAGTTTATGTACTAATGCGCTAATTAGTGAAATACTTTTGTTTTAAAAAGGTAAATTTACACCGACTTAATATTTAAATTTTTACAAATCAATTTCAAGTAAAACATTTGAAAGTGAAAACCGAAAGTTTATTAAACTTTGAATGTTCAGTAATTTATTATTAATATAATCTGTAATTTATAATGATTATTGTAAACATAGAATTGAGCGAGAAAAGCTAAGTTTAATATCATCAAACTTAGCTTTTCCATCTTTATAAGGTCAATGTGTTCTTAAAATCTTTAATGGTTATCACTGGCTTTCTTTGATCGATAATAAGGAAGTGAAATCAAAAACAATATAAACAGTTTTAAGCGAGCTCAGTTTATCTTTTACTCCAGTTTATCAAAGCGATTGGTTCCTGCCAACATTTTTGTTGACCCTATTTTGCTGCCGCCCTTTATTTGCGGTCACAAAATACGCTTTCGCATAATTTTTCCAGCTGATTGGCTTTGGGAAAAGCCCGAAATGGATTTGCCTGCGGCCAACCCGCCGCAATTATAACATAATACATTATTCAAGCGAATCCACAATGTTTTGGGCCTATGGAATTGTTTTTGACACTTCGTCTGCAGCCGAGTGTTATGAATTTTCGTGGCGGAACGTGGCGTGCGACACGCAAAGCCCAATTTCCAGAGCCGGATAAATATAACTGCTGAATGCCGAATGACGGTCCCTTAAAACAAAGAAGTGGCCTATCAATAGACCCACAATTAATTTAGAGTGATGCGAGAGGTGCTCATCAGAAAATAGAAGAGCTGCTGCTGAAAAAGAAACACCGGAGTGCTGGAAATTTATGTGAGAATGTGAGGCTGCCATTTGGTGCGAGTTCCGTTTTGACTTGTTTGGATTTCCCTTTTGGTCCGGGATCCATCGACCGATTCCCCGGATACCCCTTTCCTCCGAAGCCACGATCACGTGATGAAGCTAATTTGGGTCTAATGAAATGCGAGCAGGCAGACTTAAGTGGCAAAAACAGCTGAAGCAGATACAAATTGCAACTAATTTATAAATGTCTTGGGACCTTAAAATTCTTCAAGGCGAAGTCAAGTATGGGCGTCGCACCTGCAAATCTCCGTTATAATGGAATGTAATGCTGCAATGGAATCTGCATTCGGGCCCCGCCCCCTCCGCCTCCTCACCCGACCTTGCATGTGCAAAAGTATCTGCAAGATAGCTTGTACTTAAGCTCAATTTCTTGTCTCCCAACCCGCCGACATGGGCACGATTAATCTTTGTTATGTGTCGACGTCGACGTTGCTGCCACAGCCGCAAACATTGCCGGATCCAATTAAAATGATTATATAATTATAGCCGGAACGCCCGACCCGGTCATACCATACCATCCCAGCCAGAAAATCCATCAAACTAATGAAAATACTTTGGAAACTGAAACTTAACCCACGTATAATTATACATCATTAGTTGCAGGTGTAAGGGGCTTCCTCCAGACCAGTTTCGGGGCCACGGCCACCCAAGTGACCCAAGTAGCATCGATATTCAAGTTCAGACACATCGTAGGTGTTTGGAGCGCAGGTATTTGATCTATGCGACCTGAGTTGGGAGAAAGCCGCTCCATTGTGGGCACTCCACTACAATAAATAATTGGATGAGGCAGTGAAAACTTGCGGGTTAAATAGAACCCATGTGGATAATAGAGAGCAAAAGCCGCAAAACCACCGGTCAAACCATTTGATTTGTAAGAGCGATTTCCGCCAAGGCACTTCGAAGCGGAAGTATATTCGAGATTTGGCCAAAAACCGCCTGCCACAAAAGGCAAATACAAATCAAAAACACTCTCGACTGGCCCCATTCAAGATGTCTGTGGCCCCGTTCGCCGAAAACGTTTAATTAGCCAAAAAACACACAACAACTTTGCCGCAATCTTGTCCAATTTGGATGGGAGACATTTGCATACGCTGGAATCCAAGATTTACAGTTTACTGTTTTCCAGCTGCCGAAATCAGTTAAATCCAATCATTCTGGTAATCAAACAGATTCACACAGCCAGCTGGCAATTGGAGTGCGTAGAAGACCCAATCAACTGTCAGATGCCAGAGTTTCCAGAATTAGAATGAACAGAAGTATATCTGTCTAGCGCGAAACAAAGCCACCGAGGCGGATGGAGATAAACGAGAGCTGCTGCCACTTGAGACGGCAGTGACAACAATTTGTCGCTTTTCATTAAATACGACGTCACCCACGTCTGACCCATCGCGATCATCTTCTATCCATCCCCCCCCACGAGTTTTCTAGATGTGTAAATATAAACATCCAGAGGGACTGGGAAGCAGATCTGTGCGCTCGTTTTTGTTTGGTTTTCCGTCAAACAAGTTGGCGACGTCGGCAGCGAAGTTGCCCACATATGCGCTTGTGCGCGACCAGCGGAATGTATCTTTCGGATACTTTAGCGCTGCCACAGAAATTAATACGTGCCGAGCACTTCAGCGGCGCACAACTCGATCGCTGGCCCAGAGGTTCGGTTCGCTGCCTCCATCGGTGTTTATCCGTATCGGTTTCTCTCAGTGCAACCAACTTGTGTATCTTCGGCAATTGAAGTTGGCGATTCCGATTCCGATGCCGCTAAAAGTGCGTGGGCTGCGTTGAAAGATTTTCGCGCGGGCGTTCGCCAGGTTTCAGTAAACATCTACTGGCAAAATCGACCAAATAAACCAGTTAAATCATGGCTGAAATGTAATCGACACGACAACTGTGTAAACAAAAGCCCGTTTCGAGTGCAGTTTTGAAATTGTTTATGCAATGCAATTGTGTTCAAAATTTATTACCTTCAAAGCGAAACAAAGCAAAGCAGCCGAAAAATACATTTCTTGCTTTTGTGGTGAATCAACAGCTGCAGTGTGTGTAAACAAAACAAGGCAGACCACCGGAGAAATATGGAGGAATTTAATTCAAGTTGAATTCATTCATTAAATCCAGCCTGTAAGGTTGCCACGGATAGTGCCGGAAAGAACAGCGAATACTTTTCTGGTGCGTATTTGTATTTGCATTTGCCATATACAGGGTTCTTATCTCCGTTGTGGTTTTTTATCTCCTTGGGGAGAGCGATTTTCGAACGCAGTTGGGTAAACCTGAAACCAGAACTGCCATATACGAAATCGGTGTATAAATATAAGCCGGAGAGCACTTTACGTTCACGTTCGAGGGCTGTGAGTGGGCCCAAATAGCACTTCCGGAAAGATGAGTAATGGTTCAAAATCAGTTTCAACTGTCAACTTAGCCAGGCTCAGTTCATCTCGCTCCATTTCCTCCATCTTCAGTATTCATACAGCCGCAAATCGCATAAATAACGGTCCAATAAATGCGATTTGCATAATTGATTAAAATTATTTGCAAACTACTAAGCAGGGGAGTTGGCCAACAGGTGAACCACTTATGAGCGCCGGACATCGGGCCAGTCAAAATAATAAATATAGACACAAAAGGCAGAGCTGAGCAGATCGGAGCTGAATAGCCATTGAGATGATTGATGGTGCTACAGGTTAGCCAAGAGCCAATAAAATGCATAAATGAATACCCAAGGAGGTTGGGAGCAGGCATCAGTATAATAAATGCAGATGAAGATGAAAGATTGATATTGCCCGGCGGAGGGAATAGCTACCGCCGATGAAAATGAAGATGAAGACATTGGAAATACATATTGAGATTTATGTTTATCGGGGCTTTTCCCAAACAAACTTTACAGCCACTTAATTGGGCCTGCACCAGGAGGTGGAGTGGGTTCAACCTTTGTAAAGGTCGAAGAGCAACTGACTGCACATTCCACCCTTCCGGCTGCACACTTTGCTACCCAGAAACCACCTCATCGCATCCCACCATCGAATACTAATAATGCTCGTGTTTTTATATTTTTTATGGATCAATAAGTTTGGTGTGCGTGCCACGGGGCAACAGCATCCCCACAAGGGAACTCCTTCTCCCGGGATCAAGGTGCTTTTAATAATCTTTAATAGCTTGGGCGAGATAGCGAGTGTGAGTGGGCGGCTAAAATGCTGCTTTCTGGTGCCATAAACAAATATGTATGTATGTGCTCATACAAAGATGGGCATATAAAGATATTAATCAGTATAAAAGTGGCTTGGATAATTTTAGTTTAAGTAAGAGAACCGTGGATAAAATGTGAAACTTTTAGCTAGAGGCAATTATCCATTTTCAGGTGTCATCTGGCCCACCTCCCCATTTGGGCAATATAAAGTTTTTCAACTCGCATTCGCACTGAAAAAGTTCGTAATTAAATAAGTTGAGAATGGTAAATGAACCGAAAAATTCTAATAAATTCAGTTTTATCGTATGAGTTTTTCCATTAATAACTTTAGAGTAATTCAATTAGCATACATTTGTGTCTGTTTGAACACGCGCCATTGGAATAAGAGGATTTCTTATCTCTCCTTCCCTCGTTATCTCTCATTAGATAAGCTTGAACAGCGATTCGCGGAAAGCCTTCGTTCGATTCGAAAAATATTCTCAAATTATGCAAATAATCTGCTGATAAGGTGCTAACACATACACACTCTCACACAAACAAGTATATAACGAAAATCAAATATGAGATACAAACAAATTATTGTCCAACGAAAGGGAGAGTTTGAACGGAGGGACGTGCTTGTCATAAATTCGTTCGTGTTAAAAAATTCAAAAGCTCCAAATATGAGAAATCGCCTACACTGTATGTAAATTCAGCCGAAATACCCTGACAAAAGAACCTTTAGTTATACAAAAAAAATTAACAAACAATTTTGTGGTTTTTTACTTGCTTGTATTTAAAACACATTCGCTTACAATAAACAGTACACATATTTCTGTGGCAAAATAATAACAGCTTAAAATATCTATAAAGGTTTTTCATCTAGTAAAATAAGCACTACAAAATAAATATAGCTGGTGTGCTTAGTAAATTTTAAAATTGTAATTTAATATTTTTTAAAATCAAAAACTTGCTTTGCGCATTTTACTTAGCAGTTAATAAAATTGGTTGAGATTTAAGAGGGTATTCAAAAGTTAATTTCGAGGTACTTTATTTCCCACCGCCTTTTTAGAATTTACCCATGCAGATGTACAATATTTTTAGCTTTCGAAGCCTATAAACAGCAGAAGCAATGAGGAGAAGGCAAAAAAAATCAGCAACAAAAAAGTATGAAAACGTTTTTGCTGCTGCCGCTTGCCATGGCAATAAGCTTAATGGCGGCATTTGATGTCGATTACCATAAATAATATGTTGAAGAAAAAGATAAAACTCGGAACACACGACTCGAGAGACAGAAGGCGTCGAATTAGTCGGGGCACAAAACTCAGAACGAGACTGCCGCAAAAAAGAGACTCGACCTTGCCCCAGACACTTGTGGCAGTCCAAGTTCAGAGCTGGATGAGGAATGGCTCTTAACGTTTGGCTTATCGCAGTGCAAATTAGAAAGCAAATTTTCCCTTTATTTCTACTTGGGATCTCTCTCTTTTTTGGCGCATAAAACTTTATGCAGCGCACAAAATCAATATTTGCACAATGGAGAATTTTCAATTTGATTGCTTAGGGGTAGAGATTCCACTGCCAACGACGTTTTGTTGCCTTTTCCCTTTTCCCTTTTCGCTTTTTTCACTTTCACTTTTTATCAACAAATCGGGTTGAGTTCAGATTCTCGTGCGGAATTGAGTTAAACAATATTCTTATCGACTTTTTTCGCTCTGCTCTCAATCATGGGAAAAGTTTGCTCGGCGGCATGCGTTTTGCCCAATTTACAATTCGGTGGCTAAAAGCCGGGGGGAAAAAGCCAAGTCAGTTGGCAGTAAAAGCCAAACCAACAGCCACTTTGGCAGTGACAACTTCAAAAGGTTTTCGTTCAAAATCATACTCTTTTCCTTATTTCTCGACATGCCCATAAAGGGCAATCGTGAATTGCTGTCGTCAACGTTGGTAGCTAGTTAAATTTATATTTTCTGCTGTGGCCCAAAACTAGATTTGCCAAAACGAGAAGCGGAAAACAATTAATTTCCTTTTGAAAACACACTTTGTTTTCATTTGAATGAAAATTTAATTGGATGCTTGAATATGAGTTCATTTGAATAATTGATTTCTGATACGTTTTATTTAATCCATTTAAAATCTGCCACCTGTGCCGTGGAAACTGCAACTTTACGATTTCGGTCAGATCTTTGCACTGCACACATATAAGGCCATATGAGTATCGATTTTACCCTGCTTTCGGCCCATTTGCCCGATGTTCTTGATGTTTATGTGCCGTGTGTCCAATAAAATTTGTGTTAACGCTCCGTGTTGGGCCCGCTCCTCCGCCCACGAAAATAAAATGGGATGGAAATGCGAATACGCCTACTCCTAGACCAGCAGCATAATGAATAAGTATAATGCTGATGTTTTCCGGCCCATTTCCCGCTGTGGCCACCCCCCTCCTCCTCAGCCTTTCTTTTTATTGCCGGCTTTAATATTTCATTACAAATGGCTTTGTCATTTATTTGGCCAAAGCTGTGCAGCCTTCTGGGTTCGCCTTGTGTTCTGTTTCTGTATTCTGTATTCACGGCATAAAAGGCAATTTTGGTTTAAAGTGCGTATACGCCACGTGGTGCCGTCAGAGCATCATATAAAACATATTCACGGCGCTTTCAAGCGAGCGGTTTATCACCTCTCGTAAAAGCGAATCTCTCTGTGCCATGCTCCAGTTGCAGCGACATAAGTCAACAATTTTGCAACTTGGCCACTGGTTTGAGTGACAACTTGTGCCATCCCGCCTGATGGACAGCGACATTGGGGCTCTCTCTTTTGACACATTGACCCAGCACTTGTCACTGCATCGCGCCCAGTCGGGCTTTTTATGGCTTCCGTCGAAGATGCTGAAGATCTGATGTTGAGACAAAGCCCTTGGCACGCAATCAGCATCGAATCAATATGGAGCAGCAGCTGCCACACACGCCAGACGACAATCACGGCTCGAATATGTCAGCCCAGAAATTCAATCAGCCATCATCCTGCTGCTCCTAGTGATTGAAAAATCCCGCCATTGTCGTCCTGCGACAAAATGGAATCCTGGCAGCTAATTATACTCGGTGCCTGGGGAGGCTTTAATTGCTGTTCGTTCTACGTGAACCTTATTTGCCCCCTGGCAAAGCCTATTATGATTTTATCAACAGTGTTATGACGATTATGGTGGAAAAGGTCGGGTTCTGTCTGGAGGGCTTCTTCCTCATTTCCCTGTGTGTCTCTGAATTTATATAAGAGATTTTGCCCATCTCCTCCGTTTTCTTTCCGTCCCGTTTTCCGATTTGGCTTCTTATTGTGATTTACATAATACGCAGACGCAACATCATTTTGTCACTCCACAGGAAATGCAGAAACCCGGTTCTGCCCCACGATTTGTTTAGATTGCCCGACATCCAGACACAAATAAAACTAATTTATTCAGGGCGCACGCTCTGCCACATGTAGTACACAGCCTGGAGGGGATCGGGGTTCGGGGATAGGGGATGGCGGATTGGAGGGATTGAAGTTACCCCGGAACAGCCAGCATTTGCATTTGAAAGAGCTGTCTTCGGGGCCCAACACCTCTGCAGAGCAAACAATTAGCCGACTGTTTACAAGAAGTCTCCGAGATGCAGTCGCATCTGCAATTAGCCAAGCTGTCTCCCCAAAGACAACAATCCAGCAGCGACATCAGCATTCAGCAGTCAGATGTCGACTTAGAGGGCCCTCGAGTGCATTCTTGAGGAATCTGCATTGTGTGCGCCGCCGGCGTGGGGTTCTTCTTTGTGTTTGCCTGGCTTCTTTGGGGCCCTTCTCCCTGCTCTTTAGCTGCATTTAGATTTGCATTTTTATTTAGCGCATAAGTGCAGTCAGAGGAGGCAATCTAGGTTTCTCTTGCCGCTTCCTCAATGCATTCTTTGTTTCTTTTTGTGCACTTCATTATGCCGAGAACGCCTCGTTTTGCATTATTTTCGTTTCCCATCTAAATGCGGGCCTGACACATGTGGGCCGAGACTGAGCACCTCAAGGTCAAGCTGGAGGAATTAAAGTTTGAGAGACAGGGAATAGTGAATCCGCTGCTCACTTTTTCACGCCACACTGCAGCTCAGACTCCGGGATATAAAAGTGTCAGTTGCACAAGTAAGCCACAGTGGCACTCGCACACACAGTGTCTTAGACAATGACAGCCAAGGACACTCTTAGACAAGGACCCTTTCCCGCCCCGAGGCTATGCCAATAATTCTAGCAACTTGTGATAAGTGATGCACAAGGTCAATATTGCCTCGGCTGGCGCATCGTATCCGCTTCCTCCAAATGGAGAAAATAAATCCGCCATAATCGCGTTAGAGTTCCCAATTCCCTCCGCCGGCTGAAAAAAGGGATTACGCGGGACAAATGCACATCCTAAGCGGCTTAAACCTCCTTAGGATGAAACCCAGGGAGCGGTTAACGTTAACCATAAGCATAATTGGGGAGTTAAGCTCACAGAATTGTGAAACTGCAAAATGTAGAAAAGCTATACCCTCTAATAAGGTTCCCGATTAAATTAAGTTTCAATTACTATTCACAAATTCAGGTAAATCCCTTTTTAACTCAAGCTTAAGACGACTTAAATCTACCTTTTTATACCCTTGCAGAGGGTATTATAATTTTGGTCAAAAGTGTGCAACGCAGTGAAGGAGACATCTCCGACCCTATAAAGTATATATATTCTTGATCAGGATCACCTCCTGAGTTGATATAGCCATGTCCGTCTGTCCGTCTGTCTGTCCGTCTGTCTGTCCGCCCTTCTTTTCTTTGCACGCAGTATATAAGTCGGAACGGCCGGGATCGGCCGACTATATCCTATAGCTGCCATATAACTAATTGATCGGAAATGCCATAACTCTGCTGTTTGTTAAGTTAGAAAGTTGGGACTCTCTATGGGTATTATATTTGGCCAATCAATCCGACGTACCAAATTTCATAAGGATCGGCCTACTATATCCTATAGCTGCTATATAACTGATTGATCGGAAATGCCATAACTTTGGTGTTTGTAAAGTAAGGAAGTTGGGATTTTCTATGGGTTTTATATTTGGCCAATTAATCCGACCTACCAAATTTCTTAAGGATCGGCCGACTATATCTTATAGCTGCCATATAACTGATTGATCGGAAATGCCATAACTTTGGTGTTTGTTAAGTTAGGAAGTTGGGATTTTCTATGGGTTTTATTTTTGCCTAATCAATCCGACATATCAAATTTCATAAGGATCGGCCGACTATATTCTATAGCTGCCATATACATAACTGAACGATTGGAAATGCCATAACTTTGGTGTTTTTAAAGTTAGGAAGTTGGGATTTTTTATGAGTATTAAGAATGCATCATATGAATAATTTTGGAGAATATAATTTGCAGAATATTCTGCAAGGGTATTTCAACTTCGGCTCCGCCCGAAGTTAGCTTTCCTTTCTTGTTATAATATATTTCCTGATGTTTTTGAGATATTTGCTTTATGTCTATCAATTTGTCAGGTAATTTTAGTGCCTAAGTAGTGAAAGTTAGCAATTACTGTGGCGGAAAGTTTCTGTTTGATATATATTTAATCAAACAATATTGTTCGACACATCGAATATTTGTTATTTAAATCGAGCTTATGCTTCTGCACATACTAGATTGATAGCGCCATTAGCAAGAATTGTAAATTTACTTGATATTGGTTAACAGGGAACGAGCATCTGATAGTCGAGGTAATTTAGCATACCGTCTGGTTTCTTTTTATAATCACCGAAGTCTTATCGCTTGTTTCTGTCTACAATGATACAAAACCCGTGATGCGAATTAGTTATTATATTTACATGAGCATCAAACCGGTTTGTTTAACAACAAACTTGGTATCGCTTGTTTATATTTGGTTTGGTATCGCTTGTTTATACTTGATTCCGCGTACAGAGAGGCGTGAAGAGAACGTTTGAATATCTCTTAGAAAATCTCTTACTTAAAGAACCTGGCGTTATCGCTGGGCTTGTAATCATGACTGCCAGCTAGCAATTTGTCAAGTCATGCTGATGTTTATAATCGCCTTATATTATTGTACGGTCGCGTGCTAGTGCGTTTCGTTGTTGGCGAACCGTATAAAATGGCCCGGAACGTATTGTGCTGATCAGTAATTAGTCGTTGATCGAGTACGACGAATGCTAAACGGGAGTAGCTCCACAAAATGCTTGTCATAATTTATTTGGTGATCGCGGTCACATCGCTGTTGGCGTACCTGTACCACCGCAATTTCAACTACTGGAAGCGCAGAGGTGTGGCCCACGATGCCCCTCATCCTTTGTACGGCAACATGGTGGGATTCCGAAAGGACCGCGTGATGCACGACTTCTTCTACGACTACTACAACAAGTACCGGAAGAGCGGCAACCCATTTGTGGGATTCTACTTCCTGCACAAGCCGGCCGCTTTTATTGTGGACCCCAAGCTGGCCAAGAACATACTGATCAAGGACTTCTCCAACTTCGCCGATCGCGGCCAGTTCCACAACGGACGCGACGATCCGCTCACCCAGCACCTGTTCAACCTGGACGGCAAGAAGTGGAAGGACATGCGCCAGCGACTGTCGCCCACTTTCACCTCGGGCAAGATGAAGTACATGTTCCCCTCGGTGATCAAGGTGTCCGAGGAGTTTGTCCAGGTGATGACGGAGCAGGTGCCGGCGAGCCAAAATGGAACTGTGCTCGAGATCAAGGAGCTGATGGCCCGCTTTACCACCGATGTGATCGGCACCTGTGCTTTTGGTATTGAATGCAACACACTCCGCACTCCAGTAACCGATTTCCGGACAATGGGGCAGAAGGTGTTCACCGATCTGCGCCACGGAAAACTGCTCACTCTGTTCATGTTCAGTTTCCCGAGGCTGGCGGAGAGGCTGAGGATGCGTATATTCCCCGAGGATGTCCACCAGTTCTTCATGCGCCTGGTCAACGACACGATTGCCCTCAGGGAACGGGAGAACTTCAAGAGGAACGACTTCATGAACCTGCTGATTGAGATGAAGCAGAAGGGTCGTGTCACCCTGGACAACGGTGAGGTGATCGAGGGAATGAACATTGGCGAGCTGGCCGCCCAGGTGTTTGTCTTCTATGTGGCCGGCTTCGAGACCTCCTCCTCCACCATGAGCTACTGTCTCTACGAGCTGGCCCAGAACCAGGGCATTCAGGACAGGCTGAGGGAAGAGATCCAGTCGGTGTTGGAGGAGCACGAGGGACAGCTGACCTATGAATCCGTGAAGGCTATGCGTTACTTGAACCAGGTTATCTCAGGTTGGTTTTATTTTTGTATGTCCCAATGCGAATCTCTTACTGATTGCAACTCGCAACTTAGAAACCCTAAGGTTGTACACCCTGGTGCCCCACCTCGAGCGAAAGGCCCTCAACGACTACGTGGTGCCGGGTAATCCCAAATTTGTGATTGAGAAGGGCACCCAGATCCTGATCCCCGCCTGTGCCTATCACCGCGACGAGGATCTCTATCCCGATCCCGAGACTTTTGATCCGGACCGCTTCTCGGCGGAGAAAGTGGCCGCTCGCGACTCCGTGGAGTGGCTGCCCTTCGGCGACGGACCGCGAAACTGCATTGGAATGCGATTTGGCCAGATGCAAGTCCGCGTTGGCCTGGCCCAGATCATCAGCAGGTTCAAGCTGTCCGTTTGCGACCAGACTGAGATCCCACTCAAGTACACCCCCATGTCCATCGTATTGGGCACAGTTGGTGGCATCTACTTGAAGTTGGAGCGCATCTAAATTCAATATCCCATTTGCCATTGTATATTCCTTATGCTAAGGATTTGATATAGACGACTTAAAATGACGTTTTCACAATTCGTGTTCAATTGAACTCTCAATTGTTCATCAACACCTTGTGATATTTTGTACTGAAGACATATTGTACTGATTATACATGCCATAGAAGAAGGGAGATTTTTATATCATATTTGTAAAACCTCTAACTTTTATTGTAAATAAATGTGTTATTTTATTAAAAAGTTCGAGTTTTACTTATCAGTAAGCTATTTAGAATTGGTGAAATATTTAGTAAAAACTCAAAAATATATTTACTTCAATTTTTACACTTTCTTACTAATATAGAAACTAAAGTCTAAGCAAGCATTAGCCAAAAAACTTAAAATGTAAAATCTATGACATATGTTCCTTGCCTTAATATGGTAAATCGCACACGTTTACTGTTTGGACGACTTGTTTGCTTACCAACAAGATGCATTTAGACAAATGTTGTTCACATGACATATGCAGATTCATAAGTTGCATTCGGGCTTAAGTGTATTTTCTTATGGCAGCATGCCACACGAATCGCCACCTGGCTAGTCATTGTGTTGTTGAAGTCATTGACTTTCCGCTGCTATATAGCTGAGCTGAGTTAATTAATATTCCCAGACGCTCTAATGTTTTGCATACTTCATACCACACTCGGTGGGTTGCTCAACCATAGCAGTGAAAACCCCAAATTAAAATATGGCGGTGAAGCATGCAACACGAGTCGACTAATTGTACCTGGCTTTACCTGATTAGGCAGTATGTACCCAGAAAAAAAATTACACAACCAAGTTTCAGGAGTACACAAATGTCAATGTCTTGTTAAGGCGATGAGATAACTTTTATAGCTTAAATAATACTAAAGTCTTCCCCGTTATCACAGAATTCCACTTCAGTTATCTGTGGTGTTTCTACTATAAGTACCAGTTTAAAATGATAGAATAAAATAATTTACAAAAATAATGGCTGACAATAGAGATAGTTGTATTTAACTATCAAGTCTAGTTATCAATGATTCTTATTAGAATTTTGTTAAAATTACTTTAACGATGAGGTTGTAATCATACTTTTAATTTACTTGATAAAATGACCTGCTATCACAATTGATTATAATTCAGATAAAATACGCACTTTAATAATAAAATTCTTATCTTTCGTTTGTATTTACAAAAAGTTTTTCAGGGTCCAAGCAAAGCATGAAACCATTTCTTAGTGTTTTGCGCCACAGAAACTTTTTCTACTTACTGTTCGATTGTGTGATTTAAGCTTCCAGTTGTTCTCCAGGCCAAGAAATTCTTATTTTTCAGTTTGCATACTTTTAAATTTATAAAAAGAACAAATAAATTTGCCTTACAACTGCAAGCGAGCCAAGAAAGTGCTTCGGACATAACGAAAGTTTTCAGCATCAATCGGCGTGTTAGTGATTTAAAGCCATAAAACATTCTTTTCAAAATGCATAAATTGAAAACTTTGAGCTTTCTTTTTTAATGGTTTGAAATGAGAAATCAACTTTTTGGGTCGCATTGGCACGCAGCAAATAGGGCAGTATTTTTAATGTATTTTTCACGGCGCTTTTGGATTAATAAAACTCCATAAACTTTTTAATTATGCAGGTAGGGAAATGTTTATCTAACGTCACCGCCGCATGCAACGCGTGGAAATTGAGGCAAGTGCCGAAAGCTGGGAAAACTGAGGGCGTGTAAAATGTGCGCCATAATGAGCACGACTCTAACGGTTCTACGAATATGAAGATAAAATGTAATTTGATAAAACTAATTATATCCTCCCTTGTTGGTTTTGACTCATATCATTAGCTCATCACTTGTCGAATTAACTTTTTTTATAAACTAATAGGTTGATTAAAAACCGCAAACAACTGCTATGTTTTAAAATAATAACTGATGACCTAATTAGCATAATTAATTAGACAAACAAACACAGCCTATGATTTATTTAGACACCTCAAACGAGGAAAGCAAATATTTTTTGTGGATGAGATATTTAGTACTTGTATCTGGCGGATACACACTCACTCGCTTTTTATGAGCATTGTGAGCAGTCATTGACTTGGTCTGCAAGTCGGCTCTTTACCTTCACCGTAGGAGGGCGAAATAAATTTAATTACAAGCCCGCAAGAAACAAATGTGGTTAAACAAAAAACAAGTGCAAAAACCACCGACATAAAGCATAACAAAAATAAAAGTGTCAAGGTTATTCAACCTGAACAATAAAGTATTTCGGTTATTAAAAGCCACAATTTTTCAGTAGTTTTTAGGTAGAGAGCTTCAAATTCCCATCCAGCATCATCTCATCTGAAATTCCATTAGCACGAGCATCATCAAAGCAAGTCATTCGCACGGCCATCGCCCAAAGTTAAGTCCACATCCTTGTTTGCCCAACAGAATTGGCCAGAGTGCCAGCTGCAATTCGAGACAAACTGCAGCAGCAACAGTAGCAACAATTGTTGCAACGACAGCAACAGCAACAGCAGCAACATCAACAGCTGCAACGGACGGAAGCGTGCTCATATGTGCGTAAAAAGTTTTTCAAGCGCGGCAGTAAACAAAAAGTCGACATGGACGTGGGATACTGGACATTTGGCCAAAAACAATGCTGTAGGTGCATGCGGCATGGCCAGGGATTGGGCTAGGGTTTCACTGCCACTATCGCTATCAGCCATGGCTGTGGATACTGATCCATATCCGTACATGTACACCGACATGGACGTGGACATGGCCACGGTCTTGGCCCGGAGCTTTTGCGCGGATTAATTGCATGCATCAAGCGAACGCAAAGGCTGTCACAACAGCCAAATTGCGAAATAAAATACTTTCATCTACACAACAAATTTTAGATGCCCTAACTGCAAGGAAAATATGTATCACAAAATCTATTTCTGTGTATATTATTTGTGATACATCAACATTTGGTACATTTGAATTTACAAACTATATTTTAAACAAAATTTATTAGAGCGATATTTAACCTTGCAAATTAGTTTCTCGATTCCAAAATTTCTGAGCTAAAAATATATTTGCAATGTTTATTTGCTGCATTTCTCAAAACAAATAAATTTGGAAGGAATATAAATGTATAGTTTCAAAAGAATGAACAGCACGCAGTAATGTGCACAAATTAATTTAATTTAATTTGATAAAAATTTTTAGAAATTAATTAAGTTAATTTTTTTTTTTGCTTATTTAAATTTAGCTAACCTTAATATTAAAAACGTTTTTTAAAGATAATATTTAAGAAATGTAGGGAATTAGGAAAAGGCATTTGATGAAAACCAAATGAAATTCGATATTTCAGCAAAGAAAATTCTTTGTTAATCGAAAAAGGGAATATCATTATTTGTAAGTACTCCAATTTCGGCTTTAGAACCTTTAAACGTGGAATTATAGCCTTTCATTTTCAAGTACCTACAATCAATCACTATAAATCAAACCTAATATTTGGCTTCATTTGTGATAGCGAAAATTGGGCTGTCAGTTAGCGAATGGCATCGGGAATATGAGACAGATTTGGTCAATTGAGCTGTCATCGCATAGAACGGCCCAATTAACCAGTCGCTCTACGTTGCCGCTGCACATGTGGCTGTTGGCTTCACTGCACCAACTTGCAACAGGGAGTTGCACACAAGAGTCGGCTACATGCAACTGAATCTCTGCTGGTTCCGCTGATTTTCTTTTCTGTTGCTGCTACTGCCGCCGTCAGTTGGCGGGCTTCAACTTCAATTTCAGTTCGCTTTGCGAGTCGTCGCCGTGCGGTTGGACAAATTCGAGACGGGTCGGAAAAGTTGCTGCTGGAGGCGAGTGTGGAAATCGGAGTGGTACACGACACACGGGGTCGGGAATTCGCAAAAAGAATGTTTAATTGAAGACCGCCGTGACACGCTTCCATGTCGTTTATCAATGGCAGTTGTGCAGCATGTGGCCCGGACTGGTTGCCCATATTTTTGGCAGTGCGTGCCTTTGGCTTTTACCTTAGTTAGTGGCAGACCGCTCTTTTGACCTCACGTTCGCGACCTGCAATCAAAAGCAGCAGCGACGAACAGACCAAACAAAAACATCAACAATTCCATTTAATCCGGGTAACGTGTTTGTATTTTTTTTGAGGGTTTTTCATATTTTCAAATGTCGCTCAGCCAAATTTGAATATGCAAAACTGCCCGACGACTGTCCAAAATCCAGAAACTGAATTCCAGTGGCGGTGGGAGTGAGTGAGTGAGTGAGAGAGAAGTGCGAAAGACAAAGAGGGAAAATGTTGTTCCGTCGCAGTTGTACGTATAACGTGGAGCAATCAACGCGACATTATGCAAAGGTAAAACATTGCATTGCAAACCCCACATTTATGTAAAAGATCCAGTGGCGAAAACGAAAACAAGAAAAAATGTACGTGCTTACATACGGTTATAGATACGAAAACCCATACGTAGATATAAGCTGGCAATAAGAGTATTTTGCTGCAGAGTGATAACAATATTTCTGAAACGTTTTATTATTTTAGCTTTTGACATCAACTTAAGTGTCAATCGAGTTCGACGAGAGAATAAAAGCTGGGCTCAAAACCGATAGATGTTCCTCCTAGTAATTTGTACACGAATTTGTAGTAAACAGAAAATGTTTATTGTATTTGCACAAATGTTATATAATACATTTAGCCTTTAGAGTACTAAAAAAAATAACCTGAAAACTATAAGAGCTATATAAATGGGATTGAATAGACTCTTGTGATGCCCAAAACGGGATTTCGCATTTATTGTTCACTTCCGCCAACGCAAACCACTAAATTTAATTGAAGAAAAAATTGTGTTTGGAAAAATGTATAACGACAAATTGTATTTAAATATATAAAAGCGAAAAACTGTGACTGAGGAAAGCTATTTTCTTCCTATTTGGTTTAAAGTAAAGGAAGTGTAGGAAATTGTTCTTAATTAAAATCTACTTTTAGTCCTACTTAACTTTGGAGATATGTCTTTCCTATTATATGAAAAATTGTTCAAGAAACCCAATAAACTTGCATTGTCCAAATCCTACAATAATATTAATGAAGATGGAAAATAGGGTCATAATAAAATTCAAGAATTCGGCTTAGGTGTACACAACATGTTTGAATTCTTTGTGATACAACATTGAATATGTTATTTCCAAAATTTTAAACAGCTTCGATCATTGTGGACTTATTTTCATTTACAGAGTCTGATATTCTTTTGCTCATGTAGACATTGCATGCCATGATTTACTAGGCTGCCAATACAAATTAAGAAAGCAAATAAATATCTATCTTCCATGAATGTATTGCAACGAAGCTAGTAAAATTCAGATTATTGTGTTACTCTTGTTAAATTTATTTGTAGGTTCGAATCATAAAATTACATCAGAAGCAACAAATTGCTTTTCCCAACTGGCAAACACACAAAGCTGGCAGCTTTCCAAATATTATTGTTTGGGCGGCAAATTCAATTCGGTTCTCGCCGGCTTAAGGAAATTACAAAAGGGAAATGCTGGTGGACAAATTTCAGTCGGATGGCCGCTTTTCACTTCCTTTTGTCTCCCTCTCTCTCTCTCTCTCTCTATCCCTCTCTCTTTCTGTGTCTGTGGGTCAACTTTTAATGCTGCAATAAATTAGAAAGCAATCAAATTTAATATGGACGCGGGGAGGGGTGTTGCAGACTCTTTTTGACGCTTGTCAAAAGACAAAAGCCGCAATAAATCAACGAGAAAAGCGAATGAGATTTGCGATTGCTGCGGAGTTGGCCAAAAGAAAAGGTGGCCCAACAGCAACTGTAATTACACGGAGCGGGAATTAATTAAAGTATATTTTATGGTCTCCATGCGGTGTAATAACTGTGCACACACCACACACACACATGTGCCAGCTAATGTGAGTTTAACAATTTCTCAAGTCTTGTTAAGCCAATTACACGGCAGGGCTCCACATCTCGCATTCTCGGATTCTCGGGTTCCAGTTTCTTGGTCGTCGAAATGGGGCCGCTAAAGCCCTCGGGTTAGTAGCCAAGATTCAAAAACAAGAAGGGCCCAGAACTCCAAGAAGTCTGGTGGGAAAACAAACAGTCTAAACGCAGATGCAAACGCAACTGGGTAATTGAAAATGTCATTGCAATGTTGCGGTTAGACAGCCAAAAGCCGCATTTGTTACATCGAATGGCCCTGCATTTCCGCTTTTGTTGCATTTCCCGTTTTCTTTTCGGTATCTCCAGCTTTTCACTGCCTGTGGCTTCTGCGGGCTAAGCGACAATGGAGCGATTACAGAGTTTTAAGCAAATGTTTGTCATGTCTAATGCCACCACGAGCAAATTGCGGCCATTTGCGTTAATTGTGTAAGGAGACAGCAGAAGAGAAGCCAAGTCTGGAGCAGTCAAGCCACCACAGAATGCTTAAGTTTCAGAGATAAATATTATATATACCACAGTAATCCATGGTTCGACTTAGTGATACTCCTCACTTAATTGAGAATGAATCGAAATCTAGCGGAAATCTAGGCAAGAATGGGAAAACAAAGTCTGGCCACTACACACACGCAATTTAATTTAAAATTTGCTATAAAATGTCGATAAAAAATTCTATATCCATTGACTGGTTCTATTTTTCGTTTTATATTTTCTTACTACGTAATTATTTTCTTATTTATCGAAAGATACAATATACTCTGAAGGCATAGAAATCGAATTTAATTTGCACTTCTATTTTATACAAGTTATTAATTATGCATTATCCAACTTTGTTAGCGTACAAAGTAATGTTATTGTGTTAATCGAAATGTGACAAACTTTAACATGTAAATTAAAGGGTGTTAATCGTAATTGGCTTCAAATCATTCTCCAGTTATTAAACTATGTGCTGTGTGTTCTGTGGGCGAAACTTAAATATGATTTTAAGAGAATGATCACAGCTCACACTGCTGGGTAACAATAATATTTTCTGAAAACAAAATCACTTAGTTCTACATTTCCTTTTAAGAGCAGCATACCCTTGCTTCGAAGGAGTACCGGGTGTTGAAAACACATACTTAACCCACAATGTAAGCGCTTTCTAACTTGATATCCTGGCCCTATTTATTTGCAGAGCGCCGTTACACTGTGCAACCTGGGAGTGGGTGCCACATTCGGGGAGTCCGTACTGCACGACTTGCCGCGGGACAGCACTGTGGTGACGAAGACGACCTGCGAACTGCTGCGCGTGGAGCAGCAGGACTTCCGACTTATTTGGGAGGTAAGTTCCTCGAATCCTGCCAAAGGATCAATCCATCTGCTCTCCTTCGGTTCCCTTCCTTAAATGAGCAGCTGTGCATGAGTTGCTAAAATGATATGCAGAAATGTGAGAGGCAGGGGCAACGACTATCTGCGGTATTCCTGCGTCATTGTCGAAAATATTTAATTAAAATTTCAATTAACATTTAATGATGCTCGTAGGGACGAGCCTGGGCCCGTGAACAGCTTTTTCCTAATGAAGTTCCAGGCCTAAGCCCGAACACATGGCAAGCAATTTGGGCCTCCGGTGTTAAGTGCTTTGGCTTTGCCGCAGAGTGGGGAATTAAGCCAAGTTTCTCTTGTGGGTTAAGTAGTTCTTTGTTTCGCCTACGTTTATGTGCGGACGGCATTAGAATGAATAGTGCAATGCATTATTTATGCCTATGTTGCATGTCAACGGACAGTTGAATGAAATGACAGGACTCGATGAGTACAGACAAAGCGATAGGATAATTAATTGGAAAGGCTCTCAACTGAACCAAACTGGTTACTCAAAACGGTTCGATTGGATGAATGCCTTTGACCGGAAAAGGAATTATATTTGCATTAGGCAAGCCACAAGGCAGGCAGGAATGTGGCAAAGACCCTTGGCAAAGCATCTTTTTGGCCATAGTCAACCGCAACATGGCTTACACATGCCAAAATGTACATATTTGAGGGACCCACATAATCGGGAAAAAGCCACTGAAGAAAACGGAAGCCGCACTTCTCGATTTGAATCAGGCTCCACCTTAGAGAGCTTGCCATACACGAAATACCTCGATTGGGTAATCAAATCTTGGGCGGGAGTGATATCCACTTTATTTCTGCCAGTGCCCGCATGCAAAACTCGATGTGAATTTCTGTGTTAAATTCGAAGACCCCACTAACAATGCCATTCAGCCAGGGGCCCGAAGTCATCCCCTGTGGCAGCCACAAAAGGTACAAAAGGGAAAACCCCGCCACACACATTCGAGCTACCAGAATTAGTGAGGGACGTGTGTTTACCTTATTTGTTAGGAGGACGGAAAAACGAGCAGGAGCCAAACCTCAAATTGGGGCATATACTATTTTGCAACATTATGCCAACATTGGCTTACCGAAAGGCAGCTCCAGTTGAACCCAACGATAACAAAGTAGCTGCGACAGCAGGGCCACCACATGTCACGTATACGCAGTGTGCAACAATGGAGTGAAAGTGGGCGGTGGCTGCTTCGATGCTATGGTTGCAGTACCATAAAAATGCGAACTGGGGAATTTTCTCAGCCACTGCCACTGCCACTGCCACTGCGTAAATGCGATAAAATCAAGGGGAGAATCGAAAGGGAATAGGAGAAATATTCGTAAGAGTGTAAGGGATATAAGCCATTGAGTTCATGGAACTTGTCATCCTTGGCTCCCGCCCGCCACTTTGTGCCCCTTGGCATAGTCGAGCATTTGATTTGTGCGCAAATATTTGCTCGAGTGGCCAAATTGAAAATGTCAGTGAAAGCAATTGTAGTCCCATATGGCGGGTGAAAGGGAATTTCGGGTTAATTACCAGTCTCGTTTCACCCAAAACCTAGAGGGCACAAAAGTGAATACCAAACCAGCTAGCAACTAGCAGCCACTTACCATTGAATGGCTGCCAATTATTCCGGACAAGCGTTTCAGCAATCCTCGGATTGGCATTGGAATTGCGGTTGGGATTGGCATTGGGATTGCGATTGCGATTGTAAAAATGTAGTAGTCAATTCCAAATCGAAACGACGGACGAAGTCGGATGTAAGTCTTGCATGGCCGCCTCGTAATCAATGGCGGAAATTACACTTGGCACTCGCGGTAAATTCTCAGATTGCTGCTGAGTGTGCGAATATAACTCAATTGGCGGGTGCTACGCTTAATGCGATTCAATGCCACTTGATTGCTAAATATTTGCATTTAATTTCGGGCGTGTTCTGCGTTTGCCCAAATGCCGTTCTAGCCGCTGATGCAACCGCGGCATTGCCAAACATGTGGTCTGCGTAATATACAGCCCATAAATATTGCAGCCGACTCTATTGAGAGCCCCGTGTGGCTTGCATGCACAGTTGCATGTCCATGGTCACGGGGTTATTTATTTATGCATAAACACAAGTTGCACATGTGAACCCATAAGGGAGATAGATGTGTGGGGGGTTGAGGGGATGGACAGGATGGGGAACAGGGATCACTGAAGGATTTCGAAGCCTTTGGCGCAGGAGGAGACAAATTCACTTGAGTCATCAAAGTGCCTGCTGCACCGCTCAATTTAAATTGCATCTATGTTGTGAACACTGTTCAATGAACACACTTCTGGTAAATCCACAGGATTTACTCAACAGTTTCTTCAGTTCTTTGGTAGTGCTTTGCACTGATTTCCTTTTGGTTAACTTGCAAGAAAGAAACGAGAATTTGAAGTATTTTTGCAGATAGTTTTTTTCATTGTTTTACCAAACGGAAAATAACAAACTGCGATATTTACCAAGAGATGCTTTGTATATTTTCCCAAAACGGTTTTCTTTAGTCCAAAGAAGTCTGTACCTGCCAAATTATTTAAGCGGGTCTTAATATTGTTTTTAAGACTTGAGTTTGAGATTAAACGGTCAAACTTTCGCCAGAAGTGGCAAAACGCCCTAGGAATATCATAAACGGGAGTGTTTACAGTGTTATATATTTATTTTATTATCATAAAACCATTAAAAGTGGCAATGTGGTACACTCAGATGGTCTCATTCAAATTTGTTTGCATTTTAAATGGTAATGGCTGCCACGCTCTAGCCGTTCTAACATATTTTCTCCAAGCAAAACAATGAATCCTCGGGAAAAGTTTTAAGCAAATAGCTTGAAAACTTGGAAACTGGTGGCCACTAAAATATATTTATCTATGAGCCATTTTTAGGAAGACAGTTTTTCAAGCTAATAGCGCTCTTGAAATTTATGTGCATAGACTTTGTCGTTGGAGCTTATATGAATATATCAGGCGAAAAGCCTTTGTTATTCTTGTTCCTTACAATTTCATTTATTTTTCAATACCATTGAATTTATATGATTCGCTTCGATTACCTTGTTTAAAACATTGTTTTTGGCCCATATAAATTTAATAATGAACTCGTTGGAGCTTATTATCAGGCGAAAAGCCTTAATTTTTCTTGTTTCTGTTTCCTTTCTTTTTCAATACCATTTAATTTATATGATTCGCCTCGATTACCCGGTATAAAACATTGTTTTTGGTCCATATAAATTTAATAATAAAATCGCCACAATGGCATCTGTTTTCAGTTTTCCAATCAAAGGCAAAGTAAAGTTTCCTGGAAGTACATAACTCGTCAGAAACCATCACGGTTCAATTAATGTGTCTGACATTCAAGGCGAGGGCCTATAACCCCTATAGCCCCCCCAACCCACTCAAACCCCCTCCCCCTCAACACTTTCTACGCCCACTCAGTGGGTGGCACTCATTTCGGCGTGCTGTGCGTTTGATAAGCAAAGTGAGTTTAATTTGCGTTGACGACGACGCCAACGCAGCGTTTGTCGCTTATCAGCGGACAGAAACTCAAGTGTTGCCAGGCGTCTTGGCTCCAATTTTAACCCACCTTCAGCTAATGGGTCTTATTGAGCACAGGAAATCGAAAGAAACTCAAAGAGAAATGTACAATATTGGACGTTGACAGGCCTTGTCTATGAACAACACGGTATTTCCTTCCCTGTTTAATTAGTTTGAAAAATGATTTGGAACATCATTTTCAAACATCATGGGAACTAATAATAATAATTTAAGGAAAGTTAAAAACATTTAAATAAAGATTGGATAACAAATGATAAACGAATGTTTATGATGTATGAAATATTGCCCTAAGCCCTCAAGAAATTTTTTATAAATTTTAAATTAAATTAGAAGGGGGCCGATTTCATTTCATTACCCCTTCAAAGTTAAACATTTTTTTTTTGTATATAGTTTTTATGTCCAGAGTTATACTGATCAGAAAAAAAATCATCAAATGATCATCAAAAAATCACCAGAATCAACCAAACTATAAAAATAAAATCTCTATAAAAACTGCAGGGGTAAAATAATTTACTGAGTACATTTTTGTATACAAGTTTTCATTTCCTTGATCTTTTGTTCAGGTGAGTTTATGCTCAAACTAAAAGTAGTAAAATGGTATCGTACAGACTTTACATTCGTAAACAAAGTTGTTAGCGACTGAATAATATTCTGCTAGTATTAATAGTTCTTTTGTTAATTCTTTGTTAATTATTCACTTGAAGAGCTTTTATTGGAGCATTTTGGTTGTCAAAAGTTAGTGGGTTAAAGAATTAGAAACGTGAACAATGAAGGGGCTTCGGCAACCCTTCTCCTTGATAAGTGATTGCAAACAACGAGGCTTCTATGTGTTTGTCGACTGCGTAAAGCTATCAGTTGGCAAATAAGCGTTTGGCAGACCTTACCTGCCAGCTCGAACTCCAGTTCCAAGTGAAAGTGACCCCAAAGGCTGCCCCGCATGGCAGCTGGCCGGCAGCGCTGGTCCACCCAGATTGTGGCCGGCAGTGACCTGACCCCCGGCGTCCTCCTGCTCCGCTACCGACGGCACAGCGGCGGGGAGGAGCAGATGGCGCCCACATTGGGAGCCACCAAGGCCACAGCTGGCGCCACTTCCGCCGCCGTCAAGCGGCGAAGGCGACTGGAACGGGGGCACATGCCGCGTCCGCAGTCGACGGCATTTGAAATGAGCAACGTAATTGGAATCTGCCAGTGCAAACAATTCGCAACAACCGATAAGCACTCTTTATTAATGGACACTTACGCTTTCCATTGCAGAAAAACAAGGAGTTAATGAATGACATTTTCACCAATTGCAAATTGAAGAACGGTATGTAAACAATGAATTCCACAGTATCCTAGAATTAGTACTCGTATGACTAACTCATCAGAAAGCTTCCATAGGTGATTAATGTCTTTGTATTTTTGTTTGAAAACAATATTCTTTGTATTATCTTTAGTGGTTGCGTGAATACGAATGTTTATTTTTATTTTGACTGACTTTATTATTACTATGAGAACTGAAATTAAACAGCTTCATCATCATTTAGAAACTGAAAACAAACAGCACACGAACTGCTACTGGCTGTGCCCATAAATCGAATAAGCAAATTATACTCACATTACACAAGCTATACAGTTGGAATAACAACAATTTATTAACACCATGGGTGCGTTTTTAGGTTTTGGTCCCACCGTGCAGGCATCAGCCGCGGCTACATCGCCCACCAAGCGACCTCTCAGCCCGGACCATCCCAACCCAGCGCTGCCCATTACTGAGGTGAGCACAAAGTGTACAAAGAACACAAACCAGCCAACAGAAAAGCCACCTCGAAACTCACATAAATATTATAAATGTTATGTCCTTACATTGACGACGACAAATGAGTTAATTTGCTGCTCCAGAAGCTGTCAAGGGAATTACAAAATATTTATGTGTTATTCATGAGGGGGGGGGGGGGAGAGGTCTTGTTTGGGACATTTCCTCTGGCTTTGACATTTGGCCCTAACCAAATGAGCTGGACTTTCGGATGGGGAAATTAAAGAAATTTGAAATCTTTACAGACGCCGAGTCCTGCTATGAACCGTATGGGCTGGGCCCTACGCATACTACTCGTCGCCGACAACTCCAGCTGTCTGAAGGATCGAAAGGTGAGTGTGGGGGTGTGAGGGGGTGTGGGGGGTTGGAGTGGAGCTTAACGCCTTTGCGATGCTAATTATCCCGCCCGGACAGGTCTCCGGCAAGCTAATCCGCAAGTGCGCCCCCGGCACCGAGCTCGTCGACTGGCTGGTCAACCTCTCGCCCATCGTCCACACCCGCGCCCAGGCGGCGGGCATGTGGCAGGCCCTCGTCGAGGAAGGAGTTCTCGCACACGGTGAGTTCTGACTCTGACTGCTGACTATTTGATGCTCACTGGCATAGATAAGTGACTAAATCCATACCCCATCCGCAGTCAACAAGGAGCAGCCGTTCAAGGACAAGTGCTTTCTGTACCGCTTTCGCCTGGACGAGGAGGGCGGAACGGCGGCAGCAGGAGTGCCCCAGGCGGAGGATCTAGGAGCGGCAAACGAACACATCCGCGAAGGGCTGAGTGCACTCTTCCAGCGTGGTCCTGACGCCACACTGCGTATGATATTGCGCAAGCCGTAAGTACCGCAGAATAATTGTGAATATTAGACGGATAAAATAAAAGTATGACTCCACTGTGACCGATTTTCAATCAGCGTCACCCTCGATCTTAAACAAAAAGTATCCTAAGCACCAAAAAGTACATTTTATTATAAATTATTTAAATAAAATTAGGGACCAAAAATAGTCAATAATGGATATCTTTTAAGGAACTACTTTCGATTTACTTTTTAAAGTCAAACTCAAAATTCTTTTTACTCATGCCGACAAATTCTCAAAAATTTTAAATTACTTTACAAACTATTTACTTTTGACAGTATAAAGTGTATAAAAGTCAGCCAAACTGGAAGCAAAGTAAATAAAAATAGGCCTTAAAAAATATCTAATTTAACGAATATCCTTCTTTGGCGTATACGTTTTTGTTTCTCCAACTCGGGAACAAGCTGAAACTGATGAAAAACAACTAAATTGGTTTAATATTCACGAAAACCACCAGAATTCTAAGTCGAGAGCTCGGAAACTATCAGCAAAGTAGCTTTAATGAGGTCAAGATTCTCTTGTTTATTTTGAATCCTCCCTGTTGAACAATAACTTATTTTTGATGTGCGAGTAATTAATTTAACCTGTAAAGTTTCTAATGAAAATGTCATATATTGTGCAATTGAGTAGCCATTAGCATCGTCACGAAAGTTAAAGTTAAAGTTACCTGAAAATGCATTGGGGGAATGATGTATATCACAAAATTCTTCATTTGTTGACCCACAGTTCGCACGAAAGGACATCGGAGGAACTGGAGCTGGTCTTCGAGGAACTGGTCCACATCGCCGCCCTCTCCCATTTATCGACCAGCATCAAGCGGGAGCTGTCTTCGATTTTCGTGTTCGAGGCTCATGCCCAGGCGGGTACAATATGTGAGTATCTGGCCGCAGAATCGATGGCTCCCCAGATTGCCGAGATGTGATTTTCAAAGAGAGAAGCGGCAAAAAAGTTGAGGAAACATTTTAATTAAGACCCAGCCAATTATGTCTCAATAAACGGGTCAGCCATTAGAGCTGGAACAAGTCAGCGGATTCGAGATTTCTAAACACTAATCACGACTTTTATCCTTCAACACGTTTAACCCATTACGACAACAGTATTCAATCAAGGCGACGAAGGACGCTCCTGGTACATCTTACTCAAGGGATCTGTGGATGTTGTGATACACGGCAAGGGAACTGTTGCCACACTGAAGACTGGGGATGATTTCGGCAAACTGGCCTTGATAAACGACGCACCCAGGTGAGTGATGTGGAAACCAGGCAATCCGTCAGTTGGCAATGTCATTGACAATTGAATCATTTTCATTGCGGAATTCTTAAACGTTTGGGCCATCTTTAACCGAGTGAAACTTTTGCAAAAGCCTCTTTGGCTGACCCTTGTGCTCTCCTATTTTCTAGTGGCCTGTCTGGGTTGAAAGCCCCACGGGTTGACAATGGCCAAATAGCCACAATGGCCTGAGTAATAGTTCAGGCGGAGCACTTGGTGCAACGGACGAGATAACAGGCAACAACCTCCACAACAGCGACAGATAACGAGCGGCATTGTGTGCCATTTTAAGGCAAACAATTGAAAATTGAAACAAAATATTAGCCAAGGCCCATGTCCAATTTGTAAGCCATTTCCTAAGCTGTCGCTTGAGCGGACGGCAAAGGAAGGGACCTATCAAAGAGTTGCCAAATAATGGATTTCTCTCCCATTGTTTGATATCAAAGAGCTACAGCCCGTTAAAATAGAGCAAAACACAACTTCAATACGTTGAAAAGTACCTTTGCAGTAAGGTATTTTTTCCACTATATGAACTACAAGTATATGCGAATTAAATGCGAGTGCATTTCCGTTTACAGTGCACACATTTAAAGGATAACTAGTTTAAGCTTCCATCCAGCTTTTTGGTTAATTAAAATTGTCAGAGAGGATGTTTGCCTTCAACAAATATAATAAATCGCGCTGCCGTGAATCGTGCTTATATAGCTGCATTCTGGTAAATAATTTCGCATATCGATTGAGTTCATTTGCCAACTGCAGGAGCAACTTTGATGGCTGCTACCGCTGAAATCCAATTTGAAATATTTTCCGTAGTGGCAGGCTCAAAAGCAGTGCATACCGACAGCAGAGCATATATTTTTCATATTTAAAGCTATTTATGCGACCGCGCATATACTGCATTTTTGTAACCTATCAAATGCAGTTTGCTTGGTGGAAATTTGCTTGTTAGTTAAAGTTTTAACCATTAAATGCAACAGAATCGTTTAATGAGTATATTTTTATTCCAAATGCCTTCCAAGAGATTGCTAATTAGTTATCAAACTTTCCGGCAGAGCTGCTACCATTGTACTCAAGGAGAACAATTGCCACTTGCTGCGCGTGGACAAGGAACACTTCAACAGGATACTGCGCGATGTGGAGGCCAATACCCTGAGACTGCAGGAGCACGGCAAGGATGTTTTAGTGCTCGAGCGCGTGGCCAAGCAACGTGGACAGCATTCGGCATTTAAGTGAGTGTCTAATCAATTTTTAATGCGCCTTCAAATTTAATTGAAAGTCGCAGCCGGGTTCTGATTTGATGGGTCGCGGGTATTTGGTTTTACGGCCACATTTCGCTTCGATGGAATGCCAACTTTGATATCCTTAGTATTGTCTCCGATTAAAATGAAAAAAGGGCGCTATACAACCTGTTTTAAATCAATAATATAATTAATATCTACAAACATTCATTTTCCTTTAAATTATTAAAAGTAGTATTTTTTTACAAAATAAGTAAAACAATAACATTTATTCAAAAACTTGTTTTGAAATTAGGTTTTCCATGAAAAGGGTACATTGAAGTTGACTAAAAGTTAATCAAATTAAAAAGCAAAACCAAAAGTTTTTCCAATCTTTTTCATCATAAAAGCATCGCAAATGTTTGTAAAACAAATAAGACAAACTCTCTCATTCATTTAAATAATTTGTGATATGACATTTTTCGTACATATCCTTCCAGTCGAAAAAAAGATTATAGAAACGAAGGAAATATCTCATGCTGTTAATAAATTAACTATGACCTTTAAGAGGATTTAAATAGTTAATCCGTTTGTAGATAGTCAACTTAGAAAAGATAAAATATTTAAAATTTATTTTTTCTACCTAGATACACGGTAATGTCGGGAACTCCGGCCAAGATGCTGGAGCACCTGCTGGAGACGCGACTGGGTCAGTCGGTCGGCGGAATGGACCCCTTTCTGGACGACTTCCTGCTCACGCACATCGTATTCATGCCCGTCGTGCAGCTGGTTGATGAATTGGCCAACTAATATCCTTTTTAAAACACAAAAATCACCGAAAAATATTTTAAGCCTTTGAGTCAGTCCTTGGCAATTCCAGCCACGTCTCAGAACTTAATCTGCGCCGTGAACCACTTTAAATTCCCCTGTAGCTCTTGTATCATTTCCAAGGTCCGTTTAGGTAGGTTCAGGGTGCACTTTAAAAGTGCACCAAAAAGAAAACCCCTCTTGGACTAGGCCATCTCGTGCCCGAGTCACGTTCCCATGGGTGGGAACACGAAACATTTCCACAGCGACAGTTTAAGTGCCGGCAGCACGCAAGCCTCTACACATGACCCCGATCCCGGCCAGCTGGTTTGGGTGTGGATGTGGATGTGGGTGTGGGCGCGGGTGTGCGGAAAATTCGGGTGGCTTTTTGGGCTCGAGTGTAGCAGAAAATGCTAACAAGCAACACTTCCGTTTCGGCGCAGGGAGAACAATTCAACTTCAGTCGAAACAAAGCCACAATGATGACTTGGGTCAGCGTTTTCGGAATGCTTCTATGGGGGAGGTAAAACTCTGCTCAATGATGCCTGAAACTAATCTCACAATCTGCATCGAAATACGTGATGAGTTTAATAAGCAGGCAGGACTAAGCAACAAGGTTAGGAGAAATGCGGGACAGAAATCAATAACCAGATTCCGCAGGTCGGAAAAACCATTTTGAGTCCTACTCGACCCTGTTTGGTAGTGTAGGAGGTATCCAGAACCCAGCAAATCCCACTCTTAATCCCATTCGCCAGGCCAAAACGTAATTGGTTTCCCCCTTAACCGCCGTGTACCTTCCATTGCGATGCCCATGAGGATGCCCAGACGCCCGAGGATCGGGAGTACATAATCAACTTCAAGAAGCGCGTGATCCAGTTCATGCAGAAGTGGGTCATGGCCGTGCGGCATGCGGCCTTCGAGGAGCCCAGCGTCTGCGACTTCATCGAGGACCTGGCCGCCGAGGTGGAGGCCGATCCCGACCTGAACGAGGAGACCAGCATCGTGCACAACGTGCTCACCCAGATGGCGCGCTACCAGGAGGACCGCAACCAGAACGCCGGCCAGAAGTGGAAGCTGCCGCCCAACGGCCAGCCCATCTGTCTGTTCAGCGGCAATGCGACGCCCTCGAAGACGGTCATTCGACCAGACGATGACAGTAAGTGTCCCCCTCGTTTCCCACTGAGAAAGTAGTTCTTAGGACCAACACAAGCATCATAAAAATTTATTTGTTCCTTCAATATCTTGAAATATATATTAAAGAACTTTTTATGGGCTTTAAGCCGAAACTTAAGTAGACAAACGTCTTTCAGAGACTTAAATATTTTCTCTTAATGAAATACAGAGAAATACAAATTGAACGACAGTCCAACAAAATTTAAAATATTGCAAACAAAAAATATTTATAGTATAATACATAAACCTTCATAATAAAACTACCATCTGTTAGAGATAGAGAATTCGAGTTATAGAATACATATCACGATGAAAATTTATTTTCCATTGCCAATATAATTAATTCAACTAATAGGGAAGTTTTATTTAAGGAAGTTAAACTGTATAAATAAATGTCTGATTTAAGTCCAGTATTGTAGACTATATAAAAAAATATTTAGTTCACCGGCTTTAAACATTCTGGTTCCTTAATACAATTTTGTTTTTCAGTAATTTTCCGCGTCTATTGCGCCGACCACACCTACTGCACCCTGCGATTCCCCATGCACACCACGGCGGAGCTTATAAAGGCATGTGCCGCCGACAAGCTGCAGCTGAACCGGGGACCCGAGGACCTCGTCCTGGTGGAGGTGAAGTCGAACGGGGAGCGTTCCGTGTTCAAGGACAACGATGTCAGCATACCAACAGGTCTGTCGCTCAATGGCCGCCTGTTTGTCTCCGTCAAGGATCACCTGGATGCCTTGGTAAGCGGTTGTCCCTGGATGTTGTATGGCCATTTGTCATCCCTGCTTTTCCCACAGACTCAGCTGCAGGAGCAAGAGGGCCCCACCGAGGGGGTGGACATCGACCTGGAGATTCTGAGCACCAAGGAGCTGGCCTACCACATCACCCTGTTCGAGTGGGACCTGTTCTGGGCCGTTCATGAATACGAATTACTGTATCACACCTTCGGGCGGCATCACTTTGGCAAGGTAAGATAGCAAGCCAACTTTTGCCAAAAAGTCTCAAAAGTCTCGTTTGGGTAATTAGCCTGCCAGACACTGACCGCAAAACTGTTGCCATTTGTCATCTGCTGGCAAATTAAGTTAGCCCAGAGTTTTGCCACTCAAAGAAATTAAAGAAGGCCCGAAACTATTTGACTAAACTTTCCCAAATTGATCGAATTTCTCCATTTCACCCACAGATCACGGCCAACTTGGATGTCTTCCTGCGCCGCTTCAACGAGGTTCAGTACTGGATTGTCACCGAACTGGTATCCACGCCAAGTCTGAGTAAACGCGTAGGTCTGGTCCGGAAGTTCATCAAGCTGGCCGCCTAGTAAGTTATGCAAATATGTCTTTTGAATAGGATATACTGGACTCATTAAATAAATGAGTACATTGATTATTTCCAAAATATGTAAAAGGGCCTTTTCTCTTTATTATTATACCCTTGCAGAGGGTATTATAATTTTGGTCAAAAGTGTGCAACGCAGTGAAGGAGACATCTCCGACCCTATAAAGTATATATATTCTTGATCAGGATCACCTCCTGAGTTGATATAGCCATGTCCGTCTGTCCGTCTGTCCGTCTGTCCGTCTGTCTGTTTCTACGCAAACTAGTCTCTCAGTTTTAAAGCTATCGAGTTGAAACTTTGCACACAGCCTTCTTTCCTTTGCACGCAGTATATATGTCGGAACGGCCGGGATCGGCCGACTATATCCTATAGCTGCCATATAACTGATTGATCGGAAATGCCATAACTTTGGTGTTTGTAAAGTTAGGAAGTTGGAATTTTCTATGGGTTTTATATTTGGCCAATCAATCCGACCTACCAAATTTCATAAGGATCGGCCGACTATATCTTATAGCTGCCATATAACTGATTGATCGGAAATGCCATAACTTTGGTGTTTGTAAAGTTAGGAAGTTGGGATTTTCTATCGGTTTTATATTTGGCCAATCAATCCGACCTACCAAATTTCATAAGGATCGGCCGACTATATCCTATAGCCGCCATATAACTGATTAATCGGAAATGCCATAACTTTGGTGTTTGTTAAGTTAGGAAGTTGGGATTTTCTATGGGTTTTATTTTTGGCCAATCAATCCGACCTACCAAAGTTCATAAGGATCGGCCGACTATATCTTATAGCTGCCATATAACTGAACGATTGGAAATGCTATAACTTTGGTGTTTTTAAAGTTAGGAAGTTGCGATTTTTTATGAGTATTAAGAATGCATCATATCAATAATTTTTGGAGAATATAATTTACAGAGTATTCTGCAAGGGTATATCAACTTCGGCTCCGCCCGAAGTTAGCTTTCCTTTCTTGTTTTTGATTGCATCAATAGAAAAATCAATCTGCCAATATTATAATTGCTTTTTCTTAATGCCAGAAAGAATTATAACTAAATCCTCCATACTTGATAAAATGCTATATATTCCGTAACATCATTTTGAAAAACAGAATATGACTTATAGGATTTTTTGGATGCATTGGGTCCTAAAAATTATATACTCACTACCTATTGTCCTGTTACAATATATGTTGTATACCTGAAATACAACTTATGTTATTTAGTAAAACTTATGAATTTAAAGATTTTGGATTCAAGTTCAAAAGTAATCAAATAAAAATCATAATAGATCTAGTGGAAAGCCTTTTACCGATAAAGACACAATATTAATCGGCTTCATTCATTAATTCCAGCTGCAAGGAGTACCAGAATCTGAACGCCTTCTTCGCTGTCGTGATGGGGCTGTCCAACATGGCGGTGTCCCGGCTGCAGCAAACCTGGGAGAAGATCCCGTCGAAGTTCAGGAAGATCTTCCAGGAGTTCGAGGCGCTGATCGACCCCAGTCGCAACCACAGGGCGTACCGCGTGTTCGTGGGCAAGCTGCAGCCGCCGCTGATCCCGTTCATGCCGCTGCTGCTGAAGGACATGACCTTCGCCCACGAGGGCAACAAGACCAGCCTGGACGGCCTGGTGAACTTCGAGAAGATGCACATGATGGCCCAGACGATGCGCACCATCCGCTTCTGTCGCTCCCGGAGTCTGGGTAAGTCCGCCATCCGAAAAGTAAAGTGCTCATTAAAGTTCGATTTGCCGCAGGACTGGAGCCGCCATCGCCGAAGAGCGAGGGGGAGGTGAGGTCGTACATCAGCAGCTTCCGCGTCATCGACAACCAGCGGGTGCTCACCGCCATGTCCCAGAAGGTGGAGCCCACCAGGAAGCTCTAAGCCCGAAAGGCCCTGTTATCCGATTAGCTTGTAGCGCGTAGTATGTGTCTAACCCCGAGTGTGTGTGTTAATCAAACCGCAATTAGCTGCACAGTTATGAGCTTAGCCGGGTTGTTATCGGGAACGGCAATTTGGAGCACGGCCATCACAACCATCACAACCCGGACAAACTTTCATCCACATCCGCATTCGCATTAGCTTAAGCTACAGTGTATCTATGACCCCGACTATGAACTATCTCAATCTTCTAATGAACTGAAACCCAAAAACGCATTTCAATGCAAACGAGAAACTTTTTGCTTTAGTACAAAACGAATGATGGAAAACAAATTTAGAATTCGGAAATCCCGGCGGAAACCGAAACGAATAAAAACAAAACTTGGACGTGTGTGATACTAAACATTTAGAGGAGGCAACATCAAAACAAACAGCACTAAACTGCATAATTTCCTACAAAACTTTACTATATAAATCCTACGCAAGCTAGTAAAATAATTTGTAAAATTGTATAACGTATGCAAGAGCATGGAATCTATTTTTTTAAAAACCCTAAACTAAATCCAACTATTTAACAGTCTAGTTGAAGCTAGTTATTAACATGTAAGCTATGTAGCGGATAAGTTATTCTATTATTAGTTTCGAGTTTTTCTTTCATTTGGTAATTCTTTACGCTCCTAAGTACAGCAACTCGCAAATAAAATACGAAACCATTTATTAATATTTATTTACACAACCATTGTTTGTTTTATTTTGTAGAAAATGTAGTCCTTTTTATGTTAAGTAAGCTATTAAATATGCATACGTAAGTGCATATAAAACATTAAACACTGGAGAGGGACCTTATTAGTTGTAGTTTTGTACATATAGACGTGTAAAACCATTTACATGGATTATGCACTGATTATGACTGTGTTCAAAACATGGGTAGTATGTACAATTAAAAAATTTCAATCGAAATACTTCAAATACAACTTAATTGAATGGGAAGAGCACTTAATGCATAATGAGAAATATATAAAAAGGTGTGGGCGTGCTCTTTTTTTCCTATATTTTTGGTAATCTAGAGAGTGTTCCAAAAAGAACACTCGGTTTTCTCATTAATGAGATTAAAAAAAAGATCTGTAAACGATTCATAAAAAAACATCTCAATTTTTAAATGTTTTCCATTGACAACATTACTCCTATTTTGAACACAGCTGTATATATTTGTTGTTATCAATATATTCGGTACTCATAGAATAAGGGCTACACCCTCTGTATGGACAACAATCAAAGTTTATGCATCTCGATTTTATATCACAGAAATTCACAAGCCAGTCAAGTTTTTTCTTTGTCACGGTCAGCGCAATGTAGAATACTACTTTTTTTTTGGAATCACCTACTTAGAATGATTCAAATATTTTACATAAAAAACTAATGTAGAAAAATAAATGAAAGCCTTTTTAATACAAAATATGTGTACCGAGTATCCTAAAGTCGGATAACCGACTAAAGAGTTTTTCTTTTTCAAGAGTCAACCTCTACTGAAAGCCGTTTGACCTGTGGGGTCTGGCGTAAAATGGAAGAAATGCCTTATGCCGACCCTATGGGTAAAACGAATTTTCTAGTATGAAATCGTAGTAGATAATCCTGTATTTGTAGTTACCATTCTAACCCAACTCCTCTCCCAAGTAAAGGTCTCTCAAACAACGATTTATCTCATAAACAAACTCCATTCCTAGATGTAACCAAAACTTTGACCATGATGCGTAGAATATAATTGTCGTGTTTAATAACATTTTTTCCTTTACGTACACCAATCGAACAAACAATATATATTTAACTGTAATCCAAGACATTAAGTATCCAGTGGTTTCTCCCTCAAACAAAGTAATACAAGCAAGAGCAAACGAATTTTCAATACAACTTTTATAGATATAGCGAACCGATTCAAACGATACAATACTGTTTAGTTTATAGTTAATGAGATGTAAAAATGTAATATTGATTTACAAGCAACGCAACACCAATTTTAGTATGGAACAGTTTGTAAGTAGAGTTGGAAAGCCTTTAATTACTTTATCTACACCACGTGCTTCGGAAACGGGTAGAATCTATCACAATCATCCGCATAGAATTGTGTAGGCGTTATAAACCCGACTCAACCTAACAATCCTTTGAGGAAATTTTCGATAAAAATAAAACAACTCTTATAGCATTAATGGGACGAGAAGAGTATATAATGTATTAAATATTTATCTAACGGATCCATAAATATAGCATATAGTTCGTAGAACCTATTATTAAGTAATCGTTTCCGAAAAGAGGAAACCCTTATGTGTCAAAACCAAGAATGTTTCTATATTTTTGAGTACTGCTATGTTAATGCCAACAATACACAGCAATTCTTGCTATTGTTGTGGACTTTCAATAATACAGATATAAATACTATATACATATACCAAAATATTTAATATGCAAGTACTCTAAAAAGGGAAAATTTCAAATTTTACTTGTGATTCGATTTGACAATCTCAAAACATAACTCTATGAACTTTTAATTTTTCCAATATTACCTAAGCACTTTGCATAAATTCAACATCATTGGGTAACTCACGGATGCACACAAACAGATATATTCATGCTATACGTATATACCTCCGTTACCAAAATATAGCTAATGCCAATCATTCATAATCAGTCAGTAAATGTTCGAGCCGTAACTAGTACTAACCACTAAATGTTCAAATCAGTGTTTACATGTCTAACGCAAAACAATCTTGAGGTTTACTTACCTACCATATAGCAAAATAGAATAAATAGTTCGTAATACTGGATGAAGGAGGCTCCCAAGAGCTCACAGTAAGAAGACAACACCAACAAACCACTTAGAAGTAATTAAATCCATCGAGTATGGAATAGACGTGCATATTGTGTAGCAGAACCAGAGATCTTTTAACCGTACTACCAGATTACATATACTAATTACGTGTATACCCATATTGCGATGAGCGAAGTGAGATTTATGCAAAGCAGAGTAAATATTTTAATGGCAAACCTTAAATGTTGAAACTAAGTGTAAACCAGCATGTATCTTTGAATGTCTAACATTTTGAACTCAACTAATATTCAAATAAAGATTTATGTGTTAGCAAATCCCTACTTGTTTTTTATTCGTGTTTATGGGGAGAGATATCTGTTTTAAAACAAACTATCGCATTTTTTAATGCTGAGAATAACTGTGAATCAAACAAGACAATAATATCATTGATCGATTGGGTTTTTACACCATTGTATTATCATTTTTTGCACAATGAATCAAATTAATTAGTATACTTCATAGACCACTTTATCTAACAACAAGAAAGCAAAGCTAACTTCGGGCGGAGCCGAAGTTGAAATACCCTTGCAGAATATTCTGTAAATTATATTTTCCAAAATTATTCATTTGATACATTCTTAACACTCATAAAAATCCCAACTTCCTAACTTTAAAAACACCAAAGTTATAACATTTCCGATCAATCAGTTATATGGCAGCTATAGGATATAGTCGGCCGATCCCGTCCGTTCCGACTTATATACTGCGTGCAAAGGAAATAAGGGTGTGTGCAAAGTTTCAATTCGATAGCTTTAAAACTGAGAGACTAGTTCGCGTAGAAACAGACAGACGGACGGACGGACAGACGGACAGACGGACATGCTTATATCAACTCAGGACGCGATCCTGATCAAGAATAAATATACTTTATAGGGTCGGAGATGTCTCCTTCACTGCGTTGCACACTTTTGACCATAATTATAATACCCTTTGCAAGGGTATAAAAAGTAAGATAATCGAAATTTTTATATATTATCCTTTTTGTACAGTATAGAGTTTTTTACTAATTTGCCAATCTGGACTTAAGAATACACGATAAGCAATATTAACACGAACAATTGTTTGGCTTATTTATATTTTGATCTCATATACCATGGTTTTACAAAATGAGGCCAAGTTTTCTCCAACTGTTAACACTATGAATCATGAGCTTTTATAAAATTGTTACTTGAATGATTGAGCGGTTTTGTTGATCAGTTAATGGTTCCGATCATGAATAATGGTTGTTTTGTCGGATTTAAAAAATCCCTTTTGCTTGTTCTAAAGTTTGATTGATGTGTTGGATGAGTAGAACATATAAAATTAAGCAAATGAGCAAAGAAATGCACTTCTGCGCTTTATAACTTTAAAATAGCATTTATATATCGATTTATATTTGTTGAACAACGATTACCTGCTAAAAAGTGAGCGCCAAAAGCTCAGATCAAAAAGCTTTTGGTGGTTGGGAATAACCGCGCGTTGTCCATGACGTCACCGGATGACACAGCAGCTGCTCCACCGAAACGCCGTGACAAAATCAACGAAACCGGCTGAGCGGGCCAACAGTTGCCCGCGAAACCTTCGACGTGCTGGAACAGATTGAGATTGCTGTTCCGTAGCCACATCACAAACATAATCACTCCGCCTCAGAAGCGTCCAATTTGCACAGCGTTAATTATCAGCGCCAGCGACACGATGACCAATCTGGCTCCCACCATCCAGCTGAACAACGGGCGCAAGATGCCGATCTTGGGCCTGGGCACCTGGAAGTCCTTCGAGTCGGACGCGTACCACTCGACGCGACACGCCCTCGACGTGGGCTACCGGCACCTGGACACCGCCTTCGTTTACGAGAACGAGGCGGAGGTGGGTCAGGCGATCGCCGAGAAGATCGCCGAGGGAGTGGTGACCCGCGAGCAGGTGTTCGTGACCACCAAGCTGGGCGGAATTCACCACGACACCGCGCTGGTGGAGCGCGCCTGCCGCCTGAGCCTGAGCAACCTGGCCCTGGAGTACGTGGACCTCTACCTGATGCACATGCCCGTGGGCCAGAAGTTCCACAACGACAGCAATGTGCACGGCACCCTGGAACTAACGGATGTGGACTACCTAGACACCTGGCGGGAGATGGAAAAGCTGGTGGATCTGGGCCTGGTGCGCAGCATCGGGCTGTCCAACTTCAATGCGGCGCAGACGGAGCGGGTGCTGGCCAACTGCCGCATCCGGCCGGTGGTTAACCAGGTGGAGTGCCATCCCGGCTTCCAGCAGAGCCAGCTCCGGGAGCACGCGAAGCGTCACGGCCTAGTCATCTGCGCCTACTGCCCGCTGGCACGCCCCCCAGCCCGCCCGCCAGTGGCCGCCATTCCTCTACGACGAGCACGCCCAGCAGCTGGCCAAGAAGTACGGCAGGACCACGGCCCAGATCTGCCTGCGGTACCTGGTCCAGTTGGGCGTGGTGCCACTGCCCAAGTCCTCGAACAAGGCTCGCATCGAGGAGAACTTCCGTGTCTTTGACTTCGAGCTGAGTCCGGAGGACGTCGCCAGCATGGAGCAGTACCACACGGGGCAGCGCACAGTGCCCTTCTCGGGAATGGCCGGCCACAAGTACTATCCGTTTCACGCCGAATTCTAGACTCCATCTGGAAGGGTGTTTTTAGAAATCTCTGGAGATTTTCGGGGCTATTAATTTGGAATCCAACCGCTGTTACTGTGTTTTTTAAGAGTTCTGGAATTTATTTGAAATAATTGTTTGAAAACCTACTGTTAGGTTAATGTTAAATCGTTTACTCAAAGTTAAAGAGGTTTCTGGGATCGGTTGAGATTTAATTGGGAACTATTTCTAAGGCACCCCCGCATGTGTAGTATTTGTATTGTAAAATAAAGTATATTACGTAGAAAATCTCTGGCTGTCGGGCTAATCAGTTTGTCTAACGGGGACGTTTTTGATAAATGGTGTTATCTGGAATATCTGGCGTGTGTGTCTGCCAGCTAGAATTCCAAGTCGGTATAGGGTATATAACGAGCTTTCATTCAGATGAATGTCTGTGATAGTAGCAAAAATAGCTGCGAACTCGGGGAGGCTTTTCCTAGGCGCATCCGAATCATATCTCTGCTTATCAGCGCAACTGATTCTGAATTTGTAGAATCAAATTTTAGAGCGACGGCCTTGGCTAGCGATAACGGCTGATAAAGCATCGATAAAAATAAGTTTCGATAACATTCTGTTAAAGCGTTATACAGCACTTTAAATTGTGGCGGTCTGGCAGCACTTGCTGAAGCTGTTTAAGTTTTCCCTTTTTCCAGAATAAATATAATATAATATAAATTTTATTAGAAAATTTAAGTCAATTGAAAATATTAATCATTTAAAAAGAAGCCTTCAAAAAGTGCACGAAAAAACTTTTAAAACAAAGAAGTGTGACCAGACAAAACCGTCAATGAAGGCAGTATATGCTTATCGATACTAGGGTTGTTGGATTTTGAAAAAATATCGTATTGATAATATTTCCTGTTTAAAAAATATCACTCGATGATATTAAAAAATATCGTAAGAAAATATCGATATATCGAGTATTTTTGATATTTTTTAATGTTCAGCTAAATTTTAATAAAGGCTTCCTGTTGGGTCTTTTATAGGCCTAAGAATACGTATAATCAACCATGAACTGCAAATAAGATCAATTAGAGACACAATAGACTATTTTTTATTTAAAAAGTGAATAGAAATCATTGATCTTAAAAAAACAAATATTATACACTCTCAAGCAACTCTCCAGCAAACCACTCAATCGCTTTTCTGATATTTTTAGAATGGTATCCTTTGTTTGATAGCCCTCAGCGGTAACCATATAAGCTTTTTTAATTTTGTATTAATCATAGAAATCATAGGAATCACTAAGCTGACTGTCACTTAAGAATCTCCGCTCACATTATCAGTAGCTTTTTTAAAAGGTTGGAGAATATTGCAAAAATTGCGAAAAAAAATATTCAGTTCTTCCACTGAGAGCACTTCTGGCTTAAAGCCTAGTATTCAGATCGACGAAACCCGTACGCCAGTCATGAGAGAGAGCGAGAGGCAAACAACTGGCGTTCACTTTCCGTCGGACCTTTTTTTCACGGCGGTACTCAGATCGACGAAAAAAATACCAGAAAATTGCACAGCGTTGCCAGTCTGCAGAAATTAACTTTGGGTGAGCCGTAGCGAAAAGAATAAAAAATTTAATCTTTTGGCGTGCGCTTCTCACTGAAAATTTTAAACAATGGAGGGAAAAAACAGAAAACCCGCAAAAGTCGATTGCAGGAGTTTAAATGTGAGGACAAAACAACATTAATACTATCTGGGGTGCCTCTTCTCAGAGCCAAATAATTCTTAGATCAAAAATTTACGAAAAAACACAAAAAAAGTGCAGCTATGAACTTTAAATCAGCAAATAATTATCAGTAAATTAAAACAAACATATGTTCAATTTAAATTGTATTGTTTTTTAATTTCTTTGTACAGCGGCAGAATTGTTTTGCCAAGGTAGTTGATAATATCATTTAAAGGCTCTTTCCCTCAAATACGATATTTGAATTTCAACTGCTTGTCAACAAACTCAGCTGATTGACAGTACGACCGTAGCACGCTTAATTCTGAAGAACTCTCGATATGCTGGTCACACTGGAAAGATTAAAGTTTTTGCGCTAGCGTACTCGTTTGTCGATCTGAGTACAAGGCTTTACGCTTGCATACTCATTTGTCGATTTGAGTACTCGGCTTTAAGAGTGACCAAACATAAAATATCGGAAATATCCTCTCAAAAAATATCAATATCGCCTTTTTTTGCCCAAAAAATATCGCGATGATAATATTATTTTTAAGAGGAAAAATATCGATATATTGATATTTTGATATATTTCCGACATCCCTAATCGATACTTTCGATAGGGCAACCAGAAGAAATAAAGAAAATAAATAAAACAGCCGCAACATGTCAATAATATTGAGACGGAACCTGCGGGCGTCTTGGATGCTGAAGGTAAGCATCCAATAGCTAAAAACAATCACCCACTAAATGTCAGGTGTTTCCCCAACAGGCCTGCTACAGCTCCAACGCAGAATCGGGGGCAGTGGTCAAAACAATACCCAAGAATCTGCTCGAGGACAAGCAAACGGCCGTTCTGCAAAAGGAGAACGGAGCAATCTTCGACAAGCGACCCTTCAAGATACACCTGGATAAAGGTACGTTTCACTCATCCCAAAAGGAAAGTGTCTTTAACGGTGTTTACATAACCACAACTCGCGACCCCCACAGATAAAACCTACAGCTGGTGCCTGTGCGGCAAGTCAAAGTCTCAGCCCCTTTGCGATGGCATGCACAAAAACGAGTTTCTCAAGATTAAGCAAAGGCAAGTGATAGGACTATGAATGACAACCTATTCAAAATATTTCACATCTTCCAGGCCCATCCGCTTCAAGGTGGAAAAATCAGGAGATTACTGGCTGTGCAACTGCAAACAGACCACCCATAGACCCTTCTGCGACGGCACCCATAAGCAACCTCACATCCAAACAGCCGTGAAATAGTTTAAGCTTTCGTTGATGTACTCGTGGATGAAAATGAGAAATGCATTAATTTTGAATCAAGCAACACATGTTTTTATTCTAGATTATAGAACGTTAATGTGCGGGCACATATAAATACATTTTATTTGCGTCTGATGAAAGCACATGTTGACTATTATGTGTATATAGTTATAGTGTTACAAGCTTTAACAAATTATTTACAATGATCAGAGAATAGTAAATGAAGAGGGTGGGATCGGTGTTTTTTCACTTAAGTTTCCGGCCAGGTGCACTCTTCCAGTTAAAGCGAAATTAGAAAGCCAAAAAACAAAAATGTGTTTAGAAAATAGAAAGATGTTCGCTTTTTATTCAAACTTTTTTAACGAGCTCTACCTGTTTTTACACATAAATATAGAACTTAAAAAAATCGAGAGCAAAATCACTTATTTTATATAATCATTTTGTTATGAAGCCAAGTATTTAAAAATAGAAATTGAAAGTACGAATAAATGATGAATGCCATCTCATTGTTAAACATTTTTTTAGATTATACAAATTCGGCTCATTTATCCACTACATACAACACTCAAAACAATTAAAGTCAGTAAATAAAAAAATTAAACTTTTACAAAAAAAATAAAAATGTATTAAATTTGTTTTTGTTGCGTAAAGCATATGATACAGAGACGAACTAATCCGGCCTAAATCATAGTAAATTAATAAACGGCGATTTTTAAAAGAATTTCTTAATTAGATCTTTGTCTATTTAACAAAGATTTTTGAAGTGACATCTGGCTTTCCATTAGATAGTGTGAGATTTAAGTTTCGTTTATTCCGCTAATATACAAACAATTTAAATATGAAATGGTTAGTGATGATGTTCACTCTCATCAGCAACAGCAGGACGCAGGATAACATTTGCGATCATAATTTTGAATCGAAAGATCTGCATAATATAAAAATAAGCACCGCACTCAATCATTTTGAGCAGCGGCATATTTGAATTAAAGAAATGTTCGAAGAATAACGTTTCGCTCCTGTTGTCAACCTCGGCTTTGGGAATTAAACACTATACGCATTCGTAAGTCTTCTCGTTTGCTTAACGTCTCCTTGGTTCCCGTCTAATTAATAAATTTTTATTTATGTCCCCTTCATCTTTCTCTTGACTTATGTTTTGAATATGTATGCAGCAAATGAATTTCGTGGGTTGTTTTTTGCTTTTCTCTTTTTAAATTAATACTCCTCGTCCTCTGGTGGTGCATCGTCTGGCGGCGCAAAACCATCCTGAAAATGTTAAATATATAGTCTAAGCGATTGGAGGGCCGGACGAAAAAGTGTACGGACATGTCCTACCTCAGTCGCATATAGGATGTCCAATATCTTCTGAATGAGCGGATGCGCCTCGCCATCATCAGCCTCTTGGCAACTATAGAAAATGAGAGACCAGTTAGCGCGGTGTCCAGAAATTAAGGAATCGCTAAGTCACAAACTTACAGAATTTCAATGTCCCGCAACTTGGAGAAGTAAAAGTCTCGTTCCTTCTCTAATCCCTCCAGGTTTATGCGCATGTCCATGACCTGATCCTTAACGTTATTAGCTGTTTCTTGATTATGTTCTTGTTCATCACCCACCTGGTTGGACATTTCTTCGATCTGCTGATTGTTGACTGAGTTGCCAGCGTCGTTCTTCTTGACCGTGCCCGTGCTGTTGGCTCCGGCAGTTATTCTGCTCGCTGGGGCAGCGTTGTTCGTGCGTGGCAGCACCTTGGAGACTGCTGAATGGGTGAAACAGGGCAAGGTTAGTAGGCGAACGACCAGGCCGCGGATATAGAAGCTCAAGAATTCAACAAACGTGAAGCACAGACAGCTTAGCATTTCGTATTTTGTGTTTGTGTTCACTTGCGGGATGCACATTAGAATTCTTAAATACGAGTAGCCATCTACTTGGCTACCATGGCATGCAATATGTACAATTGTCTGATCATGTGGACTGTGCGTTATGATAATGAAAGGATAGATAGATAGCGATAGGGGGATACAAATAGGGAACCAAACCAAAACAACATACTGGGCTTCACTGCAGACGTCGTCGCCGGGCGCGTCGTTGCGGTTGGGGCACGTCGATAGCTGCTGGCCACGCCGCTGGCCGCCGTGCCGGGCAGGGATTTCCCCGCTCCCGAGCCGAAGCCCATTGGGGCTCCCTCGCGCACCGCGCTGGCATCGTAATCCCTGCCATCGTAATTGGCATCGAAGAACTTTTTGAACCATTGCAAAAACTCGAAATTATCTTGGAAGCGACCTTTGATCAATTTGTCAATGGGTATAATCTAAAAGTAAAATGGGTGAGAAATATGCAGACAGGTGAGACAGTGTGTGGTGAAACCAAACGCATTGGGAACAAAATAGGGATCAACAAATACACAGCATGAATTTGGGACAACAGGAAATCCTTTGGCAAGCCAAAGCATCGTTTTGCAATGTTTAAAATAGTGATGAGAAGGGGTCTTGAAAAATAACGTGTTAATTTTTATAGTTTTAAGTTAATTCCTACATCTTCCCTTAATATGTACTTATAATACTTTTAACTGAATATATTCCCAAGAGTAAGAAATATTTGTTTACTAAAAATCTATAACAACTAAAAGGTCGAGGGAACCGTTTACAAAGAACACACGAAACGAATACAAGGTGCTTCCCATCACTGTGCACGAGGATGAAGAGAGGTTAGTGGGTTTGGATGTGGGACAATAGATCCTCCGATTTGTGTACTTTGTGCTGGGATGCGACTGAATATGTGTGCTTGTTGGGTTGTTGTTGGTGCTCCTGCTGCTCAAGACCAATGCGGTGGGTGTAGCTTTGTGTGAAGTGGTGTGGTGTGCCATCCCAGTTCTGCATGGCCCCGCTGCGTGCTTCACGTTTCTTTGCTTCGCAACTCAAAATGAAATGGCAAGCAAATGGCGCGGTCCCAACACCGGAGTTCGTGGCCTCGAGAGATCCCAGTCCATACCCGTAGCAGTCTGAGCGATGACCCGTGGTGCCATGCGGCTGCTTCCGGCTGGCGCCTGCATTGGTCGTCGGTGCATCAGGTGAAGATCGTTGTTACTACTGCCCACGCCACTGCCTCCGTTGCTGCCGTGTCCGTTGCCATTGCCCAGCTTGACCCCGGTCCGCTGGGCCACCGGATCGTACTCGCGGCCGTCGTAATTGGCGTCGAAGAACTTCTTAAACCACTGGAGGAACTCGAAGTTATCTTGAAAGCGTCCCTTAATCAGTTTATCAACTGGTATGATCTATGGTCGTTGTTGTTTGCGTAGTTGTGTTGTTGGTTTGTTGATTTGTAACGGAAATCGTAGTTAGTTACAACATACAAAAGTTGATTGGTACAGTAGACAGCTGCTCAGAGCGGAAAATATTCGCTTTAAGCGCTTCCACTGTACCGTGCCCTTGACCACTGTACATTCTCGGGATTGGTTGGGTTTGTGTGTGTTTAATCAAATAAAAAATGTCTAAAGAAAGGAAAATATTTGAAGCGAGCAAGCATTACCTTATCCACAGACATCTTTTTGAAGCCCGCCTGCAATATCTTGAAGTTCTGTATGTACTCGTGCTCCAGATTTGTACGAAATTTGACACGCTTAACGGGCACTGAATTGGGGAACAGCATGTCCATGAACTGGCAGTATGCGGCACCTAGAAGTAAAAGCGTAGGTCGATCCCAATAAGCACTTCTAAGACGAATCAAGCCCACTTACCTGTGCAGAGCTCCTCGATTTTTGAGAACTGCGACTGGAGGCAATCGTTGACCCAGGCCAGCATGTCGTGGCGCGAGAGATTCTCTGACGTCACATTTGTGGAGTAAACGTTAACAGCCATGTTGGTGGTGTCCTCTGGTTACTTGAGCGGCTCTAAAATGAAGATGCAAAAGGCTGGTTACTGCTCTGTGGGCGGTTGAATATACGGTCCCGTGTGGGTGTGCTACTGCCATGAACGGCTTTTAATTGCGCTAGCTAATAATTGTTTTGGCTCTAGGTGCATTGAAGCGTGTCCCATGTGCGTGCTCAATATCAAGATCACGATAATCATCAGCAAAAGCAAACGGCAACCGGGAACGCCAAATGATTGTTATTGGACATGTTACCGTTGCACACTCACTCTACGAATCTGCAAAATATGTTCCTCGAAAGTAGTTTGGCGGGTTGGCCTATCGCAGAGAAGTTCGATTGTTTGGCTCTGGAGTGGAAAGCCACACGAAAGGCCTTTCCAAACCAAAATCTAATTATCTTTCTTCCCGGAATGAGAATAACAAACTGTCCAAGTATTCACCATGCTTAATGCACTTACCAGCTGTATAAATTCAATATGCTTTTGAAACTTCTCTCTACCTATCCTTGTTTTTGCTTAAATCGAATTTGCAAAAATTAAAAGAACTGTAAAAGTTACTTTTGTTCTACTATTGTTTCGTTTTAGTTCAAAGGCAACTGTTGATAGGTTCAGTTATAAACTGAAAGCAATATTTTCAAGGCCTGCCATTTTGCTTTTGTTTTCCTATCTTTTCTATGATTCGAAACGAAAGTAGTGAATAAAATCATCCAAAGATAATATTTATTTACACATAATATTTACTACTCAATAAGTAAAATGTAAAAAATGTATTGTATTCCAAAAAAAACATGATACATCCAGCCTTTACATATATTTCAATGTCCTCTAAAAATAATTCCACTTACAGAAACTTAAATATTTAAAAGGGAACAAAAATAAATGCTAAATTCGGCAGCCCTGTTTAAAACAAATACACTCGACTATTCCATTTTTATTTGTAATCTTAAAAAAATATCTATATCTCGTCTTTTATGTTGAGAAACAACGAAGTTGTCAATTTTCCCATTAATTTTTATAAAATCAACCCGACATATAGCTGCAAGAGAAAGGTTTTTGGGGTAGTTTCATCCAAATTTGCGTAATATAATAATATACACTAAATAGGCTGGATTTGACGCTGTGGATACTCTTTTGAACTTTCACAGATAATGGTTATTCAAACCCAGAACTTTTAGAGATAATGGTTATTCAAACCCAGAACTTCCTAAGATAATGGTTATTCAAACCCATCTTGACTACTTACGAGAGCAGAAACGGCAATCAAACGAAATGGTTAAGAAGTGGAAAGAAAACACTCCGTGGATACTGGAACGGCCGAACAATGAACTTGGACTGTTCGCTGCCGCCATGCGTCGTCAACGCTCCGCTTCGCTGCCATCGTCTTTCCTTTCTCGAAGATGAAGATTACTCATGGACCGCGTCACTGGCATTATCAATGTCAGCCTGGCCAGCAGGAACATAGAGCATGGGCAATGCGAACGTGGGCCAGCGAGATAAAGAATTAGCCGGCATTTGGGAGCCAGCCTATAAATACACCGACTCACTTAGGCCGTGTGCCTTTCAAAGTTTCCGTAAAATTCTGCCTCGCCACCTTTTGGCTGTGCGAGTGTACCGGGTGCATTGACCCGAAAGGGCGGAACTCCAATTCAAATGCGGAGCGATTTGCTGCTAGTTTATTGATTTAAGTGCCCCCCGCCAGCAGAAGGCACAACAATAGCCATGCCCCAAATACAGCGACTAGGGATTCGTACACAGAGGAAAATTCAGAAAAAACTTTTATATAATAAGTTGTAATTTTTGGCCAAATGAAATATCTCCATTAATGTGAAAGACATTATAAGTCTGTTAGTAAATTCACACAAGTAGCCCAACAAGCGATTTCTATGCTCTTACTTGTTTGGTTATTACTTTATTGATTTTAGTTTTTATCGCTTTCATTTTGTGACTTATTACTGGCGCGTTTGTCATTGACAATGACTAGACATGATTAGTTTGATGATTCAGGGAACTTGTTCAGGACTTTAAGGAAAAATATGATGTTGATATCGGTCATTGCTACACAGAAAATAATGTTCGATAGCTACAAATTAATGTAAAATTTATCTTATGGGTATATATAGTAAATCTTGTAGCAGTAGTCACTCGAAACAAAATAATAAAAATATTTCGACCACTACAAGTTGATTTAAAACATAATCAAAAATACAAAAACTAACTTTTAAGAGACGGTTTAAATGAGCATTATTTTTGTGATGTCAAAAGAGGTTTGGCAAATTCCAAGTTGATAAGTCATTGACATTTTCCATTTTGTAATAAGAAACTTTCGAATGGATGATTAACCCGTTGATATTTTTTCTCAGTATATCTTGTTGTGGCTGTCGATAAGTAAGTGTGTGCATGTGTGCGAGTGTGGGCGCGTGCAGCGGAAGTTGAACGCGAACTAATTAAGCAGAACCAGGAAAACGGAAAAGAGCAGCGAAAAAAGGGGATTAGTGCCCAAAACGGGGCATCCCATTTAACTAACCCACTGCACCGTTAAAAAGACGTTCATATTTTGTCCATATTTTAAAAGTTCCAAATATGATTTAACCCGAATCAGGGTGGAAGTGTGTCAACAACAATAAGCTGTTTTAGCAGAAAATAAACATTCCAATATTATGGAGCCCAAATCCGCTTGAGAGCGTTTGAGTGTTTTTTTATTTTTGAGTGGGGAAACCGAAAAGAAACCGGCAAGCTGTTGGAACAACAAAAAGGCCAGAAAGCTGCGTCGGCGTAGCTGATTTCAATTAAGCCAATAAAAGTAGTCGAGTTACTAAAAGAAAACAAAACAAGTCCGAGAATTGTTGGTAGCTGGACGGACACACACACGCTGAAATGCGGGGGTTTGACAGATAAACCGCAGAGGAGTGACGTCATCGAAATGGAGGCTTAAAGCAACACCTGAAACAGGAAAGAGCTCAGAAAACATGGTTTCCCCACTTTTCCTCGTTTTCCAGACGTTAATGCCACCGGGGGTTGGGCACTTTAGCCACTACACACTGCACCGGAATTTTTGCGGCCTCTTTTTTTTTGCGGCTGTGGCAAGCACATACACAAACACACTCGCCGCCAAGATGACAGTCACTCACACTCGCACGCAACCAGGATAGGGAATTTTATTTTTGGAGGAGGAAACAGCAGCAGGCGACATTTAAATATACAACGCACACGCACGCACACAGGCGCACGGATGCTCCGCAATGTACAGCTATTCGTTCGAGTGTGCACTTGAAGTTTTCGGCAAAGTTATTTTAAGTTATTTCGCCACATACCGATGAACTTTCTTTTCTGCTGACGCTACTTCTAGATTTTGCCATTTCTTCAGCTCTCTTCTTTTTTCGCGAAAAAGTCGAGGAGCCGCACACACACACACACACGGGCACTGACTCATACGGACGCAGTGTCGCAGTCTACCGGTAAATCCTCAGATCCTCTGTTAAACTCACCTTCTCAGATAGTCGTAGTCCTTCAGGCCGAGGGCGTTTTAAATGATTTCTGGACTTTAAACAAAGAAATGCAAATTCTATGACGAACCGTCTTCTTGCAAACGAGCGAGCGCTAGGGATGTAAAATGTACACTGATGCATCGGCCGCCCAGCGCAGGTCCGCATGGAGGGCTATCGATAGGTGATAGAGATGGACGATAGTGCGCGGGAGAACCTCTTTGCATTTTGACTGTTATTTTCAAAACTAATCTCGAAAGGTACAAAAGCTGTAAAAATTTGGTACCTACTAACAACTATCTTTATAAATGAATTAATTAGAACATTAATTTTTGGTAAGAGAAAACTTTTTAAGAGCTACAAATTTCTTAGCTTATTATTAACTTGTTACCAAAGTGTTCTAGTTGCAATTTTTTTTTAAAGCTATAAAAATCCAATTTTGGAAGTACACATAATTTATGTCTTTTGCGTTATTTTATAAAAAGACTATTTAAAAAAGAATTTACTCAAAAACCATATTTTAATACCAATAAATGCAATAGTTTCGTTATAAAGACTTTTCATATTATAAATATTTGCTGTCATTTTAAAATCCTAAAAATGGGTTACTATTTTGAAAGCCATATTCCTCGACATTGTTTTTACAAATAGACACTCAGTAGTATATTACACATTTAACAATTGACTTAACGCTAATAAATGCAACAGTTTCGACATATAGGTTGGCATTAAATGCCGGTAAATGCTCCCAGAGTTCCTTTCATGTGCAAGCAAATCAGATTTACATGCGGAAGACTCCGAACTTGGTGTCCTGGCCTGCATTGTTAAGGGCTGCCTTCAGGCTGAGGCCCAGAACTTGGCGTGTGTTTGCCGGATCGATGATGCCGTCGTCCCACAGGCGAGCCGTACTGTAGTACGGTGAACCCTCCGCCTCGAACATATCCACAATGGGTGCTTTCAACTTCTGGGCATCTTCTTCGCTGAACTCCTTACCAGCTCGCTTGCGCTGGTCCTGGGTGATCTGAGCCATGACATTGGCCGCCTGTGCGCCCCCCATCACGGAGATGCGGGAGTTGGGCCACATGTACAGGAACCGCGGCGAATAGGCTCGTCCACACATTCCGTAGTTGCCTGCACCGTAGGATCCACCGATTATCACCGTGAACTTGGGCACATTGGCGCAGGCTACGGCCGTGACCATCTTGGCTCCGTTTTTGGCGATACCATTTGCCTCAGCATCACGTCCCACCATGAAACCTAGATCGAAAGAGTCAGAATATTGAAGCCTATCCAAGTATATCAGCACCTCACCTGTTATGTTCTGCAGGAAGACCAGAGGTATCTTACGCTGTGCACACAACTGAATAAAATGGGCTCCCTTGAGGGCGCTCTCCGAGAAGAGCACTCCATTGTTTCCGACTATTCCCACCGTGTTGCCATAAAGCTTCGCAAATCCGCACACCAAGGTCTCGCCATACAGCTTCTTGAACTCCGTGAAGCGACTTCCATCTACAATGCGGGCAATCACCTCGCGAACGTCGAAGCTCTTGGTGAGTTTGGGGCCCACGATACCGTACAGCTCGCGGGGATCGTAGCGCGGCTCCTCTATGACAGCTGGCTGTTTAGCACCTTGGAAGTTGGCTTGACTGGAGTGAATTAGCTGATCGTTGTAGGAGTTCGTGGCGGGCAGGTTCAGGTTGCTCACAATCTGTCGGGCCAGATACAAAGCGTGTTCGTCATCCACGGCATAGTGGTCCGTGACTCCCGAGGTCTTGCAGTGCAGGTCCGCTCCTCCCAGATCTTCTGCGGACACCTCCTCTCCAGTGGCTGCCTTCACCAGTGGCGGACCTGCTAGGAAAATAGTGCCCTGCTTCTTCACAATGATACTCTCATCGGCCATGGCCGGCACGTAGGCTCCACCGGCCGTGCAGCTGCCCATGACTACAGCGATCTGGGGAATGCCTTGGGCCGACATGTTAGCCTGGTTGTAGAAGATGCGTCCGAAGTGCAGTTTGTCTGGGAAAACTTCCGCCTGGCGCGGTAGGTTGGCGCCACCCGAGTCCACGAGGTAAATACAGGGCAGACGGTTTTCTTGTGCAATCTCCTGGGCGCGCAGGTGCTTCTTCACGGTGATGGGATAGTAGCTTCCGCCCTTTACTGTGGCGTCGTTGGCCACTACCAAGCACTCCATTCTAAAATGCATAAAACAATAATATATAAAATCTGTTTAAATAGTAGTTGTAGTGAAATCAATGAATCCATTTAGGAATATTAATAACTATGTATTTTGTTTTGTGTTTTGAAAACTAAAAATCAATTGAGAGTGGTTAATAATATATCAAAAGTTACAAATTGTAGTTGTAAAAGAGAACGGAATTCCCCTTAAAACTGTCATGCAACAGAACCTACCCACAAACTCGTCCCACCCCGGTCACGATTCCTCCGGAGTTGACCACCTCCTCGCCGTACAATTCGTGCCCGGCCAGGGTACTTAGTTCCAGGAAGGGCGATCCCCTGTCCAGAAGCAAGTTGATGCGGTCTCTGGCCAGGAGTTTGCCCCGTGAGGTGTGGCGCTCGATGGCCTTCTGCCCGCCGCCCTGGAGCACCTGGCTGGTAAAGCTACGTAGCTCCCCAACCAATCTCCCCATCTCGCTGGCATTTTCCTGGTCAAAAAATCAGACTTCAGTACGGCAAATAGACGAGTGTTTACATGTACACATACCTTGTACTCGGCAGATAGCTTGTCCACCTCGGTGGGCAGAACATTGGCCTCGCCTACGTGGAGCAGTCGCATCTGGCTGCACAGTACCTTTGAGGAGCTTCTTAGCAGCCCATTAAGCCGGATCATTTTTGGGGGGGAGAGTTTTAACGAGAGTTACAAGCCGATTTTACCACGCGAGTGGGGGAGAATGTTACGTCAGTTTTGTACAGGGAGCTGATAGCGATAACAAACACAGCAACAGCTGGTCGATCGCGATAGTGCCAATTATCGATTAACAAATGATTCCGAAGTTGAGTTACACGGAAAGAAAAAAGTGAATAGTTCCTATTGGGATGGCTCGTTTCATAATGATAGTTTAAATTTATTAAAATTATATAATTATATTTTATAAAATCACACGAAATTAGTGATTTACATGTAATATAAATAAAACTGGTCAAGAGTTTTACCATAAAACTCTTAATATTCTAACAGCTTTATTAATAAAATGAAAATATTATATTATTTAAATGCATTTAAGCACATGAAAACATTATCTTTTTCAACTCAATTTCAGCCATATTCGATTATGGAATTATAATAATTTAATATTATTGCTTAGTTAATATTCGGTTAAAAAATATTCTCTAGTAGCCCTGTATGTACGTTAATCACCAAATGTTGAAAATCTTAAGTGATCCACTTAAACTCATATGCAACCACCACATTAGCCAAGGAGATAGATAAAATCCAATTTAATTAAAATCAAAAAGGAAGGTTATTATACTTCATTTTGCGTGTTAACTTCAAACTCTATAAGGGTTTATGCCGACGGACATATCTAGATCAAAGTATTACACTTTATAAAATTAGAAACGCTTTCTTCTACCTGTTAATAATTTACTCTAGTAATGGGCTTATGGTAGTTTATATGGTAGTTCTTCTTCTGAAGGATTACGTTACCAAACATATTACTTATAGACAAAATTTTCAAAATTAATTTCAAATAATATATAAACTTAATTTTATAGTCCTTTTGATTATCTATTTAGACAATTTGGTGAACTATTGACATGAAACGACATTATTGATATGGTTTGCTAACATTTATTAATTGCAACACTCTACTGAGACCGCTTTAGGAATTGAAATTGAGACTGTGTAACAGAATAATCAGCCAACTACGAAAGGTGCATTGCTTTTATGCTAAAAGTTCTATGAACTTTAAATACGATCATTACACAATTTGAATTAACATGATTTGTGATTGTGCAGGTCGCTCTAGAAGGTAGGTGGTAAATACTAATTTATATTGATTTACGTAGTCAGTAGTGGGCTTGTTAACAGAGATAAACAATCACTTGACAAGCATAAACATTGGCTCGCTTAAATTTATTAACTAAACTAATTTAGAGTTAGATGTAGTTGTAGATTTCTCTTAAAGCGTTTCGAAAAAGTTGTACTACAAAAATATGATGGATCTGGGCCTTGCATGATTCACTTAATCTTAATTTTGTGGAGCTTCAGCTTGAAGCCCAAAACCTCGCTAAGCACGCCCGAGAGGGCCGACAGGATGACAACCTTGATGGTTGTGAATAGATATGGGTTGGCACTGAGGCCAGAGATCTTGAATGGCGTTTCGAGTTCCTTTAGCAGATCGGCGGCCAGCTTTAGCACGCTGTTTGACACCATCAGCTCATCTTTCTTCTTGGGCTTCTGCTCGATCTGCAGATACAGGTTGATTTGTTCAGTAATCAGCACCGACACGCTGCGGTACTTGTGCTGGATCTTTTGGCCCAGGGTCATGAAGCGCAGCAAGAAAATCCCGATTGTGATCGACCACATTAGGGCCTCCAGCGTAAGATGCGTGTGAAGGTGCACAGAGTCCTTCAGCCACTCAACGCTTAGGAAAGCCAAGAGCAGCAGGGTCACTATGAAGGCGGCGGAAACGATGATGTCCACCGATCGCTGGGGTCCGCGTTTCTATGGGAGATCACAATGTAGTATTTGGTTAAAAAAAAGCATTCATTTGTTATGCTCACCTTCAGATAAGATCGTACGCTTAGCCAGGTCTTGATGTTGCGCACCTTGTTCAGGCGAAAGTGAGGAAGGTTTGACTTGCGAGCCCGACGTGACGACGTGAGATGGGAGAAGAGTTTGGCGTAAAGAAAGCGCTGCTTGAAGGTGCGTTCTGCAACGGCGAATATGATAAACAGGATGAGGGTCAGGCAAAGGCGCTGCACAAAGCCCAGAGCCAGGACGGTGCGTTCCCACTGAGTATCGCCGAAGGCAAAGCCCAGCAGAGTAAAAAACGATGCCGACGACTTCTCCCACAAGAGCTGCGGCATGTAAAGGTAGCTAATCTCACTGGCCTTCTCCGCGTCGCTCCCGAGTGTAACCTTAAAGCGTTTAACAAATTCGATTTAAATTCAAGACACAACTTCGGCTTTGTAATGTTCATACCTCGCATAGTCGACAGAAGATGGGGATTAAAGTGAGCAGGAAAGAGAAGACCACGCCTATGTAGATGTAGTCGTTGGCCTCGCCCATCGAGTCCACCCGTTCAATTATGCAAGATGCTATTTCCAGCACGGAAAGCTGCGCTTTTTTGGCGTCGCGCTGATCCCAAATGGTACAGCTAACTGGGAAAGTAAATATAATTATGAAAACTACGCATCAAGTAAATATAAAGCGCTTGTACTCACTTCGGTCCAGGCTGCTGTGTGGGTTTAGTATGGTAGTTGGTGTGATATCCAGCTCGGCAGGGTCCTCATCGCTGCAGGCCGTGTGCTTCAAACCGCCGCCGGAGTGGTCCAGATCAGAGGTGTAGCTGCAGTCCTCGCTGTTCGTTGTCACCCCCAGCCAGTCGGTGGCAGAGGTGGTGCACTCCTGGTTGCAGGCCGAAGCAGGACTGGATATGATGTCCGCATCATCACACTCGTCCGACTCGGCGCAACTAGTTGTAGACTCATTGCCGCGCGATTGCGCTTTCTTTTCCGGCGGAGGAGCAGTGTTGGAGTTGCTGTTTGCCGTGTTCAGACGCAGGCGCAACTGATTGGTCTGGGCAGGAACTGGAGGCACGGCAACCGCCCCCGCATTTGGCAAAGGAGAGTGGTTGTTGTCCTCGCCGCTTGAGCTCTTTCCGTTCAGACTCTCAAAGCCATCGTCCTCGCCGATGTTGCGGCGCGACTGATAGCCGGTCCTGGGGGATCCCACACTCCCTTCTCCATCCACTTCCAATTCATTTTCGCCGCTAGCCCGACTAGAGGATGGCTGCTCGGTTCGCTCGTAAGTGGCGTAAATCTGAATGGGCGTGTGCCAGTTGACGTTGCGCTTTTTGGGGCTTTCGAGGGCCGCTCCCCCCGTCTGCCTACTGAGATCGTAGCGTGCGTCAGTGGTTGCCGGGGTTGTAGGTAGTGCGCTGATGGCAGTGGTGGTAAGAAATATCTCCTCATTGCTGCTTCGCCTGATAACGACGGGGGGCGGCGTGGTCGGCAGGATGGGATCGGGCACCACGGCGCAGGTGCTTGTAGGCGTGACGGGTCTGGGTAGCACTTCGATGCCACTTGCTGCACTGCGTCTGGTTGGTATTGAAATGTTGCTGCTGGCCTGTGACAAATCGGCTTCCATCTGGCGAATGCTGCAGGAGTAGGAATTGAATAGTAGTTTCTTTAAGCTTTCGTTTCACTTACCGCACAAACTTCTTGCGGCGCCGAACTCGGTGCTCCCGGGTCGTGGCCTTGTCACCCAAGCAGCTCGCGGAGATGCGCCGCAACTTATTCTTGCTGCTTCCGCCTGAGGCACCCGTGGCAGTGTTGGTGGCCACGATCTGCGAGTGGATAAGGCTGATCAGCAGGCTTAGGGCGCACGGGATGAGCAGGGCGCTGAGCAGGTCGACATGCTCCTCCTCGGTCTGTTTATCCGCATCCGCATCGGGGACATTGACATCTCCCGCAGTCTCTGGATGGACAAGAGTCCCATTTGGCGGCTTATCATAGACCAACGGCACTACGCGGCTGGTGTGCAAAACGTAGATTGCCCAATTGGACAGCTGAGTGAGGTAGAGGACCAGGATGAACCCGAAGGCATTTGCCGTGGTCTGCTTGACCCACCACTGGGCATAGAGCGGCAGCAGGACATAGCGCAGAATAGCCAGACGTATTACGGTGAGCAGTGACTGCTTGGGCTTGGCTTTAGGAAAGGTGGAGCCTGCAATATAAAGTCTAGTTAATAATATTATTAAGGCGAATTGGGGCAAAACTCACCGCGAACCAAGTCCACATCGATCAGCTCCGTCTTCAGCTTTGTGTTCTTCAAGTTGACATTATTGAAGCCATCCAAAATCCTCTGTTCGACTGTCTTCTCCCATTCTTGCTTGTCATAGGTGCCGATTTTCTTCTGGTACCTAAGCACAATAGCGGAGAATTAGATAATCCTGAGGATAATGGAGTATTTGTTTGCTTACCATGCAACAATTTCATCCAATTTCATAGTAGTAATCACATAAAAGCCCTCTAGTGTCGGTCAGCCTGCGAACGAACAAAGAAATCTTCAATTGGGTTTCACAACTGTGGCGGAAACGTTTCTAATTTACAGCAGTCTGCGATAGTATCCGGATAAAACCGGGGAGTGAAACCCCAGTAAAGCGACTTCTTAAGTACTGCAATGGGGATTTTGCCCCACTTACTTGGCGTCGAACAGCTGCTATGCATAACGGGTTTTGCAGGCGGTAAGCCGATATCAGCTGATGACTTTCACCTTCGCCTTGCCACTGCACCGCCCTCTGATAAACCCCCGCCAATGTGCGCGATAAGACGCGCCCCATTAATAAAGGGCTTTTTGCGTTTTCCGCTTTTCCGATTCGCTCGCCTTGAAAGGCGTGAAAAGCGGACGGCAAACGAAGGAACAGCTGTTTTACGGCTAGGTGGGCGTTCATGTTTATGAACACATGCGGAAGAGGCGCAGGTATACACACAAACAGAGGGGATTGGGTTTGGTATGCGGCCCCTTCTACAATACTGGGTTCAAGGTGAACCAATATACCCGCAAAATTGTCCACAGACGGAAACGCCCGTAGGAGAAGATGCTTTCATTCATGAATGGCGCGGTTACCTTTATTTGAACGGCGTCAACGATTGATTTCCTTGCACCCAGCCCAGACGAGAATTTCTTCCCTGTCCGTTGGAACCTGGTCAATCCGAATCCTGGGAGGAACTGCTCAGGAAACTACGGATCCCTTTGAGTCACTGGTAATTTTGAATGCACTACACACGCCGCGAAAGCGTTTTGCATTTGCATTGGGGGCCGAAAAGATTTGGTGCGCAGCAAACGAACGTCCGTTCCGTCCCTAACGAAAAAACAAAGTGTTCTCATATTTCCGTAAATCACGCTGGGGTACAATCTATCTATCCAATGGATGTCAGCTGCCCAATAGTGTCTATCGATAGATGCACCTGCTGTTTAAACAAAAATGGCGCTAGTGTTGTCTATTTTAAACGTTTTTTATCTTATACCGATGGAACTGCTACCTCTTAACATTTGGAAAATATCCAACCCTCAACAACTTTATTAAAATAGCGCCACAAGCGTTAATTTCACCTATAATTGTTTAGGCTGGTCTTATTCTAAAAACACTCCATTTTTCTTAACATTTCCTTGAATTTGTCCCCATCTGTACAGTTTCCTGCCTCTTATTTATTTGAGAATTCGTCTGTAATTTAAAATCAGTACATTTTCAAAAAAATAAAGATAAAGATAAAGATTAGATCATTATAAAGAAAACTGATAAATAATAAATGTGAAATCATTAGAAAAGTTAGCGTTACGGATCCAGTGATCAGGATATGTTCCCAGGGATCAGGATACTGATCCTGAGATCAGGATGTAGCAATATTTGGTGCTGTGCATAGCTTTACACTTTCTGTGACATTTCCCTTTATCTAGGCTCTACAAAACTAGTCGTGGCCTAGTGAAGAAGGTGTGAGCTCTGCAGGCTGGACTTACAAATCTTCTTTCTTTTTCAATTGATTCAGTTTCTGTTTCTTTTAAGTCAAAAGCCACCATATTTGAATATATGCTTAACAGATATTCAAATCAGGATTCAGCAATCTTTGGTTGTGTGCTTAGCTTTACATTGCTTTATCGACCTGTGGTATACAGATACCCTTTTTGTAGGCTCTTTGAAAGCAGTGGGTTTCATTTTAAATTAACAATTTTAAAACCTAGTAGCAGAAAGCCACAAAAATTATTTACTTACAATCCACCCACAGTCAATCAATCTATACCTACAATCATATTTTACCTAGCTAATAAGGTGAGCGTATTAATATAATATAGTAATATATAGCTGCCTATGTTCAATTGTCACTTTGGACATATGTACATGCTAAAGACATAAGTTAACCAACGCCTAAATTTTGAATGGTACAAACAATTTTCCTATGACAAAATAATGCGTTTCTCCGAATTTGTTTTTATAGGACCATTCGTAAAGACCATTTCTATGCGTTTTATTATAAAATGCATAAACAGAGAACTGCAGTTCGAAAGGGAAAACTCTCGCTCTTGGCCCGATTTCACCACACTGTTGCCACGATCTTTCATCGGCCCATCCGGCGCTCCTGCGCTCGTTCCAAAAGCTTTTCGAGGGGGAGGGGCGGGCCGGAAAAGCAGCGGAAAAGCACGATACGCACGATCCCTAAAGCTCGGGCAAGGCCTCTTGAATGGCACCGAGTTTCCACCAAAATACTTTCAGTTGCGAGCGGACCTCTGCACGGAGTGGAACAAAATCTGAAAAGCAAAGAGTACAGTCCGCGGAAAACGTTCAATTAATAGAAGCAAGAAGCAATATATATAATCTAATTTTTCTCATCTATACCCTACATATATTTCGGCTGTATATGTATCAGTGTACCAAAAGTTGTTATACATAAAATAAATTGCGAAAGAAAGAAATACCATTATCAACTAAAAATAGTGACCGATTCTCAAAGGAATACAAAATTTAATAACGAAAAAAAATCATCAAACGACGAGAACGAATTAATTATAAAATATATAACCAAAAAAGAGCAGACACACGCCCGCATGTTCGAGTTAAGGGTTTAGAATACTGTCGACGCACCGAACCGAAGGTAGAACCGTAACCGATTCCGATTGTGAGTGAGGTGGGGGGATCGAAGCGAAGGATGACTTTCACTCGCCTCAAGACTCTTTCGCTGCTCGTGTGTGCTCTGCTGGCACTGAGTTTTCCCGGATATGTGAACGGCGGCGCTAACAACAACAAGAAGGGCTCGCAGCCAGCGGCCCCAGTTGAACCTGAGGCCGTTATCGAGGAGGTCAATGCCAAGCAGCTGGAAAAGCTCCTGGCCGACAAGGATTACGTGGCCGTCTTCTGGTGTAAGTTCCCTTTCCTTGGTTTTACGTCCGGGCATTGTTCTTTTATTGCCAGCCGACCAGCAGATCAGCCGACCGGACTCGAAATAGTAACAGAAGCCATATTATATAAATTTTCGCTAGTGAAAATTCTAAAAATTCACATACAAATGAAAATATGTGAAAAATTCGTTGCTCGAAATGTCCGAGATTTTCATTCGGTTAATTTTTTATTTTTTTTTCTATTTCTTTATTTCCCCCCATGTTGCCAGTAGTCTGTGTTGCCTTCCTTGCCCCCTTCCTATATATTTTTTTCGTTCGTGCGCTATCTTAGCGATCTGTTTATGAGTAGAGAAATCTCTCTTGGCTGTGAGAAATTGCCGTTCGCCCCAGAGTCCGCGGCAGCCTTTTATATTCTTGGTTTTTTATCTTATTTCGGCAAAATTTGTTGGCACAAAACTTACATTTCAACCAAAAAGCAGACTCACTTCCTTCCAGTGGGATACCCATTTCACAGCACTTTGTATTTATTTTAAAACACTTGCAGTCATACCGACTAATCTGTGGTGATCTATTTTGGTTTACCATTGTTTCCTCTGTAAAAATTCTATTTTATTTATCCGTTTCAAAATGATCCAAAAAAGTCGAATAAACAAACTGCTAATGGTGTATATACAATCTTTTTAACCACCTTAAAAATAGATTTGGCCTTTATGCATTGTTCGCCAATGTCAAAGTTAATAAACAAGAAAGTGATATTCGGATTGTAATATTCTTCTACATATACTTTTTTACATACACATTATCGCGATGTGTTTCATTAGCATTGGCGGCAATTCCAAAAATAATTGTTGACAATGAAAATATTTTAAATCCAAAAGCTTCAATCCCAATGTCTCTGGCCAACAAACGAAAATAACCATGCAACATCTACGCAAATGGCAACTCATTGAAAAGTTTCGGTAATCAAATCGCAGATAACTCAAAATTTTAAACGAATTCTTTTGAATTGTTGAAAGTAAACGCTATTTGTGTTATTGCAATGCATTGTGAAAATACAGAGGTCACATGGAATTGAACTTCGTACAGCAATTGAATCAATAAATTTATCATAAGAAACAGCTGCATCTGTTCCATGTTTTTGATCGCCCATTTATAACCCGTAAATAAAGAAATCAGATTCTTGGATTCGGCCAACTAGCGATTACTATTCAAGCAATGAAAGATCCCCTCGAATGGAAAGCAAAATAATCTAAATGAAAACTTCGATGTTTACTCGCCGATGCATTAATGATTCCAATTTTTGCAGTCTGGTCTGGCGTTTAACCAACCAGAACTTTTAAAAGACGTGGGCCAACAGTGGTCTTTTGTCTGCTGCAATTCATTTCCCTAATAGTGGCCGCATGAGTTTTATGAATTAATTTAGAAATTTTAGCATATTTGTTGGCAGTTGCTGCCGCATTAATAGCACCGATTGCCCTGGCGCTGCTGTCATTTCATTCATTCATTCAGCCTTATTTTCCTCTGGGCGGCCGATGATGCATCCTGCATCTAATATAGGAATGAATAATCTCTGCGGCATTTGTTTCTACTTCTGCCTGGGCTTTGAATTTTGAATTCGAATGTTAATGCTCTAGCGTCATACGGAGCAGTTGCTGGTTGTCAATTGATGTTGATATCTCCATTCGATCTAAGATACTCACGTACACGGTTTCTGCGATTTCAGATGCTCGTAGCTGCGTGACCTGTGATAAGGTTTTAGCGGAACTCGAGAAGATCGACGATGACACCGACTCCTTCGGTGTGGACTTTGTGAAAATCAACGACAAACGACTAGCCAAACAGTATGGCATCAAGAATTTCCCCGCCCTGACCTACTTCAGGTAGGTACTCATCGCCCAGTTCAGTGACACAAGACCTAATGGATACATACCACAGGGAAAAGGAGCCCATCATATACGATGGCGATCTCATGGACGAGGAGGGAGTGCTCGACTTCCTCACCTCTTTGGAGGCCATGGATCTGCCTGATCGCATCGAGGAGGTCAATTCCAAGATATTGCAGAAGATCATCGAGGACACCGACTTCGTGGCCGTTCTTTTCTGTAAGTGCGCCTGCCTTGATCTTAACACAAATATAACACTTCTGAAAATGTTTACCACTCCGAAAACTCTTATTGTCGGAGATTTGACTTGACGATGTTCTATTTCAAAGCAGTTGCAGTTTTTAGCGAACACAAACAGTTTAGCTCTCTTGTGACTAAAAATCATACAGCTAGGTATAGACTACAATCATATCTACCTATACTGTATATTCTATTAATCAATTTCTTATGCGTATGTCTGTATCTCTCTATATAAATACGTATATTAATTGTGACTAACCAAAGCTAAATGGCGGCATACCTAACATTCAATATTACTCTCTATATAAATATATCTCTTTCGGCGGAATTTCGTACACTTTCTGAGCCAATTTACATATGGACAATTTATCAATGCAAATATATTTTATCAAACGACTACAGGTCCAGATCATGAAACATGCCCGCCCAGGGTTATGGGTAAGTTTTTCGTGAACAAATACTGGGAACCTTCCTTCTTGCCCTTTCCATCTAATTACCCATTTTGAAACTTTGTTTTCCCAAAAATAATTCATTTACAATGTTTTACTCCCTCTCCGCCATAATTTTCCTGATTCCAGTAATCCAAAAATGCACACGAAAAGATTCTTCCGCAATGCCCATGATACAATATGTAAATATGTACTTTATAATTGGCTATATAACCCAAATAACCGAACAATCCAGTGTGTTGATGCTTGCTTACATGGAACGATTTAGTTGGGTTCATTTCAAGGAGAATACTCACAGCAGTACAGAGATTATGGAACTTAAGTCGATGGGACACATTGAAATCTATATTCATTTGGAAATCCTTAATCTCTTTGGCGACTAAGTCGTCAGGCAAAGTTGACGTCGTTGCCCTGGGTAAAGGACAAATTTTTAAATAGATACAATCACCAGTGTAGTAATTCTTAGTAATTTTTGTTAGAAAAACAAGATTTCTAATTTTCGCGTTCGCTATCGACCAAGGCAGACACACATATTACGTATACGTATAATAATAAACATTACAACAACAGAAGTATTGCAGATGAATGTCTGGGCTCGGCGCCAGATTATGTTTTTGTCGCCACGGCATCTCCTTATTTCCCTCTAAATCACTACTTTAACTCAAACCCTGTGATTTGAACAAGCGGTTAATTGAATAAGAAATAGATAGTCAGTTTTTCAGTTAATAAGGTATTGCATTAAACAAAATTGAATTTGGAAGAGAAAACTCTGAGAGAATTTGATTTTGTGATGGTTAGTTGGCCTTGTATAAATAATAAAAGAAAGGCAGGAATTTACCTATCGAAAATCATAAATCCAATACTCGCAGAAAATGTGGGTATATACCACTACACACACGTTGGTGTCTTGTCCAACAACAAAGTATTCTTTGCTGGCTGTCTCTTTCCGACACAGCCACCTACAATTTTAGTTTTAAAAATAGAAAACTCAAGCAGTTGGTCGGCCAACAAAATGATTTTTTCGCTGCTCTTGGTGCTGCTGTTATTTTTGCTTAATTCTGAAACAACTAACTATAGAGTGGGCATCCACATGCCGCGGTACATGTGTGAATACACATGAATATCCGCTTCACTATCTATAGGTATTTTTATCAAACGCAGACAGCATACAAAATACAAAAAGGTTTTCCTCAGCATTGAGGCGAACAGCATGTAGGTGAGAGAAGACAAGAAATTGTGGCCCATTGTACCGCCCCTGTCCATCTCTCCCCCCCCCCACCTCCTACCCCTTTCAATTGAGTTTGTATCCATCAGGGGGCTGCAGACAGACAGCACTTTTAATTGCTTTTGCATACAGCAATACATCAACTTGGCGCACTCGAGCACGAGCCGGCAATGCATGGTTATGGGCAGATCTTTAGTTGTCGCAGCCAAATGCTGATTTACATAATATACAAATACCTATATATCCGTCCCACTGCAGCTCTATAACTATATGTGTTTGGCTCTTCCCCGACTGACTTGCACTATTTTTAGTTAAATGCAACATTTGCCCATGTCTGCGGCAGGGCCAAAAATTGTTCAAGCTGTCGGAGAGAGAGATAGGAAGAGAATGAGAGTCGGAGCCTCATAAACATGTTTAATTTTCTAGATTTTTTTATATTTTTCGAAAATTGTGCAGTAAATTATGAAAAATTTGCGCGACTGAGTGTGTGCATCAGCCTTGTCACCTTGGCGACACCCACTCAACCGGTCCCGAAAAATAAATTACAGATATTTTTGGTCTGGGGAATGTTTTTCGAAACCGTGTAATTTCGAGTACCTCCGCCGGCTAACTGCATTATTCCGTAAGGGAACTGCTGTGATAAGTTGCCATTAGCATGATGGCTGTCAACCATTAAAAGACACTTACAAGTTCACCAAGAAACCACCAACAGAAATAAATATTACGTATACGCAGCGTCGGGCAGGAAAGCGAAAGCTTGCCGAAAACTCAATTACGAATGTGGTAAACCCAACGAAATGAGATAGAGGAATAGGTAAAAGGAAGGAGAGAGCTTTCCGAGAATTAATTCCTCTTTTACATTGCCACTTTTGAGTGCCTCGTTTGGATGTATGTATTTCCTTCACTCAGACAAGCACATTGCAACAGGTTGTACGCAGACAGATAGGGATGTTGTAAACAAATTGTGTAAATAAACGAATCGCCTGGGGAATGATTGGGTAACTTTGCAGTTAAATGGAATTTCCTTGCATGCACTCGCATCTGTCTTAATTGGCTCCTAATTAACCCCACAACTTACGGCCGCACGAAACATAATCCATGAATGTTGTACCAATCCGTGGGCAATTATACCCAACACCAGACCCCGTCCTGATGTTTTGTGCTCCCCTCCTCGCTTTTCGAGACGTTTGCCCCTCTGCCAGACGACCCTAATTATCTATTGTTTGCCTGATTCTATGAAACCAACTCACCAACCAGACAAACAGCAATGCCGCAAGTGCGCCAAGGCCTTGCAGGAGCTGGAGAATATCGACGACGAAGCTGATCAGCTTGGCATCGGGTTTGTGAAAATACACGACGAGGCCTTGGCCGACGAATACAATCTCGGCAGTCTGCCAGCCCTGGTCTACTACCGCCACCAGACTCCGATCATATACGAAGGTACCTCCATTCCACACCCACATTTACCTTGAAACCTCCACGACCACACAACCAACACACATCAGTATCAATCCCATGCCGAATTCGATATCCAAGTAGCTAATATCGAAACTGTGTCCTCCAGGTGAACTTCAGCGGGAGGAGGACGTCTTGGAATGGTTGGTGCAGAATAAGTCGACGGGCGATGAAGATGATGTCATTGAGGACGTCACTTCGAAGACTCTGTCGACGCTAATCAGCAATATCGACAACCTAGTTGTGCTATTTTGTATGTAGAAAAGTATTTTGCCCGGGGAAAGGCAGCAAGGCTAACCGACTGCTATTAATCTGCAGATGATCATGGAAATGACGATTCGATGACCGTGTTGGAGGAGCTAGAGCAAATCGACGACGACTGCGACAAGCATGGCATTCAGTTTGTGAAAATTGACGATGCCAAGGCGGCAGGCGATTACGGAATCGATTCGGTACGACCACAGAACGCGAGCAGTTGAAAGGCAGTCTTCCACACAAATAATGTTGTTCGATCTCCAGATTCCGGCCATTGTTTACTTTGAAAAAGAAATTCCAAATGTGTACGACGGCGATCTCATGGACGAGGAGCAGATTCTGAAATGGTTGTTGGGACAGTTGGAACGGGATGAGATCGAGGATGTCACCGACGAAATGCTCGACACAATGATCAAAGAAGGACGCGTCATTGCAGTGCTGTTCTGTAAATATTCAAATCCCAAGTCGCCACCAATTTGTTCACAAGCTGTTTTCCAGACGACAACAACGACAAGAAGTCCCAGAAAGTGCTCGAAGAGCTCGAGAACATTGACGACGAGTGCGACGCCCTGGGCATTACTTTCGTGAAGATCGACAATCCCGAGGAGGCCGTTGAATATGGCATCAATAAAGTTCCTAAACTGATATACTTTGAAAAAGGCATTCCAACTATTTACGAAGGCAATCTGGAGGACGAGGAGAAGCTCCTGAAATGGCTAACAGACCAAACGAGCTCCGATCAAATCGAGGACATCACCGACGAAATGTTGGATTTGATCATTGAGAAAATGCCCCACGTTGCTGTTCTCTTCTGTAAGTGATTCCAGGCCCCACACCTCGACTTTGTGCCGGGACCCTTGCGCACCAGACTTCTAATCTCTGTTGATATTGTACAGTTGACTTGGTGTTGTACCTCTGGGGTGTCTGCAATCGTAAATTTAACCCTTGGTCGAGTGCTCGACATGCTTTTCAGTAATAATTTTCAAAAGCGCTTAAAAAACTAATTAATCCAAACTAAACAAAAAATTAGACGACCCTCTTCGTTAAGGGTTAAGATTGGTAGACCATAGAAAAAGTGTAGATTGTAGGTTTCAAGTTACAAGTTGAGCGAAACAGCAGTTTGTTGATTATTTTCCTTCTTAGCTTCCAAAACGTAAGCCAAAATTATTGAACTAACGATCTGAAATCATCTTCGCAGACGACAAAGACCAAAAGAAATCACAGAAAATCCTCGCAGAATTGGAAAACATTGACGATGAGTGCGATCAGAATGATATAGCCTTTGTCAAGATCGATGATGACAAGGAGGCCAAAGAATGGGGTATCGATGAGATACCGTCGATTGTACTCTTTGAACGTGGCATTCCACACATCTACGAGGGTGATCTGATGAAAGAGGATGAGCTGCTTGGCTGGTTGGTGCACCAGAAGCGCTATTCCGAAATTCCCGAAGTCACTGACGAGATGAAGGACAAACTGGTCGAGAACACCGAGCACTTGGCGGTTATCTTCTGTAAGTAAACCAATTGGTAATAACCCTTACCGCTTTTGCAATGACCCCTTCCCTTCCGCAGATGACAAGGACGATAAGCAGGATATGCGCATCCTGAACGAACTTGAGAATATTGACGATGAGCTGGAGAAGGAGGGAATTGTCATTGTGCGCATCGATAACGCCGCCGAAGCTAAGGAATATGGTCTCGACCATTTGCCCGCTCTCATTTACTTCGAGAACAAGATCCCGGCCCTCTACGAGGGTGATCTGATGAACGAGGATGAGGTTCTCGAGTGGCTCCTGGTCCAGAAGAAGACGGCCACCATTGAGGAGGTGACTGATGAGATCCTGGTCAACCTGATCAACGAGCACGAATATGTCGTTGTTTTCTTCACGGGTCCCTGCGAACCTGGCGAGACCTGCGACCACACTCTGAATGCCCTGGAAAGCATCGACGATGAGTTGGACGAGGCTGGCATCATCTTCGTCACCACCGAGGATACCGGAGTCGCTAAGAAATACAATGTCAAGACCTATCCACGCCTGGTGTTCTTTAGGAACCGTGATCCACTGCACTTCACTGGAGATTTGGACGACGAAGACGAAGTGTTGGCCTGGATTACTGACGACGAAACCCTCGAAATTCCCGGAAAAATTGAGGAGGTCAATGTGAAGATGTTGGACAAGATCTTGGCTGAAAACGATCACGTTGTGGTGTTCTTCTGTAAGAAAGAGAAATAATTGATTATTCGTTTATTCTAGATCTCTTATTATCTTTCCTACTTTTATAATCTTCAGATGCTGAGGGTGATAAGAAGGCCCAGAAGATCCTTAACGAGCTGGAGAACATCGATGACGAATGCGAGGAAAAAGACATTGACTTTGTAAAGACATCCGACGATGATATTGATAAGGAATACGATCTGCCCAGTCTGCCGGCACTTGCATTTTATAGACATAAGTTTAGAACAATTTACACCGGTAAGTTCTGATACATTAATGTGAAATGCATGTAATAGGGAGAAAATGGTGATTACCTTTTGCCATTTTAAGCATTAGTATCAATAGGAACTTGACTTAATATTTTTATTTTTTAAAGGTGACCTGATGAAGGAAGAGGAAATTCTTGAGTGGGTTATTGATTTGCACGAGTCTACAGCTGATGTCATTGAATCTGTGGATCGTAAGACCCTGCAAGTTTTGATCAACGATGTTGAGCACCTGGCTGTGTTCTTCTGTAAGTCCGCCACTTGTTTATTTGAAGAAGTTCAAAGTTTACATAAATTATATTTAATACAGACGATGATGAATGCGAATCGTGTTCTGAAATCTTGGAAGAGTTGGAAAACATCGACGATGACACCGATAAGCACGGAATACAATTTGTCAAATCGAATGATGTTAAGCTTGCCCATGAAATCGGCATTTTCGCATTCCCAGCTTTGGTCTACTACGAGACCGGCGTCCCGATTATGTATGATGGTAAGTTTGCCATTTGCTTGTTTTTTAGACCACCAATATCATCTACAATTTTTTCCTTTCAGGTAATCTTAAAAATGAAAACCGTGTGCTGCAGTGGTTAGTCAATCAAAAGAGTAAGCGTCTTTCTTTTAAATGTGTTTTCTGCTTTAAACCTCACGCTCATAAGCCAAACTTTCGATACAAAGTCAGTTGAGACAAAAAAGGTTCAAAAATCAAATCAAAACAATTGATAAATCCAATATCATTTACCCGTTTCTTGCCCATGATTAAAGTACAAAACGTAATGATAATTTCTTATATAGGAAATGATGACGACGCAAGTGATGAAAAAATTCTTAAATTGCGCTATCCCAAGGAAAGCGATGAGGATAAGAGGGAAAGATTAAAGCGTCTACAGAATGTGATACGAAAAGAAAGATTACGAAAAAGTAGACGAGATAATGAGGATGAAGATGATGGGGATGAGGAAGATACAACTGGGGAGAAAAAAGATACTGATAGGGACGAAGAGGACGACGATGACGAAGAAGATAATGATAAAGACGACGAAGACGAAGATGAAGACGACGAAGACGAAGATGACGAAGATAATGACAATGATAACGAGGACGAGGAAGATAACGATGACGAGAACGGGGATGACAATGAAAATGATGACGAGGACGAAGATGACGATGAGGATGAGAAAGATAAAAATGATGAGGACGAGGATGAGGATGACGAGGAAGGGGATGATGAAGAAGATAATGGAGATAACGAGGATGGGGACGAGGATGACGAGGAAGATACTGATAAGGACGATGAGGACGAGCATGAGGATGAAGAAGATAATGGGGACGATGAGGATACAAATGATGACGATGAAGATGTAGATGAAGATGAAGATGACGATAATGCAGATGAAGATAATGAGGATGCAACTGGGGAAGAAAATGGTGACGAAGACGAGAACGAAGAAGACGAAAACGACGATGACGAGAACGACGATGACGAGAACGACGATGACGAGAACGACGATGACGAGAACGACGAAGACGAGAATGGCAAAGACGACGATGACGAAGACAATACTGACAAGGACGATGAAGATGAGAATGAGGATGAGGATGACGAAGAAGATGGGGACGACGAGGATACAAATGGGGATGACAAAGATGGAACTGGGGAGGAAGATGAGGAGGACGATGACGAAGAAGATATTAAGAGTAAACCAAAATATAGGCACACGGCCAAAGGTCGAACGATACATCGCCTTGCTGACCTTTGCTCAGGTCGGCTTATAGATGAAATAGGTAATACCTGAATGTGAGTTGCCATTGACGCACTAACTGAAGTTGTTCAATGTTTTGTCCAACCCGACTGAGATTCCGGTCCCTTTTCCACCCCACCCAAACAATCATTATTGTACACTTTGCAATGCCACAAAACACTCGACAGTTTCGACTACAGTTAATTTCATTGTCTATCTACAGACTTGGGGAAGAGGAATTCGAATAGAAATGCATTTAACAAAGGTAACCTTTCCACATTCACGTGATTTCTATATCTGTGCCGAGCGCATAGCTTCTGTGCTAAAGCAAATATCATGTGAATACAATTGGGAATACAGTCAAGCAAAAATAACAACCCACCAATACCCGTCTATGTTTTGATCCTCCTGAATGTCTAAACCTACACCCGAAGCTTTGCCCAGTTCTTAAGACAAAAGTCTTTGATGCCTCAAAAGCAAAATTAAAAGAAAAATATTAAATCATACATAGCTGACACAATGTTTGAAATTATTTAAGCAAGGAACTTTATATTTTTTTTATTTTGGAAAACGTAACTATTTCGATAATAATACAAAAAATGTGTTAATACCTATTTTGTTTGACTTATAATTTATTTTCTCATAATACTATAAGTAATCGTTATGTTTGTTTATTTATAATATTTAATAACGATCCTGCTGTTCCATAGAAAATATTTAAGCATATAAACAAAAACAACCAAAAATTCGATCAAGTGAAACGCAGTGGATTTACTGGCACACTCAGTCGAAAATGAAATGTACATCGTGGGCTTAACTCGATATTTAACGTGATTAGAAATTAAAATCAAAATCCGAAACTTGTACAGTCAGCATCAAAAGCATTTTGTCAGTTAGTAGTTTTGATATATAATTAAAAATTATATTTAAACAATTTCAAATCTCTTCCACTCATAAAGCACGCTTTTTACTCTAGAACAAAGAATCTTTCAAATCTGAAAATAATGAAAATTGAATCGAAAATCGTACTAACTGCTCTTTTTCTCTCTCTGTGGTTAAATCGGAGGTGTTTAAGAAAAGTGTTGGAAGTTAACGACTTTTATAATTCTTAGTTCTAGCCTACAATGCTGCACTTTTGTTAAAACCTTTTTTTTTATAACTTATCGTAACGAACCTTCTGTTGTTAGTAAACCAAATAAAATAAAACCAAAATCTTTTAAAATAAAACAATCTGACAAAATGTTTTTGTTTGTTTGCTCACACAGATGACGAATGTTTCTATGTTGGATTGGGTCATGACGGCCATTCAGCTAAGCGCGGCAACAATTTCGTGCCCAACGATTACAAACCATTCCAATGCTGTCCAACCAAATTGGAGAAGTCAACGAAAGTTCCTAAGATGACGGCCCAGCGGATCGGACACAGCGAGGGCGATCAGGGCAAGCGTCCAGGCGTTGGCGGCGGCAACTTCCAGTTCGCCGGCTCGGCATCCACATCCACCACGACCGGCAAGTCGGCCAGCAAGCCGGCGGCGACCAAGAAGCAGGCCAAGGTCTCCAAGGACACCGATGACGATGACGAGGACGACGACGACGAGGAGAAGCCCCTGGTCAAGGTGTCGTATGCCAACAAGCGCTCGGGAGGAAGCAACAAGCCGCAGGCGGGCAAGAAGCCGGTAGCCAAGGGAAAGGACAATGACGACGAGTCCCAGGAGGTGGAGAAGGTGTCCAAGCAGAAGGCGTCGAAGAAGTCCGGCAAGCTGAATGTGAAAACCGGTACGTAGTCCTTGGACCCTCGGACTAGACATCGTAGTCACTTAGCATTATGAAACACAAGTCAAGACAATATCCATTTAAAGTCGAACTCATTGTCCTGTGCCCATTCTCAGACATATACAGACTCACGCACAATTTGGTCGTTACCTTATTTGTTTATTTCTCTTCTCTTTTCTCTCTCTTGTGTCTTGCAGGCATTAATTTTTTCCAAAATCGACTAAAAAATTTGTATGATATCATTTTTCAGGATATCTCTCTGTGGGAGTAAGGCAACAATTGTAACTGAATGTGGATATCCACAGACAGTTAGATAGTGATTGTATGATTGAATGATATGCCATACTAAAGTAGCACGTATACGCACTGTTGTCAACCGATAAAAACAAATATCAAACCAAAACCAAACCAAAACCAACTCAATCCTGTATAGCCACGAAAAGAACCTTCAATGACAGGTTTCTATAATTAAATGTACATCATCTATGTGTGACTGCAAAAGACATCAACTATGACAAGAACCAACTGAATAACTGAATTCGTATGGCTGTGTGTCCGTAAAAATGAGGTCCCTCCTCACTAACCTTGAAATGCCCGGTGCACTACTATTATATCAAATACTCATTCATCCCCAGTGCCTGATCAGATCATTGTCCACACATTTCTAAGCCGCAACACAATAATCGTTGTTCCACGTTGAGAAGATCTACGAGTAGCAGAATCACACAAAGCCCAACATAATTACAAATTAATCAAGAACTAGAAAAAAACGTACTAACTTAAACTTTGTTGATACTTTCACTTAACTATTTTCAAGAGGGGCCGCATCGCCAAAGTGGACCCCGGATCTATAACTAAACTAAACCAATCATTTGTTGCATTTTGTCAACGGATTTCAACAAACTTTGTTCAAACTAAAAGCAATTACTTCAACAAACAACTATCAAACTTCTGAGAACTTTCACTTGTATATTTAGCCAGCAAACTTTGTTATTAACAATTCAATCGGCCATTGTCTATTGTCAATAACAAGCGCCTAATCTTTTTTGATACTACTTCTTTTTGTCACAATATACAATTTACATTGTAGTTAGTCTAATTTTAACAAGAGCCAAAGCAAATAAAACAAAACGAAACGAAACGAACAAACGGATAAAATATTTTTTGAAACAATTTACACATGACAGTGCCCAACTGTTAACTATTTTAACTGAAACGTGTAACGATGAGAGCTTTCTACAGTTTTTCATGATAACAACATTTAGAGCCACTAGCCAATATACTGTGTAACCAGAGATTTTTATCAAATATGTTGCAGCTCACACGCCGTATACTTAATTTTGTTGTATATTTATGAAAACGAAAATCCAATATTTCTCGCAGAACAATGGCCTCGCATCCAATGTAGCTCGCCAATTTGTTTCATTTGTTTTCTTCTGAGAGCGATACCTGTACCGCTCGCTGTTGTTTTTGTTATCGGTATTTACAAAATATCGAATTATAAATCTTTATCATTATGTTTTCTTAAGCTAAAGTCTATCACTCTACACGCAATTGTAACTAAATCCAACATATATGTAAACAAATTTTGTTGAACAGCAGCAGTTAAGTCAAGATCAAGCGAATGTATTTTTGTCAAACAAATTTTCAAAATGAAAATTTTGTCAGATTGTAAGAAGCAAACGCAAATCAAACTGAAAGCACTTTTGTAAACATAATAACTGAAAGAAATTGTAAGAATATTCAATAAAAACCATCCAACTCAATACGATTAGGTTCTCTTATTTAAAAATTATGAAAATCCATTTGTTGAAATTCAGAATTTCTTTGATTTAAATAATTTCAAACACAAAGTCCATAAAAATGCTATAAATATGTTTAAAAAACCTTGAAGATGTATTGAGGCAATTATATGTTTTGTCAAATGGAACTCTCCCCTTCTGAAAAGAAATGTCTCAATTTGAATCATAGGCAGCAAAATGTGGCCATTAAAAATGGCCTGTTGGGGATTTGGCAAATTTCCCATTTCGCATTTCTTTTGGGCGGGGGTTAAAATAAACAAAACGATCATTTATTTTGTATACACATTCAAGATTAAATCTGGTGATTGATTGACAAACTGCAGCCAACAGGTATGTGCCACCAAATGGATAATAAGCCAAACATATTTCTGTTCAATCTAATTATAATTGCTTCTAACGATATTATCAATTTTACACATAGGCAACATTGCAAGCAATCAGGATGTCTTCAACTGGATACTCGAACAGAAGGCCGACCAGAGCATACAGCTAATTAATCGTGATGAACTCTTCGAGTATATAGGCACCAAAGACTTTTTAGCGGTTGTTTTTTGTAAGTATAATCTGGGGACAGTGTTTTAGGTAAAAGCTAAGGAATCTAGGAAATACTATTATTTAAATCGCGCCCACTAAAAACTGTAACTGCCCAAAAACACAAGCCAAACTATAATTCTACAGGATAAGTTTAAAAGGAACGCCATATACCGTCACTACTAATGCGTTTGGGAAAACGATTTTAATTGCAGACAAGGAAGATGATCCCGACTCGCCACGAGTGCTACGGCACATCGAACTAATCGACGATGAGGCTGCCGAATATGGCATTTATATAGTGAAAATGCACGACAAGCTGATGGCCAAGAAGTACGGATTCAGGAATCCCCCGGGTCTCACATATTTCCGGAAGGGCAAGTACATTAACTACGATGGCGACATCGACGACGAGGAGGAGGTACTTGACTGGCTGACCAGCCCTGCCAACATGGAGATGACCGACCACATCGAACAGGTCAACCGCAAGATGTTCGAGAAGATCCGCAAGAACTCCGACTACGTGGCGGTGATATTCTGTAAGTCCTGAATATGCAGACTAAGTGGACTTATGTCGAATCACCTACTCCTAATCCAATCTCAGATAGCGATGAGTGCAAGCAGTGTCCTCGCGTTTTGGCCGAGGTGGAGCACATAGACGACGAAGCGGATAAGGCGGGAATCGACTTCGTCAAAATTGACGACAAGCAAATGGCCAAGGAGTACGGAGTGTTTGCCTTGCCAGCCATCGTCTTTTTCAAGCCTACGTCCAAGGAGCCAGTTATATACGCCGGTAGGAGTCCTTTATTGGGTCACAAAGCACTGTCTACATCACCTTCTTTCCAGGTGATCTTTACGAAGAAGAACAGATCCTCACTTGGCTGATCACGCAAAAGGATCCAAGTGGAGATGTTATCGAAGATCTCGAAGGCGAAAGACTCGTTCATCTGATTGAAGAGTCTGGCTCCATAGCCGTATACTTCTGTAAGTTTTCAGCAGGAAGCGCTCTCTGATTTGTACGCTGATGAATACTCAATATCTCTGAGGAATAAGGTTTTAATTGCTGCAATCGGTTTGGTGATATCAATTCGCATAGAGTACCATGTCCAAATTGATGTTCATTTCACATTCGGTCTATCATGGATTTCAGTGTCTCAAAAAGCTAAATTTAGTCGTGTAAACAATTAACATTCTGTTGCATTTGCGTTTTACGTACTTAAACGGATTGATAATCACGCTTTTGCGCAAAAAGTTTGCAGCAAACGTTGTGTAATTGTAGTTAACCCATTAGATCAATCTAGTTTAAGCCTTTTATCAGCGCTCTGTGTATCTAACCAAACAAGACTTTATTTATATTTCTATTTACGACTGTGCTCTCTGAAATCTGAAACCGAACCACACAAAATCGATACCCCAAACGTAGGGAACAAGACAAAGTGCGACATTTGCAATTCGAAAGCGGCGCGCAAGGCGCGTCTGAAAAAGGAGCGAGATCAGCACCAGCAGGAGGGCGGAGCAGCCAGCGCCGCTGCCGCCTTCGGCAGTGAGGCAGATCCCTCCGAGGCAGCCGCCGGGGGGGCGGAGGATTCGCCGGCGGCAGGTGGTCCTGAGGGGGATTCGGCGCCGGCCTCTGCAGCCGCTCCACCGGACGCATCGACGGGCAAACAAGAGGATGGTAGTCCACCTTTCTGTATAGAACTCGTGCAACTGGAATGAGTCCAAGAATGTTTAACCACATAACCCAACACAATCAGAAACCAATAGCAATCGCACACACTATACACACTATACCGCCTTGTACAGAGAATGTAAAAACCCAATTGAATCCAGAATCTCCACCCGAAACTTGCTCTATCTCTCTGTTGCTCTGACTCTTTCTCTATATATATCTGTCCAACCCGAAACCTCCTTTGTATTCTCAACGTTAGCTGTTGTCTTCCCGATCCCTGATTAGATTCTTTCCTTTGTATTCTGTTTATGTACTAGCCTGATCCATTGACATGTATTTATCATTATAATTGCTGATTCCACCACTGAAAATAAATTAACCTGATGTTTAATAAATCCCCTTTTTTTGTACAGAAAGTTCTTGGTGAACTTAAAACTGTGTCAGTGGAATCAGGACTTATGAAATGTACTATAGTTGTTTACTATCTCATATACCCCTTCAACTTCTGCCGTGCTTCAGTTCACATAAGTGTAGTGCTTGCTGTAGTACCCTGTATTGCCCCTCCTCGTGTATAGTGCTTGTTTAATAATTAGATATTCCCCAACCCCAATTTGACATCCAGATGCGGATGGCTGTGAGCAGTGCACCAAAGTGCTGGAGGAACTGGAAAACATTGACGACGACTGCGACAAGCATGGAATTACCTTCGTAAAGACCAGGGACTTCTCTGTGGCCGATGGCTACGGAGTGCACGAGTATCCGGCTTTGGTCTACTTCGAAGGAGGAATACCCAACGTTTTTGAGGGTAAGGCAGACCCCAAGCCCTGTGTGGTAACTCCACTTTAACAAAATCATTTCTTCCAGGCGAACTCAGCGAAGAGGAGGAGGTGCTTCAGTGGCTCATCACTCAAAAGACAGAGGATCGCATCGAGTTAATCACTCGGCAAATGCTGGAGACAATGGTGGAGGAGACCCAGTATCTGGCCGTGTACTTCTGTGAGTAGCTCCTAGCGATTGGGCCTAGTCTCGATTGGCCAACTGTTTCCCATCACTTTCTCATGATCTCACACATTCTGAATTGTTGTATCCCCCGCCCCAAACTGCACACAACATAAACCACAAAAACTTATCCCTGTCTGAAACCAAAACCTGAACCGTACCGTCCTCAGTGCCACCTGAGCGCAAAGGAAAGCAACCCGCTTTCTGCCGCAGTTTCTGCTCCCCCTCTAGTCTTGTAGAAAGCAACCTGACCACCACCAAATCCACAAAACACTCATCCAGCCAATTCGTACAAAACTACATCTCACGTAAAAGAAAACGTATCGAAAAACAAGGTATTCCTTCCGTATTCCGTGTGCACAAAATAAGCAACTCCCAAGCTCCGAATGCGCATGTTCGATTGAGCTCTAACCACTTCTAACCTTCTATAGGAGCTCTTTTCCATGTCCAGACTCGATTCTTGACTGCACTTAACCAGGCTTCCAACGTATTACGACCAAACTAAATTAGATTTCTTTCGCCTTTCATTCGCTGTAAAATATTTGAGTTCAGAAACGGATCATATTTTATTTCGGATTTGCTGAAATTCACTGGGATTTAGTTTGGACGGGAATACCTTTTTGTTACGGCGTTTTCTTTGCCTCTCACACTTTCGCTAACCTATTCTTATGCTTGGCACTAAATATTAATATAAGTTTTTAATAAATAACTAACTTTCTACTTATTTTCGGCAGACAAAATCAACTGCAATATATGCGACCAGATATTAGAGGGCTTGGAACTGATCGACGACGAATGCGATGTGTTTGGTATTCATATGGTCAAGATACAAGATCCGCAGTTGGCCAAGCGTTATTCGATCAAGACCTTCCCGGCTTTGGTTTATTTCAGGTAAAGATTACGTTTTTATAAATTTGGAATTATTAGCCAACTCTATTTATACGCAGAAATGGAAATCCCTTGCTTTTTGAGGGCGACCTGCAAAACGAGCAGTCGGTTTTGGAATGGCTCATCGATGATGACAACCGTGAGTTGGCCGATGAAATCGAGGAGGTCAACGAGCGCATGTTGGATCGTCTGATGGCCGAGTCCACCCTTTTGGTAGTGTTCTTTTGTGAGTAGTTTACCTAAAATAAGTACAAAATCAGGTCTTAAGGCTCGTCACATTTAGATGACGATGACTGTGCCGAGTGCGAGGAGATTTTGGAAGAACTGGAGGAGATTGATGGCGAGGCCGATATGTTTGGCATTGACTTTGTAAAGATTGCCAGTATGCAGGCAGCCAAGACATACGAAATTGTCAATATACCTTCCCTGGTATATTTCCGGTAGGTTGTGTACAGCACTGATAGAGAAGTTTTTTAAATCATTAAATAATAATTTAGAAAACAAGTGCCCGTCCTTTATGATGGAGATTTGCATCAACACGATAAGGTTATTACCTGGCTGACGTCACAAGATGTATTCGAAATCAAAAACGAAATAGAAGAGGTCAATCGGAAGATGCTTGACAAACTACTCGAAGAGAATGAGTTTTTAGCCGTGTTCTTCTGTGAGTAGTAAAAAATCATTTCAAAAGGGTTATATTTGTTAACCAGAAAACCAACATTCTATTTAGATGAACACAATCAGCCGGACAGTACCGCAGCTTTGGAGAAACTGGAAAATATTGACAGCGAGACTGATAATTTGGACATAACCTTTGTTAAGATGGCCGACTCACGCTATGCCAAGAAATGGGGTGTTACCAAGCTGCCAGCCATGGTCTACTTCCGCCGACGCTTCCCCAGCATATATAGGGGTAAGTCGGGGACTTGATCCGAAAGAAGAAACCTCCATAACAGCAATTTGATATATTTCCAGGCGATCTTCTATCTGAAGACGAGGTGCTGGAGTGGCTGCGCAAGAACCGCTTCCGCCAACCGGAACTAAACATCTTCATGTATGCCCTGATTGCTCTGGCGGTGGCCTTCATGGTCTATACCGCGTTCCTGCTGCAGTGCTTCAAGCCGGCACCACCACCCCCCGTTCAGCACCCCAAGCAGTCGTGAATGGGCTAGGCCAGGGGAAATTGGCAGCAAGTACTGAACCATGTTGAATGGCTATCAACTACAATGAAGGGTTTTCGACAAGAGACACACTAAACGAGCGAATCAAACTTGAAATGATAATCCAAAATCACAATCATACACGCATAAATATGTACATTAAACTATCATCCAATCGTCTAAATTAGACGCCGATAAAAAACCGTGCTCGGTGGGCTAAGATATGCCCCAAGCTAATGACGATCCATTGCTTTAGAAATATCTTTTGAGACAGCTTGATAACTTCAACAAACTCTGATACTTCCATATATATCAACACTCACATATACCATACTCACATCAATATAGAATTCATTTGTCTTCACACCCGTGTACGTCATGAACAATCAATTAAAGAAGAACACACTCAAGTCATAGTAATTACTTTAAAGTTACATTTAAATGCCATAATATTGTGTAATAAATGCCAATAATAATTTTTACAGTAAAACAATTACGGCCTATTATAATTAATAATAAACTTTTGGATGATGTACGGAAGAGTTATTATTTATCCGTAAAGAGATAGAAAGGTGACAAAAAAAAGATCAGATTTTTTACATTTTATACGCTATGGAAAACAAAAGCATTAGCGTTTAATGCATTTTAAAAAGGAAGTGTTTAGTTTTTTAAATGATAACAAAAATGTATGTTATTAATTATATATTTACTTTGTCTTTGGGGTGCTAAAAAAAAACTACAAAACAAAGTCCTGGCTTATAATTGAATACCGGTGCTTAAAAAAAAAACAAAATTTAAATTCCTGACAGTCCCACGAACTACTGATTTATTTTTTATTTGTCACATTTAATAAGTGACACGATATATAAATACTTTTATATATCCACTTGTGTTGTAAAACATTTACGGCTTAATGTACTCAATAAATTATTAAAAGATACTCGCGAATGATTTATTTCACAATATTTCACAGATAGTCACCTCCCGAGAACTTAATCTAACTCACAAGCTGTGTTAGTACTGACCAGTTCTAACGATAACTCAATTTTGAAGTTATCAGGTGAAACTGTCGGCCTCACAAAATGATAGCGCCTAGATTCCTGGGTGCACAGGGCTTTAACTGGCGTTGGCAACTAAATATTTGTTTTCGCCAACTGAATTTTCAGATCGAAAACTTCCATTGACATACTAATGCAGAAAAACAGAGCGATGACCTCATATACTAGAAGTAATGGGAAGTACACGAAAGCAATAACAAGTGCTTATACGAAAAGAATGATAATGTTCCTAAAGTTATCATGCCGAAATTTTACCTCAAACCTTTTGCTTAAGCTACTACACACTTAACCCCTAAGCCCTTAATATGAGTAAATATTTGCCAATTTACTGATATCTTTAACTAGATATCAAGTCCAACTATAAAAACTGAATGGCTAGATATTGGGTTCAGTTATTTCATTTGCAATGGCAGACCAACACTTAATGGTGGCCAAAATCGTGGCCATTGTGGTGCTCCTGCTGGTCACCCTGGTCTTCTGCTTCATTCCCTACCTCCTGGATCGATTCTACAAGTGGACGAAAAGTCCGGAGAACAATGCCAGGGAGTTCAAGGTGGTGCTGTGCCTGCTCAACTTCGGCGGTGGGGTTCTAATAGCCACCACCTTCATCCACATGCTGCCAGAGGTGGTCGAGGTGGTGAGTGCTCTTCAGGATTGTCGGATGCTAGTGCCCACTCCGTTCGGCCTTCCGGAGGTCCTGCTCTGTACCGGCTTCTATTTGATGTATTGCATCGAGGAAACCATGCACTTTGTGGTGCGAAGACGGCAACAAAGGAAGCTCCGGGAGGTGGAGACAATCAAGGAGTCGGACGTGGAGGTGGTAGTCCAATCTGAAGAAGCACTAAAAGAGCCCAACTGGCTTCGCGGCCTGGGCATCATCGTGGCACTCTCCTTGCACGAACTCTTTGGCGGAATGGCCATCGGCTTGGAGATGAGTGTGAGCACGGTGTGGTTCATGACCGGAGCCATCGCTGTCCACAAACTCGTGCTGGCCTTCTGCATCGGCATGGAGATCATGATGGCCCACACCCGGTGGCTACTTGCCGTCGTTTACCTCCTGATCTTCTCGATAGTAACCCCCATTGGCGTGGGCATTGGCATTGCGGTCAGCGAATCTGCGACGGCAAATCAACCGAGCACGGTCTCCGGAATCCTGCAGGGACTCGCTTGCGGCACTCTGATCTACGTGGTCTTCTTCGAAATAGTGGCCAAAAACCATGCCGGCTTAAGGGTCCTTCTCTCATCGATAGTGGGATTTGTCCTGATGTTTGGTCTCCAGATAGCCAGTAAGTGCACTCGCAAGCCCTTGATAATAGCAATTCAAAAGCTACTCTCTTTATTCCAGTTGGAGAAGCAAAAGGCAAGAGCCATTTCACGTGCCCCTAGGGGATATGGGAATATTTATAAGGGTTTTGAATTTAACTGGAGACACGACAACGTCCAACTAAGTTACTGAAGCTTAAATCTCCCTATCAAAACAAATGAAAAGAATAATAGCATCGGAATCCAAAGCCTAAATATTCATGTACATTAGTTTTGAAATAAACCTCTATCTGCCCGTATTTAAATATTTTCGGTTTCTAAAGCCAGAATAAGAATATATCTATTTATGATCGCAGTGTGAAATATGTTTGTAAACAACTTTGTTTCCAAATTGTAAATGTTATATTAAATTAATCTTAAATTACTTGTGTAGTTCCAGAGATCCTGGACAGCCGAAAGAAAGCTTTGACTCCACTATAATATCTTCGTTCTATATTACCAAGACAGCCTTTATAAAAATTACCTATATATACCGAATTGAGGAGTAAGTCAGTCACTGCAACTACATCCCAATAAATATCAAATTTAAAACAATCTCTAAAAATTCGTTGTATATTTTTTAATCGACAGAAATAAATGTTCTCAGTGTATCAATTAAATTGAAGATAACACAATTAAAGCAATACTTCCGAAATTGCCGCACATTACACAACTCCTTTCAAACGTTAAATTTGCCGGGAGCTCCATACTATAGTTCGGTTATCGGTGACTTTGATGAAAGCCACCTGTTCGTGGGACTGCGAATGAGATAACTAATACTATGTTGTCTACGCCGTGAATCCGCGTATCAATCAGCGATCAGATTTCAATCACTGCCCGCTGATATATAACTGCCGATATAAACCATTAGTTTGGTCGTGAATTCCAGCCAGGTTAGTCGACACTCGAAGTTCGTGACGAAAAGATGGACGGTGCAGGGAGTATGTCGAAGGAGCAATCGCAGAATGGGGATCGCCAATCCCTGCTGGTGGCCAAAATAGTCGCCATGGTGGTGCTCGTGGTGATCACCGTGCTCTGCGGCAGTCTGCCTTACGTCCTGAACCGCTGCTTCCAGTGGACCAAGCAGAGTCCGGAGGAGACCCGATCCTCGGCTGTGGTGCGGTGCCTGCTCTTCTTCGGCGGCGGCGTGCTCATCTGCACAACCTTCCTGCACATGCTGCCCGAGGTGATCGAGGTGGTCGAGGCTCTCCAGCAATGCGGATCACTCGCCCAGACGCCCTTCGCCCTGACGGAAATGCTGCTCTGCACCGGCTTCTTCCTGATGTACGCCCTGGACGAGCTGATGACCAACTTGGTGCGACGCCACCAGCGGAAGCTCAGCCGCAAGGAGTCGGTGGCCAGTCTGGCCTTCGAAAGGGGACGCAGCATCCGGCACAGTGTTCTACTCAAGAATGAGGAGAAGGCCACGCCCCCGCAACAGGAAGTTAAGGAGCTGGAACCTCAGCCGCCAAAGGATCACCACGGCCACTCGCATATGCCCGTGCCATCCGGCGAGGGATCCGGATCCTCTGCCAGGGGGCTGGGCATCATCCTTGCCCTGTCCCTCCACGAACTGTTCGAGGGCATGGCCATCGGACTGGAGGGCACTGTAAGCACGGTGTGGTTCATGTTCGGAGCGGTGGCCGCCCACAAGCTGGTGCTGGCCTTCTGCGTGGGAATGGAGCTCCTGGTGGCCCGCACCCGCAGCTCGCTGGCCATCGTGTACCTGGTGACCTTCTCCATTGTGACGCCCATTGGTATCGGCGTGGGCCTGGGCATCAGCCAGCAGGTGGCTGCTGGTCAGCCCAGTCTGCCCTCCGGAATCCTCCAGGGCATCGCCTGCGGCACCCTGCTGTATGTGGTCTTCTTCGAGATCCTCACCGAGAGTCACGCAGGATGGAGAGCTCTTATCGCCGCCGTGGCCGGATTCTCCCTGATGTTTGGCCTGCAAATACTGTGTAAGTGATAACCGTGTGAGAAGTGGCAGTTCCCTAGGCACCTGAAATACTCTGGGGATCAGGGTGACAACTGACATATATATTAATTTACGATTACTTTTTCCTCTCTTTTTCAGCCGACGAGGCGGAGGGCGATGATAGCTACACCTGCCCCTAGATTTTGACTCACCACTTCAGTATTATTATTACCTTAAGCTATATTTTGCGGTAGATATGCATTTATTAGGTGTACGCATTATTTATCACTAAAATAAAGTATTAACAAAATAGGCTTTAAGAAATGGATTTTGCATTTGGACTCCCAAGAAAAGGGTGTAATAAGACATTTTTATAAATGAAGTTTTGGAAAAAATAGAATAAATCAGATTCTAAAGTGACACTTTTCTAAATGATTGTTGGTTTAATTCTACAAAAATCTGTGTTTTTAACTTGGTTTGGATTTTGGGTTCGATTTTTCGTCATTATACCCTTGCAGAGGGTATTATAATTTTGGTCAAAAGTGTGCAACGCAGTGAAGGAGACATCTCCGACCATATAAAGTATATATATTCTTGATCAGGATCACCTCCTGAGTTGATATAGCCATGTCCGTCTGTCCGTCTGTCCGTCTGTCTGTCCGTCTGTCTGTTTCTACGCGAACTAGTCTCTCAGTTTTAAAGATATCGAATTGAAACTTTGCACACACCCTTCTTTCCTTTGCACGCAGTATATAAGTCGGAACGGCCGGGATCGGCCGACTATATCCTATAGCTGCCATATAACTGAACGATCGGAAATGCCATAACTTTGGTGTTTTTAAAGTTAGGAAGTTGGGATTTTCTATGGGTTTTACATTTGGCCAATAAATTTTACGTACCAAATTTTATAAGGATCGGCCGACTATATCCTATAGCTGCCATATAACTGAACGATCGGAAATGCCGCAACTTTGGTGTTTGTAAAGTTAGAAAGTTGGGATTTTCTATGGGTTTTACATTTGGCCAATCAATTTGACGTACCAAATTTTATAAGGATCGGCCGACTATATCCTATAGCTGCCATATAACTGATTGATCGGAAATGACATAACTTTGGTGTTTGTAAAGTTAGGAAGTTGGGATTTTCTATGGGTTTTATTTTTGGCCAATCAATCCGACCTACCAAACTTCATAAGGATCGGCCGACTATATCTTATAGCTGCCATATAACTGAACGATTGGAAATGCCATAACTTTGGTGTTTTTAAAGTTAGGAAGTTGGGATTTTATATGAGTATTTAGAATGCATCATATGAATAATTTTGGAGAATATAATTTACAGAGTATTCTGCAAGGGTATATCAACTTCGGCTCCGCCCGAAGTTAGCTTTCCTTTCTTGTTTTTATTATATTACCGCTCGGCAAGTTAAATTGGGTTTTAATTCAAATCATACAGTGAACCCTGCAAAACGCATATATATACGTTACTTAATCGTTTCCAGGATGTTTTTCAAGTGCTACCTGATAATAACCAAAATGTTTTAAAACTTATCAAAAGTAAAACTCGATGTTAAACAACAAATCATTTTAAAGAGGGCTAAACATATTGTATGCGCAATGTAATGTTGGCGGTTATATTCGAATTAACAGAGAGATACGATGTTGCGCCACCAGGCACTGTTCAAGCTAACAGCACCCAATTAACATTTTATCGTATGATTGCAAAAAAATATCGATATATCCATATCGTATAAATTGAAATCTTTAAATTTATTTATATAGGGTCTCAACCGATTAAATTTGACCAATTTCCTTGCTGAAAACGAAATCGTCGATATTTTTAACGTGCTTAGATATATTTTTCGATATATGTATATCGGAATTTTCCACCCTCTACAAGCGTCGCGTTAACAGCGGCTGTTACGGCAACGGTCAGATGATGTTCCAATTGGAGTGCGGACGGTCGTGCAGTGTTTGTGTGGTGGGCAATTCGATTTTTCTGAATTTTTAAGGGCTCCGGCAGCCGAGATTTTGATTTTTTGCTCTCGTCAGTGCGCGTTAAATAATCAGTTAAAAAATCATCGATTGGGCGCACCGCGAGCTCCCCTTCCGTTTCCTGCGTGCATTTTGGGCACTTGTATTCGTACATTTCCGCCTTCGAGCGCACTGTGCTTTTGTTTATACGACCTCCGGTCGCCCCACATTTTATGGTGAACTTGTGCCGCCGAACGGTGTTGTCATTGCCCCACCTCCCCCGAAAAAAATCGAAACTCCCGCACGGTGGGCGAAGTCAAGTGCACGCCATTGATAATAACTTTCCACAAAGTTTTGCGCAATTGCAAAATCCATAAATCTATTATCTAGTATACGGCATTTGAGCTTTTAAAGAAACAAATATAAATTCAGAGGGCGTGTGCTAAGGCCAATCCATCCCACTGTGCAAGCAGTCGGGCGGCAGAAATTCATAAAACAACGGCTAACAAATCCAACGAAGAGAAATACAGAAACAGAAATACAAATAAAAATAAAAGAGAGAGCGAGCTTATTTGGTTTATTTAAAGACTCTCGTCCGCACAACAACTACAATCATTTAATATTCCGCTTATAATGTAAAATACTGCAATGACAAAGGACCAAGATCAAGCTATGGTTGTAATTTAGCACAGGAATCACGATATAAACAAGAGACATCAGGTAAGAAACGAGTAAACGAATATTGTTTAATATTTTCGGGTGAAAAGTATTTTTATCATGCCCAGCAATAGTGCGTAATTTCCTCTCAAAAGTACCGTTCTTAATTTCTTGCAAACATGATAAAATATTATTTGTTTTGGCTCTTGTCTTCAGCTATTATGAGTTAACAATTTGTTATTTATTTTCTTTGTTTTTGACAACCTTTTGCGTCTATGATCGACTAGCCGCTATTTATAGGTCGGTAATTTTGGACTCGTTTTGGCACGACTGTGAATACGTATTTATTGTTGACGTTGAAAAAATAAAAAGGCAGACTCTTTTTTTTAATTTGATTCATTATTTTGTTTGAGCTGAAAGTGAATGCCTCTTATGCAGTTGTCATTAAGTGCTGTTGTGTCGTGACTCAACAGATAAGACAAACAAAGCGAATGTGTTGCGTATGGACATTTTATCTTCATATTTGTTTTGTATGTAGGGTATTCACCAGCCCTAATCAATATACATACATACGTGTGCATTAATGACATAATTTGTAACTACAGTCTTACGAGAACTGTAAAAAGTGTATTGTTACTGGTTTAAAATAAATAGTAAATACTATAATAACCAGAGTGAATGTTTCAATGCAATTCAATAAAGGCTACTTTGAAAAGATAAATTCAGACTTTCCGCATCCACACTTGCTCCATTTACAAAAGCCGCAGGATTGGGTTAGAGTGGGTGGCCCTGAAGGACGAAGCCGAGATGAGATGCTGGTAAACCGCAATGTCTGTAGCACAGTTTCGGGCGTTTTTCGCTTGTCACACACGCGCCGCCATTTTGCTGCTCCAGTCATTTGGCTTTTATTGCCTTTGTCTTCGGCACCATCAAACCCAAACCAATCCCAATCCCCCACCATTCAAAATCCAGTAGTGGGAGCTCCACATAGTTACTATCCACATAAAGAAAATATTTTTCGGTTAAAATCATTGGTGCTCGACTCATAAAACTGATTTGTTGCAAAAGCCTCCACAGGCTTATATCGCAGCACACTTTTAGAGACTTTTTTAAGTGTTTTTAAATCTCTAGAGATTTATGGTCATTCCCTTTGGTGCGATTATTTCCATATATGTACTGTTGTTTCGAAATATCTCCGTTTGCATTAAAATATCTGTCTTTATCAAAGAAATGTTAAATACAAAAATGTATTCAAAATACGTAAACTAAAAAGGTTTTAAACTTTTTATTCATTTTAAATAAATTTTTGTCATACAGACGTGATTAGTTTTTTTCTCTGTGTGGGTAAAGATATTAGATATAGTGCCTTGACTCACATACGAACGCTTTTTTGGCTTCGATTTTCGGTTCTTTTTGTCGTTCTGCAAATTTGATTTACTGTAATCGAAAACCATTCTCTTGGCTGGCGTCCTTGAGCTGGCGGATACTTGATTTTTATGCATTTCCAAGTAGTAATGTGTCTGATGTTTTAGCTTAAAAGCCATTGACCCTCAAACAGATCAAAAAGTTTGAAATCGGTAACCGAAAAACAACTGTATGTAGCAGCTGATAAAACCGGTAAGACCCTGTGCATTTATTATTATTTGTCTTGCTGTTTATCCGTTCTGACGGATAATGTGTGTCAGCAGTGAGAGGTGAAGAATCCAACAGCTGATTGCGAATGCGTATGAGACTAAATTGACATGAAACCAAATAACCGGTTTTTATACATACATATGTCCATATCTGTATTCATATGTCGCCTCAGCGATTTGTATCACAACTGTGTTAATAATGATAATTGCTCTAAAGACGTTACATTAGTTCCAATGTATACACATTAGTTCACAATGACTTAATTAAATATCCAAATTGGTCTAAGCAAATCATGCACATTTTCATATTCATGAATGCTCTCTGATTTTCCAGACCTCCAATTTATTGCTGTCTCTCGAACAACGCTAACAGTAAACGTTTTACCGTTATTATCTTAGTTTATCTTATCAATTTCTTGATCTCGCTACGTGGGGACAAATTTAAACATTGCACCAACTGCTTTAAGAGTTACTGTTTGGCATTTTATGTGTATAAAGTGGGAATATCCCAAAGCAACAACGTGCCTTTGATTATTCAACCTTGTTTGATGAAAAAGTTTTTTATATTATTCTACTGATTGCACTCCCACTTGCATATTTATTAGTTTTCCAACGTGCAGCTGTAAACTTTCAAATGAGTTTAGCATGCAATTATAGCATTTATTTTTTTTGTGGCTAATCCTTGACTTAGGACTTTGGCACGAGAAATAATAACTTTCATTAATCATTGCAGAACTTAAGTGTTTCCAAGGAACCTTAGTATGTATGTACCTAATAATATTTCTTGGGAAAGTCTAAAAAAAATGGTGTACCTACTTAAACAAATTTAAAATTTTGAGTTGAAGTGGGTACATAATTAAAATCTTAAAATTTCTTTGCATATATATTTCGAGGGTATATAAGGTTTCCTTGTTGTGATGAATGAAATATGAATAACTTTGGAATAAACACAACAAATATAAGACATGCGACGGAATCTAATGATGTCAACTGGTAAATTTCCATTGCGTCAAAAGAACAAAAAAAAAGAGAAGAAAAGAAAAGAAGTGTTTAGTGGTGGTGGGAAATGCGCCGGGCACTTGGAAATTAAAAACTCCCGATGCACATACATACTTTAAGCGAGAGGGAGACAGAGGAGCTGAGTGAGTGAGATGGATGGTGCTAAGAGGGAAGGGCAGGGAATCGCTGGTGTTCATTCAGTTCAATTTCAAACTCGAGGGGAGCAACAACTGTCGCGATTGCAGTAAAAAGTGCCAGCAAGTGATTTCTTTACAAAGTTGCGATAAATTAATTACGCGACTAGTCTCTGTCGATTTGTTTACTGGACTTGAGTTCAGCGGGACCGAGATACCAAATAAACAACTGACAAAGGAACGATTTTGTCGCCTCCAGATACATTTGCGCGTAAGTGGAGCAATTAGGAGCAGTCAAAGTACGTTTGTGCCCAGCTGTCACTTGATCAGCAAAAACAAATGCCAGAGCACTTGGGCAAAACACACAACCACCATAGTACCCATCCACCGCTTAAGTCACAGACTGCTTGACGCTAAATTTCTGTTCGCAAATTTGTCGCAAGGCGAGATTTTCGTAATTACATCATATGCTGCTGGTGACCTTGTCACCCCCTCCCTTTTCCGCCCCATCATCGTGGGAAAACGCCCTTGGGGAGGATTATCTGAAATCAGTCAAATCGACTGTGTTGAAAGGCGTTTCGGATTCCCTAATAATAGATATAATAACTATAACTTGATTAATAGTTGGTTAATTAATGAATTGCGGATAGCATTATAAATTAAATATGAATTATTCATTATTTTCATTTCGATTGCTCTGCTTATTTAAATTCAAGTGCATGCCTCCCAGCGCTTTTGATAGACGGTTAAGTTTATAACTAACGCTAATTTGCATATTGCACTTCACATTCAACCTTTTGGGTTTCGTTTTGGGAGCCCATGTCAAGAGCAGAAATTAGAAAATAAATAAAAATCACCCCGGCCTTGAAGTTGTTTACACGCATAGCAAAATGTCCGTTTTTTGCCAAGTTGCCCTTTTTTTAAAGGGTTTGCAGCAACAACATGAAAAAGCAGCGAAAAGATTGGCATAACAAAAGCTTTTGTCTTGGTCCGAATTTTTGTTTATTTTTGTTATTTCAAAGAGAAACCACAACGAATGCTCTGAGGAATCCAGGGAAAATTGCGTTTCAGAATTGTCCCAGGGGAACCGGATAAAATTAGTTCTTGTCATTCGTTGCAGAATAATTCGTTTTCATGCCAATTTAAACTATTTAATTTTAATCAAAAATTTGCAATATAGTCAACCGGATACCTGTCCAAGCTGCAATTTAATCAACCAAACTAAATTTGTGGCTTAGAAGATAATTGCATATATACAAAAGCCTTTGAAAATCTATATTTATTGTGGGGTAAAAAGATAGGTCAGCAGAGGTTGATAACTATTGTATTGAGAAATATTTTTAGTATTCATTGCACTTAACATGTTTTGCTGATAGATCTTATCCAAAGAATTGCGTTCTTATTTGTACGGAAAATACTTACATTCCTAGACAAATTATGATAGGTTGTAATAGCAATCTGATTATTGAAATAAAAATATGTCCTCTTTAATTAGAAAGCATGAAAGTAATCAGAAATTTAAGATATGCAATCATTGAGTTCTGCACTGACTTTTTCATCACAGAAAATATAAGATGACAAATATTGGCACTAATCTCATCTTGCATATCCTTCGCTAGCACAAACACATACAATTAGGAGCACACAACTATGAACGACAAAACAAAAAACAAAAATCGTACAGCCAGGGAAAAAATCAATATAGGACAGTTTTCTTGTGTGTTTGTGTGTGACCGCAAAGTTAGCCAAGTTGAAGGCGAACATCATAATAATCCTTTAAACATGAACAAACTACACACATTCGGGTTTTTCTGTGCCTGCAAGTGTGAAAATGCAGCAAACATTTTCGTTTTTTATACGGACCCCATAACTTTTTGAGAGCTGACATTGCCGCCGCTGCTGCACTTTATTGTTGCCATTTGTTGTCCTCCGTTCGCGTCCTGTAAAGGGTAAATATAAATCATGAAAGGACGCCGAAAGTGTGTGCCAGTCCACAACGACACCTGTCTGTGTGCGTACTTGTACTTGTTATATGTAACCAGTGGCCTCCTTTGTGACTTTTTGCGGTGGCTTTCTTGTCAAGCTTTCGAGTGACGGCATCAGCCAAGTCACAAAAGGGGTTTTAGCTTAGGAAAAAAATCCCTTTCGGTTCGCTGTGTACGATATAATTAATACAAAAAATTATAATTAATAGGAAAATAATGAAGGGAAAGCACCATACCCTTTATAGTCAAAATTGTTATTGTTAATTAAACATTTGAATGCAAAAGTTTGTCCTGGGTGAGTCTACTTAGCTTCATTGTTTTCGAATAATAATAGCCAATCTTTGGAAACAGTAATTTTATACAAACAGATTTCAGTATACTCTTTATTTGTTTATTTTACTCCATTTATTCTACGACTAACGGCTAAGGACTGTCGGATTTTGTCTACCTCTTTTATTTGTAGCATTTGGTCTTTAACTTATCTTTACATTTTTAGACCAATTTTTCTACGTATCATATTCAGGGATGACACAGAATGTTTTCGGTTGATATTTAAATTAAGATTATATACACATTTTATATTAATCATATTAAATTGGGCGTAAAATCATTCAACCAAGTGCATCGCCGCAACGCAACAATAATACCTCTCACATCCCAAACAAAACGTCAAAACCGCAAATCAATTAACAATCGCCACCAGTAATAATTCGAGCACAATGGGGCTTATCTGAGCCCACAATCAATTACAGACATCAATTAAGCAGAATGAAAATGGAGAAGCTGAGCACACAAAAGCTATCTATGTCACCGATTTTCTTCGCTTTAAACTGGTGGAGAATGAATTAGTTTTGAACTTCTCAATGTCGTGGCTAAGCTCTCGGGCAGAATTTCCCTTAAGTAATATGAAAGTGCAGGATTTAGAAGGACAATGGGTGCCCAGTTGTTGGTGTTTCTCCGTCTTTGTCAAACCATTCGCAGAACAAACTTCGTTGGGTTGACACACTAATGGGCAATTCTGAAAGCGATTGAGAAAAGCAAACTCAATTCGTTTCAAGGTGAGCAGAGTGTCCTTGCTTTTGCCATACGGCTCAATCAATCTGTTTAACTCTTTCAATTAAAACGTAAAGGCTGTCAATCAAATTACAATAGATCAAAACAAACAATTTAAGAAAATTTATTAAACTTAAGCCCGCTCGATAGCGAAAGCTTTTTATATCTTTGTTCCAGACAACGCGCACTTTCATTAGGGTTTTCCAGGTTAAACTTATATTTTAGAGCCTACCATATAGTAATCAGACCAATAACTCGAATACGATGGCCTAGGTCAGCATCAAATAGAACCCCTGTATTAAATATGGGTACAATAAAGCTTATCGCAAAAGCGAATTGCCTCACAATTAAGGAACTTGAAGAACGTCGTAGAAAGTTTTTTGACTTATACCCATAATTATAAAGAGCTAGGTTAGGCAAGTTATGTGCTCAGAAATTACTCGTTATTCCTAGATTATGTGGAGTAATTGATAAAATGCAAAAGCGGATTCTTCTAGATCTTTTTGGATTCGGCAAGCAAATAAAAAAAAAGACTGGATTCGGCAGGCCTAACATCATACGACGTCAAGGCATTAGGAACCATTAATTTATCAATTAATATATTTTTCAATACCATTTCTGTTTAGATATCTTTATCAAAAACCCACTCCCCCAAATAACCTAACACTTCCATGGCCAACTTAAACTCAGATTAAATTGGAAAAATTGTATTAAAACATATGGGCTAGATTCATTTTTTTAGGTCATGTTTCCTAAATTTCAGGCACATTTAAATAATAATAATAATAATATAACCCACATAATATTATCCCACAAAAAACATTTTGACCTAAAAACTGGTCAAAATAACTTTTTAGGTCAATATGTTAAAATAACTTCTTATATCAATATTTTTTTGGGTGCAATTAGTAAAAAATAAACGCCTATTTTCCGGGCATCTGGTGGCTTGGTTTCGAAGCAGCGTAAATATATAAATATATAAATACAATTTTCAAATAACAGTTATTCATATTATTATCAAAATATCTAATCACTTTCCGAAACTGTATGGTTTTTCTACAGAAAAATAATATTTATTAACAGATCAAGGTTGCCGACGTCTGGTCTGATTTTATAGAGACCGAGACATTTCAGTTGTAACTAGAATAGCAATTACCCACAATCACATGATTTGTATACAAGCGCTTTTATACTCGCATATATATGATTGTATATATGTATATTTATATACAAACATGTGTCAGGCTCCGAAACCAAATCTGACCACCGCCGAAAAGAGACCGAGAGGAACGCGTCACAAAGGTTGGCATGTTGACAGAAGCCAAAGCGTGTGCCATAACAAACAGACTCTTCGAGTAGGGTACGTGGTACGTAGAAAATACTATACTCACGACGCTCTTTGATAAGAAATTTATTAGATTAAGGCACACGATAGCCGACGCGTCGCTATGTTCCGCACCGCCGGTAACGGAGTGAGTGGGATTGGGTTTAGTCGGTCTTTCGACGAGCGCGGGTCTGGTCTGTTGTTCCTCAATCCGAGCCCGAATCCGAATCCCCCCGTATTTAAATCCGAGTGCGAAGCGTGTGGAATTCACTGAGATGTTGGCGGTCGGCCCTTCAGTGCGTTTCTTTGTGTTCGGCTATTGTTGTGTAAATGCGGACTAAACAAAATGTGGACTTTAAGTTTCAAGCACGATTTGCTCTACAAAGTGAAAGTGCTGCTCCAAACGCGAGTGCATTTTAAAAGTGTAGCATACAAAAGGGCGCCGCAAATAGCGCTGAACTAGATTGCAACGAGTTTAATGGGAAATGTAAGGTCGAGTGTGTCCGAATACATTTTTAATAACTCTCTTTTTCGGTTAATCTCAAAATATAAAGGGTATTAGACAAAGAATGCTTTCATTGCATTTCGCAATAAACTTCAACTATAATCTTTTTGTTCGAAGGCTAGGCCATAGCTGGCGTTATCGCATCAGCACGAATAAAACCATTTTCTGCCAATTATATTGTAAAGATAAGAAACTTTTAGCCAGAGATTGGCTATCGCCTACACATGTACAAACACTAGTACAAATAATAGTACAAATAATCGTGATCCGAATTTGATTTTTGATAAGAGTATTTTCGTTGTCTAGCTAGAGTCGGAAATCAGACAACCGTGTTATTAAAACTGAAAATCTCGGCAATTAAAGCTCAGCGTGCAATATACGAGCATTATAATCTCTTCCCCTATCGAACGTTGAACTTGGCCGTTCACAACCACGTTGATATAGTCTTTCTAAGATTTTCCATTCAGAATGATTTTCCATTCCATTAAAAAGTCGAAACAGTACAGAAAACTTCGAATTTTGGCATGGATTTTTTTAAATTTAAATAAATTTTACAATTATCATTAAACAAGTGGTGATTGGAATTTAAACATATATATTTATTGCACATATATATATATTACATATTACTCTTTTGGCAAATACTGCTCAAATTAGCAGGTTTTAAAGCAATAATCATTATTCGCTTAATTCATTATTGCAGAAATAAAAATGTTATGATGCAAAACGTATTTTGTCATTTTTTAATGACAACAAATAGCTTTGATTAATATTGCTTGAATACAGCATTAAAGATTTGCCAAAGACCAAGGGCTGATAAAAATGTTAATAAAAGTGAATCCGGTTTGTGTCGTTTAAATTATGCAGACTTTGACTTAAGTTTAAACATAGTCATTAGTGTGAATAGTACCGAACCTACAAAAGGTATTATAATGGCACAAATATAAAATATATTATAATATATTTTATTACTTATACATTTTAATTGATAATTAATGAATAATTCAGCGTTAGTGTTATTCTTAGCATTATTGTATATCTTTGCTCTTCAGGAATATAGGGAATTATATACTTGGAAAGTTAATACTTGTCTCTCACATGCCGATTTCGTATTGTTTGTCAATTGAGTAGTTATTTTAAGATGAGCTCACCGAGTTGCTTTTGTGGAAAATTCGTGGCGAATTCAGAGCACATTGATTGCTCGCTCGCATTGAATATATTATTAGATTTAAGCACAGCCCCTTGGTCGTATTTAAGTCATTTATCAGGGCAATCTCAACTAACATTTGTCCCCACTCTTTTCGTCTCTATTGCAGCGTGCGAAACCGAAGGCTGCTAATCGAGGTCGGAGATCATAAATCATTATCAGGCGTCAGCAAGAGGAGGGCAGCAGTCCCAGCAGCGATTGAGTTGCATTAACCAGAGACGAATTAATCATACGCCGTGTTGCCCGCTACGCCGTCGATATGTATATATATATGCCTGCCAGTCCGCCTCCGCACCACGCGCCGCGCACTTGACACGTGGAGCGGCTGAATATCCCGGAGCGGCAGCAACACCTCCTGGAAAATCACTGAGGCCCAGTTTTGTGTTTGATTTGTGTTCGTTATTGTGTCGTTATTTTTTTGTTGTTCAAACTCGACGCGGACGCTAATTCATCGGCATCGAAAAGTGTTTGATTTCTGTGAAAACAAAGTACCGCATGTGGCTGCCAGGGCAAAATCCGTTTACCGGCAGCATAAACTGCTACAACAGCAACACCAACTGCAACACCAGCAGCAGCAGCAGCAGCAGCAACATCCGCAGCAACTGGCCCCAGTTGTCGTCAATTATCGCTCAATATATTCTCCGTTGGCCTGTGATAAACCCCCTAGCGTTCTTAATGAATGACATTCGGTCCAAGTCATTCTATCGTGCAGGCAAAGCAACATCTGCAACATCCGCATCGGCCACGAGCACAGCTAAATCGTTCGATAACAGCCAGAACAACAATCCCCGTACGTACAACAACAGCGGCAAGTCGAACAAGGTGTTCCTCCACTATATACCCCGCGATCCGCGCCTAAGAATTTTCAATAAGACCGCCACCCTGAATAAACACTCGAATCGCACCCTGAGCGAGTTAAACATAACTGAAGATCTGTGCAATTATGGTGAATTGATTGGCGGCGGCAGTGCTGAAACAGTGAAGTTAGTGCTAGTGAAATCTTAAAAAAACCGCAGATCACCGATTTGTTTTGTTCGTGTTCGGTTAAGCTGTTGTCGTGCGAAAAGAGCATTGTTTGGATAACGAAAAGGTAAGACCTTAAAAGAATATACAATTAGTGGGAAATCTATGGGACACTGTTTACCCAACTCTTTCCTTCTATAATCCCAACACCTTGTATTGCATACACTCTCCGTCCGAACGTTGATGTATTTTTCCCTATACAGCCTATACGGCAGTCTATAATTAACCACAGACAGGCCACCGAAAGCCAAAACAAAATATATTTCTAAATATTCATTTTCGGATCCCATAATTATTGGGAGACATCAGCTGCCGTCGCGTTCATGTGACGCACTTTGTTTTCGGACTGATGTAAGAAGAAAGCCATTCGACTCTCTTAGAATACTCTCGAAAGATTTTCCGCCGTTTTCCTGAGGTCAAGTTGAAGGCGCTCTGAAAACTAAATAAATGAAATGCCAAATGACCAAACAGTTTCTGCGCGGATTTTTAAACGAAATGTTTTCAGGCATTTGTTGTTGTGGTCCCGCTGATTGGTCAGAAAGCCATAAAACCATATTTTTACCGAGGTAGATAAAACAAATTGGCGAAATGATTACGACTGAGAGTTTGATGGAAAAAGTTGAGAACAACTTTTCCAATTAATCAGGGCAAAAAGTGAAAGTGCAGTTTGGGTGGAGGAATGATGAAAAGTTGGAAACTCTCTAAGGCTCTATGCTCTCTTTCTCTATCTTTCAGCTACGCACTGCAGTTGACCAACAGAAAAGGGGAATATTCACCTAACGCCTACTTAAGAAAATTAATGCTGAAATCTAATGCAAATTGTGTTCACTTCCAATAATCGCTTGGACAAGAAAGTGCAAATTTTACAAACCTTTTTATAGCCGTAGCTGAACCCTTTACACAACACCTCGATCTTCGATCATCGTTCATTGATCATTGGCACTCCGACATGGCCAAGCTAGCGACGGATCCAAAGGCCTCCAACAACAACAGTTGCGAGGCGGTCAATAATAACCACAATGGAGGCGCCACCAACTACCAGGCACTGCCCCTCACCCCGGCGCCAGCCAACACGCCCCTGCACAAGGCCATCAAGCACGACCTCTTCCCGGAGGTCACCTTCTGCAACCTCTCCGTGGAGGAGCTCGCCGACGGAGCGGGACACAGCCGGGTGGGGGTGAGGAGCAGCATCGTCGCCCTCGACGACGGCACCTTGACCTGCCTGATGAACGGCGGAAACGGACAGGTGAAGCGGCGCAAGCGCCTGATCTCGAACGAGTCCGGCGATTCGATCGACTCCAGCACCACGGAGAAGAAGGCACCCAAGATACCCGACGGCGGTTACGGGTGGGTGGTGGTGTTCGCCTCGCTGGTGGTGTCCCTTATTGCCGACGGACTGAGCTTCTCGTTTGGACTGATCAACGTGGAGCTGCTGGGTTACTTCGGCGAGTCCACCTCGAAGACGGCCTGGATCTCCTCGCTGTTCTTCTCCGTGCCCCTGCTGATGGGACCTATCTGGTCCAACCTGGTGGACAAGTACGGCTGCCGCAGGATGACCATTATCGGCGGCGTGGTCTCCGCCTTTGGGTTCGCGCTCTCCTCCTTTTGCAACTCTATTGAGATGCTGATGGTTACCTTTGGCATCATCTCGGGTCTTGGCCTGGGCATCGGGTACGTGACTGCAGTGGTGTCCATCGCCTTTTGGTTCGACAAGAAGCGCACCTTCGCCACCGGAATAGGAGCCTCTGGCACCGGTATTGGAACCTTTGTCTACGCCCGCCTCACCTCCTATCTGATGGAGTCGTACGGCTGGAGGGGAGCCACTTTAATCCTAGGGGGCACCATGCTCAACGCCTGCGTTTGCGGCGCCCTGATGCGCGATCCCGACTGGCTGATCGAGGAGAACCGGCTGGAGAGCCGGTCCCAGAGCGTTACCACCTTCTCCAACTCCAGCGTTTGCCTGGAGGAGATCAAGAAGCTGCTGGATACCGGCATCACCAAGGAGGCTGTGCTGGACTCGCTGGTGACCAAAAACAACACGGAGGCCAACCAGCAGATTGATGATCCCCTGGACTCAGCCCTCAAGCGATACCGCAGCGAGATCTTCCTGCCCACCTTCCTGAGCATCCAAGAGCTGGACAGCATCTACGAGGTGAAGAGCCTAAGCAGGCGATCCCTGCGCCACAAGGAGGGTGCAGAGGCCCCTTCCCGTGAGAACCTTCTGTCCATGTCCTCGGGAGCGGGCGCCTATCCGCCATCGACAGCCGCCATTGGTTCCCCGGACGACACCCTCATGGGTGGCATCGCTCAGGAGACGGCGGACATGGCGAAAAAGTCATATCTGGCCTCCATTGAGACGCTGTCGCCGTCAGAAAAGCGCTCCACCGGTGGCGGATCGCTGCGCTCCTCGGACGAGGGCTATCTCACCCAGAAGCACGCCAGCTCCCGGTATTCGCTGAATGAAAACCTCTTCATGGCCAAGCACACAACGCCATCGATCTCCAACCTGAAGGTGAACGGCCTGCGCCACAATTCAGTGGACATCCTAAGCGAGGACATGCACTGCTACTACTCGAAGGACGAGACATTCGCCTTGCTGGAGCCGGGCAGGCGGATCGGGCCCACGGTGATATCCATTCCGGAGCAGGAGCCGTCCGTCAACAGCGAGCTGGCCATTCGACGGGCCCGACTGGACAGCATCACCGGGATCCGGCGACTTTCGCGTTCTAAGAAGCCCAGCCACCACCGATCAAACCTCCGGCGAAACATCTCAATCCGGAACTCCAACTTCCTCAAGGACATGCGCATCCACCGCAATTCGATCCACTACCGCGGTGCCATGCTGAACACCCATCGCTACCGCCTGCGTGCCTCATCCTGTCCCAACATCTACCGCAACTCGATGACCACCATTGCCAAGGAGGAGGAGGATGTGAGTAGACGGTGACCCTTGCCCCCGCCCTTATCGGCTGGTCGCTTGGCGACAGCTCCAGCTGGTTAATGGCTAAAGCTGGTTATCAGCTGCCTCTCTGTCTCTGTTTAGTCGCCTGTTTGGACCACATGGGCGAACGTCCATAGCTGATAAGGTTGCCACTCTGACTTCCGTACGGGAACAAAACTGAACCGTATCAGCTTTTAAAACTCAATTCTTTGTTACCTTGAAATATCATCTGTTAATCAAATCGGTCGTAATAGGGTCATGTCTTTCCAATTAAGGCTTTCAATCAATAATCAATCATAACTTAAAATATATTAATTTAAAGGCAATTATTATTTTAAAATTCAGAGTGTTTATTATTCCACCCGATCGGTTCTATATAATTATAGATCAAGTGATTAGTGATAACCAAAATTTTATAATTGGAAACACTTTATAATTTGTTTGATAATAAAATACGTTTTTAATTGATTAAATTCCGTAGGGTAAAAAAAGAATTAAACGGCCGAAGACAATTGTTTACATATCGCATTGAAGAAATATATTTTTTCGATCTCTAAAAAGTACCTAAATTTTGTTCTGCTCTCTCGACAGACTTGGTATGACAATTTCGTGGACACCATGAAGTCCATCTTTGACTTCTCCCTCTTTCTGGACATGAAGTTTGCCCTCTTCAATCTCTCAACGTTGTTTTTGTTTATTTGGTGAGTACTTTTTGGCAATATATTTGAAAAGAAAACCACAGGGAAACCAAATGGCGAAGACCACAAGCTGCGCACTAACTGAAGGCAAAAGAAATGCTAAAACAAGAGAGAACGCTATAGTCGGGTGCCCCGACTATCAGATACCCGTTACTCAGGTAAAGGGAGTGCGAGGGAGATGGAGATAGAAACTTTGATCACGCATAACTTTTTAACGAATGGTCCGATTTGAAAAATTTCTTCTACATTTCGAAAGGTATTGATAAACACAATAAAACTGCATTTTTACTTTTCCGAAATATTTAAATTTTTAAAATCGTATATATGCGATTGTGGGCGTTAAAGGGGGCGTGGCACCTTTTTGAAACAAACTTGCGCTGCGTAGGAACTCCTAGAATCTGCATGCAAAATGCCAATCTTCTAGCTTTTATAGTTTCCGAGATCTCAGCGTTCATACGGACAGACAGACGGACAGACAGACGGACAGACGGACAGACGGACAGACGGACAGACAGACGGACAGACGGACATGGCTATATCGACTCGGCTAGTGACCCTGATCAAGAATATATATACTTTATAGGGTCGGAAACGCTTCCTTCTAGCTGTTACATACTTTTGCACGAATACAATATACCCTTTTACTCTACGAGTAACGGGTATAATTAATAGATAAATGTGCCGTGCCAAGCCGTCAACTGCAAATTGTACATTTGCCAGAAGATGTCGCAAACAATTTTGGCAGCTGTTCGAAAAGGAAAACTAGTTGCACAATAATAATATTGGCCAACAGTGGAATTCCAAGTACCTAGTGTCGGATAAGCTTTGGTAGTAGGCCGCCGCCGAAACAGTGCTCAAGATCATGGTTTATCGTACCCCGTGTGCGCAGAGTTGAATTGCTCCATTAGCTCGATAAGGAAACTAGTTGAAATCAATTCAAACTCAACCTTGTCCAGATAAGCCTCTCATCTAATCTAACCCTTTGGCACGCTTCACAGGTTCATTATCCCTTATCTGTACCTGCCCGAATACATGAAGCAGCACAAGTACAATGTGAGCGTGAGTGCCGAGTTCATATCGGATATCGGTGTTGCTCAAACGATCGGAATGATAGGACTGGGCTATCTGGGCGATCTGCCATGGATGAATATCAACATATGCTATTCGCTCTGCATGTTGGGTGAGTTGTTGGCAGGAGCGTATCCCGGACAGCTTTTCAATCGAACTACCTCTTTCAGTCTGCGGCGCGTCGGTGTTCTTTATGCCCCTGCTGATTACCAGCTACTGGGGCCTGATGATCATGTGTGTCATCTTCGGATTCACGTTCGCCAGCTCTTTTTCGTTCACGCCCAGCATTCTGGTCAGTATTGTTGATTTGGACGATTTCACGTGTGCCTACGGTCTGGTGCTGCTGGTGCAGGGAGTGGGCATGATCGCAGGACCTCCAATAGCGGGCGTTATATACGAGCATACGGGCAGGTGAGTTGAACTGGACAACGTAGACATTCACAATCTTTGCTGACCAATTTGAATTTCCTTGCAGATGGGACGATACTTTTTACTATGCGGGCATATTTATAGCACTCTCCGGCGTCTGTTCGTATCTGATCGAGTTCTGTGAGAAGAAAGCACCTAAGGAGAGTGATAGTGATGTCTCAGAGACTAAAAAAGCTCAACTTTTACACTAGGTTACATACATAACATTGTTAAGTGCCGAAGGTTAAGGAGAACTTGAAGCACTACAAATCACAACTGTAGCATAATAATGGACTAGCATTAAATGTTAACGAGTTTCTTATGTCAAATGGTGTTGCAGCCATAAAATCAGAGCAGAATTGTAACTGAAACTAAGCCTATTTTATAAGATCTAGCCTGTAAGCATATACTTGACTTGACTAATTGCAGCTAAGTATCTATATACACCTAATAACTAATTACCGTACTAGGGCAATTACTAATCGCATATTTAATCACACTTAGACAAACTGTTCAATTTCAATCAATATCAATGCAGTGCATCACTGCCAGGTGCAAACGGGTCCCTCAATTGTCTTCTTTACAAAAATTAGAAAAATAGTTTTAATTGCCTTACATTTCGAACGAATATTAATTAAAGAGAATACAATAAACAACAATCTATGTAACGTATGCAATAACAAGCGACCATTTTCAATCTATTTAAAACTCACAATAAAGTCTTTGGAGCATTTGTTGTTAAACTAAAACAAAATAATATCTGTACATCAAACTTCACGGATCCAAATAGTTTCCAATTTAAACCAAACAACTGAGCAAACTAGGCTATAAAAAAATTATTGTTAAAATAAAAACCTGTTTTTGCAGCTCGGCGAAATTTTCTTAGACGAAACATTCAAAAATTCAAATTATAAATAAAAACATTTATGTAAAATCTTACAAGTTCAAGTATTATTACAGAAAATACAAAAATATTTATAAATTAGTGAAAACAAGCCTTTAAAATGTAAGCACGCAAATAAGATATGAACTAAATTCGACACTATAGCTCTTAGCCGACTTATAGATAAAGGTAGTTGTTGATTCCAATCACTTTAGCAAATATGTATATACAAAAAAAATGAATCACCATTCTATATTATTTACAAGACATCAATTGAACAATTATCTACTAAAACCCTATTACAAAATAAATACAATTTAAAAATTTAACGCGATTTTTACTTTTTTTTAAGGAAGCATTTTTGCAATAGTAATTCTTTTCGTTTAAAGAATTTACCAGGAACAACCGAGTGGATTTAGACGCGTCCGTCGGTTCGTCCCTCGCCTGTCGTTTTGATAACCTGCATTTTGGGAACTGAAGCCAAACTTAGCTTACACTGACGCCACACAAATGTATGTTATCTACTATAAATGTTACCGTCTATTGATTCAGAACCCACGGTTCATATCTAGTGTTGATATTTTAAAATTAAATTCAGGTTTAGTAAGCAGAATATTAGGTATCATGTCCTTTTTCTTAAGAAATCATAAAATCAGTTGTTGTTTTCTTTTCTAAGATCTATATATAGGCCCAAGGTAAGCAATGATTTAACCCATATGTTTTAATATTTAGTATGTATATTTATTATTCTGCATTGTGTTGGGCAAATACAAATATTATAAATAATTTGATTTACGTTTACAGTTGTTAGTTTCGTTTTGTCTTAGCTGTCGCATTTAATTTAATATATAAACTTCGTAAAATACTAAATTGATCATTGAATCGCAGCATTTACGTGTATCCACTGTTAATGCAGGTTGAGTGTGTAAATTATATAACCCCATCTCAGCTCACAAGTTTTGTATATTTTGTTAAAGTACTTTTTTTTCTAATGTATGTATAAACACTAAAGCGGATTGCACAACAAAATAGAGACAAAGCAAATGCGTTGAGAACGAAACGTAAAAATATGCATAGATGTAATAATGTATGTATGTATGTATGTATATAGAACAGGAGCAGATACCCATTGCAAAAAGGGGCGTGGCGCAGCGTTGCAGGGCTGGACCTCACTGAAAACGAATCACAATGAAAATTCACATAGTTTGAGTTTGGTTTATATATTACACATTATTTTGCTAAGATCCCAATGTATAACTATCGATCTTTACACGAAGTAACTAGCAAACTAATTTCAATATACACAAAATACATGCAAAAACATTAATAAATGTTTCGATAAAGTTTATAAAATTTAGAAATCACGCACGACACATTCACATGTACAAATGTTGTTGATTTTGGTTTATTTCTGGTTTTTTCTTTTGGTTTCTTTTGGTAAATTAAAACGTAGCTGAACAAGGAGTTGTGTTTTCTTGTAGCTGTCTGATCTTTATGATTTTAACATTACGCTTAGTGTTCGATTGCTAGTTTAGTGGTAGCTATGTTTACGTGGTTAGTTACTGTTGAGATAGAAAACAAGAAATATGTCCCTCCAACTACCTTCTATTAGTTTTAGTCACTAAAGTAGCTTTTACAGAAGCGGCTACGTCTATCCCAGAATTGCAGTCGGGCATCTGCGGTTTACTCCTAGCAGCAGCCACTGTTTGCTGCTCCAGCGGCTCCTCCGGCTCCTGGCAGCGACGGGTTTGTGGGCGAGTGCTGTTGGCCGATCTTGATGCCGTTTGCCTGGTTGAAGATAAATTACATTGTGTTTACTAGGAGTTTACATGGCGATTTCCTCCAAACTCACCTCATTGTTGATGTCGAAGACGCCCTCCTGGATCTTCTCGTAAATCTCCTTGGCCGTGTTTATGAAAGCCTCCTCCACGTTGGCCGCCGTGCGCGCCGACGTCTCCATGAAGACCAGTCCGTGCTCGCGGGCAAAGGCCTCGCCCTCCTCCTTCTTTACTTCGCGCCTCGAGTCCAAGTCGCTCTTGTTGCCGATCAGCATGATCACCATGTTCGAGTTGGAGTGCTGGCGTGCATCTTCCAGCCAGGTGGTCAGGTGGTTGAAGGTCTCCCTCCGCGTGATGTCGTAGACTAGCAGGGCGCCTGCTGCTCCTCGATAGTATGAGCGTGTAATGGATCTATCCGAAATTTTATATTAAAATTTTAATATTTGACATTGAGTTTAAGTGTTGTTTTTGTTTCAATATCATGTTGGACGAGTCTCTTTAAGATTATCCTAATATTCAGGGTGACCCTAAATTCCGTCGGTGTCATAGAATTTTAATATTTGGTTTTTTTTTACTCTTTAAAACATTTTTTAGAAATATTAATTTTCCAATAATTTTAAAAATCTATACTTTTAAGTTGAGGAATTTCTAAGACATAAAAGGAATTTTTTTAAATAAATTAAATGAAAAATGAAAATATAGTTTTAAAGCGTGTCCCAAAAATCCTTAACGACTTTTGGGGCAACAACCGTGTCTTTAAATTTTCGACGTGTTTCGCAGCAAACTTTCTGAAGCTCTTTGGTTGGTTGTTAATTTTTCATTTTTCTGCGATGGCGAGATATGATATCCGTTGGAAGTGATTTCTGGGACTCTCCAAATAAGGTTTGACGATATGATTACGAAGCTGGAGCCTCAACATGATATTGACAAAATGGTTTTTAAAAACAATAAGCGGGGCTATTCTACGCACCTGAAAGCCTCCTGGCCAGCCGTGTCCCAGATCTGAAGCTTGATCTGCTTGCCGTCGATGGTGATCATTCGAGCTCCGAACTCCACACCAATGGTCAGGTCGTGCACCGGCTGGAAACGCTTATCCGTGAACTGTAGGAGCAGACAAGACTTGCCCACGCCTGAGGAAATGGGGAAAAGTCAGTGGGCCATTGAGTGAAAGTTGGAAAAACTGGAAAACCGCCAACAGCTGTTGTGCATCCCAAAAAGCAGTCTGCTGATAAGCTCGTGTCTATTTTGGGGCGGAATCCCTTAGCTTCTGGGGGTGGTTGGGTGACTCAGCAGCAGGGTTTTACTGCGTGGGTTGCTCCCCGCACCCCGTTAACTCCCTGTTCAGTAAACGCCTGTATGCGTTGTTATGGTTTTATTGATTTTTCCTTCGGCCGCTCGACTCCAGGGATATTTCCGTACGAACGCATTATTCTTGCATTGTGATTATTTCTTCACTTGAGGCCCTATGGACCCACGATTTCAGCGGCCATTATTGCGACAGGCGATCGCCTTTGTTTTGTTTTCTAATTCCTGATTGTTTCCCCTGACAATGGCCAACTTTTCGCTAGCAATTTCGAAGGGGAGTCGCAGTTTCCACTCACCTGTATCGCCGATGATGATGTATTTGAACAAGTACGCGTAGGACATGTTTGCAGCTAAGTGAGTTACGACAAGTTGGCTATTTGAAAGTTCGATCTCGTAATACCACAGATAATACGCAATTCTTGTAAGTTTTTCAATCTGTTCGTATTTATGATGACTGGCTGCCTAGAGTGTGGCCATTTGCGGTCAGGGCTGGCGGAAATACCGAAAACATACCAGAAACCTATCGATAGCGATTGCAAACTACTGCGGCCAATCGATAGGCCTATGTATGTATGTAGAATTTGTCAGAAATTTTCTCGCACAAAGCAAAGTGTTTTGGATAAACGCTATTTAATTTTCGAGCGATGTGTTAGCGCAAGTAGAGTCCATTAATCTTATATTAGTGTGGGGATCCCAAATCCGGAGAATCCAGTGGGGCAGGGATTACGCTCCAAGTCAGGCTCTGCCAGGGATTTTTCACCAAGGCGTGGACACAGGCGTTCTGGATCATCGCGTCTTCGAGCAGGTGAAACATGAAGATGGCTGACGGCTCGACCATATTGCGTAGGAACCGGCCAGGCACAAAATCCAAGGTAAGCACTGACCACGCGCACGAGCCCCAGGCCCTCTGACCAGGTTCCTATTCCGCCTTCCAGGACTTCTGTCGCTGGCCCGACGAGCCCCTGGAGGAGATGGACAGCACACTGGCGGTGCAACAGTACATCCAGCAGCTCATCAAGCGCGACCCGAGCAATGTGGAGCTCATCCTGACCATGCCTGAGGCGCAGGACGAGGGCGTGTGGAAGTACGAGCACTTGCGCCAGTTTTGCATGGAGCTGAACGGCCTGGCCGTGCGGCTGCAGAAGGAGTGCTCTCCCTCGACGTGCACCCAGATGACGGCTACCGACCAGTGGATTTTCCTGTGCGCCGCCCACAAGACGCCCAAGGAGTGTCCGGCCATTGACTACACACGCCACACGCTGGACGGAGCAGCCTGTCTGCTCAACAGCAACAAGTACTTTCCGAGCAGGTATGGGGGTTGCCCGACTGACTGGAACTAGCCACATTATAAGCAAAGTGTCTCCCACAGGGTGTCCATCAAGGAGTCGTCGGTGACCAAGCTGGGCTCCGTGTGCCGGCGCGTGTACCGCATCTTCTCGCACGCATACTTTCACCATCGTCGCATCTTCGACGAGTTCGAGGCCGAGACGTATCTGTGCCACCGATTCACGCATTTCGTCACAAAGTACAATTTGATGTCCAAGGAGAATCTGATTGTGCCCATCAACGTGGGCGAGAACGCGGCTCCGGGGGAGAGCGAGGCCTAGGCGCATACTCGCATGAAACACTCATTCAACATACATCTATTTATATTTACCAATAGCTTGCAGCTTGGGTTGGCTCACCCTGGCAGAGACACACGGACGGAGCGAACCCGACTCGAATGCAGATCTTGTATGTAGTTTAGATGTCAGATACACATAGAGCTACATAACGAAAACTAAGTAACAAGGGCAGATCCAGATATAAGCAGGCCCACTCCACCCCGATCGACCCATCTGATCCTAAGTCAGCAATTATTCCGCAAGTTATATTACGATTATGTTTAACTCATTATTTTAAATAAATTATATGTAGGCACACGACCTTCTTGTGGCCGAACCCACACCATAACCCCGAAAACCAAATCCCTTGACAACTTGCAGCCAAAACACCAAAAAAGCTGTACGTGACTAAAACGTGAACTTTACTATACAAAATTACTATATACACAACAGAAATTGCAATAAAAGAAGTACATACACACAAAAAGTATGGGTTCTTACCGCCCGTAAAACTTTCATCAAACGATATTCACTTCGAACATGGGCTGTTTGTTGACCAGGCGTTCGAAGCCGAGACGAGATAGATCCAGTGTGGTGAACTTGCCGTCCAGGATCAGTTCGGAAATGGCTCGACCCACAGCCGGAGTCTGCTGGATACCGTGACCGCTGAAACCGGCTGCTATGAAGAGATTGCTGTAGTGAGGGTGTCTGCCGATAATGCCGTTCGCGTCGAATGTGTTGTGGTCGTAGTAGCCCGCCCAGCTGCTCTGGATTTTCACCGACTCAAAGGCCGGCACTCGATTCGCCAGTGTGGGCCAAACATTCGATTCGAAGTAGCCATGGTCCACGTCCAGCGTCTCGCACTCTGGCTCCTCGTCTTCGTTTGGACTGCGGCCGCAAAGGAAGTTCCCACAGAGACCATCGCGCCGGAAATAAGTGCCATCTGGGTCGACGGTCAGAGGCGTGGCTAAGCCCGGGCAGTTCCGCCCCTGTGTACTGATCACATAGACATACCGCTTGCGGGGTTCCACTGGCAGAGCTTCTTTGAGGGAATTCTCTTTAGCCCCAGGATCGCCGATGCCTGCCAGGCGTGCCACCTGCCCCGAATGGGCTCCAGCTGCCAGGACGCACGTGTCGAACTTTACTGTTCGCTGCACTCCGTCTCCGGCGTCGACCACTGCTCCGGAAAGGGCTCCCGAGTCATTCCACTCAAAACCCACAACCGAACCGTTGGCAAAATTGGCGCCTAGGGCCCGGGCTTTCTTTTTGTAGCCCATCAGAAGGGCCCAGGGATCAAACCATCCCTCCTTATCGATCCCATGGCATCCCAACTCGACATCTTCCGTAGACAGCCACGGAAATCGTCGGCGGAGCGCCTCCGGGCCGAGAAGCTCGTTTCGGGCACCCAGCTCGTTCTGGAGCGTAGAGTTTTGAGCCAGGATATGGGCTCCTTTTGCAGATGCCAGGATCAGGTAGCCATTTGGCTGGTAGCAAAGATCCACATCACCCAGGTGCTTACTTCCGTTCACCACGAAGTTGTATCCGAACAGCGACATCTGTATGTTCTCAGCCAGGGAGAACTGCTGGCGAACTCCGCCCACAGAGAGCACAGTCGAGGCACTGGTGTACTATAAAAAACAGGCAACCAATAAATAATTAAATTAGTTAATTTATTAGTCCGCAGGAGGGAGTATCATATATAGCAATGCATATAATCTCTATGATCAGCTGAATGTAAACACATTAGCATTTTAAATTATTAAATAACAGGGTTCAACCAGCGCTGACATTAATTCAAACGAAATAAATTATAGTCGAATATAATAGATTAATACACAACGCCTGATGTTTAGAATAAATATTTAACATGCCGCACGCAGTTTTAGAACTAGGATTATACCGATTCCTATTATGAGAAATGATATATGGAAATTGTACTTACGCCTGAATCCCGCTCCACCACCAGGACATTGAGCTTCTTTCCCAGCTGCAGAGTCCGGGACTTGAGCCAGAAAGCGGATGAGGCGCCCATTCCGCCACCACCGATTATCAGGACATCGCAGCTCTGGGGCAGGACATCTCCTTGGGGCTTGCCACTCTGGCTGCTAAGCTGACGCTGTGCCACCGATCGCAGAACTCGTCTCAGGCCCAACATTTTTCACACTAACCTACGGGCTGCACATTCGTGCGTTGATAAGCGCCATTGAAATCCGCCAGATTAGATTTGTGCAGCTTTCCGTAAGTATTTTGTGTGCACAACAAATTTTGTGTGCACAATAAATAAAACCAGAACTACAGTAAAAGCTATGTACTTCGGTGTTCCGCTTTGGAGGTGTATTTTCTCTACTTATTTATTACAAACGTTCCTCTACTTTATTTCAATGTTAAATTTACGAAATATATTGTCTGCAAAATTTATACCTAATGAGAAAAATACAAATTTTAGCCCTGAAGTGGTTTGAATAAAAATATCTTCCAAAGATGTAAGCCGTAACATTAGATTGCCGATTTGTCATTTATTATATTTGCATTTTCTTTATTACATTCAGGCCTGTTTTCTCGATATAATTGTAAGCCAAATTAAGATTTTATACTGGAAAACGTATGGTAGTTGGCAAATTAAATATTATTTTTAGATTACCAAGCCCACTCAGGATTCCCTCTGCATAACGTAATCGATTCTCAAGTGCAATATAATTATAATCAGTTTTTTTTTTATACTATATTAAAAAAAGACTGATAGAAGTGTAAAAACGTAACAATTAATCACTATCAATCTACTTCTGGAGTGAAAATTAACAAAAATTTCCTAAGTTGTCAAAGAATTAAATTAAATAAATCCAAAGTCGAAAAACGGAAAGTGAAATATTTTCTGTCCCCAAAGAGCCTTTACTGTAAATGTGAATAGTGTATCTATAAAAATAATTATACAAAGCCTTTGCTTATCTTCTTAGAGCCTATCTTTCATTGCCCTCAATTGCTTTAATGCCATAATGCTTTTGTGATAAATTAGACTTTATTTGTATATCCTTACAAATGGCAAATAAAGGAATTTTCACAATTTTAGAAGGCTAGTTATGCGTCTTATCTCAACCTTGACTCTGACTGGTAGGTTGATTCTCTTCTGAGGCAGATTTCCCGGGTTTTTGGCCCGGTTTATTGCGTCCGGACCTGTGGCGTTTGTTTGGTCGACCTCCGGCACCTGGTTGTTGCTGTTGCTGGTGTTGCTGTTGCTGGTGTTGCTGCTGCTGATGTTGCTGCTGCTGGCGGTGTTGGGGTTGACGAGGTTTAGCCCCTTCGCCTTCCCAGAAATCGGTTGATGTATTTGGCTTCTGTAAACTATACAAATAATATTGAATTGCAATATTTAAATAATAATAAATGCACATTTAACGCACCCTTCTATACTATCTGGCAGCTCGTCCAGGCTCATGAGGATGTGTAAGGTGGGTATCTGGCGGTTCACAATGATCTCCTCGAGGCCATCCATCTGTGGTTTCCAGTGCTCCTCGACGCTTTATTAAATACACTATGATGGTGATGACGCGTTAGTTGTTTACGAGCAGCTCACCTGGTGTAGGCCATGCGCGTCACTTGGTAGACGGGGTGGCTCCGTTTCAGGACTTCGGCGCAGGATATAGTCTTGACCACTCCACCACCAGATCCGCTCCACACTACGCATCTGTGTTCGCCTTTGTTTAGAGCCGCCTGAGCGAACTCAATCACGTTGCTTATTTTGGTACCACCTTTAACCTTTAATAAAGTAAGAAGTTTAAGGAAAATTTTCAAGATCAGCTTTCAATACTCACATGCATCCAAAGAATATCCTTTTGGATGTTTGGCATGCAGTCCTCGAACGGCAAATCGCTTTTGCTCAGCTCCTTTTCCACGTTTTCAGCCTTGCGGTAGTGCATCATTTTGAGGCCGACCGACAAAATCTGCAAATAAGATTGTTTTTCTCTATCAGAAATATAATCTCGCAGAAGCCCTTCAGCAATAACCTTGAACCTATAATGGGATGAAAAGAAGAACCCTGAGGTCCAGAATTTCAACAACCAACTTAACAACCAACCACTCGTCGTAAACTGTCCGGAGCAGCTATTTCCCGGTCACAGTCCGTGCAAATTGAATAATTGCTTGGTTTATGAGCCGAGATAGCAAGAGCAGAACGGAAGAAAACCAGCTGCAAATGGTGTAAGCGGCCAGGTCTTCTGGCCAGCGATGTTACCTACACTTTTAGAGAATGGCTCGTTTTTCTGGTTTCGTTGTAAGCAATATTTTCCCCAAACTAATAAAATTTTAAAGACGTTTTATAGGAAATATAAAGCCATATCGCATAAATTTATTTTTAAATAATTTCATTATCTCACAAGTGAGTAATTAAATCGAAGATATAAATTACATTTATTAATAAGGCTTTTGTTTAATATTTTACTTTTACAATCGATCGAGATTAAAAAAATACATACTCTTTATATGTTACTAAAGTTAAAAAGAAGTTTTTAGTATTATTGATTGCATTTTACTATTTAATAACGCATCGAAAAATATTAAAACGTAGCCAATTTTAGAAATAAAATAAAACTTACACTTTCTTAAGAAGAAATGCAAACCATCTGGCATAACCATGAAAGTCGTTGCTTCGACTTAATGCATTTTGAAGAGGAGTTCAAGTAAAAGTCAATAAAAAACCATTTCTACAGCAATTAAATGAACGCGAATGCAGAAGCGTTTTCGCAGCGTTTTCCCATTAAATAAAACCCTGCTGCTGTCGGCCACTAGACAACGGGCGATGGAGTGGGGGGCGGGAAAAGGAGGTCACCGAGGGATGATAACCGCAGGAGCATGATGCCACTTGTTGAAGCTGAGGCCGAACAACATTTTAGTGACTGGGTGTGGGAGCTGCAGCTGAATTCGACAGCAGCAATGAAAGTTTATTAATGAACTTTCATCCAACAACAAAAAACCGAGGGAAAAATCAGATGGTTGTGTGGGATGATGATGGCAAGTACATGGAGCCACGTGTCCCAGACAGTTCTATGGCCCAGTGCAGCCGGAACGAAAGGAGCCCGAGATGGAAAAGGAAAGCGGGCTGGAATTTTCCGAAAGGAATTCGTTGAAATTCCTTATATTTCTGCTCCTGCTTGGGCTGCTGCTCAGCCCGGCCATCCCCATCGTGATAATCATTTGGCATCACCGCCATTCCTATCAAGTACGCTCTGAACAATAATTCAATTTGGTGCGGAAGTTATTAATAAAACGGTTCGCACCCTGGGCAAGGACAAGTGGAAAGTATGTTTATGACAACACGTACTTTGAATTAACTCATCCATGTCCAAATTGAGTTTTATTTTAAGCACAAATTAGGTTTCCCAAGCATTTAACAGTTGAAAACTCAATTTCAAGTGCGTATACGCAATATCAAGTATACGCAACGGTGCAACCTCACATGGGCAATGGTGGATGTTTAATTTTTCACTCTTCCCCTGCTCTTCTTTGCATATCTTCACGCACAACGAAAGAGGATTGGTGGCCACCCATTCCATCGCTCTTAGCTATGAATGAAGCGTCGCAAAAATTCCATTTATTTGCCATTTCAATCGCACCCACCACCACCACCAGTCCCATCCCAGCTCCATCCCACTGAAGTATGCATTCATTAGACATGCCAAGGCAGCCGAAGGCGAAGCCACATCAGCGGCGACCGAGCTTAGCTTTTGGCCAGACCGCAGAGCAAGGATCAGTTTGGTTTCGCAAGTCGTGGCCAACGGTTCGTAGTCTCGGACTCGGAATTAAAATCAGTCAACGGAGTTTGCTCTGCTTCAAGTAAGTGCCACGGATCCGGTTATAACCCACCGACAATTAGTGAACTGTTTGTGAATTGTATACCTTACACGGCCATAAAACATGCCTAAGGAACCGCAGTTTAATTACAAACAACAATTCTGTTTATACAAACTACCTGCGATTAAATCGAGCAAAATTAAGGAACACAAATTTCCAACCAACGCACAACCACGGACATTATAAATGTAAAATAGCATCAATATAAATACATCAAGTTCAATGTAAAATTTAATCGGTGGGCTAAAAAAAAGCCACAAATAAAACTCCAAACGCGGAGGGGATTAATCAGATCGCATAAATAAAAAAAACGATAAAATACGTGAGAAATATATTTTTTTCCCACTAAAAAGCATTGGATTTATTACATAACACGGACAGATTGTTGAAACAAATCGAATGATAATAGTACAACATAAGCCCAAAAACCAAACTTTGTATAAATTTTTAAACAAACCGCTCGTTTATGTTACATGTTTAGTTTTCTTTCTAATTTAAATTTTGTTCTTATAAGTGAATTCAAATTTTTCTTTCTATCAAAAAATATTATATTCTTTTATAAAATGTTTAATTATAATATATTAAGAGAGCAAATTTTTAAGTTGACCAAAAATATGTTACACAAAAAACCCTTTTAAAAAAGTTAATAACATGAAAGAAAAAACGTTTTTTTCGACGTGATTGAGTTTAAGATACTCATTATTAAACTCGCAGCTGGGTACCAAAAAAGATTGTAGGCGCATTACGTGTAGAAATCATAATTTTCACATAGTTCATTTTCTTTAATATTGTCCGATTTTAAAAGTTCTGGGATGAGTCATAACGAATTTTAGTATATCATAAAGACAAGTCAACGGTCTTCAGTTTTTAATAGTTAAATGTCAAACTCTAAGTAAAATAAGAAAACCACATCTTACTCCCTAATCAAATAAGCATTTTGAGATACTTCCGTAACTTAAATCAGAATTTTTTCATTAAATTAAAATTTGAACCTGTTTGCTTTTCTGATTCATTGATAAATTTTCCAAATTTAAATACCAAGGCACAGCGTGGGGGTAACCGAAGAAAAACAAACTCACAGCACGAGCAGCAGGAAAGCCATTTGGAGAACCGATCAAAGATGGATAGCACCGAATTTCGAAAACGTGGCATGGAAATGGTAGAGTACATATGCAACTATTTGGAGACGCTGAGCGAACGTCGAGTAACGCCCAGCGTGGAGCCGGGCTACCTGCGGCATCTGTTGCCAAGTAAGTCAGATTCTCCCACAAATTGGTCAGACCCTTCCTCACCTCCCCAACCGCCCAGCTGAGGCCCCACAGGAGCCGGAGGATTGGGACCAGATCATGAGCGATGTGGAGGACAAGATCATGCCCGGGGTGACGCACTGGCAGCATCCGCGCTTCCACGCATACTTTCCGGCGGGCAACTCGTTTCCCTCCATCCTGGGCGACATGCTGGGCGACGGAATAGGATGCATCGGATTCTCCTGGGCAGCCAGTCCCGCGTGCACCGAGCTGGAGACGATTGTGCTCGACTGGCTGGGCAAGGCCATCGGCCTGCCGGATCACTTTCTGGCCCTCAAGGAGGGCAGCACCGGCGGGGGAGTCATCCAGGTAACCATAGAAACAAAAGACCGATGATATACCCGCTACTCCCTGCCCTCTTCGAAAAATCTGTGTACTATGTACTATAATCAATAATATTCTTTTATTATTTTGCGAAATCGCAGAGATTACCTTATCAAATATTGTTAAAATATTTAGTTAACCAAAACCAGAATTGTCCTACGCTTCGTATGAGTAATATAATCTTTGAGAAAGAAAACTGAAATTGTTAGGGTTTTAAATTCAAATCATTGAACCAAAAATCTACCATACCTAATAGTTACCGTACGCTTTTTCAATTTTATGTTATTAACTTTAAAAACAATCTTCCAGATTGTTAATATTTAGGTAAAATTAATATTTTAAAATGTGGGGGCTACATAGTTTCTCGATGTAGCTACAATGTTTATGGCCAATTCGTTCACATTATTTCTATGAGAGCTATGATATACAGACATCCGATTGTAGTCTTTTTCTTCAGCACATACAATGTATTTTTTTGGGGCTTTAGACTTCCGCCTCGGAGTGCGTGCTGGTCACGATGTTGGCTGCAAGGGCGCAGGCCCTCAAGAGGCTCAAGTCGCAGCACCCGTTCGTGGAGGAGGGCCACCTGCTGTCCAAGCTGATGGCCTACTGCTCCAAGGAGGCGCACAGTTGCGTGGAGAAGGCGGCGATGATCTGCTTCGTGAAGCTGCGCATCCTGGAGCCCGACGAGGACGCCAGCCTGCGTGGCCAGACCATCTACGAGGCCATGGAGGAGGACGAGCTGCAGGGCCTGGTGCCATTCTTTGTCTCCACCACGCTGGGCACCACGGGCTCATGTGCGTTCGACAATCTGCCGGAGATTGGCAAGCAACTGCAGCGATTCCCGGGTGTCTGGCTGCACGTGGATGCCGCCTATGCCGGAAACAGCTTCATCTGCCCCGAGCTGAAGCCCCTGCTCAAGGTGAGTGGGTTTCCCAGATTCAGCCCAACCATATCCAATTCGATCCGTTCCACAGGGCATCGAATACGCCGACTCATTCAACACGAACCCCAACAAATGGCTGCTGACCAACTTCGACTGCTCGACGCTGTGGGTGCGGGACCGCATCCGCCTGACATCAGCCCTGGTGGTGGATCCGCTGTACCTAAAGCACGGCTACTCGGATGCGGCCATCGACTATCGTCATTGGGGAGTTCCACTCAGTCGGCGATTTCGTTCGCTGAAGCTGTGGTATGTAGCATGTGCCATATGTGCCCTCGACAGCCAAGTGCGAATGGCTCTGTTGACTATTGTCGAAAATTGAATTGTTTTTGGATTGGCCTGGAGTGGCGTTAAGTATGTTTACTTGTTTAGCTCAAGTATGTGCCTTCGCCGTATTTGCTTGCGATTTAGTTGTAAGTACAAGGGTCTCTATGCCCCATGTATGCTGAATCCATCGCCCAGATGAGATGAGTCCACACCGAAATATGACATGGTCGAACAAACATTTATTGCTAATTCTTTCCCACCCAGAAGACAATAACAACTAGTACTTAAGAACGACGAAATATTATTTCCCAAATTCGTTTCTGTGTGTGTATGTTTGTACGTAGATCATATTTATAGGTTCGTGCTGCGATCTTATGGGATTTCCGGACTGCAGCACTACATACGTCACCATATCAAACTGGCCAAGCGATTCGAAGAGCTCGTGCTCAAAGATAAACGCTTTGAGATCTGTAACCAAGTCAAGGTAAGTTACATTTGCTTTCGTTTCTTTTCTCTTTTATTTTCTATTATTTCGATTGATTCGATTTCTTCCAGTAATTAATCATGCTTAGAGTTCAAAGCTCTTTTGTCCACCCCACCGAAATGTGTGGGATTTTCATTGAGGCAACTTGTGGGTGTGTGGGTCCATTATGCGAAGCAAGGGACCAGCATCCATGTAGGGCGCAGCTATAATTGGGAAATTGATTGGCGAGTAAAGCAAATATCGGGGCCTTAACTCTGTCCAGAGGGCCTTGGCCACGAAGACGTGAACTTGTTCACACCCGCCTGGCAATTGAAGCAAACGTGCGCAACTACACGCCAAATTCCGCAAAGAAACTGACGCAAAAATTGATTTCTTTTTGCCTTTTCAATAGAAGTGTTTTGGCATAATTGCCATTGAAAATTTTTCAGAGACAGGCACAAGTGATTCATCGAGTCAGCGACTGACAAATGTTTCGAACTCGTTGAGCGTAAGCGTGCCCAACTCAATTGAGTGATCGATTCGGTAGCGGATCTACAGAAACTCACGTTATGGAAGTGTAATTCTGATAATTAAACAGGGAATTTGGTTGCTTTATTTCCGAATGAAAATTTGAATATGCCACGGATTTAGTGTGATTATATATTTGTTACGGATGGTTACTAACAGATTTTGATATAACACAAATTTGTTTCATGTTAAACAAGAAAGGAAAGCAAACTTCGGGCGGAGCCGAAGTTGATATACCCTTGCAGAATATTCTGTAAATTATATTCTCCAAAATTATTTATATGATGCATTCTTAATACTCATAAAAAATCCCAACTTCCCAACTTTAAAAACACCAAAGTTATGGCATTTCCAATCGTTCAGTTATATGGCAGCTACAAGATATAGTCGGCCGATCCTTATGAAATTTGGTAGGTCGGATTGATTGGCGAAAAATTAAACCCATAGATAATCCCAACTTTCTAACTTTACAAACAACAAAGTTATGGCATTTCCGATCAATCAGTTATATGGCGGCTATAGGATATAGTCGCCCGATCCTTATGAAATTTGATAGTTCAGACTGATTGGCCAAAAATAAAACCCATAGAAAATTACAACTTCCTAACTTCAAAAACACCAAAGTTATGGCATTTCCGATCGTTCAGTTATTTGACAGCTATACGATATAGTGGCCCGATCCGGCTCGTTCCGACTTATATACTACCTGCAATAGAAAGACAACTTTTGGGAAAGTTTCAAGCAGATAGCTTTAAAACTGAGGGACTAGTTTGCGTAGAAACGGACGGACGGACAGACGGACGGACAGACGGACGGACAGACGGACAGACGGACATGGCTAGATCGACTCTCCTGGTGATGCTGATCAAGAATATATATACTTTATAGGGTCGGAAATGTCTCCTTCACTGCGTTGCAAACTTTTGACTGAAATTATAATACCCTCTGCAAGGGTATAACAATTAAAAATTAACCCATTCTTTTTGTTTGTCATATCCTTAATAAACAAATTATTACGACATACTCTGAAACGCATTTTCAATATGTTATTATTATTTCAAGCAATTTATTTGCTATGTCTAAATACAAATTTAGTCCAATTTGGACCAATAATTTTTGGTCCAATCCGAGGGGTACTTATTACGTTTCTCAGAAATCAATAACCCAATGACAATTTTACAATGATTTATTGTACTAAGGAAATGGTCGAAGGGATACTTTTTTTTGGTATATAACTCCTCCTTTTATTTTAAAATTTAAGTTCTCTTAAGATTTGTGGAACCACAAATAAAAGCGTAACTTTTGATTGTATTAGCTGGGCCTGGTCTGCTTCCGGCTGAAGGGCAGCGACAAGCTGAACGAAAAGCTGCTGAGTATAATCAACGAGTCCGGAAAACTGCACATGGTGCCGGCCAGCGTGGGAGACCGCTACATCATCCGGTTCTGCGCCGTGGCCCAGAATGCGACCGCCGAGGACATCGACTACGCATGGGACATCATCGTGGACTTCGCCAACGAGCTGCTGGAGAAGGAGCAGCACGACGAGCTCTCCGAGATCATGAACCGCAAGAAGCAGGACACGCTGGCCCAGAAACGATCCTTCTTCGTGCGCATGGTCAGCGATCCGAAGTTATACAACCCGGCCATAAACAAGGCCGGCACCCCCAAGCTCTCCATGGAGTTGCCCTCGCCCGTGGTCAGCCGTGGCAGTGCTCCCATCATCCGGACCCAGAGCTCGGTGGACCACAACTCGTGGATATCCTGGCCGCTGGCCTTCCTCTTCAACAGCAACAACGAGGAGAAGGGCAGCAACGTCTCGTTGCGGTGAGTCTTGTTCAAAATACATCTTATATAGATGTTATTGAATGTTTAATAACTCATAGTTTTAAAGTAATGAGAATATTAGTGTAGCGGACTGCTCGAATTCATTAGGAATTTTCAAAACAATTTAAACAAACAACTATTTTATTTGTCTTAGGAAAATTTCTATTGGGGCTGACACAGAAATATCTTACGATGATAAACATGATGTACATTCGAAATATTGTATCATATTTATATTTGTTCATACATTAAAGGCGTTAACTCGGCTTTTATCAAATTACCCATATGTGGTAACATTCCTATTTTTAACATGTCTGTTATAAGGGTAGATATTAATTATAAAATTTAACTAAAAAACCTAAGTCATATTACAACTTTGTGTCACAGCAGGAGGTGATGATGACATTTTAGTAAACTTGAAGGCTTTCCTCACTTGAAGAAGTTCCTCAGTTCCTTTTTTCATAAATGGTCAAAACAGAAAGGCAATGAGAATCAAGAAAACATATTTGTATTTTAGGAGTAATGTGTTTATACACATTTTTAAGTCTGTACAAATTATGATGACTCCCCGTGTAGTTTCCCTTTAGATCAAACAAAACTCATAATTTAATTTGCAGCTTTCGCCATCTGGACACCAACGTGCGGCCCACATCGTCGCGACGAAATTCCGGAGCTGGATCATCTCCATCGCCGGAAAACGAGTTGGACTACGTGAATGTCCAGCAGCAGCAGCTGGAGCAGCGATCCCCACGTCGATCGCCTATGGTTGTGCGCAAGGCTTCGGGCGGACGGGACAATCTCAACTAATTATATCCACTCAGTTTATTGAAACACACTTATAATACAGTATTAGCGCTTCCCTAAGCAAGGCGCCTAGTTGAATTCTAGACCAATCTACAATGCGGTGGGACACCAAAGTCAAGGCTTTTCGCGATCTCCCTTATAATACTTATACTTTAAGTTCCGTGGTAGCAATATCGATCGAATTACTTTCTTGTTTATGAAATGCAATAAATATTATTTCAAAAACATATCTTTGGGTTGATAAACGTAGTACTAGACGCATTTAAAGTTTATATTGAACACACATTTAAATATTTATGCAATTTAATAATTATTATAAGTTTCTTAATTTTGGGACATTTTTTCTCACGCTGTCAACCAAAATCATGCCTTTGTCTTTTCTTATTTGCAATAGCATATGGTTTTTGAATGAATGAATTGGATCAACATTAAAAACAAAAATGTGCACATGTACTGAGAAATGGTAAACAGAAATATCCTGTGATTTCTTTGCTCTTGAGCAAGGTAAACAAACGAAAACGATTTGCTGATGCCATTGATATGACGTAGGATTATTGTTGATCATCATGGATGTGGAAATGGGATTGTGATTCATTGAACGGAGATCATAAATTTACAAATATATCCAGCTAATTAATTAGCGGGTTTTGGGAAGGAATTCTGTGGTTCTAGGAAAACGGTCTATCCCCTTTTTTGATAAGTCTCCTTAGAGTCATAATTTTTCCCGAACACTTTGACCAACTGGTTCAGGTATGCCTCCTTTTCAACGCTTGAGTAAGGGTCGAGTTGCCCCTTTTTCATGTCCCAATTCAGATATCTGGGCGCCTCCAAGTTCGATTCCAATTTGGGGGCCGACGCTTGACTCTTGTTTTCTGCTCGACTAGATTTGATCAAATCAATGGAGAGTTTATCAATTGAATTGGGCAAAAAGCTAAACGCTTTATACGTACTCAAACTACTTGGGACCAAGTTATCCTCTTTGGAACCTAGTTGAGCCTTACAAAAGTTGGTATTTGCTACTGGAACTGATAAAAATCCATTTTTAAGGGTTTGCAAAGGAAAACTGGAGTGGTGTTTGGAGAGTGGACTCGTCCTTTCAATCATTCGCTGTAATATCTCATCGTAGCTTTGCGGTGACTTTACTGGATCATTGAAACTTGGCGTTAAATTGATTTGCCTACGATATCCTAGCTGGTCCGGACTGGCACCTGATGGCTGCAGCTCTTCCAATCGTCGCTTCATGGCCAGCAGTTGCTCCTCCTGTTCTTTTAGCTCTGCCTTGGACTTCGATAACTTGCTATTTCTGATTTTCAACTGCTTCGATTTAGAAAAAATTCCCCGTTGATTTCTTGCAGACTTTTTGAGTTGCTTAATTTCTACCATCTCTTTAGGTCTTATTTTCAACATGATGTCTTTTCCCTTGGTCTGCTGCCTCTTGGCTCTCTCAATTCGCTGCATCAGAGCATCTAGATTAGGTTTAATTTTCGAAGTATCCTCGAAGTTTTTGGGCAGAAAGCCGCGATCCCTGAGGTAGACAACGGGCGATTCCCAGTTCCTTATTAAATTCCGCACGACCTCATTATAAGTTCCTAGTGGGTCATCTACAAGATTCTCCTTTTGTCTTGTCTTGGCGTTAGCTTTTAGAGCTACATCCATCGAGCTAAGCACAAGGACATACCTAGGCCATTTTAATGGATTAGGATTATTTAGCTAACATAGAATTTGCGAAAATTTACCAGACAAAAATTCTCATGGCAGTTGGGATAATAAATATTGTTAAAATATATTAGAAATTGTTTAATTTGAATTATAGGGTTCAGATATAGAGATTTTATAAAAGCTATTATTTTCCTGTAGATCCTGCTATTCTACACTATACTATAATTATTTTAGGCCCTGGACAACATAATAAAAAACAAAAAATAGGCTTTATTTTAACGCCTTACCCTAAATAAGCAGATTTCTTATCATATTATCACGAAATTCAAACTATAAAACCTGTTTTTTTAATTTAACTCGCCCAATAAACCCAATTATATGCTTCTGGCGCCTATAAAATTCAAAGTATCATTTGACAAAATCTTTGACACCTCCCACGAAATAAATCAATTAAGAAACTCATAAATTAGCATGTTTAGCCGTAACAGAATGACTGAAATGCCAAAGGTATGATTTGGCAAAACCACAACCAAACGAAATTGCCAAAATAAACGAAAATACAGAAGAAGAGACCCGGAGCACGAAATCTTAATATGCAATATCCGTCAGCTGTTGTCAAGCGTGCGCACCATTAAAAATAAAAAAAAATAAAAATGCAAATTTAGCAAAGAAAAAACTACAGACAGCCCCCGTCGAAGGTCCACAAATTAACCTTCCCTATTTTATCTTTTCGATAGATCGAACTAATTTAAAGAATTAAAAGTTGAGAATCAATGTGATATGAATGGCTAAGTAAAAACTTATCTTGACCATTAATTGAATAATCTTTAATTCAGCTTTTAATTTAGAAATATACTTTTAGGTTGGTTTTAAAAAAGAATATCTCTTTTACCGATATGGGACTTTCTGCAAATTTAGCTTGGAAGATAGTTTTAAAAATATATAATTTATGCATAATAACCTTCCTATATATAAATACATCTCAATTGTTTGCATTAGTCTATCTTCCTTACATACTATACAATTTAAGTGACCGATTTTCGACTGTATCGAGACATATTGGGAATTTTGTTCGGTGTTAGGCAGTGCCAACTGCCATAATTAATGGGTAGACAACAAAAGCGTTAGCCGCGCTCCAAACACGCATCCCCGATGGCACGTACGTAGCCCAAGTTAAGCAGAAGCAGCACCAGAAGGCGGATGGAATCGGTGGATGGTGGCAATGGACCTCGATCATTTTGAAGTGTGACCGCGTAAACTGAATACGATTTTATATTTAGACGCACGACGTCATCTGCGGTGGCTGGTACTGTGAATGAAAGTTCAGGCGAAGCTCGAGCCGCGAAAGAGGAGCAGAGAAATACGTCAAGTCACGGTGTTCAGCCGATCTCTGTCCCACAATCTACGAATCTCCACCAGCGGACTCTGCTCCCACCGAGAGTCTCTTCAAGGCGGCGACGCGTGCGCCGAGTGAATCACCCATGTTAACCAAACTTTGCCTCAGCCTCTTTACCGTGGTATAAATCTGATTATTTTTAAACAGAACTCGGGAAACATAATGCTCTATCGTTACCTCGAAGGCAATACCTTCTTAATTTTATAAAATTTATAAAAATACTAGATAATTTCAAGAAATGTTCAAAGTTGTAGAAGCATAGGGCCGAAAAAGTATTTGTCAAAAAGGTATGGTAAGGTAATGAATTCCTCCTTATTATTTTGGGACAATAACGGTGGTCCCGATTTTAATGTTTCGTTAAGAATTTGTTTATTACTAAACAGCAGACATGCATATGAAATTAGGGAATAACCTTTTTTCGTATTCTTTTAGTAGTAGTAATTCGTTTTTTATTTATTTATAACTGGCTGTACAGAATAACAATTGTTAACAAATAATTAACCAATAAAGTGATAATTCGAAGGCTTGCAAGCTATCAATCCGCAGTTTAAAAATACATTTTTATACCCTTGCAGAGGGTATTATAATTTTGGTCAGAAGTTTGTAACGCAGTGAAGGAGACGTTTCCGACCCTATAAAGTATATATATTCTTGATCAGGATCACCTCCTGAGTTGATATAGCCATGTCCGTCTGTCCGTCTGTCCGTCTGTCCGTCTGTCCGTCTGTTTCAATACCGTTTGCGAGCTCAGTTTAAAAGCTAGCGATCTGAAACTTTCACACTCGTCCTAAAACATGTGTACGCAGATCAAGTTTGAAAATCGCCCCGATCGGACGTCTATATCCTATGGCTCCCATAGGAACAATCGGATATATCTTTCAAGAATTGATGATATTTCGCGCAGTGTAAAAGCTATTGACATGAATCTTTCCAAATCGTATTTTTTTATGCATACCTTGATCAGGGTAAAAGCGCGTGGCGATCGGACGTCTATATCCTATAGCTCCCATAGGAACAATCGGATATAACTTTCAAGAATGGAAGATATTTCGCGCAGTGTAAAAGCTATTAACATAAATCTTTCCAAATCTTATTTTTTTATGCATACCTTGATCAGGGTAAAAGCGCTTGGCGATCGGACGTCTATATCCTATAGCTCCCATAGGAACAATACGGTGAAATCGGTTAAAATTTAATGATTTTTAGGATATTTCGCACAGTATATAAGCAATTGACATGAATCTTTCCAAATCGTATTTTTTTATGCATACCTTGATTAGGGTAAAAGCACGTGACGATCGGACGTCTATATCCTACAGCTCCCATAGGAACAACAGGGTGAAATCGGTCCAAATTTGTTGGTTTTCTGAATTTTTCGCGTAGTGTGTAAGCTACTGACATACATTTTTCCAAGTCTTATTTATTTACGCATATCTTGATTAGGGTAAAAGCGCTTGCCGATCGGACGTCTATTTCTTATAGCTTCCGTAGGAAAAATAGTTAAAGGCTGCGAAAGTATCCCTTTTTTTCCATTTTTATATGACATTTTTGCAGTATAAAAGCAATTGACATCAAACGACGCAAATCTAGTTTATTTATGTATATCTTATTCCTTTCGCTACTTTTTCAGTTTTAGCAACTTCGGCAAAGTCTGCAAGGGTATTAAAACTTCGGCTTGCCGAAGTTAGCTTCCGTCCTCGTTTTTAAATGTTTCTAATATTTTTTTTTTGTCTGGAGGTTTTACAGTTTTGTCCATTTAAGAGATTGTAAAGTTTCGACTGGATCTGGCTGTTATTACGTATGCTAAAACGTATCTCTTTTAAAATAGGGTAGACGCCAATAAAACATGTAGATTTTCCATTTATTTTATTTTGCAAATGATTTTCTCCCCCTAATGATCTTTTACTTTAAGGTCTTGTACTTTGTGAGCTTTGAATTAACCTCAATGTTGTTTATGGAAGAAGTTAATACGAGATAGGCTGTAATGATACATTTTATAAAAAATGAAAAAGTATTGTAAAATAAATAGGAATTGTACTGGTTAAAAAAAAAATTCAACATGCTCATCCTGAATTCAACTTTGTACTTAATTCAACCTATAGACAGTTACATCCACTGTACTATTAGGGAGTGGGGAGCCGTAGATGATGGCTTATGAACTGCGAAACATGATGGATTGGGAAGTAAGCACAGGTAATGTTAGATCATTACAGGGCAGAGTTAGATAAGCACCCGTCAGCAATTATCGCCCAGCCAAATTACGGGGGAGCTCCAGCTGACTCTCACAACAAACCCATTCATTCATACGTGCTCACCACCCACACCTATTATCTCCCAAGTTCCCTCCCCTCGCAACCTGAACAAATCGGTGAAATTCATTTAACAACATTTGTTTATTTTGATATTTGTGTTTTTGTATTTCACCTAGCTGGAGATTCCATGGAATAATGGGCGTTCTTCACAGCTACGTCATAAGTTGCGCCTGTTGCCAGGGATCAGTCATTCGTGCATGCCAATTTCCGTTAACAGATTTGGTCAATGTTTGGACAATTGTTTGCCACTTTTTTTTTGAGTACTTGGAGTGATTCCCCCACTAGTCGCAGCCAAAGACCTCAGCCACGAAAATAATGTGTACTTCTTCAAGGGATTAGAGGCAACAAGTTTATTCTTTTCTTTAAATAACTTTTTGCACACTCTTTGCACGTGCCGGATTTGCGAGAAGTCGGAAATTTTCTAAAAGCCCCAAAAATTCCCCGAAAAACCAAACAAAAAAAAGTATTCAGGTTCGGCTCACATAAAGCAGGAGAACACGCTTAAAACCAATTTAAATATCATAAAGTTTATCTGTGCTATTTCTAAATTTATTGTACACTCAAAGAATTAAACTAAGGAAAAAGTAATAGTTTCACTATATCTTAAGATCATTGTCTAGAGTGACAACAACTACATATTTAGATAATGGCATATCAGAGCTAAAACAATTGGATTAGTGCATTTTCCAGAGGCGGGAAAATAAACTTTACAGATAATAAAGATTAATATTATATAAAACAGGTCACACTCGCGAAGAGGTAAACCATCTAATTATAAATATATGCATATAAATATTGGTATATCTGAGCGATATCTAATTAATTTGGTGTTTTTCCCAAAAAACATCCAGAAGTTTTATATCCAACTTCACTAGTCTATTATAATGAAGTAATTTGACCAATTTTACATAAGAAACATTCATTAATTACTCAATCACACAGCAAATGACAACAAACTCACCATATAATTAAGCCAAAAGCTGAAAACCCTTGTCCACCAGGGACTTTTTTGCCAAGCCAGGTAATGCTCCGCACGTAGTCGAGAGCGGAATGAGAGAAGTGGCCATAATGACCAAAGCGGGTTTCCCAGCCAAACGAAGTCCGAGTCTCCGGGCCGGTAATTCGAGTGTGATCACGAGACATCAACGTCAGTACGAATACCGAGCTCCGGGCACCGAGCACCTATTACCGATCACCTTACAGGTGTGTGAAGGGGATATAGCCGAGAAAAGAGAGAGGCCGAGTGTACACGATCGAGCGATCGAGCGAACGATCTCCAGGCATATAAAACGAATGCAGCGTAGTGGCCAAGACATTCGCGTCAAGGAAGCTGAGCTGCAACGAGCAAGCGATACGTGATAGCCGGGAATTTACAGTGATCGAGATAAGTCAGTGTGTGCTGTGTTTAGACCCTAGTATTCAGAAGATAAATAATACCTTGTACCAACGGACACGCATATATAATATACAAAATTTGTTGGTTAAACAAACGAAAAGTGTAAATTGAACATAATGAATGTGGAAGAGTTTCGCAAATACGGCAAGGAAGTGATCGATTATATATGCCAATATGGCACAAATATAGAGGAGCGTGATGTGGCGCCCACATTGGATCCGGGTTACCTAAAAAAACTGCTACCAGGTGAGCAAAATACAAAAAAATACGTGTGAAAGTATCAAATACCTGACAAAAGCTAGACAAATAAAAAATAAGTTCTTTACTTATATGATGTTAGATTTGAAATATGAATTAAAAACTGCACAGTTCTTCAAGGACATTTAGATCAATCTATTGAAATATATATTATTATACTATATAAACCGGCTTTTTAAGCTTTAAATTATTTTGACGACGAATTAACACAAAATCACTGAAATTTAAATGTCCTTCGTGAATTTCATACCAACCGAAAACTGTTAGTCAGATCTATTTTGTTTGATTGTTTTTGCTGGGATTCATTTAGAGATAGAAGGAAAAAGTTAATTATAGCACAAGTGATAAATTGTATACACTAATTTGTTAACTATGCCCAAACAAATTAGCAATGAATCCGAAAATATTTCGCTTCGCGCAAAATAATCAAAGAAAGCTAGGCAATAACATGGGGCAACTCAATGCCTCTCAAAAACTTGTTAAATCATGTTGACTAATTGTTTTGCCCGCTGCCCGAAGAGTCATGTGAATAATGTGCGAGTGTAAACTATTCGAAAATCCCCAGCCCACGGATTCGAGTGCCCCGCAACGAGGTGCGTGGGTGGGGGCCTGGCATAATTGGGGCACACTCGGCGGCCGCAGGCACAGCCACCTCTCCGTTCTCCGATCTCCGATCTTCGGCTACCACTGAAGTTGGCAGGCTGAAGAGTAGGTCTTGCTGGCGAATTTCTGGCGAATTCCGCGCAGTTGCGCTAAGTTAAATATTTACGCCGGAATGGACGCCGCAATCCCGAGTTCAACTAAACAAATCAATTAATTATGCATACGCAAACACACACCTTGCGTATAGACTTACTTGTTGATCTTTCTACTCACTGCCAAAAACAACAGACGCGCCATAAATATTGCCTTTGCTGGCCCCCTCTCCCCAAATTTATGGGTGATAAAAGAAATATTTAAGGCCCATCCCACTAATCCCCTGACTGCCTGTTTATCTTTTCAGCCGACGCTCCCCAGTCGCCGGAGTCGTTCAAGGACGTGCTCGAGGATTTCGAGCAGAAGATCATGCCTGGCGTGGTGCACTGGAACCACCCGAAGTTCTTCGCCTACTTTCCATCGGGCAACTCCTTTCCCTCGGTCCTTGGCGATATGCTGAGCAGTGCCATCGGTTCCATTGGCTTCAGCTGGGCCAGCTGTCCGGCGGCCGCCGAGCTGGAGACGATCGTGATGAACTGGTACGCCAAGGCCCTCGGCCTGCCCAAGGCCTTCGTTTCGGATGCGCCGGGCAGCACGGGGGGTGGAGCACTCCAGGGATCCGCCTCCGAGTGCGTGCTCGTCTCGCTGATCACAGCCCGTGCCCGGGCCATTAGCGAGCTGAAGGGCCAGACCAGCGTCCACGACAGCGTTTTTCTGCCCAGCCTGATTGCTTATGCCAGCCGAGAGGCGCACTCCTCCGTGGAAAAGGCCACCAAGATGGCGCTGGTGAAGCTCCGGATCATCGATGCCGACGAGCACGGACGCATGCGGGTCGACCTGCTGCGCCAGGCCATCCAGAACGATGTGAACGCCGGATTGACGCCCTTCTTCGTGGTGGCCACCGTGGGCACCACCGGCGGCTGCGCCTTCGACGACATCACAGAGATCGGCAAGGTGTGCCGTCAGGTGTCCAGCATTTGGCTGCACGTGGACGGAGCCTACGCGGGCAACTCCTTTATCCTGCCGGAGATGCGGGTCTTCTCCGCCGGCCTGGAGTACGCCGACTCCTTCAACACAAATCCTAACAAGCTGCTGCTAACGAATTTCGACGCCTCCGCCCTGTGGGTGCGGGATGTAATGAACCTGAAGAGCGCTCTCAACGTGAATCCCCTCTACCTGCGGCACGAGCACTTAAGCGGAGTGGACTACCGCCATTACGGCATTCCCCTAAGTCGTCGCTTCCGGGCCCTGAAGCTCTGGTTCGTCTTCCGGACATACGGCATTAGGGGTCTACAAGAATACATCCGCAATCACATGGCGTTGGCCAAGAAGTTTGAGATGCTGGTGCGGAAGGATGAGCGATTCGAGGTTCGCAACGATGTCCACCTTGGCCTGGTCTGCTTCAGAATGCGGTAAGTCTTAAAACTATTACTATTAGCACGGAGAAAGAAAAGTTGTAAAAGCACGCATTAACTAGATCAACATATTGCATTTTGGATCAGGGACTGGCACGCCAATTTGCTATTTTTAAACAAATTAAATCAGTAATTTTAATTTGTTTATCTATCGAATGATTAATTTGAAACTTTTCCAAAGACCCTTCAGAGTCTCTTAATTTGGGATCAGAGAATCTTTATACAAATTTAAACAGCGTTTGATTGATCCAATCCTTTTTTGAATTGTATCCAATAGCCAAATAAGTTATTTTGACTTGACGTTTTGTTAGCTATTGGATTCAAATTTCACTCATTTACAGAGAATATTATCATTTACATATAGTCGGTAAAGAACTTTCTCGAAATGAAATAGCCCTAAAAAAGATACTTTTCAACTTAAATTTTTTAAATTTTTAACATAGGTCTGATAATATCAGTCTCTATCTTTATTCTGGGAATCTAATGGTTTACACGAACCTCTTTACAGAACTGGCGACGAACCGAACCACATGCTCCTGGCCCAAATCAACCACTCGGGAAAGATGCACATGACACCGGCTAAGTTTAACGGTCGCTACGTGATCCGCTTCTGCGTCACCTACGAGCACGCCACCGAACGGGACATCCTGGACGCTTGGAGCCAAATTAAGTGTTTTGCGGAAGAAATACTGCGTGACCACCAGCTGGAGTCCAGCTCAGTGCCCACCACGCCGGAGGGCTCGGAGCGGACCAGTTCGGAGCCAATGGCTCCTGTCGCCGGCAAACCGCCCATCAAGAAGAAGCTGACGCGCACCAAGTCGCTACGCTTCTCCTTCACTCGTAGCATTTCACGGGAGCAGTACCAGAGCCAAAGTGAACACCTAATGGATGGGTGTACACCCATCCTGGTCGTGGATCCCAAAACTCTGCAGGAGAATTTCCAGAAGGCGGCGGATGACAATGAGAAAAACAACAGTAATGGCAACACGAAACTCAAAGATATATCCGACGTCGACACGGATGAGGCGAGTAACTAAGCGCCCAGCCGGAAGGCATTTGCGGATTTACCTCTATCTAGTATTAATTGCCGAGCTGAAATGAGGCGTGTACCTAAAGTCCAGCGACTACCATTGCTCAGTTTGAATTTAAGTACATCTACTTATGTATTAAGGGTCTAAGTTGTTGCTGAATTTCATAGAATTTAAACAAAGACTCATTTGTAATTGCTTATATTTTTTATCTACCTTAAGTTACTATCATGAACAAAAGCACTTATTTATAAACATTAACTTGGCATTTGTTATGCACATTTTTAAAAAAATAATGCAACTTAAAAATTATCGAGTTTCTTTTCTGGGCGGTTGCGGGGTTCAATTCTGAATGGTTTGTAGCCGTGTCAATTACTAATTTTCAAACTTGCATATTGAATATTGGATGCATATTGGATACTGTCATGTTGTAGTCTACTATTTCTATGTCGATTTTGGTTTTATTGTTTTCATGCTACTTGTCTCTAAGTGTCCCTAAGTGCAGCACCTTAAGGATTATAAATACATAGGTCTTCTGTGATTATGCAGGTTATGCTTTTTTTCTTAATTGGGAAAATAAGGTAGTAGTAAAAAAAAAGGCGGATTGGTTATTTAAAATTTGTATAGGTATGTATATTTTTAGTCCGAACTTTAGAATCTAAAGTGACGAAGACCACGGAAATTCCGAAATATACATAATAATCCAAAGAATTAATAGTCTTCCTCATTATCAAAAATTATTGAATAAAATGAACCTGTTCTTAACCATGCATATGTTTTATCAAATTATAAGCTTGAGTTAAAAAATTTGTTAAACGACTAGAGGCATAAGTGATTTATGTCCTGAAAGGACCCGGTTGTCTCATACAATGCAAACTTCTAACTTAAATTAAAGTATCATATGCAAGGGAATAGATTTGTGTTTTAATGTAATTGGAAAAGATTGTGTGATGTTTTGTGGGTTAAACAAAATATAAGTAAGCCTGGTGAAACCCCTAATACTTTTTTTATTCTCTTGCTTAAATTTTTTATACATTGTACATATATTGAATTAAGACTATAGACACGCCTGAAACTAAATTTTGTTTATTAAAGGTTTTTTGATTAAGTATAAAATAGGCTTTCAGATTTCTTTTTTATTTATGAAAGGGATTGCTCGTGTACTTGCCCAATAAAAATAAACATAAACAAACTTCATTTATTGAATTTAAATAAACAAATCTTAGCAAATATCCCAAGTCTTATGGAAATTAGGTGGCGGAAATCACTATTGCACGGTACTAATCCACTTTGTCATTCCAAAGTGCAGAATCTTGGATGCACTCACCTTTATAAATAACAATTATATTCCAACAATTTGTGCACAGCTAAATAAAAACAAATACACTGCACACGTGTGCCAATCGATAGGACCGGCTTTACAGCCTATCGATATACCGCACCTACTGCTGCTCTATCGTCATCAAACAATCGTATAAAACATAAACAAAAGTCTGCCGGCGCATTCAATCGCTTAGTTTTGATAAAAGTTTAATTAATAAGATAAAATGCCAAACTGGAATCAAATACAATCGCAACTGCGTAGCTCCAACAATCCCGTCGTATTTTTTGACATTGCCGTAGGAACAACGGTAAGCTGCAAACACACAGGGCATAGACCATGGTTTAATCCACTTTGGTTTTTAGGAGATCGGACGGATGATATTCGAACTGTTTGCTGACACAGTGCCACGCACGGCGGAGAACTTCAGGCAGTTTTGCACGGGCGAGTATAGACCGGATGGCGTTCCCATTGGCTACAAGGGCGCCAGTTTCCACAGGGTCATTAAGGACTTTATGATCCAGGGCGGTGATTTTGTTCAGGGCGACGGCACCGGCGTTACTAGTATATACGGCAACACCTTCGGCGACGAGAACTTCACCCTGAAACACGACTCGCCCGGACTGCTGTCTATGGCGAATAGTGGCAAGGAAACCAATGGCTGTCAGTTCTTCATCACCTGCGCCAAGTGCAACTTCCTGGACGGCAAGCATGTGGTGTTCGGTCGCGTTCTGGACGGACTGCTCATTATGCGGAAGATCGAGAACGTACCCACGGGTCCGAACAACAAGCCCAAGCTGCCAGTGACCATTTCGCAGTGTGGGCAAATGTAGCCGGAAATACTGAATGTTGTAATAAAGTCTATATTATGTCTTTTTAAACGAAGCAAGTAAATCTGGCCACTGCCGAAATTGCTTTCCTTATGACTTCCTTAAGAAATTTGAACTGGCAGTTTAGCTTTGTCACCAAAGGCGGGGAATTCATGAGGAAAGTCACCAGAGACATTGACCAGAATTTGCTGTTATTTGAATGTCCTAGTTGTAAAAAGCATAGCCGCCAGCTGCAACCTTCTCCTTTCGCAGGGTTCGACAATCCTCGATCATGAAGCTGAAAGGGAATACAATTATCTATATGTTGAGAGATGAAACTATCTGGTACCCACTCGTAGTAGAGAGACGCCAGTGGAACAGTGGCTAGGTGCCATAGAGCGTGAGCATCCAGAATCCATAGGATGGGTGGAAAGTCCAACAGCTCCAGGCTCATGGCCAGCGCCATGAGAACGTAGAATCGCAGGATCCTCCGGAAGTAGGGCCTGCGGATGCGTACAAAGTGGCACCAAACAAACCAGCCCACGGCTGCGATAACTCCCGTAGCCACGTTCACCATCATGTTAAAGGCATAGTTGAACCGGCCCACGCTTAGGTAGGCAAAGTAGTTAATGTAGTAGGAGAGGAATGCCAGCGAGATCACACCCCTCAGGAACAGGGAGTAGCGGTGCAGCATTCGCATGACCATGACGTACAGCGAGCACAGGATAATAGAGTAGGCAAAGGCGTAGTCCAAAAGCTCGGTCAGCGGGAAGTCTCTCGTGTGAAAGATGGCGGACCAAACCCAGCCGTTGAGGCTCGTCTGCGGGGAGATAAGTTTACTTAGTAGTTTGTCCCGTTGTATTTCAGATAAAAAGTTATCCGTACCACTGCGAATATGTGGGTCAGCATGTAGCAGGGGCTGTCCGGACGCACTTCCCGCCGGAATTTGCGCAGCAGGCGCAGGTGAACGGCGAAGTTGAGCCCGGAGAAGATCACTGAGGCCGGTTCCTGCATGCCCAGCAGGCGGAGAAAGGGCCACTTTCCGTAGAACTGGGGAATGGGCCATCCGCGCTCGAAGAAGGCTAACACCGTGCGCCACATGCATCCGTACTGGCACTCATCCGCGCAGCTCCACTGGAAGAGCCGATCGAACACTGACTGCTTGTAGAACTTGACAGCCTGCTCCTGGATCTCAAGGCCATCTGCCAAAGATGCTTTCTTTATAAGGATTTCAAGCTATGGGATTAAAAGATCTTACCAGCGGAACAGTTTGTTCGCTCGCAGTTCTGCCGACAGTTGTGAAAGAACTGGGTGCGGTCCCCGTTGGAGGCGTGACAGACAGCCACAAACGCCCCGAGGAGCAGAAGAATTGCACTTAAACTACGACTAGACATGATTAAAACTAATTAAAATACACCTGAAGTATTTTGTAAACATTGCACTATTGATTAATCGCCGACCTGTCGAAGCTATCGATTTCAAAGACTATCGACGTGCATAGGCCGCCCAATTGTCATATGTCCAAACATTTGCTCATCTGTATAGTTTTGTATTGTAGTTGCTGTTTTCTTCACAGTACTTGATCAGAAAATCGGGTAAAATCGTTAAAAACCCTAATAAAATATGCTCAGGAAGCATTTGCAGAAGTTGGAAAATCGAACATTAATGGACCAGACCTGAAATTCGGTAGCTATATGCCCTGCAGGTGGAACTTTACTTACAGAAAGAAAGTGAAAAAGACGGGCGAATAGCACTGGTGCACCTCTATCAATTTGCCAGGCATGCATCGGCCCGATGAAAACGATCTTATTTTTAGAGCATGACTCACCCTCACCTGCAGCCAGTCGTAAGATCTGTGGAAACTGTTAGGGGAACACCAACCAGATGTCCAAATTTTCCAGCAGCCAGAGAAATGCCTTCGCCGTGTCCGAGCCCCCAGTAAGCAGGAAAACCCAAGAGCCACGGATTAAGGTAGCAATGTCTATTCCGAACTGCTATCAGTTGCCTAATCTTTGTCTCCTAAATTTCTAGCAACGAGAGCCCCTGGTCTTCTTCATCATGCGACTGAACCTGAAAGCCGTGCTGCTCATCCTTACCGTGGCCGTGGTGGTAATCACCCTGGGCGTCTACATGCGCTGCGCCGCGTTCTCCTTCTCGCGGGATTTGGTGCGGCCATTGGACCGGGCAGCCAGGCCGTCCCTCAACGGCGGAGAAACCACCGTTCTGCAGGACATAGAATGCTCCATCAACCAGGAGTACAGCGTGCACTGCAAGCGGGACGAGAACGCCAATGAGGTGTACGTGCCGTTTTCCTTCCTGCGTAACTACTTCGATGTCAGCGGAGCGGTCTCCACCAGTGGCAGCGAAGTGGCCAGGTTCAACTGGATGCACAGCACAGCCAAGGTGAACCTTCCCAAGGGCAAGTACGATGCGCGCGGCGTCTTTATGTACTTCGAGAACTACAACGTGGAGGTGCGCGACCGCGTGAAGTGCATCAGCGCCGCGGAGGGAGTGCCGGTCAGTACGCAGTGGGAGAAGCGCGGCTACTTCTACCCCACGCAGATTGCCCAATTCGCATTGTCGCACTACAGCAAGAATCTCACGGAGCCGGCCCCGAGAGTGCGCGTGCTGGAGGACGGCGACGGAAACCAGATTGACTGGAGCACGCCCAAGACCAGCAACATGACACGCATTTGGCACCACAAGTTCAACACAAGTGTGGTCCAGTTCGAGACGGCACCTGGCTATGAGGGCGCTATTAGCATCGCCCTCAATCACACGCTGGACCTGCTGCTAAGCGTGGACCTACTACTGGTCACCAACAGTAGCAGCCTGATGGTTACCGTCCAGAACCGGGACACCCGGCACAGCTACACCCTCCACTACATACCCGCCGACCTGCTGCTGAGCGTGCAGGACTCGAACATCTACTACGGCTTGGGAGGATCGGCGCTAAACAAGTGGCGCCACATCACTCGGGACCTGCACATCGACGTCCAGAAGGGCATCGTCCTGGGGGATAAGCGCTCGCCGCTAAAGATTCGGCGCTCCGACCTGGAAGTCCTATCCATCGGCTTCCTGGGTCTGGGCTTCTACGACAACATCACTCTGTCCACCAGCGACCACATGGCTCACTTCTACGACGCGGCAGAGTGGTTCGTCCACAATCAGGACCCCAAGACGGGTGGCTGGGCCAATCCCGTGCGTCGCAGCCTCAACGGCTTTGCCGAGCTGCGTCCGGGCTGGATATCAGCTATGGGGCAGGGTCACAGCATTTCGGTGCTGGCACGCGCTTACTGGCACTCTGGCGGGGATGAACGCTACCTTCGGGCGGCCGCAGCCGGACTGCAACCTTACAGGGTCTACTCACGGGACGGCGGTGTTCTGGCGCAGTTCATGGACAAATTCTACTGGTGAGTAATTGAAAGTTAATTTTGCCTAACATTACGCTTTGTTTAAAGTCATTAACAACAGATCAATTAGAGGCACTCGACAATATCTTTATTATGCTTTATTTGTCCTAAAATTTAATAATAATAATAATAATAATTTTTACCTTTACAGGTACGAGGAGTATCCCACAACGCCGCCCTCGTATGTACTGAACGGATTTATATATTCTTTGCTGGGTCTCTACGATCTAAACAGCACGGCTCCTGTCAAAATCGCCCGCGAGGCTGGAAAGCTGTTCACCCAGGGCATGTACTCGCTGAAGAAGATGCTGCTGCTTTACGACACTGGTTCCGGTACCAGCTACGACCTGCGTCATCTAAGCCTAGGCGTGGCCCCGAACTTGGCGCGCTGGGACTACCATGCGACGCACGTAAATCAACTACTGCTGCTGGCCACCATCGACAGCGATCCACTGATCGCGCAAACTGCAGAGCGCTGGAAGGGATACATGTTTGGCAAGCGGGCCAAGCACAACTGAGAATTAAGGAATCTGGCGGCCTACCGCCGTCGAAAAAGTGATATTTTGTAGAACTTACGTATAGTGCTTAACCATTCTAAATGGTTGCACCTGGCGCTATGCCCTTCCCACACCAACACACTCGTGACCCAGGAATAATTTCGAGTTTCTCTTGTGTTATTAGCGCACTCGACCTTGTGCTATAGTCCTAATTTGGCTCGTCTAACTAGGCGCCTAGTGTTAAGCTATTGTACCTTTGTCTTTGATTGCATTATCAGATGTTGGCCTCGTCTTTATACATTTGTTGATCCCCTATTGATAGCTTAATTGTTTTGCCAATATCTAGTAATGAACATTTAACACTTACTGTTTTAGTCAAACTTTTTTACTGCGCAAACTAAGTAGAGTTCGTTACTACACTCCCCTGTATAAAGTAATATAGAGAGCTTAGCATAATAGTTGTAGATCGTAGGTAGTATGTATCTGTTAGATACCAACTTAGACTCTTGGATTTAGCCTCCCCTGCAGAGGTTATAGTAGCGATCCCACTAAATACTAACTGCCCTGACCCCAAATAATATATTCTAACGATGCACGATAATAACGACTTCTATATGGTAAGCCTGTAATGTAATGTACTGTAGCGTATGCCACTTGAGGATATTATGTATTTCTCGCAACTTAAACGATGCCATTCCAAACCTAATTTTATTTTAATTCCTAAGTTTTTAACAGAGGAGCTGTCAATTAAGAAACATAATATACCATTTTGAATGTAATCTGTGTAATCGTTATTTGTGGCCCACTACTAATCCCGAAACGAGACTGTTAAAGAAAATTATTAATTTCGAGAATTATTTTAAGTAAACAAATTAAAGTACTTAATTTATGTTCTTTGTACTCGTGTATTGTTTCAATTGGTGTCTGGTGAAGGATTAGGTACGTATATTTTGTCCGTTCTTACACAATTCAATCGACAATTTATTTACAATTTGGTTAATTGAACTAACAACTTAAATCACTTATAAAGACTTCCCTAGTCCACATTTTCTGGTCAAGATCGCTGGGAGAAAAGAACGTGGGAGCGGATCGAGGGCGGTCCACTCCGCCGTCTGACTTCCTCGATGAACGCGTTCTCCATTTGTTCGCAGATAATGTCGAAGAATAGGCTGGCCACGTTGCTGTGCAGTAGCGACTTGAACTCGAAGGAGACCTTGAAGTCTAGCACGCAGGAGTTGGGTATGTCCTTGAGACCCGGCCTAAAGCGCCACTCATTCAGCAGGTAGTTGAACAGGCGTCCATCGTGGCACTCGGACTTGACCAAGCTGTGCGGCACCAGGGTGACCTGCGAGGTGTAGGCCTCGTTCAGCGGCGGGAAACCCACAATAAGGTCCGCCTTGAAGCCCGCACTATCCTGGGTGTGGACGTGGGACCGTTTCACATACGGAACGAACTTGTAGTAGTTGCTGACGTCGGATACCACGCTGTACATGTCTTGCATAGAGTACCTGCATATTGGGGGATGCGCACTTTAGGGATGACTTCATCATGCGTAGAACGCGAACTTACCCCACGAGCTCCTTTTTAGTGCACAAGCGGTTCTTGTTACGGAAATCATTAAACGTTATGTAGGACCTGTGGATGCTGTTGGCAAAGCTGCGCTGCTGGCCTCCACTGCAACAGGATAAGAACAATCTCAGTGGCACGGTCAATTTTGCTGCCCAAATGTTACTAGTTTGGCATCCGCCTCCGGGTTATGTAATTTACATTTACCTGCTGACCTTGTTTTAATAAGGTGCCTTAGGATTCTGACGTCCAAGGCTTTCAAAGTACTGCCCTTTAGCATTTTAGGCAAAGGTGGAGAGTTAACTACGGATTGGGCAGAAAGATAGGTATCCGTATCCGAGGTATGGCACAGCTAGTGTTGTCAATTCAGCTTTTTCTTAGCCGGTTTTGTCGATTTTCGGAGGCACTTTAAACTTCTTATAAAAATGTCAATCATAAATCAAAATTTAGTGCTGGAATTAATTTACCTTGGAAAATTAATTCCTGAAAAGGTTATGGTTTTAAAATTAAAGTTAGCTTTAAATACTTAAAAAATTGAAAATGGATTTGATTTTTGTTGGCTTTTTGTCCTAAAGTCTGCGTAGTGTTGTATGAAATAAATTATGTTCGTAGAACGAAAACTAACACAAAAATTAAGACGAAATATCTATATTTATTTTAAGCTATTTTTAGCGTGGGATTTAGCTAGAGTTGGCGAAACCGCTTACAACAGCAGACAAGGAAATCAGCTGCAGTGGTGCCAGACCATCGAAAATCCGATGGCCAAGCAGCAATTGTTTGGCGTACAAATCAACTGAAACAATATACAATAAAACATACTGGAGTTCTTAAATGATAGTAAAACAACATCTTAATTTCCCTAGCTACATTATATATTTTCACATAATCGCACACAGTGAGCGCTCCTCGCCCTTTGGCGCCTCCTTGCCGGAGAGCTCTCTCTGCTTTAGCTCCAGATAGGTGTTTTCATTGCGCTTTTCCATCCAATCGGGCAGTGGAGCGGCCCAGTCCTGCGGCGGCTCCTTCCGCTTCTGCCAGGTGTCGTTGGAAAAGTGTGCGCGCAGGCGAATCCGACGGCGTTCTTCTTCGCTCTTGACCACCGCTTCTCCGGCCGCCACATCGTTGCCGTTGGACTGCTGATACCGCTCGCAGTTTCGGTAATCGGTCAGCCACTGGGAGCAGTCTGTATCCTGGCCAAAAATGAAGTACTGGTGGAAGCGGGCCTTGAAGCTCGTGCAGTCATCGTACTCCTCTTTATACAGGTGGCAGGGGCGAATCTGGAAAGGGGATTCTTGAAACTATGGTTCTATCAATCAGCCAAATATTTACCGCCCACGCATCATCTATTGTGGTCTTTGAATTACTCGATTTTGAGTCAACATTATCCTGTTTTGTAGCCATTTCAATTACATAAAATCATTCTTCAACTAGAACAGCTGATTCTGTTTATACCGCTGGCTGGCAGCGTTGCCACACCGCACCAAATGAAACGAGTCTGTTACTTTTCAATTTTTTGTTTAATACCAAATAATTGCACAATTAATCATTGAAAATGGTTAGCAACGTGTGTTGCCGGCAACTATATCGATTGTATCCGTATAAAGTGTGTAATATGCGCTCACTATGAAAAAGGTATTTAATATTTCCTTTTGTCATACTTAATTAAAGCCTTTCAAAGTATCTTTCAAGCGTTTTCAGCATATTACAACAGAACTTATAAAATTAAAATAACTTTTACGTGTGTACTTAATTACAGAGCTAAGACCCGATGGCAAGTTACAACTAAATCGTAGTCAAAAATTTACAGTACGCTGCACATGAATTGTTTCCACGGTCGTTTAACAAACTACTCATAATTCTAGGATCGCTATTTTTCAATCGTATTTTTTTGTACAGAGCTGAGAACTGGGCGCGAATTGAATCACCGATCATGGGGCCAACTAAGCATATAAATATATATGTTTGTCTACGTTTGGGTTTGGGGAAGTACAATTACGCGTTGTGGGTATACGCAGTGGGAAGTTACGTCTAATGTTATTCTGTAGTTTGACTTTAAGACCTATGCACTAAAGAAAATGACCGCACAAGACCGTCGGCCTGTGTGGATGTGGGTGGCCGCAGGTCCGTTCTCGTTTGATCTCAGGGCAAAACGCTCTCCAGTTGGAGCAGCTGCAGCAGCTGCCGATGACAGCCGCCCGACAGTTAGTACTTGTTGTGCTGGGCCAACAGCTGCATGTCCGTCAGATACTTGATGATGTGAACCTTCGCTTCGGCCTTTTGTCGCACGCCCAGCGTGTTGAGCATGTCCGTGACAACCATCCCGAAACTCTGGTCCTCGGCGCTGACCGCCTGGGAGACGTTGTTCTGGAAAATCTTGATGGTGTTGAGCATGTTGTCGCTGTGCTCCTCTTCGCTGCGCTCCCGCTTGAGCGGCGGTTCGTAGAAGTATGGCTTTTGGTCCTTTCCCACGGCAGTGGCTAGCTGTGCGTCACTGGTGACGGTGATTTCTGTAAGACAGTAGGGTATTTAGTGAGGATCACAGATGCTCAAAGGTTCGGCTACTTACCATGCGGATGGGTCAGTGCCTGGGCTGAGGTTGTGGCGCTGCCGTTGAACGGCTGTGCGAATATATCCACGACGGTCTGTTGCTGCGCCTGCTGCTGCTGCGACGGATCAGCCACCTGGTTGGCATTTTGACTGCCATTGGCGCACTTTCCCAGCAGCGACTCCCGGTACTGACGGATGGAGTCCACCAGGAATTGCATCTGCTTGAAGTAGCGCCAGCGCGATTCCTGGCAAAGCTTCATTTCGCGGGCGAACTTGTCGCGCAGGCTCTTCCAGCGTTTGGTACATTTTTGTTCTACAATGCAAAAAATAAAACGTACTATTTAGTAATGATAAAGTGTTGGCTTCGGGTAAAAACAAATTTCAAAAAACTTTTTGTACGTTATTTTTTGCCGCTTGTTAATGGTCAATATAATAGTCTTACTTATGTTGGTCATATAGTACCATTATAAACTGCGTATACAAAAGGACAATAACGTAATATGCTATCTGTAAATGAAGCCCAAGTAATAAAATAATGACTAACCAGTGGTTTGAGATTGAACAAATTTACACCTGTCATTCTCCGTGGTGTTCTTTCGTCTGCAGCAACTAGAACTACTGGGTCATCTAACCCACCCCTGAAAGCGCATCTGCTAGAAACATCAAATCGCAAACCAAAACAAATCGTTGGCAGAAGCAGAGGCGGTGGCAGAGGGCAGCAGCTTCCCAGCGCCAGCAGAGACGTTGACGACGTCGACTTCGACTCCCTCTGCCCACGGCCTCTGCCTGAAGACGGAAACCTGTGGCATTGCTGCTGGGTGGACTTGGCTGAAACCCAGCTTTAGAGCCACCGTCTCGTCTTGCATAATCGAAAGCCGAATAAGGTGCAATGATATAGGCGAAAATTTAGGGTTCGATCAAAGGCCGGCGAGGGGGTGGGTTAAACGGTAAATTTTGTTGGTATACTCATAAAAACGAAACGAAAGCTGCCTGGTCGGTCTCCGGTATCTACAGTGGGGAGTTAAGGTATTGTCCCAGCTGGACTGTGAACTTTTTTTAATTAGAACTGATTCTGTTGAACAAAACTTACGAAACTTTTATTAAATACATTAAATTTAAATATTTTGCTGCTAAGATACAAATTTTTTCCGACTTTGTCATAAACAAAATGTATGTTAGCTCTATGTAAAAAAATAATTTAAAAAAACCTTTTAATTTTACCCAAATAAAATCTGCTCTGCCAATACTTTAGGCTGGCACTGTATGTATACTTCCACACGAACGTGTGTGAGCGAGTCAGCTGTCGGCCGAGGCAGAACAACCCGCAGTCGCAGTGTACAAAAATAAACGCTGGCGCAAGCAGAATGGCTGCGGTGGGAGCGAGACAACTACTGCGACGCGACGGCAAAGTACAGCAACTTCAAAAATATCGACTGAGCACACTGCTACAGAGGTCTTCACACTGACAGAGCAGACAGGGGCGGAGCTCGAGCGCCCAAAAAGGGCGAAGGTTATCAAAACTATGTTCGAAACATAGCAAAAACTGAATGAAATGAGAAGTACAATTTAGAATTTGGTGTCCAATTGAATTGAACTTTTTTTAAGAGCAAGTAAATCATCAAGTAATGGACTGATTAAAATGTTTTTTTATCTTTTTTTTATATATTATTTTGACCGAATGATCTTTAATATTGTTCTCATAACAAAGAAACATTTCACAAAGCTGCAAAGGAGTAATTTTGTTCTGGAGTCCGTTAATCATTTCGGGTAACCCCCTTCAAAAGAACTCCGTACCTGGAATTTCACAACCATCAGCCAGCTACTGCGTCGCGTCGCCGTTCACTTTTGCGTCGTTTTCTGTTTCTGTCGTCGTCGACGGACTTGTCTTTCACTCCCTGTCCCCCTAACAGAATTAATCAATTGGCTGGTTGGGGCACGGACAGAAAGCTAAAAACCCGTAGCCAAAAACCAGCCGAATTTCACTTACCAGGCACACCGAGAGTTTCGGCGATTTGTTTCCAGGTCTGGGCCTTGCGCACAAAGTGCTTATAATTGTAGTGCGACCTGTCGTATATCACTGGGTTCAACTTGACAGCCTCGATGAGATTGAGATCAAACTGCTGCTCAAGATTGGCATCCAGCTTGTCCATCTCAATGGCCGCCGTGAGGGTGTGCACTGAGGGGACAAGACGGGGGGAAACAAGAGTTAATTTAGCGAGAAACTGGATGTGGATCCCAGTGCCAAGCTGGACACTCAAGCTTTCGCTGCCCGACGACACTCACTTTGTTTCTTTCGTTTGCTAATTGTTGTTAGGTATTTGGCGCGAACGCACGCTCTGTTTGTTTTTATTTTGATTGGTTTCTTCTGCGAGGAAGGAACGTCGACGTTTTAATTTTATTTCTCAGTCGCGTCTCTGCCAACGGTACGTCTCAGCTCAGTCGCGTCTCTGCCAATGGTTGCTCATGGTCCGGCCATTAGCCAACACTGCCGGCGCAGCCGATAGTCATCGATAGCATAATGAGCACGAAGAGTATTTTTGCGGCAGACGGTCACTCTTTTATGGAGTGGGTGCAAAGCTAAACACACTTCTTTCAAAGTTATTTACTTGATCGTTATGTCCTCTTTATCTATATCCTTGCAAAATAAACAACCAGGCAATCGTATTATACTTAAAACGAAAAATCATATGTTTTGGTATATTTTTAAAGTCAAGTGGTATATTTAAATAGTCCGCACGCGGTCACACTCTTTCTGATTGGACCAAATGGAGGACCTGACCGCTCAACGGAACTGGACAGAGGAGGAGCGCCTGGAACTGGCGGCTCGGCTGGACGCCGAGCTAGACGCATTCATTGATGGCTTGGAGAAGAAGCGCTACGAGGAGGGCTGGCCGGAGGACCGCTGGCAAGAGGAGATGGACAAGCATCCGTTCTTCATGAAGCGTGCTCCTCAGCCTGGCGACGATGTACATCCTATGTTCGAGGGACTGCAGAAGCTCAAGTACGATCCGGAGGAGAATACGCGCGACGAGCTGGCGCTAAACTACAAAGAGGACGGCAACTTCTACATGAAGCACAAGAAATTCCGCATGGCAATCTACAGCTTCACCGAGGGCATCAAATCCAAGTCGGAGAACCCGGACGTGCTGGCCGTACTCTACAACAATCGCTCGGCCGCCCACTTCTTCATCAAGAACTACAGATCCTCACTGAGTGACGCTCAGCGTGCCCTGTTCTTCAAGCCAGACTACACGAAGGCACGCTGGAGGTCCGCGCAGTGCGCGTACGAGCTGGAGAGGTTCGACGTCTGCACCCAGATGTGCGAGGAGTTGCTCGAGGTGGACGTAGACCACAAGGAGGCCAATGCCCTGCTGCACAAGAACAAGATGAAGAAGGTAGAAATGAATAGTTCCACTGTATATAAATCCACCTAATTCGTTTTAATTCCTGCAGCTAGAGATAGATCGCAATCAGCGCAAGGAGGCTGCCGAGGCAAAGCGTCGCCTCACCCGCTTCCACAGGCTGCGCGATGCCATCGAGCAGCGGGCCATCAAGTTTGACGATCAACGGGTCGGCCAGAAAGCAGCCTTTAGAGAGGACCTACTCCGTCCTAAGTTTCTTCCTCTGGAAGATCACCCAGTTCACCTGGACGAGGACGGCATTACGCTGATCTGGCCCGCCGCCTTCTCCTATCCGGAATTCCTGTTCAGCGACTTCCAACAGAAGCTGCCGGAAACTGCCACCATGCAGGATTGCCTGGCCACGCTGTTTGCCGAACCGCTGCCCTGCGATAAGACGCAGAGCTACCGCCAAGGCAACGTGCACGTGTACTATGAGAACCGCAAGGTGGGCTGCGTCCACAAGGTGGCCGTTGAAAAGCAGCTCGCCGAGATCATCGCTGAGAAGAGTTTCTTTGTTTCGGGCGGAGCGTTGCTGTTCTATGTGGTGCCCAAAGATTCCCGAGTGGAACAGGAGTTCATACACCAACAGCGACGACCCATGGTTTATAGTTGAGGCAGTGTGGAAATAAAACGGATCGTTTTTAGAAAACAAAGCACAATGTCTTCAGTTGGTTGTAAAGTTTATTTCGTTTGCAGCAAATATCAATTTTTAAGCTTAAGTTTTATTCACGGTACAGTTGAGCTTTGGTTATGCTATGTTTTAAGCATTTTTTCGTACGATTAACTAATTTCTGATATGTTATGCGAAGCCAAAAAGCGTAGTTTTAGGCTCGCGCCTTCCTGAAATACCAGGTACGGCGCAAGACCATTTTTTTGTATGATCATATTGTGTAGAATTAAAATTGTTTAGCTAAATTTAGTTTCTTTTCAACAATGATGCGCCTAAATGAGTCAACAATATGGTTTCGTTTAATACGTATAAAAGCGGTTTTGTAAATTTTCATAATTGAGCATATTCATATGTATAAATCTTAGACATTCATCTTTAGTTCACAACAGTAATACTTGTGAGGCTCCTCAAATGGAGCCGGATATGATTCGTTAGAATACCTTTTGACAAAGCAAGATCAACCTATAAGGCTTAAGACTAAGTGCATCGTGGGAAAGCGTATTACATACTCGGATAACATAATAATAAGCTGATAACATCAACTTGTCCAACTAACACAAAAGTGGTGGGCAGATCACATTTACAAGAACCTACAACATAAAAATAAGCTAAATTCATAAAAAGCATTGTGTTTCCACAGCGAAGTGTTCAACATTGATACAGAAAATTGGAGAAAATCCACTCTACTGCTGCGGCGACGGAGGATTTCTCTGCAGGACATTGTTTAGCCTCATCTTCAGTGGCGAAAAGTCAATTTTCTTGAAGCGTGGTAAGGAGGCAAACTTCTTCATGCTGCTTCCCGGGGGCTGCAACTCATTCGATGTGGCCACCGACTGTATCATGGGCTCCGGTTGGGCCGCAGCCGGTTTGGATTTGTTCGGCGAATGTCCGAATTTGGCCAGCGTGGCGTACTTCTGCAGGAGTCGTGTTGCCTGCTCCGCCGCCTGGTTACGATCCCCGCACTCTTTCTCCTGCTTTGGCTGTATACGGGGAATATTCGCTGCCTTCGCCTGGATAGAATCCTCGACAGCTTGGCCGTCGTCGAATTTAAAGTCGATGGTAAGGTGTAGTAGCTCGTCATCTACGCCTTCATTGTTATTGTTGTTTATGGTTTGGTGGGTGTTATTACTATTGGTGCTATTTGGGCGCTTGACTGGATGGGTGACGGCATAAACGCTCTCGGAGATCTTGTGGGCGGCAGTCTTTTTGGTTGATATTTTAGTCTTAGCTGATGATGATGAGATGCTGGTCGCCTTGTGGCGCTGTTCAATGATATGTTGGGGCGATGAAATGTAAAGGTTCTCCTTTCGCTCGCGTCGCAACTTGGAACTGACTAAGTGCCTTAGACTGGGTCCATGGTCGGTGGGACTTCGTCGCTTTGACTTGAGGGTATCGCAGCTGTTGGGATAGTAGGAGGGTATTTTGTCATCCACACTGATGATCGACTTCCTCGGTGTCTGGTAGTAGTCCTCCTCATCTGGATTCTGCTGAATTGTCTTCTCCTTGGGCGTTCCCTTCTCCGGCAACGCTGGTGCCAACGGAGATTCGGTGGGAGTGCTGGTGCTCAGTCCGAAGCCAAGTGGCTGCGCCTCCAGCTCTTGTGCTGCCTTAACAGCCAGCAGATTCTCGTATAGATGCTCCGCAAATCCAGCTGCAGCAGCTGCAACGGTGCTGTTCATGGAGCTGCCATGCATGGCTTCGTAAATGGCACTCTCGTTGGCCACCTGCGTCTTGGTGGGCTGGTCCTCAGTGTTGCAGCTGCTTGTGGAAGAGCAATAGGATCCCGTCGAATAGCCGGACGAAGTGGACACTGTGCTGCCGCCGGGCTGCGGTGGCAGTTCTTTCACCGCCGCCTTTAAAATTGGTGCCATTACACAGTATCCTGTGAGATCGTCCTCCAGTATCTTGTTTTTCTTTACCAGATTACTTTGTGGAACAGCTCCGTGGGATCCGATGAGATTGATGGTGGACGTGTTGCAGGCGGAAAAGTTGAAATTGTACGGCAATTGTTCGGAAACGTTCAAGCTCTCCAGTGAGTCGGCTTTGCTCAGTTGGTTAGCAATTTGCGCCACAATCTGATCTCGCGAGATCGGTTCAATGACTGACTCATCTAGACTGATGTTCAGCTCCAGGCTCGACTCGTGATTCTGTGCTCCGAAATATTCACCGAAAGTGTCCAGTAAATTGAGTTTGGAGAGGTCCGGACTCGAAAAACTGTTGCGCTGCGACTTGCTTAACTGCGATGAGCGCTTTACCGGGAGCACTGGCTCCGGGGTGGGAGCATTCTCGTAGAGCGGCAGTGCCTCCTCGCTGGGCTCGTAGGCGAGCTCATTGATGCTGCCGGAACGCTTTTGGCGCGGCCCACCGAACAGGGTGTCCAGCATGTTCTTGTACTTCTTTTTCTTGGCCAGCTCCGACTCGGGATTGGTGCTGGACCGCGGAATCTCGCACTCAAAAGTGTTAATGCGCCGGCGGTGGGGATGTGCAGGAAGGGGCGGCGGCGAGGGAGTTTTTTCCATGGCGGATGGCTTCATCTCTTCGTAGATGCCGGAAGCGATGGAGACGCGGGAGATACGGCTGCCCTCGAAGATCTCCTCGTAGATCTGCGAGACGCGCGGCGAGCGATTACCAGCGTCCATGGTCTCTGGCAGATTGGGCAGCGGGCCCAGAGCTGTGGGACCTCTGCTAAGGCGCCGCTGCTCAAGGAAAATCTGCCGGTAGAGCTCCAGATTCTTGATCGACTTCCGCATCCATTTCATGTGGCGTCGACATGAGGTCTCCGTCTCCAGGGCGAAGTAAATGAAGCAGTCGCGACGGTTCTGCGTCCAAAACAGCCCATAGGAGTGCTGTTTGGTGCGAGATGTGGCCAGGCTGAGGCTGACGCCCGGAACGTTGACGGAGACGCTAACCGGCTTAGCGGGATGCGCATCCTGGCCCTCCGAGTCTTGGGCCTGGAAACTGAGCCGCAGGAAGCATGGTACACACTTGATGGCCTCGATTTTCACCTGACAGCGGGTCCATGTCTTGTAGCGCAAAGCGACTGGACGCTTGTCGTGTGTATCCAGTTTGACGTCCATACTCATGGAGATCTCGTTGTTGTCCATCTTGCGGCGACTGCTCCTTGGGAGCGTGGGAGGGGATGTGGTGGTTGTGATGCGAGTGAAAAATAAAAAATGTTTAATGTTTCTATCCGCTACTGGGAGAATTACATGTTTTCTGCGACTGGGTGGAGCTCTTATCGGCTATTCTCTTATCGCCCGTTTATCCTTCGTGTCCTCGTGACTGGACAAGGGCTGCCACCTGGCCAAAATATCTCGGGCACCGTGCTTTTTACCGAACTAGATATGCCAATGCTTACAATGTTAACGTGTTTATAAATTTTATAATTCAATTATAAATTTTTACAAAAGAAACTGTTTTTAAAAATAGTTTATTTTTTATCCAAAAGGTATACAAAACCAATAACAGATTACACTTGGGCATTTCAAGAAAAATTCCATCAAAATGTTGAATCATTTGTTTGTTGTTTACAATATTAAAAAAACATTCAATTTTTGTTTACATTACATTATTTTATTTTCGTATTTTTTGAGGCATAAACACTTAATACATAAGTTTATACATAGATATGTATGTATGTACATATTTCTCTATACCACATTTTTAAAATTTCTTTCAATTGATATGTTTGCAATGGAAACCGTAAGGCCAAAAAACGATCTGCTCTTTTCAGCCATAGGCAATTTAATTTCAATATTGTTTTTTTAATCATTTTGAAACGTCGCATCCGAATTAATATGTTTTTTATATTTTTAAACAAAATAGATAATCTTAAAATCACAAATATTATTTTAGTTTTCCTTTTTTAGTTTAGTTCTACGATTTACATTTATAACATTTGCAGCATTGATTTTGTGAAGAAAAAATAACATGTATATTAAAAATAGCAGATTTTTAAATTATCAGAGTGAGAACACGTCATATTGGCCCCGAGGCGCACGATAGTCGTGATACGAAGAACAAAGGATGCAGCCCTAGACAAACAGTGTTGGACAACAGCACGCGGCATCGCATTTTTGGCGGCCATTACAACGAGTGGAAAACGAAGGAACGAAGCACACAAATTAATGCATAAACAAACGGCAAGCAAATAGCACACGCGCTGCCCTGACAACCCAAACCCACCGAAAGCACAACCAACAGCTCCGAAAATGTCCTCGAGCGCTGCCAGGGTCTACATCCAAGTCGAGAGTGAGGCCGAGCAGCAGGAGCACCTAAAGCAACAGCGCAAGACACTGAAACCCATCCAGGGCAACGTCAACGACAAGGAGAACAGTGGTTCCGGGCGCTCCTCCATCGTGGATCAGCTGAGTCGCCTGAAGGCCGGCGTCCAAGTCGCGCCCAAGTACGGCAAACGCAAGTGCGTGGACACGGCCACAGCTGCGGCAGCGACGTCAACAAAGGACGCGGACACCCAGACCGAGGCGGAGGTCAAGCCTCGCTCTGATGCCGACAAACCCATTACGGCGGAGGATCTCACCAGCGAGGCCGAGCCAGGCGAGAACTACTACAAACTGCTGGCCGAGCAGCGACGATTGGCCCTCGAGGACTCGCTCACCGAGAACCGACATCTGCACGAGCGCATTGAGGGGTTGGAAGAGGAGATGGACACGATGCGCCAGGAACTGGATGAGGCGAAGAACCTTGTGGAGGTCCTCAAAGAGATCTGCGACGAGGACAACAGCGAGTTGGAGGACGACGAGGCTGCGGGTGACCAGGAGTAGGTTCCCGCCCAGGCTGCACACCAATCACACGTTCTGTTAGTCTAAGTTTTTACAATTAGTTGTAGTTAAATATTCACCCTTAATTTATCCCTGTACGTCAGCTAACACAACGGACTGGTCTCATTGTACGCCAGCAATATATTTACTTGTTACACGCCAGTTATGATCCCAATAAAGTTTATACAAATTTGAAGAGCTCCTTACAGCTATGATTTCGCAGGGAAGTGTTTTTACATAACTGAATTAAAAAAGACCCTGAATGGACGATAGCCCAGCTGGTTTCTATATCTAACCAATCAATTTAACTGAAATCGAGCAACTGACTCATGTTTACATCAAACACGGAGTGATTTCAATTTGTTGTTACATAAAGATTTTACATTGCAGCCGAACATAATGTTATAATCTCTTTAACTAAACGGACTAGTCTCATCATATGGAAGTTAGCCAATAATATTTATTCACTAAGGGTTTTACGATTCTTAAAACAATTAATTTGCTAGTCGGAGTATAAAGTTGAAGTGCTACTTAAGCCAATCCGTGATGATCTCTTCGCTATGGAAGTTATCTACGTCGAACTGAAGTAGAAAATAACCAATTAGAAAACGTAAAACAGGATCAATTCTAAGCCCACCTCAACGCACTCCTCGTAAGTCGGCACGGATCCCACGATGTCGACATCGTTTACTACAGCGTTAATATAAGCAGCGTCTGCCTCGGCGGCTGCTATCAGCACCGCGGTCTCGGAGTCCTCGGCTTCTGTGGCGTGCGATTCTTCAGCGGTGGAGGAAGGTTCCTTTTGCTGTAAGGCCGCGTCGTCCACCAGGCCGTGGGCAGACTTCATGTGCAGGCGCAGGGCGAAAAGACGCGCATATTCAGCTCCGCAGGCGCTGCACCAGAACTTCCCACCAGCTTGGCTCTTGGCAGGCTGTCCGCTGTCAAGGGCCGACGTACTTGCCCCGGTATTTCCTTTGCTCTTTTCGTCTTTGTGCGTCTGCATGTGATTCTTGACGGCATACAAGGAGGAGAAGGGACGGTTGCACACGACACACTCGTACGGCTTGGTGTGGGTGTTTTTGTGGGCGTACAGCTGCACGGAGGTGCGAAAGGACTTTGGACACATATCGCAGGCAAATTGCCGTTCCGAGCTGTGGATGCGCAGGTGGTGGGAGTACACTTGATGCGATTTGAAACTGAAATTGAATTTGATTAATAATTAAAGTTTGAAAAGCACATTTTTTTTACCAACCGCTTGTTGCACACCGTGCAGACATACGGCCGAATATTGGTGTGCGTGCGCAGGTGCAGGGTCAGTGAATAGGACACGCGAAAAGTCTTTCCGCAGACTTCACAGCTGTAGGGCTTCTCTCCAGTGTGAACCCGTTCATGCTTGACTTTCTCGAAGGGACGGGTGAACACCCGCTCGCAATACTGACATGGAAAGCCAGGTTTCTCCTTATCGACGCTCGGTCGTTGCTTCGTTTTGCTGGAGGCTTCGGGGTCGCGAGGGTTCTCGTGGATTTTGAGGTGCATTTGGTAGGTCACGTCACTCTCGAACTTGCGGTTGCAAATGCTGCACATAATCTCGCTGGTGGTTTGTTGGTGCATCTGTTTGTGGACCGTCAAGAGGTTCTCATCAAAGCTGAGAACGGCAGAAAGCAGGCGTGAGTTTACCCTTAATTGTGCCAAATTAACCTACCTCTTGTTGCAAATTTCGCAGTAAAACTGATCCAGTTCGCTGTACTGCTGATGGGCGCCCACAGGAAGGGCGTCCTGAATGCTCTTGGACACGCGAGTCTCGTGGATGCGCATGTGAAACTTGAGGAACTTGTCCGAACTGAAAACGGTGTTGCAGATGCCACAGCTAATTACGGATGATGTACTCTTGGGATCTGTCCTTGCACTGACTCCGGGCAACTTTCGGCGGACGGGTGCTTTGGCCTCACCGACCAGCTGGCTGGAACCACCTCCTGACTCTGCCCGCGGACAAACGTGCTCTTCTGCACTACCCCGGTTTTCGAAAATGCTGTGGCAGTCGTAGCAAAAGTAACGATCGGATTGGCTGGACTCCGCACCGTCCTGCTCCACCTTGATGTTGGCTGGAACTTCCTCCACCAGCTCCCAGAGCGGCACATCCGCCTCGACGATGTCCTCGTCGTCAACCTCCTCCAAAATGCAATCTGTTATGACCTCGTCGTCCGGGGTTGCCTCCTCTACCAACACCACATCTTCGTTCACGCCGCTGCAGGAGCCGGTCTGCTTATCGTGATCCCTGGCGTATGCCTCGCTGTCCTCGTATACGTTGCCGCAGCTCTCGCAGAAGAGGAGCTCCTGGGGCTCTGCAACTTCGGAGAAGGATTCATCTTCCACGTGGGTGTCCGTGCTAGTCTCCTCGGCCTGGTTAAACGCTGCAATTAGACATTAGTCACCGCTCATACCCCTGGACATTGTGCACTCACATGACATAGCATTATTTGTTTCAAAACTACTTTATTTACTATAAATAATAATGAATAAACCATTCACAACAATTGCGTTGTCGAAGAGAGTTGCCACCAGGTTCATAAGCCATTGAGATTTTACCTGTCTGGCAAGGCTTTAAAGATGATAAAAATAACTTGGGGTATTCCCTGAAATTATTTGTTGAGTTGTTTGACAGCTGTTCCATGCAAATTCAACTTTATTAAAATGATGGATTTAAATTTGCCAGATCTAGATGTTGAATGTGTGGTCAGCCATCGCATATATTTCTGCTGAGTAATTCCACTTGCAAATAAATGTTGTAAAACATTAATAACTTTCGAAAGTTGGCGGTTCTAAACTATAAACGATTTTTTAAATTTAATAAAAGTTGTGATCACAGGTATATGATAGCAAAATATATACATATATTATTATTTATTTATTATTTTTAAATCTGAATCCTAACAACTCAAGTTTCAATACTATTATAATCAAGGTTCAAATTTGTAGTGGCCTCTAGAGTTTCTTAACAAGATACAGAAACCACCTGTAATTATCGGTCCAATCTGCCAGCCCCCTTGGCGCCAAACTTAAATCAAATAGTTTTAAACACACGCTTTATTGCGCCTGGCACTAGGTTAGCCTTGTATGTACAAAGAGAAGAAACAGGATAACAATATTATACGTAAAACAAGGTGCATTACAAACTACCACACGACTCGGAGTCCACAGAAGCAGGAATGATTCGAAGCTCTCACTGACTAAATGGTACGAATATACATCTAAAACGAAACGATCCGAGCATGGCTAGAACAACAGCGAATACAGTTGACAGCCGATGCGCCTACACACGTTGGACACCATATAGGCGCCCGCCGAGATCGTTACAAACAGGGTTAGCCAGCCCAAGAACGTGAACTCGCCGACCCGGGGTCGAATGTGCCGCGACAGGCCCAGCCATCCTCCGTTGTCGATCAGCCAGTAGACCAGGTCATCCTCTATGATCTCAGCCAACCCGTCTATCAGGCACTGTAGGTAGTCGAAGTGGCCCTGCCTCACGCAGTCGATTGCGAAGCCACCGCAGACGGCGAAGATCGAGATTATTTTGCCCCAGGTGATGCTCGAGCGAAACAGGTCCTTTGCCACCAGATTAAGCAGCATCGGGGCCACGTCGCTGTGCTCCAGCTCGCCGAACGGAGCCCGCGACAGTTGTCTGGATATGTTTGTGTACACCCGTGGGTGCATCCTTTCCAGTTCCTCGCCCATCTGTAAATTAGAGTTGGTTATTCTGAGATTCAAATGCATATTAGTGATCCACTTACGCTGTTAAGGGCCGGGAAGACCTCGTAGACCACGTGCGAAGTGCCGGGATCCAGGATGTTGCGCAGCCGCTGTTGCACCTTCCGGTTAAGCACTCCTGCTCGACGTAGCCGGGCTCTGATGTACTGGCCGCAGAGGCACTTCCCCTGAAATAAAACGACAAAGCCAAAAGTTCAATCAAAATCAAATTAACTGTTGTGCTTTGATCATTGCCAGCCAATATTGCTCCATCAGCGGGGCACTCAATCAATACAAATGGACTGCCTGAAAGTTTCCGGCGAACGAATTTACGTCTTTTCGAATTGCTTTACAGCAGAGTTCCGTGGACACCTGGACTATTTCAATCTCACCTCTTACAGAGTCTCTAAAAATGCAGCCGAAACGGTGCTGGGTACACATGGCGGTAATAAACAAAGAACACATTTCTAAACAAAAACGAAGCGATCAGCACGTGCTGTGAGAAGAAAATATGGCAAACTTTAAGCTTCTGGAATCTGTAAGACACAAAATGTTTGCTGAAATTAAGAAAACCCCCCTCGGGGCTTACACAATTCCGATCAATTTAGCTATAGTGTTTCTTCCCTCAATTTATGTCGCACAATTACCGTTCGTCACGCCAACGACTTGGAGCCAAGTAAACAGACAATTGAATACTTTGGCGCCGACTTGACTTATGACATGGCCAGCCGAAGAGATCGAACCCATGCCAAATCGCTGGCCTTGCGACTGGGGTCTTGACAAGTATATTGAAAGGCACTCCGAACCCGTCCAGCCTCCCAGTGAATTAATCACCTGCCCGTGGGCCATACCAATAAATCCGTCAATTTGTTTACGTGATCTTGTTATGGCGATACAATTGTGCGCCCAACTTTTACCTTTTGGCAAGTTTGGCCCGACCAAATAACATAAAATGTACTTCACCGGGCAGAGTTCGATGAATCCATCACTTGAGGCTTTCGGGTAATATCGTGTGTTTCAGTTTATTTTTGGAATTCTTGTTTATTATTTTTATACCCGTAGTGCCTTTGGGTTCTTAACTTTTGTCCAGGTGCCATTGTTTTCCGGGAACCTCCGATCAGCCCTCTTACGCCTGTACATAGATACATATTTGGCTATGGCCGTTGGGCCTTCCTCATCTGATTTGCCAGTTGATAAGCCACAAGGCCTTGCATTCTGAACAAACTTCCGCAATGCGCTTAGTGAAAAATACCTGAACAAATTATCAACCACTGCGAAAGTCAAAACGTAGGCAAATATATTAAATAAACACTTTACATTTCGCTTGCCTAGGGAAGTTGAGTAAATATTTTACATAGCAATATAAAGAAAACCGAGCCTGAAGCTTTTTATCAGTCTAAGATAAACGAATGACCGAAACAAAAAATATTTACCTTATCAATTAAATTGAGACAGTCACGACCCAAATCGTGAATGATATAGATACCGGTGGGTCGTCCTCGTTCGCAGCCACCACATAATTAGGTAATTTCGCAAACATTTTGGCACAGTAAATAGGAATCGAGGTTCCCTCTGTTTGCCGATCGGTTGTCTGTTTTGTTGTGGTCGTAATTTCAAAATTTGTCCACAAAATTCGACAGTTTATTTAAACAGCTTTTTTGGTTTTCTGTTCCCCGCTTTTGTGCACTTGCCGAAGATTTTATTTTCCCTTGAAGCTAAGATATATGTTCATAAATACATATACATATTTATTTAATAAGAGCTAAAAGTTCTGTTTTTTCTTTACTTTGAATTATGTAAATAAAAGTACATTTTATAATAAATAATTTTCTTTATATATTTAAAATGAGTTAATTCCTAATGGTTGCAAATTATAATTAAAAAAGTTAACAATTCAGTTCATAACCCATATCTTTGAAAGATATTTGCTTGTAGTTTTTGGATATTGTACATTGTACATATTTAGCTTGTACAAGAACAAACCGAACCGTTTTGTTTTAATTGATATTATGAAAAATATATAGAGAGCTCTGTTAAGTAAGTTGTGTGTCAACAAACACAAATCGATTTTTCTATTATTTAACAATTTAAGCAGAAACGCATTTGCATATCGTCTCAAAACGTTATATGTACGTTTTTTAAATTCTAAAGTTTTTAATATTATTATTTAATTTAATTTAAATGCTTACTTTCAATAAAATTTAAATATTAAAATGCTTACTTTCAAAAAAATTTAAATATTGAAATGCTTTGTTTCAATGAAAGTACGTGTTAAATGTTTTTATTTCTACTGAATTTTTTTCTTTTTTATAATTTTATGAATTTTGCTCACATCAGATTTAAGATTACTCCAGTTAAGCTTCGTCCCAAATTGTTTCTTTTTTTCATATGTGTGTGTTTTAAAATTTGTTTTAATATATGTTTACGCTTTTAGAAAGTAAAACATTGACCAACGCAGAGGCTGATAACAAAAGAATCGTACATATTTGTTGAATTAAGAGCCTCGAAATTTACCAAGTTCTAGCCATTTGTCATGTAGACTGACGCTTGATTTTCAACTTAGCAAATCAATGTATGAATCATTGGGTCAAAAGCTCGATTCCCACAGGAAGCATTTAAAAAAAAGGAAAAAAAAATTTATAACATTGTTTCTGAGGTTAATTTGCATATGTTTACTTTTAGGGCCGGAAAAATTGCCTTTTTTAACTTAAACACGCAATGAATGAAATTCAGTATACTCTAGAGCCTACACTACAAGTTCCGAGTTTCTACTAGTAAATACTGAATTTGAGTATTAATTGTCAGAAACGATTATCAATCTATGTAATTCATTTCTGACTAGCTATATAAGGTCATTTTTCATAACAAGAAATTACCGCACATTTTTTATTCGACAAATTGAGACCGCGGAAGTAACAATGGTGGCAACTTGTGGACGCTATCTGGTGCTCACCTGGTTGATAATCTCCATCTTGTACTCCTGGTAGTTGGTCATGGTGCGTGTGCTGCTGGCCAGCGAAGATGTGGAGGCGGCTCGGGTCATGGCACCGCTGGCGTGTAGGGAGCGTCCATTGGAGTGATTGGGTCCGGTTGCGGATCCTCCTGATCCTGCTCCTCCGCGAAGCGCCTTCCAATCACTAGAGGCCGTGGCTATTGTGCCGCGTCGATTCGCCGTGTAGATTTCGTGGTCCAGCGACGAGGACTTGAACTTGGCCAGCTTGGGGGCCGCAGGGCCCTGCGGGCTGGTGGTGGGGGCCATGGTCAGTGGCAGAATGCTTGGCTGCCCGCTATTGTTTGTGCTGGTGCTGCTGCTTTTGTTGGCGCTGCCCCATGTGGGTTGTGTAATTTCGAAAGCGCAGCCCGCGACCTTACTTTGCATGCACAATGCACTCGGTACGGAACAGAATGGAACGGATCAGCTCACCTTAACGCAGCTGAGCTCGCCTTGCGCTTTTTTGGAGGTGGTCGGGATCGGATTGGGTTCCGATTCTGATAAAATGGGCAAAACAAAATAAAAGTCGGCGACGAAAATGGCGAGCAAAGCGGAGAGCAGCAAATACGAACGAGGCGCACAAAGGAAAACCACTAAAACTTGTTGCTGGTGCCGCGATCCCAGTTTCATTTTATTTCCAGCCGCTCTGCTTTGCACCGCCTTTGCTTTCTTTTTTATTTGTTGTTTTTCGCCTCACATCACTTTGAACCTTTAACCGAGAGCAACAGCTCAACAAAATGTTTAGCAAGTGGGGGAAAACGATCGATCGCGGCGTTACACTCCCCGTTTTACGGTTCTACGGTTCTGCGTTCTCCGTTCTACAGTCCCGTTCTTCCGAGCTCCCGTTCTCGCGAACTGATTGTGCGTTGTGTTGGCGCGAGCCGCGTTTCGTTCTGACCCGGTTCATGGTTCCGGTTCGGTGGAGCTAACCAGTTCCGAAAGGAGCGAACCAGCGATCGATTTTGTAATATTTCCTAATAGCATTCAGAAGTATTTAAGACCAATTGTGTTAATTTTTTAGCTCCATTTATTAGGTTTTTCTACGATTATTCTTTTAAAAGAAGTACTATCAAACTTGTATCGAATCGAAAAGCTCTTAAAAAAAGCTAGGGCTAATAAAAACTTAAAAGTTACCATTCTCACAAAATAATCTAGAGATCTTGGCGCCTTTTTTAAAATCACATATTTATTGCTTATGGTTTATCACACTTTCCCTCGTTTTCTGTATATATTTACATGAGTAGTTAAGCAATTATAAGCTTTTTTTTAAATAAAAATGTAATGCTAAACAAATCTTTAGACAAAACAACAAAAAAAAAAAATTCACCAGAAAAAAACCTACGACCCTCAAATACCCCATATTTAACTCTGGTTACTTGTTAATAAAACTCTTTAAATATTAAAGATCGTCAATCAATTCAGAACGAACTGGATGTGGCATCCTCCTTCTTTGCCGATCGTTCAGGATTTACCAAGTACCTCTAGCGATCCAATATTTCAGTAATCGAAGCTAAAGCTTGAATATTAGATCTACAGAAAGTTTCGAATTATTTCTCAAAATCTAATTTCGAGTTCGAACTTGATTATAAATGTAAAGTTAAATGACATTAACTTTTTTAACATTAAAAATTAAAAAAAATATTTTTTTCTAAAACTCAATTTTTTAACTTTGACTTCAATCTTATTTTTTTTATAAAACTGAATACGTAAGAAATTTTTTAAATATTCCAATCGGCCACGAATGTGGTAATCGTAAAACATAATATTTATTTATTTTGTTCACATTCAATTTCACTCTGAGCAATCCAAAAGAGCTTCCCCATTATTTGCATAACCAATATCTTAAAATGTAATCGGAATGGCCTTATTGCTCAAACACTTCACCGTAAAACTCAAAACAATCTTAAGAGCTGTCAAAGCATGCTATAGGCCCAATCTATTCTATTATCACGACCTAGCTACATCTATTACTTGGCTTCCTCACACCCATATTTAATAACATTGCCCTCCCCCTGCCAATCCCTATACACACCCCCAGCAAAGAATTTTCCATAGGCTTCGCTGCTGCCTGCTACATTGTAACGCCCGGCAATGTTTTTGTAATTAAATGAAATTAATTGTTTCCCCGTCTCTGATGATATTCAATACACGTTCGTTGTATTGGTCTCGGCAGCTGATAATTAAAAAATCAAATAGGCTGTTAAACTGAATTGACACAGTGACTCTGGGAAGGGGGTATGGGTATAAATCTTCGCCAAATCTCGATTGATAGTGTTATCAGTGCGAGCGTTATGAGTTCGGGATCCAATATCCCCCAGCAGCCAGATGTTTGTGGCTTACAGTCACAATTCTCAAACTAAAACCAGCGGAAGTCCCATTGGTTAATTAAAACTTTTTTTCAGTCTTGGAATGATCCTAAAATAATATTGAAAATGTCATTTAACAGACCATACAAGGGGTACGAGGTAGGAGTGAGGGACGTAATTTAATTAATCTTCTAATATAATATATCAAAATATTAAAAAAAAAAACTCTATATTTGATTTACATATCAAATATTAAATTAATATATTAATTTAATATGTATTTGTGAAGACTTCAAGTTATGGAGGTTTCACTGTGATACCGATTTGTTGACGGCTGATTCCAGACGCTTACAGAACGACCGATGTCAACGCCAGCGTCGCTGTTATGTCACCATCACCGGCAACAGCAAATGATAAGGCAGGGACGTTGGATGAAGCCGCCCTGCGTAGTCTCCTTCCACTAAAAGTTACCCATGTACCCCATATATTCCTGATACTCATTTCTGGTAATCAACTTATCAGTTGCACTGAGCTTTTGAACAGCTACTACATTCGACTGTAGCGCACATCGCTACGCTTTTCCGAGTCTATATCAGTGGGAGCTCGAGCCCCTCAGTTAGTCGATGGTCAGTCGCAGAAGCGAAGCGACGTGTTACTTAAAAGACAAGCTATTTCGAAGCTCCGGTTACCGATCGGGAATCCAAAAATGCTGAAAACTTCAATGGACCAGAAGCGTCGCGTTTGCGTAATAGGAGGTAAATGATCGAATCCTCTCTACGGAGCCACATAAATCACATCGGCCTTATCTGAATTGCAGCTGGAACAGCGGGTCTATGCGCTTTGAAGAATTCCTTGGAAGCGGGCCTAGATGCAGTGGCCTATGAGCGTGGAACCGAAATCGGGGGAACCTGGATTTTCTCCGAGGAGATGCCCAAGGACGAGTACGACGAGGTGCAGAGCAGTATGTACGAGGGATTACGGTAAGTGATATGATGACTAATGATCCGGAAAGAGGCTAGATTTATGTCTTGGTTTCAGCACCAATCTGCCCAAGGAGGTCATGGGCTATCCGGACTACTCGTACCCCGAGGACATCGACGAATCCTTTATCACCTCCAATCAGGTGCTGGAATTTCTGCGATCTTATGCGGAACACTTTAAGCTGAAACCCCACATCAAGCTCCAGCATGAAGTGATAAGAGTGCGTCCTCGCTTGGACGACTGGGAGGTTGGTAGCGACGTCACTTACATATGTATTTTCGAACCAGTTTTTTTGGTGTCTCAATCACTGCGACTTGTTTTCACCGCACATACGGATTTTACAACATGACTGATGAAATACTGATCCATATTACGGGGGCCTTCCTCCCAATACTTACAGGTCTATGTATGGGACCACAGCACGGATACCTGCGACCCAGTCTACTACGACTTTGTGTATGTCTGTAATGGGCACTACACGGAACCGGACATACCGGAGGTGGAGGGATTGGATCTGTTCGAGGGCAAGAAGATGCACAGCCACCTGTACCGCAAGGCAGATAAGTTCAAGGGTGAGATAAGAGCCCCTGTACCTGTCTCCTAAATCAGTTTGTCCAAATCAGTCTTGGCAACTAACGCCGTCTAGCCAGAGTCCCACTTCTGTTATTCCTATAAAAAATTGGAGCACCCTCGACGGCAGATAATATTGTTGACGGGCCGAGTGACATAATAATAACAAGTGTTGTGGCTCTGTGCTAATTTATAGAGCGCTTCGCACGTGCTTTCCTAGTGATAGAAAGCACATTGATATATCTCAAAATTCTAGTTCTAATAAGTAAATTATTGTTCGAAACTTGGAAAGGATTTAATTAGATAACTTAAAAGCTTATCGCTACGATTTTGTCAAGAAATATTGGGGAACAACTTGGTTAGTTGTTAAATTACTGCTTAATATTACTATTAGTAGTAAAGTTGGCCGCAGAGATATATATAAGAACGAAAGGATATGATCACAAAAGAATGCAGTTAACACAACTGAATCTAAAAGATAAGTGTACATTTATCAGAACAAAAGAACGTGATCACAAAATAATTATAACATTTTGCTATTTAATAAAAACAATATATTTTAATCAGAAAATCCTTTTTTAAAAGTGTTAGCAGTTTGATGAATAACGTCTCAAGAGCTATTTCGGATTTTTAATTTTTTTTTGGAAAGTAAATAATTAATTAAAGAAAAAACAAGAAAGGAAAGCTAACTTCGGGCGGAGCCGAAGTTGATATACCCTTGCAGAATACTCTGTAAATTATATTCTCCAAAATTATTCATATGATGCATTCTTAATACTCATAAAAAATCCCAACATCCTAAAACACCAAAGTTATAGCATTTCCAATCGTTCAGTTATATGGCAGCTATAAGATATAGTCGGCCGATCCTTATGAACTTTGGTAGGTCGGATTGATTGGCTAAAAATAAAACCCATAGAAAATCCCAACTTCCTAACTTTACAAACACCAAAGTTATGGCATTTCCGATCGTTCAGTTGTATGGCAGCTATAAGATATAGTCGGCCGATTCTCATGAAATTCGGTAGGTCAGATTGATTGGCCAAAAATAAAACCTATAGAAAATCTCAACTTCCTAACTTTACAAACACCAAAGTTATGGCATTTCCGATCGTTCAGTTATATGACAGCTATAGGATATAGTCGTCCGATCCCGGCCGTTCCGACTTATATACTGCGTGCAAAGGAAAGAAGGGTGTGTGCAAAGTTTCAATTCGATATCTTTAAAACTGAGAGACTAGTTCGCGTAGAAACAGACAGACGGACAGACAGACGGACAGACAGACGGACAGACGGACAGACGGACAGACGGACATGGCTATATCAACTCAGGAGGTGATCCTGATCAAGAATATATATACTTTATAGGGTCGGAGATGTCTCCTTCACTGCGTTGCACACTTTTGACCAAAATTATAATACCCTCTGCAAGGGTATAAAAAGCTTAGATAAGACTTAACTTATACTCCATCCCAATTAAATGATTTTTAAGAAAACAATTAATAACTACACTTTCCGTGGTCCTCGGACCCAATCTACTTTCAGACGAGAGTGTTTTGATCGTTGGCGCTGGTCCCAGCGGAATGGATATTACGAACCATGTTCGCGTCGCCGCCAAGCAGGTTCTCCTGAGCCACCACCTGCCCAATCCCCCCAACACAGCTTTCATGGGCAATGTCACACAGAAGCCGGACGTGCAGCGCTTCACCCGCGATGGCGCCATATTCACGGACGGCAGTACGGAGAGCTTCGACCACGTGATGTTCTGCACCGGCTACAAGTACACATTCCCCTGTCTAAGCACCGATGTGGGAATCCAGGTGATAGACAACTTTGTCCAACCTCTTTGGAAGCACTGCATCAACATCAACCACCCGACTATGGCCTTTGTGGGGCTGCCATTCAACGTGATACCCACCCACATCTTTGACATGCAGGTGCGCTTCACGCTGAAGTTCTTCACGGGCCAGCGGGAGTTCCCCTCACGGAAGGAGATGATCGCTGAGTTGGAACAGGAGATCGGCGAGCGATGGGGCTGCGGTGTGCACAACCACAAGAAGGCACATCAGATGGGCGAACGACAGGTGATTATTGAGTAGTTAAACACCTTTTTTATATCCGGTACTTTCACAGTTTGGTGTTACTTTTGAAACATTTTTCATACTCTTTTAAATTGTTACCTGCAACTAAAAAAAGTTGTATATTACAGAGCTTTGACTTTAAGTTAGAATTTAATGGAAAATCATTTCTAAAATAGATATGTTATGTTCTGGCGAAAGTTAACCTATTTTCTAAGAGCCAGAGAATACCGGATATCTTATAGTCGGGTCATTAGACTACATCACACTTTCTTGTTTTATTAAATCTCTGTGCTTTTAGTTTGTTTACTACAATGAACTGGCAAGGCTCGCTGGCATCGAAAACATCAAGCCGGTAATTCACAAACTGATGAAGGACTGTGGCAAGAAGTACATTTTCGAGTTGGATACATACAGAAGTAACCGCTATACGATCGTGGACGATGACAACTTCTTGAAAAACGGAAAAGCTATCGTATGACCAGTTTCTTCCCCTACTTACCATATGTTAGTCGATAAGGAATTTAGGTCATTCAAAAAGGGCTTCAACAACTCAATAAACCCTTAACACATTTTAAACATATATTTTTATCAACTAAAAACGTAGTTCTAAAGCTAAGAACAGTTATGCTTCACTGAGAATAATGAAATACATTAAACTAAAATACTCATCAAGTGTCTTATAATTTTAAAAGCAATCTAGGCTATCTGTCAGATACGTTCACACGAACTATTAGCTGCTATAGACACGATTGGACAAAAATTTCCGAACTTAGCATTTCTTTCATATTGACATGGAATGCTAAAAACATTATTAAGACACATAAGGTATGGTTTGTTTTTCACATTTAATAGTGTCGTTATTACAGGTCAGTTTAATAATTAGTTTTGATGGTCAGCGGCAGCAGCTTGTATTGGCTACTGGCTCAGTTCGTACATGATGTGGGAAAGCACTCCACTGGCCTCCACATTACTTAAGGCCACATTAGCCAGGTGAGGCTCATACCGCTTCAGGGTTCGCTTGGCCGTAGACGAGTAGGTTACCAAGTTGCGTATAATGAGTGCCGCCGTCAGTCGTATGCTCTTGGTGACGGGACCCTCGTTTTCGTCGAGCAGCTCCTTAGAGTTTGTGTAATCGGTCGTATGCCGGTTCATGGCTTGCATCGCGGCGCTGCCCACAACTGGTCCCGCTGGAGCAGGACCCGAGGATGGGCCAGAAGAACTTCCCGCCTGTCGTTGGGCGTGGCCCTCGTTGCGCACTATGGTCACGGAAGGCTGCGTGGGCGCCACATTGTGAATGCCGGTGGCCAAGCGTCGTTGCACACTGGCGCGCAGGTTCTCCGTGGTCAGATGGCGGTCAATCAGATGCGTCATTAGAGAGTAACGTTTGCGCGCCCTATTGTCGCAGAAGTTAGGGCCACTGCCCCATTGACAGTAAATATCGGCGTCCGAGTCCAGGTGATCCGGACAGTGGACATTGCACACATGGTACTTGAGCTCGTTGAGAGACTTGAACTTCCTCCGCGGACAGTTGCGCCAGTCGCAGATGAACAGCCAGTTCGCGTCCACGGGCACAGCGGATGGCGTTGGACTGCCATTAGGAGCAGGTGCAGCGTAGACGCTTTGACTGACCACCAAAGCACTGCTGCTGGGAGCGGTGGTTACCACAGATGATGCTACTGACGTCTGGGCTACCACCTGGTGCTCAACTGGCTTGGATTCACTGGCGGATGCTACAACTGCTTTGCCGCCATCCACCGATTCACATGTTCCTGACGGCGTCACCACTACACCCTGGGTGACTGATGGCTTTAGGCTCGACACTTGAGCAGGCTGCGGCTGCAACGGCTTCTTAGCAAGGAGTGCTGTGCTCGGCGGAGTTCCCGGGGCAGAAACGGCCACAACTTTCGGCTTGGCCGCTTCTGAAATCTGATAAATAATTGGGATACGTTTAGAAATATGGTCAAAAATTTTAAGTTAGTCGATGCTACAAGTTTAAAAAAAAAAACGTACACAAGGCACTTTTATACCAATTTTAAAGCCAAAATAGTGGTTTTATAGTTAATGAAGTTAATTCCAGAAGTTCAAACAAACGGACAGATGTCCAGAAAACTAACTGCTTAGTAAAATAGTTCGATCAGTTTTCTAAATGAAAACTAAAGGCCGCCCACTGACAACTTACTGCCGGCATGGTGATCTTCTGCTGAATGATGGATGGATGATGTTGCTGCTGCTGCTCCAACACGGTTCGAATGTGCTGCTGCTGCTGAAGAGGCACGCCCCCAACAGTAGCTGTGCTACTGGGCGGCTGTGTGGTGATGATCGTCTGCGAATTGAGCTGGCTCTGTTGCAGGGGAGCTGCCGTGGCCGGGGTCTGGGTGATGAGCGTGGTCTCCTTGATTCCCCCTAGAAGCACCTGCCTCTTTTCGCCTGCGACCGGGACGACTGCCGCGGAAGTTGGTGGGGACGGGCCAGAGATTATGTGCTGCTGAATGATGGACTGGTGCTGTTGGAGCTGAGGAATGGGCAGTGAAGCGCCCGCCTTAGTGGCCACCAGGCGTTGTTGGGGTGCCAACTGCGGCGAGACAAGCTGAGGCTGGGGTTGCGGCTGGTGCAGCTTTATGGTGGCCGGAATCTGGTTTAGCTGCGACAGCAGTGAGGGAGACATTTGACCAGCACCCAACGACGGAACCGGCCGCTGGGGGGCGATAAAGATCTGCTGCTGTGGCGTTGCAGTGCGTGGCTGGGCCAGTTGAGGAGCTGTGGTCGTGGTGACCAAGACCTGTTGGCCCTGCGCCGTCGTCATTATCATTTTCTGCGTGCCTGCTACACTGGCAGCGGAGACACCTCCTGGCTGCTGCAGGATGATTATGGTCTTGGTCTGCTGTTGCGGCGATTGCGTGACCAGCAGCGTGGGTGGAGCCGACTGAGTGGACGGTGGAAGCGTCGGCTGCGTTTGCTGGGCCACCAGATATGTTTGTCCTTGCTGATTGGTGGCCAGGACATACTGTGTTTGCGGCGCTGGTGTGGCTTCCATCGTAGGCTTGGGCTGGAGGATCACCGGCACCGTCTGCAGGCCCTGATCCGTCTTGATGGTGGCCGTGGTGGCCAGTTTGAGTTGCGGAGGCTGAGCTGGAGAAACGACACTGCTATTGGGAAAGACAAGCTGACGCTGGGCCGGCTGCACTTTGGCCGGAATTAGTTGGAGCTGCTGCTGTTGTTGGGATTGCTGCTGGGGTTGCTCCTGACTTGACTTGGCCAGCGGCGGAACGTCGTCCATGTCCTCATCCTCCAAAATAGAGGCCGCCAGATCCGCATAGAGGTTGGCTGCGTTCTTCGATGGAGTCACCTGTGCCTCCTCCTTACCGGTTGAAGACGAATTTGAGCTGGAGCCACTGGCTGCTGCATCCATGGCAAGACGCTTGTTTTGTTCATCGTCGATGGTTAACTTGCGTTTGGCAGCAGCTGCAGCGATGATGAGGGTGCGTCCGCTGGCGTCCTTGGTCACCACGTTTGCCCCACTCAACGGGGCGAGCGGCGGTGGGGCTGAGTCCGTGATTGGCTTCTTTTCGATGGCCATTTGGGGATGCAGCGGCTTAATGGTGGTCTGGCCAACCTTTACCGGTGTGTGCTGCATCAGCGGGTTGTTTACGAAGGCGCTAATAGCGGTCGAGGTAACCTTAATGGGTTGAGTGGCATTTGTGGAGGACGCAGTGGTGGCCACTAGGGCTGGCGGCTGCGGCGTTTGTGCCTGGGCCTTTTGCTTTTGCTGGCGCTCAGTGACCTTGTTGGCCAGCAGACTTTTGATCAGCGAAGAGCTGGGGGGTGGTGTGACAGAAGACGAAGCCGTTTCCTCAGTCGCCACCTCCGACGGAGCAGGATCACTTTGCGGCGGCTTGGGCAATATGGGAGTCTCCTTTTTGACTGCAACAATGCTGGGGGCGGTCCTCTGTTGCATGGCCAAAGGCTGGGCTCGCATCCGAATGCCTACATAGTAAGTCCCGGGCAGCTCCGTGCCGTCAAGCTGTCGTACAATCACCGGTCCCACCGTTTGGTTGAATATGAGCCGAACCAGACGCGGAAACTGCATGTGATTAACCACCGAAAGCTTGCCTACTTTTTGGCAATGCGAAAGATAGATCCTGTACAGCTCCGCCTGCTCCACTCGTAGGTCGTTGCCGATTCCCGCCCGTTCGTAGGTAGCTCCCAACCAGGCCAGGGCGTACTGTTCGTCCTCGTGGGTGAAACTTTGGGAGACGGAGGGCAGAGTGGGAAGGGTGACGGTGGCGGCGATCGGTGGCAATTGAACCTGCGGCAGACTGGGTACGGGCACATGAACTTGCGGCAGACTGGGCACTGGTACACCGGGAATTGGAACCGCAACCAAAGTCTGCTGTTCTCCCTGGGGCAGGAGCACCTGAGTCTGGGCGGGCGTGGGTGTAGGCAAAACTGCTGGTGGCTTCACAGACACCTGAAGGGATGAAGGAAGTGTCGTGATGGAAGCGGCCGCCACGGGAGCCTGCATAGCGGGCATGTTCTGAGCCAACGAGGCGATCATGTTGCCAGGCACAACCTCCACTACCCGCATAAGTATGCAACCATCCGCACCATATGTCTGTGCCTCCACGGTAATCAGGGCCACCAGCTGGTCCATTAGACCACGCACCTGCATCAGCATCGAACAGGGCCGTGCGCCCAGTGAACTGAGCGCGTATACTGCCTCCAGGGTAAAGATGAGTAGCATTACGTCTGTGAGCGAGAGAAGCAACATGGCACGCTGGTAAAAGTCCAAGCCAAGACAACGGTTGATATGTTGCGAATTGCCCTCCCTGCCGCATAGTTTGTATAGTATCTCCAGGCAGCTAATGATCACCGCCCGGTCGTTGGAGTCGACCCCCTCACAGAGGGTGGCCAGCAGATTCCGCGAAAGCTCGTCTGTGGTGGGATCAAGCAGTTCAAAATGATGAGCCAGGTTGCCGGCCGTCTCCAGTGCCTGAATATGGATGTTGCCTAGTGAAAGTAAAACATATTTTAGTCATCGGGTATAATAATATAAATATTAATATTGTAATATGATTTATTTTCAAAATCAATCCATAAAATTTGTTGTTAAAAGTATTATAGACCGCTACTATTGTATTCTAAGAACTCTCTAGCAAACTTTATTGAAACATTTTAAAAGTTAGAAAAAAAAAACACTAAAATTACTAGTCTTTTTTAAACACAAAGTACACACATCATGAAACTCTTAAGTTCGAAAGTTTAGAATCTAAAGTGATTTAAAGTAGGCAGTAAAGCAGCCATTCAGTAGTTAAATAGTTTGTTTCAATAGATATTGTACTTACTCCATCGCACATTTGCGCCCATTACCAGATATCGCCACAATGTGCGGTTGGAGGCCAGGAGAGTGTGGTTCTCCTGGTGGAAACTAAGTGCGCGCATTAGCTGTACAATCTGCAGCACGCGCTGTCCCATGCGCTCATCAGTCCCGTTGCTGCGGCGTAGGTTGAGGAAGTCTAACTCGTCGCAGGCCGCCAGCAGTTCACTGCGAGCAGCAGAGTTCTCCCTGTCCTCCTTGCTTATCAGACCGTTGTCCAGCCAGGCCTGCTCATCTGTATAGAGCTCCAAGATCTGCGGCCTGTCGTGCAGCAGGTCGCGCCAGAAGCTGAGCTGCGAATGGTGTCGCACCTCGGCGTAACTGTGTTGAAACAGCTGACGCATGGTGAAGTCGGCGTAGACGCCCAGGTGGGCCAAAAGCACATCCAACAGTTTGGGGCACTCGGATAGCTGCAGCGTGTGGCGCACCTCGTTGGCCATCAGGGTGCACACATTAATGGCGAAGTCCTGCTCATTGGGCAACGGGGACAACAGGGACAATAGAAGCTTTTCATAGCTGCTGTGTCGGTGCAGCTGCGTGGACATCTTATACTGTCGCCGCCGCTCCACGTTAACCGAGTGCTGGCGCTGGTTATAGGCCATCGGCACCGCCGGCAGCGTGGAGTGCGCCGATCCAAAGATGCTGCCTAGGCCACCGCCGGCACCGGCCAAAAACCGCGAACGCGACCGTCCTCCGCCCATTTCCGCGTTCTCGATGGCCGCCTCCAGTGCCTCCATCTTGTCTGGATCTTCGCCAAAGAAGTTTAGGCGCTCGTACTTGTCCAGATAGCGTCGGTAGATGTGCTTGATGCCCGCCGTGCCGTTCACACAGCGCTCTCGCAGCGTCTCCATAGCGCTGTACACCTCGTCCCACTCGTCCCGCATGTTGACCTTGTTGAAGCCGCCGCGTTCGGTGACCTCGTTATACAGCTTGTACAGGTCGACCTGTTTGCCACTAATCTTGGCCGGCTGCGTCAATGGAGTGCTATTTGGGCAGAGGGAGAAGTTTGTTATTCGATCTCCAAAGGCGGGGAAGCAGCGACAGGACTCACCCCCGTCGCTCGTGGAACTGCTGCAGATCCCTCCAGAACTCTTCCGGAGGCGACACTGGCTTCTCCTCGACTTTCTCGGGTAGCATCTGAAGCTGGCTCGGATTCCTGGCGCGCAGTGGCGTAACTAAAGGCGCAATCTTTGCCGGCGTCTGCTGATCGCCAGGCTGAGCGCCGCTGTTTGCGACGGCAGCTGGCAGCGACTGCAGCAACACCCGCACACTGTCGATCGTGGAGGTGCTCATAATCGGATCTGTTCGTCTGGTTTCGCGGCTTGGGAACGGAACACTTAACACATGGTTTTCTAATTAGTAAGACACGCAAATGCAAATTAAAATTAGTTTAAAAACTCAACAAAAATTACAACGCGACGCTTAAGCAGAGTTGCATTCTGCGAGTAGGGTTGTCAACTCAACAGTGGACCGTAGCACTAGTATCGATATTTATGCGACATATCGATATTTTTCGATTAATACACAGCTGTTTCGCGGGTCTTTGTTTATTAATATCGTTCTGACAAAATAAATATGTAGCAATTTTTTAGTTAAGGAAAAACTGTAATAATTAGGGATCGGGAAATAGTTGAAACTTAAGTTTTTTAGCAGATTATTAAGTTACGTGGGCTTTGCAATTTAACATCGTTTATTTTTAATTATCTTGCCAGTACAACAAGTAACACTAAATCGATCTAAATTTTAAGCGTTATCGAATACTTGTTATCGATTTTTTTTGGCACATGTGCGCTGGACAAAACTTCGTAGTTGGATAACAATTTAGTTGGCCAAAACAAAAGTAACAAGTATCAACAAGATGTCAGTACGAGCGATGGGAGTGCTGGGTCAGGCGTGCCGCTTCAGCCGCTTTGCCCGAGTTCTGAGGCAGAGCAACCGATCCGCCCCAGCAGCTCTTAATCTCGCCCTGGGATCTCAGCGATCGCCGGCCGGTAAGTCTCTAAACTAGCCCTTATGTTCGAGCGAAGGGAATCTAAAGCTTGCATAACATCCATCGATCCATTTGCAGCCGTCTCGCTCCGTCGCTTCTCCACGGAGACCAAGAAGGCGTCGGATTCAGTGGTGGACAAACACGAGTTCCAGGCTGAGACACGGCAGTTACTAGACATTGTGGCCCGCTCCCTGTACTCTGATCATGAAGTCTTTGTGCGGGAGCTCATCTCTAATGCCAGCGATGCGCTGGAGAAATTCCGGTACACCTCGCTGAGCGCCGGGGGCGAGAATCTGGCTGGCAAGGACCGGCCGCTAGAGATTCGCATCACCACCGACAAACCACAGATGCAGCTGATCATCCAAGACACCGGCATCGGCATGACCAAGGAAGAACTGGTGAGCAACCTGGGCACCATCGCACGCAGTGGTTCGAAGCAGTTTTTGGAGCAGATGAAAGGCAACCAGCAGGCAGCCACCTCTGAGGCTTCCTCCAACATTATCGGCCAGTTTGGCGTGGGCTTCTACTCGTCCTTCATCGTGGCCAACAAGGTGGAGGTGTTCACAAGGGCAGCTGCGCCCGATGCTCCCGGTTTGCGGTGGTCCACGGATGGCAGCGGCTCATATGAGATCGAAGAGGTCCCGGACGTTGAGCTAGGCACACGTATCGTGCTCCATCTGAAGACCGACTGCAGAGAGTACGCGGACGAGGAGAGGATACAGGCCGTAATAAAGAAGTACAGCAACTTCGTGGGCTCGCCCATCTTGCTGAACGGAAAGCAGGCTAACGAGATCAAGCCCTTGTGGCTGCTTGAGCCCCAGAGCATCAGCAAGGAGCAGCACACCGACTTCTACCGCTTTATTAGCAACAGCTTTGATGTTCCACGCTTTACTTTGCACTATAACGCCGACGTGCCTTTGAGCATCCACGCACTGCTATATTTCCCAGAGGGAAAGCCGGGCTTATTCGAAATGTCCCGGGACGGAAACACCGGCGTTGCCCTGTACACGAGAAAGGTGCTGATCCAGTCCAAGACCGAGCATCTCCTGCCCAAGTGGCTGCGCTTCGTGAAGGGCGTCGTTGACTCGGAGGACATTCCTCTTAACTTAAGCCGCGAGCTACTCCAAAACAGCAGCCTGATCCGGAAACTGTCTAGTGTTATATCCACCCGCGTCATCCGTTTCCTGCAGGAGCGATCCAAAAAGCAGCCGGAGGAGTACGAGTCCTTCTACCGTGATTACGGGCTCTTCCTGAAAGAGGGCATCGTAACTTCCAACGATCCGTCCGAGAAGGAAGAAATTGCAAAGCTACTGCGGTTTGAGTCCTCCAAGTCGGAGACCGCCAGTGGCCGCATGTCATTGGACGAGTACTACAACACCGTTCCTGCTGATCAAAAGAATATCTACTACTTGGCGGCGCCCAACCGCGTTCTTGCCGAATCCTCACCCTACTACGAAAGCCTCAAAAAGCGAAACGAGCTGGTGCTCTTCTGTTATGAGCCCTACGATGAGCTGGTACTCATGCAGCTGGGTAAGTACAAGAGCAAGAAGCTCGTCTCCGTGGAGAAGGAAATGCGCGAAGAGTCCAAGGAGTCGTCGACAGCCACGGACTTTGGCGAGGGCAGCTTGCTGCGCTCAGAGCTGGATAACTTGATTCCCTGGCTCGAGGAGGAGCTAAAGGGCCAGGTGATTAAGGTAAAAGCTACTTCCCGCCTGGATAGCCACCCTTGTGTCATCACAGTAGAGGAGATGGCTGCCGCTCGTCATTTCATCCGCACCCAGAGTCACCAGGTCCCGGAAGAGAATCGATTTGCCTTGCTTCAGCCAGAGCTGGAGATCAACCCGAAGTAAGTAGTGCTAGTTTTCCTGCATTTATTGCTTTAATAACCTACTCCACTCTATTAAAGACACCCCATCATCAAGAAACTAAACAAGCTCCGCGAGACCGAAAAGGATCTTGCCCAACTTATCGCCAAGCAGCTCTTCGCAAACGCCATGGTGGGCGCCGGTCTCGCGGAGGATCCCCGCATGCTGCTGACTAACATGAACTCGCTGCTTTCACGGGCGCTGGATAAATACTAGGATAGACAGCGCAGTGAAAATCTACCGACTATCTTATATTAACTTGTGTTTAGTTAGTTTAATTATATCTTTAAAAATAGTCATAACAATAAATACAAGTCGTTGTTATGGCACTAGGATATTGGAATTATTAAAAATATATTATTCTATGGCAGTAAACAAAAATTATTGGCCCACATTATTATAACTAGGATATATACTATACTATATAAAAAAATAAGGGACGGTCCATATCGGACCGGCCATGTTCTTTTTTATTTTAGTAAAGTGATAAATCTTCGCTCAATTCGCCATTGAAAATTTACCAAATTTTGTTGCAATAAGAAAAAAAGAGTTTACCGCCTGTTTTAATGCAATTCTTTTAAGAAAAACATAATTAAATTGATTGTATTATAAAAGTAAACAAATTTTATTATTGTGTTATTTTTAAATGTGAGAAAGTGGTATTTTTTAATTGTATTTTCGTCTAATGGTAGCTCTTTTCAAAGTTTTGACTTTTGCTATCTGGCAACTCTGGCCCGAAATATCGCAAGCAATCCGCCCCCGTGACTAAAGTTTATAAAAGCAAAGCAGAATAACTCGTTAGTGTTCAGTATCCGATCCGCGCTTTTAAGCAGCAGCCAGCAGTAACCCGAAGAGGCCAGCCACAGAGCAGCGAATTGCTTTAAATTAGATTTCTAATCACGTGAGTGAAAAGCTAAGTCAAAAGATTGGCGGTCATGTGAGGCTCGCGCTGCAAAAAAAATTCCTGGGCTGCGATAAAACATGCTGCTAATGCGACAACTTTAGTTTCAACTAAGTTCAATCAGCGAGGAAAAAATTGTACAATATTTTTTGCCACGACATACACACACACAGGCAAGCAGCTCGGAGCCACTGGCAATGAGATCGCTTGTGGGTGTGCGTTTTGCGCGGAGGGCAAAGAAAGAGAACAGGCATAAGGCTGCTTAAAAACATGTGAAAATCTCAAAGTTTAACTTTAGCAAAACCAAGAAAACGAAGTTTTCATCAACTCCCATGTGATTGTGTGTGCGTGTGTAATTTTCCAGAACGTTGTCATTGCCAATTGGACTTACTTTCCGTTCATGTGAGCACCTTCTGTCATGCGCTCACTCTCTCACGCACACAAGCACATGACACACCACACACAAGCCAAAGCAAAGCCAATAATCCGACGAGTAGTCGCTTCTCGCTCGCCCTCTCATGGCTCTCTCCCAGTTTTGGTATCTCGCTCGCTTTGCTCGCTCACGATTAAAAAGTATATTTAAGTATATTTCATGAGCGGCCACTCGCAATTCGTTCGTCGTCGCAGCAGCATTGGTCGCAGAGCAGCGTAAAATACCCCACGTATATAGCACATATATTGTACATATAATAAAAATACTTTGTTTCGACTTGAAGCAACGCATACATATAACAAACGCGCATAACATTCAGCCGTGCAAAACGCCGAACAAAAACTACCGTGCAATAAGCAGCAGCAGCGAAACGAATTAAAATCTCGATTTTTTCGATCATTTGTAGCCCAAAAAACACACAACAAACAAAGCAAAATGTCTTCTGAAGTGAGCAGCGACAACCCCATCTATGGCCCCTTCTTCGGAGTTATGGGCGCCGCCTCCGCCATCATCTTCTCGGGTAAGTTTCAATCGGAACCAGGACCGGACCTTCTGGAGTAGAATTAAGGATGCCATGCCCATGACGTGAAAAATCGAACATTTTGTGTGGCGTAAATGGTAGAATAGGAAGAAGAAGAGCGTGGAGCCACCGTGTGGGTGTGCGGGTCTTTGTAGGTGGTAGTAACGCGAAATAGCGGCAAGTGTAGACAAATTGTGTAGGGACACGGCCTGACCCACACAAAGGGAGCGATTTGCTCATGTGTGTGCGCGTGACCAGCAGAAAATGTAACGTGCTTCAGGCTGCCAAACTGGCAATTGAAACAGAAAATGTTCCCCTTTATTTACAATTTGTAGACTTAGCAATTTTAATTGCACTTCTTTCGCAGTGGCAAAGTTTAAAAAAGAAATTTCGCCTTTTCAGCATGCTAAAAACGGCATTACTCATACACACACACATGCTAGCAGAGCGAGAGCACAATCGCTCTCTTGAGCGATGCGCACTCTCGCACTTGGTGGCATTGAGCACGTTTGTATGAGTGCGAGAACAGTAACCGTTTTTGGTGAAGTTTATGAAACGCGCTTTCCCTTTCTCACAACAGTCACAAGACCGATGGGAAGTGTTGCCATATTAAAGTTTTTTTCTTCATTTTTTTTTATTGGCTGGCATAATAGACCAGAAACCCTAAAAAAAAAAAAATTGTAATCATGGCTTTATAACTTCACCAGCCCAATTGTGATCACATTTACTTTTCGATCAATTTATAAACAGAATAAGCTCAGAAGTTTTTGGTTCGGCTTCGTAATCACATGCCCAAATAACACTTTTCCAAATTAGCTGACAAATTATGGCCAACTTTAAGATCTTTTGTTTGGTATCGGTAATCACATGCCCAAATCGTAAACTGCATGATCAATCGACTTCCAGGCCTCATCACATGGCTAGCTGACGATCGTTTCCAGTGGCTTATCATAGCCACTCATTTGCAGTTACCCCGCTGATAAGTGGCTTATTTACCAATTGACTTGGTCCAGATAAGATAGCAAGTACCCAAGCAAGTGTCGCAAGACGAACTTAAGGCGTTATATGAGAAAAAAGCACGCGCTGCCTTTTAGGAGAGCCAACTTTGGGCTGCCCACACTGCCTTTAACTAATTTCAACCCATATGTGACGCAATCCTTATGTCATGCCTTGTAACTTGTCTTGTGATTTGCGCCTGACACCCCCATCCCCGATACTCTGTTTTGATAGTGAAGAAGAATGCTTTCCTGCCGTGTTTACCTGTCCCATTATCATTGCTCAACGTCTACAAAGCTATCTGAATTCAAGACTGCTTATGCAATTTGAGTCAACAGCATAAATCAATTTTCAGCTTAACTTTTATTTTATCAACAGTAACAGTGCGGCTGATCTGGCAACGCCGTGTTGACGATCACATGAGTGCTAGAGAATGAGAGTTTTGCTCCCGCTCTCCCAGTCTCTTTCAGCTGGCAACTGCAGTTATTTTTTTTTGCTGACGGATATACTGACTCACTGCACTGCGAACAATGGGCGTTGCTTTGAGCTGCGGCTTATCAGCATTTGCCACTTGGAATGCTGGCATGGCCCACATCCTTGTCTCGCACTGGGCTAAAAATACCCAAGTGCCACGAAAATCCTTCACACAATGACATTCAGCTCCAGCATACTCAAACACACACTCCTACATTTGCCTGCGCAATCGCAGTAGCGAGAATAGTAGTAGATATATACAGAGAATAGTAGTAGCCTAGTAAATTATGTAAAACTGGTATTGTTAACGCATAATTTGTAGTCGCACGTGACGATTTTCCATCATATTGGAAAACCGTTCACCCCGAAGTCCCCATTCTTGTAATACTTTGGCACAAACACACAACAAAAAATAATTGCTGTAATGCTGTGTTAGTAGGCCCACGTCATATCTTTGTAAGTCATTTTAATCAATGAATGGGAAGATTCCAACATTGAGCACCCTATATCGAAGGTACCGCCTAAAATCAACTGGGGGGGCTTATCTTATCTTCTTGTTTCCACGGCAGAATTCTCGCCACATGCATGAAAGATAAAACAAAACAAACAGACACCTGCAGCAGTAGTTTTTCTATTAAGAAAGGAATGTCTGACTTTAACTTGGTTTAACAAAAGTTCGCCTCTATTTTCATCGATCTCTCTCACATTTTTTCTGTTTTCTGCTCACTCAACTGTGACGCCTTCAATTTGTTTTTGTTTTGTTGGAATATTTTTTTTCGCTTGATGCTGTGTTTTGCCAGCTCTTGCTATCTCCCCCATTTTATAATTATCTTTGAATTTGCTGTTGTTGCTGACTCTTATTCTTATTCCGTTCCCGCATCTTCCTCTTATTCTCGATTCCCTGTTTTTTTTTTTATTTGTTATTTAAACGCCCACTGAATTGTCTGCGATGCCGTCTGTCGCTTGAAAAATGCCATGTACTCAAGTGTGGGGCTGTTCAAAATATTTAAAATGTATAGCAGGAGAGGAAGCAGGTAAAAGGCGAAACAAGTCAATGCCATTAGAGCTGTTTCAGTTATTATTTGTGAATTTTAATGCGGCGGCAATACAGCTGAAAAAGTGTCAATGCCAGAGTGAAATACAGTTACAGTCGTGGTGTATACAGACTGGCCCACCTGCCAGCTGCACGCATGATTTTAGCCTAAACAGATACAAAATAAGCGATTTAATATAAAAAGAACCTTTATAATCATATATTATGATTCATATTCACATTTTTTCTTGTAAGATAGGCTCGAGGGTAAAGTGTGTATCCCCGCTGGTAATAAAACTCTTGGCTTTAATATTCTGCTCAGCTCGGTATTACATGGCGTAACGATCAGAGGAAAAAGTACTGGGTCAATAGCCTAAGTCACTCGCTTTCATTTTGTTTCTCAATGAATTTTCGCTTTAATAATGCCATTTCAAGAAATGCGGGCCACAAACGCACTACATTATTTCTGTACTTGTGGTTCGGAGAGTTCGATTTTTGTGGAAATGTGTGCGTGCGCTTGTGACGACAGCCTCGACCTCATAGATATCTATGTATTCATGCTAGACGCGTGGATATCTCTTGTTGCTATAAGAAATGGCTTATTCAAGTTCGTTCTGGTTTTTTTCATTACCATTTCCCACCACTTTTCCTGTTCTGTGACGTAGACAGCATTCATTTAGCAAAGTTATGTTGATTTTAGAAGATTCAGGGCACTCTTTATTGGAATCAAAAGTCATTTCCCTTCCTGTAGATTAAATATCAGTCATATCTTGGCTTGGGGCGGAAAATAAGTAATTAACATGGAATCACATGATGGGGGATATTTGCTCTCCCGCTCCGTCAACTTTGAATACACCCATATTGAATATGTGTGAGCGTGCGATTTAATTCGATTTATCAGTCATCTCACATAGTACACACACACGAACAAACCGTTGACCGTCATATAAAACTGGTTTTGTACTTCAATTAATGTACCATCAATACACACAATATGTAGAATCTGGGTTTACCTTCTCAATTGGCACCGATCTGATCCACCTGCCCCCCTCATTCGTTAGCTGTTGTGTAAACTTTAGCTTATCAAAATTTGCCCCGACTTTATAAGAGAAATAGTAATAAAACTCGCCGATTTGAGAGAGAGAGCGGGACGTTGGAATGTGAGCGAAGCAAGTTGGTATTGCTCTCCAACTGAAACTCAACTCTGAGCGATGAGTGCCACTTTTGCGGGTGGGGAATTCGGGGGTTTTTCCATCAAATAACGTCAGTTATGGGCGATCATGTGACTGCTAACTGTTACGCTCGCAGCCAGAGTTGGAGCAATTGATAGCCAAACTTATTTGGGTGCCCATCGCTTAAAATGTTAAGCAAATTAGTGGTTACATAATGTTATGGAATGACAGTTTTAATATTCTCACTTAATTAGGAATGAAAATCTCGAGGAAGAAAAGGAAGAGAAAACATTTTAACTAAGCTTTACACCCTATACACTTCCAGAATTATCAAGTCTAATTCCCAAAACTGGTTAAAAAATTTGAACCTAGAAACGAGATTTCCACTAAAAAATTAACATTCGGATGTTATCGTTTACACATACACTGCTATATATATATATCTGTAAAAACTCGTATAGTAATATGTAATTTAACCTTAAATTCTGAACGGTTTTGAATAAAATTTAAAGTAGTTTTTATTTCAAAAAGAGAGCATATTTTTAAATGGGGTTTCTATCGATTTATTTATATGAAAGTATTAGTATAGTAAATAGATGGAGTAATAAACTAAAACATTCGTATTAATATGCTCTATTCGAATCTCTTCCTTAGCTCTGGGCGCTGCTTATGGCACTGCTAAGTCTGGTACCGGTATTGCTGCCATGTCAGTGATGCGTCCTGAACTGATCATGAAATCCATCATTCCTGTGGTCATGGCGGGTATCATTGCCATTTACGGCCTGGTGGTGGCTGTGCTTATTGCCGGCGCGCTGGAAGAGCCCGCAAAGTACTCACTATACAGGTTAATATCATTTTATTTATCCCGATCGATTCAAATTACTAACTATGCCGATCTATAGGGGCTTCATTCACTTGGGAGCCGGTTTGGCGGTGGGCTTCTCTGGTCTGGCAGCCGGTTTTGCGATCGGCATCGTGGGAGACGCCGGTGTCCGTGGCACAGCACAGCAGCCTAGACTGTTCGTCGGCATGATCCTGATTCTCATCTTCGCCGAGGTGTTGGGTCTCTACGGCTTGATTGTGGCCATTTACCTGTACACGAAATAAATCAATCAATGCAAACACACAACAACAAATAGACAAACGGCGCCCAGCAATCAACAACAGCCACAACAACATCAACAGCAGCAGCTTCAACAGAAGCAGGTAAAATTGTGTCCAACCAGCGAGCAAAATGCAACTTCCAACATGCAACATTGACCATAGCAGTGCATGTGCGGGGCAACCGACGAGGGGCCGTTTGTACATAGCAAGAACAACAAAAACCAGCCCTGCCGGGCTGCAGGATTTCCGCCATGCACTGCTCAGTGTTGGCCGCTAATTGCACCTGTTGCTCAGTTCACCTCGATTTGCTGGCGCGTGGTTTAGCTTAGTTATTTTCCGTTCAAAATCAGTCTTAAACACGAGGAAAACAATTTGCCGTTAAGTTCATAAAGTTGTAATAATTATGATTTTTGCTATATCAAGAAATCCTTCTCTTTTACTTATTATTTTTGCGCTCCACAATTTTGTGTGCTCTTTGTTATTTGTTTTTTCCATTATTATTATTAAATAATGTTTAGTGTATATGTAAAGTTCGTTAAACAAAAAGAAAAAATTGTAAAGAAATCAACAACCAACAATTGTCAGAAGAAACTTTGTACATTTGCATTGAGCCTGACGCGGCTGCAACAAAATCAGATCAACAAATTTAGCGAAAGGGCCAGACAACAACAAAAACAAACAAGCAGCAACAACACCATTAATGCTTCCGCCCGCTACCATCCGGCGCGGCAACGTACCGCTCTCGTTAGCTGCCCACTGTTTGGGCGCGCCCCGCCCCCCGAATTCGGAGGGCGGGATGGAAGCTCACTACAGCGGTCGCTAGAGAGTTGTTGCTGGACGGTTAGGCGGGAAGCAAACGCTTGGCAATACTTTAACGTCAACTGCGGAAACCAACTACATGCAATCATTCAAAACACACACACACAAAACCAACACACACACATACAAATGTAACTAAGTCCTATGTTTATTTTTAATTATTGTTCAATTCTAAGAATAATATATTAAAAATTAATAATAATAAATTATATATATAATTATGATTTTTTGTGATAAGAAAAAGATGGTAATACAAACAATTACGGTATTGATATACATAATATATACAAAATATATATATTTAAACAAGAACAAGAAATCATAAACAATTATACATATTAACATGAAAAAGTTGTTATAAAACGTACGAAACAATACAAATCAAGTGTATGAATGTAATGCGACAAACTGAAAAAACGAAATACTGCAAAACAACAACCACAACACACAATTTTTCCGCTGTTATTGTATAGTAAAGAAAATATTATATATATAAAATATATATTATGTATAAAATATTAACAAAAAATTGTAGTAGCAAAATTATAAACCAACAAACAAGAATACCAACAACAAAAGTCGTGCAAGCAGAACCCAAAAAAGCGTATATGAATGTTGCAAATGAAACTCATACCAACAACAGCATTTGCAACACGAAATCTACGAGAAAAATCCAACAAAAAAAATTGTAAAATCCCAACAAATTAGAAGTTATAAGCAGCAATCAAAACCGAACCAAACAACACCAAATCGTCATGTATAGTGGCATTAGACAAATAACATCAATTTGAAGGGAGGCCAGAGAAGCGGAACGATCCCATCCCGAGAAGCTAGCACACTACATCGCCCGTTGGACGCCGATGCATTCATGATGCTGAGAATGCGGAGGAGCTCAACCCGTGCGGTGGTGCCATCTTCCCGGAACTGCGGTCGCTCCGCCTGCAGCCGCCTCCCGATCCCTACAACTGAAAATATACACGAATTATTGTTGTTATTTGTTTAATTTGCAAGCACCCGACATCACTAATCCTATACATGTAATCGATGGCGAGGTTTTAGAAACTGTAACTGTGTATTCGAAACAACATATAAAGCAAGCAAACAACCATCAACAACAACAGACATTGTATGAAATAAATTGTAATTTCTAATTTCCAAAAAAATGAACGTTGTTTCTATTAATTTATGGGTGGGGTTATTAAAAGTATTCCCTAAAATCGGCTGAAAACAGTTAATAATTATAAAATTAATAGAATAGCTTACTTTGACATGACAAATTTTATTTAAAGCTACTAATGAAAGTAGATTGGCTAGTAGTTCGATCATTAAAAATTTTCCTATATGTTTTTTTTTTAAGAACTCAGATCTAGTTTAAAAAACCAATCCAATTACTCTTAAAAGAAGTTTTGGACCGTCTTAGCTTAACATCGTTTTACGTTTTTGTGTTAAATCATTAAAATTTCTTAACCGTTGTAATTTTAGGCTAGTGGGAACAATCTTCCATTATCGTCATACGATCAATACTTACCTAATGTCACAATAATTTTCCTTGGCTTACTATTAAAAGCATATTATAAATGATTTAATGATTATAAAATAATCGTATTTTAATACGATTGAAGTCAGTTTGAAAAATGTTATTTACGTGGCTGGTTCTTCTGAGCAGTTGCTTCATTTGGCAAATGGTGAGATATTAAACTCAGTTTAGGATGAAACTAAACATCATTTTTTTTACCACGATAGACGGAGACCCAGTTGATTTATAGGCTTAACAAAATAGAATGCCAGGTAAATCAGTCGCGGGTATCTAACGTTTCTTGCCATGTGAAGGCAATTAATTGGAATATGGCGGTGGTGAACATGGATTGCTTCATGATTGTACCTTTGATAAAACCAGTTGTAAGGAAATATTAATATCTTGAAAGGATCGAGTGTGATCTCCTTTATATTTCAGGTTCGAGTACAGGTTTTTTGGAAGGACTACAGTAATCAGTACAAGCCATTTCTAGTCGATGTGACCGTCAATTTATGCGAAGTGATCGAAAGAAGGAACTTTATCCCCTATGGCGTCATTATCTGGAAACTTTTCAAGCGATTCACGAATGCTAACCATTCTTGTCCTTTTTCGGTATTACTGCAGTTTCAATTTCTGCTTCAGTAAAGGCCATTCGTTTTCTAACTGCAGGGCCAGCTTACCGCCCGTGACGGATATCTGGAAACCAGTCTTCTTCCGCCGTTTCCCCAAGGATTATACTTAATCAGTTTAGTATTCATGGATACCAATTCTACAAACAAGGACTATGTGGGCACTATGAAGTTCTTCCTTCAAGTAATGGAACAGATAAAAAGGAAGAAGAAACCCAGATCCTAGTTCCAGATCCATACTCCCCAAAAGCACGAACGGTTAGTACTTTTTTTAAAAGATTTAAAAGTACTTTTTCTTGCTTTTCTTTTATTTAATGCCTTGATCAAATTTATCAGAACGTTAAATTATATTGTTCAAACGCCTAAGTACTAATTTATTTTCCGCCATCAATTTAGGTTTCCATGAAAAAATTTCGCTATTGGAAACACTTATTTTAGATAGAGAAATTTTTGCTTGCATGGATCATCCCGAAAATGTATGGTGGAAGATGCTCTGAAGGATTCGGTCATTACGGTATTATCCGAACCTTTTTTTACTCAGTTTGCTAATGGATAAAAGTTCAAAAAACTCATTAAACCAATAAAACCAATGAAACCAATAAACAGTTTTCGACTCAATTAAACTTTGTAATTAAGAAGGCGATTGCAAAAAGCTTTTTAACTGTATAATAATGAATGCTTATTAAAAATATGGTATCAGCCCACGTTTTCCCCTTGTTTGTTTGTGTGTACTACTCGTGTATATATTCTCTACGGTTATCTGCCGACCTTTTCGCCTATCCGACGTTTTGGCAACACTTAACAAATAATATTTTTTCCACCAATTTAGTTTGACGTCGTTTTTCCTTTATTTGTTGAATCATAAAAATTTCTTATCCGTTATTATTTTAGGCTTGTCGGACCAATCTTCCATTCTCTTAAATCAATCTTCCATTCCATAAATATTTTAAATTAAATAGTATTGACTTAATGCCACAATAATGATCTTTGGCTTACCATTAAAAACATATTATAAATCAGTTGAATGAATGTAAAATAATTATATTTAAATACGGTTGTAGTCAGTTACAAAAATGTTATCGGCGTGGCTGGTGCTCCTGAGCAGTTTCTTTATTTGGCAAATGGTGAGATATGAAACTCAGTTTAGGATGAAAGTAAACATATATTTTTTACTACGATAGACGGAGACCCAGTTGATTTATAAGCTAAACAAAATGGAGTGTCAGGTAAATCAGTCGCGGGTGACTAACGTTTCTTGCCATGTGAAGGCAATTAATTGGAATATGGCAGTGGTGAACATGGATTGCTTTATGATTGTACCTTTGATAAAACCAGTTGTAAGGAAATACTAATGATCTTGAAAAGATCAGATGTGATAACTTTTATTTTTTAGATTCGAATACAGGTTTTTATGAAGGACTACAGTAATCAGTACAAACCATTTCTAGTCGACGTGACCGTCAAAATATGCGACGTGATCGAAAGAAGGAACTTTATCCCCTATGGCGTCATTACCTGGAAGCTCTTCAAGCGATTTACGAATGTGAACCACTCTTGCCCTTTTTCGGTATTTCTGCAGCTTTAACTTTTGCATCAGTAAATGTCATTCATTTTCTAACTGCAGGGACAGCTTACCGCCCGTGACGGATATCTGGAAACCAATCTCCTTCCGCCGTTTCCCCAAGGATTATATTTAATCAGTTTAATAGTCATGGATACCAATTCTACAAACAGGGACTATGTGGGCACAATGAAGTTCTTCCTTCAAGCCATGGAACAGATAAGAAGCAGGAAAAAACCCAGATCCTAGTTCCCCCCATATTCCAAAAAGCACTTTCCACCGAAACGGTTAGTAATTTTTCTTTTACAGATTGGAAACTGTGTGAGACAGATTTTTAAACGATTTTGTATTTCTATCAAACTTTATCATAAATAGTATTCCGGTTTTTTTTTATTTAATGCCTTGATAAAAGTTTTGGGAACTTTAAAGCAATTGCCACCTGGTGAAGTGTTATTCTTGTAAACCATTAGTTTCCTTCATACTACGCCCCTGCCTAACGGAAATGAAGATAGCCGACTTGTTAATATATTTGCACGAAAAAAATATCGCTTAGAATTATTGATTAGGAATATTTATTGTTGATTGAGAATTTTTTGCACGAAAAAACCTTGTAGACCAACCCGCAAATCTATGGTGAAAGGTGCTATGTGGCATTTGGGTATTACGTTATTATCCAAACCAAACTCTATTTTTACTTAGTTTTGTAGTGGATAAGTCAAATGTGTGTAATTAAAACAGTTAGACCTTTTATATAATTAACTAGAATTATAATTACAAATGTGAAAGCAATAAACAAAAGTTTCAAGTCTCTAGCTATTTTACTGGACTCGGGATCAGTATAAAAAGGACGGACATGGTTATATCAACTCGCAAGAATATATATTCATTAGGTGGCGGGAATGGACTCCTATTTTGGATAAGTTGGAACAAAAAGGATATAGTCGTCGGATCGAATAATTTTTTTAACATGATTTGTAAAGTGTAATGATAATTACTGTTAACCTGCGCGAATTAACTGAATAGTATGTCAAATATTTGACAGCTGCTAATGGGATATAGGCATCCGACTTTAACACTAAAGGTGTTGGTCCAAAAACTTTACTAGACAATTAGCAAGAAATACAAAAAGTCTTTAAAACAGCAGTGATCCAAAGTATGTTTTACCCAAAAGGCTTATTTCATTAGGCACCTATTTCTCCTTATAGTTTGAAAGTAAATTAAGGATTTTTTTATTTTTAAAAAAAATAACCATGTTTGCTTTTACTATGCCTTGTGACTTGTGGCTCTACTTACGTGCTTCCAACAACCTTCAGTGGGATCCTTAATCCTTGTTGCAAATTGTGACCTTCTGATGGAACCCCTGGCTAAAACCGAAATAAAACTGCCAAGCTGGCATAATACTTGTTTTTCATATATTTTTCATTCCTCAGCGCGTTACATGTTCTTCGGTTTCAGAATCTGTTTGAGTCCACTTGTACATACTATGTTGTGTATATAGAGTTCAATAATATATATGTATATAATTCTTTTGATTACATTAGTTACAATCGAAGCAAGATCGCTGCTGTTGTGGTTTCTGCCTTAGATTTGGCCAGAACTGAATCCAAAATCAACTAGGACATACCTCGAAACAATAATCGTGAGTTTAGAAATACTTCTCCTGTATACGTGTGTATATGTATATGTACGCCTGCTAATTACCATAATTATGAATGCTTAATAAATTTCTCTCTGCAATTCATTAAAGCGGTTGTAATACTAAAATTATGGTTATGATATTGAATATATATCTCGTATTGGGTAAACTAATCTATGTACAAACTCAATCTGAGCTCTGGGCTAAAGGCAAATGCATATTTGGGTGATCGTCTCGGTCGATCAAAAAGGAAAAGCGAAGGTAAATGTAGTTTAACTGGGTGGTTGCTTATCCTACAGACTGTATGCAATATTAGCAAAATATGGAATTAGCCTACGTTTTCCCCTTGTTTGTTTGTGTGTACTACTCGTGTATACTTTCCCTTGTTTCGCGGCTCTGCCCTGTTCGGATCTCTACGGTTATCTGCCGTCTTTTTCGCCTATCCGACAAAATATAACGCTGCACCTATATACTCTTTTCGCTTTAGAAAACTTGTCTCGAAAAATTCTTTTGTGTGTTTTATGCTTGCAAAAATTTGAGGTAGTTTTATTTTATTTGAATTTCTTTTCCTTTACTTTTCATGGATTCATGTTTTGATACTTATTTCCATTATGCTTAGATTCTTCTCCTGCAGTACAAAGCGTTGAACAACTCGGGCGAAAGGCATCGAAAGACTAACCGAATGGAAGAGTCAACTAAGCTTGATCTGCGATTATCGTTAGAATATTGCTTTAAATCATGTATATAGGCTGTGATCGAGGGACACTAAAATGCTCCCGGTTTCCTGCCTCCTCTCTAGACATATGGGGATATACACGTACATTATATATATTTGATTCTTCCTTATAAGCTTAAACTAGTTGAGGGGCACAGAGACGCATCTATATCTACTTAAGACAACACACAGATATATTTGATATACTCGTCTCTTAGCGAGCTATTATTGTGCAACATAGGGAAAGTGCTCGAGCTGGAATCAGGGGTATAGCAGTTAATAATTATTCCTGGCTGAGCTCATTTCGCACACTAAATTAATCAGTCGTTAATAACAACTGGGTTCTTGTTGTTCAATTACATTTTGGCAGTGATGAGTACTCTTGTTTTCATATTTTTCGGCTCTTGATTCGAATTTTACTTACTTTAATCACGTATAAATTCATTGGCATGGGAAATTATAAATTAGGGTAGCGTTTAGCTTATATGCTTAAAGAGTTGGGTTTGCCATTCGGATATGTACACCAAATAGAACATTAAGTAAAAGATCAGTGAGTTTTTCAGCTTCAAAATCTCTTTCTGTTTGTCCGTAAAATCATAAGAAATTAAAACATAAAAGTTATTTTGTTGTATTTTGCTTTTAGATTGATTTTCTTTTCGATAACTTTATTTTGCATAGTTTAATTGGGATTTGCCTTGGCTAAGTTCTAAATGAATAGTTTAAATGTAGGTTTAAAAGCGAAACTAGTTAATGTTATATTCTATTATGTACAATGCATTATGCTTTTTCGTCTCTTCAAATTTTCACAAAACGAACTAGAGACGCTGATGAATTGGCGAAAGTTGCATTCGATTTGCACTAAATTAATGGATAATCGTCTTGGGCTCCGGTCTAACTTAGGCTTAAAACTGTTTGCATTGCTGTTCGAGTTGAGTACAAAATGTTTTACAAATATTTCTCGTTTTTGTAGCGGTAAATGCTTCAAGTCTTGTGTTCTTCCACGTCACTTTACTCTACTTAAACTTTAACTGCTCAGTTGTGTGCGTAGTTTTTCGCTTTCAGTGTAAGTTTGGCCAGTTACTAGGAGTAAATTACAAAACGACGAGGGGCAACAAAAAAAAAACGAAATTTAACTTTAAAATTTCAAATAGATCAACATAAAATTGGCTTTTAAACAAGTCTTGTCCAGTCGGTCATTTTCCACATGAATCTTTACTAAATGTACACTTTAGAAACTAAATTAGAACTATAACTGTAGAAACTAGGACTTTTGTTCATAACAGCACTTGCTAGAACGCGCGGGTGGGTTGCTATAAGGTGGCTACTAAATGCTCCTGACTCTTACTTGTCCATCTGGAAATATGTACAAGGATCGATGAACGACAGTTGAATGAGAACAACAAACTAAACTGCTGGTTACGCGGATCAAACAAAACAAAAATGAACAAAGCGGGCGTACTTATAGATTCTATACATAAGTGGATATATGCGTAGGTGGTAACTTACTTAGGCCGTACGCTAACTAGTCTACTTGTCACTGTTTACTCGTTTGTCGTTTGTTTTTCGGTTTAATTACTTAGAGAATACTATAAATCTGGCAGCGCCCTAGATGGGCACCAGGGCGTCCGTGGCGACCAGCTCCTCCCTCGCAAGCGGTGTCATCTTGGGTGGTTTGCGCGGGTGCTTGCGGCGCTGCTGCATCTGCAGCTTGGCGATGCTGAGCACCTGCTGATAGCTGGACACCGTTTCGCAGCTCGCACTGCGCGAACTACTGCCGCCATCTTCCTCCTCATCTTCATCCTCTTCTTCTTGATCCCCATCTTCCTCGCAGTCGCTGCCGCTCAGTTCGCCGACCTGCTGCTCGTTGACGTTATAATCGTCGGCGAATAGTTGGGAGTCATAGCGTAGCCGGAAGGCCGTGCTCAGCAAACTATCCACGCGTGTTTTTTCAGCCGGCCGCATCTGCTTGATGTGCAGTACCTTGGTGTGCTGGCGCGTTCGATTTGAACACTCCGGCAACCATTCATCGGAAATGCTGTTACAGAAGAATGAGTAGTTAGCATCTGGGAAAATGACTGGGATTCAGATTAACTTACATCTCGCGCGGGGACCAGCGAACAAAGCACTCGTAGCCGCCCTGACTGTTGCGCCTCCGCATCAGGCACTGACCCTGGAACTCGATGGCCTGGGCTCCGTTGGTGAGCGTGCTTATCTGGCGCAGGCGGTGCTGCAGCCCCTCCATAATACCCGTGTCAAAGAAGTCAAACATGCGAGCTGTAAGTTAAAATATCGATTAAGCAAGTTGTAATTTTCGTTGGCGGTACGGTCAATTTTGTAAGCTAATCATTTTAAGTTTGTCTTTTTTATAGGATCTAGCGCTCTATTTAAATCTTAATTTCTTTAGAATCTATTAATCCCAATTCAAATACAATTTTTTAAAATGTATAAAAGCGAGGAAGAAACTTGAAAACTATATCCTATAGCACATAAACTGACGAACATGTACTTTTGTATATTTTTTCCATAATTAAAAAGGTTTAAAGACTTTCGATAACTGAGCATACCCTAATTACTTACCTGAGAAGGGTTGACGGCGGTATCGGAGCTTCTTGCCATTCTTCCGGAGTTGTTTTGGCACGGGCGGATCAGAGGTGCGTTTGCTCGTGCTCTCCTTGGCATTGTCTGTGGCATTAAAGTGGTTGTTCACGTGCTTTTGCAGCGCCAGCTAAAGGAGAAGAGATAACATTGAAGGTTATAGAGGCTGAACAAAAAATTAATGAGACGGCGACGCACCTGGGAGCCGAACCGCAGGCCGCAGCCCTCGACGATGCATTTGAACTGCTTGGAGCCACCGTGCGAGAGCACATGGCGTTCCAGCCATCGGCGCGAGCATGACTCCTTGTTATACACCTTGCAGCCAACCCAGAGGCAGGCGAATGGGCCTGTCTGCGTGTTGACGTGGTGCGTCTGCATGTGGTCCAACAGCTTAGAGTTGCTCTCGTGCTTCTTGTTGCATTTGTCCCAGTAGCAGACACCGTCGTGGCGTTTCCCTCCCTTGCCGCCTGCCCCCGCTCCAGCCGGGAAGCGAATGGTCTTTGGCTGCGAGAGGATCGGCGAGATGGCGCTCTTCGGTAGACTCTTGCTCGTGGCCTCGACCATCGCAATGTCCACCACAGTGCTGGGCGGAGAGGAGGCGGCAGCGGAGACGGAACAGGCGGGCGACGGTGCAGCAGAACAATCATCCGGTGAGGCGGGTGAAGGTGCATTGCTCGCCAGTGAGTTGCTGTCGGAGGCGGAGGAGGAGGCGCTACTCGCTGCAGTCGTCGGAGGTCCGGCAGAGGCTGACTTGGAGGATCTAATGGGGGAATCGTTTGGGATTAGTTTATGATAATTGAAAACTACCAACAACTTTCAAAAAGTTCACCGTTAAACGGAAGCATTGCTGTTTTAAGCCGATGCCTATAATTAATTATCAACTGAATAAAAGTTTGTTGTTGCTTGAAAATTTATGGAAAATTAAGATATTTCTTATAAACTCTACTTACATTGCATCAACTATTGAGTTGCTGCTCTCACTATTGCTCAGGCTTCCACCGATGCCAGATTCCGGAGTGGGCAGGTCCCTCAGCCGCTTGTGCGTCTGATGCGTCTCCAGCGAGGCCACCGACTTGTCGTCCTCCTCATCATAGTTGCTACTCCCGCTGCTGCTTACGCCGCTGGCCGTGGGAGTCGGAGTGGTCGTGTCATCGCTCTTGCCCAGCTGCAACGGGAGTGTCGGCAGTGGAGGCGAGTCCGTGGCCTGAGAGCAGTCATCGCCGCCGCTGGAAATGCATGACGAGGTTACCATCTCACTGAGCATGTCAGTCTGGCTGGCCGCTCGCCGGCTGCTGCCGCTCATGTTGCTGGCCGCCGGCGAGGGAGATCCCAGGCCGGATGGCGAGGCTGATGGCGATGGAGATGGGGCAGGCGTAGAGGCCTCGAGCGAGAGATCTGCCGCCGAGCTGACCGAGTGCGAATAGCTGCTGCTGCTGCACGAATTGGAGTTCGAGTTGCTGTTGCTGCAGTCTGGCAGTAGATCGTGTTTCATCGTCTCGACCTCCGATTCCGGATCCTGATCCCTCTTCGGCAGCTGCCCGGCAAAGCTCTGGGGCTTGGGTGATACTGGAGGCATTGACAGAGAGACCAAAGAGCCTGTCTGCGAAGCCAGCTCCGAGGTATCCGCCTTGATCTTGCTAAAGGCCGACAGGGTGCAAGAGTTCGAATTGGAAAGCGCTGGCGAGGATCGCAAACAATGGCTTCCATTGCTGCTGCTGCTCGGCGAACTAAAAGGTAGTGGCGTAAGCGGTTGCGCGGCCTTGGCCACCACCTTAGAGTTCTTGACCAGGTCGAAGAGATCGGGCGCACTGTTGGCTAGCTTCATCGCAGGTCCTGATTTGGCCACACTCAGCGTGGGCGTCAGCTTCGAGGGCGCGATGCTCACCAGGGGTGGCGTGGGTGTGGGTGTGGGCGTGGCTGTTGGGGGCCCAGTGGTTCCTGTGCTTTTCCGCAACTGACCCAACTCCTTGGTGGCAGACGTGGGCACCAGAGGCGGGGGCGTGGTGGGCGTGGCAATGATTGGAGCCGCACCCACTCTGCCCTTTGTGGTAAGACGCTTCTGGTATGGCTTGGCTGCGGGTAGTGCCCGTTTGGCCGCTGGCGAAGATGCAGCAGCCGGGGAGCACGAGGGCATCGATGAAATCGTCACCAGCGGCGGCGGTTGCGTGGAACTGTGCATCGGCGGCTTCACAATCGCCCGCTGGGGCTGTATGGCAGTGTTGTTGATGTTGCTTAAATTATTCGAGGCATTGTGGTTGTTACTGTTGCTGGCAGTCGTCGAGTTGTTGGCAGTGTTCGAATTGCTGTTGTTCGTCGCTGCCAAAGGTGGCGGCTGAGTGGCAGTGTTTGTATTGTTGTTGTTGTTCGTGGCTGCCAATGGCGGCGGTTGTGTGGCAGAGATGATTTGCTGTTGCTGATGCTGTTGGTTGTTAAGAGCTATTTGCAAGCTCATTAAGTATCCTAGGTACTCGGCCGAGTTCACTATATATAATTTGTTATCTTTAAGTCCAACTTGCTGATTGTTAAGTGGGTTAACAAAGTTCATGTTGCCGCAAGAATTGGAAGCCATGTTTTCTGTAAAAGAGAGCAAAGTCAGCATTTCAGAAATCAAAAGCGTAGGTTAATTTTTAGCCTACAGCTCGAGGAAAATTATTTGTGAGCATTAAATTTAACAAAATTTTTTTGCTCCTCAATGCGGATATATTTACTTATCCTTAAGAAATAACTGTTTTTAAATTAAAACATATTTATAATACTCACCGTTTAAACTCATGTTATTTTGTCTGGCAAGAAGCAGCTGATGATGGAGGTAGCTTCCAGCTCCCGGGATGGCCTCAATGGGAAACTGCCCGCTGGCGTTGGGAAGGCCAAAAGGATTGCCCGCCGTGGCCAAATTGAGTAGTCCGAAGGGATTGCCAGCCGAAGCTGCCGCCGACGTCGCCGTAGTTGCCGTCGTCGTCGTGGCCGTGGTTACTTGTTGCAGCTTAAAGACTGTGCCGTTGAGGAAATACTGGGCGGCAGCAGCCTGTGCCGCCTGCGCCGCTTGAGCGGCCGCGTTGTTGTTGGCCGCTGCGGCCACCGCCGCCTTAGCCACGTTATTCAGCTGCATGATGTTGGCGGCGGCCGCCAGCTGGGGCGGAAGCTGGACTAGATTGGGCAGTTGCACGGGCAGCTGGTAGAGCGTAGGATTGGCGGGGGCAGGCGAAGGATTGAGTGCTTGTGCGGGGGCGGGTACTGTGGCCGCCACGGGGGCGGGTGGTGAGATCGGCTTCTGTTTGAGGGCGGGACTCGTCCCCGGCGGTCGGTAGACCATGGCCGCCTTGCCCTGCTGCTGCTGCTTCATCTCCGGCGTCCTGGGCGCAATCGCCACGTGCTTCTTGGCCGGGGATTTGCCCGTATTAGAGCCATTTGAGGAGCTACATGAGGACGATGAAGAACTGCCCGAGGACCCACTGCTGGGCGTTTTGCGCAGATTGGGCGCCACCTGTGCAATCTTGGCTGGTTGCTTGGTGCTACGTTCGATTTTCTTTAAAGCCGGCACGGGTAAACTCGGACTGGGAGTGGTCACAGACGGAAGGGGCGGCGCAGGAGCCACTGCGGCAGGAGCCACTGCAGCAGGTGTGGGTAGGGCCTTGGCCGCCTGCTGCTGTTGTTGTTGTTGCTGCTGCTGCTGTTGGGCTTTCTGTTCCTTGAGCTGCGACAGGATGTTGAAGTACTTGTTCAGCGAGGCGGTGGTGGCGGGCGTGCTCATGGTCAGCGTGTTGGCCGGATTGCTTTGCTGGCCGGGCTGTGGCGAGAGTTTTCCGCCGCCGGGCGACGGTTTCATCTGGGACTTGAAGAAGCCAGTAATCTTGGTCTGTGACTCCTCCATGGCGGCCACCTTCAGTCTTTTGCTCGCGTCAAAGGAGCTGGGCAGTTCGCTACGTGCCTTCTTTGCCGCCGCCGCTCCTCCGCCGGCTAGACAGGCGCCGTCCCCGCCCGTGCTGCCCATTGCCGTTCCTGATCCGGCCGCGGTCCGCTTGTTCTTGTTGGCCGTGGCGGCGGGTACGGCAGTTGAGGTGCTACCCAGACTAGTGTTCCACGGCCACTGGAGGGTGGGCAGGAGGCTGGGGTTGTTGTGGCGCTGGGGCGTCGTCGGCTTGGACATGCCGCTGGTGGTTATGCCGCCGTGCTGGCTAAGATGACTGTGGTGGATGGCTGGCGATGATGGCACCTGGGTGGCGCTGCTGGAGGGCGGAGAGGCGGCGGCTGTGGAGCTGCTGCCGCTGGCGCTTCCGAGGATCTGGGGCGGCATCTTGGTCAGCGGGTCGGGCGGGTCGCTCAGTTGCGAGTGCGCACTGTACGGGGAGCCGGGATCGGACGCATCCTCACTGGAGCCCGTGCTGGAGTCCGCGCAGCTCAGTGAGGTGGCAACGCCGCTGCAAAAGGAAGGAAGGGAATTTGATAAGTACGGGTGTTATCTTTTGCTGGGGCTACTACTGATACTCGATGAGATTTCACTGGTCCCACTGTGGCTATAGCTGCCCTCAGTTTCAGCCACACCTTTTGGACGCGGGCCAAGGAAAGGGGATTGCATCTCTAATGGGATATGATCGTCTGCCAATTTTAATTCACCAACTAGACAATTACAATGCTCAGCACCTTTAATTTGTTTGTGTTTATGCTTTAGTCTTTTTTTACACGCTTTTTCTCTCTTTTTTCTTTGATTGTTTATTTGCTTGGCAGTGTTGGGGAACGACTCAATTATTCATTGGTTGTTTATTTGCTTGACAGGGTTGGAGAGCGCCCTGCACTATCGGTGTGCACTGTAAGCGCTAACAGCGTGGCTAACAGCTGATAAATTTCCCAAAACAATCATAGCAGACAGATACGAAACTGGAATTTAAGTGCAAGGCGCGAGTTTACATTTCAACTAAGTTCCTTCAAATAAATGGTTTACAAAGAAATTTACCGGATTATCCTGATTTAAGCGCAAACAAAGTGTGTGAAATCAAAGGATGGGCCAGTAATTTAATGCAAGCAATAAGAAAATTATGTTGCATGAGAACGAATGAGAGTGGGAGTGGGCAAGAGAGAAAGAGAGCGCACTCAGCATATGTAGCACAGCACACTCGCACAAAACGGGTCGATAAACGAAAGCATAAAGTAAACAAAAAAAGCAGGAGAATAAAACAGGCAAGAAAGAGCAAGCGAAAGAGCCAGCCCGAAAAGGAAGAAAATAAAGGCGAACTCCCTCCTCTCTCCTCTCCCTTACTCTTTCATTCCACATTCCTTCCCCCCTCCCTCTCTATATCTTTCTTTACGATTGTCTGTCCGCGTGCAACATAACAGCAGCAGCAACAACAACAACAACGGTGGGAAGAAGAGGAATGGAAGGCAAGGGCCGCAATCTAATGCGGGAAAATTTCAGTTTCAGGTAGCCCAAGTCGCGTGTGTGTTTGTGTGGTTTCGTATAAACACACGTACATAACATAGGAAGAAAGGGAGAGGGAAGAAACGAAACGAAACGGGATGAACGGACTAAACGGATTGCACGTATACAAAAATATCCGATGGTTACAGAAAAAGGGTATTTTGGTATTCGAGTTGGTGAGTTTTTAAACTGAATATAAACTTTATTATAATATGTCACTTCTTTTAAAATTAAAAAAAATAATTTTTTTTTGGAATCCTTGGATATTTTTAAAATATTATTTTTTAAGCAAAACGAATATACATACATACATACATCTACATATGAACAAATATAAAAATTGAAGATAATATCTAAAGCACTAATATTTGTAGAATGTCTATTTTTAATATTATTATATTATCAAAATTATTAAAAAAATGTAGGTGCAAGTAATATCGCCCTGTTAGATCCGTTAATAGAAATAACAAAACGCAATTTTCATGTTAAAGTTTTCTTAATGGAGGGGGAAATGTGATTGCTAAGAATTTGTAAAGAATTTTTTTATCATTTCGGAGGAAAACATGAGAGTAGGAGTGGCATTCCACCTGCCCTCGCTTGTTAAGCGAATCGTTAAATGCGGAGTTAATGATTAAAGCTTGGGATCCATACCCAAAAATCAGTTTTGGGTCTAGGGTTTTCTCGGGATAGAAGTTTAATGTTCTCCGACGGCTTTTTAAGTTTTCTGACCTTTTTTGTAATCAGCAGCGGCTTTCACCTATCAGTGCCTACTGAAATTTCAAACCTACAACACAACACATGGATTCTGAATATAAAAGAGAATAAAACACATGAAATGGAAACACTTTATGTTTTATGTTTGTCTACCGCGGGAGATCCCACAGATTACGACGACCACGCTGCTGTTTTTGTGATAAGCCTATTATGGCGGATTGATGTTAACTGCCACCATTTTTTCTGTATTTATATTATTTTTGAAATGAGGTAAAGGAACCCGGCAAATTTTGATTTTTTAAATGCGACGCCTCAAATTATACGTCTAATTTCGTAGAGTCTTATTGAGCATTTAAATAAAAAATGCATTCTAAATAAATGTAAATCGGTCTTTTTTTTAACATTTTGACTTGATGTTCATCATAAGTTCGGGTTTAAGAAAAAAGTTAAATGGTATTAAATTTAGTCGTCACTAAAAGCTGTGAAACATACATTCTGTTTAAATTCAAGAAATGTAGCATTAACCTAAATTTGTGTATTCCATATTCTGTGTGAATAAATAATTTTCTTAAAATGTATTATGTTTTATAGATTTACGATATTGAATAAAGAACCAAACTTTTCTGAGGAATGTTTTCTAACTGAACATGAAATATACGCAAGTTGTATGTAGTTTATACTGATTGACAAGCACAATATTTATTGCTGTTTATAATTTACTTCAGTTTTAAAAGGGCTGTATATTTTGGTACTATATTTGCGCAATGTTTGATTAGGACTTGTTTGGTTTTTAATTTTTTAAAATACTACTGCATTATTGGATATAAATAAATATTTAGAGCAGCCTATTTGCCATAAAATTCATCGAACTGATAAAAGTCCGATATGAATTGGTCAAATTTAATTCGAATGGCTTGCAAATTATGTTTAACAGTTTTGCACAACAGTCTTAAAAGTTTCCATTGCTTTGAGACTGTTAATTAAATTCGTTTTCCACTTGGAATATTTTAATAATACACTTATTGTTTGCCGACGGCCCTTTCACTTTACGACTCCAGGATCTAAACTGCTTCCTTTGGCCTGTTGAAATTGAGTTTGTAGGGCCACTAGCCCGTGTTAAAGTTATCCGATATTTATGCAGTAGTCCTTTGGTAGATGGCGCCTTTCAATTGCAGCAGTTGATTATGCATTCAACGCAAAGTTGATGCTTAAATTATGCACTCTATTTAATTTTCCAGCCATAAGCAAAGCTTTATGGCCCCTATTCACACACACACTGGGGTCATATTAAATTCATAGAACGCCGCACGGCAAAAGCGGCAACAATTTAAATTTTATTAGAAAATCCCATTAGATACACACGCACACACCGAAAGCAACTTCCACTTCCGCCAGAAGTTGGCTTTGTCGTGTGTGCGTGTGTGTGAGCGGGTGTGGGGGGTGTGTATTCAACGCCACCCACACTCACGCAAGGCATGAATGAAGAAGGCCATGGTTAGGAAAAGGGGAGGGGAGGGGCGCAAAAATCATTGCATATTTGCTTGGGCAAACAACAACAAATGCCCACAATTACACACACACACAGTCGCGAACAGTGACAGCCAGCAGTTATTTAACACGTGATGTAAACGGAATGTAAAGCATGCTGTAATAGTCGAGCGAAACTAAAAATGCAGGCAGAGAAACATGCGCAGCAGCAGAGAGGGAGCAATGCACGATTTCTTTTATTTTGCTGGCGTATTCGTATTCTTTGGCTTAACGACTCCAGCCTTTCGTCGGTATACTAACGTTGAACGCTAACGCTATCGCAATCCGTGTTCCCAGGTAGGCGATCCGTTTTCCTGTCCGCTTTTCCGCATACAAGCACCGACCGACCTTCAACTTTAATCTCGGTCTTAAAGCATTTCGTGTATTCGTATCCGACGTTGTTGCTTTAATTATCCACACAAACACACGCGCAGACACACACACTCGCTGGCGTTTAACGGGCGGGCACGCGAAGCATAAATATCCATATATCCAAAAAAGAGGCGGCCGCAGAAGAAATTCCCACCAACACACCGAAGCCGAACCGTAAATGTATCTTCGATTCGATTCTGCAGTCCGCTATCTGCAGGCGCGTCCGTCGCGGTCGAAAGTTGGAGAGAAAATGGCCTAAAAACCTGGCTTCTTCGCAAGGAACAACGGGAAAACCAGCCGAGAATTTCCAAGAGAGAGCGCTCTCCCTGCGAGATATTCCCCGTATATTATGTGAATACGAGAAGGGAATTTGTCGAGAGCGAGAGAGAGAGCGCCCTTCTTTCTCACTGCGTTCCCTACGTTCCTGCCCATTATTATTATTTTTATTTATATTTCACTTTTGTTGTTGGCACGTTAAATATTTCCTGTTTGTCGTCGTCTCTCCGCTTCGAACCCGCAAAACGAGAGCGCGGGCTGTGGGCGGGGCAGAGGTCGGTGGCAGCAGTTCATGTTATGGTCACGTACTCCTCCCCCCAGAACATCCTCCTCGCACACCATTATGTGTCTGTGTCCGTCTCCTTGTCACTTCGCCTCGTTTTACTTTCTTTTCCTTTTCGCTGGCTGCCTCGTCGAGCTTAAATGTTTATCTAATTATTTAGACATCTTTCCCCCAACCCTACAACCCGCCTGGCGGGAAAAAATATTTAATTTGCCGCATAAATCTCTGAGAAATGTGTCTTCTAAATTTGTCACCGACCTGTAATGACTGCTCGCCGGGCTTAGGGCGGTTTTGTCCAGTTAATCGGTGGCTTTAGTGTAAAAAAAGTTATACCTTTTTATGGTAGCTTTTATACATTCATACTTTTATACTTTTTGGAGGGACTGGAATCGATATCGAAGGCTTTGGAGATCTCGCGTGTCCTTATCCAGGCAATTGGAAAATTATCATCTTCACCTTAATTCTAGCTTATTTTGCAGTTTACAGAGTTTTGACATCTCAGGTCTAGGCTTTGACCATTATATCGTTTCTAAAGGTTCTGGTATCCAATTGCTTTTCTATCACTTCCTTTAAAGCATAAGATCAAAAAGCTATAGCTTGGTTTTTGTGCTATTTTCTAAGTTTCGAAAACTAATAAGGTCGATTTGTTCTTCTTGAAAAAGCTAAATACTTGGATTCTGGCCAGAATCAAGGTTGTGCCTTTTGAAAATTTTTCCAGAGTCTGAACCGGAAATAACTTCGAACATGAGATAACGCTGAGGTCACTAAAAGTCTTTGACGACAAGTTGAATTTAGTCTTTACTCAAGCCAGGATCTGCGTTAGATTCGATTGATAGCAAGATCGTTAAGTTCCAGTTAAAAAGTTAAAGAAGTTTATACGTTCATTCGTACAAAATATTCTTGTGTTATAAATTATAACTCATCTCTTAAATGGATTGTTTTGGGGTTTCTGCAAAGAGATTCAAATTCATAAATCCAGGGCAGAGCTGAAATCAGTATTAAAATACTTTAGAAAATTGCCTTGACTTCAGGTGTATCGGTAAAATCCTTCATCGCTGGCTGACAGGCTTGTATGTTTTTGAGCTCCTTCCACTCGAAACCAACATCTTCTTTTTCTACTCCAACTTCCACTTTGGTAGCGGTTCGGTAATCTGCATAAATTTTACACATTTTTAGCAAGCCAATATGCCAGAAATAGGAACCGAAGAAAGGGAGCTCGTAGTTACGCTCCATGCCCCACATGTCACCATATTTGTTTACGCGTCAATTTTGATTTATGTGTGGCATAATTCCAGGCGTTATAAACTGTTTTTGACAGCCGAGATGGGTTTGCAGCTGAAAGTCTGGGGTTGGGGGGTGGTTGATTGTAGGGCGTGTGTGTGGCATCCGCATGAGTTATGGCTAGTACCTATGTCTATTACTTTACATTTGATATGGGTTTGCTTTTCGTATGCTAATTTGGCTCGTTCTCCGTAAATTACTTTACAAAGCAGCCGCCGTTCTTCATTAGTCCTGATAAATGAAATTACAGTTTATTTAATTAGTCCACAGTATGTGGTGTCACACGCATAGCTATTCCTCCCAAATCGTTACCAAAGCCGAACGACCATGATAACAAGTTGGACAATCTGTCGTATTGACATACCCTTATCACTCCGTATTGACGTTCAAAGTGACAAACAAGCAGAGAAATGTCAAGGAAAAAGATGGACGTCGGTTAGCTAAGTGCATTTATTAGAGTCGAAAACGTTGCAGCATAGTGAAATTCATGTAAAGCGCAATGATATTCCTATGTAACGTCTATGATTGTGGTGAAATATTTATTGATATTTCATATATGTAAATGTCAAACACAAAACGACATATTGGAATTTGAATTGTCTTGATAATTACGTCATTACATTAAATTAATTTAATTTAAATATTAGGTTTTAAATGACTTAAAGCCATAAACTATATTATTATTACCCAACTTATTTGACTAAAACTTTATTTATTTCGCTAGTCCGTCCGATTCTGGAGTATGGGTCTCCCGTCTGGAGTCCACAATACGGAATACATATTGGTCGTATTGAATCTGTACAAAAAAACTTCCTTCTTTTTGCTTTACGGCGCCTAAACTGGGATGCAAATCTTATCTTACCTTCTTATTCTAGTAGACTTCTTTTGATTAATTTACCATCTCAGCCAACCGTAGAACGATGCTTGGTACTATCTTTATTTATAACATTATACATGGTGATATTGACTGCCCCGACTTGTTAAGTCGGCTAAACTTTTCTGTGCCAAGTAGATTAACTAGAAATTATTTTCCCCTAATTTTAAATCATTGTAGATCTAACTATGCCTTGGCATGAGCCTTTCAGAGTATTATGTTCGGACTATAATAGACTTTTTCCTGTAATATCAAATCTTGACTCTCTGCCGCTCCTAAAACGATTGATACTTGCTTCATTGGCACAAGATTGATCTAACTTTTTTCCCCGGACCTTTACCTTTATTTTCCTATCTCGCGTCTATCTTATCGCGAATCGTGCCGTACGATACACGGCTGCGCCCCTCGGTCGGTTGGGCGGGTATGTGGGCCGTGGGACTCCGCGCGAAAAAAAAAAAAAAAAAAAAAAAATTAAACAAGTTGTGAGCACATTTATCTGAAACTCTGTTAAATATGATCCTTTTTATTTATATATTTTTAAAGGATGCTTGGGGGCAACAACTAACTTGACGTTTTGTTTATCCCACTCAGAAACACAAGCTCTTAAACGTATATGACTACACTGCTCCTCCTGCACGATGGGTAGAGCTGAGTAAACAGAATATAGGTCTTCCGGGAGAGTGCATGCACTGTATACTTAGTTGTATGTACCCTTCATACATATACAAGCATATGAATATCCTGCCTGACTGGACCCCCTCTCACGGCACCCCAATTATAACGCGCTAAACAATAAAGAAAATAATAATAAAACGCCAGTGCACACACATGTTTGTCGTACATACTAGAATGTGTGCATGTGTTTGTCCTGAGCAACCCTCGCTAATGAAGCTGCAGCTCAGCTCTGTTTGCACACGCAATTTGGCTTTGCCTGCCTCTTTCCTTGCCAGAGTCCCGGGAACCAGGACCTGAGCCTGAGTCTGAGGTGTGGTCGAGATTGAAACGGGGTCCAGGGATTATCACCAGCAGCAATAGACAGTAACGAAAAAGAACGGACCAGAACAAATAAGGCAAAAGGACCATAAGAGCCGAATAATTGATACCCTGTCGGGCGATTTACCCCGAAGGGATACTTTAAAAAAAGTACCCGAAAACCCTCAACAATACCTAACGAAATAAATGACTACTGTGTTCGCTCGTAAATTAAAAGTTGTTGGTTCGTAGTCGAATCGGTTCAACTCCAACCACCATCTGCTACAATACAAATTCGTCTGTACAGATCAGTTGGGGGTTTATAGGCAATAAAAACAGTTTAGACGTGGTAAAAATATAATCTGTTTAGCTATTAAATAATAAAAGCTTTCAAAACACTGTGTTTGGAAAAAGATAGTGTAGTTTTTAAACTTAACAAATCATTTCTAATTAGTAAACTCTCGATCCTTCGTTTTGATTGATTTAAAAATATTTTAATAAAGTTAAGAGCATGTGGTTTTTAGGCTTATCACGATTTTGAAACCATATTTTGATTTATGGAAATATGAATGAAATGGATTGTTAAATACATGACTAAAACTGATTATGTGATGTTGATTAACTTTAATACCCTCTTTATTGCCAGTGGCTTAGGCACAGTTTTTTAGGGCTTATCCTCCTCTTCGGTAAAATATTGTTTTAAAAAAGTATGCTTCAAAAAAATGGTGTCACTCCTCTTCAACACACATACACCTGAATACTGTTCTACCCATTCGATTTTTGTCCTTTAAGATTACTCATTAGGATTACTCTCTAAAATTCATGAAAGACAAAGCCTTCAATATCTGGAAAAACTTAACAGTGTTCGATACCCCCAACCCCCACTCCAGTGACCAATGACATTAGGATGGGTTTAAAACGAAGGGCAACCCCCCTCCCCGATTGGCCAGCGGGTTATCAATAATCACTGCAATCGCCTGCCGGCATCCGATACAGCAAATGTCGCTTTAGCTGGCCAAACACTTGATAGTTGGAATTGGATAGTTAGTTGTAGCTGGTGTTTGTTGTTGCCTTTGCCGCGGCATTATGTCAATTTGGAATATATTCCATTAACTACTCGGGAATCCTCCAAAGTACATAGAGAGTTACATACATACATACATACATACATACCTACATATATACATATATCTGAAAGCCTCGGGCAAACATGTGCGAGAGAGAAAGTGTGCTGGTAAGGGGGAAGGGGATGGAGAAAGAGAGGGAGAGAGGCCGCTTTGTTTGGCGGGAACAAATAGAAGTACAACAACACCAAATCACAGCTGCGGGCAGCGCTGTCGACATCGACTGCGGCGTCAACATAAAAACGCGCCGCCCGCTGGCATCTCTCCCCCCTCTCTCCCCCTTCGCGTTGCACACGCTGCTGCAACATTTGTTTTGACATTGTTGGCAGTTCTTTACCATCACCTATCCCGCTCGCTCCGTCAATCTGCCTGGCAATCCATTTTTTTGTGTGTGTGCTCAATGTGTTTGCCAGTGTTTGTGTTTGCTCTCGTACTCGCTGCGCTTTTTACCAATCTCCTTCGAGTGTAAAGTTTGAAATTAGTTTGGAAAAGTGTTGAAAAGACGCTCAGTCAGCGACACTTTCTCAATTCGTTGGGTTTGAGTTGACAGGATATCAAAACGGCTTAAAATGTATACATATGTATATGATAAGTATATTTCAGGAGAATTCAGTGACAGTCCCGATTGAGACGAATATCTTTAAACAATAGTTAAAAAGTTTGGTATGCTAGGTAGGGGTATTTCCATGTCGACATGTTTTTACATTGACTATATCCTGCAATCCTTTATTCCTTTAAACTGGATAAAATTGTTTGAAATAATACACCCGTTACTGATAAAGTAAAACTGTCACTAAAATCCTTTTCGACCAAATTTGGTTAAAAAATACTAATTATGTATATTTGTAATTTCCGATTGCCATTTTTAAAAGACAGAATCCTCAAAAATAACATTTCTTATGTCTTATAAGCAATTGTTGGGGCGCAACTGAAATCTATTCGGTTGAAATTCCTATATTAGGTAACACATTTTGTAAAATAACATTCAGTTCAGGAAACCAAAACCTGCCAGATTGACAACAAAAGTTAAGTAAGAAACTAAAGCCTAGTAATTCCTATAAGTTATAGTTAAATAAACTTTTTGAATAAAGTGTCAATAATCGTAAAAAGATAATTTTAACTGTCGCCGTTTAGAGGAAAACGTGTACAAACTTTTAAGAAGTCTTTTTCTTTGGTCCAAGAATTCGCAAGTAAGCGGGTAATGACTACCGAAGTTCAAGAAGTGGTTGGAGGGAAGAACTAAAATGTTGTTTAAGTAACCATTCCATAAAATCCCCAAGTGCGTCCACTATAAGATATCTCATGAATTGCAAATTTGCCTAGGCAAATGCTGCCTCAATCCTTCTGTTCCCCTGCCCATTCCCCGCAAATCGAACTTTTGGTTGGGTTGTTTTTTAAAGGTGGGGTATGTGTGGCCCTCCGTGTCAGAATCGTTTTGCATGGCGACCTACCTTTAATTGTCCTGCTCCTTAGAAATGCGGTCTGGACCTCCCCACTTTCCATCTCAACTCCAGGCTCTTTTGTGTGGAGCCGTTTACTTGCGGGCAAGTACGCCTTGGGGCGCAATAAAATGTTTAATAAATTGCAAAAGTGCGCCGAAAGTGGCGGAAAGGAAGCGGAAGCCAGTAAGGGAGAATATATATGGCTGGGAGTCAGGGAACACAGATGGCGCTGGTCAGGCGAAACAAGTCAATGACACATCGCAGATACAAACATATTCTAATGAAGCTTGAGTGGGGAACTCCAACTGCGGCGCACACACACACACGTTTTTTGGGCAACAGAGGGGGGCAGAAGGCGGGTCAGAGGCGGGGGCGTGTCACTGGGCGTAGCACTGGCGAGATGTTTGACTTGCTAGGCACGTAAAATGTATTGAATAATTACATTGGGCCGCCTAACGGCATACGAAATGAGCAGAAATCCGAGCTCGAATTCAAACTCAAACCGAAGTCAAAGTGGAGGCCGCGACAAGTGGCGGTCCGGACATTGGCCACGCCCCCCTGTCAGACCCCTCCCTCCTTCTCCCCTTCTCCCCTCTCCCACCTGCCTGGTGAACCTATCCTGCTGTCGAGTAATGAGCGCCACAGGAATTGGGAATTTCGAAACACAGCAGGAAATAAACATTTTCTGGTGACTACACCGCGACGAGAAGAAGAACGATAAAGATTGATGAATCCACAGAAATGCATTTCGGCCGACAATTGTTTTTCATTGGAACTCCGATTTGAAAAGGAGGGAGCAGGCCGATGGCCTTTAAGTAGTGCTAAAGTATCAATCAAAATGCGTGCGCTCGCTGGCAACAATCATGAAATTACATCGAAATTTTCGAATGCCCAGTCAAGGTGAAGAAGCCCCAACTTGAAACCGAATCCGCATCCCAAGTCTGGCATCGAATGCCTCAAGAGGCATCCGTAGAAAGAGCTGAGAAAACGGTTACCAAATCAGAGAAAACAAAGCGGGAACACAAAAGATGATTTATCATTACAGGAGGGAGGCAGAACGAAAGAACTGGTGGACTTACAAATTGAATTGCCAGAGGGGATCGGAAAAATTAGCTACGCGAGCACAGGCAAGAAAAGCATGTGGGAATGGCGAGTATTCGGTTTTATAAGACTACAGGCATAAGAATACCATAAAATGTTAAATATTAGTCTTACTTAAAAGGTTATAGCTGATCCGATTTTATTCGATAAACACAATTAAAATATAATAAGTTTAAGACATATTTAACTTTGAATGCTCAATGGATGTTTTCTTCGGATACATATATAATATTATCATCTAGTTCCAATTTGCTTGGCGATTGTGTGACTTAAATGAAAAGTGTTTTCCTGTAATTAGAATAAGACATAATTTGTCAGTCAAGCCACCCTCAAGTGACCATTCCGTTGCACAAAAAGCTTCCTTTTTTACGGATGGTTTTACGAGCTATTAGAAAACAATTATATTTGCTTTACCTGAGCGCCTTAAAACCCAATTTAATAAATGCCAAAGAAATTCTTTACAGAAGTTAAAGTCAATGTTTAAGTTTTAATTTATTTAAAATCAATTTACGCAAAATCTTGGCCAAATTCCCAGGAGCGGGCGGAGTAGGAGAACTGTTTCCGGACGGAATAAAAGAGCCAGCAAGGCACTGAAAAATCTTGCATAATTAAATTGTCCTGTTGCTGGTTTTAGTAAGTCTGTTTCTGTCTATATATCTGCCGAAAACTCAAACTCCCTCATTCTGTCTGTCTTATCTTCTCTCAGTCTACCTGCTTTCATTTGTTGCCTTATTGCTTGTGAAAATATTTGTCTAAAGCTCTTTGGCACTCAGAAAAACAATTTGAACTGCTTGAATTGAATTGAATTCAAAAATTTGAACTTTTGTTTTCCCGTTTTCTTGTGTTAAAAGTTAGATTTAAGCTTTGCAAGCCTATAAAATATTTCAGTTTAACACACAGTATTTTAGAATAATATGAATATGTTGTTAAGTATATTCGAAATATATTTTAGTTTTATTAAAAACCTAAAGAAAATAAAAAATAACTATACAAATAATTTTTTATTAAAATATATTATTATAAGCTATGGCTGTCAATCGAAATGTACAGGTTTTTCTGAGTGTGGCTGCGTATTCCGTTTGTTCACCATGCTCCTGGCAACATGCAACGTGCAACATGCCACACACTGTCAGTGTCTTTAATCCAGATGCGAGTGAAGCTAAATGTAGGCCCAGAAGGCAGTCGACAGGTGCTCCAGATCGAGTCTGAGCTGGGTTTTCGGGGTTTGCGGTTCAGGGCCATATCCACACACAATTACTGTGTTTACTTCTAGTTTTATTGCCAAAGCACCCGCTTCTCTTCAGTTAATTAAAGCTTGCCGGCAAGTGGAGAATCTTTGGGGTTCGAAGTGAGTGCGTGTGTGGCACTCCAGTTTGGGATTAGTCAGTGGGGCAGAAAATCCAAAGCAATTTGATTGGGGCTTTATGCGCATTCCGCATTTTATTTGAGTGGTGACCCCGACATGCAGCGTTCGCAGACAATTCCATTAACATTAAATGTTAATAAACGGCAGAGAGGTCCAAAGATTCCTCAACTGTCGTTCTTCGAATTGGGAAATGGGACCAGCCAAAGATCAGAGCTGGCGATGGGTCCCAGCTGATAAATTCATTTAATGCTCAGGGAACGGGAACCCAGAAAACACGAAGACGGCCTGAGGACCAATGTGGGGTAGGCAATGGCAACTGAAATTCGATATCATTTTGGGGGATGACGATGGTGATGTGTGCCCGATTGTGATAGTTATTACTGTTGGTGTTCCCATTATTGATGTTGCCTGGTGTCATTGTTGCTGTTGCCGCTTTGTTACTGCTGCTGTCATGCGGGGTTTCCCCTCAGGCCATCGCAGACTTACAAATGATTTTGATTTCAATTTTTTTCCCTTTTTGTTTGCCACCAACTATAACAACGCACCCCTCCACGCGGGAGATACAATTGAGGAGAATTTGACGAGGGGGAGGGAAAACTTTTATGTTACAATTTTCCATTAATACCACAGAATAGAGGCAGAGTTTGTGGGCAGACTTGACTGCGAAGTGAGGAGCTGGTGGTCTCCCACTGGGTTGCTCTGGACGAAAGTTAATAAATTCAAACACTTGAAACTCCATTTTTCTATATTATATTTCAACAAGAAAGGAAAGCTAACTTCGGGCGGAGCCGAAGTTGAAATACCCTTGCAGAATATTCTGCAAATTATATTCTCCAAAATCATTCATAATGCATTCTTAATACTCATAAAAAATCCCAACTTCCTAACTTTAAAAACACCAAAGTTATGGCATTTCCAATCGTTCAGTTATATGGCAGTTATATAATATAGTCGGCCGATCCTTATGAAATTTAATATGTCGGATTGATTAGGCAAAAATAAAACCCATAGAAAATCCCAACTTCCTAACTTAACAAACACCAAAGTTATGGCATTTCCGATCAATCAGTTATATGGCAGCTATAAGATATAGTCGGCCGATCCTTATGAAATTTGGTACGTCTGATTGATTGGCCAAATATAAAACCCATAGAAAATCCCAACTTCCTAACTTTACAAACACCAAAGTTATGGCATTTCCGATCAATCAGTTATATGGCAGCTATAAGATATAGTCGGCCGATCCTTATGAAATTTGGTACGTCGGATTGATTGGCCAAATATAAAACCCATAGAAAATCCCAACTTCCTAACTTTACAAACACCAAAGTTATGGCATTTCCGATCAATCAGTTATATGGCAGCTATAAGATATAGTCGGCCGATCCTTATGAAATTTGGTACGTCGGATTGATTGGCAAAATATAAAACCCATAGAAAGTCCCAACTTCCTAACCTAACAAACAGCAGAGTTATGGCATTTCCGATCAATCAGTTATATGGCAGCTATAGGATATAGTCGGCCGATCCCGGCCGTTCCGACTTATATACTGCGTGCAAAGGAAAGAAGGGTGTGTGCAAAGTTTCAATTCGATATCTTTAAAACTGAGAGACTAGTTCGCGTAGAAACAGACAGACGGACAGACAGACGGACAGACGGACAGACGGACAGACGGACAGACGGACAGACGGACAGACGGACAGACGGACATGGCTATATCAACTCAGGAGGTGATCCTGATCAAGAATATATATACTTTATAGGGTCGGAGATGTCTCCTTCACTGCGTTGCACACTTTTGACCAAAATTATAATACCCTCTGCAAGGGTATAAAAAGGAGTACGATTCCCGAACAAGAGTGCACAGGACGATAAAGGAGTAGAAAAAGCCATGGAAAAACCGGTCACCCAGGCACTCAACTTCCCGGCTACACTGGCGAAGTCACAAGAATTTACATATGAATGCCGGGAACGGAATCAAAGTGGGTAGGTGGATCGGGTATACCTCCAAGGAGCACTCACACATGACGTGTGGCCATAGACACCACTCACCCACAGATGACTCACATGCACTCGTCGTCGTCGGGCATTTTCAATTGCTAGTGAAGTATTAATGGCAGCATTTGAATAACAATGCGAATGCCGAGTCAGTCCGGCAGATTCTGCAATTCAAATGGAAACGACTGCCATGTCCCCAGAGATCCACAACCTCCTAGAACAAGTGCTGCAATTAGATCAAATTCGGGGGCTAATTTGAGGTGCATACTCAGACTGACATATCCATTGTTCCTATTAAGAACGTAGGGTACTCAATTGTCAAATCAATTTAACAAAGCAATCAAGTTTTTCAACCTCTTTTTAAAAATTCATTGAACAAAGTCGGAATGGAAACCTGTGTGTACATGAGATTTTTATTTTGTTATCTCTCAAATAACTTTAATAAATGTGTGTTTGATAACTCCTTGAACTGGACATTTTTATCAACTTCTTAATGTGGAATTATCTTCTCAAATACAGTGATGACGTACACGCCCCTTTTTATTTTAATCTTTCCCGAGATTGTTCCAAGGAATACAATGGTGCCAAGGGGATTACTCCTAGAATGTTACAAAGATTTTAAAAATGCACTTTTGCTGTCCATAGCGTCACCACCTTAATGTGAATCGTTATTAATGTGGACTCTTGGCTTCCTCTGCATACTGAATACCGCTCTTCAGAGGCGATTTCCAGGAACCTTCGACCGATGCCAGCCCACGTAGCATAATGAGCACAGATTTCAGGCGAATTTCGCCAGCTGAGGAAGAATTCACTAAAGATCAGCTGAATCAGTTTGTGGCTGCCCTGAAATATGCAAACGTCATTCGGATGCTGTTAATTATGGACGTGCGTTCCGACTGATAGCTGCATCTTGAAGGGAATCCATGTTGGGAGTGTATGTGTGTCGATAAAAAAGTATACTGTTTGTCTAGGAAACTGGGTTTTTATTCATTAATTTTTGACATTTACACAAAAAAACCGAAATTCTAGTTTTTTCGTATGATATGTCATCTTGCGCAACCAATTCTTTGGCAATTGTCCTACTGTTTTTTTCCAGGTAAGTTATCCCTTGTTGATTTGTATTCCCAAAATCTCTGATTCTTATAATTCCACCAGGCATTCTTGGTCAGTGCGTCGATTGTAACGAGCTTACATCGAGTCGTATTGCTGTCTATTTTCACCCGAGCTTGGGTGTCACTTGGCCCTCAACCCAAGTGTCTTCGATTACGAGAAGCTACCTGTCAGTAGATGCGGTGACTGTGTTGAGCACTGCCAATGCTGCAACAAGGGCGCCCCACCTGTCCAGTCCTGGACACAGGTCCCTCTTCTGGAGATTTTTGCCTTGTTGACCCAGGCGATATTCCTTGGAAGGTGAATTAAGAAGTCCAGGCTGGAGGTGGTGCGAACCTTATTGAATTCCGAACAAAGAATTGTATACTAGAGGATCATATACTACTTTACAAATCTCACGGGGTGCCTCAAGTTCAAAGAAAGTTCAAAACTAGAAAACCCTTATTTGTTTAGCTAAAAGTAAATGTTTTACAAGTAAGAGTACTGCAAAACTGAAGTCGATTCCATGTCCTTTGGTAAATACAATTTAGTGATTGAACCATTTGACCGTCCAATGCCATCTCTTAGTTCGTGAAAATGCCTAGAGTCCAGAGACGGCTGGTGGTACGTGACTGGGAACATTATTGTTTGCTTATCTACACCTAATTGCTTCTGGCTACACTTAATAATATGGCACTGGCATAGCCACAACGTCATCGTCATCGTCGTCATGGCGAAGTCAACTCCACCCCCGTCGGAAAATAAGGTGGAGGAGGTCTTGCTTGTTTGTTCGGTTTCCCACTTTGCGTTGGTCTACTCGCCGCTTTTTTCATTCAGCCCGAGATTTGTTGCACCATAAAAAGGGCTTCTCGAGATTCTTTCCCCTCGGCCCGCCGATTCCCCGCCGCCGCACTTCTCCCCAGGTTATTGTGTTCCATCAGAGGCAGTGAGATTCGGAGCCGGGTCCGTGGCTATTTGTTTGCCCATCCGTCGTCCGTTGTGCTGTCTTCTTGTTGTTTCTTGCCCTGCTCTTCTCGTTCTTTTCGCTTTTTCAATTTGGTGGGATGAAAAATTTCATTGGAATTGGTTTTTATTGTGGAGCCCCCTTCTGATGGATTTCTTTTTTCGGTAGGTACAAATTGTGTGACGCTAATGGAGCATGCGGGCGGGCGAGGGTCTTCGATTTTCCAGCGAAAGATGTTGGACATCAGACAGAGACATGCCTCATTAGCTGAGAAATTAAAGTCGTTTCGATCACCTTAAACTATTGAAACACTAACAATTGGATAGGAAACTTTGTGTTTAATTTCTAAGGACCATTAGGACGGTCGGTTCGGAGAATAAAATCATATTATTTTTCCAATTTTCCATTTCATTTTCCCCTTGGCATTTTCATCCATTTCGATGCCATCTATCTTGAGTGCTAATTGTTACGAATTTCCTACCACCTAAATGGAGTGGGGTTTGCGGGATAGGGGATGCTTTCAGTGGCTGTCCACAGTTTGCCCAACTCAAGAGGAGCAAAGGAAAGGAAGCTGGGAAGAGCAGTGGAAAATTCCGGGCTCTCTTGTTTCTCTCCATCCCTTTGCCTTTTCCCAGTTTTGCCCCTCATCCGTGTGTCGATGCATTCGTCGCAATGTGACAATTGCTAATTTAGCTGTGCGACCCGCCCTGCCCCCAACTGCAATTGGGGGCGTGGTCCAGGAAGTGCGTGACTCGACTGACTTGCAGTCTATGGGAATATCAATTGAAAAGGGGGCGGGAAGAATGGACGGGAATGGGGGGATGAGCGGCTGGTCTATGAACAATAATCAGGCTAATAAACATTTCATTCACAGGCCTCATTGAGCAGGGCCAATGATAACAACAACACGATGGCTGTCTGCATATGCCAAATGCTGAATAGGAGCCACGAAAACAAAGGCCCCCTTTTGCCTCTGCCCCTGCGGAAAACATATGGGGGCAGACAAGACGATTGCTTTCGTTTTCATCGTTTGGCTGTCATAATACGAGGCTCCAGACATAAACCGGAAATTATTGTTTTGGCTTTCTTTTCTCGGCCACAAAAGTTTTGCTTCGATTACGATAAGAAATCTGGGGGTGTTTATCCTAATTAGAAGGGAGAAATATTGTTGAGGCTTATACTTATCAAGTTGGTGGTCCATTTTATGAGCCCATTTACAAGTTACGACTTCACTAACCTGAAACGGAAAAGAAAATATGAAGTTTAGTGTTTTTCAGAACTTATTTGATTCAATTCTATTACAAGAAGAACTTAAAGAGGGTTACAAACGCAAAAGCACTCCCCTAAAATCACTTTTCCGCTGTAAACAGGCCAGACATCTGCACGTTGCAATCAAAGCAAGAACAATAGAACCACCTACAGACAGTCTCCAAACCCTTCAGCCTTCTATCCCATAAACTGGTTAATCCCACGCAAGCCCTAACGATTAACCAAGCCGAACCGAACCGAAACCCAAAAACAAACCCAATTCCAAACTCCAGCCAAGCCGAACCGCAATGAAAATTGCAGCCCAAAAGGAGTCCAGATAGGAACTGCAGATATCAATGTGGCAGGAGACGCAGATATAGCGACAGTAACGCCACCATAAACGCTGCCAGTAACAGTAACAGACAGAAAAAAACCGGGAACGGTAACAAAAGGCACGACTAAATGTGGGCTTCAAAGGAAAGTAAAAGAATTCCAATTAAAGCAATAGGAACAGGCAGCGAATAGAACGGAGGTTGGAAAATCTCGTTCAGGAATCATACAGACTTCCGATTTGGTTTTCAATTTCATAAAAAAGTATACTCTCCAGTGCACTGACCAAGTCACATCAGGATATAGCTTAATAATGTCCTTAAGTCCTCCAAATTCGCTGAATTATTTCAAAATATATTCCATATCATCTTTAAAACCTTTTATATATCATTAAAAATAGTATAATGGAATTGCTTCTTAATTAACATTGATATAAATAAAAGGAATATACAGACTATGCCTGATTTATAACTCTATCGAATGCAAATTATCCACTTTTAATAAGTGTAAAACACTTCAGGAAATAAACATTAAACTTTTTTATTTCTTGGCACTTTTTAATCGCTTATTTTACAGGAGATAATATTGTTTTTAGGTTTTAAACTAATTTTTAATCTTTAATGTAAAGTTTTGTTAGCACGCAAACGGAAGTGAACCCATTCAACATGGGAAAATAAAAGGGCAATGGGCAACAGGAAGGTCAAAGGGTAGGGGTCAGTCAAAAAGTCATCCCGCGGGTAGGCGGTACTATGGGAAATCCAAAGCAGTCAGCCATCTCAAATAAGCATATAGATGGGATTAAAGTTTACAAAGACCAACAAATAGCAACAGCATCGTTAACAACAAAATGAAAAAGAATAAGCAACGGAAAAGTTTTTAATACCCTGACAATAGAGGTTTTGAAACACAAAAGAGCTTGCAAAATTAGGCAAAAATCGTAAAAATGTTACTATTATTTAAGGTAAATTTTAGGGTAATTTTTATTGAAAAATATAGGGATATATAATGAATATTTTTTCATAAACGAAAATCATATTGTTTGCAACTGTCAAAAAACTTCCTCATAATATCTAGTTATCTACAAATATTAAGTTTAGTTTTATGTAATGTTAAAGACTTTGGAGCGAAAAAGTGTTAAATACTAGTTTAATTATCTTTTTATTTCCATATTTCTTTCGAACGATGTCAAGATTAAAGGACACATATTTATTTGTATATACAGAAAATGGCAGATTTTAAATATTTTGATTTGTTTCAAACTTGACGGAAAAAGAAAAGTACCCTTCTAGGAAAGGCAATCAAAATTGCATATCCAATGAGCGGAAGAGCGGAAGTGGCAAATGCAATAAAAAGGAGGCGGGAGAACCACGCCAACTGTCAAAACTCCCACGATGTCCGAATCTGCACTGAACAAAACGAACAAGCCTCGCACTCCGAAAGACGGGGCGTGCAACCCCTTGAGTGAGTTAAACAGAGGCGAACCCTGTCGAACGAACGGCGGTCGATTGGTTTGCAACAATACCAACATCTGAAGGGTTAGCACGTGGTCCACATCCAGCACAGCTGCACATCCACATCCACATCCACGTTCGTGCCGGGGTTCAGCTGGGTGTGCTCCTGATCCAGGTCCTGCTTGGGCATTTTGTATATTCAATTAACGCCCGCTTCCATGTCGAACACTTCCCCTAGTTGGGGCTCTGAGCTGGCAGGATTGGGTGGTTTCTATGGGGTAGAGCTCCTGCAAACCCACTTGTTTGCATTTCTAATGCAATTTGCGGCTGCAACGCTTTTGTTGCCCTGAACTGCCCTGCACCCAAATTGTGTGGCGTGTCGTGTCCATTAGCACCTCAACGCTCATAATACATATTCATTAATGCCCATCACGACTCCCTCGTCACTACCCCACCGTCGATCCTGAACACGTGGCCGCCAAGCGAGGGTTTAATTAACCTCCAAGGGGAGCTACCTTATCCGGGGTCAATCGCTTTAACTGCAGTGTGGCAGATACACATTTTCACCCATCCAAAACCACCTCTTTCTTATCCTTTAACCGGAAACCGTAGCTCTTCGAGTCACCGCAAAATGTTCTCATTCATTAAACTTTTGGGAAACGTAAAGCATAGTACCAGCCCCAAGTCAAACTTGATTGACTATTGTAATTGCTGTCCACCCCCCTCAAACCCCCTTCCAAAACACGAAATTCAAACCCAGAGATTTTGCCTGGGACAATCCGTTGGACTTGCTCCTTTTTTGTCTTACACATTAGTTAAAGCTTGCGGGCAGATTAACAACAAATAACTAACAAACACAACAAAACACTTAAGCGAAACACTTTTAATTTTACAGTACGGTTGGGATGTTATCCAGTGGGGAGGGGGGAGTGTAACCCCTTTTGTGGGTTAGTTGGGGGCGAACTTGAAACTGATGCCCGGCACGTGGTCGTGAGAAGAACATGACGCCCTCGGAGAGCAGACACAAAAGACAGACAGCCGAAAAACGGGCATAAGACTGGGTATTCGGCACTATTTAAATGCGATTTTCAGGCTGTGGCGAACAGGGGGTAGTCGAATTTAAATTGGGGGGAGGGGAGGGGGGGGAGGAGGGCAGGGCACCCTGAGCCGTCGGCACGCGCACAAATTAGTGAGCAGCAGATATGAAAGACTGGGCTCGTGCCATTCACTCATTCAGTCACTCGCATTCCCAACAGCAACAACAACAATGGGGTTGCGTATAATCAAAAATTAACATAACAATACTGTGCGCCGAGCAACAACAACTACAAAAGGAGAAAGAAAGACAGGCAATGTACTGCCGAGGCAGAAATACAAAAATACACGAATATCGAGATGAATTCGCACATGGCAAGAACTTAAAGCTAAGACTTCGATATCGACTGGGCACATAATGAAAGGGTTGGCTCAGGCAATGGGAATGCGATGCGATCAGGCCAGGGGTCTGGTGCTGAAGGTGAAAAAAGGGAGAAGAGTGCTTAAGCACCCAAGCTAAGGACAGACCTTTAAGCCCGGCGGTCCAACCAGGAAAGCAGCCTGGCTTCATCTTCTCAACTCTACACACAGAAAAACATTTCTGATAATGAGCAAAGATATTTGTATTTCTTAAGAAAGTGTTAGGTACTCGTATGATCAGTAAATTATATTTTAAAACACTTTACATAGCTTATAAACCGTAGGTGCTAAAATTTGTAATGTTTCTCCTTCGATTTTTTACTTAGCTCTTTGGATGTCATTGTTCATGCAAACAGATATATAATAATGGGGTTGGAAAACCGTTTCCAATAAACGTATGTTCCTAATTTTCAAGACTTGATTTTAACCAAAGATTTATGGGGTGTTACTAATAAAAATATTTTGTTCTTTTCGGCAACCAACTAAGATTAGCATATAAGGTTAAGCGTTAATAGTAGTTCAATATTGGATCAACTGTAATATTTTTTGGGATTTTTTGTATAGGTTTTTGTTTCAGTGCACTGAACACACGACGGGTAGACAAACAGAGGGAGGCAGAAAGAGAGAGTGAGCTGGGGAGACAGAGACAGAGCAGACAGGCACGCACACAGCCGCACAATTCGATAAAGAAAATTCCCAGCGGGCACTTAATTTACTGCTTGGCGTTCCATTTCATGTCCATTTCCCAGGCGTTCCCCTCACGCGGCGGTGAATACGCACTGTTGCCGCTTTTCTCCGTCTGAAGGATCTTGTTTTGCTATAAATATTTATCGAGCTCAGAACTAATATTATTAAATTAGACTATTTCATATATATATTCTCCTAAGTCATAATCATTTCACGTAACAAATCTCTCTCTCCTCTTTGGATTTTGATTATCAGAACCATCATTTAGCAGATAGCCTTGATCAATGACTTATTATCTTATCTTCTTAACATTAATATAATCCTCATCGTTATAATTGTATTATCTAAAAATATAATCAATTCTTAATCGTACTTATGTAGGTCCAACTCCTTTTTTGTTACCAGCAGTTATAGAAATTTACACAGTGCGATTCTAATAAATCTTTTTAGTCAAGGTCTCAAGGGAGGTATAACTTATTTTCCTCTCCTGATTTTTAATGATTCTACAAAAGTCAACGCTGTGTCATTGTGTTTCGGTTAGTTTCGGACCCCGTCGCCTGTAGATCCATTTGCATACATTCGATCCAACGCTTGAGTTCGTGTTTCATGGTTTGCAAACTGATTTCTTTTGCAGGGGAACTGACTTTTCGTCCTTCCCCCTCCTCATCACCATCCTTATCCTCCTTCCCCTGACTTCTCCGATTTCCCTGCCACGCGTGTCGCACACCCCGCAACTGAAAAGCCAACGAGGCCAGCGTAATCATCATAATAAGAGCGAGTAAGAGCGAGCATTATGATAATAATAGTGTGCCAAATGCCCAGGCCCAGGGTTTCAGGGTTTTTTCTGGGTCCTTTCAGGGTTGCTTGGCTGCCGCGACCAAGGGTTGCCGCGTCCTCAACTTTAGCTTCAAGTTGAGAGTGTGTTGTGTTTAGTTTTTAAAAATATTTGAGTTATTTGTGGAATGCATTTGGATGAGTTCGGTTTTAATCATTTGTTGTTTTTTATGGATGCTTAAAGCGGCTTTCAGGGGCACAACAATGAAAACGTTCCTCTCACGAAATGGCAGTGATCTATTCGCGTGAGTGTGCGAGGAATGTCGAGGGTCTTCCAAAAGGGTGGAAAGTCTGAAAACAGGGACTGTGAACTCAAGGATGATATTTTATATATATCCAGCTGGCACCATATATTAGCTATAAGGACATGACAAAAAAATTATATTCCTGAGGTAAGTGAATGGGGAGGAAGAGAAGGTTTCCAAGTGAATTAACAAAAAAATTAAAAAAAAATATTTTGATTGCATTTGGTACCCGAAGCTGCTTTAATGCATGTTTTCTTAAGTGTATATTATTAATAGAATGTGTTTTATTTTAATGGTATGTTATAGAGGAATACCTACTTAAGACCTTTTAAAAATGTCGTTTTTCATTTATATATTTATATTGCATTTAAAATGTTTTAAATGTGATTGCCTTTGGTGCTAGTAACATGCCCTCTAATGTAGTTTTGTCTAAACGGGGGTAGGGACATTTTGAATAGCTAAAGTCTGAATGAAATTAAATCCTGGATACCCTTATCCGAGAACAAGCTCGTGTGAGACAGCTGATACATCAGGTAGATAACGAATTAATCAGCACCAGCCGTAATCAAATTTCTGCTTCAGTTTTCAGGTATTTTAAAGCTAGAATAACCAAAGTGATTTGTTTGAGGAATCCCCTTCAAGGGCTTACGCATGTGGCAGTCTAATCCTATTTCAGCCTACCTCTACTCCTGCCACTCCTCCGATTCCCTCCACTCTTTGAACTTCACTTCCACATCACTGGCTCTAGAATAGGAGATGAGGCAAGAAGCCGCTTCTGTTCTCATTCATTCATCTCACTCGAGACAAAATCAAAATTCAACTAATTTGCATTTTCGATTTGCATATTTACACAGAATCAGCCTATCGTCGGGTGCAGTCCGTTCATCTCTCCATTCACCAACTCCATGCAAATGTTCCGTCATTGAAATTAAATTGATTGCAAATACTGAAGATTGACTTGAAGTGGGGATAGCCGACAAAGATGCGGATGCTGATGAGGATGGAGATCTGAGGGAAAAAGCTGGCTGGCTCCATGTTGATTTTTGATAACTTTTCGGGACTGGTTTCCAGCTGCACCCTCAGGTAAAGTCAAAGTCAGGCCCTGTAATTGCAGTTTGTGTGCTGAAGGGTTGATCGGGTTGCAATTGTGCCAAATGCCATTAATGAAAATCACAAACACCGTCGTCCCTCCACCCGAATTCAAATACGAATCCAAGCTCGAACCCGAACCCTTAACCCCCGGCACATGGCACGAAAACGCCACCCTAATTTGAAATTAAGCAGCCTTTGTGTGGATGGGGTTAAAGGGTGTGCAAAATGCATTACACAAGATGCGTTAATGGAAAGCCAAAAAGAATGGAGGGAGTAGAGCTGCCACTCAACGCGGACAACCTGTCCCTCCTTAGCAAGGAAGTCCTTTGAACAGGGACAAAGTTAAACACAAGAATCATTTCAAGTCTGAAAAAGTTGGGCGGTCAGGTCACTTGGACTATTTAATAAACTTTATTTGACTGCCATCCACTCGTCGCTCCAGAAAACTTGCACAGAACTTTCGGAAATTGGCACAGCCCAAATCAGTTGCGAAACAAGTTGATTGAACAATTTATCAAGCGCCTAGCGAGCAGAAGGCAAACATCTGAAGGACAGGGTGGGATGTGAAATTGAATGGGGTTGGGTTTGGGTGCTCATGTCATGAGCCAGCAAAAAAAAATGACAGCACGCGTCCATCTCCGACTTACTTTCTTACTCGAGGCTCAACCCCTGGCCCATCAGTGTTTACTTTGCCGGGATTTGATGCTGCCACCCCAGAGCTGCTGCTGCTTAAATTTATCTAAACAAATTGGAAAATTTTATAAAAATTGGTTTATGATGCTGACATTTGTACGGCATCCGGAAGGATGGAAGGGGAAGGAACAGAAGGATGTTGTCAGGCAAATAACAGAAACCAATCCAAACAAGAGCCAAAGAGGAAAAGTGCAGCGAAGCGTTCAGGGAGTGGGCTTAGGGTTTCAGTGGGTGTGAGCTTAAGACGCCAAGGTGCCAAGGGGTTTCCTCTAAATCAGAGAGTGCTTCCAAAACCCAACAGGTGAAGCTGCTGATGGCGCCATCAATAACGAGCTGACAGCGACATTCGCAAGTGGATGAGTGAAACAAATCAATAAGCCGGAGATGGATCCAAGTGTCACAGGGAATCGAATCGCAGTCGGTGTAGAGCTCAAGCTGTTTGAATGATTTAAAGTGGGCCAAATCAGTGAAGAACTACCAAGCGATAGCGAATTTCAAGCTGTTAACTGGGTGTCGAGGCCCTAAACTTTTCATAACCCATTAAGGAAATTAATATCATTTTTATTTCCAGTTAAACTTAATTTCGCAATATAAATCCAATCTAAACGCTTTAAATTACGCCAGCCGACGGCAAGTCCCCAGTCATTAAATTGATAAATAACCAAAACTTTGCTCATAATCGCCTGCGAAGCGAGCTCGTCTTGAAGGAAACAACTTCGTGGGTGGGGGGTTGGAGCTAAACCAACAGCAACATGGCAGTAGAGCCAAACATTTATCAAGGACCAACAGTGGGAAAGGCCTCCTCGTCCAGATACTCTCCTCCTAATGTCTATGCCGCGTCTGGAAATGTTTGCTCTAACAATTTGCGGGTGTCCGGCCGGAGGAGGCGGGTCTCTAGCCGGATGGTGATCCATTTAAATTCCGCACATAAATTAACGCACTGCTTGCCTATATCTCACATATGTCGGCAGGCAGTCAACTATGGCCACCAACATGTCCCACTCCCGCTCCAGCTCATCTCTGCTCCTGATGCAGCCTTTCATCCTGATTGTGGTCCAGCCCCGAACCAGGTCCTGCATCCGTTTTGCCGCCTCATTGGGCGGATCGTTTGGGTGACTGACTGGACGACATATTGATGTATTGGCTGCCCGAATTGAATGACTGTCCTGGCCAAATCTTGTCAGCGCCCGAATGTTACTAATATCGAGAGCAACCCCGACAACCTGAACTGCCCGTGCTCCGCCGGTGGCTTCATTACTTTAAATGCTTTACACGTACAGTGTTTAGGATTCGGCGGAAACAGGGGCAGACAATGTGGCCAGGGTGCTCCTTCTCTTCTTCTTTTTTGGCAGGGGTGCGAGGGCAGGCACAAACGTTCCATTGATGCAGCCGACGCACGGCAAACGCATTTCGCACGCAATTCAATCTATTTCCCTTTGTCAGTCGCAATCTTTTTGTCACGGGCTGCGAGTGCGACTGATGAGAATGGATGATGTCGCCGAAGTTGCCGGCTCTTTTTTACGGTTCTCTGTAGTGAAAGCGAATGTTCGGAGGAGGATGGGCGTCCACCTCACTATTTGCTGATTACAATGGTGCCACATATTGCTTTTATGGCGCAGTGCTGAGGGAAATACGACACGTGTAGATGGATAATAATCAGCATACAAGGCTTTCTCTTGAGCAAAACGGACTACATTTTGATCAGAAACTTAAATAAAAAACACCGAAAAGGCAAAGAAGATCATTAAAAAACATCATGTTCGATTTAGATTGGATAACGTTAAAGACTAAAAATCACATGTACTTATATTCCAGTTCAATAAAGCAAAATTACTAAGCTAGGTGATTTACGACGAAACAAGATTAAAATCATGTCGTCAATATAAATAAAGTTTTAATGATATGCTTGGAATGTGATATTATATCTTTTTTACTTCCTTTTTTTCATGAGATACCCAGTTTTATATACGCCATACCAATTACTCCACTTATGGTTCCATTTCAGAGACTTTTGCACATCCCAGTCCAATATAATTCCCCCATTGCTGACTTCGCAGAAGTTCTTCCCAGAAGTTATTCCCCTTTTTTCCACTCACCACAAAACGTTCTCCATTGGCATAGCTCTCTCCTAACGAAATTAAAGTCTTTCAATCAGAATGTGTCCATGTGTGTTGCATGCCACTTAAAGTTGAACAAGACTTTGGGGGTAAAACTATAAAAAAGTGTTACACGGACAATTAAGTTTTTATGAAGCATTTCCGCTAGGTGGCGCTTGTGAGCAGGCAAGTAAACAACGAGCACGAAAACAAGTGCACACACACAAAAGTACATACAAACTCATATGCGGAGAAATACTTTGACTTTCTTTCTAAAAGCAGGGTGAAAGCATGAGGAGAAAGAGAAAGAGTCAGAAAAGTGGGGGGTGCACTGACCATGTACACAAAAGTACTTGTATGTGTTGGTCTTTTTGTTGGCTATTTCTATTTAAATACATTTTAATTAGTATTTATTGTTTTTTCAGACTTTACGGCGCCGTCATGAACAGAACAAAAAGCGAACACGACCCTGCCTAGCACTTAGCCCTTGCCAAATTAGACATGCAACAATAATGACAGCGGCAACAAGGGGTTAAGTTAATTCGAAGGCACGCACACACACAGGGATCCAAAGGACCCCACCCAAAAACTGATCCAGTGCTACCCATCTATCCCCCCTCCCCATGAAAAATCCCAATCAGAGCTGCTTCTTTTCTGGCCTCTCTTTCGGCGGAGCAATTAACTACGCTTTGATTAACACTCCACACATCCGAACGCTGCTGGCGGCCGTTGACAAGGACGACGACAGCTCAACCACCCACCGACCCATCAGACTGCCACCCCCCACCCACCGCCCACTGCCCCAGCAGAAGCCCCTTAGCCGCTGTCTGTTAAGTAACAGCTGTCAATTACACCCGCGCCAGCTTAGGCGCTGTTAAGGCAGCGCTCGACAGTCCTTTGCACTTGGCTTGTCGGGAATTCCGGAGTCGGTCCCGGCCTCTGTCGTCGGGAACCCCAAATCGGACTCCGCGTCCAACGATTCAAAGTTGGGACGTACACTGTGATTAAATAGTCGACATTAAGCCATCTATAATCGAAATTATAAAGATATAGTGACTTGGTTTGAGAAGGGTTTACTATACTAGGCAATTTATTTTCGAGTGCCTATGGTTCTTCATTATTCAGTGTTAACATTTCGCCTTGTATTTAAAAATTTGAAAACCAAATCAGCAGAGAATTAACTCGAAAACAAATTGTTTATCCTGTTTTCAAGACAACCGAAGTTTCAAAAATTTTTTAAATTTTTTGTTCGGTCTTTTATTTTGAATACCAATGAAAACAAATCGATATAGATTCAAAAAACCATGCAGTTACATGGCTTTCTTTAAATGGTTTTTGACATAAATGAAATGTAACAGTTTTTCAAATAAAAAAATTTTGATTTATTTTTAAATATTGTTACTTATTATTTTCAAATCTTGTCATCAGGTTTTTATTTATTTTGAAGGTTTGTTGTCACATGCCTATCTTTAAAAGGTTATTGACAAAATTAAATGAAATAAACAGAGTTTTACAAATAAAAAAAATTATGATTTATTTTTGAATCTTGTTACTCATTATTTTCAAATCTTGTTATAAGGTTTTTATTTATTTTAAAGGGTGTAATTAAGTAAATGTTCAGCAAAACTAATTTTAGTTGGTATCTATACCGGGAAGGGCAGATATTTCTGTGAAATTGTATTTTTACATTTTGAGCTATAATTTTGTGCAGTGTGACTGTCGCTTGGTGGTAATTAAAGTGCACTTCGTGCTTTTGGCTTAGTTCGTGCGCCATCGACTGGCACTTTGTTAAGTCTCGACCTCCCCGTCGCTCCTTCTCCAATTCCCGCCGTTGACTTCCGTTGGCGCTTAACGGATGTGTCGCTTTGGGTTGTACTGTAATAAGTTATGACACTTATAGCGCCCACTGTGCGTGGGCCGTGTTGCCCCAAAGTGTACAAAGTGTAAATGAGTACTAGTGTACTAGTGTGAGCACGGATGTAAGAGCCACCCCTTTGTGTTTTGGCCACAAGAAGTTCATTGAAGCGCATAATCGCATGTTAAATGTGTTGTAATTAAAATATTAATTTCTTGGTTCTTGTGCCCGTCTCATCAGTCGGTAGTTGGTTCCCCCGATCCACTGCCCCTTCCCCACACCGCTCCCCGTCACCATCAATCCCATCAACGTCGTAATCAGCATCATGGAAACCATAATCATCCACAATACCGTCGTCGTCACCGTCTGCTGCCTTGTGGTTTTTCGGCTGTTCTGTAATTATAGTTTTCTGCATTTCTTCTGCCTTACATGAAACTTGTGTAGAAAGGGGCACACATAACTTTTTGTTTTGAAAAGTAAGAGTAGGATACGAAGAAAAAAGAAACATAACAAGGATTATGGATAGACAGACTGCTGAAAAGTTTTTCCAACTGAAACTTTGAGGAACTGAAACGCAGGAGTTTGGTAGATATTAGTTGATTATATCAGGTCTCCAGCAAATATATATTTTGAAATCAATACAGATCGTATAATTCGAGATTGTATGTAGCTGCTCTTAGGTCGCAAAAGATTTTAAGGAAATAATATCTAGGGCCAGACCCCAATCACGTTCAATTTGTTTGCCCTTTTCCATTATACAATTCAGTTTAAATTTCAGTAATGGAATTAAAAACTCACTTAACTTGACTGTTTACATTAGATCCATTACGAAACCCGTGAAGAGCACAAGCACAGACACCCTAAAAAAATATATATTACTTAGTCAGTGCCCTGAATTTTCCAATGGACGTTCAACCACCCAATCTTCGGCTGGCAAACTGCGGTGTTGTAATCGGATATAATTCCTGCTCTCCAGAGAACAGGCAGCCCGGGGCCAAAGCACTGGGTAAAAAATATAGCCATACATAGAGGACTAAAGACAAAGGCCTCTGGTCCAGGACACACATGGATCGGATCCCGTTTCTGGTTCTGGCCATGGCAACTAAGCCGTCAGACATTTGGGCTTTCACATTTGATTTTATAATAATAAAAAAAACAAAAATTGGAAAAAATGAAATAAAAAATATTCTACACGGATAACGAAAATTTCTGGGGCCCCAAGTGACACTGGCTTTGGGCTGATGAAAGGGGCGGAAGTGGTTGGGTGTTATAAACAAAAAATTAAGCGCATACGTGAGCTGCATGCGATTCGGAATCCTGTCCCTCTGGTCCTCCTCCTTTCTGTTTGCTGTCTGGTCTTTGCTAGTCTGGCCTTTTTGCTCATTATGTGCGATATAGAAAAAAGGAAAAGCCAAGAAAAGCGTTCCGAAATATGGCTGGGAACTACCCTCTCGTGTGTGTGAGTGTGTGTTATTGTTATTAAACGAATCCCCGGATCGAATTGAGCCCGGGTACGGTCTGTCTGGCTTTGGGTTTGCCAACCGTGCGTTGCCGGCATTTTGTAATCGAGACTGACCGCAATTGTATATCATTACCTGTCCCGTTTGCCCGTTAAAAGTCCGCAGACACTACTCCTCATTAGCGCTGGGCATCCAGATATAGGGTTTTGCCAGTTCAACGTGTCAATAGATAGGACATGACACCTAAACCTCAATAGCTGTTACTGCACCTATACTCATTTTATGACATTTCTGCCTCCACCGCTTTTCCTCTGTGTAATCTGGCCATGTTACGTTTTTTTCTCTCTAATTGTCCTGAGTCAGGAGTGGCAAAAAAAAAATTGCATTTCAATTCAATTCGTGATGTTTATCGGGCCTCTGGCAGTTGCCCGGACAACCCCCTTTGAGCGCCAACAGAGCCACAAGGAGAGCCAAATCTATTTTCCCGGCTTATCCACTCGCGACGTTGTGCCAACTAACAAATGGCTTTCATTTCACTTGACGACTTGCGGCAGATAAGCTTCAGACCCCGTCCTCTTCCCAGATCAAATGGAAATATTAGTAGACCAGCAGCTAGACGGAACTGGGACCCTTGTGCCTAGCCTCGATTTCGCTGCACGTGACCAAACCATTTCCCCTCTCGGTGTAATTTTCCGACGTGTACTTCACATGTCTATGTCCTGGCAAGGACTCTTGAGCCAACCCTGTAGTTGGTATTTTCACGGTTCGGTCTGGCATTTCCTTGGCTGACTGGCAATTACAATTTCATGCCTGGGCTTCGAACTCGCTTCGAACTCGCTTCTCACCTTAATCAAATTCTGTCATGCTGCTGTATAGGTATACATGTACTATTTGTATACTCCTGTTTCGTGTTTGTATAAATTATGTTAATGGCCATTTGTCGCTATTTTGGCCATTACCTTGTCAACTCTCAGAGTCTTGCCTCCATAAATAAATGGACAAATATGTAGGTTAATGAATATAAATGTCTTCATAAGGGTCTCAGTGATTTCTTCAAAGGCTCTAACGATTCCTTGTAAAAGAAAGAAGTTGCCATGGTAGATGTGTCAAGTGATATAGGCTTTGATACTGTCCATAAGTATTTCATTTACATTCTATGCATTAGTTATGCAAGGGACCGTAATCTTTATAAATAATACATTTTAGTTTTATTTCGTATAGAAATCGAATTTTGAGCGAATCACAAAATAGTTAATTTCTCTGATTAATTAGAAACATTTAGTAATCCTTCTTTCAATCATATTATTACATCAACTTCTTGTACTGTGCAAATGCAAACTTCTTAATTAAACCCTTTAACATCAACGGTTTCAAACCTAAAAAAAATTGAAGAAAAAAATTTGTTATTATAGAATTTTGAAAGCTAGTATGCGTTTGCCTGTTTTGTACGTTCAAAAATGATACAAAATGGCATTGCTTAAATTTTAAGAATAGTTTTCTAAAAACACGTACGTCGTGGGAAGATTTTGTGGCCAGGTTCGGCGTCTGTAACCGAAGTCTATCATTAAAGGAAATTCAATACTGACGTTCTCTTTTTCAATTAAAATTCGTTACAGAGATAACCTCTAAAACTAAAAAATCTTTCACATCTATAAGTAGATATTCCCCTTGAACTACATTTCCAGCCATTGAGCACTGGCCCGTACTTATCTGCTCGGAGTGCCTTATTGAATTGTGATTCATAAATAACATTTGTTTGATCCACCCATTGTGCCGCCCTCCTTGACAACCGAAAGGCGATTGGGATCGGCTCTAATGGCCCTAAAAGCCACCACCCATGAATGCTGCGCAGGGATATTCCAAGGAACGGAAACTGATAATCCTTTCCAAGTACACGCATGAAATGTGCCACATGCTGTGTGCAGTAAATGCAACATTTGTGTCCAAGGCCACCGAAAGCAGTTGTGGTGGTGCTTCTATCGGTGGTGGTTCAGGTCCCTTCCGGGTGTAAGAAGAGTCCGTGGAAATGAGCCGACAGCCGCGTGCACTGTAACTCAAAACAATTTGGGCAAACAATTCAAGTGGTTTGGGTGCGAGTTCGGGGACACGTGCAGGTCCTAATCCCGAAATTAGAGCGAGGACCGCGCCGCCAGAAAGGGATGGATGTATGGATGAAGCTAGACCAGCTGGGAAAATTTACCTGCAACGAAAAGAGGAGAATACCAGCGTTTTTAATTAAATCCCTCGCATTAAAACATAAAATTTGTGTGCGGTGCTATTACTTTAATGCTCTGTACATGTGTGCCCAGACCAAACCGGGCCAATTAGGATTCATAAATCCGGGTTCCGAACTTTTTACCAGCCACCAAATTGCAGGAAGCGCTGGACATAAAAACCATTTTGGGATCGAATGGACAACAAAAACACAGACTCAAATTGTTTGACAATTAAAAAGGGAGCAATCAAAATTTTGGACAACCAGCCAAAAGCCAGCAACCCAATGCGATATATATATAGATGTATTACACTGTAGCGGGCTCTTAATCAACAGGGATCTGAATGTGCCGAATTTGGCAGCAAAATAAGCGAAAAACGGCGCACAAATAAAAATGTAAATATTAATAAGCGTCAATATGCGTTCAACCATGGTAGAATCCTGTTCAGCTCAGCGACGGAGCCAGCGAATTTCAGGCAAACAAGCGAGCAAACAAACACAAATGCCGTCAGGACCTCCCCCTTCCCTCCTCCATTTCCCAACCTCCAACTCCTCATCCGTTCACCCCCAAACCTCAGTTCGAGCAACCCAGAACCGCACACAGGAACAGCAAGGAAAACATTCAGTCAGACGCCGAGGGGAGATGGTAATCTACCGCCACCCACACACCCACCCTTTCGCCCTAACCACCATATATACCCTGCCTGGAATTGGGTGCTGTTGTGCCACCCACTGAAACCGAACGCCGTACTCCTCGTCGTCGTCCTCGTCCTCGTCCTCGTCCTCGTAGTCGTCGTTTACCACTCGAGCGGACTCGGACGGAGTCGGTCGGACCAAACGCTAATGTGGGACTAAACGCGAGCCGGAGACCGAAACCGATTTCCGCCGCGGGGCCAATGGGTTCGAATCTGTCTACAGTGGGTTGAGCAACACACACAGCTGAATTGGGAAAACACAAGGGAGAAATCTGCGTTTCATAACTTATTAGTAATTATTTTGATTTTCAGAATAATTAAATTGTATTGCACAAGAAATTTCTACATTTTATTCCGATGCACAAATCCTTTAAACCTTAAGACAAGCCAGCAAAAATATAGAGGATTGACAGCTTAAATGTAAGAAGGATTTTGATAGCTATTATTGCTTAGAACAAGAAAGGAAAGCTAACTTCGGGCGGAACCGAAGTTGAAATACCCTTGCAGAATATTCTGCAAATTATATTCTCCAAAATTATTCATATGATGAATTCTTAATAACAAACACTAAAGTTATGGCATTTCCGATCAATCAGTTATATGGCAGCTATAAGATATAGTCGTCCGATCCTTATGAAATTTGGTAGGTTGGATTAATTGGCCAAATATATCACCCATAGAAAATCCCAACTTCCTAACTTAACAAACACCAAAGTTATGGCATTTCCGATCAATCAGTTATATAGCAGCTATAGGATATAGTCGGCCGATCCTTATGAAATTTGGTACGTCGGATTAATTGGCCAAATATAATACCCATAGAAAATCCCAACTTCCTAACTTTACAAACACGAAAGTTATGGCATTTCCGATCAATCAGTTATATGGCAGCTATAGGATATAGTCGGCCGATCCCGGCCGTTCCGACTTATATACTGCGTGCAAAGGAAAGAAGGGTGTGTGCAAAGTTTCAATCCGATAGCTTTAAAACTGAGAGACTAGTTTGCGTAGAAACAGACAGACGGACAGACGGACATGGCTATATCAACTCAGGAGGTGATCCTGATCAAGAATATATATACTTTATAGGGTCGGAGATGTCTCCTTCACTGCGTTGCACACTTTTGACCAAAATTATAATACCCTCTGCAAGGGTATAAAAATACTTAGGTGCAAGTCTAAAAGAATATTTATCATATGTATTTATTTAAATAATTTGTTGGGGATGGGAGCCAAAGGTATTTATTGCAAAAGTTATCTTAACAATTTAAGGATTTAATCCCTAGAAGTAAAAAATATTTAAAAATTTCCAATTATGGTTTTTCTAAGTTATTGATCAAAAATTACATTATATAATGTTTTATTTTTAAGCCACGCAAGGGATGCTTTTACTATAGCCTCTTATACCTGTTGGAACCAACAAACCCATCTAGCACAGCATTGTGGTTTTAATGGTAGAGTTTATTAATTTAGGAATAATTTTCAGATATATAATATGCATTCGAAATCTAATATCTTTTTTCGTAATAAATTTCTTATTGTTCACATCCCTTCTGAGTTCCACTGTGTGGAAATCGCTGGCTGATTTTTTTTTGGCCGATCCCTTCCTACACACGCTCGAACACCACACCCTCCAAAGAACCCAATCGCCCGCCGGTGCCCGCCGCCATCATCATATCAACATCAAGTCATGGACTTTTGTGAAATGGAACTTTCAACACCGGAAGCAGCGTGTTGCATGTATTTATGTAGATATTAGCGCAGCGGCTAGCCGTTCAGCTTACCCGCCTGCCGTCCTTTCGGCCCCTTCCGTTCCGTTTCGTCCTTTCTAACCACCGCTCCTGGCCAGAACTGTTCCGTACCGAAGCGAACCGAACCTTATGGCATCGTGGGGAGTTAGTCCCCTTGGCCCGCCGTTGTTATATTTCATAAGCGCGACTATAAACCAGATTTCGCAGCTCTGCAGCCCCTTCATCACAGGGAAACAGTGTGACAGGGGTAGTCAAATTAAGGTCCGTGTTTCTGTTGGTGGAGATGCACGGCACACAACTCGGGAAAAAAAGAATAGAAGCAAAGTAATGAATCTCTAACTTTTTCCTCAGCTATTCAATGAAATTATGCATTCATGTCCCATCAAGGATTTGGATTTTGGGCTAGCCAACGAAGTTGAGTATCGGGGAAAAACGTTTAGCTTGACTAAACTCCAGTTGGTTTGGTTTAAGGTAAAAACCAACAATGATTGAAAGCAGCTTGCAATGGATTAAGTAAACAGAAAACTGGGATTGGGGACCTTGATCCAGTAAAGAGATTACTTCACTACATTGCTTTGGGATTGAAATAGGTTCAATTGAATGCTGACCTCTGGCAAACAAACTGGAGTAGTCCTAACAAACAGGTTTCTGGTCAGATGGGAGTGCTTCGTTTTCCAGTGGTCAGAAAAAGAGAACCCTTCCTTGAAACAGCCGGTTTTCAATAGCTCGTGCCGTGATGCCAACCCTGAGCCTTTAATCAAATGCAATGCATGCAGCAGCCTCGTCAGGATTACCTCGTCCTTCCCGCCGTAATAAGTTGTTATTGTTGGCTGCCGTTGCTGCTGCTGCTGCTGTTTCATTTAAAAAGTGTCACGCGGCCAAAGGACTCGCAGGACTCCCTGGCTACCTGACAACCTCGGATGCATGCATCAGCAACATCAATGAGATGTGTAAGCCTTTGACTTGCCGGGGGGTTGCCTCACGGCACTCGCTCAGAACCCAAATAAAAAAGAAACCTGTTTGCTCGGAACTTGTTCTCGGGGGTTCCTCGGCCACTGTCCACTCACTGCCAATAGGGGCAGCAAATCTCAATGGGAACGGAGAACAAAGAACCGAGTGAGTCGCGTGTTTCATCATAATTCAGGGCTTCGAACGTTGACTGTCGATTTGGGGAGGGGGTTGCTGAACGGTAAACGATTTTGCGATAACATCTGCGGCAGTATTGCGATTGAGCAGCGAGGGTTGCTGTTGCTCATTGCATAATTATGCCATTGTCCAATGAAGTTCGCAATGCTGTTGCTGCCGATATAATCTAATTTGCCAAATTCAGGGGTTCCTCACACGGTTTCGGGGTTGCTTCCATGCTTTTTTGGAAAGTAATGTCGACCCGTTGACCCAGAAGATTTCGTGCTGTTCCTTTATTTTGTGTTTTAGTTCAGTATTACCCAAAGCTTCCGATAAATATACCCATGACAACACTCGCAAGGAGCAGTGATAATGCTCTGGCATAAAGAAATCCCCAAGTCCAGGTGCTCAAGACGACGGGGCCATAAAACATTGGCGGTAAAATGCCACCAAATCCCCGGCATAAAGCGCACTTCATAACTCATTTGTTGCCAACTCACAGGCGGAAGTGAGGAGCACATCCCCACCCTCAAATACCGCCTAAACCAACCTCCCCCCTCCAATGACACCACTCGTTGCCCGTTTTGAATGTCTGTTTGTCGGTTGGCTCATCGTGTGTAATGGCAACGATTTTCACTCTTTTGTATTTGATTTTCGAAATTGTAATGCCAAGCAATTTCGGTTTCAGTTTCAATTCGTTGGGGGGCGAAAAGGGGACACAAGGGCGGGTATGCCGGGGTGTAACGAATGCGCTACATTTGTCAAATTAGCCAGGGCAGATAAGCGTAGGGCGAGACTAAGGACGAGCAAGTTTTCCCAAAGCGAATGCAATAATCCACTTCTTCAGCAATTACTTGTGTTTATATTTATAGCTATCTGTACGTGAGAGATTTTGAAGGAGACAGGGAAGGTAAAAGATGCGTGAGCTTGTCAAAAGTTACACGATATAAATGGCTACTTGATCTGCTTTGGAAACGCTTCAATTTACGAAAGCGTTTAATCTTAGAAAATGAATCGAACTTCTTCCGCATATCTGATATAATTAAGTGTATCAATTTAAATGTAGGCAGGAACTTGTAGAGCACTATAGGGCCAACTTTAGCCGGCTTTTTAATCCCCATCTCCTGGCAATCGGTGTTATTGAACTGAACTTGACATTTTGCACTCGCTGCCAGAGTACACGCAATAAAAAGGATAATACGCACACAGATACACAGGGATTCAGCTGCAGACACGGATATCAGCACATCCACAAATACCCATGCACACACCCAGGCTGACGCGACCCCAACAACAGGAGGCAGCTGCTGTCCTGTCGGGTCGGGTCGGATTGGATCGGCTCAGTTCGGATCGGGTCAGGCTGCACGAATAATAAAGCCGGATTCGGAGAGTAGGCACCGTGCCGCAAAAAACAGGATGAAAGGACACGCGGTGCGTTTATGAAATTATTTGTTGGTTTGCAAAATACAACAGAAATGGGAAAAGCAAGGAGGAAAAGGAAATATTGAAATATGCAGGCTGGGTTTTTATGGTCCCGCTATAAAAGGCCCGCCGATGAAGGCTTAAAGTGAGGAATGAACGGAAAAAGGAGATATGCCATGTTAAAGTACATGGGGCTTAAAACCATTTAAATGATATTTTCGAATAAAAAATATTAAAGCATCATATGGTTTTAGAATGCACTAGTCTGTGTTAAAGTAAAGTGACTTAAAAAAAAAGACACTAGGCTAATTTAGTTTAACGCTATGTTTAACACCATCGTTTTAGGCTCAAATGATTTAAAAATATATTTACATAGCAACAATAAAGAAGGAATGGTGCCAAAGTCATTATACACGGAGCGGGGAAAATCCACCTAGGCTGTATTGTCCTTTGCCTGACAGTCGGGATTCGAAGCAAATTATATTTAAGGCAGCCGGCGCAGAGATTTTAATTAGTTGTAATGTCAACGAAATGAGTTTATCTCATCTGGCAAATGGATCCGCCCACGGGTGTTCCCCGCCGAAGTTAATCCCGCCTGGACGCACCGTTGATCCTCATCCCAGCCTAAGCTGTGCCATAAAAACCCACTTCTTTTCGGGTCGCTTCTTGGGCTTTTCCAACTGTCAGCTATTTAGGGCCAGGAGTGGGATTAACCGCGGCAGTAGAAATCTCAGCCAGCAGCTTGAGTTGCTCATTAGCAGCCTAGTCGCCTGCCTGGGCACACAAGGATCTCCTAGGATAGCAGGTCCTGCCTCAATCGCACATTGCACGACTCGCAGGAAAGACAATTAAATATGGCACAAAAACGGATTAGCGCCGAGCCAACAATGCGTGAGCAATGAAGGCGCTCCCTCCATTCTGGCCTTTATGGACGAGGCATTAAAATAATTTTTATGAAAATTAACTCAACTAAAAATAAGGCAAAGGATAAACGCAGTACGTAGTGTGTGTGTTTGTTCGTGATAATTGTCATGTGTCCTCGGGGCAGGCTGTCTGTCTGCTGCTCGCCCAACGCCTGTGTGAACTTGGAAACTTGATTTTGCGGAAGAAGACAGGCAGCAGGAGCGACATCTGGCGCTAAGTAAAAACCGTGATACACACAGGCAGATGGAAGGACTCGGCGGCGGGACATTCGGGGGAGCTGCACACGTATCCTGGCCCGTTAGCGGGGCCCCGAGGTTCCTCTTGAGGCTGAAGCCCAAGCTAGCAAAGGATGCGCGCGCAGCAGGCGGAGGACGCCTGAGAAAAAGGAAGTTGGGCCGGCAAGGAATGCGAGTCCTGCGAGCTAAGGAATTGGAAGCGCCGCTCGTCGTTTGCCAGGCAAACTTTAAAAGGCGGCAGTGTAGTGGCAGGGTAGGGGAAGGGACGAGGCGGGGCAGGAGCGGTGAGGACATGGCCGGGCAGCGTGAGAACATTTTCATGCAGGATATTTTTTCAGTTCAAGAGTGGAACACACCCTGGTGGGAAGTGCTACCCCATCGCACTCGCACAAACACACACACACACACTAACAGCTGTGAAACAGACTGCTTATGAAATTTCCCAGTATTCTCAACACTTCCGCGTTGCTCTTACCGCTCTCTCTCTCTCTCTTAGCTCTGCACATGCGCTCTCGCGGAGACCACAAAATACTGGGATGTGCCCCAGTCCCTTTCTCCGGCTCCCCCTTCACTAGTACTGGTGAAGTGCACTTCACTGGCTGGGTAAATATGTATAGCTCTTCTCTTCTTCTTTCCTACTGGGTTTTTTTTTTATTTTTTTTGGGTTGAGCTCTTCTTGCTCTCCCGTTCTTCTTCTCCCCGCTCTTTGGGTGAGCTCCTTTCATGCCGTCGCTCGTGTGGTTGGGGGTGTTATGTATTTTTTACAAGTGTTTAGTCAAATTCGTTTGGCATTTCAGGAGGGGGCGCCGACGCCCCACCCCTCCCCACCTCCGAGCCATCATCCGTTCTCGGCGTGCGGTGAACTTAAAGAGAGAGGGAAAGCGTGAGGCTGTGGGCGGGGCGATTTGTTTACAAACGTGAGGCAAAGCCAACAAGAGAAAAGTCCCTACCTCTCGCACCCCTGAAAGCTGGAAAAGACGGAGAAAAGGCATTTTAAAATGAAATTGATTTTTAGTGTGACGAAAAGCGGCCGTGTGCAAAGAAAAACCAAGGGGGATGATGTCGGGGGATTAGGTGACATTAAGAATATTTGGCGTCCAACATGGGGCCACGAATACAAGTCAATGAGAAACGGAACTCGGAAACAAATGCCTCAGAAGTGTTATGTTTTATTTTTTTGCAACTTAAGGTAAACGTAAACTTATTAATAAACTCTAAAATTATTATTTACAAGTATTTTGGATTTCAGGTAATAGGATTGCTGTAAAACTTCTTAATAAGTCAGAAAGATAGCTCTAAAGAATAAGAAAAATGTTTTTTAAAGTTACCATAAGTTAGAAAGTCAGAAAATGCGAATTCGAAAACAATACCTATTATTTTAAAGTATAAGTTAAGATCGGTGCTCCAGATCCCAAAGATGTTGATTACCTCCCTAATTGCTTAATGCAGTACTCTATAAAATGCACAATCCTTCTTAACAAAAGAGTGGAATCTTATTAACTGGTCCCCCCTGGGCGTTCGAGTGTTCAATGTTCTCAAGTGTCTTTAAAATGTTCCCAAAGAACAGGCTGCGATCGCTTCCAGCTGATTTCCCTGGCACAATGCCCTCCAATTAGGCAGCTTCTTGCGAACAAAGCACAGACTTTGGATCCGATTCACAAAGATCTGCTCAACCACACATCCACCGGCACGGATCTTGAAGGACCATTTAAATTAAATTTCAGGGGCAGCAACAGATGATTGACAATTCGGTCACAGACCGCAAGACAAATTTAAATAACTGTGCACAAAACAAAGTCTTCTGGCCCCAGACCTGAAGGAGTTGTCCCGTCTTTCGAGGAAAACATTCAAACAGATGATTGCCAAAAACCAAAACAAAAGCAGGTCGAGACACTGCCCCGAGAAACAGCTGTCAGAAAACGGGAATGCACGGATGGAGGGGCAGAGACAGAGACAAATACAGATGAAGAGAAAGAAAGAGGTAGGGAAACAGGAAAGTGCAAGGTGCAAAAACCAGAAATGCGACGAGGGGGCCTCAACATGGAAACATTAAACAGAAGCAGCCGTAATGAGCCGCCTGCTCCGAGAGGTTCAAGTGGTTGGTCCCACCCGATGATTAGTCCGCTAAGGACCAGGATGGAAAAAGGTCGCTCCCCAGAGGGTCTCGATCAGGTAGTTCAACCTGCATCGGTTCCGTCTGTTCGCCGGTTGAGCAGCTGTCGTTAATGATCCGCTCGGGTCCTAGAATGGTACATTTGTGCATTTATATTGGAAATGGAATGTTTATGGAGCAAATGCAATCTCCGTTTACGGCGCATCTAATCTTTCAGCGTGTTTCGGTTTTGGATATGGGATCGGGGTTTTCTTTAGCGCTCTGTGGAAATTCTATTTGTCAAACAAACAATTTCGTTTGCATTATTCACAGTCGGATCTGTCAGATAAATAGGGTTCGAGTCTGAGTGTGAGTTTGAGTGAGCGTCGTCACCGCAGGTTGTCCTGTGCAGCAGGTAGAGGGACGGCGGAGATAAGGGATGTGGTTTCAGGTGATCCTCAACAGCTGAAGCGATGTTTCCAAGGAACTTGGTCGTCGTAACAACAGCTTGTTGGTTAAAAGGATTTTCGTGTTTTTCTTACGTAGTGCACACGTAACGAATGTTTTTGTTCCCAATTTTTCTTTCGGAGATAGCTCTTGGAAGCCAGATAAGGAAAAATATAATAGGTATACTGAGGGAAAATGTATACATAATAGTAAATGCTGAGTACACTTAATTAATTTTAGGTTCTGACTATTGAGGTGTTTTCTAGGGGTGTGTATTTTAGTGTAATTCATGTACTCTATGTTCTCAGAGTTGAGAAAGGGTATTGTATTCTTATAAAAGTTTATATTCTTATTCAGCATAAACATCTCAATAAATTAAGACATGTCTGTCTATCTGTCCGTGTTCTTCTATTTTGAGAATTGGGTAATTTGGTAAAGCTATGTCCACTGTATTTGGCACATAAGGAGCCACACGCAAACGAAGTTTGGGAAGAGTAGTTTAATATAACTACGATTGATATAGTGATCTGATATCCATTATTAACCTTAAGTGTCCTGTCGTTTCAACCTAACATACTTTTGAGATGCAATGAAATTATCTTAGACTATTAGGAAATCGCATTCTCTTCATTTACCCCACAAAAAACCCACCCACCTTTCGGCAGTCGATTTTCCGTTGATTGGCGTCATGGTTGACAAAGGTCCCCAGTCCCCAAGGCGAAACCACCCACAACGGTTAGCACCCAGCCCAAAGGAAAGCCACAACCTAAACACACACCACTCCCACTTCGCCCCAGAACTCATGGAACCACCCCAATTGCTGAACTGCAAACTCCCTTTAAAAAGGGACAAACGCGTCGCTTGCGCATAAAACGCGATTTTAATCACTTTCCGTTCTGTGTCGCTGAAGTGTGACTGCCCCAACTGCCGTCCCCTTCCATCACCACTTAAGCCTGCTCCTCGGAGTGTCCTGTCTTTGGCTTGTCTTGGAGTTCCTTTTTTCCTGTGTTTCGTGCGAAAATAATTTCATTTAAATATCCACACATAAAGTTCGCCTCGGGTCTGAGCTGTATGTTAATGTAATTTTTATGCTGATTGCGAATTTCCACATTTCCGGGCGGCTGTTCGCTCCTTTGTCAGAGAATTAACGGGGACCCGTGTGCGTGCTTTTAGCCTTCTCTCGTTGGTTCTGGGCCGTAATGCCCCCGATTATGATGTTTACCCATCGCGCTAGGCTCGGTTTCCCTTCAATTTCCCCTTTTGCGTTCTTCAGATCCTTCCCTCAGCTGATTTTTTGGTCGGCTTTTGTTTTATTCGTTGCTTGTTAAGTGCCGCCTTTTGTTTATGTCCTCGTCGCGCAGCGAGTTTTAATCAGCAGCATTAATTTAATTTAATTTGATTTAATAATACATCCATGCATATGTTTCCCTCTGTGGGCACTAAGTACGTCTAAGTGGTTCGTGCTGTTGCGGCGAGTAGTCCGAAACCGAAGCTGGCTCCAAATTCAACTCCAACTCCAAAAATGATCTATTGTGTGGAAAATATGGCTCCATTGTAGGAGAATCGCCCTTTGTGCGCCCGTTAGGCTGCTCATTAAAAAATTTACAAGGATTATGGACAGAAGTTAGGGTTGGGTGGCTGTCCATTAAGGTATATATTCATGCCGTAATGAAGGTAAATGAAGATGGAAGCTCAAGTGGCTAAGTGGGCTTAAAGGTTTTTTTTCAATGCGAATTAAGCCACAGATCTCAATTTGGGAATTAAAGCTTCTGTTGTTCTGGGAGAAGAAATATGATATACCTTAATGAACTTCGGTGCAAAACCACCTGTTTTAGTTTCCACTCTCACACCTTAGTATTACATTAATTATTTCCTAATCACTTCAATGGGTATGCAATTAAAATTACTTCGGCTATCTTATTTTGGCCTCACTTAATGCCTTACATTCCTTTGATTTGGGTTTTAGGGCTTCGGCAGGCAAATAATTTAAATGAATTTCCCGTTTTCATTCCAATTTCGAACTAACAATGTTTTAGCAACACTTCAAAGGTTTCAATTTCAACAACAACTTGGCAACGGGAAGGGGGGTGGGTTACGGGATGTTCGGTTGCCACATCGTGCGGCAAAGGCACAAATACACACGCAGGCACATGGAAACACACGCACACACCAGCAGAAAAATAATCAAAAATGGCATATAAACAAACACGAGAGCGACAACGAACGAAAGCAGCAATCGCCAGTTCCGCCCCTCCAGCCCTTCGTCCTTCGTCCTTCAACCCCCCTCCCCTCCACTTCCCCCTCTGGCCTTGTGCCCTCTGGCGCCGCTTTTTGCTACCTTTTCCTCCGTGTCTCCCTCTCGCCTGCTCTCTGTTTGTTCAAAATGTTAAAATCCTGTTTATTGGATTCAATGGTTTGTTAATTGCCAATTTCAACTCCTTCCACCAGGAAAAACTTTGCGCAGTCCCTGTGCTTGTGTGTGTGTGTGTGTGTGAACCACCCCTCTCTGTGTGCTTGTGTATGTGCGTGTCTGGGCCCATCGATGCCATAATAATTTCCTGGCTATAAAATTCATTAGACGCCGTTGTAGCTCCGACCACCTGTAAAAGTTGTCGTCCCTATCGTCCGGAGTCGTGCACAGAAACTCTAACTAACAGGACTTTGGCTTCGGCCATTTATCCAAGTTTTCTGTCTGTCGTTTCATCAACCACTAGTTGGCCTCGACTTGGGTAAACATTACTTCGAAAATTTTCATACTGCTGGTTTGTCGTGTACTGGATCTGAGTAAGGAAGTATGCAACCAGATAACGGATCGACTTTATAAAGTATATTTATTTTAAAAAGTACCAAATAAATTCACAATGATGCAAATCTTATGCCCCATTTATTTTGTGTAGGATTAACTTCAGCTACAATTTTTAGTTTCGACATGAAAAATTTTCTTTTATAAAAAAACATTATTAATTTCGTATACACCCATTAGTTTTGTTCAGGTAATATAAGATTTTGCTTCACGTAATATAAGATGTTTAACCGCAAAAACTTATATTAATTTGATGAAATTGAAATCTATAAATAGGTCAAAATATAAAAAAAGGTGTGAACAATTATTATTTGTATTAGTCCGTTTCGTTCTGTGATAGTTTAAATTGACTTTGTCAATAATAAGTTTTAAATTTGTTTATTTCTAAGAATTTCGAAATTAAACATGTCGAACAAAATTGGTTGCTTTTTATAATAGACCGTTTTGAATTGTTCTTATTCCACTGTAACCAAGTGATGACTAGTTTTGACCATAATTTATCTTATGCTTGAAAAGGTTTCGCGGGCAAAGTATTTTTATTGAGTTTCAAATCGAAATTTAATCAAATATGTAATTTTTCCCAGTAACATAAATTGACACATGGGCGCACTAAAATACCAACACCAATGTCACAAATATTATTGACAATGCAATCATGTTTATGCAATCTATTCTAACTATTATGTTCAATAACAACAATTGGACTATTTTAACTGCCCTTTTAGAGTTTATAAAACCAATATGTTCTGCCAATTTGCTCATTCTTTCTGTTGGAGGTATTTTTGCCGCAGCTCTTTTCAGTGATCCAAACTCCACAGATGGTTTGCTGGTGTCAGATTTAATTCAATCGCTTTTTCTTCTGCGGAGGCACAAAAAGTGGCAGCAATTGCTGCACAAATGGGAAAGCGGAGAAGGAAGGCAAAGGGGCCGCCAGCTGCGATTGCAGTATCACTTGGGTGTGTGTAAAGGGGGTTTGGGTTCAAGGGAGCTAAGAGAATGGGAAGCTGCCACGGATATGTCACACAAGGATGGCAGGATATATCGGAGCGTGACAGCAGCAGAAGTCGGCCCAAAGGCAGCCGGAGACGGCAGCTCACGCACTCGACAAAAGTTTCCACGGCTTAGAAAGCTTTTTTTTGTAAGCATCAAGAAAAATTCCGGGGGGAGAAAGATGCCCACCCACACTCACCCACCAATTTGAATTGACAACGCATTTCCGCATCGATGAATCTGCGACAGGGGTCCTCCAACCCCCTATATCTCCCCCATTGGTTACTGGTTTTAGCCTTTGTTTGATTTCGGGCAGTTCATCATTTTCGAAAACTTTTTCTATCCAATTCTGTTGCTTCACATATGCTGCGGAAATGTCCGGGAAATGTGCATGGAAAATCGGTATCTTCTTGCTTTGACAGATGTCGAAGAGCATTGATTGTAAGTCAATGAAATGGGAATAGGAAAACACTTTTCTCTCTCTCTGTCTCCCTCTTTCTTTATCGCTGCTGGCCACAACTAATAGATAAGCTATCTCTGTTATTCGCTTTCTACCTTACTCCGTCTAGCGGCAATTGCCAAATAATGTAAAAGTCATGAAATATTTAAAATGCCACGACTGAAGGGGTGTCACCTTTCCTCTTCTTTCGCTCCCCTCCTTCTCTTCTTACTGGCCCACTCCCTTTCCCACCCACTTTCCTTTTTTTTTGGGTTTCCTGCATGCGACACAACATGTTGAATTTTTAATGCGGATTTTTGCCAAATATTTTTTATCCGGCTACTGGAAAATATTTTAAAGCATACTTTAGAGCCACGTTGATCACAGGAATGGTTTTGGAGGCGAAAGCGGAATACGTAACTTATAGACGTATAATGTGAATGAAAGGTTGGGACTTAAAGTGTAGGTGTGAGGGTCAAAAATGCCAAAACAGTTTAAATTTGCACATCACAGAAATGAGAAGAAAGGAAAGCTAGATATGGGAGTGAGAATTAGTCGAAAGTGAGAAAGCCATTTGGAAAGGAGGCGGTGGGCCAGACATCCAATGAATGCGAAGCATCGCATGAAAGATAAACCAACAGAAGCCAGCTTCTGACTTTTGGCCTACACCGTGAACAGAACGAAACGCATGGGAATGTACCAGTTTCATCCGCTCTTTCCTCAAAACCTCTAGATCATCCCCGAATCTTTATAGTCTCTCTCCACCCACATCCCCCCCCCCCACACATACATAGAACAGACAGACTCCGACAGAAACACAGGCATAGTCAACATTTTTTTGCTGCTCTGCCACGATTTGCTCGTTTTAATTTCTTTTGCCATTTGCCTGCTACATATTTTCACACTTTATCGTCACTTCCATCCTGCTCCTTCAAACCCCCCTTACCCACATTCTTCCCAGAACATGCCCCTTTGTTTGTTTGTGTGCCTGCCTGTCTGTCAAATGAATTATTTGCATAGTTTTGGGTAGCAGATCCAGCAGAAATCGCAAAATAATATCGAATCAGACTCGGAAAATTGCATCCAACTGAATTGTTGGGCCTAAGCATGGATTTCCACGCCCTACGCTGCCGTGTAAACATTTATTTGATGCCTGAATAAGTTTTAAATATGCATGTCCTGGAATAGATGTCTATGCACTCTGCCCGCAGATAGATATAGAACTCTGTCCGTCCGGCTAATCGAATGTGTGATATAGACTTGAACGCTGTTTGGTGTGGTAAGTGATTGAAAGCTGGAAAAATCGTGAATCATAAATGAGTAGAGCGCATGAGGAAGATTTGCAACAGGGGGAGTTTTGAAAATAGAAAAGGATGCTCTGAAAAGGGAAAAACAGGAAACGAATGAATTTAGGCAACATTTTGCAATGCTGTTTAGTAACTTTAGGAAAGTCTCAATTTATCAACGTACTTTTAAATATAACTTGTAGTTGATTAATAAATATGTTTTTTCTTCTTTTCACTCTTAAATTATTTTTCCATTGCTTATAAAAAGCTTGCTAAATCCATCAGTTTGATGCTTTTTATTTTGTGGCGGTACTAGAGGTAAATCACAAAAAATTCCCACGGACTCCACTCAAGGATCCCATTCAATCTGGGTTAGATAAAGGATCTCGTCCACCGTCGATTGAATGCTTTAGTCTCAACAGTCCGGTCTCAATTGCTTTGGCTGCTTTCACACAACACGCTAATCAAAGTCCGACTGCACTTGAAACTTGCTGGGGAATAATTGCAAAATCCTTTCAGGGAGCGGACCTTGCCCTTGGCACTTCAGCGCCAAATGCATTCAGGGCCAACTATTCGGCACCGAGTTGATTAAAAACGCTCTGTGGCAATGAAGCGCATCGAAAAAACGGCCGAAATAAATGACTTTCGTTTAGCGAGTGGCGGAAGCGACAAACTATGGCCGTTATTGTGGACCAGGATAAAGGGTCCAGCGTCCAGGGCCGAGAGTCCCGTCCAGAAAACTTTTCAAATAGACATTTTCAAAGGCAAACTTTGTGCCTTACTTAACTGCCCGTTTGCCAACTTTTTTATCAGCAGCCCCAGACCAAAACCAAAAACCAGAACCAGAACAGAACAGAGACTGGCCGGATGTTTAGCCTGGCGGGTTAGGACGCCGCTGCAACGGATTTCTGGGTGGGCAAGTGGGGAAGATCGGGGATTGGAGCTTCGGCTGTTTCGTCCTGTGGTTAGGCCATTTACAGCTAGGACCTGGGCCAGCAGACTGTCCACAATTTATGATGTATGCAAGTTGGGTAGAAAGGGGACTGGGGCCAGCAACACCCGCATTTATGTGCGACTATTTGGTTTATTTCAAATAGAATCACATTTACACGGACACACACACTGGGACACTTAGTGGTCTTTATTGGGTTGTTGTTGTTCTTGCTGCCTCTGCTGACCCATGGCTAGCACCCACAGTCGATGCGGTTGTTTGGTCATCACCTCCCTTTTCTTTCCTGAACTCCCCGCTTTTTATTTTAGTCGGGAGTGAACCTTTTTGCAGCATTCTCATTCAATTTGGATCCACAAACACACGCACACACATTTGTCATTATAGTTTATGTAGTTTGCGGTCACATTTGGCCAGGCAATATGGGTTTGGGTCACCCTGTGGCCTGTCCCCTGTCCCAGCCACATCCACATTTCCAGCCTCAACCCAATCCCAATCCCCCGGACTTTCCCAACTCACAATCGAGTGCTAATTTTAAATGTATATGGATATTTTATTGCTGCCATTAGAGTTATTAGACTGAGATCTGGTAGTTGCCGTTCTTGTTTTTGGTAGTTTGTTAAGTGGTTGAGTAAGATAAGAGGGTGCCAGGCAGCAGGGATGGGAAGCGTTGTTTGCATGGGTGTGGAGGCAAAACTGTTAATGGATACCAGATGAAAAGTCAAAGCGGTGTGTTTGTGGATCAACAGAATTTACAGCAAAAGATTGGGATTCACTCTAATTAAGATGTAAGTAAATGTGTAAGAATACGGGTAAAATCCCTGAGGATTGATTTTTGGTTTACAAGAAGCCTTAACTATTAAGGAAGATGATAAAAATAACTTGAAAGAGACTTAAGATAAACAATCTGGATAAACCAAAGTTGGGAGAGGTTAAGGAAAATATTAAGGATTTGTGTTAGAAATCCCTCAAGACTTCCTTGAGAAATCAATAACGCTGCTATGTTTCCAAATGAATGAATGTGTGTGCTGGCTAGATATTAGGAAAAGGGCATTTTGAAAGTTATCCTTAGGACTTTGTTATCCAACACCTTTTTATTCGCACACACACAGATACACACCCAGGCACTCAAGTACACCCTCATCGGGGCGACCAATTTGTTTTAGAGCTTTGAGTGCTTTTCTGGGGTCCGCCAACTAGAATTTCTTTTGTGGCCTGTTTTTCGTGCGCTATTTATTGCCGTTTTTCTGCGGACTCCTCGCACGCATGCACCACGCCCCCTTCCCGCCCATCGACCCCTTTTACCCGCAGTTTGGGGCGTAAAACCCCAGCTACAATTTCCCATAAATCAAAATAACTGTCAACGGAACCGGCGCCCATAGTTTTTCGGACCCCATAACGGAACGAAATGGAATGGAATCGAATGTGAGGCCGTGGGAAGGAAAGGCGGTCGGAAGGGGAGTGGGGGAAGTACAAAAAAGGGGAGAGGGGGGGCAGCCGGAGCTCCACAAACAGGAAGGCCGTGACCATGTCCATGGTTCAGCGTTCCTGTCCGGAAAAATCTGAATCGGAATCCGGTGTGCCGCACAGTGTGCAATGCGACTCCCAAACGACCAGGGTTGCCACCATCCCACCATAAACGATGTCGCCGTTTTCATTGTTGTCGCCGCCATTTGGCAGGCAATTTTTTCCCATTTTGTCCTCGGCGGCGTCATCATAATTAATTGCCCAACTTTGCGGTCAACTGTGACTAGCCAACACAGAAAGTCGCACCAAAATTTGAATAGTATTTCATGTACCCGCATTTACGAGCCTTAATATCAACTAATAAACTCCATCAAAATGCTTTTGGGCACTTCCCTCTAGAAAAGTCAATTACCCTCAATGAACCTCGATGAAAAGCAGCGACTTTCGTTTCATTTCGTACGCTAAGTAATGAAAACAGACACTGTCCCCAGTCAACGTCCATCATTAAGTTCTGAACTGCTGTTGCCGCTCCTGCTGCCAGAATTTGATGAAGTTTTAATAAAACCAGCGACAACAAACACTGGAGTCTCAAAACATCTTTTTGCCGTTTGCCTTTTTTGGCCCAATCAAAAATTAATGAGTGCCAGGCGCTTAGAGGTGATAAATCACCTTGACAAAAGGCTCCAGACCAGAAGAACAAGGACCGTGGACGACAGTAGGACCTGACAGGCCAAAAAGAAACACGGGAATACAGAAGTTGAGGAAAGAAGAAGCTCCTGGGAATGCTGGCCATAATAATAATGAATGTCGCCTTTGGTAATTTGCTTTAATTGCCGGCAAACTCGACACATAGAAAATATAAGAGAGCTATAGTATAAAGGAGAATTTTTTCAAAGCATTAAATGTCCATTGCCCAATAGGCCTATAACTCACAATTGCTCAGATATCAGAAATCAACAAGAAGAATATAAAAGACAAATATGGTCATTACTCTATTAATCCAATAATCCATCCAAATATAGTAAGCTATGGTCCGCGGTTCAAATGACGGTTTTCGAAATCGTCGAAAATCATTTCGTTACTTAGGTCCAAAAAAAATTTATGCAATGCCAAATTTAAGGAGAGATAAAAAAAAATGATTTACATTTTGAACAAAAATTTGTAAATATTAAGGTATCTAAAGCGATACCTTTTCATACATATTTGTGCTTTATACTTTGGCTTAAAAAAAAAACCAAGTTTTAGAAGCCTAAAGGAAATTGTAAAATCTTATGAATATAGTCGTAAGACTTAGAAAAATAGCCAATATTCTCGCAATTACATTTTAACACAAATTTTTACACACCTTTACATCAACTTAAAGAAAAATCTATTATGTATTTGTTTCAAAAATGTTGTTTTATTTATTTTGTTTTTATCTGTGGATAGCAAATAATTTCAGGAATCTTAGTATAAATTTAATTTGTAGCAAATAAAATCCATTGAAAATCTCTCTATAGGATTATCCCTGTATTCAACTTCTAGAAAGGGAAAAAGATTTACAGAATGTAACTGAGGGTGGAAAGAGTATGGCATGTTCGCTGCCTTTGTACTATCCAAAATGAAATTCGTGGGGTGGAAGCAAAGGTGGGGGTGGAAAGAAGACAGGCCACGCAGCATGACGTGGTATTTATTAATTTCTTTGACAAATCTGTTGCGTTGAGTGGCGTTCTCGTCGTGTTGCCCCTGAACCACCCACCCCGCCCACCTGTCCCGCCGGCTCCTGTGTCCTGGTTTTGTTTTGAAGCACTTTGTCAAACTTTTGCAACAACTTTGTGGCACACCACGGGGCAAAGTCGCAGCAACTTGCTAAATGCCCAGTTACACACACACACATCGAGAGACTGGGAGAGGGAGGGGGGTGCATATAGACAGGGAGGAGAATCACTTGAAAAACGCAAAAGTAATAAACTTAATTGGTTTGTTCGCAGTTACTTGTGCTCGCTCAGACGACGACTCTCCAGCATTATCACCACCAGAACCCCCACATCCTTTTTTGAATCCTGCCACAACACCTCCCACCCCCCTCCCCCATACACAGCTGGCACCACTCGAGCATTGCGTTGCGTTTTGCGCTTTTAAGTAGTAAAGTTTTTACTCTCGCCTTGTTTTTACTTTTCTTTTTTTTATTTTTTTCTGCTCGCTTTTCAGCCAAAGTGTTGAAGTTTGCTCTTCGAGTGCCTGCCGGGCTTAAACTGAATGCAGGATGAGGCGGGCTTCCACACAGACACTCACTCACAGAAATAGAAAAACTTTTGCCGGCATTTGCAACAACAAGAAAAATCGCTCATACGCCACGTTGACTCGACGCTCCTCCACAACTTCCCAGCCTCAAGTGCTTATTATTTTATCTAATGAATCTGTTTGAGTTACCTCCAAAAGGAAAAAAGAAGGAGGACAAGGAGCAGGAGCAGAAGCAGGAGCAGACTGTGTCTAGTTTATATATGAATATGGCAAAAAGTTTCTCAAGTGCTTCAGTTCACTCGAAGGGACGCCGATGCCACATCCTTTCTCTGCTTGATTTCTAAAGTTCTTCGTTAACTGTTTATTTTTCCTAGCACTTTTTATTGCCCCCATTTAGCAGTCAGTGTGTTTGTGTATGCAGCCCAAGTAATGGATATTTATAATGATTTTTTTTTTTACTGAGAGCAAATAAAGCCCCGAAGAGCACTTGAGCTTGTGCTATTTTGATGCAAATTTAGTTCGGCCAACTCCCGTCTGACTTGAACATCCTGCCGCAAGTCACTCCCGACACGGTGTCAACTTAGTTGGCCGCGAGATGACGGCACATAATTATGGCCGGGATACAGAGAAAAGTCAAAGGCTTTGCAGACAATTTCTAGCACCAAAGATGCCGAGCTTAGCACGTTGAGCACACATACTCACTGAGACATGCCACAAGGACGTGGAGAGGAGAAACATCCTTTCTGCGGCTGCTCCGGCTGCCTTTGGCCCCAGCACTTTCGACTAATTGAAGCCGCAGCAGGATGCGAACTCACCTGCAAAGAGAGCGAAAGAGAGAGGAGAGACATTTAGAATAAGACGGCAGAAAGTCGAGCCAGGGAGTTGCTTTAGCTAACTTTAGTTTCCCCTTTTCACGGGCCAGATAAAGTTAGTAAAATCCTGTAAATTATGTTTAATAGATAAAGGCAGGCAGAAGGAAGTTCTCCGCACAGGAGGCTGTCTAGACCAGCGACTAATGGAGCCGAATCAGGATTGGTAGTGGGAGTGCCCCTTCTGACACTTCTTACCCAGCTGCTCGACGCCTGCCAAAATTTATAGGAGTAAAGTTTTCGGCTGCAACTCGTCGGAGCTGCACTTGCAGTCAGACAGTTGACAAGAGTCCTTGGCAGCCTCGTGTCATATTATGTCACCCAGTAAGCCGCAGCCGCAGCCACCCAACATCCTTCCTCCTTCGCCACCGAGAAGGGTTTCCTTTGTTGGCCTGCCCTCAGGCAAAAGTAATAACCCCGGCGACAAAAGGGGAACAAACAGAGATGGGCCCAAACAGGCGCGTAATGAAGCTGCCTGGTTGGATGAGTCAGGTTCAGTGCGTCCCCCGTCGCTCCTCAGTGACCATATGATGCTGTCTGGACCTGACTTCGAGCAACTGGCTGCGTCTTCTGGTCCGGGCCGTGTTTACCTGGCTGAAAAAGGGCCATAAAAACAAAGACAAATAAAACCGAGAGACGCTGCCGAGGCGAGGAACTAATGTGGAAATTCAGGTTAAACTGGCTTCGCCTTCTCGCTCCCTCACTGGGATCGCTCCTAAAAAGAACTCTCCTCCAAGGATGCAAAGTCATAACTCAAAAGTCTAATAGCAGAGCGACAAGGATGGTGAGTGTGGAGAGGGGTAAGGGCGGGGTCACATGGCGCACGCCCGGCAGACAGACAAACATGTGACTTAATAGTTGCCCGAGACTGCAAACTGGAACTGAGGCGGGGATGCGGATAGGGGGGTGCGGCAGAAGAAGTCTGTGGCAAACAAAAAACTACGGGGGGAGGGGGAGATCGGGGCAAAGGTATCAGACGTTCTTAACACGGCCCACAGATACACACAAACATATGTTGCTCGGCTTGGTAGTTGTTGGTTTGCGTCTCAGCAGGTTGTCGCTACCACAGAGCCCCTTTTTGGTCCACAAGCCCACTAGTTTTCCCATCAGGAGCAGGAGCCGCGCTTAAGTCAAATGCTAAATGCCATTTGGGGACACCAGCGAGCACATGAAAGCGAACTCGGAGCGACTGAGGGCCTTTCTCCGGGACAGAAGCTTGAAATACCCTCTCAGAAAAATGAACTATATGTCAAGTATTCAATTTCGATTTGCCAGAATTAAGAACAGGTCAAATAATAAGGCATTATGCATTTCTCAATGTTATATTGAAGCCAAGTAAATGTTCAATATAAGTTAGAGTTTATTTGACAAAGAGCCGATTTCTCAATATCATGTTAAGTTTAGACATTAAGAATATTTGCTGTTTCGGAAGAATTTATTTTTTTATGTAAGAGTTTATCTGACTTAAAGATCTTGACTGGTGTAAAAAAAACCATGTAAAGATTTGTTTTCTTAACTTGACATTCAAAAACAACTAGACACTAAACATCAAAGCCAAGTTTTGGGTATTTGATTAGACTCTATCCATGCCTAAACACAATATATTTAATCTAAAGTATATATAAACTATATATTAACCTTAGATCCGACCCCTATGCTAATGAAATTTCAATTTAAATAGGGATCAACGTGAGTTTGCCATTCCGTAAATTATTAAATGGCAAAAAAAACGGCTGTTAAAACAGCTTGAGTAGCAGGATATTGCTTTAATGAATCAAATTAAAGCCATTGAAAAAAAGAATTAAAAACCTTTCGACAGAAACATAATTGTCAAGTGATTTCTGAAACATTTTAAGGATTTGAGGGCCTGATTTACCGCATTGCAAGCCACTTAATAAAATGAAAACAACCCGAGTAAGGGTAAACGACAGGAACACACACATCCACTAACAGCTGAGCCCCGAGTTTAGCTGCACTCTGAATCTGGTTCTGCGTTTGGGTTGGGTGCCTTTCCTCGGTTGAGCTGCCTCCAGCAGCAGACGCCGAATTTTTACGTTCCCAGCCCTTCGGCTTCAGGATTCTGTCTGCGGTTTTCAGCTTTTTTCTTCTTAAACTTTTTCGGGCATGGAGAAAAAAGGAGTGTTAAGTAGCGATTCTCTGCTCCTCGGCCCACATGTGGCTAGGTAGTTTTGACTGGCTTGTCACTCCCTGTCAGTTGCAAGTAAGTGGCTTGGCTCGGCTGGGCTTGGCGTTGGTGTTGCAGGGTCTGCTGGGAGCTTAGCTGTGTCTCCACACTTGCGATAAGATCGGAACATCGGGCAGACTTGTTTACATATGCCAAGTGTTTGCCGAGCGAAAGTGATGAGCTGCATGAAAATCTCTGGAGCACCCCATTCAATCGACTTATAGTTCTCTAACCTAAGTCACGGGGGCAAAGCCCGAGCTAATCTTGTGTTTCGTGTAAGTACTTTTATAGCCACCCCATATAACTATCCATTTTGCATATGCCAAACCAGCTCCCCGCAAACATAATTGCTCGAATGTGGCAACAATTTCGGGACATGTTCCAGGCAGGACACTGTGCCCGTATCTTACTCAAGTCCTTCCCAGTCAGAGAAGCAAATAAATTTACAGGATGGAGAAAATGAAAAACTACGGACAACATTTTACTTACAGTTGCGAGGCCGAAGGTAGAAAACTTTTTCCTTGCCCGGACTCAAACTTTGCGGCACACACGAGGTGGAAGAGGAGCAGGAGGATGAGTATTGGGGGTCAGATCCGTGTTGACAAAGGCCAACCGAGAGGTAGGGACACACAGCTTGATAAATGTAATGGGCAAAAGTAAAAGTGAAAATGGCAGCAAATTAAACGCAAGGAACTTGAAAGCATCGGAGTGATGCCAGGACGAAAAAGAAAACTTTTCCAGTGGGTGGACCAAAAGGGTTTGTACCTTTCCTTGGAAATTTTAATTAAAATAGGAAAATGATTTTATGATTTACATGGGCCACTGGCACCAATTTAAAGCCATTTCCTCCCCCACTTAAAGTCGCTCGAAGGCCTTTTTCAATTTGTTTTCAACTAAGGATCGCCTTAAAAACTGCCAGAAACACGCGCATTTCCAAGTGTTTTTTCCTTCCCCGTCGAGGGAAAATTTACATAATCTTAATGCAAGGAGTCGGGAGCAGGAGGATGGGACGGGATGAGTAAAGCCTTGGCGCAGACAGTGAAGTGTCAACGGACAGCAAAGACAGCAAACACTCGATGTGCGGCTACCACTTTCAGCACTTTCAGCGGAACATCTTAAGGAATCGTACATCCTACAGATTGCCAAATTCAATACCCTTCTCGAGTCACTTGGCTGCTGTTTAGGCAGCAAGTGCCTGCAAATAATGGATGCCGGCGATTCGTTCCGTCGAACGGGTTGGTTCACTCCTGCCTCCGTACTTTTTTTTTCCTTGTGTGCGAAAAGTTGACAACAAGCAAATAACTGGCAGGAGAATGGTGGCCCGAAAAGTCAATTGAGTGTAAAAAGCCAAGCGAGTTTAATTTCCAAATAAAAGGGCCGTGATTTCCCAAAGCGAAGGGGTTGAGTCTGGAGAGCCACCACGAACTATTAGCACACGTCTCGAGACGGGCAGCAGAGCAACCCTTGCAAGGAGCGTGCTCCGGCTCCTTTATCTTGCGGGTTGCGGTTTGTATCGTTGTCACATCCTCCGTTCCAGCCTCATCTAGTCATCTCTATCTCTATTCAATTTACAGCCCTCGCGGGCCCATACAATTGACAGTCGTTAGCATAATTATTACACAAGGCTTAGGCGGGTTCGATGGCATACGGAGGGTGGTGGCTAATCCTCGAAAGCAGCCCCCGAGAATGTCAACACCCACTGTCCCATCTGTCACCCTCGGCGAGTCCTTCTGCCTTCCTAATTCCTCTTGTCGCTTAATAAAAAATTGTTTAAGGAATTTAAGCACTTTTTACCTTGCACCCCAGGGCATTCCGAATTCACTCTGACAGGGGGAGTTCTTCGCTTGACTACTTTCAACATATGATGTTAATTTCTTTGTTGTTTCTAAGGAAATGGGTTTGACAGGAAGGAAGCTTAGATTGATGCGAGACCGAGAAGAGGGCGATTTTAAATTCGACTTTTTCCCAGGAAGGTGGGTGTGGTTTTCTCGGATCAGGAAGTTCACTATTAGGATTTGACTTTACCCATCCTGCCGACTGGCCTCTTCACTTGGACGATCAGTTTGCCACCTTCCCACCATTTAAAGGCAAACAATAACGAAGGCTACGAAAACCCTATAATTAACTATAGCACCACTCCACTGCTCCCGAAATCAGACTCGTTTTACCGTTTAAAAATTAATTTATTCAGAGCCCGAGACTTAGATGGAGTCCCGCCATCTGCGACCAGTCAACTCGCCCTAATGACACTTGATGTAGTGGGTCGGACTGGGGGCTTATAGATAGTTGTGTGCTAGACGGCATCAGATCATTAACTCCGGCGATTGCGATGGCGAATGCCAACGGCAAATGAGAATCGAGCACGTGATTTCGACGCGCTCCCCTCGGGCACTCGACCAAAATGGTGGTATTCCGGGTGGGGTGGGGTGGTTTTGCTGGAGAAAGGTGACTCGGGGAATTTTAAAACTAGAGAACGGACCGAGTCTGTTCCGAGTCACAATTTGAATTTCACAAGCCATTGATTTTTATTTGATTACCACGACAATGAAGCGACGAGCGCGGTAAACTCTTTTTGGCCAGGACAGCTGAGCTCTGGGGTGCTGCTAACATTGGCGGTGGCAAAAAAGGCACAAAGTTGAAATGATTTTCGGTAAAAGTTTCGTTTTCGGGGCGACAACTTTGCATGTCATTCAAATGCCGCTGCCGTCTCTGGTATTTCGAGTTTCCCTTTTGATATCCAGCACTTGAGGGTTGCAAGGGTATACATCATATGAACTCTACAAGAAGAAGGATATTTTTAGAACCTTACGTAAGGTAAGTAATAATATAGTAGAGCTCAGAAAAAACAATTTTTTTTTTTTTTTAATCACTATTGATATGAATGAAACAAGAAGAACAAACATTTCAGAACCTTAATCTTTTAATAGCATTAACATGAAAGGAATAGACAGTATCTATGAGCTTGTAGGCATAATAATTGTTCATGATTGTTTTCCAATTTAACTGGTTTTTAATGGGTATTTTAAAGGCGAAGCCCGCGTTTTTGAATATTTGCTTCTTTTTTTCACGATTTTTGTGGGGGAACTGAACGGGCTACGTGGACCCTTTTCTAATGTCCTTGGTCGTCGGTTGTGTTGCATTGCTGGAATTTATTGCAGCACCGCACGAATGGGGCGGCTTGGCCAGGATCGGAGGCAAGGAGCAGCTGTCCTGGGACCCAGCAGGCGCTCCGCTCCGGTTGTCAGGAGCATGTCAAAGGCGTCGTCGCTGCCACTCGTTGGTGCATCCCCTCAATAGTCAACCATCTCACCCTCTCCCAGTTTGTGCTGCACACAATCGCAAAAAACTTGAGACAATCGAATCAAACTCATACGCCCGAAATCATCGACGTGTAAAATTACGAGATAACATTGTTAGCTGTCCCGGCAGAGAAGTCCTCGCCTTGTCCCCCGTCCTGATCCTCCAGCCTGCTCCTGCTCAGCCACTCGTGGAAATGTGTTCAGGATTTGAAATTGAATCGCATCGCGCTTAAGCAAGAAATCAACGACACAACGACACCCATTGACGACCACATAAATGTCGAAATATGCAGTCAGTCCGTGGGTTGGTGGATAAGGGGTATGGGTATGGGTATGGGTTGAAAGGACATCGGTTAGTTGCCAGGGGAATGGCACGCCAACAACTGGCAGCTGAGTCCCCAGTAGCCATGGCACTATCCCTCAGCCCGGCTGCACATTTCTGAGGTTTTCATTGTTGGTTAGTTGAGTTTTGCTGTTTGAATTGTCAGACGCTTGATGGCGCCTGGCATTTGGCATTTGCTTGCCTCGAACTAAGTTTAATTGGTTTATCCTTTGTGATTGTGCGGCTCCCCCGCAGCCCCGCCTTTGCCAAGACCTTAGACCTCAAGCCCCCAATCCCAACCAGAAATTCCAGGAACGCTTTGGGATACTTATGCTTATGAGTGAGTGTAATTAAGTCGCTTTTTGGGAATGCCTGGTCGGGTGGTGAAGGGTTGAGGGGAGCTGACAACTGAGGCATGAATGAGCGGATCAATGAAGGCTGATTAAAGAGTGAATGGGGTTGCAGTTTTTAAGCGGCTTAAAAGGTTATTGGACGACTTTTAAGCAAGTTATTGCAATCCAATTACTGACCTGTGTTATTTGTTTTAGGGAGGTCTTGTTTTATCTAATCGGCTTTAATCAGAAATAACCAATTAAGGGAAACAATTTAGAGGAAATTACTTTTGCACATTTCCCCGCTTTCGTTTAAAGAGTATTCCAATTTAAGCTGGCTTTCATTCGTAGTGCAGTAGCCTTTAAGCCTGGCACCTCCTTTTATTCCCTTGCATAATTTATATAGTTTTAAGGGCATAAGGCAGACACGCAATCTCCATGCCAGACACGTTTGGTAAAGGGTTTCGCTTTCATTCGTTAGTGGGCGGGGCACTCCCCTCGAGGCAATTCCCTTCGAGGGCAGACTTAGACAATCCCAGAAACTTTCAGAACAACAAGCATCCACCCAGTCTGCTTGTCTATCCAGAGAAAACAGCAATATTATAGTCGCAGAATGTCCTTCGTTTATAATTTGCACTGGCCAGAGTGGGAGGACGATGACTCCTTCCCCGGTTCCCACATCCTAAACTTATCGAGGCACTATCCCCGGGACCAACTGCTTAACAGTTTGCTGTCTCGCCGGCATGGGCATGTTCAGGGCCAATTTCCAAGAAAGCAACTCAAGAGAATTTCAAGTTTAACTTTTTACGCTTGAAGCGCCTTTCGCTTCAGTCGGAACTCAGGTTCAGGTTCAGGTCCACGACCACGTCCAGGTCGATTGGCCATGCCCCAAACCAAAGGCCAAAAATGGCCTCAAGCTCTGGCCAGCTTACACTCAGAAAATAATTAAGGATGTTGTAAAATAAGTTCACATATTTATAAACTCGTTAAAAATTGTCATAAGAAAGCATGTACATGAACATAGGAAGGGTCCTTTTTTAAAAGGAATGTTTTAGTGCTTACCAATTCCGAAGGGCAAGTTAGTTAGTTATCTTTAAGAATTTATTAATTTATATTAATAAATTAAAAACCACAGCCTATCTCAATTTTGTACCTAATATTTAAAAAACAATTTGAAAAATTGTATATTGCATTGAGCTTTATTTTATAATTCCTTATTTTAGTTTAATAAACATGAGATTTTGAATACTAATTTACTGTAACGAGTAACATTGTAACATTCCTTATTTTGGATTAATTTAAAATTGTGTGTTCAATAAACATGAAATTTCGAATAGTAATTTACAATAACAAGTAACATTGTTTTATTTCTGAGTGTATATCTTTACCCCTTCTTTCCACGTCTTTCTTTCAGGCTCAGACATCACCCTGCTCCTTATGCATAATTTCTCCTCCATTCCGGCCTCCTGCTCCCCTTTCCCTTTCCCTTTCCCTTGCCAGTTCCAACTTCTCCGACTCCTTTTTCCCCTCCTTTCCAATCGCCCTGACTCCGTTTGCTTAGTTGGAAGTTTGGCCTGGCACTGCTGCTGTTTTTTCCGCTTTCTGCTGAGAAATCTGTTTTTAAGTTTCAGCAATTTAATATTTTAAGTCCACAAATTGTTGCCGGCAAGGATTACTAATGGTGTGCATTCTAATAAGCTGCTAATTGGTTGCCGTTGCAGACGGGCGACAACGACAACGACGACATTGTTGCTATAGCTGTAGCTATAGCTAACGGTAAAGCTATACCGCCACCTAAAACCCATACCTCGCTGGTCGCTGGCAGGCTCAAATGCTTTTAGTTTAAAATTTCATTCTGCGAATTAAGAACTTAATAGCTTGTGGACGCGTTTTTCTCGCAGGCAAACTATTAAGCTTTTCCATCATAAATGTCCTCCATCTCCCTTAATTTCTCCCTGTCTGAGGTTTAATTAGAATCTGGATTCCCCTACAGCAACGCCACCCCGATTTGAGCTCATCTGGTAATTTAAAATTACTGAAATTGATAGCCGAGGACCTTAACGGATTTCGATTTTGCTACGCCCCAGCTGCTGGTTGGTTCTCATCCTCTATTGAACTGCAATTCGATCGCTCATCTTTAACTATACACCGGATATGGGCGTTTTTCTTACGGCTGACGAAAGTCCCTTTAAGTGGTTAAGTCCTTTTGAATACCAAATCGGATCATTTCAATGTTGAAGATGACAGATAACGCTGCTAAAATGCCACCACAGCTCAGGGTTCTTTGTGACGCCCGATCGCAATCTGAAAGAAATCCAGCCTCTCATGTGCACATCCTATTTTCATGGTGCCTGCACAACAAAATGCTGTCTCATCATTTGACTTCAAAGGAGTCATTTTCACAATACTTTCTTCTCCGCATCTCTGCATTCGCGTTGTTCGCTAAGGAAAGAAGTCGACGGAAGTTCTGTTCATTATGTCCTTGGCAAACAGTGCCTTGACATGAAACGCTGGACATCCCTAATTTGCTTCCATTCAGTGTTGTCTGCCTTTAAGAGCCAAATATTTAACGGCTTTACTTTAGAAGTAAGCTGAAATTTATTTTAAGTTTATGTAATCTCCTTTGTGTTTTTTTGTTATTTAAAAATAGCTGAAAGGTTTGTGTTTGTGAAGAAGCAATAAAGCCGTTAAGGAAACGGTTTCACAAGAAAGCGAAAAACTGCAAGTTATCATTAAGGAAGATGCTAGGCGGGTATTCCTCTCGTTTTTAAAAGGGAATTGAGTCCCCATCAAATGGCTTGGCCTGCAACTGACGGCTGCAGGATGCGAAGGACCCGGAAAGTGAGGGGAAGGAAAGCGGAACAGAGACAGGAGCAGGACCCTCGCTTGCTCTTTTGGCCGCCGCCAATGTTGATTGAAATGCGATTAGGGTCGGGGTCGGGCGAATCATTCAGGGAGAATCAGAAGCGAGATTTGGCCACTGGCGCATAACAATGCCAGTGATGAGGGCAGACAGTTGGGTGCTGCACGGCACGGAACCATCATAAAGGTCGGTAATACCTACATACACACATACCCACAAATTGATGATGTGCAGGGAGCGCACAAATCATCTGTGCGGCGGATTATGTGAGGTCCGTCTGTCCCGCAATAGCTGCCTCCTCCTTCATTTGCTTGAACTGGAAATACGCGAGTTAATTGGCATTTTGTGCGGTGGCCGCTCCGCTCCGCTCGAAATATTATAATTATTGGAGCTTTAATCGGGCTTATTACGCTCTCCCGAACCCACTAACCCACCGCAAACGAGCCGGGAATCATCGCCGTCATCATCGGGATCAGCAGTTACCATTGACATCGAGGCGGTTTCAATTATAATCGAAATTCGGGGGCGGACAGGCCAGTAATTAAAGGCGGTGGAGTTGAGTGATGAAATCGAGGGTTGATTAAATAGATATTCCATTGTTTTTTTGGTGGGTTTCATTACTCCGATTGTTGCGTTTACGAAGTTTTTGGTGGCACAGTTCATTTGATTGATGGTTAATCGGTAATAGCGGCTATTTCCGGGAATTTTGTCGACTCACACAGACCCTTTTCAAAGGGTTTTCATTGCTAATGACTGGTCGCAGGAAAGTATATATCATCATTAGGCACGGGCCAAGCGAAACAAGTATCAGCTTACCTCTCGGCCACTCTCTCACATTCCCCCACTAATTAAACGCCAATTTGGGGCACATTTTACAATTCATTGCACAATAACGCGCCAAAAACGCGGAAACTCCCATCGAGGAGTCCAATGGCCAATCTCCGATATCGCTCTCCGCCTGCCAAGTTCAATATCGCAGCTCGATAATCAGCCAAGACAAGATTCCGGGGAAGAGGGGCTGGTCCGGACAGCCAGACAGACGGACAGTGTGATATTGACAGCCATGGACAGGGGCAACAACGAATGGTCAGTCGGTCGGGGCACATAAATCAATTCCACTTCGAGTTGCCGCAGCGGGACGGAGAGCAATCGAATCGACCCGACTTGATTTTGCTTTGGTTACACTAGAGACTAGGGTACTATGGGTTTGTTGTTCATAGTCACCCTAAAAACGACCGTTTAACAGCAGTAAAAATAATCTTTAAGGACAAATAAAAATGCTTTAGCAACGTGCTATAAGCAAAGGTTTAAAAATTAATAAATCGGACTCAGCAAAATTGTTGTTTGTTTTCTTTCATTTTTCATAAATCTAAATAGTTAAGCAAAAATATAAAAAGTCTATTTACTTCTTAAAGTTAGGGCATTTAAGGTTCGTTTCAAGCTTAGTAAGCTTCATCGCTGGCTGATATTTATTTCGCTTTAATTTGCGATTGAAAATCTGGGCGTAAAGCGAAACATGTTTGGCAATTAATTGGTTAATCAAAATGATTAATTTGCATGAGCCCGAAGCACACTTTTTCCATTCACCATTCGCAGCTAAATTAAAACTGAATTTATGCGCATGGAAAAGCTGTGGAAAATGAACAAGAACGAGAAAATGGAATGGGGTATGGGGTATGGGGAAACAAGAAAAAATGTCTCATTGGAGACCATAAAAATGTCTGAGAAGTTGACCAGCCGGATAAGTTGGGTTTGTGTAAGTGCGAGTGCTTTTTTGTTTTGGATTCTTCGTTCAGAGGGTTCGATAAGTAATAAGTAATTTGTTGCTATGACAAATGAGCCGCAAAAGATGATAAGAGTGCCGATTGTTAGAAGTGAACAAAGATAAGTTTGAGAATTGAAGGCTTCCCACATCCTGTGCAATTAAAACCTAATTAAATCGAATTAAAATTGTATTAAGTATACGCCATGTAGGAGCTCAAATGCCCCCAAAAGGCCGCGTTTAAAGCCAGCAAAAAAAATGAATGAATGAAAATGAAAAATACTGGCATGAAAAATTCAAAGGACAGACAGATGAATAAAGGAGGACCTGGGAGCTTTGGCGATTGGGTGCGCTGATAAACAGTGAAATAAGAGCAGAGGAGAAGGCAGGCTCAAGTGGATGAGTGGGTGGGCAAGTGAATGGATGACTGTATGTCTGTCTGTCTGTCTGCCTTTCTGTCTTTCTGTCTTTCCGACTGACTCCACTGTCTGATGGCCCCAGCGAAAGGGGTGTGCCATTGAGTGAGTTGTGCGAGCTCAGGCCTTTGCTTTGTAGGCGCAAAATGCGACACACAAATGACACTTCATAAAAATGAAGACAACGATAATGTTGATGATGATGATGATGATGATGAAGCGAGGGTGCGATTGTGTGTGTGAGTGGGATAATAATGATTTCAAATGTTTCCAATGCTGTCGTCAGTTTTGGTCCGTTTGCTCCCTTACAAAAAAAAAGAAACGAGGAATACTGGGGGTGCCAAAGTAATGTTTTAAATTAAGTAATTTGCATACGAACATTGGACTACCGCCCAGAACAATGCTTCCCTTCCAGATGCTTTGAATATCGCGCAACGAGGCAGAAGAGGTTGGATTTAATAGAAATGCCGTCCACGTCATTTTTTTACTTTTGCATTTGCATACAAATATGACGAAATCAAATCAACGGCTGTAGTTTGGCGAATTTTATAGGAGCTTTTATATAGCTTCACTCGAAAAAATAATTTAAATAAAAAGTCTCCTTTTAAAAAATGTTATTTTCTTTTATTTCCAAAAAGGTTAAATCTTTAATTATGTATAAACAAGAAAATCAAAAATTATTAACAATTTTCAAAATTATTGTTTTAAAATATTTTTTTTTAAATTCTACTTTGTAAGACTGAATTGAAATGTATTTTGTAGATATTTTCTAGAGTGCCAAAAAACCATTTGTATAACGTTATTATTGAATATGATATATTTTATAAACGAAAAAATAAGTTTAGAAATCAGTTTTTAGTTAAAATAGTTATTGTTATTTATTGGTAATTATACGGGAATGCTATTTAATTTCAATTAATTTTCACGAATTCAGAGTTTCTAACAAGACAGTGATTATCTGATATTTTTAAAAAATTTATCTTCCTGGTTTAAATTTAAAGAAACAGTGAACAGTCTACAGCAGCAAGCCATTTTCGAGTTCTTTAAGAAGAAGCTGTGAAAAACAAATGTTTTTGGAAGAAAATTAAGGTTTATTTGTTTACGTGCCGGCCCTCACCATTGATTTAAAGGTTTTCACAACATAAAGAACACTGGGCTGAGTTTTAGACCCCAATGGGTAATATATCAAGCCAACCGCCTCAATTTGCCAAGCCCCAAAACCAGCTGCCCAAACCCACCTGAGGATTAGATTTACTGCTTAACTTTCGCCTGCGCTTCAGTTTCAGCCCCAGAATCTGCTCTTTGGATTCCACAAAGGCACAATAGGCAATCCTCAAGTAGGTGTATTTTGTTGCTGCCGTGCCGCATAATTAAAAAAGTCAAGTGAAAAATCACATTTTAACGCAAATTTGGAGGGTGTGGGGCGAGTCGGAAAGAATGAATGAAATTTTTGCGCTCGAAAGCAGACTAAAGTAATAAGTTAACGCTGAAGGCGCCGCGGATGAAGCAAAGGGGGTAAAGGGGGAGATGGGGTGAGGCCGCATACCACACCAAATTGCGTCAAATGCAAATGCGTCCATTGTGCTTAAAGCCATAAACAAACGGGCTGCAAGCGGGATTCCAAGCAAAGCAAGGATCAGGCATTTCTGCTCCTTCCTTTGGCCAGGAAAAGAGGTGGACGTTTTTCCAGACCCCCACCACAAACACTTGAGGCACGGCGACGGCAGAGTGGAAAATTCAAAGCTGCAGCCGAAGGAACGCTATTTTCCTCCGGCTCGCTTTGTTTTTTGCACACCCAACAACTTGCATAGCAGCCCCAAAAAGCGGCAGCAACATGCCTACTCAAGACCTACGGCATTATGCAATTAAATATTTAAAGTTATGCCAAATGTCCGGTCAGTAAAGTATGGTATTAAAAACATAAGGAACAGGTCTGGAACACAAGATGCCCAAAATAAAATGTGTGTGGTTGTAACAAAATGAGTTGAAAATGCTTTAGTACCGCTGCGTCAACAAAACATTTAATTTAGTACCAATCAGAATAAAGTGAATAAATACCGTTTACGTAATTCTTGTTAAAGTTAATTAACTATTATATTGGCCTTTATTTTGATAAATATAATTTACGGAATGTGTATATTCCGGCTTGGCAGCTTCTACCAAAATTCTGTTAAACCATTTCGAATTAAAGTTTATGAATATAAAATACAAACCACAAATTCTTGTTTAATTAAGCTAATTTGTTTGTTTATTATAAAGAAAATATACCCACTTTATTATTAACTGGTTAACTTAAATTTAACTAAATATCATCTGCCAGATTCACTAAAATTGTGCTTAAAATATTTTTCCAACAAACCCCAAAAGCAATTTAAATTTTGTTTACTTGCAGAACCGAAGCAAACTTAAAGTAATCTTCCTTCCACATTCAACACAGTTGAAGTGAAGACCCGGCAAGTCAGTGCCTCCGTTAAGTGCTTACAAATTTCACTTTTCCGTTCTAAGCATTCCCCCATTGAATTGGAGATTTCGAGTTGTTGCTGCCGCTGTTCTCGATGGAAGCTTAAGTATTTCTACTTTTTTAATTTCATGCAAATTTTCTTTTTCAAGATTAATGTCTGCGCCAAAAAAAGTTTTCCGAGGCTCGTAAGGAAAATGTTCAGAAGTTGGCAAAAGAGAAGCCAGTTAATAATGAAGAGCTCGAAGCTTTTAATGCCCTATTTCCAGGTAATCAAGAATGATTTGTAAGTAAAAAAATTATATTCCCCTGAGTGCAATATTTAAGTTAGGTGTTTTAAAAAAAAATACACACTAATATTAAAAACGCAGGGTTAATTGTTGATTGGAAAGAAAACCGCTTATTGTACTCTTGCAGAGGGTATTATAATTTTGGTGAGAAGTTTTTAGCTCAGCGAATGATAATTAAAATACATAAAATGTATATTCCTAATCAGCAACACTAGACAAGTTAATATGAACTTTTCCTTATGGTTTATACCATTGCAATGTTAGTTAAAAAACTGTCAATTTGAAACATTTCCAAATCAAAATATCATCAGCAACTCGCTTTTATTTTTATTTGGACAATTTTGATTGAATGTAAATAAATAAAGATTATACTCTTCTTAATAAAGCAATGATAGTAAATTTAAATTTACACATAGCTATAAATGCAGTGTCAAATTGTTATTTGAGTACCGGGTATCTGATTGTCGGTTTTTGTTTTTTCCCCAAACGGAATATATATTTAAACTTTTACCCATGTAGGCGTGGCAAGGGCGTTGGCAGGGTTGACGGTTAAGTTATGTCTGTCTGTATCCCATTCGTAAGCCGAAAAAAACAATACAAACAACCAAGACATTTGAAATGAATTTCAAAGAATTTTTTCTGCTCCCTGTTCCCTGTAAGTGCATTGAAATTTAATTAAAGCTTACCCGCATAACCCTTAAAATATGGCAGTTTGAGGGAAATAAATTCATTCTCATTTCGGCACTCGTAATTTAGACGCTTAATCCTTAATCCCAGCTTCAAAGCCAGTTGGTAAAAACTTTTTAATTGATTTCACTTATTTTGAAGCAGCAAATTGGTGCTCTTCCTTTTCACTTTTGTTTCAAATTGTTCTTTTTAATTTTCCCTTTTTTCTTGGCACGCTTTGTCGCCTCCGAATTGTGGGTGGAGGTGATGCTTTTCTTTTGGATAAATTTGACTAAAGCTATAAGGTTGCAAATTATTCTGGCTGCAGGGCGATTTGTTTAGTCTAATGCCTGAACAAAATGTTCGATTTGACTTGAAAAGTTTTCAATAGAACGGATTTCTTTAGGCCCCAAGGCTGAAAGATTTTTGTGTGACACCTAGAATTAATATTGGCATAAGTAATATTTCCTCGATACTCTTGATTGTAATGGATTCACTTTAAACTATATGTTATTACACAATCTACCAACCATAATACATTTTTCAGACAGCCATCATACCACAAATAACCGTGAAAAACTCGGTGGCAAGGAAGGCTGAATCTGGCAACAAAATAAATAAATCCGTTGCCGTACCCACGCGTTGGTTTTCGCTGAGGCTTAATGACGACAGTAAAATGACTTAAATCGCTGTCAATGTTGACACTTTAACAAATTTTTTCACTTATGCGCTTTTAAATGCAACGCCGTCGACGGATGGACAAATGGACGGATACGGATCCTCTGAAAAGGGGGAACATGGAAAATAATTATGCGAAATTTTTCAGCACACTTTATCCATTGTGGCCGTTGTGTTGCTTTTGCAACTCGGCTCAGCACAACTTTATTTTGCTTTGTTTTGTTTGGTTTTTTGTTTGGTTTCAGTTTTGGTTTGGTTCGGTTCCATGGCAAAAGTTTGTACAAAAATGTGTGTTTATTAAAAAACGTGCAAAATATTGTTGTTGTTGCTGGAGTTGTGTTTTTGTTATTTCTGTAGGTATTGTTGTTGTTCCTGGAGTTGTTGCATCCTGACAACGTTGTTGATGATGATGATGATGATGACGATGGTTAAGTCGTCATCATTGTTATTGTTGCTGGCTGCCTGACTGCCTGGCGGGCGTGTTCATTCAACCGCATATAAATCGCAGCAGCGGATCCCATGGACGGACATTGAAAAATGCAACGGAAACGCAAAATGCGCGAAATCGTGGCACGATGGCTTTTTGAGGGGCGGGTGGCAGGCGGCACCCAAAAACATCAGCAAACAGCCACAACAACAACAACTGAAAAACAACAACAACAACAGTTCGAAGAGCCGTGTTGCAACCAGTTGATTGGGGACTTTAGGAGGAACATGCCCCTTTGATGGAGGTGGTGGGTAGGAGCCCTGGAGCTTTAGTTGTTTGACTGACTGACTCGACTGGTTAAGGGGCATACCGAGGGGTGTGTGTGTGTGTGTGTGGGGCATGGCCTGCGGTTATCCGCGGGCAGCAGGTGAGCCCCTGCCCCGCCCCCCCGCTGCGATCCAAACCTTTCGCTTTTATCTCTTGATAAAGCGCGACTTGCAACGCGTTGCGTGGTGGAAGCTCCACTCGGATTCTCCGCTCCATCGCGGAATTATGAGAGCACGCTTCGTAAACGTGAGGAACTGGAACTGGAACTGGAATGGGAATTGGAATTGGAAGGCAGGGTGCACCGCCTGCTGCTTCATATTTTTCATACGAAGTGCGCTACACTTGATGTGTGTGGGCATGCTGAATTGGATTGCTACATCGGCATATGGCTTTAGTTTCGGTGGGTGGTTGATTAAAGGGAGTGGTTGCGGCGACGATGAAGTCATTACTTGGCGCGGCATAGTCTAAACGATTAGTCGACGTTAGTATATAGTATCCATTTCATTGCATTTTTTATATTGGCTATAACAAAAATCAATTTATATCCAATTAACAATAAATTTAATTTTAAAAGAATAAAAAATCAGTAAAAATCTCTAGACAAGTTAAAAAGAAAACATGTATGTGAGGAAATATGCATTTATAATATATTATATGTATTATATATTATATAATTTTTAAAGTTATTTAACCATACACAATTTAAAATTTTTCGTAAATCAATTAAGTTGTAAATATAATTGACGATTAATAGGTAATGGCTGCTTTATTTTTTTCTATTAGGTATTTCGTTAACAATCAATACGATCGATGGAGAAGTTCTGGCTGCTAAGTATCATCCCAGGCCATTAACTGTTATCTCTGACCATGCCATCATAATCCGTTCCATTGTGTTGCTATTCATTGGATTCCATCTGATTCCAGGACATTCCATTCAATACTATCCTTTTCCCCTTTTCTCTTTAGCAACACATTTGAACCCTGCTTTCCCGTTTACTCTTTCCATTTCCATTCAGCTAATCGGATTGTGGTCTAGGCCTGCAGACCTTCCCTAAGTAGGGCACCCGTTGTTCGGGGTGACCCGAGATTTCCATTCGTTCTCATCTTTGACTGTCATACATCACCCACTATCAGCATCTCCTCCTCCCCACACCCCCCAAAACCCAACTCCATGCACCACTCATAATCTTCGTCTCTCCATCGGCTGCACCGACTTCTCCGCCGGTTCCCCTTCTCCTTTTTCATGTAATTGAATTGTTGCTGTTGTTGTAATTGCTTTGCTACCGTTTTTAAAATCAACCAGCATACCGGGGCAACGCATGTGGACTCCCCACCACCGATACCCCAGCCCCTGCCACCGCCACTGCCCCTGCCCTTGCCTCTGCCCTTGCCTCTGCCCCTGCCCCAAAACCGCCTACCTTTTGCCCTGCAGCAAGGCACTTAGCTTCATTTAATGCGCTGTCTGCTGCTGCCTCTTTGCCAATTTTGCGAATTTTAAACTGGTTTTTCACTGCCGTATTTTGTTTTCATTTTTTTTTTGTTTTACACATAGCTCGTCGCATATTTCTGCTGTCGGTGCGTATTAATTTCAATACACCTTGCCCCTGCCCCGTATCGCCATGCAATCCCATTTTTGGGCACCTGGTGCGCGTGCGCTCGCATGCGTAATGAGGCAAGGGTTACGCATACGCCGGACAACGGACAACAGACAACGGACCTCAGACATCGTACATCGGGCATCGACCATGGATGATGATATGATGGCACTTGCTGCCGCACTCGTGTCGCCTGCACCTGTCGATCGATCGAACGGGCGTCATGTGCCGCTCGTCGCTTGTAAATAATTCATGTTGACAACTATTTTAGCCGGTCGCAGCTCTAGTTGGTCGCGGCTGACAAACGACGGCAGCGACTGCGATTGACGGTGTATTAAATTATGATTGACACATTGACTGCCTGCCTGCCCGACTGAATGACTAACTAACCAACAAACCGAGTGAGTGAGTGCGGACGAGCTCTTATCTTCATTAGAGCATTGGAGTGGACCTCATCTGTATGTGAACCTTGTCTACTAAGAGTCATTGAAGAAGAAAGGGTTGGGTCAATTGGCTTTATGGCAGGGATACCATCAAAGAGGTTTTCTTAAATTGAGTAGGGTGGGGCAAAACCGACCGGTGGCTTTAGGCCTATTCCCCAGTACCTCAAAGACAAAGCTGCAGACAGAATAAATGTTACTTTGTATTCACTCAAGCAAAGGCCAGCTTTAAAGATTCATTAAAAGTAAAAACTTTAAACGGGTCCACCCAAATGCACATGCATATATACATATTTAACTCGTTATCAGGCAACGCTGGTGTTATTGACCTTAGCTTGAAGGGGAGTTTCATAATGTTTACACTTGGAGTTTCAGCTGTTGACTTTGGATGTGAAGGCAAACAAGACTCTCCTCAGAGGTTTGTGAATTAAAAATTGATCCCATCCAGGAACGTTGGTGACACCCCCTGGACTCACCGCGTTTTGTTTTCTTATCGGATTTAGCATATTAACGTCTGGTCGAACCCTTACCTGCAATGAAATCAAAAGTGAGCAAGAAAACATGTTAATTAAAAACTTTTTTGCAGACGGAAAGGGAGCGGATTAAATGGATGGATGAGGCAAGTAATGGACCAACAATTAACAATTAGCAAGTTTATTGCCGAACTGCACAAATCATGTCTGGGCAAAAAAGGGAAGCCGCTCCAATGAAGCGTGACGCTAAAATGGTCGTAAGGGGATGATAACGCTCAAAGTTAGGGCTGCAGTAGCGTACTGGGAAATCCCTTCATATTTCGACTTAGTTTCATGCTGCCCTGGCACTCCACCTTCAATTTAACTTGGCCAAGAGAAATGGCCAAAATAAACAGCCCGCAAGAAAACGCAGTAGGAAAAAAACAAAACAAATGCAAAAGTTTTCTAATTAAAATCGCGTAAGTTTTGCGCCAGCCTCGTTAAATTTGCTGTAACCCAAGCTATCCTGCATGAGAGCCGCTTTCCCGTCTTCCTCGCTTTTCCCACAGCTAGGACTTTCTGGTTGTGCCCCCTTCGTAACCATCTTCATCTTAGTTTCATGTTCGTCGTAATTGTTTGTTAATGCCTTGGCAAATGAGCGGCCGTAAACAGAAAAAGAGCCCGAGGAAAAGCAGAAAGCTGCCACCATTTTCTCGCGGTGTCATCGGCACACACAATATAACGTAAAAGAAAAAAAATAAAGTGCGGAACGAAAGGGGGAAAATTAAATTAAGAGCTCAACACGCAAGGCGGAAATCACGCGTGACACGAGAAGAGAGGCGGCAACAGGCGTCTGTTTGGGGTCGAGGTTCATTTTATCGTTATTATTATTATATTCCATATTTATAGTTGTACCTACAGCTGGGATGGTGGTGGCGGTGATGATGATGATGTCGGTAATGAATAAGCCAAGTCGGGCCAAGGACTCGGAGCTCGGGAGCAGTCCTTGCCGTCGTCTAGACACACAAAACAAACATAAAACGAAGCCGAGCGATGCGAGCAGCCCCACATAGACGTATATGTATGTCCTGGCAAACCCGAAGCCTCCCCCTCCCCCCCCCACACACACACACACTATCCTCTGGAATAAACTTAACGCCTCTTTAAACTTTTGAAACATTGTATCCTGCGAGTCTCTCCGCCAGGCTCCAATCCTTCTCCACGGGTTGGCCACTCCGCCGTTGTGTGGTGCAAAGTTTTAAATTCTATTTCAGAAATGAATTTTTGATTGTGTACCTCCTTTTGTAGGGTTGCCACACTGAATCAAAACATAAAACATCTGGCAGCTCCTTTACGGAGAAAGGAGAAATTGTGCAGAGAAAAAAAGAAAAGAAGGCGTGATGGAAACTACCTTATCAGCAGCAGCCGAAAAGGATATGAAGTGGAAAAGGCATCACAGAACTTGACAGGGGAATGTGCTTATGAAATACCTTAACGTAGAAAAAGAAGGTATTCGAAAATAAATATAAGAGTTCGCCAACGCGTTTTCCAACAGCAAGGCTATGGTAACAGTCCAACAAATTTTATTACAAAGTGAAAAATCTTCCTATCTATCTGTTAAAAGTTCCCAGTCCAAAATTATTTATTAAAATTAGTTATGTGTTCATACTTTCTCACGATGTTATCGTTTTGGACTGGGAACTTTTAACATATAGCTATTAGCGCTAAGTGTATTTAAACTATCTTCATATGTAAGAGGTCTATATTCAGTTTACTTTATAACCTCGAATTTCGAACACATCGGTTACGAAACCGCATGGAATCCCTGTCAGGTGAGACTTTCACTAATCAAAGTCCAATTGTACCTCTATTTTAATTAAATCAATTAAAGCTTCGCCAAGGTTACATAAAACATTCGACTACAGCGTGCCTCCTTAAAGTTAAAATGACCCTAGACATTTAATTTTTTAATTTAAAGAGAGCATTCTTTAGCCGATGTTGAACCCTTGGGTATTAAACTCAGAGCGGAATAAAAAAAATCAGCAAAAAAGTGAGCACGAAACCGGAAGGAAGGAAGACACACACACACAAAAGGGGTCGGAGGGCGAGAAGGATACTCACTCACACAACGATAGACAGAGGGAGCAGAGTACACACACTCACGTAAACACACACACACATCGACATAACGACAGTAAAGTGCCAAGCGACTTTTACAAGGGTCGACAAATATGAGGCAGGCTCTCGTGGCAGCAAACGAACGAAGTCGCCGGGTGGCCAAAATGGGAAGTGGGGCTGCGGCGGGGTGGTAACGAGAAAAGGCAACACATTGAGCGCTTTAATATAACCTCCCCCACCCGTCCCCTCCCCCTTCCTGTGGTACTCCCACGAATCCTGCCCCTGCCCCTACCCATCGAACGTCGCCCTTTAAGGCCGTCTGCCTGTCTGGCCTCGGGGGTCGCAGCGCACCCCTCCGGCCACCGCTGTGTTAACTTAAATATTTTATGGGGTGTCAGCATTGTCGATGTTGGCGCGATTGTCTCTGCCAACCCCCTCGGCCCTTCGTAATACCCCCGAAATCCACCTCATTCGTGTGAAACGTTCGTTCCTCTTCTTCTTCGTTATCGGGTGCGTGGCTTGTCTTTTGTGTTCGGGGCTAAAGTAATTTCAAATTGATAAGCATCGCTACCGAGGGGGGTGGTTGGGTGTTTTTTCGGTGTGTGGCTCTAGTTTCGGGGATGGCACGGGGTCGGGGGCATATTAAACTGATTTGTTCCGTGAAGAAATCGAAGCAGTCAACGTCGCTCGCTTTTCAAAGTCAATTGAAATTAAGTAACAGATTTTCGCAGAGAGTGGGATACATTTGCGTTGAGGGAAATAAGGAAAGGGAATCTGAAGGTACGAGAGGTGAGGAATGTAATTCCTTTCAGCTTGAGTATCTCTGCTGCTGAAACTTTCGCCAGCCACTTGAGCGAAGGAGGAGCTGCAGCCCATCAGCAACAGAATGCTTCTGCATTCAGAATGCACAAATTTGCATAAGTTTATTAAGAGTCCAGACCTGGGGCTGAGCCACTCGAGAGTGCAGCCAGCTGGCCAGGAACACAGAGGCGGACAAAGTCGTCTGACAGACGGACTTCAAGTAGCCAGAAATCGGCAAGACAAGAACTGCAGCAACAACAGATACACAAAGAAAAACTCAACGGGGGAAATTTATTATATTTTCATTTTCAACCTACAAGTACAAGTAACACCAATATAGCCTTTAACATTTCGGCATAAGAAAATACTAAGGATTATTTTTCTACAGGGGTTCTCTGTTCCATATTCTGCATAAATATACTCATATTTGTTGTTATAAAAAAACAACCAAATTTAATAACATTAACATAAAGCGATTCAAAAGGATTAAAAGGATTATTTCGTTAAAGGTCATTTAGAAATAACTACCGGATTATTGCACTGAAGCTCATACATTCTTTGATTTAATGGAATTATATTAAATAGCAGGCATTAATAAAAAAAAGAACAAATAAAGTTTTTATTGTAAAGAACTTCAGATTGCTGTAATGCTCCCTTAATTGTGGAAATCTGAATACATACATAACTTCAATGTTTTTATACCCTTGCAGAGGGTATTATAATTTCAGTCAAAAGTTTGCAACGCAGTGAAGGAGACATTTCCGACCCTATAAAGTATATATATTCTTGATCAGCATCACCAGGAGAGTCGATCTAGCCATGTCCGTCTGTCCGTCCGTCTGTCCGTCTGTCCGTCTGTCCGTCCGTCTGTCCGTCTGTCCGTCCGTCCGTTTCTACGCAAACTAGTCCCTCAGTTTTAAAGCTATCTGCTTGAAACTTTCCCAAAAGTTGTCTTTCTATTGCAGGTAGTATATAAGTCGGAACGAGCCGGATCGGGCCACTATATCATATAGCTGCCATATAACTGAACGATCGGAAATGCCATAACTTTGGTGTTTTTAAAGTTAGGAAGTTGGGATTTTCTATGAGTTTTATTTTTGGCCAATTAATCCGACCTACCGAATTTCATAAGGATCGGACGACTATATCCTATAGCCGCCATATAATTGATTGATCGGAAATGCCATAACTTTGGTGTTTGTAAAGTTATCAAGTTGGGATTTTCTATGGGTTTTATTTTTGGCCAATCAATCCGACCTACCAAATTTCATAAGGATCGGCCGACTATATCCTATAGATGCCATATAACTGAACGATTGGAAATGCCATAACTTTGGTGTTTTTAAAGTTAGGAAGTTAGGACTTTTTATGAGTATTAAGAATATATGAATAATTTTGAAGAATATAATTTACAGAATATTCTGCAAGGGTATATCAACTTCGGCTCCGTCCGAAGTTAGCTTTCCTTTCTTGTTATTATTTTATTTATGATTTTTGGTTTTTAACGAAATTTGTAGAAAACAAATCAAATGGGACTAACAAATTTCTGAAGCTGTTCTACATATAATGAAGGTAAGATTCCATATCGCGATTCTCTGTTTTTTCCTCCGTGTACAACCGCAATGAGGACAGCCACTCCGGCAGCTGTTTTTGGCTTGTTGAGCCTTCGTCAGCACCTTCAGCTGCAGCTGGTGGAGCGGCGAACGTTGCGTATGCGTATTATCAGGAGTCGACAATAAATTATGTGTCAATTACAAGAGTCAATTGCATTAATCATCGCAGCGACTTGGCTGCAAAGATAAAAAGGCGCCTGCCATCTGTTTTGCTTGTCAAGAACGAGGGCGTGGCCACTCGGACCGCAGCTGCAGCCCCTCCGCCCCCCCTTTTATTCCCCATCCTATAGATTAAAGTGCAGAAATTAGAAGGAAACCCGTTTGCCAGCTACTTCTTTCCCCAGTCATATGCGTAGATTGTCATAAATTTAACGCAGTCGACATGGAGTTGCAAACTTTTTGGCAGCAGCCACTCCAAAGGCCCCTTGCCCCGCCAAGTGTCATGTAAATGTGCAACAGCCCGGAGACGTTTGCTGTCGACATTACGTTGGAATGGTTTCGGTGCAGAAGGGGGGAAAAGAGGGGAAAAAGGGGAGAGAACCCAAAACACAACCCGGCTCGAAAAGCCGCCAACTGCTTTTAACTGTCATTAATTATGTCAAAATAAGATTTAAATGCTTTTTGTCTGTGCAAACAAACATTGGAGAAGGTTGCTGAGGACAACCCCTAGACAAAGGCTCCTTCCAGAGACAAAGTTCTTAGTCTAACTAAGCTGGCACAGCATAAATATCATTTGTTTAGCAAAACCCCAGGACCTTCTGCTTCTTAGAGGACTTTTGCCATCACCACCGAGGTGTGGTCTCAATTTGGTAGATTTTTTCTTGGGTTTGGGGGGCCAAATCAGCCAGCTGTACAAACACAAACTTTCATTAATTATGCGCATTCGACGGTGGACTGGTCTGGAATAATGAGCAGAAATCGGCTTAGGCGGCTGTCCTTTGTTGAACTTGGCTAATAGAATTTTGAATAAGTTATCAGTTGGCAATAACAAAGGCATGCAATTGTTTCTGCAGCGTCAACAAATCACCGATTCATGTCTCAGAAGAGAGAGCCGTATCCTGCCGCTGAACAATGTATTTGTCCTCGCTGCAGCAGAAAGCACAATTCAATTGTGGCTGCCATTGTAATATAAGCCACTTCTGCTGCTGTCAGTCAGAAGGAGTTCCCCCGATTCCCCCCATTTCCCCCATTTCCACTTCATTCGAGTCGAGGCACTTAATGCAACATGGCCAATTAATTACACAACAGCATGCCACAATGCAACCCACCACCCTCCACTTCCAGATATTCCCACCCAACGAAAGCCGGCCACAGTGACCGCAACATTCAAGTGCCTAACCCACACACCTGGCCAACGCGGCGTATACTCTATACTCCGGCTGAATCTGATGCTCGCCCTCCGAACGCCCGATTTTCTTTCAGTGTCTCTTTTTTTAATTTGCATAAATTACGGAGCAAGGCAGCCGTGCCATGGTGGACTGGAGGTATTTTCATTGAAAAGCGCGCTTCATTAAAATTAAATTTAAAAGCATACAAAAATTGCGATTCAATTGGTGGAAAGTCCCTCCTACTTTTTCCACGCTTTTGCATAGTTACAGTCTGGTCACCCCTCTCGTTGGAGGCCCTTGAAAGGCCCATCCACCGTCGAAGGTTGGAAAATTTCAATGATTTTGCCGCCCAGCGATTGCAGTTTGCATTTTAATTCTACCTACCGCCCGCTCGCCAACATTCAACATCCGGAGACCGGGCTAATCAGGGTCCGCCAATGCTTCCGGGCAGAGCACGATTGCACGATTTATGTCGTCATTATTGTGAAAGAGTCACCGGATCGGGTTAAAGCTGACTTTAAGCCGATAGAGTTCACAAACAGCTTGGGTTACTCACCCAAAGATAAATCAAAACACAAAAATGTTTTATCAGTCACTCTTATATAATTAAAATTTTAAGCAATTTCATTTAAAATTGTAATTTTCTCTTGTGCAAAATTTAATTTAAAACTAATTGTAAATTGAAGAGTTTTCAATTAATATGTCCCAGTTTTCTTTTGACTATTTTGGGTAGCCTGGTAACTTTTGAAGTGTTTTTAAAACGGTTGCTACAATCTTTGAGCAACTTTTACACTTTCCTGAAGATTCTTGTGATGTTCCTTCTGGAGTCTCTTAATTTGGCGTTGCACTTTTTCGCTTGGACGTAAGCCAACAACTTTGTCATCAGTCTTCCTTTGGCAGTGGACTTCTTAACTCGCCGGCTCACTCCCTTTTCCCGTCTAATTGGCCGCTCTTTGGCTCATTTATCTTGCTCGAACTCGGACTCATTGCCGTTCTTCGGCCCTCTGGCTTGTCCACTTTTAATTTGGGTGAAATTTTCCTTATTTATAAGGTTTTTCACTTCATTGCACTCGGTCGTCGCCCGGTTTTTCCGCCCGGCACTAGACGATTTCGAAGCTTTGTCCACTGGCTTCGACTGTGGTATCATGTCACTAAATCAGCACAAATTGCTCAACTGATTTATAAATTTTTTGGCCATGTGCCAGCGATATAATCTCATTGCTTGTAGTTTTGGCCAACACGAACCCACCACCCCCACTCCCCCGCTGCCATTTACATCATCGCCGCCGTTGTTGCTTTGTCTGTTGCCATTCTGTCTTTATAAATGCTACCAAATATGTCAACGGGCTGCTCTGAAGAGTTTCTCTCTTTTTGTTTTTCATGTGCTCTGTGTTCTGTGTGCTGTTTGGCTTCGGTTTTTGGGGTCATCTGGCCAAAGCTGTAAATAGATTTTCCTGTCCGAGTCTTAAGCCTTTCAGACTTGGCCCAGGAAGTTGGCTCGTTATGGGATCGATAAAAGTGGCCAACTAAGCACTCGTCACCGGCTGATTGCTTTTATTGTAGGTCCCATTTAATTCCCTTGCCAAGTTGTTATTAAAATGCATGACTAATCCCTTGTATCACCTCGACCAGAACCGCATTCTGCAACAATTATCTTTTGGCTTCAACTTTTAAATGTACTTTCCAAAAACTCACAGCGCGACCTTCAGCCAAAACCGGCAAACCAACAACAGCCAGCCAACTGGCCAAACAGCCAACAAACACCACGGAAAAATTGCATAGAAAAACCAAAAAGTATATGCATAGATATGGTATTTGTTATTGTGTTCACAAAATCAACTAAAAACGGCAGACAAAGTTAGAATTCAGAGACGAGGGATACTGTTAAATGCAGTCAATATGCCCGAATAATGCAGTTCGTGATTCGACTACAATATGCCTTAAACGTGGAATAATATTTAAAAGTATATTACAAACATTTGATTCTTTTTGATCTTTGATTGGGCATGAATTTAGTTGATAAAATCATAATTGGGTAATGCTCAAATCGAACTATGATTTAATAAACAAAATGTGTTATTTAAAGATCGCTTGGAATTAATATAATAATTTTATAATATAATATAATTTACGTTTATTCATAACTTCATATAAAATGTTACTTATAGTTTTTCTTGTTAAGCCTACTTTATATCTCAACTCCAATTAAATAACTTTCAAAATTAAAAATATGAAAATTCTTACATTTTATATTAATGAACGATTTCACATATACTTAAGTAAGATAAAAGGCGAAAGAAGCATACAATCTTATTGCATTAGCTTCTATCTGGGAAAGTATTTATAATAAATTAAGGAATCCATTAGAGATTTAAAATAAATTGCTATATATTATTTATTTCTTACTTAAACCTATCATACCTTAAACAAAGGTTACACAAATATTCCCACAGCCATAATCCCCTTCGCATATCCGTTCTCCCCTTCGCTTCCGCTTTGCTGTGGGTACCAGTTGATAGTTTTGACCATTTTGTGCGTTGTTTTCAAATAAATTTCGTTGGCTAAAAACTTTTTAATTCGCATGCAGCAGCAGCTGCACAAGCTTTGCATGTTTATGGTAATTGCATTTACAAGTGGGCTGCGGGGCAAGTCTACTCCAAAGCTTCATATGGAAAGGGGTAAAGCGGCTTGGCTCAGAAATCCCACTCGAACCGCTTGTTTATTGCAAATGCATTGATGATAAGTGACTGCACACATTTAAATTGAGGTCCAAGTGCAGACATGCGGGCCAAGCTCATCATTTAATTGAACTGAAGCCCCAATTGAATAATAACCAGATCGCAAACAAAAGTACAACACAGATCGGGGCTGCAAACTAAAACAAATTGTTTCTCGAAATGGGAAAAAACCACAGTCGAACTTCTTTAATTTAAAATTTCTGTGGCAGATTTAAAGAAATTGTAAACTAAGCAAGACGTAATATTAATACAACTAGTTGCATTTCTATCAAGGATGTCATCTAAGCAAACTTTCATCTTTTCACTCAAACAACTCTTAAAAATCATGGAACGGACGATTTTGGTTTGGTCTATTTAAGTTTATCGCAGCACTACAAACATTTTCTATTTTCAACTAATTTATTAAAATGAAAATGTAATATTAGTATCACATCAATCGTTCAATTGTAAGTTTAGTCGTACATTATAAATAATTAGCTTATTAAATTTCCAAGTCTAGTTAATTACTTGAATGTAATTTAAACTAATATTTAATTTTTTTGTAAATGTATTGAAATATTTATTGATGTCTGCAATTCGATGACAAATCGATACATATAATTGAACCCTACTTTTTAATATTTTAGTTAAACAATTGTTTGAAATAGCGTTTCGCTCAGTTGGCATGGGGTTCGGTTTTTGTCGGCGTTCCACACAATTGACGGGGTTTGGGGTGCTCTAGGGCAAAGGACCCCCGGCTGGGTTTTTTTGGGCCCCGCATTTTTCTGCATGAGCGGCGACAGGAGCGCGCTACGTATTCAAAGGAGCGTGCGGCGTTTTCAGTCGCCTGTTGAGGTGCCCTTTGGGAAATGGGTGGGGGTTTTCCGAGAGAGTGTGGAAGGGGAGAGGAGGTGGTGGCGAGATGCCTGTCACCGGAAAGCAATCAGCAAAATAATCGAGTGAGCCCAAAGCCTTCTGCGAGTGTGTGTGTGAATGGAATTGGCCCTTGGGGTTCTGATTGTGACATGTGTGCAGGCACAGTGAGAGCTATAAGTCAGTCAACGGCTGGCGGACAACATCGAACACTTGTCGCGAAATGTTCGATTTTTGAGAGGAATTTAAAATCAGCTTAATAGAAATTTGTAGCAATAAGTGCCTGGGGAATTAAAGAAAAAGGCTAATTTATAGAAAGCTTATTCTTACTTATGTTTGGATATCAACAATATCAAGTTCCTTGTTATTGGGAACTATCTTGTTAAGAATCCCAGCAAATACATTAAATGATTGACTTCTCTGCTAAGGTCTCAAAGATAATAACAATAATGTCTTCAAGGATTATTAAGATTTTAGGATTGTTTAAAAGCCAACATGGACTTTAAATGATAAGCTTTTTGCTAAAGTCCCAAAGAGCTATATATATATGAATATTCAGGATGATCTGTCTTATGTTCTTGGCAAACCAACTCTTCCCACCTCCTTGCCGCACTTGCCGCTTATTAACTGCCACACGCTTAACCCCCACTTGCCCACTGGGTTCTGTGGGTACTTATTCGAAAATCGCTTCTTACACTTTAATTGCTAACAGTGCGGAAAATGTACTCCCCTTTTTCTACGTTCTCTTTTTGTTTCTTTCTCTTTCGCTTGATGATCCCCTTGTGCGATTCTCGTTTCCATTTGTTCCATTTGCCAACTTGAAATGCAATACAATGGGCATTAAGTAATTGTTGCTGTCGTTGTTGTTCTTGTTGCTACTGCTACTGCAGCTTGTTGACAAATCCGCACATTTTTCATAAGCTCGGCCAAGTACTTGCACACAGCACTCACACAAATAAACCGCCCGTACTTGTTCTTTGCATACCCTGTGGACTATGACGGTTAAGGGTATATTAGGGTCCTACTAAAACTGTCAATAAAAAAAAATTAAATTCAATGAGAGAAGTAAATTAGTTTTTTTTCTGTTGCGATCAAAATGTCTTAGACTCTATATGATTCTTTTTCAGTTTAATTGTTATCGTGAATGACAATTAACTAACTCAAAACTAAATTTAAATTTAAGAAGGACTTTTAGAAGGGAAAACTACCTTATCCATTAGAAAAATGGATTTAAAACCTTAAGAAAAGTCACTGCAGAACAAACAAAAAATACCTTTCAATGAATTTATTTAGCTTATTTTTATACAGGCTTTTTCTGTGGAACATATATTTTATGTATAGAAATTTTTTTAATTAGTCTGAATGCGCTTTGGGGCATTTTATGATGTATTTATTTAAATTCCGTTTCAAACCTACATTTTTCAAAGGCGATTTTATTTAAATATGTTTTCCATGGTATCCTAAAGCCTAACCTTCAAACTTGTCGCAAACTCGCATATGATGGCAGGCGATTTTCATTTTCGTTTTGACTGTCGTGCAGTTTTTTGCGCCGATTATGACGCGGACGTGGTCGCGACGCTTCAATTGGAGTGGAGTGCCTCCCATTCTCGTACCCATTCCCGTTCCCAGTCCCAGTCCCAATCCCACTCCCATCCCATTGCCTTTCCCGCCGCCAGACCCACTCCCATGGCCATTTATGAGGGCACATTATGCCATTTATCGCAGCTTAAATGCCGCTCATAAAGCCGATGCAGGCCTTCCTCGTCCTCGGATTATTGGCTTCTTGGAGGGCAGGGCATGGCCAGAGCTCACGGAACAGACCCTACCCTCATGTGGCACTCGGAGGAGGTTGCTGAGTCTTAAACTTGGGTTGAACCGCCGAGCTGGCCCTGCTGGGGGTCCACTGCTAAAAATAGTGCTCGGTTTATCATTGCAATCAATTAATTGAAATTATTATTTTGCCAGGCATTCGGATTTCGGTTGCCATTAATAATTTTGCTTAGAATTTTTCATTTATTATGATTGCCAATTGTTGTTGGCTTTAAATGCGACTCGTAATTGCTTCCTTGGTTTTGAGCAAAATAAAGAATGAGTAATTGTGCAGTCACCTTGACTTTTGCATCTGAGCATACTTAATAATTAGATAATGACGGCATGAACAGCAACGGCCACAATGGAACCATTAACAATGAAATTGCAGCGCGGCAAGCCACAAAAATATAAATGTATTCAACCTTTTGCATTTGTTTTTTGCTCGTTTCTATTTTTTTTTGCAAAACTAATTCGCAGAAAAGCGAAAAAAATTAAGTTGGCAAAAAGCATACAAAATGATGTGGATAACCTTGAGTTTTTTTTTTATTTTGCTAACCAAATGCAACAAACGAAAAAAAATCCAAAAAGCGCCTTAAAGTCTACGGGGGATGGAGTTGAAGCCACATTATCTATGGCTTTTAGAATCGGGGTGTTTGTAGAGTCAACAATGATCGGATCTTGATTTCGCATGGTGATTTAAGTTGAGCGCAAGGCTCTAATGTTGTGAAGGGGTTACTCTAATACAAATATTTGACAATATAAAACAAATAACACAATGTAACCCAAAGCAAAATTTATTCACTAACAGTTTTTTATTGAAAAAGCCACTCGTGCATCTTTAGGATTTTCTACATATAGTTCATGATCGAAACAGTATAATAAATACTATGACATAAAGCTTTAACTATTAGTGTCAGTTATTACAAGTAGTTAAGCAGTAACATAACATATAACAACAATTATTTAAAATTTTTGTATGATTATGATGATTATTATTTATACCTAAACCAAAACTTTCGATGTAGTTGTAGACTTGTTTGAATGTAAGTAGAAATCTCTTCCAACCAAATTTTAGCCGATTATTATATAAGATTATATTATAAGAGATTTAATTAGGACCCCGGGCCAAAACGAGCTTTCCAAGGCTTTAATTTATTTAAGCAGCCGAAAAACTTTTTAAAAATTTTAGGTCTGGCTGCATTTTTTGATATCTAGGTAAATATTTTTAAGAGAAACCAATTTTGCTAAAAAATCTTTCATTAGAGATGAATGTGCCTTAGACTTTGACTATTTGTGGGGGCATACCCAACATTTGAAATGAATATTTCTTAAGTGGGCGTGCATCTGATCTAAAATTCATGATAATTCCAATCAAGATACTCCTAATTGTTAATGAGCATCTGATAAAACTCCACACAGGTATTCAGATCTAGTGTCAGACCCCAATCACTTTTTATTCAGCATCATAGAAATTTGTAGCGCCTGACTTTACGATATACTCGCAGAAAAGAAAATTAAGGGTATGTGCCTAATAAAATTATACTTCTTTTTAATTACACGCACAAATTGGGTAAATGAAATGAATTCAAATGAGTTTCATTTGCATTATTTCTCGCCCGTCTCACACAATATAGTCCTAAAATTGTCATAAAAGCGTTAGAAAAAAACCGAAATAACATAAAAACTGTTTGGCTTTGGTCAACACGGAGTCGTTAAAGTTATGAAGTTATGGGACCCTCGTCTCTGAGTTAGAAAATTAAGTTTAATGAACATTTTATGCGTCACAGCATGGGCCACTCCGAACATGGAGTATTTATAGATTGATTTATTTTATTTCTCTGCAGCGAAACATAAAATTAGAGATGGTTCAAGTAGGAGGAGAAAAGAAACCGATCGGCGGAAGTCTGTGACTCACGATCGCCTCCAGTTGCAGTGTTCGAGATACAAGTTTGCGTTTACGTAATTGCAATGCCAAGTGTTGCATGCAACGCAATATGTTGTTGCCAAAAAACATTGGAGGGGGGCAAGCCAATCGCAACATATGCAAAATTATGAAACTTTTTGGCTGCTGCACCGCCGCCAAGCTGCCAATATGTTGCAACATCAGCCGATGATTATTATTTATATGCGACTTTGGCCAGAAGTTCTGTTTGCCATACCCTCGATGTATATGTTTGGCTGGCTGGCAAACTGTGCCAAACTTGAAATTTATTGCTGCCGCAAAAGTTTCATTGCCAATTTGCAGGGGATAGAGATGGGGGGAAGGGGGGAACCCCCCGGCCGAAGCTATCAAAAGTGCTTAGGACTTGTTTAGGAACTTTGCGAAGATTGCAATATCGATGCAGGCAAAGCCAGGATAAATAAACACGACGACAGAAAGAGTTTCTCAGAGGCTTTGATTGGGGTTTAGTCAAAAAGGGATTGGGTGAAAACTAATAAAATGTAAGATACTTCGATACAATTGGGATTATGTTTGCTTGCTAACTTTCAACCTTTTTCCAGATCTCTGAGTTCTCAGCACCAGGGGCTTAGCCAACTGCCCTCCGGGACTTTTGGTTGTGGCCACGAAGCTCTTAATCACATTGATGTCCAGCATTGAAGGTCTGGCTGGCTGACCGATTTTAACTCCGTCCCCGATCTGAATCGCGATTCCAATTCCAATCTGGAGAACGCCCACAGACAAATGCCGGCAATCAACGCCATCTAGATAAAAACAAATATAAACAAATAGCGGGCCGCGTTTCTGTTCATTTTCAACATTTTTACATAAAATTCCAAGCAAATGCAAATGCAAAAGCAAAACCGAACAGAGGGCGAGGAAAGGAACGGGAAGTGGCCATTTTATTTATTGTTATTTCATTTCGACCGCAAATTAAAAGCTATGAATAAAAGCGCCAAGTGGAGCACGAAAAAAGGGAAGAGCAAACAGCGGAGGAGCGCAACAAGGTGCAGGCAGGAGGAGCTGGGGAGAGGGGGGGGAAAACGGGGCATAAAAAGCACCCAGTGAAACATGCTGAAAAACGGAAATAAAAGCTTATTAAAGCCAACACAAAATGGATATGAAAAGCGGCCAAGGAATGGTGACTTAAGGGGGGAGGTGGGGTGTGAAAGACAGAGACAGGATGAACGAAACGGAAGCGCAGAGCTAAAAAACAAACACTAAATCAAACATTACACCCGACGAAAGTGGGAAGAGCAAGAGCAAAGCCAGCAAATATATATAAAAACGTACAAAGGAAAAACGTGCAGAAGGAAAAGAGGAAAAATCTCGGGAAAATAGCAGAAGGAAAGCTGCCCCGGGGAGAAAGGCGCCACGCTTTTTATGCTCGCCATCGCGATACGCAGGCAGTGAAAACTCTTTTTTGGAACAGATGGAACGTCTGAATCTCATCTCAAAATATACTATATATAGATTCTTAAAGATTTGAAAAAGTAACATGATGATCGGTATATCTATTTAAGATTACCATTAATATATTTTAATATTTAGTTATAGTTTTTTTTTTAATTTTTACCTGAGTAGAACTTAAATATGTACACCTTTTATAAAGTGATTTGTGAAACTGTCATTAAGCTTTAAATATTTAGAAATCAACAAACTTTTAAGAAAACTTTCCGAAACAATAATCTAAAATGCTTAAGTAAAAACATAAAATATACTTTTATCAATACCTTTACTTAGTTATCAAACCCACAAATACTTTCACTACTTAATAATTTACATAAATTAGTACGTATTCAAATAAGTACATTTAATCAAGTGGTCAGTTTTTACTGACGTAGAAATATAAAGTCTAAGTAGTTAAAGGACCTGAGTAGTAGGTATTTAAAGGTCGTGACATTCCCTCTTAGCAGTTTTGCTATATTCATTTTAAAGCGCATAGAGCAAATGCAAGGACTTGAGTAAACATTAGGCCAAAGGAAAGTGGGAGCAAGACAAATGTGGGCGCCACCGCGACGTCAACCCCCCTCCCCCGCAAATACCCCCGGAACCCCATCGGATGAACCCCTCTAAGCCAGTTCGGCATCCTTTTTGCAATATTAAACGCAGCAATGACACCCATGGGGTGCAGGGCCGCCTGCGGGTTAAACACTGCCTCTGTGTGGGTGAGGACTTCTAGACAACTGAATATATACACCTAGTTATTTGTTGGCATTTGCCTGCTTTTTGCGGCTTTTGTTGACACGACAGGTGAGGGGGAAGGGGAGCACAGGACGACGGCTGCAAACAACGAAATATCAAGGGAATTAAAGACATGGCTCGGATTAGCGATGAATGCCCGGCAGAACATGAATGGAACACTACCCAGGAATGAAATGGAGTTTTACTTTATAGACTGGATGTTATAGCTTTAAATTTCACCTAGTACAGAGATCGTAATGATGGGATCGACTTTCGCTAGGAACTTAACTTGTTCCATTTCTTAATCCACTAACCCTTTTCTTTTTATTCACACACTGCTGGCAAAAAACCTAATCCCATGCAAAGTGCTTTAGTTTTGTGTAATATGAGAGAGAGAAATGTATAGCCCAAAGGAGAAGGCACGCTTTTAGTTGGATAAGCCAGAAGGATAACGATATGTGTGCCCCACCCCCTTTCCATTTTCCTTCAGCGCCGCGCCCCCTTTTCCGTTTTCCTTGCAACAATGCCAGCAGAGAGCTTTTTGTCATAGCATTCCGCAGAAGAAAAGAAAAGCGGGGTAGGAATTAGACTACAAAAAGCAAAGGCAACATGAAAAGTTTAGTCTAGCCCGAGCTCAAGCACCAGCTCAAACGTCGAGCCAAGTTTTCCGCCCGCTTTTCCAGCCCACCTCCTCCGCCCCCCCGCCCTCGAAGTCATTTGAATGGTGCCAAGCGGCCACCGCTCGAAGGCATTTCCATGATTACAAGCAAAGGACATGAGCCCCAGAACAGCAAAGCAGCACTTTGAAATTGAAGCTGCTAAAAAAAAAAGGGATAAGCGTATGTATGAGATGGCAGGCACCCGATTCTGAAGTACTCTCAAGCCAAATTAAAGTCTCGGCACCCCCAACGTCAGAACCCTCTTCAAAGTGGTCCGAAAAGATCTTGGCCCACTGCCAAGCATCAGGAGCTATCAAGCTTAATAACCATAAGTGAAATGGATCAACTACAAGCCCTTGGATCCCGCTTAATTTACTAGAAGTGCAAGGCAATTGAGTGACACGAAACAGGGGAATATACATAGAAATTTAACCTTTAAGTCGTAAAAAATATATAATATAAATGGAATAAGGTTTATGCTTTAAGAGAGTGTAAATTGAATTATTATTGATTTTATTTTTGTTTTGTCTTTCAGTACAGTTTTTAACACAAAGCGTTTTTGCGGAATACAAATTAATCTGCAAGTGGATTTAGTAAAAATGCACTGATTGTCTGTGTTTTTAGGTCTTCTTCGGCCCAAACCTGTCTATCAATCTCAGCATTTCCCCGTAATATAAAAAGGAATAGATACTAAGAGACGGGTGGGTAATTGGAAACTGGTAACTGGCAATGGGAAGGAGGGCTATCTGGTGGCATGGCACCTCCAGGAAATGTCTCATGCGGTTATCAGGGCCGGTAATCTTATCAGTGACCGCAGGCACTCGAAGCTGACAAATGTTAGACGTAGAAGTGCATTTCTGGCCCGATAGGGTTTGTGGGGGAAAAAAAGAGGACATTGACTGCAACTTCTGAGGCAAACAAGAAGGGCTAGTCGCTCTGTGGGGGAGGGGAAGGGGGAGGGGGTGGAGCACAGCAGAGACCATGTGGCGGAGTCAATAAAACAAATATGACAGGCCAGCGGATGTCGGCAAACGACGTAAGTGTAATGATAATAAAAGTTTATGACAGCAGCTCATGAGCTTGTAAGGCTAATGTCAACGTGCCATTTGCTGAGGGGCGAACTTAAATGGGCTGAGGGGGGGTGAAGCAAGTGCAAGTGTGAAAGCGCTTTCGCGCTCCACTGAGCTTTTGGCAGCGCAATGAAGCAAGATTTCACACTAGCTCGACTCCAAGGAGGGACGTTGATAAAGGCGTTGCCGACAAAAGAAAGTCTTGTGGCACCTTTTTCAAAAGACGATCTGGAATGGGAATTAAAGCCTTCGCTCGGTCATCAAAGCGCGCTGAACCCTGGCCCTAATCACCGATGAAAATCCCTTTACTAAGCCCTTAGATATTAAAGGAAAACATGGTTTATTGGCCGGTTTCTATGATAAAACACATTACTTCTTTACTCCACAATCTGAATTGCTGTTACCAAATTTACAATACAATTGCCTAGAATGTTTCTGACCTTGCGATATATACTTTTTAATTACAAAAATAACTTCGACTGCTGGTATATTAATCAGGAGACTTCCAAAAAATCCAACCTCTAGAATCACTTGAAAATATAATATATCGAACAAAAATTTAAGGTACTCCAAAAAATGTCAAATTGCAAAACTCAGCTTCAGTGAGAAAGGGGTATATGATAGAACACATTTTCATCTTCCAAGAAAACAATCGTTTTCTAAATATAATGAATAATAAATCTTACCATACAATTTGATTACCTGTTACCAGTACTACGATTGAAGCAGTTCCAATTAGCTCCGATAATTGGTTTCACTTGCCGCAAAGCTGCTAACGCAACCGATCGACTTAATAAATGCAAATCAAATATTTAATGGTCACTGCAATAATAACCCGTTCGCTGCAGACCTCTGTGGCAAGTGTATAATTAAAGGCACACACACACACACACACACACATGGAGGCAATGGCCAAGTGCCGGGCAGAATTTGTAATGGCCCGAAGAGAAACAATAAAGAGAAACACGCACAAACAGTGGGCCTGGAAAAGGGGGAGCAGGCCAAGAACTGGTTGCTGAATAATTCACACTCGTGCACTGGGAGTCAACAAAATAACGGTTCATTGCACAAACTAATAATTACATAATGAAGCAAAACACAAGTTAAACTTTGACCCTGCTGAAGAGAGGAGCCGGAAGTTCCAGCCAACTTTTGTCTAGTTTATGTGTGTGTGTTTGTTTGGAGAAGGAACATAGTAAAGGTTTCTAAGTGAAGCCATTAGCTTGAATCTATGTAAATGGCTTTTAACAATACGCCACAATTGCTCGATAACTCAATGAGAGATCCAGAATAATTTGCTAATGTAATGCAATTAAAAGTTGGACAAGTTAAGGTAATCTTATGCTTAGCACACCCTGTTTCCACAATACGGTTTCAATTACAGCTACAACGATACCCATTGACCTAGAAAGAAAGTTTCCATATTTTCCAACTCCCATCGCCTTCCCAATTCACAGAACACAAAGAGTGTCATGAACTCCGGAAGGGATAAGCCGACTTTGGCCATATGTTGCGACTTAGCCAAGTCCTAAGCAGCTTGCACTTGGCTTTAAAACTGCACCAGCACGCATTATAAACACTCTATCCTTGGGGTACTGGCCTGCACACTTTTGTGGTCAGCAAACATAAACCAACTTCAATAGGCATTCTCCAAAACATTGTCTTTGCTATTTCCCTTTACCACGGAAGACTGCAGGTTAGAGGCGGGAGTCTCGAGGGAGAAGCAGACACGAGAGTTGCAGTTACAATTGGCCATGTGTGCGGAGGTCAATGACAATGAGCCAAGGCCTCGGAGCTCCAAGTCCAGGCCCAAGTCCAAGCCCAACTCCGGTCCAAACCCAGACCCAAGCCGAAGACGCAGGCCAACGAAGCATGCATACTAAGCACTAGCAGCAGGGTCTGCCGGGAATCGGGATCGGAGGGGTTTGGAGGCAGGGGACCAGCTATGTGTGACCATTGGCCAGGTCCCAGACCCTGTCCCAGAGCTACACTGGAAAAAATGACATGCTGAACCCGAATAGTTTGATTAAAAAACTGCAGTTACTTGGTTTTTCTTATGCAGTTTTGCAACCATACGATTAATACAAAATTATTGTGAATAAAATAATTCTTAAAAGAAGAGAAAACCGTATATTCTTTGCATGAAAAAGTTATCTATCTTTTGTTAACAGACTTTATACATATAAGTTATAATTAAAATCTAATACTTTTAGTTTAAATATAGTTTTATTTTGTATGCTGACTTAGTTTAGTTTTACTTCAATCAGGTCATAAAATCTTAAAGCAGAAAGAATTTTATTTCGGAATATTAAAACCATGTAATTAAGTTATTTCTCTGAGCTTTTTGCGAAATACTACAAAGTAACAACTGATTCACCTTCTACAACCAGCTTAAGAACAGCCGTGATTTAAGTGGGCTAATGGAGAAGCAAGCATCAATAAAACTAAGGTAAAGCAAGTGTCCTTAAGTGTTTTCTCGTTCGTCACTTTTAAAAGCGAAAACACAAAAACTGTTGAACGGTTTTAGCAAAAGAGGAATTAAACTTTAAAGGGTGATACTTATTTTTACAATGACTGATTTGGAAGATCAATAAAATCATTTATAACAAAGGAACCTTTGTCCCGAAATTAAATTCTTATAATTTAATGGTTATTTTTTCTCAGTGGAGTTCCAATCGCATACACAAGCCAAATGCATTCGTGCGTACGCCAATGACGATGACGACGCTGCCAGTTAACGACACGATTTGTTATTGTTGCAGCTTCCCCCCAGAGCCCCCCTACGACCCCTCAGCCCCCCACTTAGCCCCCCTCCTCCATCTAAAACCTTTAGCAGGCAGAACCTTAAGCCTAGCAACCTGCTGGCTTTGCTGAATTTATTAGCAGACCGTCCGCAGTCCGGAGTTGGCAGTCGGCAGTCGTCAGTCGGCAGTCCACAGTCCACTGGCCGCAGCCAGTGCAGCAGCTCCAAGTCAGACGGATGATAGGGGGGGATACCAAAGAGGGACTGAGGAGCCACAAATACAGACCAAGGGGTTATGTAGAGGAGGGCAGAGGAGTTATTCTCGCCAGAAACACCGCATGATGCACCGCATTCCACGGCAATCGATGAGTAAATAATGACCAACGCAACGCAGCCAAAATAGGGCGAACAGGAGGGGGCGTGGCAAAGGAGTCGATAGGGGGGGCAGGGTGGTGGAGAGGGACGTCTGCTTTGTGGGTAGCCCCCATCGGTGCTTGTGTTGTTGTTGTAATCACACTCAGCATGCATTTCAACATGCCACTGCCCCCTTCCTTCCCCACACGCCCCTTCAAATCCACAGACATCCATTCAATTCCCCCGCTTAGCATATCTTGTGGTTTCTTATCGAGGTTGTGGAGGGAGCAGCAGAAAGCATGGCAATGATTCAGAGAAGCGTATAATACGTATCAGTAAAGCTGAATTAATAGTTGAAATTTGGGAAATATTTAGGATTCTTAAAAAATGTCACATTCCAAAATGTTTTTCAAATTCCAATTCATTTTTAATAAGATAAAAAAACTTTTTTGATAATATAGTATTATTTACAATTTAATCAAATTTAATAAGTTAGTAAAACATTTTTTTAAGAAACTCAAAAAATACCGTTATAATTTTAAGAAAATCTAACTCTATTTGTACCCGTTGTTCGGAGCTTTTCTTTCTCTATAAAGTATATTTATTCTAGATTAGGATCAAGACTTTCTGTCGTATGCGCAATGTAAAATGTTTTTGAGCGGTATATATTTATTCGATCAATTTCCATTAAAGCGCTAAAAAAGTTTGGAAATCCAACGATTATATCAGAACTTATTAAGAAAGCAAATAAATACACCTTCCTTATGGTTTTTAATATTTTTACAATTTTTTTTTTCATCTAACCGGAGTTTTACTGTAACTTATATCCCTTCTGCTTTATTAAGCCTTGAATTGGAACGATTTTATGTTCCTTTCGAGTTCTCAATAACGTTTCACTGCATTTGTTGTCAGGCACTTGCATTTACGCCTATTGTTATGAATATACACAGGAGAAAGGAGTGAGATGGAGGGAGCGTACACTGCGTCCAGCCTAGTCGCCCCATTATAATTAGAGTTAATTACGTATTTTAGCTATATAAATATTTCATTTATCATGCATGCATGCAGTTAGCCGGCGAGCCGTCCCCTGCATTCGACTCCATTCATGGGCCTCGTGGAGCGGTGTCCAAAGAAAGGGGAGAACAACAATAACAGTGGTTCGCCACCGCAGAGTAAACAAATTTTTGGCTTGTGCTGCACACGACCCTTGAACCCACCCCCTCCCACATTTACACCCCCAACACACACCCCCTTTGGCAGCACGCGTAATTGAATATGAATTTATTATGTGCCAGGGAGATGCATGGTTGCTGTGCTAGTTTGCGAGTGGAGGAAGGCTCAAATAGGTCGAATGGGGTAACTAGGTTGGCAAATAGAATTATAAACAGGATGCACGCCCACTGCCATATCCCAAAAGCAATCTTCGGGAGAGAAAGGCCCCAAGGGTGTGGTCCATATGGGAGAAGGAGCAAGTCAACAATAAACAAGGATCCGGCTTCATTTGATTGGCATTAAGCCCTGGCCAATCGCCTCAGATAAATGAAGCGAAATATTTTTAATGGATTCTCCAATGATGGGCGAGGATGGGATGGGTGGTAAATTTTGAATGAGCTGTTGAAATCAATGAGCAGGAAATTCAATTCAGAAAGACAAATTATTAGAGTGAAAAGGAAGGGAGGAATATCGAATTTCCTACTGATAAACTAAATCACAAGAGAATACAGTTTTACTTATTGGATATTTCTAAAAAATGTATTTCCCTGAAGTGAAAGTTCTGATTTTAAAAGAGAAATCAAACAAGCAGTTTGTTTCATACCTCAATTAGACTTCCATAGCCAAAATCGTAATCGTAATTGCATAAATCTGTCATTCGGCATCCTGGACCATATACCTTCATTAGGGAAGTGCAACTGGCCACAAGGTAAGGAGTGGCTCTCCCCCTTTTCGAAGTTCCTACTTCGGGAGACAACTTAATTAACAATTTGCCCCTGGCCTTTGCCATTGCCATTTCCCTGAAAACACCCTTTTGCCGGGGCATGTATTACGTGGCCAGCAACAAATTGCTTCGCAAAAGAACAGGAGACCGAAAACAGAAACTGAAACAGAAATTTTCACACGCTCCCAGGGCGCAAATTCTGACCAACTCCGACCGATGGCCATTAGCACTCCAGGGCGAGGAAGTTGGGTTTGGGCCGGGGAACCTTCGGCATCCGAGGTGCAACTGCCTGCTGCAGCAATTGCCACTGCCACAACAGCTGCAGCAGCAATAATAATAATGGGAAATGCAAATACTACAGTGGTTTTTCGTGGCGTTACCTGTTGCTATTGACAATGGCCAAGTCCAGCTGGCCATTAAACAGTAGCCGCAGCCCAGTCAAGATACAGGGACAGTCGCACTGCATGCCTTGCAAATTAGACCAAATTAACGCTGCCAGGCAGAAATATGTATTTACCTGCAACGAGAGAGGAGAAAGAGACATGAGAATGCAGTGCGGATTAGTTGGATGAAGCTGGTGTATTTGCCCAAGAAATTAGCCTGGACAAGGCAAGTCTCCGAGTGATGACTAATTGGAGACGCGCCGGAAAGGCAAACTTTGCTGGGTGCCCTTCCCCGACGTCGGGTTCAATGAACTGACCAGGCTCTACAGCCTGCACATTAAGATAAACTTTCTAGCATCGACTCCTGGCAAAAAAATCTACCAGGTGTCCTTACCTTAAAAAGCAAAAGAATGAATTTACTACCCGAAAAAATGTATCTAGATTTTTAGAAAATGTCTAGCCTAATACTTAAAAAAAATGTATAAGCAAAGCTATATTGTTAAAAGTTATAAATGTACAAGGGATTTTTAAGCAAAATAACACTGGTCAGATTGAATTATGCCTGGCCAAAGTTTAGCCGAATTTTTGTAATATGTTTTTACCCCAATAATTTAATATCTAGTTAGAAAAAAGAAAATTTTAAGATCGTGCTTTAAGCAATTTGTAGCTAACATTTAAAATAAAGTATATTTTTCTTTAGAATTCTCTTAAAAAAGCTTTCCATTAAATGTTTGTTGATCCAAAACAGTCTGTAATAATATAAAATATATTTATATATTGTCAAGAACGCCATACTACTATTATTATTATATTCTATATGCAATTAATATTTTTTAGTTCATAAGTTTCACTAATCGTTTTGATCTGTATTCGTGCCTAATTCCAGACCTTAAAACCAAATTATCCCCCTAAATACCCCATTATGGTCCTTATCAGTAAAGGCTTTTCCAACCCTAATAGCAAAAAAAAAACAGAAAACAGGCGACAATGAACTGTGAAAAAGGAAATTAAAAACCATTCCTGTAAGGGCAACATCTTGCCGCCTGAACGAGGTCCGATAAAGTGGAAAAAGCTAAAGAAATAGAAATCCGTGTGCAGCGTAAATGGCGACCACAAATCTAAATTACTTCGACCGTGCACTAAATCAAATGCCTTGGAACCCGGGACTCGGACAGCCCGAAAGGGCAACCCAAGAGCCACCGCAACGGCAACAATAGTGGGCAAAGGTATACATTAAACAAGCGGAGAGCGGCATGCGGCATGTGGCATGCGGCATGCGGCAAAGCCGAATGGAAATTCAACTAGTTACGCTAGAAGTGTGGCCCACAACGGCGAAGGAGACCGCATTTTGGCGCCCTGGGGGGATGATTGCCATGGTCGATGGCGATGTGCTTGGCTGGCTCTTCGGTCTTAGCCCCTTGGCCCTCTGATTTTTTGTTGTCTTGGCTCCAGTCCACCACTGCCCAAACCCCTTCGACTGAGCTTGTAATTAGCCATAATTCACTTGCCTAGACCGAAGACAGAATGAAGCATAAAATATTTACGCACTGGCCAGCCAGGCACCGGAAATATGCAATTTGACGCAATTTGCATGCAAACCCCGCCAGACAGCGACTTCTTGCCACTTCCACTTGCCACTTGCAACTTGCAACATGCAACTTGCAGCTCGCAAATGCAGTCTGCAGTGAGTGGCACGTGGTTGTGTTAGGTGATGCAATCATTTCCGCTCTGGCGTATTGATGCAGATTGCCAATGTTCTGGCAGAAATCAATTTCCGTTTCGTAGTAAACTGGTAAGCCCTTCAGTGCGTTCTAAATGTGATCGCTTAAGGATGAGAATCGCCGCAGTTATGATAATGCAAGGTGAATAGCTTTTCAGGACCATTTCTTAATCTAAAGTAGTTATAGACCTTAAAATATACATATGAAATTATATAAGTGTTTCAATATGTGTTTAATAAAATTGGAAAGCCGGTCCTTTTGTATTTTAGAACAAAAATTTGGTTATGCCAAAATAAGATAGCCTATAACTGGTTATGTCAAAATTTGAAAAGATACACTTAAAAAGGTGATGTTGCATTTACGGGAAAAAGGAAATAAAATCAAAGCTTCGTTGCTTCTTAACATACAAGTATATCCATTTAGTCCGAAACATATTATTTTTATAGCAATTTCAGAAATATAGTTTTATTTTTAAAAATTGAAAAATCATATAGCTATGGCAGCTTTAGGAACAATAAAAACTTGTATCGGAAAACCGACCAGGCTTCATTGTTTTCATGCATCAAATTCAAAATACAGAATACTTAATTTTTGTTAGAGCTGCATTATTATGCCGAAGTTTTCTTTCTTTGTTGGTAAAATCTTAATTTATCTTGGAAATAAGATTAATTTTAAGTCACTTCACAATATTCATTGATAAAGTAAAAATCAGAACAAACCCGTATTTATATCTTATCTGCACCCATAAATAATCATAATGACTCAAATAGCTGATTCATAAATTCCAAGAACCGGACTTTGCTACATCCATTAGTTTATGGCTCAGATTAATAGAGTAGAACTGATTCCAGAACGCATGCTATAAAAAAAATAAACTTTGATATCATATCAGCTGCTCATTAGCTGGTAATCAGATCGCATTCACCGCAAACCGGAATTCTCATGTGTATGTAATATCAGCTTAACGTATTTAAAGTTTAATCTGTGTTCTTTTTTTTTGATCGGCTGTGTAAACGAAACCTGCTTTGCCTGGCAATGTTGTAAAAATCAAATGCTCTCCACACGGGCATGTTACGTATCTCTGTGGACTTCCCTCCCAGTCTCCGAAAATACCCCTCTGGCCAACTATGTTGCACTTCTGGTGGTGCAAACATTTTCTTTTCATTAATTCATAAAGCATATTTTTATTGAGTGGCAACACATGAGACAAGCGGGGCACGGGGAAAAGGGAGGAGGCAGGAGGGCATGGCCTGTAGTCATCATGGGGCATTAAAAAGTTGCAGTAATGGAAATTGTTTTGTGAAAACTGCAAACTGCCAGTTAGCTTGTTGCCATCGAGTGGTGAAAAGTGGGGGAAAATGGGAAAAGCGGGTCTTTGTGGGGACTTGGGGAATGTGCTTGGAAGTTGTTTTGGGCACGCTTCGTTTGCCACGGAAACTTCAAATAGAATACAAGTTGACTTGATGCTACTGATAATTTCCTCTCATTTCAGTAAGTTTATTTTCCTGCTTTCTTAAATTGTTGCGGCTGATGAGATAACTGCGGAATGTATTAAAGAGGGTCCACTTTACTTCTATGCTTTAGAAATGGGCTTGGAATACAGTAAATAACCTTTAGCTTTAAATTTAGGATACATTTAATCTGCTCTTACAATCCTTAGTTGATTTTTTAAATGACAATAGCGATAAATAAGTTAAAATCTATATTTTATCAAAAGTTTTTGCACCACATTCCTTATTAATCCAATCAGTAAACTCATCTATTGTCAACTTTCAAAGTTTTCACATATTTGAACAACTTCTTCAGTACATATTCCTACAGTAAATATATTCCTTCTTTAAGTGTTTACACTCTTTGCTAACTGACTGCTCGCCTTTGACGCCCCAGTGCACTCAGCTCATCTTTGGCGACTTCTCGTTCAAATTAGTTGTATCTTCGCCTCCAGGCGGTTTTTTATTCCACTCCGGGGCATTTCAGCTCTCCCGAGTCGATTCGAGTTCCGAAAAGAAGGAAAGAAAACTCCCTCAATTGTTTATCTAACAAACACACCAATTCGGGAAACAACATTTTTGTGTACAGAGGGATAGAATGTTTATTTTGATTTGTCCCCACTCCCCACGAGCTATTTGTTCTATCCGCAGCCCTGCCCCGCGGCCCTTATTCAAACCTCCATACGTTACACTTATCTAAGTTTCCGAGGGAAAGGGAATGGAATCTTCAGGCCACATACGGCTTGGTCCATAATTTTGTTTATTTAATTTTTATGTCATGAACCGTTCGGACGCTTGTCGCTTGTCGGCTGTCGTTCTTGGCTCTTTCGTCAAATAAGCCGCCGGAGATTGGTAGACTAGAAACTGTGAGGCGGAGGCGGAGGTGGGGGGACGAACTAGACGGACGGGAGTGGCTAGGATTGAAGCGTGCTCTAGCCACCCCCGTCCCAAGATGCATTATCATCATCGTCATCATCATAGCCATCATTGGCAGCAACTTCTATGGCCTGCTCCTGGCATAAAGTTGTCATGCCTCAGTTGTTTGATTGCCTCTGCTCGCTTGCAGTGCGGCCCCCAAGGCGGTGGATGGTTGGATAGATATAGATCCCCTAGCCCACCGCTCACCACCCAGATACAGTTGTCCGCAAGCAAATAGTATCGGGATTTATGAAAATTAATTAATGAGTACAAATATAGATTGGTTTTTTCAGTACACCAAACTACGCTTTTTCAAGTTTGATCAACTAGAATTGAGTTTTTTTAAAACTTTTAAAAGTTGTTAAATAGATACAAATATAGATTTGGTTTTGCACTTTTCCAAGTCACCATTTTGAAATTGTTTAACCAAAATGTGAGTGTTTTTAAATACTTTTTTATTTGCGAACTTAAATAGTCGTATATTTTATTAAGTATTTTAAGTAATATAATGTTGGATTTACATGATAGTTACTCGTGCTCACGAGAATTCTCTATTCTCTTAGCTAAATTAAAGAAGTAGTGAGTTTTTGCTTACTTGAACAAGTCTCTAATATGTATGATAAAGAATAAATATAACTATTTCGACCAGATATCACTATATATTATGGACGCCAAACCATCAGAAAACATTCCAAAATACTTGATGTTTTTTTATATTATATAGCTCCTTATTTGGCTTTCCTTGACTGTATTTCGGAGTATTCCCCAGCTGAACGTTCCCTGTATTTCCCACACACACCCAGGGAGTCGAGTCGCCTGCACTTGGCTCGTAGGAAGGTACTCGCAGACAATTTTATTTTCATTTTCCATTTGGTATTCTTCGGCTTCGTTTCGTTTCGTTTTCTTTGCCGCTTCTTTTTTTTTTATTTCGGTGTATCTATTTCTCTCGTTTCTAATTTTAAATCTTGGTTGGTTGATGGCCCGGGCTGAAGCGCGTTGTTTACGGAAGTTTTTCATGTACCCCCCATTCCTGTTCCCCTCCTCGTCTGAGTGCATTGCCATGTTCCATAGGCGACCAACTTCATTGTCGTCTTCTTCTCAGTTGTTGCCATTGCTTTTGCTGTCGCTGTCTGGCTTGCTCTTGTATCTTTGTATCTTTGCATCCGAGTATCTGTGTATCTGTGTATCTGTGTATCTGCAGCTTGAAGTCAACTTGTTGTTGAGTCAAGTCAATGTCGTTCTTCGACCAACTTTGTCGACTGCGGCACAAACTTTAATTTCAAATCTATTAGACAGACTGTAAACTGCCATCCGCTAGCCCGCTTTGCCAACTTCTAAGGTTGCTGCATCGTTTGTTATTAATTGATTTCCTTATTAAGCCGTGCTGGCCAGACAGAGAGGTAAATGCAGTTGGACAGGGAGAGCGGCATCCGGACTCGTCGACGTAGTTTGGCTAATTAGAATGTGATTAAAATTTGTCTGGTCCCCCCGGATCTCAGTCAAACGGAGCAGCACAAGTTGAAAGTTGTTTAAAGTGGACACTGTCACTGGCCTTTTGCCATTTGCCTTTTGCATTCAGAAGAGTTTTCTGGCTTACAATGTCAACATTTTCTTGCAAAATGTATGCATGAACTGTTCCCTAGTTCTTTGATAGTTGAATTTTCTACTTGACTGGATAAAGTTATTTGAAGAAATAAATAGGATACTTTTCTATTGAAAATCTTCCTTAAAAACGAAAATTACTATTTTAAATAATATCCTACAGTAATGTGTCAAGAGTGTTGAAGATGTTGCCAAAGGTCATAGGTCTCAATTTCAGTTTGGACAAATATCTAAACTGTCATCAAACACTTGCTCATAATTATGTTGGATATCCACAAGTAAGCAATTTGTTAGGATGCTTTTCATGTGAATCCTTTTGCCAAGCAGCCATTCCATTACACACATTCGGATTACAAACTGTCCTTGTATGGTTTGCCCTGCTGGAAAACCCTTTTATTGCCATGGACATTTAGCCCTGAGTATTTTCATAATATCAAGAATGTTGGCCCCTGTTTCCTTCCGGTGCCGTTGATTTGTTGATTTTCCATGCACCCTCGAGCGGTGAGCCCACTTAATGTTATTGCAATCTGAAGTCCAAAACATTCAGCCCGAATAACACATACATAAAAGGGAAGTGCTGTTGCATAACACTCTGGGTAGAGTGTGAATTATATATATGTGAAATATTTTCTTCCATTTTCAATAACAAAAATTATTTTAAAGTACTTTGGCCCGGCGGGTCCATTGAACTTTGCTTTTGATTAATGAAACAAAATCAGCAGCAGCGAAATCTGGCGGGTAAGCCTGTATAAAGTTATACTCAACTGATTAGCATTTTTGTTGATGCCGTCGCATTAAAATAAAAAGAATATTTGTTCGCGTCGGGCGAAATGCAATTTAAATTTTAATGCGCTGTCTTTTAGCAACGTTCGAAAGCGGCGGCAGCGGAAAAATAAAAAAAAAATTCGAAATAAAGCAGCAAAAAACTTCAGCACACATGGTAAATTGCTAATGGACGAAGGGGAGAGCTTGGTGCTTGTGGTGGGGGGTTGCACTGGCAGTTGCATGCAATTTCAGCCTTTTTGTTGCCCCGAAGTCCAACATGGTCCACTCAAATCACCCCCCTCCCTTCGGTTCCACTGGCTCTATGCCGAACTGCAAACACGCACTGCAACTTTTTACAATGTATTACATTTAATTTGCCCGATTCCGCACGCAGTGTTTTCTGCCGGCCGACCTGGCAAATGTCAAAAGTTAGCATCGAACGCAACTCATTAAGCTGGCCAAAGTGTATCTGGCAGATACATTTTCAATCTGCGCCAGATAAAAGCCTCCCAATGAAAACCAGCACGAAAATAAGCCAGCCTTAACGTGGCTTGCAATGCCATTTAACTTTAACTGAAAAAGTAAAGTAAAGTAAACTTTGAGAGGTGTAAGCTATACTTCTAAGCCCCCTCAGAGAATGATAAAGTATGAGGGATCGGACCATTTAATATAATAATTTTCTTGAACAGTTTAACTACTCGATTCGATATAAGGATGACTATGAACATACATCTTTTCTTGATCAATATTATCAGGCGATTCAACGAAATCATGTCCATTTCCCGTTTGTCCATTCCTATGTTTGTCCGTTTTTCAGGCTGTCCGTTATATGATAGCATTTTATACTATATGCTTTAAATAATTTCTCCTTCCTAAGATTAAAGAAATAACAAACACTTGATGATTACTTAAAAGGAATGCCGAAATATGCAAACATATACGTTTGTTTGATTTTAATTAAGTTTGCCAACATCTCTAGTTGGCAATCCCGTTAATTTCCGACTTTAAAGTGACTTGCCCATGAGCAAACAGACTTTTCTCTATTAAAAACTCATCTCCTCCGAAGTGGACACCATGGCAGATACCAGGATTCGCCTGGCACAGCTTGACCCACTTACGCGACTTCCTTCTCTCTCGGTGGCAAACGAAATCTGCCGCCACTCAGAACCCAGAGCTTTGGCCATCCGGGAGTCTCAGCTCTTGGCCCGGAGTAGCTGGCTCCGGGTCTCTCTTGCCACGCATTAATCATGACAACTCTGCCATGTCAACGTCGGCACCATGCAAATCCAACAAACTGTCACTAAATGTGCGACTTTAAGCGCTCTTATCCTGCTCCACTCGGAGATGGGGAGATCCGCAGTGTGTTTTTTGTCGCAGCCTGCCCCTCATCCCATCCTTCCCATTCCGTCCGTCACCCGGTTCCTGTCCTGTTGCAATATTTCCTGGGCGCGATTCCGACAGCCCGAATGTGCGCGAGAGTTTTTCCCAGCCCAAAAACCAAAGCGAGACACATCATCCACATCCGTTTGGCTTTTTTGCCATCGCCCATGTTGGTTTTGTTTTGCTACCGAGCTCTTTGAATATTTCACACGATTGCATTGCGGCACAGTGGGGCGATTATCCGGAAGGGCACTAAAAATACCTTAATGCAATTTCAGTGGACTTATTTCTCATTTCCTAAAACCAAAATACTTGGTACACCTTTAAAAAACATTGTAAAAACAATGAAAAAGTTTATTTGGCAAAAACTGAAATCCATCGAAGAGAGAATTATAGTAAAAAGTTTCATGTTTAATTTTATGATTTCATGGGACTTACCCCAACTGCCTTATTAATAAGATCATTTACTACCTTCTTCCCGTTCTAAAAAAGTGGTATAACAAATTAAGTCTATTCTATTACGTTTATAAAATTTATAAAATTTGTATATATTTTTTTTTTTTTACAAAATATCTAATAGCCAAAAATGTATTAATTAAAAATGGAATGTTATTTCTTGTTATATTCCGCAAGAGGTTCCTATACTAGCAAAATAATTGTACCCATAGTCTTAAAGGTCATTTTACATCTTGAAAAAGAGTGAAGTTGAGAAAAATATGGAAGCGACTAGGGCTCTCTACTGGATACTTTCAACCTGTTAGATGTTGAAATTGTGTTGTTCCCTGGTTAGTTTACTATCTAAGTAACGGTAAAGGTCGTTGGGAATTGCCTTTAAAACGGCAGCCCACTGTACCCACTTCGTTGCTCCGGCCGAGTGAAAAATAGTGTAATTTGCAGCGCAGAACAGAGTGTTCGGGGCTGTGCAGCTCAAAAATGCAGCCCAGGGTGAACAGAGCCAAAGTTAATTTGTAGCGACGGCGAAACAAGCTATTAGCAGGTTGCACACAGGCGACAAGGGGACAGTGTCCGCAGGGGGGAGGGGGGAAAGGCAGATTTCAGTGGGGCCGGGGGGCGGCGGTTGAGGATGGGGGCGGGGTCGATGTTCCTTCTGCTTTCTGTAACACACATACTTGTTCTGGCCACAACTCGTTTTTTTCCAGCATTTCGGCTGGCCATGGGCGCTGATGAACGTGAGCAGCACGTTGACGCTTTAATGCTCTTCACAGCGCTCCCCCCGTCACCCCTCTGCACCCCCTTCAGCCCCGTCACACCCATCACCCCATGGCTTAACACGGCTACTGCAGTTACACAGAAAGAAAAGCTCAAAGAAAAATGTACACTTCTACGTAAAGTCGACAATAATCCACATAGTATATAGCCTCCGGTTAAACAGGGTCAGGTTCAAATACTACTGCTGGACTATTCGATTTTTTTCATTTACTATTGTGGTTTGTTATGGATAACACTTATTTAAAACTTATTATTTTAATAACATTTGCTTACTATACAACAAATTCATAAATTAAATAACGATAATTGTAATTCAATAACACTACGATAATTCAAATATTGTGTTATATTGTGTAAAATATTGATTTAAACTTAATGCGCAGGCAAAGAATTGCATATTTTTCCCAACCACATAGTATAAGCAAATAAGAATAAGACCATAACGTCTGATCAAAAATGATAGAGAAAATCATCAAAATGTCTTAATTCAATTTCTCCATGTGCATGTACCTTGTACGTGTGTGCCTGCGCCGGCGTATCTGTCAGATACTTTAGCACAAGTGCTGCAAAACTTTGTAAATAATGCCCGGCTGGGGAACTCCCCTGCCTGCCCTCCCCCACTCCCGACAGGCTGTGTGCATTCAACATGTCATGAATGAATAATTAGCCAAGGCAAGGCAACCCTGGCAGGGGGCAGGGGGCAGGGGTATGGGACGGGGGGTAAACTAGGAAGCCGAATGCATCCATCCACACATGGCAACACGTAAAATGTTTCCACACACTGCGCTGCTTTAATTAATTTAAGTTGAGTCGAGTTCAGTTATGTCGACGGTGGCTCAGTTCTCAGTTGGCTATCAAACCCCCTTTCCACCGCCATCGCCACGCAAACTAATTTCGTTTTGATTTGTATTACTTTTTCGTAAATATATTTTATTATGCCATCCTCATGCATATTCATAAATGCCGCTAATGCCCCAAACGGAGTACCGCCCCACCCCTCCACCCGCCCGTTTTATTAGCCGGAAATGCAAACGTTTGTTATGCTTTTTGCCCGACTTATCTTTTATTTATGTGCATTTCCATTGCACGCAGGGGAGTGGATTGAACTGGGAACTGGGAACTGGGCTGGGAGCTGCCTCTAAAGCTAAAACTGAAGCTGGGAGAACGGTTAACAGGTTAATAAACAGCCGAGCCGGCGTCCAAAACCAGTTAAAGACGCATATTTTTGCTTTACTTGTATTTAATATACATGACTTCCTTCGTCAGCTAATTTATGCAAGTTAAGTTTGCTTATCTACGGCAATCATCTTGGGGCATTTGAAATTCCCGGCTGTGCGGAAGGAAATGGATACCCTAATGGATATTTGAAAAGTTATTCAGGGTGTATAAAAAATGTTTATTAAAATATTTTTCAAGCGGCCGTATAAATTAAGCGAAGTAGAAAAGTATTTTGATTAGCACCCATTTGGAACTACCTCAATTGATAAGCTCAAAAACTAAAAGCATACAATGCTAAAGTCATTTGGCTAAACTTATTTTTTTAACAAGCGAATGGCCCCACAAAATAATTAAAATATGCTTTTGCTATTATATTCAATAACACAGGATCACAACATCACGATATATACAAAAGTTGTCCCATTCAAATATATTTTTTTATCACAAACAGGTTCATCGGCAAAGCGATTTAATTGTAATTACCTTAATTTCCATTCTTAGTACACCACGACATATGAAAAAATAGTCCATAGCTTGAACCATTATCAATGTCTTTGGTCAGAAATATCTGCAATTTTACTAAATTACTCTTATCTTTAACCAACTTTGGAGTTGGTTAACCTTCTTCGTATGAAGGTTTTATTGAAATTATTGTTGCAGTAAAATCTCACTTTTTCTGTTATTAAAGTACTACTTGTTTATAATTTAAAAAATTGTTTGAAGAAATCTTCAGCTTTATTACTTTAGTAAAACTAATTACGCATTTAGTCATATAAAAAGTAATTTTCAATCTTGGTTCATGAACTGAAAGTGTTTATAATACTTTAATATTATACTTAATTATTTAATTCCATTCATTCGAAAACTTAACTTAGCTAGCAAAAAGAGGTCCCCAACCCCTCGTAACTTATGCTATTTATTCATTCGCCTATCTTCTCAAATAAAATGTTAACAAATTTCGCATGTATCGCAGTTAGAAGCTGATTTCACACGTTCGAACGGCTGTCTCCGAATGCGACATATAAAAGGCCAAAACAATTTCAGTACCGACGACAAAAAAACTGTCTCAATCGTTTACATAAATTTGCCGAGCTGTCTATCAATAAATCTAAGCCAAGATAAATTTATAGCATTTCGCTGTTGTTGCCATCGGTGTCTAACATTTCCCCTATCTTTCTCCAAGTTCGATCCGAAACACGGATTCGTAGTCAAGACTACCTCAATACGAGTTTCGTTTGCCCAAATTAGTTTTTTTTTCTCGCTCCCAGCTCGTGGGAATCGATGGGCGTTTTGGGGTGCGGGGGAAACAAGAATAACAAGCGTGTAGAAATAATAAAAAAAGAGCAGAATCGTTTAGCATATTTTAGCATATTCAGTGAACGCGACAGAGACAGTCGCCGCCTGAAAGCCTCTCTCTCGCACTCAATTATTACGAAACGCTGGCAGTAGTTGTTGCATAGTTGTTGTAGTTCATTAGCACCTGTCAGTGACAGGTATCTGCTCCCCTTCTCCCCCACCCCTTTATCCCCTCCCCCTCATTGGAAAACAGATCTCGGTTCAATTGCCACAAAGCATTGCCTCAATGAAAGTTTATGGGCCCATTATGGTTGTTGTTACTGATGATTCCTCATTATAGTTTTTTTTCTGCGTTTGCGGGTTCTCTGGTTTTGAAAGTGAATTTATAATTAACTCGGTTAATTTTTAGCGTTCGACGCTCTTTGCTATTAATTAATGTGGGAAGATTTTGAAATGAGGGGATTGTGCATTAAATTTCCAATTAAAATGGCCAATAGAATTGGTTTTGACATTGGCTTTGGAAGTCTGATTTATAGGTTTTTAGTTCAGAAATCGGATATAAGTATGTATATATTAATTAAAGTGGTATTTCTTCACCCCAAGTTTTTATACCCTTGCAGAGGGTATTATAATTTTGGTCAAAAGTGTGCAACGCAGTGAAGGAGACATCTCCGACCCTATAAAGTATATATATTCTTGATCAGGATCACCTCCTGAGTTGATATAGCCATGTCCGTCTGTCCGTCTGTCCGTCTGTCCGTCTGTCCGTCTGTCTGTCCGTCTGTCTGTTTCTACGCGAACTAGTCTCTCAGTTTTAAAGATATCGAATTGAAACTTTGCACACACCCTTCTTTCCTTTGCACGCAGTATATAAGTCGGAACGGCCGGGATCGGCCGACTATATCCTATAGCTGCCATATAACTGATTGATCGGAAATGCCATAACTCTGCTGTTTGTTAAGTTTGGAAGTTGGGACTCTCTATGGGTATTATATTTGGCCAATCAATCCGACCTACCAAATTTCATAAGGATCGGCCGACTATATCCTATAGCTGCTATATAACTGATTGATCGGAAATGCCATAACTTTGGTGTTTGTTAAGTTAGGAAGTTGGGATTTTCTATGGGTTATATATTTGACCAATTAATCCGACCTACCAAATTTCATAAGGATCGGACGACTATATCCTATAGCTGCCATATAACTGATTGATCGGAAATGCCATAACTTTGGTGTTTGTAGAGTTAGGAAGCTGGGATTTTCTATGGGTTTTATATTTGGCCAATCAATCCGACCTACCAAATGTCATAAGGATCGGCCGACTATATCCTATAGCCGCCATATAACTGATTGATCGAAAATGCCATAACTTTGGTGTTTGTAAAGTTAGGAAGTTGGGATTTTTTATGAGTATTAAGAATGCATCATATGAATAATTTTGGAGAATATAATGTACATAATATTCTGCAAGGGTATATCAACTTCGGCTCCGCCCGAAGTTAGCTTTCCTTTCTTGTTTATAGTTTAAATTGTAATATACAATTTTGTGATGAAAATCAATTGTTAATAGACAAAGAATTGTAAAAGATACAGTCGATTTGCATCTGATTTTTCTTTGGAGAGTTTTTAAAGAAAATCACGAGATCAGACAGACTCTTAAAAGCATAATAAACATAAGCCATCGTAAATAATCGTTCGTTTATAGGTAGTAAAATAGAGATAACTAAAATAGCACTTTATTTAATTCAATAGCTAATAGATAACACGTAATAAAGTTCTGCCAAAGCAATTACTATAAGAAATAATTCTAATAGTGTTAAACCGACAAACTAGCCACATAAGTTATTACCTTACTACAATAGTATTCCTCATCTAAGCATTGTTTTGTGTAACACAGCATTTTTTGTATTTATATACTTTTCAGCTAATATTTATTTTGATACAATAAATATACTTTTCTATTTATTAAATATGTAACTATTGGCGCTTAAAGTTATTATTTTATAACTTTCTTTACATTAATGCGTTATTACTTTGCCCCAACATCATTGGGACTTTATCCTGTTAAATGAGTAAACATTTTTAAAGAAAACAACGTCGTGCTCACTTATTCGAAAAGGTGAATAACATTTGCACAGACACAACCGCTCCTTAAAATACTTCCCCCGGAATCTTGTCCTTTTCCCATTTACCAAAACTCAATGGCATCTGAGGAAATCGCCGACGGGAGAATAAAAACCAAAAAAAAAAAGCCGCTTCGCGAAATCGTATTGTGCTGAATTTGTATTTGGCTAATTCGTCGTCAAGTATGCTCCCCTCCTCTTCACACTCCTCTTGGCATTTTATTTGTGTTTTTATTTTTATTTATATTTAATTTGATGTGTCACTTAAAATTGTCGACAAGCGGGTGAAGCAATGGCAATGTCAACATTGAGCGAGTGAGAAATTAAGATTTATTGTGGGTGAAACAGCCAGGGGCGTGGTGGAGAGTATATACAATTGGGTTATACATATACGAATTCGTGGGTGGCGGTGGAGGTTGGGCTGTCGATTTCAGCTGTTCGCGTGTATCCGCGAATTTGTATCTGTGCATCGGAAACTGTGAGCAAGCGAATTCGAAGGTTGTCGGACTACAAGCGAAATAAAATGTGTTTGACATGTGCCTCTCGCCCGTCAAACTGATCATAGTTATCCGCCGATGCTGCTGCATTTGGGCAATGAACTTGAAATTGCCATTCCTATATTTTCGCTCATAAAGCTTGCTGGTAGAGCTTTAAACATGAAAGTGTCTGGGGATGCTTTCAATCAATTAATAGTCCCAAAATATTGAAATACAAAATTTATTGGCCATTTAAAGTCAAAGCCACTCTAAGCATTTGTATGGCTTTTGCCCCGAGCTATGCTTTCCTCACGAATAAATTCAATTTAATTTAATTTGCGCCCCTGGTAACTTACAAATTATATATCATTTGGAGCCAGCTGCTAATGACCCAACAGCGGCAAATGTTGTAAAATTTATACGTTTTACGGCTGCCGTGATTATTACAAATTTCTGGTGTGCTTTTGCCCGCAAGAGAATCACAAACATTCGGAATGTTCAAGTGAATTACAATTAATTATGAATGTTAATGATCTCGAAGAAGAACAGAAGTAACATTCGGAGGAAGGGGTTGAGTCAAAGACGAACCAGGAAGTTTGGCCAAAAAAAACATAAAACATGCTCGCAGAAAACCAAGTCAAGTCCAAGCTGCCACAGCTGTTTCTGATGTTAATTTCATGCGTCCAACAGGTTTGCCCCCACCCGAGTACCGAGCCACCATGCCTTGCCGTTTTCTGTGCCATATTTTACTTTAGTTTTAGTAATTTCTCCATTTCGCCACGCTAACTACCACACAGCGTGCACTTAAGTGTCGTCGCTCCGCCTGTGAATGCTGTTGCATGTGTATCTGCAAGTACGCGTATCTGTATCTCCCAGCCACCAGCATTACCACCACCACTAGCACCACCATCAGTCGGAGGCGAAGGACCGACCCCTGTCTCCGTTTCAGACTCAGCCTCAGTCCCAATCCCAATCCCAATCCCAGCCTGCCTAACGTTTTGCTGGTTTTAATAGGTTTTTGTGCGCCTCGGGCCAACACACACGCAGAGCCCAGATACCGAGTATCTTGTAGATACTTTATCGGCCACGGTTTCGACTTTAACTCGGAACCGCCTTGACTGGCTTATGTTTAATTACAGTACGCCATTCGCTTGTGAATTAGTTTCGAGACCCGAAGAGCTGTAAACTTGTACTTGCCATAAATAAGAAAAAATACCCGCGAAGGCAATAGATGTTTAGAATTTCCAAGAAGGTACTTTGCTGCCCTGTTCTAAACAAAAGGATAATTACCCAATAGTTCACATTCGAATTGAAAAAAAATACTTCCTCCATATTTAAAGACTAATTTTTCAAATAAAATCACGAAAACGAATCTCATTCCATAAATGTGCCCCCATATTCAAAAATGCAGTCGAACTTCCACAACTCGAGGCTCTGCCAACGCTAAAATTCAAGCAACAGATACTTCGAGATTTTAGGAGAGAAATATTATAAAACCATCTTCTTTCTCAAAATGTAAATAAAAAAATACGATCTTATTAAGCTAAAAAAATTAAAAGGCAGCAAAAAGTTTTTTGATAATCATATTTGTATCGATTACATTTTTGTCTTGGTAAAATTATAATTATTTAAAGAAATTCAAAATATGAAAACTTGACAGGCAAAATAATATGAAATATTATTGCTGACTGCTAATGTCACACTACTCGAATTAATATAGCTCAATATAAATTCAAGTAGTGAAGTTGGAGTTATGGAAGTTCGAATGTATATTGCTTCCCGAAACAGTAATTTTAAAGCAATCAACTGATTTCTGAGCATTTTCCCAATGTGAATATCTGAAACCACAGCTGCTGCAGCTGGCGGTGTCTTTCAAGCCGGGTCTTAATAAAGATGTGTATGCAAAGAGGGCGAGAGAGTGATTCGGCTGAACGAATATGAGTGCATTCGGGGCGTTCTGCCCAGCGACAACCATCATTTACACATGGCCCAAATGCAGTCCTCCATACCTGTTCCCGATCTTCCGCAGAATCCGGACGATGCAGACAAAGGAGCTGCAGCCGCGAACAAAGAAAAGGAAATCATGTTTCCAACTGCGGCTGAGTCACCGACTGACTGGGTGCGAAGAATTCAGACCGGGTGATGGAGAGCAGTCAGGGTTTATGGGCTGGGCCCGGATTGATATAGGGAAAGGTGCACGAAAAATGGCAGTCATTGGATACATTTAACAGTGCCACGATAAATTTATTAAGGGTGAAGATACTCTTTAACCGCACAGTTAGGTGGTCAGGGGGCATCTCGGCTGACACCTTATTTCTGCGACGGAGACAAGAGTCTGATAGCCGTAGATAAAGCGCTCTCAGCCACTTGGGGATCTCGGCGACTTGGCTACAATAAATTGGATTCCCGTGAATTTGTAATGTGCCCTCAAAAGTTCCAAAGAACCAGCAAAAGAAACAAAAGTAACAACAAATATTGTGTCTTGTCTGCTCCGAGCAAAGTATTCGGAATACACTTATTCATAGGAAACACGAGGGTCTGAGATATGGCGACCAGACAAGGCGGCAGCCTAGCTGGAATATGTAAAGCCGGCAAAAACTGTCAACAGGCGAACACTGGGAGAAATCAGCAGTCACATTTGATGGGCAGTAGATGGTGGATGTGCCCCTTTTTTGCAGTGTAGCACACTCCGTGTAGTCTGTCCATCAGTCAGTTGTAAATCCAGACACACATACACACACTCTCGCGCGCACAAGTGCTAACTTAATTATTTAGCATGCGAACAGGAACAGCAACAACAAAGGAGTAAGAACAACTTGAAACTTGGCAACAAAGAAAGCCCGCTAGAAGCCCATTCCCCTCCTCCTCCTCCTCCTCCCCCCTTTCCATTCCTTCCATCCAACAAGTGCCGACAAAAGCCAAAATCTCAACTGAAGCAGCAGCAACGTCACGATGTTGAAGTTTCGTTTTGGGCTTTGGTTTTGGTTTAGGTTTTTGGTTTCGGCTCCAGCTCCGACTGCCTTTGCCTTCCTTTTTTTTTTTGTTTCTCCGTTTTGTTGTTAAGTAGATTTATGCACGTCTAGTCTGAAATTATTTGAAACAAGTTTAAAAGGCATATGGCCAATCTTCAAGGAGAGACCCCTGCGATTCTGCGGCGACTCAGGTAGAGAAAGAAGGGCGTTGCAGACGACGGCGGACCTAAATCTAAAACCACACAGCCAGCGAGCTGGGGACGAGGATGGCCACTACATGAAATCGCCATGAAGTATACAAAATACAACGGCAAACACATGTCGACGTCGTCGGCGACGTGCCAAAGATACAGGTAGTGAGATACAGATACAGATACAAATGTATCTGCGCCACTGCAATGGCCCTGATGCTGCTGCTGCTCCCCGTGACATTGGCAGGGTTCAAGAAGTGCCCCAAAACGAGGGGTAACCTCTCCACGTCGATTCCACGAATTTCACACTCTTTTGACTCGCTTGATTATGATGATTACGAGAGCTCCACGTTGGCGATGATGAAGGATTAAGATGCCCTGTCTCGGCCTCAGCGAGATACAAAGATATATGTATTTGGCAACATGCGATACTCGGCCAAGATACGACGGCACTTACTACCGCTTCTTTATGGCCCACATTGCTGCCCTTCGATATGAGTCGGTGGGCGTGGCCCCTTAAGAGCCACACTTAAAGGCGCTTGAGATGTGATTCAAAGTCAGTGGTTATGGGGTGAATGGTTTTTAAACAAAATGTATCTCCGCAGGAACAACAGGCGCCATCTGTGGAGAAATTCAGGCATTTGTTGGGTGGAAAAACCCTCATCAGGGCACCATGCTGGCCAGGCCAGGATTTTTAATCAAGCGTTGCGAGCAGGGGTGATATCCGCCCCCTGAGGGGGTTTGCGGGCTAAAGCAACCCTTCTGACGGACCGAACACCCTCCTGTGATATATACTCCTCATCGCTTTTCTGCGGAGTCACCGCCGCTGCTCATCAATTGCATTTGGTCAACGCCCCCGAGGACACTCTACCACAACTCTTCATTTTTGTTTTTTATGGGGCTTCCTTTGGCATATCGCGTGACTCGTCAGTCCAACAGGCCAAGCTTCTGAAGGGGCAGGAGGAAAGGAGGGGAAAAAGAGACAACTACAAGGGCAACGCCTCCGATCGCCTCCAATGGCCGCCAAAGTATCCTCAATTACCTTTACCCCGCCATTTAAAGAGGCCCCTTAAATAAGTCGCAACAAACAAAAAACCAAACGGAAGTCTAAATTTTTGCCCTTTTTCGGTTCATGTAAACTTCTCATTATCCCAAACTTGACTTTTTAACAGCTCACAATGTGAAACGTTGGTGAAAGGGAGGTAGGGGGGTAGGCAGAAAAAATTAATTTATTATGTTAACAACGGCCACACAAAAGTTTTGTAATGTTTAAGCCCCGGCAATTAAGTGACAGAAATTATCAGCTCCCCGGGATCTTCACATGTGTCAAGAGCGGGGGTCTGTCGAGGGTTAAGGGCCGGCTCTATTTAGCCCTTGTCGTAGTCCAGTCCCAGTTCCTTTCCCTTTCCCTTTGCCTCTCCGGTTGCGTGTTTAATAACATTATGATTAAAATCATTTTGTGTCACAGACAATTGTCGCACACACTCGCACTTGTACTTTGGTACTTTGGCAGAGGAAACGGACATAGGACATGTCACGACACCAAGGACACGCCCTTGGAAACAGAGGAAAAGCCTCCTTAATTTCTGTTTTGATCTAGTGCCCGCTAATGAGCGTTTCTCTGAAATAAAAAACAGAGGGTTAAACAAAAGGATATGCGGATGGCAAGCCTCGTAATTGGATAGATTGTTCAAATTTAATTACTGCGCTTTTTTCATCTTTCTGTAAGAGTTGTACTTGCCGGACCAAAATCTGATGAGCTTACAACGAGATTTAGCTTATTGAAGATTACCTAAAAAAATAAAAAGCTTTAATCAGTACTTCAGTATTAAGAAAATATTTATTCAGTCTTTTGTCTTTTATATTAAATGGAAATAATGAGAGGTTTGTTAAATATCACGATGACGAAACTCCCCTTTATTTGTAATAGTTGACAAACTCATGAGCGTGTTAAAAATTTTGTATAAATTCCGTTTACTTAGAAATTAGATATGAAAATTATACCGAAATTAATAAATAATAAAGCAAAATACATGATAACGTTTGTGTTAAAATGCTTAAGTTTTTTTAAACAGAATTCCCGAAACCTATATCGGCTAGACCTGTCGCGCCACATGGAATTATATGCGACAGCTATATCAAATAAACGCTGGATATTAATGAAATGTGGGTTATCAGGTCGTTCAATGCGTCATGGATAGCGTTCGGTTCCTGGTTTCGTCATAGAACATTTGAGTACAGTACATGAAATATGTGATATTTTTATTTTAATTTCTCGTTCTGCTTTACTCATAGCCCCAAATCGATAAGAACTTCGACGCCGTTCCCCACTTGCCGCGACTTATGCAACTATCTGATAAGTTGAGCCCCGGGGAAGAGTGACGCGTAAATGTCACCCTGAGGTGGCTTCCTGTATATATGTAGCTGGGTGACAACGTTTACCCCATGATCCCCCCGCTACACTCCACCACTTTGGATGTTTGGTTTGTTTTATGTCTTGGCAAACATTTGATAAAGCACAAAAAAAAGGGGGAAAATAAAACGAAAAATCCCAAGGCAAATATGGAACGAGTAAAAGTTAAACAAACAAATAAATATTTGTTAATCATTTCTGTCACCGACTTTTCTCATTGACTGTGTCCATAACGGCGAGGTTTTCTGTCGTTGAACTTTCCGGCATTTGTGTGTCAATTTTAATGAGCGCAGTTAACATTTGGAGGTCCAAGAAAAGTTATTTACCACTTGACACGGGGCAAGCGGCAAAATTTAGTGTATTTTCTTTGACATTAATGGTTTGATTTACAACAAACATTTACGACTGACAGCCGCCCAACGAGGAAAACACAGACTCCGCCCACATACTATAGTATGAAGGGATGCACGAAGAAACGGAGTCAGAAACGAGCGAAAAATTCCCTCACGCACTTTCCCACTAAATCGTTTAAGTGTCTTTTAATTAAATAAAAATAAATGTTCAGGGCTTGCTGAATGCCCAGGTCCGAGTTGTAGCGGAGTTCGCAGGGAACTGAAAATATCTGAGGAATGTCAGACGACTTTTGGTCAGGCCATCTCATCTTGGTCAGTTATCAGACATTTTTCTCGTTTCGTTTCGTTTCGTTTCCATTTCTTTTTTTTATAAGTTTAAAGGCATTTTGCAATAAGCACGAAGACAGAAAGCAAAGAGCGATCAGCAGAAAAATATAAAGAAAATAAAAAAGATTTTGTTCCTATTTTATTCATAAACTTTTTTTTACACCCCATCAGGAACTTTGAAAACTTTGGTTGGGAACCGGTATTCCGCTGCCTACCCATCCCCATAAACACTATATATAAGGAAAGATATATATACATATATATTCAGCAGACTGCAGCAGACAGGAGCAGATGAAAAGACAACAGCGACAGACAAGGCCTGGGCTAAAGTCAGACACAACCAAACCAAACCAAACCGAAAATGTATCTTACGGATACACAAACATGCCGCACGTCTTTGTCTACGTAAATGGCCCATGAAAATGAGACAAGAATATATATAGACAGCACCAGCACCAAAAACAACGAGCAACTCGACAGGAACAACAGCGAAAGGACAAGAGCAGCTCAGCACGATAGTCGCCGTCTTCGGCGATTCGCTTCGCTGGCGACATCTTCATAAAATAAAAATAAAAATAAAAAAGTGACAAAAATCGCGTGTTGATAACAGCGCGTGAAATGGGGGGTATGCCCCCCACCCCACTGTGGGCATGGGTGGACTTGGTAGCCCAAAAGGATACAAAAAAGCTGTCAATGAAGTTATTAAAGCTAAGCAAAGGCATGGTTATTTTACAAGAGAGCAAAAAGTAAAAATGGTGTTAGGGATTGAGGTCTTTGAAGTGGAATCAACAGCGATAAGTTCTTACCTTATCTTCCTATAACTGTTAGGCACTCATCCTAAAAATATTATAATGTAAGCTAGCTTAGGTAGAGCGCATTAAAATCTTTATTTGTAGGAATTTCTTAAAACATATAGATAAAAATAAACCAGTCTACAAAAAAATAAGCCTTTGTACTCCTGATTTAAACCTCAGTTGAAAGCTACCAATTAAAAAATCAATGAAGTTATAAAGAAGAAATTTTACTCATGTACATATATTCCAACGAGTGAAGTACAATCTTGTAATCTAAACTCGAAAATGGAATTCAAATATGCCAGCTATTACATCGATGGCGATTGCCATTACAAACTTGAATCATTTGGTATTAAAGTGCGGTAATTGCCACGCTTCGTTTGCACTGATGCAACTTTTATTGCTTCGGTTTTTTGCTGCTTGTTGTGGCGGAAAAGGCAAATTGAATTTCTAATGAACAAAACATGAAAATTTAATCAAAACTCGCTGAATAGAGCACAAAATATCATATGCATGAGATTAAAAAAAATACAAAAGTACCTCTAATAGTATTATTAGATTTTTCAGCTTGAAACTATTTGAAAATATTTACCCATCATAAATAATTTATTTGATTTAGGACTAAAGCTATTTATCAAAATTTGGTGCTATTTACTATTCACCCATTCTGTTAAATATTAATAAAAACATTTTGAATTGAATTTGCAGGGTAGCTACAAATCTGAAGCTAAATAAGATATCATTTTTAATTAACTACTGATAAACGTAGTCATAAATACATGTACTTATATGGGTGACTTGTAATGTCAAAATTCAAGTTGGCGCATTAATTGAATAGTAGACCTATAAGTTTAACTAATTCCGAAACGCTTTGAAGTCGCTGAACCTTTAATTCGTATGCGAAAATGTCTCTTTTCAAATTAATGTCCAGTTTTGTTGTGTTAATTCAGCAAAAGAGTTCAATTTTGGTGAGTGGAGGGAATGACTGATTGGATGACTGGCTGGCCGATACGCTTCACTGATAGACTGCCATGTGGCCCCTCGGCTCAGCGTTAATTACATTTCCATGCTGAGCAATTAAAGCCCAGCTGAACAAGGTAATTTATATCAAATCGAAGTTGGTAATGCTCTTGCAATGTTTTTTTTTTGCGAATACATTTTTTTGTGTTGAGGAAATACGTTTTATCTAATGTTTAATGGTAATAAAAATGTAGTTGGAAATTTATATTTTTAAATGTAATCTAAAGAGTTCTAAGTACAATAAATACGAAATTTAGAAAAAATTTACTATTCTTTATTTTTTTTTTATTTTATAACTTTTAATAATGTTCTATGATCAAGAACGAATTTTTTATAAAGAATGCTAGTATACATGTAGCTTTAATTTTGATAAATTTTTTCTTTGTTTCATTTGAGAAATATATATACATTTTAAAATAATAAATTTTTACAGATCATTTAAAAATAAACGCCTTATGAACGCCCCTTTACTTATTTTTTAAAAGTATTTAAACAATTTTCTTAACCCCCAAGTTATTGAAAATCTTTTGCCTAGCCTTCTACCAACCCTAGGTCATTCCACATTTACCTCTTGAAAGGGTATTCCGATAGGTTCGAGTGCTTGATTGGACAGCCGACAGCGGGCCTGGTTGTTAAGTGTCGGTGCTTGAGAGTACTGGCAGCCCACCGTGTAATCATAAGCAACATTGTCAATTACTCAATCATTGACAGAAAAAAATCCACGCGAATAAATGAAACGGTGGCGTCCACTATTATAGTAATTATGCTTTGTCGGTCACTGTGTTCGCCATTGTGAGTGTGAAAAAGGTCGGGAGCGATGATTACTTGCGAAAATACTATAATTTGATTGAAAAGGTGTTAGAGGATTTATGAAATCGAATGAAAGTAGCACCTGTTGCGGGTTAAAAGGACATTTTAAAACATTCAAGCGCTGAATCAACATCCTGCATTCCCTTTTAGCTTAATTAACTTTTAATTACCATTTGTTTTTGGTTTCGCTTGAATTGCCGCTGGTCGTGCTACCACATGCAATTTAATATGATTTTATTTAAAAATAACTTTATGCAATCAATTTGATTTTATTCCAGCTAATTAGAATTGCAAACGCTCTTCACCTGCCGACCGCAAACTAATTTTACGCGCAAACAAAAAGTAATCAAACACAAATAAAAAGGCACACATTTTCAAACCATTTCTGTGACATTGCCTCTGGATATTTATTAATTAATATATTTTGACACACAATTTCATGTCTAATCAATGGACCAAACAATGGTCGAGAACCACAACGACCATACCAACATGCCAGCAAATTCTATGAACAACTCAAAAATTTCAGTTTCAGTTGACAATTCAATTCACTTTGATCAAATGTCAGCTTGACACTTTTTAAGCAGATTATAATGGTTGTTTAGTACGCCACGCTCCCCTTCCATTTTATGCCACCAAATCACTACCAAAATTGTTTTTATTGTCTGTTTAGTACGTTGTTATTGCTATTGCTATTATTTTCTGCTTCCGACTTTCAATGAACATTCAACCAATTCGCCTTCATTCACTTTTCTTAGCCTCCCTTTTCCGCTCGTCAGCTCTTTTTCATTTTTTCTGTAATTAGCTTTGTGATTTGAGCTTTTCTTCAACTTTTTTCCACTCGATTCGCGTTTTCAGTTATACTTTTCCTTTTGAGAGCTTATTTTTGGGTGATTTTGTTTCGATTTAGCTTCGAAGTGGAGCAAGGCACATGTCAAGGTCAATGTCAAGCGAGAAAAAATCATGAACAGCGGAGGGGGAAATAATAAAAAGTGGGAAGAAACCAACGAGTTTCCAAAATACTTACATTCAGTTGGAAATTTTCAAGGTATTTAACCGAAAAGAACTGGGTATTGAGCACAAATTGTAGATATATTAGTGGCCTTTATCACTCCATTACCGCAACCCACATATATTAAATAATAAAATAATACAAATTTGCATGATCTTTGAAATGCGATGAAACAATAGGAGGTTGGATGACAATCTATAAATTGGACATACTATCAATGATTTCAAAAAAGAACACTTTCAAATATTAATTTTAACATTTAAATTATATATTTTGCTGCTTCAGCTTTTCCGTTCGGTAAACTTAATGATACGCCATGGAAAATTCGATGTCATGGCATCAAGTGCCCCTCTAACGTACATTCAATGGTTCACTCGATGCCTGTTGCAGATGCTGATGAAACTGCATTTGCTGGGACAGTTGCAGTTCTTGTGCAGCAGAGCAGCGGCAGAATAATTGCCACATGCGCCACAGAATTGAGTTCAGTTGTTGGACTTCTCACCGCACGGCCACCATGCCCATCACTCATACGCCATGTTTGTCCAGTCGATGCTTAAAAAGTTAATGACTAATTTTCGCCGGCGCACAGCTCGAAAAAAGCCAATGCCTGCAATGGCCATCAGTTGGTTTTCGGGATGCCTGTCTGGCCAGGGATGTCAGTTGCGGATATATGGGAGGAGTATGGGTTTAGCTTTTCGACGTGTTGCACTGCTTTTCTGCTGTTATTTCAGCTGCATGCAGAATCAGGGAGGGATGGCTTGTGTCCGCCTGAAAGTACACGCTACACTGACAAACAAAGTCGCACAGAAAACTAACAACTTAATTTATCAATTAATACAACAAAATAACTTCCATGAGTCGAACTTCCCCAGGCTCAAAATCACTCTACACTAAACCCGATAAAAGGGCCATTCGCGCTTTTACTACATATAAATTTAAAAAGTTTGGTTCTATGAACTTAATTAAAACTTAGTTAATCAAATCTGTTAAAAGCATACGGAAAAACAGTTTATTTTTAGATCAACAAATTTAAACTATCTACTCTTTAGTAATATTTTTTACTAAGAGAAGATATAATTAGAAAAAGAAAAGATATTGATGTTATCAAAACAAGTGCACCATTCCCTTACCATTCTTTAAAAGAAAATTGTTGTTAAATTTAGAAATTCCGCATATGGCAAGACACTTAGGAAATTTTTTTATGAAAAGAGTTTCCAAAAAGCTTTCTTAAATTAAATACATTTCCCTACGAATTTCCTAAATTAAGTTTATAATTCTCTTGAATATATAGTATGCCAATCGACTTGTGCTGGTTTTTGGGTATGACAAATTAGAGTTATTTTTGGGATGTTTATTTCAGCAATTCATTAATTCGTTCTTTAAGTGTAAAACCGAAAGGCATAAAAGGGAAAGAGTTGGTGGGAGAAGAGCGTCCATCGCGCGCCGCCTGACGTTATAATTAATGAAAATTTGCCACGATTCAGTATATGTATGCTGTTGCCCGTCCCAAAAGTGCGCTCACAAAATAGATGCGAAATCCGGCAATACAGCAACGGACCACGACGCCGCATGCAGACATTTGGCTAATATGATTTTGATTTTGGTGGCCGGCATTAGAATGCCATTAAGTTGTCGGTTTGTTGGTTTTCTTTCCAACGGGGTTTACACACTGTGATTCTGGCGCGTCGATTTGCGCATGAGATGTGTAAGCGATGCATAAATTATGCATCTGTTGCACAAATGTGCTTATGGGGGCAGGCAGGCCCTAAATGGAATACTTGGGGCGGGTCAACAGACTCATGGGGTCTGGGCACTTACTGCCGTCTGGATGGCATTTCCTGTCTCGAAAGCCCTAATTTAAGAGCTGAATTATGTGTTGGAGCACGGGACTGATTAATTGGCATTTAGATTCACAGTCTAAATTTATCTTGATATGTGAAATAGGGTGAAATAATATACGATAAATAGCATTATTGGCATTGTTTAATAGGTTAGAATTATTTATAAAGGTTAATATAATCTATTGTCCATTTTCAAGTAAAATTTAAAAATACTTTGGCGCATTCCAACAATTTACATCTCGTAATGCTGGTAAGTGTGGGTTAAATTTGTCATTAAAGCTTATTTTTGCACACTTTTCCTGCCATGTTATACACCTAATTTCCCCTAATAGCGATTTTCACTCCCCTTTTCCTTTGGCTTAACCCAATAAGTCGCTGCTTGAGACCGGCTTTCAGTTTTGCCTTTTTGATTTATGGCCCCGAAAAGTCGCGCACGTATTGCAACTAGTTCGGACCACCCCCTCTCCGCCCTCTTCACCGCCCCCTTTTGGCCCTCTAGCCATTGTTTGTAGAGACAAAGTAGCGTGCGAGCAGGGAAAACAACTGCAAACGGCACAAAAAAAAAATGTCTGCATTCTACAATTGCGAATTGCATTTTCCATGGAACGTAAATAGAAGCTATTTAGCAAAATGTGCACGAAAAACAACAAAAACAAAAACAACAAGGAGGGAGGGGGGCAGCATCCCAGCTAAAAAGATACAGCCAAGAGCGGGGGGTGGGGGCGTGGCAGTGGAAGGGGCTGGGGTACGGCGGCTTTGCTCCGTTTTGAGGTCAATGTACAAAGCATGCAGCCAGGCAGCATTTATTACGACTTAATGCGCTCCCTGAGGGAACTTTGGTTGTTGGGATGTGAGCGGTAGGGACGGTAGGGAAAGGCTCTAATTTCGTGTTTAAACTGCTTTTCACACAACCACTCTCACATGCGAGGGCATGGTTGGTTGTGGTTTACAAAAAGAATATATAAAAACGAAAAACATGAAAAAGAGGATTTTAAGTATCCAAACCGAAAAGAAATGCAGAGCCTTCCACAGAAATATCAATCATGCCTAAATAAGTATTTTATAGATAAGCCGTTTTATTATTTTTTATTTAACAGTGAAATAGACAACTGGTTTTTACAATATTAAGTCCTTTCTTTAAATTCGAATCTAGTCTTCTATTTTTTTCACTTCAATGGACAAATTTTGTATCTTCTTTACGCCTCATAAAAAGTTAGGAGTCGAGTTCAAGTCTCATTAAAATATGGACATTTGTATTATAATTTAAACAAATTTAATTTTGAATTGTGCAAATAATACACTATAGTAGAGTACCTGAGATCTAAAGTCTTTTGGGTCTTATTATAAACAATTATTTTTACATAGGGTGTCTTTAATAGAAATATGTATATCTACTTCCACTATTTACCTCATAATTTCTTATTCGTTTAATGGGTAACCAAATCCCTCTTAAGCATAGCATACCCTGCACTAGTAGGGTATCAGAACCTAAACAAAAACAACAACCAACTAACAATCCGGCGAACAAGTGGAAAAAGGCAACAAGGGCTGACAGCAGGAGGTGCAACAAAGACGGGCTAAAAGCAGTGGCGGCAGCGAAGAGGGGGTTCCACTACAAGCAAAAGAGGAATTGCGGCAATAAACCAACACACACGCGCCTGACTACAACAGAACACAATAAAAAATTTACAAAGAAAACACTAAACAAAATAATAATAAAAAAATGTGTACACGATAAGAAAAAATTCTTACATAAAATGTTAAACTATATGGAAATACATTTCAGTTTTATTAGGCAGATGTACGAGTATATTAGCTATCATACACGCTTGAGTTGCCGGAACTAATTTTTTTCGCTGGGAACCACATTCGGTTGTCCTATCAGAACGGGAAAACGTTTTCTGTTTCTTTATATTTTAATTATCAGCACAGGATAGAGTTTGGATCCAAAAATGAGCATTTATCCACTTGGAAAGAACATTACAGTTTTAGTCAGAAGTTTGCAAAGCACTAAATGAAAATATTTGACCAGATATATGTATATAATATAAAATATGTCCGTGTCTATTAAAACTATTTTCCGAGTTTTAATCTTTGATTTCCGTATGTATTGTTTCTGTTGCAGCTAGTATTGGTTTTGGAACAGCCAAGATAGGAAGACTATACATCTAGCTGCCATAGGACACAGGTAATGGGTAATTTAAAAAAAAATCATCAAAAATCAATTTTTAATTAAAGCAACTGCTCAATATCAAAACGAAATTACCATATTCGCCTGAATGGCATCCAGTTTGGTAAAAAACCATAAGGAATTATATAGAGAATTTAATAAATGTATTAACTAACATATTTTGTATGTAATGTTAAGTGAATATTAATTTACCGATGTCAATATTATTATAATAATATTGGTTTTAATTCGTGTTTAACGTTATTTCGCTTAATTTAAAGTTGGGACAGAGATTGTTGGTGAGAGAAATTTGGCAACGCGTATTCCTAGAGTGGAATGCATAATCATAAACGGGGCAATGGGTGTGTAACTTTGCGACTTGATTAACTCAAGGCGTTTCCTATTTCTGTCTACTAAGTGGTAGTACTTAGTAGCGTGTTTTAGCTTGCCCCTCAAAGTATATATATTTCGATAATCGATGTTCGACCGCCCGTGGACGTGAATGGGTTCACTGTCTACGATAAAGTTGGCCGACAAAAATCGAGAGTGCAGCTTTGGCCCCAAAAACTTGGCAAGCCCCCATGCATAAAAGACCAAAAGGAGCCACCAAATGGCAATGCCAAGAAATGGCAAATAGCATCAAGAAGCACGACCACTAAAGATACACGACCCACGGCAAGAAACAAGCACTAGCTATTGCAACTTATTATATTACACTTTCAACGTCATCGCGCGATGTTGCCGCTGTCAATGCAATTGCAATTGCTGTTGCTGTTGTTGCTGCTGTTGCAGTTGCTGCCGTTTCGGAGTCACTTAAACGAGATAAATCAACGTGGGCGATTACACAATATCTCAGGGTGATTGTCTCCCTCTCGCTCGCTCGCCCGCGCTCTTCTGTTTCCCTCTATCCGCTGTGCATGACTTGGCGAAAAGTGCAACAGCAACAGCAGCAGCAACATCAACAGCAACAGCCCACAATCAGCAAAAGACTCGCGCCATTGGAGCAGTGGGTCGCTCTTGGGGTCTTGTGGAAATATGTGGAAAAACGTGGAAAACCTGTAAGACAAAAGTCGACAAAATCAATAGCACACACACTGCCACACGCGGGCGACACTGCAAATAAACAAAAATGATGACAGCAATTGCAGCAGCAACAACAATTGCCGCTGCTGAAGTAGGCAGTTACTCTTGCAGTTGTTGTATTTTCAGCTTTATGAGCAATAATTAAAGTTAAATGCCTTTGCATACGAAGCTGCGGATGTTACTTGCTAGCTCTACTCATTTGTATACACTGGCGCTGGCGAAGACTGCAATTTGCTCGTTTTTCTAAAAAAGAAATACATTTTAATGACTCCCCTCAGTGGAAGTGCAGTGTTTTTTTGTGGTTCACGTTCTCTACTTTTTTTGCTAAAGTTTAAAACAAGGCAGCGAATCGGGGTCACCGAAAAGAATTGAGTTCGCAACAATCGGAGACTATCGGTGGATCCTAAGGTGATCATCTTGAGCTAAACATGCAGACAAATATTCATGTTTAATTTACCCATGGATTTATTTTCAGAGCTGTTGCCAAGATGCAAATGGCATCAAAGCTTCACAGCTCTTCAAAGATTCAGTGCAAAAACAAGGCAAATCAAAATAAAAACAAGCCAAACTGAAAATAAACAAAAACATGGAAAACCAAAAGCAACCAAAAAAATTCATGTTTTGTGACGGCGACAAAAAATACTCAAGCACACATACAAAAAAAAAAACCAAAAACAAACAAAATAAATAAATCAAAAAGAGTTCAACGACCAAAAGTTAAAATGATTTCCGACTGGCGACGAAGAGGAGCAAACGACGACATCACTCACGAGCCGACGACGAGAAAACGCGAACTTTGTGGGGGGGTGGGTGGTGTATCTTGATACGGAGGGCGGTGATGAGGCCAATTGACAAAACATTCGCGACGCGTTTAACGTACAATACAGCGATATCACATGGAAAGTATTTGATATGCGCAAGTGGCGTATGGATAGAAACAGAACCAGATTAGAAATGGGAGCCCATGGTTAACTAGCCCGCTGTATGATTTTCATGATTGAAATGCAAAGTCAAGAGTTTGCCTACGAGACATATCCAAGTTTGAAGTTTCATTTGGACCGACCGAATATGTATCTGCATCTACATCTACATCTCAATGCAGCCAGGAAGCCGCCGACATTTGCTCAGCCGCCCACGCGCCGCACATTGAAAATCAGCAGCTAGTGCGGCTCATCAGCGGCCATTTGTGGCTGATAAATGAACGCATGTTGTGCGTATCTGCCAGATACAAATGCCTGCAGTCCGTTGCGGCCTTTGCTTTTCTTTGTTTCCATTTCGCCTCTGCCGCCGCCGCCGTCGCTACTGCGCTGCGCATTTTTAATGAGCGGAAATTAGTTGGCATTGCGGCAAGATGTTTTTGTGGCTGCCCATTTAAGTAGATACAAGTGTATCTGTAAGTCATAAATTCACAATCTATGAGGCGCGTGCCTCGTGGGCTCTTCACAAGACTTGGCTTCTCACAGGTACAATTATTGAACCGATTACATGTCAGATAAATTTAGCTCAATCGGTTATTAGCGTTCTGCTGATATTTCTGCTCGTTGGATATTTGATTAATGCATTGATTACAGCTTGGATGGTTTGCAGTCTATTTCGGTTTGGTATCTTGTGGATTATGGTTTGGTTCACTTTTTGGCAGTGCAACGCGTAGATATATTTAGAGAATCCGCATTTAGCTCAGTCTTGGCAGAGCCAGCCAGCTCTCAGATACACTCTTGCATTTCCGTTTATAGCCAGCCAGTGCATACAAGAGATGCATTTGGCAACCTGCTTTGTTAGGGCCAGTACATTTAGGACTTTGATTGGGGAAAAGTGAAAATGTTATTGATTATTTTGACCCAGTTTAACGTACATTCGATAGGTATTCCAAAATGTAAAATATGCTGGACTTATACGGCTTTGATAGATGATTAAGTACTTTATTGCTCAACCAGATAAAACTTTGTTCTGTTGTTTAGAGAATAATAATCAGTGCAAGCTTCATTTGCCAAAACCAATCATGGCCAGATAACTTTTATAGTTAGTCTGACTGACTTTTTCTTTTAGTCTTTGATTGAGTGGTTTAATATTATTCTATGCTCATCAAAGGTATACATGAACAATACATGGGCTACATTATTATGAAACAACTAAAATGACTGGAGTAAATATAATGTTATACCTATTGGTTTCATATTTAGAGACCAGAGGCTAAAATGACATACTTCCATTAGGACATTGGAATGAGCAGCAAAGATTCAGTAAAATATAATATAAACGCTTAAAGAGCAGTTTTTTGTAAGGATTCCAAATATTTCGGAAATGAATAAAGAATATAAGAAATTAAAAGGAAAAGCACATATGAAAGAGCACGTTATATAGTGATGTTATTTATGTATATTTTCGAATCTGCCTTAGTCAGTGGGTTTGTGTGTCCAAGCAGTCGCTGCTGAATTGTACACCATTTCCGCATTATAGCCACAACATGCACTCACCTGTCTGATGACTCCGATGAATCGTATCGATCCAGACACCGCTTCTTGGATCCCCTCGTTCCGCGCTCTCCTCCGCCGTTTGTTCTTGGTGCTGTTGTTACGCTTGCTGTTTTGCCGGCTCCCACTCGAGTTGTTGTTGTTGTTGCAGTCTTCCTGGCGCCCTGATAGAGCTGAGATCGCAATGCGTTTATATCCAATTTGGCTGCCTGGCCGCCAGCCCCGCCCCCCACGCCACCCGCCCCCCGCTTGGTGCCCTGCACGATGCCAATGCTGCTGGGCGTGCTGAAGGGTCGCGCCGGTTTTGCCGGGGGTTTCAGCTCAATATTCGAGGTGGCAGAGGGGGCAGAAGGGGCGGTGGGCGGTGCGGGGGCTGACAACAGTGTGGCGGTGGGTGTGGCTTCTGCTGCTGCTGTTGTTGTTGTTGGTGTTGTAGTAGGTGGTGCTGTTTCTGTGTTGCTGTTGTTGCCGACGCCGGCGCCAATTGTCAAACTATTTAAATTGACGCCGTTTTTCAGCTGATCAAACAATGACAAAGCCGCGTTGGAGGTTAAAGTTTTCTTTCCCGTTGTTGCTGTTGTTTTGCCGATGGGCGGGGGCGGGGACAGGGGGGAGACCGCTTCAGCTGGCAATTCCTTAGTCTTTAATGCCGTATCCTTTGGCTGAGTGGCTGACATTTTCCCTCGCTTTGTTTGCTGTATGCCTTGAAACTATTTTCCTTGTCTTACTATTGCAACGATGCGCTTAATTGCTCTCAACTGCTGCCATTATTCCAAAGCCCCTTTGCCACACAAATGCTACCTTCTTAGGTTTTATTGTTAGTCGACGGGAAGCCAATCTTAATTGCTCTAATCGGAAAGTTCTTAGTCAGCAATTCGAAACCGCACTGCCTTTAAATGGTATTTCCATTTCGATTTTCCCCATTGGCTTGCATAAATTGGTATTTAAATTTCGCCATGAACTTGCACTTTTCCGGCTTTTGTGGGTCGGGCTCTCGAGTTACGAGTGGGGAAAATGATTATACAAATTAAACAGAAATTCATTTAAATCAATTGCATTTTTGGGCTTTTCGCATTTAGCTGCACTTCACTTCTGCACTTATGACACACATTTTTTCGATTCGATTGATATTTCAGACGAGAAATCACTTGATCAGCATTTAATTACTCAACGTTGCGGGATTGATTTTGGTTTTGGTTTTGCGAGGAATTGTTGAATTACGGGCTGCGTTATCAAGTGTTTTACTGTGCTTTATGGCTTTGTGAATGGCTGATTGCTATTTCGCTTTTCGTTTGTTTCCGGTGCACACCCGAAACTCATTCTGCAAGACGGACGAAGACGATAAATTCGAGAATTCAAGAAAGCATTGGTACCGAAATTGAAACAGATGCCGAAACGGGTAAGTCAGGTTAACCGGTCCAGCTTTTGTTTAGTGCCAACAATGACAAGTCAGCAAACAAATCGCAATCTAATCAAATGCATTCCACTGTGCCACTCACTCGGCAAACTAGTAATTTGCTTATCACGGGGCCAACTTGTCTGGCAAGCACGATATTAATAATTAATGCAGCGGCTCGTTCGCTACTGCTGTTAATTGCCGCCAATTGCCGTGTAACCAAATTAAACAAAGTCAAAGAAGCGATGCACTGCAAACTGCGAATTCCGGAAACCCATCGATTGGCAAGCGAAAAACTGCGATCTCCACACGAAAAAGCTGCGGGCTGCTCTCGCTCTGCCTGCCGACTGACTGGCGAGTGGGGCCGAGTGGAGTGGGAGTGGGCCGAGCGCCACGGCCCCACCCGAAGCGGGAGCCGACCGCAGCCGAAGCGACGGACCCGAGTGGCTTAGCCAACTAGAACCGGGCACAAATCAAGATACGAAGCACGCGAGGCAAGAACGAAGGCAACGAACTGCCGTTCGTTTACTTGGCGCCCAACGAGGGGCACTCTCGAGCGGGGGGGTGCGAGTGTTCACTTTTGATTTCTGTGCAGCGGCAGCAGGTTTTCAAGAGAGCGGGAAAGAGCTGGACAGAGCGGTTGGGGGAAATTGGGAGAGCTTGTTGCGCCACAATGTGTGTCTGTGTGTGTGTGTGTTAGTGTGCGTTTGAACTTCTGGGGAAGTTCAGCAATTCAGTATTTCGGTATTTTAGCATTTGGTGGTTTGCCAGTTGGGCCGAAACTTCCGATGTGTCCGCGGGTGTTTGAGTAGGTGGCAAGTTCACTCACACACACGCAGATCGAGGTGCAGCTACCTGTTGATATGTGTGGGAACTAATCAGAATACGAAAGGTTCCTGCGGTTCAGCAAAACTTGAAACCGGTTCACCCAACCGAGCATAATGGTTTTATGGGAGCTTGAATTTGAAGCCGAATACAGATGTGTGGACAATATGCACCCATATTCAATGGTTAATTGTCTTATGGCCCACTCATATCATAAAACCAAAAAGTCAAGAATAAAAATACAAGAGGCTTGTATAAAATAAAATAAAAAAAAGTAAACAAAGACAAGGCAAAACCAAACAATAACAAAACAAAAACAAGGGGAGCTCGCTCACAAACACAATCAACAATCGCAACTGTTATCAAAACCAAATGGAGGAAACAAATAGAGAGAGAGCGATCAACTCACTCACACAACGAGCAAAATCTCGTCATGAAAGCAAAAACAAAACGACCAGAAACTGGGTCTGTGAGAGGAAGAAAGACAGCACAGAGGGGTAAGGTGGGAGTGAGAAATCAAACACAACACGTGCTTTTATTACGTTACAAGCAAGTGTGCGTACGTGTGTGTGATGCAACTGTGGGAGAATGCAAAAACGGGTGGGACAAAGACGACGCATGTTTACGAGGGCCTTTTGCGGGTGTGTGCGAACGCGACATAACTCGTTTGGTGGCTAGCGTTTTTGCTTTTATTCTGCCAAGAATATTTTGGTTCTTATTGGATTTTTTACACTGCACTAAACATGTGGATGTCGGGCCAAGAACAATCAGTAAAAACACAAGATACTATGCAAATTTGAGTTACTTCCGGGGATTAATACACTGAAGAGCTTACGAATCAACCAATGTTAAAATAACAAAGTTTTATCTTGAACTCCATATGTTTGTACCTTATTCTTATTCTTATTTGTATATTCGACATACAAAAAATATACAATTCAATTAAAAATACACGATACGCGAATGCACTGCGTGAGAGCGAGAAGCGAACTAAGTTTGAATTTTGCATTTGGAAATGCATTTTCCGCAAGTTAGGTGCAGCAAAGAGAGAGAGAGAGGGAGAGTGACACCGAGATAATATGAAAGGGAGAAAAAATTGCAGAGTAATAGAAAGAGAAGAAAATGCCATTGATTATTTATTATTTCTATAGTTAGTCAATTTATTTTAGCTCTCTGCAACAACGAGTATTTGAATTTTGTCCCCCAGCATAAATACATTAATTAATTCATGAATTTATTAAATTAATTCAAACAAACGAAAAACTAAAATCCCAATATTAACGCAACATGTTTCCCAGCAACAATTGTCGATCAGGCACATCTGATCTTTAGTCATAGCAGTCTGCTTTAGTCAGTGACCAGGCTGAAACAAATAGTGCTGCTGATACGTCTTCTTTTTATCTAAATGTTGAGCTTTACCAGAGATTCACGAAGCGGATCTAAATTTGAAAAAGCAGACCGTAAAATCAAGAAAATTTGTTTAGACAAATTCCGAACCGAAAAAATATCACAAAAAAAGATTATTACATTTACTGTATTTGAGAAACTAGCTTAACAGTGGGTGGAAGGCCATAAACCCCAGACACTTACCATGCCTAAATTCTTTTCCAAGACAACTACCACAGTGAATCATTAATAGTTGTCTGTTACTTGAAAAACAGCTAAATAATTATGTTAAATTTAAACAATCTTAAACATCAGACTCAGGATATAACTATGAATACTTTAAATATATTATAAGCGGAATTTTAATTCCCAAGTCGAAAGAACACTTTCAATTCCCCAACGTACGAATAGTGATTAATAAACTAATCGTTTTTCAATCATCTGTCACATACTTTAGGGCTCCATTTATGGACACAATGCAATAAATTATAAAGACACGAACCTTTTATGGCGAAGAGCATTTTTGGCCACGGCGATATAAATGAAAACTTACTATAATATAGCAACTCCCTCTGTTGCTGAAATTTATCAATAATAACGGGAAAACTGAGAAATTGGGGAAAAACCGGGAAAGTTCAGTTTGACGGTCTGACAGCACTGTGTTTTGCACAAGGGTAATACGCGGGACGGGAGAACTATTCGATCACCTTACACGGAAAACTGATCGCAGCAACACCCCACCACCGTCTTCACTCGACAGCACTTTTCTATCGCGGAAAATGCGGCGGAACGGAGAATTTCGGGAAACACAGATTTGAAGTCAGGGCAGTGTAACTACCTTTATCTGACATTTTTTAATTCATAATTCGAGTGAGGAAACTAAAATAAATTTTATATTTTTTAAATTAATAATTAATGTTTTAAAGCATTTACGAGGCTTTATTCTGTAGGGGAACGTTCAATTTATTCTTCTAAAATTCAAAACAAAAATAAATATACCCATATTTTAAATGAATTACTGGTAATAAACTCCTCCCAATGTGAACACCCATATTTAATTAAAACAATTTCAATAACTGCTACATTTTTTGTTTGTGTGTATGTATAGCCAAGCCATTTTTATATATTTTTCTTAAACTTTTGATTACACGTTATAGATACAGCTAAAATGATTGCATTCGAAATGGTTTCGTTTCGTTTACAGGGGGTATGCGCATATATATTTAGCTAAGAATCTCTTTAAATAGTAATAAGTTTTTTTAATGGGGTCACATACATAAATATTTACATGCATATGTGCACATACAATTGTAATAATTATTGATCATTATTTATCGCTTTCACGTTCCCAGTTCAGATCCATTTCTAAGGCTCGTCCCAAGCATCCGTCTCCAGCGTCGGAACTCAATCTTGTATCTAATTAAAAAGAGATTATGTCGCATTCATCAATTGCAATTGCAAATCAGACGATAATTACAGCATATACGGATTTATCAGAATATCAACGGCAATTACAGACGAATACAATCAACTCAACGATTAAAACTCAAACAAAGGCAAGCAGAAGCATTTGCGGTGGATAGCGACAATTAACACATGCACCAGCTAATTAACACATCTGCGACATTTTCGAACTGCGTAACAACTAAACACTAAAGTAAGCTTTAATATCTAACCAGCACCCAGCAACCCGTGCTATCATCCCGCCGGAAGTAGCGCGGCCGATTGTCCCTGAAGACGGTGACGGCGGGAAACTGGTTCTCCTGGATAAACCTTATGGTGGCACGCGTCTGAAAAGGAAAATAGTAATAAGATTACACAGTGAATAATAAGCTTTGGAAAAAATAAATAATAAAAACTGTAAGACCTTGTTTTTTTAGTTCCATTAAGCTGCACACTAAAATCTATCTTGGTAAAATCAAATAATTATACAGTGGAAAAGCTCCAACCAATAATTGTTAATAAATAAATTTACCAAAAAGTTACTTTAATAATTTCGTAATATCTACAAGTTAAAGGTAAATTTAAACAAAATTAGCAGTTTAAATTCTCTAACCGACAGAAAATAGTTATTAGGACTAACTTTTTACCATTGATTACAGTAAGTCAATATTTTTACCACAAAAACTGTAACTTGAAGTAGGTAAATACTGTAGTAATAAGTACTATATAAGCAATCACTCCTAGTCAACATGGTCAAAGTATTTTTAAGTTAGTTATATTATATTTTGTGTGTAACCCTGGATATAGATTATGTGTGCTTTCCCTGGTTATAAAGTTTCGATAAGTATGTTCGATTCTTGAGAAATGCACAAACGAAGGAGAACGAGAACTTTCTAAAAAGCGTGGCCGGTGTGATCGGAAGGCATATATAAAATAAAGAGCAAGAATACTAACAAAAATCAACCTTTTAGTGTCTTAATTAGAACCAATTGGTTTACAAGTAGTTACGTAAGCAAAACAGCAACAAAATAAATGAACAAAATGGAGTTAGCAACATAAGAATACTTAATGGTAACCATTTTTCAGGCTTATTTAACCGTCAATACGTTACAAAATGCAACTACAAAATACTTGGTGACATCATTTTACAATAATTCTGCAGTGCAAGTTTGTTGATTCAGCGAAGCTTATCTATTATAAAAAAATATTAGGTGTTGAAGTGTTTTCTTTTGCCAATGCAAACTAAGAAAGCTTTTTCTCTGTGTTTACATCTTAACCAACTATCAGCGGGGGATTCACACGCAAATGCAAACACACCTGGGGAGCAAAGTGAGGCGGCTCCACGTCGGGACTGGAGGACAGGTGCTGCAGCAGAAACTCATCCGTCTGGGAAAGCCACAGATCGGCACCGCGCAGCGGATCGTAGTTGAAGGGTCCAATGCGAAGCATACCCAGCGAGGAGTCGTACACATCCAGGACCTACCAAATGAACGGAGTCGATTAGTAAGGTGACATGTCAGGGATCAGTTCCCACTTACCGACTGTGCTCCCATAAAAATACGAGCATCGCGCAACTCCCGATCGGGTCCTCGGTCCGGAAAAGAGGCCGGAAAGATCTCACCAGTCTTGATGTTGACTCCCACGCCGTAGATTATCGGGCAGCTGATCTCGCCCCGCATCATGGTGTTCAGCTCGCCCACGCACGCCTGCGTCAGATCGATCTCAAGAAGGTGATTGTGGAATGATTCTGCAACAGCAAATAAGTATGATAACATGGATTTCAAATTTGGCAAGTAAAACCACAAAAATGGAAAATAAGCAGACGACTTATCAGGACAAATTTGTTTCTAAATGTTAAGTGAAATCGGATACAGTGGCTTTAAATTCCATATTTATGATAATTAAAAAAAATATTTTTGAAATAAACAAAACGAATAGCGTTTCAATTTGAAATGTTTTTGAAAGAACAACACTAGTTTCTAGTTTATGGGCTTTAATAAAGGCTCTAAACATTAAAAATATAAAAAGTTTATAATGTTTATATTAATAGGTGTGAATTACTTTTTAAATTTTTTTTATATTTTTGAAAAAAAAATCAATAGTTTATAAAGCTTTTAAAAATGATTTGAGATCTGAATGAAAAGTTTTTTTACAAGACTTTCATATAAATAGATTTGAACCGGATTCAAAAGAAAAGGAAGCCTTCTAAATTCTTTAGATTTTTAACTTACAACATTTTTAAACTAAGTCCACATTAAACAGTTAAAAAAAAATAGAGAAGTCAACTCACGCATGATGCTGAAGAAGACGTCCTCGCCGTAGCCCTTGGCATCGCGATAGCCACCAATCAACTGCAACTCGATCCGCCCCTCCGCGTAGCCAACGGCCAGATCCTGAACCCGCGACACCATGGTGCACACAGCCTCGTCCACGCCACTGCCATCGAAGTGAGCCAGAGCCACAGCTCCAGATCCTGCCGGGAAATGGATGGAATAAGCCAGGGTTAATGAGCCAAATGAAGCCAATTTATGGGGTGCAGGACTTACCCGAGTGCCGGACCACGACGATAATACAGGTGGTGGCATCGTCGGCGCCGATGATGTTCACGTGCTTGTCGTGCGGAGCGGAGGCGGCCAGCTCCCGCTGTCCCACGTAGAGCAGACCCACCGGACCCACCGACTTGGCCTGGATGGAGTGCAGCTGCTGGGCGTAGTCTCTGTAGACGGGATGCTGCAGGAACAGGCTGTTGGTGTCCATGGGACAGTCGTCCTGCAGCACGCCGTTCAGCACGAGCACCATCCTTGCAGTCTGTTGTGTCCCTTCCTCTTGACCCTCTGGCAAGGGTTCGCTTTAAATTACTTGGAGTTTGTCCCGGACAAGACGAGTAGCAGGCAACTGTGAGAGGTGGAAGGAGAACACAGAATGACTTAGAATCCAATGGAGATGGGATATTACAACAGCTTCCCTTTCCCCTCTGCGAAACTCCAACTTCAACAGAAGCAGCGAGCGGCATAAAAATCAATTTACGATGCCCGCAACCGCCGCAGATTTGCATGTTTGATAATAATTTCATGCAGCCCGGCTGAGAAATATGTTTACACCTCGATCCCTTCGTGGCTGACTCGTAAATTTAACCAGCTCTCGAACAAAAAGTGCAAATAAAAATGTCAAAAGTTGTGGGCCTGCGGCTGATTCGATTCCCTGCCCTGCCAATTCACCAGTTAACCAACAATGGACACCCTGAAATTGGTTCGCAGAGGCGTGGTTTAAAAGGGGGTCAACTCGTGGCTGTGGAGGGGAAATCTAATAAAACAATTAGAAGGCCATTGGAGGGTCATCAATTTACGGAGTGATACCCACTGCCCATATGGCCGGCAATTGAGGCAAACACCCGAAGTCACAGATGTCACACCAAAGTGAGTAACCATTAAGTGGCCGTCCCAGCGAATTAACCACCAAATGAACAACAAATTTAATAGAATTTAATAATTAAATTTAGTACTGCTCAACACCACCCTGCTTTTGAGTGCAATTGCATCTCGAGTTGAGTCAGCTTCGACGGCTAATTGAATTATTTACCTACGGATGCTGTCTAGTTTCAATTAAGTGGAATAAAGACAAGTTAAAGTTCAAGTATAAGTGCATATACGAGTAATAAAACAACATCGTTGGAGCCTCATAAACATAAATGATTACATGGGCAGCACAAAAACAATTGTCAGGGCTAATTCCCGATGCAAAATTCGTTGTCTGGCCAAAAAACAAAAAGGTAACAAAAAATAAACAAAAATGCAAACAAAGCCCGAAAGAATCCCAGCCAGAAACAACACTATTAACTCGGCTCGGGCCGGAAAACAATGGAAAACGCTGTGGAAAACTCAAACAGCAAAACGTGAAGAGCTCGGTCTGGATGCTGTATGCTGGATGGTCCAGGAACCCAGCTAGGATGGCAATTGTTATGCTGGTCTTCGGCCTGCCTGCCTGCTCTTGCCTGGAAGCAATTTAGCCGCGATCATGCATGAATCTTGATTAGATATTCAACGAGAAATAATTTGAAAATGATGACAGTTGGCGATAGGCGCGCTCCACTCTTAAACCCAAAGGATGGATGGCCACAGTGAGAAAAAAGGGCTTTATAAAATCAATAAAAAAATCATAATCAAATAATTTAACATATTATATAGAGTGATTCTTTAATATTGGATATTTAAAATGGAATATGACAATTATCCTTAGCACATCCCTATTGATAGGAACTACTACTAAATTAGAATTTTTAAAATGGATATTATCCATTAATATTAAATATTAAATAAATATTAAATAATATTAATATTTAAAGATAGTTAAAAACAAGAAAGGAAAGCTAACTTCGGACGGAGCCGAAGTTGATATACCCTTGCAGAATATTCTGTAAATTATATTCTTCAAAATTATTCATATGATGTATTCTTAATACTCATAAAAAGACCCAACTTCCTAACTTTAAAAACACCAAAGTTATGGCATTTCCAATCGTTCAGTTATATGGCGGCTATAGGATATAGTCGTCCGATCCTTATGAAATTTGGTAGGTCGGATTGATTGGCCAAAAATAAAACCCATAGAAAATTCCAACTTCCTAACTTTAAAATCATCAACGTTATGGCTTTTCCGATCGTTCAGTTATATGGCAGCTATATGATATAGTCGCCCGATCCGGCCTGTTCCGACTTATATACTACCTGCAATAGAAAGACAACTTTTGGGAAAGTTTCAAGCAGATAGCTTTAAAACTGAGGGACTAGTTTGCGTAGAAACGGACGGACGGACGGACAGACGGACGGACAGACGGACATGGCTAGATCGACTCTCCTGGTGATGCTGATCAAGAATATATATACTTTATAGGGTCGGAAATGTCTCCTTCACTGCGTTGCAAACTTTTGACTGAAATTATAATACCCTCTGCAAGGGTATAAAAACTTGGTTTTCTAGATGTTTTTGGTTTCTAAAATAAAGTCAAGTTAAGATAAGTTTAAAGAGAAGTTCAGTGGTATTATAGTACCAAAATCAGAAGATATTTACAAAGCCAGCAAAAATATTTTTAATTTTTTTTTTAATTCTATAACAAAAATACTTTTGTTTCATCAATAAAATCATATTACAAAATGTTTTTTTGAAATCAAGACAAGAATCTGGATATTTCTTCCCTATTTTGTTGGAAGAACCACCGAATATTTTGGAAATTCACACCTGATTTTTGCTGTGCAGGAAAACGATCAGGGCAATGGAATGGAGCAGGAAAAGGAGCCGCAGAATGCAGGCGATCTATGTAGGTGAGGCAGGATGACCGAGTTTCCCCCAACTGATTGCTAATCAAAGGCCCAAAAGTTCTGTTGACTCTGGCTGAGCGGGCGGTCTTGCCAGTCACTTCGTGCCTGGGCCAGAGATTCCCTCCACTTGATAGGCCCGAAAACCAGAATCCCAAGAAGGCCCAGCCAACGAGGAGTCCCCAATCCCGGCGTGATCGATGGCAGTCGAATGGATGGATGGTTGGATGGATGGATGGATGGCGGCGAAAGAACGCAGCAAACAAGGCCATCAGAAACGATTCAATTCATTAGGCCGGCGACGAGTCTATTACGAGGACTGGTCCGGAGAACTCGTTACGGTTCTGGCTTATAACAATCACAAATTATGGGTTTGTGGCCGAGCGCGGAAAATGATCTTGTAGATTTAACACTGATAGCCAGTGCTCGGGCCGAAAACAGGTTCCATTTGTCTACTACTGGCCGGGCATTCTTGGCCACATGATTGATTGCAATTTTGACGAGTGCAACGGCGGCAGCAACTGCAACTGACAGCAGCAACAGCTACAACTGCTACTTTTCCTCTTGGTACTCTTGGTTCTGGCCAGGTAATTTACACCCAACCACTTCGTTTTCTGCTCATCTGTCCAACTGTCCAACTGTCGGAACACGTTGGCCGCACATTTCAAATTCTTTTGGACAGCCCTTTACACGACACAATTGTCAACGAGCGCGAACAAATTTCAGCCAAAATACGAGCTGCAACACAACTCGTTTTCTGCCTGAAATTCCGGCCAAAATGAAGAAATTGCCGGCGGGAGGAATCCAAAGCCACCACAGGGGAAAAGGAGACCTGAGGTGGAGGAATCAAAGCGACTTGGATCTGGCCAAATCTAAAGCTTCAGTGGAAAGCCCTCTTCCGGGTTCGTGATTTTCCTTTTGTTGCTGCTGCTGTTGCTGTTGCTGATGCAGTTGCTGCAGCAATGGTTGTTGCTGCTGCTGTTGCAGTTGTCATTGTTTTCCACACATTTCATGGCCAGCATGCGGAAATATTGTAAAATTAATTTCAATCGTTTGTTAATCGAAAGATAACTTTATACAGTCGGTGGGTTTTGCTCTCCCCGGATCCCCCAACCCAGTTTCCCTCCCATTTAATGCCGCACTGACAATTTAATTTGGCCCAGCTGCAGTGGATTGTTTTGGCCCTGGTCCAAGTCCAGGTCCAATGGTTTTGGCCAAACGTGACTGCCAATTGACTTCCACACAATTTCGCTTTGGCACGCAAATATCGTGAGGCCGGCTACCTTCCGAGCTCCCCAAGAAATGGTCACCAAGACAAAAAAAAAAGAAAAAGAAAAAAGGAAATCGAAAGTTTACATTGAGTGGAAGCTGGGCTTCGTGTTCCTCTCTGGCGGTTACAACTTTTCTGGGATGCCAAAATCAGCCGAAAGAAATAACAACAACCCTAGGAACAGACTGAATTGGAGTTGACATTTCTGGCCATGTTTTTCGTGTCGGTTTTTTTGGGTCTAGACCAACGACTCCGTCTTGCCAATACATGTACATATGTCTGGCCAAATCCGAATATCCAAAGTCTAAAGTCGGAGATTTCCTGAATAGCTCTAATTAGAATTGCCGATCGTCGTGCTCCCCGTGGCTCAATGTGTTCAAATCAGCAATTCAATTCTATAATTCTATTTCATCCAGATAATGATTAATGATGATAGGTTCATTATACGCGTACTGTCATCGCCTCATTCAATTATAAATGCAGTAAAATAACTGGAAGTAAGTTATGACTTGGAACTCGGCTGTCAATCACTCAGCTGATTTTACAGGGAAAGGGAGTGTCCATAATAAAGAGTTGACAATAGTAACATGACAATACAAAAAATAAATAAAGAAGATAAAAGTAAAGTACAATTGCCTTTGAAAAGGCCACAAAAAATAGCAAACCTTTCATTATTATCTTGCATAAAAAACACATATTCAAAATATTTTTAGAAGCTGCCAGATAAACACAAAAATTCTGTTACGAGGGGAGCTACAGAATTTCACCTAATTGTCAGAACATCACATTTTCCGTATTTAAATGTTTTACAGAAAAATTTTATGCTTTTAGAGTTATTTACATTAATTCTTAGGAAATACAGTTAGAAGAAAATTTAGAAAACCTTTTAAACTTTGGAATCTCAAGCTAACATCTTCAAAACTGGTTATTAAAAAAATATATTGTTTAGTTTATTGCACAGTTAAATTATATTTTAGTTGATTTTATCCTGTTCATCTTTTAAGCGCCAAAAATATATCATTTAAAGTTCTTCGGTTTCCAAAAATACAAATCGTAACCAACCTCGAAGTTATTTGAACTCCCAGGATATTTAGTATTGGATTCCCAGGATAAATTACCTATTTAGTGGCATTTACATTGCACAATTTTCCAGACTCAGCCGAAAAGGAAATCTATTTTCACACAGCAGTGAGGACCGGGAAAGGCGAATTCTCACTAAGTCTCTTGTCCCATTACTAAGTTGGGATCGTCTGCTGTTGTTGCTGTCGTGTAGTATCTGCTAAGTTGCCGGTGTCTCTGCATTTTTTTAGCGAATGCCTCCGCTTGCTCCTCAGTTTTTTTTTGTTTTCCTTATTTTGTTTTTATGGCTGCTTATGCAAATGCAAATGCGACTGTGGCGCGGAGTGTGCGTAAACGTTTGCGCCTTTTGTTCACATGGATGTGGATGTGGATGTGGTTGTGATTGTGGATGGGGTCCGCCGATTCCAAAAGCGTTGCGCTGCCGTCATGTCCAGTAATTAGCATAGCACACAGTCCCAAACGCAGTCGTTTTCTTTCGCTTGTTTTTTTTTACATTTTTGTTTCGCCGATATTGTTGCTGTTGCTGTTGCTTTTGCTGCTTGACAACCGCGGCACTTTGTTTGTCCTCTCCTCCGCAGTTGCACTCGTCAAACAAACCCGCCGTCGGTTTGCATTAGCTGAAACCAAAGTCTGACTTACTCTAACTAAGTTAAACTCGTTTGACTTTTATGGACTGCGCTTTACGTACTAAAAAATGAACTGCAAAATTCTCGGAAAATCACTGCACTATTATTATGTAGATTATATAGCAACGGAGAATGCGACAAGGATATTAAAAACGATTTTAGAAAATTCTTAGTTTGAAGGATATTCAAATTCAACGTTTTGTAGAAAAAGGTAAATGTTTATATTATAAACTACGACTGTTTGTATGTAATTATATATTATAGTAAAAGTCTGTTCTCATAGTTACAACCAGTAAAAATTTATTTTGAATTTTTTTGTGGTTCAGCTAATTTGTAGAGATATTTTGGAAATAATAATACTTTTTAATACAAGTTTTAGAAGGCCACGGTACACCCATATTTGGTAAATATTTCCAATATTGTGCATTCTTAATAACCAATTAGGAAGCAGTTTTTGCTCTAAATATCTTACAATTATTCCCAAATTCCTAAAAATTCCGATCAAGGATTGTCCATTGGATTTGCGTTTGTTTTCTTGTCTGATGCGCCGCCAGCGTAGAATATTTGCCAGCGCAATTGGACATGTTTTCCGTGGGCTCATTTCTGTTTTTATGGCCAAAACACACACCGACATATATACAAAACAACTGCAGCAGCAAGAAACGACAAAATCCACAGCAGTCGGCTGGCATTTACAACATGCCTACAACGTGGTAATGGTAATGGCAGACCAACTGCTGCAGCACCGCTGAACCACACCGGAAAAAATATATTGGATAATTTTGGAAGTGATCATTAAATTTACGGTATTTGAAATTCAATAATTAAATTCAATTTGACTGATAGGAGTTGCGAATTTAATTAATGGAACAAATTGTAGACATTATCGGTAGAAAGTAGTTCCAAAATCACTATTAATTCTTTAAAAAAAAAAAAAAAACGCGATTCGAAAAAAAAATATAACAACATTTTAAATGTATTTTTAAATAGGAATTTTTTTCAATCTATTACAATTTTTAAATAAATCCTTAAACTGATCGTAAAATACTTTTTCCCTTCATTTTGTTGACATATTTCTTTTCTTTTTCAAAGGGTTTTTTTTAAGGAGATAATTTCTCCTATTTACAAATTAATGAACTTTTTTTTCAGTGCCCTGCACCAGTGAGGCGGCATGTTGGTCCCGTCTTGGAATACCAAATTTCATAGCGGTACACTGCTAAATATTTTGCAGCAACAGGCAACAGTAACAGGCAACAACAACTGCCTACGTGCGGGGGCGGAGGTTTGTTTTTATAGCCGCCCAACCGCCCAATCGACCCTCCCCCTTTTGGTTCGGTGGTATGTAGTATGTGTGCACCACCGGTTTGATCTTGGGCATTCATTCCGCATGCGGCACTATAATTTATAACAACTGCTGAAGGCGCTCGCTCGCCGAGTGTGCGACTCTTGCAGCTCCTCGACTCCTCGACTCCATCTCTCCAACTCTTTTCTTTTCTTTTCTCTTCTTTTTTCCTTTATTTTATTTAAGTCTCCGCCCGGCATACGCGCTGCGTTCATCCTTTGTGGCCAGAAATTGCAGCTCATTGTTTGGCTTTGCCTTTTGTATACCCTTTAAAACGAGGGGTATGATGAAATGTCATCATTGTGATGTGATTTTAATGGTAGGCCTTATTAGTTTTATTATTTTCAAATTTGTTTTATGTTTGCATTGAATAATTTACAATTTGAGTTTATACCTTCAAAAGATAAATAACCGATTTTATAAATTATTTTGTAAACCCAAGATAAAGTTGGAATTATTCAAAATTGTAGTGTATAAAATTACTTCCTTTAATTTTCTTAGTTTTTTCTGGTATTTTAATTGATGCTAAGTTTATTAATTACAGTTATAAATATAAACTATAATATAACATATAACAAGTTTAGGCACCTTAATAACTGATCAACAATCTCTTAACAATTTCATATCTTTTAAATACATTATTGTAGTACAAGACTATTTCTCACTTCGGTTAAACTATCTATTATTACATCCATTGAATCCAAGACATTTAATTTGATTGATCTTTATGTAAGAGAGCCCCAAGCTTAAGGTCTTTAGAAATCGGTTCATAGTAAGGGTATATTTGTATTTCCTAGGGTATATAGATTTCGCCATAAGATTTGTCACTCCTCGATTTTGTGGAGTGGAGTGGCAGGCACGCCTCTATCTGCAATGTGCGATCTATTGCGACGGGCGCTTTCCTTTGAGCGGAGCAACTTGGCCTGCGATGGCTGTGGAGCTGGCTGGGATTGCATGGCAGGGATTGGATGGCAGGTCTCCAAATCGGAATGGAGCAGTGTGAGCTGGGACTTGCCGGGGAGCATCTAATGGCCGGCGGACGCAGCTCCATTTCACCAGAGATTGATAGCAGTTGACGCTCGTTGCGCAGCCATTCGGCTTGCTTTGGTTTTGAAAGCCTTCGAAGGAACTTTTATGATTCGGCCAGGTGAAAGATATATATATATGAATATATATTTCTGCCCTGCTCCGATGGAATCTGAATAGATTTCCTTCGACGCTGCTGCCCGGTGTGGTGTGTGTCTCTCCGGCCTGATTTATAGGAAGCGATTGTGCATTTTGCAAATTACGATGTCTCGGGAGCTCTAGGGATTATTCGCTGCCCGGCATTATTAATACCTGAATGCAGGCACACCAGCAATAACAACATAATCATCGTCGGCTCTTTGGCCCTCCGCCCCCCTTGCTCCTTTCTCCTTCCGCTGATTGAATCTTTTATGTGTGGATTTAGGAGCCATCAGCGGCAGGAGCAGCAGCAGACAGACCCGGAGTTGAAATTAAATATTTATTAAATCGACAGCACACACACACACAATAGCATATAAATCAGCTTAAAAACTATTCAATGAATATTCCAATCAATAGACCATCGCACACAGAATAGAAGGTGAGTTGGTGGGTGATGTTGTTGCCGAAGCTTTAGAAAATCTCTGACCCTTGACAAAGTCGAGGGAGGAAATTAAAATGTTGCCCAAATGAGATGGCTACGGTTCAGCCATAGATTAGTGCAAATTGCATAGAAAACTCAATACTGAGAAAAATAACAAAATTCACAGAATTGGTTTTAACGATAGTAGTATTAATAGCAGTTCTGGGAATTATTTGCTTTTAATCTTACTAAGACTAGGTAGTGAAAATTGCATATGTAGAAAACGCATTACTGAAAGAAATACCAAAATTCGAAGAATTGTTTTTAAAGATCGTATAATTAAAAGCAGTTCTGGGAATTATTTGGTTTTAATCTAACGAAGACTAGGTAATGATTTGCAAATGCTAGCAGTTTGCCAAATTGACGGTTAAGATATTTTTCCTTGTGTATTTTTCATCCCCGTTTTTAAGACATCCTTTTGCTGATGCAACCTTTCAACTTCTGTCGAGAATCTATTGCAGCAATTATGTCCCTTTCTTGTAAGGACCTCTGACGAGTGACCGGCAGACAAGTTGGGGCCAAAAAGGGAGTCGAAGGCAGTCCAAGTCATTGTCCTCGGGTTACACTGACCAATTTCGAAAAGTACAAATTGAGCTGCACTCACCTGGCTGCCAAGGGGGCTATGCATTGTGCATTGTGGCAAGTCGAGAGTTAGTTTAATTAATTCAGCATCGAAGGCTGTAAACAAGCCTCGGCCAACAAACAGGCTGTCTTTGACAGCTTACTCGAAAGAGGTGTACAGGCACTTGTCGTCATTCAGTTGAGCGCTTTTTCGGCCCCCTTCCCCCCTCTCCACCTCACCACCACTCGAGAAAATCACACACAAACCGAAAGAACTTTGACCCTTGACTCGGAGGAGCTGGCTGCTGGGAGAGTCCCCATACGAAGTTGTGAAGTCGCCTTCAATTAGCGCTTTGGACACAGATATTAGTTGGAAAAACAGTTACTCCAATTTTTAATGGCATCTTTTTTTGGGACATTAAATGTAATAGAGAGAGTTTTGTCTTGGCTGTAAGTTGTTAGTGGTGTTAGCACATCTATATATCTTGGAGTCTGCCGGTCGCCATAAAAGATCTTCGAGGGAAAAACTAATTACAAAAGTCGTAAAGTCTTAGCAAACCTAAAAGGCAAACCAAATGAGATGTTTCGCCATCTGATGGAAGTGGACTCAGTCAATCTGACTCATTCCCATCTATGAGTACATACATGTGCCGACTATCAATAAATTATTAATATTATAAAACAAACAATTGTGTTTTTATATACAGTAAGCTAAAGCGAAAATAAACAAACATTAAATGCCGCTATCTGATGAAAAATTGTTTAATCTTTAAACATTATTTATGAGTACTTTTTATATGAGTTTCTTGTTTTGAAATATATTTGTTTTTTTATGTCAAGAAAACAAATGTGTAAACACTCAATTCACAGATTATTGGCTAATTAAATATTTTTTGAAACAGTATCACCCCAAATATATTTTTAAAGTTAATTAATATGGGGTTTAGCTGATAGCAATGGCATTGCTTTCAGGGGATTTTTTAAAAAACATAAATATTTGTTTGTTTCAACGAATATATTTTTGTTTAGCTCAATTATATTTGTATTAAATAGCTCACAATCTAGCCGGGTATCGGCTTTAAATTAAACGAACCCATTAAGGTTCTTGTTCATCGCTTTTTCCCTTCCACCGATAAAGATAGCCAGAGTACAATTATTTTTAGACCAGCTAATATTGATCATCCAGCCGGGCTTGATTGATCGCCAGGGATAGCAGAGGAGGCGCAGACTCCTTTTCCCAGAGCCCATGATCATCGATTGCACCGACGATCGATCCATTGGCCGGCGAAATAAATTGTTGCTACACGTATAAGACATCGTGTACGACAAGTTAAGACAACGATCTGCTCGCCTCTGCGGCTTCAGACTGTGTCTTGGCCAAGAGTCTCGGTTCTGGCCAGAGATTTGGGCCCAGCGATCCGCATCATGTGGCGTTGGTCGCTGCAGGATCGCCAGTCGCTAGAAGCCAGATCTGCACTCCGATGATCTTCTCCTTCGGTTGCGTGGACACTATTGCGCAGTGTGTCTATATCATTAATTAATTTAATCACTCGTACATGATTTCGCTGTGCGCCTGTTCGCTGCCAGTTCTTCTCACAAAAGTTATTAATTTCGAGGGAAAAGTGATCGATAGCTGGGGAAAACCCGGCGGGAAAATCGAAGATAAGGCGTTTGGGATCCCTGCCTGAATGAAGGCACACAATATAGATCTCTGATGCATATGGCTGGAATAATCAGTTTCGCCGGCTTATCAGCTCCTCGCAGCTCCGATCCCATCCTCTAGTAGCATCCCATAAATATTAACAGGCACAGATAAGACGTCATTTTTTTTGGTGAGTCTCGAGTCTTAATCTGGGAAATCGAATATGGCACCGGACGGGGCTCCAAGACAGATCCAACTCGCTTTCATGGGCAGAATTCATAGACAGAATTATTAAAATGGCGGGGTTATTTAACCTCAAACGACTTCCCAACTAAACTGATATTAGAATACACTTAATACTTAATACTAGGCTTTTTATAATTACCAAAATGTTTTATTTCTACCTAAAATAAACTCTCTAGCCACACCTAAAAACATTAAATTAAATGGTATTTGTCTAGGGTTTACTTCGGGCATTATCTTTTAGAAGGCACAATTATTTTCATTATCTGACCGCCTTTGATGTCGTTTTGCAGACTTTCTTGGCATTTAAGTGGTATAAATTTAAATAAATATTATATATTTTTGTATATGATTTACAAAGGGCATTATCTTCCAAAACTTACATTGACTTGCGATTTCTCTCTGCTCTTAAGAGTGTTTCTAGATAATAATTATGTTTTTAGTCACTTAAATGGTAAAAATATGGGATAGTTATTTTCACTGTTTGCACTAAGCCGATGGCATTTCTTTAGAACGTTTCTTTGTAGAACTTTTGTTTAGGAACTTTGTTTTCCTAGATTTTTATGGATTTTATTTAGCTAAAACGGCGGGTGCGCTGAATTTACCGCGAGACGACAAGACGCAAACCGGTATGAGACTCAAAAGTGACTGAGCCGAAAGTCCAAGTCGAAGTCGAAAAGACACTCGGCGAGAATAAAAGAGCAGCGCCAGCGCCAAAGCCTTTGGAACAGTTTCCATGTGAGCCTGCGTTGGGCAGAAAGGGAGCGCATGCTTGCTGCCGGCAACCTAATTGGACCCCTACTTGAGACGCTCTCTCTCGCTTTCGCTCTCCTGAGCCGACCTGGAGCCTCTCCCCCACTCTCGCTCTCTCTCTTGGGGAGGTGCGAGAGGGACGGCGAATGGAGCAACACGTGTTCTTATCAGTCGGTCATTGAGTGCTTTTTTTAGATGAGTGACTGCAGTTTGATAGCCATTGAGTGGAGTGCTTATTGTTTGAGTTTGGCTTAATTTCATTTTACTGCCACTCGCTTCGGTAAGTGGTCACTCGTTCGTTTGGGGTTGCACTTCTTTTGGTCTCCTAATTGGTCAGTGGCCAGCGCTTTATGTACTAACAATGCAGTTGGGATGGCCCCTATCTTTGCGGGAATGTAATAAAAGTAAAAAGTAAAATACAAGGGGTACCCAAAGAAAATTATGAGTAATGCCACTCTAAAAACCTTCAGAGAAATTAATCTAATTTAGGCCTGTCAGTAGTTCAATAAATCGTAAAAGATCAATGTATATATTTGTTAGGGCTTATTTTCTATAAAAATACCAGCGAGCCGGGTATTTAAAATTGTAACCATTTATTAAATTGGTTTAAAAATGGAAGGTGCCAAAAATGTTTAATTTTTTTTTATCAAAATTTTGGACTAGAATTCTGTTGTTAAAGAATAATTTTATGTAACCGAGACATTTAAAACAACTTTATTTTTTCAATCAAGATATGCAAATCTTTAGATTTTTTGTTGTTACATTGCAATATTTACCTAAGTACATAAGTGTATATTTAAAAGAAAACTATATTTGTTTGTATGCAACTTTAGTTACCGTCGAACTTTCATAACTGAACAATCCTATCTTAAAGTCGATATAAGTCGATCTAGTTTTATTGACAACACAAAGTGTAAATACTGGTAAAATTCTATAAGTCGAACTGTTTTTAATGGCAAGAAGGTTAGAATTATAGGTTTTTCCTTTGAGTTAAATTTAAATAGGATATATGTAAAACTGTCAAAGCCCCAAATGTGTACTTGACTTGTCCTTCTGAAACTGTAACCAAAAATACAGCCCTTCATCACTCGTATTCCTTCCTACTCCTAACTCAATTTCTCCAACATATTTCCCCAAAATGCAACCTTTTCAACCAATAGCCCCTCCCCGAATAACCACTTCATCCTGAAGCTGCCACAAAAGCCATTACGCACCGCTGTGAGATTGTAATCTAAGCTCTCGTTATTGGAGCAGGCTGGGATTTAATTAGACAAATGTCCCACAATTTGTAATGTCATTTTTCTCAGCAGTTGCGGAAAATCCGAATGTAAAACTTTTTGGTGTTGAAAATGCAAAAGGTGAACGAAGATGTGGAAAGGCGAGAAGAGGGGCGGCAGATAACACCCGAAGTAAGAAGGAAATATGTCTAATTTTGCACCATGTGGACAGTGGTCATTATTTTGGCCAGTGGTGGACTGAGGGGCGTATGGGGGGAGGGGGCTTACAGGTACCACCAGAAATCTTTGGCCAAGCCACTGTCCCGCCCTCTCTCTTTCGCTCCCCGTATCCCCATCTCTGTCGGCGAGTGTGTGTGTGTGAAACAGCATGCGGTCCCTCGACAAAAAATGAGATTTGCTGACCGGTGGTCATTAAAGCACATTTACAATGAGCCAAGCCATGTTGGCTTGTGGCTAACATGGTCTAAGCCAGCCCCCAAACCCCCTCCCACATCATCCAGCCCACAGCCATGCAAAATGACCAGAGACAAGCGATCAAATCGATGCCGAAATTAATTTATCTTGGCACTGGCTACCAAAATTTGACAAATTGCAAATGTATTTGAAATTGACTGCAAGTTGTTAGATCAAGAGGTTGGGCGGGGGGAAGTTTATCACAGGGGGTACGATATAAATTGAACGAGCTGGTCCTGATAGTTGATTAAATTTACATTCGGCTTTTGCAATATCTGGGCATTTTAATTATGATGTTTAATCACCGAGTTTTTTATTATTCAACATAATTTACAAGTTTTATGCAACTAGCTTTTGGTATTTTCCTTTTAAATCACTTCTTAAAAGTTATAATCCTTCGGATTGCGTCATATAATTTATATGGCTTCTGCTGATAATATAATTGTTAGTTTATGCACAATTTGTTTTGAAAATTTTGTTATTGCTTTAATATTATTAAAAAATCTGTTTTAATTATTAAAGTACACATTTGTGATTAAACAAAATACACATAATCAGTATTTCTAGGATTAATCAGTTGAAGTGTGCGTTTTTATTGTAAATTAAAGACAATATTCTTAATGATATTATTGTACTGATTGTTAACTTTTTAGGGCCTGCAAAGCAATTTTAAAATCTTTTATAAAATGAACTCTATAACTGAATGCCTTTAGAAAACTATAGGAATGAAATAATGTTTAAAAAAAAAAATTTCAAGTTGTAAATTATACCCTACATAATGAAGCGTGTTTTTTTCTTAAGTGTTCCTATATACTTTGAACTGCCCTTTCAGAAGGGAGACCCAGTCAATTAATCTTATCAAGTTGTGAACTCTGTAAGATTTCCCTTGCAATTGTCTATGTTGAGGTCTGATCAAACACAACCCAATGAAGCACCCATCTTTTCCAGCATCCCGCTCCAGAATCCGCACCCACCATCCATCCACCATTCATCCACGCAGTTGATTGCACTAATTGGCAATGAGCGTGACGATCGCTGGCGATGGACATCCACAACTGGACAACGCTGATGAGGAGCTGGATGAGACAATGAGACAAGATTTTCATTCATAAAATACTCGCTGAACGGGCCGGAAGTTCTTATATGATTGCAAATTGTGATAGGTTCAAAGTTAGGGTAAGCTGGAGCATATCGGAGGGCTTTTCATTATTTTAGTTTGGAAAGTTCTTCTCTGGATTCGTTGAGAAATTTGATTTTTTATTTATTTTATTTTACTTAATTTATCTGGAAATTATTGTTATTTATTTTAATTCTTAATGAGGTGTCAACAATTGTGAGATGCTATTATTTAAATTAGAAATAGAATTGCTTTTAATCAGTATTCTCTTATCTAATATTGACACTCAAGTATTTTTGCTCTAGTTGAACATTTCAGATTAAACAATTCAGATTAAAATGATTCTTAGAAAATTAACAATTACCATTTTTATATAAGTAGTAGGAGTAGTAATAGCTAAAGATAATTTCACTTCAAAATGTTCAATTATCATTCTATTTAAAAAGAAATAAGAAGAATAGTATATGACTTAAGGTATGTCTTCGTACTTGTATATGACCTGAAGTAAGTCTAAACTTTGCTTTTTAACTCTTCTTGAAATCGTTTTTAAGGATGTAGTAAATTCAAATGATAGAGTATCCCCGTTTCCGGTGGTTCACAATAGCAGTTACTTTATTGTTCCTATGTCAGCAGTCGCCCAAGTTCAAGAGTGTTAATTAAAGCAAAAGCCTTAATTATTGCTATTTGTTTGTTTTCCCTGTCACAGGGGAAGTATTTCCGCCAGGAGTGAGCTAATCCGGTCACAGCTGCCGTCGCTTTGGTCACCGTTTGGGGATCGCATTTCCCCGGCCCAGGGGTCAGAGTTCAAATGCAGGCAGAAATATGTAAATGCAGGGCGCTTGCGTGGAGCGATAAAAACAAATCGAAAAGGGAACCCACTGCTAACCGATTTCCACTTCAATTTCGAGCCGGGTCATAAACTTGAGAGCATATTGGAGGAGTTCTGGGCAGTGGGTTTGGGAATGGGAATGGGTCACGAGCTTGGCTTGGTGCAAGCCAAATGCTTGTTAAAGGGCGGGTTCGCGATTGTTGCTGTTGTGCGGTTGCTTCGTGGCAACCACAAAAACAAATCAGCCGTAGTGGAGCGGAGCGAGGCATCCGCATCGGCATCTCCATCTGCATCCCGGCAATTGGCAAATTCGATTTGCAATTTTTGTACTAACGCCGGAGGATCCGCGCAAGAGCTGCTGGGTTGAGCAAACAATTTAGAATGAAGTGCAATCGGGAGTCAGAAAGTTGATTTGCAATTTCATGGCAGCGGCAATTTGCACCTCATCATCATCATTATCCCGGCACATCTTTCTCCGGGTGATGATCTTTCAATCGTTCAATCAGGCGGTCCAGCGAGGCGAGGCACGTGCAGGTTGCAACCTACAACCCGTAACCCGTAACCCCTAAACCGAAGTCCATAGCCCCACAGACCGAGAATTACAACGATCTTTAGGATGTCCCACATATTTCTCGCTATCTCCCAACAGAAACAAACTATTCGTATCATTTTGGAATTTCACCGGCTATCGTGGCCGCAGCTGGGCAAACCAGGAAGTCTGCCTGCAACAAGTTGCCGCAGCAATGAGAAAAATTTCGCTAGATAAATAATGCATATCTCACGCACTAGCCTCGCGGTCCAAAGTTGAATTAAGGCTCTGTATTACACAGATAAAAATGTCGTTTTAATATCAAATTTAATAAATTAATAAGGTATAAATATGCATACTATCGTTAAAGATATCCAAATACCTAGATAGATTTGGCAACGAAATACTTATACTACTTTTGCTAAACATTAAAAATAACATTTGAGAAGTCCAAGTAAAATCGAATTGGACCTTTGTTATTTAATGATTTATTTAATCAAATTTATTATTGAAAAATAAACCTGAATGTTAGAGTAACACATAAACAATATTGTTTATGAAGTTACATTTTTATATGACATTATCGGTTCGAATAGTTTAAAAATATTACTTTAATATTGTTCTTAATGTTGTGAAGGAAAATAACTTGACCCACAGATTTTGTATATCGAATATGCGACCAAATTTGGTGACATTTTTCTCGGTGCAGCTGAAGTTACTGCTTTTGGCCGTTTAATGAAGGCCTAGATCCGATGCCTGGCCATAATAAGCAATGGCCAACAATGAAATCTTTGGCTCCAGCTCAGGCCAATTTATGCGATGGCTTGCAGTCTGGGTTTCTGGCTTTCAGGCTGCATTTTATTTGGCTCTGCTGCTTTTCAGCTCCCTTCTCGTGGCTGCGTGTTTCGATTTGGCGCGATTGCTTGGTTTAATTTAAGCCCTGAGCTCGCAGCCTCGCCGAAAAGATTCATTAATGTTTGATTTTAGGTGCTTTTCTATTTACTTTTTCCCAAGATCAAGCGAGATTTACGCCAAATTGCCAGTGCCCGGAGCCTGGGCGAAGTATCCGCCGCTGTCCCGCAATCTCCTCAATCTCCTCGATCTCGTATTCCTCCCCCGACTTTTAGTTTTACCGTTTCCGATGCCGTTTTGATAGACAGTACGGGCCAACAGCAAAATTGGTTCATTAAATGCAACTGTTTGCTTAGTGGAATCGAAAAAACACAGCCACAGATAAACATCCCTGTTCTAGTTTTCTACTCCCACGAAATTAAGTGAAATCGAAATTAGGAAACTTTCCTATTCCGATCCAGTATTGCGGAAATACAATTGATTAACCTAAATACCCTTCTCGAGTTCAGAAAGTTCTAGATTTATAATATTAAAATTATTAAAACTTGAACCTGACTAGATTTGTGTTAAGTATGAATGTAATAAATTGGAACTTATTTATAAACGGAAAATGAAAAATTATATACATTTTCTTATTGATTTCAGGTTATGATAAAAATGTTTATTGTTTAATGGTATCAAATATAAAATATTTTTAAGTTGTTTTGTGTCAAAATGAGTTTAGGCAGGCAATCATATAAAAAGTTTATTGAACTCAATCTGAATAAGTGACATGATTCATCGAAACCTCATTCAAACTTAAGAGTTCAGATGAATTATAGAAAAAAGTTTCTTAAATTTGTTTGCCAACTTTTTATAAAACATGATTTTATGGTTGTGTCTTGTAAACTGCTATGCATGCTTTTCTGGGAGAAAATTTTAGAATTGCGGCAACTTTTAACGAATAAACTGATTTTTAAACCCCAAAGGACCTTTTTTCAACTATATAATTTTAAATTTTAAACTATTTTTCTTTTGCTTATAACAGGTTATGCAGTTTAAACTATTGTAAAAGTAACAACAAAACCAAACAAAACACAAGTATAGTTGAAAATATATATTGCTATAGCTCCAAGTATGTAGATCGGACTTTTTTTTTGCATTTAATTCACTAAGTCTTTGGCTTATTGAATAGAAAAATTTAAAACTGCCATGAAGAGCCTCCATTCCGAATTCCTAAAATAAGGTTTGCAAATGACTTTTAACTAGAGTATTACTTGCAACCGGTTTTTAAAGATGCCCTTAAATGTGACAGCCCTCCGATCAAACTGCCTGGTAAATTATTGTTTAAACATTTACAAATTGCACCCACATGATGGGCAGCACAAATAATAATTCGATAATGACCAGGAAAAGACGCGTGGAGTGGGAAATTACAATGTGCAACCCGTCCAAACGCCACGCGATGAAATGACCGCATTAAATACTGCGGGAAATGTAATAAGCAGGCGGAACATCTCCCCCGCTTATTAATATCGTTACTTATTGCCTTTCCATCCCCAAAATTAAGCTGACTAAGCAATCATTAAACATTTGTTAATAGGACAGCTAGAAACCAACTGGCCGCCCTTTGTTATTGTTTTCGCAAACATATGGATCTGGTTGGAAATCTATATTTACTCACTTTTACATAGCACCAAATGGTTCCTCGATTTTCACACTTTTTGTTTCTCTTCACAATTTTCAGTTTAAGCTCATAGTTTATTGGTTTTTTGCTAATTTTTATTTGCTAGCAGCAATATGTTGTTTATTTCTTGCTTTAAGTGGGACCACACACAGGTATTCCCAAAATACCACCTGAAATACCGCCAGTGAACGAATACCAAACAGCTGTTGCCTGCACAGTGATTTTAAAGTACTCAAAAATATTTTGAATTATTTTTTTTTAGTACGTATTACATATACGTACTAACTATAACTATACGTACAGGTTTTTAATGATAGTTTTAATTGTAATTGGTTTTAAATAATAGAGTTTGGCGTTAAAGTTTCAAATGCAAATAATTAAAAAACAATTTAATGTTTTTTCTTAAGTGCTTTGTAAACAATAGATTTCAAAATAAAAATCATCAAAAGCTTAAATGCCGCAACGAATCAACTAGTGTTACTAAACCTATAAATTTGAGGTATTAAAAAGCATTTGTAATTTTTTTGTAAAGTGCGTTTATAATGGATTTTGAATAATAGATTTGAAGGTAATAAATAACAACAGCTTCGTTATAATATAAGGGACCAGTACCGCAGATTAGTTGGGATAATGCACGTCTACATAGCCTGCACCAGCATCAGAAGATCTTCTTTTAAGTAGTTAAGATCCGCTTCAGCGGGAGAAGGCACTCCATTTGCGCCAAACAGCAGCAAGGAGTTGGGAATGAGTCTGTCAGAGAGAACATATTATTAATAAAGAAATAAGGAACTCTGATAATTTTATCCCACTCACTTGCAGTCGAATAATGTCTTTTCCAGGTCTTCCTCGCCCAGTTTGCCCTCGCTGGTGGCCACCAGGCTAAAATCCAGGCTTTCGTCTGCCAGGCAAGATTGCACGAACTCAAACACATCGGCTATTTTCTCGTACACATTGAAAGTGCCCTGGAACATGATTCACTTATTACCCAAATTGCTCATGAATGATATCATCCCTTATAGGCTTACTTGTATAAAGAGTCCGTTGGGAAATTTAACCCTGACTAAAGCGTATCGATACATGCGCAAATTGCGTTGCTCCTCGCGTTCCCGCATGGCCTTGGTCCTCAGCATCTGAGACTGGGCAATGGCCTCCGATCGCAACTGCTGCTCCTTCTTGATCTCCTCCGGCGCCAGGCGATAGAATTCGTCGGGTAACACCACACGCCGTGCTTGCGATGGCAGCAGGACCTTTATATTTCGATCCAACTCTAGGGGAATGATCTCCGAGTTCTTGAGAGCCTCAACCAGCGTGGGCAATTCAAGATTCTGTTCCTTCTGCTCCAAGGTCCACAGCAAGAAGGGCTCTTCATCGATCTTTACCTCACTAAAGCCAGCTGCTTGCAGAACATCCAGGGCACCCTCCACGTAGCGCACCTTCTCACTGAAGATCTTGTTTGACATGCGTATCTTGCAGAACTTTTCCTCCTCGGGATTCTTGATAAGATTCTCCAGATATCGGATAAGCGTGGCATTGCACTCGTCGGCCTTCTCCTTGACATTGCAATTGTGGATGATAAGGCAAGCGGAGAGACCGCGATCTGTCTCCATCTGCTGGTACAGGAACTCCTTAATCCGAGCCTTCCACACGCTTTTGGGCAGAATCTCATCGCTAATCATGGGGCAGCGGAAAAAGACGCCCTCGCAGGCCAAGTTGCGATGGTCGCCAACGGAAGGCAAAGAGACCGTGCTGGTGGTTGAGGCCGAGGCTTCCTCCTCCTCCTTCTGCCGACGCTCTGCCTCCAGTTCCCTTTTAGCCTGAGCCTTCACAGCCGACAGCGAGGTGTTGAAGTCCCTGGAGGTCTTCTTATCAATGCGAGACAGTGCAGCATTTGCAGCCGCCCTGGCCTCGTTACTCAGATCGTTTCGCTTGGGAGGCACATAGGCTTCGTACTTTTGGCGGGAACTGCTGGAAGGAGCCTCCTGTTTGGTGGAATTCAACTTATGTCCTGCGCCCATCGAGCTGCCCGTTAGCTTGAGCTGTGAATATATTAATTAGCCAATGATTTATCTTATTTTGGTAGGGGTACCCACCTTAAAGGCTGCCTCCTCCTTCTTCCGCGAAAAAAACTTCTTGATCTTGGACATGGTTTCTAGATGCGCGGCGAGTGTTCTTTGGGCAACTTCAACTTGGCCACCGACAATTTAAGCTCCTCGATTTCCTTGAGAGTGCCTGAAACGTAAAACATCTCTGTAATCAACTCAAATGCCCGAATTCCACCCTATTCTTACTTGGCCTGACAAACTTCTCCGTGATGACTTGGCCGTAGACGGACCACGAATAGCCGGCTAGGACGCAGGTACCCAGGAGCAGGACGATCAGAACCTTTAGAAGAGTAGCCTGCAAATCGGTGAAGGCAATCGGTCCGTTCTCCCAACGAAAATCACCGGTAAGCGATTCCAGATTTCCACGCAGATCGACAGCTGCTTTCAGTGCAACGCCAGCAAATTGCTCCACTTGATGCGCAATCGACTGCAACGTTGAATTGAACGATTCCACGTAGAAATTGAAACTCATTGCCCGCTGAGAAAGTGTCTAGCTATTGTTTAAAAACGTTTTTTCGACGCTCCTTTGTTTATATACGCTGCATTATCCTCTTTTCTTCCTTTTTTGTTTCACATGTGGCTGTTTATTGTCTAACTGGAAATACCTTTGATCTTACACAAATGTACTAGAAGAAAAAATACTAAAATTAGTTTTATCGATAACTTTCGTCTCCTTTATAGTGTTGGCGAGTGTTGAAAGGTATGCGTTTTAGCGCCTTCTTTGAATTTGAATTGCTGTTCCAGAAGTATATATTTATTTAATGCCCTTAGGGGCATGACCTCATTCAATTTGCCTTGATTTTTGCACCCGCATCCTGCAATAAATTAATGCACCTGCCTTTGACCTTATTGGGTTCCTCTTTTCAATTAAAGACTGCACTTAAAAAATACATTCTTTACATTTATTTTTATTTAAAAAATGATTTTTTATTTTCATTCTTTCTAACGTGACCCGAAAAATTTACAATTTAAAAAAAGCAAAAGTGTGGATTTTTTGAAAGCTAATAGAAATTTGTTTTCAAATGTAAAATGAATACAAAGACTTGTTATATTGTAATCATTCAGAAGAAATATTGAATAATGTTTTTATAAAATTAGAAAATATATGAGATTGATTAATTTCTTAATTAAAAAATTACCATATCGATGGTATCATTAAACAAAATATAAGAAAACAGGAAATATTTTAAATAAATCGTATTTTTAATTTGAAACATTGATTGGCTTGAACAATACAAAACAATAACACACGCTTAATAAAAAATAGTACCAGCATGTTTTCGATTTGCTAAAGCCATCTGCAAACTGATCTGTTTTTCTCCTGTGTGGTTACATAATTATGTTTCTGGAAGCACACGCCCATTATTTATATGCAGGGCCAGCTGTCGTAATTGAATGATTTTCGATCGTTTCGGCAAGTGCTTTTGCTTCCTGTAATTTTCGGCGATTTGTGCTGGGCATCTCTTCCTTTCGGCAGTGTTCCCTTTTCGCATCTGCGATTGATTTTCGATGGCATCCTTGAACACGTTTCGGGGCAAGTGATTTAGCCAAGGAGGAGGAGGAGGAGGAGGAGGGGGCGGTGGCACCCAGGAGGATCACCATCAGCGGGCGGAGATCGCGCTCCAGTGGTGCGCTGCGGGTTCAACAGCCAGCAGAAGCGCCGAAAGTCGAGCGGGGCCAACGAAGAGAAATCTCTTGCAGCTTATGGCTTCCGTATGCGCCATGCCTCGCGCTCCACTGGCTTCGTGGAGACGTAGACATCCCATCTTATTCTGCTTCTCCTCTTTGGTTTGGGTTTTGTGGCCGTTTGGCTTTCTGTCTTTCTGGCTTTCTGCAACTTCAATTACACCAGCGACATAGGCAGCAGACACAAATGTCTATTCTATTTCGCTTTGCCTTGGTTTATTTATGCTGGCTCATTTTTCTGTTCACTATACTCTGCTCTGGTCCGTTGGTTTCTGTTTGCCAGCGCAATCAGCGGTCGGCAGTCTTGGGATTTGAGTCCGGGGCGTGGCTGCTGAATGTTCCATTGGCATACCCATACCCATACCCATACCCATGGCCCATCTTCCCAAGACCACTCTGTCCAGGGCCATTATATCTATCACCATCACGCGATATGTTCTCACTTGCAACCAACCTCCAACTACTAACCATCATTCAACGTCATCCCCAGCCATTCCGGCCCATCGCATCAGTTGCAATTGCAGTTCGGCTTCTCCGCTGTTTTTGCGCAATTAAAATTCCGCAAATGCCTCGAAGGGAAGGGGCAGAGGGTGGGAGGGGGTTCTGGGCACCCAGAGCCGTCGAAGGAATGCAAGACTGGCGCGCATGCGCCGCAGTCCGACGCCCGACGTCCGACGTCCGTCGCATTGCAATTGTTGTTATCAGCCATGCGCCGAACCTGAAAAACTAGTTTCGATTGCCAGCTGAAAACGGAGCGGTGTGTGGCCAAGACTGCGAAAGAGAGAGAAGAAAACTGGGGGTCCTAGAGCTCCAGCTCCTGGGGTATGCTGGAATCCAGGAAAATATCTCAATACTTATGGTGTGTTAAAGTGGATTTGGACTTTGAAATTATATAATTCTGGAAAGAAAAAGGGACATACACAAGTTTAAAGGTAGCATATTCCCAATTTTAAATATATATGATTTTATATATTTACGATTTTAAAATTAAGAGGCAACTCATTATTTTATTATTTAATATTTTTGCAAAAGGTTAACTAATACAGTTCAGTTTTTTTACATTTTAAAATTATATAACAAAAAACAAATCAAAATTAATTTTAACTTAAATATATAAAATATATAAAGTAAAAACCTTAAAATTTTCATATTTTAAAATATACCGCATTAGAATTATCTTAAAGTTTCTAAAATTAAATTTCTATCGTTTATTGAATTACATTTTAAAGTTTCAAAACCAAAGTAATTCTTATATGTACATTATTTAAAAAACATTATCTTGGCATAAGAAAATGTTTTAGCCAACCCTCCTTACAAGATATTCCACCTGTCGATCAGTCTGCTCACCTGCATTCCGGCTGGCGTACTTTTTGCGCAAATTTCATGGTTGGGAAAGCCAGTAAAAGCCTCATCCATTTGGCCAATGCCTCGGCTTTTCTTTTGTTTTCTCCCGTGGCCAAAACTGGTTGTGCCAATTTATGGCCAACATTGCCGTGACTTTGTGCACGGTTCGCGAAAGTCAAGGTAAGAGACACTGCCGAAGCCAAGGGTTTCCTTTCCTGCTGACTCTTTTTTTCTTGTTTATTTTCTTATCTTCAATTGATATTGTTGTCTTGATTGGGGGAACGGGAGTGGCGGGGGAGGGGAATCTGGCTCGCTCATTAAAATTTATGCACAGGAAACGGAAATGCGGCAGACGACGAGCAGACACACAGTTGCGTCTCTAGGCCTCCTTGCTAGCCTGCCCGATGCCACTCCCCCCGCCCCTTTGTGCCACAATCTTTGGCTACGCAAGCGGCGTGACAAACAGGCAGAAAGTGTCACTCAAATTGGCCGCAAAATTGAAAGTGATGACACGCCCACACAGTTGCGTTGCCTTGCATAAGCAAGCAATTGGATGGGAAGTGCAAGAGATTGAGGGACTGCGGATTGGAGGAGTTTATGGACTACACAAAGAGAAAATGAGTTTTGATAAACAATTGTTAAAATAATAATTTTTTTGAGACCACTTTAAGCAAAACACTGGTACTAGGACAATTTACATTAATAAAAGTATACTTTTCTAACAAATTTGGAAGTGCTGAACCCAAGTATGAACCAAATGTTTCGTCGGGTTTTTTGGAAAATGGACCTAAAAGTTTAAAAAATTACGAGTTTATTTATTTTTAAACAGACGAATCGATTTATGTTTTATAACAATCTTTAGCAAAATTTGCAAGTGCAATTTTAAGTCATTTGAATTTTTCGTTCCCAACAATTTTGTTTTATTTGTAGTGGAGTTATTAGTAGAAAATAGAGACAGCCGCATTTTAAACAATATTTGTATTGGATATGTAGTTGATAGTCCTAGTTGCTTAGAAATAAATAATAAACTTGGACATATTGTTGAAGAATTAAACAGAAATTATTCTGCTCGTTTGGTAACGAGATTTATAATTGTTTTATTCGGCTACAAGTTTGTCTTCCATTTACAACAAATTTAAGTAAAAATAACAAAGATGTTTGTTAAAATAAATTAAATTATGAGATTTAAAACATAATACAAATTGAATACATATGTTTTTTTTATGTATGTATATATATGTTTATATTTTTTTATTAGTAACTTAAATTCGTAAATCATTTTGAATTGTTGTTGCTATCAAAACATACAATTTTGTTCTGCGTGGAAGGGTGTTTTCATCTTGATTGCCGTTTGTACAAGGAGCGAATCATGAATGGAGGATCGCATTAATTATCGTATTCATGACTGCTGCTCGTATCTATTAGATGACTGCACTTGTTGCAATGAGGGGGGAGGTTGTCCCCTCACCATCTTGGGCCCCCGCTCCCCCCACCGCCCTGCACCATCCTTCACACTCGACTTACCCGGGCAACAAAGTTCGTTCCCATGAACTTCCTCTGGTGTGTGGCTATCAGACCGCTCTCTATGCATAATAGTTTCCCAGCCATCTAGCCAAGTACCCAAGTATCTCCATCTCTTTGTGTGTGGGTTCTGCTGGCAATGACAGTTTCTTGGGCTGCCCTGCGACTTTTGTCTTGGGCATTTCCCTCAAAAGACAACAAGAAAAACAATTCACACACAGCTTTTCCAGCTCCCATGAGCGTGGGAGTGAGAAAGAACCCGAAACCCGAAAAAACAAACCGAAGAAAAAACGCAGAAATCCAATCCGCTGAACTTCAAGTGCTCTTGAATTCGCTGAGAAATATTATTTCATCTAATGTGGCCGGAAGTCGCCAATGTGATTGTGAGGAAAGAATTTGGCCCCCTGGGAGGACCGACGCAACATGATTCCTTAACTTGAGATCTGAATTCGAAATATAGTAATTACGCTTTCAGAATTTGACTTTCCCGCTGTGGACCGCCCGAAGCTTACGAAATACTTTTGAGATCTTCCACCAAGGGGTCTCGTGTTTTCTATTATTCCTAAACCTACTAATGGTGTCCAAAACGTCGCCTTATTTGGGCTTGGGATACTTTATGGCATCCGCTCCTCTTCTGACTCACCTGCGTGGGTCGTAATGATAAGTTTTCCTCATGCATTGGTTCGATAAAGGGCTGCGATCATAAATTCTTTGATGCTGATGGCCCCAAACATGTTTAGCATATTCTTTCGGACCAGAACAAACAAACGAGAAGCGAACAACAAGTGGCTAACCCAGCATTGTGTGTGGCTTCGAAAACTTTATCCATATACATACATATGTTTTTTTTTTTTCTGTTGATTCACTTCATTTGTTTACCCCAAGGGAGTCGGAGTTTCGTGGGAAATATCGCGCCAGTGCAGGCAATGAACTAATTAAAAAATATAACATTGCCCCGGAGTTCTGGAGTCTTTCGATTGTGCAATTGAAAACCCATCCTATCGAGCTTCCTGCGACCGAGCCACTTGAACACGGAGTGAAAAGATCTTTTTGGCTTAGTCATTTCCTCCCCGAAACGAAATTCAATTACGGCGCCGGAAAAGCGGAAAAAGCATTTCGATAAATTGGCAAAAGACCGAAGACTGAAGCCCGGTAGCCGGTCTATGGTCTATGTGGTCAATGGAATTATGTGGCATTGGTCGGAAAACAGTATTACAATCGACGGAACCGTCGTCGTCGTCGTCGGTTTCCGTCCCTGTCCACTTCCGTCCGTTTTTATTGTTTTCGCACCTCGCCTTCCGTTCGCCTGCCAGCGGATATTCTACTTTACATAAGCGGCATTTCCTCAATTTTCCCGGTCTTTATATGATTTACTTGATTTGTTGTTTTGTTTTGCTCGCCGCTTTCGCCACAATTCGATATATCTTGCTGATCGGTCATAGAAAGTAGTTATGGTGGCCGCACTTGATCAGAATAAAGACACTGCAGGCCAAGATGAAAAAACTGAGTGCCAGGGACATGTATTGTTCTAGACAAATCAAATTGGAATGAAATATGTATCTTAAGAAGCATAGACGCGTACTTACTGATCTCTTTCAGGGGTAGATATTCCCTAACATCCGTTTTAGAGGGTTTTTCGTATAGGTTTCGGTACTCTTCAAGCAAAGTCTCTGATTTGAGACGCACTGGCTCTCTGTAATCCTCATCACCGTCGTCCTCCGTTAGGAAAGCCTCCAGGTCCGTGGAATTCCGGCTGAGGCCCATCTGGATTAACCGATTCTCCTGCGATTTAAGGAGCATCTCGCGGGCTTCACGCTGCCTTTTTTCAAATTCGTCGGGATAAAGTGCCTCATCGACAGCGGAAACCAAGGCCTGTTCGATCACTAATCTCTGATCGCAGTTCGGTGGAATAAAATTTCGCGGTAGCTTCGATATGCAGGTCATATATAACGAACTAGCCGACTGGTAGATCTTTACAGGAATAAAGCTGAGACGGAAGAACGACATTAAAATTAAGTACAAGGAAGGGAGCTCAAAAAATATTAATTGCAGCCCTTTATACTTCTTAAAATAATCCCCGCTTGACTGCATTTTGGAATTTGGCTCTTTTTTTGTTATATAGTATATCTTGTTGTAAAAGGTATACAAAAGTGTTGTTTTGATTTTTATATCCAGGCACTTTTGTTCATTTTTTAATTTAAGTAATTTTGTTATTCGTAGATAGTATTAAGAAAGAAGAAATTTGTGAACTTCGAGATCATTTATTTTCATTTTAAATACTTTATATTAAACATTGTGAAAGTTTTAGCTTATTGTGTTTTTTAAACAAAACTTGCAATCAAAATTTCATAAGTTCAACGAAATAAAATGTTTTTTATAGTCATGTCATTAAATAAAAATATATACACAGAAAAGTTTAAATATTTGTATATATAATAATCTAATCTAATAAACACCTGAACTTAGGAACTTCTAAGTATGTATACATGTAATCAGAAATTTTCCGTGTTGATTAATATTCGAACACATATTTAAAAAATATGAAATATATATAATAATATTTTTTAACTTTAATAATATTAAGTTCCTATTAGGATCCCTATAAGTTAAGAGCTCGATTTAAGGAATTTCTAAATAAATGAAATTTGGAATTATGAAAACACAATTTAAATAAGTAACAACTTATTTTTAATAATCATTAAGTTCAGATTACATATTGTACACTCATAAAAATCTTAAAATATATTATAACTTAAACTCAAATATAAAAAAAGAATAGCTCTTAGCCGTGAAAGATGAAATTCCATGAACTTGGGTGCTTTTATCTATTTCTATTGGTTTGTTTTAACAGACAACTTGACCTGCCCAAATTTGAGTTATTTAGGTTCTCCCGAATTGTAATAGGAGTTCAAATTCCTGTTGTGCCTTTTTTGTGGTCTTTGGATGCAGAGGCGTCAGCTGGTGGACATGATCGTGGACTGTGCCCCTGGCCGTGGCATGTGTCAGGTTGCGACATCTGTTTGCCGCCTCGGCTTGTGTTTGGGTTTCTGTTTTACAAGGTAACAACCGAGCAGGGAGCTCGGGTCTGGCTCATTTGTCTCACTTCCTTTACCTTTAACTACATCCCGGATGCTCCCGAAAAACCGACAACCGAACTGCACTAAATGCAAACTTACAAAACCCAGCGACAATGAGCCACATGGAGCGAAAAAGCAGAAGCAGTCATCAGGCAGCAGCAGCAGGAAGAGCATCCAAATGTATCTGTATCTGTATCTGTAAATGTATCTGCGTATCTATGCATCTGTGTATCTGCCCATTCATAGGAGGCACAAAAAGAAAAACCCAAATGAAATGAGCGGATGCACGGGCGGATGGAGCGCTTTGAATTTGTATATATGCCATCGCTCTCTCACTCGCCCACACACGGATGTATCTTTCTATCTATCCGGGTTCTATTTGACTACCGATGCTGATTATCGTTATCCGTTATTGTTATTGTTATTGTTATTCTTATTGTCATAATTGTTCCGCTGCATTTTTTTGCAACAGCTGAAATTTAAATGGGAAAAATTTCGGATCCATCACAAATAAATTGCCGGAAGAGTTCCGTTTTTTTTTAGTTTTTTGTTTTCCCTTTTTACTGAAAAGTATTAACAATTTTAAAAATAAATATATCTTTAATTTTTCTCATATTTTACCTTGAACCCTACATTTTTACAAATAAATACCTACAAATTATAACCCACAAATAATGAATTTAAATTCTTCGTTTACCATTTCAAAATGTAAAAAAATAAATTGATTATTTTCTTTAAAGTCCATTATAAAAATAATGAACGGAGAAATTTAGATTTTAAATTAAAAAGATTTATGCCATGGTAAATCTACTTTATTTATTGCAATATAAATAGTGAACTGGCTATAATTTAATACCCAAACTTGAGAGTATTTGTCTTCCAATTATTTACCATAATTGCTAATATGGACCCATTTTATTTACGGAGAGAAACTCCAGTTTCCCCATAGCGTCTTACATTTTTTCGACTATTTGATTTCCCTTATTTTCTATGAAGTAACTCCAGTTTCCCCCCGATTTCTCCACCCTCATTAATCACACACACAAGAAAAGTCTTTGAAAAATAAACACTTTCTGGTGATCTATGTATGGCCCGGGCCTAAACAAATGTTAGCACTAACTTCTGGCCTGCAATAACAAAGAGTTTATTGCACTTGTCTGTGTGTGAGTGTGAGTAGTGTGGGGCTCATCTTCGTACCCCTTCCCTTTCAAATTTTCAACTCGGAGCATTTGTTGGGACTTAATGATGTGCTAATTGGGTAAGCGTATATTTCACTTGTCAATGTGAGTTCGTCTGGGGGAATTGTGAAAGACATAAACAGAACATTAAGTCCCAAAGAGAGCGGAATTACTAAAGACCCGTGCGGAATCGTTTTTTTGGGATTACTCAAGAAGTGTCTGCTGACCAAGGAGCCAGAGATCATAAATAAAGAAACTTAAAAGGTTGGCACCTCTTGCAGGGCCTTAATAAACCCATTTTACGTGAGTTTTGTTTGCGAAAACGTACACATTTTTTAACAAGTGTATACATATATATTAAAAAACTTTTAATTTTTGGTAAAAATATCTTCATGCTTTAGGTATAACTGGCCTTGAAACTTAGTGTTTGCGGTAACCACTTTTATTGGAATGTGGAATATCAAAAATGGAAAAAGCTCTACGTCTAAAAAAACTTGTTTTATGGGTATATCGGAAAATAATTTCAACATGTCAACGATCATCAATTTTCGAATAGTTATGGTCACCCATTTTAAGTTTATATTCAGTGGAATATTCAACAGATTCTTCTCTCTCAAAGCTACTAAGCAAATTGATAAGCGAAAACAATGGAAACCTAAAAATTATTGTTATCAAATTTTAAAAGTCCGGTTATCTCCCTGTATTTTTCCCTTTAAAGGTTTCTTCTTAAAAATACATTCTTTATATTTATAGGAAGTATTTTAATGTATTTTTGTTTTTTATTCAAACCTTGAAATTGTAAAATATTTAATTATTTTTACAATCAATATTTACCATTACCTTTCGATTCCAATAAAAACAACAAATTTTTCAGTTATAAAATTTCATTTTATATTTTTTTTATCAGATGCGAACTTAATTAACTAATAGGACAGCATTTTAACTTCACTCTTTTTCCGTTTTATTCAACTCAATTGGTTCGCCTTTCGTATGAAATGGGAACTCAGAGCAATCTTTGACAATATTGAAATGCAGGATATTATGGCTAAGTCTTAACTAACGAGAGCACTAGCGACTAGGCATTACAACTAGCAGAACTAGGCTAAACTAACCGAATCCTAGAGATATGTACAACCAGAGAGGGGTTTGCATCCGTGAGCTACCGGTACTGGTATCTACGAGAGCAGGGCCATTGCCCGGGCGAGTCGCACCCGGAAGTCCCGGTAGAGCATCTTGCCGCCCACGGGAACTCGGCACAGGTACATGTCCAGGCTCATCAGGCACAGGGCCTTCCCGTTCATGGGGAACTTCTGGGGCAGCTCGGCGGTCACCTCCAGTCCCTCGGAAACAGCCATTTTGATGAGCCACTTCCACACATCGGCTCGCGTCCAATCCCGCGGATCCAATGGCAGACCATCGGAGCCCATCGGATGCAGCAGACTTGTGGTCCCATCCTCGCTCAACAGTCGATTGTTGTTGTCATCGGAGGAGGAGGTGGTTGAGGATGTGGAGGCACTGATCAGGGTGACTCCACCGCGGCACTTGTCCAGCATTTGGTAGGGATGGTGGAGCAGGTGGCGCCTGGCGGATGGGGTGCTGGACCCATTGCCGCCCCACAAGTCCTGACCTCCATTCACCTGCGAGAGGTCCAAAGGTGGCACACGTCCGGCGTATTTCGGGTAGCTGGCCTCCACTTGCATTTCGCTTCCGTTCGCTGAGTTCTGGTTCTGGAATTGGAGTAGAAATTGCTGATTAATGGATGTGACTCATAGTTGGGGGGCGAAAGAGGGGCAGTGGGGAAGTTAGTACAACGGAAGTGCTTTCACAAGCCGGCAATTGTTTTAATCGCTGCAACAGAATCAGCAAAAAACAAAACAACCATATAAATACTAATGCGAACAATAATACGCATACGCCGAGTTGTGCACATCGTAAGTATGATGACCCCCTCTTAAACGATTAAAGGGTATGGGTATGGCATTACTCACGAGGTGTGATTAGCTCAAAAAGTTTCAAAGCGAGCAAATTTAAGTTTTTAAATTTTGTGGTTTCCTGCCCTTTTTGGAATGCAAAAACAAAATAAATTAAAACAGAGTTTAATATTTTTTGTTCGTAATAAATAGTTGTTTTTTGAACATGAATGATCAACTAACATAAGTGATTAAAAAAAATTTGAGCCTAATAGTGATTATCAACAATCACGTATTTTTAAAAATATTTTATAATATCGGATAAAGTATATTAAAGTTATATTAACTCAGTACAGCTAATATTGTCTCAGAAAAGACTATGCCATAAAAGTGTCAACAAGTGTATCTAGAATTCGACTGACCGTTTTATGACTTCCTTTTCGAATTTATATTTTGTTATTAAATCTGACCTTGTTGCCGGAATGGGCGGCATCAGCGGATTGAGGCGTATTGAGGCGGATCGCATGCGAAAGGAACCGCTGAATAATCTTTAACAAGCGGCTGTCATATCGATCGCCGGTCACATTTGAAGGGGCGATCCGGGGGCGGGGCTGGAGGCGGGGCAGGCGGCATGTGGCTGACATAGAAACACAGGCCAAGCTTCGATTACGATTACAAACAACATGGTCTGTGATGAGGGGAATCCGGGCCGGGGAAGTGAGGTCAAAACAGAGTGGAGCGGAAATAATTACCAGCCCAATTGGCAGCTGCGAATCTGGCGAGCAAAACAAAGAGCCACCGAAATGGGAATATGGCAAGGGATCGGGGGCATTAAAAAAATAAAAACAGCAAGCGAAACATCCGCCGACGGATCATAAAAGGTGTCAATGCGAATGTGGGTAAGAATGGGAATGGGAATGGGAATGGGATTGCAAATGGAAATGGCAATGGGAAGAGGAGAGAAGCCAGCGGAAGCCCAGCGCCGAGATTTCAAGCTCGCCAAAAGGGAACCTTAATAGTTTTCCGGAGAGCTTCCGTTCAAGGAAATGCGTAAGGAGTCGCAGCGGTTTTAATTACACAGTTCATTGCCAGCGAAACAAAAATTCCCACGAAACGTTATTCATACAAACAAAAGGAAACGGGGTTGGGCATACATTCTGATATTATCACAATAAATAACATTTTTAAAAAATAAACATAATTGATAAAGAAAGAACCAGTAATACTGCTTAGTATTTCTTCTAAAGACCCCTTACAACTTATTTAAATAGTTACTCATTCCTCGACTCAAAAGAAATTTTTTATAAGATGTTTTGGGCAATCAAATCTGGTAAAATAAATTGGTGCCTTATCAAAATCCAAGTTAATATTAACCAAGAAGAGAAAGCCTACGCCTATCAAACCGAAAGGTGAGTCAAACAGCGGATACCATAAATTATTCGGAATCCATGTAGGGCGACATTTTAGACACCATTAGATAGAAATAACAAAGACCTAAAAAAAACCCCCTGGTGAAAAATGACCCATAAATAATCTCCAAGTCTTGCCGATCTTCAGGCGGTCCACAGCAGGTGAACTATTTAATTGTAGCGGCTCTAAATTCAATTATTTCATTTTAATTTTGGTTCACAAAAAGAAAAAATATTATTAAACATAGTTATATTTCGGATTATGTTACTCAATTTATACTTGAGTTTGATTTAAAAATATATAAACCATTATTTTAACCCTGCTATTAGTGAGATTTACAATAATATTATTATTAATCACTCGAAAATATACAAAACTATATTGCCAGATGAGGCATTATAAAATGATCTTTTTGATTGTCATTTCATATTTTTACGTTATTTAAACGTTTTTAATGATCGAATCTTGTTGATCACTTTTATTTTATTTTATGTACATCAACTTCCGCCCACGTTAGAAGCCAATCAAAGCACTTGAAGTTCATTTCGGTTTCCCACTCCCACGCCCGGGAAAAGCGTGTGAAAAGCGGAAAAACGGAGCGGATTAGTCAGCAACTGGCAAATGGATCTGTCTGCGAGGCTTCCGCCGACTTCACCCCACCCACAACCGCTCGAGTTGGGTTCGAAGTGATTGATTCGTGTTGTCAGGGGAATGCACTATAGCATATATAGCATATGGCATTGACATTCGAGTTGATCGGTAGCTCGTGCTGAGCACGCGTTGTTTTCACGCTTCGCTTTGTTTTCGGTGGATGGTGATGGCAATGGTGGAAATGGAAATGGAAAAAGGAAAGGGAAATGGAAAAAGGAAAGGGAAATGGTTTTCAGTTACTATTTGGTTGACAAAAGTCATCGGCAGGAAGTCGAGTCGTCGGTGCAACGTTCGCATATCCGCCTGCGCACTCACACAGGATGCACTCCCCCACCATTTGTCCCTTTTTTCAAGGAAATGCCCGCAAATACACTCGCACAAATAAATGAGGAAATGCGCCAGTTTTAATTACATTCACGAAAATATCGCGTTCTGTGTTCGCTCTTCTCATGCTACTTAGTAGCTGCCACTAAACCAATACGAACACACACCGACACACTCGCCGACTTTCGACTTTAAGTGTGCAGAAGACAACGAAACGTAAAAAATCGTAATTTGAAGTTCGTAAAAATGACGCGTTTCCTGTCATTTGGCGAGCACTTTAAGTGCGTAATTTGCTATCCGCCAAATATATGTGATTCTCCGGGTCTGAGTGTGTATCTTGTCTGTTTTGTCGACGGGTGTTTATGCCCCACAATTTCCTCTTTCTCCAGGGTTCCTTTTCATCTTTGAGCGGCTTCCGCTCAACGAAACAGATTCTCCTGCGCGTATCACAATTTTTGTGAATTTATCTGGGCGACTTGCACGACATATAATTCCCCACAATTTTACAAAATTAACGTTTATTTAGTATATGTTTTTCGAATTATGAATAAAGTCAAAATAGGTCAAATATATTAGTCTTCATTTTATAAATAACAATCTTGTAATATGTATAAAAATATCCTGAATAATAATAAGTTGCGGATATTAAATGTGCAATAAATATCAAGTTTGTATTAAAAGCCACAATAATTACACAAAGAATAATTTAAATAAAATTCCAAAGCTACGTTTCATTTCTCTATTTCTATAAGATCACTTGGTTAATTGTTAATTTGTTAAAATTATATTCTAATTTTCTTGGCTAGCTTTCAAGGCAATAAACTTGTCCATTCATCGGAGTGCAGCAGACGACAGATGATAATCTGCTGAATATTGTTAAAAATAAACATTTTTTGCCCGTCTAGCAGTCGGGCAACCGAACCGGATTCCATTTATGCACATGCTGCTCTTGCTGTTGTTGTTGTGACGTATGTTTGCTGATATTACAAATCATGTAACGCCATCGAGGCAGCGAAAATGCATCGTCTGCCTGACGTCTGCTATCGCCGTCTCATTCGCGGCCTCTGTCCCCCTGTCTCGCCGTCTCTGTCTGCCCCCAACAGCCCCCATTCATCATTTCCCCTACACAGAGAAAGAAATACCCCTGATTTGCAAGATATAAATCTTGATCGTTAAAAAACAAAAAAAAAATAATAAAACGAAAAAATATCGGAATGATTTACAGATTATTTCTTTAGAACCTAAAATATAAATCATTATAGTCCTTTAGTTAAACTTTACAAAAAAATCATTATTTTCGAGTGTGAAATATTTAAAATATTAGAAAAAATTCAACTGCTTATTTATTACAAATAAATTACTTATAATAACAGCTAACTTTATTTTTAGATCGCATAAAAAATGTTTTTCAAAAAATATATTTGCTGATAAATTAAAAGTCAATTAAAAATGCCTTAAAACTAAAAAGATTCCTAAGCATTTCGTATTCCTTGGCTCAAGTATTTCTCCCAGTGTCTGGCACTGTGGCCCCCAATGTGTGATGGACGGATATGTGACGACTTTCGGTCTTGTTGTCGGTGATGCGTTTAAAAATATAAGTACTGTGCGGCCAAATGGCGCCAAATGCATTTCGAATCGCTTTGAGTCTTGTCAAATGTGCAGAAGTAAAGTAAATTAAAATGAAAAGAAAAGACGCTGGGAGGGGGGGCCTAAGAAAGGAGGGGTTTGGGTGCAGTGTGTTCACGCCTCGCACGTGTCACCGCGAAGTGAGGCATAGCAGCCGAGCTCCAGCTCCCAGCTCCAACTCCTCGCCCTTGGGTCAGCAGGAAGTGCCTCCTCAAATGCTTATCAAAAGTGGCATAGTCAGAGGTTTGTCATTTCCCTCTTTGCTTAGTGGTGGAGAACCGGAGCTGAGTCAGCTGGGAAATTAATTAAGCGGGCGAGGCCAGGTGCAGATCGTTCGGTTCACGGTTTCAGTCCTGCAGCTGCAAAGATTACACAGAATGCCTCCTGCAACCCTCGACGCCTATGTTGCCATATCCTTTGCGCATGCGCGCGCATTCAATGAGCGGCCGAAGAACAGAACAAACGAGAAACAGGGCAATAACTGGGGAAACCACTAAACCCATCCAGCCGAATGCATCTTTATCGACTTGGCCACAAAATTTCTGTTTGCAGCTGCCGTCTTGGCATTTTAAGTGTCGCTTTGTTAGTGCACAGGACAAAATAATATGCTGTTTTCGGATCAGTAGACGAGTTTGAGGTGGTCTTCCTTTAGAAACTGTGCCGTTTCAAAAGCAGCTTAACTTTGATACGATTTTCTTTGTTACCTTTAAATGTAGGTTAAACTTACTAAGCCTTAAGGTTTTTGTCAATCGTAAGGTAGATTAGCGTAAGATAAGATAAGTTCTTGCTTTATTTTGTAGGAAATAAAAAGAAATATATCCAACAAAATATAAATACAATTTTAAAAAGTGTCTCTATTACTTTTTCCTATCCAGTTCAAAAGTAATATTTCCTCATGCAAATGCTAGCTAGAGGCATTTCCTAAGGCCTGGTTGAAAAACTCTTCGTAAACTTTCAATTTGCTACTACAATTCGGTTTCGTTTTGGCTCAATTATGAAAACACAAGTTTGGAGGTCAATTAGCCAGAGTCACATCAAAACAGACAGACAACTTTTGTCGGTTTGACTGCAATACGACAGCTAGCAACTATAAAAGCCAAGTCAACTTAAACCTTCGGAATGTTTTTGGGTTTTTTTTTCATTATTTAGCTTGGAGTGTTAATGAGGGCCATAAAAAAATATGTAAACCGACTTACCTTGATCGAAAAAATGTTAATCCAACTATAGTTTGTCTTGCGAATCGTCGTCGAGGTTCAGTTGTTGCGTATTTTGAATTTTTCAGCCTTTATTATTTGTTTGGTTTTGGATGATTTTATAGGTATGTTTTTAATTGTGTTTGCCTGAGGAAATTGCACTTTGCTTAGGCCGCTCTCGCTCTCCCAATGGGTTTGTATCTCTCGGATACGTTTCACAACTTTTGCAGCAAGTAACGTATTTTTCACGCTCTGAACTACTTTTTTTATTTCGCTATGGCTCGGGTTTTGAAAGTTTTTTTTTGCTGCTGCAATTGGCTTCGTTTTTCACTTAACACGAGTTGTAGTTGTGGGTATTGTTTTGGTTGTTTTTTTTTTGTAATTTTTTGGGTGGTAAATCCAGTTTGCCAGTTGCAATCGTCTGGCGCACTGCGAAATGTATCTTCGTATCTGGCGGATGAGTGAGTAATGCGCACTGCAAATGTATCTGAATCCCAAAAGGTATGGTATCGCTATCTGAGTTCTGTTCACGCGCGCTCCACGTTCTCAACTGATTGCGATCGTGCCCGTGCAGCGGGTTTTGTTGCCTGGCCTCTCCCTCTCCCGGTTTTCTCTCTGCGCATGCTCTCTCGCTTTTCTCCCCAGTTTCTCTCAGCTCTCTCTCACTCTCAGCAGACAGCTGCGGACATATTTGTAGATCGTAAACTGAAAAAAATTTGGATAAAAGAGTAAATATCGCATATATATCGCGCATATATATGTATACTTATCTGCAGTTGGAAAATTTTGCTATCGGCATTATTAAGAAAAAAGTTTAAATATAAGTGTTATTTCTTCACCTTAGCTAAGCTACTCTGGAGAATAAACATTCAACATAATTTGGGGACAAATGTTTACATATTTTTAGATCGTATACTGAACAAATTAAGATAAAACAATTAAACTTGCTTAAAATTATCATGAAATTTGTTTAAAAATAAATATTTTCGGGTGTGATTCAGACAATTTTTAAGTTGAAATTCGGTAGGAATAATGTCCATACAAATTTCAACCGAATTTAAACCAAAGATAAAGATTAAAGCTCATATCAAAGTTAAACTTTGATATCAAATATTAAAATCCAGAATTTGTGTCAATATTTATTGTACTATCATTTCCAAATGTGATATTTTTTCACGTGTACCAACAGACCCGCATCTCGGGCAGTTGGCATTGCTGATTGAGTCAACAACAGAGGTCAATGGAATAAAGGTTCCCCGAGTTCGAAAAAGGAGGAAACAGAAATAAAAACTCTCCCTTGGCCTACAAAAATGTGGGTTAACTTGAGCTGGCAGCGCGCACTTTTTGTTCAAGGATTAAGGGATTTTAAAACAGACTTTAGGCATTTGTTTTCTTATTTATAGGGGGATTTAGAAAAAGAAGATATGGAAAGAGAGAAAGGCAATCCCCTGGGTTAATCCCTGCATCCAAATGTTCCAAAATTCTTTTTGGATGCTTTCATCAAGTACTCATTAGTTTTTAGCTTCGAAACACCCTCGGTGTGATATTTCTGTTCTCTGATTGATTTATAAATATGTTTTAAAACTAAGTATTCTTTTTGTTAAACGAATTGTAGGAACGTTTAAAATGTTTTCTAAAATTCCTTTTAAGTCGTTATGTTGAGACTAGTAGTTCTTACAAAAATAAGTTGATATGGATTTTTGCTAGATTTAAATGTCAATGTAATTTTGTTTCAATTCCGTATTGCAAAAAAAAAAGAAGAAAATTAAAAATCTAAATAGCATTGCATCTTATATTTATTTCGATTGCCAATTATTTTATTAGAATTCTTTTTATTAAAAGTTGGAAAACTCTATTCCCACTTTATCGTTATTTTTAAGACAATAAGAAATCCTTTTGGTTGGTTCTTTAAATTATACTAAATTTGATATTAAACATTTCCCAATTTGCTTTGGAAGTTTTAAACCTGAAGGCAAATTAGCCCTTGAAATTTAGCACAGTGTTATTTTCAGATTTTGTACTTTCCTTAAATCTTATTAAAGTCATAGTCAACAAAAACTACTCCCCGCTGAGTTTACAACTCATCGCCTTGACTTGTCAACCAATTTATCCCCATTTTCATTAACAATTTTCAAAGATTAATCCTTTTACCCAAGCACTTGGGCATTCGTTTATCCTGTGAGTAACTGAATCATTAATTTCTTCGAGCAAACCTAATTATTCAGCCAGTACTGATCGCCGAGTAATTACAGGAAATCCCTTTCCTGCCGCGCACTGAAAAGCATTTCAATGTTTTGCGGCTGACACGCATGCCATTCGATTTCTGGATATCTCTGGAGATCCTTTTTGGGGATCGTGATCGCAGCATATGGCATATTCTATGGGTCAGCCATGTGTCGAGAGCTGTCAAGTGCGTGCCCGAATCCTTTTGCTCCTCGCGTGAAGCGGGATCAAGCCGATGATCGAGTTACGCCAGCTTCTTTGGAAATTTTATCAGCACTTGCAGGACCACGCCCCCGCCCACGGGCACGCGTACGCCCTCAAAAGGTGCGGATGGAGGATCGGTTTGAATCAGATGCACTCGAATTGCAGCGCAGATGCTGCACCTCCTCTTTGAAGCGGTGTCCTGTTGCGATCTCAAGTGCATCTAATGGCTTGTTTATCAGCAGTTGTCGATCGCCGGGCAAATAAATTGAGTAGGTACCATTTTCCTTAATTGATTGCGGCGTCGCTCTAATCATTTCTAATTGCGAGGCTAAGGACGCACCCAGATAAACACACGGAGAAAAATGCATTTTATAATACAAATATATGTTTGTGCATTGTACACACTTGACCATATCGAGACAACCAAAAAACACGCAGTAAAACAGTATAATAAATATCAGGTTAATACTTCGAATATATTTAAAATATTTTGAAATATCAAATATGAGCACCTACATTTGTGTGAACTAACAAATAAATTTGCTACTAATTGTTACAAAATATACTATATATTTACATATATAAAAGACTTAAGTTGTATAAGATCTTAAAGACCACGAAATTAATATACATCTTTAAAAAATAAAAATTTAAAGGTCAGAAAGAAACTTTATTTAAACAAAATTAACAATTTTTTGCTATTTATATTCACATATTAAAATTCATCAACTCTTTTAAAATACTAAGTGCTTCAGAATTGGTATAGATTTATTGTCAAACTGCCGTGATTATTTTTGTTCATTAAAAACATATTTTTTATCCCCATTCCTAACAATAAATTATTCCTTCCACAAACATCGATTTTCTAATTCTGGATAGTTATTTTCAGTGCACATACAGTTAATCCCTAGCTCATCCTGTCCACATACGAACCCAAGCCAAAACAGCTGCCTTGCATCCAATTGCTACGTTTTTCCCTATTGTCTGGCCAGGAATCGGAATTTGAATCTACACATTTGGGAGGGGTATCTCGTAAACGATAAGAATCGCCTTGGACAGGATGTGCAATGAAAGTTGCCAAAAAAAATAATAATACGCTGGAAGGAGAGGCCTGAAAAGGATGTTTACTTAGGCGCACGTACGTGACTCTGTGAGGTAATTTCTGTGTGTCCGGCTGATAATTGCCCAAAGGAATGCCTGGATATTTGCTTAGTTTTGTTGATTTTCAATTACGTGCCGGAGTCCGGATTGTGTTTGCGCATAAATTGCCGGCAAAGGAAGTTAAACCCCCAACACGATCGGCCACGATGGTTAATTTACACTTACGTACATCTGGCAAGCTGTAAGGGGATTGGCATTGGGAATGGGGAGCGTGTGCCGTGGATATATATCAAATTCCTTAAAATATCCATCCAATATTCCGTGTGTCTCCTGCTATTTATAGAGATAAACCACCCCCGAACTAAACGATTTACGAGCCATATATATTTTCGAAAATTTCCTCGGCTCCAGCTCGGCAGTCATAGTCATTAAATGTCTACAAAAATATACAGAAAGTAGATGCAGTGAGTGTACCATAGAATAGGATAGTCCATTTAACGATCGCATAGGGGGATTTCCCCTCCGGAGAACTAATCCCGAACAGCTTCCAGTTCGTGCTCGGCGTTTTATTGGCACTTTCCCCAGACTATAAATCAATAAACAGATTGTGTGGCATCTTCCGTCATAAAGTTTTCAGCGTTTTCCTTCGGAGAAATCTGCCGGGAGGCGTAGCAGCTGTCATGTTTTCCCCGGTTTTCCTCGGATTTCCCGGGGTTTCGCCGGTTTTCTTATGTTTCCAACTGAAATCTTATTACGAAAACGTTCGAATCAATCAGAAAAATAATAATAAAACCAAATCAAGTAACCGTAAATAAAAAAGCTGGAAAAAAGACGCGCTCGTAAAGAAACGGCAGACACAAACATCGCAACGAAAATGCCACACAGTCGGCAAGAATTACTACACTCAAAAAAATTACGTTTTTTGGTTTACACGGTTTCGACAGTAATCAGCTTGGAAAGCATTTTTTAGATTCCTAAAATATTATATCTTAAGAATTAACAAAAAACTTTCTTCCCAAATTTATTTTACAAAGTATTGAAAACCTCTCAAACTAATGAGTTCGAGACTAATGAACAAAAAATATCGAGTCAATTGACACAGTAGCTAGTTACTCCTTTCCCTAAATTAGTAATTATATTTTATATTTGTGTCAAATTGTGAAAACTGAATAAAAAACAAAAATGTTTATAAACTGTCAGAAAAAGTTAAAAAAAAACTATTTATCCGTTAACCTTTTTTTGCCGATCTACAAATATTAAGTAGAACATTGCCTCTAGTTTTTTCAGTTAAACTGCTATTTGACTGAACTCTAAAACTCAAAAAAACATTGAGATATCGGGCCTTGTTATCTTTCTTTAAATGATAATAAGTTAAAGAGAGAAATAACACCCATCTTTTCCTGAGTGTAACAGAGATTCCAAGGCAAGATCTGATGGGTATATCACCGGGAGCTGGGAAACCGCGCACCGAATACTGGAGACAATAGGGCAACAAGCCGCAGCCGACTTCCGCTTTCGTTTCATAAATTCGGATTAAGGCATTTTCAAATGATAACAATGAAAGTAAATAAAGAGAACGACGGTGAAGAAATGCTCCGTGAATCTGATTAACGGCAACAACACCGTCGTCGACAATGGGAACTTACAAAACGTGTCTCGTAAATGGTTTGTGGTTCAACCCACCGGGCAGTAAACTAACGTAAGCCTACAACAACGTGCCCCAGAACAATCCACGCACAGAACCGAAATAAAGACCGCATAACTAGTGAGGAAAGCTCACCAGATTGTCTCCGAAGGGAAATATCTAATGAGGCGACGGTTCTTTGTTAGTTAAACCACTTACACAAATCCGATCCGATCACGATTGTGGGCGGCCCAAACGGATGGGAAGTAGGAAGTAGGTAGCAAGGTACACCAGGGTTTAGAAAAATATTTACTTTCGGAAAGGTTCATGTAGATAAATGCATACAATTAACTTTATATGTGTTTTTTTGGCAATGCCAATAAGGTATCTCTTACTTTAGTTATAGTATTGTACATAAAAACACTTTAGGAAAATAAAAACAATACATTTTCGTTAAATTTTCTTTATGTCAACTCCAATGTCTTGTGTTTTTTGTGTAAATTCTAAACAAATGCCTGGGGGATAATTATACAAAAATGCATTAAATGTATGAATAATTATAGAAATCATTATACTGACACTCAAAAACTTATTCAATTTTGAGACAATTACTTCATCTTTTGAATATTTAATTATACCTGAAAGAAGTAAATTATGCTATTTTAGGGTAATTCTTTGTTAACCAATATTGGATATTTTTTCGTACAAAACAACCTTTTTAAAATGAATCTAATGGGTCCCCATTATATCCATAACAGCTAAATATATGAATTAGTCCCTTAACCTGGTGGCTTTAACTTAATATACCAACATATAAACTAACTAGATCGGAAAATGATTGGGTTAATCGATGTTTAAATAAATAAAAGCAGCACTAATCAAATTTCCCAACCTGTCAACAAAAGTTGTACTCTTAAATAGAACTAACGGATTCAGTTTGGCAAAGACAAACAGAACAATGGGCCGATACCAATCGACAATCCATAAATACGTGCATCCGCTGAGTGAATGGCTCGGCGCATTTGCCAAATATTTGAGCCTAGACAATTTCATTTCCTGCCCAAATGCCTGCTGGCCCGCATCCCGTTCGCCAAACAACACATGGGATTAGGTCCTCCTGCAGGAGCTGCAGGAATCATCTGTTGCTCGAGGTCGGGGGTGAGGGCAGAAATTAGGGCTTCTCCTGAGCGGAAACGGGAATCCAGGAGAGAAGGCGCGTTCTCTGTACACAAAACAGGAGCAGGGGAAACCGAGGAAGACGAACGCAGGGAATTGTAAAAACAAATGTTGTCAAACAACAATAACAAGGAAAAGGATGTCCTGCTGAGCGAGGAAAAGTGCGTAGAAGGCTATGCGTTGCAATTAACCTTTTTACACTCAGGAAAATATTGCAGATGTATCAATTACTAGTTTTAATTATAAGGTAACCATTTTTAAAATAAGACTTTCCTTAAGACTTTCTACAGAAATTATACAGGAAGGTATAGAGAGCGCTATAACCAGTTGGGAATTATAATAGCCTAACGCAAGTACTACTATTTTCACTAATTACAAAACTAATTTGCATTGGTCAATTTGACGAAGCCATTTTTGTGTGTGTTATGATCCATTTATTTTCATACCTTCCATAAATTAATAAGAATATATTGCTGTATCTTGCCATATTTTGGTCAATTTGTACTAGCTTGTTATTCTGAGTGTAGCCATCCCGACATCCTCTCCGCAGGACATGTGGCAAGGCAAACGCAGCGGGGAAACCAAATTAGTTTCTCGTTTCGAGGCAGTGTGAAATGCAGCGCAGGAAGCTGCTGCAGCAGGCTCAATTTGATTGTGGGTCCATTGTCCGCTCACGTCCCGTTCAGGTATACAACTCCCAAAATATTGCCGGTGATTAGTGACTTTTGGTCGGTGGCGATGAGGAAACGCCTGCGGCGTTAATTGTTTGTCCCTGCTCATTGCTGTCCACGTCTTTTGATTTGCACCGCTCTAAGCGGTTAATCTGGGCCACAGGAAGCGGAAGCGGCAGTGCCAACGTCCGACGAAAAACGGAAGTCGGAAGCCGGAAGATCCGGAAATTAGTAGGAAATTTGCTGGTTTGTTGCAAACGAGAAAAACAGACGGATTATAATATGAGTAACTGTGTGCGAAGACAGATAAATATATTGTGCTTAAAGAAAACTAATAAGTATCGATAATACAAAGGACCAAAGCTATTTAGAAGAATACGTCAAATTTAATCAGTTCTTTCATAGACAAGTGGGTATAAATAGGGTGTAAGTTCAATTGGTTTTAACAGTAAAATATATTAATATTTTATATACGATAATAAGATATGGAATCGTACTGGAATTATCCGAATACTAACCGTTTTCAGAACCAAAACGTCCCATTAAAAACGTATGACCATTTTGGGGTTGATTATTAACTGGTTTATTGCATATGTGAAATACTGAATAAAAAAGAGGGACACTTAAGAATTTTGGGAACTAAAACTATAAGCCACTTCGCGACTGGGCGAACTTATGCACTATATCGATCGAAGGATAACCCCATGGGTCTTCGATACTCTACAATGCATAATTTTCGGAGACGCGGCTGGAGCTCAGAGCCACTTTTTAGGGGGCCTTGGACGTGGTGGACTGCTGCTCTTTTTGCGGCAGGGAAAATGGGGCAGATCCTTCGCATTGGCCATGTCCACATAGGGTTTTTGGTGCAGCGTAACTCCGGCGGCGGTGCGAACCAGACTCCGTCGGAAATTGGTTCCCGCCAGGAGGTAGTTCACCGGAAACTGCAACATTCCGGGTCGATAGTGGGCAATGGGACTGAGGCCCAGAAGGGCGCTCTTGCCGCCGCCCTCATTGCGATCCTTGGTGGGCCCACAGGCCGCACATCCTGTGGCTGGCTCCGAACTGTTGCCCTTCGGGCACTCACTTGCCCCCACTTCCTGCCACTGGCGACCTTCGCCGCCCTGGTTGCACTGCTGGCAGCGGGTGTGCCGCGGACCGTGTAGATTTTTCTGGCTGCGATTTCGACCATCGCCACCACCTTTCGACTTCGGATTGGAGCAGGGTCCTCGGCAGTGGCCCTTGCAGCCCTTTCCACAATTATGCGGTGGTCGGGAACAAGGTCCGTTGCAGTCGTACTTGCAGCGATGTTCCTGGCAGTTGGGCAGAAAGAATGGGCTCTTCTCTTCGGGTTGGACATTGATTCTGGACTGGGTTTTAAGAAAAACCATGCTGGGTTCGTTGTGAACCGAAGTGGCTGGATTTAGTACATGTTTCGAGGACACCACGCTGTAGAGGGAGGTAGCCTTGGAAAACGGCGAAGGTGCCGCACTAAGTTGGGCTTTGCTCGCCACTCTAGTCACCGGAAGACTTTCCCCTTTTGAACTAATCAGTTTCTTAACAGGAGAAGCTATAGCCGGTTCTGTGCTCATCCTTCTTTTAGGTTTCTTCTTGTTTTTCTTAACCTTTTTCTCTGCATCTTTTGCCTTGCCGTCCTTATCGTTATCATTTTTGGCATTATGATTGCAGATGAAGATCTCTAATGCCTGGGCAATCAGCATGGCCAGCTTTTCCCTGGACTCGAATCCTTTGCGGCAGAACTCGCAGTTGCAGGTGCAACTATGAGCTTGGCCGAAGTGCTGACCCTGACCCTGACCTTGACCCTGGCCCTGACCTTGACCCTGACCTTGTTCGTTCATCTGACCTTGTTCGTTCATCTGACCTTGTTCGTTCATCTGACCATTGCCCCAAGGTCCTTGTTTCTTGTGGAGATCATCATCACAAGAACAGTTGTAACTGTGGTACGAACAGCAATTCTGGTATCTATCGTCTTCATATCCTGAAATATTTAATTAAATAATTATAAATTAATTAATTTAATTTAATATTATAATTTAATCTTATGATTGTATTGGGGATTGATTAAAACTTACCATCTCTGGTGTAGGAATCCATGGACCAAGGACTCATATCGTATCCGTAATCGCACCTATCCTCCCTTTCCGGTTCGTACCACTTGCGATTGAGGTCCAGGAACTCGTAGTCTATATACCCGCTTAGTGGTTGGTTACGATAGTTATTCGGGTAATTGTTGTATTCAGGGTGCTGTGTTTCCGTCGGCATATGCATTTGACCTCCTCCGCGATTTATAGCAGTTGTTAGCTGATCGATCAGGGCATGATTGTTGCAATCCTGCAGGACAATGATGTTGAAGGGCTGGTCACCCTGCTGCTGTTGGTTACCATAATGAGGACCACTACCATTTAACTGGTGCCATTGACCAGGTGGCTGGGGCTGTTGTGGATGTGGATGGTTATATGGCAGTGGATGTGGCGGAGGCTGTTGCTGAACCGGTTGATGCATACATGGTTGACATGCCGTCTGTTGACATTGTCCCTTGCATTGCACGTAATAATTGTCCACGGCCGCCTGGATCTTTTGATTGCAAATCGGACAAATGCTTTGACCTGCTTGATGGATTTCCTCATGTCCGCAAAGTTGGCAAACTGGAGCTGTGCCTCCCATTCCACGATATGAGACAGGGTCAGGGGCAAATCTCGATGATTTTGACTTTAGTGGCACCTCCTCTGTTAGGCTCTCCTGGGATCCCATTCGCGATTTCCCCTGACTCGTAATATCACACTGACCTGAGCAGTGCGTATTCCTTTTCGCACATTTGCATTTCTTATTGCATGGCTGCACCGTATAATCCTGACACCGATCGCAGTTCTTCAGGATGTACATACTCTCTGGCGCATTCTGGCTGCCAGGACACGGACTTTGTGGAACAGGACGTGGCTTTTTACATACATCATTGCGACTATCTTGCGAAAAATCGGTTTGGCTCTCGCGACCCGTCTCATTTCTTGACTGCTCCGAGCTCCGGCAGTGGCCCATAATTTTGTTGTTAACGAAATGTTTCATTTTAAAAGGTTTCGATTCGGACATGAGACTCGTGGCCTATTTTTTTGACTCCAATGGCTTGGCGGACTTACTCCGCTTCTTGCTGCGCCCGAAAATCTGTCGCCAGCTCCAGGTTCCCAGGCTGTCATGTCCAGTCACAAAGGGATCTCCAAATACCCAAGCATGCAATTGGCTTAATCTATTGTACTTTACGGGTAAGACGATACCCGGAGTTCTAGGCGGTTTAGGCTGCTCATTGGTTTTCTCGCCTCTTTGGTGAATGGGATTCAGGCGAGTCTGAGGCGATTCCCGTGAGCAACGCACTTTCAGGAAACTACCTCTGTAGAAGGGATTCACATCGGTGCCCAAGTAGGAAGCTGCCTTTCGATTGGACTGCGGATCGAGTAACGCAGGTTCTAAATAAGCCGGTGATATACGTGGGGGATCTGGATCAGTCCTATTGGAGATAGCTGGACCAGATTGAGATCTATAGGAAGATGAGGGTAGTTCAGGCTTAGATCTATAAGAATGTGGATCAGGTTGAGATCTATGGGAATGTGCTGGTTCTGGTTGTGATCTATAAGAATGTGCTTGTGGCGAGTGTTCCCTAGATTGGAGAGAACCTCTTTGAGAGTCATGATGACGTGAAGAACCAGGAACATTTACTATTGGCGATAAAGCTCTAGTCCTTTGCTGAGAAAGGGATGCGGGATTTGATTCCCTTTCGCTCTGCCTTCTTTCCGACTTTTGCACCAAGTTTTCAGGAGGAGAACGCATTTGGAAATGCTGTGGAGCAGCTGATCTTTCTCGGTGCTGACCAGGTTGACTAGAACGCTCCTGGCTCACATATGAATGACCTGCTCTGCTCTGGCTCCTTGTATGGATTGGACTGGTAACATTTTGACCTGAAGAAAACGATTGTCTGATTCCCTTAAGAAATAACTTCATGGTAAGCAAGCATATACTTACCCTGTCTGTAGCTTCTTGATGGCGCCACCTGAGTGCCTCCAGGAATCACTGCCTTAGCTCTTCTTTTCAGACTCGTAGCAATAGTGCCCGTCATGTAGTGAGAGTTCCTGCCGCCCTGACAACGCTTCTTGCAGCAAATGGTCAGCTCGTATCTAGTTTTGGGTACCTTCCTAGGTCGACATCGGCCCAGCGTCTTGTAGATGATGCGGTTGCTCTATTTAAAAAAAAAAGTGAGTTTGACAAAATTTTAAACAGTGCAATGCGAGTAATATATACAGTTTTTGTAGAAAACTACCAACTCAAAAAAAATTAAAAACTTGAATGCAGGTTTATAGAGAATAAAACCACAAGTCTTAAGAGGTAGGCCACTTTGGAATCGGTTTAAATTTGGTAAAGTTATGGACTCTAGAAGCCGAATTTTGGGTCACCCTATTACAAGACATCGGGAACTTAGAAATAACTAACATGAAAATGAGTCAAAAAATTAATCAACATTAAAATGACAAATTTGAAAACAGATTTTTAGAGAATCAAACCGCAAGTCTTTATAGATATGCCACTTTGAGATCGGCTTACATTTGGTAAAGTTATGGACCCTGGAATTCTAATTGTGGTAACTTAAAAATAACTAACATGAGAATAATAATAATAATATTAATAAAGTTTATAAATATATGGTCATATTAAACTATATTGTCTAATCTTACGCTGGTAACATCCGGTATAGAAATGTTAGGCATCATGGGTAGTAGTCCGCACGTGGGGCAGCATTTCTGTGCCACCGATGTGACACATCTCTTGACCAATGCACTTTTCTTACTTTGGGCCTTTATCTTGTTGCACTTCGGGCAGAGTTTTCGACAGGACGCACATCTCCCATTCTCTGGGCAATTGAAACGGTAGCTCTTTACTGGCTTCTCCATCAGGGTTTCGTTGGAGCAGATTGGAGGTCCTCTTCGAGAGCTACTACGCTTTTCCGCTTTGGGTTTTCTGCAGCTTCGTGGTTTTTGCTGGACACACTCTGGACTGTAACTTGCCTGTGGCAAACCATCGCAGCTCGAACGAGATTGAACCAAAGGATTTCTAAGGACCTCTGTCGCAGAATGACTTCGCTCTACGTAATCGGTGGGTTCTCCATCGGAATATCGATAGGAGTCCCTTTCATCGCAGGCACTGCATCTCCTCTTGCTGCCTCTTTTTGTGGAATTCATTGACCTTGATCTGGGCGCGGGTTTTCTGCAAGTGGGTGGTGGTGACGTAGCAGCAAGACACTTTCGCTTTGGTGCAGGTGGAGGAGGAGTTGCCTGAATGTGGGACCGAGCATGGCAGCGAATAGGGCAAGTTTGAGCTGAGGGAGTAGGTTTTCTCTGGTAATAATTTTTATCTGTCTGATTTTTCCTCTGAACTCGCTTTCCTGGCGAGGATTCAGGCAAGCAGCAACATTCTGATTCCTTTCGCTCCAACCGATTGGTCCTCTGAACTAGCTGCCTTCCTGGCGGAGAATCCGACTCACAGCAGCATATCGAAGTCTTTCTCTGCAATCGGTTAGTTCTCTGAACTGGCTGTCTTCCTGGCAAGGAATCCGAATCACAGCTGCATTCGGACGCCTTTCTCTCCAACCGATTACTCCTGTGGGATTCTGCTGGATATTCTTCATATTGCGGTCTGTCTAGGGCAGGATTCTTCTTGGGACTGTGCTGGAACTCCCTGTATTCCATGTAGTGCGAGGAGGGTGTTCGGTAAGCCCGTTTGCCTGGCGATGGATCGCAACCACAATCACTTGCACTGCGATCCTTGGAATGAGCTTGAGTCCTGCCCTGCGGCACATAACCTTGATACCCTTGTGGTGCATAATATTGCTGGGGTGGGCTATTGTCATAATAACCCGTCTGGCATGGTGCGGTTCCAGTTCGCTGGTAATCCTGGCTATTATATTGATTGGTATCCTGCTGTTGATTGTTCTGATTCTGATAATTGCGATATGGGCAGCTGGGAGCGCACTCGTCCTGATCTGGAATCTCGCCACTCCTCACAACCAGTGGGTTGCGTAGTAAATTTGACTGCTGATGGTACTTTCCATTCCCGCCAGAAACCCTCCTTCTCCTTTCGGGGACAAGGGTCAAGCCAACAAAAGTCGATCCAAAAACTGAGAACGATGAACTTCTGTGAAGCTTGGATCCCCTCTTCTGATCAAAGGAAATCACGTTGTTGTCGATATGTGCATCGATGGTTTCGGTGCATGTGCTCCTTCCATTTGTAGGATTCTCGATGATCAGGTAATTCTTCTTAATTAATTGAGCGGGCAAGCCAACTGAATAAGCCATTGAAGGGAAATTTGTGTTCTGGAAATTGTATTGAATACATCCGGTGTCCGATCTCTTGGCTCAGTTAGAAATCATCTGGTTACATTAAATAAATTTAGACAAACTTTTTTAATTACAAATGTATTTCTACAAAAAATATAGCTTAGGTATACCCCGACATACTTGTAATGATGACTTAAAACTCAAGGTTTAGGCTTTTATTTGAAATAGGAAAAAATCTCAGACTAAGAACGAAATTTTGGGAACAGCTCTGTTCCCCAAATAAATATGTTCTTGGTGGAATAAAGCTGTGCCTTAGAATTCGTCGATGATCTGAAATTGGCTTGTCTAGAGTTAGTTAACAAAATCATTTTTGGATGTCCTATATCTCAGAGCAGATTCGTTTAGCACCAGGAAGAGGCATTATGCGGCTATATGCCTTATTCAGAGCTTTGGCCGTCATCGGCAGATCCTCCCACAGTCGCCAGCTGTGTTTCTCGTCAAGAGCTGAGCTTAGTGATCTCTGGTTTCGCAACTTCAGTGTCAACTTGGTTGAGGAGCGGGAACGACATCGAGATGGGTTGCGAGTACGGTTCAAACGACTTTTGGACTTGGAGAAATCGGGCTTGGGCCAGTGGAGCGGTCTTCTCATTGGCAGCTGCGATTGCGTGCAAGGGTAGGGGATGGAAAGATTAACCAGGCGGGGGTTCAATCGCTTCCGATACCGTTTCCGGCGACCTAACCTGAGGTAAGGATTTAAGATGTTAGCTAATTAATTTTGTAGTACTTCAATATTTCATACATTAAATAGGGGTGGTACAGAAATCTTTAAAAGTTGTCTCAAACCTTTAGAGATTTCTGTTGCATCACTTATGACATGCACAATTATCAATTAACTGACCTGGGATGTTCTGCCTCATAAACATTGCAGCAGCGATTGGCGTACTCTTCTCCATGAATCCCTTTATCACTCGCCAATTTTGGTTCACTTTTCGAATGCTCAACTTTTGGTTTGGATGGATTTCCCTCTTCGTCCTCCTCATCGGAGGTAACCAACAAGTACACAGAGTACTGCTTTTGGCAACCTTCGGATCCAGATCCTGCCATTAAGCGACTCTTTGGCTCCTTATCGTCCTTTTCACTTTCCCTGGACTCGCACATGTGAGCCACTAGTTGCATGAGTGAATGCCACATGGGATTGCCCTCTAGTCCCTTGACTTTTTCGTTTCTTAACAGCTCATTGATGTTTAATTTTCTCGATCCCTTACTAGTTGCTGAGGTGGACGAAAGAACTTGCTTAGGTCCAGGTTTCAATATATCATCCAGAGTGTTTGTGGCTTTGTCGGTCAACGAGGTTCGACTTTGATATTGAGACTTTGACTGATCTTGTTCTTTGGTTAGGGTTACGGTGCTGCTATCGTTTCCTAAATCCAGTCTTCTGGCTTGACGATTCAGAAAGCGCTTCGAAGACGTCTTACCCTCTCGGTTGAGAAGCTCCGACTTTTCTGGGTTAGCTTGGAACTTATTTATGAAATCCTTTTTAATCTCATCTCTGGTTTCTTCGTAGGAAAAGCTCTTAGACCCACAACTCTGAACTTGCTTAGGAACCTGTGGCATATTTTGCTGCTTTGCTGGTTTTATTTCTGCATTTGCTGCTGTGTACATGGAAGATTCTGTATCTGAGGCCCAACTGCATCCTTCTATAAAGTGGTTGGCGAATTTCCCGAAATTAAAGCTTTTACTTTGATCCAGTTGCAGCTGGGTTTCCCGATGTAGATGCTGCTTCCTCAACTCCTGTTGGTGTTGCAAGAGATGTTGCTGCTGTTGTTTTTTTTTGTGTTGCACCTCTTCCCGTTCTTTCTGATCTTGCAAAGATTGATGCTGTTTCAGAAGGTCATGTTGGATTTGCAACTGCTGCAGTTTTTGGCGTTCTTTCTTCAGTATATTTTGTTTCATTCTTTTATTTGGCTTGGGTGGAATCTCGGGCTTGATTGGTTGAACTACTGGTTCTTGATACATGGAACGTGTGGCAGCTGTGCCTTTGATGGTCACTCGTTTGGATTTCAAGGGATCGGAGGCCTGCAAATCACTACCAAAGTTGTGACCAACTTCAAATCTTGACGACTTCTTCAAAATACTGGCAGGCACTGCTTTCTGTTGCTGTTGCATAAGAAATTGCTTGTGTTGCTGCTGCACTTGATATTGCTGCTGTTGCCATTGCATAGCACTCACCGTTGCCGGGTAATCGAATAAATTCCCCTGATTGAAATGCAAAGCTCCGTGATGTTGCTGCGGTGCGGTGGGTGCAACACCTAGTGCTGCTGCTGATGTTGCTGGTAAATTCCTTAAGCATTGGCTTTGACACGTGGCCAAAAAGCAACCTGGTTGTGGCAGGGCTGCCTTGGAAACGCCTTGTCTTAGGTAGGGTATATTTCCCGCGGTGCGATATATCTGCTGGAATTGCAGTTGCGGATGCTGCTGCAGCCCATAATTTGGTATGAAGCTCTGCAACGGAACTGCTTCTCTGGGCACTTTCATCAGCTGACGACGCAGACGACTCAATTTCCGGCTGCTGACCTCCGGTGGAGCCATTGCCGCCATTCGAGGCATGGCGCCTCCCAACTTGTTGCACACGGAGTGCCAATATTCCGGCATTGAGGCGACCAAGGGATTCCTGGCATATTGCTGTTGCTGCTGCTGCCACAACTGCTGATAGGCGTTCATCGAAGCCAGCTTGGCCGAATTCGTCGATACCCTTCTTCGAACCATTATGGAGTTTATTGTAGTTTATTTTGAAGGAGGATTAGTTTTTAAACTGATGACTTAGAAAGTTTCTTGCTTTTCTGCTGGATGATTTTTTTTGTTTTATCTGCGGCTTGTGGTTTCATTGAAAATTTTGAATGCACCTTGTGTGCCATATTTATTATGAGAAAAAATCTTTAACGAGCAAATCAAGGCCTGCCTGGAGGTATCAGTTCTAATCATCCGTACATAAAAGAATCACAGAATTGTAAATTATACTTAAGATTTTAAGAAATAAATACCATATGACCTTAAAATTGTGACTGTAATGTACATAATTAAAATATTGGATCTTATACTTATCATATTTTATTGCTTTAAGTTATTATATTTGCTTGCTTACTTACAGGTGGTTAAAAAGGTTGCCTTACAAATTAGTGCACTAGTCCCAAAAACAATATTCATCATATAAATACCTTTTTGATTTGATTTTTAAAAAGTTTTTAAAAGCTCTTTGCATTATTTAAAATATATATTTTAGATCTAACAATAAATTGTTAACCAACATTTTTGTTTTGCAGCTTTAGAAATTTTTTCCAAGTGAATGAACAACTTTTAGCTGACGTCACGCGACTCCAATGTCAGTAACTCCCACTCTCTCTTAGCCATCTCTCCCTGTCCCTCTCTCCACGTCTCTCTCTCAACCCACGCATTTACCGTTTTAGTGATGTAGTGGAATTCCCGGCTCCATTTTCATTCAGTTGGCTGCTGGCGGAGAGTTGAATCAATGGCCAGCTGGAAGGCTTTCATTCATGGAGCGGAGCGCATTCCAGGATGCCAATTAGTTTGGTGCGTATTCCAAGCTGCGCAGGAAGGAGAAAAGCCGTTACAACAGCAGCCGCCGAAAATGACTTCAAAAAATGACTAACAAAAACCACATAATCGAATTTTACAGTTTCTATTGAACAGAATAACATTTCCGAATTGTTTTTTTGCTTTTTAATTTTTATTGAATTTACCAATTTTATACGAGCAAACAATGGTGTCCTTTGGCTGTGTGGCAAAACTTTTACGCGGCTTCGAGTGCAGCGCCAATACTTGGGTCAAGGCAGTAAATCCCGGGTGGTACGAGGCGCGCGCGATTCCAAAGACCATGCTGATCGAGAAAGTGCGACAGGTGGCCCAGACGACCAGGGCGATTCGCCAGCGACCCCAAACCGCTGAGGCGCCAAAAAAAAGCACCAATCCAAGGCGCCAGCCTTATCTCTAGTTTCAAAAAGAGATATGTATTTATAACTAATATGTTCTAATTGGTAAGTGTTTTTTCTTAAATACACAAAACAATTTATTTGGCGTCTAAAAGTATGCCAAGAAATTGATTCTGATTTCCACTAATTATTTTTATGGCATATTCTTGTGCCCACATTCTAATGTAGAAACACATATTGAACTTTTGCCGCTTATGAATTTGATTGAACGTAATTGAATCAAATTTATATATTTAAAATCATGTTTCTACACCAGATCCTGCAGCGGAAATAAATTATTTTATTAAGTGTAAAGTTAAATTTAATTTTTTTACAGTTTATGCGAACTATATATGTTTTAATTATATATTTGATGCAATGTGTGTTAATGCGGTGTACGTCCATTAGAACTGAACTATTATTAATATTTTATTATTTTATATTTACAGATTTAAGTGTTTTTCCCCCGATGCAGATTCAGAGTGTAGGTATGTATTCCAGAAATTCAAATCTGAAATCAGTGTTGAATAACTTCCAATTTCGCCCACAGAGTTGCCACGCAACAGTTATCGATTTCGGCATCTTTGCTCCGGCGACGCGCGGTCACACCGAGTCGGTGCCGAGTTTTTGCTTCGCGAGCAGGTGGTGTTGTCCAATCAGAATCGCCGTCGACGGCACGAAAAAAAATTCCAATAGAATAGCCGAGGGCGATTATTTATGTGTGTTAATGTTAAATGTTAAATGCAAAATTACGCGTCGCTCGCTTCGCCCACGCGAATCCGATTGTTCAGTGCAAACACCCAAGTGAATATAATATGTAAGGCAGAGGCACGAAGCCAGCAACAAAGCGCCAGTGATAAGCGCAATAATATAAATATAATATAGTATAAATTCAACGTGAAAAGAAATCTCGCCAGCCAAAGAAAAGCAAAAAGCAGAGGCAGCAACTCGGCGACAAATGGAAATAAAGTAAAATTAAGGAGAGAGGAGAGATAGAAATCGTAATGTGTAAGCGGGACCAGAGCGTATGAAAAAAAAAACAAAGAAAAAACGTCGGAGCCAAGATTAAATAAATTTACAAGTGTGTTTTGTATTTGACCAGCTTTTGTGATTGTTGTTGTTGTTGCGGAGGCTGAAAGAAAAGCGGAATAACAACAAAAGCGTTTTTACATGCGACTGTATGTGTGTGAGTGTGTGTGAGCAACTATTTCCAGTGATGAGCGCGTGACACACTCCGTAGTTCCATGATTTTACAATATGGAGTGTAATAAATGCGCTCGTGACTCACGCAGCCACATCTAACGGCCCCTGAGATGCGGAAGCTAAAAAACATTCATGAATGGCAATTATGTACCGTGCGCTGCGGCAAGATTTACCTTCGATTCGATCTGTGGAAAAAAAACAAAACTGCGCGTACGATTTTCCACTTTGGAAGTCGTGACGTTTTCCCATGCATAACGGTGTATGTGTGGGGGCTCTCTTTTCGCTCGCTCGCTTGCTTACATGTGTGTGTTCGTGCGTACGTCATGGCAACTCCGGTAAAACGCAAATAAGGGGCAGCGAAAAGCCAATTGCCGTTGAGTGGTCTAATTGGACACCTTGCGCATTACTTGTTTATACTATTTACCATTTGGCGACCCGTTATCAATTGCAGGTGCTTTCTCCTGTAAACGCAAGTGCGAGAGTGTGAGTGTGTGCGTGCGACCTCGACTAATTTTTATTCTGTCCCCACACATATGCAATTACACGGAACAAAATGTGTCTTGATAAGGTTTATGTTTTTAAAAGGACTCACTTTACAGAAGTTGAAAACCGACAGTTCTTTAGTAAATAAGCTGCATACGTTTTGATTGGTATCTTTAAAAGAGTAAAATTTATTTAGAAAGTTCCTCCATAAATGACAGCATTATGCCTTGAACACCATAGTTAAAATTTAAATTTCAAATCTAAAACAATTTGTTTTGGAAGTTTCTTTACAATGATAATTGTGGATTAAATCTTTCTTCACAATTATAATTATAGACTAATAATTCAACTTCTTTGGAGATCTATTTTGTCTTTTTAAATAACACAGAAAAAAAACAAGAAAGGAAAGCTAACTTCGGGCGGAGCCGAAGTTGAAAAACCCTTGCAGAATATTCTGCAAATTATATTCTCCAAAATTATTCATATGATGCATTTTTAATACTCATAAAAAATCCCACCTTCCTAACTTTAAAAACACCAAAGTTATTTCATTTCCGATCAATCAGTTATATGGCAGCTATAGGATATAGTCGGCCGATCCTTATGAAATTTAATATGTCGAATTGATTGGGCAAAAATAAAACCCATAGAAAATCCCAACTTCCTAACTTTACAAATACCAAAGTTATGGCATTTCCGATCAATCAGTTATATGGCAGCTATAAGATATAGTCGGCCGATCCTTATGAAATTTGGTAGGTCGGATTGATTGGCCAAATATAAAACCCATAGAAAATTCCAACTTTCTAACTTTACAAACACCAAAGTTATGGCATTTCCGATCAATCAGTTATATGGCAGCTATAAGATATAGTCGGCCGATCCTTATGAAATTTGGTAGGTCGGATTGATTGGCCAAATATAAAACCCATAGAAAATTCCAACTTTCTAACTTTACAAACACCAAAGTTATGGCATTTCCGATCAATCAGTTATATGGCAGCTATAAGATATAGTCGGCCGATCCTTATGAAATTTGGTACGTCGGATTGATTGGCCAAATATAGAACCCACAGAAAGTCCCAACTTCCTAACTTAACAAACAGCAGAGTTATGGCATTTCCGATCAATCAGTTATATGGCAGCTATAGGATATAGTCGGCCGATCCCGGCTGTTCCGACTTATATACTGCGTGCAAAGGAAAGAAGGGTGTGTGCAAAGTTTCAACTCGATAGCTTTAAAACTGAGAGACTAGTTTGCGTAGAAACAGACAGACGGACAGACGGACAGACGGACAGACGGACAGACGGACAGACGGACAGACGGACAGACGGACAGACGGACAGACGGACATGGCTATATCAACTCAGGAGGTGATCCTGATCAAGAATATATATACTTTATAGGGTCGGAGATGTCTCCTTCACTGCGTTGCACACTTTTGACCAAAATTATAATACCCTCTGCAAGGGTATAATAATTTACCTTCACTTATCTGGGGTACATAGGGCTGTTTCTTATCTGTGTATTTGTACATAGATCTTAAGAATTTCCAAATTGTTTCTGTGATTATGATAACATTAGGTGTCCTTCCGAATAAAATATATACACATTTACATATTCGGTTTTTCTAAAAGTTTATTATTTAAGGTTAGGTGTTTGTATTCCTTGTTCGATAAGTTTAAAATCTTTAACATTTTTGGTTTATGTGTAAGTTTTTCTGTAGTTTTCCTGTGAAATTCCTTGACTCCTTGGGACCACAAACACCGACACAACTACATAAACTGTTGCTGCGCCCCCGCTCACACACATGCTAATGCGGGCCCTGCTGATAGTCCCTTCTCCCTCTACCCTTCGCCAATCGTTGGGGAACTGGCGACGGTCTCTCGCATGTTTGCCTTGCTCTATCTCCCTCTGCCCCGCCACCCACCTTCCACTCCCACTCGCCCCCTCTCTTTCCGTCTGCTTTTCTGTCTGGCTTTGGCTGCTGTGTAAGTCCAAGTTCTCTAGCCCCCGTTGTTGTTTCTGCTTTCGGTTTTCGCCTTCCCTATTTCGCTTTCGGCTTGTTGCCTCATTTATTTTACTTGTCGCTCTTTTCGGCCTTTCGCTTGCCGTTGTTTTTTTGTTTTTTAATCATTTTTGCCTCTCTGATTTGGTAAAAAAAAAGAGCCAAACAACTGGGATCGCTACTGCTAGTTATCAGCAAAATTGGCCAGATACGTACATAGTACATAGTTTTGCTGCAAAAGCAGTCCCAAAGTATTCCCGTTCTAAGTGAAACTTGCTGTAATGAGATTATACGGCAAAGGCACCAAGTTAATTTCAACAAATTCGTACAATTTTATTGCTTATCTCAAAATTCAAGTATTATTTCTCGAGTCGGACTATTAAGAGGAATAAAATTTTGATTAGTTAGTTTATTTGCCAAGATGCTTCAGACATATATTTTAAATTGTTTGGATGACAAAGAAAAAATTCATTTTACAACAGATATTACAAAATTATCGCCTTATGATTCTGTTTTAATTCGTATTGTATTGACCACACCAAAACGGTCCACTTAGAAAATTAAACCTTAAAAAGAAATTGCTCTCATTTTGTGTGAAAATCAAGCGAGAGATTCCCAAGTTCGAGTCCTATAATTTTTGAGATCAAAAATAATGAAATCGATAAATTTTTTTTTTCTGAGTGTATTGCTAGTGATTCAGAATTTATTGTTTTGAGTAATAATAATTTCCTTGGGAAAACCACAATTAATAATTTATTATTTATAATTTATTTATGTAGGTTTTTCCAAAAAGGTTTATTTTGTATGTGGTTGAAAAAGATAACTTTTTTGACGTCATGTTAATAGTCACAAAATATAAAGATACAAATATTGTAATCCAAAATATTAAAATATTCTTAAATATACAAAAAGATTTAACGAGAATTGTACTTATGTGCAGATCAAAAAAATTCTTGAACATAAACTACAAGTAAACCAATCGAGTTGAGTTATATTAAATGTGAATTAAGAGTGTAAGAGGACACTCCTTTTTGAGTGCATGGTGATTTTCAGCGGAAGCGGCACCTTTGACCCGGTGACGTCTTTTGCATCCCCACCTCACCATCTTTCTCGCTCACTCCGTGTCGCTTGCTCTCTCTCTGCGCTGGAACTGTGCTGTTGGCTGGAAGCGAGGCCGCAGCCTCTCCGGCTTCAGTTTGCCGAGAACTTCCAAGTTGGAAGTTCATTCAGCTTTGACTTTTGACTCCGTGCGCTTCGTTCTCCGGTTTTTCGGTCTCCGGTAGTTTGCCACCCACTTGCTAACTTCCCATTCCCCAAATACTACAACTGTTTTGTATCTTCCCATGATTAATGCAAATAAACAAAGAAAATCGTATCGAAAACCTTTCAGAAATGTGAGAAAATGTGAGGGAAAGAGAAGTGGATGTCCAGCTGCCGCTGCTCTTTTCACACCCGCGAAATATCACGAGAAAGTTGGGGGAAAACAATTTGTTTAGATTATGTGAACGCGAGTGTTGGGTTAATGTTTGATCATCGTCGTCGCCGCCTGCTTCCTCTTCTTCGCACACACTCTGCTTTAAATTGATTTCAATGAGCTTTTTTGACGATTCTCTGGCCCGCGTGCTCCCCTGTTCTTTCTCCCCCGGATAACCCCTCTTTTTCGCTTGGCGATTATGTGCGAATGTGGCTGTGCAAGTGCCCGGTTTTCATACGACCTTGATGCTGTACATTAACCCATTGAGAGCCCCTCTCTCTCGCCCTCTTCGCTGGGCGATCGGCTTACAAAAAAACCAGACATGGGCCCTGTTTTCTTCTTCTCATTCGTGGTCTTACCTCTCTTCGTTTCTTTAAGTTTACTTTAGTTTACACTGGGCGCCAAAACTAAGCGCCATAATTGCTCATTTCAAAAATAGCTAGCACAATTCCACAGAAGTCAATGAAATTTCAAAGGATAATAAATCGGTTATTTTTGTTATACAAACAATTAGAAAAAATTTCCAGTACTAAAAAATTCTTCCGAAAAAATTTGTTATCATGTGAACCTTGAACATATAAAATATTTATATACATATGCAAATAATATACTAATGTACTAAATTATGAGTCAACTTACTTTTTAGATAGAGTAAATATTAATCGGATACTTTAAAAATAAAGTTAAATTGAATAGTCAAGTATCTTAACTATACTTTCCAATGATACGTGAAATATTTTTTATGTATGTACTTTTTTCTAGGCAAATTGTCTTTCAGATAATTATTAAAAATCGATTAGTACATGTTTGGAAAACTAAAAATTCAATTGATATATAGAGGTTCCTGTTTTTAATTAACAATCATTGACCCAATGATCAGAAAATGTCATCTGTATCTTATAATAAACAGCTAAAATAATACATTAATTCCAAGCTGGCAATTCAAAGTGCAAAACGTAGCGACCGTGGTTATGGCTGGAAAAATATTTCATGTGCCTTTTGTTTTCTTTGAGATTTCTGCCCGAATAGATAACACTGGCTTGTGTTTTTATTATTTTTTTTTGCTATCTTTGGTGTTTGTTTTGCTCATTAGCCCACACGCACACACGCGCCACGCCCACCTGCGATAAAGAAAAAAAAAGAAATGAAAAGAAAAACCAAGGTCAAAAACTAGTCAAAGTTAAGTACTTATTTAATAATTTTCTTTTTCCTCAAGGCGGTGACAAAAGTGAAAAATCGAAATGTGAAAAGTAATTTGCGTTCGAACAAAGAACCATAAAATTGAAACTTGAAGGCGTCGTAAAAAAAAAATCGAAAAGAAATAAAAAGTTCGAGGAAGTGCTTGCTGTTTAAATAAATAAAAAGTAAATAAAGTGAGAATTGGAGTTGCCAGGTGGGCATGGCCCACTGCCCGCCGAGAATCCGCTGGAACAACCAAACGAGAAGCTGCCATTGACCTCTTAATCGAATTAAGTGAATATATTAGAAACCACAAGCTACGCATCTCACTGTTGCTGGCGGCGGCTCTCCGTTCTCCAATCTCCCGCATCCCGCCACCAATTCTCCGGTTCTCCGTTCTCCGGTTTGTTAGTCTCGCCGCCAGCAAATGAACTTGCGTTCGAACTCCGCGACAAAAGAAAATGCATTTTAAGTGAATTTCCTGTGCGCAGAAGGCAATTACGCAGCTGATATCCACTCCAAAAACCCCGTGCCAGCCCCATCCCCTCCGGCAAGAATAACGCATCTGCGATGGCCACCACACCAACGGCTGGCTCAGCAGCTCAGACCTCAACGCCACAGAACTACAAGGTGCCATCGACCAGCAAGATATCCGTGGACAAGCTCCTGCGGGTCGGCTACTATGAGCTGGAGAAGACCATTGGCAAGGGTAACTTTGCCGTGGTTAAGCTGGCCACGAACATTGTGACCAAGACAAAGGTGAGTTCAATAGCGAATCCCTTCAACAGGTCCCCATCCCCCCAATTAACGAGTCGATATCTAGTTAGTCATTATAATGACTAATCGAGTGTTTGTCTTGAAAATTGAACGCAGGCGGTTAAAAGATTGATTATACATGCTATACATCAAATATGTACAAACAAAGGTACAACAGAAATTCAAATAAAAGACTAAAACAAGAAAGGAAAGCTAACTTGGGGCGGAGCCGAAGTTGATATACCCTTGCAGAATACTCTGTAAATTATATTTTCCAAAATTATTCATATGATGCATTCTTAATACTCATAAAAATCCCAACTTCGTAACTTTAAAAACACCAAAGTTATGGCATTTCCGATCAATCAGTTATATGGCAGCTATAGGATATAGTCGGTCGATCCTTATGAAGTTTGGTAGGTCAGATTGATTGGCCAAAAATAAAACCCATCGAAAATTCCAACTTCCTAACTTTACAAACACCAAAGTTATGGCATTTCCGATCAATCAGTTATATGGCAGCTATGGGATATAGTCGGCCGATCCTTATAAAATTTGGTACGTCAAATTGATTGGCCAAATACAAAACACATAGAAAATCCCAACTTCCTAACTTTACAAACACCAAAGTTGTGGCATTTCCGATCGTTCAGTTATATGGCAGCTATACTATATAGTCGGCCGATCCTTATAAAATTTGGTACGTCAAATTGATTGGCCAAATGTAAAACCCATAGAAAATCCCAACTTCCTAACTTTAAAAACACCTAAGTTATGGCATTTCCGATCGTTCAGTTATATGGCAGCTATAGGATATAGTCGGCCGATCCCGGCCGTTCCGACTTATATACTGCGTGCAAAGGAAAGAAGGGTGTGTGCAAAGTTTCAATTCGATAGCTTTAAAACTGAGAGACTAGTTTGCGTAGAAACAGACAGACAAGAATATATATACTTTATATGGTCGGAGATGTCTCCATCACTGCGTTGCACACTTTTGACCAAAATTATAATACCCTCTGCAAGGGTATAAAAAAGATGGATGAAACTAACATTGTTTTAGAGTTTTGTCTTCTCCAAGCATTATTTAATTAAATATTAACTCTTAATAACTTTAAAAGGACATGTTTTTAAACTGTTCCAATGATATAGTACACTAAAAATTAACAAATAACCTAATAGACAGTTAATGCGGTATTATTGAGCCAGTTCGCAATAAAAATACAGCGTTTTTTAAAAGGTGCGAATTAATTATGTAGGTTCGCTTTCATATATTCGAGTGCTCCATTCTTCCTTTCGAAGAAGAAATGTGCCAGGGACCGAACTAAACTCTTAAAATTATAGATTTTTAAAGAAGTGCGCGCCATAATGTAAATTGAATGTTTTTCAACCAACCAGTTCATGTTTCTTGTTGATTTTTGCGCAAATGAGTTGATCAAATTGATTTTAGTTGTTGTTCGTTGATGATTTTGTTTATTGCCGCGTAAATATGTGTACAATAATTATTTACACAAGTTATTGACAATCAGAAGATTCGTTTCGATTTCGGCATCTCGGTCTTTCTGTTTCGGCTTCGGTTGCTTGGTTTTTTATTTGCTTTCGATTGACAATGTCCGGGGAAGGGGGGAGTGGGATCAGGAGGTAGCAATCGACAGATGCTAATTGAATCGCATTTGTAAAACGCTTTAAAAGTGTGAGTTTTTGCCATCTCTCTCATTGATTACATTACACCCGTGTGCATGTGTGTGTGTGTGAACCTTTTGAGGAAGTAATTTAATTTTGCTTTTTGTTTTTGATGACATTTGCATTTACGAATCAGTTTTTGTTACGTTTTTTTCCCTTTAAGAGTTTCCTGCTATAAAGTCAAATCAAGTTGATGAGCTGGGTAAATCACAATAAAGCGCCTTTATTTTTCCTGGCTAATATACTATAGACGTTACTTAGAGCGTGTAACAGATTGACTCACCTGCATCCTTATGGCTTTTTTTTATCAGTTTCTGTGTGTGGGAACGTCGGATGAAGTGCTAACACAACAGCAACAGCTGTGACACTTGATAATTGGGATTGTCAAGAGAAATACTCACTCATGGCAGCTACAAAAACAGCAATAAAAAAAGAACTTTAATCATCAAAGTGAGGGAGGAAAAAATAAGGAAAGATTGAAACGGGGAAAAGAGAGCTGAGAAGAATGCAAATTGTTAGAGCAAACAATCGAAATGAATTTTTGCATAATTGACAACGTTGAGGAATCTGTGAAGAGCACGTGACTCTGTCGAAATCGATTTTAATAATTATCGCCGGATATGACATGATTGAAAAGGTTCATACCACTAATTCAAAAAAACCAAACGTATGTATATTGTATATAATTTAAAAAAATCGGTTTTGTTTTATTCCTTTTCTTTTAATCTACAACTGTGACAATAATATCGAAATCAGCTTGTGAAATAAAAATGGGGATGCTAATAATTTGTTTTATTATTTAAAAAACCTTATTAACTTTCTTTAATTTTTTATCAAAACAATTTTTGTGCCGTACTTTTACAAAAGTCCCAAATATTTTGAATAGGCAAGTGCCCTAAACAGCTGCTTTAAAATTAATACAATAGCAAACCTGTATTATTTAACAAGCTTCATGACAGATAGGCAGATCAGCTTCTTTCGTTTAGGTGAATTGTTTGTTGACTGTAACAAAATTTAGTTTCCCTCGATAAGAACACAGCTGTTCGAAAATTTGAAGGTCCAACGGTGCTTACTTATCTTATTTGTGCATTGCCCATCCAATGAGCATGTACATTGAACTCACTCCATATAGAATATGTACATTTGAAAGTTAAACATGAGTATGTTTCGGATTTTATTTGTATGTAGTCTTAGAGCCGGTGGCTTATCTCTCTTAAGCGCATTTGCCAAAAATTCACTATTATCAATGGAAAGTGGCAAAAGTTCATTTGTGCACATAAACAGGGTACATAGCAAACAGAAACGCGCTAAGGTAAATAACTTAAATAATGATTATTTGTTTAAACCTAGGAATCGCAGAACAATCGATAAGAAAAAGGCGATATTGAAGTATAACAAAGTATCATAAACCCGCACCATAAACTAGATTAAGTGATTTCTCCAGTAAAAATCTATAAACTGAGGCTTGAAAACCAACCATTTAAACACCTCATCCAGACAAAATTTGCTTTTATTAATATAAATATAAAATAATAAATAATATTAATTGTTTGCTTTCTTTGTTTGATGTTCTACGCTCTCTTGATCACTTTCACGTGTTACTTTTAGCTTACTTTTTTTGTGGGGAATGTGTTTGCACTCAATTGGCAAGTTTTATTTTAATTGAATTTTTCGCAGTTGCCTTGGCAACTGTTTTAATGCTCCAATTGATGCAATTAAGCACTAGCCATGCAGCGTAGCCACTTTATGTCTCTCGCATTTGCCACATAAAAAAATAAATGACAATTTAAGTTTATAAAAATGGTTAGAATCTAAAAATTATAAATTAAAAAGTAGTAATTAGAGTTGTATAATATTTTGTAGATCAATCCTAAATACCTTTTAAATTTTTTCCTATTATAAGTCATTTTTAAATGCACATTAAATTGATATAAATTTAAGATATCTCTAATTCAGTTACAATATAAATGTTTAAATGTGGGTATGATCTTTATTGTGAAATAAAATATAAAGGTGTGAAATATATGTATGTAATACCAAAAATAATCTTACCATACTTTAAGACATTAATTTTAAGTGATCTTAAACGCAAGTGGTTTTTGTGATACTACTAAAAATGTTAATAAAAATATTGTTTTTTTATCTATCCTCATTTTCTTTTGTGTGGCTCGCAGTGAACATTTCACCGAATTATAACGAGGTGCCAAAGTAAAGTCTAGTAATTTTAACACTATATTTTTCTCCGTGCAGCCCTATTCTCTGCCCGTCTTGTTCACATTTGTTGATTGATCTTTCGCTATGGGCAAATATTTAAGCTGCCGTCTGAGCGTTGCCTTTTGGCCAGCAGACCGAAAACATGTTTGAACACCCAACACGCGTCAGACCGAATACAACGGGTGGAGGCAGGACAGTGTATGAAATCGTTTAACAATTTTTATTTACCTTTTCATTAACAATTTCGCGGCTTTTTGCTGCTCGCTTTTTGTTGTCTGCGGTTTTTATAATTTTCGTGTGTGTTTACAAAACACCAAAAAATCATGCGCACTAAATCTAAAGGTCGTCGTTTTTATTTTCCTTACTATTTCCCGTTCTTATTTGCCTGGCTGCGATAGTAATAAAAGTATGTTGGTTTTCTTTCTCTTTCTGCAGCAGCAATAGAACCCATACATTGTCGGCATACCAATGATAACCGAAAATGTTATCAAGTGGTGTTGTTTCTTCTGCTGATTCTTCCTCGGCGACTTTTTGTCACCGTCCGCAAGAAAAGTAAATTCGCAAATCAGTCACGTGCGTTGGCCCTCTCTTTTGCACGCCCACACCCACAGCAGAGTGGGTGGGGTGGGTCGCTGTTGGAGGGAGGGAGACGGACGTCGAACAGCACGCGCCAAGTTAATGCTCCCTGCATGCTTCACTCCTCCCATTCACAGGGCTCTTTCGATTGTTTTGCTTTTGATTTGACTTTGCAGGCGATAGCAAAACAAATAATAAATCAACATATTCTCAAGTGTTTCCTCCGCATAAACAGTCTTGCTTCCATACCATGAACTTTTGTAATTTGAACTAACTTAACTTAAATTTCAATAATATTATACAATGTGGAACGCCACAATTTTCATTTCTTCATAATTTAAAATTTTTATAACTTCAAAATTGCCATAACGATTAATACAATTTTTATCTAAAACCGAAATGGCCATGTTTATATTTGTATGCCTGGAATATAATATTTTCCAAAATTATAAATCTCTTAAAACTACATATGTATAAAAATATTAAAAAATGTTTCTTTATGTTTCTTAAATATCAAAAACAATAAATTCTAAGATGTTTACAAAAATTGTAAGCTTCAATTGTTAAGTATACGTTGCAATTAAAGAAGTACCACTGTATTTCCTTAACCATATTTGCGGTTTTCATTGAAACTTTATTAGCGCGCCAAACTTCTGATCGACACTTGAGGTTGTTGGGTGGATTTTCCCTGTCTACCACGGGTACTGATTAGAAATTAGTTAACTGCGAAAGCAGTCTTATCCCCCAACCAGTTTGCCCCATTTCCATTGGCAATTAAGTAGGCCATGACATGGAAACTGTAATTGTAGTAATCGATTTTCCATTTCCACTGAAAGTTGCCGCCACCGGTTGGAAATTTTTAAAATCCAGGCAAGCCAAATAAAGTTTACTGACCCCAGACAAAGGAGAAGAAGAATAGGTGGTGCAGCAGCCACGAAAAGGGGGTGGGAAAGGTGAAAGCGAAGGAGGTCGCATATCGATTAAACACGCGGAAAGAGGAGGTGGGTGGGTGTGCTGGCAACACGTTTGATTACCCCGTGTAAATAACAACAACACGAACACTGCAAAAGTTGCAAGGACTCGTTCGTTGGACGTTGTGCAACGATCACATGTTACAGAAGCCCCATGGAAAATCCAAAAGTCGATGAACAAAAGCCACCGGCTCCAAAAGCCCAGGCACCGGAGAAACCCATTCGTAAGCGGACTCAAGTTAAGATTCAAACCAAAACCAGGACTCCAAAGCCAACACCTACCGCCATACTGTGTGAATTAACTCGCCTGAAGGCCCAGCAAAAATATCTTGAATGCCATCAGGTCAAGCTAAACCCCAATAATTTTATACTCCATGACGATGAGGATACAATGGATACTGATCAAAAGTCAGAGGGTGAAAGAACTGCTTCGGAAAACCCAGAAACAAGCCGAAATCCGCGACTGAACAGTTCCTCCACTGCAGAATTAATTAGCCTGATCAACGAAATCGAGCGGGAGAAACTGGAAATAAATGAGAAGTTACTGCAATATCGCACTGCCAAGCGTGGAGAACTTCAGGACATGTGGCATTTTGTGGCCACCATAAAAGAGGACGTCTTCCGGCCAGAACGTCTCAGTCAGTACACAGTAAATGCTCTAAGAGAAAAAATCATTGGCGTGAATACCCAACTCTATCGTTTATCTGCCCAGAACTCTAAAGAACTCGAGGAGTTGAAGGAGGAGTATGAGAAATTGGAGCGCGAGAATAAACTTTTATGGAAAGGTAGCATGTAGCTTTAAAGACTAGATCAATAGAACATATTGCTATTTGCAGAAATACTTGTTAATTACAATTTAAAGATAAGAATAAGTACCAATTAGCCGCAAAGTTGCGAGCTTATATTGAAAATATTTTTCTTTATTTTATTGAAATTATATTTAATTTGAGTCAAAAAATATTTGTAAGCATACTTTATTTACTATAACAAAAGTATAATCAAATGTAACCAAAAACAAATAATAATTATTAAACTGTCACAATTAACGGACAAGCGCAAAAACCCCAAAGTCTGTTAAAATACTTGTTATTAATTTGGATTACTAAATCCAATAAAGTATAATAGAAATAATAGGTTTTGCACCTGAATGCATTAAGATTGGTATGAATTACGATTTGCAGGCAAATATTTCTGAAATTCTTGACATTGTTTCAGGGCTCTTATTTAATGACCGACACTCGTAATCAACAACATTTTAGACCTTGCCTTGAGTTTGCCTTTTAAATCAATAGGACCTTTTGATACGATTTTTTTTTGCCTTCGGCTGAAGGATTCCTAAAAGGAGGCGACACTGGTATTTTTTGCAATGCCTGTTATAGTTGTTGTTATTTCTGGTAGCGATTATTTTGAAATGTCTCATTTGCGAGCAGGGCTTGAGGTTCATCGCATTCGCCGGCGACCAAAAGGAAAGGTCAAATGGCACGTGGCAATGGCATTTCTGTTCCCCCTCCTTCTGATTCCCCCTTATTCCGTTGTTAGCTGAAGTTCACACTGCTCACGTGGCATTGGCGATTTCTAGGGCGTAATATCAGTGCAGAATCAGCTTTTGTTTCATGCAATTATGTAAAAGTGTCAAACTCATCTCGCTACCCGTTCACTATCTCTTTCGCTCAGTAGACATTACGCATACGCCGCATTGCACTGCTGAGAACACATTTTTGTCTTTACTATAAACAAATAGTTTACATTGCACACTTGCCTCAAGTTCAAAGTCTCTCACAGTGGCATTTATATAGAGTGTGATTTAATTTTTTTATTGCAAGTCGTTTGATTGAAAATGACAGGACTTGTGTCCATTGATTTAAAAGGAAATTTATATTTATATATAACAAAAAAAAACCCTTAATTACTCAGGAAACAGAACGAATTGGTTTAAACGTTGAGCAAACAATAAGAAAAATGTTTAAAGAAACCGGTGGCGATGATGATGCTTTTGCTCAGTGTCGTCGAGCGAGAGAGCAAGTGCTCAATGAAAAGAGACGGGGCGAGTGAGTGAGTGTAGGCTTACTTGTGTTGTTAATTATTTAACATTGTGTTAAATTTTTTAAATGTTTTGCGAATACACAAAAGCAAATAAACAGTCAGCGGCGGCAACGTCGTCGGCGGCGAACGAAAGTCGTGAGCAAAGAATGTTTTTGTCTTGTCTCCCTTGACCGCCACCGCCCCCGCCCCCCTCTCACCCGCCGGTTGGCTCCCCTTCCGCCCCGAAACCGCCATCTCTCAGCATCGCATATTCACATATCCGTAGTGATCCCGAGATCCGAACACGCGCACCATGTATGGCGCTGTCATCGTGTGTTGCTGCTGTTGGTGTTGCTGCTGTCGGTGTTGCTGCTGTTGGTGTTGCTGCTGCAGACTATGCGCCACCAATCCACCCACCTAGAGGCTTAGGCCCTGGCAACAGCAACGAATACAGTGTCTTATATTATCATAGCATTGAGTACTAAATTTGGTAATGGTATCATTTAAATACATAAATATCAGAATAATGTTTTTAAAATAAACATATTTCCTTTATTTTAGTTATAAATAAATATCAATATCTATGATTTATGCCTGGGAACCAATTGTCTATTAAATCATTTTGCTTATGCTATAATTCTAATTATTAAATTAAACATAAAGACAATAAGTTAAATTAGAATTTAACTATTTTTTTCAATGTATTGCTGCAGAGGAACTGGGTGAAAAACAGTCTTTAAATTAAATATTAGAAAATTTAGTTAATATACTTTTAAATTTAAGTGGATGTGGAGAAAGCATTTTCACTTAATTAAACCTATTAGACTACAAAAAGAATTATAAAGGAAGTAGCTCTTTATTACAAATTGGTTTTAGAATATTAAATCTGCCATTCGCATTTCTAATAGGCAAGCGAATTAATTTTGTATCAACTTGCGTAATTTTCACGGATCAATACTTACCAATGTCAGCAAGCCAATTAATTTTCTGTACATTTCTTTTTTGCTTATGTATTTGCAGTGTTAAATATGAAATATACTAAATGACTTAATTTGTGATAAGTGCTTTAAATTTATGTAATTGATTTTAGAAAATCGAGTAAAGCAAATAAGTCTTTTATTATTATTTAATACTGAATTTAAATAAATAAATAAACATGTGAATATTTTTGAATAGAGTAGGTAATGTTACTGTCTATCTAAATGTATGCAGTAATGCAGTTCATAACAATAAAAGTCAATTTTTCAAAAAGTCAAATTCTTGCTTTTGTGCCACTGTTTTGTTAGCCAAGCGAGACACGTTTTTTTGGCCGGCCCACGCAGTTTAAATTTCGGGGCTCTCTTTTTTTTTCTCCCGCATTTTAAAATCTCATTTTTCCCTTTTTCTCGCTCCACTGCCAATGTTCGTTCGTTCACCTGCGGCCAAACAAACCAGAGAAACGACAAACAATTAAGCAGAGAATGACATTTTTTTGGTTTCTCGACTAAATGTGTTTCCCTATTTGCTCTCGAAATCTTTTGCAGGTTGCCATCAAGATAATAGACAAGACATGTCTGAACGAGGAGTACCTGAGCAAGACGTTCCGCGAGATCTCCATACTGAAATCCCTGCGGCATCCGCACATCACCCGCTTGTACGAGGTGATGGAATCGCAGTCGATGATCTACCTGGTGACTGAATATGCGCCAAACGGTGAGATCTTCGACCACCTGGTGGCCAATGGAAGGATGAAGGAGCCGGAGGCCGCACGCGTCTTCACCCAACTCGTATCGGCTGTCCACTACTGCCACTTGCGGGGGGTGGTGCACCGCGATCTCAAGGCCGAGAATGTCCTGCTCGACAAGGACATGAACATAAAGGTGAGTGGGGGTCATCATCACATAAATTAGTGATGTGGCTGAAATAAGACATATCCGATTAAACTTTAAAAAATATAAGCATATAATTATTAATAGGATACAAAAGGATTTTATTTTATTTATATTTTGTAGTAGATTGTGAATTCATAAATAATTTGTCTTCCCAATGAAGTTTATCAAAGAAAACTTAAATTACATATATAAGTTTACTGACGAGAAAAGATTCTAACGTTGAAAAAATAATACTTCAAATATATATCATTAAAATATTTGTAATTGTTAGAATTATATAAGAAGTAACTTAGCTAAATTTAATTTTAGAATTTGCTCTTAAACGTTTTCATATTTCTTGCAGCTGGCAGACTTTGGCTTTAGTAATCACTACGAAGAAGGCGCCACTCTAAGGACCTGGTGCGGATCCCCACCCTATGCTGCTCCAGAAGTATTCCAGGGACTGGAGTATGACGGACCCAAGTCGGATATCTGGAGTTTGGGCGTTGTGCTGTACGCCTTGGTCTGCGGAGCGTTACCCTTCGATGGCAAGACCATCTTGGAGCTGAAAAGTCGCGTAGTGTTGGGCAAATTCCGCATTCCCTTCTTTATGTCGCAAGGTGAGCATACAATAAAGGAAATGTAACGATTTATGGAATGACGTATTGCAGCATTGACATCTGAAAAAAACCTTGCAATAGCTTGTTTATCCATTATCCATAGTAGAAATAGTAGACTAATTAAAAATTTGCATCTTTCAGAATGCGAGCAGCTAATCCGCAACATGTTGGTGGTGGAGCCTGACCGGCGATACACCATCAAACAGATCATCAAGCACCGCTGGCTCAGTGAGTGGCAGTCGGAGATGCAAGAAGAGGAGCGCTTCGATTCCCTATCCTTTGCATCCGGATCGGGGACGGTGTCCAAATCGGCATCCACATCCTCGCTGGGCAGTGTGGCGGACTCACCGCCTCAGCTGGACTCGGTGGTGATGACGCACATGCTCCAACTGCCCGGACTGACCGCCGACATGATCGCTCAGTCGGTGCACGAGCAAAGATTCGACAACATCTACGCCATTTACAACCTGCTGCAGGACAAGCTGCAGCAAAGACGGCGCGAAAACCAAAGACTGCAGCACCACGCCAGCCTGGCCTACTCCCGATCCCGCAAGACGAGCATCACGACGGGCGTGGTGGATCGCTCGGAGCCCGTAAAGCAGGAATCTCTGGACCGGCTCAGTCCGCTGAGCAATGCCAATGCCTCCAGCTCGGCTTTGGGCTTTGGCTGGTCCGATGTCGCCGTGGATTTGGAGAAGTTTGGTGACTTTGAGCTCGAATGCCTGGCGCGATCCAATGAGGTAGGAAAGAGGCTTCAAATGAAGAACCCACAAATGTTTTAATGACTCATATGTCACCATACATGTAATTTTGAAAGATTTTTTATTAATTGACCTCCTTTTCTTCTAGCCTCCGATTAATCAGCAGCACTTGAGCGCCCAGGCTGGCGGAGGCGTCAACGGGGCGAATACGCGACGGCACACAGTGGGACCCGGAGATGTGGCTCACGAGCAGGCGCTGGCCAATCCCCATGTACCGCCCATCGACTTTAAGTGTCCACCGCAATGCAGTGATCCCACACAGCTGGTTCCCTACTATCCGGTTAATCTGCCCATGTTGCAGAATCAGCCCCTGCAAAATCTCACCATCAAGGATCAGCATCTACTCAAGCCGCCTGTAGTAATGGGTGCCAGTAAGTATTGACCATTGGTCTAAAAAAAACCATTTACGAATATACTTACGTTTCTTTTATCTTGTCAGGCTCATTTGGACGTCGTGCCTCGGATGGCGGAGCGAATCTTCACATCTACTATCCCGCGACGGGCACCGTTGTGGGTCCAGCTCAGGGTCAGCAAATGGAGACAGCCGGGTACTATATCAATCCCAATTGTGGCACAGATCCTTTGGCCGTGCAGGAGTTGTCTCCGCTTAACGAACAGGCAGGATCCCAGATGCAGTGCTGCCAGGAGAATGCCACCGGCGAATGCAACGAGGAGCTGCAAAGGTTGAATTGGGACTTACTTCCTTTATGAGGCCATGATAACAATGTTCTTCTTTGTAGTTATATGCAGAAGCGCGGAGGAACCCAGCGACATACGGTGGGATGTACGGAGGATCTCTCCGTGACACATGGCCCGGGACCCGGATCACAATCCCAGGCGCCAACTACCTCCTCCAACATGCGGCAGCGGCGAACGGGTCTGCTCACGGTCACCGAAAGGCCGCCAGGTGCGTTTAAGTGGCTAGCTAAGAAAAGAGTTTGGGGATTGATTTTACAAAAATCCTGTGAATGAAACAAATTTTAAACAGCTTATAAATGTCTTCATTTAGTTGAATCATTCCTAAAGTATATCAGTAATTTGAAGCTGCCATAAAATGTCATTTTGGCTAACTTATTTAACGTTAATGTTTAAAACAAACAAAAATAAGGAAATCAAAATTAAGCAATAATAATTAAAACTGACTGAAAGTATTTAAAGCGCTTAAACGGTCGACTTTGCTGCATGGCTCTATTAATAGCTTTAATTCCGTCTTAAATTGTATAATTAAGTATTTTATTTGTAAATTGACCAGTTGTTAATTTTGTGTCAAACATTTATTTATAATTTTATTACTGTATTAATTTTATGGTTTGCTTTTTATACTTTCTTTTTATGTAAACATTTTTGGTTTATTGCAATTGATAATTTTGCATCGCCCGCTACTGCACAACAACAACAACTACAACCGCTACCGCTCCTGATCTCGCTGCTTGAAATCCCCTCTACCTAATCCGCATAAACGATAGTGATTCCCCCTGAGCTAATTCGCGAGGTTGAGTCTCGCATGAACCGCGACTATCTGCCACCCACCCTGAAATCTCTTAGCCAATCGCCTCCCAATGGCACATACCCGGTGGGCGTGGCCCTGCCCTTGGGCATGTCGAAGGGTGTGTCGCCACCCCACTCGCTGCCTTTGGTGGCATCCGCCGGTGGGTCCGTGCCCCTGGTGGCGGCCAATAACCGGCGCATCCATCCACGCATGGGCCACCCGAAGTTGCCCACCGTTCAGGAGGGTGGTAAGTCTTGAGATATTCTCGCGTTCTCCTGAAGATAGGTTATGATCAGGGTGACCATAAAACTCATAATAACTTAAATTCATTATTTTGATTCCTTTAATACTTGAAATTTATTTATTTTGTTTTTAATTGAAATAATTGTTTTATTAAAAAAAAGAAAATTATAATAATGAGCTTGTAATTAATTAAACGTATAGTTTAAAATGGTAACTTTATTTTCACTACCCTAAACTTAATTACGTCTGATGTTTAGAAATGAATATAAAACACTTACGTAAATACTTTCTCTGCTTAAAAACTTAACTATAGCTTATCATATATATGCAAATTCCGGTTTGAAATACTATATAAACTAAAATGCATTTACAATTGGTTGACATTTTCCCTCCATTTCCTCTTCTGTACTTTTTACCCCCGCTGCTTGCAATTTAGCGACAATAGGACGTTACAGTCCAGTGCGTCGTGCCTCGGAAGGATCTAAGAGCCAGTTCCAAGGACCGCTGCAGGAATGCCAATCCCTGCAGAAAGGTATTGCACAGAGAAACTTTTTGGTTGCACCCAGTCCGCCGCTTTTAGAAAATTCGATCAGTTTGCCAGGTAAGAGACGAAGACCAAAATTAACGCCACAAGCTTCGACACAAGCTTATCCTCAAAACGAATATGAATAATTTTAAAATTCTGTTTTTAATAGGTTCGCCCATACATGGCAAACCTGGCATGGGCTTGCAGCTGGCCCTGCGGCGTGGCCATGACATAGAAGTTCCTCCGGAGGCCATCAAGACCCTGATGCCAGCCCTGGATCGCTTGGTCAAGGAGCAGCGCGTTAGCTTCGAAATAGCCAACAAGATAATCTCAACGCATGTGGTGCCGATGGATTTAGCTCCTCTGCTGGGACTGGCAGCCCATGCTTCGAGTGCGGCGACGGTTAGTGGAGGACACCTGGACCAGAGTCACTTGTTGCACCACCAGCAGCAGCAACAGCAGCACCTGCTTAGCTTCAGTGTTTCCCCACTGAGCCTGCCGCAGGGTGGTGCGGTGAATGCCTCGCTGACCTCCGCCAAGCAGATGTTTGGTCAACCAATCTGTGGCTACCCGCCATATCAGCCCATGACCCTGGCCCTGCAGCCACAGCATCAACAGCAGCTGGTGGGCCAGTTCAGCAGCATCAATCTGGGAGCCAGCAACTCAAATTCGAGCAGCGGCTGCCAGTCGCCGGTTTACAGTAGCAGCTTCAGTGGCAGTTGCTCTCCCAATCCTTACCTGCCCTGCCCTGGCGGTGGCTCCTCTCCGCTACACCAGATCACCAAGGGAATCTCTGGATTGAGCACTGGATGTGCTGGTGGCTCCATCACGAGGGGCACCTCGGCCGCGAGCGAAGGAGCAGCTGCAGCCGCCGCTGCCAATCAACCACTGGACCTCTCCATGGATGTTTGCGGCGGGATGATGGATCAGCAGCCCACGGACTATGCAGCAACCAATTGGTTCATGCCCACAGCTTCGTATTACGATTTGAAACCGCTGAATCTATCGCCTGCACAACCTGTAAGAGTAGTGCCAACGCCCCCAGCGTCACCCAACTTATGCATCATCCAGGAGGAGAATGGGAACGGGCAGATGTGTCACACTATCAGCACGGGCACGCCATATGCCGGCTGTACCGGAGGAATTACGCCGCAGATATGCCTCACCGATGTCCAGGGCAGCGAGATTACGTTGGTGGCTTTATCCTCGGACAATAGTCGCGATAGCGAGGATTCCCTGGAACAGCACACACCTGTTATGTCACTGCAGGTAAGATCAATTTTAATTGCCTAAAAGTTTTTAAGAGAATCGTAATTTTATTGCAAAATTAATTATAATTAAATCTCCTTCTAGGGCCTGATCATTACGGAACCCAGCAGCGATATGCCTTCAATTACCAGGGGGATTGGACGTAAGACCAGCCTGGACTGCGAATCGAGCGGAGGAAGTCATTGTCCAGTAGGAAGTAGCTCCTCCCACCCCGGCCAATCACAAGCCCAGGCTCAAACCGAAGCCCAGTGCCGAAGGGGCAGCGACAAATCGCTGGGCTTCTCGGACGATTCGCTTAGCAACGACTCGAATAACCTCTCGCCCTGCCAGGAGCCATCCGCCAGCTCCGGCTTTAAGTCGGATTCTCACTCGGAGATGGGCGATCATACGGAATGCGGTCATCTAACACCCGATTCCATGTGCGACTCGCGGCGCATGTCGGATGAGATGTGCTACGAGGTGCCGCTGCCACATGAGTGCTCGAATCTGGACTCCACCCGCATTCTGGAGATGGTGAAGCAGACCATAGACTCTACAATGCCACCCAAGGGCTTTGTGCTGCACAAGGGAAGCATTAGTTCGGAGGATAGTGGGGCAGAATCGCGTCATAGTAGTGCCTCCAATGCATCCAGCTCGAATCCCTTGGCATGCGAGGCGGCCTCGCTCCTGGCCTCACACTCTGGCTATGGAGAGCCGACCACCAATCTTAGTTTGGAGTACTCGGGCGGACTGCAGATCGAACTGCAGGTGTGCGAGGGACGCAGCCGGGATCACCATGGAGCCGGCAAGGGCATCAAGTTGCGCCGTATTTCCGGGGACCAGTTCGAGTACGGAAAGATCTGCCAGCAGTTGATCAGCACCATCACCATGCAGCAGGTGGCAGGCTAAATTGAGGAATCCCGCCCTGCTACCTACCTAAAATGACTACTCGCCTTGCCTAAACTCTGCGTAGCTGTGATCAAAGCCGATATGTACGATATAGCCATCCTAAAAAGTAGCAATTGGACAGGAGTTAGCTTTCAATTTCCTAAGCAAGTTTATCCCTTTCCCGATTTTCGAGTTCAGTAGCGTAATCAAAATTTTAAATATCAATTATAAACACTTTTTTAAATTGTTCGTCGACCACACCGATTCTTAGCTAGTTAAATTCAAAACGGAACGTGTATATACGTGTAGAGATAATTCAAATATTCGCAAAAATATTATATATATTAACGATTTACGCACATGCCAACATAGTTTAGAGAATTTGTAATACAAATTGGGTGGCGAAATGTTTTTCAGCAACAGGAGCAAGTAAAATACATTCCAGTAGCAGAAATTTCATACAAAGGAAACCAACGTTCGTTCTAGCCGTAAAGTTTATTAATATTTAGAACTATACTATATATATATATATATATATATATATATATATATCGACTAATGTTACTTTCGACTTTTGTGCAATTCGTAAACGAGATATATGTGTTTATTTTGTCAACTCAGTTCAATGACTATACGTACATCTATATTTGCATGAGATATAGATAACCTAAATGTTAATATATAGGTGATTACTAAATATGTAGTTAGTTTGCAGTGGCAATTCGTAGCTCCGATTAGTGGTAAGCTCTTGATTCCGTTAAATATTAAACATTTTTTTATGAATGTAGTGAGAGTTTGTTCAGTTATTATACACACACGATCTATGGTTAGAGTTATATTCTACGAATTAAACACTACATTGATACATCTATTTTTTAATGAAAGACTGCTGTGATTTTAAATGTAATTAATTAATTTAAAGCGAAAGAAAGAATAAGTAAACAACAAAAAGGAAAAACAAAAAACTACAAACTTGAAACCAATTAGTTATATCATTATATAAATAAACAATTCAACTTTATCTTAAATAAATTACCAATTCTCCAAACATTAACTAATGTGGTTTTTGATGATTATATTTAAAGCTGGGGAGTATGAAATAATATATTTAAAGTAATAAATGGTTTAATGGAAGAGAGGAAGAATCAATAGAACATGTAATAAATAAAATATTTTAAGAGCTTTTAAGGCAAGCTTATTAAAGTAAATAATGAATTAATCTTTAAAATGAATTGAATAAATATATTTAAGTATTTCACTTACAAAAGGTATTATACATTTTCAAATTTGGCGACTGGTTTCGATTACGATTAACGATATTTCTTTCGATATCGATTGTCTTTTCCTTAGGTATTTATTGACCATCTGAAATACAGCCACACTTAAGCAAAAAAGTCAACAAACAAAACATTTTTGCTTTAAAAGTTTTAATGTTTTGATTTAAGCATGATTTGCCGTTTGTGCCTGAACAACGCCAACGATTCGGATACTATACGGATTTTCGAAGACGATGGACTTTCCCTAAATGTGGCTAATGTGCTGGCCAAATACTTTTGGTTTGAGGTAAGCCCTATCCCGGGTTCTTTTTTGTTGGGAAACTATAAATATTAATTGCTTAATTTCAGCCTAAAAGCGATGATCCTATATCCACGGTGATTTGTTTGACCTGCTGGAATCAGGTGAACGATTTCCACCAGTTCTATGGTGAGGTGGAAAGAGCACATCGTTTGCTTACGGAAAGGTTTTCGCTGAAATCTGGCCAGGATCAGGGAAAAGTAGAGCCGGGTGAGGACTTTAATCTTCCGGAGGATGAGCAAGATGAGGATCAGGAGGTGGGCTTACCCGCCAGCGATTACGAAAGTGGTTCCTTCAACAACGAGCAGTTTCTCAGCGATGTCATCGCACAGCAGGAGGAGCAAGAGAAATCCAAGCCTCTAGAAGAGGACTTAATTAAGGAGGCATCGGAACCAGTGCCGGACCTAGAGAACCTCCGAGATCCCGTACCCACCATACCCAGAGAGGAACGGAGAGAGACACGATCCACCACCAAGAGTAAATCGCATCAGGCAATAAGTCCTGCTCCTCCGCCACCACCAGAAAAAACTAAACCTCCTGCGACAAAATCCAGAGCCAAGAAAAACGCCTGCAAGCCAGAAGCAACCTTGAAAAAAACCAAACGCTATGCGGACTACAAACAGAGCATGTTGGAAATCGATGCCAAGATCTCTGCCCATATGCGACTCACCTGCGATGTGTGCCACGAGGGTCAGGAAACATATTTGCTCCTCTGCAAGCACATGATGCAGGAGCACCATCGCAAGGGGTATGTCATCTGCTGCAACAAGAAGTTCTACAAGCGCTCCTTCCTCACCGATCACATCGATCGTCATGCCGATCCCGAGAAGTTTAAGTGAGTGGTAAAGTGGAGGAAGCCAATCTGATAGAGAAATCATTGCAAGAGGGCTATTAATAAATGAGAAATTTCATTGCAGATGCACTCATTGCGACAAGCATTTCGCAGACAAGCAGTGTCTGAGAAACCATGAGCTGTTGAAGCATCATCCGGAGGAGGAGAAGACCTTTATGTGCGAGCAGTGTCCCAAGAGATACACCAAGCAGTATTTATTGGATCAGCACCGCGTTATTCACAAGGAGCGTAATGTGGTGTGCGATCTCTGCGAGAGGAGGTCTGTCTTGCATTGCACATATTAAATTAGTCTTTACCTTTATTCCCATTTTTTTTTTCCAGGTTTCCCAACCAATCCTTGCTCTGCACGCACGTCAAGATGGCCCATGGCAACTACGGCACTATGTGCGACATCTGCGCCCAGGTCATTCGTGGTCGAGCGGCCTTTCAGCGCCATCAGTTGGAGCATGCTGGAGTCACCGAACCCAAGGTGCAGTGTGATATCTGTGGATCCTGGCACAAGAACAAACACAGCCTCAAGAAGCATGTGCGACGACACAATGGCACCGCAGCCACCTGCGACCTTTGTGGAAAGGTATCGCCCAACCGCAGCGCCATGCTCAGTCACCAGCGGTACGTGCATCTCACGGATAGGAAGCACGAGTGCAGCGTGTGCGGAAAAGGCTTCAAGAAGGCCATTACGCTGAGGGAACATATGACCACGCACACGGGCGAGGTTCTCTACAAATGTCCCCACTGCCCAAAGACTTTCAACTCGAATGCAAATCAGCACACACACCGCAAGAAGTGTCATCCCAAGGAGTTCGAGGAGGCGCGAAAGGCACGCTCCGAGAAACGAAAAGCCATTAATGAGGAAGCGCCCAGCATTCTGACCATCTCAACGGGCGAGGATGGAGGTGAAACCACACACAGCATTATCTTGGCGAACAGCGACGTGGATCTCAAGGCCGACACCATCGAGTTCACCCTGTGTCTTAGTCCCGATACCACAGATTGAAAAACATATTTCTGTTGAAAGTCGTTACATGTATTTGCATCTCTGTTACAAAACTAATTGGCGGTATGGGAGTTGATGAATTTCTGTAAAATGAAATTCTCTCAATTCCCATTCCATTTTAGAAACAGAGAAGTTTATTTTAAGATCCTTAGGCTAGCAGCGTTTAACAAAATAGACGGAGATTTTAAGTGGAATGTTGCATTATTCAGTTTAAGGAGCGAGTACTAACCCCGTTCACAAATAATTTCCACAGCATTGGGCTCCATTAAAACGGACTCCAAGCAGCGTTGGACAGCTGAGCCAAGAATCTCGTCCAGCAGAAAGTTGACCAGGCTGAAAAACCATTATTTCGTTATTCCCAACTCCTTCAAATCGTAGCAAACTCACTTTTCATCGCTAACAAAGCGCCATAGGTTCATTTGCAGATAGTGCGCATCCACCTGGATCTGTTGCAGCCCGTACTTACTGAAAGTTCTTAGCCTCACGCACTCTAGCAATGTCTACAAGGAGAAATATCATTAATATAATGCCACTCTTTACATAATCTCTTACTTTAAGACCAATTTTAATGATCCCCATCACAATTGAGGCCTTGGTGAACTCCACCGAAGTAAATATCTCCACTCGCTCTGAAAACAATCGGTGTATGTTGGACACATAGCTGGACTCCAACTGCGAGGGCGTGTAGTTAGACCAATTGGATCGATATTGTGGTTTGGAGGTGGAAGCAAAGTTACTGAAGTATGTTTTACGACTGGAATCGCTGCTGGCTGTGGTGCGGAATCCTGACGCAGTATTCGTTGTTGCCTCGTAAAGGCTGGCCACCACCGTCTCGATGCTGCCCAGCTCCTCCACCACGCGCTTCATCACTGCCCGCACGGATCGCGGTTCCAAGCAGTTGAGCCAATCCCGTGTCTCGACGCTCTTGCGCAACATTTGCGATATGTTGGTGCCCTGAAGCCGTACATAAGAGTCCAGAAGTGCCTGTGCCGTTTCCCGCATCTCTGCACAGATCTCGGTTTCGTGGGTCAGTGTGGCACTGTTCTCCGAGTCGATTTCGTACAGGTCATCCACCAAAGCGATCTAAGGAATATGTTTATTATGGAAATTGTAGATAATGCCAACAAAAGAATGCTTACCAGTATGTGGACGCCCTGCTGCTCTAGTTCCAGACACGTTTTGGACAGCACTAGCAGCAGATTTGGTGGACTGGAGCTAGAGGCATCACCAAAACCGCACATCACCTTGGCGATATGGCGCAGAAAGCCTATCAGCAAGTTTTCTCGAATGCCCTCCACGCAAAGGGCGCCCTTGTGCTCTGCCTTAATGTTGAACGACCAATCGGTGCGCAGGAATATAAGCAAATCCTGCAGCACGCCTTTGATCTTCTCCACCATGGCCACATACAGGTTGCTGATCAGATCACTGAGATTCAGACCAGCAGCTGCATCGCTCTTGGCGGAAACCAGAGACAATCGAACCGCACTCAAGCTATCGGCAAAGTGATCCTTGAGGTTCTTGGCGTGGGCATCACAGAGTTGGTGGGCAGCCGATATAATAATAGAGACTGTGTTGCGTTGCACCTCCAAGCCTCGACAGATGTTCCGCATGGCTTGCAGGCGCCGATGCAGGCGATCCAGAGCCCGCAGCATCACCTGGGTGTCCCCAAAGCCAATGTCGGACTCAACGCGATCCTGGACAAGATTCAGATACTTGTCAATGTTCTGGTTGAGGAAGACATTCAGCTCCAGCAGGGCGTTCTCCTGGAAGTCATCACTAAAAATGGAAGGGATATTAATATAAAAGTAAGATGAGAAATTAATAATAAATATACCGCTCTTGCTCGTAATGCTTGGCCACAAACATGTCAAAGTAGGAGGTCACGACCAGCGCCAGGTCGTTGAGGAAGCCATCGATGCCCATGTCCACAAACTCGAGCATGTCCCGCTCCGTCTGATCCTGCAGCATGACAATCTGCTCGTGCAGTCGCTTGCCCGCGCAAGTCAGCATTTCGCTGGCCAGATCCGAGGTCTTCTCGTCCAGCTGCAAGAGCAGCTCTCCAATCTCCGTCAACGATTGGGCTGTGTTTCCCGCTCTTTGAAAGTCCTTCCGCAATTGTTCCTTCAGATCCGCCATAATGGCATCGCAATCTCGCTGGATTCCGTCGAACGAGGGCTGCCTGCCGTATTGGGCGAACACCTTCTGGGCGTGCAGGTAATCCTGGACAGCTTGGGCGTAGTTTTGCTCCTCGATCAGGGATTTTAACTTGGCCGGGAGCGTGGATAGGAACTGCAGTCGCTTGAGCAGCGAATGTTTCTCGGACAGGCGACAGAGTTGCGATCTGGTGCCCTGCAGTGTCCCAGTTATCTGCTCACTAAATGAGGTTATAGATTGCATCTTGGTCTTCAGCAGATTCACATCCGTTTCCATCTGCTTGAAGTCATCTTTCATTCGGCGAATTGTGTCCGTGGCGGAGATAAATTTATTGTAGTTCTCGTAAACAAGAGTCTGCATATCCGAATGCAAAGTTTGGGTGTCTTTTACCACCGCCGCTTCTGTATCCATAATTTGCCTCAGGGAACAGTCCTAAATTCATGAATAATAATTAAAACATACGTCCAGTAATTGGATGTTACTTCAGCGTATTTCCATACCCACCTTCAGCAGTCTCTCTAGATACTTTTCCGCATCGAAAGTGGAGCTGTCCATGTCGAAGGGATTGGCTTTAGTTTCAGCCATTTCGCAGACCTTATTTTCTAAGCCTAACTAAACAAATTAATGTAAATCTTCCTATTTTGTTGTTCTTTTACAGATGAAAAGTTACGCAGTGTTGGTAAGTGCCAAATTATAATCTCACTCAACAGCTGACAAAATAATATCGTTATCGATAGCCGAATTGCGCTCCAAAATATATTTTTTAAACCCTGAATTAAAACATAGATTTTGTTTGGTTTAAAAAAACAATTATCCAAACGCTTTGCCCGTTGAGTTCACGCTGTTAAGTATAAGAGTTTTTATATTTTTTTAAGGAACACAATAAAACATTATTTAAAGACACTTAATATTTTGTTTTTGGTGTTTGTCTTCATTTTAATCTTACTCTCATCGTTTGATTTTCGTCTTCAATAAATTTATTCGAAAACTTATATATTTGGTAGTATTCTTTTGTATACTTAAAAAGAAACCAAATGTTCTTTTACTTCAAAGATTGTCACCTATTGATATCGTTTTATTTTTTAGTTGAAAATTAAATAAAAAAATGTATAAATTATATCATCAATGGCAACAGTACGTATGAGTAATAAAATTAAGAGCCAATGCTAAGAGCCTTTAATCCATTTTATCCAACTTATCTTGTCATACCCAATGCATACAATAGAAGCGGGTAAGAGCAGGTCCTTATATATATATTTATATTTATTTATATTTTTTACATTGTTTGAAAGAGTTTATCAATTCAAGTGAAACTTTCTTATCTCACCAATTGCAATTGCTTATAAGATTGACCTCAGCTCTCTTTTCGATCAGAGCTTTGTGGGAAGTTCCAATGAGAATTATTTTACTGATAAGAAACAAATCTAGTACGTTTTCAATTACAGCTTCACTTTCAAAAGTTTTCTTGAAGCAAGCACAACATGAAACTGTATCTGCTCGCTTTAATATTAATTTTTGCTCTCTGGAACTCATTTGCAGCGGGGGGTAAGTAACATAAATAATTTTTATTTAATAAATTAATTTAATTACTCAAACATTTTCCAGATTGTTTGACGGATCCCGTGACAATGCTGTGCATTTTGGACCCAAATCAGGGCAAATAAGTTTGTACATATGTACATCCCTCTTCAATAAAGCACAAAAGTATAACACGAAGTGGGCTTCTGTATTCTAAGTAATTCAACAGTCTCCCCAGACTGAGTTACGTGTGGCAAATCGCATTAAACATTCCACGCCCTCCACCTTCCCACTCGCAGACATCTTTTTTATTTGGACTTTGCTACACTGACAGAGGGCATTTGATTTTCCCATCAAAATTGTAACTCAGTAAAGGAACGATGGTTTGAAGTTGATTTTTCATAGGATTTTGCAGCCGCAGAAGCATTTATTTGGTCAAATAAAGAAGTTATAGTTAATGCAGTTCCTCAAAGTCTTTGAAACATGTTTTCTAAAAAATACTTTTTAATTGGATATGAAGTCATTACCATTGAACCTATTTTAGAGAAACTATTTTTACAATTTGAATAATTTTTGTCCTATGTGTTTGTTAAATTAGAGATATATTTTAGATGATTGTTGTTATATTATTAGTACTATCAGATGATTATAATTATTTATCAAATTTATAAGTTTTATTTAAAATTATTTCCAAATGATTTGTTTGCAAAAGTAAGTCTAACATAGGAATTTATAGATTATTATCGAAGATTAACCTACAGAATTGTTATTTTAATTCAAGAAGGGAACACACTTGTTTTGGATTGTGTGTTTAGATGCAATGGTATATTTTGGTTTCCTAAAGATAATGTAATTAAAAGCTTTTTGAAAGATTATCCCAAGAGTAAGGATTTTGATATATTTTAAAAGGGTATTACTAGATTCCGTACCTAAAGTATAGGCCCAAGTATTCAGTATTTTTTGCTGGTTTCTTTTTATTTTGGTGGGAGTTTGTCTGCCCGCTGGCGACCGTGTCAAGATGAATGAACATGGACAAGTTTTTGCCACTTTCCGAGGGGAGAAAGTTCTCTGTGCTGTATCTTGCATCTGAGTCTCGTTTTACGGCTGCTGCTTCCCCCGCCTTCGCTTCTCTCCCATTATATTTTATCCTGTTCCTTTCCCTCTCGTTTCTTTGTGGCGTCTCATTTCAAATACATTAACATTTTGACCTTTCGCAAAAAAGTTCGAGCTGTTGCCGAGGCCGAATTTAATTTCGAGTTGTGTGCAGATTGTGCAAATCACACGCTCTCCAATACCTCCTCCAAATATCACCTGCACTGAGAAAAACAGAACAATTTATTTTGAAATATTAACTTACTCTCATTATACCTTTGAGAAGGCTTTTCGTTGATCCTTTCCAAGAAAATAGGAATATACTAGGAACACAAAGGTACGAATCTATGAAGTGTTTTAAAAAAAGGAGGCATAAACTCGAGGTAATTGTTTGGTTTGGATTTTAACTCAAAGACAAGGATTGTTTTACCGAAAGTAAAATTAAACCGAATTTCTGATTTACTCTAACTCAACGTGTGCTCATTTTTTCAACTCTACATATAAATCTATAAAAATCCTACACATAAAATTTTTGGTAGTGGAATCAACCATCTTTTACATTGAGTTTGCATTCACTTGTGGGTATATAATTCCCAGCTGGTTTTAGCGCTATGCACCAGAACCCACAAGTCGGACACTAAAAATATATGATTTATAATATATATATAATATATATATATTAAAACTTCGGCTTAAATTTTAAAATACAGAGTATGGGCCTTATAATATGTGGTGTTGAATTACTACTACTGAGTATAGGTTTCATATTATTTGGTAATAAATTAATGCTGATTTTTTCTTGAAGCCAGGAGTATTTATTTTAAACTGAAAACTTATTTGTATGTAGTATAGAAATTACACCACATATTAGAATTGTAGACTTTTCGGTATATGTTCTTAGATATTGAATTAATACGTATGCTTTAATACTGTCCATAGTTTCTTTTTAATACACGTTTATTAATATTTTATTAATATTTCACTTTTTTTTTTGGGTGTGCATACCTGCAGGCACAGGATTCTCAGGTAGTCCTAACACACAGGGACACACACTAGTTTGTAGCGTGAACTTTGCTTTCATCAAACTGAAAATTGAATTTACGTAAGCCAAGCGAAAGTCGCACAAAATATAACAAAAAACAAGAAAGGAAAGCTAACTTCGGGCGGAGCCGAAGTTGATATACCCTTGCAGAATACTCTGTAAATTATATTCTCCAAAATTATTCATATGATGCATTCTTAATACTCATAAAAAATCCCAACTTCCTAACTTTAAAAACACCAAAGTTATGGCATTTCCAATCGTTCAGTTATATGGCAGCTATAGGATATAGTCGGCCGATCCATATGAAATTTGGTAGGTCGGATTAACTGGCCAAAAATAAAACCCATAGGAAATCCCAACTTTCTAACATTACAAACACCAAAGTTATGGCATTTCCGATCAATCAGTTATATGGCAGCTATAGGATATAGTCGGCCGATCCTTATGAAATTTGGTAGGTCGGATTGATTGGCCAAATATAAAACCCATAGGAGAGCCCAGCTTCCTAACTTTACAAACACCAAAGTTATGGCATTTCCGATCAATCAGTTATATGGGAGCTATAGGATATAGTTGGCCGATCCCGGCCGTTCCGACATATATACTGCGTGCAAAGGAAAGAAGGGTGTGTGCAAAGTTTCAATTCGATATCTTTAAAACTGAGAGACTAGTTCGCGTAGAAACAGACAGACGGACAGACAGACGGACAGACAGACGGACAGACGGACAGACGGACAGACGGACATGGCTATATCAACTCAGGAGGTGATCCTGATCAAGAATATATATACTTTATAGGGTCGGAGATGTCTCCTTCACTGCGTTGCACACTTTTGACCAAAATTATAATACCCTCTGCAAGGGTATAAAAAGACTGAAATGCGGGAGGAAGGACGAGAAGGCTCTGTAAAACTCGAACGTGTCAAGGTCAAGTTGCCATTGTCCCAGCTCTCCCACCCACCAAAATCCCTGTGTGCGCAACAGGAAAAGCTGCCACCTCTCCCTTTTCCACACCACTCATATGTTTTGTGCAGTTTGAAGTGCGCCAAGTCGTTAAATTAATTTCAGTGCACTCAAAAGCAGGAGCAGCGGAAACTGGAGCACAGCGCTCATTTTAAACGGATTATGTGCACGGCATTGGAGTGGGTGGTGGGTGTGCGGCAGGTGGTGGGGGTGGGTGTTTCGGGGGCAGAGATTACCGGCAAGTGGCCGCGCCAAGTGAAGTGAGGCTGCGTGAGTGGACAGCAAATGAAAGGCAAACAAGTCGAGCGCCATAACACACAACTTTAAGCCGAAGTCAAAGGTTGGGCGGTTTTCCAAAAAGAAAATTCTGGGTGGGAAAACTCAAGTGCCATGGCTGATTTCACTTCAAGCTTTTCAGCTGACACTTAAAAGTCATTTGGCTGGAAAAAAATGGCACAAAATGGAACACTAAGTGAGTTCGAAATATGTGCACACTTAATAGGGAATTATTGGCAGAATCATAGGCGTTTTGCCAATAAATTTAATTTTTAAGTTATACGTCACTTTTTAAATCACATTAAAATGGTTGAACTGGTGTATTTTTTTAATCAACTTAATTTAAATTAATATGTGCCTTTACTAACATCTGTATTTAAGGTTATCTATTTTCAAAAAATGTAACAATGAGCCCAGCAAAATCCACTTATATAACGCATTTCAAAGTTTGATTTATTTATTCCTTATAATATAAACTGATTCAAATTAAAATAAAAAAATTAATTTTTGAAAGTTGTGTGAAAGATGGGGTTTTGTTTTTTATTTTTATTTGCATTTTGTGCTTATTTTTTGGAATGTTGGACAAAAATTATTTCGATATATGATTTAGTTCTAGATATATATTTAATAAAATATATATATATATTTAATATAAATATTGCACAATACATTTTCAAAATGGAAATACTCCCTGTAATACAAAATATTTAAATAAAACGATCGTAAATAAATATAAGCAATATAATTAGCCCCAATATGCGAAGTTTTAAAATTATTCCAGATGTTCAACATCCAATTTAATGTAAAATTATATCCCCAAGGAAATATGTTTTCACTATCGTGATTTGCCAAAGCATGTAAATCATAAAAGGGGAACACAGTTTTGGCCAATAATCCGTTCTGAAATTTATGAGCCTATTGTTTGTTCTTCCGAATTTAAGTGCGGCGATAAGGTTGTCAAGTGTCGACAGTTTTATCAGCCGCCAAAGCAAATGCAATTTAAGTGCATTCGAAAATAAAAACGTGGAGGAGCGTGTAACGCCGAAGGATATGTGCCCATAAACCCAAGCACACGCATGCGAACATACATATGTACATATAAAGTATGCATGCAGATGTATTTCCCACGGAGGATTGGCCTTTGGCGAGCCATAAATCTGCACGCAAAGTGCTTCCGGCCTGCCAGCCAAAAATGGCTGATGATTCTACTTCTTCGGTTGGGGAGCGCTTTAATGACGGCAAAGTGCCGGCCGCAGGTGTTTTTCTTGTGGTAGGGGAAAAGGTGGAAAGAGTGATGGTAAAAGCATCACGCAGAAAGTGATGCAAATGCAACTTCATCTGGCATTGCAGCTGCAACAAGAAATTCGCGGAAACTCTTTCTTTCGGCTGTGTCAACTGATAGGCATTATTTTTACCAATATTCCTCCCTTTAGGCAATTGATTGCAAGAAAACGAACACAGAGAAATAAATAAAATAAAAACTTGACGAGCACTTCATGAATTTTATATGTCACAATATTAAATCAATAAAGTAAAACTTTATTTAAATATTCCATATATATTCCAAATATCCAAATGTTTTCTAAAAAGCCTTCTTTATTCTTATTTTTGATATTTTTGGCTTAGGATATTCTTTTTTTAACAGTAATCGTTTTTTATCTTTCTGTTTTTTGTGTTAAGGCATTTGAATGGGAAATCATTTTAATTTTTCTATTCCCAATATAAAAAATGTGAATAACTCATACTTGTTTGTTGGGTGTTTTTTATAGTTTTTATTGAGTTAACTGGAATTAACAGTATTAAATCTTTAAATTTGAATTGGTATTAAACGTTTTAAGTGGACGAAGCATAACTTGATTTATTAAATTATATATTTTGGTTTAATTTGCATCAGATTTTCTAAGAAATCGATGTCCCTGATTTCTTTCAGTGTGGCCCCTAGACCTGGTTCCTCCTCCGCCGTCGTGTTTCTGCTGTCAGTTGGCGTTGGCGTTGTCAATTTTTTATTGCCCTTTGGCAGATGTGTTTGACTGCTCAGGAATGGAGGTGGCTGGGTCGGGATGCTGTGTATATTGCGCTTTCGAGGTTAGCGGGTCACGTGCCGCTCTCGACCTGCTCCTTCGACATTTGCTGCGACAAAATCAGCGCCGTGGCATCTTCGCCAGCAATTGAATTCAAATGAAGCCGGGCCAAAAAGGCGGCGACGCCCCCGAAGAATAAATGCGATGCCATAAATCAAGCATAAAAATTGACATTAATTTTGCCCACGAGAGAAAACACCAAGCGATAGAGTGCGAAAGAGAGGGGGGATAGCTATAGTGCGGGGGAGCGAGATGAAGCACTGCTTACGTGTGGGGCTTTTCCGAATTCAATTCGCTGGCGAAATCGAGGAAAGCAAAAGCTCTGAGCATCGATCACGCTTGGAATATTCAAGTGACAATCAACCGAAAGGAGCTCATCTGCCCATTACCCATCCTACATTTTTTTCATTTTCCCTCACCTAATCGAATCTCAGGCAGCGAAAACGAAAAAGTTTTCCATTTAATGCGATTGTGTCTGCATTAGTTTTGCGGTTTATTTCGTTTATTGCACTGCGATTTAATGGGAAATTAGCATTTGGAATTAGGCAATTAAAGTTCGCTCTCAACTATGTTTATAACAATGTGTGGTTTTTGCAAAAATAACTAACTAATCAAACCGCAGACACAACGGCGAAAAGTGCTGACCTCAGAAACGTAATTCCGTTTGTGCAGTGAAACGAAATAAAAGCATTTTATTCCTAAATATAGAGTATAGAAAGGGTTTATGTGGGTGTTCCGCTTTTAAGGGGTGTTTTGGGGAGATTCTAGGTACATTAAGTTATCGACTGTTGACAAAAATAACCGGAAACAGGCCGAAATTGATGGCCTAATGTTTGTGTGTATCTCTCTTCTGTCACTCTCCCCATTTTATAGCATACTTTTCAGCGAATTGCTTTGTATTTGCAGGCACTGAAATGTTTACGTGTTTGAGAGCATTCGGACGGAGTTTATGACCATCTGGGGACTTCATCTGGCTTGCACTTCACTCCGGGACCCACAAAAACACTTCATTGCTTTGTCCGGCCTGTCAAATGAATGCTATTTCAGTACAAAATCGGAAAATAGCCACAGTCCACTAAAAGAAACTCGGTTGTCAAAGGTCAAAAGGTAGATAAACCCAGTGGAAGTGCTACAAAAAAATATTATCCTTTTCGCCGTGAATGGATAAAGATCTTTTTGTGCGATTCTCTATGTTAATAAAGGTAATTGCCATGACGACTGTAGCGCTGCTGAAAGCAAAGTCCAGCAAACACACATGTGTACAGTGCAAATTCAATAACATGAAAAAGCATGTTCTGGACGTAAAGAATTAACGATTGCCCCAAAATAAAAATATATATTTTTTATTTTCTTATGGTCGATTCCGAATTATAAGATAAACAACATATCTTGTACACAGAATAACGTATATATGTTAGTACTTGCTTAAATTTCAAATATTATTTTCTCATTTTATTCTTAAGTTAAAACTCTCTTTAACTCGATTTTTCCATGTGACACATTGGCTATTGAGTTAGAGAAGTTCAACTGTATATGTATACCAACTCGAATATCCCGACGTGGACAGATAACAGACGGGTGGAAAAGGCCAAAGTTCTCACGTGACAAGGCGATGTGGGAGGGGAGTCGGGTGAATCCTCGACAGACATGGAATCAACAGTTTACCTGGCTGGGTGCTCCTGCTGTTGCCCCACAGGTTTGGTCTGGCTAAATGGCTTAAAACCCGACCGAAACTGACAACAAATACAGCTGACGATGATGATGATGATGATGGGGAAATAAAAGGGGGCGACAGGAGAAGGCACCATTTTCCAGACAGAGGCGCATGCACAACGGCAATTACTCATGGAAATAGTTTCGGATGAGGTTAGGGGTGGGTGAAAACGGGGTTTTCATGAGTTACGGTTAGAATTTCCGTTGCTGGGGATACGCCCGCACACAGTTTCCCACCCCACACGCCCCCTTTCAGGCCTTTTGTTTATTTGTTTATTCTGCACTCCGTTTGCTCAAAATCAAAATTCCTGTTGCTGAAGCGCTTGTTTTGCTGTTGATTTTCCACAGGCCAAAGAGGAGCCGTTAGGGGGAGAAAACGACTGAATTCGGGGGAAATTGTGGCTATCAATACCAGCGACATAATTTGCATCGAGCTCGCTTTTCCTCGTTTCTCGTCACTTTTGGACATGCCAGCATTAGCAATGCGAAACAAAGCTCAAAATGTAAACGTATTCGAATATGGCTGATGCCGATTGTGATGCTTATGCTGCTGTTTTGTGCCATGCATTCCTGCTGTTCTTGGCATCCTCGAGGCCACAGGACAATCAGCATGCATGATTTAACATTTCCCCAAAACAAACATCCAAAATGCCATAACACACTTTGAGGACTGTTCCATTGCTCGAAATCGCTTAAATCTTTTTAAATTACGGTCAAATAAATGAAGTGAGTTATTGTTTTGTGAATATACTTAATATCACTTTATAGACATTTCATATTTTCATTATTGTTTGTATTTTTATTAATAAGCAATTGTCTTTGTTTTCACAAATTCAGCTCTTAAGAAATTTATGAAAAAATGTTTTCATCGATCTAAGACAATTTCGAAATTAATTTATTAAAAGCCTTTGTATATGACATTTATGTTTACATTCAAATTAAATATTTTATTTAATACTCGATTGTCTTCAAATTGTTGAAAGATATCACTATGGTAATGTGTATGTGTATTCTTAGACAAAATAAATAGATTGCATTTAATTTTTAGAGAAAGGCGAATGTGAAAGAAGGAATGGGTTTTCCTGTCAGAAACCATATGCAGCTGTATGTTTGCAAAATGTGAATGCAGAAAAGGCAAGCCGCTGCACATAACTAACTGGGGACTTGAATTCAGTTTTGGGGCATATTTTGCGCCAATTTCCATACAAATCTCTCGCACACGCGGGCTTCTCACTCACTTACACTGCCAACTGTCGATCGTAAATGGAAAACAGTTTGCATAGTTTCTCCCCAAAAACTAAACCCACGAAACTCCGTATGAATGGAACCAAACAAAACAAAACAAAGCAAGGCCCACAAGAAAAACAAAGGCCCACGCATGCAATAAAGAAAAACAAAAGCCCGAAAAGGTGGCAGCAACAACAACTATGGAAGGAGCAACAATAAAAACAAATTCCAACTGAGGCTGAGAGCTAGGAGAAAATTAAAAAGTAAACACAAAAATTCACGTGCTCCGCATGCGATAACAGTAGAGGTTGCCAAGGGGGGGCGGAAGCAGTGGGAGCGAGGGTGAGAGTGACTTGGTTGTGCGGCTGCGCTGTGAGCGTAGATAGTGGGAGCAAGCGAGTGGAGCAAAGGGCGCATGATCAAGGAATTGGAATTTTTACGCTGTGGGGGAATTTCTCTCATGCAAAAATTTTGTTTACCGCTATGATGACGTATGCCGTAGGAGACCGCAAGGCATATCGGGATTATCCAAATTACAATTTCATCAACTATCAAAAAATAATTGTCAATAAAACTATTTTCACGTAAAACTACTTTTTGTTGAAGAAGTTTGAGTTCTTTTTTCAGTTTATTAATTTTCTAATCAAAAAATTCTGAAAATGGTATGCAATAATGTTATTAATTGGAAAATTAGTCAAAAAAATCTCTAAAAGTTTGAAATCGCCTTTGAAGTGCGGTGTTCTTTTTAAATAGCATACTCTCGGACTCCTGTGTACATGGCTTCCAAATCTCTGGAGATTACAGTGGCAGAGCGGTAGGTACTTTGCAGATCCTGTTGGCCCACAGCATCAACTCCCCTTCCCCTTTCCCAACCCCTCTCACACTTTACACCTGGCTGCGGGAGTTTACTTTGCATAGAGATGAGAGTTGAACCTCCTCACTTGCAACGTGCGTATTATTTATGCGTAGACATTGTGGCGCCGGGAAAGAGATAGAGACTAATTCCAAGAGAAAAGCACTAATGAGAGAGAGAGCACATTAATGGGGAGAGTCTTTTGCATAAATACGCGAGAGTGGCGCTTGGATCCTTTAGAAGTTCGTGAAGCTTCGAGGAGAGCGGACGTGCGCTGCTGCTCCTGCGAAACCCTCGCTCTCGGGCAGCTATATTCTACCAACATATGGCCAACACACTCACACACACGGTTACACACGCACACCTGTACACCTAGCGCGCGCGCAAATCGCCGAAATTAAAACAAAGCAAATCGGAAAATGCTTAAATGTCCACGTGAAACGGTGCACAAAATAATCGAGTAACGAAAACAAATCGAATCAGTGAAATTAAAGTGGAGTTATTGTTTTTTGGAAAAAATCAATGCCGTTAACCAACGCACACGGATACACATAAACGCACACGTGTGCTCTAAAAGCCAAAACACACCAATACAACCAGACACACACACATACACCCGCAAACAGAAGGCCTAACAGAGTGAAAGTAACGGAATTAGCAGCACAATTGTGAGTGAAAGTAGAGTGCATAAAAATAGAAGAAGAAGGGGAGAAGGAAATACGAAGATTTAAGGAAGAAGCCTTAATGAATGCAAATCACACTTGGCGACTTTGCAGAGTTGGGCGCTAAATTCTTTAATCTCTCCGGCTCTTATTCTTTTTCTTACCCTTCTTCTCATTTATATGCATGTGTGTGTGCGTGTTTAAGTTGGTCATAGTTTAGACAAAAACAATAAACCAAAAAGGAGGACTAAAAAAGCATGCAACAAAAACAAGCGGCAACAGCAGCCGCCAACGCAGAAGCTACCTGAGCAAGATAAACACGCAAAACAAAGCGAACTGGGTCAGTAAGCAAAAGGCGGAGGAAGGAGAGAGGAGGAGGAAGAGGATAAAGGAAAAGGAGCAGGTAGAGCGGCCAGAATGTTGCATGTGCTGCAACCAAATGTGTAGCATACTTAATGGTAAGTCACTCAACACACGAAAATCCTTGCATTCCTAAAGCCACGCATATTTAACCTTGAAAATAACTTAAACCTAAAAGGGGGAGGGGGTGTGTGTGTAAAAGAGATGCATGGCAAGGGGGGGTTTAGGTCCGCTCAAGGATATGCGCTGCGAGTCGAAAAGTAAATGTCGAAATGCCGAAAGGGGCAATAACAAAAGGACGGCAGCAGTAGAAGCAACAGCAAAAAGAAGCGGGAAACGGAATAACAGTAAAATTAAATATCCTTGTGAATGTTGCGCTTGCAGGCGTCATTCCTCCCCGAACCCATGCCCACCACACTCCTTTCCGCCCCCTTTAGCAACCTAATGTTCATCCACACCAAGGCAAAAGAATTTTCTTTTATCCATGCAGAGTAAAATGTTTGAATACTTTCTTAATTCACACAATTCCCAAAAAAAAATTAAATAAAAGAAATAATTGCCGTATTGTTTGGACTTCAAATCGTAGCTACAATCTCAAAGGTTTTTTTTAAGTGTAGACCATTTTTGTTGTCCTCATAATAAGCTAAAAAAGAGTTTAAACTGAGAAACGGTCCTTATTATTATTACGATACAAAAATTATATTTGAAAACACAATTAATATTGGTTTGTTTTTGATAAGATACAAACTGGTTTTAATCTTTATTGGGGTATTTTTCTTCAGTGCAGAGCCCGCGTCCAGAGTCCTTCTGCGTTTGTGTGTTTAGCCTGCTGGTGTGCTTGTGTGCGCCTGATGTGGGTCATAAATGTTACTCCATTTTTACGACCAGCTTGCACACGACGATGGCGCTGGAGCAGAGCAGAGCAAAAAGCGAAAAGCAAAATGAAAGAGCTGCCAGCATAAGCAAATGGCAAGGATATGGCGGGAATAAGCCCGAATAGACCAAACTGAGGAAAAAGGCAAGGAAAAGGGACATAAAATGGCCAGCGATGTCGAGGGCAGCTCCAAACATTAAGCCAAACAAATACATATAAATATTCATTAGGGTCCCCATTCAGATTTGGTTTTTTTTTAGTCCCTTAGTCTTTACCAAATTTACCAAAAATTGGAATTAATGTTATTAGCCGGCATTAGGCTTTCGCTGAGAAAAAATAACTTTAAAATAAAAATTCGATCAGCACCAGTCTTTCCTTTCGTATTGCTAGAAAAAATAGGCAAACTTCGATGAGCTTTGCTGGAAAATAATGCAATTGCGTGTTCGTGCTGTAGTTGAAATGGCATGTTGCAATGCTTACTGCACTTGTAAGTGCAATTTCAGTTGCAGCTGCTGCTCTAGTGGCAATTAGCAGGGTGTCTCGGCGACATTTACAGCGGTCGCCGGTTTATATAATAGTCGTGTCAGCCTTTATGGCCCGCAACTGTTCCATTTGCGGTAGGCATCGCGTGACCTTGAGTGGGTGGAAGTGGGGCTGGGTGGGTGGCATGCAAATCCATTGAAAGCGCACGGCTGCAGTTCAAGGCTATTTTTACGTTACGCAAGCAACTGCAAACACAGATACACACCAACATCCAGTGTGTATATGTGTGTGTTTGCGTATCCTTGAGCGTCAGTTGAGCGCCGGGCATGTTGCATGCGTTGTCGCTGTCGCGTTGACATTTTCCCCATTTTCCACACTGCCACTAAGGTCCTGTTCCCTTTCTATACGTCCCAAGTCATACAATATACATATATGATTAGGTACCTATATAACATATTTTGTATATAGCTGGCTTATGCAATCGTTGGCAATTTTTTCTCTTTCTTTTCATTTTCGCTTCCTTCTCTTTGTTTCCCCTAATTAACTGAACTTAGGTTATGCAATCACAGCAAAAGCTTCAATCCTTCTATAGTATATGCAAGAGGGCAGTTTAATAATGCTTCATATTAATTATTGACAGCACTATCAGTTGAAAGCCAAGTTAGCTCCAATTTCAGAATTCTGCTTATAAATCTTCTGCGCAATAAATCACTAAACTTTTCAAAAACACACATAAACCACTGATGAATATTTTCAAATTTGAAATTTAAGATTCAAATAGTTTTGGGTTTCTTGTTCTAAATGTTGTTTGACAAACTTTCATCAATTAAATTTCTATTCAAAAAAAAAAAAGAAGCAAATACCTAAAGTTTTAAAAATGCAGGCAATAATTAAAATACTACAATATTGAGTATGAACCCGTGATAATCTTCTGTCAAAGGGCTTCACTGTTTGCAAAACGTATACGCAATATTCCGTTGAATGCAATATGTTGTTGGGACTTATACCGTATGTAACTTTCTGCTCCATTCCACCCCATTAAGCTTTCCCTTGCCTTTGCCTCAATGTCATTGCATATTTGAGAAGGTTTGTTTAATCGAAACGCGGACGACTCAAAGCTTATATATATATAATATATATGTGGGGGACTACAGGCGCTGGGGGCGTGGCATGTGTGCGTGTTAACCTCCGACAGTCTCTGGCCCTGAAATATGACATAAGTGCAGGAACTAGCTGTTACGCCTTATAACTGTTATCGCAATGGATAGTCATTGAAGTCGCGCCCACAAACTAATCAGTTAAGCAGAATGACAGTGCCTAGCTATCGCATTATCCTTACTTCCACCTGTCTAGCCATAGTTTTTTGCTGTATATTTCTCATTAGGAGCAGTCTGAAGAGAAGTAGCACTTAACATTTGCTGCACGAAGGCTAAAAGGGATCAGGTCCCGCGGGTTCGTTAATTTCATTAAAAAGTTGTGCATCGAAAAACTTGCTAATTGCGGCCAACAGCAAACTAAACATAAAACCAAAAAAAAAACTCGTAACAAAAATGTATTTAATATGTAAAAGCAAACAAACTAGGTTATTATTAGTTATTTGCTTTACAGGTACTTTCAAAATGATGAGTTGTACGTAATTTAATGAATAAAGTCGGCCAAATAGATCAATTTATAATGCATAAAGTCGGACACAATTACTCAGCAAATAGAAGCATTTATCAATACTTAATGGTAATGGCACGCAACTCTCATTTGCCTGGGACTTTGTCAATATTTTCGCTGGAGTTAAGGTCAGGAATTGGATTTGAATGTAATTTGAGACTTGACTTGTGTTTACGGCGGCTATAAATGCAAATCAACGGAACTGGGCAAACTGCACAAATGCCGCAACATAAACTTGGCCACGAAACAAATCGCGGCAAGGAACAGGAAGGCGAAAGCAACTAAAAACAATTTGCCGTAATCAAAACGAAATCAGCAAAGCGCAAGCCGCAGCGTCGCAGCGGAAAGTGGAGCAGCTATGGCCGGAAAAGCCTGGGAAAATTCCAGATGAAAATCGAGCCTTTGATGCCCTACAAAAGAGGTCATTGCCAAAATTAAGATTAAATCGAATATTTTACGATGAGGAAAATTGGTATTTAACCATAAATCTCAGATTTATTACCAAAGTGTCACAAAAATGTCGAAATGAATTAAGTAAATAAAACTAGATATGGGGTTATAAAAAAAATTCATTTACCCAGAAAAGATAAAACAAAAATGAAAATCTGTTATAAAAAACAGATGCATAAAAACTGACACGCATTTTTTAATATATAATCTTGATATGATTAAAAGATATGTATACGTAAATTTGTATAATTAGTCCTACATATTCAGATTGGCCTTTGGGTGATATTTTTTTTTTTGCTGATCCGATATGGATAGACAGATGTGCCTTGTTTGGAAATTTAATGTTCGAGTCTTCCACTAGCAAGAAAAAGTTGTTTCAGAGCAAACCTTTTAAGGCCAATGACGGTCAAATGAGTGGTAGTTTTGTCAAAACCATAACCAGGTTAATAAAGCTTAACTAACTATAGGAACTAAAAATTGTTTCAGAAAAATTCGCAAGTATTGGCTATAAGAACAAAATGTTAAATCCAGAATAGTGCTGTTTGATTGATTACATTTATTCTCATTTGTTTATGGGAAAGCAGATTTTAGAAAGGATTTTATTGGAGTCAAATAAAATGTTGTCAAGAAAGTTCTATGTACCCACAAAACATTTCTGTTCTTATTAACTTCCCTCTACAATTAAAAAAAATTTAATATATTTGAATTAAAATAAGTTTCAAGAGGTTAGACAAAGCTATCTATCGTCCAAATTTAGCATGTTAAATGTGGGGTACCCCCATCTAGTTAGAGTAACCTTTTGCAAAAATCATGAGAGCGGGTGGCGCTGTTTTCCAGGCAAAAGTCAACAGACAGGCACGGCTGCGTCCATTCAGGTACTCTGGTATTCCGGTTCTGGCCAAGAGGCAAAAACCCGGGGAGTCGTCATTATATATTTGTTGTCACTTGAAAAATATTTGTGCTTTGCGCTTGATTTATGCTTTAGTCATGGTGGGGAAACGGGTGAAAAATGGGGTGGGATGTAGGGGGATATAGTTGCAAATGGCAAACAATGCGGGAGCTGTGAGCGTGGAACTGGCGGATTGTCGAGAGTCAAACTGAGAACTGAAAACTGGACTCTTGCGGTCGGGATATGCAAATGTTGGACGGGCAAAAAGTTAATAGAATCGGCTGCCAGGACCACAGAACCATCCAATGCAGGTGTAGCTATCTAGCTATATTCCCCATTGACTCCGGCTAAATGTATCCAGTTGGGAGGTGGGGTTTTTAGGGGGAATGGGGAAAAGTAGGGATGCTTTTCCAGTTCTGTTGTCACTGGCAGTCGAATGTTTGCATAACGCAACAAAGGCCAAAACAAAAGCTGCCACAAAAAGGGTTCAACATAAATATTTTCACCCGGAACGAGCCAAAAGAAAATCGCATTGATGGCAAACACGCACACAAAAGGCAAAAAGGGAAAAGGTTTCTGTGCCGAATTAACAATTCAATTTAAACGGACCGGGGGAAAACCGCTTGACATCTATTTTCCAACGTGGAGGTGGGTGTGCGGGTACTTTGACACAGAACTGAAGCCATGGGACGGGTTCAAAGGTTGACGCACACACTTGGCAATGACAATCGTTTGTTTTGCTGTCAATTGTTGCTGTCATTCCCAACGCTGTCGCTTCTGCTTTCGCTGTTGACTTTGGACACACAATTTAATAAAGGCTTAAAGTTGCTGCAAGGGCAGCAAGACGAGAAAAATAAAAGAAAAGAAAGGGAATATATAGGACGGATAACGGGGGAAGAGCTCAAAACTTTTGCCATTTGCCAGGCCAAAAACTTTACCGTCAATCGTTGTTGCTGCTTTTGTTCTTTTCCATCATTTTGTTGTCCCAGGTGCTCTGTCCCGCCCACCAGTCGCCCGGCTGCCACGCCCACATTGCGTGCAGCGAAACTCTTTGACATTGTCATAGTCTGTCCTTTTCTGCGGTGGAGTTTCATGTCCTTGCCAAGCGTGTCCTGCCCCAAAGTTGCCCGTCTTTCGGTCCTTCGCTTTTCCCGTTCTTTGGGGAGGGAAAGCTTTATTAAATTTTCGCTAGCTTATAATTCAAACTGTAAGCAGACAGCACAAATAAAAGGGAAATACGGGGCGTGGCGAAAGGGAACTGGTAACAGAGGGGTTTTCTGTTGGCTAGTAGTTACCTTTGTCCTGGTTAATGCTTATTCCTTGGCGTCTTTGCTGCGCACAGAGAAAATATCTTAAGTATCAGCAAAGGAAAAAAAACATTTTTGTTTTATTAAAATCTAACCTAAATTACTTAAGAAAATGCCTAGAAGACCATAAAAGGATATAATAAGAAGTTTTTAGAGGTAACTTAAAAAAACATTGTAAAATTCATTAGATCGAAATTTGTTGTTTATATGAAATTCTAAAAATAGCATGGTTGAGTTCATCCCCAAATTCAAGATGCAATGTTTGGGTTACTGTTTAATGCCAAACAATCGGAACCGAAAACCGAATTTCCAAAAATTGCTTTTGTTGTTATTTTTTCGTTTCATGCCGATAAACAAATTATTATTTGTTGTTTGATCGAAAGAAATATCATAAATATGTCTAGCCTCTGCGCCTGAAATTCATAAATAATTATGCGCAGGAAAATTCTGAAAAATGTTCAAGCAAAATTCCTTTGTTCCAGATGGTTGTGTTTCTTCTTTTGCGTTTACGATTAATATTTAAATGTATATAGAAAAACATATTTGTAATAGCCGCCTTTTTTTCTCACTGTGCTGAGTGTGCTTTTTGTTTTTGGCCGTCTGGCTCCCCCGTGGCGCAGACGTCACCATCATTTTGTTTGCGTATTTAGATTTTAATTTGCGATAGAAACTTCTTAATAGGATTTCACTGTCTCGCTGCTTTCACTTTTGTCTCGTTTATACTTGGGTTCTTCATGGATTTCCCTCCTTCCCACTTTCTTGCACACACATGCTGACACATTAGCAGACATGGAAAATATTGTTTCGACATTCCCATTTGGTTGTCAGTTGGCGTGAAGCGAACTCCTTTCCGCCTGCTAATGAAGCTTTAATTTGGCAGCAAACATTTTTGTGCCTATTTAAGTGGACACAGGAAAATGCGAAAACTGATAAGGAGTGGCCGAAAGAAAAGCGAGAGAGAGGTGCTACGATACTCTTAAGGCTTTTAGACTATCCTTGGGTTTCTTTCTTAATTGTTTAACTTGACTTTGCCCCACCCGCTTTTCACCTTTCTTCCTCTTGTGTCCTCTTGTGGGCATCGCGGTTTTCCGCTGACGTCGCTGTGGCTGTTTCTTCACCCAGGTTATCTGTCTCCCTTATCGTTCCTCGCCCACCAGCGTTTACACATTTTTGTTCTCATCTGCTGGATGCGTGGGCAGCTGCTGAATTATGTAATAAGCGTAATTGGCTTTGTCTGCCAGGAGCAAGGGGGCAGATCATTTCTGTTTTAATTTATTGTGACTTTGATAAGCGGCAATTGGGCGCAAGTGACATAAATTACCCAAGACAATACTTCAAGATGAACGCCAACGTGTAAAAATCATAAATAAATAAATTTATGCTGTCTAGACGAGGGGGGAAAGGGAGATAGAGCCAATATCGATTCCATTCATTAGGTAATTGCTTCTTTCGGGCCAAGTCATACATTTATTCAGAGACCCACAAAATAATCGACTCGAAACGAAATCAATGAAAAAACCTAACCAACCGTATTCTGTCTAGTCCCTTTTTCCCGGACTTGAATTCATGTTAAACACAATTAAGTTTAACTTTAAGGGGTGGGCTATATATGGGATATATGATGATGATATTGGGTGGAGTGGCCTGGGAAAGTGTGCAGCTTGTGGCATACGGCTGGTACATGACATGTGGGCCGGGCCATAATGCGGCGACAGATACTCTGGGCTAACACGATAAACGTTTTAAGTCATCGAATCAAGTTGTTGCTGGGATAAAAAAAAAACGTAAACTATTGCTATAAATTCGCTTAGTTGATGCTGACAGCCAGACATGCAAGTTGGAGCGGATTTCCCGCCTTCCCTCAACTCCCACCTCATATTTATAATCAGGAGAAGGATGTGGGGTGGGCAGATCCTTAGAGCAGGACCTGCAATCTGACAAGAGACCAGCTGGCATCTGCTTCCGTCACTCAAGTGTGCTGGATTCGGAGCATGAAAGTGGCTCGCAGGTACGGCTCCATCTGCATCGCATGATGATCATTAACTAGACGATGCTGCTGTGGCTGATGAGGATTTTGTACTGGCTCTACTGCACTCAAGGGAGTTTTGCCTGTCCGGCTGTAGTCAGTCAGCCAAGAAAAGTCCTGGCTCACATGAGTGTCCAAGACAGTACTGTAAAACATGATAATGCTATTTCTGTACTTCTGGAGAGAAAACTTATGTCTTAGCTTATTTTAGGTACGTTCTGATTCGCATTTAAAATAGTTGTAGTTTATACAACTGAAGAGAACATATTTTCGATTAAATATAAAATCTCAATGTTCCTAATAAAAACACATTAAATAGATATTGTTGTTATTGATTTAAATAAGCTCCAAAATATGCATCACCAATATAATTGTTTTATTTTTGATTGAAATAACGATGCCTAAAAGTGTGCTAAGCAATGTTATTTTGAAATGAACGAACTTGGAATTGGTATCTTTATTATGTTTGGTTGTTTTATCAGAGTAACAAATTTGATGTCCTTTTTTCCCTAGGGCAACTATTTGAGAACATTGTTGCACATTGTGCACTGTATTAAAGTGTGGTCTACTTTTCATCGCGTTGACAATGCACTATGGGGAATTTGACCGATTTTTTGGAATAAATTAATAACTCGCGAACTATGTAACATATTTCAGTGAGGTTTTTTTTATAGTGTTCTACATACCTATACACACCTGTTGGAAAAGTGAAAGTATACCAAAATTTTTTTTTTTTTTTAATACAAATTTAGCTCTATATGCTCTTAATTTCCAATTTCAATGTTGTACAAAAAATCATAGTCGTTTTCTTCTTCATAATTATCAACATCTAAAGACTCGTCTCCAGGTTCATATTCGCATAATAACAATTAAATGACTTCTGGTGGAAGAGCAAGCAGCTTATGTTTTCGGACGCGCTTCTTCAAATGATCAAAAGATTGGTTTCTAAAAAATTAAATTACGCGAAAAGTCGCACGAAGCGCACGATGAGACAATATGTTCTGAGTTCGGAATTAATGACTCTACAACATGGATATAGACACTTACTGAACAAAGTTGAACATTTTTTTAAAACTCTATTGAAAGTTTAACTTTCTTTCCAAAACCCAAACGAAAACATCACCTGCTACATTTACAAATTGTTAAAATTGGACGCACATATTAAGCAATATATAAGTATTTTTACACAGAACATACCTTAAGAATTGGAAATCATTTCAAATTTGACTGTCTTACGTTATTTTGTTGCAGAGATAATGATTTGAAAGTGAGCTTCAAAGTTAAGCAAAATGTAAACAAACCATGTGCGCTTGCAACAGCTGACTTTAACAGTTGGTATTTAAATACTAGACTTTTAAGTTAACATTTGCGGTATGTTACCAAACAGCTTGATGTTTTCCTAATACATTAAAACAAAAAAATTGAAAATCGGCATACTCTTAAAAAATACATTTATTCCAAAAAATCGGGCAAATTCCCCATAGTGCAATGGCCAGATCGGACATTTTGGCCATTACTAATAATGGGAGTGGGATGTGTGAGTGGCCCTCTTCCGCCTTCGCTTCTCTGTTGGCGGTGAAAGTATGTCAAGATTTACGCGCATCGTTAAAGCAATGAACAACAACGGCGGCCCTAAAAAGGAGGCACGAAAGAAATGAAAGAAAGTTGTTTGCCGCGCGGAACGTACGTGTGGCATGTGTGTGGGTGTGGGTGTATGTGGCTGTGTGGAAGGGCGTGCCACACGCAAGCGGGCTTCGAAGTGGAATCTCCCGGCTCTTCAGCACTAACGACACGTCAGTCAAAGTCAACACACACTTCAATTTCAGCTGCTGCGGGGGATGAGCCAAAAATTTAACACTGTCGCTTTTTTCGACAACACACAGGCACACCAAAAAAAAAAATATAGCATATAAATGCGCTGTCATATGTGTAGGGCATTGCAACATACTGCGAAAAGTGTAGAGGAAAGTGGGGAGCATGTTTCCCCTTCCTGGATCCCAAAAATTTTTTTGCGCTCTTGCATATTTACTTTTCAACTTTGTCACATGCCACAGACATTCTGATTTGCGACCTCTCTCCATCCGCCAAACGAATGTGTCGAACAGCAGCTAACCGAATGTTTTATTTACAGTGCCCTGCTGCGCTCTAGTCCCCATTTATAACCTTTTTCTTCCTCATCCTTTCTGTCTGTGCTGCAGCTTGTTACATTCTTTCAGAGGGTATTACAATTTGTTGACGGTTTTATAGAAAAAACATCGCATTGTTTCTGAATAAGCTATATGGTTAATCTGCTGTCATTTAACCAAACTAAAATTCATTTAATCAAGAATTAAAGGCTTTGCTAATAACAAGTATTTTGCACAGTCCTTTTTTTCACAAATAGCACATTCGTTTCGTAAAAAAGAATATTGTAAAATAAGTTTTACACTTAGTCAATGAAGTTAATTTTTTTATATGAATATATATTGCATTGTATTTTAGTAAAGCTTAAAAGTTCTGCAGAGTACTATTTTATTGGGTAAATATTTTTTATTTTAATAAAAGTAATTGTTATTTGAAAATAGAAAATAGTACAGTTTTGAAAGAAATTAAAACAAAAATTGTTAAGTACTCAAAAATGTTACCTAATCAAAGGATATTTCAAGGTTCAGTCCGAGAAAGTAAAAGTAAAAGTAAAGTAAAATTTTAAAAAATTGTAACCAAGCAAAATATTAAAAATGTATTTTTCCTTAGAATTATTTATTTTTCAAAGGGTATTCCGAGGTTCACCCCGAGAAAGTAAGCATCTTTTATGTTTTCATTTGGTATTTGTGCATTTCCGCATTGCTGACATGTAAGACATGCCAAGCACACTAACACAAATAAAACTAAGGAGTGCAGCTGCCACGCCCAACTGGAGCTCTAGCTCTGCCCTGGGGTAATTAAAAGTGCTTGCAGTAGCTTCGACTTTCTCATTTCGCTAGCCCAACTCCTTCGGGCAGTTAAACAGTTCCGGCAGAATAAACCAGCTTTTATTTTTGGCTCCACGTTTAATATATTTCACTTTATTCTACCCATTTTCATCTAGCCCATATCAAATAATAATGCCCCTGACTGCCGAGGCCATTACGTATACGCAGTGTTGGGGACTAAGCTAATTTTCTAGATGCTGCCATCCAGCTGAACGTTGGCCGGTCCCCAAGTGTCCGACGGTTTGCATGCGGCACGTACACTCTAAAAGGGGAATATTTCAGAGAAAACCTCGAGAAATCAGGGGAAAGGGGACAACATACCTGCCAGAAGCTGCCAGTCTGGCGACGCTGCTTATAGATGGCATAGAAGGCCCAGCCGGGCAGTTGGACCAGCCCCAAGGCAGCCAGGAAACAGCCAAAAACTGTGACCGGAATAAGAGCAAGGATAACCTCTTTAATGAAAGCCAAGAATGGGTATCTATGGTCTTACCGTGAGCCAAGATGGGATAGCCCACACCTTTGTACTCCAGAGCGGACATGTCGAGCAGCATGTAGATGAGCACGGCGGTCATCAAACCAGGCGTGATAAAACGCCAGCACAGGCGCCAATACCAACCGGTTTCAATGCCCATCATGAACTTGATGTCCGCGCAAAAGCGATTAACACCTTGAAATACAAAAGATTTAAGAATGGGAAAATCGTTATTGTTTTCCGGGGAATGTTGGGAATTTAATCTTATTATATGGTTGTGCTCAGGATTTAACGAATTCTTCAATTAGTAAAATCAAAAGAGTGCTTTTTAATTCAAGAATGCAGGTGGATATCGATAAACCAATGCAGGTGGATAAAGATAAAGCAAGTAATTTACGGGAATCACTGATTGTAGACATGAGCTTAAATTGGGCTTATAATAATGAAGAAAAATCGAATATGTCAGTTCAAGGATGCCATTTATGGTTGGGACTAACCTGGCAGCGCTACTTCATTTAATAAAAGGTAGCTTAATTCTTAGTAAATTGTTGTGTGTAGGCGAATGATGTTTATGCATACATTTTCCCATATTATAATATGGTTGCATGAAATGGGAATCGCACAAATCGCATAGTTACATATCAACCTACCATAAATCCAAGCAACTGCCACCAACTCGCCAATGGCCAGGATCAAGGCGGTGAAGGATACGCCGTAGAAATCCACAAGGTTCAGGATAAACTGACCACCCGGGGTCATGTAAACAATGCTCACGGCGAAGCCTATTACGGCTAGACCAGTGGCCAGCTTCCAAATGGGCGGCGAGCGTGGCCCAAATTGATCCCGGACGACGCGCAGGATGCAGGAGCCCATGCCCACAGTGCTGCCAATGCCTAGGACGAAGAGCATGAGGAAGAAAAGGACCGCGAACATCTTTAGGTAGTTGTGCTTTAGGGCGCCCATGGCGCTGTAAGTTCGCGATAACTTACCTGTGGCACATACTCGAACTTGGCAATGGCCTCCGGATACGAGATGAAGGCCAATCCGGCGCCGCCCTTCACCACGCTGCCAATATCCGTGACTCCAGTCTCACGGGCCAGATTCCCCAGAATCCCGAAGGTGATGCAGCCAGCAATTATGGATGAGCAGGAGTCCATGGTGGTGATTATTACAATGTCACTGGGGGAGAGTTATTTATGCGAAAAGTTAGTGTGAGGGAAAAACGATGTAATTTACCTTGGCTTATAATAGCTGGTTTTTTGTCACAAAAGCTTAGAAACTGGTATCTAAGAAAAAGCACAAGGTTAAGTACCCAAAACTTACTTGTAAACATTCCGATTGAAGTTGTTGTAGCTTGCGTAGGTGATCAGGGTGCCAAAACAGATGGCGAGGGAGAAAAAGACCTGGGTTACAGCAGCATACCAGACGAGTGGGTTCAGCAGCTCACTCCATTGTGGCTTAAAGAAGTATATGATGCCGTCGATGGCTCCTGGAAGAGTCACAGCTCTTAGCAGCAAGATGAGCAGCACCACATAGGGAAATACGCCCAAGAAATAGGCCGCCTTGCCACTGCTTTTGATGCCGCGAATTAGGACACCACCGATAATAAGCCAAGCCACTGCCAAACAGGCGACCAATTGCCAGTTGGGGAGTCCCACTCCATTGTCAATGTTGGGCACCTCATGAAGGATCTCACGTCTGAGAATGGAAATGAAAAAGATTTCTTGTAGAAATACTAACTAAATAATTCAGACTTAATAGTCGTCGACAAGGTGTTTTTAATTTTTAAAAAAAATAAATTCCAGATCCATTTTAATCTGTCCAAGAAATTAACTTATACAAAAACGCAAAAACAACAGCTAAACTGCATTTAAAAAACTTCACATTACTTGCTTCGATGATTTAAATCCTTTGCACTTGTATTTTTTAAATATACGTGATATTTGTTTAATATACGTTATATATTTTGAATACGTCAAGCTACGTATTTTTAAAACTTAATTAGACAGTCTTAATTAGTTGTTAATGAATTCCGTTGTTTTCGTGGAACTCACTCAAAATATAGCTGCGCTGGCGACATCTTTCCGCTGCTATTCAGAGCACTTCCGTCATGGCAATCACTGCCCCAGCTTTCCCAGCAGCGACTCCACGGCAACTCAGAGCCGAAAGAGGCCACCAGGAATCTCAGAGTCAAGGCCATAATACTAGAGTAGTACGTAATGGAGGCGGCTGTGGCCAGGACCTGACCCACAGCCACGCCCTTGAGCAGGGGAGCTATATCGAAGGCCTTGACCACGCCGCGACCCGTGAACTGGCCCAGGGAAATCTCCAGATAGTAGACAGGACGTCCAATTACCAGCAGGGCAATCAGATACGGAATCACAAAGGTACCACCGCCATTCTGGAAGGCAATGTACGGAAAACGCCATATATTGCCCAAGCCGACGGATAAAGATATGCAGGAGAAGAGGAACTCCAGGCCGTTGCCCCACTGCTCAGCCGGCTTTTCCGACTTGGTGGAAATCTCTAGCTTCGTCATTTCAGAGAACTGTGCACTTTGAGATGGCGCGTTTAACTAACCGCAATCGAGATACCCAGACGCCTTGAAACTTGGAAACCCAGACTGCCAGAGACTCAGATGTTTGGATTCAATGTCAGCCCCTCGCCACAAATTCTGTGCGGTTGATTATCTAGTTTGGGGCAGTCTGGGGCTGTAATCTCGTCAGAAATAGCTCGGAACGCATCGTGAAATCAGTCTTAATTGGCACTAATAAAAGGTGCTAAGTGGGATGCAGATGGCAGAGACAGAAACGAACTTAGAATGAGAAACAGAGACACTTGTGTAGAGATCCATTAGAGAGATCGTGTTTATTGACCGTCCTGACCGATGAATAAATTTGTAAAGGGGTGAGAATGATCAGCTTGAATGAAAACAGGCTACGTAAATTGAGCCAAACTGTTAGAATTCAAGAACCTACGACAAATTGTGAAATACGGAAGCCAGTTGAGTTAATCTAGAAAGATTGCAGTGAGGTGTGATTATATTTAATTTAATAAAAGTATGAAATTATACTGGTTACAAAGATTAATATTTCAATCAGAAACTTTTGCGCAGCCCTTTCAAAAGTTATTTATCAAGTAATATTTATTTCCAAAACCTACAAAAAGAACCTATGAAATTGTGCAGTAAGTTTGCAACTATTTGATATATATATACTATATTACCACTAGTATCTTTCCTGCTCTCGTCTGCCTGACAGCTTTGGAAAGTTTTTAATAATTTTCAAGAGTTTTCTAATTAACATCCCAGGCAGGCTGCATCTGAAGTTTGCAGAAGAAGGAAGTGGGCCAAGAAAATAAAGGGGAATGGATGGAAAGAGGGTAGGTAAGGGAGTGGAAGATAGTCGGTTAAATGCCACTGAGCCGGTTGAGTGTGCCATTACGGTGACAATTTTAAATGGGTTTTTAACAACTTTTGCAGATTTATGGCAATTAAAAGCCTTTGATAATGCTGATTGCCTCCGGCTGCTCGACTGCGTGGGCATTGCAATCCCTGGTAATTGACTCTAATGCACATCAATGCCCTTTTAACAGATCTTTTCGCTTTCGAGGCTTTCACGGTTTTAAACTTTGATTGGGACTTTATGAAAACCTTTTATATAACTAAATGTAGCTTTTTTTACAGGAACATGGAGTTTTTATTGATATTTTTGTTATTTTGATTTTTTAAGCCTTTACATTTGGAAGCTACAAGAAATTACCAATGTCCTTAGCTTAAATTTACTTCAAGAGTAAATAAATAGACTTGTATATCCGCATTGTTAAAGGGAACCCATTTAACAAATTAGCTAGAAAGGTGTATCGATTGTGTCTAAAATATTTTGGATTCCAAAAAGCGGACAACCGTCCATTTTCCCTCTTAAGTGCATAGTTAAAGCATGTTTATTCGAAGCAATAAAATATATATAAATTTTTACGCCTTAGACCGAGTTATGGGTATTTAAATACAGAATAAATGAATATTTTTTCCATTTTAGAGTGTTCCGTTATTTAGTTGATTGTTATTGGACTACTCGCACTTGTTTTTATGGTTTTCATACCACAAATTATCGCACATAAATTGCCATTAGCTGGGCAGAAAGCGAAGGGGTGTATAATTTCTGGTTTGTTCTCCTGGTGTTGGGTTAATTAAAGTGCAGTGCATTAGCTTGTTGTGGGAAGTGCATCGGGAAATGGAGGAAAAGCGGGGAGGAAGAGCGGGCTAACTAACTTTAATTGCAGCTGTAAAATGTTGTTACTTGCGCACGCAGATTTCGAACGAGCGGCAACAATGGCAGCGAAATGAGGCAAATAAAATTGGGGGAAAAACTTTTGCGATGGCACAAGCAGAACGCATGTGTGTGTGTGTACGGCAACATGTGAGCATGTGTGAGTTTCAAGGATCGATAGAAGGAGGGAAACTCGAAGCTCGTTTGCGGGCCCATTAACAAGCAAAAAATGAGCGCTGCAATTAGTTTTCCCTTTCTTGTTCGGGTCCTAACTCAGCCCACTTGGTTTCCGTTGGCATTCTCTTGTTTCGGTTTTCCACCTAACAAGTTTACTTTTAAAATTGATTTCAACGGACTTTGTAACAACTTCCGTTTCCGCTTCACCTGCCTATGTATTGGTAATCCACCCACATTCACTCACATGTTTGCCCTGTTTAAGTTTCGCAATTTTCCATCCAATCAATTTCTTGTTGCTCTTCCGTCCCTAAAATGTCACAGCCTGTCAAATGCCAGGTTTTTTCCTTCTTCTCTCTCGTTTAGCTCCACTATGTTTAACTACAATTTCATTGAGTTCACATTTAATTTCAAATTAATTTTTAATCAACTTCAATTGAATTAAAATGCGTTGGCTGCTACAGCTCGCCAAAATGAAACTTTTACCTTCAAAAACTGCACCTCATTCCCCGCGATCCTCAAAATAGTAGCCCTGCGGTGGTCTGGCTGTAAATAAATTAGCCTCATTTATTATTGAATCGAAAATGCGTTAATATTAATTATAAATTACGTTTCATTCATTCCATTTTCGTTGCAGGTGCGACGCCCAAGCGGAAATTAACTTTCGGTGAGTAGAGAAACTACAGAAACAAGTACTCGAGCAATGTGTTATGCTAGCTTATGAGTCGACTACGTGTAACTGGGTAAATGGGCGCCTGCTCTTCATCCCGTACGCAACCCATTCCATCAATCTTGTTACAGAGAAAACAAAAAGTTTTAGCATAGCTTATGTACTTAAATTTACGTAAGTTGATTTGATATGTTGTGCTAACAAAAAATATGAACGTTTAAAATTTACTTAGTTTAGCACTTAAATTTATGTAAGTTGATTGATATTTTGTTTAAGCCAAGAGTATGACCGTTAAATATAGTTTTTCCTTAAAAAATTTATATTGTACTTATCGATTATTTAAATTATTTATTTATTATTATTTTTAATTGACTTTTTCTTTAATTTTGAATAGTCTTTAGATCCATATTTTTATTCTTTCCCACTTAAAGTCAGTTTTTCTAATGGTAAATCGATGATGATATTAGATTATGAAATGTCTTTACGTCTTTAATTCTTTATAAGCGTTTAAATTGATTATCAGCGCCTTTTTGCTTAGTGTCTAACTTGAATTTAAAGGGTTTAGGGCCAGCAATCTTTTCAGCTGCTGCTGCGGCTCCCCTTGTTATTTGTTTCGCTTAGCGCGTGCCTCAATTATGGCCAAGGTAACATCCACTTGAATGCATCGCGAAGGGGCAACGGAGGGGCAACTGCTACGGCAATGGCAACTTAGTTGCCCCAGCCAAATGTCAAGGGAGAAGGTGGAAATTGGGAGACAGGGAGTCAGGGAAAGTCGGACGGGAGCCCAGGTGGAAACTCCAACCAAGTGTTTAACCCAGTTCGCAGTTTGGCGCACAGCTCCTGATCCAGGTTTAGTGGCCGCCTTTGTTGCCATTGTTGTCGATTGCCGCTGCTTTCGGTTTGTTTCGTTGTTTGCCGCTTGTTTGCTGCTCTTGCACTTGCGGCACGTAATTGTTGCAGTGCTTGTTATTTTGCCGTGGCTGCTGGAAAAGTTATTAAAATGAAAAAGGCAAAAGCGAATCGATTATGCCGGATGCAGCAGCACAGCAGGACGGAGAACTCTCACAATTGCGCCAACTTTGCCATATAGAAACTTTTATTTCGGCATCAAAAAAAAAAAAAGAAAAAAAACACAAAATCCAGGGAGATGAAAGGGAAGTAGAGAAGAAACTTTAAATTGACATCGAATGGCAAAACCAAAAGCTGCTGTGGCAATACCTAACAAAAGTGAAAAGTTGTCGAAAGTTTTCTTTTCCCAAAAATGATAAGTCAGCCCCCCCAACAAGTCACGCACGCTTTTCGATTAAGCGCAGATACCAGATAGCTAAAGACAAAAGTCCGATGGAAATGGACTACGGGGCGTATGAGTAACAAGTTTTTCGTATGCACGGCCAGCAATGTCTATGGCTTTGTGTGTAATGCGAGTTTAACAACTGAATTGTTGACTGACATTTAAATTTGCCAACACAATTTGCATTTCTTTCAACTCTCCGCCTGTCACTTTGTCGGGGGCTTTGTGTGTATGGAATTTATGCAAATAATAAGCATTTCCTTTTGGGTGTCTCCATTACTTGCTTGGCACGTCTAATTTCGACCAACTTTTTGGGTGCCCCCATGTTCGTGTTTGAGTTGGCAAACAAATTTCAATTGCAAGTTGGGGGAATTTCTTTTCCTTCTTTGACTTTGATGTAATTTAATGTGGCATTTGGCTTGCACTTTGGCTTTGGTATTTGGCCACATGTTCTCGTATCCTGCAGCGGCTGCAATTAAATATGAAAAGTAATTTTCATTGTTAGCCAAGGAAAAACTGGCACAGCTCAGGACTGGAAATCCATTCGTTTTCGCCTTATCTGCAGCTCCCCGTTGACAGCCAAAGAAAATGGTCCGGAAAAAGCACAACCAAATGCAATTTGCATGCCAAGAAATAATTTTATAGCTCTCTGAGTCTGTTTTTCTTTCTGCAAAAAAATAGCAAATTCAAGGAAAATGTCTTTGGCAGCTTGTGGGACGTACTTAAATTCAACTTGACATCTTCAGGATTTGCAAATTTCCGCCCTCAACAAGTGTCGCTTGAGCAACGCTCGTCTCGCTTAGCCAACGAATTTCTGCAGCGTAATTGGCAGTGAAAATCTTTGGCTTGCCCACCCGGCGTATGCGCAATCTCATTGTCAATCGACAGGGACGTGGCACACTGGCCGAAAACGATGGCACAACTTGAATATTTTGTGCGCATTGCCTTAATAATAATTATTTACCAGCTTTGGCCTGGCTTTTGGCCAACTGTATAAGCACAAGCTAAGAGGGCCAATGCCTCTTGTGGCTTTGACAGCCGACAACTGACACTTGAGGCGCCCGTTAACGTCGTTTACCATATTTACGCTTTAAACGTTATTTATTTGCCGCCCAGGCTGCCAGAGGAGTAAACTGCCGCCGCTGTCAGCTGCGTCACTCAACTTTGATATTGTCAAAATGTGGCACGCCCAAAGTGTTAACCAGCTGCAGAAGACCCAACACGATCTCCCCATCGTAAGCCCAAATGGGTTATGGATGAGAAGTGTGTGGAGCATTTTCGGGCAGATTTTCCCGGCTTTAGTTAAGGCGGCAATGCCGCACTAAGTGGCTTTTTATCAAATGTCCTTAGTGCCCTTACACACACACACATGCATGCCGCTTGTTTGGCTTTTGTGCCATCTACGTGCGGATGGACACGGGCGGTGGGGGCATGGTCAGTGGTGGCACTTAGGCATTGGAGAGCCTAAAATAACAATGATTAAATGTAATTATAGGAAGTCCACCGCCCCCTTTTGGCCTCCTCCCTCGGGGGGCAGCGCTCAAGTCTAATTACAATTGGGTTTGTTTTTTCCCGGACTTTGGGGGGCGGAGAAATGTAGCTTGCGTGGGAGTTGGCCAATTTCGGGGACCCTTGATTGTGTGAAAGCCTGTGTGCCAGCGTCAAGCGTGAAAAGTGCCGCGAGAACTACACCAACATGTTCGCCAAGAGCACCCAAAATGAAGTTGTTTGGGAGTTTGTCCGCTCGGCGCGTCGCTGGCCATGTTTGCTCTCTGTCTCAACTTGTCACTAACAAAAGCGCGGCCAGGACCTCTTCCTGAAAAACTGCTCACTGCGAAAAAATTGTAAACCAAAAGTGAGCAGCTGTTTTGCTTTTTTTTATGTTGCAACTTTCTGCTATTTGAGTAAACCACTTTTTGTTAAGCCCTTTTTTGATTTTGACTTTTAAATGCTGAAAACACATAATGTAGCAGATGTTCTTACTACGATTATTTATTTATGCCAACAGTTTTTATTAATAATCAAATAATTTATTTTTCTAATTGTTCTTTTTTACTGAATTGCTAAGATAGATATTTCAAAATTTGGTTTAAAACTTAAACAAATAAAAAAAGGTTTGTCAAATAAATGTACACTTAATTTAAATATTTTCCCCAAATTTTATTTGATTGGCAACAAAAAGGCACATAATTACAAAAATTCATTTTTATTCATATTGGCTAATTATTTTTTTGAAAAGAAATCTTTAATCAGATGGTAAAATTATAAGATACAAATTAACTACTGCGGCTGTCTTTTCAAAGAACACAAATGAAAATGAATCCACAGCCATCTAAGATCATTTTATTTAAATATTTTGAACGTCTGTCCTAAGGACTGTGCTTGTTTCTTGCTTTTACTTAAAAAATATATGCTTAAGTAAGATAAATATTGGGCAATTAAGCTTTTTGTTTCTGTGCAGATGTGGGTGTAGTTGTGTTGTGTGCGTTTCTCGGCTGCCGCTGCCGTGGCCTCTGATGTTGCTGCCGTGCATTGTCAACAGCAACACCAACAATAACAGCAGCAGCAGCTCTACTTGATTCAATGCACAAACAAGGTTCGTCCTGCCACTCTCCTCTGCCCATGCCACGCCCCTTTCCCCTGCCCCCTTCCATCGAGCGTAATTACACGCCATGTCTGTTCCATTCAGCCGCCTCCTCCCCCTCCCCCTCGTCCCGCCCACTCCCGTTTGATGTGCGTGTTTTATTTCGAGTGCCATTTGTTTTAATTAAAATTATTTAAAGCGATTTCAGCTTGAAGAGCTTCGACATGGCGACGAAAACCCGGAATTTAAGTTCAGCACTCACCACAATTTCGGTTGAAACGAGATATTCGAATGAAAAGACACGGGTTCAAGTGTCGGGGTTTTGAGAAATTGTTGCTTTGAGAGTAATATGAGATAGAGTTATCCAATTTATCCAATTAGTTCGTGACCCAAGGGAACGTGCAATAATTGCTACAACACAGTTTAAATGCCAGGTTAAGATTAAATTGCAAATTAAACAAAAACAGATCTAAAATGTAGCTTCAAACGTTTTGCACTTTATGTAATATCCAATTGAGGTTCTTAAAAAAAGAAATATAAGAGGTTGTGTTATTTTTAAAATTTAATAAAATGAATCTAATACAATTAAAGTAATTAATGCCACATTTGTAATTATATTTTTAATCCAAGAATAATCGAAATTCGTGTTTTTCATTTATACCAAGTAAAGTTTCTTTTAATAACAACAGTTACAAATAACAGTCATTTTTAGCAGGTACTAAATGGTGCTTTATTTGCGTATGCAAAACATATTGTGTACTTTTTATCCGATTTCAAGCTCAAATAGAAGACAACGTAATATTTATTGTCATTGTGTGTTTGTGACTCTTTTTTGCATGCTGCCCTGCAGCTGAACTTTATTGTCCACCTAAATTTCGTTTTGCTGATTTGTTTGCCAACGAATCGGTTTTTATTTGTGTTTTTTGCGGTAAGCACAAGCACAAGCACAACCACACCTACATATACACCTACACCTACACCTACACCCACAACCTATGCCCTAACACACAGGCAATATCAAACGCAGCTATAAGAGACACTTAACAACGGTTCCTCGGCCATTTTGTTTGTGTTACTGCCATTTTTTTTGTTGTGGTTGGTTGTGCGTTTGTTTGTGTACATAAATGAGAAAAACCAACGTGGCAACCATAAAACACACACACACACAAACAAACACACACATAGAGACATTCTCATGTTTGCACAATAAAATTTCAACAATATACGCGACAGGGTCTTTGTACTTGAGTAAATTGGATCTGTGCAGCGGGCCGTGAGGGGGGATGTTAAAATTAAATAAATATTTGCCTTAAAGCCCGCTGCTGCGGCTTACAAACCGAAACAAGACACCCACACAGCGGTATTTAAAGCAGCCAACCACAACAGAAACAGAAACCGGGCCGAAACAAAAGTCTCGAGTCTCAGAAATCTTTGCGAAAGTATTTCCACTTGGCAAAATAGCAGACGGTGTGGGTAAGTGGGGTATTTCCCTGCCCCAAAGGGTTCATTCATGAGCTATAGAAGTCTGAATCTGGGGTTTTTTTTACGACGACAGCTGTCCACTTACAATGGGTGTACAAGTCTCCTTCCCAGACATTTACTCATTATATTATTGCAGAGTTTATTTTTTACCAATTATACTTCTGTGGCAATAATTAAATTACACAATGGAAGTTGGGAAGTAAAGCCCTTTTAATTAATAACTAGGATTATTTGGTATTTATTAGTGGTATAAATATTTAATGACTGTCATATTGGCACTCCTAATAACAGTTAATAATTTTATTATTAGGGTTTTTTTATCTAGCCATTTAATATGAATATGAGATATTTCTTTAATAGACTTATAGTTATTCTTATACTGACATATCTAAATTAATTAGTTCCTTTATAAATGCTAAATAGTTCATTTAATTCCGCATAATTAGTACTTCTTGCTTAGACTTAGTAATCATTTATTATACCCTTGCAGAGGGTATTATAATTTTGGTCAAAAGTGTGCAACGCAGTGAAGGAGACATCTCCGACCCTATAAAGTATATATATTCTTGATCAGGATCACCTCCTGAGTTGATATAGCCATGTCCGTCTGTCCGTCTGTCCGTCTGTCTGTCCGTCTGTCTGTCCGTCTGTCTGTTTCTACGCAAACTAGTCTCTCAGTTTTAAAGCTATCGAGTTGAAACTTTGCACACACCCTTCTTTCCTTTGCACGCAGTATATAAGTCGGAACGGCCGGGATCGGCCGACTATATCCTATAGCTGCCATATAACTGATTGATCGGAAATGCCATAACTCTGCTGTTTGTTAAGTTAGGAAGTTGGGACTCTCTATGGGTATTATATTTGGCCAATCAATCCGACGTACCAAATTTCATAAGGATCGGCCGACTATATCCTATAGCTGCTATATAACTGATTGATCGGAAATGCCATAACTTTGGTGTTTGTAAAGTTAGGAAGTTGGAATTTTCTATGGGTTTTATATTTGGCCAATCAATCCGACCTACCAAATTTCATAAGGATCGGCCGACTATATCTTATAGCTGCCATATAACTGATTGATCGGAAATGCCATAACTTTGGTGTTTGTAAAGTTAGGAAGTTGGAATTTTCTATGGGTTTTATATTTGGCCAATCAATCCGACCTATCAAATTTCATAAGGATCGGCCGACTATATCCTATAGCTGCCATATAACTGATTGATCGGAAATGCCATAACTCTGCTGTTTGTTAAGTTAGGAAGTTGGGACTTTCTGTGGGTTCTATATTTGGCCAATCAATGCGACGTACCAAATTTCATAAGGATCGGCCGACTATATCCTATAGCTGCTATATAACTGATTGATCGGAAATGCCATAACTTTGGTGTTTGTAAAGTTAGGAAGTTGGAATTTTCTATGGGTTTTATATTTGGCCAATCAATCCGACCTACCAAATTTCATAAGGATCGGCCGACTATATCTTATAGCTGCCATATAACTGATTGATCGGAAATGCCATAACTTTGGTGTTTGTAAAGTTAGGAAGTTGGAATTTTCTATGGGTTTTATATTTGGCCAATCAATCCGACCTATCAAATTTCATAAGGATCGGCCGACTATATCCTATAGCTGCCATATAACTGATTGATCGGAAATGAAATAACTTTGGTGTTTTTAAAGTTAGGAAGGTGGGATTTTTTATGAGTATTAAAAATGCATCATATGAATAATTTTGGAGAATATAATTTGCAGAATATTCTGCAAGGGTATTTCAACTTCGGCTCCGCCCGAAGTTAGCTTTCCTTTCTTGTTTTAGTTTTTACTTGTGCTTATATATTCACAGTGTTTTATGTTAATTCTGATTGCGTGTTTGTTTTGTGACCGTAAGCATTAGCAGTAACTGTTGTATATATACACCTTTTATTTTATGAATTCAATTAAAAAAACATTTAATGACAATAATATCACTATTTATGAGTCATACATATTATTTTAATATTAATCAACTCAATGGAGTTATGAGTGACAATGAGTATTGTTTGCAGTACCTCATTGTTCGTTTAAAGAAATGGTATCCTAAAACAGATGTGTGAAAAGAATAGGGGACTTTTCAAGGCGCAGAGTCAGCCTATAAAAGCTTTGAATTAAGCCAGAGTTAACTCATTTTCAAAAATGAAAATTTGCATAATATTGCTGTTGATATCACTGTCCGCCCTTTCCGAGGCCGCGGGGCGTGGCCGGAGTCACAGTGTGACTTGGGGAGTCAGAACCTACAGGGACATGCACTTACGGCGGGAGATCATCACGGAAAAGTCCAAGTTCCTGCGTGTGGTCACAAGGGATTATGTGTTCAATCAAAAAGTTGGTTTTCCCTTTGCTTTTAGTTATTCTCTCTAACAATTTCAATGTTTTGCTTTAGAAACTACCGCGCACCATCACCCAGATAGTGATTACGGATCAAGTTAGGGATGGAAATGGGGGCTATGCATACTTAACTGCCGGTGGACCGCAAGCCACTTATGCCAAAATCCATTTGAAGAGTCAACGCAACGAAGGTTTCAGCTTCATTATTGACATCTATGGCATTTAATCAGGAATTCCCCTGCTTTTAATTATATTCCACTCTATATTACACTCCCTACAGATAGTTTGTTTATTTAATGCACAGCACATATTTACATACTGAATATATATCCGCAAACATACTTATATTTCTGAATTTATATGAGCATACAATTGACACAGGCCAAATGAACTGCAGCTAATTTGCAGTTGGCGAACGGTACAAATAGGGCTACTGATTGATCTGCGGTTGGAAGGTTTAAATGTTGGTTATTGGAGGGAGCGGGGATTTTGAACTTAACACTGACACAATGTGATAAAACTATAATGTTCTAAAATTGAGGATAAATCAAAGCAAAAAGGAAAATAACTACTTTTTTCAATTGCGAGCTAATGAAGAGAGCGTTGGATTTTTACTAGAGGTTTAATATTCCATCCATATTGCGTTACGCCATAATGTTATCATGAAATCTTTACTTTCCACTCAATACTACTACCAATAAACCCAAGATATATATGATACAATTAATATCAAAAGTCATCACTAGTTTTTTCTTTGCTTGGGGGAAAGGCAAAGGCTCAACTTTGAAGGTTATACGCAAAGTAAGTGATGAGTTGTGGGAGGGGCAGTTCCCACCACTTGTAATTACCCAGCCATTTCGACTAACGAGGCGAGTGCAATTTTCGGTTGGGCAAATGGGGAAAATATAACCCGCAAAAGCCTGTGAAACCCTTGGTAGGCATTCAGGCAGGCCCTTTGCCATTTAGCAAATGTCAGGCACTTAGCCTCGCAACACCCCCTAAACCACCAGAAAGCCCTAAAAACCACCTCCCATCCACCCATCTTCGATGCGATGCCATCACCCAGTGTGAAAGTCAAACAAATCCAATCAATGTTACGCAGACACATATGTACATATATATATATATCTTTATATCTATGGATGTACGTATGCCTGCATATATGCAAATTAGCTGGGGTTATAAAATGTAATGTATTGGCTGTATCCCTCGGCTAAGGGAAATCAACCATTGATGCGTGTATATATGCGGGGATGTGAGGATACCATCAATCGCAACGAATTAAAATTTTATTATGCCATATTCCCCAAACGAGCGGAGAAGGTCGACGCTCGTATCTTTTATGGTTTTCGAATGTAAATGGTTTTGTCTCCCAAGCAGCCCAACAAATATGGGTTAACAGGTCCTCTCCGCTTGGCCTAAAGGTGCAACGAGTTGCAGTTGTGGCATTTCTGACTGACGGGCATTTTGCATACAAGAAGGGGGATGGAGGGGATGGACGAATCTCACGCAGCACCCTTTGGTGACCTCAAACGCCAGTCAATGCCAGAGCAGCACCCTATCATACCACCCAACCATACAACCACCCACATTTAAAACCAGGTGAGCTGCCATTCCATGGAGCGATGTAGCAAACCGAGAGCCATACATTATGCAGGTTGTTTGTTATCGTTCGATAAAGTGTAAATTATGGGAAAGTTGCCAGGCAGCCAGGTCAGGTCCCCTCGGTATGCCACTAGAAGGAAGACCCATGACCATGCTCATGCCCATGCCCACCTGCCTTTTGCCATATAATTTCTGATATCTGTAATATGTGTCTTTTGTGCGTAGTGTGCTCAGTGGTCTTGAAGTTTGCATTGTTAATCGAAGAAATGGCATTTGCATACTCGCATTTGAGTAATTTATGCTGAGCTCTGGAATGCTTTTTAATTGCCAGCCCAGATGTTCGATATTCAGGGGCTGTCACAGGCCATGGGCCATGGGAAATTGAGTGGAAACATCTCAAGGACTGACAATCGAAACTGGAGGGTCTTATGCAGATTTCCGTTTGACTTTGCCGCTCACACAAAGCAAAGTGTTGACCTCAGTTTTGCTGCCGTCATAGTCATTTCCTTTCCATTCCCTCAATGGCAACAAAAGACGTTTCGTCGCCTCGTCTCGTTCATTTCACAGCCAATTTTGTGCATTTTTTTCGTCCTTTTCCCGCTGCATCCTTGGCTTTTTTCACCACTCATGTCCCTGTTGCCGTTTTTGGACCTTTGTCCTGCGTGGAAAGAAAGTGTGAAAGCAGCAGGCGAACGGATTTCTGGTCCCGTTTCACCAGGGACTTTTGTTTTTCAATTGCCATTTGCCATATTTGCAGCAATTGTTTTCGTTTTCTTCAGCAGTAAATGTGATTGTAGCAAGTTGTATGTTGTATGGTACTATGAACAATATACACTGGGGAAAACAACTTTCAAATAATATAAAAGTAGTGTAAAAAAAAAGCTGGCTGAAAAACGGAACTTTTTTGCGTATATGAAAGTGTTTTTGGCTTTTGCATTGGCTAGATTTTTATGGTTCGAAAACGGTTTTTATTCAGATGCATAAACTATTTCTAGTAGAATAAGAAATCTCTTTTAACTAAATTCGGTGGGAATTGATATGGATGTATGGTTAGATTTCTACCGAATTTGGTTGAAAGGGGTTTTCAAAGCACCCCTGATAATTGTTATAATGACTTCAGTTTTATAAAGGTTTTTACTTAAGTCTTTTAAGTATAGGTGACAAGAATAAAAAAAAACCGCTTTATAAAGAAAGTTACTTCGGAAACAATTGTTTTTCGACCCTTAGAGCACAGTCTTTACTTCCGAAGTTTTTTTCTCTGTACTTACAGTGAATTTCCGGCTTAAGTTTGACTAGACTAGTGTAGCAGACTTCAGCTACGGTTATGGCGCCTCCGGTTTGTCCTATCAGCTGGGAAAGCAAGGAGCAGCACAAATGGGATAGGATAGAAGCTTGTTATGTGCAGTCGCTCGTTGGGAAACACACACTCAGTCGCACGCACTTGTTAGTTTCCTTTGGTTGCCTCTATTTCTTATGCTTATCAAGCGAAGCTTTTCCAACGTGCTAACAAACGAGCAAAAACAGCAGAAAAGGAGAAAAACCTATGGATAGAGTGCGGTGGGTGGCGGGGCAGAAGTTGATTGCCCGGAGTTGTTTTTCCGGCGTGCAGTTTCCACTCTGTCGATGCTTAAATGGCCCAGCTTTGCGATCCCGTCACCGGTTATCCATTCCCATCTTTGTCCTTCGTGAACATAGAATAAAGATCCAATTATTTAAAGACCGTCTTGTCATTAAGGTATTAGGTTAACTTTGGATAATACTTCTTAATACGCCAAGCTTATTAGCATAATATGAAATATATTTTTCACCATTGACTCTTAAATAAGGTGTTTCCTTGGCAGCTGCTTTCCACTTAATGGCATATTAGTAACTAATTGTACACTTACAAAATCTATACGATTACCCACACTTATCCATATGGAGAAAGCTTAAAGCTACAATTCGGTGCTCGTAAACGGTCATAATACTTAAGACTTACAATTTCTCTTTATTTTACATTTTCCTCATTCTCTTTGACTTTAATTCTTATTGAAAAAATTACAGAAGAGCTTTCGAAAATGTTCCACTAGCTTTTAAACGATATGAAAACCTTGAGCCATTCAATTGAAAATATCATTAACAGCTGAATATGTATTATTTGTTTGTGTAATAGACTCGCCGCTATTATGAAATGCTTAATTGGGTTTTTTTCCTATAACAATCTAGTACTTTTGTTTTCATTTTGGTTTAACTTAGAGGTATACCATAAGTCCAATATAGTGGAATGTTATTTAAGCTGATACTAGATTTGAATAATAAGCGTTTTTAGCCATCATAAAAGTATTCTTATTTGCTATGTTTTTTAAATATTATCATGTCCCAATGATAGACAGTGCGAGTTTCAGACAATATCATTTTATTATCAAATTTAGTTAACATATACCTAAGACTTCTTTTTAGGGCGAACAGCGAGTGTTGAGTTACGCGGACTAATCGTATGCGCATATATATTTAAGGGGTACAAAAGTAAACTTTAGATTTAGCTACGATTGTTTTGACTTTGGTGGTCGCAGATAGGCCTGTATATAGAACTTTCCAAACAGATAAAAGAAGACAACACCTTGCAGCATGTTTAAATGGAGAATACCATGAGGAACTCCACAATTTGGTGAGAAGAATCGCACGTATGTGGAGTAGGAGAAGAGCAGCAGGAACTGGGAGAGCTGGGTTAATGTTATGTATTTCTTCCACCAAATATTGGACCTCACTTGGGGGTATTCTGAGGACAAATAGTAGTAGAAATACATCACCGTGTGGACCAGGGAGTTTAGTAATCCAACGGAATTTAAGTGCCCGCCAGTGCCATAATATCGGGTCAAAGCGTAGCTTCCAAAGGACATGAACACATGGTGGTAGATATGCAGGAAGGTGACCTGTTTAAAGCTCTTTCGCAGGATAAAAAACACAGTGTCCAGAAGATCGAGCACTTTGTTGACCAGATATGCGGTATGCAATACCCTTTCTATCTGTTTGCGTTCGTGATCCTGGGGAAAACTCTCCATGCACTGCAAATTGCAGATACGCGCTATGAATAAGTAGTAGAAGACCTTAAAAAAAAGACACATAAATGAATCGATGCGCCAATTTAGTAAATGTTCAAGCTCACCGTTCCAAAGTAGATGCCATTGTAAAGCACCTGAAATATGTTGTAGACCTTCAAAACTATTTTCAAATCATAAGGTTTCCGATTCTTCATAAAGATCTTGCCCAATTTAAAGACAAAAAGCAAATAGGCTGCCAAAATCAGTAGAATAGGCCATGGTGATCCAGCCAGCGGAATGGGGTTCGGATCTGGGGATTTATTGGAAGAGATTGCATTATATATTTTATCTGTATTAAAATAATTAATTGCCGAACCCACCTGCCTGAGGAATGCGCAAAAATCGGAGCATCGTTAATGGGTGATTGTAGATTGAGGGACCACTAGTTACTGTTTCAGTTGTGTTAAGACATTCCAGTCCGTTTTATCGGAATTGGACAAACCAAATCAAATAATGTTTTATTCATGTATTTGAACTGCAGTGTCCGTCACACATTTCCAAATGAGAGACCTAACACAAACCGCTCACTCTAATCCCACTCAACTGAGACCGATTAAACTCCAGAAAGAGAACTACAATTTATTGCTCATTGCTGTGTGCTCTTACCATTGACATATTATTGATAGTTGAAGTTGCGGAGTATGACCATCAAGGATGTGGAGAGTTGCAGGATTATGGGAAAGGAGCAGCAGAGATTTAGCCACATTATCAGTGTGGTTTTTCCGAAGAGTATGACGAACTGAAGGAAATTAAGCTTGGTAATATACCGCTTCCACCAAAACTTGCTTTTGACATGTGGATGCCAAGCAACCGCAAAGAAGTAGGTGTACATGACTATGTCCACAAATGAGTTAATTACTTCCCTCTGAGAATAATTCCTTATAAAACAAAACTAACCTCTTAAAAACGCGTTTACCAAATCAAATTACACGGAATTCATCAAAACCTTACAGAGATTTTAGACCAACACATTGAACCTTCATAAAATCAGGACCCACTTGTAAAACAGGCAACAAATAACCCAAAACAATCATAATCTATGGTAAAGCTGTGCCAAGCATGGGCAAATGCACGAAATCTGTTGAATTCCAAATATTTATGAGATATTCCGATACAAGGAACAAAAATACATCCACTAGCGACGAGTTCATGGCGTTTCCGTGTCTTCATCCGTGGATTACTACTGAGGCACACTTTTGCCATTCGCCTCTTTATATACAAGTGCTCTTACACCAATGTATTCCTATTTCAACCACTGGCTGCCCCAAATCTCGATTCTCCACTGGGGAAATGACACCTGATTAGCTATGCTTTTGCATACACTAAGCTATTTCTGCAGCTCAATTCACTGGACACGAAACGCACTGCTTTTGAATTTCTAATTTGGATATTCTAATTCTCCTGAGGGCATTGCACTGATACAGTCGTGGGTTTGCTGCAAAGGTTTCTAGTCATACAAACGAATGGTGGCTAATCAGAAATGAAATTTAATACAGTAGGAATCAAGGTCGCAGCCTAAATTATCAAAACTAGAGCACGTTTTTCGTTAATGGAATTATCAGAAATCAAGAACCCATGGATTTTAGAATTTTATTTTATACTATTTGCTTATTTTGGCTACGCCTTTGGAAAAGAAAAATATATAAGCCGAACAGAAAATATATTAATTAAATATCAATTCGGTATATCGTATATATCGAAATTATTTGCCAAACCTACTTTCGCCTTGACTTCTCTGACCAATTTCTTTGTCTTGTTTATCTTTTCAGAGGTTGGAAGCGTTTTCGACAAACAATAAACAATGGCGCTGGGCAACATCAGCAGCAGCCAAAGTCAAATCGGGCGAGGCCATTACAGCTTTAATCCCAGAATAGGGACCACATCAGCAGCAGCTATATCAGCAACAGCAGCAGCAGCAGCAACAGCAACAACAGCAACAACAGCAACAATAGCAACAGCAGCAACAGCAATAGCAGCAGCAACAAATCTAATTACAGAACAACAATAAGGTCAGGCCCTGGTGCCGCTGATGATGATGATGTTAGGAAACTTCCGTTTTGTTTGCCCGGGCGGAAATGAGGCGCAATATGTCGTCCAGTCACTGGTTACCTTTCCAACTTTGTGAATAGTGACCTCGAACGGATAGAGCTGAAGGAATCCCAACCTAGCGATTGCCTGGAATTTAATTAAAGTGCAAAAAACACGAACCGGAGTCCGGCGAGGGTCGAAACAAAAGAGCAGTGCCCCAAAGGCGGGCGTGGCGGGGGTGGCCCATAAATCTAACCACCTCACCACCCACCACCCACCATCCACCACCCATGCTGCACGTTGCTGCAATCGAGCTGGCCCACGTCTACTGGCCAATTAGCTGCTGCAACAGCCGAGAGCGGCAATCGTTTCGGCTCCATTGAACGCGTACGCCTGCCTCTCTGATGACTGCCGCCAAAAGACGTGCGGGCAGCAGCAACAGCAGCAGCAGCAGCAGCAGTAATGGCCACGAGCAGCACTCCCTGCAGCAACATCTGCAGCAGCAGCAGCAGCAACAGCATAGTCAGCAGCAGCAACATCAGCAGGCCCAGCCACACGAGTACCAACAGTTGCTGCAACACCCGCACCATCACTACCACCAACACTACAGCACCAACAGCAACAGCAATAGCAACAGCAACAGCAGCAACAGCAACAGCGGCAACAGCAACAACACACAGCAATACCACCAGAGACAGCAGCAACATCAGGCGACATTGCGCGATTGCTCCGTCAAATTGCCGCTGGATATCCTGTGAGTACGGCCAACAAATCATTTTGGGCTCCAGTGTTCGAGTGGGTTTTCCCTTTTGCACGTAGCCGATAAGAAGGCCACCAGTCAGCCCCAAAAAAGGTCAAGCCACTCAATCTCCCCTGGGAATCTGGGATGGAGATAGCCGCACGTCTGGCTGGCTTAATAAAATTTACATTTTAACAACGCGAATGAAAATTGCATTAACTTTAACGGGACAACATTTGCTCGATTCGATTTTCCCACCCACTGCACAGAAAAGCAGCCCAGCAAAATGAATCAGAAAATTATAAATATTTACCCAGGCGAGGACTAAAGGGGAGGGGATAAAAGGAGCGACTAAGAGGCGGAAACAAATGTAGCCTTTCTGAATGCTTAGCGCTGGCAAAAGAAACTTATTCCAGTTTTGTCAGGATTAGAGCGACTGAGCCTGTCTTTAAAGCTTTGCGCTCGGCGGGGATTTGGCTTAAAGGCTGCCAGCCAACCTAGAAAGTGTGTGACATCAGCAGTGTAGTAAAAAGGAGGGGAACGAGGAGGGGGTGCTGCGTTTATGCAGATCGCAGTCAAGTGGCAGGCCGCCTTGTGGGGCAAGAAACGAGGCCAGTCGCAGCCCGGCTGTTGCACTCCGGAAAATAAATTAGGAACATTGATTTGGATGACTAAAAATTTGGATAAAACTTTTTATTAGGCAATTAGACTCACAAACAGCCTTAGTTTAAAATAATTTTTGAATCTTTAAATTTAAATGGCTTTTAACGCAAAATATTGAAATATTTTTAAGTCAACTCACAGTTCGCTGGTTATCCTTCTGGCCATTTTACTTCCATGGTTAATAAAGCCAGGATAGAGCTTCAAATTAAAAAAAAAGTTTGATAAAATACGATGAACCCTGCGTCAAGAAACCTTAATCCTTTTCTTTAGACCAAAGAGTACTGTTCAACAATTTGGAGTTCTTAATGAGGTGTACATATATAGACCGGATCGACTATTTGCTCTACGGGGTCTTAACGGGGATGTAAATATACTATTACCATCTTACTTTAATAGACTTCATCTAATTAAAGTATCATCTCTAAATAACAGTAGAACGATGCTTAGCCTACTTTTATTTATAAACTTATTTACGCGGTAATGGACATTACCGAGTCGCGTACTTAGTAGAATTAGTAGAAACTATATTGTGTTGAAGTTAACAAAATTAATACAGGATTACACATTCTTATCAACTTTATTAATGGTGCTAATTGTTTTAGTTTAGTTTCATTCGAAAGTTAATCGATTAATGTAAGATCGAGGCTGTAAATATTTATTTTCAGTGTCGTTACTGCAGCTGCGGGCTTAAAACGGGGTAAGGAAAAAAAAACAACAGCTGGGAATATAAAAAGAACTTAAAGCGTGTCGACAACTAGCAGAAAAGGAAGGGGGTGTGGAGAGGATTTGGGGGGGGAGGCAGGCTGGGAACGGGGGAATGGGAAGTGGCAGGAAGTCGGTCGGTCTTGCTCTGAGGTTGCACCGTGCGCCACAAACGGCGCCGTCGAGTGAAGTGCCTCGACTCCTTGCGGGCCTGCAGCCCAGTGTGTCGTTACTTTTAACGAGGTGTCGCATGCGAAGCTCGCGGAGGAAACTTCAAAAGGGGGTTTTGAGGGGGGAGGAGGGAGTAAGCCACCAGTTGCCACACATTTCCAGTGCCATGTCCTGCCCTACTCTGCTATCCTTTGCACCATCCCCCCCCCACTCCATGTATATGAAAATGCACTTAGCCGCAGACTGGCAGCAGCTCCTTCTGTCACCTGCTAATGCCACCGCCATCGCCCAGCCCCTTGCACACGCCCCCCACTTTTTACCGCCCAGCTGTGGCATGCTGCAAATGAAGTCATCCATTAGGCCACGTTACGTATACGCCTAGTGCGCTGCAATGTAGTGCTCATAATAATGCTGCCAGTGTTTGTTGCGGTCTAAGCGGAAACGTTTATAATGGAATTCGCTTAGGCCCCGCCGGACGTGGACGAGCAGTTGGTGGCTGAAAATAGAGAACGGTGGCCCAGAGTGTCGTCTTGCTAATTTAGCTAAAGGCAGCCGGGGAAAAAGGAGGTGAAGTGGGGAATGGAGGAGTGGGAGGAGCAGGTAGAACCGCCATCGTTAATTACTCAGCACGGTCGGAATGGCACTCTAATTAGCTGAAGCGGAAGCGGGAATCGAGAACAACGAAAACCAAAATCTAATCGATGCCTTTTGCTCTTCTCTTCTTTGGTTTTTGTAGATGGCTACCGAAATCGGCGATGCGACCGGCTGGTCCCGATGCCTCGCCCACCGACTGCATCCTGGTGGTGGGCGTGTCCCGTCCAAAATTGGCCGTCGTCTTCCTTACGGTCATGTTGATCTCGCTGTTCCTCACCTTCCATGTCCTCTACGATAGTGCCGTGTACAATATCCAAGCGGCCCAGGCGGTCCACGAAAGGCATCGCCTCTCATTGGCCGCCTCTGCATCGGCTTTGGCCTCCTCCTCGTCGTCCAGTTCCGGATCCTCCTCCTCCTCCGGCGCCTCGAACTCCAATCATCTGCCTGCTTTCGTTAAGCCCGTACCCAGTTCCAATCAGCTAAGCCATCCCATGGTCTTTCCCTCCAGTCGTGTGCACTTTCCCAAAACCAGTCGCCGGCTGCCACAGGTAAGTTCTTGGATTTTAAATTATAAAATGGTTTCCAGATTGAAGATGAATTATTAAAGCCATTTTAAGTATCTACAGATTAATGGTTCTATTTTTACCAAAAAGATCGAATTCATTTATAGATATGTGTAACTGTCATTCATTAATTTGTTGAGTTGTTCCTTTAAGCCCAATTTTAGGGTTATAGTTTGTAATGTTTAAGAGAAACTATCTAAACTAATTTTTTGAACTTCTTGACAAATTTTAAAAAGAACATTACCTTTAGGGAATTGCTTTCAGTCATTATTAAAAAAATATATGTTTTCCAAACAATAATAATACTTAATTTAAAAACTTAGCTTGACATTTAGAAATGGGATTTTTTAATAATATATGATTGGCTGTTGATACTTAAGTAATGGAATATCTTTTTGATGGTATTATTACCTTAATAAAGAAAAACTGTTTTGACCTTAAGCAAGTTACAGCAAGTATTTGTAAATAAGTACGAAAAAAAGTAATAGCGGAAGTACTTTGTGATAAGTAGTTCCAATGCTTAAAAGTTCCAATGTTTTAAGTGAATCTGTGTAGTTTGGGTGTTGTGTACCAGGCAGTAGTCTAGGCCCCGACTAATTGCTACCATTTGCATGCTCACGTTCTTTTGGCTTGATTTCCGGACCCAGGCACTCATCATCGGCGTGCGAAAGTGTGGAACGCGGGCGCTGCTGGAGATGCTCTACCTCCATCCACGGATCCAGAAGGCCGGCGGCGAGGTGCACTTCTTCGATCGGGACGAGAACTACCTGAAGGGCCTGGAGTGGTATCGCAAGAAGATGCCGCACTCGTTCCGGGGCCAAATAACCATCGAGAAGAGTCCCAGCTACTTTGTGTCGCCAGAGGTGAGTGTGTCTGACCCTTTCTGGGTTTGTTTTGTGCCCGCTTTGATCTCTAATTGGCAATTAGGATTGGCTTTCTCTCGGCCTGGTCGTAATTATTAATTAACTGTCTGCCGGCATGGACTACCAATTGCTGTGCATCCATCAAATTAAAGTGAAACGCTGGCCATGTCCTAGCCAATTTCCGTGACCATGTCGGAGCCGGAGCGGAAATGTTTGCAAATTCATTTGCCAAACGGCAACGTCTAACACCCAAGCTGAATCACTTTTAGGGCCAGGTTTTATTATTGTTTCTTTTCCGGTCGTGTTGTTTTTGTTGCCCGCAGAGTGTCACAAAATTGGGTTTTTGGCCTGATGCAATTTCGCTGCGAGCCGGAAGTTGTATGTGTCACACGGGAAAAGTGGAACGAGTGGGCGAGAGTGGGCGGGACAAACTTGGTTAGCATCCTGACCGGGCTGACAGGGCAATATTTTATCCAGTTTCATTTCAATTTTAACTGCCTTGTTCGTCGCTCACTTGCAGTTGATGCAGCGTTTCAATTTGTCTGCCACTTTGAGGGCGGAATGGAGTCAAATGCCGGGAGAGGAAGCTCCAGCTCTGATGTAGATAAATCTTCATTAATGTTGTTATTAATATTTATTGAGATGCAAGAGGGGGAAGGGATGGGGTTGTGGGGCCACAACTAATGCCACCCAAGCGGATCTCACTCAGCGGGAAATGTCAAATAATCCTGTGAAGCACCATAAATAATGCATCCCCCTACGGCGTACTTTGGCCTCAAACTAAAGCCCTCATTCGGCTCTCCAGAGTCCCGGAACTTTGATATGTCATGATGCTCCAAATGCATTTTGGCCGCATTAAAGATTCAACGAAATAAGCGAAATGCATATTCCCGTGGGTAAGCTCAAACTGTAAATGGTTCATCAACGTGAATAATTCTGAAACGCTTGAGTACACGGGGGAATAAAGGAATAAAATCATGAGACAAAAAAAGTTTTTGAACTTGTTGCACGGCCTGGTGGCTCTTATTGAAATTGATTAAGTTTATTTACTCGGCTCGTTTCGCCCATTTGCGAGGCTATTTATACAACGTGGCAAATTCAAGGACCCCGGCGGAGCCGAGTCCTGCCTCGGTCGACATTGTACGGCAATATTTTCCGGCTTAATTAAATTGTTCACAGCACACTTGCTGCGGAAGTGCAGCAGCAGGGGGGCGGACAGGCGGGCAGGGGGCGTGGCTGCTTTACAAGGCACTAGCAAATTAAAGGCAACAAAAGGGGCGCTCAAGCTTCCCTTAAAATGTAGCACCCACAGTTTGCAATTATTATCGATTGTTGGCCCCGACATAAATTCATTAATTGGAAAGGCGGTGGCACAGCATCGTACACTGTGTTTACACGAGTTCCACCTTGAGAAAACATTGAACAAAGGTTGCAAGAAAAACCGCAATTTCCATTTGCAAAAGAAAATTAAACTTATTTACCTATGAAATAAAGTTATTTTAATTTCTTTATCTATGGAATAAAGATATTTTAAGCCAATGTTGTTATTAAAGCTGCGGAAGTAATTAAATCCTTTTTCAAGCTCTTTTTAGTACATGCCATTTTGGCCATTGTTAGGTTTTCGATGAAAAAACAGATTGCTGTTTTATTATTTGCATACAATCAAGTTGAAAAACCTATTAGTTTGGGGGAAAACGGAAATGATTTTTGTTATTTTATATTATTTTTGCAAAAAGCGTGATATAAAAGACCATTTTATTAAACTGAACTTTAAATATCTATTTTATAAAGCATAACTTGAAAATAGTTACTTGGAATTCATTTAAGAATCGATCGTTCCTATGGGAGCTATATGATATAGTCGTCTGGTTGTTCCTATGGGAGCTATATGACATAGTCTTTCAATATGGCAATAGAAAGAAGACTTTTGGAAATGTTTTATACAGATCTATCAGATAATGATAGACTAGCTTACTTAAAAACAGCAGACGTACAAAAAGACATGGATTGGTTTATTCTCCTGATAATGCTGATTAATAATATAATGCTTTCTATATCTATAAGATTATAAAAATAATACAAATAATATTTTTTGGTCTGGCCCTTTTATCCTGGAGAAAATGTAGTTACTTATTTTTTTCGAAAATTATTAACTTTTATAATTATTGATATACCAAATTACTTATATATTTTTGAGCTTTAAGGATTATGCACACTCAGAAAGTTTGAGTCATGAATTTAAATGTTTGTAGGTACCGGAACGAGTGCGGGCCATGAACGCGAGCATCAAGCTGCTGCTGATTGTGCGGGAGCCAGTGACCCGGGCCATTTCGGATTACACGCAGTTGCGTAGCCATGCGGCCACCGCCATCCTGCCGCTGGCCGAGAAGGACCCTCCGAGTGGCAGGGAGAGTTCCGGGGGAGGAGCAGGCGGACCGGGAGGAGTCAGCGAGACCGCAGCTGCCAAGATGCCGTCACAATCGCTGCTGTATGCCAAACTGCAGTCGGCCCGTGGCTATGACAATGCCTTGGTGGGCGGTAGTGGGGCGGGCGCCAAGGAAACCAAAGGATCTCCTTCTTCGGCCAGGAGGCAGACGGCGGGTGGTGGTGGTGGTGGTGGAGCTGCAATGACCACGACAACACTGTCGCCAATGGCAAGCGCCGCCCAAATGGCAGCCAAGTAAGTGAAGTGCCCCACACCCTCGCCCCTTTGGCTCCTGCTTGACATGCAAATGAAATGCAAACTGCAAATGAAAGTTGCCCAAAATGCGACTCTTGTCCTTGGCTCTCGCACTCTGTCCCTGTCCCGCTGATGGGGAAAACTTTCTTGTTGCGGCCTCACTTGTTGACAAAGGGAGTGGAGTGGCGGAGTGGCGGAGTGAAGGAGCCAGGGAGCCAAGGACTCTGTTTAACATGGTCGGGATGTGGGGAGTGGCGGGGCAGCTGCTCATTTGCAGCTGTTGGCAATTCAATTTGCCGTCCTTGTCGAAAGGAAGATTTAAAACCCTCATCTCGCTCACCCGTTCGCAGGTCCTTTGAGGAGCTGGCCATATTTCCCAATGGCACCGTTAACGAGGCTTATCGACCGCTCAGCATCTCCATGTACCATGTCCACCTGCACCGCTGGCTGGAGGTCTTTCCGCGGGAGCAACTGCTGGTCGTCAATGGGGACCGCCTCATCGAGGATCCGGTTTCTCAGCTGAAACGCATCGAGGCTTTCTTGGGTGAGTTAACTTCGCAGGTGGTATGCAAGATTTAAGGGGTGGTTTGATTTCAGTGCTGGCACTCGTTTTTGCAATTGGAATTTCAACATTACTTTTTATTTCATTTTATACTCTTTGCATACTCGTGAATATTACTGTTTAAGAATTTTAAAAAGTCGCTCATCTATATTTAGTGCAAAATCTTCTTTTATTACAAGTAACCAATTGTAACTCCAAAATCGCCCTAAAAACAAACATGGCCAACGATACGGTGAACGGTTCACTAACACTCATGCGCTTTGTTGCATTTAGCACATATCAGAAAGATTTTTTTAAAATCCCTTTTAGGCTCTGCGCATTGGATTCCAAATTTATCACTCATACGCACAGTTGCCGTTGATTAACAATTCTACCTGACATCACGTGTCGTATGAGTAATTTTTACTACATTTTTGCAATGGCAACGCCTAAAACACATTTTGGCTTTTGAATACATTTATTGCACAACAAACTCTTTCACTTTAAGCAGTGAGAGTTGGGTTCATAATGCTTTTTCCTGTAAGATTAATCCTTTTTTAAGAAGGGTGCGCTGTTTGGCATATTTTAAATATTACCAAGAATTAATCAAATATTATTTTTTAATTTCAGGCATCGAGCATCGGGTAAACAGCGAGCACTTCTACTTCAACGAGACCAAGGGTTTCTACTGCCTGCGCTACGACAACGGTGATCGCTGCCTGCGGGAGACGAAGGGAAGGAAACATCCGCATGTGGATCCCGTGGTGGTCTCCAGATTGCGAAAGTTCTTCGCCGAGTACAATCAACGCTTTTACGAGCTGGTGGGTGAGGATCTGGGCTGGCCGGAGGAATAAACTAGGACGGCAAATAGAAACTACTTCGCTGGGCTGGTTGCCAATAAATCTGCCGTTCGGTCAATCGTTTGGTCCGCTGTGCAGGCAATTTAATTACAAGGAGCCATCCATTGCGAAAAGCAAGAGCAAAAAGCGACACAAAGTTATCCCGGACATTCCGTTGCCATTTTCCGTTGCATATTTTTGCGAAGGGCGGTTCGCAGTATTTCTGCCTGGCCGAGTCGAGCAGCTCTGACAGTTCAATTATGTGCGCGTATTGAAAAATTGCATTCCTATTTGCACAGCCCAGCCCAGCCGCCCACTTACCATCACCACCGCCACATGCAAATTTGCCTTTACACCAGCAAAGAACAAGGGGAAGAACAAGGAGCAAAAAAAAAGATATATAGTAAAATAAACTGCACGCATTTTGGTGTGCAGCGGGCCATGAAAATGTGTGTGCAAGAATGAGGCATACATATCGTATATATATCGCATATATATCGTATATATATAGCGAAATGAAAAGCAATATCTACATGATGTTCGAAGGTTACACGATTTCTACATGTTTATTCTCTCTCTCTCTTTTTGTGTGTGAGTGAATTCGAGTGTTTGACAGCATAAAAATTAATTAAGCAACTAAATGTGATTTTATAGCAAGTAAGCATAGGACAAATTGAAAATGATTGCGATGGATGGTCGTGGCTATATGGAGATTGAAAGAGAGGGAGGGAGAGGGAGAGAGAGAGAGAGCATAAGGGGAATGAAGGGGCAATTAAAAATGTATTTAGACTAACAGTCGGCTGAATTAAATGTGTGCGTACAGAAACATGAACAAAACTAAACATATCACATTTAGCATAGTATAGAATAGTATATACACAGCATATCAGGGGTACTCGAGGTCCTCAAGCAACTTGAATACTGAATATGATTGAACTAATGCAATTCGTACGTTATGTTACATATCGAAAGCTAAACCAACCATGAAATCGAAACATATCAGCTGCAATCGTCGGCAAATATACAAGAAATATATATACAAGCATATCTATATATTATATACAAACGTATCGTAGACCATAAGTCGAGCATCAAATTTGTTGTAAATGACTTTGATTTTGACCTAGTTTGTAGTGCGCGATGTGTCATGGAACCGTCATAGACAAACTTATAGTTGAATATTGTAGTATCCTAGGTTAATATCGCACTGCCTAAACCAAAAGAATAGTTATGTCTGTTTAGATAATTATACTGCACCCACTTAGGTGATAAGTTTATCAAAGATAGTTTTTTAATGCATTTTTAAGCCAGATTATTTTATATTCCTAAAGAGAGAAAACCATATCAATTACGTCAACTCTACCTATAGATACACATAATATATATACACTTATCAGCTGTTTGGCTAACGTTTAAACATTTCGTATACATATCAAACTTAATGTGAAAAACTCAACTTAGGCTAACACTTTTCGTGACGATCCATCCAATTTCGGTTTACGCCAACATATACACGTATATATGTACACAAGGATATATACCTCCCTCTTTGGTTCGAGTACCAGTTCTTAGGGATCTTCAGCACAGAGCTCGACTAGCGCTTAATCAATACTAAACAGAAAATAGACTATGGAAATGTATCAACCTTGTTTTACAGTGTATCTCCTTATATACATCCTACGCTGATCTTTTAACGACAAAGGAACCACGAAAGGAATGAAACTAACCAAGCAATATAAATTCAAAGCAAGACTGAAGGTCCTCCGCAGAATATTTGATTCTCCTTATATTTTGTCAATCACTAATTCGATTTAAATTCTGTAAACCAACCAAAAACCAATATAGTAGCAAAGACAACGAACATTTCTAATTTGTTTATATTTTTATACAGAAGCGAAAAGTACATTAACCGAAATCCAGGAAACTAAAAACAAAATGGAACCAATTTCCGTTTTAAAATATATTAAAGTAATGCGAAATTATATATTAATATACTCAAAGAGCAATTTGTAGTCACATTTTGTCCTTGAACTTGAACTACGCCAATTGCATACAAAATACATATCAAAAGTTTAACTCAACTCTAGATCCTCCATTGATATTAATATATTGATATTATTGATGTATTGTCTACTTAAATTGAACGTGCAAAACTCAACAACTATAATGTACCTTAAAAATCAACTCTCTATTTCTTTAACTTTAACTTAAACTCTAACGATAACTCAACTCTTGCAACTTATTCAAACTTTCAATGTACATACGAAAAGTATTCAAAAAATTATGAAAAAATAAATCTACTAATAACGACGGAAAATCGAATAGAAATTCAACAAATTGTAAGAAAACCAACAAGAATTAACATTTTATGCTATGAAAAATTTTACGCATGCAATAAATAAATGTAATTCGAAAAATTTAAAGTGTGTATTGTTTTGGCCTTTTGTTAATAACTATTTAATGCTATTATATGATATTATGGATGGCATTTTAGACTTTCTTTATAAGCTTTGGTTAAAAAGCTTTTTGCAGTTTTGGACACAAACCTCTGTAAGTAACAAGTAAAATACATGATCTAATTTTTTTAGGGAATCAAAATTAAACTCAGTGCTAAAAAATCTTAAAGCTTGAACAATTCTAAAGAGAAATTTTAAACATTATTTTCAACAAAAAATAATAATTTTAAAAGGGGGTTTAAGGGGGTGTAAAAAGCTAACCTATTTGCCCCCTATTTCAAGAGAAAAAGCTCAATCTAAATTGTGCTATAAATTGTTCTCCCAATTCAGTATCACTTGGCACTTTCTCGCTACAGGTTGTCGCCTGTCAAGCTTCGGTTAATTTTTATTTGTCTCTAATTACAAAAGCTATTATAGTATAAAAGTAATATATACTGATTTAAACAAGTTACTATATTTCCATACTAGTAAATATGTGGAAACATTCTACGAAAATCATTAAACTGCAAAGTCCAGGCAGTCAGCTGTGTGTTGCTAGGAATTTATCAGTGTGTGGAAAACTCAATCAGCAGGTAATAAATAAGATAGAAAGAGCAAAAGCTTTTGAAGAGCGAATCATTGTTTACAAACAAATCCAATATATTCTATTGTTTAGGCCCAGTTGGAAATTGTGGGGACATCTCGCATAGATGAGAAATGGCAGCAGGCCAAAACCTATGGAGAAATGCCAGGACCGAGTTCCTTGCGCATGATATCTTATTTTATGCCAGGAGGTAAACTTACATCATAATCAGTAAGATATTTTCTATAATATGTATTTTGAATTTATAGGAGCCCTTCGCAACACAAATTTGATTCAGATGAACCGCCGCATGAGAGAGATGTATGGGGATATATACTGTATACCCGGAATGATGGGCAAACCTAACGTAGTCTTCACCTATAACCCAGAAGACTTTGAGGTGACCTACCGCAATGAGGGAATTTGGCCCATTCGCATAGGATTGGAGAGCTTTAATTACTATCGCAAGGTTCATCGACCTGATATTTTTAATGGCGTTGGTGGCCTGGTCTCTGAGTGAGCAGTTGAAAGTTTACTCTTTAACACTATAAATAAAAAATATTTTAAGTCAGGGCCAGGCCTGGGCTGACTTTCGCAACAAGGTAAATCCAGTTCTCATGAAAGTGCAGAATGTCCGACAGAATCTACCGCAGCTCGACCTAATAGCAAAGGAGTTTATAGACAAGTAAAAGCTATCTCTGACCTTATTGATCTAAATAATATAGCTCATATATTTTTAGATTGGAAACTCAAAGGAATCCAGAAAACCACACTCTGCTCGCTGACTTTCATAATGAGCTTAAGATGTGGGCCTTCGAGTCCATTAGCTTTGTGGCTCTAAATACGCGCATGGGATTACTAAGTGATCAGCCAGATCCCAATGCTGATCGTCTGGCCAAACACATGGGTGACTTCTTCAACTACAGCTTTAAGTACGATGTGCAGCCCTCAATTTGGCCTTTTTACAAAACCCCTGGCTTTAAGAACTTCCTCAAAACCTATGACGATATAGCCGAGATAACCACGAATTATATAGAGACAGCCATGAAAAGCTTTAAGAGTAATGAAGATCGCAAGACCAAGTGCGTTTTGGAGCAGCTGTTGGGACTGAATAAACAAGTGGCTGTGGCTATGGTTATGGACATGCTAATGGCTGGAATCGATACGGTATGGGGTTACGATTTCAAGGAATTACTTATACTTAAATTTGTTTTTCAGACCTCTTCTGCTTGTCTTACGATCCTCTATCACTTGGCTCGCAATCCCTCCAAACAAGATAAACTGCGTCGGGAACTGATTCGTATATTGCCCGAATCCAAGGGCTCCTTGACGGATGAGAGTACCAAAAACATGCCCTATTTGCGAGCCTGCATTAAGGAGGGCCTGCGCATCACTTCTATTACCCCTGGAAACTTCAGAATTACCACCAAGGATTTAGTGCTGTCGGGTTATCAAGTGCCTCGTGGCACTGGAGTCCTGATGGGCGTCTTGGAGCTATCTAATAGTGATGATTACTTTGCCAAGAGTTCTGATTTCACACCAGAACGTTGGCTTAAGTCCGATTTAGCTCCAGATATCCAGGCATGTCCAGAGGCCCGATCGCGTAACCCCTTTGTATACCTACCTTTTGGTTTTGGACCTCGCACCTGTATTGGCAAGAGGATCGCGGAGCTGGAAATTGAAACGCTTCTAGTGCGACTTCTCAGGAACTACAAGATCAGCTGGCTGCCCGAAACTCCGCTGCAATATGAGAGCACAATTATCCTGGCCCCCTTTGGTGATATTCGCTTCAAACTGGAGCCAGTCGGTGATTCAATGTGATATGTATCCTAAGCTCAAGTACAGACTTCCGGTTAAGTTCAGAGATTTACTCGCAGTATTCACTAACAATATGGGAATGTAAAAAAATAGGAAAAAAGCTGGCTAGCTAGGAGGAAAATCGAACGATATGACATGGATAAATCCAGGTTCTAGCGCCGATTACGTCCACGATAACGTTGGTGGGAATGATTGCGCTGACGCTGTTGCTGCTGTTGCTGTTGCTGCGGCTGCTGCTGCTGCTGTTGCTGCTGCTGCTGCGGATTTGGCGTATGGACTTCTTTCTGAGGTTGTAGTGGCTCCGGTTCAGGTGTTTGTGAAATTGAGGCATTCACCATTTCAGTGGGTGGATCTTTCAGCACTGACGTGGGGGTGGAGTGGGCTGGAAAACAAAGTGATATTAGACAGTTTGAAAACGTGCAACGCAATTTAATTACTTGCCCAGGACGGATTGGATGCTGGCCCTCTTGAGAAGAGCCTGGGTTCCTAGGCTAGTATTGAAGCAAGTGGGTGAACCTAAATGGGATACATAAATTCGTTAAAATAAAGGTGAAATTAAAAGCTTGGAGGTGTTAGTCTAGTCAGAATTAGTTGAAACTATTATTATTATTTATTTGGCTGGCACCCCAAGCGCAACTGGTATAAAACTTATTTTTATTTCACTTATCAAAGGAATTTAATTGGTGGATAGTTAAACGTATTAAACTTATTCTTACTGGAGTCACCACTTAAATTTAATAGGTGAAACGTTTGAAATTAAAACTTATTTTAGCTGCAGCTATACAAGATTTTAATAGCTGGAAAGTTGAAGATTGAAAATCGAACTTTAATTTTTCAACTATAAAATTCTTGTTAAAAGTGCAGTAAAAATAAATGTTATATACCATAAGGGCTTTCCACATAGGAAAGTTGTAGATTCAATCAATCGTACTTTTACCAATGAACAACAATAATAGTTAATGGATTATACAACGTGCAATAAGGACACACCGATAGGGCTATAGAATATATCTTCGGAGGAGGTGGCAGGAGTTAAGGTGTCGACGGTGGGATAGTTGGATAGTTGAGGGGCGGTTGGATCTAGAATCTGTTCAGTTTGGGTATCTGGCTGGGTCTCGTTGTCCTGGACATCCCGTTGGTAGACGGTGCTACCGGTTTGACTACTGCCACTGGTGCTGCAACTATCCTCCTCTTCTTCGTCGTATTCTTCGTTTTCGGGTTGGGATTGGGATGGAGGTTCGGATTGGGGTTCAGGATCAGTTTCAGGCTCGGAATCAGTGCTGGCTGTTGTGTTTGAACACATGCACGGAGTAACAGAAACAGAGACAGAATACTAACGTTAAAATGTTAATTGGGACCACACGGAGCGAGTCTCGCGTGAGTTACCTGCAGCCGCGGTGTTATTGTAGAGCCGGGTGTTCATCATGGCAGCACTCATGTGTCCTGGCGAAGACTTCCACTCCTCATCCCGCTGGTCAGCTGCTATCATTATCATTCGGGTGGGAATGGGGGAGAAACAGAGAGAGATTCGAGGTCAGGGCAACGGGAAGGATATGAAACGAGGGGCCAAACTCACAAGAGGCTTGGTGGTAAATTTGGAATTTTTCGATCCTGCAATGGATAGATGATCTACGGAAATGATAATGACTGAATGGAGTTCGCAACCACGAGCTTTGTGTATTGTAGTATCGGTATTGTATTGTATTTCATGACAACGTTTCAAGTTCAGTTTTCATCTACGCTTAATTCGATAATCGATACTTGGAGTTAACCTAGACTTAGGGGACTACGCACGAGAGTCTTAATAATGTTCAAGTTCAATGTCCATTACCAACTTCCGCCTTCTCCTTGTCGTTGTTGCCATTGCTGGTTGTCGTTATGTTCAGTTTCCCCTTATCATTTTCCTTCTCTTCGGCCTTGTGCACTCCGTTTTCCACCACCGCGTTTGCTGGCTTCTGCTTGGCCTAATGGGAAATCTTGGTTAAATGAAGAACCAAGTGGGGGGTTGATATACTCCTCACCTGCTCGACAAGCTCCTCCACCTCGTTGCTGCTCATTCCCTCGCTGGAGTGGGTTTCGGATTCGCTTTCCTCGCTGGTGCTGCTGCTGTCATCCTCCTCTTCGTTGGGCACAAAGTCGGAGTCATCCTCGGAGTTATCATTGGCGTACTTGGCCAGCATCTGGTCAATGGTTAGGTTATGATCGGGATCGTGATCGGCATTGGAGTCTTCCTCCCGCGGACGCTTAACAACACTGGAAGTATTCAAGCCCTGTATATATGGGTTAATGTTTGATTGAAACTTAGGAAATCTGATAGACTCACCTGCTCCGAGTGGCGCACAAACACCGGCCGAGTGTTGTTGTCCTGCTGGACTCCCGGACGGCAAATGGCCCGGGAGAACCACTGGGTAACCTTGTGGGTCAGACCCTTGCCACTGCCGTAGGACACTTCCTGCTGACGATGCCTCATGACCTTCAGGCCATGCGTTCGGACGGCCCGCAGCTTGCGGCGTCGCGTCTGTATGAAGTAGACCATGTCCGAGGGGGATACGGGTCCATTGCCGATCATCAGGGCTCCCACCGACAACCAGATGCGAGTGAGTCGCAGCAGGATGATGAGCAGCAGAAAGGGACCCCAAGGCAAAGGACGTTCCAAGGGAGCAGCAGATTTCTCTATTAGACAGAAAGAGAACAACTTAGGGGTTTTCATAGTTCTAATCGATGATAGGAGCTATGCTCACCCTGCGGCAGACTCCACTTGGCCGTATCCTCGATCATCACCAGCGCCCGATCCGCCCGTTCGATCACGAATTGGCCAATTTGCGTACTGGCAAATCGCTCTGCCTGTTCGCGAACCCGATCGTAGAAGCTGCGCGACTTCTGCAGTTCGCTGACTTCATCCTCGTCGATATGGTCGTGCTGGTGCTGATCTTTTGCTCCCGCCGCCGTCTCCGTCTCCAGTGACATCTTGCTGATAAAGAAATACACATTTTATTGGTTGTAATTTCTACAGATAATGCAACAGCCCTTGCGCAACTCCAACTTCAAGTTAAACACTGCCTAATTTGTAGGGGTGCTTTACTCTAAACATTTTAAATTAAGTTTAAAATACTTTGTTAAAAATACTGCGTCTTAGTACCATTATAAATAAAACAGGAAGCAATAAAGTTAATATTGCTCTAATCATTTATAGGTTGTTTTATTGATTTTGTATAATTAATGGACTAATTTAACTAGGATGCTTTAAAAAAATATTCTCCACTAAGGCTACAAACTCATATCAATTTATTGTAGAAATAACTGTCAGTACCAGCAAATAAATATGTCGTTCTGTTTGTTATCCAAATTTTTTCAGCAAATGAACACGTGCAACTATATTATTTGCCGTGCCAATAGTTCCATTTGATAGAAAAATTTGTTTATATACATATATATGGATGCATGTTTATATTAAAATCGGATAACACAATAACGGACAATGTTGACTTTATAAATTAAAAAAAAACCGGCGCCAAATAATAATCTAATTTTTTTTAATTAAAAGCCGGAACAAGTTAGCCCATTATGGTTGAAATTAAAATTTGCATATAAGTTAAGTCGAGGCTCTTATCTTGAAAGGTCGTTTTTATATTTCGGTATGAGTTCAGCGTAATGGCGATTTAATTATCGCCAATTACTAGAGCAGTCATAAAGGTATCCGTGCAATTCGGGATTGCCGCGTGATTAGTGGCTGAACAATCAGAGAATATGGTAATACAGTATTTATAAACCTGACAATGCGAGGTCGTCTGGTAGAGGAACCGAAAGTGGATGGCTTATCGAAGCGGATCGGCACTTCGCACTGGTTTGAGTTCGAGATAACATAGAGATTCGATTTGCCAGACGGAAAACTTATAGTCGAACTTTATGTATAGCACTTTATACCTTCCGTAGACAATGACTAACGGCAAAAAATTAAGAAGCAGCAACAAAAATCAAAACAAATTAAGTATTTTAAAATTAGACCATCTGAACTTTGTACGATTCCGGCTGGAGGAATAGTTGCAAACGTTGATTACGGGAGATCTCCGTCTCAGAACAATCGGGGCAATCATTGTGTGGGTGAGGTTATTAGTTAGGTTATTGGTGATTTGAAAATCTATTGCGGATCATCAATTTGCGCCCTATAGTTAGTTACTCTTTCGTTCGCATTTGATCAAATAAATGACTTTTTAAATGCTCCTCGTTTGTAGATAGCTTTCCATTCTTATTCTGTACGCCATGAAAGAAATCTGGCATATAATATAAAGTTACACAAGCATAGCATTCATTAATTTTATATTTATAGAGCTTATTGCATCGCCCAGAAAATACGCGAATTCTCAATTAAATAACAAAAACAATAAAATTATCAAAAATTTGTTTCTTGGGATCAAAGTGTATCTCCATAAAATGCAAAATTCAAAACACATACACATGGCGCAGGGGAATGAAAATGAAACGAAGCGAAACCCTGTTGGCCAGTGTAACGAGATGTAAATGCAGAACTTCTCGGCGACTGAAGGCAGTGAGGTGGGAGGGAAAGGGAGGAGGAGCAGAGCGAAAGTATAAAGTGCAAGGCACTGGAAATCTAACTGATAACGGTAGTTTCGCTTTCCTGCAATAATGGCGCTCACGAATCTGCGGAGAAGGCGCAGAGACCGACTAAAGCATGCCCACTTACCGGTGTTTTCGATTTCCTTCTTCGGAGCTACTTCTAGTTAATTATATTTTTTAGAACTCGAAACTTTCGAACCAGCCGCCAGTTTCGAAAGTCACAGTTTTGAGTTACTAAAAGGGTATGGAAAGCACTTTGCTGAAACACTATTCCAAATCCGCTTTAAATTTTCTGGACCAACGATCTCCGGTTCCAAGCTTCCGGCTGCACAACTCCCGATTGACTGACCAACGGCTCTGGAATTCTGAGTTTCGGACCCGACAGAAGATCGACTTGAACTCGGCTCCCACACGAGCGATCGTGTTATCTGTCACAAGCTTCGGCACAATCTTTATTTTCAGTAATCTCTCTCATAGTCTCTCTTTTTTTAATCTCTCAGTATTTTGTTTATAGGAAGTTTGAGTGCTGATATAAGGGACCATGGTTATCTGCAAAATCTCTGGAAAATGTTTGTGAGCTTTTATGCCAAAAAATGCTAAATATTGATCGGGAAGACTTTTAACAAATGGTCTAATGGATAATGTTGTAATCAATTTTCCATCATTACGTCTTTTGGTAAATAGGATATTTATTACGTCTTTTGGTAAATAAGATATTTATTTATTTATTATTATGTTGATCGAAACATTTTTACGGATAGATTATATCTGATAACTTTACGACATTTATATACGTCTTTCTAGCATAACACAAAAAAACTTAGGCAAAAGCATTTTCAAGAATGTTCCAATCAAATCTAGTTTAATTAATACAAATAAATTTAACTAATTGACTTTCTTAGGACTTAATATTATTCAAAATAATTGCCAATAATTATTTTCATTTGGCAATTAAAACTTATCTTTATTGGTTTAAAAGCTAAATATTAACCAAAATGTATTGGCTATAAATAAAAGATCAGCAATTAAAGCTTATCTTTATTGGTTTTAAAGCCAGTCGCCAATGACAATCGTGTTTACCTTGTTTGTTTATCCCGTTTGAAGGACCCTTCGTCCCTTCGGCACTTTTGAGCAACCACTCGACCGAATTGCACTCAATTTCGCTTTTCGCTCGGCGGGGAAAGCTTTTGGAGCCCAGCAAACGGGGAAAAGCTTTCGGCGAGCGTTCAGTTGCGCGAAAACTCTCCACGGCAGCGGACGGCATTGCGGAGCGTTTCTCCCTCTCCCTCTAGCTCGCTCGAAAGCGCGTTCTGTGAAAAATCAGAGGGATTTCCCGCTCCCTTTCCCCACGCGAAGTTCTGGAAGGACTCCCCCCGACCGTTTGCCCCTCCGAAAAGCCATTCATCTCGCGTGTGTGTGCTTCAAAAATAAAAGAAAATAAGGAAAAGTTTAACCGTGTGCAGTGTGTTGTGAAAAATTATTTGGCCAACTGCAAATGCAAACGGCAGTGCAGGTCCTAAATGGGAAAATAGGAAGCGTTTAGGAAAATCGCGAGGAACACCAGCAGCCAACTAGGAAACTCGGAAAAGCGGGGAGGAGGATGTAGTCGCGAAATTTGAATGCACTTGTCTTGGTGACCTCACTCACATCCACACACACACAGCCAAAGAGAGCTGTCAGGATGTGTAAGTGTTTAAGCGAAATAAAAATGTTTGGCTCCCATGATTGCCATTGATAAGCCACCGTACACCTAGCTGAAGCCAAAGCGAATTCCTACCTGTCACAGCTGCTCACGAGTGTTGTATTTTCGTATTTTTAAGCAGCCCTCACGTAATCCGTTATCCCTTATCCTTTCGGCCCGCCCAAATCCCTCTGATGCTGCTATAGAGCTGGTATATAGCTGGCATATACATAGTTAAATGCTGCCACTCGAGCGCTGAGTCGTTTTGTAAAGCCAACGCCGCACAATTTGGCCAGCTATTTTTATGCGGGTTGAGTGCGGCTTTGGCTAAATTAGTTTGCGCATAAATTTTACCCCAGAAATGGGCGGTTTTTAATGTTTGTGGGAAAAAAAACTCCCTCAGTAATGAATTTGTAAATCTTAAAGACCTAAACAAACAGTGTTAGGGATGATTAACACATTCTTTAAAACCCCAAAAAAACAAAAAGACCCAAAACCAAAATTACACATTTTTAAAGATTAAAGTACCTAATATAAAAAAATAGTTCTCACGATCTATGTTGTTATATTTCCTATGATATTATTGAAACGAAAATATGTAAAAGGTAATGATAACTTTACTTTGTTAAGGGTATAATAATATAATGCAAACCTATGAATATTTATAAATATTTATATTTATAATAAGTAGCCATGTGGATCTAACAATGTAATCATCAATTTTTTTTAAATCCAAACCTATTTCAGAAGTTAATAAGGAATTTAGCTTAAGATTTTCAATAGCATCAGCGCTAGCAGATTAATATACCTTGTACGTTACGCCATCTGTTAGGGGCATATTTGTTTTAAAATAGCTTTGCAGAGTAAGGGATATCTGATAGCCGTGGCAATTTTTAGGTATAATAAGTAGATAAATTTATAATCAAATTCTGTTCAAAAATTTTCGCAGTTCTCTTCACAGAACGTGTCGTCCACCCCTCGCCATGATTTTGGCGCCATGTCAGGAAGGGGTTAAGACCGATAACCTCTGAAACGCACAGGTTCCGCGGACGTTGGCGCGGTCATTCCTCGGCTTTCAACTGCTCCTCGACCTGCCAGTTATGGCGTCTTTGCATGCCGCTGCGCTTCCGGTCCACATCCACGCACACAGAAATATAAAGACACGCAAGTACATCGATGCCAGTTGGTATGCCAAGTGAAATTTAGTGGCCAACACACAGTGCTGTTCTATTTGGTTCTGTTCGGTTTCTATGGTCTGTCTAGATGTCGCGTGCTATTTCCCTGATATAGTTTTTAATTATCGCTTGGCGCTCATTTCTCAGCTCTTCTCTTTTCCACTCTGCCATTAATTTGTTCCCGTTTATGTGGCCATTTGACAAATCAACATCTTGGCCAAGAGCGGAAAAACTAAGGGGAAGGAGGAAGACAATTGTCGCCACTGGTGGCCTCGAGGTGTCTGCCCTTTTCATCCCTGTTTTCCCCGTCTGAATCCCCTGCTGTTTAGGGCCTCATACATTCGTTGATTGAAATTGCAGCAGCCATCTGCAAATTGCCAGACGTAAAATTGAACATAGCAATTCGAGCACGAACGCGTAAATTGATTGTTGGAATTGGCTCAAACGCAGCTGGTTTTGAAGTCAGGATAGAGTTACAAAAGTTGTCCTCTTGGCAACTTCTTCTCACATATCAGGGACAAGAAGCTGCAAAAGAAAAAACATTTTAACCCGCAGTGACAAGTTTCTCTTACTGCAACTCGAGTTTTTGTTGTACACAGAGAGGCAACTATAAAATCAATTTTGCTTATAAAGTTTTCTCAGTTTAATTTAAAGCTTTTAAAGGGATTTTAACAGTTCAAAGCAACATAAACAAATTGAATTATAAAACTTTAATATTTATTTGATGTACTAAGGGATAGATATTGTTAATATGATTGAAAACTGTAACTTTATATTTTGTTAACATAACTAAGATTTAAGAATTTGAATTAATTTAAAATATAAGTTTATTTTGTTTAATGATACAGGTCAATTTTGATAGTAGGGACACATCGTCCGATGTGATCTTTTTTAAATTCTGATGAACAATTGTGTTTTATTTTTTCTCTCTGGAGTCTCCTTGCTGCTGTTTGCTGTAATTACTTGGCTCCGGAATGGCTGGCCCACAAAGGTAACCCAGTTAATTAAAATGAAAGCTTCGGGCCAGCGCATATTGTGGCTCCCCAACTGCCACGTTTACTCCAGATTCTCTCCCGAAGGGACGACACACACGTACAGACATTTGGTAATCCCTGCTTTAGACACACTCTTATGAGGCATCAGTATAAGCAGGGCCATCAAAAGGACAGACATAATCCCGTTTAATTTTGTCATTATCCTGGCAGTTTATTAAGCAGCAGTCCATCCAAAATCTACTGCATTTATGGGCTGTCCATCAGTTGGGCTCACGCGGCGGATACGCAATTTACATAAAGAAATTCAGTACCCACAATAGGACCTCGTTTGGAGGTCCTGCAATTGCTGTGCATTTCAAAGAGCGTGGACTTCAAATAAGGGCACAATTCGCATAAACAATCTATGCATAATTCAGCACTTTGGCCGAAGCGAGAAAAAAACAAGTAAATCGTCAGCTGTGGGGTGCTTGTGACCAAGAAAATATTGTATGTATGTTAAAGAGAAATTCCATGAATAATTCAGAGTCGCAAACAAATTGAGGAAAAATCATTTATCCAAGACCAACGAACGCTGAGAGCTGTGCAGCGATGGGAAAATGCAAATTAAAGTTAAGGAATTTCTGATCGAAATTTGAGTTACTCGGGGCAGATGCTTGGCTTTATTTTGTTTGGCTTTCTGACAGCATCAGAATGTGCTAATTATGAGTGTCTAACATCCATATGGCGTAGATGAAAGATTTGCCTGTCTGGCGAAAGAATATAACAAGCCAATAAAATCATTTTTTCATTTCGCCTGGCTGCCCACCTGGGGACCCAAAAGTAACGCCTTGCCTACGACAAGCGATTAAACTTCAGGTCTGTGATAAGTCGAGTTTCGGTTCGTTGCGTGCTCGGTAAACATGATAATCAGAACCACAACAAGCCCACACAGTGGGACACAGTGGGACAACGCTAACAGCGACGGCAACCGGCGAATCAAGAAACAGCGGGACTTCCAGACACCTCCATGCCACCAATTTCTCATGAATGGAAAGGGGATTGTGCTAGCCGACAGTGACGTCATCCCATACTATATATAGGGCCAATAAGCCAAAGGGCAGAAAAAGACTTGAGGACAACAATGCAGAAAACATTTTGTGTGGAAAAATAAACTTTTGCTACACACGTGGAAAAATACAGAATACAGAATTATAAATTTTACATGAATATATTTGATTTTCTTTCAACAAATCCTCGATGTACACGTGTAGATGGGTATCTCGATAAAATGTTGTTGTTAAACATTATTGAAAGCCACAGATATCTACTTTGATTTAAGATTATTGTAGTGTAAGATATTTTTATTCTGCTTCTTAAAATAGAAAGTTATTTCAGCTTTTCTGTTTCCCAACTTTTAATATGTTTTTAACAAATTAGATTAGATATTTATACCCGTTACTCGTAGAGTAAAAGGGTATATTGTATTCGTGCAAAAGTATGTAACAGCTAGAAGGAAGCGTTTCCGACCCTATAAAGTATATATATTCTTGATCAGGGTCACTAGCCGAGTCGATATAGCCATGTCCGTCTGTCCGTCTGTCTGTCTGTCCGTCTGTCCGTCCGTATGAACGCTGAGATCTCGGAAACTATAAAAGCTAGAAGATGGGCATTTTGCATGCAGATTCTAGGAGTTCCTACGCAGCGCAAGTTTGTTTCAAAAAGGTGCCACGCCCCCTTTAACGCCCACAATCGCTTATGTACGATTTTAAAAATTTAAATATTTCGGAAAAGTAAAAATGCAGTTTTATTGTATTTATCAATACCTATCGAAATGTAGAAGAAATTTTTCAAATCGGACCATTCGTTAAAAAGTTATGCGTGATCAAAGTTTCTATCTCCATCTCCCTCGCACTCCCTTTACCTGTGTAACGGGTATCTGATAGTCGGGGCACCCGACTATAGCGTTCTCTCTTGTTTTATTATTAAGTGATTTTACTTACTTTAAATAATTACATTTCAGTAATAACTTTGAACTAAGCTTAGTGCCCAATATTTTTGATTTGAAAATAATGACTGCAGCATTTAACTAGAGTCCTTTCTCTCAGTGCAGTCTCACGGAAATAGAATCGCTGAAATGTCAGAAAAAGTCAACAGGTGAGCATGGAGAAAGAGAGGCACAGTGAAAGTGCGAAAGAGACAGTCATATTAGTGCCATATGACACTGGCTGACCCATGTCTAAATAATTGATGACTGACCTCGAGCTTGATTTATTGACAAAAGTTGTGTTATAAACCAATTCCGTGCACCATGTCAAATCCATAATTGATGATATGGCCTTAAAACAAAAGCATTAATGACGCTGCGTTTATGAACCTCAAGCGTTGGAAAGGATATGCCCCAATATACAATTTCATTATATTGGCCGTAAAAAGGACGGTAAAACATTCGCTTTTTATCCTTATCGAAAGCACGTGCTGCAGATGTGATCATTAGGCTAACGAAATGCCGCTTGCCATTGTTAATGATATTAAATGAGTGCTCTCCACATGGCGTATGTGCGATAATTTGAAAGAACTTTTTCTTCCGCCCCAAGGTTTATGGCCTAAAACTTTTGCCGGCTCGGGACCAAAAGTTAGCTAATTGCAGCGCGCGGCCAAGGTTCAAGTCAATTTATTTTGTAGCAAGCAGCAAGAACACTTGTAAGCCCAGAAGTATGCAACACTTCTATGGGCTGAACACTGGCGTCCGAAACTATAATGCCCAAAGGAATTTTGTTGGTGTGCGACGCAAACAACACCAAAAAAGTTGATGAAACATATGTGTGGTGTGTGGCAAATTGATGGCAGGCACATATTCCACAAAGTGCCCCCTTAGGAATAGTTCGCCACAAATATACGGAATTGCTTGGGTGCGGCCAGGGGGAAAAAGCCACACCTGAATGTGGGCGTTGGGAAATCTGCAGTTGCCCTGCATTAAATTAATTGAAATTATATGCAAAGGCATTCGGTTGCACAAGAGAGACATGAAATTTGTTATTGCAACACAAGAGTCCTGGCCAGGACTTCAAGCCCCCAGAGAATTGTTTCGCCACCCCACCATTGCGTTCTCTCGCTTTTCGCTTCCATTTCATTCATTAAAATAAAACGAAATGTGTAAGATATCCGAGAAAATACCGAAAATGTAAAGCTTTTTTGTTCGGGGTGCGTAAAGCTTTGTCGTTTATCCCACTAACAGGCTCACATCCACATTTGCATTTGGTGACGCCATCGTTGGATGCTTTTCCAATTTGCGCGGCTTATGAGAGAAATAAAACCAGCTGCAGCATCGCAGGGTATTAATAATGCAAAAGGGGAAAGGCCGGCAAAAAGCCACCCGCAAAGCCGCCCAAGAGCACCCGCAACAACACCCACCTCCCACCACCACCCACTCACCCCATTCAACTCAATGCCACACACACACACTCGAATTCGTGGCATAAACTGTAACTGTATGTGCGCCTTCGTTAACAATAACAAATGCCAAAGGAGAGCAAAAGTTACGGTTGCAAAAAGGGGGCGGTGGGTCAGGGGGCGTGGATGGAACCAAAACGGCAGACAGCAAACCCGAATCCGAAGCAGTCTTCTAGGGGCACTGCCAGCGTGCAGTTCGCCAAGCTCCGCGTTGGAAAATCGTGAAAATCATCCAAGTCTTTCAATACATAAATCATAACCCAGCAAGTTCTGAAAAATAGTTAAACGACGTGTTAAAATCTCGAACTAAACAACTTTATATTTCACCTTTGGCCTTTAATTAGAGCTCGAGCAATCAGAAAGTACTGTAATCATTTATTTATTTCACATATTCAATTCAACCTAAGTCGCGAGTGTTGGCCATGTCATGCAACCGCTGCATCTCCCCAACTCTTCCAAGTCCTCCGACAACTCGAAGAAACCACAAGCCTTTGCGTTGTGCCACAGAATTAATAAAATATTCCCAGCCACAGGTAAAAGTGGAACCCAGGGGTATATAGAAAGATAAATAAAAGGAGCACGGCAAAATCCTTTCATTTATTATACATATATACAACTTGATACAAACCAAATGGCTGTCATTTTTCTGTGGATAACCAAAGACAAATGCGTGTTGAATGGAAGCAGAAGACACATCCACTTATCGTAAATTTAAGAAACTTAGCAGTTGTGCAAGCAAAATTCAGCGATGTGCTCTGCAATTTATGGAATTGGTTGTTGCAGTTTATGTGCCAAAAAAGGTGGCATTGTGTGTCACATGTTGTAAATTTGGTTTTCACTAGGTGATAAATTAGGTAATAAAAACCAAAAATATTTTAAATTTCGTTCTGCTAATTGGACTATAAAAGTTTTAACTGCACTTAGTACAGTCTATGTAAAATTATACTAATATTTAAAAAGATGCAAAATTGCTAATGACGGATATATATGACACTTAAGTGACATATTTCCTGGTTGCACAATTTATTTGTAATATAATAAACCGTACTTGATATATAGTAATATATAACTTATATCTACATTTCTAAATAATTAAAAATTTAATTTTTATAAGTGCTCGCATGGCTTTTCTCTATTCTTGATGACCGCATCGCCAAATGGCAAGAATCATTCTACTTTCCCATTGCTCTTTGTAATTCCCATAATTAAGACAATCGCCAAAGAGCAGTGATGTCATGGGTGGCGATTTAATAGGCTGCAAACACTCATATTTCAGTAAATACTGCATAGAGTATATCTGACTTCCGTTTTCATAGTATTTGGCTTATCAATCGGTCGCTGGATTTTTGTTAAATCGATTGTGGGAGTTGCGTGTCAGGTGGAATAACACTTACCCTCTGCCCCTTTTCACCTGCTTCCAGCACGCATTCACTACGTTGACCAGGTGGAGCAGGAGGAGGTGGATCTCCAGCAGCACCAGCCCGGTGGCAGCAGCAGCTTCACCGCCAGCGGATCCACTTCGCCGCTCCGCATCTCGCCGCACGGCTCCCCAAAGTTGCAGCAATCGCAGCGCCTGGGCAAACATCTCAGCAAATCCGCCTCGGAGTTGAATGGTCACGATTGCCACAACAGCGAGTCGCCGCACATATCACCGAAGAGGGCCAAGAGTGCCGTAGCCCAGCAGTTGGCCGGAGGCGGGTCGGGGGGCGTGGCCAGCGGAGTGGGCGTGCTGCAGAAGACGCACGGATTCTTCAACAATCTCCGACATCGCTGGAGTCGGGCGAAGAGCAAAGATCGCCTCGGTCGCAAGTCGCCCAGTGATTTCCTCGAGGAGAGTACGGACTATGCGGCGGACTACAGTTCCGAGAGCAGTTCCGTGACGCAGAGTCCTCGACACCGCAGCACCACCATCGGTGGCTCTCCACTGGCCCGGGAATTCCGAGCCACGGCCAAGATGGCCCAGGTTATCCAGCGATTCGGTGGCTCCATGGAGGGCCGGATCGATGAGCATCCGGAGAACGGTTCGGCTGGATGCAACCAGCCGGAATTGACCACCCAACAGCAATTGGAGGCCCTGCAGGTTGGTGACCTCCATCTGGCTATTTGTCGCTTCGCTTCTGTTATCAATTGGCTTCTTTGATTTTCTCGCCTTTTCTTTTTGACTCAATGGCACTAACTGAAATTTCTTGAAAATTTCTGAAATTTTCGATTTACGCTTTTCCAACGACTTGCTGTGCTGCACAACTCTAACTCACTGAAAAATGAAAATGAAATTGCAACTGCAATCGATCAGGCCGAAGAGCTGCGTCGCAAGCGCGAAGCCCAATTACGTCAATTCGTCTTCTTTCAGCTGCGCGTGCATCTCAAGTCCGGCAGCGACCTGGTGGCCATGGACAAGAATGGTGAGCTGGCACAATCTCCCAAGCAACACAACACCCACACCACCACCCTATTCCCTTACCAATTATCCCCACGCCCACACCTTTGTGCTTAATCAGGCACTGGCCACAATGCACTACCACTGCCACTGCAGCGAGAAATTTCTTTTGTCTTTCGTCCCTGCCGCAGGACTGAGTGATCCTTATGTCAAGTTCAAGGTCGGCGGCCGCCTCCTGCACAAGTCGCGCACCATTCACCGGGACCTGAATCCCGTGTGGGACGAGGTCTTCATCGTGCCCATCGAGGACCCCTTCCAGCCGATTGTAGTTAAGGTGAGTTGGCGGGGAAAGTTTATGACAGGTACTCCAATTAAGTTGAGCTTTGTTTTACACAGAGAATTCTCTCTGTGCACAAAATGGTGTTCAATAATTATTTTTCATATTTGTGCTTATTTTTAATTTAAGTTAATTTAGATTCAATATATCAAAAACTAAATGCCAAAATTATATACAATTTAGCCATCAAAAATAATTGTTTTTCATTGACTTTTTTATTAAAGTAAAAAACTAAATAAATCTAAACTCACTGATATGTTATGACTCTTTTTATACAAATTAAATAATTACCTTCTGATCAATAAAATATAAGTCTTAAATAGCTATTTAAATTACCTTTTGCCGTTTTAAATGCATTTTTAATTAGAAACAAATAAGTTGTGACAATTTGCGAACAAATCGACTCGTCTATTAGAGCTTTTCGAGAACATGTTTTCTTTATATGGTCGAAAATCTCGCCTGCGTCGTTTTCTTCTGAGTGCTGCAATTATATAATCATTAATAAATTCAACATTCTCTAAAGATGAAACTGTATATGGAAAAAAATGATACAAATGCACTTGAACTAATAAACCACTAGCCCCCACTTGCTATTCTGTACTTAACATTAATGATAAAAGTTCTAACTATCATTATGGTCAATTTTAGTGGTGAACCACGTAGAGATTAGTTGTTATTAAGTCATAAAAAAATATTTGAATAATTAATTTTCTTTAACTTTAACGTTATTAAAAGTTTTTAGTTGTAAATTAGTAATCTACCGGTGAAAGCCTTTCAAACTTATTAGTTTTGGGGTCGATCTTTGTAATGTTAGTTTTAGTTTTGGGATACATTGCTTTTAATTACAGTGTCCAAAGTTAAAAGAAAAGTTCCTTTCATACTTTTAAGACGGCATTAAATTTGATGAGGGCGCTCCAAGTTCAAATGTGCCTCTACAAATAGTTTTCCCCAGATAAGGTCAACGATAGCCGATAAGAAATGGGCTGCGGGCCTTCAGCATGGTAGCGTGGCCGAGCGGTCTAAGGCGCTGGTTTAAGGCACCAGTCTCCTCGGAGGCGTGGGTTCGAATCCCACCGCTGCCATTAAGTGCTTTTTTTTATCAGAAAATTTAATATTCAACCAGGGAATTTAAAGTTTCCATAGTGTATGAAACGATAATCGATTGAAACCCGGACGAATTCCCAAGAGCACAAATCACAATCTAATCGAAATGAATTTCCGGTTTTGCTTTTTGATTTCCCCCTCCGTTAGGTTTTCGACTACGATTGGGGACTGCAGGACGACTTCATGGGCTCGGCCAAGCTGGATTTAACCCAATTGGAGCTGGGCAAGGCCGAGGACATCCACCTGCTACTGTGCGACTCGGCCGGAAATGGAGGATGTGGCATGGGCGAGATACTCATCAATTTGACGCTGTGGCCGCGCAGCCAGGAGGACAAGGAAATGGTGAGTGGCATTCATAAATCCATTTACTTTATTGTTTGGGAACTGGAGGTAGGTCTGAGGTACTGCGGGGCGAAGGGAAAGTCGGAAGCAGCTCGTCTGGGCCATCAATCAGCCCTTCACCCGGCGGTTTTCCACGGTGAACTCAGCGATTGTCTCGCTACCTTTTGTCTGGCAGTCTTAATTGCCTCTCGACGAGCTCAAATCCACCCCCGACTTTGACCCACCTTTTATTTATAAGCGTTTGGTTAGCCACTAACTTTATTTATGGCTCAGTTGAATTGGTTACACGCCGACTGGGGTTTTTTCCGGGTAGACACACACGAAGCTTTAACTTTGATCCAGTGGCCGCAACTAACTCGAACTAAAGCCGAACAATTGAGCTGTTTTTCAACAATGACAAACTCATCATGACTAGCTTTCATGTAAAGAGACCAACGATCGCTGTGGCTCAACCAAAAAAAGCTTGAGCTGTCATTGGCATTGCATGTTATCTCTCAACGAAGGCGCTCCGAAGCAAACAAATGGGAAACGGGGAAACACTGTGTTGAAATGGTGAAAGCCGAAGCACAGATACTCTATGTAAATTTGGCAGGGGAATTCAAGAGTATCAAATTTTATTGATTATAAGAAGGGGAAATACTAAAGTTGGCTATACAATATAAGCAATTTATAATAAATATACCATGAAACAAACAAACGAATTCTCGAAACGTGATACCTTATTTAATAGGTTTGGAAAGTTAATTAATGTACGCCAGTTAATTTTCACACATAAATGGCAGTTTATGGTAGTTCAAATATTTTTAAAAAAATTTAACTTTTTAATATATGCAAATTAATTTTCAAACAACTGTCAGTTTAAAGGTAGTTAAAATGCAAGTAACTTTCAAAAAATTTTCAAAGTTCAGATGGTTAGTAGTTAACTAAAAGGTCATGATATTACACTAATCTGGTAAGGGAACTAAAATAAATACTGAATCAAATGAACAATTAGATGTAAAGATGCGTCATCTAACTATAAACATTCCATTACTGACAAATGCATATGCATGTCGTCTAGTCCGGCATACCTTGTTATTTTGTTATTAGTGTATTTTCCTCGCAATCGCAAGACCTCTGTGCCAATTGCTTTAGTCACTGTTCGAGAGTCGAGAGCTAAGCGCGGCTTTTTGTGTTTGTTTCGGGGACTTTGTAATTCGCTGTCCGTTGTGAATTGAGCTCTCGATCGGGGATCATGTTGGGCAACAATTGGCCCGGTTGCAAGAAAGCTCCTCGCATGGTGCTCAAACATGTGAGGCGCCAGCACGAGGAGCTGAGGGAGCAACTGGAGCAGGGGTGCGACGAATTGATGGAGGTGGCCGAGGCTCATTTTCCGGAGTTATTGCAGCACTTCCAGCGCAACTCGAAACTGGCCGAGTCATCGAAGCGATTGAAGTCGCAGATCTGGAGCTCGGTGGTCACCATTCTGCTGGTTAAAGCCAAGGATTTGCCGCTGGCTGAAGATGGCAGCAAGCTGAATGACACACACTTTAAATTTAGGTGAGTTTGGTGCAAGAAACCACAACAGATCAGTGTCACATGTATCACTTACAATCACATTAACATATTTAATGTTTTGGTTATTATATTAAATGATTTTTGCTTATAAATTCAGGCTGGGCAATGAGAAGTACAAGAGCAAGTCTTCCTGGACGGAACGCTGGCTGGAGCAGTTCGATTTGCACCTTTTCGATGAAGATCAAAACCTGGAACTGGCCCTTTGGAATCGAAATACCCTCTATGGCAGGGCCATCATCGACCTGAGCGTTTTCCAGCGCGAGAATACTCATGGCATTTGGAAGCCACTTGAAGATTGTCCTGGTGAAGTCCACCTCATGCTCACCATCAGTGGAACCACAGCTTTAGAGACGATCAGCGATTTGAAGGCTTTCAAAGAAGATCCTCGGGAGGCTCAACTGCTAAGAGATCGATATCGATTCCTAAGATGCCTACAAAATCTACGCGATGTGGGCCACCTGACTGTAAAGGTTTTTGGAGCCACTGGACTGGCTGCTGCGGACATAGGTGGAAAATCCGATCCATTTTGTGTTCTAGAATTGGGAAATGCCCGTCTGCAAACCCAAACGGAGTATAAAACACTCACCCCTAATTGGAATAAGATATTTACTTTGTGAGTATGACTTTTTATGTTTTACGGCCATCAATTTATTTTATTCCTATTTCAGCAATGTCAAAGACATCACACAGGTACTGGAGATCACCGTCTTCGATGAGGATCGCGATCATCGCGTCGAGTTCCTGGGAAAACTAGTCATCCCCCTCCTGAGGATCAAGAGCGGAGTGAAGAGATGGTACACGCTGAAGGATAAGAACCTGTGCGTGCGGGCCAAGGGAAACTCACCGCAAATTCAGCTGGAACTGACGGTGGTTTGGAGTGAGATCAGGGCTGTTTGTCGAGCTCTTCAGCCGAAGGAGGAGAAACTCATCCAGCAGGAAGCCAAATTCAAGAGACAGCTCTTCCTGCGCAATGTCAACAGACTCAAGGGGATTATCATGGATATCCTAGATGCAGCGCGTTATGTCCAGTAAGTTTATTAAGGTTTCTAAATAACATTTAATTTAATTTAAACTGTTTATTTTCTTTTCTAAAGGAGCTGCTTTGAGTGGGAGTCCCCTGTGCGTTCCAGCATAGCTTTCGTCTTGTGGATTGTGGCCTGTGTTTATGGCGATCTGGAGACAGTACCCCTAGTTCTACTACTTATCATACTAAAGTTTGTAGTTATGCTAGTTATCTGCAATATAATCTATAATAATGTATTGACTGATCCTCTAGAAACTGGCTCGTTCGCCTTATAACGGGCACCACAGATGCCGCTGCACACTACGATTATGAGTACGATGAAGATGATGACGATGACAAGGAGAAGGAAGAGAAGAAGTCCATCAAGGAGAGATTGCAGGCCATCCAAGAAGTCTCCCAAACTGTGCAAAACACCATAGGTTATTTGGCCTCGTTGGGCGAAAGCACCATCAAGTGAGAGTTTTTATACCCGTTACTCGTAGAGTAAAAGGGTATACTGTATTCGTGCAAAAGTATGTAACAGCTAGAAGGAAGCGTTTCCGACCCTATAAAGTATATATATTCTTGATCAGGATCACTAGCCGAGTCGATCTAGCCATGTCCGTCTGTCCGTCTGTCTGTCCGTCTGTCCGTCTGTCCGTCTGTCCGTCTGTCTGTCCGTATGAACGCTGAGATCTCGGAAACTATAAAAGCTAGAAGATTGGCATTTTGCAAGCAGATTCTAGGAGTTCTTACGCAGCGCAAGTTTGTTTCAAAATGGTGCCACGCCCCCTTTAACGCCCACAATCGCTTATATAAGATTTTAAAAATTTAAATATTTCGGAAAAGTAAAAATGCAGTTTTATTGTGTTTATCAATACCTATCGAAATGTAGAAGAAATTTTTCAAATCGGACCATTCGTTAAAAAGTTATGCGTGATCAAAGTTTCTATCTCCATCTCCCTCGCACTCCCTTTACCTGAGTAACGGGTATCTGATAGTCGGGTCACCCGACTATAGCGTTTTCTCTTGTTTATATTAAAATGCGTTACAATTTAATTGAATTTCTTGTATCCCATAGCACATTCAACTTTTCCGTCCCCGAACTGACCTGGCTGGCTGTGGTCCTCCTGTTGGGTGCCATTCTGGTCCTGCATTTTGTCCCACTCCGCTGGCTGCTCCTCTTCTGGGGCCTGATGAAGTTCTCCAGGCGTTTGCTGAGACCCAATACCATTCCCAACAACGAGCTATTGGACTTCCTCTCACGAGTGCCAGATAACGAGGAGATTGTGAGTGACCTTTTGAACTTATAAAGTATAGAAGAAAAAAAAAATATTGAAGTTATCAGTCTGAATTTAAAGACTAATATAAAAGCTTTTTTTAAAATAATTTGAAAAAGTTCCCAGCTTATTGAATTGTTTGCACCCATTACAATAATGTTTGATTTTTTTAACTGACCAAAAATGTCATCTTTAGAGATCCAAAATAAGTTCTTGCCTAAACAATCTAATGTTTTAAAAAATCTTTTAATTGTAAAGTTTTATTTTATAACAAGATCAGCAAATCAAAAACTTCGAAAATAATGATACAGCTTATAGTTTCTTTTTAAATATTTATTTTGCTGATGCTCCGAATAATCTAACATAACATTTCTAACATAATAATGAATAACTTAATTTTTTTAGAACCAGTATCGAGAGCTGCCCCCATCGGCGCCCACCGATCAGACCCGCAACAATCCGAAGAAGAAGCTGAAGGGATCATAGTCCATAACCAGCGCTGATGCGGCAATGGCGTCCCTTTCGCCGCTGCAGTCCAGCGCATTGGGAGGAGTGGGAGGAGCAGGAGGAGGAGCAGGAGGAAGTGGCAGCAGATCCGGCGGTAGGCAGCAGCAGCTGATGCAGCGCTTCCGGGCCAACACCAGCCAGCTGAAGCAGAAGTTTGGCCAGGCCAAGAGCCTCAGTCTGAGCCATAGCGAATTCAATTAGACACCAAAGTTAGTTAGATTGTTAAGAATCGAGGTATGAGGGCGGCACCAAGTCAACCAACTCCACCCACAAACGGCAACATCAATTCAACTTGACTCAATTATGCAGCACAAAGTTTGCTTCACTTATTTTCCTAGAATTATATATATATACACAGAAAAGAAAATTAATGTAAATGTACACAGAACTCCAACTATTTACACAAACCAATTATGTACATACACGATGATAGTGGATTTAGGACTCTATTGAAACATTGCATGTACCTAAGGTAACCTCTCTCTCAAAGATCTATTCGAATATTTACCACAACTCAAATTGCTAACTACCAGATTCCTTTTGCGCGAATCCAAATGCGATTAATTATTTATTGTGTATTTCAATTTGTGATATTTTCGAAGAATTTTGCAACTAGGCTTACTACTTATGTGACTTAACCCACGGAAGCTCCGTACCGCACCGAAGTTTCCCTCAACTCCATTTACAATTTAACACTCGATTGCACTCGACTCTTTTAAGGACGCTTCTTCATTATATACCTTTACATATATACCTAAATAAGCCTAATCCTAACCAAAATGATTGTAATTATTTCATTCGAAAAGATTGTTCAAAACGTTTTCTAAAATTTATATTTATTAACTATGTCTAGGATAATCAGCTAGTAAAGGCCCCGGCCCAGCCATAAAATTATATATAAATTAATTGCTACTCTAACCCACTCCGATTGATCGATTTGATACTTTTAGATAGTTAAACTATTTTATACCCCACAAAAGAGCAACAACAAAGTTTTTATATACATACCAAACTCAATTAATTAATTAGCACCTAAGTTAAGTTTGTTATTTTTCAATATATATATATGATGGCAAAAATAAAAATAATATTTTTGGATTTCGCTCAAAATATAAACCGATGAATGCTGCTAAAACTGTTTTGGCAACTGATGGCAATGCACCAAAACTGTATAGTGCTTTTCAAACTTCTCTTTTAAAATCTAAAAGCCTTTTTTAATTTTTTTAATCACGTACAGAGGGTATAAACTTTTGCCATCGTTTTTTTATATGTGTGCACAGATAAACGTCACAGATCGGACGTCTATATCCTATAGCTGTCTTAGGAACGATAGGTATTATTTGTTAAATTTATGAAATGATGGTTTTATATCATTATCCATCCCTTGAGTTGACTATATTCGATAGCTGACAAATGTATTTTTGCAAAGTGAATGTCTATATTAATTTTCGGTATGACTACAAAGGATATTAAAACTTCGGTTTGCCGAAGATAGCTTACGTTCTCGAATAGATTTATTTTGTATGTTGCCACGTTCTTTATCTCTGTTTGTTTTGCTCAGTTCTCTGTTTACTTGTCAATTAAGCTTTCAAGTACTGGAAATTAGTTTGAGATAAAATTTGGCATGAGCGGGGGTGTCATACTGGACAATAAAAATAGCACCATTATTTTGATAATGCTTATCAGCAGCAAAACACTTCTCTTGGTCTAAAATATTATGCAATAAAAGCAAGTTTTTCCATGCTATGCGATAAACATATATTTATATTTAAACATACATATAAGCAAATGAGAGAGGAAACAAAACTTTTGCTAATAATGGAATTTCTCTGTTTTCATTAAAGCGTAGACATCTGAGAAATCTCTGCCGCCAAATCCTTCTGCAATTAAGGAGCTGTAGATCTTGTGGGTCAGAAAGCCCATGGGAATGGGGGAGTTTGAAGAGGTGGCTACATTTGCAACCAGTTCCAGGTCCTTGTTGATTAAATCCATGGGAACCTTGTTGGCTTGAGTGGAGGCAGTAATTCCGGGTACTGGATTATAGAACTCTGAGGTCCAGCAGCGTCCAGTTGAAGAGTTGAGGATCTCGGCAAATATTTCGGGATTTAGACCTTGGCGAACGGCAAGATTCATAGTTTCTGATACTCCAATCATTGATATTGCCAACATCATATTATTACACAATTTAGCTGCCTGTCCCATTCCATGGATTCCGCAATAGATGATTCGCTTTCCCATACACTGCAGGATATCTTTAACTTCCTTGAAGTCCTTTTCAGCTCCACCGACCATGAAAGTAAGTGTTGCCTGCTCTGCTCCTGGAACTCCACCGGAAACTGGAGCATCTAAAAATCTGCCTTCCTTGAAACTAATTCTCTTTTGCAGGGATTTAACTAATTCCGGGGAAATCGTGGAAGAGTCAATGAAAATTGTGCCCTTGCTGACACCATCTCCTAACATTTCCTTGTAGGAAGCATCCACAACAGAGTTATTTGGCAGCATTGTGATGACGATTTCCGAGTTCCTGGCGAGATCGGGGGTTTTGGAGTAAACTGTTGCTCCTTGAGCCTTAAGATCGCTGCAGGCCTTTTCGGATATATCGTAAACATTTAGATTACTGGCCATGTGCCCACCCATATTGCCGAGTCCAATAAAGCCAATGGTGCTGGCGTTCCTTTGAAGCATATCTATCTTTCCATAACTGTATGACAGATTAAAATCAGATCCGTTTAAAAAAATCTGCAAAATACAATATATTTTTAAAGTTGTATATGTATTGATTATTAAAACATTTAGCATTCGATTGATGTTTATCAAAATTAATTCAATTTTATTTTAGTTTATTTCATCAGACTATACTATGATATTTCTTAAAGGAACTGGTTATGTGATGATTCAAAATCAATGAGGTATTTTCAATTTAATACAATTAAAGTCACAGAAATTAGCAGAACGTTTCTAATAATAGTGAGAAGTGAAACCCTGATGAAAAATATTTTTGAGCAAGATATATTTATATCTTTGTTAATTTAACAGTGGTCTCTAATTGAAATTGACAGAGTAACGCATAGGAAATAAATTAGTCCAATATTTACCTAGCGATTTGTGGCAATTCTAACTGAATGAGGTATTTATGCTGAATATACTTTTCTCAAACTGTGAGCTTTAATGTTACGCACCTAAAACTATCTATCAAAATATTCCATCAGTGCCTCTCAATCGGAGAGCTTTTGTTAACCACGCCATAATTTCCATTCCGATTTTCATTGTTGTTTGTTTTGCTCAGTTCTCTGTTTACCTGGGGAGCTTTATGAATTAAAAACGATCGCCATGTGGAATCTCATGCCACGAGTGCAGGAGATAAGCCACAATTGTAAATTGTTTTTGCCGGGGTCCCACAAGTGGCAATAAAATAAAGCCCCACAGATGTTAAAAAACGCTTATCAGCTCTCGGAGTTCCACTCGTCAGACGATTCCCAGACCCGCAGACCCAAGCAGAGCAGACCATGATTACGCAACAGCATGGAACTTTTTCACTCAATACGATAAACGAATACGTCTTTAATTTTAGCATAGAACATGGTGATTGCACAGTCGAATTTGCAAAGAGGGTAATCCCTAAACTTAGTGGTATATAAATGCAGGACTGGTGTGGATCGGTTTCTAATTCAGCCAGTGAATACTCTAAACGCCGAACTTCTCCTTCTTCATCAGGTCGTACACGACGGAGAAGTCCTTGTTGCCCAGACCCTTCTCACACAGCGACTGGTAGACCTTGTGGGCCAGCGAGCCCAGCGGGATGGGTGAGTTGGAGGAGTTGGCCACGCCAGAGGCCAGACCGAGATCCTTGGTGATCAGGGCCGTGGAGAAACCGCCGGCGTAGTCCCTGTTGGCTGGAGCAGTGGGGCAGACACCGGGCACCGGGTTGTAGATCTCCGAGGCCCAGCAGCGGCCGGTGGAGGAGTTGATGATCTCGGCGAAGACATTGGCGTCCAGTCCCTGGCGCACGGCCAGATTCATGGCCTCCGAAACGCCGATCATCGAGATGGCCAGCATCATGTTGTTGCACAGCTTGGCGGCCTGGCCCATACCATAGACGCCGCAGTGGGTGATCCGCTTGCCCATGCACTCCAGGACGGCCTTGACGGCCTGGTACTCCGCCTCGGTGCCGCCCACCATGAAGGTGAGGGTGGCCTGCTCAGCGCCGGGAACGCCGCCGGAAACGGGGGCATCGATGAACCGGGCACCCTTGCCGCTGATCTTCTTCTGCAGCGACTTCACCAGCTCCGGCGAGATCGTGGACGAGTCAATGAAGATGGTGTCCTTGTTGACGCCATCGGCGGTCATCTCGTCGTAGGAGGCGTCCACAATGGCGTTGTTCGGCAGCATGGTGATCACGAAGTCCGAGTTCTTGGCCAGCTCCGAGGTCTTGGCGTAGACGGTGGCTCCCTTGGCGGCCAGACCCTCGCAGGCGGGCTTGGAGATGTCGTACACATGCAGCTTGTGGCCGGCCTTGATCAGATTGCTGGCCATGTTGGCACCCATGTTGCCCAGGCCCACGAAGCCGATGTTCTTGCTGCCTCCCTGGGTGGACATGGCCCGGACGAGGGTCTGGCTCCAGGCGTTGAGCATGGCGGGGGACATCACGCGAAGCGACATGGCTGCGAAAAATACCAAATCGTTATGTAATCACGGACAGGCAACTAGCCAAAGTATCTCACCCACCTGTTGATCTAGAAGTCTGGGGAATAAGGCTAACACTGCTAAAGTTCTACGCGATCGGACCGCTGTCAGAAGCACACTGCTCCCTGCTTCTAGCGAGTCGCGTAATTTCACTTCGTTCCAGCGGCTGCCAAAGAGTTGTCGAGTCCACTTAAAGAGCGATTAAATGTTTAAATGGTTATAAATAATACCTATTTTCTTAGGATCGTTGTGATATCGAATCATATCAGACATTATATAATTTTATAAGGTGTTTTCTAATTTTTCTAATTTAGAAAATGTACCTATAATTTTTTTAAACAACAATTATTAATCAAAAAAATGAAAAATATTATATTACTTTCAATAAATGAATATTGGTATTTTCAAAATATCGTACCATTTAATATTCTCTTTATAAGTTTCATGTTCAAATATTATGTTTCAACTAACACTAGTTTTTGGTGATATGCCATTTTTAATCTATTATCATTTGAATACCTTTAAAGATAAGACCAACAAAATGCTTCGTAAGAAATGCTTAATAAAGAGATATAACTGTTTGTTGTAGGCTCTAAGAGATCATTTAAGGTAAAGCACATCAAGTAAATTTGAAGGGCCCTGTAGTTCTGGTGTTTCTTTTAAATTGGGGGTTTTTGGCGCCCCGACAACTCTGCCAGATCAAAACAAGTTCTATATAGTTTCGCTTCCTCTCGTTCGCACCATATGGTTAACATATATATATATGTATATGTACATATTCCAGTGACGCCGGCAAAAGCTTTTCTTCTCTGGCCATTCCAATGCTTTTATTTGATTTATGTTCTAATTGGGAGACACGTGCCGTTGTTTCGGTTATCAGCTTGGGCAAAACTTTCGATTTCATTTACTTTCCCTGACCTTCAGCGTTTGCAGGGGCTTGTGTGTGCGTCGGGGGTCTAGAGATTGGGGGTGTGTCGGCTTGCTGTCGAGTGCCAAGACCAGAGGCTCCAAAACTGTAAGCTTTCATGCGATTTCAATTTAAGTGTTTACTTATAGAAATAAGCTTTATAATGGCGTGTGGAAATATTCAAATTTAATTAAATTCTCCCATTTCCCCATCGAACTTTGTCAGTTCAACGCCTCTCGCCTTGAATAAGTGCATGAATGAATGACAACTGGGGAATCGCTTCAATTGCGCGGAATATCGTGCATAACTAAATTCGCACGAGCGATTTCAAAACTGATGTTTCATTTTAGACTTACTTTAAGGGTACATTAATTTTGATAACAAAATTAAAAAAAAAGGATATGTTTTTAAATTTATGGCCAGTTACTTTGTTATAATTTATGAAAAAAACATCATTTTTGTATAATTCTAGTCAATTTGCAACTATTTATATATTACCTATCTGTAAAATTCGAATACATTTGATTGCTACTGCATATTGAATCTGCTTCCAAGGACTGTATTTTTTTGATAATTTTCCCTTTAAATGTATTAGGGTATTTGCTATTCGTTTCTTTTACTATTGACCATTTTTAATGTTTTACTTTTTGCACCCTTCTTGCGCGAGAGCGTTGCCAATACTCAGGTATCACACAATAAACAATTTGATGTTTCGCGATTTTGCTTTCTTGGGCTATTTTTATCACAGCTTTCCGAACCGCAATTGGCAGAGATATCTTTTTCACCCAAATTGTACAATGGTCATAAGGTTCGATGCTGTTACTGTAGTTGTTTTAATGTTGTTGTTCACATAAAAATCGGCATGCATGAAATTGCAACTGCTCGAGCTGCGTTTCGCAAAATCTCGGCCAATTTACGGCCCGCCTGTCGTGGCCTGGATCTTACGCAATCCGGACTTCGCTGTCAGCGCCTGCGTCAGCGGCAACATCGTTATGCTTTATCAAAAGAAAACAGCTCAAGTGCACAGGAAAAAAACTTTTTTCCAATCTATCCACTATATTCAAGGTCAAATTAGAACATTTCATGAAACTATTCTTTAGAATTGTTATAAGATAGGACTTAACTTTTATCTATATAGGTATAACTTTACATATACTAAAGTGGCTTTTTTTTAAAAGAAAGTTATTGTAGGGAAATATGTGATATTGGATTAAGTTTACAATTATAATCTTATCTCGATTGATATTATTTTGTTCAGTTGGGATACATAATAAATAAAATCAATACTGAACACGAAATATTCAATTTAGTAATTGTGTTCACTTTCAATACTCTAATCAGTATCCAATTTGTAAAATTCATTTTATTAAATTGAATACTTAAAAATATCAAGTCATTTTGATACTTTCATCAGTTGAACAGGAGCTCAAATCAAACGCGTCAAAAATTTTGTATGTCTTAAGCCTTGGGCTTTTAAATATACGATGGTATTACAGAGTTTTTGTACAAAATTGTTCGTTTTTATTTTATGATTTTTAAATAGTCTATTGATAGACATTTTCCACATACTTCATTCGATCGGAAGAGATTTTAATGGCTACCCTTTGCCATATAAAGTTTCTTTCTCTGCAGCAGTCATAAAACTAAACTCGATTTCGCCCAAGAGAATAGCTATATCGTGGATGTATGTATGTAGGAATACTCGATTACAGCGGCCTCTGTTCGTAACGCCGCTGATGATTTTGGTGATTTATCTGTGGCAGCGCGTCTGCAGCATCCGCCAACGTGCGACGCTCGCTTAAGTGCATTTCAATTTGGGGAGTGGAGCGAATCGAGATCGCGACAATGGCGCGAAAATTACATCGAATAGGGGACATCGGCTGCCCAGCAGCGCTGGCTTACATAATCTGTTGTCAATTGTCAAAATACCAGCAAGGCCCTTATCTAACGCCATAAAGTGCAATTCAGCGAATGATTAACACGAATATGGGTCGCAGCAATAGCAACAACAGGTGAGAGCGCGTCTCTTTGAAACAATTTACAATTTACAAGCCAAAAAGCCAAAAAGCCGAAAAGCCAAAGGCGCCAAAGAAGCAACAAGCGAAGTGAAGCATTAAAGCGCAAAAACTATGAGCTTGAAGTGGACTGTTTGGGCTTGGCTTTGGAAAATGTTCATGTTCATGGCATTTGTACACCCTCTTATGCGTACGTACATCAAGTATACGCAGCGGTGTGCCAAGCTCATTAGGCAGACATTATAACATTTCTCCGCAGTGGTTGTGCTTGTACTCGTACCGCTATTGCTGCTACTAATTTCCATGTCAAACAGACAAACAGCGAAATTTCACTCATAGTCAACAGCGCACCCACAAAACAGCGTGCACTTGAAGGCGGGTGAAATAATTCACGTTGAGATTCAATTTTATTTGCCCGCAAACATTGCATTATTAACGAACATCACAGCGCGTTGCAGGAGTTTAGGAGTACTTTTTGAGCTGGGTACTCCTTTACTTACTCGTTTTTAATTAGTCAAACTTTGAGATCTAAGATAACATTATGATGTTAGCATTGGGGAAAACTAGGGAAAGTAAAATTTAACGCATTTTGAGTAATTAAATCAATATTTAATTTAAAATGAAATGGCATAACTCAGCTATTAATAGACCATCTTCCTGAAAATTATTATTCCCAAATCGAGCTGCTGGATAAATAGTAAAAGATGTTTATTTTTCTATGATGGAGTTTATCTTTAAATATTTTTTTGAATATTAAAAACTTTTCTTGAAGACTTGGTGATACATTTTTGGCAATACCACTATACATCATTTTCGAAATATTCCTAACCTTGATAGGTTATAGATATACTGAACACAAATAATATTGATAATAGTATAATTCTTATTTATCTTTTTACTTGTTATGGAATTTAAGTTTTGCTCTTTATATTCACTCTTGTACTGCATTAAATAGGTAAATTATTGCCTGATTTGAACCACTTTTACTGCGACGAATCGGACTGTATCGCCTGGATGTGGTTTCTTGACCCGCCCTGAACTCTCTGCACGCAATTTGATAAATGAGACAGGTCGCAACTATCTGCATGCCACAGCGTAGATCCGTGACTCACCGAGGAACACATTACAATTTGCCAACCATACGATGTGACATCGTGAGCGACTACTGACATTTTCGGGCAGCCTGTCTTCGATTTCGTTTCCGGCCAGCACGTAATTGAAATTACATTAAGCCAGAAATTTTGGCAGTGAAATTACGTTTCGATAATCACTTTCATGGGATTTAATTGTTTCCCTGTGCTCCAGCACCGGACTTTCGCCCCCCTCCACCTGCCGCTCTGCTCTCGATCACACTTTCGGACCTACATTAACATGCCAACTGAAGAGACCACTCCAAAACGATATGAAAATGAAAAACTATCCGCACACACTCACACGCCCAACGCGGAAAATTGAAATGCAGTCGGAGTCACTGCAGCGAGTTTTGGAAAGGAAAGTGAAATTATCATCCCCCCCGCGGCCATTTCCCCAATTTAACTCAACTCAACTCAACTCAATTCGATTCAATTCGTTTTCGATTTCATTCGGTTTTTGAATCGTTTCTAAGGTTCGCGCTTTTTAATACGCCGCATGCATAATTATTATGTGTACGTACATACGTATCTCTTCACTTAGTCGCCGTTTGCCGACACCCTGGCCTATAGTTTCGATCGAGGCGGCGCAGTGAAATTGAAAATCATTTTTGAAAGTGGTAAAATTATTCGCTGCCCGACAAAACACACATTCCATGTGACCGTTTAAAGCAAATGTTTTTTTGTCGTAATTTTTCATCGCGCTCTTATTTGTGTTTTGGATATATTTTCCATCTGTTTTTTTTTTTTTGGTCACCGTATTACAAAATTTTAATTGCAGTCGGCAGAGTGAGCCAAAAGAAATGGAGTTAAGAAAAGTGAAATGCGGAGAGTGGATGCTCTTTATGTATGCTGGGCAATCATTTGGTAGTTCTTTGAAAGTTTTTACCAGTTCAACGTTTTTTATTGATACACATTACTTTTCCCATAGAGTAATTGAGCAAAGGCCAACACAACTTGTAAATTTTATAATTGTTTCCCATAAATATACAATCGACATACTCAAATAAAAAAGAGGAAAGTACTTAACAACTTGCACCAAATTAGCTGATTAAAACCCCATTGTCCGGACCGATTCCCTGTGGTTTTCACCCACTGCCCGGCAGAGTTCCCTCCTGGTTTATCCCCCAATCTCGCCCTGCCATCAGCTACATCAACATAAAAAGCAAGAGCTCGAGCGGCAGATAAATGTTTGGCTAACCCAAATCCACACACAAGGAAGGAAACTAGTGAGGCGCTCAAAGCAAAAGTCGGCTCGAGAGGCTCTCCGCCGGCAATCCAGTTTAGATTTCGACCACATTTTGACCAATGCACTGGTGCAGCGGGAGCAGGAAGCGTTTTATGGCCAAAAGCACCAACAGCCAGCATTTTGGGCACATCACCCCCGGGGGGGCAGGTGGAAAAAAGTTGTCTTACTTTCGTGAGCTTAAATGCATTTGGCTCTCGATGCGTCGACGCATCGACATCCCAGCTCTCTCCTTCAGCCAGTGGATTGCATAAGTGATATTTATGTCTTCTTGTCAGTGTTGCATCAGCCGGTTGATTATCGCAATCGCCTCCTGGCCCGAAAAGATTCTACGGCTAATTAAGCTGAATTATGCCAGAAAAACATACCCAATTAAGTTGATCTATTTGGGTGCTGTGGGAACCATTCGACTCGAATTTTATGCAAATATCGTAACTCTTTTCCGCATACGTCGTGGAAAATGCGCAAAGAGCTTGGGAAAAGGCATTCATAAGCAGGGCTGAAGGTCGCGATCTGTTACCTTTGCCATTTGGCCGCATTGCCTTGGGCGTGTGAGCCAACTGAGACACCTGTGAAAAGGTCAACGCTAATTGCTCTCAACCGCCGGCAGACCGACAATTGAAATCAATTGATTCTCGAACTGCAGAGCAGGTGAAAGTGCTTTGTTCTAGTGGAAATACCATAGCCGGCGGAAGTTCGAGGCGGTCGCGGTTGAATGATCTCCGATCTCCGAAAGAGTTCGTCACATAACTCAGGCCGCGAGGTGGAGACCTTCCTCGTTCGTCATCAGTCCGCACATAACTCACGCCCACCTGGGGCGGCAGGTGAGACAGGTGGGCAGGCGTTATGACAAGTTGACTGATTGGATTTGCGGCGAGGCTGCGTTCGCTGCTCCTGTCAATGCACTCATCCACTCGCGATTGCCGCTGCAAAATTGAAAAATGCAATGCGATGGAAAAGCGACCGACCGGCGGTCAGACCGCATCTTGTTTGGGTTACCCAATGCATAATGGGTAATGGCGGACGCTGAATGATATGCTAATTAACTCAATTTCCACGATCCATAAACGTCTCACTTAGACAATTGTTTGCTTAGCGGAAACTCCGCGGCTGCCGGTATGAGAATATTTTAATTGCCCGTCAAAGAAGCTGAAAAAGACCTCTTTTTAAGGCCAATTCTTGCAGACCCCGGAATATTTGGCAACGAAGTTGGCAAACAGAAAGAAAAATGTATATGATGACTTCCCATCTTAATTTAAGCTTTTTAGCAGCAAAACATAAATATATAAATATTCATTTATATTACTTTTTATTGAAAAACATAAATACTTTCATAAGGAAAACATAAATTTATAGATGGAAAGCCGAAGTAATTTCCGTATTTAGTACCTACAAAACAAGAGTTATCTAAGCCAGAAATGAAAATTGGAATTTTATCACATTTTATTACCCTGGCCTTTTTTCCCGTGCATTCATTAATTATGGCAAATATATGAACCATATAATTAAGCTTATAGCACAGAGTTTGGCACTCTTCCTAATTATAGTTTTCAGTAAGTTTGTAACTAATTTGTAACAAACGAGAAGGCGGCAAAGGTCAGTCAAGAAAAATGGTTGCTACGCATTTTAATTGGTAAATATCAATCGGTTTATAGGTTTCCTAACAAACCAACCGAAAATACGAGGAAACACAATAAAAAAAAACCAAAACAAACAATTCAATTAAACTCATAATGGCATTTTGTGTAACAACGAAACGACCTTGGATGCAGAGCAAAGCCTAAAAAGCCAATTAAAAGCTAGATGCACGGCTTGAAATACATCGCATGGCACTGAGTCAGAATTATGGAATTGTTGTTATGTCTGCTATATGGCCATTGCTATATCGATGTATATCAGCGAGGGGTGTAACACGATTCATGAGACCCACACAAAGTCGGATCGATTTTCCCAGCAAAAACTTGTCGCCAGCAGATTGCAAAACTGGAACAGCATCGCCGCAACTAATGCTAAAACATGTTAGCATTTATGGCCGAGTTGATTTGCATTCAGTGCATTCCTGTGGACTCTCCCCCTCGATTTGTTGCATGCCCCACTCCCCCCTCTCCTGTTAATTTCAATTAACCACAACAAATCATTTGAGGATCTTTTCCGAGCTAGGAGCTGTAACTGCGCGTCGGCCAGTTCTTTTGTTGGCCCAAAAGCTGTAAAAAGCCACTTTGGCTTTAGGCTGTTGCGGTGGCGTCGAAGTCGACGTCTGCGCAGACTGCTACTGCTGCTGCGCTGCCGACGGCGACGTCGACGCAGGCAGTTGGATGAAAACCACGAGCGAACCACTCTTACTTACTTTGGCCTGCGACGCTTTTCATTTCTTCAGTCTGTTAACGGCACGCCAACGATGCAGACGCGGCTAAAAACCAGCTCCGGCTAACTGTTAATACAAGCTAATAACTTGATCTGTAAGTGTAACACTCATACGTATCGATCATACGCACAGTGGTACCAGCGACATTTGATTTTTGTCTTTTGCCGAAAGTGCGTGCGACATCCTGCCGTTTCAAGTGGTTTAGTTCAAAGTGAAATTGAAGAAATCAAAAAATATATAAAAATATAAATCGCTTGGATTGCTGTTAAGTTGGCGAACTAGGCAAATTAAGGTCTTAATTGAATTAAGCCAAGTGAAAGAGAAACATCAGCCGCTGTCCAGGAAGAAGAAGAAGAAGCAGCAGGGGAGAGTGGTAAGTGGCGTTTTTTTCCTTCTTTTTTTTTTTTGCCAAAAAAGGCGAATAGAAATTTTAACTCTCCACTCAACTAACCACACACTGAACGCATTTGGCTGTCTTGGCAATTTTGCTGTTTATTTTTTCATGCTCTAATTATTTGGAAATTTCATTTTGTTTTTGCCCACCGACACTCGTTAACTGGCATGCAATTTGTTTGCCAAAGACTTATGGTCCATCCATCCGTCTAACCAAATAGCCATCCATCCTCTAGAGAGTCAAGTTGAGTCAAGCTTTATGGGCAGACTTCCTCATTAAAAGATAAGGTGGCCAGACCCCTGACCAAAAGAAACTGGTCCATCAGTATTCTTTGGGTTCGTTGGTTTTCCATCGCCATCTCCACTTCATTAACCCAATTTTCACCTGGAGAAACTTTTAGTTTCGGACATGAAAAATCTTGTTTATCGGGCCAATTTACATACGCAGCACTCTGCCCTCCGCCAGACATTTCTCTTCCCTAATCTCGAATCTGGCATCCGATCTTAACGGAACTAATGTCTGCACTTATTCGTTTGTTTGTCTCTGAAACATGAGGGCAAACAGAAGAGGGGAAAAAATAAATTACCACACGTTTGTCTTTTTGTTTGATATTTATATTTATTTTTATGCGAACATTTTTATATGCGAGCGGACAGCGTTTTCGAAATTAAATACTTTCTAATTACAATAAACGCAGGCGATGGCCGCCGGCCGGCCAATTGCCTGTCCCACGTCCATCTGTGTCCACAACATAGCCTTTGGCAGTGGACTGAAATCACGTAGCCGCCGCATCGGCCAATGCCAGCCAATGAAAGGGGGGGTGGCGGAAGGGGCAGCGGGGAAAACAAAACTTGCGAAAGTGTCAAGAAAATATAATACAGCTCAGACTCACTTTTTCTTTATTGTCATGTCTTAATGTGGCGCCTGATGTGTTTATTTGCCACTCTGCCTCCTCAATGCCCCCCCTCGATGAAAGTGAAACGTGCGAATGACTTTGCGTAGCTGCAGAAGCTTCCATCGCTCAGCACGTGCCCAACGATCCTAGCCGTGTGGTCTCCGTCTTTCGCGGCTTTCAATTACTCAACCGCGAAATGTTCAATTTGTCAAGCGTTGAGCCCGGGATTACGACTTTCCCAGCGGGCCAAACAAAAGACTTAAGACCCAAACTTGGCTCATTAGCTTGCTTTGTTCGCTGGAATGTGTTGCAGAACCTAATGGTCGGACGCTTTGGTGCTTCACCGTCATTAATTAGTTGTTAAATAGAGAAATTATTGCGGCTAGGTCAGTTATCAAATCCATTAAGTTCGGTTTTAAGATTGGTCAATCTAAGAAATTAAATAATCAATAATTAAACTGATATTGGTTATACAATAGATAAATTAAATAATGTTGGATTGTTCATGGAGTTGTATATCACGATAACTATGGCATGCTTTGAATAATACTTAAATTGTGCTAATTGCAACAAATGGTAATGTCAGTAAACACAAATAACATTGGCAATAAACTCAAGTTTCTTAATATTTTCGAAACCCTAAAATTTACTTATATTCTGTAAATTTTATAAAGATCTGTAAAAGCTGAAATGTATTTTTAGGTTTATTAGGGTTTAAAAATTGGTCAATCTAAGAAATTAAATTACGACATCGATTATTTTTAAAACCTTAAAATTGATTGTAAATTTTATAAAGATCTGAAAAAGTTAATAAGCATTTTAAGGATTATTACGACTTATTTTTACTATTATTTTTTTAAATTTCATTTTCCGACCATAAAATAAGATAAGAATGGCTTTGTTTGTTATCCCGATTTCACACAATAGTTCGTCAAATACCGTGTAAATTATAACTTATCGTCAATATACAACACAAAATTAGTCGTCTAATGGATTGACTAATTTTTTAATCCAAATCGTATCCATTTGATGTGAAAGATTAATATCGTTTATGCCCAGCGGTCTTTCAAAACCATAATTATCCGGCACTTGTGACACGCACTGAATTCTAAATGTGAGTAATTGCCATGCATTCAGCAATATCAGATTCAAAGTGCATTTAAGCCGGGGCAAAAAAAAATCAATTCAAATGGCTGCCAGGCCGGGCATTTATTGCTGGTCCGCTGGATCCGATCCGAGTCGTGATCTGCAGTTGCATGAGCGGCCCCCAAAGCCCCCCGCCCCCCTCTCCCCTTTCGGCACCCCTGAGAAGCCCACACAGTTGATTAGTCAGCACCCGGCTGCCAAGACAAGGCAACCATTTGGGGCTTTTTGCTCCGTTTTGTCTCTGTGTTTTCCTTCTAGACCCCGACAAGTTGAAGTGTCTTGGCCTACTGAATTTTTTCTCACACTCTTGTCTTGGTCACGGATGTGGATTGATTGCTAATGTTCATCTGGGCATATATCTGCGGCAGGCGGTTTATGTGGATACCCTAGTCGCGTTGCACAAGTCTCTGGTCTGGGCCAGAATGAGCCCCACTTGAGACATGGCCAACAAGTATTTGCAGTCGTACTCGTACTGCTGCCTGTATATTTTCCGAGCCACTCTTGCTTTCTTCAGCTGCTCCAGTTGGCTGCTGCTTTGTTTTGTCAGCGCTTGCTTTATGGTTTTTCATATATATATGTATAAAGTAGTTAGCTCAAGTATTGCTCTTTTGCAATTGTCACATTGTTTTGGGCCAGTTATCTGCGGCTCAGTGGCGACGAGGCCTGTGGCAAGAGTTTTGTAATTAGCTTGGCCCATCATTTGCGTAATTCGATTTGCGATGAGCGGGGTGATAAGCGTTTAACAGTGAATTCCGTTCGTCAAACGGGCCAACGTATCCGGTTTGTAATGGGTTGCGCAACCTCCGCTCCCCCGCATGCCAAATATCGAAGAGAAATGCTTTCGCTTTCAAATGCTCGAGCATAAATTCTTGGGATTACGCAAGCCATGGCCCGCGGCATGTTTTGGTTTGCTGAGCAGGTGCCACCAACATATCTCCACCTCTGCCGCCAACCACTTACCTCATTTGGAAAGCAGCGAGAAATGAAAGTTTTTGTTTTTTTTTTTTGTATTTCTGCGTTGCGTGAAATTTACATTTCGTTTAATAATTTCGAACATTTCTTCGGGGGTCGCTGTAGCATAAAATTTGAGGAATTAGTCGAACAACAAATGAGTGATTTTCCGTCCGTTTTCCTTCTGGTATTGAGGCTCTTTCCGGCAGGCCCAGCTGGAAAAATAGCAACGCCCCCTGAATGGCAGTCGGGGTAGACAGAGAAGTGCATTTCATTGTCGCTTTCGTTTTTTTCAGTTTTGTGTTTTGCGTTTGGCGACGAGTTCATTGGCTGCGCATAATTTATGCGTTTGCCAGCCCAGCCGATTTACGGTGGCCATCAATCCCGGCCCCGTAGTTAGCCAGTCACGCTAATTGGCCGTAACTGTAACCGAAAGATGCCGGATTTCGGCATTAGAGCGATACAATCAGTCGATATTTAATGTGCCACAATTGTGCAAGTATCTGGCGGGCAGTGTGTGTCACGCTTTGGCATAGTTTCGTGGGGATTGCCAATAGTGAGTCACTTGGGTCACGCACATTCTTGGTTTTCTGCGCTCTAATAACCCAGCTGCAGCACCAAGTATCTCGCAGATCCGCAGGCGTTTCCAAAAAAAAAAAAAAACGAACGTAGAATAGGTTTTTGTGTGTGGTGTGTGTGGCCAGCTAAGCGTGGCCGTTGCAGCCTCCAGATGCAATTAAAGCCAGCGCTCTAGAAACCTCAAGATACAAAAGTATCTGCAGGTGGCATTACTATTACCACATCTGGAGAGGGCAGCTATGCATACATCTTGTAATCCCTTTTAATTACTCGCCAACTAATGCCACATTGTTTTGGGTTTGCTTTTCAGTTACCTCGACGATCTTCGGGCCAAGTTAGTTAGCTGTCGACTGCTGCCGCTGTTTATGGTAAGTGCACAATGGAGTGACCTTGCCGCCCCCGCGGATTACAGGGTGTGGTGCGTGCCGGGGTGTGGACACTGGTAATCCAATTAAATCACACCCAAATGATCAGCAAAGCGATGAAACAATGTCAATGCCAGAAGGCGGACCACCTAATCCCGTCATGGATCTTAGACCAGATTTAAGCGGCTTAGGTCTTGGCCTGTTTACATCCGGCTCTATAATTTTTGGTCAGCTACCAGCCATCCAGCCTGTCGCGCAATTAATTTCACAGATACACGCCCCCACGCCAGCGAGGAAAGTCCGTTTCGACGCCCCCCAAAATGAAAGGGAAATTGCCAGTTACCTGGAGCCCAGACATACCGCTTTCCGAGGGCATTGTCACATTTCACTTTCGATGATCGGCGGGGATTTCAAGTGCAGTTCGCCTCTCGGCAAAAAAGAAAAACCACTGAGGTGTGACGATGGGCTTTGTTTGCTTTGCTGGGCCTTTTGATAACTGGTTTTTCGGAGTCGTGGTCCGAAATATTGACCGCAAGTGAGTCTAATTTCTATTATTTTGCTGCCATCCCGCTCTGGCTGCAGCCAGTTAATAGCACACTGAACGGACTGGCCGCCAAAATGAACTTTCTTCTTTCACTGTGCCACCTGTAGACAGTGCTCTCCCGACTTGCTGCACCGCTGCAAGTTCCGTTTTTACGCTGTTACGATATTTCGCATTATTTTACTGTTTTCATTTTGCGGACTTTTGCTTTCGTTTAACCCATTTAATGCGGCATCCGTTCGGGGGGCATACACTCGTATATGCGATTAATTCAGTGGAAAAGTGAAAACGAAAGTGCTCGACGATCGCAGATCGCAGATCTGCAGTTGTGTGTGCTCACTTGGCCAGTGGTCAGTGGTCAGGTTTGGTCAGTTGGCAGCCTCACTTTCGTTTTCATATTCATATATGCCCAATCTTCTCGCGGGCTCTTCACTCTTTACTCAAATCAAAACAAAACAAAAAAAGAAGGATGATGACGCAATTAGCATCCCAGTCTTGGCCGTATGCAAAACCGTTTTGCAATGAGGAAATCTGTCGCCGATCATTGATCGCGGTTCATGGATCATGGCTACCCAATGGTGCATTACCAAAGCCAAGCCAAAAGCCACTGCGACTGCCGTTTCGCCTTAAGTATTGCAATTTCTCGCATTGGCCAAATGAAAACAAGCGCACAATTATGGCCACTTGGCTGGCAGTTATGGCCCGCTTGCCGACCAGTTGCACCGACAGTTACACTTGCCACACGAGCGGCCAATCCAGATGCCGGAGCGGAGACCCAGACCCCGGCAATTATCTCTTGATTTACAGCCAGCCAGCCCAGCCAGCGAAACGGGGAGAAGCCTTTCACTTGCCCCCAGTTGCTGGCGATCGTGAAAAATGCAAATCGCCCAGAATCAAGCTCCCAGCTGCATCCACCATCCACCATTCAACATCCAACGCCCATCGACCTTGGCACCAGGTTGGGCAATCGAACTGGTTGGCTGGCTATGGGAAAAGATCTCATTAGGAATTCAGCGACTTAACTCTGCGATTTGCATTTGGCTTGCTATAATTACACGGGACAATTAGTTACCGGTTCTGGGTGTTCCGGTTTCGAATTTGTGGCATTAAAAGTATAAGTTTTTGCCTTTTTTTGGCATTACTATTGGTGACCTTTCGCCGCAGTTGTTCGATCGGCCTGAAAACAACCTGTAATTCATTGAGGTTTTAGAATTCGCATTGTGAAATTTTGATAATTTCATCCAAGTCAAATCGATATAGATACAAACAAACAATGGGTGACCTCTTGTACTTGGTCTGGATCGAAAATTGGCATTTCAGAATGTCAAGCTTTGCGTGCAAAAATTAATTAACCAGCCAATACTTGGCTTAAAGATTATTAGAAGTTTTTTGTTTTGGCTTCAATAATGGGGTTAAATATATACAGACTGTTAAAGGAATATTATTTATAATAAATATAATTAACAAGTGGAATTTTTTTTATAGATTTAGGACTTTTAAATAAATAAATATTTCATTTAATCTAAATCGTTTCTAAATCGTTTTCCTTCCAGGCATTTAAGCTATGAAGCAAGGCATGCAACTCACCGCCGCCTGGCTGTGCTTATTAGCCACGGCTTGTCTAGCTCAAAATCAAGAGTCCTCCGCGAAATGGTCACGGCAACTGGAGAATGTAGCCACATCCGATACGGATTCATTGGATTGGGTGCCCCTAGCCCAACCCCTGGATGGCAGCAAGGATCGCACGGGTAATGGACGCGTCTTGACCTACTCACAGACCTTCCCGCCCAGCGCTCGCTTCGGGGATCTGACCAAGACGGGCTCCCAGTTCGACTATCCCTTCCAGTTCCAGCGGTATCCCAATGGAGCGGGTCAGGCACTACCACTTCGCCAGGCTGCGCCACCACCGCCTTCTTCGCTGAAGGGATCTGGAGTGGGTCAGGAGCCCACCTCGCAGTCCTTCTTCAAGTTCGAGATGCCCTTCCACAGTAATGGCGAGGGTCAGGCCCAGGCGCCACCCACTCTGCAAACGGGCTACCAAATTCAGCACACTTTTGGAGCCGGAACTGGGGGCTTTCCAGCTCCTTCTTCCATCTTCAGTCCTCCATCTCTCTTCGGACAACAGCAGGGACAACCTTTTGGCTCTGACTTCCATTCGCTGAGCTCCCAGAAGCCCTTGGCTCAGGCTCTGAACAAGCCGCTCCATCAGCAGAACTACATCCAGGACATCCTGCCTCCAAAGACCCTGGGAAAACCGCTGCCCACACAGCCTTCGCTGCAGAGCGTTACCCCGCAAGTTTTTCCCGTGGATCCCGAAGCGGATACCCTTTTCGGATCGAACAAGGCAGCTCCATCGGCTGCCCCATCCTCCTCTCGAGATCAGGAAGTGCAGTTGCTTTATGTGCCCTACGATACCCTGTACAACCAGCAGCGCCAGCAATCGGGATCTGGATCGAACTCCAACTTCGATGTGAACAAGTTTAATGTGAATCCGGGTCTGCCGGCGGTGAATCCCTACCAGATCAACCAGTTCTACACCCAAGATCCCACTGTGGGCAGTGACTATTTCAGCACGGGAACCACTTCAAGACCTAGTACCACCACCAGTCAGCCACAGAGCATCTTCCAGAGCTTTGGACAGCCACAGCCTCAACTGCAGTCGCAAACGCAGACTCAGTTCACTACACCGAAACCCAAGCCAAAGGCCCATCAGCCTCCTCTGGCCATGTTCCTGCTGCGTTCCAGTTCGCGTCCCTCTCACTCAGATGTGGTCACTGCCCTGAGGAGTGCCCACAGCATTTCCGTCATTGATTCGCCCACCAAGCAGACGCCGGAGATTTTTGTGGGACCCGCAGGCATGCCCATTCCCGATGGCTATGTCAAGTTCGATCTGCCTTATCTTTCGCAACTGACCTCCAATCGCGATTTGAGTGATGTGTCCTTCTTTGTGGCGCCTCTAAGCTACCGTACACCCAATGGTTTTAATAAGATCCTGCTTCCCGAACCTCATGTGGGTTCCATTGTGGTCAATAGGGCTAAGGATATCGCGGGTAGCCAACAAGTATCACCTGCTGTGCGTCCCCAACGTCCATACGCTGCCGTGAGTAGCACTCGTAATCCCTTCGAGAGCACCACTCAGTCGCAGATCCAGGCTCAAGGTCAGGTTCCCGAGCGTGGCAACAAGTTCAGCTACTACTATGTGCAGGATGGCATCCAGGAGGTGAGCTCTCCCAAGATTCCCGCCAAGCAGGAGCGACACAAGAAGAAGCGTCCCCAGAGTGTCCAGGTGCAGCAGCCCCTCTACCGTCCCTCGCCAACCAAGGCCCAAAGTCAGAATCCCTTCGATACCCTCAATCAGATTGGAGGAGATGACTTCTTCAAGACCCTGGGCAGCAAACCCACCACTAGCTCTACTTCCAGTACCTCTACGTCGACCACAACATCCACCACTTCCACGACGGCTGCTCCACAATCCCTGTTTACGTATAGCACGCGACCTCAGATCGAATTCCCCGGCTCCAGTGGCCAGTTGTATCCCCAGTATGTCCAGGAACCAGTGCAGGAGCAACTTCCCCGACTAACCACCAGACCTCCAACTGCCTCCACGGCTGAGGAGGAGCACCGCATGAAGCAATACTTCCGTCAGCAGGACGCTTTCCGCCAGCGCCCACAGACCACCAGCCCTCCGTTTGAATACACTCCAAGCTCTGCCGATTACGAGGCTCCTCTGCCCACAACCACAACTACTCAGAGGATCAAGACCAAGCAGAGGATTAATCTGTACACCCCCGCTGCAGTTCCGGTCACCACTTCGGATGTGGGCTATAACAATGTGGAGCAGCAGGCGCCGTTGAACCATCGCCCCAGCTACAACCAAGTTCAAAACGAGATTCTGGATAACAGCAATGTGGAGTACGAACCGAATCCCTACCATGTGCCCTCGGAACTGCCAGCTCTGACTCCCGATATTCCCGGACTGGTTAACAATCTGCAGGAGAAGGATAAGTTGCAGCCACCTGTCCCAACTACTCCTTTGGCCGAACTGGAACCGGAAACGCGACCGACGAGGAGACCTGTGCTGCGCACGCGTAAGCCAGCAGTGACCAAGGTGACCTCCTCTGTTTCCTACTCAGAGTCGGAGTCCAGTGGCAAGCTGCCCACGCACCGGATTAGGAGGCCATACAGCAGCCGAGGAACGACAGCGCCAGACGCCTCCACCGGCAGCGGAGATGGTGGCGAGGAGTCAGCAGTGACCCCCACCCGTCGACCCACCAGTGCCCGAAACCCACTCATCCGCAACCCCAATCGCATCCGCTACAGGCCTACAACCGAAGAGCGCCACACCCTGAAAACGAAGCCCAGGAAGGGTTCAAAGAACGGCAAGCCACACGAAGATCAGGACATCGACTACCAAAGGGATGTGCTGAAGCAGAACTACCCGGTGTTCAAGGCTTCGTCCAGGCGACCCACCAGCCCCACGGCAATTCCCAGCTCCTACGATGTGCAGGCCACCACCGAGGGACCCGCTTCGGAGTCCCAGCAGGTGTACACAGTGACTCCCAGCAACAGTATCGATGGGGGTAACGAGCAGAGCGTTTTCCCCACCAATTTGCTGGAACCCATGCAGATTGCTCAGCACTACCAGGAGTTCTCCAAGGATAACTACGGACCGGGGTACTTCCCCAACCAGGAAGATCTTAACCCAACGGAGGCCATCGTCCGCAATGAGGTGAGCCCAATCTACACCACACTGGCCACCACAACGCCTTCAACCACCACGACCACAACAACTACAACCACTGAGGCTCCATTGACCACAACCACGACAACACGTCGCTCGCCTTTCGTGAGGAGGAACTATCCACGACTGCGGACAACCACAACGACAGAGGCACCAGTGACCTCCACCACACCCTCGGAGGAGAGGCCCTCGGTAAGATTTTGAGGTATTTTTTAATTTTCCCAAACCTAATTCCATTATTTTACTTTTTTAGATCCGCTCTCGTCTGCCACCTCGTCGCGTGGTGAAGGTGCGCCAGCGACAGCGTCGCCCTTCGCATCCTGCCTCCTCTTCAACAGTGGCGCCCGAGGAGGAATCCGAACCCATCACCCAGAAGCCAAGTCTGCGTAAGCTGAGCCGTTACAACAACCAAGAGCCGAAGGAAAAGGAGGCAACAGTGGTAATATTATTTTGAGAGTTATATACACAGCCTCTTACATTACCCCCAATTATAGTCCCCCATCACCCATCGTCGTCGTTACAAGCAACCCTTCCAACTGGAGGGTCAGGAGTCCCAGTGGTCGCCATCATCGGAAACAGCCAACAGCAATACCAACACAAACAGCTTCAAGCCACTGAGTCCCAAGTACAAAACGGAGACACACAACTTCGACAGTGAACCGGAGATTGTGACTGCAGGACCAACCAATCAGCCGGAAACCTACGAGATCAATGTGGCTGCTGATCTTGGAGGATCGGCTGTTCAGCGCACCACCATCATGGCACCCAATCTCAAGTAAGAATTTATCAAACTATACAAAAAGGTTTATTCTGACAAATGTCTTTCAGGCCAGAGAAATCCTTTGCGGAGTTGTTGGAGGAAGTGATGGGCAAGGCACCAGAGGAATCGACCACTGAATCCACTAGCAGTACTGTGAGTCGGCTCAGTAGACGTGGCAAGTGGCAAAAGAAGAACCGTTTATCTGGTAGCTCGGATAACTCCGAGAACTTTGAGACGGCCGAATCTCAGAATCTGGGACCTCAGCTCTACAATGCCCTTCAAGCTGCCAGCGAAAAGGAGGAGCTGCCTAAGACCACCACTCCGCTAACACCCGCCACCGAGGCTCAGACGGAAACTTTGGCGTTGACCACAACAGTAGCCCCTCCCACGACGCCCGAGGAGTACGAGGTGACCACCGCCCGTGGTGTAGAGGAGACCACCATTACCTCCACCCTTCCCGTGAGCGAGGAGAGCGCCACGCGCCGTATGGACACGGCAGCGGATGTGGATGATCTGGAGGTCCAGCCCAGCATCTTCTCGGAAGTGAAGAAGCAGCTGCATGATCTCTTCGCCGTCGAGGAGAGCGATGACGAGGCAGTGACCGCTGCCCTGGCTGCCGTGGGCAAGCGTCGCCAGGAGTACACAAGCATCCGGCGCACCAGTCCATCAACGCCCTCGGAAGAAACCACTCTGGGGCCAGCGGATGAGGTCACCACCACAGAAGCCACCGTGGCGGAGAGCAAAAAGGACAGCTTCCACAAGGATCTGATGGAGCATGTGGTGTACGCCACTTCTACGTCGACCAAAGTCACCTCCGAGACAGAGATCTGCTACCGCGGACGATGCATACGCTCCGAGGATCTGCCCGCCAACCACAAACTGCACTGAACACACTCCTCCGGCAGCGGAAGGCGTAGAGATTCATCATGTACATATGGGCAGAGGGGATACGGATGGGGTTCAGGGGTCCAACTCCATGGAGGGTGGATGGGACAGCTCTTCCAGCTGCGATGGCCCAAAATACATAGCCGTATCCACTTGTAATTACCTAGCTTTAACTACAAATATGTTAAGGATAAGCAGATGGATGTGTATACATCAGATCGATGGGCCTGGGAGTTTTAAGATAGGGTGAAGATAATTCCAGGAGTTTAAAGAAAGAAATTCAAATAAGATTAATAATATTCAACAAATTTTACTCTGTAAGAACATTGAATGAAAAATCTATTAGAGAACTTCACCTACGTATAGCTTCCTTTGATACACCCCTGATATTCCCATTTAGAACAATTAGTTGATAGAAATTAGACTTAGCATTATGTCAGGATACCACATAGCCAGCATATAAGTCTTGTACCATATGTACATCGTTGTGTACTAACAATACAAATGCAACTACAAATACCAATAAAAACGAAACGAAAAATCCACACAGAGCTTTTCGATGCTGTATACATAAATAATATATATATTCCGTATATATGTAGACATAAATATGTTTCGAATGTATAAATAGTAATACGATACTAATTGCGATTCATCAATTCCATGGAATGATTCTCCTTTAAGGTACAAAAAGTTTCACATTTACAACCAATTCCTAGGCCTCGTCCTACGTTATATTTTAGGAGTCGATGAGCGGGGCTCGATCCTCACCAGCTTCATTCGGCTCTCTTCCTCCATCTCCAGGCGAAGGGGTCCTGGTCGGAAGGGGTGCGTTCCAGGATTGAACCCTTGTACGTCCGAAAAGCATAAACAGCAGATTGCCAATAAAGTAAACAAAAGCGGTGAAGAAAAACACTATTCGCCACTGCGCTGGATTTGTCTGTGAAAAATAAAACACATCAGAAACATAATAAGACAATTAAATCCATTCAATTACCTCATCCCTAACTATCAGTCCGACGATGAGTGGTGCCAGTATGCTCATGAAGTTTGCCGCGCAATTTGTAATACCCATTAGTGTACCCGCAAAGTTGGGTGACAAATCGATGTGGTTTACATGGAAGCCCAGATAAGTAGCCGAATTTGTGGCCACCGCCGCGGTAAGTAGTCCAATGGCTAGCCGGACATTAGCCTCACCCTCTGTGATGTAACCCAACCCGATTAAGGCGAGCATCGGTAGCCACATTCCCAGGGTGTTGAATAACTTCCTGGAGAATCCCAAGGGAATTTCCGTTCCTCTACGTTTCAATGCATCCGACAGCCAGATAAAGGCACAGGTCAGTAGGATCATAGCGAAGTAGGGTAGCGCCGACAGTGGTCCATTGTTTTTTATGTCCATGCCAAGCACATTCTTCATAAAGGTGGGAATCTCCGTGAGCAGCGTCCAAAAGCCCCAGTTGTTAGCACAGTGGGCGAGGACGAGCACCAAAAAGGGTCCCGAAGTAAGGATGCTGCACCAGGGAGTCGGTGGACGAGGTCGTTCCTCGCGTCCCGCATCGGAAGGCCTCCTTGCCTGACCAGATGACTCGATAAACCTTCGCTCACTCGGCGTGACCGTGGGGTGTTGTGCAGGAGTGCTGTAGCTAAAGTAGAACCACACAAATGCCCAAATGATTCCAACGCATCCTGGAATGTAAAAGGTGCTGGGCCAGCCCAACGAGGAGGAGGCAATATATCCACTAACTGACAGCATCACCACCGTTCCGAATTGAGATCCGGAGTAGGTGTAGCCCACCAACCGACCGCGCTCCTCAGCCGGAGCCCACTTCGATAGGAACGTATGTGTCGAGGGGAAGATGACGCCCTGGCAGAGGCCTTGCACTGCCCGAAGCACCACTACCAGCTCCCAGCCACCGAATTCAGCACAAAACGGCGTTAACAGGGCCAAAACGGAACAGATGAGCACGCCATAGAAGAGCATGTACTTGGCGCCATAAATGGAGGATAGATAGCCGCCAGGAATCTGGGTGACTACATAGCCCCAAAAGAAACTGCTCAGCAGGTAAGATTTGGTGCTCTCGTTCCAGTCGAACTCCTGCAAAAAGTAGGCATTTTAATTGTCCTGTTTTTATAAGAGTCCTGCTGCATGACAGTATGTTTTAAATCTGTTGATCGAGCGCATGCACAATTTTTTAAAGATTTTCGAAACACGATCAAAGTCTTATAAAACATAGTGTGATAAATTAATTCGATTCGTTGATTAGTCTATTGCTTAAATTTACATACGTACAGGAAAGTCCGGATTGCTGGCATTCCGATCCGTCATGGCCACAATGGCCACAGAGAGATTCACTCGTAATGAATAGGCCACGGCCAGTCCGAAGAACACCAGAATGCACTGCAGGTGACGCACTCCAAATCGAGGACCTGCAATTAAAGTGCGCAATATCCACGTAAATAATTGCGGGTGAGGAATCAAAGACCAGAAGGTCATGCAATACCCCCTCACCCGTATTCCCGATCTGCTGGTATCCATTGTGGCTGCAGCAGGGCAGGCATCCGAGCACCATATTGCTGGTGCAGATGCAGGTGCAATCTCTTCCACGTAGCCAACTTAGATGTTACGTTGGATTATTGCGATGGGGATGTTTGGAATGGGGGGACTACGCGTCGAATGAGCGTCCAAACATAAATCAGCTGATAGCAACACAAATGGCCAGCTGCTTACTCACATAGAGGAGGGACTATCGAGGCTATCGCTTCAACAAGTGCGACGATAGTTCGAGGTAGAGACATGATAGATTTAAATTACTCATATATAAAATATTAATGTCGAGTATTTATAACGATTCTACATATTCAATTTTCTGAACAAAGTTAATAATAAGTGAAAACATTTTATATAACCCACATATAATGAATTCCCCACCATTTGCATCAAAGAAGAACTCAAAAGGCTAATAGACAAACTTAATACGTGTATCATTTCCTTTTATATGCAAACAAGAAAATTTTCCAATATTAAATACAATGAAAAAACATAAGAACAATCCTATAAATTAGTAAACAAAACTAATGAGAACAGCCTATTATTTAACCCACACTATTCGATTATGCGATCCTATCGATAGACATCCAGCGGCGACTGGCTATCAAATTCAAATACCAGTTTAAATAAAACACAATTGATTTCGGTACAGTTTGACTCTTTTGCAGCTGCGAATTGAGCTGTTTTATTTATGGCTAGTATTGTCTCCATCATTCTTTTTGCCTTTTTTAGTTTACTTTCTTTCATCACAAGTTTGGTTTTCGTTTATGCCTAACTTAACACTAAAACATAACAATTACTAGAGTTGATGTTGCAGCAGCGATTACACTCGTCGCGGACTTTAGTCCCTATTTACACTGAACGCTTTCTCAAGTTGCAAGTTTAATTGGTTTGTTTGTTTTTTTTTCTTTCTTTTGGGATTATGTACATTATGGAAAATACTGCAAACAATAATAATTTACTCTGCCTTAGGACTAAGCAATTACCGTATAATATCGCTAATGGAAGCACGCGATCGTCACTAAAGTTAACTTTCAGCTTGTCTGGTCTCTAACTAACTAACTACGCCTACTAAACTACGAAACAACAGCCCGGATGATTCTGGAAGCGGTATGGTTGTGCCTGCCTCTATTTGACCTGGCCGTTGGGCGCGAGGGGCGTGCCCTGCTCCGCATCCTCCTTGTTGTCCCGCGGAGAGTCCCACCACTGCACCTCCGTGCGTCCGAAGATCACGAAGAGGAGATTGCCCACGAAGTAGAAGGCGGCTGCCAGTAGGAACACCAAGCGCCATTCATGCACGTTTTTCTAAAGGGAAGGAAATAATATCATTACTATTTTATTCTCTTAAACATGTGGGGCCATCAAACTCACTTCATCATGTACAATCCAGCCAACGATTATTGGAGCAATCCCACTCATCACATTCGCCGCTCCATTCGTAAGACCCATCAGAGTGCCGGCGTAATTCGGAGACAGATCTATGTGGTTCACCTGGAAGCCCAGATAGGTGGCCGCACTGATTCCCACAGTAACGGTGAGCAGTGTTATCGCGAGTGCGGAATTATCTTGGGGAACATAGCCCAGGGCTATGAGCGACACCATGGGTACCCAGTGGCCAATGGTGTTGAAGATCTTCCTGTTGAAGGACAGCGACAGTCCCTCCTTTTTCTGCAGCACCTTCGACAGCCAGACGAAGAAGAAACTCATCAGCAGCATCACCATGTAGGGAAGAGCGGAGGACAGCGCACTCTCCTTAATATCCTTGCCGTAGATGGCCTTCATGTAAGTGGGAATCTGGGTGAGCAGCAGCCAGAAGCCGAACATGTGGGTGCAGTGCACCACGAGGAGGGACAGGAAGGGCAGTGAGGTGAAGATGGACTTCCACGGTGTGGGCGCCAGTTTCTCAGCCGATTGCATCTTGCCATCGCTGCGCGATTCCGTGATGTACTTCAGTTCCTCGGGCGAAATGAGACGGTGCTCCTCGGGCGTGCTCGCCGAGAACACGTACCAGAAGATCATCCACAGGAAGCCGCAAGCTCCGCCCAGATAGAAGATACTCGGCCATCCCATGAAGGAGTCCGCGATGTAACCACTCGTGGCCAGCATCACCACCGTTCCAAACTGGGCGCCAGAGTAGCAGAGTGTTCCCAGTAGACCTCGCTCCTGGGCGGGCGACCACTTGGCCAGCAGCGCATGCGTCGCCGGATGCACTGCACCCTGGCTGAGACCCATGGCGAATCGCATGCAACATAGGGCGAACCATCCACCGAGCTGCAGGGAAAGCGGCGACAATATCGTGATTAAGGCGGCTATCCCCAATCCGTACATCAGCATGGTCTTAGCTCCATAAATCTGGGCAAAGTAGCCACCGGGCACCTGGGTGACGACGTACCCATAAAAGAAGCTGCCCAGCATGTACGCCCTCTGGTCTTTGGTGAAGCTGTAGTAGCGCTGTGGGAAATAGGAGAGATTAGATAGGGTTTAACGGAATTAAAAACAAAAAAAACATTTTCATTTTAATGCCTTGATTGCGAAACTTAAGTGATAATCAGTGCTAACTTCAAGTTTATAGTAAAAACCTCAAAAACCACATCAAATTACAGTACTCAGAACAACATGGATTTATGTAACATGGATGATCGCATGAAAAATGTTTTCATTGAAACATAGCATACATTATAAAAAGTGAGTAATTATTATGTATAACAAATTTAAAGGCAATGCTTGTAACAAAAGCGAAAGTTGTGTGGTTTTTAAGTTTTTTTATCAAGTAGCGACTAACATTGCCATAAAGAGCACTTCGAAATACATTATGGATTACAAAATCGATTCGAGAGTTTCACATCTGTTGATGATGGATCTCAAGACCTCCAGAGATATCTGCACCTACCTCGGAATTAAAGAAGTCAAATTCAGAGCCGTCGGCTTCCTCGCTATGATCGGTATTGTTCTGGGCCGTGTTGTTGCTGTTGTCCGACATGGCCACCACGGCCACACTGAGGTTCACTCGCCAGGCGTAGCTCATCGCCAGGCAGAAGAAGCACAGGATGCACTGCACATGCCTCACCCCGAAGAATTTCTCTGGAAGTGAAAGAGAAGGTTAGCATGGTGAACAAGGTGAGGGGGGTTGACCTCACATGTGGCGCTTTTTCTCCATCTCTCTTAGCCCCTTATCAATACCCAGCTCTCTGAGCTCTCTCTCTCCCATTCCCTCTCTTATGGCCGCTCAGTAAGCCCAAACTGGTAGCCATGTAAGTATGTGGGGCGCGTTTATTTATAAAACACTTTGACTATGTCAAAATCTTGTTCACGCACGCACATGCCAGCGGGCCAGCGGGCGAGAAAGAGATGGGTGGAAACATCACGTATACAGAGACACCCACTCGACCAAAGTTGGCTGCGAATATTGAGAATCGGGCATTGAGAGACCCGTGTTATTGTTGTGTAAAATGCAGCGAGACGGTGCTGTACTATACTATAAAGATGTGGCCCACACTACCTGTTCGGGGCGATCGGGCGATCCTCACGTGACGATCTCTTATGCATTTTGCTGGTCTCTGCCTTACGCGGATTTGTTTTCGTGCGTTTGGCTATTTTTAAACCCGACTTTGGTTTGCCATAAATGGCTTAGTCTTTATAAATAGGAGTGGGTTGCTGGCCGGTAGGAGGTGGGCAGTGGGCGGTGGGAGGGTGGTGCGCATTGCAACACCGCTCCACCGTTGGCAACCTTGCAACGCGGCCTTACAAGGCGTTGGGGTCTATTGAACCCCAAGCTCGAGTTTGATTCCAAACCCATAATTAAAATCACAGTCTAAAGTCTCTCTAGTTCGAATTTCCCAAAATCTAATTTGTTAAGAAACTGATTTTCTAAAATTTTTTAAATAAGTCTTGGAGGAAGTAAAATATGAGGAGGATTTTAATTGTTAATCAAACTTCTTTGTTAACATCAGAAGGTGAGACAACTCGAATTTCCACAACATATTTACTTTTGTAAGAAAAAAATCAGGGCAATACTAATACTAGTTAAAACCTTTATTTCATCAACTTATTAAACTTTCATGGAAAAAACTGGATACCAGTATTAATTTTTCCACAGATGGTGATTCAAGCTACACAATAATTTGACATTCGAATTGCCGTCCGAAACTGAAGTCCGAACTTTGAGCTCACTCTCCCACTTCCACTTCCATTTCCATTTCCTCTGGTTGAGTGGCGCTCCCACTATCTCTCTCTGTCTCGCGCCCCCTCTCTTTCACCCGCGGTAGCGCCGTCTCTTTCGTGTGAGTTTATCGTGTTGAATGCGATGATGACTCGTGGTCGTGTGAGAACGCTTTATCTGACACGTTTTTAAATTTATTTGCGCAATGTCTTCCCCTTAGGCGTAATGCCAGGCAAATTTATGGCCAAGATATAGAACTTTTTGTCTCGACACGGAGAGTGCCAGAAAAGAATACCCATACCCTCGCCAAAAATAACGATTGCAAACCAATTTTCTGCGGAATACACGCCGAGCCAAATCAATCAGCATTTATGACCCGCCATAATGGTAGAGTCCCAGCTTGGAGTGTTTATTGGGTGCCATTTATAGTATATTCGCGTATATTTTGATTGATTACCAGGCCTTGGGTACAGTCAACTCTTTTGTCCGTTAGTGGGACGGGACAAGCGAAGGACAACTAGCACTAACTGAGTCAAGTGTGCCGTATTGATAACCGATAGCTCGGAATGGGCCCCGATAAAACTGGAACGCGGCCGAGCTTTCCAGGCGCGGAAAGAGGTCCCGGTGTGGTGATAAGATAACCGGTGGTTACAGCGTCGCCTTTCCCGTTATAACAACACCCACTCACTATGTTTACCGTTAGATTCCCTTTGAAAGACGGAAAAAGCGAAAGAAGCACACATGCATTTGGAACGTGTAGATGAACAAATGGCGGACTGTTTTACAACAGAGAATTTGTCTTTGGGTTTACAGCTTATCAGCTGACTAAACTGGCAGCGGTTCCCCATCCCACCACCCCTGCCTCCTAAAACCCCGGACAGCGGGTTCTATTTAAAGTTTTTCATTTCATTGGCGCTGAAACACTGTCTCTCTTTTCTCGGTTTTCGTCGTTTTGTTTATTTTTATCACTCGAAAGTGCTAAAATGTGATTTTATTTTGTTTGTCAGCGTAACCAAAAATCACAGAAAAAAAAAACGCACGTAAATAAATTGAGGAAAAATTAAATTGTATCTCGGAGGATGCAGTTCTGTGCAGTGGAGGTCGTCTATACTCTGTGCCAATGCATAATTATTTGAGATATTTCTGAACTGCTGAAGCATCGCTTCCAGCTGAAAGGCACGACTAGTTGGAAAAACTGTGTCTACAAATGTCGACTGATTTAGAGATCGAGATAGAAATATGGGAGTGCTGCTGCTGGAGAACCAATTAAGCGGTTTCCGGCAACACAAACTCGGATCAAGTCGACCGATCGCAGTGCTTACATAAGACACGTGCTCTGCACTGCTGTCCAAGATCAACGGCTCGGAGAGATCGGAGCTGCCTGGTGGGTCTTCGGTGGGGGTTTCGTATAGTACTTACCGTTGGCGTATTTACCACCCGGTTTCACCATGGTTAATGCGGTGGTCATGTGTGCGGCGCGGGTTGAATTTTTAGTATACTTTTGCTTTTCAGATTTTTCGAAACGTTAACGTTCGCGTTTTGGTCACTGGAATTTCTCTATATCTCACGCAGCGTGTTCCGGTTCCGTCATGAAGTTGCGGCACATGTATGGCCCGATTTTATTTTATTTTTTTTTTTGTTACGCGTGTTTCTGTTTTCCCTCAGTTTGGAAACGGTTACAGGTCCAGAGATTCTGGGCGTAGGACTTTCAGAATTTCAAACTAAGAGCGGGTTTTGAACGTTCTGGCGAACGATTGCGACTGCTTTAGTAACAGGCGGTCGATTCTTTTATAAATATGATCGGATCGGAACTCGGACCGCTCGACCGCTCTACGCTCTATACACAAGCAATACCGCTCTCACCAATACAACTGCAACCGTCGGAGACAGCGTGAATGTATCTCGTGAATTCCACTATCTGCCAAACCGAACACGCTGGCACTCACAGATACACTTGTGTGTGTGTATGGCGGTGCTGGTAGTGAATTTCTCTCTGGCCGAACCGGCGAACGGGAGTAAGTAAACAACACCCAGACCAGCACATGGTTATCAGTTCGGGCCAAGTGACTGCCGCTCGCTCCCCGCCGTAGCCCTCCGATTTCTGGGTATAGTTTAGTGGCTGCAGCAGGCTGTAACATTAGTCACAGATCGCTCTCCCTGAAAATGCCGCTCTCTCCACGGACTCTCTTCGGGCAATCTGGTATCTTCCAGATACAAATTCCGACCAAAGGCATGAATGAAACGGATCCTGCGGTCTCCTAGGTAAACAGCTTGCCCGCTGGAACGGCGCGATAATGTGCCACGAAAACCTCAGGCGAGGTCATTGGTTCCCCTGATAAGCCTGATCTTAGTGTTCCATGTTCCATCCCATCTTCTGAGAACTCTCTGTGTGCGTTGGCTAATGACATAACCTAGCCTCGAGACGATCCATAACAACGCTCTGGGTGATCGATGGACACCCTTGTTTCATTCGCTTGCATAAGTCATGGAACCTTTGAGCGGTGCAATTAAATTCCTTCATTTAATTACTTTACTTGTTTATTTGGCTTTCCTCTTTGTTGCCATTATTGATTTCCCCACTCTCGTCTTATCAAAATATAATTGCTGAAAATGAAATGTTTTAAACAAATTATTTATGCTTATCAGCGCACAACACTTCAGACTTTGATTTTCGACTAAGTAAATGAGGCGAACGCAGGCGATCCCCACCCCACGGCCCACTTAAAATTTCCCTCAGGAAACGCTCTGCAAATTCATTCTGATTCGAACAAACACCTAAGGGACGTTGATCTGGGAGGGGGGGGTAGAAGGTACAGGAGTCAGGGGCCAATGACGACAGCCCCAGGCTGATAACGCTCCACTCCCATTCCTGTTTTTACAGAGAAAAAAAATATAAATTCAGAACTTTATTATACATTTATGATATTTTATTTGGGAAGTTTAACAATCAAAGGGGAAATACATTTATTACTACCTAGAACGACGCATAAGCCAAATCAACTAAATATAGAGCCTACTTGATTTCATTTCTGCGTTAATAATGGTAGTTAAATTTACAATCCTTATTAAGTTAATTTGTTAGTCATGTATCACAAATACCTACGTTATATTTGTCGAAAATGACAATAAGTTATTTTCTCTGATATTGTCAATTAAAAACATATATATAAATAACATAAAAATACACATTTGCTGAATATAAACGTTATTTTAAAGTTTGTAAATATATTTAAATTTCATAAAGTCTTAAGCATGCAAAACCATTATTTTTAATGTTGTCTCCAAGAAAATCCCTTAAACTCAAAAAGTTCTGATTACAATTGAATTATTTTCAGTGATTGATATTATTTATCAAATAAATGTGTACAAAAAATAATCTCAGTGGTGTACTTACTATATACTGGTATTCTATATTTATATATTGTTTTGTGCATTTCGCGGATGGCAAATCAATTTAGGCACATGGCAGACACGTTTCAAGGCACGTTCATTTGTTGACTGCCTGACTGGCGAATCTCGAGACATACGATCCTTATCGGCTTCCGAATTCGGAGGGCACTCGATTAGCCAGGCCCCCGGGACCCAATCCATAACCCGCCTATCGGAACCAGATCTGAATTAACCATCGCCTCTAATGGGACATTTTTAGTAAGTGATTTGAGCGAATTGCGGATTTATGGCTGGCTAAAATTAGAGAATGTCGAGAAATCCCTACAATAGCAATCTAATCAAGTGACACGCCCACTCGAAAAGGCAGGCACTGATGGATGTGATTGTTACAGCACCAGACCTTATCGCCTGACTAATGGTAAACAGTCAGTCCGCTTGACGTCAGGTATTGTGGTGATGAGGGGTATGCGGGGGACGGAGAATCGGGAATAGAATCTCTTCCATATGGTGCACTACTCTAGAGTAATTAATATGCAGCTTTTTCTAAAGCATTGTTCAAATTTCGAATTGTTCAATAATCGATCTCTCTCAGCGGAAAAATTTTTTTCGCTGCATTACGTATACGCCAGGTGTAACCAAACAAAAACCCACTAAACAGGCTAATTGCGCTCCAGTGGGGTTGTGTACCAATATGTATCGATGGTTCTGGCTCCTGTTCAGCGCTCGTCGGGAGTTTTTTTCCACTGCTAATCACGATGTCCCCGGACACATGGACATTGTTTGAGGCGTTGGCGCCAACGGCATTTTAATGCTATCCACAAATGTTGGTCTATGCAAATGTGTCTTTTTTGACACTCTTCGGGGAGGGTATATCACATTATTTTGTGCAATTCGCTAGCAATTGATCTTGAGGCTATTTTAACCCAACCGCGATCACAATACAAAATACATCCTGTAAATTAAAAATAGGTTTCATACAAATTGTTCATTCCGAATAAATTAAATAAACTTAATTATTATTATTAAGTTGTCGAAGTCAATGAAAATATACCTGAAATATAGGCTCGAGAGACATTAAAAGAATTCTTTATTGGAATGAAACTGTTTTAACGAGTAACAGACTAAATAAATAAATGTAGTAAATAAAAAGATTAATGATGAAATAAAATGAATGTTTGCCAAAATAAAACTACCCTCAAAAGCATGTTTATAACATTTTCGAACGTACTACAACACCAAATTTGTATCAATTAGAAACTGTCTAACATGGCAAAAAGTCGTGAGGCGCTTATAAACCCAAGCGCGGTTACCTAATGTATATAAATAGCAGAAACTTTTCCATTCTCAAAGATAGCAGTAATTAATTTTGATCAATATCAGTTACCGTTTGCCGGCCAATAAAGACCAATAAATTGAAAAGAGTATTTCAACGTCGATCGCTCGACTTCTGCCCAAGTTTAGATGGCTTTGCATGCAAACAAGTCGATATAATCGATCACAATATTGGAATTTATATTTCGGTGCCATCTAAATGTTTGGGCAAATGGTTCATTACAGCGGGGGATCAAATCGAATGGGATTGTGTGAATTCCTAAGTCATATTTGACTTACCGACTGGCGGCGTAATTGAATTGTATCCAATCAGCGACAATTGTCCATTGTGCACTGCCACCCGCCAATTTCAATTAGCGTGGGTCCACTGGCGCTGGAAACTTTTATCGGATATTGATCAGTCGGGTGGGTGTGCCAGGTGGGGGCGTGGCCCTCTATTAGCACCCTGTCAGGATAGAGGGGGTGTTGGTAGGCTAGGAAATTGTCTGTGGGTCAGCCACTTGGCAAACACTCAAAGACGCGTATTTGCGGAAAAATTTATTCAAAATTTTATTCAATTTAATTGGTGTTAGAAAGACTGAAAAACGGCGGACCACTTTATAAATAGATCATTTGGGATCGGTTATTTCCGCCGGAGGTGGAAAAAAAAAGATTGCCTTGCCTTGAGTCACTCGACAAATCTCTCGTGGACGCAGTGCGACTGCAGAATCTATCTCTAAGAATCTTATCTCGCGGAAGATTTCGAGGGGCCATAAAGAAAGACGTATTTCACATTTTATTGTGTAAGCGTTATCAAGCTCGGATGAATGAAAGTAACGCTGATTTATCACCTGCGGCGTGACATCACGGGGCTAAAGCGATTATCTAGCGACATAGGGCTAGCTGGAACGAAGATCCAAAGATCAGGCGAAAATTGCCTGGAATGACTTGGCATTTTAATAGGGACAAAATAGATAGCTAAAACGAGCATAGCGTTGGTTGTGAAATGGGAATTGTCAATTCATTATCGCCGCGGATACAGCTGAACACTCGCTTCATATAAATACGAATATAATTTGTGGCAAAAAACAACAAACAACATTGAGTATTTGCGTTAACAGTGCAAAAATGATTAAGCGATAACCTTAAAGACAGAGACAGGGACGGGGCATGGAGGAGAAAGGTGGAGAAAGAGAGAGGGGAACAAAGAATGCGATCTAAGAGAGCGAGAGAGAGATTGAGGCGCCGCACTGTGCTAATTGTTTTTGCCATTTTGCAGGCCCCAATCCGATCCACTCACACACACACTTACATACGAGCCCAAGAGCACCACGACTCTCTCGGCCGATCTTTGATCACGTTTCCCGCACACGACGAAGGCACCCGATCCAACTGCTCGGCGCCTCGTTCACGTGATAACCATGTGTTGGCTCGGCTCGCCTCTCTTTGTGTCTTATGCCGAAAACGAGTCACAAAATGAGTTTGCCATTTTTTTGCAACTGTGGTGGAGCAGAATCGGGGGAAGTTGGGGGCCCATCCATGGGTGTGCTACCCATGATTTCACCATCGAGGAGCTTCGCTGAGGGAGAGACAGAGAGCGGCAGAGGGAGAGAGACGATCAAGAAACTGCCGATTCATACCGAGTCGGCCGACTATCACGCATTTCTCATTCCCCATTGCGGTCGAGATTTGCACATTTTATTTTGGACCCCCGGCCCGGACCCCCCATCCAACCAGTTTACGGTGACGGCCAAAACCCGAGGACAGAAGCAAAAACCAAGCCATACACAGGGAAAAAAGAAAAGATTAATCTCTTGTTATGCCTCATCGAAAATCTATTTCATTTGTATAGATAATAGCATTTTAAATTGTCAGACCATAGAAAACATTTTGTTCGGAGTCCTCCTGCATTTGCTGTAAAACTTTTTCTTTACTATAGTTTTTACCATCACAGCATGAATGAAGATTAATGGATTTGTTTACATAAAAATAATTATTGCTTACTTCTGGGTGATTTCGGCAATTGGCAATGAAACAATTTATTTCGACTTTTATGCATTTGTGTATGTTAAAAAAAGGAGATATGTAGATTTTTTATAATGACAACAAAGTTGGATTCTTTTTTTATAAATTATTTAAGTTACTTTTATTAGAACATATTGCTATACAGTTTGATAAGATCACCAATTATATGTTATGCTTTTCCTCTGTGTACAAAATTGCTTGGTCAAACGAACAAGTGGCTACGTTTTAATTTTACGGGTTTATTGCGACTTGATAAGATCACTTCAGATTTCATAAAAATAACTCCCTTTAAATGGGCATTTAATGGATTCCCTTATCTTCGTGTTACTTAAGAGCTCAAGATTCCATAGCATGTGGCTGAAGAATGAAAATTGCTGAAACCCCCAGAACTCGGAACTTACCCATCAGAAGATCAAATTCGAAATGCTAGTTTTACTGGGAATCGAATTTAAATTGGGTTGGGTTGTCTCAAATACTCTCGCATTCGCGTCACACAACTAAAAATACTTATGTGTTTATATGTAAATGTTGCCGTGTACATAACACTGCCTTTGTTCATATCGCGTGCTGGAAAGTGGAAAAAAAAACATTTATTCAAATTCTGCTTATCAACAAGTTTGCTCCGCCACTGCCATGTTCCCCGATCCCCCTCCACCCTCCGCCTTATCCCCCACTTTCCATTTGCCGCCGAGTTCGAAGCTATAAAATGTGCACGGCACTCTTTAAACATGTGAGAGATACGCTCGAAATGGGGATTAAATGATTGCCAAATTGATTTGCCAGCTCGACTTAATTTTGTGATCCAACTTTATCTGATGGCGGGGTCCACGACAAAGTTTTTAGTTTAAATCTACGTTATTTGCTAAATCAGTAACGTGACGGTTGGGTAAGGTAAGACTCAACGCGTTGATGGCTAACGGGACGACATATTTAAATCTGCTCATTTCTGGGGATAACAAGTTGAATCCCACTTTGATCATTTTTTATTTAGCATATTATCCAACTTATCGTTCGCATATTATCCAACTTTGTATTTAAAGTCGTAAAGGTGCACCTACTACATGTATTTTCCATGCTTTCTACATTTGCATGTAATTTACACCCTACTTACTTTCTACATATGATCTTTTCCTTTTCTAGAGCATACTTTCTGGGGCATTCAGTAAGAAACTGAAATTTCATTGATCATAATGCCATTCATTAAACTTACAAGCGCAGTCTCAAATCTTTCGTAGAATGTCTGGTGCGGCAGGCTAACTATGCAATAGAGATAAAGAGGGTCCGTGTGATATCAACCGCCAAGCTGCTACATACCTAACCAAGCTCGCAAATCACCCGAATTAGCTGGCACTAAGGGTCCCGGGAGGACCCTTCCTCCTCTACAGAATATTAAAATTGTAGTGTACTTAAAGTCAAGGTCTGTCTTTAAATTCAATAAATATAGGAAAGTATTTTGGTTTGCGATGCTTATTTTATTTAGACAATTTGAATAGTAACTTGAATACAAAGAAAGACTGAGCTTAAATCAAATTATTGTGGGGATAAAAGAGTAAATTAAAAATTTCCTGATAAATCAGAGAATTCCCATTAGGATCTACATTTATTGATAAAATATGCATTATTTCACGCTAAACCCTTATTGAATTCAAATTGCAAGCTTTTAAAAATGTAACTGACCTTCAAAAAGCGAGCCATTTTTCGTTATGTAACCCCACCTACACTAAAGCCCCACCACAGGTGGGAATCAAACATTTTTGTGGTTTTCTTAGCACATATTGCACATGCATATTTTATTTTTTTTTCGCATGGTTGATCTTATCAATTAGTCTATACAAACTAAAACTTAAGACGAGGGGAATGCAAATACAAAGTAGTCACAGTTAACAAATACAATTTACAAATATACACGGTCAATGCGAGAATGCATTGCGCCTGGCTGCAGTTAGGATTGACAGTTTTGGGTTTGGAGGAGAATGGAACTAGCTGACTAGCGGACTCCGGACCCATTTCACTAAGCTCAAGCCCCTGCCGTCTAGTGCTGCGACTCCACCTGGGGCGTGGAGTTGCGACGGGGCTTCGCCGGAGGATCGTTCCAGGGCTGCACGTTCGCCTTGCCGAAGATCACGTATAGAGTGTTGCCCACCAGGTAGAAGCCGGCGGCGATGAAGAACACAATGCGCCACTGCTCGGGATCGTGCTGGAAAATAAATAAAGGAATACAAGTTAGTAATGCGATCTACAAAGGGACTTATTTATGACACCTGACTAAGGGATCGAAATTTAGAATTTTTGTAATGCAATCTACAAAAGGGGTTTTTCAATCTCACTTTAAACCATCTTGTGTCAAACATTTAAACATATATCTAATCATTTGGGATTGTTAAACTACCTTTAACTATATTCCTTTTTCTTATTTTTTTAATATCTGGGTTATTACATTTAAAATAAATATGTTTTTTTAAGTGGGAGATTTTATAAATATCTCATAAATAAAATTATATTTACTTCTGAGTATTTTACAACTTATCATAAGAAAATATTACCCTGAACTAAGAAGGATGTGTATCATTTGGAACTAAGAAAATAGAATGCTTCTAGTCTCTTACTTAGTAACTTTGTTTTTGAGTTCCCAATGAAGTTATTCTTTAAACTCACCTCATTTGTGACAATGAATCCCACGATCAGCGGGGCAATGATGCTCATGATGTTGGCCACTCCGTTCGTGATGCCCATAAGGATGCCCGCGAAATTGGGCGACAGATCGATGTGGTTCATGTTGTACCCCAGATAGGTGGCTCCGTTCATGCCCACGGTGAAGCAGAGCAATACCACCGCCAGCTCCGACTGATCCTTGTCCACGTAGCCCAGGCAAATCAGGGTGATCATGGGAATCCACAGGCCAATGGAGTTGAAGAGCTTCCTGCTGGTTACCGTTTTAATGCAGTTTCGGCTGCTCAACTGCGCGGAAATGGTCGAGAACACAAAGGACATGACGAACATGCAGACGTAGGGCAGCGAGGAGAGGAGGGCGTTGGACTTGATGTCCTTGCCCAGGACGTTCTTCATGTAGCTGGGGATCTCGGTGAGGAGGGTCCAGAAGCCCCAGTTGTGGACGGAGTGGGCCACGATCAGGACCAGGAAGGCGGGTGAGGTGAAGAAGCTCAGCCAGGGCGTGGGCAACTGCTCCTTGGGCAACTCCTGGGCACTGCTCACCTCGCTGGCCTGCGACATCTCGATCAGCTTCTTCTCCTCCGCCGAGATGCTCCTGCACTCCGCTGGCGATCCCGCGCCAAAGAAGAAGTAAACCACCGACCACACGCATCCAATTCCGCCGGAGATGTAGAAGATGCTGGGCCAGCCGATCGGCGAGGCGGCGATCACTCCACTGGTGGCCAGCATGATGATCGTTCCGAACTGGTTGCCGGAGTAGGCACAGGTCCCCAAGGTGGCTCTCTCCTTGGGCGGCGCCCACTGGGACAGGATCGTGTGGGTGGAGGGGAAGACCACACCCTGGCACAGACCCTCCACCACTCGCAGGGCGCAGACCAGCTGCCAGCCCCCGATCCTGGCGCAGATGGGCGTGAGGACGTTCAGGACGGAGCAGATGGCCAGGCCAGACAGGATCATGACCTTGCCGCCGTATTTGCGGGCCAACTGACCCGCCGGCACCTGGGTGATCACATAACCCCAGAAGAAACTGCTCAGCAGCAGGGATTTCGTCTTCTCCGGCCAATCGTATTCCTGGAAAAATGCAAGTAAGTTATGTTAGTTATTCTTGTTTGCTAAAAATCAGAAGTCATTCGGTACATTTATGTGATATTTCTCAATGTCATGTTAAGGTTCTAATTTGTAATTGTCAGAGTAAGTTAACATGAAGTTAAACTGTTGGGGAACAATTTATTACTTTTTTAATCAATTTAATTAATATTGAGATAATTTTTCGAAATAATCGATAAGAAATTCATTTCATTTCTGCCAAAGCTAAAGAGTTAATTAAGTTAACTCATCCTTGAGCGCCTATTAATGTGTATCTAGTTAAGAGTTTTTAAAAAGATAAACTCTGACATGGTATAGTGAAAGAATAACTTCATAAATAGTAATACTACTCAATGTCAGAACTCAACATGAGATTGATAGATTGTAGCTAACCAAATAAAAAGTATTTGTATTACTTAAAACTTTTACAAATTAAAGGTTGGATAACTCCTTTGTTGAATTTAAATTTTGTAGAAAATTTATTAAAAAAATGTATATAACCCCAAGGTAAATTTAGAAATAAAACTGTTTAATTTTAAGGCTCGCAATAATCTAAAAACTTTATAAACTTTTTGACAATGGTATATGAGTTTATGTTAATTTCATAATATTCATTTAATAAATCGTGAAATAAATGCCTTTTGTTGACCTACTCAAAATAATTACTCTAATATACTTACTGGGAAATCGGGGTTGACGGAGGCGGCATCGGTCATGGCCACCACGGCCACCGAGAGGTTCACTCGGAGGGCGTAGGCCACCGTGAGGGCGAAGAAGAGCAGGAAGACCTGAAAGTGACGCACACCCAGGCCGGAATCTGAAAGCGAGCAGAGGGTAATCGATTAGGTAAGGCCGAGCAATCTGGCACCCGTATTGATCTTCAGCCCAATCAATGGGCAGTCAGCCATCGATTAGCCACGCTTATCACCTATCAGGCGCGTTATCAGAGGCACATATATGTAATAGAGTTGCGGCTGTGTCTGTAGGTCACCTGTAGGTCGCTTGTGGCCAAGATTCCAGGGGCGCTGCAGGCATAAGACATGAAAGCGGGCCCCCAGCGAAATAGATTTATGACTGACAGTGTAGTACCGTGCTGGCGCTTCTTTCGCTTATTATAGCCGTAATTTACGCCCAAATTTATCATCCCTTATCTGCCAGACAAGCGTTGGAGACGTAATTACTTTCCTTTCTATTTGCATTTGGGGGGCAGCTTCTGTTTCTGGTTTCTGGATTACGAAAAAAATTCCATTCATAGATAAGGCGCCGAAATGTCGGCGATGTCTGAGACTCGGCACCACACCCCATCCAATCCCACATTTAACCCCTTTGCCCCCCTTTTAGTTAGATATGAAACTATATATCTGCATTTGTAGTGGGATAATTTTCTGTGTTTGTTTAATCTCAAGTTTACTGACAGAGATTAACTAGCTGTGAGTGGGCCATAAAATACAAGTTACAGCGGCTTTGCACCACGGGTTTTACTGCACTCGTAAAATCCTGAATAACGCCCCTTTTTGCTTTTATGTATAAGTTCTGGCTGAAAAATGGGGGCTCGTCTTCTATGGATATTCTCTTATCATGGCTGATAAGAGATTTCATTTCAGTTTCTTTGCGATCACTAGAGAGCTATGTACTTATGTGTATCGTGATCTTAGGAGAACTTGGGAAGAAGCTGTGGTTTTGAATTTCTTGAGGTCGGATGCATATTTGTGTGAAAACTAATTGACTATGCATTCAATTAAGTCTTAAAAGTATTTCTGAATCTTTATCAGGTTTCATTATAATTTCTTTTAAATTGTTGCATTTTTAGAACACAAAAGGATGGAAAATTTAAATCACATAATATATATAAATATATACCATTTAAGTAACAATTTTTAAAAGATTAGTACACTTTTTTTAGCTTTTAAATAGAATAAATTTTTATGATTACATTTTTTACAACGGTTTTTCGAATAGATCCTGTTCAAACTTTTTTTAAGCAAATGCGAAAATTAATCAAATCTAATAATGTAATCTTTATCTTTTCTGAGCACTCAACAGAATTTTTAAGTTTTTGAATTTATCTCTTCTCCTAAATATTGTAAAGAAACTAATTTAAATCGATAGAATGTGACCCTAATACACTGTTTTAATGTTCCCATTCACAGGACACCTTAAGACTGGACCCACCTTCATCTTCAAAGCGACGATTTTTCACAGTGGTAACCATATTTTTAATTGGATTAATTAGCTTTGAATTAAAATCAGGGGGATTTTACTGCCAGGCACTACCGTTCGGCTTGGAGCCTGTTCACTAACTGATGGCTTCTTGGCGGAGCATCCGCAGGTGCTTTACGCAAATAGTCAGATCACCTAACCAGCATCGGTTGCTAGAAGTGTGGGTATAATCTGTATCTGTATATGGAGCTATGGCTCGGGGCGTAACTGTATCTGTATCTGTATCTGTATCTGGACGGACCTGTGACGTTAACTGCCACTGTGATTTGTTGGCTGTGTAAAAGCGCGTGGCAGTCGCTCCTCCAATGCAAACGAGCAACAGCTACCCACACTTGCACCCCCGAACACCCCTTTGTTTTTCTGCCCCTGGGGGAGGGGGGCTTATCTGGAGCTTTTGATGTAACCAATTCAGGCATTATGCGCCACTGATCACTAGGACAAGGCGTGCTGGCCGCCTATCAGTGATCCAAAATTATCTGCGATGTATAGCCTACCAATTTTCAAATTGTTTTCCGTTAGCTCTGAACTTGAAACTGGATCATAGTATATAAACCAGAGCTTTCCATTCAGTCGAAAAGCTTGAACGCGAAAAGCTATCTACCAAAAGCTCCAATGTTATTGTTTACTACAGTGGTAACTCTCAATGAAGGATCATTTCTAAACTTTAAGCTTTTGCTAACCCCAAGTCATGCAATTAGAGATGTAATTACTCCAGCTAGCACCTAATGGAATTATGAATGTTAATTAAATTCTGTTTCCCACATTGATTGATGTTCATTCAATGAATGAATTATATGTAGACCTCTGGACACACTTCTCGCGTAAATTCATCACAGCTTAGGGGTATTATTGCTATCAAGGCTGATAAGGATATGGTCGATGTGACAGGTGGAGTTTCCACCGAAGGCCTTAATACCAACGACTTTCAAATGTCCAGGCACTTCAAATTTCCACATTGAGCAGATAACAAGCGCCACTCGACGAATTTTTTTGATGGGCCCTGATAGGCGTGGGTGGTGGGGGGTGGTACTGTCCGGGACATGACCGTCAAGTGGCTGATGTATCCGACATAGATGTCACAACTTGCCCCGGACAAGGCCCAGTCACTTGGCCACCTTGTGACGCTGTATAGACGGATGGATGGACAGGTGGACGGATGGACGGGTGGATGGATGGTCAGCTGATAAGCCAGCTCTTTGGCCGAGTTTTTGACCGGTATCAGCTGAACGCACAAAAAACTGGAAGAGCGGGTTTTGCTAAACGTTGAGCCCACCCCCAACACAGAAAAAAACGTTGATATTGGTATTTGTATAAGATCAAATCAATTGTTTTTAGTTTTAACAGAAATCAGGTATTTCCAGAGAATTCAAATTAATATATCAATCAGTAGTAGGGAATACTTTTCATTACTTTAAAACTACGTTATCTCAAATGACGTTAGTAATAATTTTGGTTATTAACATAGAAATGCCAATAAATTTAATAATTCAAATAAGAAATGTACCTTTGGGTAGAGAAAATGTATACATTATTAACTTAGTATGCGAATCAATAATCTAGGTTGATCTGTTAATAAAGTATTTAATTTTTCGCTGTGCATTTGGTGGCCTATCAGCTCCATAACCTTCCGTTCTACCTGTGATTTGTGACCCGACTTGCGGTGTCAGCCTCGTCTCGATTTGAGTTTATTTTGCGTTATTTATCGGGCGCCATGGCGCCTGCCTTGCCAATTTGAATATCTAGCGAAATTATTTAAATATACAATTACAAATAATCCAAACTTGGTTGTTTATTTTGAGCGCACTTGTGTAATTTATGCTCTGACGGAAGAGATCCCCGCATTTTGTCAAGTGCTAATGAATTTGCATGCAGGCCATTTGGCGCCCGATAATTGCACGCAGCTCTAAATAAAGATTTGCGATTTATCAGTGATAAAAAACGCGAGTGCGTGTGCATATGTAATTAGCAAGGGGGCCTTATCCCTAAAGGCTGGTCCCCCGATATCTGTAGTATCTCTATATCCACTTCCCCCTCGACTGCCAAGTAGTGGTTGTTGTTCCGTTTAGTCAAAGCAGGAACATAATAGGAAATATGCGAGATTTATGTTTTCGCCATATACGCGGCCGACTCTAATTGTTCAAAGAATCGTATCTCTCAATCTGAATCTCTAGCCGATGTTTGCCGTTGTTTAGACGCAGTATTTTTTTGCAATAGTTGCTCATTAGTCGACGGTACTAAACTGGATTCGCCACACACAGACAACCTGTCGAGTATTGGAGCATTCTTTGTGAACTGTTGTTTTTGTTTGTCTGACTTTTTTTTTCGTATTCCACATACGCCCGGGTGACTGCCACCCAAACAAAAAACAAATTAAATGAATCGGAAGCTGTGTGTGTTTGCTTTTGCCCTGGACCGCGATTTGCATACGAACTTTGATGATTTATATTGGTGGGCACGCTTCCTGTCTGTCCGATCTTACCATTTTTTTTGACAGGCCCCTTTGCACACATTACCATACGTTATTAAATCATATCAACTAATTCATATTTAATGACCAGTCGTTTTGGTCCCTAATTAGCCTGCACACGATTCGGTGACTAAATCCCATTTGCCACCAAGAAACACTTGTTGCATTCAGAAAACACTTGCTGAAGTAAAAAAAAAGGAGTTTGAAAACAAAAAAGTAAGCGTCACTGCCACTTAAGATTTAATCACATTTGCTGAAATTAGCAGTTGGCCCGCACTTCAATATTAATTGTTTAAGGTAATCAAACAGCACTTCAGGTTGGAAAAAGTCTCGATATGTTATGTTGCACCTTTTGCGTGTTATAAATTACCTTCATTCAATTTTTGGATAATCGTTTCTATTTATGTGTGGTATTTTTAACGGGAACATCAGGATTATTTCACATTTCAGAGATTTTCATCTCTTAGGTAACCTTTTTGCTTGACTAATCCATTACAAAACTTGACTACTTTAAAACTAATTAGCCACTCAGACGTTACTTTCCAATATTCATTATTTTCGGATATTTATAAAATATTGCTTCCTAACACACCCCCCCTTCGAAACCCACTTCTTTAATTGATTTTTTAATCTACTTTTTTAACGCATTCTCGAGTGAATTTATGAGCCCCTCGAGTCGTTGTCATTTCCTACAGACAATACTTACTTAAGGCCCGACTTATTGGGGTTATCTAACCGTAGCTCGTTGTTATCGAGCTGCTCCACTTACGTTTGCCCACGGCCTCATCCTCTTTAGTGGAATTTTTCGTGTCCATGTCCATGGATCCATTGCTGCCACCGCAACACATCAGCTTCATGATGTCTGATTTTTGATTGACTACTTTAAAATATTATTTGAATTGTTTACTAGACGAACTCTCTTCGGTGAGAGGGTTGGCAGTGGGAGGTTTTTGGTTTGTGCAAGTATATTGTTCTATCACTTTTACGGCTGGCCGTTCTTAATGCGGCGTGCTAATTGAATATTGGCCAGCGTTCGAGGCAAATGTCACCATATTCACAACTGTTGCAATTGCTTTCGTTACTGCCCGATGAATTCGGTAGATTTGATTTGTTGTAAAATACTTGAATACCGCTCTCGCCGCCGCCGCGTTTACAGACCGACTGAACGCTGAGTCGGCGCGGGGACTCCATTTATACGCTGCTCGATCGATCGGCCACTCAAACACGCTCCATGCTCCACGCTCCACGCTCCACGCTCGCACGGCGACGCTGGGGCTCCAAATACGTCACCGGAGGTTCGAGCCAATCCACTCCACTCCACGAAAAAAGCATTAACCACTCTCTACTGCGATTCCGGCGGACGGAGAAATTCCCCAGGCCACTTGCCCAGTTCGTGGACAACCCGTGGGGTGGGCGTAGTCGAAGTCGCAGTCGCAGAAATATCCGTGAAATCGAATCTTATCAAACTCATCTTTAGATTACCCGCCTTGTCAGGGCCGCCTTGTACTACATATACCATACACATTTACACATTTAGTGGCGTTCAAGTGGGCGGACCTCGCACCCAATCAAAGGAGCCCCTCATATGATGCTCTTGACATAATGATATATCAAAATCAAATCCCGAGGGCGATGCGATGGTCTGCACCCCGAAAGCACCGAAATGGGCCAGTGGAAAATTTACGGCCCGTTGGGGGTCTTCACATTGTCGACTGAATGAAACCTTTTTGGTAAACAGAGATTGAATTATTGGCCGACCAGGGAAACCCCGACCCAAGCCAAACAGACGAAAAAAACAAAAAAAAAAAAAAAGAGCGTAGAGTGGCGTAGCTCGAAAACTGGTTAAGCGATCACTTGCCGTACTCGTGGATGCCACGGAACTTCAAGCTTAACGATGTATCTAACTATCTAGGGGTTTTCTGAAATTCCTAAGAGTGAAGTGGAGTGAAATGCACTTGACATTAGGGCACTTTCACTTTCACCCCGTGCAAAGGCCCAATTATAATTGTTCTCGGTTAGGGGACAACCGAGTGTTGATTAAAATTCTTAGTTATGCATAGTTCATGCTTGGCTAACCCAATGGAATTCGTTTCGGATCTCGCCTCTCACTAAAGCTTTGTGTTTTCTCATTGTGTTTTTTTAGACAACAACTGGAATTTCTTGGAAACTACACCGCGCCACGTAGATACAGATATCTCATTGCCTCGAATCTCTGGCTTGATTCGCGCATTGCCAAATTTATGGCAACGCGAATGAAAGTTCGATCTAATGGTGCGTCAGCAGGGCAAACAAGTGCTTTAGATAGCTCCGCCTTGCGACAGTTGACGAGAAGTATCTGCCAGATACTTGGACACACGCCCGTCTCATGTCCCCAGTCGAAATGAAAACAAATCAAAACAAACTGATTATCTCCAGACGCTAAACAACGGAGTCGGGCATCGAATAAAATAGCCGAACGCGTGCTCCAGAATAGGTGTGCTAAACGATCTTAAATCCTCTCAAACACCGAATCCCAATTCGGTACCAGGCGGGGGGTTGGATCGTCAATGGATTGTTGACTGTCGTGATGCCTCTATTTGATTTTCAATCTCATCAAACGAGTTGCGAGTCAATGAGAGCGAATTTAACTCGGGATAATATTGATGGTCGAGTCACGAATCGATTGGTTAAGTTTGGGGAGATATTGGAAATAGTATTAATTGAATACCCTACAGGGAGGTACTTCAAGGACGAATTCGCTAGAGATTTTAAAACTTGTAGTGCTTCCAGAGAGTCCCAATGTGTTTAAAAAAACCCGTTTTTAAGTGCTAATTGTGAAAAATTAACGCAGAAATGTAATACTTTAAGTTTCAAATGAAATTTTAAATCACAACACTGTGTTGTTAAAAATTATTTAATAAATTGGTTTAAGTTTAAAAAAAACCTCCAGTTTTCTAAGATCGCAATGGCATTATTAGGATTTCTAAGAATTTTACAAATATGGCAATACAATCGATAGATTTTAAGATTTCTTTAATAAACTACCATTATTTTGTTATTCGAATTTCTAAATACTACTGGAACCCACCAGAAAAATGCTCCATGCTAGATCATTAACCAATTTAAGCCCTTATAGTTTTTTTACAATTATAAGTAACATAAAAAGCTAAAGTAACTTTATATGCGAATTCATTATTTAAGCTTTTATCTACCCAACTTAGTTTGTACCTAGTCTGGCTTATAAATTATTGAAATCTCCACTGGCGGTACCGAATGAAATGTGTTACGATGGCCGAATGTGGTTTCAGATTCACCGATCTCGTGCTAGGCACAAACGGTTCCCCACAACACCCGAAAGATACCTGTTAATAGATCCATCAGTGACTAAAATAACCCGCTGCCGGATGGAAATCGATTATTGGTTTATGTAAATTAGAAAGGTCTGCCGCAGAGCAGCTCTTCCGCTGATGAATGATTTGGCATTTTCCGACCACCACCCCCAATTGAAAATTCTACCGATCACGCTATGCTCCACTGGCAAAAACCGTATGATGTGTCTGTGTTTTTGTTTCAGCTTTTCGCTTTTTACGTGTCAGGTGGCGAAAGGGGCGGAGAATTGGCTCGAAATAATTGCCGGTCAGTGCAATTACACATCCTCCGCTCCGACGGATTTTATCGGGCGGGTGTTCGGCCAATTACATTCCGTTACACATATTTTCAGCCCAGCGAAATGAGCAGTTGTTAATGAATACCAGATTTGCCAAGTACTTTGCTAAACAGACTTTCCATCTGCGGATTGCGTAAGTATGGGTTCCCCCAATCGACCGAGATCTGCGATGAGTGGACTCTGAAGTTCTTAATATGCAAAACGTGCTGGTTTGTTTGAACTTGGCCACAGACAAGTTGAGTCGACTTTAGTTCCTCAATACTAAACTATGGCTATTGCCTTAGTACTATGTGTTTACACCCCCTCGCAGTGTCACATGGAAATTCAAGTTCAAGTGTCTGTCGCTGTGTTCAATGGAAATCGAACGAACTCCCGCTAAATTGGCAAGCTTTTGTTGGCCCCGCCAATAACTAAGCTAAGTACGAGCGATGTTGGCCATTTGGCTTTTTGAGCGGGCTGTTGCGCATGTTAATTGCAGCTCGATAGCCGATTTTGGCCGGCGATTAACGCGCTCAGATGACATTGATTGGGTACTTCCACCCACTTCCACATGCCACCACCCCCCTCTAGAACTTGGGTATTCCGATAGTGAATTTTTGCGGTCTTTCAACCGAACTCATCTGGCATGTACTGCACGAAAAACTATAGTTTTCAATTCATATTTACAACAATTTTCACAGGCTTTATATTTCTTGAATTCAGAAGATTTTTCTGATAAACTTTACAATGATACTACTTTACAATGATTTTTCAATGTATCTCTTTTTTTTGTATATCAACAAACATGTATTTTTGTATTGAATATTCACCAGTATTTTTAGTGATATTGAAAATATATACATCTTACAGAATGCTTGAAGTGATACACTATTTTCTTTTAGTCACAGCCCATTTAATCATGGATTTTTAGTCAAGAGTAAAATCATAGTATGAGCGTACTTTAATTGATTTACTTAGACCAGTTCATTGAACCGGAGTAACTTTGTGTTATATAATTTAAATATAAATAAAAGCTTTACTAAATTAAATCATCAAAAATTGTTTTCTGTGTGGGGAAGCTCAATATGTAGATTTCCTTGGGGATTTCTTGGGATGCAAACATAAACGTCACTGTCATATATTTTTATACCTACTGCGTTGCGAATTCGAAATTAATCCGCTTGAATTGGGCCTACGTTGTCTTAGGCCCGTGAACACATTGGCGACGTCAGAGCGAATTTTAACAGCCATTATGGGGCACTTGTTAACATCTTAACGCGATATGATCCAAGCTGCGTCAGCTGGGCAATCCTAATTTCACCTTTTAGCGCAGCTAATTCGAGGAATTTTCCGCGCCACTTGACAGCTGCAAAACAGAGTCTTTCACATCCCTTATCTAATCGATGCTGCCCGAAATTAATTACAAATCCATCAGTTGCCAATTTGCGACAAGCGCCATAAAGCAATACAGCCTAATCGGCTGATACTTCCATATCTGGAGCGTTAAGCAATAAACATAAATAAAGCCCAGAGGGTAAAACAAATCCTAAAGTAAGATTGTCAAAACAGGGAGGTAAGAGGGGCGATAAGGGTCATAAATAATTTTTCCGGCCGATTTAAATTCCTTTCCGGTTCAGCACACAGGAGCTATGTACGCTCGAAATTGTAATTGTCACAATTTTACAAAAAACTCACAACAAGTGACTTTAAGTACTGCTAACCAAAAAAAAAAACCCCAGACTGGTTTCATCATAAGCTTTTGTTGGTCTATTTTTAGCTATTGGCTACAGTTCAAAGTAATTAGTGTTTATTATGAATTAATTTTTAAATTTGAATTTAAATTGTTAAAGCGTGCGTCAGTTCGTTTCATCTTTACGTACTAAATTCATTTTGAAAATAAATGAAATTAATAATTTAATAATCTATTTGCTTAATCTAAAATCGAAATTACTGTGGACAGTAGTCCACGTAGTGACGAAATGCTTCAAATTTAAATTTATAAAAGGATATTGTTATGCTCTTTAGAAGAATTTTCGGTTAACGTAACAAAGTCAATTTTAAACATTAAAGTTAGGGTGGTGCCGAATTCAACCATTTTTAAATTTGTAACATTCGTGAAAATATGTAGCAAATTTGGACTTCTTATAAAGAATATATATACTTTATGTATTAGGAAGTCTCTTTTAATGCGTTGCAAACTTCTGTCATACGAGTATGTCACTCAATTAAAAAAGTTGCTCATTCAATTGAATATTGCTCAAAATAATTTTTCCTATAAGGATGTTGTTTTATTTTTGTAACAAATGATAGATTAAATATTAAAAGCAAAACTCCTACCAGTCCCGGAATTCGTGTTTAAATTTTAAAACAAGTGTTTGCAATTTTTGTTAGCGAATACATAAACCCAACCAATAAGGCCAGACTCTTAAAAAAATGCCCTAAGCCCAAAAGATCGATAGGCCCATTCATCGATAGGCCCATTAACATTATTTCAATACTATCGGAAGCGTAGGTACTTTATAAATATAATTTTAAGGTAAAAATTAATTTAATAGTAATTCATTGAATTAATTACTGTTTTACTAAAAATAAAGATAAACTCCCAAAATTTACGGAAATTTTCAAGTGTAAGAATCCATTAATATTAGTGCACTAATTACGAATAATTAGTTCACAAATTTTAACAAGTATTTTTTGGAAAAAGAGCATTATACCGTTATTGTTTTGGCTTTATTTACCAAGAAAATAACTTTTTCAATATGTTTGACAAAAGTTATATTTATATATATATATATATATATAAATATATATATATTTATATATATATATATACGCATTATATTATATTTATTTTATTTGAAAATGCAGAAACAATTTTTCTTTTAACAGTCATATTAAGATTGCAATTTTTTAATGTCCTTTTCAATAAATCGGTCTTGATGCCAACTTCGACTTATTTATTTAAGTCAGGGTTTTTTAAAAGTAAAATTGTAAGAATAATTGTTGGATGACATTGAAATCTTATGGCAAGAAATATACATAACATTTCGATTCGAGTGCACAATTTATGCAACTATAAACGTTGATATTTCCGTATCACCCACGATAGTAAGTGAAAAAACTTTTTAATTTATTTAAATAAAGAAAATAACAGAAAATAAATAAATGGTATGTAAATCGTATTTCTTGAAACTGAAATAGCTTATAATGATATTTATTTTTTGGTGTGGTGTTTTTTAACATTAAAGGCGCGGTCACACTGACTATCGGTCGAGTATAACGTGCGTGAGAGTTTCCCAATTTTGTACGAGTAAAAATCATTCCTTTATTATTAAATTCTAGAAAGTGAGCTCTTATTATTACGACAGTCCTAACATTTTTGAATTTTTTTGCTGCAGAACACAAACAAAATGGCACAGAGCAAATTAAATGATCTTGCCGGCAAGCTGGGCAAAGGTGGTCCGCCGGGACTGGGAATTGGACTGAAGGTCCTGGCCGCCGTGGGAGCAGCTGCCTATGGTGTCAGCCAGTCCCTGTACACCGGTAAGGATATAGCCGATCGTATATAGCCACCGATTTAAGGGGTAAACAGCGTTAACATGGAAACACAAGCGGCATGTGCACATAACCTCAAATGGTTGCATATAGATGTGTGTGTGTGTGTTTCCCTGCTGTTTCCCAGATTTCATAACTTGCAATTGGATTTGCAATATTCTTATAAGAAGCCAATGAGATACCTCCTTAATATCTGTTCATAATATCTTATTAGTTATCTTGATTCCTTTCACTTATTATTATTCAATAACCGATTTCATCTTCAGAAGATTGCATAACAAACTCCACTTATTTTTGGTAAATGTTTACTTAAGGGGTCTAAGTTCAAAATAAGAACAGGTTTTATCGATATTATGAGTTATATCATAAAACAAAGATATCTTGTAATATAAAATATTAATTATTAGTAATGAAATTGAATTATATTTTTGTACACAGTTTGGTAATTATCTCTATCCATCTATAATTGATTGTCTATGTGGATTGACTTTAACTTATTAATTTATATTATACCTTATTTAACAGTCGAGGGTGGTCACCGCGCCATCATCTTCAGCCGTCTTGGCGGCATCCAGAGCGACATTTACTCCGAGGGCTTGCACGTGCGCATCCCCTGGTTCCAGTACCCCATCATCTATGACATCCGCTCGCGTCCCCGCAAAATATCCTCGCCCACGGGCTCCAAGGATCTGCAGATGATCAACATCTCGCTGCGTGTGCTGTCGCGCCCCGATTCCCTGAACCTGCCATTCCTGCACAAGCAGCTGGGCGTGGACTACGACGAGAAGGTGTTGCCCTCCATCTGCAACGAGGTGCTGAAGAGCGTGATTGCCAAGTTCAATGCCTCGCAGCTGATTACACAGCGCCAGCAGGTATATATCTCCGAAATAATTATGTTAACTTCAGGCTATAAACGAAGATCTCTTGTTTCTAGGTCTCCCTGCTCATCCGCAAGGAGCTGGTGGAGCGTGCCCGCGACTTCAACATCATCCTGGACGATGTGTCCCTCACCGAGCTGAGCTTTGGCAAGGAATACACGGCCGCCATTGAGGCCAAACAGGTTGCTCAGCAGGAGGCCCAGCGGGCCGTCTTCTTTGTGGAGCGCGCCAAGCAGGAGAAGCAGCAGAAGATTGTACAGGCCGAGGGAGAAGCCGAGGCTGCTAAAATGATATCCTTTTACAAAAAACAAAAACTAGAAACCTAGAACCATTCACACTTCTTACTACAAAGATAGTATTATCCTGTAAGCAAAAAAGCTGCATTGGTTTTTAAGTTTACTGGCTAGTATAGGCTTTAGAGTAATATGTTGAATGGGGACTTTTTCCACTTTATTTGCCACCATATGGTTCTCCTTAACTGATATGTTTACTTAGGTCTGGCCGTGAAGCAGAACCCAGCCTACCTCAAACTGCGCAAGCTGCGTGCCGCTCAGAGCATTGCCCGCACGGTAGGATTGTAATCACCCACCTGATCAGACTTAGAAATAATCGAATACTTCTCTGCCCACAGATTGCCAGCTCACAGAACAAGGTCTACCTGTCGGCGGATAGCTTGATGCTGAACATCCAGGACTCTGGCTTTGATGACATGACCGAGAAGGTTTACAAAAGTAAATAGCTCTCGTTTTGATTAACAAAAAGAGTTTACTTTTAAGTTGAAAACACTTGTGCTTTTGGTTTCAATCACATTGGCCCAAAACTTAGACATAGCCTTTATAATTGAGTAACTTCTAACGCGTTCTCCGTAACTCATCTCTCTTCCATTTTTGCTACCAAATTTCGTTCTGTTAACGTTTCTCCCAATCGCGCAACACAGTAGCCGACGACTTGGACTAGGAGGCGATCCACATTCGTTGTTAATTAATTCGTATTGCAATTCCTTTGAGCTAGAGCCTAAGTACCGTTTAGTTTTAACCACTCCCAAGCGGCGCGTCGGCTTCATTTTTTCACGAACTGTCTGCCAAGTGCAAAGTCCTTGCCACCCGGAGGCAGCTTCATCCCACATCCGTTCACCGGGTGCCAAGGATCGGAGCACGGCACGGCTCTTTGTAAACCAATGTGACCGATGCGGGCAGACGGCCGCACCAGCATTTAACTTTCCTTGTCCCATCATCGAGAGTCACGTGAAACGGAAACTGAAAATAAATGCGTACTGAGAACTGTCAGCCGATCGTTGTGTCCCTTTGTAAAAATTGATTTTCGCTCACTGCTGCCGGGCACATATTCGTGAAAAAACGAAGCGGAGTCCCCGAGCAGCGATCCCTCCACTAATCCCAATCCCCCATCTTTGCAGTTGGCACCGGTCTGCCCAAGAACTGGTTGGATGCCCGGAAAATAGCCGCGAAGGTCGCCCAGCCGGCGGAGAAGGAAAAGAACGTGGGCAATGTGGCGAGCAGCATGGCCGAGCGGATGATGTGATTGTGGTCCACTCCTTAGCGGGGGCTTCCTGTCAAGATCCTAGTACAAAGCGCACAGAACAGAACGCCGCCTTCAAACGCATACGATTACGAAACACATACTTATCGTTTTAATTGCGTGTATAAAATACATAAGAATAGTACATAAGAGTGTATATAGTATATAATTTAAGTGTATAGAGGTTTATGTATGTAAATTGTAGGCAGATTAGGTTGCTTCTCCAGAAGATGTGTCCGCGCCCCCGCGACAATCCCATGTACTGTGTGAAAGATCTTGACTAGAAACGTATGTGTGTGTGTGTTTGTTATGGGCTCGCATCCGCACTCCGATGTTCATCCTTGGTTGAGCAATCGAACAACCGCCCGGGGGCCTCCTCCCAGTCATATAAATATTCCTATTTCTATTCATAACGAACTCGAACAATCAAATTCCTGCATTAGGCGCGTGGGGTTAGCTTTGTATGTAAGTGTTAATTTGTAAGGTGGCTCAAAAGCGACGCGACATGGACCAGGATCAGGCCGTCGCCGGTGGCTTTTCTCCAGCTCCTCCGGATCCGTTGGCTCCGCTGCTGCTTCCACTCTCGCTGCCACTGCTGCTGGCATTACTGTTGGCCCGGCGGCTTTCGGCCAGGCCCGGAGTGTCCCGCCGGTGGCGACGCAGTGTGGAACTGGCCGAGGGAGCAGAACTACTCAGCGCTATGTTGGCCGTAAAGGCAGCGGCCTCCGCTCGACTCGGAACGGTGAGGGTGCCACCTGGCCCCGTTGATGGCGGCACTGCTCCTCCCGATCCGATCCCGTTGATGGTGCTGCTAGCGCCGCTCGCTGCAGCTGCGGCGAAGGACTCGGTTATGCTGGCCAAGGGTCATAAGTTCGTCGTCTGCACCAGTCCGCGCTCCAGATGGAAGCACTCCAAGACAGCGGCGCCCACGGAGCTGCGACGGGCCACCATTGCGTTGACCACGCTCCACTTGTTCAGCCGCGGATCATACCGCTCCACTGAGTTCAGCGAGGAGCTGCCATCATTGCCGCCCAGGGCGAACAGGGCGCCCTCCACCTCGACCACTTCATGGGTGGATCTGAAAGAGTGACCAAGAAATCAGCAATTAGAGGGCGACATTGAGGATTTGGGTGACTTACCTTCGAGAGTGCATGGCTGCAATCGGTTCCCAGCTGTTCCTGCGCAGGTTGAACCGCTCTCCGCTGGACATGCACATGGTGCCATCATTGCCGCCGATGCAGTAGAGATGTCCGTCGGTGGAGGCCACTCCACAGCTGCTCCGGCGGGCAGTCATGCTGGGCACCGGCTGCCAGCGACCCATTCGCGGATCAAACCGTTCCACACTCGACTGGTAGTTGGTGGAATCGAACCCACCCAGGCTGTAGATGCAGTTCTCCAGCACGGCCAGCCGGCAGTACCTCCTCCTCGTGCTCATCGCCGGACAAGAGCTCCAGATGCCGGTGAGCGGATCATAGCGCTCCATGCTGCTTAGGCAGGAGGCGCCATCGTAGCCACCGCAGACGTAGATCAAGGCGTCGTAGGAGCAGATGCCCAGGCAGCTGCGCTTCGTACCCATTGGGGTGATGTTGCTCCACTTGTTGGTCAATGGATTATAGCACTCCGCCGTGGCCAGATCACTGACTCCGTCGTATCCCCCGACGACGTAGAGTTGCTTGTGCAGGGCAGTCACTCCGGATCGGGAGCGTCGCCACAACATCGGAGCCACTGGACTCCAGGAGTTGGAGCGCGGATTGTACACCTCGCACTCGTTGTGGATGGCGAAGAGGCTGCCGCCTCCCACCGCAAACACGTAGGGTTTCATGCCCTCCGGACGACGCTCCTGGGTTCTCTGGCTGCCCATTATACTCCGCTGCTCGGGGAGCAGATGGTACTTCATGGCCTCCAGGAGCAACTCCTTGCACTCGGAGTCATCGCGCATGAGCGTCTCCGTTTCCACGCAGCTCATGAGGAAATCTCGGCTGACCAGCGGAAGCCTTACATTGGACATCAGCTCGGCGATGTGGAGCCTTCGGGCGGGCAGATCGTGCTTCACCCAATTGATGACGGCGGCGAAGACACGCTCCTCGGAGCTGATGTTCAGCTGGCTGTTGGAGATCAGCTCGCGCACCTCCTCGAAGGGCAGGAGCAGGAACTCCTCGGTGCCCACCACCTGCTGGAAGTTCTGCAGGGCGTACTTGTGGGATCGCGTGTGCAGCTCCTTGCAGGAGTGGGCGTCTGCGAAGCTGCGGATACCCAGGCAGTTGGAGGGGTGCAGCTGGCGCAGCAGAAACTTGCAGCACGCATCCCGCACCGAGTGCATCTGCAGCAAGCCGGAGGCGGGCAGCAGCACCTGCACGTTCTGCTCGGTGATCGTGATCTCACCGGTGTAGGTGTAATCGATCAGCTGCCGCAGCGCTGAGCTGTCCACGTCGTGCAGCCGCACCAATCCCTGAGTGCGCTCCAGCATGTCATCTGGTGTATGAGAAGGGTAAGTATTAGATCACTTTACCATGGCATATGCAATAGGTATTAAATTAAACTTAATTATAAAGGCATCAACCACGATTGACTACATTTAAAGGAAATTAATAAATGTCTAAGCCCACAACATCGATTTTTTGATACTATTAATACTAACATTTTTAATTTATTTTTTTATATATTAAACTATTTTAACTAAATTGGGATTTTAATTTTAAGGCATCAAAAGTGGAAATAAATTGCAATTTCTTTAAGTTATTAACTGATTAATGAATTAGAAATGTTGAATTAATACATCATAACTACGTGTTATATGCCAAAATGATTATATAAGTGTAAGGCTTTTAATTTGGAATTTAAAAACAGAAATAATCGGAGTCTGGAAAAATGTGTATAACAAGATTGAATCAGTTCTAAAAAGAACAAAAAATCTGGAGATATTTGTTGAAATATTTGAAATTCTATTTGGTTTAGTTTGTTTTACTTTTGATTAAGTTTAATATAACTATAAATTTGGGGCTTATAATTTATTTATTTTGAAGAACAGAAAGGTTTTTTTTTTTTAAAATGAAGAGTAGCTTCACTCCTTGTCGACAGCACTCACCGTTGAACATCGCATAGAAATAGGGCGAGACAGAGGCCAGGACCACTCGATGGGCGTTGATGGTGTCGCCACCCACCTCCAGACGAACATCGCAGAGCTGCAATGGGCAGGAAAAAGGTGAATGGAGAAGGGGGAAAGGAGAAAGGAGGGCTGTTGAGACAGGGGCTTCCTGATGGGGCAGACAAAGTGTCGCTTTACAAATCCGATTAATGCCCGGCTACGTGCTCCATTTGCACTCCAAATCCCGCACTTCCCCGCCCTCTTGAATCCTTAGAAGGGCTCTTCATCAATAACTTTTGACAGGCAACCCCGCAGTCAATGACCTCCGATAGTGGAGGCTCTGTTTAATAGCAAAGTGTCGCTTACATCACGGCTCGATTCTGGTTAAGGCCAACTCATCCATTCAGTCCACCCGCTGGGTGTCTAAAACGGCAATTTGCTTTAATAGCCTCACCCAGCTGAACTTTGCGAGAGGGGGCGGTTTCAGGCGCAATTAATGTTGCCGACTGCCCAAATAAAAGAGAAACGAACGAAAGACATTATGTATGCGCCATGTGGGCAAGCTCAGCTCGGACCTGCGACGACCTCAATCACGCGCCCATTCTAAATTCATATTTTAATTATGTTCACGCCTATTGCAATTAGTATGGCAATATCAAGATCTGTCAATTAACGGAATGAATATTTGCCAGAAGATGAACTCTATGATATGAGCTTGCTAAATTAGTGAAAGCATTTGATCTGATCATGACCACAACTGGTTTAAAACTCGATTGATAAAGCTGCGATTTTACCAGTCGGCGTATTCTGCATGCAACAGATAAGAATACATAATTCATAATTATCTTTTAAATCATATTAGAGAAATCCCTGATATTTCGAACTAGTTTTTCAACCATACGAAGATCAATGCTCACCTGTGCATTGTTCCTCATCTGGTTAATCGCTGCGAACGAGGCGATACAGTGGCCTGGATTCTGGTGGTGCGCCTGGGGAAGGACCTCTTCATTGGGTCCCGGTGGGCTTAGATCGCTGGGCGTTTGCGTGGAATTGTTGCTGGTGGTGGTGACATCCTCGTTGTTGCCACTCGCCTCGCCAGAACTGCAACGAGAATTTGATGAGCCCGTGAAATCTTCGCCTCCATAAAAACAAGTCTTGTAAACATAATGGTAATGCTGGCGACAACTTGCCGGCAAAAACAGAAACAGGAACTTGTTCTCTGCTGAAAAACCCAGGGGTTGTTTATGCTTAATGTTCATGTTTATGTTTTTATGGGGGCTTTCGTTTTTGGGGGTTGAATGGAGCGAACGTGGAGCATCAATTCGCCACTCGAATTTCACAGAGCTTTAATTCACAGTAAATATTTGAAAAGTTATATCTTTAATATTTATATAAGCCAAGCATTTCTCTACATGTCACAAAGTAAATACACTTTTTCTTACAAAATTTAGATGCTACCAATTATTAAAATAATATTTACTGTTAAAGAAAAGAGATACATTTTTATTTATATTAATATATATGAAACAAAACGAATGTTTATTTCTCAATGTAAATACGTTTCTTTAATAATGTAGATGCTAACAATTATCAAAATAATGTTCAATATTGGAAAACAGAGATTGCGATTACCACTATTGATATATACAGCAAAGTTGTGCATCTAATTTTAATCAGGTTTTAAGCTCACATACAAATTTTAAAAACACCACCAAAATATTGTAACTTTTAACGATTTGAAGGGTCCTGTTTTTTCTGTGTACTCACTGATTTGATTTCACAGGCAGAAACATTGCGTCGGGCCGATGTTTATGTTAATGATGGGTTAGTGTCGTTCTTCCCTTATCGCAATGCTGCAGCTCCTAAAACATTTCCTCGATTTGGTCCTTGGTAGATGTCTTCAGTTTAGTTCAGTCTTTTCATTGGCAGTTCAGCTCCAACTTCAGCTGAAATGGAGGGAGCAAAAATCAATACCTGGGACAATTGTTGTGGCCACCCGCAAGGCAAAGAATAGCTTCAAATTTAGGTCAGATGGATAGAAGGAGGGTTGGCTTGGCTTGACATGATATCATTCGGTCTTTTTGGCATGTCAAAGTGGAGGAAGCATCTGAATGAAACTAAAAACTGGGTTAAGTGCCTCCTCCACTGCCTTAACCATTGTTCTCGCGGCAGCCAAGCATTGTTGATGTCAGGATGTGGAGTGGACATGGGTGGGAGTATTTGGAGGACCCAGGAAATGGGGCAGGATGTGGCCTCGCCAAATTGCTCGTCGCATGCAACTTGCGCATTTTGCCAGCGATTCTAATAAACTGGCAAACAAAAAAATGCAGAGTGATTTATGTATACACATAGAAATATAAGCTAAGGAGTTAGGCTTGGCAAATATTTATTCATACAGAGTGATATAGAATGAAAATATTCTTATAAATTATAGATACTTAGAGTGTTCCTCTAACCTCGACAAGAAAAAAATGGATTAAGGCCTAATACTTAATTTTTAAAAAGGTGACTACAATTCCAGATTGATTTGATTTTTGTTTTACATTTTTCTGGAAACAGTGTCCTTCCTTTTTCATAATAATAAATATTTATCCTCATTTATTAGAAAAACAATAATCTTTCTTAATTTACAAACTTTCTATTTCACTTAAAAACATTTCCAATTCTTTTTCCAAATAAATAATTCCTTTGATATGATACCTTTACCTATTTGGTTCTGTTATATATTTATTTTACTCTTTTTATTTTACTGCTATTGAACTAGTCATAAAAAAACACTTTTTTTAGAGTGGAAGAGAGCTTTCATATCATGCTTGGAAAGTTCTGTTTGGGGTCAACAAAACGTGTCTCTGGCACATGTTTGTGAATTTAACGTCACGAATTTATCGCTGCATTAACAAAACAAGGCAGCGAAAAGGCAGTAGCAGCATTAACAGCAGCAGCCGCTAAAAAAACATACAAAATTTCACTTTGCGCACAACACGAATTAACGACAATTTCAGTTTGTGTTTTTAGTTTTTAACTGAGCAAAGCAACAGCCATGGAGGCGGCCTGCCATGCTTGAGGGCGCAATTGTGCTGGAGGGCAATGAACGCGGCCTGTTCGGCACCCCAAACCCCCTGAAAAGAAGCCCCATTAGGCTGAATGTTTACTGCCCTGCCAAATCAAAAGCAGGCCACTTGCCATCGTGGGACAGCCCTCAATTCGTGTTGCATTCTGCAGCCAGTTTCCCTGGTTTGCGCTTCACTTTTGGGCGGCGTCAGCACTAGTCGTCACACTCGGCGTATGAGTAATTAAAGGTACCTAGCCAGGGTCAGAATGTGGTGCGGTTGTCTAAGTAACATAGCTAACACGTAACATAGCTAACGGTTGCTTGTGGCCAACAAAAAACAATGAAATTGTGCTACAAGTTAATTTTATTCACCAGTCAGTTGAGTTCATTTCTGCACATGGGAAAATAATTGAAACATATTGTTAGTTAATATCTAAACCAAAGTAGGACAAAAACAGAACTTTTCAAGGTATTCGAATTTATAAAAAAATTTTAATTGTGTTTTTAAAATAGTGTAATGTGAAAAAAATTATGGATAATTTTATCTTTTGCATTGTTGTTTAAATTAAAAAAATATATATTTGGTTCTATTATCAAAGATACTTTATATATTTACTATGATAAATCACCTTAATCATATTGGGTAAAAAATATCTAAAATTATTTAGCAAAAGTCTTAAATAACCTATTAATATTCAAAACATTTAATGGAAATATAAGTTGCTCATTGCTCATGACTTGTAAAATATTTAAGATTTAAAGTTTTAATGATTATTGTTAAAATGCTAAACATGGTTTCTTTTCCGGCGAATGGATATCCAACTAGCAATCTTTTTCTCTGTGTACTTAAAGGGGCAATCATGTCTAACGCACACGCAACACCACAAAAAGGGGAGTAGGAGGCGGAGGAGCAGGAACCGGAAGTGGAGAAGGTGGAGCAGGAAGCGGGTTTTAGCAAGGGTGTAACTCTCGCTGACCTTCAGGTGTGCGATGAGTTGGGGGCCGCTGAATCAGCTTATATTTAAAAACAAACTTTACTAAAAATATGATTATCAAAGAAGAGATTCGGAGAGAGAGCGGGAAGCTGGTCCCTAGCAACATCTGGTCGCAGCGAGTGCTTAGAGTGTGAAATTCAAATTAACAAGCCAGCATGCTCCGCACGTAGAGCCCGAAATGTGGGTAAACCGACGGCCAGAGCCGCAGTCATTCAGTAATATTTAATGCTTTTGGCGACAGAGCAGAGCAGCGGAATGAAAACAAATAAAAGAACCCAAAACACACGGAGTCTCACAAAAATTGTGCAAACATTGAACCGGTTGTAGTTTTTGCCCAGCCACTCGCCCATTTGTTGTTAGCCACCTTTGTATGTTCCAACTCCACCTCCACGTGACTTGGCCAGCTAAAATCACAATGCAAAACCAGAAGGCCTTAAGTATGCTTCTTGCACGCTTCATTAATGATTAACCCGCTATTGTTGCCGCTGCTGCAATGCAATATTCTGTGATCCCCAAGGTCAACTGCTTTGGCAATCGAGCGGAAATCGAGCGACCGACTCAGCGTTAGTTACAGCTAAAAATCAGTGAATAAGATGCAAATTATAGTTGCTTACTTATGCGGGGAAAGGTATACATATTTCCAAAATCATTTTCTGATAAAACCGAACTTTGAGTGCCTATTCTTTTCTTTTTAACTTTCTGTGTCGGAATTGGTTTTATACAATTTTTCAAGAATTTTGGTTGTCATAAATATCTGTAGATAAAATGAGAGGGGTGTTTAAGGTGATGGTTCAAAGTTATTTTTATTTTTAAAAAATGTTATCTTGCTCAATAAATATTTGATTCTATATAATATACTAGACAACAAACTGGTAAATATTTGCAAAAAAATTAATAAAAACGTGGTTAAAAATATTATCATGTTGAAACAACTGGAAAGTACGGGTTCTAAAATTTTTTAAAGACATAATTTAATCGATAAGGTTATTTATGAAGAGCAACACGAAATTCGTCATTTAGTTCGTAAAAAAGTTCCATTAATGTTTAACACTTTTTTTCGGTTTTAGCGAAAAGAACAAGAGTCACTTGAAGACGCCCGCGCCCAAAATCGAAAATCAAATGCCAGTGCGTGTTGGGTAAAAAGATTCCCACCTCCGAAAATGGCTGAGGGTTACAACTGGATGTGGGCCAAGTAAACAAGCAAAAAGCAGCAATGGGCAGTCAGCATTAAGTATACGCGACGTAAGCCGACAGATTGGTCTATTTGGTAATCCCATATGTTATAATTGAGAACGGAAAAACGGAACGAGGAAAATGCGATAGGGGTTGGGAAACGCACAGAACGAAAGTGAGTGTGTAAGCCCGCAGTTAGCCGGCATTTCGGTTTTTTTGGGCCTGGGTTTGGGCCGGGTTCGTCAACCCGCTGGCAGCGCGGGAAATGTGAAAATCAGCCGTTTTTCCCCATGGCGCCGGCGCACTGGCATGTGAAAACTCCATGGGGTGGCCAAAAAGGAGTTGTTAAAATGCAACGGCATGTGCACAACCTCCTCCCAACAAAAAGAAATGGGAAAGATGAGTCGCCGCACCTTTTACCCAAAATGGTGTTTCCTTTGATACTCCTCTGCACTTGCAAATTATTTATTCTTAATTGCACTTCAATTCTTTGGTGGCTCTTTGGTGAGTCCTTTTTTTGGGTGGAGTACACTTTTCACTACGAATTTCAACTGCTGTGAAGCCAATTATTTGGTCGCAGCTGCAACTTCTGCGCTGTGCTAACGACAACTTCGCGGCACGAAAGCTCAAGAGCGACTGAGCCAAATCCCAGTGGGTCCCAAAAGCCGAAACCCCAAACCCAAGCTTTTTGTGGAGCGGAACGTTTGGGTTTCGGAACGCCAAAAAAGCTCACGGCTCTCAACGACTTTGGTTAGCCCTACAATCGAGAAGCTAAAGTATGTAGAAAAACATTAATTAGTATCTATCGTTTAATAAAAGGTTATATTCTCTTCGTGCTAATGAAATGGTATAACAAAGTTTGAAAAACTATAATTGTGTAGTATATTAAACCTAAAGAGATTCCTAGTAAGGCATTAAGAGTGTTATTAACAGGAACCTTCGACTTTAAAAACTGCATAGGTTTTTTTTTTAAGATTTATAATTTAGTTTAATTAGCTTTCGGTAGCATAACTGATTCACACAAGATCTCAAAATGCAAAGATTTTGGTCAATTGGTAAAAGATCCAAAAATAAAAATCTTTTTCATTTTGTCTATAGTTGATCTTTAAACAATTTTTAATATTTTTTCTGAATATGTTTATGTTTATACATTTTATGTTTAATACATTTAAGTTTATTAACATTTTTGAGTACGTAGATTTTGGCAAATTACGATTTAATCAAATTGCCCTTTCTTATATTCTGCGATGGAAAAACAAAAATATTTAAATATTATTCTAGAACATTTTTTAGACATAATTTTTAAGGTTTAAAAAAAACGTAGGTCTTTGAAAATTATTTAACGAACATTTGTGACCGACAATACCCAATCTCTTTAAATTAAATGAATTTCTGCTTTGATATGTGGTTCACATTCTTTTCGATGTATATATCTTAAGGGAATACCTAATTAAAAAGCTATTTGGTGATTCTCAGTTTAAATTGAATTGATTTTCTAACTTTGCCTATTTGTAAATAAGTCAAACAAATGTAGATGCGCCGTGAGTTGACTCGAACAAACTTGTAATTGAAGCTTAATTAACAAACAGTTTGTGCTCGAAAGTTTTTTAAATGATGTGGAGGCAAAGTTGTCGTTCGCCGGCCAATGGCCACTGGCCACCGGACCATTGAAGTAAGGGGCTAGGAAACCCCCGGACCATTAGCACGCCCAGCGTGCCACAAAGAAGCTGCATGCAAATCTAATTAGGAGCGAGGAGAGACCAAGGTCCAATGGTGGTGCAGCTCCTGGACGGATAAATGGATGCACGGCTCACAATGGCCGGTGTACGCCAGCGAAGCCACCAGCCACTGACCCAATTATGCTAATACGGCGGTGGCCGAGCTCAAAGGCAAAGCCTTTGACGTCATGTCACCCGGATGAATGTCTGGGATGCCAGGGAATAAAGAATGAGGCAAGACCGGCTTACACCTGGAGCAATATCGGTTGCTTTGAAAATTGCGCAATATGACAGGATAATTGCATAAAAGGGTCCTATGGCACACCTGAGCCTTATTGCCCTGAATGATGGAATGGAATCCAAGGCGGCACTTGGACACTCGACTCCCAATTGCCATTGGCATTGCCATTCGCCATTTGCCATTTCCGTGCATATTAGAAAATTGCTGGAGCTCAAGTCGCACTTCAAAAACCAAGCAAAGGTGACAGGTCCATCCGGCTGGTGCGCATGTCCCCAGCGTCCTCCATTGTTCCTGTCCTGCTCCTGTCGTCGGTTGGTCGGTCGGGCAACAGGTGCGCGCAGGTGGAGCGTGGTCGGGGTGGCGGAAAAGGGTTCCCGTCGAGCGGGCTGGGTTTGGCCCGCAGTCCGCAGTCCGCGAGGAGCTATAAAAGCGCACGGTGCGGGCCACTTGCCCGTCAGTCGTCAGTCCTCCGGCGTGGAATTCGATCTTGGTCGTGGGAGCAGCTCTCCTCTTTGAAATTTCACCACCTTCGGTTGAGATGTGTTTGCAAACTATTTAGCGCTGGCGAGTCCGTAAAATGTAACAATACCCCGAAGGCGGTCCTTAGAAAATCAGCCACATAATGTCGCACCTGCTGGTGAGGCGACGGATTCTGCTGATGGTCCTGCTTTTTGCAGGTAAGTTCACTTAGGTCCCAAATGACATCGGAGACTGGGAGAAGTTATATTAAGAAAGCCATCTTTAAAGCCTTTGGCAAATAAATTTAAATAAATTAAGTTTAATTGCTTTTAAAATAAATATGCAATTGCACCGATAAGCGTTCAATTTTAATCAGATAATTAATGCATGCTTTAATGCTTAGCTTCTTTTCTGAAAAAAAGAAAATAAAATAGGGAAATTGTTATGAAAATACAAATGACACCAACTAAAGATATCCTTACTATAATTTAAGTAAGATTATAAGAATTATTAAAAACAAGAAATGAGTTGGTAATATCCGAAAACATCAAACATTTGTTCTTAAAGAAGAAATTAAGATAAATTAAATTTTATGAGAATGAAGGAATTTATACTGCGGCAAAATACTTTAAGGGAAGTAACAATAAATGGGCTTGTATTAAATGACATTTAAAAAGGTAAGGGAGATATTTCAACAGGTTAATGAGCATCGGATTAATGGATAAGGTTTAAATTTCATAGTAGGGAAAAGGAAGTTATAAATTAAAAGATATTAGTTAATTATTCCTTGATTCATTTTACTAAAAATTTTCGTAGAGATTTGAAATTAAACATTTTTTTTAAATTGTAAACTATATTAACAAAGGAAGTATAATATAATGTTTTGTTAGCCTTTCTAGCTTTTTGAACCCAATGATATACATGAAACAGGCCTACATGCTTATCTCTTTTTATGGTTCATAATGTACATACATATGTCCCTTGAGGTAAAATAGCTCCAATTGTTACCCATTTATCATTTAGGCACTTGTGTTAAATTGAAAGTTGACCTTTTACTAGCAGTCATTGCGCCTATCACTAATTAAAATCTGTAGGGCAGGAGCGGAAATTGGATGTCGTGCCGTTTTTGCGACGCCAACCCTATTTGTTCCTAAGTGACTGCCCCAAAATCCTGCGGGAGCACACAATTAATGGCCCCTTCTGCCGATATGTATTTCCACCGACAGCTCCACTGCGAAACGCACCTTTCGGCGGAGCACAGGTGGCAATAGCAACAGCAACAACCACTGGCCGTGACCGCCAAATTCCGCCGGAGTGGCAGCGGGACTGGGAGTTGGATCCGGACTGGGACTCCAAGGGGAGCGGACTCAGGGACTCGATGCCGCCGCCGCCGACGTCACGCGCTTTCGACGACCTTTATCGTGTTGACAGCGGAAATCCCCTGCCGAAATCGAGTGACTCGGAAATGGACAACCCACTCGGAGATAACTATTTGCCCCCGTATCCGGAGTTGTTTGGTCGCCAGTGGCACCTGCAGCACCACAAGCAGCTGCAGGTGCAGCACAAGTGGCAATCTCCGCCAGGTGCGGAGGTCAAGGGCAAGAGGTCGCCCCTGAAGTGGCCCCCCGACGACGAGGACCAGATGCCACCATTCGCCTACGCCTACTCCTTGCCCTGGAAACGAAAGCAGCTGCCCCAGCCCCCCCGCTATAGGCCCTCGATCAGTGCTGGTGAGTATGGGTTGCAACTTGGTCCTTAAGAAGATTGGTAAGAATTTCTGGGGAAATGCGTAGCCTAATACATGACAAACATTTCTTAGGGCTTCCATTTATAAGGTAAATAAATAGAGCCTAAGTTCGAAAATTTGAAAAGTCGAATCCACCTTATTGGCAAGAAAGCCCTCGGTAAAAACTCTCGGATTAGACTTAGAGCATAACATTTTTATAACGAAAAAGAAATTTGATTTCTGCATGTTGAGGTTTCTATTCCTACCTTTGCTGTTATGCTGAAAATTGATAAGACTATTTGACCAGATCGATAGATGAAACTTGTGAAACAAACTGTTTTAAATCAGACGGTCAGGATCCATATACGCACAATGCTTTGAAAAAAACAAAACTTTGCCAATTTTTAACCATGGGAACCATAAAATATAGTCATATGATTAGCAATATTTTTAAACATAAATAGTGTACACACACGATCAGCACTGTTTTCAAACTTGATTTCATTTAAAAGACGATTGAAAAAGGTTTAAATCTCTAGATTTTATACTGGTGCCAATATTTGAATACCCTATGGAGGGGTACGTATACTTAACATTTTTATTCCATGTAATTGAGACTTAGGGGTTTTTGGGCTTTAGTTATAATCACACCGTTGTTAGTTCCTTTTGCCTGATTTTCTTTCCAGGAGCCATGACCAATCTGGGGGGCTTCTTCAACCAGCTGGAGGCGAACCTGCGCTTCGCGGAGCAGTCGCAACTGGGCGAGACGGAAACGCGAATGCTGGAGGGGAAGCACCCGCACCCCCTGCACTTGCCACCCATGCCACCCGAGGCTTCGGATGAGCCCGCCCAGCAGGAGGAGCAGGACCGGAAGACGTCGAAGCTCCTGCACGCCCTGCGCAGCTACAGGCCCTCCCAGAAGATCCGATCGCTGGTGTCCCGCAATCCGCAGGGATATCGCGGCTCCCAGTTCATTGACCCCAGCTACATGTGGGTGGGCCTGGGCAAATGACAATGAGTTGAACGGCCGACTATTCAACCATAGGTACCTAAGCAGCTGCAACGAATGCCGCCCCGAGACAAGTTTTAAATTATGCTCCTCTGTGTGTGTAGAAAATATATTTGAATGCCTGTCAGAGCAAAAATTAAGAAGGTGTGTTTAAATTTCATGGAAGGTATGAAGACTTGTGGGAATTACGCAGATTTTTAACTCTAATTGGCTTCTTGAACCGAGAAATATAATTTAATTTTCGTCTTCTTAAGAGGCCTTCCAATTATAGGAAATGATCACTATTGTGCAGCAATTTAATTATATGTAAAAATGCCAGCACTGCAATGAAATAATATATGGACATCTTTTTAATAACAATAAAATTGTTAAGTCTGAATTAGTCTATTTTTAATCGTGGATCTTCTTGATCTTTTTTAACGTATAGATCCCATAATACAAATAATAGTCGAAAACAATTTGGATTGTGTCCGATAATAATTCAGTACGATACGTTTATAACATCAAGGAATGCCTGGAAAAATAATGCTCAAGATTATCTTTTGCTTTACCGTGCTTTCAATGAGCACTACATATATGATAATAAAACGAAATTGGCATATGCTAAACCGCCCACTTTATGATCATACATTACTATGATCATAAAGTGGGCGGTTTAGCATATGCCAATGCCGTTTCGTAAAACATGTTATCTTTATGGGAGTGCCATTATTGTAATCTATAAGTAACCATATTTTTTATAAAATTTACATATTTCTTTAAATAAGAAATTTTTTTCTGCACACCCAATTCAAACGGTGTTGGCCCTCTGCGACTTAAAATAGTTTATACCCATTAAAAAGTTTTTCTAAACATCAAAGTTTTCCATCATATGCCGCCTCACAGATTTGTAAGCTGAATTTAAAAAATAATAGTCTATACCTAGGTAAGGTACTCGGTATTTGCAAAATTTAATCTGAATTATTTATGGATAAAATGCCTCAAGTTGCCGTCGTGTCCCTGCCTTAGCTTACCAATTCTGCATTCTAAATTCTAGTTTGCAAGCAATTGACTATGGAGTAGTTCTTGTGTTTTCATTGGGTATTCCCGCACTCAACAAATTTATTGAATCAATTCTATTTAGGATATTTATTATTTTTAGTTGAAAAACTAGGCGACATGGTGAAATTATAAAAGAAACCCCATTTTTATTATTTAATATAACTCATTTACATAAATGAAGTGTATATTTAAATGGGTATAAGGAACTCCCTTGACCTCGAGAAGGCTTGCAATAACTTTTAGGAAATGAGTAAAAACTCAGCCAAATAAATTCTTTACATGTGTGTATATAAAATATATTTTCGGAGCCAATCGGCAATTTCATTCGAATAGATAAAAACACTGAAGAGTTAATGTTAATATATGTATATGGAAGTAAGTGAAATGACGTTATGGTCTCAAAACCCACAAGAATTAGATGCACATACAAATATCGTACTTAGCTGCATCGAAATTACAAGATAATAGCTAATTTTGGTGTTACTAGTATTAAGGAACTTCCAATAAAAACATTCGAAAGGTATGTGATGCAGACAAAGTTCGTTTAAGAGGACTGGTGTGCCTGCTTATATCTTGGTGTAGCTGGGATAGGTGTTAGCCTGCTGGGTTGGCGGCGGGATCAGAGGGCGCTGCATCTCACTGGAGCCCTGGATCTGTTTGAAGAGCGAGTAGATTCCATAGTACAGATACCAGCCGAGCACTGAAACAAGCAAATAGAGAACAATCAGCATCGTGTCCGAGTGCAATTACACGACGATCACAGACGACCAAGCACCAAGCGATAAGCGCACTGGGGATTCACAATTTCGCCACAAAGACTGTGTAGACTCATTTCCAGCAATACATACATATGTACAAATGTGTATATATTTTATGGAGGCGGATGAGTCACGTTAAACTTACCCAGCATGAACACAGAGAGCAAGATAGCTGGCAGGGCACTCATGAAGGGCATCGAGGATTCGATGATCTGGGCCCACAGGCTAATATTGGCGATAATTCCAAAGGCCAGGAGCACTCCGTTGTTGATCAGCCAAGGAAGCAGAAGCAGGTGACGTTCCTGAAAGGAAAACCATCGTTTAAGGATTACGTAAATAGTCACAAGCAGTTCTACTTGTATTTAAAGGTATAAAAGTAGCTTTATAATATAGAGAGTTAATTTCTTGCTAGAACAATCTGGTCTAGTTAAGCGTATACCTTTTTATTTAGGAAGATAAGTTCCATTAACTCCTAGACTTACCTTAACCGTTCCCACGACCAACATGACCGATGCCAACAAATTGATCACCTTCAGCGCCAGGTAGACACTGAAGAATATGATGAGTACTGAAAAACCACAAAATTGTACATATTTTTTTGACTTGTGAGTGCAGTTTATGGTTATGGCTAACCCTTACCTGATCGAACCTCGCTGACAGACATATCGGGATTTTTCCCGGACTCAACGATCTGCTGCGCAATTTCATCGACAAATCCCAGGCCCACTGCCAAAAGGATCGTGGCCAAAAAGGAGAATATTGCCCCCAACCATCCAATAACCACACCGTAGGTGCTTAGCCGCATGCAAAAGACGCTGGTCAACATTTTCACTGGAATTGGTAACTTCTCTTTTTGCGGTGTTTGGGGTAAAAGCAAAACCTCTTTTGTTCGCCGGCGCCGTAAAACTGCAGTTGCAAATAAGTCGCAAATTCCTGACAATTGAAAGCTTTCGTGAAAAGCGTTGCCAGATCGGGGGAATTGATGCTAGCAGCAACTGTGACTCGTTCACTAACATGCTACTTTTTTTTTAATTTTAAATCTTTAAAATGTATTATCTGATAATATTTTTATACATAAGATATTTTAATTAAAAATATTTACTTTCAATTCTTAAGTTTACGTTAATGCGCTTAATTATAAACCAGAGCTCTGATTGGAAATCAAATAAACTCTTTTAAACAAATATTAAAATAAATATATTTACTTTTGTCCCATTTATAATTTTATTTCGCATGTATATCATATTAATCTATTTGTTTCAACTGAAGCATAAATGCCCTACATTTTGTTGGATCCGTTAGATCAAGGCCTACTTTTATAATTCACAAATATGCAATACAAAAGTGTGTAAGCAAGGGAGATAACATGTCAAAAGATTAATGTATTATTAAATTATATTCTTCTGTTTCTACGCAGTTTACAGGCGCAGTTTATATGGCAACAGACTCTATCTTAGAAGATATGGGCACACCATCACGGCTGTAACACGTTCAAATAGTAACCGTTAATGAAAAAGTTGAATATTGTGATTGTTTTAAATCGAGCTGTGATGACATCGAATCTCAAATGTGTATTATATACAAATATCTTCCCGCACTCCCACTCTGTTTTTGTTCAGGTTCTCTCGCAATTTTATTTGTTAGCCACATAACAACATATAACCATTTTTTAATAAAATTCAGACTTAAAAGAACTCTTAGAAAATAAATCCTTTGAATCATGTAAGTATATATTTTGTATATCTGTTGTATATTCTTTAAATGCTCGCTATGTTTATGGGATGAAGTTACTCCTTTGATATAAGGCTTACATATAACAATAAATGAAACTTAACTGAAATAAATTCGGGGTAGTGTTTCTCTACTAAAAGTCCCCCCCACACAAAAACAATATGACGTAATCAAAATGTTGTCTGTTTTAACCCACCTACCAATTCATTGATGTATATAATGACTTTTTCTTTAACCCTCCTATCAAGCATACAAATTGCGTAGCATATGGACGGCTCTCTATAAAACAAAATTTTTGTTTATTCCGCATTGAAAGTATATTGAAGAATCTGAATACAGCTAAAATATAAAAATAATTTTTTGATAATAAATTAAGTACAGTACTTTGGTATTCAGTTTCGTCCAACTGTAGCTAATCTTAGAGAGAGCTGCTTATTCGATTCAGTTGCTATTCGATTCTCGCCCAAAGCGGTCGTTTTTCCGTGCGCTTGGAGCTCTCAAACCGGTTTAGAGCCGCATTGTTTTATTTGGAAAAATTTGGAACAAACTATTAAATCTCAAAATGAAAATCGACTATGTGGTGGATCAGGGACCGTGCAACACGGAGCTGAGGAGTTGGTGCATTGGGATAGCGATCTACTGGCTGGTTAGCATGACTCTTACCGTGCTTGTCTCTCCAAACGGTATGGAAATTCGAGGCGTGGCATTTGTTTATTCCCAGTTAACCAAGCTAACGGCACTGCCATACAAAATAAATATATGTATACAAACAAAATAAAAGATTGAGCTAATCTTTTCGAGACAATTCACAAAATTTCAGATACATCACATCCGCTGATGACGACATCGGTGACAAATTTGAGCTTGTCTTTCTTATTCTAGATACATATATATGTGTGTATTTCTGTACACAAACAAAAAATCTCTGAGTTTCAAGTGAATAAATGTGGTATTAAATGATACTATACCTAGCATAAATTCTGTGGGATCAAGTTGATCCTTAATATGTGTCAATCGAAAAAACTGTGAAAATCAGAGATTTTAACTTGGACGGCTCAGACTAAAATAAAAAAAAATCATACTTTTTCTTAATGATAATTAAATAAAAATGCTAACGAAAACTTTATTTGCAGTTTTAAACTTTATCGGATTTGTTATAGTAATTATCGCCAATGTTTGCTTGCTGATCGGAACGCAAAGGGTAATAATGAAATATATTTATATACATACATATGTATATTAACATTCTCGTTGAATCATAATCCCCCTTATCAATTTCAGGAAAATCGAAAATTGGTCTTCGTCTGGCTGATATTTGCCATTATTGAAGTAATAAGCTTTCCGTTTGCTGTTTTCGGTGTAATCTTCCATTACGGAGGATACCGTGAGGCCACTGGTGTTAATAACACCTTCGGCGCCTTGCTCGTTTACATCATTGTGCTTAGTAAGTATTCGTAATGCCATGCGAAAATACATCCAACATCTGACATATAATCTCTTCCACACTTCAGTATTCATGCTCTTCGCTGCACGTATTGTATACTCCTTCTACCTCCAGCTTAAGAGTCGCGAGGAGAGCAATCCTCCACGCACCACGAATGTAGTTTAGTGCCATACTTAATCTTATTTTTGGGGAAGCCCACAGTTCTACTTAACTCAGAGTTGTTAATAAAGTGCGATTTTTACTTGATTGCAATTTGTCGTTAAACACTTCTTTTATTCACATCGACTCGGGGAGCAACTATCAACAGTTAAATACATTGGTTACATACATATACATACAGGGTGCTATTTGCTATTGGGCTACCGCGTTCTTAAACACTCAACATTTAAAACGATCGATCACACTACGGACATTTATATATTCGACCCAGTTGTCTATCTATATAGCTAGCTATCATACTCGGCATCGTCTTTTGCTCCATCTTCTATCTTCTTACTTAGACATAAAATGGAAAGTTGGTCTTCTTATTGTTGCTGCTGTTATTGGTGCTTTGGGTCTGCGTGAAACTCGTCTCGGCGTTTTGGCTGGTTAGCTTGGCCTGCACGGCGGCCAGGATGCGGGCTGCCTGGCCAGTACTGCCCGGCTCCATGACAGACTCCAAGCCCAGATTCAGATTCAGCTTGAGCTCGAACTGTGACCCACTCGCTTGGATCTGCGACTGTGTCTGCCGGTGGGCAACGGCCGGTTTTCATCTTGGCGTGGTTATGCTGGGCAGCTTCTCCAGGAAATCGTTGGCCAGCACCTCCTCGATCTCCTGCAGGCAGTTGGCCACATCATTCTCCGTGTCTGCGAAGTTACGCGGCTGGGGGCAACTAATGCCCAGCGTGGTGAAAAACGCGTACAGGTCCTGTAGCGATTGCAGTTGCTGGAAGTGCAACATCAGATGTCTATTGCTGGGACGTTGTAGTATCTAGAAAAAAAGGAGGATTAGTTAACCAGATAAAGCATATGAAAAGTCATATCATAACTTACCGGCGACTGACTGGTGTACTTCATGTCCATCAGCCTCGCCACACGCCTCACATGCGGTACATACAGTGCGTTTGGCAATGTGGCCAGGTTATCCAGGCTTCCGTTGGGCAGGCCCACCTCCTCCACATGAACATCGAACTCAGTGCCGACAAATGCCCATCGATACATCTGGAAATGTGGCAGCTTGGTGGCGGGCAGAACGCATCCCAGTTCCAAGAGTTTGCAGGCTTCTAATTGTACTGATCTCCAATGCTGCATCGGAGTCTGCGAGTTGTAGCCATTGCTAGCCCCAGAAGCAGAGGACCAGGACACATCGATCCCCGAAAGCATCCGCATTTGAAGGCTGCAATTTGTGAAAATAGTTGTCATGGTTAACGGATGACTTATTTGATTGGGTGAATAGCTTACTTCCTCTCCTCGCTCTCCGATTTGAGCTCCTGCTCCATTTGCAGAAAAACTTGGACCATTTCCGCAATGATTATTGGCCACAACGAGGTGACGTGGTCGGGTGACATGCGTAGGAGCAGTACACGGAAGCATAGAAAAACGGCGGCCTGCACGGAAGGACCCATGGGAACTAGTCGCAGACTGTTAGCCAATTGCTCTGTGGCAAAATAAAAAGTATATTGTTAATTTTAATTAACTAAAGTAATTAAATAAGTAATAAGTACTGAAGTAGCAAAATTTAGGAAAAGTATATCAATTCATAATGGCTGGCCCTATGAGAATTTATAGTCTAGAAAGTCATAAAATTTCCTTGTTAACCAAATGCAGAAATTGAATAAAAGCTAATGTCTCAAATATTCTACACCCAACTCACCCTGGATGTCTGGCATGTACTTGTTGTGCTGGTCAAACTCGCTGCAGTAGATGACGAAGGCGAGCCGCTTGAGCAGCATGGCCCGCTGCTCGTACTCCTGATCCCGCGACGTGAAGATGTTCAGGCTGCCCGCCTGCGAAAGTGAGACGCGGGTCATCAGTTCCCGGAAGGTGGTGTTGTCGTAGGTCATCAGGCTGTCCATGATCATGCGCCAGAAGGGCAGGCATGAAAGGTGCATCTGGAAGAAGGCGTTGTCCAGCAGTAGGTCCAGCATGTCCTTCCGCCAGGCCTTTCTCGTATACTGGTAGCCACTCAAGCTGGCCAGGAGAGCGGAGCAAGCGTAGAAGAAGGGTACATTCCGGGCTGTGTGGTTCTTCAAATACGGGGTGATATTGTAAAGCAGCGGCGTCACTATGTTGACCACCTTGTCCTTCTCCTGGGAACCGTATGCCACGTCCAGTAGATTGGAGAGAATGCCTGCCAGCACGCTCTGAGCCTGCAGCGAATATTGCTGTACTCCACCTCCTCCAACGCTGTTGTCCTTGGCCAATCCATCGGTATCTTCTTTAACGGCCAGGTTACGACGCAGCCAGGTGGTCTGTTCTAGACAGGATCCTGCCACACTGGAGAGGGAGTCTACCAATCGGGACGTCACATCATGCAGCTCTCGCACCTCTTTCTTATCCTGGAATGGCATCTGCGGGCAGCGCTGGACAAACTCGTTCAGCAGCATCAGTAAAGCAAACTGCGCCGGTGGTGTCAGATTCAAACCATCCCGGATGAGGGCCAACAGTGAGCTCCAGGCATCCGCTAATTGGGGAGCAGGAGCAGACCGCATGTAGAAGTAGAAGAGCTCCAGAGAGCTAACCTCGATGCTGAGCTGGGCAGGTGGTCGATGGATTGGCGGAGGCGAACGCACCACGTGGTGCAGCGTCATTACGAAGGAGTCCATCGGCATCACCCGGATGCTAGAGACCAGAGAAACCAACGAAAGCTGGGCAGGACACGCCTGCAGCGTGGAGTTTCTCTGGAACTGCTCTGCGATGCTCAATCCGCTCATATTTGAGGCAATCCCCCGCTGCTGCCAGGTGACAGCCACGGCCGCGAGGAAGTTGCAGCCATGATGTAGCGACACTGGCGAAAGGAACTCAAGAAGCTGCTGGCGAACCGGACGCAATTGCCCAAGCTCGCTATCCCATATGGCAGCCACGCTGCTCATGATCCTTGGAAGATGCGAGAGGACTGCATTGCGTGCAGCCTGCAATTGTGGGTTCCTTGGAGCCGGCGCCGAAGTTGAGGATTCGCTGGCCGATCGGAAGGAATGTACAATGCTATTGAGCAACTGACCCGTGCTGGAGCTCTGCGCCGAGGAACTGGTCTGCGGGTAGGCTTGATTAAACAGGTGTGAGAGCGCCGTCTGCTGCGTATTGTCCAGTAAACAGTAGTGACACAAGATAGTTAACGCCTCAAGTTGGGATACCGCATAGTCTGGCGGGAAGTGTCGCTGCTGGGGGAGGCCCATCTTGGCCAGGCGATCCAGGTTACTACATAGTTGATGAACTACGCTGATCACAATGTTCGTGAGTGAGCCAAAGGAGAAACAGTTAAGCGAGGAGGTCACCAAATCCGTCCAGTTGCGGTGCAAGTGACGCAAGCGTTCCTGCTGCAGTGCACCCAATACGGCGGCCAGGAACATGGGTTGCTGGCTAATCAGACAATTAGGTAGATACTTCACATTGGCCGCTGCTCCCTCGGCCAAGCGAGTGGGAGATGCATTTCCCGCCGAATCCTCGCCAGCAGCGGGAGGCGTATCCTGTCGCAACTGATGAACCTCGTGCTCCAGGCGGATTACAGCCAAAAGCAAACGCAGCAGCTGGAGCTGGAAGCAGTCCGCATGCAACTGATCATCCTGAGGATCATTAAAGCTTAGCACCTGCTCCGCATAGCTTCCGCTGTTTGAGTTGGCCTTACGGCCATAACTACACACTGAGCTGTTGAGGCAGTGCAGCATCACCTTCTGCAGCTTGGCGCGGGCCAACAAATCGGCGATATAATTGGCCAGACCCCTTCCCATGCCCTTGACGATCTCTATGAGCTCGGAGCAGATCAGGGTCAGCAGTTCTATGCTCTCCAGCTGGATCCTCCGGTTGTTCACAATGTCCTGGAGCATGGGGGGCTGTCGCTGGGCATCCAGAGATTCTTTCTGGAAGTAACCACGGGCATAGAACAAACAAAGCGTAACCAGCAGCTCCAGTTGCATGCAGCCCCGATATCCTTGAGCATACTCGGAGCTACCCACTCCACCGTCGAATCCTTTGCCGGAAATGCTCTTGCGATGGCGTACGAGCAACTGCTTCAGACTGGCGCTTGAAAAGGATGTGGTTATTGACAGGCAAAGGAAGGTACGTCGATCGCAGCAGATAATGTTGCGAAGCGTCTGCAACGCATACAACGTCTGACGAGTGTCGTAGATAGCCAGATAGATCAGCAGGTGGTTGTGGTACAGGTGGGCCGCATCCGTTAGGGAAACGCTGCTCTTCACAGAGCTGCGTAGGCTGACCTGCTCTTCTGCTGCCGCCGCCGCTGCTGCAGCTGCAGCTGCGTTATTCTGCCGCAGGATCTCCACATTCTGTTTGCCCTTTTCTAGGGTTTTTTGCATATCGGGCTGAAGTTTGCTAGTCTCCAGGCTGAGGTTACGTCGCTTGTCCTCTACATTAATGGTGGATTCAGTTCCTGGCTCTGTTTCCTCCTCTGGCTCTGGTTGTTCTACGTGGGAGCCGCTGAGATTGCTGTCTGTGGAGGTCTTTGAAATGCAGCTAAGTCGCTTTTTGTCGCCAGCAGTCAGCATTTTTTTACGTTTGCCCAGCTTTTTATCTTCTCTAAAATATTCATCCGCTGGAAGCGCATCTGCCTGGAGATCTGGGATGCTTTGATGATCATTATCCTTTTGCTCCAGGGAGTTAAGACTGTTTTCCCCCGGGGTTTTCTCCCTGGTCAACCGATAGGTCTTGCGGCTCTTTATCTTTTCGTGCTGGGTCAACGCCTCGGTAACGCTTTCACAATCGCCCACAAAGCGCTTGACATCATCGCTAACACCAGCACTGGAACTAACCGTGAGGCTGTCCTCCTTCTCAAGGCTTGTTTCGCGAAGCTCTGAATCGGATTCGAAGTCGCTGCTGTCCGAATGGTCCGTAATATCCTGATCATATTGAAGACTCTGATCCGGCTGGTGGGGTGGCTGCTCCTGCGAACCTTGTTCACTCTCGTCCATTGCACTGGCTAGTTTCTGCTCCAGCGGCGTCTCCTTGTGCGGGATCTCAATGCGGGGCTCTTCAAGATCCGTTTCGTCGTCAAAGTCGTTGGCATTTTCCAAAGGATTGATGATCAGTCCGATGGTGTTCACATCCTGCGTAGCCTCATTGCAAGCGGAAACTGTTGATTTGTCGCTTACAAAATTGGACACCTTGTTGGCCTTTCCACCACTTAATGTGACCCCAAAGATCTTCTTGGGGAAGTTCCTGATGGGACTCTTTTTCTTGCCGCTACTAGAGGTTTCCATGTGGTGGTATTTGACATTTCCCTGTTCCGAACTGATGGCGTACACATCCCGCTCAAAAGCGGGCGTGGCCTCGGCATCCGCTTCGCGGTACAACTGTTGCATGTGGACGATGCCCACGCGCTTGGAGCTGGCCGAGAGTAGGATCTTGTAGAGGGGCTTTGTTAGGCGGGCGAGATCCCCACGGAGGAGCGACGCCTGTAGCCAGTTTGTTACGAATGTGCGCTCAGACATATAGTGTGGTAATGCGAGGGTGTCCAGGACCTTGAGCAGCGTCTTCTCGAATCCACGCGTGGTTTGTTTGTCTCTGCCCAGATGCCACAACAATTCAAACTTCTTGAAGCTTCGGGCCTGGCTCTCTCGCAATCTCTCCGTGGATTCCGTGGGACAAAGGAGCTGAGCATCCGCCAAACGCTCCATTTGAAAGCTACGAAGGGCAGTTTTTCCCAAGTCTGTTCGGGATTGCGGCTGTATTTGAAGCAGGTGTTGCGCCTGCATGCGATTCCCGATGACCGTTTCCACCAAACCGCTTTCCAGACAGCTGTGTAGCTGATGAAGCAGCGCTGCAATCTGAGCAGGATCTATGCCAGCGGCTCCAAGGTAATCCCACAAAATGGAGCTCACCAATTGAAAGACGCGCGTGTACTGTTCCATGTAGCTGACATGTCCAAACTTTAGAAGCGGCAGCATTACCACGAAGGTTACTCCTGGACTAGTTGTATGTTCGATTTGGGAGCGCAGTAGACTAAAAGAGTTTATAAAGTTGATTGATTAAAAGATTTGGTATTACATTTTGTACTTACCTTATTAAATCAAAGAGCGTGGTAATTGAAGACACCTGCAGCTCCTTGTCGTTCTGAGCAAAACAGGCCACCAAGCAAAGGACTTTCAACCAGTTGGGCAACTCAGGCTCTGCAACGAAACCAGAAATTAATTGTTGGTTTAGGGGTATACTAACTAAGTAACAAAAAAAAAATGAAAAATACAAACATTGTGGTAAAACTTGAGATACCTAACTGTTTCTATTAAACAGATTACCATATTCAGCTTACTATATCATCGTCCCATCTCGATCACCAAATGTTGCACAGCAAAAAAACTCCTACTCACCGTTTTTATCGAGTACAATGTGTTTATTGCAGTTGGGAAAGGTTGACATCTCCACCAGCAGAGCTGCCGCCAGTTTAACGGCACCACGCAGGGAAGGGCTCAACTGAAGCTCGGCAAGTTGCTGGGCACTACGCTGGGTTTGTCCGTCGATCAGCAGGCTCTGTTGCTTATCCTCCTGCGCTTCGCTGTCGCTGCTTAGCTCACTGGCACTGGCGGGCAGCGGCAAAGATCGATTGAGCAACCGCTGCAGTTGCTTGGAACGCGGCACAATATCCACGCGAAGCAAGTTAAACAGCCGTTCGATTTGTGACTCCCTAACTGGGCACTCGTGATCCAGCACCTGCTCGGCCATAAAGAGATTAGAAGAATGGCTGGTGCTAGTGGTCCGCTGTAGCTGAACCCTCACTGCACACTCTTTCGGCTCCGAATCAATGTGGAGCAATTTTCGGGCCAAATAAACCTCAAAAAAGATCTCGTACTGGCGGATGCACTTCTCCAAAACGGAGAAACCGCGCTGTTGGGTGGCCCGGCTCTCCTCATCCAGCTGGAACTGCGGCGATTGATCTGGCGGAGCGCTTTTTGGCTCCTCTGCACTAGGTCCATCGCCCACTTCCGTTGTCACATTAGATTGAATCAGGACAATATCCTTGGGTCGATTTTTTTAGGGCTACGTATGAAGGGTGCCTTGGCCTTGGCTTTCAGCTTTTTGATGCTCCGCGGGGTGTCTAGATCCGAGGATGACTGCTGGCCAGTGTCTGAGGCGCTGATCTGAATTTAATAAATAATATTAAAAAAATATGACTATTTTCCGTTTACGGCTACTCACATCCTTGTCCAACTCTGAGAGTCGGGAAATTGACTTTGCCTTCTTCTTGCTGGGACTTTGACGTCCAACGCTCTGATTGGACGCTGAGCGCCGGATAAGCTCGTCATCGTTGGGATCCGTGCTATGCAGCGAGTTCTCCGCAAGCTGATTTAGCCGCGAGTCGGATTTGCTCTTTTCCAGGGAACTCCCCTGCGCTCCGGCCTCCACCTTGCGGGTCTCACTCGCCGAATTCACCGTAATCTTCTCATCCGACGAAGAGCCACCGCTCTGCTCTATCAGCTTATTCAGTTTTATGGGACTTCTGCGGGAAAAAAAAGATAAGGTGGTTACTAAGAATCGCTTCAGGGTTCATTGTTTCTTTGTTTTTTGCTTACGTTATCATGGGCTGTACCCGCGAGACGATCTTCATGCAGAGCTTGAGCGAAGCAGTGATCTCGTTGCTGCTCACGTGATCCATGTGTAGAGAGAGAAGCTGGGTGATGGCCAGGAACACCTTGGGGAGATAGACCCTGGTGGTCTCTGTGTACATCTCCAGAGAAACGGTTTCCAACAGAAATTCGGTTAGCACACAGATCTCTAGAACACAAGGATCTCCGGATCCTACTTCGCAAGCGTATTTTCCAGAGGTTTCTCCCACTTGTGGCTTATCCTGCGTGGAGTTCGCCTTTAAACAAGCTCTTTCAAACATATTCGTCATGTAGCTCCAAATGTATGCTGGGTCGAAAGTGGCAAACAGCAGGTTGGCAGATTTTAAAACCTCCGCATTGCCACTTGAAATGTACATGGCCCGTATAATGTCATGAAGCACGTAATCCAGTACAGCGCTGCCGATGTCCGCTTTGTCTAGGAGGGATAGCATGATCCTGTAGGGCTTCAGGTCCATGGGAGAACATTCCAAACTGAGTCGCAGGGTTTTGATTAAAGCTCTGATTAGAATGTACCGCGAATGCTTAACAAAATATGGTTCCGGCTCCTCTTCCAAAGGAGCGTTTGAGGTGTCCAAAGATAGGGTATCATAGATTGGCGAGTTTTTGGCCACTTCGCTGCCTAACAGCCAACTGAACAGTCTCCTGTTCAGCGACATGTCCCTGCGTAAAATGGTATTGAGCCCATTGGTGACTAATTTCACCAAGTCATCCTCGCTGAGCAGCGCCGTGTGCATGGGAAATCCGAGCAGCAGGAATTCCAGGGTATTGCGCTGCACCAAGATCAGAGTGTCATTCAGGCAGACGCACAAGGCCGACATCATGATCTCCCTGTTGTGCCCCATTATGTAGATCTGCTCCTGCATGTTCAATCGCTTGTTGAAGTGCTCCAGCAGGTAGGTGATGGCTGGCAGACGAATGGCCGCATTGTTGGCCACTGACTCCCAAAGAACCGTGTAAAAGTGCATGGGATTAACGGCATTGCACACTTGTTTGAGCAGAGCGCTAATTCGCTCGAAGTGATCCAGTCCGCAGTCGTAGCCAGGTAGTACGCCATTGAGGAAACCACTCAGAGCAGGCCGCAGTTTGTCGCCCAGCGGCACGAAATAGGTTTCATAGATGGTCAACAAGGCGGGACGCACATTCATGGCCGCGTAACCAAGGAGCGGGAATAACCCAGCACTGGGGGAAAAACGAAACATATAAGTTGCAAAACAACCTGGGTTATCTAGCCAACCGACCTGTATATAAACTCTGTTGCCAGACGCTCTGGTCCTGTTTTGCTGAATATTACCGAGTAGGTCTCCAGGGCCTTGAGATGCACCCCGGAGGGCAGGGCGGGATGCATGCATTGTGCCAGACGCTTTGCTATCTTCAGTCGCCGGGGTATGACCTGGTATTGCGAATTGCTCGATATGGCCTGTCGAAAGAGGGGAATTCATATTGAAAAACAATTCGAGATAGGGGCTCTGTATGACTCCCCGGAAATCGCTGTGAGGCAGGCTTATCTTTGCCTAAATGGATTGCCACAAAGGGAACTATACCTTGCTAAGCTTGCCGAGGGCCGATATGAGATCCGCCCATTCGCTGGAGTATTCGAAATTGCGCAGCGCCTTGTCGATGTTGGTCATGTATGTGCGGTACTTGGCCTCGGCCATGAGCTTCTGCTCCTCGGCGAGTGCGTCCGCGGATTCCATGGCGACGTCTTTTGCCAGTGGGCTTGCTGGCTCTAAATCTTGACTTTCGGCTTGGGTCGATGTGTGTGTTTCGATGGCTTTGGGTGGCAGAGCTCTGCGAATAATCGATGGCAATGAAATAATCAATTAGCAAACACTTGTTGCTGCGTCCTTGAATTCCAACTCCTACACTCTTGGTGTTTTTCACTTAAATTTTAATGGGCTGCATAGTTGAGCAGTGTGGCAGGCAGAGCACCTGTGAAAAACTGGGTATTCTGTGTCTGGTTAACAACTTAATTGGAGGGCCTGCCAATTGACCTTACATCGGATATATATTATATTGGGTGCTCCGAATCGCTCAAATGCAATATCGGGCAGAAACTAATGTCGCGTGGCAGGAGCAAAATAAATGAATAAATTTCAGCTCTAGCTCTCTCTCGGCAGAAAAGTGCAGTTAAGTGGAGAGAGAGGAGAGAGAAGCAAAAAGAGACGACCAGCTGATGACGAATATTCTGCTGTTTTCTTGGGAAAGGGAAGGAGAGGGGGCGCGTGACGGGGCAGACACACTTTGTTGTTGTGCCCGATTCGTTATTTACTATTCAACAAATCACTTTATACTTTTTAATTGCTCTCCCCCTTACCGCAGCTTAGATTTGTCAGTTTTAAAACATTTTACATTGTTTTATATTGCACTTTTGTTTTTGTGTTGAATTTACATGGCAAATTTTTTGCTGTAACTCGCTAGCGATGGACCACGATTGATAACCGTGACTTCTTCACCAGTATTCTTGAGCCACGATAAGCAATATATCAGATGAGTATTTTACAACTGTGCAAACTGCATTAACACAAGTTTCAAAAACTTAATTTATTAAATAAATTAACCAACTCTAAACTACAATTATTACAAAATAAATCCAATATACCAGCACTTACCATGATTATAATAAATAACATTTTCGATAGAACACTGAGACATGTTATCGATAACCAGTCCTGTAATGCTTAATCGAAATTCAAAATTCAACTCCTTTGAAAGTCAATGGATTTAATGTTTTCTTCACAAACTCAATAAATTACTAACTGAATATTTAGCCATACTTCAAATAAATACAAAAGTTTTTTAAATGCAAGACGCATAACTTAAAAGAGATGAATAGAACTGTGCCAGTTCGTGACTAAGTTTTGCCATCGAATGAGTGATTAGAAGAGTTGAGGTAAAAAGTCCAGCGTGGTTATAAGTTATAAAGTGCTATGGGGCACAAGCCCTACTTCTTCTTCTTGCTCTTGCCCTGACTACCGGCGGCTGGTATTCCAGTCAGTGCCGTCAGTTGGTTTTTCAGGGCCAAGAGAGCATCAACTTCGGGCTTCCACACGGAGGCATCACCTGAGGCCTTCAGGGTCCTGACCTTCTCGGCCTGCTGAGCAATTTTGTCTTCCAACGCTTTTACTTGGCCAGCGTCTGCAGAGGGCGCGGCGGATGGAGCAGGAACTGCAGCGGCAGGACCCGCCTTGGCTGCCTTTTGAGCCGCTTCCAGTTTCTTCTTGAGGTCCAGCAGGATGTTTACCTCTGGCTGCCAAACGGCTTTGTCTTTTGTGCTGCCCTTCAGCCTGCGCACTTTGTCACCCTGCTCCTGGATAGCCTTCTCCAGATCTTGCACTGATTGTACGCCATTCGAAGAAGTAGGAGCGGGAGCCGGAGCGGGGTTAGGAGCGGTCTTCTTAGCCCCCTCCAACTGTTTCTTGAGTTCCAGCAGTTTGGTCACCTCCGGTTGCCACACAGCCTTGTCCTTTGTGCTCGCCTTAAGCTGACGCACTTTATCTGCTTGAGCCTGCACAGCTTGCTCCAAATCAGCTGCACTGGGTTGACTTTGGGCAGCAGCCTTTGTTTCTTGGGCTCCGCCATACTTGCCCTTAAGCTCATCAATGAACGACTGCTCGAGCTTGGCGAAGAGTGGAGCAGGTTTGCCGATTTTGTGACCAGCGGGAAGTAGCAAAGTGGCAAGGGGTTTCCTGGGGTAAAACACAAGATTAGAACAAACTCATTTGTCAACTAAATAACCACTTACTCTGCATTGAGCGGCGTCTGTTTGGCATTGAGTTGACCGAAAAGTGTCCTGGCCGTTGTTGGCATGTAAGGGAAGAGGAGATTCGCCAAAAGGCATGCAATGTTGACACACAGAGCAATTATGGTAGATGCTCGCTTCTTTTGATCATCGCTGCCCTTCAGCAGGACCCACGGTTGCTGGGTCTGCATGTAGCCATTGCCATGTCGGGAAATAGCCAACAAATGACGGATGCCGTCTCGCAGCTTTGCCTTCTCCAGGGAGTTGATATAGCCCTTTAGCTCGCGGTTGATTAAAGCCAGCAGCACGAGTTCATCTTGAGTGGTAGCCACTTCTGGAACAGTGCTGTTGAAGTTCTTTTCGCAGAATACTAAAGCGCGGTTCACAAAGTTTCCCAAGTTATTCAGCAGCTCTGAGTTGTTGCGGGCAGCGAGATCATTCCAACTGAAGCTGGAATCCTGACCTTCGGGCCGGGCGGAGGCCAAATAGAAACGCCAGACATCAGCTGGAATGCCCGTCTCCTGAGCATCGTTGCCAAAGACACCAATACCACGGCTCTTGCTGAACTTGCCGTCCTCGTAGTTAAGATATTCGGTGGCCATGATGTGAGAGACCAGCGTGTGGCCCTTGTTAATAGCGAGCAGGACACTGGGCCACACCACAGAGTGGAATGGCACGTTGTCCTTGGCCATGAATTGGAAGAGCTCCACGTCCGTGCCCTTAGCTGGCTGCCACCACTGTTGGTACTCCTTGGTATACCGCTTGGTCATGGACACATAGCCGAATGGAGCATCGAACCACACGTAGAAGACCTTCTTTTCGAAACCCTCATGCGGCACGGGGATTCCCCACTTCAGGTCGCGGGTGATGCAGCGCGGCTTGAGACCTTCCTTCAGCCACGCTCTTGTAATGACCTTGGCGTTGTGGGTCCATCCTCCTTCAGACTTGTCCACCCATTCCTTGAGCTGTGGTTCCGCCTTCGGCAGATCGATGAACAACTGATCGGAGGAACGCAGCACAGGGGCGCTGTTGCACACCTTACACCGGGGACGGATCAGTTCAGTGGCATTCACCAGCTTGCCGCACTTGTCGCACTGATCGCCACGGGCATCCTCGTAGCCACAACCAAGATGCGGGCAAGTACCCTCTACAAATCTGCAAGAATTTTCAAACTCAGTTAAGAGTTGCGAATAGAAAAGAGGTTAAACTCACCGATCAGCCAAGAAACGATCGCACTTCTGGCAGAGCAGCTGCTCTACGCTTTCTGTGATGATGTAGCCAGATTTAAGAACATCCTTGAATGCCTCTTGCACAATGCTAGGTAAAACGAAATACATTTAGTTGGGAATCTTTAGTTTAGGAAGCTGAGACTCACTCTGTTTGCTCCTGGGTTGTGGTGCGTCCAAAATAATCAAAACCAATGCCGAACCAGCGGTAAATGGCGTTGTGCAGCTCAAAGTACTTGTCGCAGATCTCTCGAGGAGTCAGGTTCTCGGCCAATGCCTTATTCTCCGTCGCTGTGCCGTACTCATCTGTGCCGCAAATCAGCAGTGTGTTGTACCCAGCGGAACGCGAGTAACGGGCATAGATATCCGCAGACAGCACACAACCAATGATGTTGCCCAAATGTGGCACATTGTTGACGTACGGAAGAGCCGAGGTGATGAGGACGTTGCGTTCACCAGCTTTGGGAAGCACAGTTTTCTGCTCCTTAATTTCCTTGGGAGCTGTGTATGTGAAGGCAGCTTTTGCCGCGGAGATCTCCTCATCCGTAACAGTATCCGCCACCGTGGGCGTGGTATCCACCAGCAGTTTGCCCGCATCCGCCAGGCTCAGACGTTTCAGTGGGACATGATGCAGTCCGCCGTATCGGTTGGACTGCTGAAGAGCATTAAAGGTAAGATCCTTCAGCGGCTGTTCGGCAAGGACTTGCTGCACCTCGGGCAGGGCTTTGATCCTACCATACCAATCCCTCAAGCTGTCCACGTTCTGGGCTCCCTTGAGGGTGCCATCTGGAGCCAGAAGCGACCACACGGCGATATCGGCGGCACTGAGTTTGTCGCCTGCCAGGAAGGGCGAGGATTTCAGGCTGTCATCCAGTTTCTTGACCAGAGCATTCAGCACGGGCAACGCGTTGGCATCCGCCTTGTGGCCCACGGCCATGTGGTGGGCCAAAGCAGGAGCCAGCAACGTGGCAGACCACTCCAGCCACTGCGGGGAAGCAAACACAAATTAGTTTAACCTTCAGGGGTCGCGGCCCAATAAGTAATTTTTGGGAGCCCTACCTCGTCCCTCAACTGCCCCTCATCCACCAGAAGATACTTGGCAATGGCGGCTGGCGAGAACAGGCGCAATCCACTGTCCAGTTCCAAAGTGGGCAGTGCCAGCAAATCCTTGTATTTGACATCTGCAATGGCCAACAGTTATTGCATCAGAAATGAGTCACTTGAGTGCGTTTCCCCAGAATTCGTTAAGAACCCAAGGAGGAACTCACCATTTAGGTTAACCAACTGCACCTGCACCGGCCGCTTGGCGAATTTGGCCAGCATCAGCAGCTGCAGTCCCAGCGGATTGCCTTCGTTCGTGTAGATTATCATCTTGCCGGGATCGTGTGCTACTTTTAATTCAATTTACGTGGCAAAAAGAGTTAATAATCCAACCAAATTACGGATGCCCACGAGAAACTATTTTTTTAGAGATGGGACGAGCTGTCACGCCGTCGGTGTTGTTATCGATTTTTGTTCTAGCTTCTTTTGCCTTTTTGCAAATCTCGCGATAGCTACCAACTTGAAAATGTTTCTTTTGTATATGTTGTGAGGTAAACGAAGTGTATACATTAAAATGCCCCACAATTATAAGTCCTAAAAGCGCCGACGATAAGAGCATATTTCCATTGCAAGGTTTCTCTTCGATTACCTGCTAGGGCCACCACTAGCGGCTTCGAAACAGCTGTCTTTTTCTCAGTTGTATAGCATTCAGCTTTTGCCAGATAAACACAAACGTTTATATTTACATTTTGTACCGGAGAACCAATCTTTTAATTAACTTAAGGAAAATCAACTCTAAGCACTTGCAAAATGGGTGAACGCAAGGGTCAGAACAAATACTACCCGCCTGACTATGACCCGAAAAAGGGCGGCCTCAACAAGTTCCAGGGCACCCATGCCCTGCGGGAACGTGCCCGCAAGATCCACCTGGGGATCATCATTATCCGCTTCGAGATGCCCTACAATATCTGGTGCGACGGATGCAAGAACCACATCGGCATGGGCGTACGCTACAACGCGGAAAAGACCAAGGTGGGAATGTACTACACTACGCCCATCTTTAAATTCCGGATGAAATGCCATTTGTGTGACAATCACTTCGAGATTCAGACGGATCCCGGCAATCTGGACTATGTTATACTCTCAGGGGCACGACGGCAGGAGAACCGCTGGGATCCCTTGCAGAACGAGCAGGTGGTGCCAGAAACCAAAGAGGTGCAGAAGCGCCTCTTCGACGATGCCATGTACAAGCTGGAACATCAAGCCAAGGACGCTAAGGCAGCGGCGGACGCCAAACCGGTGCTCCAGAAGCTGGTGGAGCGCAATATGAGTGTTTGGGATGACAGCTACATGGCCAATTGTCGCCTGCGCGCCGAGTTCCGCCATCAAAAGCAGGAGATCAAGGGTCAGCAGGAACAGGACCGTCAGCTGCTGGCCAAGAGCAGTTTGGATATTGCCCTTCTGCCGGAAACTAGTCAGGACCGGGAAATGGCCGCCCTGATGAAGTTGCAGACCAAGTCGGCTCTGGAAAGGGAATCTGAGCAGCGGCTGGAGCTCCTCATGCGTCCAGCGCTGCCTGGAGCAACAGTCACCACTTTTGGCGGCCTCAAGCGACAAAAGGCGCTAAGCAACCAGCTTCAACTACAGGATCTGGGCATAAGGCGCAGAAAGTTAGACGAAGCTAAAGCCTCTACCTCGAATGGAAAATCCCAGAGCTTGGTTGGGGACTATTCCTCCTCAGACAATGACTCAAACGGCTGAATTCACAAGTGATTTGTTTATACATAATACAATAATGATAAAAACAGAACGCAGTACCAAAAAAATCCTAATACAATCCTTCATTTTCATCCGCGGCTTTAACGTCTCCATTATCCGGATTTGATTCGATGGGTTCCTCGTTTATAGCACCATCTATCGTTTTATAGAGCACCGCCTGAATACGTTTACACAACTCCACATGCTTGTTGTCGTTGAACATGTCGTTCACCAGATCCTCGACCAAGCGCAACTTGTTGAAGCACTGATTAGTTTCCTCCATAATGTCGTCTCTCCTTAGGCTTAGGGTCTGCATGTCACCAATCAGTTCCTTGAGGGCATCCTCACTGGCGTTGACTGGAGATTGATCCTTGGCGAAAACACGCGGCTTGATGGGCTTGATCACCGGTGCATTGGCCAAGGACTTGATGTTCTCCAGACCCGGTGCCTGCGAATCGAAGAACTTCTTGAACCACTGCAAGAACTCGAAGTTGTCCTGGAACCGTCCTTTGATCAGGCGATCGATGGGTACAGTTTTGTCCAGTTTTAGGCGATTGAAAGCTTCCTGAAAGAGTCTAAGATTGTGGAGATACTCGTGCTCCAGTTTGGCGGTCATCTTAACGCGCTTCAGGTTAATACAATTGGGAAAGATCATCTCCATCATCTGGCAATAGGCGGCACCTTGGGGAAATCATTGCTGTTAGCTTAGGAAAAGTACATATTTTGTCTTTTTTATTTACCAGAACAGAGCTCCTCAATTTTTTTAAAGTGGCCCTGAACCATGTTGTTAACCCACTGGAGCATATCGTGCCGGGACATATTTTCTCCATTGACGCTTGTTAAGGCCACGGTCATCTTTAGGTCAGTCATTGTTCTTCTTGGATCGTAGAAAATGTCACCCTTTTACTGTTACTCCTTTTTCCTTTAATAGGTTCTTTGTCTCCGATCGTTAGTGCTCACTCTTTGATATTTTATGGGTCGTAATGTATTAGACTATTCAGTGAGCTTATGGACCAGCCTGCTCTGCTTCTCACACAAAATAATGAATTAATAATATATGCTTGTTTTACTGAACTAATTAGTCCTAATCGAAAGGTTTTGCAATTTCTTTAACTCCGATTCCCGATTGTAATGTTTCCAGGATCAGTGATGGGAGGTTACTAAACGCGAGTCCCTAGGTACATAACCAGGTACCCTTTTCAGTATTTTTTCATATATCATTTTTTAAATGTGAAAAATGTTTTAAAACCAAATAACTATATGCCTAAAAATTTATTTTTCTTAACTGATAGTCTTGATATATAAGAAAATTTTAATTCGATTTGATTAAAAAAGTTAATGAATAATAATATTAGTAATTAATAATATAATAATATCTTGAATATTAAATTGAATAATATATTTCTGATCACCATTAATTTTTTTTAAATTTAAAAGTTAATTGGGCATAGGAAAAATATACGTATACACATTTTAAAATAATGTGTAATGCCTTTATTTTAAGACCCTATTAGGTACAATAAATGGTACCCTTCCGAAATCCGTCCAGGATCAAAACCAGTTATGTTATCGATATCAGCTGAAAACCGCCTTTTTTAAAGAAAACATTTGCCTTTATTGGAAACAACACTTACAGTGACTTAATTCTAAATTTGCGTTCCACCTTTTTTACAAACTCAATAAAGTCTTGGTAGAGCACCTTTGGAACCTCTAGAGCGGCAAAGTGTCCCCCCTGTTTGTGGTATGTGCTGTGCACCAGGTTGGTGAACTTGTCCTGCAACTGGATGTCCAGGAACTGCATAATGTCGCTCTTGAACCGCGCACATCCCGTGGGCACTGGAGTGGGAACCCTCTCCAGGTGCAAGTCCCGCTGCTCCTGGGCGTACTGCTCCGCGTACAGACGCTGCGAGGTGGTGATCGAGTTGGTCAGGTAGTAGATCATCAGGTTGTCCAGGAGGGCGTCCATTTTATAGCGCTTTGTGAGTCCTCCATCGGGGAGCGATCGATAGCTGGGATTTGTCCACGTGGAGAACTTTTCGAGAATGTAGGCGGCCAGTCCCACTGGATTATCGGTGAGTGCGGCTCCAATGGTGTCCGGCTTGGTGGCCTGGATGTGGAAGTAGCCACTCTCCTCCATTAGGTACTTCAGCTCGTTTGACTTCGGGAAGAAAAAGTCCTCAAAACCGGAGGGCACAAACAAACTGGGCCAAAAACCAGCCGCAAAACCTTTAAGCATGGCTTTGGGACTCAGATTGTTGCACAAATTCGAGTGGTAACCCAGCACATTATCCGGATATAGGGTGGCCATGTTGCTGCCAATGATGCTGCCCCAATCTCCACCCTGAATAAAGAACTTGTTGTACCCCAAGCGCAGCATAAGATTCCTCATTATCACGGCCACTTGAGCTGGACCCAGACCCTTTCTCGAGGTTCCCTGCAGGATTAGAGAGTATTACTATATGAAGAGTCCCACAATCAAGCATAAAACCCACCTGTGACCAACCATAGCCCGGCAAACTGGGCACCACCACGTTGAAGATGTACTTGTTGTTCTCGTCCAGGTTACTCTGGTGCAGCAAATGGATGAGGTCGTAGAACTCCCGCACCGATCCCGGCCAGCCGTGCAGCAACAACACCGGATAGTGCTTCTTGCCCACTTTGTTGTCATCGTAAACCATCAGGTGGAGGAAGTGCATGCGTAGCCTAAAAATCCGTAACCAAAACCCATCGTACTATCTGTGGATATGATAAGTGCCGCTCTTATCTCACCCCTGAATGTCGGTGGTGAAGTGGTTGAACTGCCACAGGAACACCTCGCGTTCGCGCCAACGAGGCAGGTAGTCATCACGCCAGTATTCCACGACCTCCTTTAGGTAATCCGTATTAAATCCGTATTCAAAAGCCACGCCTTCGAGGGGAGGCGTAAGGCGCAGGGTGCGGTTGAGGCGGCTCTTCAAATCAGCAATGGTCTGGAGATGGTATGTGTAAAATATGTATATAGTTAAGAAACTCAATAACAGATAGCCCCACTCACCTTCTCCGGGTAACTAAGCCTGTTGCCTATCACCTCCGAGCTGTTGGCCAAGTAGGCGGCATAGTCCTTCGGCTCCGCCTCATCGCCCCACCACTGCTGAGGATCCAGCTGGGGAACGGGCAAGTCCGCCCATAGTTGGCTCACATTCTTGTAGACCAATCCGCCTCCGATGGCCAATAGCAAGACCAGAATTTTAACCGTGACACCCATCCTTTGCTATCGGCGGATCCACTCACACTGACTGGGATTGCAGCTCCAATTCCGACTATTCTAACATATCATCGCGGCCACAGCTCTCGTTTTCGTCGCTCACGATGATAAGCGACTTTGGTTGACCGCCCTACTGCCGATCAGTTAAGGCTTATCGGCGGGCTCACTTTGGACTCTACTGAGACGCCGTAGCGGCTTCTTAAATCGAGGATGACTGGGCTGGAGCAGCTTGTTTGTTTATTCAGTCAGCAAAGCTTTTGTGCCGTGTTTATGTTTGAAGCTTTTTGGGGGAACGATCGGAGGGTTGTCTGGGTTGTATTCATATGTACATATACATATTGAAATTTGCGACGCAGCTGGGGTTCCAGGTTAGGTAGATATACCCTCTATTTTTAATCTGGTTTAAGGTACCCTCGCTTTGTCATAAAGTGAAAGCTTTCATGTCTTTGAATTGTATAGATTGTATAGTCCAACATTAATCATTGAAGCTTCCTAACTTCTATCAAAAACTAATGGATTTAAAAATGATTTTAGAAAGGGTACATCCAAGTCGACTACAGACAATCAGTGAAAGTTACGTAAGAATGTTTCGAGCTTAGATTTATCTTTGTATGTATACCTATATACCAAAAACAAACTGCCCCCTCGTTCTCACCAATATCACTTATCAAAGTTTCCAAACAAAAACTCTTCAACTTTCGGTTTTAAAAGCAGATAAGGCAACTTCAATCACCAACCCGATTTCTTTTAATTTTCGCAACAGACACTGTCGCTTCAGAATAGAAATTTACAATGCACTCGTATAACTAATTACAAATAAAGTCTTTCAGGACAAATCAGCTTTCTGGACAAAACTAACGAAGTCATCGTACAGCTGCTGGGGCAGCTCAAATGCCGGGAAGTGACCGCCATCCGAGTGGTGGGTACTGTGCACCAGGTTCGGGAACTTGTTGGCCAAAACCGAGTCGGAAGTGTGGACGATCTCATGGGCAAAACGAGTGCATCCAGACTTGGCCTTGATGGGCAAGCTATCTACGGCCAAGGCGAACTGCGACGCAACCATGGATTCCGAGTACAGACGCACGGAGGTGGTAATGGAATTGGTCACGTAATAGATCATCACATTGTCCAAAAGCTGATCGTATGTGAACCTCTTGGTTAGTCCGCCATCGGGAAGCGATCTGAATGAGGGATTCGTCCACGTGGAGAACTTCTCCAGAATATAGGCAGCCAGTCCAGCTGGATTGTCGATCAGGGCATTGCCGATGGTGTCCGGCTTGGAGGCCTGAATATGGGCATATCCCATTTCCTCCAAAATGGTGCTGAACATGTGTCCCAATCCCTTGTAGAAACTGGCGTGCTGACTGTCCACAAACCAGCTGGGGAAGAACGACGCCAGCACCAACTTGATCTGTCCCAAGGGGCTGTTGTTTCCGCACATGTTCGAATGGTAACCCAATACGTTCTCCGGGAAAAGGGAGGCTACATTGGATCCAATTATCGAACCCCAGTCGCCACCCTGCACCAGGAACTTATTGAATCCCACTCGGAGCATCAGGTTGCGCATTACCACGGCCACTTGGGCCACGCCGAATCCAGTTTTTGAAGAGCCCTGGAAATGGTAAGTAGTAAGTAAGTATTAAAAAAATGATCATTAATTTTGAAAGTTTAAATATTTTCTACCCTAATCGGGTGTAATCAATTACATCAAATTTAATAACGTGTTAAGTTAAGTAGAAACTGCCAGGCTGTTTACAACAAATCTTACAATTTATAAGCTAGAATATGAAATTTATTTTCAGAATAAATTATATGTGTTATGCACTTCCAAAGCGAAAAATATATTTATGACATATATTTGTTTCCATTGCACAACAAATTCGTAAGATTTTAATAGAAATTTCAATCTGTTGATGGGATATACTAACCTGAGACCATCCATAGCCCGGCAGACTGGGTGCAATCACCTCGAAGACGTAGTCGCTCTTATCACTCGGCGTGGTCAGCAGGGGAATGAAGTCGTAGAATTCGCGAACGGTTCCCGGCCAGCCGTGCATCAGGAGCAGGGGCAGCACCTTCTTGGGCTTCTGGCCCTTCACCTGGGTGGGTTTGGCATGAATAAAGTGAATTTTCAAGCTGCGTAAAGAAGAGTAAAGCATTTGGGGTTAATTTTCGGGGTTAATGTGCAAATGCAGATCCACTTGCCGGCAGCTTATTATGCATTGAACCAACGAATTGACATTAGTGTTGCCCTACTCACCCCTGAATCTCCGTCTGGTAGTGATCCAGTTTCTTGAGGTATTGTTCGCGTTCGGTCCACTTGGCCAAGTAAGTGTCACGCCAGTATTTCACCACCTTGGCCAATTCATTGGCATTGAAACCATACTCGAATCCCACACCCTCCAGCGGCGCTTGAGCCTTCGAAGGACGACTCAGCTGGCTCTTCAGATCCTCAATTACCTGGAGGTATGGATTAAGATTATTAGAAAAAAGTGTAAAATGTGAAGACCCTCAATAAAATAGAGATTTACTAAACATACAAAACTAATTTAATGTCTAATGTAGTTAGTCTTTAATATTTATTTATTATTTTTTTCTATGTATAAGTCTTACCTCTGGCTTCACGCTGATGTCGTAGGGCAGGATGGCCTTATTTTCCCGATAAGGTTCCTTTAACGCTGGACCCCAGTAGGCATTGTTGTCCAGATCGGGCCTCTTTCCAGGAGCCTTAAGGTCGCGATAGTTTTTATAGCCGATGGCCACAAGCATAGTCAGTCCTCCGATGAGGATCCTCACCCAGACATTCGCCATGGTGGATCTACTATATTATATGTATATATATATTTATATATGTATATATTTGGAGACTCCTCAGCAAACTGCACAGCTGCTCGTATGCGATCACCAAGCACAAATGATTTTAAACGGCCAAACAACCGGCAAACAAAAGCTTTCTGCCGGCTTGTGGATCGTAAGTGGATCGTATTATGAGCTGCACTGCAATGTGAGCATGATTAGGCGAAAAAACAAAAATTTAAAAGGAGCTTTTGTCATGGAACGAATTTAAAATTAGTTATTCAAGATGATCATGCAGTTCCGTTTATCGGCTAGTCAAAGTTTCAAAAGCGTAAAACTAAATTTAGCAGAAGCGATTCATGCTTAGAATGTAAATAATTATATTGCATTAAACTGAATACCAAATAAATAAAATAATGATGAATATGTATTTCAATTATCAGCACGCGAAAGCTTTGATATATCACTATAGACAATCAATCGCATTTATTAAATGACAACAAATAGGTTACATTTCAAAATAATTGTTAACACTTTGCGTTTGTTTGCACTATTAACACACTATGGATGTCGTATCGTAATCTTTTTTTTAAATTCTTATCTTGTTTTACAAACAATTGGTATCTATGAATTCAGTTGTTTATGCCTTTTTTTTTTTCGATTATCTAAAATTTTATTTCCGAAAACAAGTTTATACTAAACTTTTGAATATATTAAAAAAAAATTGTTCTAAGCTGCAAACATTTTTGTTAACGTATCGTAATCTTTTATGAGATTCTTGAAATTCTTATCTTGTTTTTCAAAAACTTGGGTAAGGGTTTTACTCTTCCATTTATTCATGTCTATTCCTTTCTACATTTTTTAAGACATCCATTTAAAATGATCGAAAGTTCAAAATGATAAAATAAAACCAATTTAACTGCAAACCATTCTTTGCTGTTACCTTGTCTCAGATTAACACTATATACAATTTTCTAAACTGTTTTTATCAATAATTATTGGTACTACATTTAAAATATTATACATTTTATGTTGTAAGTTTACTTTTTCTCAGATTATGTTAATCTTTATTTCAACAAGAAAACCGGAATATTATCAGTATTTTGTTTTATTTTACGACTACCATTAGAAATGCTCTTTCTTATAAAAAATAAAATATCAATTTAGTTTTTATTGCTTAACAGTATCGAGCTTAAATTGCATATTTCTTTTAAAAGAAATTTAAAAAACGATTTTAATATTTCACAATATTTCTGTGTGAAATAAAAATTATTATACACACAGGACCAATTTATGAAAAAAAAAGAAAAACACTCCTAAAAGTTATATAGAATACTTGAAAAACATTTAGAACAGGCACTAAAAAACAAGTGTGCTTTTAGCTCATAAAAATATTATGACTTACACTCGGGTTAATTATTTTAGTGCTGTGTCAGTTTGCCCGAGCTCAAGTAAATAGATCGTTTGCTAGTAATAGAAAATCAATTTATTTCTTCGTTTCACCATGGAGACCAATCTTTCCGGCAAAGGCGGTGAAGTCATTGTACAACATGGCCGGCATCTCCAGGGCGGCGAAGTGGCTGCCCTGCTGGAAGTACATCGAGTGCTTCAGGTTGGGGAACTTGTCCCTCAGCTGCCAGTCGGTCACCGAGGGCAGGTCGAACCGGAAGCGGGCACAGCCCATGGGAACTGGAGACTGGACGCGGTCCAGCTGCAGGTCCCTGTACGTCTTAGACACGTTCTCCAGATAGAAACGGGCCGCCGTGGTGGCCGAGTTGGTCAGGTAGTAGACCATCAGGTTATCCAGCACTGCCTCCAGACCAAAGACCGTGACTATGGCGCCAAAGTCCTGCTGCAGGCCGGGATTCGTGCAGGTCTGGAACTTCTCCAGGATGTAGGAGGCCAGACCAACGGGACTGGAGGTCAGAGCCGCTCCAATCGTGTCCGGCTTGGTGGCCTGGATGTGGAAGTAGCCGCTCTCCTTCAGCAGCTCCAACCATTTGTCCCACACGGGGAAGTGATGGTCCACAAAGAATCGGGAGGGCAGGTACTTCTCCGGGTAGAAACTGCCGTAGATTCCCTTGAGAATGGCCAGTGGGGAGTGCAGGACGCACATGTTCGAGTGGTAACCGATCACGTTCTCCGGATAGAGAGTAGCCAGGTTGCTGCCAATGATGCTGCCCCAATCTCCACCCTGGACAAAGAACTTCTTGTGACCCAGACGGAGCATCAGGTTCCTCATCACGGTGGCCATTTCGGCGGCATTGAATCCGGGACGAGTTGCAGCCTAGGGAAAAATAATATTTATTAATGGGATTTGCTTTTACTGAAAGATAAAAGGGTTATCACATAATATTTAAATATATACCCCCATTTTTATAGCTCTTTCGATTATCTTTTCGATGTTAACCATTATGCTATTTATCAATTGACCAAAGCTTATAAATATGAAATTTGAATATCTCTAACATAATCCCCAAAAGGCAAAACCAGTTACTCACATCAGACCATCCGTAGCCCACCAGAGAAGGTGCCACCACCTCGAAAGCGTAGTCCGTGATGTTTTGGTCCTTGGTGAGCATGGGAATAAAGTCGTAGAACTCTCGGACCGATCCTGGCCAGCCATGGAGCAGCAGCAGGGGATACACGTGCTTCCTGGCCTTGGCTTCCTCAGAGGCCTTTTCGTGAATGAAGTGGATATTCAAACTGCAGGGGAAATACAACTTTGAAATGCTATCCGAAGAGAATACATTTGTCTACCCACCCCTGAATTTCCGTCTTGTACTGCTTGAACGAATTGAACAGCTCCTGGCGCTCATCCCACTTGGTCAGGTACTTGTCCCGCCAGTAGTCCACGAACTGCTCCAGCGCATAGGTGTTGAATCCGTACTCAAAGGCAATCCCGTCCAGCGGTTCGGTGAGTTTCAGGGTGCGGTTGAGTTGCTGGCGCAGATCATCGATCTCCGCCTGCGGCACTTGCAGCTTGAACTCGTAGATCTTCTCGTCGGGCACGAAGTCCTTGCCATCGCCAGGACCCCAGTAGGTGTTGTCCTTGAACTCCGGCTTGGGCAGGGGCTTGGTTAGATCCGTGAACACCACGTAGCCGTAGCCCACGAAAGCACCGAACAGGGCCACAATCAGCCCAAACACTATCAGCCACTTCATTCTGGCCGCCGCCGCAATTAGCTTCTGTTCGTTTTGAATTTAAATGAGCCTAGCAGCTCGCACCAGAGATAATAATCCCGAATCCTAATCCAAATCCGAAGCACAGACGACCGTACTCCCTCAAAGGCACTGAAGAACTGATTGCCGTCGCGTTTTCTCATTCCCCAAATTGTCTCGCAAAGCTCTATCGAAATTCGCAGTCGCCGTTATAGTATATGTTCGTATATTATATTTATAAATTCGTTTAGATAGCGCTGGCTATCGTGCACAGTGGTTCAAAATATGCTCTTTCACCATGCTCTTTGCTCACTAAACCCATTTGCGGCTATAATGTTTTGTACTAATTGTACTTTTAGTTCAAAGTTTAAGTAGTCTCTGCCTACTTGTTTTGTTTAAGTCAAAGCTAAGTGATTTAATTACACAGCTTTGGGTCAGCCATTTCATTTTTAAATTAATAATATAAATAACAGGAACCGATAAAAATGGTTACAAATGTCCCCTGATTTTTGTGTTTTACTTCTTGTTTTTAACTAATCAATATTAAATATTGTTTTCTGATTTTAATAATGCGTGGTTTTAATATGTTTTTATAAACTAACATTGCCTAAGACTTTATTATTTTGTAAAATATTTCGTGGCATATCACATCACGGTTTTAACTATCTTATTATATACCTTATCGGTTTTTATAATGACTCAAGACCAAGGTGCGCTTGGGGCTACTCTGCCGGGTACTGGGTTACTTACCCACGTCTACACCTTGAATGGCCCATCGATTTTAGAGCGCGATAGGCTGACCCACACATGAGTACATGAGACAAGAGTGAGGGTGACTTGGGAATAGTCCCAGCTACTTAAAAGTAACCATTATCTTATCGGGGGTCTCTTTGGTCTTATTTATTGGTTAGCGCTTCACCGGCAAACTGATCGTAAATCTCTGCCCTTCTGCCACTGATGATGTGGCTCCAAACAAAAATCGAAAAATGAATGAATTCGGCCAAGCAGAAGGCCACGTGGCTACTATCACTTAATAAACAGATTCCTGCATACTATCACTAAATTCATAGCCCACACAATGGCCCATCAGAGCAAAGTCCTTTGGCTGCTCTCCATTGATGGACATCACCTGCAATGCCATGTGAATACCGATCAACCTTTGGCTGACCATCTCAAGAATAAATATGCCGAGGCATTCGACGTGTCTCCTAGCTCCCTGATCCTGGTCTTCGATGGTGAAAAAATCCAGGATCAAGACACCTTCGACTCTTTGGCCTTGGAGGACGATGATATTATAGACGTTCTAGTGGCCGCAATCCATTAAAATGTATTTGTTAATTGTTGACCAAGTAATTGCAGAGCAGAGTCAATGAACTAAGCTGGGCATGTTTTTTATCAAACACAGACAAAATTTTGTTATGAATTTTTATGGAAAATATGAGTAAATTAAAATTTCAATTATTAAAATTATAAATTTAATAAACTTAAAAGAAATAAATTTAATTTCTATTACATAATTACTAAAATATTCAGTTAGAATTTTTTAATTGCACATTACTTTCCGGAACTTGTCATTTTTATTTATGCAAACAAAAAACTTGAAAACGTTTTTCTCTCTATGTGAATCAAAGTCCGGGGATAATTTCTGTAAATTGTAAGCAAACAATAATGCTGTCGACATGCAACTTTCGAAGGATTCAAGGGGCAAGGGACTCGAAAAATCCACAAAAGTGCCGCCAAACATGCAAGACACCAAAAAGGAGGCGTGGTCGTCGTGGCAAAAACAATGATGTGGAAATGTAATTCGAGTGAAATTAACGCAATTACCATGCCGCAGTCAAAGGACTCAAATTCACTTCCGATGCACTGCAGCTGGAAAAAAATAAGTTTGTTCGCGTGCCGCAAACAAATCGCATTGATACTTGGAAGCGTGTCAAAGGTGCCACCTCCGGGGGCAATAGAGAAGTCCCTATTCCGGAGCCCAATCGCAGCCCATTAATGCCGCCTCTGCCTGGCTAATTCCCATTTTATTGAGTGCTCCAGTTACGGCCAAAGTTTGGGACACCGGCTGCCCATAGCAACCCACCTCCCCCTCGAGAGGGGCGTGGCCTTAATGGCCGCAATTAGTTTTTCATCCAGCTGACACGCACTTGTCGTAAAGGTACATTGAACCTTTGGCTAAATTGATTTTCGTTCGGGCAGGCCAGGCAAAAGTGATTCAGTTTATTTAACATATCAAATATATACTATTTTTAACCGAAAACTCAGAAAAAGTATGCCAAGTCGACCGGATGAACGTTGGTTTGTCATCACCACTTTGGCCTCATGGAACTTATTGGGCGGTTTCGGGTTTTACGCCTACATTATGGACTGTTACTGTTAGTTAAGCCATGTATTACCAAATACTTATATAATATTCATAGTTTCCTTTAGTAAATTATCCACCCGAGCACGAAAAAAGACAGTTCCAATATCACACCTTTTCCGGGAGCATTAACCAAGATATTGTTATCGGAATTACTGTGGTAATGCTATGCCAGATATTATCCACAATATTGCTGTGTTTGGCATTGAATGAGGTGAACCTTCTTTTATAATCATATTATCAATTTTTACCAATTGTGTTTCAGGCCAAGAGGAAATGTTTTTTTTACGGAATTTTTATTAGCATGGCTTTTCCGTGTGCCTGTCTTCCGGTTTGGCCGTTGGCTGGTAAGTTTTTCCACTGTCTTTTGGTTATGCATCCGACATTAAGTTTTGATTTTTACTAGTCACACATGTCTCGATTGTTTTGATAGCCCTGAGTTACTACTTCGGATGAAATAACTTTTTTATTTATTTATTAAAGAATAATTGAAGTCGATGTTATTAATATATTTTTTGCATTGAAGTTATCGACTAAAGATGGACTTATATTTCAGATATTGTTGTCAGCCTCAAAGTAGGCTACAAAAAGTGTTTGCGTCATTGCACTAATAATTTGTTGTGGTTGCGATTTGATGAAAAAACTCTGTACATTTGTAAATTAAACTAGATAAAATTAAAGCAGTAATCATATAGTTGTTAATTAAAAATAAAATGTCATGTTGATTTATTTGCTTCAATTGCAGTTTTCCATCAGCCCAAAAGTATTGCAAAGTTTATGCTGTTATACCATTACTGATAAGCAGCAAGTGATTGCTTATAATATAAGCATTGGAATATTTAGGAATACAAAGTATTACTGAACTTAAAAGTTATCTTCCATATCGCCGAATTGTCAGTTTTGCTGTTCATCATAATTCCAAGAAAACTCTTGCTTTTCCGGAGGTCCTTCTCCTTTTATTCCGATTTCAAGCTCTTGATCATCGGCTGATGATTGGCAAGTGACGTGTCCCAGCTGTTAATTTAATACAATATATGAATTTTTTTATAAATTTGTATTTTTTAGTACTCTGTACTGACCCAGCAGACCAAAAGAATGGCCAAAATATTAATAAATATCGATTGTATCAACATTTCTCTTTGCTGCCTCGTCGACTTCTGTTGGGAAACTGTTTTCGTGTTTACGTATGCCCTCTGCTTTAAATCAATTAATGTGTATTAAATATTGATGTTTGTATTTTTGTTTGCTCACACACATGGGTCTTTATCTGTCGCGGTTGCTTCTGCTACAATTTCCACTTAATCCATAGCGGTGTTAAAAGTTCAACATTTTAAAATATGAATAAATACATAGGGATGGGTTTATAAGAAATAATAATCTGTTGAGTATCTTATTATTATTATTCCTTTTTGAGATCTATAAAGTAGTAAACGCTGATTTTCTTAATTATATTTTTTTTAAAGGGAGGAAATATAAAATATAAAAATATAATTAAATTAAAATAGGTTGTCTAGTTATATTAACCTTAGTTATCTTTTAAAATAAAATCGATTTTTTAACTGTTAAATTGTATACTAAGACCAAAAGAAATTCATTTACAATATTTCCGTTTGAGGAAGTACAACCCCCATTCCTTTAAGATTTGAATAAGAAATTTTTCAGTTTTTGGCTTTTTCTTTATTTAATACAAAGAATATTAAATTAAGATCAATTTTGTTGCTTATAAAGGCAACTTGGGGAATCCCTTTAGCTGACCTGCAATCGGTCTTAAGTTAAAATTATGAGAATGCAGGTGGCTTTGTAAATAAGATTACATCGGGGATTCATTTGGTGATGGGCCTATAAAAGCGCTTTAAAACTGCACCAGAATTATCAGTCACCAGATTGAAGTCCTCTCAACGAGATCAGCCGAGATGCAGTCCACCATTATCTTCGCATTGCTGAGCTGCGCCATCGGCGCTGCTTTGGCCCATCCGATGCCCGAGGATCTGACCATGAAGCCCACTCCACCACCTCAGTATCCTCTCAATCTGCAAGGCGGAGGAGGAGGCGAGAGAGGCGACGGATTCGGCTTTAATGTTAAAGGTCAACAGAATATCTGGACCAGCGACAACGGACGCCACGAGATCGATTTGACTGGAAGATATGGCCAGCATTTGGGCGGACCATATGGAAACTCACCACCCAGCTATGATTTTGGAGGCATCTACCGCTTTAGATTTTAGTTTCCACTTTGTGGCATGAAATTTGTTCGCCAAATATATTATCAAATACAACCAAATGAATAACTGATCATAATTTCTCTATCTAAACTGTCATTTAAGTTCAACAATGTTCATATTTATTTTGAAATAAATTACCAAATATAACCAAATGTATACCTGACCATAATTTCTCTATCTCAACTGTCATCAAAGTCGGCACTTAGTGCTATAGGTTTCAGCTTATAAAAACCATATTCATATTTTTGTGAAATATATTACCAAATACAGCCATACGTATACCTGACCATAATTTCCCTATCTTAAATGCCATCAAAGTCCTTGGCGTTGTTTGTTTACCCCGGAACATTCAGGCAGACTTCTAGAGACAGAGGTTGGGTCACAGATGATCTTGCAGTTTGGCTAATTGTTGATACATCTTGTTTGGCCAACTCCGTTGGGTAATAACAAATTACGATGACAGGCGGTCTTAATGAAACCTGCCAAGACAAAATGTTTTTTGCTAATTGGATTTATTGCGTAAACTGTCGAAAGAACCTTCGATGGAAATTTATCATGCCGCTGTCGCATCGTCCGCAACATCCGCAGCCTAACCCCAAGATTAAAATATTACGCAATCCCCAATGAAAGCGAATAAGATTCGCTCAAATGGACAAAAAATGATTCATGAAGAGGCTGTGTTCTAAACTCTTTTACAACCAAATTGGAAGATTACCAAATGTTTTTCACATCATTAATTTGACCTAAGGAAAGCTAAATTGAGTTGACCTTGCAGAATGATGAATTGATTTGGGAAACTAAGCTTGGCCTGGGGAAGTGGAACCTGTGGGTTGATTATTTTTATTTTTTAGGGTAAATAAGTTTTTGGCGAAATCAGAAATTCTTTTTTAAATTGTTAGATGTTACAAGTGATTAAAAAAGAAGACAAACTTGCGTTGGCTGCTTGAGAAAAAGTGTTACAATAGCTTAAGATTTATTGTATGCATTTAAAATCAGGTCATCACACAGAAAGTCAGTGCTAGAAAGACAAAGAATAATTGTAAAGTTATCTTAAATAACTAAAAGCAAGCCATAAAGTTAATTGCACATATAACAAATGCTGCACAAATTACAAATAGTGCTTGGGGTCACTATTATTTAATAAAAAATGATTAATCAGGTTTAAGCTTTAGAAATTTCTTAAAGTTAGGGTGGTCCTAAGAATACGATCTTGAGTTCAGGGACTTGGTCCCAGGCTCAGGTACACTTTTTAATTATTAACACCATACTTTTATAATAGATTTCGTTATACTGATTATAAATCTATGCACTCTTGCTACTAAAAGTTATGTAGAATCATAGTTGCACTTGACCATATTGTTAAAAAATTTGAAAACCTAAATCTTTTTCATTATATTGAGGTTCAAAATGATTCAAAACGTAATTTTGTCAACTTTGAGCAATTTTTTTAAAACTCGAAAGTCCATAAGAAAAGTTTGTTTACAATGGGGAATATTCTGTATTTGTTAAATGAAAAAGTGATGCAAATAAAATATATATGCGTGCTTGAGGTTCTTTTTTCTGCGAGCTGTGAGTGTACCTAGAGGTAATAAGTGGAGTACTCCCCCTTTAACCGTATTGGGTGATTATTATCACAGCTGCCACCCATGCATGACTTTAAAAGCCAAATACCTCTGAATTCATTGTTTCTAATTGGGATTTACTTTGTCGGCTGCCTCTGTTTGTAGAACCAACACGGACATCTTATCAATAAGATGTGGGGATCCACTAGTGAACCACTGAACTGGCGTCGGCTAGAATGGGATTCCCTGTTGGGGAATCTTCTGCCAAGATTGATAAGACACCGATCTGGGGTATATAAGACCTTATTACGATTCCAGCCGTATTCAGTTGACAAAGTCTAACCAAAGCAAAATGCAATTTGCCTCCAGTTTCCTGTTCATTGGCCTGGCCTGTGCCTGTGTCTTCTCTGGTGCCTTGGCCTATCCTCATCCTGATCCCCGAGAGATTGTAAACCTAACTCCTGAACCCTTGGCGGTAAGTTACCAAAGAAAGATTTTTAATGTTCATGGTTCATAAAGTGTTATAATTTCTAGTATGCACCCAATTTCGACGTTAAGCCCTTTCCAAGGGTGCGTCGCCAGTTCCAATTAAATGGTGGTGGCGGTGGAAGCCCGAAGCAGGGATTTGATCTGAACCTCAACGCTCGTGCTCCAGTTTGGCAGAGCCAGAATGGACGCCACTCCTTCGACGCTACGGGATCGTATGGCCAGCACCTTGGAGGACCCTATGGCAATAGCCGACCTCAGTTTGGAGCCGGAGGAGTATACACCTTTAGGTTCTAGGAAAATAGCACACTTTCTTAATATTTATTTAGAATAAATAAATAACCATACGTTCAAAAGAAATCAATGATTTATACTTTTACTGTTTACCAAATTAAACCAAAGCCAACTTTACTATTTTAATTATTTCTAACACATATGAATTGCAGTGCAAGAAATTTATTCGCTTCTTTTCTCACAATAAAAAACGAAAACCAAAGTTTGACAATCCCTTTCAAAATTCTGATGATTTTCATATTCAAGGCATATATATTGTTAAATTGTTAAATCAAGTAAATAAGAATTATAAATCTGCTTAGTTTTTTGTTGTAAAGTATGTTCAATCAACCAATTTTGTATGTAATCTTTTTTGAAATACTTGACGTTACTATTTGATTAGACAAATGAGACTTAACTCTTCAAGCTTAACCCCCTTTAGTCTGATTTTTCATATAAGTCGTTCATATTAAATTGGATCCAATTGTCAAATACATATGCCTACGTCAAGGCTCAACTTAATTGTATGTAAATTCAAAAGGTCAGACAAATGTATAAGCCATATGAACAATTATACTTTGTAACTTCTGCGTTATAAATTCAAATAAATGTGAGCCAGTACAACTTTAAATAAAACTAAAATCCAAATTACTTAGATGAGTATATATTTGTGAATTTATAGAAAGAAAATAATAATAATAAGCATTTCACTGCCAAGTACTGTCCCAGGGCATCCCCTTATCGGTCTGATTGAAGGCAAAGATAGTGGGATCAGGTTGGGGTACGAAAAACTATAAGTAAACGAGTTAAATTATGGTATTTGAAATAAAGCTTAGAAGCCAGAAAATCACCTCCTCCTCTAAGCTCCCCGTGCCACCGCCCACCGAACGCCCTTGGATGAGGCGAAATAGGTGGAGAATAAGCCAGAGACTCAGAATGCCCAACATTTCACAGAGAGATGCTGCGTCCGACTGAATTGTCGCCCTGATTTCGACTGCCTCTGGCCCCAGTTCTCAACGTCGCCGGCTGATAAGACCCTGATAAGGCCGACGAGGGTCTGGATGTGTGTCAAGAGCTTGCTAACAGACTAGAGACCATAGCCCATGGAGCGGAGACCAGGTCAAAGCTAGACCCAAAGCCAAACCCAGCTGAACTGTATTAAATTTGGGGAACGTGCAACTGGCAGCCAAATTTGGCACGTTTTCTGTTGAAATCGAAAAGAAGCCAAAACAAAAGCAGCACAGCAGACCCGAAAAAAATGGAAAAGCAAAACAAATTTAAATGTTAGAAGCAACACAACAATGAAGGTCAAGCTATGATGACTTTTTTCCTGCACCAAAGCCCCATCCTACCAATAAAAGAAAAAAATAAACAAAAAACAACCGAAACAGAAATTTCGTTGCGCTTTGCCTCCGTTTTGTTTTTTAGTCCAACTCTTTGTCTTGGGTTAACTGGGCAAGTTCCTTTTTGATAGCTTCAATTTCTGGCCAATTTTTCTATTTAATACCCTGCGTTATAGGGTATAATCTGAGCACATTTTGAAAAAAAAAAATTTATTAAAATTTTTTTCTTTTAAACCTTTAAGTAATGTTTCCATAAAATGTAACTATAAATAAATATGTATTTTTTGCATATATGCACGTTAACAATTTATTTAATCACAAGTAAAGAACAATTTATTATAAGATTTAACTATAGCTTAAATTGTAATTTTTTAAAAAGAAAAACTCAAATTTTAAATAATGAATAAGAGTATTTGATGGTTGAACTTTCCCAAAACTGACCTTATATAGCTGCACTTTTCTCCTCTGTTTTCCATGTCATTTTCATATGGAGAGCGCTCCAATTCAGTGGAAGAGCTATTTTCTAAATCAATGCGCAAATTGTCAAAGTCAAAAGCGGGAGAATTTCTTTTGTTTAGCTTCGCTCTGTTTTCCTTTGCATTAGCCTGATATAGAGGAAAATTGGCTCGGTCGGAAAATTGCTGGATCGAAGGGGAAGAGGGAAGGGGGGGAAAAGCGGCCTAAAGTGGGTGGATTGTTTTCCAAATTGCACATGTGGCAGTCAACTCATTTGTCAAGTGGCAAATCAGTTTAGACCAAGACAGTAACACAGAGCCAAAGACCGAGTTAGAGGCGGCGATAAAATCAACTTTGCATTTTCCATGTACTTGGAGTTGACGGTGAAGTTTTCCCGTCGCCGTTTTTGATCGTGACGATCGACGGTATTTCCCACGCAAACTTGCCAAGACCAAGACCGAAGGCAGTTAAATTGTTTGACACACTCAACACTCAGCTCTTGTCTTTGATTGTATCGGAAACCGAACAAACATTGCTGAAATTTATGCTCTCCATTGGAAAAGTTTCTAATTAGAAAGTTGGGAAGGGTGGCGGTGGCGGATGATGGCCAGCGAAATTCATCTCCCACTAATGGCTTTTTAATGAAGCCACCGAGAACCTGCCTCCCAGCGAGACTAACTAACTCAAATTAAGCGTATTAATTATGACTGACACTGTTACTGGCAAAAGAAATTGCCACAGCGAAAAGTGCAAGAGTTAGCAGGTGCCAGGCAGACTCTTGGCTTTTCGCATTTGCATCTGACATTTGCCGAGATGCGACGACCTGCAACCGAAACTCCACTCCACTCCACTCCCGCTAGACAAAAAGAGGGATCGCGGCATTTTGGCCTGCTTACTGCATTTGGCCAAAATGTCTATAGTTCAATTGCTGATATTTTGGCCAGACACACGACGAAACACGTGACCTATGCAATGGAGCAGCAGCCGATGAGCCATCGCCAAAGAGCGTGAGCATCTCGCGATGGCTGCGTGACACGAAAGGGAGATCGAAATCGGGGTCACCAGGCAGCTGAAAGATGAGGATAGGTTGCACTTTGGTAACTTACTTTTATTTACTTTCCCTGGTAAACAAAAAATAGTTAAGATCTAATCTTCATAAAGTACTTTGAAAATAATCTTGATTCAAAAATATGTTATTATCCCTTTGTAATGTTTTCATTCAACTGAATTAGGTTTTGTGTTTGTATTTAAACTCTCACTAATAGATAACCATAAGCGAAGTACCTCACCACCACATTTATTGATTGTCCACAAGGGACAGTATTAAATACTAAGCCACACGTTAATAAAAAAAAAAAAAAAACTAATAGATTAATTGATATTATACAAAATTATTGTCAATGTGGTTAGTTTGAATATCAAATTAATGAAATGAATTAATGAATTATTGCTTTACAATATATTTTCATTTAATTTGATTTTCAAAAAAATAAATAGAGCTTAAACAAGATTCTAAAATCATAAATTCAAAACAAACATTAAATCCCTTTAATTTGTGAAGCTTTTCTTATAATAGTTGTAATAGAGATATAAATATTGTTTTTAGTTTTAAATATTTGTATGTTCAAATAGTTTTATTCCCCTTAAAAATAATGAAATAAAAACATAATAAAATAGATAAATCGGGATTAAACTTGCTCCTTAACATCTATTTAAATTGCCCGCTGCCATCCCTAAAGATCTGCGCAGTTTGCGATGGGCAAGAGTTTAATAAATTGTTCGACTTCGATTTAAAATAAATCGACATCAAATGCTGCACAAATCTTTCGGCGCAGAATACTTATACTTTTTCTCCCCTAATGAAGGTTGCCCGTTGTGTTTGTTGCTGTTTGCTGCCAGCTATTGCTGTTGTCATGCAAATTGGACTCACGTTTTGCACATTAAGCAACCATCAATTGTTTCAACAAATGCAATGATTGAGTTCTTGGCACCTGGCCAAGCCTCGATGGCCCTAACCCCTCCCTTCCCCCCACCTCTTTTTTAAGCCATCAAAGCCCGCATGTGTTGCATGGGGAGTGCTTGGCTAATTGGAGTCCAGCCGCAACTGGCAACTGGCAACTTGCAACTTGCAACCGGCAACCAGCAACATTGACCAACAGGAAGGAGACAGGGAATGATGCCTCAACTTCATCTCGATCTTAACAGTAAAAATGAAGACAAAAATATTTACCGTAACGCATTAAGAGAACAAGAACAAAAGTTACTGATGCTGCTGATGTTGCTGCTGGCAGTTGCAAGTTGCTGTTGCAGTTGCTATCAGTATCAATAGTAATTTGAGGCAATCTTTTTGGGGGAGGAGAGATGGTGTCGTAGGTCAGGCAGCAGCAGCAGTTTAAGCCGACTGCAATTTGTGGCCTACGAGCTGCAGCAGCAACAGCAACTAGCAACAGCAACTAGCAACTGCAACCAGCAACGGCAGCAACTGCAATGACGATTTGTAGCCAATTATTTCAAATATTGTATTGAAATTGTAGGCCAGTGTGAGTGTGTGCCTGTATCTGTGTGTGGTTATCTCTCGATTGGCATCTGCAGCAGGCCCAGGACTGGTATCCCTGCCCCTCCTGCCCCGCCTGTCCATCTCTCTAGCCAATTTCCCCAATCTCACGTAGCCCGTTCGAGTGTGTCACAAGTGACCACTGCAGGTCCGGCCAGTCCAAGTGGTTGCCAATCGATGGCAAATCTCAAAACCAGCAGTCGGACTCTCGGCTAAGGTCGCAGACTCCGCTCGATTCCCACAACCTGACGCATCTTTGTCAAGTGTCCGATTAATCACCACTCTTAGCCGCAACTTTACTTCCAGAACGACTTGAATTGGCTTGGCCAACGGGTCACGTCAACTGGCAACAGCTACAGCAACAGCACGCGCTGGCTGACCTTTGTTGCAGCAGCAGCAACAGCAACAGCAACCCATCAGCAACAGCAACAGCTACAGCAGCAATCTGACATTCATACGTTAATTTTAGCTTGTTGCATCAGTCAGATTGTCTGTGTCATCGTCTTAAACTTACACTGAACAGCAAAAGTGTTGAAGAACAAAATAATTTCGCTGGTGGGAAAAGCCAATAAACACTTTTAAGCCTAAAAAAGGGCTTTTCCAATGAGGATTCTATGAGTATTTATAAAATCAAAAATAACTTATTTTATCGACTTGCTCTTTTAAAAGTTTCTTATAAAATTTAATTTAAATTTTAGAAGCCCTTTTCCTAGAATCCTAGTCAAGGTCATAAGTAATATTTTTTAGCCCAGACTTATGCAGTAAATTCAAAAATGAATGTAAAGAACTATTATTTATATTGCAGTTGTGTTTAAATCATTATATGCATGTTTATTGAATAATTGATGACCAATTTATTGCCCATATATCTAATGATAGAAAAATATTTACGATAAACTAAGTATATGCCAATGATTTATATTTCATCATTCTGAGAATCATATTCCCGCTTTATAGGTAGTCAAGCCCACAATCCATAAAATCAATGCTGCTTAGTGTGGATTGGTAATCATGCATTTAAAATTCAGCAGCACGATCAACAAAAACAATCGGTAAACGGCTAACAACCAACAAAGAAGCCCAAGAATGCAACGGCAATTGTCTGGTCTTGGCCAAGGCAAAAACTTATTAATACCTTATTAGACAAGGGTCGAAGTCGTCGGCAATCCGTCTCTATGGAATATCAATGAGAACTGGGAAGCGGCGACCGACGACCGCGGTGGCATTTCCGTTGGCCCGCCAACTAGTCCCATGGTGGCACCATGGGCGACAAAGCAACGGTGACCGATCAATTCGCGTTTGGGTTTTTGGCTTGCAGCACACAGTCGCAGTCACAGGAAATGCAATCATAAATCGCCCATGATGACGATGACCATGGCAGCGTCCCCAGCGAAGCCCTCTCCCATCCCCCGACTCCCTCGAACATCGGCCGATGTTTATGTTCATGGCTCGGCAATTAGCCTGGCCAAGATCTGAGCACAACCAGGAAACGATTCCTCGCACACTATGCGAAGGGTATTCTAATTTGGCTTAGAGCCTGACAATGGTCAGAAGAAAGATAGGTGACTGTGTTACTGATTTTTTATTATTTAAAAAGAAATACTACAACTAACAATTTATGGTGATGTTTTTTAAAGAGACGAACATATATTAATCTACTAAATTTGTCTCATTCTTTAACATGATTTAATTTGATCTGTTTTAATTTGATCTTGTATTTATTGAAAAGATAACCAATTTGTAATTTAGAATTTACAGACCTTTTTTTAAATGTGGAGTTCCTTATCAAATTTGTAGCTAGTTTATAATCAAATGTTTTTCAGGGATAAAGTATTGGACTCATACAAAATGAATTAAAAAATATTGAAATTTATTATACATTTATTTAAATATTTTTCTGAAAGAGACAAAGTGTTTAAGAGTAGTAACATTTTGAATTGCAAAGCTTAGCTCTACTTTTACTTTATCAAACAGTGAATTAAGGTCATTGAGAATACTTATAAATAAAACATATGAATGTTTTATCTCAAAAATACTCATGATATTCCAATGGATATGTAGGGTATAATCGTTCCTGCTAGGACTGTGTGGTTTCTGATTCTCTCCTCCATCTTTTTGCTCGGACTAAACACTTGTCAGATTGCATGTTCAATTCTAATAATATAATCTTCTCCTGCAGCCTTTATTTTGCACTGCTTCGGTTATATTTGCGTGCCTGGGCAATCTCTAAACGGTTTAGCCCCCACTTTCCACCCCTTTTTTGTGCGGTTTTTCCTTCGCGGGGTGTCTGCATTACAACATCATTAGAATTTGATTTGCGTTTCCTTGTGATGCGGCTGCTGCCTTGGCTTTCACTGCTAACGTGGCATTAAAGCCCATTTAGCTGTCGTGTGGCAATTATTGATCAACAAGGTGCCACAATCGGCAATGGCCAAGTGGCCAAGTGGCCAGTGGCCGGCGGAGGGCTTCCTCCTTTTCTTACGAGGGGAACACTTCTTCGTCTGTTAACTCTACGTGGACTTCTTGGCCGGGCATTTGCATAAAGCCGTTTAACCGTTTTGCCGGCTAAAAGCAATTTTATGCCCCTGTGCAGCCCAGCCCCCCACCCCCCGCCTCCCGCCCCTCGCCCCTTGCCCCATCCCTAACCGCACTTAACACGCTTCATTTGGCCTGGCCGCCGACTGCCGACTGCCGACTGCCGCTTTCGCTCAACGCTCTACGCTCGCCATCCATGGCCGCAAGCGTTTAAATATTTATGTCTTGTGTATTTAAGTTAATCACATCCGAATGATGAGCTTCAACTACTGTACTGTGGCATCTTTTTCTCGAAGGCTGCTGAAACACTCTAATGATTTGCATGGCCAGCTGAAGGAGGAAGACACTGGAAGCCAGCATCACTTAGAAAAAAATAGATCACTCATGAGAATATTTTATAAATAGTTTTTATAGTTAATGTAATCTTTATTTGGAAAATAAAATAAAAATCGAACTAAAAATATTATTAATACATTTTTATAACATTTTAAATATTTAGAAAGGTATAGTTAGGTATATAAATTCAAGTTTTCTTTTAGACAATTTAATATAAAATATAGCGAAAATAAACCTATAGTTGAAAACGAAATTAAAACGTTTACATTCCATTTTTACTTCGTTTAAAGTGAATTAAGTTTCTAATGAAATTATCATAGCATTTTGTATATGAGTAACCGTATTACATTTTTTCTTCAAAAAGTCAAACCTCTACGATTTCGATCTGTGTATGCTTTATTATATGGCAGTGCAAAAAGACGCAAACTTCTTCCTCCGCCACAGGTGTCATTTGTTTGCATCTCTTTATTGAGTCGTTAACATTCCTGGATTTTCCCGTTTTTCTCCGCTCCCCCTCTCTGGATATTTGAATTATTTAGTGGTGAGACCCAAACAAAAATAAAATAAAATCCAAACACAAAACCAACAAATTCCCTCACATTAAATGGGAGATACAACAAATTACCCCGAAAATGGCCACACAAAATGCGGCGAACAAGGTGAGAGACACTCGCCGAGTGCGACCTGTACAGTGAGGCAGGGAAAGGCGGAGGCAAAGGAAGCTGGGCTTCGCATCGGTTCCCATAAACATGTCCTTTTCCAATTTGCTTTTTTCGCTGTTTGCGTTGCCGCGACATCTTTAGCATTTCATTAATTTATGTTTATTGTTAACACACACAGCGACATTGCCAATTGGCCTGGCTAACTATTTTTGGATTAGGATTAGGCTCTGCCAATTTGGTGTGAAGTTTTGCATTTGCTCCTTTGGCGGCCCGAAACGGCGACTAACGGCAGCTGGCAGAGCATCAATCAATGCAGTTGCAGTTGCAGTTGCAGTGGCATCCACGTTGTCGTGGGAGGGGAATCCCGGAGTGCAGCTAGCTGCCAACTGACCTTGCAATAAGGAAGTGACATCCGTCACTGTCTCTACCAAAAGCAGCGGCAGAAAAAGTGCACTGCCAACAAAAGCATTTAAAAGCCAATGAAATCCGATATTACTCACAATGGGTTCTAAATTTTTATATCTAACAATATAACTTCTTAATGATTTTCTGTAAATAGAAAAAAGTACTTTGCTAGTCACATCATATAAATTTAAATGGGAAAATGCTGTTCATGAAATTCATTGGCTGTAAAATATGGTTTTAAATACTATATATCTACCAGAACTCATATCCCCTAATTTTTATATTATATGGAGAATTTAATTACCTTACTAGAACCGAAAGTAAATTTAAAATCCTTGTAAATGGTCAAACGAATTTTGAAAACTTATTTTGTATTAAAAACAAAATATAAGCAAAATAATAGGATTTAGTTTGATACTAATAATAATAATTATTTCTATCTTTATTGAATTTTGTATCTCAATTACTCATTATCTTCAACATCATTCCTTACTTTTATTATTAAACTATGAAAATATTCTTCATATTTTTTAAGGTGGAGTTGCAGAAGTTTCCGTGTGAATGCCCCATCTCAGTTATGCTGGGCAATTAGTCTGGAGTGGGCCGAAACCTCAGTTTTCGTTCTGTTCTTCCAGCTCTAACCCATCTGGTCCCTCCATCTGCTGGCTTCTAATGAGCACAGCCTCCGTCCGGCTTACATCTTTTAATTTATTTATTTTTAATATGCCGCACACTGCACTCAGTCGAGCTCCTCGCCGCCGTCCGCCAAATTTTACAACTCAATAAATTGGCAAAGGCTTTTCTATCTCTACGCTCCAATCATATGTTGGCAGTATGGTGTGCGCGCAATTATTGTTCTAACGGCATTTCAAAGCAATTTAGTGCCGCCTTTTTGGGTGGGCAGCAGTCCAATGACCGCGGTCCGAACTGCATTGTCTGCCTCGGAGCTCCCTCTATATATACATATATATATATATATATATCGAAGCTCCCAACTTCAGCTCGAAACTCCAATTTGAGGCTCTCTGTCTGCGTGCGCCGCCAGCAAACTTCCATGTCCATGACTTTGGCTACAAAATTCCGACTCTGACTATGGCAATAGGCCGCCGCACACAAAATCATCAACATAAATTTACTTTTAGTGCGTTGGGCAGACAGGGGGAAATGTTTGGGGAATGGGTGTTGAAACTCATAAAGAGAAGCGCCGCTTTTGGCCATAAAATTGACAGCTTATGGCCGGAAAATTGATAAACAAAAACAATGGACAATTTAAACCGAACTAAAACTATTCATTACGATCGATAATATTGATACAGCCAGATGTCCTATACTAAAAAGTTTTAATTTTATGCAATTATGGTAGTTAAATAGGATACTTAAAACGATCCGTTCGACTTACATTCTTATTTTATTTTTGTTTTTCATTAACAAATTTAATCATATTCTTAAAACTTTTAATATTTAAAAAAAATATATTTAAAATGTTACAAATATAATCTTTGGAAATTAAAATATTGTTAAAATCCCGTTCATAATAATATGTTATGTATATGATTTAATTTAATACGAACCAACTAACGAGTTAAAATTAAAAAGTAATGTAACATACGCCGTATTGCTTTTCTTTTTATTCTGACATTTTTAAATATTATTATTTAAAAGTATATATTTTTTAATTTTGTTATTTTTATCAGCTTATGTTTATTTATTTTTTAAATATTTTAAAATTAAAAATTGATTTAGTTAACTTATATCTATATTTAATTATATATATGTGAATTTTATATGACGGAAACTTGATACTTACTTCTTAATATTCATGAAATAAAATAAACTATTTAGAAAGTGTTTCGCTATTTAAATATTTTTACTACCAATACTATTATTTAGTAATGGATTGGCACTCCCTCCGTTCGTTCTTCATTATATCTCCTTCTGATAACGCTTTTAACTTTTTAATTTATGCATTTAGACCAATTTGTGGGCCTCAGCACCTATTTGTGGTTTTAATTATTTTCTAGTTCTATTTTCTTTCTAGCCACTTATCAAGCTTGAGCTAATTTGTTGAGCGCTGAGGTAAAGAAATTTTTAATGAATTTCTTTTATTCACCTCTCTTTCTATTTAGAATATGCCATCCAAGGGGGAGAAAGAGATGGAATCGGCGGGCAAAGCGGCGTTAAATGTTTCCCTGGCAGTTTGGCACCGCGGCCGGAGTACCGTTGTTTGTTGTGCGTTATGGTTTGTTGATTGCCGGCGACAACTTCCGACGCACTGCGGCAACGGCGGCAACAACAGCAACAGCAGCAACAACAGCAACAGCAGCAACAACAACAGCAACAGCAGCTACAGCAGCAACAGCGGCACCAACAGCAACATCAACAACAAGAACCACCCAAAACTGGACGCTCCATTGCGGGTGGTGGTCGTCGAGTGGTTTTTCATGCCCGTTCTGGTTCGGAGTTCGCCATTCTTTGGGGAACCACAGAAAACAAAAAAATAAAAGAACAGAAAAATAACCAAAAGAACAGGGTTAGTTCTAACCGAAAGGCATGCCGAAAAGTGTATTTAATTTAGCAGTTAATTAAATTTTCTACACTTCGAAATCCCCCGTTCCACTCCCTAAAAATATAAAAAATTCTTATGCTCCTCTTTTGTTTTAATAACTTTGATTGGTTGCGCACAGCCCGAGGCGAAGTTTGTGGTCTCGCCGGCCTGGCGGGGGGATATGGCCATAAAAAAGGAAATTGGTAGAGATGACAACACCTGCTAATGACCCAAATTGGCGACTGCAGCAAAACGATGGAAAAGCTAATGGGCAACACCTGCTGTTTGCATAATTTTATTGCCTGTTTCGCTCCCCTTTGATTCCCCAGGGTTGTTCTCATTTTCATTAATTGGAATTTCTTTGGTCCGACTTGAATCCCACAGTTTATAACCCGGTGGTTTGGCTTGCTTCGGCTTCTTGTCTTTTGTCGCGCTTGAATTGCTACCCGTAAACAACAGGGGAAAAGCCATCAAAGGAAACAATGGACAAATGAATTAATAAAGTTATGAAATCACCAAAATGGCTAAGAAAAAGGTTCACAATCGAACCGTGTTCAATACCAATTTTATTTTTGGGTGTGGAGGCATTGAGTGGGGAGTGGGAGTGGGGCCAAAACAGTAGCCGGAAAACAATTCAATTGTTTCGATGAAGTAATTACAATTTGTGAAAATAATTGAGGCCAGCGATTTGAAAGCAAGGGGGAATATGTTTATCTGTCACAATTCCAGTGGGTCAAGCCAAAGCTTGTCTTGGATTAAGCGATTCAATTAAATGTGTTTTACTGAATCGATTTTCAATTAATTCATTCAAGATAGATGACATAACAAAACATATAAACCTAGTTTAATACCATCTGGGATACTTGCCCTAGGGACTTTGAATTAATCAAGTTAGATAGATATATAATGTCTGTATGTGCTTTAACCTATATACCTGTTAATTAAACCCAAGAGGCAACATTTATTTATTTCATTGTAATAAAAACCGTTATTACCAATTTTCTGAAACATTTTCGTTTTTATTGGTCTTTATTTTTTATGTCTAGGTCAAAATGACAAATTATTAACCATAAGCGAAGTCTAATGCATTAAATTTGAGCGACTAAATTACAAATGTTTATTAAATATATTAATTTAGTAATTAATAATACCTCAATTGGTTTATAAAATTGTATTCAAATTTATAAAAATCTATTTTTATGGTATATAAATTAATACTTTTAATTCAAAACGTTTTACAACAATAAAATAATAATATACATTTAAAAAGATATGATAAAATATATTGTCTAAAATCAAATAGTCGCAATCCCTGAATAATTCGCGTAATATTGTTTATCCCCGAAATGTTACGAAAAGTTTTACTACTTGACAAATTGCTAATCAATATCCTCTTAAATGCACTGTAAGCCCCAAAAAAGCAGGAACCAATCAAGCCAAGTGTTTCGAGTGCCCCAAACTTTGGCTAATTGTTGCATTGCACTTAATGAAGTCATCAATCGGGGTAAAACTATTTCGATTTATTTCCCCGCCAGCAACTGCAAACGAGAAGAGTGAAAATTTGACTCAATTTGGGCAAACACTTGAAACTGTTTATTTATTTATTTGCTTATTTATCAACACGCCATGGCAACCACCCACTAACTGAAAGAGGCGGCTCACAAGCCACCACGGAAGTTGAGAGAGTGTGTGTGTTGGCCAAGTCACAGCTGTTTTGCCGGTATAACAGTATGACACGTAAAAAAGGTAAACAAACCGGCTGATGCAGTTTTACTTCCGTCGAAGAGCGAGTGAGTTTTCCAACTAAGAGAGCGGGCCAAGAGCCGAAGAGAGGCTCAAAAAAGGCCAAGTCATTTGAAGGGATTTAAAAAAGAATTCGGAGTTCGGAGCTAATTGCCTTCATTTGTTTGGCTGTGGCCACAAATGAATTGCCTTGGATTTTTGGCTCTAGGCCACATTGAACCAAATCTACTACTATTTTCTACTACTATTCGTGGGCAAAAGAGCAACAGCTGGAGGGGGTTGGTGGGCAGAAGGGGGCCCTGTAAGCCGAAGCCTTCGACTTCGGGCCATGCCGGCGATGCACGAAAACCAGTTCGTGGCTAACTCTTCCTCTTCTTCTTGGCCAACAACGCTTCAGTCGCGAGCGTTTTTTGTTTGGCATTTCAGTTGAGCTTTGCCAGCCGAACGAAATAGTCGAATACGACGCTGCGTTTCTTTGCGTGTTGGTTTTCCCAATCCAAATCTCTCAATTCGTGTCCGCGCTACTGAAAACTGAAAACCCAAAGAAGCAGCAATATCACTCGCAGCAGCAGCCGCCGCAGCAGCAACAGCTACAGCAGCAACATCACTCGTAGCAACAGCAGCAGCAGCAGCAACAAAATCAAAACACGTTTTACTCCCGCACATTGAAAACGGTAATTTGAACCCAAAAACAGAAAGCAAAACAAAATTGTTGAATTAATTATAAACGGTAGCCTGTTTTTGAAATATGTATTTATTTTTGCCTGACATTTTTAGGCAAACATTTTAAGTGTTTAATAACTGGAGAAATTAAAGCCAGTGTGGCCCGGAGTGTGTGTGTGTGTGTGTGAGATGGCTGCCTTCTAAACAGCCTTGAAAGCTGGCTCGCAGCCTCTGTCAACCGAATAGTTGCTGCTGCAACAACAGCAGCAACATCTAGCGACAGCAGCAGCAGCAACAACTGGCAACAAAAGGCTGGCAGCAAGTCACAACAAAAGAAAACAGAAGCGGCAGCTGACTTTATGACGTCGCCAGGCCTGGCGTGTTAACCTGGCCAAGAGCAGCTACCTTAGCTACCTGGCTAGACATGAAAGCTTGTGGTGTCTATCTGTTGCAACTGCAACCTAAGCGCTCACCAACACACGCGCCCACTAAGCCTAGACTAAACACACACTAATGCACATGTGGAATGAAATTCGCTTTTGTTTTATGATTTTCATAAATTCTTCAACAGCAAACAAACGAAAAAAGTTTATATTAAAAAGAAGAAAATAGCTAAAAGCGCGCAAAAAAAAAGAAAAGAAAAAAGTTCCTGTGTGTGCGAGTGGAAAAACCGGTTGCAGTTAAGGTTCCCGACTCGCTATGTGTGTGTGTGCGTGTGTTTGGCTTTTTTCGCTTGGCACAGGGCGAAAATAAATAAAAGCGATTAACTTGAGACAGTTTTAGTAGCCACTGTCCGAGAGTGTGCAGGGACTCTCGCTAGCCCTAGATATAGCCTTAATCCCCCCGGAATCCATCGGGGAATTAGAGTGACTGGGGAAGCAGGGGGAAAGGGGGGAGAGAGTTAGCCAAGTAGAAAGGAAAAATTGCAGACATTTGCTTACCGGCAGATTTTTTCATAATTTATAGGGCTTAAGCTTCGGTTGTTTGAGTAATTTAATTTCTATCATCATTTATTTATTTAATTTCATTTTTATTGATTATTTAATGGCCTGAGATAAAGTTCCTCCAAATTGTATTATTTTCTTTGTGAGTGTCTAATAATTTATGCCATCAACCATATTTATGCCTTTATTTATCAAAATATTAATAGGCATATAACTATTTTCTTGCTCTTGGCCTTATTTTGTGGTTCTTAGCTATTTATATAATAATTTTACTTATAACCAAACAAGTATAAGCTTATATCCTTATATTATTTGTTGTTCCCTTCTTAAACTTATACTTTATTCATTCCTTATTGATTTTTTATTTCTATCTTTATTTGCAGCATAAACAAGGATTTAATTCCCAATCGAAAACCAAATAAATTGGTTTATAATTTCCATAAATATTTGTGCTTGTGTTTTTTGAATGAAAGTGTGTAACCCAAAATATGGAAATTTCGTTTATAAATATTGATGTGTTTTATTGAATATTTGTGTCTTTTACTTTGAAGTCGGTTTCGTTATTGTGTCGATATTTTGCATTATTAATTACAATTTACGTTCATCAAGTGGAAGCAATCACAATAGATTGAAAGACAATTTCAAAATAAGGAAAACATCGGAACTGAACAAAGTGAGTTTATATTATGATAAAATGTGCACAGCAACATTTCATCCCGAAATATTTAAACTGTGACTAATTAAAACCCTCACTGATAATTTCCCTTCACCTTTAATCTCCTGGGGGCATTTAAGTAAATTTGCCAAAATTTCAATTTAAATTTGCAATTAAATTGGATTGTTTTGCATCTCATTTGCTCCCTCATTTCTGGTGTAATGCTATCTAATCAGCATCTTTCAATTATTTAATCGTTTATATTTACACTCTCACACTCACTCACGGCACCTCAATATATATTACCCATACGACATGGTAGCCCAGAGAAACGTGCTCGGCATACTCGAGTGGGGCAAATCAATTAAAGTCTCTGTTTTACGACTGCACTAACTAAATGATGATGCTTGCCGTTTTAAACTCATTTCAAAGGAGGGTGACGCGCCTCCGAAATCTCCCCAAACAAATATCAACAAACGCGTGCAACATTTGCATAAACTCCCGCTGCTCTTTATTTATTTCTGTTGTTGCGCTTTCATCGATTTATGTTTTGGCCAACTCTCGAATATTCAAAAGCCAATTGGGCAAAGCTTTTTGCAAAATATGCAAATATAGCGTCGAATAATATTTTTGTTTAACAATTTGGTTGGCATTTTATCTGTTTTTGTCGCATTTTGTGGCAATTAAATGACAGCGAATTAATCATAAAAAAGGCGTAAAATTTTATGCACAACATTTATTCGCCAGCTGTCGATGCGGCACGGAAGGTACTACACATAAATATAAGTCGTTTGATGAGTACAGATAGATCTCCAAAGTGTTCACTTAAATTTCCAGTAAAAAGTAACATCGTAAACTACGACCTAAGTTTATGCCTTGCCCAATAAACTAAATAATTTTTTTGATTGCTTAAGTTTAATAATATGCAACATTTCGTATTTGCTCTTTAAGAATTATACCGCACTGTATCACTGATTGTGTAGATGAAAATATGTGTACAAATGATGCACGTGGGCATTCGTTGGCTTAGGTCGAATCAACTTGATTTATGTAAATTGGAAACTGTTCGCATAGCAAAACAAAGTTATAATTGAGAGACGAGATTAAAATGCATTTTTCTATTGACTGCCGTGCAGCAGCAACATACATGGGCTTATAATTTTCCCACTTGACAAACAATACATTTCCGTATAAATGAATAGAAAATTTAAGTGAATTTGGAAATTGAACTAACTACTGAAATATTTTTGACTGAAGAGTCTTCATTTCTTCCAAAAATTCCTTTGCCGCCACAACTTTGCGGTAATCCCCAATGGAGATTCGACTCAGCTGGACCAAAAATATTTTCCACTTGAATGGCGGAACAGAAATGCAATTAAAATCCACTAAATGCAGCAGTTGGTGGGCGGATTTATTCCGAATGAAATTGCAACTTCCCTCTCTCCCTGCTTTCCCTTTTGCAGCTAATTAATTTGGCATTAATTTTAATGCAATTTGCTCGCTTATCTCAAATGCCAATAAATCAACACGGGAATCGGATTCCCATAATTCCAAATGCAATACATAACTCATATTTGTTCTTGGTATGAGGTTAATTAAGAAAAAAATGAATACTGTTCGAAGAAAAACAAAAAGGCTAGGGCAAAAAATAATGAATAATTTGCGTAGATCAGGAATTGAAGCATTTCTGCCCTGTCGAGTGTTAAATTGAAGATAATTTTTAATTATGGCCACAGTCGGCCCAAGCGCTCACGTTAAATTGCCTTTTAAAATTCAATTTACATTTTGGTTTTGCTTTTCCCTAAAGGGTTCGGTTTGGGGTCTCTGGTCCAGGTATCATTAATTTGCGAGGGCCTAAAGAAGAGTTTACTATTAATAAATGTTATTGGATACCAAAGCAAAATAATTATTTTACTTAGAGTACATTGATTGCTTGCCTTTAGGGAATAATAAACGATGGGTTTTAATAGTAAATTACTAAAACAACATTTTTTTAGTGGTAAAAACATTAAAAATGTTATTAAATTTAAAGGCGTATTTTTGTTTTTTAATTTTTTACATATTTTTTAATCATTAATATTTAATAAAACTTATTCAATTCATCAATTAGTTTACAATTTTGCAGTTACATTTAAATTTATTTCAATGATCTTTTTATATTATTATATTATTATATTTTTCATTTAATAAATAAAACTAACCAAAGTTTTTGCGATTTTGGGTGACACAAATGTTATTTTTTCAAAATGTTTTGTATAAAAAAAATTTTCATTGATTTGTTTTCAAAACTTTTTCAACTTCCCCCGCCAAAATCTGATGGTCTAGAGTGCGACCTGGAAACCGGAGTCGGGCAGAATAAAAACAATTACACGCATGTGCGTAAGACTTTGGTAACTTCGGGGCTGGGGCAACTGGAGACCTGAAGATCTTTGGATCTTGAGCACTGGGGTATGGGGTATGGGGTCTCTCCCCCTCTCTGTCTTTCGGCCATCCCCCATCCATCGCTCTCCTTCTCTACAGGAAGCTGCGTGGCTTTGGCATTTAAAAACGTATTAATTTTGACGCGCCAGCCCGTAGTTGTTGTTTGTGGTTGTTGCGTGAGCCGACACTGATGATGGTATCTGTATCTGAATCTGCGGCCATGTCCGATGCCTATGCCCCGGCATTGTATCGGAGGTTCTCCCGATGAGAGGAGTGATATAAATGCGAATAAGTTACGTCAATTTTTGTGTGTGTCTGGCCTGGCCGTTGGAATACTTTATCATTTCGTTTTTGTTCTTCCTACCTTCCTACTCCTCCATCTCCAACGCCCCTTCCTCGAACTCCCCCTCCGCGCTGTTATTCAGGTTCTTTTTCTGGTATTCGCTATGCGAAGGTCTACAACCTTGGGAGAGTTAAGTCAGCTTTACTGGAGCTGGCTGTCACTTCAACTCCAGCGATATAGGAGATTTCCCCTTGACAGACTGTTCTACTAAGGGTACACGAGCTAAGATTAGGGTTTCGTCTCCCACACAAAATATTTAAGTGAAACTAGAGGTGATATAGATCATTAAATTGTTATGCAAAAGTGGACGTATAAGGAAAGTAGTTAACTTCTTAGGATATAAAATATCTTAGATTTTTGAATTGCTAATTACCTATCTAAGAATTTGCTATGTATAACATATTCAATGTACTTCCCGATCATTGATCATTCCTTGCTGTTTCATAAGTGAATGTTTTCCATTCTTATCAGCATTTTTGTAGAACAAATGATGTTTAGACTTCAAGTTTGCGATTTAATTAACTTAAGAGTGAATTTTTCTAAAATGGAAAGACAATTACAAAGATAATTCAAATAAATAAAAATTCTCTTCGCGGAAATATATATCTTTATTGGCATTTCCTTCTTCCCGGATCACATAGTGTATTCAAATCTTCGGCTTACATTACCCCTTCGATTCCCTTAGATTGGCTGCTTCAGTTTAATTATTGGCGCATAATTAGCTGCTATAAACTGATTGGTTTCCCTATGACAAATGATGTGAAAGAGCCAACAGAAACAGAAGTCGGTCCGAGTGCTGGATGTGCGAGTTGATATTTGCATAAATATTACATATATTAATGCTAATGAGGCATCAAACGGCTGACGATTAAGGGCGAGTTGAGTGGCAGAAGCCAATGACCCACAGAGCGCAGCGGCGGAATAAAACGCTGGATTGATAGAATCTCGGATCTCTGAAGAAGGCCAAGATCAGAGACCGGCCCAAGTGCCGGCTGGTGTTGTGTTTTGGTGTCTGTTTTGGTGTTATAAAACATTTCATTACACGATACAATTGAGTGAACGCCTTGAACTTCCGCTTCAAGAAGTTCAGCGCAGTTCAGAGCGCCAAGCCAAACCAATGAAGTCAGAGTTGGCCAGCGGTTTTTGTTGTTTTGTGTAGTTATTGTTGTTCTTGTTGTTGTTAATATTATTTTTGCTGTTGCTGTTGTTGTTGGCGGTGAGGAGGTGGTGGGGGAGGCGTTGGAATGACAAGCCAAGACGAAGACGAAGCCTCGTCCGCAGTCATTTTGTGCTGAGTTGTATCTGTGTGTCTGAATCTTCATTTGTGTGGCTACACAGCCAGAAAAAAACAGTAAAAACATATAAGTAATTTGTGGTATTTCCTTAAAAATATACTTATAAGCGTTGTCACATAAAGAAACGTAAAGAAAACTGGTTTGAGCTTTATAATATAAAATTCAAGAATCTAATTGTTTTCTTAATTAAACAAGCAAACTATCTGCTCTTCAAAAATTTTTGAATAAATACAAATAGTAAAATGTTGTTGTATTAGTTTTTGACTTAAATTGATTTCTTCATTAGAATGTCAATCAATTTTAAATTTAAAAACTTGAATACCCTTGTTTATTTTATTTTTACTCAGAGTTATTCATCTTTTAGTTCGTTTTTTTCTTGTTCATAAAAATGGGTAATAACAATAACTAGGCAGTTAAAGTTTGACAAAGAAAAATAGCAATTGTATATCAGAAATTTAAATTCCACATACTCCAAGAGTTTTTAAAATGTGATTTGTCAATCGATTGATAAATGTTATTTTGATAGGAATAAAATAATTAGGAAAATGTGTCTGTGGAAATATGAACTATTATTCCCACATTTCTCTCGCTGTACATTTGTGTGAAGCCATGTTTCACACTTCAGAGGGCCTATCGGCGGCCGCAGCAGGCCAAACAAATTGTAAAGTCATAGGCAAGAGACGAGACCGAAAGCCAGTCCAAGAGCAAGGCGAAGACCAACTCGAAGACCAAGTCCAAGTCCAAGTCCAAGTCCATGACCAACTCCAGGTCCTCCTCGAGTGACTGCGGCGATGGAGGGAAGGCAGAGAATAAAGTTAAGCAGTACAAAAAGGCTTTTAATTTTAATTTGCATATGGCAGAACGCGCTCGAGCGGAGCTGCAGAACCCAGGGCAGAACCAAGTATCTGTAAGATACATATACATGCAATGCCAAGTAGGAGAATGAGAACAACTTTGGCCCTTCGCGGCGGTGGCGGGAAAAATGCAAGTTAAATTTAATTTATTTCTCTAGCAATTGCTGAGCTTGAAGAGGAGTTTTTCGGTTTTTTTTTTATTTTCATTTTTGCCATTGTTGTTGGTGTGTGAAAAATGAGCAAAAGAGGAGTTCCAGCGCGAGTCTCACTCTCTTCTTAAGTGGGTTCAACTCTAATGACCGCGTGTGAAAATGAAAATGGAAAATGCCTCCTCTGCTTGTGTCTGCACTGTAGTCGTAGTCGTAGTTGTAGTTGGCGGCGTTGGCGGCTTCATCATCATCTCTGCGCTCCAGTGCATTTACCACGGCCATGGAAATCGCGGGGAGCAACATGTGAACTTGTGAAAAATCGAAATTCCAATTCCAAGTTGCAACTTGCAACGCCGCAACGTTGCTAGCCAGCTCTTCTTGGCCAACGTTGAGAAATGATTTACGCTTAAATAACATGTTGCATGTGGCAAGTATGTCGTTGTTGTTGCCGGGCAGATCGTGAAGTTCTTCTTTAACATCCCCCTTCGAGTGGCCGGCGGCAATGATAATGAATTTCTACCTCCGCCAGGAAATAACTCCAAGAAAATGTTAAAAAACAGAATAATAATAAAAAAAAAATAGTTAAGTCCGAGAGACAGCAGCCACAAATTAAGGGATTCGGTTGGGGATTAGATTCAGGTCAGCGCAATCGATGCTCGCAAATTATATTCAATTACAAGTTGCCATATCGAGATTTCAGCAAATCAATTATGCCCCAGAAATTGCCAAGAAAGAATCAATACTAGAAGGCAATCTAGACAGGAAGGGCAGTGAAAACAATCAAATCCAGACAAGATGGTTAGAGATACTAAGAAGAATTTTCTATAATGATGTACAAAAGATAGCAACGTGTTACAGATATAAAGATTAAACGAATCAAACGCTTTTAATTAAGTTAGTTATATTGGAAAACATTCTTAGTTTGCCAACATCTGTAATTTTTAATGAAAGACCTTAAGTTTTAAAAGCAATTACAAACATTTCCGAACAACAGGAAAATATTTCGTTTAATGGTGTGGTAAACATCGATTCTTTGGCTATTATTTTAAAATTTGCCAAGTTTGGCTTGAAAGTTTCCAGCTTACCGAAATTGGTTTTCAAGTTATGAAACTCACTGTTCGGGGAAAATACAATAATGAAGTCATGAAAACAAAAACCAATTGGTGACAGTCTGGGCAAAAAACCAGAATGAACGGACAAAGGCAAACAATTTAAGGGGAAAATGCAGAGATAGAGGTGGAAAAAGCAAAAGGGGAGTGCTGAAAGCATCATCGACTACGAAAACTATTTTCGAGGGGGAAGTTGGAATGACTCGGGCACGAATTGATGATTTTTTTGTTGCACATTTTACATAATTTTCCCTTTCCACAGACAACTCAATTTTCAATTTCTTTAGTCTAATGCAGAAATTCACAGAGATTATTTTGTAATATTTGCAATTCATAATTTAAGTACAAATCGTGGCTATTTTTCGATTATTTCAGTTGGCAAATCCCGAAATTACAGCTGACATGTAAACATTGAAAATGGCTTTTAGACAAGTCCCTGAGGGCAATTATCCACATTTTATCCTCAGCCATGCGCACTTTTAGTTTATAGAAGTTTGAACAAATTCAATTTTACTGCTGTTCATTGATGGCTTTTACCACCTTATTTTTTGTTTAATTGAACAATGTTGCCAGTTTCAGTTGGTTTTATTTTCAAAAACCACACTTTATTCACCAGCAACAGCTGGCACACAAAATTGTGTTTTTAATAGCAGAACAAAAAGGGACTTTATTTTCCGTAAAAACTTTAAAGCTGCTAAAAAAGGTATTTTGCCTTTAAGTTACTAATTTCATTAGCCCAGGCCAAAAGCAGACAAAGGAATATAAAAAAATGTGAGTTTTTGTGGGCCAACATTTTTTTCAAACATAAATCCAGTTCTTGCATGTTTGGTTCTTTTTTGCTTTTAATTTTTTGCACCGGACATGGCCGTGCAATTTGGGGCACGCGCCCACAGACTGACAAAGGGGGGTATGAAATCGTTGGAAGGGGGGAGGCTAACAAAAAGCATATTGATATGTGTGAAAAATGGCCAACTGCATTGGCAGCGACACCAACAATTCGCAGTCAAATTGGCCCAAAAAAGTGACAAATACCTCGATACAGGACCGTCAGGTAAACTTTTCCACTTTTCCACTCTTCACCCAGCACTTTTGTGGGCCTCAGTTGTTGCGACATCGCACTGCAACAACAATCGATAGACAGATGGCCAGACAGTTGGCAACTCAGACATATGGGGCTCAAAAAACGCTGCTTGGCACATGCCAAAATGGCAACCGCAGCGTAAAAATGCCAAAGTAACAAAAAATGTGGTTGGAAAAAATCCAGCGCAGCGCAGTCAAATGCCAAATGATTTGTCAGCAATTGCTGCAGGAGTGTAAAGGGTTAAAGGGGGAGAAAGTGGTGGGTTAAGGGGCAGGAAGTGCCTTGCCACCGGAGTCCACTGAATGAAGCAGGAACTGAAAAGGGGAAAGCATTTGATGATAGAGCTCATCAAAGTCAAAGGATATGCGAGTATTTGCATGCAATTCAGTAGGTGGGAATGCTCAACGTTAGTTCAATCAATCCATTAATTCATTTCCTGCCATTCAACATGCTTGGGTTTTAAATAATGTAAAACATTTTACTAAGAGGTTTTTCCTAATCACAGTAGAGATTGTCTAGAGAAAACAAAAAAACCCAAAGCATGTTTGTTGCCAAAACCAACAAAGCTCTTGCCGAATACTTTATCCAAAATCTGTTTTTTTCATTCAAAAATTGGTTTTGTTCATCGCGGTACTTCTATTTTATTAAACAATTAGTAACTTATTACTAAAAAACACAATTAAAATTATTTATTGTACTTCAAGAATTTAAATAGTTCATAGTTCTGTGTTATTCCTTAGTAAAGAATTAATTAAAGTATGGCTTAACTCTAAAATTAATTTAAAATTTGTTAGACTTATAAATAAAGCTGGGTGCAATTTTAAAACTTTTTCTATTTTAAGTTGCCCTAACAGTCATCCTAGAATTTTTCAGATTTCAAAGCTCTAGCTATCCTAACATTCTTAAACACCGATTTATTCGTGAATAAATTCATTTAGTGGCTAAGTAATTGTGTTTAATGTTTGTTTATTTATCTTTCACAAAAGACTACTTAAGCCGCAATCCGCTTGATTGCATTTTATTATTTCAACCGTTTCCATCTTACCTCTTTCTCTAATCGAACCACTCATCAGATTTGCATAAGTCTTTAATTGATTCGTGTCATTAGGCTGATTGATTTCGTATAAGAAAATAAAGCACCGAAAGCAGCGCCAGCTGGCTGTCAAGTGATCATTAGATCGGCTAAATCTCCTTTCAGCTTCAACCGATTCTGCAATTCGGAGTTATCTAATATGTTTGGATCGTGATGGCCAGACAAATGACATTTGACATGTTGTGCGGCTTGGCAACTGTCTCGCACACAAGAGCCAACTTAATTGTTGCCTGCATTGTGGCCTCTCCATATGGCAACTTTATGCTTATCTGGAAACAAGAGGAAACCGAGAATAAAAGAAGTGAGTTGCTCATAAATTTGTTTGTTGCCGCTGCAATTGTTTAATTGTGGCTGGGGTCCGGCCTAGACCAGACCCAAGCAATGTGGCATAACTTGGACCAGCTTGGCCGGGCTGGGTTTGAAAGCACTTTTGTTTCGGACTGATAATCGGTTTAAAAGTGACTCAACTTTTCGGCTTGCATGTGGCAATTGTCCGTTGTTTGCTGTCTGTTTGTTTTGTTGCCGCTGCCACTGCTGCTGTTAGAAATTATTGTCAATTGTGTGCAGCATAAGCCGAATTAATTTTCAAACAATTCAACAAGTTTTAATTGCGCCACAGGGAGTGAGAGAAAGAGGATTTTTTTAGGGGATTTTCGGCAAATTTTGTGGTTACCCTAAGCCGGCGACCTTAGCCAAAGGTTGGGGCGCAATCAGAAATCTGATTTTTCCCTTCATAAACCGGCCGCGGGTGATGTCAGTCAGTTAGTCTGTCAGTCTGTCAGATCGTGATCGATGCTCACAATTTTCATTGGGTTTGTTATTGTTCTTCATGGAATGCGACCGCCGCTCGGGGCTAGAAATCGGCTTCGATTTGACCGGGCCAACTGTCAACGAGCCGCAATCCGCAATAAGCAATCCGCAATCCGGCGACTGTTAACTGTTCGCGGGCAATTGCAGCTGCAGCCACAAAATATGGCCCATAATTCCCCAGCTTGGCCCTTTTGCTGTCGCTAAATCGTGCTGTCAGGTTTCTCATAGCTCAGAGCTCACAGCTTTTAGCTCCAAGTTCCCAAGTTCTTAGCCCTGCGATCGTGTCTTTGGTTTCCCTGGGTTCTAATTGCTAATCGAGTGAACTTATTTAATTTGCTGCTGTTGCATCTTCGTGTCATTTCTCTGGCATTTGCATTCCCATTTTGAGGCAAGCCTTCCTCAATCCTGTAAATATGTATGATTTTCTTTAATTAAGGTCTGGTTTAACAGGGTGCATACTAAACATGTAAACCAGTCAAACATTAACCGTAAAGTGTGCTTAAAATAAAATAATGGGGCTATTGTGTACAGGCGGTTTCACATGTTTGTATTTTTTTATTGTTAAATTAATAAATAGAAGAAATAATTAATTTGAATTTTTCTAATTAATTTGATTTATTTTTTATATTTAATATTGTTCTTTTGTTATTGAACTTAATCGATAAATAATAACTTGCTATGGGGAAAATGAAAACCATTTTACTTGAATTTCCTAAACTTTGCACAGAGAATAATCGAGTGAATGGAAACTATTTATTCTGATGCTTTTCCATCTTGGGGTCATTTCCTGGTCATTAACATTTCCATTTTCGGTAGGAAAACTGTAGATTATGATTTACTTAAATTAATTACATATTCGACGGGCTTGTAATTGAATCGCTGCACTTTGTAGTAGCCGCTCCAATGATGGCCAAATCCAATCTCCGAGCCAAATCCGACTGCAAAACTTTGCTGTTGGAAAAGCCCCGAGCCAGAAGTCCGAAATGAAGATAAACACCCAACATTTGCACACATGTTTTCGAGGGGGGTGGGGGGGCGGTAAAGGGGCGTGGTCGGTTGCCAGAACTTGTGACAAACTTGGCTAACCGCCATGCCAGAGTTTGCATGCTGCACGCTGTTCCCTGCCATTCCATGTTCTGCTGGCATGCATGGCGTATACGCAATATGCACAAATAAATGTCAACTTAGAAGCGACTGCAACCATCTCGCCATTTCCCCTTTTTCGAAGCGGAGCCCGCATTTAATAAAACCGAAATGAAATTAAATATTCCACAACTGCTGACAAAATGTCAAGTGTAGCAATAAAGATGGGATAAACCAGAAAAGGGACAGCTGAAGCAGCCATCCTAATGAATTAAACCAAAATGCGGGAGAGCGCAACGAATGAAAAATTATTTAAAGTTGCACAAAAACCAAAATAAAAAAATACAAAAAAGCGACGCAGAAGGAGGAGAAAAAATTAATTTAGCAAATTTTTAATTGCTCATGTCGTTTGGCGAGGCAGCCAACGATCGCATCAAGCTTGGCTGGAGCTGGCGGCTATTTGCTTTTGGCCCGGCTTGCGTGCCTTGTCTTCTCGCTGCCTCTTTTCCTCTGTTTCTTTTCCTTTTTTTTTCATTTTTCTCGTTTTTCCCCAACCACTGAAGTTGAAGTTTAAGGTCAAAGAGAGGATTTCGCCAAAGCGAAGAGAGATATTCGCGACGTTAACATGGCTGAAATTCGCATATGCCGCGCTTCTCCTTCCTCAAGTTCAAGAGCAGCCACATAGCTTGCCATATAAATATACTTTTTTACTTCAAGCAAATCAGCTTAACCCCAGAAGAGCAGCTGTCATCTGGCGCTGATGAAAATTTCATGTTCGCCTGCCGGTCTCGAATATTTTTTCCATTGCCATCATCACGTGTGCATGTGCGAGAGTTCAATTGAAAAAGCATTTCTATGGAGAATTCCTCAAGCGAAATTGATTCCCCCACAAAGGGTTCGCTGTAAGCGGATGTATTTTTACAGCTTGACAGTTTCGATTTCACGAGAGCATATTTGAAATATTATGAAAACAGCAGCTGGACTGGACATTCAATTTCTTGATTTCTGACATAACGAATTATTTCTAAAAGAAATCTACACCTGTATGGAAAGTAAACATCTGGAATAAATATAAGTTAACTTCAAAAAGTATTTGTTTCCTTGCTTCGATTATTAACTTTTCAAATAGACACTGTTGAATAAATATCTTAATCAAATAGTAATTGCTTCGATTATTAACTTTCAATATAGACACTGTTGAATAAATATTTTAATCAAATAGCATAGTAAATAATCTCTTAATTCAAAATTAGAGTGCGTATTGAGTATAAGCTTATTATTTGCAATACATACAATTAGTGCGTGCTCCAAACAATAAGCCGAAATTGAGCAAATACAAATAAACATATTTTAATTAAATTAGCTGGCTGTGTTCATTAAATCCAAAATTAAGCCGGCTTAGCAAATAACAATAATCATGGCAGCCTGCCCAATGTCCAAATTTTGTCCAACCATAAAAACGTTTGAATTTATATCGGAAATGTTTCGCCCAAATCCGAGCACTCAACGTAAATGAGATTTAATCACTATTTGCCATATGAGAGCATGCGTTTGCTGACGTTGTTGTTAGATCTTTTCCCAAGCGGCTTAATTTGCAAATATTTTTCTGTCGCCGCAACAAATTGCTCCCCATTGAACCGCCGGAACCCCTCTTCACGGAGGCCCAGCGAAATCAAACAAAATGGAACAAATCCCATGGGGATCGATCCGCAGAATGGCTCGGAATGGCTCTTGGTGCTCTTGGCCCGTTTGTCAGTTTGGCAGCTGGCTCATAATTTGTAAGCCATATGACTGCGGGCAGGAAGTTGGCAATTGGCCATGGATGAGAGCGACGAAGGGGCGGAGCGCAAAGGCGATCCATTTAATTACTTATGTGGCAGGATACGGTGGCAGCCACCGATGCGATGCACCGGCCACTGTTGCCGCTGCCTCATAATCGAGTGACCAGATGGAGCTAATCAGCCATGGATATGGCCATTTATAAAAGCCAACAGTCAGCCTCTCATTCCATGGCAGTCGCTCGCATAAAATGCAAATTTGCATTTGCCAAAGCGATTAGTTCGTGTCGAGCAGCAAGAGCATTCGAGAGCAATAAAAATATTTGCCATTGCAGCAATGCAGCTGAAACAAAACTGAATTAATCAAGGGCAGGGGAAAGTGGGGGGCGAAGTGGCAAGTGACATCCGTTGCTCGTCAGCTTCCGCAGACTAACAGCAACACTCAGAGAAAAAAAAGTATGAAACTGGAAAAAAAATTTTCATATGTACTGTAACATATAACTAAAAAAACTATATTAAAGTATAAAATATTCCAACAAGGATTATAATATTTTTGATGGAAAAATTCTAAAAAAAGTTATACTTGGCAAGAGGTTTCTTAATATAAAGTCAGTTAAGTAATTTTTTTGACCATAACAATTTACAATAGAATTTAATATTAATATTTTCTAAAAATTTAAATTGGTATTTTATTAGTTATTGTGATAGATTTTTAATAGATATAAGAACACTGAACTAGAAAAAATAATTATTTTTCAAAAGTTTATTTTTTTAAAATTTGCAAATATGTTAAGAATAAATACTTAAGTTCCCTGAAAGACATTTGTTTAAAAATTAAAATTTTTTTTTAATCTCTGGTAAAAAAGACCATATAAGCCCTCAGAGTTTTGGGACGTTAGTTCCAATTTTTTTCTGAGTGCAGCACTTCATCGGTGCTGTTCTGTACGTTTTGCTTGGGGCCTCCCCAAAGACCGAACAACGGAAATGTTAAATGCCGCCAAGAGGCAACCGCCCCGACCCCCGAGTCCCCCCCTGGAGCCCCTGTCAGGCCCTTTCATTGATCATTGATTGAGTTTCGTTTCGTTTCGATTCGATTCGATTCGTTGGCTTGTGTTAGGACTCCCCTGGCCAGGTTTATTCGCATTTCCATTTGCCCAGCCCAGCCCAGCCCCGATTCCTGATGGCGACTCCCTTTGGAGGTATTTTTTTTTCAAGCTGCTGAATAGACATGTTGGCCATGTTTGTTGACCAGCTCGGAGCCAACTCCCTCCATCAGCTACTTATCGCTGCTGCCGCCTGTGTGCGCCAATGTGTGTCTCTGTGGCCATCTGCATTTGTGTCTGTAAGTGACTTGCGACATAAAGTGCTTTTATTGATGTTCATTTGGTAAGGCAATTTGTAGCATTTTGTGACATTTATGCGTCTGGGCCATTTAAATGCCATTATGCAATTTGTTGTCCATCTGTTTGGGTGGCGCAGGACGGATATGGAGAAAGGAATATAGGAATTAGAGGCAGGAGAGAAGTGTTGACAGCCATTGACCCCTCCGGTTAAGTGGAAATTCTAGTTAGATTGTCAAAGATACTTGGAGTGTTTGCCTAATGAGTTCGGATGAGATAATCTGCATAAGTACAAAAGCTACGAGTTAAACAAGAGACTTCAAATCAGGTTAATTATGATGGCATTTAAGTCAGAACAAAACCAGTTCACTTTAGTTAATCAATTTGAAATCATTTTATCGGAATATTTGACTTCTCTGAAAATTGTAGTTTGCTTATACGTAGGCTCCTATTCTAGTAAAAGGAATAAAGTATACTAACTAAAGTATTTCCTTTTTCCTGTTAGTTTTAATTACTTGTATTTTTTTTTGCAAAACCCAACCCTAATCAATTTCTAACTTAAAAATAAGATTTATTTGAGTGCTATTTCCTTTAAAGAAATCTTGTAAATCAGAAAACCAAATGTATTTGAAAAGTAATTCGAAAAATGAGGTTTACTTGTGTTCACATTATTCACTCTTTGACAGATCAGTTAACAAACCTTCACAACTCATTTCGAATCGATTAGGCCCACATTCAATTCGCATAAACTCGTGCATAAATTACACATCACATTTTATTTCATTTATTTGTCGACAGTTGGCATTCCCAACTGAGTTTGGCTTTCAACACTCGAAGCAAACCAAATCAACTGACCTGCCGCAACTTGATTTGTTTTCACATTTTTTACGAATAAAAATATTCAGCTAAACGTGAACGTCACTTGGCTTAAATATTCCGTTTTAAATTACTGGAATATTTTTTGTTTCGTTTTCGTTTTTTTTTTTTTTGTTTTGTATCTATGTGCTACACATTTAGGAGTAGAAACGAGTTTTCATAACCAGCAGTTGGGCAATCTCGGTTCTCTCCCACTCGACTGCAGCTCATATTCATTAATTTATCACCGCTGCGGGTTGGGTAACTCTGTGTATAAGCAGATATTTGGGAGCGTAAATGTTTGTGCTTTTCTGTGCTACCAATTAAGTGTGAAAAACCTTTTTGCTTCTCTATTTTTTTTCGACTGACTTGCGGCCTTGCCGCGATGCCAGTAACAGTTACTGTCACAGTAAGCGAAGTGGTAACCGCAGCAACGAGTTCGGTTTTGGATTACAATGAAAAATGGCTTAAAGGCGTCTGCGGAAGTGCCGGGCGATAATGATGGAGTGGGCCAACCGATTCCTGAAGAGGGTTTTTTAACTTTAAAGTGAAAGGTGGGAGTGGGGGCAGGTGAGCGGGGGCGCAAGGAAATTCAAGCCTTAATGAAGGCCGCTTTCGCCCGCGATTAATTAAAACAATTTATGAGGCAAATTCCTTGTGGGATTATCAAAAATGTTCATATAAATAACTGGGCAATAAATTTCTTTAAAGAAAAATTTATGTTGCCTTTGAAGTAATGCGTAAAAAGTTTATTTTTATAATGCAATTTATTTAAAATTATTTTATTTTAAATTTTAACCTCTTTTTTATTAAGCTGGATTTATTTTTCCGACTTAAATTTAATGAAATTTTAATTGGCCTATTCTTTAAAAATATTTATAAGTTTGTGATATTTAGTTTTAGGGCCAACTTGAGTATAAAATATTTTGAATACTAAATGAGTTCATGTATTTAATACGGCACTTTGGTGAGTTTCCTATATTAGGAGCTTTAAGTAAATTATATGCATGGACTTGCTTACAATTTATTATATTTTCACGCTACTTTGTTCTTTAAACAAGTGGATTAAGTAGATATGCATCGAGAATATTAAACCACTATTTTTAAATAAAAACCTAAACTATTTCGTAGGTAACGGAGGGAGGGAGCTAGACACTTAGCCTTCACCACCCGTGTTTGTCTTTCCCCTGGATTTTATTTCTTTTTTTCCATTCGATGAATATTTTATTCGCAATTGTTGTTGCTGTCTGCCCTATCTCCCCATAAATTTCACATTCTCCAGCCCGTACTTCTTTTATTTTTACTTGCTGTGTTCCAAATGATTAAATATGCAGAGTCGTAAATTCCATTCAAAAGTTTTTGGCACTCAAATCTCAGTGTGTATTTTTCAATCTTTTTTTTTCTGTTTGTTGTGGGTATGTGTTTTTTGCACCTCTAACTTGGCATTACGTGAGTTGTCTGCCCTGCAGAGACTGGAAGTCGAACTTTGAGAGGGAAACAAATCAATGTCTTTCGTCCAAGCCCCCAAAGTCCCACCAACCCCTTTCTAATCCATCGATGAAATTGCAATCGCGTGTGTATATGTGTTTGTTTTAATATGCGTTTAGCGTAGCGGTTGGTGAACACAAAAAAACATATTTTCAATATAAGGATTTATTTTATGAACTTCGTCTTTCAATCTGTATCTGAATAATGAAAATTATAGTAAACTATAATTTATGATTTCCCAAATTCTGTTTTATTTAGTTCTAATATTATTTTTTTTAGATATTGCCATGAAATAATTAAACATAGGTCTAAATTTTCTGATAACAACATAATATAATTTATGATTTTCCTAATTCTGTTCTATTTATTTTTCACATTATTTTTTAAATTATTTGGTAATAAATAATAAAATAAATAAGTCTCGATTTTTTTCTCTCTGCTGCTGTTGTTTTCCCAACATGCCACACTTCGATTTAGATTTTCCACCCAGCTACCACAATCCCCGCAGCACTATAAACTTCAACGAAATGCATTTGCGGTGAAGTTTTTTGTTTTTCTATTTTCTTTTGTTTTTTTTAGTTGCATTTGTCACAAGTTGTTGCTGTTGCTGGCGCTTCACTGTTTGCGCAACGTGTTTGCGGCTGTGTTTGCCCAGCTTAAGTTTATTTTCAGTTTCAACCAAAAAATAATATCTTGTTTACTTTCGCTTTGCAACCAAATCATATATTAAACAAATAAACGTTTTGTTCTATAAAATTGCCGTTTTCATTCTTAAAGCTGTTTGATCCTACCAAGGACACACTTAAAAAGCGCAATTTATTGGCCATATTTATTATAAATCATGGAGCGTAGAAATGGGGTAGAGCCGGAAAAAGGAGAAGCGGAAAATACGAAGAAAATGTCCACCAAGAAAAATACGAGAAAGCCAGAGTCTCGCTGATGCGGCTGTGTTCAAGTTGCCGCAATTTGTGGCATTGCTGCTCCTTCTTTCCCAACCACTTGTTTCCCCTCCTCTTTTCATACTATTTCAACTTTTTGTGGCATGGCGATTCGTCTAAAAATAGCTTTTCCACACGCTTTCAGTGTGTTAAAAATAACATAATATTTTTCATAGTTCTTATAGCTGTTGCTGTTGCACTTTGCGCTCACATTGAAGTAATGTGTTGCAAGTTCGCGTGTTGCCAAAGGGGATCGGAGGGTTCAGGGCGCTTGCAGCTAATAGTTAATAAAATGCCAGAATTCTTAAAGGCAGTCACAGTGCCCGTCCCTCTAAGCCAGTCCCGTCCCTTGGCCATAATCAAAGTCAACAGCAAATGTACCTGTTAGCAGGCGCAACACTCGCACATGTGTGTGCACCTGCCTGTGACTTGGCTTGACTTGAGGTTGAGCCGAGTTGACTTTGCCGCCTGTCATTTTACTCTGGCAAAGGGTATATTAATTGTTCTAAGGACTAATCGGAACCATGCCTAAAAATAATGTATATCCATATACAATTTAATTTTACAATATTATTTGTGTTTCAAGTTTTGCCTTCTTGAAACACTCAATTTCACATTTAAAGTAGAACTAGAGCTACGACTTAATAAAATTTTGAATGGTATAAGGATCTTAACCGTTTTAGTTGTTTTTCTTATGGGAAATATTTATTTCAAGACTATATTTTAATTGTTTAATACATTTTTGGTATTTGGTCATATCAGGATAAAACTGATCTTTAGTTACTTTCAGATACTTTAAATTTGTAAATCGTATAAATGTCTAAGAAGTATTAGTACTTTTTCTTATAGAAAATATATATTTTAAATTGTAATTTCTCAGATGTATACTCTCATTATTTCTTTATGATTAAAAATATTACAAAAATATTTTAGGTTTCAGATACTTCAGATTATATTAAATAATATGTGTTTGAATTGAAAGAGATATTAATATCCTATAGTGATATTTAAGGGCCAGAGTATTCCTCGTTTCGGTTTCTGGAGCTAATCTGCTCCTTGTGGCTTCCTCTCTCACCTGTGTTGTCTGTGGCTGACTTTAATGCCTGCGTGTCATGAATGGCATCGCAATGTTTCCACTTTAGGGCTGCCTGCACACATATGTACGTAGAGAGTTGGCTGATAAAATTATGACATATGAAACTTTGGCTGACATCGGGCTTAGTCCGGGGCGAAAAGACATGCAAAGCTGTCTGCTGTTTTGGGCTCCTTTTTGCCCTTTGTTTCGGCGTTTCCCCACACCATTTCGTTCTGGCCATAAACATGCACACTACATGGCCTGATAAAGCGACTCAGTTAAGTTGAGCTCCTCAACGTGCACTTGATTAAAGTGACTAAGAACTGGCGATTGGGGAGTTGGGGAGGGGGGGCATTAAAGTGGGCGGAAAGGGTCGAGTGTTCGTTGGGGTCACGAAATTTCCTAGGTAATTCCGTGGCAGCCGCAATCGTTAATGGGCGGCAAGCACATTACGTTACGTATACGCCGCATGGGCGTCGTCAGCACAAAACTTGTCGAAAGAAAAAGTGGCGGCCAAAGAAGAAAAAGCACCCAAGTCGAAGGACTCTCCCTTGAGAGCTGATGTTGTCATTGTCCCTGCACATTTGGTGTTTTAATTAAAACGAAATTAACTCGCAAGCGTGGGGCAGATGTTTGTGGCAGTTGCGGACGAGTGGACGCGACCACGATGATGTAAGCCACATTTTTAATATAAATTGTAATAAGTTAAAAATTACACTGTGGCTGAAATGCAATTACCAGATGTGAGTGCTTGTTGAGGAAGCGAAAGTCAATGCATATCAAATAACAATAAAAAGGAAAGAAAACATGATGATTGCATGTCGCCACTCACGAGTTGAAGTTCTTTTACAAATTTATTATTAATTTTACCAGTATAAGGCGAAATTCACTGAAAGTTTGACTTGGTATCAGAAAAATCTCACTTTGACTTGAAATATTAAACCAAAAATATGGTTTATTATAAAAAAGAGTTTGTAAACTCTCATTTTATTTACTTTGAGATCCTGAGGTACAGAAGAACTTAAGGCTAAACATTTTCTGCTACACTTTCTGAGTTTCTGAACGATCTCCCATAAGATTAGTTTGAAAGTTCAAACCTTCTCTCATATATTCACACCATTCTTTCCAATCTTTTTACACCATATTGCCATCGGATTTCATTTTTCCTCTCTTTGCTCCCAGAAAGTGCAGAGAATTCGCGCGAGCAAGTTGATGATGATCCGATTAAAACTCTTATCATTTAGTTATTCCACCCACCGACATGAATATCCCTATAGTGCAGCAACTTAGATTGCCCATAGAGAGAGGGGCAGGGGGGGGCGGATTCGAGGGGCGGGAAGCTGAAGTAAAATAAATTCTGTTAACAGAAGAGGCAACAGAAAAGGGGCAACCAAGTCCGGCAAAAAGGCGCAACGAAGCGGCAACAAAGTTTCAGTTTCAGCTTTTTTATATATATATATATATATATTATATTTTTGTTTCGCCAACTCTTTATGCAAAAGGGTGTAAAGAGGAGAAAAAATGGGGGAGAAAGGGGGGCCGGAACAAAAGGCCGACCAGGGCTACAAATTTCGCTGGCTTTGAATAAGTTGGCTTTTTGTTTCAGACCCGGCCGCCCATCTTATAAATAAAAACATATTTATGCAAGGCTAAGACCAAGGATAAGGATGATCCTTTTCGAAACTGCCGGATAAGTGCTGCAGCAACTTTGGCCCAGAACAAAGGGGCTGCGGGCAAAGTGGCAATTTTTATGTATTTATTTGCCGAGCCTCGGGGCAAAAGAGGCGAATGCAACTGCGGAATGAAATTTATTGCAGGTCGCGACGTTTTTTGTAATTAAATGTTTGGTCAGTGGGCAAACTTTAACTCGACTCCGGGCAAAAAACAATGTCTCGGAGCTGCCTGAAATCCAAATTGCAACAAGCTCTTGGCCGCATCAATTTCGTAATAAATTCTCAGAGCCAAAAGAATACAGCGAAAAAATGAAGGTATTTGGCCTTGATTGTGGGCGTGGTCGTGGCCAGCCCCTCTCTGTGTTGCACAAAGTTCTTTCGAAATGCTCGGCATAATTTAATTGCTTTGTTGTTGCTGCGTTTTTTGAGTTTCTTCCGAAACGCCCTGGAAACATGCAAATTAACTACAATTTTGATTTTATTTGATCCCCAACTGCCTCTCTAAAGCCACAGCTCAAGTCAAAATAATAGTAGATCTTATATGTTTAAGTAAATTTGAAAATAATTTCATTGTTAAAATGATTGTTAATGCAATAGTTAAACAAATTATTATTTGTTTTTGGATATAATGATGTATTTCTATTTAAAAAGCTAAAATAATATTGAAACCCTTTTTTTTTGGAATTTCGAAAGGAAAGAATAATAATGCCTTTACCCTTTTTTTGGGCCAACTACTATAATTTTGAAAAACATTTTATGTGTTCTTTGTCTGCCTCTTCATCGAATGCGAAATTTATGCTTTTGTTTGTTTTGATTTGTTTTATGTTATTTCCATCAGCCTTGTTTTTTGTGTTTGCTGCTTTAGTTTTTGTTCTTGTTTTATGATGTTATAAGCCGCTAATTTGGTTAATTATGGGTTTTTGATTGTCATTCTCCGTATCAAAGGGGGTTTTAAAGAATACCAAAGAATTTGCCTCTGATGTCATAACGTGAAGTCATGTGTGTGAGAGAGAGATGTTGAAGGTTTTTGGCCAAAATAAATAAACAAAGTCAGGCAAGCTGTTGGACTTTTGTAGAATAAATTAATATTTTTCATTTACCATGAACACATTCTGATAAGGCAAACCAAAAATAAAATGCTTATACCATGTTTGAGTAAAGCAGCTTGACAGACAATTTTCAAATGCATGCATTTTTATTTTAGTATGCATTTATTTTATGCTATTTTTCTGCATTTTACGTTTGTGAATTTTCCTATTGCTCATTGTTTGCAGTTGCCGTTCTGTGTAAAAGGGAAATTGAAAATTTGAAATTTTGCTTATGCCAGCTGGCTGGCAACTTCAATTGTATTCAAATATTGCCGACATAAATTATCATTTTGTGAGCCAAAGTGCATACAGTGCAACTTCCTACCTCCCACTTTTTGTGTGGGCTGCAGTGGCCTTGTTACTAATAACCTCAATCCGAGTTACACACACAAACACACGCCCACACACACACACACACACCACCTCTCTTGGCCATCTTCCATTTGTTGTTAAAAGGGTAAAAGTCTTCGGGGGGTTCTCATGTTTCTCGCCGAGAGTTTTCCCTTTTTCGGTTTCACTTTTCACCAGTCGAGTTCTCAGATTCGGATTCATGTGCATGAAGCAAATTACCAACAATTTAACCAGAACCGTTAAGACAGAGAGCCACGTTCATTAGCCATCGGCTCCTGCTCCTGCTCCTCGCATTTCCGCATCTGTGCCAGCCATCTATCTACGGTCATCTACGATCCCCAGCATCCTATCTCCTATCTCCCATCCCATCCCCAGCCATCCCATCCTATCAGCTACAAATTGTATCGAGTGCAATGCATAGAATTTATTGCTTCCTGCCACCGCGCGATGCCAAAACCCAAAACTGCGACTCGAACTCAAGCCGAAAACTAAAAACCGCCGACGAATGCAGCAGCTGCTGAAGCTAGACTGGCAATTATGCCATTTGACATAATTCATAACTGGCGCTGCAACGGCACACTGAGAAAAATAGGCATAGACTTGGGATTTTGGTGAACTACAAAGCAATGTTGAAAAATCTCCTAAATCTGCATTGGGGATTTGGTTGTTTTATCTTTGTCACTATGGAATCGCCTACTGCAGGTTGTTAATAAGCCACCATATTTCATTCCATTTCCTCCTCAATTAAGTGGTTTAGTTATCCGCAAGATAAAACGATTTTTATTATTTAGTTTTGTCGCTGTGCACTAAACGTCCAGTGCAACCAGTTTGGGTAGCCAACTCTGATTCCCGGCCTTTGTTATCAACAATTTATGCGAACGAAAGTTGTTTGAACTGCGTCTTGGCTGCTGCTACAACTGCAACTGCTGCTGATGATGATGAGTATCAGTGGTTACATGAGGGAGATCGATGAGGGTTTTTCGCAAGGGGTTTCCACGATGCCATCCAGCAGGAAACTCTTCCTCCAGCTGACCATGTTGCCTTTGCCTGGTTTCTCCTGGGAATCAGGTTAGCCTGGCTTGGAGAGAGAAACCATATTTCTTCGCTTCTTAATAAATTGACAAAAGTTTGTCATATGCATTGTTAGCCAAGAGCCCCTTGGGCACAGTTCGCCCCCCCTTAGACCCCCCTCCCCACGCCCCTGTGGCAGTAACCCCCTTCGAGTTGGCCTATTTACCCGCTTCAACTCCGAGTGGGTGGCTCTGGTCGTTGGCTTTGACTGTGCCAAACTGCAACTGCAACTGTAGTTATGCTGTTTTGATGAACTTTGGGTTGCAACTGTGAAAATTCCTCATTTTCCCGATATTTTCCCTCTTCCTCTTTCATCCATGCCCTATAACCTGAGCTTATGGCTACCTATTGAGGTATATGGGTTAGAGAAGCAACTGGCAATAGGCGGATGGAATGCACCTAGAGATTCAAGTGTGGTATATTTCACACATACTTTATGAGCTATAAGAGTCATCAGCGTTTTTACAGCCAACATGAACATAAAATTAAAGTAAAAAAAAAATTATCGTATAATAACTTACAAGAAAACTATCGCTCAAATACGATGAAATTAATTTAAAACCGCGCATCCGTAATTTATATGTGTATTGGAGTTTTTAATGAATGATCCGATTTTCTTGCCATAAGTTTCTTTTAAACTTGTTGAAAAACTTACAACCTTAGAGTAGCTGAACTTATTATGTGTTCCCTATATTTTAGAATATTTACCATTCGTTTGGTTGCCCTTCTTTTCTTTTCGAAGTTTCCCAACTTTGCCGACTGCTTTTCATATTATGAACTGAAACTTGCGCACAAAGGGCATTTGAAAATTGCTTGCCGCAAAGAATCCGCTGCTGCCCCTCTCAATTGTATGTTGAAGAATTTAATTAAAGTAGCACCAAAGTCTGGACTCGTCTGTTTTATTTGGGTGAAAAGAAGAACACAACTGCAGTTGCATTCAACATGAGCAACGGCAAACAAGACTGCTGGCTCTAATTACCTGTGCATAAACTTTTCTCAGTAAATGTTCATATTTATATTTGTAGTTGAGCCATTTTTTCGAGGTTTTTGTTGCTTTGTGAACATGCAACACAGCAACAGTTGCTGCTGCCACGGCTGCCAGTGCAATGTGTTCTAGTTGTTTATGCATTATTCACATATTTATGCTGCATGCTCAGTTTCAGTTTCAGTTCACTGGGCTTTATTTTTACTTTCAGCTTACTGCAAATGTGGCACATGACGACGGCACAGTTTGCCATCAACAAAAGGAGAAAGGGTGCCTCTTCATATTTGTTTGGAAAACAGGCAGGAATCCCCGCTGGTGTGCCAAAAGTTTTCAGCAGCCAGCCAAGAATTTTCACTTTTCTTTGCTGCAGGGCAGCTGCAACATTGCATGCCGCATGCAACAATAAACAAAGGCAGCAGCAGGTTACAGCCTTGTTACTGATTATTGTTATTTGTCAATGATTTAATTCCGATTCGACTTGATTGACAGACACTCGAAAGTCTGCCCCAATCATTTGCCAGTCACTTCAGACTGTTGCAATTGCAACTTTGGCAACTTGCAGCAGTTCAAGGTTACCCGTAAACAAAGGGCCCAAAAACTTGTTAGTTTATCGATTATTGTCTAGCCGAAATTCATCAATGTAGTTGAATTAAAATTGGGGTTTTGCTTTCGATCTGAGCATCTTCCTCTAAGGCTCTGTAGTACGAAATTGCGTTTTACATGCATGGCCGCAAAACTAATTACCAACTGAAAGTGTCAAGCCATTGAGGCTGCCTCTTGTAGTCGAGTGTTCATTTGGCTGGAGTTCTCTCGGTTCAAGTGTCAAGTTGAAAAAGTTTGTCGGCAACAAAGGCTGTAACAGAAAAAAAGGCAAAGTAGACCTACACAAAATGTTCATACGTAACTTTAAGTGCAGCAGACAACATGAAAAATTTACAAAACCAAAAAAAAAAATCACAAAAATGAAATAGAAACAGAAGAGGAAAAGCAAAAGAAGGGTGTTCAGTTGAATAAAGAAACCTTGAATACCCTGTAAAAATAAAAAAGGTGCAGCATTTACACGTTTTTTGATTGCTCGCAAATATATTAATGCATTAAAAGGAAATCAAAAACGAATAATCACACCAAAGAATCATAAACACCATTTAAATTAGAGCCCATTAAAACCATGACATAAACTATAGCGCAAATACTGATTCCGTAAAGTTGTTAAAAGGGGTATGAAAAAGACGAAAGTTATTAAAAATATATGTGGAAAGAACATAAACCACAGATAATAGACTGAGAGAACAAAATTTAACTATCAAAATTGTAATTAAATATGAACTTTCAAATATGTGTTTTCGATTAGTGCAATCTAAACAGTTGTTGTTTGCTTTTTTTGTGTTGAAGGGGCCATTCCTTTTACGATTTTTATTTTACTGGTAGATGTAGAAACTATATTAATTTGCCTAATTTTTGTGTTTATTTATTCTATATATTAAATAATTTTCTAAATCCACGCTTGCCATAAGTTTTTAAGACTTAACTAAATATATTTTGGCTATAATACTTGTTACCAATGAGCCAGACAATTGACAATAAAACTCAATTTATTTTATCTTTGGTACTAAAAATGGCACTTAAAATGTAAATTAAATATAAAAATTACACTTAAAATAACTATATATCACACTCCTTGGTTTTCTTCAATAGCGAATTTGGTAATTGTTTTCAGTGCAAGAAAACAAATTTTTCTATTTAGTTTTTTTGTAGCTGTGTCGTTGAAAAATGGCTGCAACATAAAAATTGACCTCAGCGACAAAAGGCGGCCAACGACGCCGGCAACTTTAGGAAGCGAATACAACTGGCCAAAAGGGGTTGGTGGGGGGGGGACTGCCCAGGGGCGGAGCAGAGCAGGAGGGGGCGAAGGGGGCGAAGCACACACTCAAAAGTAGAGCAGCAATTGCAAACTGGCCCGGACCAAGTCGTAGAGGCAAACAACAACAACAACCGGCTGGGCAAACGCGATCAACAACCCAGCGAATAAACGAACATATTGCAACCAAGTTTAGGGGCTTGGAGATATGGAAAAGCGGGCGATGCGGGGGATTGGGGGTCGTGTCTTTGGTGGACAGACAAATTACAGTAGCCAGATTTTCTCGTCTTCAATGTTGTTTTGCATTTTGCACTCGGGCCACGCCCAACGCCCCCCTGTTGTTGTTATTATACCCTTGCAGAGGGTATTATAATTTTGGTCAAAAGTGTGCAACGCAGTGAAGGAGACATCTCCGACCCTATAAAGTATATATATTCTTGATCAGGATCACCTCCTGAGTTGATATAGCCATGTCCGTCTGTCCGTCTGTCCGTCTGTCCGTCTGTCCGTCTGTCTGTCCGTCTGTCTGTCCGTCTGTCTGTCCGTCTGTCTGTTTCTACGCGAACTAGTCTCTCAGTTTTAAAGATATCGAATTGAAACTTTGCACACACCCTTCTTTCCTTTGCACGCAGTATATAAGTCGGAACGGCCGGGATCGGCCGACTATATCCTATAGCTGCCATATAACTGAACGATCGGAAATGCCATAACTTTGGTGTTTGTAAAGTTAGGAAGTTGGGATTTTCTATGGGTTTTGTATTTGGCTAATCAATCCGACATGCCGAATTTCATAAGGATCGGCCGACTATATCCTATAGCTGCCATATAACTGAACGATCGGAAATGCCATAACTTTGGTGTTTGTAAAGTTAGAATGTTGGGATTTTCTATGGGTTTTATATTTGGCTAATCAATCCGACATGCCGAATTTCATAAGGATCGGCCGACTATATCCTATAGCTGCCATATAACTGATTGATCGGAAATGCCATAACTTTGGTGTTTGTAAAGTTAGGAAGTTGGGATTTTCTATGGGTTTTGTATTTGGCTAATCAATCCGACATGCCGAATTTCATAAGGATCGGCCGACTATATCCTATAGCTGCCATATAACTGATTGATCGGAAATGCCATAACTTTGGTGTTTGTAAAGTTAGAATGTTGGGATTTTCTATGGGTTTTATATTTGGCTAATCAATCCGACCTACCAAATTTCATAAGGATCGGCCGACTATATCCTATAGCTGCCATATAACTGAACGATTGGAAATGTCATAACTTTGGTGTTTTTAAAGTTAGGAAGTTGGGATTTTTTATGAGTATTAAGAATGCATCATATGAATAATTTTGGAGAATATAATTTACAGAGTATTCTGCAAGGGTATATCAACTTCGGCTCCGCCCGAAGTTAGCTTTCCTTTCTTGTTTAAGTTGATGTTGCTGCTGCTGCTGCTGCTGCTACACGCGCTGAACATGTTTTTTGTGGTCCGACTTTTCATGGCTCTATCTTTTTGTTGTGCCTGTAGTTTTTTTTTTCTAATGCTCTCAAGAATGTGGTTTACTTTTTGGATGAGTTAACAAGCTAGCCGCAGTACATGTGCTGGCCATTGTTGCCGTATGCACACGAATACACCTCGAATTTGTCATAGAAGGTGTTTGCTCTAACAACTCGTACATCAGATTTAAGTGATAATTTAAGTCAAATTCGCGACGTGACTTAAAGCGTAAATCAATTTATGTTTACTTCTTGAACTCTCCCCAGGAAATTTATGTCTCATAAATTTTGAAGTATTTTGTAAGCTTTTTTGATTTAATACTTTGCAAATTACTAAAAACTATGTTTTACCTTATTTGCTCGTTACAGAAAAGCTTCTGAATTGGTTTTGCCGCATCTCAACGTGTTTTTTTGGGTAAGTTTGGGATAAAGAAATATAAGGTCTATTTATTTATGTACTTTTAAAACTTAAAAAATATATATTTGTTCATAAAATTGTGGTTTGTTAATTGTGTGGTGCATACAAAAAATAAGTTAATTTGGGGAATAATGACCTAAAAGATAAGCCTAGCCCAAGTATTTTATGACTCTTGATTCTTTTTATATGTCATTCCTCGTCAAGTAAAATTAAAAGAATTTTTTACTGTTTTTTTCTCTGAGGATAGCAACAAAAAATCAATAAAATAGTTATTGTTGAACATTTTCTATGCTAGTAAATTTATTAAAGTCAGGACGTATGTTATATGTATTTCATTACAAATATTTTTAAGACACATAAATGGCGGATGAAGAATAAATGTTCTTAGTGCGCTTTAAATTTTTTATTTTGGAATTTGATGGCTGTTCCCATTTTGCACTGGCTTGGCACAAGTTCGAGTGCAAGAGCCATGGCATTGCCATTTCCTTGCAGTTTATTAAAAATAAATGCAAATCAAATGCCTGAAACCAACTCTGTGCCAAATGTGTCAATTGAGGAGAATCCCCAACACGCTCCATCTCCCTCTTCTCCCCAATTTCCGTCTCTTTCGGTTGGTGCTAAGTGCGTTGGCCTAACGGCAACTTTCTGGCTTATTTATGTTTGTGGCAGCTGGCACTGGCTCATATGGTAATGAGGCCTAGTTCTGTTGACCATAAACAGATTATGAACAAATACTGCATCCACTCACTTTTATTTTTTTATTGCCAATGGCCGCGAAGGAGATGCTTTCAATTTGAGTCATAAGAAGGCATTAGCTTGATTATGGCCATGGCAGAGTGTTTAATACGCACTTGATGCCACATCTTACCCTGGAGATTTTTTGGCCAACAAGCTCTGTGAGGCGTGGCCCCATTTGCCGCTGACGTCTTTTTCGGTTTGCTGAAGTGATAAAGGGGCAGGGGCAGGGGAGAGGGAAGGGGGTTCCGACCTGCCCACGCTTTTCGAGATTTATGGCCAAGTGTGCGCTCGGCGTCAGCGTCGCTCATTCTCAATCTAAATCTGAATCTGACTCTGATGGTGACTTATTTATGTGACTGGCGGGCTGCTGTTGCTCTCTCAAGTGGCGTGGGCAGCTCCGCGGCTCAAAGTGCTTTTCGCTGCCTTTCTGCGCGTTTTTCGGCAGCCCAAAACGGTTGCAAAGTGTTCTGGTCCAGAGAAAAAAATATAGGAGATATGTTTGTTGAATATTCTATTTTTGCATTGTGTTTTTGAGCTACACTGTGGTCTAAACAAAATTACAATAAATAACTTAGCCTTTTGGAAAAGATTTTTGTGAGCTGAATTCGAAACAATAATTTCATAGCAATTCAAGATTTTTTTACGGAATTAAGCTTAGCCTAACTTCCCAAATGTTTCATTAAACAAAATTTGGGGTAAGAAGAAGTAGCTTTCTTCTGACAATAACAAAATTTAAAACATTTAAAATTATTTGAAACGAGGACGGAAGCTAACTTCGGCAAGCCGAAGTTTTAATACCCTTGCAGACTTTGACGAAATTGCTAAAAGTGAAAAAGTAGCGAAAGGAATAAGGTATACATAAGTAAACTAGATTAGCATCGTTTCAAGTCAATTGCTTTTATACTGCAAAAATGTCATATACAAATAGAAAAAAAGGGATACTTTCGCAGCCTTTAACAATTTTTCCTATCTCCTTTAAGATGTAGACTTCCGAGCGGCAAGCGCTTTTACCCTAATCAAGATATGCGTAAATAAATAAGAATTGGAAAATTTTATGTTAGTAGCTTACACACTGCGCGAAATATTCTGATAATCATCAAATTTGGACCGATTTCACCCTATTGTTCCTATGGGAGCCAAGGGATATAGACGTCCGATCGGCACGCGCTTTCACCTTGATCAAGGTATGCGTAAATAAATAAGACTTGGAAAAATGTATGTCAATAGCTTATACACTGCGCGAAATATTCTAAAAAACATGAAATTTTGACCGATTTCACCGTATTGTTCCTATGGGAGCTATATGATATAGACGTCCGATCAGCACGCGCTTTTACCCTGATGAAGGAATGCATAAAAAAATACGATTTGAAAAAATGTACAGCAATAGCTTTTACACATCGCGAAATATTCTGAAAAACATCAAATTTGGACCGATTTTACCCTATTGTTCCTATGGGAGCTATAGGATATAGACGTCCGATCGTCACGCGCTTTTACCCTGATCAAGGTACGCATAAAAAAATAAGATTTGGAAAGATTTATGTCAATAGCTTTTACACTGCGCGAAATATCCTAAAAATCATTAAATTTTAACCGATTTTACCCTATTGTTCCTATGGGAGCTATAGGATATAGACGTCCGATCGCCACGCGCTTTTACCCTGATCAAGGTATGCATAAAATACTACGATTTGTAAAGATTAATGTCAATAGCTTTTACACTGCGCGAAATATCATAAATTCTTGCAAGATATATCCAATTGTTCCTATGGGAGCTATAGGATATAGACGTCCGATCGGGGCGATTTTCAAACTTGATCTGCGTACACATGTTGTAGGACGATTGTGAAAGTTTCAGATCGCTAGCTTTTAAACTGAGCTCGCAAACGGTATTGAAACAGACGGACAGACGGACAGACGGACATGGCTATATCGACTCCCCTATTGATCCTGATCAAGAATATATATACTTTATGGGGTCGGAAACGTCTCCTTCACTGCGTTACAAACTTCTGACCAAAATTATAATACCCTCTGCAAGGGTATAAAAATATTTAAAATTAAAATTTTAATAGCTGCAATAGAAAATATATTTCTACATAAAGTCAAGTTTTTCCTTGTATTAGCCCATAGAAAGTTCAAAACTAATGGCTTAACCATAGTGACAAGTAGGTCTAGTAAATATTTAGATTAGCAGTAATGCAATACAATAACATATATTTGTTACTTTGAAGCTTTAAATAAATTCCGATTTTTTCCAGAAGCTTTTTCTCCGTGCACCGCGTTTCCCTTTAGTGAAATTAGTTAGCCGCGTTCCGAACTCGTAATCTTTGATTTATTGCTAATTTCGGCAGCGAGAAATTCCCTTAGCTGTGGCAGTTGCAATTCGGTAGCATTTTGTTGCTTTGACACCAATTGGTGTTTTCGGCTGTCAGTGGCACGCTATTGTGCATTGTTGCCGCTGTTGCTGCTGCTGATGTTGCTGTTGCTAGTGTTGCATGTCAGTCACTCAAATGACAGCCAGCGAACTTCGTGTTCGAGTTCGCGTTGTTGCTGCAGAAGCTGCGCGGCAGTTCAGTCCGCCTCAAGTGGCCCACTGAAGGTCAGGCAATTGGTGTTGCTGTTGCTATTGCTCCCATTGTTGCTGCTAATGTTGCTGCTGTTGTTGTTGCTGCCACCATTTATTGCATCCGAAAAGTGATCGAAACAATGTGTTAAGAGCCCTCGAATTTGAGCACTTGAATGGTCAATGTCGCTATTGTGGTCACACTTAATATTGTTTATTTTTATAATTTTTTGTTGGTTAATAATAAAAGTTTAGGCTACAAACATTACAAAATTTGTGGGCTTATACCAGAATTTAACTCATATTGAATATAAACACATTTCAACCAAAATATAAATAAATTAGAAAAGCAAAAAGACATTCTTTAAATAAATTTCCAGATTTCCATAAACTAATTACATAATATTGATTTTGAATAACTATTTCCATCGCCAGCTTATATTTGGACAAAGTAAATAAAACTTTAAATTGATTTTCTGTTTGCAACAAAATTCGTTTTACTGTCGCCGTACATTATGAATTATTCTATTGCTATTGAATATTGATGTCCCAGCGAAATTCCATGACTCAATCTTAAGCAATTTTGCTTGCCAAAAAGAAAACGAAGCAAAAACAATCAAAGAGTCAAACAAAAACAAAGCATTTGGCATATCATGAATATTTTATGAACTGAACCCAAACCCGTTTCGTTCGCCACTCGACTTTAACTTCAACTTCATCTTCGTCGGCGGATTCGTTCGACATTTTTCGCGCCGGCTCACTCACTCGCCCTCATTACAAAACACAAATCATGCATTGCGTTTACTTAACGGTTAACAAAAAGCTGACAAATTTATTGTCGCCGCTGACATAAATATCGGTATCAGACTTCTGACCCACTGGAAATGTGTCAGGCGGCGGTGGCTGTCGCGAATTTGCCAAAAGATCGTGCCGTAATTGACATATATACGGGTATATAGTATATCGCCATATATCAGGTTCTCATTATGCATGACTTGGGCCAAGACAAAAGGCTGAAATGGCGGAGAGAAACCGCTTGAGAAAATAATCAAAAGCGTTCTCCGGAGTGTTTGTGTGGTCGTCGCTGCAAGATCAAAGGCATAAATACATGAAACTTACTTTTAATGAGGGTCACATGGCTTTCGGTTGTATTTTCCTCTGAGGTTTATCATTTTGAGTTAACTAATTTTGGATTCTTATCTTGGTTGTGACACAAAAACAAAACATTTAGCTCAATTAATATTTCCCAACGGGAATTGTTAAGCGTGTGATCCACTTAAAGTTTTTTAAACCAGTAGCAACAATGAATTTGTCATTCTCCAACATTTCACTTTTATAATATTCTTTATTAATATAATCTTAAACAATTAGAGATGTCAAAACAAAGCTTAATATGGTTAATTAAGTTTATTGACATAATGGTTTTGTAAAATAATTTGAAGCATCTTGGGCATTTTCAATTGAAAACACCACAGCCAATGTTTATAGAGATAAAAAAAAAATCGAAACAATGTTGTTTGATATATCTCGACTATGTTCAAAATTACTATGCAATAAATGCGATTTATGAGAACTGAAAAAAACATTTATATATTCTCAAAAATATTAATGAACCGTAAAATTGTGCAATAAATTTTATTTATATTTATGTTGAGAAATTTCTTTTTATATTTATGGGCAGCTGAAGTGTGTTTTTTGCAGTCTTTCACTTTCCGCTTTTGTGGCCTTTATTTGGTACTATCTGATTAATTTTATGCATATTTTGTAGCTATCTTGCTAATGAACTGCTAAATGCCAAAATTGGGTTCTCAAGTCGCGTCTCAGAAATTTCACTTTTCCAGCAGAGCATTGCAAATACAAAGTCCCAACCGGTTACACACAATATCTAGTTTAAATTAATTTCTTTCCCCAGCTCTGCCCGCTTTGTTTTTTTTTTTGCCAATTTTAATTAAAACATTTCGGCTGAGTGAAAGTTTTTCCCCTTCGCATTAGCAGATCTGGCTTGTTTTTGCTTCTTTAATAGTCAATTGTCAGCTTCCGTTCTGCAAAGCAAAAAAGAGTCGAAAAGGCAGAGAAAGACGAAGATGAACAAAAGACAATTTTAATTAAAGCCCAAACAATGCACAATTTGTGGGGAATTAAGTGGCATTTTTCCACTTGACAGACCGACGAGCGAAATGGCCAAAATGTGCAAAGCCAACAAATTGTGTAGCCAGTTAATTAATTGTCTTAATAGTTCACAGATGTTTACAGTTAAATCTGTATGTTTTTGTTTTCGCTTGTTGTTTGGATGATCTTTTCATCATGCTGACTTCATTTGAATGATTTTATTTTTTCGCTCGCCCAGCTTGTGTTTAAGCACTTGAGGTGCTTCAACGTCCGAGTTTGGAGCTGGAAATGTCCTTCTGCTGAGCCAGCGAATTCTTCGGAGTACATTGACTTTGGCTTTAGCTGTGGCTTTTGGCCTGCAGTTCGCTTTGGCCAGCAACCATGGGCTGAATTTAACACCTTTTTTGTTACTGCCGCGCATGTAAAGGCCCAAAAGCAGAACTAGACAGAGTCGCAGTGCCAACAATGGCTGTTGCTGTTGCAGCTGCCGCAACAATGACAACAGCAACATGGGAGCAGCAGCAGCAGCAGGAACAGCAACATCCATGGGCAAAACCCTTTAAAGGACAGCGGCAATGCACTCAAAAAACTGACGACCCAAGAGCATGAGTCGGAGATCGTGACGTGACGTGATGCGACTGACGAGCAGAAAACGGACAACCATCCGCATTTAAGTCTCAAATTGATTCTCCCCAGACAACAATGCGACCTTGCTTTTCTTGCAGTGCACACAGAGAGAAAATATTAACGAAATCGGTCGGAAATTCGAAGATATTGCATTAGTTATTTCTAAGCTTTAAGTAGTTTGTCCAGAAATAAAAATGTATTGTGCCCTACTCAAATATATAGCTTTAAGCCACATTTATTTTCTATTGATTTCTTTTTTTTTAATTTGTTTATTAGTTGCATTTTCAAACCGCCTTTATTGATTGTTAAATGTATATGCTTATTTAAAATCTATTTTTACCATTAAAAAATAAATTTCGATTTATGTCGTCTAAGAACTATTTTAAATTTTGTTTCTGCGTATCTTTTTTATATAGGTGTTTGGTAATGAAACATCTTCTATCATATATCTCATCCTTTGAACATTAAATTTTAAATTCTTCAATTTCTTATATAATTTAGAATAAAGAAATGCTTTTTAAGACTTGCCTTTTAAAGTCTCTAATCTCTTTGTGTTTCTCTCCGTGCATCGGTTCTAAGCTGCCGTGGTTGCAATCTGGGCCCGGCAGCCCCTTAGAGACTTGACAATTGTTGGCCATAAAAGTGCTAAGCAGTTGGCCATTGGGCCCAGCATTAGAGCCACGCACAGCGGCCGCATCAACGAAAGTATAAACAAAAGACTTGGGCAACAAACTTGACCCACCCGGGCCGCTGCCGCTGCCGCTCTTTGCTGCAGCACCTAAACAATGGCGCGTGCTGCGGTTTAAAGTTATAGCCAAAGCCAAAGAGTCAGAGCCTGTTTTGGGCTGGCAATTGCGTAGAGTGTTCGCTGCCCAAAACCTGCTCTGGTCATGAAACTTACTGCACATTACTGCCATCGAGTTAGTTCTGCTTTCCGTGGTGTGCTGCTGTTGTTGTCGCTGCGATCTAATAAAGTCAGGCCAAGTCAACCCGGGCCGTGTGGCTAACGAAAGTTATTTATGCACGAGCCAGTCTACTTAGGCCGGCCTGCATGCGTCATCGGTTGCTGTTCATAATTTATGCCAAGTCTTGGGCCTCAGCCAACCAGCAACTGGCAACTAGCAACTAGCAACCAGCAACCAAAGTTGCTGGCGTGGGTGTTAATGGCAAACAGAGCGGCAACAACAGCAGCAAAGACACAGAAAAGCTCGGCTGTGTGAGTGTGTGGAAAACTGGCAAGAACGATGCCGTAAAATAATTCGACAAGGAATTACCCAACAATAACGTATATTGGGGTAATTCAAATAAAATTGAGCAAAATCTTTTAGAGTTTAGAGTTTTATATTCGGAAATAAAACGCCAATATATATTTATTTTTCTGCGATAAATAAAATACAATACCATTTAATGCTTTTGGCTTAAATTTAAGAGAGATCGTTGTGTGGCAAGAGTGGGTATAATATTAGGAAAATCTATAAATGACTTGTTACGGATATATTTTTAATTATTATTTTTAAGCAATTTTGCTCGTAATGTAAATTAATATGTAAATTCACATAATGATTCATCTAAGACCACTTTTTGAAAAAGTGCTTAGATTTTTAATTTATTTAAAGTTATATAATACAATTTGAAGCTATTGACTTATTAAGCTGCAAGGTACGAGGACAAACGGTCAAAAGATTTCCTCATTTTTATTTTAAAAAAGTTGAACAGAAATCAATCTCAACCTGATCTAAATTTTTATTGTCCTAACTTTTATAGCAGGCAATTGCCAATATAAAACGCAGTAAAAATATACTCCTTTGCTCAGCAAAAAACAGGGTACACGACAAGAACAGCGGAGTATAATAGAACAGCAGCCATACTGGCACAAGAGCAGCTCCAAAGGGTCGACGACTTCAGCGCCCGCATTGGAGGAAGGAAGCCCGGCGCGGCAACAGTCGTAACTGCAACTGCAACAGCAGCAACTGCAGCAGCAACAGCAACAGCAACAGCAGCAGCTGGCAATGGCATAAAGCAAACAAATGGAAATTGTTTAAAGCCAGCTTTGGTTTATGGCCTTTTGCATGGAGCCCGGCTACTGCTAATTGCAAAGGAATGTCCAAGTCCGCAGCAGCGGGCGTGGGCAGCTCTTGGTTTGCTCTTGGCCACAGTTAATTGCCAAAAGATAGGGGCAGCCAACAACGAAGGTCCATCCTAAAATATATATGCTTGTTCCTACTATAAAACTATTGCAAACACGCTATTAACTTCAAACCACATTTTATAAAGGAAAACCATTAAGGATGTCCGTGAACTTACAAAGAAAATCTTTTAAAAATCCATAGCTATCTTATGAAATGTTTTGCAAATCCAGTGCAATCTTAAAAAGGTTTTACTAAAATGCACTGTTTAACACTATTTTTATTTTAGCAAGCCAACATTACATTTAATTTGTACTTCTTAAATTATTCATTGAAGACATCATAACATTGCAAAATTATCATTATTATTAACGTTTGATTTTATAAAGTTCATACAGAAGCAGAAAGTACGAAAATGCATAAACCAATAATTTGTATTGTAAAGTAAAAAAAACCGAAAATAAAACTAACTCCTTTGGTTTGAGGGCGGGAAGCTGAACGCCTTGAAGGACTCGCCCGCTCCGCCAAAGAACTTCGACTGGAACTCCACCCAGTGGAGGCGCAGGGTGTGCAGGAAGGCACTCAATCCCTCCATCATCACCAGAATGGCCACTGTGAGGATGGCCCAGGCGAAGAAGGAGGCCATGAGCATGGGCACGCCGTAGTACAGCGGCAGGTTGTTGTGGAAGCCCTTGTTGAGGACCATGTGCCACAGGACATCCGACAGCTGGTCGTGGGCCAAGGATAGTGCCCACAGGCGCAGATACGAGGCGGTGTGCGACACCGATCCCAGCACCGTTTCGATGGTGTGGATGCCCGAGTGAATCCAGATCTCCGACATTTCGAACTCCTCCTCGTTGTCCACGCTCTTCTGCTTGCTCATCTCACTGGAATCGTCCTCGGTGTACCGCATGGTGGAACGCATCTCCCGGATCGTCTGCCGGCGCATCGGCTTCAGATCCCGGAACTCCCTCTGCTTTTGGTGGCGCCGCCGGAGCAGATAGAGCGGCTTGCCGGCCAGTAAAATGGGTATCGAGCACAGGGCAATCATGACCAGGGCGTACTCCACCATCCGCTCATAGGGATACATGTCGGCCAGACAGTTCTCCGCCGGCTCCTCGTCCTTCATCAGCATCATGTTGATGAAGGTGATCAGCACCGAGGGGGCACACGCCGAGTTGTAGGGCGTCTCCTTGTGCCCGCCGAAGGCCAGCCACTTGTAGAAGATCAGGAAGACGAGGTAGCAGAACAGGCAGATCATGAACACCATCTGCGGGATGACCACCAGGAAGAGATCCGCCTTCTTCTTCAGGAGCACACAATTGGCCGCGGCCAGGCCCAGTCCAAACATCATCTGCGAAATGCCCAGGACAATGGCCAGCTTCATCTTCATCGAGTTGGTGGTGGTGATCGAGTCCTGGCCGCAGACGGCCCACACTGGGTCCATCCCAATGGGATACGGGTTGCCCGTGTAGAAATTGGGATCTGCCGCGTTCAAGGTCAGCTGGGTCATGTGGTCCTCCAGAGTGCTCGCATTGTAGCGACAACTCCAGCTCGAACCGAATAGATTGAAGCCCTTGGACATGACTATGTTGTAGATTAAGCCCATGTAGGCGGAGAATATCCCCATCAGTAGGATTATGTAGCGACCCGCGAAGAGGATGTTCAGGATCTCGTTCTCCGAGGTCGACGAGATCTGATACTTCTTGATCTCCTTGTGTTTCCAAATCATAAGGCCGGAGAACAAAATCAACAGAAGGCCATGTCCCAAGTCGCCAAACATCACGGCAAAGAGGAAGGGGAACGTGATGATGGTGTAAGGAGCGGGATTCAGCTCCTTGTAGTCAGCCATTCCATAGGCATCGATCAGGTTCTGGAATCCCCTCGTGAACCTGTTGAGCCGAAAGTACGTTGGTGGCATGTGATTGACCAATCGGGTTTTCTTTAGCAAAATTGCCCGAGAGGACATGTCCTCGTCCGGTTCGAAATCCGAATCCCTCCTCTCCTGCCAACGCATTCTTTGATACTTTTCAGTCATCTCTTCGTCTTCCTCATCCATTTCCTTGGCTTTGTCCCTTTCGCTCTTCCGGTCTGCACCCCCACTTAATCTGGAGGTGTTGCGCAGGATGTCCCGCACTTCCTGGACATCCGAGGATGGCACATACACCTCGGCCAGCAGATACCGGGGCACCTCCAGTCCGCCCACCAATCTGAGACGATTCATCAGATCGTATACCTTCAGGGCCTTGCGCAGATTAACCCGCACAATGAACAGGTCCTGGCCAGCCACCTCCAGGATCTGGCGCCGCATAAACTCTGCCTCCTTAAGGACCTTCTCCACATTCACTATCTCCTGGCTCAGCTCCCTCACCTTCTCCTCCCGCTGGCTGGCCGATCTCGGGCAGTCGTAGACGTTCACATGGTAGTGGCCACAGATCTTCAGCACCTTGGGCCAAAGCATCGTGGAACTGGCCATCATGAGGAGCGCGAACTTGCGCACCTTCTCTGGCCGCTGACCATGATGAAATTCGAAGACCGGAGTGGGCATTTCGGTGAAGCGAATGATCAAGTTGAAGGAGCACAGGCGGTAGAGCAACAGCTCAAAGCTGTAGAACTTATCCGCTCGGATGCAACCGATCATGTAGTTGAGCTGCGATTGATGGGTTGCCGTGGTGGCATCCTGCACCAGGCCCATCATCGTGCTCTCCGAGTAGAGCAGCTCACTGCCCATGTCCGCGGCCATAAACTTGTTGGCTCTGGTTATGGCAAAGCTATGCTCCATCATGCGATACCGGCGATTGTCCAGTCGGTAATAGTGCTCCGTGACGGCATTGGCCTCCACGTGGATGCGTTTCAACCTATCTCCGTACTTGGCCAGATCCTTCTCCCGCATCCGATCATCCCGATCCACGTCCGGGTAGAACACCTCGTTCACATGCAGCTGGGTGATCTGGTTGTGCAGGTTCTCCACCAGCCGCAGTAGCTCGTGGCACTGGGCCACCTTCCGCGAATACAGATTGTTCAGCAGGCGATCCTCGTCGTACACATTGTTGAACTGCACCGATCCGTGGTGACCCAACTCTATGAGGCAATCGAAGGCGTTGTCCACGTGCAACAGCAGTTGGCACAAATCCATGTCCTCGCTGCGGAAAAAGGACTTGACTTTCGTCTGCCGCTTTTTGAATATTTTCATTGTGAATGTCTACCGATCGCACAAATAAATAATTACAAAATAGAAAAGATAAAAGTGTGACTGATTTTTCGATTCGGTTTGTTTAACTACTTGCTCATTTGGGAAAATATATAGTTATTTCAGGGTTAATTTTAAATGAACAAACTATTAAATAAAATAGATTTTTTTTGTGAAAACAAAGTCATGTTTAGTTTTTTAATTATTTTTATTAATTTATAAATTCCACAGTATAGCTAATAAACTTGGAATTTTTTATATTTTCTTCAATGCAATTACAATTTTTCTTTGGCCAGCTGCTTATTTTTCGTTTTGGGTTGGGGTATTTGACTCCTGCTAATTGATACGTTTGTTTGCCTCTCCTATTGTTGGCTCTCGTTTTTTGTTGTTTATTTAATTCGAGTAGCAAACATGTTCAGGTCCAATCCAAGCTGCCCCCCACTCGAGATCAACTGCAGATAATTTCATGCTTTGCATGCAAACTCGTTGCAGTTACCATTTCAGCCACGCCCACTCCTCCGCCCCCGTCGCCGCCACGGTACAGTGAACCAAAACTGGCCAACTGCAATTTATGCCCTTGTCTTCTCGGCTGGGAACACTCGTTGTCAGACGGCCAAGAAGTTGTGGGAATTCTTGCATATAGTAATTCCATTATGCCTAATATGTCATACACCAGTGAGTTTTATAACAAAATTCTCACTTCAATTAGATGGTTACAAAACGCTGCAAGAATTTATTATATAAATTATGGTTTTAAAAAGTTACCAGCAAATTTGTAATAATAGTTCTAATAAACCGTAATAATGTTAGGTAACAAAGGCTGTATAAACGTTTTGTTTGGCCAACACAACACTAAAAACTTGTCACAACGATTTGTTGACATGGCACAATGGTATAAATATTTATGGTATCTTTTTATGACGATTTAGTTTTATGGCACGCATATGTTTAGAAATTCGGGAATAAATTTACATATTAGATATATTTGAAAATAAAGCAAGGCTGAGTTTAGAATTTGTGGAAATATTTGGGATAGTTTTATATGAAAGTTGCAAAAAGCACTTAATTTGTTAAAATTTAATCTGCCTTTTATTGCCTTTGATTTGGCCATAAAAGACAAAGCATTTGATTTAGTTTGACAAGCATTGTTTTTATAGATATGCTTTTCTTACATAAAACATTTTGCTTAGACTTTGTGAGAGATTCATTTCATTTCATTCGGCAAAACATTTTCCCATAAAAATCGACTTCACATCGCATTCAAAGACATTGAAATTGTTTTGTAATTTGGTCGGTGACTGATTGCCGACCCTTTGAAATGGGTTTGAAAAGCATTTTCGGCTCATTAGCCGTTGCTAAAAGGAAAACAGGCATTACTCACTCAAGTGAAAATGGTTTTGGGACCGTTTGTTCGTTTGTTAGCACTTCCACGACAATGAAAGTAAAAGTGCCAAAGCCGAACTGCACTTGATAATTTCTTTGGCAAACCTTTGACAATAAAAGTGCTATTGCCATTGTTAAGCGGCAGTTCGATTTCATTATTAAGAAATTAAGTCACCGAATTGAAAGTTTCGAAAGCAAAAGTGAACAAAACCAAGGCAGAAAGTTTTCACTTTTCAGTTGTGCGCGACAATTGCAGGCAATAAATCAAATCGAAATCAAAGTCACTTACAGAACAACGGGGCTACATGTGTTGCCGCCTTGTGGATGTGTCTAAAATAAATACGAAAACAATGTCAATTTGTAGCTGACGGCAAAGGTAGTTTTCGAGATCTATTGAAGAGCTCAGACCATAATGGGAATCGAGTTGAGGAGTTCATTGTCTGCTCGAGTATTTTCATAAACTAATTTGCATTTCTCTTTTGCTTACTCATGTGTTTCTCCTTGCTTCTCTCTTTGCAGTGGTAATGTGATCGGCGATTTTCGGGAGCAATTAGAAGACTAAACAAAAGGTAAGCAGCAGCTGCCATCGATTTTGGCATTACGCCCTCGCACATCCATCTCGAGTCCCAATCCAATCCAATTCAATCCACATCCAGACCAAGACAATCCATTTTAACTCACTCACTTTTCGCTGCGGCAAAGAGAAAGTGCATTTCATGTTTCTGGCCTCTTGGCCAAGTCTGTAATTTGCCAGAACCCGCAATTAACGCCTAAACAGACTGGGCCCAGTTATCTCCTTCAGCGTGGCAGTGCCAATCAAGTGCGTGGCTCCCAAAGCAAGTGGTCTTTGAAGTTAACATTTCATTTCGTTTCGTTTGCTTGCTTTTTTAATTATAGAGAACCCGTCGTAAATCTCCGTGTGGGTGTTTCCCCGCAGAATTGGGTCAAGTTTGATGTGACGGCAGGGAAAACTGGTAGCGAAAGTTGAAAGTGACATTTTAGACCCTATATTTGGAGGTTCTTAGAGAGTACTCATAACAAAAAGGCAAAGTCCAAAACTTAGGTAATCTTACGCACTGGCTAAGCTCATCAGGTTCGTCGTCTAAGTCATTCGTTTTGGCCTCTGACGCCAGTGCGTGGACTTATAGATCTACCCGTAAAAGCCCGTGGACTTGGCACCGTTACCAGCCAGACGGCCAAGAGTGGCTGCCTCAAATTCTGCCTGACGGCGGCTTCATTAAAATGTCTGCCTGCCAGATTGGCCCGGCCAAAACCGTTTTGTTGCTCTTTAAGAATACCTTTTAGTTATGGCTTAAAAGGGTATGCTACATAATCAGTGGTGAATGTAAAGTAAGAACCAAGAATAAAGAAGAAAAGACATGAGTCAAGAAAATCGTAATTAATTAATGCCAAATTTTATACTTGTATGTTCATACTTCCGCAGTTTACATTTATTTATTATTTAACATAACTATTTAAAATTTCAAAGTTATAGTTCTATAAATAACAAGCCCGATTACTCTCAAGTGAAGTAGTTTTCTCTTAGCTTGATTTATTTATACCTAAGAAATGGTTTTCCATTTTACTGATTTGTTTGCTGTAGTTAAATGCGTTGCTTTCTTTCTCTTTTGTTATAGAATATTAGTCTAGTTGTAGAATACTATAATAACTTCAATCCTTCCATTCTTAAAATAAATTTGCCTGAAAGACAAAATAATTTTTTTAATGTTGATTTTTCATCTTCAAATTATAATACCATATAAATAATTCAAACTGTAAATTCAGAAAATGCGAATTTTTATCACAAGTAAGATTTGTGGCTACTGATACATTCTTTTCTCAAATGAGGTTTTTGAACAAGTTAAAACTTTTAAGGATAAATAACCAATTTTTATGAGAAATCTTCGCTTAGGGTATCTTAGAGTTCGGTAGTCGGCTAAGACAGCTTTCCTCGTTTGAAATTGAAACGTCTCTGTCTGGTGCGGCGACTCCAGCGGCTGGGGCTGCAACTACTTGCGAGTACCTTGGCAAATGCATCATCGTCTGCGGCACGTCGTGGATGTCAGCTTATCTGGCCAGACGAACGCATCGCAGGTGATGGGGAAGGGGAAAGGGGGAATGCTTAGCTTTGGGCCCGCTCAGGGTCTTTTGGTCCGAAGCTTCCGCCTTGGCCCGGTCAACTTCTACTCTAACTTCAACTTCAGCTTCAGCTTTGGCTTCAACTTCAGCTCGAAACTCCAACGCCGCCGCCACCAGCGAGCAATTTTCAATTTGCCAATTGTAGCAGTAAACTTCTTTATAGCTGTTCTTTCTCTCCGGCTTCTCGGCCGTCTTCTTGGCCATATTCTGCTGGCCGGAGTACCGTTAGCTTGGGTGCTCATGTGGATTGGCTTTAGGTGTTTGTCTTGACTCCAGTTGTCTTGTCTTGACTCCACTTCACCTGTTTGCATGTGTGTCCGTGCTCCCACTGTGTGTGCGTGTTGGGCTGGCCTCCACTAATTTGCGACAATTGGCCTGGCCATTAGCCGGACTCTCGGTGGGCCGGAGGGGGCGTGGCACTGGCCATGGTCGAACCACAAGCCGGCCAGTGAAGTGAACTAGCATATATATCAATTTATCAAGGAATTCTGGCATGAAATTATAAATGCAAAGATCTTTCTTCGTTTTTTGAGTGACTTAACAAGCCGTTGGAAGGGCACTGGCCGCAGCGAGTCTCTGGGGGCTGTTACGGAAGTGTACCATAAATTGGAATTCAAATATAATTGTATTTGATTGTGTATTAGGGGGAAATAATTATGTGCGAAATCGAGGAAATCAAAGGTCGTTCATGGGATGAGACTCACTGACGTGTGGAAGGTTAAAATGTTGTGATTTGGGAAGTTTGAACCATATGTTTATCCAAATAATGCCTTTAAAGTTATAACACACATAGGTTAAAGTTTTCGCCAGAATTTACACTTCTTTCGACACATATATTTATAAAATTTAACTAAACTAAAACCATTGCTTTATAAAATAAGTTCCTTTTAAACTTTTTAGTACATTTTTTTACTTAAAAAAATGTAGTTGTCACTAAATCAAATAATCAAATCAAATAAATTTAAAATAATTTTTTTATTTGTATATCTACATGGCTCTAAAATTGTTAGAATAAAAAAAAGCAATCTTTTAAAAAAATTGTTAAGCCAATAACAGATTATTTTGTTTAAGAAACAAAAAAGGTCTTACTATTAAAAATGTACTTCTTATTTAAAAATTACGATGTGCATTTCATTAATTAAATAGTAGCTTGGAGCTAATTTAAATGAAAAATTAAGAAGAACATAAAACAGCTCGCACATAAGCTATCTCCTGATGGCTGTAAAAGAAGACTTAAATGGGGCTTTCTTTGAAATACGATCCCATCTGACTCATTTCTAAGCCAGCCAACCATTAAAACCTCTCCCCATAAACGAAAAACCCCAATTAGTGAATGACCCTTCAGTTTGGATTTATGTTCCATAAATATCGAACAATTGACAGACAGTCGGCGTTATTCTTGCAGCAGTGGCAGCACTTTGGCGTAACTGCAGCGACCACAAATCTTGACCAGCTTTTTTCCGCTGGCCAGGTAATGGACAGTAAAAAACTGCAGCCACACATGGGTGGCAATTCATTAGAGACACGCTGGTTTGCATGATTTCGGCTTAGGGTTTTTCTTTTATTTCTGTATATACATTTTTTTTTTTGGATTGCCAACATGAGCGGCCAAACATGACCCAAATTTCGCCTATGACCGCACACATGGAGTGCATTTGGGGCCCGGGCTTAAAAGTTCCACCCCCACAGCGGGGTATTCAAATCCAACACCCATTCGCGGCTTGAGTTCAAAGTGAAATTTTGTACTTTGATTGTTGTTCACATGACCGCGATTGGTTTGTCAGAACCTAATCAACACATCATCAATAACAGTGGGGAATTATTTCAGCGTTCTCTGGCGTGGCTGTTTGATTGGTTCTATGTTGGAGATTAATGGCACACAAACTCACGGGCGAGAAATGCAAACACAACATCGGAAAACAAACACCAAACAAATGGCCAAAGCAAATAATGGGAGGTGGTTGGGGGCTAGGAGGTCACTTCGAAATGGACGTTGATTATGGAGTTGCCAAAACAAAAAAGCGGCTGAAAACTTAATGAAAGCCAAACGGAACAGTTTGTGGTTTTTGTAAATTTTTCCAGTGGTTCGAGTGGGTGTCTGTGGCAATCTGATTGCCACTGTCCACCGGCAATTTGGTTGCCCCTCTGTGTGTGTCTGAGTGGGTGCTACTGCTGCTGCTGCTGCAATTGATGCCTGCAATTATCCCCGAAAGCCACACAAACAATGCGCAAATTAAACGCAATAAACAAAATCAAAGAGTTATGGGGAGCGGGCTTAGCGGTAGCGGAGTAGGTGATTACCCGTTGAAAAATGAGAAAACTGCAGGGGAGATAAAGACTTTACGGAGGGTAAAAGAAAAAGTTGGATATTGCCACATTCATATATATACTCTTTGGCATCTAACATATACACTTAGTTTGAATTGTTTAAAATTGTTACGAAAAATGGTTTATAAAATCATAATTTAAATGTTTATATTACTGTTTTAAATTGTATTTAGCTTCAAATGGGATTTCTTTTTGGACATTAATAGGTTGTATCAATATATTAACATTGATAATGATTTGAAATCGCTGTCTTCAAATTTTTTTATTTACATGATAAATATTAAATCAATACCAGTCAATAATATAATGTTAAAAACTATTACTATATATCTGACTGGACATGAAGATGGTAAAACAATCTATGTATTCAACAAATACTTGATCAGAAATTAATTTAACCTAACTTAACTTAACTTAATGTTAGTTAATGTAAACCATTAACTAGTAAAAAATAAAGCAACAGTATCTAATTTTAAAAAACATATTGGTAATACATCGCAACAGAATTAGGGAGCTTTGTAGAGAACCTAGTGGCTGCAAGAAAAAAAGGTAGCTGCCGGCACAGGGGTGTTGGGGCGGGGGTCAAAGTACCCCGCGGCGGAGGGCAATGTAAATATTTTACGCCACAATTGGCGCGTTGATTTGTTGCATATTAAACAACGGCCGCAGGCTGCGTAGGCCGCTCCACCGAACCACCAAACCACCGAGTGCGGCACCACCAATCGCAACGTGTGTTTGTGGTGCAATTAGCTTTTTTCCGCCGTGGATTTCTGTGGGGCATGCCATTGGTTATGGCCGCGGCGCTCCCGTAATTTGCTCATAACCCGGCTAATAGACAGCGTCAAAGGCCCGAAAGCCAAATTGGGTGTGTTACAGTATTGCCAAGTTATGTGTGGCTAGCACAGCACCGCTGCCCGATTGTTCAGATGGATGGTTTTAAAACACCAACCGATTTTTGGCCACACTTGATGGTGGTGGCTAAGGCCTCGTAACACGCGCCAAGAAATTGGTAGAGGTGTAGGCCAGTAAATCTACATACTTGTTGACTAGCAAGTGCTAAGTAAATCAACCATGGTCATAAACAAGAGATTATGTTGCAGGATTTATGTTTGTAAAAACACGTATGGCACATAAAAACCAAATAAAATATATTTGAGCACGAACACAAAACTTTAAAGAGCTTTACTAAAACTGACACTATTTATTAAAATAAAAAAAAAATTTGTTTATTAAAACATTTTTTAAAAATAGTTTTTAAGCTATAATAAAACCTGAACAAAAACCAATTATTTTTCATAGCCTTTTGTATTGGAGAAGACTACGCACTTGGAATATTATTTTACAACTAAAGTATGCAAGTTATTATTATTATTATTATTATTGTTTAGTTGTACATATCGTCTCAAAAAACCACATTTTAGACTGGCAACCAAAAACCTTGTTTCCATTTAAAACTTAAAAGCCTGCATTACCATTAGCATTTAACGATGCTAATTACTTTCGACATAAATAAAACATTTTGAAAAGTTAACTTCAGAATCGTTTAAGTAATTCTTGACGATCTTCATCGTGTTAGCCAACCGCTTTATCACGCAATCAGCCCGTCAAAAGATGTAAGCGACCTTGGCTCAAAGCGCATTTTTGTGGCTTAGAAGTTGGCGCCTTGTCATTGTTATTTTTTTGGTTTGTTTTTCTCTGTTTATTTGTATTTTTTGGTTCGGTCTGGTGTGTAAATCCATGAATTTATTCATGCGCTCATTGCCTCAATTAATGCGACATTGAGCGCAATTTGCTGTTTGTCATCAATCTTCATTTCAGTTTTGGTTACGCTGGAAAGGTAGTGGTTGCTGGTGTGATTAAAAAGGGTTTACTTATTTAATGGATGGGGCAGGAAGAGGCTTGTCGCAGGCGACAGCGACTTAATCAATTTCGAAAAAGGTTCGCCTGATTGAGGATCTTTTGGCAGCGGATTTCTCATCGTTCTTTGTGGCCGACTCACGTCCCAGCACTCGAACTTGCTTTCTGGCCCGGTTTTCAGAAATTGCCAGCGATTGAAGTGGCACGTATTACGTGCATTAGTATCCCTTTGTCACGGGGCCACAATGCACTTGCCAGAAACTCTTCAGATTGGTTCCAGTGTGTCGAGCTTCTTGGCTGCAAGATTTATGACACTTTTGTTTTGAGCCCCAGAGCCCCAGAGCACATGGCCAAAACCTCAATGCAAAATCAATGGCGCTGATGCTTATCGCTTATTGTTGGCCCGCTTGTCAAGGGGTTTTCCGGCTTAATTCTCCTAGCCAGACTCTCTCCCTTCTGTTGATTGAGACGATATCTTGAATGATTTATGCTTGACACGCTTTATTGAAAAGCTATGGTTCGCTCTTTGCACTGAATGGGGTCATCAGCTGATAGCATTCTGATTTATATGCGCCAGCGGTTGACATTCATATTTTATCTGCCGGCGGAGCTTGCCTTGCCACTTGCTGTGCTGCTGTGCTGCTGTGCTGCTGTGCTGCTGCCTTTGCCTCTGTGCAACGTGTCGTATGAGTGACATTAGCGAGAATCCCCCAGCTAACAAGCTGCCATCTTCAGCCAGGAATAACAGTTAGACTTCATCTGGCTCTTCTTTCCTTTGCATGCACACTGATAAGGCCACAAACAATGACAGCAGCAGCAGAAGCAGAGGAGGAGCAGCAGCAGCAGCAGCAACCTGTCCCAGTCCCATTCCGAGTCCCATTCCGAGTTCTATTCCAAGAGCCCAGTCCGTATGTGGCTGGGCACCCACCCCCAGAGACGCGACATCTCATGTCTCGACACACTAATAGAAATAACTGCCAAAAATACATTTATTTAAGGGTATTTTTTTAAGAACAAGATTTCTTTCCCTTTTAAGAAATTTCTACATTCATTTTAATAGTTTGTAAATTATTCAATTAATATTTGCTGGCTCCATACATTTTAACATTTTTCCAGAAAAAAAAAAATTTTTTTGAAAGCCGAATACTTTTTTAAAGTGACAATAAATTTTTGTATTTTAAAATTGCATTAATTTCACAAAATTATATATTCTTAAAATACAAAGCTGTAAAATATGTAATAATTATCACAAATATATAAACCTTTATATATATAAAAAGATATCAGGATATAGGTTTCTTAAAATACAAATACCCACAATATTAAGCTGGTTGGAAGGACTTTCAAAAATATGTAAGGATTATAACACATTAACAACACCGCAAGCAACCACTTCAACCTCTTGTTACATAATTTTATGCGTGCAATTGGCTGTAAAGCACTTCCTTAACTAATTTAAATCTCATGTCGGATTTTCTCTCACTGCACTGTTTGCGGCATATACTTAACAGTAAAAATAAATATTTTACTATAAATCATGCATTAGAGTCGCCTGCTGGCTTGGCCCCCCCTCTTTCCCCGCCCCTGCCGTGTTCCCTGTCACATGTTGGCCTGTGTCTGAGGCTGCGACTCACGACATTGCTCGGAAGTAACACACATTTAGCGCTTGGCAGTCACAGAAATAGTTTGGACATGGAGCCTGCGGATTGGCATGGCTAAGAGATACCCGTTTTTGGCACTGCCAGCCATTGGCCAAGTGCCGGCAATGCTGGCTAAAACAGACAGCCGCAAACAGCAACAACCAAACGGCTAGAATGTGATTAGGCCTGACTAAAGAGAAGATACTTTAAGAATTTTTTAATGATTTAGGGGAATCTTTCCTGGTTAGGCAGCTCAAATTCGGGGAGATAATTGAGGAAACATTTTATAGAGAGAAAGAAGAACTCAACTAATGACAAAATATGAAAATTGAGATCTGAAAGAATTCAATAAATACGATAAATATTTAAGAACTTTTAATTGCTTTTAAATATACAAAAAAATATGCAGATATGTAGATAGATGTTAAGATATAAAATTAAATATAAATAAATTACATTGCATCACGACATTAGAAAAATTTAATAATATAAAAAACAGTCGGTTATTAATCATAGATAATAAATCTTGCAAAGTTATTAATAATTTCAAAAAATTTATTTTTCCAAAATAAAATCCATATAAAGTCCATGGCTTTAAATCCATATTTGTTAACTGGATCATCACTGATGGTTAACATATTTACACAAACACCGGCTGCTGCTTCTTCGCATTGGTGACATTTAACTGGGAAAATGTTTATAAATAAATTGCTGGCGATATATTTGTGTTTGGCACACGCAACTGCAACAACAAATGGCCGGCATAACATAGACAACATATTACGTATACGACACGAGTGCCGCCGCCGGTGCGTTGCTTGTTCCCAAAAGGCAATCCAGCCGCAACGCATGCGCTATGGTCAAGGCAAGTCTTGGCCTCGTAATCGATGAGTCCACTGCACATTTGGTCAATAAACGCATTTCTGTCATTTTTGCCTCCTTTACAGCTCCGGTGGCTTAAAATTTATGGCGCGACTTGTGAGCCGCAAGTTGGCAACTAGCAACTTGCAACTTACACGTTGCACGCTGCACATTGCACATTGCACGTTGCGCTTGCCAAATGCCATTTTCATTTTGACTTTGACATTAATTTGTGTGGCTGCCAGTTGGCCGAAACCAGGAAGTGCTGCTCTTAGATGGAAAGAGCATTCATCATTCATCTTTCCATATGCAAAGGAGCCCCATCTCCGTCCATTGGGGAGCCATTGTCATTGGGCCAACGGCCAACGGGCAACGTGCAACGTGCAACGGCCAACTAACAAGCTGCAATCGATTTATGCGTGCAGAAATGATGATGCCACTGAGCCTGCGTGGAGATTGCCTTCGACCAGGTTGGCTCCACTGCCATTTTCCCGGCCGGGACCCATGTCACATCATTATTTGTGCCACTGACTTCGGTTTCGGTTATTTATGGGTCTCTGGGTGAGACAACGGGGTTTTTCTCTCTGTAGCTTTAGTTTTTCCTTTTGATTTTTTTTTGATTTCTTCAGATTTTCCTTTTGGCTTTTTCGTTTGTTTTGTTTGTGACAAACCGCTTCAACGGTTTGGCTTATATCGGTAAATCACAAAATCTCCTTGGCCCCTAACAAGTGCGCAGAGTCAGAGTCAGAGTCTCAGTCTGCGGAGATGAGTTGAGTCGAGTTGAGTTGCCAGCCTTTTGTGGCCGAAACGTAGCCGAGGCGAGGGTTTATTAAATTTATGCAAATTTTATTTATAAAAGGCACTGAGCCGGCGGAAGGAGGAGCAAGTACGGCAGGGATTGCTGTGGACTCCGCCGGTACTGCCAAAACTCCTCCTCATGTTGTCAGCTGCAGTTGGCTTCCTACGCCTCATGTGTGTGCACCCAAGGCATCTCCACTCCACTCAACTCCACTCCTCACCTCCCCCCGCGGAATATTTTATGAATTTTGATTTAGTTTGAGAGTTGATTGGTTTTTAGAGACGTCAAAAACGTTGACATCGCTGACATGGCGCGGGCGTTGCAGCTCGATTGCCATGTCTTTATTACAATCAGCCGGCGGAGGGGAACCGCTGATTGACTAAGGAGTTTCTCGATTTATATGCTAAAGAGCTCAGTTGTCGGGAATCGAATTGACGGGCCCAGCGAACTTGACTCAATCCGAATTGACCCACTAAACGGAGGGAAAAACACAGGGCCTAATTCAATTGCGGTTCATTAATCAAGCGGGCTGGCGGAGGCTATAATTAGGCCAGGGCTTAGCTAAATGAAATAGTCAAGGGGCAACGCCCCAAGCCGCAGCTCGTTCCGATATTAAATATTAATTTTTAATAATGCCTGCAACAGCGGAAACATCAAACATACCTGTCATAATTTTAATTGTTAACTGGGTCGAATGGAGATCGAACCAACATTGATTAATATACGATTTCCATTCGCAACCGCCAAACCCAAAATAACAATGATAGACGAGGCGATAAACAGTGCAATGTGTGTTGAAGAGATATTCATTAAAAATTCGCACAACAATGGGAAAATTGCTGGGCAGTCTGGAGAGGTAGGTACAAAAAGCGGAAACCTATGGGCAATACAACAGATACAGCAGCAAAAACTTGGGCGTGTGATTAAAAAATAACAAGCTTAAAATGCACATAAACAACAATCGAAGATTAAAAACAGCATACATCGTAAACTGAAACACAATGGATGTAGGAGTGGATTAAAGAGCAGTGAAATTAAAGCCAAACAGCGGGCATAGAAAATCGGTAAAGAAATAAATCAAAAGTAATACGCCTTTTTCTTTATTTTCTTAATCCCTAACAAATTAAATACGCAAAAATCAATTTGAAACAAGCTTACTTAAATTTATTTAGATGAATAACAAGGAACTATATTTCAGTTGATTAGTATTTATTTAAAGGCAAATAAACTTTGTTAAGTGATTTGTTTGGAATTAAAAGCTTTGAACTGAATAAATTCCATAAAAATCACTACAAATAAAGGATATTGAATGAAACCAAACCAAACGCTAAACCTTCTAGTTAGGTTTTACGGTGGGTTACGATACACTGCAGTAATAAAATAAATATTTTTTTATAAATATTAAATCTGAAAAAGGTTATAAATAAAAAAATTAGGAATCAGGTGCTCAAAATAAAATTTGAGAAAAATGTAGATATATCAAAATTCATTTTTATATACACTTCACTTGCCAACTAACTTCTTATTGAAATAAACACTTTATTGTAAACTAATCCTCAAAATCGTATAAAGAAATATACTATAAACAGTTTTTTATGAATAATTTGGTAATTTGAAATAAACATCATGTTTTTTTAAGTAAAATAAATATCACATTCACAAGGCAAATACAAACTGAACAAGATAAAAAATGTCAATTAAATCAATCAGTGCCAAAAAACCGTTTTGTTCAATATTAAACGATTTCCTGTAAATTAATCCAGATAAAAAGCCATTTCAACAAACAACATAAAAACTCCATTCAAAAAATATCATATCAATTACAATTTTAGGAAAGAGATTCAATTCACTGCATTTCCGATTACCGAAACAACAAAACCATTGACATTGCCCGTTCAAGTATTGAAAAATAGAATGACAGACAAGGCAAATAGAAACCCATATAAACAAATAATGTCCAACTGTCATGTGCAGTCAAAAAATATATTGATGGTCAGTAAAGAAATATTAAAGGAAAACAAATCGAGAAAGACATATAGATTGACGGATAAATAGATCAGTAGTGCATTTAAAAGGAAGGGCAAATCGAAACAAAACACTTAAAATCAATATCTTTGCTTAGCTTTGAACCGGCCAAAGAACTTGACCACAAGTGAATGACCTTTCGGAAAACGTTTTCTCTGCCGGCGAGTGTCACGCCCCAACCACCTTCCCACTCTTTCTCTTTTACCCCATCTCGCCCTACCTATCTTAATCTCCAGGCACACGCCCACTTCAAGACTTGCCAATTTAACACCTTTCTATTCTGCGTTTCTGCCTTTTACTCGGCTCACGCGTCTCAGCGTTACATTTCAATTGTTTAACCCAGAAAAAGATGAAACGAAAAATTAACTTACAGCACTAATGTTTCACGCCGCATCGATATCCGTATCTATGACTCTATCTGTATCTCTCCATCTGACACACTGCCCTTTGGCTCATCTTTAGATTTTTGGCTCTTAGTTTCGGTTCATTTACTTCCTCATTGTTTGCCGATGGTGCAAAGAGAAAGGCTTTGCAATTTCAATTTGTTTTGCTGGGCTAATTACTTAAGCGATATGAGTGTGTGTTTGGCAACAGCACTTGGCCTAAAACAAAAGCAGCACGACACACACACCCTTTTTGGCCAATGGATGATTAATGGGTCGCGACAGCCCCCAAGGACAGGCCAACATACAGGCCAACAACACTGACACTGAGACACTAACTTCGTATACATTTTTAGTACATCCTTATTAAATGACTTAAATCATTTTAATTTTAAAAATAAAATTATTTCCTTTGCAAACCAATTTTTTAAATGTAAATAAATACATATAGAACGATTTTTACATTAAATGCATTTTAATGGATTTATTAAAATATACAGCTTATAAGATAGACAAATATAAAAGGCATTAAAACTATTGGGTGTTTCTCATAATATGAGAACTCGATATTTACTAAAAGAAATGTATGAAAAATTGGAATCGATGGCAGTAAAATCATTTATTTCAGAATAATGTATTTGAAAAAGTACAATTTTAAAATGCAATATGTAGTTATCTAAAAAAAAGAAGGTAAATTGAAATCATCACATCATTTTTGCCAGTGTAGAAAGAGGCTCGGCCATGCCAGGATCGTTCGTTTCGACTCGGATCGTTCGTGGCTTAGTCACCTTGCCGGCATTTTGTCGCATTGAAAATATATAAATTCAAATTGTGTCAATTACGTCTCTGCCGCGGTCGCTGCCTGTCGCTTATCGTTGCCACAAGGCAGCAGAGACTTTGTCCGTCCGTCCGTCTGTCTGTCCGTCTGTCCGTCGGATTGTCTGTTTGTCCGACTGTCAGATTGTCGGACTGCCTGACAAACTGCTGAGCTGCAGTTGGACTTGAGCGGCTTGCGGCACTGCAGTCGGCCCGAGTTTGACAAACCTGCGGCGAGCCAGGCAACTTTTAGCCGAGAGGCCAAAACTGCGACAGTGCCTGACATGTCTGCAAGTTGTCAGTGGTTTCGGTGGCGGGGGAGTGGGGAAGGGGGAGTGGGCGAGTGGGTTGGCATTGGGCGGAATTATGGCCGGTTTACCAGAGGGTTGCTTAAGTGGTAAAGATTTTTGAAATTCCATCCCAATAGATTGGCTAACTTTATCTTTATAACGAGCGATTGACTTGTTTTCTTTACAATCAAGTGCAAAAATGGCTTTGCATAAAAGCATTGAAACATTGTGGGTGGCATTGATTTAAATTTAACTTAAAGTTTGCCAAAAAAATTATTGTCGCAGCTGAATACTACTTTTGATTTTTACTTGGCGATATGAATTATAAAATAGTATATGCTTAACAGAACAATTTATTGAGTATCGAAGTTTCCCCTTAAAAGCAAGTTTTAAAATGATTAATAAGCAATATCTTTTCTCATTTAAAAACTTCATTAACTTCCCCCTGGTTTTCCAATCGGATGTGTTTGTTTTCGATTGCCCTGGGGGGTCCTTTTTATCTAATTGAGTTTATAAATTCTGCAGCTTGATTTCGTGCTATAAATGCGAGGCCGGGGTTAATGTCATCCGCAGCTCGGGGCTCTCTGCGATCAAGTAGAACAACGGCAGCAATATTAAACCAGAATCAGAGCAGCAGACCAGCAGATCAGCCAAAGAGTAAAAGTTGAAGTGGTACGAAGTATGTCACGGAAATGACTTGGTTAAAATGCGTGCGAGAGCACTCTGCCCCAGGGTGTGGATGCCCCGGCATCCATAAATGTATCTGCATTAATAAACCAAATAGAAATCGAAACGGAACGAATCGGGAAGCCTGCAGCGAACAACAGAGCCAAGACATCGACATCCTTTAATGGCCAAGTTAGTCAGTCAGTTGTTGTTGTTGTTGCTGTGGTTACCACTTGAACATGCAGTGCAGAGCCCTGACTAAATGCAACTCTCAACGGGCAAAAGGACTAGACACGACAGCAGCAACCGCAACATCTGCAACATGGGCAAAAAAAAGGCAGAAAAAAAGGCAAAAAGGCAGTCGGGGGAACAGCAATGAACGCATCGTCAAACATATAGACCAGGCTATGTGCTATAACTCATTAATATTAAATGCCTGTGCCAAGACAAGCCCCTCTCGGCCAGAAAGGGAGTTGGAGAGCATACGAGTATCGTATGTGGTGAGACAGATGCCCGAGGAGATGGAGATGCCTGTCCTGGACTTGCCTTGACGTTCGCTTCGGTGCAAAATTTATGCGCATTTTGTTTCAATTTCATACACACACGTGACTTGTAAATTATCCATTGATGTGGCAAAGGCAATGGGCGAAAAAAATAAAACAGCAGAGAATAAAGGCACCCAACACATAATGGCATGAGGAATTTCGCATCGGGAGGCAACAGCCCAGACACAGACTGAAGATTTTCCAGATCCTCTTGGCACCAATGATAATTCCTTGTGGCGACAAAGCAAAACGTACTGGAATGCCCTTGAAAGTGCTTTCAAAATTGTTTGGAAAAATGAGGCACTCACTGAAAGTCAAACATAAATTATTCAATCATTTTATAAATGAAAATCATGATTTTATTCTATAAATATCATCTAATAACTCGGCTTTTTTGATAGCAACAAGTTACACATATATCTACATAAAGTATTATAAATAAATTTGTAAAACAATAAAGTCGAAAATAAATATTAAATAATTTGCATTTATTTATTAGTTTTATGACTAAGATTAAAAGTAACCACGCCAAATAGAACAACTTTATCTCAGAGTATGCGAAATTCCAAAAGTCGCCCACGGGCAGAAAACTTTCAAGTGACACAGGAAACCAGAAGAAAGGGAACTGCTGTAAGTAAGATAAATTTCAGACGCCAACTGCAACAAAATTATGTCACGAGGGCCGACCGAATAAAAACATAAAATCCAGCCAAAGAAAGGAAAAGTTAACCCAAAGAACGGTGACAGCACCCAGCGCCGCACAATAAAAACAAAATAAATATGTGAAAAAAAAGTGAAAATGATGACACGTTATGGCCGTGGTTGTTGTGTGAAAGTGTGTGGAGTGTGTGTATCATAAATACGCATATTAGCCTCGTTTTATGTGGGGGACGCTTAACGCTTCCGTCGACACCCCTCTCGCCACCCCCCTCGCGGCCCCAATCTTTGTAGGAGGTCGCTCACACACTGGTTTTCCACTTTTTTTCTGTACTTTTGTCTCGCTGCCAACGGAGCATAGTTCTCATGCTGTAATTAAGCTTAATTACCTGTGTCAACAGCAGAGAGTAAGATGATTTTGACGGATTTCACTTGATGGGCACGCAGGAAATATTCAATCTGGGCTCTGTTGTCTGGTCTCCACTCCCAGAAATCCGACAGCAGACCTGTGAAGATGTGTTGCCCTCATCTGTTTCTGTCTCTGCTTCCTTTTGGTAATTATTTGCATGCAACTCCAACTCGTGCAGGCCATTTTGTGGTCAGCATATTAAGCCCTGGACTAGTCCCGCACTCAAATTACCCATATATACGTTCTGACCCGATCCGAACTGTAGGCACAGCTGAAGACACGTTAATAACACAGGTACACTGAGGGAACATCTTGCGAAATATAGAATGGGTTCTTGAAATAGTGAGAACTTTGCTTTTGATTAGCTTTTAATTATTTTCTAATTAAGTTTCTTAATATTAATAATATTATCTATTTTTCTACTTCCTATATTTTAAAGCCCATTAAACTCAATTAAAGTTTTGTATAAGGGGTTCTAAAGCATAAACATTAGTATCATTATTCAGTAGGAAGTGGGAAAACACTAAAAGGTTTTATAAAAAAAACTATTAGGAATATATAATGTAACCGAAAATACAATAAAATCAAAAAAAATCATCAGATATGTAATGGTATATCAAATCTTTGATAAATAATTCGAGTTCATGTCTAACTAAATATTTTACAGTCAAAAATTATGTTGTTAGGCAATTTCATAAAAAAACCCGTTTTATGAAATCATTATTGATAGAATTTACTGCATAAAGCATTTTATTTTAAGAATTGGCTAATTTAATTTCGAATCGGAAAATAATATTTAAAAGAATTTTTAATGATGAAAATCTCGAGAGTAAGGAAAGTAAAAAAAGGTTTTACAGCTGATATAAGATTACAATTCCCTGAGTGTAGAACTCGTACGGGTTGTAAGCTGAATATTTCTGCTCATCTCTGCTCTTCTCGGTCTGCGGTTGATTTTTATGGTTTCATTAGTGGCACACACACTGGCTCCCCAACTCCGGCTAGCTGGGTCTTCTTGGCCTTCCCCGCGATCTTCTTCTGGCCAAGAGACTCCATCTGCGCATGCGTAGTCAACTCCGTTGGCCTGTGTCCACGTCTCTGGCCCGCTTGCCTGGCTTTGCGCTGATTGCGGCCTGAGAAAATTCTACTGACCCACAGAACTTTAACTTTTTGAGTGGCATTGTTCAATTTAGCTGCAGACAGCAACAACGGCAACGATGGCAATAACAATACCAACACAACGGCAGACAACTATGAAATTTCACAAGCCTGGCGGCCATTTTTCTCCCCAATATCGGGCTTTATAGGTAACCCCCCCTCCCTTTGGCCACTGTCTCTGCGGTTTTAGGCTTTTTAGTCTTGGCCGGGCTGGAGGAGTTTTGAATTTTCATTTTATGTCTGCCTGACTTGTTACATATGTAACGCTTATTAACTTAGAGAGGAACCGCAAAAAAATGCAGAAGACCAGGCATTTGTGCAGAAACTTACGAGGAACTGCGGAGTTATAGCCAGAATTAAATTTACTGCTGGAAAACCCATTATACTAACAAGAGAAATGGCAATTTTCTCCATCAATGAGCGAAAACAGTCAAATAGCCCTTTAAACTTCAACGCTTTCTTCGAAATATACTTGCAGCTTAAGGATTTTTCCAACAAATTAATTTTATAAAATTCCTGTAGTTAAATTAAATTTAAGAAAAGATTTCTTAGTACATACTATTATTATTTATAAATGATTAGTTTTCAATGAATGTATTTAAAGTTTATGGTTAACAAGAAAGGAAAGCTAACTTCGGGCGGAGCCGAAGTTGATATACCCTTGCAGAATACTCTGTAAATTATATTCTCCAAAATTATTCATATAATGCATTCTTAATACTCATAAAAAATCCCAACTTCCTAACTTTACAAACACGAAAGTTATGGCATTTCCGATCAATCAGTTATATGGCAGCTATAGGATATAGTCGGCCGATCCTTATGAAATTTGGTAGGTCGGATTGATTGGCCAAATATAAAACCCATAGAAAATCTCAACTTCCTAACTTTACAAACACGAAAGTTATGGCATTTCCGATCAATCAGTTATATGGCAGCTATAGGATATAGTCGGCCGATCCTTATGAAATTTGGTGAGTCGGATTGATTGGCCAAATATAAAACCCATAGAAAATCTCAACTTCCTAACTTTACAAACACGAAAGTTATGGCATTTCCGATCAATCAGTTATATGGCAGCTATAGGATATAGTCGGCCGATCCCGGCCGTTCCGACTTATATACTGCGTGCAAAGGAAAGAAGGGTGTGTGCAAAGTTTCAATTCGATAGCTTTAAAACTGAGAGACTAGTTTGCGTAGAAACAGACAGACGGACAGACAGACGGACAGACGGACAGACGGACAGACGGACAGACGGACAGACGGACAGACGGACATGGCTATATCAACTCAGGAGGTGATCCTGATCAAGAATATATATACTTTATAGGGTCGGAGACGTCTCCTTCACTGCGTTGCACACTTTTGACCAAAATTATAATACCCTCTGCAAGGGTATAAAAAGGTTTTTACTATATAATTGTTATACCCAAATAACCCATTTAGAAACATTTTACCTTCACATTCACATTCTCAATATAAGTTACTTCAAAAACGAGAGCAATTCAATGTTTTAACCCATCCATGCAAGTCCACCACTTTAGACCGCAAATGTGAATAAAGCGAAATGAAAATGGATCGGAATGGAAAATGCCGCGACCTGTGCGACACATTTGAGCAGTCAATTTCAATAATTTCGAGGAACGTAAAGGCTGTAACGACTGCAGTGGCGTTTAGAAATGGCGGAAATTGGCTATCGAAATGGAAAACATTTTCATTATTTGCCAACCGCCTGGCTGGCCATAAACAAACTGCGCCCAGGTGGGTGTATGTTGGAAATTTATGGCTGAAAGCATAAATTCGTTGGTACGCCTGGCTGAAACATATTTTTGCTAGTTTTCGCGTGAATTGTCAAGCTGGTAGGCAGTATTTTACATTTTTCCCAAGCTCTCGACATTGTGACATTGCCATTGATTTATACGAATTCGGGCCAAGAAGTTGTCGATGTGCACAAATTTGTTTTATTTTCTTCCTGCTTCCTTATAATTAATTGCGGGTAACCGTATCCCAAGTGTTTGTTTTTAATTTATTTAAACGTGGCCAACAGGACTGAGGTTCTTGACATCCATTCATTACCGAAATAATGCCAAAAAGTGGTTGAAAAAATGTGTTAAAAGGTGTGTTCGAGTTGGCGCACCTCGTGATTTATGCTATGCATTCAAATGCAATTTTTTCGGGGTGGCTATGCTCGGCCGATCCGTATGGCAGCAGCCATAAATATGTCAATATAAGCAGCCCGACAACAGCCGCAGCAATAACGGGGAACAACGAAAACATTTCAATAAAAATCAAAATCAAAATCAATAGCGCAAAAAAAAACCAAAAAAAAAAAGTTAACAAAATCCGAAATCATTCACCGGACGCTATCAATTTTTATAAGCCTTTGTTGTTGCAAGGGTGCGGGGATTGGGGATTGAGTAATCGGTTATCCAGGCTCTGCCATCGACCATGTCATTGCCAGCCAGTTTTTGTTTCATTCGCCGTTTGTTGTTTTTTTCGGCTTCGTGTGTGCTTTGTTTTTGGCCTGCCCAGGTGTGCTGCAACACACGAGCCCACAAAAACGGAACAGACCCAATTTTGTTGCATGACTATGACACTGTTGAAGGTGCCCGTGTGCCCCAGCAGCCGCCCCAAGCTGCCAGGCAACAACAACAACAAGCACTCGCTCTGCCATATAGCGCATGACTCAGGTTCAAGTTGCCGCACAATCAAAATCGCCCGGGTGTCTGTCAGCCAAGTGAAGTCAGCCAGTCAGCCAGCCAGCCAGCCAGCCCGTTTGGGCCATGTAATATGCCGCATATTGGGCTCACCTGAAATATGCAAAAGATCCGCCGGAGAGGAAATTGCGGGGGCCAAGTCGATGGAGAGGAAAATGGATTTGCCTGCCAGGCAGCAGCACTGCACCACCTAAAAGTCTAAACCAGTGCCAGCCATCAATATGTAAACGTGAACAGTGAAACATCTTCGGTAAAATCTAGGGTTTTCTATCGGGGCTGACACAGAAATCACTTCTGTTGAAATCTGGTTGAAATTTGTATGTACACATCATATGTACATTTCAATCGAATTTCATCCCAAGAGATTTGCTGTGTCACCGCCGTACAACACCTTGTAAATTTATTCATCAGCAATTTTTACAATTCTGAAACAATGAACTGACTTTTATAAATGTTAAATAAATGGATTTCTCCAAATCTTCTTTTGAACTATTTTTAAATACATTTTTCAATAATATGTACAGGAAGAAATCCATTATCCTTTACCTGTCACATACTTTTCAACAATATAATCTTTTACTATACGAATAATTGCCATAAAAATGAATTCAAAATTCTTAGCTTCGGGCTTCTACTGTACTCTGTTGGCCTGACCCACATCTGATTAATAAAACAAAATACTAAATCAAGGCAAATTGGCCGAAAAGAAGCACATACAAAAACAAAACAAGAGCGAGCGATTTGAAGGCGGCAAAGCGGGGTAACCTACATGGCCAACTGACTGAATGAGTGTCAAAGCTATTTTGCGCTAATTGCCTTTTACGATTATTTTCACATTTGGCCAACACACAAAGCCAACTTGGACTCCTCGAAGTAACCTAACGTGACCCCTCCCCTGGCCACTCCACTACACTCGTACTCCCATTAAGCCATACTTCTTGGCCCGAATACTCGTGGCTCTTCCTGCAGGCCAAAAACACTTACAAGCACGCATGAAAACACAGCAAAAAACATATCATACATCAATATACTTATCATTAAAAACAGCTTTAAAAAATATATTTATAATTTTCAACATTCTTGCTTTTAAGTAATCCAAATAATAATGATGAAATTGTTTAAAAGCTTAAATTGTTTCGAACTTATTATCTTTTCATATGTAGAACAAATTAAGAAACAGTCTGTTGAACATTTGAACAATTTGATATATTTAATGTCAATATCGTAGCTTATTTAGCTATATTTTTTTGGCATAGGAATTTTTAAAATTAATATTTAAGATCTGCTTATAACTTTGGCATTTTTATTGAGATCAAGTTTTTTTTTAAATAGTCTAATGGATTTTAATAAATTGCAATATGTGTTTCTGTATAAAAGATAAATATATATATAAATAAATATAAATATATAAATATTTAATATATGCTAACAAGGGCATTGAAAAAATATGTACAAAATAATTTAAATATTGAAAATTGCTGGAAAGCCAAATTTTGAAATATGACAAATTTGGTTGTACTTTTTTACCTGTGTACACTGAAAGAAAGAGGTGGGTAAGATTGAGAGGGGCGGCGGTAGGCGAAGAAGGTTGAGGTGGGGCATGCACGAATGCGTCGCATTACCCACACAGATACACACGCTCACATAGAGGACCGTAGATATGTCTCTGCATCCATGGCACGCAACATATTCGCTTATTAAATTGAATTAAATTTTTCGTACGTTTTATTTGCGGCTCGCGACGTGAGAGAGTTATGCGGAGCATGGCGGTTCGGGGCGGGAAAAGTTTTAGGTAGGAAGTGGGGTTGTATCTGTTGTGGGTTAATGTCAAAGATGGGGCCAAGCCACACAAGCACACACACACACACCACCACAACAATATCTCCAAACAACACGGAGCGGATGGCATTCCAGCTTAACTTTTGGTTATTACGCTCAATTATGGCTAACGGGTCAGAGAGCAAAAGAGAGAGGGCCCACATAAGTCTGCCGCCATGCAACAATAGAAAAGCCCAAAAAAATTGCAATTCCTATGAGTGCATGACCCATTAACTAAATAAAATACTAATTAATTATGCGCTGACAATTTGGTTTGAGGTTAATTTAGCCCGCAAACTACGTACTTATCGTTTAAATAGTACTATTATTTGTGATACAGTAATAATATTTAAATTTCAGTTTGTTTGGATTAGTTTATTTGCATTAAATAATTCAATAACCAAAACAAGTAACGCTTTTAACAAGATTAGGATCATACAAGGGCTTAAATATTTAATAGATTTCATTTTATTGCCAGACAAAATAAAGTTAATGACAATAAAATATTATTATTTTCTTATGGTAATAAGAAAAATGATTCATCTCTTAATTATCCAACATTAATAAACTCTCATTAAGATAAAATCGTTTAATAAAAAATGTACATACATCATATCATATCTTTTGGGAAGAACATTTCTAGCCAAAAATAATTTTTCTTCTTTCTAAACAAGCTTAAAGATCCAAGAAAATAAGCTTCCTACCACAAATCCATGATAAAGTATGTTAAATATATTAATTACCTTTTAAGCAGCCACAAACAAGCGATTTTCAGCATTGGTGTGCAAATAGTTAATCATGCAGCCAACTCAGGTGGGACTCAGTGTCTCATCTTGTGGTCGTCTAGCGCATGTCTATAAATAAATAAATATAAACAAAATGAAGAAGAATCTGACAACAGCATCAAGAACAAAAGGCAAACATGTTTTTCAGGCAATCTTAATCGGTAATTGTCTGGCGAGCACTTGGCGCTTAATTGCCAACACAAAGCTTCAATTGCCGAGTAAGTTTGCTGGATTGATGTAACTATTAGACAATAAAATAACTTTGGAGTTGGAGAATTTACCTGTCAGGGGAGGGGTTGGTTAGCTTGGGCCAATGTCAAGGCATGTTCATTATCATCGGAAGGCCGACAAGGTCAATGAAGTCATCGCAATTTCCAGCTAGCCATGATTCTAATCAGTGTTTGGAGTTAGAGATGTATTTGAATAGTATCTCTTCACATGTAATGTCAAATAATAAAATATCGAATAATATAAACTAGGTATGGCTAACTATTGCCCATGAAACTGAATATTCTTGGGATATTCTAAGTCTCCCGCTCACTATTTAATTACCACCGAAGCATACAACCCATAAGTCAATAATTAAAGCTCGCTTGTGTCATGGAATGTGTGCCAACATTTTAGTACAACAACTGTTCGAAATGCGCCATAAATTTGAAATCCATAAATACCATCAGGCATTCGGAGGTATATTAAGCTGCGGCTCATGTCGGATCAAGTTGAAGGCGTTCATTATTGTTTAGAAGATCGGCAAGGTCAGTGGAGTCATCTGCGCGGTTCTCCGAAGTGGAAGCCCGGCTTCTAGCGGGCTTAATGGTTCATAAAGTATTCCCAATATAAGTTTCTCTTTTCCCGTTGATTTTTATCGCAGCCAGTTAATGGACATTTCAATTGCACGTTTGGGGAGTGAGTGGGGGCGTGGCCGGAGCTCTGTCAAGGAAATGCAGCAGAGATTGAGCATTCAATATTATAATTGATTGCGGCGCAAAAGATTGGAGTGTGTGAAAACAAAGGAAATATGTTTCGCTGGGGAAAGTTGGGAAATTGAGTAATTGAGTGGAAAAGAATGCAGCACGTGTCCACATCTGACATCAGATGCCCGAACATAAATAGCAAATTGATTGAGCGTATAAACATATTTACTATTCGTCGTGACTGACTGCTTAAGCCAATGCAATCAATATGTAAATTGGCTAATAAAAGTCCATGGCCAGAACGGCGATACAACCATATCGCTGATGATCATGATAATGATCGGCCAGATAATTATCGACTTATCCCATGTCTGGCTAGAACATTAAGCTGAGCGCTCTAAGCCAAGGTTGAATGAGTTTGGCTTATTATTATTTTGTTTTTCTTATTTTGGTCAAGCGGGGCACACAAACCCAATCTTTGTTTGCCGTAAACCGAAGAAGCTGCCAACCGGCGATATTAGTCAAAGTTAAATAACTCGTTGCTGTGGATTTTTCACTTTCATCACGCTTGACGCTATAATTAAGCGAATGCGTAATATTTGCACAGTTTCTCTCCACATTTATGTTCGATGATTTGCCAAATGGTGGCAGCCGAGGGTCAAGTGCATGAAATTCGTTATGTTACGCGATCGGACCACCAATCTCCACCGATAATCACAATGACAATGCAATGTAAATCGTAATTAAAATCAACAGTTGAGGGGCGGGCAGATGTGCAGTGTCTCGGTTGTTAGCCAACTTGTGTTCTAGACCATGTTTTGTGTGCATTTGAAATTAATTTATGCCAGCATTCGTTCCAAGACATGACGAGCACCAACTGCAAGAACTTCGACTCCTCGGGACTCTGAGTCCCAATCCCCGACTCTGACTCAACTTGCACTGTGGGCTTAAGTTCGACTCGGAGTTGGAGTTAGTTGGTCGCATACATAAATAAATTAAAATTGCTAATGGCTTGCGGCCAGGGAGTTCTCTTCCCCGTTGCAACGCCCATAATTAAAAGCAACAAGAAGTGCAACGCCAAAAAAAGCACAATAAAACCATGACCAGCTCAAGGGGAAAAAGAATGGTGTTTAGTTGGGAAGACCGAAGATTGAAATGCTCTTATGGATTTGAGAAGTCATATCATCCTATCAATAAATAAATTAATACATTTGGTCTCTTTTTAAGAATATGGTAGTGAAAGCAGTTTCATAGGGATTTGCCACTTGAATTAACTTAAGATCTATGCTTTTGATAGAAAAAGGTATTTCTATTTTTTAAAAGCACATTATATATTTTAATGAACCACTATAAAATTGACATGATGTGGTGCCTAAGGATCCTTCTCTAAGTACAATATAAAAATCATTCTCTTTTTTATTGATGCAGTAAAAAGCTGTGTTAATGATTTTTATCCTGTTTAAAATTGCTAATTTCCTACAAATAAGCAAGCTGTAGGCGAATAGAAAATTATGTTGAATAAGAGGTATTACAAATTTCTTTACAAATTGATAATACTTATGGCAAGGGTATGAAAACTTAAAAATAGAGTTCGGGGAACGATCTCAAAGCGAAGAATCCCAGGCATAAATCAATCAATTTATCGTCCGCAGGAGTAAGAGAAGAAGACTGCCACTTCCTACTCATCCGGCAACTTATTGCGGAGGAGGAGAAGCCGCATCCACAATCCCCATACCCCATACCCCAATCCCCATCCTTCAGCATTTCTAAGCGAGTGGGAGCAACGAACCCGCTCACTCACCTTTAAGCCAAGTTGCCAGGTTGCCAGCGGCTCTCCCCCGCAACCAAGCTTGTTTGCATACGCCGAAGACACCGCCCCAGAAGTTCCCGGGAAAATGGCAACTCTGCCACAAATAAGCCAAGCAAATCTCCAGCCACCTTGCCCCCGAACGTGGCCCTGGTGGCCAACCGTAATTTGCTGTCTCTGCAGTTAAATGGAACTTGCCTCGTAATGTTCTATAATTCATTGCCGCTGGAAAAGTTTAGCCGAAATGGAAAAACATGGACATAAGTCAGCGACGGCGACATAGAAAAGAAATCTGGCTTAAATATGTGCCGAATAAAAAAGCCAATTTCGTTTGGCGAAAATAATAATTTCTCTATTCTATTATGATGGCCAAAACGAGCCTCGGTTCTTGTAAGTTCCTGCGCTCGTTGCATGCAAAAAAGATCGCGGCTGCAACTTCAGGGGAGCGGCTTCGAAAATTGGCAATTGAAGTGCCAGCCATGTAATTAACACTTGGCAGCTGACACAGCGGCAATTCCAGCACGACCTTTTAATACTTTTGGCCTTCTATGCGGATTTCTTTTTTCTGGGCCATTATCAATTGGCAGCCAACAATTTTTTGGGGCGAAGCCATCGAAATAGTTAGAATAATCCAGGGCATATAAATGTTAGGCCATGGCTTAGATAAACTTTGGATTAATTTGCTGGCAAAATAATTGGTATTTTATCACCACATCAAGATAATTGTAAGAAAAACCATTTTGCTAAAATACATATTATAAATCATTTAAACGTACGTTCAAACATTTTACATTAATGTTAATTTCTTAACATTTAAGAATATTTCCATTTCAATATTTTCTTAATAAATATTAAAAAATGGCTTAAATTGTATTCTTATCACGTTTCATGAAAAACGAGTATATTTTTTATATTAATCCCTTTTTTCCATTGAATCTGATAATAAAAAATCTAGAAAAAGAAAATCATTGAATTATATAGTCATAGATTCGATAATTATATAAACTGATCAAACATGTCTTGCAAGAAGAGTGTTCTTTAAGTTTAAACTATCACAAAATGTTTCAAAATTTACCTAATACCAGTATCCCATTATAAAAAGGATTCATTTACCCCTTCAAAGATCGATAAATTAGATTTATATGTTTTTGTGGATTCTTTAGATCCCTTTGATGGACAAACAATGTGTTTGATGGCTTATTAAAGCGACGACGAGCGTGTTCCCAGAAGAACGCCAAATTGATGAAAGGCTTTCCATCACAGCTGTCCACTAAAACGTTGACACACACAGAACACACACTCACATGGCGGCGATGCATCAAGTTTAAGGCTTAATCGATACCACTTACCCCGCCCCCCTTTCCCCAACGGGCTCCGAAAACGCTGCAATCGCAATTCTCAGTGCTCTTTTTTTTTTGCACTTCTTTTCCACGCTTCGTTTGTGTCGACAGCAGCTTTTCATTAGACAATTTCCCAAGGGGGATGGGGCGGTAAGCGGGGCGGGGAGGATGGGGCAGCAGATTTTCATTATGTCGAGTCGACACTAACAACAACTTTTACTTCCACGCTATCTTCTTCTCACTCGACAGTAGCGTGTGGTACATTGTTAGCTTAATTGTTGTTGTTGTTCTGGCTGTTAGAATGTGCGCATTATTGAGTTACGTGCTTGGCGGCACAGCAGCAACACCAACAACACCAGCAGCATCGGCAACAATTGCAGCCAGCAGTTGCAACTTGGCACGTTTCTATTATTTAACTGTCAGCACAGCATCCTCGCTAAATAGTAACAACAACGCCGAGAGTTAGAGCAACAAGAGCTCCGCTAATTGCCCGACAAAAATGCCTTGCACTTAACATTAGTCTTCTTCATTTGCCAACACTTAATCGGCGGCGAAAATGAGCGGAAATCTGCTGCCACCAAATCCCAGGCGTGGCTGGGGTCTTGATCCCTGGTTCCGAAAACCCTAAACCCTAATTTAAACCTTAGACAGGCGACACCTACGCCAAGCCATCAAAAGTTTGCCGCCGTTAAGCCCACGCTCGCTAGGAAAAAATATAAATAAATGCACAGACAAAAAATGTATAGTGTAACCAAATTTTATGTTAAGACAATAAATTGGAATTCATAAAATAAATAATTTTCCTTAAAAAATATGTATTTTAATACGTTTTTAAAAGTTATTTTAACTTACATGACCTGCCTTTTTTTTTTAACTTTTCATATTTTTGGCTAGCGTTGCAAAAGCTTTTTAAATAATTATTTCATATATGTAAAGAAGAAAAAAAGGAAGCATTTTCCTATATAAAACTCAACATTTGACTTGTTTAATATTTTAAATATATTTCACTGTAACAAATGCTGACAAAATCAGCACGGCTGATATGCATATTAAGCATTTGAGAAAAGCACTACCCTGTTTTTAATTCCCCTTTAAATTATGCAACCAATGGGATCTCCCATCAGATAAAAACTGCAATTGCAGGCTTAAAGCGATCACAATTTCCCGAGGTTGTTCATCTCAAAAACAACAACGAGCCGGCTTACTCTTACGCTGATTGCAGATTTTGTAGCTGTTCATTATTCTGATTGAAGGCGGCCAGAAAGTTTTATCCTCGCCCGCCCACGCTCGATTTCTTGCCGCTGTTGACTATCTCCCTCGCTCAACGGCTGCCGTTTGCACCAAGTGCCTCTCGCTCTTATTAATTGGAAGTGCATAAGCAGGGACAGTGCGGAACAGTAATATATTGACTTACATGTGTGAGCTTCAACTTAAGCTATATTAAAAAAATTTAAAAAAAGTGCTTAAAGCTATTATTTTATTACCATTTTAGTTTTCAAAATAAAAGAAAGGATTAATATTTTAAAATATATAAATAATTAACATAGACATTTGTAAGAAGGTTAAATATATGACTACAAAATGAAACTCTCTGCTTTGTTGTTTTAAGCACCAGCTCTTAAACAAGTCTTTAAACTAATATTATGTTTATGCAACGCACTGAATGCCCCTATGAATGGGGAATATCTTGATGGCTTTTCAACGACACAACGGTAATTGCTTCCCGGTTTAAATAATTGAAGTTGCACGTGGGTTGGTTTTCTTTGTATGTTTTTTAACCCTTTTTTTTGCCGAATCAACCAAGAGAAATTTATTAATTATTTATTGCTGCAATCTCGACGGCATTTGGTTTTCGGCGTTTCATCGCCATTGTTCGCTGCAGTCAAAGAGATTTCTCTATGAGCCAAGGCAAGGTCACCGCTGTGTGAGCTTTAAACTTAACGGTCGCCTCAGATACTTTTTGTATCTGCTGAATATATATAAGTCTTTACAATAATACACGGGCACGAAGTCAGGGCGCACAATTCGATTCAAGGCTCAAACGGAGGAGAGCTATGCAAATAGAGCTGGCAAACCCAATAAATGGGCTTTATGGTGGGGAGGGGGACAAGGGGATGGCATAAATAGAGGGGCGGGGGGCGTGGCAAGGGCAGGGGTGGGCTGGCAGAAGGCGCCCACGCGCACTTATCAAACCGCTTTTGTTCGACGAGCGCGTTTTGTTCGCTTTAAACAACTGTGACAACTTCTTTAATCAAAATCGTTTTCAAAGACCGGGGCGTGGCCATCCCCCCTCGCCCCCTCGATCCCCCTCTCTTGGCCAAATGTGTGTGGGCCAACTTTTGTCTCATTACAATTTTGACGCTCTGCCTGACAACATTTGATTTCTTGTTTCTACGCGAGTGCGTAAATCTTTGTGCTTATGTCATTTAGTTTAATGGGAATATCAAATTATTATTTGATTCCCAATCTGGCTTGCTGTCTGTCGAACCGTTCGATTATAATTATAGGCTCACATTTGTTTCGAGCCTGACAACTGCTGAAAGTTTAGTGGGCTCAATATTAAAATATTTATGTCTATTATTGGGTGCCGATTGAAAGACAGACATGCTGATAACTTTAAATATAAAACCAGCTTGTAGTCTGCGAAATCTCATATGATGTATCAGTTTTTTAAACTAAGCTTTAAGCGTAACATATAGATTAGAACTAGGCATAAAAACTCTTATTTAAATCATATTGATTGTAAGATAATACAGAATAATATTGCAAATGTAAGCAAATTCTTCAATAATTTTGGTAATTAATAAAAACACCATTTGGCCTGGAATGTTTTTAAATTAATTGGAAAGATGGGTAACACCATTTCTTTTAAATATTAAATATAAAATAAAAAGAATCAACAAGAATTTTAGGTAAGAGTGATTTCCTTGCCTAATTTTTGTAAGAAAAAACAAATTAAATAATGGATATTAGATTATATCAGCAATATCTGTATCTTAAATGTACCCATTTGTTTCCCGTCCAGCTTAATATATTTCTTTCCAAATCACTTTTTCCACTCCACCTTTTGAATCGCTCCAAAGGGGCATTCAACTTCCTAGTAACTGTTTTGGCTAATCCATCCAGCCCCACCCATTTCTTCCTCTCATTTACATTTGTTAAACTAATTTCGTTTCCCCTCGTTCAACATGCTGACCTTATGGCAAATATTACATTGTTGTTGCCATCTGAATTTTCTTGCCATTTTTCGTGTATTGTTGTATGATTTTTTCTTGACAAATTTGCTGGCCACAAGCGTGAACGACAAATGACGGACTGAACTGGACAACTGGGGGACATTGACGTTGACGCAGGCCGATTGTTTGGAATCAAAAAGCGTGTGAATCAAAACAAAATACAAAAACAAAAATCCAAATTATTTTTTTATTTTGTCGGCCTGGAATGGTCTACAAAATTAAGCTTTTGTGACGGTCTGCTTTGGCGGCTCTATGTATTATTATTGACAGCGATTTGCGTTGATTTGGTGACCATGAAGTGCCGGCTGCTCTTGGGTTCAATAAGCTTTTGTTTTGGCTAATTTATGCAATGCTGTGCGGGAAAATGCCAAAGCAACAGCCCGAATGAAATTAAATGAACTGAAGTTAAGTGCAGGAAAGTTCTTTAATTAAATTTCCAATTTAAAACACTTGACGCCTTCCAAAGAGGTGGAACACGGGGATGCAGCAGGCGCCAAAGTTTCATTAGCGAATCGCTGTGGCGACGTCTAGACCTGCAAAAGATGATCAGATCGGACCTGACCAGACTGCGGCTAGAAATTAATGCGGTAAACTTGTTTGCGATGCTCTAGTGTTGAATATGCGCCACCTGTTGCTTAAATGTGGGAACACGGAGAAATTGTTTGAGAAATTTATAATTTGTTGATCCCATTTTGATGTTGTCAAACGTGTGAGAGGAATAATAATAGCGGAAGAATACTTAACAGCCGGTCTTAAAGAACTTTTACCTTTGCTTGTCATTTCGCAAATTTTAAATAAATAATGGCATTAAAGAAGGTATCAATAGGCTTTTCAGACTAAAGTTGCTTTTGTATTTAAAATAAATATAAATAAATAGGAAAAAGATTATTATAAACCGAAAATACTATGAAGATTATGAAGATTTTATCAAAAACAGAGTCAACAGTATTAAAAATATCAACAAAATAACCCAAATCACTTTTGTTTCATTATAACATTTTTATTCTCGTATCTATGCAATTTAAAGTAAAGCTCTAAAAAAGCGCTTCAAGATAAATTTCGTAATTTCTTGTACAATTTAAACTTTCAGTTGACTTTATTACTACCAAATTTGATTACTCAATTTGTCATGCCAAACCCACTTTCCAATGCTTGCTGCCAAGTTCAGTTATTAGCTTTTGGCAGACAATTCCGCGCCAAGTACTTTGTACCACTAAACCAGAATTATATTTTTGGAGCCATCAAAATGCAGAAAAAAAAGGTTTTTAGTAATTTTCACTTAATAAAAACATAAAACATTTAGTCCAACCATTATAAATCAGTTTCTTTTTTTGAGCGCTGTTGTTAAAACAAATTACACATAAATGTTGTTAATGCTTATCTGGGATTTCTATCTATTTTCAGGTAAGTGTGAGCCGAGAGACCGAAGGGCAGCTGACCCCATAAACCCAAATAGAATCGTGGCACGCGTGAGTAAAAGCTTCCACAACGACCATCAAAGCGGTTAAGAGATAAATCTCGAGGCGGGGTCGGGATTCACTTTCTCTGCCTTTAATTGCGACCAGCTTAATTTTGATGCGTGCGCAATTTAAATTCAGGAAAGAAATCCTCCGTCGCTCTGGCACTTCCCATCTCTGGCCGGATTTTCAGACATGTCGGCGGCATTGCTTGTACAAAAACAGCGGGAAAGAGCTTGGCAAGAGTTGGCCAGAGTTGGCCAGTGGAACCGAGGAAGCCGGAGGAGCAGAACATTTAAGCGGCTTAACCCACTTCCGCGCCACATTATCGTCAACGGCCTGAGCATCATTACCATTGTTGTCGCTGTCGCCTTTGTCGCTTACCTTTTTTAATTTCTTTCAATTACACCGCACTTGTCACACGCACACAGAGAAAGAAAATATTACCAAAAGTGGTCAGGCATTGGGTAATATTTCGTAACCACTTTAAATAACCGAAGAGAAAACCTCTTGAATTACTGACTTCATATCAGAATGTTATTATTTTGACATACCAATATTTGTATACCCTTGCAGAGAGTATTATAATGTTAGTCAAAATTTGGCAAGCGCATTTTGACCCAACAAAGAATATATATTCTTAATCAGCATTACTTCTTTTTGTTGAAAGTATTATATAATATAGCTCCAATAGGAACAATGGGGAAAAAAGTGAAATCGTGAAATTAATATGAAAGAAATGTTAGTTTATAACTCAGATTATTTTAACATACTTACACAATCTGTAGCAATGATTATATTTCCTTTTTTTTCTCAAAGTTTGCTAAGGTTCATACAAGTTACGTTGGATTTTGGTTATAAAAGATTTTATTGAAGTCCTATTTTATAAAAATATTAATTCAAATTTCAAAGTTAATTTTTGTTATATATATTTTTAAATAAGCAAAGTAAATCTTTTATTTGAAAGAAATCAAATTAAGAAATGTTCCTGCCCGCCGAACATTTTAGTTCTGCTTCAGATATTGTTCCGACGAATCCAACAAAAAAAGTTTACCTTCTCATTCATTAGCCGCTCAAAGGCAGCTTTCTTTCTAATTAGAGACGTGAATCATATTTTATGGGAATCTCACCAGAATCAAGCTAATGACGTAAGATGGCTGGCAAGTTGCAACGAAAGTTGCATCACAGTTGGAGTAACAAAGGAAAGTTGGCCTTTCTAAATGCCGCGAATGTTATGTAGAATAGAGGCTGCCACTGCCAAGTGGAATTGCCATTGCAATTGATGCGCCACAAGCTTGGCAGGCCGAGCAGCCAGCGAACACAAAACCAATTTAAAAGCCCCAAAACAGGCAGGCAGACTCCAGGCTGATAAAGCCGGGCCAGAAGATGGCCAAAAGCATCGGGAAAATGGGCAGCAAACCGCAGCGGCAGAGGAGCAGCTTTTGTAATGGACATGACTACAAAATGCCAGGCAGTAAAAACAAATGAAGCCAAGCCGAATGCAGGGGTCTGGGCATGGCTAATGCAATGGCTATGGCTATAGACTTGGCTTTAGCTTTGGCTCTGGCTCTGGCTAACTAAGACCCGTAACCCTCTCGCTCTGTTGCCAACTTAGACGCTGACCGGGCGCACTTTCAGTTTTCAAATGGCCAAGACAACGGCAGCAGCAGATAACAAGAAAGTTGGATTAACCTGCGAGTTGAGATCGAACTTAGAATGCTCTTTGAGGAAAATTAAACTTTAGGAGAAAATTCAATGTTATACAATGAAGCTAGGTCGACTTCCCGGTAAACTTTGCGATCATGCTGTATGATATAGTCGATCAATTTGTATTTGTAAAATGGCAATATCTCTGAGTATATGGAGTTCTTGGAGTTAAGAATCATCGAATTTATACTTTTATTTCCTTTCCGATCCGGCCCGTTCCGATTTATATACTACCTGGGAAAGATAGAAGACTTTGTGCAAAGTTTCAGCCAAATATACCTTAAAACTAAGGGGATGCTAATGATGGAATATATATACTTTATAAGGTCGGAGATTTTTGAAATCATAAAGAGGGTATAATAAGGGTAAACAAATGTATAAAAAACCATTTAAAAAAAATAGCTTTGTTTTAAAATTAATGATATATTCAAAGAAAAATGAAAGGGATATTTAATGAAACTAAAAATAAAATGATAGCAGTCCAAATATAATTTAAAACGAATTTACATTTTAGATTTCTATGAAATTCGAATATCTTTTTGTGTTTATTTTATAAAAACACCCAACGTTCTGTTTATTAATAAATATTTATGGAGCCTTCAGAACCCTATTAAAAACCTGCACAAATCAATCAATTTCGGCAGGTAAGACAAGATGAGCCAAACATCATTTGTTTACCCGGCGAAAGAGCCCTTCTTTCGAGGGCCTCTAAACGACTTAGCCAGAATCTCAAGGCAAACAAAATTTGTTATCATATTTCAAACGCAAACATCATTAGACCCATCTCGAATGTGCCCCGTCATAGTCCAATCAGTTGGAATACCCGAACTGCATCCAATTTGGTGCCCCTTCGCCCGGCTCCTTTCCCTTTTCGATGGCCAAACATTATGACCAAGTCGTAAATACCCTTTTTGGTAGTTACTGCAGGCGGGCCAAGCTCGATTCGCTTTTATGGTAAAGTCAAATAGGAAAACAAAATAGAAGTTAATCTAATAACAAAGATTGAGCGCAATAATTTTAGCGATTGGCAGCGCAGATTTACCATGGCCAAGAGCTAAGAGTAAGAGCCTCGCCAGCCAGGCACAAAAGTAAAACCGTCTCGCGGTAAAAGGGAGCGTCCTACCAAACTGCAATCGCTTGGCCAAGACGGAGAGCGTGGCCAAAGTCTCGTTAGCGTTTTGGGCCCAGACTTTGGCTCTGGCTCTGACTACGGCTCTTTCCTTTGGCCTTAGCAACTTTTGGCTTTGGCAAGTGCAGCTGCTGCCACTTTTGCTGCCGGAGACGCTGTGGCTGCTCGGCTCGTTCGTTGCACTTGCCGCCTCCCGTATCTGCGGTGCAGCCCAGATAGCGTATCTAATGGATACATTTTAGTGCATACACCGAACGTATCTAATCGGTTAAACGTTTTATTAAATTACGTTAGTCTAAGCTTTGTTCAGCTGCCCACCAGTGGGTGGTTCGTGGGGTGAGGGGGTGGCGGGTGGCGGGTGGCCTTACCACCACTGAGTGGGTTGCCCGACTGGTTTGGTTTAGTTATTTCGCTGAATTTGCCTAACTGACCTTGCCCAGATGCCAACGCTGATGCCTTCAAGTTCAAGGTTAAATATTTGGAATTTACAAAGGCTTAACTTTTCCCATTTTAAATTATATCTTTGATCTATTAAAGGACTTAAATTAGTCAATGTAAAAACCTTTGACATATTTTTCTTAACATTTATCAATTTAATAACATAAATGTTTGTCTTTCTGTTTTTCTTTTAACAAAACTTAATTGTAGTTGACATTTAATTTATTCATTGGAATTTAATACAATTTTTGAAATTCAATTTTTATTAGATCCCTTCTTACACTAGCTTACTAAGAAAAAATAATAATAATTAAATTTATACTTCAACTTCAACCACAAAATTAAACAATGATCGACTTGGTCGTTTGAAAATTGTTTCTCTTTAAAGACTTTTATTTACAACTGTTTATTAATTGTTTCTATTTGGATAAGGAAAAGTGCTGAGTAAAAACCAATATTTCTGAAACTATTTGTCAGTTGGGAGCAGCAAAAAAAATAAATTTTTCCTTTAAAATTGCAAACGAAAGTTTCACCCGGAAAGAGGCGGTAAATGGGCGTGTCTAAGGCTCACAGAAACCAAAGCAAACAAAGCCAACAACTGGGGACAAAAGCCAGGAGCAAACGGAAAAACATTATTTGAATGCTCTCATGTTAGAACTCGTATTTTGCCCCGCTGGCATTTAGATAAGTTCAATGTGCTGACTTTGAGATCAGCAGAAAACAAATATAAATAGACCAGAAGTTGTCAGGCGAAGAAGAACAATTGCATGCTGAGACAGCCTGCCGAAGACCCACAAATGAAACTGAAATTGAAAACGAAATCAAAACATGCATATGGATGCCGAGGTCCACAATTCGAGAGGAGTTTCTGCCAGGAAGCCACACATAAACTCGAGTTGAGAGGGGAAGGGGATCCAGGGGCAGCATCGAGCACGACATTGCCATTGCTTCCATGCAAATAAGCAAATGAGCAAACAAATAGCAAAAGCGAGAGGGTCAGCGAAAAAGTGGCAGGAATGGATTATTATTGTAGCTGATACTAAAAGGAGCACCCAAAGTACTGCACACAAAAAAATACATAAAATATGTGGACCACGATGATTAAAGCGCTATTTAAGTTTCGAAAAAATGGTTTACCAATTTAACCGGACCATATTTCTGTTAAATTGGTACAGAAAAACTACTATAAACCTTGCTTTTATTTCAGAAACCATTTTAAATATGATTTTTATTTAAATAAAGGGATTGACTTTTTCAATAAAATGATTTAAGCTGCATACATAATAACTACTCTTAAAGTATTACTAGTAAACATTATCTGTGTGCAAAATAAAAAAAAGTTTATGCCTTTGGAAAGTCAAACATAAGTTATTTAAGTGCCAATTGAGTTAAAAGCTTTTTATTTAAAATTAAATAAGGAGTGTACTATTTGACCGTATTACAAAAAACAACCAAAAAGTATTGAAAGGTTGGGGAATAAACAAAGTCAGAAAAGTAAAACGACTTCATATTTAAGCGTTTAATTATAAAGTAATAGGAAGACACTTCTTAAACTTTTCTAACTCAACTTTAAGCGTGCTCCTCTGAAAAAGTAAAGAAAAAGCATTTTGTTTCAAGTGCAGTCAAGAACAAGAAAGGAAAGCTAACTTCGGGCGGAGCCGAAGTTGATATACCCTTGCAGAATACTCTGTAAATTATATTCTCCAAAATTATTCATATGATGCATTCTAAATACTCATATAAAATCCCAACTTCCTAACTTTAAAAACACCAAAGTTATGGCATTTCCAATCGTTCAGTTATATGGCAGCTATAAGATATAGTCGGCCGATCCTTATGAAGTTTGGTAGGTCGGATTGATTGGCCAAAAATAAAACCCATAGAAAATCCCAACTTCCTAACTTTACAAACACCAAAGTTATGGCATTTCCGATCAATCAGTTATATGGCAGCTATAGGATATAGTCGGCCGATCCTTATAAAATTTGGTACGTCAAATTGATTGGCCAAATGTAAAACCCATAGAAAATCCCAACTTTCTAACTTTACAAACACCAAAGTTGCGGCATTTCCGATCGTTCAGTTATATGGCAGCTATAGGATATAGTCGGCCGATCCTTATAAAATTTGGTACGTAAAATTTATTGGCCAAATGTAAAACCCATAGAAAATCCCAACTTCCTAACTTTAAAAACACCAAAGTTATGGCATTTCCGATCGTTCAGTTATATGGCAGCTATAGGATATAGTCGGCCGATCCCGGCCGTTCCGACTTATATACTGCGTGCAAAGGAAAGAAGGGTGTGTGCAAAGTTTCAATTCGATATCTTTAAAACTGAGAGACTAGTTCGCGTAGAAACAGACAGACGGACAGACAGACGGACAGACGGACAGACGGACAGACGGACAGACGGACAGACGGACAGACGGACAGACGGACAGACGGACAGACGGACATGGCTATATCAACTCAGGAAGTGATCCTGATCAAGAATATATATACTTTATATGGTCGGAGATGTCTCCTTCACTGCGTTGCACACTTTTGACCAAAATTATAATACCCTCTGCAAGGGTATAAAAAGGACAAAAAGCGTTTGTGTGCGAGCGAGTCAAGAAATAATTGCTGCAGTTTTTTTTTTGGTATATATACGTTTTGTTCTTCCTCTGCTTCAGTAAAACAATTGAAGTCAAGCCCCATTGCATTTCAACTGCCGGCGAAAAGAGAGTCGAGTCGAGGGTCGCTCCTTGATTTGTTTGCTTAGGGCGAAAAGCCGGAGACAGCGACTCCTCCGACCATTTGGGCTGCCCTTTTTAGCCTGCAGCATGAATTTATTTGTTTTGAAATTGTAACTTTTGCACTCATCCGCATCCGCAACTGCAACTGCAACTGCAGCAGAAGCAGCAGCAGCAGCAGCAACATCATCGACAGCAGCAACATCCAGAGCATCCACATCATCATCATCGTCATCATCATCATTGCCAGTGATTGGCTTTTTCCCTTTTTTCCTTTGCTGATTGTGCGGTTTCGATAAGAATGCAACTGCAGTTGCACTCAGTAGCTATATCTTCTCAAAAAAAGAAGAAGGGTTAAAGCAGCTAAGGAGCACACACTCATATGTGGCAACGATAAATTAGCAAAAAGGAAAAGGAAGTGCATGACTGCCAAAATGTCAATTGCTGGCTACGAAAAAGTGAATACACAAAGCCAGAGAAATGAGAACTGAGGGGTGGCGCAGAAATGGGGAAAGCCATGAAAACAGCCAGCGAATTTTCACTTTATCCGGCGGAGAAATTAAAATGGGAAATGCGGGAGCAAACGTCGCTTGGGGAATGCTCTGCGAAGGGATTTAAATGCGAATTTCAATTGATTGCATTTTCTTATCTTTGATTGTTCCCACTTTTTCTGTTCACCAGCTTAGCTTGAGGTGACGTACACTGAAAGAAATGCAAGATTATATTTTAAATATCATATTTTTTGTGTACCCACAAATAGTATATAAAGAGTAGTTATTCTGTATTGAATAATAATTTTAAAGATATAATTTAATAAGTACTTAAAAGTTCGAATAGTACTGTCAACTTTTAATTGAATTTATAATTTTAAAATACATTTTTCATTTTATATAATGCTTTATTTAGATTAAATGACAATGTAATGTTATGAATTACTAAAAACATTTGAGAGTTAAGCTAACTATATTCTTGAATATAATAGCAACCCATATTATTGAAATTAAATATTATTTTAAAATGCATTATAAATTTTATAACAACATGATAAGGCAACTTTAATTTTGTCTCATTTTAGAATGGCTTTTATTTATCTTCACATTTAATATATCAGGGATGTTTTTACATAATCCTATCACTATGGTGTTAATTTCCAAGTTTTGTTATTGTGTTCTATTAATTTCGATTCCCAGAGCATTGGCAATTCGCTGAATGCCATTTATAAATTTAAGATTTGTTTTCCTCTATTTGCAATTTTCTCCCAATATTTCGCTGCTCTCGATGCTCCCAAACGTGAGCGCGTGCAGAACCGCCGATCTTAAAGGGGGGATGTGGTGGGGATATGGCGGGGCTATGGCCGGGATATGGCTGGGATATAGCTGGGATATAGTGCGGGTGGTGACGGAGGAGTCGGACAATGAATCGCACCGAGGAGCATACATTACAAAGATTGCTGCCGCTTCTTCTGCCGCTGCAACTCTTCTGGTTCTTCGTTTTGGCAGCAACTTTTACTTATTGCTTTGGCTCTGAGCCGTGTTTATTTCAATCTTTTTTGTGTGTGGTGCTGGGCCCTGGGCTTTGGGTGTTTCGCTGCTTTTGTTTTCTTTTAATGTGCCAGAAGTCGGAGCCGTGTTCTGCTGCGAATTCGTGAAACGTGATGCCGAAAGTCGTTTCTTCGCTTGTGTTTTTTTACCATTTTTTTCTGTTTTTTTTTTTGGGGTTTTCTTTTAGGTTTCTTGTTGATTTTGGTGGTGCTGCCCTTGGTTGTGTTGTTGTTTCGTTTTCCGTCTGTATGTAGGATGCGGATGCTGTGCATGTTTGCTCGCATTTGAATATGGAATCCACCGCTCTGCCGGCTGACTTTACTGCCTCTGGCTAGGAGCCGTCATCCTTGTTAAGCGGATCCATAACAGGGCATTGTTTCAGCCAGTTTCAGATGCTGCTGCCAGTTGAACTTGCAGCCCTATTAAGGCTCGGATATAGAAATAGGAAACTACAGAGATCGCTCGGAAATTTACTCTAATGCAAGTTAATATGGAAGAAATTTTAAAAATATGTCTAAACCCCACATTTAAAGCAAAACAAAATTTAAACAAATTAAAATTTGAATTATACAAAAATTTTAAAAGCACAAACATTTAAAAATATTGCTTAAGTTATTAAGTTTAAGTTCTAAGGTTGTAATGGGCATTGAACATTGAAACAAGTATTTTAGTTTTTAAACTAAGAAAAGGATTGCAATTTTGAAGTTTAAAGCCTACTGTTACTTACCATGACATCGAAACTATTAGGGAATTTATTATCATACTCATTCCACTTAGGAAACCATAAAACATTATGATCCAAAATTGATTACTAAACTTTACCAAGTCTTTTAACTATTTAAAATGTCACTACTAGAAAGCGGCTATTAAACATAATTCTTAATCACAAAGATAATTATAAATAACATTTAATTCGTAATCTAAATTTAAGTATTTGGTTCCCAAATACGTCACTTATGAGTCCTTACTGTATCTAACCAGCATAGAACCGAAAGTCGCCTGAGAACTTTTCACCCATGGCCATAAGTGAACCGAAAACGAAAGCCAAATTGGCAACTTTCAGCCATTCCTGTCGCTGCCGCTGCGCTGGCGTAGAGAATGAAAAATGTCCGCGTTTCTCGCCCTAATTGGTGGCGAAACGTTTGTCGCACCAAATAAATAATGATAATGGCACCCGGAGCGTGAAGTCGCGGGTTCGATTCCTTCCACCGGCAATATTTCTATTTCTACTTCTGGTTCTGGTTCTGTATTTGCTCTGACTTCAGCTAAGGCCATTGACTGGCAAAATGCTTGCTGATTGATTGACGCTGCCTTTGGAGCTGTTAACAATTTCATTGCTGTTGTTTTCGGAGGTGGTGCTGGTGGTTATTGGTGGCATGGCGGCATGGTGGAAGTGTCGGTGGCGGTGGCCACGTTGTAATGTAATTAATTGCTTTCCAACCTGTGTCCAAATCACAAAAGGGCAGTCAACAGTTCCAGCGGCAAAGTGGGTCAGCTGTTCACTTGATGAATGTATGTACGCATGGCGGTGCGAGCGGGTGGGGGCGGTACAGGTGGTGCCACAGGTAGTGGCAGATGTGGAGATAGGCAGCCGAAGAATGCAAGTTGAGTTGTCAGTCGGGGATTATATGAGTTATGAAAATAAATATCGAGTCGAGGGTGGAGTGTACTCATTTCGGAAGGTACAAGTAATGAAAAAGCATACATGTAAACAATAAATAAGCCCTGCTAATACATTTTTACAAATGCTTTTAACCAGAAAATAAAAGAGATTATTAATAACAGAACATTAAAAAGATAAATATTGTTGATATTTACATTTCCTTCTTTTACCTATTTATAAATGAATACAAATGTTTATTTTGATAAAACTATTCTATTGAACACATACAATATTAATACTTTCTTGTTATTTTAATGTACAGTTATAGTTTAAGCGTAATTTTTAAACGAAAATAAATACATATATAAATGTTGTCATATAGGAATATATTAAAAAGTAGTAAGTTACTTTTATTAAAATAACTTTTTCTAATAATAACTTTAACAACTGAAAGCTAAGTAAGAAGCTTAAAAAATAAATCTATCAAAAACGAACTTAAATATTAAAGAAACTTTTTTGACCAACCCTCGCTTGACCGCTGCAGTTGGCGGGTTCAGTGAACCGCCGCACTAACTAACTTTTCGTATGAATCAAACGCTAAAACATCAATCAAAGCCAAATTAAGCGTAAAATTCAAAGAGCCGCGGCCAGTCGGCAGTCAAATAATGTGAGGCAGGGAAAGATGAAGTCGGACCAGCGCAAAGGTTAGGCCCGCACGGCGGAGTCGCCATTCAGGGAAGACCCAGCCCGCATCTGCAGCGGGCAATCAATCAACGGGCGGACAAGCTTTCCAAAGAAAGGCAGCGCGCGGCAAGAAACAACTCTCAAAACTGAAATAAAAACCGAAACAGAAAATAAAACAGCGACAAAAGTGCAAGCGGAGTCACTGAAGCCTAACAAAAGTTGCAGCTAATTTTAGATCGCAGTCTCAGCCAACTGCTTCATTTGCATGAGTGAGTGGGGAGCAGAGTGGTGCGGAGTGGTTTGCGATGATCTGCAGTGTGTGGGTTGCTCGCAGAATTGGCGCACGCACAAAGGCGAACAAAAGCCTGGAGATCTATTTTAGCTGTCTGGTCGCTGTGTGTGTTATGCAAATCTTCCGACAGTTTCCTGATAAATCCCTTATACCGTTATAAGCGATTTCCACAAATTTGATAAGGCCAAAACGAAAGACTCAGGCAACGAACTTGCTTTGATAACAACAATCTTTCGCTCTCTCGCCTTTCAGAATTTCCTCCGCCCCTTCTGGATTCTTTCTTCACTCCCTTCTGATTTCTTTTTTCACTTTTATATATGTTTTCATTTTATTATGCACCGGTACGTGCTCGGCATGCACATGGCAAAAAATCAAATCTTTTCCTATGCATTTCCCCCACGCCTCTGCATTTTTAATTTAGACAGCTCGACTGAAAAGAAATTAAAAAACAATATTTAATCAACGCACATAATCTGCATTTTAAGCACAGACTTCAAAAGGCCCTTCGATATGGGTGTTGACCATTTAACGCGCCCAGCGAAAAACCAAACTTTGTTAGATTCTTATCGACCGTTTCTTCTTTTTTTTATACCTTCGCTGACGGACTTCCTTGAAATCCGCCAGAGTTTTCGGTCTTGTTAATCCTTTGACGTGATGTCTGTTCATAATTTGTGCTCATATTTCATGCTTTGCCTTTTTTATGGCTCTTTTGATGGCTTTGGCCTTGCGGCATTTTGAAAGGTTTTTATGCCAGAGCGATTGAATATTCTAAAGTTTACTTGTCGTAAATCATGTCTGTGACAGTTTCTCCAACCGCTCCCCCCTTTCTCGCGGAAATCGCCAGATTTAGCATGCATTACAGGCCAAGTTCATTGCCTCGGACTAAGTTTCGGCGCTGAGTCTCCCACAGTCCCTCCCAAATGCCAATCTTCTGCTATAAATAAACTACGAAAAGGCAAGCTCTGCTCTTAATTTTAATGAACCATAAAAAATTCACACGCACCGCACACAAAGACGCTGAATATTACGATGCCACCAAATAAAGGTTGACACAGACCTTTCCTCAGACCCTCGAGATGTTAATGAAACTTAAATACCTGCGAGAGTCGCATTTCTCAGCAAACAAATCAAACGACCAGCAGCAACATAAAAATGCTCAAAATTCAAAGAAAACTATTAAACAACTGTTTGCCGTTTATCTGAGGGAATCTCTCGAGTCCCGAATCTCGAATCTCTCACCGTCCAGCGTTTGCTTAGAAATTAGAGCCCAAAACAAAGCGGGAGATGGATGGAAAAAATATATACACAAGTACATATATATACACATATAGAGATATATAGGACCGGTTTAACATAGCCCTGTTAAGTCGGGCCAGTTAACAGCGACTGCGACGGCGACGGCGACGTCGACGCCGGCAGCGGATTTAGCTGCGTTCTGGCCACTCAACTCTCGGGATCCCAGAACGTCGGCTTTTCATTAGCTTGGAGCTCGTCGCTCCGACCGGTTCGGTTTCTTACGCGATCGCAGAGTTCAGAACTTTTGATATCCAGATATCCAGAGAACTTTGAAATACCCAACATCGAGAGCGAGTTAAGATATTGTGCGCGTGCGCTTCGACCCACGCGAGATTTTTCTTGAGCTGCGGCTTTGATCATCCAACAGAAATTCGTTTCGTTTTTATGCAAATTTCTATGGGGAAAAAATATATTTTTTCTGCCCGCGTTTCGTCATAGTGTGAAAGTAAAATATTCTTTGTGAAAAAAAAGAAATTTCCACACTTCAACAAATATTACGAAATACTTACGTTGCTTGGCAAAAAGTGTGTAAGAAGCATATAGAAAAGAGAGTTTTTGATCTTTGTGTGCGTGTTAATTGATCAACAATAAAAGTGTAAATTTGTATTTGTTAAACTTAACGGCAAATTGTGGATTTCGGTTGTATTTTTGTGGACCAGAAGGTGAGCAATCGGTGGCAAATAATATTTAAAATACAATTAGCGTCATGCTCTAGAAATTGGGTTAAATATCGGATATTAATAAAGTGCTTTTGGGATCCATTTTGTCATCATTAAATTTAATTTTACAACTGATCTCATTTTATAAGTCTAAGCAATATAAACAAAGATATAACAAGTTTTATTGATTTTAGTTCTTAAAAACTGTTTCAATATAATTCTTAATCGATTAATATTAACATAACAATATTATGGTGTAAACTACTATTAAATTATTGAATTAAATTTATGTGTTTATTTTGTTTTTTGAAAACTAAAATAATTTAAAATATTTAAGTTCCCATCCAAAACGATTTTTTTTGTAATTTAACTGAGATATGTACAAAATTAAGATCTATTGAAAAGCACAGAAAACGTATGCTTCACAATTTTTCCACTTACCAGTTATCAAGCCCACCATTAAAACCATGAAAACCTTTGATAATTAATGCTTTCACTTCAAACAACTTCAATGTAGCTTCGCCTCCTTAACAATTCTTATTTATGGAGATCTATTAACCCATTCATTATCGGTTTCATTAGCGTAGACCTCCACTCACAACTGACAACATAATGCAGATGTGTCCCTTCTTTAACCCCCCGTTACCATAATTTAACCGACTTTTCCCATCACTCAACGCCAACGCGTGGAAAATATCTTCGAAAGACATTTTGGCTGATAGCGTTTTTCAAAAATTTCACTTACAAACAAAAAAAGGCGGGCGCAACATTTTCTTATTGTATTTCATTTTCTGGGTCAATAGAGAGGATGGTCGGGATAGATGATGGCCCCAGCCCAACCCAAATATGAAAATATAAACCTAGCCCAGCCCAAAAAAGGGATTTCCCTTTTACAACGAAAACTTTCATTGCTATCGGAAGAAAAAAGAACGAAGAAAAGTGTCAGGGCAAAAGAATATGCAAACAATAAACACTCGTCAGGCATAAATTAAAGTCAATGAACATTGTGGATCCAAGGCGACTTCAAAAGGCCAAAGCCAACGGTTCTTTGACGACGTTTGGATTAAAAGCGGGAATACCGAACCAAATACGTTGGGGCCAACTGTCGTTGCATTTCGGTTTCGATTTCCTGTCCCCAGACATGGGATCCCCCTCCTAATTCCCCGATCTTTTTGTGCATTCAACGCATGATTAATAAAATGAGAAGTTCTCCTGGTTCTTTCCCACTCTTTGACCGTTTCGTTGATTAGTAAGCATGTCGACATTTCAATAAAAAATCAAAAAACGACAAGGAAAAAACGAAAATCATCAGCGGGGGCAACTCCTCATCAACGTCACATTTTTATACATTTCTACCCTATGAGACGCTCTGTGGCTTTGCATTTTAATTGCTTTTGATTTTGAGTTTCTGATGTGGCTGCCCCCGCTGATGAATCGGGGAATTGGGCGCGACTCAACCGATTGTTCAATTTGGCATCAAATCAAAGATATATATATATAAACACGTGTGTCTGTAGCTAATCCATAAGGCAGTTAAAGGTTTGAATTTCCGAGAAGGAGAATTTTAGAAGCTTTTAGTCGTTAAGTGCGCAATATAATTAAGCCGAAATCAAAATATATTTCAACAAAATCTATTTTGGAATAAGAGGAAATAATAAATAAAATAAAAGATATTCGATTAGATATAACTTAATATTTTGGGAGAGATGAACTCAAAGGCTACCACATGAGATAAAACAAGAAAGAAAAGCTAACTTCGGGCGGAGCCGAAGTTGATATACCCTTGCAGAATATTCTGTAAATTATATTCTCCAAAATTATTCATATGATGCAATCTTAATACTCATAAAAAATCCCAACTTCCTAACTTTAAAAACACCAAAGTTATGGCATTTCCAATCGTTCAGTTATATGGCAGCTATAGGATATAGTCGGCCGATCCTTATGAAATTTGATAGGTTGGATTGATTGGTTAAAAATAGAACCCATAGAAAATCCCAACTTCCTAACTTCACAAACACCAAAGTTATGGCATTTCCGATCAATCAGTTATATGGCAGCTATAGGATATAGTCGGCCGATCTTTATGAAATTTGGTAGGTCGGATTGATTGGCCAAATATAAAACCCATATAAAATTCCAACTTCCTAACTTAACAAACAGCAGAGTTATGGCATTTCCGATCAATCAGTTATATGGCAGCTATAGGATATAGTCGGCCGATCCCGGCCGTTCCGACTTATATACTGCGTGCAAAGGAAAGAAGGGTGTGTGCAAAGTTTCAATTCGATATCTTTAAAACTGAGAGACTAGTTCGCGTAGAAACAGACAGACGGACAGACAGACGGACAGACGGACAGACGGACATGGCTATATCAACTCAGGAGGTGATCCTGATCAAGAATATATATACCTTATAGGGTCGGAGATGTCTCCTTCACTGCGTTGCACACTTTTGACCAAAATTATAATACCCTCTGCAAGGGTATAAATATAATAAAGGCATTTGCAAAATGTAGGTTTCGTTAAATTATCCGCCTACGAATTGAACCATCGCTCTTACGCGTATTTCAAGTTGTTTTATTAGCATCTTAAGCTTTACTTCATACAACGCACTTCTCATACAAATCAACATATTACATTGAGCTCCATTTGTCACTCACAATGCGAAATATTGGAAACAAAGCAATATTTACATTCAAGTTTCGCATAGGTATTCTCCCAGAGTTCCGATTTTATGGCTATGAATCGGAGGTGACCGTGGAATTCCGATTCATTGGACTTATTGAGGGCGATTGAATAGCACCTGTAATGCCAGGGGGAAAATTCCATTTGGTTAATCATTTTACTATTTTTGGCATGACTTAAGTTCTTATTCCATTTCCGCTATCGATTCGATCTACATTTACGTCAGTGGGAAATCTATCTATCTTCTTTTCCAGTTAAGCACTAGGAGTTTTATGGATGTGATTAATGCTTTTCAAATAACAGCTTGAGCGAGCAAACTTTTCCACTTCCCCTTGCGAACATGATTTTATTTCCTCTTTTATTGTGATAAAGTAAATTAATTCTAGTGAAGCCTATCCCAGTTGGCAAACCATTATTTTTAATACCCTCGAAAAACGTATAATAAATTTATTTCTATATAAGATTTGTATTTTAGTATAAAAATGATAACACAAGTTATTTTATGTGAAATTTAAAGAATTGAATTTAATGAACTAATTTTCAAAACCATAAAGTGATTAATGTAAGCTTTAAGCTAATAGAAAGCCACATTATTCTATTAACAAAGCCAAGAATATATCTGGTTTTCTTAAAAATTGTATTGCATATTAACTTTTATTTGATATGTTGAATTCGTTTTATTTCTTTAGCTACAAAAAATACAACAAAAATTCAATTTCAGTGTCGACAAATATTGTTAGAAACCCTAACAATAGAGTATTTTAACAACGATTCAGCGCCACTTGACAAATGAAAGCAAAAATCCAAAGCTGTCCGCAGTGAGAAAACCAAAAGCGTGCAAAAAAACAGAGATAAACCAAAAATAAACCCACGAAAACAAAAAAGAAGTCAAGAGTGGTCAGCGTTAATTTTTCATGGCGGGACAACAGCGAAAGAATATTATTTCATTTATTTACATCACGGCAATGTGGTGGGGATGGGGATTTGGACAGGGGACTAAACAAACGCAAGCGTTGTCCATGGTCCACAACGTCATTAGTCACACCGGAACAGGGGCGGGGGATGTGGCGATAAAGAGGGGTTGTCGGGGGAAAAATTGGGAGGGGGGAATAGGATATATAAACCAGCAACAGCAAACAAAAGCAGAATGCTGTGAGCTATGAAACCCGCGACCAAAGCGGATAAAAAGTAATCAAAAGTGCTAAGAACGACATAATAAGGCAACTGAGAACTGGAAGAAGAAGAGTGAGAAAAGGGGCGAAGGGGGAGTGGCAGGCATGGGGGGCTTTCGAGGATGAAGGTGTTTCCTTCGCACAGAAAAATGCTTGACAAAGAGGAAATGGAATCAAATAAAAAAAGAAGCACAATAAGCGTCTCCTCGGCAGGAATATTGCATTTATGTTTGAGATACAGTCAAGCTTTCTTAAATCAAATTTTAAGAAATGTAATCCTTATAAAAAGATGGTGAACATATTGTTTTGTTGGAAATAAGTATATCTTATTACATGTCAAGTTAGATAACATTATCTATGTTTAATAAATAACATAACAGAGCCGTTTATTAGGATAATATTTAGAAGTGCTCTTAAAAATACTATAGGTTATAAATATACGTTTAAAGAACAAAAAGATTCCAAAAAGTCATATGCAATATTTTTTGAATTATTTGAATTCTAATATGAGATAGATTAACTACTTAGGAAAACTTTTTAGTGCTTTCAGACTCGGTACTTAATTTAAATTTTTCGGATCCTGGTATGTGTAAAGTTTATTGAGGCCTTACTGTGACTTGGTGGAGAGCGTCAAGTGTTGGCGTTGGCGGACGACGCGGATTCTTAGCCGCCTAAGCCATGAGCTGTAAGCCGCTTGCCGCGCGAGATGGGCGCGATTTTTAAGCCGCAGCTTAAAGTGGTGACAACAGCAACTACAGCAACAACTTTTGGCTTTGGCTCCGACGGAGAGTTGAGTTGCATTTTGTAAAACTCTTTAGTGTGATTAATGTGCCACACACTCGCATGCGTGTGTGCGTTTCCTTTTATGAGCTCTTTGGTTTACAAGCAGGTCGTGCTCCTTACACTTTTCCTTTTTCCGTGAACTCCTTCTCCTTGCGATTTTTTTATACATTTTTTCTGCTAGCTCTCTTGCCTTTGTTGGGACAAACAAAAGCCCAGCCACCCACACCTTCGTGCACAGACATTTTCCGTTTTCAGGCGCTCACACACATTTCCAGTAGCACTGCCCTAATCCTTTTGACGTGGCTTTTATCGCACTTGCCCGCTTTTTCGCCTGCAGCTTGTGCCGAAAGGGTAGCAAAATGGATTTTCGAGTTGCTCAAACGAGTTTACCACATTTTAAACTAAACTGGGAACTCAGAATTAATTCTTTTTCTGCTCTCTTTACATTTAATGCCTTTGGTCTTTTGGTTTTTAGTTTTATATTGGCATTTAGAGTGCTAGAACTTGTTTGCATTTATATGTTCATTAATATTAAATAGTTATTTGGAAATGCATATTATTTTCAGATATGATTATTCCAAAACCATTTAGCATTATTTACATTAGTAACAAGAATAAGCTAATTTTTGGAGGCATTTAAATCAAAATATTTTAGATTCCAACTTTTTACACATAGTTATCACGTTAAACTTGACCTTTTTTTATCCCTTAAATGTCGAAAAATGTTCTAAGAAACTATTAAAACTTTTCAATATGTAATTCAAAAGAAATAAAACGGCACAACTTTTTCGGTTAATATTTTAATTAAACTGGTTATAAAAACGAAACTATTAAAGAGTATCGGTAAGTCGATAAGTGCTGCCGCATTCCCTTTCCTTTTTTAAAGCTTTCCGTTTCGTTCTCGATTTTTTGTAGTTTTCTTTTTACATATTTTGTGTGAGCTGGGTATCTCATTATGTGCTCGAGCTCCGTCTTGGGTTACATATTTTTCATAACCATATGTACGTGCATAATAACTCCCCTCGCTCACACATATTGACTCTTTGGGGGCTTCATTTGCTCAAGTGTTTTTCTGAGGCCCCTTGGGGGCGGTGGCTCTTGGCGCGTTGCACAGGAAACAGCCACAGCAAATAGCAACAGGCAGACAGGATGTTGAAAAGGATTCCGCAAAAAAAAAATATATAGGAAAAAATCATAAGCCTTTTGTGGGGCTTCATGCCAAGTCATCTTGTGTCGTGTCAGTCATAAATTAAGTGAGTTTCTTACAGTTTTTTTAATCTCAATTTTTTTTTGCACATCTTTTCTGGATCTTGGGGCAGCTGCTTTTGTGCCACTTTCGAGCGCAAATTAATTAAGACATTTTCGATGAGATCAACTTAAATGCGAGACGAGGCCAAATACAAATTACGAGCGCTCCGCACGTGAAAAACTGTGTCATTGTGTGACATCAAAACCAACAAAAAGCCAACAGAAGCCGCAATAAAAACCAGAGAAAAATCCAGACACGTACGGGCCAGGAAACAAGACAGTTGCTGCAGATTCAGCTTCAGCTCCAGCCCAAGCTACAGCTATTGCCGATGCGAGACCAATCCTCTCCAGCTCGCCAAGACGGCTTGGCGGCATCAATTTTTGTCCAGTAGCCGAGAAAATGTCACGTTTCCACATAAGTTACAAAGGCTTTCGGCCACGTTGAGCGTGAGAATTGGCAACTGGCAGTCGCTCTCCTTCGGTCCGTATGTGTTTTCCTGCTCCAGGAAAAGGTACTTTCCATGGTGAAAATTAATTGCCGTCCGTGTTGCAGTCTCACTCTTTGTCTGGCAATTAATTGGAAAGCAGATCCACTAAACAAAAGCGAGTCCAAAGGTGTACGCCTGACATTTCCACTCTCACACAGGAAAAAAATTTATTTAGGTTTCCTATTAGTCATCTGCTTTCAATTTAAACATTCTAAGTAGCAAATTGGATCCTTTAAATATATTACCTCAAAAAAAATTATTGTAAAAACCTTAAAAACAACAAACCGTAAATAACAATTTTTTGGCATAATTCGAAACAATTCACAAAAAAATATTAGTGATACAATTATGATAGAGAATTATTTATGTGATGGCAATAATAATAAAAAACAAGAAAGGAAAGCTAACTTCGGGCGGAGCCGAAGTTGATATACCCTTGCAGAATACTCTGTAAATTATATTCTCCAAAATTATTCATATGATGCATTCTTAATACTCATAAAAAATCCCAACTTCCTAACTTTAAAAACACCAAAGTTGTGGCATTTCCAATCATTCAGTTATGTATATGGCAGCTATAGAATATAGTCGGCCGATCCTTATGAAATTTAATATGTCGGATTGATTGGGCAAAAATAAAACCCATATAAAATCCCAACTTCCTAACTTAACAAACACCAAAGTTATGGCATTTCCGATCAATCAGTTATATGGCAGCTATAAGATATAGTCGGCCGATCCTTATGAAATTTGGTAGGTCGGATTAATTGGCCAAATATAAAACCCATAGAAAATCCCAACTTTCCAACTTTACAAACACCAAAGTTATGGCATTTCCGATCAATCAGTTATATAGCAGCTATAGGATATAGTCGGCCGATCCTTATGAAATTTGGTATGTCGGATTGATTGGCCAAATATAATACCCATAGAGAGTCCCAACTTCCTAACTAAACAAACAGCAGAGTTATGGCATTTCCGATCAATCAGTTATATGGCAGCTATAGGATATAGTCGGCCGATCCCGGCCGTTCCGACTTATATACTGCGTGCAAAGGAAAGAAGGGTGTGTGCAAAGTTTCAATTCGATATCTTTAAAACTGAGAGACTAGTTCGCGTAGAAACAGACAGACGGACAGACAGACGGACAGACGGACAGGCGGACAGACGGACAGACGGACAGACGGACAGACGGACATGGCTATATCAACTCAGGAGGTGATCCTGATCAAGAATATATATACTTTATAGGGTCGGAGATGTCTCCTTCACTGCGTTGCACACTTTTGACCAAAATTATAATACCCTCTGCAAGGGTATAAAAATTTAGAAAAAATTCAGTTTTTAAATAAAATAATAGGAAGCTTTTTTACCATTAATAACATCCAACAAAAGTATTAAATTTATATGTCACAGTTAACAAATAAAACACAAAAATGAGGATATAATTTTTTCCGTGCAACGCAAAGGTTTTACCAGAGGCTTTTGTTCGATAATCCCGGAAAAGTTGTTCATTTTTTTTAGCACTAAAAAATCCATTAAACTTTTTCATGCCTTAGCCAGAGGGTGAAAAAGATTTAATAATAGTTACGGGGCAACTAAAGTTACGGGTTATTGTAGTATGACCCAATAATAGCCGCAAATGCATTTAATTTGGGCAGGAGGGTTGGGCGCCCTTCCTCAGGGCTCGTTAAATGCTTTATGGCCGACTCTTTACGGCCCCAACTGCTGTTCCTGGCTCGGTTTCCATGGCTACTGGCTTCCAGCCTCGCTCCAATCGGAATAGGAAAGCAATTAGGGATTGATGTTCTTCCGGGCGAAGGGAGGCCATAGTCAATTGGCAGGTAGAATCGGCTTCAGCCGAGCAGCAGGTGCGGTCACTTTGCTAATTGCCAACTAATTTACTGAAGTGAGTCCCACACATTAGAATTCCATCTCCATCCCCCGAGTTGCACTGCAATGGTCCAATATTACAAGCAATCAGAGTTGACATATTAGCGTTAATGGTCAAAAACAGAAAAATGTTGCAATCGCAAGAAAGTGTTGTCATCAAAAAAGAGTACTTTGCATTTTCCTGGTCAAAAATATGATTTCAGATTTTATTATTAATTTTTAACATATTAGAAAACGCCTTTTCTATTTGACAGTTTTACAATAGGCTGGTAAAAAATATAGGAGATGTTATGGACTTGAAACTCTTCCTACATTTAATTTTACAATATTATTTAAAAATTTAATTTCCAAAAAAAAAATGTTTCTATGCGTCAAAATATTACAAATGATCATATGTACACTTGGTCACAAAATATTATATGTTAATCTAAACACCACCAATAAATAGAATTTTTAATTTTAAAGAACACTTTTAATATTTTAAATCTCCTATTTTTCCGAACAATTTAGAAATAGGAAGTATAATAACGGTTTCCAGTTATTATAATTTATGCTAATCAGTACGTGTATAGAAGGAAATATAATTGTTATAGCTAATTAATAAATTATTTTAATCACTTTTAAACTGCATATATTCAATGCAAATTTTAGCCAATTCCTGTAATGTTCAGTTGGGCAGCACTGCCAGCAGTCTACGCAATACAACATCCCACTTCACGACGTCTCGTAATCAGCCGCATTTATGTTTGGCCATAAAATATGCAAATATCCTTTAAGTACTTTTAATGTCTTGCCATTTGTTGGTCCGCAGGCTGTTGGCCCATGGCCATGTCCTCCTCCGCAGACTCCGCCTCCCTTTTGTTAATGGCATGTTTGGCATTGTCGCACAGTCGTCTTGTCTATTCTATATGCACGTTCCCCTGGAGCTTGCATTTTCATTTTGTGCACTTTGCCATTTCTTCAGTTAAAGTCTTCTTCCTTACTTTATGGCCCTCATAAATAACACCCTGTCGTTGTATCGGTGTCTGCACTTATATATGTATATCCCTGTGTGAGAACTTGAAGAGCTGATCTGCGGACACAGGAATATTTCAACTTCGAACCAAAAGGGGGGAAATTTGTTGCCAACATTTCATTTACCTAATGTCCCCTGGGTAGCAAAGGTGCTTGTGCATATTTCTGATATCTTTGCGACAACTTAGTTTACTTTCATCGATAATTTTTTTAATTTACTAATGGAATTGCTAAAAGAATTTAGAGCCTCGGATATATTGGCAAACTTATGTTAAAAGACCCTTCGTTTACTGCTTAGTTTGTAATTTATTCTTAGACCTTAAAAATCTTTTTCTTAAAATTGACTTTTATTCTTTCATTTAAGTATGAAGGTCTACAGGGTATCGTATAGTATACTCCATTTTTATATTAGTTTCGTTTTAATTTCTCTTGCAGTGAGTTGTGCATTTTTGCATATTTTTGTGAGCTGCTTTTTCCCAAGCTGAACTATATATCCTTGCCGTTGTGAATGTAGAATTACATTGATTAATGTTGCCTCATTTTTTCCGACTATTTGCAGGACAAAGGACTCCGGGAAAGCAGCTTACCGACTGGCAAAGCGACAGCGGCAAAAAGAAAAGCCAACTTAACAAGGACTATTCGCACACTGTGGCCAGCGGAGGAGGAGGAAATCGAACCGAATGCAGTATCTCAACTACGCTCTGCAGACATCCACGCGACTGCTGACGTACCAGGGCCCGAACCAGGATCTGTATCCTGACCACACAGGACTCGCCTCCGCCCACGAGGAGGACCTTAAGCACGCCTGCTGCAGTCGCGGCGCCCAGCTGCTCAGATTGCGCCACCGGGAGCTGGCCAAGCGACGAGCTCTCGAGGATCAGATAAACGCCAACCAGGAGGAGGAGCCGGAGGATCAGCAGCAGGAGCAGGAGGATCTGCGGGAGGAATTGGACAGCGACCAGGGAGCCGTGGGCGGGGAGCATCTGCATCCACAGCCAGTCCAATGAAACTTACTCTCATTTAATGTCCAACTGGCGCGCAGCAAGCTGCTCTCGTTCTTCAACCGCGACATGGCCGCCACCGATGGCCAGATCATATTGGCCGCCTCCCGATTCGGCGATGCCACGCCCGTTTACCTGCGCGACTTCTCCAAGCAGCCGCTGCCGGCGGTGGCCAAGATCCTTAAGGGCCAGCACCAGGCCCTGGGCGTGCCCACCCTCTCGGCCCCCTCCCTGCAGAGCACCGCCCTCTTCCTGAGCGCCGGCAAAAAGTACCAGATCCTGGCCCAGCCCATAAAGATCAAGGAGGGCCGCAAGCCCACCAATGTGGGCGCCAAGGTGCTCATCCCGGAGACCTACGGCGGCTATTTCGAGCTCCTCAGCGAGGACGGCCGCTCCACGAGATGCATTGACTCCGTGCTGGAGCTATCGAGGCGCCGCAATGCCAGGGTCCTCGTCCGGGAGACCTTCCGCTGCCAGCAGATGAACCGCACCATCCACGCCGGCGAACTGCTGACCACCATGAACGACAACGGGAAGTACCTGCAGTGCCGCAACATCAAGGACGAGATCATCAATCTGCCACTCGATACCAAAGCCAAGTTCTCGCCGATCGCCAGGGAGGACAGCATCAGCGGTGTGCACACCGTCAAGAATCTGCTGCTCAAGCGGATGCCAGTCATTGTGAGGTAAGACTTAAGATTCAATTATACAAATAAATGTATTACAATACGTAGTACTTTACAATACTTACAATCACAAGATATAAATTTAGCATAAAACCGAATATTGCAAGAGGAAATATTCTTAAAAGACCAATTAGTTTCTTGACATCAAATTAATTTATTTTTAATCACATTTTGTGCATGCTCTTTTATTAGACTTCTTCCAAATTACAAAGTTTTTAAGTGAAAAGTTCCGAAAAAGCATGCCTTATTGTGAAACGACAATACTTAAGAACTGAAACTTTAAATATTAATTAAAGATCTTCAATCCTTAGTTTAGATTATTTTTGTTTACCAAAATGTATATATTTTTTATTTTGTGGATATTAAAAATAAAATTGCTGAACACCAAAAATATGTTAGGTACAAAAAAATATTATTAGAAAACATTTTAATATAGTTTCTAATACAAACTTTTTATCAAGGCCATATTATAAATTTCAAAGACATTATTATACAAATCTTAATTGAATCGAAACCTAAAATTAAATAATGAATTAGATACACTTAAATCTCATCTAAAATGGGTAGTCTAGATTTATAGTCTCTGAATGTGATTAGGTACCAATTTCGTGTTTTAAGTAAAATTAGACGTGAATTATTTATTAACCAGGATCCTTTATCTCCACTTTACAGACTCGTCCACGGCAGTGCGCCCAAGGGCCTGAAGCAGCCCTTCGTGCCCGAACTGCGACTGCTGGGCTGCGTGGAGATCGACAGGATCTTCGCATTGCCACTGCAGAAGGACACGGACTTGGTGCCGGTGCCGCTGAACGCCAAGATCAAGCTGCAGCGGGCCAAGAACATGGAGCAGCTGGAGCACTTCATCGAGTACTCGCGATTCCTGGACAAGGCACAGCGATTGCTGGCCGATGCACGCGATCGCCTGCAGATCGTCGATCTCAAGCTGAGCGAGAAGGAGAAGAAGGACTCCAAGTTCAATAGTCGCAATGGGGGCAGGCTGCCGGTGGTAATGCTGCCATCGGCGGCCGGAATGGCCAGTGGACTGGCGGAAAGTGGGTATGTGTTACGCAAGAGTGCCAGTTGCGATTCGTGGTCCAAGCAACAGCAGCAGGCCTTAAGCAGCAGCGAAATCGCCGAGGAGTACAACGAGATCGATCATATCTATGATTATGTGAGGGGCTTGACGCCGCTGTCAAAGGGATTGGCCCGCTTCGAGCCGATCTGCGAGTCACCCACTCTGCGATCGCACCACACGGATAGTGGCAGTGGCAACTACTGCAGTCTGATCAGGGCTCCGGTTCACCAGCAGGCAGCCACCTCCTCGGGAAACAACAACTACAGCAGCTTGGAGTCCAACAAGCACAGCAGTAGCGGCGGTGGCCATCATCCCGGTCACCAGCAGCAGCATCATCACCACCATCACATGGTGAATCACTACCATCATGGCCATATTCAGGAGGACATCAAGCCGGTGCCGCCGCCCATCGAAACGATTCCGGGCAAGAAGCCGGCGGAGAAGCGCCAGCGTCCCACTCTACCAAAGCTTTACATCAAGAATGCCCACAGTGCTGGGAGCAGCAGCAATGGCAACTCCACGGGCACCACCCACAGCACCAGTCACAGTCACAGTCACAGCCATAGTCACAGTCACGCCCACAGTCACGGCCACGCCCAGGCGCAGCAGCAGCCGCCCACTCCCAATGGGAATACGGCCAATGCGGTGGCCAATGCGGCGGCTGCTGCGGTGGCAGCTGCCCATCATGGTTCCCACGGATCGCACGGCTCACATCCGCACCAGCATCCGCATCCCCATCCGCATCCGCATGCCAGTGTGCACGCACATCCGCATCCTCATCACGGCAAGGTGCTGACGCCCAACAACCATCTGCCGAGCAAGGAGGCCCTGGAGCCCCAGTCGCCGCTATTCCACATCAGGTAAGCAGATCAATCCTGGTTGGGAATACCCAAAATATATTAAAAAACTCGGCTTAAATGATAAAAATATACCACACACTAATCAGATATATTAATAAAGACAGAAAAGGTGTATCATTAATATTAAAAAACTACAAAATCCATATTGATCGAAGACTCTGAATAAACCCTTAAAAAGCCAAGTATTGTCAAAACAAGGAATATATATATTTATATTACGATTAACTTAAGAATATTTTTTATTAACAACAATACTAAGATTTTTGGAAAAAGAACGTTATAAAAATATAATAAAAATATCGAGTTCACCAAACATCCATCATAGCCCAAAAGCATGAAAAGAGGTTGAAATAAAAAATTGAATTAAAATTGGAATAGAATCTATAAATTCGAGATCTTATATACAATTAATAGACAGTACAATTTTTCTATTGAAATGAACAACAGGCTTAGAAATATACTATCTGCAACTCCCTTTTATTAATTCACCTTATAACAATTTTAATAAAATCGTAAACTTCTAGATCCTCTATAATATTAATAGGCAGTAAAATGTTTCTATAAAAGTGAAGCGCAGGCTTAGAAATATACTATCTACAACTCCCATTATTTGTTTCACCTTCAGGTACAAGAGTCTCAGCAGCCTGCAGTTGACGCCGGATAACAACAATTGCTCCTCCGTGACGCCGCCGACGATCTCAGCCCACGGCAAGTCATCAGTAGGTGGCGGTGGATCGGGACCAGGAGCAAGTGCGTCGGGAGCTCCGACGGCCACGCCCGGCACTCCGCCGGATGTGGTACTCAAGTGCGGCAGCATCCTCAACGTCCACGGCTACCTGTCCAGTCCGCATCCCCTGCCATTGCCACTGCCCCACAGCCGGAGCTCCAGCAGCAACAACCACCACAATCCGAGGGAGGGGACCCTGGACTCATCCCGCAGCGGAGGCCGGACATCAGGCGACTCGAACAAACTGCCCGAGAAGAAGACGCGCCGCCTGTCTCGGCCCAGGAGTCTGTCCAACCTGGTCTGGGATCTGCGTCCCTCCAAGGAGAAATCGAAGAAGAAGCTCTACATCCATCACTTCGATCAGCGGCAGCAGGCGACGCTGTATCTGTAGGATGGTGGCATGGATGTATCTCCAGGATGACGATGAGGAAGTAGCAGCACGATGATGATGATGATGATGATGATGATGATTCGTTGCCAACTCGTTTCTAGCTGCCATCGACCCCCACAAAACAGAAAAAAAAAGTAAAATAAAACACAATAAAAGAAGAGCAACTACAACTTTTGGCACGCTGTGTGTGTTCCTGCAGGTGAGTTGAATAGCCATGCAAATCGTGCTGCGTTTTGATTGTTTTTTTTTTTTTGTTTTTGCTTATTAAATTCGTGCAACAAACTAAACAAACATTTCAAACGGCCAACTAATAGTTCTTCCCCTCATCCACGTTGCAGTTTTCACCATTTAGCCTGCAGCAGCAATTTTAATTAACATTGAATTGTGCCTTTCCCTGCTACGCCCAGAATTATGCTTTAAAAACCAGATTCCAATGAAGTATTTGATGAGAATATTTCGACCGGATGGAACCCCCGAAAATGAAAGGCTGCCAGCACACACAGAAACACACAACAATCCCCCACATACACAACACAACACGACACGACATACCACACACACACACACACCACACATCAAGTCTATAAAATTGTGATTTTAATTTTATGTTTAATTTAATAATTATTGCGAACCATTTTCAAATTAGACGAAAGCCATTTACGCTATTCAGAAAAATTCACAAAACGAACCTTAAAATCCACAAGAATTAGTTGTCTATAAACGAGATACTTATATATTTAAAGCGTACTGTATTTAAACAGGATAGCGAAAAGGCAAATGTAACTAATAGTAAGTCAATATTATCAAACAACCATATATCAATCATTTAGAGAATGTTATGCAACACTTAAAGCTAGCTAAAATGAATTTATAAATTAATGCAATGAATTTCCTCCTCATAATTTAAATGTTGTGCAAACTGTTGATTGAATGCAATTAAACCATAATCGAACAACTCTTGTTTAGTAATTAGTTTTGCTCAGAGCCAGATACTTCCCCCAAACCCCCGCGAAACCCCCCGAAAACCCACTTCCCCACGATCTGCTCGCAATCGCATTGTCTTAGTCGTTTAGTCTGTACATTTTAGTTGTATTATCCAGCTTCTATGGCCTATAAATAGGGAGTATATATACATACATATATGTAAAACTATAATATAACTTGTATTTGTGTCTAAATAAATGTCTCAGAAAAATAAATGTATATGCAAAACAATCTCGAGCGTTGAAAGTTGTCTTGATTCCTAAGTGTGGGAGGCTAAACTATCCAATGAAAGCTTAACGGCCTGGAAATCGACTCAATAATAACCTGATCTGACCATAAGCGATTGCCAATAAGCAGGTGAAAAATTAGGGGGCACCGAACGGGGGAAATGGAATGTCTATAAATTATTTACGGTGGAAACAGGTATACAAAATATAATTACTTATTATAAAATATTAAAGACATTAAAAGGGGCTAAATTAATCACAAGATGTTTTTTTATTACTTCTTTATAAGTTTTGGAAAGTTACAAAAAAATAGCAAATTAATTATTATGTTAGTCTAACATTTTTAAATTTTTATTACTAATCAACCAAAATTGTATGACTATTTAAAAAAAAAATACTTTCTGGTTAAACACACGAAAAGAAATAATAAATTGCTAATAAAATTATTTATGGTGAATGCTTAAGGCAAAGTCATTTGTCAAGTTCAGCTGCATATAATGTTAAAGAATATCAAAACGTGCCATAGTCAACAATACTGTTTCCAGATACACATAGCTACTAAGTAAAAATTTTCTCTAATAAAACCCACATGTAAGTTCCTAGAAGTCCAAGAAGAATGTGACTGAAATATATAATATTTTATTTAAGTTATCTCATTTTCTATACCCCACAAGCCAATAGAAATTATAGATTCCTGACACGGAGCCCCTATAACATTCGATGTGATCTCACATGTCTAAATACACTGCTATACTAGGCCGTAAAAGGTGCCAATAACAGCAAAAACAACAAACCAGCTCTGACCAAAATCAATGAAAATTGCGCAGTTTTTCAAAAACAAAAGGAAAACGCAGAGTGGAAAAAAATCAGTTTAAACAAATGAACGCATGCCAAATGCTTCCTGGCCGCAGACAATGAGCCGAAACACCTGCCTCATAGACACCTGTCCGCGTTTGGGCAAAGAATCGAATTAAATCTCAATTGCAGGGGGTTTTTGGGTGATCAGGGGTGAGGGGGCAATGCGGAACCGAGTGTTTATGAAGACGAAATTGCGTTAATGCTGGTAATTAGTTGCAATATCGAAAGGCTGCCATGCGAGTTCGCTGCTTGAGTCTTTCGTAATGCCGCATAAAAGCGCTATGCAAATACATTGTAAGTACACGGCGAAAAAACATAAATATTATTATGTATTAAGTACTTATTCAGCTCAAATCAATGATTTAAAGAAATCGGAAAATATGTATTTTATATATTAGAGTTTATTATTAATTTCATTTTGTCTTAACAATTATGACACTCTTCAATAAATAAAGATAGCTGAATAAAAACGTATTTTATTTGCATGGTAAAATTTCACTTATACTTTTAAAGTACCTATGATTAATGTTTTTCCGTAAATAAATCATGTTTACATTAAAATTATTGATTCAATATTTTGTTATATTAACAATGATAAATTAAAAATGCAAATGGTTTTCCTCTGTGCAAAACTGGAGCTGCAGCTGGGCCAGGAACTGGAGCTTTGGAGCTGGAGCTGGGGGCAACGAATTGAATAACATGAAAAATGCGCTTGCATTGCGATATCATCACGTTTATGACGTTGGCACAATTAATCAGCTGCATGCAAGCGCTAAAAGGCAGAGGAGACTCCGGGGATTCGACAGAATGGGGGACTGGGGGATTGGGAAGAGCCTGCAGATCAGGGAGAACCATAAACGTTTCTCTGCTCATCAAATGTGCAATTTATAACCACCACAAACGCCCACGCCGAAGATCTTTAAAGCTGCGAGTGCGGCTTAGGCTCGAGTTATAGCTTGATTTAACCCTACAGTCCCTTTAAAATTTATTTTTGTAAATAATATTATTTTTAATAAACATTGTACGGCTATTGCTTATATTTTCTTTCAGTTAAAATAATATAAATCTGACCTAACAGCTTATTAAATAAAATTAGATTTATTTTTTCGGACTTACAATTTATTAAATTCAAATCATTTTAAATGAGTTCTTGAAATTTTGGAATTTATAATAATTTGTTAAAGTTCTTATATAAATTATTTGGCTAAAAATTGAACTACTTTTATTTAATAGCTAACATCCTGTTTAATTAAGACAGCTTATGATGAAAAACTGATACATTGAGCCCACAGTAGGTTAAAGTTAAGGTGCGGGTTGGGAACCAAGAACCGAGATTAAGACTGAGTCCGGGGGACCTGCATGTTGCTCGGCCATTTGCTACAGTTATGGCACCAGGAAGACTGGACCTGCAGCTGCTCTATGCCGCTCTGCCCCATGCCCCATGCTCTCCCCTGCTCCATTCCACCCCCTCTGAAGACCTGGCGATTTGTATCGGGATGTCTGTTTAAACTGTGTGTAAATCGCCCTAAACTACGCATCAGTTTCGGTTTCAATCTCGGACGGTTCCATCGGTTTCCCGCGGTTCTTATTCTTCAGCACTGAAAAAAAATATTTCGAATATTAATATGTCATTTTAAATATAAAACACTACATTTATTTATTTATTTTCCACCTAAATAAACTTTCAAATATTAGATTGATTCAGAAAACAAAATTAGATACTTTAAACATTACAATTTTGAATAGGATATTTATATTGCATTATTTATAAACAAAACAAACTCCAAAATGCTATGTGCGATAATTAATATTGAAATAAAAAGTTTAATAATAACTTTAAAATGTACGATTTAAGTGTTTCTAAAATTAGATTAATTCTTAAGTCAATTTAAGGTTAATGCTTTATAATTTTGGGCTTGGCTAAGTACAAAAAAACTGTTCCTAATTAGCTCAAACTTTTTTTTATTTTTTAGAACTAAAAACTTGCTAGTAGATTCATTCATAGAATTACAAGCTATATTTATTCAGTAGTTTTTTCCAGTACTTTTTGTACTGCGCTGCAGTATTTACTTGAGGAAGTGACTGCGTTTAGCGCGATGGAAGCGATACGTGGAGATATAGCGGTAACAAATTGGCTTTTGCTTTGGAAATTCTGGCCCAGTTCGAAAACGCTTCCGCGACACAAGCACACAATTAAAAGTTCTCGCAGCTCAATTACCCGGCTATCGATCAGGAAAAGAGGGAGCAGGAGGTGAAAGAAAAAGGGGGAGGAACTGAAAAATGCAAACTTCCCTTGCACTCACATAGCCAACTCGTACATTTATAAAGACCTAGGGTCTTTGATCCATGTGATCTGCAATTACGCTCCGCTCGTCGGCTTGTTTATTTTGTTTTCTTTTTTTTCTTCGGCTCGTCTGCAGCAATTGCGCAACTGCTGCAACAAATGCTGCAACTGCAACTGCAACAACTGCTGCAACTGGCTCGATAATCATTCAAATTTACAAGAAAACAATGAAAAAACAAATTCCTAGAACACAAATCGACGAAACTCATTTCATTTCAATTAAAGTTGCACGCCGCGCGCCACAGAACGGACTGGAATCGGAAGAGGAGGAGGAGGAGGATGAGGGGATGGAAGAGCTCGAGAAAAGTCCATAAAGGAAACAAGAAATGGAGCTGGAAGTTCGGTGATGGGAACGATTTTAAGATTACCTGTAAATACAAATTTTTTCCGGGATGTATTTCCTGGATAGCGTAGTCATACAGTTTATTGAAACAAATCTTTAACAAATCCCACGACAAGTGTAAAATAAGACCCTCTTCAAAATTAAGATGGCTTTTTCGAATTTTTTTTCAGTACAGGAAACATTAACAAAAAACAACAAAGTTTGTTTCGCATAATTTAAATGCGCTTAAAATTTATTGATTCCTTAATACAAATTAATTTATATGGAGTGGAAGTTGCATGGTTCAGTGGATTAAAAGTTGAATCTGTTGCGTTGATAAAAAGTTTGTAAAAAATTTGTTATTTGTTTATAGTTGTACGCATGTTTAATTGTGTTTTCGAATTTATTTTTTACTGGCTCAACACTTTGGTTTAAATCAAAAGCTTATGCAGACTATTTTATAAAATTTTTTAATTTGTGGTATAGGTTTTATTTAACCAAATATTTTGTGTTTATTTTTTTGTTGTCTTTATAAAATGTTCTAATTTGTGATAATTATTTTATTTTATTCGTAATTTTTTTTTTACCATCTAAAGCCGAAGAATACGCGGAAAATGACATGGCTTATCAACATGTAAGATAAGGTTTTGACATAGGGCTAGATAGTTCGGTTATAGTCAATCTATATTTTGCGGGGTATCGGAGCTTGGGAGAATCTGGCGGGAGTAGTTGCAGAAGAACCAGCAGCAAAAGAATCAACAGAAGAAGCAGCAGCAGCGCAGAGGCAGCGACGTAGAAAAATCGCAAAGAAAACAAATTTAAATAAGACAAACGTCAACCAATTACCGTCAATCGCATTTCCCGCAAGAACAACAACTGGGGGCAGAAGGAGTCGCGCCAAAGCTGCAAAATTGCCAAACGGCCAATTGGGGGCGGTGGAAAAGGGACGGAGCGAGGGGCTTCGGAAGCAGAGGAACAAGGCGCGCGCATGTGCAGTTACAATTGCGAACGGCGACGTCGACTGCAACTGCGGCTGCGTCACACGAAGAAAGGTCAAGAAACTGTGAGAGACCATTTGAATAGGTCTTACAGGTGAGGGTGACAGAGGGGGAGGGTCGGGACTTGGGAGAGAGTGAGGTATGCAGGAGTAAAAGGTATACACTAAGCGAAAAACACGATCTAATATGATGAACAACATCCTTGGCCGACTGCTTGTGCGTTAGCTGTAAGCCTTGGCATCGATTTAAAAAAAACAAATACATATTTCGTATCCTTTTGGTAACAGGAAAAAATATAAGTAAGCGACAGTCTTTGATTTAACTCAATTAATTTTTTTTCTTAAAACTTTTTAAATGGATTTATTAAAGCTATTGAAATTATCATTTTTTTTCAAGAAAATTATTTGGTTCTAACTTGATTTCCTAAATATTACACTAAATTTATCATTTTTTTCATTTTTTTTAATTGATAATAATAGATTAATAACAATCTTATAGTCCAAACTAACGAATTGTCTTCACCTTTAAGCATTTTTAGACATTTTTTTTATATTAGATATTTTTTCGCCGTGTGATAGAACTTTTCTGCCTGGAAATCAAATCAAATCCAAATCAAACAAACACAAAAATGGTGGAGCGAGGTGGAGGGACGATGAAAGACAAGCCATCGAACAAATTTCCATGCTCCGCTGTGAAATTCCACGATGGAATGGAACGACAACAACGACAACATTGACGACTCAAAGAAGTTTCCCTGCCAGCCTGGTTTTTCTTTACTTTTCTTATTTATTTTTTTTTTGCCTCGATGGGTGAGCGCAATTATCCGTCGCGTTGTGCGTACAGTGAACTCTCGTTACATAAGCATGTTAAATTTAAATAGGTGCATTGTCATTTCCATGGTAAACAAAATATGTATTCTACTACAAAATAAATTATGAAACATAAATTCGTTATTATTTCCACTATCGCTTTTTGTAGATCTAAGTGTAGATATTATCAGATAGAAATCAAATTTTATTCATATTTTACGATTTACTAATAATATCGGTAATAAGCTTAACTTTTTTTTATTATTACTGTAACATTCATATTTATTCATATAATTTTGTTATTAATTATTTCTTTATTAAATATTTAAATTTTATTCCTATATATATTTGCTAACAAATATATTATTTAAATATATATATTACGAAAAAATATAATTAAATATAATTTAAGCTAACTTCCTGTCATGTCTTATTTTATTACTTGTAAACTCTATACAAACTTCATAAATATTTATTCCCCTTAAAAAAAATGTACTGGCAATTTAAGCAGTATGCAAGCAATTTTCGTAGTACTATGAGAGTAATGCTCGAAAAAATGGGCTATTGAGGAAGAAACAAACTTTCCTCGCACCTAAATTGCCCAAGACGAGCTGCACGTACTGACAGCTTCGGCTGACATTGCACTCAGACCCCTTTCCCCCTTCCCGTTTCCCCCTTTCCTGCTCTTTTGGGCCCAGATCAAGTTGGCTTTGGCAGTGCATCCATCATCAGCTGCCGTCGATGATTCTCATGCGAAAAGGTCAGCATCAGACGACTTTGGACTGCGACTTCGTCTGGGAGTCAGTTTCGGATGCAGTATTCCGACTCTGGTCTTAGAATTTCAATCATCGGGACCAGTGAAATGTGGCAGAAACATTGGAGCCACGTCGTCGATGTTGCTCCTGTGCGTCTGCAACATTGTCGCTCCGATCAACTCCGATCCTCTCGTTTTGCCCACTTTGTTCTCGAGTCGCTGAAATTGCAGCCGATCACGTTCATTGCATGCATACAAAGCAGCAACATCGGCAGCAGCAACATCAGCAGCAGCAACAGCAACAGCAATTGGCCAGCTCTGTCGATTTCTCATTCGATCCATTTGAAATTGTTTGATGCCAGTTTGATATGGAGGCCATGTTCGCTGCTGCTGCCTCGTTACCTTCGAAAGTACTTCAATCATATTCAGCAATTGTAGCAATTGTTGCACCCTAACGATGTCAGCCCAGGAATCCATTATGGGCCCCTTATGGTTGCCCTTAATGGGGCTGGGTCTTGGGTCACCCAGATCCAGGTGAGCAAATGATGTATAAAATCAATAAGAGCAAATTGGGTACTTTCGAAAACAATCATATAAATTGAAAGTATTATCTCTGATCAAACATAGTATTCTGTAAGAGTATCATGTACAAACAGAAGTTTTGTACCTTCAATTAGGCAAGATTATCATTTTTTCTTAGTTATAAAACCATTATTTATTAATCGAAAGGAATTTTATATTTTTGTGACAAATGAACGGTCGTTTTAATTGAAAAACAAAATTTAAAAAAACCTTATTATTTTGAAAACGAATAATGACACATAATTATATTTCTTAAGAAACGGAAACAAATAAATTTTTACCAAAAATAAAACTTTACTTTTAGTATAATAAATCCTTTCTTGCTAAGAATAATAATCGGGTTCAAAAAATAAAACTCCTCTTTGCCTAGCATTTAGTCAAATTACTTTTGTAAGCTAGTTTAATAAATAGAGTTGTCATGTCATACATTTTCCAAGCTATGCTGCGGTTTCAGAATATTTAAACTTATGGCGAAAAAACATTACATTTTTCCTTTGGCAAAAGTCTAGTAAAAATAACAAAAATTAAACATGCATGCTTACTTCCACAGAAGTTTTAAGTGCTTTCAAAGAAGTGTGTGTTATCAGGTTTTACTGCTTAAAATGCAAGTCCACAACAGCCTAGCTCCCACTCCTCCACATATTTAGCTAACCTTGGTTCTGAAAAAAAATAATAAAGCTTTCGCCTTAACACCATGAATCAGCATATGATGGCTTCCACAGAAACGGAAACATAAACATGCATTTCATTTCGGGGCATGTACGAAATGAGAGCTAAATGCAGGCGAAGCAGCACGGCAGCGACACCATCGACTACCGGCAAGGTTGCCTTCACATATACAGCATAAAATCAATAATCCAACACACAGGCACTTTCTGCACCGCAGCAACATCAACAGGAACAGCAGCAACAGCAACAGCAACACTAGCACAGCAACAGCAACACTAGCACAGCAACAGCAACGCACCACTGTCAACAGTCAAGTGGCAGTGCATTAAAATTGTAAACTTGAACAGCAAACAAAAGCCACAAACAGACGACGATCCACACTGGATTGGACCTGGCTCGAAAGGAGGAGCTGCAAGTCAGTGCTGCATTGTGCGCATTTGAACGGCGGGTATCCGGCTTATAAGCCCTCCGCCTTTTTCCAACTCCCGACTCCTGGCAATTTCAAATTGTGCGTCACGTACACGCATAATGGGCAAAAGTAATGAAAACATATGAACAGACACGCAGGATGGAAGGTTGAGGTTGGGGTTAGGGTTGGGGTTGGGGTTGGGGTTGGGCAGTGCTGTCCAGTAGGCACTTGCAATTGCAAATGCACAAAATAATAATTTCGCAATACGCGCAGTTCAATTACAACCAGCAGCAGCAGCAACAGCAGCAGAAACTGCAACTGGCTATCATTCTGGGCATTTATTTTTCAATGCATTGCCGTAATATAATTGATATGCTCTAAGTAATTGGCGCTGACCACGCGAGCAACATTTCATGTTGCTAGTGCTGCTGGGTATTCTTGGAGTTGCTGCTGTGGCAATTTCTGTTGCAAGTGAGAGATCAAGCAATCGATTTGTATATCGACGGGATCGATCGATCGCCACACTGGCGACATGGCGGACCACCCCGCCAGGAGTGGCGCCTAATTGCAGGGACGGCAGTAGCAACATCATGCCAACAGCAGCAACTACATCATTTTTAATGCCCTAACTCGCTGTTTGGTTGTTAAATTTTGTTTATAAATCAAAGAGAGAGAGAGAGAGAACTTGAATTTTTTGTGGTTACTGCTGAAAGCTTTACGCTTTGATGTCGCCAACGAAAACTGCCATTTATGGGCAATTAGGCTTCGATTTGAGTCGATGTTGCTTCTGTGTTGGTCCTGCGCGCGCCATTAATGCGGTGTGCAACAAATCATGGGTGCAATTAGTGCGTGTTTATGACTTTCGGCTGAGAGGGCGCCGTTTTAGTGCTCAATATTTTTTCGAGCTTAGTTTGACCAACTTCATCGTTCCCCTTTGGACTTTTGCGAAGCGTTTAGGCCGCCGACAATTTGCATGCTGCTGCTGCAGCAAGAGCGACACAGCAGCAACATGGAGCCACCGCAGCATTCGATGATGGCCAGTCCATCGAGTGGCGTCAATAATGGCCTGTCGTTGGCTATAAACGCCCGCTGGCCATATTGTTTAGTCGATAGTTGTACTTGTTCGGACGTAGCACTAATTGCCGCATATCGATGTGTGTGCGCGTAATGGCATAGATCATGCTAATATAATTACACGCTGGACAACAGCAACATGGCCGGGACCCATCAAATTTGATATGAGGAAGAGATCCAGCTGGCCCATAATAATTGTTCGGAATTAAGCTTTTAGAAAAGGATCTTTAGATTTACGATTGCCAACCGCCTTCAGTTTTCCTTCTTGGCCTATAAATAATTTCTATATCAAGAGCCGGCTTTTATGATGGCCTGATTTGACTGCGGGGCATAATCGACGACTAGTGATATATCAACTGGCTTGGGCCGCAAACGAATATTGCTGCTGACGCTTTATCGCTGCCAGCCAAGAAATGCAATTTTCGGCAGCCGCAACAGCAAGCACAAAGAGCAGTACCTAAAAATATAAAATACAAGAAATGGGGGATATTCGCCTATGCTTAAAATTCCAAGGCAAATTGCGGGCAAACCGCCACAATGCTGTTGCATGATGCTGGCAGTTGCTGCTGCTATCGTTGCTGTTGCTGTTGGACCGACGAGCAACATCAACACAATTCAGCGTCATCACAAACATCAATTGACCCTTCGGTGCTTCAGGATCAAGCGTAATAATCGCCGGCATAAAAACGCTTTGCACTTTTGCGCCAGAATAATGGTTGAAAGGTTGCAAGTTGGCAGTTGCAAGTTGCCATTTGGCGGTTCCCAGCATATGTGCCATGACCATGGTCTTGGTCTTAACTTATGCTTTACCTTAAAATATATACACAGCTGTGTGAGAAATAAAGTGTCACCAAATATCCAAATTAAATATTTCAATGAATATTTTTGGGTAGTTTTAAAAACTACTTATTGTCCATGTACTCAGGATATTTTCTTTATTAATTTACGGTAACACATTCCTTAAATAAAACAGAAATTTTTTAACTAAATTGAAAAAAGTTTTAAAATACTTTTTTTTCATTGTTAAATTTTCAAAATTATAAAAAACAATAGTATACTAAGTATCCTTTTTAAACATTTCTTAATTGTAGAATGTGTTACCATTGAAAAATTTTGATATTTTAAAACTCAATTGACCACGAATAGTTTTCATAATTATTGGAGGGATTACTAATATATCGAGTTTCCTAAGCTTATATGTTAGCTTAGTTAAATATACAATCATTTAACATTGGAATGGGGGTGTTACTTTTTTATAGTTTTTTCGAAGAGAAGTATTTTACTTTTATATAGAGATTAACAAGTTAAAGTTTGTCGGTATTAAAATGGCATTCTTGTTCCAGGAAAAGCCTGCTGTTTTTATCTAGGAGGCAAACGCATCCATAATCCACTTCAGCGGCATTTTTTTCCCTTATGGATGTATGTATGGATCTCTTTTTAAAGCACTGTGAAGTATCCTTTGGATGCTGCCCCATTTTGGTCACTTTATTTCCGGCCTTTATTTCGCCAAAAAAAACCCTACGTTCAGGGTGGGCAGTGGAACTGTGGAGTTGTTTTGCCTGGTTCGAGTTAGTCATTCAAAATACATGACGGAACGGATTCATTCATCAATATACATGGGACAGCACGGCGATGAGATTTAGGACTCACGAATGGTTTTTTTTTTATATCCTTGAAAGGGTATTGCGGAGTTTAAAAGTCTTCTTTATGTTCAGGCAGGCCACAATACTAATACTTATAAATTTCCTACCTTGGAAGTGTTCCAACAATTCACGTTATATAATATTAAACACACGTAATATAAAATATCATAAATCAACTTACATTTTAGGGGTATAAGTCGTAAATTTTACATACAAAATATTTAGAAAAGTTACTATGATGAACATTTCTCAAGGACTGATGGTCATATAATTTTATAATATTTAACTTCATTTACTCGCAAGAAAGTCCTTAGGTAAATATTTAAACGTTTACCTTAGTCGAAGGGTATTTTTTATGCGAATTCCACATTCTTCTTTTACTTTGCTCAACTTATTTTGCTGAATTTTTATAGCACCCGCCCATGGGGTTAATTCTGCACGCTGGCTGTCATGTGTGCCCTGGCCAAAACCCAAGCCCAGACTCTGAGCCCATACCCAATCCCAAGTCCATGGACTCATATACCCGTGGATGGCAACGCGAAACGAGTGCAACACGAACTGTTTAATGGACTGGGCATGCACTCTGTGCAACGACCCACCAGGTTCGGCTCAGTTTCTCAAACTTGGACCCAGTCCCAGATGGAGCCTCCATTTCATGGCCATGTGAGAAGAAGACATCTGGGTCCCAGACACTCATTTCCCGCCGAAGTGTGTGTGTAGGTTAATCAGCTTAGCCAGCGGGCTTTTCATCAAAGAGCGAGCGGCACCCACACAGGCGACAGCGGATTGGGTGGGGAAACACTCAAAACATTCGAAGATAAACAAATTATATCCCAAAACAAATATTAGAAATTATAAGAAAATAAAAAGGAATTTTTTAGCTTTTTGGGCTTGACAAAAAGTAAACCAATTAAGTCCTATATGCCGCTAAAAACGAAATATACATATGTTTAACTAACCTATCAAAGCATTAATTGAAATTAAATTTTGTTTTATTTTTTCTACAATGTGACAATAAAAACAAAAACATATAACTTAAGTTGTCACGACTTAAAAATATATCCCAAATATTTGTTTCCACCAGATAGTTTTTGAAACTTTAGTTTGACAGTTTTGTATCAAACTATACTCTTATATACACTTTATTATTTAAAGGATATTGATATTTCTGGGCAGACAAATTCTTTGTTAATTCAAATATTTAGTAACTTATTTATTTTTCATATCAGCTTAGTAGAACAAATAATTATTTTACCAGAAACTAAAAAAAATATTACAGATATACTTTTTATGTTTTTCTACTTTCAAAAAAGATTGTATTCCTTAACAAATATATTTGAAGTGCATTTTTTTAAAAGAGAACAGATTAAGCATACGACGTGTTGTGCAGTTATCATCAAGATGGCAACGATTCCTAACGGAACGCCATGCGTCGTCCCATGGCGGAGGTCTGTCCCCATCCTCCGTTCGTTGGTCGTCGGTAATTTATGATTCGCAGCGCACGGCCTGCAAATGATCTATTGCCCATTGCAGTTATCCGAACGGCGGAGGAGGAGCATAGGACTTTGGATCGGCACTTGTTGCATCAGCATCGGTACACTATAACAGCTACAAGTGATTTCTTTCGCATCGGGCCTCCAGGCGCTCCTGACAGTTACAAAGTGCGCCCACTAGTTGGCGGTCAGGCTAAAATGACCCAAACCAAAGCCAAGGCACAATGCATATACGCGTTGTCGACGCCATCTCCCAACCTTTGATTAATGGACTTTTCGTGTTGGCTTCGATTCTGGCCCCGGCGTCATAAATAAACCTAAAAATGCAACAACAGGCAAAAGGTGGAGCACGTCGGTGCTGTGCATATTTATCATTGGTAAACTTTATTCTTTACATTTACATACAACACGTTAAAATTACTTGTCCAATTTTATTAACTTTAGGTATTACAATATTAGACTTATTCGTATGGATATCGTAATTGAAGTGGGTTGAAAATTGAAAAGTAATTGTTTACAAAACAGAAATCTATGTCAATTTTAATCTAATCTGGCTACTATAAGTTACGATTTTGTGTTCCGGCGGAGCGCAGAATGGGAGAGCTAGAAAACGATCGCATGCTGATGAGCATGTGTAAGATCTATACAATTCGAGCTGACTTGGCTCTATCTATTGCTTTTGCTACTGCTGATCCTTTCGCTGTTGCTTCTGCTGGTGCTGGAGTTTCTGCTGATTGCTTAGACCGGCTGATCTCGACCTGCTTCTTGAGGCACTATAAGGACGGCGGGTCGTACTGGAAGCCCGGGTTGTTGAACTTAAAGCGCGCAATCTCGAACTGCAGTGTCTCGTAGTTGATGTCGGCCAATCGCTTCAGCTGGTGGGCGATCTGCTGGGCATCGCTACTGCTCAATGCGGCGCCAAGCGAACTCGGCTCCCGCTCCAGCTTTGTACTATGCAGCGGCGGCACTGCCTGCATGTTCGAAATGCATCGCGGCGCATTTTTAACTGAAATAGTAGGAGCAAACGTAATTATTAGTAAACAATTAGCTTGGCAAATGAGATTTTTACAATCTACACAAAGTGTTACAACAAAATCACCTAACAATGACTCTTCATAGAATATGTGATATATATAAAAAATCTTTCCACGTTTCAATATATTTATAAACAATTTTTTCAAAAGGCAACAAATGTTTGCTCTTGATGCCATACCATTTTTTTGAATACAAAATATTTGAATTATGTTATAACCAATAAGCTGTATTGCCTGACAGAAAAGCAAACAAAAAAGGGTTTACCAATAGAAAGTTAACCCTTTCCCTTAATCGAAATGTAATATTTACCTTCGTAGATGATTTGCTCCCGGGGCTGTGTGCGCAACCGCTTGACGGGCAACTCGCCATTGATCAGCTTATTGCCGGTGGAAGCCGTACCCGGATTGATGACTGCTGCTGCCGGTCTCCGGGACGTGACAAACTCCACGGCGTGTGGCTGCACCGTCTGGGGTTCGTCATCGACATGCTCAAAGGATGTGTTGTCCACGACGATGGTGCGATATGTTCCGCCGCCCGTGTTTACCGCCGTAGTGGACGCCGTGATGCCGGCATCGGCCAGATTCTCCTCCATCATGTCCTCGTGATCGACATGCTCCTCGACCATCTCCTCCTCATCCACCTCGTCATTGATGGCCTCCTCCACCGCGGCCTGCAGTTCCTTTTGAAACGCCGCCGAAGTACGCTGACCCAGATCCTCCATTTCGTCGTCGTGGTCGTCCTTCTCGGACTTTAAGTTTAGCAGCGTTTCGCCGGTAGTGGTGGGCACCTTGCCGAAGAGATCGAGAGCTCGGGTCTCCACGGACGTCATGGAGATGTCCTTTTCCGTGGACAGCAGACTTCTTCTGTACTTGCAGCGCGTGGTGTTCTTCCAGTCGTTTAGCCGCTATTTCGGAGATTGGGATTAGAGATTAGAGGGGGTATATGGGATATCTAGTGACCTCCGCACCTTGCGCCACTCCTCCGGCGTGAGTGTGGGTCCGGAACTGCACTTGTTTAGCCGGTCGGAGAGCTCCTTCCACTTTTTGGTCAGATAGTTCAGGTCGTAATCGCGCGGCACTCGTCCGGTCGCGAAAATGGGGTCGCTCTCCATCATGTCGATGTACATCTGGTATTGCTCCGAGGAGGTGCGTTTCTTGCGGCGATCCATCTTGCCGGTCATCCGATGTCCTAGCTGGGTCCTGGAGTCCTACTTTTCCTAACAAAATCGCTCTCAAAAACGTTAAAATGCAAATCGACGCCACTAAACGATGCGAAGTGTTCACAAACAATTGCAGGCGTTTGGGATTTTCTGGCGCATGTTAGTTGCTGGCAGCGCAGGGTTGTACTCGCCTTGTCAGTGGTGCGCACCGCGAAGCTGGCGGGAAACGTTAATTTCTCACGCCAGACGATAGTTTGTTAAAAGAAGTTGTACAATTCAAAAAATTGATTTCAAGTAACTTAAAATAAGTTTTACAATTCAAAAAATTGATTTCAAGTAACTTAAAATAAACTGATAAAATATTCATGTTAATATATTTCCCAAAATAATGTTATGTTCTTGATACATTATAGCTCATTCCGCCAGGCGATAGTTCTCTTATTAAAGTTAAATATAATAAGATATTTAGCCATCTTGTTGCGTCTTTCGCCGCGGCGGATGCTTAGTTTAAACTTAATTTAAAACGCGGGCTTATATCAACACACAAAGAACCTCAATCTAAGCCGTTACTTAACCTACAGTTTTCCAAACTTCCCACTACTAAGTATTTCGTGCACAATCCATTCTATAAAGAAATTAAGTTATGAGCTGTAATATATTTTTTATGTTCTCTAATTTTTGAAAACAATTATTTTAAATACCTAATACTCCTGTAGTAACCGGGAACAGAACATATAATATACATTGTATATTATGCTTTCCAAAGTAAACAGGGCTTTTTGAATCTAGCGCCCCTGGTGGCGCCATCTATATGTCGAATGGTGCGTTAGAATGAGCTATCTTTATCGATTGAGAATTTCAGAATTTTATTATTATTTTATTTCATCGATAAAAGTGAAGTTATTGCGTTTTAAATGTTAGTTAGTTTGTGTTATAGTTGCGAGAATGAGCTCCGAACAAAGAGCCAACATTAAATTTTGTTTTAAAGTTGGTAAAACTTTTACCAAAACTTTTCGATTGATAAAACAAAATGTATGGCGTTGATTGCCTATCCCGTAGCAGAGTGCACGAATGGTTTCAACGTTTTCAAAGTTGTCGAGAGGACATACATATGTAAATGACGATCAACATGTGGGCCAGTCAAAATTCGTGAATCGAAAATTCCATCGAAACTCATCAAAAATCCGCCGAAATCATCATTGAAATTCATGGAAATGGAATTGAACATTTCCAAAACATTGATTTATCGCATTTTGTCCGAACATTTGGGCCTACGAAAGGTGTGTGCACATTTTGTCCTGCACAAACTGACTGACGACCAAAAATTACTAAGAATCCAACATTCGAAGGACATTCATTAAAGAGGTCAAAAAGGACAAAAACTTCCTTTACTGACTGGTGTCGAAACTTGGTGTTTCCAATATGATCCAGATACAAAATCCCAAAATGCTGAATGGAAAGCTCAGGACGAGCCGAAACCAAAAAAATCACGCATGGAGAAGAGTGGTGAAAAGTAAAGACAATGCTGATTTGTTTTTCTAATTCTGTGGGTATTGTCCACAAATAATTTGTTCCACCCGGCCAAAACGTTACTGTGGTATTCTACCTTGGGGTTTTGAAGCGTTTGGCGTCTGTTGCACGATAATGCGCCGTCTCATCGATCGACTCTTGTGACCAATTATTTGCCTAAAAGTCACTTTTTAACCATTAATCACCCTCGTATTCACCTGATATGCAGTGGCGGATCCACGGGGGGGAAATTAGGTAAATTTCCCCCCCCCTTGGAACCGCAGAACCTGAAAATTTCACTTGTTTGCTAGAAATCACCGCGATTTCCAGTTTTCGTCTTTTTCAATTTCCCCCCCCCAAGAATCGTCTCTGGATCCGCCACTGTGATATGGCACCGTGTGACTTCTTCCTTTTCGGAAAAATGCATTTAGCCATGAAAGGAAAGCGTTATGCAGACGTAGAGACCATTCGAAAGGCTTTCACCGGCCTACTGGGAGCCATACGAGTCAACGAGCTAAAACACTCGTTCGACATGCTTTTGGACCGTGCAAAAAGCTGTATTGAAGTAGGAGACTATTTTGAATAAAATATTATAATATAACTTATATTGTCAAATGAAATGTCTATACAACAGTGCTAATAACGACTAAGCAGTTTAATAAACATCTATAGTGTACAAACATAATTTTTATTTGAAGCGATTGTTTTACTCAAGTGATTTAAACTATCAACTGATATATTCTGTACTATTCTGTGACTTTAAATTCTTCGCAGAATTAACAGGTCCCTCGATGCTTACATATTAAATTGTACAAGATGATTATTAAAACTAAGGCTATAACTCCGGGATGTACTCGAATCCGGGATTATTATATTTGAAGCGGGCTATCTTGAAATGCAAAGAGGCCTCGTTAATGTCGGATATGCGTTTTAGCTGCTTCTCGATTTGTTTGCCGTAGGAGATGGCAGGTTCATTTATAACAGATTGTATTGGTGCTGCTAGACTCGTTACTAAAAATAAAAATGTTGTTTATTGAGAAGTTCTCCAACAATCTGGCGAGAATTTACCTTCGTAGATGATCTCCCCGGAACCTTCCAGCCTTATTCTTTTACCGGTATTATGGGCATTTATAATTGTTGGGGGACCCAATTCGTGTGCCGGAAAAAGCCCTTGATACTGTTCATCCTCCGTTTCCTGTTCCTCCTCAACCTGTTCTTCATGCTCCACATGCTCCTCCTCCACTTCCTGGAAACCCGCGCGAGCAGGGAGCTCTCGGTATGTTGGTTCAAGGGAGAAAATTTGCAGAGCTCGTTTTTCCAGAGGAGTTATAAAGCTATTCTTATCATCCGAACTGACGCTGCGTCGATACTTGGAGCGCGTGCTGTTCTTCCAGTCATTGAGGCGCTGGAAATAATTAAGAAGGATGTTCAGTTCCTTGCGGCAATATGTGTGATCGTTATAACACAAACCTTTCGCCATTCTTCCGGCGACAGAGTAGGACCCGATGTGCACTTGTTCAGCTGATCGCTCAGCTCCTTCCATTTTTTTCCATCCAGTGTGCGGCTCAATTTGTTGGCCGACATCAACGGATTTTCCTCCATGAAGTCCAGATAGATCTCATACTGGTAATAGGAAGTGCGCTTGTTGCGACGAAGCATGTTGGTACTGAATATAAGCCAAGAATTGAAAACAAACAAATTGAAACCGACGCCACAAGATAGCAATAAACGAAGAACTATCGATAACGCAAGCAGTGCAGTCTCACTAACGCCTCCAGGCAAATAAAATACCAAAATATCCAGTCACTGTTTTACAGATTAAAAAATATCAAAATATTTGTTTAGACTAGCTGATTAAAAAAAGAATTAACTAGAAGCTATCATACCCACATCTATTTCGCTAAATTGTGTAATGGTTAAATATCTACAATACATTGTAAAACTACTAAAATAACGCTTTGATTAATTCAAAAAACTTAAAATAAAAATAAATTAGGCCGATACATGAAGAAACAACTCTTAAAAGTGATTTTAAAAATGTATTAGTTTACATATTGTTAGTGATTTTTGATGAAACATATTGTTGAACATACTCGACAGTATTCCTTTATTTTCTAATATTATCAACCCAAGAATTAAATCAAGTTATCTTTATTTTATATATCAAAATACTTTTATGTTCCGAAGTATTTTGTAAGAAGTTGGAGCTCCGACTTGGTCTACCGTAGCATTCAGCATTTTCCGGTCCGCGTCGTACGGTCATATCTTAGAGCACAAGAAATCGAGTTTCCTGCATTTTCAATTGTCAAAATATCCGAGTCATAGTGCGAATTCTGGTCTGAAAACAGTGCGATAGCCAGCAGCAGACTTCTGACCTCCATCTAGATTGGAAGAAAGTACGGAAAATGCGGCCACAGGCCCGTGAAAGCCCCGTAGAAAACGACGCATGAGATCCAAATTGCGAACCAGATGATAGAGTAGCGTGCCAGCGAGAGCGAGCGAGAGAGAGTGAGAGCAACGGAGAGGAAGAGAGGAGGCCAGAGTAGACACAAAACTCCGAACGGAGTTCTCGCCCATTTTCCGGCCGATTTTGCAATCTATACAGGTGCTATATAGTCGGCGATATGGCCGAGGAGGCGCCTGGGGGCAATGCCGGTGATGTGCCGGATTCTGGGGCGGAGGATGTGGGCGCTTCGGTCATCGTGGAGCCGGGATCAGATGCATCCAATGCTGGAACCCGTACTCTTCCAGCAGCTGCGATGAAGTTCGCCGATCTCACAGAGAGTGGCAGCGAGTCCGGTGACAACGAGGGTGGGGAATCCGGGGCTGCGGGCCCGGAAAATGGCAATACCAACGGTGAGCCGGGGACCAGTGCATCCGCAACGGCCGAAGACGCAACAGGACGCTCCTCACCGCCGCCCAATTGCGCCATCTGCTTGTCCCGCTGCCGGAGGAAGTGCTTCACAGATTCCTGCATGCACCAGTTCTGCTTCAAGTGCCTGTGCGAATGGAGCAAGGTGAGTAGTCTACTTAGCCGAAAACGAAACCAGACCTCTAAAGCAATTCCCTATTTCCCAGATCAAACCCGAGTGTCCGCTGTGCAAGCAGCCCTTCAAGACCATCATACACAATGTCCGCACCCTGGACGACTACGATCGCTATCCAGTGCAATCCACTTCGCCTGTTCTGCAGGATCATCCCTCCCTACGTTTCCATATAGTCAGGCGTCCCAGGTTCATGCCTCTGGTGCAGAACCAGGCCGTGATGACTAACGATATAGAGGCGGGCATAGCGGCCGGAGGTGCAGGAGAAGAGGTCCTGCCAGCAGCCGAGGTGGCAGCCGGCAGGCATTCGTACAGCCGCTTCGAGCCCTACCGCATGGAGCTGATGAACTTCTACCGGCACGACCAGGATGCTGCCACTTCGGGCTCGTTGAGCCAACTCTGGCGGCGCTATGTGTACGACAGGAAGCTGTATGCCTTGCCCGTCAGTGATACATTGACGGGACACTTTCGCGAGTGGAGTGCCCGCTTTTACAGGTGCGTGCTGATACCTTCTACTCTCCATTTCCCACATACTTATACTCTTTACCATTACAGAAACAATCCCGCCCAGATGCATCGCCTGATGCCTTGGATCCATCGCGACATCGTCTGCCTGCTGAGGAACGCAGCCCATAGCGTGAGCACTGTGGTGCAGCTGATGCACGACATCCTGCCCATGACGAATATACTCGGGCCCACATTCCGTCGAAGGCTGTCGCCGTTTCTGGGGGAGCGCACCAGCCACTTTATCCACGAGCTATTTAACTTTGCCCGCTCCCCCTTCGACATGATCGGCTACGATCATGTGGTCCAGTACTCGTCACGCGTGGCCGAGGAGGTAGAGGTGGATCTACTGGACATGGTGGAGACCCAGTCTTCGAACGGCAGTGATCTCCACCTGGAGGTGGCCGATGGCGAGGGAGAGGCTGGCAATGCCGAGTCCTCGAACGGTTGGAACGCCGTCAGCGCTCTACGTCCATCGACCAGTGTGATTGTGACCAATCCCGGTGCCACACATTCCTTCAGCGTGACAATGGCCAGCGATGGCAGTGAGCTGCCGGGCATCTCCATACGCCGTACAACTACATCCAATGTAGGCTCCCAAACGGTGGCCATCAACTTGAGCATGCGGCGTCCAGCAGCGGTTGCCAGCGAGGACGCGGAGGTTATAGAGATCGACGATGGCGATGCAGCTGCGAATGCAGAAGTGGCGGCCATCAATGATGGGAGCAACCCCAGCAGGAGGCACGCTGGTGCCACTCTCCCAGTGAGTGCTCACATCGAACTGCAGAGCAGCAGCAGCTCTGGTGATGAGGATGAGTGTGTATTTGTGCTAGAACTGAAGCCACCACACCTGCGTACTCCCGAGCAGGTCAGCTTGGACTCGAATAGTGACTCTGATGTGGTTTTCGTAAACGAGCAAAATGAAGCTCCTCCCGCTGCAAGTGTTGGCGACCAGGCGATACAATCACCTGTGGATCAGTCCTCCAGAGATCAGGGTTTGTTTATGGGCCCCAGCACAAGTGCAGCGGCCAATAGGGGCAAGAACTGGAAGCTGGTGGTGGCGGAGGCACGTCGCCTCGATCAGTTGCGCACTTTGCGATCAACACGCTCGAAGAGATCGCGTCAGCGCTCCTCCGTCCCTGCTCGGAGTGGCAGTGGCAGCAGCAACAGCAGCTGCAGCAGCTCTTCTTTCCATTTCAACAGCAGCAGTGATGAGGATAGCAGTGCCAGCAGTTCCTCAAATGCAGAGCCAGCCAAAAGAAAAAAACGCAAGAAGGCGTCAAGCAGAAAACGTTCGGGCAAAGGCTCGAAGGGGAAAAGATCATCTCGCAAAAGGAGACGCCGTGCGGAGGAAATCAATAATGATCTGAGCCAAGTGGAGGTGGCGGTGCTGGAGCTGCAGAGACAGCTGGAGCGGGAGGTGGCCGAGCAGCAACCGCAGGAACAACCGGAAAGCAGCAGTGACAGTCCTAGTTCGTCTGATGACGAATCCGCTGCCGATAGCAGCGAGACGTCCGGTAAGTGGCACCGAACAAATACTTTTCTTATCGCAACGATGTCAAAAATTTTTGCGGTGAATATAATTCGAAACATATAGAAACAATGGTATAGCGTTCTACATATCTGTTCGTAGTAGTTTCACAATGATTGTGAAATAATCGCTTAGTAATTAAATCAACTAAATTACTACTTGGGCAGTGCTTTCAACCAAGCACTTGACTTAATAGTGGAAAATTTTTAAAATTATTATAATGTTACACCGATACAATAAGTTTGGTTTGTTTTAATTCAATTCCAATCTGATAAAACTTCCACTTGAAATTATTATGCCAATAGCGGAGCGTAGTGAAAATTCTTAATAACTCTCAAACCAAGAATACTTGGGAACAATAATATTTAAAAACTAGATATCTCTTTCAACCAGATTATGTTGGAGTTTGTATGGATGTATGATACGATTCCAATTTGGTTGAAAGAGATGTCTGCTACACCCCGTGTTGTAGTTTTATTTCGTTGATCTGGCTTCTCGATTTAATTTTTTCTCAATACCATTTTTCAACATTTTCCCTAGGTCCACCCAATACCAATAACAACAATTCCAGTAGTGATGGCTCGGATGATGACAGCACTGAGAATCTACAGCTTAGCGCTCTGCGGGCCACATTAAAAGCGGAGGCAACTCTGGAGGATCGAAAACCACTCAAACTAGAGCTGAGGATGCCCGATGGCGATGATGGGGAACAGCAGCAGGAGGTGCCCCATAATGCAGAGACGCTTCCAGCCCCGACAGACGACACCGAACCGCAATGCAGTGCACCAAAGCGGCGTCGCAGCTGCAGCAACAGCAATCTGTCCAGCCAGAGCGCCAGTTTGGCCAGCAGCTCAACCGCCACATCGAGCTCGGTGCCCATGAGCTCGTTTAGCTGGAGGGCATCGGGCTATGCCGGCGATCCCCTGATGCGTGGTCCTGTAGCACTGGAGGAGCACGATATAGCAAACTCCCTAATTGAATTGTCCACGCTGACGCAGCCAAGGGAGATCGGGCTGTTTAACGAACATTCTGACGGGGTAGAGATATCCCTTAGCTTCCTGCGCAACACTCTACGCGGCAGCCCACATGCTCTGGAGGAGGATGACGCGCATCTAGGAATCTATTCCGATGCAGATGCGGATCCAGAGCCCAGTAATGAACGAAGCCCCTTGGAAGCAGCCATCGACGTTGTGGGGGAAGCAGAGGTGGAAACCGCCGAGGATACAGCCACTGCCACTGAAGAACAAGATGAAGAGGATGAAGACATTGACGATGACGATGAAGGCGAAGATGAACAAGAAGAGAAAGCGGAGGACGACGAAGAGGAGGAGGATGATAGCGATAACAACGATGAAGAGGAGGAGGATCAGGAGCCGGAAAACAATGACCCAGACGATGCGGCCTGGGCCCTTATGCTATAATAAGCTAATGATTCGATTTTCATTTAAGGTGTTTATTTAATGGCATGTTTAACTGGTTTCCGTCTTGTATTGTTCCGATTCCTGAATCCCCTGAACCCAAAAAAAAAAAAATTAATGTAACTTGCTATGTAAGTAACTAAAACCAGTAAGCTTAAGCTCAAACTAGGTGTATTCTAGGAGTAGGGTTGCCATTTTAAGTTGTACATATTCAAAACCCGTATATCTTGATATATATATGTATGTTTACACACCTATCTACTTTAACATTATTTAAATGTTCTCGCATATAGCCCACCCCCAAAAATGCATTCGATATCCCTGAAGATCGCTCCCTTCCAATCCCTGCATCGACTGTAAATGTATTTATTTAAGTTAACCACAACCTACTTATACTAACTATATATAATGACAGCTTACTTGGCTGCTCTTAGCTTATAAATCATAGAACTAGCGCCGATCAATGTATGGCGAGAGTGTTAATGTTTTTTGCATAAATGGGCGTGGCCAGTTATGAATTTTACTGTACTCTGCATACAAAGAAGAAAAAATATCTATAATACGAATCAAATACATAATAAATGTAATGATTAAATGTAGACGATTTGGGTTTTATTGTTTTTTTTACGTTCTATCTGGAAATTTTTTTGCAAATAAATCGAGTAAATGGGACAGGGCTGTGTATTTTTGTTTGTAAAACTGATATTTCAAATGGAACCAATAAATATTATAATAACAGTTTCAAAAAAAAATATATAAAACAGCTCTTAAAATTTCTATTTTTAAGTTGCTTAACACAATATTTTCAATTGTCAGAATATTTAAACGCAAATTTAAAAAAGACACGGAAATAACATACAAATTTTTTTAGTTACTGGTTGCTGTGATCGAATTAATTTTTTTTGTTGAATGTATCGAGTTTACACGGTATCTGAAAAAGTTATTTCTCATTTCCAATGTTCCCAATTTTACTCGTCGTATCATGCAGAAAGCCCTAAGTCTTCACATATCGTAGGGATCCATAATCCCGTTGTTTCTGCGCAATAAACAAAAGTTCTTGGCTCAGGCGGTTTCTTATTTCGGCTTTTGTGTATTGTATATTTGACAAGTTATTTGTTTAATAATTGTTAAGTAAATATTGTCATATTACGTACAAAAATACTAGTGTGTAAGTGACAGAAGGCAGAGAAACAATGGAATCCAATTTGTGTCTGCCAATTTCAGAAATTTTCCTTTACACTTCGAGCTGAAGTTTCGTGGGATTTGAAAAATTTAATTTTAATTGATTGGAATATAACCAAGTAGTAATGATGCCCCGGCAAATGGTCCAGTGGCGTGTGTACGTCTACGCCAATTCGCTATATTCGCTGCCGGAGCGCGAAAAACCTGACTATCGCGATTGGTCGCCGAATTTCTTTCGGTGAGTTTTAGACCCACAAAAGTTTTTCTAATCTCCGAAATCAATCCATTTCACAGCCGCAATCCCTACGAAATCCATCGGGTTATGAACTGGGTGAACCGGGATGTTTCGGTGCTCGTTAAAACCGGAAAAGCAGATGTTTTCTATCTGTACGAGACCATCTTGAGCCTACTACCTCGCGTGAGCATTACGAGCTTAAACTTCGGGGCGGCGCTGTTTAGCTACTTCGGCGCCAAGACCCATCACTTTGTCCACGAACTGGTCAACTTTGCCCGCTCCCCGTACAATGATCTGATAGCCTACGAGTGTAACACTCAGTACAGAGCTTTGCCGGAGGATGAGGGTGGTCCCAGCACTTCGTCGATGGCTAAGGAACGCCTGGCTTTGTCCATGAGACTGCACAACTTTGTGGAGTTCTCACGGCGCATCAACCACGATGATTGCGGTGGCTTTGAGGCGGACCTAAAGCTGGAGGATGAGGACTTCGGGGAGCTGGATGATTTGATGATCGAGCGCTTCAATCGTCCTTTAGTGTTGCAATTGGCAACCAGAGCCCCTCCAAATACATTAATTACACCCCCTGCTCAGCAGGCTACTCAGGGGAATCAGCAAACGAAATCCCGTCAAGCGGCACAAAGCCAACAGCAGCAGGCTCAGCAGTCGCAGCAGTCTCAGCAGTCCCAGCAGTCTCAGCAGTCTCAGCAGTCGCAGCAGTCCCAGCAGTCCCAGCACTCCCTGCAGTCCCTACAGCCGGGACAACGTGCTCGACATCAGCAGGCATCGCAATCAGGACATCAGCAGGCCGGCACCTCGTCCAGCAGCCTGCAGGTGAACGGAATACCCGTGGAAGATCTGGATCTCGAGGTGGCCATCGAGCGCAGCATGTTTGAGGCTGGACAAGGCGTCGTGCCAGGCGGACAGGGATCGGATTTCGTCCTGTCAGGCGGACGATTGGTGCGTGTGGGCAATACCCGTTTGGTGCGCAATGGAAATGGAGCCGGACCCGCACCTGGATCCGGATCCGGATCGGGAACGATGAATGCACCACCATCAACTGGAGCTGCAAGCATAATCTCAGTCCAAAATCTTCCAGCTGCGCGTCCCCGTCGTCGTCGCCCACGCTAGGATAAAACTTTAATTACGATGCCCTTTTGCGACATTTTAAACTCATGTATTATACAGCCGAGGTCTTTGTTAATGCTCTCAAGTACTACAAAAAAGGGTTTAAATAGCATTAAATATTGATAACGATAACGGTATTGGATAACTGAAAAAGGGATGGCCCATCAATAAGGACATGCCGTGGAAAATTGCGTGCCAAATATGCCTTTAGCGCATTTTTCCCTTTGTCTTAATTTCGCCCAAAAAGGTAGCAGCCAACCCCCCATCCACATCCCTTGTCACATGGCGCATGAAAAATTGAATTACACGCACTTTTGCGCATAAACGAGAGCAAAAATAAAAAAAAACACAAAATGTTGAGTGAAAAATGCGGCCGATTTAGGGTTTTCGCTGGAGGAATGGGTCTGGAGTTACCGGGAATTACGGATGCGGAGGTGGCCCAGCTGCTTGTGGTACCAAATTCACGGCCAGCAAATTGAGTTAAATATTCCTTTTTTTTCGGTTCGGCTTACTTGCCTTTCCCTTTTTTTTTATCCGCAGAAGGTATAATATAATTGTCCTGCCGCACACGGTAATTCAATGCATATTTGATTTTATGATTTCGTCGGCACAAAGGAGCATTAATGCATATCGAATGAGGCCCTTCGAAATCGAATCGAATCATCATAATTGTCAGGGGGCGTAAACTTCGACCATTAGGCCATCTAACTGAAGATGAAAGATGCAACTTGGCGGCCAAATCAAATTTGATCATATTACCTTTTTATATTGAAACCGTTTTCTGTATTGGTTAAATAGACCTTTTTAAAACATAAAATCTACGATCTATTGTCCATAAGATCCGTTTGACTTATATATAATTCCGATTAGTGAAGTTCGATTTAATGATTAATATCTATTCGTTGTTACAATTCACAATTGCATTAAGAATGAAACCCAAAATCAAAACGAAGCATAATTACCAGGATAAAAAACTTCAGCCATCAGGCGAAGCCAACTGTGAATGAAAACTGCATCTTGAAGCTGGCTAAAGGACTCCATCACAGGATCTCGGCTTAGCTCAGAAAAAGTTATCCCTCAGTCTAAATGTCATTAGGGTTTTGTCGGCTGCATTTGCTTGGCTCGACTGACAAACTAATTTGCGTAATGTTGACGAAAAACTTTTTATTTGACTTGCTGACTTGGCCCAAAGCCCACCCACTGTGCCACCTCCTTTTTTTTTGAAAGACAGCCAAGAAATAAAAGCGAGACGATTCAAAACTTTGTGCCAGTTTGCACTGCATTTCAAGATGTTAAAATGGGGCGCGGGGTGGCAATTGTCAGGCTGCGGTGCCTTGGCTTAAACTAGTTTGCCTGCCAGGATTTAAGTTTGAGTTGCAAATTACGCCGCCGACTTGAATTAAACGTTTCAGATATCACGCATACGCACCGCTGACTCGCAGACGCCTCTTATCCTTTGGCTTTAATGTGCATTTCATGAAAATGACTTTCACGATCTGCATAAAATATTCAAATACACCGCTCGAGGGGCCGAGATTTTCCGGGACCCCAACGCATTATCTGGCATAAGTGTTCGGTTCCGAGTGTATTTCGTTGTTTTGGTTTATCTCAAATTATGCGCGTGGCGTTGGAAAATTAAAATATTTTCCTCATTCGCCGCGGCGAGCAATTAATCAAGACTGCCGCTGAATGATATGCGGTGCGGGAGTTATGAGTTCGCATTTAGGCCGAATATTTTTGGGCCAGGATCTGATTTATGAGAGGACTCCGGCCACCTGTCGCCCCCGCAGCTCGTCGCCTTTCTAAGCCCTGGAAAAGCTCCGACAACCAGCTCATCGTCCCGCTCGATATCCCGCTGCAATGTGTCACTTTCGGTTTTATTCTTGTCTTGCCTCAGATTTCCGCCCCTCTTCCGTGGATCCTGATATTGCAGAGGAAAAAACTATTTTGTATTGTATTAACTTTTATTACAATGGAAATAACATTTTAGAATTTAAATTTATAATACTTACATAAGTTAATAAAATCAATATTACAGTATTTTAACAAAATTAAGAAGGTCTTTATTTTAAATCATTTTATTGTATCTGTGTTGTGCGCTTGGGGGTAGTTTCATAATTTTGAATGTGTTGTTTTAAATAAGTATAAAATAACACATATATGTGTACAAAATTAGTTTCTTCTTTGTAAAAATAAAAAATGTATTAATTTATATGAAGTGTAAATATCACTTCTAACTAAAATGTAAATGTAAATGTAAAATATTCTATTGTAAATATCATATTTCCAGTATTCGATATTGAGTTTATTGTATGATAAGGCATGTTGTAATCCAAATCAAGTTAAGATCCATTCTGTATTATTCATCAGTGTATTCTGCTGTTTTTTCTCTTTCGGCACTTGCCAACTTTAATATGTTGGCACGGCGTTCGCGTCGAGTTTCCATTACATTGCAGCGGAAGCCGGATGTTGAAATTGTTGAGGTTGCTTCGTCAGCGTGGAAAAGTTGTGTGTGCGGGTGTAAGCAGCTTAGCAGACTCCTTCGACGGCTGGCAATGTTGAGGAAATTGCGAGGAATACCATGGCTACCGCGACGCGATTCGAAATCGAATCCGGACGCAAACACGAAACCCAATCGCGGTCTTTCTTTAAATGTTCAATCAAAAACTTCTTACAGCTTCTCGACGAATGATTCAATTTCTCCACAATTGTCGCAGCTTAACTCTTAAGCGGAAACTCGCTTGAAGTGGAAAAGCCATAAAACAGTCATCACTTTTCACTAAACATGAATACGACACATTTTGGCTATGATTCAGCACCCTTCATTTAAGTCAGCATTCAGACTTTTCCAGTAAATATAATTAAATAAAATGGATGTCATCTGAATTCGTGAAATAAATTCAAATGAAAATTCGGATGAAACTATTTTCAATTTGATTAGTCTTTGAATGTCATCTAGTTCCAATTATTTGTTGGCAACAGTATTAAATATACAGTTGCTGTGAAAAACGTAAATGTAGATTTGTGAGCCACTGTTTCATTTCACATACTTTTCAGGTTAAAATAAATATTAATGTTCTTTAAATGGGTGATTTTCCTATACTTTACTCCGTGCTGGCCTGTTGCGTGACATTCGATATTCGTGTTTTTCCTTTCCGCTGCCGCTGCTATTCCACAGAAGCTGACTTTCCACTTTCTTGCCGAGAAAATGCGTGTGTCATAAATCTACTCCCGCGCCTTTCGCTTAAAATCAAGCTATTTATCACAAGGCGGCGAGGACGACGTCATGCTGCTTGCGGTGGCAGCCAGGATACAAGGATGCCTGGATTCAGGGATGCCAGGATGCCGGAATGCCAGAATGCCATAACGCTATAACGCCACGATGCCGCACTCTTATCATCATCGAAGTGGGAAGTGGGCGGAGGCGCATATGTTCCGTAGCTGTTGATGCCTCTCCGCAGGATTTTTTATGGGTCTGCCAACGCGGACCGCCTGCTGAGGTAAAAAGTTGCGGACAACAAACTTTTCTTTACGCTCAAGCTCCTTTTTGCTCCTTTTTCGGCTCCCTGGTGCGTGCGAAGGTGACAAGAATCCGGTAATTTGTGCCTTCAAGGTTAAATGTTAATGTTCGCCATTATACAAACATTTGACGTTTTGTTTTGCAAGCAGCAAACGGGTTATGAACACGTGCGACAGTCCAAAAGGTCCTCGTTGCGTATACGTAATTTTTGATGTTCCTGCTAATTTGACTGGCGCCAGGTAATAATACTCCCCCACTAAAGGTTGCCATTAGTTTGTATAGGCTGCCGGCCATAATTTAAAGAAGCCAAACTAAACACTACCAACGACAATGTTTATGCTTAACTGTTTTTGCCCACCGAACGGAGTTGGGCGAGCCCAAAGGCCATACAGTCGGACCTCAAAAAGTAGAACTGTGATCTGCTAAGTGAAACATGTATTAGTTACATACATATATAGTTTTTTTAGGAGTTATCCATGCTTTTACATTTTGCTTTAAAACAATGGACCTTTAAATAATTTCGTGACCAATAATTTTATTGCATATTATCGTTTGTTTTTCACCTTTTAAAATAAACTATTATTTATTCTTGAGAACTGAATAGTTATAAGAAAATTTTTTGATTTATAAACTTGTGAAAGAAATGAAAAAATTGTAAACAATCTAAATGGATTATCATTTGGAGATTTAGGTTTAATTTCATTAAAGTCCGTCACACAATATTTTTTTTATAAGCGCAGACAAGAACGGCCATAATAAGCCACAAAAATCTGTCCCCAAAATACAAACATAAAAAGACCACGACAATCATTCTATTTATATTCCATTGATATTTTCCTCTTGAATTAGTTCCTGAGCTTTTTTCAATAATTTTATTTTACTTTAAGAATCTATTTTTTTGCACAAGCTCTTTTGTTACTTATTTTCCTAGAATCGATATCAAACTCATATTGGCAATCTGTATTTTATAGAAGTATGACTGTCTTTGCGGAATGACCTTTTTGGGGCTGCCTGGAGAGAGTCTTGAAATGGCTGCTAGGCGACCATCTTAATGGCAGCTCCAAATGTTGCTAATGTTAATTTAAGAAAATATCCCGACCCGGCCGTGGGCGAGTGTGTGTGTGTGTGTGTGTTGCCTGGAAACACTTGCGGTGTGGCAACATTTGTGCATTATTATTTGCGGTCAAGTCTTTTGCGGCTTGGCCTTTTAGCATATCCAAACCCCTTTGGAGCCGCAGCAAATAGCTTCGCCAGCAGCGAACTAATTAAAGAAATATTCATTTGAAAATACTTGTAGCTCCGGCGGAAATTACACACACACACACACACACACTCACGCCTTGACACACCGCTTTGGCTTCGCTTGTGTGACGTGCATGAGGCAATCAATTACGGCGAACCGTTTTGCCAAAAAAAGCGTGTTGCCTACTTTCCGGCGCCCGCGTGTTTGCCAACACAGCAGCACAATTAATTATGTACATTGGGGCCCCTTTTTCCCACCATCACCCCTTCCTCTGCTGTTTGCCCAAGTCTGTGTTTGCCCACACGCAGGGAAAATATGTGCGGGGATTTAGTTTGCCCACATATCATGTTAAAATAACAAAATGTTTGTATTTGTTGGGAAAAATGGTTTATTTAAACTCGTTTTAATTACCATAAAAAACAAATACTAAATTAAAATGCTGAATGGAAAACGAATTCTCACAGATTTGCAAATAATAAAAAATTTGATAAACAAATTTTGTGTAAACAATATTTTTTGAAAGAAATATATAGATTTTAAATCAAAATATTTATAATTTATATAAATTCACGGGAATGAAGATTCAAATTTTAAAATTAAATGTTATGAAAGCTAGTGGTGTTTACATTTATTAGATTACTTTTAAAATAACTTTGAATGATAATAGATTACAATTAAAATTTTTCCCAGTGCAGACAAAAATGCGGCAGAGGATGAGAGTCATCCTTGAGCTTAGACGACAGCATATGCTCATGCATGCCTAATTACGATAAATCCTTGCTCTTGCCCGCTTTCACTTGCCAACTTTATCAGTCTACTTGCTTCCACTTTCTCTTTCCAAGACAAAGTTAGTTCGCGAGAACAAGCGCGCCCAAATGAAGTAGGCAGAAGCAAAAACAAAAACAGCAGCAGCACTTCACAAGTATCCTTTGTGTGTGTGTCTGTGTGTGTGTTCGGTGTCTTTGAGCTTATGAGTGTGTAGGCGTTCATAATTATGGCCGTATTTAGAGAAATTGGTTATTATGTGCTTAACGCCATTTGTCTGACTGAAAATAGTTTGTTTTCGGTGGCCCCCCGTTGTTGGATTTGCCTTTGGGGAGGTGAGCTTAGCCAGTTTCTTAAGCCTGAAATGTCGCTTAGAAAGCTTTCAGAAGTTTATACTAACTAGTCTAGTCTAGGATCAATATTTTTAAATTTATTTTAAATTGTCTCAGGGAAAACAACAAAAAGATAAGGTACTCATTAAGTGACTTATTCATAATTTATTTATTTTTATTTCAATAACTAAATATAAGTATTGATTAGTATTCAAATGTGTCAAAAACTAAAATAATATAATATTTATATAATATAATCTTTCTTAGAATTCTTATTTATTAGAATTGCAGTTCATAGTATAGGGTGAAATAAAACATTAATTAAAATTCAGTTAAGAAAATACAAGTGCTAGGAGCTCAATATTCAACATGATTATATTTTTAATTTGTTATAATTTTTATCCAGCTGTAACACACTTAAATCTTGATATAAAATAGTATATAACCGAAATAAAAGACACAAGTCCTGATTTATTGATTGAACCCAATCCAACAGCCAACAGCTTAAGGCACTTAAAACACTGCCAATTCCCAAAGTCGTAATCTCTTACAAATTTCAATTAAGGCTTCCTGTGAAATTCCAGTAAACTAGCAACTCTCGTGGCCACCCTCTTAGTTAGTTGTGCTTGCCTAATACTTGAAATTGTTTGCTAATTCGTTATTATTGCCACTTTGCCACGTTGCTCCTGTATTGGCCGCCCTGCCTTGGGCAATTAGGCCAAGGCGCTGGTTGGCAATGCCAAGTGTCCCCTTTTCGAGTGGCTCTCTCTTACTGAGATCCGGATTCCCTGCATGCATGTCCATCAATAATGTATCCTGGCGTCTCCTTGCTCGTTCGTTATGCCATCTGTCAATTGGCCATCCATCAGCTCTAATTAATCATGCTCGGGCCTAATGAGTTGCTCTCAAATATGCTGGGGATGAATGGAGGCTACTATTTCGGACCGGCTGCTAATGGCAGTGCTGCTTGGCTCAAGCGATACAATTGTCGCCGAATCGATATCGTTGTTGCACTCACAATGCCATACTTGCACTACGCATTTGCGATTCCAATAAAATCAACAACTGCGGAGAAATCCACCAATGAAAAGCATGCACTGGGACAAAATGACTGAATCTTTATGCAAATAAACAAAAGGCGATTCTTTTGAGATTCTAAATATACGTTAATAATCCTAAAAAGGATTCTTTACATAAAATCACAAAACAACACTGTGATTAAAAAATATCCTGTTGGTTATTTGTAGTGATTTGTGAAAAGCAAAAGTATTTATGATGAACTTTTATTTACTACATATAAATAAAATGTGTTTTTATAATTCAGCATACTCATACAAGTATATAAGCAATAAATAATGAATGTGGAGTTTATTAATTATATTGTGGTCAGATTTGACGTGTATGTTTTAGTTCTTAAATGAATATTTTTTATTATCCCGATTTTTATCGTAACTTAATAAAGACAGAAATTTTAAATGACAAAAATAAACAGCCAAATGGTTGATAGCAGAAAACTATTACCAATTCGGGTCCTTTTTTCTCTCTGTGTTCGAGAGGATATGGCTTTGGCTATGGCGATGCTAATGGGGACTGACCTAGAGTCCGTCAACAACTTGAGCTGCCTTGGCGAATGTGTTGACATCTTTGTTTTGGCGCGCTCATAAATCGCAATTTTTTGGGTTTGTTTTTGTTTTGTGTGTAGCCGCGGCTTTGTTTCAGCTGGCTCTTTTAGCGGAAAATGTCTTAACGGAAAATTCGATTCATCAGTCGATTGACAAGAGCCTGTCATGGGAGACAAGCGAATGGCCAGACAAAAGACCAAATGTCTGGCGAGAAAGACAAAATGCAGACCAATTATACTGAAAGTGGTGACAGAGAAGAATGATTCTATTCATAGTATACAGACATGTACTACATGAACATGGTGAAAATATTAATAAAATATGGGTTTAGGTGTTGTTAAGTACTTAAAAAAATATATATATATATTTTATTAAATATCTTTAAGCTTTTAAATGTCGTGCAAATTGGTATAAACAACTGAGGATAAAAAAGACTTTCAAATAAATTATCTAAATATAGTTTATTTTTATCAGCGTATTTCCTGTACAAACAACAATATTCGTAAGACAAATCTCACGAGTTGTTAAGCTTTTTTAAAAAATTACTTATACGTACATGCATACATACATTTTGTTTATTAAGTATTATAAGAAAGAACAAAAATAAAAGAAATACAATACATACAGGTAGTTCACTTTGTATTGAAATTAATTACTCCTTCAATACTGCCAGATAATAAATTTTAGCCTTGATTCCATAACCATATAAAACTCGCGTGATATTTGTTAAGACATCAATTTCCTTTTCCTATATAAGTATCAATAAACGCCTTTATTTCTATAAATATTTAAGAAAATTCTAAAATGAATCATGATGGTGGAAAAAAGCGTGGGCACTGATCTGTTTCCTTAGCTTTTCTTTCTGCTGGACCAAGGAAAAGTGAAATCTTAAAGTGGAAACTGCGGAATAGGCCAGAACAATAACAGGTAATGATACGTATTTAACAATATATATTCGATCTTGGACTTTCTGCGCGACATTGTAAAAAGCAAAAAGAATTTTTACAGACAATTATGGTGTATATATATTATAAATAATTCATGCACAGGTTCGTTGGGGTCGGGTGAAGCTGGGAAACAACAAAAGTGCTACGTGAAAGTGGGATGAAGACACAGAAATATTTGTGGTGCTTTTGTTGTTGCCTCAGGTTATATTTATAAAATTTCACCTCAAGAACGGCTGATCATCAACCGCCCGAGAGTCGAGCAGAGTAAAACATTCATTTTCAATTCTGGCACGCTCGCGAGTGGACGTGCGGACCGATTCGCCGATAATAGCTATAGCCCAGTTCGATACCCATCCTCATATATATAGTGTATATAGAGAGGTGCAAAGATCTGTCCAAAGATCTTTCACCTGTCGCGCCGTGCGTGAGGGTGCGATATATGCCAATAGCACCAGTAATCGTGCCGCGAGTGTTGGTTTAATCCAAGGAAAATATATATCGAACCTCAGTTTGAGAGTGAAGCCAGTGAAAGTCCTTTTGCCGCCAAGGCATGCGAATAAATTTGCAAAAGTTACGCGAACCATCAGCAAATAGGAGAATTCAACGCAAGTGAGTGGGGTGGGGAAAACATCCTCATTTTCAACCCGTTTTTGGAAACGCATTCAAATGGAGATGAGCTCGCCGCATTCAATGGCTGCTGATTATGTAAAAAAAGACGAAAGAAAAGGCGTGAGAATCAGGCGAGAGAAGGAGCTCGTGAAAATGTCACCTGGCTGACAATTCCGTTTTCCCAGCAGCCCGCATACACCCACAATTCCCATATTCGTGAAAAGTTGTCAAAATTATTTTCATCTTCTTCAGCATCGCGTTCAAAATTTATTAACACATTTGGACATAATCATGTATACAAATATATGTAGATGAGGATCTGTTATATATATCTGTATGCATAGCTCATCAAAAAGCATGGCAATAATTTGCCCACACACAAACACACGCACACAGAGACGCACATTGCTCATACGCCGCGTTGCTGCCTTATTTTTAGTTCGATTCAATCAGCGACATTTTCAGAGATTTTCTATTTCCATTTTTGCTGTTTGTGTTTGTCTTTTGCCCGCTGCTCGCTTATCATTGATTGCTTTGTTTGCTTTTGTTTCGGTTTCGGTTTTGCTAGTTCCTTCTCTCTTGCCTTCCTTTTGGAATGTTTGTGGTTCGTGTCTTATATTTATTTTCATTTTCACACCTCTCACACAAAACATTTAATTTCTCGTTTCGAAATACAAAATAAATGCGGAAGATTAAATGAGAGAGGTGTGGGTTTTGAATTTATGAGCCGCCTGAAAGTAGGCAACAGCTTTTTCAGTTTTCCTTTTAGCCTTATTGCTAGCACTCGGCCTTTTTCATCTCTCTTCCTCGTTCTCTCTCCACCCACCACCCCCTCCCTGACCATTCGCTCTTTTCGAGAGTGCTTTAGCCTGGCGGAAGTTCAAGGTCGCTGGCTGCATTAAAGAAGTGCCACTGCAGTTGGCTTGCAATAGATACCCACTTAACAAGTTTTGAAACTGATGCACCAATTTACGGACCAACTTTTATTACACTTAAACTTATCTTCCGGTTATTTATTAAGCTTATGGCTTTGTCCAAAGGCACAAAACATTATATCTTTATTAATTCCATGAATGATAAATAATCCTTCGCAAAAACTGCTCTTTAAGTTTGTAAATAAAATACCCCTTTACACATTTATGTTTGTAAACACAAACGGAAGAAAGTTAAGTACCAACTAAAATATTTCTTTATCCCCTAGAAAGCTCTTAAGACAAATTAAATTTTCTTTCATTTAAGGTTTTAATATAAAATTTAATGCTAATAAACCCGGAGAAAATATAAATAAATGTTCATCATAAATTTTCAAATATTACCAGTTTCTACTGGAACAACTAAAATATTTGAATCTTTGATTGGGGTATTTCCCAAATTTATATTACACTACTTATATACTACATACAAATTGTAATATTATTAAATACGAAAAAACTCTAATTTCAATCAATTTTCAATCTTTCGATTAATGTAATATATAAGGCCCTTAAATTTCTCGCATATCGTTTGGCTCAATTTATATCATTTTTCTATAATTTATATTTATTATGTGCTGCTGACATAACTAATTTTTCTGTATATTATTTCTGATTTGTTTAAGTTGCTTAGTTAGGTAACAGTGCACCTATCTTTGTTACCATTTCGTTATTATTTCACAATAAAAAAATATATATATAAGGCCATAATAATAAACCTAAAATTAATATTTATTTTTTTAATATTTTATTTAATTAGTGTGTAGTGTAGTAGCGTAGTGTGTGCACCATTCTAGGGAAATTTAAATGTGGTACATAATTTTGTATGACTTATTAAATTTTCAATTTTATTTGTATAGTAAAAAGTGGTTTTTGTAACTTATAAAGCTTAAAGTTGTACAAATTTGTATCAAAGATAAATGGAAATTTCCTGTAAAAATAGTGGCTGTTAAATTCGTTTTCTGTGTTCGGCAGATGAACAATTCCATTGAGGAAGTTCGGACGTAGTAATGTCATTATAGATTCGGAAATTGGTTTTCCCTTGTTTTATTGTTTCTGTTAATTGGAAGCAACTTCCCCACCAACACTGCGAGTTAATTAAAATGATCTACTTTCGATGCCAGATGCCCGCCCCCAACTCTTCATTCATTAACCTGGTCAAGTGTGTGCAACCAAGGAGCTTATCTGTCGCACTGCACAATACGCGAATTTCCAACCTTAAGCGCATTGCGAACTCCATTACCTTTCACTGAAACACCACCCACCGAGCACCGCCCACCCTCATCATTGTTTTGCTTACCGCAGCCTTTGAGGCCGTGTAATTAAGTTGGCATCATGCGGCTTATGCGCAGCGTGTTAATGGCCAGGTAAACGCCTGCTCCTCCCTTTCTCCCACTTTGGCGAAATCTATCTGACCATTAAATGGCAGCCGATTCAATTGATGTCGCCATAGCGTCTCTCTCAGTTCGATTTGTTTCCTGTTGAGCCGCGGCCAAAAACGCAATCGATTAATCATCAAAATTGGCACTGTCAATTGCTTTACCTTCGAAATTATTTTTTTGTATTTTCAGCCAGCAGAGTTAACAGCCGAAGGAACAGGCCCCGTTCAAGGGCGCCTCGGATACCGTAGTAGAAAACAAAAGCAGCAGTACTAACCGTAAGTAATCACCGCTGAAATTGGAACGTCACAATACTTTGTAGTCCAAAGTTTTCCCCTCGGGAGTCCGGGATCTTTCAGCTATATTTTCAAAAAGTTTCGATTGCATTTGCTCCTCTGTCTGCTCCGTTTATTTATAGCCTACAAATACTGTGCAGTTCTTTTTTTGGCCAAGGAGTGCAGACTGCAGTCTGTGGATTCCGGGCTAGAGAGTTTCTATTTTCAGTACATTCCCATAAGGGAGATAGATAGATATACAAAGCGAAACGGAGTTCTGACCTTGAGAAGCGTGCACGGAAAAAATGGCTTCGGAAATTGGATAGTTTTCGACCATTTTTCAAATTGAAATAAAAAGGAAGTTAGGAAAGTGATGAGTTCCCAACTTTTTAGTTACTTTAAAGTTTCATTTGAAACTGATTCCTTTATATGATTTCTCTTAATATCAGTTCTTTGATTTATTTTTAAAACATCATTATCAAATAATACTTTAGATTAAATATAAAGATATGTTTATACTTACAAAACAATATTTTTTAAAAAATGTGTTCTTCATCGGTTTCAAATTTTAAAGCTCATAAAATACCGATTTAGACAATTTCTTTATAAAATCACATTAAAAATAAATATATTGTTATGAAACTTATACATACCATTTATTAACTTCTTAAGTAGTACTACAAAATTAAGAAGTGAAGTTCAGCATTTTACTTCTTATGAAAGTGAAATCTTTTCAATTAGCACGACGTAATGTTTGGCTAGTTTGCCGGAGGCGGCGAATCCGAGCGATGCTCGCTCCAATTTTCAATGAAATTTATTTTTAGGGCCCGTTACAGCGAGATACACAAAATCTCACAAATAGCCCAGCAATGGGATATATGTAGATGGAAAATGCCGGCGTGCGTCCGAATGAGAAAACCAGCTCAGTTGATGACGTCAAGAGTGTGCGTACACGTATTTATAAGTACAGAATTCTGTTGCGATAAACCAATAAGTAGCCGATGTCCAGGACCAAGGCGAGAAGTGAGAACTCCATTTCGAAGCCACATGCAGTGCGAAGTTCCTACTCATTTGTATCTTTGTATCTCATTAATGGGCTGCAGCTATAGATACAGATACACACGCACGATGCCAAGAATATATTTTTGCGTTTGTCTTGCGATCGCGCATTTTGTTTTGTTTCGCTCTCTCTTGCGCCTGGCGATATACATAAGTATCCGCAGATACACAGCGAAATTGGGAGAGAATGCCGCGGATTGTATATATTTAAAATATTGTAGACTGCTCATGTGCTTGGCAATTTTCACTTGCCCTCAGTCGCTTTTTACATTTCCAATCGAATTCTACTAGGCGCGTTGCAAAAGCAAAAATTAAGAAAAAAAATTCAAACGAAATCTTACCGATTTAGATTTATAGAAAGTAAAGTAAGGCGAACGGAAATCGATTGTACACATTTAATGAAAGTGCCCAGAACGAGTTGGAAACGTTTCAGTTTAAAGGATTCTCGCATTGCCAAAACCAATTGCATTTTATGATTGCCTTCGAGTGCCGCTTTGACAGCAACAGCAAGGATTGCCAAATAGTTTCCCATTTCTATTGGTGAGTTGGGTTTCTATGTGTTTTTTTTGTATATTTTTTTTTTTGGATTTCTGTTCAACTGCGGTCGACCCAAATTTCATCGAATTCATTTCAATTTATTTGTGTTGATTTCAATTTTCAGTGCTTTGCGTTGATGATTTTCTGTCACCAACTGTCAACAGCGCGAAAAGTTTGACCCATTTTCCTTTTTTTTTCACTTTTGGCACACTACTCACTGACGGTCAAGTATGTGTGTTTCCGTTTCCTGTTGGCCATTTACTGCTTCCTGTCGCATAAGTCGCCTTAGTATTAACCCCCTCAAGGTTAATGATTTTCTCGGCAATTCTTTGTGTAAACAAAACATTGAACAACTGTCGCCGTCAATCTGCCGTTTAAATAAAAACAAAGAGAAGTGCAAAAATTTAAAGAAGAATCAGAAAACAGAACGTTTTGGTTCAAGAGCATTTACGATTTTCACGGATAATTGGTTTGGTATTTTGAGAAATAACTAACACCGCTGGCGAATGCATTCAAGGATATTCCGGGGATTTCTTTCAACATCCCCAGCCAAATGACCTCCCAGCGCTTACCCCCTTAAACTAAACGTAAATGGGGGTGGTGGGCTTTGGATGGCGGTTTCTGGTGGCTTCCATTATGCTGGCTATTCATTTTAATCCTTTCAGCAGCGATTCACAAATGCAATGGCTAAATTAGATTCGCCACACACACTGCACTCCGAATGAAACCAAAAAAAGACCTCCGCCAGCTGAAAGACCACCCTTTTTGCCTTTTTTCAGCACGCACAATTTGAGCAAGCGACACAATTTCTATTCAATTTGATTTTAAGCGCATTTTCCAGTTAATTGCACTTCGTTCGCATATGTCGGTAAGCTCATACATATATCCACTTTTTGCGATAGCATCATTGTGAACTTTTGGCCCCATTAAATTGATGCTTTAAATATCCGAAACCAAACCAAAACCAAACACGACAATAATGGCAAACAGGCGCACGACAATTAGTGGTGGCCAGTATGGACATGGAGTACCGATTCCATGACTACATCCTCCCACATTCCGCGTTTATTTACGAGCAGGAAGTGCGCATTGGTCCGAGTTTGTCCGCGACACACGCTGCGTATACGCGATGCATATTGCCAGCAACAGCGAAATCGTATTTATATTTATACTTCATATACGGCGCTGGCTGCCTTTCTTCCCTCTTAATACGAAATGTGTGTCACTTTTATTATTAAAATCTCAACTGCGGCCAGCAATGTTCCCTTTTCCATAAGAAAAGCGAATGTGAGAGAAATATTGCAGAGTCTTAAAAATGTTGCAAGTAGCTTATGAAATTGTGCAATAGAAACTGATATATATACGTTTATGTACATTAGATTTATTGCGAAAGTGAAATGTACTCAAAGAATATGCTGTTGACTTAAGGTCTTAAGTTTATTAAAACTAAGATTTTATTTAAAAAAAGCAATTTAGTTACTTTCATGTTGGTTAGATTTTTTGTACATTGTGTTTTGTTGAATAATCAATGGAAAAACCAAAATATTTTTCTCTTTTTTCTGTCGCTCTAAATATTATTATCTTTCACGTCATGGATATAGTAAACATCAAAGTGAAACGTTTAATGTAAATACATTTCAGGAAATGCATCATAGCCGTTTAAATGAATCATATTTCTTCTTTTCTTATTGTGAATCAGAAATATTAGCAAGTTTTTTGAGATTTTTATCATTTTTCCTATTCCGTTTTAAATTTAAACTCCTTATATTAAGAAGAATTTTTCATTGTTCAGTGAAAATGTTGACTGGTATTTAAATAATGCTTGATTTTAAGTGCAGCGAAACGGGAGACACACATAGCATTCCGAATCATTCTCATGTCAATGCGGCGCTTTCCTCGGTTTTCATTTGCTGATGAGGACAAAAAGTGGGGGAGCAAACATCTGATACTGTTGAGAATCTCGGGTTCGTCTAAATAAACTTGTCAGAGCCGCTTTTAATGAAGCAGCCATAAGCAGATTTGTGGCTTAGTGTATTTACCCGGGCCAAATGAAGTCGGCTCGCGACTTACGACAACGAAATGGTCAATTTATTGTATGACTTTTGGGGTCTGTGTTGTGTGTTCATTCAAATGCAAGAATTTCGTGGGAATCGGATTGCTCTGGCTTTTTTATTTTTGTGGTGAGGCTTACCGCCTGACAGACGGCCTGTCGACTTATGATGAGCTTAGGAGGGTCAGGAAATCAGGGAGTCCTGAATTTATAATGATATGAATATTAAATTGACAGCGCCTCGGCGCTGAAATCGAATCAGGTCTAATGAGTGTTTTGCATTTCCTCTCCCTTTTTTTCATGTCAGTGAGCCATGGAGCAATTTGAGCAGCTGCTGACGTGCTGCGTCTGCCTGGACAGGTACCGCATCCCCAAGCTGCTGCCATGCCAGCACTCCTTCTGCATGGAGCCCTGCATGGAGGGCCTGGTGGACTATGTGCGACGTCAGGTAAGGCGATCATCATTAATCATCCCACAGTGCGAGTGCATGTAGCTGCTCCTCATTGTGTGCGTGCGGCAATTTGGTTAATGCCGCCTACGTCTCACATCGCCGATGTACAGTGCGAAAAATCCAGCTTAAATTAAATTATAACAATAAAACAAGAGCTGCATAAAGCAACCAAATACAAATGGACTTACATATTACTTTATTTTTGGGTCATTCATCTTTGCTGCATAACATTTTGGAAATTATTAAAAGACATTTGTAACATCTGCTTAATTGACATTTTGTATATAATATTTTGATTAGCGTTTTTAACTCTTTTTTTCAAATCCCATTGATTTTACTTTGACCAGATTTATTCATTTTTAGTAATTATATCAAATTGGCTGGTTCTCTTTTATTTGTTATCTGAATATCAGACGTTTTCTTTATGGTTAAAAAGGGATAATATTGATTTCCATTTTTTTATTAAAATCAAAACCTTCAGTTTGTTGTAAAATATGTGGTATGGAAAAAATGTTTTTAATTTGTGATTTTCCACACAGTGTAACTGCTTAACTGAAAATCTCACAAGGGAAGTGAAACAAAATCAAATGGGAGGAAAAACAAAAAGGCGCCCAACAAGACGCCCCCGAAAACGTTGTATTTATCTTGTTGCTTGCGGCGCATTTGCGTAGATATCTTGTTGAGAAATTATATAGAAAGGCATGGATATATGTAGGCTCGAATGAACCCACAAGTACACGAAAGTGTGTATCTGTGTGATGCGCTACTTATAGAGCGTCTCTGTCTGCATGTATTTATAAATTTTGTTTTGGCCTTTAGCCAACGCCACGCAAATAATTGGGAAGCAGTTTCATTGTGTTGGCCAAACTGAAGAAAAAGGAAACCCAAAAAGAATAATTATTTGGGTAGAGGGAAAGCGAGTTGCAATACCTGTCATGCGAAATAAAAAGCCACAAACTGAAATTGATATTTATGGCAAAAAGAAGATGACAGGAGATGAAAAAAGCGCACTCAAGATGCCTTCACATGCAACTTACAAAATGTGAAAGGTTTTTAAAGTTGCGTACAGCTTAGTTAAGTTTAAGGTTGAAAAGCGTTTAAGTAATTAGATCATGAATATAATTGCTTGATGTTAATAAACAGGAATGTTCAAAATTGTTTCAATTACATTATCTCGAAAGGATTTCATCATTAAATCAATGCCTCGGGCAAAAGTTCTCCCAAACTAATGAAACCATTTCTGCAAATCATTTAGGTAAAATGCCCAGAATGCCGTGCCGAACACCGGATACCCTACAATGGCGTGCAGGCCTTTCCCACGAATGTCACCCTACAACGATTCCTGGAGCTGCACATCGAAATCACTGGAGAACTGCCCGATCCCACATCAGGTATGCAATTATGCAATTTTAATTTGTTAAGTTTCATAAAGAAGTATTTCCCTTTGGGTATAAATACCAATTATACGATGGCAAATTCCCACGGTCAAATAGTTTGATTTAAATGAAACCGAGTGCACAAAGAGAAAAGGCAAATAACCATGTTATTAATAAAAAGAATTGCCATGTAATCATTGATGTAACTTTAATTAAATTCCACTAAAAACATCAAGCGAAAATGGTTAGGAATGCTGTCGAAAATCAAAGGCCGAAAAACTAGCATTTGCCATTATGTTTGGCTTTCCAATTAAAAAGTCAGGCACTCTGGCCAGCTGATAGCAATTAAAACTAAGCAAAGCCAAATTGATTTCGTTTGAGCAATTTGCATTTGGCCCAAACCAACATTTAGATCAACCACCTCTTAAGCATGACTACGTAATTCTATCCGACAAAACCTGGTAGTTGTGGGTAAATATGCAAATGGCTTGCAACTTACCAGCTGCAATTAGGATCAAGTGTCAGTTAATAAGGCGGACAAAGCTCTTTGCTTCAACTATCGCACCGAAAGAAATATAAATCAAATAAGAATTATTATTGCATAAAAAACACCATAAAATACACCTTTTTAAGGTGTTTTAGATAAATATTTATTTGTGAATGAGTAACTGTTTAATTAGGAAGTAGACTTTATCAATTATAAAACATTATACAAATATTTAAGTCATTATTAAATATCATCCAATTTTTCAACCTAAGTCACAAAAATTCTTTCTTGTGCATACCCAATTTGTTTTTTTTTTTGCTGAACAAATTTTCTGGGCTATGCAAATGTGTGAAACAAAGGAATCCTTTTTGTGTTATGGATATGGCAAGGACAACGAGCACTCGTACAAATTTTATGTGGAATTTGCAAATTCACTTTTCCATATGATTACACGAGAAAATACAGAAGCCAACTATTGGCATAAAGCATTGCCTCCAACCTCCTGCTGGTTTATTGTCAAGCAGGAAAAGCTGGGAGAGCCGGGAAAGCTAGTAGAGCTACTAGGGAGTGTTCATCAGGCGTTGTCGATGCCAGCAATTGATGCAGAAAAGTTTACTTTTTCAAGCTGTGACTGCTGCAGCAGGAACGACATCTTCTTCGCCATGTTTGCATTGTAGCCCCATTGCTGAGACTCGTTATTTGCATTGCCCCTGCAAAGGCATTCCATCGCCAACGAGCCAAAGGATCCTTTGCCAAGGGATGTGACACACATAAAATGGGAGGCACAGGGAAAAAATCCTCTCAATAATAGGACTTCATTAAAAAAATACAGATCTAACCGTTTGTGACATCAGCATTTGCCTCAGGTTTTGATATTATGTGGTTATTCAGGATTACAAGACTTTAAGGATTGCATTATTATTTAATAAGTGGGCTATAATGTTATTTCACATACAGAATTTATATAGACTATATATATCAATTTTTATTTCTAACTTCATATATCTTTAGACAGTTTTAAGCGGAGATGATGAATTTTCCGCTAGTAGTGAGTTATATGTTTTGTTTTCTTGCTATCATGAAGAAATGCAAAAAAAAATCAGCAAATGGGCGAAATATTATTGTCCTACAAAAGTTTTATTTGACAATTTAAGAAGCAAAACTATTATTTAAACACCAAGAAATATGATTTCTAAGTACCAAGAATGAGAAAAGCTTTTGAGGGCACATTTGCGCTTGACTACTTAATCAGGGGTTTTAGTCTGGCTTTTGTACAAAACTAGTTCTCTCAGTGCAGAGATATGCACACGACTCTAGCTGCATAACTGGCGCTTAGGTGCAGTTGATTTCGTGCTCTTGAAATCGCATTAGTGAATGCAACAGACATCCGTCTCGACATCCCCACGCCATTGAACTCCCCCACAAGGAATCCTTGGCATGTGGCAAGACATTGTTGCCAAGAGTGCAAATTGATGAGCTGCTGCTGTCGGCATACTTGGCATTTTATTGTCCAACTCAAGCAGGCAGGAAGTCATTTGTGAGGCCCATTTGGTAGTGTGTTTTTTGGCTGCCAGCAGTGATTAATAATTGCTTCCCTCTGTCCCTTGCAGGTCAAATTATGGAGCGCTGTGGCGTCTGCTCGGAAAAGGCCTATCTGTCCCACTGTGCGCACTGCGAGAAAAAGATCTGCGAGGACTGCAAGAGTGCCCACATGGACATTCTGCGGCGCGAGATCACACGATTCAACTCACAGGTGAGGAAATAAGCTAATTTAACACTTTTTGAAAACATATAATTTTACATTAAATAGACAATTAGACCTCCAAATTTAAATTTAACAGAGAAACTTTCCTGCGATATTTAAAACAATAATGTTTATACAATAGAGTATAAAAGCAATAAAGAAATAAAATATAATTACTTAAATTAACAAAAGGCTTTAAATTCTAAAATCGAACATAAAATATTATAAAAAAAGTTACTTATTAAAAGTAAATTATATTGCAAATAACAGAAGCCTGAAGCAACTTCCCGATAAAATGGCTAAATTTGTGATTGTATTTTGGTCACCATGATTTATTTATGTTTTACACACTCATGACTCCTAATAATTACACTTGTCTTGTAAACCCTTACTGATTCTTTACCAACTCATTCCCTAGATCCGTCGCAGCTTGCACCGACTGCAGGACTCCCTCGCGATCATCGAGAAGAATACGATGAGTCTGCAGACAAACGCCATCAGTGTGACGGAGGAGATCGACGAGATCTACCAGCGCATCACGAAGGCGATCAAGGATCGTTCCGATCAGCTGAAGGGCGAGATAGATCGCTACTTGGCCGTGGAGCTGCGTAATCTCACCACCCTTAAGGCGAATCTCGATTTGGAGATCACGAACATCACCAGCAACTGCGACACGGTCGACAAGTACATGAACGAGACCGTGGAGTGGGACGACTGCGAACTGATGGACACCAAGGAGATCTTCCTGAAGACGGTGGAGTTCCTGCGGCACTTTGAGTACGAGAACAACGACTACAGTCGGCGGGTTAGGTTCCTGGTCTCCATAGATCCTAATCAGCTGGTCATGAACCTGGCCACCTTCGGGGATCTGAACATAGCTCCTCATTCGACGCCAAGTGGCGGTTCGGTGAGCAGTTCCCACCTGGCACCGCCCAGTGCTCTGCAGCCGGGACTGATGCGATCGAAGAGCGACCACCGCCTGGCCACCCAGTTCCGCCAGCAGGAGGAGCGCAGTGGCTACAACGATGAGCCCGTGCTGGGCGGTCGCAAGTTCGGCGAACGCCCGCAGCGCAGCGCCACCCAAGCGAACAACGATCGCTATGGAAGGAGTGGGGACTACGATTATGAGAACGACTACGAGAACGAGGGTTCCTCGGGCAGGGCGGGCAAGTCCTCCCGTTTCCGGTCGCGATTCGTGCGGTCCCACCAGAACGACGACTCCGACAGCGAGCAGCAGCAACAGCAGCGGCAGCAGGAGCTCAAGGAGCGCAAGGATCGCGTCCTGGACAGCGAGGATGTGTCGCGTGGCCAGTTGAGCGGTATTATCCGATTGAGCGACTGCTCGCGCGTCGTCCAGCGGTTGGCGGACATTGGCAAGGAGAAGAAGGAGAAGAAATCCGATGCCGCCGCCGCAGCTCAGGCGGCCGTTCAAGCCGCCATCCAGGCCCAAAAGACGGCCATGCAGCGGCAGCAGCAGAAGAACCAGCAGACCGCCGCCGACGAGGAGGAGCTGGCACGCCAGAAGCGCAAGAATGCGGCACCTTCTGCGGCGACCGGAGCGGCCACATCGACGTCAAGTGGTGGCGGTGGCGATACCGCCGGCGATCAGCGGGTGACGGCCCTGAAGAATCGAGGCGGCGAGGAAAGCGACGGCAGCTCCAACCAGGCAGCGTCTCCAGTGCGTAATAGTGCGGCGACTACGACGCGAGCTGAGGTAAGTGTGAATGAGGCAAATACAGAAGAAGAAGGCGTGGCCAGTGACAGCAGTGACAGCGAAGAAGAGGGGGAGGAGGAGGAGGAGGATGAGGAGGGGGAGGAATCCGTACAGGAAGCTACCGGAAATGTGCTTAACCTTCCAGAAGAAGCTCTTCAAGCTACATCTTCCGAAGAAACGGAGGAGGAAGAGTCCTCTTCCGAATACGAAGAAGTCACAGCCACCGAGAGTGAAGAAGAAGAAGAGGAGGGGGGAGAGGAAAGAACAGCTGCAACAGAGACTCAAAATCTACCAGTGATCAATGTTCTACCACCCGATAATGATTTAACACAAAAAGTGGAAGAAGTAACGGGAGATCACATAAGCAGTCAACAAATTCTAGAAGAAACAGATAAATCCACTGAAGAAAGTCCTGAGGAGGAAGAAGAGGAGGAAGAGGAGGAAGAGGAATTCACAGAAGAAGAGATTGAGGTCACCGATGAAGAGGAAGATGAAGAGGAGGGTGAAGATTGAAAATTAGAAACGAAGAACAGGTTTTAAAGATATATATAATAAATATACAACAATATAGGTCAAATATGTAGCACCGAAATGAACTGGAATGATTAAAAATGTTTCTATAAGTCAATTTTAAACGAATACCATTAGGTCAGTTAAAAACTGTTAAAAATATATGGAAAAGCATATGTTTCAAAAACTTTCAAAATAGGGATAAAAACTAATTAGGGATAAAAATAAAAAGCTTTTTCTTCCAAAAATAAAATTTTGCTTAGAGAAGAAATTTTAAGAAAGAAGATATTTTCCTATGACAAATAACTGTGTAGAATACCAGATCGCTGTCACTGTAGCCTGGCTCAGTATTTTACCTTTGTGTTTTGCAAACTCCCGCCGAAAGAAATTAAAACGATAATTGCGTATACGCCATGTGTGCTTCGTTCTTTATTTGTGCTCCATCGTTCACACTTCCCCTCCGCTCCGTAAGTGTTCTCCTTTTTTTGTCGATCCAGTCGAGAGAGCAACCTAACTTAACTGTTTATCGTTACTTTTACTGTTAATCTTACCTAACCAAAAACATTTCCCCCAAACTTGTCCCACTTTGTTTCGTTTTCATTTATTTTGATTTACCTTCCTGATTTTCTGTTTTTGTTATTTTATGTGTACGTTAAGTTCATGTCTTCATTTATTTACTTTGATTGTGTTTATTATTTCAATTTGGTTTACTTACGTTTATTGTCTTGTGAGCGCCTTTCACCTAATGCTGTTTTGGGTCAGAACCTTTTGCCCCCGACTAAATAATGTGAGTGCAATGCAAGGCAAAGTTTCGGCCCAAAGCTCGGACATCAGAATTGTACAATATTGTATACAAATACATGGATATATATATTTTTTTATTTATGTAGTTTAACATCCTATACCTTATCGTTAGTTAGAGACTGCACAAAAGTTAAAGCAAATAAAGCAACCAGAAATTAAAAAATTCCTTTGATGTAACAAGTATTTTCTTTCAATTCTTTCTGTTTCTCCCCTTCTCTCTCTCTCTCTCTATCTATATCTATCTCTATATCTACCTTCATATCTACATATATATCTGCGAATCTCTCTTGCAAGTGGACAAACGATGTGGTAGTGATGTTAATTTGCTTAAATGTTACTAAATTTCTTTGGCAAATGCTGTCGAGCTGAATAAACCACAGACCCTGATCAACAAAGCGACATTCCTCCCGTTCTCTCTCTTGTCTCTATTGTCTCTCTTTCTCATCATTTCGAATACTTTTTATGCCATTCCTTATTTTTTCGTTGCCGTTTTGTTGGTTTACAATTTCTGATGTCCGCTGTAAATATTTCTGTTGTGTATGTATTTCTTTACCCCCAACCAGTTTTCCCCCCCACCACCCACCACCCACAATTCCACAACCCCCTTTTTTTCGCCTGTCATGCATTCACACACACATTGTTGCCACGCCCCCCTACCGTCAGCCGCCCCCCGAAAATGGCAGACAGAGCCGGGTTCAATGGCGAATATTTCACCATCATGCGACTGTCAGCGATGCGGCTGCTTCCGTCAGTTTAACAATGTTTCCAGCTGCCAGGGTGTGCGTGTGTATCTGTGTGAAAGAATATACCACACACTATATATAGGGTGTATATGTGCCATAGTGACATATGCACAGTTGCTGCATATTTGTCTTGTTTATAGTATTTGTCGAATGGGAATAGGAAAAGGTTGTCTGATCAATTAGGGCCACATCAAAGAGAGTGGACGAAATATCGTATCTAATGAAAAGGGTCGGATGCCAGGAATTTCGTATTTCCTTGAATTCTGTGATTAGTTTAGTCGGTACTGTAATATAAAGTCATAACTACGAAAAACAAATATGTATTTTGTAAAAGGAGTTAGTTGAGTAGACTAGCAAATAAATAGTAAATAGAAATAATTTCCAGGAAAAAGTTCACGGTAAATATATCAAGGAGCTGTTTCAATCTTTTGTATTTTATTATATGACGTATTTTCACTTGCAAGTGAGTCAAAAGGTTAAAGTGTAGAATTTTCTTAGAATCTGCAAAGAGAGAAATGATTTTAAAAAGGTCTACCAGCAATCTTCCCATTTATAAATTTAAGTTTATATGACTAATGGTTTTGACAAACCATAGAATCAGCTTATAGTAAGTATCCTAGAAACTTGTTCCCTAAAGCTTAGATAAATCATAAAATAATTTGCATTTTATGCAAATGGTCAAAGTAATAATAGAAAAGAAAGTTCAGTGTCAACTTAAAAAGGTATTTTAGTGTCTAAAATGAAATAAATAAAAGGTATTAAAACAATACATCCTTTTGCCAAAATTAATATATAAATGCAAATATCATACTTTGCCTGTAAATTGAGCTTTATGCAACCTGCTAACATGAACTTGTAATGGCAATAGCAGTTGCAGGTGTTGAATTCCAAGAGCCCTTAATAAACCTCCTTTGGCCCACCATATTACCAATCCCCACCCCATTTGCAATCCACATCTCAGCATCGCCATCTCTATTTCTCTATCTCTAAATCTCTATATTTTGCATCTGCATCGCATTCGTTACTCGTTCCGTCGCTTGCCAACACCGAAATCGAACTAACTCAGACCGCCAGCGCCACAGACTCTGATGCAACTCCCACTCCTACAATCCAACAGTCGAAGCCCCCCGTTTCCGCCCAAGTGGCAGCGGTGAAGAAGACCCAGCGATCCGGGAGCAGCGACAGCAGTGCCTCCACCGAAAGCTCTGCCAGCTCGGCGGCAGCAGCGGCTGTGGCAGCCGCATCCGCACCCGCGGCGGCACCTGCAACTCCCAGTGGCAGCAACTCCACCAGCCAATCGGCCAAGGCGCCCAGTTCATCCAGGTACTCCACTGCCCGGGATACCACGGCTGTGCCGGAGAAGAAGCCCTTCGTCAGCCGCTTCCTGCCGCAGCATAGTACCGCCAATGCCTCCAATGGATCGGCGGATAAGAAGAAGGCGGAGTCCAGTTCCAGCAGCGAGGAGGAGACTAGCTCGGAGTCCGAATCCGAGTCGGAGCCGGAGACCAAGACGAAAACCAGTGCCACCAGCAGTACCACCAATACGAAGTCCGCTCCCAGTAGTGCCGCCAGTTCCACCACGGCGGCCAGTAGCTCCACCACTGGTGGATCCTACCGGGATCGCCTGGAGGCACGCAGAGCCTCCCGCGACGACAGCTCCTCGACGGCGGCGGGGCGGAGCAGCTATGCCACGCCCTCGAGCAGCGGCTATGGGAGTGGCAGCGGCACCAGCAGCGGACGCACGCGAACGGTGCCCGCTCCTCATCACGCGAGCGAGAGCGAAGATCGCTACGGCAGCGGAACTGGCAGCAGGTATTTCCATTTAACCCCTTCCCCTCAAAAAAAAGGTCCAGCGTTTTTCGTGATTTTATAGTTTCTATAACCGAACTAATTTGCATGGCTAATGAGGCGAGCGAAACAGATACTACGAAAAAACACACACATATGTTAATCTGCACAGAAAACTTAATTCCACACTTTTCTACAGGTAGCTATTAAATCATAGTTTTTTCTTTTAAAAGAATGCCAATAATTTATTTAGTAATAAAAATGTCTTTTGTTGATACTGGTTTCGCAGTTAAGTAATACGTGGCCGAAAAACATGTAATGAAAACCGCTTTTTAGTTTTTGAGACTAACATTTGCATTTCTAGTATATGAGACTAACAAGCGGTTTTAATTAAATAGTTTTTTGACCAAAAGTTGGCCACCAACTACTTTACTTTATCAACAAAAAGTTTTAAAATGTATTTATTACTAATTTAGAAACTTACCCATTCCTATTTTCAAATATTATTATATTGCATTTAAAATTAGATAAATGTCTGAAAGGTTGCACAACTTTTTAATTAGTACATGTGGAATAAAATATTTTATGAGATACACTTATGCACTACTTAGTTTTTAAATAATCTGAGAGTTCAAGCATATCAAGATTAATTAGGGTCAAAATTATAAATTCGAATTAAAAACGATACTTTTGTTATTGATAGGTCATCATTGAATAATGAAAAATAAATGCAATAAATGCACATACTTATTCGGATTACCTTTAATAAAATATTTTTCAATTAGACTAGGAAAATTAGTATATTTTTTTCATTTACAGTCCATTTTGTGATGTTTTTATCTGTGTAACCGCTTAGTAGCTGCCGCTCTTTAATGCAACGTTACAGATACATATCTGATGAGCATGGCAAATGAATTGTGTGTGTCGAATATTGCAGTTCGGTAATTTGTTTTCCTCGTTTTATGCCACACTAATTGAATTACCTGTAAAAAACACGGCCTGCAATTAATGTACAACTTTAATTAGGTACACAATTGCACACACGACTGCAAGGTGGCTTTAAGCGATATGCCTAATGGATAATTGCGTTTGATTTGGTTTGGTTTCACTACGAGTTCGATGCGTTTTAATGTGTGCTTTCTAAGACTCTCTTTTGTATCCCATTGTATCTCACTGCTGTAGCTTTGTACAAGTGCTCCGCGCTGGCATTAACATGGCATTGGCCACTTTATTGCTCATACGCCTCGTGTGGCGTCTAATTGTCAAGTTCATAACCTTTACATAGCAAATGACACGAGCACACAATGCACAACAAACAACACACAACACACAATCCCCTGATAGGTAAACACACACAGTACACACCGTTCTATCACTCTCTTTCTCTTTGTGTTCTCTATATAATGATCTTTGCAGTGCACTGCCCTTTAGCATACCGTACATAAGCAGACCCAGCCGGGCTCGCTACCGAAAGCGACTCACCGATGTCTAGCCCGATACTGTATACTATATATACCACTATACTATATGCGAAACTCAGGCCAAAAACGACTCCGAATTCAATGCAATTCATAGTTCAATTGTTTGTTAACCCATAACGATGAATGAGTTCTGAAATCCCCCGCCTAACACACTAAGCCAACTCATGTTAAACGAGCGCTTAACCCTATTGATTAAATATTTGAATGTTCGCTGGAAATAAAATTGAACAAGTTCGCCGTTGAGTACTCGGAGTCAACTTCAATGGGCAAATAGAGTCGTGATGATGGTGCCTTTCAAAGAGCCACTCAAAGGGCTGGAAATTAACTTTACCTTTCGCTTTCAGTCCGTCTGTTTCTCCTGTTTTTTCCGCCTTTATGTCCCTCTGTCAATACCCTTTTCAAAGGGATCAATGCGGCCCGTTGCGAGTCCTTTGTGCCTGGGCGACAAAAACTTCTTTAATTTTACTTTTGCACGACAACAAACACCGAACCCTTTTTCCCCTGCAACAAATCTAGCGTAATGTAATTACAACAGTCCCTCCGCCAATTTCGCACCGCGTCCCACTCCCACTTAATCACTTTCACTCCCCTCACCTCCAAAGAACATTGCGATAAATTGGTATTCGCCATCAGTCCGAGTGTCAGCATATATTTTCCAGAAGTCTATCAGTCAGTCTGTTTATCATTGGCGTATTTATTCTAGGTGTTTGTTTGCTGAAATTCGAGCTGGATTTATGCTTTACACGAGTAAGCTAGAGTTTCCAGCTGCATAAATTTCATTTTTAATTTGCCAACTTTGAATTGGGTCGATGGTTACCACAGATGTCTGAGGATTCCCAAAATAAAGTAGAGAAATGGAGAGGATAGTTGCAGCAAACAACTATATATTTTGTTTGCTTGATATTCCTACTTTGAAATAGTCGGAAATCCGACTTTAATGTATTTTTTTGTTCAATAAATGAAATAAGGTCATGTGTTAGGATTACGGGGAAATTTTAAAGAATTTTTAAACATTTCATAAACTGCCATTTGATATTTGCTTATATTCCGGGCTTTGTAATAAAATAACTAGCTAGACAGTTATTTAATATTTTACCCAAGATAATTAAAAACAAAAGTCTCACAAAAAATAGTTATTGTGTTGAATGAAAAGCAAAATGAATTGTTTGAAAAGTTTTTCATGAAAGAAAACTAACGAAAAAACAAATAACAATATCAGATTCAAGTACGTTTATTTCGGATATATTTAATACACCGTTTGTGTTCATAATTTGTAAAACGATACTCCTAAAAAACTTTGCTAAGATAATAAATGTGGCGCAGCAGGTATCGGATGGTCGTCGCTTTCGACTATATTACGTCCACTTGTTTAAGCTCCTTTTTATCGTTGGCAATTAAGCAGTGTAAACAGGATATGCAGCGGCAATTTCTGTCTTTTATTTTGGAAAATCGAGCAGCAGCAAAAAGTGTTGCCTGCTTTTGTGGGCTGCTGATGATGCTGCCTGTTGCTTTTGCTTTATTTGCCCCATTTGCAATGCGTTTTTGCACTCGTACTCACCTAGACTTAAGCATTTAATTTATGTCCTTTTTACGTGCTTTTGTATTCGTTGATCTTTTTGTAGTAGTTGTTGCTTTCCGTGTTCTTTAACCCGCCCAACCACCCACCCACCAACACAAACACACACCCAGACACACAGACACGGACGCCTATGGGCGCCATAATTTCACGTACTTAACCGAACTTTTCCCAACTACTTTGTTTAACTTTCGATAATGCGAAATGTGAATTTAATTAGAAACTTTCTGCTCGGGTTGGCTATATTTAAATAGAATTTAATGGCTAATAAATGCGACCTACACTCACAGGTACAGACGCGGACTTAAGCAAGTTAAAAGTTAGTTAATTAAGCGGTGGTTGTTCTAGGGATTAGTCAAAATTATAAAATGAGAGATGAGACACACAGCAACAGCTACAGCAAAGGCAAAAAATATACGTACCACGAATACACAATTATTAAGTTTTAAGACTGTTAACCAATTGCAAAGAATTTGAAAAAATATATTTAAAAATAAATAAAAACAACACCCAAGAGCGTAGAAATCAAACCAAACCAAAACCAAAAACCGAACCGAATCAACATTTTTGCAGCTACACAAGCCGCTTTCTAAACAAGAGCAAGAGCAGCGCCATTGTAACGCAACCCTCGCTATCCACGCCCACCGCCTCCTTCGATGAGGACGCCACCGGAACCGGCGACGACTCGGACAGTCGGTATGGAACGGGCCGCTCCCGCTACTTGGCCATGAAGGAGCGCCGCACCCGGCTGGCCCGCAGCCGCTCCTCCCACCAGTTCGGCAACGAGGACGAGGATCTGGATGAGCCGGTGTCCCCCACCACGGTCTCGCCGTCCGCTTACCTGGCCTCAAGGTGCGCGTGAGACACCAGATCTTTCAGCTATATCTACCCCAACCCCCCAACCCCCTGCCCTTTAGTCTGTACATACAGGTTATATCGGCTGTACATAAATACGAGTATATATATATACCTTCCGTCGATAGTATCCAATGTATTTGTCGTGCGCTGGGCGCTTTCATTGTGCGTGTGCTGTCCCCCGGTTTATAATTTTTTTCTTATTTTAAATTTGATTTTATGGTTTCTTATTTTTGAGTTGAGTTTCTGTGCGTGCCACGTCCGAAGTTCGCCACGTTTCGTTCTCGTTTATGTTGCACTCTACACTAATTCAACTTTTAGATTTACTTTTTGGTTCTTCTTATTTTTTTAATTTTTGGTTTTTATTAGTCACTCACTTGTGGTTAAGGAAGAATCAAAATTCTGCGCGTTTTCAAATTAACCGAAATTAACTGGAAATCAACCAAGATGATTGCCCCTTCTCTAAATCTCTCTGTACATACGCAGCACTAGTTTTCATGCACTCGTCTCATTTAGATCAGCAAACTGGGAATTAAGTTGATTTTAAATCATGAATATTAATCTGGAAATATCTGTGAAATTTGCTTAAAAATCAAACAAATTAATAAGCCAAATTGTTTCAGTTAAAAATTTTTGATGTATAGTAAGTTTAGCAGCAATGCTAATGCGAGTGAATTATATCATAATATATACCAATCACTGGTATAATAATACGCAAAATAATTAAAATGCCATTAATATCGTTTATTAGCTAATATTTTAAACTTGGAAGCTAACATTTCAGACTTATTTAATTATAATTTTTGAACATATTTATGTTCGAGTTCACTAAGTCATGTTAGCGTTCTAATTAGTGAACACTAGTCGAAAATACATAATAAAGAGAAACAGCAACTTAACTTAATTCCAACACTTAACATGACATGAAGAAATAGGACCATAGTCATACATAATCATTTATATTGTAGTATTTCTGATTTCAAATTTAGCTTATATTCTCAGTTTAGAGCGCCTCATCGTTTTTGAAATCACCCAGAGCACTCGATTCCATTCCATTTCACCCCATCCCCGTGGGCTTGTCCCCGAGACCATTTGCTAATTGAGGTTCCTTTGCAGGTACAGTGGATACGGTAGCAGCGACCTCTCCCGCAGTCGCTCCTCGCACGCGCTGAAGTCGCGCGACAACTCCCCGATCACCGATCGCGGAGCGGGATCCTCGCGATCCGGCGGCCTGGGCGGCAGTTCGGCGACCGATAGTAAGGACGGCGAGGCCTTGAGCTCCTGGGCACGGTACCTGAAGAACAAGTACGGTAACAAGAGCAGCAAGGACTCGGCCGGAAGTAGCGGCAGCGCACGCGACACGCACGCGGGCAGCTCCACGTCATCGGCGGCGGCGGCAGCGGCGTCGTCGCATGCGCACGGCTACGGAAGCGGTACGAGCGGCACCAGCGGACGGAGCACCGCCAGCGAGGTGTCCCGCCGTTTGAGCCTGGGTCTGCCCCTGAGGCAGGCCAACGAGCTGGCCTCCTCCGACGATGACGGGTCAAAAAACGGGCTAGGCTCCCCTACGTCCCCTACGGTAGCAGCAGCAGTGGCAGCAGCCGGTATAACCGGAGCGGCAGGTACTATCCCTAAGCAGGTGTACCTGCGCAAGCGCCAGCAGCTGTTCCAGCTGGGGGGCCGGGGGAGCGAGCCCGGATCCTTCACATGGCCGCGCGGCCTGGCCGTCGGCCCCGACAATAGCATCGTGGTCGCCGACTCCAGCAACCACCGCGTCCAGGTCTTCGACTCCAACGGCATCTTCGTCAAGGAGTTCGGGGAGTACGGCAACGGCGAGGGCGAGTTCGACTGCCTCGCCGGCGTGGCCGTCAACCGCATCGGCCAGTACATCATAGCCGATAGGTAAGTTCAACCACTTCTTATTCATATAACTATCTTTCAAGTATTCAATTAATAATAATAAATAGTAATATTCAATAATTAATATTTAAAAAAATATTGGTTTTAATATTAACAATAGTGCTATTAAAAGTGAACTCATTTAAATATTGACTTATATCAGTTCAATATTGTTTTTTATGCTTATCCCATGAGGCTAACTATTTCCAATACACTAGAGAAAAGTTATATTATATTTAAGTCACCTAATTATTAAAATCAAATTGTTAAACTAACAACTTAAAAATCCCAAAATGAACAAGTAAATATAAATTATTTAAAACTTAAACTCAGCAGAAAATATTTAAATAATAATTAAAAGAGGCATTTGCCTATTTCCATATGACGCACAAATAGTAAGAAAAAGCTAAATGATAAGAAATATTAAGTAAAACAATATTAAAGTCCATAAAATATGTTTAAAGTTATTTAAACTTATAACATATAGACTTTTTCAGCTTTGAGCAATGAATTTAATTTATCTCCTTATTAAATCTTTAAAGTTAAAGGCATAATTTTTGTTAGGATGATTTGTTAGGAAGCATTTCAATATAATTGAAAGCTAAGATTTCAAAATCCAAGTTGAAGAGAAAACTAATAATTATTTAAGAAAATGGTTAAAATTGGTTAAAATTCCACGATTTCCTTTTCTGATCACCATTTGTTATACCAAGTACTTGTAGGCTGAAATGTTATAGGAAAACCCCCTAACCAAAAGCATATATACACAAGAATAAAAAATGGATATTGGCTACTTTTGACGGTGATACTTTATCTCCAACTGGGTGAGCATCTGCTGGCGGTCAGTCTGCGTTTTAATTAAGTCGAAACAAAGGCGCATGATTAATTCGCAGGCCCTAGCTCCGCCTCTAATTGGCAGGGCTAAGCGCATAATAGCCGCGTTAATGAGAAACATGTGCCGGGTCAGCCAGGCGGAGTACGGGTATTTGGCGCTCCTGCACATGTTATCTGCAACCTTTTTACGAGTGCTCCCCGCTCCGAGTTCGCTGTCATTGTTTGACGCAAAATCTCGTTAAGCACCCAGAGCCGGGGGTATCCTCATTGTGTGAGTCAACTTTGATTTTGCACGTTAAGCGGCTTAGACCTAAGCCCGACACCCATCCACCCATGCTTAGCAGCATCCACATCCAACATTCAACATCCTACAACATTCAACCTGAAACCCACGCCCAACACCTTGGAATGCCAAGGCATTTTGACTTGGCTAAGGGACCCGCGAATCTTCTTTCGGGAACCCGTAATGAGATCTCTCTTGGCTACGGTTCACAATTAACGCGAAAACCCCACGATTTGATGGCCATATAAATTGGCCCGACCACTTACACTAAAAGAAAAGGAAATAGTATCAGGGACTCCATTGAATTCTTTTCTTACCGAATTTCAAGCGAATAAAAAATTTAAAATAGTTAAGATTATATTTGAGAACTGTTTAAAAAACACTCAGTAAAACGATTATTACAATTTGTATTACTCAAAACTTATAAATTTTGGTTTGTCATTATAAGAACCATTTTTAACATTTTTTGACAGAAAGTTGTATAAGAAAATCAAGGCATATATAAATTAATATAGACAAATGTATTCTTAAATACATCGATATATTAAATAAATTTGAAATTTTGAAAGAAACAAATTTATCATCATATATACTATAACGATTTTGACTTAAACAAAAGTCTAATTATATACAAAGCACAACGTTTTTACACATATTTTTTGTAGTTGGTCTTAAGTTTTATTTTAGGTGCCACAAGTTTCTGTTTTAATTTTTTATAGGTTGATGAGATAATTCCTATCCTTCTAACATATGTATGTGTACAAATAAAATTCTAAGACATGAAACATTTTATAGATAAATTATTTTAATATTAAATATTTGTATGGGTTTTTTTTTTTAAATGACACAATAATGAACATTTTCTCGCTGTGCACTCTCTTTTTCTCGATTGCAGATACAATCATCGCATACAAGTGCTCGATCCGCAAGGACGATTCCTGCGCGCCTTCGGTTCGCAGGGCACCGCAGATGGCAAATTCAATTATCCTTGGGGCGTAACAACCGATGCACTCGGCTTCATTTACGTGTGCGACAAGGAGAACCACAGAGTGCAGGTGAGTCCGGGGATATTCCCATTTGGGTCCCCGTCCGCAGCCTTTTTTCGGCTCGCCTCCATCTTCAATCTCGATTTGCATGCAAATATTTATATATTCAGTGGGTCAGGCGGGGAGTTGGGGCGCGGGCCCTGCCCAATTTGTCACACTCGAGCTGCAGCACCCCGCCTCTTCATGCCAGAGCAGCAATTTTCATGGGCTTAACTGGAATATATATATATACATATGCGAGTTTTTGTGTACACTTCTGCATGGTCCATCTCCATCCTGTCGAGTGCTCCTGCCCATTTCAATTTGCAAACTTATATCGAATATTCGCATTCGTCAGGTTTTCCAATCCGATGGTTCCTTCGTTGGCAAATTCGGTTCTTGCGGCCGTGGCGAGGGACAACTTGAGCATCCGCATTATATAGCCGTATCGAACACGAATCGTGTGATTGTTTCCGATTCGAATAACCACAGGATTCAGGTGAGCCAATACCCCCCGGCCCCCGCGCCCTTTTCATGCCTGTCTGGCCATGTGAACAATTTTAATTAAAATATGCTCGCCATCGAGATTCATTCGCAATTTATTTGACCTTCCTCCACCTTCCGCTGTCACCTTTTCCGTGTATCCGCAGATTTTCGACGTGAACGGCAAAGTTTTGTCCACGGTGGGCGGCGAGGGTTCCGACGACGGCCAGTTCAAGTTTCCACGGTAAGCAAATCGAATTACCACTTTTAATTGACAAAGTGTTAACTCGGTGGTTTCTTTTTTCCCTTTTTTTTTAGCGGTGTGGCCGTGGACGATCAGGGCTATATATTCGTGGCCGATTCGGGCAACAATCGCATTCAGATCTTCAATCCGGATGGCAGCTTCCTGAAGACCTTCGGATCCTGGGGCTCTGGCGACTCCGAGTTCAAAGGACTCGAGGGCGTGGCCATTATGTCAAACGGCAATATTTTGGTCTGCGATCGCGAAAATCACCGCGTCCAAGTCTTCTGATCAGAACAAAGGAAACCTATGGAAAACCCATTGCATTATCTCATCTTGATTTGTCTTTATTTTGTCTTTAATTATTATTTGTTACGAAGTGCCTAAGCAATTATTGCCTCGATTTCTATGCCTAGAAATTGTGTCAATTAGCCATGAGGAAAAGTAGAAAAAAATCGAAAAACTTTTTGTTAAACTAGAGCGAAAAAAAGAAACCTTTGAATAAAAAAAAAAGCGAAAACTCGTCAGAGTTTGAGTGAACGAAATGTTCGTTTCCTTTCGGTATATATGTATATTTTGAGTGGGGGCCCAACTGTTTATTGCTGCATTCAAGTATTCCCTAATTGAGATTTATCTGCGTGCAGCCCAACAATTTCCAAATCTGCCGCACGCCCCCTCGGTTTTCCTGCCCCGGGGCACTTTATTAAATTAAGATGTTCTGTGCCAGCAAATTGGAAACTTTTTTCGGAGCTTTTCGCATAAACTATTTGCCTCCAACTGGCAGCTGCGTATGGCGTGTGTAACAACAACAGCAACTGAGTTGGTAGCAGCAACTGTGGCAGCTACAGTTACACGATTTATATGTTGCCGCATAAATTTGTTTGCTGGCAAATGTTGCGCATACGCCATGTATGTAGTACAAATACTCCAACGAAAATGTGATGGCGCTAAAAAAAGGATAAGGAAGGCCCAAAGTCATCTAAGAAAGAAACAAGCAATATTAATACTCTTTAAAGGACAAATAATAATGTGAAACTTGGTCTTATTCAGGGATCAATATTTAAAGGCAATTAGTGTTAAACTTTTAAACAATTTTAATTACTCTTAAGTTATTTTGCTTTGTGTTTTAAGATGTATCAATGTGTTAAAGGCACCATTCTCTTTATAAGCACTATAAATTAAATTTACATTGAATATTCTTGCAATCACCCATTATCCCTTGGTTAATATACCCCTATTTCTAAAGGGATTTCACATACATCCTCTGCTTCCATCGTATTCACACTTGCCTTTTACAAATGACGCAAAATGTTGCCAGGATAAGTGAGTTTTATGTGATTAAAATGCATGTGAGTGCGAGTGGGTGTGCGTTCGAGTTGCGATGAAACTTTATGGCTTACTTACTACAACTTATGGCACCCTTCAACTGGTACATTACACCCCTGCCGTTGTCCGCTCCCGCATAATAAAATTCTTTGATTTGCAACAATTCGCAATTAACCTTTGATTGACTAGACGTAAATTCTTTGATGAGGCCTCGGCAATTCAGATACTTCAGATACTCCCCCTCTGGCTATTACCTCGCTAATGTGACAGTTTTGCCTTTCAATTAGCGAATACGAATTGCAACATTTTAATCACCATTGCGCATCAATAGAAAACAAAGTTAAATTGGAGGTGTGCGTGGTACGCGTGTGTGGGTGCTTTGTATGCAGAATTTAAAGCATAGGAACAATTTGTTAAAGTGCCCCCTAGTCAACTTTCACTCTGGCTTCTTGTTTCTCCACCCATATTGTGCGATTTTACGGCGCTTATGGGCGTGGCAGCTGTGAGGCTGCGACATTTTGGCGTTTTTCCCTCACACAAAGAAAAAATATATTCTTTGTGATTGTAAATTTATATTTATAAAAACAAAACATATTCAATATGATTGTAATGATTTCAAGCGAAAATAAACTCTAATCAAATTTATATTCAAATCTTTATTTCAGTCACTTGTTCTGCGTATAAAAATACATACCATTTATCCATGTTTTCTATTTAAGCAATGAAATTAATCTGAGAATGCGGATCAATTTGTAAAAATTAAATATAAAATAAATCCGACAAAGTTTTTAGGGGAACGCTTTATTGTACTGATTTTTCCAAATTAACATATTTTTATGTAAGCAATTTTGTTCTAAACAAACACCGAGTTTAATGAAATTTATAGAAATCAGGTACCATTTAATTATATTATTCACTGTGTAGTTTCCATTTACTACACTGTTTCATGAGCGAAATGATGGCTCTGGTTCGGGGGAGTCAATTTTTATGAGTTGTAATTTTTATTTGCCATATTTGCATGTGTCACGTGCCTTCAAACGAAATTTACAAATTTCATTTAAATTAACTATACTGGCGGGCGGGGTGCTGGTGCTGGGCGTTTAATTGGAACACGTTTGACATCGGGCGATGGCTGTTCAGCTATTTTACGACGGCCAAATGGCAGGGCCCATAAAAACCGAAGCGCTCCTGCTGCCGTTAAGGAAAAACTTGGAGCGCCGTAAAGCGTATGCAGCGGCAAGCTGAAAACTTTCAATAGTCAACGGCGCGGATGAGCGATTCTAAGCAACTTTTTGGAAAAGCTTAATCTTTTTACTATCGCTGCGCAAAGTTGGACAAGTGGCAAGGTGGCCGTTACTTTTGATTTTCATCGCCCAGCGTTTGATTTTCATTTGTTTGCACTTGCAGCTTGGCAACGTCTTTTCCAGCACGAGGAAATCAATCCGCCGGACCACACAATCTGAACGCGGCACAGGCCACCCTTCTCTCAACTGAATCTGAATCTGAATCTGACCCCGCTGTGCAATTTTTATGGGAATTCGATTTTGTTCGCTTGTTTCTGAGCGTTTTATGAGCTGGTAAAAGTTTATGCACCGACCCGATCCCCAAATCCCTCTACATATACTAGATATGTATGTGTGTTTTCGCTTTAAACGAAAGTTGCATAAAAGTGAAAATTGTTCAAGTGCTCGGACGAAAGGATTGGCGGAGGGGGCCATTCTCTTTGTTTGTTTTCATTTGGCAGCCGGTTTTGGTTTTTGGCTTACATTTCAGTGCCAAAATAGTTGTAGATTTATGGTAAATGGAATGGCAAATGGATTTTTCAGTTAGATATTTATACATGCATCAAAAGCATAAAGTAGAATAAAATGTGGCTGCAGCGAGGTAGTGCTAAAAAATATATATCGACAGCAATTTTAGCTGGTTCAACAAGTCTGCAAACTACGTCCATTCAGTGGCCTGGAATGTGGCAAAGGGATCAATTAGTTATTCAATGTTTTTATACCCTTGCAGAGGGTATTATAATTTTGGTCAAAAGTGTGCAACGCAGTGAAGGAGACATCTCCGACCCTATAAAGTATATATATTCTTGATCAGGATCACCTCCTGAGTTGATATAGCCATGTCCGTCTGTCCGTCTGTCCGTCTGTCCGTCTGTCCGTCTGTCCGTCTGTCTGTCCGTCTGTCTGTTTCTACGCGAACTAGTCTCTCAGTTTTAAAGATATCGAATTGAAACTTTGCACACACCCTTCTTTCCTTTGCACGCAGTATATAAGTCGGAACGGCCGGGATCGGCCGACTATATCCTATAGCTGCCATATAACTGATTGATCGGAAATGCCATAACTCTGCTGTTTGTTAGGTTTGGAAGTTGGGACTTTCTATGGGTTTTATATTTGGCCAATCAATCCGACGTACCAAATTTCATAAGGATCGGCCGACTATATCTTATAGCTGCCATATAACTGATTGATCGGAAATGCCATAACTTTGGTGTTTGTAAAGTTAGGAAGTTGGGATTTTCTATGGGTTTTATATTTGGCCAATCAATCCGACGTACCAAATTTCATAAGGATCGGCCGACTATATCTTATAGCTGCCATATAACTGATTGATCGGAAATGCCATAACTTTGGTGTTTGTAAAGTTAGGAAGTTGGGATTTTCTATGGGTTTTATATTTGGCCAATCAATCCGACGTACCAAATTTCATAAGGATCGGCCGACTATATCTTATAGCTGCCATATAACTGATTGATCGGAAATGCCATAACTTTGGTGTTTGTAAAGTTAGGAAGTTGGGATTTTCTATGGGTTTTATATTTGGCCAATCAATCAGACGTACCAAATTTCATAAGGATCGGCCGACTATATCTTATAGCTGCCATATAACTGATTGATCGGAAATGCCATAACTTTGGTGTTTGTTAAGTTAGGAAGTTGGGATTTTCTATGGGTTTTATTTTTGCCTAATCAATCCGACATATCAAATTTCATAAGGATCGGCCGACTATATTCTATAACTGCCATATAACTGAACGATTGGAAATGCCATAACTTTAGTGTTTTTAAAGTTAGGAAATTGGGATTTTTTATGAGTATTAAGAATGCATTATGAATGATTTTGGAGAATATAATTTGCAGAATATTCTGCAAGGGTATTTCAACTTCGGCTCCGCCCGAAGTTAGCTTTCCTTTCTTGTTAGACATCAAATCTCTCAAAAACCAAAAAGGATCAATTAGTTATTCAGTGCTTTCACATGGAAAATCTTTTAATTGGTATTTATATATACTCTTTCCAATCGAAACTTGTACTAAGGGTTAGTTAAAAGGAGAAAGTGGGGAAAATGTAATTTAATTTATTTAATTTGGAATTTGTAAACATTTAGTTTTGGATATATTGATATTTATTTCATTGTTTTGATACGGTAAATAGTATGAATTTTACATTTACATTTTAAAGGCTCGATTTCTCTATTACTACTAGTACCTTGTAATCTGTCTAAAAAGTTAACATGAAGTCAAATTGTTCGGAAATATAAATTCGTTTTCTCAATGTTTCATCTTTGCGAATGACAAATCTGTTGTTACATGAATTTTAACATGAACAATGTAGTTAAGAATTTTTAAAAATTATTTTCTTTATTATTTTGCTAAATTAATTTGATCAAATTAAACGCCAATCGGCTTAAGTGCTCATGATGAGCATGAAAATGGTTAACCACTTAAGCGGCCACTTAAATTGACCCAGTTAGTGGCTGTCGTTGACAGATGTTCCACCGTCCCATCCCTTTCATATTTCATCACCCTTTAGCCCGTTTTCAAGGGTATTGCAGGCTTCGGTGCACCGCAATAGTCGTGTCCTGGTTTAATTTCTCTAAACATTCCCATTGTTGCTGCGCTGGCCCCAGCTGTGAACGGGTGTTGGTCAAAATGAAAAACCCTTTTTCGCTTATTACTTTTATTTTGCCTGTGCTTTTTCCGTGTTTTTTAAGGGGGGACTGCAGCGGTCTTATTTCATTTTTTGGGGTGTTCGTCTCGTGCCAGTGCACAATAAAAAATTGTGTAAAAAGCAGAGCCATTGAGCTCTGGATTGGCCGAAGGCCAGAAGCAACAGCTGGCCACCTTTTTGGCAGTTAAGTGTAAAAGAATGCCTAATGCCTCGGACAGCCGCACAAAGTTTCCAAATAAATAAGTGGGCAGGAGGTGCGACGAGTGGACCACTCAGTTTCAATCAAAAATTACACGGTAAACAGAGAAAGTCGATTCCAGGGAAACCAGTTTTCTCAATATCGAGGGCACACATGCGAATTGGCATGGGTGGCGGTCTGTGTGTGTGTGTGTTCTTAACCTTTTGTGCCAGGTGCTGCTCCTCGAAGTTCCCATCCTGCCTTCCAGCATCCGTTTCCGCTCCCCTTCCCGTCTCACTTGCCACTTGCTATTTCCCATTTCCCATTTTCCGATGCCGACTGCACTTGGTGGTACATTTAATACCACTTGAGTGACTTTTTATGGCCAGCAAGGCAGTCATGTGTGTGTGTGTGTATGTGTGTGTGTGTGTGTGTGTGTGTGTGTGTGTGTGTGTGTGTGTGTGGTCCTGGTTTGTTTTGTTTTTGTGTTCATTTGGACTTAGCCTTGCCATTTGTCCGCCGTTTGTTAGTTTTTTTCCCCTTGTTGTTTTAGCTTGTATTTTTTAAACCACTTTTTTTTTCTGCTATTTTTGCAACGTGTCAGACATTTTTATATGCATCCAGCTACAGCTAGAACTTTTCACTTTTATTATTTCCATTTTAAACTGGCTTTTGTTTTCATTCTCATGGCCTGTGATAGAAAAAAGGGGGCAGCTGGCTGCATTTAAATAAATATTTTAATAAATAAAATGGTCAGCTCTAGTCGTGGCCACAGTTGCCAGAACGATTTAATGCCCCCTTTGCAAGGCAAAAACTAAAATCAATATAATGCTAAGTTAATACAAAAATTTTGATTTCAAAGAGAACCAATAATCACGCCAACTGAAAATAGACGGGGAAAAAGCTTAACTACCAACAGCTTAAATCTGCAGGAAAATTCCCGAACAAAGGTCCCAAGGTAAGGCCATCTGAGTGGAACCTGTGTAAATAGCACTGCAACAGATAAAAAGGCGTTGCCCCACACACAAAGACGAACTAACTTTCAGGGAGTGCTGGATAAATAGAACGAGAAAAGGGGGGTGGCGAAAGGCAAGGGGGAACACATTGTGAAGTGCTTTTTAGTTTGCGTAAATCAAAGTAAGAGAAAATTAAACTTCAAACTAAAAGCTGCTTACAGTTTCGAGCACTAAATGGATTTGGACAGTAAATGGTTCTGCTTTTGGGGAATGGGTATGGGTGAACATACGTAGGTGCAAGCTAGTTATTTGATTGGAGATAACTAGAGGTTTATCATAATGCATTTAAAACTATTTAAATATTTCGACATCCAAAAAGTACAAACAATAAAAGGCAATTTGAAATAGGCAAGGCACAAGATTTTTAAAATGTTTCACTTTTTCAAGTGGTTTTAAATTATAAGGCAAAGTTTTTTAGTTTTCCTAAAATACTTTAAAAATGTTATCTTAGTTTTATTAGAAATGTAAAACTTTATATCAAAATCTAAAAATTCATTAATTATTTTGGAGATAACACTGTTAAGCTATAAATTGGTCTTTAAGAATATTGAAAATTATACCCTGGTGACCCAAATAAGTTTAATGAAAACAATCTTTTGATAGATAATACAATCGTGAGAGTTTTAAAATTTCTATTCTAGTTCAATCCGTGTCACGCAGCCATCTTAAACTGGATACAATGGTAGAAGATTCAATGATTGAAATTAAATTGCAGTTACGCAATCAAAGGCAATGGCCATGGAAATGTTTTCAGGACCTGCATTAAGTAATTACATTGATTGTTTGTAGCATACCTGGCACAGGACGGATGAGGTCAAGTTTGTTTTCATTCTTCGAAGGAGGGATGTGGGCAACACATATGTGCTCGTATAGTGTATCTAACCCACAGCCTCATGTGGCAGGGGCCAAAGGTCAATGTCTCGGCCGGGCTGAAAGAAACAGAGCTAAAACAGCGAACATCAGCAGCTGCTTGGCTTTTGTTGACGAATTAACATTTATCATGCGCCACGTGAAATCCATTTATCACATCCAGTCCCGATTCCCATTCCTATTCCTTTTTCACTGTTGCACAAAAACAAAGCACCGGCAAATCAGCAGAGAAATCGCATTGATATTATTCGTATTTTGGGTCTGCTCCGCTCCGATTCATCAAAGCGGCATCACACTCCCGATTTATGTTAATAAAAACAGACGAACAACAGGCAACAGGAAGGCACTGGGTTGACCTTGGCAATGGTCGTTTGTCTAGCTGGGGGTTCACTACTGGCATTTGATTTATATTTAAATGCCTATTGGGGTCACCTCGTGTTCATAACTCTTTGTATCGGCCACTTTATCATAGAGCGTCCTTTGGTGTTAAATTGAAATTCCCCACTGAGTTTTCTTCCCTTTTCCTTGAATGGATTTTATCCTTCTGCGGCTAGGTCCCTGAATTCCGTGTTAAAGAGCTCTTAAACCGTGCACACAAAAAACAAGAGAGAATGCTATAGTCGGGTGCCCCGACTATCAGATACCCGTTACTCAGGTAAAGGGAGTGCGAGGGAGATGGAGATAGAAACTTTGATCACGCATAACTTTTTAACGAATGGTCCGATTTGAAAAATTTCTTCTACATTTCGATAGGTATTGATAAACACAATAAAACTGCATTTTTACTTTTCCGAAATATTTAAATTTTTAAAATCGTATATAAGCGATTGTGGGCGTTAAAGGGGGCGTGGCACCCTTTTGAAACAAACTTGCGCTGCGTAGGAACTCCTAGAATCTGCATGCAAAATTCCAATCTTCTAGCTTTTATAGTTTCCGAGATCTCAGCGTTCATACGGACGGACAGACAGACGGACAGACGGACAGACAGACAGACGGACAGACGGACATGGCTATATCGACTCGGCTAGTGACCCTGATCAACAATATATATACTTTATAGGGTCGGAAACGCTTCCTTCTAGCTGTTACATACTTTTGCACGAATACAATATACCCTTTTACTCTACGAGTAACGGGTATAAATATATACGAAGAACGTCAGTGTAATATGAATATCATATTTATATAAATTTTATTTGTTATTATATGAGCATAGATTACCATTACCGAATACTTTTAAGTTCAGCATTTGTGAAACTAAATTAAATTTTAAGAAATTGGACAATGTAAACGCAAACATTTCATAATTCGACTTAAGCCAAAATTACATACTTAGTCCTTAATAAAATTGGATATTTTAAAAGTGCATCTCAAAAAACTAATCAACGCACAAAAAAAACTTATAACGTATATATAAAATGTGTAAGATTAAAAAACACAAAAGAATTTTTAAAATTTATTTAAGAACCATTTTTTTTTTCAGTGTGTCCAAATCCTCGAGGCTTTTGCGAATGTGGCTTGCCTTGGCTGACTGGCAATTAAAATTTGTTAGAGTAGTTCAAGCTCTTGTCAATATTCTGGTTATGGCCCAGGAATCTTATTTTGTGCGGCCGACATAATTTATGGTCTCGCAAAATAAATTCTCAAAGGTGGTCTGGCTTTGTTAACCCTTTTTTGGTGGGTGGGGCCGAGAACGCCCAGTTTGCTCGCCTTTTGGCAAGTATTACAAATTTATTGCCAACTTTGACATGAGACTGGGCTATTTTGAGCCAATTTTTACCACAGGCGCTGCCAACAATTTGTATGCAAAGTAAGCTATTATCGTGAGAGCATGCAATTTGAGGGCGTGTCCAGTTGGTAATGTGTATATCGCATACATGTATAGTACAGCCAGGTCCACTTGCATGGTGGCGTGCAACAATTGGAGCAGACATTATTTCTGCCTGGGCTATTTTTGTTATTTTGTTTCGGCCATTTAGCGATTAGACACACGAAAGGCGATTCAGATACGAGTACGTGAGGTCAGCGACGGGGTCAGTTCCGGTTCATGTTCGGCCCTGTTGCATGTCGGGCCTGAAAATTGATATTAAATGCTTTGGCATAAAAACATCAAAAGGATCGCTGGCCTGGCTTCGTTTACCTGCATAATGGGGCCATTTTATTAGCTGCTTGTGGCGCGTGTGTGGCGTGGTGTGGCATGGTGTGGCATGGTGTGGCTCTGATATATGCACCGACATTTGTTACGGCTGCTGATTGTGCAAGAAATGTGCCTGGCCCGGCCGCTCGGTCACTGCAAATTAATTTGGGATTTTGCGTCTATTTGTTTTGCCGTTGCCTTTGCTTTTGCTTTGCCCCGAACATGGCACACTGCACACATGATACCTTGATACCTGCTGCCGGCATTCATCACAATCACACCGGGCTATCGGAGAGTGGGGGGGCGGGGGGCATAGCAGATACAATTTATGTTCCCGGACTCGGCTGTCTGGACTCCCTGGACATTTCAAATGCTGCCAAAGCCCAACTGACATCTGATATATTGGTCGGGAGCCCACTCGACAGCTGCAACATGCGGATTTCTTTGTAACTCTAGCCCACGACCGCCCATTTCCCTCTCGATTTCTGGTCGGGATTTGGTTGCCTTTCTCCGCTTTTCAAGCATGTGTAATTGCTGTGCTAGTGCGAGCACATGGATTTGGCCGAGCTGAGTCCTTCAAGTTTCGTCAACATGTGCCAGATTCTCCCATTGAGGGACCTCCACTTAAAGCTGGCGTCCGTCCTCGTTCTGCTGCAAAATCTGTTTACTGTTGTGAGCTGGCTGGCAGTGCCGACCATTAGTCACTTCATTAACATGGCCAGCACTCTCTGAATGAAGAGATAAATGCAGCGAAGCAGCCCAGGGACGTGCCGAAAATTAACAAAATCCCGAAAATAGACAAAGCACAAGAGCAAGCGGAATTAAGCCAACACAATTGCACGGAGGAAAAATTAAATTGAGTATTTTAGACTCTATTAATGATCCCCTTAATATGCTTGATTTCAAAGACCTTTCTTAAAATGTAATTAATAAGGGCTAGTTACAATAAAAAAAAAGAAACATAAGAGGAAATTTGTTATTATTTATTTCAGCACTATTTTCATTGTGTCAAAATTATTTTAATTTATATTTTTACTTTTGTTTTTTATTTATGTGTGGGCTTATTAAAGCTACTTAAAGCGTTTCTATTGATTTGTTTAATGCAGTAATTTGTAAAAATAATATTACAGTTCGACCAAATCTAAATATTAGCCCAGAATAAAGATTATTAATTTTAAAACTGGCATATAATTTTGTATTATAGATTAAATATTTTTAATTGAATATATTGCTTATAATACATGATCATATTATGTACATTTTTTCATGTGCACCCGTGAATAGAGAACTATTGTTGCCCAGAAGGTTTAGCACGCGCTGAATTTTAATTTCACAGTTTTGCACTGCAATCAGAGGGAATTAGCCTCCATAAAGTTGGCGCCCGAAACACCACCCGCCGTCCAACGCCCAACGCCCACCGCCTCCAGAGTGGGCGGTAGGTGTCAACTTTCGCCTTGCATGCCATGGCCAAGCTGCCACGCCCACTTGGAAGGCGCTGCCCGTGCTGCCACTGCTGTTGACTGTTATTAGCGCACTTTGATTTGTATTTGGCTAACAATAAAATGACAGCTTGCGGCTAAATGGCACGCAACGCCCAACCATAAAATCGGGGGTGAGGAAATGGGTTGGTCCTGCCTTTTGGACATGAGCTGGCCGGAAATGCCAGCGGAGTTAGGAGCTGGTTGGCGTGCCGGCTTGCTTTTCATTTCGATTGCTGTGGCCGGGGGCAGAAGCCAGGTGGCACGCCATAAATTCCAATAACGGGTGCAGGTGCATTGCAATGAGTCGGTTAACTGGACGTTTGCCATCGAGCAGAAATATGATAACCGCTAATTAACGTCGGACGACTACCGGAAGGCGAAACGGAAAATTATACAGTGAAGAAAACTGGATAAAAAAACTTAACATTGATTAAACTTTTATATATTTATAATAAAATAAAAATAGTTTTTTCTCTAGTAAAGTTTTAAAATGAAAGGTTAAATTGCTGTTTAAAACAAAATCAACTAATAAGTTAAATCTACACTAAATATGTCTAGATACGTAGATGAATATTGGTTTTTTGATAGACAACTATTCGTTTTTGTTTTATCATTTATCATTACATCAAGGCTAGAGAAAATCGAAATTATTTTGATAAAGAAAACGTGTATGGCACATTTGCGATCCATTCCGATGGGCGGCGACCATAATTGAGACCATTTCATTTCACCCAGTTTTTGCTCAAATTAGGAAGAAAAAAGCTAGTGCTCATTTCGATTTTGTTTACTTGCAGTATGCCAAAGGCAACAGAAAAAGATAAATGAGCAGAGGAAGTTAAAAGGAAAAGAGTTCATAATAATGAGGGAAACTGGTTACAGTCGCAGCCAAAAGGAACGTGACGGCACGAAGTTACCGGCAAATGCAGCCCCTCCCCTGCCTTCACCTCTGACTTTCCATCCTCCCCCGTTTGGCGTGCTGATAAGATTGGCCTAACTCTACAGACCACGCTGCGTATACGTGATGCGAATGGTACTCGGATATAAGAGCGCGTGTATAAGAGTTACAAGGGAACCACTTCACTTCATAAGGTAAACAGAAAATCAGCTATTGGCAAAAACGCGAAGAGAACTCGCCACTGTGTAGACTTTTAAAGGTAAAAAGGCGAATCGAGGCCGAAACCGAGACCGATGAATGGCGAAACGAAAACGAAACTGAAACAAACACGCAAGCGGCAGAAAGCAAAGCCAGAAAGGTGCGAAAAAGGCGTGGTAGGATGTCGGTGGCCGCGACATGCAAGGACCAGCAGGACCCCAGGACTAACAACATTGTTCCATCCGATAAGGGTCCAACAATTACTTACCATGAGATCATGCCAGATTGCCAGGGCTTGGCTATAATGGAATAAACTCTGATTTAAAAGTGACAAAGCTGGGATCTATGTTTTTCTGATACTGCTTTCCACTGTCATCAAATGTTTAAGAACTATGTTTACAATAAAGCGTTTATTGTGATTTCATTAACTTCTGAAGTTTCATTCACAATTAAAAAATTCCTTTGATTTAAGTTTTTAATTTGTTTATTATTTAAAATCGTCTAATTCCCACTATGTCATAATTTGTTTTATGGAGAATATTTTTTTTAATAACAATTTTATTTAGATATATTGTTTAAAATATTAATTTAAATTGCAATCAGGGCGTTACATTTCTCAACATTAAAAAAAATTATTGCCCACGCTTGCATCAACGGATTAATATTTGTATAATTTTGTCTATTAATGTATCTGAATTTCACTGGTAAATCGAGTACCAAAGCCATTTATTTGAAAAGGGATTAAAGGATTAATATAATAACCATATATGTATACGAATATAAACATTACAAAAATTTACTTGTCGACTTTCAAGTGATTATTTTTAGAATAAAAAGCCGCTTTAGATAAAAATAATTATACAATTGCAAGCACTTTTTCTGCTGCTCGTTTTGTTTGTGAATAAAATGAAATATAAATACAAATTGATAAATCACGAATAAATACACAAAATATGTTCTGATAGATGCTAAATTAATTGATTTGTTTTATGTGAATTAAGTAAAGTTTAACAACAAATGCTTTTGGAACCACATAAATAATGAATAATTTATAAAGCACATTCAAAAGGACATTTAGCCAATATGGATATGATAATGACATTACAATATGCATACCATATATAAGTAGCTCTGTTAATACGTATTACTTCCCACTCCAGCGAAATCAGATGGCATGGTGGTAAATTGCCATAAATCCCATCAGCTGCATATGCAAATCGAGCGCATGCAGATGTTGCTTTTGCCGTTGCAGCTGATGATGCTACATTAAATTTCAATTTTGGGTTCATTTATCGTGGCTGTGGGCGGCTGGCACGGAAGTCACAATGTCAGTGTCTGAACTTAGCCAAGGCCGCCCAGCCCAGCGGAAAGTTTACCCTTCAACTGTGCGAAACTTGGCGGTTCAGCAACGTAGCCTCGTTTACGCAAGTGTTCCACCTTCACCGCCCTTCCCCCTTCCCTGCTCCCCCATCCCCCTTCCACCGCCAAGTAAATATGCAGAAAACCAACAAGAGCAATAACTGCTCTACACAAACACCAGCACACACGCTCTGCGGAGATACACACACGCACACCCAGGCAAGTGCATAAAAATTAAGCAAACGGCACTTGTAACTGGCAACAAGAAGGACAGCAACAGCAACAGCAACAATGGCAGCACCAGCAACAATAACAGCAGCAACAGCAACTACACACAAGCGTTTCCTAACTCGTGCACCGAAAAAAAGAGATGGAGGTTCAATAATGTACTTTAAAAAAAAGTATACTATCATATTATTTTATTAATTGTAATAATTTTTAAGAACATATTTTTTTAACTTTTATTTTAAAATGATTCTCAAAACTACAACATTACAAAATTATAATTTATTAAACTTTTTATTAGGCTTTACAACATTTGTAACTTAACTTTGTTATTTAAACTGAATACCCAGACAAGTTGAAAATGCTTAAAATGAGTAGATGATTTGTTGTAAAATTCTTTTTTAAATTTTCAATATAACTGTCACTTTAAGTTTATAATTAATAAATAAACTTCGGAAAGTGTGGAAACAAATATTAAAGTAGATCAAATGAAAACATTAAACTTTTAAATATAATTAGAAAATTACCATCATGTTGTATTTCGAATTCATCCTATAACATTTATGAGAAAATCACGTATGATTCTATTTTTTCTGTGCTTATCTCCGCTCCCAGTTGGCAGCTTGCAGCTCCCGAAATGCAACAGTCGACAGGACGGACTTGGCAACTTCCGCTGTGCGTTGAGCGTCACGCCGGCTGCACATCCTCACCACCAGCCCCCCTCCCCGGAGTCCAAAAACCCACTTCCAGAACCTAGCCCTAACCCAAACTCAAACCCAAACCCAACCCCAAAACTGATTCCAATGCCTGGACGCCCTTCGGGCAGCAGGAACTACAAATGCAGCAAGTGCAAAACTTTTGCCAGCAAGTTTGAGTTTTTTCTTCCGCCGTTCGTGCTTGGCCAAGGGCTGCCGGTTGCCTTTTGCCTCATCTGCGCTGTAGCAACTTTGCCAGCTGAAACTTTAAGCCAGGTCCTATCTCTGGGCCAAGTCTCGAGCGTTGTCGCTGTTGCTGTTGCTATTGCTCTTGCTGCTTCGTACGTGTTTGTGTTCATTACGTACGTGTCCTTTTTGGCATTTTGCGCTAGTTGTCAGCGCCAAAAGCTGCTGGCCAAAAGAATAAGCTGCACTGACACGATAGCGGACTTCCAGCTAACTTCTACAGTCGAACCACCAGTAAAGGGGTGACTTTCGAAGTTTTAAAATGCAGATCAAGTGTTATACGCCATTGAAAGGAATGCTTCTACATCTGGATTTCCTTATAAAAAATATACAATATGTTTAATATTTTACAGTCCTGAATTTCCAAGTTAATGAAGTTTTCCTGTATATTCGACCCAAAAGTGCACAGTATCCGAATCGTTGCAATCTCCGCTTGCGGTGAGTTGAGTGAGCTCAGGACTCGTATTTTTGATGGCAGTAATATTGAGCGGCTGCTTTCATTAACTGAAACCTTAGATGGATACTTACCCGTTTGGAACTTTAACTTGCTTGCACTCATTTTGCGTAATGATTTCAATTATTTCGTAATTAGTGCAGACAGGCAGTAGCCAGGCAGTTCGGCATGCTCGGCTGGCCGGCATCAGGACCTTTCAGGACCTCCTTACTCCCCCACCTGCCCACCTGTCCACCTGTCAGTTGCCCATGGCTGGGGCAGGCACCACAATGCGGCATCAGATTCGAAGGCAACGAAAAGTGCACTTGGCCGCAATTTGCAAAAAGTCTTTACAAAGTCGAAGTTTTCCAGCGCGGTGGACACTCATCTTTTGTGTTCTGGTAAAGTCCATTCAACGGGGCACCTCCGGCGGTGTCAACAACTTCGCAATGAGTTTGTTGCTGCCAGGAACTTTAAGTATTCTTGCTCACCTGCTTATTTTTTCCCACCACTTCTTGTTACCGTACCATGATGTTAACGCGCTTTTACGAGCTGTCTCACCTGCAGCGCTTTAATGAATAGCGTTCAGGTTTATAAACACCTCGACGGAATTTGGCCACAATCCAAAGCAGTTAAGCTCAAAAGCAACAGCACACAGAGCTAAATAGGATTAATAATTGATTTTCTATAAAACAATATAAACGATGTTTGATTGAGGTGCTTAGCTAATAAGATAACTTAAATTTTAATTGTCGGGAAATTAGAAAATATTATATAAAGCTTGTGTATACAGCCTTGTTTATACAATAAAACACTAAATTTAAGTAACAAAAACTTTTTCCGGTGCAGAAGCGTGTAGTGTGGCCTTAGCAAAAGCCACGGCCATAAGCCCTTAATCATTTAAAGCAATTTGCACACTCTCAATGCAATTCAATTAAAAGTTACCCACACACACTGGAAGACTCTAATGCGGGCAACCGATAGATACTTGGGCCACACTCATTTCTGTTTTAATACTTTTAATACCTTTTGAATTGCTTGCCCGAAGTTCGCTTCGTGCGGCTCAAGGAGACTTCAAAAATTGATGCCCAAGCAAACAGAGCAGGATTTTGGACCTGCTGCTGCCTGAATGCCAGCGTCTGCCCCACTCATGTGGCATATTAACTGTCCCCCCTCCCCAATACCCGGATCTCTGGGCCCGTCCCCATCCATCCCTTAACGATTGCTGGAGTGCCACTCGATATTTATTCGATTTATGGAATTTTTTGGCAAAAGAATTTTTTAATAAAACGAATTTTATTGGCATTATCCTGCAGCTATTGCCATTGCTGTGTGCCAGGGAGGAAATTAATAATGCTACTAGGCTAATAAAGGCCCGGGCACACAGGCACGCACCTCCACATGTGTGTGTGTGCAGTGGATATGTCGATGATGTGACACATTTGGGCCACTCGTCCTTTTGGGCTTCCTCCTGCTTCATTTGCCTCCGCTTTGCCAGAAATTGAAAAGTTTCTCGAGTGGCTTTATTATTATTTGCATCGGCTGACTGCTCAAGTTGATGCTATTTAATTTATCATTATCCCGAACTTTGCTGGCAGCACAAATTTCCACTCACTTTCCAGACAGATTTTGTAATTCTTTTCTCCTTTTATTATGACGCTGCCACAGGGCACTTCCTTCGGGGCCAACAGGAAATTAAAAGTGTTGGTAAATATTATTCTGGGTATACTTGGTTCTGTGTGAAAATACAGTGAGTCTCAGTACTTATAAGCCTATGGGTTATAAAATAAACTATCACCATTTCTAAAGTTGGATTTGGAACTGTTTTAATGTTTTTAGATAACGATAATTTGCGATTGTATTGTGGCTCAACAAAACAATAAGCTGTCTTTATAACATCCGAACGAAAAAACGAGCTGATTAAATTTTATGTAGTAGAAAAAAACTTCCTTACTTCATAAATGGCCATCAGTAAATATGGCTTAAATAGGATATTCATTTTAAATTAAAAAAAAAACTGTTAAATATTCATGGCATTATTTCAAATTTATTTAATGATAGTCAAAGGATAGGATAAGACAGAAAATCAATTAAAGTTCAATTAAATAAATAAAGTCCTAGCATTTAAAGATTTTCAAGTGGCAACTGTGGTTACGGCCCATTGACTAATGGCTCTTCAATAACACACTTGTCTTTCGGCTCTTGAACAACCACTAGGCACTTGGCACTCCATTTTCCATCTGTGGAGAGCTACTGTTAATAAGCTTACTTGCAGCCAGATACACCTAGAGGAAAATCGGGTGGATGGGGTGGATGTGAAGTACCGAAATGTATTACACGAATTCCCCTGACGAGCCCTTGGGTCCTGCATGATGTATCGATTTTTTGTTGCCGCTGCTTCTGGGCCATTTGTCGGCTTTTGCCTGTTCCGGCGTTGATAATGTCAATGCGTAATCCATCTCCTGCCCCGAAACCTGCCCACCACCCACCGCCCAACGGCCACTCCCACCCAATTTGGGTGGTGTGAGTGTGCACTTGAACTTTGACATTTCAATGCGCTGACATTTCGACCAGCTACAAACAATACAGACGTGCGTGCGGTCGGAATTGAGCTGAAAAGTTAGTCAATTTAGAGTTGAGCACCGAATCACACACCGATGACCATTTCAAAACCCCCAAAAATATCCAACTTTACACCGCCCAGTGAAGGGATATTCTTGATCCATGAATAAGATATCGAGTGCAGGTATAATACGCTTTTGATAAAACACAATTTTAATAACTTTGACATCAAGTACACATCGAGAAGTTGCATAAACACACACACACAAAACACATACAAATACATATCAAGATAGACATATGTACGCATATATGTGCATACCGAAGCGTATTAGGTTTCAACTGCAGCATTGACTTAATGGCCCTTTCGTACAGACCCACATGTATATATATAGTTGTTCTTGGAGTGGTTGTTGCTCTTGTTGTGGTTGTAGGTTTTGGTTGGTTCACTATCTGCTAAAACTGTAAGTCCGTTTATTTACAAGAAATATACTATACTATATATATACGGCTAGGTACGAATGCGTGTAGCATATAACTGCATATCATGTATCATGGCTTAAACTTTTTGTTGCGGTTTCCTGGTTTTTCCAGTGGTGTCTGTATGTGTGCGGAATATTAGCAACAAAAGTTGAACTTTCGGTTTTGAATTTATGCTAATTTTGCTGAATAAAGTTGGGTGTACTTGCCTAATTAGCCGTGACGTGATGTTATGCAACATTTTTGGGATTTAAGTGTCGTCATGAGTTTTGCAGTGTAAATTCGTTAATTTTTCTGATATTGACTTTTATGTAAATGTACTTATCCAATTGAAATAATTGAGCATTTCGCAGCTTAGGCTATAACTAAACACGTTTAACTAACACAGAGTATGAAAGCGTAAGAAGTTCTTTGGACCCAGCCTATAACCGATTATTTTCGATCTCAGATCACTATTCTGCCAACTTACTTAGGTATCTAGGATTTCTACACGTACTACTCTCGGGTTTCTTTAAGACACAGGGAAGACTTTAGAAATATATATAAATTACATACGCTTAACTTACATAATTAGTGAGTATCAGCTACCATAATTCCAAGTTTCATTTACTCGATTGGTTTCGGTTTCAATTTGCTTTTGTTTTTTTCGGGTTTTGTCTTTTTGGGGCACGTGTGTGTGGTGAGGAATTTTAGTTATTTAGTTACATCTAATTCGGATTGTCACTGCTAGAACATCGTCTCTACTTGCTAATTACATCTTATACAATGCCAATTCCGTAGCGTATTGCGTTCCAGTCGATACTGTCCTTGGCTTCTTCTCCGCCTGACCTTAATTACAAATACTGGTCCTCGTTATCCTTCAGTTGAAATCAAATTTTCGCACTGCGTGCTCTGGCCGCAGCCTTTCGACCAAAGAGAATCCTCTTGAAGGCCCGTCGAAATTCTGGATTGAAGATGGTGTAGATGACCTGGTTTTAAAAAAAAGCGGGATTTCAAAGAAATGTTTAGCAGTTAAAATAATTGTAAACCAATATTAAATAGATTAAGGTTAATGAGGAGATTATTAATCTCTGAATTAAACAAGCGCCTAAACAAAACATTAGTAACACATGGAAGGTCATGGTCTATAAATATCAAGTCATAGTTCTAAAGTTGTATCGCAATGATAATAAAATTTTTTTATTTGTTTCTTTTAATGTCCCATGTTTTTTGATAATTTGACTTTTTTTATTAAATAAATGTTAGGTAATTTTAATACTTAAAATAAATTTATAAATTTTCCAAATGGTTTTTTAAAATTTTTTTTTGAAAAGTCTTTGTATTGATGTAACACGCGATTCTACACTATTTTAAAATTAAATAAAAATGTATGCTTTAAAGATCCTTGAGTTTGTTCTTCTGAAAGATGAAACTTAAGAGACAGTTTAGGCCAAGAAGAGTGGGACAAAGGCAGGTCATAATTTGCATACCGGATTTAAGGTCGAGTTGAAGTAGCCCAGCCAGAGGAAGAGCGATGCCACCGCCGTGTGGATCTCGCACTCCTTGCACAGGCTCATTGTGAGGGCCATCACGAAGAATGGCAGCCAGCAGATGACGAAGGCGCCGGTGATGATGGCCAGTGTCTGGGCCGCCTTCCTCTCCCTCTTGGCCTCCAGTAGCTGTCGCCTCTTGGCCAGCTTCTGGTGCGGATTGGCGATGCTGGCCAGCACTCCGCCCAGGCCCACTCCGGCGTTCTTCCCCGGACTGCTGCCCTCCGTTCCGGCTTCGGCTCCGCCTGCCCCCTCGCCCTCACCACCGCCGCCCACTCCGCCTCCCGGGGGCGAGGTCGTTGTCAGGCAGCCAGCACCGCCCATGGCGATGGACTGGGCCAGCGGCGTTATGGCGTTCAGATGCGAGGCTATCAGATGGTGCTGCGTGGCATGGGCCACCTGCTGCGACAACGTGATGATTTCATTCGCGTTGCTGGTGCGGTACTGCGGGTGGAGCGGGGGTCAAGGGTTATTCTCACACAAACAAAGGGCGTGCGACGAACAAATGACTATGACTACACTACAGCCGAGCTTCATTAGGTAAACTCTCGTACTAAGAACTTAAATTTCGGTTAAAGGAAAATGTGTAATTAGTTCTACGAATTTGCACGACGAAAACGTTGTAATTATGTTACAGTCTTTTAAATAAATATTCCTCAATGGCCTAATATTATATTTTAGGAAGCATTAAAAAAGGTTTTTCTTTAATAGAACAACGAAATATTTGTCAAAGAGCTTTTGTCAATTTAAACTTATAGAAAAATATTATTTCACAAGGCTAAGTTATTCTGTAAATATTAAAAATATATTATTTTTAAGCGAAAATATGGTGCTATTCTAACTAATTAGACGACGGATAATATGTAAAACTATATTCATTACTTTTGATTCTTGGCGATCATTAATTTAACACGAGTTATTTTTACTTAAATAATAACTAGGTCAAGCGTAAAAATAAATATGATTTTAGAAAATTTTCTGTTTATGTAAAGATATCTTTAAATTAAGTGTAAAAAATTTGATTTTACTTATAATTCGACGTCGTTTAATAATGATGATGTACCTTAAAATTGTTACAAAATATAAATATTTTGTATTTAGACTCTCATTCTACCCAAATAGAAAACCAAGAAAAAATTGTCCTTAAAAAAAACACCTAATTTAAGGTGTGGAATTTCCACCTGATAATACTTCTTATTCGAACTAGAAGCTCTACTGTAATTTCAAATTACATCGAAAGACAATAGGCGCACTTACATCGTCCGCATCGCTGGATACGGTGGTGAGTTCGGTGCCGGCGTGACTTTTGTTGTCGTAGTTGCTGGTGCTGAACTCGGTCTCCTCCCGCGTAATGGCCAAGCTGGCAAAGTCCACGGCAATGGCGGCCATCGATCTGGCCACCGCTCCCTCGGATCCCGCCGTGATGTTGGCCGTGTTCGTGTTGCGGCCAAAACATATGCGAATCCGCTTGCGAGGACGCCGCTGCAGCTGCGAGTCCGCCTCCCCGCCCACCGGCGTCCGCTCCCCCGCCTCCTGGCGCTTCCGCTCCGCCCGCCGCTTGCCGCGCTCCTTCTTCAGCTCCCGCACCGTGGAATCGCACTGTTTTCGATAAAAATAAATTGTGCGAGAAGCTTGTACTAAACTTGTTTATGGGCAATGCTTCTTTATGAACTTGATGAAAACTGTTCGGGGAAGCACATTTGGCTTGTGTCAACGTTATAAAAACAAATCAAATGAAAATGTGAAATAATCGAGTTCTTATTGGTATAGTCATTCCATATACACGGACAAAAAATTCTTTTTTTTATTTCATTATTGTATTGCCAAACAAATGAAAATTATAATCAAAAGTTTTACGAAAAACGATATGTTCAAAAATTAATATTTGTATATCATTAAATAATATGTTATTTTATTCGATTTTAATCTATCTTACTATGAATTATAAAGAAGTAAAACAATAATTAAATTTCCAAAGGAGAAATTAACGAATGGGAACTTTAAAAAAAACCATTTCAAATGTAATTTAAAATGATCCTGATTAAATAATGAATTAAGAACAGTGTTGCTACTATCTGCCGCTAAAACAGGGCCACACATTGGGGTGATCATAAATCTCGGTTGGCATTTGTTTGGCTTTCGCCGCAGCGGCTCGCTTCGAGTGCTCACTTGGGCATGCTAATGAGCAGCTGAGGACTTTCCCCGACCTCCAACCGCTGAACTACCACGTTCCCATTCGCATTATTGTTTCTGTTAATGACACACTCATTATGGCAGGCAAGCAAATACACTTCTCGAGCAGCAGCATCAACATCCACTTAGCCAGCCCCCGAAAATATAGATGGCAAATGGCGGAATAGAATAGCAGCATACTTGTGGAATATCTTTATTTGTGCCACTGGGCGTATGAGTAATTTTTGCACTCTTTTTCTTTGGAGGCTGGCTAAGTAGACACTTGGCATTTATCACATGGATTTTGTGAGGCACTTAGCTTCGGCTGAGATTGCCTTGATGTTGATTAACTTACGTCGGTCTCCGTTAGTGTGACATTAAAGGACTTCTGGGCGCGCCGCTGTATGCGCTTCCTGGCAATTATGTAGATTTTCCAGTACAGAAACAGGATAACCAGCAGCGGAACATAGAAAGTGCAACAAGTGGCAAATATCTATCAGAGAAAATATATAAAATTAGTTTTCATTTATGAATTTATTTTATTTTAATCATATTAAATACGTATGTGTCAAATGCAACTACAAATAATTTCAAAGCTAACCCATTTAACTTTGTTAAACTTTCTCTACTGAAGATTGCTGCAATCGGGATTGCTCACCTGATAGCCCACATCCTGCGACACCATGCAGTGCTGCTCCTCAATGCGCTTCATGTAATCCGGATCCTTCCAGCCAAATTGCGGGGCCAAGGAAACAATCAGTGCCGCAAACCAGACGCAGAAAATCATAAGGAAGACGCGACGCGGCGTCCGCAGGTTGTTGTAGTCGATATTGGTCACGGTCCAATATCTGCAACGGAAGGTGGTCCAAATTGCCATCTGTCACACCGGGAAATAGCTAGCTAGACTGGCTGACTGGCAGCACTCACCTGTCCGCCGCAATGGCCACCAGGTGCAGAATGGATGCCGTGCAGCAGAGGACATCGCAAGACGTCCAAATGTCGCACAGTTCCGGTCCCAATATCCATCCATTACTTATCTGTCGGCGGAGCGTTTTCAAAAGGGGCGAAAGAAGAAAGGAGTGACATTTAGCAACACATTGTTTGCCAGTGATGATGCAATTGAAACAATTAGCCGCCCAGCAAACGAGGTTGCCCAGGGCCAGTGTCAACTCTTTGGCGCCTAATTTCATTTGCCAGCATTCCTGCTCAAGTTTCCATTAGGGTAATCGAGTTGGTTCAGCAATAGCAGTGACAGTGCACTGAGCAAAAAATAAGGTATATATATATATCTATCATCTCTATTATTACTAACCAAATTCCCATAAATGTGATAGCTTAAAAATTGGTAATGATTTGTATATCAGCAGTCGTTAAATAAATATCTATAGGATTGTAATGTGAATTAAATGTTTTTTTGTTAATTTGCCCAGAATTTTAATTCAACAATTCTTAAGATAATTTCAAAATATTTTTAAGGAAAATTATGGAAAATGTATAAAAAATGTTGACCATACTTTATCGCTTTATCTTTTAAATGTAAGCTTTTCCGTATTTTTTTATTTCTGTGTAAAGTGAAAGAGAACGACAACTTACCTCGTAGACGGCGCCGAGTGGCATCACAAGACAGGCAACAAATAAATCAGCCACTGCCAGAGATGCAACCAAATAATTGGCAACATTCTGCAAGTTTCTCTCGAGTATAATGGCGGCAATTACGAAAACGTTGCCTGTGGAGAGTAATACACAAAACAGGAACCCCATCAGAAAGCGATAAATTGATAAATTAATATATTTAGTGAGGCGGTAAATGCAGCACTAAGCTTTCCGATTCATTGCCGATGAATAAGTAAACTGCCTCGAATGCAGTTAATTGGAAACGTTGAGTGGCCAAAGTCATTATCTTTTGTGTGTCGTTTTTGGGGCGATGGGGATGGGATGGGAAACTTTCAATGGGTTCGTGCAAAATCAATCAGTGGCAAAGACTTCGTGTCAAAGGAGTCTTCATTTCCCAGCCTAATTGCAGGCAATCGTGCATGTGTCCCACTCGTCCACCCTCCCCCGTTCTCCTCTCCCAGAATCTTTTTGGCTGTCCTCGCCTGTGGGATGCAAATGAGAACGGGATGGCAGCCAGCTCCATCATCGCCATCATCATTGTCGTTGCTTGCTTTGATTAAGCGCATGCAACTTGGCAAATTGTAATTGCCGCAGTGCCACCTCATCTCGCCCACACTTTGGACCAGGCCAAAACCCCCTTTCAATGGCAGCCAGAGTGACGCCAGCCCCCTTCGACATCCTTTGATGCCCCCCCTTCGGAGCTCGACTTCTGGAGCTGCTGAGACAGCGAGCTTGTCTGCAGGTTGTCAAAACGTTTTGTCGTCGTTTGGCCCGTGCCAGAAAATGCATTTGCATATGTCTTGCCTGGGAAATGTTGCTCATACGACGTGTGTTCGCCTCGTCACCCAAACTGCTTGCTCGTATATGTGTGTTAGCACGTAGGAAAATCTTGCAGAAATTGGTGATTAGTTAGGTATTGCATTATGGGACCAGTCCTCTTTGTGACCTTTAATGTTATGTGAAAGCTACGTTCAGATATGTTAATTTTAATGCTGAGGCTGTCATTTCTTTTCAAAGAATTTTGTTTAAATAATTCAAGCAATATTATTTTTATATGCTTAATAGTTTTTTTTGCAAAATATGAAGTTTGGAAGATCTATTTAAATTTTATGTTGTAGTACATAATGTACTTTAAAATGATGTGCTGACTTGTCATTAAATTGAAATATAATTCAAATAAAATATTTAATAACTAACTTTATTGTATAACAAATTTATAATACAATTTTTAGTAAAAAACATTTTAAATTATGAAGTTAAATTTATTTCTTTATTTAACATGTACTTTACGGTATTTTGATTGCCAAATTTAAATTTTGCTAAGTATTATCTTCAAAAATAGCAATAGGTGAACCATGTTTTTCTCTGTATACTCAGAGCTCTCTGCCAAAATGTGTGTGTGTTTGTCGTAATTTGCATTTGACGCCTTGGCGCCGTTTTAATAGCTTTTCACGTGGCGCGGCAAACATTTTTGGAAACTTTGGGCGGCATCTTTGCGGCGCACAGCTCAAAGAACTCCTCGTACATCATCCAGCCAACCAAAACAATCATCCACCCTACACTTAGGCACCCGACACCCATCCCCAGGTCTATTCTCGAGCCCATTTCTTAGAGAAGGCGGCAGCAAATCATCTTTGTAAGCCCAAAAATCAATAAAAATCTACCAAGAGGGCGCAATAAAAATCTTCTGCATCATAAATTTCACTTCATTTACAGTTCAGTTTTCGGCGGCGATATGGAAACTTTTTCCAGCCTTATCCCGGCGGCATAAATTTGAGAATAATTTAATGCCCATCCCCCACCAGGCACTTCCTTTTGGTAATTTAAATTTGGATTTGATTTTGATTAAGTACTTGCCTATAATGGTGACGAGTATCATGAGTCCCAGGACGACGGCCATGGCGATCATTTTGACCAGTAGCCAGAACTCGACCGCCGCCCTCTGCTCTGCGTCCATGTCGAGAATGTTGCTGTTGCCATAACCGTTTTCGCTGCGATTCCAGATAATTTGGCTGAGATTGCTGGTCGTGTCCACCAGCTGGGTGAGATTGCCATTCAGCTCGATGAAGAGGCTCTCGTTGAGCAAAATGGCTGGCAGTTCTATTTCCAAAATGCTCGCTGGGACATTGTCATCGGCGGCGGCCATTGCTGTTGTCACAGTTTTCAGCATCTCGTGTGTATATATCCGACAGTATATATATATGTATATGTGTATATCTGGATTGGGGGCGTGTCAATGTGTGTGACTACAGCGCGATGTGTTGCTGCTACTGCTGCTGCTGCTGATGTTGCTGCTGTCGCAGCTGTTGCTGTTGACTCTGTTGCTGCTGCCGTTGGTGGTGTTGCTGGTGGTGCTGCTGCTGTTGCTGGCGTGCTTGTCGTTCGTGTTGCTGCCGTTGTTGCGGGTGATAAAGCGCCTTAATCGTGCTTGCCAAGCACTTAACACGTAAACTGCAAAACACAGGGCGGTTCGAGAGTCAATGGGGAGTCAGAGATGAATGGCAAACAAAGGAAGAGGAGAAGTCTATGGAAAACAAGAAAAAAAAAGCCTTAGACGAAATCATAATGTACCGCCGCCCTAAAATAACACAATTTTCCTTTTATTTTTTATTTCCCCAGTGAAGCCAAAGCGTTCGAATTAAGTCCACAACCATGATAAATGATGCTCGTCTCGACGCGCTCAGTTTACCTCGAATCCACCAATTAATTAATCATTTCAATCGAGCGAACTCTTTCACAAGTTTTTAACAAGCTGCCAACCCACTGTGAGCCCCTTGACCCCTGTCTCCTTATCTCGATTCGAGCTTGGAAAATCCCGCACACTTAAAAAATCATGTTTGGGATGGTTGGACTTACATCATTTACATTATAATTGAGTGATTTTAAAATTTCTTTCCATCGCAAAAATGCGCAGCGCAATAGGAGATATTAATCTAATTATTATTTTTGAACATAAATTGAATAAACAGAATCATTTGAATTTAAAAAATAAATAAATAAATAAACAAACATGTCATCGTTATAAATTGCTTAGAATCGACTTCAATCTTAAATTAATAGTCGAGTTTTTATGTGTTATGTTTAAGATCGACCTGAACGAATATTAAATAATATTTTACAAATACTTTGATATATTTTTTCTGTGTGCTGTTAATATTTTCCACGTGCTGACTTTATTTGTGCTATCAGCTTGTTTTGCTCAGTTCCATTTGAAATGTGGCTGCTAACACTTGGTTTCACGATGCAGCTCCTGCTGCTCATTTCGCTGCTTTTGCTGCTGCCGCTGCCCGGATTTTCCAGCGGAGTAAGGGAGCCCAATAGATACGATAGATACGAAGGAAACCCCGCTCTAAACCGCCCACGGAATCTGGAGCGAAACTAATGTGCATATCTGTGCTAAACGTTTTCTCAGAAATACAATAAACTATCGAATCGACGGGGCATCTGCATTCCTGCTTAACTCAGTCATGGAAGATGGCGGGGAGGGAGGTGGGTTCGGTTGTCACTTGGCCTTTGTGTGCCCAACACACACGGCCTGACCTTTGTCTGTGTCAAGGTGTCCCCAGGTGAAGGCAGTTAACCAGTCTGAAGCGAACACTCGGGCCAACGCCTGCGAAGGTCGCTTGATGGATTGCAGTCGGCGGCAATCTCCATCTCCGTTTGCAGCGAGTTTCGTGGAAATCCTCGCCCAACCCTCGCTGAATAGTGGCTGCTTTTGGTTGTGCCTCAACATAGACTAAAATGTTAATGGGAGGCACAGGAAACGGAAAGGGGAAAGGCGATGCGCCCAAGCAGCTCATGTGTGAGAAATATTTTCATAGTCAAGGTAATCGTCATCCGCCCAGTTCGCCTTTTCAGAGGTTTTCTTGGTCCCCAGCTGGAACTGCTATTAATAAATGCACTATAAATGTTTGTGCGCTTTGGAGTTCAAGGTTCGTTTAGGAATGCTTTCATAACATATTTGTTGCACTTTTTGTGTCCCAAAAGTATGCAAAAATAATTTTTATACATTTTAAAATACTATAGTTCACTGATTATAATTAATTCCCACTGAGTATCAAGCTGTGGGTATCTTGAGGTCGCCATCCTGGGCCATATATTTCTGCATTTTAATTATGAAAGCGAGTTGTTGCTTTCACACAGACACATTTTTTTTGTTATATACCAAGGTCGTGTACATGAATTACATACGCCCATACACACTGGGTGGAGTGAAAAAAAATGTGCTAACGTTTGCAACAAAATTCGCCTTAGGGGATAGTCGAAAAAAAAATCAAGAAGAAAAAAGGAAAATCGCGTCGGGCTGCGGTGGCTTTCCCCTGGCCTTTTTCCGTTCTACGAATCTGATTCAGAATGTGCCTCGAAGGCTTAACTCTTTCCCCGCAACACACACACACACACACACACACTGTGCTCATACTTGAATTAATTCATACTCTAATAAATATACAAAAAGTTCTGTTGAATGTCTGCTGCTGGCAGTGCTCTTTCTTTGTTGTTGCTGCTGCTGTTCTCGTTGTGTCAGCGTAATCTCTTAGCAGCCTTTTGGTTTTGATCACCCCGGGTCCACAGAATGACTCCTACAATATACCAATTAGCAGGGCGGGTGGGGGAGTTCAAATGTTAGTCGAATGTGGGAACACGAACAAACCCAAATGGGGTCATAACTCAGTTAGCAGCTGAATGGAAACAATGGATTGGCTCCAAAACAATGACAGAGTTCATGGACTCGTGTTGAAAACTTTATGGAAGATGATTGGACGACAGCAATTTGCACTCAAGTTACAAACTTGCCAGCGAAAAGTTTTCTCTAATGCAGTTGCCTAATTGCACCAACATGGCCCACCCAACTAATCAAGTTAAGAACCAATAAACTTACCCGAAGAACAGTACAATTGTGCTCAAAGCAAACCTGACCGAGAGCAAAAAATAAAGTTAAGGTTCAGACTTTTAACAGCAAGGGAAAACAAACAAAATGCACGAGTTCCCCGAGCGGTTTTCCTAGAACAAAGTGCAGTGGAAAAATCCCCCCCTGCTGGCCTTGTGGCATAAAATTCATATTCATTATACTCACACATAAGCATAATTATGTCCTTTCATTTTCATTTTGCCCGCTTCATTAGCGACGCTATGCCGCAGGTAGATTCGTCAACATAAATATTTATGCCGAGTTGTGACAACGATGACGACAGCAGCGGCGACCACGAAGGATATGAAGATGCTGATGATGATGTTCCCCACTTCCTGAGGACCTCACACACACACACACACACACAACTACACACAAACGGACAGCTTCCGTTCGGCTTGTTTGTGTGCGCCTCTTTGGCTGATTTGTATTTATCTTTTTTTGATTTTGTACTCAGTCTCGGGGTTTTTTACTTGTTTGCCTGCTAATTATGCGGGTTTCGCTTATTTTGGTTAGTTAATTATTCAAAAAAAAAGGTAAGTAGGTAAGAACTCGCGACTTGAAGGATTTAATTTAACGCTTAAACTGCTACTATACCCGTTTTACTTTTCAGAATTATGGATTTGATTAGTTTTTATTTCGGCTTTCAGTCTTTAGCGTTGGGTGTTTCGAATTGGAAATGTTTTAATAATTTTTAGACACCCAGCTCGGCGTTCTTTAAACGGTTCGGCAGACGCGTCGCGTCCTGAGCGTAACTATTGACAAACTGCTTCAATGTGGCCGTTTCAAGTAGACGGAATCACCGAAACCAGCTGATTTTCCTGTAGACTTTTCCGGCCGACGCAGGCGCCGCAAATTGCTCTCTTATACGCAAATTTTTGGCAAGTCTCCACGGCGGCGAATTTAAGAGAAACACTTTTCGAATTCGAATTCCCATTTTTGCTCTCGCCGCTCTTCGCTGCCTGTTGAGTTTCGAGTTTTCAACGCAATTATTTTTGGAAATTAAGCCAGGGGAAATGGGAAAATCTGCCGTCCTCGGTTCTGCCTCAGTGCGTTTCCGCTAATGGATGCAAACAAAACGCAACTGCGGACAATGCAAGCTCCACAGTACACAGACCACTGGACATGCTCCGCTTTTAATATATCTAATGCACGTTCCAGGGCGGCTAATGCGCATTAGGCCTTTGTCCTGGTTATTGGCAGTTTCGATAGGTTCGCCCTCTCGCCGTCGATTTGATGGCCATTTCTATGCAGCGGCCGTAATGCGAAACATTCCGGACTTCTCGAGTTGGTCAAACTGCTTAGGCGTTTGCCTTTTGACTTCCGCTGCCTTTTGTTAGTGGCTGAGGACCGCAGGAACAGGACTCGGACTTCGACTTCGACTTCCACTTTGGACAGGATCAGGACCAGAAACAGTCCGGGGCATCGTAAATTAGCAGCGGTTTATTGCCAGTACGTGACATTTTGGCCCCGTTCCGGCGTCTGTATTTTCCTCGGCAATAATTACGGCCTTCATTTATTTGCCTGCTCGGGTTTTCCCTGCTTTTTCCTGTCTCTCAAGTTGCTGGCTTTGTGGCTTGCGGCTTGAGGCCCGGACTTGCCTACCGTATTTGCTGAACAATAAAACATTGATTGTTGCAATTGGTTGGCCATTGCGCATACGACGCGTGGGCCCAGATTGAAGCCATCCTGTGGCATTATGCCCGCAAAGAGTGCAATTTATTTCTATGACCGGAACTATCTTTATGTACGCTTAACTAACTATCTTTGTGCACTTACAAGACCCTCAGGTCGCACACATTTAATATTTTTTAAGCATCATACTAATGAGCCAGAAACTTTAACTGTACACAAGACCTCCTCCGTGGCAGCCATCACGTAAAACTCCCATTGTGTGGCTCCCAGTCCCCCTTTCTCGGTTGGGGCTTATGCGTGTTGTGCTGGGGAGCGTTAAGCATTTTCCAGTGCGTGACATGCGGCCCCTCCAAGCTGCATCTACACGGAGAAAAAAAAGGTATATCGTTTACTATATTTAAATATTCCATTAAATGCAAAAACAATCCATTAGAACTTTATATGTTGTAATACCTTTTCTTTCTTCACAACCATTTGTTGCACCAGTGATTTAGAACATTAAATAATACATATTTTAATTTTCTACTAATATTTTAAAAATGTTTATTTTGTGCTCCCATGTAAATCACTAAATTAAATATCAGCTTAAAAACAGTTTTAAATATTTCAAATAAATTAAGTTATTTTAATTATTCGTCTGAGTTCTGAATAAATACTTTTTTATTTCTCTCATAAATTCCGAGAATAGACTTATATTTAAAATGTTTAAAAATATTTTCAGAATAATTATTGATAATTTTTTGGCAGATTACACTAACATGATAAACAAATGTAAGTTTAAGAATAAAATGCTATTAAATTTTTGCCAGAAAAATAAAGAACAAAAATTAGATATTTGTATTATGACTTAAATATATTTTTCTCAGTGCAGCAAAAGCAAGGACAAAGTGCAAGCTGCAGCAGTGAAGGTTGTTGACTTTGCTCAATGCTTGTGTCATTGTTTCAAATGGCTGAAAGTTAAGCGAAAATCTGAAATAATTTGCCATTATAAATGGCACGGAGATAAGCAGCACCGTCAAGTTGCGAGTTGGGGGGAAACCGAAGACCAAAGTTCGACAGCATCATCACTTCATCGAGGATTCGACTTTTATGTGCGAGCGCAATAAACTTGCTCCGTCACCATGCATAACATAATAATTATAATAAAAACAATTTTTTTGCATTTTACGAGACGCATAAAATGGTAGCATATTCCCCGGCAGACAGGCTGACCAGAAAAAAAAAGCAAGAAGAAAGGAATTTACTGATGAATTGCGGTTTAGTTTTATGAGATGCCCCGACAAGATACACGATATGTGTACTATATATATATATATATATGTATGTATGCTTAAGGGCTGGCTGTGTGTGGCAGTTCTTGAGCCCTCAATATGAGACAGTTTTATGAGCAGCCAGGAACAAAGCCGCGGCGGCTATGTCAACATTTTATGCGACTTTAATGCTTTGTTTGTTAATAAAATCGACAACAGTCGAGACGTTGGCTTCGTTACGAGAGCTGTCACTCCTCCCCGGCGTTTTATATAATTTTAATGTGCGCACTTTGACACTTTTAATGAATCCCAAACATTAATTTTCTTAATGAGCGCGCTCATTTAAAGCCTAGGTCCTAAAGCATCCCGTTGACAAATGCCCGCCAGGCCATTATTAAACGTAGTCTACTGCGATGACAGTGCGAATGACAATGGTCCGGCAATTTCCTCTCCAGCTTAATGAAGTTTGAACAAAAAGCCATTGGCCCCGGCACTTGGCACCCGGCACCCGGCATCCTGCACCCTGCTCCCGGGGCGCAAGCATACACACATGACTGACACTGTCCGGCTTAATGAGCCGCACTAAATTCACACGAAACTTTCCGGCCAAAAGGGATCTCTCTCCTTTCCCCAAGAGCGTGTGGCAACTATTTATCGCCGCTGCCGGACAAATGTTCTACACTCGGTCGACTGGCAGGAATTTATTGACACACTCAATCGAACGCTCTGATCGTAATCCCTTTTCCAACACAAGCCCCCTGCCAAGCCCCCTCGGAAAAGTTAAGTCAAGTTTTCCTCCATTTGTTTGTTTGTTGTTCTCCGCTTGGGCTTTGTTGCCAAAAGTTGCGGCCAGACTTTTGGGGGTCAAGTGAAAATGTTATTTACTTTCATTTAGATTGTTTATGTTGGTTTGCTGGCGAAACTAAAACTTATGGCTATCTATTCATTCAATGATATGTCATTTCCTTGATCGCCGCAGTCACCTAAATCATTGATCTCATGGGAGAAATCTTCAGGAAGGGAAAGTTTACTTTCTGACGGGGCTGAAGGTTACGGAATCTCATGGATATGAAATACCTCAGAAGAGGCTTTTTCCTCATCGGGAGCAGTGGGATCGAAAACCGAAGTAGTTTCCTTAGTTTGAAGGGATCCCTGGTCAACGAGATCAGCTAGTTTATGAATTTCATTGTAGTGTAGTTCTTTCATTTCAGGAATGTTTTCTAGCTGATTTTGATTGGTCAATTTCTGCTCTTTCTCATTTTCCTTTTCAAAGACCTTTTCCATATCCTTCTGAGCAGTTGTTTTAGCACCAGCTGGCTGTGGATCTAATCTGCGGTCATCAATAACTTCTTCTTCTGAGACCTCAACCTCTGAATCCAAATGCAACCCAGACATCACATAAATCATGGCCAACATCGATAGTCCAATGTAAGCTGCAATTAAAAATATTTTTATTTATTAGATCAAATGTTTGTTAATAAAATAAAGATCCTCACAATCGATTACAATGTTGGAAATACGGAACAAACCGCTATTGACTAGCCAAAAATCATCTTCGTGGTAATATATGTGGTATATCCGGAACATTAGAAGGGCACCTGTTTCACACATCCAGTAGAAGACTGACACACACTCCCTTTCCACAATCCTCATCATGGTGATCACATTAAACATCACATTGAATCCGTACAACAAGACCCACTTGAGGGGATAATCTGAGGGGATTAGTAGTTTCATCAGTTAATTCTGGGGCAGAAAGCGAATCACCCACACTCACTGGCAAGGGAATTGACGAGCTCCACCACCCAGAATATGAACAGGAAGAAGGAGTACACGACATTTATGCAACCCACGGCTAAGCCCCAATCCGCCCGATTCATAAGGCACTGGCACATCATAAACTTCACATAAGCTGCGTCCATTTTATTCAAATGCTACAAATTGACTGGCAGTCGGAACAAAAACTTGTGCTGGCATTAAAAGTTTCCAGGGATTTCGTTATCGCTCACTAAAAATGCATAATTGGGTCGAAACTCCCATCGCTCCATGTACATACATGCTATACAAATTAGAGTGGACTTGAAATTTTTGGGAAATTAAGTTTAGTAAAAGTGGAAAACAATTTGTTTGTAACATAAACATAGCAATAAACTTTACGGCTTATTGCTTGTAAATTGACTATTTTTATAGTCATTATTAATTTGTGAAGCTATAGAGTAAAATGTAGTATCTAAATAAAATATTCAAAGTTATCTTGCTTTAGCTAATTAAATTTTTTGATTGAGCTAGATAATGTAATGCAGTGATTGAGCGGTTTCTTTTGTTTGCGAATTTCGAAAGTGCACTATTGTGCAGTGCAACATAATATTGAAGTACCTCAGATCCCATAAAACCCAGTCATATAAGTTTCGCTCTCAAAGTCCCTGTCCGTAGTGAAATCAAAAATTAAAACTGCAAAATTTTTGCCAGAGCAAGAAAAGTTCATTTGTGCTCTTTGTGTTTACTTAATCCATAAACTGCTGAGAATGGTACTAGTAGTGTGAGTGCGTATGTGTGTGTGAAGGGGTGTGTGAACGGCTGAGGGGGAGGGGGTAGAGGATGGGGGTAGAGGGGTCTTTCCCCTTTGGGCCACTTGAAGCCAACGTGACAACATAAAACGCAGCAGCTTCGCCTTTTTATGTGCCAGAAAAGGCAACAACCAAACTTGTTGTGAAATATTAGAGGGAACGATATGAAAATGCAAACCGCAGTAACCACCAAGAGTCCTATATAGATGTTTCTGTTGATGTTGGTGCGGCTGCATCAGTGTGGGTCCTGGGGTGTCAGTGTGTGCGCGAGTGTGCCAGTGTGTGTGTGCAGTGGAAAGTTTAGTTGAGTTCAGTTTAGTTAACTGCAGCAGCAGCATCGTACGTACTTGATTGCTCTGCCGCTGCTGTTGCTGCTGCTAGCTGGTTGCAGTTTTTGGCCCAAACCAGAGATCTGCAACGAGTATGATCGAGTCAACTCGATCAGCGTGCCCAAATTTCGCTCAATTCAACTCAACTCATTCTGCAGAAATGTGATTGTGAGTGATGCACACCCGAAATAAAAATTCGGAGAATAATCATGCTCGTGCATCATTTTGCTTTTGAGTTCTTTTAGCTCATCGTCGCTCTTCGGGTCGATCAACATGCTGATTTTTTGCTTCGTGTTCGAGTCCATGAAATGAACGTTGCCAAACTCGCAATCATCTCGAACCGATCATGATCGATTCGATTTAGTGGACGATGTGAATGAGTTGATTGTGAGTAAGACTAAAATACTCGAGTTGATTGCGATCAACAAATAAAATGAAAAGGCTAGTTGCTAGTTGGAGGATTAAATGAACAAGTTTTTATTTTTCATATTAGGTTCAAATTAAAAAAATTAAATTAAAAAATAAAAAAATTTAAAAATTAATTCATATAAAAAAATAAAAAACTATTAACAGCAATATTCAATATTCTTGTTTTCAAATGTACATATGTAGTCTTAAATCTAAACTAAGTATTATAATTTTTATAATAAGAATTTAGAAAAAGCAAACTGTCAACTGATCGTGGCTCCAATCGGTTTCGTTTTTCTGTAATAATGTTTCCAGCCAATGAAAAAGATCGTTCAGCTGCCGCACTGCTAGCTGGAATTGAATGTATCTGGATCGCTAGTTTTGACAACAAGGGGTATTTATTTTGTTTACTTTGCCACCATTCAATTAAACTAAATTTGTAGTCTATTTCAACGAATTCCTTGCAATACTTTTCAAGTTCGTCTTCGGGCGTTTCTTGGATTTTTTAAGTTCGATGGTTTTATTAAATTTGGAAAAAAGAAAGCGTCGTTGTTTTTATCAGGTGCTGCGGCTTGTATAGTCGAATTTAAATCAGTTATCTCACTGCCGATAGCATCAAAAGAAAAATTTGATGTCGAAGCAAGTGAAGGTGTAGATTGACACGAAGACCCAGTTTCTGTAAGCAACGCAGTATATGAATTGTCTATCATGCGCGAAACACAGAATCTTTTAATTTCGGCGATGTCATCTGGTTGCATATTCAAAGCTGGTGGAAATAAGAAATATGCAGCTTTATGCCACAAACTTAAATTGGGAACCCATATTTCATCAATGTTAACAAGGATATTCTCCTTTAAAATCGAAATTGATATGACATCTTCAGAATTTGGCGCACAAAGGCTTTGAATTTTTAAAATAGATGGAAGAACATAACACAATGATGGGGAACTACAAAGTTGAAGTTTCTTAAAAATGATTTCAAAATTCTCACACATTTCAACCAGAGCTGTAGTGGTGTTTATATCTATAGGCAGCAAAAGCTGGCTGTGATCATTGTTTTTTAAGACGCTGTTCATTTCACCCCAATTTTCGATTATAGATTTAAGCATTCTATAGTGCGAGTTCCACCTTGTCGGACATTGGCTTTTTAACGAAGTAGGTAAAAGATGCTGTAAATTCGCTTTCTTAAAATATTTAACCACCTTTTTGCACGATTCTAAGATTCCTGTTAGCTCTTTGGTGCCATAAAAAGATTTGTCTAACACATTTGAGAATAAGTGGCTGCTACAGTTTAGGCGAATATTTTGTTCCAAAGCTTTGACCATATTGGAGCCTCTATCAGTAATGAACTTAATATTATCAATACTTTGAACATTAAATTCCATGAACAGGCTTTTAAGTTTTCGCAAGACATTGTCACCTGTGGATCTTTGGAAATCCATTGATTTCATGACCAAAACAATATCGAAAAATTTAAACTCCTTTTGGTAATGAAATGTAACGCCTAGAAAATTCCTTTTTACGTAGTTGTCGGTCCACATGTCGATTGTAGCTGAGGCTCCACCGCTGCTTACAATGTCAATTATTTCCTCCTTAATATTTTGTTTTTTCTCTGTGGCGCACTTCTTAACCTTTCGAGAAATTGTAGTGGGATCCGGTAATAAGTCTTCCAAATCGATGTGTTCACCATAAGTGGCCCCGATCTTGATGAAAAATTGTACTAGCTTAAGAAAGCCAGATCCACGCACAGCTGTAAATGGTCGACAGTCTTCCGTTATCCACGATGTACATTTTTCTATGGCCTCAGACTTGTCCAAAGCGGAGACACATTTTAAAGGTGATGTCTGCTTAGTTAATTTGCAGCAGCTATGTCTGTTTAAATTAGATGTTTGGCTTGCGGTGTACTTTAGAACCTTGGAGCAAGTGCGGCAGAATACGAATCCGGTCAATATGGTGTTGTCTGGCTTTACAATTTCTGCCAAGACATTCCAAATTAAACTGCGTCCTTTACGTTTGGCAGATAGTGTGTATGTGCCATGTGTAATTTGCTCAGCAACACTTTCCATGTCCATTTTTTAAAAACTTTACAAATTAATGCGTGCCGGCGAAAAAGTCAAACAACGCGTGCCACAAAACTCAAAAAGTGGCACGAGCCAAAGTCGATCAAACCGATCTCAGACGAAAAGTACCGTACGAAAAAACCACTCATGTAAACCATCCGAACACAAGCGAACCCAAATATTTGATCACAACAATCATGTATGAGAAATGTTGCACTCACAAACGATCATGCCTGCGGTTGAGAACGATCACACACGGTCATTGATAAGCTTTGATCGTTTGATGCAACATAAATGTTCACTCACAACGTTCGCTCACCGCTCATACTTTTTGGATCAAGCGAAGTGATTGAATCATACCAGATACGAGTCAATGATCGGGTGTACCCCAAAACGTTTGACTCGTTGCAGATCTCTGGCCCAAACCAATGAACCACATAATGCGGCTCACCCACACACACACACGCTGCGTTCAAGTAAGCGTGTAAATTATTTGAATTATTTATGAGTTGCAGCAACAGCCGAAATATGCAAAGGGCTTAAAGCCGGGAAAACTCTGGACTGGCAGCCTGGTGATATTGCAACTGTAAACTACGTACTTACTCAGCGTCAAAATCAAAACCTCTCAAAGCGAAACGCTGCACGGAGGAAATTACGATATCAATTCTGAATTTTTACATATCAGTCACTAAAATATAATAAAGGAAATAATGGTACTAAATCTAAATTTTTACTTATCAATCGCAAGATTATAAAAGCAATATAAGTTTGATTTACTTTAAAAGTACCTTATTATTGGCTTTTTTAACTGCTTTAAAACAAATTCCGAATGTTTTTAAACGAAAGCCAACCACAAATTTCAAATGAAATTTGTTTTTATTTGTATAATAAAATTTAAGATAGTTTGTTTAATTTGGTTTGTTCAAAAAGTTTGTTTTTTTTTAAACGATATTTTATCCATTCATGACGAGTGACCAATATTTAATAAAAATCAATAATAAATCTATTAGTTTAATAATAATAATAATAATTGCATTATCCTTTAGGCTTAGATATTTTTTGATTTTTATTCTTCAACCATTGATAAGCTTGTGGTAATTCTGATATCCCAAAAATTCCTTGAATCCAATAAGACAACTTGTGTTAGTCAAATTCTTTTTCCGTGTGGAGAATCAAAATAAAGCAATTTTTAATTAAAATCAATAAATAAACCTATAGCTTTAAAGGGGTTTGTCCAAATAATTGTGTTATCCTTTAGGCTCAGATATTTTTTGATTTTTATTCTTAAGTCATTGATAAACTTGTGATAATTCTGGGATTCAAAAAATTCCTTGAACCCCATAAGACAACTTGTGTTAGTCAAAATCTTTTTCCGTGTGGCGAATCAGAAATAAAGTCTGGAAATCGGGACACAGAATGAGAGCCAGTGGAGCGAACTTCAATTCCCAGGGCGCTGCTTAAACGGCCGACGACATCCGAGGGCCCAGCGATTTGATAAATGTGACGCAATTGAAGTTTGCCGGGAAAAGTTGTTCGGTCAGCTAACTGTAAATGTTAATTCCCAGCTGAGAAATTTATTAATAGCCCCGGCCCAAGCGAGAGCTAAAAGAAAACAAAAGTAATCTGGTGAATAAAGGCAAACAAACGGCCTCGATGGTCATGGAAAAGTAAATAGAAAAATTTAAGTTTCTAATGCAGAAAATTCAACATGGCCTGCTGAACGAATATGAATGCCAGGGCATTCCTAAATGAATTTCGTCAGTCAAGAAATGATTACACAACTCCCCAGGGAAGTCGAAAATTTCTCGATTTGAAGGGGAGAAGTGGGACCGACATTCTGTTTAACTTACACTCATATCACGCATACGACCCCAGCGACTTATGGCCGCAATAAGTAGAAGTATATTCCACTTAGTGGGGGGATGAGTGGGTGGCTGGTGGGTGGTTGGTGGGTGACTTCTTTCGGGTGGTTACGTATCGCAATATGGCTGCCAATTGCACGCACTTTTGTCGTTCAATTTCAGTCGGCAAACTCTTGTTTTTCCCTTACGGAGGGTTCTTTTTGGCTGGGTTTTTGCAGCTAAGTAGCTCAGCGGTTTCGCTCGATGGGAGGTCTGCTTAACGGCCCCCTTTTCGCTCCTAAGACCCCCTTTTTAGCCACGTGTGTTGGTGCGTGCGGCTATGCAATAATTTGGTCTATTTGTTGCCTGCCATTGGGTTTATTGAATTTGGCATTTGCATGTTAGACGAGTCATGTCGCGCATGTGAGGGTCCTAAAATGCCACCCACTCCAGTTCATGCCCTCCTCTCACTTTTCCCCAGCATCAGTAGCTTTTTTCTGCCCTTGTCGTGGCTTATCCGCTGAAAGCTATTCAATTATCTGGCAGTAAATATTGCAAATGAAGTTGTTTATTGTGCATGATGTTATGCCAATTGAATTTGCAGCTTTGACTGTTTTTCAGGGCCGTAATGGAATGGCAGGTGCGTCAGTGGCAGAGATAATTAAAAATCGTAACACCCGGCGTATGATGGATATTTTGGTGGGAAAACTGGTGTGACCTTGAAAATTGTCCTTCTCGTCGGCCTCTCGGCGTTTCAAGCTGATTTATGCGAATGAAGGGACAGGAGGCAACAAACAAAGGCAACCGCTAAACAAAATGAGGGCAGCAAAGTGCAAAAGCGAATTAATTATGCACATTAACTTTTGCCGCCTAATGCGCTGCCAACTCGCCAACTGAGGTGAGAGCGACTGATTCGAATTCAGCTGCGGATGGGGGTGCGGATGCGGATCCTAACTGACCCAAGTCCAGGCCTTGTTGAGTGCGCGGATGACTTTGAAAAATGGCAGCCGGCGAAAGCTGCTTAATTAGTGCGTAATTTGTAAGTTGAAGAAAAGAAGGAAAGCTTAGCTAAGTGGAAAGCCGAGGAAAAGGCCAAACAATGAGAGAGGTAAATATTAATTACTCGCTGCCCGCAGTGAAATGAAATGACTCTTCCTGGACCATCTATCAATCGGGCTATCAATCAGGGAAACCTTAAAAAAAAAAAGAAAACGCCTCCCCCGATTAGGCCTGCCTTTAGCCCTTGTTGATTCGGTATAAACCTTGTTTATTTTCCATTTGCACCCTTTGAGCCTGCTGCACATTGTACATGTTGTTATTTTTTTATCTCTTGGATGTTTGTGGCCCGGCTTGTTTGTTTAGGCTGCGGTCTTGCGGCCACTTTGCTGACTGACCGATTGCCTTGGGCCTGGTTTACGGCCAGGTGTCAATTAGCCGCTCCAATTTGTGATTAATTTGGCCAGATGCTGTCTTTTACGCCTGCAAAACTCGGTTCTTTGCGGTTTTTTATATGTGTAAAATGTATGTGAAATATCCGTGAATTACTCTGAGGTAGACAGGCGGACGGGACCTGTTTTAATTTCCGTTGAACTTGCACATTTCTGGCCAGCATGCGCCAAATTGTATGCCACAGGCCTCCTTTTCACCCATTTGCCCCCTTCGCCCGTGGAAAAGTTGAATTATGCGCAGAAAAACGCCTGACGGTTTCCACCTCGCACTTTGCGGCTACCATCATTTTTCAGAGCACTTTAAGGTCGTTCAGTTAAATGCAATGAAATTATTCTTCCACTGCGGTGGCCCATTGAAATGTTAATTAATGCCCTGGCAGCAGCATCAACAAAAGCATACGGAGGAACCTTGGCCAGGTTCGAGTTCCATTATGTCCATGTTGCTGGTCACCTTTAACCAGCGCGGCATTTCGCCGCCGAACTCTGGTGGTCTTCGGCCCGGGATGCTGATGGTGCTGATGCAGGTCCTGGTCTGATGCACTTTGCGGAGTAGTTGAGTAAGTCCATCGTTTCCAGCTCAGCGGGGTAGCAACGGGGTCCAGCTCCCATCCAATCTTCACGCTCCATCTTCATCAGCACGTTTGAAGGGGTAAAAAAAGAGTCTGCCTTCTGCTCGAGGGCTTCAGCCAACAATTGCAGTCGTTGTATACCCTTTCACGGGGCATCATGATTGCATCAATAAGAATTTAAATCCCACCGATAAAAAATGTACGTTTAATAAACTTAATAACTTAATTTATTTAACTGTAATCAATGCAAAATTAAACAATGTCAATCAAGCAATAAAATCATAACGATGCATGCATTTAAATAAGAGACTCCAATAAATTGATTAATTTAGAATGTCATGCATTTATTGCAAACTCACTATTTGGTTAAAAAAGAAAATAAATTTATTTATTTCAGCTCTTGGGAGTTAAATTTTGTGAAATTGGCTATGGCCTGAGTGAAAAACAAAGATCAATACTAATAGCAAATTATTATTATCAGTAAATAAACAATACAAACGTCTAATTTGCCAATTTAATGTTTATAATTTGAACAATTTTACATTTTCAACTAGCTCTTTTATATAATACATTTAAAACTTTTAAATAAAAATGTTGAAATGCATTTGCTTAAAGAGCTCAAAAAAAAGGACATTATAAAATTGTGAAAGAGCAGTTCGAGTTTCGGTGTCCTGGGCCAGTTTTTCTTTCTTACTCATGCGATTTTCTTTTCGCTTCTTTTTTTTGGCATCGCTGGACTTTAACAAGCGGCTCGTTAACGGCAACCGCGCAATTACACTCGAAACGCTTTAAATTTTAAGTGCTGCCCGAGTATGTGCTCTGCGTTTGGGTTTGAGTTTGAGTTTTGGCCGGGTGTCGCACCTGTTGGCGACGTTCTGCCAGCCAGTTTTCCACGCTGCCAGCCAGCGAGCCACTCACTCGACGCGCTCGGCCATTGTGGGGCTAATTGCCTGGTGCTTCGAGCTCTCTCGAGTTTCCCCCTTTCCCCGGCCACTTTCCCCACACGTGAGAGTGTGTGTGGTGTGTGAGTGAAAGCGGCGGGAAGCGAGCCTTGCCCGCGGCTCTAAATTAATCAAAAATTGTTTTGCCATATTACTTTGGCAGCCGACATTTGGACGGAGCCAACAAGCCAGCGAAAGACGTCCGAGAATTCCTTCAATTAATGTGTTATAAATTGTGCAGCACGAGCACTGAAAGAAATCATAAAATCATTGAGTAATCTATAATCTAAGAGATTAACTAAATATCAAATAAATATTTTAATGCTATTGACTTTTGATACTTTTCCGATTTAATAATTTTAAATAAATAAAGTGTATAATCTATAATCTAAGAGATTAGTTAAATATCAAACAAAAAACACTGATTATGATGAATACCATTTTTATTAAAATTTACTTTAATGCTTTTATATATTGACACTCTTTTGATGCTCTTCCGATTTAATGATTTAAAATACAACTGCATTCCCGTAGTTATTTTTCCTGTGTGAGCATATCCTGAGCTTCTTTCCGGTGTTTTCGTTTCGATTTTTGCCCATTTAATTTCGTGCAAAATGGAGGGACCGGCACTTCCCGCTGGCCTTAAAAATTGCTGTACTATGTTTTCTTTGGGCCACTTCCGCTTGCCTTGGGCTTCGCATATTTTTCTTCGACTGGTCTGTGTAATTTTAATTCTTCGAACTCTGACGCTTATTTGTCTGTATTTTCGTTTTAATTTTTTTTTTTTTGTTTTATATATTTTACTGGTATTTTTTTAGCCGGCGGCGAAAGAGCATTATTGCAAGTGGTGTCCAGTCGCACTCGACGGATGGAAGCAGCAAGCTCAAGGACTTTGATGGACGTTCGCCCATTTATTGCTCATATTTCATATTTGCCACATTTTCGCTTTTGCAAATGAAAATGAAATTTTTAATAAAAACGATTCGCGTTGTTTTCATTGCTGTAAAAGCTGCCGCTGCAGCAGCAGGAAGCTGATGCTGATGCTGAAGCAGGAGCAAAAGCTGAAACGGCTTCTGCTGCTGATGTGTAATATTTAACGAGGGGATATATTCTTGGCATTTTCATTTCGCCCGAAAGTCCCTTCAGCAGCAGAATGCTAGTAGCAGCAGCAGCAGTAGTGGTAGTGCACAAAAAATTGCCAGTTGATTGAACCAGGGAGTCGGGAGCGTGATAAAGGGGCTGCGGAAGCGAAGGGGATCGCACAGGATAGATGAAGTGCCAGCTAAGCAGGTGTCTGGCCATCAACTAACGCACATCCTGTCCCTGGCCGAATGCAACAATTAAATTTCAGCAAGGACACCCGTTGGCTATCGCCACCACAGCATAGTCCATTGTGATAAATGGACGGGAGCGGGCGGAGCAGGACATCGCTTTGTTGCAGCTGCAATTTAGGTGAGTGAAGCAGATTTACCGCTGCAGCTCCGGCCAGCCATTGTCCACTCCCACACACTCCCCATCCCACTGTGCCACCATGCCACCATGCCACCTTGCCACCATGCCACCTTGCCACTAACCCTCCCGAGAACCACCTGGGCTCCATTGATTCGTAATGCTGGTGCATGGAAGGCGGGAGCGGAAGTGCTTCCAGGGATGCAATAGCTAAGCTCTGCGAACTGGCTCTCAAAGCGAACCTCGTGGCTCCCCGGCTTATGCAACAGCTTCTGAAAAGTCGACATTGACTTGCAGAGAGCAAAAATATTTAAGTCTAGGGTGTCACAGAAACTTCCGATGGTTGTCGGAACTGTTGGTTTGAAATCTAATCGAAAAATACCTGGATGTCAAAGAATTTATTGATTTATTAATGTGTTTTAAAGCATATTCTTCGGTTGATTTTAAAACTGTTAATTAAAGTTATGAAGGTTTTAAAAAAGGTCTTTTAAAGAATACTTTTTTAACTTCATTTATTTTCTTAAAATCTTTGCAATATTTTTGGCAGTTAAAATACTGTATTTAAGTAGCTTAAAGCTGCCAAAGAAATGAACAGAAAATTAATAGGAAAATGGTCATACGTATATATAAATAAATAACTTATGTATATAGCTTCAGATATAGTCTAGAATAAAATATAGTATTTACTTGTATATTAACTATTTATTTATTTATTTATCTAAAGCTATCTAAACAGTTAGTGTTAAACTAAGAGCTAACGTTTCGTTACTTAAAATTTTAAAACAGCATTTATTTGGTAAATTTTGGTAAATCGTTTTAATCAAGGCAGAAATAATATTAGCCTAGGGGTATTGGGTCTATTGCGATGAAGAAATTTTAAGCCAACAAGAGAGAACGCTATAGTCGGGTGCCCCGACTATCAGATACCCGTTACTCAGGTAAAGGGAGTGCGAGGGAGATGGAGATAGAAACTTTAATCACGCATAACTTTTTAACGAATGGTCCGATTTGAAAAATTTCTTCTACATTTCGATAGGTATTGATAAACACAATAAAACTGCATTTTTACTTTTCCGAAATATTTAAATTTTTAAAATCGTATATAAGCGATTGTGGGCGTTAAAGGGGGCGTGGCACCTTTTTGAAACAAACTTGCGCTGCGTAGGAACTCCTAGAATCTACATGCAAAATGCGAATCTTCTAGCTTTTATAGTTTCCGAGATCTCAGCGTTCATACGGACAGACAGACGGACAGACAGACGGACAGACGGACAGACGGACAGACGGACAGACGGACATGGCTATATCGACTCGGCTAGTGACCCTGATCAAGAATATATATACTTTATAGGGTCGGAAACGCTTCCTTCTAGCTGTTACATACTTTTGCACGAATACAATATACCCTTTTACTCTACGAGTAACGGGTATAAAAATGGAAGATATGCCTTGTTTGCCTTTTAACTCTAAGTGTGTTAGCTTCTTCCCAGTCAATGTCATTAACATGACACTCGGTTGAAGGAAAGGGGATAAAACCTTCATCTGGAGTGGGTGGCTTGGCACACATTATATGGCACATTTACTCATCAAGATGCAACAACTTTCCTAATTGAATGTCATATGACTGACATTATGCCTGATGTGCCCTGTGCTGTCTTCCCTCGTTCCGCTCAATGTCCTGGCTGATTTTGCTCGGATGTTTCAGCTGCTGCGACTTACTCACGTGTGAAATTAATTTGTAATGACTATGTGTCCCAGGCAGCGCCATTTGCATTTGCGAGGGAGCATCTTCCATTTTGTGATGCAGATTGACCCCAGCACCCAAGTGGCAATTGGTTCAAGCCAGTCAGGATGCAACCGCCCCAGCCGAAGAATGGGCGGTTCAACTTTCCGCCTTTCGGCCCTCTTTCGAAAGTTACAAAGCCCGGACAAGTTTTCTCGGCCCACGTCGGCGGACGCATTAAACCTTTCGCCGAAACTTTGCTGGAACTTAATTTCGTAAATTGTTCGCCAATTCTTCTTCGAATTGCAATTACTTTGTGATTTCGAAAGTGGCAGAAAGTTTTCATTCATTTCATACTGTAACGTTTCGATTCGTTCCGTTTCGTTGGGACGAGTGCGATTCGAAATGCATTGAAACTGCGGCCAACTTAAATTGGAATTGCATTAGCAGGAGGCGCAGCACATGCAACTCATTTCCGACTAAGTGCGGAACCCTCCTAACCGCCGATCATCCGCACTCCCCTTCCCATGAAGGTTAAGAGCCACATAGAATCCGCCACTGTGGGGGCCAGAAAAGAGTTGAAGACAAATTTTGACCGAAATTGTGTAAGACATACAAAGTCGAGTATGCCTCGAAACTAAAGGCAGAGTATAGGGCAAGCAAGTCTCGAACGCACTCTCCTTAGTACAGTCGACCAAGCGGGAATAAGCAAAAAGAAGGAAAAGAGAAAATCAAGACTTTGGTAAAATTCCGCTGAAGTTTGACAACGTCGCGTTACCCAGGGAGACGAGTATCAGCTAGCTAGATCACTCACTCGTATGAGCGTACTCGCATAGTGTGTTCTCGCTCGCGCAACACCGATAGTGCGTAGAGAAGGAAATGTGAATGAGAACTGGAAGGATTCCGTTACTCTAAGCTTAGCGACGATGCGTCGATGCAGACGGCAACGCGTGCCAAAGCGTTCACTTCATTTCAAATCGTCAAAGAAGACGCACGTTAACGCTGCGCTAGCCAAAGTGTTTCATAGAGAGAGCTGTACAACTCGTGACTGTGAAGAATTACTTATAATTAACTACAAATAACCTAGAGTGTTTTAGACCAGCCACAGGTAAATACCAGTAATACGATCAGGTCAGTTGAGTGAATTGTTATTTAGTTGCAGTAGGCCAAGAATACTACGGGAGTGTACGTCAAAGCCGGCCAGTGAGACAGGGTTTTCCCAGACTGGTCGGTAGACAAAGAGAGGATCTGCGATTTTTGACAAACAACCTGCGCGACTCCAAAGCGAAAAGCGAGCCACGCGCGGCACACCTACAGACTGCGCGACTCCAAAGCGAAAAGCGAGCCACGTGCGGCCACGAAGATTTTGAATCATCCAGAACTTTGGAAGGTTATTGAGCTAACTGTGATCTCATAACCTCACCAGCGCACGCCACGTGCGGCCACGAAGATGTAGAATCATCCAGAACTTTGGAAGGTTATTGAGCTAACTACAATCTCATAACCTCACCAACGCACGCCACGTGCGGCCAGACTACATAAAAGGAGAAAAGGCGCCAAACGTGCGGCCACGATGTAACTCCGCTAATGCGACAGAAGTAAAGAAAGAAGGCGTGATCACTCTAGGCGATCATGCTTCAGCACCACTAGGAGAAGAGCCGGAGAAACCTGGGATACCATGCATGTAGAGCGCTATCCACGAACAGTATCCAAAGGAAGGTCACAGGAATGAGATTTGAGATTTAAAGACGTGATGTGACAATTTCAATTAATTAAATATTTTTATATATATATATAGATATTAGGAACTTGATTGGACGATCTAAATTTGAGTTCGTCAGTAATTGGTAGAGTCATTTGTAAATTCCAATCGTGCAAACCACACACGCTCGTTCCATCAGGAAATCATATTTTCTAATATCTTTGCATGGAGTAATCAACTACAGCATCTTCGATGGGCCCAACGAATCTGCTTCTACGGAATCGTACGTAAGTCAAACAGAAACTTGATATTATATTTCCTGACTGATATATTTGGGGATAAGCATGTGTGTGTCGATGCGAAGGATAGGATGTTTGCGAATGCATTAAGTTTGTATTTTATAGTCTTTTTCTAATATAATTATATCAATAAGGAAAACCATATATATATATAAAAGTAATGACGTAGCTTGAATGAGAAACAATTGATTTAAAATGACAGAACGCACTAAAGGCGCGAAAAGTAATATTTTGTTTGATAAAGTAAACTTTGAATGGAAATACAATGATGTCTAAATAACTTGAGATTCCTAGGTCCATTGCTTGGATTATAATGCTGCTGTTACATAGATTTAATAAGTAAATATGTAAATAAATTGAATAAGGGATAACCGCAAAATTTATCACGTGTTATCAAGGTAGGGAGGGTATAGAACGGGGAGTGAATAACACCTAGCTTCCCCGAACTCTTATTATGTTGTTTGATCCGCTTAGCCTTCACAGTCCGTCCGCTTGTAAAAATGTCCGTTCACATCCTTGATTTGTTTGGAACCTGTTAGAGTACCGCTTAGTGCACTTAAAACTTTCTTTATTTGTGGGACAGTGTACATCATATAGAGGACGAGGAAAGAACCCCACCCCATCCGACGAGTTTAGTACCGAGCAACGCTAGAAGTGCACGACTCCGAATCCTCTATACACTGGATGGTCCGTACCTCCGGTGCTGTCTACTACATAAAATATAAGAAATGGCGCCCAACGTGTGGGGCCCGAGGAGCTTAATTTCAATCGAAAAGTATTTGAGGCAGTCTAGTTTCACTTACGAAAGCCCTAGGTACCGAAACCACCAAGAAGTTCGTAAATTTCATAGTGCAGGACGCTAGGTGAAGCTTTAGCCTCACGATATTGCTTTAGTAAATTTTAGTATTTTGTTAGTAGATTCAGCTTAAGCTTAATTTTGTTTTCCTTGTTGTTTGAGGCTCACTAGAAATTTGATGTCTGGAACTGCGACCGCAGTCCGAGAACTTACGGACTGGGACGACCGCACAAATCTAGGAAGCAGTGCAATAAGTAGAATTCAAAATTAACATGAGTCAGAAATTTTCTGTGGATAAAGGTGAAGAGAACTAGGTTTCTAGGAATTGCGATTGTATTTCGAGTCTTTACGGAATAGTCGACCAGAGCCAACCGTTCACTTTATGCCTCGTTTTCAGCAATTTTTCGTTTAACTTGTTTTAGAAAGCTGGTAGTCTGTTCTAGGAAATGCAAAGCATTGGAGAAACTTCGATCTTTGACCAGAATAAGAAACGCCACTTGAGAGACAAGAGTTCAAAAGTATTTTGATTTAATTAAATTATTGTTTTCGGCTAAAGATCAAGGAACATTTAAGAGTTTATTTATGTAACATGCAAGCAGTTGTAAAACCAAGCATGGACCAAAATTAATATATTTTATTTTGAAGTTTTGAAAAGTTTGTGAGTAAAAAAAAAAATGTCAGTACGTCACAGCAATCTCGATCTTTCGATCGCTGTGGATACCGAGATAATATCGTGTACAATTTGTACTCAGCCATTAATCGCGAACGATTTAACAGCGTCAACACCATGTGGTCACACATTCCACCACCAGTGTATCAGAGATTATGTGCTGGAGTCAAATGTATGCCCTATTTGCAACCATGGATGTACGGTACAACAATTATCCTTGTCGAACAACAACCTGTTAGCAGAATTGTCAGCTGCTGAAGGGAGGACAGGAGAAGTTAATGTAGCAAACAATAACTTACCGGCCAGCAGGAACGCGAATAGGGGCAGAACAGGAGGTAGAAGAGGTAGAAATGCAGGACATCAGAGAGGTACAGCACCCAGTACCGGTATGACACTTAGATCCAACCGAAACCAACCAGTGGTAGAGACTTCCAGGACAGAGAACTTGGAGGAGATAGACAGAGTAGTTCGTACGGCAATACAAGCGCAGCAGCAAAGCCTTAGACAAGAACTGTCTGAGCTAATTAGGTCGCAGATAGCAAGCCTACAAATTGGTAGTTCAGTTCAAACTCCAAATCGGAGGATGACAGAGAATCAGGGACCAGCAGAAGCTCATTCTGCAGGAACTGTGTATCAGGACATTCGTCTAAATACTCAGCGTGTAGATAGATCGCTTTCTTCGATACAGCCAGATAAGGTGCCGAATATTATTCAAAGCTGGCACATCAAGTTTGATGGATCCAAGGACGGTTTACAAGCTGAGGAATTTCTTTATCGAATACAAGCATTGGCTCAACAGAATTTAAATGGAGATCGTCAACTTTGCGATAACTTACATTTATTTTTCGTCGGCAAAGCTAGTGAATGGTACTGGAGATTTCACCGAATGTATCGTCAATTTAATTGGGTAGAATTTTGCAGAGAATTTCGAAATAAGTTTAAAGAGAGTGATACGGATATGGATATTTGGGAATCCATAAACAGCAGGCGTCAAGCAGATAAAGAACCATTTGAGGAATACCAATTTCAAGTGGAAAAGCTAGTTGCTCGCCTGGGCAATCCACTCTCAGAAGAATCGTTAGTTAGACTTCTCATACGACATGCGAAGCCATCTCTTCAGTATGAACTTATGCATTTACGCATAAACACCTTAGCCAGTCTTAGAGAAGAAATCAGGACTCACGAGCAGTTTTGCAAGCAAGTGAAAGCTCAACCAGTAAAGGGTAGCCTTCAGTCACGCGCGTTTGTCTCTCAGATAGAGTCGGATCGTGGAGACAGCGAGGCAGCTGAAATAGCCGCGATACGCAGGCAATTTAAGTGTTGGAATTGTGATCAGCTTGGACATCGTTTTGATGATTGTCTTGAAGTTCGTACTATCTTTTGCTATGGATGTGGGATGAAGAACACCTACAAGCCCAAATGCCAAAAGTGCAACCCTTCGGAAAACTATCTGATGGATGCGCCGGTCAAAAACCACGCGTCGCATCCGAGGCAGTAAAATCCGATAGTGGTACCCAGACCGAACCATACGTAGAAATAAACCCAGATATGTCTTATAAACTACCTGATGGAGCAGCATCGGTTATCGCTGATCACTTACAACCGTATCATGTTAGAGCAGCGAAGTATGCAGATGCGAGGAAACGAATCTTTGGAGACGTTAGTTCTTGTGATTTTATTGAGAAAACCAGACGTTCAACGGATCGGATGCGTAGATTCTGGAAGAAGGTTAGAGGAAACCGAAAGAAGTTGATTTCCGCAATTTTTATGAACTCTGACAGTCGACTTTATACGGATATAAATATTGGTAATCATCAATATGTAGCTCTGTTGGACTCAGGCGCGTCCATAAGTTGCATCGGTGGCGCAGCCGCTAAAGAATTAGGGCAGCATCCAAAAGTAAGCAAGTGTTCCGGCAGAATTCGAACCGCTAACAACGCCGAATGTTCAGTTGAAGGAAAGCTTGAGTGTGAAATTAGCTACCGCGAATTTACGAAGCCGGTAGAGTTTTTTATAATCCCAGATCTCAAACAAGACGTATATCTTGGGATAGATTTCTGGCGTGACTTCGGCTTACTCAGTAAGATAGTCGATGACAAGCAAGCAGTCTTAGAGCTAGATGTAGGCCGAGAAGACGACGCTGTGGAAATGCCCAACGTGCATTTATTGTCAGTAGGACAGAAAGAAAGACTAGATGCAGTTATTGCCAAGTTACCGTCTTACGAAAAGGATGGACTTGGTCGAACTCACTTAATGGAACATTGTATCGATGTTGCTAACGCAAAACCAGTTAAGCAACGCCACTGGCCAATTTCACCAGCCAAAGAAAATCTAATGTTTTCTGAGTTAGAAAGTATGCTAGCGTTAGGCGTGATCGAAGAGTCTAAAAGCCCATGGAGCAGCAACTGTGTTCTTGTCAAGAAAGAAACAAAGGTTCGCTTATGTCTCGATTCCAGAGAGGTGAATAAGCTAACTGTAAAAGATGCTTACCCACTACCTCATATAGATGGGATACTAAGTCGATTACCTCCTGCACGCTTCATCACTGGTCTCGATATGAAACACGCATTCTGGCAAATACCGCTTGAAGAGAAATCTAGACAATACACCGCTTTTACAATACCTAACAGGCCTTTATACCAGTACAAGGTTATGCCTTTTGGTCTTTGTAATGCAGCTCAAACCTTGTGTAGACTAATGGATATAGTTATACCCGCGAAGTTACGAACTAGAGTGTTTGTATACTTGGACGACCTGTTAATTTTATCTGACAATTTTGATTCACATATGGAACTTTTAGAAGAAGTTGCGATGCACCTTCGCAAGGCAAATCTGACGATCAACATAGCCAAGTCGAAGTTCTGTATGACTGAAATCAAGTATCTAGGTTTTATAATAGGATATGGTGAACTTAAAGTTGATCCAGGCAAAGTTAGCGCGATTGAACAATTTCCGACGCCAACCACTGTCAAACAGCTACGTAGATTTTTAGGTTTAGCGGGCTGGTACAGGCGTTTTGTGGATAACTATGCAACGATTGCCGTTCCTTTAACAGACTTGCTAAAGAAAAACAATGTCCTTACTTGGACTGAAGAAGCAGATGAAGCGTTCAGCCAGTTAAAATCCAAACTAGTATCATCACCGATCTTAAGAACACCAGATTTCGCGAAGCCATTTGTATTGCTTTGTGACGCAAGTTTATATGGTCTAGGTTGTGTTTTAGCTCAAGAGAACGAAGATGGAGTCGAACTGCCAATAGCGTATATGTCGGAGAAGCTAACGAAGCCTCAGCGAAACTATTCAGTCAGTGAATTAGAGTGCTTAGCAGTTATCAAGGGCATTAGCAAATTCAGAGCATACATCGAGGGACAAGACTTTTGTGTTATTACTGACCATGCCGCGCTGCAATGGTTGATGAGACAGAAGGACCTGACAGGACGCTTAGCGAGATGGTCAATACGACTACAGGGGTTCTCATTTACGATTAAGCATCGCAGTGGATCTCAAAATGTGGTTGCTGACGCATTGTCGCGTCGCGAAGTAGAGGTTGTGTCTGAGATAAATGATGGAGGACCGATGATCGATCTGGCGTCGAAGGAGTTTCAATCAGAACAGTATGACGAATTGAGGAAGCAAGTTCAAAATAACCAATCACGTCTTCCTGATCTCAGGGTCGTGGACGATTTTGTATACAAAAGGACCGAACCAGCTAGGGGAAATTTGTTGCATAATGAGGAGTCATGGAAACTTTGGGTTCCCATTAATCTTGTTGACGCAGTCTTAGCTCGAGCGCATAACGCACCTGACGCTGCACATATCGGCATGAATAAGATGATTGACAAGATCAGACGGTATCTATTCTGGCCAGGAATGGTGACGCAAATACGCAATTATGTGTCGGAGTGTTCCGTATGTAAATCAACAAAGAGCCCAAACCGAGTTCTTAGACCACCTATGGGTAGACCGATGACTTCTGATCGACCTTTTCAAAAGCTCTATATGGATCTTCTTGGTCCATATCCAAGGTCCAAGAAAGGAAATATAGGTCTACTGATAGTCGTTGACCACAGCACAAAGTTTCATTTCTTACAGCCATTACGAAAATTCACTTCCGAGAGGATTTGTGAATATTTGGAAAAGCAAGTATTTTATACTTTCGGAGCGCCAGAAACCGTGTTGACAGATAATGGATCGCAGTTTAAATCAGGGTATTTTAAAGCGTTTCTTACTCGATTTGGTGTAAAACACGTTTGTACAGCTATCTATTCGCCACAGGCTAACGCGAGTGAGCGAGTGAATAGATCTATTTTAGCAGCAATCAGAGCTTACGTAGGCACTGATCATACAAACTGGGATGTAAACATCGACGCAATAAGCGCGTCAATGAGATCTAGCGTTCACAGGAGTACCGGATTTTCCCCGTATTTCCTTTGTTTTGGACAAAACATGATAGCCAACGGAGAGGACTACGAGTTGCTTAGGAATTTAAATCTTTTGACCGACGATGTGGTGCTAAAAAGAGCCGACATGTTGCAAGTAGTACGCCAACAGGCCAAAACGAAAATTTCGGAGTCACACGCAGCAAATGCTAGGATATATAATTTACGTAGTCGATCGGTACATCTGAAGGTCGGAGATACCGTGTTCGCCCGCAGTTTTGCTCAAAGCAATGCTGGGAAGAGATTCAGTAGTAAGTTAGCCCCGGTCTTCATAAAGGCAACGGTCGCAAAGAAGATCAGCCCGACGTACTATGAGCTGCAGAATGAAGCCAAGAAATCATTAGGCGTATATCATTTAAAGGATATAAGAACGTAAAAAGCCCATGAGGTAACTCACAGTGCCCTTTTTCAGTTAACCCTTCGGCGAGGCGTTACTCTGGCTGAGTTAACTGTGGTGTGGGGGCCAGAAAAGAGTTGAAGACAAATTTTGACCGAAATTGTGTAAGACATACAAAGTCGAGTATGCCTCGAAACTAAAGGCAGAGTATAGGGCAAGCAAGTCTCGAACGCACTCTCCTTAGTACAGTCGACCAAGCGGGAATAAGCAAAAAGAAGGAAAAGAGAAAATCAAGACTTTGGTAAAATTCCGCTGAAGTTTGACAACGTCGCGTTACCCAGGGAGACGAGTATCAGCTAGCTAGATCACTCACTCGTATGAGCGTACTCGCATAGTGTGTTCTCGCTCGCGCAACACCGATAGTGCGTAGAGAAGGAAATGTGAATGAGAACTGGAAGGATTCCGTTACTCTAAGCTTAGCGACGATGCGTCGATGCAGACGGCAACGCGTGCCAAAGCGTTCACTTCATTTCAAATCGTCAAAGAAGACGCACGTTAACGCTGCGCTAGCCAAAGTGTTTCATAGAGAGAGCTGTACAACTTGTGACTGTGAAGAATTACTTATAATTAACTACAAATAACCTAGAGTGCTTTGGACCAGCGACAGGTAAATACCAGTAATACGATCAGGTCAGTTGAGTGAGTTGTTATTTAGTTGCAGTAGGCCAAGAATACTACGGGAGTGTACGTCAAAGCCGGCCAGTGAGACAGGGTTTTCCCAGACTGGTCGGTAGGCAAAAAGGGAGGATCTGCGATTTTTGACAAACAGACTGCGCGACTCCAAAGCGAAAAGCGAGCCACGCGCGGCACCCCTACAGACTGCGCGACTCCAAAGCGAAAAGCGAGCCACGCGCGGCCACGAAGATTTTGAATCATCCAGAACTTTGGAAGGTTATTGAGCTAACTGCAATCTCATAGCCTCACCAGCGCACGCCACGTGCGGCCACGAAGATGTAGAATCATCCAGAACTTTGGAAGGTTATTGAGCTAACTACAATCTCATAACCTCACCAACGCACGCCACGTGCGGCCAGACTACATAAAAGGAGAAAAGGCGCCAAACGTGCGGCCACGATGTAACTCCGCTAATGCGACAGAAGTAAAGAAAGAAGGCGTGATCACTCTAGGCGATCATGCTTCAGCACCACTAGGAGAAGAGCCGGAGAAACCTGGGATACCATGCATGTAGAGCGCTATCCACGAACAGTATCCAAAGGAAGGTCACAGGAATGAGATTTGAGATTTAAAGACGTGATGTGACAATTTCAATTAATTAAATATTTTTATATATATATATAGATATTAGGAACTTGATTGGACGATCTAAATTTGAGTTCGTCAGTAATTGGTAGAGTCATTTGTAAATTCCAATCGTGCAAACCACACACGCTCGTTCCATCAGGAAATCATATTTTCTAATATCTTTGCATGGAGTAATCAACTACAGCATCTTCGATGGGCCCAACGAATCTGCTTCTACGGAATCGTACGTAAGTCAAACAGAAACTTGATATTATATTTCCTGACTGATATATTTGGGGATAAGCATGTGTGTGTCGATGCGAAGGATAGGATGTTTGCGAATGCATTAAGTTTGTATTTTATAGTCTTTTTCTAATATAATTATATCAATAAGGAAAACCATATATATATATAAAAGTAATGACGTAGCTTGAATGAGAAACAATTGATTTAAAATGACAGAACGCACTAAAGGCGCGAAAAGTAATATTTTGTTTGATAAAGTAAACTTTGAATGGAAATACAATGATGTCTAAATAACTTGAGATTCCTAGGTCCATTGCTTGGATTATAATGCTGCTGTTACATAGATTTAATAAGTAAATATGTAAATAAATTGAATAAGGGATAACCGCAAAATTTATCACGTGTTATCAAGGTAGGGAGGGTATAGAACGGGGAGTGAATAACACCTAGCTTCCCCGAACTCTTATTATGTTGTTTGATCCGCTTAGCCTTCACAGTCCGTCCGCTTGTAAAAATGTCCGTTCACATCCTTGATTTGTTTGGAACCTGTTAGAGTACCGCTTAGTGCACTTAAAACTTTCTTTATTTGTGGGACAGTGTACATCATATAGAGGACGAGGAAAGAACCCCACCCCATCCGACGAGTTTAGTACCGAGCAACGCTAGAAGTGCACGACTCCGAATCCTCTATACACTGGATGGTCCGTACCTCCGGTGCTGTCTACTACACCACAGAACTTTGCGCTTTAGCAACTTCTGGGGGAATGCACGGAAAAAAACAAGACTTGCGATCAAATATATATTTATAATATAAAATAGTTTTTAGACCTTCATTAATTTCCGTTTTCTTTCGAATGATAAAGATTGGCTGAAGCTGGGAAATGGATATAGACAAACCCATTGTGCTGAGTTCCTGGAAATTTGAGCTCAGGGCCGGGAATCGTGAGCTCGAAAAAGTGCAATTTACACCGAGAAAAATGAACACCTTTTTTTAGTTTGATTTTGACTAACTAGCACCGATCATATATATATATATATATACATTTCAATCATAATTTTATTTTACTTTACAATTTAATAAATTTTTTTGCCTCCTTAATATTTTCCATTTAATTTAAAATAAAATGTTGTTAAATTTGTGTTATCTATTTTCAATAGAATTGGTGTCAAATAATTTAGAAGACGTTGTACGAGTAATTATACTTCGAATCAAATACTACTTGGGGACTCAGATTACCGAGCTGTGGAAACACTTTTTCAGATTGTGGAGATCAAAGGTGCTCACCTTAATATTAAATTACAAAAATCTATGAATATTACTCGGTATCTTTTCGACATGGTGACACAAAAGTATGGCATCGTGAATTTTATTCCTGCAAGCGTCGACAGGGTCTACAGTTCAACCCTTCTTGGTCTAGGTGTAGATGGCATAAAAATATTTAAGTTATTTCTTGAGGTCGGATCGAAGACCCACCAATAATAGAATTTAATTTCAGTGTGCTTATGCCCGGTGCGCCCCACAGACAACAGGTGAAATTGGCACAATCTGCACACCGCACGCTACGAGAGGCGGTGGGTGGAGCGGTGGGCAGGCCGAAGAGTTGCTGTCAAGGACGTGGCCAGGACGACCAGCGAGCCGAGGAGCCAAGAGCCGAACAGCAGAGGAGCCGGACGGACAAGTGCAACCCGAGACGGGCGACGCAAATTGCTTCAAACACCTTGGCAGGCGGCTGGAAAAATTGGAACTGAGCAGACAACTTAAAGCGCAAAAGGCAGGACAAGTAATAGAAGATGTTGAAAGGACGAGGAGCCGGGACGGAGGACATTGCTTGTCTACTTAAAAGAACAGCGGCAGGGATGCGGTAACATGGGAGAATAAAAAAAAGGGGCAGGTAGGCTTTGGTGGGCGGTGGCATAAGCATGCCAAGCTGGCAAAGCGTATTAAAACACAAAGCAGCATCATTAAATGTTAAAAGTTGCCCTTGGCGAAATGGGGGAAGAGCAGCAATCGCAACTACAAGTGCCCAGCCCCGGCAACAACAACCACTTTAAACCAGAACAACAACAACAATCGGCGGTGGGAGTAGAAAAAATAATGCAGAGCGCGCAAGGACAATAACAATGCAAGAGGGAAATTGCGCAAGCATCAAGTGCATTACTCAGGTGATTTCGCCAAAGAGCCGTACAACGAAAAAAAAAAAAACGGAGAAAAACACAATGCAAATGAAAATAATTCCCCAGACGCAGGCCAAAGTCAAACAGCGATCCGTTAATAATTATAATTGAAAATGTGCAACAGAAACGGGGCGAAAATGAAATGCCTTTCAGGCATTTCCAAGGCATGCCGTTGCGTATACGCAACGTATGCTGCCGTTGCCGCCATTGCATCAAGGCATCTTTCTGGTGATTGCGATTACTCGGATAATGCCAGCGAGCTGGGAAATCCACCACAAAGCAGCGGCAATCAGCAGGGGATTTCCTTGCCCAAATGCATTTTGGCCAAGAGCCAGCGGGCTAAGAGCCGTAAGTGAGCCATTGTCTTTGCCGTGTCGTTTGTTGTTTGAAGGCTAACACTTCCATTTCATTTGGCAGCACCGCCTTCCTCACCCACTTTCACTTTACCTAACTGAAAAACAAAACTTCGATTACGAATGCATCCCAAGGACTTGCAATTAACTCGGCCCCTCACGGCAAAGTCCCTTGATTTTTTTCGTAATTCAAAGGTTCTTACCTGCGACAAATTTTGTGACGAATTTCATTCAGAGGCACTGAGAACAGCACGGCGAGAAATATCAACGAGTGAACTTATCTCTTCTCTTATTAAAAAAATATTGATGGGAATTAAACTATTGAGGTTTTCCAGCAACAAGGCCTTAATTTTTTTGTAGTCAGCTGCTAAAAAATATAAAATGAATGAATGATTAAAACTTAAGATATTTTATATCTTATGCTGCGATTATGTACTTATAATTTTAAACTCTAACCAATAAATAAAATGCAATGCACAAAACCTATTTGTTAACACATAATCTGTGTCATTTACAATTTAAGAATATAAATATATTCAAAATATCTATTGATACTTATTCAATAAAATGGAAATTGAACTAGGAATATCAAACTCGAAATCTTTTCACCAAGTGAAAGTGGGAGTGAAAGTAGCAGCGAAGGTCGACCACAGCGTAAGGCGATTTTGGCCAGGTTAAGTTGCTTTTGTTCCCACCAACTAGCACTGAGCCAAGCGCCACCTTACCCACTTCGCAGGTACCAGTTTCAGCCTTGAGCAGGACAATAAAATCCGCGCAGTGGCAAGTGGATCTGCGTTGAACGCAGCCAGTGTAATAAAAAATGTATGTAAGTGAGTGGAAAGAAGGGAGGATGAAAACGCGATAAACGAAAGGTGTTTGCCCTAGAAATGAAATTAAATTTCCTTCGCTAATATATTAATATTTTTGTGTACATTTTGTATTCAACGCCGGGCCATATTAAATGGCACTGAAAATGAGGTTCTGCCTAATCGTAAATTGGAAAATCAAATTTATGCTCGTCTTTAGCTGCTGTAATTATGTTGACTGTGAAACAATTTTATGGCAAATTGAGTTTTATTGGCAAGCAATGTGTGTCTGGGAGCTTGGCAGCCACCTTCGCCAAAATCCATAAATATATACAGCGTTTTCGGGTTGGGATTCTGGCCCAGCTGGCAGCTTTGAGTAGTTGTTGTCCTTATCAACGGCGTCAACAAAAAAGTTTGGCAAGAACATCTCACAAGTGGCGGGCCACACGTAGATACAAGTCCCCAAATGTGCCGCTGTGTATTTTGGATAACCTTTTGCTGCCGCTGGATTATGATGAGTTTTGCTTTTGCCCCTGCAAAAAAGAAAAAAAAGCTGGGGCCCAAGTCCCGGACTAAGGCTGAACTCGTAAATACCTTCATTATCGTTAAATCATGCTGAGTGGGAAAGATGGGGCATGGTGTGGGTGCCGGAGAATCCCTCAGCTCATGTCAGGCGTTGTCCTGCCCCGTTGCCTTTTATTTGCCCTTTATTTCGTTTCCCTCTGTGCGACGTGGCTTTGTGACTGGCTCATGTGGAGTTTTAAATAGATTTAAATGCGCATTTAAATGAAATAAATGAGCAACATTTCGCCACACTCTGCTTGAGATTTTCACAGGGCCAAGTTTGCTGAAAAAATCAGTATCCTTCAAATGTGGGCGTGGCCTCAACTGTGACCCAGTGAATCATTTACACTGCGAAGATCTCGCCTAATGGTCAAAGTTCAGCGAAATTTTTATATTCACGCTTAATAAACTGCCAAATTAATACACAATCAAGCCTCCGAGAAACAGAGAGAGAGCAATAAATAATCTACAAACAGAGGTAATATATTCCCTCTTCAAAGTGTAAACAAAAACAAAGGCAATCTTTGAGAGTCACAGTTGATGCAATACCTCTTGAAATTAAATAAACAACTAATTAAGGCCAATATTGATGGCGAGCTACCGAGTATTAAATTTTTAGAGAAGAGCTGACTCCTTGTAAAAATAAAAATAAATTGTAAGTACATAAATAAGCTTCTTTGATTAATATTTCAATATAAATGCATTCATCTTTAAGAGGGATTATTGGCTTATATTGATAAAATATATATACCCAATAAATGGTAAGCAATTGAATAGCTGAAACGAATGTTAGAGCAAACAAATGTAAGTGTGGGCGATATCAACGAAATTCAAATACTCTATCAAAGGTGGAAAACCGATGCTTTAAAAGCTAAAAACATACAAAATACGGACTTCAAATTTTTTCAACTCACCCGTCACGTTTATTTTTAATGGCTCTGAGGAACGAAGCCAAAACTTGATGCCATAAAAATGCAATTATATGAAAATTTATGATAAATTTCTTGCTGTTAATTACAAAATATTCATAAATTATCCCCTACATTTTTTTTAAGGAATTCTCAAAAAGAATTTTATTTATTATTACTGGTGATGTATTGCCGCGTGGGTATGAGTTTTTCGGCAATGTAAGAGTTCTGGTGGTGGAAACAAATTCTAATTAAAAACTCCAAGTTGGAAAAGTTTTTAGCCCAGGAATCTTTGCAACCGGCACCTGTTTAAGCCCGGCGTCAAAGCCGAAAAACTTAAGTGCTTAGAGCCAGACTTGGTTGAATGTAAATATAATTGCCACTAAAGTCCAAACTAGTAAAACTTTCTAATGCACAAAGTGTCGAAAAGTTCATCCATCAAATAAACATGAATGCACAATGTGTGAGCGAGCGTGTGTTGTCGAATTAGTTATGCATTCATTTTGTTTTATGAACTTTTTATAAGGTTTCGTCCTTTTGCGTTTGGTGTCAAATGAGTTGAGAAAAGAAATCAACCTTTGTGAGAAGTGTTTCGAGTCAAGAGTCAGTGCTCTCTGTTTACGCAAAATTTGTGTGGGTTTATTTTTAAACAAGAAATTTGAACAAAGAGAAGGGCCTTTTAGTGGTTCAGTTGAGATCGATCTGTCGAACCGAAATGTTTCTTAACGGGAAAGCACTGTTACTGTCCTTTGGCCTGGCCAACATCTTGTTGGCATCTAATCCGCTTTATATATTTCCACACGGTACAAATTACACTTTTTGCTAATCTGATACACATTACTAATTACTAATTGTTCTGCAGCAAGGACATCGATGGGAAGCTTAGGTATAGCTCTGATTATTGTCGCATCTGGAGTTCTACTTTTTGGAGAATTAATGGCCGCAAAAAAGCACAGGGCTAACATTATTCTATTTTGGCTATTGGCAACGTTAGTTTTCATGGGATCACAAATCATTGAAATTCAAGATACTTACCACACAAGTTTTCTTCGGTATTTGTATATCAGTGAGTACAATTAAATGTCTTTTTCCAATCTATTTATTAAACAAAACATTTTAGTTCTGCTTACAGTTATGGATGTGCTGACCTATAGAATCTATAACGAGGAGGTTAAAGCATTCACCTCAAATCCCGAGGAAATTAAAAATAAAAATGAAGTACCACAGCCTGCGGTACCAGTGGATCAGAACCCACCTCCATACGAAGTCAAAGCTCTTAATGTTCAGATTGCCTAAACGGAACAGTTTTCATTTACTTTTTTAATGTTCTTTAAACCTGCTTTGCACTAAAACCCCATATAAAGAAATGTATTATTAATACAATTTATAATTATGATGTTATCTGAAAAATATATTATTATTAATTATGCGTTGAGAATTTTACCTAAGTATTTAACCAATAAACTTCAAATGATTTCTAGTAAATATATGTGATAAAAAAATAACTGAGAAAATATTTGCCATAAATTGGGAGTAGTCTTGGTTCCTTTTATTTAATTAACCAAAATGATTTTAAGCGAAAAGGTCAGTGCAATAATATTCAGTAATATTCAAGACTTTAACTTTTAATAATTCTGAATTACTATTTTAAAACAAGCTTCTTATATATACATTTTTATAATTTTTTTAAAAATCGCTCACTTTTACTAAAAGGTCTCTTCTTAAAACTGATTGATTGGTCTGATGAAAAATGGCTGCTAAATGAATCACCCTAAAAAATAAAATCCCCATCCGGAAGAAGTTTTACTCTACAATAAGGCGAATGTTAATTGGAGGGATGAGAACTGTGGCTAAATTCGAGTAACAACTTGGCTAATTACAGTGAAAACTAACTACGAGTGGCAGCCTCATCAGCGGCCTCTCCCTTATGTGAGTAAATTTTAATTAAAAAATGTTTTTTTCACATGTTGTATCCCCCACCAGTTGCCACTCGAAAAGTTTTTGAAAAGTTTGTCAAATTGCACTCGCCTTCTTGAGCGAGTCAACAGTACGTTTTTGTTTTTTAGCTGCGTTTAATTAGGTTTGGCCAAACGCCGAAAAGAGGCAACTTATGTTTGGCTTTAATTATTATGCCTGAGCTGCTGGGCTGCGGAAAATGAATTTCTTGCATAAATTGTGAAGCCTGAAACCTCAAATTCCATCTGGCGGTGAATGTGAAAAGAAGCAAATAAAATCTAAGCTGACCAAGTGTCAGTCTGGCTTTTCCCCACGCCCCGTTGGCAGAATAGCATCGATCGATTTCCGTTTAATATCCCCATCATGATATGCTACCATGTTCTCTGGACTCACAAGTAAATACGTCAAATCATTGCGGCAATTTCGATGCGATTCGATTCGGTTTCGTTCGGCACGTATTTAGAGCCTGGCCTAACCAAGGGCCGAGCATAAAAATTATATTAAATTGGCATTAAAATCATGGCCTGGTCATTGCCAACAGCAACAACAGCAGCCACTTCAAATGACCATTAAAATAATAACCAGACCGCTCCGAGGACGGGCTTGTTTGGCAAAGGTCAAAGGCTAGAGACCACAATGTGTTCTTAAGCATGGGCAGCACGTGCTGCAATGAACTCGACCAACTCGAATCGACATACTTATGCAAATAGTCCCCGCTGCCTCGAATAGTGCCAAGAAGTTTCAGTTCGAAACTGCAATTCAATGGCCGAGTGGATAGTTCAGTTCCATCGGGCTTTAATGGATGCCAGATTTCATTTCCTGACAACTACTCGCGCAGATTAGGAGTACACTTGGAAACAGGAGGCTGATTATGGCATAATCTTTTGCTAGCATTATGACTAAATCTTATATCTTATTAGGCTATAAAAGAATTTAAAATATTATTATTTCTTTATTTCCTTTAAGCTGGTGTCATTTAAAAAATTGCTCTTGTGGTTGTGTTATAAAACTGAAAGCTGAAACAAGACTTGATTTAGACATTTTTTTCATTTTGAAAAGTAAAAAAAATATTGTTTAAAAATAGCTGATTAAATAAAGAACAGAAGATACATTTTAGACATGGTTTATTCATTCACTGCGATCCACATTCAGGACCTAATTTCTAGTAATATATTTTTCACAGTGCAGCTGTACCACTCAACTTGTCAACGGGGCGGCTGGGCATTAACTCATTAAGCGAACAACTCGCCATCAGCCCATTGAAGTTGTCGACATTGATTATGGGAATACCGCAGCTGGAGTTCAATTACACAAAATTAAAGTCCCGGCCGGTTGAAAGGTTTCGCCACTTCACGTGGCCATAAATTATGCAGCCAAGTATCTGACAGCCGAACCCAAAGTCGAAGTTCTAGTCGAAGCTGAATTCAGAGCAAACTAAACGCGATTATCTTAATTTATGCAGGGTCGGACGATGGGGGCTGGGTCGGTTTACTTATGCGTATCCGATGGTTTGTGCAGCCCTCGAAATAAATATAAATTGCAAAAACTGTCAAAGCCAAACAGTTCGAGGAGTCCGAGCTGGCCAAAAAGGGAATGCATTGGGCCGCAGCTCTTGGCCATCTTCATGTGTGTGTGTGTGTGTGTGTTCGTTATCGTATGGGGCTGTACAATAAAGAAATTTTTATCGCAGCCGCATTTGACATTTGAAGTATGCGCTACAAAATTTATTGTTGCTCCGTTGTTTCAATAAACAAGAACAACGACTGGGGCAACAAAAGGCGAATAAAAAGCAATCCATGGCACGGCGATAGCCCGAGTGGAGCACCCGATTGGAATTTCAATTTGAGCTTTTATCTTTGGGGCAGCCAACCGGGTGCTCTCCTTTGACATGCAAAGACAACGGAGAACGGAGCGATGAATAGGTGAGTGCTATACGTACCTGTTGGAAAATAGTTGCGCACGAGGAGGCTGTCAATGATTGTTTAAGATTGCTGCCGTAATTGTGTCGGTTGTTTGTTCCTGGACTATGACTGCCAGCAATCAGCTTATACATATTGCATGGCCATCCTGCAATAAAGCGATTCGCACACTCACAAGCACAACCCGGCCACAGACGGAATCGGAGCAGGGATGCGTGTCCTTCAGGCGATGGCTCACTGCTTATCCCCAGCACGTGCCCACTGCACGCCGGGAATAGTGCCACAAGGAGTATGGAAACACAGTGAAAAAGAGTCACATAACTCTTGACAGGGGTGCCGAGAAGCACCTTTATTTAAAATCTTCCTTACAAGTTTCTATATATTTTATTTTGATAGAGTGGCAGAAAGCTCTTCTTTTCCTTAAAATTTAATTTTAATTTTTACTACAACTTTAATTGCTTACAAAAATTAATGAATAAATAAAAACATAGCATTGCACATCATATTAAAAGATTTTAATCAATAAAGGATGTAAATAAAATGAGGTTCAAATTAGATTGCTTTAAAGCTTAGTAATATTTAACAATGTTTTGAATTCAAACACAAAATATAAATAACAATTTTTTTTTTTAGCAGTATTTTTTTCAAGACATAGTCTTCTATTCTTTAATACAGGCTAAAACTACATAAGAAAGAAAATATAATAAAATAAAATAATAAAATTTGGCCCAAAATAAAATGCTTATATTTTTATAGTTGGTCATAAATCAACAGAAATAATAAATTCTAAGTATTGTTATAATTGTCAGATATTTTTAAGTGCAATCTGCAGCGGCAGTTGCCACCTGCTGGTGTTCAAATCAACTCACACATATACATGCGTACCCATACAGACACAATCACACAGACTCACACAAAGCTGCCTGCAACGTGACGTCAATGCGAATGCGCTTCAAAATTGCTGCCGATGGTGCGTATACGCAATGCCGAAAACCATCCGCCCCGTTGCCCATTTGGCGATTCTTCTTTTACATAACAATGGCATTTACCGGGCGGGCGCTAAGTGTGACAATAAATTGTGCTGTCAACTTGTATTTATCTATATCGTGACCGTTTCCGGCGCCAGCGGGCCAAAGTTTTGTTAGGCGCCACAACAACAAGTGGCAAGTGGTGCAAAAAGAGGCTCGCTTTATTACCTTGATTCAGTCGCGTCCTTCGGGTTCATTGTCTCTCCTTCTCCCATCTTCCTACCCCGCCTGCCGTTTTGCATGTGTGCGTGAATCCTTTTTTCGGATTCTGCCTTCACTGCGAGTTCATATTAAATTCGTATGCCTCGCGTGTGCCGCACAAACAAATACCATCAAAAGGAAAAAGAGCCAGCCCGCCCGGCACAATGCAGCACCATCTCTGGGGCATAATTTGCGTTTAATGAATTGTGCAAAAAGATTTTTATTCACTTAGCCGCACACACACACATGCGACCGTAAGCCGCTTAGCGCCATTTTTGGTCTAGCAAATTGAAAAGCTGCATTACGGCTAAAGGTTCTTCTTCTATGCTCAGTCGGGATTACTTTCCGATCAATTATTTAGTCATTAGCGTTACAATAACCCACTATATGTACGACTATATATGTGACTCTGTGTTCGGGGAATTTGTTTGATCGATGAATGTGGACAAGGCAGAACTGACTAATTAAGATTAATTAGTGGAACGGAATTTTCAATTACAATTTTGGGGATTATTATCGACGCGGGCATTAAAGCAACTTTAAGAACGACCTCTGCCCACCCACACACACACACACTCGTAAAGAAGGGAAAATCTGTCAGTTCATCATTTCGAGTGCAACAACAACACGAACAATGCTTAACACCACATCAAGTTAAGATGATAGCCGTCATGACAACAACACACGCCAAACTTTTCAAGATACACAAAGAGTCGGAGCCGAAAAACGAGAAAAACTGGCGGCTGTAATTTACACGCTTTTCCCGGCCCAAGCCCGGCCAACCCCGCCCCCCGTCCTCCACCCTCCGTTGCCCTCCATCAACGTCAGGCAAACGCTTTTCCTGATAGCGGACATCCTTCCCCAAGCATTGCACACTATGGTATAAACGTACGCCTTTATCTGACGTCGAGATGCGTAAATGTGCGTGTGTCCCGCATTTAATGCGGTCTGCTTTGGCGATAAACTTTTGCAGCTGTCTCGGGCCCACTTCCACCCACCACCCACCATCCACAACCCATCGCCTACCGCCCCCCTCCCTGTATCGCCCGTTTTTATTTGGCATTTTTTGGATTGCCGCCTTCCGTTTGGCTCAATCATTTTACGTCTCATAAAACATAAATAGCAATCGATTCGTGAAGGGGTCCCTCAGTCGGCAGTCGCAGTCGCAGTCTCGAGTCTCGGGATACGACATTCTCCATCTGACACTGTCATTGTTTCGTCGGCGACAATTTGAATTACCCGTAGCAGAGATAAAGCCAAAATTCGCAGGTCTACCCCTCGATGCTGGCATACTCTTTCGAGTTCGTTAAAATTTAAACATTTGCGGGACCACCAAATACGATGAATTGCTCTCTGTTTATATTGGAAAGTAAACAAATGTTTCTGAATTCGTCTGCATTTCTTTTTAATTTTAAGAATTGTTGAATTTAAATGTTTACCTTTAGAATTTTCAGTGTTTTGGGTTGCCCAAATTTAAAAGAAAATAATTTACACTGAAAGTGATCTGGAACTTAACTTTCGCTGTTTATTTGCTGTATTTATTAATAACTTATGGTATGTTATACTTTGTAATTAAAATATACTTAAATGTACTTATGAGATAATAAACTATCAAGTTTTTAATATGTTTCATTAGATTGGAGATACATTTTGCTTGAATTTCAAAATGCAGAAATTAACTTGTTTTTGTCGCCTTTTTTAGAAAATAGTCATATTTTTTATATTATTTCGGAAACTGAGAAACTAGAAATTTTCATGTTTTACATTGGTTCTTAGTAAATACTTCCTGTACGAACGGGAACACCTGGCTAATGTATCTTCACCGACGACATAGGACATTCAAGGTTGCCGTATGCCCAACGATTTAACGTTGTTCTTGCTGCTGTTGTCATTATTGTTGTGTTTGCTGGTTGCTCTCCAGGGCAACATTTGGCGGTTACTTTGCCGCGGGCGGCTAAAGTCTATAATGCAGCATTATTTTATGTCGAGCCAAGCAATTTATTGAATTTTCTTCTCCTACGTTAAGCTTTTTTGTTTTTCGTTGGACTTTTTCTCCTTTTTTTTTTGGGGGGGCAAATGTGTTGAAGTATTTTATGAGTCTTTTGGGCGAATATCAATAAATTTTTAATATGATAAAGTGAGTCAAATGATGATTGAAATCGAGCTTCGAATTCACATTGCTTATCCAGATCAGGTTTTTGCTGGATAAACCCTGTTCATTTTGCAGCACTTTTAGTGCACAAATTGAATTCAGTGCTCGGTTGCCACTTTGCTTTTCTTGTGGCCTTTGTGTCATTCCATCCTCGTCCTCAGAGTCCTTTTTTGCCCGCTCTCTGCCATCTGCCATTTGCGATTTGCCATTTGCATGGCTAGCAAAGGCGATAAGAAAAATGCAATTCCCATTGCACCGACACATGTGACAAAAGGGTGTGGAAAAAAGGGAAATGGGGGGGTTTGGGGTGGGCTAAGCTGCTTAGCAAAAGCTAAGCAAAAAAAAATTGCCAAATTCAATTGACGTTGTCCAAATCAAATCAAAAAAGAATCAATGCCAAATGCCAACAAATTTTTGGTGATTTTAGCATGCAAATTTAAACGAAATATTTAGCCAGCATCAGTCAATGAATTATCCCCGATTGCTGGGGATAATTTGTGTCTTTTCGGGGTTATGTCGGGGTAAGCCGGGTTGGGCGTTTCTGTCATACAAGTTTAATTGGCTAAAATTCAGCTTTATCTTCTCCCCTGCCTCACTCACTCATACGCACACACATTTAATTACTACACCGTTGGCAATAATTTATAATACTAATTAAAATTTCGAACACGCATACAGGTAGACTCAAACACACACGCATAAATAATCACTGGAGAATGGAGAATGCGCCGCCGGCATTGAAAATTTTCATTTGCATGCAGACAACAATCTCACGCACACAACCACCGATACGCATGAAATTGTGCTTGTGTGTGTGTGTCGGTGTGTGCAACCTTTATCAATCAAATGTTAATTAAGTTTCAACTCAGGCAACCGAACAAATGCCAAACCAACTAACAAACCAACTTTTTCACTAAGGCTTTTCCACAGACGCCGCCGCCGTTGACGACGACGACGACGTTTATGTTAAAAAATTAAATTGGTTTACTTTTGGGGGTTAGGTGGAAGAGGGTCCGCCATGGCGTATGCGTAATAACTTGCTTCTTCTTGCCTCTCCTGGCGAGATATCACGCATACGACCTGGCTGCCGGAATATAAAATGCAAACGTAATGCGCTCATCAAACAAAATTACCCAACTGATGCTCCATCTGCAAAGGAAAGAAAAAAAACTAAATATGGAATAAAGGGCAAATATATATGCGTAGCCGGAAATGTAAGTGTTCTTCCCACTCTTTTCATGATATTGTCTGACTTGTTTGTAATGGTTTTTTGGTTAACATGCGCACAGATTGATGAGTGGCCAAATTGTACACAGCCGCAAATTGTGGCAATTTTGGTTACTGTCAACGCTACAAGCACATACACACAGACACACACAACCGAGCTTCCGCAGAGACACACACTCGCAGGACGAAACCCACACACGTACACACACTGGAAGGGAGTAAGCATGTGGCAAATGTGCAGGCACGTTTTTATATTGCAGCCGGCAGAAAAGAGCTTGTTTGCATGCCAACAAGGAGTGGCAGCCAAAACAGAATCAGAAACAGAAACAGAAACAGTAGCGAAAGGCAGGTTGCAACAGAGGCATCAGGCTCCGTTGCGGTTAGAAAAACTCGTTGGGGCATTCCAGGAAGTTGTCCTGGCTAGCCGTATTCCGCTCAAGCCTTGGCCAGCTGCATTCCATGCCAGACGTTCCAGCATTTGCACATATTTCGAAAATTTTAAGACAAACACAGAAATTTTTGAAGTTTTTTAACGTATGTTAAAGCGCTATCATGCGAAGTAAACAGAGTCATAATTAAATTAATTCCAAGGGAATTTTAGAAAGAAGTGCTAGCAAAGCTCATTCGTTTTTTACTTGTGCAGTAACATTATAATATAAGCATATTCAACTCAATTTGCAAATCAAGCAAATGAAAGATTTTCTACGGTTTGGACAGCGTCACTCAACTTCAAGTTTCTCATTTATTGTGGACGCATATATAGAGTTAAAATATTTCATTCAAATTGCGCTTCTATTTTAATCTTTCACTATTTTTATACATATACCCAAATAACATAGTTTGTTTTGATTCACCTGACTTGCAAACTGGATCCTTGTTAAAGTTTTAAAAAAATTACAACAAAGGTATTGATTATTTTTAGGGACTTTTAAGAAGGTCAAGGTTAAATATGTTGTATAGTAATTCTCTGTAATTTCCCTTCAGCTTGGTAATCTCTAGAGATTATACAGGTAAGTTCGATTGAGAGGCATTAATAAAAATAACATTATGCATAATTTAGGGATTTTCCTATTTTTATTTCAAAGCATTTGGCAGTAGCTTTTTCACTGTTAAAGAAAGTGGCGCCCAAGGTCAAATAGCATTCGACTGGCGCTCATTCCTCACCTCATTCCTTGCAACATGCAACACCGCCTTTCGATTGTGTCACACTGGGCGGATGCTTGACACGACGAGCGCCGAGCTGCAACGGCAACTGCAATTTGATAAAGCAAAGTGACAAGTGCAGCAGACCAAAGGTCAAACCCACGTCTTCCACGCGCCCTGCCCGCCCACTCTTGGCCATTTGCAACTGACAGAAGTCTGTGGCAAGGTGACAGGCGAGGCCAGGTAAAAGCGTCAGAAAGAAATCGCTTGGCATGTGAAGCCAGCATCAGCAACAGTAATCCCCAATGATAAGGCGTGACGTTGTCACAGTTATGAGTGCCATTGAGCCAAAACGCGCATGTTGCGCAATTTATTCGAACTCATCTGGCGAGCAGAAGCTCTATGTCATCGACCAGGGCAACTGGTTCCAGCTCAGAGCCATATCTCTTGTGGATTTTCCCCTGGCGATCCACCAGAAACTTGACGAAATTCCACTCGATACCGGGCTGGTGGTGAGTTAGGAGTTTGTAGAGTGGATCTGCCTGAGGTCCTTTAACATCTATCTTGGCAAAGAGATGCCCTATATTGGCGCCTTCCTTGCGAAGGTGATCCAACATCTCCTGGCATCTGACCACCAAATTGGTTGCACGGAAAGTTAAGGATACTCAATCCATAATCCTCGTACTCCTCCAATAATTTTTGGAGGCCATCGTATTGTGAGGAAGTGAGTCCACATCTGGAGGCAAGAAAAAAGCAGCATTAAAATAAATCATGAAATTATAATTTCTTAAAAAGTATCAATTGCAGGTCAATGAAGTGTATTTATATTCGATTGCAGTCAATTTATACTAAGGGCTTACTTCCAAAAGTAAAAACCATCCCTTACTATAATAAATGTTACAATATTTTATGTGACGTCATAGACCATGATAAACTTAATTTCTTAATAACTTCTAGAATTGTTGCTTGATTTGAAAGGATCGTATAAATATATTAATACTTTTAAAAAATACAATACAGGTTTAATTTACAAGTAGCTTTTATGAAAAGCGTTCAATTTATTTTTTAAATCTTAGGATCCCTTAGATTTGAATTAAGTGAAAGAGGCTTAATTAAGAGAATTTCAAATAAAATATATAAAAACTCCTCACCTGGAAGCAATATTTACGATGAGCAACACTTGGCCGGCAAAACTTTGTAGTTGCACGGGTTTTCCGAAGGTATCTTGAACGGTCAGAGAGTGGACTGTAAGGGACCATCGCATGTCCGCCAGATCCTGCTGCAACCTGCTACGTGTTAGTAATACTGTCACTAGGGACACTGCTGCCGTAAGCCCATAAAACACAAACTCCTTGTTAAGCATCGCGTATCGTACTGTACTAACTGAATTTGCGATTCCAAACTGAAGCAGAGGAATCGTTGATCACGAAAATCGGTTCGACAGGCTAATTGTGCGTGAAGAGACTGTTAAAAATCGCATTTAAATGTACGGCTTTTTCGCTTCGGTCCAGGCATATGGCAAAAAAAAAGGGGCTAGCCAAAATTGAATTTGGCCAAAACGGGGCGAAAGTTGCATGTGCTGACCCACGAGGCGAGTTGCACGTTAACTTAATTTTAAACTTTTTTTGGCCTCCGCCTGCCACACGAAATGGGGGCAAAGCGCACATACACACAGTGGCACACTGAAAACAACAAAAAGTTGAACAATCGTAACGAAATAATTGAATTTTCATTTCCGCTTTATGTGTTTACTTCCGCTCCATGGCCGCGGCACCATTTTCTCCGGCTTTTCTCCTTTCCCCTGTCCATGTGTGTGTGTGTTAGTGTGTGTGTGGGTTGGATGATTTCAGCCTATTTGTATACAAAAGGCAGTCAATTTCTGCCAGCTTGAGGAAACTTTTTAAGTCAATTGTCAAAAAGTTTTTAACATCTTTTCCCCGGCCACGCCCCCTTTTTGTGTATCGCTCTGTTTCTGTTTCATTTTCGCTGCCAAATTGAAATATAATTCGGTAAAGTTGCGCCTCTTTTCGGTTCGGCTTTTCCACTTAGACGACGTTTGGACGTGGGCTATAAATCAATGGCAGCCGAAAGGCGTTCGACTGAAATTGATTTAGAATTCGGAGCATGGGCGTAACTCCTTTTGTCGTCTGTCAAACGTGTGCAGTAAAAACGGTCCGGGGTGCCAGTGCATTTTATAGTTTAATTGCATATCACATTCTCAAGACTCTTGCATGTCCAGAAATTTGAATATTTTTGAACCGAAAAGATTGGAAACGACTATAGAAAATACAACAATGCTTTTAAATGCTTTTGAAAGCTAAGATTTCTCTCTTAAAATTTGATCATTAACCTACACATTTCTGAAGTAATTTGATTAGAAAAATAACTAAATACAGATCACTATACGAAATTCAAATAATAAAAATTCAAAATAATTCAAATGGATAAAACAGAACAGAGTATTCCCTTTTCAATACCCTGCCTGCAACTCTTCGTTATAAAATCTCTCTTTCAGAGACTACGACATTTTAATCGGTTGTTCTTCCCAAGGCATTTGGATTGACATAAAATAATCGAATCCCAATTTTAAATGATTTTTAAACTCTTGCATAATATACAATATTTAAAGTAAGTAAAAGAAGTAAAAGAAAAAATAAAGTTCCTTACAAAATTTCAAAACTTTATGTTGGTAAAACATTGATTAAAAAATATCCAATTCAAAAGTATTTGCATGTTGATATAAGATTTATATTTGCTTACTTAATGGAAAAGTTTAATATTTTTCATTTCTTGTATGTATTTTTGGTTGTGTTTTCCTTGTTATTTATTTAAAGCATGAAAATCTAAACAAAACAGCTGGCTTTTAAGAATTTCCTTGAACAACAACTAAAATTTCTAATGATATAAATCAGCATAGACTGATTACCAACCAGCTCAATAACAATAACCAGCGATTATGCCAAGAGACATCTCCGTCAAACTCTATAATCCATCCAGCATCCAAGATGATCAACTTTAGAGGTTTTGCATATTTGATGCACTTGGCATACACCTAATAAACTTTGCCCCCAGTTACAGGTTATAAACCCGGCGAACTTAACTCGTAAACATGGAAACGCGTTAAATTCGCCGAACCACAACTCGTTGTTTTATGACCAGCCCCATGAACTTGCCACTCCCCCATTTCCCATTTCCATCTGGTCTTGTCTAAGCGTCTGCCATTATTTCAGCTTTTGTTGCACCATTTTTCACTATTAATAGTAGCCATAAAACTAGCAGTTTGGGTCAATAAAAGTCTTGACATGTGAGAGGCTGAGTTTTTTACCACGTGGCCAGGACAGGTGTTACCTTCAGCCTCTGCACCTGCGTTTCGCGTTCGGCTGCTACTTCTGCATCTCCACTTGTCATTTTCCAATCTGCCACTCTGCCCCTCGCTACTTGCGACTGCTACTTGCCACTTGCGCATTTAATTAAGTTTCCGCCGCGCTGCACACGCAAAAGGACGAGGGACTTTATTAATTAAATTCCTTTATACACAGGTTAAGCCAGCACCCACCGCCCTCCTTTGTGTGTCAACAATTGGAATATTAACGAGGCAACTAATGAAAGTTTACAAAGCCAGTCGGCTAAGGGCTTTTCCACCGAAACAATTCGAAAGGGAAACATTTAATAAGAGTCGCTGTCTCTGATTCCGGCCAAGATCAAAGTCCCGTCAGCTAGTCAAAGCCACTGCTAGAGCAGTCTCTCTTTCTCCACTTGACCCACCCGGCGTATGCGTGATTTTCATGCCCAATTATAGTGGATCGCCTTGGGAGCCGAGTGTCTGCGTGTAAATCCCACCGAGATGATGCACTCCGACGAAGGGTTTGGACCCCTAATAAGCCACGACCTTAACCCATGGCACACGCAGACATCAAAGCAAAAACACGCACACCCACTTAAGCCAAAACCCCGACACCCAGATCTACTACACATACATATGCCAAGGGGATATGAGTATTAACTGAACGTATTTAAGCCGCTTGTCGAACGCGCGCAAATCCAGTAGGGGAAAATCGACTTTCATTCAATACACTCGAAAAATCAACTTGGCAGATAATAAAAAAAACGAAAAGCAAGACAATTGGATGGGAGGCGGGCAATATGCGAGAATAAATGTGCAAATCCCCAATGCAGCAACAGCTGCTCCTCTGCCACGCCCCCTCGCCTACCCGCCCCTCGACTGCATTCGCATGGCATTTACATTTAAGCTGATAAGCAAAAGTGCCTGCTCCTCAGGACCCTCGATTTTCCACCATCCCCACTTCGTACCCCCAAAAACCCCGGTCCCACCTGAGCGTTAAGTCGCCTTGAAGGGCGCACATATCGAAGACATGAAGTCGGCGAAAAGAATTGTTTAGTGAAAATGTCGCAAGTTTATGAAATCGCGTGAGCTGGCAGCCGGGAATTTACATTTCACGCACGCACTTTACATTATTAATGCCTCAAGTTGAAGGCGGCAAGAGAAAGTACAAGTTTTAGTCTAAGGATTTGCGATAAGAAAGTTTAATACCCCTTTAAAATTAAAAAAAAAGTTAGTGCATGAAATGTAATACAAATTACTCACTAAAAAATATGATTAAGGAAGTATTTATAGTTACTTACTTTTCTGGGAGTTACAAAATACTCAATTTTTAAATTTTGAAGAAGTGTTAATTATTACATACCGAAAACGAATACTGCGGGTGATCTAAAAAAGATAACTATAGTTTTGAAATCAATTATTTAAATTAATGCAACAATATATCTTAAACATATTTTTAACTTATTTTCGAACCCTAATAATTTGTGTAGCACCCCCATTATATATTGAGAATTACTCTTATCATATTGAACAGATTTTTTATGGAGATTACCATATATGGAAAACTATCTGGTGCCTGTTGCAATTTGGTCTGCAACACAGTATCCTCGTGCATTCTATGCAACCAGGGTATACAAATTAGACCGAGAAAATGTGTATTCCTGAGTGAGTATGTGCGTGGAAGAGCATGAGTGTTTTGGAAAAATGCTTCTGCCATTTCGCAAATGTATCGCATTTCCGTTTAGGTGTTTGCATTTTTACGCTTCGCTGAGAATTTTCCAATTTTTGCTGCTAATATTTATTAATCAAGTAATAGCTACTCACACACTTGCACTGACTATACGAACACTTGAGTGTGCGGCTGTGGGTGTGTGTGTGTGTATTTGTGTGAGGGCGCTTGATTTTTGCACGAAAAATTGATTGGAAATTTATAAGCTAAACTTTTTTCACTGTTTGCTTTTGTTTGCGGCTCACGAAACAAACTTTTTGTGTGTGCGCGGTTTTTTTTGTTGCTGCCATTTGCAGCACTTGAAAAGGTCGCTACAGATGGGAGGGTGTGTATGTGGGGGCGGCGTATGGAAAATCCCATCACAAAAATATTGAAATTCGATTTTTTTTTTAGCTCTCAGTAACCTTTTACCAGCACCCCAGCTGTCTGTCAAAGCCTCGCCATGAGGCAGGAAGCATTCCGAATCATTTTCAGTACAAACTTTGTGTCGAGCACACGTAGAACCCACTCCAATCAAATAAAGTAAGTTTAAATTGTAACTATTTTCTGTGGGAAAATAGTGGAAAAAAATATTCAATCCAAAATAATTGTGGTCAATTTTCGGATAACCTTTTCAACTCGCCTGTCTTTCGCAGCGCAGTCAATCAAGCACTACAGAATGAACTTTTTGCTGATCCTTGGGTGTAAGTAGCGAAATTTGTTTGGTAGTATTTTGATTAGCGGAATACTTTTTATTTAATGCAATTATTTTGGTTTTAATACCATAAAATTAACTAAATATGGCCTAATTTGTGTGCATGTTTTAGGTGCCATGATGATGATGATGATGCAACTGGGGTTGAGCCACTGCCTGCGGATGAAGCGCTCTCAGGACGACACTGCAACTGATTACAATGGCACCACCAAAGCTGGCACCGCTGCTCCGCTGAGCGGAAAGGCCACCGTGGTGTTTGCTTCAACCAATGGCTCCGTTACCAGTCCTGGCATCGCTTCAACCACATCTTCGAAGCTGGAGATTACAGCTGTACCGAAGCAAGGAAAAACCACGAATGCCACCACCTCTTCAGTACTCGCTGCTCTGGCATCCACAACTACATCCACTACCTCGCCTTCGGATGCCGGCAAAATCCAGCTGGTGGAGGAACTGATGGGGCTGCGCCGTCCCAAGCGGCGTTTGGGTGGCCTGATGGAGGAGGGCCTGCAGCCGCGACAGTTGCACCACAAGCGTCGCCAACCGGGGGAGGCGGTGGTGACCACCCCACTGCCACCGATGGCACCGATGCCACCCAACCCCTATGTGTACTACAACAAGCTGGTCTCGCCGGATGGCAAGCACGAGGTGAAGGAGTTCGAGCTGCTGGCACCCAACATGGTGATTGAGAGTGTGCAGCAGGAGCTCAACTACGGCCCCGAATTGCTGCCACCGGAATTGGCCGGGGTGCTGCTGCTGAATGCAGCCGAGAACGGGCAACGCACTGTCCATAATTCAGCGCCACTGAAGCACCACCACAAGCACAAATCCTCGCCGGCTTTGCCACCGATGCTCTACATGCTGCAACAGCTGCTGCAGCAGCCCACATTTGAGGGAAATGTTCTGGTGGAGCCGCCAAAGGAGCCACAACATCGCTTAAGCTCGCCCCTCTATCAATTTCTTGATGGCGCCATGGATCTGGCTTGGCGCAACAATCCCGATGTCTTCGAGCACCTTTTGGGGGATCACCTGGAGCTGGAGCAGGAAAAGGACAAACTGAAGAGCGGCAAGGACAACGGACTGGCCAAGAAGGTCAAGAAGGATAAGGATCTTTTCGCTCCCAAGGAGGAGCTTATCGTCAGCTGTCCCATCCACCATGAGCACCATGCCAATCGAAATGGGGAAATGGTCGAAGATGATGTGGTCCTGGTCAACGAGTGTCATCTGGCTTAGATCTAAGTGGGATAACCCAAAGGACATGAGGTACTTGGATAAAAAAAAATTTTAGGTTTCTTCGTTTTTCTCCCATTTGTTTTCCCTTTGCTTTGGCAGATAAGTCGGCCTTAAATTGTTTACATGTATTAATGTTGCGGTTTTAAAGGTTTTAAGGCCGACCTAGTTGAAAAACACAAGTACAATAAAAACTAAATACGGTGCTAAATACAATCTTAAGCAAATTACATTGGTATGTGAGGTAAGTCGTATGATTCACTTAAAATGTAAGAAGGTACCTTAAATAAATGTATACAGAAAATAAATGTAAATTTTTGAAAGGCTTTGATTGCAATATATATGTCCATTACTATTAATTCCATTTATTTCTCCCGAACCCCAATTGCATGATTTAATTATTTATTTTCCAAGAATATCGAATGCATGTAAAATAATTAATTTTCTTCCCAAAATCTGTCTGAAAATTAAAGTATATGTAGGCACCCGATGTAAAAGATTGCTTTTTGGAAACACTTTGTAATAAATAAAGCAAACTTGTTATTCACAGATGCAGTTTTACCGACTCTAGTTGCATAGTTTCAGGAAAATCAAAAGATAACCTTGATTGAAAAAGGGAAGCTGCGAGAGTGCATAATAATCCTTTGGGAATGCCATTATCACGCAGATTGGCCATTGTTGCCCCCCAACAAATATCAAACTTTCGCTCCAATCGACACTCACTCCCCTGGGTTGCTTTTCCCTTGAAGTTTGTTTTCATTAACAAAATCGATTTCCTACCTTGAAATGTCCTGAGGGGGGAGGGAGGTGGCCGGGCGGGGAAATTGATATGCCGAGTGCGACAGTGCAGCCATACGAGCAAACAAATCTAACATACAAACCCTTGACTTCGGACGAGGATGAGGATGGGGATGAGGATGGGGATAAGGATGTGAATGGGACGAAGTGAATGGAGCCGAAAGGCAAAAGTTTTGCCGGCTGCTGCTACTGCTAAATGCTAAATGCTGCTAATTTCGTATACAATAAAACTAATGTAAATTGCCACTTGACGTTCACTGGCCGTGTAAGTGTGTGCGTGAGTATGTGCGAGTGTGCCGTGAGTCCTGTGTGTGTGTTGTGTGAGCCGCACATAGTCAGTAAATGGGGCACATAATGTGCTGGGAGTCAGGAATCAAGAATCAGGAGTCAGAAGACCGGGATGACAGCCCAGCTCCGAAGGCGAGTGTCATGGGTGCCTGGCCATCAACATAAATACAAATTTGCTTCACAAATCCATGTATATAATCTATATAAACTGCACTAGAGTGCCAGTACATCTACATGTGCGAAGCGGAAAAGTGCAACGCAGCATTCGTAAAATTGCGTAGCTCCTTCGACTTGAAGTTACATTCAGAAAAATATACTAAGACATCAATAATACATTTTCAACAAAGTAATTAATTTCGAAATACAATAATAATTTTCATACCAAATATTGTATATAAAATTGTGTTTGTTTGGTTACAAATAACAACAAAAAATATAGCATATAGTGAACAAAAATGTTTCACCATGTTGCCATTTTTAAAAATGGACCTAATCTACTTTTTAAAGTTTTGAACATTTTGAAACCATAAAATTAAGTAAACGAAATTTTAAGCATCATGGCCAAAAGCAAATGTTTGGGTTTTCTTTCGAATATTTTTTTCCAAAGTTTTTAGCAAATTAATACGATTACAAATTAATGCGTTATTTGGGCTATATAAAAATAGCTATTCTTCTAGAACTTCTACCTTAAAGAGAATACTTTCACATTAAAGCCATAAATTATTAAAAGATATTAAAATGTCTGATTTAAGAACTTACCTTTTTTTGGTTTGAACCACTTTCGCATGGAATTTTAAGATTAAACGCTTCATACTTGAATTCCTGCCGCTATAAAACTTGCAAAACTGCAGCCGAATATAAAAAATAATTTCGTAAAAATGAAATAAACGAACCGAAAGTCATAATAATTATTCATGGGTTTCTTTCTCTGTGTACTCAGTGGCACTGGCAATGTCCCTGGGGTGTTAACTGGAGTGGAAATGCGAATGTATGTGCAATTCCCGCTGCTAAGTGACCAGGCCCCTCCAACATAAACACTCGCACATATATATTTATTTACAAGTGTAAATAATAAATGCTTGCATCAGCCATTCCACTCAGCTCCAAGGTCCTGTCAGCATTGAAAGTGCATTAACTTTTGCCATAGTTTCGTCACACGCTCCACTTCAGCTTTAAGTTGACATTTGAATAATGTGTTTAAACTTCGGGCAATATAAATAAATACACACTTGAAAGGAATTCGAGGAAGGCAGACGACGACCACTTTCGCTAATCTCTTTGCTTTTGAAATTTATGGCTTCATTATGAGGACGACAAAGACGAGCGTTGCCAGGACATTGCCACTCGTCTGTCAGTCACTCTTTCAGTCAGTCAGCCAGTCTGTCGGTGTTTTTGTTTTTGTTGTTAATGTTATGGTTGCCATTTGGCAGCTTGTAATTACGTTCGCCACAAGTTGTTGCCAAAAGTTGTAATCTAGATTTCATAGTCAAAAGGCGACAAGCAACAACATAAAATTCAATTGAACTGTTGAGTCAGCAAAAGTCAAATAAAAGGGATAGTGCGGGGAAGTTTGGCTTTAAATTGTCGTTAAAGTCATGGCTCAAGTATCTGAGACTAGCCAAGCGAAAGGGAAATTTTCCGCATAAAGCCAGCAAATAAACTCGGGAATATAAATTGCAAAATCATTTTTATATGCTCCTAAAGTTATTCTGCCAATATAAATTTAAATAGAATAGCGCTTCCTATAATTAGCTTGGCGCACAAAAAGTGCTTGTATTACTGTAATTTAGATGGCTATAAATTTAGCGTTTGGTTTTTCAATAAAATCGTTTTGTTAAATGTTCAATTATGGATGCAGCTGATAAAATATGAAATTAGTTTAGTTTAATTTAAAGCTTACAGTTGCTGATAAATGAAACGCCAATTACAATATAATCGAAAATTTAATGACAAAAGTTTAATAAGATAAAAAAAAGCATTTGATGTTAAAAAAAAAACATTAAAATTTGTATCAACTCTGATTGTTTTAGTTTAATTTTGTGCTAACAATTAGTGTCTCAATAAATAAAAGCAATTTATTAAATCCAGTAAATGCTATTAATTATTTTTTAATTAGACCATTTAAAAAAAAATAAAAGCGGTCAATGCTTTTCTTTGTTTAGTTCTTTTATAATAATAGTAAAATGTTGAAATAATTTTGAGAATATTCTTATTTATAAAAGCATTCTTGTTGTTAAAAGGTAATAATATTGAAATAAGCGACATTTTTTATTTTTCTCATTTCCCTAGTGGTCAAAACATAACTATTTCTAAGATAGATATTTATTTATAAAATATAGGAAACTTTTGTTTAAGCCTAATTGGTCTTGCTACCATGCAATGCAATTTTATGAATAATAAAAGCTCATTTCATCATCATTTTCAATATTTTAAAGCAGACGTTGAATTTTCAAGATTTCCCAGCAAAAGCGACAATTTTATTTTCCTTGATTGCCCTTTGCGACTATCATACATGGCGTATGCGACATGTGACAACAGAATTATGCAAATTTCAGTGTCACCTTCAATTGCACACCGACCGCACGAACACCACAAAATACACATGGCCAGAGAGACAAAGCCAAGTGACGGGGAAAATGGCAGAAAAAAATGTTGATTATTTCGCTTGGCAGGAGTGTCGATAAAACGCTGAGCGATGCAGGCCCTGCGAAATGGTGAAAATCAATAAACAAATAAACAACGCCGCGAACAAGAGAGCATACATCAAAGCGGCTTTGGTGCAAGAGAAGTCTATTTAAATTGTCAACAACAGAGTCGGCGAGGCGTAGTGTGAAATTATGGTTGAGGGGGGCTGAAGGGGGCTAAAGGGGGCTGAAGGGTCCTTTAAAGTGTCTGTGCTGCTGCGTGTGTAATTGAGTCGTGTTGTTGCCATTGTGTTTGCTCGCTTCCTAAGCCAAATTTATTTCAACGCACTTGCAAGTAAAACCGCAAGAACAGAGAATGGGAGAGCATCCTCGCTGCGTGCAAGTTTTGCAAGTGAAAACTTTGCTGTCAGGGATACTTTATGTGCAAATTTTTGGTTTGGCAAGATACACAATTCCCTTAGAGACACATCCACATCCGCATCCACACACCCGCCCGCACATACACTCTGCTACATGGTCAGCAATTTTGCTTGTTGCCGTTGTCAGCTGACAAGTCATTTGCATGCACACGCAGCAGTCGAACAAACACTACTGCCATTGCACACAAAAAACAAAACCAAACGACCAGCAACACACACAAAAAATGCCTTCAACTTGAGGCAACAACTCGAACTGCCACTACAACAAATTGGCCACTCCCTGTTAGCATATAAATCACATTGTAAAAGACAAATTGAAAGACGTTGCTGCGGGCTGTCTGTCGTTGCCCCAATCCCATGCAATTAACATGCGCACACAGAATGCATTTAAAGGTCTATGCCAAATACCCAGCCCACCAGCCAACCGCCTCCCAAAAGCACACATGGACACTGAAAAGAAAATTGTAGATCAAAATTTATATTTTGTATATATTTATTTAATTTTTTTTAATTGATAGTTTTACATTATGACACCATTTATTTGCATTCAAATAATACATGTGACACATTCAAAATTTACTCCGACACTACTACAAAAACTTAAACCACAAATTTATTTTAACTATGGTTTCAAATTATTTGAGCAAAACGTCCTAAGGCTATGCCTTTTCTTAGTAATATTTGCTTTATTGATAAATTTATTTAAATATTTGGCCAGAAGCTGAGCCGCCAAAAACATCAATGCTTTCAATAGATATAAATAAAAAAAAATTTTTTCGTAATAAAAAAACATTTTATGATTTTGGTTTACAGTGGTTTGCAACAAATTGAATGAATAGACACAAATCTTATTAAGCATTGGTCTTTACTCTGTATATATATTTACAAACAGAAAACAAGTACGAACTGGTCTGAATTTAAGAAAATGGCTACTCAACAGTAAATAAATTTTTGGTATTAAAAAAAAGGAAGCTAACTCGTTATTTATGCCAATTATTTGTGTTATATTTCTTGAATAGTATTTATTTTAATAGTAAGTTAAGACAAAAGTAATACTGGCTGTAAGCGTCATTCGTAGACCAATAAATACCAAACTTTTGGCATCAAAAAGTGTTTAATGTAATTTATAATTATTTAATTAAGAAGCATGAAATTATAGTGTTTAAACCGAAAATGAATTGGTTGAGATGGTTATGGTGCCTGGGTATAAAGCTTTAAGTGCCTTTTTCCTTGGTAAAGCAAAATGGATGTAGTGTCCTAAACCATTTCTAGATTGCAGCCTCATCCCTAAAATGATTCTGGATCCGCCCATGGAACCGGCAAATGATGAACTACCCGGTTGGGCTCTCAACTGACCCCCATTGCCCCTTTTCGAAGGCTCCCAGTGAGAGCAACAATTAAATGTCAAGTCTACTGATTAATCCTAATGCCAGGACAGAAGGCAAGGACTGCGGCAGCAGGACTGCTGGATGACCACAGTGTTGTCAGGCCGACGTTGTCTCCGTGGAAATTCAATTTTCCAAGGCAATTACGGAGCACAGTGGGTAATGCCTACGAGATACACAAGCTGTTATACCACTGAATGCATATTGAACGATTCATGGTAAATGGTTATGCTCGACAATCTGAATCCGGGAAAACTCTCACGATTTGCATGCATAAACAAGGATCATCAATGTAGGGTGGCCAACTCCTAAGCATTGTTTACTGTACCCAGAAGCTGCGCTGGAGACAATAATGCCATTGACTGGCTTACTTTTCCCTCCATCCATAACCCAATTTGAGTGCCGGAGACAATGGCAAAACATTTAAATGCGAATAAAGTAAAGTTGTCCTCAAGCTGGAGATAAGCAGAATCTTTATTGTTTATTAGAAATGATTATTATTAATATTCACACAATGAGAATTTAAGGTTCAAAGTGGTCTTGCACTCTGATTTCTCATTTAACTGGGACTTAATGAGCTTTCACAGGTGTTCATTCCTTGGGAGAGTTTAACAGATTGTCACCACGGCCCTTCGGGGTTTCCTGCTGGGGTACAAAATCAGTTTGGTTCTCCTCGAATGTTGCTAAACTCAATGAGAAAATACGTCATGTTGTTGCCAGGACAACGCTTAAGCTGCCACTTGTAACCCACTCCTGTCCTTTTTTTCATATTCAACGCAGACTAAGAATGACCGCAGGCAGACTGCCAACTTTCAGCCTTTTTTCAGCCGTGTTTTAAGGTGCGGCGCTAAGTGCATTTTAATTTGCCTTTCATAAAGATGGTCAGCATCTCCGCTCCCACCGTTTTTCTCTTCATTGTGCCAAGCATATTTTCCGCAGAGCTTTTCCAAACTATTATTGCTTGACATCGTCACTGTCAGTGCAGCAAATTACAACAAATTACATTTTGCAACCTGCTCTTTGCCCGTGGCAGATGCGAGGCAGGTGATTATGCATATTTTAAATGGTCAGCCTCCATCATCTCACATCTCTTTCCCCCTGCCAGCATGCTGTCTCCCTTCATTCATGTCAAAGCCTTTTTAATGGCCAATGAGCCGGCGTGAAATCGGTTGAGCAAAGGCAGGCGGACGTTTGATATTGAACAGATGAAAAGCGGCAAATAAATTCATTATTTGCTTTGACCATCGTTTTGTTATTGGATCTGCCGGCGCTGAAATTTTGATTACATTTTTTTTCGCAATTTCTGTTTGCGATTCTGACAGTTGCCCATAATTGATTAATCATCGTCGGCGGACTGGACGCACGCTCTCGAAAAATATAAACTATTTTTCTTCTTCGAGTTGAATATTTTGGCAAGCATTATGGGGAAACGGCGGTAAGAGCAAGGAAATGCCAAATAAACGAAACGAAAGATAAAAGCGAAAAATGGGAAATGCATAATTATGAATAAGTTATTGCCCATTAGTTCACAGGGAATCGGAGGAAAATCTGAAGAGCGGAGGAACTAAAAACGGAAGCGAAATACAGTGCCAGCGTCTGTGACTGGCGTTCAACTCAATTAGACAGTGGGTATTCAAAACTCACTGTCCAGCGGGGATTTCTTTTAGACAAATAGACAATTAAAGTTTATTTATTCGGGGTCTCTTTTTGTATCTTTTCAATACACATTATTTATGCCAGCATTTGGTTTTAGTTTGTACAATTATATTTGCTGCGTGTGTCTGTTTAATAATAGTACTATAGTACTATAGTATATATATAAGACACAGTCAGAAAATAAGGCGATTATAATGTTATTTAAATCAAATAATCAATCCCTTGAAATTGACAAGCAATAAAAGGAAAATCACCAAAGTAAAAACTTATGGTCTATCCATATCCTCCATTATTTTTAAATTTTGAATCTTTACAATATTTTCCAAAAATAGAGAAAGTTTTTATCAAAAAATGTCATTATCTTAATAACAAATAAAGTACATCTATAAAATAAGGATTATTGACGATTTTTATTTTGTTTAGCTCTAAATAAAACTCATAAAAGTCTCGAAAAAATAAAACTATGATTATATTGTGTTGCTGCTATTGACAGTTTTTAATTGAATATTATTATTATATTTTAAACAAGTAGTACAACATTGAATATTGGGAACAAATAATATTATAGTTTATGACTTGCTAATGGAAGGTTTTATTTATTGAGTGACTGAATTTATTTATAACAGGACATATATATAACCGACGATTATTTTATCATATAAATTATAAAGGAAAACAAATCGATAATTCCCAAAAATGTGTTGCCTCTTAACATTTTTTCACTTACCTAAACTTTAAATGGCAAAACCGAGTGAAGCCGTCAAGGATACCTGGCCAACAGCGCCTATCAGTTGGCCGCCGAGCCTATCCCAACAACTGATAAGGCGGCTAAGAGAGCGGGAGAGTTGCGAACGGCGCGCTCTTCGGCAGAGCGGAACTCTCCACGGGGCTAAGAGAGCGGCCTAACGGGGCTTCGTGTTGGCCAGGAACCAACGAACCAACCTTCGGCCGCTGCCGCTGCCCTGGCTATGACGTATTCGCTGCCGCCGCTACCGCCGCTGCCGCTGCCGCTGCCTCTGCCGACGGCGGCTGCGGCAGCGAACGCTTGCTGCTGATAAACAGTTTTCGTTTATCATCAGTTTGTCGATGGCACAGCGCGCAACTGGACGTACTCTCGCATCCTGCCAATGGCATTAGCCCCATTGCCAAGCGACTGACTCGCGTTTGTTAGCCACTGCCGCCTCTGTGTGGGTGAGCCCAGTCACAGTCACAGTCCGTGTGTGGCGTTCGTGTGTGTGCGCGGCTGCGGGTGTGTGCGTGTTGGCCAACTTTAAACGCTCTTATCAGCGCGCGTGTGAAGCATGAGCTTGGTGCAAACAAAGTTTTGGCGGCATTTTCAATTAATGGCAGTGCCAGCAAAAGCCAGCGAATTTTTGACAAAATATACCATGGTGGGAAATTGAAAAGAGCGCATAAAAAGGAGCAACAAAATAAATACGTAAGTATGCTGAACTTAATATCACATAAGAAACAAATTCATAGAAGTGGCAAAAATAAAGTAAAGAAAGTGAAATAAAACATACGCATAGGGAATAATAAAAGAAAGAGCAGTCGTTTTTACAGTATATCAAGGAGAAATAATTTAATTTTATTTATTAAAAAACAACTTTTTATGCAAGAAAATTGATAATTAAAAGGAAATCTTAAACACAGATTTCAAAATAAATGTGATTTTTTTGACAAGCTAAATTATATTTAAAGTGAGATTTATACAAATATATAATATTATGAAATAAATATATAGAGGTAATCTTTGGTAAAAAAGTGGTGAGCATTAAACAATTATCAGTTTTATGAGCATGTAAATTATAGGTTTATTAAATAGATAAACCTATATGGTCGAAAGTATATGTCTTTTTTTTGTGCAAATAATGGTGATAATCCAAATATTAACTATAAATTTAAAATGAAACTAGTTGACGCAATTCTTGGTATCTAGTTTTTTGAATGTTAGTGTTTATTTTCCTGGAAAATATCTAAGCTAGTTTGTTTCAAACAGTGAGTAAGTATTAATCAAATAGTTTGTGGTTATTTTAATTAGTACCTGAAAATTTGAGCACGAGTTTCCCCAAAGTTTTAGGTAGACTAATTAATTTGTAATTAAATACTGACTTTGTGAGTTTTATATTAAAAATATAACTACAAAGAAAACAAGTTCATATTTGCAAAGTCTTTGTGATTACCTTACTAATTCAAAAGTTGTAAATTTGTAGAGTTGTTCTGAAAACTTTATAATAAATACAATTTAAAAAGCTAACTTTAAAATATAATAAGCAAAATACTAGCTGTGCTGAGTTTCACAAAACAGGTGAATTAATTAGTAATATATGTATAAGCTTATTTTAATGAACTTTTGGAAAATAAAAGCTAGAAATTAAATTTTGTGAATCCAACTTGTTCAACATAAACATAATGTAATGAATAGTAATGAATAGACAAATTAAAAATATAATAATTTTATGGTTTGGCAAAATAATTTTAGCTAATTTGATCGGTTAGAAATGGCTTTGCTGAGTTTAACGATTCCAATGGCCTTTATTATATAGTGCTAATTTTGTTCGGCTGTGAGCAGAATAATTCCCATGCATATTTGATTGGCAGTCGCGGCGGCATAACTCATTCCGCGAAATGTTTCCATTATTTTCTCGGTTCACGGAATTGCACAAGCCAACATGAAGAAATTACGAAAAATGCGCTGCGACTTGAAAAGTCAAAAATTATGTAAATGCAAAACATTTTGTGTTGCTCTATGCATGTAAACAATTTTTTGCACCATTATGCGCCATCAAGTATGCAAAGATATGTTGTTTCAGAGCTGCCAACATCCATCCCTATCCGGCTATATCCTTCTATGGGCCAGGATTTTGGGGACAGGAGGGTCGGTCTGAGGAGGGATTGGACAGGTAGTCACTCACCTGAGTCTGAGTCCCAGGCTGCGGGCGGCTCTTGACATGCCAGCCAGCGTGTAGAACATCAGAATGTTTAGATTTATGTGAGCCAGTGACAGCTGCAGGCCAAGATCCAGATTGTCGGGCGGGGCTGGGGCACAAGGATGTGGTGCCTAAGCTGCTCCCTGCTAATCCTTCAAACTGTGCAAATCACTTTTGGCAGTTCCCGTTCTCGGCCCCGTTCCTTTGGCGCAAAGTTGAAAGTTTTCTGTGATGTAATCGCATTTGCTCTGGCTGTCTCTTTAATTAAATTTAAGAGACTGACAAAAAAAATAAGTAAAGCTGCCTGCCCACGGAGCGTGCAATATTTAACTTTCGAGTTTTGCATTCAATTCACGCACCAGAAGTTGGCCAACACACACACACGCCCACACACGCACACACACGAGATGCGAAACTCGGCTCCTTGGCTCGATTTTACTGTGAGTTGTGCAAATCCCCGGCATGCTTTTAGTAGACAAAATATGCGCCTTTGGCGCTAAGTTTTTTTGGGCGACATTTGTTACTTTTATTTACGCACACGCAACAAACACTGAACAAAATTATTGATTTTTTATTGTCAACTTAGCTTTGGCGATAGCTGATTGTCACATTTTTATGTTCATATATTTAATCAGAAATTATATGAATAAGACTAGTAAACATATTTGCAAAATAAAAATGTATTAATAGACAGAACTTAATAAGTCACAAAACTATTACAGATTAAAAGATATTTACCAATAGAAAAACTACTTATCGAGAAGTTTTAACTTATCATTTTATTTTTCAAATAAACAAAACAAAATATTGCCTGAATTGAAGACAAGCTCTGGTTTATTTTTTTCTCTGTAGTTGGTCTTTCCATGGCAAATAAGATTAACGTTCCCACTGAAGCCGTGGCTCAAAGTAGTGAGCCCCATAAAAAGCAAGGAGCAGGCGGGACCTTAACCCATGCTGTAACCCAAATATAAACCACAGTCAACGAGGCACACACATGCCCGAGGTGTTTCATTCATCATCAAGTGGCAAAGTGGCACGTTCCGCTCTCCAGCTCCATTTTTATACCCATCCCCACTTCGACTCCCTTTATGTGCAACTTTTCCTATATTATGCGAACAATGTTTGAAACTTTGGCTGGCTTTTGGGTCGCAAGTCTAATGCACAGGCCCTTGGGCCCGGCTCCTCTCACTGTGCATAATTTAGGGTTTAAAATTTTTTATTGCCAACATTTGGGCGTCGGCTGCGGCAATGAGCCGAGTTTTATGAGTCAGTCGGTGAGCTGCATTAATCCCCTGCAGCCATCAAATGAGCTCAGCGCCCAACGTGCTGCGGCATAAATTAAACAATTGCCAGCCATGTGTTTGACCAGCGGCGAATTACGCATACGCCGCGTTGGTCGCTTCGAAGAATCCCGAACACTTCCAACTTCCACGACGCCTACTTAGCCTAAGACTTGCGCCATCCAGCCTTAGAATTGTTTAATATTAAATTCGGCACTGACCCAGAAACTTTTAAGCAGCTTAAATGTTAATTAATTTCAAAAAACAACAACATTTGTGGAAGTTTTGCAAATGGAAATGGAACTGTCAACGTTTGCGGGGTAGATTGCGTACCTACCAAATGTACAAGATATATATTTGCTCTGCCACATCCGACTCCATTAACATTTAATTTTCGCCAGCGCTCCATTTTAATGTGGGAGCCACTTCAACTTTGAGTCGGCTACGGCGAAATAAATTACAATCAAATGGCTGCGCCAGCCAGGCAAATGTGCGGCCGCAGCAGTAAAGTTTAATAATTCTGCCTTTAAAAGGGCAGAAATTATTAAAAAATTGTGCAATAAAGGGGGATGGACGGGGGAGGGCGGGTCATGGAGTGACGGGTGAAGCGAGACGAAGAGTAGACATTAACCTGATGCGAAACCGGCAGCAGCCAAAAAATGTTTAGTCGTAAACATATTAAAAGCTACTTTGCATAAACTTGGCCCGTCAAGGATTCGCCTTCTTATTTTCGAGTCCCTGCTCCGCGAAGGGGACACATTGCCATTTGCGATTTATTGAAAAGGGAAAAGCAAACGGCAGCAAACGGCAAAAACCCATAAAAGCCCCGAAAAGGGAAAATCGGAGGAAAAGCGAGGAAAAAGCGAACAAAAGCAGAGCTAAGAACTCTGACGACCGCTTGACGACCTGACGACGACTCGTCAGTTGGAAAGGTGAATCCAGTGGGTTGGGGTCACCGCCATTCACTCTTTATTAGGCAGGCCGACTCACTGGTGAAAGGCTTCATTAAAAACACATTTCCTGCACAAACGTTTTCGCCAAAGTCCAAGTCCCCGATCTGGATCTTAAAAATGCAGCACAGCCGATACAAGAAAGGCCAGCGAAAACTCAAATAGGAAAACTGCTAATATATGTGGCAATACCAAAGCAAACTTGGCTGACACTAGAATGCGAATTTGTATTCCAACCGACTATAAGTGGAGAAAAAACAATATTAAATTCCAGCGAATATCGAGAAGAAATATTTTTTCAGCAGAAAATTTGAATTCTCAAAAAGTTAGCTTGTGCTATTTTGTGTTAGTCGGAATTTATACTTCTATGGAATTTATCTACTTGTTTAAAAAGTAAGCTATGCTTATTTATTAGATACTATTTTTATACATTTTCTTTTTTTGGATTAACGAGTTTGTCATATTACCATATTAATACAAAAGAAAAGAGGGTTCAAATTTTACCAGACAAAAGACTTATACTAGATAACCAAAATTCGGTATTCAGAAAGCACACAGCCAAATTAGACTGAAGCTTAAATGTGCGCTGAGCAAAGTCCAAAAATGACCGACATCAGTGTGCCATAAAAGCCACCGCTCCACATTTCAGCCAAGTCCGAGTCCCGCATTCTGAAATTGACTTTAAAGAGGGCGCGTATATATATGTTTATGTACACTAGGAGCTTAGTTTATCAGAGCGGCAGCGGCGACTTATTTATATTTTGCCGCGGCATTCGCGTGTCAGCTGGTGTCAAAGCGCGACTAAGCAAAATATTTACAATGCAGCGGAGCGCGATAAAACAAGACGAAATAAAACGGACGTAGCAGCCCAAACTATGGATACAAAGATAATGCCGGAGGGGCAAGAGATCTGTCTGTGAGAACATAATCAAGTTTCAATTTCAAAACAACTCTGAGGAGTGTCTGGAATTTTAAGCGTGGCTCAAACCAATCCGAATTGGCCTAGGACCCGCGTGTGTGGGGCAAAAACAAAAAGCGAAATAGAAAACAAAATACAAAAACAAACAATAAATGGAAATGAGAGCGGGATGGCAGCAAAGCCAGCGAAATGTACACAAAAGGCTGCATTTGACAGGGGGCAGTAGCCGGGTGCCAGGACATACAGGACGATATGGTGGAACGCATGGAGCCCATGCTCACATCAAAGCACAGGCTACACGCATCGATGGGCCTGCTGCTGTTCCTGCAGCATGTAGGGCCAGTAAACACACCGCAAAAAATACATAATATATATTTAATTATTTAGGCCCGAAATTAACTTTTTACTATTCCCTTTGACAGAATATTAAAGAAACAGAATATTTTCAAATCTGCATTACTGTACTAATTTCAACTTAGCTTTTATCTAATTTTGAACAGCTTAAAAATGTAGCTTCTTTAAAAATTAGCTTATTTATAAAATACAATGTAAGTTTGAGAATTGCGACCATTTAAAATAATTTTATAAAAATTACTATGTTTTAATTGAATAAATGACATTTAAAATAAAATCCATTATTTAGCTAACAATTATTTTTATTGTAGTTATATATTATAATATATTAATGAAAATAATAAATAAGGAAAGTTTTAATTTCCGTTAATTTAATTATTCGAAATTTAGTATATTTTTAAATATTATCAAAGCAACCTCAATTGAGCGTAAAAAAATTCAAACGACATAACAATATTTTTTTTTTTCTAAAATGTATATTAATTGGATCCAACATAAAAGATATTGAACATCTTTGTTTTTCCAATTTATCATGACACTTACAACTGATAAATAAATTGTTAATAATCTAATTAAGCAAAAATCTTTTTTACTGTGCAATGGGCAGTTCATTATGCCACTGGAACAGTTTAATGTCGCTTAAAGGGGCGCTACTGCCGCAAAAGAGCGCGAAACAAAACCGCAAAATAGAGTGAACAGGGGGGGGAAGTGGTTAGGGGACAGGAGCGGATGCCTGGGGCGGTCGCAAGGGTTCTGGCTGCGGACAATGGCCGCTCCACATTGTGACTGGTTGTGCGAGTGTTTGCATTATAAGCAATTTTCCATTTTTCGTACCATTTTTCTGCTCTGCTTCTTGAAGTTTTCGCTCGACGCTTTGTTACACGCTGACAGGCGGCGACTATGAAAGCGAAACGTAATGAAAATGGCAACAAACAAAATAATTGAAATTTGGTTTAGCGCAGAGCATCCACGGCAGCATAGAAACCATGGCGAAAAAAGTACAAAAATTGGCCAAATGAGAACGAATGCCAGAACAAAAGGAGCGGCAGCAGACGGAGATGGCCAAAAGCGAGCGCCGGCTAAGACGGGTCTTTAAAACCAGGAAAACGAAAAAGAAAAAACGAAGGAGGAAAAACCTCAAGCAATAAGCCAAGGCGGGTTTCCCTCGGCCGGGTGGATAAAAGGGGGGTAATTGGGGAAAAGCGAGCAATGAGCAGGATGACAATGTCCTCGTATTGTGTGCAGATTTGTCAGTTGATTTTGTTTTTCCTTTTTATTCGCTTTTTTATACTTCTTTTTTTTTATTTGTGCCCGATGCTGGAGAAACTTCTTCGGCCGTTGCAAATTAAATTTTCCAATTCGCAACGCCCATTCTTTTGCCTTATTTTCCTCGCCTTCTGGCTTTGACTGCGACTTTGGACGTATTCAATTTTCTAATTTCGTATAAATTTCCTGGGAAAGTGGAATTATCTTAACCGCAAACAGCAAGACCTGAGCTTTGCCGAAATTAGAAACAAGTAACCACAATCAAGAGTCCTGGGGAACAGCAGGTATGGCACATAGCACACTCGTAGAGAGTATTATGCTATCCTAAAGATAAGTCCCCGAGGGTCTCAGACAAAAATTTGTCCAATTTCTTTGAGTTGAAGGCAAATATGATACAAATATTTTAACCAGGGCAAAATATTTATCTCGCTTCTAATGCGACTGAGTCCTTTTAAGGATGCTATCATCTTCAGGCTCACACACTGCCACACAAATGCAAAATGACAAAATAAATTCACTTCGCTTCGTGCCCAATTTTTCGGCCAGCAACAAAATGGGAGCATGCCAAAGTGAAAGCTCTGCAAAACGAGATTCCAAAACGGATCTGCTGCGATTTGAACTTGCCCAACGTCTCGGCTTTTCTCCGCTTTCCCCCACGCTTTTCCCCCGCACCCCGCACCCCGCCCCCTTCATTCCATCTCCACCTGCCCGCCAACACATTTGCATTCGTATTTTGAGCTGGCTCTTGTGCTTCTGCTTATTTCCCATGCATAATTTAAAGCGTTGCCTGCTTTTCGGGGCGGCCTTTAAAGAAAACCCCCATCATTTGACCCACGTCCCACATCTTCGAATGCGGCAAAGCGCAGCTAAAACCAGGGCAATTAGTCGGGTATATATATAATTGATTCGACTGATTGCCGCTGTAACAGGTGCACGACCAGGGTCATTACAAATCCGAGTCTAATTGTTGCCAAAGGTAATTGCTTGTATCAATGCAGACATCTCGGGTCGCAGCTTGTCGGGCTAATTCGAATTGGATGAGGTAAATGGGTTAATGGGTGGGACCACCCAGTACCCAGCACCCAGTACTTTTTCCCATTAATTCTTCATCTTTTGCGCACAGCAACACTGCATCAAAGATGCAAGAAGTGTTTTCCAACCGTTATTTGGCACAAGTCTCAAGCACAAGCTGTTGACCTTGAGAGAGTGTTTGCGAGTGCCACGCCTATTGAAAGGCGCACCGCCTCAAAGCCACCGCCCATCATCATCATCATACACCGAATTTCTTGGCTTGCCATCAAACGCAGACTTTTTAATGGAAACGTGTTTGTTTTACCAAATGTAAAATGGCCAAAAAGAGAAAAAGCTCGTAAATTGCAATCCGCACAGAGTGGGCCAGAGTGAGGCAGCAATATCTTGTGTCTGCATGTAGCATATGTCAAAATTTAATGGCCGTCGCACATGCACACACAAACACACACACACACACACACAAAGAAAGAGTAAGAATGGAGCCGTAAAATTAACAAAACTAGAAGCACAAATTACACCAACAGCATCCACTTTCCCTTGGCACTTTATCACGGCTCAGTTTTGTTGGTGGAACAGAGTTTGACGCCTCCCATCCACACACTACATAGTATACACACATAAATATGCACAACTTTCGCTTCGATGTTTTATGGTCAACAAAACTTTTCGCTTTTTTATGGCCTGCCACCAAAAATTATGGCTGATAAATAAAGTACGAAAATAGATCGACCACCGAAATACCCGTCTAAATGGGTGAGCAAATATTTTATTATGAGAGCTTAACAGGGTGGAACTATATTTATTGGATATAACATAAAAGTTATTATTTTCACTAGATTATATGTATTAACTATATAAAAATATTAAAGTCGGATTTTTTTGTATGTTTCTGCCCTCATGATACTTCGTAGCTTTAAGAAACATATCTTAAAACAATTAAAGGTAACTTTACTTGGTGTAATATAATAATTTTATCCTTATTATTTTATTGGAATATAACTTCATAACCTCATTAGCTTATATGGTTTTTTCCGGGATAATAATATTTTTTCCTAAAATCAATACTTAAATGATATATAAAAGTAAAAGTTTGTATGAAACAATTATCCTCTGATCCTAAGTATAGTCCTTCAGCCTGTAATACCTTAAGATAAAGGCTCTTACCCCTTGTCAGTAAATCAAAATTTATGTCTCCAAACTTGCGATCATGTAAAGTTTTGTGTGACTTCAAAGTGAGCGCCATCGTCAATTGCAATGCCAAAAGTTTAGCTTTAATTGCGCTGCCAGGCAGGCAGAGACATTTGAGTTAATTATGCCTCAATTTGGCTGCGAGTAAACAAAGTAATTAAAAAGCAAACATGTTGTTGATGATACCCGAACTCCGCCAGAGCCGCCAGATGGCAGTTGTCGGAGATGCGTAGCGCCTTTTGCCTAACTTATTTATGTTGGCAGACGGTCGGGGCACGCATTAATGTTAATTATTGAGGCAAGTGACAATTTGAGTGATTTCAGTTGGACAACAAAGCAAACGAGCAGCGAGCAGCAAAAACAATCAGTGGCACAAACACTGTCTGCCGAGCAATGCCAGCAAATCATTTTGACCAACACTTTTCGGCTTTGGCCCATGGTCGGGGGAAGTGTCCTGTCATTTGTTATCTGTTCACTTTGACATATAGCTACAACCAAAAGCATTTTCCCCGCACTCCAGAGCAGCGTTTCACGCTCATTCTATACTCTCTCAAAAGGCATTGTTACTCTTGCAATTTTTGCCATTTTAAATAAAATAATGAGTTAGAAAACTAAAACATTTTTAATTTTGCATATACAATTCATTCTTTAAATATAAAATATTAAATTATACATTTAATACTAAAAAATGGTAATCCTTATCGAAAAAAATTTTTAAAAAAATTAGAAAAACTTTACAATATAAATGCCAGAAAGCCTTTTGAATGCATTCCACTTAAATACCATCTGCCTAAGGCAACATTTTTATCGCAAAGAGCATTTCGATTTTCGGCTCCTGAATGCTTTCCTTATTTTGCACTGTTTTTTTGTATTCTCTTTTATTGTATTGCGACAACGTGGTCGCAGCGTTTTCACGCGCAGACACATTGCCAATTACGCCCCCACTCGGCCCACATATTCCTCACCTCCTGCACACACGCACTCCCATATGAAGGATTGATGGAGGTGAAGGGAAAAGCGGGAAAAGCGGGGAAAGCGAGAATGAATCGTGAGAAATGTCAACACTGTCACATGGCAAAGTGGAAATGGTAATTGCGTGTTAATTGCTTTACGCGTTCCAAGTGCTTTCACCATTCGCACGGGCCTCTAACTTTTTGCGTCCGCAACTAACCTAGGCCCTCGTTTCGCATACGTGTTGCTAGTAGCCAGGCAACGCAACTAATCAATCTGCCACTGCATTGCGTCCATGGGCGAGATTCATCCGTTTTCAGATGCATACAGCATAGATGCCTGCAATCGCAAATTGCGTTTGTATGAGCAATGTGTGCGCCCATCGAAAGCAATTGATTTTCTAGTCATGGCGAGCAAAGGAGGGGTGAAAACATAGGGAAAATCGGTTCTTTAATATTCAATCAATGCGGAGAATATGAGTTACATGTACATTACTCATGTTTGCCATTTCACCTGAATACTTCGTTAGGGAAGCCAATAATTAAATAAAGAAATTCGAGAAATGTTGAAGAAGCACTAAGCATGTTCAATGTATGGACTTCATACTTATGCTTACTGTTGTTGTACGTATTGCATTAAAAAAACATTGATTGTGAGTGGTAGATTTAACTACGGCATACATATAAAAAGGTAGTTGATTTTAAATTTAAACTACATTTTCAATCATTTAAAAATAACAAAAACAGATTTAAACATTTATAACAATACTAAATGTTATTATATATTATTACATTTCATAAAGAACTTGATAAATTCAAAGGCAGTTCCGTAATGTCTTAATTATTAAAGTTAGACGTTCCTGTTTTGAAATATGAATCATTAAAGGTTCATTCTATTATTGTTTCCCTCTTCATTATCATCTCAAAGGATCAAGTTAATTTCCTCGGCATTAGCAATATAAAAATCATTCGCCCATAAATTAAGTATTACTGCGATTAGCCAGAAGCCATTTGGTTATTGACTTGGACGCTTACCTGCACCCCCAGTTGCCCTTCGCCGGTCACACCTGAGGATATCATTCGGTGCCACATGTTGACATGTGTTGAACCAGTGCTCCCCTAAGAACGTTATGACTGTCAACATGTTTATTATTCACCTGTGCATGAGCACAGAGGCCAAGTTATTAAAACTTTGCCACATTACCGGAAAGTAAGACGGCGATGGAGGAGTAGGAGAAGCAACTGAGGAGAAACAATTGGCAAACACATTTTGGTAGCAGCAAAAAATGTAATAAAAGTTCACAAAATGCGACGTGTTTGCTTAAGTATTTTTCAGTCGGCGGATGGGGAACATCTACCTTCTACCTTTTGGCCGTGCTCATTGTGATAAATGCGACAAAGACATGTGTAAAATATGCTTCATGTGCGTTATTATTGCGTTTTATGGCCCTTAGAGAGGTGGAAACCCCCGGAAAAGCACACCTGATTGTCCTGTGACAAACGCATTCCAGGATGTCGCTGCTGACTTGTCGAAATGTTTTCCAAGTGTTTGCATGTTTTTCTTTGCAAAGATATTTCATGAATGACAGGAATTCGCTTTTTAATTATAAGTACTTCCACTCCATAAGTATTTCCACTTGACTGGGGTCCTCACATGGATCACTGCGGTCCCCAGGGTGAGAAGTGAGCATTCGAGAGGGCTGGCAAAGAGTCATCTATCCCCACGGTCGCATAATCCATAACTGGGAGCAAACATCAGCGGGCAAGGAGCACAGATCCCATATACAAAGGAGGCAGCCAAAAAAGTAAAAAATAAAAAATACAGGGAAATAAACAAAACAGATTCCCTCGAGTAGAACCTACAGAAAAAAAAGGAAGAACATTTTACAACTCGAATTGTTTACGCAAAATACGCGCACTCGTAATGCACACAAACTCTCAGATTCGTATATATCTTTTTTATATACAAACACATAAGCCAAAGAAGACATAAAGCATGTTTGCCTGGCATAAACGCAGAAGTTAAACCAAAAAAGGGGAGACACACACACAGAAAGATGAAAAGGACGAGGAGCCAAACATTTTAATAATAGCCGAAAAGGCTGAATGCCCAAAAAACTCAGCCACGCCCCATCGGAATCCTCACTTTTTCAAAGAGGACGGCTTGTTTATGATGGAAGCCCCAAGTCAATCCGCACCCTATACAGTTCGCATCCCTTTCCTTTGAAACCCTTTTTTTGTGTGTGACTAAAATGGTTTATAGTCCTTCATTTGAGAGATTTCCCGAATTGGCAAGAGATTTCGGCCAGCTGCAATTAAACTGAGAGTACTGCGAAATTCCCACGGACAAACTACATGCCTACTGCTAAGCCTTTAATACGGCAACAAGCTAAAGTTATAAGGACCCCATACTTAACTGGCAGGAGTGTTTAGCCTTCAAAAGCTAAAATTTATTTAAAATTAAACAATGGTAAACATGATAGTATAAACTTTTAAAGGTGCTTTTTTTGGGGCTTGCCAATAATTTCACGATTTGTATTGTAACTGATGATAGACTTGGTTAATCGATAAGTGAAAAGGCATATAAAAAGGCTCATGAACCTTAAATTTAATAAAAATTAGTTTACAATCAGGATTGCTCTTATAAAATAGTAAAAAAAAATTAAAGAGCTGAAATATCACTGCTATGTAAAAATTAAATAATAATATGATAATCAAACTGAAGTACAAAACTATGGACTTAAAGTTTAGCTACAGTTTACAATGGTTGTTCTTAAATAGTATATATTATATAGGTAATATATAATACAAAATAACTGCAAATTTCTATAGTGTATCATTTAAGCTTTTTTGGCATATGTCACAGTTTTGGTTTGCACAGTTCGTGGAGGACTGCCTGACTGACTACTTTGGCAGTATTTTCCTTATGCACATTTTCCGCTCCCTTTTCGAGCATAATCAATTAAGCAAAGTGCACTCGACTGCGCGGGGAAAAGGCAGTTGGTGGAGTAATGCAAATAAATGTGGCAGGAATTTAGCAAAAGGCATACGCGGCGTATACGCAGTGAAAGAGCCACTCTTCTCCTTTTTTTACTTGCTTGGTTCATATTTTATTTGAATTCTGCTCGCATTTTTTGTTCACATTCACAGCACTTCAGGCTGCCGTTTCATAAAATAAACCATTAAAACGAAACAAGCTGAAGTGAGCATCTGAGGCAGCCCCCCATTAATTGCATTTTAATTAATTTCTGTTCCTCTGCACTCCCTTGTATGCAGCATATGTAATTACTGCTGCTGGAGCGTTAATTGCTCCGGCCAGGTAACAAGCTGCGGCTCTTAATGCACCTCGTCTGCACTTAGCCTAAGTATATATGTGCACACACGAAATGTGTGCTGTGCCAGCCCTATAAGTAGATCCATTTGGTCCCAGGTTTAAGCCAACTTTTGACATTTGCCATTTAGCTCGCCACTGTCCAAACACAATGAAGCCTATTTGGCTTTGGTCTTGCACTTGGACTTGGTAGCCCGGTCAAGGTCCCGACATTTGGCATTCATTACCTGGAACCATTCCACTCCCCCCTCGCATAATAATGCGATTAAAACTGTCAAGTCAAGTGCTCGAGCAACAGTTTGCAGCTGCAGTTGCTGGCCGGAAATAAAAAACAATAATCAGGTGAATCAGGGCCAGAACCGAAACCAAAAGTAAAGCCAATGCCATGGGAAGGCTCTGCAAAGCAAAGCTTTCCAAAGCCTAGACTACCACTACCCTCTCCAGCAGTACAGTCTATGGCTCTTGGCCACGTCGAGCAAATAAACAAACAATTAAAAATAAAAGCGCCAGAATAGAAACTACTGAGGGCAGGAAACCAGTCAGTAGCCTCACAACGAAGCTGGGATATACTAGCAAAGTTGTTTGATGGGTTGCAACATTTATGCATTTCCTGTTTCTTACAAATCCTTTCGGATCATTTTACTTACCTATTAAATATCCGAACGCGGTTCTTAATTTGATTGACGGTTGTATGCAACTTTTAAATACTTATTGGTTTACTAAATTAGAAAACTTAGATAAAAAGAAAACCTTTCTGATAAATAATATTATTTTTATTTACTTTATTTAAGTTATTATTTGTCCTATTAGATGAAGTACTATTGGTATCAAAATTGATACTTAAATATTTTACATTAAATTAAATATTTATTTAGATTTAAATTAAATATTTAATTATGTTGCCTCTTAATTAACAAGTTAAGTTAGTACATTGAAGTTAGCCCAATAAAGGGAACTGAATAGTGGGAATACCTAACATACAAGGGTTGTGTCTGCTCTGCCTTACTTTCGTTTTGCGAGTGTTTTTCTCCCTAGTTTTTCCTCTAGCTTGCCAGGTAAACAGAGAAGTGGCAGCAACCCATACATATACATATACAGGTGAATGTGTTGAGCCAGCGACTTAAAGTGCGTAAATGAGTAAAACACACACAGTGGTGCAGGGGGGTGGGAAAGGGGGTAGGAAAATGGGAAGGTGAACGGCGGGAACAACAACATAGTGTGGCGCTTATTATGCGTATACTTAACATTTATTTCAGCCAGACAGACTGCCTGTGCGACTGTTTCAGTGTGTGTGTGTGTTTGTGTGAGTGTGAGGACATACCACACACAAACAGAGACAAAGTCACTGAGACAGGAACACAGATACGCACACATACGTATGCAGGGGCAGAGCATAAATCTCATCGTGCATTCATCAATGTCAAGCCGCAAGTTTGCTTTTCATTTGTTATGGCTTTGCTGCTTGTTGGTATGTGTGTGAACACACAGCTGTGTGCGTGTGTATCTGTGTGTTGCCTGTATTGTTTAGCACATAAAATGCCAGAGCCTGCATTGAAATTTTTACGAGAGTGGTTCAATGGGTTTTGGCAAGAAAATAAGAAAGCTATGGGAGATATTAAGATAATCACAAGATAAAAACTGGAAGAAAAATGATTGCCTAATGAAAACTAAATCTTGAATAAATACAAGACTCTGAAAAATAGTCAAGAACACTAAAGTTACCTCTTGCTTAAACCACTTAAAATAATGGTTTTTTGAAAGCACTTAAGCCAAGTTTATTGGCTCTATAGATATGGCAATAGGATGTTAATTTAAGCACTTTACTGCTTCTAATCGAGCACACCTCGTTCATGGATTTGCGATTGAGGACGTTCATTGTTTCACCATCGTCATCCTGGACATTCGTATTTGGGCCAGCTTATACTTATTCGCACATATAATGCTGGCATTTGTTGGCCAACACACTGGCTACCCGATGCCTTGAACTTCGGCTGGGAAAAAGCTTAGGTGGAGTGATTTTATCGGACTAGTGCTCAAGCAATTGATTTGCATATGCTCCCCCCCCCCCCCGAGATCCCGGGGTCCTCTGAATCGGAACACAAGAACAACAAGTGCAACAGAAATGGCTGCCTCTTAAAACTTCATGGCATTGGCAGTAAAAACGACAATTGCCGAGCGCAACTGTTCATAAACATTGAGTGCAGCTTGGCAACTACAGCTACAGCATCAGCAAACAATGACAAGGCCATCCGAGGGGCGGTGGGCGGTGGGTGTGGCCCCGTTGTGGAATAGGGGGAGGGGGCTGGCTGCACAAGTCGATTTTATTTAATTGCGCACAGCCACAAAATGCACACCCCCTCGGAACGCCCAGGAGCCCACAACCACCCCCCGCCCCGCACATTGTGCACCCAATATTCTGGTTTTACGAGCGCCGGGCCCCCGGTTTAGCAGCAGCTCAGCTATCGCCTCCGTTGACATGAGCGCACACACATTAAGCAGCTCAGCAGCGGAGATCTCCCGCCGGACCGACACTGCAAAATCGGCGTAACAGGGATTAAATGAAAATATATTTTCCAACACAAAACCGAGCTTAGGTGCAATAGAAAACGCTTGACAGAGCTTTAAAAATGATTCCTAAGCTTAACAACCCAACACAACCATAGATTTTTTGAGCTGCTTGCAAAGCAACTGAAAGTAAAATGTCTGCGCATTAAAAATAGAGTCATTAGTTAAAATGTGTCTTAAAATATGTAAATTTAAAAAGTGATAATTTCCCAACATTCATATTTTTTAGTCCACTTGTTAATTAGATAGTTTGCTGATAATGGACACATATATGACAGTATGTTTAAAAGCGTTTTTATAGCCCAGTAGAATAAATATATAGAAATTTTGGAGTGGTTTCTGATATATAAAATTTTCGTTTTACATCACTATATATAAATGAAATATTTCGAAGCCTATTTTAAATGCAATAAAAATAATATTTCCGTTTTAAGAGTTATGTATTTGCCTAACATTTTACATCATTATTGTTACTTTCCAAATAAATTTCATGTGAATTTTTATTAGAGCTGAATAAGCAATAGTTAGAAAAATCGATTGCGGTTAAAAATATATTTTCTAGATATTTTAACTATTACACATGAGAAACTTGACTCATTTTTTTCTGTGCACACTTCATGCCCAAAATGAGTTGACAATGTCTGGACTTGAGCCAAAACACGACAGTACTACAAGGCCTCAATTCTCGCTGGCTACGATTTGCAATCTCCGAACTCGGACTTGGCCGGTCTGCTAAAATGATTGTTGCCGCCCTGCCCTGCGGCTAGATGTGTGTACTTAAAGCCGACTTAAAGAATTCCAGGGCCGGGGGGCAGGAAGTTTGAAAGCGGTACCGCTTTTCAATTTCAATCGCATGCAAATGAGTCGGGTCGATGGCTGATTTGGCTGGCGGCAAGTGATGGCCTCGCACCTCCGAGTCACTCGATTCAATTGAAACGTTTCGCAGCCAACAAGCTGCAAAACAGCCGGAAGCGCAACTCACTCGAGTCATTTAGGGGCGAGCTTACCAAAAAACAAAAAACAAAAAAAAAAAAAAAAAGAACGAAATCAGCAGGAAAAACCTGAAGTCCTGGCCAAAAGTATAACAAGCAAGACAGCAAATCATTTGTAAACACTTGAGCACGAAGGGAGCGGAGAAGCCAAAACACAAATCAAAAGATAAACGGTCTGCCGTGGAGGCAAAGATGAAAAATTGAAATGGCCGGGCGGCCGAGGGACATTGGTCGAGGGACCAGGATGCCGGGGATCCCAGGACTCGGGACAGCATGTTGCGTAAATAAAGTGCGAATTTCCAAAAGCTGTGCAGACAAATGAGCGACCACTCAAGATGACAAGTGACCGTCCATGATCGAGGGCAGCGGGAAGGGCGGAAAAGCGGAAAAAAACGGAAAAACGAGGACCAAGAGCAGCTGCCCCACGCAATCTGTTAGTGTCAAACATATGAGGGAAATGGAAAGTGGAACGAGGCCTCGGGGGTTATGCCAATGAAGCGCTGCCGACGGGATGTAGAAAAAAAAAACTTTGCAATATAAAACACAGCACCAGGCGAAGAAAACAAAATTTCTCCGATAGCAAATTGAAAAAAAATTCCTTCGAAGTGCAGAGCAAAAAGTTTGCCAGCTTTCGAGGGGAAAAACTTTGGGCTCTGCTTTAAATGTCGATAAAAGTTTCTCGGACGCTATGGTAATAATATTTGCCCCACACCAGCCAAACCAACTCCCAATCTCATCCAGAGTAACAAGTCCTGCGGGCTGATGCTTCGCTTAATCTGTTGGATTGCTATTTTCAATAACGATTATTAGCCGCATCTAGCGGATACAAGAATTCACCCTCGGGTGCTGTTCCGTACTGTTTATTGAAATATTCAACATATTTAGCCCCGGCCGGCGCAGAAAACTTAATTAAATATATTAAAAGCTGATTAATAACAAAATGAAAATCAAACATCAGACCGCCGAAGGCAGAGCATATCCTCATTAATATTAACAACTTAATTAAAGCCAGCCCCGCCCACTTTTCCGCCCACCGAGTTGTCCACCGGCTGGGCCGATTATATTTGCAATTATGCAAAGTAGCTGCTAGTTGGATATTGCCGCCGTTGTTGGCCGTGATGGCTGTCAATGCGTGCGCAAAGTTTAATATTAATAAATTTTTAATCAAAGCCCTCAACGGGGCGTCAACCTGTGTGAAGTGGTTGCGGTGGTGCTGGCGTTCCTTTGAGGAGTCGGCGGGAGGTTCTGGTGGTGCGGGTGGTGCTGGTGGTGGCCAAGTGTCTGACAGACCGCCTGCGGTACAGGTGGCTTAAATGGAGAAGGCAAGGTCTGTCAGTCAGTACAGTGGTCAAGCCAATTAAGGCAGTGGCCTTCACAGAAACTGAGGAATTAAATGGAATTTCAGGATTAAAGGATAAGCCCAAGTAAAGCGAAAAGAAATTACGATATGTATGAAATGCGGGTTGAAAAAATGCAAGCGACGATGGCTTATACTTAATACTATAATCTTTATTAATTTTCAACATTTAAGTTAACATATGTTTATGAATATAAGTTTAATAGGAGATTTCTCTTTACAAAAATCAAAATCTTCTTAATCCTTTAGCTTTAAGTAAGCATATGTTTATAAATATTATTTTAATGTGATATTTCTCTTTAGAAAAATCAAAATCTTCTTAATCCTTCAGCTTAAAAAGCCTTTTCCTTTAAGCTTAAGCAACTTTTTATCAATATACGGACAGAAACTCCGGCAGGGATGGCTGTGTTAAATACAGATTCAATACCAGTCAGCCTCCTTTCCGTTCGCCACCTTTCACCCCTTGAAAATCAACGTCCCCCGCCATTTGTTACACGTTTATTTGCATGAGAAAGAAATCACGTCGCACACGTGGCCGACACACAAATCTTTGAGCTGGCGCTACCTTTATACATACAAAAACATCTTGGCACTGGCACACATATTCATACATCTTTTTTATTTTCGTAAATTGTGCGCAAAAGCGTAAAATCATCTTTATAGGGGAGCCGTCTGCCTTGGAATCGGGCCTTCTTGTCTGCTGGCCATCTTCACAAGAGGGCTCACGTTGCTGAAATGGCGTATCCTTTGAAGGAGTATCATCTCCTTGCTTGGGCGAATGCAGAAAATATTTATGGGAGGGGGGTTTCATTCAACTAACTGGGTACATATTACGTTTTAATTTAACACATTTAATATAACATGATTATATAATACAATTTTAAATTGAATACTTATTACAATTACCTATGAGCAAACAATCAGCAAACAGTTATATTTTATTCAAATTTTTAATGTATTAAAAAGAATACATTAAATAGAGCAAATAAGGCCCAAAAATAATCAAAATAATCAACCAATAAGAGCAACCAAAAATAAATTGACATAATAGGTGTAAAATGGCCTTCAAGTTTCGGTCTTTAATTTTAAGAAAAAATTAACCTTAATATTGTGGCAAATCAATATATTGCTATAAGGGCTTGTCTTTTCATTTAGGTCAACATTCCTCAAATGTAAGTCATTTTATTTTTTGGTTGTCCTAGCCCCGGAAATCCCTCAAGGCGACCCTGTCATTTCTTTTACTATGACTAATTGATCGAGGAATGCGGAAGGTGGAAGTTGCAAGGCACACCCTCTTGAAGTTGGATCATGCATAATGCAGAAAAGCGGAGAGCAGAGATGCAGCTGCGGCATTACCTGCATATCGCAAAGGGAAAGTGCCGGTGACAGCGGGAAAAGGGGGAAGTACAAAAAGCATGTCAAGTTGTGGCACATTTAAAATTTATGCCAGAGATTCGCACTCCCTCTGTCGCTGGTGAAAGGTAAAGGGCTGGCTACTGCCACACGCACATGGCTCATAAATTTTTATTGTGTGGCAAAGATGGCCCACCAGCCAACAACCCACCGCTATGCCCGCCCCCCCGCTCCCATTCCTCACTTGGCTAACCAAAATAAACAAAAATTCCCTAGCACACTTTTGGGCGCACAAAATGAAAACTGAGGAGGACGTGGATGTGGACGGACCGGATATCTAGAGTGGGGAATACACAAAGTAATGAAGCAAAGTGCCTTCGCACGCCATTCAGCGCAAAATCAACTGGTCGAGGACCCGTCCGGAGTGCAGTTGCTGGAGTTTTTCCTGTTGGCGGGGCCCGGCGGCAAATAAATTCATTTCACTGTCTGGAAAACGTCGAGCAGCGCATCGGGACTGACGTATGGACGTGGACGGATGCCTTGGCCTAGACATGGTGCAGGAAGTGTTATTTAAATGCAGGATATTGTATGAGGAAATTTATTATCGTGCCGCCGTCCTGACATTAAGGAAAATATTGAGATATATACGGGCAGCGAGCTGCCAGACAACGATGCTCAAAAGTAATTAAAAGCCAACAATTCCGGGCCATATATTTTATTATGGTGCCGAGACATTGTTGCACAAATTCCTTTAATTCATTCCAAAAAACCCAATAAGCGACTTAAATTGTCACCAAAATCCACAGTTTAAATGTTTGATGGGCTTGTGGTGGCCATGCATCAAAACTACTGGTTGTATCGAAATATTTAATCGAATTACAATTCGAGTTGATGCCTGACATGGCCAACATTTGTTTTTAGCATTTGTTTGTTCTTTCCTTTTAGCTAATATATTTTTCACAGACCAAAACTTTAAGCCAACCAACAAACGAGCAGCTCTGTTTGATTTCATGGATAGAAAATAGAAAATAGAAACTACCCAGTAGTAGAAGAGGAATTTGGGAAATATCAGTTAACAGCTTATCCTCAAATATTAATGGCAGTCTAATACTTTATTTTTCTTTTCAGATTAAATATCATATAATAAAAAAAAAACAAGCAAATATATTTGTATGTTAAACAAAGCTAAATTAAAAATATTTTTTTCCTACCATCATAGATGCGAAATGTATAGTATTGTTGCAGCCAGAATATCCCCAGCAAATATTATTTGCCTACTAGTTTTTTGAGGTCTATTTTTATTCAGCTTTGGCACAGATAAAAAATGCATTGAATGTTATTTGTTTCACGCCCGCGCTCAGAACATGAAATAAGCTGGAATTTAAATATTTGCATACTTCCTATGTCCTCTTTTATTTGCATTGTTTAACATAGATAGGGGGAAAACGGCGATAAGGGATGCGCGGCTGACAATTTGTTTCTCTTGTTAAAAGCTTGCGCTTGAATAATTGAACAAAAGCTGCTGGCAATTGAATATTAATGAGCAATTAGTGGAGGACCCTCGACAAACACTAATAACTACAAAACTAAGCCAAATGCACTTCGCACGGTCAACACTGCGTATGGGCAATATTTATGGGAAACGCACACCCGAAAGAGCCATAAAACATGCCAAAGAGTTTACCAAGGTGCCAACACAGACTCGAGCGATATAAATTATTTGCAGCAGACTGATTGGCAAAAGCAATTGCAGGCGGGCAAGGAAATGGAAATGGAAAATGGGGAACAAAACCGGGCGAGCAATTCAACTGAAGCTGTATACGTATACATAACAGCTGCAACCGCAAAAGAACGAGCGGGGAAGGGCGGGAAATCTAGTGGTAGGGGGGGGATGAGGGGTGTGGAAAGCCGAGAGGAAAAACTAAAAGAAGGCGGAACAAGGAGGCCAATGAAAGGCCGTTCAGGACATGGGAACAAGGCGCAAACACTCGACTGCAAAGATAGAGAAAAATGGCGCATGAAATGAAGCGGAAATGGTGCAAAAAGGAACCCAACAGCAAGGACGAGGGGGCGATGCGGAACCGGAAGTGGGACTTGGAATGCCGGGAAAGTGGCAGGGAGGAAGGGGCGGTCGGCAGCCACTTACAGAGCTGAACTAATATGTACATTAGTATCTTTTGAATGCATGCGAACAACTGATAAATGTCTGGTCATGTCTGAATCTACACACAGACACACACACACTTGCATATCTGGGGTGTGTGAGCTTGCGGTGAATGAAATCGAGCGTCGCATGAAAAATGTATGCCATTTATTTTACTTTATTTTAGTTTGCCCCGTCGCCATCCGCTTTTCCTGGGCCCGTTCCACGTACAGCAAACAGCTGGCATTGGCAAAGGGCAAACAATGAGACATTGCTTTGGCTTGCATTCGGAAAACTGCACTTTGATGGGCCACACACACACACACCCACCCACACCCCCGCATCACACACACAAAGGCGGCAATTGTGTCATGCGCCATCGGAGGGTGGATTGACAAGTTCTGGCAGAACATTTTATTTAACGATTTTTCATGTAAAAATTATTCATCCTGGCTGCTTATTTGTTGAGTATATAATGGTATCAACATTAAAATTCAGCGTTGCATAGGTTGAAATGAACTTGTAATGGGTAAACTTTATTTTTTTTCGTGTATATTATCTAGACAGTTTAATCATTCGTTTTTAAACACGCTTTCTCTTCACCAGAAGAGAACATATCAAATGTGTTTGTATTTGTAAGCTTTCCTTGATAATGTTTTGACATTTTGAATCCCTTGTAAGGCCAGTAAAGATAAAAAAACAAAATTGTACATCCCTTACAATTAACTAAGAACGTAAATGAAATATAATTTGAAGTGGAAGTATTCTGAAATTAAAGACTTAAATATTTTTTAAATATGTTTTGAAGTGTTGCCTAACACGAAACAAACTTTCAGTTTAAACTTAAGCCTCAACCCTCTCGTTTTAGTTATTTGCTTGATTTATGACTTGGCAGGGTAAACAAGCAAGGCAAAAAGAGCCAGTGCCTGGGAACTATTTCCCAGTAAAAGGCGGCATCCAAAACTATTGCATAGATAGGCAATTTTCGTAATTGCTGCGATGCGGATGCGGATGTGAGTGCGAATCCGAATGAGTTGTAGTGGAAGGGGGCAGGGATAGGGGGGCGTGGTCAGGAGCAGAGTGCGGTGAACCAAAGTTGATTTATAGCCATGTGCGTCCTGTGCCGCTGCCTCAAAGGACACACTGCATAAATATGCGATAAGCCCGACTATAAAAAGCGAATGACATTCCCACACACTCACACACGGCTGACACACACGCACACACACACACACACGCAGATAGGGAAACAGTTGGCATACACTTGCATAATGTATGCAGGCGACTGCCGGACAAGTTGCGAACCGCAACAAGTGCACTCACCATGGCCAGGAGGGTCGGGCCAGAAGGATCAGACAGGTGCGGCTGGGTGTGCATTTAAGCGACATGTGTCGTCTTCACACTCAACTGCACTTCAAACGAGCCCAGCGCACGTTCCCAGGTCCTAAACTCTCCATCTCAGTTAGCTTCTGCTACAGTAATGCCTGCCTAAGCATTTATTCCACCATCAGACAAAGTACATACTATTTTTTCAATTTTAAATATTAGTTATATTTAAATTGTTAAGTCCATAATAACATTAAAAACAATAATGACAAAAATTATAATCATTTAAAAAAAGAATATTAAAATAACTTTAAGGAAACAAAACGCATTATTTTATACCTTCTACCTTAATATTTTAAGGGCCGAGATTTTACTTCCGGTTAGATTTAGATTAAGTAGAATAGATTTATGAAAGCATCCCCAAACTTGAGAATTTGTAAAAGAGTTTAAGCAACTTTAATTGCATTTTAAATTTGGTGATAATAAGATTATGAAAGTAATTTGGTTTGCTATCATTTATCAAAAGTTCGAACTAGAAAAGTTCGATTTAAAAAAGTTCGCCTGTAGTTACCTTGAACACTAGTGGGCTGGCATAAACTTCCGCATTAAATCGACTTTGAACTTGAAAACGTTAGTTACACGGCAAAAGCGCATGCTGGCATTTGAAGGTTATTATGGTCGGAACTTTGTGAACGCACCTAGAACGAAGGGCTTTTCTCCACCCAGTGCACCCAGGCTGTTGCGTAATAAGGCCTCTTTAGTCGTCTCCTCCTCAACGGAATTAGAAGGGAGTCTTTTTTGTAGTTCGGCTTCTACTTTTGCCAAATTCCACCCAAAGGCTGAAGCGTTTGCTTTCATGCTCAAACGAAAGCATATATGACAGAAAAAAGCTAATTCAAGTGGCTGCTAATGAGAAATGGTAGGTGGAAAATGTGAAGTTTCAAGCCAGAAAGAAGGAATTGAAATCGATCAAAGAGCAAAGAAATCCCTTTGGATATAAAAAGAAAATAAAACAAAATGGATTCTATTATTAATTTTCGAGTTCTGTTGTCACATCCTTTTCTTATCTATGTACCACTTTTGTTATTCCACCTTAAGGCCAGTTTAAATCATATCAGTAAGTTGGCCACATCCCTCCCTCTTTTCTAGACTATAAGCTCCATGGACATTAAACATGCAACATTCTCGCTTTGGGTTTTATGGCGCCGCAATGTATATTATGATCACGCACACACATGCAGGCCACCCACACACAGTTGTGCTAAAATATTTATCAGTAAAGGAATGTTTCGAAATATAGTACAATCATAAATTATTATTATTTAATTGGGGCTAAAAATTATTTAACTAATGAATTTAGCAAAACTTGCCCAACATACAGCTTTCATATTTGTAACTATATTAAAAAGATATAAGTCTTGGGTTATTAAATTATTCTTGACAAGAATTTAATTTGGAGAGCTTAAATTACTTTCATGTTTTAATCACAATTAAAGATTAGACATGCGGTATTTAATTTATTGAATCAATATATTATGAGCTAGTAATTATAAAACGACATAGCTTGCTTTCACTTAACCTTAAACGTACAAAGACCTTAAATAAACCAAAAACTATCAAAAAGCTATAAAGCAAATAACCTTGAAGAAATACTATTTATTATTTATAATTGTACTAACTACCATGTTGACCGCAGTTGTAACCGCACACTTGTAACTAAATGCGATGACATTCTACCAGGCGGCATCGCTCCTGGGATATTTTCCCTCTTTGCCCTTATTTTTATGCGTTTTAAATTTATTTTGCTGCCGCTGTCGCAACATTGGGACAAAGGGGGACGGAAAAGCGGAGGAAGCGGAAGACGAAAGGAGCCATTGGCAATGGCGCCTGTCGCACGCACGCAAAACTTCCGCCACTCGCAGACACACACATGAGCTTGTATGCGTAAATACGTGCACATGTGTGTGTGTGTGTGTGTGGCAGGCCTGGGGCAAGAAAAGAAATAAAGGAAAATAAAGAAAACAACGCTTGGCTTGCCAGTCTTCATATTTATTTATCGTGCCAAGTGATTCCGTGTAATTGCAGAAATTGCGTTAAATTATTTAACAAGCGGGCGAGGCGGCAGCATTTGAAATTCATTTACACTTTACGCACAATACGGAGAGGAAATTGAATACAATAAATTTCGCAGCGAAAAATACCGCAGACCTACAGGAAATTATTTTCCACCAAACACGAGGGGAAACAAAAAAAAAAGGAGCAGCCGCACAAATTTAATTTGCTATTTATTAGTATTAGTTAGTCTGTGTACGAAAATTTATTGTCTAATTGAATTTTTATTGCAGAATGCAGAAACCAGAAGGCAATCGGATGCGAAATTTACTTCAAGGATATGAAAATAGCACATCAAATGGGCCATAAACACACGACAGCAAACGGAAGAGCTTAAATAAACCAAAAAGAGTACAAAACAGCAGCAGCAACAAAGCCAAGTCGGCAACAATCAACAGCACAAAGCAACACTGCCACAGAGAAATCTAAAAAAAAAAAAGCACAAATAAGGGGAAGTCGGAAAGAAAAGTGAAAGCCAAAAGCCGAAATTGTAAACGCTCCATGTAAACACTTGAAAGCTCGTTAGGATAATACATCCTGCCCGGTACCAAGCACACGCTGGCACAAAAAAACGGCGAGGAGAAAGTAGGGAAAGTGTCACCATGTGCCGTCCCGCGTGTCTGAGTGGCCGCCAGCTGAAACAACGGCACCACCTCAAATGCCCACCCACCCACACAGACACAGACACACACATGCGGCAGCAGGCCATTGCCATTGCCATTGCCGTTGCATAGTCGCGCTTCCGTTTCCGTCTACTCCTCATTTCCGCTGCGGCTGCAATTAAGCGAAGCGAAGCATCCCGAAAAACACACCGAATATCCACAAAATGGCGCACGAGACCAGCTTTAATGGTGGGTACACATGGCAGGAGTGGCACTTGGGTCATTAAGTCCATATTTTATTGTAATTAAAAGTCTGCCTTCTTAAATTATGTGTTTTAAAATAGTAAATTTACGTTTTACACGTTCCTTTGTTAGCCATGTTTAGGGATAAAAACAAATTGTTTGTTTTAAATTTCGAAAGTAATAGAAACAACCCAAGAAACTGCTAATTACTGCTATTCCTATTTGGAAATATCAGACATAAGTTTTAGTTGATTAATTAAAGCTAAATTCGCTGCGAAGTAATAACTTATTAGATGAGCCTAGCTCATATTTTTTAGAAAAACTTACAACAAATTTAAGGGTATTCTCATCTTATTTTAAAAAGGAACAATTTTGAATACATGATTTTATTTTGTTTTTTGTGTGCATTTAATATTAACATGTTAATGTAAAATTTTGTTTAAAAAATATTAATGGTTATGATTTTCTTTTCCCTGAGTGTATAATTCAAGAATATCGTTTAATTATAGTGCTTGTCACGACGAAATAAAAATCAGATTTTGCTTACTTTGATTTATTCATAGTGTAATCATGTTACTCTGCACTTCTTCTTCAACTTAGATGCGCTCGACTACATTTACATAGCGAATAGCGTGAATGACAGGGCCTTTCTGATAGCCGAACCACATCCCGAACAGCAGAGCACCGATGGTCAGGAGCAGGACGAGGAGGAGCTGGAGGACATGGCGGTGACGGAGGATGCGGATGATGGGGGGCAGGAGGATACGAATAACAACAATAGCAACCGCTACTACAGCTCCGGGAAGAGACGTGCGGATTTCGTGGGCTCCCTGGCGCTGAATCCACCACCACCCACCGATGCGAGCACCACCACCGGCTCACCCTTGGCCACCGCCGCCTTGGCAGCCGCAGCTGCCAGTGCCTCGGTGGCGGCGGCGGCTGCCAGGATCACGGCCAAGGCGGCCCACAGGGCTCTAACGACCAAGCAGGACGCTGGATCCTCGCCAGCATCCTCGCCAGCGCTCCAACTGATCGACATGGACAATAACTACACGAATGTGGCCGTTGGCCTGGGCGCCATGCTGCTAAACGACACCCTCCTCCTCGACGGCAACGATTCCAGTTTATTCGGGGAGATGATGTCGAACCGGAGTGGCCAGCTGGATCTGACCAACGGGAGTGCGGGCCTCAATGTGACCACGAGCAAAGTGGCCGAGGACGATTTCACGCAGCTGCTGCGAATGGCCGTCACATCGGTGCTGCTCGGACTGATGATACTGGTCACCATTATTGGTGAGTACCCCTGAAACCGAGAGTTGCACTCAAAAAATTTTAAGGGCTTTTAAATTATTGGCACCCCCTTAACTCAAAACCAAAACAAATTTTTAAATTTTGTAAAGAAGTTCTTAAATGAAAATCAAAGACCTAAATCCTTTATTCAAGCATTGTTGATAAAAAGTTAATTTCAAGTGCCAACTTATATGCATGTATTTGTTATTTAACTTTCGTAAAAACACAATAATATTTTAACATTTCCTGATATATGCGTCAGGGATCCTGGAGTCAAAATCTAACACTGAAAAATTAAGTAATATTTAGTTTTTAAAAAGTAAAAGCTTATTAAAGACTTGTTTGAGACTAAAGGTCAAATTCTAAGCAACATTTTACCCCGAAAATATTTTAAAGCAAGACCAAAGACTATTTTCAAAAAATTAAACTTAATTAAAGACTTGTTCAAATTTAACACAATATATATATATTTTTCAAAGTCCATTAAAATATCGTTTTGAGTGTAAGCCGAAGCCCAAACATAGACATAATTATTTCAGTCCCTATGCCAGCCAAACCACCCGAAATAAATTCCTCGAATGCCAGTCTCAGGCACGCGCCTGCTGCCTGCTGCCTGCCTGCAAATCCTTGGGGAATATGGCAAACAATTCAATAAGAAGGACGCAGAGGGACTCGAGGGGCGACGGCTTCAGCTGTAGATAATAAAATACGCGTAACTGATATTTATGATACTGGCAGGGCATTTTATATTATTTATTATTGTTGTTATTATGGCTCAGATGCTGAAGCAGCAGCATTGGCTCAGTCTCAGTTATTAATAAGGCAGCTCAATGACGAGGAACGAAAAGCGGAATGGGAAGGGCGTTCGCATTGGGAATGAGAACAAGAACCGGAAACGGGGCCGCTTTTGTTGTTGGCTACATTCATTACACGCATTTAGCCATAAATCCGATGGCAAACAAACCGGCATCCATCTAGGCAAAGACATGCCGCATTAAAATTGACAGTCAATCAATCAATCACAGCTCCCCGCCCAACTCAATCCAATTGCTGCGCAAAACTTTATGTTCACGTTGTAAAATCCAAAACAAAATGTATAAAAATCAGGCAGTAACAAATGAAAATGAGGCGAGGAAGCAAAATAAGCAAAGCAGCCAGCTGAAATTGATTTCATTAATTTAAGTAGATTTCATTTCATTTCATTTCATTTCATTTAAAACGGGCGGCGCAAAAGTCAAGAGGCAAATAAAAATAACGAGCGCTGAAAAGTATGCTACGATTCTTAACGTCACTCCCAAAGGATCCGGGCTGAATTGAGCCCGGAGCCATTCACATGTCTCGCTTCCTCTCACTTGCTTTCATTTTGATTTCCTACTAATTTGTGTTTATTTAGTTTTTCCTTTTCCGCCGGCCTTTCTATCCATCCCATTCCGCCCTTTAGTTTTCTTTTCTTTCCTCGCTTTTGAACTTCTGCAGTTTTTGTCGTCGTCCAAGTGGGACGGCACAAGCATTTAGCATTTAAAAAGAAAATGCTAATGAGTTTCAATGCTAATTTTAGCTAGATTGCTTCACGCTTTTGGTCACTCTGCAGCACAAAAAAAAGTATCCGGAACCAACTGTCGACCGAGGAGGATGAATAAAAATATACGAATCTAATTGTTATATTTTTTGACCAACTTATTTATTCGTTTTTGAACTGATTTCGTTAAGACTTTAAGAATTTAACTTATAAAATTATTGATTGCTTTGATGAAATTATTAATAGTATTTAGACTAAAAGCTTAAAAATACAACTTCTCATTTTTTTTACATTATTAATAAATGAAACAATTTATTCTTAATCTTTTAAGTAAATTAACTTTAAAAATTTATTTGTTTGATATAAGTTAAAAATTGTGTTTAGATAACTTAACAATATTTTCCGATGAATTGTTCGACTTGGCAAATTTGTTGATGTGACGATTAATACTGACTAAATAAAAATAAAAAGCTACAATGTCTGTACAGAATTTATATATTTCTAGGCGTTGGAATTGAGTACTCTGATCAAGAATATATATACTTAAAATCAGTGGTCGCCAAATAACTTGTCGAAGTGTGTGCCATCTTCGTTTTTTTACTATGCGTGAACGAATACATATATCCTTTTACTCGACGAGTAACGGGTATGATAATTAATTCAATGTTAGTTTATTTTTGTTTTTACTTATTTTATTGTAACTTTTCTTATTAAGTTTGGTTTTCTGTTGATGCAATTGCTTGAGCGACCCCCGTGGAGAAGACACTGCATGGAACTCAAAAACGCAAACAGCTGGCAGGCATGAGGCTTGTCTACTTGCCTTCACTTTGACACTCAAGTATCTAATTGCATGTGCCTGGTGTGTGTGTGTGTGTGTGTGGGTGCGTATCTGTGTGTCTCCGGGCAGAGCCTGCGAGTGTGTGCGAGCCCTCCTGCCGTCGACTGTCGGCGGATTCAATGCCACAAATTGCATGTCTCGCACCTGTAGTGGCTGGCTTTCTTTTTGCAGCCTCAAGTGCGCCACAAGTAGTCGGTGACAGTGGCGGAAAAGTGGGGGCGGAGGTAGTGAAAAAGTCGGGGGAAAGTCAAAAAAAAAATAAACGCACCAGCAGACATCAAAGGTGGTGTCCTCTCCCGAGTCCCTCGAGCCAACCCTCACGTCAATTTCACACCCTTCGTCCTGAGCTGGGGCTTTTGGGAAAGTTTATGACAGCGCGATTAGCTCATGTCGTTTATTTTGGCTTTTGTGAACTTTGTCTTTGTCTGCCAGCTCAAGTGCAACCGAAATTGCAACAGTGCTGTGCTGGGAGACAAGCTTAATAAGATTCCCATTTCATTGGTGTCCTGGTTTTCGGGCTGCCAAAGAAGTTTGCCAATTCGCGAAAACTTTATCTGTTCCGCTGCGGTTCTTGGTTTCGTTTTCAGTCATCAGCTGCAGCTCGAATTGAATCGAAAACTTTTGGTCGCAAGTCAATTTTCGCAATTAGGCTGCTAAAAGCCTTGCACTTGAAAACCCCCACCAATACACCCAAACTCTCCATTTTATTGAGTTTACCCTTCGATCATTGCAGGCAATGTCTTTGTCATCGCGGCCATTATCCTGGAGCGGAATCTGCAAAACGTGGCCAACTATCTGGTGGCCTCATTGGCCGTGGCCGATCTCTTCGTGGCTTGTCTAGTGATGCCCCTTGGAGCCGTTTACGAGGTGAGTGAGGGTGTCCAAAAAAGCACAAGCGGTGCAGGATTTATTTAAATATTTCATTACACATAAGCACAGATTACACAAATCATTAGTATAGTATACTTAAGACCGATTTATCAAAGTTATGTTTAGTTTAGACTTTGAGTTAAGTCCCTGTTTCGAAAACATATGATTTCTGAATATTATGTTAGAGTTTATCTGACTCAGAGCTCTTAGCTAGAGGCACTGTTCTGGTTACAATAAAAATAACAATAACATTTAAAAATGTATCGTGTTTTCGAAAAATTTACCTTCATGTTATTATATTATTGACAGATAAAATGGTGAAACCTTAACATGACATTGAGAAATCGGCTTACATTAAATGTTAATAAATTTGAAGGATTAGTATGTGTTCCTAGCGTTTGATTAATGTTTACACAGACCATAATTTTTGTGACATCTTATAAAGTCAAATAGATTTTAGTTTAAAGTATTTGGTGTGAAGAAAACCTTATGGTAAACAAAGTAAAGATAACTCTTAACGCCAAAATTGGATTGTTTTTAAAAGCATTAACGCCAATATCTGTGGACAAGCAATTCCATAAAAAATACCAATATGCTGACAAACATTCCGCCTATGTAAATGCATATGAAGACCCAAAAAAAATCTATCGACAGCGGTCTAAAATATTCGTCAGTTTCGATAGGCAATTTTTTTAAGTTCTTAATTTCACGGAACTTATTGAATCCCATCTGAACCCATTTGTGTATGAGTCCAGACTTGAATACAGTACGGTAATAATCTATGAAGAAAAACCTCAGCGCGGACTTTGGAGAAAGGGGCACTCGGATGGGACGCATACTGGAGCAGAGTTCCTTGCCAGCAATTTGAAAGAACTCCCTCTTCATCCGCTGCTGGTATAGCCGAAATGCTCCCCAATTGGGCGTTCTTATCACATACGCGTAACTGCTGTTCAAACAGGTAATATGGTGAAACATTGTCTCTGTATCAACGACAAATACGAGGTCTGCCAGCGATCTGGGCATAACATCATACATAAAAGCCTGCGGAATTGTTGGATCGTCCGTCATGATCCTAAGACCACTAGCTCGCATCGTTTCAACGTTCGTGATCGGTGGTTCCCAAATGCCCGTTGTCATGGTGGTGGACATTACCGATACACTTGCACTTATTAAGAGTCCCAGGAAAAAAAATGAGAATACTTCCACTAACTTATCCGCCAAGGGCAATCGATGCAACTGACCACCGGGCAGCGGAATAGCCAGGTGAAAACGAATGGTGTTGAAGATCGGGTCCAGAAACGATCGTCGTCGTTGGGAGAAGTACTTAATCAGAAACACGCCGAGACTTGAAAGGAGTAGGGCTGGATACATGCCGGGGCTCAGGATCTTGTCAATATATCTGTACGGTGGAATCATCCGACGATTCGGCACTGCCAGGCAGATCTGAGATTCCGCCACCATGGGACTGAAGGCCCTAATGCTGTTGTCGTCCACCACGTTGGCCACTATATCGGGGGTCTGGTTACCTGGCATCTGAAAAATCTCGTACCGAGCAGTCTGCTGTCCCGGAATCGGAATAATGTTGATGGTGGCGTTAAGGTATCGTGTGAACTCCACAATCATCAGGCCAATGGAGCCGGACAAACTAACATTGCTTCCAGTCAAATCCGCTTGATCCGATGAGTTGTACTGAAAAGGTGTTTCATAAATTGTTTATTGAAAAAAATAACTCATTAAAAAACTCACCCAAAACACAAATGGAGGATCATTAACTACTTGAACTGTTAAATTGAAGCGAATCTTTCGCAGCGCCTCCAAAAACGAATGTACGACTCCAAACCTAAGGACGTAAATTTTTCCCAAATAATAATAAGACCACATGTCGATATTGGTCTTGTCACGGACAATGAGCACTGTTTTATCGATACTCCGATCCCAACACCACTCGAAAAACTCGCGAATAACTTCAGTGGTAAAGTGCTTCTTCTCATTACGCGGTGAAGCATATATGAAGGCAATGAACCTTAGGTTTTTTCGAAGATTAGCGTCATTAATGGCCTCCATTATGGGATCATCCAAGCCAGTGAAAAAAACAATTATTAAAACTCCAGAATGGTTATAGCTCCGATTAAGCGGTCCCTCATCGGGTCGAATGGTGTAGAGCGGTAGAGAAAATCTATCCATTAGAAGCTGTTCCAGCGAAGGATTTAGATCGACTTTGCCCCTATATGTGATGATACTATGAATTCCAAAATATTTCTGCACATCTGTGAGTATGTGGAACAAGCCACTGATTTCCATGTCCAGATTGTACTCCATTTCTCCGACTGGAATCTGCAGTTGGCTGTTGGCCAGAAGGCCAAAAAGTATAAAGTTCCGTATGTAGAAACGACTCCCCATGGCTGCTTTTCGACTTTGAACCTATCGTGCGACAGTTGACCCTTTATAAAGCCTGGCAACCCTTGTTTGCTTTGTTATTAGAAGCCATTACATTTTACACTCCACACTTTGGTAGCATCAAATTTAATAAGCCATCAACTTTTATTGTCTATTTGACTAACCATCTTTATGGCCACCCCCTTCTTCTTTTTCTGCTCACAGATTAGCCAGGGCTGGATACTTGGCCCGGAATTGTGCGATATCTGGACCTCGTGCGATGTCCTCTGCTGCACAGCCTCGATTTTGCATTTGGTGGCCATTGCCGTGGATCGGTAAGTAATTACTTAGACTCCGCCACATCAAGCTCTTGATAAATTGCCCCAGAAGTAAGCTTGTAAGTGGCGTGTAAGACAAGCCGTAAGCTGCGGGGTGCCCTCTCTAAATATAGACATATCCGTACTTGCAGGGATATGTGTGAAAACGTGGCAGAGTGTGGGTTTGAGTTAAGCGAATCAATCAATCAAGTTTTTAACATGTCAAATCTCTTTGCAAATCCAGTACGGTACGAAAAAATAAGCCTAAAACAGGCAGACAACTTGTAGGAAATATGTATCTGTTCATTTCAGACGTCATACGACTGACGAATGCCCTGTAATCACAGAGTTATTTGCCATTAATGGAGGTACAGCTTTAATAGATACCCGTACAATGAAATTGAAAGACACTTGAGGTTTCTCTGCTGTTTGTTTTTCACATTTCTTTCGTCCCCGCACTCGACTGTCATCTGATGGCTATATCAATTTGAAAAAGAATAAATATATTCCCTGCCATGGTATTTGGCAACCATACATATATGTGAACATGGCTGGCTGCATGCCATCAATCAATTTGCAGCAAACATTTCAATCAATCGATTAAAAAACAGAACGCAAAATGGCAAACAACAAAGGGCGCCCAAAGGGGCGTGGCTGGGCGGTAACGGAGAACGGAGAACAGAGAACAGGGAAAAACGAATTGCATTATTCACTCGGAAAAAGCAGGGGGTACAGGCAAGTTGAACTCGTTGTCGATCCGAATGTCAATTTTATTGTCAAGCATCCAATGCCAGCTAATTTTCGTGCACTTGCCGCCAATGACAATGGCAGTGGTAAAATGTTCTCCACTGCAGCGGAAAATGGGTGAAAAAGCTGGTGTGGAAATATAGTTGTCCTGGCTGGCAGTTTTATGGCCACTTAGCTGCAAGATTGCTGCAATTTTCCAATCGGCCCGCACGGCGTATACGTAATGCAGTTTGAATGGCTACGACCCATGACACTTTTGCCTGTTGTGTGTTTAATGAACACTCAAATGCAAAGGCCAAAACCCCAGCCACGCCCCCTCCCCCATGGACATTGTAATTTTCAAAATGTTTGCTGCACTTGACCGGGTAATTTCATTTTATTAGGAACTGGGCTCCGACCTGCGAGCTTCCAGCTGCCGTTGGCCAATTCCCGTATGGCCCGAAATTATATGGTCGCATTAATTGGTTCAGCTGCAGGTCAATGCGGGCCAATTATTTGGTGGTTTCAATTAGAGCCACGGACCGACCAATCGAGCCATAAATAATGCAAATCGCCTTCTTTGCCGCTGCAACGTGGCGTATACGCAATAGACGGGGGCAGCTCATTTAAATAGAACCACCTACATTCACAGAAAAATGTGTTTAAAATGTATAATGACACACATTTGTTTTAGTTATTTTTTTGTATACCTAAGTATTTTATCTCTATAATTTGAACAATTAAATGATAAAAAATCTAAAAAAAAATTACAAATTATTTTTCAAAATTAATTTTAAGACATGGTGAAACGAAATGTTAAAATATTAGAAAATAAATTGGTTATAATATATTATTGACAAAATATTTTAGTAAAGGCTTAAAACTAAATTTTTAATTACGAACATAAAATGGAATCGTATTTGCAAATATAATTATTTATAATGAATAACGCGGTAATAACCAAAATTTTAATTTAAAAAAAAAGTTTCTGTGTACAAATGCAAAGAGAAATTTGTTTTTTGTCACTAATTAATGCATTCAAATACTCCAAAATGAGCGCAACGCGTTTGTGAAATTTGTTTTCAACCACCAACCGGCATTCAAATTAAAGGAACTACCATAAAGTGGGCTTTGGAAAACGATCCTTTTGAACGGGGCTTGGTCTGCGGTCAGGTATGGAAGAAATACCCCCGAAAGTTCCTCCTGATTCCCTGCGAGGTGGCTGTCAATTGGCAAATTGAAGCGCTGGCTCCGCAAATTGCCTGTCAATAAACAAAGCCAAGTGATACTTAGATTTCGCATGCATATCAATCAGCCGAAGCCCCGGCTTTAACATTTCGACATAACAGAGACGCCCTATCTTTGGCACCTCCCAAACGCCACTCGCCTGTCAGCTGGACACCGAAAAGAAAGCCCAAGTCCTACTCCACATTATGATTGTGTTCCGCAGTTGTGGAGCGGGCAATGGACCACTTCCAATTCTGCTGGCAAGTATGCAAATGACGAGGCATGACAGCAGTGATGATGATTTGCCCGAGTGCCACATCATCGTCAAGATAAAAGGCCCCCGGCTCAGGTCCAGACTTTCGGCTGAAGTTGAGTCGCATCCGGAGTTGGGGAAACAATTACCCGGAGAGGACTTAGGGGCACATTTTATTTGTTAGTTGTCACTAGATATTTAAAATGGAAAGTCTTTGTTTTATCACCAAATGAAATGAGAATTAATGTGCTTTTAAGCAAGCAGGAGGCTTTGTCAGCAGGACGAAACGAGATGCGAGCAGTGCATTAATAAATTAAGTTTGTCAAATGGTCCCCGACTCTAAGCGCCCAAACTGGATGATAAATAGTTGCCGACATTCGACTACAATAATATTTGCAAGTATTTGCCATTAGGGGAGCCGAATCGTTGACAATGCGATGCCGGGGACGGTGAGGAAATGGTTAACATTTTCCGAGTTCATTTTCCATGTCAGTAATTTTTAAGCAATTAAGACAAAGTGCCAACAGTGTTTGCAGAATCTGGAGATTGGAGGGGTTCACAAAGGGAGAGGAACAAATAAAACAAAGAACACAAAAACGGAAAACGAGAAGCGAGTGAACTGAGCAGCAATGCCAGAGAATTTTTCCTTTACTATTTGCCAGCGCAATAAAGCCTATACACAGAAAAAAACATATAGATTTGTGCAAAGGAATGAAAGAACACAGCTGCTGTTTACACAGTACAGTTAATATTAACATCTTAAATAGTTTATTTGGAACTTTCATGGTATAAATGTGCCCTTGCTCACATTTAAAGGGACAGTGTGACCATGCTACTCAATAAGATGCACAATTTAGTACATTTTCTTATTTATTTACAAGCAGTTCATATGCATTGTAATAATCAAATAAGAACTAAGTTAATAATATGGTTAAGGCCGTAAGCTAGTTACTGTCCAGCAAAATGTTATTTTCCAGTTTCAGTAAATAAATAATTGTTTTTTTGGTCATTTGTGTTAGTACATTTTGAAAAACAAAGAACTCGTTCTCTTACTTTTTTTCTTTGTGTAATAAAAGGAACCGATTGCTGGGAGGCCGCACCAACAAATGGCGCCTGGACATTAATCTTCATGGCACTGACCCAATGTTTTGGCCGATTCAGTCGAATTCTGTTGGCCGCCGGAATGTATGCACATATAGAGCAGGCCCCATATACACTCGAGCTCGATGTGCATAAATTTCATGGTCTGCATGCTGCTGACGTCATTATTAGTGGCAGCACACGAAACCAACAACAACGGCAGCGGCCGCACCGAATGATAAATGCCTCGCGGCTTTGCGTTCCACGATGGTCGAAACCATTTAAATGCCAAGTTTTCGCCAGACCAAAATTCCCTCCATCTTTTCCCACACTTGCACCCAGATCATGGGACTATCCTGATTGCTGACTGCTAACCACATTGACCAACAGTTTGTCGGCCATGTTGTTGCCGTTCTCATGTTGTTCTTGTGCTGTTGCTGCCGCTGCTCACACATTTATGACATATTCAATTAAATTTCAATTAAGTTTACACAGTTTTTCGTAAATATTTTACAATTTAGCACTTAAAACGTAATTGCATGTTCATATCCGTTGCCATCGTCGATGTCCTGAACTCCGAGTTGCTGTTCTCATAGTTATCGCTAATGTTGCTGTTGTTGCTGTCGTTCCAACCACAACTGCAGTACAACAATGGGGACAACAACTACAACCGACACTGCGACCACTACGTCCCATGTGCTGTGTGCCATGTGTAATTGTAATTGCTGTTGTCACACGATTATTTTTTTGTTGGGCTTGGTCGAAAGCCAACTACTAAATACAAAAAATACGACAATGGGAACGAGTTACAATTTTCATACAAGCCTATCTACCCCCGAAACAAGTCAAAACTTAATTAAATTAAAATAAATATCCTTTATTTATTGTTAATATAAGAAATATTTGTGTTCTATTGCTTTAAAAGAAAGGGAAACACTTAACGGTATTTAAATAACTTTATTATAACCATCACCCAGTTTTATGAAAACTTATTTTCCGATATCATCTTAATGGTATACTTTACTACTCAATTAATGAATTTGATAATAAACAAAGAATACATTATAGATAAATTAAAAAGTACCTCCTCTTTGTGTAAGATATTTTTAAACATTTTCAATTTAAATAGTCTTATTTAATCCCACTGTAATTCCTAATCGGGTTTAAACATTTAAGGAAACAGTATTTAATCTAGGTATTCATGTGGAATTTTTCTAGCTAATATTTTGATTCACTTAGCGCAAATGAGAAAACTTTTCGCCGCCACTGTGCACGCTCGGCTAAGTGCAAATGCACATTGTACTTATTTTACATAATTTTCATGCTGTCGCGTTGCGTTTTAGGCAATGGCTGCTGCTCACCGCTGAACCCTGACCCCCAAATCCTTAAACCTTGCAACCGCTTTACCGCAACTTTCATGTGCGGCGTGAAGAGAAGGGGCAACTTTTGTAATTGCACAAATGTTGGAACACTTTTTGGGCAACGGTGGTGGTCGGTAACTGGACAAGCTCAGCTGGCAGATTTGGGATTGGCCGAATGAAAGCATAACCTTAATTAAATTGGCAGTTAAACAAACGCATTTAACAGTATAATTAGTTTTCCTGGCCCACAGAGAATGATTTTGGGAACATGACTACGCTTCATTTGCTTTACACATTTGATGTGTGTAATGTGTAATGTGTGTGTCTCTTTTCAAATGTTTAATGAGACAAGGAAGCAAACAGATGACGAAGACAGGGCCAATAGCAGCACAAGCTGCAAAATCCGAGGCAAACAAACGGAAAAGCAACCGAGCAATAAAACCGGATATGTTACTAAGGCATTCACGTTATCTTCTAATGCCTCCAACACTAAAACAAACCGACTTCTTCACTGAGAGAAATATATGGGAAGAACTAAATGATACAAATCAATACCATTTCTATTTTCAATAATCAATGTTAATAGTGAAGATAAGGGTGGTTTAAAAGGGCTATAATTAAAAAAATGCCCAAAATTAATTTAATTTAATTTACTATTATTTTAATATATTCAATGTAGAAATATAAAAATGTCAATTGCTTTCCCTTATTTAATGTGAGAAAAGACTAAATTATTGAAAGTTATTATTAAAATATAATTTTGTTCTACAGTTTTTCCAATAAAAGCATAATAGTACTCTTTAATAAGTGTTATTATAAGTTTTTTAAAAATATTATTGATTTATGCCATAATTTTGCCTGTGTAGACATGCGTTTATGTGCTTCAAGAAAATAATAGTTACAACGACATTTGCAATGAGGTGTTTGTGACATTTAAAGCTGGGATTTTCCCTATACTTTCATTTCTCTCTCTCTTTTTTTCTCTCGCTATCTCTCTCTATCTCTGATGAACTTACAAACAGAGTCAAGTTCATAAAACAAACAAACTGAAATGGCTTTAAGTGCTGGCTCACATGTGAGCGAGATTGCATATATGTATATGCCGCAGTCAGCCTGTGTGTAAATTAGGGGCTCATTCAATCTCGATTAGAAGGGCTTGACATTACTCTAATGATTTATGCATTTGAGTGGCAACATCACAAAATGTCTCAATCAATATTTCCCAGCCAACACATGCTCACGAACGAGCAGTGCGTGTGTGCGTTAAAGTGTCCAGTGTGTGAAGTCCAATGGAAAAACTGAATGCATACTTTTTGTGGCTGCTCAAATATCAACAGATTATTTGCCAACGAAGGACGAAATGAATTCCGAGCTCCAGTATAACGTTTCCTCAATTTAATTGATTCTGCATCCGTTTTGGGGAAATTTTCAAATAAAATGTCAAAGCAATTAGAAGACAAGCTGCAAGAGACCGCAGAGTGTGTGTTTTCCACGATTTTATGAATATTTCCATTTAAACTGGCAAACCACAAAACCAAAATGGAGAGGTATATAGAGACAGAAGCAAAACCCGAACAACCGCAGCCAAGATGAATTACAATTCTATAACTGTCACTGTGCGGCTAACCCCAAAAGTGCGTAATTTCAATTTGGCCAAGTTCTCTTGCTTCTCCGTTTTTTGTGCTTGTTCCGGCGCATAAATCAAAATAATGGCTGCCCTGGGATGATTAATCAGTGCGAAGAGTAAATTGAATTTCGAATAAATCAAATCAAATAAAGGAAAACGAAAAGGCAAAGGCAGGAGAGGCTGTAAGGCGTGACCGAAGATAAATTAAAATTTTCCAGTTAAATTAAAAGGCCAACCGAAAGAGCAAATGCATTAGAAAACTACCATAAAGACTTTTCATTTTACTTTGCCAGTTGCATTGAAAAGTTTGCGGTTTTTATTAAGCCATGAGTAACAGTGTGCGTTAGCGTTTGTATTTATTTTTGAGTTTAGCCCAGTTTGCCGTGCTAGCCATGTGATTAATGGTCGGTTTTTCGGAGCTCCTCCCGCACAAAACTTGCCCAGATTCAAGGGAAAACTTTGTCGAAAACCACAAGGACTAAGCCGGAACCGTAGCGTGGCCAAAGCGAAACTCGAAGGCAAATAGCCCAGTGAGCAGGCCAACAAGCCAGCCAGTCAGCCAACTGGTTAATTCATTGTTGCCCCTTGAACACGAAATTCCATTGAATGCCAATGCCACCCGCTGATCCCCAAAGGAAACATGGAAATCCACTTTGTCAAGACTTTTGTCTTTGGTTTGAGCCCTGGGAAATCGTTTTCTAATTAAGGATAACATTTTCTCCAGACCTCGGCGGGCCGTGCTTCTTTGTTGCACCAGCAACATTCAGCATGCAACATGCAAATTGCTGCATAATTATGCAAACCGGATTCGGGCGACGTCCGAGTAATGACGACAATTAGGCTTATTAAATATAATTAAGTGGCCGCTCCGCGAAGTCTTTAACCTGAGTCCTGAAAACCTAATGGCCCAAGCCAATTATGCAAATAGTGGAAAGCTTGAAAAACCTGTAATAGATTTAATTCAACTTAATCGACGAAAGCAGTGACCTGCCTTTGGGAATTGTAAAAGTTAAAGTGGCTTAAATAAATTATAATATAAATTAATTTTAACTATTTTTATCCATTTACACAATTTAAAGCTCTATAGTCCACTATAAAAATCATTTAAAAATTAAATTACAAAAAATGGTGATTTTTTAGTATTATAAGAAATAAACGGAAAGTCTTGGCATTCATTTAATGATAAAGAAATACTGAAAACGATCGTGTTTGGTTTCATTCGAGAAATACAGGGTTTAACAGAAAGTCCTTCCTTAAATAATGCAATGATTCCCAGGGTATTTCATATTTAGGGCATGTACCCAATGCATTGCAAATGCAAATACGAAAAATAGACGCACGAAAAAATAAAGGCAAGGATTCAGACACGCATAAGGACTCGCAGGAAACGCAGCAGGGCAGCCAGACAGTAATCAGCACACTTGGATGCACCCCAGAAGCGCAAGGAGCCCAAGGATTCGAGGGCGGGAAGGAGGCTGGATTCCTTTTCGGGGAGCACCCAGCAGACTTTGCCTGTCCTTTGTTTTCTTCTTGTAATTTACATAAGTTTTTCATGTGCCCCTCGCCTTTTGTCTACGTGTGTGTGTGCGTCGTAAATTACAATTGCTGGCCTCCCTTTGGGGCACGCATAGGTTACGCACACAGTTGACACACACACACACACCCCCACAGCTGAGGTCAACAAAATATAACAAGATAAAGGTAAAGTTAAAAATTTATTTACTAAGATTTTCAATCACTAGGGCATTCTAAATTTGCCTGAAAAGATAATACTTTTTCTCCCTCATCCTATTTGTTCAGAAAATGCGTTTTTAGGTCTGCGGATTGAGCTCAAAGTTTATCGCTCATACGTAAGTTTTTTAGGCAATTAAATTATTCTAGCTGACGTTACGTGTCGTATACGTAATTTGTACAGAATCGTAATACATTGCCTAAAACTTAAAAAAACTTAAAATTCTAAAATCTACCATACCATGAAAGTAATGAACATAAATATATTTATAGGAACCTTTGTAAATAAAAATCTACAAGGTCTAAGGGGTATTCTTTACTTATTGTCAAAAAATTTAGTAATAATAATTATTATTTTTTTGATTAAAAATTTCTCAACTTCACTAACTTTTCAAAAAAAAATGTACAAAAATGTATAATGGTTACAAAAGCTTTTATTGTAGGTTTTACATTTCCCACCGCAATTGTACGCATACTTGTTCCAAGAAAGGGTCCTGTAATCAAGAAAAGACGCATCCTGCACCAGCTGTGCGGCAACTAGAAAACTTTTGCCGTGGCCCAGCAGAATGTTTTATGGATAATTCCTGTTGCGTTTATTAAAAGAATAAACCAAAACTTGCCGTTGTTCTGCTATACGTACTATATGGGAAATTAACCGAGCCGAGAGAAGGCCGGAAACGGAAAGAGATATAAAAGTGTATAAAGTATACATTTCAATATGAATCTCAGCCCGCAGGCGACGCAACAAGCACTTTGGCCTGCAATATTAAATTGTGTTGGCAAAAAAGGGCACTCGAGAAGCAGAATGCGGTAATGCCAGTTGGCCATTTTCCTTGTAACTTGGCCACGTAAGCACGTTTTAAATTGAATTTCGCTGTGGGCCAACCGCTTGTCAGCATAACAGACGCACTGAAAACCGGGGACACAAGAAATATGGCAACAATTCGAGGCCTACTGGCGGTAATCCTTATGAAAAGCAATGCAACAAGAAAAAAGGAAAAATGTAATAAGTAAAAGCATTTCTGGATAGGAGAATATGAATATAAAGACACTTGACACCTCCAGTGGTCATATTAAATACAGTAATTCATTTCAACATCAATCAGATTCCGCTTCATTTAATATTTATTTTTTAGTACATAAAAAGTTAATAATGTAGTTTGACAGTTCAGCCAAGAACCATGATTAAATAGCAATCACTCGACACTTTGCCACATTTCCATATTAAATGCAAATGATGCCAACACTAATACACAGTTTCCGCATGAAGCAACTGATAATACCAATTTGCATTCTTTTTCACCGGACATAATTTAAGTTGTTCCACAAAAATTTTACATAATTAACACAAGTCACAATTTGTTTTAATTTGAGATAATTTAAATTTAAATTTCGGTAACCAAAGTTTTAAGAACGTTCTTACAAATACAAAACATACAATGACAAATCCACTCAAACTATATGATCTTCAATTATTATTTATTAAATCTTCAATTTATAAATATTTTTTTAAAATTAAAAAATTAAAAACATACCAGGCTTCTTAGTCATACATTTCGTTGTATTTTTTATAAATTGATCTGCCTTTAAGACTTCAATTGCGATTCAGCTGCCTAGAGTGAAAACACAATATTCGGAGGTGAAAATGGGATCCCTATCTATTGTTATAGTTCAGCCATTGTTAAATGGGAAAGAGAGCAAGTAGTTTTACAAAAATTTAATCATGCCACAGATGCCACAGGGCTTAGAACAAAACAAAACTATTACCAGCACATGTGGGCCCATCAACCCAACAATTTTCTGTTGTTCACAACACAAAAAACTCGACGACCAAAAAGGGGCTGCCGCAGGTGAATAAAATCAACTTTTTGTTTATGCTTTTGTTTTTTATTCCCTGCTCTACGCTGAGCTGATTTCGAATGTAATGCAATCGATTAGCTGGGGGTAGACACAGGAAAAATAAAAGCAAAAACTACATTCATGTAGGTAGAAAAAAAAGCCATAAAGCATAAAACGCAAACAGCAGGCGACAGGCATCAAATATGCATTGAAATGGGAATTGCAAAACCCATGAATCGATCCGCTGCGTAGATAAATATTTACTGTCGCCACTTGACAATTTATAAAATTTCAATTAATTATGGACAGCTTAAAAAGCCAGACGTGTGCGCTGCCTTTTGTTCTAAATGGATTTGTATTAATGAGTTTGTGGCCTGATGGAAAAATAATTTTTATAGCTCTCCACGGGGATTTTTCAATAGGATGATGATAGAAAAGCTATGAAATTTATTTTGGCATCATCTTACCAAAGAAAATATCTAAAAGTGAATTAGAAATTATAGAAAATATTTGCTTGTCGGAAAATAATTTTAAAAAAAATAACATATTGAAAAAAAATGTTAAAACCCCCACAACCTTCACTGAACAAAAACACTCTCCCTTTTTTTCCTTTTCAATTTTCCCGGTTTAGGCAGCCATAAGAGTAATGACTTTCTTGTGTGTTAGGCGGGCAATTTTTAAATGCATTAAAAAGTGTTACACTCGAGTGCCGCACATTTATCACACACTCCGGCCCAAAAAACACACTTAGACGTAGACAGAGCATAATGGAAAAATCGCATTTAAATTGTTTGGCTCACAAATAAATTGTTATAATTCATCACTCAACTCAACTTGGTGACGAACGTCGCCAGATACTCTCACAAATTGATTGACTTCAATTCAATTGAATTTTAACGGCAGACGAAGCCGACGGGCATATTTCATTCTATAACAAATTATTATCCGCTGCTCGTATGAGTAATATAAATCGCGTCATGGCAATACTTTGACAAAAGCATGACAGACACTTTATTAGGTTTCGCTATTAATTTGCATGGATTTTTCATTGCGAGCGCACGAAAAGCCTCTCCTCAGAAAATAAAAAAAAGGAAATAAATAAATACATCTATATATTCACGCGGCGCACTGACAGCGAAATCACAAAATTCCATTAATTTTAAGCAGTCAATCAAAATTGCCAACTTGAAGTCGATTATATTATGCTAATGAATTTGGAAAGGAGGCTGGTGTGGACCGGCTGTTGGCCACCGAAGTTGTCCTAGACAGAGGACAGGCCGGAATGTGTTGGTAGTAAGCCAGAAAGTCAGTATCCGCGCAGACATAAGTCATCGGCCATCAGCAGTCATCATCATTCATTTTTATTTATTATTTGCACAGCACACATGGCGTATGCGTGATGCGCAAAGGGTAAATTGAAGAGGCGATCGGCTTATGTTCAACTTCAATAAAAATACAATTTATTGCAGATTTAGTTTTGCAGAATTCCCGCAATTAAGTGACTCTTAATTGCTTTCATGCAGCAATACGTACAAATATTTATAAAGCTGTCATTTGAGTGCCCAATTGTAGACAAATTAAATTATGCTCTATGACCGAAAGGGCACTTCACATCGGTTTACCCTTGCCACATATATAGCTCCCGTCTATGGCTCATTTCGAGTGCTTAGTCAACTCATTTAATTGTTGATTTCAACTTACATGAGCGCGCACACGTACGAAGGGACTCTCTCTGCCTTCTCGACATGGCAAAATAATATTTGTTTATGCAAATTGCATTTAATTAATACATAAATACGTGTTTGCCGTAGCTGCTACCGATGTTGATGTTGTTTTTGGCTGCCACTTAAAGCTGTGCGGTCAGAGCGCGGTATTAGAATATGAAGGCAACTCGAGCCGACTCTTGTTGGCATGTGAGAAATTTTGAAATGTGCGGTTTCCTGGCGTTAATTCCCACAAGCCGCAACGCAGATAAGAAGAGGCATCTTTTTAGATTTAGGCGCGACCCTCAGAACATTCTACTCTGCGCAAAATATACAAATTAAATCACTTATTTTATGTCTAAAAAAAATAAGGGTTGCTCCTTAATTTTCTTCAACAACTTAAACTTTAACTTTTTAAAATAAGAAATTCTTTAAAATAAATAAAGGATTGCAGTTTGATAATTTGTGAAAAAGACAATAGCATTGATTTCTAAAAATTACGACGAACGATTATTATCATGTCACTTCAATGTCAATGTTATTCGTTTTAGTTAAAAATATGTGTAAGATCCTTTGCCAATTAATAGATTATTTAAAGCCTATAAACATGTTTCATAAATTGGCAGATAAGATTTGATCATCGAGTTTCCTTTTATATAATTTTATATTTATAACAGACTTTTGTATTTGTTTCTGTGTAAACAAGAACATTAGCAATTTAATGGCAGCATCATCAGTAGAAGAGCACATTAGACTCAACGCTTCCCGAATAGTTCAACATATACTAAAGCCGTTTTATATGTATGTGTACAGACCACGTAACGTTTTAAAAACTCGTTTAGGAATGTTGTTCGACCCATACCAAATGGGAAACTAGCTTACAGACAAACAGAGAGGGAATCAAACGAATGGAAAATGCCCTCACCTCAACTAAGCAAGCATAACCAAAAATAGCCACAACTAACTCAATTTAAGCCAAGAAAACTGGGACTAACTGGGCTAAAAGTAAAACCAAACATCCGAGAATGTGAGTTGAATTTCGTATCGTTAAGCGGAAATCCCTAAAGAAGCTCCTAACCATTTAGTTTGAAAAGTTCTGTATCTGCAACACCATCAATGAGTAGACTAACCTTATTTTTCCAAGCTACGAAAAATGGAAATTTTAAAAATGCCTCGTACATAGACACACACACACACACTTAGCCAAACCCGCACGCAGACATACATACATAAAACATGTTTTGGCCCGCTCGGCAAATAGAAAGCCCAACAAAAAAGGTGGATACAAAATGCTGCGGAAAACTGTGAGACGGAAACTGAATATCGAACACGTTTCTTTACTTTGTCGCCCTGCCATATGGGGCTGTGTAATAGTGTTTGTGCGCCTGTATCCACATATAGACTCGATATGCTCCGCAGCGCCTAGATTTATGCAGCATTTTTTTACTGTTTGTGGCTTCGTATAATACAGTATCTAAGCGAGCATGTTTAAGTGGCCACAATTGTTAACAATTTACAGCGGGTGTTTTATAATTCATAACATTTGTTTTTCATCTCATTATATTGTACTTATTGAAAACTACGATTTACAGACTGTACGAGTTTATGTTTACTCAATCTCTTTGTTAAGCCATTATTTATATTTAAGTTAATCGCAGTCAGACATGTATTTATATGATTATGTTATAACCAATTTAATTTATCAACAGGCAAAAGATGTATAAACAGTTTTAAATCTATTTTAACGTTTACTGTATATATTTTTACCTTTTTGCAGGTACTGGGCCGTGACCAACATTGACTACATCCACTCGCGGACCAGCAATCGCGTCTTTATGATGATCTTCTGCGTTTGGACGGCGGCAGTGATTGTCTCTCTGGCGCCACAGTTTGGTTGGAAGGATCCGGACTATTTGCAGCGCATCGAACAGCAGAAGTGCATGGTATCGCAGGATGTGTCGTATCAGGTGAGAAAGCTAAGGCTCTCTTTCATCGTCTTCTTTATTCTACGGACATATTTGTGCTTTCCAGGTATTTGCCACCTGTTGCACATTCTATGTGCCACTGCTGGTCATCCTCGCTCTCTACTGGAAAATCTATCAGACGGCTCGCAAACGCATCCATCGTCGACGACCACGACCCGTCGATGCGGCGGTCAATAATAATCAGGTATAGTGCAGACTTCACATTCACTAAACGTAATCGATTCACTGCCGAAATTGACCGGGACTGAAACCATTAATGGCATACATAGTGCTCTTTTACCTTGTTATGGAGCCAGTATAAATTAGTTAGCTTGGTAAATAAATGCATTTAAATTATTCAAGAGAAATAGTTGACAAATATGTGTTGAATCGTGAAAGGCAATGTTGTCAATGGTCAGCTATTTATCTTAAATAATTTTCTGAAATTGTTAAGCGAATTTCTGTATTTCTAGTCTTAGAAAACATTCTGGGAATTTGACCTGAAAACTAAAAACTATATTATAAAATTAAATATAACATTATTTACAGAGTCTGACTCTGCTATATAACAAGAGAAAAAAAATTGTTTTTAATAAAGTCTTATACCATAAGTCTAGTCTCTACAAAATGAACACCCTGTATCACTTTCAAAGACCGAGCCACAGTCTGGCCAATGCAATTACGCCCTATATCGAAGCAAACCGCGCCCATTTAGGCCACAATTTGAACCGAGCCACAAGATGGTTCAGTCAAAAGGCCAAACCGCAGGCCACGTACTGAAATTTCTATGCACATGACTGCGGGGTCTGACCTTATGAAATTATACTGGCCAATTTAAATATGCATAGCCTACTCCGTGGAACCCAAAGGGAATGGGGCTGTAATTAGGCAGTATCATCCTTGTTGATGAAATATGCATTGGCTTTTGCTATATCCTGAGGAAAAAAACGAAGCAAAGCGGGGGCGAGCTCGGCTTACGTTAAGCATACGCCACGTGGACATTAAAGCCTTCTTGGCCGAAAGTTGAGCGATAAGTGCCAGCTTGGCCTGACTGGCGAGTGTGTCTGAGTGTGTTGGAAAGTCCCTTGGCCAGAAGTTTCTGCCCTAATGCGCCAGCTGGTCAAACTAATACGCACAGGATGTGTTCAACGAAAGTCTGGCCAAATTGTAATTTTGTTTTCGCTCCGAAGAAAGAAATTTCAACAATTTCCAAGTTGTTTATCAACGAAATTAAAAACTAATTTTCGTTGCAAAAGAATCTTCCGCATGACTTTGCCTAACTTTTAACACGCGATAGGGTATCTGGAAATTGGTTTGTACTGACTTTTTCGCCAAAGCTTTTTATTTATTTTTTCTTCAATCTTGGCTGGTCCTGCCAGCAAGCTGCTACTTAGCTTAAGCTTAGTGCTTGCTAAATTGAAAATGACCATTTGACGTAAAAATGTTTGCAACCACTTACCAACACATGTGCTTTAAGATACAGTTTGGGACAAAAAAGTAGTGTTTTTTTAGAGCAATATCACATTGTATTAATTATTAATTTCGTATTTTGTGCTTTTATATATATAAGTTGGCAGTTTTTAGCGAAAATAAAAAGCTGACTAGTAAGAGTACAATGTAAAAATACAAATTGAAACTACTCAAAAAAAAAGTAAAAACAGTAGTCTATTTTTTTAATAGAGACATAAAATGTTTTAATTGGTCTTAAAAAGTGACCAGATGAAAACTCATTAAAAAAATTAAAATTTGTGTGCTTAAGCTATTCAATTGCATTTATTATGAATATATTATATCCAATATATCTTCGCTGCTTATCTATATATCTAAGTGTAAAAGAAATGTCGATTGGCAGAAAATCTGATTTCTTTCATACCTATTCATTTGTAATTATTCATTACTATTGTTTTGACCGCATCTGTGCAAAGCCACGAGTGTGCATATAACACTGACTAGGGCTAGACGAAGGACGGGGAGGGGGGAGGAGGAGCTGGCAAAAAGTCATTGGAATCACAAATTCAATGCGCAAACAAGGCAAGTTGTCCACTATTTGCCATTCGTACACATGTCCTGGCCCGTGTCCTGCCCCGATGTCCTGCTGCCAGGTCCTCCGCCGATGTCCGGCCCAATCCAGCCTCACATGCGTGCCTTAGTTACATGTCAACACACTTACCCGCACACCCATGGCACACACACACCCAGAGATCCGCATCCATTTAGTGCCACTCACCAGTCGGTTCCCTGTCCTGCTTGTTGATTTTAGAATATATTTACCCTGCACACACATCCAATAAATACCCCTTACACCCTTACACCGATGACCATGCGATCGAATTGAAAAGACTTCCCGCCATTCGAGGGCGTTTCCAAACAGAGGAAAGGGCATTGGAGGTGCGACTTGCTATTCATTGCCCACTATTTTTCCATTCTTCGATAACTAAATGCTTTTAAATTGAAAACTGCTTTCCTGCTCCTTGACGAGGGTATACATTCGCTTCTAACCCGCTGCGTTTTGGGTGAAAAGCCTTTGCCCGACATAAATTTATAGCTAATTGCATTTGCATTCGGTATGTTTATTGGCAAATTGTTAAATAATTCTATGGAGCAAAGCGGCCTAATCGACTGTTTGTATTTTTAATTGAAATGCAATTTTCATTCCGGTCACAAACACATTGGTTTTGCAATTAACTGATGTGCAGGCAGTGGAAGGCGACGGGAAAATGGCAATTGGCAAATGGCCATTAAGCGAGGCAGGTATTATCTGTAATTCAGCTATTGGCACTATGTGCGGGCGAGCATCGAGCAAATGTTATTAATAATCAAGCACGGCAGGCTGAGTTATGCCCGAATGCCCAAGGGCAACACGCCATCATCACAATTACATTTGCAACAACATCTCGAATTGATTGCTCCAGATATTGACACTATTTTCATAGCCAAACATGTGACAAAACAGTCAAGGACCCGACATCGCATGAGTGAAAAGCATATTTGGCCAACTGGCCATCTGCGACATACGAAGACGTGTTTGCGTCTGGGTCCAAAAGAGAAAAATACTCAACAAAACCAATAGCAAAACTGAACAGCAAAAGTTCAGACTGCTCTTTATAGTAAACATTATAAAATAAATACAATTTGCAATTTTATTGGAAGGAATTTGACGGATTTAAAAATAAATATTTTATTTTAGCTTATCATATTTAAATTATAAATTATTTGTAGATAAACTTAGTATGAATTATTCACAAGAAAATAAAAATGCAAAATATTTTTCCTATAAGATTAAAACTACATTTTTGTGTAGTTTTTATAAAATGAAATAGAAGAATTTACAAATAAACATTTTATTTTAACCCATTTAATTTAAAATATAAATTAATGGTAGATAGAATTTTTTTTGATATATTCACAAAAAAATAAAATAGTTTTCCAATCAGATTAGAACTATTATTTTGTGTTACTCCTTTGTTTCCTAGAAAGCTTAAACTACTGTTTGTGACACTCCTAACACAAGTATTTTAATTATTTGTCAGCAAAAATGCATTCTCTGTTATATATCAGTTTGGGGCAGAGTTTGCATTTGATTTTGCTGTTATTTATGGCGGATTTATTTTAATTTTAGCCAAGCTTCTCTCGCAGCACTGCCCTTGCCCTGTTGGAGCCATAAATTTTGTTGCCCAGTGTAGTTAATACCAGGGCATTCTTGTCACACTCAGGACCAACATAAATCGCATGGAAACACATTATTGAATACACACGAGCACACGCACAACATACACACGCATTTCTTTCGGCAGCTGAACATGTGTCTCGGCAAGAAAAACAATTAAATAAGAAAACAATTTACATAAATTAGCTAAAGTGCCAAAAATGGTTAAGGACTAAAGTCGACAGACGGACGAGAATGAGTGTATCGTTTATGCAAACGCTTAAATACACAGAAAAACAGTCGGCTGACAGCACATCTGCATAAAATTCACATTGAGCCGAGGTTGTATCCGCATCCTTATCGTTATTGCCGAACTGCTGAAAAGAGAGCGCTTATCGCTCTTATCACGTTCATATGTGTGTGTGTAGTGTGTGTGTGTTGGCCATGTTTAAGGAACACACGAGTGTTTAGATACTTTAGTTTTCCCCGAAGGATACTTCCCCAGCAATTGTTTTTCTAGGCATGACAATAATGGTTTTTCTTTTTCTACAGCCTCGAACTTGTCTAGGTGCAGATTCAATGAAAGGTTTTCCCCCAGCCAGGAATTGAAATTTAATACCAGACGGCAGCTCTGAGCTTTAACCAAACTTAAAGAATTTTGTAGCGCATGGCTTGTTATTTATTAATTTCTGACAGACTTCAATCTCCCACAGGAATATCTCGTTTTACCCCCTTTCTCCCTGCGCCTAATTAAGCTTAAACTCTTCAATATTTAATAAGCTATCCGACTGGTCACCCCCGTAAAACTTTCTTTCCCAACTTGAGGAACCCACAAGACACTTGACGGAGATTTCGCTCCTCAATTTTCTTTTAGTTTTGGCCCACAAAATTAAGGTCACACGTATGGGCCCATGCTGTAAACCCATTTAATACTATTTGCGCAAATATTCACACCATTCTTGGATCGCCATCGACTCGAAACCCTTTTCCCCATCGTTGAAATTTCCGCACACGAAGGCAAAATCAGCATAATTTTATTTATTTAAAGCAATATCGACTTGCCAAAGGGTCAACAGACGGAGGCGAAGGCGACAAAGATGACGAGGCCGATGGCAAAGGGTTGGACTACTCAATTACTTTAATTTGGTGGGATTGAAGGCGACAGAAATACGCACACAAAGGGGATATATTTAGAAAACAAGAAAGCCGAAATATGACTACACTGTGTTATATTGAACTTTGAATGATTGAATATCGAAAATATGTGTATGTGTATTTCAAGCCAATTTTATTTTTTAAAAGTTGCTTATCTTATATTTAATACAATACAATATTAACAAAGTTACGAATTTTTTTTGCATTTATTTCCCATTTGATGTATTCTTTGCTTTATATCTTCTTTTAAGAATATGGTTTTCAGGGCTTACATATTTACTTCCAAATTAAATTTTGATCTCCACATAGGAAAACATAGAAAGCCATTACATTTTGCAAATTTGATAAGTAAAAAGAATAATAATTCAAGAATGTCGAGAATAAAAACTGATATTCAAAGATGTTTTCTTAAATTTTTGAATGAATTCCAGTAAAAATATCAGCTTTTCATGTCTCCAATATGTTTAATTTTAATTTAATCTCACTTGCGAAGATGAAATAAAGAAATCTAATACTTTCTTAAGTATTTATTTTCAAGGGTTTCTCTTCAGACGCACCAATTAATACCATGCCAAAAATAAAAGCTAATCGAATTTTCTTGAAAAACTGAGCCCTCTCTAAGTCGGAGTTCATTGTCCCAACGAACTGAATGCTCTACAAAATCAGAAAAAAGGGATACGCGGTTCGGAAAAAAATCAAAGAGGTCAAGCGCTGGGAGCAGTCAAACGTGAAATTTATTTTGAGTTGCCGGGCGGTCAGGCGAAGTGGTCCGTTTGGGAGATGTTCTTGGGTGGCTGTAACAAATACACACAATTTATTTACGGGAACCCACTTACATATGCATATGGAGGCAGGAGAACAAAAAAAGGGGATCGGATCGGATCTTTCGGCTCAGCCGGTAACTTTTTTTTTGGATATGCGTACAAATTGCGGTTTATTGAAGCGTAAGGCACAAAAAGCCGAAAATGTAAATTTGCCGCCACCGCTCTTTTGTTATTCATTTTAATGCTGTGCGAAGAAGTATGAATTTAATTTGAAGTCATGCACACGGGTCAAAGGCGAAAAATCAATGCAGACGAAACTAGAGGACTCTATCGCCCCGTCTCTCTCACCATCTCTATATCTCTCTCTTTCAGCCGGACGGAGGTGCGGCAACAGATACGAAACTTAATCGACTGCGTCTACGGCTGGGCAGATTCTCCACGGCCAAGACCAAGGCCGGAAGTGCCGGGGGCGTCTCAGGACCCGGATCCGGGGGCAGGGCTCTGGGCCTGGTCGATGGCAACTCAACGAACACGGTCAACACCGTGGAGGACACCGAGTTCAGCAGCTCGAATGTGGACAACAAGAGTCGGGCCGGCGTCGAGGTATGTGCACAATACAAACACTTCAAAGTTAAATTAGAAAATCAAAAAATCTACTAGATTATTAAATTATATTTAATAATTTTTTGAAGACTTTTTTAGATGAGTAATCTTTATCTCGCAAATTTGTATTTTCAAAGACCAATTCTTTATGTAAAATATAACTATGTTTGATCTTTTTTAAAAAATGTCAAAATTTCAATTATTGAAATATGCAGTTATTAGGAATTTTTTTGTATATCATCATAGAAACTGAAAACTAGAATATAATTTTTTTTTGTAAAGCAAAAACAAATATTCAATTTTTTTAATTAAGAAAATTATATTTTCATATGTCTTTGAAAATAGGATATTATAGTCCAAAGTAATGGTAAATCTTTTAAGCTTATACTTTTTAAATATTACATTTTAAAGTTAATTTAAAATTTGAACATTTTTTAAAAACATGCTTGGGATGATGACAGTAAAATATTCTTAAATTTAAAGTGTTAATTTCTTAATATACTGTTAAAAGCTAAATTTCAAAATAATACAATGAAATTTAAGGAAAGATCCGCTATAAAACTCAGCTTTTATAACAAAATATTTTCAAGTGTGCCAGAGAACACAATGCGGATTTTTGGGTTTAAAGCAAATTTCATAACGCCTGACATGTGCCCAACGATCTGGGGCTTTGCTTCCTGTTCCCGGGAATGCACACGCACACACTAATGAAAATCACACACAGATACTCCGGGAGAGATAGGCTGACCAAAAATAAACCCACCAGAGTTCAGCTCATTTCTCGCTTTATTATGCGACTCCAACTACGAGGATGTGCCCTCTGCTCTGCTGTCTTTTACCTTTGGGGGATTGAAATGATTTTTCCTCTTGGCTACCTTTTCACTGGGGTTTTCCTTCTCGGCCAGCCGTTCCCTTTCCCTTTTCACCCGGCTAATGTCTCATTAGCCCAGCTGCCGTCGCAGCAATATGCACTTGAGAATTCCTCGGGAAACATTTCCTGATAATGATCCAAGGGATGCGGGGCTGCGATTAACCTTTTCATTCTTTCCCCGAGACATATTTCTTGCGGGTGGATGAATTATACATATTTCTAGGAAGAAGATTGAAGGTTATATGGGGAGGAAGCTCTTCTCTTTTCTTACTCTCTTTAATTTTCTTTTTTACCTCTCGTTGAAATTTCTTTTATTTTTAAATAATAAAAACTTTATCTTTTGTGCAATTAGTTTTTGTGTTGTTATCTAGAAACTAAAATGCAAAAAATTAAATTTTTTAATAATGCAATGTCAATATGTAATATATGTACCATACATAATTTTGTAAATGCAAATTAAATTACCATAAAGTTATTATTATACACTGTGCCAAGCCTGAAATGATTTATTTATTACAAGGACCAATTATAAAATTGATTGCAATTTGATTTTAATTGTGTCTAGAGCTGTTGCCCCAAATGCTGGGATAAGAAACCCACTCCCATGAATAAGCCCAAGCAATCCAGGCAAATTATCCGCCACTCGACCAAAATGTCAGCGATAAAATGCAGGCAAAGCTTTCGGTTTATTGGGCGGAATTTCAGGGAAGGGGCAGTTGGGCCGAACCCAAATTTGTATTTAGCCGCATTTTATGTACTTCAATTTTCGTCCAGCGATTTTATGGCTAAAAAATAATCCAAGCGGGCCACACATTCAATAATAACACGCATTAAAGCGAGGGGCGAAAGCAAGCCATAAAAGAGCAGAGCCGAAATAAATTGCTTGAACGTTTTGTTTGCATTGCTACAAGCCGGGCCAATACCTTTGCACTGGTCGAAACGAGGTGGCGAAGTCAAGGCGACTGGTCAAAGGTCAGGGGGTGCGGGGCGAAGGGGCAGGGGCGGAATCACCAGGTTCGTGCCGGTTAAGTAATAGCAAAGTCAAATATAAGCTGTGACAAGGATACGCCTGCCTCCCCCTCGCCATCCAAAAAGCAAAACAGAGACAAAAGGACAAAAAGTGAGAAAGAGAGATTCAAATGAAAATAAGAAAGAACTAAACAACTTTAAATACCGATATTTGGTATACCCTTCCTATAAAAAAATGTCAAAATATATAAAATATTTAACAGCAATTTACAAGTTTGATATATCGAAAATAGCTAATGATAATATATAAATATGAAACATTACCTTAAAACTAATATCGTAATCTTTGTTAGTTATTTTATCAACACCCATTCTTTACCCTTTTTTTAAATGATAACCATAAGCTTTGTGTAATTTAATAAAACTTAAAAGGCAAACTAAAATTCAAAAACATTTTTAACTTTTAACATTTTTAACATTATTTTTATAGTTTGAACATTTGTTTAAATTCAAATATTTGTTTCATAATATGATCTTTCCTTATAACATCCGATTTTCTTTATTATAGTCAAGATTAAAATATTTGTAGTTCACTTTTATAGAACAAATTGCCATGAACTAAATTTAAATTGCGACAAATTTGAATGGTATGCAGCAAGAGAAATCTGTTAATAACATATGAACCCCAAATTGTGTCTACTATTAATTACAAACTTCTGGTCAAAATCCCAACGCCCGATGAAGAGTATGGAAACAAAATAGCAACAGGAGCCAAAAGTCAGTTGGAGAAAGGCAGATGGGGGTTAGCTTTGGGGGCCTTTGACTCCTTGACCCGTGGATTCCGATTGCGATTCCCATTCTGATTCTGGGCCGCCTAACAAGGCACTCAATACGCTTGAGTAATTGAGGAAAATATGTTGATGGCTTATGGCTAACAGCTTTCCTTTCCATTCGCTTGGCCAGCATAACGCCCCCTCCCACTTTCCCCTCACACAATCTTGGGCCTGAGATTAAATATTTACTTGGAAATGGCTTCCACACACCTCTCTTTCGGTCGGTCTCTTTCCTCTTGGGCAAATAAGTGGACGACCAAATAAATAAACAAACACACTTTTGCACGCATGGCCCAAAGCAAATATATAAATTTATTATAGTTTGGTCTGTGTGTGCGTTAAATATGACCAAAAAGTCCGCAAAAAGTCTGCCAAATTGTACGAAAAAAACCCAACCGAAATGAACACAAGCTTCATGGAAACCAAATATATAAGGAGATGTTTGAGTTTCCAGCTGCATAATTGCTGAAACTGATCGAAAATTAAAAGGAAAAATGCAATTTTTTTCTTTTTGGCTTCAGTTGGTGTCCTTCACTGCAGGTGCAAAATTGCAAAGTCCTCTGTATTCCAATCTGCATCCCTCCTCCATCTTTTCCCCCAATCTCCTCCTATTGTTCGCCATTGTTCGGTGTCTGTAAATTAAACTACGCTCTTTGCTTTGGCAATTGGAAGCTTTGTTGCTGATTTGTCTTTGGCTTCGTTTTGATTTGCTGTGGCTTTGATTTGCTTTGCTTGGCCGTATGTCCTTGCAACATATTAAAAATGCTGCAGGAAGGACCGGATCGAATGGTTCTCTTGTATTGGGACGCAATTACAATGCCCATGACAATGCCACCACACAAATGCTCAGTAGAGTGGACCTCAACTTAAGTGAAACATCTATGAAATTATAAGTTATTATCATACATTTATTATTATTATTTTAAATCTTATTTAAACATTTAAAAATCAATAACTACGCATCTGCGGTCGAAATTAAATTATTTCATAGAGAGACAACATTGTGTAATGGTCAACATTTTTAGCTAGTTGATTTTTTCAATAACCAAATTTGCACTAAAATTGTACATTTTAGCAAAAAAGATTCCACCCTAAAATAAACACATATGTTTCATACTTCCGCTTTTGTTGCTTTGTGTTTATGCACAATTGGCCAATGGCCATTGAATTTGATGCGAACTAAGCTCTTGTCCGGCATTTTATGCCACATTTCCATTGTTCCCGAAACGGCAGTTTTTACTTTTATGAATTTGAATGTCTTCCCTGCACACAAATTACATACTCAACACAATATGTTTCGTAATTTATAGCAGCATCACAGTCATAAAATTCATTTGGTCAGGCCATTAATTGAACTTGGCTTACTTTCGAGCACAATGGAGATGGCAGAAAAATAATAGCACTATGTGTCCTTAATTATTTGTTTAATTAAGTCGCAAATCTGTTTTTAGCAAGCTGTAAATATATTCAATGCTTAAAATAATATTCCTAAAAAGGATTCCTAATATTCCTTAAAGAAAATTAAATCTGGTTATTCTCAAGAGAAAAGCTTTAAAAGTAAATAGTATTTACGACAAATGAAAAGTTGTAATTTGACAAATTCCTAAAGCTTTACAATGTACACAAGGATAGTAAAATCTTACAGTCGAATTTCCATATATCGTACTTCCCTAACTCTAATAGAAAGTTTAACTGCATAAAAATGTATTTCTATTACTTGAATGACTTAGCTGACAGAACCGAACCTCCGGGTTATGGAAGTTCCACCGTATAATACAAATAGATTTTTTATATTTCAAAAGAAAACCACTTTTTTTGAGAGAAGTGTGTTTCTAAATAATTTTTAACAATATTTCAACTTTGCCAAGCAATTGTTTCCTGAAAATATTAAAAGCAATTGATAACGAAACTATCGCGATATTCCGAGGCCCCTTCCCTTTCCTAGGCATTATCGTTATCGCCAGCAAAAGGTGCCAGCTGCAAAGTAGACACAATTTATCACACGTAAAGTTCATTTTAGCACCGTGCGGCCACTTCCGCCCGACGCACACCTACGGCCGGCCTCAAATTACAGGTGATTATGGGAATTTTAGTGCTAGACAAGCCGTTAGCAGGACCAGCTCCTCAAATATGTACGTTACATCCGGCAAATTGCCTAGCAGCCCTTTCGAGTGGCTGAGGTCTGATAAAAAGGCTGGGGGGGGAAGAGTGGGGGTCCGACCGTGCCCCAAATGGCGAACGAGCTTAACGAAAGTAAATATTTACCCTCTGATTTTATTCATTTACCGAAATTTATGGCCGCAACGCCATGAAAATTGACGAGCAGTAAATAAATTTATGAATGCAATGCGGGTACTGATTTAAAATGCTAATTTTCCGCATGAAACTTGAAACCGCGGTTCGAAAATGGTTAAACTAAAACTGGGTTCCCTAAATTGGCAATAACTCTTTAGTGTTAGCACTGTCAAAATTCGCAACTCATAATTTTAATAAGCTTTTCTAAATGTTTTATATCAAATCTATCATAAATGAAATCATCCTAAACGGAAAAAAAGTTTACAAATTTTTAAGGCTTTGAAATTAAAAGTCGATAAAATAATATTAGCAATTTTATATTTTAAGTTGGTTTATGACTTAATTTGATTTTGCTAACAATGCTATTTGCAATGCTATTTTGCTAAATGGTTTTTAAAATAAGAGCTTTAAATCATATTTTATTGGCTTGAAATAAAATGTTGTGTGGAGAAAAAAAATGTATCCAAAAATTCTCTGAACTGAGATTTATAAACAATTTATTAATTTACTTTCGACAATAAAGAATTCACGATATGGCTTGAAATAGATGATTTTCTAAAATGGAAATCAATTATATACAGAAACAGAATGTTACTACAATATTTTGATATTTTAAATAACTTTTTTTTATAATTTTTTGACCATTTCTTAATGAATTTAGTTGATAAGTACTATAGGATAAACTTGTAAATCTGTTCCACCTCCGAAGACGAAATTGAAATGCAGCTCTTTGGCTGATTAATTATTATTTCCAATTAGTTAAACTAACTCCAAGTACCCCACTTCCATTCCAGGCGCCCAGCACTTCCGGCAGCCAGATAGCCACCGTGTCGCACCTGGTGGCGCTGGCCAAGCAGCAGGGCAAGTCCACCGCCAAGTCCTCGTCGGCTGTCAACGGAGCGGCCACCGCTGGCCAGGGGGCCGACGGGCAGGAGCCGGAGCGGGAGGAGCAGGACGAGGAGCAGCATGAGCACGACCTGGATCCGGCTGACCCAGCAGCCGCAACCGCAACATCAGCAACGCCGGCGGCCTCAACCGAGGACCAGTGCAAGGCCAACGGGGCGGAGGTCCTGGAGGATCCGCAGCTGCAACAGCAGCTCGAACAAGTGCAGCAGCTGCAGAAATCGGCCAAATCCGGCGGGGCCAGTACGTCGAATGCAACCACAATTACGTCGATATCGGCGCTGTCGCCGCAAACGCCAACTTCGCAGGGAATCACCGCCGCTGCGGCTGCCGCTGGACCAATGACGGCCAAAACCAGCACGCTGACGAGCTGCAACCAGTCGCATCCGCTGTGCGGGACCACCAGCTCATCCCCCTCACCCCGGAGCCACGCCCCCGGCAGCAGGCGCCCCCGCAGCAGCAGCAGTCGCAGCAGCAGCAGCAGCTGTCCAGCATCGCCAATCCGATGCAGAAGGTGAACAAGCGGAAGGAGACGCTAGAGGCGAAGAGAGAGCGGAAGGCGGCCAAGACGCTGGCCATCATCACCGGCGCCTTCGTGGTCTGCTGGCTGCCCTTCTTCGTCATGGCGCTGACCATGCCCCTCTGCGCCGCCTGCCAGATCAGCGACAGCGTGGCCTCGCTCTTCCTCTGGCTGGGCTACTTCAACTCCACCCTCAATCCGGTAAATTGAATAATAAATGCCTGAGTGGCTGCATAAGGGCTGCAGTCGGTTGCGAACAGTTTGCATACATATTTATAGGGATTTTAACTCTGCAGTCTGCCAGCTTTCTTTGAGAAATTATTATTTATACTCTATATTCATGTGATGTATATAGTGTAGCAACATCCCTTTGCACCAAAAATAAAACATAAATTATTAAAGCTGATTGCGTTAAATATAATACAGTATAATAATAAAGTATAATAAATTATTTTATCACACCCAAAATATCAAAATTACCTTAAATATATATTTGTAGGTCATTATTTTAAGACTTATCTTTTAATTGAATATTTTTAAATTTAAAATATAAATTTTTAAAACATTTCTTTTTTGGTTTATTTCTTGAATAAAATATTAAAGTAGTGCAATACAAATTGTTGAGTGCAAATTAAATTTAATCTTTTTAATGCCCCACTATGAACAGTCAGCTAAATAAAAATAATTCAGAAAAGTCACAATTTTTTATTGAGCGATAATACAGATTCCGCCTAATACTTCGTAGCAAAATTTGTAAACTATGATAATAGTATATTGGGACTATTATATACAACTAAAGTATACAACATTAGTTGTAGTGTATTCCCTGCATTCATTTTTGCAATTAAAATGACATTTGGCTAGTCTGATAAAAACACACTTAAAGCTAAATGACTTAACTAATCACAAAATTCATAGAATTTAAAGAACTTACTGCTTAGGTGAATTAAAAGGTAAAAAGTAGATTTTACACAAAGAAGAATTATTAAAAATGGTATTAATACTACCACTTATGTCAGAAAAATATATCTCCCACTCGTATGGCTGCAGTTAACTTCTCCTTTCAACTCTGATTAAATGAATTCCTCTTGCAGGTCATCTACACCATCTTCAGTCCGGAGTTCCGACAGGCCTTCAAGCGCATCCTCTTCGGCGGCCACCGACCAGTCCACTACCGCAGCGGGAAGCTCTAGATAGTGCATGCGAAGAGGCGAAGGTGAGGGATCCCTACTGAAACCAATACCCAGATACACTCATAAAAAATATTAAGATTAGTAACTAGAAAAACTTTTATTAGACTTTGGCCTAAAAGTTAGTTCCCGATGCTTAATGAAAATTCATTTCATCTGTGATTTATTGAACTTCAAGATAGGAAAACTGCCTCAAAACAAAAAAAAAACGACTTAAGTCAGCAAGATAAATATAAAATATATTTTTCAGTCTATTTTAGTGGAGAGTTTACATTTTTTAAAACAAAATATTATTAGATAACCATAAGGAATATTTTTGTTTGAATTTTTGATTTATGAATTTGTTTTCAAGTCTTAATTGCCATTTTTACATTGATAAACTTGAGAACAGAATTGTTGTTACATTTTTTCTGTGCACACCAGTTATGGTTATTGTGTTAGTCAATTTGGCCGGTGGCCATTCGAAACCTCCTCAATCGATTTGACGCACACGCAATTGCATTCTTTTTACGTTATTGTCTCTGGCTGCAAGTTTCAATTTCCAATGCTCGAAACCCGACCCGAAATTGGTAATGCTTGAGTCGTGTGTTCAGAGGTCAGGGCTGCAGCCTCTGAAGGAGTTTCGGGAGCATTTTTGCATTCAGTGACAGGAATTGAAACCATTGTTTGGCTTTAAAACGGGAGAAGAACTTTTGGGCCAGCAGCGAAAGTTTTATCAGACCTTTATCGGACCTGTCATCTGCACGCTGCGATGTCGGTCAATGCATTAGAATTTTGCCACATTACCCAGCTTAAGCATCCCCCCCAAAAAAACCCGAACCCGAATTAGAAACAGGAATTGGTGTTTTATCTACAAAGAAGGGCGCACAAGTTTTGAATAGTTACCATTTGCAGTGCCGAAGAAAAGCCATCTGCATGTGGCAGCAGTTAAATCTTTGCCATTCATTCATTTTCATTCCCATTTCCAAAGTTAAATTAAGTAACATTAATTTGGAAAATTTCTGCTTAGTTTGGCGCCTTACCATTACAATGAACTTTTCAGAGAATGTGAAGATGTGAAGGCAAAAAGTTTTTAGCCCCCCTTCCCCCCAAGAAATCTTAACTTAACACTTAACTAATGAATCTCGCGAATTGGTATTGGTATCTTTTGCAGACGCTTCTGCTAAACCGACAAGCGGATGTTGATCTAACCTCTTCGGCTATAACCAGGCGAGGATTAACGCATCTTGTATACAAAAGACGATAAAGGACGAAGGATCAAGGAGCGGTCACATAACCCGTAGCCATTAAGTGTGTAAATAGCGGATTGAATTGATGTTCACCTATGCAAATATATTCTGTTAGATATAGCTAAATTTATAGAGCCAAGTGGAGACTGTTTTTAGAAGAAAGAAGTTGAATTGAGAAGAGATGCCACCAGGAAATACAAAAGTATCTAATCAAAATAACTAGACCTAAGCCACTACCGCATAATTGACATATAGAGCAATCTACTACCACTTCTTATGTGTTTTCCAACTTAACGTGAATTGTATAACTCATAACTATGTTAGGTGTTAGACTATATTTCTCTCCTCTGCTTCAAGAATGGTATGGGGATTGGAAATGGGAAATAGGAAATGGGAAATGGGAACCAAGGCATTGGAATCGTTATAACTGAAGCGAGTACTCGATTATGTATAGCCCAGCTAGATACATTTAATGTGCGTTTCGATCGGCGATCGAGTATGCATTCTAGGCCTAAGTACATTTGTTGAGCATCGTACTAAACTGTAATATTGATATAGGATCTATAACTTATCGAACCGGTGGAAGCCAGTTTAAATTAAATTTAAACGTATTGTTAAAGCCACACCTAGGTAAATTACATTTAAAACTGTTGTACTATTACGTATATGTTAGATCGGTAGTTATGTGTCGAGGATTTCTTTGAATAAGCTGGCATATTACGTATCTTATAAGCAAACAGTTCGAATGACGTGTAATATTTGAAGAGCAAACTACTTTCGGGAAAAATGGGTAAAACGTAATTAGCTAAACCAAACAAACACGTAAGCAAATACATTGAATAATGACATATATGTTAGTTAAAATTAAGCGGAGGGAAACTGCAGATATCACGATGTTTTACCTTCATTAAACTACCAAGCGAACTATTCGAAAAACAAAATCAAAACTCTACGAAATCTTTAAGCCGACATCATTACCTAGTGACTAAGTGTTTGCAGATCTGTCTATCTTTAAATACCAAATACCAATAGAAATAAGGCAAATCCCAATGGCACCATACTCAGCAATAATTCGAAGAGACACCCACACAACTTTCTATCTAAATTTGCCAAAGGCAATTGCTTTTATTTATTTCCTCTTAGTTTAATATTTCGGTTCGAACAAATTGGCGCGCATTTTGAAAAGAATTATTGCTTGGCATGCGTGCCGAGTTTCTGGGATTATTGCCAAGAAACAGCATAAGTTAAATTAAGAAGAATACTATAAAATTCATTGGCTGCAATTTAAATAAAAATTCAACTTTCATGCAAGAAAAAATGCGTTTTATTTCCAAGCCATATGGGGTTGTACTAATCAATAAACTAAAAAAAAACAATTACTTTTTATAGTGAAATAATATATTTTTTTACAAAATCAAAATTTAAATTTTGGTCTGGTTATAAAGGCTGAAACATTCTTATTGTAGAGTACCAAATTAGTAGAATAGAATTTTTCAAATTAATATTTATTATATATGGAAATTTGGGCAGTCCAAATAAAGAAAAATCAAAATGCCCTAACCCCTATATAATCCCTCTAAGGCAACAATTTGATTTTAAGTTTTGGGTTAAGAACAAAGGTTTCAGTTTCCATTAAAATTAATGAATTTATGTCAGTTAACCTTTTAATTTGTACATTTATGTTTGTGGCAGTACGCCATTAAGATTGTCATAGAAATTTGGACCGTATATAAAAGTATATATATAACTTATTAAAACAACAAAAGTTAGTTAATGTTACTGACTTGCTTATTTATTTAAAAAGCGCGGTTAATGTAAAGGTGTTGCCAGCTCAAACTGTTATCTGAACTCAACAGTTAGTGTTATCAGCAGAATATCGTTACCTATCGACGATTGGGCGCCAAATTTAAATATTGTTCAGGCCAATATTTGTACCAATATTTACAAATTTAAAACTTGTTATGTAAGTATAAACAATGCACTTTCATTTATTATCTTACGCTTATAAATACATACAAAAATACAATGAACTATAACTAGGCATTTTATTTTATACAGGGCAATGCAGCGTAATGGAAATTGGGGAAAATGCAAATCCAGAGTGGCAGTTACCAAGATCAAAGTTTTTCTTGGCCAAAAAGCTTATTTACAGGGACAAAAATCTCTATCTATTCATTTAGTTTTCAGGTCGCAATGTACGTGTAGAGATCCTCCGGGAAGCTGCATTGGTCCAGATCCCTGCCCAAGGCGAAGTATCTCTTCCGGAGAAGATGGGCAGCCGCTTTGGGTTGGCGAGCGCGGGTAAAGACGCCCTTTTTGTTGCCGCCCACACGGGTGTAGCCTGAAAATATAAATTTATATCTGAGATAAAATACTAATTTTATTTTTGAGGGACTCACTTTGAGCAGTCTTAAAGTCAGCAAAGTTCCACACAAACTCGCCGATGAACCAGCCCTTCTTGCGCAGCTCGTCAAAGGCCTTAAAGTGGCGGGAAAAGACCTCCGTTTGGAACTCTTCCGACCACACATAAGCGGGTTGCTAAAAGGACAACAAATAATAATATTTAACGCTTACTTAACATCATTTTTAATAATCCAATAAATAAATTGTAAGCAGAATAAGATGAGGTTTAACCTTCGTTAACAGCCCAATTTTTATAAATAAAGAAAACTAACAGATATAAATACGTAATTCATTTTTTGAACTAAGCTTACATTTTTAATATAACAGAATTTTTAAAAAGAGTTTAAAGTTTTATACTCCCTACTCACCATATGTAAACCCTCCAGGGTATCCGCTCCATATTCAGACATGATAATAGGTTTGTTGTAATGTTTGTTCCAGGCGATCGCCTCGTCGATCACATTCTGGGTAACCATGTCCAGACGTCCGGTGTTTGAATACCAGGCATTGTAGCGATTGAAACTAATGATGTCCAGAGAACGGCCCTGGAAAGGATAGATTATATAATTGAAAGCCTATTTCTTCATTTTCCACATTCCAATTACCGCTTTATCCTGGGTGTGAGGGACGGCAATGGCAGCCGTAATGGGTCTTGAACTGTCCAAAGAGCGCGTGAAATTGGCCACCAATCTGTAATGTTTTAGTAATAGATCAGTCTCCGTAGGATCACCACAAAGTTTGAAGATACCCACTCAAAGTACGAGTCCGCACTCATGCTGCCAGTACGAGGTTCATTCGCAATGGACCACATCACCACACTCGGATGATTCCGATCCCTATGGATGAGCTGCTCCAACGAGGATTTGTGTTTGCCCAGCAGTTCCTGGCTATAGTTTCTAAAAAACGAAATGTACAGCATCAGTAAGAATCCCTCCGGTGAGAGAGAATAACTCAACTCCGTATCCACACTGGGACATTCGTCGATGATCATGATGCCGTGCTCGTCCGCAAACTGCATGGACTCCTCGGAATAAGGATAATGGGAAGTGCGGTATGAATTCGCTCCGATCCATTTGAGCAGGTTGAAATCACGAACCATCAAGGCATTGTCCAACCCTTTGCCACGAATGTCCGCATCTTCGTGGCGTCCAAACCCACGGAAATAAATGGGCTTTCCGTTGATCAGGAACTGCTTTTTGTCCCAACTTAGAGTGCGTATTCCCACCTTGAGACGGTAGACATCCAGAAGCTCCTCGTTGGTCGCCAGCAGCTTGATCTCCAGCTCGTACAAGTAACCTGGTTTGGGGTGCATTAGGTAGGGCCACCAGGGCTTCACCTGGTTCACCTGCAACTGGCCGCCAAGTTTCCCATCCGACGTGGCATTGGCCACCAAAATACCCTCTTTGTCGTACAGGTTGGCCTGAATATGTAGGACGTTATCAGCCTCGTTGGCAGCGCTTCCATTCACGCTCACGCTGTAGAAAACGTCGCCAACTATAATCGAAGGAAAAGTTAAAGCACAAGCTATTATAGCGTCTTTTAAAATCTCACCGCTTGCATCTTTAGACAAGTTTGTGGTGACCTCAACCTCCTCGATAAAGGTTCGTGGCGTAGTGTACAGATGCACACTTCTGTGAATGCCCGCATAGTTGAAGAAATCGAAGGTGTAGCTCTGCACAATGGTCATTCCTTCATCGTTGGGCACCTCCGTGATCCTGCCCTGCGGCACTGTCGTCTGGATCAGTGCATTGTCACACATCACCGTTATCCGGTTCTCGGCTCCGTAATTCAGGAGATCCGTCACCTCCGCCTCGAAGGGCAAGTGACCCATCTCGTGCTTCACTACCTTCTGGCCGTTGATCCACTGAAAAATGTGTTAATCATTAGTTTTAACATATGATAAAAATATTTACTAGATCTTAAGGATAATTATAGAATATTTCGGTAAGTGATTGCCAATCTTTCGTTTATTTTTTTCACAGCCGTCCACAGTGAAGTGGTTTCCTCTTAAGATTTCTTTGATATATCGGCTATGAACTTTATTAAAAATTGTAAACTTATAGCTAAATAAATTAAATTCCTGGATACCCACCACATAGGCTTCGTAGTGAACACTGCCGAACCGCAGCCAGATCCTCTGATCCTTTGCCCAGGTTCGGGGCACGAAGAACTTGCGGTCATACCACACAGTGCCCACGTGATCCCTCAGGTTATCGGTGGTGATGTCATTGTAGGAAGCAGGCACTGGCATCGGAATCGTCGGCCTGCTCTTACTTAACTCCTTGGCGTACCACTCATCCCGCACTCCCTGCGTGGGATTCGCCTGATCCGACCTCACAAAGTTCCAGATCCCGTCCAGAGAACGCACCTCCCGCGTCTCCGATTCCCTGGGATATAGCATTCCGCGTGTCTGTGGCACTTCCTTGTTCACGAGGATCAGGGCTATGGAAAAGTGCAGGACGTAGAGACCAGTGACGAGGGAGAAGAAGGACAGAGCTGCGGATACATAGATTGAACGGTGTAAAAGGGGGTGAAGATTATGTGTATGTACGTAATACATGTGTGAATAAAACACACCGATAATGGAGGCGATTATTTTCCCTACCGGGAATTTCCACTTAATGATATGAGGAAATACACGATTAAATAGAAACATGCGCGTGGTATGTGGATAAATTGGAAAATATTGAACTTGTGTGAACATTTTGTTTATTGTAAATGTTCTATTTAAATTTTTGCACGTCCGAATTGTTGGAGAACCCCAAACTAACCACTCGAGTAGATAGAGGTGTAAAGATAACCCAGTAGAATTTATTTAATGTGTCATCGATTGTCATTTTCTGATAACAGAATATCTAGAATACATAAAACATTAGCCTTACCAAACAAAAAAATGTCATCATAAAGCCAAAAAATACATGGACAATGGAATAAACTAAAATTTTTAAATCGCATTTTACTTTACATCTTTTAAAAAGCAGTAGTTACTATAATAACATTAAAAAATGTTCTTTATGAAATTACCTTAACTGTAATGTAGTGTTATTTTTAGAAAATTGCTGTTAATTTTTAATTAATTCTTAATACCAATGGTCTTTTTCGTAAAAGCATGGTTTACATTAAACTGTTTAACGTGTATGTTTATCTTATCTTTATTTTCCCAATACACTGCAATTGTGATATTGTAATTGTAATCATAATACATATTATTTAAAAACGTAAAGCCCTCAAAATTTTTTTTTTTTTTAAGGTAAACTTTATATATTTGTTTCTAGTCATGTATATATTTTTTGGATATTTTTACTTCGGTACTGGCTTGAAAAGTGAAAAACATATACATTTTGAACACATAATTATGTACATACATACATATGTACATATCTACATTTGGTCTAAAACTTTATAGAAGTTTTAAGGTCCTACTCATTTATCACTCATACGCACAGTTGTCTTTTATCAAAATTTGACATTACGTGTCCTTTGAGTAATTTTTAGGTAATTTTGATACCAATATGAAACCATATCAAAATCTATAATAGTTTTGGTGATAGTTTTTTTTGTACCACCCCTTAATAATGGTTCTTCCTTCATACCCTCAAAACACTCGAAAAAAAATGAAAATCTAACCGAAATTGATAACTTGCATGTTTTTCCTGAAATAACGGCGTTCTACGCATATCTTATCGCCCTTCTATCGTTGATTTCCCCATTCCCTAGATTCTCTTTTTTTATCACTCAGATTAATTAAAGTTCTCAAATGTCTGCTGTTTTGTAACGGTAAACGCCGCAAAGCCCCGACATTCATACTCACATGCATAATGGTTTTATCCGATTTTCAAAGTCGGCGGGCGAAACGAAACGGAACGAAGAGAATCGAATCAAAGGGAAACGGAAATGAAATCGGAAACTTTACTATATAGAATGTTAGCAGCAACAACACGATCAGGACAATGGGCAAAACAAAGTGCCAAACAATGCGAATAAGCGGCACAAGGCAACTGGGCGAAATCGGAGAGCCGAGCTTTCAAGGTGCTCAGTGAAAAGCTTTCACTCTCTCCCAGATACAGATACATTTATGAGCATGTGTCATCATTCTCCGCTTAGATTTCGGTTTTGTTTTTGTTTTTATTCATGCTCTGCTTTTGTTTTTTTTTCGCTTTTGTTTTGATTTTGTTCTTATGCAAATGTCGGGCGCATTGTTCGGCACTTTGTTTTGCTAGTTAAACACGTTTTCTAAAAGCCAACAAAAATCGACGAACATTTCAGAAACCGCCACAATCCCATAATACGCATGCAGACAAGACGAACAGAGAACTTTGCCCAGTTCTCTCACGTTCGCTGGTCGCCGGGAAACTACTTCCCCCTTTATTTATCGTATCTCACATGTTTTAGTCCGGTAATCAGCTGTCTAATCGTAAAAGCTGTCTACCGTTGGGGGGCCACAAAGGAAAGCTCAAAAGAAAGCTCCTCACATGACAACGGTAGATAACACAGATCGATAGCCCAATGATTGAATACGATTTGTTTACTTTAACTAAAAGTAATATTTTCAAAATGAAATGAAATCGTTCTTAAATCGAATGATTTTTGTATACCTTAATATGGCTTTATTTTTATTAAATAAGTCATATTTGTGAATCATGAGAATAAATAAAAGAATATGGAAACTTGCTGAAAGACACTGAATCATAATTATCGAGCTATTCTGATTAATGAATCATTAATGAATTATTCAAACCTATACTATATACCATTTATTTATATGAATACTTAAAAAAATTTATTGCTTGGTAGGCATTTAATTTTGAAATATGACAACTTATTCAAAAATTAATTTAAAATTCTTCATCACAATGTTTTTTATCCGAAGAGCAAATAATTCCTGATAATCAAACAAATTTGGCGGAAATCGTTGATATATTTAAAGTAGTTTAAACCTATGTCGAAAATAGGTATATACAACAAAATCCCAAGCTGTTTGTACAAAATCATACATGCACGCCATGCTGGTTTTTACTGTACTTTAATCTTACCAATCGCAATCAATGATAATCCTCCCATTCCTCAATAAAATCCCCTTAATTTGAGTTGATTTTTAATAATCTATGATCATTATCATTCTGTGGCTTCCTGTTAAAATCAAGTTGATGAGGATAAGTAATTTAATTAATGTGATAGTTTCGTAATCAAATTTTCATTTCACTCAAGTCCTCTAATTTAAATAGCCTACTAAAAGCACTCTTATCATAACTACTACTTCGTGCTATCCACAAATAAAACAAAATAAATTATTTACCGAGCTCCAACTTTTATGTAGATGAATTGAGATAACAATTTTAATTGAATTTATGAGTTTTTGTTTGGTTCAACATAAAAGAGTAACTTCTTTAAAACATTGAGATTAAATGATCAATGAATATAGTACAGATATACATATCTGATTTATCCGATATACACACATTTCATCTTTTATCTATTAATCGACGAATTGTTATGTTTCGTTTATTTAATCGGAAGTATAATAATTAAAACTTTAAATTGGTGTTTGACATTTGTACTTTTTGAAGCTCATAAAAGTTTATATTTAAGGCAGTAAAAACTGGCTTGAGTGCCATTAATAATAATAATTGAATTAACCTTTTTCCATATTTCGTTATTTAAACCTCATAAAAATATTAAATTAATAGAAAATTATAATCCCTCCTGTTTTGTAAAATCCGCTGTTTTTATAATATATTTTTTGTACTATTTTTTGCACTTAAATTTACAAATTCACAAAAGATATTGGTATAACTTTCAATTTAGTCTTTTCGAGAGAAAAACTACGGACTTATAATTGCAACTTGTAATATGTAATGTAATCAATTGTCATTGGAGTAATATATTTAATTCTGTTATTAATTAAATGCAATTTTGTGTAAAGCACTGTGTAGTTTTGTATTGATAATTTCGCACAGTTTATACTTCGTTTCACAATGGGAACACCTTTCTTACACATGGCGATTGGCAATCACTATCCTGCTGCGATTTGACACCCACTGCACACCGAAATCGACTGAGGTTGCACTTGTGCCGCCTGGGGTTTTTAAGGCATTTTCGGGGGCACCAGCTACCGCGAAACTCCGATACGATATTAAAATGCCCGGCACAGCGGGCGATGCACCGTTACGCACTGAATTCAATTCAGAATGGAGGGCACCAGTCGCACCGATCCGATCCGATCCCAGCCGAGCCGAGCCAGAAAAACATATCCACAACCGGAGCAGGGCCAAGTGGCACTGTGATGTGCTTACCCCAAATTTCATATTTGCGACACGTGAGACGGATCTTCAAATGCATGTCAACTGCCCGGTGTCCGGAGTCCGGAGATTCGGATTCAGATTCAGACTCGGATTCAGATCCCAACTATCCGCACTTGTTCGCCGGAGAGAGCCGGTTTCTTGCGGCTACGTTCAGCGTTGCGGCGTAACTGAATCGGATTCGGAATCGGAATCCGCGTCCCAGTCCGGATCCGCGGAAGCCCATGGCGGATGTGCCATTAGTGGGCAAGGCAATTGCGGCCGCTTGCTTTTGCCAGCGGCAAAGGTCGAAGGGTTGGGGGTCGTGGGTCGGGGGTTTGGGGGTTGGTAGTGGGAAGACACGCACCGCCACTGCACTGAATGTGCCCCTAATTAAGCCCGCCCCTGTACCCCCTCACCCCGATAATCCGCAGACGAAACCGAAGCCGCTTGTCCCAAATCCAAAGCACTCGTCATGCGGGGTCAACGAATTGAGCCGCACTACAGTCCAGCTTCTAAAATTCAATTTTGAGTGCCCAGTGGTTTAGTTTCATTATCAATATGGTTTATGACCAAGTTCAGAATATCAATATATTTATTTTCAATAAAATCGTTATAGATTGTCATAGTAAAAACAGGCCTAAAAACATACTATATTTTAAAAAATTCATCCAGCTTCTAAAATTATAATTTAAGTCCCCAGTCGTTTAGTTTCATTATCATTCAATTTTTATTATTATTTTCAATTAAAATTGTATCGATTTATTTTTCCAGTTTGAAAAAGTGTAAAAGTGCGTAATATCATATTTTTCCAATAAGTCATCTGGGTATATTTACTTTATCACTTCGAGTGTAAGTTCAATAATTGAATAAGCATAGCAATTCAAAGTATCTGGTCGTTAAGTCGGCTTATTGACAAAAACAATAACCTTATCATTAGGTATTTTCCTAAGAACTCAACACAACTTTTTTTTACAGGGAGACTGTAATGTTTTTTGTGTAAGTTTCACCTTAAATAAAGAAATAACCATTACCCAAACTATGTGATTCCATAGGCAAAATAATTCCCAAAAAATTCAGTTTTTCCATAATAAGAGGTTAACCATAGCTTAAATTCTTATTCGGTATATATTCACTGTAAACACAATAAAAAAAAACTTCAGCATAACACATCTGTGCATTTGAATTTTCGTTTACAAATGAATTTTTTAAAGTACAAGGCAAGCATTAACTCTGTGTGAATACATTTCTTTATTGTTATGCTAATGACGTTATGCAAGCTTGACTGTAGTCACTAAAAGTTTGCTGGGTGAGGAAATGAGGGAGGGGAGGGTCTAAGTTTTAATTAAGTGTTTCTAGCCTGGTCTCGAACTGGAGTTTAATTAGTCTTGATTGGGAAAGAAATGCGGAAGTTGTAACTCCCCTAGAAAATTAGTTGACATATATTGATGGGTAGGCTGTTAATCAAGATGGACTTATAGTCTAGTTATTAATAAATTCAGAAAATCTAAACGTGTTAAAGTATGTTAATTGTTTATTTGTTATTATAAGCATTCTATTCTTATCCTTTTTAAAATTAGTAAGTATGTTAGATCCCCCTTTATTATTAATTATATTTGTTCACAAGTAAAAGCATGAGAAAATCCCAGCCATAAATATTTCCGTAACCTATTGGGGCCAAACAAAGGTTATCAGTAACTAAGAAGATTAGAACTTTACAAAGCTGGAAATACTAATTCACTCAACTTAATAAAGAGACAAAAGGTATTATAAATAAGAATTCAATTTCAGTAAGAGTAAAGACCTTTCATCAAAGAAAACATGTCTAAAACATGATATCTTATCATAATGAATGTGATTTACGCAGAGGTGTTAAAAGGCTTGTCAAAGATCCGTAAAAATTTATTTGAAATCGTACAAAAATATTAATTGGCATCGCTGAAATATTATTATTATACTATTGAATTCTACATTATTAAATTTATTTAACCATTAACCTTCCACATTTCATTTTTACTTTGATAAAAAAGTAAACACCAACGAAGGTCATAAGCAAATATATGTAAATACAAGCCGTCTGTAATAAAACTCCTTCCAAAAATTATTTATTCTTTGGTTCAATATTTTGCTAATCTAAAAAGTAGGGAACAAATTCATAGAAATAATATATAAATTTTGTTGAACCATTGTTTTAAAAAGGTCACTCGTTATCGAAACAGGAAACCAAAAGTGGTCTGTATACAAATGATCTTAGAGTGCATCACTCTTCCCCAAAATATCACACCTCCGAGTGTTAAGTGTTAGGGTATCGATGGAATGTACGCAACGCCCAGTGCCATTTTCCTTTCGTTTGGCTTTCACTTTCAAGGCCCGGCCCACAAAAGCAGGCCCAAAGCAAAGAAAAGAATCAATGGGCGGCCGAAGAAAGTGAAAATGTCACCGACAGTAAATATAAATAGAAGCGTTTACCCATTTTGGAGCGTTTCGTGCAGGATTCCGGCCGATGATGGATGTGTCTGTGGGGTTATAATTAAACTCCGGGTTAGTTTTGTGCACTTAGGAACTCTTTCGGTTGTAATTAAAGCTCGGCCACAACTGGTTATAAGTTCACTGTCATTTCGCAGCTATTAATAATCGTTTAATGCGTTCTGCCCGTAATTAAATAAACAAAACAAACGATAACGAAAACGAAAACCCAACCGCAATGCGAAACCGGCGCACCGCTGATTTAGATGCGACTAAAACGCAAGCAATGTTTGCTAAGTCGCGTTCAAAATCAAACTGTTACGGCGCTTTAAGTCCTCTGTTAGCCACACACTGTTGATTCGCTGTTAAGAACAGCGACTGTTAAATGAGATTTCTGTCTTGCGCGGTAATTTCAAAAATGTTAAAACAATGGCCCCAAATCTGTATGACCTTTAGGCCAGAAAACGCCTACATTTGGGTTAAACCCAAAGGTGGTCAAACTGACCGGACCTGAAATATGTATTTCGCGAAATTTATTGATCTAATCGCATAACAATTGCACGGATGCTTCTCAACATTTATCTAAATTAGTTTTTAATTTTACATTTTCAAATTGTTTACGAAATAAAAATTTAGATAATTCAAAATTGGCGGGCGGAGCTGATTACATTTAGTCACCGATAGATGTCGCTGTGCGATAACTTACGATATCTCGAAATGAAAATGCATCCCTGACCCGCGTTGCCAACTAAACGCACGGAACTCGCAAATAAGTGTAAATAAATGTATTATTTTGGTGAGATCGCGAGCTGAAGCTGATGCCATGTCCCCGGCGTTCGACCTTGGCCGCTCCGGAGAGGCGTACCACCCCCTGGACAGCGGCAGTGGCGGCGGCAAGGACGCCTGTGCACCGACCTCCATCACCGCCCCAATCCGCCACCCGATGGGACAACGGACGTCCTGGTGGCGGCAGTTCCGGCGCTACAAACTGCCGGCGGTGCTCCTGATGTTCCTGCTCCTCGTATCCTGCCTGGCGTACCGCATTCTCAGCGTAGGTGTCATGAATCATCCATCTTTTCGGAGCAGGATGTGAACTCAAGTTGGGAATGTAGCTCAATAGGTGGCAGCACCACAGCAGGGGTCATGAATTTAGGACAACTCTTGAAGTCGGTTTATATCACATTTTTAATACCATGGTTAAACCGATTATAGTTTTAATCAGATCTCAAAGAGCAACCTACAAATGTTGCTAAGTATAACACTAGATACCAAATTCCTGTAAAATGGTTTAATCGAATAACATTGTAAAAGTATTCAAATGTTTCTTAATTAATTGAATCGCATTACACTTAAAATTTAATCATTTTAAAAAGCTTAAATTGGCAAATCCTTTAGACCAAAACTCTGCGATTACAGATAACAACATTTACCTATGTACTAAGGAAATCAGTACATAGGTAAATGTTGTTATCTGTAATCGCAGAGTTTTGGTCTAAAGGATTTGCCAATTTAAGGATTCTCAAACAGAATTCCAGATTCTAGAATTTTCAGTTTTATATTTCTGATCTTTTTGTAAATAATCATTTACTTTGTCAAAGAAGATTGCTAAATTGGTGTTTTGAAGGTCCAGAACTTCCAATTTAAAGATGCTCAAATAGTGTTTTTAATTTAAGAAGAAACATTCCATAATAATTGTTTAATAAATTGGCAATACAGATTATAGTTTTATGTGCTATTCTTCTGACCGCAAGTGTGTTATCTTAGCCTATCTTCTAACGTTATCAGTGTATGTCAAAGATATTTATTCATCATCAATATTTCTTTTATAATAATCCAATATACTGATAAATAACTTTTTTCCAGGCTGAGCAAGATGCCCCACCCTTGGATCTTCATCGGAGTTCACCGCTTTTAGATGCCTACGAGGATTTCAGTGCCATGCGGGCGGGAGATCTGAAAATGCGCATCGAGGAGATGGTGAGAATCAAGGTGAGTGCTCGGAAAATTCAAGTAGGTTAAACCCGAACCTTAAGCTAATACCCTTTCATCCAGAGCACCGTGTCCGTGGAGCTGCGCGAACTGGAATCCCGTCGCCAGAAGCTGCAATCGGACATTAGTCAGTACAACCAGAAGATCGAGGAGCTCAAACAGGAACTCTTGCGGGAGCAAACGGAACTGGAGCGCCTCAAGATATCCGTGGAGCAAGCACAGGTTGCCCAGCGGGAGGCGGTTCAGCGGAATACCCCAGATTTGGCTCTGCCCCGCTCTCTTTTACCGAACACGCTGCCCAGAAAGATGAATCCCATCACTGCAGGAATGGCAGCCAGCTGCGAGATGCACAACTGTTTTAATTACTCCCGCTGCAGTCTTACCTCCGGATTTCCTGTTTATTTGTACGATCCGGATGAGCATAGTGTGCAGCGAAAGGGTTACGATATCGATGGTTTCCTAAAGACCACTCTGAAACAGACTTTGGGATACAATGCCCATATAGTTAAGGATCCCAAGCATGCCTGCATATATCTGGTGCTGGTGGGAGAGGCTCTTCTTGAGCAGGATCTCCTGCGCAACAACCGGTATGCGGCTCAGGAGGCGGAGCACCAACAGCCCACCACACCCAGCCACGCTAACGACTGCCCCGTGGACATGGAGAAGCTTTATAGCCTGCCTTATTGGGGCGGTGATGGACGCAATCATGTGCTGCTCAACTTGGCCAGAAGGGATCTTACCTCGCATCGGACGAATCCCCTTTACAAACAGAACACCATGCGCGCCATTGTGGTGCAGAGTGCTTTTGAAGGGGATCAGTTCCGTTCCGGATACGATCTGATTGTGCCCCCGATTTTGGGACCCCCGGGAGGAGATGTGTGGCAGGAGTGCGCGGTAATGGTGCCCGCAAGAAGGAAGTATCTGCTTAGCTACCAAGGAGAACTCAGGCCCAAGCAAAGTAGTTTGAACCCCTTGGACGCCTTCATTCTAGAGCACCTGGCTGACATGGCCAAAGGCGCTACGCAGGATCAATTTGTTCTGCAGTTCCAGTGCATCCCAGCAACGGAGCAACAAGAGGGGGATTCCCTGCCCGATTGGACGCTGTGTGGATCGGACTCTTCGCGCCGGCAGTTGCTTAAGGATTCCACATTTGCAATGATTTTACCCCCGTTAAATGGCAGAGTATCCTCCACTCTGATGCTGGCTAGGATTTATGAGGCTCTGCGCTCAGGAGCCGTGCCAGTAATCCTCGGAGCAGACGAACTGCGATTGCCTTACGCTGAGACTCTGGATTGGCGGAGATCAGCCCTTCTCCTGCCAAAAGCTCGGATCACGGAGCTGCACTTTCTCCTAAGAGCAGTTCAGGATGCAGATTTGCTTTTGCTGCGACGCCAGGGGCGACTCGTCTGGGAGCGCTACTTGAGCTCCGTGCAGGCCACCGTGGATACGGTGATTGCCAGTCTGAGGGACCGCCTGGGCATTCCCCCAAGACCAGTGCCCGCTGTTATAGCGCAAAGTGTGTTTAACAGCACCTTTATACCCCTAAAATCCGATCCTCCTGTCGGTTTGGATACGGAACCGGAGGAGTCGTTAGGTCCTATAGAACCACCTTATCCGAGCCCCTCCTACCGGCGGAACTACACAATACTGAGGATGCAAGCGAAAGAAGCCTGGAACGATTGGTTGGATCCCTTTTACCTATACCCACAGCTGCCTTTTGATCCTGCGCTGCCATCGGAAGCCAAGTTCATGGGCTCGCACACTGGTTTCAGGCCGATAGGTAAGGGACTAGGAGGAGCGGGCAAGGAATTTGGAGAGTCCCTGGGTGGAAATTACCCCCGAGAGCAGTTCACCATCGTGATGTTGACTTACGAAAGGGAGCAAGTCCTGATGGACTCATTAGGCCGACTGTATGGACTGCCCTACTTGCACAAGGTGGTGGTGGTGTGGAATTCTCCCAAGCCGCCACTTGATGACTTACGCTGGCCGGACATAGGAGTTCCTGTGGCCGTGCTGCGCGCTCCTAGAAATTCGCTAAACAACCGATTCCTGCCTTTCGATGTTATTGAAACCGAAGCTGTGCTCTCCGTAGACGATGATGCCCACCTGCGTCATGATGAAATCCTGTTTGGATTCCGGGTGTGGCGAGAGCATCGCGATAGGGTTGTGGGCTTCCCAGGACGCTACCATGCCTGGGACTTGGGCAATCCCAATGGACAGTGGCACTACAACTCCAACTATAGCTGCGAACTTAGCATGGTGCTGACAGGAGCGGCGTTCGTTCACAAGTACTACCTCTACCTGTACACCTACCACCTGCCACAGGCAATCAGGGATAAAGTGGACGAGTACATGAACTGCGAGGACATTGCCATGAATTTCCTTGTGTCTCATATAACGAGGAAACCGCCAGTCAAAGTAACCTCCAGGTGGACCTTCCGCTGCCCGGGATGTCCGGTTTCCCTCAGCGAGGACGACACTCACTTCCAGGAGCGGCACAAGTGCATCAACTTCTTTAGCCGGGTGTTCGGCTATACGCCCCTGCTGAACACCCAATTCCGGGCGGACTCCATTCTCTTCAAGACCCGCATCCCGCACGACAAGCAGAAGTGCTTCAAGTACATTTAGTCGTAAAACATATTCCCAAAACCCCTATTCCAACAAAGGCGGCCACTTCACTTACCTTAACGAAGTGATCACCAGCTGAATGACTCCTAGATCTAAGCACAATTTATCAGGCGTGTTCTGGTTTTCACACATTATTTTTTAAGCCTAAAGTTAGTCTCAGATATGACAAACTCAATGAATTTTAAAGCATTGACAACTCGACTTAATAAGAAACGTTTATCAGCCATTTTCCCCTGATTTGTTTTAAATGTGAAATATGTGTATGATTGTTTTTAATTGATTACATTTACAATTTTAAACTAAATAACTAACGGTGAGCTCCGGTTAATATTCGAAATTAATTTTTATATCCTAACAATTATGTTTTATAATTTTAACCAAAGGCGAGTGAGTGCAATTCTGAAAGTTTAAAGAAACTGAAGTTGAAATATATAACTTTTTTGGTCTTTCTAAGACTATATGTTTTAGGTAAAATATTAAGGAAACCACTCATTTAAATGATGACACCCAGCAATGTTTTATGCAAATAATTTACTTTTAGATTCACTAACAAGAAAAAGTGATTACAAAACGAACAAAATTTATTTTTGTGAAAACCAGAACAAGCCCATACGTACATGTATATACTCTATTTTAATCTAATTATAGCCGGTGATAAGCCAATGGTGATTACACAGCTTCTGTCTGACCGTAAACTATTTTTGCTTGGCTTTATAAGACTATCAGTCGTTTTCTTAAATACACTCTCAAAATCTTGGGAAGTAGTGTTAAGAAAAAACGCTGTACACCTTGAGTAGATACCAAAACAAATTCTTAGACTTTTTACTATGTTTGCTTAATTAGCATAAGTTGCGTATCGATTTTGATTTTGTATATAATGCTTAATAAACGAAGCTGAAAAGCCAAGTATAAAAAGTCAAGTTTTCTGATGATTATTTCATATATATTCTTCATTTACACAAAAAGGTGACTGCTTACATGGGCATGATGTGAGTTGGTGTAGATTAGTATAAATTATGGTTAATGTTGATTAGTGGATACAGATTAAGGACACGCACACATGTGGTAAGCCGGTCAGAAGTCAGCAAACATACTTCGAGTCTATCTTTCCGTTACCACACGCACTTAATTTTAAGACTGTATCTACCTGATACTAGATACATTTGCAAAAGCTACAGCTACGAAGACTACTTTGGATACATGGTATATAGAGGGTGGATCCTTCGGTTGCGAGTGGACGAGTTGAGACCAGGCGACAGCTTCCCGTTTGTGTCCCGCTTGTATCACAATTCAAAACAAGGACAGGGGCGGAGAAGGATGCGAGGGGAACTTAAAGTACTCGTATTATTTATACAACTTAGTCCGAAGTTTACACTAGAAATCAAAAGAACTTCAATTTGGAATCGCTGGTAGGCTATTAGTGCTCCTGCAGACTGAGCTTTAGCGCCTGCTCGATCATTTCCTGCTCCTGCTGCCGCTCCAGTTCGAACTTTCTCTGTTCCTGCTGCGACAGTCGCATGGCCATGGCCAAATCCGGATCCACATACCGGAATCCTCCATCGTCGTCATCCTCGGAGGCGGGCGAACCGCTTTGAAGGTTCGCATGCGCGCCCAGCAGCGATTCCTGAAGAACTCTGCAATGGATAATGGAAGAGGGCACAAGAACACACAAAGCTTGGATCAAAACTAGCAATACAAAAGGAGGGGTGTGGGTTTTCACTGCTACTTGAATATCTTCTTCATGTAGCCCAAATCGGTTTTGAATTGCGCACCCGCCGAAGCAGATCGCCCACGTGTTTGTGGCTCCAACTGGAGTTGCGAGTGGGGAAAGGTTTGGGGATGGTGCTTGGGGGAGGGCGAATACCGCCCGTACTGCTGGTGGTGGGGAGACAGTAAGTGCGAGGAGAAGCGGTGGCCACTAGCGGATACCATTGAGAGTCGTTAGTTTTGGTTAAACAACTACATCTTGGCAAGTTTCGGAAACCGAAGCTTTAAATACCCTTGCAGAAACTTTGATATAAACAGTTCTTATCAATATAATGACATACGAACAAAGATGCTGTTTTAAGCAAAATTACTCTGAAAGGGCCATACTATCAGACATAGACTTACCGCTGTAGCTGCTCGTCGTCCTCGGGCAAGAGATCAGATCCCACGACGTTTTGGCCCCTTAGCACCTCCCAGATGTCAACCTTGTCGTCGTCCCTGGCGTCCACGCCGCAGGCTCCGCTTGTTTCCACCAGGCTCTGCTCGATAGCATACTGGAGCATATCATCCTCATCGAGAGGAATCTGTCGGCGGACATCACTGCCCCTATTTGTATAGTGGGCCGGAACATCAAAGCAGCGATCGTCCACCAGACAGGTAACCCGGTCCTGCTCCTGCAGCGTGGCCACGTGATCCACTGGCGTAGTTAAGGCAAACACATTTCCGAATGTGATGCAGGCATTTAGGACATGGAAGAGCGGAATTTCCACTTTGACGGGAAAACCGGCTGGCAGCTGCATGGTTATAAAATCCCTTAGCTTGGCCACATGTGGACTAGCCATGGTGGACATGAGGTCTAGGATGGGCAGCACTTGTTCCTGCAGTCGAATGGGATGCTCCTCGGCCAGCCACAAGTTGGCCTTAAAGCGCTGCACCTTTGTGCTCAGGTTCTTGGGACCGCCGACATCCCTTCCGTGAAGATCCACCTCCGGAGTAAAATACTCCTCCGGGGTAACGGAAGACTTGGGTGTACTGGTGCCCGAGGCACAGGCGGAGCTGCCGTTGCTTTGCATTCCAGGAGCTGGTGAGGTTCTGCCTCCATTCTCAACTCCTGCGATTGGACCTTCCCCCAAACGAGGCGATGGTGTCTGGAAAATAAGGAGATAATGTAAGAGACTTCGAATTGGACTAGTTTATTGAAACCTACGCGATCTTTGAGTGCAGCAGCGGCGTCAGCGGGGGACACATAGTCCTCATCGGCAATTCCCAGCAGACTATGTAGCGGCGTCCTTGCTGTTTTGTTCTAAAAATCATAAAAAAAGAGCCAACAGTCAATAAAGTATAAAAAGCGTTTATTTACGACATAATAACATTTAAAATATCATCCAATACTAGTATTTGGGTTTTTAACTGTTATATGGATAGCAATTAGCGGATCATTGTTAAGTAAATGAAAATGCTAATTTAAATAGCGCTAATGAAATAGTTTTCACAATATATAAATTCTATTGAAGGGGTAACAAAAGTAAATACACTTACCTTGATCTGTTCCTCACTAAGGTGATCCATTCGCGTCTTGGTGACGAACTCCACATTGCTGGCCCCATACACTTTGCAGTTGTAGCCGTTGATTACCTCCGATTTCTCGCTCCGCCAGCCCCAAATGCCACACTTGTTGCGCTCGAAGCTAATCTTGTCCATCTCGATGTTGTTGGTGATCACCGGGGCATTGAGACGGGCCCTCACAGTGCCCAAGGCTGGTGGAATGGCCACAATGTCGCCGATGTCGCTGCTCATCTCCTCCACCATCACCTCGTTCGTGTCGTGATCAATTTCGATCATAGTGGCAGTTTCTTCTGCAAAGGAAAATAAAGTAATGAGTTTTAATTTCAAAAAACAGTGTAATAAATGTTATCTTTAGTAGCTTTTCTTTGAGCTTAAAATTAATGTCAAAATTACACTTATTAAAAATCGAACCATCATCAAATAAACAAAAAATGTAAACTTTAAAATAATATAAAGTACCTTATTCTTCTATCTTATCTAAACAAACAAAAACAATGCTAATTGGTTTATATATATACAAAGATAAAGAGCAACGGCATACGATTTGGGAGATTAGTTTAATAAAAAATAATGAATATATCCAGTTAATTACCAGGAATTTAAGTGACGAACTACTGGCTTTGTTTGATAAATGATTTTAATTGACCTTAAAGATGTGAAACGATGTCCTTTATTGTCAGGTCATAATTACCAACGAATTAAACTAAATAATTCAATTTGGGATAATAATATACTTACTGGCTCCCTTGAAGATGTATGATCGATTGCCCCGTTGCCAGGTGTTGTTGTCAAAGCCCAGCAGCGTGGTGTCTATCCGGACGTTGGCTCCCCGCTTGTAGACCTTGTAGGTGTCGCTGGGACAGAGCCGCGACATCAGGGGCACCCAGGAGGTGAACTCCCACTTCATCTCGATGTAGAAGTCGGGGGCGTCCAGGAGGTGCTGCAGCAGCTTGGGCACGTGCGTAACCCGCTGGACATGACGTTGGAGATCCCGAACCTCGATAATGGCCGTCAAGATGTCGACATCGCCGGTGCACACGGCTTCCTGGACAACTGTGGTGGGATGGGGTTTAGAGGGGAAATTAATAGTGGTTCTCTGAGGGCGATGGTGGTGTACTCACTGGACCAGCCTTCGTGCTCGTAGGTGGCATTGCATTTAGCCGCCAGAAGGCATTTAACACATGGTAAATTGGCCAATCTCACGGCCAGCATCAGGGGCGTGCGTCCGCGGGGATCGATTTTCTCCTTATCGTTCTGCAAGGTGACGGAATCAGTGGTTTTTATCGCCGTGCCATTTCCCCGGACCCTGCTAATTCAATTAGCACCTGTCCCCGTGGGCCACACCCACCCCCTGGAGCACCCAACCCTTCTTTTCACCTCGTCGACTGCCGCCTGCAGCTGCTCCAGTTCGTTGTGCCAGATGTGCCAGTGCAGCGGGTACTCCGCCTTGATCTCCTCGACGCTCCTCATCCTGCGGATCCGTTCTGATCTGGATCTGCACCGTCTGCTCTTCGGCTAAATTGCAAATTCTTTTGTTTCTGAGCTCCGTGAAAAAAAAAACAAACTTCAAGGGATGGAAGTCTGGCCACACTGTCTGCGGGCTATCGATGTCCGATTAGTAGAGGTAGTCGGTTAAGAGATGAAGCGATATATCGTCGGTGGGAAGAATTATAAAAAAATTAAGAAGTAATTAAATTTAACTTTTTAGTTTAAAGATTACCCATATCAATTAAACTTTCAATAACACTCAGCTTTCAATTTGTTACAGTTCAAACCTACTTATTTTTAAGTCTTTATACAAAAAAGGTTAAATGAAGTAAATACGTTAAAATTTTGTTATAATTCTAATCATACCAAGATACTTAAATATTATGTGTACAACTCTAATATTAAAAAGATTAGCAAATTTTAACAACCTATCACATATGTTAGCCAAAAAAAAATAACAGGAATGAATGTACCATTAATTATTAATCCAAGTAAAGTAACTAATTCAAAATGAAAGCCCCATTTAAGACAATCAAACTTTCACCAAAATGCAGATCAAGGAAGTTTGCGTGAGAGCGATAGTAAAGGCTATCACGTTGCCTATCTCTAGCAGCAATCGATAGTCAATAACAACATTGACAGCTGTTCGGCAGAAAATATTCCAAATCCATTAATTGTTCGCAAAAAGAGCTAAATAAACTATATTTAAAGTTTTTTCCGTTCCGAAAAGTTGCTGGCGCGTGAGTGGTAAGCTAGGCTCGGAAAATTGTGTTTTTCCCCTAATATAAAACAAACTGAAAACAAATTACATAAAAAATTGATACACCAATTAAAAAGTGGTGTTTGTGGGTGTTAACGTGTTAATGAGATTAGCCGGAATTTAGGGTTAAGGGGTTGGCAAACCTAGTTTTTCACTTAATTAACTTTCCGTCTATTTATTCATATTTTCCAAGGAAATGCTCTGTAACAACGCTTGCCTCCCCCTGCCACGCCCTCAAACTAAACTAATTTTTTTTAATATGATATTCATAAATCTATATTTTTAGGTCATCATGCTTTTAGTGTAGAGAGATTTGCGATCTTGTTTCTACGCTTTCATTCACCTGACGACCAGAAGCTCTCTTTTCAAGTAAGAGTAATTGCCATTTATTCGTTAATTGGCCGCAAGTGCATTGCATTATTGCATTTGCTGCCTGAAGAAAAATCGCCAACTTTGAAAGCCATCAGTTTGCGGAAAAACGTTGATCAAAGCTCAACTCGATTATCCAACATATAAAGTTAAAACAAAGAAATTGTGATTACAAATTGTAAGCCGGAAGCGAGTTATTCTGCTCGCTCGATAGGCAATCGGCGATAACCGATCATGCTTGCACTGTTTGGCGGTTCTTTTGATTTGACTCCTTATCATGACCGATTCATAAATACTTTTTATCTTTTATTCAGTCTTTGCAGTTATGCTCTTCACGCGCCGGCGACAGCTTAAGAGGTGTGTGTTTGTGTGTTGTGATCATATACATAAATATATTTGTTTTCCCCCGATCCCAATATACCGACCACCCGATGAATCCGCTTCCGTAGTTTTCGCTTCCGAACTCCCTCAGAAAAGCGAATAAGTGGCCAAATATTAGTCACGTTCGAGTAGCGCTCATATCTGATATTATTGTACTGCCATTATCATTATCGTAGTGCGCAATGTCCAGTAAGGTGGCCCGATTTTATTGAAAGCGATTTAGGGACAAGCGAAAGTAATTTTTGGAGAACTTAAAACTGTTGACTTTATGCGGACGCATGAACTCTTGCAATCAAAACTCAAGTCTAGTGAAAACAAAACTAATATTTTAAAGGTGTATGGTATTAATTTTTGTGTGAGTTATCTTTGAATACTAAAACTACTGTTTAAGCGACATTCGTAGTATTCGTAAAAGCTCATTAGACGTGAAATGCAAATTTATAGAAAAAAGTAACTAAAAGTTGCTTACAAACTTAGCGAAATATGATTTTTTTTTAACTTCATTCAATAATATAGTAAAATACCCTTAAAGTAGTATGGAAAGAAGTGAATATTAATTTCCAGATATCCAGAGATTACTTTTGCATCCATTAAAGAAGAACCACCCTAGTGTTCGCCCCCTGCTTGTACGTAATACATGTGTAGTCACCCGATCACCTAACCACTCACCCAAGTCGCCACTTTGTCAGCGTTTAACCCCTCTGGTGCAAAGGTCGCTCTCTCCGGAGGAACAGTTCTCGGGCACGGTTCGGTGTTGCATGCGTCCCGCCTGGTGAATCCCCCAGTTAACTAAAAAAAAACACAAAACAAAACTATCTGAATTAACCAAGTAATTTGTTTATCTCTCTTTTCGCCCGGGAAAGCTCCGCACAAAATCAGTAACAATCAGTGTTAAGTCGCTTTCCCGATAAAACGATATATCGCTAGCTATATACAAATTAAGCAATAAACCGAACGGACGTAAAACAATCGCTATGTACGAGCTTCATAATTGCCTAAGATCCGTTTTCTTTGCCACACTTATTCCCGGAACGATCCTACTTAGTTGGCTAACTGGTCTGTAAGTATCCACGCTCGATTCGATGTTGTGCGCTTGCTTAACTACTTATGTAGATATAACTTGAAACCCATTCTTCTGATTTTTGATGTGAACATCGTGACATTGACATTTCTTTCGCGAATATCGCCGGCTCTGTTCCGTTTCCGCTTTTTCGTAAATAACCGCTTTGCCTACTTCCCCAATGTACATAATCACATATATCTCCGATCCATCACGCCCACTCACTTGCCCTAGCTCACTTGTTTTCCATGTTGTTATGTCACTCAGTTTAAGGTAGAGTTATTACCACCCCTCCTCAGTCACCCACTCAGCTTTCACATTTCACTCATTGCCATTTTTCGTAGGGTGGGTCTGCGATCTCTGCAAGCGTGTCTGCTGATCTTCTTCCTAATCTTCGTGGTGCTGCCGCTGGTATTTCGCTACTCGGTGACGCTTCAGCGCGGGATCCTATTCCTCACATTCAGTAAGTAATCTAGAATGTTAAGTGACTGAATTGCATATGAAAAGACAGAAATTATTTGATTTTAGACCTCTAAATGATAAATCAAGAGGCTAATTCTACAGCATCAAAAGGGTCAGATTGGTCAGGATGTCATCAAAACATAACACAAGTTATTATTTAATAGTAGACTTTTTTAAAAAATAATAAATATAATAGTTTTGACATATTAATGCAACTTTAATTAGAAACAATTAAAGACGATTTTAAAGTATAGCTTACAAGTGTTCTCCAGTTGAATATGAATCAATCGTCTGTCAATTTTTAAAACTTTAATTCTTATTTTCCATTTAATCAAGCGTATCTCCTCCCTTTCAGTTAAGTACCCCAAAGGACTTGATCTCACCAAGCCGGAGAGCGTAGGACTGTACGCAACGCGAAACTTTTATATCACCGTAAAGGATGACGATCGGGACGAGGATGGTGTGCGGGTTGGTGTCTGGCATGTCCTCCCCAGCAATGCAGTGCGACGCTTTAAGCGCGAACTACGCGTTGAGGAGGAAGTGGATCATGATCTGGATCAGCACATGGAATCCGCACCTGGCAACGAACAGGAGTTGAAGGAGTTGGCGCCGGCCATTCGCTCTGAATTTCCCGCCGTGGTGCCAGAAAACGAGCAGCTCTTCTACGAGCGATTGCTGCGGATGCCAGGTGGCACAGTGGTCCTCTATCTCCATGGGAACACAGCTAGCCGAGGCAGTGGTCACCGATCGGAGGTGTATAAACTGCTGAGGAAGCTCAACTACCATGTGTTCTCCTTCGATTACAGAGGCTATGCGGATTCCGATGCTGTGCCACCCACAGAAGAAGGCGTTGTGCGGGACGCCATGATGGTCTTTGAATATATAGCCAACATCACCTCAAATCCGATCGTGGTGTGGGGTCATTCCCTGGGTACCGGAGTAGCCACGCACCTGTGCGCTAAGCTAGCCAGTTTAAGAGAGAGGGCTCCCAGGGGAGTGATCCTCGAAAGCCCGTTCACAAACATCCGGGATGAGATACTTCTGCATCCCTTCGCCAAGCTCTTCAGGCACCTGCCTTGGTTCGATTTCACCATCTCAAGGCCCATGTACAGCAACAAGCTGAGATTCGAGTCGGATGTTCATGTCCAAGAGTTCCGGCAACCGATTATGATCATTCATGCGGAGGACGATGTTGTGGTGCCGTTTCACCTAGGCTACCGTCTATATAGGATCGCGTTGGATGGCAGAAATCGCTCCTGGGGACCCGTGGAGTTCCACCGATTTGGAGCAAGCCTAAAATACGGACACAAATACCTCTGCCGGGCGCCTGAGTTGCCGGGACTAATCCAAAAGTTTGTCGAGAGCTACCGGAATGCCGTCTACTAGACGCGATCATTGGGTTACTCCTGTGGCCCATATTAATTTATGTATTAGATGATTATTCTAATTTAGTTTTTTACCGCCATCACACTGACACGTTCCAAAATGTCCGCCCTGTGCAAGCAAATTAAAGAAGTCCAAGGAACACGGAGAGAACTTTGAGTTGTTATTTTAGAAACCGGTGGCAAAATATCTTTATACCCTTGCAGAGGGTATTATAATTTTGGTCAAAAGTGTGCAACGCAGTGAAGGAGACATCTCCGACCCTATAAAGTATATATATTCTTGATCAGGATCACCTCCTGAGTTGATATAGCCATGTCCGTCTGTCCGTCTGTCTGTCCGTCTGTCCGTCTGTCTGTTTCTACGCAAACTAGTCTCTCAGTTTTAAAGCTATCGAATTGAAACTTTGCACACACCCTTCTTTCCTTTGCACGCAGTATATAAGTCGGAACGGCCGGGATCGGCCGACTATATCCTATAGCTGCCATATAACTGAACGATCGGAAATGCCATAACTTTGGTGTTTGTAAAGTTAGGAAGTTGGGATTTTATATGGGTGTTATATTTGAGCAAATCAATCCGACCTACCAAATTTCATAAGGATCGGCCGACTATATCCTATAGCTGCCATATATCTGATTGATCGGAAATGCCATAACTTTGGTGTTTGTAAAGTTAGGAAGCTGGGATTTTCTATGGGTTTTATATTTGGCCAATCAATCCGACCTACCAAATTTCATAAGGATCGGCCGACTATATCCTATAGCCGCCATATATCTGATTGATCGGAAATGCCATAACTTTGGTGTTTGTTAAGTTAGGAAGTTGGGATTTTCTATGAGTTTTATTTTTGGCCACTCAATCCGACCTATCAAATTTCATAAGGATCGGCCGACTATATCCTATAGCTGCCATATAACTGAACGATTGGAAATGCCATAACTTTGGTGTTTTTAAAGTTAGGAAGTTGAGATTTTTTATGAGTATTAAGAATGCATCATATGAATAATTTTGGAGAATATAATTTACAGAGTATTCTGCAAGGGTATATCAACTTCGGCTCCGCCCGAAGTTAGCTTTCCTTTCTTGTTTTATCTACATATCATGGTAATTACGTTTTAGAAGAAAATCTTTAAGAGTGTTGAGTTTTTTTTTAGCTTGCTCCCTTGCTGCGTCATGTAGTTTAAATTTAACAAGAAAGGAAGAAAACTTCGGCAAGCCGAAGGTTATATACCCCTGCAATTATTACAAAACGACTACATTTCGACTACATTATGCTTTTATGTTTGTCAAAACATTATCGTATAGCATAGAAATGGCAAAGTGCAACGCAAAATCGACATATTTAATTGTTTTTAGTAATATGGGCATAAAAATCGAATCAAAGTTTGCTTCCCTTCTTGTTTTTTTTTTTGATTTTCCTATGGGAGTTATATGATATAGCTGTCCGATTTTTATTTAATTAAAACCCTAATTCCATGGTATTTAAATATTTCCAAATCCCAAAGAACAAAAAAAATTAAAATCAACAAAGTAACAACAAGTTAGCGTAGAAACGAAGGGACGGACAGACGGACATGGCTAGATCGACTCTCCTGGTGATACTGATCAAGAATATATATTCTTTATGAGGTCGGAAATGTCTCCTTCACTATGTTGCAAACTTTTGACTGAAATTATATTACCCGCTGCAAGGGTATAAAAAGCATTTAAATTAAACAAAACAAGACGGATAAGAATTTTCTTCCATGATTTATTTAATGAATGTTGTTATAACGATTAAATATTGCAAGTGTACAACGGATGTTCAATTTACACACACGATAAAACTCAAAATTCGATTATTTAGATTTCGAGTTATTATTTCGTGAATAGCCTATCAAACTAACATTTATTGCAGCATAGTTTTGGGCTAAACAATGCTGGGGAAATTAGTTTCCCACTTATAATTTTTGAAATGGATATTATGTTGTTTTGTAGTTTGATTCCATTCTTGAACCTTGGTTTGGTGAAATTAAAAATCTTTTGTTGACTTAATTTTAAGCAAAGGCGTAAATTTAATATAGTAAATAATAACTATATATCAAAGGATTATTTTGATAAATAGAAAAACAAAGAAATACAATTTTTTGTATATTTATTTTAAACCGTTGCTGAGGGTATTTTAATTTCAGTCAAAAGTTTGCAACGCATTTCCGACTCTATAAAGTATAAGAAGAGTCGATCTAGCCATGTCTGTCCGTCCGATTCTACGCAAACTAGTCCCTCAGTTTTAAAGATATCTGCTTGAAACTTTCCCAAAACCTTTTATGCTTATAAGATAATTGATATGACATTAACCGTATCGCGTGAAAAAATTCATGAAAATAGGCCTTTTTTTGGCCGAATTATGTGCAATTCTGTATTTGCGACAACGATTTGATAACCTGTAATTTTAAGTAAAAGAACAGTTCTTAAAATTTTTTTCTATTTGAAATTGTATTTAACGCTTTTTATGTTTGGAACGAACGGTATTTTTATCGCTACAACAAGGTTTGCCCACCTCTAAGGAGAAGGAAAGTCATCGATGTTTACAGACAATGATTTTTCCGGAAAAAAAACTCGATGTTTTTATCGATGCTTGAATATGTTTGAATTGTTTTTGCAATAGCTTTTTTAAATACTCCCAGACCCTGAAAACTTCCCGCTCACTTTTTAGACCTGTCTTCTCCACATTTTTATCTCAGGTAAAATACCACAAATTTACATAAACAATTTTTATTATTTTAAGTTTCTTTTCAGATATCTCCTTCAAATATTCTCATCCACCACCACCAACAGAATACTGAATTTTCATCAAAATATTAATAATTTATAAGGAATAAATTAGACAAATTAGTAAATTTATAATTTATTTGGCTTCCTCTTCCAATCCGCAGTTAGAAATGGAAAAACATCGATAGTACCCTGCCAAACATCGATATTACCGATGTCTTTAAAAACATCGATATGTGTATGTTGGCATCAATGTTTCTTCACCTCTAGTAAATACTATCGTCGCGAAAAACGGATCAACGAAACGGAACGCAAAGCGGACACGGACTGTTTTTTCCGGGGAAAAACGCCGCCTTTCCTTTGATTTGTTTGGTGCTGTCGCGGAAAATGTCAACGACAATCGTCAACATTTAGCTGTGAGTGATTAAATAAATAATAGTTCTGAATAAAAGAGCACACGAGATTAGTTCGCGGAGTTCCAGAATAAAAGGAGTTGAGAGAAAAGAACATCCTCGGCTCGCGAAAAGTTTGTGTATGTGTGTGTACTATTATTAACAAATTATAAGCTATTGCTGAAGCACAACTCTATTTCGCGTCGAGAGAGAGCCCAGAAAAATTGGTGTCTACTCCTTGAAAAGGAGTTTTTCGCTTCTTCCTCTTTCTCCCTTGCCCGCCCTCTCTCTATCACTCACTGACTCTCTAACTGTGTTTGTTTCGTGTGTGTGTGTGCGTGCTGCGATTAAAAACCAAAAAGTCTAGCATTTTAATTAAAAATCTAAATCACAATTATTTTTTAAACTGCCAGAGAGGTGAAAACTGCAATTTTTGTTCTCTCTCTGTTGAAAGTAGAAGAAGAAGAAGCAAAGCAGACGCCGCACACTAATACCAACGCATTTTCGCTGTGGAAACGGAATCGACCAAAATGTTGTGGTAAGTTTTTGTTGTTTTCGCCTGTTTTTCTGCAAGAATTTATTTTTAATCCAGGAAATGCAATTTACCGTGCATTTTTGATTTTATTTGTTTTTGAATTATTTTAATTTTTCGCCTGTTCTATCTTTTAAACCCCCCTTTTTTTTTTTGCCAATTTCCTCCTGCTCCCTTTTTTGCCGCTGCTTCTTCTTCCTATACAAACACGCCCTTTTTTGCGCACCTCTCCTTTTGCCTTTTGTGTGTGTGTTTGCGAGGGCAGTTATTGGATAGTTTACTAACTATTAAATTCGTTAGATTTTCGCAAATTAAGTGGTCCCTTTTAAAACAGCTGTCGCTACTCCGGCTGCTTCTTCTTTTTCTGCGTGCACCTAAAACCTGTTTTCATTTAAAGCAGCGGCGCATAAACAGTAATATTTTAGGGGGTATCTTTTTGATGTAGTTAAAAGCTATACAAATAATCGAGTTAATTAGATATTTATGTTTGTGTGTACATTTTGAACTAAAACTTTAATGGTAAACTAACCCCCTTTGGATCCGCCCCTGATTTTATGTCTTGTGCTTGTGGGGGGCTGAAAGAAGAAGAAGAATCACTAGCGAGAGGGGCAGCTGTTCTTTCTCGATTTTGCTTTAATTACTTTTTTAACTCCCCTCTCTCTATCCTGCATTTGTTGTTGTTATTCTTCTTGTTTTGGCTGCAACTGCGCTACTTCTTCCTCTTGCACTTCTTTCGCCGCAAAACAAACAAAAACCTGCCAAATAGGCGATAGAGAAGAAGAGAGATGTGAGGTGGAGAGAGAGCGCCCAAAAAAGAGAGCGAGAGAGATGCGCAGATTGTGCGGGTGGGGCAGCCTCAATTTTCCTCCTTTTCTTCTTCTTCTTAGTGTTTGTTTGAACTTTAATTTATGCCACAACTCTCCAGTCGCTACTTCCTCTTACCCCTCTTCTGCTGCAAACATTTAAATGTCATTGCACCAGCAGCCAACAACACACAATAACAACAAGCCAAGACTGCAAAACTCCTTTAGCCCTGAAATGGCAGCCAACTTGCCATGACTCATTTTTGGCTTTTACGCTCGCTTGCCAAATGAAGCGGGCCAAAGACCCGACCCGCAAAACACAAACAAATACAATAGTCATAGGGCCCGAAACAAAAACCCGTTCGCAAATAGGCACAAATTGAAAACCCAAAAAGTAACCAAATCAGTTTCAAATAAAACCCCAACATAACTTGCACAATTTCAAGGTATCTTTTATATATTTTTTACTTTTACAATGTATAAAACTACTCAAAAAAGCAAAACGTGTCTTATATTAATTTTTCTATAACATACACGATATCTAAATATGTTTCACAATAAAAAATACTTTAATACTCTAACATTACCATTGTTAATGTCATATGATACATTTTAAAACTATATATAGTTTACATTTTTTTCATAAAAGTACAGGGATTCTCGTCACTCAAAGTGAAATATGAAAATTCGAGTTAGGGAAGTTCCAATGCGGCCTGATATTTGCATGTCGTTCCTCTACCTACTTCACCCATCTTTTTGGCCTACTATTCATTCTCCTATACTCTTCTCCTTTTGGTTTTCCCCTTTAGCTCAACGATTCCAAAACACATGGCCGCATGCAACGCGGATTTCGTAATTGTTGCATTAGAACAGGAAAGGTGTAACGAAGGAAAAGAGAGAGAGAAAGAGGGTGTGACGACACAGTTATATGAGCACCGTTAGCCCGGTTTTCCAGCTGCTACTTGATAAGATAAAAAACTTAAGTAAACCCCGAAAAAAAACGAAAAACAAAATCAAAACACACATGTCCTCGCTTTACGATTCGCTTTGGTTCATAACAAACAGACAATTTGCTCCCCTTTGTAGTTGTTTTTTTTTTATTTGCTTGGCCCATTTCCATTTTATCAGCTTTTAAATGTATTGCAGTCAAGCCTCCCTAGTTTGGATAATTAGATAAACATTGAAATTTTAGTAGAAAAAGTTACGAAATATATATCAAAATTGTTATTTCGATATACATATGTAGTTTCAAGTTTTAAAAGAAATCGTAGGTAAAATTTTTAAAACCCAAATCTTTATAAAAAAAAATTAAATTAAAAAAATTAATTGTTACATAATAAATACATTAATATTGTCTATCCGAAAGGCCTTTTTATTTTAAGACCTAAAATTACAGTGATCGCCCTAAAGAGTAAACACTTATATATGTCTGTGATTCAGATATGTTAATTTTGTAAGTACAATGCAAATTAAACATATTTTAAAGACATCCTTCATAACAAAGCTAGGTTGTAGTGTATTTAAAATAAAATAGAGCGATAACACTTCTTTCCTTGTTTACATTGAGTTTCTGTTGTTTTTTATTTCTCTTTTCTTTTTTTTTGGCATTTTTACGATGACTAAAAGTTTGGTAAGCAGAGGCCTTCAAAAAAAGTTCCAGGTATTTCGGGCGGATGCATCGAAAAGAAACTACACCGAAAAATACCTTAAAATCTGAATCATCAACTGGCCGCGTCAACTTTTTGTTTTTGTGACTAACACGGTTTCATATCAGACAGCTTTAGCTTTCAACAATAACAAAGAGCGCGGGGAGAAGAGGTTCGTTATCGATGCATTGACCCCTGAACTCTGAAAGAGATGTCTACAGCGAACCACCCACATGGATGCCACAACAAATCCAATTAACATTTCCGCATTGTTGTTGCCAAGGCTTGTCCACTTCCACATCCATTTCCTCCCACTCTCCACTCATGACATCCAATCCAATCCATTTCAATTCAGTTTGCATCGGAATCTGAATCTGTATTTGAGTTATGGAGATGCGGGACCAACATGAAGAGCTAGGAATCTTGAGACATGTTTTTTCCCTCTCAACTGATTTTTTTCTGCGTTACCGCTAGCTTCCTTCCACTTGGCCAAGGAAATGGCTCGTGACACAGTTCTTTTGTCTAATGACTCTATAACTAAAACTCCGTGGAAGAAGAACAACAACCCAACAATTACATACCCATTTTTCAATAAATCAATGCCACACTTGGGAAAAAAAATGGATTTTTTTAAAATGTTGCTGGTTTTTTATTTTATCGTTAACACACCAACATAAATTGGTTTTTTGGCATATCAAATATAAAATTAAAAATATTACAATACAATATTACATATTAAACAATATGATATTGTTACATTTTATATTGAATGATATTAAATTGTGAGGTTTCTTTCTTCCCACAAAATTAATGAAACCAAATGATGGTTTCAATATTTTTGTTCAATGCATTAAATATATTTATTATACGCCACCTGCATAATTCATAATCCACAGATGCGGAGACCGGCAATCGGAATCGGATGTGTGGAACGTGTTTGGGTTTTCTCATTAGAGAATACCCCTTCGTTTCCCCTCTACCCCACCGACTAATTAATATCTTTCACTTGACCGCTTGTTGATTCAACCATTTGCTTTTGTTTACCTCTCTGGATTTGTGTGTCTGTATCGCCTCTTTATTGTTCTGCGCGAATTCAGGAAATGATTTGATCTGATTCGATTGGTATCGGTGAAATTATTTTGCATGTGACTCACAAACGCTGAGTTAGACAGATAAAATAATCTTATCTTAGATGGAATTTTATCGTCAGCAATGAGGAAATGGGGGAGACGCGGGAAGAAGATGAAGCTTAAACGTCGTGTCAAGCGGCAATTAAGTAATAGTTAATGGATGGAATTAGCAGGCCAGACAAGGCACAGCTGTCAGCTTTAAAAACTGGAAAGTAATGCAGATATTCTTAATACTGTACTTTAGACATTGCTGTACCCTGTACAAAAAATTTAAAATTTAAATATATGACACTTGTCTAGATAACATACAAATTTAGGAAATAAAATACCTTACTTAGATACATAATAGCTTAGAAGTTTGCCCAACCATATATTAATTCTCTAAACAAAATGTTTGAAAGGGATACAATTTACTCCTTAACTATAAGCAGATACTTTAAGTAAATAAGCAAATGAGAAATCCCTACAGATTTTAGGTTTTATTTGACAATCATGTATTTTTTTAATTCAAGAGGTACCGATTGTCCAACATCTTATTTAAAGCTTTTTAATTTTTTAAAGCTTGCTGCAATCGGAAAGAGGAAAAGCGTCAACTCAGATTAAACTTGAACATTCTCATACAAATGTGCCTTGTTTGTGTATGCATAACATACAAATTGTGTATATACGATGAATCCGAGAGCTATATGGGGCATAAATTGCAGATATAACTGAGGCGCAAACTGCACAGATAAGCGGAAAAGTCAGAAAATGAAATTTTGCTTAAGTGGGCAGCTTTCATTGTTTTTTGGATTCTTCTGCGTCAGAAGATTACACAAAAAGACACAGAAATGTAAACCATGAAATGTGAGTGGCAAAAAGAGTTCCTGGCTGTGGATATATATATTTTATTAGACCTCCCAGCTGGGACTTCACTGTAGTTGGCCATGGGCACCGCACTTCGTACTTAACCACGTTCTCCTCAAGTTGTTTGGCCTGGTAATTGCTCTGGCGTTTAACCATTTTTTACGGCCTAGATATTTTGCCACAACAAACAGAAAACGGCAAGCATAAAAAAGATGAAAAGCTAAGAAATACATGGACCTAGCCCACAGTTTCATGGTTTTCCCATCTCCAGCTCGTCTTCTGGGTCGACTACTTCACGCTCTAACGCTTGGCTTGCTGTGTATATACTCGTGTGTATATCCCAAACCTCTTTTTGCAGATGCAGTCTATCAGATTGTTGCAGATTAATTAAAACAAAATTACGATGTCTGACGCTAATTTACAATTGTTTAAACTAAGACGATTGTGTTATGGTGGAAGATTTCTCGGTAGTAACCATATTTGGGCAAAAGCATTCTATTAAAGCCATAAACCAAAAATATATTTCTGGACTCGATTCTGGGAAAGAGTATAAAAAAAAAAGCAAAGCAAGAAAATTTGTTGCTTTCCGTTTCAAGGTAAAATACGATGTGAAAATTGATCATGAAAATGTGCAGAGCAAAGCAGAGTGGGCAGAAATCACAAAATGGGAATATCAACAATTCTCAGAAACCCAAAAATTAATTGAAATCTGTTGTGCGGGACTTGATGTGGCAAGATCCTCCAGCATTGATATATGGGGAGGCCTTAGAACATTGCAGATAAACGCATTATCTTCAAATACGAAGGCTTCCCTATTGACTCAAAAACGGGAAGTGCTCCACTGATAAAACCAAAAGAAATACAATGGGGATTTTGTATGCCTCGGACACATATTAATTTTTTTTTTGCTATGAGTTTAATATTAAGAAAATATTAAAAAAAAACAATATTTTAAATATATAAACATCTGGCACCGATAAAAACATGGGAAATTCCCTTGATGATTCGCAGCAATATTTAAAAGTTTTGACAGTGGAAAATAATTTTTTAAGCCTTATCGAGACGAAACAGTATGAAATGTATAAAGTATTTTCTCTTGTTATTGTATTGTAACACGAAAACAAGGTTATTATTAACCTAAGTATCAGTATTATTTTAAGCAATTAAAAATAATGATTTATATCAATAAATCGTGGCAATGTCTGTAATCCTATAATCACTTTAAATTTAATTGAGTTAAAAACATTTCACAGAGGTCATGTTTTACAAATTCAAATTATGGAAGTTTGACTGTATAATCAAGTTTTATTTAAAATTACACTGCTAAGGGAACATAATTATTGTGTGACTGATATCGCCATTGCTTGGTTTTTCAGCGATGGGGCGGTCATGGAAACCGAATTCAAATCGCGTCGAAGTTACAGGCGAAGCTGATTGCAAAGTCAATTCATCCCGCTTTTTCCCCAGCCCAACTTTTCCCCTTGATCCCCTTTTTATAGCCCCCGCACTTTGCTCCGTGGAATTGCAAGCACTTGAAGTGCTTCCGGTCTCTCGGTCTTGAAGTCTGAAGTTTCCAACATCGGCAAAAACAACGAAAACAGAAAATATAAAATGCCAACAACAATAACACCATCAGAGGGAAGGAAAAAATGGGTGGGAGAGGTGTGGGGTCTGAGTGGAGAACCTGGGATTTGTTTTTTGTATTCAACTAAAAGCTTCCACTAAACTTCAATTTGTTTTTTTTTAGCCTGGCTGCATTTTTAAGGATGGTGCATCTTGTGCCTTGTGCCCAGATCTTGATCGGTTTGGGGAATGGCACACAGGTGGCGTTGCACTCTTTCCTCTCCTTTTCCCCTGGTATCCATCTCTTTTTTGCCCCTCTTCACATTCCAATCTTCCTGGACAATTTGTAACTTGAACTCTTTTTGTTGGCTGCTTTCCCGTTCTGCTCCTATTGTTATTTCTCGCTCAATTGCAGTGACTTTTCTCCACCCCTTTTTCTCACTTTCCACCTCCCTTTGCCCTCCTCTTTTTCTGGGTTTGGTATACCCTTTAAAAGGCTATCATGGTCTTCTTACACGGAAATTGTATTTCCGCATAGAATTTAAAAAAACATACATCTGCTTACTTGATTAATAAGAAAATGTTTAAGAAATTATTGTAGGTTTTATATACATAATTTGACAGTCTAATCATTGAGCTAAGTTTATTAAGTCCGTAATTTCCATATTTACCCTAAAAAGTTAAATTCCATTAAAAAACGCCTTAAGGTATGCAATATTCATTTTTTAACAGAATGTTAAATGTTGCCTTTTTAAAGTCGGAGATCTCAGCTAAAATTTTGGTTTTATTATTTTTATGTTTTCTAGATCTTTACTATAAACAAGGGCATTTGAACTTCGGTTCGCCAAAGTCATCTTAATCGCTCGTTTCCCTTTAGATTATATTATGATTATGATATTTTTATGATGCTCCCCACTTGAACTTTGTGCACCGCCAGCGGATTGTGGAAAAGCGAGGGGGAAAATGGGAGATGGGGGTGGTGCTGCATTGTGACAGAAATTGTAGGCACCACACTCCATTGTGCCAGTGACAGTGTAATAATTTAATAGACTTCCCCTTTGTAGTGGGAAATGTTTGACTTGATTCTTGGTTTTTTTTTTATCAGTTGGAGACACAAATTCCACAACACTACCTACCGACAGCAGACAATTGAATCATTATTCAATAATTATCGCTGACAAGAAAAACAAAAAAGATTTGCCGCGCTCCATTAACTTTACGCTTTGAAGCAAAACGGCGACCGAAAAAAATGTATGTCTTCCAAATATGCCAGTTCCACTCCTCAGTTTTCCACCACGAATCAGAGCGGAGATCGATCTACGAAATGAGTTGAAAGACCATCGGTTGTCTAGGGTTAATTTCGGGGCTAGGGCAACGCTAGACAGCCACGCCCACAATCGAAAGTCACTGACCCACAAACTGGTAGTAATAAGAAAAACATGCAACAGCTTTGGCAAAATTAATAACTTGTAGATACATTTTTAATTTGCAGCTACTGCCAAAGGCGAACAACAGAAAATAAAGAAGCAAAGACGAAGATCATGATGATAATAATGACTTGCCGCTTGGCTAGCCATGTTTTTTGATATGCCTGGGAATTCAGGTCATCGGGAACACAGTTTCCCATCCCAAACTATATGTCTCATTCTTCTTCGAACCAATCCATCCATCCATCGATTAACGCCAGCTCCTTTTGCAAATCGATCAATTAGATCTTTCACCGTAAAGATCACAAGTACCGAAGTGCGACCCAAATAAGTGGTCGAATTGTGGAGTAATTCCATTTGGCCAACACGTGTGCACAGGTCCCAAAACCCCAGGCCAAGTCCCTTGTCGGGAGTCCCACAAATGAGTTAAAAGCAGACAATGCCTGGCCCCAAAACCAGTTACCGCCGAGCTCCTACCCTGAAACTCCCCTCAGGGGCCAAAAGGCAAAAAGCAGCAGAGGAGACAACAGAAATTACCGCATAAAGCGAGTGGCAAGAAGGAAAACAATGAAAGGGGGAGTTTCGGGGGCAGGAAAAGTTAGCCGGACTTAATGAGGATTCGTTGCGACTTTTATGAGCTGCAAGTGAAAAATGAATGAAAGGGCACTGAAAAAAGTTAACTTTAGTTTGGAACTAATCTAGTTTTAGGATATTATATTTTGTATATAGCTTGAAAAAAAAATAAAAAAATTTTAGTTTATATAATTCTGATATCGGGAAATAGTTTCAGAAATAGAAGCATTACATTATGAATAGATAACGTAATATTTATTTTCTAACTACTTATATATTATGTTTATAAGAATTTCTTTTCTGTGTAGTGCCAGGAGTAAATTGCAGGTTGATGAAGAGGAGTTGAGGGAGAGAATGGTGGCTTGTAAGGATGGAGCTGGAGGAGCGTTGACTCAACCACCTCTCCCGTGAATAGAACACAAGAGTGGTTACGTTTGGGCTGACAAATTGTTAATATCACGCGAGAAGGGAAATGAGTCAACTCCTAACCCACTGACATCATCGGGAGACGTGGAAATTCCAGAAAATTTGCTTTAAAAAGGTGTACCAAGTAGGGTCTGGAAGAGTTCTTGGAAATGCTCCAAAGGAACTCGCAAGTGAGCAAAACATTTTATTTTTGTAGCATTACTAAAAGTAAATAATATTGTGATACGAGTTTGTTTAGGCAAACGTAATAAACATAAACAACGTGATTTGTCAACCGATATATGCAGTAGCCACCCTTCAACCGGGTTAAACATCGAAATTTGAGCCGAAAACATTGCAAATGTCTCACGAACCACTTTATATAAGAAATTTGGTCCTTTAGAGAATTTCCTCCCTTCTATGCAGAGAGCCAATATAAATTGTAAACTCCTGGCCAGGGGTTGCTGTCCCAAACCACCCTTACCCACACCCTCAATTCAGTAACCTCCCTTTTTGCTGAGTGCCAAATATTTCACTTGTTTTTAATTTTTGCTCTCTCTGTCTCTCTGTTTGTTTTATTTTGTTCAGGTTTTTATTTTGGATAATTGCCCAGGGGCGTCATTTTCGGGGGTGGGTGGGTGTTTTCTGGGCAGGGGGAAGCGGCACATGTGCGCCTACCACCCAGAACCCCTCTTTTAGTTCAGGTTGGCCTTCAATGGCTTTCTATTATTTTGGAATATGCGAAAATTAACTGGTAAAATGTTGGCCCATTAACAGGGGTAACTCATCCTCTACAAACATTTTCCAATTAAAAAAGTCACCCGACTCCCCCTTCTTTTTTATGCAGCAATGGTGCATCAACATTTCCGGGTAAAAAAAAAACTACAAGTGCGTGCTTTTGAATGAAGGTTTTCCAGGCGGAACTTTATGACGCAAGCAGGGGTTTTTAGGGAAGGTTCGGGGAGTGGGGAGAACTAGGTCAAAATTCTTGGCCCAAGATGTTGCCGCTGGGAGTGGCTGCGAGGGGCGGCCCAGATCTTCTCTAGAGCGCTGACCTAATTTTTTCTCCTCCTCTAAAATGCAAATGCCTCGTTTCATTTTACTTTTGTTTATTGCGGCTTCCATTATGACTTGTGTCTTTTGTCATTGCCCAAAAAAAAAGAAAGAAAAAGTCCAGCAATTCGTTTCAGGTTGGCTCTGATTCCTCCGAGTTGATTGTTCTGCGCGGGTTATTAATTCATCAGCAAAGCTTTCACTGCTGGCCATGGTTAATTGATGGGTTCTATTCTGGTGCGGTTTTCAAGGTTCCAAAATATCGATTTATCGATGGTAGCTGTTTTCAAGAAAAAACTAAGTTTATTACTTTTTCACTCCAAGTTCGTTGACCTGTGTGCTTTTCCTCTTTCTCTTTTTACCTTTTTGGACTGCTTTCAAAGCAATTGCCTCATTACGCAAATGCCTCATAAAATATTGTGTGCGATGTGGCCAAAACGATTTGGCCAATATCAATTCATACCCATTCGGTCAGAAAAAGGACCACCGAAAGGGCTGTTCGATTAGTTTTCAATGGAGCAAGTAAAGTGGAAAAAAGAGAATCGACAACTTTTCCAATTCCCCTCGTTGGCTGGAGGAAATTGGCGAACATGGTTTGCCAGGAAAAAGGGGGGAAATTCTCATTGATTTTCCCACCAAAAGAAGTGGTATCTGTGGGATACACGTGTGCCTGCACTTGATTTACGAGCTAAAACTGTAATCGTATCTATATCTGTATCCTCTTCTTTTCCGGTCTTGCAGATCTCATACCCTTGGAAAAGCAGAACTCTGGAAGCGAATTTCCCTCCACAGCAGAAAACCGAAGAGAAACCACAGCTGAAGCAGCTAGGAAAACAACAGAAACCAAATTGCAATGACGTAAGTTTACACGGCCAGAACATTTGACAATGAATTGATACAACACTCACTTACGTATCTGCCAGATACAAGTTTTCTTGTCAATCGCTTGTGAAGGACATTTCAATTAGACAAACGACAATTTCTGACTTTCATTCAAATTGAGTTCAATTCACATATACTCTGAGCTTCACATTTTCTTAAAGTCTGATTGTCACCTTAAAAGTGCCTGTCTATGACATTTATGGGGCAACCTTTATAGGATTTATTTGTTTCGAACATTTTAGTTTAAGAGTTGTTGATAACCTAAAACACCTCTTTAGACCTAATGTGACATACAAAGAAATGCCTAAAATAGAAACATTTTTATAATTTGATTAACTTTCATTCAATTGAGGTGTAAATTCATATTACTACTCATACCCTAACATTTTTTATAAGTTCATTTGCTTGACACCTCGAAATTGATGTCTATGAAATTTATGGGTCGACCTTTTTGGAAGCTCATTTGCTCGAATTTATGGCAAACCCAAGCCCAGTTCCCCAGGGATGGGGGGTTAATTTTGGGGAAGTAGAGCAGCTAGCTCCTCGTTTATTAATCCCCATAATTTGTTTGGTCTAAAAGCGGGGTGCGGCTTCCCATTTGGGGAGTTTGCTTACTGAAAACCTGGTAGAACACCATCCCCTCACGATAAATGAATTGTGAATAAGCAAAAACGTTGCAAGTTTGCGTTTTATTTAGTTTTTTGGGTGTGTCATCATTAAAATGTTGTCTCCAAGGAAATCCGGTCAGCGAAGCCAGCGAGTGCTTTAAACTTAATTTCCGCGCAGCTTTTCCCCTGAATTTGTCCAGTTCGTTTGGGATCCCAGTTGAAATTTCGCCGCTCAATGGGTAACATTTGTCCCACGGAGCCGCTCGAGGGGTGTCTGCCGAATAGGTGAGGGGCAGAATGCATCTGGCGCCCGTTTATTAAATGCATCTATCAGTGAAGTGATCCCTAATTGCAGCGCCATAATTACTGGCTTATCGAGTGCATTAATCAAAACGATTTTTGGGAAAAGAACTGTTTCTAAAAAATCGAAAAACGCCATATGTGTTGGCGGACCATAGAAAAAGTTTCCTCCCGTTTGCCAGCAATGAACGAAACGAGTTTCGGTTTACCCGCGCATTATTTGTGTTTGAGTTTAAGTCACCACGAATGTGGATATACATAAGTAAATATGAGTGCCTCGTCGGAATCCAACTTTAATCCTTTTGGCTTCGAGCTTGATTGAAGTCGGTTTCAATAAGCTGAATGGATCCCAACCTATCGTCACCTGTGCCGGAGGATAAGGAGGTTGGGGAGGAGGAGGTGCTGGAGTGTGACCCAAATCCAGGCTTTGTCGGGCTTTATGAGTGACTGCCATACTGAGAGAAAAGTTTTCAATTTAGAAAATGTTTGCATATTTATAACAAAAGCTTTTTTAAAGCAACTTAATCCATCCTTCAGTTGTTGTAGCATAGAGTTGTTAAGAGCATCTGATACTGATTTCTGTATTAAACTACCAACAAATTTACCATTTTAAAAATAAATCACTATTTACAGAGGTGTATTGTGTAATCGCTCAGTGTATTCTCGGCAGGAAGCGCTCCTCCCGTGACGAGTTTATCGCGCAGTGATATTCGATACTGATTGAGACCCCCATGCTCCCCCCAGCACTTCTCGATGTTTGCCCTGGGCAAACCGTTTTGAGTCTCCTGGCTGCCTGGCAACCTACTTTGTGACTCCGACTGCTCACATGTGTGGGCTCTGTTTGTTTTTATTTTTTTTTTTCTGTCCGACGTCTGCCTGCGGGTCTTTACGGACAGCCATATGGATTATGGTACTCGCACTCGAATTGCCCCTAAGAAACCAGAGAAATATTTAGTTGCCAAATCATTTAAGCCGCGGCACACGCTCTGGACCAAAAAAAAAACTGAACTGAACCATTCTGACAGAGCCATTAAAGCTAGACGATAATCGGCCGGCTCAAATCAGAGATCGCTGAACTACCAACAACCACTACACAACCACTTACAATGGGCCACAATAATGTTAATTGGAAATTACGCTTAGGAATTGTTAAGGGGCAAAAACCGAAACAGAAACCGAGTCAGAAACAGAGACTCAGTGCTCTCAGAGTTAAGGAGCTCCAAGTTGAGATTTACTATTTTATATATGAATTTTTCATAACATGCTACAAGCTGTACACTACGTTTTCCCCACGTTTTCCCGCTTTAGTCCCCGCTTTTCGCCGCCAAAGAACAGTTGAAATGGAGGGAAAAAAACGCAGAGGAAAAAATACTTGTAATAGTCACTCGAGGGGGAAATATAAATTATTGAGCTCGTTTCTTAAGTAATTATCGCACTGTCGGACGGAACCAAGACTGAATCACAAACTGACCGAATGACTAACTGACGGATGGACAGGTGGACGGACGGACAGACTGACGGACTGGTTAAGCGACGATCACGAGACGTAGTCGCGGCTTAAAGATTGCCAGCAGAAATGCCCCAAGCTCAACTTTGTAAATTTCGACCGTTTATCGTATACCCTTTGGAACTGTATGATATTTTTAAGAGGAAATATATTTTATATGGTATATAGACTTTTTGATAGAACATTTTATTTTAAGAGCCTTCGATCGCCGTTTTCGTTAGAAGTCGTTATATGATAATAGGTGGCTTTTGTAATTGGTATATGCCCGTTCTAAAAATATAAAATGATGGTTCAAACTCTTCAGAAGTAATATTTTCTAAAGTGTAGGATTTCGAATAATGCTATCGATATGTCGCCCCCAATACAATAACAAAATGTACAAAATCGTGTAAAAAGAGAATGTTTTAATAGTCTCTATGCAGACTACTTCCCTTCATCTTTTAATTGTCATGCCATTTGGGAATCTTCTTTAGAGGCTAGGCTGTGAGTCAGGTTGTGCTCCATCTACCTGGCCATTATGCTTGGTTCCCATCTCTGGGGTCATTCCAGCTCAACAGCCATAGCACATCCCATCATTTCTCATTATTTTATTGACTTTGAAGTGTAATTATTTGCCTTTTAGACGAATTCAAAGCGCAGCAGCCGCTAAAATGAGAGAAAAATAAAGATTGTGAGTCGATTCTCATTTTTCCACTCACTTCTTGTCTGCTCATTCGCGTTTTTCCCCCTCGGCTTTGTTTGTCTTGGCCTCGACTCAGAGATCGTTTCGGTCTGAGACCCAGTCTCGATCTCGGTCTGGATCATGGGTTTAGTCTCCAGCGGGTCTTGAGTAAGTTCGGACGTGTGCAAAGATCGGCCAACGGTGTGATCAGTAGGCAGAGAGCCAAGAGCCAAGAGCCTAGACAAACATAAATTCGATATATCCGATCGTTCGGTTTCTTCGTGTGTTTACGTGTGGGATCGATCGTGGGATCTGCTTAGTGTCTGTGACGCCTCTGCAAATATTGGCCAACGGTTAATGGCCATGAAGAAGCTCTATGCCAAGACCTCGTTCACCAGCAAGAAGCCGTCGAGTGCCGCCAATTCCTCGCCGATTTTGGCCTACCACCAGCAGCCGGGAAATGGCATGTGCGAATTTCAGGTGGCTCCTGGCCATTCCGGGGAGCTGATCCGCCGCAGCCAGAGTATGCATCACAAGATGTCGCCTCCAGTCGGTGGCTTAGGCTCAAAGTCGGAGTATTATAGCATAGAGGAGCTGCAGGAGTTGGATTTGCTAGACTATCGCCACCCTATGTATCACCATTATCAGCAGCAGGAGTTGAGGCAACGCTACCATGAGCATGAGCAGTTGGTGTTGCAGTTACCCAAGGCTAGTCCAAAGACAGGACCCATCTATGAGGCGCCTCAGAGATCTCAGCAGCAGCAACAGCAACAGCAGCAGGATCAGATGTTGTATGTACCAACAGCAACTCAAAGAAATTCATCAAGTGCAGCCACATCGATAGCCAGCTCATCTACCCTAACTTTATCCCCATCCTCCTCTTCTTCTCTGATCTTTTCCACTTTGCGCAAATGCGTTTCGCCCTCAAATCCCTCAGTGAATCTGAACCAACCCTCGAAAACTCAACCCTCCAAACTGGGCTGCTCCATGTCGTTTTCAATTAGAACAACAACGGCGACAGCAGCAACATCACCGACACAACAACAACAACAACATCATCAGGCACAGCAGCAACACAAGCAACATCTCTATAGCAACATACATCATTATCTGCTCCAACAACAACAACAGCAACAGCAAAAACTACATCACACATTACAACGTCGCCACAATTCGGTCAAAGATAAATTCATTGGGGGCATTACAACGATTTTTGCGTATGTGTAACCCACTTCCCTAAGCGCCTGTCCTTGGGTTCTGTAATAACCCCCTATTTTCCCACTTTTCTCTTTAAATTCTTCACTCTCAGCACGTAGTATTCGGCCCTGGATATAAATGCGTTTTTCAGCTTGTTTCGTTTTCTTTTTAGCCGCTCAGCGAGATCGGTCAGAAATCAAAGAACTCTTAGCCCCACATTCAACACTCACTCCCCTCACTTTCCGTTTAATCATAATTATAATTTAACGCCAATTAAGCTGGAAAACGATTTCGTGTGCACACGAATCTGCATCTCCACTCGACTGCAGCTTCAAAACTTGAGCTTAACGCACGAATAAATCCCTCGGGCATGGAAAATTTCACCTGCCACATATTGAAAATACTCCCAGAGCGTTTTGCAGTGGCTCAATTATAGGCATACCCTCAGCATCCTATTTTGCTGCTCATTTGTTGGACACTTCGATTTTCATTAGGGTTTTCCATCCAGATGCACGGCGTAAAACCTATTTCAGCAAAGTTCCAACACGTTAAATAGTCTCCTTTTTCAGTTTTACTTTCTTAATAAAGGTTCACGATTTTTTATAATTAGTTGACCATTATTAATCTAGCTAAATAAAATCGTAATGCCAATCATTGATCCAAAATGAGATACCAGTATAAGTCTTATATTTACCACGTTTAAGACGTGCTTTACGTGCAAAAATGACCGAAAGATTTGCATTGATGAGTCACAAAACGTATTACTAATTGCAACTAAAACAATTGGTACGCTTATGATCTGGTCTATAAAAACTGTGTCTGATTTGACTCTAGTATTTTAATTTAAAAAGTAGACGCAAAAACTTATCAACAAAATACTAAATGAGTTCAAAAAAAATGCTTTCAACCACTTCTTTTTTGAAAATCGTATTTCCTTTAATTATTATTTGATATGTAGTATCCAATTTAAAAGATTGAAATCGATTCCATAGTAAAAACAGAAATTTAAAAATTGATTGACCGCTATTGTTATGCTGTTTTTTACTGTGTGCAAAAACTTCACTTTCGTTGCCACGAATTCGATGCAAATCAAAGACGCAGAAGCAGGCAGGCTCATAAGACTTAGCTCTGATCTGTCAGTTGTTATATAAGGCCCTGAAACGGCGCACAGCTGTGGCCAGAGTTTGGATTCGGATTCGGATTGGGCTTCGTCCGTCCGAGTGTCCGTCCCACCGATCTGCGCACTCCATTTAAGTGCAAAACTACTCGCGGCTTTTGGCCCGGCTAAGTCTGAAGCGAGAATTCTGCAGACTCGACTCGTTTGGCGGCTGCTCTCTGTCATTATCTCTCTGTCCCCCAGTAACACACAACTCGCAGCAACTGGGAGCCACTCGGAGCAACTTCGAGCGGTGCAGGCCAGCAAAAAATACAGAAAAAACGGAGCTATAGGATAGAAACACAGCCAAGTTGAGAAAAGGCAAGGCAACTCGTCATCGCCTTTGCATTTTTCCAATGAAGGCGTTCATTTGTAGCTGGCCATGTTTACGTTGTGGCTGACTTTAATTGTCAACAGCATGCGGATAAAAAATGCTAAAGGTTGAGAGAATACGTTCATATTAGAACTTTCATTAGAATCATTTAATCGGTCCGTGCGACTCGAGACGATCAACTACTGCATGACAGGTGTGTGAGCATACAAAGAAATGCATTGCATTTCCTGTCCTGCAACTTGGGGGGATTAGAAGGGGTATGGCATAGATCAAAGCCCTTACTCACTCGAGTCGTGTGAAAACTGTGGAAGATCACGGTGAAGTAAAGCGCAGTGGAGTGGGTTTACAGGGGAAAACACTATAGAGCAGATCTAATGGTCTGAAAACGATTTCTCATTGCGACATTCTTTCTGGGAAGTCTTAATCGAGTTTAAAAAGTTATTTTTAAGTCGTCAAGTCAATTTCTATGAACTCATACATCCTTTCGGATAAGCCCTATTAAAATACATTGTATACATTTTACTGCGCAGAACATACTTTCAAATAGCTACTCTGTAATTAGCATAACATAATTTATTTCTCATATAATTAGAATAAACATTTTAAAGAACTTTTACAGCCAATGTAAAACAATGTCAACAAATTGGTATCTCTTTTATTATGCTTATTTTAGAGTTTTTTAAATAAATTGACCGTCTTTGGAGACTTTAAAAGTCCAACTTCCGCTCTGTTTCCCACGATCTTTCTGGTTTTACAAAAAGACACATAAATGATAAATTAGGTTCAGAAAATGTTTATTATTAATCATTCTTGAGACATTCTCATTTATAAAAAATGTTGATGATAAAAATTCATTTAAAGTGTTTAGAACTGTAAGGAAAAGATTTCTGCCGAACTGAAGCAATCAAATGAAGTTCTGTTAATTTCTTTCAATTTTGTTCTTTTTTTTTTGTTTTGGTCCAAAGGAGGGGTTTATATTTCTGATCGTTTGATGTTTTTAATATTACTCACATCATCTTCTCATTCAATCCCTAAATTCCACATTAAAATCACACAACTAATCACATTTTGCATAATTTTTTTTTTCAGTGAGCAGAGTATAATTGGGGCCAGGGCCTCTGTGATGGTGTACGATGACAACCAGAAGAAGTGGGTGCCCTCGGGCAGTTCGTCAGGACTGAGCAAGGTGCAGATCTACCACCATCAGCAGAACAACACCTTCCGAGTGGTGGGGCGAAAACTGCAGGATCACGAAGTGGTGATCAATTGCTCCATTCTGAAGGGACTGAAGTACAACCAGGCCACGGCCACATTTCATCAGTGGCGCGATTCGAAATTCGTTTACGGATTGAACTTCTCGAGCCAAAATGATGCGGAGAACTTTGCAAGGGCCATGATGCATGCCCTGGAAGTAAGTCAATCTTGTGTATGAATCACTGATCTCTTTTCTAATGCTTGAATATACTTTTACAGGTGCTCAGCGGACGCGTGGCTAACAATCCAGGTGGACCGCCCACAAATGGAAATGGCTACGAGGAGGATATGGGCTATCGCACGATGACCAGCGAGGATGCGGCCATTCTGCGACAGAACAACAGCATAGGTGGCCACGTCACGCCCTCGGCTCAGACGCCCACCTCGCAGACCAACCAGAATAGCATCCCCCAGAGCCCACCGACGCCCCAGGGTCATCATCGCACCAGCAGGTAGGCTGCAGTTCCATTAATTGTGTTGGATACGCCATGCTCATTATAAAGGAAAACCCATTAACTTGGATTTAGTTAGAAAACTATTGTTGAGAATGATTCAGGGAAACTTTAATTTAGAAATAGAATAACCATCTTCTCAACATTCCAAACTAGATTTTTTATTTTTATAAATTGATTAATTACCATCTCTTTTTGTAATTTGAATACAATACCTATGGCTTTTTGTTTTTAGATTTTAATAAACAAAACATTGAGAAACAAAATTTGACATTAAATATTTTCTGTTATCTTTATCGCGAGTAATAAATGAAGTAATATAGGGCCAGTAGACATCAGTTATTTATACAAATATATAAGCTAATATTAAGTTTAGTTAGAAACTATTTGTTTGTTCACTCACGCATGAGCAACACCATCCAACGCTTATCTTCGTATCCGTGTCTCATCTCTCATCACTCATTGATCCATCCCCATCCCTCGTCGAACCTTTGCTCACCCAAAAAGGAATTCCCTCAGCGCCCCACCGGCACCGCAGCCCCAACAACAACAACAGCAGCAGCAGCAGGCGCAACAGATGGGTCAACCGGGATCTCACTACGGACCCACTGGCAATGGACCCACTTCCAATGGCCTGCCGCCACAGGTCAACCCACAGATTCCGCCAGCACCGCAGCAGCAGCAGCCACAGCAGCAACAGTTTCAGCAGCAGCAGCAACAGCAATATCAGCAAATGGTCCAGGTTCAGGCGGGCTATGCGCCCTCTCAGGTGAGTTCCAGATGCTAAAGCCTCACCCCATCCCAGAGTCCTCATGCGGTATTTCTGTTTCATTTCATTGGCAAATTGGCTTGATCCTGAATCTGAATCTCCTGAAAACCCCGAAACCCCCGCACAAGCAGTATCAGCAACCCCACTACGTGCTCTCCAATTCTAATCCCAATCTCACTGTGCACCAATACCCGACACAGCAGCAGCCGCAGCAGCAGCAGCAGCAGGCTCCACAGCCGCCTCTTCAAAACGGTGGCATGTACATGGTGGGCCATGGCCATCTTCCGAGCTCCGCGAGCGCCAATAGTGTAGTGTACGCCAGCCAGCAGCAGATGCTCCCGCAGCCGCATCCGCAGGCCCCTCAGGCGCCGGCGATGCCGGGTCCCGGCTATGGAGGTCCTCCAGTGCCGCCGCCCCAGCAGCAGGCGGAGAACCCCTACGGCCAGGTGCCCATGCCGCCGCCCATGAATCCGTCGCAGCAACAGCAGCAGCCCGGTCAGGTGCCGCTCAATCGCATGAGCAGTCAGGGTGGTCCGGGTGGCCCACCGGCTCCCGCTCCGCCCCCGCCACCACCCAGCTTTGGGGGAGCTGTTGGAGGAGGCCCACCGCCGCCAGCCCCGCCTCAGATGTTCAATGGCGCACCGCCGCCACCAGCCATGGGCGGAGGTGGCCCTCCGCCGGCTCCACCGGCGCCGCCAGTCATGGGAGGCGGACCACCACCGGCTCCGGGCGGTCCAGGAGCACCACCACCACCTCCTCCGCCGCCGGGACTGGGAGGAGCGCCTAAGAAGGATGATCCCCAGGCAGATCTCATGGGCTCACTAGCCTCACAGCTGCAGCAGTTCAAGCTCAAAAAGAACAAGGTAAATAAATATGCAAAAATAAATTTTGATCTGAAATTCAGTTTTTAACCTGATTAAATTCCTTTTTTTTACAGACCACCACATCTGCTCCGGAGAATAGCGGCAGCAGCACCTCCAGTGGAGGCAGTGGCAATTATGGAACTATCGGACGCAGCTCCAATGGAATGGCCTCCATGATGGACGAGATGGCCAAAACGCTGGCAAGACGACGCGCCCAAGCCGAGAAAAAAGAGGTAGGTACCTCTATTTAATTATTTAGAATCCTTTATATTAATTGGTTGGCTTATTCAGCCCGATCCTGAGCCCGAGGTCAAGAAGCGACCCTGGGAGAAGTCCAACACGTTGCCCCACAAGCTAAGCGGAGGCGCCGGCAGCGGATCGACTGGTAGTGGCCATGAAGGAGCGAATGGAAGCTCGGGTGGAGCTGGAAGCAACACAACGAATAGTGGCGGAGAGTCCCCGCGACCCATGCGCAAACGGTTCGGCAGCGCCAGCGAGGAGACTATTCTCAAGGTGGGTAGTCCAGATCAGAATCACAGAATCAGAGGTCTATAATTTCTATCTCTAAAGCAGGTCAATGGCGATGGCCTGTCACTGGCGCTATCCAATGGCGACTTGGACACACTGAAGGCTGAGATAGTACGCGAAATGCGACTGGAGATCCAGAAGGTCAAAAACGAGATCATAGATGGTATGTGGAGATTTAAAAAAATTCTATAAGAGAGACTACATAAAATTGTTAAAAAAAACCGATTATAAGATCGAAAGCGAGAAAGTTTATATTTATAAAAAATGAATACAAGAGTAGTCATAACTTCTTTGTTTTGCAATTTTCACAAACTTCTTAGCTAGAAAAAAAATCAAAAAAGTTTTAAATTTTTTTTTCTACTCAATCGTATCTTATTTGTCATAGAAACATTAAGAAATTTAATAGTGAATCATAAAATTTTATAAATAGGAACTGGTGAAATAAATGTTTTGACTAATCAATTTTTTCATATTACTGCAATGTTATTCAACTTTAGCTTAGTTAAAGCTTTGTTCTTAAAATATTTGTTCAAGAGCTGAGTATTCATTTACGTTTTTGTTATTTTTAATGCTCAAATAAATGGTGTCTCACCTTTCAAATTCACATTAATAATTAAAATCTCAAATAAAATTTCTACATTATACTAATATTTATACTTTTTTCAGCTATCAAATCGGAGTTTAATCGCAGATAGATCAAAGCACTGTCACGTTTAACGCCAACTGACACCAGGCTCTACCGAACTTCCAAAACTGCTGTCGTTCCGTAAATGGACGAAGATCAGGATCAGAATCAGGAGCCAGGCGGAGCAGGAGCCGGGCGTATAACTTAAGACATTCGCGAAGTATTCGATGATCGAAGCTCGCAACATTGCCAGAATGTTGACGATCGATCGACGAGGCGGTGGCATGTGCATAGATACGCATATTTATGATGCACTTGCTCTAGGTTAACAAAAACATCTAGGCTAACACAAACACACACACAAATGCAGATGAGGAGAAGAAATTTAGTCAAAGTAATTATTTTTAAAGGGAAGAACTGCTTACCGACTTCTAAGTTATGTAACTAACTCTGTTGTACATTATTTTGCATAAGTCTATAAGCCAATTTTAGTGTGAGAACAAGAGGATTGCTTGCAATGTTCGGTATATCGTAATCCCTCTCTATTTCATTTGTTTTCCATACCCCACCTCATCCTTTTTAGTTTGTTATGCTCCCCAGGGTTTTTCCATTGTTTCGTACCAAAATCAAAATTAATAACGTTTGTAATTAAACATAGAACGTATCTCTCTATACACAAACACAAAAACATGCATATATATACGGTTTAATATATATGGACTACTCATTAACCTAACCTAAAGGGAACTAGTATTACGACTCAAAACGAAACGAAAACAATTCCACAAACGTCATCCATCAATGCTCCCAAAACAAAAATAAAAAGAAAACTCTCCACGCATTTCCTCAAACAAAACCACGACATTTTCCTAAGCACACGATCTCATACCACTCAATTTAAGAACCAGCAAGTCTTCAGTAAATCAGAAACATAAACAAAAACAGTTCAAAGCGGAATTGGGCGTGGTGTTCAGGACTCAGACTTAGCTCGAGAAACTTAGCGTTAGTATCACATGAATAATCCCTGCGATCCAGCGATCTATACGATCTATACAGCGAAATTAGAAAGCTAAATTAACAATCGACTGCTGCGTATTATACACATAAATAATACTTATAAATATATAAAGGAAAGCCACTAAAATATTGTACACTCCTCCCCAGACTCGGTGAAAAATCCGATCCTGAACATATGCGTACCAATTCAACTTCCATATACGACTAAGACTAAATAGCGAAATTATTGAATGATAGCAGGCCAAGCAAATCGGAAAAAGGTGGATCAGATAACGAGGAATAGGAAGGAAAGCAGGCAGGAGCATGAAAAGGAGAGTTTAGTTTTTAAGGCATAACGAAGTGAAATTGTTTATTAAGTGGACAAAAATTTATTTATACTGAAGGAAGAGTGGTAGTTGTGTATAATTCGAATGCATATATACATTTTAATTTTTTGTAATTTAACAATAATTTATATTGACTGTGCGAGGTTGCGTCGATATATGATTATATAGAGTATATGAAATACCTAGTTATATGGCGGCCACACACACGGTCCGGTGTGTATGTAAATGTTATGATTTTTGTATTTTTATATATGATCTTTGCATTGCGAAAACAATGGAAACAATTTAATATTAAACACACGTAAACTATTTTAAACGAAGCAAGCGGAAATCGATGTGCGTTGCAGCGGGCGCAACTTTTTATGTATTAAATTAAATATATTATACACTTATATACAACCAGAATATTCAATATACATACAAGAGACGAATCGAAGAAGCAGCCGGCATTAACTCGAGATCAAAATATATATTAAAAATCAGCAACGGATTCACTTAGATCGTTAAGGGGCGTAAGTTATATAGCGGTGGCGATCGGGACGGAATAAAAGCGCAAAACATTATATGCATATTCAACAAAAGAACGTAAAGTGAAATAAACAAGCAACGTTTGTATGTAAAAATCAAGTCTGTGTTTTTGTTCTCTATTTCGGAAATAAAATTTAATTAAATTGAAGGAATTCTGGAGTCGCATAGAGCAATTAATTAGAAAAGTTGGATGCTGTTCAAGAAGTTTTAAATTTCCTCCTGGATTATTATACTTTTCTTTCAACATTTTTAATTTATGCATACGTTACCTGATTACGTTCTATATAAATCATTTTAAAAATCGAACCCCATCCTAAGCATATTTACTTCCTAAGCTTGTTCAATTTCGCGATATCAAAAACTATAAATTTTTCAAAGTTTCGGGATATAACTTTGAAAAATATACGAAAGCTGAATTTTTAATCGGTACAGCGCTCTGTTACTTAAATTATGTTAGTTCCTAAACACCAACATATTTTTCATAACAGTTGCTATCGATATTAAAGCTCGGCTTTCTTCCCAAATAGTGAGGCCGAAATCGGCTCTTCTCTCTGTTAATGCATTATTGATCGCATTTAACAACTAACTTATTCAGTGAAATTGAACTACATTTCCCATTTTTTTTAGATAAGCTATAATTTGTTTATTATTGTGTTAACTTAAAAAAAAAAACATATTCCCCAAATTTCGATATATTTCGTAGTTCAAAAATAGCTTTTTCCCGCTAAAAGCCCATTTGTGTGAATAGCTGGCAACTCTGTTCTCAAGCTTTGGCGGGCGGTTTTCGGCACTCTAGCATTCTCTCTTTGAAACTCAACGAGTAAGGTTGGTGTTCGTTTCGCGGATGAACAAGTTAAATAGCGGCAACATTTCTTATTGTTCTAGTGCCCATCAAAGAAAAAAAAACAAAAGAAAGAAACGAAAGCAAAGTCGTTAAGTGTGCGCGCGTGTGTATGGATGTGTATGGGAAATTTGGCAACAAACCGCAAAAATATTTGTTGTACCACAGCAAAATATTTAAAAAGCATTGCAGAAATACAATTTAACATATAACCTGCGAGTGCGAGTGTATGTGTGTGCTTGTTTTACAGAAAATAAATTTATTGAAATGCCGAACTTAAATCGAAATTAAATGGTACCCAAAAGAGCGTTCCTCATTGATGCTGCAAACAGCTGATTGTTTGGCTCTCTCCGATTCTCTTCTGTGGTTATATGTAGTTGTTGTTGCGGTTGGGAAAAATTTTATGTTGGCCAAGTTTGAATAGACAGCTACTAAATAGAATGTGTGGCCCAGTAACGTGGCAGTGAAAACTAGAAAAATCAAATTCTTATGCTACAGTGTAAACCAAACAAAAGCGAATAATATACATATTTTGAGTGTTTCGATTTCTTATCGCATTAAAATAACAAAAACAAAAAAACGTTTAAAGCCAGGCGGAAGCAACCCACGACATTGAAGTTTTTTGAATACAGTCGAACTTGAATAACTCGATTGTATCTTTTGTAACTTGAGTGGCTTCAAAGATTCAACAAATTTTTGTATTGACTTAAAAGGATTCAATCCATTTATATTTAAATTAATTGGACTTAGCAATTTAAATTCTTTAAAACTTTAATAAAACATTTAAAAAAAAGAAAAAGTGATTAATAACTTTAATATAATTTTCAAATTATATTGGCAAAAATTAGTTTATTAGTTTATATAGAACAATATTTTCCAAATCTTTAATATTTTAAGTTATTTAATATTTGTTGTTGTGATTTAAATGCCGAATTCAACAAATGCTACATTGTATCTCCCACTTTTAGTTAATTTTACGGAAGTTTGTAAAATTCTTCACACGTCTACTCGCATTGCCTCGCTTCCCTTTTTTTCTCACCGCCCTTTATCGTCATCTTCGCAACGAATAAAGTGATAAAAACATAAAAAGAGAAGAATAATAACAAACGAAGGAATTTCATCATCGCAAGAAAAACACGACTTTCTTCTGTCTCGCTTTAGCGAAACGAAAAGAAGAAGCCCGGTAAATGGTTCAAAAATATTAAGAAATTCAATACGGAACGGCATTATTTTTAAGAAGAGAATAATCGGCAACGTTTTGGTTGATTTTTTTGGCATTAAATCGAAATTCATAGGAACATTAATTGTTAACGTGGCCTTTAAAATTCGGTCAACCGTGTGAGTAGACTACATTAAAATACAGAGAAAATACAAATTGTTTACTATGTGTGCCAAGCTTTTCCTCCCGACACCACCCTCTCCCCATCCCACTCCTACATTGATTTGCATTTTGCACAGAGAAATGGTTGGGCCCTAAATTTCTGGCTCTGGAAGTTATTGAAACTGTTTTTTTTTTGGCCACCTAGCTCACGTGCCTACCACACACATAAATACCTTAAGAAATTCCAAGGTTTATACGCTTCTTGTCACTAATCAATCACGGGGCATTTTCTTTTTTAAATTTTTCCTAACACCTGAACACCTGAAAACTAAGCCAATTTCGGACGAAAAGTTGCAAAAACAGGGCTACAAAAATAACACGAGCAAATTGCGGTTACGGTTGTGAATTCACTCTAAATAACGCAATCTATTTTTATTTTCACGAACCACAAAAATTACACCACTCATCCTGTGGATAACCAAATTATATCTCCGAATTGCGTTGTATGAAACGGTAAGTGAAACAATCAGTATCCCAAAATCCGCCTCATTTTATCCCACATTCCCTTTAGGACTTGGGGTTTTGCCTAGTTCTGGGCTTGGTTGTTACTTTTTGGGTGTGTTCCTAATGGGTCTATAAAGACGTTCCGGCGATCCTCTGCGCGATAGGGGGAAAATAGCGTGCTTGGCATCTCCAACCCTTGTTTTTAGTTTAGTATCTCTTTCCACCCTTAGCAGCCACCCCAAAATGTGGAAACTGTGTCACAGGCTGTTGACGCTGGCGAAAGCCACGAAAACTAGGCAAAGGAAAATTCTGCACTAAGAAAAAATTGCAAAAGTTAATAGACAATAAAATAATATAATTATTACTATTTTTATTTTGAGATTACTTTTATTTTAAAAAGTTAAAAAAAAATGTTCTTGTGATATTGATATTGCATGGAAAATAATAAAGAATTATGCAATGCTTGCTTATAATAAATCTGGCGTTAAAAAATATAAATATAGACAAAATAAATTAGAAAAAATAATACAAACTAAAATACGCACACGCAAAAATGTTTCGAAAATTTAAATTTAAAAGACATTTATCCATATTTTTTTTGTTTATGTGACGGCTGCATTTTCCAACCCCTCTTTCGCACTCCTCTCTCTTTTTATTCTTCTCTCCTTACATTTTCCTATTTTCTCCTTACATTTTCCTCTCTTATAACGCATCCTTTGCCGGTCAAAGCTTTCCCTCTGAAAATAAGCTTTGATGAGAAAGTAACAAAATGATTAGAGTAAACAAACAGTGAGCTATGAACTGTGAACACTTTTTACGATTCTTCCGAGATTTTGTTTGCCCCGCAGCGCGTTGACAAATCAATGCGAAGGTCCTAAATTATTAAGCGTTTCCCTGGCAACTCTGGCCTTTCCTAGGGTCCTCACGCGTGGTCAAAACAATTGGCCCGGGGTTCAAATACCCTTAAGCCAAACGAGGGTAAACAGAGGCCGACCAAACTGACTGGCGAGTATATTTGCAGGCCAATTAAAGGGAGATAAGGAATGGAACCCTCGGTAAAAATCAATAAGCAGGGGGCAGGAACTTTCCTTGGGCGGGATGCGTAAGGCTTTCGGCTGCCTAGACCCCATTTTCACACAGCTAAAATCGATGGGTTCTCGGGACCAGTGCCAATCGATAAACGAGTTTTCGAACGGGCCAAAGTCGAAAGGCCCCAAACTCTCCGACTGGTCGTCGTTGTCTGTGAGTTGTGTAAAATTGTTTTACTGCTGTTTCTCCTGTTGTTTGAGGTGAACTTTGTCTCGCACAAAAGTTAAACACGTAACGGCCCCTTTCCCTTTTGACCTCTGACGTGGTCTCAGTTGCGTGTTGATGGAACTTTGGGTCAACCTGCGTATGCTTAATGACATTAGCTGCAAATCTAACATACGCCCTGTCTGCGCTCGTTTGCTATTTCCTTTCGTATTTCTAAATATAGCTCAGCCTTGACACTTTGAAATGGCAAACAAGACGAAGTTCAGTCATTGTCGATATCGCTGCTATAGGGTAATAGATTAATCGGGCTAAATAAAAATGCAATTTAATTTGAGGCTCTCTATGCATTAGACTGATTAGAGCTTTATTGTCGGCAGCTGTGCACCAAAAAAAAATGGTTGTTCCCAGTATCAAAAAAGACCATGCTAACTTTATTTTATAATCAAAACAAAGGCAATATATAACTAAAATTCTTTAACAATGGATTTATTTCAATATCAACTGTAAAATAGTCCACAAATCAATTAAAAATAATATACTTTAAATAACGTAATTAGCTCTCAGAACCTTAATTTATGATTTACGGTTTGTTTTGAGTGCCACAGATCCTAAACAACGCCTTATCAATTTGAATGTGTGTAGAGCTAAGAATATTTACTGAAATGACTTCATCATTTGACGGTGCTTCCAACTGTTGGAGGTGTCGTCATTTGACATATTTTATTGACCCATTAAGGGAGCAAGCAAGATAGCCTGTTGCTGTCTAATTCTTAGCTTATATGACCAAGTGCCAAGATCCATATCGAGTCATAATACCCATTCATTAATAGCAATTAAAAGCGATAAATGCAAAGACAGTGATAAGATAAGGTGACTCAAGTGTGAGTACACTGTCTCACCCATTTTTTGGAATGCTCCATCTGTTTTTGGCGACCTTCAGACCTGTGGTTTGCTTTATACCGATCGTTGGCTTACGAACCGATTGGAACAGATCGGCATGGATTGGATTACCCAATCTCTATTTTTAGCTCTGTCGTGGTAACGGAAATCATTTTCAATATTTATTCGCATTTGAATGTGATTAGCAATGCGCACCTTGTGTGCATTTCAAAATGTTTGCACATGGAATACCTTGCGAAGAGTACTTATACCTAAAAAAAAGTCTATAAAGAATATCTAACAGGTGACGCAATTTCTTGAGGCTTTCTCCTCGGAAGGCGGGGGCATTCAACTTGCAACCTCTGACCCCTTGGAGGTGGCAATTAAAACGGAAGTACTGGCAACCTGTTGCCGTTGCCCAAGCTCATTAAATTCGAGCTTGGGAAGCGGGCCGTCCGAAGTCGGTTGGCCAATAGTTTGCATGTGCCGCAAAGGTTGGCATTAATTAGCCAGGCCCAGCGGCTCTGCTGGGAATATAAACTATTACCACATACATTCTGCAGAACTTTTTAGTTACACGGGGAAAAATGCTTTATATGCAGGCTTAGTTTTTATTAAAAGCTCTTATAAACTATAATTATGTCTTAAAAAATATTTGATTTAAAAAAATAATAATTGATTATGATAATTTAACCTAACTAATTTTTGTTTACTATTTCAAAATGAGTGATGATGTTATGGCTATCACATGATGAAATTTAATCATCTTGAACATTGCTATATAATATTATCATTCATATCTTAATGACAATATAGAGCTAAAGAATTGAGTTTATTTCATACAAAACTAGTAACATTTATAAACAAACTTTTTTTTTCCGAAAAATTTTGAACATAATTCGGCCAATTTGTTTTGATAAAGGGGAATTAGATTTTAAACTGTCTAGTTTTTTATAATATTTTATTTATATTTTAGTTTGTACATTTCGTAATTAATTAATATACATTACATTTTTTGTTTAAGATCAGGAGATCATTATTATAGATGTTTTGTTAAAAAAATTGTGTTTCTTATATGATCCAATTTAAGTATTTTTAAGAATGTATGTAGGGTTATCAATTAAAAATAATGATATTAATCTTGAATAATCTCTATTTTTCTGTAGCCTCTGTCATGCTAATTACATGGTAATTTTTAATTCTTGGCATTCGAGGAGTTTTTCCTGAAGATGGGGACACTTTTCCCACACGCCCGTTAGATCGCAGATCACTGTCAATCAGGGGCGATGGGAACATGTGTACTAAGGCTGCTGCCTTTCAAAAGAGGCGTGGCAGACGGCATTTTCCCAAACGATTCGTACACTTGCCAATGGTTAAAAATACCCGCGAGTACTTGTTGCTCTCGTAATCGCCCTCTCACTTGCCCCTCCCCCCATTTTCGCGCCCCTCCGCATCGCCCTTTGTGCCCACTTAATGGCGAGGGGTCAATAGACGAGCCAGTGGCTGAGAATGCTCGAAAAGTGTTTTGTACTCGCTTGGAGAGTGGAAAAGCAGAAAAGGCAAGCGGGAAATCAGTGGCGCAGAAAGGCGAAGACTGCGACGGGCACAGAGAACGAAATTTTGATTAAATAGATTGTGATTGTTAATTAGGAAATTGAGACGTGCTCTGAATTGTGTATTTTCCAATTAAACCTGATAGGATCGGCAAGATGATCAAAAAAGTACACATTATAAGTACTGATCCTATATAAGCTGGAAGACATGATAATAATTTTTTCCAGTGCCTATATGGCGTGCGTGCAGATAGCAAAAAAGCAAAAATAACAGAGCTCCAATTGATATAAAACAGATAATCGGCAGCATAATAGCGCTTTTGTTATTGTTTTTCTATTGCCGAAAATGCGCAAAGCGTTTTCGCGAAAATTCAGCAATGAATGGGGCGAGGGCACTTACCGCACAATGTTCAAATATTAACTGCAACAAGTGCCAAGGGGATTGAAACGAAAACAATTTCTATTTTCCCCCGGCCGTATTGTTGAATGCCAATTCTCTCGACTAGTTTCTAATAAATCTGTGAAACATAAGCATCAAAAGCGAAAAAAAAACAAACAACGAAAGATCTAAAAATAAAAGCAGAACAAACATATTATAAACAATGAGATGAAGTCGTAAAAAGTGTGTGGCTCCTCTGCAGTCAGCCTTACGTCATTTCTTTTCCTTCTTTATCGTGACCCCAAAAACTATGACGTCAATGGTGTAGGCCAGAAAAATGCCAGAAGAATAAAATAGTTGGAGTCACGAACAAAATGGAAAACAAGTGTTCACATCTCTGACACGAACTGCAGACGCCGGCGCAGTGTCTTCCGCTCGGATACATACTGTCGGATACAGATACTTTAGCATCTGAGAACATCTCTCGCCTCGGAGAGCCCAGATCCCATAAGATACCATCCGATTCGGTCCGATTCGAGTACGAGCAGTTCATTTCAGTTGAGTTCTGTTTCTGTTCGGTTCGGTTTAGTTCCGTTTTCTAAGATTTCGATTTTTATTTCAATTATTTATTTATACTAAAAAATATTTAAAATAATATAAACAAGTTAAACTTCAAATAGTTAAGCGAATATATTTTGTAAACTTCCTCTGGACTGTGTGCTTTTGTGAGTGGCCAGATTTTTCCAACGTTTCATATTTTCCCAAAAGAAAAGTTCTATAATTAGATAGCGATGAGAATGGGGAGCAACAGGGGGAGGCAGATCTTTCATGGCTGCCCCGATACACAAAATCCTCTCGCCTCATCCCATCTCGGAGATTCACTTGCCAAGTGAGAAACACCCAATAAAAGACTCTATTCCCGCAGAACGACAACGACGATGACGACGATCTGTGGGATTAACTCACCCTGGAACTAAACAATGGATCTAGCAGATCAAATCGATGACTATATCTGTTCGTTCGAGGGACTTGGTGACTTAACAATGGACTCACTGGCCATCTTCATTTTCCTGTGGGCCGTTTTGGCCCTCTTCTCCGTCTGGCTGATCAAGCTGCTCTACCACAAGTATCTCAACAAGGACAAAACGGCCAGTGCGGCCAACAGTCGTCAGACGAGTGTGGCCCCCACATCCGGATCGCCCTCATCCACCGCCGGCAAGACGGAGAAGCGTCTATCGGAGCCGCGTGATCTGCTGGCCACCAAGAGCAAGGTGGACGATTTATCCAAGCCCCTCACCGGCGGATCAGGAGGTCGTGGACGCTCGTCAGCCTCGCCCTTAAACGCTGCTGGTGCAGCCGCTGGCGGTCCACGTCGCCGGGTGGTTCGTCAGAGTTCCACTGGACCAGAGAACCGCAAGAAGCGCTATGTCCCACCGCCGTCCAATGTCGTGGGTCCAGAAACGGTAAGACTTTATAATATTAATGTTCTAATATAGGTCAGTTGGTTGGTAATATGCAACACAGAGCTATCAGTAAGCTCTGAAAAATAACTTCTTTAGAGTAAATTATATTCGTCATATCCTCCATATCCATATCTTTAAAAAAAATGTTTATGGTTTTAGCATTCAAAAGATTGTTTATTATACAATTAAATTAAAAATTTGTTTTCCCATTTTTATAATAGCATTTATTTAAGTATCATTTTTAGCTTGAATAGTAAATGTCTTAAGATTTTTAAATTGAATAACTTTAATATGAGATAATTAACGTATTCCATTAATTTTCACAATTTTAATAATATTATTGATTTATAATTAGAATAAAACAATTTACAAATTTACACATAAATTAAGTTAAAATATTTTTACAGTATTGAGTCAACTGTTCCAACTGATCTGAAAAGGTCTTCTTTGCTCTGAATTCTTTCTAACAATTGTAATCCTTTAGAGTTCCGTCACCTGGACCAGCCAGGTTTTCCGCTGGCTTTATAGCGACCTGGTCATCGTCAACGAGCTGCTCATGTCCTGGGTGATTGCCATCAACGACACGCTGCGCAAGTCCGTGGAGGAGGTGAGTCTTATTCAGAGGATGGTTAAATGACATCAGACAGCTCGCAGCATTGACATCATTCAGGCCCGGACTCTGATGTCATGGCTGAGCCTGACTTGGTCTTTATTGGCCGGGCATTAACCTTTGTTCTTGGCCCGCCACGACATTCAACTTGAAATCGATGTTCAGCTGCTTGGCTTCCAACTCTTTCTCATTCTCCAGCGGTCTGGCGAACTGGGAACTCGCTCAGCCGTAACTGATGTCGAAACGCGTTTTGTTTTCAGTTTGTTCTATACCGTGTAGACGTTGTGTTAAAGAGTTTATAGTGTTTATTGATATGTTTGTGACAGATTTTAGTGTTTGACCCTCATAAAACTAATGGAGGCTTGGATGTACATATATAGGATAATATTTTATTTACTTTGACAAATATTATATATTTTGAAGTGAAAAATAATTTATGAATACATACTACAAAATCAGAAATATAGTTTTCTTTAAATACATATGTATATATTTTGTTTTAAATTATTACCCGTAAAATCAGTCAAATTTTGTAGCTATTTAGTTTATTACAATCTAAAAAAAAGTGTTATTGGTATTTCATCTTGTTAGAGGGTACCCAACAATCGAAGCAAGCGACTTAAGCCTTGCTTGTTTTCCTCTGTTTCGTTTTTGTATCGCCTTTTACGTGATCGGAGCCAGTCCGTAGGCCAAGGTCAGAATTCTGTCGTTAGTCATTATCCCGTCTCTGAGTCGTAGCCCCAAAAACGCACGCTGCTGAATTACGTAATGCGCGAATAATAAATCCAGAGATGGAAAGGAGCACAGCTGGTCGGCTGGTCGGTCAACAAGTTAATATATATTCTTTCCCTTTGGCAGCATGGAGTGGCCGTGGAAGTGGTTCGAGTGCTGCCCGACAGTCCTGCCCCCGGATTAAATAATATATTCTGTAATTGCGATGAGAACAATCCCGCTGATATGGTGAGTTAAATCAATTCGTTATCGGTCAGAACTTTAATTACGGACAATTCCTATGCCATAGCTTATCACCTTTGACTGCGATGCCATGCCGGTGCTGCAGGTGAAGACCTTCCGCCAGAAGGCGGGCAAGGTGGAGACCTCCCACTACAAGGTCACCGTGTCTAGGTTCCGCGCCCGCATGTCCATTCCCATGAACTACAACACCCTCAAGGGTGAAATGCGAGTCGAGGGCTATCCCGATGTGAGTAAATGGTTTAACTTTGAAAGAAATAATAGCATATTAATTTAAAAGTTGTGAGAATTTGTAGAGACAAAGGCTTTCACTTTAGGTTCGTATTCACCTGTTCAAATATGTTCAATGTGGACGTCACCTTTTAATCATTCCTAATCCTTTGAATCAATAAATTTTTATGATTTTATTTCCAGTTATAAAAACATTGTAATGTAAAACTTTAATATTTATTATGGAAAATTTATTATAGTAAATAATATCATATTATTTAAATTTTATAGTATACTAAAATTGATAAATGCTAATTATTTGTACTTCTAAAAACTTAAATATTATGACTTGACAGCAGGGATTATTTATTAGATAAAGTAAATGAAGACCGGATTTATTTGTGACCTTTTAAATTTACTTTCTAAAAATTATAAAACGAAAACACATATAGGTTAAAGTACAGTGCTATTATTCTGACTGCAAACATAGACCTAGAACCAGCTCGAATAATCATGTTCCTACATTTTTTAAGGTTCGCATCGCGATGAACAGCGTGGGCGCCATCAAGGCGATGGACCAGGACGAACAGCAGTTGCAGACGGTGATCAGCGACATCCTGACGACGGCTCTGCGCGACACCGCCTATCCGGTGGACTTCTCCATCTACTCCACCTGCCCCAGGGCCGAGGTGGAGCCCCTGGACCTGCCCGTAATCTATCCCGTCCACTATGACTCGCTGGCGGTGAGCGTCGGGAGCAGTGAGAAGATGCCAGCTCCTGAATCCGTGGCTGTGTTATGTTTCTTGTTCTCCGTATTCCTGTGTCCTTGTACACTCGTCATCGCACACAGAACTCGATTTGAGACTCTCTGTACAGTGTTGTCACCCAAAAAACAAACAGACACTTCTCATTGCTCTCGTCCTCCTCAGTGTTTATGGAATTCGCCTTTTCTCTATCTCTCAGTTCAGAAATCTACATCACATTTCCCATGTTTTCGTTGAGAATTCGTTTTGTTTCTCCATTGATCCTTGAAAGTAAAAAGAACTCTCTTTTGCGCTCTCTCTTTTCAGGGCAACCAATACTTTCAATATTATTACAATTTCTAGTGTCTGTCACGCATTACAATAGTTCCTAATTAAAGGCGAATTTCATAAGACCCAAAATCGCGTCTTTTGATCACTCTCAGAACCCTTCTCCAGAACTCTCTATTTTCTGTGTCTCTCGCTGCACTCACTCATTGCATGTTGTCCTCCTACATCCCACACAGCACAACATGGAGCACCACATGGGCGGCGTGGGCTTGAGGGACTCCCAGCACATGGTTTCCGGCCGGCGCCTGCTGGTGAAGATCGTCAAGGGCGAGGGAATCAGGGACGCCCACGATCCCTATGTGGTCATCGAGATGGACGAGCCTGCCCAGAAGAACCAGACGGGCACCCAGCGCGGCATCAAACCCTACTGGGATGAGCACTTCCTCTTGTAAGTGATCTACATTATTGAAAACACAAGATTTGTAATAACATTTGGCCGCAAGTTGAAAAGTATTTAGATTCCACCAGTTCATGTGCTTTTATTGTTATTGTTTTTCGATGAGCAGACAAAAATTAAACTAGTCATGACTGATAGTGGCTTGAAAAAACTAACAAATAATGCAATCATAACTATTTATAGAACTAATCAGAGAGTGCAAATGGCTTTCAGCTCCATAACTAAAAGCCTATTTTCTTGTTCAACAGATAAAGTAATGATTTCTATTTTCTTACTCAATGTAGTGAACTCTCCCCCCAATCTGCCGAGATCCTGTTCGAGGTGTACGACCATCCGGTGATTGCCTCCGATCCGCCCAAGTTCCTGGGTCTTGGCCTGGTTGGAATCGATGAGCTGGCCGTGGGACCCGCCTCCACTCAGCTGCTGCAGTTGCAGCCACGCCCCTATGAGACTCAGCCCGTATCGGGGGCCATCACCGTGGACTTTGTGTTCATCGAGGGTGCCGAGATACCGGCGGGCACACGTCCCCAGCGCCTGAAGGAGGCTCTTCGTCTCAGCACGCCGGCCATCAACGAGCATATCCGGAATGGAGCGGATCTGGCGGATGCAGCCGTAAGAGCTCTGCAGGATGGAGCGCTCTCGAGCAGCGGAAGTGGCGGACAGCCCAGCAAGAGCACCTTGATCATCCACAGCGTGCAGCGAGTGAGTTTTTTTTTTTGTCAAATTAGCCACAATTGTCGGGAGAAACAATTATAATATACATTCTCGGTGGTCGTAGAAATCTCTTCTAAGCTTTCTGGAAAAGCCCAGATTCATTCCTATTTTTATTTTGAAATAATGTTTCTTTTCTACAACCGTGGTCTCATTGGCTATTGAGGTTCCATACATTTCGTATCCTCTTGTTTCCCCTTCTATCCATTTTAAATTTATTTTTTTTCTCTTTTCCTTTATTTCATTTCATTCCCGTCTCTGATCCCGCCCAGAACTCGAGCAGCCCGAATGCATTTAAGGTAAACTCCCTAAAACCTGGTCATCTTCAATCGTTATTTTGAGTTATTTGAGTTACTGCGTCTCTAATCCCGCCCTCATGATGGTTTAAGAATCATGTAGGCTAACTAGTATTTAAGCCAAGCTAATATCCAAATGTTTCTCGTTCTGTTCGCTCTGCCTAACTCCCCAAATGCGCTTCTTTAACCAAATCCTCGAACCGATCAGGTCGAGGTGAACAAAGAGGGTCACATCGAGGTGACCGAAACGGCGACGGAATTGGACCAGGCAGTGGCTCAGGCCTTCGAGCGGGCAGCCAACGAGGCCAAGGGTGAGCTTGAGCTGGAGCAGGCTAAAGAGGAGAAGGCCAGCCAGTTGGGCGAGACCCTCAACGATTCAGGTAACGGCACCGTCAACGAGGAAAGCACCGCGGAGGTAAGTACACTGAGTTCAAGGAGTTGTTCGGCATGGCATGCGTTTTGGTTAGGAGCTGGAGAAGAACCCATATTAATACCTCTCGAATCAATTGCAGTTTGGCCAACCCAATGCAGCCTCATCGCCCAATGGCAGTGGTTATCACAACAACTACAGCCTCAATGGCAATGGCAACACCAATGGAGCCGGATCGGGCGGATATAATAGTCTGCCTCGGAATGGAGGAGCCCAGCAGCTGGCACAGCACTCCGGATTAATAGAGGGTCATGACGTGATCGACGACCGCGGGCGCAGCAAAAAACGTAATTTCTTTGGCACCCTGAAGAAGCGGCTCAGCCGCTCCAAGACACGAACCCTCTCGGCCGATCAGCCCAATAATAACAGTCATAAGTCACTATCAGCCACCAACTCGAATACAGCAACAGCCACCGGACTCCCTCGAACAGCCACCGGAACCCTCAATGGTGATTCTTCCCGTTCATTATCTGTCGATCGTGCCACTCTGTCCAAAAGCAATTCACTTGGTAATTACCACCCAGTCACAATCCTCCGCCAGTGTCCACGTTTTAACTATTTGAGCCCGGCTTAACGCACATTTTTTGGACTACTCCCGCATTCCGTTAATAACTCTGCAATGGAACATTCATCACATTTAAAATCTCATTCGAGATCACGGCATTTCAACTGTTTATCCCACTTACTAATTGCTTTTTTCTTTTTTTCTTTCAATTTTATTAATAATTTTAATAAGTTAAGAAACGTATGATCTAAAATAATAATGTAGACTTATGAGAAAAAACCATTAATCCAAATATTATCCTAGTATTTTGGATTTAAAAAACATTCTTTTAAAAACAACCTTTTTATTATGTTTGTAGTTTTAACTTTAGCTTTCAAAATTTGGCTTTCAAAATATATTTTAGAAGCAGGACTATAATTTAATCAAATCATTACGTTCCATTAACCATATCTTATGAATAATTTTAATATTGTGAAAATTGCTTTTTCCCTATACTTTTAAGTATTCCAGCTTGGCCTTTAGTGTTATGTAATCCTTTCTGTATCTGTATCTATATCTGTTGTCTGTTTTATCTTCTCTCCCTTAATACTTTCCCTATCAACTGCTAACTGAACTGTGATCCACAACACGAATCTGTATGTATTCCATGGTTCCCACACACGCACACCAAACACTTATTCCAACCAAAAACACAAACACGGTTGAACATTTTGAAATAATTTGTAAATATTTGGCTTTATTTTGGTTTTTGGTTTTTGGTATTTTACTTTTGGATCTTCTGACCATCGGTTCGCAAATGGCCCATTTATAAATCATTTATTCGACATGATTTTAATTATTTCTCATACTATTTCCGTATTCTTTTCTTTTATTTACTTCCATATATGCAAAATATGATTTGATGGGTCTTAACGGGTGCTTGGTTTGGGTGCCACAATTGCCACTCTCAACTTGCCATATAAAAACACACACTAAAAATAAAAAACGCAGGACCCCGCATGGGCATTGGTCACTCCATCACCGACCACTCACGTCGCTCCTCAATTTCAGAATCCTCGGCCATCTCAGGCTTTTCATCGGCTAGCAATAAAACCTATGTGCACGAGGCCTCCACCTTGGTGCTGGAGACCATTGAGAATGGCGTGAAGCGGTGAGTTATGATCACACAAAGGAATTCTTGCACTCCCAAATGACCTAGTTGTTATGATTCCTTTTAGCCACTTTATTGTGCCTTTGGCCATCGCCCAGAGACCGCGCTGGCGTCGCAAGGGCACTAAGCTGCACATCTACAACGATCACACCTTCATTGCCAAGCATTTGAGCGGGTAAGTTATAGATTTGTCGAATCTTAATGTTTCTGTGCTACAAAGTAATAGTTAAATAAGTTACCTTTAACTTTATTACCTCCTGAAAAATATAGAAAGCTATAATTCGACTTCTATAATTGTAACAACACGTTTACTTCAAAAAATCAGATTATTTATTTTTGCAAAAATACATCTTATTTTATATTATAATTACATTGTAAATATAAAACTTTAAAAGGGCATTCGTTTTCAATGGTATATTAAGTAAGGAAATGTAGAACTTCTGGAGTTATGTAGTCTTAAACTGCTGATAATGTGCCAAAAAAAAAGTGCCAAAGCCATAAGTAAAATCCACATTTTAATTGTTGAAACACTAAAAAAATATTGTACTTTACTTTTTATATCATTTAAATAAATTAAAAACAAAAGAGTTTCTAAATAACAAAATTGTTTGTTATCAGAACTTTAGCAATCAACAAGGATTTTATTGATGACTTTAATGCTTGCCTGTAAAACAAAGGCGATTTAAGGGCTATTTTAATCTCTTAAAGGCAAATTTAAATTCTTAAATAACTCAACATTTTCGGGGTCATTCCAGAAGCGGTCTTCAGTGCTCCATCTGCATGAAGTCCATCCCCCGGAGGCCCGGGAAACAGGGCTACGAGTGCCGCGACTGCCAGCTGATCTGTCACAAGCAGTGCCACATACGGGCGCCCCAAGCTTGTCCCAATCCCACGGTGCTCTCCATGGAACTGTAAGTGCATGTTCATGCCCGCCAGCTTTGGATACCATCTTCCCAATTCTGTTTTTTGAGGGAGCTGCAATCCAACTTAGCCAATACCCAATACTAATTTATTAATTTCGTTTAATTTTTCTCTTTCCACACACACAACACACACAAAAACGCACCCACACACACACCCGAACAGAACGTCATTTCCGGTACTCACAGAGAGAGATCTGAACCTAGTTAACTAAATCCTTATTTTGTGTCCAACCCAACTATCTGAATATTTATTCTTTTGTAAAAGTCTTGAGTCCGCCAAATGCAGTTTGATATTTACCAAGAGCAATTTTTGATTTACTTATTCCTCTAAATTGGCGTCGGAAGTGAAAATTGTACTTTGTTTTTTGGCTTTCGCTAGCATCCAAGATAATCGCACTTTCACCTCGCTTGGCCACGCTGTTTCATTTCGTGCATATTTTTTCTGGGCACTAATTTGAGATCTTTTCTCATCGCACCCCTCACCAAATACAAAAATCACCGACCAAACAACACCCACCACATGGACACAGGATGGCCACTGAGGAGTAGAAATGTTGCCGAACATCCCAGCATCTTTAGCCAGTAAAATACCATTCTTAAATGCCCCCAAGCGATGTGCGGGTCACTCTGACGCCAAATATTTTTAAAGAACACACACAATCCTCCTTCGATTTGATAAAAAAAACCAGGGTTCTAGATTCGTTCAGCTGAAGTTTTAAGAGGTTCGAGCGGGGTAAGCTGCCACCGCAATCGCATGAAGTTTCTTGTTCTGCTCCACTGTGTTGTGTACTAAATTAACACCCTCTTTCAATTTTGATCACAATTCGATCGATACTAATGAAATTTCTCTTAAAGGTTCAGTTTATTCGTTAATATTCGGCCTGAAACTATTTGAAGCTTGTTTGTTATTGTTGTTTTTAATGGAACACCTTCTTCAACAGATCTAATTATTTTTTTAACTTATTTTCACAGAACCAAACTTAATTCGGCTGCGGCAGACCGCAGTATACGGAAGCTGTGAAGGGGGAATCCCCGAGAATCCCATCGGATCCATCCAGCCCCTAACCGAGAAACCTTAATCGAAATAATACCCTAGTTACATTAGACGGAGGAGCTGTGTGAACAATCTTCTTCTGCTATGGAAATCCTCGATATATTACGTTATTTATTTATACACTCACGCGAACACAATACACATGTGCAATAAGTTCTTTGGATTCGTCTTTAACCCATTTCTCCGTGTCAACGTGCTCGAGCCCTTTGATATTTTGTATTTTTTACAAACACGAATAATAATTGTACAAAATAAAAGTGAAAAGAAAACCCTAGTTCTTTTTAAACCAAATAAAGGGTGAAGGGTGTACACCATAGCTTTGAGCACAAACACTAAAGGCTAAGAAACAAATTAAGGTGCAAAAGGTATAAATTTATAAATATTAAAATTGGGAAGAATTAGCACAAACATAAAGTTCAATGAGAATAAAAACTTAGAATTTGCATCAAATTTTATGTCTGTTGACATAAGCATGTCCGTCTGTCCGTCTGTTCGTTTCTACGCGAACTAGTCTCTCAATTTTAAAGATATCGAATTGAAACTTTTCACACACCCTTCTTTCCCTTGAATGCAGTAAATAAGTCGGAACGGCCGGGATCAGCCGACTATTTCCTATAGCCGCTATATAACTGATTGATCGGAAGTGCCATAACTTTGGTTTTTAAAGTTATGAAGTGGGGATTTTTTATGAGTATTAAAAATGCATCATATGAATAATTTTGGAGAATATCGGCCCCAAATTTTAGCTTTCCTTTCTTGTTTAACATAAATCCATATACTCCGAGATACCGATCGGAAAATTAATCAGAAAATCAACCCAGCTTCATTGTTTTTAAGCATCAAAACCGAAATATAGAATATTTAATTTTTTGTAAAAGCTGCAAAGGTGTATAATAATCGGCTTACCAAAGTTGGCTTCTTTTCTTGTTTTTTGTTCTCTCAGTCAATTGTTCTAACTAACACTGTTTAGTAGAACTAAATAAATACTTACGTTTACTATTCATTCTTGTACGACTTAAATAAAATTATATCAGTTTTCAAAAGTTATAATTTGCTCTCAGTATATGTACCACTTTGTACGTAATCTAACCTAATGACATGTTTTTCATAAGTACCCGCAGGTATATTCGTAATGTTCATTACAGCTTTTGGGGAGAAGTTTCCTGGAACGACGGTTTCATCGGGAGGATCCGAACATCTGCTTAGTCCTCCCGCCTTTCGATCGCATTTAAATAGGATATCTGGAACGATTACCTCGATTTGGGCCATGCGTTTCAGCTTTCGAAAGAGGAAGTATATCGGTCCAACCAAGACGACGATGACCGTTGGCGCAATATACTGAGTTAGTCCTGAGGACTTTTCGATGTTTTCGCGACCATTCCTCCTGGGAGTGATCCATTGCATTCCTCCGCTGGCACTGCCAATGTAATTAGCAGCCACAGCCACATTGGGTAGCACCATGGACCCGTTGAATTGCAACCAGTTCTGCGATCCGTCAAGGACCTTAAACTGGATGAGCTCGTGGTCGTCACAGATCTGCAAGCTGTTGATGGAGACGGAGCACCAGGAAATGGTGTATCCGATGAGCTTATCCAACTCCATTGGCGGCTGCCATGTGATGGTCTGGTTATCCTCGTGGTACCACAAATCCCTGGGTTGATACCTTAAGGAGTTGGTAAGAATGGGCACTTGCAGTTCGTTGCTATTTATCGATCTCCCTTTTGAGTTCTTGCTCCAAGTGCCTACTGTAGCCGGTTTTTCGGCATCCCAATAGCGAAAGAGAGCGGAGTTGTTGCTCAAAATCATTGCCGACTTTCTGAAAAGCAGACAATAATATTTTTTAATCTAATTTTGTGTATTTTGTTTCTAGTTTTATGATTTAATTACACGATGTCCTTATAAGAGGCCTTCAAAATTTGCAATTATGAAATTTTGAAAACAAATTTTAGGCCAAATTTATCAAGTTTGCTTAAAAATGCTGAGGAAATGGATTTACTAATGCCTTAAGTATTGGCTTATGACGAAATCAGTTTTAAGAATGGCATAACGTATTTTTCCATGAGTTGAGCGACCGTAAATTAGTGCAACTCACAAGGGAACGCACATATTATAACTTACCCCCTGTCTGTAAGCACGTTATAAGTAAAGTTCGGCCCGTTGAGCTCCAGTTCGTCCAGCTGACGCCAATAGACATACAGATCCCTCTTTTTCGGGTCGTAAAAAAATCCATTTGGTAGTAACTCAGGTGGTCGGTTGGGCAATGTGGCCGGGGTGACGAAGTCGGGACTTTCGATCTCGGTGGACCACGGAGAGTCCCAAAGAGGATAACGGCGCGAGATACGCAATCTGTAGCTCTGATAGGCGTAGGACGGACTCTCAATTATGTACCTACCAATTGACAAACTATTAGACACCTTTTTAATTTTCCTCTGGATAAGATGCTTCTGAATCTTAGGGTTACGGGGCAAATACCACACTCGCCACTCCAGGTCTTGGTTCGAATAAAAATCGTATGACCAAACCACATGTATGCCGTGCTGCTCGAAGATAAGCATCTTATTCTTAGGCCACTCCGGCGCTTGTACTTGTTTGAAGTCGAGATGGAACTCCTTGGTCTGGCTGTAACCTTGGCACTCCATATCAAGCTTTAAATGGTATTGCTTAGTTGTTTCGTTGAAGGGTATGCCTTGGCACTGAAACGTGGTATCGCTAGACTTTCTCAAGCACTGAACGCGCGCCATTTGATTTACGCTCAAGAAGTAGCTTTTTTCCCCACCCCAAGCGGGTAATCCAGCCTGGTTAAAGTAGCACGTCACTTCGCTGGCGTTTGGGTGAACACGGCACTGCAACTGCTTCACATGAATCAGTGGCACTATGTACACCTCTATCCTGCCCACTTCCGTTTCTTGATATCTGCAGTGCCAATCGACGTGAAAATTCATATTGACCTTCTCTCTTCTGTACTTGATGGTGAATTTATCAACGGGCTGCGTGGCTACCGAGTAGTTCAACCAGTTAACAATGCTCAAATCCTGCGCCACCACCGTGGAGCCAATACACCTGCAGAACACCTCGATGGATCCACCGACAAGTACTGCCCGAGGCTCAATCCACATAACAGCAACGCATGGTTTTTCGGCTTGACAGCGGGTCATCAGCACGCCTAGAAAAACCAACAGAGGCGACTTCCAGCTCATGACTGCGACGGCTGAATAAATTTATTAAAATATTGTCCACTACGCTGATAAATGGAGTGCATTCCGAAAAACATATGGAAAGTTTATCACATGCCTTTGGAGCCGATGTAGAACTTCTTATCGCAAGTTTTGGATTTTAATTAAAACTATTTATTTAAAAAAGGGCGATTAAACGCGATTTCTTTAGGCTTATTATTTTGCATCCTCAATTTGACAAGGGATACATACATAAAAAATGATTTGTGATATCAGCATCCCTCGTTTATTTTTGTATAACACGACAAATGGAAAAGTCGAAATGGAATTCTAACTGGTTACGTCTACCACGAATTACCTTGTTAAAGTGCTCTCTTATTCTGATGGACGTTGATGCACTACGAGCAGTACAAATAAGCTAAGGTTTTTTTTTATATATATGAATAATGCACGGCTTATATTGGATTTGGATTTTATGCTGGTTTGGTTCTAACATAAGTCGACATAAAATAAGTTAAAGTCACTTAAAAATAAATGTACATATATGCCCGTCCATTTTTGCTCAGTAGGTGTGGAGAAAGATAACGTCGTTAAATAGTGTTCAATTGACTCAATCTAAAAATTAAGCACTGCTAAGTATCAGATTACCTGAGACAGCTCTCCTATTCTCAACTACAAACAGTGAATCGGAATCATCATAGAGTAAGAATCTATATAGAGATTTCATTTGCTCTGCCCGCACCTCTGCCAAAGCTCTGCTGAGAGCCATGATCGAAGCCAACTTCGGTTTCTCACCACACCCAACATGTGGGAGGCACAAGCAATGGTATGGGGAGTTCTGGCACCAACCCTTAGGAATAAGAGCAACCAGTGCAACAATAAGTATTCACCATGGGACTCGAATGATGTTCGATTCGAACAAATGAAAAACTCTTTTTTTTCAAATGGAATGTATGTATGTATTCTTACTCTATGTCCCCCGGTTCCAATTTTGCGCTGCCTATGTCCACTGTTGTAATCAGTACAATAGCGTTGCTTGGATTCGATGTGATGAGTGAAGTTATTACCCATGCGAACACCGAAGAAATGGCGATAAGATTACCCTTGTTGTCGTACATCTTTCGTCCTGTAAACACTGACCATACGTGTTCGCTTCCCAATAGAATGTTTACAGGTGAATTTGTGTTGAATTCAGTATCCGCCAACTGCAGATCCTTGAATGCCGATGCATCGATGTTTTGCCGTTCCAGCGAAGAAGTAATTCTGCCTAGCACGTGGGCGTAGACAACTAAATGATCTTCGGAGATACGAGACTTGATATGCAAGGTGCTGCGTCCCCTTGTCGTGTTTGCTTTCACCGAAGAGTTTCCCGTAACCAAGATACGTGATGCCGAATGTGTCAATACGAGAGCTTGGATGCAACGCTCGGATACAGACGACAGCTCTGAGCCTGTGTCCAATACGAAACGGCATGTTATGCTTAACTTCCGTTTCCTTTGCAGTGCCCTGTGCACATACAACCGATTGAGTGCCCTCTCCTTGGTCGAAATGACTGAGAGTCACCGAAGTGTTGTTGGACGCGCTTATGTTTCGCTAGTCCTCCCCTGCTATCTGGGCAAGATTCCCAAAAGCCTGTGGATTCGCTTGGACATGTAAAAGGGAGTGACGATTTCCCTGGCATTGCCTCATTTATATGTCGATTTCAACTTGCTAACCCCATGACCAGGTCGCAAGCAGGTGATTTCTCCTTTACGAAGGATCGCCTCTGTATCCCGGACATTTCCAAGAACAGCTGACAGTTAAACAAAGTGTGTTCTGTTGAATTACACTTTTACCAAATTTGAAGAATTCCTCGAGAGTGGAGGAATCTGTGTCCATGCTGCGTTCAATGCACCTGCGCCGCGTGCCGGCGTCAAATTTCTCCAGGGCCAGATAGATGATCCAGCAATCGCGTCCCATGTGGTTGACTGCATTCAATCCGAGAATAATTTCGTTTACTCCGTCTGACACACAATAAAATTGATGCATTTACCTTTCTAGTTGTTGGTAGGCTCATAAACGGCTCCAAAAATGAGTTTACAATGTGCCGTGGACGATTGTATCTTTCCTTCAGACGTTCCCAAGCAGAGTTGTAAGCTGTTTCATCAACACGAAGTGTTTCCAAGTGATGGGCCTTCTGGGTGTTAAACAAATGTTGCTTAATATAAATGGTGCTTTCATAGATGTCTTGAAAAAGGTCCACTCTGTGTAGTTGCCAGAGAACCGTTTGATTTTAATTTTCGCCAATTCACTCAGATTGGAATTCGCCGCGTGTACCGACCGTTGCTGCCATTCGCAATGCCTGTAGATGTACTCGGTTGTAGAGCATCACTTCTATCATTGAGAAATGCGTTCGCCCTTAGGTCCTTTTCTTCGTAAATCGCTTTATCGATCTCCGGATCGACGTAACCTTCTTCTTCCTAGTGGAGAGCAATGCAATCGCCGAACCGGTTGAACTCCTTCCAAACTTCGTGGAGAAGTTGTTTGCGCGTGGTGATCTCCGCCTGTGTTGCAGATTCCGCTCGCTCAGCTCATGAGAGACAACGTGTGATGTTGGCCTTGAGCCTGGAACGGCTTTTCACCAATGCTTTTAATTGTTCCATAGCAATCAATTAACCTGAGAATCAAATCGCTTCACTAACTGTCCAGAATCCAGAACGAAGAACCATCAATATGGTCAGAAATAAGAACGAGTTGAGTTACGTATGCGTGGACTGTATTAATTTTTATTCTTGCCAGTTGCGAAGCCTATTTGACAGTGAATTGAATTACGAAATACGACGCCGTCTTAGCGGCGTTGCCAGGTTAGGTTAAAGAATATAGAATAGAATTGAGATGGCATTATGCGCCTATATATTAGATATGATTAAAGCTGTTCACGAACAATGATTATATCTTTGGGCACGTTATTATGATTTTTCAAAATATCGTCATAAAGAATGCGGCTAGCCACCAGCTGGATGGGTAACTTGCGATGCATCTCCTTGTTGTTCAGTTCCTTGCGCACCTGTGCCACGATGCCGAGTACCAACTCGAAGGTCACGTGTCTGCAATCCTCTAGATTCAGGAAGTATAGTTTACGGCATGAGCGAAACAACTGCAGTACCGCCAAGTCGCTTACGTTTGACGTTAGTCGGAGGGTGAACTGCTTAAGATTGACGAGACTAGAGAGCAATTGCAGGTGATTGTCCTCATCATCACTGTGAACAATAAGAGTGTGTAATCCGACAAGCTTGGAGATGTGGATTAGCATTTCCCTTGTCAGATTTTTGAAACCACGTATTTCAAGTTGTTCTAACTGCTTCGCCTTGAGCTTCACCAGCTGCTCGAATAGATGTATGCGAGGCACACGGTTGATAAACGGACCAGCAACGATAGTCAGATGCTTCAAGCTGGGCAATTGCGCCACAAGCTCGTACTTCTCGTCTTCTTCGACGGTGATCCGCAGGGTCTCCAGAAAGGCAAAGGACTTGTCCTGAATTATAGTTTGGTAGTCCACAGAACTTTCACTTAGACTAAGAATGTTAAGTTCCTTTAGCTGGTAAAAGACCTTGCCAATCGTTGTAAGGTAGCCACCACTTATCATGCACTGGTTAAGTGACAACGACTCTATGGTGTCCGGTAAGTTGACAAGGGTCTTGACAAGCAAATCATTGCCATCTAGGTTGAGCGTCTTTAGGCTGCGCAGATTTCGCAGGACTAAGAGATCGTCGTCCTTTACATTCGAATACTGTAGTTCCAGCGTTTCTAGCTTGTGCATCCTGGAGAAGATCTTGTGCATGTTGCGCGAGCTGAGGGACAAGAAGAAAGTCAACCGTTTGGAGTTGGTCCTGGGCAACTTGCCCATCAATTTCTGTACATGGCAACCGGACAGTTCAAAGAAGTCGCGCACGTCCCAGACGGTCATGTCACCGAACTGGGACCAGTCCACCGACTTGTGCAGTAAGGGGGTGGCCATTTGGTAGACGCCCCTGAAGCGCAGGCAGCTCCTGGCGAAGTGGACCTGATCCGCCAGCGAAAGGTACTGCAAAATATGCTCCAGGCAGTGGTCGTTGAGGATCATGATGGCCGGCGGCGGTGGGGGCTCCGTGTTGGGCGGCATCACCGGCGGATCTCGAGGCATGCCATAGGCTTCCGGCTGGTGCCAGCTGTCACTGGCCAGCACCTTAATATGACTGCCGTTCACATGATGGATTTCGCTGATCAGGGCCCTGACAAAGAAGTGGAAAGAAGGTTGGAGTGTGGAGTTTAGAGTGCTCACGAACGTACTTAGCTGCATCTCGTTTCTCGGCGTACAAGACGAGGCCAGTCAACAGGGAGGTTGGAGTGTACCTGGCTACATTTCGTTTGTGGTTGTGGAAGCCAGTCGTATGGATCCGGGGCCGAAAGACCTGCACGCTTAGAACGAGTCCAAAGGTCCCGAAGTAATCCTCAAGAATGCTTTGGTTAAGCTCCGGTGAAACATTGTAAATGTACAACTTGCGCACGGGAATGTGGTCCTCGGTGTAGGCAACCGAGTCCTTGATGTAGAAGTTTTTATGGACCGGATTAGGTACAAAATGAGCCATATTCGATTCTGCTTTTGTGCTAGAAATTGGTTGAACTTGTAAGAAAGTATATCTAGATTTTCACAGTATGACCAAAGGCGGCTTAAAAATGTTTTCCATCTCTTTGATGGGGTTTCCCCAAAATACTATTCTATGCGATAGAACCTAAGGGCATGATTTTTATTGGGGTTTCCCTTACTTTGACATAGTTTCGTGATTTTAACAAGGCTGTTGTCAAGAAACCGTTGAAAACATGCCTAGAGGAAGCAGTTCAATACAAAGAGAAAATTGTATTATTATCAGTACAAAAAGTGCTGAGTCGCAAATAGCAGCTCTAAACACATTTTAAACAAGAAAGAAGCAAACTTCGGCAACACGAAGTTTATATACCCTAGCACTTATTACAAAATGACTACATTTCGATTTCTAAGCCTATATTACTAACAAGAATGAAGATATGTCGATTTTGCGATGCATTTCGCCATCGTTTCTATGGCAGCTATAAGATATTGTTGTCCGATTTTGACAAAACTAAAAGCGAAATTCTGATATAGTAATTAATTCCTTTATCTCAAACTTTTCATAAAAAGAAAATAATAATTAATATTTTCTATGGGAGCCATATGAAATAGATGTCTGATTTTAATTTAATTACGGTATTTAAATATTACCAAATCCCAAAGAACAACAAAAAAAATTAAAAATAACAAAGTTATATTTCTTTAAATTTGTTTTTCAAATGGGAGCTACATATATGATATGATATAGTAGCCCGATCCGGCTCGTTCCTACTTACATGGCTAGATCAACTCTCCTGGTGATGCTAATAAAAAATATATATACTTTATAGGGTCGGAAATGTCTCCTTCACTCCTTTCAAACTTTTGACGGAAATTGGTATTGGTATTTAAATTTTTTGTTGTCCTTTTTTTAAAATTTTTTTTCTGAATGCACCATATTTGAAGAATATTGCGTTAAGATTTTAGATTTATCCGAGTAAAACTTCCGAAGTTATGGGCAGTTGAACGTACATAGGTGGGTCAGCTCGTTTTGTATGCGATTTTTCGGTGTCCAAAAATTTAAAACACTCTCCTGAAAAGTTGCAATTTCAAAGTCGGTGAACACGATTATGCAAAATCTACTGAACGAATCGTTTTGAAATTTTGCACACAATTTCTGCACCTAAATCCGCAGGTCCTGATGTCGAATTTTTTTTTTAGGCTAAAATCACGTTTTTGACTTTAAAGTGTTACCAAATATTCAAAAATGTAATAATAAAAAAAAACGTAGTTACTTTCAGAAACATATTAACTAATAAACCTTTTTTTCTGATGAGCCAGTAACAAGTTATGCTGTTCACCGCAAAACCTTTTTTCTTGGAGGCGCCTACGGAGCTTTGCTGCGAACGGCTCATTTATTATTTTTTTTTATAAAAATTTGTGAAAACATAGTTTAAATAATTGATCTGACATCAACCGTACCGCGTGAAAAAATTCATGAAAATAAGCATACCTTAAGGTATACAACTCCGAAATTCCCATTTAATTTTACTAACGCTAGACGAAGTTGGCCCATTTTGGCAAGTAATATTCAAAGTAAAAGATTAAATGCATGGAAAATCAAATTGATTATGTTTTCCAAGAATTACTTATTAAAGCGTACTTTTTAATGGACACTCGATTACGTGATCCACTTCTAAGTGTGTACAAAAAGTATTGTAAGTTAACAACTATAAAGGAAAGGAAAAACAGCTAAAAAATAATCCATTGAATAAAGAAATATAAAATATTTTAGTATTTTTAGTTTTTTTTTGTATTAAAATTAATAATTTATAAGTTATAAAATCCGCCATAATAATAATAACACCATTATACAAATACAATATTTCCATACAACAATTCAATACAAAAACAAAATTATTATAATTTATTTTTTTTAATTTGCTTTGAATTTGGATTGATATTTGGATAGGCGCCAATTAGTAATCTTAAACGCTGGCAACGCCGCGCTTAGCAAATATCGATATGTAGCTAAATAAAAATCGACATCCCAGAGTTGCCACCGTCGCTATAGTCGTGTCGCTATCGATAGTCCGGGTGCCAGAGGACCATCGCTAGCGAGGGGTGAGAGGAACAACATTTGTGGGCTGCGCGTTGACGAAGTGCATGTGAAATTTTTCGTTCGTAGGACAATTGTTAATTATCTACTGGTCGAATTAGCCCCGCCATCACGTGTCCGTGTAATATGTGAACGGTTTGTAGTTTTTACCTAGTGCGTTTGGCTCCTCGCATAAATCGGCAATTGAAATTTAATTTAAAAATAAAAACCAGCAACAACAACACGGTCGGGCGACAAAGCGACACGCCTCGCGTTGTTGTTGTTGTCGCGTGTGATTTTTTATTTGGCAGCAACTATTTATTTATTTAGTCAATTTACTTGCAAAAACATAAGTGCTCGCCATAAATTCAAATAAATAATAATTAAAGTGCAAACGCATTGAGAAACAAAGAAGAGCTGGCGATAAAGAATAGAGAGAGAGCAAGCGAGAGAGGGGATAAAAAAAACGAGACGTTCTCTCGCCCTCTCACTCACACCCCCGCGCTTTCTCCACCACCTCCTCACCCCCTCCTTTTTATCACATTTGTTGTTGCTGCCTTATTTGCTGTTTTTTTGTTTTCATCGTTTTTGTTTGCTGCGTCATAAAACGCAATTTTTTAAATTTTGCGTGCGTGTTTCTAGATTTACTGATCGGAATCCAATTCATAAGAAATATACATATAAAAAATATATAATATACAAGTATTAAAAGTCCAGTTAATCTTACATAATTAAGTGTGATTTTAAGCGACCAAAATGCCATTCGATCCGCAAAAATCATTAAAATCTACCTGCTGCTACGAGTGCTAAAAAAATCAAACAAAACCAATTAGAACGGCGAAAAGAGTGCAAAACCAGGAGATTGAGATAAAATCGGCCTAACAGGGATCTAGAAAAAGGACTCGATCGGCTAACCGGAAGCGGAAACGGCAACGGCAAACGGATACGGAAGCTGGCAAGATGGCCGCCGCCCACAGCCACCACAATGCCAATCTGCTCAGCTCGGACATCTCTCGCAGAAATCCGCAGGACGAGTACGAGCTCATCCAGAAGATTGGCTCGGGAACCTACGGCGATGTCTATAAGGTGAGTGAATTAAAAAAAAAAATTGGGCTCCCAGTTTAGCGAGAAAAAAACTTTTGAAAAGCCAGCAAACAAAAGCAATTGAAAGCGTTTGCCTCTGATTTTGGATTTTCTCCGGATTCTCTTAATTTTCATAGTTTTCCCCTTGCAATTTATCCCTGCATTTTGCAGGTCCCAAATTCAATTACTAAAGAATTAATATACGTATGTGAACTTCAAAAAAAGTTTTATATTAATGGTTTCGACCTTGGTGTTTCTAAACCTTTCAAAAATTCAAACTCCAAATTTTTATAAATCATGTACGCTAAAAAGGCTAATGTGTTTTAAAATGTACTTACACATTATAACAAAAATATTAGATAATTATACCATCTGAATGTTGAAAAATTAATTATATTTTAGTTCTGGTTAAGATTACTATTTACAAACTTGACCACATAAACAATGTTTTAAATAGAAAAGAAATGCGGAATGCATTAAATCATGAATGAAGAATGTAAATATATTTGGCTCCAGTACAAGAGTGCATGTGCACCCCTCGACCCCCCTCCACCCACATTCAGACCCTCATTTGTACATCTGTTTGCCACCGCATGCTTCAACCCATTCACCCCTTTTTCAGCGCCCTCTTCCAGTACAAAAATATGCGCAATTTTAGTTCTCCATCTCTTCTCTGCTGGGTCGTTTTTTTTCACTCACAAACTTCCATGTTTACTTTTGCTGTCCGTCGAATGGAAATATGACAAATGCCCCGAAACGCCAGCGAAGTTGCCCTTGGGCGGAGGGCGTGGCACAATGCAATTGTTGTTGCCAGGGGCGGGATTATACGGGAATAAGGGGAGACATTATGGTATTTCTCATCTGCAGGCCAAGGGTTAAGTTCCCTGCTTCCATATGGAATGCCTTTGGGTTCGGGGATTTCCTCAATTCGATTTATTGCGTTCTGGCTGCCAATAAAATCTATAAATTATAAGCCTTTTGCCTGTTTTCTATTTGATTAATTTTGACGAAATTGAAATTGATTTAATTTCGCATTTCTCTATATAGCCATAAAGTTGAAAATTCAATTATTTTATCCATTTTCGGAATGTGAAATTAAGTTACGGCGTTTAATTTGATTTGAAATAAAAATGGTGTTATATGATTTTATTGCAACATAACAAACTACATTTTCAATCGATTTAACAGGTAAACTTATTTAAGAATACATTTTTATAGTTTTGTCCATGGTTTTATGTTTTTTAATTAAGTTATATTTAAATAAAGAGACATGTTTAATTGGCAAACAACAATTTTAATTGTGAACAATAACAGAAACCAAACTTGAATATACAAGGACATTTTGTTTTAAATTTGAATGTCCTGATTTTGGTTTCAAATTATATCTAACTGTTTGTTTTGCGTGGCGCATTTTAATGCTTTTTAAACCAAATATAAATTGGTTTTAAAGGAAAAGTCAGCTGAAAACTCTCAAAGCCATTAGATGAGTGTTTTTATGCCCATTGAATTGGCAGTTGTCTGATAATGGAATTGATTCATTCCCCTCTCTTAAATTTATTCGATAAGCAGCCACGCGCTTGCATTGATTATGGGGATTAGTTTCGAATGTGTTATTTATTTATGTTTGCCCACATCTGGTTTGGGCCCTCCACTCATTTTGCCATCTTATTGTGTCTTTTTTTTTCAGTCTGGTTCTGTTCTGAATCTTATCTCTGTTTCATTCATGGGATGCGTCATGCTATAAGTTCGAGCCCTTGGTTTCGGTTTCAATCTACCATTCCATTTCTACTCTTTCGTTTTGTAGCTTCCTTGACTTTTTACTTCGGTTTTATTTATTTTCACATCAAGGTGTTTGCTTGTCAGGGGAATTTATGATTCCACACAACTAGCGGGATGGCATTCCGATTTTGTTTACAAAAGTTTGCCAAATAAAAACCAATTAGTTTTGGAATAATTCCCAGTTCGGTTTCTCACTTTGTTTACACTAAGTTTTGGTTAAACCATAATAACATATTGAGCAATTGAAGTGCAGGGCAATCGAATAATTATCGTTTCGTTCTCGCTTTCCCCCTTTTTGCAACTTGTTTCGCGATATCAATTTACAATAGAAATAATAACAGCAAAATGAACAACAATACGCCCTGTTGACAGGCTATTATGAATGGAATTGGGTTTCCAGTGCTCCAATTTGCTTTTCTTCCCCTCCGTCATATGTTCCCCGTGTTGGCCACCACTCATTGATTCTTATTAGTGGCACAATTAACCAAAAATTAAGTGAAGCACCAGCAAAAATAAATGCACACTTGAGGAATTTTATAAATTATATTCTTTTTTTTAAAGAAATTTATAGAGATTTTCACATATATTTTGATTTAGTATACTCACTTCAAATATAAGATTAATTTTAAGTTCAATTTAATGAAATTCACATACATGGGATTAATATAACTATTTACTGCATTTATAAAGAATTTCTTGAATCATGTTATGAATAATTGTGTATATTTCTGGAGAGGTTTTTGACAAATTTTGCTTAAAATTATTAAAACGTCTTAAAATATAACACTAAAGAAGTATATACAATTTGTAAGCTAGTTCAATCACATTTAACTTCCCTTGCTAATAAAAAATTTATTTTACACATTCTAAAAATGCATTTCTTCAGAAGTTGATTGTTTCCTATGATATCTTAAAAAAATATATGTTTTGAGTTTTCGGGGTTGTAAACTTTTTTCACTAAGTTTTTTATTATCCATTGTGTACATATAATGACACAGTTTTCTAACATCCATTTTGTACATAATATTACTGAATTACGTATTGCTAGATGGTAATAACTAGGCCAAATTAGCTATCGCCTTTGAGATCTTCTTGCTTATTTAGTCATATTTCCTATATCATGTTCTAATTTTTATTTCTCTGCGGGAGAACTAGAAGGAAAATAAACGGCACCTGACAAGGTGGGTGGGAAAACTTAGGAGAGAAAAACTTGAGGAAAACGGAGTGAGGGGAGGGCACCGTTGCACGGGGTTTTCATTACCGGAAATTCGAGAGCGAAACGCAAGTACAGAAAAGAAAATAAAAGAAATATGGAATAAGTGAACTCTGTGCTTTTCAGGCGCACAAAAGGAAAAGTGCCAGGTTACCTAGCGTTATGCAATGAAAACTGGCACAAATACTAGTGCATAGACGCATACATATTTTATGCGTACGTTTGCCTCTGTGTGCGTTTCGTATCTGTGTGTGTAAGTGTGTGTGATTGCCTTTGCCAGGCACTTGACTTCGCCATACAATGTTGTCCATTGTAGTTGTAGTTGCCTGCCACACTTTAACAATCATCCTCGTCATTGTTGTTGCTGGTTTTTATTTTGTTTTGGTGTTTTGCCTTTTGTTATTGTTGTGCACGCAACACGCATGAAAACATGAAAAAATTGGCGCAAAGCTCTCAACGACAGTGGGTGGATGGGTGCTGTTTTTTGTGGGGTTGGGCGTTGGGTTAGGGAAAATTACTAGGGAAAAGAGCGAAATGAAGTGAATTTGAAGCAGCGCATCTGAAGATGTGGAAAAGGGGCTAAGAGTGGTCAGGGGGTGGATAAGGAGGCAGTGGGCGCCTAAGGAGGTCACGTAGCCAACGCATGTGTGTGGGCGTGGCTCTATGCGTTCTGTCTGTCTGCCAGTGTGTGTTTATGTTTGCTGATTTGCTGCTTGTTTGGTTTCGGTTTTCACACAAATTGCAATTGCAATTGCTGCTAAACATAAAGCTCAGCTCCACTCCACTCCCTTCCTTTGCCAAAAATCTTGCAGTTTGCCATTGTTTCTCTGCTGAATTTTCAACCCGAATCGCAGCGAAATCATTTGCGCTATAAACCCAAAAACTTTGTCATCCTAGACAACAAACAAAAAGCATAGACATAAAGCGAAAAAGGGGAGAAAAAGAGTGGGGCGAAAAGAAACTGAAACCAAGACTAGCCGAAAAATGTTTGCCTTGAACTAGGCGATGGGGAAAACAAAGCAAAACCAAAGCCAAAGTAAATAGAAAATGTCAAAGGGTTTTCCCCCCGATTCACTTTGGCTTTAGCTTTAGCAAAAACCCAAAGATCGTCTGCATTTTGGTGGGTCTAATATGCAAATGGATCTTGACACGCCCACTGCCAATGGGCGGAAAGCAAACAACCAGCAGGGAGACAGATTCAACGCCATCACCGCATTTAAATGTTAACTGGCAAAACGCACACAACGCAGAACTTTTCCTAGAAAATAAATAAAACAATGGTCCACTCGAAGGAATTTTTTTCGTAAAATAAATAGATTTAATGCCTTATGCAAGGGTATAACGAAACCAAAGATTTAAGATAGGCTTAAGTTTTATTTAAATAGGTATTTTATTCTTCCAGCTTTAAAAAAACATGAATTTAATTAAACACTGTTGAAATCATTTTAAAAATCTTGTATAATATAGTTTCTTTTAACTGATATGAGTATTTTTGGACCAATCAAACATTTGTAGAGATGTTTTTAAAGGCTAAAATACTTTGCGACTTACTTTTAAAATTGTACTGCTTTTGGAATTAGTCTGTTCTTGAGTTTAAATGTTGATTTCAATAAATATTAATATTTTGATTTATTTAGGACTAAGTTTTTTTGTTTCAGATCGACAATTTAATTATAAACTATAAAATCTCCTTTCTTTCTTCTGAATATTTTCCCAGATTTGTAAGGACTATTCTCGCAGTGTGGGGTCGTAGACAGAGTTAGGTCGCAACGGCAACCCTTAATTTAGCAACAACAAAGGGCCAGAACAAAACAAGTGACGATTGGGTTGTTAGCGGGGGCTGAGGACCGGGAAAGTCAGGCGGTAGCAGTGTCGGATAAGAGGAAGGGAAGTGCAAAGGGTCGCCATGTTGACCCAATTCCGCCGTGGCAATAATTTGCACGTCTTAAACGGACGGCAAGGGGGAAAAGGAGAGTTACTGGGAACAGTTGTGGGTGGGAAATGAGTAACGCTGGGGGTATTTAGAGGCCAGTTCTGCCCGTCGACTGTTGCAATGCTTTGTTGGCTTGCGGCTGCATTCTATCTCACTCTTATATACCCTCCTGCTCCTGTTATACATCCTGCCCATCCTCTCCCCTTACCAATAACAAATATGACAACAACAAAGCATACAACAATTGCTCTATGTTGGCCAGTGAAATCGAGTTAACTGTCGATACTAGCAGTGTGTATTCCATGTTCGCTCATTAGCCTGTTCACTGACTTTCGGACATAAGCAGATATTGATTGCGACACTGAGAGCAAATGGATCTAGAAATTGGGTAAATTATGAAACCATTATCAAAAATAGTTTACACGAGCCAAATGATCTATTCATTTTTATTTTAGATGTTAAAAGGCAACCTTGTAAGTGGTCTTGTAAACATCCAAAATACGGTCTTGGGAATCTATTTGGTTTCCGAGTTAAACATTGATTGACGAAATCTATTTTTTCGGTATTTCTAAATCAATGATTAGATATATGGTTTCAATTAAAACGCCAAATAAAATTATCAAGCTTAAAATGGTTTTGTTTGCCTAAGTTTTTATATAAAACAAAAACATCTTTAAAACACATGGTTTTCAAAATCTTTGTAATGGCCTTTCTCAATATTAAATGTTGCAGTCATTCCTAAAAGTGCGTTTTTTGTTGATGATATCTATACAAAAACAATTAAATTACTTTAAACTAAATAAAATCGAATTATTGAAATTTTAAAAGCTTAGTCGTTTGCCCATTTTGTGCCTTTTTTATACCCTTGCAGAGGGTATTATAATTTTGGTCAGAAGTTTGTAACGCAGTGAAGGAGACGTTTCCGACCCCATAAAGTATATATATTCTTGATCAGGATCAATAGGGGAGTCGATATAGCCATGTCCGTCTGTCCGTCTGTCCGTCTGTCCGTCTGTCCGTCCGTCCGTCTGTCCGTCTGTCCGTCTGTTTCAATACCGTTTGCGAGCTCAGTTTAAAAGCTAGCGATCTGAAACTTTCACAATCGTCCTAAAACATGTGTACGCAGATCAAGTTTGAAAATCGCCCCGATCGGACGTCTATATCCTATAGCTGCCATAGGAACAATTGGATATATCTTGCAAGAATTTATGATATTTCGCGCAGTGTAAAAGCTATTGACATTAATCTTTACAAATCGTATTTTTTTATGCATACCTTGATCAGGGTAAAAGCGCGTGACGATCGGACGTCTATATCCTATAGCTCCCATAGGAACAAAAGGGTAAAATCGGTTAATATTTAATGATTTTTAGATACATTGATCAAGGTGAAGGCGCGTGCCGATCGGACGTCTATATCCTATAGCCCCCATAGGAACAATAGGGTGAAATCGGTCCAAATTTGATGATTATCAGAATATTTCGCGAAGTGTGTAAGCTACTATCATAAATTTTTCCAATTCTTATTTATTTACGCATATCTTGATTAGGGTAAAAGCGCTTGCCGCTCGGAAGTCTATATCTTAAAGGAGATAGGAAAAATTAATTAATTTATTTTAAGGCTGCGAAAGTATCCCTTTTTTTCTATTTGTATATGACATTTTTGCAGTATAAAAGCAATTAACTTGAAACGATGCAAATCTAGTTTACTTATGTATACCTTATTCCTTTCACTACTTTTTCACTTTTAGCAATTTCGGCAAAGTCTGCAAGGGTATTAAAACTTCGGCTTGCCGAAGTTAGCTTCCGTCCTCGTTTAACATAAATCGTTTACCCACCCCTTAAAAATCGTTATTTCGAAAAATACAAAAATGACTATGTGGGCAAAGATTTTTGCTATTTTACAAGAGTTTGCCAAACCTTTTTGTTTTCATAACAAATTTTTTTTTTTAATTGTTACTTTTTAAGAGGTTGGAAAATATAGTATTTTTTTTTCCAAATAACTATTTTTAAGAAGTCAATAGTTTTTTTCTTGAGAAAAATATAATAAAAATTGCATATTGGCATTAGTTTTTATTTATTTTTTTATTTCTAAAAGATAGGAAACCGTGGGCAATCGATTTTCTTGTGATAACAAAAAGTCAAATTTTATGTTTTCGAAAATTTTCGAAGATTCCATATTTTGGAAACCAAAGGCGTGCAACAAAAATGTATTTGGTGGGCAAAAATGGCACACGATTAGGCTTTTCAAATTTAAAAAATTCGATTTTAGTCCACCCAACTTCTTTAAACTTAAAAATTATATTTTAAATTAGATTATAGCCAGCGGAAGTGAGCCGAATAAAACCCAAAATTGCCAGTTCTGATTATAACTGCCATTTTCAATTGCGTTGTTTAGGTGCGGAGGTGGAAGTAACGTAACTTAATTGAGTTAGAGCTCAACACGGTTAATGGTGTTGGGGAGAATTAGGCAACCGGATCAGAAATAGGAACAGGAATAGCAACAATTTGGCGCAATTAGCAGGAACAGAGCCCACAGGGACACGTGCCCTGGCCCCCTTACACTACTCACCCACTCCTCTGTTTTTCCGAGGAAAATCCCAGCAGAGCCAGCAGACCAGACGGAAACCCCTTTGCTTCATTCCCCGAATTTATCTGGGATCCTTTCATGCCTAAACTAATCCACTTGCCAAATCAACTCAAATGCACGAAATTTAAATAAAAACCCAACTCCAGGGAACCCTAAATTCGTCCCTTTTTTTCGTTCCCCGCAAAACCCAGAAATCCCAGTTGTGCAAATATTGGGACTGTCTGTTGGGGGAGCCACATCCCCCCTTTCCCGCTCTCTATTATCCTTTCGCTTTAAAACATATCAGAAATATTGCACGGATCCCCCGCCCACTTTTCACCGACATCAGCAGACGTCCCCAAAGTCGAATAAAAAAGCACAAAATAAAAGGGAATCCAACTCTAAATCGGAATTTTTTTGTTGTTTTTATACTTTCCTTTGCCGTGTTTAAATTTGGGCTTGCTGCGATGGGCGAGGGTCAAAATGGGGGGTTGTGAAACGTTGGAAAAGGGTCAGTCGTAGGCAGACACTTGTCTGTTGTGGGCGTGACCGTGGGGCGAATGCTCTTTCCTGAGTTTTGCTGTTTTGGAACTTGTCACTTGTCCAGGAAAAGGAGAAACACCAAGGCTTGCTCTGGCACTGGGCCTAGGAAGTGGCAGCTGCTGCTGGCTAATTTCCCCACTGTTCTTTCCTTAACTGTGCCTGCTTTTGCGCTTTTTATTGGTTACACGGAGAAAAAAAATTCTAAAAAAAAGTGCCATTAGATTTTCATTTTTAATTAAAAAATATATATTTTCAAATTTTTTTTTAGCTAGCCCGACTGTAAAGTAATATAAATAACCGATTTGAATACTGATATTTTTAAAACCTTTAGGTTTTTTCTTTTGTTTGGATTGTGGCAGATTCGTTTTTTACTCTGCATGCCCTTTGATTTTGTGTTTGACCCTGGAGCCTGTGCAACGTCTAAGTGTCACCATTCATCTTGCTCCAAATATCCCTCCAGTCGAGAAGATAGCAGACAGGGGTGATTCTTTCGCCACCATGCGGTTTCTTTAGTTTTTCTCTTCATTTCCTTGCTCATTTCCGTTTGACATTTTCCTTGAATATTGAGCAGCTTCTTCACTCACTCTTCGCTTTATCCGATGGAGAAGTCTCAAGCGCAGTTCCATCAATTGGATGTATGCCAGGGAGCTGGAAAAACTTGGAGAATGGTCAGAGCTAGAGGAAGTGTTTACAACATTTCCAGCTCGTTATTTGGCCAATTTCGTATAGGATTTAGCCAGGCGTCCTTCTGCAGCTATCCCCCTCTTCTTAGTTTGAATGTACTTAGTCGGTATGTAACATGCACATGTGCATATGGGCTCAAGTGTGTGTGAGGCTGCCTAAAACTTTGTCCTTCATTATAACTTCTCCTTGTCGCTCTAGCCCACTTGCTCAACTTTGTAACGTCAGAGTTTGCCATATTAAAATCATCATTAGCGGCGTCCAAACCACCAACATATATAAGAAGCTAAGTAAGAATAAATTGAGGCAGAAATAAAACGGGTGAATATTTCACGCATGCCGTCATAAACTTGAGCCGAGTGGGCGTGGCAGCAGCCTACACCCATTTTTTGAACTGCCAGCGCTGCGCAGCCGCCAAAGAGTTGCAAAGTTGCAGTGGCAGCTAAAAAAACAACTGCAACTGAAACTTAAAGTCAAGCGAAAGATGAAAAAGAGAGCTATCGATGTCGCGATGAATGTTGTCCCATTTTCCCCTTCTCGCTTCTGGCATTTCTCGAAGTTCAATGGACTGCTACACAGTGCAAAAATATTAATAGCAATAATAATGTGATTATTATTCGCAGACTGCGATTGACTGAATTAAATATTATTCTATAATAATATAAAATTAAATAAAAAGAAAGGGACCAGGGTTTACCAGGTCTAATAAATATGCCCAATAAAGTAAATATAGTGAATAAAAAATTGTTGAACGAAAAACCGATTTGACTTCTTTGTATGTAGTGGCTAAAAATAGTAATCCCCAGGCAAGTGACAATTGTTGCTGCTGTTGCTGTGAATAAGTTGAGATGAAATCTTTGGCATCTAAATTTGCATTCAATTTTTGCCACTTGAAAAAGTTGACTTTCCCGCATTTACCCTCCTACATTGCTGCTCCCTGCGGCCAGCGAGAGATGATTAAAAACTTGTAGAATTATGCAAGTAAAATGAGCTACTTAACGAGGTGAGGTTGGGTCAGCGGGTACTCCTGCACCCTAGTAATCGCCGAACCAAAGTTGACCTGCTGCTTGCTGTTTTTGTTGTTTTGCATAATTCCATTAGCAGCCGAAAGTTGCTGCGGGAGTCGGAAAAGTTAGCAGCCCAAACTAATTCCCATTAAAATGTGTAATTCCAATTTACGGTGAGCAAAGGCAGTACTTGTGGTTCTGGAGAAGTGCATAAACAAGCGCCAAAACACAAAACCGGGAAAAACCGGGTTTGTTGGGGTGGTGCAATCATAAGGGCACTAAGCCATCGATTCGAAAGACTCTCGGGTTGCCTAGCAGCTGTGTGTCTAATTAGGGAATTTCGAGTTCATCTCTCATCAGAGGCTCAAGTTAAACCGCATCCACTCATAATTTCCATCAGGCAGTAAGGTCATAATAATGATAACCACCAGGATGCTGGAGGTCGCCCAAGCAGTTGACAAAATACTCAAAATATACAAAAAAATAATGATAAACTTTAAAGTAATTTGCATAAACGGCGAGAACTCTGCAGGCTCAGAGCATAATTAATGAGTGACGAAATCCCAAAGTGCGGTGGATAGAGAAAAACAAAGTGAGGCGGAGAAATTCTGGAATGAGCGTTAACCGCACAACACTAAACTGACTTTAATTGAGGGAGACATGACGAAATTATTAAAATTATTATGACAGGCCGCAAAGAGAAGGAGAGAAAAGGAGCCGATCCAGAAGCGTGACGAAATTGTTGACAAGCTCGGAATGGAAGATAGAGAGAGACAGGCAATGAGAATAAGAGTAGTAGACACAGAAACACAATTAAGGGAAATATGTAATTGCGCTTGAAATAAAGTTTTTTCCTGGGTTCAGAGAAGGCAGAATTATAGAAACAGAATAGGAAATGCTCCCAAAGTTTCCATATGTGTGTATGCTTTCTGAGTTGATTTTACAGAAGAAGAAAATACTATGACAATTCCGTAATATAATAGTGTACTATTAAAACATTATATGTATATGAAATTTCCTCAAAATAATGTATGTTCTATATTCGACGCATGGAAATTGATGATAGAGTTTGACTTTTTACTAAAAGAAAAGCAGTTCCATGTCTGTTTCTTGTTTTTTGTGTATTTTCATGAAATTGCATCTAAATACTATATAAAAGTTTGTACTTAATCCTGTGATACGATGAAACATTAAAATTTAGTTTTCTCTGTATGTTTGTAGTAGCAATTAGTTAATGGAGTTTGCCTGAAGACCCAAGCCAGTTTCGGTACTTTAAAGCTTACTTTTTTGTTATTCGTTCTTTGCTTTTTTTAATGTGCGTCAAAAGTAAAACAGAAGTGGAAAACAACTGGGAATGGCCATTAATGGGTGATAAAGGGGGGGAAATATGTATGATGGGTAACACATTTGCTGGCCAAATTGACAAACAAGTCAAAGCCGAGGAATAAGAACCATAAAAGCAATACCATAAAGAGCAGAAAGGGGAAAAAGAAAAAAAGTTGAAAACAAATGATAGGGTAAAGTTGGTAAATATGAAATGCGAGAAAAAAATATGATAAAAATGAAGTAGTCACTAAGAGCTAGAAATCACAATAGCAACAAAGAAGAACAAGGCAGAAAAAAAAGAATAAGCAGCAGACAAGAAGTGAAATGAGCCAAAGGAAACTTCAAGTCAAATAAAAAGTCTTTAGCAACGCTTTTGCCTCATCTAATAATTTATGTGCCTTTGTCTGCGACCATCGAGGGGGTTTCCCCCATTTCCCTCTTTCTCTCTGTTGGATTGAGTTTTCCATGGGTCCATAATGAACATTGTTTGCCTCAAGTTCAAAGTTTGCGCCAGGGAAATGCGCTTCATTAAATCGAAAGAGAGGACAAAGAGGAAGGAGGAGGAGTCTTCGGGAGGGGTCTGAAAAAATACTTAATTTAAAGTTTTGCTATTTTATAAATATTCTACTTTCGCCGGCGTCCTTTGTGTCTGTTTCTTTTTTTTATCCAAAGGAAATACTTTTTAGACTTTTATCTTTTAAGAAAATGAGGAAGACTCAATGCTAGGTAGTGACCTTGAGATGAAGCCGGGTTCAACTGAAAGATATATTGTGTGAACAGAGCAGCTCTAGGCAATCCACACTGATGACAGATGACGACCAGTGAGCGTTAAATGATGATGAAGCGGCCCCGAAGCGGAGCTTTATTCGAAAGTCGCGCCTCTGCGTGAAAAGCTGAGTTTTCCCCAGTTTTCGCTCACCCCCCTTCGTTTGATTTATGCCCTCAACTGCGCCGAACAGCTTGATGAAGTTCCTTTTCCAAAACATTACGTAATTTAATGCAAGCCCCAAACTGTTGTCAAATATTTCACGTTGCAAGCAACCATAATAACGTTTCTCGTTTTTGGCTGCCGAAAATTCCTGCAGGAAGAAAAAATGCAGAGTGGAAACCGCTGACCAATATTTTACAAACAATGCCGAAACAAAAGCGAGCAGTTGCCGACGGGTGGAAATGAAAAAGGGAATTTCCATCAGAGCTGCAGGAGGCGCCCAACCGCAGTTACTGTGTTTTCCTCTTTTCCAACTCCCACAGCGGAGAATCCCTCAATTATGCAATTTTATATTTTTCAGCAAATTGAAACCGAACTTCCATCTCTCTTTTTTTGCTGGCCCAATTTTTAGCACAACTCCAGGCTTCTATGGCAGGTGGAAAATGTTTTCTGATTTCTATTTTCCTTTTCTCTGCCACCACTTCCGGGATGGAAAAACATTTTTGGTTGCTTCTCAATAAGGTACATATTGTTCGTCCTCAATCTTCGAGCCTCGATTGCTAATCTCGTAAATAAATGTTTTCCTTTTTGCAGCAGGTAAGCTGTCCGCTTTTCTCTATTCAAGTTGCAAATCAATTTCCCTCCTATCGCCCTCTGTTATCAATTCCGGCCAAAAACTAGAATTGGTATCCACACAGGCAAAAAATGATCAATATTTGTTACCAAGTGGGTGGTTTTTACTTATCAAAAAACATTTATAGCGCTTAGATATTTTCTTTTATATCAATGATAACGAGTTTCTATTGAAAATGGACTACCAAATTAATGTACTTAGACCTGTGTTGATTGTGAAAAAACTATTGTTTATTTATGGAATATACTTGATGGCAATGCATTGACTATTTAAATTAAAGTAATTTAACAGCTAGGCAAAAATGCCTTGGTATCACTCTAATACGTGTTTTATTGACTTGTATGCACTTTTTGGAGATATTATTTATTAAGCATCAATATGCAAAAAGCTGCATGATTTTGATTAGTTTTTTTTTAGTGTGCAATTTTCGAAATGGAAAATAATTGCCTGCCACATCTGTCCCCTTTCCATATTTCCGGAACATAAATTTTAAAAGCGAGAGAAATTTTTAACTGGCTATATAGACTTCCTCCCGTTCATTTATTTGTTGTGGCGCCAAAAGTAAATAATAAAATGGAAAATCTTATGAAAATAGTGCCAATGGAGGGGAAGTTCTGGATTTGTGTTAAGCACTTGCCACTTCATGCCGTCGGAGCTGATAAATATTCTGGAAAATAGTTGCGGGCGGAGCGGATGGCGAACTTTGTTCTGGGCAAATGAAAAGTTTTCAAATTCTCCTTGGGCTTAATCTTGAATTATGAGTCGGAGGCACTTTCAATGAATTTATGGCAGCCGAGAACTGTTTGCTGTCTTAAAACGCAATAACCGTTAAGAACATCGGCTTCCCCTTACCCTTTTTCCGCTCCCTAACGCATTTTGTTAGCTCACAAATGCTTGGCACGTTGGTCAAATGGTCACGTTTCGTTTGCCAGAGAAGCCGGCGGCAAGTGACAAACAGGTGAGTGGGCGGAGCAGGTGGAAATGGGGGTGGTGGTGCCTCGTTTCGAATGTGATTGATGAGAGGAGGAAGACGGAGAGTGATAAAAGTTGACATTCGACAGGTGTGCAAAGCGAAAGGGAATGACAAAACGCATGTAAAATGAAGAAACAAGTCGCATTTTCCTACCGAAAGATAGACGTAAAGCGATAGCAACAGAAATGGCCCGTCAATTTATGAAAAACAATTTTTTTTTTTCGGTAGAAAGAATTCTTAAAGAAAAATAATTTACCCTTAAAATGGTAAATATAATAACTACTTCTACGTTTTCTTGGAAGACTGTGGACTTTAAGGCTAGATGTCATATTAAACTATCGAATATATTATACGATTTGTATTAAGTATGTTTTAGTAACGCTCTCACCTCTAATAGCGATGGCAAAGCCAACAAAGCAACAACAATTAGCGTTGCTGCCTTGATGTTATCTGTTACTGTCTGTATGGGTACTTATACTTATAGTACAGGCGGGTGCACACGCATGAACATTCACACATGGCCTGGCAAACGGGCCCGAAAGTGTGCCATTGGCATTCCCAGTTTATGCTCGGCACCCGCCACTCCGCCCAATCCTCCCTCCGTGCCCCAGAGCACCCTCCTCGAATGTTATCGCTTGGCATATTAAGCCAGGGAGCAAGAACCGTGCTTGAAATTCATTCATTTGCTCATTCACTCGCTCCAGCCATTGAGTCACCGCTTACTTGGGAGCTTGCATCAAACACGGAAATTAGCATACGATCAAGGGTGGGCGGTGATGGGGCTGGAGACGGTGATGATGATGTTGACAAAACAACGTTTGCCATTTATATAACCATGCTTTAATTGCGCTGCGTCTGCCACACGAGGCGTATACGCAACTTTAATGCGCCCTGTTGCCCGAGAGATGAAACAAACTCTTTGTTCGTTGCTTATGTCACATCTTGATTCCCTGGCAGTTTAATGTCCAGTTTGCTAAGCCGATTATGGTTTATTGATGACTACAAATCTTTGCCGGCAACTTCCGGCCTAGATCTATTATCCTTCCTGTGCGTGTAAGTCCATCACTGACACCCGCTCAGGGAAATCAATTCAATTTGTTATGCTAAACGTATGGTATGCATTTTGTTCATCTATTTACACCGGAAAGTAAATAGAAGTGTACTTTCAACAAACCGTGTTGGGCATAATAATAATGAACGATATTAATCTATATTGTTAAGAGGAAAGACGATTTGAATAGACATAATAATGGTTGACTGAAGTCCATTTAATTTGTTAAAAGTGGTACACAAGCTTCTTTACTCATTTTTCTTTAACTACTTAGATACATTTTAAGGATTTGTGTTGCTTTTACAATCTTTTTTTCAGCCAATATGGAACATGCATATTCCACAGCTTCACCCAGCCTTGCTCTGTGGCAATTTGCGAAAATATCTTGAGGTGAAAGGTTCGGATTTATTCAGCGTGACAAAGTTCGTAGTGCAAAAAGTGAATTTGGGAAATTTTCTGGATTTTCTTACCACTCCATTCCAAAGCGGGCATGTTAATGTAACGGACGAGGACAAGGACCTTTCACCCCTTTGCATGCATGTTGCCAAAGGCCAAGCGGCACCCAAATGAGATTCCTTACATCCCCCAACGCCACACCTGGCTGGGGTTACCTTTTTTACACGTGTCTCCTGTCAAGTGCAGAGGGGGGACATCGACAGGAGGGTCCTTCAGCCCCTTGAATATTTGTACCCAACTTGTTAATATTTCGACAACGTTTCGGGGCCTGTGAATTGAATGGAGTGGGTGGGTGGCTTTTGGGCCTGCCATCCCTCTCGCAGGACATTGAAAATTGTGTTAGTCCTTTTTTGCAGTTGAACTTTTCAATTTGATTGCCAAACGAAAGGCGTTAAACGGGTCCAAGAGCAGGTGGGCGCGCCCCGATGACTAAAAGTAATTAAAGTATTTTCCCAGGTCGCTACACAAAAAGGGGGGATGGGTGAAATGGGCGGGGGAAAATGGCCGGGAAAAGCTCGCAGCTGCTGCAAATGATATTCAATTTGTAGAAAATGTTTTCTAGGCTGGTGGAATCAAAACAACAAAATGAGAACTAGGCTAACAGAAAAACAGGCTGTAAGTGAGGGGGCGGAAAACATAATATGCATAAAGCCAATGGCCCGAAGAGTGGGACAGCGATAGTGGGCTGCTTTGATGGCTCCATTCTAGCTTCCAGCTTGTATTTGTAGCTGTTCTCTGGGAAACTTTTTCAGGAGGAGCAAAAACTTTGCCCAGCACTTGAATGTATCTGTAGTTTTTTTTTTCCTTTTTGCTGCTACCTTACCTTGAAACTCAAAATAGGAAAGGAGAGGCTTCGTAACACAACAAGGAAAACTAAATAAAAATTCTGTTAGCTCAAATAGAATTTCCTTTCTCTATATGTACCATATTTTCCGTTCACATATAATACATTCAAATTTAGAACTTAAATTACGTTTTTATGATGTTTTATTTTAATTGACAAATTTAAGTATACAACTTTTTAAAATATAGAAAAGCAAATCACCATGAGTAGTCGTTTCTCTCTTAAAATAAAAACTTCTTAATTTTTATTCAAGTTACCCAATCTGTTTAAGTACCTGATTATTTTTCTTTGTGTGCAATAGTCCGATGAATGCAATTTGGTAAAGTGTGCGGGCAAGTTGATACTTTTTGGAGCTGGCTTACGGATGATAGATGATAGGAGCCGGAAAAATGAAACGGAAACTGAGCAGAGCTGGGCACTGGGATTAGTTTTGGCTAATTGAATTGTGCGTTGCAGGTTGGACAGGTAAAGTTGATGGCGGAGTAAAGAAGCAAAGCACTCCGGCCGATTTTATTCCAGCTTCGAGGGACAACGGTTGTCTGTAAGGGATTCCTGAATTTCCTAGACTCTTTTCACTTTGCCTCACATTTTTGATGCCCCGACAAAGTTAGTTGTATGCGTGTGACCCTTTTGCTAATCGTTTATTTACGAGTCCATGCCGGAGCCGGAAAAGCGTGTCTGGGCCTTTGAGCCAGGCAATTAATAAAACATGAACTCAATTAGTTTAAAAGGCTCACCATGATCGAAAGCCGTAAGCCAGCAAAACATGGGGCCACCAGAAACGTTGACAAATTGCACGGCAGCAAGAAGAGGCAGATAAAGAGAGTTCAATTAAAAAGTCGCCGCGAGATCCTTTCATCGAACTCATTACTGCTCGCTTCTTGTGCTTCACTTTCCATTTCCGCCGTGCAATTTCCCCCTCCTGCCCTCTTTCTGGGGCAATTAGGGAGCGCATGAGCTTGTGGCCAGCCCCGAAGTCCTTTTACTGACCATGTCCTCACAAAGACCAAAGACAGAAAGAGAGAGAATGGTTGGAAAATCCTTCATAGCCGAAATTAATTTACTCCTCTTGCACTTTTCCCTTTCCCATTTTTGTTTCGTTTAGGTTTCCGCCCTGCTTTTTTTGACTGGTATGTTTTCCTTCCTTCGAATCGCTTTTCCACAATTTGCCACAAATTTCCCTGTTGATTCTAGGAAAACTCATTGAGGGAAAAAACGACATCTTAGGTCAAGAATTTAATTCTTGATTTAAGATTGTTTTGTTCTAATTCTTTAAATTGGATTTTAATCATTTATGTGGGAATTTTTTATTTTCTAAAATGTGGCTTTGAATTGTTGTTCAAATCCTTTTCTCGTTAGTACTGCTAAATTTGAAATAAAAATTAAAATATGTGCTTTAGCTAAGAAAAGCTTCCCACTGTTTCCTGTTGAATTTCAAGTGCAATACTTTTATTTATTGTATGATATGCACTTTGATTTCAAGGCAGCTTTGTACAGACTTTTCATTTTAAGTCTGCAACTATTTTTACGTATATTTTTTTTCTCTGTGTAAAGAAACATTGCATACATGAATTAAAACCGGCATAGATTTGATTTTCATGAAATCTAGGCTTGCTTTGATGCAAAAAAAAGTTACGCTCATTGAATTTTAAATTTGGTTTAATTAAATCTGCAACTTTTCGGGGCCCATTTGAACAGTCTGACCTAATCGGCTGGCGAGGCTGGCGGCCGAAGACTCTACGCTGGTTGCGCTAATTGGGAAAATCGGCTCAGCAAAGTTTGTCCGGCTCAAAGGTATAATTTGATTGATGCGACTCCTGATCCAAGGATCCAAGAGCTCCGTCCGTCCGCCCATCAAAGCGAACGCCCCCAGGCGGAAGCGTAAGTTTTAATTGCCAGTCCGGACAGTTGGTGGCCGTAAATCAGGGTACGGGGTCCAAACATCATGCGAGCTGCTTACCACTAGGTTGCATAATTTACGAGCTCTGAGGGTTGGCTTAAAAAACCAAGGAAATGCTAAAATCGATAGAGAAAGAAATGGTAGAGAAGCTCTACCACTCTTCGGGGCCCCTAACAAAATGGGTTAGAACGGAACTGTATTAATAACGCAAACGAAGCTCCCCGCCAGACAAGCGGCAGAAAATGGAACAGGAAATGCGCGTCCTGCTGGCCAGGAAGGTAATTTTGCACGCAAGCCCAGCTCCGAATGCCAATAACAATGAAGGCACCAGAGCAGCAAAAACAGCAGTCTGGAAAAGCAGCCCGCTAATGGGTACAATACTCAGAAAAAATATATAAGCTGTAACTGAATAATATCCGAATAAACCAGAAGCCATCTATTAAATATGGGTTTGGAAAAACATTAAATACAAAGAACGAAAACGAGATATTTACTAACTTATTTTCAACTTCTATAAGGGATCGTAAAACCAATAATAAAAAGATTTTATGAGGTTTTATTAATTTGTATACAAATTAGCAATACAAAATGTATGTTTGGTCTCTTGACTTTTGTTAAACACATTAAACACATATTTTGTCTGTGTAGAGTTGCAAAATGAAATCGGAACTGTGGGTGGTTAGAACATTGCTGACTGGGACTTGAAACTTTTTACTCCTCTAATTGATGGCAGGGACGATGAACTCCTACAAAGTACAATGGATCCTGAAAGTACATTAAGCGGTTGGCAAGCATTGCAGTCTTAAGTGATCCATTACTCGAAAGATGATGCTTCCCTCAAATTTTGCAGATATATTAGCGTTCTTGCTCTCATCTTTTATTTGCCATTGGCAACAATCGAGAAACTTTTGCATTGCAGTTTTGGCGGGTGCTAAAAGTTTTCAATCTTTGTTTTATTTTTTTTGGGGTGGCTCTAAAATCGTTCTGGAAGTTGCCAAGTCCCAATGTAATTAAGTGCGACACTTTAGTCCCTATTTCGACGGCGCTGTTCTAATTTCGCCACAAAATAACTTTATTTACATGTGTCTGCGTGTGTGATTTGTCATCATTTGCGAGATAGAGAAAAGGGAGAGAGAAAAGGAGGGGAAAGTCAGTCAACTTCTGTCTGTCTGTTCTGCGGTGGCGTTAGTTCTTTGTTTGAGCTGGGTTTCCACATCCCATCTTCCATTCCTCGAAATTGGTTGGCTTTTCACAATGGCTGGTATTCCCGTTTGTGGACACTTTTAAATGACATTTTTGCGTAGTTTTCCGCTGTCCAATTCCCGCTGTCCATTTCATTTAAAACCGAGTTTTTCAGCTTTGTTCGCTTTAGTTTCTTTTTTTGTGGATAGTTTTGATCCGTTTGCATGGCCATTTGTACTAATTTTCCGATTGTTTGAAAACTAGGCACACACGCCTGAGGTGCTCGCGTGAGCGAACTGTCATTAAAGCTTGCAAAGCGTTTTCTTTAACTTCATTCTAACTTTATTCCTTAATTGCAAGCATTCCCCGCTCTAATTTTAGCACATATTGTCACGATCATGTCGTGACACAAAATCACGAGCTCATTTCTAGCTAACATAGAAACAGGATGTCCCCCATTGGGTGTTGCTTACTTTGGGGTGAACAAGTTTCTGCGGTTTTCCCCCTTTGTACCCTTTATTTTAACGTATATTGAAATTGAGGCTAGTTTTTGTTGTCGTCTGGGAGCATTTGTGGTGCTATTGTTGTTCTTGTTTCTATTCCTGCTACCGACCGATAAGACAATTTAAAGTTTTTAAGTGGTTTAAGTGGCGCTCCCTGGAGCATCGATTAGGATAAAGTACTACCAAAAAATGGAAGAACGCATGGCATTCATGGAACTCGTAATCAGTTGAGGCTCAGCATATGGCGAGCAATTCGAGAAATTCGTTCAAACAAATAGCGGGCAAAAAAGAGCCAAGAATTTATCTGAACTCCCGCTCCGTTGTGATTCGTTTTCCTCTTTTTTTCCACTCATCCAAAAATAAAATGCGCACAGCGTAAACAAACAGTTGGTTGTGCCTCAATGTTTTTTTTTTATTCCAAGAGGGGAGTCTACGGAATAAAATTTGTTTATATTGAAACCAAAGCGAGAAAAATATGCAAAAGGTCGATGGGCTATATGTCTATGTGTGTGCTTGATGGATGAGAAAAAGGGGGAACATATTCAGACACTTGATGAACAGCGCGAAATGTCTGAGCAAAATACGCAGAAATTCGGGGAAATCCAAGGATATCCGAGAAAATCTTGTTGCCCTGATGGAATAATATTCAACCAAGTTGGAACCAATTTGGCAAATATGTTTCCCCGAAAACCCCCTTTTCCCTTTACCCTTACCTAGCTTATTAGAAAAGTTAACGTTCGAAGAAAAAAAACTAAAGTCAAATTTTCCACAATTTTCCTATCGTTACAGGTAAGCTGAAAACATCAAAGCGGACTTCGGGCTATTCCAGACCCTCCTGTACCGAGTATCTGGCTCAGAGTCCAGCGTCTGCTCTTAATTATGCACTTCAAAGGCGCCAAATTCGACGATCCAAATTATTTGAACTGCGACCCGAAAAGTGCATGGTAACGTGGGGCATTCGCAGGGGCGTGTATAGTAAACTGAGCAGCCGAGCAGCTTAATTAAATTGCAATTTTCCCGCCGGCGACCGGCGACAACCAGTGTCGATGGCAAAGTCAGCAGGAAACTGCAAACGGACAATGGGAAATGGTGGCGAGGGGTGGGGAAATGGAAAACGGGGGACAAACGCTGGGGGCACAACGCCTGGCGTCGAAATCGCGCGAAAATTACAAAAATAACAACAACCAACTGAACTAAAAGTTGCCAAAACAGCAGCAGCAACAACAACAACGGAAAGCGAGAAAATTCATTATTTTCCCGAGGCAAAAAAAGGGGCATGAAAAATTCAAGAAATATGCAGCAATCTAGGCAAACTCTTCAAATGAGAGAAGTAAACGTAACTTGATGAGAACGAATCAGAATGAGTATGTGCAGTGCTTTCCATAACGATGGGTTTCTCGGCAATTCTCTAGCATTTTTGAAGGGCTATGGGCCATAAATCCCACTGCAAACCAAACTCAATCTCAATCAGCTCTTGTCGACAAACTAATTTCTCTCCCGTTTGCTTTGTTCACTTCAGCTTTCCACTTTTCCTCTTCACATTTTTCCGCTCTTGAGTTCGCACGCGTTTTATCGCTTGATTCTGTGTGCCAAATCTGCGAGAAGCAGTGAAAATAATTAGAATATTGGCTCAATTGTTCGGAAAATCCGAAAGACTGGCAGCGGGAGAGCGCATGATAATCAGCATAAAAATCGATGGAACGATGTGCCCATCAATGGAAACGATAATGATGTGGATGCTTGGATACTGATGATGTGCATTCCCATTTAATTGGGGCCTTCGGTTCACAAATGGGCCTAGCCAAATGTGTGAAAAATATTGTTGCGGCTTTCGCTTAGCCATCACTCCTTCATATTTTTTTTGTTTTCTTTGTAGGAAAAGGAAAAGAAACAAATCGCTGGCCCATAAATCAAAGACATTTCTCTGGGCTGGACAACCGAGATAAGAGCATTTATAAATAAATAAATTTATCTTGCCTGCCCACGGGCATACTCTGAATGTTGGGGGTATTCCGCCTTTGTGGCTAATTGAATTGCCATCTGATGGCCAAGGTCGACTCATCGACTATGGCATTATTTGAGCAATCCTTTTGTATAATTCATAGCTCAGCTGCGTGTCCTGCTGCTGCTCAGCTAACTAATAAAAATCAAACAGAAGATGCGTAAAAAGACTGAAAGAAAAATGATAGGCTTCCTCCCTTTATACCATTTGGGTTTTAGAATCAATTTTAGTAGTCTCTAAAAGTATGAAGTGCAAAAACATTGTTGTTTTTCGTTACGAACCCAGTTTACTTAAGGCTTCGAAATACATTATTGCATACTTTTAGACACCATAATATGAGATTGCAAAACCACAGAAATTTTCGAAGCATCGCAAAAAATTTCAATTTTTTAGATAAGTTAATTGTTTGCAAATTTTTCTAAAAAGCATTAAAAAAAGTCTTTTAAGAGTGCCTGAAAGAATTTTAAGAAACTTTGTATTCCCAAAATATGATGTAAAAAGTTGCAAAATCCAGGATAGCTTACGTTTTTTTTTAGCTTTGTATATACCAAATTTTTTATCAATGTGCACTTTTACTTATCCAGCTTACTTGGAAAGAACGAAAAAATACAGAGACAAGTAGAAATCGTTTGCTTGCGTGAGCTTTAAATATTATAACATACTTTTCGGCGCCAGCACTTTGTCGTGGGCGTTCGTGCGAAAATCCTTGGCGAGGCGAAAGAGCAAAAGGCAAATGTCGGACACAAGGAGACAACGAGAAAGTATTGGAGAAAGCTGGAGAGGGGCAGCGAAGGCAGCACACACAATGACTTGCAGCTACTCCAATATTTACGTAATAAAAAATTCAATTTAGCGAAAGTTTAAAAAACGATGGAGCGAAATTGGCATCGATGCGGATGTTGGATGTGGATGTTGGCTATAGGATATCGCATCGCACCGCTCGGGAGCAGCTGCAGCATAGCCGACTAATGCGGATGCCCCTCTCATCGCACCTTGGAGATCCTTGAAGCACATCAATTTCAGTCCCCTGGCCATAAATTCGATTTGCAAGTGCAGGGCAAACATCTCCCGCAGAGTACCGCCAATGACTTCCTTTCACCCCCAGTGTCTCTGCATCGATTACTGCCGGATAGTTTTTTCCCCGGAGAAATTCCACGGGGAACCCCCTCTCCACTCCATTCGCTCCCCCGCTGGTTGTTCAATTTTCAGCTTGAAATGTAAAAAGTAAACTACGCAAAATTTGAAACTGATTGCGCCTGAGGCGAATGACAAACACACAGAAGGATGGATAGGAAAACATACACTCAAACTAAAAATGTATTTAAATTTAAATACTTTTAAACATTGTATGTACAATTGATTTATTCCAAACGAAGAGATTTCTGACTTACATGTGTGAATCATACATTTTTTGTTGGATAAAATTATATCAAATAATAATAGCTATTGTTAAAAATTGTATAGCTCTTAATTTTTTGGGTAGACTGCATTTTAAAATAAAACTAGTTAGAGTATTGTTTAAAGAAGAGTATTGTTTAAAACAAAACAAAAAACTATAAATCCACTTTTGTATTAAGAACATTTTCTAAAAAAGAAAAACGAAATTTCAAGTGCACTAGCACTAGCTGTGTCATGTCTTGGCTGCCACTTTTGCTGAGATTTTCTGTTGCTCTCTTTGCTTTTTCTGAGAAGTACACGAAATCCTTGAGACTTGAACACACTTGCAATACTCGGAAAATGGCTGATGGGCAGCCGAAGGGGACGAGGAGGGAGGCCAAGGGTCACGGGCTTTCGCAGGCCTGAGGAACTCAACGACTCAGCCTTGTGCCAATGTCTGTGCATCACACGGCGAATGCGTAATGCCCGACATTCCCCATTTCCTCGCTCGTCTTCTTGGCTGATAAGCCATTTATGATTATGGCAATTGATTGGTGACTCGTCTGTCTATCAGCCTGGCCTGCGATTGATGATTACAACACGAACAAATTGCGACTCGCTTTCCTTCAATGCCAATAAAAAATAAGTAATAGGCCAGGCACTCGATGAGCGTGTGTATCTGCAAGATACATTCGCAACTGCTGCTGTCGATTGGTCAGGCGGTAAATAAATTAAATTTCCGCCACACTGTCATCAGGTGGAGCGGTCCAGTTCCCCTGCCCATGAATATTTCATTGGGTCAGGCTACTCAATCCGCCCGATTCCATCCCCTTTGCACTTTGCTTTATTAGCTGGAAATTTATGGCGTATTTTGTATTTCCCGTGCGGCAATTGCATTGAAGCTGCTTCCACCGTCAGCTGCTGGAAATTGCTTATCAATTTATGCAATGGAGGTGATAAATTTGTGCTCCGCTTGCTGCTCGCTTGTTTATCCGCCGGCCGGGGATGAAAGCATGGAGTTTATGCAACCGCAGCTGCTGCCAACTGGCGGTTGCACTGACCCAATTCCTACAGTCCGCCCAGGACGGTACTCTTTGGCCGCTGATATTTCGCTATTTCTGTAGCTGACCGCAAACGCATCGCTAGCCGTTTTTAGCCCGTTCCCTGTTTTGCCGTTCACATTATTGTTGCCATTCTACTCTATTTTAAGCATACCGTCACTTGCAGTCAAATAAAGAGCACACGGCGGATAAAAACCCATTAAGAATTTTTTTCATTTAATTCTGGACCATCGAAAAAATTGTTATCCTTAATTTAAATCATCAATTATGCTAGAAGTCAGGACTTCAAATCAAGTATTGATTTCGAAAGTTGTAAAGTGATAAATAGCTTGGTCGATAAAGTAATCCACAAAAATCAATGCTTGGATTATAATGATTAAACAAAAAATTATATTTATATTTATTTTATTGGTATTTTATAATTTTTTTTCATTTTCAAATACTTTCAAACTTTTTTTCAAAGAGTCTTTTGACTGTGCATATTGCCACTATTATAAAACTGCAAAATATAATTTTTACTACTATTGGGGTTGGGAAAAGTACTATACTTTTTAGTTTCCACTTTTTATTTCTGTGCATTGGAGACGAGAAGCATGAAACAGTGCCGCAAATTCCTAGTCACAACATCATCACCATTAAGTCGTTCAATCGCAGCTGATAGTTGTTGAATCGGGGAAACGGGAGGAGAATTTGTGATACAGCAGGGGGTTAAGTGAATGGGGGGTGAGTGGGTTAAGCTCAGACACTCAGGGGCGACAGTAGACGGAAAAGCCACTACACTTTACCTGCGACGAAGAGCTGGGGAAACGAAGAAAATTGCCAGGAGAAATTATTTTAATTCCATCAACATCATGACAAAAGACGGCGCAGCCGGGGGTTAACAAGTTGACGAGGGCAGCAAAAACCCCAGAGAGCTCTCGCCTAAGCATTTTCATTAGAGTGGTTCGGTCCTGAGTCGTCGACCTTCTCGGGAGGACGAAGAAAACACATTCATTTTGTGCGCCTGTTGGATTTTCTCGGAGGCGTAATCCTCGTGCGATTTGTAGTTTAATATGCATGGGAAAAGCATAATTTAATTTACATGATTATCCTGCGGGATCGTGACCGTGCTTCTTGGCCATATGCCTGTCACATGCTAAGCCTTGCATTGGGCGAAAGGAAAGCCGAAAAACAAGAAACACCTTCCTTGAGCACACTCTCTCTTTTTCCCCTCTATCTTCCTATTTTCTACGCACATTCCTTGGCATCGGTTTCAGTCTGGGCTTTGGCTCTGACCTAATCTCCGCCTTTATCCCGGGGCTCTTGGATTGTTGCGTGCGTGGCCAGGATTTGAGGTCAGCAATTTCATTTGTCCCTTGCCTGGCTTAGTCTAATTTGCCGTCTAATTGAAGCTGCATGCTGCCAAATGGCCCAGAAGGCTTTTTGGGTGGGCAGATGGATATTCTATTGACGGTTGCTAAGAAACAAGGGAATTTAAGTTGCTATAGATTCCTTATAAATTAAAAACAAAAAGTGTAAATTGCTAATCGCAAAGACTTACGCCACCCTAAATTAATCCATTTTTATACCCTTGCAGAGGGTATTATAATTTCAGTCAAAAGTTTGCAACGCAGTGAAGGAGACATTTCCGACCCTATAAAGTATATATATTCTTGATCAGCATCACCAGGAGAGTCGATCTAGCCATGTCCGTCTGTCCGTCTGTCCGTCCGTCTGTCCGTCTGTCCGTCTGTCCGTCCGTCCGTCCGTTTCTACGCAAACTAGTCCCTCAGTTTTAAAGCTATCTGCTTGAAACTTTCCCAAAAGTTGTCTTTCTATTGCAGGTAGTATATAAGTCGGAACGAGCCGGATCGGGCGACTATATCATATAGCTGCCATATAACTGAACGATCGGAAAAGCCATAACTTTGGTGTTTTTAAAGTTAGGAAGTTGACATTTTCTATGGGTTTTATTTTTGGCTAATCAATCCGACCTACCGAATTTCATAAGGATCGGACGACTATATCCTATAGCCGCCATATAACTGATTGATCGGAAATGCCATAACTTTGGTGTTTGTAAAGTTAGGAAGTTGGGATTTTCTATGGGTTTTATTTTTGGCCAATCAATCCGACCCACCAAATTTCATAAGGATCGGCCGACTATAATTTATAGCTGCCATATAACTGAACGATTGGAAATGTCATAACTTTGGTGTTTTTAAAGTTAGGAAGTTGGGACTTTTTATGAGTATTAAGAATGCATCATATGAATAATTTTGGAGAATAAAATTTATGGAATATTCTGCAAGGGTATATCAACTTCGGCTCCGCCCGAAGTTAGCTTTCCTTTCTTGTTAAATTTGTTTTCCAAAAATATCAAAGGTGTAATTACTTACGCCCAGAGCATTGTTTTTACTTTTAACTTTGTTTTTGAGTTATTTAAATTCAATTAAATTCTTTGCTGTACAAAAACAACCACTTTTTTAAAAAAATATATTTAGTTAAAAACTCAATTTCATTTGTATTGCATTATGCATGAGTAAAGCTCAATTGGTGTCCAGAAAAGGTTACATCAATACTTTTATTCAAGTTATGCATATGCAAAATTTTCCTATGCGGATTTTCCAAGCCATTTTTTTCACTTCCCCGAGTTCAGTGAACGCTTTTTATGGCCAAATGAATTTTCGCACAGCTAATCATCCATTTTACGTTTGGCTTCCATTTTAAATACGGCAGCGTGCTCGATTTTTTTTATGGCGCGAGCCATAACGACTGCAACAAAATGTTGGCGCTAAAAAGCAAATTTGTACTCGCCACCCTTCGACTACCAACCCCCCCCTTCCACACTTTTACAAATCGAAACACATGCAAAAATGAATCATACGCCACGTTGTACCGTCGAACCAGCTGCTCGTAAAGCAGGGAAGATGTGGATAGAAATATTTTGGTGAGGGGATGAAAAAAAGCTAGAGTAGAAAACGTAGGGGAGATCTCTTAGCTCTTTCAACTACAATAAAAAAGTGTTTTTATGCGTCGCATTTCGCTCTGAGTACCTCCCTTTCCACACCCCACTTTCTCTTGGCCCCTTCACTTAATTCGCAGTCGCAACACGAATTCGCTATAGCAACGGACATCCGGCGGGACGTCGCCTAAAAGCCGGCAACACTTAGCTACAGGAAAGGGGGCGTGGCGCGGCTGACAAACTTTAATTCATGCAACAAAACTGAGGCACTTGAATCTGTTTTAACTATCGTTCTGGCCATGCAGCTTCTACTTCTTCTTCCCCCGTCGGCTGTCACCTGTAAAGTTTCTTGTGTTTTCTCCCAGGGGTGTGGGTTTATGTAAGGCTGTGTGTGTGTGTTGTGGGTATGTGTATGTGCTTGAGGTGTCACACGAAAGAGTTGACACAGGGAGGCGTGGCACTCGGCCAGAGCAAATTAGTTTAGCTGAATGCTAAATGTGCGACAACTTTGGCTGACTGACTTAATGAGGTGCAGGTGAAGGGTTCACTTCTATTTCACCCCCCCATCCAAAGCTCATACATTTATGCAGCGAGTTGAAAGGTGAGTGAACATCCCCTAAGAAAAAAGTCTTACAAAACGAAAAAAATCCTTCACGACACTAAAAAAAGACAACAAAAAACATAGTGGTGTCACAGTTCCATGTCTTTTTCTTTGACTAGAAATACAAATAAGGTGCCTTCTAAATATATCATCTACGTATTTATAGCTCGGCTTATAATAAAGTCAGAAAGTCTTGTCTTTATAAAATCATGATCCAATTGGAAATAAGAGTTTAAAGAGTTTTAATTTTTTGTAATAATAAGCAAAATATGGTTCATACTCACAATTATAATCATCAATAATCAACACTTGTGTAATTAAAATATACTAAATAAGATGAATGATAAATTTATAATTTTATCATAGAAAAAAATAATTTATTGATGAAAAGAGTGCCATTAATAGGGCACTATATGTATTTTCCCCCCGTACTTCCTGAATATGTGGGTGAAGGTTAACAGCCTACAACCCAATGCCACCCTCCATGTTGTCAATGCATAATGTTGGACGACTAAAGTAGCTCATGCATAAACCAGTTCGTTAAAAAAGGAGGAGGGCTGGGGCTACGATAAACTTTTACTCTGATAACTAACGGCAGGTGCAAGTGGGCGTAAAAAGGCAAAAAGGTTTGCCCTCTAGCAAACGTATACGTGATTTGCCTGTGTTATGACAAGTGAAATAGATACACAGAAACAGATGATGGGGTTTTCCCTCTCTGACCTTCACCTGAAAGGCGATAAAAGTTGTACTCCCTCTCGTGAGTGCCACTTTTAACCTTGTTCGAGAACTAATTTAAATTTAAATGATATTGTATTTTCAATTAGCATTTTCTGGACCTGAAGTGTCCAAGCCCAAGTGAACGGGCCATCGGTCTTCTCTTTCGCCCCCTCATTGAGGCTCAAGCTTGGGCACTTATTGAAATTTATGAGCAGAGCTCTCGAAATGAAATTAAAGCGCTAATTTTGAACCTGTTGACCGACGCGAGCCAAACAAACATTCTGTCGGACAGCAGCAAACACTGCGGAGTATTAGCCCTAATAAACGAGAATCAGACGCCCACCAGCTCTAAGATGGGGCCACAAATGTCCCATCTCCAATGGTGAATGGTGGATAGACGGCGGTGATGAGGTCGTCGAGAATGATGTGCAGAAAACGCTGGAAATTAAAAGCAAATAGCACGAGCTAGACAGAGCGGGTGGAGAACTGACAGAGATACAAAGTAATTACACTGAGAAAAATCGGTGCCTCCCTATCAAAACTAACAATTGCATTTAAGATACTTCACTAAACTACAGTGTTCGTGATTACTTTTGAAAATAAGAAAGATAATAAAGAAATCGTTTTATGCAATGCTTAATTATTAGTTTAAATAACCTAATATAGACATTTATTGAAAGGTATCTGATATTAAAGTAATATTGATAATAATTTCAAGCCAGAAATACGATATATACCTCAGACAAGAAAACAATTACAAATAAAATAAAATGGTTTTAAATTTATCTAAATGTAAATTTTGGATTAATTATTGCGGCCGTTTATATCAGAATAACATTTCGAATCTGATTTTAGTCTTCTTTATTTTCTCTCTGTGTAAATACGGTTGCGGTGGGTCAGCAGACTAAATACTGACGAAATGGATGGGAAAGAATGAAGGAACCGCTTCAAGCAACCAAAGCTTGTTTGAACTGGCGCTGCACGAAAGTGGGAAAGAGGAGGAAATAGTGCAAAAGAGTGAGAGGGAGATGTATGCCATGTGACACATAAACAAAAAACACACTGTAAACGAGCTGTAAAAGTGCAAAAAAAGATGGGGACTTTAGAAGCCATTAATAACTGTGAAACGGTTAATCAAGAGTCGCTCAAAGTGGAGCACGCCATGGGCGTGGGTGGGTAAAGCGGCGAAGGGGCTGCACGAAATGCCCCACTGACCAGGACAACAGTTCGAAGGACTCGCATGTGACTGAATGGAAAACTCTAGTCCGAGCCAACTACATCTCGCTGCAATGAAAAGCCATTAAAATCTAAATTGTGAGTTCTACGTGACCCGCTGTTGGCACTGGAAAAAAAAAGACTTATCATAAGAAGCGATTTCATAGAAATCTTAAATGAGTGAAATTGCTGAAATTTTGTTGAGCTAAATCCAAACTAAATTTGACTTTCCATAACATCTACAAGTCTAATTCATCTAAAACGTTTAAGCTTGACTGAATCTCCCTAAAGAACTCTTAGACTTAAGTCAATAATGTAAGTCAATTAATTAATTGATTTTACAAATGCGATTTCGTTTCATTTGTTCTATTTATTTATTTTATAACATTCTATAAATTATTACAAAATATAATAATTATATTCTATGTGCACTTTTTACTCCCCCGCCCCAAAAAAAAAAGAAACCCTGTTTCTAAGCTGTTAAGTGGAAAATAAAAATGGCAGCTGCGTCTGCTCGTTGGCTCGCCGTTTTCACAATTGGTTGGCTGGTCACATGCAAATCATAAACAATAATGGATCTAATAACGCGAAGTCACGTGGTTGTGGGGGACAAGGACAGAAATTGGGGGGAATGAGAGGTGCGATACCCCTTTGTTAATGACCCTGCCAAAGGGTTCAAAGCACTCGTCCACAGAGGGGTTAACTGGACATTTTGCTCATTTCCCTGGTAGCTTTGTTCCTTTTTTTCTTTTTTTTTTCGCCCCATTTTATCTTTGTTGTCTGTCTGCAGGCCTCACCTTCTGTCTCCCCTTTTTGCGTCCCCCCATCTCTTTCCAACGTCTGGTTTTCTGCGTCATATTTAACTCGTTTTATCTGGCGTCGCGTTCAAGTGTACGCTCATTATGAATATTATCGCATGGCAGCAGGCAGAGCCCGCTTTGGCGCCCCCGTTTTTCCAGCATATTTTCTTTTCATTTTCCGCTCTGCGTGGTTTTAAACTGTTTATTGAGTGTCAGCGATAAGAGCTCGGATATTTCATGGCGGAATGCTAAACAGAAGTCCCAATGTGGATTATCTCCTAATTAAACCAAAAGGCATTTTCAGCTGCAGTTTTTGCGAATGCACTTCATGGCGCGGGGTTCGCAGGGGGGCTGGAATGCCGCACAAAGAAATTGTGGTTCATTACCACCCACCCGGTAAAAGGGAGGACTTGGGATCCCCCACCGACATTCCAAATGCGCGAATAAACAATTTGGAAAGCTGACATAATGCCCGCATTAACCGACAAAACCGACAGCGAAAAATGGCAAATATTTGCGGCGGAAAGTACTCGTACATGTGGCAAACGGAGAGCCGAAATCGGGAAACAGAAAACATCAGTAAAGAAGCATACCAAAATAAGCTGAAGAAGGAAAAAAATGAGCACGAAATTCTGTTCTATTTTTGACGTGGGCGGAGGCAATGGCGTTAAAGTGGGCGTGCCACCGACAAACACTGAATTTGTGCGCTGAATGAAAATATTGCACAATTTTATCTTTATTGCTCGCAATGTTGAATCAGTTGGGATAGTCCCTTGAACAAAGAGATGAATGCTATAGAATCAGATTTCTGCACCGAACGAATAATGTGAGGGTGAAATTATGTAAGCAATCGTTGTGTCAGCAAAATGTTTCTAAAAATATCCTATTACTCGCAAAATATAACAGAAACCAAATCAAACGAACTTAGTAATATTAAAGCTGATTATTTTTTCTATTCATTTCTTTATTTGTTTAAAAACATATTCTTAGAAGCCATAACAAACATTTATAATTTAATTAAAATAGCTAGTTAATTTTGTTCTCTGTGCATTTTGGGTTATCATTTCACACCCAAATGTTGCGGAGGTTCATCCCTAAATCGATTGGACATTTTGATTGATTGATTGGCGCATATTTTTTGGTTAGCCGGTTCGACCATTAGCCTTTTGTCTCGCCCAGTGACAAATTTGTTCAATTTCCCGCCCATTTATTGTACCGCCTCCCCTCCGCATTCCCGGCAACAAAAAATTGTTCGTCAAGATGCCGGCGTTGTCTCTTGGCAATGACCCAGACCTCAGATTGGTTGACTGCCACTTGAGAAATTCCCCGAGCCATCCAATTTTTTTGGCATTGCGTGAAAATTGCTGGGAAATTGCGAGCTCATCGATAAACTCGAGTGGCTAATATGAGTTATCGGAGCCGTTCGATAAAGTCTCTCAAGTGCTCCGTCCGGCGTCAAGTGTTCGTTTATGGAGGAGTGCGAAATAAGGGGCGGAGATGCCTGATCAATAACGTAATTCAATTTCAATTGTACGTGAGCAAAAACAAAATGCATTTAAATTTCTGGGCAAATTGAATTTAGTTCGCGATTCGAGCTGGCAGCGCGACCTTTCCTCGAATTAAATCATAAATTATTTCCGTCAAATGCAAAACAAATGAATGAGGTTGAAGGGGAGCACAGAAACGTGCACGTTTAAGCTGAACAATTTTAAGCTCTTTTCATTTTGGTCCGCTAAATGAATTTCCCGTGAAAGCCCGAAATGAAATTAAGCCTGCGTGTCCAGTGTCCAATGACCCACGTTTTGCACAGCGGGCCAAACATGCCGAATATTATAGAGTTCCCTCTGCTTTTCATTTTTGAATAATGTAAATTGTTGATTATTTCTTAGTTGAACAGGAAACTCTTTCTCGTCGAGCATATATTATGGCACATACAAATCGGTTATCATTTCCAAAAAGAATAGTATTAAGGGGACCGTATAAAAATTTAAGTATTTTATGTTTACGTTTAAATAAAATTCCTTAATTTAAGAATTTTTATTGTTTAAAGACTAGCTAATTATGGATATTCACAAAGGGTATACTTTTGAGCAGTCTACTAATATTTAAATAAATAAAAGCACTTAGTCTAATATTTTAAATTCACTTAATTTGATAAACATATATGGCGAACTAAATAAAAAATTGTTAATAGGGTAAAATTTGGTCCAGTTTAAGTCTGAGTATACTCAGAGTATACTGAGTATACTGACATGTGCTGGATCGTTATTTTCCGGGTTCTTTACAATACAACACAATTTTTTCCGTCAGCCCGTGCAATTAGCAAACAATGCAGGAATGAAAATTCGAGCTTAACGCGTAATATCCATTACGGACATAATGTGAAAAGTAGGGCAAAAAGAGGGAAAGAGGATGAAGAAGTAAACCCTTTGCCCCATGCGAAAAGCCACAGGAAGAAGAAGAGGTTGGCAAGGAAGGATATTCTGCTCCTGGGTCCGCTGGCTTGCTCATGCATATGAGCATATGTCGGAAATTGTAACGATTACATGCCGGACACACACACACACACAGGAAATGGCGTAGCCGACCAACCGCCCACCTTACCACCCATCCGACCGCCGATGATCGTCATTGATTGCTTACATCTCGGGTTGCGTGAAAACTGTAGCATACATTACCGCGCAAATTTGTTTTTCCTTTCACATATTATCATAATAATTACCAGATTGAAATGACCCCTTCAGAAAATGATATAATGCATTTTTAATTAAAATAAATATGTCAAGTGCTACCGGAATCAATCGCCGGTTGACTTCTGTAATTGAACCCGAAATAAGTCATTAAAAGTTTGTTGCCATGACTTTTGCAGTTGCACTTGGCGCAGGGCAAATCCGGCGAAAATGTTGAGAAAGACGTTGACGTTGGCGCAGCTCATTATAAATTTGTTGATGCTGCATATCTTTGGCTGCAGAATGGCAGGATGGAAGGATAGTTGGATAGTTGGAAAGCTGGGTAGTAGGACGGCAGGATGTACTGCACTAGCTTCCTTTCAGCCATCGAAGCAGAAGCCCAGAAGCTCCTTTCCCCTTTTGGCTTGTGCATATCAGCAGCTTTTTATGCTTACCGCAGCTACGGAACGGGGGCGGGGAATTTTCCGCTCCCCTTTCCTTTTTCCCAGCTGCTGCCTCAACACATTTCATTTTCATCTTTGCTCCGGCAGCCGCAGGGAACTTGTCTAAAAATCACGCATAATTTATTTACCATAAACAAGATGAGGAACAAGAAAAGCCGACGATGGCCGCCTGTCAACTGGAGTGGGAAAGAGAGGGAGCACAGGCGGGGAAAGATAGCAATAAGGACAGACAGAGACGGGGAACTCCAACTATAAGGTATGGCATAGCATTTTGGAAGCCAGCCCAGATTGCAATAAAAACATCAAAAATGCAACAATGCAGGCGGGGAAAATGGAAAGGGAGGAACAGAAAAGCAAGGACAAGCAATCAGCTGAAAAAAGCAAAGAAAAATAAACAAACTAAACTCGATTGAAGCTGCAGTGCAATAAAAATCGCTTTATCTTCATTAAGTCGAGCAAGATATCATTGCAAAAAAAATAACACACACTTCTACACGGAAGACAAACAAGGGAAAGAGAGAGCAGGAGCTACCGCATTGAATAATAAATGCAACGAAAATAAAAATAAGAGCTCTGTGGAGGAAAGGCGGAGAAAGGCGAAGGAGGAGGAGAAAGCGGCGTGGGCGTATAAAGTACATGACGCAGGGATAAATGGTGGAATCATGTACACGTACACCAACACACACACACACACACACGGACGTCAAGGATAAAGGTAGCAGGATGGCAGGTGAAGGGCTGAAAGTGGTTTCCACATGCATTGTTGTCTCTGTGTGGGTATGTGTGTATCTGTGTGGGGCTTCAACTTCATGTCCTCCAAGGACTCACCTCCACCCCCCTCCACCTTCTTCGGCCCAAGCTCAAACGAAGCGAAGCGTTGCGAAATTATTGCAGCGAGCTCCGAAGCGAAAAGCCAGTTCTTAAAAGGTATTCACTGGTCACAGCGGCAACTTCCTGGCCAAATTACATTTGTGCTTAATGATCAGGTGGACAGAAATGAAAACCACTCAACATTTTATCCCAAAGGGTAAACGGTCAAACGCCCATTCATCGTCCACGATTACAAGTAAATAAGGCTGTGTATAATGTACTAGTAAAGTACAAATATTTGAATTACATTAAAGCAGAAAATGCAGAATGGATACCGAAACAAGCAGTACTCGACCTGTACATTTTTCATGTTATTCAATTCATTGTTATTTCCATTTTGGGTCAATTCCTGGTATTTTTATTGACATCACTTATCTTCAATCTGTATTTAGTGACAGGTTTTAGATTACAGATTTTAAAACTAGAATATATTTTAATATTTATTTGTCTCAAATGATTTATTAAAGCTTTTTTTGAGTTGTTTATTTGCTTGCCTTGCTGCTTTTCATTACATTTTTAATATTCTAAATCTATTATTTTTTGCATAATTATTTATTATTCAGCTTTCAAAAAGGTCCAGGAATATCGAAACCGATTTCAGTTGGCCTTCTTGCGAGGCAGCATTTTAATATTCCTTGCAGCCACTTGCAGGTTTCCGCTTCGGTGTCGACGCTGATACGGATTGCTGATGGGAATGGGATTGGGTATGAGAGTGGGGGTTACATGAAGGAGAGGTTCCACACCGCCCACATTATTGTTCTATGCAAATACTATGGACCGTCGGCTGCCCGGGGGTAAATTGTGAAGTGGTTACAATGCATTTTTATGTGCAAGAGCGCGCGCTAAAAATTTATTGAAAACGAGCAGGAATATTTGCATGAATGAAGATGAACAGAGAGGCGATGGCCCAGATGCTGCAGGTGTGCAGCCAATCAAAAATGCCACTCTATATCCCTTACCGCCTATTTAAATTCTCAATATTTTCATTGCCTTTTTGAGAGTCGTAGTATTGATTTAAGGAAATCTCTGTATTCTTGCAGGCGAAGCGGATACAGAGCAATGAGCTGGCCGCCATCAAGGTCATCAAGCTGGAACCCTCCGACGACATACAGATCATCCAGCAGGAGATCATCATGATGAGGGACTGTCGCCACCCGAACATCATTGCCTACTACGGATCGTACCTGCGAAGGGATAAGCTCTGGATCTGCATGGAGTTCTGTGGTGGTGGCAGTCTGCAGGACATCTACCAGGTCACTGGTCCCCTCACCGAAGTCCAGATCGCCTACATGTGCCGGGAAACCCTCAAAGGACTCGAGTACCTGCACTCAATGGGAAAAATGCATCGCGACATCAAGGGTGCGAATATCCTGTTGACAGAGTACGGGGATGTTAAGCTGGCGGACTTTGGAGTTTCGGCGCAGATTACGGCCACGATTAACAAGCGCAAAAGCTTTATAGGTAAGCGGTATAAAAGAACTTTTTTTTTTTACGGGGTCTAACCGGGAAAACTAAAACTAACTAATATTCACTAACTTTATACCCCTGAATTTGCAATAAAATGTTCCATCACTATTATCTCCCTCACGGAATTATGTAGATTTTAGGGATCGATTTACCAGTCAAGTTGACGATGGGAAATGCTTGTTCAGCACATTTTTTTGCAGCAGTGACAGCTGCGAAATCGTTTGGCATCAAGGACACTCGCCAGTGAAGTCAGAGTTCGAGTTCGAGTGGAAATCTTGGAAATATGAGCGGTGGGCGGGGCAAGGTGTGCTGCCACACAAAGTGTTTATCATTATGAGATTCTGTTTTGTGTGCACAGCGACGCATCAAAGCAGAAAATAGAAGGAGGGTGTCCTGACAGCAGCAACAATTGCGTTTAACGCTTCTAAACGCTCCTCACCCAAAGAACAGCTGTCAGAAATGACAAGGCACAAAAACCACAAAATAACACAAAAATGAAATATAAAAACATAACAGGGAGAGGAATATCAAGTATACGTCCGAGTGGTTCAATCTCAAACCACTTTGAAATGGTCAAAATCCTGAATGGAGCCTCCAATTGAATGCAATTCAATTAGGAGTAGCATTATAATGGCTCCTGCAAGGAATTCACAAATATAATCAAAAAGCGATGGCATTTCCGAAGGGAACAATTCAATTTGCAGAATATTTCAAATGCAGGCGAAGTATAAAAAATACAAGGAGCCGGGGAAGCTGGACAAAAGTAGACGACCAGCAGGTGGCCAGTCTGGCTCTTTGTTTGCCATCCTTAGGGAAAAGGGAGGGAGTTTTCCACCCGCCTTTGTTGTCGTCCCAAACTGAATCACAAAAGCAAATAATTTTTGAAAAATGTCCCAATTGGAGAGTCTCCGTCTTAGTTTGGTGGCTACTTCTTTTGTGGGCTGTTTAGCTTTCTCAGGCGTCTTTAACCTTTCCCTCCTTCCACTTCAACTGCTTATTTTTCTCACTAATAGATTTCAGTTTCTCCTACTTCTTCCAAAGCTTTTCCGCTGCAGTGAACAGCGTTAAGCTGCTTTCCCAATCTCAGTAAAGGTAATTTCCTAGCAACCTAAGAGGAAGAAAGTAGCACTTGAAAAATGTTACAACGTTTTTGGTAGAGCTCTCGGTATTCTTCAATAAAATGTTAATGGTTAGTTCCATTTGGAAATATTATTCAAGAAATGGTAAATGTGTTGCTCGTTTTTATACCTTTGCAGAGGATCTTATAATTTTAGTCTGTATCTCGCCATGTCCATCAGACCGTATTTTGTGCACCCAGTTTTAAAGCTATCTGTATAAAACTTTCCAAAGACTTATTTTTATTGCACGTAGTACATAATACAAAATTGTACATAATACAAAAGCTGTATGTATACTATTAAAAACTAAACTGAAATAAATATAAATAATATATACCTGCCAAATCGACATAACTTCATTTGGCCCGAAATATAGATATTTTTAAAGACACTACAACGAAATGGAAGAACTATGCCAAAAATCGATATGTAGTCATTTTATAGATTAATTCAATTTTGTTATAGCTGCAAGGGTATATAAGCCAGCCAAAGTTTGCTCCCTTTCTGATTTTTCTCCATGTTACTACAATTTTAAATTCTTGCCTAAAGCTGAAAGCAAGCGATTGTGGGGCAACGTGTAGTATACGCAATTTGAATGTAAATAGGAACTTATCAGTCACAGGCCATGTGCGGCAAGAAAAAGTGGATAGCAAGGGGGTGTAGTTTGTCATGACAACTTGCAATCTCCCGACGAGCAGAAGAAGCGGCGATGATTTGCATTAGCTACTATTTTTTTTCGTCGTCATCGCAGAGACTTTAAAATTTCCAAGACTTTGCAAATGAGATTTTGCGGTTACGCGACCATCAGTTAAGCCCAAGAAGTTCCACCGCCGCAAGCCCCACGGTCCGCTCACAATTAATTATTTCAAATGCTGGCTCTCCACTTAATTAAAATTCTCACAACCCTTCATCGGGCCGTTGACACTCGCCAGCTAATTAAGTTATGACAGCTGGGTCTTCATTCTTCATGTCCTTAATTTTGTCGAAGAAAGGCGATGAAGCTTAGTGTCCTGGCGCTATTAAAATCTAAGCCAAGTTAAAGTTCATGACATTTTCAGTGAATAGCAAAGGGGCACATAAAAACCGGCATCTGATTTGATTTCATTTACGCCAAATTGGATTAATCCCACTCCGACTAAGCAGTTTAATTTTTAATGTCGCTTTTTGTCCTTCGAGTCCGTCGTAAAAGCGAAAAGCTGCCATAAAGCAAGCTCGCAGCGCTAATTTGATTTCAAATTTATTTGAATGGACAAGTAAGCTTAGTTGACAGTGTGTGTGTGATTAATGTGCTGCAATTTGTGCAATGAAAAAAAGTCAAAAAAAAATAATATATATATATAGAAATGGGCGAGGCAACTCCAAGTTTAATGACCTTGAGGTTGCTATGGCCATTGTTTCCTCTCGTTCTTTGTTGCCACTTTTGGCTGCATTTTCATGACGTTTTCGAGCTGAGCGAGCATCTTTTGTGGCATGTCAATGTGGCGGAGTGTGCAGTGTCAGTGACAGGGTGCTGAGGGGATTGACGGGATATTTTCTGTGAGGAAGGTGGCATGGTCGATTGTAGAGGATCTCCTCCTTGCGTCCTATGTTTGTGTGAAGCTGTCAAACAATGTGACGTCCGCTTACTGTTATCATTTCGAGTGCTCTTCACTCCAGCTCCCTTTGCCATTGTATTTGTTGCCATTCCTGCCGTAGTTGCGACTGCTGTGACAAATGTGGTGATAAGTACACATACCCACACTTTTATTCGTCTATCCTGAATGTCTGCAAAGGAGCACGAGGTCAACCCCGAATCGTTTGTACTTCATGCATATGTACATAAGTCAATTGCTGAGCTTCCATCGATTGTTAGAACGACAGTAAATACTCGTCTGATCCCAGATATGTCAGCTTTATGTGGTTGCATATTTTCAAGCGAACCAAAAACACACACTTGGGAAAAATTATAATAAATAAAAATCTAAAGTGCTTTTTGTTTTTTTTATGCACGTTTGGATTATAGAAACGTCTTTATACGTCAGAAACGAAATATTTAATATGTCAACAGAGTAATGTTGTTTAAATTCTCTCAGTTCCAAGCAATAAAGACAATAAAATGTTAAAGTGTTGCGATTTGCATAAAATTCGCTTTGACAAGAACAGCTTAGTCACTCAGAATACCTAACGTTGTTGAGTACAATGTTGCTGATTCATAAAATGAAATTTGTTTACCAAAAAATAATTCTTAAATACACATTTTTCTTTCGTTTTCGTCTGAATACTTTAATTCTGTATTGTTTTCAGTCTTTAAGTCTCTCTTATCAAAGAATCAATAATTCAGCTCCTTTAAATCCTAAATGTTCAAATGTTACTGATCCTGCAGCATGAAGTTTATTTATATTACCCCGGTGATGTTATTTTCTCAGTGGCTTTTTGTCCTTGTAGCCAAGAAAAACAAAGCTCGATGCCAACAACAGAGATGGAAAAGGAGTCGGAACAGGCGGATCAAAATGAGGGAAGGGAGGAACAGGCAGAAGCTCGGGGGTGGCGACAGCCTGAGGCTTTTATTATTCAATAAAAAGGTGCTTACGTTTGTGTTTAGTGTCATTAACAAGTCAATGGCAACACACGATGAGCAGAAACTTCCACCTCGCTGGCTTTGTGTTGTACCGCCCACACCCACACCCACGCCCATTCCCAGTGCCCTTTACCTCAACCCCTGTTTCGCTCATTCAGCCGCAGTTATGCCATAAAGATGAATATGCGTATGTGTGTGGGCTGTGCTTAATGTTTCCCATTTCGCGAGTTGACGGAAATGCGTCTTGGCATTAAATAGATGCAGCCTAAAAGCCTGCCATCGTTTTTTTCCAGCATTTGCCATTTAATTCCGCTGCCTGTCTGTCTCCTTTAATTCCTGTATTCGCTTTTGCTCCCTTTTTCAGCAATTAACAAAATGATACTTGACTGGCTCTGTTGCTGCTGTCACTTTGTGGATAAAATTTCCCCTTTCCCCTCTCTCTGTGTTTGTGTATCAGTATTTTCGTGTGTGCACTTGTTTGTGTTGCCCTTTAATTAAAATGCAATGCGAAAGTTCAGGGAATTCGCATTGCTCCGATGCTTTTTAAGTCAGCCTCAATTCCGCATCACTTTGCCGGATCGAAGCTCAAACAAGAGCGGCAACAATGATGACGAAGCCCCGGGCGAAACCGAAAACCGTATCTTAAACTTGGCCGTATCAAAGAGCCGGCATCAAACTTGATTTTCCACCTTCGTTGTGGTTTAATTAAATTGAAAATACAATTAACTGCCACGACGACTTCTCGCTCACTTGTCGAGTGAGAGGAAAATTAATTTTCTCGGGGCGCCATCCATCCCGGGAAACTACTCCAGCAGATGGCTCTTGCTGTTGCTATTGCTGCTGGCGCGGCAAAATTGTTGCCTCGTTGCAACATGGCGTATGAGTAATGGTCGCATTAGCCCCCACCCTGTGCGATCATAAAACGTGCGCCCAAAATGAAGCGCAAAATGTGTCGCAAATGCCTTTACCACTCCCCCTTGGCTTTGATTACCTTGCTCTGCATAATTCAGCAATTTGTTTATTTGCACAATTGTCACATTGACGCATAAAAAACGCTAATTAAATTAAAAACGCCACTTTCCCGGCGAATGAATAAATGACACCAACATAATCGGTAGCAATGAAATTAAATGTGTAAACGTTGCATAATTAGCTGGTGCAGCAAAAAAGATGCTATTGATAGCCCTGATATTAATTCAATCACTCAGTAACCCTATTCTCTTATTTTAATCCCATTTTAGGCACACCCTATTGGATGGCTCCCGAAGTGGCAGCCGTGGAGCGAAAGGGTGGCTATAATCAACTATGTGATATTTGGGCCTGTGGCATAACCGCAATCGGTGAGTGGCTTCATTACAAATTACGTAGTTTTAATTTCACAAATTAATATATTTTTAATTAGCACTGCATGAACTCATTATTTTATTCTTAAAAATATACCTATTATTATACTAGCTTTAAATTCTGAAAAACTTAAATTTTAATTCTTTACTTCTTTAATCAATTAATTTGTTAGTTTACAAGTTTATAATCAAAAGGTTTATATGCATCTTTTAAAGTTAAATATACAAATTGTGTTAGTTTTAAATCTATAAAATAAAACCAAAATTAAATAATGTTTTTTCGGATAGTGTAAGTTTATTTATATAATAAAATATAATCAAAAAAACTAAGCCGCAATTAAATAATATTTTTGGCATTTTTAATACAAAATTAAAAGAGCTATCGAGGTGTTGATCAGAATTCACACAGAGTAATACGAAATTAAACAATCAAAATGCTGTGATGAAAATACAAGTTTATCTTATTTTTCATAGCACTGTGAAGCAAAATACTGTGTTTTTGTTACATTAAAATAAATAGTGCTTTTTCCAGTAGCTTTTTCGCAATTGTTGACACAAAATGAAATAGACACCACCCCCGCTTCCACAACTAGCTCTAAAAGGTATAATTTAGTGTTTTCTTTGGTTAATAGTGAGATATTTTATAATTCCTTGTTTTCCACTACCAAAACAAAGATAGTGGCTTAAAAATTTATAAATGGTTTGATGGATATTTCATAATTCTGTTTTCCACTACCAAAACAGAGCTCGCCGAGCTGCAGCCGCCGATGTTCGATCTGCACCCGATGCGCGCCCTCTTCCTGATGTCGAAGAGCGGCTTCAAGCCGCCCACCCTGAACAACAAGGACAAGTGGAGCCCCACGTTCCACAACTTCATCAAGACGGCGCTGACGAAGAACCCGAAGAAGCGACCCACCGCCGAGCGCCTGCTGCAGCATCCCTTCGTCCAGTGCGAGATGTCCTTGCGGGTGGCCAAGGAGCTGCTGCAGAAGTACCAGAGTCCCAACCCGCAGTTCTACTACTATCTCGATGGCGATGAGGAGGTGAGTGGTCGGCTCCTGGGGAGAAATGGGGTCAGATAAGTCTGGGGATGGCAGCAGCCACTTGGCACCTCTAACGTAATTTATTTACGCTTTTAGAGGAAAGCGAAAAAAACCGAAAAGAAAGTTTTCTTAAGCTCCAGCTCTCCCAGAACATTTCAGCTCCGGTGCGTTTAAGGATTGGTCAACGATTTAGTGGGCCATTAGACACTTTAGGAGCCTGATGGCTTAGCTCTAAAGTTTGACCTAATTAATTGTCCGCCAAAGTCGGTCGAACTAATGCAGCTGTCTAGACAGCCGGCCCGAAGCTTATTTAACGACATTTGCGAATACGAAATCAAATTTAAGTTTAATAGGTCCGCCAGCAGGGACAGCAATTTTAAAGACATTTTCATGGGAGAGTGGAGCTTCGAAGGGTCGCTGTCAAGTCATAAATCTTCAATTTGTTTTGGATGTTTTGCAAACTTTTAACAGCGCCTGGCAAATAAGTTTCCCTGCTTGCTTTCCTAGTCGTAGATATTCAAATGTTACTTAGCCTGGCTTATTTTCTTTGAAAAATAACGCATCACGCTTTAAAATCCCAATATGATTTTGATTTATGAGATTTTAGCGCAGGCGGAAACTTTGTCACCGAATGAGTGACGACGGAAAGTTATGGCCCGTTCCCCAACTGGGTTTAAAAGTCTCTCCTGTTTTCTTTTTTTCAGTCTGTGGCCTGTGTGCCACAGCGGATTGCCAGCAAAATGACGTCACGCACCAATGGCGTGCCAGCGCAAAATCACACACTAAAAACAGGTGAGTCGATAAGTAAAATCTTCTAAATTCAGGAAACTACAATTTAAGATAAGAGTGTTCTTTGATTGCGATTTTAACTTTTTTTGTTATTTAATTCAGAGATTATACCTTAACCAAAAGTGTTATTGGCTCCAATTTTCAAAGTTGAAAATATTTAAAATATTCTCAATATGAAATAAGTAGTGAGAAAAATATTAAATTTGGACTGGCATAAAAAACCAACGCTGCTAATATTTTATATTTGTAGTAATTCAAAAAATATGTTTCTGGATTAAATTTTATTTTCAAACAAGTAAATTTGTTTCTAATGGAATTATTTTGGCCATTTTCTTACCAAGGAATGACGACGAACTCCACGTGGAATGAGCGATCTTCTAGTCCCGAGACGTTACCCAGTGACATGTAAGTGCAGTCGAACCATTCCTAACGCTTTTCTCTGCGGTTTGCCTAGAGCTATGCTACAGTTTTGTCTATGGTTTTCTTACTTGTGAGACGGGTTGACTCCGCTTCAGTTTTGGTACTTCGGTTTCAGTTCTCACACTATCACACAAACACACTCCACTATGTACACACACTTGTAAACTAAATGCAGCCCGTGGATTCACCAGCTTAAAAATCACCCGGAACCATTTGGGAATTTGCCCACAGGGAGGGGGCGGTAAAATGCATCAGCCAACCCATTGGTCAAGCCATTAGATATACAATTTTATAGCCACATCTCCGTTTTTCTCTTTATATTTGTAGTCCCAGCGCCGAGCGATCAAAACCGAAATTGAGCGGCACCCTGATTATGAACATGTCTTTAAGGTTAGCCAAAAACGGCTATATTCCAGCTGCTAAATGAACTGCATGGCATGTTGCGCTTTTTATGCTGGCCAAAAACTTAAGGCCGCAGCACGCGCGCTGTGTAATTTGCTAGGAACTTTGGGCTTGTGCGAGCACAGTCAATTTTTTAGTTGCACGTTTCCCGGGAGCTGTGTTTACTTTCGCATTTTGCTGCATTTTCATGTGTATGGCTGCTACACACGCTTGCGCTAAGTTGCCGCTACGTGTCTGCCCCGGAAAATGCCGAACCGCCCGCCCGGCAACTTGTAAATTTTTCATCCACTCCTCGGACGAGTGCGAATCCCAGTCCCGGCCCTATTCCCTGTTTCATTCTCGGATGTATAATTGCAACCTGGCTTGCATGATTCCCAGGGCGGGCTTCAAACTTGTGGGCTATTTAATTGCCAGCCAGAAGTAATTACGTCAGGGCGAGAGACCCGCCCAAGTTTGCTGCAACATAATAATAATAAGCAGCCTCAGCTCCCGGATCAGGATGGCTTGGAAAACAAGAAACTTCCAAGGAACGCGATGAAAAATTGGGGCTACAACGGCAGCAGATAGATGGCAGGAACTAAAACTAGTCGAGAGTGGCAGGCTCTAGGGAAGGAGGAAAAGTTTTCAAGAAATCAATTAACGCAGCAGCTAACTAGAGCGGGAGCAAAGGATAGATGGATGGCACATCAAGCATACGCCGCGTGGCACGCAACTTTAGCTTCGAAAGGGCGAGTGCAGAGAGAAAAATGCTATCCGAGTTAACGAAGTTATTTAATTGTTTAAGCTTGTATCGAATTTGGGAGAATTTTTTTTTAACATATATTAAAAGAGTAAAGGTAATATTTAATTAAATTAATTGGAAGGGAGAAGTGCAGACTAGGGCACCTGAGAAAACCTTTGAATTTGAATAATTATGGTTCGTTGTGAGCATTCTTATAGATTAGGTACCAAGCTTTTGTACTTATTTTTAATGTGAAAATTGAATTTTAGGGTTTTAAAAAATTGACATTCAATGAATTGATTTCTTAATATTTTGAAATTGATTTTTATGATAATTTCAAAACAGAGCACTGAAAGAGAATACAAAAATGTTTAAAGATGATTTAAATTTCCGTTAAAGTTAATATTTATGCCAATCAACAAGTATTTAAAAAAGATAGCGAAATTCTGGAATTTATTATCAAAATCTACAGAATTTATAACCTGTAAAGCTGACATTGTTTTCTCTGTAGTCGTCGGATGAGGCGCCATTTGTCATTTTAAATGATTACACATTGTTGGCCGCTGATGGAGGGGAGTGGCACGTTTAATAAGCTCTCCCAGCGATCGGGCGATGAGGATGGGTGAAATGAGGGGGTCTGGAAGTGCTTGATTTGAGTTATGTGGCAAACACTTTGCGGCAGCCGCCACTCGAGTGGCGTCGCAGACAACAAAGCCGAGTCACCCAGTCTATATGCATGCGAGTGCTCCTCCCAGGGTCCCTATTTCACCCCCTCCCCCTCCAATCCCGGTTCGATTCTGATGCCCAATTTTATTGAAGCCATAAAAACGGCTGCGCCAATTTCTATGTACTGAGCGCTACTTACAAGCGACTTGCTGGCTAAGTGCCACACCCCCGCCCCCTAGACTACGCCCCCGGCCCCGCCCACATCCGCTGCTTTGTGGCGCCCGAAAAGTTTTCAAAAGCTGGCTCGTCTTACGCCTTTCTCCTTGGGGCCGCTCGACCGTCATGGTTAATTTCATTTAAACCGTCATAAGCAGAAAGTACAACAAGAATTTATTTTCCCTTTTTGTAAACGTTTTCTTGGTTTTTATTTGGTGGCGAGAAGCCCAACAAAAAAAAGGGAACATTATTAATTGCCTAGGCGTGGGGTAAAAGATTAAGATGGGAGAAAAAGCGGCAAGGAATGCCACATTTTTTAATATCCCGTTTATGGGGTGCTTTCCAAGTGGAGAAATGGGCTAGGCCATTTGACATTAGGCAAAATTATGAACATGGCAAATTAGCTGATGCGTTTAATTGGGCGTTAGGATTTTCCGCTGCTTCCAGCTTTTCCACTGAATCAAGATTTAGCCAAAGTGCTGGCTTTAAGCCGTTTTTGATAAACACACACAAAAAACCCCGATTATACACTCTGATATTTACAAGTATATAAGATTATTAATGCTTCCTTTTACGATCTGAAAGTAGATTTAGTTTTCTATTTGGGGCTGCCAAATAATTTTTCTAAACTAACTTCGTTACTTTTCCTACTTTTGTATTTTGTTCTCTTTTTTTCTTATTACAAACTTAACACAATGAAATTTTCTGTTTATTTTATTTTCCTTTTTTCCGTATCTTTGTTTTTTGTATTTGATTTTTGTAGGAGCCTCTTACAATATATTGATGAGGAGCTGAAGCTAAGGTAACTACACCAACCAATGTATTCCTTTAGACTTGAGCCTCGGCTCTCGGTGTGACCACTACCTCAACCAACCCCCCTCTCACATAGATTAAACTGTCCCACACTAACCCTCTCATTATTCATTCATTACACTCATAAGCACCCCATTTTTACACCGAAAGATACAAACATCAGTCTGAAAAAGAATACAAAGGGATTCGATATTGATCTTCATAGTTTTATAATCCACCAAAATTCATACTAAAGTCATTCTGAAATGGAGTGATGAAATACATGATGTGGAAATAAGCTCAAATTAATAAAAGTAGTTTTTAAAATTGTTAAATTTTGTAGAAAAAAGTATGTAACATTTGGAAGTCTTCAAGAATTTAAATTTAGAAAAATTTGAACACTTAGAACTAAACAAGAAAGGAAAGCTAACTTCGGGCGGAGCCGAAGTTGATATACCCTTGCAGAATACTCTGTAAATTATATTCTCCAAAATTATTCATATGATGCATTCTTAATACTCATAAAAAATCCCAACATCCTAAAACACCAAAGTTATAGCATTTCCAATCGTTCAGTTATATGGCAGCTATAAGATATAGTCGGCCGATCCTTATGAACTTTGGTAGGTCGGATTGATTGGCTAAAAATAAAACCCATAGAAAATCCCAACTTCCTAACTTTACAAACACCAAAGTTATGGCATTTCCGATCGTTCAGTTATATGGCAGCTATAAGATATAGTCGGCCGATTCTCATGAAATTCGGTAGGTCAGATTGATTGGCCAAAAATAAAACCTATAGAAAATCTCAACTTCCTAACTTTACAAACACCAAAGTTATGGCATTTCCGATCGTTCAGTTATATGACAGCTATAGGATATAGTCGTCCGATCCCGGCCGTTCCGACTTATATACTGCGTGCAAAGGAAAGAAGGGTGTGTGCAAAGTTTCAATTCGATATCTTTAAAACTGAGAGACTAGTTCGCGTAGAAACAGACAGACGGACAGACAGACGGACAGACAGACGGACAGACAGACGGACAGACGGACAGACGGACAGACGGACAGACGGACATGGCTATATCAGCTCAGGAGGTGATCCTGATCAAGAATATATATACTTTATAGGGTCGGAGATGTCTCCTTCACTGCGTTGCACACTTTTGACCAAAATTATAATACCCTCTGCAAGGGTATAAAAAGAGTTACTTCTGATTCTTCTAGATTTTAGTATTTTTTCGTTAAATTGTTGTTTCTGATGCTTCTTTCTGTATTCAAACTCTTCGTTTGACTTTGATTTAGCGTTAAGCTCATCTCGCCAAGGAAAGAAAGTTTTTGGTTCCCTTTTTTTTCCATCTCCTCACATGCATACACATTTGCAAATGAGTGTGTGTTATCCTGGCAGCCGTCAGATACCAAACCACACCCACACACACGCAAAACCATCACCGCCAGAGCTGCTGCATCATTATCATTATGAACCAGGAGCAGCAGCTCATCCTGTGGCCACCTTGGTTTATTACCGGCCATCTGCCCATCCCATCCCCGAAAAAGCAGCTACATTTTCATTACGCTTTTTTCCGTTCTGTGTCCATTTAAACCATATTAAGTTACGGTTGCTGCTCCTCTTCCATCCTATAAGTTAGTTCTCCTTGTTCTCCTCGCATTCTTTGTTTGGTCAACTTCTTTTCGGGGGGCTTTTGTTTTGTCGGTTATTGTCTGGGCGAGGCTTTGTTCACTTTTGCCTCTTATTCCGCCCAAACTTTTGCCTTTGTCTATCGATGGAAGGCCATGGGGAACAGCGAGGAATTGAGAAACAGAGCGAGCAAATAGAGAATAACGAAAGAACACACGTTGAGCATACGCACCGTGGGACGCCCGAAATGACCCCTTCGATGGCTCAATTATTTGGCCGGGCGAAAACCAGAAAAGCAGTTTTCAACTAATTTATACAGTACAATTGGTTTATATTTTGGACAAAATTTATACATCGATGGGTCCCCATGAAATGCGCTCGATTTGTCCTGCCTTTGGACCCTTTTTCCCATGTTTATTGTTTATTTATTTGATGTGTGTGCAAATGGCCGTCACATTGCTTTTATTGTTATTATTATTATTGGCCAGACTCTAGTGCAAACAAGTAATGCCACACGTAGCCGTAGTCCAGTGTTGATTTGTCCATCGCAGGGCCAGAAAATTCCTAAAATATGCAGCATTATTGGCCATCGCAGTGATTGAGGAGATTTGGAGGGGGATGTCTTGAGGAGCCTAAGCTGTTGTTGCCCTTTGGGCAAATGATTGAAAAAACACGATGAAAAACAAATTGCAATTATGGTAACATCAACTGAAAATTCCCAAAACTAATTCGGCAAATGGGAAACGGGATTCCTTTGGTCAACTTCTCCAGCAGCTGTTGAGATTTTCCAGCAAATTCTGTTTGTTTTTGCTTTATTCAGTCTTGTTTTATTTGAGCAAATTTGTTCGCATTTTGTTTTTAGAATTAATTTTCCAAGCTTTTTTTTCTGTTTGCTTTTTTTACATTTTTTGCTGCTGTTTTTGTTTATTGTTTCTGCTTTTCTTCTCCCGCTCTTTCTGTTTCTGTGCATTCATGTGCGAGGCAATTTTCTATTCAAGAATTTCCCATTTTCATTTGGCTGTGTGAGAATGTGTGACTGTTTGAATGTGTTTTGTGTATCTTTGAGCATTTGTGTTTTGCATATCATGCATAATTTATGGCTTCATATTAGATTATTTATTTATTTACCTGGCGTCCAATAAAAAAGCAACTACCAACCAACTGGCACATCAGTTTGTGGGCTCACCCGGGGGGTTGGCAATTAATTTCATTAAAAGCGTAATCCGCTTAACACCCCTTTGCCCCCTTGCGGTTGCCCGATGGAGTTTATCAATTCGATTGCATGTTACAAAAACACACAAATAAGAGACCTCAACTGCATGCCAGACAGGACGAGCCGGGGGTCAGCTCCTGCCTCCTCCGCCACACGAGACTCGAACTCAGCCACCACAACAGAACCACCCACCCACTCACGCTCTCTCACCCAACCCAACAATTGAAAACTATATAGCCATATAGTGTTTACCCTACCGATCGACGAAGGATGCTCAACATCTCGGCTCTCTTTTCTCTCTCTCGCCTCTCTTCTCTTGATCTCTCGATTCCCTCCGCTTGTCTGAAACGCTCCGCAGAGCGACCTTGCCACTGAACAACGACACCAAAGATCCACTCGCCGCCGAGTGCAGCTGCTCCTCCCACAATGGAGGAGCCGCCGGAGGAGGAGGAGGAGGTGGAGGTGGAAGTGGAAGTGGAGGAGCAGGCGGGGCAGCCGCGAACGGCAGCAGCAGCAGCGGCAGCGGAGGCGGAGCAGTCGGCACCACCCATCATCAGCACCAACAGCACCACCAGCATCACCACCATCCGAATCATCCGCATCAGCATCAGCAACATCAATTGCCGCCGCAGCAGCACCAACAGCAGCCGGCGGCACATCAGCAGCAGCACCAGGCGGCACAGCAGCAACACCATCACCACCATCCAATGACCTCGTCCATATCCAGCGGCTCGGTGACCGCCAATGCCAACTGCATCACCACGTCCGCCTCGCTGGTCTCTATGCCGGGTCTCAGTGCCTACCTGAGCATGGGCACCCATGTGGGTGGCCACATGGGCATGGGCCTGGGATTGGGCATGGGCCTCGGCCTGTCCAATCTGCGCACCACCAGCATCGATGCCGACGACGATGAACTGGTGGCTGCCGATGTGGCCATGAATAATGCTGCTGCCGCCGTTCCTGGAAACGGATCTGGTGCCGGCAACGGTTCCGGATCCGGTTGCTCCGCCTCTGCGGCGCACTATCTGCGGTACAGCAGCAACTACCGCTCGGCCGCCGCGGCTCAGGCATCGCAGGCGGCCCTCCCGAACGCCAACTCGAATTCTAACAACGGCCATGGCCACGCGCCGATCTCATCCAGCATCTCGTCCTCTGCGTCATCAGCTTCGTTTTATAATCGCCTCCTACTCCTCGATAATTCCAGCGGCGATGCAGTCGTCGGCGGCAACGGAGGCGGCAGCGGCAGCAGCAGCGCAGGAGTAGCAGGTGGCACCAATGGCCTCCTGGACAAGCACGAGTCGGAAACCACTCCCCAAGCTGGCACGCAGTCCGTCGGCGATGGCTTCGTGAATTCCCACAGCCCGGCGGCGAACTCGGGATCGGGAGCGACAGGATTGAGGGACAACGATGGACCCTCGTCGAGCAACTCCTCGCATCTCTACCAGAACCTGCTGAGGAGCAGTTCAGGAGAGACGCCAGAAAGTTCCAATGCGGCGGGCAACAACTGTGATTACCGGCACGAGAGCAACCAGGTGAGAGATCTGACATACATTTTGATTTCCTACCAAATAACTTATCTCTTTCCATTCCCAGAATGGTCTGGAAGACTCGCCTCGACGCCATAGCTCCATGGATCAGCTTATTGGGTTGATCAACGACATGGGCAAATCTTCGAGGACGCGCAGCCTCAGTGATGGCGGCACTCAGGACGATGACGAAGGTGGGTACATGTAGAATACCAAAAAAATAGCTAATTAACTTAAATTCTTCATATGGAAAACAGCGGAGAAGGAGGCGCAACCGGATCTGCTGAACAACACCCCCGCCGGTGCCACCAAAACGCTCCCACAAGCGCCGCCACACGCCCCCTCGTCCCATTTCCAACGGACTGCCGCCCACTCCCAAAGTGCACATGGGCGCATGCTTCTCGAAGATCTTCAACGGCTGCCCACTGCGGGTGCACTGCACCGCCTCGTGGATCCATCCGGAGACGCGGGACCAGCATCTGCTGATTGGGGCCGAGGAGGGCATCTACAACCTCAACATGAACGAACTGCACGACGCGGCAATCGATCAGGTATTCCCGCGCCGCACCACCTGGCTGTATGTTATCAAGGATGTGCTCATGAGTCTGTCAGGTGGGTACTACCTTAGACCTTCACATTTTCCAAAAAAATATTTATCCTGTCTAATTGCGAAGTATATATTCTTAAGATTTGAAATTAAAAATTTTGAAATATATTGAGAATAAATGTTATCAGACATAACTTAAAAAAAATGTAATTCAATTTTTAAACTGATTTTTGTTTTGCCATGCATTTTTGCATTATTTTGTCATTTATGCTTACACTAATCAGAAATTCATGTTGCTCAGCGAATTAAAAATTGAGTCATATATATTTTCTTTAAAACAATGAGATTTTATTTTGAATATTTTTGTCCACAAAATTATACATTAATAATTAGCTAAACTAATTTTATATATTTATATCGCAAACTTTTGTTTTCAGGAAAATCCTGCCAGCTCTATAGGCACGACCTGGTGGCCCTGCATTCCAAGCAGACGGTGCGCTTCTCGCTGCACATGAACAAGATCCCGGAGCGATTGGTGCCGCGCAAGTTCGCTCTGACCACCAAGGTGCCGGACACGAAGTGCTGCACGCAGTGCTGTGTGACGCGGAACCCGTACAACGGATACAAATACCTCTGTGGGGCGACGCCCAGCGGCATTTTCCTGATGCAGTGGTACGACCCACTGAACAAGTTTATGCTGCTCAAGCAGTGCGAGTGGCCAGCCATCAGCATTCAAGGCGGAGGTCATGGCTGCGTCCAAAACGGACACACACCCGTATTCGAGATGATTATCACGCCGGAGTTGGAGTACCCGATAGTTTGTACGGGTGTGCGGAAGGCCATGAACGGCTGCCTCAAGCTGGAGCTGATCAACATGAACAGTGAGTGCTCGCAGCTTGAATATCAAAGACTTTACTTTAATGGACTTATTTGCATTGCAGGTGCCAGCTGGTTCCACTCGGAGGACCTGGAGTATGACGCCATGGCCACGATGGTGCCGCGACGCGACCTGCTGAAGGTGGTGCGTGTGCACCAGGTGGAGAAGGACGCCATCCTGGTCTGCTACAGCAATCTGATACAGGTGGTCACGCTGCAGGGCAACCCCAAGCAGCACAAGAAGATGGTATCGCAGCTCACCTTTGACTTCGTCGTGGACAGTATTGGTAGGAGATGGATATATATTATTTAAAAATTTGACCTCATAAAATAAATCGCATTCAGTATGTTTACCGGACAGCGTTTTGGCATTCCATAAGCACGGCATGCAGGGGAAGTCGTTGCGCAATGGCGAGGTGACGCAGGAAATTAAGGACATGAGTCGCACTTACAGGCTGCTGGGCAGCGATAAGTAAGAAAATCTTTTTGTATATCTTACAAATCTTGGGAAGTAACACTAAACTGAACGTTAAGCGTAAAGAACTACTAACAACTAAATGCTCAGCTTAATGTGTAAATAGAATAAATATAGTCAAATTTTTGTGAATACTAACCTAGTCTAGTACTAACCTAAAGTTAATTTGTTTGTTGTTGCAATACACGAATTGTGAAACTGACTGGTATTTAAAAAAGGGAATGCGCAAAGTTAAATGCAATTGTATTAACTAATTTGAAAATGTTAAACTTGTGTGTTTACTAAAAAATATTTAGCGACAACTTCCAGACTTCTTTAGAACTTTCCATTAATTGATATTTATTCATTTTTCCAGGGTTGTGGCCTTGGAGAGCCAGCTGCTGAGGACCGGCTCCCTGGGCAGCGAGGAGGGACACGATCTGTACATTCTGGCTGGACACGAGGCCAGCTACTAAGCTAATGAGCGCCCCTGCTTAATACACTGTTATATTTTAAATATAATCCGGTACACCACACATGTTTTAAGGGCCGCGCCGCCGTCGTCGTCAACTATTAACTGTAATTTAATTACTCGTAGGCTAAGCAGTAAATAATTGATCATAGAGGAGTAGAAAGAGCCAGTTGCATGTCGAGCGTTCGATAGCTTAGATTAGCGCAATTTTTCCGCACCTAGAAGAGGCAGCCTTCGAACAAGAGATCCACACTACCAAGCACACTGAAGGGGGTACTCGGCCCGACTTGCTATCTTTCGATCTGCCGATCACTCGATATATTAGACGTCTGCGTCAGCCCGATTCCGTTGTAGCTATATTTTTGTATTACAAAGAAATGCTTTAATTTATACAACCCACTTTAATGATCTAAGGTAATCGCTACGGATAGTTATGTTAGAGATTTGTGTACACGCTTCACAAAGCCAATAGATACGTTTCCAAATAGTCATTCGGCAGGAGAATCCAATTATACATAAACTAATACACGCAATTATCCACACGATTTGAGAACCACTAAGGCAACTAGAACTAATAAATACGTCTTAGTCTATAGCAATTGTAAATCGCAATGTTTTTAGCTGGTTTAACTGCTTTCGATTGGCTCAAAACCGCAACGGAAATTCAAGAATGAGGGAATGAGGGGAGCGATTTAGGATGATACGGTTTGTTGGGAAACAAAACTAGCTAGTAAGACTTTTCTAACCTAGTAACACGAATTAACAAAAATAAATGCAAATTAAAGGTCTGTATCTGTATGTTAAACAAATAAACTGATTGTCATAGTTACGGTTTTAGGCTAAGCTAAGCGATGAAAGCAGACATCTTTCCAAGCAGCACTTTTCGTCGATTGAGTTGTAAAAATATTCTACTAGACCTTAAGTTATTTAGTTCATACGACAAAGCAAAAAACCGAAAATTACAAACTAATACAGAGAAAAACAAAACAGATAAACCCACAAAATTGTTGAACTCTAGTTTAGTGCAAGAATAAAAAGTATGTGAAAGAAATGATGTCCCTATTTTAATTTGCAACGGATTTCGGAAAGAAGAACACTTTAACGGGCAATAAATAAATCAAATTTAGATTGTTTATTGGCGAGGTTTTGCCGAAAATTCTTTTTTTTTACAACATCAACAAACGAGTCGATAAGGCTGTGCGCTTGTTTAAGGTTGTGAGCGGCGGTTATCTAAAATCCGTGGGAAGAGACCGAGCACTGTTTCTTAGTTTTTGTAATACGGTAAGATATAATTTTCCTATTTTTGTTTAAAACTTAATTTTTTCTATTCATAAATGCTTGATTGATTTATAAGTAATATTTTTTAAAATTTGCGTTTTTTTAGAAGCTGTGGGAATTTAACTCACCGTTATTTTTGGTTCCTTCATAAAACAGGTAGATATCATTTTCTAATTTTTTTTCAAACCTTAAAATTTTTTTTTATAATTTTTCTTTAATATGTCTAAATTTATTCAAATTGTTTTCAAATGTTCCTTTTTTTTAAATGCGTTGGGCATTGCTCAAAAATGCGTTTGTGTCGTTTTCGAAAATACGGTAACTCATTTATTGTAGGCTTCACGTGTTTCTCGTTTTGTTTACAAATTTTCACAACGAAATGAAGCCCTTCGAAGTGCCGCCCTGGGAGGCAGGAGCCGAGATTATTGAATTTAAGCCTGTAAATCCATCAGGGAATGGAGTTGGAGCCGCCAAAAAACAAAAGAAAAAGAAACCCAAAAAGAAAAAGGCAGCGGCATCGGCAGAAGTACCCGAAATTAAGAAGGCACCTGGAAAATTCAGTTACCGGCAGGGTGGTGGTCCCTTGGCCCCTCCCCTGGCATCCTCGGATGATGATGACGATGTGGAGGACGGAATCCGGGCCATGCATAAGGTGAAGTCCGGAAGAATCGAGAAGCAGCGACCTCCGACGCAGGCCACAAAAGGTGGCAAGAAGGAACTGAAGCTGAAACCGGAACTAGCGCAGGCGGCCGTGGAGGCAATGGAGACCACCAGCTCATCTACTCCGGCTCCCAACGCACTGGCCAGTAAGCTGCAATCGGAACTCCTGGGCGGACGATTCCGGTATATAAACGAACAGCTCTATTCGATGACCAGCCGCAAGGCGGAGGCACTTTTCCGCAAGGATAGCTCCGCCTTCGAGGCCTACCACGCTGGCTATCGACAGCAGGTGGAGAAGTGGCCCACTAACCCGCTGAACCGCATCATTAAGACCATCAAGAAGATACCCAAAACCGCTATAATTGGAGATTTTGGTTGCGGAGAGGGAAAACTGGCTCAGTCTGTGCCCAACAAGGTGTACTCCATGGATTTGGTGGCGGCTCGTGGTGACATCATTGCCTGCAACATAACGGATACCCCTCTGCAAGCTCAATCTCTGGACGTGGCCGTTTACTGCCTCTCCCTAATGGGAACCGATCTGAACGAGTTCTTCCTGGAGGCCAATCGACTGCTCAAGCTGCACGGCAGTGTCTACATAGCGGAGATCCAGTCGCGTTTCGAGGATGTCCGAGATTTCGTCCGCTGCCTGAGTGCCTGTGGATTCGATTTGATCAAGAAAGATGTGGCTGTTAACTATTTCTACTTCTTCCAGTTCAAGAAGATGCGGCATGTGCCCAAGAACACCAAGCTAAAGACTTTCTCTCTGAAACCATGCTTATATCGCAAACGATAAGGCTGCAGATGATGTCCTGGTTCCAATTGACAAATGCACGATATTGAAATACCTCTTTCTTGACTCTTAAAAACTCTTTTCAGTTGGACACTAAATATCAATTTCCACAAATGTATAGTTTGGAACTTCAATGTCGGGAATAGTATTTGGAATCAGAGACGGAAACTGCCTATATAAAAATAGTTACTTTTATACATTAACTAAATGTAGGAACCATTGCCGAAATAATTACGGAAATAAAAGCATATGTCCGTACATCTGTGAAAATTATAGTCGGATACAGGTAAAATTACACCGTGCACCTTTAAAAAACACTAAGAAATTGTAATTTGATTGGGTTGGGTTTCTCAATACAACACATTGAATAAAAAAAATGCAAATTGATCAGAGGGTCTGTTAATTTAAAAATAACTCTTACTCCTCTCAAGATAAATTGTATAGTTAGTTTTGTAGATATCTTAAATGCGTAACTTGCTTGAGCTTTGTCACAAAACAATAATTTATCAGAGACTTATTATAATTATTTTTGGATTTTTTTTCAAAAAGTTGTTTTGAACGGATGCACTGAATAAACTTCTGATTTGACATCATTTTTTTTTAAGAACAAAGACAAAACTTTGTATAGAATATTCATATATACAGATGCAGAGTCGTAAGAGCCTGTTTCTTGAAACAACGGGATTGATGCAACTTAAATTATAATTTCTCCTAGTTTAATAAAAAAAACATGTAATTTTTAATGAAACCAGATTAAACTATTAGAAATGTAAACGGTTGAAAGGCTATTACGAGCCTTAACTACTAGAATAATATAGCTACAAAAACTGCATTTTTCAAGAGAGTCATATTTTATATACAAATATTTTTAAATTAATTTTTAGAAAAATTTGATTGCCATGATCTTTTTGTATTGCCGTATAATTTAAGACATGATACGGAAAGATCTATTATAAAAAGATTTTTTAAATTAAAATTCGAGCACTTGTCTACAATCATAATATAGTTCAATTTATTTAACAAACAACAATTTTGTAAAACGAAACTTGTACGTAATTTTATCCCCTTCAATTTGAAAAAGTTTTGGATGTTGTTAAATCAGCTAAGAGATTAAAAAAATTTAAAAAAATCGGTCTGAAAATTTGACTTAATAGTCCTTTTATAAGTAAAACAATACAAGCCCACGATTCCGACTTTATAATTTTAAAAATAAATATATATATATATATATAAATAAACGTTGTGTAAAATAATTTAAACTTTTGTAAGAAAACCCTAGAACTTCACTACCTTCGGGGGAAATAACTACCGAAATATGATGTGTTTTTAAAAATATAAACAAACTGTTCCCAGGGCTTAAGATTAATTCAGATTAAGCTTTTATATAAAAAAATACAATTTTGAGCACTTTAATCGATTGCCCTTCTTAAGTTATTTGAATGTAAAATCTTTTGCTAGCGCTATAAATGATTGAACCACCGATACCGACGTTAGCCAGCACTGCTAACCACTTGGGATCCACTTGGTGGTTGTTTTTCTCAGCGAAACTCAGTGACCACCGACTCGTTTCGACTCAAATCGAAAAGCGGAAAGCAGATGCCTCTCCGTTTCGGTTTCAGTACCAGTTTGCTCTTCGTGCACAGCACATCGAATATTTGTGAAGACGGTACATTACGTTTGATTGCGCTCCCAGAATTCTAAGCAGATTTGTGTTGCCATTAGAATAGCAGGAGGCGACGAGCGGATAGAAAAGAAAAGCGCGCAATTCGCCAGTGTGTTTATAAATAAATGGGAAATTAATTTATTAGCAACCACTATTCGCGCAGTTTACGCCCACGCCCACCCCGCTCTCTATTATCCCCCCTCTGTCCCCACCCGCTCAGCGTTCTCTATTACTCACTCAAAAAAACTCAACGTCAAATTTTCAACAGGTATTCAACGACGACGACGACAACAACAAATTGTCTTTTTTCGCGAACGAATAGAAAAAAGTGGCAAAGAATTTGTTTACTAGTGTGAAAGCGTGTGAGTGCAACAACAGGGAAAAGTGAAAACAACACAAATACAGCAGCAACACAAACTCATCTAACGGTTAAAAGGCGCCGCAAAGTATTCCCCATCTACGTTTCCTTCCTGTGGATTAAAAAGGATTCTAGAGTCAACTTAATCGGGTGAGTAACTTTTGGGGATTGCGCCATTTGCTTAGTTTTTTTTTTTGTAATTTTTTTTTTCTTGGGCTGTGGTCGGGAGTTTTTGGTGGCTTTATGTTTTCGTTACAAACACAAGCGCAGAATGACTTGGGCAGAATGACTTCATAGCACACACAGATACACCCAGTTAATTGAGAGCAGCTTTGCGAGAGCGAGAGAGTCGCAGAGAGGCGAAGAGAGAACCAAAGTCACTCACTCCGCACTTGTATCTGTGTATTTTTGTATCTCTGAGCTGTTAAGCTTTCCGAGTGTATCTTTTGGCACGATATTCTTTCGACTTCTTGTTTTGTCAACTCGGCCCACATTGTTGTTGTCGCCAGTTCATTTTGCCTTACTCTAATTTTCCTTCTTCTGTGTTTTCCTCCTTTGCTTCGCATTTAGAGGGAGGGTGGGAAATTCTTATTGGGCCCGCGGTAGCCAAGGAAACGTTCCACAACACCGATCGAATACAAATGTATTTTAATGGTACTCAAATTCAGCGGAAAAAGTTTTAAATGTATTTAAAAGGGGGAACACCTTTAATTAACGTATAAACGTAACGCTTAAGGAAGATACTCAGAAACTATCGTTTATAGCTACAAATGTATCTCAAAGCTAAGTTTGTACAAAGCTAGATACTTTGACAAAAAAGATATAAATTTATCTTGTAGATAGGCATTTTTAGGGGAAGATGCAAACAGATTTATCTTTTACTGTCATAAATAATCTAGTCAAAAAGTAAAAGTATCAATCTATGGTTTCCATACCTATGAATATGAATATGAAACGAAAACGCATTAACTAAATGTTACAAAGTATTCTCAAAGCAAAGGGCAATTACTTTGACCCGAAGGTACAAATGTATCCCAAAGCCCCGTCCATTTATGTATATAGGGGCAAACAACGTAACTAAACGAAAAAAATTTGACATCTACGCACTTTGAGAAACCGATTCTTTTGAATCTTTTTTTGGCCTATATTTAATTTTGGAATTTTGTCGCATTCATATAGCATAAAGTTTCATTTGGTTGCTAAATCCGCTGCTCAAATTCCCCTAGTTCTTAAACGTCACTGCTCCAAAAATAGAATCGATCGACGAGTGAGCAGGTTTCCGCACTTCTTATCAAACTTTGAGCGGTTTTTGCATTGGCATTTTTTTGTTTGATATCGGCTCGGGTAAACAAGGACGGCTTTTCATCCCAACCACTAGGAAACATGGTTAGTATGCCGTTTTGCGATAAGATAAGGCACCACAACAAAGGCCAGTTATGAATGGCAGGTGACTGGTGGCGTTATTTTCCTCCCTACGCCCCTTAGCCCCTCTGACTCATAACTCGATTTTCACCATCCCCGGAAAACTTGGGGCGTTGACTTGGCAACGAAAAACCGTTCTTCGAAAGCCTCTGTTTACGTGGACTTTTTTCCCGGGAGGTGTGGGCTTTGACCCAAATAGTAACAAACATTAACATAAAGACTTCTTCTTTGCCAGGCCATGCAAAGTGGGAAATAAACGAGGCAGAGCTTGCATTAGAAACCGGTTGCTGGCCAAGAAGTTGGCTGCGCAGCAGACAAACAGATAAAGCAGCCGAGCAAAGCAAACGAGGAGTGCCAGCCACTGAATGCTAATAACTGTACAACCAGCGAGTGGAAAACTATAATAAAATCGGAGAGTGAGAGAGCTAACGACTTGGCAGCACGCGAACATGGCCAAAAGAGTCGGAATCAGAGCCAAAGCGAAAACCTGAATTCGAGCGGAGTGTGGCCAACTAGGTGTGTCTTCCAGCATTAGAAGCTCTGAGAGAGTCGCCCCTCTCTTCAATTCTCTTGGCTTCTCTCTGGGGAAAACGCAGATCAAGCCTGGTTTTGATCATGGCAAAGTTAAGCGATTTTCCAGCGTGGCCAGATCGTTGGGAAGATTCCTGTGTGGGTATCTTCAAACTTATAAGTCCTCATCAAAGGCGCTGGCTATTCTTAGTTCGCCTTTTAGACAGAAGATTTCCACCCTGCTCCATCGACGGGGAAAGCAATCTAATCTGTCAACAAACTCAATCATACGGAAGGCAGCTTTTCCAGCCCGCTTTGAGCTGCTCAGTTCTCTTCCTTTCCCCCATCCTTGCGTTTTCCGTTTTCCGATTTCTATTTTTATTTGTTGTCGCATCGATTTTTACTTCTGCAGATGGGGCGTCTATAGGTCTATGATTAATGTGCAAAGCGCTGGAGTGGACAGAATTCTCCTCGACAGCGGCTTGTTTGTTTACTTTCTCCCCCTTTACACCACTCTCCCCCTCGCAGTCTGGGCAGAAATCAAATCGCGATGTGCATGTGGGTGCGCCATCACGGCACGGGGAAAAATATCGTAATGTTTGATTCCGATTTTGGACTTTTAAAAAAATATTCAATTTGTATTGAAAATGTGTATTATTATCAATAATATCAGGTATCATTGCATAATCTGACTTTTTCCAATGAGTTCAGAATTAACAAAATCAAAATAGAGTATTTAACAGTTATAGTTATATAGTTATATCATTTTAGTATTGACATTGAACAAACTGAATTTTTTTCAAAAAGTTCTGAGTAAACACAAACAAAATAAAATAGTTTCTGGTCTACATATTATTATTTTATAATAGATGTGGTATAAGTCCCAACAGATTGATCAAAAAGATGAACTTCTTGGCCAAAATTGAGTACATATTTATTTAACTAGGGAATTACAACTAAAATTAACATCTCCAAGTAAATGTAATAATTTATTTCCAGTTGTAAGCATAAAAATCGACCTTTAAAAAGTTTTTTCTTTTTCCAAATTTTAATATTGTAGTGTAGAAATAGCAGCACCGCTGGATGCATTCAGAGTTCGTTGGCCAGGCAGAGGCAAATGCTTTAAATAGCCATTGACAAGCGGTAGATTGGTGGTGCAGGGTGGTGGGGAGTGGTGGTGCAGGGCGGTGTGGGTGTGATTCACTGCGGTTATGTCGCCTGACAGTCGAGCGCCGATCGGAGCGGTAATTAGTCAAGCGACACACTCTTCCATAGAGCCGTCACTTGAGCTGTCCAAAAGTGGCAGCTAGTGACCAGAAACCAGTTTTCCTCGAGTGGCTGATCTACTTCTGGCTCAAGACTTGGTGGTCATCGCCGTCTCAGGGTTCCAAGTGGGAAATGGGAACGGATTTGGCTTATCGAAAGGCGGGTTCCAAGTCGCCATCCTCTACTGCAATGCGGTTCCACTCCGTCGATAAGTCCATGCATTCGCACAGGCGAAACACACCCTCTAATCGTTCTGTATTGATTGACCCACTTTCCCACTTAAGCACCCAGTCCAGAATGCGCGAATGTTTACGTATTTCTCACTCCATATTTCCTCGAAAAATATACAAAATAAGATGGAAGACCTGTCGAGCTTCATATTTAAGTAAGCATGAAAATCTCACGCATATCGGACTGAAATTATTGGTTCAAGAGGTCAAGTCGTCAGGGAAAGTAGTCAGATGGGCTTTTTTCCTTGTAGATATTACAATGATATTTCTTAAGTATTGTCAAGGAGTTTATTAAATTTCTGGCCAAAGGAAATTAACTCAAATTATTTCAACGGAATATAAATCTATATAAAATATAACAGTTTCCCCTGCGGAAATGCGGCCATGTTTATAAACGGATGTGAATTAAGCTGCAGGCAATAGCCCGTCAAAATCGCTCTTGTATATAACGCATTTTAAATGCGATTTATTGGCAACGCTTCGTTGAATTCAGAAAATGGCAAGTTTGAAAAGTTTTGTGCAGTTCACAGCCGGGGAAAATTTTAATGGTGACGGGCACTAAAGGGAAAGTTCAGTCACAGTGACTATAGGGAATCCAGCATATAAGTATTAGGGAGAAATTCAAAGCGGGGGCACATGCCATCCCTGGGGAAGTGACGCCACCGCCAGGTGACCTAAGTTGATGTCAGAATAATAACTCGATGACACATGTCCAAGCCATCCCTGTGATACACAAACCCTGGCCCTGCCCCGTCGCCAATTGAATGTGATTTAAGTTGTATTAAATGAAACTTAATTAAAGGGGAGCAGGCTGCACCCAGAGTACTCGTCCCCATTCCATTTCCCAATTGAAACGACGCGATTGCCATCTTTTGTGCTTCTGCTTTCTGTCCGCCGACAGAACTTCGTTACTTTCACAATAATACCAGACATATACTCTTGGGCCTTCTGTTTTTCTTTCTGTTTCGGACATATTTATTCTCGCCCGGTCAGCCAAATTGTAAGATTGTAAAGATTAGACGCGCGCCACTTGATGAATTTCACCTCGACCTCCTTCAATTGAGGCGAATGCGCTCTAATGTTTTTGGGTGTCGGCATCGCTTGCAAATATTTCTATAAACTCTAGAAATAGCTCTCGATATTATGCCGTAGCAGGCGCTGATCCGATGATGTCATCGAAAATAAATCATATACTTGTGGTGGGCATATTGTAAAAGCTACGCGCTATCAACAATTCGAGCGATTTGTTTTGTTTTGGTTTGGCCACCAAACCAATTTGTAGTGTAGTACGGCGAGATAATGCCGCTGATTCACCGCCGATCTTAGTCAAGTATGCCCTGAGGCATGTTTTCAATCTCCCAGCCCTGCAATTAGACTAGCAAAAATAGTTGCAACCGCCCGTCGATGATGTCAACATTGCGTATGCGCAACCTTCAACTATGGGAACGAGCACGCTGCCAAAGTAATGCTATATAGAGTCCATATACACATGGTCTGCGCGCTACAAAGACGCGAGAATAAATAAAATAATATAAATTAGATGTTTGTCTGCTTTTTGGACTCGGGGTCTGGTTCTCAACATACATATTTCGTGTGTGTTTTTGTTTAATTTTGAACGCACGATGACGCCACCAGAGTTAATTCGCTTTGGGGTCGTGTCCGAAACTGAAACAGTATTATAACGCCATAGAATACTTATGAAGAAGACTCTGGCAAACTGGTTCAGCTAGTTTCCACTCGGGGATCGATGTCTCCCAATCAATTAAACACTGCAAGTAAATTGAACTCGCTGCGCAATCGGTCAGTGCATCTTGGGCCAATTGACTCTCGATCCTCGCACGTTAACCATTCCCATTTCCAATCGTCGCTGATTGAAGGCTCTTTTCTGGGTGGGGCAGTACGTCCACATCCGTGGCAGAGCGTCGATACCGTCTCTTTGCTAAAAAAAATACAATTTATGGAATTGATTGTTCAATCTCCAGTCCCGCTAAACGCGAACGGAATCAAATGGAAACGGAAGGGGATAAGAGTGAGAACATGACGCAGCTTCGACTTGCAGGCTTATATAACTCAGACATGTAGCCCATATATATGTACATAAGGCTTATGTCACTGCTGAACTTGAATTCAGATCTCGAACGTGAGCTGGCACCGATCACTTGACTTTTCGGCTTACTCAAAGGACGTCTCAACTTCTGCTCGAATTCCCATGTACTTTATATTTAACGACTTAATTACTGGGGCATAATTTGTATTCACTCTGCTTAATAATAGATCTGTGAAATCTGACTGTTGTGCGGTTTACGGTCACCACATTGTAATGGTTTCAGTTTTTTTACTATCTGCTTTCGCTAGTAAAATGTAATTTCAATTTGCAGTTCAGCTTTTAATGGACAATTTCTCTTGCAGCTTGCTGAAAATCATTGCTGGTGAAATTCTAAAGCTCTTTGGAAGTAAGTACGCAATTGCAGAGTGACATCATGGAGGGCAGAAGGAGGAGGATGTGGCCACCTCCTGGCCGGGAGTCCTGGTGTCTGTGTGGGGGTTTATTTACGCAGTGGCGCCAGGCAAATTGAGCAACCCTTCGGAACTTTATGGCGTGTTTTATGCCCTGACTGCAGACATCTAATGAGCGAAAGGCGCCCACACAGACCACATCAGCCCGAGGAGTGGGCACTTCCGGCCATTTAACTGGGAGCCAGTGCAATTTACTAAAGTCTCCGCTCTTTTGCAGCCCCCTCCAAGCTGCTGCTGGCGTAGCCGAGTCCCCAAAGCCAAGATGCCGGCGGAAATTAAACCATCCGCGCCCGCTGAGCCGGAAACGCCCACCAAGAGCAAACCCAAGTCCAGCTCCTCGTTCTCGAAGGCTGCCCTGGCTAGAGTCACCCTGCTGGATGGCTCCCTCCTGGATGTGTCCATTGATGTGAGTATATATGGTATATCATAAAAATTAGTCATTAATTGTGTTTATGGTATTAAACAAGCTTACATCAAAGCGGTTTCAGTCATAAACTCTTCGTTTTAAATACTTAAAGCTTTCTATGTCACTCGCATAAGAGACATTTCCTAATGATGTTTATTTTAAGTAATATTTTAAGGGTGACAATAGGAAATTAAAAGAAGTAAACAGAATTCCATTTTAATTAAGTACTTTTTTGCATAGTTAAACTTAATAAACCTGAATTATTATTAAATAAATGTATTCTCACAGCGCAAAGCCATCGGTCGTGACTTGATCAACTCAATCTGCGCCGGCCTGAACCTCATTGAAAAGGACTACTTCGGCCTGACCTATGAAACGCCCACAGACCCGCGCACCTGGTTGGATTTGGAGAAGCCGGTGTCCAAGTTTTTCCGCACGGATACCTGGCCGCTGAACTTCGCCGTCAAGTTTTATCCGATGGAGCCGTCACAGCTGAAGGAGGATATCACGCGCTACCACCTGTGCCTTCAGGTGCGCAATGACATTTTGGAGGGCCGTCTGCCCTGCACCTTTGTCACCCATGCGCTGCTCGGATCGTACCTGGTGCAGTCGGAAATGGGCGACTATGATGCCGATGACATGCCCACGCGAGCCTATTTGAAAGACTTCAAGATCGCTCCAAACCAGACGACTGAATTGGAGGAGAAGGTCATGGATCTGCACAAGACCCACAGGTGAGAGAAACATTGCTTTTATAGCGAGTTCTATCAAGAATTGTAAACTCTAATAAAAGTATTTAACTAACTTTATCCTTATTGTTTTGCAGGGGTCAATCGCCTGCCGAGGCTGAGTTGCACTACTTGGAGAACGCCAAGAAGCTGGCCATGTACGGTGTGGATTTGCATCAGGCCAAGGACTCCGAGGGTGTGGACATCATGCTGGGTGTCTGTGCCTCCGGTTTGCTTGTCTACCGCGATAAGTAAGTAATTGAAGTTACTTTAATTTTAGAAAAATACATTAATTGACCCCATAACCCAACTAGATTGCGCATCAACCGTTTTGCCTGGCCCAAGATCTTGAAGATCTCGTACAAGCGCCACCACTTCTACATCAAGATCCGACCTGGTGAATTTGAGCAGTACGAGTCTACCATTGGCTTCAAGCTGGCCAACCACCGTGCCGCCAAGAAACTGTGGAAGTCGTGCGTGGAGCACCACACCTTCTTCCGCCTGATGACTCCGGAACCGGTCAACAAGTCCAGGGTGTTCCCGCACTTCGGCTCCAAGTACCGCTACAAGGGTCGCACTCAGGCCGAGAGCACGTCCACGCCCGTGGATCGTACGCCTCCCAAATTTGATAGGACTCTGTCTGGAGCTCGTCTCACTTCTCGAAGCATGGATGGTAATAGGGGGATTCCTTCTTATCACATAAATTAATATTAAAGTCAACATTTTTATTAGATAGTAACTGAAATCAAAATATTTGCTTTAATACTAAATGTTATAAAATCCTTTCCATTGAAGCCCTCAGTACCCAATAATTTTCGTAGTTTTTAAATCTATTTGATATTTTATTATATATTCAGTTGCTGATCTCGATAATTATCATCAATTCAGTAAAAGACTAAATCCGATCAACTCAGTTAAACGTTCGAATTTCAGTCTAAGTTAGATTTGAATACAATTACAAATTCATTATTGCCTATAAAGGTTTTCCTATAGAACTTAAATTGTACTTGTTCAAAAGTAACGCTTTCGACCTTTTAAAGTACCTATACCTATCCTAAATCTCAGAATTCTTTATCTAAATATCCATATTTTTTCAATCCATACTAATTTCCTGACTCTTTTCAGCTCTGGCCTTGGCCGAAAAGGAAAAGGTGGCCCGCAAGAGCAGCACTTTGGATCATCGGGGAGACCGCAACGGCGATGGGGACGCCCACAGCCGCAGTCCCATCAAGAACAAGAAGGATAAGGTAACTCATCCAGCCATTAACTGAATAATGCCTGACGATACTTAGCTATTGAGATGAACACGTTTAACGATGATTTTCGGAGTTAACCAGAGTTTTTTGTACTTTCTTCTCGGTTTGTTACTAACTCACAACCACTCACAAACCAAACAACCAACCAACCAACCAACCACACACACACACACATCCACTCTGTGACTCTGACAATGAAATGATGTGCTCGTATTGTTAACCCTCCGTCCCCTAAAACACACCTTAACCCCTAACACTAACCAGTTGATACGACAGTCGAGCACCGGCACGGCTTCGGCCTCCTCGCAAAGTTCCCTCGAGGGTGACTACGAGACCAACCTAGAGATTGGGCCCACCGAGGCTGAGCCCCCCGTTCAGGTTAACACTTTAATACGTAAACATAAAAAAACCAAAAGTATCCTCCGAAACGACTCTTCTTCAATTTATCTTAACTTATTTAATCGGCTTTGAACTCTGCTTTTCGAATGTTGTGAGCTTACGTATGAAAAGATTTGATTTGAAGTCTCCCCCCGTTTATTCGTTTATTTGTTCAGCTCAGGGCTACTACCTACCTCAATGCTAAATGGATGTTCTGAACCTATTAATTTATATTTTTTGTTTCATAACCGACTTTCCTCTAACCACTCTGGTAGCCCCCGCAAGAGCTGTTCCTTGATCTGATGGTAATTTCTGTAAAAAGTCAATCAGTGCCGTCAACTGTCTGTTATATGTGCATTCATTTTATCTATCTTGATTCCTTTTTTGAGTGTTTATTTTAAGTTTGATTTGATTACTTTGTGGCGTCTATATCCGTACCTTTCCAGAGCTGTAAATACCATTTAGGGCCACACCTGAACAGTCCACACGAAACATCCATTGGCACTGAATCTGCGATTCTACTAAAAAATACCATCTATAATACTTATTACCCATTGTTTTCATTTCGTTGCTTGTATTGTAAATTAGTATTGTACATCTCAGCCATTTTGTAGCATGTTGGCTTCTTTGCCCCGAAAATCTGTATTTTTCGAGCTACATTTTGGGATCACGAATTAATAAACTGACTATTTTCCTCAGGATGCGGAGAAGGAGGCCAAGCTGCGCGAAAAGAAGCAAAAGGAGAAGGAGGAAAAGGAGCGCAAGGAGAGGGAGAAGCGCGAATTGGAGGAGAAGAAGAAGGCCGAAAAGTTTGCCAAGGCAGCACTTGCTGCCGGATCGGCTGTTAATGGTAATTACCCTTTGATAAGGTTTTCAAAATATAATATCCAACTGAAATATATTTTCATCGTAACCCTTAGGCGATGACGACCTGAACGACACCAACAAGTCCGACAAGTCCTCGGGCAGACGTGTAAGTATTTTACCAATTTATACCTATTTAAGCTAGATCATAGGTTTATAGACTTAAGTCTAGGTGTACTAAGCTAAGCGATAGCCCCGCACTGAATGCGCCCGCCCTTGTGTAAATACAGTTAGTCCAAATCCCTTATCCCACCCAAACCCAAACCCAAACCCACACCTCACCTCACTTAAGTTGAACCCGTAAGTTACGATAGTTTGTAGTGAAACCCGAAATCGATCTTAAGTTTACCTCATTGGTTGTATGATACTTATAATTTCCTTTGGTTAATTTTTCCCTCCTATTTCTTTTCGTTTTATGTTTGACCTTTTCATTTGATCCTCGAAAACAAACGATCCACCGACGATCCACAGGGCGTTGGCATATTCTCCTCGGGTCGCAAGAGCAAGGGCGGTTCCCCATCCAAGGATGGCAAGGATAAGTCCGGAAAGGATAAGGACAAGGAAGTGGGTCGACTTGGTCTGGTCGTTACTTCTGGTCTGGGCGATAATCAGCAGGATCAGAATCTGGATGAGGCGGCCAGGAATGCGGCCAAGAACCGAGGCTCCACCACTCCGGGAGTCACTAGGCAGTATGAATATGCCGTCGATGAGGATGGTAATGCCAGTCCCACCAGGAAATCGTATATCCCAGGTGGTTTCCGCTACGATCAGGATCCCAATTCTAGGAAGTCTGGTGCCGATGGTCAGGAGCAACTGTCTCCAACCTCGCAGCAAAAGAAGATTGGCTTGGCCTTCAACTATGCTCCTGGCAATGAGAATGCTCTGAAGGAAACGGCTGAGAAGCTGAAGGCAGGACAGTTGTCTCCACGCACCCAGGATAAGCTGAATCGCGGTCAACTTTCGCCAAAGTCGCGGGCCAAGCTTCTCCAGGATCCTCTCCTCTCGCCCACCACCCGTGCTAAGCTCCAGGGCAGTGCTGTGGACGCAGCTGCTGTTCCTCTGAGCGATTCACAGAAACGATCCTACTCGCCCACCAAGGGACCCCAGGGCTACACCTCGGGTGCTCCAGGAAGCTACAAGCCCATCTCAGATCCCACGGCTGATTTCCTGGAATCCCAGCGATACAACAGGGAGCCTGGTTATGTTGGTCCTGCTAAGGCTGCAGGAGCTGCTGGTGCAGCAGGAGCAGCAGGAGCAGCAGGCGCAAAGAAGCCTGGATCTCCCAAAAAATCGGGAGCTCCTGGAACTGCAGCATCTGGGTTAGGAGCAGCAGGAACAGCAGCTGCAGCTGGAGCCGCCAGAGCAGCCGGAGCTGCAGATGCAGCGGCCAAGCCCAAGAAGAGGCGTGTCAAGATCATGGTGATCACCTCTAAATTCGATCCCTCGACCAAGCGCATTGATGCGGAGAACGGCAGCATTGAGCACTCCACTGGCATCCTAGACCCCGTCACCGGACTCATCGACACCAAGTACGGCGTGATCGATCCCAAGAAGGGAACTCTAGAGGCTCTGAACACCAAGACCGGAAAGAAGGAGGTGTTCCAGGGCGATGTGGACGGCAAGACGGGCAATCTCCATCTGGTATCCGGAGTGGCGGATCCGAAGACAGGACGCCTGGACGACTCTCTCGGCCAGATCGTTTGCATCACCCCGCAGGATAATCCCGTGGTGGAGCTAACAGTGATCACCAGTCGCATTGATCCTGCCACTGGAAAGATTGACACAGTTAACGGGGATGTGGAGCGATCGCTGGGCGTCCTGAACTTGGATACCGGACTGCTAGACACCAAGTACGGAGAAATCAACACACGAACCGGCGAACTGAAGGCCATTGATCCCAAGTCTGGCAAGATTGTGGTCACCAAGAATTTGAAGGTGGATCCGGGCACTGGCCAGATCACCATTCTGGGCGTTGTGGATCCCAAGACGAACAAGATCGATCCCAACCAGGGTCGCCTCATCGAGGTGGGCCAACAGATTGACCCCATTGTGGAGGTGACCTCCCTGGCGGGCAAGTTCGACTCCAAGAAGAACATTATCGATGCCAAGACAGCGCAGGTGGAGACCTCCGGAGGTCAGTTCGACCCCAAGGCCGGCAAGATCGATACGAAATACGGACAGATTGATCTGGTTAAGCACACGATCACCTTCAATGACCCCAAGTCGGGCAAGACGGTTACCAGGGATATTAAGATTGAACCCGCCACCGGACAGATTGTGCTTAAGAACCAGGTGAACCCGAAGAACAACAAGCCGGATAAGGATTATGCCAGGATTATCTCCCTGAGGATTGTGCAACAGCGCGTGGATCCTGCCACCAAGGCGCCCATCACCCAAGTCAGTGCCTCGAAGGACAAGGACATTGTCGTGGATCCCAAGTCCAACCAGATTTGGGTGCCCACCGGAGCCACCGATCCCGCCACCAAGGAGCAGCAGTACATCTCCAGCAGCGTCGACCCGAAGACGGGCTATGTCATCACCATTTACGGCTACCTGGACCCCAAGACCAACGAGATCAAGAAGCAGACCAAGCTCGACCCCAACACGATCAAGATCGAACCCACGTCCGGAAAGATTTACACCGCCACCGGGGAGGTGGATCAGGCCTCCGGGGAGCCGTTGTACGCGGCCACCCAGGTGGATCCCGAGTCCGGCGAGGTCTACACCAAGCTGGCCCGCGTCGATCCCAAGACGGGCAAGATCGTGATCGTGCGCATCCTGCTCATCTCGAAAACCGACGAGCGCGGTCGTCCGGAGGAGATCGATCCCTCCAACTGCGAAATCGATCCCGTCTCCGGCCGCGTTCTTAGTTTCTTCAATAAGACCGTTTATGTTTACAATATGATTGACCCTGTGACCGGTGAAATTGTGCAGGTGGACCCCAATGACCCGCGCTTCGCTGGCGCCCGCACCACGGTGACCCACACGATGACCCTGACTGGAGAGATTGACCCCGTGACTGGCAGGATCAAGAGCGAGTATGGCGACATTGATCCGAACACGGGAGACATCGATCCCGCCACGGCAGTCACGGATCCCGTGACCGGCAAACTGATCCTCAACTACGCCCAGATCGATCCCTCCCACTTTGGCAAGCAGGCGCAGGTGCAGACCACCACGGAAACGGTGCCCATCACCCGGCAGCAGTTCTTCGACGGGGTCAAGCACATAAGTAAAAACGCTCTGCGGCGGGATTCCGAGGGCAGCTCCGAGGACGACATGACCGGGCAGTACGCCAACGATCAGGTCAAGGACATCGTGCTGAACAGCTCGGCGGGACAGGCGGCCGGCAAGTTGGGCAAGCCAGTGAGCACTCCCACGGTGGTCAAGACCACCACCAAACAGGTGCTGACCAAGAACAACGATGGCGTGACCCACAACGTGGAGGAGGAGGTGCGCAACCTGGGCACGGGCGAGGTCACCTACTCCACGCAGGAACACAAGGTTAGCAGGGGACTCTACTCCTCATCGACAATCTGGGTTTTGTTTCTTGACTATTTTGATCGAATTCGATTTGAGTTTGGGAGTTAGATTCAAATTAATATTACTTATATTTAAAAAGAAATTTATTCAAAGCCGGCTAAATATAATGCCATTTTTAAAAGACTAGTTTTGAATTTGAGATAAGGAACAAACAGTCATCGAATTCTATCAAAATGTGGAAAATTTCAAAACGAAACCTCTGTTTTTCTCTCTTTTTGCGCTTCGCTTTCCAAATGTGTTCTTCTTTAACTCTGCCTTTGCCTAACTTCCGCCACTAGTTGATGTCGTTGTTGCTTTAAGTGTTCTGTTTACTGTTCAATGTTCAATGCCGTTCGCACTAACCCACCAAACCAACCACTTGCCACTCCAATCCACCTAGGCTGATGCTACACCCACCGACCTGAGTGGCGCCTATGTCACGGCCACCGCTGTCACCACCCGCACCGCCACCACGCACGAGGATCTGGGCAAGAACGCCAAGACCGAGCAGCTGGAGGAGAAGACGGTGGCCACCACCCGCACCCACGATCCCAACAAACAGCAGCAGCGCGTAGTCACCCAGGAGGTGAAGACGACGGCGACGGTGACCAGTGGGGATCAGGTGAGATCGCATGGCTGCACTTTTCGTTTTGCATGAGTTCATTGTTATTATTTCCCTGTGCTATGTGTTGTGTTGTAGTATCAGAGGAGGGATAGCGTTTCCTCGACCAGCTCCGGCGATTCGGGTACGCCCATCGACGGACCCTACGACGGTGCCAGTGTGGTGCGCACAGATAACCAGGTGGGTCAGGCATGGCACTTTTTATTTTATTTACCATTTAAGATGCTGTCAGTAGTTGCATTCCAACAAGTTCGGTTCTAATCTTTATACTCTTGTGTTTGCACACAGAAATCTCCGCTTTATACGACCTCCGCCACCACTGGACCCCATGTGGAAAGCACCCGCGTGGTTCTCGGTGAGGACACACCCGGCTACTCCGGACATGGCGAAATCATCTCCACCCAAACCGTGAGCAGCAAAACCCGCACTGTGGAAACCATTACCGTAAGTACCTGGACCAAACCAAACTGATCCATTTCGACAAGGAAGAGTAAGTAGCCAGGTAGGCTTTCTCGTTTCTATACTCTCTATCCGAAAGATATTTCCTGTAAACGTATGCACTACACTGTAAATTCCATGCATAGTCCCTTGTTCGAATGGGTTCAGGTTCTATAACCTATAAGATAACATTTGATAACATGTAATATACCTAACCCACAGTACAAAACCGAACGCGATGGCATTGTGGAAACCCGTGTGGAGCAGAAGATAACCATTCAGTCCGATGGAGATCCAATCGATCATGACAAAGCCTTGGCCGAGGCAATACAAGTGAGTATCCAATCCATTATCAAGAGAAACAAATACTGTAACTAATTGATTTCTTTCGATTGCAGGAAGCGACGGCCATGAATCCGGACATGACAGTCGAGAAGATTGAAATTCAGCAGCAAACGCAGTAGATTTTACAACTATTTCTAAACACTTCTGAGGATTTTCTAAGTAAACCAGCACACACTCACACACATGAACACCAGCCCACGCATACGCAGCACTTGCAGTACACCTTTTATACAACCTATATCTATATATATATACGACCTCGAGCTGATGACCCACATGACATAACACTAAGAGAGAAAGATCAATTCCCAAGTATCCGTTACCGCTACCGTCTACGAGAATATGCATCCACATGTTTATTATTTTTATTACAACTGTTGTTTATAATTACTTTTTATTACGTATATTATATATTGAATGTGCAAGGCAACGTTGAAATGAAAACTCTATATATTGTAAACCACGATTGCATTCAAATACATGAATAAAACCTAAATGTACACACAAAACAATTAAAAGGTTTACTCGAAAGCTCCCCGTGGCATTCGCATTCGCACTTGGTGAAATTGCCATTGCCATTCGTTTCCAATAAGCCACGGCCCGCTGAATAGTTGATGGACCGTGCCCCGTCGCTCGATGGCGATAGAAATCAGCAATCCACTGGGGTCGAACCACTCCCACTGCCTTTTTGCACACAACGTCATCGCAATTAAGTGAAATTACCGGCCAAATAGAACACAAATGAACCCATTGCTGCCCGTCCAAGCACATGACCGGCGATAAGGACCCTGCATTAACATGAAATCCAATTCGCAATTGCTGCCCCAAAGGGGTGCCACCACGTGGAGTTGGGGGTGGAGCCTCCGGGAGCGCGACAACTCGCGAGGCGAAAAGGGGGCAAAACGATTGTAATGCAATATTTATGGCGTGGAGTTGCTCGACATCGAGTGGAGGCGGTCGGGAAGGCTTCCTGCTAATAATATTACGTTCTGCGCCAGGAATTTTATTTCGCTATTTACACCCTGTTTTCGTGGGGAACAGGAGTATACTCAAATATTTCTTAATATATTTATATTTCCCCTTTAGTTTTCCCAGTGTGATTTTAATTTTTTGAAAGAAAATTCTTTACATTAATAATAATAAATAATTTATGCGGTTATTCCAACCTTTGGACATTTTCCGTACTTGTTGTTAATACAATGATTTTTTTTTTCCCAAGGCACCAAAGGTTCCTGCTTTTCTGATGAATTCTCGGTTCCTTTTAATTATAATCATTGAGAATAAATAGGTTCCTGCTCTTCTGAAGAATTCGCAGAAATCTAAATTCTGATCCCTGACTATATTTTGCTTAATAATTTTCAGAAAACCACAAATTCTTAGCCAAAGGGGCTCTTGAGATCTATTTTGATAAAAGCATTTTTGCAAAATAAATGCTGTTTCCCAAACATGAAATAAGTAAAGGCGTTTATAGGCAACTAAATAGTTTTTTTTTATTTGGTGATTAATTTGGTAATTGAAATAAATACAATTACATTACTTTTTGAAACTAGATTTTTCATAAGCATTACTTGTTTGAAAATGTAATGAAATATTGTTTCATTGGCAACACTTGTGAAATATTGTTCTCTGTATTGAACTCTATTTCCTTTTTGAGAACCTAGAACAATATTTTTCAGTGCTAATGAAATTAATAATGTCATTACTTTTTGGAAATCTAATAAAATATTTCTTCACAAGCATTACTTTTTGACAATCTAATGAAATATTTTTTCAATAGCATTACTTAGTTGACAATCACGTGTTGGGTATGTGCTGAAAACTTTAAAATGGTTTTGGTTTTTAATAAGAAAAATAAAATGTTTTGAATTGTTTTTTAATAGCCTTTTCAGCCAATCGTGCATAAAAACAAATGAATCATTGGTAGATATTTATAACTTTTAGAGGTCGCGTTATTAATGTCCAAAGCTCTAAAAACTGAATGCCTTATAATCAAAGTAATACATGCTCAGCGGGTATTTCAAAGTCGAGTTATAACTAAATCGACTTTGTGTCCATTTTTTGTATGCAATTTTTAATTCGCCGGCAAAACATGCAAAAAAATGTCAGGTCGCGGTTGAAATAGAAGAGAAATCGTGTTGAAGGGAGGTTTTCGAGGAGGGCGTTAAGGGGTTCTGGTGGAGCGCAAAAAGCCGTAATTAAAGTAGAGCGTACAAGGTGACTGACTAATGCATTGATTCATTGTTTAGATATAAAGCGCGCTCTGCGCCGATTAAATGCCAACCGAAAGGCGTTCACATGCTGAAATCATGCGGTCAATCCGTCCGTCAGTCAATTCACCTGGGGTTGCCAAGAATTTGCACCTGCATGTCTATGTCCCTGTTACCACTAGTGGTATATCCACCCTGAGGGACACGATAACCGCATTGAGCTCAGTCGGCTCATGCATTTTTAAAAACGCTCCGTTGGAAAATCCTCTTGCGAAAATTTCGTTGCACGTTCGCGTTTTTACACAAGCAAAAAATTATAATTATCAAATATACTTGAAAATCGTCTGTTGAAATTTCGCAATATATATTTAGGTTACACTTTTAATACTCTTTTGTATTTTAAGAAAATTATACACCTCTTTTCAAATCAATGTATTTGGGTAATTAAATAAGATTAAAAGATTTAGAAAAAGTTAACTAAATTTTATCATTTCTGTTGAGTATTCATAATTTCATTCTTGTCTTCCAAAGCTTCAACTCATTAGGTAAAGCTTTTTCGTTAATTAAAAAAAATAGATCATGATAGATTTTTTGTTCTGTGTTGTTTTGACGAACCTACTGCATATTGCATGTTGTTGTGGTCACTCGGAAAAGTTGTGGCAAATTATTGCATCAACTTTGGCTCGTTGTTTTAGTTTTTTGTTGTTCTTCACCGGAGCTAGAAAGTAATGGAATATCTAAGTACGGCCGGAACATTAACCCTCCGAGGCATCGATCCGTTTCCTAATCCCCAGCTGACATTCGAATCGAAATCAGTGCAAAAAATCAAATGCAAACCCTGCAATTTCAGGCATTTGCGACGCGACGTCGCCAATTAGATTTGATGACCGTATGCGCTCCAAACGCTCAAATGTTATAAAACAAAAGTCCAGAGGGGCGTTATCGGGCAAAGCGAAAAAGAATGTTCAAAATGTCATGCGAATTGCGGGAGCAATCCAGTTCTGGCTCATGAAACTGCAATTTGCATGTCTGTCTGCTCGTGTCCTGTTGTTTTGCACCACCCACTGCTCACCCACTCGGTTAAGTAATTGCCCCCCCGGAAAATGGACAAGCAACAAGTTGAGGTAACTATTGGGAATATTTGCATGGGCAGGAGCTTTGGGAAAATGCAGCTTACCCTTCTGCGTGCTCTGCATTTGTTTGTAAACAAATGCCCTAACCCCGAAAAGAATGGGTGTAATATCCTAACGCATTGGAAGTCCTTTTACTCGGAGCGGAGACGACGCGTGCGCCCTTTGAATTTCCTTCTCTAACTGTTATACTAGGGCTTCCTTTTCCCCTGCGAAAAAATACTTTGGGGAAATGCTCAGCAAGGGAATGCTTTAGAATGATGGAAAACTGATCCTGATCCGTTTTTCTTTGGCACAAACTAAACTATTTACAATGATTTATCAATGTCATGTTAAGGTTATAGTTTGCAATCCGTCAGGAAAGTTATCACGAAGTCTAATTGTTCGGAAAAACAAATTCGTTGCCTCAATCTTATGTTAATTTTTCTTACGACTACTTTTAACAGAGTCTTTTGTCACACTAATCGACCTTTTTATCATTTGCTCGTTCCCGACCGACAATTATTAACTGAAACACTGCCTGTGCATAAAAGTTTTAATTTAGAAACATTTATTGAGAAATGGGTCCTTAAAAAGTCACTACATCTTTAAATGTATCACCTTTTTATACATTTTGTAAACCTTAGCACTCAGAAAACTGTAATTTCAGAATTTGTAATCAACTACAATAGATATTGACTAATTTACATGATGGACATTTTTAAGTGGGTTTACTCACATACATTTTCTTGTATCGATATCAAAATATTTTATCGCTAAAAAGGTACAGTTCTGCCCCAATTAAATCCCGAAACTCTAAGCACCTAAATGACCACTTCAAACAACTCCCTCCACTTAAGACACATTCTTTTTTGGCTAATTAATAGGCCGTATGCTAATGGAATTTACCCTTAGAAAAGGTGAACTAGTCAATCGCTCAAGAAATTACCATTAGGCCGACTGTCAGTGAAATACGTCGAATGAAAGCAAACGAACATATTTGATTTGGCCAGCAGTTCCTTAGACAAATATTGAAAAAGCGTAATTAGCGCGGGACACATAATAGTGCACTCCAGTGATTAATTAGCCAGAACAAATAATTCCCGATTACAGGAGAACCATTTCCGATTGAAGCACTTTCAAACCACCAACGATTTAGGCTCAAATTCCCAGCACGCAGTTGGCATTAAAGTCGAAAAACCAAATTTGCAATCAAATTGGAAGAACGAATCGAATAAAACGGCCCTGGCTAACTGACCATTTGGGTTTATTGGGTGCACAAATATTGAAAAGAAATTTGCGCTAAACGCCTCGAATTGCCAAGCCTGATAGCCACACGTATTGAAATGGCAATAAATGCAAATGAAAAGCTATAAACACAATACCCAGGCCTTCGATTGTCCACCCTTAACCCTCTCTCGATTCGAGAGCAAGGGTTATGGTTATGAACACTCAATGGGTTAACCAAAACGCATTTTCAATAAATACCAATTATGATGAGCACAGCCTATTGACCATTTAGCCGGGGATTCGACTTTGGCAGTTTCGATTTGGGCATGCGAATTATTGTGGAGTGTTCTTTTTTCCGAGGGGGTGGAACATATGGCCCTTTTCAGGTGGGTCATTCCATGGCCCATTTATGGAATTATGCCATGGCATAAAAATTTGATGAGCTTCGACTTCACAAGTGCCCGTGTGTCCCAATGAAAAGTTTACAATAAACGAGAGTGGGGAAATTCCACGCTGTGAAATTGCGTGGGTTCTTACGCAAGTTGGGAGCTCCAGCCCCCATCTCCCAAGCCGAACTCCATCTATTTTCTATCCAAATTGTCAGTTGGCCAGTTGGCTCCAACATTGCATGTCTTGGCATACGTGGGCCATGAAAAATTCATGGACCGCCTTCATTGTACTGCCACATAATTAGACTGCGGCTGCCAAAAAATAAAGGAGTTGCCGAAAGCATGATAGTTATTAGATACCCTGTAAAAAGGTTTTTCTTGAAGAAACCTACTTGATGTGGTTTTAATGCATATCAATGAATGATTTTGTTTCGATGTTAGTGTCAGTTTAAATTATATCAAATATTAGTTTTATGTCCGTAATATATATGTATTTTAATAGGTATTTTTATACCCTTGCAGAGGGTATTATAATTTTGGTCAAAAGTGTGCAACGCAGTGAAAAAGACATCTCCGACCCTATAAAGTATATATATTCTTGATCAGGATCACCTCCTGAGTTGATATAGCCATGTCCGTCTGTCCGTCTGTCCGTCTGTCCGTCTGTCTGTTTCTACGCAAACTAGTCTCTCAGTTTTAAAGCTATCGAGTTGAAACTTTGCACACACCCTTCTTTCCTTTGCACGCAGTATATAAGTCGGAACGGCCGGGATCGGCCGACTATATCCTATAGCTGCCATATAACTGATTGATCGGAAATGCCATAACTCTGCTGTTTGTTAAGTTAGGAAGTTGGGACTTTCTGTGGGTTCTATATTTGGCCAATCAATCCGACGTACCAAATTTCATAAGGATCGGCCGACTATATCTTATAGCTGCCATATAACTGATTGATCGGAAATGCCATAACTTTGGTGTTTGTAAAGTTAGAAAGTTGGGATTTTCTATGGGTTTTATTTTTGGCCAATCAATCCGACCTACCAAAGTTCATAAGGATCGGCCGACTATATCTTATAGCTGCCATATAACTGAACGATTGGAAATGCTATAACTTTGGTGTTTTTAAAGTTAGGAAGTTGGGATTTTTATGAGTATTAAGAATGCATCATATGAATAATTTTGGAGAATATAATTTACAGAGTATTCTGCAAGGGTATATCAACTTCGGCTCCGCCCGAAGTTAGCTTTCCTTTCTTGTTTTATTCTTAGATTCTTATACTGGAATTGAATCCCCGGTCAAATACACCCATTTTCACCACTTGCTACGAAGTATTCAAATGGAGCACCTGTCCAGTGGTGGGCGATTAGCTTTGTCTATTGGCCGTTGTCCCAAACCCAATAGATGTGGTCTATAAAAAACAATGCCGCAATAGTTTGATTTCCCCACCAAGATTGCGACCGTTCCAGGTCCTGAAATTTGCGCGCTTATCACTTTAATGTCGATTGCCCAGTGCCACCCCAACCTTAACCCCCCGAGGGGCCATGGGGTCGTTTCGCGTAAAGGTCATTGTGTTATTAGTGCCACTGTGCCCCAACTAAGGTAATAGCAGCGCCATTTATATTATTAATGCCTCGTGTGTGGATCCTGTATTGGAAGCACTAGAAGACTGTTCGCTGGAAAATTCATATGATTTGTCTAAATATAAGCTTTATTTTGTATTTTTAAGTTGTAGATTGGTCTTTGATTGGTTTGATGAGGATGAAGGCTAACACTGACGCATGATGGCAATGCGTTAAAAATAAAAGGCTCGTCACGGCATCTAATTGAAGGCTGGGTGGAATAGCTTCCGACCACTTTTTTTTGAAGGACTTTTAGCTGGGGTGTACTTAGCAAATTGCTTGTCCTCTGTTGCATAATAAATGGAGTGCAAACACAAGTGCGCCGTGAACAGAATACACACCAAACTTGGACTCCATTTTTTGCGCTGCTAAAGAGGTCAGCATTACAAATAGAGCACCTCCAACCATCCGGTAATTTCGGGCCTTTGTGCGATTGACACACGCATGTCAGGCCCCATTACTGGATCTCCATCAGGCATTACCCCCTGCCCCTCCGCCTTCCCGCTCCAGGCAATTCCCTTCGAAATTGCGCATTGCCAGTTGGGTTTTCCTTGCACCTGACGCACCACCCACACCCCAAAGCCCACCCCCCACGAACACGCCCACCCATCAGAAAAGATAATTTACCAGTCGGCCATATCGATCGTGTGAAGCTCGCAACGCTTTTCCGTTTCTCCTTCCCGAATTGCGTGCCGTGATGTTCAATTTTCCGTGGAGTGGACAAACGAAACCGCAAATGGAAAAACTAAACCAACTATTTTGGCTGCCAAGGAGGCGGGGCTGTGGGGGAGGGGGGCGAGGGACTGAGGTGGCCAACATGTGTGCCGCACACATGAATTATTAATTGACAATTGCCGAAAATGTCCATTAACCAGCACAAAAGAGGAGCAGGAGGAGGGGGAGTGGGAGGGGGTGGGCTAGCGCCGGGAAAATTTCAATTTCTGGCTAATGAAAATTATGGCAAACGGGGTTAGTTTTTCCATCCACTGGCAGGTGTTTCCATTTCCTTCAGTTCCCTTCAAAAGAGTCGATCTGTTTTACTAACCATAATAGTAACAGATTGATAGAAGGGTTTTTATTTAACTCACTGAACGTTTTCTGTAAATATTTTATTGTAAATTCCAAAAGTAGGTCAAAACTACTTAAATTAGGTCCAAACTACTTAAATTGAGATCTGTGGAAACGATTCTTTGTTAAAAACAATTATTTTTGATTTGGGAAACAATCATTTTGTTTTTAATAACGAGTCATTCGGTTTTTTAAGAGTCTCTATTTCAAAATGCAATTAATCTCGATTTCTAATTTGAAATAAAAAGCTGTATTTATAATAGAATTCGGGACATATCCGACATTGGCATTCAATAAAATCATAAATTATTGTACCTGACAAGATCGAAAGACTACTACCATTGCCTTCTACCATTGTCCCTTAAAACCACCTCAGAAAATATTCCATATGTATAACTTTTCATTATAAATAAATAAAATAAGGTTTTTGTATCTATTAACAAATCAAAAAGTAAGCTTAACACTCAGAATATATGGAGCTTGATACCAAACTTTAAAATGCAAGAAAACTTACAGAGAATAACAGGATTTTGTAGCATTTTAATCATTTTATAAATATTTATCAATTCATATGCTGTGTAATTGGCAATGTTTTCGAAAATTTTCACTCATCCTAAAATCGTAATGAATAAAAATTCGCCACATCATCAAACAAAACTAATTTATCGGGATTTCCCATTGGAATTACCAATCTATGTATTGCATTTTTTTAAAATAATAAGACCAATATAGTTTTTGTCAATAAAAATTTAAAACATCAAAATATTAAATACCTTGCGAAAGATAATAATTATAGTGCAGTTATAATCACTTGAAAGGGTATACAAACGTCGTAGTTCCAAAAGCGACTCTTGTACAGTTGCAAATTACCACTTCCTGTGGCCTTCGCTTGCACTGTCATTTTGTGAACAAGCCTCGTTGGCCGGCTTCATGTGGCACGCTCTATTGGCCAAATGATCACTTTGGCCAAAATGAGTTTTCTATCAGTTTGACATCAGTGTTTTTCTGAAATGGGGATGACAATTATTTGTAGATTTGAACGCGGCAATCAAAAGCGACGAGCTCACGTCGAATACCAGGCATTACATAATAAATCTCCCTGCGAGCGTTACAATATAGCCATTGCCGAATCAGCTGAACCAACAACAAGAGTTGGCCAACCTAATAGCCGGTTTTTGAGTGAGAGAGAGAGCCACCGTTTCTTCCACTGACGTGTCATTCAACTCGATCGAGAACCCCACAAAACCGAGAATTTCAGAACTCCAGAGAGCTCAGGTGAGTGAGTTGGCCGTGGCAACCAAACAAATTCAGCTGAGCGAAGCGAAATGCTGCCTGGTACCCAGAAGAAAAACACTTCTAAACTCCTCAACTTCTCGTCCTCTCCGCTCTTGTCTTGCTTTCAAGCCAGTTTGCTTTGACAACCGGCAAGAGTAGGGTCAAGTTCAGAAGTCTCTGTTATTGCCACGAAGATGATGCGGATTTTGGTGACTTTGCTGCTGGCCGCTTTCCACGCGATCCCCTCCACCTGGGCCATATCCTGCACGGGCTGCGTGGACCTGGACGAGCTCAGCTTCCAGAGGACTGTGGAGCGATTCCCCTATTCGATTGTTAAATTCGACATTGCATTTCCGTATGGCGATAAGCATGAGGCTTTTGCCGCATTCTCGAAGGCGGCACATAAGGCAACTAAGGATTTACTAGTGGCCACCGTGGGTATCAAGGATTATGGAGAACTGGAGAACAAGGTGAGTTTGTAGGGCACCCTCAGTCAGTGGCAGATCCGGGATTTGGTTCGGGGGTAAAGGGGGTTCTTAGAACCAATATTTTTGGATTATACTTTATTTGGTGTGGAACCCCCTAATCCCCCCGTGTATCCGCTCATATTCTTAACTTTGGAATATCGCATGTGATGATCAAGTTTCGACTAGAAATATATTTGCCTTAGTCCCATTGAAACTTTAAAACCGTCTTTTAACAATATAAATCGAACATTTCAGGCTCTGGGCGACCGGTATAAAGTTGACGACAAGAACTTCCCGGCTATCTTCATATTCAAGGGCAATGTGGAGGAGTACATCCAGCTGCCCAGCCACATGGACGTTACTCTGGATAATTTGAAGGCCTTTGTCAGTAGCAACTCACCACTTTACATCGGTCGTGATGGCTGCATCAAGGAGTTCAATGAGGCCCTAAAGAACTACGCCAATATCCCCGATGCAGAGCAACTGCAGCTCATCGAGAAGCTGCAGGCAAAACAGGAGGAGCTGACCAATCCCGAGGACCAGCAGAGCGCCAAGGCCTATCTGGTCTACATGCACAAGATCCAGGAGCTAGGATACGACTTCCTGGAGGAGGAGACCAAGCGCCTCTTGCGCCTCAAGGCCGGCAAAGTGTCGGAGGCCAAGAAGCTGGAGCTCCTGAGAAAGCTGAACATTCTGGAGGCCTTCCGAGTTCACAAGGTCACGAAGGCTTCGTCCGAGAAGCATGAGCTGTAAATGTGTCAATATAAATCTGTTAAATCTGTACAAAATAAGAAAATCTTAAATGTTCTATAGAAAGGCCGGAACTTGGCGGACAAATGTACAATAAAACTAAGAGTAAACAAATTTAACTTATAATCCATCCGAATTTTATTTGGATCTTGTAAAATTATATAAAGATTAGGTCAGACGATAAAGCAATTTGAAAAATTTCTGAAATTTAATGCTTATAACCTCTGTTAAACAATATTGCAATATAAACTGATAAATATATCAACAATATCTACTTAAGTATCGAACATTTTTTTCATAGGGCCGCATGCATAAAGATCAACGTTAAGTGAGATCTAATGAGGTTGATCAAGAGTACATGTACTTATATGGTCGGAATAGTCTTCTTTACTGGACTAAAAACTGCTGAGCAAAACTATTATACCAAGACCCCGAAACAATCAATTCATTTTTTTGGTCAAAGACTTAGGTAATATTAATCAAATGTTAAAATGTCAAATTATTATAAAATTTTCGATCGATTAGCATTCAATGCTCAAAAATTTCATTTAGACAAATTTTCGCAAGAAACCATGTTGAAACCCCTCATGAAAACTGAGAAAAATTTTTATGGGCAAAATACCGAACTTTTTTTTATTGAAAGCCTGGGACATAACGGTTGTATATATATATATAGGGATATATATGGAAACAGCAGACGAAGCACTAATACTAATATATTAGTGTTCCGACTGTGTAACCTGGTACATCAATACTAGTATATAAGTGTTTCGGCTTTTGCTTTTACAGAGATCTAGATTCACCAGTTGTTTAAGATTAGGTTTATCCGACGCTCCTCCATGTCATGCTCGAAAATGGCCTTATGAGCCTGCAGCCACCGTTGGCAAGGTGATGGCCCAGATCCTCGGACAGCTTCCACTCGGACACTCTGAACGGCAGGAAATGGGTTGATCCGGGAATGTGAATGCAGTGGGCCGTTGGCCTTGTCCGACAGGAAGTCGCTTCTTCCTTGCCCAGCATAAAACGGTGAGCTCTTTGGAATTACACGGCCTTCGCCTCCTTACGCCGGGCATTAGCTATGGAAATTTAGAATTTGGCTGTGACTTCTGCTCCATCATACGAAAGTAGTAAAGGGAATATTTGCATTCCACTCGAGACCCATGGGGTTAACAGTTCGTCATTAGCACAGGTCGATAATTTGAACGATTTGAATACTGCGCCTATCTGTTCCCTACAAAAACCAAAGTTGATAAGGTTTATTTATAACTAAATTTAATTACTTTTACCTGTGCATAGCACCATTACTACGAGACTGCTTATTCGAAGCTGCCGTCAAGCTTCTGAAAGGTTTGAGGTGAATTTAGCAGTTTTTGTTGCCAGACTCCAGTCTGAATTGAACTTAGACGAATTGGCTGTCGAAATTCAATTGTTTTTTCAAAAAAATTGAGCAGGTTCCTCAGCAGCGTGTTCTATAGCTTGCCTCTGAATGAAAAAACGTTTCCGAAATGATTTCACAATTCGTAATATCCTCAGACTCGTGTGACAACAGTTCCTGTAAAGATTTGTCGTTTGAAAAGTTAACATACTTTTAATAAATTAATTTGCTTTTTGTGTTTACTTTCAGACAAATCACGGAAATCGGCCCTAAAACCCGATGATTAAATACCAGTTAAAGACCTTTGATGAGTTATAATATTGTTGTTCTTTAATTGTAACCACTAGACCTTTTTATCTAGAAAAGAAACGGCTAATATTGTATTGTGAAAATAAACATTGCCACATATGTATATGTTATTAAGTTAATTTAATTTTGGATTCTAATCGCACCACAGATTTATCGAAAATAAATATGTTATAGACAAAAAATTAGGCATCATAAAATATTGCAATAAAAAAATCAAAGGCAGGGAAAGCATCAAATTAAATAAAAATTATTAGTGGGAAACTATTTTTCCAAACTTGAAATTTAGTAAATCGAATACAAAGTTTTATCGAGGGTTTTAATTGAACATCCGTTGTATACTTACAATATTTGATCGTTATAACATTGTTCATTAAAGAAATAAATAAATGAATTTTTTTCCAATTTAAATCTGAACAACACAAGTGTTTTCTGCATGAATTTCTGTGTACTTAAATTTATTAATTCTGACTTACCGACTTTTAAATGTAATTGAAAATATATATATTGCCATTTACTTTCTGTCGGGAACAGATAGGGGAATTCTCGACAGCTGTTAATCAGGAACTGAATGATGTTAATACTTTAATCCCATGGGTCTCGAAGAGGAACGCCAATATTTCCTTTCGATTTATTTGCTGCTAGTTTCGTACGATGGACCAGAAGAAAGAGCCAAATTGAAATGTTACATTCTGCCAGGCTTAAGGAGGCCAAGGCCGTGGAATCCCAAAGAGCTCACAATTTTGAGCTGGTCAAGGGTTGGGGTTTTAAGAAGTTCACCCGCAGCGACTTTCTGGCGGACGAGGCCAAGGGCCTGCTGCCTGTATACATCTCCGAGCCATCCCACGTCTCGTCTTCCAGAGTGTCTGAGTGCAGGCTGTCCGAGGATCTGGTTCATCTCCTGGTCCACGGGAGCTCCAGGCTCCATGAGTCCACTTTCAAGCTTGAGATGGAGGAGCGGTGGCTGAACCTTAGCTAGCACCAGTTCTCGGAGACTGGCCTCTTCGAGTCCGCCATCGTGCTTCTGGTGACTTTAGCTGGTTGGCGTTGGCTTACCAGACTTGGCTCTCGTCTGAGATCCTTGAGGCTGCGCTCGACTTGAAGTTTGAGGAATTTGCTGCCGGATTTCAGTGGCTTGGCCAAAAAATGAATCAGGTTCAACAGGAAAAGTTCTGAAATGATTTGGCAATTTCTAATTGTCACTTTTGACAGTTTTCTGTAGCCTACTATTCTTTTTCAGGGTTGGGCTAACAACATTCTTTACAGACCCTGTAAAGATTTGTCGTTTGAAAACTTAACATCCTTTTAAGAAAATAAATTGGTCTTTATGTTAACTTTGCAACAGATTGCGGAAATCGGCCCTAAGAACCGATTATCCAATACTTATTGAACTCCTTATTGGTTTGACGGAATAGAGAGCCAAGCGAAAAGAGTTAAGAAATTTTTGTGGGTTAATTGTTACAACTAGACCTTTTTATCTAGAAAACAAACGGCTAATATTGTTTTTTGATAATAAACATTGTCATACATATTTCTGATAGTCCATTTATTCTTGGCTTGAACTTAAAACTCTTTTGTTTTAAATTAAGTCACCAAAAAATATTTAATTTAAACCAACGAAGGTTCGAAAAAAATATTATAATATCCTCTTTAAAAATTATAAGTGGGAAACGAATTTCCCCAGCATTGCTTAGCCCAAAACTATGCTGCAATAATTTGTACGATGTTAGTTTCACAAATAATAACTTGAAATCTAAACAATCGAATAGAAAATTTAATCGAGTGTGTAAATTGAACATCCATTGTATATTAACAATATCTATCTCGTTATAACAACATAAAATAAATTAAATAAATTCTTAGCCGTCTTATTTTGTTTCATTTAAATGTGATATTTTTTGTTTGGTTCCCTCAGGAGTTTTTATGAATTTAAATTTATTACTTCTGACTTACCGACTTTTAAGTATAATTGAAAATAAAAATATTTTCCTAAAAATACCGATCATTCCAATGACATATATAGGATATCGTCCGATCGGCTTATTAACATGATCAGTGTACACATAAAAAAATTGTATTGTAGTCTTATGTTAATAAATTTTACACTGTGCGAATAAACTTTAAGGCCAATATGGCAATCATAAGACTCAAGGTATTGGTCATTTACTGGGATATATATATTATATTAGCAGAAAACCGAAACATTCTAAATTTTCTATTAAGGCAGCAAATTTAACAATTTTGACCCGATTGGGTCAATGGGTACACAAATTGAAATTTCTAGATTGCGATTTTCAATACGAGTACGGCAAACACTTTTGTGAAATAATGAATAAAAGATTTATTGAAAATTATTTTCAGTATTATATATAACAATTATATAACATTATTTTTAAAAATCCTCTACCAAGTGAGAATAAATGTTTACAAAGAACTGCGTCTTGCCATCGAATATAAAATCTAATAGCACGACATAATCTCCGGATGGAAATGGAACTGGCAGTTCAACACGATGAAAATCGCTTACCACCTGCAAGCCCTAAAAGACAATAAAGATACATAAAGCACAGGTGACTAACAATTCAATAAGCCATCTCACCACATAAGGACAGGAATGGTTTAGCGTGGACACGTCCCTAATCAAATTATGGAACATCTTGATGACGGGGTTATTCCGCCTTCGTAAAAACTGGCAGGCATCGATAGTGAAATCAAAGAGAAATGGCTTGTAGCCATTGGCCCGTTTCATCATCTTCAATCTGAGGGATATATTGTTGGCAGGATGCAGAAACGTTGCATTTATATGCAAGCTGGTCTTATTACGCGAATAGGCCTTCAGTCGACAATAATGGAAAACGGTCCATGATTTGTTGTACGAATCACAGACCACGTTTGTCATTTTAACAAAGGGTGCTTCCTGAAGAAAAGGTTTTATATTTAAATTGATTTTTAACTATTAACGGAAGTATCATACGGTGCAAAATAAAAAGAAAACTGCCAGAAATAACCCAAGGAAGATAACCTTCGAGCACATGGCTTATAAAAATTAGTAACAACTGATGTCTGAAAATGAATATTGATTATTTGTGACTATCATTTGATGCTCAGTAATACATGAAGTAGGTACTCAAAATTTTAATTTACCTTTGATACGACGATACAGATAGTTGATGTTTATTGTTATTATACGAAAATGATTTGGTAAATAGTACCAGTTTTGCAATACAATATCGAAATTACACATTTCGCTGAACACGAAAATAAGTGTCGTTTTAATCATTAATATTCTAATTTTATTTGAAGCCGAAAATCCAATACACTAAAATATACATATATAAATCTATAAGCTTTATTAATAGTAATTAATAATTTAAGTAATATATGCTAAAAATCGAAAACAAAGTCACCATGATTATAAATAATAATATAAAATAATAATAATAAAATTTTATATTTTCGGTTAATGTTATTTCTAGAATAATTTATAATATTTTTCCCGAATTCTTACCAATAAAAATAAGATTAATAGTAATTTTTTGCCGGGATCACAGGGAACATTTTTTCAGACTCGTTAGCCGTGACAATTAAGATTAAATTTAATTTAGTATTATGAGTATAATTTTTATTAACACGAGTGGATAGTTAATATAAAAATAGCTATAAAATAGCTGTGTCTGCAGTCTGACGCTTCGTAGATTTTTATATCCAGCTTAAAAGTATGCAATACAATTTACTGGACTACAGTATTGGCGAAAGGCTATTTAAGAAAACATAGCACACTTATAGGATGAACTTCACTTTGGCTTTTATCAGATCAGCTTTGAAGAAGGGGAAATACCCCCAACCCCACTAAACCAGCAAAGTGTTATACCAAATGCACTTGGGTGAGATGGGGAGAGCAGGCTATCTCATTCTCACGATCGTATCAAAGCGAAAACGAATTTGTATGGCTTGCTTGCTTTTTTTTTCTTTATAAATATGGCTGCGTTGGCCGTGCAGTTTTCTCGAATGTCGGATGGCATGGGGCCTGGGGGAGTGAAGGGGGTGGTCAGGGGTGGGGAGTTGCTGTTCTTGTTGTTTTTCTACTGCTGGTGGCGCTGTGTTGCTCCTGTGTTAGTGCGTGTATGCGTATCTATTTCTATGGCTGTATCTGTATCTGCATTTGTGTTTGCGTTGTTATCGCTCATTTTCACTTTAATGTAATTTTTTGTGTGCACTCTTTGGAGTTTGCTCTTTTGTGCACACGCTGAGTTGGGGCAGCCATATTTATTTCTGTTCAAAAACGGCACACTTGAAAAATTTCTGTTTAATAACAAAATTCCTGATAATTTTCACTATTAAAAAAATAATTTTATTCATAATATATTTTAATTTATAAAGACGTCGTTTCACGTCATAAATTACTAAGACCATTTAAGTAATGGATTATTTTGAATTAAATTAGAATAAGAGAGATTGAAACGAATGTAGTACAAACAATATAAAGTTTTTTTTAAAATACAATTTCTTTCAACAAAATAAAAACAATAACAAATTGCATTTTAAAATAAATCGCTTTTAAAGACGATTTTAAAATCCCACGGAACTTGTAATGTAAGCTTCGGGTGTAAAATATTTTCTTTCAGTGCAGCAATAAACGCACTAAAAAGATGCGTGTTGTTGTTGTTTCTGTATGCGAAAGTCAATGAACTTTTTCGGTGCTGTCTACGCATTTTTCTCGGCTCCGCTTGTTTGCGATAACTATTTGGGTGCACTTTGTTGTGTATTTTGTACTTTTTGGACAGCGGATACACACACGCCCAGGGGGAGCAAAACTGCTATTATTTACTTGCAAGGGAAACTAATTTCCTTATCGCAGGCACTGCACAAAAAAATCACAATCATCACCCGCTTTTGGCAATTGTCTTGCCTTTCTCCGAGCAGCAACCTTTGACCCGCAGCTCTGCCAATTGGCAAGTAAAAAGCGGAAAACTCAATTGGAAAATCAGCATTCTGCTGGTGCTGGCGAAAAACTATTTTCACACACTCGCAACCGCAGATTAAACTCGGATTTATCTGTTTGCCGGGAAAAGTGATGCAAATATTTATTTTTCCATGCAAGTGCATCAGTCTCACGAGATCAATCGATCTGAAAACCCTTTCTTTGCCCTGGGAAATCAAGAAAATCACCCACGCAGAAATCGAATCCCTTGCCTTAGTTCCCCCACCCCTCGATCTGCCCCCGCCCCTGTGGCTGATTATCCATTCAACCCATTTTATGCACCTGGCAAGTGCGCAGTTGTGTGCTTCAAATAGTGCGTAAAATGTGCAGACAGGACAATCAGGAGCAGCAATCTGGAGCAGAGGAAAATTGAGAAATTTATTGTCGCCGGCGAGACCGAAGAGTCATCATTAAACGCAATGTTGCAGGTCCAGCCAAAAGATCTCCATCCCATCTCCATCACATCTCCACCTCCATCTTGGCCATCCGGGGACTACCTGCTGCGAGATTTACGTTTATGCATTTCATTTTGTCGTTTTGTTCGTTCGCTTTTCGATCGTTTTTTGGCCATTAAACAGGTTCGGGCCAGACTCTTACTTTATCAGCCGCTGCAGATCGCTGCACATTTGAAATGTGCATCCCAATCCCGATTTTTATTCCCATTCCCATTCTTATGCCCAATCCCGATCCCGATCCCGGTCCCATTACCATTTCCAATCGCTGTCTTCCCCCGTCCGCGATTCAACACGCCTACAAGATTGTCAACCCATGAAGAGTCAGAAATACACTGACCGAAATTTTACAAATTAAAAACCAATTAATTAAACAGAAATTAGATGTTTTGGTTATAAGCCATTAATTCATTTATTATTTTGTTGATCATAACTGAAAAGTATTGACTATTTCGTTTCTATAAGACAAATGGAAAATCCTATGAAACAATTTCCCCTAATTTCAAATAAAATATTTATTACAAATGTTGTGTTTTTAAATTTTATTTTAAAGGAATTTTCATAAACATTACATACATTAGTTACAATCATACATTAGTGACTGTTATACTCTTGAGGTTCAACACTTTCGTAATTTAATTCAGCTTAGTTTTGTTTGCAAAGTCTTGCTAATACTAAAGATACATTTTCCGAAGTGTATGAAATCAATCGATGGAGGTGGGGGGCAAGGGTTCGCGGCGGGGTCAGGCCATAAACTTATGGCCATACTCGGCAAATGCACAAAGTGTGTAATCCCCGGCCACAGCGATATGAAATCTAGTCGGGCGGGACTGACTTTCGGCCGATGTGATGCTGAGCCAAGAAAACACTTTTCACGACTCTCGCCCGACTGCGATGATCGTTTCTTGTTGTTGCTCTTGGTTTTTTGCGGCCTCTTTTTTTTTTGGTATTAGTTGTGGGGCCAAAAACCTGCACAGGTAGTCCGTCTAACAGCTCTAAACCCGCTTTTCCTCATCGCGTAATGCGTTTTTCGGGCTCGGACATGGGCCTCGAGAAAAATGTTTCATTTTGAGGTTTTTGCTTTCCTCCAGCCTTCTTTGATTGCAGTTTGGGGCAGCTTCTCATGGCTTAATTGGTTAGAAAAGGGGCGGGGCGGAGCGGCGTCTTGGTCGATTGGCGTTTTGGGCCGTCAGCGTCATCGGCCATTGCACCGCATGCAGATGCGTTTTGGTGCCCCAAAGTCAATGACTCTTGAGGCATTTTCCGTGGGTCCGAAAGAAACGCTTGACAGATTCACCCATGAATGCACATTACGCACAGCACCAAATTTGAATATTTATTTAAATTTCAATAAGAGCGTCTAAATATAATTTACAAAAGTTTTCGTATTTTCAAAGTGTATTAAGAATAAATTTTAATTAAGTCTTTGATTATGAAATTACAATTTGCCTGAAAATAATTTTTTGCGATATCAATTAGCTAAATACTCCAAACTAAAACTATTTCCAAAAAATCTTCACAAATATAAGTTTTTTTTAACCTGTTATGGCAATATATCCAAGTTCGGAAAAGTTTGAAATACCATTTTGTTTAGTAAACACTATTTTTCCATGTGCAAGAAGTGGCAGGGGAATTAAGACTCAGATTTTTTTTAGTAACGCCTGGGAAAGCGGCGAAATGCAAACCGCCATAACAGAACGCTTCGCTGATTAAGATTCATGGGTGATCTGATAGCACCAGCATGGCTTTTCAAAAAGGTAAACAACCCTTTTTTCGGCGAGGAGCTCCAAGGAGTTCCTTTTAGTGGAAAAACTCTACTGCCTTCCCACTGACCCTCATCCGCTGATGGATCATAATTAATGTCAAATAATTGGCGGAAATTTGTTTGCCATTTAATTGTTGGACTTTCACCACTCGCGCCGCACGCTTCCCCCCCTCTTTTGCATTTCCAATTTATTTTCACAATTTCTCAATCAATTCCCTTTATTGACCAAGATGCGGGCGCAGCCAGCTAAATTGGTGAATTGCAATTGCAACATTTCGTCGTCTTCAGTCTTTGCGTTTTCCCACTTTCCCGCCGGGTCATTGACTCCCCTTCAATTTGGTTTATGTTTCGGGAGCGGCGCGAATAAAATGAGCGAGGGCATAGCTTTTCCGCCATTCCCAACGGAAATCCATAAATAGTGCGTACGTGGGTGCGCCGCTCCCACCCAAAAAAATGAAAAAGAAAAGAAAAACCAGGGAAAATAAATAAATCCCAGGCAACCTGCATCTTTTGGCCGCGATCGCTATCGGCGATCGTCTTTGTCCTTTGGCCAGGATTCGCGGCGTTCCCACAGAAATGGATTCTATTGTTAGGGCACATTTTTATATCAAAATCCAAATCGAAATGTATCGAAGTCAGGGTCGCAACAATGGGGTCCAAAGAGCGGCCAAAGTCAGAAATCGCTTAAGGTTAACACATCGCAAACAATGGAGAATGGAGGGAATCGGGGAGCGGGACAAGTGTCGCGACCACGACGAGGGTAAGAAAATGGAAAACCTGTTTATATCACATCTTGTATCTCTTCTGCGCCGGACAGCCTGTACCTGGACCTGTTCGCCGTTCCCTGTTGCTGTTTCGATGCCGAGCCCTATCCTAATTGAGGGTGGGGGGAAAATCCTACGAGTTTCCACGCTCTCCACGGATGCTGAGTCAGCGGCAATTGCTAAAAAATAAATAAAACAGAGGATCGCCGAGGGATCCTGAGAGCTGCAAGATCGCGTAAGCATCGGGAATCGAACAATTAACAACTGCAGGTCTGCAGGTGCCGAAGACAAACAGCAAAAGTCACATACTCCAAAACAGACGGCGCACAATGGCCACAAAAGTCAGTAAGAAAACATTAGCCGAGGGCAAGGGAAAGGGAAAGAGGAAAATGGGAAACGGAGGAGACGTTTCAGAGGGGGGCGGGGGAAAAGGTCCAAGGGAAAACACTCACACAAAGAGGAAAACTCGGCGACGGGACATGCGAGTGCACATTTTCGTCTATAAAATTTATTCGCATTAATCGCCGTCAGAGATAAAATTAACGAAAGAATGGACAAGGACGTGGACGTTGGCAGGGGCGAGAGGTCAGGGGTCAGGGGTCGGGGCTGGGATCGACTCCTGGGATGATAAGGCAACATTGACACCTTGGCCGGCAGGTAGAACCTGCGATAGCCGGCCATCCTGCGTCGCCCGATTGCGTGAGTCGCCTTTTTGTGAGTCTGCGGCCTAAAGAGCAACAAATTCGCAGTCCGAGGAGTCCTTAGTCAAGGATACACATAGAACGACATGAGGACTGTACCACGAGCACTTTACAGAGGAGAAACCGGTGATGCTACAAAATAACCACAGCATTACTTAGTACGATGGTTTATTCAAAGCAATAATAAATATTGATAAATAGGTAGTTATAAGCTTGTTATCTAAAAAATATCACTTATTGTATTCTAATCTGTGCGTTTCTGAATAAAGATAGAAATTTTATAAACTTTTATTAATTGTTTCATATTTTTGTAAAATATAAAAAAAAAATTTAATCTAATGCAAAATAATAAAAGTCAACTGGGTAAACGCCTTAAAACAATATTTCATTTACAAATTTACAAGACAATCGTTCCTTAACACAACATATATATCAATAAATCTATCTTGAAAATCCGTGTTTTTTTGAAAAATATCTTTTAGCCAAATGTAATTCACTATTAATCCTAATCATAAGCAATATCACAGATACATTATAAGATTTACCTTAAATATGTTTGAATGGCTTGGAAATTTAATATTATATCTAATGTTTTCAGTTTGGAAATGGCATTTTCCCATGTTACATATCTTAATTATAAAGCAAGAATTTTATTTTCTGTGTGGCTTATAATTAATTATTAATATAACCAAATGGAAATACTTAATTGGAGAAGATATATTACATATTAGAGTTTGCAATAAAAATTAATTGATTTTACAATTCAGTTACGTTAAATAAAATTTAATTTATTGTATTTAATTTATTGTACCCACTCGAACAATGAACATCACATCAGTTGCTTATTATTAATTTGCGTTATTGATTTGGATTACAATAATGACCTCCATTTTGTGTGATTTTTCCAGAGTGTGCCCCCGTGTCTATTTCCGTAGTGGGCCTGTCCCATCGCGGTGGTTCGGAGACGGAAGTGGAGACCTGTCCTCCAGTGGGTGGGACGGTGGGTGGTTGGGTGGTGGGGTGATTGGGTGGGTGAAGCAGCACCGCAAAGTGGAATGAAGCGTATGCGTGTGTAATTAAGTGCGCAAAAAGACGCAGGAGGCTGCCGAAATGGACGGAGGTGTGGGCGTGTCCGTATATCTGTATTTATGGGACACACTTACATATGTATGCAAATAGGAAAAGCATGTTGTTGTTGTACCCCACGAAGGGTGGGTGGTGGGGTGATAAAAATGTTGATGTAAATTGCAAAAAACAGTTTTTATGTCCCATTGCCACATTTTGAAATGGAGGCGGAGTAGAAAGCTAAAAGCCTGTGAAGTGGTGCAAAATATTATAAATACGTGGTGGGTGGGGACTGTCAGGTGGTGGGTGGTTGTTTGTCCCGTTTGCTTTGATGTGCCATTGTTTGCTTTAGTTTCAGTGTCTTCCAATATCCCATTATCCAGTCTATAATTGGCACACTGTCGTTAAACGAGGAGGTGGGATTCAGCAAGGATCTAAAATGCAGTGAAAATGTACATATTTACCTATTCTAAAAACGAGAAAGTTTACACAAAATGGCAACTATGACACACATTTATTATTCAATTTGGCACAGCTTATTTTGATAATTTACTCTAAAATTGAATAAAACGACAAAATATAAAACTGGGTTTTTACTGCAACCCTGGAAACTTTTAGCCAACACTTTTTCGGCAGTGTTGGCCAAATGGCAGTAGGCATTGCGATTTAAGCTGACAGCATGACAGACAGGGTGGAAATGCATTTTTTTTCAGCACAAAAATTGTGCCGAAAAAAATCCAGGCAAAAGTTTCAACGCAATTTAAATCGTTTTTCTAAGCGAATTCAGGGTTTTACCAATGTAGAATTGATAGATAAGCGTGGTCACAATCAAGAAGACCTGAAAGTTAGTTAAGTTTAGCTGAAAAACTGTTAAATATCCAGTAAACAAATAGAATGGTGAGTAAAGTGCATAACTTATAGGGAATAATCTAGAAAAACCCATTCTGCAGGCCTGTCACAAGTCACTTTCCGTGAAACTAAAGCTCCCCAATCGCGTCCAACCGGAGGTTGTACCTCAGCCCGGAAAAGCCGGCCAGTATACCAACAAGATGCACTACTTCAAGAAGCATGTACTGGACGAGGTTTGCAAGAAGAAGTTTGCCCTGGACTTCTTGGAACCTGTCGATACGGAGGCTTTGAAGGTGCCCACTTACTACGCGGTCATAGATCGTCCCATGGATGTGGGAACGATTCTGAAACGGGTGCAGAACAATTACTACCGAGATGTTGAGGAGGCGATCTCAGACTTCCGGCTGATCATCCGCAACTGCTTCATGTTCAATCGGCCTGGTGACGTCGTCTTTCGCAAGGGTCAGATGCTGGAGAAGTTCTTTGTGAAGAAGATCAAGGCCATGCCCCAGGGTCCGGATCTGCCCTGCAACAAAGATCCCAAGGCAGTGGGCAAGCCGAGGGCCAATGCCAAGATTCTGGCCACCCCAGCGCACACGGAACGCCTCTGCAGGGAGTTGTTGAAGAAGTTGCAGAACGTCACCAATCAGGCGGATACCACAGCCCGCAATTTCTTCAATGCCAAGTGGGATTCGTTGGTCAAGAAACTGGACAAGCACTACTTCAAGACCTTCGACGAGTTCCGCTCGCATGTGGATGGCATCTTCAGGAAGTACCATGATCCGGGCAAGATGATCTACGAAAGAGCCATAAATCAGTCGGGATCTTGGAGTACATCCTTGACGGAAATGCCGAGTCCTTTGGGCAGTTCGGTGCTGTCCGAAGCGGATCTAAATGAGCTGCTGCAGGCCGCCAAGCTGGCTGAGATGGGTTTGATGCAGTGCCTCCAGCCGCAGATTGGGACCTGGGAGCCTTCGAGAGCCAGGTCTTTGGTGGAGGCCTTCTGTGCCAGCGTGGGCAAGGTGAAACTTAAACTGGAAGCATCTAGATCGGATCCCCTGAGAAACTCATCGAAAAAGGAACAGAGATTGAGCACCAACCAGGAGGAGGAGGAGGATTTGAACCAGGGGGAACTCAAGCCAGCTCGGGATTTGCTAAAGAGCAGTGAAATGGATGCCCTCACTGCGGTGAGCTTGGAGTCCACCGATGATGAGGGTAACGAAGCACCAATGGATGCTGTAAATGACACAGAACGACGTAATATACAGAAACTGTTTGCCAAACTTCCTTCGACGGCCATGAGGGAGATAGTCCACCTGGTCCAACAGACCGAGGGATTGTCCTCGGAGAATTGCGGCGACCTGAGCTTCGATGTCAAGGAGTTCGCAGCGGACACCCTGGTCCTGATGAAACGGGCCGTGGCCAAGGCGATGAGGGCCCACAGTAAGCTGAACCTCAAGGACATGCAGCCCTCGGAGAAGGAGGGACTCCAGCGCACCTTGCAATCCCAGTTGGTGGACATTACACAGCTCCTGAACCGAAATCGCCGCAGAAATGCTGCGCCCTTGAACAATCTGAAATCGAATAATAATAAAAATAATAATAACGTAGTGCGGAAGAGGCCATGTGGTCCTGTCCCGGCCAAATTGAAGCAGCCACCAGGAGGAAAGTTGGCAGTTGGCGGATCGGAAGGATGTGTGGGTGAGAGTCGCAATCTGAGCGACACCAGCGACGACTCCTCCGGCCCACCCAGCCCACAGAGGCGGCGGGAGGGGAAGGGCATCAATATCAACGGGTCCTCCAAGTTGCTGAACCTGCCGAGGAAAAGGACTCCCCCGCAGAAGAAGACCCTGGGCTCGCCCAAGTCCACGCTCGTCAGCGACCTCCAGATGAGCAGCAGCAGCAGCAGCGAGTCGCTCCACGGATCAAGAGTGGGCAACAGCTCCAGCTCGAGTTCCAGCCCCAGTTCGAGCTCCAGTTCCAGCAGCAGTGCCAGCTCCAGCAGCGATTCCTCCGACAACGAAGAGGGAGCCAGTCGTGGTCCCAAACGAAAAGCGGATTCTTTAAATGTCTTTACTTGATATTTTGTATGTACAACTATTTCATATTATAAGTCACTTATTTTACCAACAGCAATCTTTTTCATGTTTGTTGCGATTATTATGAACAAACCATTTTAATAAATAATATTATTAAAACAAATTTTTAGAAATACAAAACCAAAGGTAAGAAAAAAACAAAAATTTATTTATTTTTATAAATTCATACATATTACCATTTACATATTTTTCCACTTTATCAATTTCGATTCTCAAAAGTTCTGAATAACAACGCAAAATATTTGTACTAACATTGTAAATAATTAAAATAATTTTAATTTGGGAAACAAACACATTTCCAATTTTATAAATCTATTTAAATTAAAAATAATTCAAAAGTTTAAGCATTACAAAATAGTATTTCCTAAGAAAACCCCTTAAGTAAAAACCCAATTAACAAACTAAACAAAAATTAATTTATGTATAATGAGATTTTTTAATTTGGAAATCTTTGTCGCACAAGAAGTCGTTGACACATACCGACGAATAAAACCAGCGGATGGGAAAGGGAAATTGCGATCATAGATCAGTGATTTAGGATCTCCGATCTCGGCTGTCTTTGCAACGATCACGTAGCCGGCAAAATTTTCACGAAAAAATTATGCAAATTTTCCAACTTTCTCACGATCGCAGCAATAAAGGAGCGAGGAAGGATGCTCGCAGTACCTGACACCCAGCAGTCAAATTAGAGCGGAGATCATGCAAATCTCGGATCTCGCGGCGGAAGGAGTTTTCCACAAGCAGGAAAATTTGCATAAGATTTTCACTTGGCGAAAAAGGGTGAGGATGCACTCTCATTTGCATAAGGAACCTCGACTTGCGAAACTGCCAAAAGGACCGGGATGCCAACGAAAGTGAAAATGGGAAGGAAAAAGGGAAATGCCACAGACAGGGGTTAATTACGGGCACAGTGGACGGCGCCTCGCTCACAGCATGCCGACACGCTCGCACACCTGAGTCCTGCGCCTTCGTCCTTCGTCCTGGCCGCAGGGGGTTGAAGCGAGACGGCACCACTAGCGTCGCTCATTTGCATAAGGTCCACATGAGATGTGCATGCAATTTACTTGCCCAAAAATTATGTAAATCACTCGTGCAAAAAGGAGACTTTCTCACGCTCCTCGCTCAACTCCTTCGGCGATGTCCTGGACTTGGAGGCAGCCAGGACCTAAGTGATCGAAGTTTTCGGGGTGCGTTGTTTGGGTTTCTGCACACCGGGCAACAAATCAATTTTGATCGATTTTAATTTAGCCTTCGATTGATTTGGTCATTTGCATATTCAAGGGATCCCTATTTTTATCCTCGTTATTATGCAAATTCTGAAACGAAGACTTCCTTGTCTTAGGAGTCAAGGAAACGATGAATTTTCTTAACAAAGGGTTAGGAAATACCTTTTTGCAAGATTTTTGATTTATGCGAATTTTGAAAATAACTTCTTTCGTTGACCTGTAATGAAATAACGATTATGGAAATCCTTTCTGGAGGACACACCATTATTTAATCGTTTATTTTTGTTTAAGTATATTTGCAGTTTATAGTACTTTTATATAATGTTGTTTTAGATATTTTTACAGGCTTACATTTCTTTCTAAGTATACAAAATTTTAAATAATTGTTACATTTTATTAGCCCTACCATAGATAAATTAATTGGAAGTATATAATAAGATCTTGTCTTAAGGCTAGTCATCCTAGATCATTATTGGCAACTTTATATTGACACCACTCTCTAATTTTTGCTCAATTTTCGCACATGATTCGTTGGTCCAAAAGACCTCCCTTAGGCAAACCACCACCACCCCGAACCCAACCCCTAAAACGCTGGAAAACTTGCGAAATCGCCACTGCGATTCGCCAAAAAACCAATCGAAGAGTCATTGCATTTCGCGAAATTGCAAGGAATAGCCAATGCCAGTGGCAGTGGCAGGCATTTCCACTCCCTTTTTCCAGGAGCAACCACCGGAAGCAGGATATGAACTTTGATGTTGCCACTGCCAAAGGCGGACCATAAAAAAATCCGCAAAACGAGGGTTGTCTCTCGTAAAGTACTTATCGAAAACACCCCAAAACACCCTCCCTCCGAAGCGAAAACACGAACACACACGCAGTGTGCATTATTAAAAGTGGATTGTGCGTGTGCGAGTGTCTTGTATCTGGCAATTTTGCAGCAACAACAAAGCGCGACGGGCCGCATGCAAATTTTTTTGTAGCAGTCGTCCAGGGGTTGAAAATCGAATCGAAGGAACGACCGAAAAAAAAAAAAACCGGAAAATAAAGCCAAAGCTGCAGCAGACTTCGGCCAGACGTGGAAACCTTACTATATTATATATATATATTTATATCACCAACCCCCCAGATGGCCCTTCTGCGATTCTTGCCGTCGTTGTTGTTTATGCTAAAAAGCGTTAAAAATGCGACAGGAGCTTCCACACATTTCCTGCAATATTTTCCTCTACTTGCTCTACTTTGGCTTTTCGCGTTGCGGTTTCCAGGGGGTGGCCATTTTTTCCGAGATAAACAGCCTTGGCATTACGTATTTCCCCCCCGCTGAAAATAATTGGGAACATTGTCTGTGACGACACTTAAGGTCTGGGTCGACTTTGCATTTTTCTGATACTTATTAATATCGATCGGGTAAATTCAAAATGGTACAGAAATTAAAAAGTTCACAGTTTAATTTATGCTTTACGCATATTGGTTGGAGTTGTTATATTAATTAGTTTTTCAACAAGTTATTTACTTTGTTATTTTTAATTTCTTATAAAGAATGATATAATTTTATCGCTGTTTTTTTTTTTTTGTAGACAATTATTTTAATATATTTTATTTTTGTAATGGAAGATTAAAATAATAATAATACTAATAAAATTGTTCAAACTAAGGTCGCTATACTTTTTGTGTATAATTAATATGTACCTATATATTTTTAGGGTTAATTAGATAGTAGTTTAAGTAAAGTAACTTATAGAATATTGTAATGCATATATATACTCAAATTTGTTACCCAGTTTCGACTTGAAGCCTTGTGGCCAAAGCTAATACTTATTTGCATGTACATTTCAGAAGGAACAGAATAGAATATAATATAATATAATAAATATTATAAATATTATCCTCTTTTCACTAGGGCTAAAAATAAGTCTATGCTAAATACTATATCAGCTTGATAAGAATCTCATTTTCTTTTTGTGCCCGATCTCCAGACGGGAAATGTGAAAATACTAGCATTGGGGACTAGACAGACTTTTCTTATCGCACTTGGATCTGCAACTGTCACTTTTCATGTGGAAACTCGAGGAGAAACAAGAGAAGAAGACAGGGAAAACGTGATGTCTGTAAACACCCAGGACAAACATTCGCTGCTATCATATTTGGCATAAATTACACGCCGTACGCCATTTCCAGCGACCCTTGGAAGTGCGGGTGTTTTGGGGAAGGGAAAAGTATCCCTCGGATTCGTTTTCGGTTTTTTATGCGACATAAACAACGCTCGAAGAATGGGAATTTAGGAGAAACCAGCGAAAATGAAAATAGATATACGCGCACTCGTCGCGCTTCACACGCGCAGGGATCGTTCTCTCCCGAAAAGGATCCAATTACAAAAGATGTCTGGGAACTTTGACTCGAACAAAACAACGTGCATTCGAAAAACCTAAAAAAAAAAAAACGAAAGTCCAAACAAAAACTGTTTGAATTTGTCGCATTTCGAGGCCTTTGTTTTCCAAAAGGACAGCGTGTGTCAGTCGCTCGAATCGCTCGAGGCTATCGATCCTGGTTTCACTTTCGTTCGCAGATCCTTGCTGTCCCTGGTATTGTATTCAATACTGGTCCTGCAGGACGTGTGCCAGAGCGAGAGGCAGCATCGCTGACCATTGTCCCGACTTGTTGACCTCTTGCGGGCAAATTAGCCACACTCAATAATAAGATACATTGCATGAAGAGATAATCGAACTGATGGGAAAATGATGCACATAGGGGTCGTTGTTATGCAATTTGAATAAAATTTGAAATTGCCTTGATATGATGTTGTGCTGGCGGTAATAAGATTGGTGATAATTTGTATTATGTTCTAAAACTAACTATTTTTCTTAAATTATTTGTGATTAATCTAAACATAAATATAAATAAATATATCCTTACCTTAAATAAACAAATTTTAATATATTTTATTTTAATTAGCTATAGGTATACTTAAATAAATAAAACCATTTTTAAGTCTTTTAACCTGAAACTATAGTTTTTGATTACATACAACCTCAATAAATTGAATAAAATGTTTCAAGGGTCACCTTCGGAAATAATTTAGATTTTATACGAAACTGAGCTCTTAAATCACAAGCATAAAATCTCAAAATACTCATTCAATAATCTTCACGAATTACAAATATTGATAGTACTCATGGTTTAATATGTTTTGCAATTTTAAATCTATCAAATATGAAAAAATACACAATTGTATGTGTTAGTAAATGTGTTTTTTATTTGGGTTGTAATGAAGTGTCGAAAAACCATCAATTAAGTACATTTAAAATGTAATTCTCCAAAGTTCGATGATCGCCGTGCTGTCGTGGCAATTATGCAATCTGTGGTGGCGTGGCCAGCATTTGAATTCGGAATGCCACGATCGTAGCCAAATCGTGATGTGGCTGCAGCTCCAGTTTTGTTGGCGTAGGGCCGCCGATCCCAAAGAACGAACAAAAACGAGGACGGAAGCTAACTTCGGCAAGCCGAAGTTTTAATACCCTTGCAGACTTTGACGAAATTGCTAAAAGTTAAAAAGTAGCGAAAGGAATAAGGTATACATAAGTAAACTAGATTTGCATCGTTTCAAGTCAATTGCTTTTATACTGCAAAAATGTCATATACAAATAGAAACGAGGACGGAAGCTAACTTCGGCAAGCCGAAGTTTTAATACCCTTGCAGACTTTGACGAAATTGCTAAAAGTTAAAAAGTAGCGAAAGGAATAAGGTATACATAAGTAAACTAGATTTGCATCGTTTCAAGTCAATTGCTTTTATACTGCAAAAATGTCATATACAAATAGAAAAAAAGGGATACTTTCGCAGCCTTTAACAATTTTTCCTATCTCCTTTAAGATATAGACACTGCGCTTACACACTGCGCGAAATATTCTGATAATCATCAAATTTGGACCGATTTCACCCTATTGTTCCTATGGGAGCTATAGGATATAGACGTCCGATCGGCACGCGCTTTCACCTTGATCAATGTATGCATAAAAAAATAGGATTTGGAAAGATTCATGTCAATAGCTTGTATACTGCGTGAAATATCCTAAAAATCATTAAATTTTAACCGATTTTACCCTTTTGTTCCTATGGGAGCTATAGGATATAGACGTCCGATCGTCACGCGCTTTTACTCTGATCAAGGTACGCATAAAAAAATAAGATTTGGAAAGATTTATGTCAATAGCTTTTACACTGCGCGAAATATCTTCCATTCTTGCAAGTTATATCCGATTGTTCCTATGGGAGCTATAGGATATAGACATCCGATCGGGGCGGTTTTCAAACTTGATCTGCGTACACTTGTTTTAGGACGACTGTGAAAGTTTCAGATCGCTAGCTTTTAAACTGAGCTCGCAAACGGTATTGAAACAGACGGACAGACGGACAGACGGACAGACGGACGGACGGACAGACGGACAGACGGACATGGCTATATCGACTCCCCTATTGATCCTGATCAAGAATATATATACTTTATAGGGTCAGAAACGTCTCCTTCACTGCGTTACAAACTTCTGACCAAAATTATAATACCCTCTGCAAGGGTATAAAAAAGGGATACTTTCGCAGCCTTTAACAATTTTTCCTATCTCCTTTAAGATATAGACACTGCGCTTACACACTGCGCGAAATATTCTGATAATCATCAAATTTGGACCGATTTCACCCTATTGTTCCTATGGGAGCTATAGGATATAGACGTCCGATCGGCACGCGCTTTCACCTTGATCAATGTATGCATAAAAAAATAGGATTTGGAAAGATTCATGTCAATAGCTTGTATACTGCGTGAAATATCCTAAAAATCATTAAATTTTAACCGATTTTACCCTTTTGTTCCTATGGGAGCTATAGGATATAGACGTCCGATCGTCACGCGCTTTTACTCTGATCAAGGTACGCATAAAAAAATAAGATTTGGAAAGATTTATGTCAATAGCTTTTACACTGCGCGAAATATCTTCCATTCTTGCAAGTTATATCCGATTGTTCCTATGGGAGCTATAGGATATAGACATCCGATCGGGGCGGTTTTCAAACTTGATCTGCGTACACTTGTTTTAGGACGACTGTGAAAGTTTCAGATCGCTAGCTTTTAAACTGAGCTCGCAAACGGTATTGAAACAGACGGACAGACGGACAGACGGACAGACGGACGGACGGACAGACGGACAGACGGACATGGCTATATCGACTCCCCTATTGATCCTGATCAAGAATATATATACTTTATAGGGTCAGAAACGTCTCCTTCACTGCGTTACAAACTTCTGACCAAAATTATAATACCCTCTGCAAGGGTATAAAAAGCAACCAGAAACCTCACGAGGCATGCAACAAATGCGTGAGTGTGCGTGTGGCTGTGTATCTGTGCATCCACAAGTTCGAGTATCTTGTGTTTTTACCAATTTCCCCTTCTGCTGGGAAAGCCAAGATGGCGACCTCGCTATCGCCCCCTCTTCGCCTCCCCCTATTTTACTTGCCTCTTTGCTTACTTTGTTGTCGTTCTTCTTCGGCGTTTTGTTGACATTACCAAAAATGTTTTATCGCGCTGCAGTTGCTGCCGTCTCTCTCATTGCCCCTACACCCATCTCTTTCGCATGCACATGTGCAGCGCATTTTCCCGAAAATTAAATGCAACATTGCGTCGCCGCGACTCAATTGCGTGGTTAATGCTAATTATTTGTTATTCCACAGGCGAGAAGCGGCGGAAAATGCAGGAAAACGGGAAAACAGAAGTGGAAAACACACATATATTTTTGGAAGACACGCACATGGGACGTGCAATTGCTGGCGATTTCCGGCCGAACAGCGCCGAAAAATAAATAAGACTGAAAATAGATTGAGCTGACTGTACCAGCGATCACAGTTTAAATTGGCTATAATGACCTTCGGCGGTTACAATCGTATGTACTTCAGAAACTATTATAATTGCAGGCCTCAGTTGTATTTTTTGTTGCGCCAATAGGTTTATGTTTAGGTAGCCACAAACTATCAAATGCAACTAAACCTTCAATTTAAATTCGAGTAACCGGCAAAGTATCTAACAAATGCGTGATGTATTTCTTATTCAGTGAGAAGTATCTTAAGAATATTATCTTAAGACCTTATCTAGAGTATACTCTATATATATATAAGGCTAGATTGTCCAATTTTATTTAAATATTATTTGTTTCTTTCCACAGAGAACTAATGTGAGAAAATATCTAACCACATTTAATCAACAAAAAATATATATTTCAAGAGTTAAGAAAACTAAATTGACATATCGCAGACTTCGTTATAAATGCAAATAAAACCACAAAGGGGTTAAACAGTTTGGCAATTGATAGACCCGAATTGTCATTAGACATTGAGTGATAGTAATGCCCTCGAGTGTGTGTGGCACTTTGATTGTAATTAATGGGCTGCAATATTTATCTAATAGCAGCGAGCAGAGAAGACACTTGGTCTGCGATCTCCAAGATCCCAATAATGGCCTGTCACTCAAACTGCAACTGCAGCAGCCAGATCTTCTCGACCAGCAGCATCCCAACAATCGTCTTTGTTGGTGGCAGCGGACAATGGAGGACAATTTCTCGGCCACTTGTCAAAATAATTTGCGCCTGTCTTTGGGCCTAGAGATGCGGATACCTGCCGTGCAATTGTTGACTTAGTTGCACTCTGCGTACGTGAAATGTGTGAGAAATTCTTGGGCCAACTTTGGAAAATGCTGCAGCATCTACGGATATGGAAAAACAAAGGGAAGGGGTAGACTAACATTGGCTGTACATGCGATTAATGCGATTATGGGGGATGCGTTTTTTTTTTTCAATTTTTCAATTTTCCCCAACTGCTGCGACAAGTGATGGCGCAGTAAATTCCCTAAAAATTATCACCTGTGCACCCGGGGAACCAATAGTTCAATAACCCAACAAAGGGGCACCAGAAGAATGACGAGAAATTATGGCATTGGCAGTGCACAAAGAACTGGGAATCTCGATCCTCGGGACGAAGGACGAAGGACAAACCAAAGCGAATGCCCAAATCGATTGCTGCTCCTGTGGCTGCGGAGGCGGGGGCCACATGCAACAGGATGCTCGCACACGCACAAATGCGGGATGAAATCCCTGAATCCCTGGGAAAAGTTAACTTTTTGATTCGATCGAGAGAATAAAGGGGCGCAGCCAGAGAATCACACGGAAAAGTCACACGGGCGGAGGAAAAAAGGGAACATGTTGCAAGTCAGGAGCGCAGTTGCAATCGCTGCTGATCGTGTGTTCAGCAGGTTGCATCGATTTGGGGGAAAGGACCTTCAGGATAATGATAGTCCTGAACAAAGGGATAAATTGGCTCTGCAATTCCCTGGGAATCTTTTTCGCTTCAATCAAATTTAGGTAATATACTTATCTGTCTCGCGGGTTCGCATCTTTACTAGATCTTTAGATCGGACAAAACTCATTAAAGCTTAAGTTTGCCAAAAGTAGCTTAGTCTGATTTTATGGAATTCAGTAAAGCTTGTTAAAGATATTATTTAGCAAAGCTTATTCTATAGGTCTGTCAAAAAATCAAGTTAATTACTTTAAAATTATACACCTATGTTAAACATAAAATTGTTTATTGAAAAAGCTTCCTAGAGGCTGTACAGAAAAAATAGCAAATTTAAGACATTTAATCGAACAGGTAAACAGCTGCTGTTATCAGAAATTACTTTAGTATAATATGTTTTGTTGTTCTGTAAAGCTTTGTATATCAACTATTTGGAAAAGCTTATTTTCGCGGCGTATTAAACCGCAAATCTCTTTAGACTTTATCAGTTAAGTTCAAATTAAAAACGCAATTTATTTGATAGATCTGCCAAGGTTATTATATTCTTTTTTATAGAGCTATTAATATTTTAATAACAGTCAAAATATTGTTAATTTTCGTACTTCCCAAATGGCCTATTTTTATTAAATCTAACATTTTGTTGAATGACAACGTAAAATACTTGTCATATAATTAAAGTTTTTCAATTAGAATGAAGATTGGAAGGAAACTTTTAGTATATAGAGTATTCGGCACTAATTTTGTGCAACATTTATTTTAATATAGAAGTTATTATCCTATTCTTATAACAATCTTTAAACAAAACAAAAGAAAAGCCTTTGCCATGGCATGACTACATAAAGATCGTCGACATCTCTCGTTCGTTCCAGAAAGCTTTTTCAGCGGTTAATAAATTCTCCCGGTGGGGAGCTTCTTAGCCCCCTACCTACTCATTAATAGCCCCCCAACTATAGAATAAACCACGTGTCTGGCGATTCTTCTACTCAATTTAAGTCGACAAAACTCGACGCCAAGACAGCTTTAGACTTTTTGCGCAAAAATGGCGATACAAGTTGTGCCAAAAATAAGCAATACCCATACTCTCACCGCCGAGGCACATACATTTGCGCGAAAAGCTTTTGTTTTGCTCTTTTTGTTGTGTGCAAAATTGCTCTCTGATTGGTCGGCTTGCGAATTTCGGGGAATTTCGCGAACGTCAAGAGCGAATCGAAAGCTTGCGCGGGAGCCGAAGGCCCTCGGCTCCACTTCGGTTCCCCGTCGGGTCCAAAGAGAGAGGGAGTGGGAGAATCTGTCTGTTTACGCAAAATTGTTGTTGTCCGCGACTAGTTTTTGCGTTGTTTTTTTTCGCTTTTTGCCGGCATTTTGCTCTTGAATATTTTGTTTTCGCTGCGAAATTCAAGTTCAAGTTTAGGGACTGCGGGAACGTTGTTATTGTTACTCAATGTTGGCGTGCTTTCGCACGGGAGAGTATATAATAATATCTATGTGTGTATTTATGTGAGTGGGTTTTGGGTTGTGGTTCTGTTGACGCAACTTGTTGCTTTTAGGTCTGTGGCAAAATTCGGGGGCTTTAGATTATAGAATTATATACATTAGAATACATTATGTCATACATCCATCAAATTCTTGTGGTAACCTTTTTTTAGTCAGATATGTTTATCTATATTTAATTTATAATAACATTTTTGTGATTATCCATTAGCTGGGATTGTTCTATTCATCAGATACTTTTTATAGTTTTTTGCGACTCAAAATCAACAAATTTAATACATCATACATGTTCAATTTTCACTGTATATACGAATAAATCTATCCATATTTGTAGCCTAATAGCCGAAATGCAAATTTATAAATTACCAAATCCAAAGCATTACCTAATTTCTTGTTTCTTTATTATTCCAAATCAAATACACCGTGGTCTGGCATACCCCAAATAGTCGTTAAGTTGTCATCCATTTGATTTACATTGAATTGTCGCAAACATTAGAAACATATCACTCATTTTATTCTAATAGTTGCTTATAGATATTTTGACACTATGAGAATCTAGATCGCAATTATGAAAAAAAATTATACAAATTTTAGCATTCTTCCGAAACTCATTTAATTCTGCAGACTTTACGATGTAATATTAATTGTGCGATCTGTCCTTCCGCGTATTTCACGTAGCAGCTTTTTGACCCTGGCCCACCGATTTGGTTTTCGTGGTAAACAACAAGCTCGAGACGAGAACTTGAACCACAAACACACACATATAAATTACAACAATTTGCGCCGCATTTTGCTGTAAACAAAAATTGTGTAATAATCAAGGGTGACCCTGAAAAGCGGTTGAGAGATAAACAAGCGGCCAACTGGCGGTTTATTTTTTTTGTTCGGTTGTTGTTTTCGATTCATAGCTGTTTATGTATTTGCAAAATTCTTACGTGGGCCCAAGGGCCACTGATATGCTCGACCAGAGAGCTTTCCCCCCACCCGAGCCCCAAAATTTGTTATTCTTTCGCTAGTTGGGAACTTTTTTTGCTCAATTTGTGAGTCAGTGCCATATGTACAAGCGGTGTCAGTGTGTGCGAGTATATAATGTACAGAGGTACATGTACAGTCGGAGCTTTTCTACACACGCCATTTTTCAGGGGCTCTCTCTCTCCAGGCGAGAATCGGCGAAAGAATAAAAAACAGAATCAGTCTGCCAAACAGTCCCCACTCAGAAACTCAGAAACTTAGAAACCGAGTCCCAGTCCCTTGGTTAATGCCTGAACTCAAGGTCAGTGCTCGTACCGCCGCAGAAGTTTGGCGGTCAGTCCAGAACTTACAGCGACACATGTAAATCGCGGCTGCCAACCCTGCCCCGCCCTTCGAGATACACGAACTAACAGATACAGAGATACCCAGATACACAGACCCATCCGAATGGCTGTGCATATGTAAGCTCGGTGAAACGTTTCCGAGAATCTCTTGTTTTGCCCTTTTTTTATACTTTTTTGTTTTGTAACTTTGCGGCATTTTGCCATCCGAAGGCAAAGAGTTCGCTTCGATCCGCACCAGAAAACCAAAGAAAACCCCAGTGAAAGATAGTGAAAATTAAGCAGAAATCACCCCTAATACAATGCCGGCAAAAATGTTGGCCCTAAACCCAGTGAAAACGTGGCTAAACTATCTGCGAAAATGTGAATCGAATTATGGTTAAAGTCGAAGCTTTGATCAGCCAAGAGATACTTTCGTAAAACGTGTTCCACGCGCGCAAAGAACTCAAAATCGTCGCCAGATCTTGCAGATACAATTTACGGAGGCAACCAAACAACGGAAAACGAAAAACAAGGTACGTTCGCTCTGGAGGGCGGTTTTCCCCACCTCCCCCGACATGTGACCGTGGCCGTATAAATTCTAACAAAAATTCACAACGCTCGACTTGATATTTCCCTCAAATTGCTAAAAATAAAATTCGTATTGCGTGTGTCTGTGTTTGTATGCGAGTTTTTGGTGAAAACATCATGGAAAATGCACCCCATGCGCCGCTCTAAAAATGCTAGCCTGTACTTTTCGGGGGCGTGGTCGCCGGCTTTCCATTTCCCGAATTTCCACATGTGCATTGAGCGGCAAACTGCAACTGCAACTGCCACACTCGTGTGGCGCTGGCGGCACAAATGGCATGGCCCTTGGCTCGCTATTTATAGCCAGCGCATTCGTATCTGCGCGCTACATGGAGAGCATATGTAGAATGGATCTATAGGCGGATCTGCAACGACTTTAGCATCAAACATATGTACATAGGCGACTGTCACCCAAGGGAAAGAAAATAAGATACAAACGATCATTGCAAACATCAGTTTTATATCTGTCGCCATAAGCCCCACAGATATGAAGCATTTACTACACAGAAAAAAATGATGGGAAGTACTCAGCTATAGAGCCTATGTCAAGTAAACAATTCAAATTATAATTATTAATTATCACTACCTATTTTCATTGACTGTTTAGTCTATAGAAACATTCCTTAATATTTAAACATTTTAATTAATTACCACATTAAAAGATTTTCATATACCAAGCAAACATATTTAACGTTTTCAACTATTTTCTAAAAAACCACAGCAAATAAAAATGTTTCTATAAAAATGTTTCTATAAAAAAGAGTTTTCGCATGAAGCAAAAGAAAACTCCAAATCCGTTCTAAATTGTAATCATTAATGATTTAGTCGAATGATATTTTCTCTCTCTGTAAAGATTGTATCTTTATATCTGCGCCAGCGAAATCGCTTACAAAATGGCCGACCCATGCAAAGTTGCAGTTGCATTCGGCGCCCCTTCCCCTTTCCCCATTTCCCCCACACACTTTGCACACATGCACAGATGTATCTGTATCTTGTTTGTCTTCCCCCACTCTCCATCTTTCTCTCTTTCCCTGTCTCGCCTTCTTTCTGTTTGCTTTCGCCTAATTTTTCGTGCCTTTTTTACACAATTCTCGTTGAAATGTTGCCTTTTGCCTTTGCTATCTGGCTGGTTTGTATCTGTATCTGTGTTTGTGCTATGCTTTCGTATCTGTGAGTGCGTTGCAAAAGTGCAATGACCCATTCGTGGCCTGCCCCCCCCTTCCTCAGCGCCTCCCCCTTCCAGCGGACCCACCAACACCACCATCGCTTTTGGAAGTCTACGTGCCACTTTCCATAGTTGCAGCGAATGACGCGCGCGATAAATTTCCAGCGTTTTCGTTTCTCCGCTGCTTCGTATTTGTCTAATTTTCCCTCTCTCTTTGAATTTTTTCGTGGTCTTCTGTTGCATTTTTTTATTAATTTCCCCCGGTCTGCAGTTTTTGTTTGTTTTTCGACTGTTGCTCTACCCACACACATTGAATAACACTCAAAAAATTTGAAAATAATTATGATGAGAAAATTTTGGCTTGGAAATTTGCTTTGGAAATATTTGTATTCTTTAAATAGAGAATAAGATAATCTTACCTTATAGTTTCAAAAAGGTGAAATGGTAAATGTACAATTAAAATTTATGATTGAAGAAATTAAATTTACTTCTAAAAGAGCCGAGTTCAAGTTCAAAATTCCCTTTTATACATCAATTAAATATTTTTTGAAATACTTTTTTTTAGTGTAATGTGTATCTGCTAGATAGTATTCGTATTTTTGCCCTTCCGCCGCTTGAATTTTGTGTAAACACTGGGAGGAAAGGGGAGAAATATCTCTACATTTTCGCCTCCATTAGCACCCGAGTGTGAGCGGCAATCTTTACTGCAGGTCCTGCCGATCCTGTCACAAAACTAAACTCTGCAGGCTGCCCATTGTCCATCGTAGGCGGCGGCTCCTGTTTCCCTTTGAGCCACGCTAATTGCCATTGTGTTGGAGAATTTTCACGTGCCGCTGCTACTTCAAAGATTCCACAAGAGGCGCGGCGACACTTCAGCAACTGAGAATCCTCTCAGAATCGCAGCAGCAACAGCAGTTAAATCTCAGACCACCTTTGAATATTGCCCAGGTAAAAAGACAAGATATAGGGGTAAAGGGTTGCCTGGGAAATGCCGGAAAAACGCATCACCGTTTTTTGCATTCGTTTTTTATTTTGCATGACAATTGCAGCTATTAAGCTGCCCCAGACATTGATTGAATTCTAAAGGAATTTCCAATTTCTTGGAAAATCCTTTCTCATCTTTCTTTCGCATGCAAATATTTGTGACGATAGTCGCTCAATGATAATGACCAGGGCAAAGGGTTAAGTATCGTAAAGCGACGGGCCACAGTTCCACCGAACTATTTTGGCACATTTTTGCGAAAAGTAGTAAAACCATAAAACCCCAGACGAAAACCCTTTCGCAAGGATCATAAATGCTGAGCAGCAGGTCAAAGGTTCCTCGAGGTTTTATTGCCATGTGCTGACCAGAGACAAAGAGCTGATAATACTAATCGCGAAAATGCGTAGGAGGAAAAACATTCGTCGTGCAGTTTGCAAACACAAATACGAAATGCAAATCCAAACTTAGAATAATAGTGAAATCACAGTGTTGATAAGAAGCATTTTAGAACAATGCCATTTTGAGCAGATGACTGAAAATTAGCGACGCTTGGAGAACAAAGAATTACTTGATTGTTAAATCATTTTCGTTTCCTTTTTTTGCAAGGATCCACACATGTCCAACACGGCGGCAGGCAGGTAGATACAAAGATACTTCCAGTTCATTAAGAGTCCTCGGCTTCATTGAGCGGCCGTCTTGTGGTTGGATTATGTGCGGATTTCTGGCTGCTAATCCCCCATAATGAGCTGTGGCTTTGAGCTGGGAAAACGTCTATATCTCCGGAATTAGCCACATCCTCAGCAGTTAGTCAAAAAGTCAGCAAAGTCATCACTGACCAGGGGATAATCCAGTTAAGGGAATTCTCAATGATCGACACATGTCTCTCTGACTAAAAAAGCATCTTTATTATTTTCCAATTAAATTATATTTAATGAAACAATAATGAGCATTTTAAATAACAAATAAAATAGTATGAACTATTACTTAATTTCGTCACAAAAATATTCTATTTGCTTTTTTAACACAAGACCATTAAAAACGGCACTATAAAACTATTATTAAGCTGCAAGAATATACACAGAAATGTGTATTAAACGTGTTAATACTCTTCTATCGAAACATACTTAGCACATACTTCATTTCAAATAAAATAAATAAATAGATTATTTTATTTTTAAAAAATTTTGAAATATTTTCTTTTATAATAAAACTGATTTAAACACATTTAAAATCAATGTTTTTAAAGTTTTGCCTTTAACAATTAGTTTTAAAGCTATTTAAACTACAATGTAAAATTATTTCAAATCTTAAACATTTTTCTTATATTTTTAATTGTCAAATTAAAGTTTGTCCCATAAATAAATGGCATATCTAAGGCCAGCATATTCCAGCTTCTTGTAAGTCAAATATTACACTTTCACTGGGACATTGACAGGCGCTGGGGGTAATGATGATAAGATTACGAGTGGTAAAAGGGGTCGGGGCACATGTAAGTATTTATTGTAGTAAAGAGTAAAGCCCTGGGCTCTAGTCCATAAATGCTCGAGTCCAGATTATGGAGCCCAAGTTGCGACAACTTTTCCGCTTTTTTATGCCCATTTCTTGCACTATCAGCTTGAAGTCCGATTCCGCGGGGGCGGGGGGAGGTGAATGCACTTGCGAACTAGTTTTGTGTTTTCGGGGGAAGATAGTGCTGGCCGATCTCGCGGCCTGCCAAAAAAAAATGCAGTTGAAAACACGAGCGGACAGAAAACGGCTCCGTGAAATGCGGTTGACCTTAATTTCCAAACATGATTAATGGGTTTGGCAACCCAAAGTGGAGGCGGAGGGGAATTGAGGGGCTGATACACAGAGGAAACGATGAAAAAACTAATGATGAACAATTAAAAAATGTAAGTTGAGCTGTGAAGAGAAAAGTGTGGAGTACAGCTGCTACAAATGACCATTGCAAATAGGAAAAAGTTCTGTTAATAACCCAGATTAATCGGGTAGTATGTTCAAATCCTTAATATAAATTCAAGTTCTGTTAAATGAAATTCCGAATGCAGTATTAATCTTTCCCTGATACCCAAAGAACTGTATTTCACCTTCATTTATTTAGTTTAACAATTAATTATATGATAATCAAGGTTTAATATTTAAAATGGCTAACTGAAAATCTGAAGACGTGAAATTAATCCCTTAAAAACATATAATAACTCCTTAAAAATCCGATTCCTTTTCGACTAATACTATAATGAATTAAAAAAAACTAAAATACCTAAGACATTTCACAGGTGTCTTGCATAAATTGCACGATAATAAGATTTTCGGAACCGTCCGTATGTTATTTTAAACCCTTTCAAAACGCAACCCCCTGCGACCGTTATTTTGCAATTTGCATACAAAATCAAGAAATCGAAGGGTTATCGTCCGAAGGGTCGAAGGTCGAGTCGTATGCAAATTTATCGCATTGCAGCCCGAAATTGCATTCAATTATGCATTGATTGCTGAAGGTCGTTACTTTATCTGTAATTTTATTTCTGAATTTGCATAACTAAGAAGTTGTAGAAGAAAAACGGCAAAAAAGAGAAAAGCGAGGAAAATTAAAAAATTACGAAAAGGCCCGGCAACAAAGTATTAAAAAGGCAGTTCAAAATGGCGACGAATGTGGAAGTGGGAAAAAAGGAAGGGGTGACGAATAAAATAGTAAAGATCAGAAAACAAAAAAGTAGAGACCAGTTTTCCACGCAACCGACAACCTGCTTAAATTCGAGTGTTAAAAAAAGGAAAAAATGCAGTCGCCAAAAAAAAGAGGGGGACTCACTGCAACCATTTGGCTCTCTTTCGCACGCATTGCGCCCAATGGCAGCAGCCATATGCAGGACACACACACTCGCAATCTCGCTCACGCACACGCATGCACACGTACGCACAAACACGCAAAAGGGAGAGGGAGAGAGAGCCAGCGAGAGCCAAGTGCAAGCGCAAAAAACTGCAACTGCGCGAAAGAGAGGGCGCGAGGGTGGAAACGTGCCGGAGCTATTCGTAGCACAGTTTTCCCCGCCGTCGTCGAACAGTTTTCTCGCCGCTCTCACCGGATATCGCCATCTCGCTCTGGCGGCGCTCGGGAAATTTGGTCTTCAATGACTTGCTGCACACGAAAACCGTGGCAGTTTTATTCAAGTTTGAGCGCTCGAATCTGCAACAACGTGCACGCAAAACTCTCAAATTTTCCTCAAAATAAAAATCACAAGGCGAGCGAAAAACTCAAGGAAAAACGATAAACGTGTCGCAGTTTCTTGGAAAATATCTAATATTTTTGGCAACGTCGTGTTTTGTGCTAGTGTACGGCTGTGTGTGTCGAGCAAAAAAACAAACAACAACAAAAAACAACAACTATATTAACTCTGTTCTGAGAATGTGAAAAATTTCTACAAATTAAAAAACTTTAAGAAACTCAAAAAAAAAAAAACGCTTAAAACTGAATGCGAAAAACCCTACAAGTGTCCATCAAATTTAATTTGACCACTTAGCACCTTTGATATTGTGCCCCACCTGCGGCATTTTCATTATTTCGTGGTAAGATTTTAATTAAATAAATTGTACAACATATATAGGCAAACTTTTATAATAGGAACTTATTTTTTTGGCAATGAATTAAAAAAGTTTAGTACATTAAATAGCTCAATATTGATTTTTTTAGTTAAAAATATCGATTTAACTGCTAAACTCAAATAAAAGCTGAAATTAATTGCAATTCAAAAACTCAAAGTTCTTTAAGCTGTTTATTTTAAATATATCTATGTAGCATGCCGCCCTTCCAAAACTATTTGATTTCGGACGTTTTTTTTATCATTTCGCAACTTTTAAGCGTGATACGTGTCCAAAAAATGGACACAACAAAAATAGAAACTGGAAACCCTAAGCCTAAGCCTAAACCGGTTCCCAAGTGCATTCGTTTCAATGACGTTTGTGATAATTTTAATTAAGCGTTTTTTTTCACAAAATGGTGGCCGCTGTTGTTGGCGAGCTCTGTTAGCAAAAGTTGGCCAAAGCTTTTTTCGGGAGCTTTCGATCTTTTGGCGATCGTGGCGTATGCGCAATGTGCGATCGAGGCATTGAGGCATCCCCTTTATAGCATTATTATAACCACAACTAATGCGCTTATTGCGAAGTATCCGAAATCGCTTACCGCTTACCTGCTCGACGTTGCGCAAATCGGGAAAATCGGGAGTGGGAACAGGATAGGGATCTCTGCAGGTTGCCCATTATCCTGCCGGCGAGACAATGGCTAGACAACAATTGATGATCTCTTGCGCATTTTCCGCAGACAATAATGCGATCGTTTGTTTGCCGCCTTTGTCTGATTGTCCGCTTTTCTTTTTTGCCATATACCTTCTGCTTTATTTTTTACGGGGCCTCGCCCCTTTGACATTTCCCTGTTGTTGTTTGATTGCCATTATCGTTTGGGGCTGCGGATTCTGCGGCACTCTACCTGTTGGTAACTGGAGATTCACACACGACACATGGCCGGGTTTTGGGATGCGAACTCCTTGACGAATGGCCAACACATGACGCCACGATCCCAGCATATGGCGTCCACTTGAGTCTGAAATTCGACCACAGCCCGAGTTAGAATTGAAGTCATGCCAAGGACAAGGGCATATGGCTTGCCTTTCACCCCCGCTCACTCTTCTTTTGGTACACAAAATGAATGAAAATTATTGCAAGTTTTTCAGCTACGTTTTTCCCTTATTTTCCGTGCCTTCCCATTTCCATTTCCCGATTCCAGGCGGCGGTAAAAAAAGCCTGATATTATACATATAGATTTGAATATGTATGCGTAAAAGTAAAACGCGCGAAAAGCAGCCGGAAAAATACGCGCACACATCTTTCGAGGGATGTTTGCATATTTTTTTCCCCCATTTTTCCTACACGTTTTCCTCGTCACCACCCACTACCCCATTTCGCTTTCACTTTTTTATGGCGCATAAAACTTCGGGGGGTGGCGAAGGGCATAAATTGTACAAGCAAGATTTTTTGTGCCAAAAAAAAAGAGAAGTGGAGAAGCAACCATCCCCAATTTTGCACACCTGACTTCCTGGCTTCCATTTCCCCATTTTTGTGTGTGTTCGTCTTTCCTGTTGATTTTAGCAACCCATGCGAAATTGGGAATTTGCTTCTGCTACCCAATGACATTTGCCAAATCTCGTCGCTTGGCTCTGGCAAAAAACTCATACTAATTGGCATTTTCTTTCCTCTTTCTCTCTTTTTCCGGGAATCAGGCAACCAGGTGATCCGTAGGCCTTAAACTGGCGCTCAAGGTCAGGAAGCACCTATCCTTCTACTCGCCGACGCTGCTGAGCGCCGCCTTCACCAGCCTGAACGGCGCGTACAACCACAGCAGCAGCAGCAGCGATCCCGCTCCGGACGAGGAGCCCGACCAGCCAGCGAGCCACCACCATTCCAGGGTGAGCCACCACAGCACCAGGGATCCCAAGCAGGACAGGGATCGCGAGGCGGAACGCGAGGAGCACGACCAGGAGATGGGCGGCCCGACGGCGCCGGTGGCCAGCGGCGGCGAGGTGGGTCAGACGTACTGCCTCCGCTGGAACAACCACCAGACCAACCTTGTCCAGATCCTGCACGCCCTGCACGAGGTGGGCAGCTATGTGGACTGCACCCTGGTGGTGGACGACGAGCAGTTCCAGGCCCACCGAGTGGTTCTGGCCGCCAATTCGCCATATTTCCAGCACATCCTGAAGGACGTGCCGCAGGACCATTGCAGCATTATCCTGCCGGGAGTCAAGGGCTTCGAGATTGCCGCCCTGCTGCAGTACATGTACACGGGCGAGACGACGGTGACCAAGAGCCAGGAGCCGGAGATCCTGCGCACGGCCAAGGAGCTGCAGGTGAAGGGTCTGTACGACAACCTGATGAAGTTCAACCACCACAGTTCCGGTGGCCATGCCAGCGTCACGCCCACATCTAGTTCGGGAGCTGGCGGAGCCAAGCCCCAGAATGGCTCGGCATCCAACCACTCCTCGTCCGTGATCTCCACATCCACACACATCTCGCCCAGCGCCGCCATCTCGAGCAGCTGCTCGCCACCACCGCCACCCCAGTTCGGCTATCAGCCGGGCTTCAGCCACTATCCGCAGCAGCTGCCGCCCAGTCAAATTCCGGCTGGCGAGGTTCCGCTGACCCCCACCCAGGCCACGCCCCACTCGGCGCCCTCGGGGGCGGGAGAACCCGGTGGTCAGTGGCCATTGACACCGTCCGCCGCCGCCGCCATGCTGAACTCCGTCTACGAATCCGCCGCCGACATGAATCCTCTCAAGCGCAAGAAGCTGTCGGCCATCTCGAGCATGCTACTGAGTGGAAACCGCGATACACCCATCCTGAGAAACGTTCTGGCCCAGGCCAATCCCGCCGATTCCTCGCAACCCGGACCAATGATCATCAATGGTGAGAAGACGCCCACGCATCCACACCAGAGCACACAACTCCCAGCCGGATTGGGAGTGAGTGGTGGTGAGCGGAACCACAGCTTCAATGGATCCGACTACGGCGGCGATAAGGAACCACTGTCGCCCTACACGGATCGCTCCTTTGAGGAGGAGACTGGCCAGTCCGGCGGCAAGAAGCCGGAGTGGAAGCGCTACAAGCAGTACACCCGGGCGGACATGATGTGCGCCATTCAGGCGGTGAGGGAGGGCATGAGTGCCCTGCAGGCGAGCCGGAAGTACGGCCTGCCCAGTCGCACCCTCTACGACAAGGTGCGCAAGCTGAACATCACCACAGGTCGTGGCACCCACCGCACGCCCAAGCGCAGTCCTCCGGGCGCCGAATCCTCCCAGGGATTCCCCTACTCCGCTGCTGCAGCCGCCGCGGCCCACAACTACGGACACGGACATGGCCATCACTCGGAGGTGAAGCGTGACTCGAAGGTGGACCATGTGCCCGCCCACCACGGCATGCCGCCCACCATTCCTCCCTCGGCGGCAGCTCTTCTGGATCACGCCTTCCTGCAGCAGGCTCTGGAGAACCGGGGCGGCGACATGGCCGGCCGGGAGGCTCTCCATGCGATGGCTCTGGCCGCGGCCGCCCATGCCGCCGCCAATCGGCTGTCGAGCAGTCCGGCGGAGACGGACCAGCGCTCCAATGGCCATGGCATGCGGTCGCCGAGTCCGCAGGGACGCCACTACTCGCACGACCAGGAGGCCATGGACCTGGAGATGGAGAAGCACGAGCAGAACATGATCAAGAGGGAGCGCGACCAGGACGAGCGGGAGGATGCCGACGACGAGGAGGACCACGAGCAGGAGCACGTGGAGGACCTCTCGCTGGCCAGGAAGGAGCGCCCACAGTCGCCCTACTCGCCACAGCCGGCCGAGGGTGCCGGGGTGATCATGCACGCCAGCAGTGCGTCCGCCAATGGCAAGGACCACGAGGACTACCCAGCATCGCCGCAGTTCGTGCCCATGGGCCTGAAGCGGGAGTTGCTGGAGGGCGAGGATGCCCAGGCTCGGGCCGACTGATTGACGCTCACCATGGCCTGGCAATATGCCGCGGACAGCCTCGACTCCTTGGAGTAGGCCAGGCTTAGATCGATAGCTCCAACTCCAACTATTATTCCCTTTATTAGACCCATCCTTGTGTTACTTTCCTTACCATCGGCGACTCAGGAGCCGACCAGCGTTGGTGAAGCTTTAAACGAAGTAACCTCATCCCAGTCGTTGTGGGAATCATCCGCACCAGCACCTGGCAACCATCCAAAATCAAACCCACACACTAAAATATATTGTTGTCAGCATCACTTTGTGCCTAAAAACAGAAATGTTAGGATATAGGTTAGTGAATACGAATAGGTAGCATAGATTGCAGATATCTTAGGCTAGGCACTCGAAGGCCATCTTTGGAAACCAGCTAGTTGTAGGCCTTTCGAAGCTCACCCATGCCAGATCCCGGCCAACTGACAAACTAAGATATATGTAAACCGACTTACATAAGACTGAAGGCGGGATCTCAAGGCGATGGGTGGGCCGGGTAAGGACAGAGCAGTAGAGGCTCCAATTGAAATCGGTTAGCGGGTTAGCTACACCTTGTACAACTTTGTTAAATGCCAGTGATTTGTTTTAAAAATTATTAGCACTAGATTATTTATAACGACCAGTATGTGGAACGCATGTACGTGGCCTTACGTTTATCATTTCCGAAGCGAAGAGAGAACAGATGAAAACTTGAACACAACTACCTCAAATAGCGTATCTTTGTTAGCCTCATGTTATCCTGTTAGCGAGATATAATAATCGTCCTGGGTTGAATTTATAAGACTGATACCGACTCAAACGTACCACGAGCAAGAGCACACGCATTAAAATTATATTACAAATTAAACTAAAATACGAATCGAGATCCTTAGTTAAATAGATGTAAGTTCCAGGCAAATTGATTAGTTCTAAGCCACCAACTAAACTTAAACACTACAACTAAACTATTTATAAGGCAAACAAAACAAAACAAATGAAAACATGCGCTGGGGGCAATGCAATAGGCTCTTTAATTATAAACACCTACACTTATACAATACTATATAGTCGTACGGTCGATAATTTTAAATTGTTATACGATTAACTTTGTACATAGCATCATAGTCCACACATACACATGCGAATTATAGATCTAATTTAAGTAATCCAAATTGTACTGCAATTTAAATTATCCCTAGGCACCCGACTTTCATCATGTAAAGATCTGCGAAAGAACGCGAAATAAACTGACTGAAGAATCAAAAATAAAATCATATTGTTTCTCTGACATCGGTACAATATTTATTGTAAAAAAATACAAATCTGAATTATACTAAGGTGCTAGATAAAATTATCTAATCGTCAGTATTGCAGGCAAAGAACAAAGCCCATGACTGGCTCGAATTCAGTGACATCCGACGCAGTTCGGATTCCGTTCGTCGAACTCGCAGATTCCGATAGCAAAGCGGAAGGGTTTATGTTTGGGCAAATTAATAGGATGCATCGTATTCACCCTCGAAACCCTGGGAATATAGAACTCTCGCTCCTCATACGTCTTGGATATCCGGGAATAGTCCACTGGTTGCGACCCATGGCAGTTGACGATTGAGAGGGACCGGTCAATGCTGATCAGGGGTTCATCGTTGGGACTATGACCTCGTAGTTTGCAGTGGGCTAGCAGCTTGGCCTCGCTAAGAAACTCCAACCGGCAGAAATTACAGTGGTAGTTAATCCCTTTTTTGTGGAGCTGAAAGTGGCGGTCCAACTGGTGCTGCAAGTCAAACTCATCGCGGCACTTGTGGCAGATGTAGAGGCCGCGGTTCTGGAGATGCAAATGGTAGTCTAGGAAGACCCTGCAAGACAAAACAAGTGCGTTAATATCTATTAAAGAAGACTCCGGAAAAAAGGGATTTACTTGGTTAGCGTTGAAAATATTACATTTTAATATGTTCTACTGTTAGCACACTTACTTGCTTGTAAAGACATCGCCGCATTTGTGACAGTAGAACCAACTCATCTTCCAGTGCTCCATGTAATCGTGCTTCATTAGCGCCACCAGAGTGTCCGTTTGATAGCCACAGGCCGGCGTAAAGCACGAGAATGCTTTCAGTCGCACCTGCGTTTTGAGCAGGTCAAGTAGGTACAGGTCTGTAAATGGATAGCTTGAATATAAACACAGAATGGTGACCTAAACAAAGGATTCCCTACCGTACTCCTTATCGGTGGTCATGTGCGTTTCCACCAATCCGAAGTCATCATACAGAAGGGAAAGATTCCCGGCACTGTTACTATTGCTCCGGCTGTGGTTTACAATCCAGTCACCAGTGAAGTTCATGCGGCGTGTGTACATGGCGTCTTCCTGGTCGTCCTCGCCGTCTTCTCGCTCCTCCTCATCGCTATGTTCATCGTCTTCCTCCTCGTCATCCATATTGTACTTATCCCAGGCTTCCGAGCAAGCTCTTGAGCGGGAGCGCATGGAGCGTGCCCTTGGCGTCAGTGAAGACTGCACAACTTGCCCCGATTCCTCCAGCTCAAGGATTTTCAAAGCCTGTAAGGGATTGCAGGTTAAATCTAGCTAATAAATATTCTTGGAATATGAACTAACCTCCTGCTTGGCTTGGCAGATGGTGTGGTGCAGCTCCCACTCGTACTTGGTGTCCAACTGGGCATCGCACAGATCGCAGGGATACCGCTGTTTATGCTTCAGACGCTCGTGTTGCCTTTTACTGGCCATCGAGTCGAACTCATCGTCGCAATGCCGGCAATAGAAGATGCGGGAGGAGCGGTTGACTTTGGACGAGGCCTCTCTGTCATAGCTGGCCTCGTTTAGCACTCGACACTTGGCGCGCGGCGGACGGGGCTGAGTCCTGCGCGTTCTTGAGCATCGTCGCAAGTGCTGGGCGTAATAATCTCGCCGGAAATAGGCCCGCCCACATTCCTGGCACTCCAGACGTGTTCGCCATTTCCAACCCTCCGCCTGCTTCACTTCCGACTCCTTGGCCGATGGTGAATACGGTTGCTGAGCTAAGTAGACTTCCAGCACGGAGCAGGATGAACGTGAGCTGCGAATGCTCCGTTTCTTTTCAAGCACCTCTTCCTGGCTCTCTATCAGAGTGGTGGACACTTCCGCATCCGCAATGGGCGGACTGTCCTGGGTGGGCGAAGTCGTAGTGGTTGTCACCGTGGTAGAGTCTCCTCCGGAACGCTGCAATCGCTGCATCCGTTGCATCAAGGACCGAGTGACCTCTGAGTGCATTTTCAGCTTGCAAACACACTCCACGCAAATGGCCTTCAAGGTGGAGCGGATTACATCGGCCTAGAAGTCAATAAAGTTCTGTAGTTGGCTTTGGTAGCAAAGTAAGATAGTGTATGGAGTACTCACATGGATCTTCCAGTCGCGACTCAGGCGACGATGCATTTCATGATTGGAGCGCAGATCCAAAAGTGCCGAGGCCTTCGCGGCACCACAAATGGTGCAATTGGCGCCGTCGGCTTCCGCCTCTCGCTCAGCCTCTACCGGATTCGGATTCTGATCCTCACGATTGTCATATTCGACGGAGCAATGTCCTTCAGTGCTGCTGGGTTCCGGATCCGTTGCTGGGGCATCCTTCATCCTGTTGGTAAATTTGTGCCCCTCGTGGGCAAACAACACGTTGGTGGCGATTTCGCCAGTTTCCCTCAATCTCAATCAGTTCTGCTTGGCCCTCTTATCATTCCCGATCCTAGAAGGTTTTGGAAGTCCAAAAAAAACTGGCGAGTTCCCTAAATAACGGAGTTCCACAATTTTTTTGTAAATATTTTTGAAGAAGGGAACACTGAGTGACCGTAGTGGAAGTTGGAAAATATACCACAGAGCACTTAATCGGTCTGGCATCACTCAACGATTTATTTTATTATTTAGGGTATTCCCTAAGCTACGGAATATCTGACAACTTATCAGACTTTTTCCGCAATTGATTCCAATGAATTGTTATGACCTGAAAACGTTTTTATACCCTTGCAGAGGGTATTATAATTTTAGTCAAAAGTTTAAAACGCTGTGTTTCCAACCCTATAAAGTATATATGTATATTCTTAAGCCTAGTATCCACTTCGACGTAAACCGTACGCCAGTCATGAGAGAGAGCGAGAGGCAAACAGCTGGCGTTCACTTTTCGTCGGGCCTTTTTTTCACTTCGGTCTCCTGATCGACGAAAAAAATACCAGAAAATTGCATAGCGTTGCCAGTCTGCGGAAATGAACTTTGGGTGAACCCTAGCGGAAAGATTAAAAAATTTAATCTTTTGGCGTGCGCTTCTCACTGAACATTATAAGAAATGGAGGGAAAAACTCAAAAAACTCACAAAAGTCGATTGCAAAATAACATTAATACTATCTGGGGTGCCTCTTGTCAGAGCAAAATGTTTTTTAGGTCCAGAATGTACGAAAAAACACAATAAAAGTGCAGCTATGAACTTTAAATTAGCAAATAATTATCAAAAAATTAAAAAAAAAACAACTGTTAAATTTAAATTGTATTGTTTTTTAACTTCTTTGTACAGCGGCAGACTTGTCTTGCCAAGGTATTTGATAATATCTTTTAAAGGCTCTTTCCCGCAAATACGATATTTGAATTTTAACTGCTTGTCAACAAACCCAGCTGATTGTCAGTACGACCGTAGCACGCTTAAATCCGATGAACTCTCGAAATTTTGGTCACACTGGAAAGATTAAAGTTTTTACGCTAGCATACTCGTTTGTCGATCTGGATACTAGGCTTTAATCAGTATTGCGGACAGAAGGACATGGCTAGATCGACTCTCCTGGTGATGCTGATCAAGAATATATAATTCACAGCGTTGCAAACTTTTGACTGAAATTATAATATAAAATTATGTTTTAATGTTTAATGTATGTTTCAATTTTTTTTTTTATTGTTCTTTGGGATTTAGTAATATTTAAATACTATAAAATTATTGTTTTAATTTAATTAAAATCAGATATCTATATCATATAGATCGCAAGAAAAAAAATATTTTGCTGCTTTTCTATTTATTAAAATTCCGATATAGTAATTATTTACTGTATTAGAGTTACGCTTTTAGTTTTGTCAAAATAGTATATCTGCCATAGAAACGATGGCAAAATGCAGCGCAAAATTGACATATGTATGTATGTAGCTTCATTGTTTTTAGTAATATCAGCAAAGAAATCGAAATGTTGTCGTTTTGTAATACCTTTGCTACCTTTCTTGTTAGTGTTAATAATGTAATTACCTATTTGTACGTATTGAGAAAACCTACTACCTTTTCAACAATCCAATTACCAAACAACTTTCCGATAGATTTCAGAATTAGTGTTCTCGACTTCCTGAGTGCAAACGATCGTCTCTTTACGTGTTGGGTGATCCGGATGGGCCGGGCTACTAATCATGTAGGAGAATCGGGATTCGTAGGATTTAAGACCGCGGCAGGACACTGCATACGTGCCCAAGCGATCTACGGCAATAACGGCTGCATCGAAACTCCCTACACGCTTCCGGATGCGCTCCAGGACCAACTCGACCGCCTCTGCCGGCGTCTTGCCCGCCCGCATGGCTTCCACTGCGAGGAGCGCGGGCAGAAATCGCATTAGGATGTCACCATCTCCGCTGGTCACTGCGGCACCCACCTCGTTGTCGGCGTAGGAACTGGCACCAGGAATCGGGGCGTCCCCAACACGTCCGGGTATCGTATATCGTAATCCATTGGTGGAAGTCCCCACGTGGATATTGCTCTCCTCATCGATGGCGACCATGGTGATAGTGTCGTGGTTATCAGGCCCGATCTCGGTCTCGACATCCCGATTAGCATCCGCGTCCCATGAAGGCAGGGGCTCGTAGGGACCGCATGAGGACTTGGGATCCGGAAAGACATTTCGCCAGTAGTTAGGCTGGCAATTCTTTGTATCCCGCCACTCTCGCCACTTTTTTGTAGATTCGGGAGTGTTCAGTGACTCGTTCTGGAATCCCATGGCATTGGCGAAATCCGCGGCTGCGTCTCCCACCAACATAACATGTCCTGTGTGCTCCAGGACATGACGCGCCACCTTGATGGCGCTCCTGATCCGCCGCAGATCCGCCACTGCACCCACCTCCATTGTGCTTCCATCCATGAGCAGGGCGTCCAACGAGGTGTCTCCCCGCTCGTCGGGATTCCCACCGTAGCCAACTGCCTTGTCACACTGCTGTATCTCGCACTCTGAGATCCCGCCCACCACGGCATTCCTCGTCTGTCCAAGACCACCCTTCCTCAGGTTGAGCAGTCGCCAGGCCTCCTCGTTGGCGACTGCAAAGGGCCAGGTGTTGATAACCATTGGCAGGAGCTGACCAGTGGGTCTCTGTCCAGACCTCGTCACGTTTGAAGTAGTTTTTGCACTATAAAAAGTGGTTTTAGAAATATAGCACTTCTGACTTTATATCCTTACCCAACAACCGATGCCAGCCAAAGGACTGTTAAAAATGTTGCCACGTACTTTTTCATAGTTTTTTTTATTATAATCGAAATAACTAGAAACTATTTACAGAAACTGACACAGTGAAACTGAGCGTTTCCGTTCGTGGCTCCTGCTTTTATAGGCCGTTTAATCAGAGGTTTTGAATATAAGCACTGTCCAAAACATAATTTTTAAAAATTTGAAATGTAAGTAAGTTCAAGCTTAAGATTAAAGCCTATTCAATATTTACATGAATACAAAAAAAATTTTATAGATAATTATGTTCTTTTCGAGTAATAATGAAAGGCAAATCTGTCATAAATTATGGACATCTTTCTATTGATAATTTGGTTTTTTAAATATGAAATTTATTAAAATATTAAGCTCAGTGTAGAACATAATAATATGTTAGACACTCCAGATAAGAAAAAGGTCACTGACAATGTGAACGTCCCCTTCATTGGCTTCTGCTCTTACAGGTCTCCAATCAAAAGTTTTCAATATAAGCACGCAAAGAAATTTCTTAGTTAATAATTAAACAAATTTGTTTAATACAATTGATACCGTAAACTCCATTTAAGTAGAAAATTCAGTAGTATTAAATATTTAAATAAAAACAAAACAAATTTAATAAACAAAAAACTTTAAAACAAATAATTTGTAATTAAGTAACAAAAATAACGTTACGTTTACGTAAAAGTAATAAAAAACAAGAGAGAACGCTATAGTCGGGTGCCCCGACTATCAGATACCCGTTACTCAGGTAAAGGGAGTGCGAGGGAGATGGAGATAGAAACTTTGATCACGCATAACTTTTTAACGAATGGTCCGATTTGAAAAATTTCTTCTACATTTCAATAGGTATTGATAAACACAATAAAACTGCATTTTTACTTTTCCGAAATATTTAAATTTTTGAAATCGTATATAAGCGATTGTGGGCGTTAAAGGGGGCGTGGCACCTTTTTGAAACAAACTTGCGCTGCGTAGGAACTCCTAGAATCTGCATGCAAAATGCCAATCTTCTAGCTTTTATAGTTTCCGAGATCTCAGCGTTCATACGGACAGACAGACAGACAGACGGACAGACGGACAGACGGACAGACGGACAGACGGACATGGCTATATCGACTCGGCTAGTGACCCTGATCAAGAATATATATACTTTATAGGGTCGGAAACGCTTCCTTCTAGCTGTTACATACTTTTGCACGAATACAATATACCCTTTTACTCTACGAGTAACGGGTATAAAAAGTTGACAGTCGATGTAACGATGTAAGTGGTTGAGTTTCAAGTTTATCTACTATTTGGCCATTTCCAGTTTCAATATCCTTGCAGAGGGTATTATAATTTAAAAGCAAAACAATGAAGGAGACGTCTCTAAGCAAATGTTTTGAGCATATTTTTTTCGGGATGTCCACTGACCATGCCAATAATTTTTACCGGCCTTATCGTATATATTTCCTATTTAAATGTTGTTTATATTTATTACATTGTTTTCTACCACAATGTAAAATGTTAAGCTTAGTGTAGATTATGCTGTAAAACACACAAGCGCGCCATGCCAATTAGTTATACCCGTTACTCGTAGAGTAAAACGTATGTAACAGGTAGAAGGAAGCGTTTCCGACCCTATAAAGTATATATATTCTTGTTCAGGATCACTAGCCGAGTCGATCTAGCCATGTCCGGCTGTCCGTCTGTCTGTCCGTATGAACGCTGAGATCTCGGAAACTATAAAATCTAGAAGATTGGCATTTTGCATGTAGATTTTAGGAGTTCCTACGCAGCGCAAGTTTGTTTCAAAATGGTGCCACGCCCCCTCTGACGCCCACAAGCGACAAGCTGTGGCCACAGTTTTGATTCTATTATGAAAATTTTAATTGATATGTATTTGTTTCGTCAATACCTATGGATTGGCCTAATAAAAGTTTGCCACGCCCACTCTAACGCCCAAAAACCCATTAAACGCTTAAGCCTGGCTAGCGCCTACATTTCCGCCTTTCATTTCGCAATACAATAGCGCCATCTAACGGATGACTTTGGAACAGATGGCCAAGGTGCTAATTCGAGCGGCGAAAAACATACAAGAAGGCATATTTATATTAAGTTGTTTAGCTGAGTAACGGGTATCTAATAGTCGAGGCACTCGACTATAGCGTTCTCTCTTGTTTTAGATTAGTTTCCGAAAAATCAAATAATTCATTTAATGAGTTGTCAAATTTGAAACTGTAATATATTGTGACCTTAAGACCCGATCTCATTATTTGTTTCACGCGATTAAAATATTTGTGAGACGGAGACCCTATAAAGTCGTGAGTTGATCAGCACCACTGGGCAAGTCGAGATAAGTCCTCGTATGTGAGCTTGTCTCGCTTTTTTTGAAGTTGATACGAATCAGAAAACTGTTGCTTTCGTATATATCCACGCCATAATTTCCTTTCTGATAAAACACGTGTTATGCGTTTATAAAAACATTTATTTTAAATGTTTAATCATTTAATTCTTTAACTTAGGGTGTTTTTCGATAACTTAAATACAAATTTGTCTTTTGATTTATATGACTAGTCTTAATTTTGTATATTCTTTGGCTTAAGAGTAAATGTAACTGTTAACATGTGAAGCTAAATATGTCACACTGTGTTAGGATAGTCCTGATCAGCAGTGATTTACAGTCTTTATACCCTTGCAGAGGGTATTATAATTATACCCTTGCAGAGGGTATTATAATTTTGGTCAAAAGTGTGCAACGCAGTGAAGGAGACATCTCCGACCCTATAAAGTATATATATTCTTGATCAGGATCACCTCCTGAGTTGATATAGCCATGTCCGTCTGTCCGTCTGTCCGTCTGTCTGTTTCTACGCAAACTAGTCTCTCAGTTTTAAAGCTATCGAGTTGAAACTTTGCACACACCCTTCTTTCCTTTGCACGCAGTATATAAGTCGGAACGGCCGGGATCGGCCGACTATATCCTATAGCTGCCATATAACTGATTGATCGGAAATGCCATAACTCTGCTGTTTGTTAAGTTAGGAAGTTGGGACTTTCTGTGGGTTCTATATTTGGCCAATCAATCCGACGTACCAAATTTCATAAGGATCGGCCGACTATATCCTATAGCTGCTATATAACTGATTGATCGGAAATGCCATAACTTTGGTGTTTGTAAAGTTAGGAAGTTGGAATTTTCTATGGGTTTTATATTTGGCCAATCAATCTGACCTACCAAATTTCATAAGGATCGGCCGACTATATCTTATAGCTGCTATATAACTGATTGATCGGAAATGCCATAACTTTGGTGTTTGTAAAGTTAGGAAGTTGGGATTTTCTATGGGTTTTATTTTTGCCCAATCAATTCGACATATTAAATTTCATAAGGATCGGCCGACTATATCCTATAGCTGCCATATAACTGATTGATCGAAAATGAAATAACTTTGGTGTTTTTAAAGTTAGGAAGGTGGGATTTTTTATGAGTATTAAAAATGCATCATATGAATAATTTTGGAGAATATAATTTGCAGAATATTCTGCAAGGGTATTTCAACTTCGGCTCCGCCCGATGTTAGCTTTCCTTTCTTGTTTAATATTTGGTTGTGCATCCATTATTGGCAAGAACAGCCTCACAACGTCTTGGCATGGATTCAACCAAGTCCTGGCACCGTTTAGTGGGAATATGGGTCCAAGACACCTCCACTCCTTTCCAAAGTGATCTTACGGTGGTTGGCTTGGATCCAGCAACTGCCTTCTTGACATCGGACCACAGTTTTTCTATTGGCGAATGCGCAGGCCACTCCAACACATTGACAGAGTTTCTTCCGAACCAATCCTTTGCCTATCTGCTGGTATGTTTGGGGTCATTATCTTGTTGGAAGACCCATACGAGTGTCAGTTCATACTCTGCAAAGGGTTGCATAATCGTATCCAAAATATTTACGTACACGTCCTGATCCAGTATGGTTTTAATCCAATGTATTGGATTGTACTCCATAATAGGAGAAACAGGCCCATACCATCAGACTACTCCCTCCATGTTTTATGGTCTTTGTGGTGTACTGCGGTATAAAATCAGAGTTTTTGGGACGCCTGACGTACGATCGAGATCCTTTTCCACCATTAAAACGAACTTACTCTCTTCTGACCATAAGATATTCCTCCATTTTTGAAGTAGCCAATTACCTTTTCTTTGCAAACTTCATGCGCTTAGCAATATGCCTGGCATTTAAAAGTGGTAACCTTTCTGGGACTGCAGGCTTTTAAGTTATGTTGTCTGAGACACTTGCGAACTGTTTCATCTGTCGCATTAATTTTAGGCTCCATTTTAAGCTCAGTAGCAGACTTGAAAAGATCCTTCTTACTCTCATGAATCAACCTTTTGGCATGTCAAAGTGTTACAGATCGATTTCTTCCACGTGTTTTGGATTTTTTTTTATGATTTATGTCGTTCCTAATCATTTAATTGGAGCATCCTACCAATCGACCAACTTTTATGTAAGAATTTCCTTCCAAAATCAATTTTTTAGGAAGTTTACACTTTTTTGCAGTGCAGTGTTTTCCCGTCCCATTTTAATGTTGTTTTTAATTTTTTTTTAACAAAATAGTTATAAAATAGTTCAATCTTATTAGCAGGTACTTTCTATTAAGGCTGTTGGGCGAAATATAAGATATTATCTAAGTAACTTGTAAGTGGTGCTATTTTTTTTTTCGCTGTTTTTCTGAATTTTTTAGTACAAAACTAAAAATAAAATATGTAGGTGGGATTAATAAAAACGGAAACTTAGTTTTACACAAGAGCAATACTAAACCTTAAAAAAAAAATTATTTTGAAAAAAAACAACAACAGCAAACTAACTTTTTTTTACAAAGAAAGCAGCGCGATGTAGTGGTGCTATTATTTTTTTCGCAACTGTATGTATGTAGCTTCATTGTTTTTAGTAATATCAGCAATGAAATCGAAATGTTGTCGTTTTGTAATACCTTTGCTACCTTTCTTGTTAGTGTTAATAATGTAATTACCTATTTGTACGTATTGAGAAAACCTACTACCTTTTCAACAATCCAATTACCAAACAACTTTCCGATAGATTTCAGAATTAGTTTTCTCGAGAGCCTGAGTGCAAACGATCGTCTCTTTACGAGACTGCTGGGCCGGGCTACTGACCATGTAGGAGAATCGGAATTCCTGATACTCAAAACCGTGGCAGGCCACTGCATACGTGCCCAAGCGATCTACGGCAATAACGGCTCCTTGGAATCTCTCTACATGCTTCCGTATTCGCTGCAGGACAAACTCGACCGCCTCTGCCGGCGTCTTGCCAGCCCGCATGGCCTCCACTGCGAGGAGCGAAGGCAGAAAGCGCATCAGGGTGTCGCCATCTCCGGTGGTCACAGCAGCACCCACCTCGTTGTCGGCGTAGGAACTGGCACCAGGAATCGGGGCGTCCCCAACACGTCCGGGCATCGTATATCGTAATCCATTGGTGGAAGTCCCCACGTGGATATTGCTCTCCTCATCGATGGCGACCATGGTGATAGTGTCGTGGTTATCAGGCCCTATCTCGGTCTCGACATCCCGATTAGCATCCGCGTCCCATGAAGGCAGGGGCTCGTAGGGACCGCATGAGGACTTGGGATCCGGAAAGACATTTCGCCAGTAGTTAGGCTGGCAATTCTTTGTATCTCGCCACTCTCGCCACTCTTTTGTAGATTCGGGAGTGTTCAGTGACTCGTTCTGGAATCCCATGGCATTGGCGAAATCCGCAGCTGCGTCTCCCACCAACAGAACGTGCCCCGTGTGCTCCAGGACATGACGCGCCACCTTGATGGCACTCCTGATCCGCCGCAGATCCGCCACAGCACCCACCTCCATTGTGCTTCCATCCATGAGCAGGGCGTCCAACGAGGTGTCTCCCCGCTCGTCGGGACTGCCACCGTAGCCAACTGCCTTGTCACACTGCTGTATCTCGCACTCTGAGATCCCGCCCACCACGGCATTCCTCGTCTGTCCAAGACCACCCTTCCTCAGGTTGAGCAGTCGCCAGGCCTCCTCGTTGGCGACTGCAAAGGGCCAGGTGTTGATAACCATTGGCAGGAGCTGACCAGTGGGTCTCTGTCCAGACCTCGTCACGTTTGAAGTAGTTTTTGCACTATAAAAAGTGGTTTTAGAAATATAGCACTTCTGACTTTATATCCTTACCCAACAACCGATGCCAGCCAAAGGACTGTTAAAAATGTTGCCACGTACTTTTTCATAGTTTTTTTTATTATAATCGAAATAACTAGAAACTATTTACAGAAACTGACACAGTGAAACTGAGCGTTTCCGTTCGTGGCTCCTGCTTTTATAGGCCGTTTAATCAGAGGTTTTGAATATAAACACTAAAAAAAATTAAAATTAGTTTAAATTTAAGATTGAAGCCTACTAAAAAATATACATATGTAGAGAAAAAATAAAAAAATAAAAAAAAATGTATTTTAGTTCAGTGCATAGATAATTCTTTTCCAGTGATAATGAAAGGCAAAGCTGTGCAAAACTATGTACCTCTTTTTATTGATACCTTTGTTTTTAAAATATGAAATATTTTAACATATTAATTCGAGTGTAGAACACAAATATAGGCCCAGACATTCCAGATAAGCAAAAGGTCATTGCCAATGTGCTTTTTTGGAGTACTGATTTTATAAGTCGCCAATTAAAGGTTTTCATTTTAATCACGCAAAGAAATTTCATGGCTAATCAATTTAATTTACTTTTTTTTAATACATTTGGTTCCGTAATGGAGTTAAATGGAGTTTAAGTTGTGTGTTTAGGCAATGAATATTATATTATTATTATATTAACATATTACTTTTGTTTCTCTGTTCGTTCCTACGCAAACTAAATTCTTTTAAAGGTGGTATTTCTATTGCAGGTGTATATAAGTCGGAACGGGCTTCCATTAGAACATTCTGAAAAATACAGGGAAAACAATTATATCGTCGTTGTTGTTATAATTAACAAATGTACTCCGAGATATAGTTATTTTTGATGGTTTAAGAAATACTGTTTTAATTTTATGAAAATCTGACGAAAGCATATAGCTGCAATAGGATTGATCGAAAAATGTAACGATGGAATGTTTAATTTTGGTAACTGCTTTAGGGTCCTTAAGGCGTAAGGCTTAAGGTTATAAATGGTCTTGACACTCTTTTTGGGACATTTTCCCTAAATTGGAGTTAAAATGTTCACTTTTTAGGTTACTCTTTTCGGGATGTAAGCTGGCCATTTTAAAAAATTGCCCAAACCAAACCCCTTACCGTATATATATTTTCCCTTTAAATTTAAATAATACATTTTTTTTGCCACACTGTAAAACGATAAGCTTAGTGTAGATTATATACTGTAAAACACAAAAACCACATGACAATGGCGTTCGGGATCCGAAATTGTTGCACGTGATTTAAATATTTGTGAGGAGACAATTTTGACCCTATAAAGTCGTGTGCTGATCCCACTCAGGAAGTCGAATCATGTCTTCGTCTGTGTATTCGTCTGTTTAAAAGCCAGATTACTTTTTTGGAACATGTCTCGTTTTTTTCAATTGATTAATTTTTAATAGCTGTCATGTCTACTGACCGTAATCAAAAATTTTTAATTCTCGTGAGACACATGTTATGCCTTAATAAAAACATATATTTTAATTGAAATTTTTTAACCTTTGAGAGGGTATTATTATTTAAGTCAAAGTTTTGCAACGCAGTGAAGGAGACATATCCGACCTTATAAAGTACATATATTCTTGATCAGCATCACCAGGAGAGTCTATATGGCCATGTCCAAGATTTTGTTGCCATATTTCTGCGGCTTGGAATCCTTACCAATGCTTTTCTTTAAATGCGATAAAGATATGTTAATACCAAAGAATACGCGCTGGGTTTAATTTGAATAGTAATTCAAAGCCAAATATGCATTTAGTTGCATATATTTTCATATTTGTCAATTTTCTTTCATCGCCTCATTTATTCCTTAATTAATGAGCCCATTTAGCAATACCAAAATAAAAACAAGAAAGGAAAGAAAGAAAATCCCTTCCTAACTTTACAAACATCAAAGTTATGGCATTTCCGATCAATCAGTTGTATGGCAGCTATAGGATGTAGTCGCCCGATCCCGACTTATATACTGCGTGCAAAGGAAAGAAGGGTGTGTGCAAAGTTTCAATTCGATATCTTTAAAACTGAGAGACTAGTTTGCGTAGAAACAGATAGATGGACAGACGGACAGACAGACGGACAGACGGACATGGCTATATCAACTCAGGAGGTGATCCTGATCAAGAATATATATACTTTATAGGGTCGGAGATGTCTCCTTCACTGCGTTGCACACTTTTGACCAAAATTATAATACCCTCTGCAAGGGTATAATTATAATACCCTCTGCAAGGGTATAAAGACTGTATATCACTGCTGATCAGGACTATCCTAACACAGTGTGACATATTTAGCTTCACATGTTAACAGTTACATTTACACTTAAGCCAAAGAATATACAAAATTAAGACTAGTCATATAAATCAAAAGACAAATTTGTATTTAAGTTATCGAAAAACACCCTAAGTTAAAGAATTAAATGATTAAACATTTAAAATAAATGTTTTTATAAACGCATAACACGTGTTTTATCAGAAAGGAAATTATGGCGTGGATATATACGAAAGCAACAGTTTTCTGATTCGTATCAACTTCAAAAAAACGAGACAAGCTCACATACGAGGACTTATCTCGACTTGCCCAGTGGTGCTGATCAACTCACGACTTTATAGGGTCTCCGTCTCACAAATATTTTAATCGCGTGAAACAAATAATGAGATCGGGTCTTAAGGTCACAATATATTACAGTTTCAAATTTGACAACTCATTAAATGAATTATTTGATTTTTCGGAAACTAATCTAAAACAAGAGAGAACGCTATAGTCGAGTGCCTCGACTATTAGATACCCGTTACTCAGCTAAACAACTTAATATAAATATGCCTTCTTGTATGTTTTTCGCCGCTCGAATTAGCACCTTGGCCATCTGTTCCAAAGTCATCCGTTAGATGGCGCTATTGTATTGCGAAATGAAAGGCGGAAATGTAGGCGCTAGCCAGGCTTAAGCGTTTAATGGGTTTTTGGGCGTTAGAGTGGGCGTGGCAAACTTTTATTAGGCCAATCCATAGGTATTGACGAAACAAATACATATCAATTAAAATTTTCATAATAGAATCAAAACTGTGGCCACAGCTTGTCGCTTGTGGGCGTCAGAGGGGGCGTGGCACCATTTTGAAACAAACTTGCGCTGCGTAGGAACTCCTAAAATCTACATGCAAAATGCCAATCTTCTAGATTTTATAGTTTCCGAGATCTCAGCGTTCATACGGACAGACAGACGGACAGCCGGACATGGCTAGATCGACTCGGCTAGTGATCCTGAACAAGAATATATATACTTTATAGGGTCGGAAACGCTTCCTTCTACCTGTTACATACGTTTGCACGAATACAATATACCCTTTTACTCTACGAGTAACGGGTATAACTAATTGGCATGGCGCGCTTGTGTGTTTTACAGCATAATCTACACTAAGCTTAACATTTTACATTGTGGTAGAAAACAATGTAATAAAAATAAACAACATTTAAATAGAAAATATATACGATAAGGCCGGTAAAAATTATTGGCATGGTCAGTGGACATCCCGAAAAAAATATGCTCAAAACATTTGCTTAGAGACGTCTCCTTCATTGTTTTGCTTTTAAATTTAATACCCTCTGCAAGGATATTGAAACTGGAAATGGCCAAATAGTAGATAAACTTGAAACTCAACCCCTTACATCGTTACATCGACTGTCAACTTTTTTTTTATTACTTTTACGTAAACGTAACGTTATTTTTGTTACTTAATTACAAATTATTTGTTTTAAAGTTTTTTGCTTATTAAATTTGTTTTGTTTTTATTTAAATATTTAATACTACTGAATTTTCTACTTAAATGGAGTTTACGGTATCAATTGTATTAAACAAATTTGTTTAATTATTAACTAAGAAATTTCTTTGCGTGCTTATATTGAAAACTTTTGATTGGAGACCTGTAAGAGCAGAAGCCAATGAAGGGGACGTTCACATTGTCAGTGACCTTTTTCTTATCTGGAGTGTCTAACATATTATTATGTTCTACACTGAGCTTAATATTTTAATAAATTTCATATTTAAAAAACCAAATTATCAATAGAAAGATGTCCATAATTTATGACAGATTTGCCTTTCATTATTACTCGAAAAGAACATAATTATCTATAAAATTTTTTTTGTATTCATGTAAATATTGAATAGGCTTTAATCTTAAGCTTGAACTTACTTACATTTCAAATTTTTAAAAATTATGTTTTGGACAGTGCTTATATTCAAAACCTCTGATTAAACGGCCTATAAAAGCAGGAGCCACGAACGGAAACGCTCAGTTTCACTGTGTCAGTTTCTGTAAATAGTTTCTAGTTATTTCGATTATAATAAAAAAAACTATGAAAAAGTACGTGGCAACATTTTTAACAGTCCTTTGGCTGGCATCGGTTGTTGGGTAAGGATATAAAGTCAGAAGTGCTATATTTCTAAAACCACTTTTTATAGTGCAAAAACTACTTCAAACGTGACGAGGTCTGGACAGAGACCCACTGGTCAGCTCCTGCCAATGGTTATCAACACCTGGCCCTTTGCAGTCGCCAACGAGGAGGCCTGGCGACTGCTCAACCTGAGGAAGGGTGGTCTTGGACAGACGAGGAATGCCGTGGTGGGCGGGATCTCAGAGTGCGAGATACAGCAGTGTGACAAGGCAGTTGGCTACGGTGGCAGTCCCGACGAGCGGGGAGACACCTCGTTGGACGCCCTGCTCATGGATGGAAGCACAATGGAGGTGGGTGCTGTGGCGGATCTGCGGCGGATCAGGAGTGCCATCAAGGTGGCGCGTCATGTCCTGGAGCACACGGGGCACGTTCTGTTGGTGGGAGACGCAGCTGCGGATTTCGCCAATGCCATGGGATTCCAGAACGAGTCACTGAACACTCCCGAATCTACAAAAGAGTGGCGAGAGTGGCGAGATACAAAGAATTGCCAGCCTAACTACTGGCGAAATGTCTTTCCGGATCCCAAGTCCTCATGCGGTCCCTACGAGCCCCTGCCTTCATGGGACGCGGATGCTAATCGGGATGTCGAGACCGAGATAGGGCCTGATAACCACGACACTATCACCATGGTCGCCATCGATGAGGAGAGCAATATCCACGTGGGGACTTCCACCAATGGATTACGATATACGATGCCCGGACGTGTTGGGGACGCCCCGATTCCTGGTGCCAGTTCCTACGCCGACAACGAGGTGGGTGCTGCTGTGACCACCGGAGATGGCGACACCCTGATGCGCTTTCTGCCTTCGCTCCTCGCAGTGGAGGCCATGCGGGCTGGCAAGACGCCGGCAGAGGCGGTCGAGTTTGTCCTGCAGCGAATACGGAAGCATGTAGAGAGATTCCAAGGAGCCGTTATTGCCGTAGATCGCTTGGGCACGTATGCAGTGGCCTGCCACGGTTTTGAGTATCAGGGATTCCGATTCTCCTACATGGTCAGTAGCCCGGCCCAGCAGTCTCGTAAAGAGACGATCGTTTGCACTCAGGCTCTCGAGAAAACGAATTCTGAAATCTATCGGAAAGTTATTTGGTAATTGGATAGTTAAAAGGGTAGAGACGGTTTCTTCAATACATACAAATAGGTAATTACAATATTAACACTAAAAAGTTGATCAAAAAATGTTACAAACTTACAAATTTAAAACCAGCGATAACAGAGACAATTATTCAGAGAAAGGGATATTAGTCTTCCAACTCGCTGATGTGCAGATAATCCAAATACAAGAAAAAATTTAAGAAATGTTTAAAGTTAGGACGTGAATGTTTCTCTACTTTCTTAAATCGTTCTCAATCTGTAAATATAAAATAAAAATAAAATATCAACTCCATTTGTTTTTTCGGGCTCTCTGTATAATGGCATTATATTGCATTATTAGATTATATTTTTAGTCGGTATAAAATAGTTGTTGCGTGGTTCCTCCATAGTTTCGTTTGATTACATATGTACATATGTAGTTTGTATGCATATTTATTTAACTGCAATACACAAATAAGTGGACTATATTTTGTAAGCCTTGCAGAGAGTATTACAATTTCAATCAAAAGCTTGCCACGCAGTGACTAAAAAGTATATATATTCTTGATGACTCCAGGCGAGTCGATCTAGCCGTTTCTACGGAAACTGGTCCCTCAGTTCTAAAACTATTAAGATGAAACTTTTCTTTCTTGTGGAATCTTCTCCTTAGAAATACTAACAATAAGTGTTAGAAATCTTAACACTTAATAATCTAATTTAATCTATACTGTCCAACTCAACCGCAAGACAAAACGCTATGTTTACTTTTAAGCATCTTTATTAATAATTATTATTATTTTTGGGTCGCTCAAAACATTGCGTGTTTTAAAAAATGGGCGCCCAAATACTTGTTTCAAAATTATTATTATTATTCGAATTCAAAACAAAGTGGTACCACATACATATCCGCTGCCATTGTACATTTGTCATGCAGTCGTCAACATTTGAAATGTGAAAAAATTTTGAAAAGGAAACCGGGCTATTAATCGTACTTACATGCTTCAGGGTCACCCTTAATCGATAGTTTTCACCAACTGAATATCGGCCACCACTAGCTGTCATTTGGCGACGCGACGACCAGAAATCAACGTGCTTATTTTCCGCTCGGTATTTTACCAGAGAAAACTAATCGAAATGGGCGTACAAGTGGTTCCAATTGCTCCTGGTGATGGTGAGTACAATGCTAGGGATAAGAAATCATCCAAAAAGCCGGTAAATGCTGGCAGTTCTAAGTTAAGAAGTGCATAGTCGCTTCGCAAAAGTCGGAAAATTACCCGTAACAATATAGTCGTCTCGCTCACACATATCCGATATTATATTCCCTAACCGCAGGCAGCACCTTCCCTAAGAATGGGCAAAAGGTCACGGTCCACTACACCGGCACCCTGGACGATGGCACTAAGGTAGGTACTATTTTCAGTCACAGGAACACCAAGCTAACAGAAGGTTACCTTTACACCCAGTTCGACTCGTCGCGCGACCGCAACAAGCCCTTCAAATTCACCATTGGCAAGGGCGAGGTCATCCGCGGCTGGGACGAGGGAGTCGCCCAGTTGAGCGTCGGCCAGCGCGCCAAGTTGATCTGCTCGCCGGACTACGCATACGGCAGTCGCGGCCACCCCGGCGTCATCCCGCCCAACTCCACCCTCACCTTCGACGTGGAGCTGCTCAAGGTCGATTAAGCGAGGAGGCCGCCTTTTGTGTATACCCCCAAAAGTCGCGGGGTTGCGGACCGGCGCACGGACGCTGAGCCGAAGAACACCAAAATCGGAACCAGAACAATCCAGCAGCATTTGCCAACCCAAAAAAGATAACTCAAAACCCAGCTCTAAACTAGAACTAATTTAACCGCAATGGGAACGCATCTTCTACGCATACAAATAAACATTTATTCAAGTCAATGACAAACAAACGTGTTTTCCAATCATTCTGTAATATCTTTTTGGGCCCTTGAAATCTTTTAGTACTGATGATACTCGATTCTGCTTGAATTCTTGCAGAGCACTTCCACTCGTGGATATATGTACATCGGATAAGCAGCTTTTTAAATATGATTTTATTATAAAATTATTTTCTTAAAATTTTAAATCGATTCAATTAAGGCTTGGAACTCAGATACTAAGCTTGTAAACTGTAAAACTGTAAACTCTTCCTAAAAAATTTGTCATAAGCAAAAGAATTTTCACAAAATCTATTTTGAAAATAAAATTTTATTAAACATATAAAATTTAAAGTCATTTTATACGTAATAAACATTTATTCAAGTCAATGGTGACAGGATCAACCTCTATATTGATCCTAGATTCCTTTGTGATATTCGGTCCTGGTCATTTTCCGTTCCCTCTTTATTAATGATTCCCGATTCCCGTTCTGTCTTCTCAGTTCTTGCATACCACGTCCATAATCTGGTCAATAACCTCATACCGCTCTTGCTCGTACTTCTGGGCATGCTTTAGCCAATGGCCGCGCACCTTTTTCCAGCGGGCCACATTGGAGGCCAGCAAATCGAAGGCACTGGCTCCCTCAAGAGCCTTCTCCCGTTGCCTGTCCTCCTGACCGAACTCCAGACGTGGCGGGATGATGGGCAAATCTGTGGGCTTTGGCTGCGGCAACTGGGTGAGCACTTTTTGCTCGCCACTGCGCAGTCTGGAGAGGATTTCCTCGCCATTGTCCTCGCGTTTGGCTGCGGCCAAAGATCCATCAGTTTGAAAGGCGGCCACGGCGGGATTCCTGGGCTGATTTGCCATCCAGGCGCGGCAAATGGGGTACAACGGAGTGCCATCCTTGTACTTGGAAAGGTCCAAACTCCGTTCAAACAGACGCATAACATAGGACTCGCCAGGAGCCTTCTGGACTGCTCCACCGCTGCCCGCGCTCTTCTTGTAAAGCATTCTCCTGGCCTTGATGCGTCCTCCACTTCCGGCCATTACGGCTGTCATAGCAGAGGTCGAAGCCGTCCCGGTGGCTCCAGCCGTGACTGCCTTTATCTCCGGTTCCAACTTTACTTGGTAATGTCGCTGCTGTTGCTGCTGGAGCAGCAGTTTCTTCGATGGACGACCCCGAATGGGCAGATCGGAATCTGCGTCGTCGTCCGGCTGTTGGTGGCTTGTCTCCGGTTTCTGCTCCTCCCGACGTGACTCCCTCAAACGCAGGGACATCTCCTTCTTCTTTGGCGTGTTCTTCATTTCTGACGATATTTTTTATTTGTGGAAAATTGAGGAAAAACAATTTCGAATGTTAAAATCGGAAATCAAAAACAGGATTGAGGTGCTTTTCAGCACTAAAGCGAGGCCCTGCTGTTCAACACTGGCGAGCTGGGCAATGTCAAAAAAATACCACACCTCTAAAATAGTTAAGCCTAGTATCCAGATCGACAAACGAGTATGCTAGCGTAAAAACTTTAATCTTTCCAGTGTGACCAAAATTTCGAGAGTTCATCGGATTTAAGCGTGCTACGGTCGTACTGACAATCAGCTGGGTTTGTTGACAAGCAGTTAAAATTCAAATATCGTATTTGCGGGAAAGAGCCTTTAAAAGATATTATCAAATACCTTGGCAAGACAAGTCTGCCGCTGTACAAAGAAGTTAAAAAACAATACAATTTAAATTTAACAGTTGTTTTTTTTTCAATTTTATGATAATTATTTGCTAATTTAAAGTTCATAGCTGCACTTTTATTGTGTTTTTTCGTACATTCTGGACCTAAAAAACATTTTGCTCTGACAAGAGGCACCCCAGATAGTATTAATGTTATTTTGTCCTCACATGTAAACACCTGCAATCGACTTTTGTGAGTTTTTTGAGTTTTTCCCTCCATTTCTTATAATGTTCAGTGAGAAGCGCACGCCAAAAGATTAAATTTTTTAATCTTTCCGCTAGGGTTCACCCAAAGTTCATTTCCGCAGACTGGCAACGCTATGCAATTTTCTGGTATTTTTTTCGTCGATCAGGAGACCGAAGTGAAAAAAAGGCCCGACGAAAAGTGAACGCCAGCTGTTTGCCTCTCGCTCTCTCTCATGACTGGCGTACGGTTTACGTCGAAGTGGATACTAGGCTTTACCAGATAAAGCGCGTTCTTATTTTATTCAAAATTTGTAAAAATTATTCAAAATCCTTCAATCTTTTTGATGAGCAGTTATTCGGACCGTTAAGTTTAATCTTTATTTTTAATAGAAGAATGTTAAAAACGAAAATCATTTAAAAACACAAATCAATAAAAATATCATTTTTTTACATACATATTTTACATATTTTTTTTGGTATATCGGTAAAGTAGTTTTTGATATTGTGATATTTTTCCGAAACCTTTTAATAATTTTGGCCTCCCCAACTCTGGTCACACTGCTGTTTTGTGATCGCGATCGAAAGACGGGAGAAAATTCGTTTAATTAAGTTTAGTGCGACAAAAAAATAAAATAAATAACTTGAAACAAATCCGAACATTTGCATTAATAGTGTGTGGAGTCCTGAGTGCATGAGAAAATCTAAACGAAAAAACGGGAAACGAAGAAAGCGAGCTAGAAAAGTGAAAAGAGAGCTATAGTGAATAAGCACCAAAATATTTAAATCACAATATTGAATGCCTGAAAACAAACAAAAGGTCGCGGGACAACAAAGGAAAATCAACGAACGTGCACGGAGTTCTAATTATTTGGTGAGTGCAATAAAAGGAAGAAGGATGCGACGTGCGAATATCTGATTTTTGCTTTTCCCGCTGACACACACTCATGCAAATTATACAGGTGTGGGTGGCTCTGCTCAGAGTGCAAATAGCTAAATGTGCAAAAACAACTCACACACAGCCACACGAAGATCATCGTGAGGTAGTGAAACAAATAAAAGCAATAAATAAACACATTTACACACGGGCAACAAGTTGTGAATGCGTTTTTCAAGGGGAGGCGCTCTCCAAAGTTTCCCAACATTTGGCTTTTCAAATCGATCTCGTTTTTTTTTTATCTACTATTGCGTAGCTGCCAATGTCACCTGTTTTATGCGCTCTCCGTCCCTCTCTCTCGCTCCCACACTGGACTTAGCTGGTTTTTATCTTGTGCCGTTAACACAGTCACTACGTATCCCTTTCGCACTCGCGCACTGCATATGGGTGTGTGCGAGAGAGTGTCTGTGCAAGACTGCACGTAACTGTATGGTACCATATACGTATACGTATTTCCGCCTGTTGATAACAGCTGAAACTCCCTCGACATGGCCTTAATTCTTTTCGAAATATGTAAACGAAACGTTAGGGTACATCCCCCACCCACCGCCCACACCCCTCCCCGCCGGCCATCCGCCTCCGTTTCTAATCGCTAAGTGCAAATATTGATTTTCTATGTGTGCTTTGAGTTTTTCTATCACTATCAATTACAATAAGCGGTCACTGTTTGTTGTTGTTTCGGTTTAGTTTTCGTATTGAGAAAACAAGTTCACAAAATGTGCACATGCACCTGTGTTATACATAAAGAAACAATTTATAAAATATACATATGATGATCATACATTTGATTTTTATAATTTTTGACCTGATGACAGATGTACCAAATGTCAAATCAATATTTTTAACAATTCAATGTGCTGTTTAAAAAATAAAAATTTAAAAATTTATCGGCAGAGGTTTTTAAAACTTGAATTTTGTACACCCGATTCGTATCTCGCATTTGAATTATTCTCGATTTTTATATTGACCTTTTTTTCTGTGTGTATATTGTTTCTGTTCCGTTTTGCGCCTTTGTTTATGTGGCAATTTGGTTGTAGTTGCGGGAATTTCCCGGCATTTGCACAGTTGAGAGTGCAAGTAAAAAGCTGAGAGAGAACATTATCAGTTAAGCAGAGTAAACTCTGCCGTGAAATAATATAAAGAATCATTGTACAGAATTAAAAATTACTTTTGTTACAAGTTCAATAATTTAAAGATCCCTAAATATGAGTGATACTAATAATTTTTTGTCCTGAATGAATTTTGGGTAAGGACGATCAACTTTACAACCCCTCCAAGCTTTAATGTAAAAATGCATTTGTTTTAATAAATAAAAAAAATAAAGAAGGCAACCAAAGTTTTAATACCCTTAATTTTCTTACCGAAAATTAATAAAACTTCGATGACAGATATAGGGTATAGTCAACCCAATGGATGGATAAAAACATATAAAAACATAATACATAACCCCCAGTGGGGAAGATATATAACGCCTATAGAATATAAACATCCGATTTTGAAAAAACTTAAGATATTGGTTCAAAAATGGGACAAAACATTATATTAGATAACAACGGCGAAAAATATACTTTTAGGGTAGCAGATGCCTTACAAACTAAGATTACAGGGGTAACAAATATTAAAATTTTTCCTAAACCGTTTTTACTAAGAATTTGCCGTTGATCTGGGTTGATTTGTTTCTCTTGGTTTCTGATCTGTTCTGCTAACTTAATAATAAGGTGGAATTGAACTGGTTTTTAAAATATTCGTAAAAGAAAGAAAAATGAAAAAAAACAAACAAAACTTCTACTTATTGGTTTACTTTGATTTTTTTATAATAATTTATTAATCTATTTATTGCTATAGACTACACTAGTTTATCAAATTAATTCGATAATTTACCCTAAAAATAAAAGTATTTCAAACTTCCGCACGAATTGGTTTGTATTGCCACGGAATCTTACATTTATGTTGTTACCAAAGGCATATTGTTGTAGATCGTGGTTATATATATAATTATAATATTCTACCTATTATTATTCCCTTAACTTAACGTGTATCTTTTCAAATTGTGATTCTGATATGTTACAGATAAAACGCCCTTCTGATATAATATATTTTCTGTTTCTGAGGATATAAATTAAAAAACAAGAAAGGAAAGCTAACTTCGGGCGGAGCCGAAGTTGATATACCCTTGCAGAATATTTTATAAATTATATTGTCCAAAATTATTCATATGATGTATTCTTAATACTCATAAAATGTCCCAACTTCCTAACTTTAAAAACACCAAAGTTATGTCATTTCCAATCGTTCAGTTATATGGCAGCTATAAGATATAGTCGGCCGATCCTTATGAAATTTGGTAGGTCGGATTGATTGGCCAAAAATAAAACCCATAGAAAATCCCAACTTCCTAACTTTACAAACACCAAAGCTATGGCATTTCCGATCAATCAGTTATATGGCGGCTATAGGATATAGTCGTCCGATCCTTATGAAATTTGGTAGGTCGGATTGATTAGCCAAAAATAAAACCCATAGAAAATCCCAACTTCCCAACTTTAAAAACACCAAAGTTATGGCTTTTCCGATCGTTCAGTTATATGGCAGCTATATGATATAGTGGCCCGATCCGGCTCGTTCCGACTTATATACTACCTGCAATAGAAAGACAACTTTTGGGAAAGTTTCAAGCAGATAGCTTTAAAACTGAGGGACTAGTTTGCGTAGAAACGGACGGACAGACGGACGGACAGACGGACGGACAGACGGACATGGCTAGATCGACTCTTCTGGTGATGCTGATCAAGAATATATATACTTTATAGGGTCGGAAATGTCTCCTTCACTGCGTTGCAAACTTTTGACTGAAATTATAATACCCTCTGCAAGGGTATAATGATCTGGAAAGAAAATACTTGAATGACTTTTGTAAATGTACATTAGATACTTGCCCACTTAATGATTATTTTTCCATCATTTCAAATACATATGTATTTACATATGTTTGTATATGTATCTTATCGCGTTCCACCATGCAATTGTGTTAATTTTTGGAAGGGGTCGAGTCGAATGAAATGTGTATATGTATTTCCCCTGTTGCGAGGAGACACAAATATCGCGATAAGGCGGGCTTCCCCCCTCAAAACCCCGCCCCACCTGGTTGGATTTGGACATCGACTAAAAATAACTTCGCTTTGATTATTTGCACATTTTTGAATCGAAAAGAGCGGCGGCCACGGTGCCGATCATAATTAAATAAATAAACCTAGTACTTTTGGACTAAATATAATAGTATGCACAGGAGACTGTGAAAGAGTTCCACGTTGACTTTCTATCCCCGAACCCATCCCCATTTCCATTTCCCCTCCGATTCCCATGCCCATATTCCGTTCTCGAAGTCGGCAATGACGTCAAGGCCTGACGTCTGCAGAAAATTCCGCAAAACGCCTCTTCAAATTATTGGCGAGGCAAGAAAAGCAAAAGGAAAGCGCCGAGCACCAAAATACAAATACGAAATATAAAAAAAAAATTATTTTCGTTCCATTTTTCGTCTTTTGGTATTTTGTGTGCTGCTTCCATTTTATTTCATGTCTTTGCTTTTGATTTATAATTTTCACAATTCACATACTTGCCGTTCCTCTCTCTATTTTCATTTAATTTCCAAGTCGTTTTGTTGTTTCAACACAAAGTGAAAGTTGTTTTCCATGTTATTTACTGCAGACTCTTCTTGGGTTATCTCTTATTTTGCTAGTTCTTTTTTTCCATATGTTTTGTGTTTCAAAACCAAGTTGAAGGTGCGGGAAGGATGCCTTTAGTACGTAGTTCCTTTCACAACTTATTTTTGTACACAAGAATATTTTTGGCAATTTTTTGTTATTTATATATATTTATTTTTTGACATGCCAGACAGCGAGATTTCCGGTCAATACGCATCGATACCTCAAAGACTTTGAGGGCGCCCATATCCATTAAATTGACGGAACGGTAAATCCCCAAGTCCAGCGTAGATTTTATCAGTCTTATTAGACTGATAGACAGAAAGATTACAAGTTTGTTTGTCTGTAAATCTTTCAAAACGTCTGCATTGGGCACGCACATATAGCTTTCGTTCGACATTAATTAACAGAATGCAAATGGACTTTCTTGTTCATAATAGTGTTATTTTGTTTATTAGATTTGTTTTAATACTAAGTTGTGTTCAACTTCTGACCTTTAAAAATGGACTTTCTTGATCATAATAGTGTTATTTTGTTTATTAGATTTGTTTTAATACTAAGTTGTGTTCAACTTCTAACCTTTTGATGACCAACAAACTCTGATTTAATGTGTACATTTGATTATAAAAAGCAACTAAATATTATTAAACATTATTAAAAATAAAAAATTTGTTTGATTTCTATACATTTATTTATATTAAAATCACACTTTTGTTAAACATGTAATGCGGATTCACATGTGTTCAAACATTTAAATATCAAAATGTAATCATTGGAAATTCCCATAAGACAATTTTATGTAAATCAGCCAAAAAACACGCGCTCACTTACCTCCCACCGTTTTCCGCCTCCCACCATTATTTTTACAAAGGCATTTTAATGAATGGAAATTTTGCTCAACTAATTACAAGAGTTTTCCCTGTAGTGCCTCCACCCACAGATATTTTACTCCCGCGCAATCCAAAATACCTATACAATCGTAGGCTGCCATAATTTTAATGACTTTGTAAACTTTTTGTTTTTTTTTTTTGTTTTGTATGTTTTTGGCACACAGTGTGAACTTTTATTTGTTTTTTTCTTTCTTATTATTATTGCTCTTAGCAGGTTTTATGTTTGTTTTGCGTGTCCTCGAAAAAACACAAAAATATAAAATACGAACTAAAGAAAAAGACAAATGATCTTTTACCTGTGGAATAAGTTCACAGTGCGTGGCAAAAATGTAAGTCTATTATCAAATTTATGTAATCGGAAATTCAGAAGTCTACACCAATGGAATATTTCTTAAAAATTATGTGCTCTCAAAATTAAGTTAATGTTAGTCTTGTATACTTAAGCAGAGGGTATTATAATTTCAGTCAAAAGTTTGCAAAGCAGTGAAGGGAACATTTTCTTATTGATTAGCATCACCAGGCGAGTCGATCTAGACATGTCCGTGTTTTCGTCCGCCTGTTCGTCTGTCCGTTTAACCGCAAACTAGTTTGCTTCCTTTCTAATCTATTTACACTATTCGACTAATATTTAGCTTTTAATATTTCTCACAAAAAAACATTGTACATTTTTTGGATTTCGTTTAAATGCAATTGTTAAAAAATCTTTTGTAGACTTGATAGCTATAAAGGTTTATTCCATCACCAGATAGTATTTCTTTAAGAACCGAAACGCAGTGTATTTATGTGTTTGCGTATGAAACAAATGAATCCATAGCATTATCATTCCACACGAGTACTCTCAATTTCTTATATATACTAGGGGCTGCAAAATATTTGACGTCGATTTCCGATTTTCTGGCTTGTGCATTCTAGGCCCCGGGTCTGTATGGGTGTATCTCTATCTCGTCTATCTGCCCTGCATATGTATATCTGGCTAATTGTGAAGGTCGTTTACGTCTGCAGTCGATCGCCCCATTCTTGTTGTTGTTTGTCTGCCACCCGCTATAAGGAAAAACAAGAAAGGAAAGCTAACTTCGGGCGGAGCCGAAGTTGAAATACCCTTGCAGAATATTCTGCAAATTATATTCTCCAAAATTATTCATATGATGCGTTCTTAATACTCATAAAAAATCCCAACTTCCTAACTTTAAAAACACCAAAGTTATGGCATTTCCAATCGTTCAGTTATGTATATGGCAGCTATAGAATATAGTCGGCCGATCCTTATGAAATTTGGTAGGTCGGATTAATTGGCCAAATATAAAACCCATAGAAAATCCCAACTTCCTAACTTACAAACACCAAAGTTATGGCATTTCCGATCAATCAGTTATATGACAGCTAGAGGATATAGTCGGCCGATCCTTATGAAATTTGGTACGTCGGATTGATTGGCCAAATATAATACCCATAGAGAGTCCCAACTTCCTAACTTAACAAACAGCAGAGTTATGGCATTTCCGATCAATCAGTTATATGGCAGCTATAGGATATAGTCGGCCGATCCCGGCCGTTCCGACTTATATACTGCGTGCAAAGGAAATAAGGGTGTGTGCAAAGTTTCAATTCGATATCTTTAAAACTGAGAGACTAGTTCGCGTAGAAACAGACAGACGGACAGACAGACGGACAGACGGACAGACGGACAGACGGACGGACGGACAGACGGACAGACGGACAGACGGACAGACGGACAGACGGACATGGCTATATCAACTCAGGAGGTGATCCTGATCAAGAATATATATACTTTATAGGGTCGGAGATGTCTCCTTCACTGCGTTGCACACTTTTGACCAAAATTATAATACCCTCTGCAAGGGTATAAAAATGTGAGAAAGAGGCAGACGAAGCTACGAAGCTGGCAAACAAAACGAAGCAATCGAAAGAAAACACAAAATGAATTTTCATTGCCTCCTCAACCCTCTTATCGCCCCTCCTCTCAATTTGATCTCTTTTCCTTAAGAAATTCCTACCCCCAAAAAAAAAGGAGAACTTGTTTATATTTATACGCTAAATATTTTCAAATATCAGATCGCAATTTACGTGTTTCGCTCATCCGCCTATAAGTACCCCACAGAATGATGGTGGAATTTTATGGAACAACAAGAACACCAAAAGACAAGAAGAATTGTTTTCATAATTTTCTGGGGTTTATCTTTAATGGGTTCTTAATATCCCAGGCAACTTAAAAATGTTGTTATCGCCGGTGAAAATATGTTTGGCTTCGATTTAAAATAAACAGCAACTGGAAAGTGGGAAATATACATAAAGTTATAATTTATTATTTGGGTTTTGCTGGCCAATTTTAAAGGCGCCATCGCTGCGAATTTAGTGGCTTATATTTTTAATGAATTATACATTTTTCCTATAGATTAGTCTCTCGGACATGGTTTGGTTTCAGTTTATTATTTGTTTTTATTTATTGTGTCAGAAAAAAGTAGATCTGCGAGGGCGGTTCTAATACTTGGCTAAGCCATTGGCTAATTTAAGCGATTTTCATTTTGTCGCTGATGGACAGCAATTAAATGTTTATCCCCCTTGATGGGAATTCGTTTTCTTTTTTATTTATTTCCACCGTTTTCAACTCTTTTAGCTCAGCTAATATCATTAATTTTTTGCCTATATGTTCATTTTTTTAAAATTGTTTTTTATATGACTGAGGTTTTGTTGTTGCTGTGTTTTTTTTTCAAATATTTCATTCAATATTTGTAGCTTTGTGGTGTTAGTGTGAAACACCCACACAAAAATTTATTTTTATACAAGAGAGGCAAAGAGAAAGAGCGAATTTTCTTAACAGATTGGTATTGGTGTGGCAAAAATATTTAATGATTTAATTGATTCGTTACGGGTTCTTTTATTTTTTTACATTTATTTTGAGTTTCTCACCTTAACAAATCGTACTGGTTCCACGGTGCGTATGTGTAATATTCACCGTATTCATGTGCATTAGTTCAAATTTCAATCATTTTGGTTGGGAATAAATATGTATCTTTTGTTTATGCTCTCTCAAACCTTTCCCACACACAAGCATAAATATTTCTTTCCTATGCTCATGATCAGTTTAAGATTTTTAGGCCTTTCATTCTCGCAATTGCATGATATTTCGTTTTCAGTTCTTCGCTGGCCTTTAAAGCGTTCAAACGTGTTCAAAGCAAACCAAAATCCGAAATAATTTTTCTTGAAATATTCGAAAATATTTGCTGCGCGAGAACTGTATGAGATTTGTGTAACAAACGATTTAAATTCATAAATAATAAACATGAAGAATTTATTTATTGTGTTTAAAAAGATGTACAAAAAATAAATAAATTTATTTAAACCAGAAAAAACGACATACTTAAAACTAAGGCATTTATGCCTAATAAAAATATTTAAGTTTCCTTAAAAAACCATTAGTGAAAAAGAGTTTTTGTGATTGTGATAGTTTGATATTAAATCTTAAACCCATTTAAAAATATATAACATAAAGAAAAAAATCCCTATAGGTAGAAAAGCCAAAAAATATTTCGCAAATACACAGTTAACACAGTTTTTCAACATTTTAAAAAATGTAAGTTCTTAAAAAAACTCCCGTATTTAAATGCGATAACATTGAATTATATTATAATAATTCATAATTCAAATCAAACTTTAAACTGTTAAAAATATTTGTAAAAAAATATTTAATTGTCAATGTTTAACAAGATAATCAATCCATACTAATACATTTACAATAAATATAATATAATTATTTTTGCGCCTTGCCAAATTGGTAAATAGTTTCAATATCGTTTATAACCTTTCTATAGATTAAAATGTAACTGTGTGTATAGTTTACCCAATCAGCGCAACAAGGCGCCAGTAGTTTATCTATTCCAACCATCGATTGTGTTTACTATATAACTCGGCTGATTATTTATCTTTGCCATCCTTGACAATGGCCGATTCTGTTGGTCAGTCAAAGCGAGATATAGACAATATGGCACGGCTAGGTTGTGTTGTGTCATAAATATTTTTAAATATCCCATGTCATTTCGCCAGAGAAATCTCTCCGCCTCTGCTTATCCGCAGCTTTTTTATTATTTCGAAAAAAATAATAAATGAAATAGGAAAAATGCTCTTAACTTGCTTAGTTAGTGATGAAATAACCCCGAGTGGGTGAACCAAAAAATCGATTTGTTTTCCTCCCCGTAATTGAATTAGAGCCAAGCACCTGACTAATGTCTGTTTATGCATTTCACCAGGTCTCCAGCTGTGACAGATGATGGCCTAAAATGGCGGCTACACCACCAATGCCGCCCGGATCAAACACCCACCAATTGAATGGCAAACCTGTCGGCAAGGGCAACCCCCTAACCGAAGCGATCAATCAGCACTTTCAGCGCAAGAATCAGACCCAGAACCAGAACCCAAACCCAAGTAAAAATCCGAAAACAAACAGTCCCGGCAGTCGCAACGGGAGCAATGAGCAGCTGGAGCTGCTGGAGCACCCACCGCATCCGCAGCAAGAAGCCACCAGTGGCAAGTCCAAGCCGAGCTGTAATTGCACCAACATTAGTATTATGCACCTGTTCCATGAGATGAAGCAGGAGTTCCCCACGATACCCGATGCCATGCTGACGCAATGCGTCAATGAGAATTGCCATCAGCGCGAAAATTGCATCCAGATGTTAAGGAAGGAGCTAGCCCTGCATCCCATCCCAGTGCAAAGCTATCCGGCCAAGGTGTTGCAGCAGCAGCAACAGAATCACAACAGGCAGGCCAAACCTCCCACGCCGCTCAAGCCGTCGCGGGTAGCACCCCCGCATCCGGAATTGGGGCAGAGCAATGGAGAGGCTACTCCGCCAAGTGTTTTTACTCCCCATCCAAATCCACAGGCCAGGCCACGACCCACGACGCTCAATCTGCAGCGCCAATTTAGTACACAGCTCCAGCAGAAGATTCAGCAACGCCAGCAGCGTCAACAGAATGATCACCAGCCGCCCCAGCTGACGCCAACGTCCTTGAGCAAGCCATTGCGTCGTGCACCGCCACTTCCGCCGCCGCCTAAGCCAAAGCCCGGCAGTTTCTCCAACGATTCCTCCTGTCTCACCAGCCCCATGAGCTCCAGCGAATCGGAGCTCTCGTTAAATGCGGTCTCCTTATCGTCGCCTACGCCGTCAGCGGCCAGAGTTGCGGGAGCGTCAACAGCAATCGCACCAGTGCAACAACAACCCTCACCCGTGCGACATCGCTCAGTCATTACGCTTCAGCCAGAGCCGCCGTACGCGCGCGACTTTCGCAGCAGTGACTTTCTGCCGCCGACGACGACATCAACACCGCCGCTTCCTTCGCCCAACTCGGCAGCGTCACCTGGTGCTGCTGGCGGTCGCAAGAGCTTTACATCGCTTAATCTCACGTTGCGCCAGCCGACGGGATCGGCGCAATCGGCCATCGACATCACAGCTGGTCCGGCGCCCAGTGGTCAGGGCAGTGGGATAACCTACTCCAGTGTTAGCTTTGACGCGCGTCGTGGAACACACAAGAACTTTCAGCTGACGGTGACGGACGAGGGCAGCGTCTTCAGTGCGGGCTGCATCCGCCCGAGGAGGCCGTACGCCGCCGCTTGTGAGCCGGTTTCAAGTGTGCCGGCGAATCACCAGCCTCCGGCGCCAGCAGCAGTGGTGGCCGATGGTCTTGGTGACCCCGAGATGTCGACCGACGTGTTCCCGTACCCAACGCAGGAGCAGAACCACATTGTGGCCTCCAACTACAGCAACAACTATGCAGTCAGCAATAACAACAACAACAGTGGGATCAGCAGCAGCGTGGACAGTAGTCCCACGATGCCGCTTTACGAAGGAGTCCTGGAGGAGTGCGACCGCGAAGGTAGGTTTACTCCAATGGGGTTGGTTTGCTGTTTATACTATGTATATATAGTACACGAATGTAGAAAGGCACATGTGCCCTGATCAAGTGCTTTTTTATGGCCATTTTCAATTGTTATACTCTAGAAAAAGTTATTCTACATTGTAGAAAAAGCTTGCAAATCAGAAAAAAGATTAAAACAATATTCCCAACATATACACAGTTAATCTAAACTTATGTCTATCTGTTTTGTTTCTACGCAAACAATTTTCTAGAAATTAATCAAACATAAATTTTTTATTAAGTCTGGGTTATACAGCTGGTATAGAAGCAAAATCTCAGTAGCGCAAAAAATTGTTTAATACTTAGGAGTAGAATTTCGTCACAATAAGAAATCCGCACAAACATTTTTTTTTGTTCATATATGTGTATCAAATTGTAAACATTTGACATATGTACATTCAAATGGTTCAGTTTAAAACCATTTTTAAAAAACAACTGCAACAACTTTGAACTTTTAAAACTTTTACAAAAAAAAATCTTTTTTAAATTCTTAAATGGATCCAAAAAAAAATTGATAAGAGTATACGAACTTTCGATAATTTGGATCAACATTTCCTCATTTTATTGTGTTCCGAGGCGTGTTGGATTCCATTGCTTATCGAGCCAACCAGTCGACGTCGTAGTTGGGCTCCTCAGTTCGGTTATCAGTGCGCAGGTTCGCCCAATATTGTTTACACTTGATAAGGAAATGGAATTACGCCCTGAAATAGAATTAGCGGGAACTGGACTGTCTTATGATCCGCAAACATGGAAAATATTGGCAAATTTATATGGCCTCAAGGGATGAGTTTAAGGCGCCAGGGGTTACCCGAAGTAATGATCGATGAAGGAGGTGTACTAGATAAGGGATAAAAGTCAAGAAACAGCGGTTACGGAATCACTTAAAATATAAGCTAACATATTGACGTCATGAAATGTGGGAAAAAGTCAATTATCAGCAGGCGATAGTGATTGTGAATTATAGAAAAGTGAAGTAAAATCAAGAGATGAAGTCATATTAAACGAGTATTTTATATGCCAGGCCATTGTCATTATGGTGATGTTAATCGTATCGAATATGTAAAGCTAATTTCCGTAGTTTGGACAAAGAGAAGTCTAAAAATTTGTAATTATGACTTTCAACTCTGTTCCATTTCAATTGCCTCTTTTGCATCTTACAAATAAATACCAAACCTTATCCATATAGGAAGCCCACGCGTTCGAAATTTTAAAGATGTAAATGTCTTCTGGCCTCCTATCTGACTTTTCACTTTATTTATACCCTGTTTGCTTTTGCCGCTCTTTCTGCGACGTTTTCAATTTGTTTTCGTCGCGAGACGTTCAAGTTCAGGGCGAAATGTGTGGGTGTGAAAACCAGAGAGAAACAAAGGAAAAAGAGCGCTACGGAAAATCTCTCCGTTTAATCGCCTAAGGTATTAAGCATACGCAGCGTGGGCCAAGAAGGCACTTACACTTTGACATTTAATCACGCGACGCGATCACGGGAAACCACTTTAAATGTCGTTCGGATTGGCGGATAATTTTTCACTTAGGCAGAACATTTTGGAATTCGGAAAAGCGAGGGGCATTAATGAATTAATTTATCAATTAAGATGCCAGCGTTTCACGCATAATGATGTGCCATATTTGGCACATAGACATACAGTCAGCACAAAATTTATTCGGACACTGTCTATTATCAAGTTTAACAGCTTATTTGCCGGAATTTTCGTAATTTTAGCAGGTTTTTTTGTACGTATCATAGAAAGAGTGATTTTCAGAAGACATTACACAAACAAAAATTTAATTTTTTAAATTAGCTTTAAAAATATTGAAAGGAAAGCAAAAAAATTGCTAAAATGTTGCACAAAAATTATTCGTACATTTCTCATTTATTGTGTTTATTTCTGAACTCAACGGTAATCGGCGATTCTTTTTAAGGTAGTTTAGTTGAAATTACTTCGGAGTAATTTTCGGCGTGCTTTTTTTTTTTTTTTTGTTAGTTTTTATGTGTTTTTTTGATACGATTGGTCAAAATGGAAGGAGTTAAAGATTTGTCACTAGATTTTCGAAAATCTATCTTAAATTAATTTTTGGAAAATCGTAGTTATCGCGAAATCGGTCGTATTAATGGAAAATCACCTTCCACAATACATAGTATAATCCAAAAATACTTAAAAACGGAATAATGAGCTTCAAATCACAAGAAAGCTAGAAGGTCTAAGATTCTGTATTCACGTGAGGGACGGAAATTTATGTCTACAGTCCTGAAAAATCCGAAAACAACATCTACAACAATTCAAAAGAATGTACATCAAGCGAAAATAAAAAAAGTTTGAGCCCAAACCATCCGAAACTACCTGTACAAGGCTGGTTTACATGGCAGAGTTGCTCGTCGAAAGCAATTAATTTCTGCCATCAACAAAAAAAAGCGTTTGGAGTTTGGAAAACTGCATATAACCACCCGGATTCGTTTTGGGAGAACGTAGTTTTTAGCGACGAATCCAAATTTTACATATTTGGACACTATGGGCCCTTGAAAGTGTGGAGGAAACCAAATGAAGCCATGAATGAGAAGAACTTAATTCCAACTGTTTAGCATGGTGGCGGGAATGTAATGATTTGGGGGTGTGTATCGGTAGGAGAAGTCGGTCAAATGGTCTTTATTGACGACAAAATTAATAAGAATATGTACAAAAACATTTTAAGCGAAAATTTGATTCCAAGTGATATAAAACTTGGTCTATATCCGAAGACATTGTTGTTTCAACAAGACAACATTCTTCGTCTTTGGTGCAAGAGTGGCTTTTATATCACTGCAAGCAGCTGAAAACACCTCCCCAGTCACCTGATTTAAATCCCATAGAACATGTGTGAGATATTCTTGAGAAAAGGATTCGGAAGCACGTCATTTCGTCCAGGGAGTCCTTAAAAACTGCATTGATGGCTAAATGGGGTCAAATTAGCGCTAATGAGACAAGCAATTTGGTAAAAAGCATGGGTCGACGCTTACAAGCTGTCATTGATGTTAGTGAAGGACCCACCAAATATTAAAAATATTAAAACAACAAGAAATATGTTTTTTCATTAATATTATATGAAGTGTACGAATAATTTCTGTGCGTAAAATTATGACTTTTCAAGTTCATTTAAGAAAATATCTAATTTTACTGTTGAAAGTTCCTTATTTTTTTGTTAAAATATATTCTAAGAATGTTAACCTTCACGATGAAATATAAATTGTTTGTTTTCGTTACGTTTTTGTTGAGTTATTAATGAATCAAATTCAAAATCACGGGTGTCCGAATAAATATTGTGTTGACTGTACATCAGAGATCCCTTGGCCCTCTGCCCTGTTGGCTATTTCCGTGGAAATCTATCAAGCGTCTAAAAATATTCAAATGAACAGTCGCGCAAATCAAAACACAGAATGCATTTGAAGACTTTGTCTATGTGTTTTTTGTTTTCATTTATTTTTACCTATTTTTTCGCAGGAATAAATTATTATTAGATTGATTTTTGGTTGTGCTTGCTTGCGCATTTCACTAAATTTATCTATTTAAATATAAATTCTGTTTATGAACCTCTCCCATTCTGTGGTGGACGCGCGCGCGGGTGGTGAGGAAATTATTTTTAGCAACAAAACAGAGTAATAAAATGTGAGGTATTAGACAGTAAAAATAAATCTAGCCGCAGGGAATATTTGGAAATGCGAAAGGCATTAAATTGTTGCCAGGCCAAGGCAGGCCCACCCAGACATATCGAAGCCGTTCGATTGATCAGTTTTCGTATATTTCTATTTTAGTCCATGCCGCCACCATTGAGCGGCAGAAGAAGCGGCGCGACAAGCTGGCCAATGCGCTAAGGGACAACAAGAAGAAGCTGCTGGTCCTGGAGCAGGAGATCAACATCCTGACCGAGCCGGTGCCGTTGGGCGAATCTGAAAGACTGGATAGAGATATCATGCAACTGACTGAGGACTGTAATCGGCTGCTTGACTGCATATATGGTAAGAATCTTGTACTGCAATTATGGATGCCACGGCTAACTTTCGTTTCCTCATTCTTACAGAACCGCAGGCGGCTGGCCCTGGTCCCGCGGCAAACTCTATGAGTCGCCAGCACCCTTCACCCGGCAGCAATGCTCCCCAGCAGCAGCAGCCGCAGCCACAGCCATTCCCGCGCCAGCGCCAAGGTGCTCGCACCCAGGCGCCGCCCAATTCGCTGCGTTTGCACTCGGTGCCGGCGGCACCCACCTCGCAGCCGTCCTTGGACTTTGGACAGCATCACAGTAGTGCTCCGACCTCGGCCTGCCTCACGCCCCAGCAACAGAGCCAGCAGCAGCATTTCCAGCTGCAGCATGAGCCGCCGCCCACGTATGCCGAGTACTATCAGTTCCAGCAATATCTGCAGCAGCAGCGCCAGCAGATACAGGAGCAACAGTTGCGGCTGCAGCAGCAGGTGCAACAGCAGCCGCCGCCACAGCAGGAGGAGGAGTTCTTGTCCGACTCCGATGTGGACGAGGAGGAGGAGCCAATGGACTCGTGGGCCTGCAACATGTGTACATTCCGCAACCATCCGCAACTAAATATTTGCGAGGCCTGTGAGAACGTTAGGATCCAGCCGGGTATGATACGCATTGTTCCCACCGGAGGCGGGGCCGCTGCTGCAGCAACGCCCCCCGGCAGCCTTGAGCAGCAACAGCAGCCGCCCCAGCAGCCGTACGCCCTGCATACATAACCCACAAGCTGCAGCAAACGATCCCAAAGTTCTCTTAACGTGCATGAGGTCGCTTCCGACAGTTCCTGCATGCTCGACTTTGATACTGTGATAGCATTTAATTTAGTAGACAGCAGGTGCTTTATCCACTGCATGGCTCAACCTGAAAGACATGTCCCAAACGACAACGTTAGTGAACGCGAAATCGGAAGGACGGGAACGACTTGCTTAAGCGCGACCTGCTTAAATTATTCTATTTGATTTATATTACTTGCAATCGCCTCAGCCTCAGGCCGTTAACTTTAACAGTAACCCCTAACCGTTAAACTAGTTTAAGCCATCGAAAAACAGAGTTTATTATTTTTAGCGACCTTAAAAATAAATAAAGAACGTTATTTAAATATTTACACAAGCTTCGCCAGTTGTTGTCTTACACGTTGATTGGTAAAACGCAAAAAATATACATGTGTGTGGGCTTTGGCCAAATGTTTACTTTTAGCCCCTATACTGAGTCGTGAGGATATACATATAACTCTCTCGCCAGGCGAAAATCGTAAGTAAAGCCTTAAATATCTGTTAACTAATCCGTATTGATTGATTTTCCCCGCTGTGCAGGTATTATACACTCCTGGATACTCTCATGACAGTCGGCTAAACGCTCACCATAAAAATATAAAATAGACAACTCCAGAGATATATAAATTGTTAATACTATTTCGCTTTATTTTTCAGTAACTTGAACTTAGAAATTGTAAAAAGGTGTAAGAAAATATTTAGCCCAAACGCTGCTGGCAGCAATTATTGTATTTTCTGTACTAGCTAAGCCAATATCATAATTTTAATTTGTAAGCAAAGACTTTTAGTACCGTCGCATCAACTGAAACTAGGAAACATTAATTGTAAAGAAGCCTTGTACATTTTGTAAATATTAAGGTAAGAGATAAATGATTTTTGAATTTTCTAAAACACAAATAGAAAAGGTCAGCTGGCAAGGAATTTTTGTAAGATTTTTAAAAGTGGCATAATTAAACTGCAATTTAAGAGAATGCATGATTGTGTTTCAATTTGGCGTTGAACCGCTTTAAAAGTTGGTGCCACACAATCAAATACTTCTTTGAGTTTAATAAAAGTAAGTATATTAGATTTTGGAGATCAAAACAAAAAATAAAATTTTAAATGGAAATCCAAGAGATACCCAGTAATTTGTTCAGTAAATCTTTGAAAAACTATAGCACACATTTTGAAGATAATTATGTCTTGCAGTTTAATATTGTAACAACATGTAACATTCCATAAAACGACTATAAAAAGTTGAAGTTACATGTTTTACTTTCTATACGGTAAGGTCGAACTCTGATCTAACCATCTTCTAAAGAGTCTCGTTCATTGATCATCTGTGCATTTCATTTGAATGATACCTTCGAGCTTCAAATCTGGAACCTAAAATTTAAAAAGTAAGTTGTTTTTAATTTGAATTAAGGGGGAACTAAAAAGTTTGATTTCAATAAATATGAAATTCATTTAAAACTCACTTAATATTTGCACACTTTAAAATTATCGTATACTTACTGACTGGATGAAATCGTTAATTTGCTTGTCGTTCATAGATGACCATAGTTCAATGGGTAGCTTCCTCTGATCCTCCTTGCTCGCGATCTCCTGGTGCACTCGGGTCACAATACCACGTACCAGATTTGGGTTCGGCTGGTCGCATTCGTTGAGTCGCAGGTGGTTCAATCTGGGGCAGCCGCAGAACAGATGCACTATCATGGAGACACTTTCGCTGTTGTGCCTGAAGTAGAGCATTTCCAAGTTCTTAAGGTTTGCAAGCTCCTTAAGCACAACATCGTCCACCTCGGTATCGTGCAGTAGGAGGGCACGAAGGCCGCTAAGTCTTGCAACTTGTAGAAGCTGTTCTCTGGGTACAGGGAAACCCAATATTTCAAGGTGATCAAGCTGCTCCGACTTGTACTTTACCAACTCACATATAAGAATTCGACACAGTGAGTCGGTAAATGCGGGGTAATTTGTGAGCGGATTGCATATGGTCAGGTGCTTTAGTTTGGGCAGTTGGGGCACAAACTCATATGTGGTATATGGAAACGCTGTTACCCGGAGCACCTCCAGTGAAGGACAACAATTATCCGTCACCATTATTTTAAAAACTCTTAATGGTGATGTATTCACATTCTGTATGTTGAGTTCCCTTAGTTTAGGCAAACGCCTACACATCTCGGGCAGGTATTTGGCTTCCAAGTCCCGACATTCGTTAAGGCCCAATACCTCAATGGAGACCGGTAGTTCAGCCAAAGTGCTCCCTGTTAGGAAATTATTGCTCAATGTTAATTTCTTTAAATTGATCAGGTTTTCAAGATCCAAAAGCGGTTCGTCGGCTATATCTGAGTTGTGCAGCTGCAGCTCCTCCAGTTGATTCATATTGGCAAATATAGTGTGCATGTGCAGCCCGATTCCGGGGCTGCACACCACCTGCACGCTCTTCAGATTCCTGCAATAATCTCTTATAAACTGAGCAAGCCGTTCCGAGTGATCCGCTTCGAATTTACCATAAAGGACCTGTATATGAGCCCCGAATAGTTGAAAGTAGTATCGAATGTCCCATACGGTCATGTTCCGGAATTGACCCAAGTCCACACAAGTGTGCAGCCTGGCTGATTCCCTCTTGAAGATCGCCCTTATACGCAGACAAGTCTTGGCAAAACGCACCTTATCTTGCAGTTCCAGTTTTGCCATTATGTGCTCCAAACAATAGTCATTAAGGCCCAAGATGAGCGATGGTCCCTGGAGTTCCTCCGGGGATGATCCGTAGGCGTCCGGCTGGTCCCAACTGTCACTGGCCTCTACAAGGAACTCTATCCCATTCACTTTATGATTGCAAGTGCGCAGGGCTCTGGGAAAGGGTTTCAAATGAATTGAGGGGTTTCAATAAAGGGTAAACAAGAGAGTCACACTCACCTAGCTGCATCTTTAACATTGTCATAAATCACATAGCCACTTTGAAACATAGATGAATTATTTGAAAACATTTTGATTTCCAACACAGGTCCGAAAAGTTCAAAGTAAGAGCACAATGTGCTTTCCTTGAGCTGGAGAAACAACAAAGGAAACTGTATGGAACTCAAATCAACCAGGACAAGTTATATCTACCTTGGACGGAGCATCGCACCAGCATAGTTTTTTTACTGGAACGTGATCCTCTGTGTAGGCAACTGAGTCTATAAAGTAGTAATTTGGTTCAGCTGCAATCAGGAAATAAGTGTTTTTACATATGTAAGTAGATTAAAATCTATTTGATTAACTTACTTGGATTGCTCACGAAGTATGCCATTTTTAAAATTGTGTCATAGGCAGAAGTCGATTGGCCAGTTATTTAGTGGGCGACCACTGTCTTTTTTTTATTTTCGGAATTAAGCAGTAACTATAAAGTTCCAAAAATATTTCAATAATAAAAATACATACATATGTACATATGAACATGCTTTAAAATTTCATGCAATGATTGTGAAAAAACATTTAAAAACGAAATAGTCGAGAGGATCGACTTTAAGATACCCGTTAGTCAGCTAACCAATTAAAAAAAAATAATTTAATAACTTACCTCTAACAGGTCTCTAAAAAAAATTGTATGGTTTCTGGGCGTTAGAGTGGACGTGGCAACATATTGTGCTGCGTAAGAAAACTATAATCTTCATGATAAAGCTCAAATATCAGGATCCGTTTCCGAGATCTCGTCGTGCATGCGGACGGACATACATACATGGATCAACTTGGCTAACGATCCTGATCAAGAATATCTATTCCTTAAAACTTCTTGTTACATACTTTCCAACGAATACAATATACCCCTTTACTCTAGACTCCTTGAGAATGGGTATAATTAATAAAAGTTGAGAGCGAAGAACTCCAAAAATTGCGAGAAAAGTATCCCCAATGGACGGCGATTTCTTAGAAAAAACGTACACCAGGATTTTTTTTTTATTGTCAAAATAATAAAGATTCTTATATTCAAGAACTGGGTAATTGCGATTTCTTAAGAAACGACTTGAATAACATATAACTCATGTAAACCTTAAAAAATAGGGCATGATTTTCACGGTGTAACGGCCTTTACCTATACAAAAAATAAAAAAAGTTTCCCCTTGGACCGTTTTTTTTTTAATTTACATATTTACATATAAGTTATATATTAGTTATCGAAGATCGGTTGTATGGCATCGGTGCTATACTAGACAATTGCTAAGCAAAAAACAAAGCGTTTAAAAAATGATCATACAAGGGATACACCATCAGGTATCACAATGAACCCACTCACCACAACTTTTGGTCCAACCCAGCTTTCGAGATCCGAATCTTCGGCCGACGGATAATGTTCCGGATTACTACTTTAATTTAAGCGGCTGTTTCGTTTTCTATTATTATTGACTTTGGCACATATGGACACCTGCTTTTTCTCAAGACTGCTGCCTCCATCAACTCCGTACTCTGATCGACTCGCCAACAATCCCATAAAGATCGCCGGGTTTGAACACCACACTGAAAAAACAGATGTTTTAGAACCCTACCCTCACAACCATGTTCTGAATTTCGATCCAAAAACCATTTTGCCATAATTTGGAATGGTATATTCTCATCTGATATTTTCTGAAACCTCCTTCGGTCACACTGGAACTGACAGCTTTGATTTTTAAATTAATATCCAATTCCGAGCACAGGCAGAGATTATCAGCACAAAAGCGGAATCAAATATGACTCATATTCTGGAAGATCCGTGTAAGTTTCAGGGAAATGCATGTGTTGCTAGTTGTAACTAGTAAGTTTCTATTTTAGCCTATCGAAACTACTATTTCAAGGACTCGATTGCCTACACCGAGGATCACATTCCCGTGCAGAAGGTCCACATTTACAATGTTTTGCCGAAGGTAGCGTTTTTCTGGGCCTTTGGGTACCTCGTTAACCCATTGTTGATTCTCTCCAGAAGTTGAACAAAAAAATGCTTGAGCATTACTTTGGGATCTATGGACGCGTGCTTCGTCTGGAGGTCTTCAAGCCTAAGAGTGGAGAACGCTGGCGCAGACTGACCGGCTTCGTTTTGTTTGCTAAAAAAAGATGTGCCGCCAAGTACGTTCTTAATCACTGTGAATTCCCAGCTCCAACCTCCTTTCCATTTTTTGCCAGAGCCCTGAACCGCCGAATCCATCGTCTGCACGGGACTAGTTTTAATGTGATGGCCAGTGACAGCTGGCACCAGCCGGAAGCCTATGGAATGTCCCGTGATCCGCCGGAGATCCTGCCCAACACGGAGCACCCATCGCCGCCGGCTATCATGATTCTCAATGACCACTGCCTAGAGCATGTTTTCCAGTACCTAACTTTGCCGGATCAGGTGCACTTTGCCAGGAGCTGCCTACGCTTTAGGGGCATCTACCAGATGGCCACCACACGGCTGCACAAGTCGGTGAACTTGAGCCAGTTCAATAACATGACCGTCTGGGACATGCGCGACTTTTTTGAGCTGTCCGGTTCTCATGTAGAGAAGTTGATGGGCGTGTTGCCCATGATCAACTCGGAACGGCTAACTAACTTCTTGGCCCTTAGGTGCACTAATCTTATGACAATGAAATTGTTCAAGTGTCACAATATCTTGCCCAACATGCACAAAATATTCTCCAAGATGCACAAGCTGGAAACGCTGGAACTACAGAATTCGAATATAGAGGACGACTCTCTCTTGACCCTGCGAAATCTGCGTAGCCTGAAGACGCTCAATTTAGATGGCAATCAGTTAATCGGCTCTACGCTGGCCAAGTTACCGGTCACCATAGAGTCGTTGTCACTTAACGACTGCGGCTTATGTGGTGGTTACCTTACAGCGATTGGCAAGGTCTTACACCAGCTGAAGAAACTTAGCATTATCGATATAGTTGACGGTTCTGTGGACTTCCAAACTATAATTCAGGACAAGTCCTTTGCCTTGCTGGAGACCCTGCGGATCACCGTCGACGAAGACGAGAAGTACGAGCTTGTGGCGCAATTGCCCAGCTTGAAGAATCTGACTATATATACGAGTTTCGAGGATGGGCTTCGCATAGAGCTACTCGAGCAGCTGGTGAAGCACAAGTCTAAACAGTTGGAAAAACTTGAAATATTTGGTCCCATACAGTTGACAAAGGAAATGCTTATCCACATCTCCAAACTTGAAGGATTACACACTCTAATTGTTAGCCATGTTAAGTCTGACAATGACCTTGTCTTACTCTCTAGTCTTGTCAATCTAGAGCAGTTCACCCTCCGACAATCGGGAAACGTAAGCGATTTTGCGGTCCTGAAGTTGTTTCGCTCCTGTCGTAAACTAGACTACCTGTATCTGGAGAACTGCGAGATTTTGACCCACAGGTTGGTACTTGACATAGTGGGCCAGGTGCGCAAGGAAATGGACAACAAGAAGATGCATCGAAAGTTACCCATCCAACTGGGAACCTTACAATTGGACTACGACGAAAAAACTCTCATCCAGGAGGTAAGTGATTTTCAACCTTTTGTTTGTATGTTTGTTTGCTATGAAATGAAAACCTCCTTTAGGTTAGCACTCATTTACTAGTTTAGAGCCCGACTTAAGAACGTTTTCGATTTTAGTAAATAAGTGAGGTTTACTTTATTGTTTCGTGTTTCATTATTTACAATATTTTTTTTGATTTCATATTTAAAAAAACATTCAAAGGCTTTAAATTCGTATTAATGTAAATTTGACTAACTTTGTTCTAAGACTCCAGTTGTATTTACACCACCATTTTCAAGGGTAGTTAAAGCGATTGTGGATATTTTGTCATTAAGGGCCTTGTGATGCCTAGAAGTGGCAGCCTGCAGGTTCTTGATCACTCGATCAGAGGCCTGAATGGTCAGTGCCTTGGTCATGTTAAGCTCGTGCTGCGCAGTTGGAAGATTAAGACTTACAGCGCGAGATGATCGTGATTGCGTCACAACCATAGAGTATATATCAATGGCAGCGTTTGCCAGTCGTGTTAGCAAAATTTGCTCGTTTACTATATTTTTGTTGTATCGCAGCAATAGTTCTTCCACCGACTGACCGAAAAGGTCAATGCAATGGGCTGTTTTCTTGGCATAGGGTAGGAGTTCATCCACTACGTGAACACTCAAATCGGTGCCTCCCAAACCGACCGTCGATGCAGCACGCTTTGAGGCTTCCTTGAAAATCAGTCCCAAATTGGCGGAGGGATTTTTAAATGCTCGCTGCAGTTCCTTGAGATGGGACCCCGCATATTGGATGCCCGTCAGTGCAATGAACAGCCGAAGAATGTCGTTTGTGCCCTCGAATATGCGGAAAATACGCAAGTCGCGCAGGACTCGTTCTAGACCTGTTTCCACCATATATCCCATGCCGCCCAGAATTTGAATGGCCTCGTCGCAAACGTACCAGGCGCTCTCCGAGGCATAGATCTTTGATATCGCGGCTTCCAAGTGATAGTCCTTGCTGCCGGCGTCCATGTTTTGCGAAATGGTGAACGCCATTGATTCCGTGGCATATTGCAGAATATTCATTTGGGCTAACTTCTCTTGAATGGATCCATAGTTCTTTAGTTTTTGCCCGAATTGCACACGATTGTTGGCATGATCGGTGGCCAATTCAATGCATTTTTTCATTGTTCCCGAGAGCGTGGCACCCATTCCGAACCGACCGTTGTTCAATATGTTCATGGCAACCTTAAATCCATCCCCTTCCTTGCCAAGCACATTTTCAATTGGAATTTTAACATCTTCAAAGTAAACTTCAGCAGTGTTTGATGCCTTGATACCCATTTTTTTCTCTGGTGGTCCATTGGTAACTCCTCCAAAAGATCGTTCCACAATAAACGCAGTAACCTTGTCCTTCTTTTCGCCAGTCTTTGGGTCCACCTGCTCGGTCTGAGCGAATACAGTCATTATTTCAGCTATTCCACCATTAGATATCCAAATTTTCGAACCATTTAGCACGAAGTACTTTTGATCAGCGCTTTTAACAGCGCGACACCGAATCGATCCAGCATCAGATCCGGAACTTGGCTCCGTGAGGGCAAAGGCCGCGTAGACTTGCTCGGAGGCCACTTTGGGCAGATATTTCTCCTTTTGTTCCGGGGTGCCGTACAAAAGGATTCCCTTGAATCCAATACTCTGATGGGCGCCAATCGTGATGCCCAGTCCCAGATCATTGGCACCTACAATTGCGCACAGTCTGCCGTACTGGGTATTATTCAGACCGAGGCCGCCGTAATCAGACGGCACTTGGATTCCAAAGGCCCCAAGTTCCCACAAAGCCGTCGCCGTGGTGTCATCTAGTTTGGAATTCGCATCGTTCAGTGCGGCGTTATTGACGTCCGCGAAGAATCGTTCAAACGGGTCTATCAGGCTGTTGGTCAGCTCCTTCTGATCCGAGCTCAGCACATCCGGATACGGGAACACTTGGCTTGACTCCAAGGACCCCCGAAATATGTTGGCCATAAAAGACCCATTCTCACTTGCCTTGTCCTTGCTTCGATTGGTTTCCGCCCCCAACTTGGGACTATGCGTCGCAATTCGCCTGCAGAACGTAGCGTTTCCTGCTAATTTCGTGCTATACCTCCACATAATTTCTAATTATTGTTAAATCGCCCTTTGGACCAAGAGATTTAAGTGTGACCAAATTCCCAATCACCCACAACGATTTTATCATCACAGCCTTCAACCATTTGTATCCGGTATATTTTTCTAGTATTAAATGTTGGGCATTTATATTAACGGTTTTTCTAGAGATTTTCAAAATTACTTAAAATCCGCAAAAAAACGGCCCAATATATTAATTAGTTTAAATCAAAGGCCACAAAAACGAATTTGATAGCTTTAGTTTGTTATTGTTTTATTCAAGACCATTTTCTTAAACAACATTGTCTGACGTTCGACTTTCAGCATCCTGTTAGAGTGCCCAAAGATATTATCACAATACTATACGATGAATCCGCCAAATTTGATTTGTCACCTAATTATTCGGTAAGTGATGACGATGACGACTTGGATTTTGATTTTGGATACGGATACGTTCATCCCTCGTGGCCATACGACAGTGATGGAGACTTTGTCGGCTTGGGACTGTTTGGCGACGATTCGGGTACGTTTATCTTTCTTACAAATTTTGCTAAAAATTAATTTTTTTCTATTTGACACTCCAGATTGATTACCGTTAAATCTCAACAACCACTGAAACAAAGTATTCATTTCAGGAAAAATAATCAATATTTATTTTCATTGTCAAATGGAATTTTAAATCTCATTGCCAAATAAAAAAGGAATCGTAAATAAAAAGAAACAATTTTTTTAATGCGAATTAAATGACCGTTCTAAGCTTGAGATAATATAAGGTTTTGGGAATCTGGTAAAAAGAATTGTATGTAGTATTTTGTGGGTACAACTTATTAAGATAGATATTCATGAAGAAATTGTAATTGCTGTGTATTCGCTAATTCATCGAATTGCTGAATGGTTGAATTGTAGTTACTTGTACTTACAATTTCAACTTTAAGAGATTTGAGCAGTTCAACAATTTTCTAGGCTGTTGAATCTTTAAAAACCAGAGTATATTTTTTTTAAAAGGAAATCAAATTCAGTTTCAGTTATTTATAGTGTATTTAAATTTAAGCAGTTACGCAAGTCAGCAGCTTGACAACAGCAAGTTAATTTTGTGCCTTTCCATCATTTGTCGAACATTTTCAACGATTCAGCCCTTCGGTCGTTAAGGAAATACTACTTTAATATAAGCTAATTATTATGATATTTGTTGTATTTAAAATCTTTCACCAACAAAGTGGTGTTTTTGATGATATGATCATGATGATTTATTCAAGTCCCCTCTTTAATCCTTTGGCGTTTGTCCAGATGGACAAAAAAGTGTTAAATGCGTATTTTAGAAAATACGGTTCTAATCGGAATCTGTGGGGCCAACGTTCTTCGTTCATCTTGGTTCTTGATGACTATTGCTTGGAGCGCATCATGGTAAAACTGGGACTACGAAATCAGGTTCGATTTGCTAGGATCTGCTTGCTTTCCGGGCCGTCTACTGCGAGGTATCAGCAAGGCTGCTCGCTCCAGTGGACTTGGGTCTGGGCTGAGAAATAAACGATTACTTTTATTCCGCAGCAACTAGCAACACATGCATTTCCTTGAAACTTAAGGTAAAGGTCCGGGAAAAAAAGTAATAGTAAGATCAATCTTGTGCCAATGAAGCAAGTATTACACGTTTTAGGAGCGGCAGAGAGTCAAGATTTGTGATTACAGGAAAAAGTCTATTATAGTCAGTACATAATACTCTGAAAGGCTCATGCAAGGCATAGTTATATCTACAATGATTTAAAATTAGGGGAATATAATTTCTAGTTAATATACTTGGCACAGAAAAGTTTAGCCGACTTATCAAGTCGGGGCAGTCAATATCACCATGTATAAGGTTATAAATAAAGATAGTACCAAGCATCGTTCTTACTAGAATAAAAAGGTAAAGCAAAAAAGTACAGATTCAATACGACCAATATGTATTCCGTATTGTGGACTCCAAACGGGATACCCATACTCCAGAATCGGACGGACTAGCGAAATAAATAAAGTTTTAGTTAAATAAGGATCATCGAATTTTTTTGACCACCTTTTAATAAGTCCAAACGCTCCTCTGGCTTTATTAACCATGGACGAAATCGCGTTCCAGTAAAAAAAATATCTTGGTACGATGCTCCATCCAAGGTAGATATAACTTGTCCAGATTTATTTGAGTTCCATCCATTTTTTTTTGTTCTTTGTGCTCTTACTTTGAACTCTTCGGAGCTGTGTTGGAAATCAAAATGTTTTCAAATGATTCATCCTTGTTTCAAAGTGGCTATGTGATTTTTGACAATGTTAAAGATGCAGCTAGGTGAGTATGACTCTCTTGTTTACCATTCATTTAAACCCCTCAATTCATTTAAAACCCCTTCCCAGATCCCTGCGCACTTGTAATCATAAAGTGAATGGGATAGAGTTCCTGGTACAGGCCAGCGACAGTTGGGACCAGCCGGACGCCTACGGATCATCCCCGGAGGAACTCCAGGGACTATCGCTCATCTTGGACCTTAATGACTATTGTTTGGAGCACATCATGGCCAGGCTGCACACTTGTGTTGAATTGGGTCAATTCCTGAACATGACCGTATGGGACATTCGATACTACTTTCAACTATTCGGGGCTCATATACAGGTCCTTTATGGTAAATTCGAAGCGGATCACTCGGAACGGCATGCTCAGTTTATAAGAGATTATTGCAGGAATCTGAAGAGCGTCCAGGTGGTGTGCAGCCCCCGAATCGGGCTGCACATGCACACTATATTTGCCAATATGAATCAACTGGAGGAGCTGCAGCTGCACAACGCAAATATAGCCAACGAACTGCTTTTGGATCTTGAAAACCTGATCAATTTAAAGAAATTAACATTGAGCAATAATTTCCTAACAGGGAGCACTTTGGCTGAACTACCGGTCTCCATTGAGGTATTGGGCCTTAACGAATGTCGGGACTTGGAAGCCAAATACCTGCCCGAGATGTGTAGGCGTTTGCCTAAACTAAGGGAACTCAACATACAGAATGTGAATACATCACCATTAAGAGTTTTTAAAATAATGGTGACGGATAATTGTTGTCCTTCACTGGAGGTGCTCCGGGTAACAGCGTTTCCATATACCACATATGAGTTTCTGCCACAACTGCCCAAACTGAAGCACCTGAGCATATGCCATTACCATTCTTATTTCACAGGAATTGTTTCTTTGAATTGGTTGAGTCTATCTCTTAAAAGGAAGTTGGTAGAGTACAAGTCGGAGCAGCTTGAACACTTGAAAATATGTGGTTTCTCTTTGCCCAGAGAACATCTTCTACAAGTTGCCAGATTTAGCAGCCTTCGTGCCCTCCTACTGCCCTATACTCACGTGGACGTTGATGTGGTTAAGGAGCTTGCAAACCTTAAGAACTTGGAAAAGTTCTGCTTCAGGCACAACAGCGAAAGTGTCTCCATAATACTGCATCTGTTCTGCGTCAGCCCCAGATTAAACCACCTGCGACTCAATGAATGCGACCAGCCGAACCCAAATCTGGTACTTGGTATTGTGACAAGGAGCAAGGAGATTCAGAGGAAGCTGCCTATTGAACTATGGTTATCTATGAATGACGAGCAAATTAAGAAGTTCAACATGACAGTAAGTATGCGATGCTTTTTAAGTTTAAATGTAATTAATGTATATTTTTTAGAGTTCTGAACTCGTGCCCGAAGATATCATTCGAATAAAAGGCGCCGACGGGATGTATTGCATGAATTTGAAAAATGAATTGGATTTGAAATTGGCTATTAAAGGGGATGAATTTAATTTTTACTTTTCGGACTGCTCTTTAGACGAAGAGTTTTAAATTACGTTGTAATTAAGTTGTGCTTTCAATACTTTACCCTTAATAAAATAAAAAAATATTAATATGAAGATATGTGGATACGTTGGCCTCAATGTTTCTAAGTAATTAGCAGCACAGTCGGAAGTGGTCTTCTTCTTTTAAAAAAGGTCTTTTTTCAATTGTAAAAAGTCTGAACAACAAGTTTAGGTGTTAAGAATTGGGTGCTTCACAAACAAATTTGGCACAATCTTTTAGCCATCCGAATTTATAATATTTATAATACAAAAATTTTTCCAACGATACAACCAAATATTTCTACCACAATTTACTGCTTCGTTAGGGTACTTAAAAAGTCTAGTGCGTAGTAAAGTTTTCAGTTTTTGGGACTTTTTGTTATCCTGGGAACAGCTGATTCATCTGGTGGAGCACTTCACTTTAATGTTAGTAATTTATAATGTGATATTATGATGACAATACCTCTCAATTTTAAATTTCTGTTAGTTATCTTTGTAGGTTTCAAACAACTATTTTTTATGCCAAATAAACTCAAAAACCTTGATTGCAATGAACAAAACTTTGTTTTTCACTTTCATCATATATTTGTAATTGTTTAATTACTGTGTTTTAAAAATTCGCTTCTAGACGCTTTTCATGATACAACTTTGTTTCTTTTCTGAAAACCTAAAAATCATCGTTGTTTACTTTGTAGTTCTCGTATTGTACGTTTTTCTTAATATTTTTCAGTTTTTTGTAGCTAATAAGCGCTAGTCTCGCCTTGGTGTTTCAGGGTTTTGCCTTAAATTTAAGAAGCAACATTCATTTAATTGACTTTCGAAAATTGCACGAAAAATTTTGTAACATAATAATTGCGGCAGGATTAAATATATTAGATAATCGTTAGCTTAAACTGGAAACGCTTTGCTGATTATATAGATAATAGGATTAACAATCTGATACATTTAGGTATAATAATAGGATATATAGTAAAGCACAGAGAATTTCGTTTGTTAACTGAGATAAAGACAAACATAACACAATATAATACTTTGTTGAGTGAAGAGAAGTTTTATCAAACAGCACTTTCTCTTTAGATATGCAATAATTATTAACAATTATAAAATTGATCTGTAATATATATTTATAAATACAACTTGACGGTTATTCAGGCAGCAGAAAATGTATATTTGATTACAGCTATGCGCGTGATCTGTGCAAGTGAGTAGCGTAGCTGGTTGGGCAAGCATCAGGGTATAAGGTTCAACGAGGCCTCAACTACAATGCTTTATTTAATAACACGCCCTTGAAAGTATGTATATGCCTTGTATATATTTATGTATGTATATTCTAATAAATTATTGTACTCTCTTGCTAGTGTCAAATGCCAATTTGGCTGCATCTTATAATTGTCCAATTGCCTTGCTAGCCCTCCTCTCCTTCAGTTCTTCTTTTTTAATTGTATGAGTATTGCTGTACCATTACTTGGAGTATTTTTTTGTTCATTACTTTTAGTTGAGATTATTGATTGATTATTGCTTAACAATTTGGATGGCTTAAAGGGTGACATCGTGCTCTTCGTCAAGCATTTCGACAAAAGCTCGTGGGACCAGTCCCTTCATTAGACCCTGTTTTCCATACATGTAATCCTCGTTAATGGGCGAGCATTCGGTTACGAAGATCACCTGGAATTTTTTTTAAATATCAATCATCAATTAAGTTAAATTAAAATTTTTGCATGCTAGTTTTAATATTTGCTTTGTTGCGGCCAGTCAATAATTATATATATTGACAAAAAATAATTTTAGTTTCGCAGAAAAAATTAAAATAAAATTTTTATTTTCAATCTTTAGTATGGGTTTCTATTCCCAATTTGTACTTGGAATTTTGAAAACATTCCATTCCCAAGTAATTGAGGTGCGAATTCCATTTGATGAAAACTCGACAGGAGGCCGAGTGGCCATATTCAGTGTTGAAAAATTGTTGTATCTCAGTTTAATCGGAGAAGTTTCCTTATAAGTTATTATTAAAATATAAATTGATATGTCATTTTAATTTAACAAGCAAGGGAAGATATAGTTTATATTGCACATAGCCCCATTTGCAATTCTGAATAACTCACCTCATTTGCGCTCAAATTAAGCTCGGTGTGATCCTTGGCATCGTAGGAGCAAAGGACGCGTGCCCGCTGCATCTGATCCGTGCTGACTTGCATTGGCTGATTGGGCTTGTGGCCGGAAGCAACCGAGTTGGCGGAATGGTTGTTGCCGGGACCACGGTCCGGGGCTCCAGCCGATGAGCTGGACTTGCTGGCAATGGCTTCGGTTGCGTTGAGCGGAATGTATGGTGTGGGGCCTCCCAAGCTGATGAAAGATGCAGAGTTTAATGAGTTTTGATTCGGTTTGATTGCGAGGCTCTAAATGGAGGGATGAGCTGCTGAAACCTGACATTACAAGGTGCAATAACTACCGATAACAACAACCTATCTAGTACGTATAATTAAATGTTAATGTTAACTGGCACGAGATCCGATTCGAATTTCAGGTCAATGACAAGACCCCTAAACTGTGGAGACGGCAGTCGTATCGAACTCTATGTGAAAGTCTTCCAGGAGATTCGTTAGGGACTTGTCCAGATCGGGATCTGGGTCGCTATCTAGGGCTGGGCCCACTAAGGAATCGGAATCACAGGAATGCATCGACACAGAGCTGGGAGGCCCACCATCAACGTCTTCGCTATTGATGCGCAGGCGTGGCTTGGGATGCTGCATTCTGTAAGACCACAAACAGATAACATAACGCACAGTGAGATGACCGGAAGGGAGCACTGGATACAGCAGGGATGGGGCCTGGTGTTTTGGGTGCAAGGACGGGTTCTTTTGGTGCCTAGTTGAGAGTCTCAGCCATCCTCCTCCGTCAACCTTAAACTCACTTGGCCAACTCGCGCTGCAGCTGCTCCATGACATCGCCGCACTGCTTGTAGTAGCGCACCTGCGTCTGGATGAAGGCGTGCAAGTGGCGCAGATGTGAGGCCTGTGAGGTGCTGATCCCGTCCAGAAGCAGCTTGGTTATTTCCGACTGTCGATCAAACTCGGCCTGTGCCACGCGCAAATCCCGCTCCGCCTGCGAAAACAATGAGCGTTACTAATCCGCATATTGATTAACCATAAATCCAAAGCTTGGTCAAGGTCTCGATACCTGTTCCAAGGCGGCCTCTGGCGAGATGCCATCTTTCTATATATTTCAAACCAACAAAATGCAGCAGGGGGCAGAAAAATACCGTGAGAATATAGTCGTTACGAAACCCAAACAATCGTGGGGGTGATTGTTGTAACCACCACAAACCACTCACCGACTGTTGGCCAAGCATGCTGCGAGCCTTCTTCACCCTGGTCTTGCAGGCATCCAGGTCCAGGCGCTTGGACTCCAGTATGCCACGCTCCTTGCCAATTGTCTTCATCTCTCCGTCGAGAAATTTGCGCAGCGGCTGTGTGAAGCAAATGCCGGAGGTGGCAATGAAGTCGTGCTCGCATTGGCCCAGTTTCTGCTCCGCCTGGCCGGCCTTGATCAGCGCCTGACCGTATGGCAGATCCTGGCCGAAATCGCCGCCAGCCTCGATCATGTCCAATGCCAGGTGCTCCAGGTTGCTCAGCCGTTTTGGCTTCGACTTCTCGATCTTGTCGAAGATGAAGTCCTCGACACGGTTCTGGGGATTGGGTATCAGCACCGACTCCGTGTCCCGCACTATCTTCTCCGTCCAAGTCTTGGTCACATCTGCCCGCTCAGCAAGATTCTGGAAGTGCAAGTCGTACTCGGTGCGCTCAGTGGTGCCAAGCTTTTCCTCCGTGAGCTGGAAAATTGGAGAAAAGGGCAAAGAGTCAACGCAAGTGCTTGAGCTCGGGCTGGAAGCCACCTCCCCCCCTTAAAGACCAGGCCCCGTACCATCCCCACCCGCATTTTCCTACCACTACCACCCAAAATCATTGATTTGTTCACCTGCACCACTCGCGATATTGTGCTGCCTGCCTCCTTCACCAGGTTCTTCACGTTGAAATTGGGCAGATGTATGTTCATTTTTGCAAAGTTATTCGACAATTGGTATTGCTGCTTTCAAACTTTAAATTTAAATTCAGCTTTGCTACCCAAAATGTTTGTATTTATCCAGTTTGCACTGCACCAGCGTGACCGTGTCAGAGAACCGTTAAAATACTTTTAAAGAACCCATTACCAAATATACCGAATTATCTTATACCGAAAAACCTTATTGGAAGTTTAAAACTGAATTAAAAATTATTGTATTTTGTTTTGAAAATTATTTTAATTATTCCCTACACGGTTGAATTTTTGAGTCGTTACTGCTTAACGTTTTTATCATATATTTATGTAGCTGCAATTAAAAAAATCTTACCATCCATATAAGCAACCTGGTTAAGTTTTTATAATTTCGTTATTTATATTATATATTGAAATTCCAAAAAAAAATTTTTGTCGAACTTCTCAAAATAGTTTTTTCTTTCACCGATAATTTCAACGCTTAATGCGAGCCGCTTTCTACCAAGCCATTTTTTATGTTTGGGCACTTAAAATACAACCGTCAGAAATTAAAAAATAATATTGACCTATTTTGTAATTTAAAATTTGATTTTAATATTTGATATTTTCGCTTTAACATATGTTTTAATAAATTTCAAGATAGATTTCTCTGACATTTTTTTTGGCAATTTTCTTATTTTAAAAGTGATATAAAAAAAATGTGTGAGTAAATAGACAGGCTTAATAAAGGTATTAAACACTTATGCTTTTTCAATTTAAAATAAAACTTGACCTTTCTTTTGAATTTTATTGCTACGATTACACTTAAAACTAAGGATAGACACATATTTAACTAGTTTATTTGCTTCCAAAAGCCGCCGCAGTGGCAGTGCAGCCACTTGCTGAACCACGCTTTAAGCGCGGACGTCTTTGCCACCTTGCTGGCGTTGTTGACGAAGACGAATCCGCAGCGGGCGCACCTCCGGATGGTGGTGGGTCGGGCGCCCAACTGTAGATTGCTAACGCCATCCTTGACTGATCGCGAGAACACCACCTCCTCTGTTTCCATGTCCTGAAGACAGGTTGGTTCCACCAGCGAGGTGAACTGCAGCTGTCCCGACTTAACGGCTGCGAATCCCTGGGCACTGAGCAGCGTGGTGGGGCTAAACTTCGTGGGTTGGGGAATCAGCAGTTGCTTGGACAGCAGACTGCACTCGTCTAGCAGCATTTCGTCCGGCTCAGCGGGATTTTGAGCCAAGCGAGTCAGTAAACGAAATAGGATCACCAGTACATCAATGTTATCCATGGTTTTGGTGTACACGGGCAGGCACTGGGTGTTTAGCAGGCCCCAAATGCGGATCATGACCAAGAGTTCGCGTAGACTGCCTATCGCCACGATGTCCCGGCTGATGTCGTAGTTTGGCCGCTTCCCGGAAAGCTTGCTCTTCATCACCTCTTCGGGCAGTCGGTGCAACATGTTGAGCGCCAGGTCGGTGACCCACTGAATCAGCTGCTGAAGGCTCTGCAGCATAACCGGCTCCACGGTGAAGTCTTTGGCATCCAGGTTCAGCATAACGGTGTCCACATCCGGTATGGATTCGGCCAGCTTAATGGCCAAGTTATCGGCCGGTCCTTTATCCTGAAAGCCCAAATCGGAGGGTCGCAGGAGGCTCTTGAATGTGGTGGATATGGCGTGCAGAATGATCAGATTGTCGAACTCCTGCTGCTGCACGCGGCAAAGGTTGGATTTAAGGGCCAGAAAGTTGGCATAGTAATAGTGCCGCACATACGATGGTTGCCGCGTAAAGTTGTCCGTTAGTTTCTCAACCAGGGCCTCCAAATTTCCTAGATTAAGGAGGAGCACATCACTAGCATCACAGCCTGTGACTATGCAATATTCCAGTAAAAGCAAACTAGATCCTGTTTGCTTTACAAGAGGAGCCTGCATGGCGTGCAACTGCGCATGGCTGTCGAAGATCAGTAGCATTTGGCTGGTGGGCGTTAAGTCGCCGCTAACGAACCTCACTCCACCACTGGCGTCCGAAACCTTCTCGAACTGAGTGTGATTTAGTTGCTTCAGCGAATTGGGCTCCAAAACTTGGACGCTGTTGTCTTGAAGAATGGCATACACCTGGCAGCAATCCGGCGCGGAAACTGATAGTCGGGTTACGCTAATATCAGCCAAAGATGCATTAAGCTGCACTTTTCCCACCTGCTCCCAGCTTTCGGATTGCACGAACTCGTTGGGCTTGCTGTTGGAGCCGCCTCCGCCCTGGAGCAGAGCGTGGACACTCTGATGCCGGCGTGTCAGCGTCCACTGCTCCAGTTGGCTGCCAGAACCATCCGGACAGGCGTAGGCAATGAAGATCACATTCTCGCTGGCCACCCGCGTCCATTTTAAGTGACTTATCCGACGTCCATCGAGAGGACCCAAGAATATGCTGGCCTGCGACTCGGACTTGATGGTCAGATGCTGCTCGAGACCTAGTTCGCCCTCCAGGGACAAAGAAACCCTGAAGCACTGCACCAACTGTTGTTGCCAGCCGCAACTAAAGGCGACATTTAGTGCTCCCGATGGATTCGGCGACATGCTGCAGTGCTCAATAAAACTGCGTGAGATGCCAATGCTGTGAAGCGTGGGCGTCAGCTCGAGGATCTCATGGGCAGGTCCTTCCGCTCCTCCTCCTCCTCCGCTTGTGGTTGTCTTTTGCAGCCCGGGTAGACCAAATGCGGCCAGAAGTCCAGAGGATGTGAGCAGCACGCAGCCCTCGCTAGGCACTCCGCCGAATCCGCAGAGAGTGGGCTTCTGCTGCTCCTGCCGCTCGAACTTCTCCGCATAGTAGGTGTGATCCTTCTTCTGTGGATTAAAGATCACGCCCTTGCCGTTGTGAAAGAACAGCGCCTGGACGATGTCTTCGCTGGGCACGGTGGCGTGGCACTGCAGGAGCCACAGGTTGATGGACTGGTTCTTTGGCTGCCAGATCTCTACGCGTCCGCCGACGAAGCCAAGCAGCAGTTGCTCACCGTTGGGACTCCACTGGAGCACACTGATCAGCGACTTGGAGGAGCACACCTTGTAGTATTCCCAGGGGGTCACAATGTCGCACACGTACACATGGCTGTTGCTGGCGCCCACAGCCAAGCCTGCTCCCGGCAAGGATCCATCGCCGGCTTCTCCTCCGTGGGAGGACGGAACTATTGCGCTCTGCAGGGCGCTGAAGGCCACAATATTCCGGGTAGACACGGAGCAGAGGACCATTTTGTGTGGGAAAACACTGTCCTTGCTGAACTCTTTGCCCTCAACTTTGTACAAAATCGTCATTTTTGCAGCATAAACAAAACCCGCAGAGGATTTTTATTGTTTTGTACGCGGCGACTGCCAACACCATGCAACCAATGTTAAACTTCCAACACTATATCAGGGCTGTTAAGATAGCGGTTTTCACACTAGATCTTGTGAATTTGATTTTTGAGTTAAATATTTGTTTGTAAGTAATAGTTTTACTTAATGACCATATACGATACAATAATACTTTTTGTTGAACAAAAAAATGTATTTTGCAGAAAAATTTTAAGATTGGTTAATTCTTTTTTATAACGAGCTGTCTTTTGTTTGCAGAAATGTTTAATAAGTGGAGCGAGAAAACGATAATCTATTTATGTTCTGTTTTTATTCAATAATTTTTTTTAAACAATAATTTTATTTAATAATTTAAGATTAGTATGAATATTGTATTTTCTAATCAGAATTTTTTCCATGGCCGCAACATTTTAATATAAAATCAATAACTAAACATGGTCACTCTGACTGGTTCCGCCTTTGTTTACATCGGCTGTTTTGATTATAATTTTTGATTAAATCAATGATTGTTAACATTTTGGCGCCGCAGGTGGCTTGATCTGTGGACATCATAAGAGGTGAGTAAAGTTCCCATTCCCGAGGCCCCAACTGCGCTCATCGATCGAGTTCGACAGCCGCAAAACAGAAAGCGCCCCTCAAACCGGCTTTTTCCGCTTATCGAAACCGTGGGTTAAAGCGATCTACTCACAGTTTATTGAACTCTGAGGCAGCGTACATTAACTTAGGGCAATAAATACACACACGCCTTACGGACTAACTTATTGTGGTATGGAGTTTCGCATCCGGAGCGACTACACCAGGTTGGCATAGCGCAGTCCCTTGACGAGACTTCCGCTAAAGCTGTCACCGTCCGTGAACCGGATTCCGTCCGCCTGGCAGGACTGCAGGCTGCACGGATACTCCGCCCCGTAGGCACTGGTGTCCCAGCGGATCTGCAGCTCGTAGGACAGCTCCGGATTGAGCACGCAGGCCTCCTCGCGGCGCCAGTTGAGGTGGAGATCGCAGTTATACTTGGTGCTCTGGCCTTGAACGTCATGACTCCACACAGGCGCAGTGGCTGGACTCTCGCTCTCAGCGGGCACCTCACAGATGTCCAGGCGCAACGACTCCCGGTACTCCAGCTGTTGGACGTGGCCCATACGATTGGGGGTCATTCGGCTGTTGAGCACCAAACCCATCAGGGAGATGAATCTGGAACACTTCAGACGCAGGCGGAACACCGGAGTCTCGGCATCCACAGTAAACGGCCGGCAGGCTTTGTAGTAGCAGCGTTCCACAGAAACCACGGGAGCTGGAGCAGGAGATTCCAATTCATTGACACCAGAGGCCACGTGCCAATCGCTCGATCCGCCACCCAATCCGTGCACCACCAAATCCGCATCACTGGGACCTAGGCCCAACTCCTCGCACTCCTGCTGCGTCCACTCGTAAACGTACCAGATGAGCAGCTTGTGCGGCTCCTTGCAAGCGGCAATGATAGCTTTTACGCACTCCTTGGATACGTGCACATAGTTCTCCTTTAGATGGTTCTTAAACTGTCCATTATTCACACAACAGCGCATGAAGAACGTCATGCAGACATCCAAAAGGCCGTCGAGGCCCATGCAAACACTCAGCTCCAGTGCCGGCATGATATTGGCGAAACGCAACTTTCGGGTAATGGCAATCAACGTGTCAGAGATGAGCTCCTCCAGAAAATACTTCTCAGCCGCATAGTACAGCTCAATGCAGGCCACCAGCTCCTGGCCGTTATAGTCCACGACGCCCGTGTAGATGTAATCCACCAGAATCTTAAATATGGCTTCACTAATATCGTGGATTTCAATTTCCGGCTCTGGTTCATTGCTTTGCAGTGGCCCAAAGAACATGGCCTCAAAAACAGGACTGGCCGCGCTCAGGATAAGTTTGTGGCACTTAACCTGCTCATTACACACGTGAAACACACAATCCGTGTATTTGCCTCCACGGAGCATTTGGCCGTAGCGCCTACTCAGTAGACCACCAACGTTGGCCTGTTCCTTGCGGTCCACTGCCAAGATGCTCATCTGCGGAAAGGGCGGAGAAAGGTAGTAAATATTTATGAGCCATTTGAGAACCAGTTTATAATTTACGCGTGTCATGGGGGGTCATTAATCATTCGCAAGATAATGGAAACTATTTCAACGCTGGCGAATAGAAAGCGAGACGAGACGAAAAGATTCGAAAGAATATGAGAACTCTCATTTAAAAGAAACAGCAAAAAGTTTGCTAAAATTTAGTTTGACCAAATTGGAAATTTTATTGTCAATATAGGTATATGCTAAATAAAATGGTTTCTTTATGATAAATATTTTCGCCAATAATTTGGCTTGTCCAGTTGGTTTTACCCTGAATTTAAATTACATTCCTCACGAAAAATGAAATTTTTTTCTAAAATAAAAATGTCACTTTTCATTCTGCTTGCCATTTTAAGGTTCTTAATTAAAATGTCGGGTGGCGTAAAATCGTCCGATAACGAAATCCCCCCTGAAAATATTATCTGTAAAGTCAGGGGCGTTTACGGACATATGAAATACGTGACGTAATTTGAATTAAATAATAACAATTACTCAGCATGCATTTGATTTCCTAAGTCATGGCCAAGATCGCGGTGTTAGCGGCATGCAAATAAATATATATATATATGTAGTACATATATAGACAATCGCACACAGGCATTTGTTTATCAATAAGCCGAAATAATACTACGACGCGTCTGTTTGCAGGCAAGTTAGCTATTCATCTATTGCCGGCTCGGGTTCGCTTTTTGCTTTTTGTTTAGGGGGTAATATATAACCGGTTTAAACTGTTTTTACAGATTTTAGTTGGATAAGTGGAGCTTAGGCTAAGGCGACTTATAAGGGGTTCTGTACGAAAACAGTGCTAGGCACCTGTCAGTATGATCAAGTGCGTAATTTATGAGCAACCGATATAAAACCGAGGTTCTTATACAAATAACTACAAATAATAACCAAAATAATATCCGACAAATAAGCTCTATCTTTAAATAATAGGGTACACCTAGAACGAATTGTAAACAGCGGGCTCGCCTTAAAGCTTTGTCCGAGTGCTAATCTCCGATTCCCTGATTTCATTTAATCCGAACTGAGCTCATGCTAATATTTATCCCCTTTAAAAAATCAATCAATTATCTGGGGATCTGCTGCGCACATTGTTTACTCGATTCGAATCGCGCGATTCAGTTGCGTAAAAATTTAACTAACCAAGGTGGGGAAGGGTTCACTCACGACCTTAACGCTAATTTATGAGTTTTAAGAACATTGGAAAAGTATACGATTTAAGTGGACATTTCCAAGAAGAAACACACCTTTTGGCACTGTGACAAATTCTTTTTCAAATAAGCACACGAACGATTCGTAACAAAAGCGATCTATATGATATAGGTTTGCGGTGTAAAAAAATTAAGTTCGAAAATTAAAAGTGAATTTCACGCGTCCTCTTGGCGAGGCTAATTGACTGATCGTCGCGTCGCGTCGCGTCGCCGCCTGAACTTGACCGATATCGCGTCTTTGTACGCCAGACGAGCCAGCTGTTCCGAGAGATACGAGAACTTAAGCGAGAGACCAGAATAACGACAACCATCTAGCGCAACGCGCCACCTTTAACTGATCTTACTTGGCGATGGGGAGCGTTCTCCAAGCGTTTTTTGGTCTCTCTCAACCATCCCTCTCTCAAAAACTCAGTTGCTCGTAGAGCTTTCAGTGATTTTTGTTTTCTTCTCGGGCTGATTTTTCTTCGGATTTGGTAGCTCATTTCGTCCAGTTTCTTTTTATCCTGAAAAGTTCCAATATGGTGTTTGGCAATATGCTCAGCAAGTTGTAGGTAGGGCTCCCGTTGCTCCTCATCCATCGAGCCCCATATCTGTTTCCCTGCGATTATTTTATGGGAACACACCACATCTTGGTATTTGAGTCCAGCTATGTTCACTTCACGAATTTGCTGGGCCAGTAGGTAATTGAAAAAGGCATTTGTAGAGCCCACATTTTCCAATGCCTTGAGTTTTAATTGTTGTATGGTGTCGCCGTTAAATTTCACACGGTGTGTCTTACTGGTAGACTCAGGTTCCTGAGAGGACGTGGGTGGCGGTGCCATATCGTCACTATATTGACTATATTCGTCGTCGTTAACAATGGAGCACCAGAACTCTAACATAATCTACCAGATCCAGTCCAGTCTGAGGAACACTTAATTTTGAAGTATAAGGCAAGGGCATTTGACATTTGTGTCTCGGAGGATGTGACCCTACCTTTATAATGGCTACCTATCCCAACCCTGAAGAGATTGCAAATTAAGAGTCGGCCTGGCTTTTTGCTGCCAGCAATTGATGGCCAACCTTGAACCCATTCATTTGATTCTTCTTCAGTTCAGCTGGGAAGCCAAGCACACCAAAGCTATTTCTGTAGCTCCCAGTCGCTTTCTTACTCTTCATACTTCGTGGGGTACATCCCTTTATCTCAATTTAAAATAAAACGTGCTATGACCATGGCGATAATGAAATAGTAATCTTATCATTGATAATCTTTGTTAATATATATTACCTAATTTTAGAACAAGGTGAAGCTAAAGCGAACCAATTGTTTTTGTTCTCAAAGTTTTATAAACAAGGAAAGAACGAACATTAAATAAAGTATCAATAATTGAAAAACAATAGATCATACATAATATGTAAGAAATAGTAAATATGAACATTTTTAAAAATATATTTTTTTATTCTCTTGTAAAAAAAAGGGTAAATTAAATTAATTTTCCATATATTTTTAAATATTAATTAATATTAATTAAAAATTGCAATAATTTGTAATAATTAGCATATTTATATCTAAAGAACTCCGGAGAAAAAACTTTAATTCTAAATATTATGCATTTAAATACATTACGATTCTATTTCTTTAAATAACGAAAGAGTATACTTGAGTCGTTTGTGGTAATCTTCAGCAGCTTCTTTGGCTCAGAGCTCGAGTTCGGTTTTGGCATGTGGCTGCGAAACAGGTAATGTGGCCATTGGATTGGAGGCTGGGCCCTCACGCACATTTCCCTCAGATACACACACGTGTGGCTGCTTTTATTGTTTGCCAAGCCCTTCTTTATCATGTCTTTAACATTTCCCCCTTTTTTCTTCGCAGCACCCTGTGATGCACCTGTCGCCTGGACATCTAAAAGTCGTGCTCATTCTGGCCCTGCTGCAGGAGTTGCAGGTTAAGCCTCAGAGAAATGTTTTTCAGGAGCTCTTTGAGAGTGATCTACAACTTTGTCCTGCCTGCTTCTCTGGACATCGAGAGCAGTGCGAACAGATCTTTCAGAAAATTTTAGAGCCCTCGGATTGGAGCAGACTAATTAAAGCCGTCTCCCAATTCTTTGATCGTCGTGCGATTTATTTCCTTGAGCTGAAAGAGGAGCATCAGGGAACCCAATTGGTGGCAAAAAGAAAAAACATTGATCAAAGGAAACTGAACACTAAACACCTGGAAAATGAGTTCCTTGAGCTAAAGGAGCGACCTGGTGGCTTCCACCTTTGCCGAACTTCTGGAAAGAAACCACGATATGTCAGTTACTTAGAGGAGAGTGGACATGCCTCCGCCAGCGTCTGGTTCTACATGATGCACTATGTCGGACCGCTCCTCATGCAGGAATTGTATTTTCTGGATTTTCCAGTGCCCCGCACATTCGCCTTCTGCGGTTTAACACATTTTCAGTCCCATGCGGGCCGTACTCTATTTCATTATGTGGAAGCCGAAGAAGATCTGCGCATGCAGCTGGCTTGCCAATTGCTTCAACTATCCCTCAAACTGACCTTTGGATTCTCTGACTTTCGCATCTTTCTTACCGATTTCACGGCTGATAATTTGGCTTACGATGAAGCCAGCAGAAAGGTGATTCTCATCGATTTGGATTCACTAGTGCTGGTGGATGCTGAATCCACCTCAGGACAAGCACAGAAATACGAGCCCCTGCCTGGCGAAGGATTCACCTTCGACGTCTCGGCATTCTGCTCTGGACAGCAGCTGGATGCGAATGTTTACCAAGCATGCCTTCTGTTAAGAGATGTTCTGCTTAAGGATCTGGACAACAAAAGACTGCAACTACTATTGGAGCAATGTGTTACGTGCCAAGATGACCTCTGTGATATGCGCTTCCAAAAAGCGTACGACTTAATCAAACTGCTGGACAGCTACAACTTGAGCTAATGTTTTGGAGATCCACTGGTAGTTAATCGTTTATAATCATAAAACACATCAATTACACTCATTTTAATGTCTAAATGAACTTCGGCCGAACTTCTTTGAAGGGTTTGGGAGGAAGAATAGCAGTCTGCTATCCGGATAACTTAGGACTAGGACGGGATTCGGTCCGGAGCTTAGATAATATCACGTGGCACACTCAGGAAGTGTATGGAATTGGACACATGGTGTGTGATGTCCGTCAGTGTCTCCTTGTGAACGCCCCCGAAAAGGATCAGCTCGCCGTTGCCGGCAATGAGGCTTGAGAGGATTAACCGATCCGGAGCGCCCTTAAGCACGCCGAAGTTCTTGTATTCCACCCAGTCGAGGGCTGGCTCGCTGCTCTCCAAGATGTTCGAGATGTCGCACACAAATAGTGATTGTACATTGCAGCGCAGTCGTTTAGGAGATGGGGCGCGCAGCGGCTGTGGTTCCACTTGAGCGGCAGCCGGTGCACTCCGTCGCGAATTCCGGATGGCGTTCATCTTCTCCTCCATGCGCCGGATGCGCTCGTTGTGATCCCGCGACGCACTTCGCGACCGAGTGGGCACATTAAAGGCGGCCATACGAAAGGGGTCCTGATGTAAAATTTTAATTATTAAAGTGCGTTTTGGAAGAAAGTTGTATCCATTTACCTCGTATAGCTCATCGAAGCGTTTGGGGAGCCTAGGTTCATTATCACGACACCGTAGAGCCAGATTCCTTTGCAACCGCTGAGCGGCATCCACATCGCCATCGGCTGGAGATGGAGGAGCATTTGGTCGCACTGGTGGAGAGGGGGGAGAAGCAGCAGGAGCTGGAGCTGGCGGAGCGTGTAGATCACTCAATCGACCCGAGCGTGGCTGGTAATTATTGTTATTATTGTTTACATTGCTGTTGTGCAGGAATTGCTGGGCCTGCTGCATATGCTGGTTGAGAATTGCTCGCCGGTTGGCCAAATACTGCTCCTGAGGTCCCAGTGCGGCTGCTGCCCCTCCCACTCCAGGACGGATGTTTCCTCCACGGTTCTGACCCGGTCCTCCCATTCCTCCTCCCAGACGCCGATCCGGTACCGGTATCCGCAGTCCCCTTGGGGGTAGATTTTGAAGAGGATTCGGCGGCGGCGGTCCACGACCTCCCACGACAGGGACTCTGCTCTGCTTCATCATCTGGAAGTCCTGAGGCATGTTGGGCGAAGGTCCAACCACCACCAGGTAGTTGTTGACCTTGCAGCCGGGATTACACCACATGTGGACGGCTCCGAATCGCTTGTTACGCACATTCAGCGACTTCCAGCACCACACATCCCTGGTCATGTCCAGCAGCCAGGCATCGGTATACACCCGATTGGCGCCGCCACATCCTCCTACGACCAGAAGATGATTCCTGCCCAACTCCACCTGGATTTGTCCGTATCGCGGACTGGGTCTCGTATTGCCCACGAAGAGCGGCTGCCACCATCGCTGCTCTGGCAAATCCAACACCCACGTATCGTTGGAGTTCACATTCACATCGTCCTTGATCTGGTAGCCGCCGAAGATGACCATCCTATCGCCGTGCACAGTGGCCGAGTGTCCAGCCATGGGTGGTGGGCAGGACAGCGAGTTGCGCAGCAGCCAGCGGTTCTTGCCCAGATCATAGTAGTGTAGTTCGTCAAACAGACACCAAGGCTGGTAAGGGGGATGCAGCGAAGGATAGCGCCAGCCGCCAAAGAGCACTAGCTGGTCCCGCCACGCCACCATGGAGGCGCTTCCCTTGGGCGAGGGATACGTCCCAGTGGCCACCGGCCGCGCCCAGCGCATGTGCGTCAAATCGAAGCGCCAGAGATCGTTGAAGGTCGTATCCGAGGATGATCCGCCACCAAACACATACATCGAGTTATCCTGCCGCACTGCCGAGTGCGCAAAACGTCCGGCGATGAAGGACAGGGGTGCTCCTCCAATACCATTGGCACTTTGCTGGGAAAACACCTCCCAGCGCAGTCGGAAGTCCGTTAATCCCTTCTCAAGGTTCAACTTGGAGCGACGCACGAGATCTGAGGGCAAGAAGTAAAAATAAAAAGGACTTTGGCCTTCAATACAAGCTACCCACTCTTTACAATGACGTGCCAGCGCTTGCACACCAGACTGCAGTGCTCCAAGTCCCCGTAGGGCGGCAGGTAGGTGAAGATGAACTCCAGAATCTCATCGGGCAGGACATTCAGGTTCACTGCGGCCAAGGTCGCCTCACAATTGTCGTTCTCGCCATCGACCTTGTGGCTGCACGCGTCCATCCTCTGCGATGTCCTTGCAGCCTTGCTTCCTTCCAGGCGTTCGTGGTGTCCTTCACCTTCAGATGCTGCACCACAGAAGCAGCAAATGGTAGCGAAAGCAGTTATGTCGCGTACTTATGCACTAGGACTCTGCTCTGGGTAATCTCCAGATGATTTTGGTGTTTTTTAGGAAACTAAAATAAATTATAAACAGTAGCCTACGAACGGTGTGACCGTGCTTGGAGTCACGAAAAATACCATTAGGCACTAAGTATCACACTCCGAATATACCGAATATATTAAGCCATTGGAATTCCCTTAACAACTGATCTGTTCAGCACTTTCATAAAAATTTAAACTATCCGAAATTTTATTTTAAATAGGCTAGATTTTTGGTCTCTCATGGTTTGGTTTTCAAACTATCGCATACTTATTAGTTGCTATGAATTTAAATTAATTTAAATTCGGGAGTATAATTGAAAAAATTAATTTACAGCTTTTTTAAGTGAATTGATGTTTCGGGAACATCCCCTCTCTCAATATGAAGTTGGAGTTTGAGAGATTGACTAATAAACAAATGTTGAAATTTTGATATAGTTCCTTTGTCCGAATTTAGAATACTTTAATTATTTAAAATAGTATCTAAAAATCTTTAAATAATAACGAAGTTCCAGTCTTTCCCTACCACAGGGTTCTGAAAGGTAAATATTTTTCTGTCTCGCTGTATTCTTTGCACCGACAAGTTTCAAATAAACCATATTAACACTCGTGTACCATACAAAAACGCGTTCTTGGAACAATGTTTATCGTAAAAACAACAAATTAAACCACACTTTTATTTTCCAAATTACAACCTTTATTAATATATTTATATTAATACCAGCTATTTACATGGCGGTGTAAAAAGTAGAGTATGCTGTAGAGAAACTACGAGTTGCCCATCTCCAGTACCCGCGTTTCGTTGCGAATGGCAAACAGCTCGGTCGAATTTCACGTGTAGCTTCCAGTTTGTTTATTTTCAATTTACCGCCGAAATGAGCGCAACAAGTGAAAAAAAGGTTGTGATAAATAAACGCTTAAAATGTCTGCCCCGAGAGGCGCTGGAAAAACTCAGCCAAACGGAGCTGATTGATAAGGTTGTCCAACTGGAGGCCTACAACTTTCAGTTGCGGAATCTGCTGCAGAAAAAGTTAACCGAACAAGATAAAAATGATGAGGAGTATGCTGTAATATTCGGAAAAGAAACGCAGGATAAGGTCTCCGAAGAAACAAAGATGTCTAACAAGTTGAAGAAACAACGTAAGTTCGATTGGAGCAAGTAAGTAGTTGTATGTTTTAAAAAATCATTGAATCTTCATGGATCTCAAAATCTTTTCAGTGCCCACAGGCGTCATGTTTTGCTGAAGATTACCTACTTTGGTTGGGATTATCAAGGATTCGCTTGCCAGGAGGACTCCAATGATACAATCGGTAGATTCTTAACCCAGTTGCGAGTAATTTTGTGCTTAACTGTCCTTCCCTTCTACAGAATCAAATTTGTTTCGAGCTCTGAGTCGCACTTGCCTCATTGAATCCCGTGCCACCTCCAATTATCATCGCTGTGGGCGCACCGACAAGGAAGTGAGCGCCTTCTGCCAGGTGATATCTATTGATCTGCGCAGCAAGCACCCGCCCGAATCTCAACTGAATTCCGATGCTCTGTTATCCGAGATCGACTATTGTGGACTTCTGAATCGAGTGCTGCCCAAGAATATCCAGTGTGTGGCCTGGATGCCACTGCGAAGTCCTGTTTACAGCGCTCGGTTTGATTGCGTTTCGCGTAGCTATCGTTACTATTTTCCCAAGGGCGACCTGGACATTCCTGCTATGCAGGATGCCTGTAATCTCCTAGTTCGTCATGCAGATTTTAGGAATTTCTGCAAAATGGACGTCCACAATGGAGTGACCAACTACATGAGAAACTTGCAATCAGCGAGGGTGCAAGCTTGTGAGGAGAGGCAATCAAATACAGGTAATTATTGGAATTAAATACTAGCTTTTTTTTAGCAACCCAAACCTATTATAAACCTATTCACAGGCTACGACATGTACTACTTAGAGATCCAAGCCAATGCTTTCCTCTGGCACCAGATTCGTTGCATAATGGCAGTTTTACTACTTGTTGGTCAGAGGAAGGAGAAACCAAGCGTTATCAGTAACCTGCTTGATGTGGACTCCAATCCCTGCAAGCCTCAGTATACTCCTGCCATTGGCTTGCCATTAAATCTATTCCGTTGTGATTTTCGGGACAAGACCACTAGAAGTGTAAATCATCCTACAGGCGAAGATGCAAATGAAGATGCAATGGATACAGACACACAGGAAACCGAAAGCTCAGATTCTCCTGATCATTTACAGGAACGCGATCTCACGAACTGGATTTACAATGAGGAAAATCTACAAAAACTAATTGAAAACACACAATGCGAGTGGACGCAATTTAGTGTAAAAAGCACCATGATAAAAAATGTGCTTGAACAACTTGAAAGCTTACTAGAGGAGAACTTTGAGCCCAAAGAGAAGGTGCTGGCCCAAGTAATACTGCTGCAGGATTCAGTCAAACCGCGTCAATATCAGACTCTTTTAGAACGCAAACGTTGTGGTAGATATTTCAAATTCATTGTATCATTAAGGCCTTCTAATCAACTATTTTTACAGAGAGTTTGGAAAATCGGATAGAACATTTTGTAAAGAAGCAACGACTGATTGTCAAGAATGAAACGGAAACGGCGGATTAGCTTTAATAAACTTCCTTTAAATCAAAACATATATTCAAGAGTTTGCTTTTCAGGTAAATATATTTCACTTGTATGTATGTAGAACTTGTACAACGTTTCGAACCTTAGCCTAGTCTAGATTGAGTAAATAATTTAAAATTGTAACTCCATACAATTGTTTACGTACTATTTGGGATTCTAGATGCTATATAGAGTCTGTATATAAGTATAGTTCTTTCAAGGGGCTTTGTACGATTACGAAAAAAGACTTCACTTAATTATTGAAGCTAACATTTAAATTGATTAAACAATGCGGTTTGTCCATAATCAGGTATCATCATCGGGATAAGTCCAATTGGGTATTAACTAACAACCCATTGATTTTGCCTTCTGCAATCTGTAAAGAAATATCAACTTAGATTTGGATTCCAAGAGTAGTTTGCTATGCTGTTACTTACTTTCTTCTCAAGATCTTAAGCACAATGGTGCCTTCTCTAACGTTCTTAAAGAGTCCTATGGTTTCAGCGTGACTCATGCCCTGCACAGAGTTGCCATTGATCTCCACTATCTCATCGCCTGTTAAGGATTTATTTTAGTTGGAATCACAGCATTTCATTTGCTTATAAATAACCCACCTGCTTGCAGTGTGCCATCATCAGCAGCCTGACCCGAGGGAAATACGGTCTTCACAAAGATTCCCATATTGCCCTTGGGTGAATCGCGACCTCCCACAATGCTAAAGCCCAAAGATTTCAGTCCAGGTCCCTTGAAGAAGGTAATAGTCTTTGGAGTGCAACGACCACTTCCTGTAATTTAATAATAATGTTTAGTATAGGAAAAGGATAAGTACGTATGTATCATGATGGAAAATAGTTTTTGTTATCTTCTTTTAATTTTAAGTTTCAATTATTTAAAGTTAATGTTTAAGATTTCATGTGGGGTATTAAGTTGTTATTGATTCTCACCCTCGCTCATGGACGCGCGGATGACCTCCGCCATTTCCTCATCGCGTATGGTTAGCTTGGCCACCGGCAGTGATGGCCTATGATGCATTAGGGCGGCGGCAGGCGGGGCCAGAGATGAGCCCGCTCCCGCTGATGTGGATGCTGATGCTGGTGAGGATGAGGCGTTAACATAGGGATTAGGCGAGAACAATGAGACGCTCTTTGGCGAGTGCTTGATGTACAGTGATTGGTGTGTCTGTTGCTGGTTTTGCTGCTGCTGGTTAGTGAGATCAGTGGTTGTGGTAGCTGTGGAGGATGGGGTGTTAGCCCCCTCCCCGACGGTTAGACTGTTAGGCGGCGCCTGCATGAACAGACTGAGACGCGACGAGCTCAACCGTGAGTGGGCAAACCGGAGCGAGCGGTAGTGCGAGTTGGCCAGGTTGATGGAGTTCCTGGCGTAGTGGGTGCGTTGGCCGAATTGCTGGGGGCTCGGGGCAGCGGAGAGGGCGGATCCCTCGGAGCAGCGCTTCCGGGCCAGCAGCTGCCACTTCTCGTCGTCCGCCAGCGAGGAGGCCACGCACACGCTCGCCGCCCGATTTGCATACACCGGCGTATAGGAATCGGTGTCGTTAGCGGGGTCATTCTCGTTATCCAGCAACCGATGGTTAGGGGAGGAGGAGCAGCTGCTGCTGCTGCTGGCAAAGAGCGGGGTCGGTGTTAGAGCCAAGCTGCGCTGACCTGAGGAGCTGCGGGCCCGCCTCCTGAGGAGCTCGTGCTCTGGCCCACTCATTTCCAGCGAGTGCCTGGGCGTGGAGCTCCGACGATGCTGCATCAGCGGCATCGGAGTGGGCATAGTGCTCACACTGGCAATCGATCGCGCATCGCACTGGTCCTCGCCTTGGGCATCCGGCTCTGGTTCCTGATCCAGATTCTGACCCTGAATCCTCTCCTGCTGCAGCTGCAGACTCTGCATGCTGGCCAGACTGTCGGTGCTCTGGGTGCGCTGAACGTAGCTCAGCCTGTGGCGCTGCGTGCTCATCCCATCAATCCGGATTTTGGTGTAGAAATCGGTGACCGTGGTCACCTCATCGTGGGCAATCACCAGGTCGATGCAGTTGTCCACGAAACTGCTCAGCAGGCGCTGGACCTCCGCGAAGGATTGGATGCCGCGCAGGTGCTTTCCATTCACGTTGACAATCTCATCGCCCAGACGAAGGCGGCCATCCCTAGAAGAAGTTGTTTAAATTAAGCATTCAAATACGGTGGTTTAATGTTTTTGAAAAAGGTTTTAGAAAGAAAAACGACAATATCCAAAAATCTTAAGAAAGAAGTGTAAGATAACGATTTAATTCTAAGTAAATCCTTATCGGACTTCCAGTAAGATAAATTAAGAAGGAATAAAGATAATAAAGATCCCTTTTATATTCCCCAAGTACTCACTTCTGTGCCATGCCGTAGGGTTCCAGTTCCACGACAAGATACCGATATTGCTGCTCATTGCTGTTGGTCATCACCGTTTTGGGCGACAGGACAATTCCGATGTAGTCCTCCTGGCACTTCCGCTCCAGCTTTAGTTGCCTAAATCGCCGCCGGATGGTCTCCGTCTCATAGTCGTAGTTGTAGCCACCCAGCGACACGGGCGCACTGCAGATGCTGCTGTTCCTCGTCGATGGAGGAATGGGTGTCATTCCCAGTCCCAAACCCAGGCCCATGCCCATGCCCATTCCCACACCCTCCGACGAACTGAGGGAGATGAGCGAGTTGCGCTTGAGCGTGCCCGAGGCAATAGATTCGGTATCTCCGCCGGAGATGCTCAGATTATTGCCCAGCCGGGCACCCGTCGCACCCCCATCGCTGTCGTAGCCGGATTCGTTCGAACTTAGACAACTACTTAATCTTTGGTAAAGTGGTTCCCAGTCCTTGGAGGTGATGCTGTCGTTGCGCGACACATTGTTCAGCATCGCCTGTTCGGGGGAGCGGCGCTGGGGGAGTGGCGATGACGCCTGCTCCTGCTGGAGGAGATCCCTCTGATGCTGCTGGTGTTGCTCCCTCTGCCGTTGTACTTGTTGCTTCAGGTGGTGGCCAGGTCCATTGCCGTGGTTCTCCTCGGGCAGAACGGAGAGGCGCGATCGCAGGAAGGCGTAGGGAAAGGCCCCGCGGCGCGAGGGATCGTGCTGGCCACTGGTTGCAATTCCTGCTCCACTAGATGCCGCTCCACTCGGAGGAGATGCCATGCTGCCTGCAGCACTGCCACTACTTGTGCTTGCCGTCAGACAACTGCTCACCTTGGCTATGTCGTCGCAGCTACTGGACTTCAAGCTGGCAATCCTCGGAAGTCGCTGCTCCCGCTGCTCCCTCTGAAGATTCAGACCCTCGGTGGGATCGTCGCACTTCACGTAAGAGCAGCTGGACAGCTGGCTCGTGGAGCTGCTCCTATACAGCGTGGTGGCTGCCGGTGTGGCCTGTTGGGACGCCTCCGAGGCCTTGAGGAGATTGTGGGAGCGATGGTTCAGCATGCCGGTGGACCCGATCCGATGAAAGAAGTTCTTCAGCGCTTTCTGTGGGCGGGCGGCCGCCTGGAACTGATGCGTGGGCGTGGACTGAGCACTCTGGCTCTGTCCCGTGCCCACATCCTGGAGCAACTGCTGCTGCTGCTGCTGCTGCTGGTGACGCTGCTTGACGGTCTCAATGGGCCCCGACTTGCACTTCTTGAGGGTGCTGGTCGTGGAGCTGGAGCTGGAGCCGCTCTGATGGCTACCAGTGTTTGAGGGCGAGGCCTTCGCCGAACTGGGTCCGCTGGCTCCAGCGGATCCACTCTTGTGGTGCGTTGGCGAGTGGAACAGGCTCCGCAGATCCGAGTGCGATTTGTGGGCGGCGGCGGGCGAGTCGCTGCGCTTCAGTAGATCCAGTTTGCGACTCATGCGCTTGCCCCAGGTGAAAACTGCAGGAGGAGAAGGGAAGAGCAGAGGAGTTGCAATCAGAAAGCGATTTCTAACTTAATTATAACACTTCAATAAATCTCAACGCCTCGCCACAAGTCGCCGCAGTTGGCTTGACAGATGAAAAATGTCCAGGGCTCCACATGGACTTGATCTTGGACTTGGCCAATGACAATCTACCACTCCAGCTGCATTGTGATCAGCCGGCTTGCCACGTGTTTGTGAAAGGGCATCCGATTTCAAGGCATTTGCGGTTGGAGTTTCCCCCACATAAAGTCACAAAAAGAGGGGTCGGCCTTAAAGATCTTTCAACCTTAACTGACAGTGAAGCCTTTTGACAAGAAATGATGTTAGCCACTTTAGTCAGAGTTGAGTAGTAATAAGTAAGGAACATTTGTTGTTTTCTTAAATATTTTATTATTTAATCTAACTCAGTTAAAAATGTCATTTAAATATTAAGTGCCCCTCTCTGCAATTCTCAAAGTTCTAAATTCGTTTTATGTCCCTTCGGCTGCAAATCTAAGTCTTTATGTCTTTGTGGCTGATATAAAATTTAAGAGGTTTCTATTAAATGCGTATCTAAGTCTGTGTCTAAACCTCACAATTCCATTATATTTTTCACTGCAATCAAACGTGCTAAAAATCAAGTAACTAAACCCATAGATATTCCATTCATTTCCAACATTAGTAGCCCATCTCCTGGTCATCTAACGATCGTAATTCCGCACAATTATTGAGCAGTAAACACACCTCAATTACTAATAGAGCATAACCAATCATTAAATGGACTCGTATTGGCCATCGCCCAATGGATATCTAATAACATCGTAAAATATGTTAACGATCAAACCTTAACAGCAATTGCAAACACTTAAAAAAGCAAAGAGTCTGGACGCCAGAACGCTCGTCTTCGAATCTGGTTAATAAACAAATTTATGCGCTTGTTCCATATTTATCGCCCGAAGAAGAGCTGGTGTGGCAGCGGGACGGGGCATTTACGAACAATTAGCATAAAACATGCACAGCAAAAGATTCCCGGGATCAAGATGGCTTCGCATTGCCATTGACTTCAAAGCGCATTATACGGCTCCACCAATAAAATTTCCAAAACTATTTTCATCAAAACGGAATGGAAAGGTGGGGCGCTGGGATCCAAAACCGTGACCAGTGATGCGAGCCAGTGACTCAGGTCACTGACTAACCCACTTAATAGGCACAGGTTTGCGTTCACTCCGAAAATATAATATATATTATTAAGAAGACCTTCTGGATAAGATTTTTTGGTTTAAAAAATATATTTAATTAACGTCGATCAACCAACCAAATGGTTCTAATAATAACCATTTATTACCCCAAAATACTCCAGGAACAGCTCTATCTGGATAGGAAAGGCAAAAGTTTAAAATTCAAATTGTCTTGAAATTGTTATATTTCTTTAAAATGGATTTGTTGTCTGATAGCTTTGAATTTTGGCTAAGTCAATATTTATTACTTACTTCTGACGGGTATTTCATTATAACCAAATGTGACTTGGAGTACCTTTACAGAAGTAATAGAAAACATTGTAATGAAATGTAGAAAAATCCCTTTTAGAAGATTTTATCCCATTTCATCCCGTTGAGTCACTGCCTCGGACCAGTGATCACTGGGGATGGTGTGAGCCATCTCTGCCATTTTCCAGCTTCTTTCGCTGACTCGTGCCAAAGTTGTTTAATAGCCGCAGCCCAGCCGCGGGCTTTGGTCCGTTCAAATTGCCCTGGCTCAGGCCATGTGTGGGCGCAGTGGCTTGGAAGCTGGGATGCGGATGCGGATGGGGATGGGGACGATGATGATGATGATGACGATGATCAGGAGGCGTTGGGGGGTGGCCAGATCCAGAGCCAATGCAGGTTGACAGCCTCTCCAAACGGCGAAACTCCACCCAAGGCCTGACCGAGTTCGCCTTTGATTAAAGTTTTCACCATTGCAATCACACGAGCAAAGGAAATGGGGGACAGGATGGGAGGAGGAGCTGCAGCAGAGTGTTAAACAATAATAGGAAACGGCGCGCGGGCATCAATTATATGACAACCTCAGCCACACTCCAAAAGACTCTCCCGGTCTCCCACCTTCCCGGTCCCGCTCCCTGTCCCGGTCCCCATCTCCATCTCCATCTGCAGTCACCGCCGGCCACATGCCACAAATTCTACACCCACTTAACTTTCAAGACGGTGTCAAATGCCCGCCAGCCGAAGAGGCCCGTTTCCCCCCATTCTCCCCCCAAAAGTCGCTGGTCGGAGATGGCTTTGTTGCAATTTTGCCGGCTGACATGCAAGCGATGTTGAGGCGAAACCATTTGAGACCCAGAGAGCTGGAACTGAATCTTAGAACTGAACATCTGAAGTGGTGCAGGGGAGGAGGAACAGGGGTTGGCGAAGGATGAAGTGGAGTTTTCCAGAGTTGCCAGAGGATGGAATAGTCCAAGAACAGTTCATTGCATCACAGAAATCTCTGCTAATTTCCATCATAATTTAATATTTTTTAAAATGAATAAATATTTACTTTATATAAGTTGAATTAACAATGTTATAATCCACTTTTGAACATTAAATCGTAACACTTAACATTATTTCAATCTCGTTTGTAATGCATCAGAAAATCGACAGCAAAAATATAAAAAAGACCATAAAAAAATCTGTTTATAAATCGTAATTAATAATTGCTAAGGAAATGTGCAACTTATACAAATTCCATTTAAGTTTCGCTCCTATAACCCTGTTTATCTATATATTCAAATAAAGTTTTTATCTATCTCTTCATAATGAAATATTAGCATAAGGAGGGACATAAGTTCGATGTCCGATAACAAATCTAGAATTAGGCTTAGGCGAAGGACACTAGAGGTAGTAATATCGGTATGGAAGACAGATCAGATAAAGCAGAAAAGAGAGCCAGTGCGTAACAATGTTTATTATATTTTCTAGATACAACATTTATATTTGTTACAGTTAAAACAAAACAATATTATAACTCACGTAGCTTGGCTTTCTAGGCCATTAAAACACTAAGTATCGGTATCGGTTCTTAGGACCGATTTCCGTAATTTGTGAGAAATTCAACATAATAGCAAATTAATTTTGTTAAATTGGCAAGTCCTTACAGGGTCTGTTGTCACACGAATCGTAAAGAAATTTGGACTTTCAGCCCTGAAAAATAATAGTAGGTTGACTTTTCGTTCCTTTTTTTTGCCCTCGTCTGACAATTAGAAATAGCCAAATCATTTCCGAAAGTTTTCTCTTTCGGGCGGCAATCTGGAGAGCTCCAGCAATTGAAATTGAAGCTCCTTAATTTTTTGGCCAAACAATTTAATTCCGACCGCAATTTCGTCTAAGTTCGATTCAAACAAGAGTCTGGCAAGACAAACTAGCTAAATTCACCTCGAAACCTTCAGAAACAGGATGGGGGATTTGAATAGGCCAATCTCCTAGTACTAGTGCTATGCGCAGATAAAAGTATTAAAATTTAGTTATATGTTAAGCTTGAACAACTTTAGTTTTTGTCGGGACAGATAGGCCAAAACCGATGAAAAAATGCCCAATCTGAAAATGCCTAAGATCTCTGTAGAAGCAGAACCCGAAACATTTATATTATATATTAGTAGCGATGTGCCAGGATGTACTGTACCTCGGTCTTTATTTATTTGGTCATTATTTCCCAGCGTTTTGATCAACAACCCGAAACTTAAGTTTACCAAATTTTTAGCAAATTCATTTTCTTTTCAATTTCAATGTATTAGTCCAACGATGGGATAGCATAAAAAAGCCATGGGAAAGGCGGAATACTTAAGTATACTTTATGCAAATGTGTACGCAAAAGTCGCGGCTTTGTGCCACTTTCAGATCAAATGGAATCGACATCAACACCATCATCAGAATCGAAATCAGTTTGGGAATCGGGCAGAATCCAAATGCACATGGCATGCAAAAAATATCACGTACCAATGCGAATTGCTCGCGGAGAATTCCTCTCGGAAGACTTGGCCATAACGGAATGGAGTCGGCGGGCAATGAGAGATCGATAATCGGTTTTGAAATCAAGTCAGGGGGAACATGTAATAAGCGATAATCCACAATAAATGCGCATGCGTGCAGCGCCAGCAAAAACAAAACAGAAATGGGAAGGAGCTTAAACCATCCTCGCGAACATCAACTAGATCGCAAAATTATAGCATTTATGTATTGGCGTTTATTGATTTCTCATCTTTTCTCGCAGCTTTTTCCTTTGCTTTCGATGAAAGCAGTTTACAATTGCTCAAATATAAATGTTTATTTAGCCAAAACGTTTTTTTTTATACACTTTAATTGACCTTGGGCCGGCGGCACACTTGGCAAAACTTTAATTAACGCCAATTAAGTCCGGCATTAGAGGCGGCAAAAGCTCAACGAACTTAGAATGCGACTTTGGCATGCAATGGCGATGGTGATGGCGATGGCGATGGCTTTGGAGTGGCTTCAGCCCCAAGATGAATGAATCTCGCTGAGCAACAGCTGCAGATTCGAGCGGCACCTGATAAAACCTGCCATATCTTCTGGCCCCAACTTGCAGCTGTTTGGCCGCTTTTGTCGGCCGGCATCTTAGAATGCAATCATCAAACGTTTTGCGGTTGCCGAAGAGGGGTAGAAAACATTATTTGAATTGCCGTTTGCTATAACTCGGCTCATAATGACGCTCTGCGGTCGTCAGAACAGCGGTGGAAAAGTGAAAATCGGAAAATGTTGCAGATAGTATAGATAGATGGTTCTTGCTTTCTTTCGGTGCTCATTTTTTTTCCCATATTTTATTGGCTTTTCCATTTCGGTCTCCCAATCACTTCATCAGCCACTTCCTGCCCTCATTTCTTAGCTTACCTAACTAGCTGCTCTAATACCCATATCTATTTTTTTACAACTCCACCCATCTATATAACGCAAAACCTCAATCACATATCACATAACCGGCAAAATTAAATAAAAAACTCTTTGTGCGAATCATTGAAACTAAACTGAACTCAACCAAAGTAAAGTGAACTGAACTGAACTGCACTGAATGGCACATAATGCCCGGCTTTGTCACACTTCGTCGGCTGCTGTCTGGGAGCTATATTACACTGAGAAAAGTATTGAATTTTTGGCGTAATAGTAATAATTTTCTCCTGTTAAAATATTCTACCAAAAAATGTTTACCAACATTCTGGAAAAAAACGAAATATAGTAATTCTAAGAACTTATTATAACTATAAATTAAAGTATTAAGTGTCTGAATCTTCTATTATTTTTGTATGTGATACGATATCAAAAGTTTTATTATGGCTTCTAATCATTCTTTAAAGGAATTAGGATGCCCCACCTTAAAATGCTAAAACGTAGCATATGCAGAACCCGTTTATTTAAAAATATTGTGTTTAGAACATTATTAAGTATTTGCTAGATATTTTTTAACATGTAGTATCGGCTTGTGAGGTAGGCTCCTCCTCGAAAACGAGACCACATTACTTGCAACTCGTGCCGAGCTGAAAACAATACAAATTCCAGTTGCAGACATCGCATCGCATTACAGCGGCGAAATCGGGTCAATACGGTATTTGGGAGTGTGTGCCATACGGCAACACACGCATCGTATCGATGACAATTGCCAACTGATTGGCGCTGATTTACCCTCCGCTAAACACGGAAGCACTGGGAGTGCTGCTTCCTATGTTTAGCTTCGGAAATTGATTGTTTCAATTAAAATGTGCTCTAAATTGAGCTCTTAATACCTGGCTGACAACACACTCTCAGCCGGCCTATAATTTATGTATTCATTTGCCCCTCCCAATCTGCACGAAAATAAAATACACTCTGGGGAAAAAGAAACACTCGAGGCGCCGCCACTTGATGGGAAAATCAATTTCCACGCATTTTCCCGGATTTGGGTTCTATTTCTGGCCATGGTACTTACCATTTCTCGTGGTGCTGGCCAAAGATGTGGAGCTTCCAGTGTTCGAGTTGCTGTTGCTGACGTCAAGGCTGTTGCTGTTGCTGCTGTTGATGTTGATGTTGCTGTTGCTGATGCTGCTGCGACTCAGTTCGTTGGATGGCAATGAATTCGATTTGTGTTCATCGTCCAGGACAACAACTGGCACCGCTGTCACCAATTTGTAGTCGGGCAGGTGACCTGTGGAAACAAGAGTGGGTCTCAGTTTTGTTTAAGGAAATGAAAAGCAGGCCATTGGCTCTCGTAATTCGGAGGGATTATCAAAAGAGCCAGCGATAAGGGCGAGACTCCAGGAAGTCCCACAGTGAAAGTAAAATCTGAACAAGTATGGCATTTATAGATCAGTATAATTAAGATTTTCCATCGCTATGGTTGTCCACATCCCAGTCATTTTATTACTCGGATTAAGTACGTTCTTAAGCCCAGTTCAAGCTGCGATTAAAGGCGATATTTACGGACCCCTGATTGAAATTGTGGTTATTCACCTAAACGGAAGTCATTTGGGCTTGGATAATTGGACTAAGGAAATTAGTTTAACACTAGAAAATAAACAGCAGCAGCGAGTGGCATGGAATATTCCCTGGTCGGATTTGCTGAAGGAAGGAAAACCATCACTGGAGCTGCAACACCAACTTAAGCCCGGAAATTCCTTCAAGCTGAAGCTTTGGATGAGCTTCTATTGGTACCTTAGACGATCTCAGCTTTTAAATGGGAATCTTCTTTCGAATTTTGCCCTAGAACTGGTGAAACTCCAGAGAAATCAACCAAAACTGTGGAATACTGATCTCCAAAACATGTGGCAGAGTTTGCCAAGATCTTTGAGGATTCTATTAAAAAGTCGGACGATATGCCTGCAACACAAAAAGGAGATGTTGTATGTGGCAGCCAAAAACCAACTGGAATTGGGCGCCAATAGCAACTGTAGCATGTGGGTGGTTAAGGAAAGCGAGGGTCACTGGTTAAGACTAGTGAATTTTTGTGATGAAAAGAGTTCTTTTTTCATTAGTACGTTATCACATGAAGGTTTATTTGGCTTGATAAATGTCCTTAACAATAAGACTAGACATTTTTGTGTGCTAAATGGTTTGAGTTTCTTTGAAGAAGACTCCGAAGCGTCAAAAATGGAAAGCCGTTGTCATTGGCAAATTAATGATTGCAGCTTTTTACCAGTGTTATTGTCTAAATTAATTGTTAATTACTAAAATTGGTAATCAAAATTAAAGTTTTTACTCGTGTATTGGTGAGAATATTTTTTAATAATTAAAAAAATAGCTTTTAAAAAAATAATAATTTATTTCCTATGTACAATTGTACTGTTCCTTAAACAAAGGCGAAAATTCAAAGGTAATTTTTTTAAGTGTATACTGTTACTCACCATTCGGGGTCAGGGATCGACTGCTCTTGTTGCTGCCCGCCCCTCCGCCGGCGTTCGCCCCCTTCTCGTACAAGCAACTACTGGAAGCGGCATGCAGACGCTGGGCGACGTATTGCTGGTACTGGGCAGCATGCTGCTGCTGCTGGTGTTGCTGCATGGTGGCAATGCTGTTGGTGCTGCCATAGCTCAGCAGCAATTTTGCCGAATTGCTGCCGGTGTTGACATTGCCGCCAAGTTTCGTGGGCACGGGCACATAGATGGTGGGTGGCTGATGTTGCTGCTGTTGCTGCTGCTGCTGTTGTCGGTGCAGACTGGTGGCCTCTTGCAGCGACATTACCGATATGGCCGATGGTGTCTGCCGTCCACTTAGTAGACAAGTGGGCGTGGCCGTGCGTAACGGCTGCTGCTGGTGTTGCTGTTGCAGACCGCCGGCAGATGTTGCTGATGTGCCGGTGCTTGTTGCTGTGACTGCCGCCGTGGCGGTGGCTCCATTGCTGGTCAGGGTGGTGCAGCTGAGGATCATGACGGGCGACTGGTCATGCAGATCAGGCAGCGATGAGGATATTGTGGTGCTGCTCGCAACGCTCTTGTTTAGTCGGTTGCTGCATGTTGCTGGCGTGTGACTTTTATTGTTGCTGCTTCCCTGGCAAATGTTGTTGCTGCTGCTGCTGTCGGCTTGCTGTTGCTGCTGTTGTTGCTGAGCGGCTAGTGTGCTGTAGGTGTCGGTGGATTTGCGCGTTTTGAAGAGACGCATACTATGTTGCTGTTTCTGTTGTTTCTGCAATTGGAAGAAAATTGTGGGTTAATTATCGGGAAAAGCGAAATTAAAGTAGAGCTCTTTTTGGCCCAAATTTGTCGGCAATCTCCATCTACATTCCCTATTTGTTCGCTGCTGTTGCTTTTTTCGTCCAACGGAGCGTATAATTAACGCAAATTGCAGCAAATTTTGAAGTGTTGCTGGTGCTGCTGCTGCCACAGCAACTTTAACAAATTGGCATGGCCAATGAATAACTATCGATTTCCTACTTTCTTGGCTTTGATATTATTGGAATGCTCCAGATAACAGTTCCAAGACGATGATTAATTCACAGCTCAATGGGGTTATTTACAGAGCGGCTATGATGAATTCACAGCTTGGCTGCTTATTTATAGAGTAGTTTATTGTCTATAAATAAATGCCCCAACTTCCCGCGCGTATCACCGGCTTATCAGCTGGGTGGCACTTCCCCGTGCGCTAATGGATCTGTCCCCTTATCGGTTCAATAAACTCATTAAAGGTGATTATCAGACAGCAATAAAAATAACCGAAAACATTATGTACATATGTACATACATGTGTGTAGTTTATATAATATTTGATCAGTCGCCGTCGCTTTTGTTTTTACCCACTGCTGTTATGACAATATTTGCTCAACATTTTTTCTGCCGATTAGTGTGGAAATCAAGGAAAGCCAACGCCTGGCGACGAAGGTCAGCAAACAGCTGTCGAGTGGGTGGCCGGGCGGGCATTGAACCACTCAACCGCAAAGCAACCACAACTGGAGATGGCCAATTCAACCAACTGCCTTTTACTTTTCAAATTAGCCAACATAGTCAAAGTTAATTTGATGTTTTACGGGCCTGCTACCCAGCTAGCCGGAGTTAGCCAAGTTAGCTAAGTTAGCCAGCTGCAATCGGCGCATCTTAAGGCCCTCGGTGCTGCTAATTGATGTGACATTTGCGTGTGCATCGGCAGCGGACGCATTTTGTACACAGAAAAACATCTTAGATTCTTTTAAATGTGGTTAAAACACCAGTATTCAGGTCGAAAAATAAATACACAGATTCTATTAGCGCGACAAGTAACTAAAGATGTGGTGCCATCTGTTGGTAAGATAAATTATCTATCTGACGTTAATGACCATATAATCCATATAAATTATTAAGGTTTATAGTATTACATAATATATATTCAGTTTCCAATTTAAATCCAAACTTGTCAAATTGACAAATGTGTTCTCAGCACTTCTATATATATATTTTTTTTGTGTGTAGTTCCTTTAAATGCACAGTGGTATCAAAGCACTATAAACTATAATTGCATGGCCATTAACGATAAGTGCTCAATAGCATAATTACTACAGACGTTTTGCAAATGGTGGGCGTGTAAGCAAGTTAGATACCTTATAAAAATTAATTGCTTCCTGCTTGAAAAGTTTTAAATTAAATTAATTATAAGAACCGTATCTTTCAGATTTAATTTTAATTAATTTTTTAATTTTGGCTTATATTTGCACTACAATTAAATAGTTTGTAAAGTCCATAAATATGGATACCTTTTAGTAAATTTATAGCCTTTTCAAAAAAAAAAAAATATTATACTAGACAATTTATTTAATAAATAATCGAATTTCTAATATTGAAAAGTAATGATTGGTTTGGTGAATTCAATTTTAATACCGCCTAATCATACTTAAATCCACTGTCACTGCGAGTTGGCTGAATCAAATGATTCTGCCTTTCCTCCGGCGCTTCTTTAGCTTCTTCCACTTGATGATGACCCCCGTCTATATGTGTATATCCCCCCTAAAAATATCCCCTCTCCGCCGTTTAAAGTATGCGCCAGCGCCAGTTCCTCCGGCTACTGTTCAGCAATAATTTTGCTAATTTTATCAGAAGCTTTGAGCCTTGTCTTGCTGATTTTTATAGACGCTTTTAAGCATCGGTCTGCGGTTTAGAACTGAACAATATGTTGTCGTAATTGGTCTGTGAGAGGTCATTGCCGTAAATTTCCTGTGTGTTGTCTAATTAATAGTGCATAATTTTAATGGCCAGAAGATGGAATCGGTTTCGGTTTTGAGAATCGTAGTCGGAGTCGGATGCACAGCCGGGGTCCGAGTCATAGTTTCTAGCCGCATTATGGAGTCCGATATCCAGGCAAATGGCCGTCTTGTTTATGGGGCGAAACCAGTTTCAAGGACGCGCCGCTGGCGCAATTCCAAGAACCTCACTTGGCTCATTACCGCATGACGATGATGTGGACTAGATGGAGTGGTATTGGCATCGGATCGGGATCCAAGGAGTGGGCAGCGAGAACGTGACTCTCTGTCCGCGGGACTGACGATTGCTAAACTATTTTTTAAACTGTCTTTCAGTCGGACAAGGACAAGGCTAAGCCGATGGCGTTTTTGCACTTATTTTATTTTACTTTGCCCCCTGCTCCGTCTGTTTATTTTTTTCTTAATAAGTAATAACAACATTTTCTCCTCATCCTTTTAGCCCACTCCGCTGGCGGAGCCGGCTGCCACTGCATAGTTGTAAAATTCCTGTAAACAAGCCGGGCTGCCACAGCTGTGGCATGCGGCATGTGGCAACTGCAACTGGCAGCACACACACACACACTCCAACGCACACTGATTCAAATGATCCCGCCAACAATTGAGGCAATGGATTTGCTCCATGGGTTTCCATAAAAATTAATCGGGAGTGTAGTGGTTGCTTAATCTGGGTGAACTTTTGTTAAGTTCATTTCCGTTCAAGGTGATGTTTCAAATGTATTTTGGGGTCCTGATTGCGAAAACTTATTTTTATTGATAAATATTTGTTTGTAAAATGTTTAGTAATATTAAAATATCTCCGAAGAAATTTACTCAATCACTCAGATCAAAATTAAATATATTGATTAGCTACATCTTCTTGTTTTGAAGCTTAGTATCTTTTAATCAACATTTTAAAATGTTTTAAGAAAAACAAATAATAAGTATTAATTTCTCACAATTTGTTGAATTTAAAAACAACTTTAAAGTACCGAAGCGGTATTGTTTTTGATAAATCGCTTTCAGATAAACAAAATTCTATCTATATTTCGGATTGGTATTTAAAAAAAGCATTTTCAACAAGATCCAGATTCAGAAGCAAACATGATTTTAATAGTTTCAGATACTTTAATAATAATAATAATTTAAGTATATTTAATTTCCGTAAACGTTTAAAAGCAACCTTACCCAGTATTTCATGAACTATATAAACACCCCACTTGGTGCCTTTTTCACCGGGCAACACAAGAGTTGTTACCTTTTGTTGCCACAAACTTTTTGAGTTATTTTTTCTGTGCATGCCTTACATATAGGAGCACACGTACATATATTTTCGATGTGGCCTATCTACCGTGCGCCTACATGGCCCAGTGTGTGTGCGAGTGAGTGTGTCTACTACTGGCAAGTCCGCATTCTTTTAAAGGTTGCCAAGTTGGCCTGGCCGAAACCAAGACGCAGTCGGAGTTGGAGTCGGAGTTTCGGGCCCAAGACGGAGCGGACCAGTTCGAACGAAACCTAAACCAAAACCGAAAACCAAAAACATTTGCCCAGCGGCTGCCTTGAATGGTGCGTCGGTGACTTTGGCGCATGCGTTCAGTTTTCATTTTCGTTTTAATTTGCTAAACTGCCTTCTTGGCAGCCCAAACAAAAAAGACGCAGAATCTTGTGTGCTTTGTCAGAATTTTTTAGCGATTTTCGGGCGCCAATTAAAGCTTTAAATGCTCCGCACGCCGAAATCAAAGTAGTATCGCGGCCAGAAGTGAGCCAGCCACTAGCAACCGGCAATTTTTTGTGCCGTGCATTGAAAAGTTGCTGACCTTCAGGTGGCACCTGTTTGCCCAGTGCAAGAAGATTATCAGAAACAGCCAGCCAGTGGTCGCTGTTCCAGCTAATTAAGCATATCAATATGATTATCCCCAAGTGTTGCTTCTGCTGTGACTCATCCGATGGTGGAAATGTGGCAGGAATGTTGCCGGCGTTGATGCCGCATCGCATGGCTATAAATAGTTAACCTAATCAAAATGCAGGCGTGTAAGCAAACCATTTGCATAGTTGTTGATGTGGATGTTGCTGTTGCTGTTGCTGTTGCTGTTGTCGTTGTTATGCTGTTGCTGTTGCTGTTGTCGTTGTTATGCTGTTGCTGTTGCTGCTGCTGCTGCCGTTGCTGTTGCATGTTGCTCGTTGGCAATTAACTTTGGCATGCGCAGACATTGGTCTAAATGTCAAGGTAAATTATGATGCATTCAGCTATTACGTCTAATAGTCCGAAATTCATGCACGTGTGCAACTATTTTTAGTTGTTGCTGTTGTTGCTCTTGCCGGCAATGACAGATCACTAAAACCTGCTGCAGCTCCACCTCCTCATCGCAATGTTGTTGTTGTTGCAGTCGTTTGATGCATGTCTTTGGCTGCGCCCTTTTCTACGCTAATTAAGCTGCGTCTTGGACACAGTCTCAGGCTCAGGCCCATTCCCAGTTTCAGTTCCAGTCCCAGTCCCAGAGTTTTATCTCCAAGGCCTTTACGATTGCCATCTGAAAAGATGAAGATGGGCCGGCGATCGCAGGGGGTGGCCAGGTGGGCAGGGGCAGCGCCCGCGGCGGTTGCAACATTTAATCATCACATTGCTGCAAAAATCGTATCATTAGGGTTCTTACGATTACGCGCTTTATTAAAAAAGATGCTGCAGCAGCAACAGTTGCACATGCAGCAATTGTTGCCGATTACAGGGTGTATTGCACCATGGTTGACATACCATTGTTTTGTTAGATCATAAGGGTAATATTTCTAAAAATAGTAAGTTATCTTTCACTTTGTTAAAACTGTATTGCAAGTGGGATATAACATAATATTATTATAATTTTGGTCAAAAGTGTGCAACGCAGTGAAGGAGACATCTCCGACCCTATAAAGTATATATATTCTTGATCAGGATCACCTCCTGAGTTGATATAGCCATGTCCGTCTGTCCGTCTGTCCGTCTGTCTGTCCGTCTGTCTGCCCGCCTGTCTGTTTCTACGCGAACTAGTCTCTCAGTTTTAAAGATATCGAATAGAAACTTTGCACACACCCTTCTTTCCTTTGCACGCAGTATATAAGTCGGAACGGCCGGGATCGGCCGACTATATCCTATAGCTGCCATATAACTGATTGATCGGAAATGCCATAACTCTGCTGTTTGTTAAGTTAGGAAGTTGGGACTTTCTACGGGTTTTCTATTTGGCCAATCAATCCGACGTACCAAATTTCATAAGAATCGGCCGACTATATCCTATAGCTGCCATATAACTGATTGATCGGAAATGCCATAACTTTAGTGTTTGTTAAGTTAGGAAGTTGGGATTTTCTCTGGGCTTTATTTTTGCCCAATCAATCCGACATACCAAATTTCATAAGGATCGGCCGACTATATCCTATAGCTGCCATATAACTGAACGATTGGAAGTGCCATAACTTTGGTATTTTTAAAGTTAGGAAGTTGGGATTTTTTATGAGTATTTAGAATGCATCATATGAATAATTTTGGAGAATATAATTTGCAGAATATTCTGCAAGGGTATTTCAACTTCGGATCCGCCCGAAGTTAGCTTTAATTTCTTGTTTTATAATAAATATGGTCTCAATCTTCGGCATACTTAAAGTTTTAATAAAAAATAGTTAGTAATTTATTTTTATTTATTTGATAATTATTTGTACTTTTGAGTATTAAATATATAGCTTTGACAGGTTCATTTTAATACTTGTACAAGTAATAAATAAATAATCTTATTTAAGCAATGGCTTAGAATTCATGAAAGAAACGTTTTGTTTTCATAAATATGTATATTTCGCTGCATTATAGGGCATTACAAGAACATCTAGACTTTTACTTTATTTATTTTTATTTTTATTTATTTTTATTTTTATTTATTTTTTATTCAATTTCGAAAATTTAATTTTTCTATCTTTTCTAAATTTCTTTCCATTGTACCTCGGATAATTATATATTTTGAGTCCCTTCTGTGGAAAATTGTTCGCACAGGCACAAACTGCAACATACTCATCTGCGCTTACATAAAACGAAAAGTGAAGCGAAAAAAAGCTGGCGGGAAATTCTAATCAATGCTATCAGCAACTTTGGTGCTGCTGATGTTGCTGCTGTTGCTGTTGTGCTGCTAACTGGTTGAAACTTTGTCGTCGCCGCAGCACGTACATGTAATTTTTTTAATTGCAGGCAACAATTTTGCAATTGGTCCACCGCAGCAGCAACGACGGTACACACAAAAAAGCGAAAGCTTCAATTTAATAAGCGTTGGATAAAAAATAACAAGTTCAAAAGTAAACACAATTCTTATGTACTTTGTAAAGTTAGTTTTATAGCAAAGATACTAAACTGTGTTCTACGGTGATATTTTTAAAATATATGCTATTTATTAAAAAGAAAATATAGGCAGAAAATCAAAATGAAGAAATTTGTAGTACAAAATATATAAGAAATTGTATGAAATGAATGCTAACATTTCACTTTTATAGTTTAAAGGCAAGTATGCCTTACTGAGAAATTTTGTATATTCACAACTTTTGAATGTATGCAACAATAGTTTATTTTCTGTGGCTATTATTTTCAGTGTAGCAGTACCAGCAACAGCAGGTTTGCAGTTATGATTTTGATGATGGGCACACACCCACAACAAGCTGAAAGTCCGAAAATAAACGTTCAATTATGGCCAGGGAACAACTGTTGCCTGTAAGCCAATACTTTCGCTGCTGTTGCTGCTGTGCACTGGCGCCAGCAGCATGTGTTGCTGCTGACAAGCAGTGACAGGACACCACATCCTTGCGGGCTTCGCCACTCGCAACACGACACCAGCAACATGTGATGCAATAAAAACGAGCAACAGCCAAGTGATGCTTCACTTAATCAGGTGTTGCGACTGATCCGCCACGACAATTACACACGAGTGCTGCCAATGTTGCTGCCAGCCAATGTCTCTGCTTGTAGCAATTATGCCTTGAACTTGTTCTGACTGCACAACAGCAACAGCAACAGCAACTGCATCGCTCTGAAATGACAATTTCATTTGGAGCCCAGTGAGCCTACTGACGAGGTTGTTCAACCCACCTGGCCATAGTTCCATGACTTGTCATTAGCTAATGCATGACGGCAGTGGAAAAGTAGAATGCGACTGAACCGCCTGTGAACCTCAATTAATTTAAATTTATTGCCATCGGCAAACGGAGTTCCTTAACCATCAACACCAAGTCAGGACAATAATGTTGCTTTGCCATCTGCATTTTCATCTGCCATCGCTTTTCATCGACCATTAGGAACCAACAAAAAATTCTACGGGTCGCTGATATAGTCGTGATCAAGAGTAACATTTTGTCATAAGAGCCGAACGTCGTGAACTATGGATCAGAATCAGAATCAACAACATTTTTGTCACTGGAAATATATACGGACCCAAATAAAGAAGTTGTGAATATTTGTTATCCGCTATGGAAAGCCCTGTGATCATCTTGCGGCATTCTAAAACAGAATGAACCATATATACATACATGCAAAGATTTGCGTTGGTCAAACCAATTTCATATATTTTTGCTGCTATTGTATCATAGCAACATACCAGCTTAATAAATGATTTAACCTACTCGAAAACAGTGATGTTTTAAGTACGCAAGCTCAATGAAGTAAAAGTGATTGAACAAAAGTAAATAAATGTTAATTTTCCCAGTATTTTCTTCAAATACACACTCAATAACAATCTTGATCTTCTAAAATGTTTAATAATTATTTATTTGTGTTATTATTTTAAGACTGGAGTTTATGTTTTCATTAAGCAAAACAAATCTTAACAGGGAATCCGAGTCATCTTTAAAGTTAACTCTGTCACATACGCTATAGAAAATATAAATTTTTGAACAGAAGCTTTATTTGTAGGAAAACTATTAAGAGAAATGAATGATATTTCTCTTTATATTTGATATGTTTGTCATTTTATTATCAATTAATTGATAATCTGGGCTCATTACATATTTTTACTACCTTTTAGATAACTATTCCAACTGCTCCTAAGTTTATTTAAAATTTATGTTTTTTAACTGGTGCTAACTCCCCAACAGCAACAGCAACGCTCTGAAATGACAATTTCATTTGAAGCCGAGGTTGTTCAACCCATTTGGAACCCATAGTTCCGTGGATAATGCATGAGTGCAGGCTGTGGAAAAGGAGTGCTTAGAATGCGACTGAACCGCCTGTGAACCTCAATTATGAGTGCACATGTGCAGTCGGGGAATGTGTTGCAAGTTGCAGCTGTGCTTTCGGCGATCCTCCTCAGTTCCCGAAGTGTGAAGTCCTAAGAAGACCCGGCTGAAAAGTGAAAGGTAAACAAGAGAGGCCAGAGACATTCCCCGCCATTATCCCTGCAGATTAGCAGATCCAAGTTTACTTTGTGTCTGATCTCTGTCAACATCTTTACGCCGATGGCCGCTGAGTGGGTCCAGGTTTATTGCGGCAATTCGGGCCCTCGGTTAGGAAACAAACACACTCGTAAATGTTGTCGCTCACTTTTGACACCTCAATGATTTTGTGTGTCAGGCAAACAACCACACACCAGTCGGCGACAAATTCCACGGCACTAAAACAATAAATACGTACGGGCTTTGTCACTTTTCACTTTTGTTCGGGCCGTATAAATGTGCTGCTCTTGTGGCAATAATTTATTGGACATTTTCTTTGATAGCTGCTCATTAGCTAAGAACACAAATCACTGGCAAAGGCTAACAAGCAAAAATAAGTCTCCAAAGACCGCAGGAACATCAACAACAAACCCAGCGGCAAAACACGCACCACTCGGGGCGAAAGCAATTTCCTTGGAAAATTGCTGCCTGCAATCTCTCAGGATGCTCGACAAGCCAAAGTTTTGCCTCCGAGAAGAGCGCTTCATCAATTTTTATATCGATGAAGACCCATTTGGTTGATAACTCCATTTGTGGCAAATGTTGCGCACGCGCGTTTTAGTTGCTCTGCCCGCTGATGATGTTGCTGTTGTTAATGTTGTTGCTCCTGTGCCGTTGCCGTTAGTAAATTTCGCGCGAAAAACTTGAAAGTTGCCTGAACTCAAACCAAAAAAAAAACTTCTTAAATCGCCCGTGATTTAATAAAGTAGCCACTGACATGGACGTAATAACGATTTCGGCTGGTTTTACTTGAAAAGTCCTATCAATAATGTTTTTTACTTGAAACAAGAATTTTTTGCTAAAAATGCTTGTTCACTTCAAAGGCTATGTTTATAAAATTAGCAACCTTAATGTTTATTAGTGTTCTTAAAAGGAGAACAGGAATTGTTAATAGCTATTCCTTTTAATACAGTGTTTTTTAAAGACCTGTATGCAAAATAACAACATTTATAAAATCTATTAATAGAGAGGGTCTTTAAAAAAAAGTGTAATTAAGAAAACATAAATTACATAAGAATGTATTTAATTCTTATTTACACGTATATAATCTATATTTTATGATAAAAAATTTTTCCAATTTTCTTAACCATGGAAAACTTTTAATTTAATAATAACACCAATATTTTTTTTGAGTGTGGCCAAGCAGATCTCGATGTTGATGTTGCTGCAGTTGCAAAAGGCAAACGCACGTGTTGCTATGCTCGCTATGAGGATGTTGCTGCCGTAACAGTTGCAATTGTTGTTGTCGCCGGACTGTCACTGCCCGTTTAGGCCAAACTTGGTAAATTGTTTTGTTGAGCACTGAACGTTGGCCTTTCTTTTCAGTCCGCTTATATGGCCAGCAGTTGCTGCTGTCTCCGAGTGAGAGTTGCATACTAATGCCGTCGAGTATTGTTTCAGCTTACTCTTTTTTTTTTTGCTGGCCAGCGATTTTAATTACCACATTGGGCAGCAAGGCTGAGAGGCAGGCGGGCAGACTCAGGCTCAGAGCATTGATTTGGCACAATTTACATATCAAAGCGAGCGAAGCAAACTTCCTGTTCCACACCCAAACACAGCAGCAACATCAACAACATCAACAGCAACATCAGAGCAGCCAGCAGCAACAGCCGAAGCAGATGTTTGCCATGGGTCAAGCCCGAGTTGTTGGCCATTTACAGCAGCCACTGACTTGGTTGTGATGATGATGCGACTGCTGCTGTGAGTCCATTGGCCCTCATGCTGTTTACTTGCACCACTTTTTGTTGCTTTGCTTTTTTCTGTTTGCCACATTACGTGTTTGTTGCTCCTCGCGTTGATGTTGCTCCTCGCATTGATGTTGCTGGTGTGCGAGTGCTCATTGCACTGGGCAGCTTCTTTCTGTGGGTATTAAAATTACTTGGCATGTAATTAGTTTGGCTTTTTTGTCGTCGCATCTTGTCGATCGCTGCGTGTGGCCCCCTCCGAAAAACGTTTCCCAGTGATGGATGCCAATGCCACTTTGTCTTCGACCGTTGTTGCAGCTGAAGGTGTTATTTTTATGGCTTTATAATGTGAGGCAGCCGGGCTCTTCCTTGGCTCTTGCCCCGTTACGTGGCATGTCAATCACCTGGACATGGCTTTGTAATTTGCACAATGGCCAGAAGTGAAAAGAAGCCGACCTGAAAGATACGGAATGTCTTAACGAGAACGAAAGCCTGGCCATGGATCGATACTGATCTAGAGATTGGGTGAAATTCCACAGAATCGTATTATTTTAGTAGGACAGGGATCTCACAGAGAAAAGCTGACAAAAAAACAATATTTGACAAGGTAGCAAACGAAGTTATTCTTTTTTCTGTAATCATAATGCATTTTGATGGGTTCTCTGTGTAAAATAGAGAAGCTTTTCCTGGAAAGAATAAATAAAAGCTACGAGCTCCAACTCATAATAGTTAAAAAGTTATTAAAAAGATCTTAAAGGATTTTAAATATCGCATAGGGTAGCTTTTAGCAAAACAAATATTGGATGATAAAGTAAGAAATAGTTAAAAAAAATACTGTAATTTCTTTAAGAAAATAGTACACAACAAATAATGCCTGAATATGCAAAGCCATCAATATGTTTCCAACACAATTTACGATTTCTTAAAAAACAAATAAAAGAGTTAGATACTCGTATATCTCTAAAAATATTATGGTTCCTTAGCAATGCAAATCTGCGGTAAAAGAAATCATATAATTCTGTTTTACAATCTTTCCGCCTGAAAGAACATTCATCGGAGAAAGTAAGGCCAGGCAAAATCCAAATGAAGATAATTCTCGGTCTAGCTTGAAGCATTTTGTGGATACTAAACCATCATTAGTGGCAGCAATCGCTTTGGATTTGCCTGTGCAATCGTTATTCGTTCTCAGTTCGGTTCTTCTGTCCATCGTCCATCAACAATTTGAGGCTTCGATCCGTACCCATTCTCTCGTTTTATGGCACATTCTCCGGCACATACTGAGGTTTGGTCTGGTCTCGTTGTTTCCGTTTGTGCCACTTGTGTCCAGTTGAGTTGAAAATTATTGTGATTATGGTAAACTTGTTGCTCTCACTGCTGCTGTTGATCCCCAGCTGCGCACCTGTTGCTTTTGTGGTTCAGATTCCTTTGCAGTTTCGCTGTTTGCATATATGCACACATGCTGTTTTATGGCCGCAGTTTTCATTGTTAGACTCGTTTGGCCGCTTAATTGCCGCCTTGGATTCCGATTTGAATTTGAGTTCTGTTTGCTCAGCTCTTTGGCACCGCTTAGCTAAGCACTTGGGATGTGCAGCTGCAGCTCCAGCCGCTGGAATTCTAAGAGGCGTGACTAATCAATCGAGGGCCTTGGCTCTTCCCCTGTAAATCGAGAAATCATGCCCGACTTACTCAATATTTTCGTGTCGATTTATGAGCCTAACTTTTCCCTTGATTGGCACTCCAATGTCGAATTCATCACTGGCCCCATCTTTAGTCATTTTTTTCATTTTTGGGCCTATGGATCCGACGCGCCCTAGTCGAAATGCAGAGGCGTCGGAGAAGGGGGAATTGCGTGCCACCAAAATATTTGTTTGATCTGGCATTGCACTTGAGTGGGGGCAAAACTCAAATGAGTAGTCCCAAAAAAGAAATACCAACAATCAGAGATGAATGTGAACAGGGAAAAACCGAAATTGTTAATCAACAAATATGTTAGATTATGATTTATTTCCGCGCGGTAAAATATAAATTACTTCTTTTTATAAACAGACAACATTTTTAGTTTAAAAGAGCATACAAAATATAACAATATAAATCTTGAAAATATGTCGAAAAAGACGCTTATATTATTAAATAAAAGAGACTGATACTTTCAGCAGCATTAAAATTTGAGAGAATTAAAGATCCTAAAAAATCTTTATATATTAAAACAAAAATAATTGAATAATTTTTCACTATTTTCTTAAATTACTTCTATATTAATCAAGTAAATTCCGAACATCTGGTATAAGTCGATAATCTATACAATATGGATGCATAGATGTAGGATGCCATTCCTACTCAAATGCATTCTCTATCCCAACTTCATGCAACTGCTAGATAAATCTCTTACATAAAGTGCGCCCAGACATTCAAGTATCTCTTTTTTTCGTCCCACATCAGAGCTTCCAAAATTTGATGCTAATAAACAACGTTTTCGGCTCCGGCAAGACTTTCCCAAAAAACCAACTTGTATCTGACCTTCAAATTCAGTTACTCTTGATGTTGCTGTCGTGTCTGCTGCGTGTTGTTGCTGCTGCTGCTACTGCTCACGCCCAGCTAACGAAAATAAAAAAAGTGGCTGCCATTTCACTCAGCCAAGTTTGAAGTCGAAGTTGAAGTTGAGTTCTTCACGACAGACGTGCAATCCATCAAAGTTGTGGCTACCACCCCGCAGCAAGCACAGCAACATGGCGAAAAAGCATAATACATAATAATATTTGTGCAAAGTGTTAAGGCAACAAAACAGCAGACAGTAGCAGACATAGTCAGACAGCCAGGAGGAGCAACCCAGTAGCAGCAGCAGCAGCAGTAGTAGAACATCTAAACAACAGGTATCCAGGGGCTGGATGGGGGGCAGGATCAGTCGCAAGGCCCGAGGAACTCTTTAGGAGGAGGAGACGACGACAACGTTTTGTTTTAATTTACTCGACGCCGCCAACAACGACATTGTTGTTGCTGCTGCTGTTGCTGCTGCGGTTGATGTTGCTGCTACTGCCGTTGCTGTTGCTGTTGGGTTTCCTGTTTAGATAGCTTTTTGTGATTTTATGCGATACACCTTCCATGTACAACTGTTAGGCAGGGAAGTCAGGGGCTAGTCCACTTTGATGTACGTACACTTTGAAATGTTGTTGATGAGTACGCGAGATTTTTAAAAGATTGCAACGGCAGCGACGGCGGCAGATGAAGCTGCGACTGCGACTGCAACGGCGACTCTGTTGGCTTATATAATAAATTTTAATGCACGCCCGCCCTGGACATTCCGGACAGATGGATGGACGTGGTCCGGATAGAGCTGCCAGCTTACAAACTGGCTCACAGTGACTTTAAAGTGAGTGAATGTGGTACTTGCACGGATTATAAATCATGAAAAACTAAACTTTATAAATTAAAAGAAAATGGGTTAACTTTAAAGATTTAAAAGCCTCAGCTACTTTACAACTTTATAAAATTATTTAAATATTTTTTTTAAAGCTGTTAAACCAACTTATTAAAATAGTTAAATAGTTTATGACTCCACTGTGCAGCATCTGTGTCAAAACCGAGCTTATCTTCGCCCAATGTCGGCTGCCAGTTTGCCGGTGTTTTGGTCTTTCACTCTGTGCGGATATATGTGTTTGTCTTGTGTTAGGCTGACACTTGGTTAACCAACTAAGAGATAATCATTAAGTTGGCGTAATTTATGTAGAACCAGCGGCGGTTGACGGCCAAAACAAAAGACTTAGGACACGAACTTGACGAGTAAAACGTCAAGCATGCAACAAAGTAAGCCAAAGTTAAACTGGAGAATTATATCAATTAGGTAAAGGCCAGAATGGAGATCAAAGCGAGAGGGCAGGAGCAAAGAAGACGGCAATTTTGGGGGCTGGTCCGGGCGACGCCCCAAAAAGACCAAGTCACTGCCAACTGGCGACTGCCAACGGCAATTATAGAGCATAAAACATCGATAATCATAATAATTAAGGATGACTGGGCAGAAAAGAGGCCTCAGGAGCTGGCTGTGACAACGCACAGTAGCCAGCAGATTACAGACTCCGATGGAGATAAAACCCCTGCCGATGCCGAGGATGATGCATCAAGTTGATGCTGTTGTTGCTGCTTTTGCTGCTGCTGCTGCCACTGCACATAAATTGTTAATTAAGGCCTATTTAGGCGTTTTGGAGCCCGAAATGTTTATTCTATGGCGTTGAATTCTTTACCCACTACCGTGATTTGTGCATTTAGAAAGTATTCTGCCTCCTCTTTCCCCAGCCATTGTATGGGAAAGTCGCTCAACTGGAAAAGAACCAACTATAGAACCCAGTGAATAAGGCATTCCTTTCATAGCTCTCAATCAAGAATCGTTGCTGGCCAGAAAATTGAAAGCTTGTGACTGGGGAATCTATAAATTTCAATGCTTTCAAAAGGCTTATTTTTGTTCGAGACCAAAACAAAGCAGGGAGACCCAAAAATAAGTCGCAGAAACTGTAACAAATTATTTATGAACTTCGGAGCACTGTTTACCAGCCTTTTGTTAGCTCAAAAGACTTGCCTTCGATAAATAATTCAGTTTGTTTTCTTTGGGAATTAGCAAAACCGACAATCTAACAACAATTGGCAATTTGCTTTGAATTGTGTTGACACAATAATGGAAACTGATATTGAAGTGCGAAACTCAGAGAACCCCGAAATAAAGACGATGGATGTGCGAAGTTTGGCTGCAGGCCAGAGATAAATATCTAATTAAACATCGCTAATGAGCCGCACTACATAGTTGTGGCAAATGAGTTCAGTTTTTGGATGCAAGTGATTCATGAGATTGGGGTAAGAGTAAACCAACAGAAAACAATAAACTTGACCCAAAAACCTCGTGAATCACTTTTCTTTTGGCTTTAAAAGCCAAAACCATAAAAAGCAAAGTCTTAAATATATGACTAAGAAAAAATAAGAGACAAAAACGGTTCGGGTAAAGAAATAAATGCCCAAATTTGCGAATGATTTATTCCTTACAAAAACACCGCCAAGATCCTTGGAACTCGGCCCTTAAAATCCTCATTTTATAACCCATTAAAGGCATGATCGCAAACGTTACTGAAGCAAAACAAAAAGCCAGTTTCAGTTTCACTTTGGCACCCATTTTCATGCATGAATTGCTAGGGAAAATAAACCACAATTTCAGTAATTTTCTTTTTGCGTTTGTACAATTTTATTTTCTCAGATTTTCACTTTTCCCTGCAACAAAATGTTTGACATTTTTGTCATTCGTGAAGGTTTCTCCGAAGTTTTGATTAAGAAAACCCAAACTGGTTGTGCAGTTAAGCAAAACCATAAAACGCAGCAGAATTAAAACTGATCGGTTTGTTGTGGTGGAAAGGTGCATAAAGATCTTGAACAAAACGCTCATAACTGGAGCATGAATGTTGATCTATCGGGGTTTTATTGTGATATTTTTGAATTTTTTTGGGTGCCAATCTATTGACCAGACTAATGATCATCGACCCTAAACAGAAACGTTTATTTGGGCAGTTTTGTTGTTCGACAAATACCTCGAGTTGTTAAATATTTTTATGAGTTAGCACTTACCACTTAATGGGTTTCCAGTGATGACTCCGGTGTTAGAAGTGAGCTGTCCAGAATCTGCAAGAAAAGGAGACTCCAATTAGATTTTCCAAATCGATTTTCGAAGCCCACTTCCTGTGGGCAGCGGCAAAGACACTGGCGACAGCCCCAAAGGCACATAAATCAGCAAACTTCATTAACACGACTGCCAAAATCTACGAATATAAATCTAAGCTGCAAGTGCAACTGCAACTGAAACTGCAACAGCAACGTGCAACGTGCAACCTGTTGCTGCTGCCTATACTCAGTACGTGACCGTTCGGTCCAGGAATAAATAACTCAATTTGGGATCGGCAAAAAAGTGTTAACTTGAAATCTGGCAATAAATCAATGGCCTGGGGACCCGTTGAAGGCAGCTTGTGATTAGCACCCCGATGGCTTATCTACTGCGAAAGTAATTCTCCCCTCGCGATTCCGGAAGAGTTCTTTTCAATAATCAGCGGGCACCGAGAAGTCCCAAAAAAAATGAAACGAAGCGAGAAAACCCGAAACGGGATTGGGCAGCCGTCACTTGGCCTGACAGGCAATAACTTTGGCAATCTGTTTTTCGACCGCTTTTTTGTGGCCAAAAGCGTTGAGTTGTTTATTATAAATATTACACAGTCGCGGCAATTTTGCATGCTTCACGCTTGTCTCTCCCGCAGATCTCAATCAAGATCTCCAATCAAATTAAATTGAAATTAGGCTGTGATCCGTTTTGACACTACTTTAAATTAAATTATCTTGGTTTAAATTGTAAAATTAATTGCCAAAAGGTTGGGCATATTACAACCTAAGGCAAAAACCTGTGGTGATTTGATTCTGGGTCTGACTACAGTTCATTTTGAACAGTTCTTAAATCCAACCGGTTCTGATATGATTATTATGCTCCAACCGGTTTGCAAGGCAAACATTTTTAATTTTATTCGGTTTTATTTTGCATTTCTCGTTTACTTTTTGTAAAAATATTTCGTTGGATTTCTGTTCATTTTCGTTGTATGGATTTTTACATTTTAAACGTATTTGACACACATGCCGCGTTTTTGCCCATCTTGATTTAACTGTAAAACTCCAGTTTATTTGGGTGAAGCTTCCGATACAATTTTGGTTTGTATTTTGTTTTCGCTTGGCTTTGGCTTCGTTTACATAAGGTTGGCATGAAATTAACTCCGATACGGTCAGAGATAATGAACTTTTGTCTATGGGGGGATTTATTAGGATTGTTTTCCATCTCAATCAGTGGTTTTTGTGGTCTTTGTGCCAAAAGCTTGTTGTATTATCATTAAAATGGCACTAATGTGAATAGCTTTCTTAACCATCTGCGGTTATACTTCAGAAGCCTCAGCCGTATCCAAGATTGTTTCACTTCCTTCTCATTCGATTGTGTCTTCCGCATATGAAGAAAAGAAATTATGCTTACCGCAACTGAAAACGGCCCACACTCAAAACAGTTTAATTTATTACCCCGGAAAACTCAAGGTTAACTCCACTTGACGTCTTTTCCTCAATGACGCTGCTTTTCCCCACCAACTTGCCCAGTTTTTCCACTGCACTCCAATCATTTCCCATGCGAAAACATTGCGAAAAACACACAAAACAAAGGAAAATCATTAAAATCTCAAACATACGAATGTGCAACTGTTGGGCAAAAACGGAGAGAAAGATATATATATATAGCCATATATAACAGAGAGAAAGAAGAGGCAGCATCTGCGACTGCGTTAATTATGTGCATTTAATGCTTTAATTAATGTTTTCTATTGAGAGATGAGACAGCGTCGATGCAGTGAAAGTTATAAACACTTAACGGCAATGAAAGAGTGAAATATTTTGCCCGTAAATAATGTAATTCAAATGTTAATTGATAAACTCGCTAACTTGTTGTGCGTGTGTTTTTGAGTGGGCAGTGGCCAAAAAATTTGATTACGGTCTGAAATTGAAATTGAAGCGGGTGAAATTTTAAACTCATTGAGATTATCGTGGGATGCACCAGAAATGGGATCTTTATGGTTAAATGGACTGAAGAAAGTAATCTCTGCGCACTGAAAATCTTTCCAAATTTGGAAAGACTTTAAAATGAGAGCAACACTTAAAGCGATTTAATTGTTAATTGCTTATGAACTGTAAAAAGTAGAGAATATATTAGAACTTCAAAATTCTTTCCATTAACATATCTTTGAAATATTGTTAATCCCAAAACCCCATTATTAGCTGCAAAATTGATTTCGAGATGGCTATCAAATAGATATAAAGGCAGATATAAAGGCAGATTTAAAGGCAGATATAAATAGCTCGCATCGGCAATGAAACGGTAGTTTTGGATGAAGACTTTTGTCTAGGAGGAGTATAATATAAATATTGTATGTGATTATAAATCAATCCAATTTATGGTTTTGTTTCCATACAAATATCAACCGATAGACGGCCAGGGCCAGCCACTAATTTAAGCTGATGTTTTATTTATGAACTCGGTTCTGAAAAGCGTTGACACGCAGAACCCCAAGAAAATAGACGGTTTGCTCTAAGGTTTATCTGGCTGTAACAATGGGATATCTTTGGGCCGTTGCCGCAGATACGTATTGCTGTAGCCATTCGGCACCTGCTTATTAGTTTCTGGTCCCATTATCCACACAGGCAGATAAAGACGGAAAGAAATTTGCAATTTTAATGACGTTCGGTAAGGTTTTGCCGAACCGCAACCTTATATAACCCGGCGAGTGCGAAAAGAAACCTCTCCGCCGCCCTGGCGGAGTTAGCTCATAATGGCAGCGCACAGTTTATGGCCCAAACTAAACGTGCACTTGGCTCGAATCGGCTCTCAAGTCGCCAGTCGCGGCTTTTGCTTTTCCTCGGCCATAAACCGAGAAACAAGAAATTTCAATTTCAAATTTAAAGCAGCCTCTAACTTTCGCTTTCCTCCTCAAGGAGATGGCGAGATTTCTCGTTTCTCGCCGAGAATTCCTGCACTGCAGTTACCACATTTTCCGACTTGGGCAATTCCAATTAGCGGATAGGCCGCAGCAATCCACACAAACAATAAATCAAAATCTAATAAAAATAATACGAAAAATTTGTTGCATGTGCTAATGTTTCTGTTGCTGTTGCACTAATGCAACCGGTTGCAGCCCAGCCAAAAACAAAAAAAAATAACAACTAAAACCGAAAAACAAAAAATAGAAAAAGAAACCCCAAACGAAACCCCCAAAACAAAACTGCAAACGACAACCAGACGACGACTTTCCATTTTCAAATGTGTTTGGGAGTGTGTGTCTATATTTCGCTGGGTCTGCAGCCTTCGGGTGGCCAAAAGATACGCCGGCAACTGACCACTGCAACAGCAACAACAGCAGCAACAGCAGCAACACCAACAGCAGCAACATCGCAGCATCGACATCGACACAACAGCAACAACTTTTCATTTCGTTTTTCACGCGGCGCATGCCAAAAAAAAAGAAGCAACCAAACTGCAAAGCTAGCTAAAGATTATGATAGAGAATCGAATAGGAGAAATCGGTATAAGAACTTTGTCATTTGGTTGGTTACTTCATACCCCCGATATGCAACTCTAACTCCAACTAAATACACTTAATATTATCAATGGTTTGTTTTGACAACCTATCCACTTTCCACATACAAAATAGACAACTCAACTTAGAATTCAGCATTCATAGAACTTTTTTAACGTTGTCTTAAACATTGGTAGTTTTTATCTTAACATGAACCTTTCTCTTCAAGCTTTAATTGTTCGTTTATCATGGCCTTCTAGGCCAAAGTCTTATTTTTAGTATGATAATAAACCAAATGTTTATTTTTTAACGTTCAAATCATTTTTCTTTTTATATAAAAAAACTTTAATTTAAAAGTGATCAGTTTTATTACTTTTATTATATGTACATTTGAACTTTTACCTTTATTGTAAAACTTATTAAAGCTGAAATGTGAAAATTAAGCTTATAGTCGACCAAAGCCATTTATTACTACATTTATACACCCGACTGTTTGCAAATAAAAATGTATTGATAGTCGGTTATTGATCAATAAAAAGTCACAAAAGTCATTACTGATCAAAGCCTTAATTGAAAATATGAAGACAGACTTTTGGAGTGAAAGACAGGTCTATCAATAACTTTTTATTTGCGGGGGTATAAACGTTTTGTATATTTCCTCATTTCTGAAGTTTAGTGTTTTTATTTCCCAATCATTTTCATGTCAAGAAAGCGTAGACACACTTCGACTTTAAGACTGGTCTATTGATGTTTTTGGAAAAGTGCAAAACGACGAGGCAACTTGGGCAATGTCTGAGCTCTGTCTACGCAGCTGGATGTCTCTTTGCCCCTCCGTGCCCCACTCCCCAAAACTCTGGGGAGTTGTAGTCAAAGTTGTGTGGCAAGTGGCTGGCTGTGTTGACAATTTTCAAGCTCTGTGGCTGCCACAGTTGACCGGTCTTTGCCTTTCGTGTTGGCAAATAAAAACGAAGAAGTTGCCACTAAGTTGTGGCCACAACTACTGCTGTCCCTCTTACCCAGCCAGTGGGTTATTAGTGGGCGCAATTTAAGTATATTGCACTTGTTGCTTTTGCTTTCCACTCACACTCAATAATAATTGTTCAATGCCTTTTTTGGGCAAAAGCAGCGGAAATGTTGCTGTTGTGTCGTTGTTGCCACTGCAATTGCAATTGCTGCTGCTGATTGTGCACTTGCCATAGAGAAACGCCGACGACAGGTTGTAGCTTTGGATTTGTTAATAGTTTTGACCGCCGTAGCGGTTGTTCTGCGTTTGAAAACGGAAGCAAGGCCCAAACAAAAAATGAAAATAAAAAACAAGAAAGGAAAGCTAACTTCGGGCGGAGCCGAAGTTGATATACCCTTGCAGAATACTCTGTAACTTATATTCTCCAAAATTATTCATATAATGCATTCTTAATACTCATAAAAAATCCCAACTTCCTAACTTTAAGAACACCAAAGTTATGACATTTCCAATCGTTCAGTTATATGGCAGCTATAAGATATAGTCGGCCGATCCTTTTGAAATTTGGTAGGTCGGATTAATTGGCCAAAAATAAAACCCATAGAAAATCCCAACTTTCTAAATTTACAAACACCAATGTTATGGCATTTCCGATCAATCAGTTATATGGCAGCTATAGGATATAGTCGGCCGATCCTTATGAAATTTGGTGAGTCGGATTGATTGGCCAAATATAAAACCCATAGAAAATCTCAACTTCCTAACTTTACAAACACGAAAGTTATGGCATTTCCGATCAATCAGTTATATGGCAGCTATAGGATATAGTCGGCCGATCCTTATGAAATTTGGTGAGTCGGATTGATTGGCCAAATATAAAACCCATAGAAAATCTCAACTTCCTAACTTTACAAACACGAAAGTTATGGCATTTCCGATCAATCAGTTATATGGCAGCTATAGGATATAGTCGGCCGATCCCGGCCGTTCCGACTTATATACTGCGTGCAAAGGAAAGAAGGGTGTGTGCAAAGTTTCAATTCGATAGCTTTAAAACTGAGAGACTAGTTTGCGTAGAAACAGACAGACGGACAGACGGACAGACGGACAGACGGACAGACAGACGGACAGACGGACAGACGGACAGACGGACATGGCTATATCAACTCAGGAGGTGATCCTGATCAAGAATATATATACTTTATAGGGTCGGAGACGTCTCCTTCACTGCGTTGCACACTTTTGACCAAAATTATAATACCCTCTGCAAGGGTATAATAAACACTACACAAAACACATAGCCAAAGCCAAAGCCGCCAAAGTTGCTGTCGATGGATGACTCAAGCATAAAATTCTAAAGGGTCTTTACACTTTGTCCGCGGGTCTTTGATTATGCGAACCAACGCGAGTCGTGAATGTACTTCCGTTGAAGTCGACTTTGTCTGATCTTTCCTATACATATATCCGACTCTTTAATGTTCGAAAGAGGAGGAGGAAGTCTAAGTGCAGCGGAAGCTGGTTAGGTGTTGAGTTTGTTGAAGCCAGACCATTAAACAGCCAAACAAAATCCCCTGAAAATATAAGTTATCCAAAGCGATTGCAAGCTTTCCATAAATCTTCTTCACATAAAAATATCAATTAAAGTCGGGACGACAGGGTTTAATGATGTTCTACCTGCATATTGCCTTTGGCTTAATATATATGAGAGTTCTTGTTTATTCAATCATTTATCATGACAGAGAGACGCGTGGGCAAACAGGTGAAGAAACAAACAAAGTAACATAATTCTTATTCTTACACTCAACAAAAGCACATAATTGGAATAGAATATTATAAATTGGAAAATTAAAAATATAAAAAAATGTTCAGTTTAAAATGCAGACATATGTTAAACCCTATTATAACAAATATAGCAATATTTATAAAATTTTCCGCTTAAGATCCCAAAAGATGACATTAAATGTGTTTGCTTCCCTTTTGATTTAAAACATTTAAATGACCTTAGACCAAGATTTTAAAGATAATTAATGTACAATAGATATTTTTTCCGTGTACCTCCTAGGGTTAAGTGCAGTATTTTGACCCCACCAGTATTAACTAATTAACCGTTAACATTACGACCAACACCAACTACCATTTTCAAGCTGCAGACAAATTTCCTTATGAGCTGTCCAAGTCTGACAAGTTGACGCCTTGGAAATTGTCAACGTCATCTAAGCCAAGCTAATGTTTATTGCCGCTGCTGTGGGGCATATTTTTGTACCGTTTGTAAACTGTCATATTTCTTGTGGCAGCCCCAGCAACCGAAGCAGTTAATTTGTTATTATTTTGACATTAATTTGTTGATGATTTTTGAATGGGTTTTTGCTGCCGCCGTTCGACTCTGAATAATTTATTCAGATATTTAAATAACAAAACTGGAAATTCTATTTCCCCGGGGTAAAAATGAGCTGGAAAGCAATAAATGAAACGAAATGTTTTTGGGGAAAAAGTTTAAAACGTCTGAACGAAATACCACATACATAAATTTAAAGCGAAAATGAAATTTGTTGTCTAGTTTTTGATTTTCAATTAAGTTTGAAAGTTAAAAAACTTTATTGTTGGCTGCATTTAAGTACGAAACTCACTTGATATATATATATACATAATATAATTTATTAACTTCCATTTAAATTAATAAATTTTAAAATTGTAATATAAATACATAAACAAATTTATATAAGCAAGATATTTTGTTTAAAATAAACAGTTAGCAATATAAAATATCAACAAAACAGGCGATCAAATTCTTGTATGCAATTTATTACGAATGCCAGAATTTTAAAAAAATGGCGGAAAAAAAGGAAATAAATAGTTTTACTTTACGTATTTTATTTTTGCTCACGTTCACCTGCCGAAGGTTAACACAAATTATGCAAAAGGTTACGAATTAATGTACGGCCAACTATTTTCAACGTTGCAGCAAATATTCACGCAATTTCCTGTTTCAGTTGCCAGCTGGCCAAAAAATGCGACCATTTTGTGTGGCATGCGACAGCGAACGTTTTCGTTTTACCAACGAGAAATATTTCTGGCTAATTATGCCACTCGCTATCATTAACACATTTCTTAGTCATCATTCTTGGCCAGTCTTCCCCCGGCTCTCTTTGTGCTGACCCAATTTTCCTGACAAACAAAATAACAGTAGCTGTCCACTGTCCACTGTCCATTGTCCATTGTGTCCACTATGCAACTGAATCGAGGCGACTTTTACCCGCGGATTGAAATTAACATTTTTTGCTGGATTTCTTCAAGCTGCTGACAGTCGCAAGTTGCCAATTGCCATTGCAACTGCAACTGCAATTGCCTCTTGCGAAGTGGTCGAGCATAGCAATTAAATGTGAGATTAATTTGTGGATCAGCCACTTGTTGATGCCCAGCGGCGTTTGGCGGAAAATGCAAGTGGAAAAAAGCTTGTGGCGCGGAAAAAGAGGGTGTTAAAATGGGTTAAAATGAAAATTGGATTGCGTTCGGTGGAAAATGAGTTCAGGTGGAATGCTTATGGCGAAAAAGTAAAATTGAAAAACTACTGAAACCCACTTGTAACATAAAACTAATTAATTACTAAACTGGAATATGAGTAAAAACCTGTTAAAAAACTTTATTTTGCCAGAATATGCAATATAAACCACACAGTTATTAAAAACTCTAAATTAGTATATCATTTAAATAATTTACGTATAACTTTCCACAAAATATAATTGTGTTGTCTTTTTGTAGTCTGATCTGTCCTGTTTTTTAAATTGGGGGTTTGCTCTAATGCCAAAGAAAGGCGTCTTGCCATTTGACAAACTCACCCAAGTACTTTCAACGGAAACGATTAAAGAAAATGGAAATGGCGGAGGAAAACCGCGTTCACCTTTGGCCAGAAAAACGCCCCAATCGACTTGCACCGGGGAAAAGCGAAGGCCAGGAAAAAGTGTCGCCAAGTGTCGCTCATTGTCTGGTTCGACACGTTAACCGCGGGTTCACACGCTTTTTATGGGGACCACATTAACGTGGCCAACAAATGTTGCCAAACATTTCTTGCGCTGCGCATTCGGCAGATCATCATCATCATTATCTTCATCAGAAGCAGCAGGCGGCAATTAAAACGCGCGCGAAAGTAAAACGTTTTACAGTTAACAAAAGAAAAAAAATAAAGAAAAGATAAAAAGATGAAGAAGTAGCAAGACTTGGACTTAAAAAAGTAACAACAAATTGCATATATTTAAAAGTCATCAACAAATGGTTTTTATTGCACTCATTACCTCAGTCTCTCGCTTTTGGTTTGCTTTCGCTGGTCTGAACAAAACCAATTTTCGTGCTGCATTTGCCAAATGAAATTGAGTGAAAATTAATACGTTTTTGGTTTATCAATTATGTGCAATTAAATGCAAAACAGTACGTAATAGCCGCATGGCCGGTACTCCGCCCCAATCTCAATTAATCTCCCGTCCGCCAGACGAGATATGAAATATTGAACAGTGTCAAGGCTTTAATTACTTTATTACCCGAGATTCCGCAAGCTGAAAAATGAAAGAAAAAAAAACAGGATCGAAGGCGGTGGCCTTAGCGGTATTTTGACTTAAGGGGCCGACAAAAAATTAACCAAAAGACAAATCGCTTACGCCCTCTCTTCCATTTTTGATGTTCGGGCTTCTTCCTTCGGGAGGCCGACATAACAATTTAGTGTAACGATATCTGTACAGCATATAGGTACATAAATATGGGAGAGACATATGCACATGAAAAATAATTTAATTTATAACAAAGCTCAGTTGCAGGACATGCACAGTGGAGCCCAGTTGCAAAAACTGAAAAGCATCACCTAAAAACCATTATAAAATCCACAATTTTAAGGTATTCAGTTTGAAAAGTGCAAATTTAATAAGGAATTAACATGTTTAGTTGACGAAAATAACATTTTACATTATTTTTAATAGATCCTTAAAATATCCCTTTTTAGAAATAGTTAATTATTTTGCAAACTGATTCCATCGGTTCTAAAGGCCAAAATAGAACCTTAAGTAATTTTTAAATTATATTAAATAGAAAAGGAAATAACAAATGTAAGATCCATAAAGCAAATAAAATTTAAAGAATTAAATAAAAACTGAATTGTGAAACTTCAGAAAAGAGTAATCTAACGATGAAATTTTCTCTATTTAAAATACTTATCCAACAATTATATGACATGCTTTCTTAATGTTACAAAACCCTCATTCTCTTAAGCATCTCAAGAATTTTCAAACCCATTCCCAAGGCTTTGGCTCCACTGTCTCGCGTTTCAATGCGAAATTTGACGATGGCCACACAACAAATAAGCTGGAGTATCTGGACAGAAGGCAGCCGAAACCGGAGGCCACACACAAGAGGCGGATCCGAAAACCCCGAAATGGAGCCCGAAAAAAAATGAGAATTAATATGAAATGCTGGCAGCAGAAAAACTGAGGCTCAGCTGTCAGGCTTGGTCAATGGAAAATTAATTAAAAACCCTGCCCCATACGCCGGACGAGGAAAGTAACTAGAGAAATGGCTCATTACAATGATTACGAATATGAGTACGAATGGGGAAACGAGTGAGTCAGGCTACGTGCATTGCATATCGGAGTGGAGAAGGCCTAGAACAAGTCCCACCAATTGATTGCCGAGAGTGGAGCATGGAGAATTGACCCACTGTGGCCGAGACGGCTATGGAGAATTGTTATAACTGCGCTTTGCTCGGCTAACTGTGGCAAGACCTCAATCCAGATACAAAACGCCGCTTGGCACGCTCGCAGTTCTCGCTTCTCGCTTCTCCATTCTCGATTCTCGACTCTCAATTCTCCAGCTTCGATTACCGGCGATTCGATTTGTTCAAAAGGCCCCGAAAAGGCAAAGCGGCCAAGTGGCCAGTTGGCCAATTTGCTTAATTACTGTAACGCTTATCAAGTGAGAGTTTCAATTTGTTTTGGCGGGGAAAGTTGCCAGTCAATGAACGGAAAATGCCTTCTAGGAGAATTCAAACAGGGGAAAAACCACAAAGAACCCAGCATAATAAACTCTGATTCATATTTAATAATGAGCAGGCACAAATATCTGGCATACAGTTTTTAAGTATTCTTTTCTTTGTAGAATAAATATCATCTTGTTCTTTACCATCAGTACCACAAATAAAAGGGAGTCCCAGAATCAAAAGATTGTAAATGCTTTGTAAATGCAGAACTTATCTCGAAACCAAATACCAGCCACCGATGCAAATATTTACATGTAAAACCCGATAAGACACGATCTAAAAAAGAGTGTAAACTCATAAAGTCAGTTGTAAACGCATATTTGCTTTGATAAATCTAAGATAAATGCATTGTTTTTAAGCAGAGTAGATGGAAATTCGAGGGGATTTTCATGACAATGTGTTCCAGTTAGTTTGGAATTTCTCGGGACTTAAGCTGCTGCTGCATCACATTTCCATGGGCAACGCCCCGGCCCGGAAGCTTTCAACTGGCGGTGTTGCAACTGGGTAAATGCAGCTACTTTTACTTTAGACCAATCTCTCGCTCTCTTTTTTTTCGAGCCATGCTTGCATAAGATACTTGCTGGGGAACGGGCATGGATACATAGATACACGCCCCAAATAAACCACTAAACCGGTGACACTCCACCTCCGCAGCACTCTTCTCCTGCCCCAAACTCGCCCCATACGATCCACTCCAATCCACGGCAAGTCTTGGACCCGCGAGCCGCTAATTCAAACAAATTGCAGCATAAATGCATTATAAAAGGCAGAGGAGCTGCATCGGACGACACAGTGTGACAGTAATAATGTCACTCGCAGTCAGAAATGGACGATGGGAGGGGTCTGATGTGGATATGGATATAGGTGGAATAGAGCATACCGAAGCGTGAATGCCAGTGATAAATTAGCTAGCTTCAGCGGGCTGGCCATGTGTGGGCACTGTACAGTGGTCACTGGGAAATCAAGTGACTTGTGGGTCGGAATTCAGTGGTTGGTTGGGGTATCTTGAAAATTTAAATACTTTTTAATTTAAATTTTATAATCTATGCTAAAAGTATCCAAGTGCAATTCGTAACTTCGATTTTACTTCCAATCGCTTGAAAAAATATGAAATCTACTTTGAAATAATAGATGTATTATGATTAAGAACTATTTTGATATTGTCTCTTAACTTAAAGGAAGTTTTATAAACAATGTTTGACTCGTATGTAATTTTATAAAGGGTTTATTTTAAATGAAAGCTTAGGTTCACCTGTAGAACAGCCCAAAAAAATACAACAGTAAATCTTAAATTGTTCCCATTTGTTGGCACCGTAGAGTTCCAGTAGGAAATAAGGGGACTTTCTATAAATGATAGTTCGCTATCAACATTAGGATTAAGAAACTATCTAGATAGATCAAGAAACTATTAAGAAGTGTGTGCTTTTATTATGGTTTTATTACCAGTTTAAATGTATGTTCTACTATTAGAATTGCCCATTAAAAACCAACCAGCCTTAGAGTTCCAATAACATGTTTAAGAATACAATTAGACCCCAAAACGCATTTGAGAAGCCATCCAAAATCGAATAGGATACACGCTGAGTCCAGATCTTTTTTGAAGGTCAGTGAACCCGATTGAACCAGACTTTTCTTCGCCCTGCCAGCTAATTGATTGTTCTACTCCATTTGATAGGCTCTCGGCTATTGCTCATTTATGGCACAATCGCGGCACTCATGGTAATGGTTAATTACGCTGACGATCTGGCCACATGCGACCCACTGTGCCGCATTGCTAGATGCAAGTTGCAAGTTGCTAGATGCAACTGCAACAGCAACTCGGTGGCAGACAAGCAAGTGTTTTGTTGTAGTTGCTGCTGCTGATGTTGCTGCAGCTAATTTGATTAATGATAAGCCGGGCTTAACTGACGACGATTGTGATTCATTATGTGCGCACAAGCCGACACACTTAGCACAGCAGATACAAATGCAGATACATCTGCTGAGGTTGGCCATCCGGGGAAATCATCTATCTATCTATCGGTAGCAAATTTTCATTAAATAGATTAGGGGGCCTGCCACCACACCAAAGCGAGGCGAATCGAAGAAAGAACATTACTTTATTGGGACGAACAACAAGTGCTCGTTGTTATGCGAACAGTGGAGCGCTATTTAATGCGTAATTGAAGCCACAATTGAATTCGCACTGGGGCCCACTCTGTGCTATCTGCTAGATACAATTTCGCTGCCTTTGATTACATGCAATGAGCCATTTCCTCTACGGCTCACTGACTACCCGATACGACTCTAAAAGCATGCTCTATGTTCGGAGCACTCAACATTCTAAAGCCAGGCTTTGGACCTGCATTTTCTAGGTGCACCTCATTTGAGCCGAAAACAGAGCGCTGGCTTAATTGCGATGGAAATGGCTGCATGTGGCGAGCTAAGCAGTCGATAAAGTGGCAGGACCGAGATATATAATTAGGCAACTTCATCGATATGGGTTGGGCACAGCTTCTCCAATCAAAACTTGTCTGTCTAAGGTCTGGTTTAACTCAACTAGCATTTAAGGAAAAAATAATTATATATTTCAAATTTTAATCAATATTGGAATGAGTTACACTTATTGATTTTCATTTCAATCAATTATACATTCTTGGTTCTGGTTTTTTATAAAGCTTGGCGTATGAAAGCTAATATTTTACATGTTTAACATAATAAAGCAGACTTGAATAAAACACTTCATAAAAAAATTCTTTGCCCATCGTTAGAACAAAACATTTTGTTGATACCTAAAAAATCTTCTACACAAGAATCATATCCTTACTTATAAAATCAGAGAAATGTTTAATGAATATCTCAGGCCAACAGCAACCAATTTTGTTAATTTAATAAACAGTATTTCCAGTGTTTTGGGGCTATATTCTTTAGGTGTCCAATGTATTTGCCCGATGTTTTGTAGACCTAGCACATTTTCATAGCTGTTGTGTTGTAATTGCCGGCAAAGAAAGTTGAACTTGGTTGGGATGACTTAGTACCCGGCTGCCTTTCTGGCCTTTTCGGCCTCCTTCTCGGCCTTCTCCTTCTCTTTTTGCTTCTCCTTCTCGGTCTTTTCGCGTTCCTTGCGCGCCTTATCGCGGGCTTTCTGGCGCTCGGCCTCCTCCTTCTCCTCCTGCGCCTCCTTCTCCTTCTGCTTGCGGTCGCGCTCCTTTTGCCTTTCGGCCCTGACCTTGGCCTTCTCCTTGCGGATCTTCTCGCGCTCCTTCTCCTGCTCCTCGAGCCGCTTCAGTTCGTCCTTCTCCCACAGCTCGAAGGCCTCGCGATCGGCGGCCAGTCGCTGCAGCTCATCCAGCTCGGCATCGCTGATGCCGCCCTCCATGTCCCGCTGCATCAGGTCCACCTCCCGTTCCATGGCCTCCTTGGCCCGCCGACGCCGAATGCCCAGCTCCCTGGCCTCCACTGCGTCCTGGTGGCGCTCCTCACGCGCCTCCTTCTCCTCCCGCCGGCGCTCCTCCTCGATCTCGAAGTCTTCCATTTCGTCCTCGGTGTAGGGATACTCGGGTATGGTCCAATTCAGACCCAGGATACCTGAGGTTATTGTGGTGTATATAAACAACGATCGAGGAAGACATTGATATCATATCGAATATTTCGTAGCTTTTAAAATGCATTTTGGACACCAAAGTTATAAATAATATCACTATATTTCACGATATTTTGAACAAATAGAAAACTATTTTCTAAGATATGGTAATGGCATTTCCATTTTTAATTGAATGAATGGAAAATATAAAGGATGTTTTGGCAATCGCATTGTTCGTTTATAAAACCTGATGATATCGATTAAAAGTGGCAAAATTTAATCCAATGAGAATTACAATCAGTATTATTGCCAAACGCATTTTCAGATCCCGGTTAATACAACCTGATAATATCGATACAGAATCGAAGTAGTTCGATACGATATTAGGTATAACTCCAATATTCCTACCTGAAGACAAGGCAAAACCCAGAGATCCTCCTGCCGCCAGGACGCCAGAGATGAGGATGAGATTATAGCGACTGTTCTTGGCCGACCAGGCCCTCATGAAGTCGCCCTCTGGCTTTGGGCAATCGCTGAGCACGGCGTGTTGTCCTCCGCTGGCAAAGAAGCCCGGCTTCCGCTTATTAGCCTTCTCGCCCCCAGGACACTTCGGCGGTTTGGAGGACTTGGGCGGTGGTTCAGTGGCCTTCGCGACCTTGGGAGGCGGTGGAGTTGGCTTCTTGGCCGCCATTTGCTGTGGTCCAGTGTTGTGGATCAACATCTGGCCAAAGCGCACTGCGGGGAGGGGGTTCATGGTGGTTTTAGGCGAACTTATAAGCCACAACTGTTACTCACATCCTCTTTGAAGGCGCTCTTTGGCCGTTATTAAAAATCGGGACATGTTTCTTACTCGTCACTGTCCGCGAATCCTTTTAGACCTTAGTGGTCTTGGGAAACGGTGATTTCCTTAACCAAGTGTTAGACTACTAAAATATAAAATTTTTCCCAGTGACGAACTTAAAATTCAAAGCGATGTCTAAGTCAAATGCTGCTAGGTTCAGCAATGATTTCTTTAATTCTTCTTGGCCACATAAAGTTAAGGTAATCGTATTAAAATTATGCCTTCCCAGATATCTTACGGTGATTGGTACATCAATATTTAAGCTCAGAAGTTCGTCTCTATTATAGAATTTTGAGAACCTCCATGTACAGAAAATTACGTTTAAAAAAGTTTACAAAATGACCAACAATCCATAAAAAAATGTCAGTATTTTTTAGGCTTATCTAATGGATAGATGAAAGACTACTTGATCTAGCTATCAGGCCATAGAAATCAATCCCAGCTTCTGCATGGTATTTAAGGTTTTCAGGTTCTGTTCTTTAAGGTACATATATCAGAGCATATTCCAAGTACTGAAAACAGTTTTCCCGAATTCCCCCAAAAATGCAGTGAGCCAGTTTTTAGTAGACTGCACTTGGCTGGTGATAACAAGCGAGATACACAAATGTACAACTAGGAAAAATCGTGTACGATACTTTACACAACGGTTTTCGTGTAAGACACAAAAGCTCGGCCGATTAGAATAACATAGCCCCAGAATGGCCAGAATGGGGGCCATCCGAAGACCCCGAACCCACACCCCATTAGCATGTTTCGGAACGAGAATTTCACGGAAATTTATGATGCCCAGCAGAGAACACACCTCGGAGAAGGTGTCACGTGCGCTGTCAAAAATCGGTTGGTCGAGACGAATGCATAATAAAGAGTGGACAGTCGGGCAGACACGAAAAGTGGCTGGTAGATAAAGAAGCTAAGGCTAATCGCAGAATGCGGTCAACAAACTGGTTCCCATCTGGCTCAACAAGTGGGTGGACGCAGTCGTCGAGTGGGTGCAATGCAATTGGAACCATGAAAATATACAGTTTATTTAGCAGGCAATCGTGCAGGAAAAACAGTTCAACGACGGTGGGCCCGTTTGTAGAGTCGCTTCCTCTTCTTGTTGTCCTGCCGGATGGCGATAATCGAGATGAATACGAATCCCAGAAAGACGATGGCCGTGACGAAGCATCGGATGGCCACCGTTTGGTAGGCCTCCTCCGCCTTTGCCTTGAAGTCCTCCGGATCGTGGAATATTAGCGGCAGGGGTAGATCCATCAGCAGCACCAGCGACCGGAGATAGAAGCAAATGCCCAGGATATTCAGCATCAGGAAGGCCCAGGAGCTCATGAACAGGCAAAAGAACGAGCACTTTCGGCCACAAACCATTTTCGATTCGTTCCAATCCGAACTATGTTCGACAGTGTAGGCGAGTGTTGCTCTGACCGCAACAGGTGCCAAGTTTAAACCGACTTCGAAAGCGAAACCGAAATAGGAATGCGTTGGACCGGCTATATATCTACATTCGTCGGCGTACAAGTACAACCTTGTGCGATTTCAGCGGCATTAGATCTGAGTGGTCGGATTATAGAGTTCAGGTACCGGTGCCTCTCGCTTTCGGTGGCGTTGTGGTTGGGTTTATTCAACTCGAATTGGATCAGTTTCGATCGGAACCATTGATGGACAGCTGACAGAACAAGTCTTCTATACCATATACATATATTTCTAGCAGCTACCCTCGCGGTCAGAATATTTACAAGTCGCAAAGTAAGGAAAAAACAATGCTTTTAAGTATGAAATCTAAAAAAAAATTAAAGTCTTTTCATGGATTGCTTTAGTAATTAATCAATTTTAAAACAATGCCTTAAATATCCCAAAGTAATGACTAGTTTAGTTTTTATCGAGTGCACAAATACAACAAAACCAATCCGCCTCATCTGCTTAATACAAGAAATTCGATCATTCCTTTAAGTGAATTACCCAACGTCAGCGAAAACTGTATAAGCTTTAAAAACTACACAACGCTAATTTAAGGTTTTATAAGTACATTGTTTTGCAATTTGAATGCTATTATTTTATCAAAGTTTTCTATTTATATCACTTGTGAATGTGGGGCACCGCTTGTAAGTAGCTGATTCATAAAAGGGCAGACTCCTATTTAGATTCCTCGCGTGATTCATGCCTAAGATACTGTATTAAAATAGGGAGCTATATATATTAAAGCCATAATTAGCACAACTTACCGCAAATGCTTTCCGTTCTCCAAAAATTCGCAGAGGGGCACAAAAATCTAGCCGCAGTTGCGAAGAAGAATCCACAATAAAGTTTTTACCAGTTTCTTGAAAATCCGTTACAAAACATCAAGTTGTTGTGAAAATTCGTAAGTTGTTTTCGCGGTTGCTAAACTTTTTTTACACTCTGTTGTTTTTTTAACGTTTTTTTGTTTGTTTATGTGAATTGTCGTTAGGTTTTATGGGTTACTAAACATTTTAAGAGAAAAAACCAAGAATTAGGAAAATTGTCCAAAAAAATTATAATTGATATATACATAAATATTTTGTTTCACCACATATCGCAATTTAAGACAAAAGGCCGCAACTCTAATTGAGAAAATACGTTTTTGGTAACTTAAGCTGCGGATTTCGTAGAGCCCCCAAAAATGGGGGTCAAGTCCATTAGGCTAAAACTCGATCCCAAAGCGAAAGACCTTGACATTAGGGCGTTTGCTCACTGAACTTGGTAATAACTTAAGTGTCTCAAATTCCCTTTTGCACAAATCAATCAACCTGTCTTTTTTGTATTCCCCTTTCAAGAGTACAGAGAAAAAATTCAAGAAAAAACTGAATGGAGTTCCGACACGAAATCGTGCTTCCCTAATAGAGAATATTTACTATAATGTGTCCTAAATCCGAAAATTTATTGATAATTCTATTTACTCTGGCACCACTAATAACTTTGAATTTAAATCGGTTATTTGTAAAAACGTTTCTAAATTTTGTTGATTATAGTTAAAAGAATCTAAATGCGACACGATCATGCTTAAAATGTTCAAATAAATGTTCTTTCTTGTATTGTTATGTTCTCAGTGTAGAGTTTGGGTTACAGTTAAATCGTTGTTATTTGCCTTATTTGCTCAGCACATTCTTCATTGCAATTGCACACACACTTGTTTCCTTTTTCTGTTTATGTTTTTGTTGTAAGCCCATTTATCGGAATAATCAGAAAAATTATTTTTATGGAAAAAAAAGCAATTTTATCGGTCGTATATTTGCATAGCATTCAGTTTGTGGTTTCGGTTGAACTTGTTGGTGAATTCACAGAAATTAATTTTTTTTTTTAAATATAATGTCCACACTGATAAGAGAAAGCATTGAATTGTTGCTAATTTTCACTTCTTATTGTTTGTTTCTCAAGGATTTGCGATTTGCTTTTGATTTACTAGTTTGATTCGCACTTTGAAACACTTTTTAAAAATTTAAACAGAACACTTCAATGTAAGTGCAAATCCCAAAAACCGCGATGTGAATACAAAAATCAATAAAATTTATTCAAAACTATCCAATAGTATTTTTCGAGTTCTTCGAGCACCTCTAATTCGAATTTTCGACTCCGATGCGACCGCCGCGCTGCGAAAACAAAGATTGAGCGCGAGTTTCGTTGCGATGTGGTTTAAATAGTTGGAGTCTCTCGCTCTCTCCCCAACGCACAGTGGGAAGAGACGCCTATACTGATGCTCCCCTTGACAGAGAGTTGTAGTGGAGCTAGAAATTAGGTAATTTAAATTTTTAAAATATTTGCTTAATTGTTCATAGTTTACTTTGCTTAACAAAATAGTTAATATTTTACATATTTTTTATTATGAATAAGCTTGTGATTTTTAGACTAATGTTTTAAATATTAAAGAAACTTAAAAAAGTGTCAGTACACGTGTGCATTTACACAAACAAAGCTCCATATTTTAAAGCCAAATTTTGATTTTAAACTAAGAAAATAAACATTCAAACATTAAAAAGACATTCTAAAAATATATTAATGTTAATAATATCTCAAAATTTCATTTAACGAAAAATAGATATTTTAATTTTAATGATTTTCTGCGTTTACTGATTCCACAGTGCCCCGCTCCCTTTTCATTGCTCTCTTTCACTCAAAGACTCTCCCACGAAGAGTGACTCTCTGAGAGCAACAAGTGGGGCCAGTACAAAAACAAAAAGCACCGCTCTTTATTTCACTCGTGAAGTTGTGGGTGTTGAATAGCTAGACTGGGAAAGAGAGGGAGAGAGCTTAATGGTCCATTGAGTGAAAGAGAATTAATAAAAAGTAGTATATTAAATAACAATTTATTTTTTGTTTTACATTTTACCATAAGTTTAACAAAATGTTTTGGACCAAATTATTGAAAAATATTTTTTAATTTCTTTAAAATAATTTTCTATTCTATTATAAAGCCATGGAAATGCTTTAAGCTAAACATGAATCTTGATAAATAATTTTCTTAAATAATTTTTAGGGTTGTTAATTTGTATTCCCTAGTAAAATTGTATATATATAAATAAATATTAATTTTATAAAAGTACCAATTGTAGCTCAAAATTAACAAAAAATGTATTTTAGATAGATTTAGATTTATTTAATTAAAAATTTATTATGTGCTTAATAATGTATAAGGTATTCTTCCCTCCGTGTATTATAATACAATTAACATTTCCGATAAATTGAATTCATTATAAGTGCACTTAATATTCAGTATTTGATTAAGTGCTTTAATCAACCTATCACTGCTTCGTTTAATGTCGTAGGGAAAAGGGCACGTGAAGGACAACTACTGCCCGCGGCCCACTGGAAAACCACCTACTGAAAAACCACCCACTGGATCACCGCCCACCTGTTGGGTGGTCACTTGTGAATGCAGTCCGTTTGGCATTCAAATTTCGTGTAAAGGGCAAAGTGCATCTGGAAATGTGTTTTCACTCTTATCTCCCAATGCCAGCTGAAAAACTTTACATCATATTCATGTGGTAACACACTGAGAATAATAGTTATAAGTAAAGAAAAATGCAAAGATTATATTTCGAAATGCAATCTGTACAACATTTTTAATTTATAATCAATTAATATATTTTAAGTATTTTGTATTTATTAAGAATAATACAAAATTAATTCTTAGCAATTCAATGCATATAAGTTTTACATTTCAATGTCCACAATCAATGTTAATTTATGATATCAGTGTATTTCCAGTATTGTATTCATACTGAGTTCTTTTGGCGAACACTTTCCTTAGTTAACACTCCCACTCGTCGGCCAATTAAAGCCGAACATTTATGGCAAATTAATCGTGGTGGCTGAGAGTTATTTAAGCCATATTAAAAGCAGATCTGCGTTCGATTCTGTTCCATTATGCTTGCTACCGAATTGGCCAAATCCTCTTAATAGTTGACCAAAAATGGCCGGCGATCGATGTGGGATAGAAGCTAACTATCGATTACCCAAAAGGCTAACAAAAGTTTTCGCATCGCGGATATCCGCTCCCAAGCTACTAGAATTTCCATAATTATCCCTATTCGATCATCAAGTGGCGTCTCAGATCAGAAGAAGGTCATTCGATACTGCCGCCAGGATGGGAAAAGGGGGTCAGCCCCTCGGCTTACCGATTAGCATGTTAGCCCAACGGTTCGCGGCGGCTGCTTAAGGTCTATAATTAAGCGACATAAACTTGGGTATTAGGCGCTAAATACACAAAAAAAGTAAACCTCTCGAGTGGGAGAATAACAAAGGAAGGGGCGGGAGGGGGAGGTGCGCCTCTTCTCGATTTGCATAACTGTTCGTTTGGGCCCAGAAGTCGGGGGATTTGCCTTGGGTCTGGGTTTGGGCCTGGTTATGGATATTGGTATTGGTACTGGTATTGCTATCGGCATTCGGCTGCATTCGAAAAACAGACGGACGGCATACGAAAACGGAGGCAAACACACGCACACACCTGAATTTACCTGGGCACTGCACCTGTCCACATAAGCGACGTCTACGTTGGGCTTTCATTTGCTGCTAAGAAAGAGTAAACAGCGCGCGTCGCTTCTTCTTACCCGAATGTACCCTAAATATTACAGAATTTAAGTATTTTGGTTTTCAAAAACAGCTTATAATTAGTAAGCAAAAAAAACTAATAAGCAAAAGCATTGATAGAAATTAAAATAGAAAACAAAAAAATTGGTATAATTTTGTAACCTTAACTTTTTTTCAGCTTTTTAAATCCAAAAAAATGTATATCAAACGAAATAAAAAAATAATACATAGATATAAAATATTGACATAAAATAGCACTTTAATAGTAAATTATTAAAAATTGTATTATTTCTTTCTCATGTGATTGACATGAAACTAAAAAAAAGAAAAGTCTTGTTAATTTGATCGTTGATGCTTTCAGAGCATTAGAAATTCGGCATTCTTCGAGGGAGTTTTACTTTCTTCGTTCTTTTTCTTTTCCCCGTAAAACACAAAAGAATTTCCATCAATAATGTCAATAGTGCTGCTACAACAACAACATTAACACCGCACTTGCAACAGCAATAACAAGAAAAGCAATGGCAACAACAACACGACACTCCTTTTGGCTTTTGCCTTTGGGTTCTTCTTCTTCTTCGGCCTAGACGAATTATGGCCATTAAAGCTGCTTGGGGTTTTAAGTTATTAGGCAACTTGAATTTCAAACTGCACTTGACAAACGCACAAAAAAAACAAATCTCGAATGTGCAGTCAGTGGAGAGTGTGTAATTAAATAGTTCATAATCTAGGCTTAAAAGTAGAATTAAATGTTTTTTCTTTTATTATAACACTTTTATAAATATGTATACTTAAGTTGTACTTTAAAATAGGTTCCCATCAATCACTCTAACGGGGCCATTCCTTAACATAACCTGAATTTTAAGGTCAGTGGTCAGCGAAGTCCATCCACCCACCCCATTCCACCCACTCATTCACCTGTTGGATTCTGATGGGAGCAAATCGGTGACCGTTATTTAACCCCTTTAAATCGTGGACACCCCAAAGCTGCGCTGTGCATTGCTCATACGTCATTAACTTCAGTGACTTTGATCTAAATTTATTCGAGTCTCTGGGTCTTGTATTGATTGGGGTGCCGTTTTTACTATGGAAATGCTGGGGAGCGAAATCGATAAGCGAAGGAATGGGTGAGTTAAATGTGCGAGGGATTTTTAATTAATTGGATTAGGGTGAAAATAATAGTTATTAAAATTTAATGGGGTTGTGAAATATTTGTCGAAAATAGATTTCGGCTTTTGCATTGTCTGTTACCTCAGTAAGTTGAGACAAAGAAAATAGACACAGCCCAATATAAAGTTCATATTAAATACTAAATATAACAAAAAACAAATCTAACTTCGCAAACAAAAGTTGCACTAATAAAAAAATTTATTGGATATATATAATATATTTGTAAATGTTAAAAAAAAGGTAGTTTATATTACGGTTTGTCCTATCTTCGGTAGCTGTTCGAATAGTCTTAGTAATTTATTACTATTAATACAAAATTCATAGCATTCATAGCTTTATAAATTAATTTGTGTCTAATTTTAATATTTGCTAGGAAATTACTTACATAGTAAATACATGCGGAACATTAAATAATTGAGTATCGCCATCTGTCGGCTATATAAGTTTAAGAAACTGACTGTCAGATGGCGCCACTAAGCCAAGCTTGTGTTTGAGCTGAGAACTCCAACAAAGCTGCCGTTCAATTAAAGCTTTCAGCCAACCAATTTAAATTGAAACCGAAATAGATACAAATAATTAATAATAAGTGTGGTGCATTTTCGGCCAGGATTGTTTAGTTTGATTCGACCAGAACAAATAAATAAATAAATTAATAAATAAGGACTTCTGACCTTTGTATATACAAATCTATGGCCAGTATCTAAATAAACACTGAGCAAGTGCATCTTTTACCACAACCACCATAAACTTCTTCTTTTACCAAGGCAATAACAGTTTCACAACTGACCACCTCGACGCAGTCATCCCATAAATAAGACACTTACCGCCAAATCCTGTTGACGAAAAACAAACAAAAAGGCGAGAAAAACGCAGGCAATTCATGCAGTCGAAACTGTCATTGGTTCGCTTTTAGTTAGGATTGCCAAATGCAAAATGTCTTCAAAATACACAACAAAAAAAGTTTTCAGTTAGGATTTGATATGAATCTATTAAAGTTTTAAATGTTTTCTAATGTAAATCAATATTTTCCTTTTTTCTTCATATATTATTCAATGTGTTGCCTATAAAATATAATAATAGGCTCTTATCAATTAATAATATTGAATTGCCCCCAAAAACACCAAAACCTGCTCTGTGCATAGTAAAGACTCCCAGTCACGTCAGGAGCGAGGCTCGAAGTTTGTCAGCTCCCAAATCCAAATCCACTTCCATGTCCACCACGATTCATTCATTAATTCAGGCAAAGCGTCATAAATGCCACGCGGTTTTTATTTGGTTTTTCTGGCTAGTTGAATTCGTCGTTTATTTCTGATTTAATTAAGCAGCGTTTTTCCATTTGGCAATGTTTTTCTTGGCCGTTCCGCGAAGCATTTGCAAGTCAAATGCAGCGGCGTTAATTAATTGAATGGATTGAAAAATAACGCATACGCCGCGTGCACCGCGAAGAATTCTGCGCCTGCGAGCCATTGGGCAATCGTCTCGAATTCTCATCTATTCTGTGACCAGTGGCTAATTAGGCCCGTCATCCAAAATCCGCGGCATTTTGCACCCATTTTGGAGCGCACGCCGCCCGATCGCCAAATTCGGCTAAAGACTCGGCTCGATCGAAACCAAAATGCAGAGGGGGTCGCTGAGCGCCTTAAATCGGCATTTAGTGTGGTGTGGCAATTTGGCATTCGAGTTTGCCACCCTTCTTTCTGGCCCGATCGATTGCTGGAAAATTGCTTTCCACCTGGCCAAAATGTGGGGCAGTGGCTGGGAAATCTTTTATTTATAAACCAACCGATCTGTCCGCATCGAATTGGACATGGAACACTTGTTTGGCAGTCGCCGACCACTGGCAACAATTGCCGCTATTGACTTAATATTTGCTAATAGATTTCACATAAATCACATTCCACTGGCATGATTTATGCATGAACTCCGATCGCAGGTGACTCTCTGTCTCTCTCGGCCCTCTCATGCTGTCTCTTTCGCCCCGAGTGCTAAACATTTTTGAGATGTTGCTGTGGTGTTTTCGAGGCCTCTCAAGAGGAAACTCCACTGAAGTGCTGCAAGTTGCATGCTCCAATCCGAGACATTACGAATTATTGCAATTTTCTGTGACTTAACACGTGGAAAGCAGGGAGAGTATTAAAAGTTTATTTGATAAAGGTGTAACACTTACTCGATCTAAGTTTTCGTCTGCATTTTATATGAAGATGAGTATTTAAAAGCTAGAACAAAAAAATATATGTATATAAATATGGGCTATATGCACAACATTTTCCTTGAACAAACATTTGGCTAATCACATTAATTTTTAATTGCGCTCATAAATAAATTTATATTTCTAATAAATTAGAGCTTGTATTCAAATTTTAATCACGTGCACAATAAACAGTATGCAGATGTATTTCCATGTTTGAAAGTTTTCGATGTAGGCATTATTTAATGGGGCAAAAATTTAATTAAGCAATATAACAATAAACTCTTTATTAAAATGTAGCCCACTTAGGTAATCTATAAAATATTACAAACTCACATAATTTTGGCCGGCTGTATATTTAACATGCGAATTAGTCATCTAATCATTATTTACGACGTCATTAATCTGAGATAAGAATGTTGTAAAGCCAGGGCAAATTTTGAAAGATTTGTAGCATAATTAATCTTTTGATGACCCAATGCCATTGCAGCTAGTCATCGCTCCGTACCCCTGTCCACCCCATGGGGTTAATCATGGCGGCAATAAAAAATCCCACGAGCTGCCAGATGCGAATTCAGTCGGAGAAGGGGCAGACACCCGATCGATCGCTCGATCGATGGGGAGCTGGAAACGGGGAACTGGGGAACTCTGGGGCCTCAAGCCGATCCAAACCGATCCGATCCGATTCGATCTGATCCCCCTCCACGCACAAGTGTCCTCGAGACGAGACGGCGTGGCTGCGGCTGAAATCGCCCATCCAATATGGTCAAATGTGGCACGCAGCGGCATTCGAGGCACGATAAAGATAAATATGAAAAGCTCGCCTAGATGTTTCGGCCAGCCGGGGATTGTTTTGGGCTGGCGTTCGCCGATTTGGCAAGCGTTCATTATGCAATTTGGGGAGAATTTCCCAGCGACACCGAGAATTGTTACGAGAATAGCTTCGATAACAATTAGACGGCATTCTCCATTGGCTAATTAAGTTGTTAGCGGCAAGGCTGGATGTTTTCGATGGGTGTGGTGTTGTCTAAAATTGGCCAGCTAATCAGCGAATTCAATTAGCGCGCGCTTTCGAATTTGAGGCACCAGCACCCCCAGTGGAAATGCCGCCTTTCCTGCGACTCCTTAGTCGGCAAGTGGTCTGCCTTCAGATCCGAGCTCCTAACTCCCAGCTCCGAGCTCCAGATCGTTGCGTCATCCGTTTTGGGGCTCTCCAAGCAGCGGCCACGAGAATTGCAGTTTCACTTCAGCCGAGATACTTCACAAATTGGTGCTGCTTGGCCCGCTTTGTTGACTGCTCACTGACTGTTTGTCCGACGCTCAGATCGAAATCTAGTCAAGATCTGTCCGCTCGTCCGAATGTCCGCCGGTCCACCGGTCCGCCGGTCCACCGTCCGTTCGAGAGTACGAGTACGAGTGCGTGGTCTGCCACCGAGGAGTATAAAAGTAACGCAATGCACGCAATCCACTTACAGTTGCAATTCTCCCTCCAAGCCAAGTGATTCGTTATCCAGCGCTACCATGAAACTTCTGGTGAGTGGGGGGTGCGAAAGGATCATCGGGCCAAGGATCAGGACTATCACACATTAGGAACTCCGAAATCGAAAAACGATCTAGTTAATCTGTTCTTACTTCAAGTTATTGTTTTCAACAAGCTTTTGATTCTTTGCAAATTTTTGCTTGTCACCTTTCATTTTCTTCGGAAATATCAACCATCAGAGTTTAAGAGCTTAAGTTGCTCACAGGATCTGAAGAACAGATAAAAGGATAAAAATATCATTCATCAGGATATCCTTATAAAAATAATTCTGATACGAACAAAAGGTTTATTGAAATGATAGCTTATGATTAGCTTATTCCTTACTAACTATTTTCTTGGTTAAAATTATATCAGTTCAAATCTATAAAATTGTTATTGAATTTTCGGTTAAAATTTGGTTAGTTAGATAACTTGTTGTTCTTTGTGCTCCACCAGATCCTCACCACTCTGCTGGCTGTTGCCAATGCCGCTCCTGGACTTCTGGACTATGGACACTCGGCGCCAGACTATAGCTATGCGCATGCTGCTCCTGCCATTACTTACGCGGCCGCAGCTCCGGTGATTAAGTCTTATGCCGCTCCTGCCATCTCCTATGCGGCTCCAGCTCCTGTGATCAAGTCCTATGCTGCTCCGGCCATCAGCTACGCCCATGCTGCTCCTGCCATCAGCTACGCCGCGCCCACGGTGGTCAAGTCCTATGCGGCTCCAGTGGCAGTGGCTGCTCCGGTGGTCAAGGTGGCAGCTCCGGCCACCAGCTACTCGCACTTCAGCTCGGTAAGATTAGTATCAAATTGAAAAAGTTATTCATTAATTTATATAAAGCTAGCTTAAGGCTTAAAACTAAAAACTAACCAGTAACAATAGCATTAATAACTGTAGCTTTCCGCTCGTCTAGAAAGACAATACTAATTTATTTTAATTCCATTTAATAGGATGGGGTACCATATCAGAAAAAAACAACAAAGTCTTTAATGCCTGACATATTGATCTTTAAAAAATATATATTTATAAGATGTTTCAAAAGTAGAATTTATAAGCTAAATTTTGTTTTCAAAATATTATTTCCCAGATAGTGCTAATCGTGTTCTTTCTTACCAACAGGTTGTCTCCCATGCCACGCCCATTGTAAAGTCGTACGCTGCGCCGGCCATCAGCTATGCTGCAGCTGCTCCGGTCTACAAATCGTATGCTGCTCCGGCAATCAGCTATGCCCATGCTGCGCCCGCCATCAGCTACGCTGCTCCCACGGTGGTGAAATCCTACGCGGCTCCAGCCATCAGCTACGCAGCTCCGGCCCTGGTGAAATCCTACTCTGCTCCGGCCCTGTCCCTGGGAGGCTACGGTGGCTACGATGGCCACGGCTACGGCTACCACTAAGCTCCGGTACCAAAACACTCCAAGTCGATCCCGGATCGGAGATGGAGCAGATGGAGCAGAGACCTGCGAGGAGTTGCAACAGCCGAGGCACGTTATCCCTTTCGTACTTTCCCACATTTCCAACCTGTAGTCGAAAAATCTTTACTATCTGTACACTTCTTATTTATTTAAGAAACTATTAATATTCTTTTAAAGGCAAAATAAAGGAAAATTCTATTTTTCAAATCCCAGTCGTAATATTTATGATGGCGAAGATAACGATGATCACTATGGAGCTAAAGTTGTTCAGAATCTTGGCGAGATGGGGCCATGGCCTTCCCTGAATTTGACAATAGTCACTGGACTGCAGAAAATAATATGAATTATAATATCTCTACACTCAACATTTCTTAAGCCACTCACATCCGCGGGTCTCAACCCTAGAAAACAACGTAATAACGTGGAGTTTAACACGGCAACCAAGCAATCTGGCGCCTTCGTCCTGGGTGGATATAACTCCAGCCATATAATGCAAATGTGCAGAATGTAGCAATAGGTGGTGGCCATCATTACACTCTTGTATGCCGACACTGTGGGGAAATGAATATAAGATTAATAACTAATAAAAGGAAACTGTCAAATTGCCTTTTCTCGTTTGAATCAGAAATTAACTTAGGACCGATTTCTCAAAGTCAGGTTAAGTTATGACATTGAGGTTTATTGCTGTTTTGAAATCACTTACATTTTTAATATCATGTGAGAGTTTACTTAACTGAGAACGTCAGTTGGCAAAACAAAAATTAGTTCTTAGAATTGACAGATTTCAAACTAAAACCTTAACATGACATGGAGAAATCGACCCATAGTTTGTTAACTACACAAGTTTTAAAAGGGAATATTAAAGTACAGTGACAAACTTAATTATTGGCACAGCAAGCATGTTAAACTTTGAGGCTATTTTTCTTCTTATAATATGCTGATATTAAAATAAAACAAAATATTTTTAGATAGAATCATTAATTTTATGTTAAATACAAGTGACTTCATTAATTTATCTTTTATAAATAATTTATTAAAAATAAAAAACCAAAGAATGGACCAAATTTGCCTGAACAAAATTATTGGCACACTTGGGTTTTAATTAACTATTTTATTAAAACTTTATCGATTTGCCCACTTTTTTTTTAATTATCACATTTGCCTCTATAATCTTAATGGTATAATGATTAATTTTATAGCAAAAATTGTTTTAGTGCCTTAAAATAAAGGAAAAGTTGTTTGACTTTACAAGGTAAAAATAAAATCAACCGCATGTGTCCAAAAATTAAAATTTAATAAGCAGGATCAATGCAAATCGAAAGTAAACATTGGGGAAAGGATGCCCAGAAGCCATTTTTCCCATTCGGAGTCCTTTACCGCATTTAAAGGACCCACGCAGTTGCAAAATGCAGGGCACACTGGCTAATCCATGGCTTTGAGAGGCCAGGAAAGCGTAAGGATCGTATAAAAGGACAATGTCAACCCCCAGATCTCCTCAACACGTATCGAAGTTGATGATAAGAAGGACTTTGGTAAGGATATTCACCCAACAGCCTTTTTTTAGGCCCTGCATGATGGTTTCTACAAACGAATTGAACCTAGAAAAAATCAATAGATTTTAAAAGTCAAAAACAACCTTTTAGTGCAGCAAAATTTATATCTGAGTATGCCAATCGACTTTTGGGTCCTTTCAACCTTCTCGTATGATTTAATTATCCTTTCCCCAAGCAAAGAGCTTATGTTAGAACCCTTTTCAAGCCGATGGATTTTTTCTAGGAGCAATTCATTTGTAGAAACCATCATGCAGGGCCTGAAAAAAGGCTGTTGGGTGAATATCCTTACCAAAGTCCTTCTTATCATCAACTTCGATACGTGTTGAGGAGATCTGGGGGTTGACATTGTCCTTTTATACGATCCTTACGCTTTCCTGGCCTCTCAAAGCCATGGATTAGCCAGTGTGCCCTGCATTTTGCAACTGCGTGGGTCCTTTAAATGCGGCAAAGGACTCCGAATGGGAAAAATGGCTTCTGGGCATCCTTTCCCCAATGTTTACTTTCGATTTGCATTGATCCTGCTTATTAAATTTTAATTTTTGGACACATGCGGTTGATTTTATTTTTACCTTGTAAAGTCAAACAACTTTTCCTTTATTTTAAGGCACTAAAACAATTTTTGCTATAAAATTAATCATTATACCATTAAGATTATAGAGGCAAATGTGATAATTAAAAAAAAAAGTGGGCAAATCGATAAAGTTTTAATAAAATAGTTAATTAAAACCCAAGTGTGCCAATAATTTTGTTCAGGCAAATTTGGTCCATTCTTTGGTTTTTTATTTTTAATAAATTATTTATAAAAGATAAATTAATGAAGTCACTTGTATTTAACAAAAAATTAATGATTCTATCTAAAAATATTTTGTTTTATTTTAATATCAGCATATTATAAGAAGAAAAATAGCCTCAAAGTTTAACATGCTTGCTGTGCCAATAATTAAGTTTGTCACTGTAATTAGAAAGTAACAATTGAAATGTTTGAATAACTATTATTTAGCATTGAAGAATATAAACAAGTGGTATTAAATTGCTCATGATAATATTCAGTTTTCTAATGATTTCAAAAAACGGATATGACTCATACAATTTCGGAATTGGTTGTCTTGGCAACTGACAAAATAATTAAGAGTAGATTTGCTTACTTAGAGGCGGCACATAGTGCGGAGATGCGTAGCGCGTCATGTACATAAGACCCCAGGCATTTATCAGCAAAGTGATTAGGATGAGGGCGCTTCTACGAGTAGATCGCAGCACAAACGACATTACCAAAAACATCTGGCAGGCTGAAAATACAAGAGTTGTATTCAATTAAATGGTATCTAATATCACTTTTCAGATACAAATTTGTATAGGAATCGAAAAGTCTTTGAAAGCGACGCAACGGAAAGTTATTTTTCTGTGGAAATAGCATAAGAAAGTTTACCAATCAACGGCAGATAGAAGACGGTCATGTAGAAGTTCCTGTTCCGCTGCAACGTGAACTCTATGGCCACATCCCCGGCCACCGTTTGGAGCATGCCCTTGGGTGTATATCGCCTGCTCGAATCGTTGCCCACTGGCACCACGGACACCTCCTTGAATGTCCATCCGGATAGCGTGTTCACGTGATCGTTGGTCGGAATAGGCTTGTTCTGCTGATCGTAGATCAGTGCCATGTTCCCCTGCTCCTCCTGGCCAATCAGTCCCAGTTCGATGTCGCAAGTCACCCGCTCGTTCGGCCAGTTTCGGGCACTGTCCACACACCAACTGGTCAGCTGCAGGTCCTGGGCAGACAGGGTGATTTTTCCGCTGGCAAACACGCGCAGCTCGAAGGATCTCAAAACCGGACCCATGGAGTCCAGGGCGCCGTTCAGTACATTTAAGTTCGGCGTCCATATCCGCAGGTCCTTGTGCTCAAAGGACTCCTGATTATCGAATTCAGCAGGTTTCCAACTAAGTCGAGGGTCCTGCCAGTGCTGAAAAGTTCATTTTATTAATAATAATAATTGGGTTATAAATTTGTGCATGTTTAATTACCAGCATCATGTGCATTCGCGTGCGGAGCAAGGAATTGGGCTGTTCGTAGGCAATGGATTTCGTTTTGAAGTGGAAACGTAGGGAGTTAAGATTCGCCGGCAAGCTGGCATTCTCCGCCTGGAAATTGAGTTGGTTCAGAAGTTTCTGCGTCGGCGTTGGTTTAGGCACAACCTTAGCTATTTCCTTATCTGCAAAACGTAGCCTTTTAAAACTGATCTCTGAATAAAACCAAATATCCTCACCATAACCATCGAAGCTGCAATCATAGAACCACCGTGCTGTGTTAGTGCCATAGGAGCTGAAACTAAGATAGTTGATGGTCAGCGGCGATTCATCGATGAACTTCAGCAGGGGCTCCTTCTTGAATCCGGGAATGTAAACAAAGAGCTCACCATCTGTGAATGAAATTGGGCGATTGGGCTGTGAAGAACAGTGGAAACTGGATAAGGCCAAGGGACTTACTTTGTGTCTGGACAATCTCAATTGGCGTTGGCTCGTACAGTGATACCAAGTTCGAATCACTGTTCGTAGCCACACGCCTCATTCCCATGGCGGTGCGGATAGCGGAAAACTTATTTCCGCCGGCGCCTATCACTGCAAGCGGAATAAATATATTAAACAAACACATTATGTGGGCTGTCCCCAAAATCCATCCAGTTCAAGGTCAGGGTGTTTTTTTAAATTTCTGAATAACAAGTCAATGGTTTTCCTTTGCTTGATAGGGGAAGTGGATGAATGATGGCTGTGAAGGTTTGGATAGCTTTGTTGAAAATTTTAAATAAATGGTGTTTATCTGTTTAACTTGGCCCAATGTAAATGTGTTGTGTATTCCGACGGTTTCAAGAAATTTTATGTTTCTTTTTATGTTTTTCAAAAACTACTTGGGCAAGAATAGTTAATAATTCCGATTTATTGTTAAGTTGTCCCACAGGAACTTTTTGAGTTTTACCCAAATTTTAACAAAGTTTATTATAAAACGGAAATAACCAGTCATTATTTTTACACACATCTTACTCGTTATTCATTAAATAAATTTATATCAAAAAATTACCTTTATATAACTATATTACCTTTTTATTATGAATTTCCCCAAGCAAAAATATCTCGATAATAACATTTTCGTTCACAGCCTCTAAAGGAATGATCTGTATAGATACATTTAGAGCATTCTACCTACCAATCTCGTAGACACGATCATTAAATCGCATATGATTCGTCACGGAGAGCAGGATGTGGGCATCCATGGAGGTCATAACGTAAAACTTCAAGTGTAGCCGCTCCCCGGCCTTCTTGTTGTTGTTGCTCAGTTCATGAACTTCGAAGAAGTCACGGTATAAGTATCCTGGGTTGGCCATGTAGGTTTCGCAGAATTCCAGTTGAGAGAAGCTCACGTTGAATCTGGTCTGCTGCAATGCTGATTCCGCATAGTCGATCGGTGCCAGGCACAGAAGGCAGTAGGAGATCGCCACTAAGCACCAGCACCAATTGATAAGATTGCTCATCGTATCGCATGGGTTTCCCTTAGCTTCGTTTGAATACGACTGCGGCGCGGCTCCGACTGAAATTAACTGAAAAGTGTCAGGGCACTCATCGATACATTTTTATTCCCCCGATGAAACAGAAATATTATTTTTAATGTGCGCAACAATTAAAAAAAGCGTTTCAGAATGGAAGAAAAGGGTTTATATATATTATCAAAGTGCAAATGATCTAATCATCTAAAAAATTAATTCGATCGTTAATTCTTTGAAGGAGGCTACGACATTTTTTTTTTCAATTTTAAATTTTGTTTTTAATATCATTTTTTTTCAAAACCCTTTCTACTCAAAAATATATTCGGAATATTTTCCGCTCTACAAACTCCAACTACTATTACGAAATATCTTGAAAAAGCTAAATATTGTGATGATTTTCAGGAACGGTTTAACTACTAATCACTGCAAAAGTTGAGTAAAATTACTAGCCTAAAATTGTAATATGTTTTATACAACATATTCAAAACTAGCTAAAATTGTATTGAAATAAAAAGCTTAACTTTCCAGCAAAGTGTGCCCATTTACGCAGTATGTTTGCACTCAACGCCTGCAGCCACACTATTCCCCAGACCTGTTATCAACATTTGGAATTTGCCACTTTTGCCTTGTTTTATTTAAATTTTTGGGCTCGCCTTTCGAACCCAGTGGACTCCAGGCGACGCAAAGGTGCCGCCGCTGACCCCGAAGGACATGCCCGATGACACGCAGGATGCCAAGGCGCAGAAGTTGGCCGCTGCAAGGAAAAAGGTGCGAGAACCAGTGCCACACACATTTGTTTTGCTCTTGTGACGTGGACACATATTGGCCCACTAATATTGATTTTGTTTAACATGCTTATGTGGACACAGCTGAAGGAGTACCAGGAGCGGGCCAGCAACAACAACGGCCAGCCGGGGGCGGAGGAGCTGGTGGCCACCACCACGCAATCGCACTCGTCCACAGTTAGCATAGCCAGTAATCTGTCGGAGCGCTCCGACAGCGAGCTAAATGTGAATGGAGTTGGAGCCGGTGGTTCACAACAGCAGGAACCTTCCGTCTTGCCCACAGCCGCTTCCTATTTTACCCAAAACGAGCCGGAACATAATGGCGGCTTAGCTGAAACCTCAAATCTGCAGGCCATCCAGGTGATCATTGCGGAGAAGGCTCAGCTTAATGCAGAGCTCACGAAGGTTCGTTTGGCCTGCCGCGAACGCGAGCTGGAGCTGGAGGAGCTTCGCACCCTGAAAGACCAGAACCATCTGCGTCTGGAGCAACTGCAGCAGCACTACCAGGATCAGCAGTCGACGGGCGAGCAGCAGCGCCAGCAGTTCGGGCATCTCCAGGCTCAATTGCAGCAGTCACAGGCACAAATCAAGGATCAACTATCACATCTCAACGAACTGGAGGCTCAGCTGAAGCAGAGTAACCTCCGCCAGGAGGAACTACAGCAGCAGCTCTCACAAAAATCCAACGAGCTGGAGATGGCCCAGCTAAAACTGCGTCAGCTCTCCGACGAGTCTAGTGTCAGCACAGACAACCGAGTCGAGTCGCTGGTTCAGACCCAATACATGTACGAGCAGCAGATCCGGGATCTCCAGGCTATGGTGGGTCAACTTACACAGGATAAGGAACAGGCAGCTGGCCAGTACCAGAATTATGTACAGCACCAGAGCGGCGAGATCAGCAAGCTCAACGAACGAAATGCGGAGCTAGCCGATGAATTAAACTCGTTGAGGGAGCGGGAACGGCAACTGGTGGAGCATGTAGGCGGCTTGGAGCGGGACATACAAAAAAACCTCAGTCTTCAGGCCCAGTTTAAAGAGGCCAACCAGGAGCAGCTGCCTAAAGCCGAATCCAGCGATCAGGTAAACGCCTGGGTAACCTAGAATTACGTTTTTAGTACTCTCTTATTCCGCTTGCAGAAGGACTTACAGGAAGAACTGGCTGCCTTAAGAGAGCGTCTTGCCGACTTCGATTTTGAGCGTCACGAATTCCAGCTGAAAATCAAGTCGCAGGACGACCAGCTGCAAATTAAGGAGTCGGCTCTAGCCGAACTGGAACAACAGCTCGATCGCCTTCAAGCCGAGCAGCCGGATCAGACGAAACTGCTGGCCACCATGGAATCGGACAAAGTGGCCGCCTCGCGAGCCTTAACCCAGAACGTGGAAATGAAAAACCAATTAGACGAACTGCAACAACGATTCGTCCAACTGACAAATGACAAAGCCGAACTAGTTATCCGCCTGGATGCAGAGGAGTTTGCCAACCGCGATATCCGCCAGAACTACACCAGCATGGAGCAGAAGCTGCACACCAACGAGGAGCGCTTTAAGTTCAAAGACGAGGAGATGATCCGACTTTCGCACGAGAATGTGGAACTTCAACGTCAGCAGTTGATGATGCAGCAACAGCTGGATCGCCTACATCACTATGAGGTGGGTATTATATTCCAACTTCTCTAGAAAGGAGTTTGTGAAATGCAAAGGACCTTCTTTTAATTAAAAAAAAAACGATTATATTTTTAGGCCAAGGCTTATCATAGCCAAGAGGAAAAACAGAGCAAAGAAGGTGGAGATGCACCGGATAATGAATCTGAGGAACATAAGGATCAAGAGCATTTTGGCCAGACCCACGATCACCCACATTCTCATTCACTCGATGACACTCATGAGCATCCACACGATCATCCACATGATCACGCACAGGAGCATTCCCACGATCATTGTCATGATCATAACCACGATCATTCCCATGATCATGCCCACAACCATTCTCATGATCATTCTCATGATCATGCCCACGACCATTCTCATGATCATTCACATGATCATGTCCGCAATGACGACCACAGACTGGCAGCTAAAACCCTGCCAACCGCTGAAGCAGTGGAACGCTTGCAATCGCGTTTCACCACCCTGATCAGTCAGGTTGCCGACTTGACGGAAGAGAAGCACAGCCTGGAACACCTTGTGCTGCAGCTGCAAGGTGAAACTGAAACAATTGGCGAGTACATTGCCCTTTACCAAACACAGCGCCGCATGCTAAAGCAGCGCGAGTACGAAAAGGCCGCCCAAATGCAACTTTTACAAGCGGAACGGGAGCAGCTGCGCGAAAAAATCGAGACGCTCAACAAGCTGGTGGTCAGTTTGGGTGTGGAGCTCCCGCCAGATCCCGCGCAGTCGCAGCAACAAGAAACGTCCGCAAGTACCGAACAGCCAGCTAACGAGGGTGAGAACTCGCAACAGATCATAAACAAGATCCAGGACATCATTAGCGAGATCAAGGAAAACACGGAGCAGCCAACCCACAACCACGCAGGCGATCATCTCAACTGCTGCCTGGGCAAGTTTGAGGTGGTCTAAAAGATCGGATGTCGCTTGCTCGCTAAGTGCAATTATCGCCTGCTTACGTAAAATCATAAACTTTTGCTACTGTATTTAAATGTATTTGTACTTTGCTCCCCACATTCTTTTGTAAATGTTTCCAACGATGTGTCCGAATAAACCTAGTTTGCATCTAAGACGAATCGTCAGCTTAGACCAACAAAAACGTATTACCAAACAATCAACTTAAACGTTTTTTTATTCACACTTTAATTTATTCTTAAGGGTAACATAAATTCCTATTGGCATCTTTGGATGATGATGATTGTATTCCTCCCGTTAGCTAGATGTGTTGAAATGAGTTTCTTGAGTTAGGATCCGACATTTGGCTATAAATTAAGGGTATTAGCCACAGTTAAATCATCGTTAAAATATGATCGACCTGATGAAATGAAAATATTAGGTGAATTATAATTGTATGAAATGGAGTTTAATTAAAAAACTTGTATAACATTAGAATAAATAAAAAGTGCAAAGGTAGTTTCATCTACTTTTTGGCCTTTCCCTTTTCGTTTCTCATCTTGATCTTTAGGTTGGGCTCCGCTAAACTAATGGGCCGGCAGCGTCGACTAGGTCGTCCGCTAGTGCTGAAATATGTGGTAGACGTATTAGTATCATCCGATATTGTTTGTGCCGTAGTTCTGTTTCGAATTCTAATAGAAGGCAGTTCCTCAATGAGGAAGGATTTCGGCGTGCTGGTGCTGCCCGCCACTTCGCAAATGCCATTGAACAGGCTTCGTCGCGGCGTGGATCCGCTGATATCTGGAAAAATTCCGGACAAGTGACTGGGCCTGGGAACAGCTAGTCTAGCCTGCTGTATACTCGGCTCCTGCACGGAATCCCCTTCATCGCGGGAAGTGCAAGTCCTAGATTTTATCGACTCTTTTCCCCTACTCAATGTCACCGCATCCGGCACATTTGTGTGTACTTCCCGGAGAGCTCGGTCACTGGGAGTGGTGGTGGTTCGGCCCTTTGGCGGACTACCTTCTATAGTAGTGTCACAATAGATGGCTTCGCAGGATGAAGATGATTCCGATGCCTCATCGCTGAAGTTTTCCTCTATGATGCTGCATAGGCGATCGTTCTCCTGGTTACCGTCAGTCTCTGCCTCCTTCTTCTTGTCACATTCCTTGTGCACTGGGCTTTGTACTTCGCTGACATCTTCGTCAGATTCGTCCTCGTCGAACATAAGTTCCATTGGTCTTCGAGGCGGAGGTGTATGCTGTAAGCAAAACGGAACAGAAGCGTTAGCAACGGTGTATTACAATTAAATCACGGGTTACCTTTTTGGCTTCTGGTGCCTTAGAGGGCTCCACTTTAGAATACACCTCTGCAGTGGAACGACGACTTGATGACGATATTGTACTGGCAATCGAACTGGTTCTCGTAGGCGAAATGGTTGTGGTGGTGCGGGCCAAGGATATGGTCTTCCGCATGTCCCTACAGATGTCCTTGGAGCTGCGACGCGGGCCACTTGGTCTGGTATGCACATTAGGCGGCTCCTGCCGCGTCGTTACGCTGTCCTTGTCGACATTTAGGCGCTGCATCAGGTCCATTACGATGCTGATGTTCTCAAATCGCTGGCGATCATTCTGCAAGACTTGTTCCTCCCGCAGTTCCATGTTCTCTCGCTCCAGCGCCACCAGCCGCTTCCTGTACTCGCCTAACTCCAAGCGCTGCTTCTGCACCTGCTCCATTAGTTCCGCGTTTAGCAGCTTATACTGCTGCTCCACTTTGGTCACCATTTTATTGTTTATTTTAACCCATTGACGATATCCAGATAGACGCTAGAAGCGAAGCTTGTTTTGAATTTTATTTCAGAGTGACCGTGGTTGGGCTTGTAAGATATACCGCATTTTAGAAAATACAAAAATAAAATATTTTTGAAGATCTGGCATCTCTGAAATGGCGGAACCGATCGTAGGCCAAAAACTCAAACTGATTCAACTAATTAACATTTATAAATATTTGCTAAAATCTATGCACCCTTTTATTATTTTTTATTTTATTTAATTCTATTGTAATCTATTTACACTCTTCCACTTTAGGCAGTTTGCTTGGTTGGTTTGCGGATGGAATTTAAAGTTTAACTCATAAAAAAGAAGTTCGATTTCAAGTACAAAAAAACGTAACTTACAAAATATTTGTTATCCATTTCTTATTGAGAGACCTATTGTAAAATATATTCCACTGTTTCAACTAGATTCAACAGTGAACAGTGGAATCTGCTTATTAAATGGTATATTTTGTATGAAGAGACAATTTCTTAGTATATTTTCTATGTCAGATTGACAAGGCCACACTGCCAGCAGCACAATAAATTTTTTGTTTTCTCAACCGATTGCGAGGAAAATCCCGATATCCAGAGCAGATAAACGATGCTGCGGGTCTAAGCCACCAAATCGAAGTAAATAGGCGTTTCGGGAAGTGTTGGATACCTCGAGGACCCTGAAAATCACACGAAATCAAAAGGCTGTTCACCTGCCAGTGTGTGTGTGTGTACATGAGTGAGAGTGTGCCGTCGCAGTGTGCGTGTGTTTGTGTAAAAATGAAAATCAGTCAAATTTGTTTGTCGTTCTACGTCTTTTAGGCATTTAGGCAAACAGCCAGACTTTTACACATTTATACAATTATTCGCAAATTGGTAGGGATTTTCCTGAGGCACAGAACACGGCACGCAACACATACAACACCTGCACACTGAAAAACGATCGACGCAACTAGCGCGCGGATTATTAAACCCATTCGAACTCGGATAACCATTACCCTATTCGCAAAACTTTTGGAACCGCCTGCTATGCTGTTTCATCTTCGCTCCTTTGTTCGCCAGAAAACCACGACAAACACCTGCTAAAAACACCGCTGACAACCCAGAGATCCGAGAATTTCATTCACAGAAGCAAAAGCCCCAGTCGAAAACAGAAACCCGCTTCAAGGTGAGTTTGTTTGTAAATCCAACCCGTTTGGCTCTGTACTCATTACTTTTATTGAGTGCATTCAGTCCCCCAAATTCCCCGAGTAGTGAAAACTTATCGAGGGGCTTATCATTTCTATTTCGCATGGCGCCTAGAAATTTGGTAATTTATGGAATATTCAGAGACCAGTTCCAGTCTGTTCCATATACGCAATTATCTTATCGCCTGACCATTTTCGCTATGATATTTGTGCCTAATGATTGTGTGTATGTAAAACTGCATTTGCCAAGATACGGGCATATCTTATGCCGTAGAAGTACACACAAAAACTTTCAGTTCTAAGTTTTGCAGATACAATTTTAGTTTTTCAATCCATAGTTTAATTTAATTTAAGTTTAATTCGTAGTAATTTGGGATAGGCTCCCGGTTTCTTTACATTGAAAACTATTCTTTTCTCCCCTTTTTTCAAGGAATTTGAAATAAATTCGTTATCAGCACACAAAAAAAAATAATTAATTTCTATATTAATTTCTTATAAATAACATAACAAGGACTTTGATCTATTTTCTTGTTTTGTTCTAGGTAAGAACAAATTGAAAATTTAAAAACCTTTAAAAATATTACATTGTTTTATAATCAAATATGTATATCTTAAACATTATTATCTAAGATGTTATTGGCAACAAATTACAACTATCTATAAATACCTAGTATATTTTCGATATTCGAAATCTTTGTCAATTTAATTTACTTTTTAATCTTTAAATATTTTAGCAATAGGTTTCACCCTTCTCTTTTATTTAATAAATTCACGCTTTTTTTTTCTAAGAATTCGATGTTTGACAACATTTTGGAGTTGGCATAGCAATCAGTTTGTTCAACATGTATTTTCCCGTCTGTAAGGGAACACGAAAAGCCTTCTTCCACCGCCCATCGACTGAAAAGGGTGCAATAAACTCAGGTCGCTTTGATTTTTTACTTGTTCCATCAGCGAATGCACTTCGTTTTGGTTTGCTGTCGCTTTGTCTTAATCGCATTAAGCAAAACGCCTGGCACGCGACGCATGACGAAGGCAAGTGCAATAACGCCACCAAAGAAGCATAAACATGGAAAGAAATATAGCCCTCCCATGCCACCCCATCACTGACCTACAAAGAGTGCATTGCTCGACGGCCAACCAAAACTAAATTCCCTGGCTAGGGGTTGATTTACTTGCTTAGACTCTGCCAGAGATGCGAGTGCGAATTGTGACGGTTGAACTTCGATGGTGTGACATAATCTAAGAGCTTGCTGAAGCTATTTGGAAAGTAAAGCCATATTAAATAGGATATAAATCTAAAAAACAATTTTAATGGACAGTATTCGATCCCCGATTCATCAACCCAAAATCATACATGTTTAACTTTTGACAAATAAGTTAATATTATTCCAAATAAATACTTAAAGTATTCTAGATAAGAATAATTTATTGGTTAATAATACTTAAAAATGAAAAGCAATACTGTACCTTAAAAGAAAGAAACCCCCATGTTAGCTTTATTCTTCAGCCATCCCCGAGTGTGAAAGGATTTTAAGCTCCCTTCCGTAATTTTATGCATTGCACAAATGGCTAGCCAGGCTGCATGCATGAATCGCCGCAGAAAGGGCGTCCTCGGTCGCCGGGTTCAATGTCATTGGCGTGGGGTAGGCCAGGGTAGCACCCACATGGCCCCATCCCGTCCAGGAGTCTGTCTGCCAGTCTATTGTCGAGCCCATTATTATACATCCCCCACTGCAAGTGCACACTGAAATATCGAGTGCTGCTGCAGTGACACACGCAAAGATCAGAGGGTGGGGAAGGGAGGTGTAGAGGAGGGCGGGCACTTGTCGGCCTTGTGTGCGGCCATTTGTCAGTTGAATTCGTTGTCATGCACTTTTCGAGCGCTGCATCACACGAGGTTTGATTGGCACGTAGCGGAGTGGCGGCCGTTTCTTTCTGCCTTTATTTCTCTGATTTATGCTGCACTTCCTTGTGCAACCTGGAACTGAATCATAAAACTACAGTGGTCTCTCCAGCGACCGCCGTCTGACTCCAGTTTCGAGCCCCATGCCGAGGGCTTTCGCTTCCTCGGCGTGTGGATGACTCATAGTTTGTGTTTTACTTTTGTTTACAACACATTTGCAAGTACACTGCAAACCACGTTAATTTGCTGTGGCAATCTCATGCCTGAAACAGTTAAATATGTTTACTTTAGAAAAAACCATGTGCATTTTAATAGAACCAAAAACCATTTATTAAATTCAGATAAATAAAGAAGCAAGAAAATATCCAAAACTAATAAAAATATTGATGGCTACAAAGCAATTGGATTTGTTGCTTCAAATAAGAGCAAATTATTTGTTTTTTAAAAATAATCCAGCAAATCTTGAAAGGTTGCTTACTATTGCTTTCTACGGAATTTTAAGTTTTTCTATTTAGAGATAGATTTAAATAATTTATTTTGAAAGTTGTAAAAGTATAATGAGGCTTTCACACAGGTTCCAACTAAAATTTAAATTCTGTAAGTTTTATTTTAATTAGGGCCTGTAACTACATACATCTCAGGTACCAAACCTTTGCATTTTATGACATTTTCGATGAGAAAATTCTCTGTGTGCTGCGTATGCAAAATACCGAACCCAACACCGTTGTTGTCATTGAGTTCATCGTTGTTGTCTCCGCTGATGTTGTCGCGCCTCCGACTCTCATGATGTGTTTGCGTTAGTTATTTAAGCATTGTGCGACGGCGCTGAAAACCGCATTTTAATAAACCCTGCGATGCGAGCGGCAAAAACAACAGCAGGAATATCAACTGCAACGGCAACAGCAACAGCAAGTGCAACAATGCAATATTTGTGCTGCTGACGGTAAGTGAATATGTGCCTTACATCACACACTCTTAGTAAGCGATGAGGTAGCCGATGAGCGAGGTGGCGGGGCAAAAGCAGAAGCTTCAATTACAAAATGCAAATGCAAAATGATGCATGGTGAAACGCTTAGATCAGAAGTAATTCAAAACGCAGTGCTTAGGCTGATTAAAGGCAATTCGATGTGATGTATTCATTCATATATGGGATATAGAGTCGACTGAAGCGATACAAGGTTGTAGTAAGGTTGGGCTAATCGAGGAGAATAAATATGGAGTGGAAAACTTGTTTACAAGCAAACATATGTCAAGCTATCAAAGTATTTCAATCACTTTTTAAATGTTTTTTTTTTAATTTTCGCAAATACTTATTTATTTTCATGACTAATAAAACTGGTTACTTAATATACTATTGTTGATCAAAGATTCATGAGTCATTTATTCGATCTTAAAAAGGAATAAAAAATGTGTCTTTGATACAGTCATTATTATTTGCATAATAAATTGCATTTATTAGACCTTTGACCTTTGTGGCAATAATCTTTTTGGCACATTTAAAATCAGCCTCTCAAAATCACTTTGTGTATCTCCTGAATTGAATTCACCTCTAAAACATTCACCACATAATGTTTTTACGTCAGCGGACCTCTACTACAAACGGTCATTCACAAAAAATTATAAACAAAATCGGCGTGGATGAGCTATAAAAACATTGGCATAAGAAATGGTCGCGGATCGTGTTTTCTTCTGCATTTGTTACCGCGAGTGATTTGCACGGCGGTCACATATTATTATCGTACCGCGTGGCTTTTGGAATTTCAATGATGCGATGACCAGCTTCCCCTCCCTTTGAAATCATCAAAAGCAACAGCTGGCACGACTTGCAATTGAAATGTAAATGTTAATTGCTAGTCCAACGGTTTTGGCTTTGTGTAATTGGAACTTGGCCACAGCTAAACGACAAAAATAAATTGAAGAAATTGAAAGCGAAAGTCTCTGCACTTGTGTGGCAAATTAATTTATCAGATTGTGTGTATGTAAGCTGGTTTCTTTCTTAAGAACAATGAGTCACTATAAAATTTACATTTCCATCTCAACCTCCAGCCGATTCAAAATGATCATAATGAAGGCTGACACATCTTCAAGTAGAGGTTCCTTTAAAATTTACCATTTTAGCTCCAGAGTGATAAAAATAGTCCAAAGCTTGCCTCCAGAACATCTAATTTCAAAACCAGTTTTAGAACCTGAACGAACCGCAATGAAACATTTGCGCAAATTACCAAGTAAACAAAACGATGAGCTAAACGAAAGAAAAGCAAGTCAAAGAAAACAGAAAATCAAGAAAAACCTCAGAAAAATTACCATCATTAAGAGAACTGTGGGGTTTACTAAATTGTCCCAGCAGAAAACCGACTGGGGGACACTTTGCGGCCTGTCTTATAAAACTTGCGCAATCTTTTGCGGTTACTGGGCGTTTGGGTATCGGGTATTGTCTTACGGAGCGGGTCGAATGGGCGTGCTGAACATTTAACACCCAATATTTGACTTACATAATGGCCGGTGCTGGAAATGAATTTTGACAGTCGAGCAATTTGTTGTTAGCGTGCCTGGAATATGAGTGGACTTGGAATGGGCCGGAGGTTTGATTTCCGCGCTTTGATTCAATTTGATTCGATGTCGTCCCATCCCTCGGAACATAACACGCCCTTGTTTATATGTGCATTTGGGGCAATTAACTTGATGACAGTTTATTGGGGCAATCCGAAAGCGTTCTTCCGGGCTTTGGGGGTGGGGGTGAAAGTGGCGGCACACCTCGAAAACGTTAATTGAATGTAACCCGAGGATAAGAGCAGGACCTTAAAAACCGGACCATAAGCCAAGCCAAATTTTAGGAACGCCAAAATGGTATCGCATAAGGGAGTGACTCATTTCCCATATCGGGAAAGAAATTACTGAAGACCACCGATTTCAATTAATCGATTCGCTGTCGTTGAACCTTTCATATCAATAGCCGTTTATAAGTAAGAAATGTACATTGAAATATAATGGTCTTATGACACAGTCATAAAACTGCCCAATGCCGATAATCCAAATTCCTCAGATCGAGTTCAATTTGAAACAAAATGATTCAGTTACTGTTTTATATACTAGAAATTTCATGAAAATTATTTTGTGTTTGGGAACATTCGTCTTTAATTGATTTTTAAAATACCCTTTTAATACTTTAAATATTAAACTGATCAGGTTGCATATTTATGGAACGCAGTGTTGTCGGTAATCGCGCCATCAAATTTGATTTCAAACATGTTTCTTCATTCCTTTCGTTCATGAATAAATTCTTTTAGTTTTGCGCTGTCTGCCAAATCGAAGTTCTTGATAAGATATAGCAACTTTATAAATACCTGGTGTCTTATGCTTTAGATTTCCAACGAACTCGTTAGCTTATGAATCATAGTTTGTTTGAAGCTAATATTTGATTTGACTTCTAGCGATTCTCAGACAGTTTGGGAAACTTTTAAAGATAATTATATAAAAAAAATAAAAAATTTGAATGAGTAAACGGAAGTCCTTCCGTTCTTTGGCCAAACATTATCTAAACATTTTTTTCAAAACTCTTCAACCAAAAAATTAAAATTTTTTAATACAATTTTTTGTATTATTATCTCTTTGGAAATATTTTTATTTTAATATAAATTTATTTTTGTTTTCTTTAATATTTTACTACGAGTATATTTGTTTACGAATTTGTCAAAGATTTCAAAACTTTTTTGTTAGTGGCCATCTATTAAAATTAAATTATATTATGTTAAATATTGATCTTGAATATTTAAAATATTGCGAGAAATGTTATTCTCAATATCGATCTTATATTATCATATCGGAAACAGTTCCACATAGTTGTATTTCCGTGCAGCGGGGACCAATTTCGCCTTCACAACAGCAGCTGTTCAATTAAGCGACAATCCGTCTGGGTGAATCAAGCTGAATAGAGTGAATCATCCGCGGCGGAGGCCAGAGAAGGGAAATCGCAGTGGACAGCAATTAAGGAGCTGCCAGTTTCCACCAGGCCTGTCCCACTGTGCCACTTAAATGAGTCAAGACCGCCGGGTATTTCGCACGTTTTGCTGCTCGACAGGCTTACGGTTTAGCTTTTCTTCTGCAGATCTGCAGATTCTTCTCATCATCATCGGGGCTGATGACAAGTGCGGTCTGCAATTGTGGTTTCTCTTTGTCTGGGCTTCTGGGCTTTGTATCCATCGCTTGGTTCCACATTGCTTCCAGCTGTGACGTCAGACAGACGGGGCTAATTTTATTTTTATCAATGTGTTCACTGGTGTGCTCCCCGATATCTCTCTGCCACAGAGTTTCAGTAGAGACTCTCCCTGGGTCTCGGGTTTCTCTGCTTGAATTTTTCGCTGGGGCATCGCATGCGCAGCCGTTGGAGCTCCTCAGTTGGAATTCAACTTGCGAACTGAGCGCAACGCGCGTTTCACTCAAAAACACAAATAATATATACTACGCAAAACCTCTTTTGTTTACGTGCGTGTGTGAAAAAGCAGCGCTGAATATATTCGACTAATAATACAACAAATAAATCAGCGGCAAACGGTTATTATCAAAATGTAAATAAAACCCCAAAATGTTGATAGTGTTTATCAAGAAATAAAACGATTTCCCTTCGGTTTTCTTGTGGAATTCAATGGGCGTTGAAGGCATTTCGCATGCCCTGCCTTTGTAGGTTGTTGGAACACTTGGGTCTGATCATCATTTGTGTGAATTTATATCCGTAATCGTAGCCACGCCAGCTCATCCATGTGATCCCGCGTCCCGAGAGCTTGGGCTCAAATCGGCCACCCTCCAAGTATTGACCATTTAGGTTACTGAAAGAAAAAAAAAGAAAAAATGTATAAGATAAATAGTACACAAAAAATATATATTATTTTTCTTACCTCCTCTGACACTGATCGTACCACCAGGCCCCCACGTACATCCTGGCACATCCATGACCCAAGACATCGTGATCAAACGTCGAGAAGGGCATTCCCTTGTGGTATTTCAAGGAATCGCCAGCATCTCCTGAGTATTTACCCAAAACTGAAAGCGAATAGAACTCGGAAGCATTGCCAATGACAAAATCATCGTATCGGGCGTCGTGAGATTCCCCATCAAAATCTTTCATATAAACATACAGCTCGTAGGGCTCCGCAGTAGTAAGGAAGTGTAGTTTCTCCAAGCCTAGGAAAAATTCCTCGTTAAGGTCCCCAAACCCTTCGCTATACTCTTTCCAACTGCGATAGAAGTTTTCACTTCCATCTTGACGACGCTGGATAACAGTCCATCCAGATCCCGCGAGTCGATTGTCACAAAAAACCGGGAAGGGCTCCAATCCAGGGACTTCAATAACATGTATGCCGTTTGTGTTTATTCCAGCAGCTAGACAAGAGGAGGGATTAACCACTACTGGCAGAGAAAAAGATTTAATTAGTATAATACCCATTTAGAAATTTAAAAGTTTGATGACCGAGCAAAAACAGACCTTATAATCTCAAACTTACCCTCATGAAGTTTTTTCTGTGGTGTCAACTTAATGTAGCTTTGTTTTAACTCTTCCAGCTGCGTTTTTAAACTGAAAATTATATTTAAAAATCTAAAAAAAGCTTTAAATTAATTTGAATTGCCCACTTGGAAATCATTCTTTCAGCTTGGTTGTAGACAATTTCCAATTCATTGCTTTGGCCATTAGAAAGAAGGCTATCACAGTTTAATAATAAAACGAAAATGAAATAAAGCTTCATGATCTTGTCTCGTGCCTTGCTCTAACCAGTCTAGATTAAAAATATTTTTAGTGCTTCTTCAAAATAAATTTCTATATTAGGTAAATATAGTTTGATTGTCTTATCAATTGCATTGAATAATCGTAGGTCAAGTCTGCTATAGAAATACAGGAAATTGAGAAAACTAAACAATTTCAATGAAAATTACAGTATATTTCGCATTTCTGTTTGAGATTCTAAATAATGTGCTCAGCAAAAATGTGATGATTCAATGGCAACACATTTTGCATATTAATCAAGTACATAACAAATTGTTTTCACGTTGATCTTGAAGCCATTAAACCGGAGGGAGTAAACAGCAAATAATTATAGTATCTGTGGCAGCGCCTTGTAAAGAGTCACTGATGAATCACTGGTATATTTCGGCACTTGGGTCTTATCAACATTTGGGTGATCCTATACCCGTAGTTGTGGCCACGCCAAGAACGCCAGCACATGCCCCTGGCAAACAATTTCTCCTCGTATTTGCCACCAGGCATATACTGTCCATTAAGGTTGCTGAAATAATTAGGAAACATTAATAACGTTTAGAAAGCTTAAATTAGAGCTGGCAAACACTCACCTATCCAGACAGGCATTGTACCACCATCCCCCGAGATAGTAAAATGCACAGTTTCTATTAAACTCACGATCGTTATCCCGATCATATGTAGAAAACTTCATTTTGCGATGCGATCGAAGGGAATCCCCCGCAGTACCGGAATATTTTCCTAGTGCGTTCATAGCGTAGTCATCCTCTTCGTTTCCAATCGCGAATTCATCGAATTTTGCGTATTTTATTGTTTCATCGAAGTCCTCCAGGTGGACATATAACTCATGTGGCTCCAAAGCGGTCAAGGCACGAATCTTCTCAAGACCAAGAAAATACTCGCCCATTAGATCTCCGAATCCATCCTTGTACTCTTTCCAATTACGAAAGAAACTAAGGTTTCCACTAAATCTTTTCTGGATCACAATCCACCCGGGACCAGCTATATTATTTTCGCAGTACACTTGAAATGGACTCAGTCCTGGGACTTCCAGGGTATACAAACCATTTTCATTTACTTCTGAATTCAGGCAGGAAGTGGGGAACACCTCCTTAATGGATGTATTTGAGCTGTCATTAGTTTGTACTTGCAAAAGTGCCTCCTTTAAACTGAGGAATGTAATAGTTTAAACTGAGTTTGTTTACTTTATTCATAACTTACGTGGAAAGTACATTTTCTGACTGCTCATAAATAGCGTCCAACTTTTCAACTATATTCAGCGTCTGTCAAGGGGTTTGTTGATTTTATTGTAGTGTTAGTTTTCTTGTAAGGCCCTATTGAACTTACCTCCGCATGACAAAATGTCATTAAATAAAGTGTAATGGAAACCTGAAAGCCTAACAAACCAGTGAACCTCATTTTGCCAGAGAATCTATTGGAATATAATGATTTGCAGTTCGCTAAACATTTAATGCAATCAAAAGGGGGATAGAAATTGCCTTTGTTTTCGTGCCGTTTCTTATCAGTTGCCTTTCAAATTATATGATTATGATTTCTTGATAATTACTTAAAGCTTTTAATTTCCAATCACTTTTCTTTGCGAAGTCTTTGCGATTTTGAAAGGGTGATCGAAATACAACTGAAGAAATGTTTATAAAAGACAGCCATAAACGCGATCAAAACAAAGGCAATACACACACATGTATTTTAAGATCTGTTCGGATCACGTGGGATTGCCTGGTTTGGTTTAAGTGGGCTGTCCCAGTTCATGTAAAACTTTTCTACTTTACGCGCTGTTTGAGCTTGAAATTTCTTATTTTGGTTTATATCTTTTTATGGGGGTATAATAAATAAATAGTTTTAATGGTAATAATTAAGATAAAAATATATATATTTTTAATTTTGATCGTGTCTTTAATAACAGAATAACCAATTAAATAAAAAGTGCATGCCCATTTTGTTTGCCTTCCGTTTACATTAATTGGTTAAACATTTTCAAATATTTTTACAATGGAGCTCAGGTTTTAGGCTAATTAAAAATGTGAAGTGTTCAAACCAAATTATGAGTTGTTAATGTTGGGGACTCTTAATAAATACAAATTAGAGAATTTCAAGCTTCGGTGCCTCCACATCTCTTTGGTCTGTTTATCGAGGCGTCAATCTGAAGACAACAGAAAACAAGACATAAATAATAAGTATAGAAATTGTTTTATAAACACCCAGCATGTGTGAGTGTGACGGTGTGTGGGTGGTGACAGCGGACTTGGCTTTGGAAGTCGCTTGATGAACGCAGAAGTGTTAGCCAGTCTTAAGCCAAAGCTTCGCAGAGGCGGACGCAGAATTTGTACATTTCCCAGAGCTCGAAGAGTCCTATCAATCAAACCCATCTCAGAAATGAGATTAAAGCGAAGTTCCAAGCTAAAAGTATTACAAAATTGTGATTCTTGTGTTCCCTTCGATAAAAAAATATTTCTTGTTTCAATGAAGAAACATTTTGTTTACCTACCTTTTTAGTTTATTTATCATAGATTCAATGTATAAAAGAAAACAATTATATGTATTAATTTATAATATTTATATGTATCCTTCGTCCAAGTCCCAGCACAAATATTTGAAGTTTTATTGCATTTGCTTCCTAGCAGCTTATTAATATGGTTTTGGTCTTCCCTTTTCAGATGGCTATACCGCCACCACCGGGACCACCGCCGCCGCCAGGACCTCCACCGCCTCCGGCGATGGGTGGCCTTAAATTGGGCGGCGGAGGAGGGGGAGCAGATGTTCGATCTGCCCTGCTCAGCTCGATCCAGAAGGGAACCAAGCTGAAGAAGACCACCACGGTGGACAAGAGTGGGCCGTCGCTGTCTGGCAAGGTGTGTGGAGGAGAGGTGGGTGGAGGAGTTGGGGCCAAGCGGACCCTTAACAACAACACCAGCACCAGCAACCACAACAATGGCAGCAGCAGCAATGGCCTTGGCAATGGCACCCCCAAATTGGGAGGTCTGTTCGAAGGCCTCTCGCAAATGCCAAAGCTGAAGCCCGTGAACGGCATTCGCGGTACGTTTACTAAATTTTGTATTCAGATAAATATCGTTGCTCAACTGATTTCCGTTTTCCGCCCACGCAGCCGCGCCATCCGCCGGTTCAGCAGCAACAACGACATCGAGGTCCACAACGAACTCGGCGACTCAGCAGCGGAGCAATAGCCCCCCAGCCGCGGCGACCGCCTCGAGTGCCAGCAACGGACCCATGGACTTTAACACGGAGCTCACCAAGCACTTAACGTTGAAGCGCCAAAAACAGCAACAGCAGCAACCACAAGCACAGGCGCCGGCAAACAACACACATATCAATGCAACAGAAGCCAATCTGAGAACAAATCGGGGACCACCACCACAACCGCCAAAGGTGAGCGCTGGAACCCATGGCGAGAATGAATGATGAGATCCTCTATTAATAGAAATTTGGGGGGAGTTTACCACTAAAGTTAAAGTGCTGCTGGGAATTCTTAGAAAAGATAATATTAACAAGGGACCTACATTTTATTGCATAATTATGGCAAAAGAAGACTATGGTATTAAAACAGACTACCTTTAGGAAAGAAAAGTGTACACAGCTAATGGTATTTTTAACATGCCAATATTATTTTGTTAAAGATTGACGTTGTATGAAGTAGGAGAAATCATGATATCATTCTGTTCAAGACTTATGTTTTTTTAAAAGGAAAGAGTAATTAACCAAGAGAGTTGTTTTATGTTTATTTTGTGTTCATTATATGTAGATTTTTCTTCCATAAAGATTTTAACTACTGAAGTGTCACACAAATTAATTCAACAGATACTTAAATCATGCTACTGGATAACCTTTAAGTGACTTATGCGATAAATGCTTTAAGACTTGCTTTTTAATTACATGCAATTTAAAAAGGTGAACTTTTTATCAACTTTGCTCATTTATTTATTTATTTGCTGAACATCTTAAAGGCAAATATCTAGTAAGATATCTTTAAGAAAAACAGTGGATCTGAATGTGTCGCAGGCGATCCAATTGTCAACGAAACTAATCCAACCATTGTTTTACATTTCTGTGTCATCGCAGCCAACCAGCTCAAGTGACTCGATCTTGGAGCGCATGAACATCCCCCGCACAGCGCCGACCCCCTCCTTCGCCGCCAATTCGAGTGTCAAAGCGGCATCGCCCACGCTTTCGGACAGCGGCAGCAACAGCAGCGGGAGTGGAGGTGGAAGCGTCAAGAGCAAGGCGGCCAACCTAAAGTAAGTGTCATCTTCTAGCCACGAGCAGCGCAAATGATTGGTTTCTGGTTAGTGGGTCTCAACTCGGCAGTATTTTTGGAATTTGAGATTATGTTAATGTGGCATTTTAAACTTTCGCAATCATTCATTACTTTGGTTTCTGAACAATATTGTCGGCCTAATGTGCTTTCGAATACATAACCCATCCACTTTTTTTTTAATGCCTAGATAATTAAGGATTTAACGTTTCCATAAGACACATTCCAATTAAACTGCTGAGACCCCTTAATCTAATAGTGCCTGCCGTTTGGGATGGTTGACTTTTGGTTTTTTATTTGTACATTCGTTAAAATTTCTCTTGATTTTCTCTTTATTTTCGGATTACTTTGACGGGACTTTGTGGTTATCCTCGCACACCAAACACACACACACACTGTATTCACATCCACCCACAGTATCTCGTTAGGAAATAGTTTTGTAAATAGTTCAAAAACAACCACGAGTGCCTCGACCACGTCGCTGAACTCCAGTCAAACGTCATCGACGGGATCGCTGGGCAAGCTGGCGCCCAATAAATCCACATTGTTCGGTGCTAGCGGTGGTTCTAGTTCCGGGTTAGGTTCTGGTGGTGGTTATGCATCTGTGCAGAAGTCTTCGACGCCATCGACGGCCGACAGCACGCCAGCGGTCACGCCCACACCGCCCCCGCTGCAGCAGAACATGAAGCCGGCCATCGGCTTTGGCAAGCCCAATTTCGCTCCAAAGCCACCAGGCCTGAATCAACTGGCGCTGGCCAACGGACAGCAGCGTCCGGCGGTGACCAGGCACCACAGCATGAAGTCGCCCAGGTATACCGATACAGATTCAGCTTTAAGCTTCAGTAACTCCTAATCCAGCACCGCTGCTCCCGCTCATCAAACTCATTTTGGGGTTTGCCTTACGCTTATGCTTTTCTTTTGGCTCGCAAATAAGCTATAATGAATTATTTTAATTGAAGCCTGAACTAATCCCGGGTGTTCTCCCACAGATCTCCGCCCGCGGCAGGCAGTGTCAACGGTCCTGTGTTCCCCACCCAGCAGCATTTGGGCACAATGCGTGGCCCACTGCAGTTCCACAGTGAATCCGGCAGCCACAACACCAGCGCCGGCAGCATGAGATGTGCCCCCAACCCACCAAAGTGTAAGACTCCTATTTTTGATAATTTCAATTTACTGGTAAAATAACTTATAGCACCTTACTTAAATTATGACTCATAAATTTATATGAAAAGTTGCAAAAGGTTTAATTGAGGCTAACTTTTAAAATAATTTAACCAACAAAAATATTATTTTTTTTTTAGAATTTTCATTAACAAATAAATACAAAGGCATCTTTAAAAAGTAAATCTTTAATCTTTAGATCTCTTCAAAAATTATCTTTGAAATGTTTAATGAGTTTAAATGTTGACTTACTTTATCTTGAAAAAAAATTCAAGTCAAGTCTATGGAATTTAAACTAACTTAAAAATTTGACTCAAAACAACTGAGTATAAGTTTTTAAACTTACAAGTGATTTCTAGTCACTCACATCACTTGGAAGAACTAATGTGAACCTTTTTAAGTATAAGTCAGTAGAAGGCTTGAGAGTTCAATATATTTTCCGATTTCTCAATTTAACCATTTATCAATCATTTTTAAAGCTTAATAAGACATTGAAAAATCGGCATTGATTCAGTTAACTCAAGTATAACTCCATTTTTCAATTCAAGTGAAAGTGCTTTAAAACTAATAGACCGCGCCCTTATTTATTTGTTTTTTATATTGTTTTGCAGCTCGCCCATCGGTAAAACCCCCGCCACCGCCCACGCCAGCCCGCAGTTTCTCCAACAGCAACCTAAATAATATCGGCGGATCGGCGCCATTCAGTGCTGTGAACACGACTCTGGTCCAGAGCTCAGCCATTACCACGCAGGCTTCGCCGCCCATTACGCAGCCACCCTCGTCCTCCAGCAGCAGCAGCAGTGTGGCCGCCCTTCGCGACCAGTTCCGTGTGGGTGCTGGAATGTCCAATGGGGCACCATCGCCCCCTCTCCCGCCGACCCCCGCTCCCACCTCCAATTCATCCTCGGCCACCGCCAGTCCCAAATCGTTGCTGCGCGACAATGTCAAACCAATTATCCTCAATGGGGGTCCTCTCAATCCGCCGGCGCCGCCACCACATCGTAGCTGCCCACCTCCGCCGCCTCCACAGAGACAATCGAGCAATGTAAGTAGCCAACGGACACCAATAACAATGGCGCAGACCAACAGGTTGGCCCAATTGGCAAGGGCTGATTTTAAAAGACTGTGCAGCTACCTTTAGGAGTTGAGAGAGATGAGATGAGAGCCTGGGTTATAGTTTTTCTATTGATATAGTGTATTATCTTTAAATGTAGGAGTGCATACTTTCTGCATTATATATTTTGGGACTATAAAGCTGGCTTAGTAAAATGTTTAAGACAAAGACATACTGGGTTAGTACTTGTAAATTTAAAGTACTGGATAATAATAACCTTTTAAATCAGCCAGATAAGTAATTGAAATGATATTGAAGGTATGGGTATAAAAGGTCCGGACCTATCCTAAAGTTGGCATTCAAATTTTGCGCAGCGCATTTGTTGATTGCTTTCTCCCTAGTCACCCCATCTTTCTCCCCTTAATTGGGATTCTCCCTGCGCCTGCGCTCCACCTGATTGTGAGCACTCCTGGCTGCGCACTGCCTGTCGATGTCAGTCCGAACGAGTATTCCGTTTATAACTCACCTATTTTCGTGTTAAGCGGGGTGGATTGATTTTCCAAAACGAGACGTGACCAAAACACAGGGACCTTGCACACAACCCATTGCTCTGGGCGAATCCCGTGGCCCAGTGGCCCGCATTCATGTGCTTCTCCATCAGGAAAGAGTGAGGTGCTGGACGTGCAAGACGACGTGCTGGGAAAGGCAGATAATCTTAATAGAACGCGAAGAGAAGCACTGTGGCCAGTCAGTCAAGGTTATCAAAATGCTGATGCTTAACAGCAAGCGCAACGTAACTACAGGCTTTGATAGTCCCCCAAAGACCACTGATATCCAACTAAAACTCTTCTTATCTTTTGCAGGGCGGTTCCGGATCAGGATCTGCGCCAGTTCCACCACAGCGTCACTCCTCGATTAGGCCCAACGCCCCTTCGACGCCACCCACGCACATGGCCAATGCCTCGCATCAGTTTGGCAGCAGCTCGGGATTGTCGTTGGGATCGGGAGGAGGAGCTGGAGCCAGCGTGGGTCGCCTGGTCAACGACTTGGAGACCAAGTTCGGCAAGCGATTCCACAACGTCACCGAGTTCCCCAAGCCGCCGCCGTTTCTAAATATACATAAAGTGTATCCTAGTCGCACGTTTAAGGCCACCAACGGTATGTAGTCGAATGTGTGAGCGAGTGTGTTTGTTCTGTGAGTGTTTTAAATTTAGTACATACAAATTTAGAAGCATATGTAACTGCGATTATTGTTATATGCACACACCACACACATGGAATGCTGTTATATAATTAATTGTTTCTAAGGCACACGCTCTGGCATTTTAGTTTCGAACTTGAACGATATATACAACGATTTTTATCTCTACATAATTATAGTTTAAAAAGTGTATTACTACTATTATAGAATATTATTAATATTATTGTTTACAAAGGAAGGCCCAGAATACAATCCAACACAGCACACGCATATGTTAAAGCCCGCAGAATTTAGGAACCTTATTGATTATTGTTGTTTATTTTACTGTTAACGAGCAATGAAATAATTGTTTAAAATGTAGCGGGAGAATGTTATTTTGTATATTGCATAATACTAAAGTTGAATAGCTTTATCCAAACATTATATATTTTATACCTTTTAATGTTATACTTTGTTAAATTTCAATTGGGAAACGAAGCGAAAGCTTCCCCTTCGCGATATTACTACTAAGCACACACACTATTTTTACGCATAGTTTTATATTAACTAAACTTTGTACGTGTATATGTAAACAGAAGCCGATCCATAATGCATTGTATTCCCCCGCGCCCCCATATACATTTCTTTTACATGTAGCGCATGCTTTTACTTGTACCCCGGCTATCATTTTATATATATTGTACCTACGAACATCTCTATATATACACACATATTTTATCCGATGAATATTTAATTTTTAGTATGCAACAGGCACATTACGAGTAATTGTTTGTTTTAGTTTTGAAGTTATCTTTTGAAGAAACAATAAACCAAAATTCGTTTGGATAATATACATAAACATATTTCATTTTGTTTCATTTTGTGTTTCAAACTTTCTCCAATTTCTGGGCTGGCTCGGAGGAAGTTATCTTCTTTTGGTTATTGGTTCGATATCGTTTGTCCGTTAAAAAGTGATGCATTAAACGTGTTTTCTTCCAAAAGAATATGTAATCTAAGCCAAAGATCATAAGATAAACCGATCATATTTTCGATGAAAAGCGGACATATTTTATGTTATCGTTTTTAGTTAATTTATAATTTTAAACTTAAACTGATTTTGTTTTCTTTCAGCTCGAATGGTTTTCGTTCCTTAAACATTTCCTACATCAGCATTTGGCACATAATATCGGTATTTTTACCATTTGTATTACGTTTTCACTATATCGCTTGTAAACAGTCTATCATAGCAAGTTGAGTTAGCTTACCACCTTCGATCTTTGCTATCCTATCTATCTATCCATGTTTGTAAATATCTTTTCTCTCCCCTGCCCTTCGATTCTTCCGAAAACAGCGCCTGGAAACAGCAATGTAAACAACAACAACAGCTCGGTGGCCAGCAACAATAATACGACCACGACTCCCAATCCTGGAGGGTCAGGAGGAGCAGCTCCCGTGTTGAAGCCGGCATATGCACCACTGAAGAAGAACCGGGCACCTGCACCACCGCCTCAAGCAGGCGTGGCAGCCGCCACAGTGTCAGTTATCCGGCAGTCAAGTTTCCTCTACGGCGGAGCAGCAGGTGGTTCCGGGGGCTCCTCCAGCATACGACCACAATCCCAGCCGGCGGGGATTGGGCCACGAAACTCCACCGTCTACTGAACCGATTGAGGCGGATAATGGACTAAGCCTAGTGTTTGTTTTGTATATAAGTGTGCATGTGGAGTGTGTTTGTGGCCTCGTTGTTGTTGTGTTGTGTGCGGAAGTGTTATGTGCCACAGGCAATTGTTCAAAATGTCAAAGGAAAGTGCGTAGAATAAACCAAACACAATGGCACACTCAAAACCCCAAAGAGAGCTGGAAGGATAGGGGAAGTGCAATCTTAAAAATACCCGAAAATTCGTTGGCGTCTTCCCAGGCTGCACTTAAATAGTTAAAGCAGATAATGAAATAAACCCCACTCAAAAATTGTATATAGAACTAGCACCAAGTTAGTGAAATTATCAAGCAGCATCTATACCTTTTATACGCGAGGGTAAATGATTGTATGTACTTTTAGGAGCGCGCCTCTTTGCATAAATATCTTACTAGACTGAACATGTTAAAGCCCAACAGCAACAATTAATTAATGTAATTATATACGATATATAGAATCGATTACTGTACGACTTAATCCCCTAGAGCAATACACACACAAGAGAAAGATGTTAACAATGCAATATTCAAGCACAACCGAGAGCATTTCAACGAATCTCGCCACATTCCATTTTTAGATTTCTTTAGTTAAATGTGCAATACGAGTGTTCGTGTGATAATCTCCAAAGTATTTAGGTATTTATCTATCATCTGTGGTTTGGTAAACGTTTGTTAAACTCCTTTTTGGGCAATAACTATTGGAAATGAACATAATACACATTAATATTATTGTTCTTATTATTAAATTCAATCATTGTTGTTGGACTTGGTGTCATTAGAAGTATTATTCAGCAATTGCATAACATTTTATTCCGAATCAAAATCATTGCAGTTATAAATAAAATTACGAAGTCATTCAAAAATTGAGCAATTTGTGATTTTCATTGAGGCAAACAATTTGGTAAGCGTTTCTACAAAGTTATGTGGTATATGCTTTATATTTGAGTTAGTGTAAATGCTCTCTAGCCATAACAATTTTAGCCTTAATCCTAATTTAAATGTATAGTAAAGCCTTTTCTTGGTTACATTTAACAACAAATCGCACTTGTTCAACTTAAATACTAAATATGGCTGAATTTAAGCGACCTCGTTCTTCAGCTTGAGACATTGCACTGCATCCTGCAGACCCTGATCCTCGCGTTTGCGTATTCGCTCACATTTTGGGCAAGGCTGCTTGTCATTTAGACACTCTGCATGGAAAACGGCTCCGCATGGTAGGCACTTTAAATAGATATGCAAATTAGTAAAATACTGTCCATTTAATCTGCAAAAGTAACTTACTCTGAAGGTGGTGCTGATGTGAAAAGGATACAGTACCCTTGGGCTCTGACAGATTTCGCAGATAAATCCTTTGAGATGGCATAGTCTGCATTTCAGCACATGGGCTTCGCCCAACTTAAACGCTTTCTGCAGCTGCTGGCACAGCACACCGCGTTGAATCAGGGCCAAATCTGATATCGAGTAAAGATGAATGTGCTCGTGGAGATATTCCCTGCCTGAGAACTGATTCTGCAGCAGTTCGATGCTGCTGGGAGCACAAGTGTACAAATACGCCCGTATGAAGTTTAGTCGGATACGCAAAGATTGCAATTCAGCCATGGCATCGGAGGCAAAGTAGATCCTAGGGTTGAGTAACTGCATGTCCAAGAACGGATGTGAACGGAATTCGGCCAGAAAAGTCGCTGCCCGCTTGCTCACGCTGTACTTCCGGAAATCCCAATTATAAATAATGCGGGCGGGTATCAGTTGCATCTCCACGTCCATGCAGCTGCTGCAGTAGTAACCACCACTAAAGGCGCAAACTCTGAAGTGGATAATTTTTTATAGTTGGATCTAATGAAAAGCTTTATGCTTTATACTTACTGAAAGTTGGAGTAACCAATGCCCAGCGGATGCTGACAGCTCTTGCACAGAAATCCTTGGGAATCCAGACCCGGCTCTCGCGCCAGTTGGCACAACTGGGCCACCATTTGCTGCAGCTCCACCATGTCAAACTCGGAGGTGAGCAGCTCGAATTCAGAGTTTGTCTAGCACAGGAATATACATTGTAGTTTCGTTTATGCCACTTATGCCTCTTTTACTTACATCCAGTGAATGCAGATCACTCAAGTCTTCCGAAATGGGAGGATCGCTGTCACGCTGCGGTTGGGCCACATTTAGGTTCGAAGCACTGGCCCGGAACTTCTCCCAGATCTCTGACCATCCTGCTCCTACCTCCCGGTTGTTCTCATGCTTTCGGAGCAGGGCATTATAGCTGCACCTGTCCGTGTTGGGGGAACGCAGACTGACGGCGCTGCTGACGCTTACAGATCGCTGGAAAAACCTCGATCCCGACAGATCATCACTGGGTGAAGTGGGTGTGTGAGTTGTTTCCAGGTCACCAGACCAGGAGGTCTGCATCAGATTGGACAGCGAGTTGCTGCCCTGTGGTAAAAGACTGGGTTTCTCAATATCCAACTCGGCAAAGGAGCCATCCATTTGTCGCTTGGATTTTTCGCGGGTGCTCTGCTTACTACCCGATGCAACTTCGGGCTCTTCAGGTTGACCCGCTTCCGCTCCTTCAACTGGTGTCTGCTCCTCGCTTATCACATCCATCTCATCAAACTTCTGTATCATCAGATCAAGGTTCTCGCGCTGGCTGAGATCCGGCACGCCGAAGTTGCCGCTTCGGCTGAAGGGGCTATTGGAAATGGAGTCCGAGAACAGCTCGTTGGTCTGCAGGGGCTGGGGCGTGGGTATGGCTATGATATCGGAGCTCAATGAACTGGCCACGTCAACGCCGCTGCTAATCTGCAAGGGAAGCACTCAATTTAGTCGGTTTGATGTTAAAAGTTTCCCCTTATTCTTATCTTAAAAATGTATAACCAGATAACAGATTTTATTCTTATTTTTTTATTATCTTTTGACTGTTTATTTATATAATTCCCTCTGATTTATGAACTAAACCTCCTTCATATGCTGAAAAAACTCATTCATAATCTCATATCCCGAAAAAAAAACATTGGGTAAGAGTAATTCATAAAGACCTTTTGAAGAATAATACTAATATAACACTCCCACGCCAAACAGGATATACTACTCTATATGGGCTAGGATAATTTATAAGAAGACGTTGAGGTAAAACGATTTGAGTACCGAACATACCGGACAGGATTTAAGTGCGGGCGTCCAGAGATCAGATAGTTGCAGGGAGTAGTCAGGCCAATTGTTAAGCAGGCTGGAGTTGACGGGCAGATCAAACTGCACGTAGGCTTCCAGGCTCTCCATGATCTTGGCGGCCGTCTCCAGGCCGTCGGAGTCCCGGACCAGGGCGTTCCGCTTATAGTACTGCGACAGCGCCGATCCGTTCTTGCGCATGTTGTTCAGGTAGGAGGAGAACACGGACTCGTTCAGCGACTGTCGCACCCAGGCGCGGCACTGGCCGATCTCCGAGGTGATCTGGCTGAGACCCTGCACCTGCTCGATAACCTGCTTGTGCATGAAGACCATGCATGGTGACCAGAAGCTGGGATCGGGCCTGCGCTCCACGTCGCCAGCGATGACATTGAAGGTGGCGGACAGGAAGGAGTCCTTCAACCCATGCAGGAACAGGGCCTCCAAGGTGGTGCACAGGGCACTGGTCTGCTCGCACAGACCCAAAACCTCTGTAAGCGAAAGACAATCAATGACAATTTCCGGGGGAGTACACACAACTCACCTAAGCTCTTCTGCTTCACCTCGAACTCGATCTCGCGGGCATTTTCGTTCAGTGTATTGATGAGCGCCTCCTTCACGACACTTTCGCGCTTTGATGAAAAGTGATTCAGGCTACGGAACAGGGAGCTCATTTGGTTGTCGATCCTGACCTTCTGTTGTGGTTTTCCGAGGGCCTATGCAAATGAGTAAAAATTTCTGCCCCAAAGTGTGACCGCAGGCGGTGCTCCAAATAAACAAAGAAAAATATACCAGAAATTAGTTCAAATGATGTGCTAGGTACTAGTTAATTGTATACATTTCCTTCCCAAGATTTTGAAATTCTTTAAGCTTTTACATAATTCTTTTAATTATTTACCAGTTATTTATAAAAAACTAGTTTTTAATATCACATTTTGTAGAACTTTGAAAGCCCGCCTAGAATGGATGCTATCGATATTTATAAACAAAATTGCTTACACTGCATGGTCACCCTAAAGTTTACAGTAGTCAAAACAGACGTTATTTTGCCCACCGTAACGGTTTTCACATAAATCAAAAATAAATTACATTTTCTTTATCTACAAGCGAATCAAACTGAATCCATTAATACCTGCAAAAATGCTACCCAAGGCAAACAAAAAGGTCAGATCTAATACTTCAGTGGACTACTCTAAGCTACTCAAACCCGTTCTGGTTATTCTTGACTTTCTTCTCAGATCAAAGCTTATGTGTGAACGCTCGATTATGGGTAGAAAAAACCCCACGCAAATTAACAACAACTGACAGATAAACCGTCAACGAGACAGAATATTAATTGATTTCGTTTGGATCTTTCCTATCGCCTCTTGTTATTGTCTTGTTATTATTGTGTTTGGGTATTTTCGGGTTTTGTTTCAATGAACCGCCATATATATTCTGTACCCAAGCTGTGTGACTCATTCAGATCTCTCGAACGCCAGGGAATTTTATTAATGAAAGACCATCCCGACTTGGGGGAACCAGAAAAAACCCGATGCACGTAGCCATTGGATATAATACTAAAATTAAAATTTGTGTTAAGGTCACGGTGACCAACAAAAGCGATTTTATGTATACACATATGTATGGCATGTGGTTGCTGTTGTTGTCAACGCATTTTTCAATATTTTTGCAATAAAAATTTTGTTGTTTTTACAGAAGATGCGCCGATGTTGTCGTTGTGAACCAACTGGTTCAGCATTCAAAATGCAAACTGGTCTCCGTCGCGCTTCTTTTGACTTTTCGACTGTTTTCGGCTTGATGTTGTTTTTCAAAAAACACATTTTCCATGTGGGCTGCACTCGGCAAATTGCATTTTATTGAATTTTATTGATACGAAACTGGTTGCGAAATCGTTAATAACATAAACAATTTGGCAAAAAGTAATTGCGAGACATGTTTCGTTTGTTGTTGAAATTTTTGTTTTGGGATGAGGCTTTGAATGCTCAAAGTAACACTCGTACAGAATTTAAAATAAAATATTACAAACCAGAAATACAAATCTGTTTTTAGTTTCAGCAAGTAAAAATAACTTTGAAGTCAGGGGAATTTTGTACAAATCAACATTCTTATAGGTGAAATTTTTGGGAATTACCAGGATTTAAACCAACATACATAAACTACTTATTTTTGCAGCAATAAGACTTTATAAGTATACCACACATTAGGAAATTTTTCGGTTGTTTTTTGAGAGCTTTAAGATTATAATGTATAAAATAAGTAATCAGTTATGGAAGTCGTCAGAAATCAGTTCGGTAAGTATGTTTAAAATAAAACAACTTTGCTTCTTCTTATAAACATATTTTCAACAAATTTATACTTCAGTTTAGCAGTTGTAAATTAATATATAGGGTCTGTAGCTGCAAAAAATGACGACGAAAACATAACATTTAAATTTGAAATTGCCATGTTTATATACACGGGCTTCCCCATTAAAAACTGCAAGTCGGATTTCGCATGGTGAAAAACCGTTGGAGTTTGTTGTGTGACATTAATGACGATAAACAATTAATAAGGCGCTTTGGGTGAAGGGTCGCGGCGACATTTCCCAACTGAGCCGACTCTATTAAAGTAAATAATATGTGGCGCGCATTGTTGTTCCTCTAAGCTGACTTTGCAGTTTCCAAGATGCCAGCGTGTTGCCATTGTTGCGGCCAAAGAAACCAAAGAGACCAAACAAAACGAAACGAAACGAAGCAGGCTGAAATGTATAAAAACGTTTGTTTTCGTAATACAATTTTGATTACTTCTTCGACGCCAGCCGCCCATTGATGGGCATTGTCTCAGCTCGGCCCCTTTTGTGCGTCCCTAAGCGATTTGATTTATGGGCGGAGGTGCTCGCGCCGAGAAGGCGAGATCCACAAAGGCCCCCAGCTACCGTTGGCCATTTGCCGGGATCGCAGTCCATTTGGCAATAGCTTTGTTGTAATTGTAACAATAATAACAGCCGTGATTCCCGACGCCGATGCCCCAGCCAACTGGGCAATCATTGACATCGCAGTGCTCTCCAAGGGCGGGGGCCAAAAAAGGGGGTTAGACTTGAAAAGGTACCGCTGATAGAAATCTTAATACCTCCATTGCTATTATCAGTTTTTAAAAACAAATCAAATTACAAATTTTGTAAGGTATAATGTGTATTATATGCCGGCATACCAATATAAAATGGACTAGTTGGGATTTATGACTGGCTTAATTGAATTTCAGTACGTTTCAGAATGCCTTTAAAGATTTGTTGGAAATCTGTTTAATGTAATTATTTTTATACAATTATTATTGTATTCAAAAGTCGCTTTTAATTAACCTAAATTAAGTAAATTCCTTTCTTATTCCTACTCTTAATTTTAGATATTTAAAAGCATTATTTATTAAAGCATTATCTTAAGCAAAAACCCTCTTTTGCTATAGCTACGCCCCTTGCTGAACCATCATGAGCCTAGGAAACTGGCTCTTTGATCGTCAAAAGCCAAATGCCGGTACAAATGCTCAAATGCGGAACCAATAAGCTGACATAATTTTTATGATGGGCGAGCGAAAAAAGTTTTGCCCAGGCCAAATGATAATTACATTCCAGAGACATCCGAAGATATGGTCACGGCTGGCTTTCGAATGCGATCATAAACGCATTTAAATTTAAAGACCATGGGGAGATGGTTATTCAAGGACGTTAAGTGCTTATAATCTAACTCTCTGTTTTTCAAATCTTAAAAGAATTTCTGAAGATAACTCACTCGTAAATGTGTGGCCACATGATCACGAGACAAGGTGATCTAATCACCGGTCGTGTTAATCTTAACCGCCGGGCGGGCTGAAATGCCAAAAGTTCATCGATCACCGAGACGACACCGCAGATCAACTCAACGCATCTTCATTGATCTTCAAAAGTCTGATCGATCGGTTCTGACTCAGCCCAGTCAAAAACCCCATGCATTGAGGCAAACAGACAAGCCTGAAATATGTTTATGTCAACGCCACTTTCAAAGTGTTTCGATTGGCAAAAATATCTTTATGAATTGATCTGAGCCGAGAACAAGAACTTGCTGGAGGAACAGGATCTTGCGAATCTGTGACATATGAGACGCATAACTTATGTATTGTTAGCATAATACTTTCTGAAAATCAAGCCAAACCTGTCAAAATAAACAAACCGAACGGAGCACATTCGTTTTCAATATCGATTTGCATTTCGTGTGTTTAATTTATGCGAATTTTGTGTCTATTTGGGAGCCGCTTTAGCTATTGTCTTGTAAATCAACTGGAGAATAGCACTAATGTTAGGCGGCTGTTAGCTGCATGTTAATGTTAACCCATTATAAAAATAGGGTACTTATAAGTAACAAAAATAAATTTAGTAACACATTAATTAAAATTGGGGTAGTTGTTAGGTTTTTATTAAACCTATAAGATCATAACGAATCTCTAATCTTAAGGTTAATTTTAAACAAATGATGCACAGCTGCTCACTTTAATGTTTTGTATAAAAAACGATTGCATTTAAATGTTTTCTTATCCGAAATCAACTTTACTATTAAGAATGGTAGTAAAACAGATCTAATATAAAAAAGTCTTTACAACATAGTAATAAGATATGTTTCAAAAATGTATACAAATTTAAAATGCCATTTTGATATTTGAAGCAGGCGACTGATAAAATATTTGTAAGATAAACAACTTTTAAGGAAAACACCAAATTTGGTGTTTATGGGGTTAAGCTCTTACGATCAGGTTGCGCGGCTGACCTTGAACGTCATTGACAATGCGTCAAACTGTGGCGACAAACCAGTATGCAAAAAAATCTGATCACTTGGGGGCAATTAAAGCAATTATTTTGCACTGTTTTCCGGTGGGTAGTAAAAAAAGAAAATTAGATTTATTAGAAGAGAGTGAAACAGCGGGGGAGTTACACTTTCTTGCGATCGCAATTCATAATTCCCTTAGTTTAATTTCTCGGGACTCTGTCGCAGTCGCAGTTGACGTCGATGGCGCTGCCGGCGCCGCTGCCGCAGCCAAGTCGAGCTCCGAGCAGCGGCTCTTGGCCAAGTTTATTGAAAGCGCAGAATCCGTGAGCTACGGACGTGTTTCGCTCGAGCGCATCGCGTATCTTCCAACTTCGACCCCCGGTCTCTCGCTCGCACCCGCCCGCCACACATAGCACCCTCTCGCTCGCGCACCGAAGTGATCGTGATATCGTGCCGCGGATTTTTCGATTGAGAAAAGGCGGTGAAAATATTACACATTATATATTGTCGGCTTCGATTGCGTCTGCATCAGCGCCTGCGATTTTGTCATCGCGATCATTGTTAGGAGCCGACGCTCCTACGCGATAATTATTCCGGCTTTGGGCAATGCCCGATTCTAAATTGTTAATTGCGTGACAAATTCAGAAAGGCCCAACGAAAATAATAATAATAATAAATACGAAACACCAGCTTCACCCACGATAATGCAGATCGATCCGAAGCCACGATGCGGTGGCAGCCTTAGCATTACCGTTATGCTGCTGCTGATCATCGGCGCCGATTTCGCCGTTGGAAGGCCTGGTATTAAATTAAAGAAAGATATATTACAATTAACTAAGACGATTGCGATTGCGATTTCAATTGAGATTACGTTATCAATATCGCATTCAATTCGCACCAGCATGCGAATCAGATATTTGGATCAGTGATCTTTTACACTTTCTTTGTCTTTACCTCTTTCTATTTGCGGTTTACGCTTTAAATGTTATGTGTGCTTATTGCGTATTTTCTGAAGGAAGCTACAAGTTTATGGGTGATATATAAAATTATACATTTATTAAATGTTTACCATAAATAATACGCCAGTCGAACCTGTTTTAGAGACGTTACCATTTAAAAATGTTCTATAACTTAAAGTTCAACGGTTCTGTTTGCACCCAAAACTTAAGGCTTCCTCTTTTCTTTATCTGTAACTAATTTTATGATTTTACCATAGCCCTACTAAGTTATATTCTGAACCCAAGTCCCCTTTCCCTCCCTCTGTCTGTCAATATCTGTTAGAAGTTCCGATTCTTCACTCAAACCACTATAATGCATTTGAAAAATCACCTCACTCGCATTTGCATTCTCCAAACTCACCAGCGCACAAGTTCGTTCTCACCCCCCAATGAACTTTGATCGTGATCGTGATCATGACCCACATCGGCTGGGAGACAAGTGTTATCCCCCAGCTAACGACTAATGACAGTTGCAGCAACAGACGGGAAAATCATTGGGCTTTACACTCAATGAATTTAAATGCAGAATAGGTCAAAACAAGTTCTCAGAAACTTAACAAAATATAGCAGGAAAGGACTACATTCCGTATTTGACATCTTTATATTATTCTTATTTTTATAAAAGAGATCAGGTAGATACATTCCTTTTATAACAAGAAAAAGGTGTTTCCTTTGAAATATACCCTTTATTGGCGGCAATGTTGCTTGGTATCTGTTTCTTAAAGAGGTTTACTGTTTTCGGAGATACATCTTCATTTAGCACAGCTTTTCTCGCATGCCTACTCCTGACTTGTCCCGAAGGCTTGTGCGTGCAATTAGCCTTCGCCGTTGAAGAGCCTTTAACTGCTGCCTTAAGCTGTTTTTGTTTGGCAAACAAACTGAAGAACTGGGCGCCGATCATTAAACTTTTGGGTTGAAAGCGAAATCAGGTAGCTGCTGCAAAAACAAACAGCGAGGTTCCCAAAGGCAAAGCCGTAAGAAAAACGAAATTCGAGAAGAGCCGATGTGAAGAGACCTCAAAGAAACCCAAAACCGAAACCCAGAGCCCCAGCAAGTGGGGTTACGTAAGCCGCAGATAACGTGACTGGCAAGGCTTCGGCAAAGTCGCCGTCGATCTGTCTTCCTCTTGGCGTTCGGGGGTTAAAGAAGGGGTTAAACGACCTCTCGGATGGGTTCCCTAGGGGGGTCCATGTAGTCTATAAATTTAGCGACGCTTTTGTCAAGACGATCCGTTAACTAAGTTGTTTACACCAACTAGAGACTAATGTTGTGACGCTTTTTTTGGGTCATGGGGGCCGCAAACAAGAAGCCACGAAAAATAAAAAACAAAAGAATTCGAAAATGAAAACACGAGAAAATTGTGCAGCATCTCGAAGAGTTGGGCAAAACCCACTGACCAACTAGTCAGGTTAATTGACCAAAAACAATTAAGACCAATTTATGAGCTCAGAGCTCATTTAAAGCACCAATGATGGAAATATCATTGGGGCTTAATGGATTTCTTTAGCTCTGCGCCTATTCAAACGAAATAGATATATTTTGGTCGCGGTTTTCAAATATTCGGCAATCAATGAACCCATCGTAATGAATGGACCCAAACCCGTACGTGATAATTAGCGAATTCGCACGGATCTGAAATAGGGAATCGTGCCTCACTTTCGCGTGGCTTGATTTATGATTCAGCCGCAGATTATCGTAATTAAAACACAATGGGATATCAACCAGTTATGGATTTAGATGAAGATATGTAGACACATGAGCAGCGGCAATTCGATTTCGACATAATAAAAACGGATTTGCCAATCTATTGCGAATTCCTCAAAGGCGGCCGACAAAAGCCAGTCGACATAGTAGAACCAATTCTGGAGCCATTCTAAGCCATTAATATTTATGCAATTATAGGAGAGGTGGGTTTCGGTTTCAGTCTTTCCCCTTGACATTTCTCAGACAATCAAAATCAAATCGCTTTTCGTTTGGCGATTTCAAGTGCAATAAACACGCTTTGTTTCATTTTGGTTCACAGCCAAGTATAATTTACAAGTTGGAATTTTGTTTTTGCGATTTGACTCGGCTTTTGACACATTTCGTTAGTCTCTGTTGTGTAGGTTGACAGCCCAATAAGTCGATAACTCCAAGGCCTGCGAGATGATATAAACGAAGATTAATAAAAATCCATTACATTTTTTTGCTGATTCCGGCGAAGGTTGGCCAAGCACAGAAACATGTCAAAATAAAGAAGATGGTAAACAAACTGTAAAATTGGCAAGTGCAAAGTGTGTTCAACAGAAATTCCCATTGTCTTTAGGTGGGTGCAGATGTCGTGAAGCCGTCAATCAATTAAAAATTAAATTCAATAAACATAAGTGGCAAGGGAGATGGCGATGGAGATGTCGATGAAGATGAAGATGGCGTTGCAGACAAGCTAAATTAATTAGCCTGAACTTGAGCAGCGGTAGAGGCGGAAGTGGGGGGAATTTCAATTATTTCGGCATTATCCGAAAACACTTTCGGCCACCAGCCGTGACGCAAATCATCTTCGCCATCTCTTGGGCATTCATATTTATGAGAGGCTAAGCGGCAGGCGAAAGTTCAGGGCTTCCTGATCTTCGGCCAAGCCCGTCCCAAAATGCAAATTAATCTCGATTGCTTACGGCCATAGAATAGAGATACATATGCACATGTGCTTAGCAGCCGGAACTGACTTGGCAGGCAAATTCGAGGCAACGCCCCTCGCGATCTGGCTTAGTCACATACTAGTTGAGTTTGTCGCAGAGCAGAAACCGCATTTCCAGAATTCCCCAGCGTCAGCCGAATTAAAATATTCCATATCTCCAGTATAGACAAACAATTTATTCAGTTATTCAGTAACTTTGCTGTAAACAGGAATCGAGGCGCAGATCAAAAATCAGAAGCTGCCTCAGAATCTCTCAGATATCCAAGTAAATTATTATTAATTATTCGCATTCGGCACGAGCGCTACACAATACCCGCAGTGAAAATAACAAAATCATTGTCGGTGCAATCATTAGCCATTAATTCGCTTGTTGTTGCTGTCGAACACAGCTGCTGGTGGCCTGTCACATGGATTCCCCGATTCCCAGACTCTCAGCGACAGAACAATGAGTGGCTCGTTTGATAAAACCCATCCACTTATCTTGCGATAAGTGCGTTTCACGAGTATATGGCTGGCTTTTACCGTGGACTTGCGGAAATAGAGCCATCAATTCGGTTTGAATTAATTGATTTTTAAAATAACCAAATCAGTAAATCGTATTAACTGCGTTTTCAAATTTAAAGACATCAATTAATAATCTTGGACCAATATTTTTTAGTTAAGTGGATTTGTCAAATTAGATAAACAATGAAATAGTTAAATAATGCTCTCTCCTCAGCTATTTCTTTTTTGTTTTTTGCCATTATATAAACATTGGCAAATATAGGCAAATAATCAAAGTGATATTTTAATATGATTACCTGTTTTGTCATGTAATGACGATATGAAACGCACAGTACGCCCTAAAGCCCTTTTGCCCGATTCAAATGGCCAGCCGAAACGAAAGACTTAGGCAACGAACTTGATGGTTGCACACCTGTCACACCCACACAAACGCACTTGCACATGCATACATTGACTAACCTGCCTGGGTAACTTTTAAAATTGAATTTTATCTGGTGGCGGACCTTTGTGTAACTAACAGTAACCACTGCACAGCAACCACACATCACAACAACCGCATCTGCAGCAGCAGCAGCAGCAAATGAATGGCCCATCTCAGTCAATGTCAATCAATCAGCCGCCACGGCAGCCAAATTGCCCAAGAGCCGCCCACAGCTGCCTCATCTGTCACCCAACCACCACAGCCACCGAATAAACTCCTCACCCACCATACAACATGCGCCCATTGAGGAATTTCAGTTAAACAAATTTACCTTTATGTTCAAAAAAGCCCTTTTGTTAGGACAATACTATTTTTGTTGCTTTTATTTTTCAAGGATAGATAAAGTATAGCGAATTTGGAAACCATAACTTAAACAGTTCCTAGAAATAATAAAATTGTTCAATTTATTATAAAAGTAATGGTACTTTTTCATTATTTTTGTTTGCTAATTATTTACCATAATTTGATGAAAATCAAACAACCTTAAGAAAAAGTTCAAGAAACTAAAAACACAGTTAAACATTGGTTAGTTATTTTTAATTTCAAATTATTTCGTTAAACATTCCTCCGAAGGTATTGTTGATGATTTTATGCAAAAGGTATGCAAATTTTCCAAAATGTATTTTAAACTTAGCGCCTTGAAAAGGTCATTAAAAATAACTGAATACAAAGAACTTTTAATACATTATTCAGTGAGTTACCTATAAACCAACATGCGAAATTTTTGAGATTTTAAATTCAATTATTTTAGCCTAATAGTTAGTTAGGCGATTTGTGAAATTAGCTTGGAAAAGTATTTTGATTTGATTAATTATCTTTGTAAACTGCAACAGAATTTAACTAAAACTGAACAGAATTAACTTGAAGATTGGGAATTTCCCTTTTCGGATGAAATCAATTTTGTTTTCTTTAAGGGATAAATAAACTTTATCAGACATGTAGGATAGTTTTAACTTGGACTTGATTAGGAGTTAGTTAAAGGGTGCTACCTCTCATTGTCACACGTTCTATCACTCTGTCATTCACCCACTTCCACTTGCCACTTCCACTTGCCACTTCCACTTGCCTCTTCCACTTGCCACTTCCACTTGCCACGCTTTTGCAACGCTCCAAAAGAAGCAGCCGCAGCCACAACGAGACCCACCACATTCTGCTCCCCCTCCAACAGATGTGCGCGAGTCGCCCTTCGCCCTCGAGCTGCAGCCGCCGCTGCTGCAGCCGGACGTGACCTTCAGCGCCGCCCAGGGGGTGGCGCCGGGCCGAAGGCCATCGACAGCTACGGCAACCCCATCGACGCCCTGCGACCCATCGACACGCCCGACGGGCGCAAGGTGGTCAGCGCCCAGGGCGTGCAGTTCGAGATACCCACGTACGCCTCGGGGATCACGGAGATCAGGCGGCCGTCCGATGATCTTCTGCCGCCGCACATTGGTGAGTTGACAACCACGCGAGCAGCGGCTGCCAGCGGTGCCACCACCAGAACGGGAACGGAAACGAAAACGGGGAACAGGACGAAGAACGAAACGAAAACCAATGCCTTGACAGCACCACACACAACCAATAGTAGTCGTAGTAGTACAATAGCCAGTACAAATAGCACTAGCACTAGCACACGCACCGCACTAGCCGCACCCATTAGCACCACTAACAAGCTGGCCAAGCGCGATTCGCTTGGCGGCCAGTTCCCCATCGCACCACCCAGTAACCGCCACGCCCCACCCTCCTTCTCCCTGATCAAGTTGAATCCCTTCGCCGACCTGGACTCACCCATTACCCAGATCGGTTCCCATTCCAGTCCAAGTCCCAGTCCCAGTCGTTGTCCCAGTCCCAGTTCCACTCCTAGAACCTCTTCCCTGCCCCTAGCCAACGCGAATTGCTCGAAATACTCAACTCCGAATCCTCTCCAACCAGATGCCATCGCTGTGGGCCTGGAACCCAGCACCGATCAGAAACCGAATCCGATACCGATTCCGAACTCATTCACTGGCACAGCATCAGCATCTGCACCAGCACCACTTCCAGCCACATCACTAACACCGCCCCACCATGATCCATCACCCGACACGACGACCACCGCGGAAGTGGAGGTGGAGCAGGCGCACCTGGTGCCGCTTCCACAGGAGGAGAAGGAGGATGGATCCCTGCCCGAGTATATCCGCGAGTTGCAGCGCGAGGATCCGAATATTGGGGGGCCAGTGTCCTGGAAGCCGGCAGCCGATGGAGCACCACTCAGTGTCATTGCCTGGGATCTGTTGCCGCCGCACCAGGAGCAGGATATCCACCGCGAGGAGGAGCAGGCGCAGGAGCCCACGATAATCACGGAGGCGCAACAACAGCCGACCAAGAAGGTGCAGGGCATTGTGGATCCCATTAGCCACAACATACGGTTCAGCCTGAGCAGTGGTGGAGCCCTGAGTCCAGAGCCACCACAGCCTCAGGCTCAGGAGCACCACCAAGGCGATGGGCCGGCACAGCATGGCACCAACGCGCATGTGGGCAGCACCACGCCCGGCAATCCGGCTCGCTTCCCGAATCGTCAACGTGGCACGGCCCACTACACCACAAGGAGCAGCAGCACCACAGCAAGGCCGCGCACCACCACCACATCAACCACATCAACTACAACAACCACAACCAGGGCAACTACAACCACAACCAAAGCACCCACAACTACAACCAGAGCACCTACAACCACAACGAGGAGAACCACAACGACCAGGACGACTACAGCGAAACCGGAGACGCGCACCGCCAATCCAGTAAGCAGCACCACCGAGGACCCAGGCACCTATCGCCTGATCAACGAGGAGTCGTACGCCTATACGTTGCCCACGTGGCTGCAGGAGGTGACCGATCCGGATCTGGATGTGGCCGTCACATTTGAGGTGCCCGCCGACAACGATCAGTACAACCACACGCTGGCCAGCGATCTGGAGCCACCTTTCGAGCCGTTCATCGACTTGGGCAACATTCAGCTGACGCCACCGCCGACCAGCAGGCCCACCACCACGACGACGGCAAGAGCCACAACAACCAGGACCACCACCACAACAACCACGGCAGCACCAACAACCACAACGACCACCACAACCAGAACAACAACAACCACGCCACGAACGACGACAACAACCACAACCACGCGACGTCCGAGCACGCAGCGAACCACCAAAGCACCCATACCAACACCACCCACGCACAGCACCCAAGCGCACCACCCAGAACCACCGCCAGTGAAACTGACCACAACCACCACTCACCACCACGCAGATACTCCGCCGGAGGATTCGAGCAGCAGCGGCAGCAGTAGCAGTGGCAGCTTCACCACCAACACCACTCCCATCCCGTTGGACGCAGGCAATCCCTTCGATTCGGCCACCATTCCCTCCTGGCTGCGCGACTTCGACTATCCGGATGTGGGTCCCGGCGTGCCCTTTGACCCGGACAACTTTGGGCCAGCGGCCAGCAGCACCCGTTCCCCCACCACCCCGCCACGCCTTCCCACCTTCCCGACCGCCTCCTCCGCTTTTCCATCCAAAGTCACGCTTCCGCTTCCAGGCAGCAGCAGCAGTAGCAGTATCGGCAGCAGCGAGGAGCCACCGCTGGTGCTCATTCCGCCCGCTGACCGCTCGGACTCCTCCTCCGTCGCCGACTCCAATCCCGGACCACTGACCCACCCCACTACCAACTCTATCACGCCTTTTGCAGCCCGCTTCGAGCCACCAGCCAGCAGCCAGAACCAGATCCAGCCAGCCGGCTCATCCGCCGAACCCTTCCCGCCCAGCAAGTTCGAGTACACCAAGAGCGACGAGGGCAAGGTCATCAGCACGCCGGTGGCCAACAATCAGCGTAAAAGTGAGTACCTTTGACCTTTCAAGAACATATTTAAGCTAAGTTCTGGCATGCAAAAAATTTGAGAAATAGTTGAATTACATTTAAAATTTTTTTTTTTATATTATCTAAGCCGTTGACTATAATTATATAATTATAATATGCTTCTTGAGCTTAGGTCATGATGGCGATTAGCCCTTGTGTATATATAATCTGTTTGTTTGTATTAGGCAATCCGAAGTTTTAGTGCCAATTTCCTAACATTGGTGTCAGCGAAAATACATAAGACATCTATACACTACAGTCAACTCAAGGGATTGATCTAAAATGATAATATATCATAAAGTTAGGCAAAAAACAGCGATATTTAAACATAATTCTTTGAAAACTAACAAATTTAGTAAATTAACCGATCGTTCCTATAGCAGATATATCTAATAATCGTCCGATTGTCATGAACAGTGTACATATAAATAACTACGACTTCGAGACAACTATAGGATATAGTTAAATAAAAGTTAGTACAAAATCGACTTTTAAAAATTTTCAAAACCATTTAATTTATACTTTTCCATGATATTGGGGCTACAAAATTTAAAATGTCGATTTTTTTATTTTATGGGCTATGGAACATAAGTTTTTATGGGACGTTTACTCACGAGCAATCAAGAATCAATATCAAATAATTCGTGTAGTTATACCCGTTACTCGTAGAGTAAAAGGGTATATTGTATTCGTGCAAAAGTATGTAACAGCTAGAAGGAAGCGTTTCCGACCCTATAAAGTATATATATTCTTGATCAGGGTCACTAGCCGAGTCGATATAGCCATGTCCGTCTGTCCGTCTGTCCGTCTGTCTGTCTGTCCGTCTGTCTGTCCGTCTGTCTGTCCGTCCGTATGAACGCTGAGATCTCGGAAACTATAAGAGCTAGAAGATTGGCATTTAGCATGCAGATTCTAGGAGTTCCTACGCAGCGCAAGTTTGTTTCAAAAAGGTGCCACGCCCCCTTTAACGCCCACAATCGCTTATATATGATTTTAAAAATTTAAATATTTCGGAAAAGTAAAAATGCAGTTTTATTGTGTTTATCAATACCTATCGAAATGTAGAAGAAAATTTTTAAATCGGACCATTCGTTAAAAAGTTATGCGTGATCAAAGTTTCTATCTCCATCTCCCTCGCACTCCCTTTACCTGAGTAACGGGTATCTGATATTCGGGGCACCCGACTATAGCGTTCTCTCTTGTTTTTTAGCTGTCTTCATGTCATCGTGATTACGTTAAATAAATTTTCTTTTGAGTTTTTGAGTTTCTTTATAATAGTTTTTGTTTGTTCTTCTTTTCTCAGCGGAAACTGCGGCACCAGCCATCAATACTGGAAAATATACTGGCGGATTTGGTGCCCCGGCGGGCCTACTGCGTCCACAGTCGACCAATCCCTCAGGTCCTAATTCCAGTGGAAGCTCAAACACCGACATCTATGTGGCCGGCAATAAGCACGAGTTCAGCACCATTGTGAAGGAGAACAAGTTGCGGCCCACTGTGAATCCGGGTCGCTACAACGGAGGCTTCGGGGCGCCCACGGGTGTGCTTTCACCTCAACCACAGTCCCAGTCCACGTCCCAATCCCAGTCCCAGGCGGAGCCGCGACCCTTCCAGCCGGTTCATCAGCAAGCGGAGCACAGGGATCGCCCATCCGGTGGCAACCGGCGGACGGATAGCCGCTTTGGCGGACCGCCCGGAATCCTCGTGCCCTTCGACAATGTGCAGCGGACTGGGGGGCAGTAGCGGAGTCCGGATGGCCGGAGGTCAGCGAATACTTTAAATTATTTATAGCCCATGTACATGTACCTATGCTAGAGCTAAGTGAGTAGTGGACTCGCCACGGGTCGCCACAATACTTGCGAAATTAAAAGTCTCAGAACTATCAACTTGATTTCTTTCAATTTTTAAATTTAAGACTATATAGTTCACTTGGAAAAACAGCTCATGATTTCAGGTCAATTTTTGTAGCCTGTTGAAGTCTGTTTTCCACACGGCGTACATAATTTAAGCTACAAAAAAAGGGATCAAAATATAATTATTATGTGCGAGAGCTGCGATAACTATTCAACTGAGTGGTGCGCCAAGTTCTATACAATATGGTGCATCGTAGTTGGTACCATTTTCACTGTGATCGGAATTTTGATGACAATTAGCTCATCCGAGGCGAGTTCAGAGAGAAATCATATAATTTATATTATTTCTATCATAATTAGCTTAACTTATTGGCTTGCTGGGATTTTGTTTTTGCTTGGTAATAAAATGGTAAGTAAAGGTCATCACAATTTAAGCCAAAATTTATTGATTTTTATTTTTAACAGGATAAAAAAGGATTGTTTAAGTGTGGAAAAATCCTCAGCTATATTTTCCCTATTTATACTGTTTTTACCGTGTTTACAATAGGTAAGTCATTATCATTGGGTTTAAAAGCAGGAAGCAATATTGAAAAAAATAATACCGAGACTCTTACAAAAAGGCAATCAGCAATTATTTTGTAACAATACATTTAAAAAACTTAAATTTAACTTAACTTAGGACTATGATAACTGCAGTAGGTCCGATTGGTAGATTTTTGGCTGCAACAAGTTCTTTCGCAAACCAAAAAGTTGTATTGTTAGTTTAAGATTTTCCGCAATTTTCGTATAAATTAACCTTAAGACATTTAATGTAAGTTAGAATACATTTCTAATCGAAGGCTACTAAGCGTATGAGTGACAAACTTAAAATCGTAGTGCAATCTCTAAAAAAAATTATTTCTGGTATGCCTTAAATGCCACAAAGCATGTGTATCTACACCTTCATAAGTAACCTTTCATCCTTTCATCAATATATATTTTCACTATTTTTCATCACGTATTTTTGGTTTCCTATTTTTGCATTTAGTTGTTCATATTTTCGCTGTACTGAAACTGTGCAAGTATGTAAAAGAACGCTGGGGATAGCTAACAATTAATCGTTTCCGCCTTCCATTGGAGGACCCATATAAATTTAATGTTGTTTTCGAAATTACGACAATGGTTTTTGGATTCTTTTTTTGTCTAAATTATTAATGAATTGCTGGTTATGGTGAGTTACATATATCTGTCATACCAAAATTGTTTTAATATTTTCCCTGAACAGGAAGCGGAACGCTCGTATATATAGTGCCTATGGAAAGCAATCAATGTATCTTTAATATAATGTGTCCAATTTGCTACTTTTAAAATATTCAGGCCGGCATATTTAAAAACTGTGATCAAAAATAAATTAAATCTTGAATTGTTAAATTTTTTGTTGCCTCGGGGTGGAAGTCATTTTGGGAGAACAATACTTTTCTTTCATTAAACGTATTGTACAATACAATTCTGCCATCTGAGATCAAAAACCTCGACCACTATAGAAATCCTTTTTTTCGATATTTATACATATATTTATCATGCAATGTCAGTATATGGAACAAAGCCTAGATATAGGTCCTTAATTAGTTCATCCTTTTCCTGACCGTATACAGCGTTTAAAGAGAAGATGAACTGGTCTTAATTTTATAGTTTCTGCTGGTGATTAAAGAGATCAAACATATTTAATTAAAAAATTATATAAATGAGGGATTGTTTCCCAAAAACCTCAATTCATTTCAACATGAGTCAACATTGTCCCCATTCGATTGGAGGCGAAACCATGCGCATTCAACAGGTGGAGTGTCGGTGCCTTGCATGCGGGCTGCTCCAATCTGGAATCGAAGCCATTACAATCGGAGGTCGTGTCTGTTCAATTGGAGTTGTCGTAAACGCGAGTCGGCATTAAGGTATGGCCCCTCCGCCAAAGCGGGCAACTTGAGCAAATGCAAATATCATAATTTCCGACAGCCCATCTGCAAAGTATCAAGCGGCGGGGGAGGGGAGTAGGCCACAAATGGGGGCCCTCCTCCGGATCCACCCCCAGGTTCGCCTCCGGATCCAGAGGCCAGGCCACCGTTACGAGGGCAGGACAAATAAAATTGTTTCGTCACGCCACCGCGAAGGTTGCCAGCCGCTGTCGAAATGAGGCTGGCACACGCAAGACCGGGCCAACCGCCAACCTCCCGGCACCACCCACTCGATCCACCACCCCCTCTCCCAGCCCGTTTATTCACGTGCTCCACCTTTACGACCTGCTCAAACATCAAGCTTATTTATTTACTCTAAAAACAATACCGGAAAATTAATAGCAATTTGTTTGGGGTTCATAAATTTGTCGAAATAAATGTCCTTAACTGGCGAATGGGGCCCCAAATGGGTGGTTTTCGGTGGTGGAGCCACGAAATGGGTCTCACCTGCTGCGAATCGATTGGCTGCCTCTGCCTTTGGCCGTCTCTTATCAGCTGGGCTCTGGTGCGTGACTCCTCTGTCCCGAGTTGAGGTTTAATTTTGATGGCTTCAATTAACTGCGTGTAAATGCGGTGGCCCCTCGCCCACCAGGTCCCCTTTTTTCCCAGCGATTCAGCACCCCTGCACTGAAAACAATAACATGGAATTTCAAAAACACTGAAACGCTTATAACAAAGAGTAAGTTGTAAAAGCTATTTATATTTGTAATTCCTATTGCTTATATAGAGGCTTCTGCGTAGTTATATTACAAATTTAAGTGTATATGAAAATTTCTTTAAATTAACTGTTTGTTTCAATATGTACCAGCTTGGGATTTTCAATCATCAAAAATAATGAATGCCCATAAAAAAATTTTTAAATAATGGAAAGATTATTAATTATCATTTTTGATCAATACCAAAATAGTTTTTAAGGACGAAATTACTGGAGTATTCTTTTTATAGTAAAAATTTCTATTTAATAGAATGACAAATTGTTGGTTTTTTCTGAGTGCCTAGAAGGGTTTGTTGAGATATTAATGAAACTTTATTGAAGTTTATTGCTGCTTGTCAGCGCATGTAAACTGGCATACAAAGTAAAGAAAAGCCAAATGCAGGAGCTGGAGTTACTGATGGTTTCGGGGGTGGTGGTCGGAAGGGTGCCCAAGTCGGGTCAAATGTAAATTGAAGGCAGGTAGTTCAGTTGCTCAACGACAAGCGTCGCGAATAGACGTCGATTATTCAAAGCGGAGAAGAGAGCTTCCAGGCCCAAAAAAATTAAAATGTGAAACTTACAACAAATAAAACTAATAACCGCGATCCTAACTTAAAATTCTCCCCATTATCCAATAATTAATCAAAATGCCGCGCAAGAAACCGAAAGTCGACACTCTCGAAGAGATTGAGACCAGTATAAAACTGCTATGCGATCAATCCAATAACCACATGAAAGTCAGGGCGTACGAGAAGGCTTTGTTCGGCTACAATCAGGTGCTTTCATAATTTTTTTCCTATAAACAATAGTTAAGTTATTATTAAAGACCTATATTAACTATAATCTGAGTGAAAATATTTAATTAAAATTTTGTTCAAAGTATTTGAATGAATGCCTAATTTTTTTGTATCTCGTTAACTGATTTAATTCAACTTTAATAAACAAATATATTTACCAGCGGATTGCTTAGATTTATGGCGTAAAAACTGTTGAAATGTAAGCGTCAATTTCGTAATTTGTGAATTCAACGATAATATGGAGTAAAAAATACACATAATTTATTTAGTAAACTTGTGTAATAAAGCAATTACTTTTTCTTAAATTTAAATATATATGCATATCCCAAAATTAAACATCTCTTAATATGGTGTCCTAAAATATGCTTAAGTATTTAAAACCAACCTAAGCATATTTTGGAAATTACATATGTTCTATGGTTAGGGATAAAACCAAAGATGCTTTTAAATTGGCATTGTTTTTAACATTTGAAATGAACGAACCCAATAGCCAATGCCACGGCATAGCTGGGTAATAGAATTTGGTTATTACGGGCTGTCGTGGCCAAATTCCTTTAATCTAAAAAAAAGTAAAATCAAAATTTAATAAATCAAAAATATTTATTGTTACATGATTGACACGATTGTTAAAGTTCATAAAGCTCACATCCTTGGAATGGAACCTCGCTAAAAACTTGAGAAAGCTTAACACAGTTTTAGATTCACAACAAGGTGGTGCTGATTAAAACTGTTATGTTATTTCGCTAAGCTCGCACCTGTGGAGTACATAAAATTAAGGGCTACAAATAGCCAAATGTTTATCCAAAAAATGATTTTTTAAAACCCTTATTTGTCTTATTTTAGGGCAAAGTTTATGTTTATCTATGAAGAAAAAACGCCATAAGCTTATTATCTGATCTTAATACAAATTTAAAAATTGTTTTTCTATATTTTTAAGCTGTTTTAAAGTAACATATAGTGACTCAAAATTTTGACCCATTTTCATGTTTGTTATTTCCAATTTTCCGATGTCATGAAATACAGTGACTCAAAATTGGTCTTCGGGAGTCCATACATAACTTTACCAAATTAAAGCCGATTCCAAAGTGGCATACCTCTAAAGATGTGTGATTTGATTCTCTAAAAATCTGCATTCACAATTTTTAATTTAACGTTGATCAAAATTTTGACCCATTTTCATGTTAGTTATTTCTTGATTTCCGATGTTACAAGACATAGAGTGACCCAAAATGTATATTTCTAGAAACCATAACTTTACCAAAACAAAACCGATTCCAAAGTGGCATACCTCTAAAGACTTGTGATTCGATTCCCTTAAAAACTGCATTCAAAATTTTCAATTTAACGTTGATCAAATTTTTGACCCATTTTCATGTTAGTTATTTCTAATTATCCGATGACTTGTTTAACGTTGACCCAAAATTGATCTACGAAAGTCCATAACTTTACCAAATTTAAGTCGTTTTTAGTAATATAAGCATACAAATTGAAATGTAGTCGTTTTCTAATAACTGCAAGGGTATATGAACCCCTTTCTTGTTTAAATTTGAAAGAGGTGAGCAAAAAACTATTTTTTTTAATTATTACTTTTTAAGAGGCGGGCAAAAATGGCCATTTCTTATTTTTTCATAATACATATTTGTAAGGGGTGGGCAAACTATTTTTTTTGAGCAAAGAATGATAAAAACTTAAAAGCTGCATATTTTTACAAGTTTTTATTTTTTCATAATTCTGAAAGAAGGGCAAAAGTTCAAACAAATTTTAGTTAAATATATATTTTTAAGCGAGCGAGTAATGTTACAAATATTAAAGACAAGTTAGTCAACAAAAAGAAGGTTCTGTAGTATGTGAAGGTAAATTATATAGAAGACATAAGATGGTTGCACTTCCACTGCTAGCTCTCCTGATCCCTCGCAGCCTCACCTTCGAATGGGGTGGGCTCAAGGTCGCGACCCACATGGAGGCCATTGTGCTTGGCATTCACACCGACCGAAAGCACGGCACCCGACACCTGATATCTGGCACCTGGCACCACACGCATGGAGCACGGTTGTTTTGTTATCGATTGCTTACCCATTTGGGAGCGCCAGTTTCCTGGCAACAGCCCATCATTGCGCCAATCAATCGGCGAGTGATTTGGTCAGTAGTTAGATTTTCACCCTTTGCTTCAAACGGTGGACGTGGGAGATTTCCAGCAGCGATTGCATAAGGATATCAGGACATGTCGAAGGCCATATCCATCCTTGCTGTGGACAAGGAGCAGGAGCTGCTGCAGAGCTTCCTCCGCACAGGAGCGGCGGCGGAGGAGGAGTCGCAGGATGAGGCCAACAGGCGCTCCAAGGGTCGCTCCCACAAGCCGCCCATCTGGGAGCGTCGCGAGTCCACGGATCGCGGTGGGCGTGGTGGCGGACGGGATGGCAAGCAGGCGGACGATGGAGGAGCAGGCGGAGGGGCAGGAGGCGACGGGCAGGGTGGCAAGCGGGGCAATCGGATCGAGGCCGAACTGAGGGCCGCCCGCAAGCGGATCGAGGACCAGATCGCCAAGAAGAAGAAGCCCAAGGAGAACTTCGTCGACTTCTACACGGACAAGGATCGGGCGGCGGCCGTCAGCGCAGGAGCCTTCGACATCAAGCAGAGTCTGCAGATCAAGCAGAAGCAGGACCGGAACGAGGCCCTGCTCATCCCCGACGAGGCGGACATCAGCTCGGTGATCGCACTGGGCCTCAAGGAGATCAAGAACGCCAATCCCGAGAATGCCATACACTTTTTCTGCAAGGTGCTCCTGGTTTCATAAAATACTTTAGGCCCATTTAGAATTATTTTGAGGAGTTAAAGAACCTCAAATACCTTCTAATTCCTATTTACATCTGAAAAGAATATTTACAAAATTATAAAAATCAAGAAAGGAATTGATCGTTGGCAATCTGAAATTAATATATTGCAGTTGTAACAAAAATGGATTGATTAATTGATAAATTTTTAGTGAGTTAGTTTTCGGTATCAGATTTTTATAAAATTAAATTTGAGCGAGATATTTTTTTTTAAAACCACCAAAACGTATCTTAACATCTTCGATTTATTATATTTCTAAACGTTTTCTTTCGGCATCTAAAACTTATAATCAAATGTATGCGTATTAATCCTCAGAATATGTATAAAACGTTTCTATTTACACATTATATTAGTTTATCAAATACCATTTTAAACTTGTATTAATAACCATTCCTAAAATTAAACATTTGTAAAACATAAATAGGAAATGCATTGAGCACCGTTTCTTTTAAATATTTTGATTACAGAATATTATTATTAGTCTTTCACTACTTTCAATGAAAATTATCTTTATAAAAGATCATTCAAACGCAACTTAATACATCTGTTGCATCGATCTAACTAAAAAGGATTTAATTTAAGTTAAGTGTAATTACTTGATTGATGTCTACTACAACAACTTTTTTTCTTTTATCAGGCTCTGGAGCTAAATAGTACCGACATCAACGCTTTGATTTCGCGTAGCAAGTGCTATCTGCTGCTGGGCGAGGCTTCCAAGGCGCTGCAGGATGCGGAGACGGCTCTTGGGGAGGACAAGAACAACATTCGGGCCATCTACCAAAAGGCCGAGTCGCTGTACTACCTGGGTCAGTTCGAGCAGAGCCTGATGTTCTTCCACCGCGGCCTGAGGGCTCGTCCGGAGTTGGCCCTATTCCGCCTGGGCGTACAAAAGACGCAGGAGGCCATCGAGAACACGATCGGCAGCAAGCCAGGTCCGGTGGCCGGAGCGCCTTCCGCTCCTGCACCCAAGAGCGGCAAGTCACGGAAGTCCGGCGAGGAGACGCCGAAGTCGCAGGCGGCGGGCGCAACAGGAGCCAGTGCCAGGATTCGCCAGAAGCCCAGTCGAGCGGACTTGGAGCGGCGCAACGCGCGCAAACTGCTGGGCGAACTGTGCGTGGACAAGGAGTACCTGGAGAAGCTCCTACTGCATCCGGACTTGGTCCGAGCGGACACCCACACGGAGAGTATATCCGCCTACGCCCGCGAGGCGGTGGAGTTCCTTAACAAGCGACAGGAATTCTGGCGCCAACAGCGTCCTTGCACCGCACTGCCCAACCACAAAAATCTGCCCCATGACGCACTGCCCAAGTGGTTCTAATGGTTACGGCTATCCTTGGGACATCGCTGTTGAGTTTTTGTTTGAGTTGAGCCAGATTGATGAGCTAAAATTAAACGAAGTATATGAAAAAATAAGGTACATTGAATAAATTAATGTTTGGCGGGTCATCTAGAACCATAAATGTTATATTTTGTATATAGTTTCATCAAAGTTTGAATGTTTTTATGATAAACTGAAAAAGAACAAGAGCGATATTTATTGTATTCCAATTAAGACCAAATATTGTTAGAGAGCATCATGTGTTTTGAATAGCGACTACAGCGGTCCAGCATGTTTATTGTGTTGAATGCTAATTTGTTTGTCATTACTTTAATCTTAGGCGTAACTTCAACGTTTTAACAGAGTAATTGCAATTTCTTAATTGCATTGATATACTTTTTTTGGTCAACTAAAACACAAATTTAAATGTAGCCTCAAATTGACCGAATACAACGATAGGTTAACAATGTGGAATAATAGGTAATTTTTGTCAAACGTTTTTCAATAACAATGGATACATATGTTTAGGTATATCATTCATATTGGAATCTGTTACAAAGTTCGATTGCTGCTCCAGAGTTTATACTTTTATTTCATAATTTGACTAGTACGGCTATAATTCATTTAAACATTACATTATGTAGAGTAGTTTAATACTTTGTCGCTTATATATTTCATTATTTGTTCGTCTTCGGCGAATCCGGTGCAATTGGGTTGAGTACGTCTGGCCAGCGGAAAACAAGTACAAAAAGAATGTAACACAGTGGGGTCGTTTGGGCTTTAACTATGTGGAACTATTAGTTTACTTTAAATTTAGTTTGATTCCGGCTATAAACTATCGAAACAAACAGGTAATACACTAGTAACATAGATTCCATGCGAAGTGCAGATATTGCCAGGAGTTCTTCTCCACGGATGGCCCAATATATTCGAGTATATTTAACATTAAATACAGCTTTTCGGAATGCAATCGGAGTGCAAGACAGCGAGCTGAAATGATGGAGTATTATATTAGGGAAATATAATTATCAAAATATACCAAATTACTCACCCCGTGTGCGTAGCTTGATGCTCAGTTGTTGGCGGGTCGCGTGGGCAGCGGTGGAGCATTGCCGCTCCTATTTGGTATGGGTGGTGGGCCCCTTCTATTCGGCAGCGGTGGTGGCGGTCCCATCGGTGCTCCCATCACTGGAGGGGGCCCAGCCGGAGGCGGATGGCGTGGCTCCGGCACATCCTCCTGGATCTCCTCGTAAATGTTACTGGCGGTTTCGTAGGCGGTATCGGGTGGAATCTGTTCCTTGGGCGACGGCACTTGCCGCGTGGGCGTCGAAACGGGCGTGGCCTGCTTGCTTTGCATTTGGCGAGGCGGTGTCGGCGGTCCGGAGAGCAGTACCGGAGCCGTGGGCGAAGCCTTGCCCGAGGAGGAGGTCGACGAACTGGCGGAAACCAGTTCCGTGGGCGATTGCGATTTCGAGGATGGCGTGGTGTCCATCGCTGGAGGACGAGGCGGGGCCGGCTGCGGCTGAAGCGGCGAGGGAATCAGGGGTTGAGATTGCGGTTGAGGTGGTAGCGGTGGCTTCGCCGGCTTGGGCACAATGCTGATGACCCCGACGTGGGGTAGGTGGCGAGGCGAGTTCTTTGGCGACATAGGCATTGGGGGACGGGCCGGGGGTCGTGTCGGCGGCTGCTTGGGTCGCTGCGGCAACTCCGGCGTTATGGCCTGTAGGAGCTGCGCATGCTCCGAGGGATTGGCGCACAGCGGTATGGTGTTGGTGGTGCACAGTTCGATCTCACTGTCCACCAGATGCTGCCAATCGCTTGACTTTAGCTCCAGGATAAGGTCTAGTCCGCAGACTTGGGTACTCTTTTTAGAGGCCGCATTCAAGGCCGATTCTCCATCTCGAAAAGTTACCCACATGGTGTCTTCCACATAGCGCACCAAGGTGACCTCTCCCATCTTGGATAGCTCGGCAATTAGGGCTGACATCACGTTCTCATCGTAGATGGTGGGGCCATCCTCATCCCCCGTCGATGAAGACTCCAGTACATGCACTACAATTGTGGAGTCCGGCGGTCCCAGATCACGGATCACTTGTTCAAAGACTGCACGTCTACGCTGCTGGTCGATCTCCATGATCTCCGCATCAATAATGGCGATCACGGGCCGATGGTCGCTCTGCTTCAGCTCCGAGCGTCCGTAGTGGATCAGCTTGCCGGGATTCCAGGCTGAGGCGGCGAAGTCGCCCTCGGCCAACGCCTTCCTTCGACGCCAGAGCACCCGATCCGTCCAGGCGGGCGCACGCTGCTTCTCCGACGTGTCGTAGTCGTCGCTGAACAAATCGTACTTGTATGTGGGATCGAAGCCAATCTCTCCTTCGAGGAACTCCCCAAAAACATTGCCCGCCTCCTGCTCCTTGCGCAGCTGATCAAACTCGAGAACGGTAGGAAGATCTCCATTTCGCACGCACTCCTTCAACTCGTCCTTTTCCATGTCGATGCGGTAGTTGAAGTCGCCGCACCAAAATACCCAATCGTGGGATTTCAGGGTCCTGCCCATCGGAAAAGCCAGTTTCCGGGTGATTTCCGCATAGTCTGCGTTCCTTTCGGCCACCTGGGACTGCCCAGCTGCGAAATGGGCGCACACGAAGCACATGGAAGTCCCGTGGAGCACAAATCGAATGGCACAGGCACCTTTATTTCCAGTGGCACCGCCCAAGCCCGTCTTCACGCAGTCGATGGCCACGTCCCGGATGTGCGGCGCATGCTCCGGTCGGATGTAGATGTACAGGCAAACACCCACCAGCTGCTGGTACGTGAGCAGCACGTAGTCATTGTCCCGCGAGATCGTCTTCTGCAGCTCCTCGGCCCACAACTTGGCATTGTCCGTGCTGGCCGCCATTATGTTGGAAGCATTCAAATCCACGATCTCCTCGAATCCGATGGCGTATATATCTACCGGATGATCGACGTGCTCTGATGGATTGTTCACGTCCACCAGCGCCTTGGAACGGGCAAGGGCGTGGCAGTCAAGCAGCCAGTCGGCCAGCGAGTCCTTGAACACAATGCTGCGGAAATGCTTGCCGCCGTTGACGTTGTAGGTTCCCACTGCCACACGGGCCATCCGAGGACGCACATACTCCGTGTAGCGCTTGCACAGTTCCCTCAAGACGGTGGTGGGAGCATGCAGCATGTTGGAGGGCAGCAGGATGCGAGCCCGATCCGCCAGTTCCGAGCTAAGCGTGGAGCCCACTAGCAGAACGTCAATGGCTTCCTGAAAATTTAATATTTATAATAAGTAGCAAAAAGAGAGTTCTTGTATTGATTATCACCGCTTACCTGCTTGGAATTGTCTAACAGATTGTTCTGAATAGTCCTGGCTGCCGATCGTGCCCCGTCCATTAACTTGGATCCTCCCTGGATGGCCCCGGTGCCGGCGTAGATCTTGCTGACTTCGTTTCCGTTGTTAATCCACATCTGGCGGAAGATCTCCTCGAACCTCGAAATATTCTGCTGCTTGCCTCCCATTTTTAACGATTCCAGCTGCAAGCCAAGCGTTTCCAATCCGAGGTAGGTCTGCACACAGTTCGTCCTATCCAGACAGTCCAGGCAATTCGTGCGCACCACACCGAACTGCTCGCGCAACACCTGACCACTGGACGCATGGAAGACGCCATAGTTGGCCCCACAGGCCACGATTCGCTCCTTGAGCTTGGCCAGCGCCGAGAAATTGCCGCCGCGGCATTCCTGGTGATAGTCAAATACCACGTGCGGCACATCCTTGTGGGCTGACATCCCGTGATGGCGCTGGAATTCGTTGCTCAGCATAGCCTCACCTTCCTTGCTGCCAACCAGAGAGCTGCCCAGTAGGTTCACAATCGTCTGGTAGCCATAGCGTTGCCTCATCATGCTCATGTGGCGATCAAAGGCGGCGGCCGAGGTCTCGAACCCTCGCGATAGCTTCACCTTGTGCGAGCCCACCTGAACTCCGGGCTGCTCCCAGAAGAGCGGCACTGAGCCCCGCGTCTGCACATAACTGGTCACATCGCCGTCCACGTAGATCACCTGCTCCGTCTCCACGAAGTTGGCCACATAACCCTCGTCGTTGGTGCCGCGCACATTGAACCGCGTGCCAGCCCGCTCGCAGCTCAGCCGGGAGATGATGGCGGCCCGGGCCTGCTTGGCGCCGATATAGACGGTGCGCACCTCCACGGAGCCGCACATGGCCTGCAGCAGCCAGGATTGGCAATCGATGCCGAAGCGCATCAGGTGGATGTGCATCATGCGGTTCCAGAAGAACCGATTGTCCGTCTCCTCCGTTTGCTGGCGTCGCTGGGCGCAGAGCGTGATATCAAACCGGTGCGATGGCGCTCCGGATGCCGAGGCACTGGCATTCGTGTGGGCAAAGTAGAAGGTGCCGGAATTAAGCAGCTTCCGCACCTCGCTGATCTTGTCCTCGTTGGGCGCGGCATTCTGCAGCGAGACGAAGGTAGTCTGCGTGATCCGGAATATCTCGATGTCGCCGATCTTGCCCATGGACACGCAGCCGGTGACCAGCACCAGAAACAGCACCGTGCTCTCGCCGGCGTTGAGCTGGAGGGCACCCAGGCAGCCGTAGGCGTCGCACACCTTGTTGTACTGCTTCCGGATCACATCCGTCTCCTGTTGGGTAAGCAGGGCCACCGCGTGGGACTCGAAAAGGATGCTGTCGCTCTTGTGCCGGTGCTCCAGTAGAACGCTGTGCGGCGAGGGGGCAATGGACTTCTCCAGCACACGGATCACCTTGGACATGGCCATCTTGCTGGAATCTCTCTGCCTTTTTCTGATTTTTTTAATTCCTGTGATCTAGTCCTTTGCTGTCTGCAATTCAAGTGATCTGGGGCGATTGCACAAAACTAAGACATCTGGGGGTGAAAAAGAACCATTTTAATTGTGGGTGTATTTCACATCCAAATGAAATTTTCAGTAGGCTTATCGGTTTTATAATGCTAATTTCAAGCTTATTTCATTATGGGTTGCTTAAATTGTTGATGGTATTTCCTGTATTTTTTATCTCAAAACATTTTTTATTTCTCTGAGTAAAAAAAATGTTTAATTTAAACCAACTTAAAATACAGTTTTATCATTAAATGTGAATAAGATGACTTGAAATACTTAAGTATTCTTTAACAGAACAGTTCTATACTCTTGAACATAAAATTTAAACAAAGTGAGGTAAATCGGAAAAGTTTAGCTAGCTCAGCAGACACTTTAAACTGAAATGGCACTATAATTTTGGTGGCCTGTTAAAAATCAATAGGCAACTCTTAAACATAAACAAACCGAAAAGCAAAGGAATTTTTCCAATATTTCCGCCTCCCACTCAAGTTCACGCACACACATGCAGGTTCACATGCACCGGCGACAGCTGTGCTCTCTCTCGCACTCTCCCACTCTCTGCGTGTGTGTGCGTGTGACTGATAAACACTTTCTGCGCATTGTATGGATTTTTCACATGCAATTCCCTGGGAATCGACTGTTTTTTCAGGCAGTCAACAATCGCACCGCCTTGCGAACACTAATTACAGGAATCACCGAAGTTCACAATGCCATTGGCAGCTTAAATTAGTTGTTTAAGGGTTTATTACCGTCGGATACCTTTGTTTGCGATTTTATTGCAAAATTCTCGAGAGCTTTGTCCAGTATGACTGTATTTTGGTTGCGGCGAAACGGCTGCATTCTTGCTCGCCTCGATAATTATCGATATATCGATTTAGATCAGGGCAATGAACTAAATATTTGAATTTTTAGTAAGTACTAAAAAAACAGAGTCAAATGTATTGACCAATTTATTTTAAAGATAACGCCAGACACTTGATGATAAAACGAGGCTAGTGGCACTTTATCAATGGCGTCCTTATAGCTGGGGAATCTAAATAATTTGCTGTCGTATCTTAATCGCTCAAGACTGCACACTTTTCTATTTAACAGATAAGAAAACGCTCACTTTTGGGAATAATATGATTCGGCCGCTGGGGTTACTCCGGCGCTCCCTTTCCAACTCATTGACAAAAAGTTCAACATAAAATATAAATGATTAATTCATATTGTTCATACAGTGTTGCGGTGTACCTAGATACTTTTACCTAGGTACGTTCCAAGGTAACAAAATGTGGTACATTAAACTTATCTAGGTTAACAAATATGTGTCTATCTTTTACATTACCTAGGTATTGATTTTAATATATGTTATACATTTTGAGTACGGCTTTGCCTACTAATTGTAAGTTCCATTTTTATTCTTAGTCAGATATAATTATCAGTGCTTGTAAAAATAGCATTATTTAACTGCAACTTTGAGAAAAGCTTACTTAAACCCAAATGATGTAATCTTCTTCTACCTCACCCAGAAACTGGGAAAATGGTGTACCTCTTAATTTACTTTTTTCGCAAATACCTTCCCCAACATTGAATATTTACACTTATGATATTATTGGTATACGAAAACATTATTAAATAACGAACATCAAACTCTAGTAAAAAAGTCCCAATGAATTTGTATATTTTCAAGCAACTTTGTTTCAAAGTTGAAATGTTCGCAAGCTTAGATTACAAGCATCTTTAACTTGAAAGATTTTCACGTAAGACAATGATATATAAAATAATCATATAAGTTGTCATATAAATAATGTTATTGTGTATTTTTGTGCACGTTCCTAACGTGACCATTATGCTCCTCTAAAGACGATTAGATATATAGCCCAATGAATATTCGTAATCACAACAAAGAAAAACTTATAATTGTAAATCACAGAGAATCGGGTGATTCATTCCATTCCGCCTTATCAGAACCCAGAGGCCAATAATAAACATGAGTTGCGTAGCATTCCATGCTCTGTGAGAGTGCAAGCAAACGCTATTAAGTTTGATGTGATGTTTATTCGGTAATTTAGGCTAAAGCTACGAATTTATTTCAAAAATACATTCTAAACATAGTTCGATTTAGCTTGGCAAACGAAGTAACAATTCTAGTCAAAGGGTTTTTGCAGAGCCCACATTTTATCTAATCGCTTAACTGAAAAACCAAGAGGATTGCCGTGCCTTGTTTATTGATAAAAATTGATTAAATTACATAATTCCCCGCCAAGATATGGCCGATTTTGGAATATTTAGCACGCCTCCCCCATGTACGTCATTCCAATTTAATTGCATTTCACCCATTTTAGGCTGGGCGGGTGTGCAAAAAAATATCAGCAGTCGTTTTATAGTGTGTGCCCACCAAATATATCTATCCTGGTTCATTAGAACCGCCTAATTGTTATTACTTAATGCGTAAGCTAAAGGCGTCGGCCTTGGTTTGTTCCGGACCTGCACCGGAGGGTCCAACTACATCCTCCTCTTTGCAGCTGATATGCCTTCACTCCTATCTGTAGTCGCAAAACTTGTAAATGTTTTTGTGTCGCCCTGTTGTCATGGCTTAAGTTCATTAAGATAAGCGGCTCTGTGGAAAGAAATCGAAAGAATTCTCCCCCAGAACAATCCCATTCGATCATGCGACTGGAAAGTTCTATATATACTGCCTCTATTGTATGTACTTTGTAATGATCGCCAGCCTGACCCATCACCTCCCACATAACTCAGACGCAAGGGAGCAAGATCATTCATAGAGAGCCGCATTAAAAGCGGACAGAAGTCGAGTCAAATGTGCGATGATAATTACGCTGAAAGTGAGTGTGGCGTTGGCGATGGCGTGACTAAGCCAAACGTTTCCCACCTTTTTGGTCAAAAGCCCAATGACTCAACTAACTGATAACCAGAACGATCTTGGAAAAGCGATACCAAAACAAACAAACATCAATCAGAACCTAATGGGTTTTCATACGCACGATCGTTTCGATTCGATTTATTCAATGGCATTCCCTTTCGGCGCTTATGTACAGAAGCTGGGGCAAACAAAAAAACACAAACAACTCAACTAAAAGTAATCATAAGTTTAGGCTTAACGGTAACAATATAACTAGGGTGCTTGGCCAAAATAAATAATTACAATTGAATAAAGCAACAACAGAAGCGGGGAGAATTAACGCAATCATAATGCTAACTAGGGCTTACGTCTGTACAGGCTGGCTACAAAATATGTACTTATTATATACACAGCATCATTAACCAGTTTCCACGAAGCCATCAAACTGCGCCCGGGTCGATCAGCTCGAACGCGTTCATCTACATCTCCGGCGAGCGATCCCAACGATGCGCTCGTCGTCTAATCAGTGTCTCTAAACTAATCTAGGTCCGTTTGCCGCCCTTCGCGTCCAGGAGGAGTGCGTGGATACCGCTCCGCATTCGCCTTTTTACAGCTTTAAGTCTAGACTTACGTAGTGACTAAGGTTCATCTAATAATACTACTACCAGACGCTGGACGCTAAACGCCGCCCGCCAGTCGCTTGCAGTCCGCTGAGTTGGTTGCTCACAAGTACAAAATAACAAACTTAACTAGTAGCTGCTACGACACCAGCAGTCGCTGCTTGGCGCCCGTGCAGATCAGCGTCTCCCCCGTTGATCCCCCGGAGGTTGCCACAGGCTCTAACGTGGGAGCGGGCTGGGGTGCCAGTGGGGCGTTGGCAGCGTCGGAGGTGGGGCTGTTCAGCTCGTAGGCCATGCCGCCCCAGTGAAGCTTGTAGGTGCGGGCGCGCCAGCGGATCGCCGGATCCCAGAGGGCGTGCAGGAACAGATAGGGTCCGGTCAGCTCCCGAAACAGCCAGCCGACGACGAATTCGAACTTGTGGAACGGCATCGAGCCGTGCTGGACGATCGAGAGCAGCAGCCAGTCGGACAGGAACCAACAGAGTACGTGCACAAGGTAGAACACTAGTGGATCCCAGCTGAACAGCACGGAGGCCGACCAGGCCGCTATGGCGCCCAGGATCATGCACTCGGATAGCGGTTCTAGCAGAATGGTGGTGGGCACCATGGCCACGCGCAGCTTGGCCCACCGGATGAGGCGCGCCTGGAAGCTGCCGATGTCGCAGAGGCCGCTGTTCTGCAGCGCCGGCTGGTTGGATATGCGCATCTTCCAGCCCAGCCTTGTCACACTGCGGGCGATAAAGAAGTCCTCGGCCAGGTAGCAGCCAAAGGCCCTCAGGCCGCCCAGCTGGTCGATAACAGCCTTTCGCAGCAGGCAGGACATGCCCGTGTGGCAGTTGATGCCCAGCACATCCGCCGAAAGGTAGATCCTGCTCTGTACCGTCCCAAAGAATACCTTCTCGAAGGTGGCTGCAAACCCATCCCGGTCGCTGGTGAAGGGCATCTGGTGGACCAACGCGTGCTTTTCGGACATGTTCTGCACCATGTCCAGCAGAGTGTCGTCCTTCATCTTGATACCGCTGTCCGAGATCATTACAAAGTCGTACTTGGCGGCCAGGTAGCCCGGATGGATGTTGTTGATCTTGGGATTTACGCCCACGTCGGAGCCACCGACAAAGAGGGTGGCGTCCACCAGCGGGTACTTGGCCAGCAGTCGCTCCACCAGCTGGATGGCCGGGTCCTCTTTGTCCTCGACGCAGAATAGCAGCTCGTACAGCGGGTAGTCCATGGTGAAGAAGGTCTCCAGGTTGTGCTGCAGGTTGGGATCGACGCCCATCAGGGGTTTGAGAATAGAGACACCTGGCAGGGGTTGGGCCTCCGTGGGCAGCTTGCAGGACTTCTTGTGCAGCTTGTAGCGGCCGTAGCAGATGGCTATCACGTGCACCATCCAGGTGCCCAGCCAGAAAGTCATGAAGAATGCCGCGAAGCCATAAAGCGGCAAAGGTAGGTGTGACATCTCTGGTCGTGTGTGCCTGTGGGACTGTGTGTGTGTGTGCGCGGGTGGTGCTCCTAAGGTCCGTATGTGCGTGTGTGATGGCTCCAATTCCGAATCCCCGTTCGTGTGCCTGTGTGAGTGTCGCTGGGTGGGTGGGCGCTGCTATTCTCGCTGCATTTGCTGTGGTCGCTTTGCGGTTTGGCTTGCCCGTTTGCCAATCAGATCAGATCGAACGGATCAATCAAGTCGCAGTCACTGGTCGGCGGTTCTTCGCGTTTTAAACATCTTGCAGACCTCGCGTCGCGTTCGTTGCCCAAATAAAACTGCAAGTAAAATAAAGATAGCCGAGCAGTGCTGTTGAGTTTCGATAGATCGATATAAACACAGTGTTGGCCAACGTTGCGACCAATATACGGAAGTGGAAGGAACACTACCGAGTCACGGTTCACATGTCAGCTGCTTATAAGAAAAAAAAATTACTGCTTACGATTTTAAATCTATATTGTTTAAATTTTTTTGGTTATTATTATTATTATTTAACTTATTTACCGAATCACCATATTTTCCATAATCGTATTTAGTTGAATTATTATTAATCTTCGGATTGCCGAAATGGGTTTCCTTTTTTGTGAAATATATTCACGATACCTTATTATTATCATAAATCTATAACTTTAATATCATTTTTTGACTAATGAGAATCAAATAAATTTACGCATGCAATCACGCATTAACATAACAATACGAACTCTAGAACAAAAAACGCGCATAAGCGCAGCGCGATACACGTTAGCCAACACTGCACAGATTGCTTTCTTTGAAATATCCGTCATAAAAGCCAGTAAATTACAGTAGAATGCAGGAGTAAACGCACAAGTCACAAAAAAGCAAAGCAATGGAATCCTTGTCGAAAGAACCCTCCTCCGAATCCGATCAGCCGGAGGATGACCATCCAGTCAAATCGGACTCGGAGCCCAACAAGATATCGCGAGCGCTGCGAACGGAGTTCGATGCCAAATACCAGATTGTAAACCTGCAGACGCCGCTGAATGCCTTCATGTCGGGTCACTACAAACAGAGCTTCGCGTTCTTCACCCTCAGGAGTCGTCTACCCGTCATCTTGACCAACGCAATAGACACCTTGACCCGGGACAAGAGCGAACTGGTCGCCCAATTCGGTAAGGTAATCCCTGCAAGAGTTTTGGTATGCATCAATTGCTAACTGAGTCTTTAGCCTCAAACGATTTCGCACAGGCTGCTCGCGAAGAGCTGAAAATCATCATTGGATTGATATCCCAACTGAAGTACGAGCTCCAGACAGACAAACCTTTCCACAACTTCACAGGGGAGGGTAAGTGCCAGGTTCTTTCAGTTCTTACTAGTTCTACATATATATTTACCTATTTCCATTAGAACCCGATAGAGAACTCTGGAACAACTTCATCAGTCACCTGCCCAATAACGAGCGCACCTTCTACCAGGCCAGCTCCCTACACGCCGAATGCTATCTGCACCGAAAACTCCACTCCTTTCTGGAGAACAGCATCTTCCTGAAGTCCTACGACTACTTTGCCAAAGTCAAGGAACTGGCGTTGACCGACAGCATGGAGGATGTGCTGGCCCTGACCAAGCACACTCGGCGATCAGAGAACAACCTGGAGGTTTTCAACGAACTGCTGAAGATTAACATGTGGAGCAACTGCAATGATGTGGCCAGCGAGGCGGTGATAGGCAAACAAACGAACCGCCAGGTGTTAGAGAATGTGTCGGCCACCGATGAGTATGTAATCGTCAACCAGGCAGCGGAGATCTGGAGGTGCTTGGACAATCAGAAGCGAAAGAAGCAGAAGCAGGTAGACTTTATACTGGACAATGCGGGCTATGAGCTATTTAGCGATTTCATCCTAGCGGAGTTTTTGATCGAGAAGGGACTGGCCACCAAGGTGCGCTTCCATGTGAAGGCCCATCCTTGGTTTGTCACCGATGTCACAGAGAGGGATTTCAAGTGGACACTAGAGTACTTGAGTCAGCATGCAGACTACATCATAAGCCTGATAGGAAAGAAGTTTCTTCAATTCATCGACGAGGGAAAGTTTGAGCTGGTACCAACCTCGCATTTCTGGACCTCGCCACATGCTTTTTACAGGTGCGAATCGCAGATTTCAATACCAAATTCAGAACTGAAGTATTTGTTTTTCTGGCTTACAGCATGACCCACACGGATCCAGATTTATATAAATCTCTACAGCAGTCTAAGCTTTTGGTTTTCAAAGGAGAGCTCAACTATCGCAAGCTTCTGCAGGACGTTTGTTGGGACAGCACCCAGGAAACGAGCACCTGTCTCCGGGGCTTCCTACCCAGCAATATTTGTGTATTGCGAAGGGTTAAAAGCGAGGTCATCTCCGGCCTGGCCGAAGGCGTTGGCCAAGCGCTGAGCAGAAAGGATCCCCACTGGATGGTATCGGGCAGCTACGGCGTCATTCAGTTTGTGGACGGAACGCGTGAATTTGGCTACTGACTTTGTAAAGCAGCATAAATTATCTGTGGTCAGAGAGCCTGAATCCGGATGATCTGATTTTGTAAAGGCTTGGCAGTTTAAATTATTGATAATAAATAGTCGTTACATATCTAGCAACCAAAGAGAGAAGATTTGAATACATAAAAACTGAAATATCTTTGTTACAAAAAGTTTATTCGAATTCTAAATTAAATAAATATTATAAATATGAATAAAAAAAACAAGGATTTAAAATTTGAATTATAATATTTTACTACCGTTTTCTTGGTCAAAAGAAACAAAATTTAAGCGAAGTATCGTCTGTAGAAGTATCGACTAATTCAGAATGCGGTATTTTGCATCGCACCCCAAAGTGGGCACACTAGGCGCTATATTATCAACTTTCCACAACAGTTCTATTCAGTAAAACTATTTGTCTGGAACCAAAACAGTTCTTTCGAGATGGCTGGAGATCCGGATTTTGACACAAAGAATGGAATTGTAGACGGGCCAACGCCGCCGCACTCCGAACTGGCGGCCCTATATAAGCAGTGAGTAGGGAGGGAGGTCGCTAAATATAGCGAATAGTGTAGATGTTGTCTATATGACTCGAGCACATGTAACCTATCTTGTCTCACACCAATGAACGGGTGAATTGGTTTATTATCATTTAAATTTAACTTATCACAGGAGCTTTGCCTACTACACGTTCCGTGTGCGCCTGCCCTCGACCTTGGCCACCATCGCGAATTCCCTGAATAAGGACAAGGACGGCCTACTGGCCACATATGGTGCAGTGAGTAGTGGGGTGCCCTCCATACCTTGACCTTGAATTAAAGCCTTGCATTTTCCACCCCAGGAAGCATTAGCCGATATTGAACAAACTACAAAGGATGTCAAACAGCTGCGGGAGGACATTCTTAACAATGGTTCTTTGTTGCCCTTTGAGGGGCAGGGTAAGTACTCTGTGGGTTTCAACTTTATAAATTTTAAAAATACATAAAACATTTTATAAGATGACAGTGATTTTTTGTATTATTCAAACTCCCAAACAAGTAAACCAATAGTCAGATTTTGATGACACATTTTTTATTCATTTATGTATTTTCGTCTCGTTTGAATTATCAGTTATCAGTTATCTTGAAAATTCCATAAAACATAATACAAAATGTCGCTGACTCCGGCTACAATAATCATCTCTTTAAATGAGTTTGCACGCGAGACATATGTAATATAGTATTATGAATTTATTATCGAAATGTATTAGCTAACAACACCTTTAAACAAACGAGAAAAGCTTTGCCAAGCCAAAGTTTATAATACTTTTCCAATTATATGTAAATTTTATTAGTAGCTCTCTTGTATTGAAAGGGGATTGATAGAGTCTTAATTATACTATTGTAAGAAGTCCTTTGGACATAAAAATCTGTAGAGTGGTAATTAATTCGTATCCGTTTCTTTTAGATCCCGACACTCAACTGTGGAACGCATTCCTGGAAAAACTGCCCAAGGAGAAAAGGACTTTCTTCTCCGCCTGCTGGCTCTACGCCGAATGCTACATGTACCGCAGAATCTCAGCCATTTTCCGGGCCACCCCCCACTTGTCCGCCCACGACTACTTTAGCCAACAAAAGCAGACAGCTGCCCAGCTAAGCGTGGACGCCATGCTGGCAGTGGCCAAGGCGACGCGGCAGAATGATCGGAACTCGGACACCTTCCGGCAGCTGATCAAACTGAATCTGTGGGGCAACCGCTGCGACCTGTCCATCACCTCCGGCAAGCAGGTGAAGCCCACTGGCAATGCCTTCGACCAGGTCACGGATTTGGAGGACAAGCTGCTAATCGACGGCACCGCGGATGTGTGGAAAGCCCTCGATGGAGCCTCTGGCGACGGCGTTGTGGAGATTATTTTTGACAACGCCGGCTATGAACTGTACACCGATCTGATCTTGGCTGAGTATATCATCGACAAGGGACTGGCGGCCAAGGTGCGCTTTAATCCCAAGGCCATTCCCTGGTTCATTTCGGACGTGATGGAGCACGACTATCACTGGACGCTGAAATTCCTGGCCGAGCATCCGGACCCGACGCTGAGTGAGTTGGGCAAGAAGTGGCAGCGCCTAACCACGGAGGGTAAGTTCGAGCTTTCACCGCTGGAACACTTCTGGACTAGTCCCTACGAGTTCTATCGCATGCCCGAGGTGAATCCGGAACTGTACAACCGCCTGAAGGCGGCGCAGCTGGTGATCTTCAAAGGTGACCTTAACTACCGCAAATTGTTAGGAGATTTCTCCTGGGACAGTACAGAGTCCTTCGAAACCTGCCTGAGGGGTAAGTGTTACATAAAAAATGTACATTATTAGAAGTATTCTTTTCATAACGTTTTCGGTGTGTTGCATCCGAATCGGTTCTGCACGTCAACGTTTTGAGTTGACGTGGACCTAAAAATGTTTCCGACTTTGAGGTCAACTTTTTCAAAACGCTGCTACTAAGTTTTGGTTTCTAGATTCGGAATTTTTACATCGTAATCTATAAAAAAGAATCCTTCCATTAATGAAAAAAAACAAATGTCATATTTGAATCCTTGTACAGGTTTTCGTCCCTCGAACCTTTGCACTCTGCGCACGGTTAAAGCGGATCTGATTTGCGGACTAGCCGATGGTGTGGCGGAGCAACTGTTTGCCAAGGACAAAGAGTGGATGCTGACCGGCGAATATGGCGTCATACAGTTTGCCAGCAAGTAAAACAAGAAATCAAACCAAGGACACGGAAATAGTTGAATTGTTATAGCCTAGCTTAATTGTTATAAAGTAGAGTGGGCTGATTCTAGAGGCGAAATGTAACTATAGACCGTTTTCTAGTAAAAACTGCTAGTTAAATTGTTTTAGCAAGTAAAATATTTGGTAAAACCCAAATTGTTGAAATTCAAAGTACCTTTTTCGTAGTTTGTAAAACTTGCGTTTTAAAACTAGTCAATTATTTGTATAGTACTCCGTTTAAAAAAAAAATGTTGTATAGGTTTATTTATTAAGAAATTTTAACTTATTTTGAAAGAATTATTGTAAATAAGAAAGGTTATTTACATCTTTAGAGCTTTTCGCCTCTAGCATTGGATCCATTCTCTATAAAGCCTTTTGCATTGTTATAAAAGCACACGTTCTCACATCTATGAACAACATCAGTTGCCCAGGGGCAACAAAAAATTAAAAACAAATCTCAATTTGGAATTGAAAATTTTCCTGGCAGAGGGTTACGAAATTCTCCGCTTTTAACCAAAATGCAGAGCGAGGCCAGCAGTCGCGGCGATCTAACGGACGTCTCCATTGCGGACAATGAGGACACCATTGAGCAGTTGAAGGAGTTGCGATTTAATGAGAAAAATTTGATCATATACTCCCCGCCAGGAACCAATGATGAGCTTTCCGCCAGATATCTGTACAGCTTCGCTTTTGCGACATTTAAGCGAAGATCGCCGGGTTTTATCCAGGATTTAGTAACTTGTCTGCGGATTAGGGAGCCAGAAATTATAAAGGAGTGCGGGGACTACGCCCACTTCGATTTAAAGCGCACCATCTGGAGCCTGGAGCTGCTACGCGAGGAGATGATCAACAACGAGGAGTTCCAGATATTCCGTGTCAAGGCCCCGGACACTGAAAGTTGGAATGCCTTTCTAATGGGTCTCACCGAGGACAGAAGACAATGGTTCTCGGCCGTTTGGATACACGCCGAGTGCTATATGTACCGCCGCATCTGGTCGATCTTTCAGCGGTCAGACACCCTCGCAAACTACGATTACTTTGGCGACCAAAAGATGTCGGCCACTAGGAACCTGACGCCCATGATGAGGGGCATCCTGGTGGCGACCAGAAAACTGATGCGCAGAAAGAATAACTTCCAGCATTTACTTAAACTATCTACCTGGGGCAATCGCTGTGACCTGTCCATCACAACTAAGGGTCCGGATGCCAACATTTTTCATCGCATTTCTGAGTACGATGCGGATCTGCTGGCCGATCAGTCGGCGAACATTTGGGAAGACCTCACTGAGGCCTGTGAACCAATCTACGTGGATATCGTGTGTGATAATGCGGGGTTCGAGCTATTCACAGATTTGCTGCTGGCTGAGTACATCATTGAATCGGGTTTGGCTCGACGGGTGCGGTTCCATGTGAAGGCCATTCCCTGGTTTATCTCGGATGTCACGCATCAAGACTTCAACTGGATGCTAAATTACTTCCGAAAGCATGAATTTAAAGAATTTAGGGCTTTTGGTAGGAGGATACACGGCTACATCCGGGACCGTTCGTTTATCCTGTGCGACAAGAGCTACTTCTGGACAAGTGGCTACGATTGCAGCCAGATGAAGCGGATGCAGCCTTGTCTGTATGTCTATATCAGTGAAGCAGCCCTGGTAATCTTTAAAGGCGACCTAAACTACCGAAAACTACTCGGCGACATTAACTACAACTCCACGGACAAGTTTTCCGATTGCCTGCGGGGCTTTCAGCCAACCAGTGTCTGTGCCCTGCGAGCCATCAAATCGGATATCTACTGTGGGCTGCCTGTTTGCACGGTTGAGTGGCTAACCGAGGACAATCCTGAATGGATGATCAGCGGCGAAAAGGCTGTAATTCAAGTGGCCATCAAGCACCGACTGTCAGGTGACATAATTGTTTGAATTACAAAATTTATCATTCGGTGTTTTTGGATATTGCAATTAACAGCACATATTTATATGTAGCTATTGTCGTTTTATTAATTTATCTCCTAAAGTTTAGGCGGTGTAAGTCGTTAAAATAAGTATTGCATTCCGTATTATAGACTACAACTAAGCATTATCAAGTAAGTATGAATGGTAGAAAAATATGTATGCTCTAAGGCCATATTTATAGCTATTTATATATTTATATGTATGTATGATCGCTGCGATGCTTCGAATTGTTCAAGTCTTATCAATTGCCGTTACAAGAAAATTAGGGCAAATATATATAAAAAAAAGCAATTTAAAATTTCATGCAATATCTCTAGTTTTCAGTTTTCAGATCATCTTGATACCAATCATCTTTATCCATGCGTTTTGTATTAATAATTAAATAAAATCCAGTAACTAAATGGATATTCTGCGTTCTATTTCATCTTTTTTTTTTTGGAGGGATTGCTGGCCGCTGGAACTCACAACACGCAGTTGGGATTGAGCTGCTGATATGGCGTCAGATCTTTGGTGATCGAGAAGAGCGCTCCATCGCGCACCATCTTGCACATGAGAGCGCCCAGGTTCTTCGCATCATCGATCCCGGAATGAGCCCTGCCCTCAAAGGCCAGCCCCACGTGCGACAGGGCATCGCTGAAGTTGCACGGGCGGTACTTGTACCACGACCGATAGATGGCCCGCACGTCGATCCACTGGTTGAAGTAGGCCGCTTTGCGCATTCGCTTGCGAGTGCACTCCTTCGCCAAGCAGATGCCAAAGTCCCAGTCTGTCCAGGTGACGAAGGCGCAGTTGCCCAGTATGTTCGATTTGCTCATCTTCGGCAAGGTGAGGTTGCGGGCGCGGAGCTCCTTGCGCAGCCACTCGTGGAACATCATCAGCGCCGTCTGCAGCGGCACTCCGCTGTCCACAGTCTTCTGCTGGATGCCCGTCAGCTCCGTACAGTAGCTACTCAAGCGTGGTGACTCGATGGGCAGTATATATTGGTGAAACTCCGCCTCGATCTTGCCCGTCTTCAGGTTGACCAGCACGGCTGGGAATTCTAGAAATTACATATGTATCATATTAGTATTACTTTGTAATATATTAAATAAAAAATTGTAATTTCTTACCAATTATCTCCGCTTCTCGCCACTGCGGTGGCGCCTGCTTTTCCCAGCAGGTGGCCTCAAAGTCCACGGAAATCACATATGTGTAGGGCTGCATGGCCAGTTGCTTGGACTTCCTCGACTTCTTACTTTTAAGGGCCACTGTGTTGGCTGCTGTGATCTCGTCTTCGTTGAGCGACTCCTCGGGATCGTTAGCTGGATCTGGGCGAGCTCCGTCCACGTATATAGTATCGATCAGGCCCAGTTGTCTGCGAAAATAAACAGCAAATGTAAAATATAAGCGTTGATCCGCAGGATAAGCTCTTATATATATTTTTTTATAGATTTTGGTTGGGAATTTTGTAGAAAATAGGTATGTTATTTTCAGAGCTTTCCTCCAGCTGACCTGAGTATACGAACAAATCGGATTGAAGTGTACTACAGCTACTACTGTCTAGGAAATAGTTTTGAAAACAAAAAAACGAGAAGATCCTAACCTTCTCCCTGATAATTTGACTGCTCCTATTGCTGTTTGCCGTAGCATACAATCATGGGTTTGTTGTGCCACAAAAGGCCGTTGGTTTCGCCGAGGGCTTGGGCTATAATCTCCGGCTCGTTGGGTTTGAGAAAGGTGACAAAAGCCTGCCCCTTCATGCGACCCTGCTGCATCACTTTGATTTCCAAATTTTCGGTGGCAGTGTACTTGGCATAGAGTTCTCTCAGCTGCTGTTCATCCACGCTCTTTTCCAGGTTCTTAATGTACAGCTTGTTGCTGGGTTGCCCCGTTTTGTAGTTCTTATAGACAGGCAGAGCCTGGAGCTCGGCAATGGACAGACGCCCTTCTGGCTTCGAGATAGACGGCTTAAGGTTTTCTGGCAGTTTGAGTTCGATTTTGGGAGCACTAAAAGTGGGTATTTGCGTTTCTCGTCTGGGATTAGAGTGACTGGCTTGATGGACAGCCTGCTGTAGCATTTGACGGGTTCTCTTTAAGATCTTGGCCTGGACTTTTTCGCTTGAAGGTGGCAGCAATCGCTGCCTTTTGGCCCTCTTTTGGTCCTCATCCTCGCTCTCCAGTTCACTTTCCGATTCACTGGGTAAGACCTCCGTCTGGGTGCTCACATTTTGCTGATAGTTTTGGACCATCAGGCCACTGGAACGCTTCTCGAAAGGTGGCTCCAGATTCATGCGGTTCATCAGGTGCAGCACTTGGGTATAGAAGCGCGTGTTTGTCTGCAGACTCTGACCGATCCTGGCTAGGATTTCCCCGTTGATGGGTGGATAGCTATAGCTGAGATATGGCAGCGGCGGCTGTGTGAAGTCGCACTGATAATTGCAGGCATATAGCCTTCGAACGTACTTGTCGATTTCCGGATCCGGATCCTGTTTCCGGACATTGTTTCCCGCTGCCCTTGTCTGTGTGGATTTGCTGGCGCTGGTGGCTCCCATATTGGCACGTGGTCCGAAGGCGCTGATGCACAGCGGTTTGTCCAGCATTTCGCTTAGTCCATGCAGCTGTTCCAAGGCTTTTCCCGCCTCCTGCGAATCTGCGTACTCCAGGAGCGCCCTTTTCCGCCCGTAAGAGTTCAATGTCCGCGGCATGATCAGCTTGCACTCCTGGATCAGCTGCCCCAGTTCCTCCAGGGTGCAGGGCATCCGTTTTAGGAGCAGTTTGCAGCTGGGCTCGCTCATTTTCACCGGTTTTTTTTAGCAAGTCTCGAGAGTGCCGCATGCAAAATTCACAAAAAACATGGTCGTGTTGCCACCCTGTCGCAACTTGGTTTAGCAGCGGGACTGCGTTTTACAACACTGGATTTTGGCGGGATATTTAAAAAACCACAGATGTTGCGAAAGCCGGTTGTTTGGTCGATAAAATCGAGTTGCATAAAGCAAGTGCCGTCGACTCTTACTTTCACTAATTGCACCGGTTATCTCACAATCAGATAGCTGTGCATCTATTTTGGTTGGCTGACGAAAATCAAAAGAAAAACCATTCGTCAGTCAAAATTTCTCTGCAGAAAAAATAAAAAAATATGTGCCCAAATTATATCGAATTTTTGATTTATCAAATTCAAAATCATTTGAAATTAATTTTTTTTTGTAGGTTTACTATTTTAAACATTTTAAAACTTAAGACATTAATTTCAACCGAATTGTTGGAATTGTTGGTTGGAAATAAATTCTAAGTCTTTTATAAAATTTGTTTCAAAAAGAAATTTCAGCTAAATCAGAAATTGTTCTTAAACAATTTTAAAATACAATCAGTTGAGTTTAAGTTATTTAAAAGTTTTAAACATTATAATTTAATAAATACATTTATTTCTTAAACATACAGAACCCGTATTAAAGCATAGTTATACTTTTCGATGAAAAAATGTGAGCTAATGCTATAAGTTTTTAAATCTTTTTAATTTAAAAAATATCTTAAATAGGAGGAGAATTTTTCCCTTCTGAAAACTATGTTTTGATGATTTCTACATTGAGTAATGGGTGAAAAAACCAATAGAAATAAAAGGAAGAACAAAGTACTCTCTTTTACTTGACAAAAAATTGGGCAAAGAAAGTTGGAGCTTAAGAAGTTCAACTGTGAATAAAAAATGATATCAGTTTGCAATGAGGACTAAGTAGTCAACGACAAATGAACGAATCGCGTGCCATTGCTGGATAATCATGGGACCACTGTACTATACATTTAAATGCATTAAGCCCCCGTTGGGGTTTCTTGTTGGATTAGATCATTGTTGTGGAAGTACTCTCAATTCGATTAGGGTAATTTTCTATTTTCCAAATGCATTGCAGCCTCCGGAGTCAATGGACTTTTGGCGCACGCTCCGGGCATTTAATCAAATTGAATTACATATGAAAAATGCCTGACATGATCTGCTTTTTGATATATGGCACACACAAAGTGGTTATAAAAAGATCAGCACACACTCGTGCACAGCAGATTGCATAAAATTTGCAATGATTAAATGGACAACAACAAGAAAGGGGGGCGAAATGCAGGCAGGCCCAGTCGCACTTTCGATTTTCACTGGCTTTTTGGACGGTGAAAGGTGGACGGGGGCGGTGGTGGACCATATGCGGAAGTCCACTTTTGCACAAACAATACGAAATTGGATGAATGAACTCTGTGTCTCTGGCAGGCAGCCTGCACGAAAAAAAAGGAAAACCACTTTAAAATTCACTTTTACTTGCGCCAATTGAAACGAGTCCGCGCTGTCGGCTTTGCATTCTAAGTGACTTTAATGGGTTAAGCTATATTTAGAAAATTGCAACAAATTTCCAAGTAGGCGGAGTGCCAGTGGAGCACAGCAATTTGCACGCGGAAAAGAGGTTAACTAAGGGAAGGATCAATTGAAAATAGAATAGAATAAATAAATAATTTAGTATTTACCCGTCATGTATAAAAATAGATTTCAAGCTCTGGTAATTTTCGAGGTGGCTAAAATGTTAAATATTTTTTTGTAATAATTATTTTATTATTATATAATAATAATATCATAATTATTTATTATTTTTTAAAAATTATTTGTAATAATGATGAAAACTAAGTAAAAAAAAAAGGTTTTGTTATAGAAGAAATTAAAATATAACCAATGTGTGACATCGAGTTTAATCAATAACGTTAAATAATTATTTAAAATTAAAAAAAAAATACAGATTTTAATTAATTTAGAATGTATTATTTAATAAGTATTTGTAATAAGTTTCCTTCCAATTTGTTGATTTGCTTAAAAGTTAATTTGCAATATATCACAGTTTATAGTTAAGCTCTCTAAATATTTAAGTACATCATTAAAGGTTTTCACCTAAATGAAAACAATAAATTTTCACACTGACTGAATGACTCAGTTAAAAGAATCCTGAGTCCGCAACAGGTTTCCCAATTGGTCACAACCTGGTGAGCACACCAAGTGATGACAAGCCCCCTTTTACACATTCTATTAATTGGCCAACGAAAATTGCAGTAAAGTGCGATTTTCTTTGTCGCTAAACAATGTAGCCTGTAGTAATTACAAATCGCGCTACTGAAAGGCACTATTAATTAGCTATATATACTTTACTAGGCCCGAACAGTAGTTAGCCCAATTGTAGGAGGTAATGAATTGGCCAAATGAAAATCGTGCCTCAGTACAATGGAGCTAGCCAAATAAAAAACAACAAAACACTATAAATAACCTGAGGGTGTTTGCGCTTATTGCCAGCTTTTTAAATGGAAAAAATTCGTTTTGCTAATTTTAAAGCCATTTAATGCATGTTAAAACCAAGATTTTTATAGTCAATAAATAAATTATAACTTGATGCACGTTTGGTAGTAAAAGGTTTCATTTTTAAATAAAAGCAAAGTTTTTAAAAATGTAATTATTGTAGTGGCTTTAAAAATCGACTAAAAAATTGATCAAACGCAATAGAAAAGGTTTTAACTTTTCAGAGCCTCGACTTTTGCTGTTTTTTTCGATTGGTTTTAAAAACGTCTGGTAATTCAGAAACTGAAGGTGGATTTGAATTTGAGACCACTCTTTTCGAGTAAGCATTTGAATGTGTTCTGCATAATCTAAACAATCTGAAGAAATACAACAAAAATACCATCAGATAGTACTTACATAGTATTTACTCAGAATGCTCGTTATGCTTTTATGAGAGTATTTAGAGGGATCACGTGGCACCACCTCTTGCATTTAAAAACATTATCATGCATGGCAATTGACTTCCCCTTGGCTTTGCTAATTGCCACTTGCAGATACTAATATGAGTATTTATTTACGGATGATTACCGTCAAGGTCCTGGAAAAGGGGCAAACGGCTTGACTTGAGGCTGGGGCTTATTGCAATTGATAGAAATTAGCAAGTACATAGATGATGGGGAGAGCGGAATAAAAGGGGCTGGAGCAAATTGTATATATTTATTGCGCATACGCCCCGCATGCCGTGCTCAAAATGGAGGCGCGTGCATAAAAATTTACCAGGCCGGAGCCGGGCCAAAAATGTATGACGACCTTCTCTGGCTCTATTCAGTGGGTCTATACCCCGTGCCCCTCCAGTTTCTGGAACTCCTCTTGGCCCCCGTTTCGAAACTGCATTCGTTGGAATACCATATTCAGTTGCACTACCCTTGATTCGGTTTTCGACCAGATTCGTAGTCGTAGTGGTGGCGACGTGGTCGCTCGTGGGCCGGAATGCAGTTGTATCGGTAGCGGTATCTGTATCCGTGAGTTTTGTGTGCGCCATGCTCTTGACTTTGGATAAGTTTGGTGAAAACTGCTTTCAGCCGGATTTCCCGCACTCTGTAGCCATCAGAAACCCAGACGCAGATTGCCAGCCAATGTCGGGGCATCGAATTGCGCTAAACGTTCATTGGTCAACTCTCCGCCGGTCCGGAATCTTCTAGAGAATACCCTAAGATCGCTCGATCGATCCCCGCAAGGTAGCCCATGTCCAAGAAATAGCACTATGTTTGCCTAGAGTGTATGCCATCTTCGTTGTGGCCTTTTTGCACCCAATTGCTCTGTTTGATCTTTAATTTGTGCGCAGCAAATTTACTGGTCTGTGTATGCGTTTGATTCAATTGTTGCAAATATAAATCCATAAACTGGGCAATAATAATAAATTCATTTGATTTCTGCTCCATGCAAACGGGTTTCTACTGTTTCGGCATGCCGCCAATTGAAAAAGTTCTCACAGCGTTATTTACGACTACTTTTTAACTGACTGCAAGGCGGATCTGTTTTTAGCCTATTCGGCGTTGAAATTAAAAATAGTTTCTGTATTTAATAATAGTCTGTCATTATCAACGATTTGGAATCTTGATTGGGGAGTACTTAAGTGGAGGGGGGTTCGTTTAATAGGACTAAATACTAAGAGATTAATTTAGCGATGATACAGGGTAGGTTATTATTACCAGAAACGATCATTAATTCTAATTTTAGAAATATTTAAAAATAACTTTATTTTTGGCTTGTTTTTCCAGGTTTATCACCTTAATAACTGCTAGTACTGAATTTTAAAGTATCCCATATTACAATGTAAGCATCGGGGGAACGGGGTTGGGTCATATTTGTTTGTTGGTTTTCCAAACAGGTTTGTGTGGGAATGAAAACTAGAACTTGGGGCAACTTTTACAAGTTATAAAATTACGCAATTCGGCACTAGATTTTGCAACCGCTAATGTGGAATACTAGATTTACTCACGAGTGGATGGCCAAGACCTCCCATTGATCGATCAGGTGCATTTTGGAGGCGTTTCTTATCAATCGATGATCTATATAGACCAAGACAAAATACGACTCATCTGGAGTGGTATGACAAATCGAACTGACACCGATACGGCTATTTGGGTTTATGGTTAGCAAAGGTAAAAGCACAGATCTTGATTGGAAGCTTTAATTTCATGCCCATGCCCATGCCCGTTGTTATTGTTGCGACAACGTTTCCATTTATAGAATACTACGCATTTCAATTAATGAAATAGTCATAATTAAATTAAAGAGTCGCGCCAGCACGAGTCGTATAACAATAAGGTCTTCCAGCAGCCCGAGATTACCCAGATACATACGTGCATAGTATGTAAACACAATGCATATGCAGGGTGGTATTTATTTACTTGGTAACTCGAGACCATGTCGTCATATAGATTACTCGCTTTATCAATGCAGCCTCCCGTTTTACTTTTATTACATTTTTATTGTGGCCCACAAAAGTTTCCATTGCACATCTATAGCTTTAGTATTTAGTATATATGTTTCATATGTGCGATGTGCAAATTGAACTAGCAGGTCAGGCGAGGACATATTGGGGCCATCGGGCCGAGATACAGACACATTCTTTGTGGATGCAATCTGCTGCACTTCTAAAGCTTCCACTGGGGCCGACTGTCATCCGTCATCTGGCTAGAGAAGTCTCGGGAGTGGGGAGCCAGAAGCCCCGTTCTCGGTTCCAATTACACTCAATTACTGAAGTCGCTCCTAGGAGCTGCGATCTCAATTGCTAAAAGGCTGGAAGTTATTTTTGGAACCTTAATTGGAATTGCCAGCGGATGAGTCAGGCCCAACTATGGCAAATTCATCAGAAATCAGTTTGAAAGGTGCAATATATTCCGCAAATGAAATAAATTTGCAGAATAAACCGCTCCGAACCAGCTTCAACTCAAATCGCAATCAAACGAGTCGAGCATTTGCTTTCGCCATTAATCCATGCTGTAATCTTAATTGCCGCGACGCTCGGCAAAGTGCATGTGGCACTATATAGCATGTAGGATAGGATAGTCCCAATTCTGATTCCTGAACACGCGGCCAATCAATCAACTGATCGTAGATTTAACGCATGTGCGCCGCTTGATTAATTTAATCATGTGTGATTGTTTACTTTGCAAGCGTAAACAACGTAAACAGCATAAATAAATAAGCCCAATCGGAGTCAATGATGAATGGATAATTAAACACTTACAGACAGACGTTTGGAAATTCAATTCCTTGCTGCTTATTGTTTTATTCGTTGTAAATTGTGAATAAAGCAACAATGGAAATTGAGACATTAGACAAACACATTGTATTACAAAAAAACAATATTGCAGTAGTCTTCATATCTTCAATATCGTAAGAATTCAAACTTATCTTATTTACTATTATGCAATTCACTTAAGTTGTAGATTATTTTTTTTTTTTTTAATCATTTTTTGAATTTATAGAACATTTGTATTCGTTTCATAATGCATTTTTTTTTATTTCTCGTTTTTTCTTGTGGTTTTCTTGAACTTAATTTGTTTGGTTTATACTAGTTGTGAAACCGGTATTTTATACGTTTAACATTTTAGTTCTCTGAAAATCTTACAAACGATTTAATCAGAAGGTTGCTGATGAGCCAAAATATTGTGAAATTAAGATCAAGGATGTTTAATTTTGAATTTTAATGATAAGTTTGAGTACCGCTCATGATTATGCAAAAATCAAATTAAGTGCACTACACTATTTCCTTTTAAACATCATAATAAGTATAGTCACATTCGTATTGCTTTAGATAAATTGCAATGGTAATTTAACCAGATTATTGTTTTGTATACACTTATAAATAAATACTCAAGCTGTGTTTAAAGACGGTTAAACAGAAAATAAACGTTCTTGGCATTATCAAATTAAAGTCCTTAAGTGGTATCATTGATTTACCGATTACCTGTGTACTTTTCGCAATACCAGAATTGCGTTTCAGGAGGGGGCTAAGTGCATTGACCAACCTCAATATCAACATTTCAGCCTTGAGGAAATAAATATTTGCCTTAAAGTTATTACACGGCCTCAAGCGTTTTGCTGTTGACAAAGAGGCAACAAAAAGGCCAGGGTCTCAACTTTTTTTCGGCGGAAAATGAAAAATGGGGTCAGTTCAGGTCAGCCTGTCAGGATTATGATAGCCTAGAAAAATCAATTTTATATAGGCACAGGCCGGAGTTTTGGGGAAAACCCCCCTGAGGGAGAAACTCCGCCCCTGGGCAACTTAATTACGGCTTGTTAAGTGGTAACGCAAAGAGTAGAAAATTGGGTGAACCAAATCTTTTGAAAGGAAAATTCCCATACAAGTCTATGAGTTTCCGGGTATTAATATTGAAAACTCACCTTGCCAGTCTTATCAAGGCCATCTTTGTTGTTCGATTCTCCGGCTATATAATTGACTTTCCTTTTGGCAGAACCTCTATAAATATATGCTATTCGAAATTCGTCAGTTTATTTATTTATGTCTATCCTTTTTGTCTTGTTGCAATTTTGGCAGTGCAGAAAGTAACGGTAACTACGCGAAGGGAGGACGAAGAGGAAGAAGAAGAGCGAGCGCAATTTCTTTTGTTGTCTGCCCACACACACACGAAACTGCACACCGACACAATAACAGTTATTCAGCCGGCACAACAACAAAGCTGCGCTTTTTCGATATTTCCTTAGTTAGTGGTTTTGCGATTTATTTAACTCGTTTGTTTACATTTTCCCACACGCACAGTCGGTATCTTCTCTTGATATTCTTGTACAACTTAGGACGACGAGCAATCAAGTGCATTTGGGGTAAAAAGTATTGCAATTGCAACTGCAGTATGGCCAATCAACCGGTCAATATAGGTGCACTCTTATTGTTTGCATTTCTTGTGGCCCGGCAGCGCTGCATATATAGTCGCTAAGTATAGTTCTGTTCGCGGTCCGCATTTATTATTATTCGCTTTAACTTGTTCGGCGCCCGTTCAGTGGAGATGGGGAGCCACCGATGACAACATCGATTTCTACATCAACGGTATCGATGTTTAAGAATTATCGGTAATATCGATGCTTGGTAACGCATTATCGATGTTTATACATCCCTAATTCAAATTATAAATTTGTAATTAGTGCCCCAATATTCGTGAAGCCTAAACATGATAACGATCGGAGATTCAGGGAATTTTTATACCCTTGCAGAGGGTATTATAATTTTGGTCAGAAGTTTGTAACGCAGTGAAGGAGACGTTTCCGACCCCATAAAGTATATATATTCTTGATCAGGATCAATAGGGGAGTCGATATAGCCATGTCCGTCTGTCCGTCTGTCCGCCTGTCCGTCTGTTTCAATACCGTTTGCGAGCTCAGTTTAAAAGCTAGCGATCTGAAACTTTCACAATCGTCCTAAAACATGTGTACGCAGATCAAGTTTGAAAATCGCCCCGATCGGACGTCTATATCCTATAGCTCCCATAGGAACAATTGGATATATCTTGCAAGACTTTATGATATTTCGCGCAGTGTAAAAGCTATTGACATTAATCTTTACAAATCGTATTATTTTATGCATACCTTGATCAGGGTAAAAGCGCGTGGCGATCGGACGTCTATATCCTATAGCTCCCATAGGAACAATAGGGTAAAATCGGTTAAAATTTAATGATTTTTAGGATATTTCGCGCAGTGTAAAAGCTATTGACATAAATCTTTCCAAATCTTATTTTTTTATGCGTACCTTGATCAGGGTAAAAGCGCGTGACGATCGGACGTCTATATCCTATAGCTCCCATAGGAACAATAGGGTAAAATCGGTCCAAATTTGATGTTTTTCAGAATATTTCGCGATGTGTAAAAGCTATTGCTGTACATTTTTTCAAATCGTATTTTTTTATGCATTCCTTCATCAAGGTAAAAGCGCGTGCTGATCGGACGTCTATATCCTATAGCTCCCATAGGAACAATACGGTGAAATCGGTCAAAATGTCATGTTTTTTAGAATATTTCGCGCAGTGTATAAGCTATTGACATACATTTTTCCAAGTCTTATTTATTTACGCATACCTTGATCAAGGTGAAAGCGCGTGCCGATCGGACGTCTATATCCTATAGCTCCCATAGGAACAATAGGGTGAAATCGGCCCAAATTTGATGATTATCAGAATATTTCGCGCAGTGTGTAAGCTACTAACATAAAATTTTCCAATTCTTATTTATTTACGCATATCTTGATTAGGGTAAAAGCGCTTGCCGCTCGGAAGTCTACATCTTAAAGGAGATAGGAAAAATTGTTAAAGGCTGCGAAAGTATCCCTTTTTTTCTATTTGTATATGACATTTTTCCAGTATAAAAGCAATTGACTTGAAACGATGCTAATCTAGTTTACTTATGTATACCTTATTCCTTTCGCTACTTTTTCACTTTTAGCAATTTCGTCAAAGTCTGCAAGGGTATTAAAACTTCGGCTTGCCGAAGTTAGCTTCCGTCCTCGTTTAAATACAAGTATGTTCTTAAGTTGTATCCTGGATCAGATATGAATGTTTACATTTATACCCAATCGAAAGCTTAACGTACCAACCTTAATTTTATTTGATTTTCACTTCATTCAATTGAAACAATGAGTTGTTAAATTCATTAGAGATAAATAAATTTGAATGTTTTAAAAACATTTTAAACACCGATAAGAAATCGATTTTTCCGCCAAGAACATTGAAGTTTCTCCACCTCTAAAAGGTGGTTGATATACTCGCTAGTTGCGGAGTGTGTACTCACTTACTGTGACTTGCTGTGGACGGTGTACTCGCTAACGGGAAAATGTTAACCGATAAGCCGTTCTAAGTCCTAGCACTTTTTGGCACGGAGCGCACTTCAAATTTGAAATGTATTTTTTATTTATATAAAATGTTATGCGCACTAAAATATTTAAGCCTTCTGCTGAGTCCATTTTTGATAATTTTTGATCCGGTAGTTTAAGCCATACGTACACGAACGAAACAAAAGTATTTATTAAAAATGTAAACAATTTTTAATTATTATTTTCTTTTCTGGTAATCAAATTCAATATTTATGATCCATGAAACATGTTTTTTTGCTATAAATATCTAAACAAGTTAATTTAGATTTTATGTTTTCGAGGCCTTAAGTTATTCTTAACGCCGCGTTTTAAGAAGGTTCGAAATCTATTTTTTTTAAAGGTCATTAATGTTTATAAACCAAATAGAACATTTAAATTGTTGTTAAACTGTGAAGTCCTGTAATAAATGTCACTTCGACAAAAAACCAAACTAGAAATTTGACACCTATTGTATTGTATTTTAAATATTCCCCATTTTGAACTATATTTGAACCAAAATGTGGGAACAGCTGGAGAGATATCGCAATCACTTTTTGCAAAACGAGATCAAGGACGTGCTGAAGCCCAGCTCCATAAACAGCCACCAGAATAAGGGTAAGGATAAACTTGGGAACGACCAGTTCATACCAATAAAATTCATTTAGAGTGGGCAAAAGCCATGGAGAAGCGTTATATTTGTAAGTGCGTTCCGTATTGCTGCACTTCGACCTCCACACACCTGCAGAATAGGGCCCAATTGGCCTACGGTTGGTTTGCTCTTCCCAAACTGATGAAGGAATTGGACAGCGATATTCCCTTAACCCACTGGAAGGCAGTCGTGTCCTTGACAGAGTTCCTCTTAAACCCACTGAACGCCCAAAGAGCCATCAATGAAAAGGATCTTGTGAGAAAGTGGGTTGGTCTCCTTATGATTCCATTTCACTTCTATTTATGTTTCCCCTGCCAACAGGTTGAAAAATGCCTTTATGCGAATGCGATTGAAGCTTCACAAGGAGGAACACCAGGAGGTGGAAATGTATCTCAGGATCTATAGTTAGTTGAGGTTTCTTCATTAGCTTTTAGACAATATAAAAGTCTTCTATTCTTTTCCTCAGATATACTCTCTCGTAATTTGGATGGAGCCGAGAATATTGCCAAACGCAAGTGTCTTAGGGATGAGTTTTACAAAATCATTAAAAATCAGGAGATCAATAAAGATGGGCTGGCATCAGAGATACTACGGAATTTGACAGGCAAACCAAAGGGTAAGCTTGGGTATTAAAAGTGCTATCAATTTATTAAATTAGCAGTCTTATTAACTCGTTAAATTAAATAGTCTCCAGAGATTCCAGATCAATTAAAAGGTTGCCTACAAAAATGGTTTCCTTTAAAACCATTTAAGTGATTTAGAATCTCTAGAGTTTTCTGATTTGCTTTTCTATAAATAAAATATATAAAAAATCTGTTATTTATTTCCATAGCTCTGGAAATATTTTTGGAGGATCCTGATAACTTTTTGGCCATGGCTGAGATTTTCCATCAGGATCCCTGCCGTCCGCACTATCCACTCCATTTGTGGCACCACCTGTGTCATCTGCTGGAAGTTGCCCCCGAGCAGGGAATCGAGTTGGGTTTCTTCGAGCTGCTCCACTCGAGGATCCTGAATCGCCTGTCCAACTTTTGGGACATGGCCACCAAGGCGTTTGCCTTGCTGCTCCGCTGTGCAGAGGGTCAGCGGCGTTTCGATGCGGTGGATGGAGTGAAGCTCCTTTACGACGTCTTTGTCCAACCGGATGAGAACCGCAGGCTGCTACTGCCCCTTCAGAAGGTGGAGAACTGGGAGTACACGGTCTTGGCCCTGGTCAATGGCCTTCATAGCAAACGGGCTCTGTGGCGCAGCAGGGAGTTCACCCAACTGCCCTGCTATGTGGGTCGTCTGATGCAATCCACGGAGGACAATCCTCGCCTGCAACTCTATTGCCTGAAGGCGTTCCGCGAACTGGGAGTGATGCCCTGCATCAAGCGCTACATCATTGCCAACTGGTTGGAGGACATCTGCAAGCTGTTCTGCCTGGATGCGGAGGCCGAGTGTGCCAGGGATTCGCTGGTCGATTGGCTGCGTCGGGATATAGCCGATAGCAGCTAGAAACACACAAATACTCGTTTCCGCTTTCTTCAGTATTTCATTTTATTTGAGTCCTTTGTTGGTTGCCAAGAAACATAGCATTTCCCCGCTTTCAAACCGCTTAGATAAATCCCAACCGTTTCGAGCTACCCCTGATGTCCCAAAGAGAAACCGGTTAACAGAGGGGTATTATTTTTAACTGCCGAGAGAGCTTAAATGAGAGTTCTCAGCGGCTGTCAGCTGTTTGCTTCCGTTGCAAAATAAAACAAATTGTGGTAAATATTTAACACCTCTTAAATCTAAGGATTACACTTCCAAATTCGCTTTATTGCTGGCAATAAAATGTAATAAAAATAAAATACACTTCCTGTGGCCATAAGTTTGTACTTGCCTTGACCCTGGTTGATATTTATAAGTACATTTGCATATTTATGGACAGATAAATGCAAAGTGCGAATTGTCAAGAAGGCAGGAAAATTTTCCAATTTCCGATGCCTGGCCATCAGCGACAATAATGAGCAGTGGCACTGCAAGGATGCAAGGATGCAGGGCATCGAGGATGCAGTGCTGCCAGGACGACAACCGCAGAGGCAACAACAAAAGTGGAAAAGTAACAACCACTGACCAGAGTAGCCACAACAACCACAGTTTGCGGTTCCTGCCAAGCCTTCAGTGCGCTGCTCTCCACCCATCTACATCTACATATATTCATATCTATCCCTACGTATATATACAAAACCATTTTTTTCGTATTACTTTTCTGCGGTGACAAACTTGGCAACGAGTTGCAGTTCCCTTTTTAATTTATTTGGATTGGTGGAGGGGGTGAGAAGGAGTCCGGCATTGTCCCGGTTTTCCTTGTGCCCGGCCCACATTTCGCATTCAATCGGCAAGTTTTGTGCCTTGTCATCGGTGGGATTCTTCTTGGTAGCAATTTTCCAAAGTCCCTGGTGCCCGACTCTTTTGTGAACTTTTTAATTACCGCTGCGAGTTTGCCTTTTTTTTGCACCATTTTAGAGTCTTTTCCTTCACTTTTTGCTCTTAGCTTTTTCCCATTTTTCAAGTTGTTTATGAAATATTTTATGGAAATTATGCAAAACTTGTTTACCAGACTTCATATTCAGCATTTCAGCCATTTGGCGCCTTCAAACAAAGTTCCTCACTTTTTGCCACTCAAATTAATTGCATAACAAATTGTGTTGATGAAGTGCAAGAATGCCGGAGTACATCTAACTAAAATTTGCTTGGCCATGAAGCATAGAGTGGTGTTTTGTTTTCTGGTTAATATACATGGTTGGTTAAACTGGCCCTCCTCATCAAGTTTTATTGTGTACCATTCGCAGGAAGTGCTCAATATTACAGAATAATCAAAAAGAATATTTAAAACTCTTAAATAGCATTTAATGGGGAATTGAAACAAATGAGTAGAAAACTTTGGTCACTTAATTTTACACTAACAAGTATTTATGAAGATACATCGAGCTCTATTTAATTAATACACATTTTAATGCTGGGTTGTATATTTGACTCAAGAATTATTTCTACATCACTTTAATAAACCAGTGTAAAAAGCATATTAAAAACTAAAAAAAGACTTCGAGATATAAACTAAAGGACTTGATAAACAGATAGATGAATGGAAAGTAAAAGACCGAACATGTAACTCCTGAACTGGTTCCATCAATGCCTTTGCCCCGCAATCCATTCCCAATTGGTGAACATCAGAGGGCCATTATTGGAGCATTACCATCCTAACGACGGCCATTATTACTGGGAACAGACGGGGACTTTTGGGGGCATCCAGTTGGGGGATCCATTTCATCGATGGCCCTGTGGCGTTCGCTTCGCCTGAGCAACCGTTACATCAGCCAGCACGTGCTCCTCCTGCTGCGTTTCCACCTGGCGCAGTTATACTACCTGGGACTGATGCGACTCCGCTACGAGGAGTCCCGGAACGAGGTGCATTTGACCTACTACAGCGTCACGGTGTCAAGGCTGATTGGCCTCTGGTTCGCCTTCTTCTTCACCTTGGCCCTCCTGGATCCCTATCCCCTGATGCTCCACCTCCAGCTGGTGGGGTTCACCTGCTGCCTGCTTATCCAGCCGAGAGGAGTTATCGAGGAGCGCACTAGGTTGGTGAACAGAATCTTGCGGGTTACCCCGCAACTCTATCGCCTCTGCAGGCGCAAGTTGCACTTGTCCTGGACCTTGGCTCTCCAGTTGCTCATCAAGCTGCTCACCTTCCGGATGTTCTACGAAGGACTCCTGGGACCGAGGGACACTAGCTGGAAGATGCTGTTCATTGGGCTCTTCGTGGTGCCCGTTTCGCTTGCCATCTGGGTGATGGATGTCGTATCGCATCTGATTAGCATCGTCCTTTCCCTGCTGCTCAAGTCCTTTGAGCTGGTAAACAACGAAATGGCTGCCATTGACGAAGAGCTCTGCTTGAAGATCCTGCGATCGGATTTTCGAGGTGTAAGGAGGCTACAGAAACGTCTGATTTCGCTGCAGCGCCTGCATCGATCTTATGTCAGGATCACCCAGCAGTTGATCGATTGCCTGAGTCCCCAGTTGCTTTTGATTGTCCTCTACAACCTGAGCTCCATTTACACCTTTTCGAGTGGCCACTGGCGGCGTGTCCTCCAGTTTGCCGTCATCGTGAACAGTCTGCGATCGCTACTGTACGCCCTCGATGAACTGGTGGCCACCACTGGTGCTCCGCAGGACACCTCCTGGATGCATGTGGCGCGGTTACTCCAGTTCGAGGAGGTCCTGGCCACCCATGGATGGTTAGAGCGAAAGGGCTTCCGATGGAGACTCCAGGATACCGACAGTTTTGGTCAGAGCGTGAGGCGCTGTTGCTTCCAAGGGAGGATAAAAGTTCTTGGCTTAGTCACGCCCAATAGACGACTCCTGTTCCGCATCGCCTTCGCCTTCTGCAGCCTCCTGCATCTGCACTACATGTGGAAGAGGTCGGCCTTGGTGGCCGAGAAGGAGATCTTCATCGGTTCGGAGCTTAGTTTGAAACCCAAACATTGAGGACGAATGATTGTAGCTGTATACAAAAGTAAATGGAAATAAGCTAAATAATTAACATATTTTATTATGTGTATTGAAAACACTAGGTCAAATATACTCTTTCATTGATAAATGGTAAATGGAAAATATTTATTAATTTACAAATACCAACAACAATGACCTAGCATTAAGTTTACTTTTTGAGCAAATCGAATAATTTAAACAGCGTTTTTGTTCACCGAAACTATTGTTATTTACAATAGAAAAACAAAGTCATAGTTAAGCAATTTAATAGTTAAAAAGTTTACAAAATTGCTTAAACAAAAAAGATATAGTTTTTTTAGAAAGATTAAAAAGTTTAAGTTTTTTTTTTGGTAAAGCGAGTAATTTATACAGCCGTTTTTACTTTCAATGGAAAAACAAAGTCATAATTAAGCAATTTAATAGTTAAATAGTTCACAATATTGTTTAGGGAATAATTTTTAGAAAGTTCCAAATAGTTTAGGGAGATGCTTTTAAAAAAATCCAGCAACTCGTTAAGTTTCGATGCGAAGGAAAATATTTTCTCTCATGATTAATGAACGCCAAAGCCCTTTGTTTATTAAACGCTAACGAAGTTGCTCCTCAGCAGGACAGGAAACCCTTCCAACTATGTAGTGCCTCTGGCAGGATATGCCCATTTCTCAAACGCTTTGATTAACTTTCTCCAGGAACTCTTGGGTCGGCCTCAAGACATTTATCATCTATTTATTGCACTCCAAATATTATTTGTTCAATGTAACACGCACTTTACAAGGTTGAGTTTGCTCCACGGGAACTGAAGAGTCTTTTGCTGGTGTGTCGGGTAATTTTAAATAATTTATGCATTCGCCCCTGCTGTAACATGCACAAAAATAACAAGGGAAGCTTCCTTATTTTCCGGGCCACCCCGCAGTGAGTTCCCGTACCCTGATATATGTAATTGCATGGCTGGCCGAGCACTTGAGGTGCCGGGTCCTGGGCTCCCCGGGTCCTCAGTCCCCCTCCGATCCTCACACATGCCCAACCCTCCATCCTTCCGCTCTGTTTTCGCCTTTCTTCCCCACGAGATGGGGATGCGGATCCATAAATCATTTTTAAAACATTACCTCAACGAATGCGAATCCGTAGAAGTATTTTATGTATACAATTTTGCACCTCCTAAAGTGGCACAAGATTTATAGGAAAGTGGCTCCTGGGACCCACCTCCAAATACTCTCCAGGATTGTCACAGTAAGGTTGATTAAATTTTTGAACTGACTGTGGCACAGTTATGCCCCTCGATTTATGGCCACTTTTTGGTCTTATTTTAAGCAATTTCTATTTAGTTTTTATCTTCCATTGCCGAACAAGCATTGAAAATCAATTAAACTTTTGTGTGCACAAAGAAAAAGAGTTACTAAAAATAAAGGTATAGCAAACCATTTTAATTGATTTTAGTGGGGTGATAAAATGAAACATTTTATGGAAGCTTTGACTTTGATTTAAGTTTAAAGTTTCGATTGTTCAGGACAAACTTAAACTTCTTATCCGAGGTATTTTATCTGTTCCACGTCCCTTGGGGTTCATTCACAATAAAAGACAATAGAGTGTGACAAGTGGCGGGGAAATGGGGAAAAGTTTCCCCTTCGCACTTGTTGTAACCGAAAGAGTTTACCCTATGCTGAAAAGCCAATAATTTGCTTTCGTCCAGCCCAAATATAATGTAAGTTATGCCAACCACGAAATTGGACGCTGGCGGGGAGGAAAGCAGATAAATATTAAATGGGGGAATATCTGGTGGAGCTGAAAAGAAGGGAGCACAGCCATGGGCAACCGGCTTTTGTATAAATCTCTTTAATTTATTAGATTTCATTAGACACTTTGGCGTTGACTCTGGCCGCGGGTGGTGCCAGAATTCGGTGGATCCACCGAAATTTTTATATTAACAAGCTCGAAACATGACTTTCCCTTGTGCCGTCATAAAAAGTAATAATGTGGCCGTAAAATCGTTAGCCAGGGGGCAAGAAAACGGCGAAGATAAAAAGGACAACGTAATGAAGGTGGAAAGCGAGCAAAAGTGTAGCATACTTTTCTGGGCAGGCCCTTTTTTCTGTTTCGTGGTCTTACCAAATCAATGTCGAAGAAATAATGTGTAAATTTATTTATTTTGTATAAATAACCAATCAATAAACAAATATATAATTTTTCAAACATATACATTATAACTTTATTTTAGTTTTAAATAACTGCCTATTCAAAATTTAATTATGTAGATTATATTTTTTATATATTCAGTTTTTGTGAGGTAATAATTTCAGTTGAGTTTATAAATTAAACAAAATAATATGTAGTAAACAAGGTCAAGTGGGTTCGAAATGCCAAGCCAAACTTAAAACACATTTTAACCATATCCCTGGTCATACTATATATTTGCAGTTACGCCACGCACATGCATGTATAATTCAGGATCACTCCAAATAAATTACACACTCAACGATGTCATATCCATACACACACACACACATTTGGTGAGAGTCAGAAAGGGAAAGGAGAAAGGAGGAAGGCAACAACGTTGTAATCAACAAAATTACACTAAAATACAAAGCAAAAAAAAGAAGGAGAAATAAATTTGACACGAATGCGTCGGCGAGGATGACACAAAAGCGGCACCTACCCAAAACCCATACCGCCCCTTCTACTACTCCCCTTCCCCCCTCTTTTACCCGTTTTCACCTACCCCCATTTCTCCATGAAAGCCAAAGTAAAAATGGCACAACGCTCGAAGCCAAACAATGTAAAAGTTGCTGCCAGGACATGACGAGGCGAGCAAGTGGCGTGCTCCTGTAGGTGTGCAACTGAGTCAGTGCACGGCAAAAAATCATATAGATTTTGAAAAATAATAATACAGTTCTTCATATAATGAAAATAAATTGAATTTTTTTTAAATATTAATATTAATTGTCATTTCTGAAACAATCTTGGAAATGTATTTCATACTTAAATATTATCAATTTAATTAACTTTTATTGCAAAAATTAATAAATAAATAAATATAATTATAATTATATAATTTAAACATACTGTTATTAAGATCGTATAGGGATTTAATTTGGAGTGACTCCTTACTATGCTGTAAGATTTTTTGATTCCGATTACTAAAAATGTTTTAAATTTTATGCATGTTTGTTTATTTAACTAAATTAGTTATTCATATTTCATTAAAAAACAAGTTCATACATTTTTTTAAAAGATATTTTTTATTTGATTCTAATTGGTACATTTTTTTTTTTAATTTTAAAATTTTTTGTTTATTTAAATAATATATTCATATTATTCATACTCTTAGTATTCATATTTCCTTAAAAAACAAGCGCTTACCATTTTTTTTAAAAGATTTTTTTTAGCCAAAAAAAGCTGTGTGCATATGGACGAGGGTGTTTGCGTGTGTGGGTGCGAGTGAGTGTGTGTCATGTGCGACACTTTGTAACATATTTTTTCTCATTTGTTTTCACGTGCGTCTGTCTGCGTGTGAGTGTTTGCCTCTTTTTCGGCGTCACTCGTCAGTGTCTTCCTTTCTCTTTCCCCTCCCTCCACCACAATGTCACTTTACGTGTTTGCGTGTGTGTGCCACACAAACACAACACAAACACATTGAGGCCCACTTATATGACCTCCAACCCCCCACCCCTCGAGTATCAATCAGTTAAAAATATTTTACGCTGCCAAAGGTTGCATGCCAACCTCGCAGGGGTGTTGCCCCCATTGTTGTTGTAATTTTTATGGCTACATTTATAACATTTATTTTGTATTTTTACGAGCTGAATTGTCTTTTGTTGCTTTATTATTATGTCTCACTTCGGCTTTTTATGAGAGTTTTCCCGTTCCAAGCAAACCAAAAAAGAGACAAAAAGGAAAGCCTTTCCCCAACTGTAAGGGAAAACCAAATTGCCAGGCAGGGTAATGACATTTTAAGTGTGCCCTAAGGGGAAAAGGGGTCTACAATATCAGGAAGACCCTTCATAAAGGCCAAACCATAATTTGGTAATAACTTGTTTCACCTGCCTCAGGTAGGATTTTTTAGTAATGTTTGTTTGAAAAATCCGTTCTAAATTTTAAAGGTTTGCTTACTTTCCATTTATTTGACTTTGAGTTGTGTATGAGAATACATTTTAAAATAAAATTTAATTTCGGACCCCTTAAAGTAATCTTACAACTTTACTCTTTCCCATCTTAAGACAGTTTGAAAGTCTTTAATTAACTTTTCAATGCAACAAATCATTGGGATTTTAAGTTGAAAAATGTTGCTTTACTTATGCCTAATTAACTTTAAATTTTGCAAAGGTATTTTTTCTATGTCATCGCTGCCATTTTTCACGGCAGTATCTAATTTCTGGATATAACTGCATTATTCAAGCTCACTTAGACAATAGTTGTCCAGCAGTTAGAGTTCTCACTTACCCTGCTTTATTTTCTCACACTCCCCGAGGTACTTTAGAAAATGAACCAAACCCAGAAAAAATCCCTAACAAAGCAAAGCATTTTATAATAACTTTTCAACAATGGAATGCTTTGTTTTCACTTTGATTAAAATATTTTTTTTCTTTGCTTCTATATAGTATGCACAATATATAGCATAGATAAAATGAGAGTCATAGAAAAGAGATGCGGCGGGGGAAGCCGAACCTAGTTATAAAACAAATTATGCATTATTAAAAACACAAGAGACCCAGGAAGGGAATGGACGAGGAGCGTAATGCAATGCCAGTTGGAAGAAATGGAGAAGAAGGAGGACATGGAAGGACTGACAATGAAGCCGCAAAAACTTGGCAGCCAACAGCAAAAAAAAAGAATATATAAAATATACAAAAAAAAAAATAACCCAGGCAACGAAGAACGGAATGTTAAATTTTATAAATAGAGCATTGAACAACAGAGAGTGACGGGGAAAAGGGAGGCCCAAGAGATTGAAGTGCCAGCAAATTTATGGAATACGTACATTTCCTATTTTTCCTATTTTCCTCTTCATTTTTGTTGATTTACTTTTGCTCTGCGCAAATTGAATCAAATGCAATGCAAAAAGGGGGGGTAAAAGGAAGGGATGAGGGGCTGGCGAAAGCCTGTCAAGGATTTGCTTGCCGAGTTGAAAGGCAAACGAAGTTTTGTTCCTGCGACAATTTGTCGTCTAGTTCCTGCAGTCAAAGCTAAAGCTGAATCCGAATCTGAACCCGACAGGCTGCGAAATATTTTATTATATATAGGTGAGATACAACCAACTGACAATGAACAAAGCAAATACAAGCAGAGCAGAGAATCCGAATCAGAATCAGTGAATGTCAAGCATAGTAAAATAAGTTTAGTTAACAGAAATGCAACAGAAACAAAAAAATGACTGAGAATAGAAAAGTTGGAGGAACAGGAAACGGATGAGGCAAATGGCAAAGTGAATAGGTGGATAACTAAGTCAACTAGAAACAGGTCATAGAAATGTTTCTTAGAGGGAATGGGCATTAAAATGGTTAGAGATTTAAGACAGATTTAAGATAAAAAAGTTTTATGAAAGTTGTAAAGATTTTTGTTAATTTTTTAATCATTTTTTATTTTAGTCAAACCAATTTATTTATCTAAATGTCTTCCACAAAGTCGGTGCATTGTCAAACGCCTTAGAAACTAACAGAAAAAACTAGAACTGATGAGATGGATATTGTTTATCATCAAAACGTATCTTACAATGCTAGTCTGTTTAGTTCGAATAAATAAATGTTTTTTTAAACCGTAAAATAAAAGCAATAACCTACACCAAAAAGAAAATATACAAAATAAATATACAAAAAGTAAATAAACAAATAAAAAATAATATTTACTAAGCCTTTTGTTCTTAAGCCCCAGATCGATTCATCCTGAATCCCTCTAATTATTCCATATTTATTTATGTTGGGTGCTGCTGCTAATTTTCCACAATTGTTTTGCTGTAGTACAGCCCGTATAAAACCTGTAAATTTCGCCACGAACACAAAACTTTTATATTACAATTCCCTGTCCATTCTATTGGGCAAACAAAAACCTGTAACGATATAGATGCGGCATTTAAATGTTAATTCTCGTTTAGCGCTGCATGCGTCGTATACGTAATATTGCACAAACTGATTTTTACTTTTGTCGTGTTGCAGTTGATGCACGACACACCCGCGTTCATACAAATGTATACATGTATGTATGTATAAACACACTGCTGACCGACCACATTTTGAAGCGAGTTGATTTTGCAGTTCATTCAGCATGTTGACCAAAATTGGCGCGGTTTTAATGTCCCTCCCCGCCCTGTTTCCCCCCCTCAACACCCTTTGATATGAAATAAGTTTTAGCTGCTATTTTGCCTTTTTTTTTCCTTTATTCTTCATTTGGCAATTTTCGTTTTAGTCCAGAATCCACAGCTCGAAACAATGTGCGGACTATTAGCCAAAATGTTAAATGACACGTTGAATGGTATGGTTGGGTGTGGAACTAGTTTAGTTTTTGGGGTTGTGTTAGTACAGGATTGGGGTTTTAACTGTTTTAGTGGATGGCTGTGGGCGCTTAACTGGTAAATAAAACAAGGTACAGTTGTGCCCCGGCAAAACAGTCAATTAATTTTAAAGGATTGTGGACAACGAAATGTGAGGGAGCAAGCTAGAATCAGCTTCACATGCCCCAAATCATTCGCTTTGCCAATCTGATCAGAAATCCGCCGGGAATTTCTTTTCAATCTCTCGCCCAGAAATTAAATAGAATTTATCATCGCGTTGCCGGGGAGCGTCGCCAAGGAGATGCAACTGCTGCAGGTCCTTGCTGCAGGAGCTCGCCTGCAACGGGGCCAAATGGATTATTAAATTTTCATGCTTCAGCTTGGCTGATAATCCGGCGAAACAAACGAAAATTGAAGTGCAACTGGCAGCAGCAGAAGCCGAAGCAGAAGCAGGAAAATAGAAAGATTCCGGCGAAGAAAAAGGGTCGATTCCCCAGCCAATCTCCAACACATGTCCTTAGGGACAACAGATTTGCTGCTGCTTATAATGATCTGTATCTTTGTCTCACTTTGTACGTACACTAAAAATACAGGCATTCAAAAAGTAATGTGGAAGAAAAGTTTACTAAAAAAAGAGTTTAACGGGTAAAAATCTAAACATGAATAATTATACTTTTATATTTATTTAATTATATAGTTGAGATTATTAAAATGATCCAATAATACTAATACATCATATGATAATGTTTGCTAAAGAAAAATATATTCAAAATAGAAAATTCACTAAATAATTAAGTTTTAGAATGTTTAGTTTAATCTTCAATATTAATATTATAATATATTTTTACGTTTTTGAAGATTTTTTTTTAAAGTGACTATAGCGTCATTATTATTTTTCAGAAATTAGATAAACTCCTACATTAAAAATCTTAAATTATTATATATTTTGAATTATTTTTAATATTATAAATCTTAAAATAAGATGATTTTCTTCTTAATCAAAATTTGGCCATTATATGGTAATAACCATTGATTGATAAAAGTTTCATCCTTTTCTTCAACATTTTTTTCTGAGTGCAACTACACCAATTTACTTGTGTGCGAGGCGACAATCCCTGCAAGGATTGCAACTCATTTGAGCCCAGCTCACGGGGCATGTTGCCAAGGTTCTGGTGTAAATTTCAATTTGACTGCCCTGGCGAGACTCGCCGCATAAATCATACTTAGTGTCCTAGATGCTGCTGCTGTTTCGCTGGCTGTTGCTATTTATCCCTTATACCCGGCTGCTAGCTCATTTGTTGGCAACAGTTTTTGGCCTTTTGCATTGTGTTCATTGCATTTCTCGTTTAGTCACACGCCAAAGTCAAAGTTTTCCCATTTCCCCCATGAATTTTGCAGGCTGAAATGGAGGTGTTGCTCTGCTCATAAGCTTGGCGTTTTATTTTCATCTCCGCCATTAAACGATGATTGATGACTGTGGCAATTGCGATTGCCTGGCAGAAAGTACACGGAGATAAGATAATTGCTTCAAACGGAACGTAACCAAAACGCCGAGGGTTAGGGACCTGCCATTGTCATATCCCTATATCCGTGTATCCCTATCGGTGACCCGAGTAACAGAAGGGTCACAGGTCACCAGTTCCCCCTCGCATTCGGAGCTGGAATTAAAGTGTCTCTGACTCAGTTCTGGTTATGGGTGCCAGGGTGTTGACCACGGCCATTAACAGCAGCCAAATGATGTTGCCAGGGCAATTGGCCATTAGCTGGGGCAATTTTTCCTATCTCTGCAGCATATGGCAATTAAAGAATGAGCATGGGGAACGGGGAAAATCCACAGCTTATGAGATGTAAGCATGGAATTACGAAGATTCTATGGTAAATATATTTAAACGTTGGTAAAGGAGTGGTTATTTTGTAAACTTACGTTGCCAAAAAGAGCAGTTAATTGTAACATCACTATAGTTTACACTGTGTTTCTGGGTAAAAAATTTGGCAGAAAAAAATGATTTATCAGACAGCACTTACTCACTGCAATCAAAATCAATAAGAAAACTTCGGAAAGCCGATATATTTTCCAATAAATTTATCGATCGTTCCCATGGACACTATATGATACAGTAATCCGATTATTCTAAAATCGTGTTTCTTAAATTGTTAAAACATTCTTTATATCGGAGTTCATAGATATCTGTTTAGAAACCAGGACGTTATAATTTTATTTCCCTTTTATTCCCGATTATTCCTATGGGAGCTATATAACATAGTAACCCAATCCGGCCCGTTGCATCTTATACACTACCTACAACATAAAAAATAATTTATAAAAGGATTCATCTAAATAGTTTTGAAACTGAGGGACTAGTTAGAGTGAAAACCGACAGACGGACGGACATGGCTAGATCGATGATACTTATCAGAACTGCGTTGCAAACTTTTGACTAAAATTATAATAAAATAATATTTTATAAAATCGTACCAAAATGACAGCAGAAAAGCGAAATTTTGTATAGGAATATTCTTTTCATTAAATATTTGATTCAAGTAAGGGCTAAACTTTGTACAAAAATGACAACAGAAAAACGAAATTTTGTTTAGGAATATTCCTTTTATTAAATATTTGATTCAAGTATGGGCTAAACTTTGTAGGATAGTGCTGAAATACCCTTGAATATTGATGCCAACTTTCATCTACACAAGTAAACAGGACTCGCAGCACAGCTGTTTCCCACTGCCACTGCTATCCTATCTCTTTTTTCGCTGGGTAAATTAAGTAAGTGAGACAATAGAAAAGCGGCTTATATAATATATGTGGACGTGGGTACTGGGTTTTCATTCCATGCCTTGTTTTTTTTCGCGCTGCGACTAGAACAGCTGGTAGCTGTTACTAAGGCTACTTAAACGATGTAATGTATTTTCGCCTTGTGTTCCATCTCTTTCTGACGCACTCTGACTGTCTCATTCTAAGCTTTCTTCTCACACTTTCTTCGTCTGGAGTGGTGAATTATACAAGCGTTTTTAGCGAACGTTTAGATGCTTTTAATAGCCTCCACACACATTATAGAGCATAAAGGGCCAGTGGAGACCTTGGTCTTGTCCCTGTCCCTTTCTTGTCTTCTCTCTCTCTCTCTCTTTCTCCATCTTAATTTTTCTGGCTGTCTCCTTCGCTCTGCTTCTGTCTTTATTGTTTTTTTCTCTCCCTCTACTTTGTGGCCCAGACGTTTCTTTAATTATCCAATTACAATGGCACAAACGAGATAGGCTAAAATAAAAGTAAGGATGCTGTCAGCCTCCTAGTTTCTCCTCTATTTCGACCACCCACACCACGTTTTCCTTTACATTTTTTACTTAAGTTTCCACTTTGTGTTATCCTCTTGGATTTTTATAAGCTTATTTAGTCTAGCTATTTGCGATACTTGCACCTCAAGTGCTTTCAGTTTCCTGGCCTCCAATTCCTCGTCCTCTGCTACTTATTACCAGCTAACGGTTAGTTAAGATACTTTCAATAACCGTTAAGTCCGGGGACTTTTCCCCGGGGAAATTTAGAATTCCTCCAGCGCCTGCCAGTGTTTTTCAGGCTAATCAAAACCGAATTAGTTTTGTAAAATCATCATCATCAACGGGCTTAGATGGGGTATCCTGGGTCCGGGTCCGAGTCCTGGTATCCTGGGTGTCCCGACAGCTCGTTAAATCCTTACGCCATCGCCATGCTTCGGAGCAGAGTAGATCCGGCCAGATGAGAATTTAATGCCGTAAATTGACTGCGTGAAATGAGGTTAATGCTCAATAATGCATGCGAGTAAATGCAGAAAGCCGGTGGAGCTCGTTTTCCGACTCCTGCTGCAGTTGCTCCTCCCCTCGAGGAGCCTTCCGCCCATCCTGACCCTCCCTTACCCTGCCACCCTCTGATCCTTTGACGGCCCCTGGTGTTGTTGTTTTCGTTCTTGTTCTCGGGTTATCGATGCATTGACACAAATGCTTGCCCGCGCATACATACATACATACGTATGTACATACGTACGTACGTATGCCCAGCAACAAACAAGCACAAAATCGGAAAAAAAGCTCTTGCGTTCAGGATTTTTGCACCAATAACTTTTGCTTTATGACAAGCCCCACCAGAACAGTGCTTCAAGATTTATTGGTAATGACAACCGTTCAATAAAAGATAATTTGATTTGAGCTAATTTATATTTTTAGAAATTAAATATTATTGTTAGTAAAAAATGTTGGTACACACAAAAGAGTGGGTACAAAACTTAACAATAAAATAGTTACTCTTTCCCAGCCCATGGATATTGATTAATTAACTATAAAAGATAGTAACTATTACCATAAACGTCACGTAAGTGCACGAAATGCTAGAAGTAGGTAGAATTGAACTATGCAATAACTATATAGTTGTGCGAAGTATGATTTACAACTTTATTACGAAATAATAGTTACGATAAAAAATATAAAATAGAAGTTGCCAAAAAAATGATATATCATTTCCTGTGTCGGTAGCTGAGCGGTAATATCTAATAATTTGTTTTAATATTTAATTTAAGCAATAATATTGGCTCTTTTTCACATATACTGCCCCACTGTTCCACTGCAGCAATCGCGACTGAAAGCTGAAAGGTAAACCAAAGGGAAAATCATTAATAAAGAAGCTTAAAATTGCATTAACACTGCAAATTTATACATTTACACATCCGTATAGATTGAGCTCGTTCAGACCAAAAGAGATTTAAAAGTGGAGAAGTTAAACAATTTGTAGGGTCAGAAAGAGACAGTGCAGCAGTCAGGGCCAGATATACGAGTATAGGGAGCGGGTAAGGACATGGACTACTTTTCGAAGGGCATGCATTAGTCCCGGACATAATGTCCTGCAAATTGTAGACATTTATCAGTTTAATGAGGTGCTTTACTCCAAATTTTTCACATGCATAAGGCAAAAAGGGGAGCCGAAGAAGGCCATCCTTGGAGGCTGGGCTAAGTGCATCAGTGAAACGGCAATGTCCTGCCCGCTGGTCCGTCTGCCAAGGCCATTAAAATGGTAAATTGTGGCCTGGAAATTGCATCATTCTTTCTGGCCAAAAGGGACGAGATTGGGCATTCGGCTTGTCTGCCGAGCAGCTAACCTAACTAACTAACTAACATGGCACATTACTCATACGCCGCGTGCTCAATGACTGTCGACTGTCAGTGGACTGTAGCTCCAGTACATCATTATCCGCTTGCTTATCGCTCCCAGCTCCGAAACCATCCTCCTCGTCTGGCTTTCATCCCACTCCTCGTTTTGGTAGAGCCTGGGGCATCTTATCCACAGGCTCGTCAACGTCAAGTGCCTGGCACTCGGTGTCTTTAATGCCTTCGCTTCGTTTCGTTTCAGCCAGCCAAAAGAGGATATCACACGGAGGACTCACTGTCTGTGTTGGCTGGTGTGTCAGTGGTGTGTGTGTGTCGGTGTGTGTGTCAAGCGACTGCTAAATGTCAGCCACACCGAGCAAGGCCGAAAAGTAGGCAAGTCTTTTTGAGGTGCAACTACGGGCAAACTTCCTTTAGTTGAAATGCAAATTACACATTCGAAGAACTCAGTCATTTTTTTTGTTTCTAAAGAAATTTTCAGAGCACAAGAAAAAACAATGATTTAAAAATATCAATGCTTAATTAAGAAAATAATGGCTTTATTTTAAATTTAATATTTTCATTTCACAGCAATGCCTTAATGAAAAAATCCTTTTTTGGAATTCAGTTTTAGCCAAAATCTTGTTTATATTATGATTGTTTTTTTTATTCATATTTACAATACATTTACATTTGGAAATTTGGTTGTTGGAATATTCTGTATCACACCCGATTGATATGATAAATGAGAACAAATTTTTAGGTACTCAATATTCTATAATTTTCCTTTTAAGGCAAAGAAATTATTTGTTTAGTTAGCAATCTGACTGGCTAACAGTAATCACTGTTCAATGAGTTTTAATAATAACATGTAACATGTAATTCAATGTAACAATATTGTAATCGCTTGTGGGTTAATTATTAATAGAAATATGGGCAAAAGTCAAATGCTTTTTATGACATAATCCCAAAAAATCATCCGACAGTGATGCCCTACAACACAAAGTAATATTCTTTAATATTAAAAAATTTAATATTTTATTCTCAAGTGCGAAAAAGATTTTATGATATTAGAGAACGACATTATTTACGCTATATATCTTTATCGTTAGCTATAAGTTTTGAAACTAGATCTACTTACGGAGACTACACTGTAGTTTCAGACAGCAGGACAGAAGTGAAAAAAGTGATAGAGGGAAAAAGAGTAGAGGAGATAGCTGTGTCTATGTCTTACTAAATCTTTGTGGAATTTATTTTGCCAACTATTCAGTGATTTACACACACGCTGCTTTCCCTCGCGGTCTGAGCTCATCTTTCAGTTCGTATTCTCCACTCCAAACAAACTTGAAGTTTGGGCCACACCACTCGACAAAGTGTTAATGAGCACCCACACACGCAGACACACACACACACACACACACCCGAAAACACACACACTCAGACACTTCAATACCATTGCGCCCTGGTTGCTTTCATTATACGTGTTATTTTCGCAGCCGGGCCACAGTGCGTATGCGTAATTTTTGTCACTTATATAGTTTGCAGTTTGACAACGAAGCCCCGACTCCACCCAAGTGTCAAGTGTTTGCTGCAGATTTTAATTTCGGCCACTTGATGTCTGCCTGGCCCCCGCAGCGTTCCGCATCACATTTGATGTGTGCGAAATAAAAAGCGGAAGGAATTAAATTAAAATTTTAATTAAAACAAGCTCCTGTCTCCGGCATCTTCTGAACATTCAGAGCACCCCGTATAAACAGCTTAAAGCTTCGGGGCTATTTAATGAGTGTCCGAGTGTGGCTCGGAGATATTTCTCTGAGGCTGTCAGGGAGCTGTTGGAATGCGGCCCAATTGACAGCTTTACGAGATCTTCTTAATGCTGACCGAAGTTTAAGGTCGGGTAATAGTTCCTCAAGTGCTGGTCATTCAATTTAAAGTGGTTTGACCACATCAGCTTGTTAAAGTGCTTACTTATTTTTATCCAATTATGAAAAGAAATTTGTTTACCTATTGTTATAACTATCATGAATTGCTCCTATGAATCATTCGCTTGAATGTTTAATGGAGCCTTATCCATATTATTGCGTTCTTGATCCTTTAAATATAATTTGCTTAAAAATATTGTTCTATATTTTGACTAAAGATTATTTTTTACAAATCAAATTACTTTCTTTTCATTAACCAGCTTGAACTTTAGCTCATTTTAATGTCTAAAATAACAAATGCTTGAGTTCAGTTTTTAATGAAACATAAGCTAGATGGTAACTGAAGAAATTTCATTACTAAATAACCTTAATATTACAAAATTGTTTCAAAAAACAATTTCATTGCGGTCTGGGACCCAGCTGGAGATGCCACCTCCAAGGACTCCGCCCGAGGCTGTCGGCTCCGGCGTCATCATCATCATTGCCATCAGCTAATGACCCTGGAAAATGGCCAAAACAAACGATAACCGAGGCAAGCCCAGCAGGGACCCTGGCTGGTAAGTAACGAGGATTAAAGGCGGCTTCCAGCAATTTTCAACGTCATAAATAATATTTCAATAAATTTATATTTGCCCTGGCTCCCGTTGAGCGCTTAATTGTGTTAAGATGACAATGGCAGCCTGGCCAGCTTAACGCTTGCCTCTATATTGTGGCTGCAACTGGGTTTAGTTATGCTGCTGGCAATCATGTTGCACGTTTCATTAGGATTAAGTTGCTCTGACGGCAACTTCCCGATGCACCTTCATAATTCCATACAATACAATCCGGGGAAAAAACGACATTATTGAATTGATTTTTTCCCTTCAGAATTATTTTTGCTTTACCCCCCCCCCCCCTTGCCAATGCGCTCAGCAGATTTTCTCGCTCTGTTCTCTATTCACGTCCTTTGTTTTCGCTTGCCAATTTTTGCTGGCCAGCGAAATGAAAATTGAAAATTGAATATTTCCGGCGACACAATGGGATGGCCGCAACAAAAGCAGCGACAGCAGCAGCTGAAAAGCAGTTTTGCTGACCTAACCACACAAACTTCCCTCTGAAATTCCCCCCTTTTCCAAATTTGAGCGTGCGACTTTTGCTTTGCTTCTTTTTCGAATCGAAAATTGCATTTGCGAGGTAAAAATGGTGAGCTGCTGTGCCGAGGAGGGGAGGGGGGTCGGAAAATATGGCAGCAGGCGGAAGCGGAAACAAGCCAAGCGCCTTTAGCTGCTTCAGATTTCGAGAGACGGTGGAAAGCTGTTCGACTTTGCGTCCCCAGTGAAGCGATTGAGATCGATGAAATCGGTATTTGGAGTAGGTCAGAAAGGGAGTTCTGGGGAAAAAGGGAAAGAAATCCCAAAAATGTTTATTGAAACATAATACAATTCTATGATTGGTATTCTTAAAAGGCTAGTTTTGTAGATAAATTTTATATAATAACTTGAATGACTATTATAAGTGAACTAAATCTAAAATGAAACCACACCAAAGACCAATTTATATATACTAACTCAGAGTTAAAGTGCAACTATGCACATACTTAAGCAGTTCTTTTTACTAACTCAGAGTTAAAGTGCGCACATATTTAATATATGTTTAATACGCATTAAATTAAAAATTAAATGCTGCAAATACCAAATCGTTTTAAAAGCTTCCCGCTCGTTCTTAATATTATCCTCATACATTCCATGTACATGTAAGTCCAGGAATTAATAAATAAAAAGGAAGTTTTAAAAATCTTTGTAATTAATCATTGATAATTAATACGGCTTTAAACGTTAAACAACCCATTCAAAAGAAATCAATCCCGCATGCCAGTTATTCCATGTTCGTCCTAACAAATTCATCCTACTATTTTGACTATTAAGAATGAAATCTTCAAAGCCGACATTCTATTTAATCCTAGCAACGTTTTTGGAAAACACCTGCATTTATAAGGTCGGATAGTGCAATGTGCACTCCAAAAATTCTATCCCTTAGCATGCAACTGGATTACATGTATGTGCATTGTAAAATGTAGATACGTACATGTCCTAAGTACCTATATCGAAAAGAACGAAGGGGATAATCCCACTTTGGCCAGAATTTAATTACATTTGCCGCACAAGGGAACCCCCCTAAGCTCCCGCAGCGCATTAGGGAACCGCTGGGGCATTGAATTAAACTGACATTAAAATAGATTCCGAATGGGAGCCGAGGAAAAAATGCAAACAACCTTCGAAGTGGGAGGAGATGGGTTTTTGCCAGGGTCGTGCATTAAATCCACCACAGAAAACAATGCACAAATCCTATTTGAGCGCCGCTTGCAATTAAATACATTGTGGGAGGCGCAATGGAACTGGGGGCTTGAAAGTTGCCAGTGGTTTTGGTAGCAAGAGTGGTAAAACACACATGAGTTCCGGGCAGAGCCACTACAGCCGGAAGTACACAAATCGCATAAAACCCGAGGGGGCGAGGGCACAAGAAGCTGGGCCCGAACTGAGTTGCGTCCCAAAAAGAGTGACATAAAAAGTAAACAGCGTCGACACTGATTCAAAAACGTATTCAAAATGCGCTCCAAAAACCGGAGTGAAACGGGCGGTTGGGGATAAAGGATTTTTTTTGAGTCAGAATATAAAACCCTAGATGGCCCAGAATGGTACCATAAAACCCAACCCCCTCGTTCTCTCTTTTAAGCCGCATTACAAGTGCAGGAAGCTCTCTGAACCGGGATTACCAGTAGCCAAAATGCAGCTGCGTCCAGCATTCGTGGCCAACAAATACAAAAAAAAGGGGGACGAGTGGGTGGTTCCCCAGCGCGGTTCAAGGGTCAACAGCGAGTAAACAAGCGACTTTGCGGCGCTTTTTCCCTGTTATCGAGAGCGTCCATTTGAATGTTTTTTGTTTTCGGCAAATTTATGCCAAGTGTCTGATAATTGAAATGGTCAAGGGGCAAGAGCTAAGGCCAAAAGGGAAACGAAAGGGACTAAGGATATAAGGACGCGGAAAGGAATGTTTGCAGCAAATGGAGTAAAAAGTCTTAGCCAAAGCAATTGAGGACTGAAGTGCAGATTGAAGCCAAGTGAGCCGCAGCAGCCATCCAAGTTAACTACTTGAAACTACTCGATAAAGAAATTACTATCAAACGTTACTTGGTCTTTGAAATTAAGACCAAATGAAGCTTTCAAGATTTATTTTAATTGAGTTTTTGGTGTAATTAATTACATTTTGTAGTGAGACAACAATTTAAACTTTATTGATTATATTTATTATTCATTATTTTTTGAGATATGTATAACTATCTAATTCATACGTTCGTTATATTTTAATTTCTTCTATAACACAACGATTTTTTCATCTTTATTGAACAATATAAATAAAAATCAAATAATTATTTCCTTCCTCTTTACCGTTTTTTTGTTTTATAAATTCAGTAAGACACAAAAAATTCCAGGCTTATAGCTTCTTAATACTTGACTCATGAATTGTTACATGCAACTTGCCAGACAAAAACAAATAATTGAGGTCTGAAGTACCGTCGAAGGCAAGTGAACCGCAATGAAAACATTACTTGGTTTTTGAATGACTAAATTAAAAGCAGCTTGTAAGATTTAATTTAATTCGGTTATTTGCGTAGATTTGTATATTTTTTGGTTGGAAACTAATTTTTTTTTTTTTATTTTATTTTTTTTTTGCAGTAAAAGTAACTATATATACAAATAAAATAAATATTTTCTTCCTCCTTAAATTTATTTTATATTTTATGATTTCGGTAAAAAAAACTTTTTTGGGTTTAATAACACAAGACACAAAAATTCCATGCTTTCAGGTTTTTACTACTTGACTTATGAGTTCTAACTAGCAACTTGCCAGACGAAAATAAACAATTGTTTCAACGCAGCCGAATATATTTAAATTCCACACTCCATAAAAAACTCCGAGTTAGGGAATCGATGTCCCGCCGCCCGACCAGCGTGATGGCCAGCGGCAAGGAGGCCGCCAAGAGCAGTGCGGACAAGGACGAGAAGAACCGACTGGCCCACCTGGACGCGATCATCAATCAGCTCAAGAACCAGACACTTGGAAGCCGGAGGGCTGGCAATCTATCGGAGTCCACGTTGGCATACATATGCAGTACGAGTCGGGAGTTGTTCCTATCCCAGCCGATGCTCCTGGAGCTGAGTGCTCCGGTGAAGATCTGCGGCGACCTACACGGGCAGTTCAGGGACCTCTTGAGGATCTTCCAGCAGTGCGGTATCCCTCCGGCTTCCAACTACCTGTTTCTCGGCGATTACGTGGATCGGGGTCAGTACTCGGTGGAAACGTTGACCCTGCTGCTGACCTACAAGCTGCGTTATCCGGAGACCTTCTTTTTGCTGCGCGGCAATCACGAATCGGCGGATGTGAATCGGGTGTACGGGTTTTTCGACGAGTGTAAGCGACGGTACAGTGTGAAATTGTGGCGCACCTTTGTGGATTGCTATGACTGCATGCCGGTGGCTGCCATCGTGGCGGATCGCATCTTCTGCGTTCACGGCGGACTGAGTCCGGATCTGAAGAATCTGGACGACATCCGTCGGCTGCATCGACCCACCGATGTGCCCAGCGATGGCCTGCTCTGCGATCTGCTCTGGTCGGATCCGGATGAGACCACCGGCACCTGGGAGGCCAACGATCGTGGAGTTAGCTTCACTTTCGGCACCGGCATTGTGGAGGGCTTCCTGCTGCAGTACAAGTTCAACCTGATTGTCCGCGCCCATCAGGTGGTCGAGGATGGGTACGAGTTCTTCGCCGATCGCCAGTTGGTCACCATCTTTTCGGCACCGAACTACTGCAACATCTTCGACAACAGCGGAGCCGTTCTGGTGGTGGACCACAATCTCGTCTGCCACTTCATCATCATCCGTCCAAGGCCCATGATGCGGGCCTTGCCCTTCGAGTCGGACAGTGGATCGCAGACTCCACCGACTGGAGGACCACCGCCTTCTGCAAAGGAGAAGAAAGTGTATTAAACGTAGTTGTTGAATACTCTAAGGATTATCCTATACACAAGAAATGTATCAGAAGTCGAATATATAAAATAAATTAGTCTTAAATCTTAATAATTACAGAAAAGAAATTGTATCCTTCATTGCGAAAAAATATAATGTTGTTTTTAAAAACGATAGCTTTTTAGGCTTGGCAACACTAGGAATGACTAGGACATTTCTAATGATATTAAATCATTTAAAAAACTAACATAAGATGTTGCAAATCTTTTACATGGAAGTTTACAAATCCAACATGTAAAAATTAACTGTGTACAATTTAATTTATTATCCTACAACATTATAGGTATATTTAATAACACAATTTAATTAAATTATTTTTAAAAGAATTCCCATAAACTTAAATAATGTGAAACAAATGTGAAAAATTGACAATTATTTATCAAAACAGCAGGCAGAGTAAAAGCAAACCACAATTTCAAAAATATGCATGTTCAATTAAGTTTAATTACAGAAACTTCACTTTTTTTATATGTTTTACAAAATAGTGTGATTGAAAAGGTATGTTGCAGATACATGTGTACCGTGGACGGATGAAGGGTTAATACCTTTTAATTAATGAATAAAGTTATTGTCTATTTATAATTATAAAAAACTTGTGGCCTTTGTTTCCCCTGAAATCGATATTACTGCGTTCAATTGTGGCTTAATCGAAGGATAATTGAAGGTCACCAGAACCGCGTAGCCTGTAATGAAATATGACATAAATCTTCATTTAAATTTAATTAAAATTCCCAATGACCGAATGGCAGGGGCAACGAAAGCCGGAGAAATGGGAATGGCAAGGTGCTAGAAATGGGGACAGAAACCGAGTGCCCACCCACTGGGCGGAGTGTAAGGGAAGGGGGTCAGAGGTTAACAGCTTGGCAGGTGACTGAGGTGGTGGTGGCAGCTTTTGTTTGACTTTGTAAAATGTCTACCTGGCCACACTTTATGCCAGGGAAAATAATTCCGTGCGCAAATATTTAAATGTGGCCGACGGCAGAAGCCGCTTGCCCAGGGGCGGAGGTTACGGAGTATTCGGGGGGCAGGGGCGGTTTACGGCAGAATCGGGATGCCGGCCCGCAGGCAAACTCATTTTGTTTACAAAAACCAAGCATCGTAATTTATACATTCATGTGTGTAAACATAAACAAAGGTTCCAAGGCAAGGAAAAGCAAGCACCGGCAGGTGAAACGGGAATGGGAGGGCCAAAGAAAATAACTTTAATAATCTGGGCAAACACAAACACCGCCCAAGTGTGAGTGCGTTCGTGTAATTACACTGTGTGTGTGTGTGTGTAGAAAAACAAGCAACTGTCTGCATAAATATTTATTATGTGTTCAATTGCAATGGCCAAAGGCATTGGCAAAATGGTGGCGTATACGTGATTTCTGATGCACAGCGGGCACATAAATCACACATTTGCGGCTGCAGGCATCAAATGAATTGTAATTAATTTGTAATTTTTTGCCCATATTTATCGAACAATTTTATCCCATTTAAATCAATTGTGTAACGATTTTGTTAAATATGTTATGGACGGGGTGAATTATGAATTACAAATGAGACCGGAAAGTATGCAGCACAGTTGGAATGGAATTCCTTTGATATTGTTCCCTTTGATGCCGATTAAATATTGATCAAAGTGTGGGCCATCTCTTCACACTTTCCAGATTTGTCTTCCACACCTTCCACGCGATTATATGGTCCTAATAAAATAAAAACGAAAGCTGAGCGAATCCAAGACACTTGCCTTTATAGGCAACAAAAACTTTATGTCGCCATCTCAGGGCGCAACAAAAAAAGACTGAAATTAAATATAAATGTAAGAAGCACCGAAATGATATGGGGCCATTTAAAGGTGGGGAGCGAAATAGCTTCCAACAGGACAGATGACGTATAAAAATGTCAACGGCAACAAGAGGCAAACTTGTAAGTGCCAGGACGAGATGTTGAAAACTTTGCCAAACGGTGTCAAAACATAAAACGAAAATTAAGCAAAAGAAAAAGAGGCACACCCCGGGTTTTTTTAGTGGCCTTACCTCTGGTCCTGACACCTGCGCACATCCTTGAGGATGGCCAGGAAATGAGAAAATAAAGAGAGTAGCGGCAGGACAGGGCAGGACTACCTGCACCTGAATCTGATGGTTGATAGCTATAAAAAATACCACCACTTTTCCTTCGCGCCATCTTAAAACTGGGCCGTTACCGTTATACTTAAAGGTTATAGGGGTTTGGTGGTGGGGTGCAAATCCGCACTGGAGCGCAGCGGTCCGTGTCCCAGTTGCTCAGTTTGCCGCGATCCCCAATCTAATTGGCATGCAAAGGTCGTCGGCGGCTGTCCACGCAAAGAGTCGCCCTTGATGATGACCACTTTGGTCTGGAGTGGGCAGCAGTCCAAGGAGAGTTGAGCCTGGGTGTGTCGTGTTTTATAAAAATCATTTTATAATTCGATTTTCTTTATATTTCATTTGACCTTTACAATGTATTTTTGGGTAATTAACCTAAGAGGAAAAAATATATATTTACATTTCCTTTTTTTACACATGGCTAGTAACAAAACTAAATATTTAAGGTAACTAATTTTCATGCAATTTTGTTAATTCATCTAATAATTAGCCATGAAATTTTTTACATATTTACATAAGAAACTAAAATTTTCGTAACATAAATACATATTGGTGTCTGTTGGTCCTTTGTGATATGTCTGTAAAAAAAATTCATTTTTTTAAATCACTTACGCAAAGTGTGCCAACTTTCTAAGACAGTAAGTTTTAACCATCAGAATAATTTGCTTTGAAGAGATTAGATTAAGAGGTATTATGCTACAAAGTATGTCTTCTGTTTAGGAAAACTCCACGAAATGCAGTATAAGAATGTTAAACAATAAAAATTAATTTAATCTTATTAAATTTGTTTAAAAATGATTCGATAACTTGAAAAAAAGAAAAAAGCAATCCTTATATATTAAAGGTTTATTAATTTGGAATATTTTACAAATGTACAAATTCAAGCTTTTACAAAAATATCAAAATTACCATGCTATAAGACTGTATTTTACCTGTATCACCACATTCGACTTCCCCTTCTCTCATGCACCTTAATTATCCTTTACGCCATTTTTCCGTTAACCGATTCAATCGCTTACATAAGGCGGAATCAAAACACGGTCTTTGTTTTTGTTGTTGTCGGCCACGTGCGAGCCAAGGTCCGAACAGCTGTTTAGGCGTAAACAAAAGTCAGATGATTGGGGAGAGCCGAAAAATATAGGAGAGCATTACGCACAAATCAGAGCTTTCACGCTCCCCCGAAAAATGGCTTTACCGATTCGCTCAGTTGGCGTCGGGAAATCAACTTCACTTTCATTCGGAGCTTCGTTTTGGCTCGTCTCGGTTCGTATTCTGCCAGAAATCTCTGTAAAATCGCCAGTTTGCCGTGGCAAGCCGAAGCCTGAGGTTCTGTCGTCGTGGTGGCTTTAGCTTGGATTTATCCAAACATATATTCATCGGATTTCGCTACAGCAGCTCCATAAATTCGCGCTCAGTTCGTCTGCAGAAGTCAGCAGAAGCGGTTCAGAATCATCCCCGTAATTTCTGTTTCGACCTGAAAAGTGCTTTGTTTGTGGTGCGTGATGTTCAATTGTGTAATTGTAATGGATGTCCTTCGTTAAGATTAAATATTAAATTTTCAATGCTCGCTGGGTGGAGTGTGGTGGCAGCTCACCAGCTTTATCCATCCCTGACTCCATGGCGGCTACGTGATTTTTTATAAAGTGCCTCCGCAAATACAAAATAAGAATAAAACAAATATAAAAGGAGGAACGCGTGCCACATCCGTCAATGGCCATCAGGATGTTTCCCTCCCCATTTATTTTTGTGTGCGCGTTTCACTCGGTTGCCTTTTGTTTTTGTCCTTGTGTTATTCTTTCCAGTTTTTGTCCCTTTTTCGCCATATGCCACAACTGAGTTTGCCCCGATTTTGATTTTTATTGCCATCGCCTTTCGCTTTTTTGTTGCTCCCTTTTGAAGCGTTTGCATAAATAATTGAATGCGCCTAGAGGTGCAATAAAAACCCGTGCGACCCATTGAAATATTGAACCAGCTGAACCCACAAAAAGGACCCGCCAGGAATGCTTCGGATGTGTGCCCGAATGGGCCAAGCAAGCATTCATCTTTGAAATAACAGCGAAATGGATTTATATTTTTAATGAAATATAAAACTCGATTGCCCGCAACAGAGAGAAATCTGTCAAGCAATTAAATAAAGCCATATAAAAGTTAAATTGTCATTGTTTTGTTGTAGATAAATTGCAACACAAATCATTTGATAGGAGAATATAATATCAAAAATAATAATGACTGACGATGGCCACCATTAATATCAATGCAATAAATACATAATGTTTAAAAAACGATTGTACTGAAAGCAAATAATGGGGCACTATAATAAAATCTTCAACTGGCACTCTCTCTTTGTAATTCCCAACTTTTTGCCAACTCACAAAACGGTGACCAATTCCCCACAAGGTCTATTTCAATCTGCCCGAAAAATCCCACTTTAAAGGTATTTCAAAGCAAAACAAAACAAAAAACGTAACCAAAATATTTCAGCCACATATTTCTTGGCTGGCTCACGTCGCCAGGTTGCATGACCGAATCCTGGGCCTGTGCTGGTGTGGGTCCGTGTCCTTTTTGGCTCGTTGGTTGGTTGACCTCCAGGCACCACTAATTGCTGCAATTTTTCAAGCTCCACAGAGCGTCGCCGGCCCTTAGTTGGCTGTCAGAAAAAAAAAATATTTTTGCTTTGCATTCCTTTTTTGGCCTTTGCCAATTTCCATGGAAATGCAACTGTGAATTTTTGATATTTATCAACCAAAACAAGAGAGAACGCTATAGTCGGGTGCCCCGACTATCAGATACCCGTTACTCAGGTAAAGGGAGTGCGAGGGAGATGGAGATAGAAACTTTGATCACGCATAACTTTTTAACGAATGGTCCGATTTGAAAAATTTCTTCTACATTTCGATAGCTATTGATAAACACAATAAAACTGCATTTTTACTTTTCCGAAATATTTAAATTTTTAAAATCGTATATAAGCGATTGTGGGCGTTAAAGGGGGCGTGGCACCATTTTGAAACAAACTTGCGCTGCGTAGGAACTTCTAAAATCTACATGCAAAATGCCAATCTTCTAGCTTTTATAGTTTCCGAGATCTCAGCGTTCATACGGACAGACAGACAGACAGACAGACAGACAGACAGACAGACGGACAGACAGACGGACAGACGGACAGACGGACATGGCTAGATCGACTCGGCTAGTGATCCTGATCAAGAATATATATACTTTATAGGGTCGGAAACGCTTCCTTCTAGCTGTTACATACTTTTGCACGAATACAATATACCCTTTTACTCTACGAGTAACGGGTATAAAAATATAAAAAAAACATTGGGAAAGGGAAGACGGTGGAGAAAACTGCGAAACTTCTGTGGTCGTCCTCGAAAAGTCCTTGACATGTTGGCCCCATCTAATGAAGAATGATTGCCAGCAGCTCGCCTCCTGGGATTTCCCTCATTTTTCAGTTCCCGCTGGATTTCCACATGACTAATGATGACCAAACAATGTGCCATTAAATTATGGGAAAACAGTATTGTCCTAACAAAAAAATCAATTAATGAGTAAATTGCTTTTTAATTAATAACAAATACGGCCTACTAAATGCGCAAAATTTTCAGCGAGATTAAAATGAAAATATTTGCAGACATTAAACACAGAAAAGCTTAACACGTATCTGCTCAATATTTTCCAATAAATGTTTTCTTTCTTAAATAAATAATTTTTTAATAGGAGCATATGAAATGAACGAGTAAAATAAATAAGTGCAAAAGAGAGGTATAAACGGGAATTGTGAAAGTGAAGTGCGAAAATCGAAATGCGCCAAAGCAAACGCTCCAACGAAGTGTGGAATCAATACCAGTACCATAACCGAAACCGAGACCAAAGTCAAGGATCCACCGGAGTCGCCCGTCGTCCTGCGATGGGGCGAAACAAAGGAGCCGCCGCCGGATCAGGCGCAGTCAACTGTGGCCTGCTGATGCTCCTGCTCCTCCTCCAGCTGGTGGGTGAGCGCCTGGCCACGCCATCGCCATCCTCCATGCAGGCGCCACAGAAACGAGGTAAGTGCTGCTGCATCTCGCTATTTACACGGCCAAAAAAATCAATGAGTTCGATTGACACTAATATCTAAATCTTTTATGGGAATAACCTTCCTTTTAAATATAAAGAAGAAAAAATAATATAAAATATAAAATAATATAATATAAGATAATAAATTTTTCAAATTATTCCCAGTTTTAAAGCTAAAAACATGAGCTGGGTAACAAATTCGTACAGAACTTAAAACAAATAAATTTTTTTCTTTCTAAGCATTGACGAAATATTAATGTGGTAGCCTTTAAATGATTTCTTGTTGAAAAATAGGCATTGATTATGAAAATATATTTTTATTTATTGGAAGTATGATTTGTGTTATTATATTTTAAGACATTTTTTTTCGGTACAACCGCGGTGGTTCAAGGAAGGGCAGAGCGGCGAGTGCAGGGAAATAGCAAATAAATGTCAAATAACATAGCTCTAACCGCCTGAGTTGCCCCTCTCATATGGCTTGTGTGTTTGCTGTGTTGCTGGTAAATACTCGTAGGCAGGACAAAAGGCGCACCACGTTGCGTATACGTTACGTTGCCATGGCAGCCGAGCCGCGTTTGTTGCTGCCATTGTTGCTCTAGCTGAGCACTAGTCCTGATGCCGAGGCCGGGGCTGGTGGCAGTATTTTATTAACATTACATTGCTTTCAACTCGGCCTGACATAATAGAAAATTGAATTGCCACGGCGGGAGTGGGAGGACGAAGTTGGTAGAATGAAAGGGGGAGGACATTTGAACCCGGAGCCATCACAACTCAAAGGAACCCAAGGCTAACCACTGCCTTCAACCCCCGGCCGGTCTGCAAGTGATGCAATTAAGTGAACAGCTCTGAAGGATGCAAAACATAATTGAAGCCAGAGTGCCATGAGGTCCTGGCATGCGATAATGATGAGAGATGATGGGTCATCGGAATGTTGAGTAGCTACTGGAGGAGAAATCGAAATGGGAAAAAAGGAAGGGGACTTTTCATACTCTTCTCTATGCAGATGGTTAAGTTTTTATTGCATTTTGACTTAATAATCTGTACTTATTAGTGTACCTTCTTTAAATGTGGCACGCTTTTCTTATAGATTAAATAGACCAATCACTTTAAGCATTAATATTCTAGCCGACTTACTTAATTTAATGAAAGATAATATTTCAAGTTGAAAAATTATTAAACTTTTAATGTAGTCCTCATCAAAATGGAATCCACAAGAAGGGAAACCGTAGAATGTAAATTCGAAACAAGATTCTTGGAAAATATCCATCAGGGAGCTTGATTTCCTCTCGACCAGCCAGCTTTTCCCTAGCCCCCATTGCTTTTCCTGTTTTGTCTTGTGAACTTTATTTGCGCGCTGCTCCATTGGCTGCCAGGATACTTGGACCACATTGCCCTCGCCTGTGGCGCCCATCCCATCCCGCTCCCTGAACTTTTGCTTTCATTTGACGCTGGGGAACAATATTGTACCAAGTCGGGTGTCCTTTATTCATTCTTCTTGCGCTGCCAGATGCCGCGTCTCGAGAGCTCCTACAACATGCTTCATTTTATTATGCAACAGCCAACGAAAAAAATACGGAAAACTTGCTACTTTATAGGGCAATACATATACCCATGGCACGAGCATAGAAAAATAAAAACCGAAGCGGGAAAAAAACTTGACGCGACATTGTCGTAAATAAGAGGCAAAAACTTTGGCTTTGTTTTGCCAAGGAGCGGAGAAAGCGGCGGGAGAAAGTTGTGAATGAATATGATAAGTTTCCGCCACGACTGGTGTATTGGTCATGTGTGGACAGCCGTCATAAATTTCCAGTGCTAATCCAATGTGGGCCACACTTTATATAGGTGAAGTGAACTTTATGGATACTTGAACCAGCCCCCCGAACGTGGAGAAGTTTTATGGTTTGTGAAGCGTGAAATATGCAACAAATTGAGGGGAAAGAAAAGCCACAAGGAAAAGCCCAGCAGGAAAGGATAGTTCCTTTTCTTAAACTAAAGGCCCTAATTGTGCTGTTTCAACTAAGATCCAATGAAAAAGACATTAACCAATCAAGACTACTATATTCGTTTGACACCCAGTCATTTTGTTATATATTTCAATTATATTTGAAAGTCAAATTTGTTAATGATTTTGATTTGGTAAATAATCATCAACATCACATTAAACCAATTTATTGTTTTATTAAAAAACTGTACAAGAGGTTCTTTCAAAAAAGAGACTGAATTAAAGTTTTAAGAAATGTACTTTTTGGTAAAACATTTATTAAGTTGATCAGTCTGAAAAAGAAACTTTAGGAGGTGCAGGTTAAACCACTCGCTTGACCTCGAAGAAATGCTTTAAATAGTACACCTCCAAGATGGCCATAATGAGCAGCATCATGGGTCCAAATACAGACCACGCGGTGACCCGAAAGTGAACCATATCGCTGACATCCAGGTGACCGCGATAGCGGAAGTGCATGTATTCCTGCTCCATTTTTACGGATCCCAGTTTGGCGGACAATGCGTTGATCATGGCCTGAACCCTGGCCTGCTCCACGACATCGTCCCTTCGTTTGGAGGGATCCGAGTAGTATTCGAGGGTCCTGACAACATGAAACTGGAACATCAGGACCTTGGGAGTCAGCGTGGAGATTCTGTTGTCGAAGCACATGTTGTACTGGCCATCTTTCATAGCCGAGAAGGTGAAACTGCCCTTGGTGTCCTGCTCCGAGTGCAGCAATGGGTCGTCTCCTGGTCCCGAGATATCCACACCCACATCCTTGAAGCCACCCTCCATGACCTCAAAGGATATGGTGACCTTATCGCCGACACTGGCGTGATCGAAGAAGCACATAGTCTCGTGGGCATCGACTGTGATGATGGAGCCCCAAGCGGATTTCAAAAGCACCACAATTATCCCAATGACTAACAGCATTTTTGATATTTGATTTGATTTTGTTCGGGTTTCGTTGTGTTTATACTGGGACAGGAAAAGTAAAGAGCAGAAGTTATTCCCCCGGCCACTCCCATCGGAGATGAATAATTGAATGCCCAGCTAATTTAACCAGCTTCGCTTCATTATCGAACTGCCTTTGCACCACCGCCCCATTTTGCTCCCTCTGCAAACACCCTTCAAATCAAATTAAGATGATAAAAGCAAATTGCAAATTGTCAGTCGCCGGTGCCAAAGCCGCCCCCTTGGCAATGCATATTTGATGTTATCGATTCCTTGGCCCATCAATTGTCAAAATGTCATGCATTTTTAATGCCATCTGGGCCGGCGGACACACATTTGGATTTTCCGCAAATCATTCCTCGTGCTCTTCCATTCCCCCATCAAATTGCGATTTATAACTTTTTGGGCAATAAATTTTAATGCAAACTGCTGGAAATATTTCAATTGTTAGTTTCGCTTTAAAAACGATCCAATTTATCTAGTAATAATTATTTTCGGTTGTATTTTCAGAACTTTGTCTGTGTGCATAATGCTGAAGTGCACAAATCGTGTAATAATTTTATGAAAATTGTTTGCATCAGTAAAATCAAAACTTTTGTTAATATAATTCCGCTAATTGCTGCGTAATTTTCCTGCAAATATATTGCTCTAGTCGCTGTAATAACTGTTATTAAAAGTTATTTTTGAAGCGTTTGTTTAAATTTTTGCAGTTTCATGATGTGGCATTAAATTGCCTGGAAATTCATTCTATTTTCAGCTGTGTTTGGTCATGTGAAACCAAAAAAAAAATTAACCGCCGCTTCAGCAAGAGGCCAACAAATTGAATCAATTGCGATAAAAATGAACTTCCCCCATCAATTTGTTTATCGCCTGGAAACGCCATCCCTTCGACCGTCACCCAAAGTTCATGTCGCACCTTAAAACAATTTTACGAGTCGTCAATTTAACAGCAACGAAACTCCTTCAACTCCAAACGGACCCTCAACTATTCGCAAAATGTTCGCACATCCTCCAAAACTCTCCCCCTCTCTTTCCCGCTCCTTATTCCTATCTCTCTCTATAGAAACATTTTACAACTATTTGCTGTTTGCTCTACTTAAACAATTTTTTTCGCTCTGCTTCGCTTGTTCTTCAGTTGACTTTTTTTCCTTTTCTGAGTTCGTTTGTAGCCCGCACTTTGCATATCCTTTATGATATTCAATTTCAAATTCTAATGCTTTAAGCGATTAAGTACACGCTTTACGCCACTTAACTCCATGTCGCTCGTTCTAGACGGTGTCAGCTGCCCTGCCCTCCATCCCTCCATCCCTCCTCCCATCCAGATCCTATCCAGTTTCGTCCCTTCCCATCCGATTCGCGGTATTTGCCGACTTCAGTTACTTTAGGCGCCTTGAACACTTGATGCCCGCCTATCCTGCACTGAGAAAAAAGTCAAGTTTCTTACAGAGACTGAACCACAATAATTACAAATATTCGATATTAAGAGGTTTCTACCAACTTACGATGAATAAAAAGCAAGTAAATTTACTAACGCATTAAATACTATAGCTCTAATATGCCCAAAACTCATTGTCTGCCTCAAGTAAATTGACAAATGCTTAAAGCACTATAGTTCTATTATGCCCAAAACTCAGAAGAAAAGTCTTATTCGGATTTAAAATGCATACATGAAAGCTTTCATTTTGCTTTAATAAGTGAGATTCTAAAGTCACAAAACCAAAAAAAAACATTTCTCCTCTTTGTTTTTTTTTAAGATTTATAAAACACTATAAAATTAAACCTTCTTTGTGAAATTTAAACTCTATGTTAAAGAGCTCGAATTTCTTTACGATTCGTTTGAGAACAGACTCTGTAAAGATTTGTCGTTTAAAAAATTGACATAGGAAAGTAAAATTTATTTGTCAATTTATAAACAAGAAATGCAGCTATGACCGATAAATAGATTTATTTTGAATTCTTGTAGACATTTTCATCCATTTTTCTTCCCAGTGTGTTTCTGCTTCTCTCACAATTTTTTTTTCCCATCCCACCCGCCGTGTCGACATGACATCGACGCTCCTAAGTGCCAGTTCGAGTTGGCCTCGCCACTGAATTTCCCTTTCTTTTATTTTTTGTGAGCCGTGCTCAAGGACTTTTTGCTGGATGTTTCATGTGCGTGCAGCAGCTTAGGAGCAGATGTGCGTGTAGGTGTGGCTCTGGGTGGAGTTTTGACCCAATCCCCGCTAGGAATAGATGAGGGGACAGATTTCGCTACGGGTTTCCGTTTCCAACGATTGGGCCTGACTTAAAGCGGCTTAAATTACGTATACGCCCAGTCGGTCAGTCAGTCGACAGCCTGTGGATAATAGCCATTCCATTCCTTCTGTTCTCTCAGTGATGCTTTCTTTGTCATGCTCTGTCCCCTTATTTTGCATTTTCTGCAACTATTTTTTGTATACCTTGCCGGACTAGTTTTGGCATCTACTCAATTATTATGCCGCTTTGGGGGAAAAGTTGCCATAGACTCACGTGCCTCCGGCTTTGATCTCCTTGGCTATTTTTTTCTGTTGTTTCCCACCCCCTTTCCTTATTTTCCTTCATCAAATCGCTTTTGTGGCCGGGCCATTCGTGCGTGTTCTAATTTGTTTGCAACTCTACGTGTGTGTCTCTTGTTGATTGCCACTCATGACCGCTCCTTTCCCAGCCCCCTAAGTCGCATACCCGCCCTTGCCTGTAGTCCACTTTTAATGCCCTTTTAAAGGTGCAAATGATTTCATTTCTGTGCTTTACTTTTTTATATCTCTCCCACATTAGCCCAATTTTGTACATCGTTAAACGTGACGAAATTGCCTCAATTTGGGACATGCCATTCAGTAAATAAAGCAATTAAAAAGGAGTCAAAGCAAGCCAATAATAAAACAAGAAAGGAAAGCTAACTTCGGGCGGAGCCGAAGTTGATATACCCTTGCAGAATACTCTGTAAATTATATTCTCCAAAATTATTCATATAATGCATTCTTAATACTCATAAAAAATCCCAACTTCCTAACTTTACAAACACGAAAGTTATGGCATTTCCGATCAATCAGTTATATGGCAGCTATAGGATATAGTCGGCCGATCCTTATGAAATTTGGTAGGTCGGATTGATTGGCCAAATATAAAACCCATAGAAAATCCCAACTTCCTAATTTTACAAACACGAAAGTTATGGCATTTCCGATCAATCAGTTATATGGCAGCTATAGGATATAGTCGGCCGATCCTTATGAAATTTGGTGAGTCGGATTGATTGGCCAAATATAAAACCCATAGAAAATCTCAACTTCCTAACTTTACAAACACGAAAGTTATGGCATTTCCGATCAATCAGTTATATGGCAGCTATAGGATATAGTCGGCCGATTCCGGCCGTTCCGACTTATATACTGCGTGCAAAGGAAAGAAGGGTGTGTGCAAAGTTTGAACTCGATAGCTTTAAAACTGAGAGACTAGTTTGCGTAGAAACAGACAGACGGACAGACGGACAGACAGACGGACAGACGGACAGACGGACATGGCTATATCAACTCAGGAGGTGATCCTGATCAAGAATATATATACTTTATAGGGTCGGAGACGTCTCCTTCACTGCGTTGCACACTTTTGACCAAAATTATAATACCCTCTGCAAGGGTATAATGATAAGTACGAGAATTGCCACTTGTATATATTAAATTAAATGTTTAACTTATATAAATTATAGTTTGTTAACATAAACATCATTAACATGCTACAAAAACTAGAATAGTTAAAATAAAGGCAAAAATAAAAATTAAATTTTGTTGAAGTTTGTTAAAAGCTTTAATGGGAATCACTTGATTTTCATGTTTATCAAAGGAAGGTATTTTACAAATGATCCCAGCAAAAACACTTCAATGTAAATAGCTTTTCCAAAAGAATAAATTTACCACTTTAATTAATATTACTTATAGTTGGTGGGAAAATGCTCATACCAACAACTTTTGAAATTGGACAAATTATTCCTAAGAACTTGATTTATTTATTATTTCTCACTGCTACCTCTTAATCTAATAATGCTTTTAAAGATGCTGCTCTGTTGTAATGACAATGTTGCGACTAGATTAAAAAGGTATTGCTTGCACAATTTGTCTAAAAGATAATAGCAAGTATTCTATATTTTAATTTAATTGTGATGTTAGATCCGTCTCGAGTTTATTTGTATTATGCTTGTATGATAAATTAGTTTGGCATTAAATCATTTATCTTTATTCATTTTATTTTTTATTTATTTTGGTGACCCACTTCTTCTAAATATAATATGGGAAATACCATTTCCTGCCTTATTGTGAACGGATCAAATCTTTATTTGGCAAACAACTCAAAGAAATCGAGGCAAAAGGAAAACAGTTGAACAAGCAAACCAATCGAACTGATAAAAGGGGGCCGCATCCTTGCCATAAGCTGCACAGGAATCGTGCTAATCTCCACTTGAAAAACACTTGTCAGGGGGGAGGGGGGAATTTTCCTTTCCGAGGGAAATGGAAAAGCCATGAGAAATGAGCCGAAGGCAGCCTGTGAATGAGCTGTAAAAAGGCTCAAGTATTGACAATGCCTTTGGTCTTCCATGAGATATCTTCCGCCCACTTTGCTGGCCCCTCACCCAGTATGTGGGCATAATGGGCTAATGGGCGTGGCAAAAGTGGGACATGACAACAAATTGGCAAATTTCGTATTTTTTCAGCTCCTTTTCTTGATGTGTGTGTGTGTGTGCGTGAGTTTGTGAGGATTTATTTCAATTGAAAGTGCCGCCATGAGCTGTCAACATGAATCCCTTAGCCAGACTCTAGCAATAAGTCAGCTAACGAGCTTCAATGAGCCATGCCAAGTATTTCCGGTACACACGCACACACATACGGCGTAAGAGAGAGAGAGAGAGGGGGGTAGAGAGCGAATGAGATGGAAAGATCAAATAGCTTGGATGCTGCATTTTCGTGTCTCCAAAATTTTTGCTATGTGTTGGCATGAAATTTACATTAGAATTTCTTCTGCTTTCTGGCTACAATTTTCATGCACAAACAAGGATGGTGAAGAGGGAGAGGGATGGCTGCTCTAAGGACATTTTGCATAATTTTGTACAATTTTCTGAGCCGTAATTTCAACAATGTTTCGCAGTCAAATTAAATTGCCTGCCAAACGTTTCTGTTAATGTCTGCATTGCTATTTGCATTTGACATTTGTGAGTTAATTTAATGTTTGTTTTTACTGCATGAAACATATATTCATGTTTACCCCCTGTTCAAATTAACTTCCTTTGCTAATTAGCATTGGGTTTCTCCGGTTAAGCCCACTCAATTAGTGCAAGTTTTTGGGGCAAAGAAGTTTCTGATGCTTGTGGCTTTTTCAGGGAAGCCAAAACGCTTTACCCCCCGCTCCAATCATGCGAAAGCAAGATAGCACCGAAAGAAATTACATGGCATTAAGTCATTCTGATAATTTATATTAAAAAAGCCATACAAAATAGGTTTTACTTAAGTTTATTTAAGAAAAAGTATTTCAAGCTCTACACATAAAATATTAATACCATCAAATATATATTGTGAAGATTTTAGTTGATCCTTATAGTGTTGTTAAAAGTTTAGAACGCTAAATAGAGTGTTATATATTAAAAAGGTCATAAATAAAATAATAAAAACCTTTGAGTGATGATCGATAATATTTTGAGACATTAAAGTTTAAGCCAGAAATTTTTTCCGGTGCACCCACATTCTGGCGTCTAACCGTATCCTTGCGAAGCATTTGACATTTGCAATTTTGCGTCACGCTCGGCGGACAGGCAAAAAGGTTTCTGTGGCTTTTGTGGCTGTCACTTGGCGACCGATTCGATGGCATTTGGACACTGGACGTTGGCGTTGATATTGAACGGCTTTTGGCTTTGATTGAACTTAAATGAAGCTTGATGCGGTTAATGGGGGAGAAATGCCATGGTGAGTGTGCGTGTATCAATTATGTAAAGTGCGGAGACAAAGAAATAGTGGAATCAAAAGGAGATTGGTTCCGCCCCAGCATAATCCCCTATAAATCTTAAATTTCTTATCATTATACTTCATTTGAATTGCTCCACACGCGCTTAACTTGAGGCATCTCGTCGTTTGGTGTAGCAATTTTATGCCCTACAGTCGTCACATAAATCAAACGACAAACTCAATGATAATCACATTTGCAACGGCGCATTCAATTAACAAATGTCGCCTGGCAACAATAACAATAACCAGGCAAAATTTAATTAAATATTCCTTAAACAGCAAACAGCAGCAGCATGACGAGGAGTGAAGGGAGGATATGCAGATTGAATTAAGTTTTATTCTTCACGCCCTTTTTGGGGTGTCGAATGGGGGTGGGGTTTTGGAAATGTTTAGCACAATATTGCAAACGTGTGCGTAATTCGTACAAACAGACATACACACACACACACAACCAGGGAGCGCACACATACGCAGCCAGGCCGACACTTTTGTGGGAGCCACGAAAAATTTAATTTTCTCACATTACTTGTGCATACTTGGAAAAGCCGGAGGCGAAAAACCGAAACCAAAAACCGAACAGAGAGCACCGACAAACCGAAACGAGCACCTACCCCATAAACCCCATAAACCCCACCGCCCCCCATCACCCGCTCACCCACACTTGAACGTATGCGTGATATTGAAACAATGTGAAAATTGCGCATACGCACAGTTGTACCACTTCGCACGCAATGTTCCCTGGCTGGGCAAACCCTTAACCCCGGTAAGCAGCAGGACCCTTGGCGGACCCCAAAAAATACTTTATTTGATAAGCAAGTCATTTGCATACGGCAAGTTGACAACCCCTCTTTGCGGGGGAGATTCGGGAGAAAGGATGCCAAGCTGTCAGGAGGGCGTGAAATTAGAAACTTTGGATGAAATCAGCGTCGTGTCAAATATGTTACCCCCTTGCTGAGTCAAAATAAGGTAAATTCACTGGCTCCCAGCATGTACTCTTAAAAGTTTTCTCAGCTAACATTAATTTAGACAGGATTAGCTCCCGAAGTATTTTAAAAATATTAAAACACGGAAAAATTGCTTATATTTAATACAAAGTAATGGCTTTAAGTAATTAGAGAAAGATCTTAAAGATCCATCTAAATATCTTTAATATCTACTTTAGTTGTTTAATATCTAAACAAAAATGAATATGCACAAATAAAATAAAATTCCTATATATAAATATAATTTGAATTTATTGCTAAGTCCTTGACCTTAACCGTATTTTCAAAAAGCCCTATCATCAATTGAGAATTTATCTCTACGCAAGAAATTATTTATTGAGGATATTCTATAAAGCGTTTGCGTATTTATCAATATTTTATCGATTACGGCAACTTTGCCATACACACATCTAAAATGCCATTAATCTACTTCTTTCGAGAACGTACTGTATGGATGCAGCAAACGCATTTTTTACGAGCATTGTTCGATAAAACAAAGCTTCAATAAACTGATTTTCATCATGAAACAACCATCCTAGCTATTTCCTTTGCCAAAAAAACACATTCATATTTTTCCAAACAATTTCTCTAAAGATTCACTGTCAACACTGGGTCTAAAACCAACAAGGACGTACATCATCGGCCATTATATAGTTCCCAGTTAGCCAGGCCAAGCAGGCAGCTTAACCAGATAGCCTCCCCCACCACCTGAAATCCTCCACTGGCAGTCCAAAATTTTCGGTAGAGAGGCGACAATATTTTTGCACAATTTCCATTTTATTATTGCACATAACCCAAAATGCCATTTATTTTTACAAGTGCTTGTTGAAGTTTTCTCCATTTCTCTACACTTGCTGGCAGTTACAGCAAGTGGGAAAGAGAAACAAAGCGAGGGAGCGAGCGAGACGGGGGAAGGGCTGAAAGGGTAACAACAACAATTGCGATGCCAAACACAGAAATTTATGGTCATTTGGGGAATTTTACGCTTTTTCAGCTTTGGAGCGCCGCATTAAATGCTTACATGTTGATTTAACATCCTGAAGCATGCACAGTTCCCTGGCCCAGCTCCATGGATTTCTTGGGAAGGCCCCCTCTTTTTCCGCCCTTTTCCGCCTTTTTCGCTTTTCCGGGCAACTTAAAATGCTACTTTGCATGCACTCGTACTGGCCTCGTTCCTCCTTCTACAGCCTTAAACCTTCCGATTCCTTCTGTTTTGTTTTAGCGCGCTCAGACTTCGTTTTCGGCGCTGCAAATCTTTGTTTATTTGCAGCTAAAATGCAAGGATTTATTGTAATTTTATACACAAGCCAGGCCATGGCAAGCCCTCGGGCCGAGCTCAACAAATTGTTGGAAATTATGGCTCAAAAGCCAAGCGCTTTCATAAACATATGGTGGCTACGACCAGATTTGTTTAAAGTTTGCCCGTAAAGTACGGCAGCTTATTCGAAACGAAGAATGCGGAGACGGGTTAAAGTTTCCCTCGTTCACTTCATTTATAAATGCTTAACCTAAAGCGGTGGTGCAGGTTGCTTACTTTTTAATTAAAAACATAATTTGAGTTACATTTTAGGGTTTTTAATTTATTTTGTTAATATCGAAAGGTAAGCTTTAGTTACAAGGTTTCAATAGAAAGTTATCAGAAAAGCATTTTTATTTGTTTAATATTTGGCAAATAATGATTACCTTTTCAATTTTTTTCTAAAAAAATATATTAAAAAACTTTATTTCCCTCCACACTTGAACTAACCATCCATAAGTCTTTACTTAATTGTCCGTAGTCCGAACATAAAACCACTTTCGATATGGTTTCCATTAAGCATTTTCCACAAAAACACTCTCTGCCGAAGGCTTCACTAAGTCCTTTGTTCTGTTTTCCACTCCTGGCAATCCATCTTCATTGGAGGGCCACAAATCAGAGTTCTCCCAGAAATGGCTTACACTGTATGGCTAACACAGAGTTAGGGAAAACGAGAGGTATTGAATGGGGAGGGGGGATGGAGGGGCGGCGGAGATTTCAAGAGGAAATTGCGCTTTTACCACTCGCACTTTTACTTGGCTGCGTATTTGAATGTTGATTTTTTGAAAGGAATTGCTGCTCTCAAAAGAAATGCCAATGCAGCTGGCAAGTGTGAGAGTGAGTGGATGCACTGAAAAAAAATATTCGGGACTCTTTTATTTTTTAATTTGTAAATTGTTAAAATATTATAACTTTTTAAAAGCAAGGAAAGGATATTATTATTATAAAAATGGTAAACCATAATTATGGAAAATTAGATTACTAAAACACTATAATGATAATTAAAATATGCTGTTTATATATGAGGTGTCAAAAAAACTCCTTTAATTTTGACTTGTTACCAATCAGTAGGTTTTAAAAAAATTGTTTTTAACATCTAAGCAAGTTTATTCCTATACTTTCAGAAACTTTATAGATTTTGTTAAACTGACAGATTTTTGGTTGAATCTAAGAGTAAAAGTTAAGAAAACTGTCTGTGACGCATCAAAAAACTACTAATGTGTTTCTAAGAAACTGTATATTGTAGAATCAAGATATAAATTGGTGATAAAAAATACCACTTAAGTCATAACCTTTTTTTCAAATGGCTTAGTGTATTACTTTTAATATATACAAATACATTGACCTTTAGAGTATCCCTGTTTTCCGAGTGCACCCGCTGCAAAGGCAAAGTGAGCGTGCAATGAGAACCGCGTCTCTTCCATGTGTGTGAGCAAAAGTTTGTTGTGTGTTTAGTTGCGCGTACTGCAGCCATTTTTTGTGGTTAAAAAGCGAACACACCCCGGAGAGAGACAAATATAAATGGAAAACTGTATTGGGGGAGGAACGGGGAAAATGGGGTTATACAAAAGCAGGCGGGCCCATATGCATTTCGAGTGCCCGACGGCGGTCAAAGTAAAAAGCATCAGGATTTCGCTTTGCTTTTGTGTTTCGTTTTGAATACTCACATGGGTGTGTGCGAGTTTGTGATATGTCAAAGAAAAAGTTCGCCTCGATCCTTCGGGCGCTAGACTGTAATCTCTGTCCGCTGCTTGCCGTTTTCCATTTTCACGGCGCTCGCGTCCGTTTTGGTGGCTCCAAGCCATAATGTTGGCCTGCCCAAAAGTCACCGCCCCCGCCCACACACATATCCACATGAATATATAAATATTTGCATACATTACTCGTATATTTGTCCCAAAAGTGCGCTGTTTTTTTGGTTAACAAAAAATTAAAAGCGGGTTGGCGAGGCAATCTCGTATATTTTTGATGAGTCTCGCGGGGACGAGTAAGTCCATGCGATATGCAATATGCTTTGTGTTTTTCATCCCCACTATTAAGTTAGCGTTTTTTTAGCCATTTGTGGCTTTTAAATTGGGGAAATATTCTTCTTAGTTAAGAACATTTACGTTCTCTTAGTATTCCAATTTATCAAATGTCAAACTCCATTTTAATAAAACACAATATAACCTTACCTAAGTCCGCAATTATTTTAAAATTAACAAATAAGTAAGTAATTATTTGTAAAACTTAAAAAAAAAATTGTTTTAAAAATATATAATTGTAACAATTGTTTGGTGTGCAAGGAATTAAATGTATTAAAAATAGAAATCATTTTAATGGACATAAACATGTTGAATGTTTATAACATAAGTCTACAAGATAATTTACAAGCTTTTTTATAATGTTTTAAGAACCGAATAAAGCTGGACTCATCTTCACACAAGATTTCCATTAATAATCCACAAAATTTCCACCTGCTAAAATGGAGCTAAAAACTATCAAGATAATTTGCTAAATTTTGCGGCAGCCACAGGCACATGAAAAACCTAAAAACTCATGCACGAACGGAACGAACTTGCTGTATTTTGGCAGCACCTGGTTATGGGAAAACTTTAAGCAAATTATGACGTTTATTAAAAAGCTTTAAAGCGGCTGCCAAGCTGCAAGCTGGCGAAGGCACGTTTCAGCTGGAATTTTTGGCCACTGAAATGCAAAACTTTAATGGCACACGCATGCAAACAGACAAAAGTTTTTCGGGTAGAAGAACTTGAAGTAATTTGCACAGTAATTGGGTATTAACCTAGCCCAGGACGATGGCGAGGGGCAGGGGACAGGGGGCTGAATAAATGGATGTAGTTTAAGGCACGTTCTGCAGCTCGGTTCGTTTAAGTGCCGGGCACTCACATTGCTCATACGCCATGTGAGACGGTCTGCGGTCAGTTTGATGGATTTCCTCGCCCTCTGGGGCGTTTCACGTTTCGCAGTCAGTCCCTTATTCAAAACATGGTTATCCATTTTCAGTTCAGTTTCAATTCCACCGCTGGCGGCAGTTTTTGCACCATTCTGGGGCCTTTATTTGATATTAAATATTAACAAAATGGCCTCAATGTACAGCACAATGTGCAGCAGGGGCGCGCTGAAAAGGGGGAATCGGACAATGAATTGGGTAGTCCTCTAACGTGTTCCTTTTAATTTTGACTACCTACGCCCCTGTCTGCATGTATGTCTGTAAACTTTGCGCTTTATCCTTAAACACATACCCACGTTACTGCATGTGTTTCGTTTATAAATTTATATAGACTTTGGCTGCTGTTTGCTCGGCAAATTTTGCTATCCATTTTTCCCCGCACCTTTGGCCCTCTTCCAGCCCAGTTGGCGTTGTTTATTTGCTCAACTGACGCATTGCTGTTGTTGGCCGAGTTGGTGTTGCATTTGCAGCACGCGAGGTTGTGAATCTTCTGCCGGCTACTTTGCATGTGTGGAGGCAATTTCCAGGCACCTGTAAAAGGGTTTTCACGTATTTTCTGCCGCGAGTTGTTTAACTTGATTTCGCTTTTGAGCGAGTGATAAAAGCAGCAGGAACTACATCTATAAGTCTGTTTGCGCAAAACGGATAGTCATTGACTTTAAAAGCAATAGTTATTTTATAGTTATGAGCAATAGGAATGTATTAAGATTTTCTAAAAGCTTAAAAAAGGTCTTTTAGAGACTTCATAAAAAAAGAATTAAGACCTTAAGTTTTAAACATTAGAGGATTGGCTTGTTTTATAAACGTGTCAAAAAAAAACTCGCTTAACAAAAAGATTCAAGTTTCTTGGGTATAACTTATTAAAATTATACCTATTTGTAAACCTGGAGCTTACTATTTTCTACTATTTTTTAACCATTTTATTTTATTTTGAATAAACTAATTTTATGTGTTGATAAAGGAATACTAGTCTTACGGTATGTATTATTTAGTACATGCTCGTCGGCATTACCGAATGTTAAAAACAGCCTTTAATCCTATCCCGATTCTTACAATGGCATAACCCTTTACGATGATGACTTCATCTTCACCAAATCAAAGATGAACCGGTCCTTAATTATCGGATAATGGACACTTATACTATGCATTTCTATAAAACCGACCTCTAAGCTTTGATCTCCCAACATTTAAGGCATCGAAAACTTCAAGATTCCTATACTCCGTCGACTAAGCTAACATTGCTACCAAACGAGTCCTAACTCGCGCAGTATTAATTTTAATGATTAATAAAGCTTTCGGATATACATTCCGTTAAAAAGAGTCACTTCTAAAGCTCTAATAATAATTCTCGTTTATATAAAATAAAACGGATGGCATTATATAATTTTATGAACTCGTTGGCTCACTCTGTGCGGCTGTTATTGCACTGCTTTGGCTATGTTTTATGTATATTTCGAGTACACACATGGCAAGCCATTGTCCTATAATAACTCCGGCATTTTCAACCGCCCCCGAAACTCCACCCGCATTGTATATAGTCGGCTGTATTAAGCAGCTGTTGGCAGCTGTTGGCCCAGCACTGATAATCACATTTCGCGAAAGCTTTTTGTTTCGGCCCCAACTCTTCACTACCCCTCTCTTTCTGGCCCCGTACACATGGAAATTAAGTTAATGTTTGCTTATGAATAAGCAAATAAGCGTCTGCAGTTGACTGGCTTTGGGGACGGGGGGGAAATGGGGGAGCAGCCTGCCCGTGATGGACTCGCTGACGTTTACATTTTTGAAATGGCCAACACGTGTTCCTCCCTCTAGCCACTTTGCACAGTCCACCAACACACCAACACACCCACCCACTCCACAAAACACCCACTTCCACCCCTTTTGGGGTCCTTGAGGGCCCCGCTCATTTCAATTTGCTTGCATTTCAATGCAAAACTTTTTCCATTTTGGCCTCGGCTTTCATTTCTCCGAGCACTCGCTCACGTTTCATACGATTGTGTGCAAAATACTTTGTGTTTTGCTTTCTCCTTTCCCCCAGCGAGAGAGTGTGTGTGTGTGTATCTGTGTGCCGGCATAATCAGCATTCTCCATGCATTAATATTAATTAGTTAGTTATGCTGCGGCGCCTGGATCCGGATCAGTACCGGTTCTGTGGATGGTCAAACAATGTTGGATATACGAATATATGTATGTGCATATATGCTAATAAGGGTGGAACAATACCTGAGTATGAGGTGTATTCCTCCTGATTTTTTACAAATATTATGGAAGAATAATTTAAAGCTAAACTTAAAGCCAATATAATGCTTATCCTTAAAATCAAAATCAATATAACAGAATAATTACAGGCTCTTTATTTTAATCTGCTTATTAAATGCAGGGAGAACTTTTGAAAAAGAATCAATTGGTTTGAAAGCTAATGCACAAATTAAGGGTAAACAATCATATTTTACTATGTTGGCTAGTAATCTTAAAACATTAATGTTTATTCCGAGGTGTCGGTACTTACATTGAAGATATAAAAAGGTCATAAACTCCTCATACAGCAAATTCACGATCAATCAAATCCCTTTAAGGTAACGAGTACGAACAAAAATGTTAAACTTATTATTTGTGCAACTGTAAATTGGATTCACAGGATTCACTTTAAATAAATTCTGGTATTTTATGCACTGGCAAATTTGAACAAAGAAATTTATTCAACAATTTAACATGACTTATAAGTTTCAAAACTTAATTGCTAAGCCACTACTTATCGACCCTATATATCAGTGTGAATAAATAAGACTTTGCTGTTTAAGCTGGTGGCAACTAAAGGTTTCGCTTTAAAGACATCCCTCGATACACCTTCCAAACTGTTCAACTGCCTCAAACTCGCTCGCACAAACCAAGCTAATTTAGTGCCCATGTGCAAATCCTGTAGTCTAAAGATACCGAACTGCAGTCGGCAAAGTGCAGCAGGTCATTAGGCACCGGCCCCCCTTTCGGCCCGAAAAGTCTGGCAAGGCGAAACTTGGACCGGCCAGAAGACAAAACTTAAAGCAACCAAAGCCGCTTAGGCATGTCCACAGCTTCCGGTGCCTGGAAAAGTTCGGAGCTCGTTCCTTTTGCTCTAAAGTCCCGTTGATGCCCAGGATACAATGGCAAACAAATAGAAATGTGAATGTAAATTTTATGGCTTCGCAAATAAAATCATTTGCTGCGACAATTTTCACAAATGAGAGGAAGGGAAAGCATTTAAATAAATAACAAGAAAAAGTATAAATAATAATGGCAAAGTGGCAAGCAAACAGAATGGACCGGCGGACGGAAAGGACAGTCAGGGCAAACAGGATACACAAATAAATGGACAAACAAACCAAACCAACAAGGTGCCATGCCAAATGGTCTCCGGCTCACGCTGCGTATGAGTGATATGCCTTGTGGGCGCAAAGCTTTGGGCTTGGGCCTGGTTTTTGGGATCGGAATCGGAGCTGGGCATGCTTTTAATTTATGCCATTGTTGGCTGAATTGAATCCAGGCCAATCAAGTGCAATTTATATAGACATTTGCCAATGAAACGGCTTCACTGTTACAGTTTGCAGTTCTCAATTTATTATTTACACGCATATGGAATGGGAAATGTATGATGTTGGTAATCCGAGGGTCGCTTATGAACAGACGGATAAGTTTTTTCCCATAACAATAAGTAAGTCACTACACAGAGAAAATTGAGCTACATAACTTTTTAGGTGAAAACAGGGTAAAAACATTTTAATAAGTAAAATAACAAAATTTTAAAATAAATAGCTACAAACTATTGTATTTTCCACCTTGTTTTTGCACCTAAAACTTTTGCTAGTTTTCTCCGAGTTGATTTAAAAGCAAAAAATATTTGTGGTCAAGTTTTGGAATTTTGTAGTTCACAATTTTTATATGTGTATACCACAACTATTTGATCAACTCTCTCTGATAAACCACTTCATAAAGTGAAAATTTTCAACTTAATTCCATTATAAGAATGTTGCTTAATTGCTTTCTGTACACATGTCAATTTGCCATGTTATTAAGTGGAAACTGAAAAATTTCTTATCGAGGGAGCAGTGATAGCAACCACAGTTCTTCCTTTGCTCACACTTTTCTCATCTCTCTGCTGTGCTGTCCTTCTATTTGTCTGCCTTTAATGCATTCCGACATGAAGCTGCCAAACAAATATGCAAATTCCGGCAAACATCTGCAGTGCCTTTGAATGTTTTTGGAGCTGCTGCTATAGCTGCTGTCAATGAACATTCAATGGCATATTGTACCGACAGGCAGGCTAATGGCAACTTTGTCCGTTTTTGGTTCAGGATCTTTAAAAAGGAATTGATGCACTGTGATAAAAATTCTACAAAACATTTTACACAATGTTGCCATTTAATTAAATATTTAACTATAAAGTAATACCTCGAATATGAAACTATTTTTTGTAAAGCCTTAACATTTAAATATTGAATTATATTAAATTTTCAATATTTATTTTAATCTTGCCAAGATAAGGATTACCTTTTCAAAATAATTTCAATGCTTTAAAAATTCATTATTTTAAATTTATTTAGTATAAAGCTATGGGTCCACACATCGAAAGCATTTAGGATTTTGAACAATTCCTATACAGTCGTTTAAATACAGTTTACTTTTATTGTTTTGAAATTGTGTTTTAATGGCTTTAAAAATAATACATTAGGCCTTGACAAGACAAATTTGCTGAAAAGTATACTTTAGACTTTTTTTCTTGTGTACCAATCACATATGAGAAGCCAACAATCCAAGCACCACACAGCAGCTAGAGCAACAATATCTAATCAAGTTGCCAAGTTTGAATGGGCAGCGTGGCAGATACGCTTCCTCCCCAGTTTTTCGAGGGAAACTAGTTGTGTTTGCATTGACATTTGGTCGTCGGAGGCCATTGGCACGTTGCCTTTGCATTCGAATTAACAGATATTTTTGGCACCCTGGTGGAGTCTGTGTTTCCCCTCACCTGATTTTATCCAGCTCTCCTGTGTGCCCGACAAAAGGTGAGTCAGGTGATTTCTACTTTGCTGCTTTTGGCTCGAACTAATCTCGGCACATTGCAATTTGGCGAGGAATGCTCAATGCTGATTGCAATTGCCCAGGATTTGAGAGAAAAGAAAAACGGAAAAGATAACGCCTTAAACAAAAATTGATGAACATTTTTTTTGCCGAACATCGATTTCATAGCCACAAAAACAATATCCAATGTTCAAATAAAACAAGGCAAATCACTCTTCAAAAATTCCTATTTGGAAATAAACTACACAGAAAGCAAAGCACTGCAATAGATAGTTAAAAATAATTGGTAAAAGTATTATTCTTTATTATTATTTGGTTATATATGTAAATCCCAACGCACAAATAAAGCAAATAATCCTTAAATGCACAAATGCAAATCAATACCTAAACGACCAAAATCATTTCCTTTTCTTTACTTGTTAAATGAGATGTAAATGAGAAAGCCTCGCATTATAGTTAATTCTTTTCAGTGTAAGATCTATTTCACACGTAAAATAATACTCTAAAAAATCAGAGAAGAGCTCAGGGATAACATACAAATCGAGTACTAAAATCAAATTCAGACGACGAGGGTCTAGGACAAAGAAACGATTTCTACAAAATTTTAATTAACAAACCAATTAGTTTTGTGTTATTTGAAATAAAAAGATGGGATAAGAGAAAGGCAAAATCAACTCGTTGCCAAAGTTATAAAAACAAGACAGCAAAGGAAAACAATGGCAAACAAACAGCATTGACCCAAATCAACTTGAAAGGGAAGCATGTAAAAAGCAAATACGTAACGAAGGCGTAGATACCGATTCAGATACGGATACGTATATGGATAGAAGATGAGGGAACTCGAGAGAAGTTCAAGCTTAACCGCAGGCCACAAGCTTTGGATCCGTTTTCCACATTGCAGCAGTCTATACGGCAATTTAGATAAACTTGTTCTTGCCGTTTTTGTTGGCCATGTTTGTGTTGTTTTTGTTGTTGTTGTTATCCTGGCATTGACCAGGCCAAAAGCAGCAGCAGATGCTCACCGCAAAAAGGCAAAAGTCAAGCCCTGAATGCAGGTCCTTGCGAGTTCATAAAACGACAATCTACTCGCATGGCAAAATAAAAGAAAAAACTCGGCAAATTTGAGCAGTAATCGACAGAGGTTGAAAAGAAAGGGGGGTTGTAGCCAAAGGGATCGGGATTGCAGGTTAGACCACAGGACTTTGATTAGACCTTTGACCTGTGCTCGGTTTTTTTTCTTGCTTCTGGCAAAAATTGAAAGTGAAAAGGTTACTTCGCTGACTTTTCTCAAGTATGGGGGAGAAGTATTTTGGATTTAAAATAAAATCGATTTTGTGTAATTTGGAAGGTTATTGAATCAGATTTAAATTGGTTTCGCAAAAAATATACAACAAAAATCTCATTCAAAAGCACAATTCTAAATTTATGTAGACAGCTTATAAATAAAGATATATTTCTTATATATGTATATCTTATATATTTTAACATTTTCTCTATTAATAAATACTCAATGAAATCATATGGTTAATCAAAAAACATATTCTTTGTCTTTTTCAGGTAACTATATTTCTGGAAAATTAATCAAGCCCGATGAAATTATGTAAAGCTGGCGAAACTGCCTCATCACGAGCTAATGAGACTCCCAGCTCCTCGGACCGCCGTTCACATCATCAACGGCCTGAAATCACCGTCCTTTCCCTTATTTTCCCTTGCACCTCAAAAACCGCCGCAGATTGCACGTGAAATTCGCAAATTATGCAATTAACCCATTTCCAGCGAGATGGCCACATAAAAGGTAACTGCAAGGCAGTTCCAAGCCAAATGAAGTGTGCTCGTGTGTGTGGGCACGGATATTGCGCGCCTTTTTACTTTAAATAGCCGCAGGCAGGCAAATCTTTTTCATAAATTCTCACGGCAACTTTTTGGCCAAGGCCCAGGAAAAATCCACCGCAGAAACAATGGAGGCGAAGGCAGCCAGCCAAAGGAGAGGGAATCTCGGTTAAATTCAAACTGACGCTGCAATTAAGCATAATGTCCTTGCAGGGATAACGTTAAGTGGCGCGTGAAATTACATTAATCATTGAAGGGATATTTACATGCAACGACGAAGGAGCCAACCGCAAAGGCTGTTGCACTTGAAGGTCCTTCCCACCATCTCCTTTTCGTCCTTTTTTATCCTTTCTGTTTGAGCGGTGGGCGGTTTGGGTGGCTGTGAGTCCTGGTCAAACAGAAGCTTATTTTGTGGGCATTTCTCCGACCTTTTTTTCGTGTTTGTTTTTGGCAACCAGCGAAGGGAATGAGTTGGCAACGGAAAAAAGGTAATTTTTAAGGACTACAAAGGTCGGAGGTGGTGTGTAAAGCTGACCAAAACGAATGTGTTCGAAATGTTACTTAAACTAATGAAATTAAAACTTCTCAACCAGACGGGGATAAAGAATGAAAATATTGGCAATCGCTCGGTTAATTTTTTTTACTCTAAACATATTTACAAATTATCAACAAAGGTGAATTTAAAGAACTTAACAATCACAAATTTAACCCATGCCTCACTGTTAAAGAATAAATGTATTCCTCTGTATTAAAGTTTGTCTATATTAAAGTACGAAAACAGGCGCAATCCCATGTAGTTAACGAGAATCATCTGGTTCTGAATTTAAACAAAATTGAATTGTTTGCATTACATGCGGATATGGAGTTATTGATGTTTGCAATTTAGATTTCGTACATTCAGAAACACATTTCCACAGTTGAGATTCCATTTGTAAACATTTTTGCAATCATTCATTCTTCAATTTCACAAATTGGCCCTCAAAATGTAGGCAGAATATGGCTATCCCCATTCCCATTTTCCACAGACATGCTGCACACACTACTCTAGCGGCATAATCAAATTTTGCAGGCAGGCAACAATTTCATTTTTTGGGCCACGCCTTTTCACGGCCCTCCATTTCGTTCAGCTGTCCTTACTTCATATTTTTTGCGAGCCCTTTTCAGGCCACGAATTCGGGTAATAGAGAGTGGGCGGCACTCCGGCTCCCAAAACTCAGTTAGGAACGAAGCCCTTGAACTATGCAAATTTCTGAAATGAAACTGGGGAAAAAGGGGTGGCAACGGAACACAACGCATGATGCAAACTTTAATTGCCGCGAATTCTGCTGCGGGAATGGATTTTTTGGCGGCTGTAACTTGATAATTGATTGCTCAAAGTAAGCGAAGACACGAGGGGTGTGCACACCCCAAAGGGGGTTAACAAGAAGGGCTTTTGATCAAAGCAACTCGTTCTGCCCGTCAAGCAGAATTTCATTTTGCACTTCCCCCAAAGGAAAGGCAAACACATTTCAATTAGCGCTTCCCCTTCCTAATGAAAGTGCAGCCCCAAAACAAATGCGCAGGGGTTATTTCTATATCGCCATCAGATTTGCTGCCACTTGCAGTTTTTAAGCTGTGGAAATCTGCATTTTTTGGAATTACATGAAGGGATACAACTGACATGCCAAAATATAAAACAAAATGAAATAAAATAAAACCTACATGTATTCCAGACTATTTACCATTCTAAAGGGAGAAGATAAATCCATGTTAAATAAATATTAATGTTTATGCAACCAGAATTATTATTGATATCTCTGACAGTCAACACATGAAATAGTTTGATAAATAAACTTTGAATAAAAGGGGAACGAACATTTGGGATTAGTTAACAAAATAAACTTTGAATTGGAGTAAATATGGAGTATTTAAAGATTAAAAAAAGTTACCATTTGATGCGAAAATTTAAAGGATTCAAAAATGGAAGAAAAAAAATTTGTTTAAATGTATTAGAAAACTATTTAAATTCAATTAAAATAAAATATTATCAATTATTAATATCAATAAAACGGTTAAAAATGTATAGTAATTTAAAAATACATTTTTCCAAGATGGGATAAAATAACTGCTTTAATTTGATAATTGGCTTTCTAGTCAATACAATTTTAATTAATTTTCGTTAAAGTGTTTTTGCGGAAACCACATTTAGAAAGAGTTTAAACCCTATTTAATCATTTTGGAACTTTTTCTTGAAGCGAATTGAAATGCAAATGCGCCCACCACTGGCTGAAGTTCCACACATAAACAGAAGGGGCTTTTAAATGCAGTTTACCTCTCCTATTTTCCCCTTTTCACTGCTTTTGAGAGGCCTCTGGCAAAAATGTACTTGTGCCCATATGCGAACTTCATTTGTAGTTGCTGCTGACTTTGGCTTAGGAAAGAAAACATTTGCGGGTCTCCGCTTGATGATGACGTTGATGTCGTTGCTGTTGTTGTTGACAAAGCATAAAGTGCAGCGTGTTATAGGGAGGACCACCTGGTCCACACACATAAAACAGCATGGAAAAAGAGAGTTTTTATTATGTCACACAAGTGCTTCCTATGACACACAACTTCCTGGTTAAGATGCAGGACGAAATCACAAAAAAGAGTGCAGTAAAAGCAAAGGTGAAACAAGGACAGCTTCTTGTTTGTTGGTGAAAGTGCACTTAGGAAAAAATTCTACATCTTGGGAAAAGTTTTTATTCACATAAGCAACCATAAAACTTTAAAAATATTTTAAATTTAACTATTTAACATTGCCGTAAGTAAACACAAAAGTTTAGAAAGCGATGGAAGGGGTTCCAAAACCGGTTCATTTAACCTAAACACCACTGACCCATTATGGTATAGACACGCAACAGAGTTGAAAAGAACGAATCCATCTCCTCTATCACAAACAATGTTCTTTATTTATGCCATATCTTTTTTAGTTGAGCAGAGCTACTTGCTTACGGAACAGAATGTAAATAAACATGGCGAATGCAAATGGTAAATGCAAATGTCTGGAAAAATCGAATATGCTTTTATACTTAAATAAGATGATAAGGATCCGTACATAGAGGCTGCCTTCAAACCAGTTTAATCGGTGGCATCGGCCTTGGCCTCCGGGACGGGGATGCTGCCGCTGTTGGCGATGACCACATCCTTGATGGGAAGACCGGAGGCATAGGTGGGCAAGTTCTCGATCTGGCGCACCACATTCATGCCCGACAGGATCTTGCCGAAGAAGACTGGGCGTTCGCCTACCAAGCTGATCTCCTTGGTGTTGATGAAGAACTTACCATCGTTGTCCATGAACAGCCAGCCGGCGTCGTATTCCCTCAGCTTGGTGTTCTCATTTTCATCATCGTAGTCATCATCGTACACGTTGAGTGGGGGTCTTTCAGTGCCGTATCCACCACCCTTAATCATTAAGCCCTTTCTAATGAAGTGGAACATGCTGCCCTTGTAGCTGCATGGAAAACAAAAATATTTGATTGTCAGTAAGATGATTTAAGACTATGTAGATACCGGCATTTAACAAATTATTATTTTAATTTGTTGTTGAAATATCATAAATATATAAATAAGATAAATTTATTGCAAAGCGGTGTGATTTGAGCCCGGAATTTAGTAACCAGAGGCCATCAGATATGAACAATTTGTATATGTATATGTATGTATTTTTAAGCAAGGTTTTCTGATGTTTGGGGGATTACGATGAGTCTAGAGAGTGGACTTTGTTAACCCATTAGTCTTAACTATTCCCGAGATTCGCTCTGTCAGCGGATGATTGGTCGCTTTAACGCCATGTAATTCCTTCAATCTAAGAGCCCCGCTATAACCTATGTATGTATAAACGGTAAAGCTGTGCTGGTGTGCGAGTGCCGCTAATCGGCGGCAAACTTTTGGGAGCGTAGCGGTACAAGGTACCCTCCAACCCCCCGGTACTCACCCTTCGCCCGCGGGCTTCAGCGCCTGCTCCCGGAAGATCTTCACCGTTTTCGGAACGGTCTTGCCGAACAAGCCGATTTCGATGCGACCTGTGGGCTTGCCGTCAATGGTGATGTCAAAGAAAACCTATGCAAACAAAATTAATGTATTATTAACAATCATCTTACTTGATTTATTGCCAAGCGGGTGTGTGTGTGAGTGCGAGGGAGATGGTGTTTAAGTATACAAAATACTGGAAAGTACGAAAACAAAGGAGCACCTACCTTCTCAGTCACTTTGGGCCCTTTGCTGTCATCGGCAACGGCAATTCCGGCCACCAGGGCCACCACGCACACGGATAAAAACAACTTCATTGTTCCAGAAATTCCCGGCGATTGAATTAATTTCTGTTGTAGAACTGCCGAGCCAGAAAATGTGACCAGGTGGAGGCGTGGGTGCCACAAAAGCCTGCCTTTTTGATATTTCTGACTAATTCCGTTTTGGTCACACTTTCCTGGCGAAAAATCTGAAATTTAGCGATGGTTCAAACCAATTAATTTGTATAACAACAAACAGATAACTAAGTTAGTTAAGGTTAATAAGCTTTTGTAGTTATACAAATAATCTATTACCACTAACCATACAACATATAGACTGGTCATTTCATACAACGAAATAATTCTGTAGCCCCCCGGACACTTCGTGTGCGTTCGGGTTCTTGCGCTCTCATTCTTAATCTTTTGATGCTCGATGCACTCATTGCACGAGTTCAGTCGTTTAGTCGCAAAGACGCGCATTTTGAAGAAGGTTGCGCCTGCGCTTGAATTGGTCTTTATATGTATGCGTGTTCATGCATTCTCATACAGGGGTGCACGCATACATATAAAGACCAATTCAAGCGCAGGCGCAACCTTCTTCAAAATGCGCGTTTCTGCGACTGAACTCGTGCAATGAGTTGCTTAGAGCCCGGAGGATTGTCGCTACAGAATTTTTTTGTCCATTTTAATTGTATGAAATGACCAGTCTATATGTTGTATGGTTAGTTGTGGTATTTATTTTCGGAATGTTAATGAACAAGAAAGGAAAGCTAACTTCGGGCGGAGCCGAAGTTGAAATACCCTTGCAGAATATTCTGCAAATTATATTCTCCAGAATTATTCATGATGCATTCTTAGTACTCATAAAAAATCCCAACTTCCTAACTTTAATAACACCAAAGTTATGGCATTTCCAATCGTTCAGTTATATGACAACTATAGAATATAGTCGGCCGATCCTTATGAAATTTGATATGTCGTATTGATTGGGCAAAAATAAAACCCATAGAAAGTCCCAACTTCCTAACTTAACAAACACCAAAGTTATGGCATTCCCGATCAATCAGTTATATGGCAGCTATAAGATATAGTCGGCCAATCCTTATGAAATTTGGTAGGTCGGATTAATTGGCCAAATATAAAACCCATAGAAAATCCCAACTTTCTAACTTTACAAACACTAAAGTTATGGCATTTCCGATCAATCAGTTATATAGCAGCTATAGGATATAGTCGGCCGATCCTTATGAAATTTGGTACGTCGTATTGATTGGCCAAATATAAAACCCATAGAAAGTCCCAACTTCCTAACTTAACAAACAGCAGAGTTATGGCATTTCCGATTAATCAGTTATATGGCAGCTATAGGATATAGTCGGCCGATCCCGGCCGTTCCGACTTATATACTGCGTGCAAAGGAAAGAAGGGTGTGTGCAAAGTTTGAATTCGATATCTTTAAAACTGAGAGACTAGTTCGCGTAGAAACAGACAGACGGACAGACAGACGGACAGACGGACAGACGGACAGACGGACAGACGGACAGACGGACATGGCTATATCAACTCAGGAGGTGATCCTGATCAAGAATATATATACTTTATAGGGTCGGAGATGTCTCCTTCACTGCGTTGCACACTTTTGACCAAAATTATAATACCCTCTGCAAGGGTATAAAAAGAGTCTCGCAAGCTCTTGGTAAGTATTTACCATTAAGGGATTTATATTTATTGATAAATGATTTCAGAATGTGAATGTGGACCCACCTCTTCCTAATGACTTTGGAGTTCAGAAAATAAAATTATTCAATGGAATGGAGGCAGTGTAGAAAACTCAGAAAACGAGGACAATTTGTTCGAGTTGATCACTTTTAACCGTCAAATTCCTAAGAATGAGGAAGGAGATTCTGATACTTTCTTAAATGATGTCATCTTTTTAGATTCTGACTATGATATCTCAGAAATCGAGACTGATGATTCCGCTTATTTTTACATTTTTTTTATCAAATAGCAACAAATATTTAAAGACTTTCTTTGTCAGATTTACTCTAGATCTGATAAAAGAGTCTATTATGCACGATGCTGAATAACAAACAAATTGAATTCTTGGAGCAAAAGCAAATACTTTATATCGTGAGAAGGAATCGGGATTTAATCATATTGTTTTGAAAAAAAAAAGAAAACAATGAAAACCCATCACTAAAAGTTTAAAAAAAATCCATTATAAAAAGTATTTAACTCAAAAAACCAAACTGATAAATTAATGACAATGTATTAAAAGTTTAAAAAATTTATTGGTGAAGCTTATTTTAAACATGTCAATTCGGTAAAGAGGGGCTTAACAAGTATTTTTAGTAAAGAATCACTTATGAAAAAATTTGGGGATACTACAAATTTTCTTTCATTTTCGCTAATCAGAAATAAGATAACATAAAAGCTAGTTTCATCAGTTCGGTGCAAAATCGGTCATTTTTAAAGAATTTTTATGGGCGATACGGATAGTCTCAGCTCCGGCGCCGCCTCGACGAAAACACTTTTTACGGTGAACACGATAATTGTGACAGAATCATCTCAAATGAAAAAAATCAAATTGCATTAGTTAGAGGACAAGATTCCTCAGGTAACGCTGTCAATTTTTTATTTTTTTCGATTTTTTAAGGCACTAAAAACACCGATTTTCGCCCAAAACGTCGAGATATTTGTTGCTCCAAAAATACAAAATTAAAAAAAAAAAAACTCGACAGCGTTACCTGAGGAATTTAGTAGAGAAATACTGTGCAAAATCTCAAAACGATCCGTCCGCTAGATTTTGAAGGATCGTGTACACCGACTTTGAAATGGAAACTTTTCAGAAGAGCGTTTTAAAGTTTCAGCATCACCAGGAGAGTTTATATAGCCATGTCCGTCTGTCCGTCCGTCCGTCCGTCTAGATCGACTCTCCTGGTGATGCTGATCAAGAATATCTATACTTTAAAGGGTCGGAAATGTCTCCTCCACTGCGTTGCAAACTTTGACTGAAATTACAATACACTATGCAATACACTATATTAATCGGACAACGATATTATATAGCTACCATAGAAACGATGGCCAAATGCAGCGCAAAATCGACATAGCTTCATTGTTATACCCTTGCAGAGGGTATTATAATTTTGGTCAAAAGTGTGCAACGCAGTGAAGGAGACATCTCCGACCCTATAAAGTATATATATTCTTGATCAGGATCACCTCCTGAGTTGATATAGCCATGTCCGTCTGTCCGTCTGTCCGTCTGTCCGTCTGTCCGTCTGTCCGTCTGTCTGTCCGTCTGTCTGTTTCTACGCGAACTAGTCTCTCAGTTTTAAAGATATCGAATTCAAACTTTGCACACACCCTTCTTTCCTTTGCACGCAGTATATAAGTCGGAACGGCCGGGATCGGCCGACTATATCCTATAGCTGCCATATAACTGATTAATCGGAAATGCCATAACTCTGCTGTTTGTTAAGTTAGGAAGTTGGGACTTTCTATGGGTTTTATATTTGGCCAATCAATACGACGTACCAAATTTCATAAGGATCGGCCGACTATATCCTATAGCTGCTATATAACTGATTGATCGGAAATGCCATAACTTTAGTGTTTGTAAAGTTAGAAAGTTGGGATTTTCTATGGGTTTTATATTTGGCCAATTAATCCGACCTACCAAATTTCATAAGGATTGGCCGACTATATCTTATAGCTGCCATATAACTGATTGATCGGGAATGCCATAACTTTGGTGTTTGTTAAGTTAGGAAGTTGGGACTTTCTATGGGTTTTATTTTTGCCCAATCAATACGACATATCAAATTTCATAAGGATCGGCCGACTATATTCTATAGTTGTCATATAACTGAACGATTGGAAATGCCATAACTTTGGTGTTATTAAAGTTAGGAAGTTGGGATTTTTTATGAGTACTAAGAATGCATCATGAATAATTCTGGAGAATATAATTTGCAGAATATTCTGCAAGGGTATTTCAACTTCGGCTCCGCCCGAAGTTAGCTTTCCTTTCTTGTTTTTAGTAATGTAATAATATAAATCGAAATGTAGTCATTTTGTAATAACTGCAAGGGTATAAAAACTTCGGCTTGCCGAAGTTTACTTCCTTTCTTGTTTTGCAACTAAAAATAAAGAAACATTTGAAACTTTTAAATTAGGATCATCAGAAAAGTTAATTAAGGTATTATTTAATTGATTTAAATTGTACATTATTTATAACCAACCATTAAAACAGAGTGTAAAAAATATACCTTAACTTTTTTTTATTTTAACTACTTTTTAATTTTGATTTTAAAATTTTTAATTTTACTTATTATTTGTATTCCCTTCGGTTTTAGTAAACTTTAATGTATAATTGCAAGCCTGAGCAACGGCTTAGAAAAATAAAAGAGTCAATTATGAGACGTACGCCTTCTGGGCTGTAAAGTTTTTGGCTCCCTTTGCCTCTTAAGAACTTGTAGCTGATATGAATTTTGAGGCTGATTCCGGGGAAAAGTTGGAAGGAAACTTTAAATTTCTTGCCAGCGAGTTATCAATTGCCAGCACACGAGCTCTTGAGGCGAGCTCGAGTCGTTCCGCATGGCGTATACTTAATCCCGACTCGGGCGACTACAAGAAGCTTTTCCACACTCACTTAACCCATTCCCTAGCGTCACCCCCTCCCCCTCCCCCACCAATCAGCGACCACACGAAATTCGAAACATTCTCAACTGCTACTTACATAATTGCCAACGCTCCGAAATCCTTTCGTCCTTCTTCGACCTAAACTGTTGCCAAATTCCCGCCGAACTTCATCAAAATTCCAATTAGCGCTTACACTCAATTACAAGGCGCAAGGCAGCTGCCACGCCCACTCGGCAGGGCGGGCAAAAGCAAATACAAAATACAAATACACAACACAGAACCACAAAACACAGCGCGAGTACATTAAAAACTTTTCCACGAAAATTGCCAAAGATTTTCGGGGTGGAAAGAGTTTTGGCAAATAGAAATAGGAAATGGAAAGTTTTCGGAGTGGGGGAATCCAAAATGGGAAAGCTCCTTTGTTGCGCCTTGTTAAAATCGTTTGGCAACATTTTAAAGTCAAGCCAAATATAGCAAATGTCATTAAGTTGGGGAAGTAGAGCCGGGCAAATATTGACAGCGAGCGAAAGGATGTGGCAAAGGGCTTTTCGAGAGGAAAGCCAACGGAGCCGCAGGATATTGAAATTCATGTGTAATTATGAACACACACAAACCCACGCACTCCAACAAGGACTCTTCCCTATCCTTTTGTAATTGTTGAGCCTGCCGCACAATATTAAACAATTCTAGCAGCAAATGTGACTTACACACAACCCGCCCACCGAAGTCTGCGCACATATAGATTCATCAGCCAATGGGGAAATTAAGCGAAACGGCAACGGAGGCTGCTGCCTTCTGAAAGACATTCCCCACAACCTCTTCATGTGATTTCATCAACGTAATACGATAAATTTCATAATGAAACGATGTGTAATTGCCCCAGAGCAGTGGCCTGGTTATATGTGAATGTGCATCTTTAAGACAGGGGTTTCTGGCATTGGGGAGTGTTTCGGAAAGTTTAATTGGGTTTGGAGTTCCGTGGAAATAATAAATTTAAACAAAACATTTGAAAGACTCTAGGGATTTCCTTATATCCACATCAGTTTGGCCTTTTAGTAATTTACTGTAACATCTGTGCGTGAAACCGTCCAAAAGTCAGTTGGTTTTTCGAAACTAAGTTTAAAACCAAATGTTTCGCGACTTTTAAGAATTATTTAAATATCTGATACTGGATACTTGTAATTCAAAATACTTTTCCTATTTTAATGTCACGGTTTTGATTAGACAATAATAATTGTACTACAATAAATATTTTATTTAACTTATCTTATATTTGATTGTGTCGGCTTTAATAAATTCTTCAATCTTGCAGATTAAAAGGGTATAATGTATTCGTTGAAAAGTATGTAAATAGTAAGGGTTACGACAGTCTAGTATTTAGATATGTCCGTATGTGTGTGCATTTGTCTATATGAGAATTTTTTTCATATTCCACATTTTCTTGCTACGACAATATAACTGTCTAACAAAACAATAGGTAATTGATAGTCAATGCACTCGACTAAAGCGGTTCTTTTTGCTTTCTTTGTGACCATGATGCACTAAAATTAAGTAAAATTATGAACTTCTGCTAAAAAAAAGGTGATGTTTTTTGAAATAGTATATAAATGTTCATATCATATTCAAACAAGATCGCTCTTTAAAGATAAACTAGATAAATATACCTACGAACACGTTCATAATAAACTCTTAGAGCACTGTTTAATGTGTGGTCTTATTGTCAGTTTTTAAAATACCATTTACATCGTTGGTGTAGATGTTTGATTTTATTTATTTTTAATCGGTTTAATCATGATTTAAATAGCCATTTAGTAATGATTGATTGCTTAAGTTATTCGCATTGAAATCCTGCAAGTAAAAAATGATTTTAAAAAGTCCGACACATCTGTTCTCACCATTTAAAAATAATTCCAAGTTTGGTCTACGAATATGAAGATTTATTTTCATTTTATACATTTACTCTCCATTAAAATCAATTCAATTTCACTTCCTACCGTTTTTTGCCCGCCACTTTTTTCAATTCCTTGCACAAACTTGCAAATAATTCAAATAAACCGATGAAAAATATATGAAACACCTTAAGCACATTGAATACATTTGCATGCACGGAACGCAGAATGAATTTATAATATTTTTAACATTTTCCAGGTGAAAAAATGTCCGCCGGCTTTTTGTGAAACAAACTTCGGAAACCATATTTGGTTTTTTATTTTGCTTTTCGGCGTGTTACATTTTTTATGCCTACGCGTAAAATTTGTTTTCGTTTCATTTACAATAAAAATATTGTGTTGTCCCCATTTTGTTGGTGCCTCTGTAATTGTTTTATGTCCGCTTCACAAGGGCGGGGAGACAAATTCAAATGCAATACATTTTTATTAATTTCTTTGTGTGTTTTCGTGTGTGCGGTGAGTTTGTTTGCTCTGTGATTTTGAGCAATTTGTTAAAGCAAATATTGAAATAAATTTGTATCCGTGTCAGCTTTGTGCAGCGCGCACAATGTTTATTTGCTCTTGCGATTATGCAGCCTTTGATTTGATTTATTTATATGCACGAATAGCTTTGATTTATGGAAATTTCTGTCACTCGTATTTTGCCGTGACGTGGATTGTATGGCAAATAATTTTGTTAGTTTGTTATACTTTCAATTACCAAAAGTTTTCTCTTGTTTCAAAGGTAGCAGCAGCTAAAGAAAACCCAGCAATTCAATTGCAGAACATACAATGTGAATTATATACTTTTGTTTTGGACAACCCAAAGACTTAACAAAGATTTTAACGCTGCTTTTTGGCATGGGTTTGTACAGTATTTGTGGTTAAGAATCTAGTATCTCATATTAACCGGGTCGCTATGGTGGGCGATTTTCGAGAGTTGAAAAAGCTTTACAAAAACACTCACAACTTTGCCATACAGTAATTTCCTGTCAAACTTTCTGCATTGTAATTGAGTGTAAAAGCAAAACTTTGCCTACTGCGGGGAAAAGCGAAAAATGGAGGAAAACCATCTTGTCTTGGCTCTTGTATCTTAACTATGTTGCCAAAGCCAAAAGCCGCAATTGAGGAAGCTACTCAAAAAAAATAAACAAAAATAGAGGAAAAACTTCCATAAACTGTAGCCGACGCCAGAATGGTTTTCAAAAAGGGAAGGGGCACATGTATGCTGCGGCTTGAATTTATGAAGCTTTGTTTTCTTGTTTACTGGCAGCCAGGGAAAAAAATAAACCAAATTATGGTTAGAGTTTTAACTTGTTTATTACGCGTGGCTCCCTTCTCCCTTTGTTTCACCACCACATGAAAATAAGTTTTTTAATTTAATTTTCATGGAAATTCATGAATATTTCTTTCGCACGTATCAGAAATCTTTTATTAGTCTCAAAAGTTTTCTTTCGGCAACCAAGTCTGAGTTAAGCTCTTCAGTCAACACATCTGCGGAGAGTCTGTGGAAAATTTGCAATTAAAATGCAGGAAAAGAAGTGGAAACTCAAAGTTGAACGGGGGAGGTGAAACTGGCTGGGTTTGTTAAGCTCTTAATTTTCGGTTTGGTTTCTGGAATATGAATACGAAATATTTATCGTATTTAATTAATGACTTGCAATTCGTAAAATTTGATGAGATGTTTGATGGAATTATGAGATTAATTAGTAAATTGTACCTTGCTTTTCTAATATTCATCAGGATTATGTAAGTGGAAACTTTTAACATTTAAGAGCTGAAATTTTATTGAGCAGAATGTGCAAATAAACTAAATTTGTTCGTTATACAATAGTAAAATGATTCTAATTTGTATTCAGCAATTTAAGATCAAATTTCATGTATTCAATTTTTTACACATGAATCGGATCTGATTGCAGAGAGATTACTCAATTCCCAACAAAGCGGTGTGTTAAATCAGAAACTCAAACAGGTGCTTACACCTTGTACGGAGAAATGGAAAGAAAATCATAAGAAAAATGGGACTTTGTAAAGAGGGCTTTATACATTTTGGTTTGAATTTTTGAACAAAAACTAAATAAAATATTGCTTTAATAACAGTCATTAAAAAATTGAGCCAACGAGTTTATAAAGATATGGAAACCTTTAGCTGTTACTTTACATTTTTTTTTAATGTTCCTAAAAGTAAATTGTATAGTTTAGAAAAGAGGGTGTGATTTTGAATGTTTGCCCTTAAATCAAGACACACAAAATAACCTAAGCCGCCCGCAAGCTAAAGCAGAACTGTACCCAACTGAAACCATTATCCTTTTGGCAGGCAATTTAGCTCGCAGCACGATAGATGGCAAGCCAAATCAACATCAACATTGCTCATACGCCCCATTGTTCCGTCCGCAAATTAAACGCCTCGCACTAATCGGCTGCGGCTGCTTTAGCTGTCTGCTTTCGGAGAGCCGTATAAATATTAATAACCTTTCGCATGGTAAACCCTGGCCTCAGCCTCCCCGGAGAGCTTGTCAAACACATCAAAGATGGCAGACTGCTCCGCCGCCCGAAGGCTTTTTGGATTTCGAGGGGTAGTACGCCATACAATTGCTACAAATTGCATTCGCTTGGCTTTGCTTTGTCCGCGGAAAGTGGAATACATGTAGCGTGGGGCGCAATGGTGAGCAGTCTATGCCAAAACATCAGCCTAAACAACATTACAACATGCATCATCAACATAATCAGCAACAAGCGCGCCTACAACAACGAACGCAAGAGGATGAGCCGCTTGTTCGGGGGGCGGTGGGAAATTGGAGCTAAGCATCGCTACATGTCGTGTCATTCAACCGATATCACTCGATCTGCGGGGCGGTGGAGATGTGGGGCTACCTAGTTCGTGGATAAATTTAGACATGTGCGTGCCGTGCTCGACTTCATCATGTGCCTTAGTTCTTTTAGCTTCCTCTACTAAAACACTGACAGAAATGGCTATCAAACTAAAATAATTCGGCGTGCCACATCTCCAGAGATTTGAATCCCTAAAATTGTGACTTAAAGTAAGCTTCAATCCTAAGAATAAATATTAAAAGAGCACGATTGCATTTTTAAATTTTATTTAAACCTTTGGTAATTCATTTGGCAAGTCCAAAAAACACAAAATAAATATTAATAAAAATAACACATTTTAACATTGTCAGAAAAAAACAATTTTTTAGTTTTTCATTCCATCAGTGATTTTTCCCGGTGAATATTTCCCACTCCGCCACTTGACTGTTTTCTTTGTGTGTGTTTATCTGCGTATTAAATTGCAAGCTCGTGCCTTTCCTTGTATTTGTTCTTCGCATCCATTGTTGTTGTTCCTTGCTTTCTCCTCTCAACTTTCCACTTTCCATCTCCCTCCATTTCCCCACGTGGCTTCTCATGCTGCCTTTGTCATTTTCCTGCCGTTATTTTTATCTGCACGTGAGTCTTGCGAGTCCATTTCAGTTTACTTAGCCTCCGCTTTTGCCGTTGCTCCCATTTTTTTTTCGCTTGTGCCTTAAATTGTCTGCTATAAGTTTTATTATCTCAGCATGTCCTGATGTTCAGAATGGAAGGAAGATAGCACAAATACCCGTAAAAATAGTCTATCTATGCCCGGGCGATTGATGGGCAGGAATAAAGTAGATTTATAAATGATATCAACTTGAAAACAGCGTCCATGTGCGTGCGAATTAGGTGCATCCATCTTTATAAATCATTCTTATCGACGTCAATTAATCGGGAGTTAAACATTAGGATTAAAGCATATGAACAAACAAATAGCATTTGATTTATGTATGCTCATCAAGGTATTTAAGAAATATTAAATATGTTAAAATCCAGCTAAAATATAGTAATTTATAATTGTAATCCCACCAAATTATAATGTTTTCAATATATATATATAATATTCTTAAGGGTCCCTGAGTGAAGTATTAAGAGCCTTAAAGTACTGCATTGTACTGCAATAGTTTATTAAATTATTATTAAATTTATTTCTGACAGCATATTCAACATTGAATCAGTATATTTGCCTGAAGTTGTAATTTAAGTTAAACTTGACTGAGCAACACATGCAGGTGTGAATAAATCAAGGTTTTTGTTATTTATTTTGTAATTCCTTACCTGTTTAAAAATGTCCAACGCATTCACATCTATATTAAACAAAATATTTCATATAAATACTTAAGACTCTTATTGAATTCTGTGAAACCTTTTTCCGGCTGGAAATCCACTCCGTTTCAACAAGGAGACAACTCAATCTCGCCGCCTGGCAACATCTTCACCCAAGTGATCTGAGCCCAGTGTTTTGCTGCTTGAGTTCGTGTGTCAGGAATAGGGCCAACAACAGGATGTGGCCAGGACACCAACGCACACATGTACTCTAAAAGGAGCAAATGCCACGAACAGAGGGACAAGTGTGTGTGCGTGTGTGTCGCCTGTGACTGACTTGATTGTCTTTTGCCATTCGGACTTGAGGCCTAGAAATTTGTTGCTCCTCCAGTTGCTATTTTACTGGGGGAGTCGAGTCGAGTCGAGTCGAGTTCAGTCGAGCTGTTCATGCCATGCATGACAATTTTCCGGGGGTTTTCCAGGGGACTTCCAACACATACAGATATACACACAGACCCACTCGCTCACACGTAAATTTCATGCAATTTGTTATGTTTTATGTGAGGGGCTGTGATGTTACGCCTGGGAATCTCAAAATGACAGACTTCAATTTATACAATTTATTTTATTAAGTCAAACGTTTGTCTCTGCCTCTGTCCCACATTTATCTGTCTCTTTTACTCTTTCCCTCTTTGGTCGCTTGTATGTGCGTTTTATTAACAAATTGATGAAACAATTTCCGCAGCGTTTAATATACGGAGCCAATTTTTATCTCTCTTTTTGTGCTTTATCCATCAACTTTTTGGATTTCCGTTCTGAAAAGTCCACAAAAAAAATGAGTAGGCATGGCAAAATGGGTAGCCATTTTCATTGTGCAAGCGAATGGACTTTAACGTTAAAATCGTATATATTATATATTTCAAAATAAAAAAACATAAAGGCACAAATTCATCAATTGTCAAGTAATTTATTTAGACAATTGAAACAGTATTTAAAAAATTCTAGCAATATGTATCATCTCTTTTTAAAAGAATTAAAAATTAAATCATTTTGATAATCAAGAACCAATAAAAAACAAAGTTTTTCATATTAAAATATATTAATTTATGGCAAGGATGTATCTATGCAACAACCTACTTATTGTTGAACATATCGATTGTTTTCCGAATGAGCGAAATCCCCCGAAATAGTATACCCTCATCAAAGATAATTACAGAGCACACCAAATAGGCATCACATTTCGTCCCTTTATAGGCACGTTAAATTTTCACTTTTAGTGCATGCACATAAAAATCTACGAAATTGGCAAATTTCAATTGCTCCAGGACCAGGAGCAATATCAGGATGAGGGCCAAGAACGGCGAGAAGGACCAAGGACCAGGACTATGATGGCCACCTAAGCGCCCATATAAATCTCAATTTATGTTGGCTATTTAGAAATTTTGGGCACGCAGCAGCCATTCCGACTTAGGGCTCTTCGGATAGCCGGTCTGTGTGGCATTTCTATGCTTTAGGCCTCAAAATTATTGAATCTAATTAACTTAAATGAAATGAATGAAGAGCGGTAGGAGCCAGGACTCGTTTAATTTATGGATGTGTATATAAATTCATTTGAAGCTCTTTAATTGCTGCCAAATGGGAAAACGTTTTCATGCCTGACTAAGTTCGGTATATATATATGTGGCGGGGTTTTTGTGTATGTGTAAGCCATTTTGGGTTGAAGGTCAACAGATTGATTGGGGGGATTAGGCTACGACTTTGGCTCGAAGCAAGATGCGGTTTTTGCTCTCCGTTGCTGCTGCTTATTGAAAATTGTTCGTTACTTTCTGGAAAAGAGGGAACTTCGGAGGGGGGGGGGGTTTGTTGCCAAAGTTGCCTCAAATTGATGGGATAACAAAATTGTACTGATACCTTGTAATTAATCATGGCAAATGGGTCTGGCACGAACGAAAAGGGGGAGGAGAATGTTTTTAATATTTATAATGCGATTTAGGGCAGATTAGGGAATTGTGTACAGAAGGGAGTTTGCCATCGAAGGAGGATTCGCACCCTTTGCTTACAGATTTTTGTAGATAGCTGAGGAAAGCGGCTTACAGCATGTTTTAAAGGCTGTAAATATTTCAAGAGGAAAGTTTAAAAGACTTTTGTTAAAATCAATAGGGGAATTTGCACTTGATAAACTGTCTTAAGGCTTACAACATTATTATTTTACAATCTGCCCCTCATATTTAAAAGGTAAGGTTTATATGTCGACTTCATTTGCTTTGTTATCCCTGTCTTAAACATCAGAGACATTTTTTCTACCCTGAATTTCATTTCATTTGGAATTACTTCCTGCATTAGCAACCAATTCTGACGAACTTGTCAAGGGGAACTTCAAGTTCCGTCCGCACCTTTCACCCCTTATCCCAATCCCTTATCCCAACCTGAATTGTGAAGTTTCCTGCTTTTGACTCTTCTCCGAAAGATTGACGTTCGGGTTTTTCTGCTCTTGACATATTCGATACAATGAATGAATTCCTGAAAATTCGCCTCAGGTTGAATTTTTTGTGTGCTTATTCTGATGAGAGTTTACCCAACCTTTTCTTTATTTAAATCAGTGCTGAAAATGCCAACTGAACACTTTAGTTGCCCAGGAAGTTGAATAAATAGCCCCTGGCAGTCTGTTGGACTAGACCATGGCTATTTAACTAATGAAGGAAAACCTCAAGTCTCAATCTCAGATTTCTTTTGCAGTTGTCACCCACCAAAAAAACGTACAAAAATCATGAAATGTCAAAAAATTGTTTCCCCGCCCAAGGAAAAAAACACAAAATTCTGCGAAAATCAGCATAAAAAGTGTAAAAGGTCGCCGCACAAATATGGCCCTCGGGTCTGGCCAAATAAAATCTATATAAAAAAAACAGGAGAGAAACTTTTACGCATCGCAGCACAAAATGACCCCGGCAAGGAAGTCTTTGCGCAAAGGACACCCAAAAAAAAAAGAACGGAAGAAAAATGATGGAAAGAGGATCTGAAGAGCAAAGTAAGCCGATACACAGACTTTGCCTGTGAAAATATTTCAACTAAAAACTGCCTGAAAACTGAAATGCGAACGAGAAAACTTTTTAATGGATTTTCATGTTGATAAAATTATCACAAAACAGAGGAAAGCGTGATGGAAAAAAGTGAGCACTGACCAAGGCAACTTAAATACTCTTAAAAATGTATAACAAATTTTTATGGTAAAATTGCAGTGAAAAAATGTTTTAAAAAAATATTTATATGCTAAAAAGGTATTCAAACACAGATTGATTTCGAAGGCTGTGGGAGTATGACCAAATTTTATATGGCAATTATTCAATAAAAATATACAAAATGAATAAAAAAAGTTTAAGGGTCAATCAGAAGATTTCGCAATTATTTTGGATTTCATTATTATTCACCTTAGCGATATATTTTATAGCGATTTATCAAATGATTATAACTTTCATGCTATGACACATTTTCTCGAGCTCATAGAAAGTATTTTCCTCAATATTTTATTTTTGTTTTCGCTCGAATTCAAGTTTTGTTTTTGCTGTTTTCTGACAGATTTTCTCGGCTTAGAATGTGAATTTACCTCAAAGTGTTCCCTTTTTCCTCCTCCAAATTCCCTGCCCCATAAACCCATCATTGGGCATTCAATCAGCCTGTCAGCGAGTCAGTGAATCATTCACCGACTGGTGTAGGGAGCAACTTTACTCTCCATTTGGGTGTGAAATTTGAGTAGGCAATTTTAATAATTTAAGTAAATGATCCATCACCGTTACAGTTAATCTATCAACGACAGTCGGAGCATCCGCAGGGGATCTGAGGAGTGCTTTTTTTCCTTAGCTTTCCTTTTTAACAAATTGTCTTGTTCAAAAGTTTTTTCTTTTGCCCACAAAAGAATTCAAAAAAAAAGAAGAACATCGAGTGAGATAAAAAGTGACGGGAAAAATGTTGAGAAATGTTTTTGCTCTGATAAGAGAGAATTTGCTGGCTATTAGTATTTAAAGCGTCAGGTCATTTATATTCATTTCACTGCAAACATTTAATGGGAGGGGGAATGAGGCATTGAGACCAAGTGTTGATGGATAATCGTAATATCCCTGAAGTGGACAAGCCAACAAAAAGCACCAAAGAACAGATAAATGCCTTAAAGAAGAATGTATTTAACTTGCCTGGAAAGAAAACTCGTGTATGTGCAATAAAATAAAATGGGAATTATTAATTAAAAGAAATGTGTTTTGTGTGTGGCATAAAGTCGCTTCATAGATAGACTTTAAATATAACCCGACATTTGACTTACTTGATCTATGGAACGAAAGACAAGGAATTGAAATGAGTCTTTGCTTATCTTAATTAAGTCAATAATTCCAGGGAATTACAAATTATTTTACACGCTTTACTTAACTTATCTCTAGACATCAACAAATCCCTGCCAATTTTAGTTCATTGATAAATAGGTATATCAAACTTGAAAATCAGTAAGCTATGTTGAGATCTAAGGAAACTAAATACGTATTGTAAACTTCATCCTTTGAATGTGGAAGGTAAATTGGTTATTATTCAAATAGATTTCCATTTAACCCTTGACCTAACACTCGTCTTGAATCCGTATTAATTTAATACGTCAATAGATAGATTTCCCCAAACATTTCGTTCAATCAAACCTTGGCATTTATTTCGTTAAGAAGACCCACTTCAATTTTTGATGGCCAAACGTAAGTTTCCGAACCATTTTTGAGTGCTGTTGTTTGGCAGTTCCTTTTCCAATTTTATGCAAATTCCTTGTTGTTGCCGTATTTTACGAGTTTTGGGTTCTTCGTTGTCGTCAAGTGGTAAATCACTTATTTGAATAAGTCAATTTCATTTCATTCCTTTCGTCCCTTTTCCAGGGCCCCACATTAAACATCAATCTTTACGAGACGAGGGATGGGATGAATGGGAGCGGTCTCAGCTGAAAAATAGTGAAAGCCGCTTTAGGGACGAAAATTCTATTAAAATATTTATGCAAATGCAAAAAAGCGAAATCTACGAGGCAGCGACAACTGAAAAGCTCTCGATCTGTTCCCCGCACTTTCACCATTTTTCCGTCTCCTTTTCCACTGCCGCTGCGTAGCTGCGTGAAAAATGTTGAACAAACGATTTTCATAATCGATTTTCATGTCTGCCGCGTCACGGCCTCAATGGCGGTTGACAAGGACGATGGAAAGGAGGGGGGTGGAGAGGAGTGGCTGGGGCGGAACGCTTGTCAACCTTTATCAAAAAAGGGACATACAGGAGTCAAGGGGGCGGGGCTGCCCCAGCCCACACGAAAAGCCAATGGAAAGCGGAGACAAATGCGATGTGCGTCTGTTGACAATATATCAACATGTGGCCAAGGACAGGGACAATCAGGCAAGGAAGTGGCGGGAATATGCAAAGGACCAGCGACTCTCAGCATTTTCCCCAGCTTTTCCTTAAGCTGCACCAATAGCTGGCGGAGAGAAACAGAAAAGGAGATTGAGTCCACTAGTATTTCCTTCTTTGCAGGTCGCCCGAGCGCATCTAATCGATAAGCCAGAATCCGCCTGAAGGCTAAAAAGCGTTAGAGGGAGCTAAGAGGAAAAGCTAAACTCTAGTTTACACTTGGAGTAAAAGTCATAGAAAGAGGCTAATTTTTCCACATCAAGTTTTCATTAAAACGTTGAAACGTTTATTCTTGCCTTATTGAAGCACATGCCTCATATTTAATAAGATAAAAGTTCTAATATGAAATATTTTATCATGTATTAAAATAAGTATTTGTGTGTTCTATATTGGGCATTTAATACTTTTTTTCAAAAATAGTTTAATAAATTAAAACCGGTTCTTAAAATGCCATTGATTATTAATAAATTGAAATATTCCAATTATTTTAATAAAAGAAAATAGTCTTTTATTTTTTCTGTGTGTATTGACTACTAGATATTGTTTTCTAGTCGCTGTTGCCTTTCTCTCCCCAACTTCAACTTCTCAATGGGCTTGTAACCCATTGAGTGGGTGTATCGCATGTGACAATAGTTGTGTGAACTTTACAGGACGAAGATTAAGGACCAAAGAACGAGGGATCCAAGAACCAGGGGACCACGAGGGCAAGGGTGAAGTCAAGTGAGGGGCAGCAGGAACAGGGGCTGGATGGGGAGCAGAGACTGTGAGCCGACTTAAGGCTTAACAAGTGAGTGAGTGCCACCAGTTGGACTTTGCCGTCTGGCACTTGGCGAGTGTTTAAATCATGGCTCTCAGTCTGCTTTCTTCTTGAACTGCAACTGCTGACGGGGCCAAAGGCCTCGGCTGAGTGATGGTTTGTTTTTTCTTTGCCAGGACCGTAAAAACTTTAAAAGATCTTTCATCAACGTTTTCATCGGACATTTGGGAATGCGGTGCACGGCCATGAAACTGGAGTTATTTATGGGATGCTTTGAAACATAAGCCCCAGAAATTAAACGAGAAATTTATCAGGTTTTACTCTTCGGTAGAATAGTAAACATTTCAATTGAACAATCCGTTGCTTTTATTACTTATATTATAATTTTGATTAGGACACAAAATGTTTCCGTAACAAAGCAACTATATATAAATATATGTAAAAGACATATTTGCTAAAGCACACATTGAAATTAATTATAAATATTCTTGAATTTCACTCGCAAATAATTAATAAGAAAACGTTCAAAGTATTTCCATCTTTATATACCCTAAACTTTCCCTGTCCACCGCTAATTACCACAGTCTGAATTTAAAGCAAAAATTTTCCTGTTTATCCTGACAAGGGAGCGAGGCACAACAAGGAAAAACTGCGGCCACACAGTAGGAGGCATTTTCATAGAATGTGTATTGCATAATGAAACGCTGATAAATTAAACAGATTTGTTAGACGCCATCTCGCCTGTCGCCTTCGGCGATTTCCATCAGCCAGCCAGCCAGCCAGCCTTCATTTGGAGACCACCCACCAAAGTGTTGCCTCCCAGCCGACCCCTAATCCTTCTTGATTTCAGCTTAAGAAACCCACAGGACAGGATGGGGATCCTTGTTAAGCTCCGACCACATGCCGCGCGGGTGATGGCGATATTGGCTGGCGGTTTCAGTGGTTCCGGATGGGTGGTTCCGTGGGTTTGCCTGCAGCTAAGCTGATTGCGTTTCGTCAAAATTGTGATGTACGTTCGCGTGTATCGATTTGCACAAAGGCGACCCTTTGAAGCGATATCCTTGCCCTAACTCCTCCTGTGGTTTCCCCACCTTAAAGCCAAATGAAAGTGTATGATATTTCATTTAATTAAATCCCTTTTGATGTTGGTTGCGAGAGGCCGTGGCATGAAAAGCAAAGCTTTGCTCATATTAATTAAGTCTCCGATTCAATTAGTGGGACCTGTTAAGGATATGCGTGAAGTGGATATTCCTTCGGTTGACTGTAATTACTCTAAGCACTTAATGAAAGTGAGGCGGTTAAATGTTAAAGTAAATCGCATTTGCCAACACTTTTTGTGCCCTACTGTACCCAATACGTATTTCTTTATTCATCTCACATTTGTCATTCATAATTTAACTACGGAACGGCGGCAGAAAGTTAGGCAAATAATAAAAACAGCAAAACAATCAGAGAAATGCAAACTGAAGGAAAAATGGAGAAACAAAAAATGTTGGTCACGTAACCTCCTTGTTTGCCAACTCCCACGAAACCCAGCAAGTTCGCTTCTCTGATTAAAAAGTTGAGCACAAGAATATTTTTGCATTATAGGCGAAAAGATCCTCGGCAAGGAGTTGCACTCGCCTTTTGGGGTAATTTATAAAGCAGACCACACAAACACTCGACGCGAAAACTCGACTCTCGACACGAATCTCCCCATCCACCCCCCTCCCCCTCTCCTCACAATCTTTTCAGTTTTCAGTGCTCTCCTCTTTTCTCAGTGTTCTCCTTAAAATTTTACGCGCCTTGACTGCTAAAGTGGGCGCTGGGGCGGAGGGGGCGTGGCAGGACCTTCTCTCTTTTTTGGTCTTTGTCACAGTCAGGGACAACGACGTCTGCGTCTTTTGCATGTGGGGTAGTACCCCTGCCCCACAGAAGAAGGCTAGAATTGAAGACCGTGAGGGGATGGCATTGTTAACAGCCAGACTTGAATTACAAATTCAGCACAATGTCCTTTTGTCATTTATGCATTTCGCTGTATAAATTAAGCACAATGAATAGAAACGGCCGCAGGAGCTCTGAGCTTGTTTTTTTGTTCCACCAGATAAAAGTAGAGGTAAAAGCGGTGGCTGGAGATTAATAAGCCTCGACTTGTGGTTTAGCATGCCCACATGAAAGTAACTTAAGATCCGCTGGCGAGATTGGCAAAAAGCACAACACATGGTATCTAAGCTTAAATCGGTAGCACGACTTTAGGTTGCCATGAACCTAAAATAGGAGGCAAAAGTTTAAAAGGGTGCCCCATTGTTAGCTAATATGGGAGTTCATAAACTTGATTCATATCGAAAGATTACAGTTTGAATGTGGGTTACTCTGTTTTAAAAATGTTGTTTCCATTGTCTAAGCGAATGTAATTGCAGAAGGTTTGCAACATTTTTAGAATTTCCTAAATGGTCCCAAAAAAAATGTTCTTAAGTTAAGATTTCGTTTTGCAAAGATCTTAATTAAACAGCATCATTTATTTAAATTTCTGGAAAAATTATTTGCCACCAAATAAGTTCGAGTTTAAATAATTTAAGTTATGAGAATAAATGTTATACTTTCAAATGACCCTGAAACTAGATCGCCTTATAAAATCTTTGACAGTAAAGTTTAAGTAATGGAAGTGTGGGCGTATTTAATTTAAAATCATATCGCTTTAGAATTTTTATAAATAAATAGTTAAATAATGGATTACTATTATTTGGAGAATAGTAATTTAAAAAGGTTTGTCAAACAATTTTTACTTTCTTTACCCATTCTGCCAACAAAATTATTATAATATATAATATAATACCTTATAATTCCTTAACAAAATTATTATTATACTTTCTTCTTTTGTTTAAAAACCTTTTAGTAATGAATTGCAATTCTGTATTTTCCAGGTGGCAGTGGCAGCGGCGGAGGTGGTGGCGGCGGAGGAGGCGGCGGCGGCGGCGGTGGGAGTGGCAGCTCGTCGGACGTATCGAGGGACCACTGCAACAAGACGGTGGACATTTTCGAGGACATCAGCTCGCCGGAGGTCAGCAACCAGAACGTGGGCCGCCCGCTGACCTGCTGGTACCGCTTCAGGACGCTGAAGGGGGCGCCGCGCGACTTTGTGCTGCGCCTGCGGTTCAAGAAGTTCAAAGTGGGTCAGCTGCTCAATGCCACCCACTGCGAGGGCGGCTATTTGCAGGTGGGTGTGGCCAGTGGCCAGCTGTTGATTTATCTCCCTCCCCCCACTTCATGTTGAAGCTAATTTATATCGCCGAATAAGCGATGACATATGCGACACACACACGAATTGAGTTTTGCCTGCTCCCATTGTTGCAGATTGTTGATGGCAACGCCAAGACGGATGTCTCGAATCGCAGGGAGCCCGGAATGTTTTGCGGAGAGGCGGAACAGCCGCAGACATTCATCAGCGAGACCAGCTACGTGAAGGTCCTCTTCCACACGGACAACTTTACGGATCAGGTGAGGCTTCCCGGACACTTTCTTTCCTTTTAACTTGTCATCTCAGGCGGGATCTCGGTGGGACTTTTCATTTTTGTGCCCCAGCTAGGAGAGAATTCCAATTACTGCCGGAGCAACAAAGCCAGGCATCCTTGAAGTCCTGCCGTCTGTTGTCTTCTGTCGCCAGAGTCTTGCCACTTACACTAATAAACAAAAGTCCCCTTGTCCTGGTTCCTTGCATATTTCTAGGGCCCTAGATATATATCTGCACGGAGAAAAAACCCCTTCACATTTATTATACATATGTAATTAGGAAAAGAAAATAATACTTTCTGTTATAAAATATTTTTTTTGTAGAAATTTAGTGAGTTAGACTGGTTATCTAGAATAGGAAATAAAATATCTATAAAAGGAAACAAAAAATGGGTCAAGAAAAAAGAAATCTAGTGAGTTGATTACAAACCTTTCTTAAATTAACTACCTTGCTTTCTTGAAATGAAATGTAATTTTTGTTTTAAAAAGTTAAGGGGCTTACACAATATTTTGTAGAAGCTTAAATTGGTATATATAGAATAAATTCAGCTTGCTAGTTGCAATGTTTCAAGTACCTGCCATGATATCGCCCAGTGTGCGTATATAAATGTCTGTATATTTATATTTATCACATAATTTAAGGAAAATATTACAGCACAGCAGTCTTGGCAGCCTGTCTTCGCTCTTTTCACTCCTGCGTGCCCCAAACACCGCCCCCTTCCCCCCCCTGCCTGCCCGCTTTCCCCGGGGCAGCCCTATTTTGCTCCCTGTTGGCTTGGATGCTGCCATGTCCTGACCCATGTTGCTCTATCTGCTCGGCTGCATCTATGCAACTCACTTTCGCACTTAGCGAGAGTTATACACACAGATACTCCGGCTGGTGGGGCAGTGTGTGTGTGCTTTATTTTTTCTATTTTCCCCATATTTATTTTCCCCTTTTTTGTATTTTTGCATGCATTATTCAGGAGTGGGTCGAGCGTCTATGGCGTGGGTGGACTGCACCGTCGTCTGGCCTCCGTCTGTCGGCGTGTCCTGTCTCCTGCATCCTTTTTGGCTGGCTGGCGCCGTCAGTCTCCTTCTGATGATATATATACACACAGCAGATTATATATATAGACGCATATCTATGTGAATTTTCAGTTCACAACTTGAATTCTATTTAGCTTTGCCCCCGTTCGCTTTTCGTTGCTATTTTCCCTCTGATTTTTCTCACTAATTTTTGTTTTTCTTTCTTGTCAACTGCTTGGCTGCTGTGTTTTTGATGCGGTATTTGCATTTATAAAATGAAAGATAACTTCTTTATGTCACATAAAGAATTTCAATATTTATAATGAAGATTTTTTTGCGACAGCGGAAGGAAGACGCTTGAAAAATGCATGCCTTGCAAATGGTAACAGATGGATGGAAATTATCCCCAAAAGAAATAAGACAATAAAGCGTGTTGTAAAATGGGAATGTAGCAGAGAAGAAAATTGATGAACTTTATTTAAGGATAATAGATTTAAAGTATTTGAAGTAACTCTAATGTAGAGTACAACCCAGATTTTTCGTGTGATCTATTCTTTGGCCATATTTACCTTAAGATCGGTTCAGCTTTAAAAATATCTAGAGAGCAATCCAGATGGGATTTGCACATGCCAATCGCCAATCCATTTTCCAATATCCTCCGCACAATCATAATGATATAACCTTCAAAATCACGTCCTCTGTGTGTCCATAACTCTATTCAAGCCTTCCTGTTTCATTCAATCCCAAAGCCAAATAGTTATCCCCGATCCCTCTTTCCGCAGTGCGTAGTCAATGCAGGCGATTGGCTTTATGGCCCGGCTTACAACAAGTTGCAGGGATGTGCAAACACAAACAACCGACTAAAGCCATGAATGAGTGCTCCGAGCTCCGGAGCAGACAAGCTTGAGGGGGCGGCCGGGGGGAGGAGGTCCTCCGGCAGGACACCCTCCAGAGTGTGTCTTATGCACACCTTAATGGAGTCATAAATATTTATGAAAACTCTCCAAGCTCGCTGGAAGTTGCAAGTTGAAAGTTGGCGGATGCTGCGCTTTGTATTCTTTTTTCTTTTTTTTTTTTTTGGTTTTTGTTTTTCGCCAAGCAGACGGGAACTTTTTGCCACTTATTCGGCGCGAGTGCGTCGGATCGGCGGGTCAGGGGTCAGGGGGCTTCCCTTTCAGTAATAAATAAAAATAAGCGACAGCTCTGGCAATGTAATAACACGATTTAATGAGGGACAGCATCGCCCAGCGGCGGCAGAGGAAACGAAATAATTTCGCATTCGCATTAACATAAATTCCATGCGAAATAAATCAAAAATAATTTCACAAAAACGGGACGCCAAAGAGCAGGCGGCAACAAATCAGTTTGAAATTTTAATTTATTCGAGCGCAAATTTGTCAGGACATTAACGGTAGGACGACCGGGGACTTCAACTCCAATGTCATAATTATTATCGTCATCATCATACGAACCGGGGTCAACGGAGCCTCACTTTGCAAAAAATTATGTACGTTCCAAATCTACACAGAGAGAAGTTCAAATTTTATGAATAGCATTAGTTATTTATCAGTTCTTGTTTTTCATTTTTAATAATATTAGCGACAATAAGGAATAACGTTTAATTTTAAAAGCCGAAAAGTGGGTTTATAAAGCTAAAATCAATAAAGTTTATTTTTTCATGTTCCACTTTCGAAAATATTAAAAGCACTGTAATTTTGCACAGAGAGAGCTTAACATTATAAATTAGCATTTGTTTTTAATCATTACAAATTTGTAATACAATTGTATTGATATATAGATCTTAAAAATATTTAGAGGATGAATTTGAATATTTTAATAAACGTTTTCTCCTTCTTATGATAATTTTAAGAGTGTGATTTAATCTTAGACAACGTACAAAAATAACTTAACTATTAAATAGCTATAAAATGTATAGCTATTTACTGTATAGCTATTTAAATGTATAGCTATTTAATAGTTAAGCGAAACAAAAGATTAAAACTTTAAATTTTTTATTACCATATCGACAAGAATACTGTCCTAAATAATTATGTAAATGTTTATGTAGGATAATTCGAGTAAAAGTCTTAACCATTTCATATTAGACACTCTTCAATAACAACTCCGTTAATATTTTCTCTCCGTGTAAGCCCCAATATATCCGTATCTATAGATTCGAGCAGAGAGCTGCAGCTATGGGAGATATTTTTGGGGTGGCAGAGCGGATAGGTATCCACGTGAGCAGCATCTGGATAAATCGAAACGAGCCTGCGTCTGCCATTGTTCACATCGTTAAGTGGCGCTAACGTCATTGACGCCGGTAACGCATTTAATATTGACATGTGCATTACGTCCCTCCTGTGCTTCCACCCCCTTCCCCTGCCCCTTCCCCTCCCCAGGCCTCTACCCACCAAACCAATTCCGTTCCCCTGGCTCAATGCCCCGGAAATACACCCGATGGAAAATGGCCAACGAGGTTTATGTGGCCATCAAGGCCGGTGGAGCGATTTGGGAACGGGGTGAATTGATAACCATGACGTTGACTTTGCGGCAGGTGGAAATCGGGGGGCGAATAAGGAAAGCGCTTTTGCGGCTGTCTGTCGATAATTTCGACTTCGATATCCGTAATTGAAATGAATGTTTTTTTTGGCCATGGCGCAGCATGAATTCGATAAGCAGGCAAATCGAATCAAAGCTCACAAATTGGCAATAATCATTGCTTTTGTTAGGCCTATTCGATTGGTAAATAATGCAGAACAAATTGCATTTGACAGTTTGAAATGTTATTGAGTGAAATAAACACTAGTTGGAAATCGTGAAATTTTGACGTTGTTAATACATTGCTCATTTCATTTTGTCATCAATTTCAGTCCAAAATTGGTAATTAAGAAAAATAAATTTTAAGAATTGTTAGCAAAAGTCTTACACTATTATATAAATGTAGAAGATAATTAACAATAATAAAATGTAGTAGATAATAACAAGAATTTAAGTTAATTAATTAAAGTAAAGCCCTTCATAAAATAGCCACCTTGAATTATTTTAAAGCATTACTATATTGAAATGTATACTTTTCAGGCATCTTGGTTCGTTAGCCTTTTGTAACCCCTATATTTTTTTCCCGTTCTACCTTCATTTCTTTTTGCCATTTGCAGCTGGGCGTACGGATGCGGTCTGAGGTGAAGGGGGCGTGGCTGCTGCCTACGTCACTGCAGCACGTCATTAGCGCTGATGAGGCAACCGTTGCAAGGGAACAACAGGCAAACAGGATGGCAGAGGCTCAGGGAAAACTCACAGTCTTGTGTGGGCGTTTGTGGCTGGTAGGGCAAATGACATTGCACATTTCCATGTGGCAGGCCATGGAATGAAAGGCGGATGGAAAAGGGGGCGGGGCAGGGGCAGGGGCAGGGGCCAGAACGAAACACGCAATTGTCTGACGTCGAGCCGAGCAGGGGGGAAATTGACAAAATTCATCAGCAACAATGGCGGGCGGTACGAGGCAAAGGGGTTCACACTGCGTATACGTGATTTTCTGCCATTGTCCACTCATCCCGCACTTTTCTCTATCTACCCGTTGCAGACCTACTTCACATTCGATTCACGCGCCGAACAACAAACCGAAGTCTATCTGCGATATGGCCAACATCCGGAATTATATCCAAATCGTCGCGGCGAAGTTGTCCAAGGGTGAGTAAATGGCTTACCGAAAACGGGTAATCGAATGGGTTTCCAAAGAGGTTTTTTTTTTTGTTGCTTTTGGGGGCTTTTGGGATTTCGTTCTTTTATAACCCGAGCGTTAATTCAATTTTATTACAGAAATATTGAGCTAAGGGGGCATATTTTTGACGGGCCACTTCAGACGCGGTCCTTGTCTTCGATTCGCTGGCACATTTCATAATCATATACGAGTCAGAAAACAGCGGAGAAAATCCGGCAACAGAAGGTCGCATTAAATTGAATTACTTGTGCTTTCTGCACTGCGGCAAACATAAAATTCGCGAGAGGGGAAGCGAGGGGAATGTACGCCTGAAGGATGGCTGAAAAAGTCGGCAATTGAAACCGAAGAGAAGAATTCATTTCGTTGGGCACCTCCCACCAGAAACCCTGACAAAAATAAAACTTTGCAGACATTAAATTTTATTTGATTCTCTTTTTGGAGTTTGCGTTTTTTCTTTGGCTCTGTCAGTCTAACTTTTATCTTAATAAAATAAGTTGCAAGTTTTAAGCAAAGATTTGGCTGCAAGTAACGAAGCGGGGCGGAATATGCTAGATTTACTCGGATGATATTTGTGGATATGCATACAGATGGTTGGGAAAGAAAAAGTCTGCGAATATAAAGTTTCCAAGTAGGCTTTTTGCTCAAATAAATTGCAGCGGCAGATAATACTTGAGAAGTGAACGAAACTCAGCGAGCAATAAAATAGTTAAAACTGTTTTTGAATTATTTTATAATTATTTCTTTTCTAAAAGGTTATATGAGGTTACACATTTTCTTTACAGAATGTAGCTATATTCAAAAAAATAAAGTCTTTATTTAAATCTGTTAAATTGCTGATTGCACTCAAAAAATGAAACTTGAAAATAATTTAATGGAATGACAAGCAACCAACTCTTGAAAATTAACAAAATATTTATCGAGGGTTGAATGGTAGTTGTTAAAATCTTTTTAAATGCGTCTCAAAAATGTAAATTACCACTAGAGTTTATTGAATTGCCTTATTTTTGTAGGGCTCTTACTCGCATTTAAACCAATTCAATCGCCAATGTTTTTCTACTTTTAATGGCATCAGGAGCCAGCTCTTTAAGATCCTATCAAATACGACCACTGGGACCTCCCACTTTGGGTTTGGTGGAATTCCCGCTTCCTATCACCCACATGGCCAATATGATTTTTATGCTAATTTTGCGGTCACGCGCGCATCGACACCAAAGCCAAAACGCAAACGCAATTGAGGAACCAAACCAAACCAAAGCAAATTGCCAAAGACAAAGAGTCGAGGGATAGGGAAAAAAAGGACGGGATTGGGAGGAAAAAGGAATAAAAATGGTAATCATATTTATGCTAGCCTCGCCTTTGAATGATTTTCCGTTTGTTTTACTTAAACAAATTGAAAATTATACGCACCAAGCCCAGAAGGAATGAACATTTTACACAATCTTTTGTTGTAATTTAACAACAATTTTACAAGCTCGAAAAAAAACGCACACTTGAAGGAGAGAAATGGGAAGCGTGGAGTGGAGCGGGAATTTCCAAATCAGTGAACACAATTTTCTGGCTTCCTTGACGCAGTTAAAGGACTCTGGGCAGACGAACCCGAAAAGTTCTATGGATCATTTAGGATGCCTGCTGGGGTAAACATTTGTCGGGGTCTGAGTGTTATAACCAATTTGAAACAAATTAAATTAAATATTTCCATGCCTGTAATTCAATGATTTCATCAATATATATATCTTTCGCCATCAGATCCTATTGCGAACGGGAGTATCGGGATTGTCGCCTGCAGACCTGCTATGTTCAATCCCCGGCGTATCCTGGCCTTTATCCTCGGGCCCTGAATTGTCGCTATAAGTTGCACACCCGCCAGCCGTACATTAAATTGTATCTGCAGAATGAACAGTTTGCTGTGGATGGACAAAGGTAATTTGGTTACTAAATACACTCAATGTAACACATATAAGCGCCAATGCTAATTCAATAATCGTTTTTTATCGCTTATAATTATGATATGATTTTGTGTTTATGCTAATTTAGTTTAAAGCCTAAAATGTTACAATCAGTTTAGCATTAGATTGATTGAAATAGAATCATGAAAAAACAACCTGAATGACAAAGGTATAATTTAAATTGTGTCCAAGCTTTTTGCCTTTCCATCAAAACACGGCTATTACTGAAAATTATAAAGCAATCAGCTAAAGTTTAAAAAGTCTATTTTATTTATGCAAATTTATTTCACCTCAATTTATTCTCGCTGTTTTTTTGTGCAAGAAATTAGTGTTAAATGCAACACCCTGTAATTTGTCATTTTGGCACGGCGATTGCACAATCCACACAATTCAACGACATTTGGCCCAAAAACTTTGTTGTTGCCACCGGTCGTATTGTTGTAATGCATTTGGCATGCTGACAATGACAATTTGACAGAGCGTTCGTCGCAAAAATTGGCACCAATTTGCTGGAAAACGTTGGCGACATGTCCTCGGCTTCCATTCGCCGTATCTGTATGCGTCACTCTCTGAATCCGATTCAGAATCAGAACCTGCTCTGCGAAAATTGGCTAAAGGATTACGTTTTGAGTGAGGTTGCCCTCGATTGTGATGAAAAAGGGAGGAGAAAATGCTTGCAGTCATGGCTGTCTTGTATTATTAATGCCAAAATGATGAAATTGTATGGCAGGAGGAGCGATTTCAACTCGAGTGCATCTATCTCACGACTGCTTAAATTTTTAGATTCTTTGTTGGACTCTAGAGTGGTATTTGGTGAAAAGGAAAAAAAAGAATATTAGGAATATACCTTAAAGGCAAAAACAGTACTTATATCTAATAAAAGTGATGAATTTAATCAATACTACTATATATTGGCAAAATTGAACATCAAAAGTTACATCCAAGAATAACAAAATCACTTTAAAACCCTTATGATTGAAAACTCCCCAAAAAAATAAAAATAAAAACTTATCTCGAATTAATAATATTTTTTTAAATTGATTTCTTTAACTTCCTGTCGTTTCTGAAGGTTTAATTTTGTTTCAGGATTTATGCTTTCGTAAATTATAAAAATAGATTAACGTTTATCTTGTTTTTTTTTTAAATAAAACTCTTACCGGATGTTGAGAAATGGTTTGTCTTTAGTAGTTTTCCTACAGAACTGTTCTTTGAAAACTTATATACTGCAGAAACATCCAACTTCGAACGCAATGTAACGACTCGAGAATTCTCCTTTGGCCATTTAAGCAAACTCATTTGCAGGCCCACCTGCAAACCTTTTTGGCTTAAATCAGAACTTTAATATATAATGACCACCCAGGCCTTTTTCCAAGTGGGCATAAATACCCACTGCTGCCTTGCCGCGACAAATACAATTTACATTTGCTTAACCGAAATGACCTTTCACAAAATATTTGCTTTATCATGAGCTCGGGGTAATGAGGGAGGGTCAAAGCTCCTTACTCGACCTCGTCCCGATGGGGATTTTATGGTTGGGTGGGAAAAACCTTCAGCTTTTAACACTTTGCACATTCCCAGCACCAAATGGCCGGCAGAAGTGGTCGAGTATCTTTAAGCTTGTTTGATGTGCAAATTCTGGAGTCAGCACATTTCCCCTGGACCGTCGATTCCGAGTCTCCAGCCCAGCACGTGCACATCAGGCAACAGCAAGTCGGAATTAGATAAGCAACATTCAATTTATTTTTATAGATTCAATTTGAATATTTACCTTTTGAAAAGTCCAATGGCAGGGACACTAGAAGGCGAAGACGACAGCCGCATGTCAAAGTTGCCAACTTTGAGTTAGGTTCGCAACTGAGTAAAGAGAAGGGGGTGAAAAGTGGAGAAAACCCGGGGTACAATCCCCCTAAAGTGTGTATTAATTTGCAAGTCTAAGTTACTTTTGGGCTGCAGGAAGGGATTAGACAAACATACCTTTGCCAAGGACCTAATCATGGAGGCAAGTTTGCACTCCAAATACTTTTCCTTAAAAGAGTAAGTGTATTTTCTGCTGATGCATATTTTTTTTAAATGGTGTTTACTTGGGACTAAATAGACAAAAACCTAATTTCTTAAGAAACTTTATAAGCTAAGAAAATATATCACATTGTTTCATGTTTTTCATCAATTTTAGTATCAAATATAGATGATAATAAATATCTTACCCAGATCTAGAAGTTAAAAATATACAGTTTCAATATCCATTATCAAATATTGGAATTCAGCAGGCATACACCTCACTACATCTAAACAATCAACATAATCCGCCTAAGCCTGGTATAAACCTGCCATAAATCCAGTTCATAAAACACGACCTGTTCGGCAGTTCCATTTACAGATCCAAATTGGATGCCAAGTCAGCAGAAAGTTCCCTCTCGTGCTGCCGCTATTTTATAAATCACTTCAGTTTATTGCACAGCTCCTTTGGCTGTCAAAAAATACAACCCACAACAACATTCCTAATTTCTTTGCGCTATACCAAAAATATTTCTGCCATCACAGCAGAAAAATTCAGTCGGCAAAACTTCGACGGCCGGATGCCAAACAAATGCAAAAGTCATCGAGTAAAAAAGTTTTTTAATATGCCAAAATTATTACCAGTCAGTTGATGTTTTTTTCGCTCCGCCTTTCTTTCCTCTTTTTTGATATGTGTGCTGTGTTTGCGGAGGGGGAAAAAAAAAGTTTTACCACCCAGACTAAACAGTCATTTTCTCTGTCCCCTTCTTTGTAATCAACTTTCTGGCCAACAACGCATTTATTATCAATAAGTTGGATTAGCTCTTTGCAGACTCGAAGAAAAACTTGCTGACAAAGTGATTAAATTGACTGAAACGAACCGACTAGCTAATAGAAATCTATCTATCTGCTCCGTATAGATGGATATAGATACAGAAGTTGGTCAAAAGTTTGTTTCCCAACTTTCTAGCGAATGGTCAAAAAAAACAAAAAGGGAAAGGAATGCAGGGGAAAGCAGAAAGGCTCGATCTCGATGGAACTGTCAATTAAATTGCTATTTTTGTTTCACTTGCCAAATCACATTCAACTGCCTTTGGCTTTGACTCACTGGCTCGGTCTCTATTTGATTAAAGTTCAGCTGGTAATTGCCAAAGTTGGCTTTCAATTAGAAAGTTCACACACACACACACACATAGCGAGCCAGGTGAGAGGCATTTCATTTGCCTTTTGAACTGGCCACCAATCAGTCTGCTCCGCCAGAGGGAAGTAAAATTTTGAATCGAATGGGACGACCAGCGCCTCGATGGAATCCCACGGACATCCCCGTCATCGTGGCCATCATCAATGGCCGGGCACAAAGGTCACTTTGTCTGGGCCCGGTGCCCCAAACCCCGGAGTCGAGGTTATGGACCATTCGGCCAGACGGCCAGCAAAAAATTAAAAGCATCCTCGACTCGCCGTCTGACGCAAGAAATTAGAAAAGGCTTCAAAACAGACGCTTTAGATTTTCCGTTGCCTTTTTTCTACATTTTCTGTGTGAACTTTGTTTTTTTTTGCCCAGTTTCCTCGGGCTGGCAAAGTGCAAATGAATGTCAAGACCATGGGCGTCGGGGGCTCAAGTTTATTCAAGTCCATTTAAAAGGCATTTAGACAGAATGGGAAGTCAACTAATCCCTCTAAGTAAGCTACGAAATGCTTACCTTTTGTTTAAGTTTCAAGCAGAGTTTTGAAAAGGAAAAAAATAAAACGCACATTCAGTAGACAATTGAATAACAGATTGATGACACGTAAAATAATATTTGAATATTTAAATGATATATTTAATTAAAAAAAGTGCCGTGATTTATATATCTTTTTTAATTAATTAATATCAATCATTTTGAGACATTTATTCAGCAGATAATGTTATAAACATGTTTTTAAACTATAAAAATAAAACGTTTGGATATATTCGCCCATAAAAATCAGTTAACGCCACAGATTTTTTCACTGATATCCCCCTTTTTTTACCCCGCCCCTGTTTCACCAACATTTTTTCACGGATTTCCGCCAGGCACTAAAAGCATCAGCACTCAGTCAGTTATTCAATTGCCAGCCTTACTCTTTATTCCTGTTGGTTTTTGCCTTTTATTTTCTTCGTATTTGTGGAACGTGAGTTTTTTAATTGTTCAGTTTTTCACCATGTTTTTTTATTGAACCGTCGGCGACGGATAAATTAAATTTCCCCTTTCAACGCTTCCATAAATGTAACAAAGAAGGCAGTAATCAAAGTGACTGGCGCCATTAATGTTGTTCGCATTGCAGATGTGAGAACGTGATGACCTGCCCGATCAGGCCGATTGGATCTGGTAATGAGCACTGCCCCTTCGATTGGCTGGCGGTCTACGATGGCCGCGATGAGCACTCCCCGCTGATAGGGAAGTTCTGCGGCCTGGGCAAGTTTCCATTTAGCATTATTGGTGAGTACTGCAGTCCATAGACCATAGAGGCCCACCCAGTCCATCTTAACCATTTGCATATCCGCCAGGCACCTCGCAATACATGTATGTGGAGTTTGTGACGTCGCCGGCGGGTCCGCTGCTCAATACGGGCTTCCATTTCAACGTTGGCAACTGGCCAGGACATGTGGAGACGGCTGGGATCAAGCACGGCGTCTGCGACTGGCTACTGAGCTCCGACTCGCTGAAGGACAGTAGCGCCAGCGAGGGCATCTTCCTCAGCATCGCCCACTGGTATCCGCCGAATACGTCCTGCAGCTACCACATCAAAGGACATGTCGGCGAAATTGTGCGCCTTTATTTCCCCAGGTAGGCATTACGAATTCCATGCATTTCATTGACGTCGAATGTGTGCCGTACTAGCAGTGGCAGAAAATCCCTGTCTTCGCTGCGATGGGCTCTAATTCTGAAGTGAAACCAAGATCTATGAAAAAATTATGGTTTCGTTAAAAAAATTAGTAAAAAAAACTCAATATAACGTTTGTGGAAAGTGGCTTATAGCCAGTGTAAAAGTATATTTTTAATTCCAATTTGAAATCTATCTCTTTAATTTGATTTCACTTTTAGCAAAACAGGAAACTAAACATTTTGTTTTTATTCTTAAGACAGACTTAAGTCTTAAAAAAAAAGTTATAATTGTTGTTGTTAATCTATATTTTTAAATACAATTTAAGATCTAACTTCTTACCATGATCCTGATACTTTTATTATGGACTCACGCAAACACTTTTAGTAAAATAGAAAGATAAAATTGGTAAAAAAAAGTATAGGATGTAATCAATAATAATAATATAATATAAAATAATAATAGTATTTTTGAGTGAAATAGTATCGCTCATAAAATAATTATAATAAAAATCAAAAAGAATCATTTGAAATCGTGATTATTGCGTACTTGTAAAGATTATTCAAGATATTTTGCGTCCATTACAAATGCATGATTTTTATACCCTTGCAGAGGGTATTATAATTTTGGTCAAAAGTGTGCAACGCAGTGAAGGAGACATCTCCGACCCTATAAAGTATATATATTCTTGATCAGGATCACCTCCTGAGTTGATATAGCCATGTCCGTCTGTCCGTCTGTCTGTCCGTCTGTCTGTCCGTCTGTCTGTCCGTCTGTCTGTCCGTCTGTCTGTTTCTACGCAAACTAGTCTCTCAGTTTTAAAGCTATCGAACTGAAACTTTGCACACACCCTTATTTCCTTTGCACGCAGTATATAAGTCGGAACGGACGGGATCGGCCGACTATATCCTATAGCTGCCATATAACTGATTGATAGGAAATGCCATAACTTTGGTGTTTGTAAAGTTAGGAAGCTGGGACTTCCTATGGGTTTTATATTTGGCCAATCAATCCGACCTACCAAATTTCATAAGGATCGGCCGACTATATCCTATAGCTGCCATATAACTGAACGATTGGAAATGCCATAACTTTGGTGTTTTTAAAGTAAGAAAGTTGTGATTTTTTATGAGTATTAAGAATGCATCATATGAATAATTTTGGAGAATATAATTTACAGAGTATTCTGCAAGGGTATATCAACTTCGGCTTCGCCCGAAGTTAGCTTTCCTTTCTTGTTTAAAGTTTATTTTGATTTCAACTCTTGAAACTTACTCGTATACACGATTTCCCATAATCTATGTAATGTAATATGTTTCCGTAGCTTTCTTAACTAGCCTTTGTGCTGGTACCAAACAACATATTTGATTTATACATTTAAAACTTTCATTTTCTCGTAGACAGACATTTTTGATTCTAAGTGTCCAGATCGTGGTCACCACTGCAAAATAAAGTTTTAAATAAAGTTTTACTTTTAATCAAAAATCAAATAAGTTTCAAGTTCCTTTTTAAATTATCCTGTCTGCGAAAACATTCCCCACCTCGACTCAAGATCGGGGTCACCACTTGCCATTTTGCATTTGCAAGTTTTTCCATTAAAATTTCCATTTTTGAACCAGTTATCCCGACAAGGACTATCCAAGTTGATCCCTCTCCACAGTCCAAAATCCGATGGACGGCCTTTTCACTACAAGTGCAAAGTTTTGCGGCTATGTGGGCGGTTTGCACTTGCTCCTTTGGACTTCATCCCTTCTTTTCCTGGGACAATCCTCGGGCTTTCCTCATTGCGTTCTATGCTGTAAGCGTATTTTAATGAAATTTTCCGCAAAGATTTATGTGACATTTTAATTTAACGTGTCGAGTTGGAGTTGTTCTTTGTGTGCATACCCCTTACATAAATCCAAATATACATATATATTTTTACTTTGTCGCTGTTGTCGGCATTGTTTGTGTCTGGAATGCTGGAGAAGTGTCTGAACTTTTTGGCCAAGTGTCGCATTGATTGTGCATTTCATTTTGAGTATTTTCCGCAGCATTTCCCCCATGCGCTGTGAAATATTTTATTGTGCTGCGGTTTTTGGCTTTGCATGTCGCAACGAGTGGTAAAGACTATGGCGAAGTTTTCCAGCTCACCGACACTTTTAAAACCCATCAATGGTTGCGAGCAAAACAGGATAAAGTTGAAGGTTTTAAAACTGAATTTGTAAAATGGATGATGCAGACATAATTAAGGGACTTAAGTTCCTGGTAAATGATTTAATGTAATCTTTTAAAATGCTTTAAAAGCTACTTGAATTAGAATTTAGAATTTAGGGAAAATAAATTATGTTCTTTTTTAAGAATACTCCTTTAAAATATTTGCAAGAAAAAAAATTTTAATTAAAACTGTCTTCTTCTTTAAAAACTATTTAGAAGAAATGTTAAACACAGGGAGTTCCACGTTCGTCTGTTCTTTATTTTAAAGAAACATTCATTTAAAAGATGCTATATTGTCTAACATCCCATAAACTGATCTTCGTTTGCTTGTGAGGATTAACATTTAACTGTCTTTTTTATCGCAATGCCGTGTAATTCTCTTTTTCAAATCACATCCTGTTATGCCCTTTTCTTTCTGTAATCTCAAGTCTGCCATTTGCACAAGTTCGCTTCGAATAATCCAGCTGCAATTGCAATGATTCTGGAGCATCTCCTCCGCCTGAAGAACCCAAACAACCGCTTGATGTTGCAGCTCTGTAATTTATGCAGAAATTGTTACAGAACATTGCCAAGTTTTTGCTGGGAACGGCCAAAGAAAACTATGTGTACAGGGCAAACATCACAACAGCACATGGGGAAGATGAAAAGATCGGGCGTGAGGTGCGGAGAACGGGGGTTTAAAATATCAAGCAAGTTTTTGCCAAAAGATAAATATTTATGTCCACCTACAGAACCTACAGAACGAGCAGGACCCGGAGAAGTTCTAGTAAGCATCGCAAACCCATTGTTGGTGGATAACAGGGCAGAAGGAAAAGTGGGTGGGATGGGTGCTGGAAAAGTTGTGCGCACGTTTACACCGATTGCCATTAAGAGTTCAGAAGTGGGCAACATGATTGCGTGATTACAGTGCACAAAATGCAACCGAACAGGGTAAGCAATCGAAAGAGAGACGATAAGCTGGGCGAAAGAGATGGCCAGAGGTACGTGGGTTTTGTTTCTTTTTTTGGGGAAAAGTTCAAAGTACACGAAAAATGCAATGGGAAACTGCGTTCGGCACACGCCCACAACATTTTTCCTGCTTTTCTGGCCAAGTTTTAGTCCTTGTGGTTGTTGTTATTGCTATTGCCATTGTTGTTGTGGTTATTTTGGGTTGTTCCTGCGTTTGTTGTTTCTGCCAACTTCACTCAAGTTGCAGCCTGCAAAGCAACAAATACAGAGGCAAAACGAAAGCAGGACTATAAAGAACTATAAAGATCGAAGCTGAGAATACCCTTTCAGAAACCTTGAATCTATGATACCCATCATACTTGAATAATATGTTATATTAAATTATAATGCTTATGAAACGTGTTCCTTATAAAGCTAACTTAAAGATATCAGCTTGTCAATCTTATATAACCTAAATTTGGAAAATTATTATTTTTAGGGGTACTTTTAAAATGAAGGCATTGCATCTTAATTAATAAAAGAAAATATATCAAAATTAATTTATAAAAGGAAAATAGTGAATCGTCAATATATATTTTTCCGCATATTGCCCATTTCCTGATATTCTTTTACCCATTTCCTGATATCCTTTTGTTCTTAGACAGCCACTCCGCTGAAGTTCATCAATAATGTATATACTTTCGAACAAATTATAATATCCCCTGCCAGGGTACGCCCGAAAAGACAGCCCATTAGGTGGGTTTTTCTCGCAGTCTTCTGCGTAGCTGTCAGTTTACATTTACCTCGTACACCTTCCCATTTCGCCACCCCCTCCCCCTTCCCCACCGGAGTGGGCAGGAGCTGTTGTCCTGCTGCCTGTCGCAGGAGTCGAGTCGAGTCGAGTCCCGAGTCTAGACGCTGTCGACATTGTTTCCAACAAAGTTGCTCATTTAAGTAACATGTCATGGCTTTGCTTTCGGCTCCTCCGGCCCTCGTCGTTTTTTGTTTGCTCCCTCTTTGTCTACTACCTATCTACTACGATTTTTTCCAAGTGAGCTGACCAGATGTTGAACTACTCCTTGAGTATATTGCACTTAAGTTTTCCTCTTCAGAGGGGGGCGGTGGTGGATAAGCAATCCATTTGCTTGTGCAGAGCACACACTTTTCCCAATAATGTTGTGAATGGTCGAGGGGAGTTGCCCGTGTTTCACTAGTTTTACTAGCTACTAACAACTCATCAGCGTCTGCTTTAGTTGTGCCATTATCCGATAGATTGTGTTACTATTGTGTATTAATGTCCACTATCATTTGAGATTTCCTGCAACATTTCGTTGTACTTTTACGACTAAAAGAAGCAAGTTTTCAACCATTTTTATACCCGTTACTCGTAGAGTAAAAGGGTATATTGTATTCGTGCAAAAGTATGTAACAGCTAGAAGGAAGCGTTTCCGACCCTATAAAGTATATATATTCTTGATCAGGATCACTAGCCGAGTCGATCTAGCCATGTCCGTCTGTCCGTCTGTCTGTCCGTCTGTCTGTCTGTCTGTCTGTCTGTCTGTCTGTCTGTCTGTCTGTCTGTCTGTCTGTCCGTATGAACGCTGAGATCTCGGAAACTATAAAAGCTAGAAGATTGGCATTTTGCATGTAGATTTTAGAAGTTCCTACGCAGCGCAAGTTTGTTTCAAAATGGTGCCACGCCCCCTTTAACGCCCACAATCGCTTATATACGATTTTAAAAATTTAATAATTTCGGAAAAGTAAAAATGCAGTTTTATTGTGTTTATCAATACCTATCGAAATGTAGAAAACAATTTTCAAATCGGACCATTCGTTAAAAAGTTATGCGTGATCAAAGTTTCTATCTCCATCTCCCTCGCACTCCCTTTAGCTGAGTAACGGGTATCTGATAGTCGGGGCACCCGACTATAGCGTTCTCTCTTGTTTATCTTTAAGAAATATATCCGAGATATTTTTAGTAACCAGCTTTCTACTGAAAACATACAACGTCATTACCTATTTACTCCTTACTATTATTTCTCTGTATTCCACTTTTTTTGACTACTTTGCCCTTTTACTACCCACAAATGACTAATAAAATCGACTTCACTGCTATAGTTTTTTCCACCCATCGGGCAATCTCCCAAATATCCAGAATAAAATCAATTGCAGCTATCTAGTACCTTTTTTTATCCTACTACCATTTAGATGTTTCACAGGTCTATTGGCCCACAAAAAAAACTTAACAAAAATCCGCTTGAAATGCACAAGACATGTCGCATACTTGGGCTATTTATAAGCCTTATGGCCACATAAACTGACGCTCTGGGCTTATGGCCACGGCACCAATCGACTCCCATATGCACATAACCAGGCTAACCAGTTCACAACAATCCCCCGCGACCCCCGCTACCACCGCCACCCCCCGGATAAGCCACCCTCTGAGTCAGCATAACGGGAAACTCGGACTAGGAGCTCGGAATTCGAAGTTACACTATCAAAAAATAACACTTAATATTTTGGGATCATTGCAAGAAACATTTTAAGTAATATTATATTACTAACTAACTTATATTTATCAAATCGAATATTATTGTGCTTTTAAGTTTTCATGATTGTTTATAGATTAAATTTAAAGCAAAAACTTTTGCTTATTAGGACCTATTTATATTTAAGAATTTTTTTTCTAATTTCGTTTTAACGCTAATTTGTAATCACTAGACATTTATATACGGCCTCTGATACTTATTAATTTAGAAACGGACTTTAGATTTAGATGTGGAGCTTTATTAGATTTAACTTTTCACTGATGATGTGGCAAGTGTTTGTGTCCAGGTACGGGATCTGCGCACCGAAACCTTTTCGATCACTTTCTATTCTATTTAACAGTATGGGTTCAATTTTATAACTCAGTGTGATTTACGCCACGTTAAAATAAAAGATTTTCTCACAGTGTACAAACTGGAATTGGGCTAGGCTGCAAACGGATTACGAGGACATGCCGCAGGGTGTCGGGGCTTACTTTTCGACGACGCGTACGTGAATAACAGTATGGGCACGTCGAAAAGTGTGGAGAGGGGTATATAGTTGGGCAAAAAATAGTAACTCTGCTCCATTATGAATAGCGAGGGGCAGACTCACGGGCATAAAAAACAAGAGCGAAACCAAATGAAATTTGTGCCACACTGCTGCCTGCCAGCAACGTAGATTAGGGGGCGTGGCTGTCGCGCCCTTCACCCCCCCTCGCCCTCCTCGCCCCCCTCGCCCCCCTCGCCCCCTTCAAACTGCTGATGATGGTGATTTTTCTCGGCCCACCGCAACACCGCGCCCTTTTCCCTTTTTGGCCAACTTTGTGTGAGTTAATAAAATGTTGTATTATGTCATATTTTCGGATAGAGCCAAATGTAATTGCATAGAATGTATTCACCGCACTCTGAATGGCAGTTATATAAAGGGGATATGCATGAAAACCTGAACAGGAGTCGAGTTACATAACCATTTGCGGATTTTGTGGGCTAAGTAACTGAGAACGGTGAATGTCATTTTGTGATGTGTGCTCAAATTTTTTAACATGGAAAAATAAACATTTTCAAGGTTAAATTAGGGCTATTTTGTTGGTTTTATAATAACTGAAGACTTCAATATAGTAACTTTTTCATTTAAAACTTATTGTTTAGAATGGTCTTTACCTTTTTGTTGTCTTGATCATTTAATTTCCGTTGACCCCACTTGAATTTCGACCCAGAAGACTGTGCAGTCACATCAACTACCAACGTAATGCAGGAAAACTGCAGAAAATTGGCCTTCCACATCAACTCCTTTCAAATATCCTTGGCGCTCGCCCATCGTTTTCGCCAGCCTGCCACAAATAGTTTTGGAATGCAATTTGGTGGGGGCAAAATGCAACTCACATCGCGACCCCAAAAACCCGTAACGGGACTACGTGTGTGCGATAGAGAGGGAAAGGGCAGTGAGAAAGAGAGGGAGAGGGCTAGATTTACCTGTTGGCAGGTGGAATTTATATTAAATTGTGGGACGTAACGAAGAGGCCAGAATTGCGGACTGGCAAAGAGCCAGCAGCCGAGTGAGGTGTTTACCAGACGCGGCTTATGATTATGGTTGACACTGTAACGCAAAAAGGTATATAGAAAAACTGTGTCCCATTTTATTTGAAAACAAAGCGCAGGTTTCAATTGTTTTCATAATTTGATTTTAATGGGTAATATATATTTGCTTAAAATGCAGAACCTGTTTCTTTTAAATCAACCACTAATAAAAAATTTAGTTTACAATATAAAAACAAGAGAGAACGCTATAGTCGAGTGCCTCGACTATTAGATACCCGTTACTCAGCTAAACAACTTAATATAAATATGCAATTGCAACTGGGTACAATGTAAATACATACATATGTATATGCTTACATACATACACACATACGCCATTGTTTGACTCAGAACTCCAATTTGGCTAACTTGATTTGATTTGCTAGTTCTTGGGATATAGTTCGGTATTGACAAATGAAAACCATCGCAATTTCCTTTAATAGAAATCATTATCGAGAATTAACGTTGACTCTGTTGAGCACCTTGGCCAGCTGTTCCAAAGTCATCCGTCAGATGGCGCTATTGTATTGCGCCATCTACCCCAAGACATTGGTACCACGGGCCATGAAAGGCGGAAATGTAGGCGCTAGCCAGGCTTAAGCGTTTATTGAGTTTTTGGGCGTTAGAGTGGGCGTGCCAAACTTTTATTTGACCAATTGATAGGTATTGACGAAAGAAATACATATAAATTAAAACTTTCATAATAGCATCAAAACTGTAGCCACAGCGTGGCACCATTTTGAAACAAACTTGCGCTGCGTAGGAACTCCTAAAATCTACATGCAAAATGCCAATCTTCTAGCTTTTATAGTTTCCGAGATCTCAGCGTTCATACGGACAGACAGACAGACAGACAGACGGACAGAGGGACAGACGGCCATGGCTTGATCGACTCGGCTAGTGATCCTGAACAAGAATATATATACTTTATAGGGTCGGAAACGCTTCCTTCTACCTGTTACATACTTTTGCACGAATACAATATACCCTTTTACTCTACGAGTAACGGGTATAATAATATACTGAAGATCAAGATTTATATGTGTGTATAAATTTCCAACTACACATCAACAATAAGTGTTATACCTAATCCACAGTAATCGCAAGGCTTTTGAATTAATTATATAAGTTTCTTAAAGTATGCAGCAAAAATTCCGAAAGACCATCTATTTTTCACTGTATACTTTTAGACTTTTACTTTAAAAGTTATTTCGAAATTTGTAATTAGCTATAAATATAGTTTAATTAATAAAACATGATTTTTCATTTAATTTATTTCCAGTTTCCGCATCAATCGCATTGAATCTCCGATTTTAAAGTACGAAGGCGACTGCGGGGAATCCCTGACGATCTACGATTCAGATCACGCCGATCCCGCGCGGATCATCAAGACCTTCTGCGATACCTTCTCTCGACCAATGGAGAAAGTGGACTTTGTGAGCACCAGCCCCTCACTGTACGTTCAGTTTGACTCGAAGACAGGCAGTTATAGTGGCAGCTCACTGTACTACTGGGCGCACTACGATTTTTTCAACAACACCCGCTTCGGGGATCCAGTTCCAAATACCTTATGTGACGAGGTGATGTATGCTTGGAAACATCCGGGTGGTCGTCTTCGATCGCCCTTGAATTCCCTGATTTTCAAGCGAACCGGAGGCAGTGATGTCCGCTGCCAGTATAAATTTGTGACCGATCGAAGGTTGTATGCCAGGGCCATAATCGAGGTGAATTCGGTGTCCTTTAAGGAACTGCCCTACAACAGTAATGCCTGCACTCGCTGTCACGAGGAGCGAGTGGATAAGTTGGTGATCTGGGAGGAGCGGGACAAGTACCAGAACAACCTGGCCTGTTTCTGCGACAATATCCCGAGGGCGGTGAGGGTTATCTCGTCGGCGGACCAGATGAATCTGGAGATGATTGTGCAGGGCCAGCATGCCATTACCTCGTACTTCAAGAACCCGAATCCCCTGTTCGAGGCTACGTATGAGTTTGCCCACGGTCCGTTGTGTGGACCCATTACCCTGGGACCTTCGCCGGATGGCGAACTGGTATTCCCGTACAAGAAAGCTTTGGCCATGGTATCGGGACCCATGGCTCCGCCAGAGCATCATTACCGCCGGGAGAAGTGCATCTGGGAGCTGAAAGTGGCGGCCCAGCGGGATTTGTGGCTTAATCTGGAGAAAGCTCGCTTTGCGGATCGCAGCTGCGAAAGTGCCAAGATCGAGGTCTATTTAGCAGGACGACTGGAGCCCCGTTTCGTGGTCTGCCCGGAGAATATATCCCTAGCCAGGGACTTGCCCATACTGACCACAGCGGAACTGGGGGCCACGGGAGCCGATCAGGAACCTCTGCCGGTGCTCATCCAATATACGGGAGATGGCCAACCGGGACGAAACCTCTTCCGACTGGTCTGGACGGAACTCTTCCACCTGCCCCGCAATCCCGACGGCAGTCTGGCTGCCTCCCTCCTCCAGGATGGTGGCTGCGATTTCCGATGTCCTGGAAACACTGATGTCTGCATTCCAAAGCACTTGATCTGCAACGGAATAGCCAATTGTCCAAATGTGACGCACACTTCGACGTTGTCGCAACTTACGCGACATATCGAGTGGAATCTGGAGCAACTGGGACTACTCCATCATGCTGGGGAGTACCAGCAGTTGGTGCTGCACGACGAGTCACCCGAGATCTGCCTGAGACACGATCTCAGCGAGCTGCCATATGGGAAGTTGGCCTTGATTACCCTGGGACTGTGCCTCATGTTCGCCCTGCTATTCGCGATTCTAAGGCGGATGTGCAGGAGTTCCTCCAAGCAGCAGGGAAGGCATCACCTGCAGGAGGATTACTAAGAATCACTAAGGGACCATTCCAGAATGGTTTCTTTTTGCAACATTTTTTACTCCAAGGAGAGTTTTGTCTAACTCTTTTATATTTCATTTGAAACAATATTGATATATTCATTGTTATCCGTGTTCTGATTAAAACAATAACGTTATCCTCCTTAATGCATTTTAAGTATCAATTTGTTACTATTTTATTGTACTGATCTACTTATTGAAAATTAAGAATCCCAGCCCTATGTTATAAATCCTTATATTGGAGACAAAAATATGGCAATTTTCTTTTGAAATTTAGCATCAACACGGTTAGATTTTTAATTCGTATTAATTTATAACTCATTTTAAGTAGCCTCCAGAGGTTTTTAACTTTAAAGAACTTTAAAATACATGTGGGTGCACTGCCAAAAGCTTATGTTTGTCCCAACTTTCACTCTTTACTGCATTGAGAAATGAATAGGACCCCCAATAACTATGTAATTAGCTCTGCCCAGTCGAGTCTATAACTTTCGCTCTACGTGACATCTAATGAATATTAATTGAAAATAATTGTACGATAAAAACTATAAAGAAACCCTCAAACATATAAATGTTTAAAAAACACACTCACACAAAGGAAAGAAATTTAAACTGCCCTGAATAAATTAATTAAAACATTAAAAATTGTCACGTGATAATTGTTGAAATGAAAAAAAAACGGAATACTTTAAAAGGCATAAAGAAACTAGATTTTAATTAAGGTAGACAGGTAAAATGACAAAACCAAAATAAAGCCAAAATGAAAATAAAGATTTAATTCAAATTAATAGGAATAATAATAATAAACAATTGTTGGTGGTTTTTATTAGTTATTATATCGATAAAATACAATACGAATACATTGTACTATTGTTGGCAAATTGTCAACCAAAACCAAGCGTATATACATACATATATACATGCATATGTATATAATGTACGATATACAATATATAGGGTATATTTTTTGCACATAGATTTACCTAGACCATAATTGAATAATGAACTTCCCCCGTAAATTCCACAAATTGTGGCAGGAATTTTAAAATGAGGAAACCCAAAACGATAATCCCCTGAGAAATTGTAAATTGAAGCCAACAAATGGTTCTAGTTTTTAAGTCTATATAGAAATGGATGCATAAGATTTAGTGCGGCATTGTGGGCAAACAAAGTGGATCCACTATTACATACTCCCCTGCAAATATTGTTGACAGCAAACTCCTCACTTAAACTAAAAAGCTCCTTGAATTTCTGCACCTTAAAGGTACAGTTGACCCCTAACCACAATAAGTATGTAAAAACCCCAAAGAAAGGTATACACAGGAATGCCACAAAGATAAATGGAAGTTCATAGCCACAAAGAAATTAAAAACTTGAAAATTAGGACACATATTTTAGTGTACGTCAGAATTAAATGTATAAATAAAAGTACGGAAATAAATAAAATGAGAAAACGAATAACGGTTCATTGTGATTGATTGACGGTTGACTTAACGCCACTCGCGCAAGTTGGCAGCCCCAAAGAACGACGAAATGCAGCTCTGTGCGAAAGGCATTCACTCGCAGAAGAAAGAGAAAGGGGGGAAGAAAAGAAAGAGCAAATGTCATCCTCATCGCCGATTTAAATGTCAGCTGACCCAAACGCAAAAGTCCCGGACCTCTCAAATCCTGTCAAAATAATCGTGTCGAGCTGAGCAGAACATCTGGAATAGGGCAACGCGAGTGAAATTGTGTAAATCTCTAGACCCGAAAACCAGTCGAAAGTTCTTCACTGCCTTTCTTCTCGCCTCTTCGCGTGATTAGGACTCGCGATTTTTGACTTCTGCGAGCATGGAAAGATTTGGTGTGCCACGTGGCAAGCGCCCCCGGGTGCAAGTTTCAATGGACGACAAGGAGCGGGCCATCGCTCGTATTCGCAGTGGGGAGACCAAGGCCGGCATATCCCGTGAACTGGGTGTTCCGGAGTCCACGGTTCGCGGTTGGGTGAAACGAGCCGAACAGCGGATGGCCCGCGAGGCGGCTGGTCAGCAGAGTGAGTATCGGATGGGGGTCTCACAAACTATCTCCCCCTATATCATTACTCCCGAACAGGTTCCGCCAGCTATCCCTCTATCCTGACCATGGCCTTGGCCAAGCCGCAGCTTGCTATCACCACAAAGTCATCGGCTTCTTCTGTCAATTCGAAATCATCCTCTCCATCGCCTCCGCTGGAATTGAAGTGCCTGAAGCTGCCACAAAAGCGGAACTTCAATGGCCATCCGGTGGCACGCCCCCTGGATTCCCTCCAGCATCCAGCAGCTGCCAGCATTTCCATTCCCACGCCAGTGCCCCTTCCCATGCCTTTTCCGGTGCCCCCAATTGTTTCGACTGACAGCCAGCAGCAGATTAATGCATGGCTGCATATTTTTAATGCCGGACTCCTGAACTTCACACTGATTGCCACCGCTGCAGTGCATCAGGCTCGTGCCCGTGGCCTGGCGGATCGCCTGTCGCTGTGGCAAATCATCACCGACTTCGTGGACGACGCCGGACGCAATGTGGCCGTCAATGGGGGCCAGTACGTGGAACCAGTGCCTTTCGCACCCCTCCCGGTCACCACGCACTTGCATGGACGGACGAGTCCCACGCAACGAATGCCTATGCAGGTGCATCCGTACCGCGGGAACTTAAAGGCTCCCCCAATCCACATCACCGCGGAGGATGATGAAGAATGCTCCACGGACGCCGACATGGAAGACTGATCACACGGGGAAAATGATTCTATTTTTCTTTATCAACAAAGCCAATTAGACGTGGAATAAGGAAATACCTGATTGAAGAATCTTTAATATTGAATGAAGATTGGGTAATATTAAATGTAAAAGACAACCAAAAATGGACTTATACAGGAATTAAAATAAAGACAAATGTTTACAGAAAATAATTAATCCAACAATAGGATATTTTCATTTTAGTATTTCTACAATCATAATGATAGATGCTTATAAGTAAAGTTTTACGGGTATTAATTAACTAAAAGGGGGCCATCAAAAATAAAAGGTTATATATATGTGACAATATATATTCTAAACGAATAACTTCAATTTAAATTTACAAATGTTGACTGATATTGACTTCAAAGAAGCAGAAACGAACAATACAATTTGTTAATATAGTACTAGCTTATAGTTTAAACTTAAATCTTATATACGCGGTCTGCTAGACCTGTCTTTAGATCGCCAAATGTAATTATATTTAGTTGGAATAATTTTATATTAATAGTGTAACCTAATAGCTTAAAATATTTTTTTTCCTATTTGTTTTCTTTTTATGTATATTGAATTATTTTTTATATTTTACTATATAACTTTAAGTTATATACTCATACGATAAGTCACCGTCTGCCACAGTAGTTTTTTGCATGGAAATACTGTAACAAAAGTATAGATATCTCTTGATTGTAAAGCTAGGTAACATACATCCATCAGGAATTAATCGGACTAATGATTATATCCCCCAAGCGTTTTTTAACATTGCAAGTCCGTATTCATTATAGAAATGTACAACCCAAATAGTTACCTCAATGTCCCTACCGATATGCAAATAAAACGAAACGCCTGTCCCTGTCAATGGGATTATGTTGTTTAAAGCAAATAATTGCATTTTAATTAGCAGCGAAATAAGTGCGATAATTGGCGTCGAGCCGGAGTCCGGATTCGGAATTCTGGCCGGGATTCGGTAAGAGGGGTGGTGAGGGGGGGTGAAGCGATGTGGGTGCGCAACTGGGACTGGATGTGGCGGCGCAGTGAATGAATCAGATGCGGCTGGCTTTATTAACCATATTATTATTTCATTTCGATGCGTGTCATGCAAATTTCTGCAGCCGCGTTTGCCTTTGTTGGTGTCTGGTTCGCCTGCCTTTTGGCCGTGTCACGTAATTAAGCGGTTTTATTTGCGGCTTTGCCGCACATTAATTGGTCATGTTAAATGTAAAATATCATTTTCGCAAAAAACGAAACGTTTCCATAAATGAAATATATTTAATTTTTTTGCTACCCCCCATATTTCTTCCCATATTTCACCATTTATGAAATGATTTTGTAGTGGATTATAGATGAACTCGCCTGTGAACTGTTAGTTGTGTTTTGTCAGTTTGGCTGTCCGTTTGCGGGGCTTGTATATGTATATGCATTTGATGTTATGTCCTCTTTGTCCATTTATCCTTGAGCGTACCAATTAGCTTGTTGTGACAAAAGCAATTGGCATAGTTGTCCACGCATAGAATATGTATTCAGTTAGGCAGGCCATTTTTTCTTTTCAGCACTTGGCACTGATTGCACTTTATTAAATGGGTTGAAGCCACTACTTTGTAGCTCTGAATTATCGTACAAAAGAGCATGGTGGTAAGTACACATTAAAAAAACGACTAAAAGTAGATAAATGCATGGCTAATTAAATTCTAATTAAATGCTAAATGTATGCTCGTATTTCAAGAGTATACACTTTCAGGCCTAAACTTAATTTAAAATATCTCTGGGGTGGTATATATTTATTCGGTCAATATCTGGCGAAACAAAGAAAACTTTTTAACAAATATAACATGGTCAATAATGTCAGAGTTAGCAGATAAATATGAATTCCTGTATGTTTTACACATAAAGCAGCAGATTGCGTATTTATTTAAAAGTTAGTTAGTTGGTATAAAAGAATTTGATTTATTTTTATGAAAATTCTTAGCAAAACGAACATGTTGGGATGCCCCTATTTTCATTGTTTGAAAGCGTGTATTTTACAATTTTAAAGAGAATTTTGAAATTTAACCACCAGTTGTCCCTTTTATTTCATTCAACACAAGAAAGATGTCTTGTTTACTTAGTATTCAATAAAATACGAGTTCTAATTGCACCCCATTCACAGGGCTAGCATTTCCATTTCCATTTACCTTTCACCCAGCTCCTGGGACCGTATTAACTTGGCCAACATCTTGGCAGCACCAAACACCACCCACAAACACAACCGCAGCAAACAGGCCACACTAAGCCAGTGGAAATGGGCAGGAACAGGCCTCGCGATTATCCACACAGTTCATCGACGAGGGCGAGAGTGGCTTTAGCATAAACTTTTCCCATTTTCCTCCCTGGCCATAAAAAATATGGATAAGGGACAGCGGGACTTTCGCCTTGGCCTCGATGCTAGGCGGAGATTTGTGCGCCTGCCTTTTCCGGATTTCTTTTGCGATTTTCCCAATCATTTTCGGCATTTTAATGCATGGCAGGGCGGAAAAGCCTACAAGGCAAAAGCGAAGGCCGTGCCACTGGGCTCCTGGAAACGTGTATCAAAGTTGATTATCGTGGAATATTTTTCAGCATGGATTGAGCCAGAGATTTGTGCTTGTGGCCTGACCCGATTTGCGGCCCCAAAATCCTGAGCCAAGGGATTTGCGCCTAGATTGCCCTTCGTCTCGCACCTGCTGTTTGTGCTATAACTTTGATGATGAACTTGTTGAGGAAAACTTGGTGGTTCTCTTGCCAAAATGCAACTTTAATGGCCACGAAAACAATAAACGCTTAATGGAACACGGGCCAAAGATGCGGCGTTTGCAAGGTGCTAGGAATTGTGTGTTGAAACGGAACCGGAAACGGAAATCATATGGCACACGGCACTCTAACGCCCGCACACAGCTGCAGATGCCATAAAGGTGCTTGGCTTTTATGTCCAGCGTGGGAAAGAGTGGAAAAGCGTGGAAAAGCGGAGAACTTTCGCCCCTGCACGCCGGACCCAAAATAAACGCATTAGGTTGTCGGAATTGGAATTGCGGTTGCAGCTGCCGGCAGAAGTCGAATGCCCAACAAGTCATAAATCAAACACGTTTAATTAAACTTTACGCACACTCGTTCCCCTCAATCTCTTCGCGTTTCCCCCCAAGAAGCAGAAACTTTTTGACTCTGGACTAAGTAAAAATGCAATTAGAATTGCCAGACCATAGGACTCGACTGAAAAGCACCGATCTGTGGAAATGGCCACGCCCCCCTCACCGCCCCTCGACTTCTGGTCACGCGGCGGTACGTGCATAACGGTTACTTGCATCGGCGGAATTGTAAACTTGCCTCAAGTACCCTTAAAGTTGAAGTGCATTCGAAGGTGGTGCCATTACCGAAATGCATGCAATTGCAACCAGCTGGTTTTCGGTTTGTTTGGGGCTAAGAAAAATCACCAAAAAATTGGCAATTCAGTTTGGTATCATTATGGTATTGGTTTAGATTGAAGATTTTAAATAATAGTGTACTTCGTATTACCATTTGTACTAACTAAAATACATATTTATCTTGCTAGTCAAAATGTATTATGATTTACAAATAGAAAAGTGATTCGGATTTGGTGGAGACTTCAAGCTAAGAATGTCCATTACTTTTATTTATTATTTGGTGATCTCTTTATTGCCTTTTATATTGTTACTTTCATATATTATTCTTTCTCAGCTCATTTAAAATATTCTATGTTTTCTATTCGATGTTTTCTGGTTCCTTCAAACTTCTTACAACAAGAACTTCAAAAGTCATTGCCAAACACTAAATAAAATTCAAATATTATCCCTTTCCAATTATTCCCTTTCAACACAATCAAGGTTTTTATTTAATTTTTAGAAATCCGCTTATATAATGAGTGTTCCTTAGTTTTCTCCCGTTTTCTGCTTCCATTTCATTTGGTATTTCCCAAAAGAAAGCCACAACTTGTTAAAAGCCGCACAAATGCACTGGCAGAAACTGTGAATTATGTGGCAAAATGTTTTCTCGCCACCTTCGCCTTGCAGTTATCACTCGGCACTCAGACCGCACCACCCGGCATCCAAAACCACCCGAAACCACCCAATCACCCAACCACCCACCCAACCAACCAGCCACCCACCGCCTGTCATTGCGAAGGAAATCACGCAATAAACTAGCGGCGAAAACAAAACTTTAACTACTTTTTCCGCTGGCCGCAGAAACTCAGTGGGAAAACTTTTTTGAAACAATACAATTTATATTTATGCGCAGAGGCGACGGCGATGACAAAGAGGGTTTGGGGTGGAAAATGGTTTGTAAAATGGGGCGGGCGACTGACCCAGAAAATGGGCGGCAAAAGAAAAGGCTGCCCAGCATTTTGGCAAAGAGCAAGGAGCCAAGGCAGGAGAGTATATTTTAAGTGTTGAAAATAACTTGACCCACATTTGTGTGGTTCCCCGTTCTTGAATCCGCTCCCCCCCTCGTTTTTCCTGGTGTTGATAACTGTTTTTCCGGCCCCCAAATCCCCGGCAACCCTTCGAAAAACTTGTCCATGTCCATTGCGAGGGCTCAATGTTGAACGAAGCTTAGTCCGAAACTATTGCCAAAACTTTATAACAAATTAATTGCATTTTAAGGGCATGCAAAAACCAGGGATGCACGAAATATTCAAATTTTCACTCGGCTCACTGGACTGTGATGGAGTTTTCAAAATTCAAATGGGGGTCCCGTCTGCCCTTGACTAATTTTCGTTGTAAAAGGACTTAAATGACATCGGAAAAATCAAATTACAGTTGAAGTACAGTCGAAATAGCTCAAAATCAAAGGAAACACATACATATTTAATCGCTTTCAAAAAACCTTTAATAATAAGTAATAATAATAAGAATGTTTAGGTACAAATTTAAGTGTAGAAAAGCAAGTGTCTTGTTAATAAAATACAAATATTTATGAAGAAAATGTTTACTGGAAAATGAGAGCAAAGTTCTACTGTATGACTTTCCATGTTCAAAAATAATTTATCGAGCGAAAGTTGCAAGTAAAGTGCAATTATAGCGACCATATTTCGGGTCATTTTCATAATTTTCATTTCTTTTTATTGCTGTCAAAGGGTTAATTAAAGAGGCCCAAAGGAGGAGGAAAACTGGAGTGTTTGCAAAATAAACTTACCGAGCTTGCTAATTAGTTACCAAAAGAAATCTTGTTTGCTTTCGTTTTGTGGTTTCGGCCATGTCACAATCGCAATCCCAGCATAGTTTGCTATCGATACACAAAACCTTGGCCAATTAACCCCATCCCGACCCATTTTCCCGGGGGGCGGACTTTAACTAGTTCAGACCCAAGAACAATACAATCGGAGGATGAAGAAGTGGCAGAAGTAAAGGAAAATGATGAAGTAGGAGGCCATAATGACCCAAAATCCTTTCAGCCCAAATGAAAATTCCCCAGTCGTGCGTATAATTGGAATTAATACAAAAAGCAACTAAGGAATATCGAACTGCACGAGGGGGTTAAAGGCAAACTAAGGCGGCGAGAGTGGGTTAAGCGTTGGGATAGTTTGCACCCCGCAGGCCAGATTTAATGGCCAAATCCTGCTCGGGGGGGCTGATTAAATTTGATTTGTTAGCCGACAAAGAGGTTTCACTACATAGAGTCACTGCACGGAATGAAAAAGGCCTAACAATATTAAATTGTTTTCTGATATACAGTATAACTACCCACTATTTTTTTTTAGTTTATTACTAAAGCTTAAATAATAACTAATAATAAATATAATTATTTTTATTGAAATTTTAATTTTTTGTCAGAGATGTGAAGTATACATTTACAATGGCTTAACAAGTTATTAATAAATAATGGTAAAATATTGTTTTTTGTTATTCCACAGTTTTCACATGTCTTCATACCTAAGTCAGCACCAAAAATGTTTTGAACTAAACTAAATCTATAAAAATATTCAATTTACATTTAATTTTTTATTGGGTACATTTAATTATTCGTAAGTGTAAATATGTATATCCTTTTTAAAGTAAATTAATTGGGAATGCTTCCAAATTCATAATAAAGAAAGACCAATTATTTTTGTGATACATAACGGATGAAATATTCACACAAATACGGCATTGCTGACCAAAGCTACTCCCATTTTCTCCCAGTGCGCACGTGTGCTGTGACTTTGTGTATACTTGTATGGAGTTGATGGTCTTATTGAAATTATCTTGGTTGTATAATTTGTTCCTGCTTGAGGGCGGGTAAATATATTATGATTTTTGGCAACCCAAAAGCACCTAAGGATGCACATATGTATTTATGCATATACAAATGTATGTATGTATGTTTAATCAATGAGCCACCTTGGCTTCCATTATAATAATTTTCCATGAAGTCTCGGTCTGCTTACTCCATTCCCGCTTCCTGCACAACGCCTTTGGTGTCTTTGTTGTTGCTCCGCAGCGGTCGAAAACAAATTTGATTAATGGATTTTAATATTTAATAACTAATATGGTAAGCAACGAGCAATTAAACAAGCAAAAGTTAAACATTCCCGAGCTTAAAAGAAAAACTGGCCTACATATTAATCTCGATTGAATTGTATCACATTAGTTAGTAAGTGACGACTTTCTTTTAAATGCTCCAGATGTGAGTTATAAATCTTGTTTTGAGTTGTAAATATAATCGTTTAAATATTTTTTTTTGTTAACATATTTTTTTAAAATCAAAATATTAAATTAAATTATTGCGATTTATTTTTTTTGTAAATAAGTCCTGAAATAATTAAGGTAACGATTATAATATTGTAAATTTGTTTCGCTTTGTATTAATTAAATAAATATTATTATATTATATATACACTTTTTCATAGATTTTCAGCGTTGACAACCGTTCAACTTTTAAATCCGAATTCACTGCTATCGCCTTTAATGTCTGTCTTCACATTTATTCTTCAAATCAAATTGGACAAGCACCAAAACTTGAACCAGGACATAAAAAAAATAAACTAAGCTCGTTTGTCTATTAATAATGAAAAGTCCGCATACTTTATAAGCTACCGGATGACAACGCAGATAATCGGAGAAGATTTCCAGCTAAAATCAAATAAAAGTAATACGTAATATATAAAAATGGAAAAAAATAGTACCTCAAGTTGAAATCCTCTTTTGACAAGTTCCAGATGACTAAATTGCCGCAAGAGGATTCCCATTTTAAGGCCACTTCCTCGGGTCACATCATCTACTACATTCATTAGTAGAATTGCATTCCAGTAATGGGAAATTATAACCCATTGTCCCAGGATTTTCGTGTAATTAGAGGTTTCTATAGATGCACTGCCAAATTGCACACCATGGTAAACTAAATTTACATTTGTTACAAACATTTTTAGCAGTAGAAGGGCAATGGGAATGTCCAAAGTTCCAAAAACTCTACGGATCAGTCGCTGGTTCTCCGCATAAAGCTGGAAAAGATTTCGCAGGATTTTCAGAGACTTTCTCGCTTTATTTTCCGATAAAACCAAAGAGTTGCGCTCTTCGTGGTTAAGGAGCAAGCAGAGATCCTTGAGAGCAATATGCACACGCTCACTCTGCCAGTGAAGGATTACAAGGATAACACACAGACCCGCCATCATAATCACCACATATATAAACTGGGTGATATGCACCACAATCATTGCAGTATTGTTGAAACATTGATCTGTACCGATTTTCATTAAAATTAAAAGCGACACTATTAGTGTGAGATGTACTACAAAAAACATTTGTGCAAGTAGTCCTCGAATCCTCTTCCACAAGGTAATATACTTCGTAGTATGATCCTCAAGCTTTCTGCACTTCAAGCAGTGGCTTAATAAGTTTTCACTTAATCCGAGAAGCTTCTTTCTTTTGAACCACATCATTAGACCTCCCGAAATCATGGCCAGTATACGGGTGATATTGGTTAAATTGAAGGCCCATTGAAGCACCAGATTGCTGCTCATGTAGCTTTCACTGTACATGTACTCCGGAAATGTGCACGGCAGCAGGATCAGGAGCACTCCATGCAGGCAGGCCGTGTAAAGGAGGTAGCACTTTTGGGATCGTCCTTGAAGGAACTTTCCGTGTTTTAGAGGCGCCGGCACTAGGCCACAAACTAATCCGTATGCGTAAAAGGATTTCAGCAACATGACTGACAGCAACTGGTACCGGCAAAGGACGACTGTCAACTGTTTGGTAATCGATGGAAGCTCCGCTATCCAGCGGAAATCGGATAGCCTGCCAACTCATCGCTTTTCCGCTTAACTTTCTCCTAATTACTGTTTTTCCGAGTTCAGAACTTGGCCAGTTACCTAGTGACCTTAGGTCCAACATGTTGCATCCGAAACTGGGTCGCGTGATGAACTTGGTCTATTACAACTGCTTGTTCTTTGCCCTAATGGGAACTACTTTAAGGCTGCGCTCCTACGGGAAAATCATTCGCTTGGAGAAAGTTGCGTGGAGTTACCTGATTTACAGTGCATTTATTGGCGTCGGACTGTTCGTGAGCATTTACCTTATATTGCCTGAGGCTTTGGTAGACGGCTATATAAAATACAACATTGTACTGCAGTGGAACTTTTTTGCGATGGTTACTCTGCGAGTTTTGGGTGTCCTCAGCTGCTATGGAACCATGTGGCTAAAGCGGCACGAAATCATTCAGCTCTACAAGGATTCGCTGATTTATTGGAAGAGGTTCAGAAACATTATGAAGTCCACAGTGAATAGGAAAGAGCTCAAAGAGTTACAACTTTCGCTGGCCAGGATAATGTGGCGACAGGTAATGGTCCTCTATGTCGGATTTATGTTCTCCTCCGTGGTGCAGTTCCAATTGCTAAGTGTGATCAGCCAACACACTTTACTAGCTCTTAGTGCAAGACTCACGCACTTTCTGCAATTCATAGCGATTAAAATGGGTTTCTATGCCTTGCTCGTACTTCTGGATCATCAGTTCAAGGTAATCCATCTGGCTTTAAACGCTCTTCATGAGGACAAAAGCGGAAAGAATTGGAAAACCCTTCGCTCCATAGCTAATATGCACATGGAAACCATTCAGTTGGCCAGGAGAATTTTTAGCCTTTTTGATATTGCCAATGCCACCGTGTTTATTAACATGTTCATGACCACACTGAATATCTTCTATCATGCTGTTCAATTCAGCAATAAAACCATCAAATCAGATGGTTGGGGCCTTATATTTGGCAATGGGTTGATTGTTTGTAACATCTGTGGATCCATGATGCTGATAAATATGCTGGATGACGTGATTAGCTCCTGCAATAACACTGGTCAGCAGCTGAAGCAGTTTAGCGATCTTCCAAAAGTGAGCAAAAAGTTGCAAAGGGAGGTAAGTCCTTGAATTTAATCAGATTTGATCTAAATAATTAAAAATATTTCTCTGCAGTTGGATGCTTTTAGCGTGCAAATAAAAGGCAATTATTTGACCTACAAAATCTGCGGACTTGTGGAGCTAGACAAACCAGCTGGCCTTCGTTTTTTTGAGTCCGTTCTGAGTCACGTCATTATCCTTATGCAGTTTGATTTAAGGCGGCAACAACAGCCGAACAAAATCCAGGTGTAAATGGATAAGCTTTTATAGATATTTTTAGTATTTAATCATTTCAAGGGATTATATTACAAATAAACATTTCTGCATGGTGTAATATCACAATAAACTTTATATATTCATTTTTCACCGTCGGTTATTAAGCTTTTAGGACTTTTCCGATGCCCTTTATAGTGTATGGTATCTGAAAGCTTTCAGGACGTTTATAACAAGTAAAATTCGAGTTTGAACTTTTTTTGGTCATGCAGGTGATTTTCTAGCGGATAATTTTATAAACTCTCCAAAACAAAGCTTTTGCGTTGAACCATTTAAAAGCATTTTAACATGCTATGGGAAATTTGAGTTTTATAAAATACGATTTAGTCATGTAATACTTTAATAAATGTAAAAATTTTAACTTTAGCTATAAATTCTGGTTTAGTAAGTAAAGTACAAAAAAAAATAGACATTGTTTTGTAATATGAGAACATTCAATAAAAACTGACATAACTAAAGTAATTTCTCAGCCATAGATCTTATAGGCAATCTGACAGAGGACCAGCACATTGGTTATTGTAGATCTGGACATCTTATGAACAGATGAATTACTCAAGTCAAAAAATTTAACGATGTGAAGACGTCTTACTCGTTTGGGATTAGGCTGAAGTTTCCGGTTGAGATACAAGAGGGAAATCTCCAGCTAAAACAAAAATATGTACTTAATTAAAAAAATAAATTAAGAATACTTACCTGTCTGGACAGGATCATTTCATGGCTGTTTTTGTATTTGCTTTCCGAGGAATTGACGTCCCAAAGATTTCCTACACGTTCGAGAAGCTCCAACCATTTCGATCGACTAATCTCAAAAATGGAAAACTGCATTACAATCTCGGCGTGATGAGTAAGAAATAGAAAAGCATAAAATATTCCTTTCCATATAATGAAATTGTTGTCAAATTGCAGGTAAATCCACAATCGAAACAAGGTGGCTATGTTGAAAATATAAGTGGTGAGCAAATTAAAGAGTAGCTGCCATTGGAAGATTTTCACGATCTGCTTGAGAACCTCATCCAAATGGAGACAGCGTTTCCAAAGTTTTCGCCATACGGGCACAATTTGCCTTAAACCCATCTCTCGAGGTATACCGCTTCGTTTGGGCAGGGCATTCACATCCTGAATCATTTCCTGAACCTCCTGGGAAATGTTTACCAACAGCCAATTCCCTGCAACCTGCATTATGAAGACCGTCAAATCCACATAGATAACCAGTAGGACCATGATTAAAGCGTAAAGTATGGCAGCCAAGTGGTATGGAACCAAGCCTCTCCTGAAACTGGAGTCCACATCACATCGAACCACGGAGTCGCGGGACACGAGCTGCTGTGTGAGGAGCAAAAACCGGGAGCTGGTCAGCAAAACCTTCCACAGACATCTTTTCTTGCAATCGTTTCCAAGGGCAAAGCGAAATTTATGCAGCATTTCCATCAGATTATTTCCCAATTTCTGCAACCGACGCCTCTGTATCCAAACATTGCCGATTAGGAGCAGCATGGTCAGGAGCTTGGTCAGAGCCACCACATTGTAGACCACTCCGAACATGCCCACATTCGGGCACTTGTAAATATTGCCCGTTAACAGGGTCAGGGCAAACGGCAGGATCAAAAGGTAGACCACATTCAGGATGAGGCAGTAAGTCACAGTGGGCACATGGTTAAGGATGAATCGCTGGTTTCGGGAATCGTAGTGCAGGTTGCAAAGGCCTATCAAGCGACTCACTTCAAAATAAATCCGGAGGAGGGATATTTGAACCATGTCGATTGAGGATTAAACTAGAACTTACGCGAGCAAAATACATCAAATGCATACATTTGGGTAAACGGAAACCTAAGAAGTCTATAGGGATTTAAAGTGGTGGGAATTATGATAGGACATGCAATAGGACCTTCAGTTATTTAAGTAGTTACCCTTGACCAAGTTAAATCCATACAGCAAATGACGTCAATATAAGTTAAAAGATAATATAAAATCGTAAACGTTTTAAGAAATCTTAAATCTGCAAACAAATGTTGAAACATATGCAAAAATTTGTAAAAAAAGTATAATTTTCTTTTGGAAAAAAACTACAAAATATTTGATCACAATAAAAATAAACAATACATTTTTATTAAAGGGGACAAAAAAAATTGTTATTATTTTTCAAAATTTGTTCCGTTTTTACAATTTTATAGTAACAAAATAAGTATGCGGCACATTTATTTTTAGTAAATTCGAAAATAAAACTAATTTTATATTGTGGATAACAACCAAAGTACAAAATTAATAATTGTAATTTTTTTAAAGAGTATTTAGGGCTTTACTTCAAACGGGGAAATGTGCTACAACAAAAAACACAAATCAAAGGCGCCTTCTTTAGTACTTATCTAAATATTCATTTATTTCACTATCTTTCGTTTTGCAATTTCAATTTTTGTCTAGACGTTGGCTTATGTTTTGGTTTGTTCTTATCAAAATACCGCTGGTTGGTTGGGAGTCTATGCTTATCTTTATAGGTAGTCGGTAGTTCGTTAAAATGTAAGCTTATGCAATAACTACCGCAACGAAATGATGATGCTGAAGCTTATTGTACCGAATCGAATCGTTCTCCTATGCGTTAACTAGAAACTAATTATAAATTCAAGCATATTACATAAAATCACACAACAATCTCTGATGCATTTTTTGCACTCGCTCTGACTTCGTTGTAAATGGGTACACACTATATGGAATATACACGCAGATAAGTTTATAACTAGGTTATTGTGGGTCGATTTTTTCAACAACAAATTTAGTGTGGCGGAATGCAGAAAGTAATTCGGTAACGATGATTTAGATTTAATGAAATTTACGTGACAAATATTACAAATATGGAAAACTAATTAATATCTTTAATTGGATGGTCTTATGTAATTATTGAAAAGTATATTATTTGATTCTTATTTACGCTTATTCATATTTCAGTTTGTCCCAAGATAATTAACAAGAAAGGGGTAACCACTAATGATTAATTAAAATGACACAAAAATTCATTTTTCAAAGCAATCCAAAAACCACTTTTTTTCAACTGAAAAATTGTTTAACTTTTTTGTTAGAAAAAACCAACCCACTTTAATCTAGCTATATCTATGGATAATTGCTAGGATGATTAACATTCCGTGTTTCATTTAGCACAATTGACTTCTACAGCTACCAAATAACCCGTTGCATCTACGCCACAATATGGCTGTTTTTGTTAAGATCGGTGAGGAGCTCGGCGTCGAGATCCTCCGCCTCCAGAAGATCGTTGCAGGCATCGCCGTTTAGCGAATGTGGAATGCTTGTAGACAGGACCATCCCTCGACCACCGCCACTCCCCATGCCGATGGAAATATCATCAGGCGGGGAATTGCGACGCCTCTCACGTTCTCTGACGATGTGCGGCGCTTCGTTGAACTCATCCAACTCATCCATGCCTGCATAGTACGTAAAATTATAAATCATTGAAATTTCCCATTAGATCAACCATTCTCACCCGCATATTTGGTACCCGCTAAGAGCAGATATTGACCCGCTCGATGTGGCCACAACAGACCTGTCATCACACAGTAGGCCATGCAGTCAGCCGAGTTGGTGATGCCCTGCAGCAACTTGTAGCGCCACATGGGGCTGACCTGCAGCGCCACAATAGCCACGATGGGCAGGTAGATAAACCACACCAAACTGGAGGCGCCCAGGTGAAGCAGGAAGTCCAGTTTCTTAGTGGAGTGCTCGTACTTCATTGTGTTGCGCAGCTCGTACAAGAACCACATCATAAAGGAGGTGCTTTAAATTAAATAAAAGTGAATAAGCAGGATTTGGATTTGGGCTGATCTCTAAGGACCTACCGTAGTATCAAAACGATCCAGCCGGGCCAGGTCTGGTATTCGTCAATGTCGGAAACCACATCCACTTCCGTCTGTTAGCAAATAAATTAGAAATTTAAATTGGTATATAAATATTGATTTGAATTCTATTGAAACTCACCCGATCCCAGATATAGAGGAACACGTGAAACGCGCAGTATGGCACCCAGATGGACATAAGGATAATCCATCCTGTCCTGCTTATTTGTTGTCTGGTCACAGCCCATCCTTTTGCCAGCAACAGCAGGATCAGCATGAAGGTCGTGCGGCTTAAGATGTCCAAGACATCGCCCGCCGCCTGCAATCTCGGCTCGCCCACTCCATTGGCCGCATAATGAATCAGGTGAGCGGTGATCAGAGCCAAACTAACGAACTCGCTAAGCAGACTCAGGGTAAACAACTTGGTCACTGGATGCTTCTGCCTCCGCACCGCGTAAATTTGCATTGGCAGCAGCACTATATAGACGAGCAGGAATACCAGATACATCTCCAGCAGATTCTGCTGATCGTACGAGTACTCGTAGGTCAGTGGATGTGCGGCGGAGTTGTTTGGGTGCAAGTTAACCAGGTGGATGTCGTAATGCAGGGTGTTGAGTAGGTTGCTCTTAAGCTTACTCAGCTTGGGCAGGCTCTGGTGGGCGTGCCACTGGCAGGTGCTCTGATTTTGATAGCAGGCCACCAAGGAGAGGTACCAGAATCTGTCGGAGAAGTGTTTTAGATTAGTTATAGAAGGTTGAACATATATATACTAGAAATTTTTTTTGTTTACATTACAGTTTTTATTTTTAATAATCAAAACATACCAATTAATTATATTTATATACATATTTGAGTCTATAAAGCTAAATGTTTAGTACGATCGGTAAAATCTTAAACAACCTGTAATTGTAAATATTCAAAGTCATGAAAAGCACAGTGATTACATCCATTGTTTTGCTTGCAAGTACCTTTTAAAAAGCAAATATTCTGAACCTTTTGTTCAGTTAAGTCTCTGAAGATAGTGTGCTTTATAAATAAACAAAGATAACTTGAATATTGCGGATTCATTTATCTGGTTTCCTATGTCACTGTACATATCATTGACAAAACTAATTAACTTATTTACAAACACGAATTTCAGAAGATAGTGCTGTAGAGTAAGGCATTAAAATGATTCATTGTTGGAAATGATTTATCAAGCCCATTTCAGATTTCACTAATAAATATGTACCTATATATAAATTAAATTTGAACAAATTTATATATAAGTGAGTATTACAAAACTCTTCTAACCAAATTCCAAACGACTTTCTATTTAATTTCGGTGTGTGGGATTTCAGAAATACATTTACTTTGTGGGGTGGGAAATGTCCCCCTCAATGTATTGCAAAATTTTAATAAAATTAGCCTTTTAGATATACTTTACACTTTTGCAGTTTGTGTCTGTGAATAAGCATAACTATATTTAAATTGGGAGTTACAAAATGCGGGGATATATAAACGTCGCCTCAACTACGTTTGAGTTAAGTTTACTGACAAAAACGCGGTATATGTCTGGGCTCACCTTGGTTCCGCTTCCAGGTTGATTACATAGGTGAACTGTGATCCCGGGACAACGTTTTCGGGGGCATCCTCATCGCTGCAGAGCTGATTCTTCGGGCACGGGACGTGTCGCAGGAAATCCCGCTTGGCTCGAGGATTGCACGTGGAATCGTAGGCGATCCGTTTCAGGCGCGAGAACATCCCCGTGCAGGCGGCTTCCCGGCTCCAATGCGTCCGATTGCCGTAGAACTCGAGGAAGGTGCTCCTGTCCAGAACGACGAGGGTCAAAGGAACCGCATACTCGTCCGGCGACGTGAGATTGCCGTAGATATATCCATAGGCGTTCCGTCGCGTTGGATCCGCCTTGTTGAAGCCGAATTTGATCAGGAACTGGAAGAAGTCTTCCGTCTGGAATTGTCCACTGATGTGGGTGGCATTGCTCGAGGGCAGGAGAAGCGGGATTAGGGCCAGGATGAGTCCCAAAAGGAGCATCCTGCGATCGAAAGTCCCTCTGCTTCTTATCAGTTGTTGTTTGGGGGCGGTCACTGATACTTCAGCGTCGGGAATGCTCCGGTCCCTGGCCACCTGCTCATCCAGTTCGGATGCCTCGTTGGCATCACCCACTTGCCAAGGTGGCGCCCCTTTGTGCATCGCTCTGCAGGTTGGCAATGTCTATTTTTATTTTGTTTTTTGCGGAAATTTCCACAAATCCGCAGTTGTTGTTTTTGTTGCCGTTTCACTCCACCTTCAGTGTGACCGCGCTGAGGCAGCTCAAATATACCAAACGTACTTTCTAATTTAACGAAAATACCAAAATTATAGCCAAATTAGACCGTGTCTAAAGATAGCCAACAAGGTCGTTACTTTTCAAATTCAATTGTAGAAACAAAAGAATGTATTTACTAATTAATCCAACCAATTTAAATTATATTGCTTATTTTCCGTTTTTATGCAATATACTCGTTATTAGCCTTACATTTTAAACCACATAATAAGCTGAGATGTTGGCTTTACATTTAGGTAACCTTTGCAGTTCAATAAAAATAAACGAAACATAAAAAGTCCTAGGCCAGTCAATAATGGGCTTCTTTTAACTTTTTATTTTAGCTTGTTTGGAAACACTTGAAAAAAGACGTTTGGTGCAGAGAACTAAAGCAGTAACAAATTCCATAGCATGGACACCAACCGAATCAAAGGACTAAAAGCAGGGACTCTCACCGACAACTACTGTGATTTTTATCTATGAACGTCAAAAACATCTAAGATATCAAAAATATTTTTTTCATCTATAAATATTAAAAAAAAGAGCAACATTAAAAGTAAATTGTATTAAAAGTAGTATATCTGTAAATCCACGTATCATGCATAAATTTTAAATATTAAAATAGCTAATGTTATTTTAACATAGACTTTCTAAAGTTTTATCGGCATTTCAGATTTTTATTTGTATGTATTCAAATCCGAAATAATAATTGTATTATCTTTATTAATATTACAAATTCACTCACAGTTTTAAAAAAAGGAGTCAAATACTGGCGAGCCATCTTATGTTTAAAATGCTAAATAATGTATGGTAATAAATGTAAAACAAAAAAAATAAAATCAATAATGTTTTCGTAATGACTTATTACCTGTTAATAAAAAGAATTTTGTTACGAATTATTTGTTATCTGCTTTAAAAAAGTGGGTTCCTTTTATATTTTCCTTGGGTTTAGTTTTTAGGCAAAGAAAATTCGAATCCCTTATAAAAAACTTGTTTTAAAAACTTATTCTAAACAACTTTTTTATTAGGGACTAAATTATTCTCAAACGTAAATTAATTTAGTCTAAGAGTTCTTTTTTAAATTTGTATAAACATTTTAGCTAGGTAATTTATCAAAACCTTTGAGAAATCTAAAAAATAAAAGCCGGTTTAGAGGATTACCGAACAATGGAACTCTTTAGCCGTAACTTAAATGGGCTTATAAGCTCATTTCTTATATTTTAAGATCTCCCACTCACTAACCTTATTTGTGCCATTGGCAATTTTCAACAATAAATTTCAATAATTCCCAAATTTATGCGGCAAAAAGTGGTGCTACCCTTTTGCCCAAAACTTCAAAGTGCAAGGTTGGGGAATACGTATTACGTAGCTCCCACAGTCCACACCCTAAATTCAGTGCCCAGCCCTTTCGCTTCTTCATTTAAAATGCAGCCGGCGGTGGCGAGAAAATTCTCGTGTGGATTGTGGTTTCCACGCCCCCTTTTTCCATTTCCACCAGCTAAGGTGCAAAAAAAATTCATACACTTTGACAATTCCTTTGAGATTTGATTGCGGGAGGGAGACAGCTAGAAAGTGTGCGAAAGGGAGAGTGCGGTTTTGCATAGAAAATATGAAGCCATTGAAATGTAGATTTCGCCATTGTGATTTTCAGAGATGAATACTTTGATTCTTGGAGCAGATCAACCGAAGCTAACAGAAAGTAATAATTCCCCCCTTTTTCCAATGACCCAGTTTTTCGACCATTTCTCACTCATTTATTGATGACGCCGCAAAAACGAAAAGGGAATTGCAAAAGGACAGCATAAATTCATGACTTTCTTAACTATAGTTTTTGGCGTTTGTTGACAGTCACAGTTCACTCAGTTGTGCGAAAGTCAAGACAAATATCAGAAATGAGACTGCTAGGGGAGTACTATTTGTCTATTTAAGAATACAGTCAAACACTCCTAACTTTGACCAGGATTCACCAAAAAAAAGAATGTGGAAGTAATATTTAATTTCCTTTGCTTATTTACTGATTGCCCGTTTGTGTTCCTTTTACTTTAATTACTTTTTGTCTACTCTAAAAATTTATCTCTTATAAAATATATCAATTTACATACGTTTAGGAAAAAAAAATATGAAATTATTTTTATTTAGATTTGGACACCAATCTTCAGCAAATGGTATCTTATGTGTAGTCAATTTTACATACTTATTGAAGTTTGACTGTACATATCTCCAAACAAACAATGGCTGGAAAAAATAACTTGCCACTACAAATTATTTGACAAATATTAAGCACACATAACATGTGAACAAGACGGAAAGTTAATTTCAATGTCTGCCGACGACCCCAATAATAAAATCCGACAAGGTTGGCAAAAATACAAAAGGAGCGCAATTTGTCGTCCCTTTCTGACAGGCGTCCACCCTCTCTTTCCCACTCCCCCGTCTCTTTCTCTTCGATTGAAGCAAACAGTTCATTGAAATGCCAACGACGAAACATGGACAATGAAGGTTCAATGATGATGAGGTGGAAAAATTGGGGAGTCTGGGTATAATTTTCGCCAACTTTGCACAAAGTGTATTTTATTTTTGATTAGGCCGGCGCGACTGTTTATGTTTGGCCAATAAAAAGATGTTGCAGCAATTGGCGTGATAGGGCAGATACAAATACGAGAATATCTCCTCCAGATCGGTCAGATTAGCCATTCACAATTATGATTGATAGCTAAAGCTTGAAAACCATGTACTTGAGAAAAATAAAGGTTTACTACAATCAACAAACAAGAGAGTAGGTAGTCGTCGGTGTATTCGGGTTCTATTGACGTATATATTTGTTTTATTTTTAAAACAAAAATTATTTTTTGGCATTTTTCCCACTCAAAAATGTATATGTTATATCGTTTATAAATTTATTTGTAAATTTCTAATATAACTTTTAAAACGAAGACTGTATTCTTTTTTTGTCATTATTATTGGCAATTTTACTTTTATCTAGAAGGCATTGGCTTTGATTTTTCCCAAGTGAGTTGTCAATATTTTTAAACGACATTGAATGAGAAACTGTTTTCTCTGGGTCTGTTTTCTTTTCTTTAATCTATCGATTTTTGTGTTCATAACTCACGTGCTTCTTAGGTATGGATTTGCTCGACAATAAGCTGTACATGTGCACCCAGTGCTTTCAAAGATGCCTATGGACGGATCTTTCGGAGAAGGAACACCGGTGTTCTAATTGCCGTCTGCAGCCCAAGGAATGTGCCATTTGCGGTAAGAAGTTTGAGCCACGAAACAAGTCGCATAGCTACTGCAAACGCTGCGATTTCTACATTCAAAAGCACGCTGTCGTCAAGCCGCCTCCAATACAGAAAAGCCCCGAAGGACAACCTTATGGGGAGCAGACTAGGGAAGGATCCTCGATCACAGAACGGTGGAGGGAGATTAGGGCCGCCTCTGGGATTGACGACGATTTGAGCATGAGTGACTAAAGTAGAAAACTGCACAACGTTGTTAAATAAATGATCGACCTCGATTAAATATCTCAATATATATCTTGATAGAATTTTATTCGAAAATTATTCTTATGACTTATTTTTTTAATTGTATTTATATTCCGAACGAATAAAACAATAAATAAAGAATTATAACGAAAAAAAATTCAAATTTATTAACATTGTATTCGAAACTTCTCATAGAAAGATTTAAGAATAAACACGCTAAAAGTTTGGATCTCGAAATGAAGACTTAAATCGTTTTAAATAAAATATAGGAGGTGTCTCCTATTGCTATAAATCAAATAAACGTGTCACATTTTATTTGAATCTTCTTTTTGATTTCAGTGAAAGTATTAAATAAAACATCTAGTATTGACTATCAATTGAAAAACATGCGTCGCACAAATCGAGCTGTGAAGTAATAGATAATTTCCGTAAAGCTTAAGGCGCTGCAGCCCAAGAAAAAACCGACAAGGCCGCCGATGTAAACTGAAAATAAGAAAGGGAGGTGAAAAGTGAAAAGCGAGCGGTTCAAGTGAGTCTTAAAAGTTTGCCCCGCGAGAAAACTCACCCAAAACATCTGCGAAGGAGAAGAGGACGTCCCGCCGGAGTTGCATTTTGGGATAACCCCCTCCGCCAATGCCCCATTGCAGATTAGCGCCCAGGAACCAGACACGCGAGCGCTGGAAAAGCCGGAAAATAGAGAAATCGGGGAAAATATATACAGATAAGCAGATAACAAATACAAAAGCAAAATGGGAACAACATCATCATCATCAGTACTCTGGTAACAAGGCAAGTAAGCAAAAATTATTATTAAATGTAAAAACTTTCGCCGCACACAGCGCGAAAAAAGTTAAACAAAACTTTTGGTTTTGCCGCCCCTTTTCGTACACCTCATCCCTAAAATAATTGCATATTTCAAGGCGCCCAGTTCCTGCAACTTCTGCGCTTATTATTTTTTATAGCTCTGGACTACAATTTTGATGTTTGTTTAAGGCAAATGCCCCCGAATGTTCGCCGCTCCGCCTTGCTCCGTTTCTCCGGCGGATTTTCCCCAGTTTTCCGGGCATTTTTCCACTTGAAATGCGCGACGCAGCGGCGTCTGCAGTTGCCACTTAACGAGCACTAGATGATGGCGCTTCTGTTCTCCATAAACATTTTTACAGTTAAAGTTTACTTTATATTTTTTAATAGCGGATTTGCCATTTTTTTCATTTATTTTTATTATTATGTGCGATGTTGTACTTACGTGGGACTGCACAAAGAAGTTGGAATCATCACAGTTGGCCAAACAATTGCAATTGATTTTGTATTTGTCCGATTTTAAGGAGATTATCTCGCCTGTGTGGAAACGTTATTTTATATATTTAAAATAATTTATACATCTATTATGATTCACTTAAAAAATAAGAGGAAAATTTGTAGGAAAGAAACGTGCGATAAGTAATTATTTTTTACATAATTGGAATTTTCGACTTTGTTATAAAACAAAACGATTGCTATCGTCATGTCTGCCATTAGTTTAAAAACTTATAAAAATTACTTACTTATTTACTTACATAATCGATTATTTTAGAGACTATAAAGTTTAAGTCACTAAAAAATTAGAATAACCACAAACAAATTTTAAAAGGTAGCCCCAAAAAAATAGAGCTTGAACTTAATATTCTATTTTCATCACCTTTCATTCTTTTCTAATGAGCTAAAGCTGGTTCGTTCAAAATATTTATCCCGCTTATCAATGTCAACCTGTCCGATAATCTTCTCTTCCCCAGCAAATTACTTCCACCATTTCAATTACGCAACAGGTTCCCTATTCCAGCCTTGACTTTTGACCACCCCTGAAAAAATTAAATTATGGTCACGTTCTGGGAAATTTCTGCCCATTTTTTTCGACTGAAAAATTTAAATCGAATTTCCGGGGCAGGTTAAATATTTACATGTTCTCGGACGGGGGAAATTACTCACGTTTAATTTTGACCAGGCATCCGATGCCCTCCAGCCCGCAAACTGGCAGCCTTCGACCATTTCGCACTGAAAAACATAAAAGAAAGAGATGGATGGCGCCCATTGGAGCGAGACAGATAATCGTGCCAAAGTTGCCACTTAAACTACGAGTATTTAAACATTTTACGACCGAATTTGTGCCATTAAACTGGGCAGCTTTGATGCATCCCCGTCCGGCGCATAAAAGTTAACTTTAATAGGGGCCAATTAAGTGCAACTCTGTGTCCCGAAAATATGATTATACCCACAGAGGTTCCGGTAGAAATGCGGAACGCAGCCGCAGACCTGCAGAGCGAAGAACATTCGGCATTCGGACAGGCAGAGTCCAAAGCTGTAAATGGGCACCGTCAACATGTCCTCGGCCTCGTAGATGAAGCGACAGCTCCTTTGTTTGGCGCTGAAACTACCGGAAAAGTTCATAAAACATTAAAGAATACAACCAAAGTAAAAGGACTCATATAATAATGATGTGAGAAAGACTAATTTTCACGTTATTATTAAATGAGCTATTTTACTAGCTATAAACCAAGTTTTTACTTGGGAAATATGTAATAACATTAATGTGGGATATATTTTTAAGAGATTATTTAACACCGGAAAGTGTGTGTGTTTATTTTTTAAATTTTTATGGTAAAATATTTTAGCTTGTTTTTAAATTTGTAATATGTTTTCTGACAAATATTTGAAATATTATTTTAAGCAATAAAAATATTAATGATCTATAATATTATATGCCACATATGGAATATTAACATTTTTTTCATATGTATTTATTCTATTTTAGTAATAAATTGATCAATTTCATACAATATGCTAAATCGGACTTGAATTTAAAACAAAATTAGTTATACTGAATAACAAATATTTTCCACTTTCAATTTTATGTAAATTAATAATTTATTTTTTTGAATGAATTAAAGGATATAACTATTTTGTTGACTCACGCTCTTGCCTCCTCATTTGTGTAGATCTCCAGTGCCATGATTTCAACTGTGGTGTAGTCGCTCTCTGGAAAGGTATACCTCTGCTTCGATATGCTCGGAACATCCCCGGCCCCGTGGAAATAAACATCGTAGGCCGTCGAGAGGTTTATAATCTGCGCGTAGATCTCGCCATCCAACGGATGCACCGTGACCCGATCTCCGTGGTCCAAAAGGTTCCACTCGCCGGAGCGCCAGTAGCTGCCAAGAAGTCATAAAAATCATAAAATCAGAGCCACTTCCTGGCCAAAAATTACACACTTTAAGGTATTGTAGCGGGCCACCAGTGAGTTCACTGAATGGCAAATGCCAAACTCCGTTTGCGTCTCGTAGATGTACATTTTGACGGCGGTGCCGCTGCTGATATCCGGTTCGAAGGGCCATTTCAGCTCGTAGAGCAAGTCCAAGTACTGCACTCCCGGAATCCCATACGATTTGTTCAGCGGAAGCGTCTCCAAGTTGTCATAAGTGAGGCTGGCAAGTTTTACAATAAAATCGCGGAAATCCTCTTGATCCTCCTCGGACAAAAACTGGTCGGGATGGGAACTATGAGTTGGCATCAAAAGAAATAAATTTAAATTTTCAATATATTCTTCTAAAGTTCGTTAGAAGTAGTAAAGTTAAAAAAATTTATTTTAAATATTTTTAAGTTTTCAGGAAATGCTTTTATTGCCTCTGACATTTTTATTTTTTATTTATCTCTTTTTCTCATTTGAAGCGATTAAAATTGGAAGTAAATATGAATATGGAGTGCATTGAAAAATATTAATATATTGTGTCTTCTCTCGCTTGTGTTCAAAAAATGTATTAGCAAATTAGCTCTAAGCATTTAGCGACGACTGCACAGCTTAAAATTAAATTATAAAAAAGTTTGGAAAAATATACAAAAATGAAAAAAAATCAAAAATACTATGTAAAATAAAATGATCTGCAAAAAACTTATATGTGTAGTACTTACAGTATATACTCCTCCACTTTCAACTCGTCGATCCGCTTGTGAGGACACACTGTCAATGATGGAAAGCTCGTGTTCCAGACCAGCTTATTCCGATCCATGGATATGACCATCGGCGAGGTCTGAAAGCGATGCCAGGTCCGCTTGCTCAGCGAGATGATGCTGAATAAAGCCACGCAGATGAATGCAAACCAGAGCATGCTAAAAAAAGGATAGGAAAGCCGGAAAAATACTCAAAAATGCGGCAGAGTCAGAAATGATATATGGAATCGGGGGAATAATTCGCACTGCTGTTGAGTGTGCATTGTGGCGGAGGACATAAAAATCTATTGCGTGTAAATTTTTTTTCTGTAAGCATTATGCGAAATATTCGCGACGAAAGAATTATGGCCAACTCGAAGGAGGAGTCAATGAACGCATCAACGCTTTTGCAACCCTTTACTGGCTTTTCCTCAGTTTTGTTCCTTTTTGTTTGAACGGCCACAAACAAACTGGCAAAGACACAGACAGAAGTCGCCAAAAATCCTTTGCTGAATTCCCCATTTCAGGCGAATGTCGTCGACAATGACATTTTAATGCCAGCAATGGCTCATAAAGCTTTCAACGCTTGCACACAAGCAAACACTCTGCTACTTGGCTTTTAATTTTCCCAAACATTTTCCAACTCTTTATTATTTTTGTGCGAAGCTTTCCGCCCCGCACTTTGCTTTTCTGGAATTTTCTTCTCCGACAGCTGAGTGCTGTACTTTGTCTAACACCACAAAATTCCTTTTGGACATCGCATATGACAGACTCATTGTCATTTCCATTGCCATTTTCCATTCCCACACCCATTTCCACATTTCCCATCTCGTGTCAGTCTGGCCTGCAATTTATGTATTTGCTTTGTTTCATCAACTCGGCACTCATATGCATAAAATTTGTGCGTGAATGAGGCTCAGTGATGCATGTTTGATTCCACAAATTTCTCGTTTAAAAACTCAGCACCAAGGGGTTGTTGTTTGAATTTATTTTTGGGTATTGCTGAATTCTTTAATTCCCACATAGTTTCTATTTGAGTTATGCGATTGAAAAATGTGTGATATAGGATTAAAATTCTCAGAAAGCGGTAATCGAAATTCCGCAAGTTTTTGCTTGCTAGCTAAGAAGGTTTTAAAAGTATACAACTTTTGAAATAAAATCATTAAATTGAAATTAAATAACTTATTTAACATATTAAGAAAAATTAGTGCAAGAGAAAGACTTGAGTATTGATGATTATCAAAACAAAAATATGACAGCCAAGTGATAACTTTAGTGATTCCAACAAATAAAACATAAATTAAAAACAAATTTAAAAACAAATATAAAATGTATGTAAATGAGGATGATAAGTCTCCTCAAGTAAAGGTAAATCTCCATCCTTATTTAAATGTTAGTTGTTAAATTGTTAGAAAATTATCACATATTAATTTAAGCAATGGTTTTATGTATATTTGCTGTACAAAATCATTTTAAAAGTTTTGATGTTTTATTTTTGCAATATATATTTCAATGGGTTCAATGGTTGAATGGGTGTTTCCTCCAATTATGGAATATCGAATCGACCCAATAAAAGGGTTTAAATTGTGACGGAGTTCAGGGCACTCGAAAGCGCGATGCCCTGCTATAGATTTCAGATTCCCCCTTTAAAACACCGTCCTAATCCAGTGCGTCCTACGGCACTGCGTGTTTTGCATTTGCATTTGCAGTTTTCGGTTGTGGATTATGCAATCGTGCACCTGTCGCTGCCACCCAAAAAGAGGGGGTTGGAAAAGCCCTCATAGTTACCATATCAACGCTAGTGAAATTGAGGTTATCACATGTCAGCGACACAGACTCTTTCTCTCAGGTTTATGCATTTTCACTACCCTTTTTCCCCAGCTTGTTTTGTATGCGAGGTGGTTCTTTCATATATTTTTTTGTGGAATTGCTTTAGTTTTGAGGGGGGAGGTGGGAGGAAGAGCTTAAGTCGGGTTTTGGTTGGAGTTGTGCATAATCCAGAAATTTGTGCGTCACAAGCTGATTTTTCGCCATGGCAAAGCATATTTTCCCCTTCTATTTTTGGCTTGCCGGGCGAAATAAATCTGAATTGTGCCAAGTGGAATTGGTCAAAGAAATAAATTTTCCGAGAAAAATGTTCTACAAACGCCCAACAAATCATTTTCATGAAAGCATCGGGGGAAGTGTATTAATTAAAGCTAAGCTTTGCGTGACCTCCTTCCTTTCATCCCGAGCTCCCTTCTGCCCCACTCTGATCCTTTCCTGGGGCAACACCTGTCAGTTGGGCCTTAGTCGTGGTGGAAAACTAACAATAATTGTAATTGAGCTTCATGATTTTGGGGGGAAATTCATTGGCGGCACTTAGAGAAAATTTACTTCAAAATCGAATTTTTTTTTAAAAAAAAGGACATAAATTGCAATCACGAAATAAATTTATTTGGCAAAAAACGAAAGCGGATTTTGTTTTGCAGCTTTCAATAACGATTCTAATATTAATATTATGAAGCTAACAGTCACTTTTCTAAATCAATTTCTCATAAGTTTTAAGCTAATTTCTGATGCTTTAAAATACAAATAAACTTTAAATACTATACTAAACTATATTAATTGTCAAAATTTTATAATGAAAATATGAATTGCTTTGTATTAAAAAACCTTTTTTTTGTATTGTAAGTGTTAAAAAGTGTGTACTACCTAATAATATTACTTCATAAAAAAGATTTAAAGTCAAAAAGTTTTTTTTTTATAATACATTTTTTGTGAGATGTAAATGTGCTTTAGATTTATTTGATCCATAATCATTAGGCATTGCCGAGCACTTAATAAATTTATTTCACGCAATACAATTGTCTTATCAAGTTTTTATATAAAAGCCATCGAGACAGTTTTGAGTCTTTTTCTCAGTGTCTACTTGGCCCTGTCCTTGTCCTGGCTGTTATCCACTAATTAACCCTCAGCCGGCAGCCCTGACAGATTTCCCACCAACCGCCGCATCCGCATCCGCAACCCCTGCCCCATTCTCCCGGCCACTTTGGTGGAGTGTTGCCAATTTAAGCTTTGCCATGGCCAACACGGAACGAGAAAGGTAGCGAATGAGTCGGAGAATTCCCCTCTTCACCCCTCTCTGCGTGTGTGTAATCCTGTTTGTCATGTCATGTCAGTTTTAAGGATTTATTGCACCGCAAAAAAATACAAATTCCAGCAACAAAATATTACTTCAGCTCACAAGATCCACCTTCCTCCACCGACCACATAAAACGGAAGATATGTAGAAAAATGTATTTCGCTTGGAGAAGTTTTTCGATGGGAGGGAAGGGGAGGGGGGCTGGGGGGGTTTGGTTCAGCACGCACTTCCCCTTCGGGACTTTTCCGCTATGAATCCGAATCAGAATCTCTGCACGTGGCCGCGGTCGCAGGATAGTCCTTTTTTAACTACCCGACTTATAGTTTTGTATCGTTTTAGTTTTCACTTTATGGTTTCCAAGGGGCGAACTGTAGTAATCCTTTATAAAAGTTAAGCCAGCGATTTCTGGCCGTAATGAGGCTTAGCATTAATTTCCCTTGTAAATTAATTGGGCGGAAATGTTGACTGAGTTTTTGCAGCCGCTTAACCATATATTGGCCTAATAAGATCCAGGTTAAGAGGCCACAGAATTTCGGTTATTTAAAGAGGGATGAAAAGACATTTGGGGGTTTTATTTTTCTACACATATTTTAAATAACAAGAAAAAAATCTTGTGCTAACAAATATATGTTTAATTCCGAGTCTATTTTTTGATAAATTAATTTAAACGATCTATGATGGCAAGAACTCTTGAACATTGAATTAATATTCATCTTATAAAGAAATATTTGCATAAAAATTGCAAGACAATTAAATAGCTAATTTAAAGAGCCTTTTATTTTTTTTCAGTTTCTTTCCATGGGAGATTTTTTCCCACTCAAGTCTTGGCAATAACAAAAGTTGCCTTATGAATTGTTGATTGCCCTTGTTGTCCTTTGTTTTTGGACATTTCCCTCAATCCTGTGATTCCCTTCTCCTGCCCAATTCCATTACCGATTATCCAATTGTGCGCCCGTGTCCACGCCATTGAAAGTAGCATACAAATCACAACTCACCGTTCGACAAAATTCAGGCCGAGCTTGGCCAAATAAATGAAGCCGTGTATGGAGGAGCCCTGCAGGAACTCGATTATGAAAGCCTGCGCTTTGACCAGGCAGGCACTGTAGCTTTCCCTTGGATTTTCCCGATCCAGGACCTGCTTTTCCTGCCCTTCCCCAGGATCCATTGGCGGACGTTGCCATAGCGGTGGTCGTCGAAAGGAGCGAATGCTCCTGGCTGGTCCCTGCTGATTAATGGACACGTTCTCGTCATTAGCTTTCGCAACTGTTTTGCTGCCCGTGCTGCCATTTGGATTATGCTGATGTCCTTGCGCGGTTCCTGGAAAAATCAACAGTCCAGGTCCCGACCTCCGGAATCTATCCTGCGGCGGTTGCAGCGAAGCTGTCGACGAAGTCAGCACCGAGTCGCGGCCGGATGCGGATCCTTCGTTTTCATCCCAGCTGCTCCTTCTTGACGTCGACGTTGTAGTCCTTGCCGCCGCTGACGGCATGCTGTTACCAATTTTCGGTTGCATGTCCTTGGGCGTTGCTGCAAGACAGGATTTATTGGAGCATTTTTAGCAGGTGAATGGGTAAAATCAATGAGATGGTGAAAAAAAGGAATAAATGTGTATCTCAGATTATATATTTTATGAATTCTTATTTAAGAGTTTTTTAATTTTTTAAATTAAATCATTTTCTATGCCATTGTTGACAGGAGAAATTTTTAACACATTCTTGATGTTGGTGGATCCAATATACTAATTTAATTGAACATAAAATTGTATTTTTTTTTTAAAACTCTTTCACAATTAGAAGATTAAAAAAATTTAATTTATATTTAACCAATGTTGGCATTATATTGCTAATTTCATTCAATTACATAAAACAAAACAGGACTATCTAGTACAAACTTTTAAAAAATAAATTAAAGTGGTTATCATAAATATTTCGTAACTAAATTGTTTTAACACCTTTTTAAAACATTTAACTTGAAATAAAACATTTAATTAACTAATGCAATAATTCAAAAAACAGAGCAGAAGAATGTTAAATTTGTTCGCTAATATATTAATAAAGATGTCTACAATTTTAATGTATAATTGTTAAGATGTTTTTTAATTTTAAATTAAACAATTATAAGCCATTGTTCGTCTTCCATTAGTATAATCCTTTGGTATTCGAGTTGCACTTGTCCACATGTTACCACCGAAATCCCACTTCAGGGGCAACACTACAGTAATCGCCTGTCGATGGCACTTGCTGAACACTGCACTGCATCACGGTATTACACATAATATACATGTGGCACCAACTCGCCCGCACACTGATTGCAGGACAAACTTCATAATTTGTTCGGCCCACGTGCATTGTAACATGGTTAAGCTCTGATTTTTTATCACCGCTCCCATGTTCATTAAAATATAAATACGTAGCTTTAAATATGTTTTTGCGGTGCGGCAGCAGGTCGCAGGACATGGCCAACAAGGACAACAATAAATCATCATCGGAGGTTTTAATGCGCTGTAAATTATGCCTGATGGTGGACGCAGCTCCGCGCGAGTAAATGTAAATCCATTGGATGACACGAAATGCAATCAATGCGCGAGAGTGTAGCCAAGTTGAATGGGGATCGGCTATATCCCTCGGCTGCAGCGCCATCATCATTATCACGGAATTGTGGCTGGGCATTAACTTAGTTAAGGATTTTCATTCATGAGTGGCCGCCGCTGAAGAGATTGCGATTAAATGGTAATTGGATGGTCCAGATATTAAGCAGATTTTTGATCCGATCAGGACGGCTTTCGTTTCGATTATTTTTGAAGTGAGTGGGTAATATACTGGGAAATACTTAAAAGATAGAATTACTTTGTAATATTATTTAAGATGCTTACTGTTTTATGAGAGTAGTTTCTTAGAATACCCAAAAGTCAGGGAACCTTTTTGAGCTTCTTTCGATCATTGCAGCCTGTAATAGAGTTCCAGAATCGAACTGGCAACCAATAAGGTCCCCTGAGGTAATCAGCAAGATGAGCTGGAACATCAAAGGCTCCCCCAGAGTGTCCAACTGCGCCCTTAAAACTGGATTAAAATTTCATTTAAATTTGCATTTAAATGAGCGTCGAACACTCAAAGTAAATGACCCCATTCAGGCCCAGTCCGCTCGGCTCGCAACTGGAATCCACTCCACAATTCTGCCGGGGACAAAGGTCCAGACGCGAACTTGTGTTTTCCAGACCCAGACATGGGCGGTGTCCCCCTCTTTCTGTGCCAGCCCCCCTCCCCGTGCACATGGGCCACATTAAAAGGATTCTTTTTTTTCACTTTTCAACATTTCATTGCGAATGCGACGTTTCCCAGCAGTTGATTACCTTTGGCAGTTGATATCGGGGGGTTGGAGTGCCGGGGTTTTTATTTATATGCACTGCAGCTTAAGCAGCCAAGTCTGCCACTGCCACATTTAATGGATATTGTTTAAAAATGTAATATTTTGCAATTAAATAAAGGCGTTTGCTTGACCCTTCGCATCACCCGTGGCGACCTCGATTCGAGTCGATTGCCAAACATTGCACATGCCATTTTGTTTTTTTCTGGTTAAGGAATACATGTGCGTTGTATTTGCTGCCTTTTCCATGTTAATTAATATTGCAGAAACGCTTAAAGGACATTTTAATTGGCCTTTACTTTGAGGGCCAGCCGAATTGTTATTGAGAAAAAGTGAAAAAGAGAAAAGAGAGCATTGTGGGGAAAACAAGATCTGCAGGCTATTGAAATGGTTTTGACTTTCTCTGGATACGAAGGACATTGACAGGTAAAGAAAAATAAAGAGAAATATATTAAAAGAAGAATGAAGCGAACCATATAGTTCATTTTCAATAACAAGTCAAAGTAATAACAATAAAATTAAATTAGAGACGTTAAAATAAATCGATATTCTATTCATAAAGCGATAAGTAACCGCTCGTATTTCTCCTTAACTCTCAATTCCGGTCAATTTATTCAAAAACAAACCGATTCCTTTTAGCACGGTCCCAACACAAGTTAGCTGAACTAACATTTGCCTCGAAACTATTGCTGTTCACTCGTTGAAATAACAAATTTTCCAATTTATTTCTTGATTTATTTTCACGCCAATTTCTTGGCTTTCGAGTCCGCCCTCAGCAACATGGCTTGACATTTGTTTATTTATTTGGCTTCATGTTTTGTCTTGTGCCATTCCTCTTCATTGTTTTCCGCAGCTTCTTCGCATTGCCCCTTTTGCGTGAAATCACGAATGAATGAATGACTGCCCCGGCAAACGCAATGAATATTCATGGGCCATGCCACCAGACACAACACGAATAACAACAGGACCTCAACAGCAACAACAACAACATCAGCAGGAGCCTCGGCAAGGACAACAACTACAACATAAAGCTAACTCAGCTTGCATTTCCGCTGAATGCGGCAACAATTCGCAGAACCATTTTGCTGTCCACGAACAGCAGTTTCTCTTAATACCCTAACCAATCGACAGGAGTTTTAGGGGATATGAACTTGATTGGGAGTTTTTTATTCCAAGCATCTTTCAATTTATTTAAAATAGGCTGCATATTGGTAATATAACTTCCCTCTTCAAAATCACCACACAAATGAGAAACTTTTGTGGGATCAAAAATAATATATATTGGCTGCATTAAGTACAACAGAAAACATAGATAGCAATAAAATAATTATTTAAGCAAATAATTTTCTAGCCTATCAAAAAAATAATGTTTTGTATTTAAAAAAATTTGTGGTTCATCTTAGGAAACCTGAAACTCAAACTTTTTTTAAGCAGAACTCTCCTGATAGAGTTATTCTTTAGGCTACTGAATTTCTTATGTCCGCTGAACAGAATTATGATTTTGTAAGAACCTCAGTATTTCGTGAATATAAAAATACAAAATTATTTTAGCAAAGAAATGTCTAGCCTATCAAATAAATAATGTTTTGTTTTTAAATACGTTTGTGGTTCATCTTTTAGGAAACCTGAAACTCAAACTTTTTTTAAACAGAACTCTCCTGATAGAGATATTCTTTAGGCTACTGAATTTCTAAAGTCCACTAATCTTAATTATAATTTTTTAAGAACCTCAGCACTTCTTGAATATTCGTTCGGAATCGCTTAGAGTCTCTCCAGTTCGTTTGGATTTCGGTAATAATTTCTTACTCGTTTGTAGACGCTGCTGCTCGGCTGCAATGTGTTTGTGTGCTCGCAGATGTTTCTTGGCAAGATGCTGCAAATTGTTTGGGTTTAGTTGCTGCTCTGGCTGGAGCCCGTGTTATTGTTATTTGCGCTATTTGTGCAGCAGTGGCTCCGAGTGGCTCGGTGGTGCTCGGTTGGTGGTTGAGGGCTATTGGTTGGTGGTGTCATGAGCAGCCAACATTTTGCGGCCGCATGTGCAACAGTTTCTTGCCCCGCCCGCAGAAGTAGGCAATGCTTTTTGCACACGCGCCGAACAACAGGAAATTTAATTAAATGCACTTTCTCGCTGGCAATGCGAAAATGTTGCGGAAACTTTTCGGAAAAACCGCAGATTTACCTTTACCGCTGCTGCTCACGGTTCACTGTTCACTGTTCGCTGGTCACTGCTCCCAACTAACTGTTCACTGTTGGCCAACGAGGCGTTTTGGCTTAAATGCAATCAGTCGACCACCTGCACTTGACTTTTGTTAATAAGCCCTTAAGACAGAGAGAAAGACAATTATTAATTTCTAATTGTATCGTTTTAAATATCACATTTCAATACAATTAAAACAAAATTTAACAAATTGCTATAAAAATACAACCTGATTTAAAATTAAATTGAATACATCGGACCTTTATCAATAAAAGTATAATTATCTGGAAAGTTAAAGAGAAATCTGTTAAAAAATCCTTTAATTTATCTAGTTATTAGACATTGCATTGGTAAGTTTTTTGATTTATTAATATATGGATTTCTAAATAATTCAACATTGCTACGATGCCAATTTTGGAAAGCCAAAGTAAATTTTAAATACTAAATAACAATATATTTCTTTCAGTGCACTTCTCGTGAGAAACTTGGCAGCTGCTCGGCGATTTCGGAGTTGGTCACTCGTTCTCGCTTTGATTACCCTTTGGACAATTTGGCATTTGTGGCCCGAAACACGTAACTCCAGTTCCGATTTAGATTCGGTACTGCCGGCGATTGCTGATTGTGTTGTTACCGCTCAGATTGTATTGATTTCCCTCAAAAGCTAATTACTCGCCCCGAATGAAAAGGGGAAAAGTCGAAAAAGTCGCTTGTAGGTGGCAGTTTGTTGGGTAATTGTGGCCAGATAACATTTCAAGCTGAAAATAAAACTGATTTTTAGGGTGCAACGGTGGAGTATTCAAGCTGTTAATGGTTTTTATAATATTTTAATCTATCATTATCTTGCCTTTTAGTTTGTTTAGAGTTTTATAAGATTTAATTTTTAGTATAGTAATCTTAAAAATATTTAATTATATATTTTTATTTATTTTTGAAATTAGAGTATTAGAATAGATAAACAAATTTTTTGGCATCGATATTTAAAATGAGAAGAGATGTATATAATGGTGTTGCGTTACTATTATAATTCAGTCTTAATAAAAATAATATTCTGTAAAACTTACATTATATAAATAAATAAGCACTTTTAAAGTTTAAAATGCAATTTCTTTATCTCGTCAACTGAGAAAAAATACAAACTACAATGACTTCTTCTACCATTTAAAGGCACCAAAATAAAAACCATTTATATGTTATTTATGACACTCTCATGAATCACAGCACAAGTTCTTATTCTCCCAGCAATAATCCAATCAATTTGATAACGCTAAATTAATCATATCCCTGCAGTCGATGGAAGTTGCTCCCCCACACAAAATTTAGAGCCGAAAAGCACAGCCACCCACTTCATTCGGCGATGTTTGAACATTTGGGTTCGATAATGGGGCAAACACACAGAGCTAGACCATTAGGGTGATCCCGCCCCTTTTACATCCCCTGTTCTTTGATTTTGCATTCAAGTTGCCTTTCCATGGGATGAATCAGAGCTTCTCTGGGCACTGCAGCTGTATAAATTTTACATTTGTTTCCTTTCAATTTAACAATGTGTACTTTTGGTATTGTTTTGCTTTTTAGCGTGTAAAAAACTGGAGTGGTTCGGGTTTTCTCGGGTTAGCCATTTCACTTTTCGTTTGGTTTTTTCGCCTGATTTCGCAATATTTATGATTAGCAATTTATTATTCATCATTTTCGAATGTGCAAACAGATGAAGGGGGCGGTGAGGGGAGTGTAGCAATGATGGCCTGTAATAACTCTTGTGAAAAAATATTGGGAGGCAGCGTTTGCCCCGCCATTAACTTGCACTTAATTTGATTAACAAAAGCCGATGTTTACATGCGCCGAATGCGATGGAAATCTATAATAGCTGAACTCAGTAAGTATTTCAAGGATTTCGTGGGTAAGTATATATTCATGCAAGCTGTGCTTGGGCATTTCGTAGACGAGCTTAGTTTCCTTGATTTGTGTGCTTTTTTGGGGATTGAGAAAAAGTGGGTTGATTATTTAATGTTTTAAGGAAACATATGATTTTGTTCATATACTTAAAAATGTAATACAATTTTATTGGTATTATTTATTGCTTCAGGAATAAAATAATTAGTTTGTAGAACTTAGGAATTGCCGCACGTATTAACGGTCATTAATTTGTGTCTCAATAGAAGGGAGTATTTACTCTTAATCACATTTAAAATCAATGGATTAAATTTTCTGATATTTTTATTGTCTTGAAGCATTAAAACTGTGTACTTTGTACTAGCCAATTTTCATAAATAAATTTAAGAACTTTATCCTTGATATTTAATAGTTTAAGTAGGTGATACCATACTTAAACAGCCTTTCAGTTTCGATAAAAAATAAAACAATTTTCCTTTGGTTTCCTTTTATAACCATATAAAGAATACCTTCCTAACCAATTTTAATCAAAAGATCGCACATTTTCAGCCCCAAAAGAACCTGCGAACTACAAGATGCAAATGTCTCAGTAGTAAGGAAATGAGTAATACAAAAACAGAGTACCAGAATTTCCAAGAAGGAAAACTGAATGACGGGAGTGGGAGTGGAACAAATCGTAGCACATGTTGGCATTAGCTTCAAATTACGCACAAGTGCAGCAGCGGGACACCAGGATATCAGGACATTTAGACACCAGGACATCCAGGACACCCAGGAAAAGAAGTCCAGCCAGGGGCGGACTCTGGCAAACAGAGGCAACATTTTATTGATGTTAATTTAATGCAGAAGAAATAAAAAAGCCAACGGCGGCGGCGGCCATGCAACGGAAATAAGAAATGAAACGGAGGCAACAGCGAAATAAAAGATTTGCATATAAACAGTTACTCACACATACGAGTGCAGAGATATACACGCAAAAAATATTAGTTATTTAGGAAGGCATACAAAAATGTCTTCAAACATCATGTTTTTTCTTAACACCATTTTTTAGTTTCAAATATTTTTTACTTCTTTCCCGGCCAAGAAATATTTCAATAATTTCTTTACCATAAACAAAGAACATTTAGACGTGTTCAAATAAAATAAAAAAAAAAATAAATAAAAAAAATAAATAAATAAAATTAGTATAAAATACAAAAAATTTATATATGCAGAAATAATCAATATGAAATATGATGTTTCTATAATTCCCCTTAAAAAACATGTTTTTATCAAAAGTTTAATTATTAAAATCAATAATATAGTATATATAATAATTTTGAAAAGTTAGCGCACTATGATGGTAAACAAAACACGTTACACTGTTATTAGATTTTTGACTAGTTTAAAGGATTCGAGTATTTTTTTTCTCAGTGCCCACATATTTATATATAAGAATATTTGCATAACAGACGTAGACCGGATCGGAGCCCAAAAACTGTCATTGCCAAGGTTTTTACATCCGCTTGCCGCAATCATCGTCTGTAGCTGTTGTTGTACCAAAGGGGCGGACACTCGAGCGGTGAAAAGTGGGAAATACTGAGGGGCTGGAACAATTCAATAATATTTATAGCGTCGTCTCATTCTCGAAATGTCCGCGGCAACATATGCAAGTGGATATTGCTCTATTTTCAAGTGGGATTCCATTATAATATTGTTGTAAGTAGCGGAAAGAAAGGGCCTGCAATACTTATATGGAGAAAAGGGGATATTCGAATGTATGCAAATCGGAGGGCTCGGCCGCGTTGACACTTTGTGCCTCGAAATTTATTGGCATAAGCGAACAGACAGAGCCCGAATGTAAGGATACTTTCGCAGACACCTCCCACTCAGTCGCTTGATCCGAAATCGAAATCCACACATGGCCAAACATTTAAATGTAATTGCAAATATTTAAATTCAATGGGACTCGCTCCCAAATATTGGACCATTCAATTTATTACCGCCTTCGGCCGATTGGCAACGAAAAGGGAAATGGGCGATTGATGGGCTTTTATGAGAGTTGTTTGGAATCCATTAAATAGCTCCTAAAGGGCGCTAATTATTTAACCACATAAATCAGTGCTAATTTATTGGCATAGGGAGAAAAAATCCAATAATTCCGAGTTGGCAGAAATAAAAATATATAAAATTATAATTATGTTCAACTAACACGTATTTTGAAACAAGTACAAAAATATACATTTTAAATTAATTCATTTATATCAGGTCTTACGATGAATTTCACTCACATTTTTATTCAACTAAGACAGGAAGATTCGAATTGATTTCAGCGTATAAAGTATTTTCATATAAAGTGAATCCAAAAGAGAATAATATCAGCTTATAATCACAGCTTCTTATCGATTCAGGCTAAAGAAAGTCCGAGACCCTGTCTGGCCGGCAAACAAATAAAAATGGTCATGCAATATTAATATTTATGCACAAATATTGGGGCTATTTATGGCAATCGAGGGCAAGGCAAACGCTGCGTATACGCAATATTTATATTTATGTATTATGAATCAATGCGAAAAGGGCCAGCCAAGGCAGGGCAATAAGAACAGGAGAAAAATGAAACGAGTATAAAAGATGCGCACTAAAACAAAAGGATAACAATAACTTTTCGCAGCATGCGTGACGTGGTAAGCAGGGAAAAAAGTAAGGAAAAGCCAAGATTCTCGCTGGGAAAAGTAAATGTTTTGCAGCCTTTGCAGGGAAAAAGTCCATTGGGGCGGATTATGAGTGAGATTCGCTTGTCTCGCCCCCAAAAAAGTAAAGAACAGCACATAGAGCCAAGTCATAAAAATTGCATGGAAATGGGGGCAGGAAATTCGGCCGCCTCTTACACTTTCTCATATAAGTGGGGATTATCTGCCGAGGTCCCTAGTCCATAGTCCGTAGTCCTTGTCTTGTTTATTTGTTTGGCTTTTACGCCAAAAATTATACTATTACAATCAAGTTTACGATTGCAATTCGCTGCCTCCGTTGAGTGCCAATGAAAGCGATGATGGCCAAATACGAACATGATCATTGCCACTGCGTTTATTCCTGATGATGATGATGATTGGTTGGGAGAATACATAAATTCGACAGCGAATGATTGTCTTTGGGGATGAAGAGATCTGACCGTTTGAAACTCGCTATTTATGGGGGAAATTGAAAGAAAAAGGAACAGCAATGCTGTTTTTCACTACTGTCATGTCCTTTTCTAACTAAAGGGCTTACAACTCATGTCAAGATTTATCAAATTTACATTATTGCTTGTGCAGACTTTCACAAATTATTAATTACTTATAAAACAAATGCATATCAAATGCAAGAAGAGGACCATATATGACCCCATTTGAAAGGCTTATTTTCATTATTTTTTTGACGAGGTAAGAAAAATATTAGTTTGGTTACTGATAAGTTATTAAGTACTATTTTACTATTATAATTTATTAATATAAAAAAATAGCTTGCCACTATGTAATCTACAAAAGGATAGGCCTAGATCTTCTTCCTTCAAAGTTGAGGTGTTCGTTCCGCCTTTCTGCCGGATTCTAATGTTCAAGTTGACTTTGTGCATTCGCGCATTGCCTGCCACGCATTAACCCTTCGTCCTCCGCCCTCAGCCCTTAACCCTCTAAGGCCCCTCAGCCATCTGAGGGATGCGGCAACTACAGCCACCGCAACAACAACAACGACGGCATCGGCAACGACAGGATATGGCAAGTGGGCAACTTTGGAGGAGGCGAGTTTAAATTGCCAGAGCTAAAAGGGTTGCCAACAACAACGTAACGCCGGGAAAAACGTAACTTTTTTCTTGATTTTTCCCCCAACGGTTTTATTTTTTCTGAAAACATCGACAAGCGGCGCTTTTGACTGCCATTACCCACATTGCCACCCCCTGCAACTTGTTTTTTTGTGGCACAAAACTTTGCACTTTGACATGCAGCCACGTGTGCCATGATGCTGTGTGTGTGTTTGTGAGTGTGTGTGTGTGTGCTTGAATGCCTGAGTGTGGATCGCGACTGTGTGGGTGAAAGTGTGATTGTGGGCGTGCGAGGTAGTGAATTGAATGAGCTTTCAATGCTACCTGCCAATTGGCTGACAAACGTGTCTAATAGTTCCCAATTGTAATCAATGATTTCTGATTCAAGACAGAAATGCACAGCATTTAATAAAACCTTATGGAACTTCTTTTTGGGTGAAGCTATAACAATGCAATTCAGCAATCGACATTCTTATGTACTTTTGTTCGGGGATATGGTATAAGAGACAGAATAATGTACGAATTTACAATGAGTGCTGGTTTTTAAAAGGACTCACAGAACTAAAATTTAATCTTATTTCCAATAAGATAATATAATTTAATGATATTATTTAAATTTCTACCAGGGCTTAACTTGAGGTTCAATTGATCGATTAGCATTTACAGCTAATAAATTTCTTTTTTGCAAATTTTCGCAAAAATCATGATTTAGTTTTTAGTAGAAAATACAAAAAAATACTAAACATATATTTTCATGACAAGTACCTATTTTTTTTAGGATTTGTGCCCTTTTGGAAGTTTTTGATTTTAAATATGATTTGGCTTGATATCGAAAATAGAAATAAAAATAAAACTAAGTTTATATTAAAATCATTAAGTAATATGGAAGTGCAAAAGAATTCTTACTAAGCCCTGCAAAACATTTAAATTACATGCATTTATATTATAGCTTGCCTTTGTTTATCGCATTTAGTTGTTGACTCATTGTCTTAATTTTCTCTGCGGAGTAATCAGCACACAAAATACAGTCATTATAATCAACGACCACCCCTTGGTGCGAAATGCTCTTGATACAGTAAACACCCCCATATAACGAACCCCACGCGCACACGTGCGCTCACTTGAAAAAAATCTTTCTACTCGCATGAATATTTTAAAGCTCGCATCACATACAAATTATGATAATGATGACGGGTGGCGAGGGTGTATTTTTTGCATATGTGTTTGAGTGGTGGGGGAGGGGGAGGTGGAGGGGGTCAGAGTGGGTGTATGGAGCGCTAACGAGCACAGGTACACTCAGAAGCTCAGGGACAGGTCCCCAGATCCCCGCTCAAGGGCTACCCCTCTCCCTCTCTCAGATTCCATCCCATTTCCACTTTTCCATTTCCCATCCCCCCAGAAACGCTTTCGTTAATGCATTTCATTAATTTTTATACAATTCGAATGAGCATTGTATGGCCGAGGGTGTGTGCGTGGGTTTAATGAGCACTTTTGTGCGGAGGATTTTGAATTGAGAAGATCGTTAGAACTCACTTGATGTGGCAAACCCCAGAGGAGTGACGAATGCACTTCTGGCCTTGAGCTTCTTAACTTTCAATACTTAAGGTGAAGGTCTCACAATAAAGGAAATCGAAACTTATTTAACCAATTCTTAACATACAAATTTTTAACTTAAAAATGATTTCGATAGCCCATGTCAGTTAATTCAAGAATTACTCTTGTTCATGAATCATGTTACCACCGTACTTATTGAACAACTAATACAACAAACTCTATCATTTATATTCAGCGTTGATGTACAAAGGATTAGAAGTCTATCATCTGCTGCTATTTCTGATGTTCATGAACATCACCAACAAAATATTTATTAGTTAAAAATAGTGCATTGTCATATAAAAAGTTTACGGACAAAAATTGATGCAAGAAAGAAAAAAACAATTCTAAAAGCATCGATTAAAAATGAAAGAAAAAATTATAGAGCAATGAGTATTTCAGTCTTAAATAATACTTTTAATTCTGCAGTAAATAAATTGAATAGATAATGACTTTCTTGCTCATCAGCCACGTTTGGAGATGAAAGCTGAAGTTTAAGTAGGTTTTAAATTAATATTATATCGATAGCTCCACGTTTTTGACTCCTCTCGCTTATAATCTATAATATATTTGTATAATCTAATCTAGAAGTGATGGGTAGATGGCTTTAGTCCGTTTTGATTAACACCCACCATTTGTCTAGTATAAACGCTTCCTTCAATGCTAACCGGCATAGTTGTAATATCTTATCACAATTATTAGATCCTAATACTTCGAGAAATTAAAGCTGGTCCTTACATTGAGATTTCTTACGCTGATGATATCTAAAATATATAAATACAGGTTCCCTTTCGTCTTATTATTTGCTGTAGTAGGCTTTGAATCCATGTTCAATTTGTCAGCTGCTTTTCTCAAGCTTTTGTTAAATAATAAAGTTCAAACAATATTTGTAAGTGAGCTATAATGGCGGATGAAATAGCGACAGAAGATCCGACGACGCAAACCAACCTTGTCTATTGGATAACTGACTACATGACCACCACGATCGCCACCCCCACCACCACACAGGCGTATTCGGGGAACTTGGGTGTCGGGATCATCGTGCTGATCGTGTTCGCCGTGCTCCTGTGCTGCCTGGTCATCATCTGCCTGCCGCTCCTCTGTTTGTGTGGCTGCTGCGGACTGGCCTGCTCCGCTTGTATGTCCTGCGGCGATGGTTGTTGCGGCGAGGAGGGGGGAGGGCTGCTGCGGGGGCGGCGGGGAGGGAGATGACTGTTGCGAAGGCTGTGGAGACTGCAATTTCGACGACGATTAGTGGGTCAGAAAGTCCACTTCCATATGTACGTAGTGCCACGATCTCATATCTAAAACGCAATAAATTTCATGTGAATAACAAAGTTATTATTTTAGGGGATGGTGGGATGAAATAAATTGGTGGAACGAAATAAATGGTGCGACAAAATAGATGGTGGGGTGAAACCGACCGGTGGGGCAAAATCGACCGGTGGGGTGAAACCGACCGGTGGGGTGAAACCGACCGGTGTGGTAAAGCAGAACCCCGCTCTGTATTCCATATTTACCATAGCTAACAGCAAGTGTAAGCTTGTACTATAAGTTTTTCAAACATCGTTCTATTTTTTGGTTATCATACTTATAGTTACCGATGTTCGTAATATTTTTGCTCAAAAATTTAATTTCGAACATGCCAAAATTGATATCAGCAAGCTGCGACTATCCTTTTACAAATTTAGTACATTTTTAAAATATCTGCTAGTGACACAAAATCTTTTTTAACAACGGTCTGCTCAAAATTTCTGGGACTAGATTGCAGTAAGCTGTGACTCTTTGCTGTGATGTGATTTCTTTCTAAGCATTTCATTCTTTTTTAGAGGTGTCATTTTGAAATCAGAATCATCAATATTTGCCTTAAGTTGCCATGGACGACGTCACAGACATCACTGACGAAGACGTTTTTGAAATATTTTACAATGTAACAACTGTGGTCCACAGAACAACCACGCATGCACCGGAAACTCACATGGGCCTATGGGGGCTTTTGTTCATATTCCTCGTAATCATTCTCATCGTGGTTCTGTGTTGCACCTGCATGGCGTTGCTCGTCCTCTTTGGTTGTATAAAGTCCTTTATGTGTTTTCGCTGTCGAAATCGTGAAGAGTTTGTGGGAAGCGACCCTTGACCAAGGCTGAAGTTTCTCTGGACGATCATCAAAACCCTTGTGTCCTAATAAAATCTTTTCTGTACCCAAAATCTAAAAGTATGGAAGTTTTTTTATAACAAAATGAAAGGCGGTGGCTTTTCCTGCACAAAAAAAAAGAAGAAGCAACTTCTATTAAAATCTTTTGAATGAAGACGGTCAAATAGAATTAATTAATTGCAAACGCTTATTTCTTTCTGTTGCTTAACAATAACCACTATATTTATTTATGTGAGATAGAAAAATGAAAGCAAAATCAAAACCATTACAGTTGTTATGTTCTATTGTTATTTTTCTTCAAATTAGACAAGAACTAAATCTAACCTTAAGAATTTCCTTACAATTCAGATTAAAATTTCTATTCATTTTTTGAAATACAAATTAAATATCTTGTTTAAGGAAAGGTTAGGCAAACTTATTAAAATGGTAATGTTACTCTAATAATGTCTTTTTAAGAATTTTTTTTATATACAAAAATAACGTAAGCTCAACTTTAAAAAAACATATTTATTTTATATTTAGGACCTCTGTGATTTAATGATATATATTTGCAACGAACGTCAAAATTCATATTATTGAAAAACATGTTATTTATACTTATCTTGTCTCAGAAGAATGTTTTTTTAAATCCATTTAGTCAAATAAAATGGCACTACTGTTTAACTGTAAATTAAATTACGAGATACTGATTCGATTTCAAATCCTTGAACACTAGTTTGCCAAAAAAACATAAGCGACTCACTAAATTTTTGGGAAACTGGCATCTTTCTGTAAGGGATTTCAAGGAGCAACTGGGCTTTATTCCGAGAATCTGTGAGCAGAGTGCCAGTGTGACAAATGTAAACCGATTAGCCACAGCTGGGGCCGATTATCAGATGGGACAAAGAAAATACCCCAGGCCACAGAGAAAATGCCCCAGGCCAGGAATGCCTCTGTGGACTGAGTGCATAAATTCCGGGCATCTCCTGCAGCTGCAGGAAAGACACAAAACACTCGTCCAAGTCCAAGTCGTAAATGCACTCAGCACTTTGTCAGCTTTTAGACAGGAAATGCAGTTGCCATTTTTCTTTTATCCCTCTGCAAATCCCGCTCACCTCCCCGGAAAGTCGTTCTCCAACTGTCTACATTTTTCACTTGCCATCCATAAAAAGTATCAGTTTTAGTTTCAGTTTTAGTTCTCACATGGCTACAAGTCTCGTGTGTCTTTTGCCTGTCTGTTGGGTCTGTTGTTTTGCTGTCTCAATTTCGCCAACGCTTCCATATTCAGTTTCATAATTTTTATCCAAGTTTATCATCCTTTTTGCCAGGCATGACAAAGTTTTCATTGCCGTCGACACAGGGGCTGGAAAAAAGTTTCCTCCAGCTGTGAAGTGCATTAAACAATGCTCTCATACATGATCTGAGTGATGAGGAAGGGAACGTGTTGTGGAAAATTGCATTTATCAGAGGGAGGTAAGGAGTGGATATAAGTTAGCTGCGATGCGCTTATTTTTTTAAAGTCGGCTGTATATTTGAAATTTAAAAATTCCTTAGGATACAAATTTATTATCGAACACCAAACAAATCTTTATTTTTCTTAAGAAACAAACTATATTGTGAAATATTGGGTAGACATTGTTTTAGATATAATCAAATGTAATACAAAATCAGTATATATAAACATTTTATAAAAAAACAACGCTTTTTTAGGAATTTCACCGTATTACGAAATTTACAAAACAGTGTTATTTATTTGTTATGGAAGTTATAGTCGGTTCTTTGATGTATTGTAATAACACGCCTGGTTTTAAATAAAATAAATTTGATTAAAACCGTTATATAAATCACTTCTTTTGGTGAAGTTAAAAGAATAAATGCGATTTAAACAGTGAAATACATCCATTATTTTTTTATACATTTTTTTATTTAAATTAAACTCAAAGTCATGGTCGGTTATAATTAGCAACGAAAAGTTTTATGTTCACACCCACACGGCATATAAAGTTTACAACTCTTCTTATCACTTGGTGGCATATCTTACAGTCTTAAAGATCGTTGGCCTGGGCTCTAATCTCTGAACTCGCCCAACCATTTGACGAACTCCCTCAGCTTCTCCAATCTCCGGGGTCCGCCACGAGTTAGAATTCTCTTCCACCGGCGTTCCACCGCCAATCGATCCTCTCTGTCCACAGATTGCAGGTGTTTTCTGAGCTTTCTGTATATTAGTCTTTGGAGCTGGGTTGTTCTGGTCTGAACTGTTCGCTTCCATCGATCGAATCCATTGCGCTGCAGGCAAAGGGCAATCAACTGGGTCTCAATACTGGAAGCTCTGAGGGGATCCCCTGTAGTGTCGGAATCGAGATAATCCTCAACTACGCCGTAGAATGAATTGAGCTTCTCCTCAGTGTGATTTGCATTTACGGCTACAAAGGCATCGAAGCGATCTAAATAGCCCAGTAAAACGGAGTTCTGGGAATCCAAAACCAGGAGATCTTCTACGACATCGTCCACCAGTTCAATGGCCAGCGAAACAAGCTGATTGGTAATGGTTTGTAAAGCTTGATCTGATTGCAAGAACAATCGATGGCGACACTGATCCCCAGAGGAGTTTATTAATGAGGGAGCAAGCTGGAATTATTAAAAAAATATTTGTTAATCTTAAATCAATTCGAATGTTTAATGGCATAATTTAAGAGGGAGCTATTTTCTTTTTGAGTGAAATATAAAACTGTATTTTAAATTAAACATATACATTTTTTTTTACTTTATATTTTCAGATATTCATTATGTTTATTACTCATTTGTAGTAAAATGCTGCTAGTGTTTAAGTTAATTTAGAATATTGACCAATTCAAAAAATATGCTTTGTACCAACTTACCAATGCCAAGAGCAAAAAAACTAGGCAATTCTGATAGCTCATGGTGATCTTGCTCGCTCAAATGTCGCTCGTCTACTGAAAGCACTCTACTCAAGTTAAAGAACTCGGAAGCAGAGCAAATCGTAGATAGTCTTATCTCTCTGAAATTTCCATGTCAAGACGGCGCTTGTCCAAATGATACAGTTTATTAATATATTTTAAACGATGACACATGACGCCATCAAGTCAATGACGTTTTTGTGTGAAGAACCCGCAGATATGCGATAGGCAAAGGTTTATTGGATTTAAATTTATGAATGGACGCAACTAGGGGGCAGACAGTGGCTATCAGTACAGAACAGCGATTGTGATTCAGGAAAAGTGTGTGGAGAAGATTCGGACGTTAGCTCTCAAACTTTTAAAGAGTACAATAAAAACCATCAAAAGCTGTGAGAAATGTGTCTGAATCTAAACCGCTTAGCAACTGAAGATGGCTGGCAGATGCGGCAGAAAAAGCCAAAAGCTCGACGGCGAAACTATTCATTGCGTATACGCAGCATGGGCCGTAATAATAGTGAAATAAAAGTCCACTTAGTCAGCAGTCGGTCGGGAAAAGGAAGGGATATGCGGAGGTCATTCATTGTGCTGGGGTTAGACCCTCAGGACAATCGCCTCTATCTGTGTGTGCCGTTGTGATAAATGCCTGAACTGGGTCAGTGGCGTACGATGATGAAACTCGGCGGGAAAAAAGGGCAAATAAAATGCCGATTGCTCGTATCAGAGTTTCAAATGAAATCCCTTATCCCGGCCCCACTATAAATGCCTCGCATTCGGAGTTTTTGAGTGGCCAACAAATCCCCAATGCGCGCCACAGCGACGAACTGCAATTTCAACTTTGATAAGCGAAGTTTAGTGGCAAAAGAGCCAGCAAAAAATCATCATCCCCCGCCATATGACAATGTTATTAGCGTAGTTTTTGCGATTTGCAGGGATTTGACCAGTTTTTTATGCTTTTTTTTTTGTGCGGTTAGCGTTGCGATGGTAACTTTTGAGTGCGCATCCGAATCCTGATGGATGTGGAAGCGTTGAACCAGGCTAAAGCTTAATTGGGTATATATGCATTCCAGTGCAGATTTGTTAGGAATGGCAACTGGTAAAAAAAATAAAGGGAACATAATCAAACCCAAAGACTGCGAAACAATTACGTCCTTGGGGGCTGAGAAATCCCTGCCCTTTAATATGGCGAAACAATAACCGAGAAGTCTGCCTTCGGCAGAACACCCCTTCTGTTCGCCAAACGCCCTAACACAAGTGCCATAAATTGCCTCAACAACGCCTGCTGTTTCTCCTGCCTTTCCCCTTTATCGCCTCCCCCCCGCCACCACCCGTTGCATGCAAATTTCAATAACTTGTATTCGGTAACCCTTTCGAGCAACTGACACTGAATATCAAATATGAGTTGGAGCCAAAAATTATTTGCATACTTTCGGGGATGCTTTCCACCGCACCAAAAAACACGCAGAGCGAAACAAAAAAGGAGTGAAAAAATGAAAAAAGTATTTGGAGTGTATCCTGCTGGAGCTAAAAATACACTAACTGTTAACTTTTTAGTTATTTGAAATGAAGAATTTTTGTATTCCATATAACCATTAAAAAAGTGATGAAAAATTATTAGTTAAATTCCGATTCATCCAAATTTGTTATTTGTATAGTCTTTTTTGCTTAAACTTAAGTGGTGTTTTTATTTATTCTTATGATGGCAAACATATATAAAATACTTTTTTAATAGTTGGACTAGACGAATATACTTTTTAATAAATTAAAAGTATTAAAATGTACATTTTTGTACAAAAGAAATAATATAAGCCTTCAACTATTTAATTTGTACGACATAAAGTTTAATTTAAATGCGAATCTTCAGCTATCACATTTAATAATGTTTAAAGGCCCTTTCCTTCCTGATGTAAATTTTGTAGTAGTGGTTAAATAAGCAAAAGAATGTCATAATTACCAAAAGAATCGTAAGATTTTGCGGTTTTACAAATGATTGACCAGGGGCAATAAAGACACAGGTATTTTTTAGTCTTAACAATATTAATTACTTAAACAAAAAACTATAAAAATGTTGTTGCATTTTTGTCTTATATTATATAGTAAAAATTGTTGCATTGTAATGTACAAATGTATTATGACATAGCGATGTAAGTCCATTAGACTCCTTAATTTTGTTATGTAGTGTGTATCAAAAACTCACCGTAACTTCCATTATCCCTTTTATAGAGTATCCTAGCCAGAAAGCAAGAACCCACAGGAACTACAAGCAGACTCGCACATGTGGCGCGCTTTTGGTTTTAGCGGGGGGATGAAAAAACCCTAAACAGGAGCTAAAAAGGAATACGGAAATGCAAAAAAAGAGGAAGCGCTACATGCCTCTGAAAGGGGGTGTAAACAGCAAAAGCAAACTCTTTTCTTTTATTTTTTACTCCGAAACGAGTTATTTATTGCATTTGCAAATTTTACACAACATTTTGCAGTTACCTCAGTGCCGTAAAATCCTCTGCTCCTCCCATTTCACAACCCCCCACAAAAGGTGTAGCCGAAGTTTATCGCGGTAAAAATTGATTCAGTTTATACATATTTGCATGTGTACCGGGGTGGCAGACGACTCCTCCTCGGGCTTTGTGTAATACGAAGCTGCAAGTTCAATGAAGCCAAAAGGTGTTGGCCCCCCCATCCTTCAAGCAGTAAAATTGATGTGTAAATATTTTCATAAATTTGTATGCCAAAGTTTCAGGTGTCATGTTTGAAAATATACCTGAGAAAACCGAATTTTCCATAAAAAGAAGAAAAATGTTCCACAAGCTCCACCTCGCACTTTGTGAGTTCTGGAAATTTGATTTTTGCGGTGGCAATGATATTTTGATTTTTGCCATTTTCGTGTTGCTTGAAATATTGCAGCGATAATTTTTGATAGAGCTGTAAATTTTTTGTGAGCTTGGGGATGCAGATTATTAAATAGCAGATGTAATTTATTGAGTCGTATAAATAACTTTGAATTATTTGTGACACTTGAATAAGTGGAAACGGAACTGAAATGGTAAGTCAGCTGTTGGCAAAATATGTTGTTATATATCTTAAAGGAACAACAGCAAACTCGTAGATAGAAACGCATTTAAATATGGTTTTAATATTTAGTGCCTTGAAACTGCACTCCTTTCTTTGGATTCCTTTCCCTTTCGTTGCTTGGCAACTCTTACTTTCTGAACTCTTTCATGAACATTTTTCCCCAGAACCATAACTAATTCGCATGTCCTTCCGCTTGCCACTTATCTCTGCTGCTGTTATTTGGTGAAATATGGGGGATGTCATGCCAAATAAAGGGGACCAATAAAAAGTGTGGCCAAGATAAGCAAAGTGGCGCAGACAAAGCCCGCAAAACGAACCGGGGAAAAAAGGCAACAGAAACCAGGTTGGATAGCCGAACAAAAGCTGGCTATGATTTAAGTTTTTTTCTTTCTTTTCGCTGGCCAAATTGATCAAGATATATAGGTGTATTTTGCGGGTAACCTGGTTAAGTGCACAGTCCAGCTGTCAAGATAAGTTCCTTGTTTTAGGTTTCTGGCTACTCTTTAAGCCCCTTAATATGTATGTCCAACTTTTGTTTAACTTTATTCGGATTTCTTTGACTATAGCGGTTAGCATTTCGCCCTTTTCCTTCGTTTTTCCCTAAGATGAATGCGTTTGCTTATCTAGTGGTCACTTTTCCTCTGTCTCGGTTTCAATGTTGGAGGCTTCCGTTCCCGGACTTGTGGATCCCGGCTCTCGTTGCCTGTCAAACGGTGTTTTAGTGCCGGCTACAAGATACTCCTGTCCGCCCGATTATCTCCCACACTCGCCTCATTTTATCCCCGTGTTAAAAGCGATATGTCTGCACTGTGGGCTGTCCCTTGCCCTCAAGACGGGGATATCTATCGGCCTGACAGCATCTTAACTAATATAATGCCCAATTTTCTGTGGTTTATGGCTTACAACTGTCAATGCCTGGTCCGAACATCCATCTAAGCATTTCCCTGGGTTTGCTTGAGCTTTTTACGGGATTTTTCCATCCATTGTTAGGTCGTTATTTAAATTGATATAAATGATATGTCCTTGGGTTTTCTCCTTCTCTTTTTTTTAGACCTTTGTTTGGTCAGTACTTTGACAATCTGCGGGTCCGTAAGTGAATTTCAAATCGACATAAACGCTAAGTGACTTTGATTTATCATAGTGCAGGAGTTGTTTACTCACACGTTTGTGTCTCGACCATTATTTGAGCATTTCGCCTTGTCCAAAATGCAAACAAAGTGACCTGTGGACACAGCTGTTGGACCCGCATTCTCGAAATGCACGCAAACAATTAGCTGAAGTGGGGCTTCAGATTTTGGCCACACAGTCTTTTCAATCACATTAAAGCCATCGTCTCAGCTTTATTTTATTGGGCAGTTTGCGCATCTTTTAACAAATTGCAGGACATTAAGCTTTTATGTTCGCAACCACTTGGTCCTGTTTGAGTGTTTATCTGGCATCTTGGGCTGGATCTCTGGATCTCTCCTTAATGGCATTACTATAACGAAATTTCATTTGGCTCGGGCAATTAAAATGCCACTGAAATCGTTATTCAGATGGCTAGCTGCATTTAATGGAACACACTCATCCATCCTTCGATTTCCTGCACTTTATGACTTATGCGCAAGTTTTTCCGAAACATTTTCCGAGCTAATTAAACGAGCGCACAATGTTGCCGTTTCCTTCAGCGTTGCGAAGAATAATGTCGAAACATTAATTACTTGCCATTATTCACACGCCTACACCCATGAGGCTCTCGAGACGCAGACTCAGGTGTTTCCCCGATTCCCGGGGATTTTCAGCGGGTGGGTGTTGTGGGTGGTTGGGTGGATGGGTGGTCTGGCCAATGGGTGGTTATATTTCATGCCACAACAAATGCCCCACAATCATTCAAACGCAGACACGGGGGATTTGTCGCCGTCTAAGCCGCGCGTTGAGTTGAACAACTCAATGAGTGGCGGGGACCCAGTTTAAATGAAAGCGAGCTCCAGGCATGTTAATTATTTAGAAAGCATTCAGATTTATTTGCTTAATTCTTCTGTCTTTTTGTTGTTTGCGTTTTGTTGTTCCACATTTAATATTTGTGCTGCAAGTAAGTTTGTAATTGTGTACTTTATGTTCAAACTATACTGCGGCACAAGGAAAAGAATTAAATTTCTGTGCTGAGTTTAAATTTTACGGATAGCTACGCAGAAAATAAAATAACCCTAACATATATTATTCACAGTCGTATTTTGTATTTAGTTCAGCCACTCTTTCTCACTCTGATACAACAAAGGGAATAAGATAGTAGAATAAAAAATATAGTAATTTTGATTTAACGCAAGGATTGTCTCAAAATTAAATATATTTGAAATTAAATATCTTAAAAAGCGTTGAATGGATGTGCCATTCACAGTTCTTTAAAATCTGATCTGTAGTTAAATTGTTTACAAAAATATATAATATTGTTATGTAGTTTGGCAGTACACAACCAACCTTGTTGTTTTCCAAAAGATTTTGAGGAAGAATACTTTCTGAGTTGCAGCTTAAATTGTATCCCTTCAACAGGATTTAGCAGCCTAAGTGGAAACCAACAATTCAGCTCAATTGACTGGGCAGTAAATATTTTTCTTACTTCGGTTTACTGAGCTACATTTTTGCCCCACCCAACCTTTGTTATTATACCCTTGCAGAGGGTATTATAATTTTGGTCAAAAGTGTGCAACGCAGTGAAGGAGACATCTCCGACCCTATAAAGTATATATATTCTTGATCAGGATCACCTCCTGAGTTGATATAGCCATGTCCGTCTGTCCGTCTGTCCGTCTGTCCGTCTGTCCGTCTGTCCGTCTGTCCGTCTGTCCGTCTGTCCGTCTGTCTGTCCGTCTGTCTGTTTCTACGCGAACTAGTCTCTCAGTTTTAAAGATATCGAATTGAAACTTTGCACACACCCTTCTTTCCTTTGCACGCAGTATATAAGTCGGAACGGCCGGGATCGGCCGACTATATCCTATAGCTGCCATATAACTGATTGATCGGAAATGCCATAACTCTGCTGTTTGTTAAGTTAGGAAGTTGGGACTTTCTATGGGTTTTATATTTGGCCAATCAATCCGACGTACCAAATTTCATAAGGATCGGCCGACTATATCTTATAGCTGCCATATAACTGATTGATCGGAAATGCCATAACTTTGGTGTTTGTAAAGTTAGGAAGTTGGGATTTTCTATGGGTTTTATATTTGGCCAATTAATCCGACCTACCAAATTTCATAAGGATCGGCCGACTATATCTTATAGCTGCCATATAACTGATTGATCGGAAATGCCATAACTTTGGTGTTTGTTAAGTTAGGAAGTTGGGATTTTCTATGGGTTTTATTTTTGCCTAATCAATCCGACATATCAAATTTCATAAGGATCGGCCGACTATATTCTATAGCTGCCATATAACTGAACGATTGGAAATGATATAACTTTGGTGCTTTTAAAGTTAGGAAGTTGGGATTTTTTATGAGTATTAAGAATGCATTATGAATGATTTTGGAGAATATAATTTGCAGAATATTCTGCAAGGGTATTTCAACTTCGGCTCCGCCCGAAGTTAGCTTTCCTTTCTTGTTTTTTTTGCCATTGTCCTGCTGTAGGCGTTTTGGGTTACTTACTTATGTGGGCGTGGGTGTGTTTGTCGAGCACTTGTTTCGACACTAGATTTATGCCGTTTCTCCTGCAGTTTCGGTCTCAGTTCACTGGGGCCACTCCCTGTGCAAGGATATACAAGTATTTTATTTGTTTTACATGGATTTCTGCCCGGCTTTGTTTGCTGCCTGGCCGATTTGTCGTATTTCATGCCAGCTGCTGGGGAAAAAAAAGGAAAGGCGAAAGGACGAGTTCATCTAGGCAAATCCTTAATTTATTACAACCTGCACACAAATTTTCCGGCTGCCACTTTGTTTCCTTTATTTACCCTTGATTAGAGTTAAAAGTCGGTTTATAATTTCTTGTTTCTTTTTATTTTGCTTCATCATTTTCTTCAGTCTTCGTATAAGAAATAACATTTTGTTGTTGTTGTTGCTGTGGGTGTGTCTATCATTTAATTAAATATTCTTGCGTATATCATATTATTAGATTTAAACTTACGGTTGCATGGCTTCTATTTGCCTTTTCCCTTGCTCTCTTTGCCCCTTCTGTACACAAACTGGTTTTTATTTATACTCAGATTTTATTTTTTGCCTGTTTCTCTAAATGCATTTCGTGCATTGCTCGTCGGTTTTTTGATTTTGCTTATTTAGTATACACGCATATACTCGTACTTTTTAGTTAGAACATTTTTTTTTTACACTGGCTTTTTGTGTGCTCTGTGTTGATATTTTATGCAAATACCGGTTAGTTTTGTTCGCTATTTGCCATGCTGTTGTCGCATTTAATTAAATTATTATTCGCAAATCAAACTCAACCGAAAAATAACAACGAACGAGCTTTGATTCTGAGCTATTGCTTTTTGGAAATCATTTATGCTTAAATCAATAATTTATGCACTTGACTAATGTTTTTAAATGCATTCCATAAATTATTTACAGTAAACGTACGAACACTTTTCTGAGTGCTTCAATATTAAGGGATATTTACAAATTATATTTATTATTATTTCAACTTTGAGTTCTGGCTCACTAAGATACGTTAATATAGGTGTTATAATTTAATTTTTTAGTTTTCCGCTTAATGTTTTGTATATTGTCATTCGAGATGTTTGCTAAAGTTAGGAAACTTGAGAACACGTTTCAGCGGGTCTTGAATGGACTTGAAAAGGACCCCTTTGGCAGTTGGATTCATTCAGTTAGTTCTAGGCTGGACTGGACTGGACTATTTGGTCCCCATTAGGTTATTTGCCTGCCAAAGTCGTTGTCTTTTTCCCCATCTAACCCAATCGCTGAAGACATGCCCAGTAATTTCGTTAATCGAATTAAGAAAATCAAATAAACTCCTTTAGCTTGCACCCTCCCTCATCGTTATACCTAATATATATTCATATATATATATTTAAATTCACTTGTAAGTTGCTTACTTACTAAACGCTATCTAGAGTATTCGAATGCTAAATGCCATTTTAACTATGAGTGGGAGAGAAAAGTGAGTGAGATTTGAATGCAGCTTAGCTTAGTTTGGGGCCAGCAAAAAGGTTTCTTTGAAATCGTATTCTTCTCTTAGTTTAGCGGTTAGTATACATATCTAATATATCTGTTATCCGTAGGTCATTAAGAGTATTTGTATGTTTGCTTTACACGTAGACATATCCCTTGTTTCATTTGACGCTTGTTAAACTTTGTTGTTTTTACTCGAAAAAAAAATAATCCAACTTTGAACACAAAGAGAGTTTTTAGCAGATAATTTCGATGATTTGGGGTTTATGATTTAAGAGCTATTTAGTTAAATGAAATCTTTATTTTTTGGTATTCATTTGTTACTTAGCTTTTCAATAGTTTGCCAATCCCCCATCGAAATTTCCTGCTAAAGATCCCAAGATTTGTGCCTTCATCCTCCCTTAATTTCGCCTTAAGCCTAACCTCTCACTTTCCCTGTTTTTGGATGAGTAACCCCCTCGAATTATCCAACTCAGAACTGACCACTGGCCTTGGCGCTCTGTACACAGCCCCGATAGTTGTTGTTATTATTGTGGTGGTGGTGGTGGTTCATCGTGACCATTTCCATGTCCGCATTCAACTGGGATCCCCGCTCGCCCTTGCCACGCCCACGTCATACGTAGACCACGTGCGGCTTTCCCGACGAGGGGGAACGGGGGAGGGGCCGGCCGAGGGGGTGGAGTTGTGGTTCAAGGCCGCCGCCTGTTTCAGCTTGCTCATGGTGTGGGTGTCCGGATACTCGTAGTGATCGAACCGCTCATACAGATGCTCCGGCTCGTCATCCGCCTCCTTAACAGGCAGTTCCCATGGCTTCAAAGCCCGGTACTCATTGGCTATGCTCTGTGCCGCCAGATACCGCTCCAACTCCAGTTTGTCCAGTTGGGGCAAGGTCGTCTGCTGGTAGTCGTGGCCTCCATTTCCTCCATGGGACTGCAGTGGCATGGTGGCCTGATGGTAGTGGTGGTGGGCCTGCAGCGTCTGGGCATGATGCGGATAGTTGAGGGACATGCCCAGGCCGTTCACATGGTTGCCGCCGCCCAGGGTCATGCTCATGCCCATGCCCATGCCCAGGCCCATTCCTCCGGGATTGTGACCCTGCAGGATGCGGTCGTGCACATTGATGATGCTCTTGCTGGTCCTCAAAGGACCACGCTCGTGGAGCAGCTTCCTCCGCCGCTTGACAAACCTCAGGTAGTAGAGCACACTCACGCCGATCATGGCCACCAGGAGGCAGGTGATCACGGCACAAACCACGGTGACAATGTGGGCGGGGCAGGTGATCTCGCCCTCGCTCATCGCCAGCAACTGCCGCCTCGTGCGCACCTTGTCCCGCCAGATGTCGCAGCCGATCTGCTGGCGGTCCATCCGCAGGATGCCCGAGTTCCTGTTCGAGGACGAGGTGGCCAGCTCGTAGGCACTGGGTTCGGTGGTGTGCAGGGCATTGACTATGTGCTGCTCGGCAATGTAGGCGGCCAATGCCGACACTCCGTCATCGGTGGAGGCCACGGCGGTGGCCTCGTCCGCCTGCTCCTCCCGCTCATCCGCCTCCTTGGCCAAAGCGGCCACTGCTCCGCCGGCCGCGGGCTCCACTCCCGGATCCACGCCCTCGAAGTTCCCGGTCACCAGGCGCCAGAGCCACAGCAGCGAGCAGTTGCACTGCAGCGGATTGTCCCCCAGGTACAGCTTCTGCAACTGGTCCACTGGGAACTGGGCCGAGTACAGCGTCTGCAGGCTGTTGCTCTGCATGTAGACCTCCAGGATGTTGGGGTTCCCCTGGAACAGGCGCATCGGGATGTCGCTCAGCTGCGGGTTGTTGTTCAGGTGCAGCGTCTGCAGGTGCGTGTTGTCCACGAAGGCTCTGGAAAGAAGAGAAGGAAGGGTATTTCCATTAGTAAGGAGATTTTCATATGTTATTCAGGTGGAAAACCTAAGAAACTCACGAAAAAACTTCGTTGTAAAGGTTTTTTTTGTCCCAATATGGTCAATAAATTATCTGTAAAATATTTTATATTCTGTGCAGCGATGGAAGATGTTTTTTTTAAAGGTTGAATGGACAGAGATATAATTAGAGTTAATCAAATTCTTTCTAATTGAACCAATGCTTAAATATATAGCAGAATTAAATTTCCTAACTGAATAGGTTAAATTTTAATTTGAGTATTTTAGGAGAAAAGAAAAAACTGTTTGGAATTTTGCCAAAGTGACTGCTTTAATTAGCCGACTGACTATTCTTCTCCGCCATTTGCTCTGTGTTTTTTGATTATTTTTGCAGTCTCCAGTAGACTGTTCGTTTTAATTATGCACACTGCACGATGCATCAGCGTTCAACTTAAATGCCAGGCAATGAAATACATGAATAACATACATACGCTCAGCAGCTTTCCCAACATTTTCCAGCGCCCCACACACTCGCACACACATGACAACGTCAGCCTCGACTTAAGCGACATGGATTTATTTAGCCTGCGTCTATTTCAACTTAATAAAAGAGGAGGTGGATGAATGGGGGGGAATAAAAAAAGGGAAGGAATTACAGGAGCAGGGAGGTGGGGGCGCAGGACGAAGGACGAAGCAGCAAGCTGACAAGGCTCCATGTTATTCGAGCTCCGTGGAGCGTTGTCGTAAATCCCTGCCAAGTTAAGTCAACGCGCTAAGTCGCTGACTTGGAGCAAAGGATGCAGGGATGCAGGGCTGCAAGGATGCAGTGTGTGTGTGCTGAGTGGTGCAGTGCATTACCCGATACCTAAGACCCGAGCCCCAAGACCAGATCCTGCCAGACATTCTCAGATGTGGCTGCAGCTGAATGAAATAAGTGCAACGTGGCGTATGAGCAACATTGGGCAAGGAGCTGACTTGACTTACTCCGCTGACACAAAGCGAATTTGTCGCTTTTAAGCGTTCTGAAGCAGGCCACATTTCATTTCAATACTTGCAGCTTGCGACTTGCATTTCATGTTAAATGAACGCATTTATTGCACAAGCTGCAGTTCCAGCTCCCCAGGACTCAAGGAACCAAGGACCAAAGGACCCATTGATTTGATAAGTGGCCGCATTTTGTTAAATCCTTCGAGGCCATAAGCTTGCAGCGAATTCATTCGACTGCGACTGGTGATGAATTCGAATCGCAGTGGCAATGAGAACGAAAATTGTTTGCCAACCCTAAAGGATGAAATTCATTAGGTTGACTGATGACTTGAGGGATTGGCAGCAGAGCTTTGGAACTCTGTCCATCTGAGCGAGGATCTTGGATACCAAATTATTAATGATATTTATTTAAGCATAACAAGAAATTTATTTAATATTATTCAAAGAAAGTACATTTTTGCCTGAAAATTGATTGAATAACAATATTGATTTTAATAAAACAGCCTTGTATATTTTTTGAGAGATTATAAAAGAATAGCTGTGAATATAACGTACTATATTTTTTTAGATTATCTCAAAATTTAACAGACTTTATAATCATTAAAACACATTGCCCTAACCTACTTTAATCATTAAAATCTCTAGACACTTTCAGCCAGACGTAGTTATCAAGACCATACAATTTCCCACACACACGGTCCCCATTTACCTGTACTCCACTAGCATCTTTCCACCTTCTGAACATTCAATTTCATGGCAAGTTTAACATTTAACTTAACTACGATAAAAAACTTCGAAAAAACCTCAATTGCAGGCGGTGAACCTAAAAAAAATGGGTCTTTGCATTACCAAAACAAACTCTGTCTGCATACGACATAAGCCGAAATTTACCCAAAACAATTTAGCGGGTAGCGCACAAGCCGCACGAGCAAAAAATAAATTCAATTATTTGTGCAAATATTATGCAAATATCCGAGGAAGGCAAAACCAACACGAAAACGTGACATCTAAGGAACTTTTTGGGCGAGAGGCTCCACAGGTTGATGATTTACCTCATCGACCTGTTGTTGGCCTTAAAATGCAACTGCCTAAAAAACCAAGTGACAGGGCAAACAAAATGGCAGGAAAAGTGTGGTGGGAAAATGGGGGCGGGGTCCTTAGACCCACCTTTTTGCTGTTTGAATTTGGTTTTCGGTCTGTTCCCCGCGATTCAAACTTCATTTTGCATGTTTCATGTTTTCGACTGGGCAGAGAAACCCCCCTGATTTTGGGTTTACTTTTTTCCCGACTATTTTGTCTGCGTTTGCCAACGTCAAACGTGCGGAAACGGAAATGGCTGCCATGGGTGGAAAGCGTGTGTGTCTCTGGCTGCGTGTGTGAGGCATAAATGTTTGCCTTGTTCCGTTCCTTCTTTTTCCCTTTTATGCAAATTGTTTGTATGTGTGTGCGAATCTGAATTGGAATTGCTCGAAATCCGATTGAAATGTTTGCCGTCCATGTTCGCTGGGTTCAGTCACGACTGCCAGGACTTTACAGCGTCAGAGTTCAGTCACTTCGGCATTCGGCATTTGCCAACTCGATGGCAGGATGAATGTTCGGCTGTCTGGACAGTCAATCAGGCAGTCTGTCAAACAGTTTGTCAGTCGCTTTTTGATATAGTTTTGAATGGCAGTCAATCCTTTCGGTCGCCCAACTGCCGCAAATCGCCTGCTTCCACTCTCTCTATACATTTGATTGACGTTTTAACTACATCATATAAGCTGAGGATCTCCACTCCTGGGTTCATTGAGCTCTCTGACTTTGCCCCACCTTTCGAAATGTTTTTCCCCCAGAAACGATAATCAACCCACATGCACGCAATCTCAAAAGCTTGGAGACACATTATCAAATGATATGGCCGCGCAATTTGTTAATGACATTTTAAACGTTTTTAAATTACATATACGCCCCACAAGTTCCTTTAATTTCCAGCGCATAATGCTAGTCAAGTGGGCGTTGTAACAAGGAATGGCTGTAAAGAAAAATGCAGGACGGGTTCCCTTTCGCCCACTTAATTTTACATAATTGTAGTTTATTTACAAACAATAGTAAGGAACTATCTTGGTGGATGTAGAATAATGTTTGCAAACAAGTTCTTAGAAAATTAAAATTGTTCAATAAAGAATTTAATATGGAAGTTTGTCATTGAATAATATTTTTGTTCCTATAAGAAGAATATGTAAAATTAATATACCATATACCAGAATTCATTGTTTTTATTTATTTAATAACTATTGATAATATTCTTTTGTATCAGGATGTTTTTATTATATATTATTTATTGCGTCTTTAGTTTATTTAGTTTAAGTTTAAATTACATTCGTTTAGGTTTAGTTCACTAATCTCTGCTTGTCTTTTACTGATCTTCTTTTGTTGCGCTCTCATAACCAAGTGAAGTCACTGCTCGCAGGCAGCTTGCTTTCAACCCCCGTTTTCACAGAGAGGCGCTCTCTTGAGAGAGTAACATGCTCTCTCGAGAGAGCGTAACTCAAGGGATAGTGGTACCAGAGCATACTTATATTAACTGGCCTGCTACACTTTGGTAATGCATTAAATGTTTACATATCTGTAATAATATTAAAAAGCACTAAGCCTTAAATCATATTTCTTGCAAATGATGGCCATTTGTCAAGCTTTTTTCTCTTTATGAATTTGTTATCTAATTATGTCACAGCGCAAGTACAAACACATAGAAAATGTGTGGAGAGCTAATTAAGCTCGTACATCACATGACAACATTAATGGCACACATACTGGGCAATTTTCCTGACTGGTTTTTTATTGCTGGCGACATTTGCAATGTTTCCCATTGAACGACAAGAGGACGTCGAGTGAGTGCTTAGAGTGGCTATTAAAACGGACTTTTAATACGATTATCAACCGTAAAGTCAATGACTGCCACTTGCAGGATTTTCCTTTTTTCCCCTGCTCTGATTAAACAAAACGTTGCGAGGAAATATGTCAGCTTAATGAGCCAACAACAGAGGCAGAATCTTAATAAACAAGAGCAGTGTAAACATAAACAAAGGGTCGAGTCAAAATGTTAAGACCTTCGCTCAGTTTTCCGACTTTCATTTGCTGCTCACAAAAGTATGCAATGCATGTTTTTTCACAACTCGGTGTGCTAACAGAAAAGTGCAAACAACAGAAAGACGAAGAAAAGACGAAATGAAAGCAGGAAGAAATTACGGAAACAGGAAAACATAAACATGTTGCGACCCCAGCCATATTTCTCCATAAATTATGAGCTGGGAAATATTTCAAGGCGGCAGCAGTGGCAACTCAAGACCCGACTAGCTATTATGCGTATTTACCGGCAAAAGCAGGACGACCAAAGTCTAAGTCTGTCTATTTATGCATATGCATGTTCCACCCCCCCAACCCTCTTGCTGCACTTGAATTCGCCGAGAGTTGAATTTAAATAAAGCTAAACTTTGGCATAATGAGGCACCAGCATTCGCTACAGGTGAGACTGATGAAAGCTAAAAGGTGGTGCCAGAGTAACCAACTTAATTAGCAGTGTTTTTCAAGTGATTCTGTTTAAATGAATAACAAGACAAGTGGCAATTACCAAGAAATTGGACAGAATAAATTATGAGATGGGGCAAAGCAGCTAAGAAGAAGGTAATTGGTGCTGCTTGTATAAGTAACTAATTGATATTTTTGTTTATCTCACATTTTATCTGTTGCTGAAAATGTATTTTTATGCGAATAAATTGTATGAAATAATTTTATTTAAAGGCAAGTCATTTCAGTTTATTTTGTTACTGATACATGGGGAACATTTTGTTGATAAATCCATATATTTAAATCTAACATTCAAGCTAAGGCAATCAGGTTAATAGTTTATTGTCATTTGAAAATGTTTTGATCATTTCGTTATTCTACAAATTAAGAAGTATACTTTATCCCTTTATTGATGCGCCTTCGTTAAACAAAGTCAGTCTTCGGAGTGAGAAATAATGACTAAAGGGAAAGCCATAATGTTAGATTGTATGTCCTGCACCTTTTACCCTTCAATGAGTTTATTTCTAACCCATTATAGTCAGCACAGTCCATTACACTCGAATTTAATTCCCAATTGTCGCATTCAACTCCGGCATACATCCTCATCAAAATTCAGAGCGCAGTCAAGGCAGTTAGTCAGAGACCCAAAAATTGGGGAACAGCTACCCCAAAGTTGCCACAAAACAAATGTCACACATGCCCCCCCAAAACAAGCTCCGCATAAATTTTAAAACAATTAGTTTCAATTTTGAAATCCACAGCCAAATAAACCGGGCAACACCTACCGTCCTTTTTCCGGAATGACTTTCTGCTATTAAGTCATGTTCACTTTCGCATTCCCTTTGATATGGGCTACCTCTCGAAAATCCTGTAACTCCTGTTTCGAAGGGTTGTTTGATTTTCGCAGGGGTGAAAGTGGGTGAAAGTGGGTGGACAACGTGCTGCTGCCTAATGAATTTTGCAAGGACTCGCGCTGATTGTTTAGGTGTAAGGATTTCATAATGAGCAGCGATCCGAGGGAAAGGGAAAGGGAAAGCACACACGGTGTTTTGGGGAAATGTATCCTGTCGCCCCATAAACTCGACTATCAACGTGTCGCCATCGCAGTTTGTCCTCTTTCCCAGCCATCCTATCCACATTTCAGATTTCCATTAACGCATTTGCATAAATATTTACATACATATATGTCTTTCTCTGTCTTCGGGGGTTCCTGTGTCTATCTCGCTTGACTTTAAAATGTTTCGCTATTTCGTGAAAGGAAAATATGGAAAGGGCTTGTAAGCGTGGCAAGGTAACAATTTGTCTGGCAACCCCTTTAATATTTTGCATTCGTCCCTTTTGGCTAATGAATTTTACATCAACTTCCCCATCACTCTCTAAAAAAATGTCTGCATATTATTTTCAGTTTTAAAAAAATAACAAGCGAAAAGAATAAAAAGCAGAATAAAATAAGTAGAGGGGAAGGTTTGTTTAAAACCGGACGAATTTAAAATTATAAAAGAATTACAGCTTAGGCATGAAAAGACTGTATTTATGAGAGTTCTGAAAAATATATTTTATTTTGGAAATCTGTTCTAAATTGTGGTAAAGCTAACTTTTGTTCATTTTGTTTAATTAGAAATTATATGATAATGTTAACCTATTTTATTTATAAGAGACCAGAATTATTTTTAAAAGCTCGAAAGGTATTTCTCAAAGGTATTTAAATAATTTTCAAAGTATTCCGCTTAGGCATTTCAACTCCAATTCTAGAAAATTAACATAAGGGTGAAAAATCCAGCGAATTTGAGATCAGTCAGTCGGTCGGTTTGTCAGTCAGTCAAGGCAAACACGAATTTAGTTTGCAAATCACTCTACACACTATATATGTGCAGAGACATATACTCGTATGTAAATGTGTTTGGGCAGATTGAGCAACAATTTCAACAGTCTGCGAACAATGTGAAGGGAAAAGTTTACACAAGACTGAGACAGAGCCCAAACAAAAGCCAAACAAAAAGCAAAAGCAATTACAAAGGCCAACAGGAGGGAGGGGGTGGTGGTTAGAAGGTGGGCGGAAAATGGGCGGAAAATGGGGGTGCAGGGCGGAATAGCCTTAACCAAACTTGTGCCAAGAAAATCAAACGAAAATTCCAAATTAAACTCATTTAAATGGCATACGATGCCGTCTGCTTTCCCTTTCCTTCGTCCTGCGTCCTTCGTCCTTCGTCCCTCTCATCGCTTGTCATGTAAGTCATGTTAATGTCATTGTAAAGCGGCATGTCGCCCAGGGGGCGTGGCATGTGGCTGATGCTGCTGCGGAGCTATATCTGCCACATAGCTACCTCTTCTGCTGTCGGTGGTTGATTGACATCGCCAACTCAAAGGGCGGCAGTCTCGGCTCGTTCATCGATTTGATATGAAAATTGCCTGGAATTATTGAATTAGCATATGCTCGAGTTGAGCTCAAGCATTTGCCCCTGCCACGCCCCCGCCTCTTGCGTTGAGTGTGGTGGCATCTTATTACCAAAAGCGTATTAGGCATGATTGATTGCATTGAGCAATAATGATTTGTCTGCTGCTTAGTTCTGCATCTGAGGGAAATTCCCCTGATTTTGTGAGTAACGGAAGAATTTATTTACCAAAATACAGAACATTTTAAATTATTTGCAAAAAAGATTATAATTTTAGTCGGACTATATACAGCCATATTCATGGTCAAAAAGATAAGCATTAAAAGTTCAAAAATATGTTCTAAATGCGAATTTTACTCAATTAATTAAAATTTATATTAATTTTTAAGAAATTTATTTTGCTTAAAAAATAATAAAGACACAAAACTTGTGTAATTTTGGAAAGTTATATTGATCTACAGTAATAAAATCATTCTTCGTAAAATACTAGTTTTTGAAATTGTGAAGTTATTGGAAATTCATTTATTTGGAGGTTTTGGCTTCACAGACTTTTATTTAAGGGAATTGAGTGCTAGTTAGTCAGTGGCTTATAATAGCTTGAAGCGAAATGTATGAGGATTGTTCTCGACAGCTCTTATTGTTGCGTTCTGAACAGAAAGTAAAATACTGCGCAACTTCGTTCTACCGAAGTTTTATACCGAGAATGTCAATATTTAAATGCCTTAGGAATTGTGAGACTATTGGGAGTCCCTTTTTCAATTTCCTACACAATATGTAAATGGGAATATATCGTTTAATACACAATTATTTGTCCGTTTATATGTGCTTTTGGATTCCATTATTTTTCTCTGTGCAGTAATGAGAAAACCAGAAATATTTTTATTTGATTCCACAAGCACTCACAATTCACGTATTCAGCAGGGTCTCTAAAATAAAATATGGCTGTGATTAATATACTTAAGGATGTGCTAGGTTAATGTAACTAAATGTAGTTAATAGAAGTATTCTATGGAAAATGAATAACGAATTAATTAAAATAAGGATTAACACTTTTAACCTCTTGAATTATGATGGGGTATCCGGCTTAACAGATCTCTCGCTTAGAGATTAATAAAATATCGCGGTTGCTTATTTTGGATTACAGACCTTATTTAATTTTAAGAATGGCTCTAAATTGAGTTTTGAGAGCTAAATATGCGATGCCAATAAATATGTCTTTTATTTGTACATTATGTGAATTAAAAGAAATCATAATATTCATTGGAAATATTTAATTCGGGTTCAGGAAGGTCACCATTAAAATGAGTGCACACAGTGTTTCTGAGCTTATCGCGCTTATCAGAGACTTTTATTGGAGCGAGTTGAGCACTAGTCAGTCAGTCGCTTATAATCGCTTGAAGAGGAACGATGTGCGGATTGATCGCGATAGCTCTTATCGCGTTGGGGCTCTGCCAAAATGGACTTGCCCAGCTCCTGGACGAAAGTTGTGACGGCCCAGTGCCGGTCAACTTCAGAATTACCCAGGGGCAGCGCGCCTTACCGAGGACCACTAATTGGATGGCAGGCATATACAATGGGACTACGTTTTATTGCGGAGGAACACTAGTTCACAAAGGTGAGGGGCGGAAGAATTAAGCTGGGATCATATTATAATCTCTACCGCTTCTAGGGTACGTTCTCACAGCTGCGCACTGCGTAAAAGAAATGAAATTAGATGAACTGTAAGTACCACACTGGCATTGGCCAACCGAAACTCGGATTGATGTTTATTTAAACTATCTTAGAGTCGTTCACTTGGGTGAGTACGACAGGTCGTGCCCAGAAAGCAAGTGCCCACACGTCGAGCGTCATAATGCTTCCGAGATTATAGTGCACCCCAGCTATAACAAACTTAGTTTGTCAATCGATTTAGCTCTCATAAAACTGCAATTTGAAGTTGTTCTAAAATGTAAGTTATAACAGCCATTAATCAAAAAAGCATCGAAATGTTTGATTCCCATACTTTTTCTGTCTGCAGCCTACATACGCCCAATTTGCATAATCTTGGATGAGGAGATAACTTCAGAGAATGTGCACGAATTCTCTGCTTTTGGATGGGGTAAAACCGATCATGAATTAGATAGCAAAATTCTACACTTCCTCGATGTGCACCGAATAGCAGATGAGTTATGCTTTACTTCTGGTGTGAACAAGATCTGCGCTGCCGGAGATAAAGGCGGCGACACCTGTACAGGTGATTCCGGGGGTCCACTGGCGGCCAATTTCACATACAGGGGAAAGGATAGATATGTGCAGTTTGGAGTGGTGAGCTACGGCGATTCGGATTGCCATGGCTTTGGAGTGTACACTGACGTGAATGCCTTCAAATACTGGATAGCCAACACGGTGCTCGAATCCGAAACCAGACTTCTGACCGAACACTGCAGATCCGATTGGGGTAGTGGAATTCTGGTGCGCCTATGGGAAATGTCCCTTTTCGAGCACAATTTCATTGGCGCCCTAATCACAAGAAGTAGGTAGATTTTTAATCGGCTCGTGATAGTAAAGTAATATTTTATTTTTATTTTTTAGAATTTGTCGTGACTGTTGCGAGTGCATTTCCCGATAATATACACGATATGTAAGTGGTGCTTAATATGGTGATTTAATATCAAAATATGTTTTCGTTTATGTATGCTAATGATCAATTCTTAACCTTTCTATGCAGAAAAGTGGAAACCAGATATCTTGAGAGCTATGAAGTTGCTTGGTACCGCAAGCACCCACAATTCACGTATTCAGCAGAGTCAATAAAGAACAACATAGCTGTGATCAAACTATCTAAAGGCGTGCCAGATTCATGTAACTAAACTAACTACATTTTTATCCACATCCTCATAACGAAATGCCTTTGCTTCTAGTTCTTGTGCAACCTATCTGTATGGGAGTGAACACCGCTTCTCCAAAGACGTGGACTGCCCTGCTCTATAGTTACAATGATCAGGTGATGGGCTCTACAAGTGTAGCCTTGAACAGGATCGATAATGCAGCATGCTCCAGGAAGATTGGAATTCCTGTGGAGGCCAATCAACTCTGCGTGGACAAACCTGACGAATCGATCTATGCACCTTATGAAATGCCTGGGTCTGTAATTGCTTCTGTTGACACGGTCAACGACGTCCAGAAATATTTACTTGTTGGCCTAATAAGCCATGTCAAGGATGGTGCAATCGTCATTACAAAGATTCAAGACCACGAGAAATGGATAGCGGATAGGTTAAAATACTAATAAATGCTTATATTAATATTATAGCTGCCAAAACAATAAAAATTATATTATAGAACATTGAAATCTGCTTTATTTATTTCTTGGAAAAAACAGCGTGGCTTTTCAGATAGTATAATATGCTATTAACTTGAAGAAGTAATTAAACTTTTGCTCGCAGAACCTTATCAATGCTAAAGACAGACGTCTTTATATATTATGTATTGTTTTTACTTATGTGAGTGGATTTAAGAGTATATTTTATATTATCTCTCGGAAGGTTTGAGAACATCACTTCAGCGTTCTTATCTTCTTATTTCGTTTTATATATTTCCTCCATTTAAAAATGACTAACAATAAGGAGTTCGAACTGTATAAATTGGCGTTTTTAAAATATTCCAAAGTAAGTAAGTAATGGGGTCTTTAAAGTTAAATCGATAGAAGGAGAGAGTGAAAATTTAAACGTGAAGTATAACAATCACAAGAAAGATTAATTTTAGGATTATCCTGCTTAAGTGCAACAAATGTGTGGTAAATGACTTCCCTACTCCTTAGCTCCAAACTCCCAAAAGATCTTAAACTTTGAAACAGTTTGACAGCATCTTGCGCTGGTGTCTTGTTTATTGTTAGCTCGTCCTAAATCGAAAATAGTTTCGTTTTCATCTGACCCACTTTCACTTGTACTTGGTATCACTGAGTTGAGCTGTTGTTGGAAAATAGTTTTGGCCGAGAACTTACCTTGAATCGATGCGCTGCAAATAGTCGAGTCGGCTCAAATGCAATTCGCGCAAATGAAACAAGTTGAGAAAGGCGACGGCGGGCAGCTGGGAAAAGCGATTTCCCCCCAGGTTCAAATAGGTGAGGTTCGAAAGTTTCGAGAGCTGCTGGGTGGGCACCATCTGCAATAAAAAGCGGAAAATAGGTGTTTTATTTAGAGAGCATTCAAAACCAAAATGAAAAGTTTGGCCTCCTTGAATCCTATTTAATATTAATGCAAGCTACTCAACTTTAAAAACGGTTTGCGGTTTTTAGAGAGAGCTGTCCCTCAACCCGAAAAGTGAACACTAAACAGTAAAAGAGGAAATCAATAGAAAAGCGTTGCTTAAGCGACTGCAGCGGAAACGGAAACGCGCGTCATGTACTTCCCCTTTTGCCGTTTTTTTTTTGTGTGTTCCATCACTCGCTGCCCAGCAAATTCGTCTGTGTTTTTTCCTTTTTGGGGGGCAATAAAATCAATCTTGCAACGAATTTGTTACAACTACTGAGACAGCTTCGAGGAGAGTGTGGCATGCATAAAAGAAAAGGTTTCCTTTTTTCGGAAGGAGAGGGCCAAAAGCTTTTGGCTGTAATTTTGGCTGCCACTTGTGTTCACCTTCTTCCACACCCTTCGTTCGTCATTCGTCTCCCTATTCCCTTTCTCCGCTTTCTCCCTTTTTTCCCCTTTCTCCGCTTTCCCCGAATTTTCTCTCCCTTAGCGTGTCGGAAGCTACGTGCCAGGCGTCCGGACACGAATACACTCCGCGATAACGTAATGAACTTCTGGGTGGGGGGGAAAAACCCGAGGAAAGCGGCAAAAATAAAGAAAAATTGTGAAAACAGAGAGAGGGGAAGAGAGGGGGTAGAGCCAAGTGTGTGGCAAATGAATTCAAATGCTGGCCAAAAGCTCATAAGGCAGCGAAAATGGTTGAAAATTAAAAGGCATTACGCATACGCAATGTAGGCCATGCCGGGCAATTGTTTAACCAAATGGCAACACTTTTTAGCCTCCCATTATTTATACTGCAACCCCGCTAGCCTTTTTTATTTCTGTATGGGTGTTTTCATGTTGGCACTGCACTCAAAGGAAAACCGGCGACTGCTGGACTAATTAAAAGGCTTTTCCCACTCTCGTTCCCTTTTCCAGCCAATTCTGGACCCAGAGCAGCGTGAAAAAAGGCGTGAGTGGCGAGTGTAGGAAAAGAGAGAGTTGGGAAAGACCCAGAAAAGAAAGTGAAATTTTATTGACTTTGATTTTTCAATTTAATTTCCTATTTCCTCTTGCGAGTGGAAAAACGGAAGGGAAAAGTATTGAAAATAATAGCTAATTACGAAGAAATTTCAAAGGCAATAAGTAAATGTATGTATAAGCGAGTATTGCTTTTTTAACAAAATAATTCACCCTTTTCCACACCCATATTTTAAACATTCACATTTTACATTCCACACCTGCGAAAATTCTCAGACAGAAAAACATAAAATTTCCAGCAAAACAATTTTGCAGTTGTGCAACCGTTTGCAAAATTTATGCAACAAAATACAAACAAGACTTAATGAAATTATAAAAATAAATACATTCGGATATACGCTCTCAACAAAAATAAAAGCGAAATATGGTTTTATTGAAACTTTATGCGAATTTGATGTTGAATATTTTTGCAATTATTTTGTTTTATCTGAGAGTTGAGTGCAATGACGTTTATGTATATGTATACACTTAATGCAAAATCAAAACCCACAACAAAAAGTTTAAATAAACACATCCCACTTCATTCATCAGCAAATGTTGAATTATGAAAATGTAAAATGGTTCGGAAGTTATTTCAAGCTTTGTTATTTAATTTACTTGTATAGAAAGAATGGGAAAATGGAAATGTTTTTTTTGAAACATGCAAAATATGGAATTTTAACCTAATCAGTAAATTGTGCAAAATTTCCACTTTTACAATGGCCTTTTGTAACTTTTTTTGTTAAATTTTTAATTGAACAAAACACTTGTGAACCCAATGAAATGTATTTTTTATATTTACATAAACATAAACTCATGAAGGTATTGGCATGCCTATTTTAATTTTCTAAAACAATTATTTTCTATATTTAAAGCCTAACTTGAGCGGTAAATCGAATCACCTTTGACCAATTATCCGTCCCTGGTTTTAATATCGAGTAAACGAGATTGCCTTGCTAGTCAAAACAGGCAACTCAACGCACTTCATAAATCATATTTACCCTTTGCATTTTACATGCTTCATGAGTTGTTCCAGACTCCAGACATAATGCCCTGGCATTGCCCTCTATATTTTGCACAAAACTATGCAGATGCAGACAACAATTTCATGCACTAGCCGCATGCCAAAATGGGGCAGAATGTCTGACGGGATATATCCTCTGTGCATAATAAAACAACAATCTGTCCAATACGAAAAAGAATGCCATTTGAAAATACCGGAACAGGTTTGCAGCAGGAGGTTTTAGCCAGGGACATCCTGGGCTAACCAGGAATAGCGGATGGGGATGGGGATGGGATGCGAGTGGGTGGCAGACCGACCATATTTCAACTACAAAATGCCAAAAGGTATTTTAAGTAGTTTCGAACTGATTCCGAGCGCCATAAATTCCTCCGCACCGTCAGTTGCCGTTGACTACGCGCGGCTGCTGCTCTTACTGCAGCTGCACCTGCTTAGAAACTCCTTTTTAGCCATCAGACAGGACACACACGCACACGATATCCCCATCTAACGACCCAAAGTATATTCCAGCACCGGTCCCCAGCCACACGGACCAGAAGGAGGCGATCTGGAGACCACCACTCGGTTGCATTGCATCCATCAGTTTGCATAAACAGGTTCCTGCTGTTGCAACTACAGAGAACAAAAATTTAGTTGACGAAATCCAGCTCCGCAAATTAAACATAAAACATTTTGCTGGCTTATTTTATTCATTATAATATTTTGTAATCATGAATTCTTATTTGTATGCTATACTAATTTTAATAACACGTTCATATACCTTTTTTAAATTTAGGCATATGATCTTTTATTAACATCAGAATATAATAGCAATTTTCAAATGTTATTCGAGTGTTCTCAGACTTAGTCGCATGATAATTATAGACATTTCTTTTTATTTTTCTGGCAAAAAATTATCATAAAAACTAGATAATGTTACCAAAAGTTATCCTAATTTTTCTGTGTGTACAGGCTGTGCATGATTACATAAAAACGCATTTCTGGAGACTTCTTCCCCATTTCCATTATCTGAATGTGGGATACTAACCAGGACTTGCAATTTCACCCTTGAGCAGGGGATTTGCACAACTCAACTGAAAGTCCCTCTCCTCAGGCTGCCTGACAAAACAACCTACTTGCTTTAAAAATGTGAACTAGTAAGAAAATCAACTAGTTATACAACTAGTTAAGAGCAACGGCTAGTCTGGTTGACAGGAGAGAACATTGTCTACAAATGATTAACTAGTAATAATGCAATAGACTTAGACTTAGTAAAGGTGAACAAATTCTTGGAAAATCCAAATGCTATAAGTTTCCTCTCTTATCTAATATTAAAGTATAGGGGGTGAATATGTTGGAACAGTTTGTCACTGTGTTTGTCACTGCGGAATCGACCATTTCAATAAATAGGCTTGAAAAATAAAAGTTAATTGTCTCACCCTGGGCCAACCAGAATTTTTACATTGAAAGCAAAGACTGCATGATTGTGTGCGTCCCAAAAATTGTTTCGTTCAATTCAAAGACTAAGTTAAGGACTTGAGTTGACTTCAACTTAAGTTTTAAAGTGATTATTGTTATACTAAATAGAGGAATTTTAAACTTAATGTTAAAGTCTTTTAGCTTGTTATTTTTTTACTATTTGCCTTTATTTTTCTAAATCCGTTTGAACATTATGAAGAATTTACTGTACATATATAGGAATTCCTCTTTCTCAGTTTAATCCTCAACGTTTTATTAGTTTAAGCAGTTGAGTACGATACTACATATATTTTCAGCTCCTTTCTTCGATTTCACATCTTAGTTCCAGCTTTATCTTGACCTCGCTCAATTTAAGTTCTCGTTCTTGCACAATTGTCGGGTCATAAAGTTTTGAGCAGCTTTAAGCCGGCTCAGTTGCTGGGAAACGAGTTCAGCTGTGGGGAAAAGGGAGAAAGGCCGAATAGCAGGCAACATTTAACAAAACCCGTAGAAACGCTGGCCAAACGGCCGAGGGCCTAAGCAAAGAGTGTGCAACAACACCCACAACTGCGAAGGAGGCAGCAAAAATCAGGCAACACGGACATGTTTGCATGCATAAATAGCAGAAAGGACATGGCCGGCAGAAAGGACTCGAGTGCCGAGTGCGTGTATCCTTGCCTCACATGGGTGTGTGCGAACGGACAGCAACAACGAGTTATGGTTATTAATTTTGCGTATGCAAAATGTAGCTAAACTCCGGGAAGGACGAACTTAGAAGGGGTCGGTGTTGGTGTGGGAAATCCGCTTTGGCAAAGTGTTGCTCGCAGGATTTAGTCCTGGCAAAGTGTCTAAATTTATGAGACCAGCAATGCTAGTTCTGCGTATAAGGTTAGAAAATGTTTGTGCAAGTTCACACTTAGTTCTCGTTTAGGAAAGTGATTTTTCTGACTTTGCAACACAGCAATTATTCAATGAAGAATTTTTGGAACCTGTATTATTAGTTAAGGCAAGTGTTCTATTATAAAATGAATATTGATTATTCCATCAACTAATTTATGAAATATCTTTTGAGTTGACTGAAGGTAACTGGACAAATTTCAGACAACACAATTTGATTGTACTTTTAAATCAGAAAGATATTACGAATCGGTATAGGTTAAAAGATTGCAAAGTTCAGTTGTTCATTTTAATATTTTATAAATATTCTTATTTTTATGTTTAATGAAGATTTCTCTATCTTAGAAAGAAGCAACATTTTAAAACCATTATGATAACCAATTGGTAAAACTTAAACTTACCGTTAGGTTATTATCGGCCAGATCGAGATGTTTCAGCGAGATGAGTCCCTCAAAGGCGTTCAAGTCCAGTTCGCTCATGACATTGCCCTGCAAACTGAGGGCCAAAAGCTCCTTTAAGCCCTCGAAACTATCGTTCCGCACAAACTCGACGAGGTTCAAGGACATATCCAGGCTCTTGAGGGCATGCAGATGCCACAGATTGCTGGCCGGAACGTCCAGCAGCCGATTGTTCCGGAATACCAGAACCTCCAGGGTGCTCATGCCCCTGAAGGAGTTGTCCTCCAAGCTGACAATATTATTATTCGTGAGATCCAGTTCCACCAAAGAGGCCAGATCACTGAGGGCCGTGGGATGCACTGTCTCGATGCGATTGAAGCTGAGATCCAGCAGCAGCAGATTGGTCAGTCCCTTGAAGGCGTGTTTGTGCAGGGAGCTGACCAAATTCCTGCTCAGGTTCAAAGTTCTCAGCTCCGATTGGTACTCGAAGTTCTTCGAGCCCAGCGTTTCGATGATGTTCTGCGAGAGATCCAGGATCTCCAGCTTCGCGTAGAAAGGCAGCGAGAATGCCAGGTCACGTATCCGATTCACCGTGAGGTTGATGTACTTCGTCTCCGGGTTCAGTTGGATGGGCATGTCCTCCAGAGCGGCGTCCACGCACAACGCCCGACTGTTGGCCTCGCCACCCAGGCACTGGCACTTCGAGGGGCAGAAGGCTGAGGACTCCGGGGGCAGGATCACCAGGCTCAGGAGCAGGAGCAGCACTGGAATGGCTCCACTTAGCCATGGCCTGCTCCTTGTTGTGGTGGCATGTTTGTGGTCAGACATTTTGTGTTCACTCCTTGTGGGTGCTTCCTCTCGACTCGATAATTATTTGTTGTCCAGTTTGTGGTCCGAAAATGTTACCACCATTTGTTGCTGCACATCTTGGCAACTGAAGAGGCTCTGCAAAAATATCAATAACGGGAAACTGTTATTTATGTTTTAAACAGATTAAATCACAGCTTCCTAGTGCTGCAAGAATTTCGTTAAATAAATAATGACATATGGTTAAAACTCATCGGTTTGATTACGGAAATTAATTTTGTTATTTATGTCCATTAATTAAGTAAATGCATAATTAATATTGCAATGCATTATCAGTGTAGGGAAACAGTGGCATTGGCAGATCCTGGTGGTCAACAAAAACAAAAATCCAGTGCAATTTTATTTAAATTTCAATTAAAGGCATCTCTTCTGCAGCTAAATTTTCGAATAGCTTTACGTGGATAAATGAAACCACAAAAAGATTCCGCAATTCCCCATCCAATGTAATTTGAGAACTTGCAGTCCAAATTAGTGTATATTTTAATGAAGATACTTTGCAATTTGAAATGTGATATTTAAAAGTACTCAACGACTGCTCCATTCTTTTCACACCTTTTTTTTTGGGAGGTCCTCTATTCTTTGTTATTTTTTTCGTGGAATTCACGAAAAACTTTTGCGGCGAAGGAGTCTCTCTACGACACTGCAAGATTTATGTGCATAAGTTGGTAGCTAATATTTCATAAAAGTCGAGACGCAGACAGAGAACCGTATAGCTGCAGAAATTAAGTGGGAGAGAGTTAGGACTCTCGGCGTTAACTTTTTTTGTGCTGACAACTTTGCATTCGAAAGTTGCTGACTTACCAGACAGGACCACCAGGACGAGGGTGGGGAGGTGGAGGGGGAGGGGGGGCAGGTTAGGCCCAGTCGGCTGCATTTTATGGCTTATAAGTTTTGCATAATGCAGTCGGTCGGACCGTCTAATAGTTATGGCCATGATGAGCTCCCGCTTCAGGCATAAAAAAAAAATATGCATATTCATGAAAAGCCGATGGTATTGTAATCTAATATAGCGACCAAAAAGCTGGCTTAAAATCATCAAAAAACAGTCCATTTACAATTTAATTTAATGCTCCAACAGCTCCAAATTTAAGCAAGTTTTGAGGACATCAAATTATTTCGTATTAACTCAGCCCAAATTTTATGAAATAGAATGTAAAATTGTATGTGTGAAATATAATTAAAATTATAAAAATAAAAAAAAATAATATTTTATCCTTTTGATTCAGATAGTTTATGTGAATCATTATCTTTTGCAGTCATTTAAGAATATCAGATAATTTCTCATCGGATAAGAAAGCATACTTTTGGGAACCTGTAACATTATATTGAAGTTCCCCCCACACCAAACTAATCGCATAAACGACTTAAATTATATATTTGCCCAGCGGCAACACTCAATTAAGTAATTAACAAATTACACATGGAAAAGGGGCCAGTGAGCGATTCAATTCCACTTGTGAGTGTCTGTCTTTCCGACTCTGATTTGCATACAAAAGCACAGACAATGGGCCGAGAAGAAGCGCGTTATAGTGCCCCTCCTACTCTTCTTTTGGCCCCCCCTTAAACACACACATACACTGGGAACAATGGCCTTAACTAGCTGTAAAACAAATAATAAAGAGCAAAACGCAAACTTTTGAGGTTTCATAATGTCAACAAAAGTTAAAAGCTCACAGAGAGTTTCGTCCTCCTCCCAACCATTCATTCATTCATTCATTCATTCAGCTTGTGGTTCTGGTTCATATTTTACGCTTCAATAAAATTGGTGAAAAAAGCCCCAACCTCCACGGTGGAAAAAAGTGAAAATTGTGAAAAATTCACTCCCGTGTGAATTATTAAGTTTCACATGGCAGTTGCTCTTGTTGTTTTCTTCCTTTAGCAAAAAGTACGTTTGTGTGTGTGTGTGTGTGTGCGGTAGGGGGAGTGTGTTTGTGTTTGTTTGCAAAAAGCACACAAAGTTTTTAATAAACTTTCGCACGCCAAGCGAACTCAACTTTGAACCCCCTTTGACCCCTCTTGTGCCCAAAAAAAACTGTTTGAGGCATGGGCGGAGGCCTATAAGTGGAGGGGGGCTTCGAAAAGGGGGGTAGGCTCCACACACAAACAGGCATGATTTCATTGTGGCAAATATTTTGAAAGCAAACTTGATTGTTGGAAATGGTTTTGGGGCCTGTCAAAGGCCAACAAGTCGAAAGTTGCAGCCTGCACTTTGAATGCTCGCTTTTCCATCGAAGCTAAAGAGATCGAAGCGGGCTGCTTTTAATGGGTTAATTAAATGAAGGCTAACTAACCCTGTCGGAAGCCCAACGAAAAGTGCAAGCGATGTCAACGCATTTTTAAAGTAAGAACTTAAGGTAAAAATGAGAAAAATGGTTTTATGCTGTTCTTAAATATTTGTTTTCTCAATATAAAAAAAGTAAATTCACACTATATTGTACAAACTTGTGCAATCATTTTGCAGAGCTTTTTTCTTTGAAATACTATAGATTTTATATTCTTATTGTAATAGGTAAATCAAATAGGTAAATCATACTTTTATTTGCTCAATTTTTAAAGCGAGAATTTTAAGAAAAAATGTATTTAAAAAATTTTTTGGAAAATATATAATATTTTATTTATGTAACAGCTGAAAGTGTCTATAAGCTTCGCCTTTCCGAAGTTTTCTTCCATTCTTGTTAAATTTTCTTTAATACACATATTTGTATGAGTTTGTATGTTTGTATTTTTAAAATAAGAAACGGGAGGAAGCTTACAAAATATTTTTTATAATATCATTCTTCATACAATAAGGATTTTCTTTTCAAGGATTACAGCTTTAAGCCACCTATAAGCTGAAACTTGCCTCCATGCACCTTCTCATCTCATTTAGGCTTGTCGTCCTCCTGGATTTTTCTCCTACTTTCCATTTCCACCATATTCATTCAGTTTATGACTGCAGCTAAACCAGAAATCCAATCAACAAAGTTGTATGTGCGACCCAAGACAGTTTCCCACCTTCTGCTAAAATTCGCCTTCCTGTTCAGTTTTATAAGCTTCATTTAATTATATTGACATTGTTGGAGTCTGTTTTTTTTTTTTTTTGTTCAGGTGAGCAAGCTTGTTTCCTGGGAAAATTCTTAAGGTGTGACACCCGAATCGAGGGTGTCGTATCCTTATCCCACGTTCCTCATTTGAGCTTAAATGCCATAAAAATGGGAAAATAATGTCAAAGTGGGAGGAGGGAGCCACAAAAAAAAAGCGACAGAGCAGAGCAACAAATGCTGATAATAGAAATAGCGAGAGTTTCCCAAGAAAAGGAAAAACGAAGGACTCTGTGAGCCACGCATAAAGTTTGCACATAAATTTTCCAGGAAAAGAACCGCTGAGCATGCCATTGACTTTAAAGGCCACAAATGGCAATCGAGGGTCGCGGGTGTGTGGGGTGGATTTGAGGTGAGGTCAGGGTTCAGCAGCAGCCGCATTCAGAAGCAGAACAAGTAGGGAAATATCGCAGGGAAGCCGGGAAGCGAGTCGAGCAATCAAAGGTGAAAAACTTTTGTGAACTATGCGAGGAGCACACAAAGTCAATATTAATATTCACTTAGTCAGGGAAAAGGGCGGCGAGGGGAGCGGCACTCCGACTGACAATGGCCAGGGAAAAGGCAAATGCCAAGCAAATTGAAAATGCGACGAAAAACGTGAGATGCTGTCTTAGCACTCCTCGCACCCCCTTACACAGTGAAAAATATTGCTAGGCAAATATGAGGAGGTGACACAGAAATCTGACACCCTCGATTATGTTAGACAATTATTTGATTATTAGCTTTAGCAAGGCTTTTACAATTTTATGTTTAAAAAATTATATATAAATCTAAAATAAAAAAAGGCCTGTGTAAAAATACTTTCCAAAATAAAAAACAACATTTTTTTTAAGCATGGAAGTTGTACTTGAATCTACCATACTAAAACAAGAGAGAACGCTATAGTCGGGTGCCCCGACTATCAGATACCCGTTACTCAGGTAAAGGGAGTGCGAGGGAGATGGAGATAGAAACTATGATCACGCATAACTTTTTAACGAATGGTCCGATTTGAAAAATTTCTTCTACATTTCGATAGGTATTGATAAACACAATAAAACTGCATTTTTACTTTTCCGAAATATTTAAATTTTTAAAATCGTATATAAGCGATTGTGGGCGTTAAAGGGGGCGTGGCACCTTTTTGAAACAAACTTGCGCTGCGTAGGAACTCCTAGAATCTGCATGCAAAATGCCAATCTTGTAGCTTTTATAGTTTCCGAGATCTCAGCGTTCATACGGACAGACAGACGGACAGACAGACGGACAGACGGACAGACGGACAGACGGACATGGCTATATCGACTCGGCTAGTGACCCTGATCAAGAATATATATACTTTATAGGGTCGGAAACGCTTCGTTCTAGCTGTTACATACTTTTGCACGAATACAATATACCCTTTTACTCTACGAGTAACGGGTATAATAAACTGTTCTAGTCAAAGCTTTTTCACATTCAGCATCCAAATTAAAGAAAACAAATGTAACTATTTAGTTTTACATTTATTATACTGGATTAAGTAATCATTTATGGAGACGAAGCTTTTGATATGTTTAAAAAAAAATTTGTACTTTAAATATTTTCTGTTTTTGAAAAACTTAAATTCCAAATACTCTTGATCTTAAAGATATTTAAATATATATTTATCTTTATCGTTTTTAAAATGTTTCTTCGCGTGTAGCAACGTGCCCGAGTGCGTTTATTTTTATCAAGATTAGCATTTGCTCCTCTTCACGGGACTGGGTCTCTCCTGGTCGTTCCCCCGTTCCCTGGTTCCCTCGTCTTCACCAAAGACTTATTGGATAGGCAAACACTCTGCGAAGGCAAAACAAAGAAATGAATTCCCAGATTTTGCACGCACAAATTGTCTCCGGGGCCTGGGTGTTCATGAGTTTTGCCGGCATTCGCCATCAAAGATGAATTGCTGTTGTCGCCATAGTGCAGTGCTCAAATCATCCCCCCTCTTTGCACCACTTTTCCAACGCTTTCCACCGCTTTTCTGCCAGCATTTTCCCACTCCCAAAAAGATTTCACTGCACGCATAATTAATGCAATTGTTGGTCGCTTGGCAGGCAAATAAGAGTTTTGTTTTGTTTAGTTCTTTCGGCCAGCGGAGGGTAAACTGAGTGGTCTAAGTTTGTTCAATTAGTGGCTGCCAAAAACCCGACAGAAATGTATGCAAAAATGTGTCCTGAAAAAGTAGTGCTTTTCGACGTATATATATAATTTTTCTATAAAACTTCGGCTGAAGAGTTTTTTAGCAACTAAATTCCATAACAAATATAATACAAAATTATTTTTAACGTTAAAATTTAAAACAAAATAATCAATTCCATACAGGCTTTAGCGTTTTTTATCAAACAAAAGTTCATTAAGCCATGTCCTCAAAACAAAGACTTAAAGGATAAAAAGAAAGTGCATCAACTAAGACTTCAAATGCCGGTCTGGGAAAATGAAAAACTTTGCGCACATGTGCAACGGCTCTCCGCTGGCCAAGAATTTTAATTTAATTTAATTTTTTTTAACACTCTGCTTGATTTGCAACAAAAAGTGGGGAATGAAAATGGCTTAATAACCAAGAGACCCGGGGCAGCAGCCAAACAAGCAGCCCGAAACACACACACACACATAACATTTCCCATCCCGAGGAGAAAATCTCCCCCCGCTGTCCCCTATTTGCCCCTATTTTCCCCCTTTTCCACTGAATTTGCAGACGCCGTGGCAGACGCCAGACGAGACGCCATGCGGCAAAATAAAAACCAAAATACAACAAAACCGCCACCAAAAAAAACACTCGAGTGAGGTATTTAAAAATATATATATATATACTTTTATATATATCTGCCTCTGTGTATATATCATTTCGCAGAGTGCTTCGCCAAGTGGCCGGAGAAATAATGCGACAATTGCATTAAGTCTACAAACGTTGAATGCTGGCACAAAAAAAATATAAGAGGTTGGCAAATGAAATATTTTATCTTTATATGCAGCTTTTCTTTTTTTTTGGGCCGCTGCGGTGCACTAAATGTTTAAAATGGTTTAGAGATCCTTAACTCGTTTTTATTGTGCCGTGTTATGGCCAGGATAAAGTTGAGTTAGTGAAAAGTGGGGCAAGAAGCGGAAGTGCAGGAAAAGCAAGTTTATGCTTTAGAGTGTGTGACCATCCGCTTAAGCTTCAGATGATATAGCAGCAGTTGCAGCACTCAAGCTCTAAGATCTTTATGGATCCAGAAATAGTAGGGGAAATAAACCAAGGTCTAAGAAAAATCTAAGACAACGGGAAGTTACTTTTAATCTGCAACTTATGTGAAGTTGAATAAAACTTATTCAAACGTTATTTAAGTAGATTAAAACTTTAATAAAATAACAATAAATTTTTACTTTTAATTAAAATAAAATTTAATAAAGCATACATTTCATTAATGTTTGTTTAACTAGTACACTAAATGTAATGGTATTCCCTTTAAAGTTCAATACTGTTTAGCAATTATTAAGGTATTGCTAGGCATATTCGGCATAAAAAGAGAATTCTTTACCGATTCATACAGTCTTGTTTATTAAAATCAAATAAATACTCTTATAGGTAACTTTAAAGTGGGATCAATAATTGTAAATAATTTAATATAATTAATAAAGCATTCCCTTTCCCCTTACCTTTATATATATATATTTGAATAATTAACCTTTCGCTCCGTAACCACGTATTTCCCATACGCCGTATGGAACATTCCTACAATCGATATTTTTTGGACAGTCAGCTCCCGAAATATATGTGTATGTAGGAAGAGAGTACAACGCACTTTGCGTTTTGGCTGCTGCCCCGAGCTCCACAAAAAGAGCAGGAAATAAATGAGGCAGTTGGAATAAAAAAGGCGGCAAAAAAGGAACTTTAGGCCACTGGCACAATAATTTGGCACGCAAACCTTTTTTCTCCCCTCTAGGATGAGGGGGTAGAAGGGGAGGTGCCACGAACACATATATCCACATAAATAAAAAATGAAGTGAAATACATTTTGGGAGCCGGAGTGCCGAGTACCGAGTCCCGAGCCACTGGCGCACATTAAAAAATGGCCAAAGTCAAGTCGGAAAGGCACTACAGGGATATGGCACATACACATAGCAATAAAGGGTCAAAAAAGTGAATATATCTAGATTTGGGGTAGGTCCTTCGCTCTCTTAATGCGGTCATAGTTTGCTTTTGCGGATAAACATATAACAATTAGAGTCCCGTTTCGCACAGTTCCTTTGTTTTGTTGGATTGCCCACTTGGGGGCTGCTTTTCGTACAGGAAGGCATTAAAGGGTTAAGGGGGCCCCCATATGAGTTTATATGTTCCGTTAAATATTTGAGTAGTTCTTTTATTTAATTCACTTTAAGGGAGTCCCTATTTTTCGAGTCTCACACTCGCTTTTTCAAGAGAAGTGTCATGCAAATGAGCTCAAAATTTGGGTCAAAGTTCAGGGAGTGGGTGTGTCCTGGCCGAATATTTATGGCACCATATGTGGGCCGTGGTACTGAAGTTGGTCTCCAGATAATGTGTGGGTCAGGTCGGAAAAATAAAGCAGAAAATGGAAAATAACAAGTGGAAAATGTCGAGTTTAATGTAGCATAAAATTAAGTTTTAAATGGATAGATTTTGTTCTGAGAAGCTATGTCTTTCCCAACTTTTTACTTGCCCAACAGTTGTCATTAAGTTTTTGTCACAAATATTTAAATTCCGCATTTATCAAAAGGGTTAAGTGAGTTTACTTTCCCACTCCACTCATTGCCTACGCAAAATATGTTGTAAAAATTTCACAGTCAACAAACATAAATTAATTTAACAAATGAACAGAACTTAACAAACACCGAAATACGACAAAAAAGAATCCCAGGAATTTAACCTGAGCACATAAATTTTCTTCACCCCCCAAAATTTTCAGGCAAAGAAAACAAATGTTCATTAATATGCCAGACACATCTAGGGCAGCACAGCAGGGGAAAAAAGAAAATGAGGAAAATAAAGGGACATGGAATTTTCGAAAATTTATTAATTGGCAGCTAAATGAGAGGCAAGAATTAACATGCTCATAATTTTATTAGGCACAAAGAAAAGGGCTTGGGAAATCGAGTTCTACTGAGAAAATGTGGCAATATTTTGGGAATTGTAGAAAAAACAACTTTGATTCATTAAAAATTCACATAAAAACTAATTTAACATTTTGCAGATTCCCAAATGCCATTTAAATCGATAAATTACAAGAAGCAGCCCAAGAAAAAATTAAAACTGACATCGCTTAAAGCCAGCTGTTGGCGCACAATTTCGCTTAAGTGTTCCTCACTTTCCAAGGCAGTCGACAGCTGGCCACGCCCCCTCTCTGGCGCAGAGTGGGCGGAATTGTGGGTGGAAAGGGGGCGGAGTTGAAGGGAGTGAAAGATCTGAATTCATTGCCTTTTAATTGCAGCTGGCAGCGAGAATCGAGAGACTTTTCGAATGTCTGCTCATCGATTTGGGGGACTTTTCTTCCATTCCCGCTGTTACACATATAAATTCAATTGTTAATTGAATGGTGGCCAAGTTGAAAAATGGGGTTGACTCTGGCAACCTGTTGATTCAGCCATGGTGATTTATGATCAAGAACTGGAACTCCGAAACGGAAAAATCAAAGGAAAAGTTAATTTAAGCATGAAAGTCAGCAGTTAAAAAAATACTAGAGACCTCAGAGTTGTTAAATTTACTCTTTAAAAAATGCAAATCGATTTAAGCTCACCTTTCCGGCTCAACACAAAGACGAGTATTTTCATCACGGACTTTTCCCTTATATTCGGTAAAAATAAATCAAAAGCAAAATCAATGAAAATCAATGAACTGACTCCAGCAGGCCCAAAAAATGTTCGAGCAATTTATTTATAACAGAGGGCTGGAACCACAAAGAGGTTCCCTTGAAATGGACAGAAGGGAAAGTCGGGCTGGTAGGAACCCTACACGCACACATGTGTGGTGCCTATAATTGAATTATTTTTACGCATAAAATTTATTTATTCATGATGCTCGTATGCGATTCCCCTTGACTGGCAGAGAATGCCAAAGGAAGCACGTAAATGTAATTTAAATTTATTTAGTCAAAGCAACCATTATTACCAGGGCAACAGGCATGTTTTTTATGGAATAATATTTACCGAATGCGGAATATACTTTCCATTGAAAGGTTTTTCCACACAAATCGGCTTATTTCTGTTAACTTTTAAGTTGCTAGAAAACAGAGTTTGACAAAATATTTAGCGACTTGTTGCTCTTCGTGGTCCTTTTGACATTGAAGCACGCACTTTCTCCCGGTTATTTTTCTCTCCATATCCTGACTTTGACATGGATTTAATTAAATTTTTGTCAAAAGTTTTCCTAAAGAACTAGAAGGAGAGGAAAAGCGAGGTGGTGGCAACAAACTGTTGACTGGAGTTGTTCCCCAAAGCGTTTTAGCAGATCCACATTGTTGGTCTTGGACTTTTACTTTTGCTTTTACTTGGGTCCCTCAGCCATTTCCCTATTTACCTTTGCCACTCCACCCCCACATCCTCTTTCGCTTTTGCATTTTTTGCGGAAATGAAGAGAGCTTTTGGCAAATTTCAGAGCTCCGTTCTGGCATTTCCGTGTTGCATTAAAGTCTCTTCCCTCTTTGCCGAGTTTCTGGTCAGGAAATGTGATGGAAACTTCTTTAAACCTGCTCGCAGCCAATGGCAAAAACTTCAACAGGTGCGAGGGCCACAAAATTGGTTTTATACGGCATTTCCGCAGAGCAGGGGGATTGGTAATTGGAACTCACCTGGCTGCAGATGAAGTGTCCTCCAGTGGGAGTCTGTTTGCCTGGCTGCCTGATGGCAATTATAACATCGTTCTGAAAAGAAAACATGGCGAAATCTAGGTCAGGTAATGTGGAAAACTTGTATGTTGCATGAAATACTCAGACTTGTCTAAGGGAAAATGAAAAGAGTTGGCTAGCCCTCTTCTGCCAAGTTGTGCCTGATAGCCGATAACTTTATCGATTGCCCACTCAGCCGTGGCTTTCCCAACCCGCATCTCTGTGCCCGTTAAGTAACCAATTTTCCTGGCAACTTTCGGCCTGTCAGCAAAGTTTTCATCACTGTCAGCAGGGCTAACAACTTAACTTAAGTCAGATCGGACAAGAAGTTGCTGTTGCACATGCAACACGCTGTTGCACATTACCAACATGTGGGTGTAGGTGTGTCTGTGTGGAGTCTTAAAATGCACGCATGTATGATTTTTCAGGGCTGCAGAGCGTGAACTATTTCTCGAAAACTAAGGGGCTTACATAAACTGAAAAATAATTTAAAATTTAGCTTGTAAAGCTAATAAATAAATATTTAGGAAAAAAGGGCAATTTTCTTATCTTTACCTTGTATTAACAGTTTAAAAAACTTGCATCCCTCATAAAATATGCATACTTCTCCGGAAGTATGTAACCATTAAATTTTAAAGTATAATTTATAACATTTTTCCATCCCTGATTTCCTTCTATTGCACAAACTTTGCCGCTTTAGAAGAACAACCACAGCAAACAGGACACAATCAGGACACGAACTAATCGCCACATCAAAATGTCAGGTGGCATGTTATAGATTTCCTTGTGTTCCCATATACTTGCAGCACTTTTTGCACTAAGCAGCAACATGACGTACTACCTATGACCTCTTGTCAGGGGAAAAACTTGGTTTGCTGTGCTGTCAGTTGGGTTTCCGTTTTGTAAAATGTAGCAAAAACTGTTTGCCAATTCGATGGGGCAGCAGGGCCATGCAACATTAATGAGGAGCGTATTCTCGCTTTGCTGCCAAATCAAAGTTACGACGTCTTCGCTGGCGAGGGCGACGTTGCGTATACTTGATCTTGTTACACGCACAGCTAAATGTCAATTTATTTGCCACACTCCAAAACACTAAGCCGACAACCACAACCACATCACCTCCCTCTTTCCACAGCGAATCCACCCATCTCCTTCCCTGTCTGATGAGATGTAATCGATGAGCTCTGTGGCCCTTGACTGACTTACAGACTGACAGACGATGTCTGCTAAATTCTCTTGGCAATTTGATTAAAACTCATCGCCGGCAATCGAATTATGCCGGAGATTTATGCGCTTGAGCGAAACTTTTTAATGATTTTAATCATCATTTATTCTAATTACATAAATCCATGTAATAAGCGGCAATTGAAAATGTAACCACTTAGGAGCTGTTGGCATTGAGCAGGATGATGCTTAAGGGTTAACTTGCACAAGTCATTGAAGAAAAGTAGTTGGAAAAAATAATATAAAATGAAAACGATTTCGATTTCCTTGAGGTTTAATTATTAATTAGTAAGTAGCATTAACTAATTTTGAAATCAACATTCATTTTAAGAGCAAGAATAAGTATTAGAATTTAAACGAAACTCTCGGCAAAACTTCGATAAGCTAAGGAAATGTATATTGCTTTCAGAAGAATAAGACATAATAACTCAAGTCCCAGCAAGTGTTGATATGAAATGTCAATAAAGGCTTTTCATTAACCACAAAGCTATTTTTCATTTAACCGCGCTTTTTTTATCTTTTTCATGTTCTTTTTTCTATTTTACTTTACCTTTCATCTCTTTTAAAAAAAAGCCCTCTGCCATATAAAGCCCATTGTCTGCAGTTCAGGTGCATTTTACACCCCCTTTATGGGGGGCCATCTGAAAAGGGCAGCAAGAAATCCCCGTAAATTGAAAACGAAAGTTGAAATGCAAACACAAATGGAACGAGACATAAATGGGGAAAAAAGCCAGTAAGCGAGAAATATTATTTTTATGTAACCTTCTATTTTCCCAAGCAAACCGCAGACGATGGAGCTGCCCCTGCTCCATTTCCCGACTCTGTTTCCTTTCCTATTTTTCCTGCTGGTCACAGCTGACGGTGAGAGCCCAAAGTCAATAATGCCGATAGACGGCAAATAAAAATTCCCTTTTTTATTTTGGGGTTGGAGGACTAACAGCACGTTTTTCGATTTCATTGCTTTGTTGTTATTGTTTCGGGCCAGACAAAAGGCGTCTGGGGTTACGAAATGAATGCCAAAAGCAGCCACGCAGCAGAAATTTTGATCCAAGGGCCGCCAGCTATCCCTTGGACTATTAATAAAATACCAATGATGGCTAGGACCCCTGTTAAAATCCCTTTCACCATTTGCCAGTTGCCAATTCACTCCTTTTTGCCAGTCTTCACCCAGCTTTGCCAATTTCTCGCCTGCCTTTGACTTTGACTTTGGCATTGTGGCTTTGTTTCCATTTCAATGCCAGACACCGTATCCCAGTGGCTATAGTTACAGATCCATTTCGAGTGGGAGTTGTAAAGTTAGAGTCGGTGAAAGCGGAAACGGAAATCGCTGGACAACTAACAAGCAGCGCGAACAATTGTCAAATCTCTTTCCCCCTCAAAGTCAAAGTCAGCAGACATTATGGAGTGAAGCTCTTTGATTGTTTGATGTCTCGTCTGCATTGTCTTTTCTGGCCGTTCTTTTTCAGCGACCAATTGGCAATTACTTTAGACAAATAATTGCTTAAGCCAGAAATTGCTTGGGGAACGTGGCTCAACTCCCAAAGCCAGTTAACTTTGTGCCTCCTAGTTTGGACAAACTCCCACAATCCCAGAGTTATTAGCACAGGAAATAGCATAACATTTCCAGTTAACTATTAGACTTTGTAGGTAAAGTAATATTGAATTTAGCATTTGTTGTTTAAAACTAAATAGCAGATAGTCATCATTGTGGTTGAGTCTGATTTGTTTATTCGAATATAATATTTCTGGCTAAAGAATAAAAATCTGATTCTAAGTGGTTTCTTCTCATGACTACAAATCTTAATAGCTCTCTAATATCGACGACTAATTAAACTCCAGCTCCAAGAAATCACAAATATTTTCTTGGGTAATATGAGAAACTGTTTCGCACTCGCCAACGTATTTGGTTACCCCAGAAGGAGTGCAGAAGTGTTTGTTATGACGGAAGCCGCTCAACTTAATGCTAAGTTCAGTTTAATGTGGCAGCTAACTGGTTCGTGTTGGGGGTCTGGTTCAGAGACCGGGATCCCTCGGTCATATGAGACACTTGAGAAAGAATCCCCCGCTGCCGGTCTTTCAACATGTTGGGAAACTTAACACTCGGCGTGGGCGGAATGGGCTTTAAGGGAAGGGGCAACAACGGGGGACTCTAAGTACACAGAGCTCGTATTTTCAGCTTCATTTGTGGGTCATTTGCTGTGATTTCGCTTGGCCAAAGCTGATGCTAAGCGGATTTTAAATGCCTTTCAAGTGGCTGCCTGCGTTGTTTATTTTACATGAGTTATGAATGGCTAATTGCACCGATGAAAGCTGGGAAGTAGGATTGAGAGATGGGTCTTAAATTAAAGGAGATCCAATAAACAATGCCAGGATTACGAAGCCACAAATGCGTTATTAAATCAGTTATACAAAGAGGTTAATTGGCGTAAGTCTCTTGTTGAATGCATTTGTTTATAGTAAGTTATAAAATGGTTCAGTATGTCATATTTAACATTCAAAAACAAAGACACAACAGAATATAAAACCCAATTCCTTTCCAGACATTTTTAAGTGACAATAGCTAAAAGCTTTTCTGGCTACCATTACAGACACCATATATCTGCCAAGGAATATTCAATCTGTGGGCGGGGAGTTCTGGATGCTGACAGTTGATTGAACACTTTCTGAAATGACAAAAACGCCCCACGGGTGACATATCTCAAAACACTTTACTGCGTCTGCACCGGGCTCGCTTTTCCACCTTTTCTACGGTTTCCCCGTCCCCGGGGTTTTCCCTCAGGATGGTTAGGTGTTGCAACCTTGATTTACGAGTCAGTTTGGGGAGGTGGTTGGGAGTTGCGAGTTGGGAGCTGGGACTCGGAGGATGCCATTTGCATAGCGTCGGACCAACGGAACGGAGCCAGCGGCCAATCATTAAAACGTCGGCATGATGAGCTCTCCCTGTCTCCTGCTCCGACTGCCTGGATCCTGAGGCTTCCTCCGCGGTTTTAAATTACCATTTTAATGTTGCCCAGTGCCGTTGATTGATGTGGTATGATGCTGATGCGGATACTGTTTTCAGGGGCAGCAGTCAAAATGTAAATGCTTCCTCGTGAAGTGAAGCGTTTTTCCTCCTAACAAGCTTTTGGCATTTTGTCTACCGTTTTCGCTTTAAAGCCATAAAATAGGGAAAAGATTTTTTTTAATGCCGACCATAAAAGTGAGGATTCTGCAGACATAATTATATATTTTTCTTACTGATGGACAGGCTCACCTATTAACAGATACTTTGGGACACTTCATTGGACCCTGAGTTATGGGGTTCCCATACTCCCCCACTCTACACACACACTCGCCCACACAAAAGTCCCCATTCTCCATATGAATTTTCACCCGCTGATTGAGCACAAGTGCCGTGCTGACTGACAGACTGACACTTTGGGCTTTTAAATGCCTCAAAAACCACTTATTTTCGGAATGGCTTTTAAGCAGCTCCCGAAAGATGCACTTCCCCACCTCGAATTTTATTTTTGTTAATGAGCTGTTCGCAAGACAGAAGTTTCAGTCGGAGCAGATTTTGCAGGTTCTAAAATAATTTCATTTGCGTTTATTCTTTGGAGAGGTCATGGGGCAGCTTCGTAAAAGCAATTTACCGATAAGGCTTGGGGTATATGGGAATTGTTTTTGCTTTGTCTTTTAATAAATTACGTTGTTATGTACATTATTATATTCTTTAAATGAGTATCACTTAAAAAAAGTATATGCATTTATATGGGTTTTATATAAAATCTTTTTTTATTTAAAGGTCCCTTGAAATCCCTTGGCCCTCACATCACATGTGCCACCTTAAGACGGAATTTATTTTCCAGCCAGACATTTCACGCCCTCAGGCAGCCGACAAACAAGCATAAAACTTGTCTCCTCTCATTTCACTCAAAAAAAAGGAGAAAATGTAAGAAAATAAATTTAATGGCGCCAAATACTTGTAAGTACGCAGAAGGAGAGTTGACACCAAAAGTGAAGTCAGGCCAAATGCATTTCCTGCTGGAATAGAAGTCTCACACTTGTGCACTCAACTTCCGTTTCGATTTCATGTTTTGTTGACTGCGTAGGTGTGAAGTGAATTTGTTCCTTGTGGCAAAATTACCACCACTTCCTCCTCGAAAACCCCTTGCATGTACGGAAATCAGCCACACGTCACTCTTCACTTTCCCAAAAGGGCTGAGGGTGATGTGTTTTCATATTTTCATATTTCTCTTGGCGTTGACATGATTGCTTATAAATGCAATTTTATATATCATATCAATTCTGAGTAAGGAAAAAAAGAGGGTTGCTGAAAGGGGTGTCTCCACCAGCTGAGGTTATTGCTTTTGATGAATATTATTACAAACAGATTTTTATTCCGCCAAGTGATTGCACTTTTTGAATGCCATCCGTCGCCCAAGGCTGACAAGGATGCTTTTCTTGGTGCCAGTTAATGAAAAAGGCAAATTTGACTTAAACAAACATCATTACTTATTTTTCCCTATGAGTAATATGTTTATTTTCACATTAGCTTTATCTGCAAACCATCAAATATTTGTGGGTCATTCTGAGTATGTTGACAGATAATAAAAGCTAAAAAGATTGTGTTTTACGCTTAAAACATTGCTTATAATCTCTTTTAATGCTCTATAACCAACTGTATTACAACTGATATTATGATGGTCTTTGCATGCGATCGCTTTATAGATAGTGGGACACTCAAACACAAGCGTTCCACATTGTCTATTTAATGTTTATTACTCTTATTTGATGTATTTATTTCAATTCTTGTTATAAATATATTAATTAATTGTGGGCAGTTCCAAGTCTGCTGATTGCTCTCTTAGGCCGAACAGATAAGAACTTGAATCTGCTATATAAAAGCTGTCGCAATTTGCATCATATTTCACTGTGCTCTGTTTTATTGAGATGATTGGTCAAGACTACGATTAATACGAATAAAAAATCATCAAAATGACGTGGTTTTTACTATGGACTTTTATTTTTCAATATGTATTGATAATTAACGCCAAGGGGTAAGTTGAGCTTTAATCTTTAAGTTATTTTTCTGCCAAAAAAGTTGATCTGGATTGATGGTTACAATTTTGTATATTTTGCAGTAACTTTTTGGTTGTGGCACCCGACACCCTACAATCTTACATCGATTATGAAGTAGCCGTTACCCTGCATAGTGCCGATATGGACAGTGTAATTAAGGTCAGCCTGGACGGACCCTCGTTTACCAGGTCCCAGTCGATTTACATTCAGCCCATGTCCACCCGGAAACTATCCTTCAATATCCCGAAACTCACAGGTGGTGAATACCAACTCACAGCTGAGGGTCTTCAGGGCATCATTTTCAAGGAATCCAAGAAGCTTTTCATGTCCGAGGACAAGGCCTCGATCTTCATCCAGACAGACAAGGCCACCTATAAGCCGGGCGACCTCCTACAATTCAGAGTCCTCTTCCTGGACAGGCAAACCCGCCCCGCCAGGATCGACAAGCCCATCACGATTGAGATCCACGACGGGGATAAGAACCTCATCAAGCAGTGGAAGGAGGTCAAGCCGACCAAAGGTGTTTTCTCCGGAGAGCTCAATCTGTCCGAACACCCGGTTCTGGGAAACTGGACGATGGCCGTTCAGGTGCAGGACGAGGGCAGGGTGACCAAGGATATAAAGGTGGACAAGTACGTGCTGCCGAAGTTCGGAGTCAGGATCCACACTGCTGAACACGTGGTGGCCAGCAACGGACATATTAGGACGGCCATTTATGCCAAGTACTCCTTCGGCAAGCCGGTGAAGGGCAAGGCCACCATATCAATAGAGGGGGGCCGATCTGAGAAGACCGTCGACATTGATGGAAAGGTCAATGTGGAGCTACCCTTTGCTTCCACCGACAAGTCGCCACTGAAAGTGGTAGCCACCGTGACCGAGGAGCTCACGGACCTCAAGCAGAATGGCTCCGCCTATGTGACACTTCATCAGAACCGCTACAAACTGATCGCTATCCGTTGGCCAGAAAACTTTAGGGGCGGACAGAACATTACCTTCCCTGTTGCGGTCACAAATGTTGACGGTACGGCGGTCATGCACCCCACCAGCAACCTTACATTTAACTTTTCATGCTGTGGACATTCAAAAATCATTGAGAAGCCCTTAATATCTAGTGTAGCTAAAGCAGCAAAGGTGTTTCCCGATAGTAGGTGCGGCAAATGTGAGGTGTCCACCGCTTTTGAAGGAGCAGTCAACCTTACCCAAACTATATCAAAGCTCGAAAAGTCACTGAGGATCGAGCTTAATAACACGAAGTGAGTATATGAGTATAACAATATATGCTTATAACCGTGATATACCCTTCTATACAGGCACTATCTGAGGCAGAGAGTTGAGTTCCAAGTTATATCCTCTGAGGTCCTACCCTACTTCATGTTCACGGTTGTGGCTCGTGGAAAAATCGTCGTTAATAAGTACGTGCAAGTAGCTCGGGACGTCGGAAATAAGCATTTCAGCTTCCAACCCACTGTCGATATGATGCCCCAAGCCACGATTTGTGTGCACTACGTGGTGAACGGGGTCATGCACTCGGACGAGAAAACGATCGAATTTGAGAAGGACTTTGGAAACTCGGTTGGTGGACACGAACGGAATGTAGACCCAGCTCGATATAATTTATATTATATTCATTTCAGATTGAAATCAGAGTGCCGGAAAATGCAGATCCCGGCCAAAATGTGAGTCTGGAAGTGAGGACCGATCCCCATTCCTTCGTAGGACTCTTGGGAGTCGACCAGAAAGTCCTGTTTTTAAGGTCTGGAAATGACCTCAGCCAGGAACACGTAATTAACGATCTCAGAAAGTACGGGTCAACTGGCGTGGTGACCCTAACCAATGCAAATGTAAGCACCATTGAAGAGGGGGGCGAATGTATCTTTGAAAATGGTAAGCCACGATGAGTAGTTTTCTAGACAGCTTGAACAATTAAAAACGGTTTATATTTAGGATCATGCGGTGTTGAAAGTCGAACGAATTTTAAGTACACTAGTTCGCATAAAGGTAAGTCATATATCAGTTACCCAGACGGTTTAAATGATGCCAATTTTAAAATATACACAGGAAAGCAAACAGCTGCAGTGAAGTCTGTGCAGTCAACCAGTGCGGAAGTTTCACATCCGCCAATTCGTCAGGAGTTCCCAGAAACCTGGCTGTTTATGAACATAACTGAGTAAGTGTTTTGAGGTTTTCCAAAAGGGTTAATACATATATTTACAACCACCCGAAGCGTGTCCGAAAATGGATTTGAAATGGTGCATAAGGAGATTCCCGATACGATCACCTCCTGGGTAATCACTGGCTTTTCCCTGAACCCGATTTCGGGCTTCTCCATGACCAAGAGCCATTCCAAAATCCGTGTGTTCAAGCCATTCTTCGTATCCTCAAACCTGCCCTACTCCGTAAAGCGAGGCGAAGTTATAGCCATACCGTTGGTGGTGTTCAACTACATGGATAGTCCTGTGAGGGCGACGGTGACGATGGACAACTCTGACCAGGATTACGAGTTCTCCGAGGTCATCAATGCGAATGAGGCGAGGAGTCTGCAGGAGGGACAGAGGTCAAAAGCAATCTGGATACCAGCCAACACCGGCGCAAGCGTCTCGTTCATGATTCGCCCCAAGAAGATTGGAGTGACCATCCTGAAGATCATCGCCAAGTGTCCCATTGGCCAGGACATCATCCTCGAAAAGCTAAAGGTGGAGCCCGATGGCGTGACAAAGTACGTCAACAAAGCCATTTTAGTCAAAGCGAATCGGTTGCATCGTCGAAGTTTGGAGCCCTATGAGAACACGCTGAGTGTGGACGTAATACCCACGGACATTGTGCCCGACTCCGAATTCGTAGAGTTAGAAGTGGGAGGGGATTTAACAGCCCCCACAATCACAAACATTGATAATCTGGTGCGCTTGCCCCGCGGCTGCGGAGAGCAGAATATGGTAAACTTCGTGCCCAACATCCTGGTGCTGCGCTACCTGGAGGCTACCAAACGCCGGGAACCCGCTATCGAAAAGCAGGCCAAAAAGTTTTTGGCCTCTGGCTATCAGACGGAGCTGTACTTCAAGAAAAAAGACGGCTCATTCAGTGTCTTCACCAATGCTGCAAGCAGTACTTGGCTTACTGCCTATGTGATCCGCTCCTTCCACATGGCAGCCAAGTTCACCGACATAGATCCCTCTCTCTTGACAGCTGGTCTAGATTTCCTTGCCAGCAAACAAAAGGAAAACGGCGAGTTCCCGGTAAATGGCGCCCTATACAGTGACATCAAAAATCCCCTGGCCTTCACCTCCTACGTCCTGCTTACCTTCTTCGAGAACAAGGTGAGTCCTTTCTTTAGGTTGACGCGGATTTGTGACTGACTCCAAGTTTATCCTCCTTATTGTCCTTGCAGGAGCATATCCCAAGATACCAGCGTGTGATCGATAGGGCCGTGCAATTCGTGGCCTGCGAGGTGAACAGCTCCAATGATCAGTACTCCCTGGCCATCGCCGCCCTGGCTCTGGCCAAGGCCAAGAACTCCAAGGCCGGGTCGGTTCTGGCCAGGCTGGAGAGTATGGCCCGGCGCAAGGGTGACCGCAAGTGGTGGTCCAAGAAGCCCAATTCCGTTGGCAGCCACGACGTCGAGCTGACCTCCTATGTGCTGCTCGCCATGCTGGAGCACGGCATCACGGACTCGCCCATGACCATCGCCGACTGGCTGGTTGCCCAGCGGAACAGCAACGGGGGCTTCCGCTCCACCCATGACACGGTTATGGGCCTGCAGGCCCTGACCCAGTTCGCTATCGAGACGTCTTTGCCCGTCGGAGACATGGACATTCTCTTCGCCCTTTCCAAATTCGGAGCTAAATCCTCCCTTAAGGTCACCCCCGAAAAGGCGCTAACAGTGCAGTCCCACGTGCTTCCGAAGACCACCCGAGAGGTCCATGTCTCGGCCTCGGGCAGGGGTGTTTCCTTGGTGCAACTCTCGTACCGCCACAATGTGGTCACCAAGGAGGAGTCGCCCAGTTTCAAGATAAAGACTACGGTTAAGGACTCGCCCATTAATCGTCTCGAGCTCGAAATCTGCTCCGAATACACTCCCGTTGAGGCGAGCGACAAGGGAAAACCCTCTAACATGGCGGTCATGGAGGTCCAGTTGCCCTCCGGTTTCTTGGCCGATGCCGATGATCTGAAAAGGACCAAGTCCTCCCCCGATGTGAAGATCGTGGAGACTAAGAAGGGCGACACCATGGTGGTCGTCTACTTCGAAAGCCTGTCGCCTGGTGACCCCAAATGCGTAACCGTAACGGCATCCCTCGTCCACGCTGTCGCCTTGCAGAAGCCTTCCTACGTAGTCCTCTACGACTACTACGTCCTGGAGCGACGGGCCACCGAGTACTACGCGGTGAGATCGTCCCTATGCGAAATCTGCCAGGATGAAGAGTGCCGACGTGGTTGTTAAAAAATTTAAGGTGGAATCGGACTCCAAAGGAAACCCAACTCACTAAAAAATGAAATAAATATTATCATTTTTAAATATTTCGTCTTATTTAAAAAAGGGTGTTTCAATTAAACCTCTAGACATTAATAATACTTATTAAAAATGCGTTTTAAAAATATTTAAACATCTTATTTTCAATAACCAATGCATAGAAGACACAATTGCATTACTTGGGATTCCAGGGAACCAGACATTAAATCAGTTTTGTAAACCTGATTTTTTCTGATAAAAATTTTCAAGCTTCTTCTGCTAAGACAGAAAACTTTAACATTTGGCCAGCTTCAAATGCTAATGACCCACATAAGTCATTAACTTGGCCCCGATAAACGTTAAGTAAACGTTGGGAAAAAAAGTGCGAGAATTTCCAGTTCAAAGCAAGAAGAAAATTTCGAAGGCAAGAAAAGAGAAAAAGCAGGAGGGTGTAATGGTTAGCAGCATCGTAAACTTTTCACAGGACATCGTCATCATCATCATCAGTAGACACATGCCCCACACCAATCTAACTCACTGGATTTTAGCGGGTGGAACGCCTGTCGGTTGCTCATCAAATGCGTGCCGCCTGCAGGAAATTAAATAATTTTGTGTAATGAAAAAAGGCCAAAAGAAAAGCGCGCCGGCATTAATGTTAATGCATTTTTTTCTTTGCCACGGAGGGCCAAAAACAAAAGCAAACACTTAAAATGATTGTTGTGGGCGTGTGCGTGTGTGCCACGCCCTCCAGCCAAACGCACATAAAACAAAAAAATGATGGCATAAATTCTCAGTTTGTTGGCTGAATTTCATTGCAAATGTGCGCACATTTTCCAATTGAAATGCCAAACACGAAATGCGAAAATTTCACAGCTCCCATTTGTTGTTGTTACCTGATGTACGATATATGTATATATGTACATATAAAGGTGGCAACTGCAGAAGCTGCCCCTGTCCTCTATTTGATTTATGTGCCACCATTTTGGCACTTGCTAGTTATTATTGTTATTGCCAATAGGCAGAGACATCCGAATAAACAAAGGAAGCTCTTTTAATCGGGCTTGGACTCATAGAAATTGAAGGTATAATTATATCGTTGGAATTCAACAGAATTATTACATTTTACATTATATGCACATTTTGTAAGATTCTTTTATTATCTTGGATAGTTTTCATTTTAACGACATTTAAAAATAAATTAGATTTTAGTACCTCCTATTTTTACAAAGTATATAAATAATTGAATGCTTCTTAAATTTATTTCTACAATAAATATTACAAAATACCTAAATACGATTCCTTAGTCTTTAATATATCTCTCGATTTTTATTGGACTTATAGTCCCTGCCACCGTGGCCATTAGAAATTCGAGCTCAAATTAATTTTGACAGGCGACGCACCCAAACCATTTAACGCTTTTCCAGCATGCCACCCCCAGATCTCCATCCCAATTTTCCTGGATCCAACGAGAGGAGGAAAAACCAACAAGCGCTGACCATTTGAAGGGCAAAAACACGCAAAGAGAGTGGGAGTCGGACACACACCTAAATTATGGCCCCAAATGATTTGAAAATAGCAGCTGTAATTTGTTTGCCAACACACAGACACGCACTCAAACCCACACGCAGGTCGACGGGGTCCAACACCCCCTGAATTTTCCTCCTCTCGGAAAATCGCCCAACCTTTTCCAAAACCCCCCACCCACTGAAAAAGGAGCAACATATGCCAACATTTTTCCATGCACTCGGAGACCTTGGGGACTGCATTATGATGGCGGGTGGCTGAAGCGACAATTAGACAAAAGCTGGGAAACACGCAGACATTGCTTCAATTTCGTGTCATTGTCAGGCTTCCGAACGGGACAAAAACAAAAAATGAGGAAAAGCTGCAGCGGGTGTGGCTGCTTTTTATTATTATTTTGAAATTAAAATTCCCCACTCGAAAGGGAAGTCCTCATGGAGCACTGCACATGTGCATTTGGGGTTTTGGCATCTCATCCTCCGTTTTGGGACATTCCCCGCTTTTTATGAGCCAGCTTCGAGGGTGGCACCGTAAATATGCACGTACACACCATTTTTTAATTGATTAAATATGAAACAAGCAAAAAAGCACGACAAGGATGCAGATTGTCCTTGGAATGGGAATACAAGAGGAAAATTAAAAGCTGGTGCCATGAATATTAAAGCCAAAATGAATAGAATTAAAAAATAATATTTTAAAATCATACGGATAATTTCAGAGCTTCTAATTTTTGCTCAGCAAATGTTAATCCTCAAAGCAATCCGTAGCTCAAAAAATGTAAAACCATTAACTTCACATAAAATAAATAAAAAACTTTTCTTTATCCACATAAAATTCCAATTCTGGTAAAATTTACATGAACACTAAACAAATGTTCACATATAATAAACTGGAAATATTTAAATAAACGGCATGGAAACATTACAAATGTGTATTTCTAGCTGAAAATGGTGCAAATTTCGATGCAGTCAAAAATATTTACACACAACATCAAAGTTTGTTAAGCTGGAATTGCAACAGTGATTGAAGCGGGAACTAACTCCGCTGACTAACTGACTCACATCGCTCACTCAATCACCAACCCTTTTCGATTTTCCCATTTCTCCCTCAATTTCTCCATGACTTCCCGGTAGATTGACAAATTTGCACTTAGCCTTGGCTTTGGCTCTGCACTTGTTGAGAATCGTGAGCTGCATTTATCTGCTATTGAATTTCAACCGAAAAAAGGCCATACAAAATATCCGAATTTATAGCTCAGATTTGCTTTCCTCTTTTTTTCCTTCATGTGACTTGTGGGTAAAAAAGTTTGGGTCTCGCTAGCTTACACGAAAATGAATCGCATTAGTTAGGGTTGAGTGATTTGGAAATTGTGGTAAAGGCAAACGGCGCTAATTTCCTTCGCAACTTTATTTTCGTGGGTGAGCCTGTCTGCGGCTTCAAGTTTTGGCTTGACTCTGCACACTTTAATTGAACTTAATTAAGTTTTCCCTGTAAGCTGCAAACAGGAAGGTTGAACAAGAAAAAAGGTTTAAATTATTGTAGTAAGAACTTACAACTTTTCTTGCGTTTTTTAAATACATAATAAACACTATTTTCAAAATATAGCAGTCTTTCTTTTACATACTGATATTTCTTAGATTTCTTATTGCAGTCTTTCTTTTACATACTGATATTTCTTAGAAAAGTTTCAATATTTCATAAAAAAAATACAAATTATAATTACATAATTATGGTCAACATTGTGATAATTTCTAGTTTGAATTGGCTTACCTAACAACTTCTCCGTATGATTGGCCCCACATTAAAAATCAATAACTCTACTGGTTACTTCGAGCGATTAAATTTCAACCTTTCAACAAAGTCGGTAAGCCAGCAATTTTATCTACTTTTAAATGTACATAATTCGTTTTGAAAATAGCTAAATTAAAACCTACAAGTCAGGAAACTTCGTTGAAGAGACAGTAATAAACCATAAGGTTCGGCAACCAAATACCCCTTAAAATAAACTAAGAAATTCTGACAAAATCAAAGTATTCCGAACATCCAGGGTAAAGGGAAAATCTTTCACGTTTGGCCGTCGAATAGCTCTCGGAATTGACTGCCACAGTTCACATCATGAAATATTTAAGGCATCCAACTCCTTGAAACAGGAACTGGGAGCTCATCGCCCAATCGTGTGTAAAGTGACAACTTTATTCCCGGGCTTTTGGACCGAAAAAAGCTACGAAAATGTCAGCCAAGTCGGAAACTATTTTCGTGTTGTCCATTCGAATATTTAAAACGCTTGCGGCTTTTGGCCGCCCAAATAAAAAATAGAAAGACCCTCTAACCATAGATATTCCGGGTTTATTGGTTAGTTGTGCTGGTTTTATTGCCAACAGTGTGTCCTGTTTATTCAAACAAGCCCGAAGTTTTGGGCCCGGCTGCCTGGCTGCCCGGCTGCGGTTGCCATTAAATCCTTAAAAATACCTCAATATATATGTACGTTCGAAAACAAGGACCCACCTCCGGTCCTGCTGCCAATGCGCCTCATAAATTGTGTATAACATTCTGACCAGTTAATGGATTTAAATTTTCATGTGTGTTTGCCTTTGCTGAGGCGGCAAACTAACACACAAATTTTTCTATCAGTGGTTTCTGCGGTTTCCCTTCGCATTTTTGGCCCTAACAAGTTTCACTCAGTTTGTGTGTCTTTTGGTTTTTTGACCAAAATTTCTTGGCCTAGTTTTTGACGAAGGAAAAATGCCTTTTGTCTTGACACAAATGTAATAGAAATTTTCAGGCGAAAACCGCAGGAGAGGCATTTTACTATTAAATAGTGTTTAGTGCTTGAATATGTGGACTTAAAGTATTTATAGTGGTTAAGGGATCAGTAAGCATTCTTGGCATTTGACATTTGTATTTAGCTTGAGTGACAGAGTCACTAAAGTGCAGCTAGAATTAGCAACCCAAATGGTAGCTCAAAAAGGTCATCTCTCGATCTAAATGCCAGCAATCAAAAACTAATCAATATGACTGAATAAACTCAGTAGATCTGGCAGATACAATTTGAATAAATTCAGCCGCAAATCGATCGAAACGCAAGGTAAACCGAAAGCCCCTTCAAATTCAAAACCCCATAGTTCAAAACATTTTGTGGGTAAATGCAAATTTATTGCAAGTAGTTGAGGATGGAGAGGGTGCTGGGTGCAGAAAAAAAGAGAATTTGCGTATTCGAATCCGAGTCCGAATCGAACAGTGAATACAAAAAGTCTTTCTGCTGCATGTAGTAAAATATGCTAAAAGTAAATCCAAGTTGAATTAATGGACAGCAATCTTTGGATAAATCTTATGCATTTTCAAATGCACACAAGGGGGTGTGTGTGTGTGTGTGTGTGTGTGTGTGTGGGGCATTTGCATAACCGCAGAGCAAGCCAGTAAACCAGAAGGAACTCGACTCCGGCCACAATTTATGCAAATTCAATTGCAACAACTTTGGCAGTCGCCACTTTTCAGGTCCTCTTTTTTTATTTTTTCTTGGCCATACATATGACGATGGTCAGGCCAATCGATGGACTGTAATCCCGATCCCCGAAGATAGCTTTGTCCGCAATGATAGCCGGAATTTGTGGCAGGTTTTTTTTTGATTTTCACCCATTAAATTTAATGAATGAATACACATTTCTCGTATGATTTTTCTTTGGAAAAATGTAACGTCTGGCAGCTTACACTGATTACAGTTCAATGCCAGTTACCCAAGAGTTTAATCCACTTCCACTCACGCCTCAACATTCAATTGCCTTGAGTTTCGTGTGGTGAAGCGGGGAAATCACAGAATTCTCAACTCGCTGCAGACAACACAAATCAACACCTACACAAGTTGAATGAAAATCTCTGGAGGCGGAGGAGCAGAGGATCGGAGCGGTGGTATTATGTCTCCATATGCGAAGTCTGGGGATAATAATCACAACTAATGCGACAACTGCCTTAGTTACTTAACTTTGATGTTGCTGCTGCTTTTCCATGGACTTTACTTAGGCGTGTATACGCAATGCCACTGCTGGGGATAGGATTTTCGGAGGAATGTAGAACAAACTGAATTCGCCTTAAGCTAATGAATGAAAGTAACTTTGACTGAGAAAAATTTCCCAAGCGAAGAAGAGAGAATAGAAAATCTTATGAAAATAAGTAGCAAAGTTAAAGACAACAAGGAATGGTTGTTTTGCATCTTTACCATCTTTAAAAAGGTTTTATCTTTCTTAATAAAATAAAGTTTGGAAACAAAGAAGTGTGCAGTAAAACTGCAGTAACAAATAATAAAACTTTATATAAAATAAACTTACTTTTATGGCGATAAAATAAATACAAATTCATTTTCAAACGGCTTTAAATTAAAACCTAAAACAGTGCTAACTTATTGCTCTTAAAGTTCTTTCTCGGAAAATAAAGATATTTCAACTACAAGCAACAATTAGATAAAGCTTTAATATGGTTTCCATCTGCCGACTCCTTTCGCTTTTCACTTGCCAAACTTCCGCATTTTGCCTGAACGCATCTGCTTCACTTTCGTTGACATTTTGAAGGCGCCTTATCGAGGACAACTTCATTGCCGCTCCTCCAGTTTCAGCTGTTCCTCCAGTTTTGGCCCTACCTCATTCTGGGCCAAATAGTTGGCAAAGAACCCGACAGACAGCGTCTTCCTCCCTTGCAATCTTACACATGATTGGCTTCTTGTGGGAGTGGAAAAGCGGCGAGGACTTGAACTTCTTCCGCAACATGATTATTTCTTGTTTATTGTTATTTTACGCTACTTTGAGTCTCGCAACCAATCCGCTCTGTAAAGTGCAGACAAGCTCGGAGGAAATAGTTTTTAAACTTATTTCGCCCAACTCCGCTTTCAGCCGTCATCGGTTGACGTTTTGCCTTATCAGCGAGTCAACTTGGGTGGCGATTTAAAGTTGCTTTCTGTGTCGGGGCTTTTTCGGCTACTGTTTCTACCTTATCTTTCCACAGTCACAGACACGTTTAATTTTCACTCCGACATCATAAATCGATTAACCAACGTTGCTCTGGATCATTAACAGCGAGCAGGCCAAAGTTTCAGACATCGGAACGCGACCCATTAGACCCTTTTCAATGTCAGCCAGCCAAAGGCGCTAATTTGGCTACAACAGCTCTTAGCCAGTTAGACAAAGGGTAAGGCAACTGGAAGCGAAATTGTTTTACACTGGGAAAAGCGTTGATATTTGTTTGCACTAAAAATACCTTTTGATACGATTGACAGAACGTAACTTGTTTTGGATCTTAAGAGAACTTTTTAGTTAATAATTATCAGTTATTTTATGTAGACAAAATATTGAAGTGTAATTAAAAAGTAATACTCTGACAAACACAACTATATTTATTTGCAATACATATTTTATATTGCTTTTTAAAAACACTTTTCAAGTAATAATATTCAGTATTCTTCTATTTATAAAATCTTAAGTGTTTACTACTTGAACGTGAAAGAATTTTATCAATATTCACTTACATTTATTTTAAAAAGTAGAAAATATTTTCATTGTGTTTGAAATCGATTTATTTTTTACTAGAATAAAATATATATAATTTATAAAAGTGCCGAAATTTACCTATTAAATAGAGATCTTCTAATCAAAAAAATTAAAATATTTCTCTCTGTGCACCGACTGCAAGGGACAGCAGCAGGAGTAACAAACATTTTGACGCAGATGAAGGCACCGGATTCCCCGACTCCGCAAACATTTCACAGAAAGACATTGTCAGATAGCCAAAAGAGCAGCAGCTGTCATATCTGACATTTGGAGCTAATGCATTTGAATATCCACTCAGCCAGTCAGTTACTCCAGTCAGCCCCAAGTGATTTGGTAATAAATAGTTAAAGTTTCGCTTTTTGGCACAAAAGGCGTTGCTTTGTGGCTGATTTGGTTTCCAGTTTTCCGCCGCCGTTGATTTTGGGCTGGAAAAAGTCTCGCCTCAGGCGGTTGCCTGAATTTTCCCCGACTTGGTGGTGCAAACATTAATCTGTACATCATTAAGAGTAGTTTGGAAAAGGAGTTTGTCTAAGTTGGTCGACTCAAGACATTTGATAGAGGCGTGTGAAGAAACGTTTTTGTGTGGGTTTCTCTGACTTTGGTTAATCACTGCCTAATGGATTTTTTCTGAAGAGATATGTGAGCGACAGGACTAGTGAGATATAAGCGGATTTCAATCAATAATTCGAGCTTGTATGCTTCGTGGTGATCTTTAACTTTATACTCTTCCATATATTTTTATTTTCATTTGTTATAAATGATAGAATAGTTTATAAAACTAGAGCTAAAATAAAAGCCACAGTGATGGTTAGAATTACTTATTATATATAACTCTTCCATTTATACATAATAATATATTCAAGTAAAAGCTAATATTAGTTTTGTAATTATAAATTGATTTCTAACAGCATCCATATTTTAAAATCGCTTTTCTCGAACTCTAAATCAGTTACACATAAACTTTAGCCCCCATTAGTCGTTAAACAGCCACTCCAAACTGATTTCCTGAGTAGTAAATACATATACCAGTTATTTCTTCCTCATTCGCCACTCCACTTTTAATTCACTTCAAGCGTCTGCATCACTTATCTGATTTATGGTGAAGCCCAAACCAAATTGGATTGCTCACATCATAATATGTCACAACACACGAATGCCACTCCCACATCCACACTCGAATTGAGTGAGAAATGCCAACTCGTGACATAATTCATGCAAATCACATTAAAACCCATTCAAAACTCACTTGGGTATCACTGCATTCGTAATTTCGATATTTCAGGCAGATAGTTTCGAAAAACACATACCTGCAACGAGAGAAAGATAACAAGAAAATGAGTTATGGGCTGCATATTAGTCGTTGTATACAAAACTAAGGCTAATTATCATAATTTGCATACCATTAGGTGATAGTAGTGGTTGTGATAAAATATCAGTTTTTAATGATTTTGTGGGGGAAAATAAGGGGCGTATGAGTAATGCAGTTGAGTTGAAAAGCGGCGCAGCGTGAAAATTTCAACAGCCAAAAACAAAACCAAATTGAAACGCCACATGCTCCACTCATAGTAATAGATACTCTTATATATATATGTGGGTGGACCCCCAACCGCGAATTATTTGGACACATACGATACGATAAATTTTACCCACCGCATGTTACAATCTCATTTGCATCACAAAAGTTGGCCAAAAAATGGTGTTAGGGAGGCGGCGAAGGGGTCCAAAACACTCCTCGAAAAGGGCGTGTTAATTATCCACTAATGTTGTCTGCTTTTAAGTCCAATCTTTGACATGTTGTGTACTGCATAATGTATGTTTCATTTTGTTCCCTCCCGCCTGGCATAAAAAATTAATGATGTGAGCTGGAAACTGTGCCTAATTGATTTCTTTTCTGTGGGTTAATGGTGCCCTCAAGTTGCATAAGGCTATGTTTGGGCTGTGAAACCGAAAGTGAATCGGAACTTAATGTTGCTAGTAAAAAATATGTTTTTACTTTTAAATTGTAACAATATAAAAGCTTTAACATCATTTATTTTTCATTTATATTCACATAAAAGGTTAATTTTCTGCTGCAGGCAAATCCCTTGCTCGGCTTTTTAACTTTTTCCGCCAATTTGAGCGCCTTTTAAATCCAAGTTAAAGTCTCTTAACTGGTTGCCCTTACAAAATCCATTCAGGCCATTCTTAAAATGACTTTATCCGGAATCTTACGCTTCTCACACCCCAACAGACTTGGGTCAAGTTTATGAGTTGCTTTTAAATTTTACAACTTAAATAGAAGCATTTAGCCCTCGCAGTGACCAGCATGTGTCCATTGGCATCTTCGGTTTCTTTGGTTTCCTCGGATTCGGAGCTGCGAGCAGATAATGACCCCCAAGTTGCACGGCGGTGATATAATCAGAGACACACGCCGGGAAACAGTGACTGAAACAGCAAGGAATGCCTCGAAGCGAGTTAACTTTTTCTCATTACACGTTGATGGGTTTCGCTTGATGGCGATGGCCAGGAACTCGACTCCTTCCCTTCTGCAGTCGTAATCTACGCTTATTTTCATTGCCAATTTTAGTTGCGCCCCAAGCGAAACTCGCACATTTCCGTTGACTTTTGTCTTCGACCCTCATTGGGACGTCCTGCCCCTCTCTCCACCAATTTTTCCCACTGATGACACCAAATTCACACTTACTAAACGTATCCCCGGGACACAATGCCCCGCGCCCGTCCCCTTCTGCCTTTTAAGTGGTAGCTCTCTGATTACAAGGCCTCACCTTGCCACGCATCTCGTTAATCGCAATCTTGGAAAATTTTCCAGAACCGCAGGAGGAATTCAGTCAGCCAAGTCGCATCCCACACATCCTTGTTGGAACTATCTTAATCTCTGCTTAGTCACTTCTTGATGTTCTCGATTTGCCCCCTTACTTGCAGCTTATTAGCAATTTTCCAAACAATTAATTTTTATATAAAGCTAATTTTTAAATCGCCAGAGGAAACAAGGGGTCTAAAGTTTGAGGTGAGTAAAGTGGAAGGATACCCATTTAAGCCATGATAAATAATAAAGAACATTCATAAGCAAAAATAAAAGTAATTACGTTCTTTTTGTGAAATAATTTGGTTCCATTTTAAAGACCGAGCCAGATAATTGTTGATTGTATTCTAGATAATATGACTTTATGGGGTATTTCCATCAGATAACCACTGAAATGAGAATGCAATGCGAGTCGCGTCCGTTTGCATCCCTCATCATTTACCGATTACCGAATCGATAGCTATATAAATTCCCCTAAATAACCATTAAAGCCAAAGCAACTCATCGAAGTCATTGCCATGAACAGCTTTTGCACAAATGAGGGTTTCCCCGCCCCGATCGCAATTTCCGCAATGGCTTCCCCCATTTCCCGCAAAAGCACTACGGCCACATCGTTCACTCAGCTTGACCTCATGCATTGCATTCTGCAATTTTCGCTATGCCAAATGTGGCACTTTAAGTGGACAACAAGCAAACTACGAATTGTGGCGGCAACGAGCGATGTTGCAGCTAAACCAGCAATAGCAACAGCAACAGCAACACCAACTTGCAACTGAAACAATTGCAATTGGCAAAAGGTTCAACGCACAGCTGCATTGCGACCGAAAACGAAACAAAAGAAACACATTAGAAAGAGCCGGGAGCAAAGAGCCACAAACCGTCAGCGGGTTCATGGCCAATGGCAAATGGCAAAAAAGAATAAGTACAAAAAAAGCAGCCAACGAGGAAAAACAATTTTGCACGCCGAATGAACGAAAATTGCAGCTAGGCAGCGGCAATGCAGACAAGTAACGCAACCGAAGGAAACCGACTCGAAAAATCTATTATTGAAATCTATAAAGAACCAGCAGGGACCAGCAGCAGCAGAAATAGAAGGCGGATCAGCAGGAGCAGCCGTACACTGAGCGGAAAGTTTCCCCCTCATTCTTGCAATGTATAGGGGTATATTAGCTTGCAGTCTCAAAAATACAAATACTTTACATTTTTGTGTATTTTTCAACCAAATAGTTTTTTACTTCTCACTTAAGTGGGAGCCTCACTTAAATCATGAGCCAACACATGATTAATCATTTTTTTAATGGAGTTATTAAAGGAGTTATTATTTTAAAAATCAATTGATATTAAGTATATGGTATATTTTATCTGTATATAAAATTATAGTTATATAATTATATAATATCTTATATTAAAAGCATTACAAAATATTTATGTACCATTTTATGCAGACTGAATTAAAACTTCTTTAAAAGTGATATATTCATGGCGTTCCGATGTAAGGTTAAGTTTTTTATATAATTTATTTAATTTATTTAATTTAATTTATGAAAAATTCATTAATGTTTTTAAAAAGGTCATTAAATCCAATATAAATATATGCTTGATTTTAAATTGCAATTTTTTTGTCAGTGCACAAGGGAGTGGGGCCAGGAGCCATTGACCATTGACCATCGCTGCTAGATTCGGTCGAAGGAAGGTTTGTTTAAGAGTTTTATATACATTTTTAATATGGCCAACAGGGGGGACTACCCCCGCCCACTGCTTTCCCTCACCAGGCTAACTAACTTGGCCCATAAGGGGTCGAAACTGGCAGATTGCGGAGCGATAACAGCAACAACAGCAACTATTAAGTAGCAAATGCTGTTTTTTGGGGCGGAGGAGTGAGACTTCGAGGTGGCAGAGGTGAAGTTCTGGGCGTTGTCAGTTGACTGATGCATTGAGAACTGAAAGGAAACCGAGGAAGCACGCGCGTGGAAAATAGATTGAAATGCAAGTGGAGCGGGGTGGAAAGTGCAGGGAAAATCAGTGGAGTTGGGGTGCGATTTTTGTTGGTGGCCAGCAGCAAATCTTTCAACTTGAAAATCTGATAAAGGCGGCAAAAGTTCCATTGAAGCGGCATAAAAAGCAAATGTAGAAACACAAAGCGAAACACACACAAAGGAATGGAGTGGGGAAAAGCGGAAAAGCGGAAAAGTGCAGGGCACTGAAAAGAGACCAGAAACCCTCAAAAAGAACTCAAGACATCTTCAAGCCAATCCATCCGTAGTTGAAGTCTTTTGGCCAGAAGAAAGAGTAAACAAGACTCGAAGGAAAAGAGAGGGAAATTGATGATGTGGATGAATGAACAGTGAGCAAAGTGATTAAGATTACGTTAGAATGATAACACAGTCGAAAAGGTCAGAGCACTCCAATGTATATACAAAATAAAGTGAAGTAGTAAAGGCAAAAAGGGGAATATGCAAAGAAATTGCATTAAAAAATGAGTAAAAACCAGAGGACATGGCTCAGTGACTGGAGCAATCTTCGAAATGGAGATAAATTTAAATGCAAAAAGGGAAAACTCCCAAAGCTCAAAGAACTCCATTAATTTAATTTGCTCAACTTGGTTGTTTGTTTACAAGAATCCAGCACCTTGAAATTCATGGATAATAACCAAATGAGTTTAAAGCCAAGCCCCCATATCGTCTTACAAGACCCACACAATCCGCATTACCCGAAGACTTACCAAGAAAAGAAAAGCGAGGAAACCTTGGCCATCATCAATTCTGCATAAAAAGCCAAGTGAATGAATTGAATGACTGACTGACTGAGTGACACAACCGTCGGACTTTGGCTTGCCTTCTCCTCTTGCAGATTTTATGCACTTTTAGTTAACATAAACTCTGAGCTGATGTCCCTGCATTCAAACGAATACACACATATATATATGTATATATTTAACACTTGACTGCCCCAACTGACACCTAACAAGAGCCCTCCCCTCTGGCCACAGAGCCATTGTATCCGATACTGACAGGCAATCAACACAAATCGATCAAATCAACAGGCAGCAGAAGGAACGAAGTCGGGGCCAGAGTCTTTTGTGGCCACAGCCAATTTAGGAAGCGGGTTCAAGATCCCCGACGCCGGTTCTCTGAGTGACAAACAGACAGCCGGGGGGAGAAATCCACGACCGGGGGACACCAGTTGTCCGTGGACATTTTATACTGCCCTGCCAGAGCCCCAGAGGCCCAGATCAAATAAATCAGCGTAAATTGCATGTGAAATTAATGCAAAAGCGGCGATCGCCTCGGCCGCCCTATAAAGTGCATTTAATGAACGGAAAGTCGTATCGAGTGGCTTTTAAATCAAGTCTGCAATGGCCTCAAGCTGGAATCATTCAACGATGGTGTGCTCCCAAATTAATGGAAGTCCCGAAAAAACATTACCATATTAATTTGCATTTTTTTTTGAAATTGTGGAGAATATATTTCATTCCAAAAGGGTATTTTTAGTAATAATTTATGTTTTAATTGTGCAGTTCTTTTTCTTAATTAAACAATATATTTTATCATGAGATCAAGTTTAGTTTATGTCTAGATATAATGAAACGTGTTTTTCTTGACGAACCATGTCTAGTACAAAAAAGCTAATATTGTAAATTAAATATTTTACCCTTAAAATGTGCAACATTGAACAATTTTAACATTTAAATTTCGATCCTAATGGAATCGCTACCAAAGGGATTCCTTTGTCTGTGTCATCTCTTTCTCCTTTCTTTGCTGAGAAATTCCTCAATTTGCGCAGCCCGAAAATAATTATTTCATTTATCCCTCTTTTTTTGGAATTCGTATTTTATTTGCTCCGCTTTTCGTTGATTTTTTTCGCCCGTGGCGCTGATGAATGTTGCGTGCAACATGTTGCAGCAGGCTGTCTTGCCCTCCGCTCTTAATTTATTGTTTGCCTGGTAGCCAGCGAAAAATGTTAATAAACATGTTTATTATGCGTTCAGTGACAAAAAGGCCAGACAGACAAAAACAACAATAATAACGAAGCCGAGAACCAGCAGCAAAGATTCCTTTTTTTCGAAAAAATTCCCTTTTCCATAATTTAATATGAATTTTTTTGTGTGTGCAATGTCCTTTTTGGTTGGCAAAGAGATTCGCGAGTTTTAAACGCTTGTGCGTTTATTCCATCGGAATTTTGATGAAATTTATATGCGTACGTGCTCAAAATTAGCCAGACCAGATCAATCCTTTGCGGAACCCCCATTCACCTCTCTACGTGCGTTGCGAATGCGCCTGCTTAAATTAGACTTTAAATTGGCTAAAAATGCGGCGTAGCAAAAATGTGAATTGTGCCTGCACTGGAGATGAGCAAAGTAGATGGAGATGGGGAGCTGCAGATGACCATCTTTGGGTTACTACTCCTCTGCCTCCATATCTCCGGATCGATCGTTCAATGGCTCATTGACTTTTGGTATGCGCCAAAGTTTTTCTTTTGAGCCTCACGTATCTACGACGTCTGTTGGATTCCTGGCCACCGATTCGGTTTCGGTTTTGGTTTTGGTTTTGCTCTACCCTGGGTTTTGCCATGGGTTTGGGTTTGGGATTGGGTTTGGGTACGGGTCTTAGACTTTGGAGCCATTGCAGCTCCTTGGCGGCTGTCACGGCATTTAGCGCACAGTTGCCGGGGCTAGAAACTGATTTATGTGGTTATGCGCGGCTCGTTGGTCGCTTCTGTCTTCCCATAGAATACTCATAAAGTCGGCCTTCGATGCGTGAGCGCGGCTTTTGGTCGGCCGTTAACAAAATTTGTAAATACTTTTGGTCATTGCAGGATAATGAATCCAAGCGAACCAAAGGGGACAAAAATTGACTTGCGATTGACTTTATAATGGAGTTTGAATTGTTAGAGAGCCAACCGATAAGGCAGCTAAAATAATTGAAATTACTACGAGGTTTGTACAGAGAAAGCTTCAAAAAAGAATAGCTAATGAGTGTAAAATAGCTAATGAGAATAAAATTTGGTAAAGCTACATAATACTCCTTACCAAAATCTACTAATTCTGTCTGTATATTATTTACCCCTTGAAAAGCTTTATCGTTTTCTTAAAATTGTATTTATTTCTATTAAAAAAAGTAAAATTCATTGCCTCAATTTTAAATTTGCACTTAAACTTTCTTTTCTACATGATTTTTTTTATCAAATACTTACTTTACAGATAAACAAAAACATTTTCTCAGATATTTTTCAGTATTTGTATCCTGCATATAGTGGATATGTACGAGTTACTTTAAAATGTTCAAGCCATTTAACTTTTCATTACCCAAGTGAATTGACAGCCAGACTATCCCTGACCCTATCCCCTCAACATTTCCCTATGCGCACTCAAACACACACTGTCCTTGTCTCTTAGTTTTTAATTTATGACTGGAAATTTATTTAAATTAGGAACTCATTAGTTGTCGTTGTCGACGATGTCTGCGCAGGCTCTCCAGCATCGTCTACCTTTGTTTGTGGGGTTTGCAGAGGATTTTCCGCCCGGGGATCGGGGAAAAGTTAGGTGGCCGAGGGACAGGGACTCACACTTGGCTACTGTTTCGTGTTTATTTCTGTTTGCTGAGTGGCACGTCGGCCCCTGGACTTTATTACATTGTAAAGTTCTGTTCGTTCTGGCAAATTGAGTGAGCGGCTTGACTGCAATTGAGTCATGTCCTGGCATAAATTCCAACGGCTCGAGGAGCAGCCCATTTATAAGGATTTTGCAACTGTTTGTCTTCCTCTCGACGGACTTTAAAAGACCCAATCAAACATGTCATAAATAAAATTATGTAAGAAAAACCTAAACAAACACTTCACGGAGGCCGGGAAAACCCTTGACAAGCAAAATGGAAATGGAAAGTGAAAAATCCTCCGTGGGGGAATAGAATGTTGCATGATAAATTAGCAGGAGCACCGGGGTCGAAGTAAAAGTGCCCGAAATACTAATTTTCAATTCAAATGCAAACAAAATAATGGAAAACAAGTGAAAAAGGCACAAGAGGAGGCAAACAAAACCCAAAACAAAGCAGCAAAAAAAGGGGGAAAACCAAAAGTTTCACAAACCGCAAAATTGTGGCGGTTGGAAAAGAATTTCCCCGCAACCGAAGGAAACCAAAAAAAAACTGGAAGAATTTTTTTGTTTTTGGGTGGCTATGGCACCCTCCTCGTGTCAAGGATACCCATGTTGTTGCCGTTGTTGTGGTTAGCCTGTTTGACTTGAGTGTTTGCGATGGTCATAAAAAATTAAGCGCCATTTCAATTGTGTGCTCCCATTCTGCTCGTTGTACAACATCAAATTTAACATAAATATTTGTTGGCTTTGGCTTTAGTTTTCCCTTTTTTTGTTTGGGTGGTTGGTCAAAAAGTGTGTTGGGGCAAATGAAGCAATTTGTAGGCCACCTTTTGGGCTTCGGTAGGTGGTGGCTTGAAATAATGCTCCAAATGGATGCAGCGATAAGGGAAAGTTGTAAAGGTAAATAATCATTAGAGCTTGTCGCAGGATAGAGGGTTAAAATCAATGGAGTCGAAGTGAAGTTAAGTGAACTTAAAAAATAATTGAAAATTGGGTCCACCATTTGTCTAAATACATAAGTATAAGTATGCGTTATAGATCAAATACTCAAGGAATTCTAATATTTTCCTTTTTGTATTCTTATAATGATAATATTTAAAATCCTTAACAAATAGTTTATCTACCTTAAAAATCTAATATAACTTGTATTTGTTTACAGTCCCCTTTAAATCCCACTTTGCTGACTTTAATTAAACTTGATTAGTTGATTGCTGTTATGCGGCTTTCGAAGTCTCTCCACCATCGATTTCCTTTGACATCGACTATATCCCCCAAAAAAGGGGGCGTGTCTGTCGGTGTTGCCTATTTTGCATTTCAAATGCGCCGTCGCCTTGTCGTTTGTCTCGTCTACATCGTTGTCGCACTGCCGGGCTCCCGTGTTTGTGTCGTCAAATTGTGCGACATCTTTTCAAATTGTTTAGCTATTTTCGGTACCCGAGCTGTGGAGACATTTGTGCGGTTTTCCCAGTTGTCGCCCGAGACGCCGCCACAAATTGCGAAAGCGGCACGTGACCGACAAGGCAGCCTCCTTGAAGGAAAAACTCAGAGGAAGGCGGATGGAAACGGCATGGGGCTAAAAGGTATTGCCATGGAAATCTGTCTGCCTCACTCGGGATCTCTCCCTATATCTTAGCCTACTTATTAAGCCTCATTTATTATAATATATGGTAATAATAATTTTATTAGATAAATTACCTGCAGGCACAGCGCGTCGTCTTTTGTGGCATTTGCCAAATGTTCTTCATACGCTGTAACAGCTGCCGCGGTTTTATGGGGGAAGAGGTGGTCTATAAAACATATCCATATGGCTAAAGACGGAGTGTGTTTATCGTACAGCAGATAGAGAATATGGTAGGTATTTCGAATGGGAGGGAGTCGTGTTCACAAATTTATATTCAAGTGGTGATTATTATAATATGAACGAAAGCCATCTGGGGAGAATACGATGTCTGAAAACGTTGGCAAAGTCAAAGAACATTTAACCGGGAAACCAACCTCCCAAACGCTCTTTGAACTAATTGAAAGACCGCAAGCAGACTTCCCATTCATTTCACAGCAACTTGAACTCATTCTTTAGCTCAAATCATCTATCACCCAATTTGGAGTTGCAGCCCCTTCTCATTCCCCAGAGGCAGAAAATTAGGCAAACAATGGCCCCGAGAAGTCGAAATGGGAGTCAAAAAGAAGCGCACACCAAAATTGGTAAAGCGAGCACAGGGGCAAAACAAAAAAAAAAGTAGGAGCCAAAGTTAAATGCTAAAACACAATTATACGATGCCAGTCTAGGCCGGGTCACATTTGTGTGAGTATATGTGTAGGATTAACTTCAAAGGCCTTTCCTTTGACGGCTGGAAATGCGCTCAAGCAGGAAACTAAGCCAACAAGAAGTGGAAAAAGCCGAAAGGCAGCGCGGGAGTAGGAAAAGTACATACCAACCGGCTCACTAAAGTAAGCGAATTAAAGCAGCCAGGCAGAAGTAATATATATACACATGGAGGATCTGTGGGCCAGGACATACTTGCATAATGAGAACTAAAGCCGTGTCGAAGGTGGCAAAAGAAACTTGCCCTGCTGCCCAAACAATTTCTCCACTCAGACCATTTACCCTCCTTTTTTGCGATAATTCCGTGTAGATTAATTTTGGGTCAATGGCAATGGACAGCCTTAAAGGGAAATCAATAAATTATTATACTTTATTATAAGATAGAAAGCCCGCATTTATCTCTGAGAGCTCATAAATAAAAAGAAAGACAGCAGAATATTAGAAAAATGGTTGCCATGTTTTTCGCAGATTAAAGCTAAAATGCTTTAATTTATTAAATGTTAGCAAATACTTTGAGATTGATTTGACTTGCATTACAAAGGTACTACAAGATAAGTTATACTTTTTTTAACTGCGTGATCCTTATATTTTCTAAATATTTATTTCTAAGTTAAACAGTAAATTAATCTTACGATTATGATACAAATTTTAAGAACGGCTAAGCAAGTCATTCGTAATTATTTGAATAAATGAAATCTCAAAAACTAAACTATTTTGCCATTAATAAACAAATTATAAATTTAAATTTATAAATTCCCGCCACTGTGGTCTCTTTTTCTAAATGATAGGGGAAATGCTGCTTAAATCATTTTTAATCTGATAGAAACTAATCCTCTCATTAACTCTTGGCTCTTCTTCATTAAACCGTCTTTCAATCAGTGCAACCCACAGCAAAAATATAGGAAAAGTAAGGTAAAGTTGCTTTTGAATCCCAGATCCCAGGGAAAATCAGTGGAAGGAGGGACTCACAGAGAGACACCCACAGAGGACGATTTGCCAACGCTGATTAGGGGATTTGTTAATGCGCTTTTAATACACGGACCCCTTCTGTGCCCCGCCCCCTACGCCCCTCCGCCTACTGTGCAACATTATCGGCAAATCAGCAAAAACTACTGCTTAACCGCTTAACCCCTTGCTGGGCGGATGGGATAAACGAGCCCCGACGACAATACAATTAATTATAAAAATTCGCTACAATTTATTTGCGTTGTCGTTTTTATTTATGAACGAGGCCAGCAAAAGGAGTCGCCTTTATCCGCAGCACTTTAGCCTAATTATGTTCGATTGTTTCCATTGTTCACGCACCTTCCGCTCGCGATCGCAATCAGTGAGTCACTGGGGCCAGAAAGAGATGGGCCGAAGGGGAGCGAGTGAGACGGAGCGAAGCCATATAGACAGAGGGGGCTATACCATGCATACACCCGACTGGATCCCAGACGATCGAATTTGGCATTGTTGTGTGTCGTGCTCAACACACTGGGTACCATTGTTGTTTTGGGTGTGTTCCTGATTCGGTTTCTTGGTTTTTTAGTTTTCTGTTTTCTGTTTTTTTGGGTCCCCTTCGGTTTCTTTTGTCGCTCGTTGGCGTCGGCGTGTGTTTAAATTATATGCTTTTAAAAAACGTTTAAGGATTAATTGGATTATATCGTTTCTTTCCCCGATTGCCTACTCTCTCGATTCTGTTCTGTTACCCGCGTCTTTAATGCATTTTGAATGTAGTTTAGAAGGTTTTTGGGGTATTTGAAATGAGACTAATGGTGCATCGTGTTCCAACTTCGGGATCAAAGATAAGCGATTAAGATATCAATTAAGATCGAAAAGGTTTCGTTTTTCGGCTTCTACATGGTTTATAGGACTGATAGCAGGAAAATATTGTAGAGAAGGTTTATAAGATAATATTCTTAGCTGACTATTAAAATAATTATTGATTTTAAATTAATAAATGTTAGCATGAAATATAGTCTTAAGTCTAATAATTAGCTATAAATACCATTCCCTGTGTTGGTTCCTAATTTAATTTAGAAAAGTACGGCTTAGTTTTGCAAAACGAATGATTTTCTTATCGTGACTTTAATGTAAATAGCTAACAGATTGTATACTATATAGCTTCAAAACTTCTTTTTATGTTTCAATTTTAAGACTATTCTGAAATATTTCCCTGCCAACGTTTCCATCATAAAAACAAAAGCGCTTCGAAAATGTTATTTATGATGCCATTTGAACCACTATTGATACCGATCTCGGCCAGAGTTTATAAATCTTTGGGAAACCGCAGAGCCGAGAACTGTAAAAATCAATTACAAACCCAAACAGACACTTACCATAAATAATAAGCCACGGAAAAGCGAAAGAAAAGGCCAGCTCAGCCTTATATTTCCATGGATTTCCCCCATACAACTCTCCATCTTCTTCGATAGAAATCTTTACGAGGCAGCAACAAAACTATTTTGTGGTTCCCGGACACAATCAAACAAAGTAGCCCAGTGGACACAGCCGGAGGAATAGTGAAGGCCATAAAGAAGGGAGGAGTTTTCGACCAAGAGGAACCCGCACAATTTTGATTGCATTTTGATCGACGGCAAACAACAAAAACAGGGCTAACGATGCGTTTGTGTCTGGTTTTGTGGCTTTTGAAATCATAAGAAAAGAAAACGCTCAGCAAATCAAATCAAACCCAACCGAAACCATATCCAAAAGCAAAGCCGAATAGCGTAACCAAAGCTCAGCAAAGATGGAATTCATAAGACCGAAACCGAATCGAGGGGAAATCTGTAAGGGGGTATAGGCCTAATCAGATAAAACTGGCTTTGCATAAGCCAAAATAACACAATTTTACAGTGGGTGCACAAATAATATTGAAAGCTAAATTTGTGCTTCACAAAGACTGGTATTCTTTAGATCAACAAATTAGATTGGAATTTATAACTCTTTTAGAAAAAAATACTGCAAAGAAATAACAATTTTCACTAACTGAGTTCTGAACTCTGTTAAAAAGATATTGCATTTAAATGGAAGCATTTGCTTGGCATGTTTATTATTATATGTTTTTAAAGCTTACCACAAATTTTATTTCCAATTCAATATTTTCCCACTGTAAACTTTGTTCAAATCGATCCATTGAACAGCTTTACCATTTGGCAAGGCTTTATCTGTCTACCTGCTGGCCAAAATAAAAACCAAGACCCCGAACCCAGCCTAACCAAATGATTTGTGCGCATATTTCATCTGCGCCTCTCAATCTTTCCCTCTGCAGCAGCAAACTTTAATGCATTTCTATGGAAAAAGTCCAAGCCGAGACGGACAAACTAAGCCAGGCCAGCGATTCGTTTCATTTCATTTTGAATTTGCTACGCATCGCTTTTCCTCGGATTCGGACTCGGACTCTCTTCAATTTCTGATTTAAATTTGCATTTATATTAAGTTTGGGGTGAAAGGGGAAGGCGTGGTCATAGTTGGGCCCCAAATTGATTGATTCGATTATGGATATCGGGAACTAAATTCAGGTTTGCCTCTTAACTGTGAATCAAAATTGCGGGAAAAGTGTTGCCTTTGTGGGTAACCATGAGAATATTTATGAGGGAATTTAAATCGAAGATAAAATTAAGATAATTATAAAATCAAAAGATAAGAGAAGGAGTCCATAATATCATTTTAAACTTTATGAATTAACGATGTTTGTAAAATAAATTATCATGTGCTTAAGAAAACAATTATCATATTAAGACAAAATGTCGGCTCCGCCCGAAGTTGAAATACCCTTGCAGAATATTCTGCAAATTATATTCTCCAAAATTATTCATATGATGCATTCTTAATACTCATAAAAAATCCCACCTTCCTAACTTTTAAAACACCAAAGTTATGGCAATTTCAATCGTTCAGTTATATGGCAGCTACAGGATATAGTCGGCCGATCCATATGAAATTTGGTAGGTCGGATTAATTGGCCATAAATAAAACCCATAGGAAATCCCAACTTTCTAACTTTACAAACACCAAAGTTATTTCATTTCCGATCAATCAGTTATATGGCAGCTATAGGATATAGTCGGCCGATCCTTATGAAATTTAATATGTCGAATTGATTGGGCAAAAATAAAACCCATAGGAAATGCCAACTTTCTAACTTAACAAACACCAAAGTTATGGCATTTCCGATCAATCAGTTATATGGCAGCTATAAGATATAGTTGGCCGATCTTTATGAAATTTGGTAGGTCGGATTAATTGGCCAAATATAAAACCCATAGAAAATCCCAACTTCCAAACTTTACAAACACCAAAGTTATGACATTTCCGATCAATCAGTTATATAGCAGCTATAGGATATAGTCGGCCGATCCTTATGAAGTTTGGTACGTCGGATTGACTGGCCAAATATAAAACCCATAGAAAGTCCCAACTTCCTAACTTAACAAACAGCACAGTTATGGCATTTCCGATCAATCAGTTATATGGCAGCTATAGGATATAGTCGGCCGATCCCGGCCGTTCCGACTTATATACTGCGTGCAAAGGAAAGAAGGGTGTGTGCAAAGTTTGAATTCGACATCTTTAAAACTGAGAGACTAGTTCGCGTAGAAACAGACAGACGGACAGACAGACGGACAGACAGACGGACAGACGGACAGACGGACATGGCTATATCAACTCAGGAGGTGATCTTGATCAAGAATATATATACTTTATAGGGTCGAAAATGTCTCCTTCACTGCGTTGCACACTTTTGACCAAAATTATAATACCCTTTGCAAGGGTATAAATATATTTTTCAGTGCCCCAATCAAAGATTTAAGAACTGAAACTATCGCCGGATTATTTCCCCAGCGAAATCTCCAAGAGTTGGCTTATCAAAGATGAAGGCTCCGCTCAAATTTTAAAGACTTTTCGCTACGGCTCATCATCATTAATGCACAATATTTATTTCCATATAGCCGGCAAAAGGAGGAGTCATATGTGTATGATTTCTTTGATTATCATTTCGGGAAATCTCGCCGAGCTGCGGGAGTACGTGCCATAATTTTTCATGCCTCGTGAGCGCGATGATCCTCATCAGACGTCAGACGGCCTGAAATTGCCATTGTAATCGACACATCTCGAAAGGAGGGAAGTGAGTGAGTGAGCCGGCGGATGAGGGAATGGACTCCAGCTCAAAGTCAGAGACTCCGACGCAGAAGAGACTCATCCTCAATTGCTGCCCACGGGTGTACATCCGAGTGTGTATGATTCTGTGCGCCTTATCAAAGTTTAATAATCTGACATTTTGAGTTTAAATGAGTCGTCGGCTGGGAGAGTGCTCGCCTCTTCAATCGCCTGGCATTTAATATGCCGCTTAGTGCTGTTGATCTGACTGCGGTTTGACACATTTGTGGGCCGATTCAGTGACAGACAGATCGATGGAAAGGCGATTTATGGATTCGGTGTGGGGCTCATAAAGGAAATATAGCAGGAAACCATAACGTCTTGAACCTCACTTGAACTCTGACCGATTTACAGGACTCCCGGCCAGTAATCCGACTTCCTTTAGGCTTTCACTTACTTGCTCCTCACCCGCGGCATTTTTCCGTTGCTCGCAGCTGACAAGTCGCTCCCTCAACTTGGGAAAATATGCAAATGAATTCGTATTATTATACACCAGGGCCTACCTACCTACCTCAAAAAGCGAAGGAAAATAACTGAAAATAATCAAAACGAAACCTATAATTTGTTTTAACAAGTGAAACGCCCCGAGTTTCATAATTTACCCTCGGCACATATTGAAATGAATCGAGCGACAAGCGCCACACGAAAAGCGGGGAAGTCGTAAGTCTGGAAATGGAGGGTGAGTTGGGGAAATTTGCATTTATGTTTCGGATTTTTCGGTCTCGGCCTTTGAAGTGTTTCCGTTTAACCAGAAATCAGACAAAAGCAGCTTGCCCGCCACCACCATTCTCATCGGAGGAAAGAATCTGGCCAAGACTGACCCCAAAAGTCGGTCACAATCAGCAGGTCTAGACTGCAGGGTATCAAATATCACAAAAGCGTGTCCAAGTTGAATTGAAAACTAGGCGGTGGGCGTGGCTGCATGCGGGGGTGTGTCAACTGAGTGTAATTAGTGTTTCAATGCTAGAATTCTTTTCGGGGCGGAGTTGTTGAAGGTAAATAAAGGGTAGCATTCAATGAAAGGCAAAAGTACAAGTAAAAACCGTACAATCCGAATACATTTTTAATTCGAAAAGTGTAAGCCCCAATCTATTAAAAAATGTAAAGACATAATGCGACCTTTATAAGCTGGTATAAATTAACTAAAACTAGGACAACCGATTTTCTCGTTAACTCCCAATGCGAACATTTGTACTATCTCCAATAAAAAAGATGGAACCAAATTAAAGACAGCAACCTATTTCAAACGTTTAAAGAAGAACTATAAGGGTGAATAAAAAATTGTTTGACCATTGTTATAAACGACCAAAACCTTGTTTTGACCTGCCAACAAAACCTATAAAATCAAAAACTTACGTTTAACTGGCCATCCATTTGATAGAAAAATCACGAAAAAAAACCAATGCAATTCTAATGTTTTCACAACCATCGATCCCCTCCAAATACTTTACAACCGCCCCTGCCATCCAGGATAACATCCCATTCGTGTGCCAAGTTATCAAATGGCAACCATAAAACTTCAAAAGCTTCTCTCGGCTCAACGTGAATTGGGCCGGCCAAAACATGCAAATTTGTGCGATGTATCGAATAAAGGGCCCCAGTTGTTGGATGGTCTTCCATGACCCCCATCCACTCGATGTTTCCCCTGTTTTTCCATTGCCACATTTTTTAATTCTGTTGGGCGGAAAAGCGCTAGCACACGTCCGTGAGCGAGGACAATGGAAAGGCGAAACCGCACCTAAACACATTTGGCAATTAAGCCAAAGCCTGGCAGGGGAAATGGGAAATGGTAAATGGGAACAGGAACACTCAGGGGGCAAGCCAGAGGATGCCAGAGGATACAAGAGCAGAAACAGGAGCAGAAACCGAAACAGGAGCAGGATGCCAGGACATTGAACAGGCTGCCGTCTACTGGTTGGCAACCGCACGACAGGGCTCAGACACATGAGCTGGATCGTTTGATATATGGCAGAGCTAAATGCTGGGGAACTGAGACTGAAACCGAAGCTGCCACGACACTGAGAGAAACGGAAAGCATTTCAAATTTAAGGTGAGCCTTACCGTTAAAAATAAACCTATAAACAAAATGTTTCGATTTGTACTGTAAAATAAGTTATAAACTAAATAACTTTTAAGAAAGTCTGCATGTTAAAATTTAAGTTTTAAGATTATTAGTTATCATAGGTTTTAGACATAGTAAACTTTATAAACGTTTTATATTTAAAATACCTCAAGTAAAGATGCTTTTGAAAAACAAAAAAAAAAGTTCTTATGAATCTTATTATTATAAGACTTTAATTTCGAAAATAACGTACTTATCTAAAATTAGATTTTTAAGAAAACCATTCCAAACAGAGTTGATTGACTTTGTTGGAATCCTAAGCACTTTCACTTGAATTCAAAAAAACTTTTCTTTGAGTGTGCCAGCCGAACGCTGTTTAGAAAACTTGAAATGGGCGGAAGATAAAAATGTAGCGCTGAAAACGCAAAGGGGGACAACATCAGCACCACCCCCGACCTTCGCCCACCCACTAATAGCGCACCCCCCACCCCCCATTCATTCCTTGGCTCCTTTTTCGAACATGTTTAATGGCGTTATTTATGCGGGCCCTTCGCGCGGGAAGGGGAGGAAATTAGTGGGTGGGTATTGAGACCGTGTAATTTGTAGAAAACGAGAGGGAGAGTAAAGGGAATTATATGGCACTTGAACCTGAAAATTATTTACTCATGGATACACAGCAAAAAAAAAGGGAGGGGGACCAGAGCGATCCCAAAAAAAATGGCAACTATTTAATACGCGCCCTAGACATTTGTTGGGGTTTTGCTATCTCTATATTTCTAATTCCGACTCTGTTTTTTCTCCAAAGTGTGAGAAGTTCTTTCATTACATTGTCTGCCGAAGTTCAGATTGGGAAAAAGGAGGAGGAGCTGGGGGATTTTGGAGCATGTCCAGGACTCAAGTGGCGCCCTTGCGTGCCATTTAAATGAAGCTGTTTCGCTTGTTGCCGTTGTTGTGCTTTTCCCAGTTTTTCTTTATTTTCCGAGTGGGGAGGTCTAGCGTTCGTTTTTCTATTTTCGTTGTCTGTGCTGTCTGGTATTTAATTTAAAATTGTTTTTTATATCCGTCTGCATGCGCTGCAAAACTTTGCCGTTCATAGTTTCCATGGCAATTGGGCAGGGGTGTCCATTTTCTAGTCTTTTTTATACCCTTGCAGAGGGTATTATAATTTCAGTCAAAAGTTTGCAACGCAGTGAAGGAGACATTTCCGACCCTATAAAGTATATATATTCTTGATCAGGATCACCTCCTGAGTTGATATAGCCATGTCCGTCTGTCCGTCTGTCCGTCCGTCTGTCCGTCCGTCTGTCCGTCTGTCCGTCTGTCCGTCTGTCCGTCTGTCCGTCCGTTTCTACGCAAACTAGTCCCTCAGTTTTAAAGCTATCTGCTTGAAACTTTCCCAAAAGTTGTCTTTCTATTGCAGGTAGTATATAAGTCGGAACGAGCCGGATCGGGCCACTATATCATATAGCTGCCATATAACTGAACGATAGGAAATGCCATAACTTTGGTGTTTTTTAAGTTTGGAAGTTGGGATTTTCTATGGGTCTTATTTTTGGCTAATCAATCCGACCTACCAAATTTCATAAGGATCGGACGACTATATCCTATAGCCGCCATATAACTGATTGATCGGAAATGCAATAGCTTTGGTGTTTGTAAAGTTAGGAAATTGGGATTTTCTATGGGTTTTATTTTTGGCCAATCAATCCGACCTACCAAATTTCATAAGGATCGGCCGACTATATCTTATAGCTGCCATATAACTGAACGATTGGAAATGACATAACTTTGGTGTTTTTAAAGTTGGGAAGTTGGGACTTTTTATGAGTATTAAGAATGCATCATATGAATAATTTTGGAGAATATAATTTATAGAATATTCTGCAAGGGTATATCAACTTCGGCTCCGCCCGAAGTTAGCTTTCCTTTCTTGTTTTTGTTCATTTAAATTAAAATTTATATTTGTATGTATATTGTATGCATATTCATATGAGCATGTGCACGGTTAATTGATGTATCATGTTTTTTGAATATTCGGTTAACCAACAGGCGCTCATAAGCCTAAAAGAACAGTCAAAGAACCCAGCTCCATACTGAAAATTATCAACACAAAAAATATAGACATTCAATTAATAGGTTAACATACAATTTTAAATACTTTTCAATCTTTTGAATTTAGAGAGAGAGGTAAAATAAAGAGGGAAATTCAAAAAAAACTAAATTTAGCCTTAGGCTTCTCAATCTCTAACCAAAAGCGTAACGCCCTTTTAAAGGGTTTCACAAAGGTAAACTAAAAGCAAAAATAAACAAACTATAAAACAAAGGCAAATAGAAAAGGAAATATAAAAAAAATAAAATAGCAAAAGCAGGTGATGAACGAGCGGGTGAGCTACGTGATAAACGCGACAATTTCGTGCCATAAACAAATTAATCGACAATTGCACAAAAAACGAACATTCCGGGCGAGAGAGAGAGAAAAGGAAAGAAAGAAAGCATTAGGTAGAGATAGCAAACACACAACCGGGTGACAGACTAAAAGAACACATCAAAATGGCCATAATAAATGATTAAATAAGCGTAATTATCACCTTTCCACTGAAGGATCCTCCGAACTTCCCCGGAGCGTTGGCAACATTAAAACAAATTTTATTACTTTAATTACTTTATTTACATTTCGCCAAATGGCTGACACGAAACGCCAAAGCAACGGAAGTCAACATAAGGACACACAACAGTGCCGGGCGAAATAACAAAGGCGCCGGAAAAGGAAACAAAAATTACTCCATTTTTCGGGAGGCAAAATCGCTATGTGTGTGTGTTAATGTTAATGAGTGTGTGTGTCGCCGTTGCGATTTGCGGCTGATGAGCAGCGACATGCAAAGCCACTAAAATGGAGTGGGCACAGTGTAACGGTACATTAACGTAGTCATAATTTAATTAAGGCTCCACTGTACACGTAAACGAAGTAAGCGAGCTTTTGTTAGCCGCGACTAATGACTGTGGCCAAAAGCAATGGCAGAGCTAATATGCCCACAGAGGGTTTTTTGCGTGCCTTTGGTAAAAATATTAAGACAAATCTTAAAGATCATAAAACAAAATAAAAGAGAAATCTGTTTCTTCTCCGATGTACTATAGAATATATTACTACTTTAAACAAGAGAGAACGTTATAGTCGGGTGCCCCGACTATCAGATACCCGTTACTCAGGTAAAGGGAGTGCGAGGGAGATGGAGACAGAAACTTTGATCTCGCATAACTTTTTAACGAATGGTCCGATTTGAAAAATTTCTTCTACATTTCGATAGGTATTGATAAACACAATAAAACTGCATTTTTACTTTTCCGAAATATTTAAATTTTTAAAATCGTATATAAGCGATTGTGGGCGTTAAAGGGGGCGTGGCACCATTTTGAAACAAACTTGCGCTGCGTAGGAACTTCTAAAATCTACATGCAAAATGTCAATCTTCTAGCTTTTATAGTTTCCGAGATCTCAGCGTTCATACGGACAGACAGACAGACGGACAGACGGACATGGCTAGATCGACTCGGCTAGTGATCCTGATCAAGAATATATATACTTTATAGGGTCGGAAACGCTTCCTTCTAGCTGTTACATACTTTTGCACGAATACAATATACCCTTTTACTCTACGATTAACGGGTATAAAAATTAAAATCAATTTTTAAATTATTTCCTAAAGTCTATTTATGTATTCCAATTTTTATATTTTTAGTTCGCTTTTGTTTAAGATTTTAATAAGTTTAAGCGTGTGCAATTATTTTCAATAGATAATAATCACAAGCCACCTATAAAATAAAATCTCATTGATAAACATTTTTCCAAATAATACAGATTCATGGTTAATCTAAAGAAAATTATATTACTCCGCTCATTTTTGAGCTTAATATTTCGGAGTGAATTTTTCATATACTTTAATGGACCCCATTGCGTTTCAATTTTCGATAAATTTCAATTAAGGTAAGCTAATTAGTTTGTTTAAATATTTAAACTTATGGCAGCTCAATTTAGGTTCAGTTTTTGGCCGGAATATCAAAGGAAAAGCGGAAATGAGTTAAGCGAAAATCCCCAACAATTCCACAATCCTTTTTCCCCCACGGCCCACCGAAAATGAAACTCCTCTGGAATGAAAGGAAACAGATGGAGTCGGGGAAAAGAGAATGGGGCAACTGCAAATTAGTTCCACACGCATGTACTAAACGCGTTTTAAATGCGCTCCTAAAGACCATTAACCATTAACCAAGTCATCTCAATGCGATGTTGATGAGCCAAAAACAGGTGGCAACAGATTTCCTCCTCAGCCAAATTAGTTTTTGTTCGACGGCTTTTGGTCTTTGATGTTTAATTGATGATTGGAGTAATTAGGGAATAGAGAAAGACAAGATGAGATGAGCTGGGAACTATGCAAAACGGTTATATAATCGTTATTTGCCATTTGATTTGAATTTGATAGTCTGCAAATCACCCAAATCACGCCATTTTAATCACACACATATGAAAGCCAAATCAATTTTAATTATTTGATATAATGAGCAACAATTAAAATTTTTGATAATAATAACAATTAGCGGGAATTTTTCATTTAAAATTCCCCAAGCACTTTACGCTTTTGGTAAAACAATTTAAAATCAAATTAATTTAATCACGTTTTAATGACAGCAATTATCAGTATCATCCGACAATAACATTTTAGAAGCTTCAACTGATTGCAATTTACTGACAGATATATTGATTGCAGAAGAATTTCATTTCCTTTGACGCTATTAGCTCATTTAAAGAGTTCCATTTTTCCAGCTCAACATCGAAATAAAATATTTATTTAGAGATCATTGAAATCAGTGAAATTGCTGAAATTGTTTCATTTGAATTGCGGCGTTTTCCACCAGAATTTGACAAAGAATTTTAATACTTCATGATTATTTCTGTGCCCTCAATTTTTCGTCAAAAAGCCAATAATGAATAAAACCAATCTGTATTTATTTTTGGAATGTTTTTCGTATAAAATTGCGTATTTGCAATTAAAGTGTATGAAATGATTATCGAATTTCGAATTCGACAAAATCCCGCGACTGCAGTTCACTGATTGTTCCCTTTATCTGTGCATAATTTATGGAAATTCCGGACAATTTCCAGAGGCCGACTAAGCCAAGTCTTTTTGTTTATGGCGCTCATTTGGCATTGTTTAAATGCATAAATATTTTGGCCACATGCAACATTCAGGGCCCATCCCTTTTTTCCATGATTTTCCCGCTGTTTGGCAACAATTTTCAATTAACAATTATTCAGGCAGTGGCTGGCTTTTGGGGGGCAAAGTATGGGGGCCTCGAGACTGATTTTGACATCAGCCAAATTGAAATGTAATTGTTTTGGCCAGGTCCCCGATTGTCTGTCGAACTGGAGCCCTTGACCCCCGACCCCTGCTGCCCGATCCCTTTGGACGCCCCTGGCTTCATGCTGTTAATGATGCAGCCACAAAATGCCGTTTGCATATGTTACCACTCCCATGGGATCCGAGCCAAACGAATGCGGCTAGATGAGGAAAATAGGGAAAATGGGAAATAGGAAAATCGGGGGCGCCAACGCAGACATCAAAGGCGCATTTAAAATCCCAAACATATTTGAAAATTGCATGGCAATGAATTGGAAATTGAATAGCATTTCCATACACGGAATGCATCCGATATTGATTGCAGGGCAAATATGAATTTTTTCCCTTTTGTTTGTTTTGCGTTTTTGCGGCATTAGCAAATCATTGGAGCAGAGTTTTATATTTTTGTATTATTTAAACTTACGTATGTAGTACGGGGAATATGATTATTTAAAGTCCAAGAATGCTCACCTGAAATTAAAAATTTGTAAACTTTGTTAATAGGTGAACCAGAACTAATATCCAATTTATTATGAGTTATATTTTGTTTTTAGATCTTAAGATATAATTTTAACTATTTAAGCTTATTAAAAGTATAAATGTTAAGGTAAGTAATAGTATAATTATTCAGGCCTATCTTAAATAACCAAATTACCATTTTCGAAGCTCAAGTTTTTTTGGGTGCCCACTCCCTATTATTTTAAAATTATTCCTAGCTGACTTTCACACCTTTTGAAAGCATCCTAAGCAGCTGTAAACTTCATGCTTGACTTTCATTTATTTCAAAGACCGTCTCCATCCAGAACTGCCCACATGTGCTGTCATAAATCAACTCGATGTATATCGCCACATAAGTGACCACACTTGATTCAACAAAAAATAAACGCACACCCTTGTGACCTGTTTGGGTTTCCATTTGCCACATGTGCCATATGTTCGGGCCGCACCTCCCGAGGGTCAAAGGGCACCCTTAGCATGGGCAGACAAAAATGCATTTAATTATCGCACCTAATTTCAATTTAAGTCGAAACATACGAACGTAATTTGTAATAATTTTTCGGTGCTTTCTCCAGAACGAAAGTCAACGAAAAATGTTGCAAATAACTCATCGAGAAGGGGGAATGTCGGCTTAATGGTTCCAGGTGAGTGCACATTATTCATTACCCAAAACACACCCCCTAAAAATAGACGTGTATATCCATATGTGTGTGGGTTGTAATATCCCTTGTATGAGGGAAACCCCCAGACACTCTCTCCATCTCTTGCCCTTTTTAAGTATTATTAATTGTCTTACATGTTTGTACTGAGCCGCAGGATATGCATGTTTTGTGGAGAAAGTAACTCTATATCCCATTCCCCTTTCATCTTGGGATTTTGATAAGAATTTAATTTGAATTTTGGATGGTTTTGGGAAATATGCAAATGGCTTTACATGGAATTTATAATAAAAGCCGCACGACAAATCTAGAAAAGCTCTGCTCATTTCCGTGCCCCAGTCACCTCAATTTATTTTAATTTCTGCCACCTCTAGCTTCGAGTTGAGACTTTCCTTTATCCTATCTATGACACCGCCCAAAAATATGACAGAATATGCCCCGAGGGGCAGGAAAAACTTGAACTTTCCAATCGAAAGACAAAACGACAAAGTCGTGTCCAAAGTAGAAAATCCCCAGGGCAAACAAACGGAGCAAATGGCTTGGAATTGCAGAAAAAAGCCAAACTAAGCCAAAAACGCCAAGAAAAACAAGGCAACAGAAAACTGAAGGAAAGGTTCGTCTCGAAGCGAACTGAAGCCGAGAGCAATGTGACTGCGATTTACTGGTTCAATTAGCTTGCAAAGGATGATGGCTTGATGCTTCGAAATTTTTTTTTATTTCTGCTCCATAGCCTCAGGTCGGGGACATACTCGATTCTTTCAGTGTGAGGGACCATAATTTGCTAAATTTATGCATGCAACCAATGTCGGTCAAGATTACTGGAAATCTTCGCTGCGATTGCCGTCGATGCAGTCCATAAGTTAGCATTTTTATTTCACATCCAGGGGTTCTCTCAACGCCCGTTGAGAATGCTACCATAAATTTGGGCATCCAATGGTCACAATTAACTATCGCTGCCACGATCCGTGGCCCCCATCTGGTGTTGTGACATCTCCTAAGTGGACACAAGTTTGTGTGGCTACAATTTATGGGAACTTGTTTAAACCGGCTGAACCCAATATCATCGAGTCGGTGCGTTTTAGCCGATAGTATATGCCATGCGCTTTCCAATTACATGCTGACGCATTCTCATTTAGATTGCGAGGCCCTTTTTTGTCCGGCTAATGTCTTTATTATGAATATCAAAGGTGGCCCAGGCAAAGCAGGGGGTCTGAAAATGGGGCTATATTATAATTCAAAGAAAATCAGGTTCTAATCGTGGAATATCGAACCATTTGTAACTTTCAAAATTAGTTTTTTACTTTGAATAAATTACAATTTAAACTTAAATCATTGAGTCATAATTTTAGGTTTTTATGTTGTGATTCCCTCCCAAATCAGTTATTTATAACATCACAACATATGTTTTCCCGAGTATATTTAAGTGGTTTCCTTTACATCGCTTTAAAAACCACACACAAGTACTTACACCCATTTCCATAACAATTTAACCTCTTCATACACTCCAACTGGGTTTAAGCCACTCAAAAGGATCCGAGTTACATCAGATGACTAAATTAATCCCTGTGACACCTGGAACAACTGGCATGTCCATCTTCCGTCAGACCTAATTAGTTATGCAAAACAGTTGTTGGGCCTACTCCGTACGAGTGTCACCGGCTGCCTTCATGATTTGTCACACGCAATAAATTATGCAATTTCGGATGCCAAAAAACGAAGATAAAGATAAAGTCGTTGCGTGCCATTGCTCAATCATCATCATCCACAGCAGAGCAGCATCCTCAAGAAATGGAAATGGGAATGGGAATGGCAATGGTATGATGATGGGAACTTTTATGCTCACTTTTGCATGGTAAATGCCCACTGACATGTCTCTTTCACTCTGTTTCCATGTATAAATAAGTAAATACTTTAGTTGGCGCACAAAAGTTGACTTTTTATGTTGATTATAATGCTGATGAACCTGGAATTATCACATGTTGTTTGATGAACTGCAGACACGCACAATGCTATAGTATTTACACACATATATGTATTTATAAGGCAGTCGAGTTCGAGTCAACTGAAGTCAAGCACGGAGGCTGTCTCTATCTCTATTCGCCTTCTCTGTCGCCGAGTTGATAATCTGCCTGACACTTTGATGAAATGCTGCCGTCTCTTTATTTATGCTGGCATTGATAAATCGTCACAAGTGACGAACAACAGAAGTTCTGACCCCTCGAAAAAGCCGGCAGCCCCCACCGCTAGATGTCGCCACAGTGGAGCAGCCTTATCAACGTGGGCCTCTTTTGACTTTCCGCTGTTGTTCAACTTGCTCTACATACTCGGACATTGATTAATTTCATAGTTAATTTGTCGGCATTAATCAGTATTAACTTAAATGGACATCAACACGTCCCTGGCTTAGAAGTCACTGACTCCCGCCTTTCTTTACCCTCAATTGTTTTGTTCTTTTTTGTCATATTAATTAGATTTTACTTCTAGCTAAGATCAAGTTCTCTTCGTGGGATTATTGGGGACATGGGGCATGTGCAACTCAATTAATTGCTACAGATTTGTGTGGATAAGCGAGTGATTAGGCTGGACTAAGGTAGAGCAAGAGAGAGTATATTTTAAGCTTCTTATACTCAATTAGTTAGTTCCGTAAAAATTCTTGTTTTTGTGTGTTAAGAAAAATATTTGGTGAAAAAGAAAATAAATGCACTTGGAATCCCTTAAATCTTAAGTGGATAAACTCCGATTACTTTGATAATGATAAAAGTATTTAAAATTTTTGGCCAGAAGTGCGGACATTTCAAAGGTTTAGTAATATAAAACCTCGCATTAAGCCTAATTTAAAGTGTATAAATAATAAGCCTGTGTATTTGGTGTTAAGCCAAATAATTTACAAGTAGTTTAGGCACCGAATTTTGCGCCCAAAGTACAGTCGCTATAAAAGTAAAAAAATGCGCGACCACTCGGCAACCCTAAAGGCTCTGCTAACCAGAGTTGCTCCATTTCCCGTGTTTGCGTGCGTGTGTGCGTGACTCTTTGACGATGCAAAAAATGTTTGCCAAAGCCCAACTTACACACCCAAACACACACACAGTCTGAGGAACGTCGGCGGGGGCTTAAAGCACGTTTATGGGTTAAACAGAGCAGAGCAAACATTAGCGACGGCGGCAGAGTTTCGAACTTCCCCCGACCACCACCCACTTCCCGTCATTTTCCGCATTTCCCTGCTTTTCCCACCTTTCCTCACCTGAAACGGCGCTTGCACTTAGGCGTTTGGTAATAGCCACAAACACATGCGGCGAACTAATGCAACGCGGCGAATTCAAGTGCCGAACGTACATAGCGGTAAACATGCTAAGCGGTTTTTCTGCCTGCCTTTCAAAGAGTTTCTGGAAGGAAAAGCGTGGAAAAGCAAGAAAAGCCAACAACAAGCGGCAGAAGGGCAGCAAAGTCAACGGTAAAAGTGTTTGCCCAAAGCCCTGGCCAACAAAAAACGAAGCAAACGAAACGACGAAGTGGGAAAAGGCGAAGACAAGGCGTCCAGGATACAAATGCAAACACTTCAAATACACTGAAAAACTTAATAGATTATTTCCAATCATAAAAGAATAGAAATATTTCTAATAAAACAATTGAAAAGACTTCTTACACGATGATGCACTATATACCATTTAACATTATCAACTATGCTGGAGAGACATGTTCCAATTGTCATCTTAAAAATCTTTAAATATTCTTTGCTTGTAGTTTATAAGAAATTATTTATAAAGAGGATGATTAAGCCCGGGTTTTTTTAATTTGTAAATTTTATGATTTTAAATTATTTTTCATGTAGCATATTAATGCCTGAATTTCGGATTTGGGGGACCTGTGTGCCCAATTGCGGTTAACAAAACTGTCCCAGCCCACTGGCTGCTTAAGAGCTGGCCCAAAGGACTCCCTTCTTTAAGGGAGCTTCTTCTGGTGCCCATGTCGCCCTGTCCAATTGACGGCTACTTGACATTTGGCGCTGCTCCCTCGGCTTTTGTTTCCCTTTACTGTTCCTGCTGTTTGCACAGCCCACACTCAAAAGAAAGAGAGGGGTGGAGGCCTGAGGAAAGAGACGGGGAGACGGTTTCGACCAAATGGAGTAGAGTAAACACTTCCTTCGGAAAGTCTACACCCCACCCCTCTTCGTGCAGCCTGCAAAAATATTATTTTAGCGTGTGAAAAATGTAAAGTGCTATAATGTTTGGAAAATATATAACAGTTCCCCTAGTCGCACACACAGAGACATATAGTACACCGACTTGGACGTTCAACGACCGCACCCCGCCCACTTTTCCGCCCCCTTTTCCACCAACCGACATGTCGAGTTGACTTGACTTGTTAGCGAGTGAGTGGAAATGCGCTAAAGTGTGAGTGAAAATGTTATTCCTCATTTTGTTTGATTTAAGCTGATCAAGTGTTGCACTTGCTTTTATGGCCAGCATTTCTACATTTTCTTCTCTTTTGGTTTCTATTGTTTACACTCCTGTTGGCTAAGTGCAAACAACTAAAGAAGGAACCTTACTTTTAAGGGATCAGCAAGAGAAGAAAAGGAAATATATTTTGAGTAGTTCAAGAAAGGCTCAAAAGCAGAATTTTCTTTTCATTTCCAGCGTATTATAACAAAAAAATAATACAAAAAAAAATTAGATAATGTTTTTGTTGAAGTCTAGTCACCTGATTCCACAGTGCAAACATTTTATGTTCACCTACCAAATAATAAACCTCATTATTCATAGAAAAAAAATATTAGTTTCTATACCCACTGCTAACTAATTCCTCCTTCACTCCATTCCCCTGCAGCGTGTGAACTTTTTTAGGAGTCAGTGTGGGATTTTACGATCAATTTCCGTTGCAGAACAAGCCTATAAAAGAGAAACTGTTTGAAGTGGGGGTGGGGATCGGAAACAGGAGATTCGTGTATAAAGCGGCAGTCAGACGAAACCACTAAATATGGAACATTAAAAACCATAAATATTAAAACATAAAAATAGCCATAAAACGAGAACACCGAACAACTGCAGCAAGCACAAAGAACAGAATATTAAAATTACAATGAAAATCCGTTTAGAGGGGAAATTAATTTCAAACAAGCAGCGGGGAAAACAGCTGGAAATCAATATGAACTAAACAAAGCAGCTTCCAAAAACGAAGAATGAAATGCCACCCAACGTCACACACACACACACGCAAACACAATTAGTCGGAAAATTGGGGAAGGGGCGAAAAGGTGTTGGCGGGGGTAAAATCAATTTTCAGTGCTTTATCGAAAATGCATTTCCATTTACAAGGAGTTTTTCACTCCCCTGTCCGCGGCAGAGTATTAAAAAATCAATGAATAAATAAACAAAAACCAGCAACTATCTCCCTTCTTTTTTTTGTCGGGCAGAATCTTTTGTCTCTCGGCATATAGTGAAAAGTGGTGGGGGGATCCTCAGCCTCCGGAGTTGATTTATATTTGTTTCGAACCGCATTGTGTGAACGGCGACAGCTATAAAAGCTTTGGCGGGACACGTCTCGCCGTCCGTATTTTTGTCCGTACTCTTGTCCGTATCTCTCGTTGAACTCTAGACCTTTTGTCCGCTTCCATTTGGAAATCCGGAACTTATCTTTTTACAAAAAATATGCCTGTTCTTTAACTTGTCCTTTAAACAATTTATCTGCTGAAATGCACTCAATTTCAGCCTACCTTAAAGTTATAAAATAAAATTGGTTTTAAATTACTGTGTACTATTTATCCACATTTAGAGATTATTTAGAGTAATATTGGTCCTTTCCCTGCAACCGACTTTCCCTTGAAAACTTTCATAACCCAAGCGACAACTATTTGATTGCTTAATTAGCAAACATTTTTGGGGTCGCAATAAATGAGGACAATTGAAAATGTCAACAGTTGTCCCTTTCGGATTGTGCATAATTACAAACGCAGCAACAAATGTTAATGCTCGGGGTCATTTGAGTGGGTTTTCCAATAAACAGGAACAGATCGTGCATTTATGAGGGCAGTAGGAACCAGTCTCCCTATGTCTGTACATCATGTTTGCCACTCCATGAATGTGTTAATTAGTCGCAGCCCGCAAAAACTGCATCCATCGCACCCTGGCAAATGTCAAAAATCGAAATTATGAAATGACATTTTCCCTTCGCTCCAATGTTAATTAAGTTTGGGATTGTATACAGATGTATTTAATGTTTTCCATCGGATGAGTGGGGATGAGAACTGCAAGGGAAATTCTATATTTATTTCCAAATTTTTTCCTTAATAAATATTTAATTGATTCGGAGTTTTGACACATGATACATGATATTGGTTAAAGGCTTTGATTGATGGTTTGTTATGAAGGCTAGGGGGAAATTGTATTCTTAGTGGGAAAAAAATCAAAGTCAAAATTTTTGTTAAATTAAAACAAAATATTTCACCTTGTTTGAAGATTCTCAGAAAAAGTTAAGTAAATGCGTTTGTTTTTGAGTTGTAAAAATCAAAATCAGTAAAATGGATCTTTAGACAGATAACAAAAAATCATCTTTCCCAATTTGTTTTTTTTTCTATTTTTTTATTTCTGAGTTATAGAATTTTTAAAATATGGAGCAAGCCCCGAATATGATTAATCATATAAACAAACGGTTGCTGCTATTTTCAGCTTAAACTTTTCTCCCCCCTCACAAAAAAACCTCAAAAACTTCAAAAGGCCAAACAAACAAATAATTAATAACAAAAGTTAAGAAGGCAAAAATCAAAAAAGAACTTTGGCAGTCACGCCCATTTAAGTATAAACAATTTCGAAATTCTAGCCACCCACCACCCTCTTTTGCAAAGAGCACTTGTCGTTGAAAACATTTGTAAAAATTCCCATGGGATTGGAAAATTGAAGTAGCAGCGACTATATCCAAGATAAATAGAGGGAGATGGATGTAGATATAGAAGGAGAGTGGTCAGCAGGGGGCATCCCTCATCTTCGTACTCATACATGCATAAACAAATAAAAACCCATTAAGCAAAGCCAACAACAACTACCGCATTGATGTGTGCAGTGATTATCCGAAGAAAGAGAGGGGCATAGAGCACTAGAAAGAGATGGGAAGTGCAAGAAAGTAGCGGCAAGCAATTAACAACTACAGCTTCAAACAAAAGGAGTGAGGGAGAGAGGTACCAAGCTACTGCTGAGACACTGAGAAAAAATAAAGAATTTTTATCAAAATATAGAAATACATTTTATTTGTAAATTATCGAAAAGTTATTCCTTTTATCTGGTTAAAGATCTTATATGTATGTAAATACATATTGTTACAAAATTTTGACATTACTTTCTAAATATATTAAAGATAAATAGTATCAAAACCAAATTACTAGTGGTGACACAGAATTTCTTCCAACCAAATTTGGTTGAAATTTATATGTAAAACATATGTAAATTCTAACCGAATTTCTTTAAAAGATATTTCTGTCTCACCAAGTAAGCAATTTGTTGTTTCTACAAATACAAATAATTTTTCAGTGCATCCATGTGTGCGGGAATCCAAAATCAACAATATCATCCGCAGAGATAAGAGCAGCAGAGGAAAGAGATGACAACAGTGTGCGAGCGAGAGGTAAAATGTAGGGGAGAAGTGCACTAGATAAGCAAAAACTCAGTTGGAACCCAACAAAACGAAAAAGAAAGTCCAGCTGTGTTTACTATATGAAACAGAAGCCGCTCATCCAAAAATAGTAACCTCATCTTTCCCTTAATGCAAAGTGCAGAGATAGTATTTCTCGTGAAATATTTTCATATTTACTTGCACAACACAAGAAGTGTTCAGTATATAAATAATATGAAGTCCGACTTATTATTACTCTCTTTAAATAATCTTGGCCTAAATATCAATTTAATGTAGATCAAAGCACAGTAGTTTTCCTGTTCAATCTATAGATTATATTTTGAATTTTTAAGAGTAGTTAAACAATAAAAATTCTTCAAGAATTCCAATTGAACCTTTTCAGAATTATTATTTGCTACAATGTCTGAAAACAATTTAATTAAAAATAAATTAATACACTTCAAAGTAATCTAAAATAACAAAAAGTTGCGGGTGGTTTAGCAAGCAAAAATCCAGAAGAAACTGAGGGTCTGTGTCAAGGCGATATGCAAAAATAATCCCCATCAAAGAATTGAAATGAACAACAGGAATGGGCAAAAAATGCTCATATGTGGGCAGATATGCTCTTGTCAACTTGACGGATCAGGGATGAAGTCCAAAAGAAGAGTGGGTCTAGGTTTCGAGTGCTTGGGGCTACCCCAACCGCTTTTCCGCAGCGCCCTTTGCGGAATCCGTTACTAATCACACGACTTACATTTGTCGCCCGCTTCCGACGCCCCCGCATCCCTCGCCCCTTTTCCAATCCCCGGTTCAGGGTTGATGCATTCGCAGAATCTCAGCCTGTCACATGCTCGTAAAATCAACAAAATGCAGGCGACTGTTGTGACACTTGCCATGACAACAGGCCCGAACAGCAGCAACAACACTCCGAGTTGCAGTTAGCAAAATGTTTAATGAGTGACAGAGAGATAGGGAAACACTGTGAAAAAAACTCTGCAATAGGATAAACAAATGTCCACATTCTAAAGTTACTAAACATTCTAAACTTACTACGTAAGTTTTAGTAATAAAACAATTCTAGATTAAAAAAAAATATTAAAAACTTGTAAAGCCTTGTTATTATTATGTAATTTTTTGTATTCCAAAAAAACATTTTATAATATTCCCAAACAATATTAACATTTTATATGGATGTAACAGAAATACAGCTTATATTTATAAAATTGAATGAAAAATATTTTAATAATATCTGACATAAATACGTAATGGGTAGTTATTTTATTAATCTTATTTATATCATTTGTGCATTAAGACTCTTAATTTAAGATAAAAGGACAAAGCATAGAAATTTGCATCTGCGGTAGGTTTTGGCTTAAGAACTGACTGTGGAGAACGGTGGATGTTGGGGGTTTGATCCACCCCTAGAGGCAGAGAAGTGTGGGGCAGTTGGAAAGGGGGGTTGGCCCACCCACTCGAAAATGCGTCGCTAGCTTTTTGCATTCTATGTCAGCTGTCAAAGTCCAAAAACTGAAGTTGCCTTTGTGTTTTTTTCTACATGTATATGTATGCATGGACATGGCCGGAGGGGTGATGGCCAAAAGGGGGTGGGAGGTGACTGGATGATGCTGCCGTCGGGCAAAGTGTCCATTATGTTGATTTGAAAAATAAAAGCAACGGATGCGATAGCTCACACAAAGATGAAGGGCGGACTGACAAAGCGAAGGGGGGATGGTTTACTGGGCGGACTTTTCCGGGGGAGGGGACGTTTAGCAGTGGCTGGTACTTCAAATTTAGTTGATTGAATGACAGTTATGTGCTTTGCGATGCGTTTTGTTTAGCCGAGATTTGTCAAGAAAATGCGAAAACAAACTTTATAATTATGAAAACACTTTACCAATTCTTAACCTAAACAGTATGATGAATTTCAAAATGTATCTGCCTTCATGTACATTGTACACACATATGTGTGCCTTACTACTCAAAAATATATTACACCACACTCAAAAAAAAAAAAAAAAAAAATTTCACTCCACAAGAAACGAAACCTTCCTGTACCACCTATACAACCGCATCGAAATTCAAAGTTGCCGGATGAACCTCGGCAAATGATTATCATGAAGAAGATAACCAGTAAGGGAGGAGTTCAGAAAAGTCGCAATCTTAAGTTCGACGACGGTATGAATCTGGACCAGATCATTGCGAAACTGAAGCTGGTGGGGGATTTAGGATCCGTGATCCAGGTGTCTGCCCGGGATATCGAAACAGTGTGTATTAGCGCGCGGGAAGTGCTGCTCAGCCAGCCGAGTTTGCTGGAGTTGCGTGCACCGATCAATTTACTGGGTGATATACATGGACAGTACCATAATCTGCTGCGGTACTTTGAGGCCAATGGGTATCCGCCGGATTCGGAGTATCTGCTGCTGGGCGATTATGTGGACAGGGGCAAGCAGTCCATCGAAACATTGACCCTACTTCTGGCCCTCAAGGCGAGGTATCCATCGAAATTCTTCTTACTCCGTGGCAACCACGAGTGTTCCAGCTTGAATCACTTCTATGGATTCTACGACGAGTGCAAGAGGCGCTACACGGTTAAACTGTGGCGCACTTTCGTCGATTGCTACAATTGCATGCCCCTGGCGGCGATCATCGAGGACAATATCTTCTGCTGTCACGGCGGCCTGAGTCCGCATCTGTTTAGCATGCAGCAAATACGGAAGATACAGCGACCCATCGAGATCCCCGAGGCCGGATTGGTGTGCGATATCCTCTGGTCCGATCCAGACCTAAGGATAATGGGCTGGGGACCCAACGAACGCGGTGTGAGCCACACCTTCGGCTCCGATGTGGTCAGTGCCTTCCTCCACCGCTTCGGGTTCAACCTCATTTGCAGGGGTCACCAGGTCGTCGAGGATGGGTACGAGTTCTTTGCCAAGCGCCAGTTGGTCACCATTTTCTCCGCACCCAACTATTGCGGGGAATTCGATAATGCCGGGGCAATGTTGTGCATCGACGAGAATCTTCTCTGCACTTTTCGTGTTCAGAGGCCAAGGGTCACGGTGTTTTCAAAGTGAGCGGATGGTATTTACTTAGGAGGAAAGGCTTGTTATGTTTCCTCAATTTTAAAGTTGAGTTTTGTGAGAATGTATTGTAAAATTTATTAAATTTATTATACACTTCAAATGATATTTTAATATTTTTATTCAGATAATCGCACTGTCAAGTTCATTACTTAAAAATTACGATTTTAAAAAATGTTTTATCGTCTAGCTATTTTAAATATAAACAAGAAAACTTTATATTAAGCTGCAAAATAACATTTCACATTAACCACAAAGTACCGCATATTACCATTTTATAATTAACTGCTACAATTACAATACAATTAATCGAAAAATCCATTAAAAAGTATCCCATCTCATCAACAATTGTAGTCTAGAAAAAAACCACACTGATTTCTTCTTTTTGTGTAGTCATGTAAAAAGTAATATATATTAATTTGATAAATGATAATCATTAATTTCCATCTAGTAAAGTCATAAAGCCAATTAAATTATAGCAAAGTTGGCAAAGAATGTTGACAATTCCCCAGTCCCCTCACCTCCCTTTTCCCAGCGCCCAACTCAAATGTTAATGACTGTCCTCAACAAAAGTGAAAAGCAGCTAAAATAATTACTAAAATGCATTACAACACGCACATGCACGCAGAGGGAAATGCAAATTGGTGGGGAAAATAATAAAAAAAAAAGGAGAGAAATTAAATGACACTGCAATTTGCAAAGGGAATAAATTAATGGCAATCCATTTCCAAAAATTGGAATGATGCAAAGTGGCCATTAATGCAAATTTATAGAGTAATGAAAGGGAGAATGGGTCGAGACTTATGTGACACAAATATACAGGTTCGATCACCTTGAACTATATAAAGATAGTAATCAAGTTAATTCACTTAGAGTTATGTCTTTACTGGCAATTAAATTTTCGTAGCTTAAATTTCCCTTCCTGCTCAACTCAAATTGAATTTGCCAAGGACCAAAGTTTCACCAAATGTTGTATTTGCAACAAACATGACAACAAGGAGATTCACTTGCATATATCCATACGATGTTGTTGACTAATGACAACACAAGCATATCAGTGTCGCAACAGTCAAGGAAAACAAAAACAACCCAGCAAATACGCATATGTGTGGGGTTGAAAGGGGGTCCTTTTGGCAGCATTAACCCCACAATGGATGCAGCATGTCCGAGAAAAAGTGGAGATGCAGAGATATGAAAGGGAAGACAGGGACAGGCGTAAGCTGAAATATCCACAAAACTAATCTGAGCGAAAGAGCCAGGGCCAGACGAAAAGAGCGAGATGCAAGCAAGCTGCAAGGATTTACATATTAAGCCATTTTTAATTTACGACTTGCCAAAAAGCTGCCAGTCGAAGGAGTCGGAGCAGGACGAAAGACTTTCCCTTTTCCCCCGAAACTCACCCATATTCGCCCCGCCAACTGACTAAACAGCAGATAACAAAGAAGGGAGACTGCCAGGGAACACAGATGGATGATAAAGCAGCCAAAGGGATAACGACAGCCATGAGCGGAGCTTGTATCCTTACGCAAAAGCCACATAACGGCAATGGAAGCCACCCACCCACTCCCCCTTTTCACCACCCCCACAGCCTTGGACCCAAAGGTTTTCCTCTGGAAGAAGCAGCGAGTGAGCCACAATGACAGTAATAAAATAAAAGTAAATCCATGCTTCGCCTTTTTTCTCAGCTCCTTTCTCCTTTCTCCGCCAGCTGGCATCTGTCAAAGTTTGACATTGACGTACAAGTCTCGGAAGTAGAGAATCGAGAACTGAGAACTGAGAAATGAGACGCAGCTTGTTTAGAGATTTAGAGATGTTTTCCATGTCGGGAGTAGCCCATCGGAAAACTGGAAAAAAATGGGATGGGGAAAAAGGGAAAGTTAAGCCGAATATATGGCACTTTTTTAAAAGGTTTTAAAGGTGTTTCATGACGGATCTCATCTGTCAATAAAATGTCTATAAACAAATAAACTATGCTGTAACACAAAATTAAAGTAAGGCCTACAAAAACACCTTTTTATAAATATATAATTAAAAATTCTATAAAGAACACATATTTTGAAAACCATCTGACAATGAACTATAGGACTTCGTGTAAAAGAAAGCAGGATTTTAAGACATAACCACCCCCTGTATTATAGACTTATAATCTTCATTTCCTCAGGGTCTCTTTTGGAAGGAAAAATAAACCCAACAGGAAATGGCAATAATAAACGTTATAAGGGATATTTCCCTATGGGCTGTTCCATTTTTATAGAGCTCTCAGACAATCGCAGGGCACATCTTCAAGTCTTTTCCTTGCTTTTCAGCAACTTTTCCAGTTTACTGGTGTGACAACAGGTGCAGATGAAAGCCAATGTAAGGGGGAAAAGGGCAATGCATGGACCATAGAAGAGCCATCAATCACGTGGGTCTTCGAAAGCCAAAACCAACTCAACCATATGCCAAGAGGTAGTTACAGTAGACCCTCGAAAACTCATCCCTTCCGACCGCAAGTTTTCCCATTCCCCCATACCCCTTAATTCCCCCTTTTTTGTGGGGGGCGTCAAATGTGACGCTTGCAGAAAAAAAGGAAAGAAACTCCAGCCTCCTTCCTCGAAAATCCCCAAATAAAACCTTCTATAACAAGCGGAAGGAAATGTTGGGCTGCCTGATGCTGATGATGATGATGACAATGTTCCTGGCTTCGGTTCTTTAAAGTTTTCGGGGGATCCCAAAAAGAGGAAAACCAGTGAAAAGTCAATGTCTGTTGCGGTTTTGTCACTCAAAACACACAAAAACCGCTTTGTTTGCCGGGCGAAAGTGAAGTCTGTGGCAAAAGAAAAGGAAATCCCTCCCTATCCTGAATCACCTTCCTCTATTGTATCTCTGGGTGTGAAAAGATTTTCACTTGATTTGGCTTTGCTCAACGAACGATTTTTTTTTTTTTTTCTGTTGTTCGGTTGATTATAAACTTTTCTTACTTGAATCATTCTACTGGCTTGTTATCCCTTCGCAAGTTCACTCACCTGCAAAAAAGAAACAGAGATAAGGTTAGAAAGGCCGAGCAAAGAGTTATGTTTGCTAATTAAAAGATTACAAAGATCAAACCCTTTTCAAAGTTGCAAACTAGCCTGGCATTTAATTAACATAGAAAAAATCAACCGCAATCGACCCCGAAAAAGGGCGAAAACCGCCAACAAAATGAAAACACAAGTAACAACTCTATTAAAAATATGCCCAGTCGAATGATTTATAACATTTCTGGTTCAGTGAGACGGCACAAAATAAAACGTGGAAAATATAATGGTAGGACATGGCATTAGCTTGGTCACCTTCCTGTTCCTTTTTTAGGGTACAAATTTAAAATATATAAAAAAACATTTTTTGACAGGATAAGCGGGTGCCTTTGGCATACCGTGAAAAATGATGACTTTGGCAATTGGTTTTTGGGGGAAACGGACTGAATATTACAGGAAGACTGCTGCCAGATAATGATGAGCTGTCTAATATTGATAGAACATCTGAGGGGTTAATCAGAAAATAGTCAAAATTAGTTGTTTCAATTAATGTTATGGCTTTGAGGGATGGCTTAAAATAAGGCTTATATAAAATGTATTCTTCAAATATAAATTTAAATTAATAGTCTTCAGAAATAGGCCTAAGAAAAATAATTCAAAGTTCTCTGAACCAATAAGTTTACCACTTCAAAATAACTATCAATTAATTTTCCCGAAAACCTTAATTCAGTTATCAAAATAAAGAAAATTAAATTCAAGCCACTTTCACCGATGGCTTAAGAACAGCTGCCAGCTAACCACACCAAAAAAAGCATGATTAATCAGCAAAAAAAATGAGGAAAACCACAACAAAAAATGTAACGAGAGAAAGAACAAACAAAGTTGCAGTTATGGCTCAATAAGCCAACAAAGGCGAACCTCAGGCCTTGGCCTCCAGTCGATGATAAAGCATTTTCCCTCAATGCTTCCTTTACTTTCAACGAAAAGCCGCAGACAACAACAATGAAGTTGCATGATGAGCCAAGGAGAAAAATTACTAACCACAATGAAAATTGAAAAACATTTATTAGAAGAGCACACAGTGCACGAACAGAAATGTACTTAATTATTAAGAGGATTTTTACATAAGAAAACTTTGATTTTCGGATTAAGAAAATAGTTCTTTGTTGGAAAATGATTTGGTAATATTGATGGCTACGGCTTAAAAGCATTTATTAGAGCAGCACACAGTACACAAAAAGAAATGTAATTAATAATTAAAAGGATTTTTATTTAAGAAAACTTTGAATAGTTAAAAATGGTTTGTTAACAATGTTGTTGATGGTTTTTAAAGAGCCTGTATACAAATTTAAAACGAAATAATTCTATAAGATCATGACCATTCTAAGTATAATTGGTCAAATATTTTGACCTTAGCTTTTAAGAATTAACAATTTTAAATACCTTTTCTGATGTGAATATAATTTTAATAATTTAGAAAATAGAAAATATATTGTTAAATTATATTTTCAGTGTAGGCATGAGGTGCACTGGCACATGGTAATGAAAATGAGTAGTCTGGGCCACAAGTCTGTGGGTTAAGGCAGGCGAGGGTTAAGGGCTACTGTGTCGAGGGCCTTATTCATGGGGGTTAATAATCGAACGCGATTGCCAGGACAAGATAAACTCCCCGGGACAATTGTAAGCCTTATCATGACTCGCCAGAAAACATTCCCCTTCGCGCTCCCTCTTTTCCAACTTGCTCATGCGAATGCGGGCGCATCATCATGCAACTCTCCCCACCTCTTCTTTTCATCTGACTAATTTTTTTTTGCGCAAAATGATTGAAATAATCTATTGATTTAAAAAATATTCACAAAAACCCATCCATTTCGGTTTTTTCGTTCGAGCGAGGGCGTCAAATTAATAAATTATAGCAAGACAATCAATCATTGAATGCGCTTTTGTGTGGCTCGAATAAAGGGAAGATCACCCACGATGTGTTTGGCTTATAAAAGGCACAAGATTTATGTGCGAAAATATTGAAAAGATACAGGTTGAAAGAAGATAAAGATGGAAGACAGTTTATAATGATAATGGATTTCTATAGATGGAATTTAAGGAGGGGTGATTTGATAAATATTCTTTAAACGTTAAGAAATATATGCCGGAAAAGAAATAGTTGTTAATATAAATATTAGTCAAATATGAAAATGTCTAAAGCAGTTCAAAATATGGCTTTAAGCATTTAAAATTGGTTAATGTTCCATATTATTTAATAATCAATTATTTAAAATAAGGAGAAACGTATTAAAATGAAATTTTACTTGAACCAAATAATGGCAATGTTGAAGCAATCAAATTTCCACAAATCAATCGAATATATGCACTATTTCGAGCAAGTTTAGTTGGCCCCTAGAAAAATGAAAATAAAAAGTCGGAAATAACGAATGAAAAACCAACGGCAGCTGGTCAATTACAAAAGAATTACCCGCCGCAAGAGTTTTGCATTGGCATTTTCCCCGAGTTTTGTCAATTGCAATAAAAGTAATCAACATGCATCGGCTGGTCTGCGTTGCATTTCGCCTTTTGGCGCTGACTTTGGTCTTTTGCCTGGAGACTTTCAGTCGGAATGGAGTTGCAGTTAAATTTACGACCCGCATGGGCAACACGTTCAACAAAACCGAGAACTGCGACTGCAACTGCAACTGCATTTCGTTGCCATTAACATAATAATGCTGCGGCTGGCTCCCCAATTCCCAATTTCCCCGCAGCCCGTTTATTTGCATTGCACAATTTGAAGCCAAAGTAAATAATCAACTCGCACTAATCTGCAGCCAAACTGCATTTAGCAAAATGTTTTCCCCGCCGGCCGTCCAAATGTCCAATTGTCTGTCTGAGCCATTTGGTCAGTTCATTTTGCGGTCGAGGCGGCTGGAAAAGATATAAAGCGAAGAAAGACCGATGGAGAGAATGGCTTTTTTGTGTGGCTGACTTGGCTTTATCATAATTTAACGCAGTTTTCTATTTGGTTTCGGTTTCGAGTTCGGTTTTGCCATGGTTTTGGTTTTGGTTTTTGCTGGAGTTCAGTAGCAAAAACCCAAGATCCTGACACTCCACTTGGACGTGAGGCGGATGCAAATTGTGTAATCGTTGTGGGCAGATGGATGGGTTGAATGCCCAGTTTCTGATTACTCAGAAATTATACATCTGTGGGGGGAGTCCATAAAAAAGCAGTAAGCTGTGATGGAAGGTTTTCAGTTTCCCTTCACTCCAAAACGAGATAGTTTCGATGGACGTGGAATAGGTCATTCCGACGGTTACTGCAAAAGGATGTGTTGGAAATGGCTCTACAAAGGTGGTTCTTTGAATTCAGTATTTATAAGGAAAACGATAGCTTATAAATGGGGTAAATTATTAAGTAATAAAATAGCTAGTATAGGCTTTAAATCAAATTGTGAGTTAAAAGAAACTATAGTTAGGTTTAACTATCACATCGTTTAGATTTTATCATAGCTTATGTGTCTTCTTAGTTATTGCTTAGTTTGAATAAAATACTCTACGTGTGTATAAAGACATATATTAAATCTATTTAATTTACAAAAAAGGAAATAGTTTTGATAGACGTGGAATAGATTATTCCGACGGTTATTGCAAAAGGATGTGTTGGTGATGGCTATATAAATGTGCCTCTTTGAATTCAGTGGGTTAACTTATTAGGTAATAAAATAGCTGGTATAGTCTTTAAATCAAATTTTGATTTAAAAGAAATAATAGTTAGCTTGAACAACCACATTACTAAGATTTTATAATAGCTTAAGTGTCAATTTGATAATTGCTTAGTTGGAAAAGATATTAAATACTTTACGTGTGTTTAAAGACTTATATTAAATACATTTAAATAATATAAATATAGTAAACTAAATATATTGTTCGCATACCTAAACCAACGAGTAATGATGCTTATCTTTCCAACGATCTACTCATTTATCTCTTTGTTAATTCGATAATTTTCAACTTTTCTAGGTTCCATATCTAGCATAATTTTAATCTTCTTCATCTGAACAATAAACCTACCAAAAATACATGAAACTAAATACCAATATTGCCCAAAACTTTAATTGTCCCCACGCATATGGCCATAAAATAAAAAAACCTAATGCCACAAAATCTCTTGAAAATCTCGACCATAACTCAATCACTCAAAAAGATCTGTCCGAGTTCCGTGGAATATGTCACCAACCTTGCCGGCCCAGCACTTTATTATTTATCAGCTATTTGGGATCGGTAACCCAATACAATGCCCCATACTCCAACTCAATTATGCAAATTACCGAGGCTCTAAACAAATTTGTTTGCCTGTCGTCATCTTTTCTGTGGCCGTTGTTTAATGATTTCATATTGGTCAACTCCGGCCATAACTTTCAGTGTGTTTACATGTGTATATATAGATGGACCACATGTCATGCGATGCTTTATCTACCAGATATAAATTAGTCGGACGACAGGTGTAGGCATCTGCGAGATGGTTGGGCAACAGGGGAAAACTTCACAGCATTTCCCAGCACGAGTAGGATGGAGGAAATTTGTTTAGTTTTTAATGCCCACTGACACTGGGCAGACAGAATGACATCAAGACCCGATGAAGATGACGATACTCCGCCCCTCGGGCTGTTGCCTTGTGTTGCCTTGTGTTTTCCTGATAAGTCACGTCTCCCATGTCATCGCATATTTGTCACCGAGTTTGCCTAATTGGAGTGGGCAGATGTAAGCTATATCTGCGCCGATGTGGTGGGCATTAGTTTGGCCAATTAAATTCGACTCCGACTTATCTAAAACTATTTTCCGGGACCAGAAACACAAAGCAAACCGCACCGAACATGCCCATAATCAGTTCAAACAAATCAACTTTCGCGAAACGAGAGCCAAACGAAACCGCCGAAACCATCGAAACCGCCGTTTGAAACCACCAAAATGCAACCACTTGCCTAGCAAAATGTGCACCACAAATGCAACTGAAAAGCGGGCAAAATCGGGGAAAATCGGGCAAACTGAAGGGAAGGCAAGTGTGTAATGCGGCGGAATTATTCACATCACAAACGGATTTCGCATTCAAATAGTTTTCAGATTGGGTGCGGCCTGCTCTAATGGCCAATGGCTAAGCAGATAGTTGTGGGTGATAAAAAAAAGATATGGCGGATAATCGAATCTAAATTCGGTAATTTTATACAGCCAGAAATAAGGTGAAACAGGGATTCAATGGCACAAAAAGGGGTAATAATAATAATATAACTTAAAGTGATAAAAGGTCATACAACTGAAGTTACCATTCTAACATTTTTCTTCTTAATAAATTAATAAGTATCGAAATTAAATAACATGGATTAATACCACTTTCGCAATTATTAAGAAATGATTACAATTGCAATGCATATGTTAAGAACTAATTAAAATAATAAAAGAAATGGAGCTCATACAATAAATATTAATTAATAATACTATTAAGATTCCTTAAGCAATGAAATAAAAAAATTACTTGTTTTTGATGGAAGTTGCTGTATTAAATATTACTTTCTTTGATTGAAATAAAAATGTAGATAACCATATTTAGAATGTTTAACATTGTTAAATGTAAATAGTCTTTGCAAAGAATTTTTTTAGTCTTTCACGTTTTAAAATAAATTGGAAATGAAAATAAGTCTAAAATAATGTTACTGTTTAATTCAACACCCATAGAGTTTGGTAAGTCGTATTTAGAATATCTTTTTGTGGATGTTCCCCGTTGAAAATGCAGCTGTTTACCCACATTTTCCGGGAATAACTCCATGAGAGCCAACACCTCTGACACTTTCCCCAACCGCGCGACACTTTCGAGTTGCAAACGGAAGTGCAGCGGGCAAAGTACTTACTTAGCCCGACTTAGCTCGATTTACTAATGCAGTTCACATCTCATTCACACTTTCTTTCGGGGAGAGGTGGGTTAAGTTGTGTCAGCTGTGTGAGATCCACACTTACACAAACATTGCACAAGCCGAAGCTAAATATAGAGAAACATGAGATAGACGGGGGATCAGAGCGAGAGGGAAGACCGCTAATGCGTAACGTGTGACAGTTGCTGTCATCCGGGAGAAAGAGATGGAGCATAGCCAGGTAGGGGTCTTTTCCTGCCCCTCTTAACCCCTGTCTGTCACTGGAATGCGTAGGTGCACATGCACAGCACTTTCTGGACTAATCTTTAGGGGGAAATCTGTTTTCGTTTTGTTGAAAATATTAAAAAGCAATTTCAATTCCTTCGGCATTTTTTTTGGTGTTTTTTAATTAACTCAACCCCCTCTCCTTGATTTTCCTTACCACTTGAGTGTCCACTTGAGGTAAATTCTTTGCTCAGCTAGAGAGCACTTTTCCTTTTTTGTGCGTAAATATTTGTTAGGAATGAAACACACTTTCCAGGCAACATGACACACACATATGAAAAACACAAATGCCCACATTCACTAATTACTCTCCAAGCACTTGAACTAGATTTTCACCCCCACATATTTTTAAGAACAGTGCAATGTTCTTATTGTGACTTGAGTCTGTTGAGTGACAGCTTTGGGTTAAGGTGAGAAAAGGACCTTGCCTTAGTTGCATTTTGATGACAATATAAACAGTATGATGAAATAAAAGCAACGGCAGCATATTTGCATAATAATTTAATACAGTAATCTAAGAAACATTTGAAATAAAGTGCCGAGCTTGAGGGGAATTTTCGAGTATGCACTTGATTAAAAAATATACTGAAGTGAACATCAAATAGTTTTTAACTGATTAAACATATATAATTTGTTTCCCAAGATAGACAAATTAAATATTTCCCGTTCAAAACAAAATTCAACTTGTGATGTAACTTTATACTTCAGCCAAATAAGACTATATAATGGCTATTTTTGTAACCATTATCTTTGATCCTTACTTCACATAATTATATAAACTTTAATCACATTGAATCTAGCGAATGTTTTGTCTGCATCCATCATTATTCCACAAGCATCTTTTTGTTTAAACAAATGCCTTCGGGCCACTTCAAACTGTTTCAATAAGGTTCGATTCGAGATCCACTTTAAATAGACGCACGTACCGAAAAACAAACAAAGCCAGCAACTAGAAATTACTGTTAACAACTGCAGCAATAACAAGATGCGTCAATATTTGTACATGCGTTGCATTTTCACGCCGCATAATTAGACAGTCGGGAAAGGCTTCACAACTGCCGCCAACTTCAATTTAAATGCAATGCAGCCAGCGACTGCAACAGCAACATTCACATTAATTAGATGGCAACCACAGTTAACAAAAAGGCCCTTTGTGCATTTATGCTAATCAACACTCGAGGGTTGGGCCCTGTCGAATAGAACGATGGCATCCGAAAAACTGAAAAGTCAAACCTGCCTGGCATTCCAAAAACGCAGTTCTGACCCACTTCAAATTGACCATAAAGGTGAGGAAGTGAAGAGGCGAGGCAGGAAGACCACTGAAAAACTGTCACTCTATTGACACTTTCAAAGATTCTTCGGAATTTGCATTTTAAATTGGATAGTGTAATTAATCTTATTTGTTCGTGAGGTTTTTTATTCTCATTAATTGGGATATTTGTACATTATCGAACAAAAGTTTTAAGTAAAAAGTTGTAAGGATATTTTAATTAATTTATAAAAAGGTAAATCAAAGCAAAAGTTTGCCTTTTTAACCTGCTGAAATAAGTTTCAAAAATCATGAACAAACTAACTTTTTTACTATAGAAGTTCTTAAAAAAAGTACAGTTAAAAACTTGTAAGATAGAAGAAGCTTTTCAATTATTAAAAAGCGAAAAATATATTTTATGAAATACAAAAAAGGTAAATAATAACAAATACTTTGTAAGCACATTACTGAGTATAAAAAATCATAAAAAAACGAATTGGAAATGAAAATCCTTCGAAGAGTTTCACCATCTAATAGATAATGTAAGATGTAATTATGTTTCCTAATTATTTTCCAACCGCACTCCAAATCAGAAATCATGGTTTTCCTTTTGAACTAATTACTACTTCCGATAAGAATGACAACCCAATACGATTGAAGCACATTTATGTTGCACTTTAATTGCAATGCATTCAACACCCTTCAATTATAAATTTCTTCCACTCACTCACCTTTCTAGAGTTAAATAATTGCAATACAAATATTTCAACCTTCTTGAAATTATGTCGAGCAAATTTCTTCAGGCTCAATTAATCCTTTATTATGATTGCTTGACTTGCACTTTGCAACCGTCTTTGTAATTGTATTGATGTGGTAATTTTAATTGAAAATTCCGTAAATTTGCACGCTTGGCAGGGCGCAAAAAAGTGGGGATGAGTCCCCTGACTTCTGCTTCCTCTTCACTTATTGAATTCTAACGCACTTTGGTCACACTTTCCGGCAGCTTTTGGCTTTTAATATAATTGCGGAATTTATTTTGCGGGGGTGCGAAAGTCGCTGTCAACGGTTATCAATCAAGGCAATTGCACACACACAAAGGGCCAATAAAATCTTTAAGGCAGCAGCACGTTTCTATACGTCCTCTGTTTGAATTTAATTCGGATAGAATTGCTTTTCTTTTTGTTTGCACTTCTAATTGTGTTTTATGGCCCAAAACTTTTAACTACCGTTTTAAAGCCAGCACGCGCACTCCAATTGGCCACCGAATTTTACGTAAATTTGTATCTCAAGCAGCGCAGATACACTGTTATCCGGCGAATCACCCGCGTGGGAACCGCCTTCGTCGAACAAATTTGGGAAACTGAAGGCAGCGAACAATCGAACGAACCACTTCTCTTGCATTGCTGGAATTAACAGGGGCACCGTTAACATCAAGCGGTTGAGAGCGAGTTTTGTATGGAAAGCTAACTAGAATTCTCGGCTAACAGTGCAGTTCGTATGGAGTTGTCATGTAAAAGAAGTACAAAAATCGGTTAACAGCGGGTTAACATGTTTTTCTCTCCTGACGAACGAACGCTCTCTGGTTTGTCGTAAAATCGCATGGGATAAATGTGCTAGTTCAGAGAGAAAACTACAATGAATGCCGGTGCATGGGAATTTTTCCTTTATTTATTGCAACAATCTAATTGGAGAACACATATTTTCATCTTATGTATGGTTCATTTTAATATAAATAACATATTTTTGAAAAAATTAACATTTTATTAAGAAGATGCATTTATTTTCATTACATTTTTTGTCTTGGTTAATGGAGAAATTAAATATTTTAAATAAAAAGACAATTGTTTTGTGAATTTCTTGAAACATGTAATTGTGTTATGTCTTAAGCCCTTTCTAATTTTTAAGAAATTTTTTATTAGACATAAAAGTAAAAGAAAATATAATTTAAACATTGTTGTTAAACTAAAAACATTTAGTTTCCTGATTTAAATAATAACATTTTATATCCTCACACTTGCTATAAAAATCCCTTGTATGTGGTTTCGTTGTTTTTTATAGTAACTCTCTCGCTCTCTGGAAGTCTGGCTCTCTTTGTGTTCGTTTAGCCTCGTTGTTGTTGCCCTCGCCATCAACAGCTGTTTTTTGTTTATTTCAATAAATTCTCTCATTGTCTGATAAGCACGTGGATTTTTTTCCCGATCCAACAGAATTTATAAAGCGGCCACAGGTAGCGGTAAGATAACATAGAATGTTAAGAGCACTGATAACAGGACTGTCAACACAAACATTTTTTAAGATTTTCTGAAAGCCGGAAACAATAATAACTTAATTATAGTTGATAAACCTTTAGTTGCAGAAAGCTGTAAATATTGTTAAAAATAACAATGTTATTTATACCATTTATGCCACAATATATTATTCTTTTTACCCGCACAAATCTCATTAATTAAGTAGCATCCAATTAGCTAAATAAATTCAGACTCACACGGAACGTTGGCCAAACGAAATGGCTCGCGGAATCGCTGAAGTCATCCACACAATCAATTAAAAATTTAAAAACTCTCAAATTATGAAGAAGTGGCGCCTACACACTCGCTTAGAAAATATTAGATATTCTGGTAGCAGAATACACTTATATGGAAAGGGGGAAAGTATCCGACAACTCCCCATATTTGCTAAATCAGCAAATGTGTCACCCAAGAAGGGTGGGCAAAAAAAGTGCACGGGAATTCTGCTTGATGTAGAATGAAACGCATTAATTTGGCTCGTTATGATTATTGCCACGCCATGCCACGCCCCCTCCAGGACGCCCCTTGTTCGAAGCAGAAGGAGGACAAGTTACAGAGAAAAAAATTGGTTTCGTTTGGTCCTGATTTACCATTTATTAAATACTTATATTTATTTCTTCCAGTAAATAAATAAATTTATTTTTAATATGATTTTGGTAATTTTTCATTATCGAGTTTTAATAACTTTATTTTTATAGATTTAAATATCTACGCATTTATAATCTGATTATATCGAGTTTTTATTCTTTCGATACATTGAGTCCAAAATTTCCAACAATTATAAATACAGCCTAATGATTGGAATAAAACAATAACAAGAAAAAATAGCTGTAATATTGACATTATAGTATAAGATAAGTGTAAACTAAAATATATTTGCTATGAATGGTACTTAATAATAATATTTAGACTAACGAGAGGGTGTCTTTTTTTATATGCGGTCAATTACCAAAACAAGAATTCCTTAACTAAGATTTAAATTATTATTCAAACAAAGTTTTCTAGGTGTAGTTTTGGAGTAGACCATATGGAAATGCCCTGAGTAATATGTTTGTCTGACTCTGCACAGACCAAACTCTGACCCTCATTCAGTCCCCTCTTGCACCCCCCTCCGCCGGCCCCTGGCCACCCCTTTTTAGAGGGGGGAACCACCGCCAAAGGCGCACGTTAAGCGAATCGTGCACACGCCCCATGACGATGATTAATTACCTTTTTGGCTGCTCCGTTCGCCGTTGTCTTGAATGTATCTTTGTATCTTGTATCTTGTGCACATTTCACTTATGCACGCCTCACGCTTTTCGGGGTGGGGGGCTTGGAGTTCTCGGGAGGGGAAACTTCGCTTTTGGGGGTTCGTTTGTCGCTGATGAAGTTGTATTATTTATCGCAAAATGATTTTTCGCACTTTCCGCGTGTCTTCGCTTGTCTCCTACGTCTTCTTTGCTGAAAAAGGTGTGGAAAAAGAATGAAAAGGACAAGATGGAGAAGTTGTAACTATGGAAACGGATGCTATAACTTAAGTGGGGCTTAAAATATCACTTCAGGAAGTTGGCCACTTCGGACTATTTTTTATAATTAAATTTTCTTTTCTTATATACATTTTTTCTTTTCAATAATTCAAATTAAGTGACAAGTGCCTATTTATTCATTTATCCATGCAAAATTATTTTTGTCTCTTAATTATTTCTTAAGTATCATTAAAAAATCTCTGTTTTACCAATTTCACGTATCAACTTAAAATTCAATTGCAAAATTAAAATTGAAAAATAACAAAAATATTGAAAAGGTATATTTCTTGTACAAATAATTTCAATATATACGATATGTGGGATCAAAATCTACCACTTCTTATCCATAATGAACAACAACCTTTTAATATTTACGAACCGTACAAACCGCATATAAATTGGAAACCCAATGATCTATACAGATCTAATTTAGATCTGCTTTTAACAACCATAACTTCACGGAAGAATTTGGCCCGTAAATAATATACGACCTAGCCGTGGCAACTAGAGTAGGATGGGCCATAACTCTAGATTGCATTATCTTTCGTAGGATCTACAAATTTAAAAGACACATGTGTTGCTCCCTTTACTTTCAGCACTCCCGATGCCACTTTTGAACTGAAGTGAGAGACATATCAAGTTGCCCTATTCGAGGACTGCAAATCGATTGAGGAACCCTGGAGGAGTTTCTAGGCATGGGGGTTGAGTATTTCACAGAAATTCGAAACCGCGCAAAGTCAATGATCCAAAACAAACGAAAACAAAAGGGGCCACCACCATGATGGCAAAGAAAACAAATACAATAGGAAAAGGCAACAAAAAAGTACAAAATGCACAACAATTTGACATCTGTTTCAACAATTTCGTCGAGGATAAAAAGGAGTAAAAAAGTGAGGATGAAAAGGATGTCACGTAGATTGACTTGTACAGCAGACAAAAGGAGCCCGAAACTTCAACTCCAACTTGGGATCCACTCGAAAACTCCTTCTTCTTCAAAAAAAGCGAAATAAAATTCCCCTGAGTTCGTGTGACAAATGTCAAGGGTTAATGAGATCCCTTTTTCAGTACAGTTCGGAAATGGAGTTGTGTTAATTATCATCAACGGACGGGAGTTTAAACGCTTCATTAGACAAAACATTGCAGCCAAAAGAAAAAAAAACAGAAGGGAACTGAATAACTACAGATACGAGGGGTGAAAGCGATACCAAAAGGGGAAATGAGTTTAAACATATTTAGTGAAAAATTTGTGGACAACGAAAGTATCAAATTACCAAAACCGGGAGTTGCCTTCTAGTCTTAACGGGAATGGATTTTTTAGAGCACAAGCGATTGAGGGTCAGCGAAAAAGGGAGATTAATAGGCATTCAATTAGTCACTTTTTACATGGGTGAAAGATTGTAGATAAAAATGGGAGATAATATGTGTATATTGAAGATACATTTTGTTGTGAACTGATTTCGTTCCTAGAAATTTTATTTAATGTGATGTGATATGAAAGATAAAGTTTTTACATTTTATTTATGACTTTATAGTTTTTAAAACTATTTACTATTTTTCATGCCATTTCCAAAAGGAAGATCTTTTTACTTTTGAAGATCTTGTTTTAAGAAACCCAATATGTTATTTACGTTTTCTTCCCTTGGGCGATTCCCAGAAATCCTTTGCTTAATGAACTTTATTGTAAACTCTTTCAAAATATTTAATTATGGTATTTCTCAAGAAAAAGATCAAACCGACCAGCAAGATCATTAATACGCATTGTGTTTTGAAAAATGATGTATCTGCATGCCATTCAGTGCAAAGATGTATTTTAGCCGCTAATTGTCAAGTCGACAACACTTTGGCCCTTAATATGCAGTTTCAATAATTATGGAAATATTTCATTTATATTAATTAGCCAAAGCTAAAGGCAAAGAAAAAGAAGAGCAGACAAATAAGTTCAATGGGGCTCCAAGGTTCGCCTTTTGGCATGTGAAATGATTGATGGATTGGAACTCGATTGTCTCCACATGAGTCATTCAGAAAAGAGAAGCTTAGAGAGCGTATCACTTGCCGCAGTGACTCACTTCAGAAAACGGAACATAATCGAAATTGGAATCGGGATCGTAAAAATGCAATTGACAGAGGAAGGGGCGGAAAACAGCTGGAAAATACGGGGGTAGAAGGTCATGTTCCGACTTCTTCTTGTTTTATTGCTTGGAAAACAAAGGCCTAAAAGGAAAAACCGCTAGAGTAGCGCCCCATAAACTATAAAAATGTATAATCTATGACCACTTGACACGCATTAAACAAAAACAAAATAAAATTGCGGCGGCGGCATTCTAACATTTATTTTTTATGATCGCTTCCAATTTTATTTAAATATGTTCAGACAGTACAGATGAAAGATCTCTTTGGGCGGCAGAATTAAATCGATCGCCGGCTATCATTGTCCAGATAACGAGAACAATTCCCAACCCTTCACCGAAAAATGAAACCGAAACCAAAACTCATGTAGTTTTTTCATGAACTCATATACGGCTTCCGTCACACGACTAACTCAAATCATAAAAAAGTACAACAAAGAAAACTTTTTTCGTTCCGCCAAAAGTAACAGCAACAAAAAATAGGAAGCAATGAAAAAAGTAGAGGGAGTTACATTGTCAAAATCACGTGCGTGCCGGGATACTATTTTTTTCCAACTGGACTTGTAAATTTATTCGTCACATACAGCTGTCGTTCTTGTTATGCAGCTTTTCATGGGCTGCCCTATGTTTTTCACAAGGAAATTACAACTTTGTCATCAAATTTGGACTCGGAAAATAACAATTCGGGTAATAAAAGAACAATCAAATTGGCGGAAATATTCGCAAAAGTAAATGAGTAATAAAATGCATTAATATATTCAGTACTATAAAAACGTAAGCAGAACTGTAAGTAAAACTTAATAAATTGTAGTAAGTATAACGATGAATTGTAGAAAAGAAACTGGGTTTTTGGAAAAGTGGGCCCTAAATTTTATTTAAGAATTTTAAACTTAATATTTAATAATAAAATATACCATTTGAATCCTTCATTAAAAATTAGAGAATTTCATATATACTTGTATATTCCAAATATCTCTCAAGTGAAAATTATTTAAGAATGTTAAACTTAATAATTTATAATTAAATATACCATTTAAGTCCTTTATTAGATATAAGATAATTTTACATTCATGTTACAAATAGAGTATTTTTATTTTCAGAAGCATAAAATTATTTATCACCTTTATAATTTTTAACTTACACTCGGTGACACATAAATGATATAAATCTGCTGGTCGTCTGTATTTCGTACACCTCCATCAGAAATAATTAAAGGAGAATAAAACAACAGGTCACATTCAGCCATCAGTTCATACAAATAAAGTGCATCAGTCAGAATAATTTGGGGTGTGCGCAATAGTCATAGGCTCATGATTAAAGGATGTTTATTAAATATTCATATAAATGTCAATTTAAAGCTACTGCCTTGTTGCTGTCTCCCTCTGCCTGCTGTCACCTTCTCGCTCTTTCCCATTGATTGATTTTAGTCCAGTTGAGTGTCAATGCTGGCGGCTTTTTCGTTGTCTGGGCTTTGGTCGGCATTATTATTGATATTGCCCATGAATCCCCAATTGAAAGGCTTCCCTCACTTTGCTTTTTGAACTTTGCCGCCCTTAGGAACAACAAAAAAGGGTGAGTAAAAAACAGGAGGTTTTGGGGTATAAATAACAATAGATTTATTGCAAACAATGCATGAAACGCATTCAAATAGAATGAAATGGGCTTTGTTTGGTTTTGGGTTTTCCCCACTCTTTAACTAATGTTGAATTTGTATAACTTTAATTTAAATCTACCATTTATTATGGTAAAATATATACATTTTTCAACAAAAAATGGTTTATGACTTTATAACTAAATCAGAACAACAATTGGAAAATCATTAAAGTTTTTTATTTATATTATTATAAATAGACTTATTTATTTGCGCTTCAAAAATTAGTTTATAAAAGCCTAAAAAGAACACTAAAATATTTTTCAAGGGTTTTCTATTGGAACATGTCACACTTTTAAAACTATTTTTTATACCCTTGCAGAGGGTATTATAATTTTGGTCAGAAGTTTGTAACGCAGTGAAGGAGACGTTTCCGACCCCATAAAGTATATATATTCTTGATCAGGATCAATAGGGGAGTCGATATAGCCATGTCCGTCTGTCCGTCTGTCCGTCTGTCCGTCTGTCCGTCTGTCCGTCTGTTTCAATACCGTTTGTGAGCTCAGTTTAAAAGCTAGCGATCTGAAACTTTCACACGCGTCCTAAAACATGTGTACGCAGATCAAGTTTGAAAATCGCCCCGATCGGACGTCTATATCCTATAGCTCCCATAGGAACAATCGGATATATCTAGCAAAAATTGATGATATTTCGCGCAGTGTAAAAGCTATTGACATGAATTTTTCCAAATCGTATTTTTTTATGCATACCTTGATCAGGGTAAAAGCGCGTGGCAATCGGACGTCTATATCCTATAGCTCCCATAGGAAAAATAGGGTAAAATCGGTCCAAATTTTATGTTTTTCAGAATATTTCGCGCTGTGTAAAAGCTATTGCTATACATTTTTTCAAATCGTATTTTTTTATACATTCCTTCATCAAGGTGAAAGCGCGTGCTGATCGGACGTCTATATCCTATAGCTCCCATAGGAACAATCGGATATAACTTTCAAGAATGGAAAATATTTTGTGCAGTGTAAAAGCTATTAACATAAATCTTTCCAAATCTTATTTTTTTATGCATACCTTGATCAGGGTAAAAGCGCTTGGCGATCGGACGTCTATATCCTATAGCTCCCATAGGAACAATAGGGTGAAATCGGTTAAAATTTAATGATTTTTAGGATATTTCGCACAGTATATAAGCAATTGACATGAATCTTTCCAAATCGTATTTTTTATGCATACCTTGATTATGATAAAAGCACGTGACGATCGGACGTCTATATCCTACAGCTCCCATAGGAACAACAGGGTGAAATAGGTCCAAATTTGATGATTTTCTGAATTTTTCGCGTAGTGTGTAAGCTACTGACATAAATTTTTCCAAGTCTTATTTATTTACGCATATCTTGATTAGGGTAAAAGCGCTTGCCGATCGGACGTCTATTTCTTATAGCTTCCGTAGGAAAAATAGTTAAAGGCTGCGAAAGTATCCCTATTTTTCTATTTTTATATGACATTTTTGCAGTATAAAAGCAATTGACATTAAACGATGAAAATCTAGTTTATTTATGTATACCTTATTCCTTTAACTACTTTTTTACTTTTAGCAATTTCGGCAAAGTCTGCAAGGGTATTAAAACTTCGGCTTGCCGAAGTTAGCTTCCGTTCTCGTTTTTGTTTAAATCTTTAAAGAACCTATTTTAAAGGTGCAATTTTTGAGGCTCACCTCTATATCATTGCCGAAAACTAAAAATCAACTCTAGAAAGAGATTTTCTCAAAAGGAAAATTTCTCAACACTGTGGCCAAATAAACAACAGCTCTAGTCAGCTGGTCAATTGGAATTTCTCCTTCTGTTTTCATCGACCACGACAACCCTATGAAAATCTCAATCTGTCGGTTGTCTAAATATTTTCCGGCTTGCTCGTTTGTAAAAAAACTTGAATACGCTCTAAAAAAAAAAGGCATAGAAAATTGTTATACGCAAAGATAATGTCGAAAAACAGAACTAAACTGCGCGGCCTACAGAAAGTGAATGAATGTGTTGTGGGGAAAACAGCTCATGAGTCGGAAGAAAAAGCTGCAACAAGTCGGGGAAATGAGAGTGAGCAGCTGGAGTCAAATATGTCGCCGGAAAACCTGGAATTTCTGGAATTTCTGGACGACCTGGAAGTTCCAGTTCCGGAGGAAAACACAGCAAGTTCAGTGCGAGAGAAAAAGCCCCTGCCGCGGGCACCTAAAACTAATTCAACTTCTAATTCCAACACCAATCAAGAGGCTGTGGAAAATCATCGGAGGATCTACCGCCAACTGGGCATTCGCATCCCAGAATCGCCGCCGGAACACCCTTTAATGGGTTATCGCTTTGTTCTTAAGCTTTTCCTAGCCACTTCCAGTGACTCTGTGGATTTCCTCAATTGGTCTGCTAATGGTCGCGAACTGGAGTTGCATTATCAGGGCCTTCAGGAGCATTTGTCCAGCGGTCGCTCTATTTTCCACTGCCGGAATACCTTGCAATTCACGGATCTCCTGCTATCCCATGGATTCGAGCGTGTTTGGCCGCGGGAGGAGTCTGATCCTCCGGTTAATGAGGCATCCAGGATCCTGCTGATCTATCAGAACCCCAATTTTGCTGTAGGCCAGTTGGAGAAGTTGCAATCGCTGGTTGAGGAGAGCCAGAAGAATGGGGCGGAGGCGGATCCGGATCCGGAAAAGAAGACGGAGGTTCGACTCCCACCTCTGCACCTGCCCAATGCCGCTCACATTGCCAGAATGATCCGGCGCGGAGATCTCTGCTCCACTTCCTACACCTGTCGCTCTCCTCTGCAGGTGGCCCGATGTCAGTTTCAAACCCTGCTCGGCTATCAAGCGGACATGGGGGTCCTCAAGGAGCGCAATAGCCACGATCTCTTTAACAAACAGATTATGGCGCAATTGAATGTGAAACGGGGTCGCAGTGCCATCAATAATGCCCTGATGGACTTGGCTCCCAGTAAAGGTTCCTTGGCCAAATTCGTTAAGCCCCACGAATCGGTCATCAATATAGGAATCGGACAGGCGCCCGATTATGCCGGTTACTATGGCAAGGTGGAGCTATCAAAGGTCAACGAATTCTTCTCGGAATATCTGCCCCGTTATGGCAGTAAAATCACCGGCTACAAGGATATAGTAATGGATGCCACCAACAAGTCTATTGGCTTCCAACAGAATCTGCCCATTGGCATGGATTATTCGGATGATGAAGACGATCCCCTCGCACCGATTTCCTCGGGTCTGGAAATGGATTTCCTACCCTCCACCTCGGCAGCGGGAAAGTTGAAATCTTCTGGACGCAAGGCAGTGGAGGATTTGGACCTGGAGCAGGCCATGCAGGAGTTATGTGGCGGTTCGAATCCCAATCCGGAGGATGAGGTGCCACAAACCAGCAGTTCCAGCAGCAGCAGTAAGTTGAAAGCGAAACCGAAGCCTAAACCAAAGGCTAAGCCACCAAAAAGGTTGGCCAAATTCCTGGAGTCCAGCTCCAGTGAAAACGAGGACTCAGAGGTCCTTGAAGAAACCAAGTCCAAAAAACCAAAGAATATCAAATTGAAGGCAGAGGAAGAGAAAATCTCCTTTGTTGTGGAAATCGAAGTGCATTCCGATACGCAAGAGAACGAGGAAACAATCGTCAAAAAGGAGAAGGATCAGGAATACGAGGACGACGACGAAGATGAGGACGATTTGGAGGAGGAAGACGATGACGATTACGTTGACAAAAATGTCCAGTACCGGAACGCTCCAGAGCCACCAAAAAGACGACGCTATGATCTTCGCAAACCCAAACGAAAACCTCTTTAATGTCATTATAATAATTAGTTTAACTATGTGATAAGTCACTATCGCAACTAAATAAATTTTAAGATACATCTAATGGAAGATTGCAAGGCTGAAAGGAAAAATCGCTTGCTCATCTTTCCTCAAACCAATTAAACGTTAATTAATTATTTTTAAAAGTAAGTTTATTTGTAGAACATATGGTACTAAACATAAGGTAACAAAGAGTAAGTATGTATTTATTGCTAAGTCTAACGTATTTTTTAAAGGACTTAAGAAATATAAAATACCAAACGTCTTTTGTCTAAAAACTAATATATTTCAAATAATTTAAGAGTGTTTTTCTAGGCTTTTAAACAATAACAAACTCCTGTTTAAATACAAGAGACGTGTTAAAAATCAAAATGGCTTCAAAATCTCTTTAATTTTACCTTCAGACGTATTTTTTGGTGCCACAGGTCTCACATTTTCTTGACCATTAACCTCGGCCATATCTTTTGTTTATTCAACTCGAATCCCATTCTTTTGAGCATCTCCCATTCTGCATATCTAAACCTTCCATTATAATAACTTTTGTTGGTCTCGTTCGAAGGCAATAAGTCTGGACATATGGGCAATTAAATCGCTTATCGCCCTTTGATCTCTCACGCCCTCAGTGCCCCATTACCGAGGCCAATCAAAAGTGTAATATCATCTGGAAATATCTTACCAATTCGAACCGAAAGCCAGCACCCACACGAACTCACAGGCAAAAGCGAAAAAAAAAACAAGACGGAAAATAAAGGAAAAAACCAGACAGGGGCACAATCAGTCGGATGTTTACAAGTTTTATGAGCCACCAAATAACAAGATGAACAACAGGCAACCGAAAACGAAACCAGAACCTAAAGCGAAACTTAAACGATACTTGATTCCAATGGGGATTTGGGTTGGGAACTCGAACAGCATTTGCAAGAGGCGCAAAAATAAGAATTTTGTATATAACTCAGCGTGAGCCGAGACACGATTTTTATCGTCTTTAATTTGCTTTTTATTTGATATCATATTTCAGGACAGGCGGACGGCAGGGCGAAGCTCTTTGGGGCTCACTCCCAGAACTTTCAAGCGATGAAAACAAAAGCCGGTATCCTCTTATTTACCCCACTCCTCATCCTCCCTCTCCCCGCAAAAAAACACAAAACCCCCAAACAGATTTTTCGGTTGGCAAAGGAGGGAACCTTGAGTCGAGACGTCATAATGTCATAAAAATGTCACATACTTTTAATAACTTTATGACAGCTACAAAATCATAAACAAAATGCTCTGACAGCAGCACACGAAATGAGAGAAGCCGAGGGATTCTGCGGTTGAGATCTTTTGGGAGTCGTCATAATGAGATGTGTCATGTTTTGCCTTCTGAGAAATGTTTCTTGTCCTCCATTCCAGTGGCTTTTGCCATGATTGCCCATCGAGAAGCATGAACGGATGGGTAGGAGAATAAACTCGATGACCAGGCTGCCTCTGCCTCTGCCTCCAAGAGTCTCAATTATAAACATGACAGCCTGATTATTAAATTTGATGTTTAAACGATGATCTGAACAGGAGTGATATTTGATATGGGGGTGGATATAGTGTGTTTTGGGTGGCACATCCATAAATTAGTTCTTAAGTTCTAATAATATATATATAAATATATATATTAAATTTGAACTTGCAAACTTGACAAGGCAACATGATATTAAACCTTGAATTGATAAGTGGTAAGTTTATTTATATTTAGTTCATAAACACAGTTTTTTCCTCATTAACTATTTCGTGTTTTTATCGATCTCCTATAAAAACATTTCAATTATTTTGTTAGGTACACCTATAATTTGTAAATAATGTAATTAATATTATGGAATACACAAAAATTATTTAGTTTCATTATTTACAAATTTTATAATAATAATTTTTGTGTATTTCATAGCAAGAATATATAAAAATTCAATAATACTTATATATTTCAATTAAATTCATAGATCTTAAAGCGTGAAATAAAAGAAAATTGTTGCTCAATAAAATTCGAAAAATCAATAATCTATTATTATTACTTACTTATTACTTATATTTAATTACTTTTTACTTTTAATTGTAATTTTTGTCGTTTACTTCAAATTTCTGAAAACTTTAATTCAGATAATCCTACACAAAATATTTTAATGTTGTTGTTAAGATAAATACCTATTCTTGGGATATATAAAAATACATAAAGGGAACCCCAAATTCTTTGTATAATATATCCCTTTCCCAGTTTTACCTTACTTACCAACTTTTTTCTCTCACGCACCCATTTAATATAATCCATACTCACACGCAGCAACACACCTTTTGGCCAAAGGCCGCAATCTGAGCTTTAGTTTCAACACATAAATTCGCTTTGCGACAAAGCGCGCCAGTATTAAATTATGGAACCGGGAATGAAGTCGGGACTTTTGCTGCATTATAATGAAGACCATCGTGTGGGGAAGGGGCAGTGGAGTTTCGGGGGAGAGAAAGGCCCTCCGAATGCGGAGTTATTAAATGCCAAGTTATTTGTCGTTTAGCTGGAAATCCATGCAGGTCGGCAGTACTTTAACTTCTGAGACTCACAAACTTTTTTGAGACTGCTTTATGGGCTTGAGTAGGAAATCTTTACGAGTTTCTGGTGGTGAGACAAATTTATTGGCAAGACATTAATGTTTTCTTTACTGTTCGTATTTCTCTCTCCTCTCTGTTATTTTTCCCATTTTTTGTCTGACTTTAATATGGAGTCGTAAAGATTTTTAATGATGCAAAGCGATGGTAAAACTATTTACATATGTATCTTTATGCTTTATGGGGGCCAACACGAAAAGATCTTTCTCTCTCCTTAAGGTTTGGCAATTTGTCTTTTGGTGGGAAAATGCCGAAGGAAATGAGGTGTTGAGTGTGGGTTATGTGATTATAGGAAAGGGAAAGAGGATTCATAAATAGATGCCAATTTAAAAGTTTATACAAGTGGAAATTTTGAAAAAGCCATTTACAAATATTATCATCACTGATTGGCCATATCATCGATCAAAAGATTTAGTAATAAAATTTTGATTTCATTTCAGAATAAACTTTTTTTTATGACCTTAAACACATAATTTTATTCATATTCAAAACTTTTCTTCTGCGGGAGAAAGCCTTAACTCTCGATTACCAACAAATCGAAACTCAATTTACCAGTTTCTCCGGGTAAATAATTTGTTGTACATTTGCTAAAAACTTTGCGCTTATCTAAAGGCTTTTTCGGAATACAACTTTCCAAATAAGCTGTACACGGAATGTAAAACTAGCCACAAATGGCAGTGAAACTTGCTCCTGTGAGTTTGGCGTGTCCTTGGGCTTTCTTTCCATTTTTGCGAGCAGGTAGGGAGTTATTTCATGATTGCACAAATGCAAAATGCATAACAATCACAATTGCACAAAATATTTCGCCAGCAAATTGGGATTTATATGTATGAGATATGGCCTCGTTCCATCTGCTTGGCAAACTTTCCTCCAAGGAGGTAAGGCACTGAAGTAGCTTACCTTCAAGTGTTGTAACCCAGTTCCGAATGGCTTTTTTATTTGCCAATGGCTACAGTTACGGATGTGGTTATGGATATAGAGATGCTTCCCAGGGGGTGCACTTCGCAAAGCGAATTCCAAGTAGTTTATGCAACATTTGCTAAAATCTACCCAAAAAGTTAGCGCAAACTTTTGATCGATGTGCTGGATGGCTTGCAATTATGTGAACACTTGTACACTTTACAAAAATAACTTTAATGTGGGAATGGGAAGTTTAGTTTTTTTTATGTGAAGCTGGTAAATATAATTTTATTTATTTAATTCTATAATTCACAATGTATTAACAAATAAAAACGTAAGTTTTTTAAGTTATTATGTATGTGAATACGTAAGTATATTTTAAACTGGTTTGGAAATTTTCTTTATTTGTTGCTTTATTTTACGATTGCTGTTATTATAACTTTTATATTTTTCTGCTATAATATAATGTTTCTGTAATAAAATATTATGTTATTATGAAATGAAATTATTATGAAATTTTATTTAACGAAGTTGACTATAATATACTATCATCAGTAATCTTCCTCGAGATAGGGCACACAATAGCAGGCTCCTGGGGTATTAGATCCCAGCCAGCGATGGTATTGATTGACCCTGGTATAAACTCCCGGGGATCGGGGTCTGGCACATCCGGTGCCCCAGGAAACAATCCCCGCCAGCTGATATTGCCCCGGCTGCTCATCGAAGGTCGTCTGAAGTGGACCTCCACTGTCGCCCAAGCAGGCGTCCTTGCCACCCTCCGAAACATATCCAGCACACATCATATTATCCGTAATGTGACCTGGCTTATAGGAAGTCGAGTTCCGGCAATCCGATTGGGATAGTACCACCACTTCCACTTCCTAAATATTATAAATTTTATTTGTATCATTTTTAACTATCAACTACTCTCTCACCCTTAAAGTATCGCTGGAAAATCCTCCTTCTGTTTGAGATCCCCAACCAGTGACTATGGCCAATTCGTGATCAAAACTATAGGATAGTATGGGCAAACAAATGGGCCTTAGTCGTTGATTCTCCATATCAACCGGTTGATTTAGGCGTAGAACTGCAATATCGTTTTCAAAACTTCGGGGATTAAATAGTTCATGGACCTTTATCCTAGATACATTTCTCTGTATTACGATATCCTCATTTGTATGACTACGATTGTGTTCGAGAAACCGCAGGGAAATAAGTTCTGGTGGAACACCCTCCACACAATGAGCTGCTGTTATAACATATAGATCATTGATCAGTGATCCCGAGCAATAAAAGCGATCGTTAATCAGAATCACAGCCATCCAGGGATATTGATGAACTCGGGTCTCCTGACCACCAACGATTTTATATAGGGTGTTAATCAAGCCACAACGACATGTAACACAATTCCTTTCTGAGGGCAAATCGAATTCAGGAGGTCTTGAAGTCGTAGTTGTAGTTGAAGTTGAAGTTGTAGTTGAAGTTGTAGTTGTAGTTGCAGTTGTACTTGTACTTGTAGTTGTCCTCCTGGTTGTCGTTGAAGTTGTATCTGTTACTGGACTTGATTCCGTAGTTATTGGTGGTAAAAAAATCGAGCCCAGCCACTCAAAAACATTTCCATCTTTTGGACGAATTCTTATTTCGTTTTGACCACAGCACAGACCGCAAAGTAAACCGATCAAAAGCAACTGAAGCTTCATCTTTCTTGGACTCTTCACAACTAAACTGGATACTGTGATGGATGATCCATTTAAAGCAGAAAATCTGCTTGCTAATCACGTTTTATTCTATCACCTAACTGGCATCGTCTGGCTGGGCAACTTTTCATTTTGGCAACACATTTTCCAGGCTGTCGCACAAATGAATTCATGAAATGTTTGCCAGCAAAGTGTAAATGCCTCTCAGGTAAACTAACAATCAGGGTCTGAACTGACAGGAAAGGGGGCTATATTTGCCAGGGGTTTTTGGGACAGTCTACCACAAGGTTGCACTTTTCATTAATGCTTAATTAAAGAGCTTTAATGAGGTCGGGAATTATGTAACTTGATTTCTAGAGAAGATTAAATGGTGCAGGCGTTTGGAATAAAATACTGTTAGAGCTTACTTTTAATCTTGAGAGTTTTATTATATATTTTTCCTAAGTTAAATATCATAAATATATTTTAAAATAAATTATAATAAATATTTTAAGCTAAGAAAATTTATGAATATACAAAAATTCATAAGTTTTTCTCTTATGTATATCTCGCTGCTTCTCTTCTGATATATTTTTCTCCCTAATTTCCTTGATTAAAACAGCACTTCGTAATTGACAACTTTAATGAATTCCCTGAGTACTTGTCCAACTATTTATCCAACATTATGCAAATCAGCCGCCCAAATCAGCGTTCCAATCAAGACTTGACACTCCACACATTGTTGCCATGTCCCGCAAGTTTCCATTTTCCTAAGATTTTCCCGCCACTTGTCATTTGCGTCTGTGTAAGCTGGCACAATAATCTGTAATAGGCTTAGGCATGAAATATTGACGCTTAGTGACCGCTTAGTGGATGCCAAATGACTAAGAAACATCATCTCGTTGGAAAAACTCCAGCCCCAAACTCCAAGTGTAATTAGAAGAGCTCTGAAAATTAGTGAAAGCATTTTCATAACAATTTTCGTATGTGTGTGTTTGTGTATTTGTGGAAAACTAAGCCGCTTAGGGGACTGTGAGCAAAGCTTTTCGACTTTGACTAATTGAATTTTTGGGGTATATCCATTGAGGCGTAGCTTTAACCCCAGCACACGACTTCAATTCCGATGGCCACGCCCACATTGGGCAGTAGGCTTCATGCTTCAACGCCTAAATGGTAGCATTTCCCCCAGTTACATTTTATAGACTCCATTCGGCAGACCAGAGAACTTGATGAGCTCAATTGGAGATTTTAGGGGGGACATTTCAAGGGGCAGCACCTCAGTAAATTGTCCAATTATAAAACTGCGTAGGCCAGGTAGCCAGTTCAGAAACCAGAAGACTAGAAGACCAGAAGCCAACTCTACGGGGAAACTCGAGACTCATCCACATGTTTCTGTCACATTTGATAGTCGCTCCTCTCGCTTAATTGATATTTATGGAAATGGGATTCTGCCGGAAAGTGGAGCACATGTGGGGAGATTTACAAGCCACAACATTGAACTTCATTGCGGGGGGAGCTCATTAGAGAGTGGGAGACACTTGGCTGCATTCAAACTGGGAAAACAATGCTGGAAAGCCAGAAAAGTAATCCACTGACCCACAACTGCAGGCAGGAAAAAATAAGAAAAGCAGCTGGAGAGCAGCTCTTGACCAAGAAATATATGGCTTAATTGTGGTAAAGTAATAAACATGTCCAGAGTGGGTAAAAAGTTTTGGTTGCCAAGAAGTTTCGCCCGTTGTTTGTGGTCGCCAGCCGCAAAAGAAAACCAATTAAAATGGCACAGAAGCACAAGTCAGAAATTAGAGGAAAAGTAATAACTGACCTGAGTTTGAAGTACAAAAAAAAACAGAAAACAGATAAACCAACTGGAAACTTCTATAAACTATCGATGCAGACACTTCTGAAAAATCGTTGTACATTTTAATCAGAATTTGTAACTATTTCTTAGTATAACTTTAGACCGTTTTATACTTAAACTCAAAGTCATACATCTAGTCTTAAGTTGTTTACTCCAATTTTTGATCATGCTATGAGGAATTTTATAAGAGGGCTTAAAAAAAATTACATCGGCATAATCTTTAAAAAAATTGGATTGCAAATAAAAAGGATTTGGTTGCAAACTGAACTATTAAAAACCGAACTTAACCATACATATCTTTAAAATAAATATTTAAATAAATATAGAAAACTGTGTTGGCATAAATAATGGCAGTCAGTGGTTGCCAATCATGTAATAAAATAAATTCGATACAGCCTTTAATTGCTCAACACAAGTCTCCCTTTCACAAACGAAATATTTGATTGCAAAATATATTATTTAGTACAGGGAAGTTATGTTTATCTCAATGAGAACCGAATGTTTCGCATTGCGTAGGCTGATCGGCGTGAACATGATTTAATGGCAAAAACGGGGAAAATATTTATGCACACACACAATATCTTGACTTGTGGCAACTACTTAGTTGTCGAACATGAGCTCTTTGGCCGCTATCGTGACAGCATCGGGCTTTAAAATACAGCTTACAAAACAGCAGGCAAAGCAGCCAAAACATTCCAACAACATTCAAGCGGCTCCGACGACTTTTAATTAAAACCAACATTTTCACAGGCCGCCGAACAAGCTTATTAACAGTTACCCGACCCAAACTAAAAAATAAGAAAACAAAAAAAGAAGGAAAACAACGTCTGTCAATTGATAAACAAGTCAACTGTCACTTAGGCCCAACATTGATAGCGACTCAGCGAAGCGGCCAACGTTAATCAGGCAAAGTGTCCGGCTCCGACTTCGAATACGAATACAGATACGAATACAAATCCGAATCTGAATCCGAGTCCAAGGAGTGGAGTGAAGTGGAGTCCTGCCCCGAGGACCGGATCCATGCCCCCGACTCCTTTTGGAAACTCCACTTGTTGCTGGCGGCTGATGGCGATAAGCAGCGACACATGTCACAAGATTTTTCTGCCTTTCTGCCCCGTCTTTTTCGCTTTTCGTTTTTCCTTATATTTATTTTAATCAAAAGTGGAAATTAAACGCGGCTAATGAAGATTTTAATTGCGTGCAACGGCGAGGTTGCAGTTGCATGTGGGTTTCGTGGCTGTCTGGCCAGCATTACTCCCATATCTATAAATATGTGTACGTACATACATATAAATGGAGAGTGCATGCAACACATAAACTTGCAACTTAGGATTTACATGATCAGCGTTTGTTGCAACACGCAATCAATGTGCGAAAGAGAGGGCTCCTAATCAACTTCGGCTAAGCCGCTTATGACAGTTCGTAAAGCACAGTGGGCCAACAAGGAGATGGAAGCGGTAAAAAATCGGGATACAGGGGGAAAGTGATTGCGGATACTCAGTCAGTTTTAGTGCACTTAATCTGCCATTTGACATTCATGACTTATCGTTTTGACTGGTCGATTACCCCCTTAAATGTTAAATTTCATAGGGATTGCTTACATCTCAGCATTTTATAATTTAAATGTATTTTTTAAGTTTTTTATGATTTCAAAAAAAAATTTAATAAAAATAATGCTGTTAACAGCTGGTGTTCTTCTGGTTCAACATTTATTATTTCTTAGTATTTTCAATATAAGTCAAATACGCATTTCAAAAAAGTTTTTATTTATGGATTTTAATTTCTGTTGTTAAAAATTTTAAAGTTTTTTTTTCGAATTTTTGCATGATTTTAAAAGACAATTCTATCAAAACCCCTATATTCTACTGTTTTTAGAAGCATTTAATCATATAACAATTGTTTTCATAAGATATGCATTATTTGCGATATTCAAAACTAAAGTTTAATACTAGAACACATTTCAAAAATGTTTTGTAATTATTGTCTTATATATCAAGGCTTAAAATAACTGGAAAGCTTACCTAACTTTATCAACTATTTATATACTTTCACCGACAACAGTTACATTCCGTCCAATTAACCCTATACACCAAGTCCATTCTATTGATACACACGCTATCAACCAGTTAAAGAGCAATTGATTGCTCAGAAAACATACCCATCAAAATCCTTTGTCATGCACCCAATTTACATACACAGAGCAGGTTTCCCCAACTGCGCTGACCTCCCAGCAATTTCCGCCCCCAGCCAGAAAAAAGAAAGGAAAATGTGAAAAATGTCACGCTTCATTTGCTTTAACCGTTCAAACGGACACCTGGCCCAAAGGTAAACCCCCCCAAAGGAGAGAGAAAGAGAAGGCAGAGAGCAAATGAAAGAGCAATATAGTAGATACAAGTAGGGAAAAAGTCAACATGGCACACAAATTCCATGAGAGACGTGAAAACAAATCGAATTGGACAGATCGATTAGGCATACAAATGTGCAATTAGAAGTGGAAAGTTCACTTTGTCCACTCGAGATGGATATGTATGCTCCGATATATATATATAAACGGCGGATGTGTGTATGTGGGCTATATAGGTAGCTACCCTTTGCCCAATTAGGCGTTACAAATTGTTAGATAGATGACAGGAATAGAAACAGGAAGCGGAAACAAACAGCTAACGAGCCATGTAAAAGAGATGACAGCCAGGTTATCTACATCCCCTTTCACAACTGCCTCAATTAATTGAATTAAATTTTGTGAGTAATTTTTTTCGTAATTTACGCGCCATTCGGTTAACCAATGTCTGACGCTGGCCACAAATTTCAATAATTACCGACAGTTTTTAATTATCCCACAGAGCGAGAAATTCCGCAGGGTGAGGGCGGTTTCATTGCCCAAAATAGTTTAAACAGCATTTAATTATTATTTATGATTGTTTAGCGCATTTTTACTGAAATTGATTTATGCGGTTTTCTCGTGTCTGGTCAAGTTTATTAATTTGTTAAAGCCGGCAGCGATTTGACACAAAAGCCCATGCAACACCCACTTTTGGACACATATGTGGGCCCATGTCATGCCGCCTGCCCATTACAATTACATATTAATTAATAACAATTTTCTTTTCGGGACGGGCGTTGAACCATGTAAAGCTATTAATAACAAATATTCGAATTCATTTGGGCAAATTAAGGCAACTTATCTGGTGGAAATAGTTCAGTAAAAGGGGAATAAATAAAAGATCAAATTTATTTTAAGGCCTATTCTATAATTTCCTAATTTTTTATTGAGAATTTAATGAGAGTTCGTTGAAAGTTAAATCTGCAAGAGGAGTGAATTTAATTTTGTTTTTAATGCAGTATAATTAGTTGCTATGGGGATTTTGCAACTCACATTTAATCCTTAAAAAACCTGTTATTTTAATTATGGTGAACAATTAACAACAGAATAAAAGTTCTAAATATTTATTTTAAATGTTGTTTATTATTTTGTCAATATATTATAAAAATAAACTTTAAAGTGCTCCGTTATCCTATCAATGTGTACTCAATGCTGTTATGCTAATAAAATATAAAAAAAGCCAACTCATATCCGATGTGATTTAAATAAATACTCCTCTTAATTTGGGTTAATTTAACTGGCCAGCCCCAAATGCAAACATTTCCTGCTTTCGCCAGTGCTTTTCTCTTTTTCCCCCTATTTATACAGACCCCCCCTCGTCTTAACCCACTGACGACAGTGCAAACAACCAGACAGCAGAGCAAACCCAATGAGCAACGCCTGCGTGAAAAATGCAAATCAATTCAATTAAAAAAGAACAAGAGCAGCGAGCAACAAGCAATGCAGCAACAATAGCCAGGACGCATAGCCGCAAGGTACAACATACGATCGATACTATGCTCTCCTCCAGCTGAAGAAAACCCCCGACCATCGGGATAAAATGAAAAGAAAACGAAACAAAACACGCTCCATAAAGAACCCAGACAACAACAATAACAACAACAACAGCAGAAGAAACAGCAACTACAACACATGCCACAAAAGTGTTGCAGTTACAAGAATTTTAATCAAGCGTTTAACACTAAACGCGCCACAAGTCGCAGAAGGCAAAAGGCGAAGGCGACTTTTGCGGCTGCGCAGACGCATAAACAATTTTCAAATTGTTGTTGGTGCTGTTGTCGTTGCTGCTGCCGTTGTTGTTGTTGTTGTTGTGTCTGCCTTGCAGCCTTTATTGGCATTGTGTTGTTGCCGTGCCGCCGCCTGTTGTTGCTGTTGTGCATAAATTAACTTGCCGCTTGTCTAGGCCCGGCAGCAACATCAACTTCTCCTGGCACAGGAAAAAAATATCTTTTTAATTTTTGGGTACACGGTTCGGATGGAGTTTCACTTACAATATAGTAAACAAGAAGATAATAATTGAAATACCGTTCTAAACACCCAAATCCTGATCAAAACATATATATTAATCATATCAGGATTAAATTCACTTTAACAATATATTAATATAATTATATATTCGAAAGTCTGTCTGCAATGTTCAATAAACAAAGAATTTCGAAACATGTTTGGGATTTAAATAAACTATTACATCTAAGCAAATTTACTCGTAAAATAATATAAAATTTAAAATTGCTTAAAAAGGGGATTCGCAAGTGTAATTTATATTTATTTTTAAACTTAAATTTTGCAATGTTTAAATAGAATTCTCATACCCCCACCTAGTTCTACCCCCCATATGCTAGTCTTAGTTATAAATAAATTAATAAATAAATGTTAAATATTATTTTACGAAACTAATTTGTTATTTGTTGTAATTTGTTGTTTAAAAATGTATCAAGCGGTGACTCCAACTAGAAGTCTTTTTGTCCTTACTTACATTTTATGTAGATTTTTATGACATACAAAACAACATTTGTTTAACGATCGAGATTATTATTACGTAAGAACTATTATTTTTAAGATTCATAGTTATAATAATATCTGACTGTAGAGTTCACTCTACATTACAATTGGCTAAGCAAGCTAAAAAAAGGTCTGTTTTTTCTCTGTGTGACGGTTTTTAGTTTATCTTTGGCTTTTCTCCATCTTATCCCTCTCCTTTCGTTTTGGACAAATTTAAATTTGCATGACAGACGCACATTGATCATATTGGTGGGTTGGGGGGAGGGAACCACGAGGGGGTTAAACATGCCACAACGGGCTCCAACTGTGCCAAAAGGAGTCTTTCAATTTCATTCGATTCAATGCGGTTTCTTTTGCTTTTTCAATTAACCAAACATGCGGAGCACTCAAAATGTCATTTGGTTTTGTCAAATGTTCTGTGTGCGTCTGTCTGTCTCGTTTTTTCAAGTCTGGGGAACAGACAAAAATTTAGGCCAGCAGCATGCGTGAAACTCCCATAAAAAATCTTTCAATAAATCACAACAAATTAACATAAATCTTGTTCTGTCGTCGGCGCTTTTCAGCTAGGGGATTTCAGTGACTGGAGGGCGGGGCAGTTCAAGTGGAGCTCCTCCCATTTCCCCCCCTTCGGAAAGCTCTTGTCCTACTCCTGATGTTGATGATGATGTCGATCGTAAATCGTGAAAATTTTGACAAATGCCCAAAAGCTTCCACGCACTCAAATGGGCAATAAAAAATTAAAAAGTAAATATATTGAAGCGGTGCTGCCGTCGACGGGCCACAAAAGCTGAAGAAAAAAATCTTTATTGCATTTTTAACAGCAGCAAAAACACAACGCAGAGCAAAGTGTCGACTGTCCGCGAGATTTCATATCGAAAAAGGAATACTCTAAATGTAATAGAACATGTTTTAGATGGTAAAAAAATTAAATATTAAAATTAAATATTTTTAAACGGAATGCTACCGTATTTATAAAGTATTTATAAAGTTCTTAGTGTCCAAATAAGCAAAACATTTTGAACTCTCATTGTTTTGTAGTGGAAAAATATTTTGTAAATTATAGAAAACACTTCAAATAAGATTTATTTTATTTTCAATGTTGGTATCCCCTTATAAATAATATTATTTGAGTATAAATCATAAATACTTTAAAGGGCAAAGACATGAAAAATAATTATTTATTTATATTATATTTCAGATTGACTGTCCAGCAACATATTGAACAATATATTTTTGAAGTATCCATATTTGTAACCCATATTTGTGACTATCCCACAATTTAACTACGAGAACAGATAATGACCCATATATTTTTTAAGGTATCCAGATTTGTAACCCATAGAACAGATTTGACTACAAGAACAGATATTGAACCTTATATTATTGAAGTATCCATATTTCTAAATCATATTTGTAGTTATCCAACAATAAGCTACAGGAACAGATGTGGAACCATATATTTTTGAAGTATTCATGTTTGAAGTACTCCCCATTGAAAGGGTATTCGAGTCGTGAGTAACAGCATCTAAAATCTAACCAAAACAGATGCACAAATGCTCCGAGTCCCGCCGCGCACACACGTGCACTCCGCGTAGATGACACAAATGGCACACAAAATGTATCTTTTAAAACGCAAAATGAGCGCCATAAATGCAAAGCAGACAACAATGTGCTGGGGATCGGGGGAGGAAGATATAGAATGGGGCCCCTAAGGGACACACATGTCTGTCTGCAAAGTGTTAATGTGAATTTATGATGCATTACGCGCCATCGCCACTGGAGAGCCCCATACTCCAACTCGTTCTCCAACTCATATACCTAACTGTCGTCTCTCTGCAGTTTCGGCAAAGATAGATAGCTTCTTTTCATTTTTCTAGTGGCGTAATGAAAAACAGATTTGAGAAAGTTTTTACGATTCTTTTTTCGTTCGACGTCTTTGCTTTTTTCGGTAGTTTTTATGATGGAAATTTTTGAAAGGAAGTTTTATTATTGTAATAAACAGAAGAGTGCTGAAAGATCATAGTTTGATAGTTTGGCTATAATTAAAAACATAAAGTGCTTGAAAGGATGTGTGATGTATAAATTCTTTAAATGCTAATGGGTACTGCAAGGTTTTTGAGCACTTGGCCATTCTCTATTCCATTAAAATTACATTGCTACCCTGTTTTTCACATTTCTTAATTTCAAATTTCAAAGAATGCCTTCACAGCTGACACTTATTGAATTATCCCGCCTCTTGACTAATTGAAACCAGAATTGGTAAACCCCAAAATCTCGCGGTTTTTCCGCCTGCCCCTGAAAATAAACTCACACCTGAAGCCGATAACCAAGTTAATTAAAGACCCGGCAAATGCCTCTAATAAACTTTCAATTAAGACAAAAACCCAAAAATACACCACACTTCAGATCGGGGTTGGATATGTGCCCAAAAATAGGAGGCGTCTGTGCGTGCGTGTGTGCGGAACGCCCATTAAACTGCATTATTGAGGGGTGCGGCAGGTCGGTCACTTTTTGAAGTCTCGGCGAAGACAATTTGCTCCAGTTCACAATTGTGGGCGGGAAAATGGGAAAGGGATCGGAAAAGGGGGCGGACGGGCGTTGACAGCTGCGCCTGGTGGCCGCAAACTATACGAGAATCGTATAATTTATGCAGTTCCACAAGTTTAGACAGCCATTTCACTCGGAATCGAAAAAGCAGGAGGAGGACTCACACACACCAATGAGCATGACAAATTCTTGAGTTCGGGGCGCTGGCTCCTTTTGAAGTTCCCTTTCGCGAAACTCTACGAATCACCTTTCAAGATGGATCTGGGCTCCATAGCTCCATAGCTCCATAGCCTGGCTTCTTTACCCACTCCACGTTCCTCTTGTTGGCGGCAGCTCGTAAATAAAATCGTAAATTGCCATTTTGTTTTATTGTCGTCCAGCCCGGTCGACAGACAGTTTTTATTTTTATTGAGCTCGTTTTGTTGCTGTAGGAGGCTCCTCCGGACTTTCGGTGCCTGGCTGCCTTGTGGGATGCAAAAGTTATCGTGGTTGCCACGACATGTCGTTAATGAGCCATAAAGGTGTGCAGCAGGCTGCCCGGCAGGTATTGAAATCGAAAAAGCGGGGAGGCAATTCCCCAGACGGCCGAGATGAGGTGGGAAATGGAAATTGGGCACTGAAAGTGTTTCTCGATTTCCTTCTCTTGGGGATTTATGATCGCTGAAGTTCTTTATTTTGATCTGGCTATTCGGGCATGATTTATAGATAGAGGGTCAGGTAGTATAAACATTTCACTTCGTTTGTTCGGAAACATTTATTGTGAGTGGTTAATGTCGTTCAGAGAATTGGTAGCAAGATACTATGGTTGATCTACTATTTATAAGAGGTTAAAGGTACTTTAAGGTATTATTTCTAAAATATTTCCAGCTCTTATTTAAAACCTCTGCTAATTTCCAATCCTCTCCCAATAAAAACTGGTTTCCAAGGAATTCATCACCACACCCTCATCCATTTGTTGATGTGTTAATGCTAATTCGGTTTCTTCCAGTTGAGATCTATGATATATGAACTCCCAGCCTGATGCTTTATAGAGAATTACAAATTGCACGCACAGACAGCTCCACAAAGGGATCTGGAGGAGGGCAGTGCTTCACTTAATGATTAATGTAAGTCGCGTACCAGAGTCGGAGAGATGATGACGATGGCACTGTGACGGAGCTTTTCTTTCCTGGAACCCGGCACAATGGCCATTGGCAATGTCATTGCCAGACTGACTGACTGACTGAATGACTGACTGAATGACTGACTGACGGAGGGACTGACTGCCCGACTTACTGGCTGACTGACAGTAAATAATCTATCAATAATTGAGAAGGCCTCTTTGCCTGGCATTGGCATTGGCATCATCGCCAATCGAAGAGGGAGAAGCTCGTGCTATCAGATCCCCAAATGGAGCCCTTGGACCACACTTGGCGACGTTAAAGGATTCCGCTCCTTGCCTCCTCCGGTTATTCTCTTTATGGAGCCAATGTCGCGGATAGGATGCCCTCTAGGCATGCGCCTCTGGGCACCGATTTCCTGCCATATCTCCTGGACCCCTCCCCTCCCCACACTCCTCGGAACCCATTGCTTTCATGGCTGACTGAGTTTGCGCTCGATTCGATTATTTATGTCATTTGCTTTGACATTTATCATTCCACGATTTCACCATTTTTTTTTTGCCCCACTCCCTATCTGTCTATAAATACACTGTTAAAAAAAACATAAAACAAATTAAAAATAACACTTTAAGGCCAGTTTTTTTTTGCTAACCGAAAATAAAATGTGAAAACTTTTAATGTTAAGCCTACATTAAGAGGAAAAGGGTCTTAAATTAATTTTTAAAACTTAAAGTAAATACTTTTAGAAAAAATATAATCTTTTTCACTAAACAATTAAGAAAAGCTTAAACAATTTATATGACAATATTTAAATTGAAATTAAATATGTAAGTACAAAGTAGCACACAGAAAACATTAAGATATTCTTAAACACGATCTTTTAAGGGTTATAATACCATATATATAACAAGAGAGAACGCTATAGTCGGGTGCCCCGACTATCAGATACCCGTTACTCAGGTAAAGGGAGTGCGAGGGAGATGGAGATAGAAACTTTGATCACGCATAACTTTTTAACGAATGGTCCGATTTGAAAAATTTCTTCTACATTTCGATAGGTATTGATAAACACAATAAAACTGCATTTTTACTTTTCCGAAATATTTAAATTTTTATTGAATTGAAACAAGCTTGCGCTGCGTAGGAACTTCTAAAATCTACATGCAAAATGCCAATCTTCTAGCTTTTATAGTTTCCGAGATCTCAGCGTTCATACGGACAGACAGACAGACGGACAGACGGAGAGACGGACAGACGGACAGACGGACATGGCTATATCAACTCAGGAGGTGATCCTGATCAAGAATATATATACTTTATAGGGTCGGAAACGCTTCCTTCTAGCTGTTACATACTTTTGCACGAATACAATATACCCTTTTACTCTACGAGTAACGGGTATAAAAATATCAAATTGATACAAAGTTAAATATTTTTTTTTTAGTATTCTGACTATTCCGAACAAAGCATCAATTAAAGAGTGCGTTTTCAAACTATATTCTACAATAGAACCGTTTTCCCAGTGTTTTGTGATTTTTTCATCCTATTGTCAAGGCCAGCAGATGATGACGGCGCTGTCCGATGGCCACTCACTCCACCGCCGCTTTTGGCTATTTATGGGCGCGCTACTTAACATAAATTTTATTGCTTTTGCTGTTTGCTCATTTGGGGCTAGGCTGTAGGACCTCGGAGCTCGGAACTGGGCCTATCTGCGGCTTACTCACCGGGACAACGGCCACGATAAATGCTCTAATCGAAACCGAGCTCCTGCTGTCTATGAATTGATGAGGATTCATTTATTGTATGATTAGTTTTGCTTTTATGGAGTGTGTGCTCCTCTTCATTTCTTTATTTTTTTCTGCTCCTTTTTAATGGAACTCAGTCGCCAGTCGCATTAGTCGGCAATGTATGTATATAGAGCTTGCACACTTAAATGAAATTATTATTCATCGCTGCATTCCCTGTACCTTCATATACGTGTAGTTAATTGAAAATTATTCAACAGCCAGGCAAATTTCAGCCCCAGGCCATGAGCAGAAAACAGGTTAACTCGGTTAACTCGAATTCATGACTCAGGACGACCAGAAAATAGGGTCAGAGGTGCGGGAGGCATAGATGTCAATCACTCAGAATGCAGTTGGCAGCGATTTACCAGGAAATTATTGATGAAGGAGTCGTTTTTGTCGAGGATTGGGACTCATGATGATGCCTCAAAACAAAACTAATGACTTCGATCCCATCCCTTGAGCCTGCTGCCACTAAGCAATTTCCGAAAGTTGCCGAGTCAGTCGAGGAGAGGCAACAATTAAGTGGGTCCACGTCCACTGTCAAATGCAAATGTTACTGCCCATCAGGCGGTTGGATTTTGGATGGGGCTTCGGTTCGGGATTGGGTCTCGGTTTGGGTGTGGGCCATATGCGAAAACCTGCCGAGTCACAAATCGATGCGTAATTAATTGGCTTGAGCAAGTTTCGCATGCCGCATGCAATTAAAAATTCATATTCAAGTTCAATGTCTGGAAACTTAGACAACCGCTCTCTAAGTTGCTTTCAACAGAACGCCGCATGTGGTGAGGATAGCAAATCGAGGGAATCGAAGCAAGGAGTACGCGGCCTGAGAGGAGTCACGGCACAAAATTTTGCCCATTCAGCAGCAAACACTGAGAGAAATAGCACTATAGGATTGATACAAAATAAACACATACTGATATACAAATATCTATACAATCTTAACCCATTTAACGACATTATTTTCAACATGCAAATGAACAGCATAAAAGTAAAACTAAAGATACACAGAATTGCTTCTCACTATCGATTGAACCATCTATATTATTTGTTTAAATTTTAAAACAAACACTACCAACAAAATGAAGAACCAATAAAATTCCAAATCCCAGTAGAAAAATGGGATTTGGGAACCATCAATAGATTTGCAGCTCTAATAGTTAGTCTATCCTTCAGCAAATAAACAATTAATTATATTTTTTCGGGTCATTAATCGGAATTTTATCTTTCAAAGGCTGAGAAACATTTGTTTGTTTTAAATTATAACATTGTTAAATTAAGGTTAGCTCCTTTAAAAATTGTTGTATCAAATTTTAATTATGGCTTATGACTGAGAGTGATTTGGATACCACTATTTGGAACGATCAAAATGATGTTCTTAATTTTGCTTTAATTTCTTTACATGTACATGAATATGCGTCCTTTGGATCTGGGGGACTTGTTTTGACCATTGCCATCCGTGTGGCTGGCCTGCCTTACAAAGTTGCTGTGTGTGGGCTCCTCAAGGAGGAGGTTGTCGGTTGAAGGGGGTTAGGCATCTTGAAAATATATGGTCCGTTGATTACCGCTTGCTGTGATTTTTGATTATGCAGTTTCCGTTTCGTTTTTACTGGTTTTTCTTTCACCCATTCATTCTTTTCAGTTTTTTTCATTTTGCATATGTAATTTTGTGAGCAACGCATTTCAAGGACTGTTAAACGCAGAGTTCTTGCAGTGCATAATTAGTTCGATACGGACACTCGTAAAGTCGGGGTATAACCGTTTCATTATGATCGCAAAACCAGTCAAGGAATTCTTGAGAACCAACTTTACTTGATTTTAAAATATAATTACCAAATCAAACCAATAAGCACGAGCGATTAAGGTGTTAAGCCAAACCGTAACAACTTCATATATGTTCTACATGAGCTCAAGGCAAAGTTAATGAATTAATCTGCCTGAAGAAAACACAAAAAAATGTTTAAAGAACTCACGATTTAAAAAGCTATACAAGTTCAATCAATTCAAAGCCCATTCAGCATATGTCCGGAATAAATAAAGATTAACTCCATTACAAACCAATCTCTTTCTTCAATAATCCACCATGACTAAACAAAAAAACTTTTTTAAAAAACTGGAACCTTGTTAAGCGATTAACCCCAAATAATGAAGTCAATTAACCAAAGTAGACAACTCAATAGGCAGTCCAAAAGTTAAAGAAAAGAAATATCGAAATAAATAAATTACAAGAGGGAAACTCTTTTTGGAGAGCAACAGGTTCGGACAATTTCCAACGCCAAAGTTTGAAACTCCGGCAATGACATCATTTGGCATCAGTGTCAACTTCATTGTTTTCCCCCTTTTATTTTCTCCCTCTTAAGATGAAAACCCACCGTATCCACAATCCCAGCAGAGTCCCATCAATTATCTGCCACATAGAATGGTCGAAAAAGGTAGCCAAATAAAATGAGCATTCGTTTGATAGATTTTGATGTATTGCCTGCAATTTGTTAGGCCCGGCAGAATGCTTTCGGATACGGGAAATTACCGACACGCTGTGAGCGGATCATACAAATTAATTAAATACAGGGGAGATCGATTCAAAAAAACTTTAGGGAGTCCATGTCAAAGATCGAAACGAAACACGATTTGGTTATTTAGGCTCGAACTGCTGTTTGTCTTTCATTTTACACGGTTCGCCAGGCGTAAAATAAATATAAAAGAGCTAAGGTTGGTGTGTAATAAATAGTTAGGCTGGTGGACCGCATGTGGTTCGCCTTTAACCTTTTGTTACTTGTTTTTCTGTGGGTGGGTGTGTTTTTTGAGTTATTTGACCCACCGAACTACCTATTTGCATATAAAAGCTTTGGCAGTACTAATGGAAATGACTCTAAAGTTGAAATCGTTGGAAGCCCTATCAAAAGGGTGAGCTATACCAATATGTTACACTCACTTTTACAATTTTAATGTGAACTTAAGTTCCTAAATGCAGCTTGTTTACTTAGATATCATAGTCAGCAATAAGTTCAAAATTAAGATTGGCAAACAGTTTAATATTTTATTTGTCAGTAAGTATCAAAATATAATACAGTGCAATTGCTGAAAAGTGATAGACTTATCAGAATATAAACTTTTTTAAATAGTTCATTTTTGGAGACCAAAAATAATAGTATTTCTTCTTTTTTTGCAAGTATTTAAAAAATAAAAGTGACTATTTTGTATATAAATACACGAATTAAATTTAATATTATTTAACCTTTGTATTTGTATTATTCTGTCGTTTATAAATTATATTGAATTATGTTTATTTCGTAAAAACATATATACATAGTTCGCTATCTCTTCATTTGCTTGACAACCATGCCAAATCAAATTAGTTTTACACTGAACCCAACATAATCTGTATTTTCTTCATAGTTGCTAAGTTGACCCAATTTGATAAGCGAGAAAACAAAGATTTCCATTGTTTTGTTTTTTAAGCGGGCGTTTGTTCTATTTTTAGAACACACTTCTCTTTGAGTACAGGAAAGAGTTAATGGGTGAGTTATAAAAATAAGGGAAAAAATTCTAAACGTTTTCAAGGGGCGTCGGTGGTGTAATGGTCAGCATAGTTGCCTTCCAAGCAGTTGATCCGGGTTCGATTCCCGGCCGACGCACAATTAAATTTTTTTATTTTTGAAAGTATTATTTTTTTTATTTATTCAGCAGTAACAACCTTTTCTTTGTTGGTTATAATATTTTCCTCTCCAAAAAAACCAGAAGTATTTGTTTGCCAAGCACAATTTAATACAATACAGGTTGCAATTTTACTTTAATTATTGCTTATTTTTGCCTTTTAAAGGTAAATTTATAATTCAGTTTTAGCCCTTTGGGTCTATTTAGTCATTTACAGACTAAGTCAATTTATTGATTTCCACAGACAATTAAATATAACACCTGTTTGGAATTAAAGTCTTTCAATTAAGTTTATTACCTCTAAATGTATATTTCCTCTAAAACCAAACATTTGCATAATTTGCATTGAAAATTTAATTATGCTTACATAGCTTTAGACCTCAACATGTAAATATTTAAGCTCGTAATTCGCTTGGAGTTCGCATTTAAGATGAACGTCTTTGGCCAGGTCCAAGGTCAATGAACGTACGCCTGAGTGGGGGTATAAATATACTAGAACACGGAGTAATTAGTATGCCGTTTGCGTATGGCAAAGCGTTTTGTTTGCACTAAATTCTCAATAACAGATTTTCGGAGTACCAAACAGCCGGTGAAAAATAATCTCATATTTAAACGGGACAATAAAGAAACCAGAGTTAGTTTCCATTCACAAGGTTCTTAAGAAACTTAAAAAAAAATGTTTTGACTAGATCCTTATCCGATGTAAAATTAAATGTTCCATATTATACCTAACATATCATTTAGAATTTATCTGTTATTTTGATATTATGTAATCATGTTATTTTCATATTGTTTTATGCATTAGACAATATATTATCAATTGTATCGATTTATTTTTCACTTCTCATTTTATTAGCAATTTTAAATTAAAGTAATATAATTTTAAATCTTAACAAATATTATATTTAAATAAAATTTTATTCTGCGCTACTAATATTTTTGCTGGTGGCTCTGACTCCTTTTATCCTCTTCCTTGGCAACTCATTTGCTATTCATTTCGCTGCTGTCCTGTTCTTGACTTATGCGTATTACTGCAAATATCAATTAATGCAGAAAACGTGCGTGAAATATTCAATCCGATTTTTGCCCTGGACACGCACTGACCTTGGATTATAATCAAGCCCCATGTGGAGCTGTGAGGCAGATAAGAACTTGTAGACGGCTAACATAATTGATTTGCAGCCCGATTTATGTGTCTGCCGGCAGAGGGGAAAGGGTCAAAGACACGCACATAATCGGAAGTTTCGAGTTGCCCTCGCAAGGCCCTCAAATATTGTTCAAGTTGCTGGTTTGTCGACGATGTTGCTGCTGTGTCGTTGTGGTTGCTGCCGTTCTTGCAACATCGGAATATGCAATGCGTGCTTCAATGCATTCGAAAGCACTTCAGGTATCATTACGTAAATACTCAAAGCTGCCGCAATATCTTGTAACACCCTGGACTAGTAAATCTCGGTTAGTTGGCGCCAGAATAACAACATTTGCAATTTGTTTAGTCAACCAAATATGGGAACAGACCTAAACTCATGCTAATAATTTCAATAAAAATTGTATTAAAAGCTAAGGATATTACCTAAACTTATGCTCATAATCTTAATAAAAATGTTATGAAAAGATAAAGATGGTATCGAAAAGATTTACAATTTATAAGGTTCTATTTGGTAACCACTCTAAGATTTAAATCATTATTAACTGAGAAAATAAATATAATGTTTTTGAAGTCTGTGGTATTTGATAACTAACATTGTACTGTAACTCTTATTATTTTGTTACCATTTCATACATTTATAGTTTATTTTTCATAAATTAAATAATATAAATTAGCATCGGAGTATAAGAAAGAAAAATCTATTTTTTCATTGCGGCTGGCCCTTTTTCCCTGCCTCTAAAAACAATATTTGGTTTGGTTCTCTCAGCTGCGCTTTACGTTTTTGGCATTTCAATGGCTGCCACGCCCCCTTTTCATTTGGCTCCCAGCACGCTTTGTTTCGGTTTTGTTTATTTGGCATTCGCATATTTATAGCAGTTACTGTCTGTCTCTCCATATTATGATGACCGTTCAGCTGCCGTTGTTTTGCTTTTGCTGCCCAGTGTGGCTGATGTGCCTCCGAATTCTGTTTGTGTTTGCTCTGCGGCATCTTCACAGCTGAGTGATTGCGGCCCAATATTTGTCTTTGTCCACCGCTGCTGTGCCACCGGCAGCCAAGGGTTAAACGGGGTCAGAGGGCAATCGGTAGGTAGGTAGGTGCTGCGGGACCGTCAAAGAACGGTTTGAAAAACGAACCATTTGTAATTGTAATTTTTGCAACATATGCTCAAATGAATTCTCGAAACAAAGGGTTTCGAATAAAATAACAATTTATTTACTGTTAAAGAAAATGGGTTTTCACGGGAATAAAATATTTACATTTTGTAGTTAAAGAAATAAAGTTCAAATGTCTTACTAATTGGTTCGCTCTTTTCTATAAATTGGTCTAAGGTCTATTGATTATAAAAGTAATTGAAAACAAAAGTATCAATCTTAAGATCTTGATGGTTTTTTTCGCTTACCAGCAATTATCAGATCCCATCTTGTCCCGACCCCCCACACACACTCCCCTAGATGATTCCCCCAGATCAATCGCTGTCATCTCATTCTATTTCCACATCCATTTAGCATCTGCTTCAATCTGCCGCTCAATCGCCGGCCAGCTCTCTCCGCATTAATGTCTCTGTTAAATTGCCAGCTAAAAGCCAACGAGTCGTGGAGTTTAATTAAAAAAGAACCTAGGCTCCCGCCTTCCAACAAACATACACACACACACACACAGGCGCATATCAATTACGCAGGCGATTAAGCCAAACAAACTGCCAACTGATTGGAGATGCATGCCAATGCCAAAACCAAAGACCTGAAAGGAGCCCACAAAGATGAGGCTCTCAGCCGTGCACTGAAAAAAAAGAAATTAGTTTTATATGAAATTATGATTTATATGAAATTATCAATAGATTTAGCCATACATTTTTAATTGCTTACATTAAACAAACAAACAATTAAATAATTGTGGCTTAATCTGTTGATAATTGTAATATCATCGCATATTTTTAGAACATTTTAATGAATTTTATAACCCTTAGACATTTTTTAATGACATCCCTATATATTAATATAAGCTAAATTGTGTTTGATCAACACAAGAAATGAACTGACCATTAAATGTATGATTTTAAAAGCCATTAATATTTAATAATAGGTATTAATAATCGCTTAAGAAATAATCATTGTCTTTATTTAAAACCATTTAACACAAAATAAATGTACTTAAGACTAAATATATATTTTATACATTCTATGATATTTTGTTGGTTAAACTTTTAATTACTCTGTAAGAACGATGCACTTGAAACTAATAAATCATTGATCATCATAGAGTATTTCCTCACATTTTTCTGTGTACAAGGCGTCTGGTTTTGGTAGCACACATGTCGCGTTCGTCGATAGAAAAATGACCAGAACCCAAGCGACGGGGTCTAGACCGCGTTACGCACACGAATTGTCAACTGGTTAAAGGAAACTGGTTAAGAAAATTGCAGCCTTGATTGCATGTGACCGGCAGCAACACGCACATACATCCGATGGCTGGGAAGACGGGGTTTTAGGCCAAGTAGAGCCTCCAACGGGGCCTTAATTTGGCTTAAATGGCCGGCCAAATTGCATGGCTACCTCAACACTATGCAAATGCAAATGCATTTTCCTCTCTCTGTGTCTGCGTGTAATAATTTTCCAATTTCATGCAATTTAATTTCCGTTGTCAGCGGCAGACCAAGTATTCTTCGTTATTCAGGCTTGAAAATTCACAACGTCGCTAAATTGTCGCTATTTTTTCGGTCGGTCATGGTGCATGGTAATTGCATTTTGTTGTTAATATCTAATTCCATACTATTACCGTTATTTGTTGGACCCGTTGTATAAAGTCAAGGCACTAAGATATGGTTACAAAAAAATAATAAAAATGCTCAAACAGTTTTACATTTATATTTTTTGTTGCAGATAAATAGAACTATAGCAAAAATTTTATATTAGTTTTAAAGTATCAAACTGTTGTATACTTCGCTTAGGATTATTTGGAAGATTTCTATAATTAAATTAATGGAAATTTATGAAAACTTAACAGAAATATATATTTAAATGAGTAATACTTTTATTGTGGATGTGCTATTATTTTATCCAATTAAAAGTCTAGAATATTTCTAGCTTAAATAACCCTTGTAAAAAAAAAAAGAAAACACAAAACCTTCCAACAATGCCGAAAAACACGACCCAAGAAAATGTGGCCAACAAAGTAAAAAAAAGCTACCACTGAACCAAAGTACATCCCATTGAATTCTGCACATCCACATCCACATCCACGTCCACACTCACCCACCATAAAGTGGACATTTCATGGCTCCGCGGCGGCGGCAACAACTTCGTTCTCACCTTGATCCCAATCAACCTTTGGTGACATCGGCAACCTCCTTGCAACATACTCCTCCGATCCGAACATGGTATCCACATAGCGCTGAGTTGCTCGTCGCTTATTTTTATTCGGCCTGTTCCAGCGTTTTGGCCAACTAATTAGCGTGGCTAGAGCACGAGGCTGCGATCCTTTTGGCCCGACTCTGCAACAGCTGCAAAATGTATGCGAACCGAGCGACAAATTTGCAGAAAATTGCTCATGTGGTGCACATTCTAATTCTATTAGCCAAAGCACCGCAAGGCAATTATGAAGGCCAAGTGGATGTTGCTGGTTGGCCAGCTTCTCATAGCTTGATGCCTTTAATTTCCGCACGCACAGCTTGCAAATATTTTAGAGGCGAACGAGGGGGAAAACGGGGGGAACTGGACACTGGCCAGTGCGGTAAGCAACTGTCCGCCTTTGTAATTTACTACCCGAAAGACCCCTCTGGGGTCCCACAATTTACCCCCTCCGACTTTGGCTTACGCTCGTATAAATAAATGAAAAATAAAGATAGCCTTTGCAGCGTGGAGTAAACCACCAAATACCTATTACTCTTATTAACCATACAAAATATGTGACTTATTTTTAGACCCCTAAAAGTATGCCAACGGATTAACATATATTAATCAACCATATACAAACAGTATACAAAACTAATGCTTAACAATTTTAACCGCTAAACTACATACCTTTAATACACAATAAGTATTAAGTTGCAAAGCAAAAAATTTGCATGGTATATAAATTATTTTTTCGACTTGGCTACGACAAAAAATGGAATTTCACTTGCAATCAAAATGTGTGGCAAAATTAATATGAATATATATTTTGGGAAAATTTTAATTAAAATTGTTTATTAAGGCCAGCAACATTGAAAGTTTTATGCACATATTAACTCTCGCATGCAATAGCAAATATGCACATTTTAATTTTGCGGCTCAACTTTGACATCATTTTTTTTTAACTTATTTAATATGAATAGCATAATCAGTTTATAAAACTATTTACATATCCATCATCTCAATCACAAATTCACACAGACTCACATCACATTGTTTGACAATTAACTGAGAGTGGCTAGAATTTCCAGTAGGAATTGGAATGCTCTCTAAACGAATTTTTTATTTATGTTTAAAAAGTAATGCAAAGAAAGTAACATAAGATGAACATACGAGTATGGTTATAAGTACGCTTACAAGTAATAGTAAAGAAAAGATTGTCACCTTCACATTTAAAAAATAATTTAAAAGCAAAATCAAATTTGTCTAAAATAACTAGGCCATTTCTAACTTGAAGCCATTATAAAGATAGATTGAATAAATATACATATATAAAATATAAAATGATAGATAGAATGATAGATACTTAATGCATTATAAATTTAAGATGTAAAAAAAAAAGGCTGTTTACTATAAAAAAGCTTACAACCAAGACTAATAAACCCCTTGAAAGGGCATCAAGTTTACCATTAGTGGTTAACTTTGCGCACAAACTGTCTGTAAGTGACGAGCTCAAGTCGGAGGGCATAGGCCAAACATAGCCTTCGCTGATTATGGAGGAGAAGATGAGTCGCGGAAAGGAGGCAGGGGAAATAACTCGGTACTATCTGAAATGCAGATGATTATGATATTTGCCAACTGGCAGAAACTTTTTTAATAAGTTTGTCAAAAGCAAAGTCTGGCAGGCAGAGTCTTTTTTTGCACAGAAAACTCGTCGTTTTCCGCCTGTTCGTTTGACATTTGGAGCCGTTGAGCAAGTTTGTCCACAGGCGGTCTGTGTCGAACAGAAAACCCATTGACCTTTGACACCTACGCAACACCTACGTGGAGGTTGAAGAGGTTTCCACATAGTTTCCACACTCTCGGTGGTGCTGGGCAAACAAATTTAAGCAATTACTCTCAAAGCAAATAAGCAATCATCATAAATATCATTTTATTTATCTTACGGCAGCCCATAAATTTTAAAACTTCTTGCAATTTATAATGAAATAGTACGAAATGTCTGATATTAAAGTGGCATGAAGTGAGCTTAGATTACAAATCGAGATAACAGCTGTTTATAAATTGTTCTATTTTTAAGTTAAGAATTTATTTATTATTGCATAAGCTAAAATTCGACTAGCGCTCGAAATACTCTCTTTACTTTTCTCTTCCTTCTTTTATTCCCCATTCTCTTTTTCTTTCCATCTCTTAGTCTTAGTTAAGTTATTTTCCTCTCCTTTTCAAGCGGCGTCGGTGGTGTAATGGTCAGCATAGTTGCCTTCCAAGCAGTTGACCCGGGTTCGATTCCCGGCCGACGCAGTGATATTTTTTTTATATTTAAGTTTTTTTACGTTTTTATTTATTACTAAGTTTATAATCAACTGAACGTTTTATTTACGATTGCGTGTGAAATTCGTATCAGAATATTTTACTGTTTAAACTAATTTTGTTTTTCGTTTAGAAACTTTGAAACTATTTGAACATTTTCCACTCCCACGGCTTTTTCATAATTCCCCAATAAATTTATGGAAATTGCTCAAATCATTGACAATCGAAGAAGCTCAACTTTTTGGTCTTCATTTCCGCTGTGATTTGACGTTTTGCATTCTTAATGTGATTGAGCGGCCAAATCAAAAATTGGTCGCAACACAAATTATCCATTAGACGGGACATCAGCGCGGTCATAATGGGCAGTTGGCTATTATCAATTCAAGGCGATTAAACGTTTATCGATTGACACAACATGGCTGGTGGTCCCCCCGCGTTCTATAGCGTATATATATCCCCATTCTCAATCCCAATCGCGATCCCCAGCGCGCTGTCAATGCTGTCAACATAATTAACGGCAAATGTCTGCGTCCGACTGGCAGCCAAAGTCTCAGGGCCATGACAAGAAGTTATGCGACGGATTGTGGGGATGATGACGATTTCCACGATGATGGTTGCTGGCCCATCGCTCCCGTTATAATTTCCCCGCATAATTACACGAAATATGTAAATGAGTGAAGGCGTCGCCAGTACTTGACTTTGGCTTTGGCTTCCTTCGTGGGAGTTCTGCACAGTACAAAAAAGGTTGGATCATTAAGGAATATTTAACAGAAAATTAATGTACATATTTGGCAAACAATGTATAAAATAATATAGATTTAATGCCTTTTGAAAACTCTTTATATTCATATAATAAATATTATTATTTTGTGTTGTGCAGAACTTCAAATAAAGCTTTTTAAAGCTAGTCCTATAGGATATGAGAATATATGGATATGTATTTAAACACTATATCTTAGATTTAAGACCACGAAATTTACTATTTCTTAATATAATTATACATACAACCAAATATAAATACATACAACCTGTTATGTACATTTTTAATTTTTTGATCAAGCAGCATATTTTTTCTATGTGTGACTTTTGTTCTAAGGTTCCCTCGCCTGTATTGTTGATTATTAATATGAAAGGTGATTACGCGCAATTAATGCATCAATGCAATGTTGGTGAATATTGAATATATTGAATACTAATGATGCACACACACACTCCAGATAATTGCGGGCCATAAATTGCAAAGTCAGGGATGCGAGAGATGCCAAAAGGAGCAAGATTCAAGATTCAAGATTCAATGACTCGGGCTCGAGGGCAGCAAACTCCAACCACTCGTTCGCATAGTGGGGCCACTAGTCCCGTCTAGTCGATGTCATTGGCTGCAGACATTCTCCAGACAGACATCCCGCCCTGTGGCCATATCTCATTGTCATAACGGACAGTGCTGACAGTAAATAATCCATCAATAATTGCATCCTCCAGTTGGCCAAGTTGGCTGCCTCTCTGGTTCGAGTTTTTCCAGTTGGCCTGGCTGGAATGGCCCTCGGCGATTTCCACTCTCGGCCATGGCCAATGCTTTATGTCAATTGTGCTGACATTAATCATGGCAGTTTTGATTGCTCGATGTCGCGTTCTGCTTAAAATTGCCCACCCAAGGGTTTGACAACTAGAAAAATCTGCCACAAACTCTCTTTGGGTGTCCGCTGGAACTGGTTTCCTAGTTGGGGGATCTCATCTTGATTAAAAGTAGTTGTCTATTCGTTTTGACTTGATTAGAAACTGCGTGGAATGTTGCTTTTATTAATCCAGTTCAGTAACTGTCGGTGGAGGATTTGCAGTTCTATAACTTTTTTATGATTAAAGCTCAGGAAAAATACTCTTAGGTTACTTAGTGTAACACTTGTAAAAATATTTTTATTTTTAGTAAACACAAGTAATTCGCTAATTAACTTAACTTGCTTTCGTTCAATATGTTTCCAAAGTAATAAAAATAAATACAATTTAACAAATTTATACATCTTTTACATAATATATCTAATTTTCCATGTAAAACTGTGAAAAAATTGGAGTGATAATAAAATATACAATCGTTAAATATTATATATAAACAAGAAAGGAAAGCTAACTTCGGGCGGAGCCGAAGTTGATATACCCTTGCAGAATACTCTATAATTATATTCTCCAAAATTATTCCTATGATGCATTCTTAATACTCATAAAAAATCCAAACTTCCTAACTTTAAAAACACCAAAGTTATGGCATTTCCAATCGTTCAGTTATATGGCAGCTATAGGATATAGTCGGCCGATCCTTATGAAATTTGGTAGGTCGGATTGATTGGCCAAATATAAAACCCATAGAAAATCCCAACTTCCTAACTTTACAAAAACGAAAGTTATGGCATTTCCGATCAATCAGTTATATGGCAGCTATAGGATATAGTTGGCCGATCCCGGCCGTTCCGACTTATATACTGCGTGCAAAGGAAAGAAGGGTGTGTGCAAAGTTTCAATTCGATAGCTTTAAAACTGAGAGACTAGTTTGCGTAGAAACAGACAGACGGACAGACGGACAGACAGACAGACGGACATGGCTATATCAACTCAGGAGGTGATCCTGATCAAGAATATATATACTTTATAGGGTCGGAGATGCCTCCTTCACTGCGTTGCACACTTTTGACCAAAATTATAAAAAGTATTTTTTTAAGAACTAAGTATTTACAGTAATTGTGAATTTGGGAAAACTCCTAACTGTACACCTGTTGGCACATATAACTTAGCCCCAAGTTCTTCGACTGGATTGAGATATTCCCACAGAGACAGTCGCTGAAGTGGTTCGTTTATATTTGTTTATGTTAAATATTGGAGTGCATGTGGAAGCCACTAAAAGAGAAGAGTTGAGCGCCACTTCAAGCCATTTTCAGGTCAACTAATGGTGGCATTTCGGCGAAAGGCAAAGGTAACAGGTAAATGGCAAGAGGTAACAGGTAACAGAGGAGCAGAACATGCATCAGTGGCAACAACAACAGCAATAATGTGAAGAACTTTTTACTGGAAAAGTGGATTTTCTTTTGCGCCATTTTGCGGCATTTTACGTTTCTTTGGCTCGGTTTGCTGTTGCTTCTCTGCCACTGCCTCTCCTTTAGCCTTCCTCTTCTGCTCCTCGTGGCAGTTTGTTTGTTTGTTTGCCTTTGGCTTTGGCGAGTTATTTACGTTTTGCTTCACACAGCAACTTAACCCATGCCACCCCACCGCCAAACCGCTCGGCACAAAGTGGTGCTCGTGGCTGCGTCCAGGCGCAAAAGTGTTTGTAGCCGCCAGCAAGCTTATTTAGCCGCTCAAGAGCCTCTGCAGACGGTTGGTTCTTGTGGTGGTTCTTGGGGCGGTTCTCAGGGGGGTACGGCGGGGGAGGGGGCACGGCGGGGAATCTGGGTCAGGGTTCAGACTCAAAGATTGTACCTGACATAGAAATGTTGCGCCGGGGGTTAAGTAAAGGAAGCGAAGGAAGCGAAGGAAGTGAAAGGATGTGGCGCTGTCAATCTGCTAATTTTTGAAAGTAGTTTGCGGTTACTGAAACCAAATCAAAGGTGCACCAAAGAAATGAAATGGGTGAATAAAATTGGTTACCTAATGCCAAGCATAAGGCATCTGTTAAAGCCTAGTATCCAGATCGACAAAGGAGTATGCTAGCGTAAAAACTTTAATTTTTCCAGTGTGACCAAAAATTTCGAGAGTTCATCGGATTTAAGCATGCTACGGTCGTACTGTCAATCAGCTATGCCCTTTAAATTAGCAAATAATTATCAGAAAATTAAAACAAAACAACTGTTAAATTTAAATTGTATTGTTTTTTTAATTTCTTTGTACAGCGGCATACTTGTCTTGCCAAGGTATTTGATAATTTTTTTTTAAGGCTCTTTCCCGCAAATACGATATTTGAATCTTAACTGCTTGTCAACAAGCCCAGCTGACTGACAGTACGACCGTAGCACGCATAATTCTGATGAACTCTCGAAATGTTGGTCACACTGGAAAGATTAAAGTTTTTACGCTAGCGTACTTGTTTGTCGATCTGAGTACTAGGCTTTAGTTTCAAAGATATCGAATTGAAACTTTGTACACTCCCTTCGTTCCTTTGCACGCAGTATATATGTAAGTCGGAACGGCCGTGATCGGCCGACTATATCCTATAGCCACCATATAACTGATTCGAAAGTTAGAAAGTTGGGATTTTCTATGGGTTTTATTTTTGGCCAATCAATCCGACCTACCACATTTCATAAGGATCGGCCGACTATATCCTATAGCTGCCATATAACTGAACGATTGGAAATGCCATAACTTTGGTGTTTTTAAAGTTAGGAAGTTGGGATTTGTTATGGGTTTTATTTATGGCCAACCGATTCGACTTGCCAAGTTTCATAAGAATCAGCTGACTATATCCTATAACTGGTATACTACTGATCGATCGGAAATGCCATAGCTTTGGTGTTTCTTAAGTTAGAAAGATGGGACTGGCTATATCGTATAGCTGCATATACCTGAACGATCAGAAACGCGATAACCTTGGTGTGTCCTTCAGAGTTCTGGTTATCAGCCGCCGCAGATATCGATAACCAATACAACGGTGCGGTAATACACTCATACCAAAATTAACCCTAAAAATAAGAAATTCGCCATATTTTTGACTTTACAGGCATCGCACCTTAAATTTTAGGATAAATTTTTCTAAATTTAAGGGCGTTCCTTTCTAAAATCTAAGGCAAAGGGCGCTAAAAACAAGAAAAACTTTTCCAAAAAATAGAAAAATATTTCTTAAAAATACATCATTCATGATGTAATTTTTCATTCAGGATTTATGGACTTATGTATATTTATGTATGTGTATTACATATGTATATGACTTAAAGCACTTCGCTTTTCATTTGTAAAAGTCACAAAGTTTGTATTAGTATTGCACTAATGAATTGCCCATATCTATTTCAACTGTAATTCTGTGGGGAAGAGAGAGGAAATTTGTGTACACCTATGATATTTATTTCAGTTTTTACAAGTAAACTCCGATAAGTATCTTTATACCCTTGCAGAGGGTATTATAATTTTGGTCAAAAGTGTGCAACGCAGTGAAGGAGACATCTCCGACCCTATAAAGTATATATATTCTTGATCAGGATCGCCTCCTGAGTTGATATAGTCATGTCCGTCTGTCCGTCTGTCTCTTTCTACGCGAACTAGTCTCTCAGTTTTAAAGATATCGAATTGAAGCTTTGCACACACCCTTCTTTTCTTTGCACGCAGTATATAAGTCGGAACGGCCGGGATCGGCCGACTATATCCTATAGCTGCAATATAACTGATTGATCGGAAATGCCATAACTTTGGTGTTTGTTAAGTTAGGAAGTTGGGATTTCCTATGGGTTTTATATTTGGCCAATCAATCTGACCTACCAAATTTCATAAGGATCGGCCGACTATATCCTATAGCTGCCATATAACTGATTGATCGGAAATGCCATAACTTTGGTGTTTGTAAAGTTGGGAAGTTGGGATTTTCTATGGGTTTTATATTTGGTCAATCAATCTGACCTACCAAATTTCATAAGGATCGGCCGTCTATATCCTATAGCTGCCATATAACTGATTAATCGGAAATGCCATAACTTTGGTGTTTGTTAAGTTAGGAAGTTGGGATTTTGTATGAGTGTTAAGAATGCATCATATGATTAATTTTGGAGAATATAATTTACAGAATATTCTGCAAGGGTATTTCAACTTCGGCTCCGCCCGAAGTTAGCTTTCCTTTCTTGTTAGGGTTAATTTTGGTATGAATGTGGCCCAGTATGCAATGGTGTGGATGCCACCTTATCTCGAAAGCGCCCTTCATGCGAAATTCTTTTTGCCTTTCAGTTCCGCGAGAATCGTCGTTCGAATCAAAAGTGCGCCACGCCACAAAAAAGGCAACTGCGGACGGGAAAGCGAGATAAAGATTGTAAGCTCCAACACACGGAAACCGAAGCGATAATGGGCAGCCAGCAAAGCCAGCTCAGCGAGGTCATGGAGACGGTCACCAATCCAGCTGACGAAGTGCTGACCTCCACTGCCGTGCCCAAACCTTTAAAGTCCAGCCTGACCAATAGTAAGCTAGGGCCCGCCTGGGTCTACATCTTTAACCACGAGCGTTTTGATAACAATAACGAGTTCCGCATGGGCAGTGCCCAGGATGTGAATGCCCTGCGCGCCGCATTCGAGCAACTCAAGTGCAAGGTGGAGGTCATCACAGACGCCACTCTGGCCACCGTCAAGCAGACGGTCAAGATGCGTAAGTAGAGCCAAATTTGTTTATAGTTCCGTATTGAACTCCCCATCTCTTACAGTTGAAGCCAAGGACTTTGAGGATAGGAGCGCTCTGGTCCTGGTGGTGCTCAGTCATGGATCGCGCAACGATAGACTGGCGGCGAAGGATTACGACTACTCCCTGGACGACGACGTGCTCTTCCCAATCCTGCGCAACCGGACGCTCAAGGACAAGCCCAAGCTGCTTTTCGTGCAGGCCTGCAAGGGCGCCAACAATCTGGGTGGTTTCATGACAGATGCCGTCCAGCTCAACGGGTCCCCCAACGAGATTCTCAAGTGCTACAGCACCTACGAGGGATGTGTCTCCTATCGCACGGAGGACGGTACTCCATTTATTCAGACGCTGTGTGAGGTTCTCAATCGGAAGGGCAAGACTTCAGACATCGACACCATCATGACGGACGTGCGGCGCGTGGTGAAAGCGCTAATCAAGTGAGTTATCCAAATGTACAACGTTGGTTATCCAAATATACATAATTACATGTGATCAGTCATAGTATTTTTTAATACAACTTTTCCTCAATCTGAAACATGGACCAAAAAGTCAAGATGTTTAAGAATAAAACAACAATAATAATAATACTTTAATTGTTTCCGGGGGGCGCTGTCATCACTGACGATAACATTGATAATTCTATAGAATATATAATATATATAATCAATATAAATCAATATATATAATATATTAGAATCAACATCGATTTCTGATAAGTATACTTACGGTTATTTTTATACCCTTGCAGAGGGTATTATAATTTCAGTCAATAGTTTGCAACGCAGAGAAGGAGATATTTCCGACCCTATAAAGTATATAAGTTAAAAGGTTGATTATAATTTTATATTAAAAAAAATCATCTTTTCTTTATTGAGTTGGATTAAGAACTAACTTTAATTAAGCTAAACAATTATTCATTATGACTACGCGTTGTTCCATCGCTGCCACCGTCTCTGCCGCAGCTGCTGTTTCTGCTAACGTTCTTTATTATTATTGGTTGCTGCTATTCTTCGCTGTCGCTGTTGGCCAATTTTAATTGTCATTGGCCAATGCATTAAAGTTATAGTTTTTGTTGTATGCACTTGGCCAAGTTCGATCAACTTTGGAAATTGGCTATTCTGCATTCCCACGATCGCTGACCGAAAGGTGCAAGCTCAGCGCACGTGGCTTAGTTCGTGTGAACTTTATTTGGGGCATTTGTTGTGCAATCAATGCTTACTCTTACTTATGTCTGGGTCTTTATATAATTTTAGGTGTTAACTTATATATTCTTGATCAGCATCACAAGAAGAGTCGATCTAAGCATGTCCGTCTGTCCGTCTACGCAATCTATCCCCTCAGTTTTAAATCTATCTGCTTGAAACTTTCTTTCTATTGCACGTAGTATATAAGTCGAAACGAATCGGATCAGGCGACTATATCATATAGCTCCCAATGGAAAAATCGGAAAACAATTCAAACAATTATAAATTAATTGTTTTTAATTTTTTTTGTTGTCTTTTGAAATTTGGTAGTATTTAAATATTATGGGATTATGGTTTTAATTAAATTAAAATCGAATAACAAAATCATATAGCTGCCGCAGAAATCGACATAGCTTTATTGTTTTTAGTAATATAGGCATAGAAATCAAAATGTAGTCGATTTGTAATAACTGCAAGGGTATTTAAACTTTGGCTTGCCGAAGTTTGCTTCCTTTCTTGTTATAAATTTTATAATAATTACATGAAATAAAGAAATAAAAACATCTAAGCCATTTAGCAATTGCTAAAATGTAATAACTAATTTATAATTACTAAAAGTACACACAATATCATACATTTTTTTATATATTTTGCGAGCTTTGAAACTATTGCCGTTAGTTATAAATACATCCAACACACACTTCAATCCACAACTCCTGGTCGCATTTAGCCAAATCCCACAATTCCACAATTCGCAAATGCCAAATTGCAGTTCGAACAGCGAACAATATTCAGTGACAACCGAACTACAACACCAGCAATCAAATCAGCCAATCAACTGTCGATTACTTAAGCCATTTTCAATCAACACGGCCAAAACCCAAACTGGCTAGCACACACACACATATTTAGATGCAGATACCAACACAAATACAGATGCACAGCCACCAAATTACAAATCTCAAACGCACAATAAACGCAATTACAAGCGTGGGAGAGAGAGAGAGAAAGGGGGAGAGGGAGTGAATGGGACGGAGAGAAGGCGGACCGCAGGGCAAAATACGGGGGCGAAAAGGAAATCGAAAGGCCGGGCGCCAAGGATTTATGCAATTTCGGCCCAACAACTAACCATTTGCTGGGCTCCATCAATCAATCAGCAGTCAATACATATGGCCAACATGATTGAAGTCAATTGTGAGAAAAACAGCATTTTTGATAAGTGGACAGGGGGGAGGGTTAATGCCATTGGGAGCAATATAACCGTGGGCCCAAGTCCAATCAGCATTATCATAAAATCAGCAAAACGATGAAGAACTTATGCCAAAAAATTAATGAATAGCTTAAATTTTATGAAAAAAAAATTTAATACTTACTTGTTTTATAAAATCTTTAATAATACTGTTTACTAATTTATACTGTTTTACTTATTTGTTTTAAAAATATTTGTTTTAACTAAGACTAAGTAAAATAAATATATACATATAAATAAATAAATAAAAAAATAGATTTAATGATTCTTAAAAGACCCATATTTTTCATATATTTTTATCTTTTCTTTAACTATAAATAAATATTTAAAGATAAATAAATAAATATATGCTTGAAAAATAATAAATATCTTATTAAATGAGGAATAAAAATATTTAAAATATTTAAACTGTTACGTGTAACCTACCAAATTTTCACATTTGTTGATTCTTTTCCCACTTCCAAAAAGCATTGTGCTGAAATATTATTCCAGATTTTAGCCATTTAGTCGTGAGTGGGTGGCAGTTTTGACAGCCCTTACCAATTGGCAGTCGTTTTCTCCTCGTCTCACAGACGATTGAGATGGAAAAGTTTTGTTTTCATCAGATATTTACGCACACATTCCCATCACCACACATACGCAATCAAGCAAACAAACGAACACCCATAAATTTATATAGACAAAGTTCGATGCATAACAAATATTGTATCTTATGAGTTTGTCTGGCAGATATCTTGCTTGTTGACAATGCATGAATAGGATAAATACTTGCAAATTGTTTGTAGTAAATAAATCATAAACGTATCTGAGCTATTCAGGCCTGTAATGTATTTGCGGAGGTGTAAATTCCATGTTTTACTAATTTTATGGTTTGCTTTCGGTAAACATATTTTGTGGTCCTCGAATTTTATAAGTTGTGTATGGCTTTGATGAACTGAAATAAATTTAAATGTATGCAGTCTACAGAACATTTTACTACTTTTAAAATATTTTAAATTACAAAAGTAATTAAAACTTGTGTTTGGCGTTTTATAATGTCCATCTGGTGATAGTCTACACTTTTAGGCCTGTTTTTAAACGTTATCTCAAAAATAGGTTTGCAATTTAAAAGCTTAATTTAATGGTAAGTCGCTACGAAATTTACAAAAGTGCTATGATTAATGCCTATTCAGCAGAGTCGCCAGATTTCTAATCGTCCCCATTGTCGATGGTGGCCGCTTTCAGTCATGAATAAGTTCTACCCGGAGTATGTTTGCGCAAAGTGTTTGCCTTCGACTGCTGATCCTCCTCCTGCTACTGAAATCCGCCTGCACCGTCCAGGAAAAATCCCGCAGATACTTCTGGAGCACAAAGTGGCGAGAAGGAGCGTCGAAGGTGTTCGCCACCAAGAAGACACAGATACAGCCGCTGTTGATCAGTACGTGGAACTACACGGATGCCAATCTGCAGGCATGGAGTGTCCTGCAGCAGGGACCTCGAAGGACTCGGCAGGCGGTCATTCAAGGATGCATGGCCTGCCAGCACCCGCGATGTGGCCACCTTTTGGCCGGCGGATCTGCTCCAAACTCCGAAGGCGATCTCACCCTGGAGGCAGCCATCATGGATGGCGCCAGTTTGGGTTACGGCGCAGTGGCCGGAATGAAGGGCGTTCGAAATGCCATCCTTGTGGCAGATGCAGTTCTGCGGCACACCAAACATTCCCTGCTGGTGGGAAAGAGTGCAGCAAGATTTGCCCGTTCCATGGGCTACAAGGAGGATTACCCGGCGAGTGTGCGCACCGAGGAGGTCCTGAAGAAATGGCAATTGACAGGCTGCCAGCCGAACTTCTGGCGCGATGTTCACCCTCCTCCGCTGGACAACTGCGGTCCCTACTCCCCCCTGCCCCGGCATCTGCTCCAGCAGCCGCTGCACCAGGAATATCCCATCGTCCAGGGTCACCACGATCAGCTGGCCTTCCTGGCCCTGGATGCGGAGGGCAAGTTCCATGTGGCCAGCCACTCGAGTGGTGCGCGATTTCGAATTCCCGGTCGAGTGGGTGACGCGGCGGTGCCGGGTGCCGGGATCTATGCGGACAACGAGGTGGGTGGTGCGGTGGCCAGTGGGGATGGCGATGTCCTGATGCGCCACCTGCCCGCCTTCCTCGCCGTCGAAGCCCTGCGGGGGGGAGGAACGCCGGAGAAGGCCGCCGAGGGGGTGGTGCAGCGCCTGCTGAAACACAACACCGAGTTCAATGGGGGCGTGGTGGTGGTCAATCGAAGGGGCATCTACGCTGCCGCCTGTGCCGGAATGGATGAGTTCCATTTCGTGGTCAGCGGGGGAAAGGGATATCTCAGCATGGCGCGGGTGGAGAGGATCAAGTGCGTGGATCGGGATGAAGTCGTGGATGGGGGGCCCAAGGGATTATATCATGCAGCTCCCGAAAAACTGGTAATGCCAACGGCAAAGGGAAACATCATATAGATAGGTACAAGAGGTAGAGGGTCTTAAGGGTCTTAAAAGCGGGTTTTAAGTACGTCCATATTAAGAATGAAGTAATGGGGTAAGAAATATAAGAACAGTACAAAATGCTTATAAGTTCTTACAATAAGGACTTAACCAGCGAAGATGTATTGAAGTCACTTTGTGATAGCGGAAGATGGAATTACGTCCGTACCCTTGCTTAAATGTATTTCGTCTTTTTGAACGTGATCAGAAAAGTGAAAAAATATAACAAAAATTCAACAAAAGGAGGAAAGAAAGAAAAATCAGTTGGATAAAAAAAAATATTATATAAAATTTAGTATCTATAAGTTTAGCAAGTCCAGCCACACAACAAGAACTATAAAACAAGATTATTGTATTACCTTATTTTATTATTTTTTTATACTTAGCTATAATTTATCAACACCTGTTGACCCGCTTTAACTTTCTTGTTACATTTTTGTTTATTTTAATATTTTTATTTTGATCACTCTTATTTTGTTTTGTATCATTTCCTTTCTTTATTTACCAGGGCTAAAAACTTTTTACTCGCCACGACTAAGCTCCCAATTTTGGTGTAACGATTTCAGTTTTCCCGCTTTCCTACATTTTTATTTTCCTTCACGCATTTTTATCCCAAATTCATCTGTTTAGCATATTTCTTTGTTATGTTTGTATTATTTTCGTTTCCTTTTCCATTTCGGGGCTTTCCCGCCCTCTCTGTTGTCGGATTGTGTAACGTAATCCCCTCGTGTTGGTTGTAAGGGAAAATCTGTTGTAAATGTATGCAAATAAGTACAGATGTGCTTTAACTTGCGTGGCCAACAAAGTTTGACCTCCAGCATTAAAGTCAGCACGGCAAAATTGTTAGGTATAGTTGTAATTACTATGTAATGCATCAGTATTATTATGTTTAATTCGTTGATTTAATATAAACTAAGGAAGTCAATGTCAAATGACCATTAAAAGCACAAATGTCTTACTCGTCCTATCTTTTGAACACTCAGATTAAAAGTCAGTGTGTCATAAAATTGATTGCCATAACTCACAGCGATCGAAACCGATAAGTTCCATAGCCGGAGGGCAAATAAATTATTAAATGACCGACGATGGGCTATTGAAAAACTTTTCGTAGGCTTAAAAATTCACATACTTGATAAGAAATCACCAAAAAATATTAATAAATACTAATCAAAACTAATGCTAATAAATAATTGTTAATTACAAAAATATATTGATGCGCATGAATCACAGCAAAATAACCAAAAAAATTAGTTTACATTTTACTCATTTGTCAGGAGTAAGCCAGATAAGATTCTTAAATGGCCAAGCAAACAAAACGAACATGCCGTGATATAAGTCCAGCAATAATTACTAATCTATAGGGAAACATCTTGAAATTGCTTGGCACAACAAGTACTGCATTGTAATATCGTTATCATTCTGTTGACTGATTAATGTGAATTTTCTCAAGTGTCGCAAAACAATTGCGGTCTTTTTCGATTTTTTTCAAATTAGTTGCAGCTTAGTTTCAGTTCTAATCGGTCGCTCAAAGGTGTTGGATGTTTCGAAACATGTTGCAATCGGACTTGTTTTTTGTTTCGCTAGCTATATTGCTGGCATCTCACGAAATTTCGGGAGAAATTACTGCCGAAGTGCAGAATGCAGTTAATCTGCCCAAATGTTACAGCTGCGAAGGCATTAATTGCTTAAGGACAACCCGCCTGAATGCCACCGTTAGTTGTTCTGACAAATTGGATATCTGCGTTACCATTTATGAGGACTGTAAGTTTATGGCAAAACATTTTTGTAATAATAATATTAAAACAACGCCTTTTCAGTTGCTGTCAGTGAGCGGGGCTGTTTCTCTGAGATTTCTTTAGCTGGTCAAGCAAAATGCGCGGCCAAGGACGATCAATGTCAAAAGTGCAGTGGTCAGTTGTGCAATAACCAAGGACGTCGGGACTTCAAGTGCATTCAATGCATTGGATCTGACGTATGTAAAAACAAATTTTTAAGGATTAAACATTTTACACAGGTCTACTTGTGTTTTTAAAAAATTATTCCTACCATATATTTAGAAATCACAATATAAATAAAATTAGCTTAGAAAAATTATTGTAATTTTTCAAAAGGACATATACAAAAATTACCATTTTTTAAGCTATACTTAAATTTGTGATATTTTTCCCTTTCCCAGTCAGAATCCTGCAACAAGGGTGCCACCGCCTCCCTAACCGCCTCCCAATGTGGCCTTCCCACCTCCGCCAACTCCTATTGCTATGTCAAGGTCGTTGGCAATAAGAAAGATCAACTGCAAAGGGGTTGTGCTCTCTCTGTGAAGGAACAAAAATCCTGTCTTGAGGACTCGGAGTGCTCCCTCTGTCTGCCTGATAACTCCAGTGATGCAGTGGCCTGCAATAACTTCGATTTGGATTTGAGCGATAAGTCGGGAGCCGGTCAAGGTCAAAAGTTCATGAGCTTGGGCGTGGCTTTCTTCGCCCTGCTCTTGCTTAAATTTCTAAATTAATGTTTTAATAAATAAACACAAATACCTTCAGGTATTACCTACCCACCAAATGTTTTGATTTCTTTCTTATCGACTTTTTTGACTTTTCAAATTTGTTTCCATCAATTAACTAGCATGTGATTCTTGGAACAATACCACAGTTCAATCACAGGGGAATTCTTTCAGCGACAGTTTATTTTAGAGGGCACTTCAAATGCGTTTCAGTATATAGTGGTGATAGAAAAAATAAATACACTTAAGAAAATAAACTAAAATTAACTATTTTTTCACTAGTGGTGGTAGAAAAAATAAATACACTTAAGAAAATAAACTAAAATAAACTATTTTCTTATAAATAAACTAAAATAAACTATTTTCTTAAGTGTATTTATTTTTTCTACCACCACTATATACTGCAACGCTTAAATATGTCTTAAGGAAATTAACACTTTTATCTCACTCTTAATCCTCTGATATCTACGAGGAATTATAATATGTATTATTTGATGTTTGTATTAAACATATTTTTGGTACTACAAGGGTAAGAAAATTATTATTAGCGTAGATCAGGAATTGCAGCATTTAATTTTATTTTAATCACATGTATAACGACGATGTATAACAGGTATAATCGTACATCTGATTTTTAATTTGTATAACAATAAAATTTGTATTTATTATAAAATTTTACAGGCTTATAAAATCTGAATGGAGTTTGTTGAAGTGAAAACCGTAACGGAATGATCAAAAGTGGGCTATTCATTATTTTGCGCAATTTTCATTTGATAATTTTCACTATCTTAACTTCCTTCTAAACTTTGATCATCGAGGGGATGAGTAATTTATTTGTTAATCGTTGTACATATTCGACTGTCCTTTGCTGTCGGTTCTTCATAGAACACTCTCAAGTGTTTGGCCATTTCCACGGACAAACGCACACACAATCACCCGTACTGACAGAAACCGCTCTTGAGGACCCTTCAGTGGAGCATTTGAAGTGGTCAGTGGTATAAAAGCCGATCGCATTGGCCAATTGCCCGACAGTTGAAGACCCAAAATGAAGGCCCAAACAATTGCGAGTGTGCTGAGTGCGGTGGTGCTGGTGGTTCTGGTGGGTCAAGCGGTTGGGAACACGGTGACCACATGCCACAGTTGCGAAGGTGCTAATTGCCAAAGGGTTCAACTGAGTAAAACGCAGTCCTGTGTGGATTCCTTGGACTATTGTGTGACCATCTACGATGAAGGTAGGTTGGCTGGGTTAACTTATTCAATCAATGTCTAAATATTTAATGAAATATTCCAGCCAAGGTCCTGTTCAAAGGTTGCTCCCTGGAAATTCCATTTGAGTTGCGTTCGAAGTGCGATGATAATCGCTCTTGCTACAAGTGCAACACCAAGGAGTGCAATAATGTGGGATCGGCCAAATATGCCTGCATTCAGTGTGATTCCAGCAAGGTAAGTGTATCCACTGTTTCCTTAAAGCTTATCATATATAATAGTAAATTTGTAACCCCTCATTAGGACTCCAATTGCGCTTCGAATGCCGCTGTCTTGGAAGCATCCCGCTGCACTGCACCCACTGCTGCAAACTCGTATTGCTATGTGAAATCTTCAGGTGGATCCATTACCAGGGGCTGCTCCACCACCGAAACCGATCAGCAGAGCTGTTTGAACGACGCCAACTGCCTGTTGTGCTCATCTGGTGATATTAGGAACTGCAATGCCGCAAACATCGTTGAGGACAGTTCTAATGTTGGAAACCGCTTCATCCGTTTCCTGAAGTAACTTAAACAATGTATCTGATATCAAAATAAAATTATTAAAATAAAAAACATATGAATCTTATGTACTTATACTTATACTGAATACTTTATTCATGTAAAAAATGACCTACATATTGTCCAAAAAAATTTACTAATGAATTCAGTGACTCAATAGTATTAGGATCCTTATAATATAGGTAATATAGGTAATATTATAACGATTTTAATACTAGGATTTAAAGTAGTCCTTTAAAAATGGTATACACCCTATTTATATTTAGAAATTACACGATAACTTAAATCATGCAGATTCCATCGGTATATTGTTTTTTTTTCTTTTACAAGAAAAATTTTAAAAACCATTAGGAAAATGTTATATTACTTTTATGTAGTCTTATAACATTTTTAAAATTATAATTAGAAAGATATAGATATCAAGATGATATTACTAAAAAAGTGATATATAATATAAAAAGTTTTTTTTTATATTTTACATCGAAATCGATGCCTTATGTTAGACTTTGGGGAATTACTCAATTTTTTAATGACACCGATGTTGATTAATAACAAAAACCTTCAACAAGACTCATTCAAAATTATCTAGAAGACATTTGATCTATATTTTTGTCTAATCTAGGCAGATAACCGATTTATAGAAAAAAATTCCATTAACGTTGTTAACTTGTTTGTTTACTTGTGACTAAGGAACTACTTTATTAACTGCCCCACAAGAACTCCGGTACTTGAGTGCATTTGGGCTTAAGGAATCCCACAAAAACAACAGAATTGTTTATGCAATTTGTGAAGAGAGGAGGAAAATCACTTAACGTGTTTGCTTACATACTTCAGATAGGTTAACTATTAAGAAATATCTGAAATATACTCTTGAGCGAACAGAATTTATATAAAGCGATGGTTAACGACTGGAAGCCTTTCAATGCTAAATGTTCCTTCTGCAATGTCAAACTTAAATCTGTATCAATTACTGTTCGCCCTGCTGCTTTTGGGTAGCAGTTATGTGCTGGCATCGGAAAAATGCATTTATTGTCGGGGTATTAATTGCCAGAGAAGTAGTTATGTGGCGGAGGAACAATGCTCGGATCGAATGGATGCTTGCGTGAGTGTTTTTCACGAAGGAATTATTGAGGCTCAAGGATGTCTGGACAGTCTAGAGGATGATTGGAGAGAAAAGTGTCAGGATAAAAATAAAGGACGTGGAGTTGACTGTGAGATCTGTGTTTCCGAAAAGTGTAACACTGTGGCGTCCAAAAGAGCAAGCTGTCTTCAGTGTAATAATACAGAGGTAATTATTAAAAACAAAAATATTTTACCCTTTTAATATATTGTCTCTTTAAATAAATATTTTTTCTTTAAGGACGCACAGTGCATGGAAACTCCAGAACTTTTGAAGGCTGTACAATGTCCCATTGCAAGATCAGGCAGAAGTTTTTGCTATGCCAGTTTGGAAGGAGATAGTTTGGAAAGAGGATGTTCTTTGAGCCTTACAGATCAAGTCAATTGCCTGGCCAATCCGAACTGCCACTTGTGTGATCCTTTGGAACAACCCCACTGCAATGACCAAGCTGTTAAAGCAGATGATTCCTCAACCTCTGAATCTCCAACAGAATCAACAAGTTCATCAACGGAGTCAACACCAAGCTCAACAATAACAACTGATTCAACAACAGATTCAACAACACTTTCAACAACAAGTTCAACAACAAGTTCATCAACTAGTTCTTCAAGCAGTTCATCAACAAGCTCACCAGAAACCACAGAGTCTTCAACTACTGAAGAGATTCCAACCACAACAAACAAACCCAATTCGGCTTTCGGTCTGCACGTTTCATTCTTCCTGATTTTTGTCCAATTGGCCCTTTGTATTGCCAACTAACTTAAATGACTTTCATCTTTAATTCCCACGACCTTTCCAAAACACAATCTATGTACGTCTAAAATAAAACCAATTTTTATGATATTACCATAAACTGCTTGTCGCCATTAATTGCAATCTTCTGGATTTTATGGCTATAAAAAACTCAAGGCTGAGCATGTTATGTCAGCGATTAGAATCAGATAAGCTACAAGTAAAATCCACCACAATATAAATCCTATTTATATAATTTAAAAGTAATAATAAGGCAATCATAGAGCTAGATCTACTATGATTTCACAATTTACTATTGTTTTTATAGATAATACAGCAATGATTGGGAAATTATTTAAAAAAATCGATTCGAAATCAAGTTTGATTTCCTGATTTATTGATGCTGCCAAGGTAAAACGAGATTATTAACTAATTGGGTTATTCCATTTTTAAAGATTAGTAGGCATTTCAGCCAAAAAAAAGAACAAATTGTAGATTTAAATTGACAATTTTCATATTTTTTCATTTGTATTCCTTAAAACCATTGATTCATCTATGCTATTGGACGAACGAGGTTTCGCTATGAATCATTAAAAGAATTTATTTTTTTAGTACCAGTTATTTAAAATCGATTTCCTGACATTATTAATTAGCTTGCTCAACGTCCAGCCAGGAACAATAAAATTAAAGATTAAGTTCTTACGAAAAGTCATTTACTCCTATCTGGGGTTTTCCAAAAAAAACTATATGATTTACAATCGCGATACAATAAGGCGCCATCTATGTGACAAGTTTAACTATCGAATAACTGAATTGGGTATCGATTTTAGAAGCTTAAAGCCTTTTTTCCTTCACAGATAGTTGAGTGCAATAGAGTGCAGTGATAAGAAGAAACTACGAAAAACTGAATGTTATTGCCAATATTTAAGTTGAGCTAGAAAAGCGAATCGATGGCCTCCATTTGGCCGCTTTTTATGAAATCCTCTAATCAGCCAACATATATTTCGGCTGTCCATTGGCATGGAACCTTATTCGCCTGATTATGGTCGGCTTATCTGGATCGTTTTTGTTGCTTTTTATGTTAATTCCCCTCAATCGGTTATAAATAACGAAGCTTTATCGGCCATATAGCTATGGCAACAGCGCCTACAATATAATCGCTTTGGGCCCCTAATATAGAGCAATAATCAAACAGCCCCGATAGGACCCATCGATCGATCCGATAGCTCGAGCATGTCGCGACACCAGTAGAAAATCTATAAAAGGCTTCAATTCAGCCAGCTAAAACTTAGTTGCCCGAATCCATTTTTCTGGCTAATACGGAAATACGCGAGTCGTCGACCTGAAGTGGCCCTCAAACGATCATGAAATCAACGGCAGCGGGAGTAGCCTTGCTACTTCTTGTGCTAAATCACTCAAGTGGTAGGTGTTTGTTTAAGCCAAAGGATAAAGGACAATGCAAAGTGAAAGTGATCGTGATAATTCAAGTGCCAACTAAAACCGGATTAAAAAAAAACTTAACAAAGTTACAAAAATAAAACTATATAAAATAAAGCAAAAAATCTTACCAAACCAAAAAATTTAAGCAAAATTTTATATAAATTCAACAATACAAAATAATATTTTTTAAATCTTAAAGAAGGAAAAAACGCTTAAAATGTTTGTCTTGTTACGTAATTAAAATAAATGAAAAGTGGCCTTAGATCTCTGGATCTTTTAAAACAAAAACTATATGAACAATCTAGAAATGAAAACGAAATCGTAATTTACTTTGGAAAATCCAATGCACAATTAAGAACACAAAAATTAATAAAAAGAAGATTAACCTATCTAATCTATCGAAAATGTCTGCTCGTGTTATTCCCCATCGGACATTGAATTGGGAGTGCATGTCCGTCAATCGCGCCGACTTTATGACTCATCTTTATGGGCTATATTACACCTTTATCTATTATCAATAAAAAAAAACACTTCATGATGAGACATAAAGGTGTAACTAATTTTTTTTCTGAAAGGCTAGTCATCTGGTTTTTTCGAAGTACATATATAAATCATAATCATAGTGGTTTAACGTTTGATAATCTAATTGCGAAACACTTGCAATCGGAATTTTCGAGTGGTTCAGAAATCCAAATTTCTTGATTTATATGGATTATGTCAAGGGAAAGATTATAAGTTGACTTTGGACTTTGTAATATCGAGTTAATTCAGGGTTATCAAATGCTTAATTTTGAAGTAAATGAAATTTTGAAACAACAAATGTATTTATTTGCGCAATTAAATAAATTGTGTGTAGTGTATATATGGGCTGAATTGGTTATTGGTGCCTATAAAGATATATCCCTTTTCTCACGATTTTAAAATATGCCAAAAGTTTTCCAATAAAAGTCATATTTATATTAAATTGAATTAGAACCTCTAGAAAATATGTTACTACAAAATTTCCATTAAACTTTAATACGCATGGACTTTTAGGGAAAGTCCAACTTTCCCTTTTCCTCTTCATTGTAGAATATCAAGCTTCCCTATTGGCAATGAATTGGCCGTTTTATGGATCACCCCAAAACAATTAATAGTTTATTAGCTGATTAGGGGAACAAGATCGCGCCGATGTGGTAACGGCAGCCATCGGACTTCGCCGGTCATAAATAATGTGAAATTCGATTACCGGGTCATAAACACTATCATACGTAACAAGCCGCGTGTGCTGCCATTTGTTACGAATTTATTAGCCTATTTGGTCAGACCTGCTTAATTTCTGACATTAAGGTCTTAAGACAGAAAAACTTTTTTGTTTTTTTTTTTAGTATAGCATATAAATTTATTAAAACGTCGATCAACCAACCTAATGGCTATAAAACGTTGGGTATAATAAGAAACCCTAAGTTTTATTTGTTGATATTTTTGAAAGAAGGAAAGAATAGTATTCTGATACTTAGAAACAAAAATAGAAAAGAAACATAAACTTTAATGATAGATTTATAAAATAAGTTACATTATAAATTTAATTACTTTTGCAGATGCTTTCGTCCACAACTGGCATTCGGGCCCCATCAACTGCCACGAGTGTGCTAGCCTCGAGGAGTGTTCCTTGGGATCCGGAGCCCTCCGAAAATGTCTGAGTAACGATGGCCAAAGTTGTGTGGCCATTTTCGACAGCAATGGAGCTGTGATCCAAAGAGGATGCAGCGATAGTTTGGAATCAGTTTGCACGGCAAGTGGGGATAACTGCTACGAGTGCCGATCGCACGGCTGCAATTCGCTGAAAACCAATAAGGATTTCGTTGAGTGCGTAGTCTGTGATGCCCAGACCGATGATAATTGTGTGTTCGACATCGAACTTGTGACTGAGAAAAGAAAGTGCAACGAACGTTGTGTCACGGCGCTTTATGCCACCAATAGCGAAGTGGGTGCTCCCCTGGAATTGGTTCGCAGTTGCTTGGATGACTTGGACCTGGATGATCAGGAGGCCTGCATCGATGGATCGCTCGATAATTGTGTAGCCTGCAATTCCGCGGGTTGTAATACCGTGGACTTGGGTGTTCGGGGCAGCTGTAATTACTGCAAAGGAGATTGCAGTAGTCCGCAGTCCAAAACCTGCCGAGCTGTGCCATCGGGAGATAACCAAGAGAGCTGCTTTATCGAATTCGATAGTGCTGGAACAATCTACGAAATGGGCTGCCTGAGTCAATATAATGTTAGTGACGTCACCCTAATGGAAACCAACAAGCAATTGTGGTATTGCACTGGTGACAATTGCAATGTTGAATCTGCCCTGGCCAAACCCCAAACCTGCACATTGTGCAGTTCTCGTACGGAAGATGATTGTGCTGTGGCTCCCGGAAATGTCGATACGAGTACTGTGTGCGAAAGTCTTGTAAACTCCGACTGCTATTCGCGGATCCTGGATAATGGACACACGGACAGGGGTTGCCTGACCAGCTTGGAGGGCGAGGACTACCTGGAGTGCCTGAAGGATACCAACAGCACCAAGTGCTCCAGGTGCACTGGGGCTAAATGCAACCAGGAGGTGGGTTTATGTTTCTTAAGATATCTTGTAACCCCTTTCATTGTTTAATCTGCAAGGATTAGCCTGACTAGTGTCTAATGTATTTAAATATCCCACTTTTAGCTGCAACCCAGTGAGCGTTTGAGCTGCCAAATCTGCGATTCCAGCGAGGATGCATCCTGCGAGGGAACGCCCACTGCCCCTGCCCTCTGCCTGCTCCATACCGCCAACCAGCAATGTCTAACAACCATTGATCTCTCGGGTAATACCCAACGTGGATGCAGTGCCTCCTTGGAGTGTGATGCCAGTAACCCTAGGAAGTGTCAGCTCTGCTCTGGAGCGGATTGCAATACCGCAAATCTGAAGAGGGTGGAGGATGGCCAGCCGGGTTTGTGGGGTCAAGAGTTGCCCCTCAGCTGTCAGAGTTGTGCGGACGCCACCAGTTGTGCCGCCACCGACCTATCGAATATTACCTGCTCCAGCGAATCGGAATACTGTGTGACTGTATTCAGTGCAAACGGATCTGTGGCCGCCAAGGGATGCAGCCAGGTGGTGGAACAAGCCTGGGGCACATACTGTGATGCCAATGGCGAAAACTGTCACAACTGCAACTCGAATGGTTGCAACAAGGCCAGCTCCCTGGCTAGTTACAACGAATGCATCTACTGCGACTACGACAACGAAGATTGTGCCAGTAATCCCGAAAATGTGAAGTCCCGACGCCTTTGCAATGGTCAGTGCATGACTGCCTCCCGTAGGAGATCGAGCGAAAGTATCGTATACGACACCGTTCGAGGATGCTTGGATGATAAGGATCCTGAGGATCAGGCGACCTGCATTGCTGGCACCGACAACAATTGCATTGCTTGCTCTGGAGCCAATTGCAATGTTGACGATATTGATGAAACCACTTTGTCCTGCTACCAGTGCTCTGGTGAAGAGTGCAGTGATCCTGAGGCTAGTAAATGCAGTCAGTACAGCCCCGAGGATCGTTGCTATATTCTTTTCGACTACGAAGCGGATATCAAAGCCATGGGTTGCAAGTCCGATCTTGATGAAGAGTATGTGGACGATAACTTCCACTCTCTTCTGTTCTGCAACGAAAGCAACTGCAATTTCTTCGATAATCTGCCTACACCACAAGAATGCATCGCTTGCGATTCGTCTGAAGATCCCAACTGTGCTACGGATCCCTCAAAGATCACTCTCATAGGACATTGTGGAATCTTGCCCTATTCTAGCTGCCAGACACGTGTCAGAGGTGAGTTGAGATACCCTAAAACCTTTAGACTTAGCTTGAACTTCTTCCAGTTAAAGCTAGATCTCCCCAGTCTTATCAAGAACTAATGACTTAAATTCCTCCGTATCTTTCTAGATGGCATAACCCAGCGTAGTTGCCTTAGCAGTTTGCCCCGCGAACAGTTGGAGGAGTGTCTTGCCGGCACCGGAACCTGTACGGTATGTGAAGGCGATCGCTGCAACGTCGACATATATCCCGCAGATCGTCGTCGCTGTCAGCGGTGCAACTCCCTCACCGATCCCACCTGCGAATCCGCACCCGATGCTGCTGAGCCGTGTCCCTTCTATCTGGAAAGCGAAGGATGCAGTGTCAAGTTGGTGGATGGGGTAACCTATCGTGGCTGCCAGCGGGAGTTCACCTGCGACGATTCGGACAAACAGCACTGCCGTTTGTGCTCAGGCAAGGATAACTGCAATGTGGTCGATCTGTCTAACTCCTACATTGGATATCCGGGCAAGTTTTCCACTCCGCCGGTTAATTGCTACACCTGCAATGGCACTGAATGCCAGGGATCGAGTGGGACCTTGCGCAAGTGTACGGGAAATGATCAGCAAAACTGCGCCACTGTTTTCGATGCCTCTGGTTCGGTGATCCACCGAGGTTGTTCAGACACTCTCTACGCCGACGAGGAGCTCCTCCAATTCTGCGATGAGAACTCGGCCAACTGCAAGTTCTGCAAGTCCACGGGCTGCAATAACGCCACGGACTTGTCCTCCTATGTGGACTGTCTGTTCTGCGACGGAGGCGAGGAGGCCAATTGCGTCCGAAAGGTGGGAGATGTCACGCGGACTTTAACCTGCCAGGGAAGCTGCTTCACTGGTCTATATGCCCGCAACCGATCCGATGCCAATCCCGTTTACGATCTGGCTCGTGGTTGTCTGGATGATCTCGAGTACGACGATCGTGAGGCCTGCGCTGCCGGCACCCTGGAGAACTGTGTTTCCTGCTCAGGTGCCTCGTGCAACGAGGCTGATGTGCCGGTGAATCGCCTCAGCTGTAATGTCTGCCAGGACTCTGAATGCGAAACCATAACCAGTGAGGTATGTCTGGGTTATCGGTCCGACGAACAGTGCTACATACTTGTGGGCGATCAGAGCATCAAGGCCATGGGTTGTGCCACCGATCTGCAGGAGACCTACTTGTTCAGCAACCGCAGGGATTTGTATCTCTGCTCCGGTAACGATTGCAACACCAAGGATAAGCTGAATACGGTTGGCGTTAGCTGTAACACCTGTAATTCCACTTATGATGATGGCTGTGTAAGCGGTGTTGGATTAAATGCAGGTGTCTGCCAGCACTACATCAATCCTGAATGCTACAGCTATTTGAATGAGGGTAGGTGTTGATCAGACAATTCCAAATATCCTATATACTGAGCTCTGTTTTTTTATAATTTCCAGATGGTGTTTTGCTCCGTGGTTGCCTAATGGATACGGATGATGACCTCTTTGATGAATGCAATAGTTCTGGCAGCTCAAACTGCACTATTTGCAGCACGAATAACTGCAACACTCAGGTTTATCCCGCGGATTGGTTGTCTTGCCTCCGTTGTGATTCTTCCAGTGATGCGGATTGTGCCCTGAATCCTTCGAGCTACTCCAGCTATTGTCGCACCTATTCCGAGGACGATAGCTGTGTCACTTCTCTGACCAACGGACGCACACGTCGTGGCTGCCAATCGGAGCTGAAGTGTGATGCATCCCAGGCGGGCAGTTGCAGGGTTTGCTCCGGCGCAAACTGCAACGTTGTGGATCTGCAATCTAGCTATGTTGGTGAGCCAGGAAAGTGGCAGGACCTTCCATTGAGCTGTTACGATTGTGGGGATGCGGCAAGTTGTGCAACCGTTGGTACCGAAACCACCAAATGTGAGGGCAACAACAAGCAGACCTGCTCCACGGTCTTCAATTCCCAGGGTCAGGTGGTGGCCAGAGGATGCAGCGATGCTGTCCAGGCTGCCAATGCGGACTACTGCGATTCGAACAGTGAGAACTGCCTTCAGTGCAAGTCGGATGGTTGCAATAGCGCCGTGTCCTTGGACTCCTATGTGGATTGCTACTTCTGTGATGCCGAAGACGATGTGAACTGTGCGTGGGAAAAGCCGGAGACGACCAGAAAGTGCCAGGGTCAGTGCATGACGGGATTGTATCCTCGCAGCTCCTCCTGGGACTCAGCTCTTCTGCCCACTCGAGGTTGCCTGGACGATCTGAATGAAGCGGAGCGAACTTCTTGCGCCGCAGGAACCCATGCCAATTGCACTGCCTGCACAGGATCACTGTGCAATGGAGACGACGTCATCGCGAACCCACTTGAGTGTTATACTTGCAAGGATCCTCTCTGTGAGGACCTGACAACCGAGAAGTGTGTGGCCTACAGGGAAGATGACCAATGTTACTTGGCCTATGATAGTTCCGACGTGGTGGCCATGGGCTGTGCCAGTGACTTTGAAACTCAGGTTATCAAGGAGCTGGTGGCCCAGCAGCGATTGCTCCTTTGCTCAGGACAGAAATGCAACGAATACACGATCACCCCCGATCCCAATACTTGTCTGCAGTGCACATCCTTGGATGATCCACGTTGTGCCACCAATCCGAACCAGCTGCTCACCACCGACATATGCGCCAAGTTGCCGTACACGGAGTGTGTGACCCAGATTGATAGCAGGGGCAACACCATTCGCGGATGCCTGTCCAGTTTGGCTGGCGGAGAATTCTACGAGTGCCTGACTGGCGATGGAGAACTCTGCGATACTTGCACCGGAGACCGTTGCAACGGCCTGTCCGTATTCCCAGCGGATCGTAGGAAATGCTACCAGTGTGACTCATCCAGTGACCCCAATTGTGCCACCTCTCCAGCCAGTCTCACCAGCACAGTGTGCCCCATTTACTCGCAGGACGAGTCCTGTGTGACCACCTTGTCCGATGGCATCACGCACAGAGGCTGCAGTTCCTCGCTCACCTGCTCGGATCCCTCGGATCCAACCACCTGCCGCACTTGCAGTTCCGCAGATGGTTGCAACACCGTGAACCTGGAGAGGATCGACGAGGAAGGATTGCCTGGCAAATGGCAGACTGTGCCCATTAAGTGTCTGACTTGCTCGGGCACGGCTTGTGCCTCTGGTGGAGGCACCCTAACCGAATGCTCGGGATATGATAACTGCGTGACCGTATTCGATGCCACCGGAGCAGTTAGCCAAAGGGGTTGCTCGGAGCCGGTGTTTGAGAGCTCCACCTACTGCGACGAGAATCCCGCCTCCTGTCCCCGCTGCAATTCCAATGGCTGCAACACCGCCGACTCCACCGATTCCTATGTTGAGTGCATCGTTTGCGATTCCAGTGAGGACTCGCAGTGTGTCAGTAGTCCCACCCAGATCACAAAGACACGCAAGTGCAATGAGCGTTGCGTCTCGGCCTTCTTGCCGCTCTTCAACGAAACTGAGGATCCCAGCTATGCGCTGGTCCGCAATTGCTACGATGATCTGGAAAAGGAGGATCGTGACGCGTGCACAGCCGGCAGCAAGAGATTCTGTGCCACTTGTGAAGGTGCCAAGTGCAACTCCGAGGACTTGGTGGCCAGTCGGCATAGCTGTTTGGTCTGCCAGGGCGATGAATGCCAGAAGCCAGAGGCCAGCAGTTGCTCGAATTACAGGGAGAACGATGAGTGCTACATCCAATTCGATGAGGAGCGATCGGTGTCTTCGCTGGGTTGCCTGAGTGAACTGAGCCACGAGGATATCTACCTGTTGAGACGCTCCAAGAGACTGCTGACCTGCAGTGATAAGGATTGCAATACCATCGAATCCCTGCCGGAAACACAGAGTTGCACCTTGTGTAGCTCGCGTACCGAGGCCAATTGTGCAATTAGTCCTTCAAGTGTGACCAGCGCCACTAATTGTGCCCTGAGCGGCTTCCCCGAATGCTATTCCCGCGTCCTTTCCGATGGAAGCACCGAGAGAGGTTGCACCTCCAGCTTGGAGGACGATGAGTTCCTCTCGTGCTACAACGGCACCTCCACCTCGTGTAACTCCTGCCAGGGAAGTGGTTGCAACCAGCTGGTGTACCCCAGCAACCGTCGATCCTGCCACGTTTGCAACTCTGAGTCGGACCTTAACTGTGCCTCCAACCCCAGTAGCCTTACCGTGTGCTATCTGTACGAAGCAGATGACCAATGTGTGACCAATCTGAGGAACGGAGTGACCTACAGGAGCTGCTCCTCCTCGCTGACCTGCGAGGCGAATGCCAAGACCTGTGTCTACTGCGAGGGCGATGGCTGCAATCAGGTCGACTTGGCCGCGAAGTCCGATGATAACTATGGCAAGTGGCAGGACCTGCCCTTGGAGTGTCTCACCTGTGAGGGCACCAGTTGCCAGGAGGAGGATGTGCCCGCGGTCAAGTGCCAGAGCAACAACGAGCAGGACTGTCTGACCGTTTTCGGAGCGGATGGCTCGGTCACCAGACGTGGCTGCCAGGATGAGATCGAAGCGGATCCCACCATCGCCACGTACTGCGGCTCCAATGCCGGAAGCTGTCCCACCTGCAAGTCCAACAGCTGCAACAATGCCACCGATCTCAGCCAGTACACCACCTGTATTTACTGCGACTCCTACAAGGATTCCTCCTGCCTGTGGGATCCCACGAGCACCACTCACAGGACTCGTCAGTGCCAGGGACAATGTATGACTGCTCTGTACGGTAGCTCCGATTCCGGACTCGATCTCATCCGCACTTGCTTGGACGACAAGGAGCCGTCTGATCAGCTGGTCTGTGCCAGTGCCAGCGATTCCAGTTGCTCCGCCTGCAGCGGTGACTCCTGCAATGTCCAGAGTTTGCCCGAGGATCGCCTGAGTTGCTACACCTGCGAGGGCGACGATTGCGAGGATCCGCAGCCCAAGACCTGTGCCATCTACAAGCCCGAGGACAGTTGCTTCCTGTGGGTGGACGAGGACAACGACCTGAAGCAGCTCGGCTGCCTCAGCTCCTTCCGCAACCAGGACCTCGAGTCCATTATTAAGACGAAGCGCATTGCCGTCTGCAATGGCACCAACTGCAATGTTCCCCAGCTCCAATCTTCGGTGCAATGTGCCGTCTGCGATTCCCGCGAGGATCCCACTTGCGCCACCGATGCTCAATCCGTGGGCAGCATCTCTCTCTGCAACCAGTTGCCCCACACGGGATGCTACACCAAATTGGAGGATGGTAAGTCCAGGAAACTTATATTTCAATTTGTAAAATTAGTCGAAGGAAACATGCTGAATTTTGTCTTTAACAAACATGAAACTTGGTTAGACCAGCGATGGTATCCCATAGGTAGTCAGCACATAAATAACTATAAAATATGTTATACCATAATAATGTAATTAAATTTGACAATAAGAAAAAAATAGCCAAAAAATCATATTCAGATCGGAAAATAGAGAAAATAACATATTTCGTCACAATGCATGGAAAGAAACATAATTAGGACATTCATTTAAGGAAATCATCGCTTCGCTCCTTTATTATCTTACGGTTCCCTTCTAAAAAGCTAATGACAGCTTGTAAACTTGTTTAGCATAATATAAATATAAGAAAACCTGACTTGGTTTATTCATCGATTTCGTTTAAATTTTTCTTCTAACTAAACCCTGCAATCTCTTTTCCTTCAGATGGTTCCACCAACCGTGGTTGCCTGTATGACCTGGGCCAGTCTGAATTTGCCGCCTGTTTGCTAGGAAGCGATGACAATTGCACCGTGTGTTCCGTTGATGGTTGCAATCGAGAGGTAAACATAAAGATATAACTAATTTATCTTCTTGTTATAAATATAATCTTTTCCTTATATAAGATTTTCCCTGCGGATCGTCAACTGTGCTACTCCTGCACCTCCGCTGATGATGGCAGCTGTGAGTCGGATCCCTCATATAAGTTGGCCTGTCCGTGGGTCAGCGAAACCGAGACCTGCAAGACCCTACTCTCCGGAAATGTGACCACCCGTGGATGCAGCAGCTATGTGGAGTGCGATTCGAGCGATTTCCGCAATTGCCGCAGTTGCTCCGGCAGCGAGTGCAACGCCATCGATTTGGCCAACCGCGTGGACGATGGTCAGCATGGATTGTACCAGGATCTTCCACTGAAGTGTCACTCTTGCGTCGGCGAACATTGTCTGGTTTCCTTGGGACCTACTGTCACTTGCTCCGTGAATAAGGAACAGGACTGTAAGACCGTCTTCGCGGCGGATGGTGTGTCTGTGAGGAGGAGAGGTTGCTCGGATGACGTGGATGACTACGAAGATCGCTATTGCCGCCAGAATCCCGAATTGTGCTTCACCTGCAAGTCCAATGAGTGCAACGATGCCTGGTCCACTGAGGAGTTTGTGACCTGTACCTTCTGCAATTCGGCGAACAACGAGACCTGCATCACTGATCCCACGGAATCCGACTTGGCCAAGCGCAGCTGCAAGGGTCAGTGTATGGTGGCTTTGAATGGAGAGGATTTGATTCGATCCTGCCTGGACGACAAGGAGCTGTACGATCGCTCCGATTGCAGCAGCGATGAGAGCGGTATTAACTGTGCCTCCTGTTCCGGTGCAAACTGCAACACCTTCTCGTATCCCGCCGATCGACTGAGTTGCCACACCTGTGCGGATGCCACGTGCTCGAGCAGCAAGTCGCAGGCTTGTTTGGCCTACAGGTCGGATGACTACTGCTTCGCCAAGTACGCACTTGAAGGCGGAGTGGAACTGATGGGATGTGCCAGTAGCCAGAATAGCTCCAGCCTGGAGGGTTGGCAGGATGCCAATCAGTTGTACTCCTGCCAGGGAAGTGGGTGCAACGATCTCAGTCGACTGCCCAGCGATGGCGAGTGTCTGTCCTGTGATTCCAGCAAGTCCTTGGAGTGCGCTCAGGATCCCACGGGTGTGATTGCCACCATCACCTGTCATGCCCCCAATTCCGATTGCATAACTCGTTTGGAGGATGGCCATACGATCCGCGGTTGCAAGAGCGTGCTGAGCAACTCCGACAGTGAGAGCTGTGTGGCTAGTGGCACTTGTGCCGTGTGCTCCGGAGCCAAGTGCAACACCGAGATATTCCCCTCGAACCGACGTCGCTGCCACATCTGCAACTCCACCGCAGATCCCAATTGTGCCAAGCAGCCCAACAGCCTGGCCGTGTGTCCTGTCTACGCAGCGAATGACGGATGTGTGACCTCCTACAACAATGGACTCCTGCGACGTGGATGCGCCAGCGAATTGGAGTGCGAGATCGACAGCGAGGATCACTGCCAGAAGTGCTTCACGGATGGTTGCAACACGGCCGAACTCACGGGCTCGGCGGGCGGACTATCCGGCATCGGCCTGGGTCTCACCATCCTCCTCGCCTGGCTGATCAGCTCTATTAAGCACCTGTAGGTCTTCCAGTTCCATATCCCCCATCTAGTTAAGTAGATTTATATAGAGTACGCTTATGTAATTAGATTGCTGTGCTGAAGGCGATGGGCCGTTCCGACCAATCGCACGATCTACAAACGATTTGTAAATAAACCAAATGACAATTTCGAACAATTTTAAGGGTTATATCTTGGGGCTTTCACAATTTGATATTTGGTATTTGGATGCAGCACATATGGATGATCTTAGACATTCTTAGTTAGCATAAGACACAGGTGTACAAAACTATTTTTCATCAATGCAGAACGAACTTTTAATTTAACAAGAAAGGAAAGCTAACTTCGGGCGGAGCCGAAGTTGATATACCCTTGCAGAATACTCTATAATTATATTCTCCAAAATTATTCCTATGATGCATTCTTAATACTCATAAAAAATCCAAACTTTCTATCTTTAATAACACCAAAGTTATGGCATTTCCAATCGTTCAGTTATATGGCAGCTATATGATATAGTCGGCCGATCCTTATGAAATTTGGTAGGTCGGATTGATTGGCCAAATATAAAACCCATAGAAAATCCTAACTTTACAAAAACGAAAGTTATGGCATTTGCGATCAATCAGTTATATGACAGCTATAGGATATAGTCGGCCGATCCCGGCCATTCCGACTTATATACTGCGTGCAAAGGAAAGAAGGGTGTGTGCAAAGTTTCAATTCGATAGCTTTAAAACTGAGAGACTAGTTTGCGTAGAAACAGACAGACGGACAGACGGACAGACAGACGGACAGACGGACAGACGGACATGCTTATATCAACTCAGGAGGTGATCCTGATCAAGAATATATATACTTTATAGGGTCGGAGATGCCTTCTTCACTGCGTTGCACACTTTTGACCAAAATTATAATACCCTCTGCAAGGGTATAAAAACAATACAACTTTTCAAACAAAATTTATCAAGACAAGAAAGGAAAGCTAACTTCGGGCGGAGCCGAAGTTAATATACCCTTGCAGAATACTCTGTAAATTATATTCTCCAAAATTATTCATATGATGCATTCTTAATACTCATAAAAATCCCAACTTTCTAACTTTAAAAACACAAAAGTTATGGCATTTCCGATCAATCAGTTATATGGCAGCTATAGGATATAGTCGGCCGATCCTTATGAAATTTGGTAGGTCGGATTGATTGGCCAAATATAAAACCCATAGTAAATCCCAGCTTCCTAACTTTACAAACACCAAAGTAATGGCATTTCCGATTAATCAGTTATATGGCAGCTATAGGATATAGTCGGCCGATCCCGGCCGTTCCGACTTATATACTGCGTGCAAAGGAAAGAAGGGTGTGTGCAAAGTTTCAATTCGATAGCTTTAAAACTGAGAGACTAGTTTGCGTAGAAACAGACAGACGGACAGACGGACAGACGGACAGACAGACGGACAGACGGACAGACGGACAGACGGACAGACGGACATGGCTATATCAACTCAGGAGGTGATCCTGATCAAGAATATATATACTTTATATGGTCGGAGATGTCTCCTTCACTGCGTTGCACACTTTTGACCAAAATTATAATACCCTCTGCAAGGGTATAAAAATGAGAGATTAGTTTTAAAAAGCTGTGGTCTTTCTTTATGTTCCTTTTAATAATATGTACCTGATTTAATATAGTTTTAGTTTTAAATTTAACTACTCTTCTTGAAAAAATAATGACTATAATGACCCTTCGCTTTCTAAAAATACCGCTCCTGTCTTTATATATTCGCTGTGATTCCCTTATTTTTATAGATTTTAATAATATTTCAGCTCAATAAATAACATAACATTTGATTTGATAATACCATAAACAAATACATAAGCACTATTTTAGTTTATAAGTCAACTTTTTCTTTAAAATGTGTGTTTCTGCTAATCTCTTTCCCTGTCCACACCAGTTTTGTCTGTTTTGTAAGCCTTAACGCCTGTCTAGCTTCGAGCTCCTTCAGTTTCTACACCTTTTCTCCGCTGAGAGATGCCAGACAGATTTTTCCCCTTTTCCGACCCACTATTTCCACGTCAATTTTTCGCTCGAATAAAGTTGAAAAGTGAAATTGCCTCTCCCACCGAAAATACAAAAAACAATGGAAGGAGCTAAAGTTGCCAAGAAATGGCAAAACGCAGCCATTGGAAATAAAATGCAAATGCAGAAGGCGATGCGTTGTGTGTTGCTTTAGTGGAGTTTAAAGCAAATTGAAATTCGCTCGGCATAACAAAGAAACGCAGAACTTAATCCAGACTGGTGCTGAGAAATAGAGTTTTGTGGTCCGCAAATTGCCATCAAGATTAGGATCCAATGAAAAGACAACTTTTCTGTGGCGGAAAAAGTTGCCGCAAGTCCATTTGATTTGCTTTTAATTGCCGGCATTTTGGTCGGGCCAACGATAAACAATTGCGTTTAAGATTTATAGCGAGCAATTAAATATTTGACAACGATTTAATGGCAAATTACACAATAACCACAAGACATGTAGGCGGCCACTGAAGAGATTCGAAAGAGAGTGGCAACTGGAGGGAGTCATGAGTAATGTGAATTAAATGAACTTATTGATAGCTTAGTTGGTCATTGAAAAATCTTGTTATTTGTATTGTTATTTCTTAGGAGATTTAAAGACTTTTCGATTGCACTTTTCCAATTTATACAATGTTTAAACCATCTACTGTCAACTTTGTTATTAATCCTAATATTACTTTGTATGTGACATCAATTCTTTTATTGGTCTAAATATGGTTGCTTTATTATATCCTTTCAGACGGTAAAAAGGCAACGCATGAAGGAAACCTTTTAGACCCCATTAAGTATACATTCTTGATCAGCATTACCAAGAGATCCGATTTTGCCATATCCGTCTGCTCGTCGGTCAGTTACTTCGCAAACAAGTCCCTTACTTTTAAGGCTATTTGGATGAAACTTGGCAAAAATTTTTCATTTTGGTGGTAATATAAGTCGAAACGGGACGGATCCTATAGGAACAACCGGAAAAAAAGGAAAATAAAATTGTAACTTCGTAGTTTAGTTTGAATAAAGCTGATGACTGAACATGGAAATCTAAATATTTAATTTATTTTATTTTATTTATATTTATTTTTTTAAGAACTGCAAGGGTAAACTTTATCTTGTCGAAGTATGCTTCCATTCCTATTACAAATTTCACTGCTGACTTTAATTTTTAATGTTCGTGAAAACTATTAAAAGCCAGTTTTCTTTACATACTGACTAAAACTAAAAGTTCGTATATAAAATAGTATCCAATTTTCGATCCTATCGTGACTATCGCTGAATTATCCCAGCTTCCAGGGCCAAATGTCGGTGGTGAATTTATTGATTACACGTATTCATCGATCAATTTGTAAAGTCGACAACCTGTTGTTTTTGTTGCTATCGCCTTGCAGCTGTCACAACAAACTGCCCGTTAACCCAAACTGCAAGTTGACCAATTTATTTTGCCGCGTTTATCACGTCGCCTAACTCGGTTTTCCCCGCCATTCCCCCTTACAACCAACTTCGGTTTGCTGACAGCGACAGCCGCTTTTAAAATCTATTAGTTTGCCAACTGCCGGACAACAACAAAAGTACCAGCATCCAATGCACGAAGCCTGTTTTCAGCGCCAAAGCAAACAAAATTTAATAAACCGCTTGCCGGCTTCCAGGGCTTGTAACTTATGTGCCACAAAATAAATTATTTTCGGTTTTGTCATTTGATTAAAATGTTTGAGCGCCCGGCCAATGGAAAATTAATTGCAGCCCTGTTTCTTCGTGGGTGGGACGCGAATTGAAATGAAAAACCAATAATATGTTGATTCAAATATAATTAAAAACATAATAAATTTTTAATTTTGTGTTAAGGATTTCTGCTTTAAGAATTTCGTTTTCATTATATCATGGTATTTAGTTAAAAGTTAAATAAAACATAGATTATTGCCCAATATTTAGCAATATGTTATCTTTTATACAACACATATTTTAAATACCAATTTTGCACCAAAGTTAACTTAAAAATGTCTTACATAGAAACTCAATATGTACAACATTTTTTTTTTAATTTGCTTGCACTTTTGAACAGTAGTTTAAATAAAACTCACTCAACTGCTCTAAATGAAACTCACTACTTTACGAAATTATAAAACAATATTTATTTTTCCTTGAATATGAACTACTGAGTATTGAGCATTATCTTCCCCTTTTGATTTAAGGGAATTTAAGTAATTTCCGCTGCGCCTCGTTTCTGCCCCAACTGTCGCTTCAATTTACTCGAGGAGATTGCAACATATGTGACAGAAATGGAGGAGAAGATACATAAAAGTAGATGGTGCAACATTCGGGAATCCCACTCGTCATCTTCAGCGTTTCTGGATGTCTGAGGTGCGTACGTGTCTCTGGCGTTTTATTAGGTTTCGCTGGACTCGCATCGTGTCCGAAGGAAATTAAAATATTTCAAGCGGAAAATTCAATTTAATTTTAGCTGCATGTAAGGAAAATATTAAAGGATGAAGAATAAATTTAGTCCCAACTTTTAAAAAGAAATTACCTTGGTGATTTCTGAGAAAAATATTGGAAAGACAAGGAAAATTACAAAATAAATTACTTATATAACTATTAATATTAATACTTTTCAAATACAATTTAAAGAATAAAGCTAATAACAAAAAATTAAACTAAAACTAAAAACCCGTTTCGTCGCGTGTCTAATAATATTTAATATAATATTTTCAGCTTTTCTTAAACTAAATAACAAAGCTTTGATGCAAAAACGAATACATGAAATTTAAAACAAATCCAGACAATTGAATTCGTTCTGCCGCAAACACAAATAGAGATAGATATTCGCATGCGAGATTTTTTTTATGGAGTCCCGGCATTATTTAAATTGAATTTTTACAAAATTAAGTTGATTGTGTTGCAAAGAGAGAAAAAAAACACTGAAAATTTATATTCTATGTTGGCCTCCGGGCTTATGCGATATTTATTTATGGCCGCCAACTTGTTTGGTGTCCCTACGCCCTATTTCCTTCCCCTAACCCCGAAACCCTCTTATTTTCCACGGGATCCCTAACAGCATTGGGCTTATATTTTATTTATTTTTTTTACGGAAACAATTGAACAATTGATTCGCGTGCATTCGAATTTGTTACAGGGATTTAAGCTGAATGATTTATGGTTACGTGGATCGTTACAGTTTTTGCAACGTTCTTTTCTAAAGGAGTTTATTTAAAAATGAAATTATTGTGTACAGGCTTATTTAAATCGTACGAAATGTAATATTATTTTAAAGTTATATTTTTAATGTTGTAATTACCATTAGCTTACTTGTTTCGCACGCTTCCATATTTTTCGGTCTCTTATCTTTTTCAACTAAAAAAAATCACGCATACGCAATGGTTTCCAACAAATTTACATTGCACTTGGCAAACGTTTAACAATTTCTGGCGCATCGCGTCTAGTTGGCACCATTTGGTCAGCGCCGAAAAGAAGCAAAGCTGAATAAAAACGAGAAGGACATGCAACAATTTATTAAACAAGGCTTTAAATACCCTTGAATATGAAATAAAATGCTCTTAAAGAAAATTAAACTGAAGAGTGTTTATGTTCCATATTTATTTGTATTTTCTTTAACTAACTTTTTATATTCCTTCACAACAATATGCTTCTTATAGACGTTTCTATCGAAAAGACCGTACCTAAAGACAAATGTAATGTACAAACCTAACTACTTTAGTAACAATTTTAATTATTAAGTCAAAAATTCGAAAGCCCAAAATAGCTTCTGCTACTCTGTAAAAGAATATAGAAAAATGTTTAAAATATATACAAATAAATTAAGCAATCACATGCAATAAAAACGGACTGAACGCAATGCGGAGTGGAATTTTGTGTGGCGCCGACCAGGGTTGCCAGGCGCCACAGCGACGGGGCCAACAACCCTGGCGCATCATCGTTTTCCATTAAATTCTTTTGCCTTTGCTCTTTTTTTTGGCGAGAGTTAGATAAATGTAAATAGGAAATGGAATGCATGACTTGCGCTAAAGAAAATGTCTACATTTTTTGGGACTTTATTTTTTTTTTCTGATGGTGACCCGGTCAGTGGTTCAGATTTATAAATAATTTTAGAAAGGAGGATTGGGAAGAGGTGCGAAAAATTGTGTTAGTTGGACAGGCAACTCCAGGGTGTCTATTTTTCGTCTTTTTAAAACGACTTTAAGGGTAATGCTGTAATGTAATGTAATTGTCACGTAAACTGTTCCAGCTTGAGTGAATGCATTTTCCTCCAGCCTTTCTTCCAGCAATAAATGCTGTTGCACCTGAGCCTTAGAACATGTAATGCATTTGGATTGCCGCTTAATTAGCCATCACGTACTTACTGACCCCAACTGGTGTCAGCTGTTGCAAATATTTGGCATGTGGCGCCAATTCCGCATTCCACTTAATTAGCATTTCCTACATAAATAGGTATTTATGCACGGAGAAAACCCAGAACGCTTTGTATTTATAAAAAAGTAGCATTCAACTGCTTATACATGATATTTTCACATTAAACAAATTCAAACCAATAATTTTTAATCCTTTTTACAGATTTGTTTTTTTAAATATTTATGAAAATTAAATTTAAAAAAAACTTCAGACATAATAAAAAATAACATTTAATTTGGTTTTAAAATCATTAATTAAAACATGTGAGACTTGCTACTATTTTGTGTTTAAACTACTATAATATTTCGGTAAACATGTATTTCTAAGCTTCCTGACTATTTAATGAAATGCAAAACAAACGCCTCTCGTATTTTTGTTCAAGCGTTTAGTTTCTAATTTATGTTGGCAAATGATAAAGTAAATGGCAAAACGATTACATGGGGTCGCATGTTCAGGATTTCATCCGGACGATAATGGCCAAATGGCGAATTCAAGTGACTGCAACTATCAACTAACTATCTATGTATTTTTTGTTAAGGCGACGATTTATTGAACCTGCCGACTTATCAACGACAACAGAACAGAGCCAAATGGAGCAACCCTCGCACTAAGTCAGTTGGTCAAGGCAACCACCCCCAAAAAGATCCAGCAGGAAGTTAAGCGTAAACGATGCTGACACTGACACAGATACAAATACCAATACAAATACAGAGACCAGGACTAAAACTAAGGGGGCGGAAGGATAAATTCTGGATGGGGTTCCGTTGACTGGTGCCAATTTTCCGTTGATTACAACACTCGACTGTCTGTGACCCCGCACCTTGGGCCAACCCCCTTTCGAGTTGCTTGACAAGGGTCAAGTGAAAGTTTCTCGGGCAACTAAAGCTAAACTTGTTGGCACCCTCGGCTCATCCTCTGTTCACCGCTCTACTTTATTTATTTTTAAGTTTAATTTGTTTAGCTGTCGTTAAAGGGAATGGAAGGCGCAAAAACAGTAGGAAGGAAATTGCTCTTAGTGGGTTAGACAAACAAACCTGATTTTTTCAGACCAATACACCGGATGGAAAACAGTGAATCGCAAGCCAAAGGAAATTGAATTACCTGTTAGTGACACTTCTGATATTAAATGTGGAGAACCAAACCCTGAATGTTAGTTGTGTTTTGTTTTTAAACCAAAAAGAATGGCTATTTAATTGTTACTGTAATGGTAAATTATTTTCAGAAATAAAATAATTCCTACTATTTTCTATTTTCCTCTGTCATTCAAATATTTTGAGCTTAATTTTTTTTTGATTATTTATTTTTGATTTCCTTTTGTTTACTTTTATTGATTGCATTCGTCTGAAACGAAAACCTTTATGCACAGCTACTACCAACTTCAATCGCTGCAACTACCATAAACTGCACTGCACAAGCAGCTTTAACACTAGTGAGAGATATATCATATCTTGCCAAAAATGTTCCACAAAACCCAAAGCTCTGCACTAAATCTTCCACACACAGCAGACTGAAATTGTGGAAATGGAGACAGACTACTGCCCCCATCAGGTTTTTGGCATCGCTGCCAAAATCATACATCAATTTGGGGACATTCGTCAGTGCCAGGCCACAAATGTGACATGGACCAGGGGCAGAGGTTTGAGTTTGCCACGCGGAATATTTCACCACATCCAAAGCCAGACGAGTAAGGGGAAAGGCAGGGAGGAGGGGCACATAGAGGTACTTAGCTGCAACATTGTCAAAACAATTAATCATTGATGAAGAAAATGCGCATGGAACCAGCAAATGGCCGCTTGACTGCCTTATTTGTACCGAAATGTCAGGGCCCAGACACCGGAGGACAGAATGTCAGGGCGGAGTCTGGCCTGCATCGTGAATTATGTAGGGGACAAGACCACAAATTAGACAAATTTTCGCATGATTATTTCAATTAGTTGTTGGACAACTAAATGAATTTCAATAGGGCCAACGCCTCGGGAGACTTGTAAACTGAATAATCAAAAACCCATAGCTGCTATGATAGAAATTCCATTTAACCCAAATAATTCAAGCAATGAAACCTTAAATATAATTGATAATTAACCAGGATTGGAATGTAAGCCATAACTTGACCTAAATGAGTAATTCGAATGAAAATGACATTGCTAATTGCAACATCATAAATTTTAACATTGGGAGCAAATTATATTTGCATAAGTTTATTTAACTGAATTATCAGAAATGAATAGCTGCTTAAAGAGAAATTCCATTTCATCCAAATAATTCGATCGATGGAGCCTGAAATATAATTGATATAATGAAGTCCATAAATTAACCCAAATGACTAATTCTAATGAAAATAACATTGCTAACTCTAACATCATAAATTTCAACATTGAGAGCAAATCCAATGTGTATAGATTTGTATAACTGAATAAACTAAGAGCAATAGCTGCTTACAGAGAAATTCTAGAAAGCACTGTAATAATTAATTGACCAGGATAATAATGTTTAATATTATTTTTTCTCAATGAATTAATATGAACGGCATTAAAATTGAAGCACAATTAAATTAAACATCATGATATTATTAAATTTGTATAGTAGGCTTTGCCAACACCATCATTGTCAAAATTCACAGGAGATAGAGACTGTTAACAATTTTTGCCAGAGCTAACAAAAAATGTATATTTATTTCAATTTCTTTAATCTTCACACTGTTGCCTTAATTATTTTAATATACAAGTTTGCAGATTTCATCTTCAATTTCGATAAACTTCTTTTGACTTAGATAGTGCTTCGGTGTTTTTATGTATGTTAATTGCTTGTTGATAATGAATTACTTCAGTTGACATGTGGTAAGGCCGCAATGAATTTGTAAATTATTAAACTCTCCGGTTAAGATAAATGCAGTCATATTTAATAACCACAAATTGGTTCGTTTGTCAGTGGTTATTATTTTTTTAAAGCTTGTTCTTTTTCCATGTAGATATAACAAATACTCTTTATAAAAAACTGAGAAAAAATATTCTTTTAAATTGCCGTAAGGAAGTGAAAACGGAGCTAAGCAATTTAATAAAGGTACTTTATCAATATAAACTTTTATTTTAAACCTTTTTATTTAATTTACTTGATTCTTATTAATTTTGTTTTTAACGTTTTTTTGGGTTTTGACCCGCTTTAACGTCGATCTCTTGGTCCCATGACTTTTCCTGCGGCAATAAAATGAACTGCAGATTTAATTAATTGCGGTTTACACTTTTGTTCTTGTTTGTTTTTTTATTTGTTTGCTTTCTTGTTTAAATATGTATGCAGATATACAGTTTTTATACGAATTATGTTGGTACCCTTTAACGCTACAAATAGTAAGTTTAAAAAGTTATTTTTATGAGTCGTAAATATACAATATTTTCGAACGGAAAATCACATTATTCTACTGAGCTAATTATAATACATATCGATACACAAGAACTCATAAACCGGTTGGAGTTCCCATTGATGTGGGGCATTTATAGATTACTGCCCATTTTGGGTCATTTTATTATTCAATTTATACGTCATTTAAATATGTCAACAAACCAGATTTTATGGTACCGATTTATTTATTTTCCTTTTTCCCCCGTCTCGTTTAATAACGGGTCAGTTTTGATGCCTTGTTTACGACTTCATTCCAATCGAATTAATGAGTCGTTATGGAAGCATAAAATATGCAATCGATTGAAATGAGGGCAAGTTCCCGATCCCGAGCCAAATATCTGAATCACCTGTCGCCAGCATACAAATTGAAATATTTTATTTTCTCAAGTTTTCTCAAGTTTTTGAATGGGAACGGTCGTTGTCTGAGGGTTACAAGAGCATTTAAAAATTCCATTTAATGTTCCCATACCTATTTCCATACTCAAGTGCTCGGACCTCCTTGAGTTTTTATGTTTGCTGTTCATGATGGTCAAACATGCTCTTAAAGTGCCTAAGCATGTAACGCCTTTGATGCCCATCTCTGCTCAAATGGAAGTCACCAAATAGATGTGGCTAATTGGTTTTATAGTGAGCAGGTGGAGCGATTTAAAAGCTCATAAAATGATTTTCGAACAAAAAATATAAGGTAAACAGATTTAAATATAAGTTAAGCCAAAAAAACGGTACCTAGTATATTTAGTTCCATATATTTGAAGTAGACCAATATTTATAGTTTATTACAAAACTTGTTCCTTAAATGGAGTTTTTAAAATATTAGTTTTAAATAGTTTTTTTTTGTAAAATATAGCTGTAAGGTCTACGTTTGGGATCGCATTACCCTGTAATTAATCCATTATAGAGCCTTGCGTGTGTAGTGCCCATTGCATGCCTCTCGAGAGTCGCATGCAAATTATTGCAACTATGTTGAGCATGCCCAAAAAATCATTACACATTTTTAAGCTGTTTTTTTCCCTTTCGGTTTTTGTATAGCTCTTTCAACAAGTACAAGTCATAATCGGCGTTTGAGCAAAAAATTCAATCGCGTGCTAAAGTTGCAATGTGAAACTTGAGACTCTGGCTGTTGCATGCCGTTAAAAGTTTTTCCTTGCGTGAGTTTTGATGCGATTCTGGTGATTTTCCAGCCAAGGTGTGGAAACTCTTGATCAGATATTCGTGTCTACTTCACCCATTCACAGTCCACTGGACAGCCAAAAAAACCCAGCGCGGTTTCGTTTTCCTTTCGCGAATCCTTTGGGTTAACCGGAAAATGAGAGGTAGCAGTCTGAATGGCCGCAATGAAAAGCGAGTGTGGCGCGCAAATGGAATAACTAATTAAATTTTCAACTGCAAATGAACAGGAGCGCCGTATTCCAGGATAGTTGAGTTCCAGCTTCCCAGCCGGCTAACTGCCGGCTTAATTAACTTGGCAGATAAAATTTTATGGCAACAGGGCAACGTGCATAGCAAAACATAATCTATTCGCTGTAATAGCCATTCATGGCCTGAATGGTTGAGTGGCTGAATGGTCGTCGTTGCCCTAATGGTTGTCTATGCAAATATGTTGCAATATCCTCTTCTATGCGCCCCCATCTCCCTTCAATTTTATTACTGCAATCAGGTTCTCAAAATTTTACAATTCTTACTTTTTTTATTTTACATTTTTTTTGTTCAGCAACACCTTACGCCACGAGTATAAATCAAAAGTGAAATTTTTTACACGCACCCAACTGTCTGTGAAAAATTTTCCATTTACATGTGCGCGCGATGTTCAGACGGAAAATCCGGGGTCAGGTTATGTCAGCCAGGCCAACAATTTTTTAATTGTTTTTTGTGGTAGGACAGTTGTAGAGCCTTAAAGCTACAAAAATTAAGAGATTCATCTCTCTCAAGTTAAATTATTTTTAAAAATCATTTTAGTAGAGAAATAGTTGATATTTAATGCGACCAACACAATATTCTATTACACATTCATTCATTATGAGCTATAATTATGCTTAAAATTCAATAAGTGAATAAATAGTTTAATCCAAAGAATAAAAATCACTTTTTTAAAAAATCATACTGCGCTAAATTATTGAGTTTTTCGTTTAATTCAACTTAATATTTCTTAAACACAATACCAATTAACTTATATTGTTTTTTATTTGGTGCCAATTCCATAATAGTGTTAATTGTAATTATGTTGTAATTGTTAATCATGTAATGTGTATTTGGGAATCCAAGTCTTCGGGAATCCAAATGTTTGGGAATCCGAGTGATTGGGAATCCAAGTGTTTCGGAATCCAAGTATTTCGGAATCCGAGTGTTTGGGATTCAGAGTCTTTGGGAATCCAAGTATTTGGAAATCAGTGTGTTTCTAAGGCCTAACAATTTGGAATCCGAGTAAGGAATACAAATATAAATATAATATTATATTGAATCCTAAAGTCCGAATGAAGGAAAATTCCAAAAATTGCGACGGTTGGGACTTCTTTCACGCGCTCAAGGAACCATGGCGATGGAAAGCCACGAGAAGTAGAGACTTCCACTCGATTCGCAAGTCCCGGTTAGCAAGGATTCCTTGAGGGACGTTTTCTTCCCTGACCATCTTTTAAATAGAAATGTGTACTTGGAAAGTTTTATGTTTTCCTCTCATTTCGCTGCCGGTTCCTCTGGCAGTTGGAGCAACCGCAATTTCTAGAACATCCATTGTAGCAGCCGCAACCCGAACAATTTCCACGCGGACAAGTGCACCTTATTCCGTCCGCAGCTCTTTCTTCAGAGGACATTTTCTTAGAGGAACTCTTTGTACCCTTCATGAATGGCAAACGACTTGTCTCGTTCGGATACATGGTAAAAGTGATCTGCAAACCAGATTTCTTAGGTACATTCTTCATTCACATATTTATACTCACCTGTCCGATTAGACCAAAATTGAAAAAACATACAATTGGAACTCTCACAATCACCTACACCAAAATCCGAAAACGGAAATGCAAGAAAAACATAAAACTATCCCATTTAGGTCTGATTTCTTGGAGGAGTGAAGGCTAACTGAGGATTTTGGGGTTCAGTAGATTATATGAGGCATTTGACAGTTGTTGAAAGGAGGTTCCCAGCCTGCTTGAAAAAACACAAAAACACATTTTCACTTTTGGAAAGATCGTCCCAATCATTCGATATAATAATGTGTAGCATATTTATTAATTAATAGCTTTACGCAGAAAAAAAAAACAAATATATATTTTGTAAAGCCTTTAATATCAATAAATTTAATATATTAATTTTTTGATAAGAAGAATTTCAATATATATGTGGGAAAAGAAAGGAAAGCAAGGAGTGATCATGTCTACAACAGTTCTGCATAAACATATTAGATTTATTTTAGTTTATTAAGGCTAAAATTATCTTTAAATTATTTTAAATCTGTTAAATGAACTTATCACTTGCAAATCTGTCGATATTAGAATATCGATACTGCACGAAAGGAATCGTGGCATGAAGTACTCGCTTTTGCTCTCTGTGTTTCCGGGTGAGAAAATGTAAAACCACAAAACCTTATGATTTCCGTTTCAAATAAAAGTCACTAAATTATATTTGGAGTCGTAATTGAACCAGTCACTGGCGATCCTAAATACATATATTTTGGAATTCGAAGACCTTTGCCATGCATTGGACCGAAAAACGCATAATTTATTGTACATTTTGAGACTTATAGTTTTTAATATTTTCTAAAATTTTTGCTTTAAAATTCAGTTGGTATATTTTGCTGCGTAAATTTGTTAAGTTTTTTTTTTATCATAATAATCTTTTTCTGATTAATTGGCTCGCCCTAATCACCTTTTATACAGCAAACATGGGGCTGGCCATCTGGTTTCATAATCGATTCATATTCCCTCAATTTATCACTTGTATCCCCCCTCCTTGGTAACTTTTTGCCATGTACCGAGCGGCAGTAATTGGCCGAGCATGAGCTTTTGCTTGTTTAATGAGCGCTTAGTAGTTGGCAACATCTAATGTGCATATTACAATGCCAATTAACATATTTTGCCATCGTGTTTAACAGAGCCAATCTGCCAGGGCCAGGTCCTCAGGTCTTCAGTACGGCAATCAGTCGCAGAGTCACTCTGTTGGTGGTCACGTTTCCCGGAGTGGGCCTTGCATAATTGCGTCGCCAACTGCAGGTCCCTTCCTCAGGCTCGTAAATAACCCCACTCCCATTTAACATAGATGTGCTCACACATGCAACTTGTTCGGGCTTTTTTCCGTATTTTTCATTCGGTTTTGTCTAGCCGGGCATTATGCAAATGGCACTTTGTTTTAACTGCGTGCACTGCGGTTGGGCGATGGATCTGACTCTGCCTTTGATGGCTGCCCACCAGTGATGCTAACGATCTATTAAAATAAAAGTGAAAAATCAACATACCAAACACGCGAGGAATTCAATTAAAAGTATGTGGGAAATCGAAATATTTTTACATTATTTTTGTTTCCATAGAAGAATGCGAGTTCAGTATTTCTGCGTTTCAAACTAAGGATCCCATATTGGCAGGAAAAATGAATAAATTATGAATAATTATCTTTTTATCTATATATGTAACAGATTATACAGTACTTATTCAGGAAATGAATTTTTTGTATTCTGTTCCTTTTTTCCCTTGAAAGTGAGTGATATCTTATAATATATCATATTTAAAGCAAATGCATAAAAACATCGTGGTTTGAGAATACAATGTTTTACAGAAAACACAAATAAGTTCCAAGAAAAACAGATGTAAATATTGAAATTTAAGGACAAAAATATACCACATTTATTTAGTTAATAAAACAATGTAAATTATGTCTTCTTAATAACTCAAACTTTTCTATGCTAAAATACATAAGATCGTGATGAATTATATGGGTATTTTACTATTAATACAAAAATGTAAGTTATATTTTCGTAATAACACGAGTTTTCCCTTTTTAGGCAAAAATACACAAGATCATGAGGAATTATATATGTGGAAAAAAAACCTTTGCATCTCTAGTGTCCAGAGACGAGCTGACATTAGTTCGTCATCATCATCATCTGCAAGCCCCATGCAAACTCGACTGCAACTCCATGCAACTCCACTCGGACTGCATCTGCCTCCAACATTACGCGGACAATTAATATGCCAAGTGTTATGTGTGCGCATACTAATGACTCTTCCAACTCCCGACTCCCCAGTGCCCTCCTCCCTCCTCCCCCCTCCCCTTTCCCTTTCCCTTTTCAGGGCAGACCCTCGACTATCCATCAATTGCCGGTCATCCGAAGGGGCGCAGGCGCAACGGCGCCGCCTCCTCAACCTTACAAGTTGTTTTTAATGATCCAGTGGGATGTGGCTACTTAAGCCCATGACCAATATGACTCACGACTGGAATGGACACGTGCGGATGCCACAAGTCCCCTGCATCGTTAATCTCTGCTCTGTGGAAAGTCCAGCCTGACAGTTTCACGTCTTTGGGGAGGCCATTTTCGCTTTTATGACGATTGCAGTTTGCTGGCTTTGTTTTCTTCGTTGAGCTAAAAGTGTGATTACGGCTGAAATTGAGTTCGTTGGGGTCTTCTACATGCTCTAAAAATACATTTCGTCTGGGAAAGCAAGTCTAAATTAGGAGCAGAAAAGTCAAAAGCGTTTGCTCTGTAAAAGAAGCCATTTTATTCATTTTGTGGCTAAACAACCGAAAAGAACAAAACCCAAATTAAAATTTTAGAAGCAAATTTAAAAATAATTTGATAAACTATTCTATCATTTATAATAAATTAAATAAATAAAAATATTGAAAAATTGTAGGCCGTAAAAATCTTACTTTTGCTGATGATTACCGATTTCAAAAGTATTTCTGTTTTATGTATCATATATGTACATATGTTTTCGTCTATAAGAAATGAAAATGCAATATTTGTTCTTGTATAAAAATGTGTTTGTTACTTTCAATAATATACATTATTATCTGTAATTAACAAGCAAGGTGTAATCCTATTATTTTAAGACAAGATTTTCGACTACTGGAGCACGACACTTAAGTGTAGTCGTTTGGAAAAAAAAAATTTCCATATTCAATAAATGCAAGATAATTAAAGCTTATTCGTATTTGAAGAACATTTTTCAAACTTTTATTGTGAACTCACCCTGTATTTCAATACCGTCCCAAAGCCTATGACTCGACCGAATTGGCAAAGCCAACCACGTAAACGGTGTAAATGTAAACAGTGCCACAGATTTATTGTTGTCGCCGGCATTGTTGCTGTTGTTATTGCCAGCTGTTATAGCTGTCGACACACAAACGACACCAATCGGCCCACAAACCGCCGAAAAAAGAGACCCAATAATATAAATCAAAAGAAAGTAAAATTACGATGCGTCGCCGAGCGATCGATTGGATAGAAACGAAGCAAAAAATTCATTTCAATAAGTATTGAAGCGAGAAAAAAACTTTCGCTACTTCAGTGGCGCAAAAAAAAGAGGCAACAAACACTCTACTTTTGTGGATGAGTGGCTCCGATTTTGTTTTGTTTTGCTTGCCAGCCAACCGAGTGAAGTATCATGGTCAAGCGGTGGATAGTGTGGATGCCCTGAGGCGCCCACGCATGCGCAGAATACAAATGCAAATTTAAGGGGAGTGCGATGGTGCACAGGGAGAAAAATCTGTTAGAAATTGTTGAGCATTCAATAAATCGTTGTTCTAAAAAAGATTTATTATAAGCATCTAACAAGCATAGAATTTACCAAACAGATATTCAAATTTTGTATTTAATTTATAACAGAAATATTTTTTTAACGTCTTTTTAGTTTTCGATTGTAAGGTTAGTCAATCAAAATTAGATTCATCATATTTTTCCAAAAATTATATAAAAAGATACTAATAGTTGCTACTTAACTAAATAAGTTATTTATGTCGAAATAAACTAATAAATATTTCCGATTTAAGGTATTCTATTGAGTCACCAAAACCAACTAGAATTTATTCAATATTTTTCCCTGCAAATTGAATAGGTTTAACAATAGACTTTCGTTTTAAAGCTAATTTTCTTTATCAAGAGATTTCAACAGACTTTTTCAATCTTATTTTTGTTAACACGAGATAGGTCAATATTCATTTGGGACCAAATATGCATAGTTGAAATAAATAAATCACTGTTTCTTTCTGTGTGGATTGGATTGGCGAAGTGGACGTGCCACCGGCCAGAACCACTTTTTTTTGGGTGAAATGCCGCTTTCAAATGCTGGCCAAGCGGCTGGCCGATCAGTTCGCCGAGAGCCACGCGAGTTGGTGGTGTCGCCGTGGAGAAAGCCGGAAAAAGTCTAGAGAAATGAGTCGAGCCTGGTTGTGTCTGCTGATCTGCCTGGCCTTAAGCTGCCTCCTTAATCAGGCTGTAGCCCAGGATCAGGCAGCCTCGCAACCGGCAGCGAATCCCCTGCTGAAACAATCCCAGAACACCTTCATCCAGTGGGTTCTGTCACTTCTGCCCCAACGTCCCGGAAGCTCTGATTCGGAAAATGCCACTCTGGCCACCTTGAGCAGTAGTTCGATGATGCCGGAGGCCTCGTCCACCACCTCGACCACCACACCTGCTCCATCGTCCAGCACCACCACAACGAGAAGGGCCACCACCCCGGCACCACCCACTCTGAATCCACCGAGGAATTGCAGTGACTGTGTCTGTGGAATTGCCAATATCCAGAAGAGAATCGTGGGTGGCCAGGAAACGGAGGTTCATCAGTATCCCTGGGTGGCCATGTTGCTCTATGGTGGAAGGTTCTACTGTGCCGCCTCCTTGCTGAACGATCAATTCCTGCTGACTGCCTCGCATTGCGTCTATGGATTCCGGAAGGAGAGAATTTCGGTGAGGCTACTCGAACACGACCGCAAGATGTCGCACATGCAAAAGATCGACCGCAAGGTGGCCGAGGTGATCACGCATCCCAAGTACAATGCCAGGAACTACGACAACGACATAGCCATCATCAAGTTGGATGAACCGGTGGAGTTCAATGAGATCCTTCATCCCGTCTGTATGCCAACGCCGGGGAGGAGTTTCAAGGGCGAGAACGGCATAGTCACTGGTTGGGGAGCACTCAAAGTTGGAGGACCAACATCTGATACACTACAGGTAAGTCCGTTCAGGTGTTACACTAGTAACCCTCGTAATTAGAAAACTTTTTATTTACCACAAAAAAAAAATACTTTTAATAATTATACATCGATGCAGATACATTTCTAATATGTAGATATTACGTTAGCCGTTTTAAATTTATTGGTTAAAGAAATTAATTACATGTGTATTTGTTAATATTATGGTTACGTAATATTTGGATAGCCCCATAGAAAAATTTATTTTATAATCAATAAATGTTTTGATATACAACTTACCCATAAGTGGTATCACTATTAATAATCAGCCTCAAGTCGATACAAGCTTAGGTATTAACTTTGAAGTCAATTTATGGGAATACGCTTTCTTTAAGTTAAATTAAAATTTAAATCATATTAGTTAGGGTTGTAGTCAGATCTGATATATAAGTTTCCATCAGGACTACTTAAAACATTCTGTTCTCTTTATTGAAATTTTTATATTTAGATCAGGTCTGATTGTCAAACAATTTAAATGCCAACCTAATTGCTTGCAAAATCAGAAATGTGTTTACAAATATTAAATGAGAAATTAAAATGTGTAAAGAGGCCTTAAAATAAAATTTAGGTTTAAGTCAGCTTAACATGGAATTTTACAGTTTCAAGCCGAAGAAATTCTTATTAAAATCGTTTCTCCAAATATTATTCTTTTGCAGGAGGTTCAAGTGCCCATTTTATCGCAAGATGAATGCCGGAAGAGTCGCTATGGTAACAAGATCACGGATAACATGTTGTGTGGAGGATACGACGAGGGTGGCAAGGACTCGTGTCAAGGCGACAGCGGAGGTCCTTTGCACATCGTGGCAAGTGGAACGCGAGAGCATCAGATCGCCGGCGTGGTTTCGTGGGGCGAGGGCTGCGCCAAGGCCGGTTATCCTGGTGTCTATGCCAGAGTCAATCGCTATGGAACCTGGATCAAGAACCTCACCAAACAGGCTTGCCTTTGCCAGCAGGAAACCAAGAAGATCAAGTAGCGACCATCTAGCTATTTCTGTATCTTTTAATAGTTAAATACTCTTGCTGCGTTGGTAACGAATATGGGAGAATAAGTGCAAATTTTAGGGGAACTATAGAAACGCTCTTTAATTAATAATGAAAAATTTGTTATATCAGGATTTCATATCTTGCATACAATGTGATATTTCTCAAGATATTGGTGTAGGAAAAAATATTACAAAAATGAATTTGGCTTGGGCATTTATGACATTTTTAAATATAGCTAACACAATGAGTTCCCATAAGATTTTCTCTTTAATCTCCTCAATTTAACAATATACAAATTCTTAAAATGCAATAGTATCCATTGAAAGATAAGTTTTCATTACAAAAAGCTTATTATTTCCTGAATTATTAAAACATTGTCCCAAGAATCAATCTATTTTCGCCGAAAATAGTTTTGTACTTTCTAGGGATATATGATTCAGAACTTTTTTAAAATATCAGATCAGTGTATACCCAACCTTTGCAAGAGTATTCCAGCTTCGGCCACGTCGAAGATCCTATTCTCAAGCTGTTTTGTATTTATTGATTAAAAGAAAAGTTTCCACAAAGTGCGCTAACCTTTCTCGGGAGCCGGTTTCCTCTGGGGATTCTGGTCTAGCCAGTTCTTCGGCTGGCCGGGAGTTCTGGTTAACATCAGTCTTCTTGCTCGTTGTGGCCAGGATTCGTTTGGTTAGTTGCCAATTGCCAGTTGGCCAGGTTAGTTCACCATGTGCACTTTTTATCTTCTGCTGATTGCTGCAATAGCGATGGGTGATTTGGCCTGGGCCACGCCCTCCTTGCGTACCGCCTCCGAGCCAGAGAAGATTTTGAACTCCCTAGCTCAGCTGAGGCAGAGTAGCTTTCTGGACTGGATCCAGTCGATCCTGGGTCCCGATGTTCCTTCCGAATGGAGTTCTCCTGCCAAAAGGGAGTGTGCCGAATGTTCCTGTGGTAATATTAACACCCGTCATCGCATCGTCGGCGGTCAGGAGACGGAGGTCCATGAGTATCCCTGGATGATAATGCTCATGTGGTTCGGTAACTTCTACTGTGGCGCCTCTCTGGTTAATGATCAATATGCCCTGACCGCTGCCCATTGTGTGAATGGTTTCTACCACCGTTTGATCACCGTTCGCTTGCTGGAGCACAATCGCCAGGATAGCAATGTGAAGATCGTGGATCGCCGGGTGTCCAAGGTGATCATCCATCCGAGTTACAGTACCAGGAACTTCGATAGTGATATTGCCTTGATTCGTTTCAACGAACCAGTTCGTCTTGGCATAGATATGCATCCCGTGTGCTTACCCATTCCAAGCGAGAGTTATGCGGGTCAAACAGCAGTGGTCACCGGATGGGGAGCTCTGAGTGAGGGAGGACCCATTTCGGATACGCTCCAAGAAGTGGAGGTACCCATCCTCAGCCAGGAGGAGTGTCGCAACAGCAACTATGGCGAATCCAAGATCACCGACAACATGATCTGTGCTGGTTATGTGGAGCAGGGAGGCAAGGATTCGTGCCAGGGTGACAGCGGTGGCCCAATGCATGTCCATGGAGCCGGAGAGGCTTACCATCTGGCGGGTATTGTGTCCTGGGGCGAAGGATGTGCCAAACCAAATGCCCCGGGTGTATACACACGAGTGAGCAACTTCAACGATTGGATTGCGGAGAACACCAGGGATTCCTGTTCCTGTTCTCAGCCAGAAGGTCCCGGGGAATCAGTTTCCCCCATGAACACCACCGAACAGGGAGAACAGCAGAACACCACTGCCGATGGGTCAGCAGAAGAAGATCCCGAGGTTGTGGAGGCCAACAAGTTGGTTTAAATTGATGACGTACTGTCCGAAATTAATACATTGCTTATAAAGGCCATTGGCCACTTTAAATAAAACTGTCAAATAATAATAAAAGTGTTTTAATTTATGGTTTTTATATCCCTCGTCAGATACAGATCATTCCACTTTTATGCGGATCAACGCATAAAACCATAGAGACGGCAGATTTCACCACAAATGTCTAATTTCATAGTAAATTTGTTATCATTGGTATTTAAACACGTAAATTGCAATAGAAAAGAAATGGTTCTTTATAAGTGATTTTGTAAATTCGAAAATGTAAATTTATCATTTTTACTTTCAAGCTAAAATAATAACCTATTAAATGGCTTATATGAATAAGAAGTCAAAAGGTCTATATAGAGGCATAAACAAAGAAATTTGCCAAAGCCTAAGTAAAGACTTTACTTCTTAAAATTTTGATGAAAAACCCAAGTATTAAAATATTATAATTTTACTCTTTCTCATGTAGCTGGAAGAATGCATTTTCGACTCTAACAAATAAGTACTTTATATTCTTGATTGGCATAAATAGTCCAAGCATATTAGCAGATAATTCTCAGTTAAGAGCACTTAAGTTTTTACTGCTGCTTAAGGAAAACGTAAAATTATTTTGAAGAGGTTTTAAGTTAATTTCATTAAATAGAAAAGATTTTTATCTAATCCTTTTATATAATTTTGATTTGATGATGCTTGGCATCATTTCGATTTTATAACAAATACACATTTCGATTACAAATAGGAGACCTTAAATCCATTTAAACGTTGTGATGTGTTACTATTTTTAAATGAATGTAATAAGTTTTAACCACATTTATAAATTGAGAGGTGTGACTATTGGCACAACTATACACGATTTCAATTGTCTGGCCCAGAAGTGAAAGATATATCTGACTAAGGACAGCTATTGTGTAATCTGCATACCCCTTTGGCATGGCCTTTTGGTAAAGGATAATGAATAATCTGGTCCCAGCGATCGCCACTTAAATGCCGATTTCTCTGAGGTGTTTTACTGCATATCTCGCCAGCATATTGTTCCAGTTTTCAGCTTGTTAGCTCCTCCACTCACTCTTGCCACAATTTCCGCCTGTAATCTGCTTGTTTTCAAGTCCACCCTCGGGGCACTCTGCAATTTTTGCTACACGAAATTGCCACTAAATCAAAAAAATGCTCATGCAAACAGCAACAACCGCAGACACCTACACTCGATTTTCGACGAGTCTGGTTAGGGGCTTTTGGTCTGCGGTGCGTGCCTCTCCCATTGGGATTATACCCAACCCAGACCAGGGCCAGAACATTGATAAATAACTAAATAATAGAATAAGCCACTTTCAAAAGGTGCGAAAACTTTAAAGGCGGCTGAAAGTTATGGAAGACAAAAAATGTGGGAAACCATTCGAAGGTGAAGTAATAAATACTCTATCCAGGTTGTTGAGTTATCACATATATTTATTTATTAACCTCTATATTTTTGAATAATAGATTTATCCATACATTTATTACGTTTAAGGTTTTTTGCCCTCTCTCATTTCATTAACATTATAATTTTCCTCTGGGTTGAAGCACCCTATTGAAGTGTATTAAAAAGGCTCCAAAAATTATATTCATCCTCGAGCGCAGTTTAAATTTGTACGGCCAAATTGGCTTTTGTGGTAAAAATATTTATTTTTCTCGTTGCGCGTCTCATTCCACAATTTCGTTTTGGCCAGGCACAAATTTGCTGCAATTGAGCAGAGTTCTGCTTTACTTTATTTTTGTATTTTTCGCTCTTGTTTTGACCAGCCGCAGGTTAGAAAAGTTTATTGGGGCGTAAAATTGTTTGATTGAATATTAGTGAGCGGTGCCGCGTTTGAGTTTGCCATCGACCCCCGCCCAAAAAACTGAAAGTTGGTGGACAGTAATGGCATATTAAAATGGAAGGCGAATAATATATTGAGAATTTTGGGGCATACAACAGTCCAACATTGATCAGAAAACCGAAGTTAGTGGAGGTGAACTAAAGCATCCAAGGAGAGCGATTTTTAGGCGATTCCAGCCGCTTGAAGGGCATTTCCCACCACATTGGTCAGACCCAAAACACAGAGCAGAGAAGACACCAGCACTTTCTCGGTCAACATCAGTGCCATATTGGCTATATTCGCTGCGGGCTATTATAATTTCCAAATGGAAAATTTGAGAGATAAAAATGGAAATTTAAAGGCTTACCTCCAGAAATGTTATTGTTATACTGAGGGTTTTTTGAGCCAGGATCACACTTAGACCAATGCAGGTGATCAGACCCATAATGGTGATTAGGGTCAAAGCCTCCACAAGACGCACTGCCACTGGCATCTTTCCAATGGAACTTTGGGTTCCACTCTCACTGACAATGGATAGAAAGGTTTCGGTTGCCGATTTGGAGTTACTTTTTGAAAACTATTTTTGGGTATTTTGTATGTAAGTCAAACCAAATTTACATAATGAAACTAAAGTCATAGGGGATTTTCGGATAAGTGTTTTTATTTTCTTTGGCAACAAATGATATAAAATCATTTTCAATTAATCATTATTATCGACTAAGCGTATTTTAAAATATTATAGTTCCAATAACTTGAAATATGGATGGGAATAATGCTCTTGAAATAAAGAAATTATGCTTATTTAAATTCACAAGAAAATATTTTGTAAGCTTTAGAAGAATATGTAAATTAATTCATTATGGTCACATTTTAGATAGGTTCTTAATTTACTTTACATTTTACTTGTACTATGGGAATTTTAAGATACTTTGTTGTAGTTTTATTATTTACTTTTTTTTCCACTATAAATTGTTGATTTTCCAATAGTATCAAAACTCATACAGTACATAAAAATATGGAAAAATCCCATCCCATTTAGATATGTCTTTTATTCCGGCTTTCATAAGCCACCATACAAATTATAGTTTTTCAATTATTTCTTTCGTACGCGACATTTTCCAATTACGCTATGCAAATGCAATTTGTCTGGACTGCGTGCAATTTAGGCTCTGCCATAAAACCCTGCCACGCCCCCTTTTATTGGAGGAGACCCAGTGATGGGCGCTGTGTTGTCTGGGCTGGCATAGATTGCTTTGAATTATGGCACTAAATGGCTAGACATGTTACATAATTCATTTAGTCGGCACGGGGACAAATTCCATGATATGGAACATCTGTCTCGCTCCATTTTTTTTGTACTACGTCACTCCCCGAACAATAGAGTACTGGATTTATTTATTATTTCACTAGTCTATATTGCGATATGGCCAATTCAATTAGCGGCAACTGGGACAAAAAATTAATTGATTTTCGCATGCACATTTTAAACTCAATTGTGTTGACTCTCGACGTAAGTTGGTTTATATGAAAATATTTTCTTGCTGTCTAGCGGATTTTTTTGTTCGTATATTCAGCTTCACAAGAATCCAAGAATAAATATTTGTACACGTTGTCTGGGTAGACAGACAGCAGAATAAGCGAAAAGTTTTGTCGCAAATCCTTGGCGAAGACAGTGCCTCAGGGTGAGCCTTCGCAAAGGAAAAGACGAAATTAAAATAAAATAAAATAAAATATAGCTACTTGCGTTGAGGCTCGACTCAGGATTTATGACTTACAGGATATGCATACAACAGATTTTATTTGCTTTTTATTGTAATGACAGATGTCAGAAATCTGGTATTGAAATAGCATAAATAAATGTCTGTGGAAATTTCACTAACAACTTAACAACAAATTATTTATTAAAACTAGTAGGGCATTCTTTTTAAAAACCACTTTATTTATTTTCCCGAAACCCTTAAGCCAAAAGCAAAAACAGGAACGATAAGAAATTCTTTGAAATTTCACATAAAAATATAAAGCCAGTGATGCAAAAAATAAGAAGGGAAATCAAAATTGAAGACCGGAAAGGCCACCTGTTATTTAAATACAATATATCAAAACACGCTCGCTGTGATATTCAGTGCTGCCAATGCCATTCAATGGAAATAAACTGTCGACAGCTTGCCAGGAAGTTCCATCGAATTTGAACGCTTCAATAAATCATTTTTACAATGCAAGGAACGTTTAAAAATGAGTGAAAAATTTCTGCTGGTCAAGGCTTTAGCTTTGATATGTTTAAAGTAGATTTACTTTTCTACTTTAAAGGTTAAATAATATTATTTTAAATATTCAGCACCATTCTCTTTTGTGGGTTCCAGACAGCAATGAAATAATTTCTAATTCAGCTAACGAAAATTGTTCGGAAAGCTCATTATGATTCGCAGCGAGAACTGACGAACAATTTTCCCAATGTCCTTCGACTTAAATTTTACCAGCAGCCCTTCCTATTAGCCCATTCATCGTGTCTGGCCCCATTGTAAGTCTTTGTAACTGTCTCTGTTGTTTTTATTCCTTTGATTTCATTATTATTTTTATTGCTTCGGACTTTTTTGTGTCCAACTGACTGAGTTCGAGGCATCGAGCCAAAGCAAAAGGCGCATTTTAATTTTATTATTTCTGTTTGGTTTCGTTTCGTGCCCGAACCAAAAAGAATTCTATGGCATTCCCATAAAAAAGGGTATTCAAGCCAGGGCATTCACTGATTGTGAACGTTTTTTTTTTCTTTGGCTTGTTTTCGTTTTTTTTTTCGGCATTTTTGGCACATTTTCAAGGCAGCGATAGACACACGCCCCACTTGCCACATTTTTATACAATTTCTGTTTTTGTTTCCATTTTTTGGTGCCCTCTTTGCATTCTTCGCCATCTTATTAAGAATTAATAATCTTTTTTTTTGCCATAAGCTAGCTACAAATTTGGCATTATATATTTTTTACGATTTCTTTTCGCTGGCAGGAGGCAAAGGGTGGGGCACTTGAGGTCTCGCCGCTCATGAATCATGGTTATGCCAGCTATAATTTAGTTTTAATAGCATTTTCGGTGACATTTATGCTGTCAGCGCGTCATCCAATTTTATTAATGTCCAAATGAGCCTCGCTATATGTGTTACGACTGTATGATATCATTATGAAAAGATTTAATGTCTTGGCTTGTCTTTGCTCTAAATTAAGTTATGGCCTTCTGATTGTAGTTAAGGGAACATGAGATTTTTGAGCTGCCTAGCTCAACTAATTAAGATTTTATTCCTATAAAATACAAACCCAAAATGGAAAAAAAATATTTATAGCTATTATATAAGTAATGTTAACCTTTTAAATAAAAAAAAAAATTTTTTAAATAAAACACTGCCGATTAGTATGTTATACTGATTTATTAGTATTCTGAGAAAAATGGCTTCATGCTTTGAAATTAGAAATTCACTTTAAACCACAACTAATATTTATAGCTTTTATATTAGTAATGTTAAACTTATCTTAAAACCTATTAAATAAAAACAAAATATTTTAATAATAAAAAAACTGTGAATTAGTAAGTTTTTTTGATTTTTTAGTGTTCCTATTTATGTTATTTATGCGAAAATGATTTTAAAGAGCTAATATAAAATTTAACCAGCCAACTAACTACCAAATCCTGCTATGTTACCATATTATTACAAGTTAAGTCTTGTTTACACCCACTTAAAGCCCTGCTTTTTATTATTACCCATTTTCCTTTCTCATTTTCCATTTCCCAGGTCCGGTGCAGGAACTCCGTTTTAATGAGTCGCCGCAAGGCAAACTGCAGCAACTGCGGCCAGCGCGAACCTAATCATCTCTGGCTCACTTAAGTAATAAAGCAATTTACCGCCTTTCAATATCCCTTAACCATTTTTTCATCTTTTTATCCGTTCTGGGCCGGGTGCCTCTTGCCAAGGAAATCATGCCCCTGGGGTGGGTAACTCCCACACAAATTATTTTCCCGCTGGTATCCACTTTGTCGTTACTTCTTGTTCATCTCCGCCCCTCCTTGACTCTCACATTTTATTGTTGGCCAAAGGAGGCTCCTCGGAGCTTTGGACTTGTCGCCTCACGTTGCCGCTTTTTATATCCCCGGAGGAGCCGAGGTGGATTGGAGCCCAAGGATCAGGAGTCGGGGGTGCAGCAGATTGGTCAGATGCCTGCGGTGTTGCCGGACTCGTTTGATTTTAGTGCCGGATTGGCAAAGAGTGCCAGCCAGAAACAGAGGGCTGACTTTGTCCTGCTTCTGGTTCTTGTGTGTAATGATTTTATTACACGATTTTCTATCGAATTTTATTACCTTGGTGCATGACGTTGCGCCAGGATTGCGCTATGTCCTTTATGCCCTTTTAGCCCTTGCGGCCATCCAAATGGAATTTACGCACTCATAAAATTTCGCCCCCTTTGAATTGTGTGGGAATTTTCCGAATGGCCAAGTAGCGAGATGCTCCCTTTCTTTCTAGCCATCATAATTCAATATCATAAAACGTTTATCCAATTAATTTCTCTGGCCAATATTTATGATCGTTTCGTGCAGGCAGTCCCATGAATATTTACATAGATATAGTATGCATGTTGGACCTTATAAATTGCTTACATTTTTGGTCTGACATAGTTATGCGTTCTAGTTGGTTATAAAATTGTTCATAGATCAGCATGTGTGAATATTGAAAGAAATAGGTTTTTATTGGTAGTTAGACAATTAATGGGCGACAAAGTTATGGGCCATCGTGACTGGTAGAAATATGATATATCCAATTGTATAGATTAAATGCCTAATAAGTTTTTATAGCTACGAATTATTTTGAACTCAGTAATAATAATATTTTTAAATTCATGTGATTTTATATTTCTATAAAAAAAGTCTTAAAAAAGTTTTAAAGTTTTAATCATTATTAAGTGTAGATTTAAAATACATAATAATATTTGCAAAACAGAGTATTTTTGTGTATACAAAATCGTTAATTGGCTAATTTTTCTCATGGAATTTACACTGTTAATTCCATAACAACAAGCTGTCATTCATCCATCGGATTCAGTAGACAATTGCCGGTTTGTGATCTACATTGATCTTGAAAATCTATCCAACAAATGTATGGATGCACGCTTGAATGGTTCTCATTTCCCTCTCCCTTTATTCAATCCACACATAAAGCTGACCTAATCGAGTTTGATTTTCAATTACGATTATGCTGCTGGCACTTTTGCTAATGAGCCACCCATATCCACCGATTTTACTGCCCCGAAATTAAACTAGGTAAACGTCATTGCCGCTTAGCTTTTAGTTTTCCTTTTGTACGGTGGCTTTAGTTTGTTTTTCCGTTGCGATGGTTTCAGTGTCAATGTCATGTTGGCCTTGATGTTGCATGCAATGTTTCAAATGGCTGTATGCCAAAACTAATGGGCTTCCCCACGATGACGATGATTTTGCCGGTTTGCTCACCCAAAGCCGGATACCATACGTAGTTAAATTCCGAACAACAGATTCGTATTCATATGTGGGTCGTGCTCACTCAGAGTCGAAATTATGGCTTCGTTTTCCATATTTTCATTCCCATTTTTGGATTTTGCAATGCATTATTTTATGGCTGGGAGAAGAAGGAGGAGGGGGAGAAGAGTTCAGGGTTCAAACAAAGCTCTCATTAAATGTTTGTAATGGGTGTGAGAAATATTTTATAATGGTTTATTGTTGTGTGTTAAACTAGATGGGTTAGTGCTTCCTTTTCGCATTTGTTTATAGAGCAACATTTATTTGGCCTTCGACTTGCACTGCGAGAATTTTCCTGATAATATTTTTTTATGTAGTAAAACATTAGACTACTTCCTATAGTACAAATTTGGGTTGTATGTTACATATGGGAGGATTCTTTAATTGAGCATATGATTAAACCTTCAATATTTTAAGATTCCGGAATTCAAAGTTCTTCTTTTTTTAAAAACTAAAACTTGTGGGATGTATTTAAGATAAAGTTATTTTATTAAATATTTATATATAATACTTAAAAACAGCTGACATGTTTCTAATTTCATCCATTATACAAAAAAAAGTATCAATTCTTTTAAGATCTTCTTTTATCAATGTGCCAAAAAGGTGGCAAAATTGTAGTTTTGGTTATGGTTATTTAATTTTCACAGTGCACCATTTGCCAATTCGCTTAAACAGCGGCAATGTCAGTGTTGGCTCAAAATGAAAAACTCATTAAGTGACATGCATACGTGCGGGAAATAGATTCAGCTTTGGATTTGGAATCGCTAGTGGATATAGCCGAGATCGGTGCTCGGTGCTCCGTGCTCTTCGCTCTGCACTCTCGGCTTTGGGATCTCTGATTTTAACTCTCGATCTCCGCCCTCGCCGGGCGCCCAATGACGTCAGTTGAGCGAGCTTCTGAACCGCATCAGATATCTGAATATGTACCTAACAAGCCACCTACCTACGTACCCATCTATCCGTCTATCTATGTATCTTTGTATCTGGCCAGTTCATAGTTAAATGATTCTGTTTGCTATTCAGATATTTGCGCTGAGCTTCAGTTCTCGTGCGAACGCCGAGGCGGGCAAATGTGTGCAAGTCTAAGATCGAAAGGACCTTAAGATGGCGCTTAGACTTTTGTGCCTGACTGTACTCGTCTTCCGCGTGGCAGATGCTGTGGTACAGCACAGATCCTTGGAGGACGCTCGCCTGGACCGCCAGAGATTGGTGCACAGGTACATAAAGGTCCTCAACAAGGAGGAGGGAGCCATTCGACTGGTGGGCGGAGATAATGAATACGAAGGTGAGAATATGTGAAAATTAATTCTTATTAGACGTTGGACATGATAAAAATATCTGTAGCTATCATACTTTTATTTGACATCCGATGGTAAATCCTTTCTTATGAATGTCTTTTATTTCATCAAATTTGGAATTATATTTAACTTATTTTTTTATTGATTCTTAAAAATACCACCAGTTATCATGTCAATCAAAGAGTTGCAACAAAAAATAAATTATAAATACGAATATCTTTAAGCCCCTTTATGTATATATAATTTAGATTTTTGTTGATTTTTTTTGAATTGTTACTATCTAAATTGTTTTCAAATAATTTTCCTTTTTTTCTTATTAATGAACATTCTTAATTAATTTGTATTTTATAATATCCTTTCAGGCAACATTGAGGTCCTGCACAATGGCAAATGGGGAGCTGTTTGCGACGACGAGTGGGATGCCGTCGAAGGTGACATTGTGTGCCGGCAGCTTGGCTTCCCCGGAATGAGGAGGTACACCAGAAGTGGCTTTTTTGGACCCGCTCGTCGTCGCTTCTGGATGGATAACCTCTTTTGCGAAGGTCACGAACAGGAGTTGGTCGACTGCCATTTCGAGGGATGGGGTGAGAACGATTGTGAGCCTGGCGAGGCGGCTGGCGTGGTGTGTTATCCCCCGGAAAATGCCCAGCTCCTTGGGCCAGCGCCCATCCTTCGTGATGAGGATCTGCCCAAGTACCCAATTCGCTCCCGTTCCCGTTTGTATGTGCGATTGCGAGGCGGGAGATCTAGAATCGAGGGGCGAGTGGAGGTCAGTTTGGATGGCGGTCGATGGGGCAGTGTGTGCGCCGATGGCTGGTCACTTTTGGAGGCCAATGTAGTGTGTCGACAGCTTGGATTGGGCTACGCCAGTGAGGCCTTCCAAACGGATTTCTTCGGCGGCTCCAATGTGTCAAGACCCGTGCTGAGTGGCAGCGAATGCTATGGCAACGAAACGGAACTGGCCGACTGCCTTCATCACGATGCCAGTCAGGGAATAGTCAGCTGTCACGGCAACCGGCAACACGTGGCCGCCGTGATCTGTGACTTCATTGCCCCCGATCTGGTGGTGGATTACCTAGAAATCGAACAGACGGCCCATCTGGAGGATCGACCCATGCTGCTGATGCAGTGCGCCATGGAGGAGAACTGTGTGGCCAACGAGGCCTATCAAATTCAGCGGGATGATCCCCACTGGCGGTATCGATCTCGGCGATTGCTCAAGTTTACAGCAGCGGCCATCAACGCGGGCAACGCCGATTTCCGGCCATTTAAGGAGAAGAGCCAATGGGAGTGGCACATGTGCCATATGTAAGTACACAGAAAAAAAATTCAATTCATTTTGGTATCCAAAATATATTAAAATTATAGATATTCTGATTGACTATTAATACAATAATTATTATATTTATTGTTAAATAACTTAACTGATAAAAAACAAACTATTACGTTTTTTGTAAGTAAGTAATATGTATATTTATTACCCTCAAAAAACTCTTTGTTAAATTTCTGCAATAAGTTTCTTAAAAAAACAATATATTTTTTAGCCTCAGGAAAAAATTTAAAATTTAAAAACGATTCCAGTATTTTAACTTTTATCAAATATCCCTCTTATATTGCAATATTTTATCTTTCACCAACTGCATGAACAAAGTTTTTATACCCTTGCAGAGGGTATTATAATTTTGGTCAAAAGTGTGCAACGCAGTGAAGGAGACATCTCCGACCCTATAAAGTATATATATTCTTGATGAGGATCCCCTCCTGAGTTGATATAAGCATGTCCGTCTGTCCGTCTGTCTGTCTGTTTCTACGCAAACTAGTCTCTCAGTTTTAAAGATATCGAATTGAAACTTTGCACACACCCTTTTTTCTTTTGCACACAGTATATAAGTCGGAACGGCCATAACTTTGGTGTTTGTAAAGTTAGGAAGTTGGGATTTTCTATGGGTTTTATATTTGGCCAATTAATCCGACCTACCAAGTTTCATAAGGATCGGCCGACTATATTCTATAGCTGCCTTATAAGAACACCAGAGCCTTGAATTTGCCCCTTGGGGCAACCACCTCTAATGTGCGGACCCTAGAATAATAGTATAAGTATGGAAAGTACCCTTATCCAGATCATTTCCCCAAACTCCCTTACGTACCCATCATAATGACTTAACAAAAACTTATAAATATGTATGTAAATTAATAACAATGGCAAACGGCATCCGTTTTTTTTCTCGGGATCTGGATTCAAGATTCCGTATTTAGGATTCCGAATTCTGGGAAATTGGAAGTCCCCAAAAACGCACTTACAGTTTCCTGTAAACCCAAATTAAGCAAAACCGACAAAAAGCTTACCAACCCTCTCCACTTATCCGTATTTATATTCCTAAAATACGCACATCAGTTGTAAAATAATCTCAATCACTTTATCAAATCTCCCATTTCATCAAATAAAATCAACTTAATACCAGACAGCATTAGGAGTACAATATACATTTAGTATTTTTTATTTATGTTCAAATATTTCATACTTAAACAGTGCGACTCATTAGAACTTGGGCCTTATCATCAATTCAACAAAGGTAAGTGATTCATCCCAATCTCCATGCCATGAGTACCAATTAATTCCTCCAATACCTCTGCCATCTTTGAAGTATTCTCCATTGAGCGAACTGTAAATTTAAGTGATTATAGTAAGGAGATTTAATAAGAGCATAAATAAACAGGTATACCAGTATGAACACTTGTTGTGCCACCATGCACCATCTACATAGGCACAATTCATATGTATATAATTGTCATTATCCCGATCAATTGTGGAGAACTTTTGGTTCCTACTGTATGTAAGGGAGTCTCCGGCTTCACCAGAATAATTCCCTAGATTCTTCAACTCGTACAATTCCTCCTCACTCCCAATCTTAAAGTCATCATAATGAGCGTAGCCGGTGGATCCATTAACATTCCCAAGTTTAATGTAGAGTTCGTGGGGTCGTGCCTCAGTCATCCGATGCAATTTTTCCAGCCCGATGAAGAATTCTCCACTGACATTCCCAAATCCAGACTTGTATTCCTCCCAGTTTTGATGGAAGTTCTCGGATCCATCAATGCGTCTATGAATCACAGTATAACCAGGTGGAGACGTCGCACATGGCGCTTCAAAGGGTTCAAGACCCCGAAGCTTTATTTGGTAAATACCATTGGGACTGCCACTGGGACAAGAGTCAGGTAAAATGTCATAATATTTATGCAAGTCGGAAAGCTGAGTAGATAGTTCTGATTTTGTTTTCTCAATCAATTTAATTTGATTCCTAAGGTCAGAGATTTGTTCATCCCTATTATTAAGGTGCTCCTCTTTCACATTTAAAAGATCCTCTTTGCTTTTGGTTTGACCTTCGGATATTTCTAACTGACTCTGCAATTTTTGTATGGTGTCTTTCAAAGTACTTCCTTGGCTTTTGAGATCATCGTAGGCATCGGCTGTTATTTTTATCTGTACAAAATCATTTAGAACAGGCGATAATATAATAATCATTGTTTTTGTTTTTAATATTTCAATTAATAAATCTTAATTTAGCTTACAAAAGAAAGTATTGATAACATTGACAGCGTCGATTTAAAACAAACTAAAAAAATTTGTAATGAACTTTCGTTGCAGTATTATACTAATTTACTAAAAAAAACTGTTATAATTGTGTACATTAAATTTACCTATAAACTGAGATAATCAATTTCGATGGGATTTCTAAGATTTCTATTTGTCTGTCAGTCTGAATGTCTGTCTGTAAGTCTGCTATCAGTAACTCACCGTCCTAACTTCCTCCATTCTGTCAAATCTCGCATCCAGCTTGGCCTGCAGAGCATTAATTGAATTCGCGAAGTCTTCTTTTGTGATGAGTTCCTGCTTGAGTCTCGAATCGAATACGGCCTTCAGTCCTGCCTCGATTTCATCCAACCTTTTTCGGATATTTCGAGAATGGTCGAAAAGCGGGCTGAGTGCGGCCAGGCAAAAGGAACCGCACTGTCTTGGTTCATCTTGGAGAACACACGACGACTGATCCTTTGAATTGAACCCAATTGCTCCTTGTACACTTGGAAAAATTAAAAAGCCAAGCATATAGGATAATAGCATCAGCATTTTAAGATGTTCCATCTACTCAAATCAAATTTAAAAAGTGTACTGAAACGTAGCTATAAGTTGAAGAAACAACGAAGCCTAAAATATTAGAAAATATAATATATTCTTATCTATAATACGTGGCCGTCCAAGTCTCTCATCCGTCGGCCAACAATTGGAAAAACCCAAATCACCAAATATGTATATGTATGGACTAGACTATAAATAGAAATGAGCTAATGTTCTTATCGCTTATTTGCGCTTTATTTTGTTTTTCAAATTATTTGGAAACCAAATAAAAGCGGGATAATCGCATAGTTTGTATTTTGAAGGTTTTTATACCCTTGCAGAGGGTATTATAATTTCCGTCAAAAGTTTGCAACGTAATGAAGGAGACATTTCCGACCCTATAAAGTATATATATGTATGTCCGTCTGTCCGTCCGTCCTTCCGTTCGTTTCTACGCAAACTAGTCCCTTAGTTTTAAAGCTATCTGCTTGAAACTTTCCCAAAAGATGTATATCTATTTATAAAATATACTTTGTTGTTTTTATTTTAATTTTTTTGGGATTTGAAAATATTTAAATATTATGGAATTACAGTTTTAATTAAATTAAAATCGGACATCCATATCATATAGCTCCCATAGGAAAATCGAAAAATTAAATATAAAAAAATTTTTAATTTGCTGTTTTGCTGTTTTTCTGTTATTGGAATATTTTTTTAAGATATAGTAATTATTTACTATATCAGAATTACGCTTTTAGCTTGTCAAGATCGGATAACAATTTTATATACAGTGACAAACTTAATTATTGGCACAGCAAGCATGTTAAACTTTGAGGCTATTTTTCTTCTTATAATATGCTGATATTAAAATAAAACAAAATATTTTTAGATAGAATCATTAATTTTTTGTTAAATTCAAGTGACTTCATTAATTTATCTTTTATAAATAATTTATTAAAAATAAAAAACCAAAGAATGGACCAAATTTGCCTGAACAAAATTATTGGCACACTTGGGTTTTAATTAACTATTTTATTAAAACTTTATCGATTTGCCCACTTTTTTTTAATTATCACATTTGCCTCTATAATCTTAATGGTATAATGATTAATTTTATAGCAAAAATTGTTTTAGTGCCTTAAAATAAAGGAAAAGTTGTTTGACTTTACAAGGTAAAAATAAAATCAACCGCATGTGTCCAAAAATTAAAATTTAATAAGCAGGATCAATGCAAATCGAAAGTAAACATTGGGGAAAGGATGCCCAGAAGCCATTTTTCCCATTCGGAGTCCTTTGCCGCATTTAAAGGACCCACGCAGTTGCAAAATGCAGGGCACACTGGCTAATCCATGGCTTTGAGAGGCCAGGAAAGCGTAAGGATCGTATAAAAGGACAATGTCAACCCCCAGATCTCCTCAACACGTATCGAAGTTGATGATAAGAAGGACTTTGGTAAGGATATTCACCCAACAGCCTTTTTCAAGGCCCTGCATGATGGTTTCTACAAATGAATTGCTCCTAGAAAAAATCCATCGGCTTGAAAAGGGTTCTAACATAAGCTCTTTGCTTGGGGAAAGGATTATTAAATCATACGAGAAGGTTGAAAGGACCCAAAAGTCGATTGGCATACTCAGATATAAATTTCCCTGCACTAAAAGGTTGTTTTTGACTTTTAAAATCTATTGATTTTTTCTAGGTTCAATTCGTTTGTAGAAACCATCATGCAGGGCCTGAAAAAAGGCTGTTGGGTGAATATCATTACCAAAGTCCTTCTTATCATCAACTTCGATACGTGTTGAGGAGATCTGGGGGTTGACATTGTCCTTTTATACGATCCTTACGCTTTCCTGGCCTCTCAAAGCCATGGATTAGCCAGTGTGCCCTGCATTTTGCAACTGCGTGGGTCCTTTAAATGCGGCAAAGGACTCCGAATGGGAAAAATGGCTTCTGGGCATCCTTTCCCCAATGTTTACTTTCGATTTGCATTGATCCTGCTTATTAAATTTTAATTTTTGGACACATGCGGTTGATTTTATTTTTACCTTGTAAAGTCAAACAACTTTTCCTTTATTTTAAGGCACTAAAACCATTTTTGCTATAAAATTAATCATTATACCATTAAGATTATAGAGGCAAATGTGATAATTAAAAAAAAAGTGGGCAAATCGATAAAGTTTTAATAAAATAGTTAATTAAAACCCAAGTGTGCCAATAATTTTGTTCAGGCAAATTTGGTCCATTCTTTGGTTTTTTATTTTTAATAAATTATTTATAAAAGATAAATTAATGAAGTCACTTGTATTTAACAAAAAATTAATGATTCTATCTAAAAATATTTTGTTTTATTTTAATATCAGCATATTATAAGAAGAAAAATAGCCTCAAAGTTTAACATGCTTGCTGTGCCAATAATTAAGTTTGTCACTGTAGCTGCAATAAAAACGATGGCAAAATTCAGCGCATAATCGACATAGCTTCATTGTTTTTAGTAATATAGGCATAGAAATCGAAATTTAGTCGTTTTGTAATAACTGCAAGGGTATATAAACTTCGGCTTGCCGAAGTTTTCTTCTTTCTTGTTGCCTTTTCAATTTTTCCAATATTCTTTTTACTTTCCTTTTAAAAAATAGCATTGCAAGTTTATTTTAATGAATAACGTTTAAAACCTTGTTAATAATTTCTTCTCAGGCACTTCCACAGCATGGAGGTTTTTGCCACCTTTGACATCTTCGATTTGAGAGGACACAAAGTGGCCCAAGGACACAAGGCCTCCTTTTGCTTGGAGGACAGCAATTGCTTGCCCGGAGTTTCAAAGAAATACAATTGTGCCAATTATGGAGATCAAGGTTAAATCAACGACACTTTACCTTTGCGAGTTTCTTGTAATATCCATAATTGCAGGCATATCAATTAACTGCTCGGATGTGTATCTGTACAATCTGGACTGCCAATGGGTGGATGTAACGGACTTGAGTCCCGGCTCTTATGTCCTTAAAATAGCCATTAATCCGGAGTTCAAGGTGGCCGAGATGAACTATGACAACAACGCTGCCATCTGCGATCTGATATACACTGAAAACTTTGCCAGGGTACAAAACTGCCAGCTGGGAAGACCTTGAAGGGTGGAAGGTTAGGATTAAGTGGGCGGTGGACTGGAACCAAATCAAAAAGTGCCAAATACTACGATTAACCAAAGCGAGCTTGTATATTTTCTACATATCTATCTTTTTATCTTTTTAACCCTAACTCGTATGCGAATTAATTAAAAGTGCACATCCTAAAGGTCTTGGGCTGAACTTGAAAGGCAGTGGGGTGTGAATATGTCACTGACATTGAGACACCGAGATTTTCGGAACCAACCAAGCATTTATCAAGTGTCTATGGCAGGGGACTTGTGGAGGTGTTGAAGTGGAACTACATGTGATATAAGTCAAAGCTAGCTAAAGAAATTTGACCTGGATAAGGCATAAAAAAAAGGTGAGTGCTGAATTTTATTTATTTTATAGAAATAATTTTATAAGGTTTGAAATTTAAATGGTATCATGATTATTTCCAATTTTTTTTACTTTTTTGGTACATAAAAACTATCAATCGATAGTGACATAACTAACGTGTAACAACATTTTATATATAGGCAGCTCACAATTTGTGCGTTTGATATTATAGAACTTATATAAAATATATGTAGGTTGGCAAACTCTTAAATTAAAATGTTACAAAAATTCAGAAAGATAAAAATATGTTTATTTCCTACTATTTCAAAGTAGACACTCTTTTACCATTAAGCTCTTAAAAGTCTCTACTTACCCTTTGATACATTTTCAGCAATCTTAGGAGGCATTCGGTTATTGATTACTCAGCTCTTATTTCAGGAAGCCTTGACAAGCAACTAACCCCACTCATCAATATAGTAGGATGCCGACCTCCCAATGACTTAACCCTTTCTGTTCTGAGTTAAAAATGTAAATACATTTTCCGTTAAACTAAGTTGCGAAAGCATAAGAACAACAAACAACCAAGAGGACTTCTCCTTAAGACTGTTCTTCGGATTGATTGATTGCGGGAAGAGCTCTTAACTTTGTACATTGAATAACCCCAAAAATTTAATTAACATAAGCGGTTTATGCCCGTCTTGGAGTGGAGCAAAACAAAAAGCTTTTAATTTGTATTTCGTTTGGAGATTAACAAATCAATCAAAGTGTGAAGAAGGAAGATTTCCATCTCCAATTCGGAGAGGTGTTAGTCTGTTGGATTGGAACTGGGCAATAACTTTCTGGAACGCACTCAACTATCATCAAATCAGTCAAAGTCCGGCCAAGGGAAGCAAAAAATAAATGATAACCGGGAGAAGGCAGTCAAGTGTTAGAGTTCTTCGTGCTATCAGACACGTGCACACACACGAACCCCCCGTATTACCCATCTAAACACCCAACCTCCCACGCAGATCAAAAAAAGAGAGAGGGAGACAAACAAGCATATAAATAATTGAAATGTTCACTCACTGACCCCGCTCCAGCACACTGAGAAAAATTTAAATAATATAATAACCAAATAATAATTAATAAAAATCACATGTCCTGTATAATTTTAAATTTTAAGCACATTATTACATCTCTGGTGTAAAATAGTAGCATTCAATTTTATTCGTAAATATATAAGTTAGGCTCATCTTTTAAATCATCATTTCCAAAACTAAGATTATTTGGTTTTTTGGGGTATATGTATACTATTTTTCTTACAGCGAAAACATTTAGGTATTACAACAACTAACTAATGAATAATTTATGGTTAAATATAAATTAATTATCTAATTTCGATAATATTATAATTAATTAATAATATCTATAATTATTATTCATTGATATTTTCAATTATTTAAGGTGAAGTGTTCGAAACATTTTAAAAATATTTTGTTTGCAGTGAGAATTTTTTAAATAGGAAATTTAATGCGTGAAAAAAATGTAAGCAAATCAAATTTTTGTCAGTGCACTCTCCTCTGTTGGCATTCTCCAGAGAGTTGTACTTTGGCGAAATTGCAGCACTTCTGTGGGTGGGTGGTGCCAGCCGGTGGAGTGGGTGGTGCGGATGACCCTAAGTCCCAGGCATTAAGCAATCAAACGTTTGATTTTCATTTATCGTGTAATCAAGCGTAAAAATAGCTTCGTGACCGAAGTGACTCATCATCATCATCCTGTCATGTGTGCACGTGTGCGAATGCGAGGTCCCTCGATCCTGCTGACCACTTATGGCTGGTGTTGATGACATTACGACCGTTTGATTGCCTCACATGCAAGCGACCATCCATCATTGCGGACGAAAAATCTTGTGACTGGCCTGAAAAATCACTCATGATAAGAGTCGCCACACTAAGCCATCTCTATGGCACATTAATTGGGATATCAACTGTGGGATTCTCACTCCGATGTGTGAAGCAATCCCAGTGCCGGCAATTAAACCATTAGCACACACCCATTATATTACCTTTTTGGCTTTTAACCCTTTCCGCTTCATTGGAATATTCAAAAAGCTGCGCATCGAATTAATTGTAATTAAAAATTAAAACGAATTTAACATTTTTAATTATGCAATTTGCTTTTCATAATAATTAAAACAAATGTAACCCCCCTTTTCAAACAAATGCCAATGAATGCGCACACAAATGAGCCAACAAGCTACCCGTCTCTTTTCTCCGCCATCTCCCCATCTCTTTCGCGCCATCAATGTGTCGCACCAACCATGAAAATGATAACAAGCCAAATGTGCGCTGAAATTTGCCGTGGAAACGTTAGGAAATGGATGGAAATGGGAGTGGGTGGTGCTATCATCAGCTCGGCACAAGGACGCTCTATTCTCGTGTGTGCGATGAAAGGTGGTTTGAAACGAGAGTTGCCTGGCGTCTAATGAGTTTATTCCCAATTAGCCGCATTTAAAATTCAAAATCTTTGCCAAAATGCCGGTGAAAACACAAACAACAAGCACATGACCAAAAATGGTACTTTAAAACCTGATGAAAGTTGAACTTTTAAAGAGGAAAGTTTATACCTTTAAAAACGAAATTGGTTGCAAAGGATTTCTCTGACCGCCAATTATAAAAATTTGAAGCGCATTACAGATTTTTCAGATTTTACCACTTTATCATTTCTCTGATAGTAATTTCATATATATTTAACAAATAAAATAATTCCGATTTGTTTTGTATTGTATTACTAATCTTAAATAATTAACAATTTAATTTACCTTAAAAAAAAAATAAAAATTATTTTACAAAATTGTTCAATCCTAAATTAGTTTTTTTTTGTTATTGATCATTGGCAATTTAATTTACCTAATCGGTCCTAAAAATCAAATCAAACCTCAAGTGAATTCCTGCAATCTAAATATCTTACCAATAATACAACTTTTTTAATAAACCACTCCAATCAAGGTCCATTTCCCTCAGATAATTTTCCACACCTCTGCTCCGAGACCACAAAACTTGTACTATTAAATGTGGTTCAAGACCCCATAACAAAATAAGTGTAAAATCCTGTCGCCAAGGACCAACTTAAACAAATTTACACTCATAGAAAATTGCTTTAAAAACTGTCATAAAACTGCAAATGGCAAAGGACGATTGCTGGCTCCAAATGCAATATACAAATGCAATATGGAAGCGAATGTGTGTTCCTTAAACGCTTTGCCAACAACAATTTCATTTGTCGCCAGTTGCGGAGGTCTGAATTCCTAAGGTCCGAGGACATCGATTCTCGATTGTTGTCGGTCCTGCAGCAAGGACTTGGCCATATATGTGTCACTTTGACCCACTGCACAATCTAACCACCCCCCCGGCGCACCAGGGCCATGTCGTTTTAGTGAAATTGCACAAAATTGTTTTCCGTTTCGTTTCATTGGGTTCGGTTCGCTTCTTTCATTGGAAATGTGCATTTAAAATTTATTGCAGTCACAAGCACAAAATTAACTGCATATAGGGAGGAGTGCTGACAATTGAAATAACAATTTGCTGGGAATGAAGTCGCCCTGGATTTCGAATGAATTTGCAAGCTGACCAACATTTTGTAAACATTTGCCTGCCGTCCAGAGAATTCCGAGTGCAAATGGGTAAAATCTCCTTCGTTGACGCATGCAATTATCGTGTTTCGAAAATCAAGTGAAAGTAAAGCCATTTCTGGGTATCCCTTGTCACCATCATTAGCATCTAATTCATCTGGCTCAGTGAAAATGTGAAAAATGTGAAAATTCCTTCGCCTGACATGCCGTTATCAAATCCTTTATCTGGGAAGACTTTCCGCCTTTGATTCCTTGCCGTTGGCAAGTTTCCTGTTCTGACTCTTGATTACACAGCAGAAAACCCCTGACATCCGCACCACTTGACGTATACGTATTTAAGCTCACACCAAAGTCAAACGCATTGAAATGTGACTACCAGTCACATTCGCAGTCACAGTTCACTCCCACACACTCGAAGGCAAACAACACCGCAGGGACCCATATATCAAAAATCAACAGCTGCAGAGATGAGGAGAAAAGTAAAAAATAAAAAATACGTGGAGGCGCCCCACTCACATGTGACAAAAGATAAACACAAGAAGATACATTCTAAAATCAACAAAAAAATACAAAATTCTGTGGAATGAGTGCAAAAAACTTTCATGCTGGCGACATTTAAACATGGCAGAGAAGCCGATAAGAATGCAAATGAAACGACAAAGCAGCGCAGTCAGCAGAGGTAGGGGATGGGGAAAATAGGGAGGAAAAAGGCCGGAAAATGGGGCGAAAAAACGGGCTGGCTTACAACCCCCTAAGGCAACAGCAGCTGGCATATGAGCGGAGCAATCTTAATTGCAGTTCAAAGGGCAAGCGAGCTGCAAAAAATACAGGAAATAAAAATCTGAAGGCGAAAAATGGAAATTGAGATACGAAATGGCAAACAAAAAAAAACGGTGGAGATTGCATATGCTTGGCAAACAAATTTAAAGCTTAAAATCTTTCTCATTTAAAAGTATATTCCCTACCAGATTTCTGATATTGAATAACTATAGAGTAAATAATTTATTAGGTATTTAAATAACGAAATTCTTGTACCAGGAGCCCTTAAAATATATATGCCTTATGTACTTTTTCATATTTACAATAATAAGTAATAGTATTCCAGTTTGATTCTTATAGGTCTAAGAGTAACCCATAACTTCAAAATATAATATAGATGTTTCAGTATTATGACATAAAAAGGGAAATATAGTTCAGCGATCAAGAGCTGACAAAATGTTAACACACTTTTATTCGTATACCTGCGTTTTAATTGTAATACATATACACAAAAGTAAGCAACAAACCAATTCACACCAAATGTCCAGATCAAAAGTACACAAATAGGCTTTCTAGATATATAGGCCATTATAGAACCCCTAATTCAGTTCAGATATCTCCATAATCAACCACAATTCTCAAAACCAACCAGCATAAAAAAGACAAAAAAAGTCAACCGCTAAACGGATAGGAGATACAAATCCATCCGTATACAAGTTACACCCGCTTAAGATACAATTTTCGCATTGTTAGAGAAACAGGACTGTCAAAAAAGAAGGAAAAAATGCGGGTAAAATGTGACCAAAATGTCAAAAAAGGGCGCTGAAAAGCCGGGGAAAAGGGGCAAGGACAGCCAAGAAGGAAGAGTCAAACAAGCGAAATGACAAACTCTGTTGGGGAGCCACCTTAACCCATGAAATCACCACCCTCCCCCTTTCACCTTGTGGAACCCTTGCCGTTGACAAAAAGTTTTTAACACGCATACGCCGTGATGCCAGCAACGCCAAGTTTGCGGCATTTCATTGCATACTTTCTGGCGTTCTGGCACTGCGGTTGTGTGGGTGCGGAGGTGCTGCTTGTTATTTTTGCGCTCTTATGAATTATTCGAATTTTATGCGACAAATCACCTGCGAAATATAAATTCCTAGCACCGTCTCCAGTGCCCCGGGGTTTAAATTGCGTTTTCACTGGATCTTTCCACTTCAAAATCCCCGAGCACGTTCTGGTTGCCAAGTGCCACGTTACACCGTTAATCGTTCGTTAATCTGTCGTAAAATTTTCGAAACGACTTCAGGTTAAGTGGATGTAACTGGCAATTGCCTTGCGACTGACAAACTTTTTAATCGAAAAAAGATGTGACCCCCTCGGAAAAAACCACCCACGTTGTTTTGTAATTAAGTGCGGGGCGTGCTGTGCTTTGAGTGACACTTTGGTGGGGTGGATATCTTTAAATAGCAGACAATGTTCGCCAGAAAAAGCAAAAGCAGAACTCTTTGTAACCGGATACCGCAGATATTCCTGAAAGCCAGTCCTCTTCCCAGAATCCAAAACTGTGATTCTTTCAGCTGCCTTCCGCTTTTCTTTGTCGATTGTCAAAGGCTTTGCCCCGAAAAAATTAATTGCAGACAACAAATGTTGTGTGTAAGTCAACGATAAACGTACTCCTCTTATGCAACACCTTTTTCGGGGGGTGAGGAATCACAAACAATTGTACAAGCTCAACATTTGTCACGCAGAAAATTCAGCATGAGCACACAAAAAAGTATTTTTAGGTATCTAATTTTATGAAAATTTGATACCACATTTTTCTTGTTTCTTTCTTATGACAGATTTTTGTGTAAATCACATTTATTTTCTCACATTAATAAGTATTTTATTATATACTCAATTTTTGGTTTTTGATTTGTTAAGGTTTTAAATAATCAATTTTTTTCGGTGCACTGAAATTAACAAAGAAACATCAACATCATGCAGCTTCTTCTTGGGTCTTTAGTTCGTCTGGCATGTGTGGATATAGTTGTCGTCGTTTTAAGCAACTCAAAACAGAAAGAACGGGGAATGGGCAAAGACTCCAAGTAAATGCAACTTGAACGGAAAAAATGTTCAACTGTCTCGTCATCATCCTCTGAGCATACCTTCTACGATATTCCATTTGAATTTTGATTGTCTGCGTAAGCCATGCAGCATATATATAGTGCGAGAGTACAAAGTATGTCTATGTCTATGGCTCTGACTTCATGCCAAGCTGTCACATTTGATACGCCCCTGAGAAAACTCTGGAGTTGGAGGGGAAACAAGTCTGAGGCCCTGGCGATGAAGTTGATGATGAAGGCGATGGCAACTAGCAGAAATTATTCCTTTGGTCTTGCCAGCAAAATTTGATGGGGCCACTGAGAAAATTAAAATATTTAGGTACATATATAAAAAAGTGCAGAGCAGAGTGATTGTTTTTGTGTGTTAAACTGATTCAAAAAAGTGATTTAACAAAAAGCTTTGTTCCACCGATTTAAAAAAAATGGTCACATATTAATTTTTTTTCTGACTACTATCTTTTAAAAAGCGGTATACGAATTTTTTTTAATTTAAAATCAATCCATATCAAACCACAAACACCAATTTTATATTTTCAATCATTTTTTGAATAACCTGTATGAGAAATGGGTTAATCAGACGTTTCTTTTAAAAGATATATTGAAAAATCTATTAGAAAAGTTTACCTTCCTCATTGTGGTTTTTGTGATCAGTATACAGAAACATTAAAATGAAAACTGTTAATTTATTTAGGTCATTAGAAATTACTTAAACAATTAACTTATTTAGGTCATTAGAAATTACTTACATTTTACTCCTACTTCCTCGTTAATAACCTTTTTTTTCAGTGCATGCCAAACACGGAAAAGAATTAATGTTCTCTTGAATACAAAACGCAAACATAATTAAACTTGCCATGACCATTTTGCTATGTGTCTGCGTTTGCATACGAGAATCGGAATATCTGTATCTGTATCGCAGGTCTCGTGTCTGTGGCAGTACGAAAATAAAACCAAATTTGTCACATCGCCCAGACAGGGAAATAAAAGAAGTGGTGGAAAAGGGGGCGGGTCATAGGCAGATCGTCATAATTCGCGACTAATGAAACACGCGAGACTTCATTGCCAGTTCCCTGTGAATTCCCCCGCATAACCCACACCATCTGACCTGCTGTCTTTGACATTTATGGCCGACAAACAGAACTTTTATAGCGCTGAAATTAGTGGCGAATTGTGGCCGAGTGGCAAGTTTGTCTGCGGACTACTGTAGTGCCCGAATATTGAGTCATAAAAACGAGGCTTGATTGGAAGGCGACGTGGGCGCAAAAGTTGCAAGGAGCTTGTGGGATAAGTGCAACTAATTTGAGATACAGTCGCAACTGGAGTTTATCTCTTGGCCTGTTTTAATGCCCAACTAATTGCATCCATCTGTGGGAGTGGCCGTGGATAAAGAAGGTGATGGAGATGGATATTGGTTGATGTTGGTGCGGAGGTTGAGGTCACCAGAGACTCCACTCCAACCTGTGGCCAATTTTCGCACTTAATTATGAGCAACTCCAACTGCCAAGCGATACAAAACAAACAAGAACAAACAATATCAAAACCCTGCACAGAGAAAAAATTGAATAATAATTATCTGAAGGACATTTTAAATGTTTTAAAAAGAAATGTAAAAATTTTCTGAGAGGGAATAAAATCGGAATTACAGATAATATGTTGCAAATATTTTAAGCTGAGATTTATGGCCCTTACAGAGTAAAAATAAAAGCAAAATCAGTCTTATAAATATATGTATTAGTAAGTCAAATTATTCTGGGAAATAGGATATTATTTGTAAATAATTAAAAATTTTAAAAATAAGATTCATAAAAACAAACACTTTTTCACATTTTCCAAGGGAAATCCTTTGACAATTTGAAAATCAAATGTTTTGTTTAAAATCGATAGGCTGGAAATATTAAAAATACAACAATGCTTTCTGTGTAAGCGAATAAAATCCCCTTCCCAAAATGTCTGGCCAAACAATAAACGTAAATAAACTTGGCATATATGAAATAATTTCTAGCCCGCGGCAACGTCGGCGTCTGCTTTAAAATGCATTTTCAATTTGGTTCGAAAAGACGGGAGGACTGAGAACAGTGGGTGGACAGCCTGGGTTTGTCGTCCTTTGTAAACTAATTTGCTTGGAAAATGGCAAACTCTCGCATATATTGTGTACAACCCATCTCATATTGGCGGAAAAGTGGGAAAAAAAAGGGGAGCGCTTTGAGGCCTCTTTGCATAACAAATACACGGACACCAGCCCGAACACTGAGTGCAAAATGTATGCAAACAATGTGAAAAATTCAAAAACAAGTAAGGAAACGTGGGGAGCGAACGAATAAGAGGCGAAAAAAAACTGGGAGCCGCAGCAATCAACAAGCAAACAACGAAAAAAACACTGAAAAATGGAAAATGAAAAACAATTGCTCATTGTCTGAGCAATTATACACGCATTGCTGCGCTGTAGCAGTGGCAGCTCCAAATAAAAGGGACTCCAACCACCGGCAAAGGACTTGAAAAGGATATTGCACAGATACAGAGGGACGCTTTTCGGAGCGACTTCCTTCCTTCCGTTTTGGCACATATGCGCCACAGCTGAAAAGGATCTGACCAAACAAGTATTTTAATGAAAATGAACCAAATGGGTTGGGACAAAAGCAATACTTATGGGCCGTAAAGAAGTCCAGCAGACGGGTCCCTTAAACACTTTTTTCAACGCCGTAATTATAAATTATAAATTACCTTAGAAAGTTAATTAAATTTAAAAGTATTTAAATATTAAGAAATATATGCTATTCTATTAAGAATGAATAAAAACAGACAATTTTACTAACGTATCTCGTGAAATGCATATAAGTTTTTATCATGTCATGAACCAGTACTCTTTAATAATATTAATGTGTTTTAAGAGCTTTCTATAATCTAGCGCAAAAAGGTTTCCCCATCCTATTTCATATCTCAAATAGCCCCGTAAAAAATTCCCATTCAGCTATCAAATAACATTTCAAAAGACAAAGGAAGACAAACGGAATCAAGTCAAAAAGGGAAAAATAAATATTTACCAGAAAGCAACAAAAAATTAACATTTCTTTGTCAATTTGGGGCCACTTCCCGTTTGGCAATATCTCCTGGCCTCCTTTCATAACTGGGCCAGCAATTTTTACTGACTCATTAAAATGTGGCAGTCAATTTGACAAAAAGAACCCCGAGTAATATCAGCATCCCCATTGGGCTGGAATCTGTAGGGAGCACGGAGAGATCCATTTGAAAAGGGAATAAAAAGTATTATGGGCGCTAAACTCATTTATAATTATAATGGACCTTTTACGAACGGTTCCTTTTGGCAACAGCTTTTTTTTTCGCCACACAGAGCCAACATCATAAAAGACAAATGAGCCGCAACCAAAAAGCAGCACAAAAAAAAAATGAACAAAAGGGCATTGTGGAAAGAGGAGCCACTGTCATTGTCTTGTGTGGTCAAAATCAGCTTGTATTGTATTCCTTTTCAAGTCATCTAATATTTTATGTATTTTCTGCATTGCAATGGCCGGGCAAATCGGGGGCAGTGTTGGAACGGCGAGGAAATGGCTACTTTTCTAAGCTTTTAATAATATCCTTTTTATGTCCACTAAATGAAGGATATAAAGTCAACACTTTGTACAATAAGGCCAGCGAAGAGGGGAGACCGAAAGCTTTGCACATCTTCAACGCCTTTTTATGCACTTCGCGAAAACTAAATTTTTTCTCGATTTTAAAGTAAAGTTTATATATAATAAAAATTATAAATTATTAATATATAAAACGTTCATCAGGATATCCATTAAATTAGTGCCTTATAAAAAAGGGGTATCCACTACTCATTTAAATTTATAGGCATGTTTTCAAAATCATTTTTGTGGTATCTATATTTAAAATAAGCACTTCCGTGTTGACCTCTAAGCAATTTGTATCATTATTTAAAATGGAAAAATATTCAACTTCTTTGCAGACATGTTAAATATATTTTTCCAGTGTAGCACCTCTTTCTGATGGTTTTTTTGTCCCAGCCGTCGGCATAAAAACTTCGGACATCGTCTTGGTCCAGCCAGGATTGCTTCTTAGTCGCCTTCCATTCTTTGGCCAAGTTTTGTTCGCTTAGTTTGCATAAGTTTGCCTGCCAGGCGCTTCCGGTTAATGTGGTCGACAAAAGCAACATCCACAACAACAACGGCAACTTCACCGCGACGAACAGCAAATAAGGAAATGGATCTGGCCAAAGCCAAAGTAGACATTTATATGGGCAAATCTTTGTGTGATTTCCGCTTCATTGGCGAAAGCTTTCTGGCGCCAAAGGGCCGTGTCACCCTCCTCATCCGCATCCCTATATCCTGCCCCCCACTTAATGTGTCCATCAATCTTTCGCTTAGTCCAACTTTAACTTGTTATTTGGCTACTTTAAGACGGGCCAAAGCCAAATAAAATCAATCAATTGAAAGTAACAACAGAAATGGATTCAATAAAGTGAAGAGCTTCCATTTCCATTATCCCTTTTTTTCCGGGCAAGGGAAAAGCGATCGATTTGGTCATGAGTCAGCAGTTTTTTGTAATCGAAAGTTAGGCCAACGATAAGGCGTGAACCTTAAGGAAAAAACCAAGAAATTTAGAAAATATCATATGGGTCTTTTGTCGTTTTGAAGACTTTTATCAATTACAAATACCTCCTTTAGCTATTTCTCAAAATTATTTTATCAAAGGTCTTACAAAACGTTCAGTATATAATCATTAACTTATCTTAAGCTTTTCTTAAAACTTTCTTAAATTTGTTACTTTCAATCTATGCTTTTGGCAAACTTCGATTTCTCTTTAATCATCTCCCATCACTTTCAATTCATGTTAAAACATTCTATGACTTTTTTCGCCCTCATCTTGGCGAATATCCAGTAGCCACGGCCACTAGAGGAAAAAATTTCAATAAGCAATTAGATGGCAATTACTTGCAACAACTTTGGCTTGACTTTTGTTGAAGGGCGAAAGCAATTACTTGAAATTTATATGTGACTGCGGTGGCGGTCCCTGAAGAGAACTCGAACTCCCTCAGCCAGAAAGCTCGAGTAACATAATTGAAACGCTCAAGAGAACCCGATTGGCATCGAGTGGGGGTTTGGATACCCCCAACTTTCGGATGGATGGACAACTTGGTTGCCGGGCTAGCCGGCCACAAGAACCGCAGGAACAACAACATTGTATTACACATAAAGTTTTCGCCAGAGCAATAGCCAGTACACAGGGAAAAAATATAACCAAAATAGGTCTTACACTTCGAGCATTGTCAAATAAATAAAATAAATTGTGTCAGAAAGAAATAACCATTTTAAATTAAACAATTCAAAAAGTTATTTAAGGCCAAGCAAATATTAATTGGTTGAAAATCCCTAAAAACATATTTCGAAAAAAAACATAAACGGTTATTAATATGATTATACTTTTTTTCAGATATTCTTAAATTTAATTTTTAGAATTTATAAAAATAAATATTGTAGAATATCCACATTACGTGGGAGTAGAAAATATTTTTAAATGCTATGAAATTTATTAAAACTCAACAGTTTTTAAAATTTTTCTCTGTGTATTATGAATGAGTTGGATAAGGGGCGGAAAAACTAATTGAGTTACATATTTGGTGCTGACATGCGGAGCAAAGTTTCTTTCTGTTTGGTTTGGTGGCACAACCAAAACTTTACATTGTTTAATTTCGACAAATGTAGGAACACTCGAAAGCGATTGCAACCCTAGACACTAATCTTTTGTTTGTCGCCGCCCCAGCTTTCCTTTCTTTTGTCGCAATACCAATCCCAAGTAGTTTGCCTGTGTCTTAACATCTCTTAATCTCTGCTGCTTGTTTCAGAAAAACTTTCATTTGCACTACATACTTATACCCATATCCCATATCCCATAACCGGGAAAATGGGGAAAAGCGAGGGTAAGTTCTGCTCTTTTCTCGTTTTCCTTCCGGCGGCGCCATCTTTAACTTTCATTAGTAACGAGTATGTGTAAATCTGTTTTTCGAGTCTCGGCACTGGGTTGTTTTATTTCTTTCTGGCAGCACAAAGTTATAAGTTTTTGTAATTGAGCTGAAGTCTGTTGGAGAACGGGGCGTATTCGTAATATATGATGACATTACATTATCATTTGTCAGCTTAAGAAAAACTTACGAACCAGCAAGAGATGGATGGTGAGGCAATGCCTGCAAGTTAATGTCCTCTAAATGGCACAACTTTAATTATAACGAGCAATTTTAGTGGGGAATTACATACCCGAAGTTTGTTATCATGTTACCGCTTACATAACGATTATCAAGTGTACCACATTAAAATACGACCATTATTAAATGTTTAATTTAATGAAAAGAAATATTACAGAAACAATTTTGAGGGGCTTACTAATCAACTTAAAAATTCTAAAAATGAGATGACACTTTTACTTTATTATTGTAAGTTTATTATTGTATAAAAACCATAACAAACTTTTATAAATATTGAATTGTTGTACTCCATGTTCGGTAATTTATTTCTTGGGGTGTTTGCAACTTGATTGCCATTATAAATGTTAAGTAAGTAAGTTTCTCAAGATATTTCAAAACAATTCCGGCACGTTTTTTAAAATTTAAAATTAAATATTCCAAAACCCAATCAAAAGTCAAGCCACTAAATTAGTGCCCCACCAGATTGAAACCGACATCGTTCTGCACATCTTTATTACCATCATCCTCTAGACTCTTTGTAGTCGTCCTCCCAACTCATTAGTATGCAACATTGTGTCCGCTTACATTAATTGGGCGTTGCATCTGATTTGAATACGGGTAATCCAGGCAGTAAGATTGGAAAAAAAAAGGAAAGCCCCTGAAGGCGATGGAAGGGATAGGAGTGGAAAATATTTAGCCAGGCTAACCAAACTAACCGCAAGCAGCTGTCCGCCTGATGAACAGCGCTTTTAATTGCTGACTTCGTTTTATTTCCCCCTGTTGACTTATGGAAATTGGCAGAGCCGACTACTTATATTGGTTAATGCCAAACACGCTCGCTGCATAATAACGAGCGGCTCATCAAGGATGCGGGTTGGAATGTGGGGAAATGGGCGAGTGGAGCATGTGTCTATTTATTTTAATTAAGCACAGGTAAACCGTGTTCAACGTGGGCTCTCAGGTGTGTGCGTTCTGTTTTGCTTTTGCGACACTTTGTTGCCATTTTTTTGAATATTTTTCCTTGTTACTGGATTGCGAGTTGGGTGTTGTTGTGTGCAAAGAAAACAACAAAGTGCGTAACACTAACGAATCACTAATTAATAAATTAGGACTACGACTACAGGAATTCGCTGTTGCTAGCCCAATTATGCTGATTAATTAAGTAAAGCTTTTGGGTTCCTCGGAACTAATTCTTTTGCTGAATAAAAACACTACAATCCTTGTGTGGATTTCGATAACCGAATTGGACTCTTAAAGAATCTTTGATATTTTTTTTAATATTGCCTTAGTAACATACAACAAATTTGGTGGCGATTGTGTAATTTAATAATCAAATCATACCTATTAATCTTTTTTAATAACTTTAGTAGTTGGTATCTCCCTGATTATTTATATAGTTCATTTTTTTCCACTGGTAACTTATTAGATTACTGAAATCGTCTTAAGTTCCAGTTAATATATGTAGGGATTAAGACTTTTTTTAAGCGTGATCACGTCAATCTGAAGTAGAAGTCACGGGAACGATCTGATCGAATTAAATAATACATTTTTTCTGTGCATAAGTTTAAGAACGCTGACTTGTTGAGTTCAGCTTACTGTTCCCATTATTTCTTAAGACTTTATTGGGGCTTTCTCAACTTAAATTTACTTTTAATTCAACGAAGCCTGAAAACGATGCCCAAATTTAAATAAAATTTCTTGGGCCCCATTTGAATTTGCATTTTCATCTTTTTAAATGCAATAATATAGCAATAAAACCATCAACTCTTGACACTTGGCAGCCATTTTCATTTCTGCAGGCAAATGATGTCATTAAAGGCACATGCTTATGGCATTTTGAAAGGCATTACGCATACGCCATGTAGAACGCAACAGCTGCGTTATGACAACGCAAACGCGTGTCTCATTCTCTGTCTCAGTGTGTGTGTGTGTGTATTTGAGTGTGTGCGTATCCGTTGAGATTTTCCGCCAAACATTTTACGTGCAAATATTTTAAGCCTTTGCTGGAAACATGGGAAATCCAGGGAGAGAAACAGACAAATCTCCACCCTCCGGCATTATTAGGCGCATATTTGTTGAGCAAGTGTAAGCACACCATATAATCATATATCTCAGGCACATTCCCATATATTTGTATATGTATTTGTTGCCACATATGTGGGCCGTCAGCTGGGGCAGCAACATCCTTAGGCCCAAAAACTCATCCCCATTTTGGCTTTTCCCTCCTGAACCAAAAAAACGTGACTGCGTCATCTTCGGTGACTTATTAAATATTTTCTTTGGCCATTCTGCCTTCTCTGTTCCATATTTTTTGTATATCCCGGCATTTTAGCGACTTTAACTCGCATTTAATTGCCGCAACTTTTCAGTTAGACTTTTCCTAATTAATTAAAAAACTTTGGGAAAACAAAATGCCAACTCACCTAGCACAGCAACCTCACCTCGGCCTGCTTTTCATCCCAAAACCCATTTTCGAGAATTGTTGCTCTGTTTTGGTGGCAAAAACTGTCCCAAAGTAAAAGTCATGCCACGTTGGAGTTGCCCGAAGTCAAATAAAAGATTTGCGGTTGCCAATGAATAAGTGAGGGGCTTTCCCTGCCCAAAAGCAGCCGCAAAAGGTGGCTTTGATTGGACGGTCGTGGGGGGCAGTAATGGGTTAAGGGGCGAGTGAATTTCATGTCTCATTTGCGGGACAGTCGAAAATGCGGCTAACCAAACCGCAGAGCCAGAAATGAAAGACGTACGAAGAATGAGTCCTGAACGATGAGGAGTTAGAGATGCATTCATACGCTTTTTGGTCGGCTTTGAGTCGGGTTTTTGAATGTTTCAATACGAGTTGCTTATCATTATTCTATGAAAACTTGAAAAGGATTTATGTACACATTTTTCAAGGAATTTAGGTAAGGTTCTAAAAATGCTTTATCCTTTATTTACGCTGTTATGGGCAGCATCAATATATTATATTTATGTACCACTTACTTCATTTTAAATTTTTCTTAAAGCAATTGAAATTAAAATTTTGTATATATTTTTTAAGAAATTTGATAAGGTTCTGAACGTTCTTTGTCCCTTATTTACGCCGCTATGGGCGTACTTTTCAACTTCATTTTAAATTCTTCTTAAAGCACTATGGAATGTTTACAACAATGCACCTTTAAATTATTAGGTATATATTTATTCTTCCATGCCAAAAATAAACTGACACATTTTTACTTTAATCTTTTCCCAGCAAACCTGTATTTTCCTTTTACTAAACCTACCATTTTAACCTCACAACGGTAGTAAACTTTTCACAAAAATATGTATCTTTTGTGGCCAGGACAAAAGAGGGAATTAGTTAACATGCAAAAATAATCACAGACACACGAAAAGCTTTAGAAACATATCCCTTTTTGCTTGCCAAAGTTTATCTCGTCTATACATATGCAGTTTTTAAACTTTTGATTGTCTGGAGATGTGAATGTATCATTTGTTTTGCTATCTTTTTATTTTCTGTCCTTCCTTGCCTAGCAAATATTACTTAACAGACACATGAAAGCTGATGGGATTTCGTACTTTTTTGCATTTAGTTCTTTGTTTTTAATGTGAAGTTGCTAAGCGGCAGCAGCAGATCAAATTTATAAGGCTTGCTGAGCTGTTTGTTTTGTTTAAGCGCTGGCTGTGATTGTTGTCATAGCTGCAAGTACACAGGGAAAAAAAAATAAAGTTTTTTCAAAAAAAAAAGTTCCTAAAAATTTGAAGTTAATAAATTATTTTAATCTTAAGAAAACTTATTTTTGCAGACCGCAGTAATCACAAAAATCTAAGTATAAAAACAGGAGAACTACAAAAATAATTATATATAACTTTTTAGAAGCCATTTGTTTCTTAAAGTGTTTAGGCCGTGATATTATTTTAAAAGGATGTTTAAACATAGCAGTGTAATAACTGCGGCAATAAGACGATATTTTAAATACAAAAATGTTTTGCTGCTTAATATTTATATACCCTAAACAAGTCCTCACAAACTTGAATAACAGATAGTGTGTAAATTTGTTGGAGAGTGTAAGAGTAGATGGATGGAGTATATGTGTTTATCTTGTCGCCATCTGCTTTGCTAGTGCTTTGTTCTGTTTAATTTTCTGCTTGCTTTTGCTTCCTGCAGCTGTTTGTCCTTTTCTCTGCCCACCACCCACCTTCCCACCATCCACCCACCACCCCCTCTCCTTGTCTGTCCTTGCATTGTTTTCATTAATGTTATTATTCAACATTTCTGTGTTTACGTCATCCCATACGACCGTAGTTTCTAATTTGTATGCATAATTTACAGCCACACTGAGTTCGAGTGGAAGGATATATGTGTCCTGGCCTGTGAGGAAAATGGAGTGGGAAACAATTTCCAATTGTCAACAGGCTTGTGTGTGAGCCGGAAAATGTATCTGGGAGTCTATCTGAGAATTGATGAGTTGATGCCTAAGTAAGTCGCTGACAAGTCAGAATTTCTAATCAAAGGAGCGAGGAATATCGATTAATTGGAGCTTAAACACTAAGCGCCACTTGCATTAAGTGTTTACAAAAAGATTAAGACGCTCAATAAGGATGTTTAAAGTTTTAAATCAGGGTTTCCTACGATAATATTATTAGACAAATAATTTAGGGCCTCAAAAAGTGTAAGGATATTAAATAGTTTTGAATTAGATTAAAATAAATAAATGCCATTAAATATTGAACTTTTTATTCTTTTGGGAAATAAAAAACCCTTGTAACCGATAAATTAATAAATAATATGCAATTAGATTTGAAGACATTTAAATAATTTACTGAAAAACTTGAAATAGTGCCATTTAATAAACAACTTTTTATTCTTTTAGGAAATACAAACCCTTGTAACCGATAAATTATTAAAACTATTTGGCTTTGCCTGGAAACGTCATGTTCAAGAACGACTTTCAATAGTGATTGATAAGTAAAAGATTCTACACTTAAGGGGAAAAGTCTCTAAAACTCATTAAGTTTATTCCATATTTTCCTTTTAGTTTCTTGGGTAAGCATACCTTTATAAAAACAACTTTTGCATAAGGTTAAACCTTCGCCTTCGGTGTTTCCAAATTGAAATAGTTTTGCACCATTGCCTGTCAGAATATAAAGAAGCAAACAGAACAAAAAGAGGAGTAAAGAGAGAGTAACCAAAAAGTAAAGAAAATTGCATACCAAGATATCCTTAACATTCTCCAATGCTTTTCTTTGCCAAAGTAAACAATATTTGGCCAAACTTTTAATTAAAGAAAATAGAAAAGAGAGCAAAATAGGGGGAAATTGCACCACGTATTGTTATCGTTTGGAATTGCGCAACTGCAACTGCAATCAATCTAAATGTCGAGCTGTCAATAAAATTGTCAGCCGAGCTGCTGCAGAGGGTCCAGCATCCTGTCAGCCATCTGCAGGATCCAAGGAAAACACGTTTGCATACCTCCATTCAGCTGACTGAACTCGCAACCTCTTCCTGCTGGTAGAATGGGTTGCGGGGCAGGAGGAATGGGTTAAGGCCACGTTGGTTAGCCAATATTCAAACGAGAGCAAGTCGTGTGAAACAAAAGCGGGGCCATGCGACCTGGACCGTGATTTGGTAACACATATTTGACACATGTCACGGCAAACAGTGCTTTAGAAAAAGGTCAAACTGAAGCTTTAAATTTGTAATTTATAAAGATATAGATATACAAAATGTAGTCTGATAAGACTAAAATCATAAAATTGCTCGGTATAACATAAAAACCTTAGTCTTGAATAGTTACAAGAATTAGTAAGCTTTTTGAAAAAAAATTGAAACTTTATTCAAGAAAAACGGACACAAAACAAATATATTTAAAATTTTATTTATTTTACTTTTATCTCTGAATCTATAAAATTGATCATACATTTTATGTACTAGAAATAAAATTTAAAACAATTATGTTAAAGTATTCAATTTTTTTATGACTGCCCATTACACTAAAAGATTGAAATTAAGAGGTATTTAAATAAAAGTGAAAATATAATAATTATCGCTTGACCCATTTTTCTACTTACTATTTTGAAAAACTATTTAAAATAGTCAACAATATTTTCAGCCATTTTTATTGCAATTGTGTCTGTAGAATTTTATTGCGAATAAGCCTTTCTTTATTTGCTAATAAAGCATATAATAATAAATTTTTATATACATATATTGTTACTGATCCCTTCTTTATTTGCTAATAACGCGGAAATTTATAAATGTATATTTGAGTTCCGCCGACCTTTCTTTGCTGGTGTAACAGTCACATTTGGCTGCCTTGAATGCCGCTTCCCTCAATGCACTTCAATGCGCCTGACATTTTTATTAAAAGCTTTAAGTTGTTACTGCAGCGAATGTACACGCACACATGCTCGCACATAAATGTCAGGCAGCCAGAAAGGATATTTGCTGCAATGGCAACGGCTGCTGGCAACTTATTGGCTGCAGGACACACAAACGCATTTCTCTCTTCCTGTCTTATGCAACAATGTAATAATGCCAGGGAGCAGTCTATATCATGGCAACTTTAACTTTTCCCCCGTCAGTTCTAAGTCATTTTTCTATCCCGCTGGGATTTACTTATGACACTAAAACTGGAATGCAAGCTGGCATCATTTATTTCACAGGATCCCTAGAAGCAGCAGAAATTGCATTGCGTGACATTTTATGAAAACTCATTTGATAAATGATTGCGAGCAATTGAATCGTCTATGGGGGGGGATAGGGCTATGCACTTAAAGCGATCCGCGAATTGGGCTAATGACAATGCACAGCACGGTCGTCGCTCCTTCAATAACTCGGCATGTGCCCCATTTAAATATGCCAAACACATGTCGTATGCGCAATATTCGCAATGCCAGTTTGTCTGCGGGAATTTTCGCTTTTGCACACATAATTTTCGTGCATAATTTGGAAGGATTTCAACTGGGTCGGATCCTGCGGCAAACAGATTTGCAATGCACAAAACGTTTATGTGATGGGTATGTGAATGCCTGGCACCCCTTTTCGATCCACCCACCCACACTTTCCCAAATACACCCATGTCTCTAATATATACCATGTCATACACTGAGAGAAAATTTCGAATGATTACTTTAAAAATGAAGTTCAACGATAAGCACGGGTGATCTCTTAAAAAAATTCTATAAAATGTTTTTAAAACAAACATTTTAATTGAGCATAAACTTTTTTTCACCTTGACATTAATTTAGTTTTTGAATGTTTTAATTTTTTAGCTTTATAATTTCTTAGAATTTTTTATTTTAATGCGTAAATAAATTTTTATTCAAAACTTTTGAAGATAAGGAAATATCTGACATAGCTAGAAAAAAAGATAAAACTTACATAAAATTTGTAATATTTATTAATTTTAAATAAAATCGCTTTATTTCTCTCAGTGCACACACACAACCGATGCTTGTTCATAATGGGCATAAACATTCTCGCATCCGTTGCCGTTGATTTGGTCGCCTTTGCTTTGTCTTCCAGCTGTTGTACGTTAGATATTTTGACTATGCCGCTGCGAATTGCTGTTCTACTATAGTCGATGTTGTTGTCGTCGCTTCCCGCATTGCATTTGTCGGATGTGGCAGGACCTGCTGCTATTCCTGCCGCTGCTGCCAGGTCCTGATAATGACGGCCCGGGTCTGTGGCTTAATTTAAGTTTGTATTAATAATGGAATTGAATTTTAGACTCCACTGTGGAACTTCTAGACCCACTCGATTGTGGTGCAGTTGATCAGGGCCTTCCTGTTACAGTTTCCCTTGTTTTAAATGGCAATTAATAATGTATGTGAAATTAATTAGGTGCCTTAGGCGATTGATTTTGTTTGTCAAGATAATTTGTTAAGTTTCCATAATAAATACCTCTATTATGGTGAAATTCCATCTAAATTAGTTTAAATTGCTTGGGATTTGAAGAAAACCATTTAATATTTTAAATTGCTTTAAGGCATCTTCGCATTGGGTTTTAAGTTGTATCACTCATACGAAATTGAGTCTTTGATCAAATAACTCTGTGCTACAGCAAAAATTAAAATATTTTCATAAAGATTTTGGCGTATTCAAATGGGGTGTCCAGAACATCGGCGTTTTAAGCAAATGAAACTCACAAACATAATAAACAAGTGTTACTCCTTGACTTTCAAATATTACTTTCCACGCAATTTAAAGAATTTTTAGCGGATTTTCTATAAGAAAAGTAAGACTACAGTATATTTGGTAATCGTGTTCTTTTGCCAAAAACTTTGTTAAAAAACCAATAACGTTTACTTTCCATGTTGTTAAAGATCTTTAAAAACATGAATTCGTTCTCCTGTTATGAGTATCAGAGTATCTTTTATTAATGTAAGAAAAATAAAAGTAAAATTTTGTAACAAAGTAAATTGTTTGACATTATGTGTCGTCTAAGTATTTTTTTCAAGCCAGACCTTTGCTCAACTCTTATAGCTTAGAATTCGCTTTTTTGGTTGTCGATATCCATTTTTGCATATCAAAATTAATTTTATAAATTGCAATTTTAATAACCAAAAAAACTTTACTTTAACTTTGCAAAAATAAATAATTTAACACACGAAATAAGCGTTAACAACTATAAACTATAAATAAATATATATATATACATATTATTGTTCAACAAAATATTGACTTCCAGTAAATAGTTTGTCCGCGATGTCCATAAACTATTGCCTTACAGATTGAAAACCGTCTCTATCCTCCAATTAAATCAGATTATTATATAAAAGGAAACTTTAGTAGCATTTAAGCAAGTTGCCATTATTACCCCGCAAATTCGTTTGCCAAACACATTATTAACCAAAACCAATCAATTCAATGGACTTGTGGCAACTGGGGTAACGAGGAGTTTTGGAAGGGTGGTGGGAGGACATACCAATCACAATAGCAACTGTTTTGCAAACAACAAATGGTCAACATGCAATCGGGCAAACATTTTCATGCCAAAGGCGAACGAACAACAATTACCATATAAAATTTGAAATGATTAAGCAACAACCACAGCGACAACAACAAAGGCGACCAGGAAAATTAAAACGGAATAAGGTTTTATTGTATATGTTCATGTAGATACATAATAAAATGTGCGGAACCTCTAGTGATGCTGACAGCATAATCAGCGTGTAATTTGCATAAATTTAAAATATGAATTTGCATTGCCCAACCACATCAGAGGAAAGCACGCGATGATTATATCCGCAGGTTGTGGCAAATGTCCAAGTAAAACAGTTAAACTATATTTATATATTTTTTTACTCTTCAATGCCAACCTAAACAGTTTTTTACACTATTTGATAATACTAAAAACTTTCAATTATATAGGATAGCCTTGGCGAATTGGATATTCCAAAGATAGGGAGAAATCTGGATTTCAGGACAATAAAGTTTGCAAAAGAATGGGCAATGCAGATCCAGATAGCTAATTAGAAACTATAAGGATTTACAGATAATATTCTTTGGGATAAAGGCTGTTGATATCAATTTCTTTGGGATAAAGGCTGTCAATATCAAAGTCTTTGGAATAAAAGTCTTCGGGATCGCTAAGTTTAGGCATTTGGGGCTTCTTTGTAATAGCTATTTTTAGACCACCAACTAAAGCACTTCCCGGAACTCCGCTTACAACTTTACCCGCTCCTGGTCTTGTAGGATTTTTGTTAGGTTTGTCAGAAATGGGCTAAAAAAAATATTAAAGGTGCATCTTAAAAAAGAGGTTAAATACTTACTGATATTAAAGTTTCTGGTTTAATCTGAATTTTGCTGTTTGCTGCCGGCTTATTAATCACAGGATTAATTGGTCCAACAGGCTATCATCAAATTAAATGACATAAGTTTTAAATTTGTATTAAAAATTATTTCCTTACCGGTGTTAAATTAATGCCTATACTTGGTTTATTTCCCATGGATGATCCACCAACCATTCCTGCCCCTGAAATTGTAGGGTTTACGAACACGTTTCCAGAAATAGGCTGTAATAGTATTAAAGGACATAAGCTTCAAAAACATGCTAACAACTTTATTTTCTTACTGGCATTAAAATTTCGAGATTATTTGGAATTTCGCTGGGTTCATCCGGCTTAGTAATTACGGGATTAACTGGCTATAAGCGAATTAAATGACTTAAGTTTTAAATATGTATTAAAAATTAATTTCTTTACCGCTATTAAACTGTTGACTATACTTGGTGCATTTCCCGGAGTTTCGCCTACTGCTCCTGGAATATTAGAAATAATGGACTGACTTCCAGGAATGGGCTAGGAAAATATGGAATTATTAACGTTAATTTCTTAATTAAGTAAAATTTGGCTTAGTATATCAAGCTTAAAAATGTTGAGATAAGTTGGTTCAACAGGCTATAGCAAAATTACATTTTAAAACAAGAGAGAACGCTATAGTCGAGTGCCTCGACTATTAGATACCCGTTACTCAGCTAAACAACTCAATATAAATATGCCTTCTCTTGTTTTTTTTTTTTACATAATGTGAATTATAGTGACCACAGGAAAAAAGGACAAAAAGTTCAAATTAACAATTTGAATTCGTGCTGAAAGCACCAGCGCTGCTTTAGCGCAGGCAGCTTTTGTCCTGCACCAGCAGCTGTGTTTATGTTTATGTTTTTGAGTGCAATAAATTGACTAGAAATATTAAACATACATACTTATATTGGCTAAACACATACATTCTTAAATAGTATTATGTATATTAAAGTCTAAATGTTTGCACAACACAAGTAACGGGTATAACGAATAGCTTTCTTTGAAAGGAGTTATCTTTGCCGGGCAATTGCAACTGTGTACAATGTAAATACATACAAATGTATATGCTTACATACATACACACATACGCCATTGTTTGACTCAGACCTCCAATTTGGCTAACTAGATTTGATTTGCATAGTTCTTGGGATATAGTTCGGTATTGACAAATGAAAACCATCGCAATTTCTTTTAATAGAAATCCTTATCGAGAATTAACGTTGACTCTGTTAAGCACCTTGGCCAGCTGTTTCAAAGTCATCCGTTAGATGGCGCCATAAAAGGCGGAAATGTAGGCGCTAGCTAGGCTTAAGCGTTTAATGGGTTTTGCGTGGCAAACTTTTTTTAGGCCAATCGATAGGTATTGGCAAAACAAATACATATCAATTAAAATGTTCATAATAGCATCAAAACTGTGGCCACAGCTTGTGTCTTGTGGGCTTCAGAGGGGGCGTGGCACCATTTTGAAACAAACTTGCGCTGCGTAGGAACTCCTAAAATCTACATGCCAATCTTCTAGCTTTTATAGTTTCCGAGATCTCAGCGTTCATACGGACGGACAGACGAACATGGCTAGATCGACTCGGCTAGTGATCCTGAACAAGAATATATATACTTTATAGGGTCGGAAACGCTTCCTTCTACCTGTTACATACTTTTGCACGAATACAATATACCCTTTTACTCTACGAGTAATATGTTACAAATTATTTTATTAGCCAATGAATAACAAAAGTTTTAATAATAAACTAGGACCTAATTTCCTTACAGGTGATAAATTGCTGTTAATTCTGGGTGCATTCCCTAAGGATTCTCCACCAACTTTTCCTGCTTCTGAAATTGAAGGACTTATAGACGCTGTTCCAGAAAAAGCCTTTAAAAATATTAAAGGGCATGAGCTTGAAAAAAATGTTAAAAACTGAATATTCTTACTGGTATTACAGTTCCCTGATTATTTGGAATTTCACTGGGTTCTTCCGGGCTTGCAATTAATGGATTAATTGACTCAACAGCCTTAAAGCGAATTAAATGGCATTATTTTTTAAATAAAAGTTAAAAATAAACTTTCTTACCGGTATTAAATTTTTGTCTATACCAGGTAAGTTTCCTGGAGTTAAGCCCCCAACTGTTTCTGCTCCTGATGTTGTAGGGATAACAGACTCACTTCCAGAAATAGGCTATAAAATATAAATGGACATAAGCTTGCAAGAGACACTTAAAACTTGGTTTTCTTACTGGCATTAATGTTTCTGGATTGATAAGAATTTTGCTGGGTGCTTCCGGCCAAGTAAATTTGGGATCAATTGGTTTAAAATTCTATTAGTGAATTAAATGACATAAGTTTTAAATAAAGACTAACAAAAAAAATCCTTACCGGAGTTACATTATTGTCTTTATCAGGAACATTTCCTGGTGTATCACGACCAACTGCTCCTCCTCCTGAATTTGTAGGGATAACATACTCGTTTCCAGAAAGAGGCTATGGAAATATAAATGAACATTATGTAGTAAAATATAGTAAATACTTATTTTTCTTACTGGCATTAATATTTCTGGATTGATAGGAATTTTGCTGGGTGCTTCCGGCCAAGTAAATTTGGGATCAATTGGTTTAACAATCTATAAGTGAATTAAATGTTTTAAATAAAGACTAACAAAAAATATGCTTACCGGAGTTACATTATTGTCTTTATCAGGTACATTTCCAGGTGCTTCACCCCCAACTGCTCCTGCTCCTGAATTTGTAGAGATAACATTCTCATTTCCAGAAATAGCCTATGGAAATATAAATTAACATTATGTAGTAAAATATAGTAAATACTTATTGTTCTTACTGGCATTAATGTTTCTGGATTGATAACAATCTATAAGTGAATTAAATGACATAAGTTTTGAATATAGACTAACAAAAAAGATCCTTACTGGAGTTATATTATTGTCTTTATCAGGTACATTTCCTGGTGCTTCACCCCCAACTGCTCCTGCTCCTGAATTTGTAGGGATAACATACTCATTTCCAGAAATAGCCTATGGAAATATAAATTAACATTATGTACTAAAATATAGTAAATACTTATTGTTCTTACTGGCATTAATGTTGCTGGATTGATAACAATCTATAAGTGAATTAAATGACATAAGTTTGAAATAAAGACTAACAAAAAATATCCTTACCGGAGTTACATTATTGTCTTTATCAGGTACATTTCCTGGTGTTTCACCCCCAACTGCTCCTGCTCCTGAATTTGTAGGGATAACAATCTCATTTCCAGAAATAGCCTATGGAAATATAAATTAACATTATGTAGTAAAATATAGTAAATACTTATTGTTCTTACTGGCATTAATGTTTCTGGATTGATAACAATCTATGAGTGAATTAAATGACATAAGTTTTAAATAAAGACTAACAAAAAAGATCCTTACGGGAGTTATATTATTGTCTTTATCAGGTACATTTCCTGGTGCTTCACCCCCAACTGCTCCTGCTCCTGAATTTGTAGGGATAACATACTCATTTCCAGAAATAGCCTATGGAAATATAAATTAACATTATGTACTAAAATATAGTAAATACTTATTGTTCTTACTGGCATTAATGTTGCTGGATTGATAACAATCTATAAGTGAATTAAATGACATAAGTTTGAAATAAAGACTAACAAAAAATATCCTTACCGGAGTTACATTATTGTCTTTATCAGGTACTTTTCCTGGTGTTTCACCCCCAACTGCTCCTGCTCCTGAATTTGTAGGGATAACATACTCATTTCCAGAAATAGCCTATGGAAATATAAATTAACATTATGTAGTAAAATATATAGTAAATACTTATTGTTCTTACTGGCATTAATGTTTCTGGATTGATAACAATCTATAAGTGAATTAAATGACATAAGTTTTGAATATAGACTAACAAAAAAGATCCTTACGGGAGTTATATTATTGTCTTTATCAGGTACTTTTCCTGGTGTTTCACCTCCAACTGCTCCTGCTCCTGAATTTGTAGGGATAACATACTCATTTCCAGAAATAGCCTATGGAAATATAAATTAACATTATGTAGTAAAATATAGTAAATACTTATTGTTCTTACTGGCATTAATGTTTCTGGATTGATAACAATCTATAAGTGAATTAAATGACATAAGTTTTGAATATAGACTAACAAAAAAGATCCTTACGGGAGTTATATTATTGTCTTTATCAGGTACTTTTCCTGGTGTTTCACCCCCAACTGCTCCTGCTCCTGAATTTGTAGGGATAACATTCTCATTTCCAGAAATAGCCTATGGAAATATAAATTAACATTATGTAGTAAAATATAGTAAATACTTATTGTTCTTACTGGAATTAATGTTTCTGGATTGATAACAATCTATAAGTGAATTAAATGACATAAGTTTTGAACATAGACTAACAAAAAATGTCCTTACCGGAGTTATATTTTTGTCTTTATCAGGTACTTTTCCTGGTGTTTCACCTCCAACTGCTCCAGCTCCTGAATTTGTAGGGATAACATACTCATTTCCAGAAATAGCCTATGGAAATATAAATTAACATTATGTAGTAAAATATAGTAAATACTTATTGTTCTTACTGGCATTAATGTTGCTGGATTGATAACAATCTATGAGTGAATTAAATGACATAAGTTTTAAATAAAGACTAACAAAAAAGATCCTTACGGGAGTTATATTATTGTCTTTATCAGGTACATTTCCTGGTGCTTCACCTCCAACTGCTCCTGCTCCTGAATTTGTTGGGATAACATACTCATTTCCAGAAATAGCCTTTGGAAATATAAATTAACATTATGTAGTAAAATATAGTAAATACTTATTGTTCTTACTGGCATTAATGTTGCTGGATTGATAACAATCTATAAGTGAATTAAATGACATAAGTTTTAAATAAAGACTAACAAAAAATATCCTTACCGGAGTTAGATTATTGTCTTTATCAGGTACATTTCCTGGTGCTTCGCCCCCAACTGCTCCTGCTCCTGAATTTGTAGGGATAACATACTCATTTCCAGAAATAGCCTATGGAAATATAAATTAACATTATGTAGTAAAATATAGTAAATACTTAATTTTCTTACTGGCATTAATGTTTCTGGATTGATAAAAATCTATAAGTGAAATAAATGACATAAGTTTTGAATATAGACTAACAAAAAAGATCCTTACGGGAGTTATATTATTGTCTTTATCAGGTACATTTCCTGGTGCTTCACCTCCAACTGCTCCTGCTCCTGAATTTGTAGGGATAACATTCTCATTTCCAGAAATAGCCTATGGAAATATAAATTAACATTATGTAGTAAAATATATAGTAAATACTTATTGTTCTTACTGGCATTAATGTTTCTGGATTGATAACAATCTATAAGTGAATTAAATGACATAAGTTTTGAATATAGACTAACAAAAAAGATCCTTACCGGAGTTATATTATTGTCTTTATCAGGTACATTTCCTGGTGCTTCACCTCCAACTGCTCCTGCTCCTGAATTTGTAGGGATAACATTCTCATTTCCAGAAATAGCCTATGGAAATATAAATTAACATTATGTAGTAAAATATATAGTAAATACTTATTGTTCTTACTGGCATTAATGTTTCTGGATTGATAACAATCTATAAGTGAATTAAATGACATAAATTTTGAATATAGACTAACAAAAAAGATCCTTACCGGAGTTATATTATTGTCTTTATCAGGTACATTTCCTGGTGCTTCGCCCCCAACTGCTCCTGCTCCTGAATTTGTAGGGATAACATACTCATTTCCAGAAATAGCCTATGGAAATATAAATTAACATTATTTAGTAAAATATATAGTAAATACTTATTGTTCTTACTGGCATTAATGTTTCTGGATTGATAACAATCTATAAGTGAATTAAATGACATAAGTTTTAAATAAAGACTAACAAAAAAGATCCTTACCGGAGTTACATTATTGTCTTTATCAGGTACATTTCCTGGTGCTTCGCCCCCAACTGCTCCTGCTCCTGAATTTGTAGGGATAACATACTCATTTCCAGAAATAGCCTATGGAAATATAAATTATTATTATGTAGTAAAATATAGTAAATACTTAATTTTCTTACTGGCATTAATGTTTCTGGATTGATAACAATCTATAAGTAAATTAAATGACATAAGTTTTGAACATAGACTAACAAAAAATGTCCTTACCGGAGTTACATTATTGTCTTTATCAGGTACATTTCCTGGTGCTTCGCCCCCAACTGCTCCTGCTCCTGAATTTGTAGGGATAACATTCTCATTTCCAGAAATAGCCTATGGAAATATAAATTAACATTATGTACTAAAATATAGTAAAAACTTATTGTTCTTACTGGCATTAATGTTTCTGGATTGATAACAATCTATAAGTGAATTAAATGACATAAGTTTTAAATAAAGACTAACAAAAAAGATCCTTACCGGAGTTAGATTATTGTCTTTATCAGGTACATTTCCTGGTGCTTCACCCCCAACTGCTCCTGCTCCTGAATTTGTAGGGATAACATTCTCATTTCCAGAAATAGCCTATGGAAATATAAATAAACATTATGTAGTAAAATATAGTAAATACTTATTGTTCTTACTGGCATTAATGTTTCTGGATTGATAAAAATCTATAAGTGAAATAAATGACATAAGTTTTGAATATAGACTAACAAAAAATATCCTTACCGGAGTTACATTATTGTCTTTATCAGGTACATTTCCTGGTGTTTCACCCCCAACTGCTCCTGCTCCTGAATTTGTAGGGATAACATACTCATTTCCAGAAATAGCCTATGGAAATATAAATTAACATTATGTAGTAAAATATAGTAAATACTTATTGTTCTTACTGGCATTAATGTTGCTGGATTGATAACAATCTATGAGTGAATTAAATGACATAAGTTTTAAATAAAGACTAACAAAAAATATCCTTACCGGAGTTAGATTATTGTCTTTATCAGGTACATTTCCAGGTGCTTCACCCCCAACTGCTCCTGCTCCTGAATTTGTAGGGATAACATTCTCATTTCCAGAAATAGCCTATGGAAATATAAATTAACATTATGTAGTAAACAAGAAAGGAAAGCTAACTTCGGGCGGAGCCGAAGTTGATATACCCTTGCAGAATACTCTGTAAATTATATTCTCCAAAATTATTCTTATGATGCATTCTAAATACTCATATAAAATCCCAACTTCCTAACTTTAAAAACACCAAAGTTATGGCATTTCCAATCGTTCAGTTATATGGCAGCTATAAAATATAGTCGGCCGATCCTTATGAAGTTTGGTAGGTCGGATTGATTGGCCAAAAATAAAACCCATAGAAAATCCCAACTTCCTAACTTTACAAACACCAAAGTTATGTCATTTCCGATCAATCAGTTATATGGCAGCTATAGGATATAGTCGGCCGATCCTTATAAAATTTGGTACGTCAAATTGATTGGCCAAATGTAAAACCCATAGAAAATCCCAACTTTCTAACTTTACAAACACCAAAGTTGCGGCATTTCCGATCGTTCAGTTATATGGCAGCTATAGGATATAGTCGGCCGATCCTTATAAAATTTGGTACGTAAAATTTATTGGCCAAATGTAAAACCCATAGAAAATCCCAACTTCCTAACTTTAAAAACACCAAAGTTATGGCATTTCCGATCGTTCAGTTATATGGCAGCTATAGGATATAGTCGGCCGATCCCGGCCGTTCCGACTTATATACTGCGTGCAAAGGAAAGAAGGGTGTGTGCAAAGTTTCAATTCGATATCTTTAAAACTGAGAGACTAGTTCGCGTAGAAACAGACAGACGGACAGACAGACGGACAGACGGACAGACGGACAGACGGACATGGCTATATCAACTCAGGAGGTGATCCTGATCAAGAATATATATACTTTATATGGTCGGAGATGTCTCCTTCACTGCGTTGCACACTTTTGACCAAAATTATAATACCCTCTGCAAGGGTATAATAAAATATATAGTAAATACTTATTGTTCTTACTGGCATTAATGTTTCTGGATTGATAACAATCTATAAGTGAATTAAATGACATAAGATTTAAATAAAGACTAACAAAAAATATCCTTACCGGAGTTACATTATTGTCTTTATCAGGTACATTTCCTGGTGTTTCACCTCCAACTGCTCCTGCTCCTGAATTTGTAGGGATAACATTCTCATTTCCAGAAATAGCCTATGGAAATATAAATTAACATTATGTAGTAAAATATATAGTAAATACTTATTGTTCTTACTGGCATTAATGTTTCTGGATTGATAACAATCTATAAGTGAATTAAATGACATAAGTTTTGAATATAGATTAACAAAAAAGATCCTTACCGGAGTTACATTATTGTCTTTATCAGGTACATTTCCTGGTGCTTCACCCCCAACTGCTCCTGCTCCTGAATTTGTAGGGATAACATTCTCATTTCCAGAAATAGCCTTTGGAAATATAAATTAACATTATGTAGTAAAATATAGTAAATACTTAATTTTCTTACTGGCATTAATGTTTCTGGATTGATTAAAATTTGGCTGGGTGCTTCCGGCCTAGTACTTACTGGATTAATTGGCACAAAAGGCTTTAAGTAAATTAAATGACATTAGTTTTAAATATATGTTTAAATTTATCTTTGTTACCGGTGTTAAATGGTTGTCTTTACCAGGTTCATTTCCCGGAGTTTCTCCCACTGGCAATAATGTTTCTGGATTAATTGGAATTTTACTGGGTGTTTCCGGCTTAGGAATTATATAACTAACTGGTCCAACAGGCTATAACAGAAAGAAGGGCATAAGTTGAAAATATATGCGTAAAATTAATTTCCTTACCGGTGTTAAATTGTTGTCTATACTTGGTTCAGTTTCGCCCCCAACAATTCCTGCTCCTGAATTTGGAGGATTTATGGATGGATTTCCAGAAATAGGCTATAGCAATATGTACATAAGCTTTAAAGAGATGTTAAAAACCTAATTTTCTTACTGGTATTAAAGTGTCTGGATTAATTTGATTTCTGGGTGGTACCGGCTTTATAATGATGGGATTAATTGGTCCAATATTCTATAACAGAATTAAAATTCATAGTTTTTAAAAAATATAAAACTAAATTTATGGATTTCTAGAAATAGGCTATAGCAATAAGTCCATAAGCTTGAAAGAGATGTTAAAACCTAATTTTCTTACCGTTATTAAAGTGTCTGGATTAATTTGATTTCGGGGTGGTACCGGCTTTATAATGATGGGATTAAATGGTCCAATATTCTATAACAGAATTAAAATGCATAGTTTTTGAAAAATATAAAACTAAATTTATGGATTTCCAGAAAACTATTGCAATAGGTATATAAGCTTTAAAGAGATGTTAAAAACCTAATTTTCTTACTGGTATTAAAGTGTCTGGATTAATTTGATTTCCTGGTGGTACCGGCTTTATAATGATGGGATTAAATGGTCCAATATTCTATAACAGAATTAAAATGCATAGTTTTTGAAAAATATAAAACTAAATTTATGGATTTCCAGAAAACTATTGCAATAGGTATATAAGCTTTAAAGAGATGTTAAAAACCTAATTTTCTTACTGGTATTAAAGTGTCTGGATTAATTTGATTTCTGGGTGGTACCGGCTTTATAATGATGGGATTAGTTGGTCCATTGATCTATAACAGAATTAAAATTCATAGTTTTTAGAAAATATAAAACTAAATTTATGGATTTCTAGAAATAGGATATAGCAATAAGTCCATAAGCTTGAAAGAGATGTTAAAAACCTTATTTTCTTACTGGTATTAAAGTGTCTGGATTAATTTGATTTCTGGGTGGTACCGGCTTTATAATGATGGGATTAGTTGGTCCATTAATCTATAACAGAATTAAAATTCATAATTTTTAAAAAATATAAAACTAAATTTATGGATTTCCAGAAATAGGCTAAAGCAATAAGTTCATAAGCTTTAAAGAGATTTTAAAAACCTTATTTTCTTACTGGTATTAAACTGTCTGGATTAATTTGATTTTTTGGTGGTACCGGCTTTATAATGATATGATTAGTTGGTCCATTAATCTATAACAGAATTAAAATTCATAGTTTTTAAAAAATATAAAACTAAATTTCCTTACCGTTGGTGAAATTTTGTCAATGCTCGAAATGGCGTTCCCCAGAATTGTACCATTTTCTCGGTCGATGTCAGGAAATGATACATTCGGATTGTCACCGCTCGACCCCTGTGAATGAATTTGAAAAAAGGGTGAATAAAATAATATACCTTAACTACTGATAAAATATTTATGGATTAATACCTCTGTTGGGGTTTCACCAATAGAAATAATGAGGCAACTACCATTGATGGCAACGTATGGAGGCAGGCATAGAAATTTCGGCATATACCGAGCATCCGCAAGTTGCCACAGAAGACTGGCAGCTACAATACACCCAATCCACATCCTGGTTGATTGAAATTTGACCAAAATCTTATAGAATTATTGATTTTGAGACTCTTATAATCGGAAAGTACGCCCTTTAGCTTTTTCACGGATTCAACAAATCATTTTTATAAAGCGAGAAAACTCAATTGGATTTGCTGTATCCCTTCTACTTAGGTTAACAATATACATACAGTTTTAAGAAACAAGAAATTTTCATGAAGTAAAACCAAATTTAAGTTTGATATTTATTAAAAATTATGTTTTTATTTAATCTGAAGACATCATTATAGCTTATAAGTTTATTAAAGTGCGGTTTTTTTTTAGTTTTAAAAATCTCTTAAAAGGTATTTTTTTATCGAGTATGAAAAATGCGATTATTCTGCAGAACCTTAACTAATAAGATTTCCTTTCTTTTTTTTACACCTATTTTGGAAATAAGAGTTATAAAAACGCTCAGTTATAAGCATAAGTTAAAATATTTTAGTGTGCATCAGGAAGCTAGTTATTTGCAATGAATAAATAAGATTTCGAATAAAAGCTTGGAAATGGGCGAATAAATGCAAAGTGACGAAAGAGGGGTGAACACAGGGAAATTGGCACCCATCAGACGTGTCAAAGTGACAATTCTTTATTTACATATCGCCCCTTCTCGCTCCCAGTGATGAATGACAAAAACAACAATGCTGGCTCTCATGACTCTGGTCACATTTGCGTGCGAGAGCGACGTGAGGTGCATGCAAAAATTCCGAGGGGTGTGATGAAAAAGTGTGGCCATGACACAGGTAAAAATGCTTTGACATTTGTCAACGACAGCAGCTTTACACAGGAAACAATAGTTTCTTTTTATGGTAATGATTTTTATTTCGATTTTTAAAAAATGTATAAAGATATTTAAGTTTATTGATGTGAGTAATAAAATCAAAAATACTTTAAAATAATTTAAAATGGGAGGAAATTATGTTATATATGTATATATTGTATTATATTATATAGAAACAAATTTGTTTTGCCTTGCAGATAACAGAAAAAAAAGAGCATACCCATTGGTTTCATATCATTATATTTAACATATATATAATTTGTTGGGCCTTGCACATAATAGAAAAAAATAAAGCGTACACATTTGTTTCATATCTTAATATTTAACAGATATGTATATTAGTAATGTTTAGTAAAATTATATAAAGTTAACGGTGGGAAAATAGGAAACGAAGCCCATTTCCTTATATGCAATTTGGATTGGTTAACAATAATTTTCAAGAGAGATTACTTTTTTTTTCTGTGTACCTTTTGTTGATATGAAGCCATCAAGTTGTGCACTATGTTTATTTATCAACAGATTAGCAGGCAGTTTCGGTGGCACTCGCTGTCTCCCTCTCGCCTTAGTTCCCTCTCGTTTTCGCTGCTGGGTGTAATGGCACATGAAATCGCAATAAATATGACACAGAGCGTAGCAACTTTTGCGGCATGTAGTTAAGTATAACTTACGCCCAGAGCGCTCATAATTCAAAAATTCTTCTGCGAATGGGAGGGGGGGTGATTGAGGGGCGGGCATGGTGGGGTTAAGGGGGTGGACAAGGGGGCGTTGGGCCTTGTGGGATTCTGCAAGTAACAGTCACGCTTTTGAGTGTGGGCGTGTGGCGACAGTGGGGCTTTCCCTGGGGTCTGTTTTGTCCTTTTTCCATCGCCATCTGCCTCGAACTGTGAAATATGTTGCATACTTTTGTGGGCACTCTATCTCTCTCCATCTTTATAGCCCCCACCCGGTCGCTCCTTTGACTTTTGCGGTTTATTGTAGGCGTGGCGCGTGCCAAACTTAACATACACAATCATTTTTGTGCCACACCATTTTCGCTTTCCACTCACGTCCCACAAAATGGGGTGGTGTGGGCGGTAGTGCGAGTTCCTGTTGGCAAGGTCCTTCGGGTCTGGCGCGTATAAGTTCATAATTCATTCTTTCATTATTATTTTCATTTTCACATTTTCGGTTTCCTCTCTTTTTCCTTTTTGAACTTCTCTACCCAGTCCTTCGGACTTACAGTGTCGCTGACAAATTGTTTTAAATTGCATTTTCATAATAGTTTTCCTTTTTTGATCGCCTAAGAATCAAGTTGAAGTTATAAGTGTAAATGGCTTTACTCAGCGTAATATTAGCTATAAATAAATCATTAAGCTGAAAGAAGTCTCATAATAGTTGTTCTTTAAAATTCTGAAGATTCGATTTACAGTCTTACATAATAAATTTTTAAAATTGCCGTGGTAATTGGCATTTTAAACGGTACAAAAATTTTTAATTTATCCTTTTGTGTTGTTTTCCTGTTTTAGTCTTCTTGTCTACGGATAATTCTTTACTTTGGTCCAAGCCCCGTGATTCTATTTACTCGTGCCCAATGAGCCCTGCAGCCCAGCAATTCCCTGCTTCCAAATCCCACCCGATCCCTATTCCGATTTCGATTCCGATTCAGATCCAGATCCAACAAGTCACAGTCCCCAAACCATCGATGACATTTCGCGTTCGACAGCCACAGGCAAAGTGGGTGGTTCAGTGGGTGGTTCAGTAGGTGGTTCAGTGGGTGGTTCAGTGGGTTGTTCAGTAGGTGGTTCAGTGGGTGATTCAGTGGTCTCTGCAGCAGGCGGTAGGGGTAGCAACAACCACAGACGCGTCTTTTGTTTGCTTTGACAGAGGGTGCCCCACCCTCGTCCCTCGATGTTTTGTATGTGTGTGTTTTAGTCTGGATGGCTTGGCTGTTTTGGCATTGGCGGCTACAGATTTGCTCGCTGGAGCACTAAACTTTTATTTCTTAAATCTGTGAATCGTTTGTGCTCCTCGCTCAAAGTCAATATGCGGGTACAAATGTACGAAATGATGAGATAGGCATGTCAAGAGGGTGGTGGTTAAACAGAGAGAAAGTCATAGCTATACTAAATAGTTAAGGTGTTCAAAATATGAATACCTTTTTTTCAACTCTGTTAAAGTATTATATTATCTGTAAAATACATGACACTATCTTCCCTAACTCGAAGTCTTAATAAGTCCAATTAGTTGTATTGACATAAGATAATTCTTTAAGTAAGGCCGAGGTAAAGCATTTGTTGATAATCTCTGTATTTTAATCTTAATAAATAAATCTGATTATAAATGGAAGTCTGATGTCAGATGATGATTTGAGCTAATAGTGCATAATAATAATTTATAAATAATGAAATAAACTTAAAATTAGGTTTTTGAGGTTTTAGGTTTGTTAAAGCCAAGTATAAAACAAAAAGACTTGATTGTTTTATACTTGGCTTTAACATACCATATCGACTGTCTAGTGATTTTTTTAATTGGAGGTAAAATGGGTACAGACACAACTTACAACATTTATGATAATCTTGAAAGCATATAATTTAAAAAATGTTAAGTATTACAAATATTATCTTGTCGCAATTTTTGTAACATTTTTTTTTTTGTGTAATGATAACGTGGCCCAAACTGGGCCTCTGATTTTCCCATCGTTGGCGCTGCTGTTGCCGCTTCCTGTTTTTTGGAAAATCGGTTTTTGTTGATGCCAGTGCCAGTTGTTTAGCCCCCGACAGCGCGGACTTCAGTTAACCCACTGCCACCCTCCTATCGCCCCCCGATCCCCCTTTAACACCACGGGATGGACTGGACCCACCATCCCCCCACCCATCAAACCACAGCCCATCCGTTGGCCCAGCTTCTGTCCAGCAAACAACGACAACCGACAACTGAAGTGGAGTTTTGTTTGTTGTCCGTTTGTCAATTACAAAACTTTTATTGCAATTTACTTTTGTTTCAAGCTCACAGCAGTCACTTTTACCTACCACCTACCACCTACCACCCACCACCCACGGCTATGCCCATGCCCATGCCCATCCCCTTTTGAGGTCGTTTCGATTGCTGTTCGTTGACAATTTCGTTGTTCGCTCGGTTCAAGTATTTAATATAGCACTCGATGAAGTAATATCCATTCGCTTGTTTGATGAATTGTAACGGCTCGATGTTCGAGGCCATCAAATAACGATACCCACTGGATGCCAACAATGTTGGCTCGGAGTTAGATATTGATAGGCTTGGGGGAAATCGGATAGAAATGGGATGGAAGACATTTCTACAATTCTTGCCTGGCCCGTTAATTGAATTTTGATGTCTCTTGTTTTGTATAAAATATTGAATTACAAATTCTATTGTGATTTTTACAAAAAATACTTATTTTATAGATTAGTTTAAGATTTTTTTAGTATAGATACATAATAAATATAAGGATATTATTTATAATAATTTAATGATTTAAGAATAAATAATTTATTTAAGAAAAATTGTTTGCTTAAAATATTTAAAAGGGCTTAAAGAAATTATAGGCCTATTCCAATCAAAGCTTTTGCTAATGCTTGCTCGTTTCTAGCAAATTAGATTGGAACTTATCATTCTTGAATAAAGAAAGTACAATCTCATTTATTAATCCATATAAACAAAGAGGGTAAATACAACTTTTATTTCTTTTTCTCAGCTCATACTGTGGCATAATCAGAGGTCGTAAAATCTTACATACAATCCCAACTGTGTTCTTCTTGGTAAGTATTACAAATTCACGTTTTTTTAAGTGATATTTTTTTAATTTGCATACCCATTTTCGAAACGAATTTGCGAACCCCACTGTGAACCACTTCAAGTCAAGTGGCGACTGCCCAGGAAATGGCCAGCCAGGCATTCGACTTAAAATTAACAAGTTTTTCGCTGGCCTTTACTACTGGCAAACGTTCTGCCGAAGACCCCAAAGGAATGCACAACAAACGATGCGCTAATTTGACAAAACCCACATGAGGTCCTTGCGGAGGGGGGTGTGAAGTGGGGATTCGGGGTCCCTGTAAACCGAATGAGCCCCACGGACGCGCATTTAGTGAGCTCCACAGGAGGCTGCGGTAATTTGCAAGAGGTCCGGTTTACTCTGCTCTGGCCCAGACATATACACTCCTATACAATCAAATAGGAATGAAATCGACCATTAATGTGTGGGGCAGGTAAATATGGGCATGTGTGCGCTTCGGGGGTGGCTATATATATGCAATTGGTAGCGGAGTTCATTGAATAACGCTGGATACCCCAGAGCTCCTTGCCATTGACAGCTATTGTGAATGATGTTGACAAATGAGCGATTGTAAGCAGGAAACTGAGGTGGGGGTCCTGCACTAGACAGTTGAAACGGTTGAAGGATGTTTACAAAAACCTGCTTCTTGAACTCAAATCGCATTACTGAAACAGGAAGAGAATAACAAGTAATGGAATATCATTTGTATTACTCGAAATATCATGATGTATTTCGTATTGATAAAGAAAGAGGAGTATTTTGATACAATATACATAATATATGTTCATTGAGCATTTTTATTAATTAAACCCCCTTTTAGGTATTATTATACGTAGGTATTATTAATGCCTTTAAGCTTTATTATCTGAGACAAAGCTCGCTTATTAATTTATCTGAAAATACCTGGAAAACCCTTATGTATAAAATAAAATTCTGATAAATTAATCGTAGCAAGCTCGAGCCTAAGACAAAACTTTCCACTCTCAACTAATCATCTCGAGTTCTTCAAAGCATTGCACGGCATTTGGCAAACTCATTAAAAACTTTTTCTTATCGTGATAAGGCAAACAAAAAAATGTCAATACAGTGGGAACTCAAACAACCAACCGTTTCCCACCTGCATAATTTTTTGAGAAAACATTTTCGCATAACTTAAACATTTGCCGTGCACTCTTCTCCGTCATTTCTTTTGGCTGGAAAATTCCTGCCACCCATTTTTCATGCTTCAACTTTTGCCAGACCAACAACAGCAAACATTTTTATAGCGCATTTAATTAATTAGTCGGAAAGATTTTTTTCTCGCAGCCCTTCTTCGCATATTCTTATTGCTTATTCCTCGGAAAGTTGGCTGTTCATCAACTCAAACTCATTATCCCTTTCTGCCGGCCTCAACTTATTATCTCGTCAACTCGGCCCTCGATTATGCCGGCAAAACTCTTTTCCCGGTTGTCTGGAATACTTCCATAAAATATTCATGCGGTAAACTCCTTTCGAAAATGCCCATTTCCCCAGATAACTCCCAAAAGCCAAACGATTGTGATGATGCCGAGACTTCACTCCCCCGTGAAATATTCATAAAATACTTAATTAATTGATTAATGGCCCCAGAAAGCTGAAAGTTTAGCTAAAATGATATCGCAAGGTATCAAATTACCATAGGATGTGGGCGGGGATGGGTCGATGATCCCACGAGGAGTTCCAAAACTGGCAATTGCTCAGTGGCAAAGTTAGCGACAAAGTTCGGTGGCAAGTTTAGCATCTAATACAAAATTTATGGCTGGCAGTTGTAAATTTCCAAATTTATTATTAACAGATTATACAAAAGTTGATCCTTTATCAATAAAAAGACTAAAGAAAATTTTTATTCAAATAAAAATCGATGTGTTAGATTAAATACGTACTAAACCCGAAAAAAAATAATTATGTATTAAAAAACATTAATTAACAATACTGAAAATATAGATATATAGTACTAAATGAGGTTTATAAACTTTAAATATAAGCTTTAAACTCATTATATTTAATTTCTTTTTAGATTAAACTCTATTTATACACAATATGTATATCTATTAATTGCCAAAACTTAAAACAAATTAAAAAATGTTATTATTTTAAAATTAACTTGGTAAAAATAAACATTTAAGTTTTAATCACATATATTTTCTTCAAAAAATTCAATAGCACTCCCCTTTTATTGCATTTCAGCTAGCTTTGTACAATTTTTTTTATCAATTCTGTCTGACATTCCCCAAGTAGGTGGTATATATTCTATGTAATTATATATACACATATTCTGTTGCTTTCGTGTTGACATACCAGCCACTGAAATAGCGACAATGAGAGCCACCCACTTTTGGTTCCGGTTGGCAGACCCAAGTAACAATGTCACGCACACATATTTCCTGTCATTCCGGCATTTATTTCCTCACTTCGCTCCACTTCTACCATTTTTTTTATCGCATCCTTGTTAACACGTGCGTTGCTTTCCCATTGTTGCTATTACTTATTCTGTTGCAGTGTGCACATATAAAAATAAATACAGGTGTGCCCAGAAGTCTCTGGAGATTTTAAATCACTTTAAAATATAACTGAAAGTACGTAAGCAAGAAAGATTTTTGTGAAAGTTTTTACTATGTTTAACTATTCATTTTCTTATTTTTGATTTTAATACCCATTATATTCTATTATTGAGAATAGGTACTTTAAATATTCTTCAGTGTAACTCTACTCCCGTGACGCCTCAAAATTTATCAACTCGAAAGATCTCAGTTGCATGGCCATGGCCAAAACTGAGACCTGGACCTGGCTCAAAGTCACAGTATGGGATAGCATGTGTAAAAACAAAGAAATACAGCAATAATATAATTATATGTTGGCATGACATGTTACGTGCAAGTGTCGTTTTGAGAAATTTTAACACGTTTTTTTTCCAAAGACTCAAACTCCAGAGAGGCTAGTATTTCCAGAGACTGATGGGATGTCATTATATGGACGATTGAAATTATGATAAACGGGGGTAACAAATTTGAAATTTATTAATTAAAGTAATTATGCAAACTCTTGCTATCTAAGATTACAGTACTCACTGTACACAACAATATTAAAAATATTAATAATAAAATGTATTAAATAATGTAGTTAGCCAATGGCTTAAGTACACTTTTTAAACTCCCTTTAGCAGCCGCAAAAAGAATCTCCAATAATAGAAAAACCACCCATTGTGCGGTCGTTTTTGGTAATTACAAGACTCCGATGCCCTGGAATTTGTAATCAAAAATGCCACAAAAGCCACCGAACGAGAAAACTAATAATAAAACGCTTAATAAATCGTCTATCAAAGGCGAAGGAGCCGCTGCAGCTCGCTGCCACATGCACATGCACATCCAGTGGAGCAGACAGAGTTGGTGGAAACTATATGATATATGGATGGTCTAACAGGAGTCTGGCTGCCACAATTTGGTGATCAGAGAGAGGGGCAAAGGGTAGAGCCACGAAAACTATTCAAACCCACAACTCGTCTGGTCAAAGAAAATTCTAATAAATTCTTTTTGTGCGAGGTTTTTTTTACGGAACTTAGCACGCTGATAATTGAAAGATTGAGTGCTATATACATTGTTCGACCATTAAAAATGTCTGGGAAAATGAAATTAAAGCCTGGCAACAATGTTGCCCCTCTGACTAGATAATATCGCAATCCAAATGCCAAATGCATTTTTTATTGAGTTAGTCAGCCAGTTCCATACTCCCACATCGACAGTCTGTCGGTGGCAACCAATTCCATTCATCCTTCAACAAATTAAAACAAAGTTATATGCCACTGCAACACTTTTTTTCTCCCTTCAGTTTATATTCTCTAGCTGGCTAGCTAGAAATAGCAAAAAAAAAGCAATTATGACTAGCGTTTGGGATCGTAAAAATTTCCATTCCATTGCAGTTGTAAATTCAATGTGTTGATAGCCATAACAAGTTCTCATGCTTGATAAGTCAGACAGAAAAAGAATTTTAAAAGTGATATAGGGCGAAGACCAAATTACACTAAAAAGATATAAGAAGACACCCTACCTATTATAGCATAACTATTAATTATTTAATAAAAATATAGTTATTATTAGTAAATCTAGGGACATCATAAGCGAAAATAAAAACATTTTAAAATTTGATATATACTAATACACTAAATAAATTAAATATTATAAATTCTGATTAACACAAGTGAGAGTAAGTGTCGAATATTCTTTAATATAAGAGCATAGTAATAAGAATCACTAAGGAATTGTGCATTATAAAGTATAAAAAGGTTCAAATTAATTATTCTTTTAAATCATCGAAAAAAAAATACGCAAAAAAAACAAGCAGCATTAACAACTGTTAAAAAGTTGTTTACCAATCTAAGGGGCTCAATCGAGATTGCTCAACAATTTTTGTAATCAATCCTTTCACCTCTGCCTACGCGAAATGTACCTTCAAAAACAATCGATGAGCCAAATTACACATACGACACGTGTTCCGTGACATTTTTTATTTGTTGGCCCAGGTAAATTGCGATCCATTTTTATGTATGTGACAGAAAACTGAACTCGACATTGTTAAAGTCATTTTTAAAAATAAAAACGAAACCTAGAAAAACAATTTACCGAACAAATGATAAGCAATTTAAAGCTTACGTTTGTACGAATTCCTCCAGCTAGTCGGAGTATCAAAAAAATAAAATATTACATCATATATAATGAAATAAGGACACTCTCGGGCATGCCCTTTGTGAATTGTTCGCCAGGGTCTTGAAACTTTAATGCAGCGAGCCTTGACCTCTTGACGTTGCTTTCAATTTTTCCATATGCAAATGGGTTGGAAATCGTTCAGAGCCGGAAAATTCGCCCAGCATGAGGGACAACAATGAAACACGACTGCCGACTGCAGGTGAAAGGAAAGCGCATTCAGCCCAGCCTCCGACGGGATTCACTCCTTAATTGTTTTCTCCCTCCCCTCAGACATTTGTGATCCTTTTCAGGAACAACTTAATCGTCATATTGAGCAGATAAAAGGCAGCTTCGTGAGTCCGCCTCCGGTTTCCATTACCTTTGTTCATTCTTTTAATATTCCGTCTCAAAAGAAAACACATGGAAAAATGCATTAAATTGGTCAAAAGGTTTTTAATGTCAATCTTAGGCTCTTTAAAATATTGAGCTATGTTTTAACTGGTTGTAAAATAGGTTGCTTTAAGCAAGTTTTGATATTTTAAATTTTATTTTAAATCCAATGCATGGGAAATCTATACGTTAAAAGCAAATGTGTGTTTTTACAGTTTAGAGAGTAGATCCTATAGTATAAATAATTACTAATAACAATATAATATAGATACCAACATATTTCAGTAATTCATATGAAGATTTTTTTAAGTGACTATGCAAAAGGCTTGAGTGCGCATCCAATATTTCACCAGAACAACAAAACGCAAATAAAAATCGAAGGCTTGGCGTCTCAATTTATTAGAACGCCAATCAAACAAGAAAGGAAAGCTAACTTCGGGCGGAGCCGAAGTTGATATACCCTTGCAGAATACTCTGTAAATTATATTCTCCAAAATTATTCATATGATGCATTCTTAATACTCATAAAAAATCCCAACTTCCTAACTTTAAAAACACCAAAGTTATGACATTTCCAATCGTTCAGTTATATGTCAGCTATAGGATATAATCGGCCGATCCTTATGAAATTTGGTAGGTCGGATTGGCTGGCCAAATATAACACCCATAGAAAATGCCGACTTCCTAACTTTACAAACACCAAAGTTATGGCATTTCCGATCAATCAGTTATATGGCAGCTATAGGATATAGTCGGCCGATCCTTATGAAATGGCATTTTGGATTGATTAGCCAAATATAAAACCCATAGAAAATCCCAACATTCTAACTTTACAAACACCAAAGTTATGGCATTTCCGATCAATCAGTTATATGGAAGCTATAGGATATAGTCGGCCGATCCCGGCCGTTCCGACTTATATACTGCGTGCAAAGGAAAGAAGGGTGTGTGCAAAGTTTCAATTCGATATCTTTAAAACTGAGAGACTAGTTCGCGTAGAAACAGACAGACGGACAGACAGACGGACAGACAGACGGACAGACGGACAGACGGACATGGCTATATCAACTCAGGAGGTTATCCTGATCAAGAATATATATACTTTATAGGGTCGGAGATTATAATACCCTCTGCAAGGGTATAAAAATGGATCGACGACAGACTCAAATAATATTTAATAAATCTATTTCTCAAAAGTTGGCATTACCATTGATTGATTTTATTTATGATGATAACTATGATAGCCATATTCTATGACATATTCTATGACTAAGTACAAATTTTCTTATATGTACCAGTGCTCAATAACAATTCTAAATTAGGTTTAAAGTTAAATCTGAAAAACACACCAAAGATCCTTATGAAATTTGGTATGTCGGATAGATTGACCAAATAAAAAACCAATACAAAATCCCAATTTCCTAACTTTAAAAACACCAATGTTATGGCATTTCCGATCGTTCAGTTATATGGCAGCTATAGAATATAGTCGACCGATCCTTTTCAAATTTGGTAGGTCAGATTGATTGGTCAACTATAGAACCCATAAAAAATCCCAACTTCCTAACTTTAAAAACACCAATGTTATGGCATTTCCGATCGTTCAGTTATATGGCAGCTATAGAATATAGTCGATCGATCCTTTTAAAATTTGGTAGGTCAGATTGATTGGCCAACTATAGAACCCATAAAAAATCCCAACTTCCTAACCTTAAAAACACCAAAGTTATGGCATTTCCGATCGTTCAGTTATATCGCAGCTATAGGATATAGTCGACCGATCCATATGAAATTGGGAACGTCGGATTGATTGGCCAAAAATACAATCCATAGAAAATCCCAACATTCTAACTTTACAAACACCAAAGTTATGGCATTTCCGATCAATCAGTTATATGGCAGCTATAGGATATAGTCGGCCGATCCTTATGAAATTCGGCATGTCGGATTGATTAGCCAAATTCAAAACCCATAGAAAATCCCAACTTCCTAACTTTACAAACACCAAAGTTATGGCATTTCCGATCGTTCAGTTATATGGCAGCTATAGGATATAGTCGGCCGATCCCGGCCGTTCCGACTTATATACTGCGTGCAAAGGAAAGAAGGGTGTGTGCAAAGTTTCAATTCGATATCTTTAAAACTGAGAGACTAGTTCGCGTAGAAACAGACAGACGGACAGACAGACGGACAGACAGACGGACAGACAGACGGACAGACAGACGGACAGACGGACAGACGGACATGGCTATATCAACTCAGGAGGTGATCCTCATCAAGAATATATATACTTTATAGGGTCGGAGATGTCTCCTTCACTGCGTTGCACACTTTTGACCAAAATTATAATACCCTCTGCAAGGGTATAAAAATCTTAGATATAATTTTTCCCAGTGAATGTGATAGAAAGACCATATAAAGCGCCAACTGAATTCTTTGTATTGTGCCAGAACAACAAAATGTGAATGGAATGTCTCTCACTGGAAGTACTTTTGCAGGATGCCCTGTTCGTAGAGGCGCTTCACATCGGTGCCGCCGCCGACGAACTTGCCGTCGATGAAGCAGCGGGGCACGGTCCTCGATCCCGTCATCTCGCCAAGAACCGCCTGGATCTCGTTGCCATCCTCCCGCTGGTCCAGCTCCACCACCGTCGCCTTGACATTCATCTTCCGGAACTGCTCCTTGGCCATGCTGCAGTAGGGGCAGTAGCTCTTGCTGAAGATCACCACCTTGTTGCTGTTGATCGTCTCCCGAACGAACTGCGCATGGACACTGTCCATGTTTACGAAGAGGGTGGGGCGCTGCAGGGTGCTGACCACCGTACCCATCGATCGAGCCGGGGGATTGGGCCGTGCAAGTCCGGAAAAGTTGGGAGGAAAAGGGGGTTACGAGACTTGGGGACGTTGAATTTTGACCTACGGCCTTCGACTGAACGTTTTCGATGGAAAAAACATCAGTTGCTGCGATTCAGGGCCTGCTTAGATGACTTTGGGAATGAAACTGGAATTAAATACTAAAAATTTACTATATGATTTTAATTAGTATATAATAGTTATTCTGGAATTTGTATTTTAAAATCAACACAAAACTCTGTGATATTTATCAATGTTTATTATTAACTTTCAAGAATATAACTTTTAAGCCTTTAATAAACAAGAAAGGAAAGCTAACTTCGGGCGGAGCCGAAGTTGATATACCCTTGCAGAATACTCTGTAAATTATATTCTCCAAAATTATTCATATGATGCATTCTTAATACTCATAAAAAATCCGAACTTCCTAACTTTAACAACAACAAAGTTATGGCATTTCCAATCGTTCAGTTATATGGCAGCTATAGGATATAGTCGGCCGATCCTTATAAAATTTGATAGGTCGGATTGATTGGCCAAAAATAAAATCCATAGAAAATCCCAACTTTCTAACTTTACAAACACCAAAGTTATGGCATTTCCGATCAATCAGTTATATGGCAGCTATAGGATATAGTCGGCCGATCCTTATGAAATTTGGTAGGTCGGATTGATTGGCCAAATATAAAACCCATAGAAAATCCCAACTTTCTAACTTTACAAACACCAAAGTTATGGCATTTCCGATCAATCAGTTATATGGCAGCTATAGGATATAGTCGGCCGATCCTTATGAAATTTGGTAGGTCGGATTGATTGGCCAAATATAAAACCCATAGAAAATCCCAACTTCCTAACTTTACAAACACGAAAGTTATGGCATTTCCGATCAATCAGTTATATGGCAGCTATAGGATATAGTCGGCCGATCCCGGCCGTTCCGACTTATATACTGCGTGCAAAGGAAAGAAGGGTGTGTGCAAAGTTTCAATCCGATAGCTTTAAAACTGAGAGACTAGTTTGCGTAGAAACAGACAGACGGACAGACGGACAGACGGACAGACGGACAGACGGACAGACGGACATGGCTATATCAACTCAGGAGGTGATCCTGATCAAGAATATATATACTTTATAGGGTCGGAGATGTCTCCTTCACTGCGTTGCACACTTTTGACCAAAATTATAATACCCTCTGCAAGGGTATAAAAATAAAGCTCACAACTTATATTTTCAGTCCCTGTTTCAAACGTTAGATGTATTTCTTTAACCCCCTATAAAGTAAAATGCTATCGTTTTTACTATCGACTATAAAACTTAATCCTTAAAACCACTCATAGCATTAACTTAAATTAAATATTTAACTTTAGCTATCAATTCTCGTTTTTATACCCTTGCAGAGGGTATTATAATTTTGGTCAAAAGTGTGCAACGCAGTGAAGGAGACATCTCCGACCCTATAAAGTATATATATTCTTGATCAGGATCACCTCCTGAGTTGATATAGCCATGTCCGTCTGTCCGTCTGTCCGTCTGTCCGTCTGTCCGTCTGTCCGTCTGTCCGTCTGTCCGTCCGTCCGTCTGTCCGTCTGTCCGTCTGTCTGTCCGTCTGTCTGTTTCTACGCGAACTAGTCTCTCAGTTTTAAAGATATCGAATTGAAACTTTGCACACACCCTTCTTTCCTTTGCACGCAGTATATAAGTCGGAACGGCCGGGATCGGCCGACTATATCCTATAGCTGCCATATAACTGAACGATCGGAAATGCCATAACTTTGGTGTTTGTAATGCTAGGAAGTTGGGATTTTCTATGGGTTTTATATTTGGCCAATTAATCTGACCCACCAAATTTCAAAAGGATCGGCCGACTATATTCAATAGCTGCCATATAACTGAACGATTGGAAATGCCATAACCTTGGTGTTTTTAAAGTTAGGAAGTTGGGACTTTTATGAGTGTTAAGAATGCATCATATGCATAATTTTGGAGAATATAATTTACAGAATATTCTGCAAGGGTATTTCAACTTCGGCTCCGCCCGAAGTTAGCTTTCCTTTCTTGTTTATTTTAATTTTTTAAAACCATTATTAAAACGTACATTATTAAGCATTTTCAAGATGCTTCAAGCACTTTTATTAGAAACGCTCCACAAACCATTTCAAAATCGATTAAAAAATCATTAATCTTTAAACAGATGCCGCAAAACAACAAGCCAACTATTCTCCAACTGAACTGAGGTTTTGTCCGTCATAAAATCTCCCCTTCTATCCAGGCTTATGACACTTTCACATTCTGGGCCCAAAAACTAACCACTGTAACCGATGGCTCATGGAACCGCAGAAATCCCAAAGGGAACCCTTTTTGCAATTGAGAATCGGAGATGCTGAAGACGGGACTCACTAATGAACTGAGGCGTTTATTTATGCAAAAGTTGAGACCTCAACTAATGGGTCGAGGACATCAAAGACAGGACCATAGACTTCCGTTCCCCCTGCTTAGGAAATCCACCGTCTGGCCGGAGTTTAAATATTAAGTAACCCAAAGAGGAAAGTCAGTTCAGTTGAAAGATGGTAGTTAGGTGGCTGAACTAACTGCAGACATGTGGATGCCGAAGAAATCCTTTTCATTAACGCGGCGCTTGTTGCTGACTTCCTGCCAGGACCTCTTCTATACATATATGTATATATGCACAAATATGCGAGTGTGAGTCCGTGTCCTGGTCGTAAGTTTCCGTGTAACAATGTAATTTATTGTGCGCACCTTTGTTTTCAGTCAACACACACTCAACGGCTTCGCCCGGGTAATAAAACAATTTCTCCCCATGTCCCAAGCATGCACAGAGAAAACGATTTTAAAATTATTTACAAACTGCATTATAAAATTTTTTTAATAATTAAATCTAATGAAATAGTTGATACAACAAATTGTCGATATTTATTTTTAATTTAAACTGTTAACTGCGGTCCGTTGCGTTATAAAATCTTCCCTTAAAAATGTTAAATTAAAAATAAATATTTAGACATATGTGAACTGATGGATTTCTTTTGTGTATCATCCAGGGTTATCAATTCTAAAATGTTTTAAATATCCTAATATTATATTATTATTTAGTTTATAAAACTAAAGCTAACATACAGGGCATAGCTACGTGGCCTTCGACTATGATGGTTAGAATGACTTATTATATATTTTTGGGTTTTTAATTAGGTTGTATATATTATTAACAATAATTGATTTGTATTAAAATTCCTTAAAAGAGATAATTGATTTTTTTACTGTGTGTCCAACATTGTTGTCGCCAGGACATCACCCACACACACTATAGCTAGAGGCACTCCTAAGTGGATTATCCTACCTTCAGTTACTTCAAAAAGTTGTTCCCCTCACCTGTCCGAAAAAGCCAACTCATTATTGTTGTCTTGTCTTGTTCAATGGCCATCTGCTAACAGTTTACACATATGTAAAGCGCCAGTCCTTCGTCCTTAATCATCCTTTATTCCCGACATGCTACAAATTTATCGCATGCTAGAATAAGTATCCTCTCTTCGCGCCTGCGCTTTCTATTATACTCTCTCGCATATTTTCTCTGAGTGTGCACTAGACCATCGTAATTGTTTTGGGAAATTTACTTAACAATCATTTTAAATTGTTCGCGGTTTTTCTCAAGGATTAGTACTTAATTTGATTAGGCCATTCAAGTTGGCAGCAAGTTCTCGTTGGCGGTGACGCCTTTTTATTGTTTTGGCTGGAATTTCTTGGTTCGTTTAGGGCGACCATTAAAATGTAATATAAATTCTAAGGAAGGGGTTTCCTAATGGGTGGAATGTGCAAAACTTGGAAGGAAATTTGTTGCAGAGCTCCTTAAAATATTTCTTAATAGTTTTATTTAAACCAAAATATTGAGGGTTTTTTAATATATAGTTAGTTTCTGCAAAGGTTTATATTTATAAAAAAATACTTTTAATAAATGTAAAAAGTCAGGAAAAGTGTATACAATTAAAAATTTTATTGTCGTTAAAATATTTGTCAATGCGCTCTATATAAAACTTATTAAAAATGCCAATTTAAAAAAGCTTAGAACATTGATTGATGTTAACTCTTATAATTCCCTATAAACGGACCCAAATAAAATTATATACTCTAAATTGATGACCTATTAAGGTGATAACTACTTCATCGATTTCTCTTTAGAAATTCTTATCTGACAATTAATCAAATACTTAATTCACATCAATGGCCTGACTCCACACCTGACACAGATCGATGGCCATTGTCCGTTGAGTTAAGCTGGAGTAAGAGGCTCTTCCACCTGAGCTGAACTATGGGAATCACCCAGGAATCGCCTGTCGAACAATGCCATTGTCGACGTCTTCGGACTCCCTGCTAATTGCCAGCAATTTGTCTACGCAATTGCGTAATCCCATTGGCCCATTCCCCTTGCTGACAAATTAATTTCCAATCATTAACTCAGCAATGCAATGGCAACAGATACTACAGAGCACGGGACTCAAAGGGTTTACGGGCTGGAAATGTTGATGGGAAGACTCCTCAATTGATCACAATTTAAATGTCGGTCATTTATAGCAGATGAAGGGTGAGGAATGAGGGGATTCGCATGCTTCAGCTAATTGGGTTAGGCAGCAAATGGGCCAGAAGGCGTTAGTAGAGCGTACTTTGAACTTACTTGCACCGGGAAAAATATATATCACTTTTAGAGTATTAGGAAGGATGTCTTAAATTTTTCTATAAATTAAAAAAAATAGACATATCACTTTTAAAATATAACAAACCATAAAGTTATTTTCACATTTATCCTCTCATTTGAGTGTTTTAATATACACTGTCATAAGAAAAACTTTTCATTTTAAATATTTAATTTCCATAGTAGTTTAATTTTCTATTTTACAAAATTCCTCACTATTATAATAAAAGTTTACTATTTGTGCTAAAATAATAAACTTTTTTGTTTAAATATTTTTACTACATTGGTTTTCTTAATTATAAAATAAATATTTCCTGTGTACTAAAGAAAGCATTGCCAATCTTAAGCACAATTCGGACCAAATTGATTAGCTTAATTCACATTTAATGTTCATAATTTTTTACCACCCTGGCACTTTCTTCATCTACAGCCATTTTCAGCAGTCTGCTGCCATTTGCAAAAGTTTGTTATAAATTTCTTCATTAAATATTTTCATTCATGTGCCTCGCGCATTTCGCTTGCCGAAAGGGTTTGCCACCCCCTCAAGTGAAATTAAATGAACTGCGTGCGCTGTAATTATTCATGTGGGGATTTACCCCTTCCGAGCTCTGCCAGTAAAATGCTCTCCAGATGAGCTCGGGCTCAGGGTTAGCCTCAAAGACCTAAGTGCCTTTGCATATTCATAGTTCTCGAGCCCGGGTAAGTAGTTCAGGTAAGTCATGTAAATTGTGGCCAATGACTTGGGAGAAATTTGAAAAGATATGTTACGATGTTGAAAGCAAAGAATTTGAGAGGATCAATAACTTATTTTACAAAACTATAAGCATAGTGGGAATTTACAAAGTTTTTAATGTTTTTCTTTTATTAGTCTTAAATATAATATTTCATGAGATTTAAAAAAGCTGTTCAAAATTTTTAGGAACTATAAAAAAATGAACTATTTTTTGTAAGGTAAATTAAAATGAAATAACCTAATCATTTCAGTTTGAATGCGTCTTAAAAGATTGGAACATCGTTTATTTTGTTAAAACCACTAAATAGACTACTTATTTAAATCGGGTAATAACTAACTAATAATAATGAATGGAAGTATCGGGGTTTTCTAAATAAAACTTACAGATATTCAATTAGTTGGATTAACTTTTCTAATAATTTACGCCAAACTGTTTTCCAAAGCCATAATTAACCTTTGTTAAAAATCCATCACATCAAGTTTCTCCCATGAGTAAATTTTATTTTCCATGAAGCTCAGATTACCATATCCTGCATCCCACATTTCGACTAAGCATCTAACATTTTTCCTTTCACCCAACACCGAAGCAATTTAAACTTTTTTCCTCTGGCGCCTGAAAATAAAACTCATCTTAATCCCTGACAGAGAGGCCCACCAGCTTGCATTTGAGCCTACAGTTCCCTAGTTTTCTCCAGTTGTCTCGGCTCAACTCATCAGCCCAATGCACATCCGTCCAATTAATCCAGTGCGTATCAGTCAAGAAAAGCTGAAGCAAGAAAGAAGGAAAATGGGGGAAGAGCAGCAAGACGAGGCACACCTGCGCGCCTACCGTTTTAGCAATTTTCCGCACAAATTCCAAAGACAGCCAGCCGTCTCTTTCCCCTCGCCCTGTTGCCATCTCTTTCTCGAGACCGAGGCAGAAAGGCAAACGCATGATCAAATGTCACAATCAATTTCAATTTGGCGCTCGAATTGAGCTTCGTTAGCGGCAAAACCTGCAAAAAGAGACGGCAATCTGAAAAAGAAAGAGTGGAGTGGAGTGCTTGAGATGCCAAGAAGAAGTTGCCACTGCCAAAGCCACTTTTTCTAATCAAGCGCCTGTAATTTAACTAATTTGTGCCCGTGCGCCTGTGTATCTCTGCAGCTCGTTGCAATTGTCTCACGTTGCAACTGCAACTGCTGCCACTTCCTTGACAACCTGGCTAACCAAATATAAATTGCAAATTGCGCGGTGAATACCTTAGCATGGCCAAGAGACAGGCTGGGAAGTCGGTAGACTGAATGACAAACTGAAAAGGTGGAGTAGGATTGGTTATATTTCACATGGAATCAGGTTTAAAAAATGTTCAGAAAAAAGATACAAAAAGGCCTCATAAAATTCCTAACAAACATTTTTTTTAAAGGTAGTTTTTAATTTTTAAGTAAGTCCCAGTAATAAAGTCCACCAGATAAAATCCTAGTTCAGGTGTTTTTATAAAATTATCGCAATAAGTGTGTATAACTATTTAATATTATCATGATATAATGATCATATTGTTCATCATGTTATACAAGAACGAAACTAATAAAAAAATTCACTAATTCTAAAAAGATACAATATTCTAAAGAAATAAAATCATTTTTGCAAGTCACATTACATATGCTTGTATACCCAACCGCAATTATCAACTTGGAGTGCATTAAGGCAAATATCAGGAGCCAAAAAGTATAATAAGAAAACCTCTAAAACTTCCAACGCACTTTTCGGTTGTGTTCCTTGGCTCTTTTGTTCTTCAGCTATAGTTGCAAAAAAGTCTTTTGTCCTTTGTTTACCAATGTCTAGACGCCGATGGTGACTTGGCTCAAAAGCTGCATTCACGTTGCGTGGGCTGTCCTTTAAAGGCATTGTGTAAGTTTTAATGCAAAAATGGTGCGGTTGATAAAATTGAATGCAAACTGGCTTGGGTAAAATTGGGTTTCTGAAAGTGTTTCATAAAAACAGCGAAAAGTTACCCGAACAACAAGACCTTTGCACAAGAAACAGGAAAAGTTAAGTGTTGCGATATGGAAGGAAAATCAAAGTTTTTAATGAGCTTCAATTCAAATATGAACTTAGATTTTTCAAACAATCGATAACTTTTTATTTTTGTAACTATAAGCGGTAACTTTTAAAGAATATATATTTTGTTAAAAGTTTTCAGCTCCTCAGAAAAGACATTAAAGAATATAATTACACGCAGTAAAGAGAATAGAACGTTCATCAACGGTCAACGATTTGTGGGATAAGAGCGGCAAATTAAAAACTTTGCGTAAAATCCATTTTAACTTTTCAACAACTCATCGCACAGCATCAGAAGCAGCTGGCGTGCTAAAAAACTCCCATTCCGATCCTGACAGGCCAACGTTTAATAAAAGCAATTGGAGTTGGAGGCGGAGCTATTGCAATCGTAGTTATTTCTGCTCCTGTGTGATGAACGCGATGCCTTTGTTGACGGCCAGTTAACCAAAGTCACTCAACTCGGAAGACAATGTATAAGAACACACTATTATTGATGAGATAAGTCTAGACGGGTATATTTAAAAACAGAAGAATTTTTATACTTTTTTCAATCACTTTAAATCGAAATACTTAATACTATCCTCAAAGTGAACAAATTCTTATCCCTCAAGAGTTTTACATTTTTTATTGATTATATATTTTAACAAAATTTTAAACAAAAAAAATTTAAATCAAAAACAATCATTATTATTATTTATCAGTAAATACATCACTGAAAATTAATTAATATAATTAATGGTTTTTACATAGACCTGTTAAACAACTTAAGATGTATAAATAGAAAGATGTGATATAAAAAATAAAATGTATATTCATTTTAACAAGTTCCTTTAAGCCATTTAGTTTTTTCACAAACATACCAACTGAATTTTCTTTTATACATTTCTTACTTAAAAACTTTCTTTACTTTATTTCTAGAAACTAGGAAATTTTCACTTTACATTAATTATCTACCTTGTTTCTTACTCATAAATACACAGTTTACTGCGGTTTTCAAAACATATTTTGCTCTTATCCTTAAGTTAAATTAATATTAGGCATATATTAGGTACCTCTCTTTAGTAAAATGTACTTCCTTTTGTGCCACTTTAGACTTTAACTGTGGATGCTTGATTAAAGCTTCATGCAGCTCTCGCACTTTTTCTGCCCGCCGAGTGGGATGGCAGTAAAGAGATGCGGAGGCCGCTGGCATTTGCCTGCAACTCCATCTAAATGTTCATTTGTTATGCTGTCGTCGGGCGCGATCATCATCGCCGCTATATTCGCAATCACCATCATCATCCTCAACTGGCGGGCAGCCAACAAGTGTCTTCAAACACACTTCCACTCTACTTCACCCTGCCAACTGCAAAAGAGGCGCCTCCAGCGATGTCTTCAAGTAGCCTGCAGCATAGCGATGAGCACTTGGCTCTTTGCTGGTCATAATACAGCTGGAAAACACACTTTATGGCTGAATAAAGTTCAAGAATAAAATATTGATGAGTACGCATAACATAAAATAAAGTAGAATTTAGCTATATAAATATATTTTAAAGTTGTCAAATAAAGAAAATATTTGATTGTCTTTTTAAATAAATTTCAAATACTTATTATTTTAATGGAATACATATGCAGGAGAACCCAATTTCTAGATAAAGTTTCAAATGATCCTAATATTATTTTGCAAGTTTTTTAATTATCTGTTATTTTATGACATAATTCTTATTTTAAAAACAATTTTAAAATTAAGTAAGTCTAGGATATTCGCAAAAAAACTTGCATTATATAAATCTTCAATTAAAAAAGTTAAGACCTTTCTTTTGTTAAATAATTTTCTGATATATTATAAGGTACCCAGCCAATTTGAATACCTTAAGAAAATTTCCAAAGATTTTCTTTGGTCATTTTTATCTATTCTTTTTAAAAATGTAGCTTTCCCAAGCTAGAAATCTTCTCCCCACAGATTCGCGTTGACTGCCGGTTCTGCACATGCAAATTGCCAATGGCCGCAATGTTTTGATTTTATTCTCATTTTGATTATTTTGTTCGTTCCACTTACAGATGGCCCGGAGACTTTTTCTTTGGCGTGGGCTTATTCCCAAAGACTGGCTTTTGACTGGCCTGGCCTGGCCAGCTGTGAAGTGCAGTTGAAATTGCCACGGCGTGGGCTTTTCCAGCTTTTCCCAGTTGTTCGAGAAGTGCGTGACATGTGTTTCAGAGTGCCAGAACGGTAGTTAACTTATGGAAATGCAACGAGCTACTCGACATCAAACTTTGTTTGATTGACTAGGCGATGGACATCGTGAAAGTGGGTAAGTCACGTTCACAGCGATTGAATAGAGATGTCCAATGGGAACTCATGAAATTCAATTTGAAGTTGATATCGAAATTGATCTAGTTGAAAGTATTTTTTTTTTTTTATATACAATGTGAAAGACGTAAAAAATTATTAGAAATAGTGGTTGCACAGCACTATGTGTTAAGCGATAATTTAAGTTAGTGCAAACGAAATTAAATTTACGACTTTATGAGTATTTAATTTTTAGTTTAGTCCGAAAGTCACGAATTTAATTATACATTTTATTAGTAAGCTAGGTCTCGAACGCTAATTTATATCTGACATTTGACTAATTTCCTGCATACAGACATATTTGAAGTGCGTTAGTAGGCAATTCCACAGGAAGCTATCTGTTGGCCATACTAAACGATTCATACGAAACGATTGCCCAATAAACGGCTCAAGATTTATGCATGCCGGCGTTTTATTGGCCCAAATCCAGTTCCACTTCTGAGTTTCAGCCATATCCGCTGGCCAAATTGTAATGTTTACGAGTATCGAGTATCGATACACAATTCAAATTGCAATTGCGAATAGCAAAGAATCCAGTTCTCCGAAATGTGTGCCACCCGGAGATATGGTATGGATGTTTTTGTTAGCCAAAGGTAGTTTACCAATTTCACACTTTATTCGATTGCTTTAGGGCTTAGTCGTTAAACAAATCATGTGTGGTAACTGATATTGTGCTATTCATATTTATGTAATCGATAACATAATAAATACTCCAACCTAAGTGGGATTGCTTTAATTACAGTGGGATATAAATTTGATTTTTAGGTAATTCCTTAATATTGAGAAAAAATTAAACCTCACACTTTTGCATAAAATAACAACATTTAAAATGTAAATATAAATGTAAACTTATATATCTTATTAATATTAATAGTTGGAGTAATTACAGTGGAACACTAATTTTAATATTAGAAGAAGTATAATAATGTTTTGACACTTATTTCGCGTTAAATATTTTAACATTAAGGATATATATCATGTATCCATTGAAATGAATATAAATTAAATCTTGGGTTGTTGTGAAAGTGACTGAAGTTCTTCCCATCGACTTGATGTCAATTACACTTATAATGTGACAAATTTCAAGAAGTATATACAGTCATTAAACTCTCTTACGATTCTGGCACCCTTTATCTTCTTTAGCCCACTTAGTTGCACTGAAAACGCCTTTGAAGTGTGTCAATGCATTGCTCGCCACATGTGGAACATTTCGCACGACAAAAGTTCGCATCTCGCCCCTTTTTCCCCCTTTTTCCCCCTTTTCCCCCTTTTTGGCCAACACTTTTGGCAAGTGTCTGCGCCTGCTTAGGCCGTGATAATTTATGTGGCTGCCGCATCTCCGTCGTCGTTGGATTTTGTGGCTTTGATCAGTGCCGACAACAATGCGCCCAGCCTGTGCCCCCTGGAATTTTCCCTCTCGACTTGAAAGCGAAAGTGACATTTTACTAATTTAGCATTTTGAATGCGCCTCGTGTCTTGTGGTCGCGCCAAAAGATTTATTCGCTGCACTGCGAGTGCAACTGTCCCGCCTTGCCGGCTTTTAATTAAAGCCGTTTTTTTTTCTGGCCACTGGCTAAAATGGTAATTCATCAACAACATGGTTATGGATGCTGGGCATGCTTGCAAAAAAGGATCGATTGATTGATGTCTAGAAGATGATGGTGAACTGCCTGGGAGTTCAAGGATAAATAAGTCTTCATTCTGGTAAGAAATTGTATAAATCTCATTTATAAATACTCATGTATTTATATACATTGTTTTATTTGTATTCAATTAATTTTTTTGAATTTTATCCTGTATATTATATATAACTTAAACCTTCTCTTTTGTGTTTTATCTGATAAATGTAAGTTCTTAGATTTTATCGGACTTATTTTAGAAAATGGCTTAGAATTGTATAGTTTTTATAATATGTCTATAGTATTTTCAAGAATTGTATTTATTGATTTTGTGTATTATGCTTATACCATTATTAAAAGACGTTTTCTTTTTATTTAAAAAATAAAAAATGTAGCAAATCATATTATAGGGTAAGATTAATGACATGATCATGCATAAATAAAATATTGTCCCTTTCCTTTTTTTTTGAGTTTTCTCCCCGAAAATTCCACTCGAGGGATTAGCTAAAACTAATTCCCAACCTTACGATAAGCCAGCAACAAAGGCATATTTATTTTTAGAGAAATAATTAAAGCATAATAAAATCTATAAACCAATTAGTATTGAACCGTTCAAATTGCATTTACCGTGCTTGTGGTGGTTTTTCGCTTTATCCGTTTATCGCGTCCAGAGCAATTCGCACTGCTTTTTTCTGCCCATCAAATTGCACTGGAAAAACGGTTTAACAAGGCCAAAAACTACAGCAACAAAGGCAAACATTGCTGAATTATTCAGAGGCAAACAAAAGGCATTCAATTAAAATTTGCACAGTTTGCTGGGCATGGCAAAACATTTAATACAATTTACGCAAATTAATTTCGATGCAAAAATGCGGAAATGCAAAACTGCGAAAAACAGCCAAATCTGCGAGGATGTCGAGGAATTTCTGCTATTCGAAACGTTGCAAAAACGCTGACAAAATCGCATTCAGCGATCGATGGAATGTTTCGAGTGCAACAAAAATGCAATATTAATGGCCTATATAAATGGCAGATATAGTATATCTCGGACAGACAAATATAATAGCCCTCGAAACAGCAGTTAAACGCAAATATTTTGCGTAAAAACAATTTGCGAAAATTGCAAAAATCGAGTGAGAGGGAAGATAGACAATGCAATACCAATTTGTCGTATTGTTTGCCAATGGCCAAAAAACAATGGCTTAGGTATCGAAAGATATGGCAATGAATGATGTGTAGGGTCATCCATTTTGCAGGCAAAGCTTCTGTTCGTTTGATTTGCTCTCTGAAATTGGGTCAGCCGATAAAAACAATAAATAGTCGTTGAGAATTTATGGCATTTTAAGGTGTTTGCACAAGAACCATTCACCAAATTGATTGCCCTCCATTCAACTGGCAATTAAAACGGTTCAAATTAAAAATACAAAAAAAATAGAAAGTTTCTATTTTTCGGAATAGTGCTTAAGGTGTCTGAAATATGTAACATTGATTTTATTATTGCAATCTAAGACAAAAAGTTAAAGAAAAATATACAAAAACTATAATTTTGTATATTTAAATTTATTCTTCAAAACCCATGTTACGATATTTTAGCTTCTTTACAAAAGATTAATACTTCAGCTTTATGTACATATTTCGGCAGACAACGAGGAAGATATATTAATTAAAAATTGTAAATTACCTGAATGCTTTTTCAAAGTTTAAAGCAATCTCTAGGCAACGCAATAAAATTATAATAAAACAAAATGAGCCTTAAATATTTACATTTACACTTTCCCCTAGACTCGTCCCAGTCTCATAAACTGCTTCCACATTGCAAAAAGCTTTACAAATATTTTCATATGCAGCCTTTGCCTCCTGGCGCAAACATACAAAGTGTGAAACCCTTTGAGACGCCCTAGACACACCAGAAAACGAATAAAAATAGGAAAACCCCAAAGAAAAACAGAACATTTTCCGGGGTAGACATCGCACTACGAAAAGCTTGGGCAAGGGTTAAACAAAAATGCAGGAAAATTATTTTACGACAAGTGTATGCGTTGTGAAATTATTATGAGCTAGAAAGAGTCTGGTTATATGGAAAAAGGTGGAAATTGTGGGGGATTGCTATCCGCTTGAATTAAAATGAATTTAAGTGGTTTGCTTTTGGCCAAAGTTGCTCCCATATGCAGACAGAGCAAAGAGCAAGGATATCGTGCATAATGCTTAGTGGGAGGATATAAAGACAGCTCAAATTCAAATTTAGCTGCGGAATGTCTGCAAAGTTGCAACGAGTTATTAATTACGAGAAAAGGAGGGAAACAAAAGGGGTTACAGTAAAAGCTAATTAAATGAAATAGGTGGAATGGGTTTTTAATAAAAAGGCAATTGAATAGGTAAAAGACAAAATTTGTTTTTCTTAATTACAACAAAAATGAACAGATAGAACAGAAAATAACTTAGATAAAATAAACAAAATAATTTTGTTTGAATAACAATTTTCCTAACATTAAAATAACTTTAACTAAGTAATAAAAGTGTATGTATTTATTCTTTTTAGATATTTTGAATCGTCACATTAAAATAATATTGCCTTTTATTAGATTAAAATAATACAACAAAATTACTACATTTTTTTAATAAAAAAAAATACAGGGTTACTACTAAAATATCGTATACCCTTACTACTAAAATATACCCTTAACATTGCAATAAATATTTTGTAAATATTTTTAATAACAAATTACATATTAAATTTATGTCAATAATTTTAATGAATTCAAAGACTTCTGTTCGTTTTCAAAACCTCAACAACTAAAATAATTAAGCATCTTCAGCAGGACCCTCGAATAACTATTCACATTATTTATTGATAAGATAAATTCATCGCTTCATTCTATTAACGAAGCGGAAATCAAATATTAATTTCAGCAGATGGATAGATAAGCCATGCCCCCTGATAGAGTCATCAACACGCAATAGCCGAGCTTCGCAGTTTAATTAAACTCACGATCATGAGCAACTTGCCGCGCAATTAAAACTTAAGGCTGGAAAAATCAACCAACCTCACTCGCTCACTAGGAAAATGAAAAGGAGGCGTTGCTGTGTGAATGGCCGAATAAAGTGGATGGGGAGATTCGCTATCTGGTTGGGCCACGCCCCCTGGAAAGTGAGGGGCGTGAGTGGCAATTTTTCGCGCTGAGTGCAAATTGCGATTGCGAGGATCGGATCGCTGAGCTTTTCCCAGTGCAAATAAGCAATTAGTTGGCTTAATAACTCAATGGCCTTGCAACCGGTTTGCATTTCCTAATAGAATTTTTCTACAGGGTTTTGGGAAGGGGAGGTGAGGGAAAGGGGAAGGCACAAGTTAACTTTTGCCTTTTTGCTAAACAGTCCGCGTAAAAGTTTGCTGGCAACAAAGTTGGCCGGGGCACAAAGTAAATGAAGCCGCCGCAGCAGCCTCAATTTAAAATTAAGCTCATGAAAAGTAGTTAACCTCCAAAGCCACCCACCAACCGCCTCGCCAAATTTCCCCCATTGCCAAAAGCCGTTAACTACAGCACAAAGTCAACATGGGTGTGGGGAAAAACGGGGGAAAACGAGGGGTTTTCCCTCTTGTTCGCATTAAAGTAAGCATGAAATTAAAGCTAAACCAGAAAGGCGACCTCCAGCCCTGATGGATGCGTGGCTTTTATAAGCTTGTGGTTCACTGGCTGAAGGGGTGTGGTAATGAGGAAAAGAGGAAAAAGGGGGCACAAACAGAGCACTGTTGCCTGCATTGTTGCAGCATCAAATTAGCAGCCTTGTTGTATAAAAACTAGCGCGAAATTCACATTTTTCGCCCATTGTTGGTGGTGAAAAGTGCCAAAAGGAGCTCAAATGACCTCAACTTGGCTGTGCACTGAAGGAAATGTTGTATTTTACAAGGTTCAGTGCAACAGTCAATTGTCAAATAAAAATTAAAGTCTGTTTGAATTGTATCAAGTTAATCTTTATAAAGAGGATACTCCTTAAAGAAAGTGAGGAAAAATGTTTATTTAAAATTTAATAAATATTAATACAAATTAAAACAAATACCAGGAATTAATAAGAAAATCAAATAATAAAATATTCGGATTAAAAAAAATATTAAACTATTGTTTCCATATCAAAAGATCAGAATAAAAAAATTTATGATTAGCTCTAAGATATTAACTCAAATTATTTGAACCAAATTGCTTAGGTAGGTAGAACCAAATTGCTTAATAAAGTTTAGCATATCAAAAAAAAATAATGGAAAATAATAAGTTTTTTCACTGCAGCTAATGACACTCCACCAATTTCAGCTTAAAGACCAGCCGCAGACGCATCTTCTTCTGAAAACAGCTGCACTTATTTGCTTCGTCCTGAATTTTCCTTTCTTTAATGCTCGTTTCCTTTTTCTATCCATTGCGCTCCTCTTCAGGCCATTTGTTTTGGCGAAGAGGAGGGCCAAAATAAAATTACAACACCCAAAGGTGTAATTGAATCAAATGAGGAAAGCAAACATTTTGAGATTACTTCAAAATGTACGCTCTGAGACGAAACTCATTTCGCCGAGGACAATCAAATGCAGTTGCCAGGGAAAGATTTTTTATTGCTAGCGGAAAAAGAGGGGTTGCATTGCTAATAACTGAAAATACAAATGAGGGGGCGATATACAAATATATATATATATATATATATTTTGGGGGTTGAATATGGCTGGGGAGCAGCAATCAGTGAAAGTGCCTGCCACAGGCGCCTGCCGCTTCCGGTGCGCCAAACGGAAACGGAAGTTGCACACGCCGCAAATGCGGAAAAGCGAGAGGAACACTTTTCACGCACATATGCGCCCAATCATCATCATCGTCGTCATCAGCATAATGCGGTCGAAAAACATTTAGAGACGGAATTATGACAGGCCCGCACACAAAGCCCCCAGACAGAACAAACTGCAGAGTGAAATAGAGAAAAGAACCGACTAAACAGCAGACTCCAAATGCGATTGCTAAAAGACTCCGAAAGCTGATTTTTCGCTTAGCAGCAGGATATTCGGGGAAAGCGGGAAAATTGGGAGGGGAGGGGGGAAAGCCGAAAGCCTGGCAACATCAGTCTGGTGATTTATGTGCACTGTTGAAGGCTCAAATAAGCGTTAAGTTTTCATTTCCGCTGGCGCCGCACTCAGCGGGTCCAAGTGAAATATCCACACAGCATTCAAACTGCAAAAGAAATATTGTTTTCTTTTCTTGCCAAAACAAATTAAGAGAAATGCTAAAACAAAGTACCGACTTTCTTTGGATCTCGCGGCAAGGGGTCGCGCATTAGCAGCGCCGGAAAGAAAAGCGTTAAGGAAAATAAATTATGAAGACAGCCGGCTAAGGAGCAGGTGAGCGGATGGACAGCAATGGGAAGTGTTTAATAACCGTTTTGGGGCAGGGGACATTTACCGCTAACGAGTACGGCTTAAATGGGTTTCAATACCTTCTAACGGATTTTAATTAATTTTGTTTAAATATTTAGTCATTAAATAACACCTGGAGGGAATTAAATGTTAAATAAATATGTTTTTAAGGATTAATAAATTTTCCATCCAACTTATTTTCTTGCAACATATTTTCTACTCATGAAATAAAATTTGGAGGCAATTAAATGCTAAATAAATAATGTTTAGGATTAATTAACCTTTTCACGGCTTTTAATTAAATTTGTTTAAATATTTAGTCATTTAATAACAACTGGAGGCAATTAAATATTAAATGAATGATGTTCAAGATTAATTAATTTTTCATCCAACTTATTTTCTTGCAACATATTTTCTACTTAGTGGCCCTAAAATAAGTATAATAAATTACGGCTTAAAATTCAAATGCTTTTATAATCCTAGTTGGAGAATAAAAATAAAGATTAGGAATAGAAATTTTACATTTAATTTGGTTTTTTAATCAGCCACAAAAGTACAAAAGTACCAAATGATCGCTGCACATACGACAAGCAGCAGTGTTCTAAACGGACTGAAAGTAGATGCGTTTGAGACCTCAGATGATCTAACTAAAAGAGAGCCATAGTGTAGGATCGGCTTGTTGGTTACATTATTTCCATCAGTACTCAAGCCGTAGCCAAGGCAATGCCTTTTCAGCTCAATCGGATAGCGCAGACTGAAGGGGAAGCAGTGAACGGTACACGGTCCAATAAATGTGAGGAGATCGGTTCGGTTATTTGTTTTTGCTAGAAATTTGTAGCCAGACCAATGATGATCACCTTGCAGACGGACGGTATCATAGTCCTCCAACCGCTGGGCGTAGAAAGAGACCAGAAGAACTGTGTCTTCGCTGCCATTCCTCTCGCTCTCCCACACACTAAAGGGTGTGTCGGGGGGTGCTCGACCGTCGCGAAACATGACTTGCAAATCCAACGGGACGATACCCTTGCACACGAACTTCAGCAATTCATGTTTGGCGTAGGAGCAGTCTCCCGAGTTTCGAACAGCTAGAATTTGGAGTAGGGGTTCCAGCAAAAGTATCACAATAGCAGAAACAGTCAAGTGTAAGCGCATGACAAAGAATTTGTTAAAGATTTTCCATAGATATTCTAGTTTTAACGCAACTGACGTTATCAGCAAGGCTATAATATTACACTGCAACACGGAAATTGTGTCCACAATTTCAATGTTGGATTAGGAAAGGTTTTTTTATACTCGTTACTCGTAGAGTAAAACCGACGAAACAGGTAAAAGGCCTAGTATAAATATACTTATATTATTTTTATCAAAATCTATCAACCCACATTACATATTTCAGCAGTAATTATTAAATTGAATACGTAAATGTGTAGTAGTTGAAATAAAACAGTTTTAAAAAATGTTCAATAATAACACAAATTTTAAATCTCATTTCTCTCTGTGTAAGTTGTCCCTTTTTTCAAAACACAAATGTCTAAAAAAGCTAAAAAAAAAGTTCGCCTCTGTCAAATTCTTTCATTTCTTTGAAACTTTGCTCTTGCATATTTAATTGCGAATAAAAGGTATCAAGATTATATAAAAAAAATTAATCCTTTAGTGCCATTTACAACATACAATATATTCGTTTCAAATTTCTAATAGTTTTTGCCCAAGCTATCTCAGATTAAATTAGTAATTTCAATCCTCTTAAGTCACAATGATCTAACGCCCTTTGTTAATCGCACCTGGAGCAAGGCAGGGCAATTAATTAAATGCAAAGAATCCCTGTTAAAATATCTTTTCAACTGCTAAATGGCGGGCAAACTTTCAGCCATAACCCCACTTTTATCCCACTGCGTTAATCAAAGCGAATGATATTTGCAGGAGCGAACTAAACTTGACTTGGCATTTTATTTATTGCTTAAATATTTTGCCTGCTCACTCCGTCGTTCAACAAATTGTTAAGGAACTCTCCGGCGTACAGTGCGGCGAATACGCAATTTATCAACGCACAACAACGGCAATTAATTTGTGCGTTCGCCTTACAGCAATGGCAGCATCAACTTTTATAAATCAAACGTAACGAGCGTGTAAAACCTGACGGGCCCCCAGGTATATTGCTTACACCCACCGCCCCCTTAACATTTTTTGCGGGTGGCTTTTCATTAGGTGGTGGCATTTTTACAGACCTTCAATAACAAAAACAACAACGCCAGCGGCAACTTTTCAAATAAAACTCAATGGCAAAAATATTTACAATTGACTCTGGAACATTTTTACCATTTGGCAGGCGTGACTTTGCCTTTGTTTCATTGTTTTTTTTGCTTATTGTATTTTTTCTCCGGATGCCTTTTACATTTTTTGTTTTCTTCCCAGGCCCACGCTGCGTATGAGTTATTTATTTTTGAATTATTGGCATTTGAAACTTTTGTTGGCGGGGATGAACGTGCTCCTGGGATTTCTTATCTGTATTCGATTAGTAACTGAGCAGGAAGAATACCAGTGGATGATAAATGAAACCATATTTATGAGTATTTAATATTTAACAGAGGATTAATGGGCTTCTCAAGGGTTGCTAGTAATTAACAAAGTTTTTGAAAGATGATTAACTGAGAAAGGGAGTAAGTTGTATTTTCATTTATAAGTATTATAAATTAACGTGAAAGCAAGCTTTTTTGTTAAAATTAAACGATTTTAAATTAATGAAAATAGTTGGGATTCTTCAACTTTAGCAAGTACAAGTTAATGGACAGAACCAAAGTATTTATTTTTATACTTGATAGGCTTGATTTTTAAAATAAGAATAGCAAATAAAAGACAGTCTCTTTTAAATTTTTATTAATAAGTCCCTGTTAACTAAATAATTCCACTAACATCTTTTAATTATTATCTTACTTAGCCGTTTTAAAGCCAGAGTTACTTACAACATAAGCTCAAGCGAGTCTCAATTATCCTACTTCTTTTGTACTCGTATCCAATCATCTCGAATCACTTCACCATCTCTTACACCGAAATCCTCTTAACATCGTTTGTCAGCGCCAACTTCTGTCTATCCGCTAAGAACCTGCCCAACAATAACATCAACAATGACAACTACAACAATAAGAATCCTGACAACACCCACACACAGCAATGTTGAAAATGAACGGAAACACGAAAACTTGCATAAGCGATGTTCCAACTCACCTGACAAACTCAAAAAGGCAGCTGCCGCTTGCAACAATAACAACAGCATGTTGCAGCAAGGGCAACAATAACAAAAGCGCCCAAACAATTTGCCACTGCAGTGGGACATCGCCCAACTCCCCTAGGCCCACGTAACCCTCCTCCCATCCACGACCCCTTTTAGTCCCCCTTCCGAAACCCCCCCTCAGAAGCGCTACATTTTGCGCTTTATGCACATTGTTTATGAATTCTCGCGCACAAAAACTTTGCCCATGGGAAGAAAAGAAGGTAAAGAGAGGTGGTTACACTCATAAAAAAGATACTTCATACAAAAAATACATTTAAAAGCTTGTAACCACAATCAATTTTTTAAAAAAATCTTGAAATACAAGTGCTTAAGTTTGTTACGATTTCTGCAAATATTAAAAGTGTTTTTATTTATTTGTTTATCGTAATTGAAAAACTGATAATGAAATAATGAGTAATAATGAATCACGTTTTTGAAAAACTTCGGCTTTTATAGATCACGTTGAACTTAATGCTGCAGAGGTGAATAAATAACTGATTATAATTCTAATAAAGAAAAAAAAAGTTTTAGTTTGATTTACCCATCTTGATATAAAAATAAATCAAAAAAATTTTAATACAAATAAAATTAAATTGCCCCAAGCCAAAGATTGAATTATTTTAAACATTGTTCTGTGTTATTTATCAAATATATTTAACTAAAAAATAATACTTCCATCATTTTATATTGTTCAGAACTAGCTCTTTAAGATTTGCAGAATTTTTCAAATGGCTAGTTGCTTAACGATAATATTTTTCGAAAGTTTCAACCTAAGGACATTTTTTTAGTTGATCCCAAATTCGGTCCCCATTTTTTCGAGTGCTTGAGCTGGCAGGCCAAAAGGCCCAAAGGGCTACGAGGCTTTTGCGCTGAATGGTTTTACGATTATTAACCCATAAAGTATTCATTGAAGTGAGTTTGAGTGGCCCAACTGGGCCCGCTGTTTTTGGCTGCTCCTCCGCTGCTGGCCAACGCCTCACTCTCCCACACCTCTCTCCATCTCTTTTCGACACGCAAAAGTGCAATAACAAACAGGAACCAACAGCAGCAGCAGCAACAACAAAAGGCGCCACAAGTTGGCAGCCCTTTGGCTCTGCCGTTTTCATACTTCATTCGCTTTGTGCATTTTCTTTCACCCCCTTACTTATTCTCCATCTTCTTCTTGTCCCCAACCTTTTTAGTGAGTTTGTTGCTGGCTCTTCAGCGGCCGCTCTCTTCAGTCGAGTGCCCTTCCGTTGGTTTGCATGTTATCTGCTCCATCAGCAGCATCTCCAGAACAGTGCTGCCAACTTTTCTACTTTCCAGACAAATCCATATTTAATTTTTTTAATGAGAGTATTTAATGTAGCCTACAAATGTTTGTAATAAAAATTGAACTTTTTCTTTTTAAGTTTTGCAATAAGAAAAAAATTAAATAAATAAATTTGGAAATAAGAAGTTCAGAATGCCACACTACTAACATTTTTTATTGATTTCTTAGAAATGTTGTTTATTATTGAGGACATTCCCTTATCGATTTCAAATTTTTCACTTTTTTATTGGACCATTTGATGAATTGAAATTAACATGAAATTAAATTTTTAAACTTTTTTTTAAATATATTCTTGAAAAGTTGTTTGTATGTGTACGCATAAAAAAAGGACTTTATTTTTAATGAGACTGTTATTTAAAAAGTTACCTGAAACTAATAATTTCTGGTTCGAAAAAGTTTCCATGCTTACTTTAGCTATATTTCTGATGTTTTGTTGACAACACTGTCTCTCACGCTATACTTTTGTTGTTTCGATATTGCATTTTCAACTGGCCAGCACTCAGCTCGTACTCTTATTGGACCTCCAGCCCAAACCCCCCACCCACTTGTGAGTGCCTTAATTTATGCAGCCGACAAGAGTGAATATTAAAAGTTTTCAATGCGCCCAGTGTCTGTTGTACCTTTTGCTGCGGTCGCTTCTTCGTGGGCTGCGTGATTCTGCGGTTCCGTTTATGTGGGCGGTTCAACTGCTTGCCCTTCAGATGATTATGATTACATTATTATTTTGTATATACTATATTATTATGACTTCTTTTTTTCACTTGGGTGGTGCATTCTTAATGAACAGCGCTGAAAATTATGAGTAGCTACTGCGGCTGGGGAAATGGAGTTCTTAACTCGCTATCTTGTATACAAAATTCGGTAAAAAAAATGGGCAGTGTTAAATTTTAAAATAGTTCTTTACTACAAATTATACTACTAAAATAAAGGATGCCCTTTAAGCACAGTTGAAATTTTTAATAAAACGCTTAAAACTTTTTTGATTTAAAAATTTTTTTACATCTACAATATATTTAAATGAATGTATTTTTTGTAATGGTATCTGTTTTAAAACAGAAGCTTAAAGAAATTTAATAAAGTGTTATACAATAGTCAATACCAATACCATTCATAAGGAATAAAATATAAGCAAGTGTAAAATTTAGAAAGTGGTTTCAGTTCATGAGTTATGTTTTAAGTTTATGTGGCTTAATGAGTCATGCTGATCAAGTCTTTGATAATATGTGCACCGGATTACAGTATTTTTACCGAGACAATAAGGTGAAGTCAAGGTATTTTATTGGTATGTACAAATTAAATCTACTTCAAAAAAACAAACGAGTCGGCACAACATTTGGATAATGGCTATGTCCCTGAGATAACATTTTGTAACTTTGTTGACAAATTTATTAAGCGCAGCTAATGTCTATAAATTAAGCCAAACAAAGATAAGACCCAAAAAATATAATTTACCTAGCCCACTTTTAATAGATAACTTTTATTTCCTTTTTAGCACATCTCTTGCTTTTTTACTCTGTCCCTAATCAAGCTTACACTGCACAACCGAGCGTTAAAAAACTCATTCGATACACTTAAATTATGACCTCGGACCAGCTACCCTAATATCTGCCATCCCCGTTATGCTCCCCGCTGTCCTGCGAAAAAGTCCCCACAAATCTTCCATCTCTATACGTAAATAGAATTTATCAAATTTAATTTCACGCTTCATGCGCTCATTTCTATTTAAGTTTGAGTGTCGTGTCCTATCGAGAGGCCAAGGAGCCGCAAAAAATAACGAAGGAGCACAAGAAGCGGAGGAAAAAGGCCAATGAATGTCAAAAATTGTGACCGTAAATGACGGGCCTCAGCCATTGGGGCAATGAGCACTATAAATCTGGCAGGAGATAACCGGAAAAATGCTAACGAGCAGAATGGCCATAGCTAAAAATCTCTCACTATCAGAAAAATAGAAACCGGAAAAAAAAATATCAAAATGATGAGGGACACTTAAAGTTATGAAATTGTAAATTTCGGTTCGGTTTAGTTTGGCATAGACAAGAAAAAGTACACATATTTGGACTCGCATACATCCCATATCCTTTTCCCTCGTCAAAGGACTTTGGGGGTGGGGGGTTTGAGCCTGGTTTTTTTTGGGATCCTGCATGTTTTTGCATAGAAAGAGGGGAACCGAGCATACGCATACGCACACAAATTTCCATGTCAAGTGTTGTTCGAAAGTTGTTTTCAGCTTGACTTGGTTTCCTTCTCGCACCGCCTCCATAAATGTAATCAAAAATGTATTCAAATTGTTTTTATGGTGGCCGTGTTTAAACTTTCTGACGTTTCGCACATAAATTTTTGATATATGTGTCATGCGTGGTGATATGGTGTGGAAAATTACTTTGGATTTTAATGAGTTGTCTGCTGATTTCGGTTAAGATGTGGCTGTTGCTTCTGTTTGGTTTTTGAAATGGTGCTTGAGCTTTGACTTGAGCAGTCATGAATAAAAATTAAATGCTACCTTAAATACTTTGAATCTACAGCTATTAATCGGATATGAAACGGATTTTAATATATTTAAAGTCTGTGGAGGAATCGTTTTTTCACGCTACAAATTATAATATTTATGTTTATTAATCGTAACAACATGGGTTATTATATAATTCTGCTTTAATTTTACCCTTATACAAAAAAAATTAAACTTTTTTGTTCTCCATTTTAAAATATATTTTCAAGGTATTTAGGATTTAATCTGTTAATTGTCTAACAGATTAAAACCTAAGCAGAAGCCTTCCACCGCATTAAGTACTTCCTGGACCTTTGAAGCCCCAAAACGGAACCATTATCCCCAGAAGCAAAACACCTACGTCATAAACATTTCCTAATCAGCACACAAAAGTTGACCCTTCACATGAATGTGGAAGTGGGTGAGTGGTTTACTCGAGCTTTAGCCCCGGTCTTGGCCTCTTTGGGAACTACAAATTTTCCAAGAGTTTGCACTAAAAAGCAATTAAAATTTTACACGACCATTTGCGCAAGACAATTATGAGGACCACATAGCCACCATCCCCAGGAATCCCCCCCAACGCCGACCAAGAAGGAGCCATCATCCAACAACCCACCATCTAGAACATGTCCAACGTCAACATTATGCCAAGACAATAAAACGACAGCGAACGCCGCCAGGGAAAGCGAGAGATTTGTTGGCCAAATGCCACACACTCAACGGAGAAGATGGGGCATGGCTTGGGGAAAACGGGGCTGAAGTTGGAGATGGCGGAGGACCGCCCATTGCTCAACTGGCAGTCATACCTACGAGGCATAACACCCAACAATTTCCACACATTTACGACACTGCCCAGGTACGGGAACAAATTTTTAAAGCGCCCAGCGCGACTGGCCGAAAAAAAATGTGGCCAAGAAAAAGCGACCACTGCAAATTGAATTGTAACCAAAGTCGAGTCACCAGGCGGCGAAAAAAGCGGTGGATTAAAACTCAAGGGTCCTGTGCTCTGGCTAACCAAGAGCTAACCAAAGTGCACCAGGAGAAATATCTTAAAAATCAGTGTGAAATTGTCTTTAGATTTTAGAGCTAGTAAAGATAAAATTCAAATCTTTTCTATGTTTCTGATATAAAACTTTTAATTTAGCCACATAAAAAAAGGATAAAAAAGATACCGCAAATTTCTTAGAAAAGGCTAAGCTGAACAAAATCACACTTAAATAATACAAGGATAAACAATTAATCGCAAATTCTTTAGCAGATCCTGGCCGATTCATTAACTATCACAAAAATATTACCAACTGGTAATAGATTTTAAATATGGGTTTTATATGAGTAATTAATAATTGATAAAATAAAGCTCCAAAAAGCTTTACATTTTAGGAACTAGTTTGCATAGATCGACTCGCCTGGTCAAGTATATAACTACTTTATAAAATCAGAAGTTTGGCCTTCACTGCACGGCAAACGTTTGACTGAAATTATAATACCCTCTGCAAGGGCATAAAAATTAACATAAAAATGGGTCAAAAATGTGATCAACGGTAAACTTACAAATTTGAATGCTTATTATTTAAGAATTAAACCACAAGTAACTTTAAAATCGGCTTAAATTTGTTAAAAGTTATAAGTTATACACTATATAAATCCATTCGTTGGTCATCTTTTTACAAGTCATCGGAGACTTAGAAATAACTAATATGAAACTCGGGAAAGAAATATTTAAAAGTTAAAATGACAAATTTAAATGCAGATTATTAAAGAATCAAACAGATGTTAAACTGCACATCTTAAAATATTAAAATAATACACTTAGAACTCGTAGAACTGATAGTTTTCCTTCCAAATTTTTGTTTCAGTGCAGCGTGTTTTGGTTGCAAGCCCATTAGTTTACAGCAAGTTATGACTCTATTAAAAAAGCAACGCCTTGCTGCACTTGCCAGTGTCGCGGAAATTTAGACTCTGTCCTGGTCCCAAAATGGGCGTGGATGGGCGTTAGGGATCCTCCTGGGATGTCGCTCCCTGCCATGTTCTGTGCCATTCGCGGACTTCAATAAACATTGGCAATATGGCAATTGTATGCTCAGCTGGAGCTTTGATTACAACCTCCCATAATTGTTGTAGATTGGAGAGCCCTGGGGCCAAAATGAAAATTCAGCAAACGTTTTAATTGCAGTCTGCCAAGGAAGCTGATTGAATTTGCATTTCAGTTTGGTTTTCGAGCTCAATAAATTGTAGTTGTCGTCTGCTGAAGACCAACCACATGCCATTAGCTTCGATTCAAAGAGCATTGAAGAACATTTACCACAAGCCAATAATCTAATTTCTGAAACGGCTAAAAGCCTACTATCCCTAACCCTAAAGCTTAAATTGTTTTTTCGGGGCAATAAAAGTTTACCTGAACCGCATAGGGCCTCGAACTGGGAATAAGAAACTCAACGGAGGAGCTGAATAAAATACCAGAACAGCTTACACAGGGGGAAAAAGGGGAAAGCTTGTGGTTGCACGCCTGATGCAATTTACGGCGCTTTGTTAAACGCTTCAACATGAAACCGAATGCTCAGGAACTCTCTCGTACAGATAGCCAGTGAAAAGGGAGGGAATGTGGGCAAGGACTGGCAGGAGTAAAGGATATACAAGTTAAAGGCAACATCCGTTCTGGGCCAAGCTGGCTGTGGCCATAAACAAACTCAACGCTCTGCACTGACCGTTCCCGGCCAGCTATAAAACAATTTCGCATATGGCTCCCCGAGCCCAGCTCCCTTTGTTTTTTTCTCCTCCTTCTGATGATGCGCTGAGAAAAAATTTAACATTTATATTTAATTTAGGTGTACTTTAGGTTCAGAAGGAAAATTCCCTTAAATCTGTAGACCAGAAAACTTTAGGATCAATAAGTAAAAACTTTTTAAGCTCCATACATAAGCTTATTTAACTAAGTTATCAAAATATTTCTAAAATATTAACATTAAATGCTCGAAAAGATTACCTTAATCTTTAAAATACAATTGTTTTCCCTAACATTTATTATTATTCCTTATTAAACCAAAATGTACACAAAAGTGAACAATAATAATTATAATGCATTAAAAGGTATACGTTTTTATCTTTCGAGTGAAATGTCCTTGTCTCAAGTTATCTCTGCAAAATACTCAAACAAATAGAGGCCAATATGTCATTGTACATTCAATATTTTTAAAAAAAAGTTGGAAATTATAAGGATATAAAACGAAATGTAGAGAAAAAAACTTAAATAAAATATTTAATTTTAAAGGCCTAAAATTAATCACAATGTTTTTACTGACTTTAGGCGCTCTTTTTTCTGTGAGTGTGTAAGGACCAAATGGCAGACCTGGTCAGAACTTGTGGTTGTGTCCTGGACCCCCGCTTCCCCCTCGTCCGTTCCTGGCATGCACCAACACCTGGTAAGCGCCTTTGTTGTATTCCGGTTGCTGCGGAGGCCGAGTGTTGCATACTTTTTTCAGTCGGAGTCCATCTACAGCCGGAATTGTTGTGGCTCTTCTAGGCAGCTTGTTTTTCTTCCAATATTTTCTCGCATTTTTTGGCTGCTACTCTGCGCTGGCCCGATATTCAACACTTTTGGCTTTTGGCAAATATTATGCTAAGCTAAGGAATAGTTGGGCCTCCGAAAATTGTTGCATTCTGTCGGTTTTGGGTTTTTGCGGCTTTGTGCCTGCCTCAAATTCGAGCCCACCAATTGTGGCGAGGTGAGGTGGAGATGGAAAAGTTTTTCTAATTAAAAACACAATAAAGCTTTCGGCCCCGCTGTCTTGGCCATTGTAAAAAGTGAAAAGCGGCAGGCACCAGGCGCTAAAACCGCGACTCCTCCTCCTGCTCCTCATTTCGTCCAGGCTGTTTCTATCCCACACAATGGCCATTATGGCATCGTTATGTGGCATCAACTTTTTGCCTCATTAAAAAGGTGAGGTGGCTCAAAGGCTTCCAAATGCCACCCCCTTACTGATCTTGTTGTTAAAGCTATCTGGCCCTAATTAAAGCCTGGATTAGATAGGGCAACGTCATAATTGAAACGGAAAACCCCATTGGGCCTTGACTTTTGCCCCTGCTTTAATTTTAATTTCCGTTTCGCTCTGAAAAGCTTTGCAGCCTTTCAGGCGCAGGACCTCGAATCGAGTGGTTCCTAGGACTTGCCGGTCAATCCACTTAAGCCTTCGAGGACTTTTTGTGGGCCGAAGTTGGCCGATTCAGCTTGAACTTAATTCCTGGTCAATGCCAATATCGATTTTATAATTGACCTCGCTGGTGGGGTAATTGGCTTAAACGTTTTTTCAAGGTCTTGAAATTTATATATATATAAATGAAAAATAAGGAAATTGTTCATTGAAAAAGTCCCCATTAAAACCAGTCTCGATCAGTGCAGACGATGGACGAAATTCCTTGTGCAGAGTCTACACTCATACCAAAATTAACCCTAAAAACAAGAAATTCGCCTTATTTTTGACTTCAAAGGCATCGCACCTTAAATTATAGGGTAAATTTTTCTAAAATTAAGGGCGTTCTTTTCTAAAATCTAAGGCAAAAAGCCCTAAAAACAAGAAAAACTTTTCTAAAAAATAGAAAAATATTTCTTAAATTAAGGTATTTTTTCTAAAAATTAGAAAAAATGTGCCTACATTCATCATGATGTAATTTTTCATTCAGGATTTATGTATGTGTATATTATATGTACATATATGATTTAAGCACTTCGCTGCTTTTCATTCAGAAAAGTCACCAATTTTGTATTAGTATTGCACTAATGAATTGCCAATATCGATTTCAACTGTAATTCTGTGGTGAAGAGAGAGAGAAATTAGTACAATTATGATTTATTTCAGTTCTTACAAGTAAAATCCGATAAGTATCTTATCCGAAAAAACTTTTAATTTTATTCGTCCGTCGGTGGGATTCGAACCCAGGTCTCAGGCGAGTGAGTTCAAAGACATTGAATGGAGCCACGGTCGCGCGCGAAGAGCGCATGGCAAACCAAAGACTACATATATGATGGGGCGTTTGCGAAGAATATTAGTTTAAAAAAGTTTTTAGAACTCGTTAAGTCGCAACTGTGAAAGTCGAAATATTTAAAATAAATTTTCTAAGATAATATTTCATATAACAAAAAATATTTTAATTACTTTTCCATAAAGGGTAAAACATTAAGTCGTTCTAAGCATTACTTCTCATCTGTGTTTATAACACAAGTAAAAAAAAGAAAAAAAGAAAGATGTCGGCAGCTGAAATTGAACTTGCGGTGCTTAGATTTCTGGTCAGACGTTCTAACCCCTAGGCTACTCGGACAGGGTTAGAACAATTTTCTGGTCATTTTAGAAAATGTTTCCTATGTTATAGAAAATATTTCTATATTTTGGGATAAATTTCTATTTTTTAGAAAATATTTCTATATTTAAGAAAATATTTCTATATTTAAGAAAATATTTCTATATTTAAGAAAATATTTCTATATTTAAGAAAGCGTTTCTATTTTTTAGGGTTATCGTATTTTTATGGTTAATTTGAGAAAATTTTTCTATTTTTTAGGGTAAATAATTTTTTAGGGCAGAATTTCTAATTTGAAGAAAAAAATTTATAAAAATAAGTACAATTTTTACTAAAATATAGAAATTCTTTCTTGGATTTAGGGTGAGTTCAGTTTATGGCGACAATTTCTACATTTGAGAAACACTTTCTTGATTTAAGAAAAGTTTTCTTGTTTTGAGAAAAAAATTTCTTGAAAATAGAAATCTTTTCTTGGATTTAGAAAAAATAAAGTTTTAGGGCGAATTTCTAAAATTTAGGGTTAATTTTGCTATGAGTGTATGGACAAGTCCACTTTCGTGGAAAAACTTATTGTTTTTTGTGACCTCAGTAGCTCCGTTGGTTGTGCCTTTTCGCGAAAACAAGTGAATTAGGAGCTGATAGCAGACATTTGCAACTTGTTGTAGTTGCAAATCACCCCTCCAATCTCTGAAAGCAACTGATCAATTGTATTCTTATTTAAAAAAATAAAAACAAATTTAAATATTTTTTCGACTTGGGCTCGAACTGGGTTGGCACAGAGTTACTCAACATATTTTGGATGCCTTCGATAATAGACAGTACAGCTCTGCTATCTTCTTGGACGTGAAGGAAGCTTTCGATAGAGTGTGTCACGATGGCTTGCTATTTAAGCTGAAGACTCTCTTGCCAACTGCGCAGTATCTACTTCTCAAAACATATCTGCTGGAAAGAAGCCTAATGGTTGAAATGAGAGGCGAAAGATTATCTATCAGATGCATACGAGTTGGCACACCACAAGGAAGTGTTAAGGGTCCCTTGCTAAACACTCTTTAAACCTCTGACTTGCCAAACCCCAGAGATCCAAGTTCCCTCCTGGCAACGTATGCTGACGACACAGCCTTTATCGCAAACTCTCCGTGTCAAAAAGAGGCGTCCAGAATTACCCAGAGCTTCTAGGATCTGTACAGAAAGTGGACAAACAGGAATAAGCATAAACGGAAATAAATCGCAACATTGCAACTTCTCATTAAGGCATTAAATCCTCCCTAGGGTTAAATTCCAAGACTACTGTCTTGGATTGATCCTCGACAAGCTCAAATGGAGTCAACACACCGTCAAAATATGCAACATGCCGTAGTAATCTTAGGAAGCTTATTTGGATGCTAAGAGCAGCAAGTCATCCGAGCCTCAAAAATAAAATTCTTATCTGCAATCCAATAGTAGCCCCTTCCATTAAAAATAAGGGGTATGGCTTCCGAATCAAACATCATGCGAGTACAAAGGCCGCAAAACCGAGCGCTGCGAACCATTGGCATCCAACAGACCTATGGATAGGAGGGCGGCGAAAAACGAGAGTCGTGATCGTCACCAAAAACTTGTTATACCCTTGCAGAGGGTATTATAATTTCAGTCAAAAGTTTCCAACGCACAGAAGGAGACATTTCCGACCCTATAAAGTATATATATTATGGATCAGCCTCACCAGGAGAGTCGAACTACCCATGTCCGTCCGTCCGTCCGTTTCTACGCAAACTAGTCCCTCAGTTTTAAAGCTATCTGCTTGAAGCTTTCCCAAAAGGTGTCTTTCTATTGCAGTAGGCACGAGCCGGATAGGTCGATATAACTTATAGCTCTAATAGTTTCCTATTCAAAAAATTAAAACAAAATAAAAATTAAAAAAATTGTATTTTGCTGTTTTTTTGTTTATCAAAATAATCCTTTGAGATACAGTAATTATTTACTATATCAGAATTACGGTTTTAGTTTTATCAAACTCGGACAACATTATTATATACACTCTAACACATTTATTGCACTAAATGACCAAAATTACAATATTAAACGGTAAAAGTTGTTCACTACCCTATAATGATTCGTTTCAAAAGCAAAAACATTGTACAGCGATTTTATATAGGGTCAAAATAGCATTGTTATCTCATGTGCATTATCTCTGTTTATAAGTGAGAGTGCTTATAATATTGTACATCTTCAGGTTTATATACATACGTAAGTACATATGTACATATGTGTTATAAGAATTTCTATCTTCGCATTCTGTTTAATTTTATTCAGATCAGTCTAGAATTGACGTCGCTATCGGTCGCAATGAAATCGGAGTGTTTGGTAATCGTTTTAATGTTTTTTCTTTTTGAAGAACATCCATTTACTGATGCTAACTCAATCAAAGATTTGCCACAGGATCAATCTAATCAGTTTATTAAAAGCGAATGCAATGAGCATTGCTTTTTGATTTTTAAGCCTGTTCTCGATCATTTCGTACAGCTTAAAGTAGCTTCTGATACCAACCAAGAACTAAAAACTCAAGTAAATACTATGAATGAGACTATATTAAACTTGCAGAGTCAATTGGCAATGAAAGAAGAATTTATAAATTTGAAAAATGAGCAAGCCAAGGCCCACGATGAACAAATTTTGGACCTAAGAAATCATATTAAATCGATTGAGACAACTCTAACAGAAAAATCGAAACGGCTTTTGGAATACCAGAAAGCAGATGTCCACGATGAACAAATTTTGGACCTAAGAAATCATATTAAATCGATTGAGACAACTCTAACTGAAAAATCGAAACTGCTCTTGGAATGCCAGAAAGCAGATGACAATTTACCTGACTCATGTCCCAATGGCAGTCCCAATGGCATTTACCAAATAAAACTTCGCGGCCTTGAAGCATTTAAAGTGCCTTGTGTGTCGTCTCCATCTGGTTGGACTGTGATTCAGAGGCGTCTTGACGGATCCGAGGACTTCAATCGAAACTGGGATGATTATAAAAGAGGATTTGGAAACATAAGCGGAGAATTTTTTATTGGACTGGAAAAATTGCATCGGATGACAGAAGCACGACCCCACGAACTCTACATTAAGCTTGGGATGGTAAATGGATCCACCAGCTACGCTCAATATGACGACTTTAAAGTTGGCAATGAGGACGAATTTTACCAGCTTAAGAATCTAGGACAATATTCTGGTAATGCCGGAGACTCCCTTACATCCCATAAAAACCAAAAGTTTTCCACATTTGATCGGGATAATGACGAAAGTGAAAGAAATTGCGCTGGGAATGAAAACGGTGGTTGGTGGTATTACAGCTGTCTTTCGAGGTATACATGTTTAGTTAAAATGTTATTAATTCCTATTAACTTAACCACTTACATTACAGTTCCCTTAATGGAAAATACTATAAAAATGGAAAATTTATAGATGGTCGAACTTTCAACGCAATAAATTGGGGTTCATGGCATGACTACGACTGGTACATATCACTTACCTTTGTGGAAATGATGATTAGACCTAAATCGTTGTGAACCGCTTGTTAACTATTAAAAACCATAATTTCAATGTGAATTTAATAATCTGAATTCTGTCTGTTATAAACTATGTTGTCTTCGATCAAATGTAAATTTCGGAGTAAATATATTAAATAAAATATATTCCTGTATTCCATTACTACGATTACTATGATTACGATTATCTAAGAGGCGCTAATAGTGCTTGTTTCTGGTTGAATATTACAAGGGCATCATATAATGAGTGATCTGCGATAAATGAAGATATATATCGATTTAATAATATTTTCTTGCTAAACGGCAAAGTGCCTTCTTTCATCACCCCTTTATAAATGATCTAAAAACAAGAAAGGAAAGCTAACTTCGTGCGGAGCCGAAGTTGATATACCCTTGCAGAATACTCTGTAAATTATATTCTCCAAAATTATTCATATGATGCATTCTTAATACTCATAAAAAATCCGAACTTCCTAACTTTAACAACAACAAAGTTATGGCATTTCCAATCGTTCAGTTATATGGCAGCTATAGGATATAGTCGGCCGATCCTTATGAAATTTGATAGGTCGGATTGATTGGCCAAAAATAAAATCCATAGAAAATCCCAACTTCCTAACTCAACAAACACCAAAGTTATGGCATTTCCGATCAATCAGTTATATGGCAGCTATAGGATATAGTCGGCCGATCCTTATAAAATTTGGTGGGTCGGATTGATTGGCCAAATATAAAACCCATAGAAAATCCCAACTTTCTAACTTTACAAACACCAAAGTTATGGCATTTCCGATCAATCAGTTATATGGCAGCTATAGGATATAGTCGGCCGATCCTTATGAAATTTGGTAGGTCGGATTGATTGGCCAAATATAAAACCCATAGAAAATCCCAACTTCCTAACTTTACAAACACGAAAGTTATGGCATTTCCGATCAATCAGTTATATGGCAGCTATAGGATATAGTCGGCCGATCCCGGCCGTTCCGACTTATATACTGCGTGCAAAGGAAAGAAGGGTGTGTGCAAAGTTTCAATCCGATAGCTTTAAAACTGAGAGACTAGTTTGCGTAGAAACAGACAGACGGACAGACGGACAGACAGACAGACGGACAGACGGACAGACGGACAGACGGACATGGCTATATCAACTCAGGAGGTGATCCTGATCAAGAATATATATACTTTATAGGGTCGGAGATGTCTCCTTCACTGCGTTGCACACTTTTGACCAAAATTATAATACCCTCTGCAAGGGTATAACAAGAAAGAAGAGCTAACTTCGGGCGTAGCCGAAGTTCATATACCCTTGCAGAATTATATTCTGTCCGTCTGTCTGTTTCTACGCAAACTAGTCTCTCAGTTTTAAAGCTATCGAATTGAAACTTTGCACACACCCTTCTTTCCTTTGCACGCAGTATATATGTCGGGATCGGCCGACTATATCCTACAGCTGCCATATAACTGAACGATTGGAAATGCCATAACTTTGGTGTTTTTAAAGTTAGGAAGTTGGGATTTTTTATGAGTATTAAGAATGCATCATATGAATAATTTTGGAGAATATAATTTACAGAGTATTCTGCAAGGGTATATCAACTTCGGTTCCGCCCGAAGTTAGCTTTCCTTTCTTGTTTAAACTATTTTCGAGAAAAACTTAAAATGCTGAGTCTGTCATTCTTTTGCTGGATTACTTCTAAAGGTCTATTTGTGTAAGTAAATTTCCAGATGATACTGAAAGAAATTACACAATCTAAACTTTCTATTTAGCTTTCTGTTCTAGTTTAGAAATGTAAAATCACTAACATATTTCAAAGGTAATCATTTGTATACCCCTGCAGAGGGTATTATAATTTCAGTCAAAAATTGGCAACGCAGTGAAGGAGACATTTCCGACCTTATAAAGTATATATATTCTTGATAAAGAATATATATTCTTGATCAGCATCACCAGGATAGTCGATCTAGCCATGTCCGTCCGTTTCTACACAAACTAGTCCCTCAGTTTTAAAGCTATCTGCTTGAGACTTTCCCAAAAGTTGACTTTCTATTGCAGGTAGTTTGTATGTGGTAACGAACCGGATCATGCAAAAAAAAAAAAAATTTTAAGTTATAACTTTGTGTTTCATTTTTTTGTTGTTCGTTGGGATTTGGTAATATTATATTTAAATATTATGGAATTGCGGTTTTAATTAAAATAAAACAATATCATATAGCTGCCATAGAAAAATTATTGGCTGATTAACGTAAAATAAAATATATGTTATATAAAAAAAAAATAATAAAATTAAAAAATTAATCGTAATTATATGCCATTATTTTATAAGCTTTTAAGAATTAAACCTCTTATTTGAATAGTGTTTTTTAAAAAAAGTTGTATATAAAATATTACCATTTTAATCATTTGTTCCGTTAAAAATATTAAAGCTCCTAATCTTTAAAAAAAAGAATTTCTTATGTTTATATTTATGAAACGAAGGATAATAACCCCCTCTTCGTTTTCGATAACCTTTATATCTGTGATGTTTTGTTCCTGCTGCTTGAAAAACATTTAAAGCTTGCATCTTATTGATTTCGTGGCACCTTTTCAAGGTCTTTTCTGCATTGCGATCCATATATCACAAGTCAATTTCCTGAAGTCATAAATCACCGGGGATAGTGCAAATTTGCTCCGTGGACCGCACCATATACCATTTGTCTGGACCCCGTATCCCTTGGATCGCTGCATCCGCATATCTCCCATTGGCTTGACAATTATAAATTGTAACCTTGCGTTGCTCTGTGTGACATAATCGCGTTCGAATCCAATTTGGCCACGTGTAAGTGCAAGGGCAGGAGCGATTAATATTTTGTCTGGCGATGATGAATGGTGTCCAGCAACTGCAGTGCACCAGTGATTGAGTTATTGGCAGCGGCGGCGGAGGGGAAGGGGAAGGGTCGGTCGTTTCCTGGATGCAAATACGATAGCAACACCTACTACATGGCCACAGACTTGTATCCAGTGCCTGGCCAACCATAGAGGGACTCTCCTGCATCTCTCAGCCGCAGCAGCAGCATCGACAACAGCCTTTCGGCCAAGTTTATTGTGTTAGCATTAAACAAGACCAAAAGCGGGAGGCGGAAGGGGCGGGATCTGCATCACTTATCCGGGCAACGAGCCGTGCTTGCTGAAGCCATCCCCAGTGCACTGAAATATACATCTGCAAATAAAGCTCTCATTTAATAATAAGTTTTTAATCAATAGATCCTTTGAACTAGTTTACATTTTTAATTACAATTTTTAAAGTTAGTGTTCTATTGCTTTGCTTCGTTGATTAAAAGATTTTTCGATGTTATTTCCTAAATATTTAAAATGATGTACTCTATTTTCTTGAAACTATTTATTCTTTGAATATTTCTTTCCAAACAAATTTACCTTATTATTTCCGCTTACATTTACTTTATCCAGATTCGTTTTAGAAATTATTAAAATAAAAAATCATTTTAAAGTATTTTAAAGTTAAATAGTTGCACCTTAACATTTTGTAATACAAATATACAAATCCAATTTTTTAACAATATTACTCTTGCCGATTTTAAATGCACTGTTTCCCTTTTAATAATACGGTGAATGTTTTAAAAAGCCTTAGGCTTTCACTGTAAATCAGCTATATCTTCCAGAGTTTTGTGAATTTCAATTTATCTTAAAGTTATACAATTAAATTCAATTTGTATTACTCAGTGAAAAAATGAATTAAGGAAGTAAGATAAGATCAAATAGTATTTCTTCAAGTGCATCTCAGAGTTCAGAGACAGCGGCGGAGGCCTATTGTTTGGTCAGTCTTGGCCATGTTCGTTGAGTGGGTGCAGCAGGCGAAGGACTCGCAGGACTCGTAGCACAGTAATTACAAGCAGACGCAGACCCTATCTTCCCGTCTTCTCTTCACTTACAGGATCTGTCTGTGGCAAGGACATGGTTAGTCCTGTCCGTCGGAGGAGTAAATAAAACTGTGCAGACAATTAAGTTTGTTTTGCCTGGGCATATTCTTTTCACTCATCCCATCCTTGCACGTTACTTTTATGACCAAGTCGAGCAGGTAATGGCTCTCGGTTTTTCGTCCTGGTTCCAGCCAAGATATTGCACTAATTGTTGTTGCCGGAGTTGCAGAAATTGGCTTTCTGTCGAGGGGAAGAAGTAAACTTAATTTTGAACCGAATTCGATTTTTGTTTTGTGGCCTGTTGATTAAAATTCAGTTTGGAACTTAATTTAGATGAAAATCATTTGTTGGTTTAGATAATTTTTACCCCGCATTGGTGTATACAAATTCAAAAACTCTCATTGTGGTCTAATTAATTTCGATTGAGCTCTTAAGCTTAACACAAAGTTTAGGAAACTACAATATTTAAATATTTTACGTTAAATTAGTTTTCTTTGTATCATATTATTATTAAACATATCGAACAACAGATAACTAAGGCATAATAAAAGATAGAAGCAATAGGTTTTCTCTAAAAAATACACCCGAAAGCTATTTTCATCGTTATTTTAAAAATGAAATGAACTTATTGTGATTTTAAGTTAAGACCTTAAATAATCGCCTTTTCAAATTTGTTAATAGGCAAATCGTACTAGGTTTTCATTAGAGTTCGTTTTCAATACGGAGGCTATAAAAATATAGCTTAATTCAGTTTTTTTTCAAATAATTGTATTCTTTTTTTTTCTCCACCACGTTCGCAGAATTGATGGCTAATAAATTGCTTGTCACTTGTCCGATGGCTTTATTCGAATTTTTGTCAACTAAGTCGTCAGTTCGGTGATTGTCCTTGATGACCTGCTCAACAAGAATCAACTTCTTCCCGCCGAATTTTCCTCTTCCGAATTTCCCATTCATTCCCAGCCATTTTGGCTGTCAGTCGCTTATTTACATTCAATTGGCAACGTTCAATGAAAGGACGTGAGCGTTGGCGTGCTGCCACTATCTTCCCATTTTCTATTTTATTGTTTTTCCTTTCTTTTATTTCTTTTTTCGATTTAATGAAATGATAACGTGGGAGCAGCTACTGCAGTAAGCAAAAACAACTAAATTATTATCGCTGTGATTTGACAGACTTACAATGAATGAATTTAACTTTAAGTCTCTAACAAGATCAAATTGGTTTTATTTTTTACAAATTAAACAATATTTATATTTATATTTATTTATTATATTATATAGTTCTAATAATATTAAAGACCACTTCAGATGCATGTCAATTTAATAAAATTACAAGAATATGTACTCAATTTTATAAAATTGTATTTAACTTATTTACCTTGTTTGTCGAAAACCAAATTAAATCGGGTAATTTTAAAATACAATTTCTTAATTTGCAATTTCTGTAAAAAATTTACTTAACGTAAAATGAAATTTCCTAAAATAAAAAAAATTATATATTAGAGACTTGCATTTCGTATTGAATTTTGAAATTGTAGTAGTATTGTAGTACACTTTGTATACTTTGGTTTACATTTTTCTAATAGGTATATTTACATTTCCTTTGAGCAGTGCACTAGCTTTGACAACCAATTTAGCACTTTGAACTGATATCCGGCCCCTAGGCTCATTTTACTTCCTGTGCGCACACATTTCTTATCATTCAGATAGTTGATTGTTTCCGCTTTTCTCTCTTTTTACTTCTCAATGTCATCTTGTTTGGTGCCTTTGTATTCGTGCTTATTTCACTTCGCATTTTTCTTGACGCTTTCGCTTTCATTTTGTCTTAATTACCAATTTAAATGCAAACTTTGGACTGATGAAGATGGATGTGACACCGGCGAACAAAAGGATCGGCGCCAAACGTGTCCTGTCTTATTTTCCATTGTCCCATTGTTGGCCCAACCAACTTTTCAAGTGCCTTTTTCAAGGTCCCTGCATAAATTGTTTGAAAAGTGTTGGTCAGTGATACTTGGGCGGTTCATTCTTTGAATTAATTATGTCCCTTTTGGTTATTTAAAACAGTTTGAACATTTTAACAAGAAGTTTCCTAATTTATATTTCCAAGAAATTTATTCAATTAAATAAAAAGCGTGATTTGACTTTTTAATGAGCTACTGTTTGTATTTGAATTATTTGTATCTAATAATGTAAAAATGTAAATAAATGTTTTTGTAAAAAAAAACAATCAAATCCCAAGTGCTTTTAAATGTTGTTCAACCCACTTAGTAGTTCTATCAAAGTAAGAGAACTTCCATCGAGTCCTAGGGCAAATTGATTTAAATTGCTACTACTAAAAGTTGCTTTCAATTTTCAACCAATTACTGCTGGCCATCAATCAATCACGACTTTTGCCCGAAGTCAGCACTTACAATGCACTACATAAACAACGGCTGACACACATAAATAACCCCATTACAAACCTAATTACAATCAATAACAATTTTATTGCTCGACCAACGACAAAAGCGAAAATGTCAGAACTGAAATTGTGGCAGCGATATCGATCTCACTTGTTGACATGGGGCAATTACAAACCAACAAAATGCAGTGCACTGCAGGCTGCAGCCAAGAAAATTTATAGAAAACTAGATAATTGAATGGGAAAGGGGGGAAACACCCACGCAAAACAAAAACCACTGGCAAACTGGTTGACAAACTAACCGCAAAGACTGTAGACGCCCACTGCCAAGTAAGTTGTACCATTAAAAAAAATAGTTTATATATATATATAGAGACGCCTCTACAGGAGCACTTCCTTTTCTTGACCCAACAAAAGTGTAACCTGATCTTAAAGTATCTTGTCATCTGGCTGGGTGTTGCCCACACTTTGCTCTGTAATTAATTATTTGATAAAAGTACAAGCATTAAGTCAATTAAAACTAAATTTATGCCAAACGTTATCTGATGCTGACAAAAGGCGTGATTTACTTTATATGCATGCACCAGTATGTTTGTTTATATTTTAGTGGAGTTGTCTTTTCTTCACTTTTCCCATTTTTGCTTCGATTAGGCTTAGAAACGAGTTTAGCGCTAAATATATAAATAGTGTTATTAATTTCTCATAATTGGTTAGTGAATATTTTAAAAAGTGGCTTGACAATAATTTATACAATTTAAAAAGCAAATAAAATCCAAATGCTTTCATTGTTATTTATATTATTTTAATTTTATATTTTAAGATCATTTTAATTTTATATTTTAATATAATCTGTTGATTTATTTGTTGATATTTAAACTAAATCGAAAACCATTATGGATCGTTTGAGATCAAAAAATAAAACATTTAATTTAAATTTTCTTTTATTTCTATATCATATTAAAATATATATTTTTTGTTTTTTAGTGGCATATACAGTATTGTGGCCAATTCTAAATTATTTAGATTAAGGAGGTATTTTAACAATTGATTTTAAGTGTAGTCTTTGTTTATTATTAGAAAAGGATTTAAAATTTAATTTATACGTTACTTTTCATTATAAAACAAGAGAGAACGCTATAGTCGGGTGCCCCGACTATCAGATACCCGTTACTCAGGTAAAGGGAGTGCGAGGGAGATGGAGATAGAAACTTTGATCACGCATAACTTTTTAACGAATGGTCCGATTTGAAAAATTTCTTCTACATTTCGATAGGTATTGATAAACACAATAAAACTGCATTTATACTTTTCCGAAATATTTAAATTTTTAAAATCGTATATTAGCGATTGTGGGCGTTAAAGGGGGCGTGGCACCTTTTTGAAACAAACTTGCGCTGCGTAGGAACTCCTAGATTCTGCATGCGAAATGCCAATCTTCTAGCTTTTATAGTTTCCGAGATCTCAGCGTTCATACGGACAGACAGACAGACGGACAGACAGACGGACAGACAGACGGACAGACGGACAGACAGACGGACAGACGGACAGACGGACATGGCTATATCGACTCGGCTAGTGACCCTGATCAAGAATATATATACTTTATAGGGTCGGAAACGCTTCCTTCTAGCTGTTACATACTTTTGCACGAATACAATATACCCTTTTACTCTACGAGTAACGGGTATAATAATAATTTTTAAATAATTTTTACTTAAAATTTAAAATCGATCGAACGATAAATGTTAGTTTCCGTAGCTTAAATACCGGGAAAGGAATAGCTAAAACTTTAAATGTCGTTTATTAAAACCACATTTTGAAAGTCCGTGCTTACCGACACGAAAATGTATCAACCTAATTTATTCTTTATTATTGCTTCCAACTACCATGCAAGCATTTAATTTGCATTCTTGTATAAATCATTTATGCATTTCCCACAAACCAAAAAAAAACACCGAGCAATCAATCAAAAAAGCGAGGCAAAAGCCAGGATCCGCCAATTTAAACGCTCATTAAAGGAGAACCAAGGAATACATTTCGTGGGTGGAGTAGGAAAATGTCCAAAATGGGAACTGCGACAAGCGCACAATTTGCTAATGTTGACGCCATTATTGTATAATTTTCGTTAAGTGGGCGGGGCAGTCGGCGGCGGTCGGTCATTTGTATAGCAAACCGCAAATGTCGACGCTGAGGTTTTCCTAGCCGTTTTCCATGATTTTTTCACCGACCATTTGGTTTCTTTTTTGACAGTTTCCGCGTCATTTTTCTATGGCATTTTACACAGAAAATATTTTAAATAGTATAATTTTATAAAGTATAATAAAGCAAAAATTCTTTTGGAATACAATTTTTTTATAATTTATTTCAGTGATTGCATTAAATGAGAAAATAATATTAAACACCTTCAAAGACATAACTAAAATCTAATTTACTTTAAATCTAAATTATATAAAATTCATTAAAATTCAATTCAATGACCTCCTATAACAGATAATTATTTATTTTTTTTAATTATAAACAATTACTTTTAGAACAATGGTAATTACTTTTAAAAGTAATGTACAAATTTGCCTTGCAGGATTTCATTCGTGTAATTGTTTTAAAAAACCATAAATAAAATAATACAAAAGTAGGATTAAGTTGATCGTATTGATACGTAAATCTTTTAAAAAATCAGTGCTGTTTTTCTTTATCCATTATTGTTTTTCTCTGTGCATTGCCGAGAGGGTAGTCCTTTTGGAGGTGCAAGCCCAGACCTCGTCATTATTTTGGCATTATGTGTGTGGGGGGAGGGGGGAAAGGGAACGGATGGGGCTACCAAGTTTTGGTTGCTCACAAACATTCGTAAATGTCATTAACAGTTGTAACGGCTTCGGGGCACGCCCACCACCCAGAACTTTATGCGGTACGTCCGGCCAACCGAAAAGGAGGCAGAGCGGGAATTTTTACACAAAATTACTTCTTTTATTCGCTGACTGACATTCATCATCATCATCAGCCGCAGTTTTCTGCTAGCCCCATGATTTATGCCCCATCATATTTTGTATTTTGATTCAACTTGAAATCGACTTGGGGGTGTGTTGACCTTAAAGTCGTGTTAGTTCTAAGTGAAAATCGATGTATAGAGCTTATCTAGATTCAAATGACTTTGTTAAATGAGTTTGATCAATCATAGATTTTGTCAACTGAGTTTTTGTAGCAATATCTTATCGTTAATTTAGTTTTTGTTTCCCCAGTGATCTGTAATTTATTTTCTTAAATGGCATGTAGTATTTAATTTAACCTTAAATTTCTAAGTTTAAAAAACAATTTAAGTCCATAGTTCTCACAAAACCCAAATAATAACTCCAATTGTTGTGCGTTTCTTTATAGCATAGAAACTAAGTTTTTATTTCATATTTAAGTGTAAAAAGTACTTCCTATATGCATACCATATAGATTTATAAGTAATGAATATTTAAGGTGTCTAGATCTTAAGCGTTTAAATTCGTACAGCTAGATGTGTTGGGAGTCTTTTTAACTAAGCTTATGTGTGTGAAGTTTTGTGTTGTTAAATGTTCGTCGGCGAAAGTAAAATCAAATTTTGTACTAAAATCAATGGGGGCGGGGGGCATATTTGATGGTCTAGAACAATATGGATACGTATTCATATATACAAATTTGAAACATAAAAAATAAACTGAAATAAAAATGGAAACAAAAAAATAAAAAGTCAACTAATGCGACAGTTAAGTCCTTAGTAAATCCGTGGCAGGACGTAGCTGCGCACCTGGGTGCTATAGCGATGCCATGAGGAGTGATAGCGCGCCTGATTCCTTGCGTTCGCTCGGGTGGCGCGATGCAGCAGCAGCAGGATGATCAAACTGAGACCCAAAACTGGGGGCCAGGCAGGACGCAGAGCCATAGGAGCAGCCAAGGCAAGCAAGGCCAAGATGTCACCCAGGTAATTCGGCTGTCTGACCCATCCCCACATCCCGCTGAGCAGCAGACGGCTTCCCTGATACGTGTGAATCGTCTCGATGTTGGCGAAGATCGGACTCTGCGCGTTCACCCGGTATTTGTACTTGTAGGCGCAGCTGAAACGCTTCACCAGCAATCCCAGGGATAGCAGAGCAGCCACTCCCAGCGGGGCATACCAGCAGGAGATGGGAACGCGCTGTTCGTAGAAATACTTGGTAACCGCCGTCAGCAGATAAGGAGTGGCTGCATAGCGCAGGAGCAACAAACATCCATAGCCTTCGTGTTGCAACTCAAACGACGAGCTCAAATGGTGCTCGAAAATGATGGCGTCCAGAACGTAGAATAGCAAACAGCTGGCCGAGAGCAGGGTGCCCGCATCATAGTTCACATTATTCCAGTAGTATTTAGCCAGGTAAAGATATCCCTCCTGTTCCAGCTGTGGCTTCTGGGGCCACACGAGAGTCTGGTAAATGTAGCAGGCGGCATACAGCAAAGTCGTCGCCAGCGAGAGGCGGTACTGGAACTGCTTCCAATCCACGCGCCCCAGCCACTTGGGATTCAGTTGTCTGCCCAACGCGAAATCAACCACGAAGCTGCCAGTCCTGCCATAATCATTGGTCAGTGTCTGGCGGAGCACATTGTACTTGGCGGTGTCCACCAGCCAGTAACTCCAGGCAGCTGCCACAAAGGCTCCGACAAGTCCAAAAATGCAGAAACGTAGATAGTGACGCAGAACGAATGTCACCACCGGATACTTTAGATATTCGGCGATTCCACCAGCAATCAAAAGGGTAAGTGAAACTGTTAGAGCGTTAAAATTGTAGGTCTCGCGGGTGAGATGAACCCTTCGTCCTGGCAGCAGGGCCACCAGCAGAAAGACCACAGACTGATAGGCGGCAAAGGCACCGACCACTCGAGGCTGGAAAACCTGGCGTGTCAAATAGTTCACATCCAACAGAATGCCCAGATTAAGGTGCTTAAACTGACAGGCATTCCGGGCCGTACAGCTCCAGGTGAGATAGTACACGGCGGTGGGCAGTAGGAGCAACAGAAGGAAGGCTCCCAGCCATCCTCCGAATTCTCGGGGAGCCTTCAACTGCCGGCAAGATGTTTCCGCCACCGGTGTGGCCGATTTGTGAGTGACATTGAAGCTACGGAACTCCTCCTCCAGCTCGTCTTCCTCCTCAATATCCTCCTCTCCCGTGGAGTAACTACGCTTTGAAGACTTCTCATCATCGTATACGGATCGAGACACACTCCGGCTGTACCGACTGCCTTCTTCGGTGTTTGTCACTGGTGTTCCAGCTAAATTCGATATGGTTTTCGACACCGATCGCCGGAGTCGCTCGGTAATGCGTTTGCGAATGGAATCTGTGTCCACCTCGCTATCGCCCTCAGCACGGATCTCTATGCGCTCGGTGGTGGTGGTGCTGCTGGTTGTGGTGCTGCTAAAATTGTTGCCGCTGTTCACAGAGCTTGTGTTGAAGAATTTATTTGGAGCACCGCTGGATGTGTTGGTGGTTAACGTCATGGGCAGACTGCTGGTCGACTGACGAACTGGCGATGGTACCTGCAATTTATCAAATTGATTAGTAAGGATTTCTAGTGTTATAAGCATAGATCGGTATTAAAACTAGAATCCGAGTAATTCAGATGCATGATAAAATGGTTGATGCTGAAATTTTATGTATGTTAACCCTCTAAGACTACTTTCCAAAATAAAAGAAAAAAGTATTCAAATAATTTATTTTTAAGTGAATGAATGCTTCTAAGCTCAAATATGTGCTTAGAAATAACGTAGAATCTTTGGTTCACCTGTAAGGTGAGAAGAAAGGTAAGCGGGCCTGAAGGCACGCTTGAAGCTTTGAGTGAAAAAAAACATTTTCAAGTAATGAAGATTTATTTTATTTTTTCTTATGGTATTCTGCAAAACAGTTTTTTTTCGCTGTGCAGCATAAATGCAGATTGCATTTCGTGCATATGCATTGCGTTTGTGAAGTTTTACAGTGCTTGCAACATTTTTTCCACTGTTTCGATCCAACCAATGTGGGAAATGGTTTAGCTGGTCAAACCGCAAGTCCGATATTGGATGTTTTGATTTTTAACCATGTTTGAGCTGATGCTTTGCTTGTTTTGACTGCAAGAATGGGGAATTTATTGTTCGTGCTTTAATTGACAAAACCGAAGGAATGTGTGAACTTACTATCTCATTTTTGAAAAATGCTTGCTTTCAATACTTCTAAAAAATTTTTACTCTTAGTAGACCAAATGTCTTCTAATTATAAAAATATATCAAAAATCAAAAAGCAATAAGAGCCAAACAAAGTTCTAGTACCAAAACATAGAAATTGTCGTTAGTGTATACTATTAATACCCATAAAGGGCGTGAAATTAACATAAATATTTATATATATAATTTGGAAACAAAGGCTGCACTATATAAGTGACTGTCAATACCATTACTTTCTAGGTTTCTTGATTTCAATGGTTAATCACTGTAATTAGAAGCTAAACTCGGCAACTACAAGTCCGTAATCTCCAACCGAAATTCCCTTATGGTAGCTCATGAAGGCCCCTTGAGCCCTTCAGCTGATAAGCAGTACCCCAACCACCTCAATACCACACGGAAAAAAATATTCGATTTTTTCAGCTGATTCTGATATTTTAACAATGTCAAATGAAAAACCAAAGTTGGAACCATGGGAAAATCTGCCTTCTATATATACATATATACATAAACACCGGTCCGTCATTATAATTATAATGAAAATGATAATGATAATGCTGCTATTTGGTCCAACATTGATTATAAGGGTATCAACTATTTTAAAAGTTAAGGTTAACTGCAACAATTGGTAGAATAAACATATATGTAATTATATATGATTCTTTATAACATAATTATTTGATCGGTATCATGGAAAATAAATTAAAAACTAATAAAACTATAATGCCCTACAATTGATTACAGGGGTATGAACTAAATAGATGGTTATGGTTGATTGTAACGATTAAAAAGTAAACATATTAGTTATCATTACCTAGGGGATTTCATTGGTATAAAAAGTAAATTAAAAACTGACAGTACTTAAAGCATTGACAGGATGTGTGCCATAAGATAAAGATAATTTCTTTATGTGCAGGAGAACTGGTTTCGCGGGGAAACTCACCTCTGGGACCTCTCGAATGGGCGTGCGTGGCTTGATGGCAACCTTGATGGGCAGCGAGGAACCTGATCCGGTCAGCGGGCCCACCGATGACCTGGGTCGGCTGGATCGGCGGGTGCGGGGACCGAGTTCGGGCGAGGGCGGTGCCGTGACCTTGTTGCGCGACGGGGAGGCACGTGTCCGGGTGACGGGACCGGTGGCAGCGGCGGCCGAAATGGATCCCGCCCGCCGGGTCACCGGCAAAAGGCTGGGCTGCGCGGATTGTGGCAAAAGTGGACCGCCGGACACTTCGTCCGTGCGACGCGGGCGTCTCAATCGTCGATCCATGGTGTATTCCGGAAAAAAACGTGCTGCAAAATGGAAACTATCGGTTATTACCTCTAGATACTGCTCAGCTGAGTGCTATATTTTATTTATAGTTTACAAAATACACACAATCTATTAATGTACTTAAGTAATTCTGTGTTTTTCTCTTTTTTCTGTATTTTTTTGTGTTTGCGCGCCGAAAGGAAAAGCGACGTCGCTGCCGCAACTGTACATTCCGCAGGCAGCGACGCTGGCAGAGCCCGCTCTCACTCTCTCACTCATTCCTCTGCACTATTTAAACGCTTTTAAAATTAGTTTTATCTACTTTTATCACTTTACAACTTCATTACTCACTGCTTATTTTAGTTGGTTATAGTTTTTCACGTTTTGGGGCCTATGAAATGCCGTAAATTCAGCATAAATTGGCGGATAAAAAAGACGCGCGTCTGTTGTCGGCGGCTGAGGAAATTTTGTTGTAAAATGAGCGCGGCCCTCTTGCGTTGGTATTTTTTAGTGTTGAATAACGACATATGCGCTTAACAGCACGCGACATTTGGCTAACAGTCAGAGCCGAGCGGTAAACTCAAGCAGTAGAAAAAAATAATTTTATATAATTGAAAATCAATTATGACAAGTGTAACAATATAAAATTTTAATGAATTCAGCTCAGAAAATATTAAAAATGTAACAAGCCCATTTCAATTCAAAGGTGCTCTGCCTTAAAATTATTCTTATAGAGATAAAACCTAAGTTATTAAGCTATTACTTAAGTTTAGAAGTGCAGAAAAAACCAAATAATATTAAGCTGGAATAGTTGTAAGTTAGCAAACAAATCGCAAAGGTTGTGGGTATCCTGTAAGCCTAACCTCTGTAAGTCTTAACAGAAATCGTTCAATTTGGCTTGTAAACCACCAAACCGACAGCTCAACTGTAATTAATACCAAATAAAAAAAAGAGAAGAAATATTATTTTAAAATAATTTTAATAGCATTTAAGATCAAAAAAATAGGAAACAAAAAGTGGAATAGCATTCAAATATCTTATTATCTTGACTGTTTACTACAAACTTGGCTTGAAAAGAGCCAGAGTGCCAGCGCTCTAGAGTAACAGAACAGTGCCTGTCATGCTTGGGATTTTTTAGCACCATTCTAGCCCGAAGCTCCTCACACACATAACAAAAGGCAAAAGAAAAATTGTAAATTATTACGGATTTCCCGGACATTTTTCTGTCAGTCGAGAGCAATGTAAGTAGAAAGCATTCGAAAAACACCAACCGCACCACACACACAGCAAAAGCAGACAAAAATGTTGCACCAGCAAAATTCTGGTTATTAATTTGTTATGAAAACGTCTCTCTCACGGCCGCCTCCTTGAAAAAATTGGAAATCAACGAAAGAACCAAAAGCAGCGCTGCGGAATAGCCAGTAAAATACATAGGATCAGATCTAAGGAATCCCCAGGACATCGCCATGGTGACCCCGCAATCGCCGACGCCCATGTTCAATGGATTGGACGATGATCTCTACAATGAGGCCAAATTCGCCCACGAAATCAACGACAAGATGCGGGTACCCAAGAGAATTAAGGCCACTGGCGAATTCTCCGATGAGGATCTGCTGCTCTCCAACCAGAATGGAATGATCAGCTCCTGGAACTACCACGACAAGATTGATATGAATGTGCCGGACCGAATTGTGGTACTGGGCCACAATCAGCACTTGGAGACGCGCTCTGCGCCCCGGGAAATCCAGCTGGAGAACTCCATTCTTCCCAAGAACCCCTCCATCGGACTAGTGCGGGTCCAGACGCCACCGCGCGTCATCACCCTCAGCGATCACCACTTCCCCTCGGCCTCCGAGGAGAGCTCGCCCATCCGGGCCAATGGGCACCACCTATATGGCCATGATCTCGATGATGATGCCGACGACGAGGAGGGTCATCCGGCCACGCAGTACGTGCGCGCCAATGGAGCCGCCCGCATGGGTTTCCACGCCAATGACACCCACTCCGTGGAATCGGACTCTCAGGTGAGAAAATATACGGCGGATTTATCAGCAGGCACTTGAGTTGCATATAGCACTTCCAACGGGGTTTGTCATTTAAAGTGCCTAGAAAGCTAAGAATTCTATATTTTTCATTATGTTACATTTTATTCTGTGGATTTATCACCAAGCAATCGGATTTACTATAGAATAGTGGCATTTCAATCTTCTGATCACTGTTATTCTCATTTAATTAATTAAACATCGATTATTCCTATAATATTTGCCGTTGCGTAGTAATATTTTTTTTGATATCATATTTAAATCGAAAATTAATACTACCCACTCCGTAAAGTGCCAGTAAGAGGAGAAATTCTGCAACATGCAGATGAATTAGAATGCTAGAAAGCGGAGGATTAAATTAAAGTGATTCGAATCGTTGGCCATTCTGGTATACTTTTGATTTGTAATTTTTACCTTTTAATTTCTTAACTTATTAATTTTCAACGGTTTACAATATAATAAATATAAATAATTTTGAATATTCTATATATTAATGATTGTGCCACATTTTGCATTACAAAATTGTATTTATCGTGTCAGATTCTTCGGTGCTGTGTTTTTCACCACAGCTGTCCAAACAAGTTATGACAAAATGCAATAACCAGGAGTGGTAATAGATAGCGATCACTATTCGCTTCCCGCCCATTCAGTCAGCTAAGAGATTATCGAACTGCTGCTTTTATTGATTTGTAGTACTGCTAAGATAAGCCTGACCTAATTCCAACCGACCGTTGCTAATCGCTGGAGTAAGCATGTAGCTCTGGCCGATCCTCTTTTGAAGCCTGGTACTCGCCCTCCTCCGAGTCCTTGAGCCGCTTGGCAAAAGCCTGACACTTCCAGATGTCCACCTCGGTGGCCAGGCACTTGCGAAAATCGAAATCGCAAAGGCCCAGACTGTAAGAGCCCTCCACAGGCTCAAAGTAGTGGAGACCTCTGCCAATCTTGATGACCACTCCCGAGCTGAGCACAATCTTGCGATCGTGCAGGCTGTCGTCCATCTGGAAGTTCATCTGGATGTTGCCAGCGGCCAGGTCGTTCTTCATTTGCTGTAGCATCAGCAACTGATTCTTGGGTGCCACCGCATCGGGTTGCGTGGTCAAGCGAATGTACTTCAGATACCGACAGTTCTTGACCAGCACCTCAAGGAAGTTAATCAGGTTCCTAAAGTGAGGCGACTCAGTGAGATGCGGCTCGTTGAGATGGGCCTCCCGGACGCCATCGTCCAAGTACGGGCCAAACAGCCGTTGGTAGCTCCTGCCCCTCACACCCCGCTCGATGGTGATGTGATCCAACATGCGGCTGGTGTGCAAGTGACCCTTCACTTGATCCCTCAGCTGTTTGGCCCGTGCCTCGTACATCTTCAGGTATTTCCCACAAAGCTGGCGGCGACTCGGCTCCGCCTCAGCCATTTGGGACAACTTGGAGATGCTCTCCTCGTAGAGCAGAATCGCCTCCATGATGTGACCCGTCTGCTCGCACTTCAGGGCATTGATAATCGGCGCCAGCTTTGGCAGCTCGCCATCATTTACGTCGGCAATGTTTGGGGTGGCAGTCATTGTTCGGACCCAAAAAAAATGGTTTACTTTACAGAAATTTTGATTAAGGGGGTAATTTATTGAATCCTTATTGTTGGCCCTGAAAACTTATCTGACATTAGAGATTTTTTGGGTGAAATTTTCTACAATCGATTAGCTATTTAAGCCCAGTGCTTATATTCAAATATTAAATTTGTTTAGAAACACCGACAAATATTAAAAAAAAATGCATCAGAAATGTACTATTTTCCAAGTTTCTATAAACTAGTATTAATTTGAAATTTTATTGAACACAAAGCATACTAATACTATACTTATACAAACCATACAAGATCTGTTTAATTGCTTTACCAGACGTTTAAATGGTAACCATATATTTAGTGGATTTATTCCAACAGGATTTTTAATATAAAAATGTTTAAAACTCGCTATCGTTTTGAAAAAATTCTCTTCAAAAAGAGAAATATATTAAATAATATATTTCTTAAACAACATTTTTAAAGGTTTTTAGTGTCAATCCGAATCTGTCAGAAGTATTAGGGGGAATTTTTGTTTAAAGGGGGAAGGCGATATTGGTCACCAAAATCTCCCATTTGCAGTATATTTTTTAACCCAACACTGAGATGGTACAGTCGAATATAATTAGCCAGATGAGTCACTAATCCCCGAACGCTTCTCTTTTTTTCCCAGTTGACCACGGGCAGTGCCAGCAAACGCTCGCAGTTGAACCAGCAGCAGCACAACAACCTAGATGCCTCGATGCTGGCGCATCGCGAGGGCACGCCCATGGGCGAACTGACGCCCCACGAGGAGATCCTGTATCTGAGACGCCAGCTGGCCAAGCTGAATCGCCGGGTGCTCAACATCGAGATCAACAACGAGCAGCGCACGCAGCGCGAGAAGATCGTCTACTGTCTGGGCCTCGCATACTTCGTCCTCAAGACAATATTCTGGCTGAATCGCAATTAGATGGACATGGGGCACAGTTGATGGTTGGCGATCTTCGGTGGGTGCTAAGACAACCACCTCCCTGTGGACACCCTTTTGGAACAGCTTCTTTCGTTTCTTGACTTCTTTGTTTCTTTTGTGGAAAGGCTCTGAGAGAGACTTTGTTTTTTGTTTGCCATAACTTCGTAGTCTAAGCTCGATAATAAATAAGCGCAACACCGTTCTGTTTTGTACACCGTGGAAAACCAAAAAACAAAGGCCCCATACTTAATTCGTAAGATCTGGCACTATTTAAGGAGCATGTATCTAAATTTAAGCTTTAATCTATACGTGTTTCACCTGAGCAACCCTCCTCAATATGAATCCGAATCATCAAACCATTGCACTGAAAAGATATTGTTTAAAGGTTGTCTCTGTTGTAGATCTGTTAACATTTGATAATCCCAAAGTGAAGACAAGAACTCTAATGGTATTTGTATGCGATATCCCATACGATAAATAGTTAAATATATATAATAGTACATTAAATCCCACAGAAATCATTGCATTGATTTTTGCATAACTACCGGAAACGAAAGAAATCATTTTAGAGTGTAGCACGAATCAGCTATTGAATTCATAATAAAATAAAACGTTTAAAGTACCAAAACAATCCACGTCTAGTTATTATTGTCCCAGCAAATAAAGAGAGCTCGATTTTCAACGCATTTAAAAAATGTATTTATTTTATTTTGTTGGTTTTCTCATTAAATTATACGTATAGTTATCAATTAAAACTACCGATTAAATGCAATTACATCTGCTTTTGTCTCATCTACCTTCCGATTTCCTCTTCTGCTATACATCTTTAGCTAACAAGACGTTAAACATTAAGTTTAATGCAAAATGACGAAAAGACCTGAGCGAAATTTCGTTTGTTTCATTTGCGGTGTTTTGTTTGTGTATGTGAAAAGATTGTTTTTCCCTTTCTCCAGCCCGATCATAAAATGTACAGATCATAATCGAATCGATTTCATCCAACTACCGAGAGAACAACTAGCAATTTTTGTATCTTTTTTATTTTTAATGGAATTATGTTATCGTTTACTTTACAAATTTTATATGCAAGATATATTTTCTCTTCAATTTCCCAAACGCATCGCTTATCTTAGCGAAACGTCGCAGAATCGAAAAAAAATAAACACCTCAACGTACATCCTTCTTCTCTTTCCTTTTTCTCCTTTCCTGTTGGCTGTCCTCTTTGTTTATGGGTATTATAAAAGAAACGACTACTATAAACTTAAATTCATATGTATAAATACAGATTTGCTTATTTTCGCGTATTTTTGTTCTCTCGTATGTATAATTTTAGTTGCAACCTCAACAGATCTTGTTTGTTGATGTTGTTGATGAGATGACAGATTGGGCTTTCTGTAGTATTAAGGGGGATAGTGGATGTTGGATGCTGAATGTGGTGTTGCCACCAGTGTTTTTGTATTGTGGGTTCTGGCTGGTTGTGTGTGACTTGGTGATGGATAATAGAGGTTGGGTGAGCAGTCTACTCGCTCTCATCATCATCGTCCTCGTCGGACTCATCCTTCTTGCTCTTCTTGGATGGTTTTTTCGCTGGTTTCGCGCGCTTTTTGGCTCCACCGTTGGCAGCACCGCCACCGCCGCCGTTGGCCTCGAACTCCTTGACAGCCCGATCGTAATCGTCCTTGGCCTTGGCAGCCTTGGCCTCCCACTCCTAAAGAAACAACAAAAAGAAAACCAGTGAATCAGTGAGATGTTTTTGGGATTATGGACTGCCAAGTTTACTTACCGACTTGTCCTTCATTGCCCTCCATAATTCGCCACCGCGTTTGGCCACCTCGGTGACTTTAATGCCGGGATTCTCCCGTTTGATCGACTCGCGGGCACTGTTGAGCCACAGCATGTAGGCGGAGAGTGGGCGTTTTGGTTTATCGGCCATTTTAGTTTGTGTTTGTTGATACTATTTAACAAGTGTTACAACTAGGTCTTTGTGCTTCGAGCTGTAAGTAAGAAGAGGGTAAATTATTAATATAAAAATTTAGATACGATTTTTTCTTTAGATGCAGATAACGTAAGTTTCAACACCTTTACCAAATAGACTAATTTACAGGAAAAATTGTGGGAATGATTTTGGTTTCCATCAGTTTGAAGTTTGGCAAATGTGACTAGCATGCTTTACAAATTTCTTTTTATCATTTATTTATTATTTCTTCTCCCATTATTTACAGATTCCCGGCTAAACTTCTATTGATTAATACTACTATTTACAAGTTGCAGACTATATAGTAAATAGCACTATAACTAGCTGTCTAATATTTATTAATTGCGATTAATATATTGCAATTAATCTATAACACTGCCCTAGAGTACAGAACTTTGGACTTAATTAAACGCTTTAATACTCTTTACTTTGTTTTATTTTAGGATATTAACAACTTCAAGAATTGTAAAGTAGAAGTATAAGTGTAAAATACAATTTCTTGCATCTACAAACATTATACTTAGAAAGACTAATTTTCTTTGAAACTATTTAATACAGTAGTATTTGCCTAAAGTTTATTTATTTTTTCTTATTGTTGTGTTTGTGTATTTTTACTAAATAACCTATAACTGCTCTGTAGTACTGTACTCCTCAGCGAAATCTTTAATTCAAAATGTTATGGGCAGCACATTTTCTTTTTAGCAGCGCGCCATGTTCCTGTACCAACAAAAGCATGAAGAGCAGCAGTAGACTGAGATGGCAAGCCACCACCGAGGGAAAGCAATGGCGGAACAAGTGAGATGCCACTAATACTGGAGCTGCTCAAGCACTCTGTTAAAGCAAAAAACTGAAAAAATGCGCGCGCGCGCTCTTTCTCTCGCGCCTCTTGCTTCTTCTATCTGCTTGAACGCGCGCCACTTAATAATTAATATGAAATTAATTGGCGTTCCATGGAGAAATATGTGTGAACCTTGAAAAGCAGCTATTTAGCGGTCCTATAGGGCCTGCTATTTGGCTAACAGAGGCTCTAATTTCGAAGGCGAGTGCGAAACACAGCGAAATGGCAACACACTTTTTCTGTATGCGATGACTGCCTTATATTGGTACAGACTGCGGCGCGCTCTCAAAAGGCAGGAAAAACATGTAAAATGCTAGGAAAAAGGCATTTTCAGGTACAGGTTTTTCAGAAAAACACTTATTTGTTTGCTTTAAAGAAATTATTTAAAGAGTTCGGTTAAGTAAAGTCAACATTACTACGTGTTAACTCTGAATTGACCGTGCCTCTCTTTGAACTTGCTCTTGCTTAATGAAATTTAAAAAATAACTATTTATTCAAATAGGCAGCAGGTTTAGCACTTTATATGTCTTGTATTGATTCACAAAATGTATGTTTTTTGAAGTTTTTATTTTTGCCCTGCGTCCACCAACCTTTGTCGTTTAATTTTGAAAGAAAACTGAACGAGTATGCTTCGACTGCCAAAAATGAAGGCGCCGCTCTCACACGTACTTCGCTGCCTCTGCCGCAGTCGACGTCGTCGTTAGCAGAGGTGCGCAAAAATGAAGGCGGCAGATGTTGGCGAGAGCGGGAGAGAGTTGCGTGGCTTTGTGGTTGGCTTTGTTTTTTGGGTTTTTTGTTGGTGTTCCAAGTAAAACTTTTGTTAATTGTAGATATTAACAATACACATATATTCTAATATCTAACAGCAAAACAAACTAATTAATAGGCCAAATAAGAAAAGGCTAAAAGATGTACTCTCCCTGGCAGAGAGCGAAAGAGCACAATTTTTACTCTCCTGCTCTCTCACCGAACCGGCAAATTAAAAGAGAAACGCTAAATGTCGGGTAAAAACAAATGAACAAAAACGCATATCTTATAGGAAATAGTATAGTAAAAAAAAGGCGCGCGGCTTGCTGTCTGCTTGTAAATAATTTTTTCAAATTTGCAAGTTTTGGGCGAAAAATAAGTAAATTGCGACGACGGCGGCCATTTTGAGGCGAGGCCAAGAAACAGCGAGCAAAGAAAAAGTCAAAGCCAAAATGGCAACGCTTTCTCTGCTCTTCGTTTTTGCTTTGGGGTACAGACAAGCGACAGCTTGACTTTTCACTAATAAAAATCACGCAATAAACTGCATTTTGAATAGACTTCACTCTTCACACAACTGGGCACTAATTTGTGTTGCAACTTATTTAGTACTTTTTATATTATTTTGCACAATGTTTCAGAAATAAGAACTGAGGACAGAAACCAACCTTGCTCGTGTGTTGCTCGAAAAAAACTGTACGGAACAACGCGTCTGTCGGCAGAACGAAAGCGAGTAGGTAGAAGAAAACGCCGCATGGCAGCGACGTCGGCAGCGCTGCCTTAGTAGTGGTGAGAGCGTTTCTCTCGCTCTCCCTATCTTTCTCTCTCTGTGCGATGCCGAGCAAAACGGAAAACGATAAATGGCATGTAAAAACAAATAAAACGCTAAGCAGGGAAAATGCGTTTGGTACGATAATAGACCATCTATGTAGATAGAATAGAAAATATAGTCAATTTTACCTTTGATTTCGGTGGGACTGCAACTATTTTGCAGTATCCAATTTTCTTCCAGCTACACATACTAGCAAGGAAACTAGAGCTAAACTCTCTCACTGGAACAGTACGAGTACACACGCCACAAAAAGACCGAGGGTCGCCTTTTAAAAATGGCGCCAAAATTTTGTGTGCATCGAATGCCTTAAAAAATTGCAGGGAAAAACAAAAAATAAATACTAACCTTTAGATATTATTATCACATACAAATTTAAAAATCTTAAAAATCATTTTGAAATTTTGGTGCATTTTTTAAAGTTTTCTTTTCACTTGACTATTTCAACTTACTTGTATCTTATTGTTATCAAATTTCGTACTTTTTTATATGGAAACTATTTCCATCCACTCAGTTATAATATGAGAAGCTCTTTCCTTAGCTTGACGAATGTTTCACTTGTATTACGATTTTTTTCCATACAAATGTTTGAACTGATCAAAAGGCAAAAGCAACGAATGCTATACAATTATTGTTTGCCCTTTCGAATTCGTATTTATTTTAGATTATTGGAGGCGACTTCAATTTAAGACATTAATATGTTCCAATTTATTTTTTATTATGATTTTTAATTACATTTTACATTAATTTTCCTTGCCCTTTCGTACAGAAAGAGATTGAACTAAATATTTTAAATCTAACGCCTAAATAAAATTATAATATATTTTTTGGATTATTGCCAGAAGTCTTATATAGGTAATTTTCTATTATGAGTAAATAATTGATTTCAATAATTAAATTTACTTTTTAATCATTTTAAATATATATTCAAAATTTTTTAAACTACGTAGAATATTTTGTTGAGCTCTTTATTTATGTATCAAATATAAAATTTTATTTCAAATGAACAATTTTATTTGTTTTAGATATTTTTTTAATTTTGAAACAATATTCTAATTGGAAAAACTCCCCGTAACCGTTACAATTCGGCCAGATTTTGGCGGCAGATGCTGCCAAGCATTTTCCCACAATCAATTCGTAAATGCCCAACATGGGAACAAAGGGCATGATCCTAGATTGTCGCTGCAGTTTTTCCTACCGAAGGCATAAAGGATAACGATGTCACGCGCTGTTGCAAGCTCACAATAGCCAAGGATAAGACAGGACAAAGGGAGGGCGAGAGCAAAAGGGACGACAAACAGGCAGATGATGATTGAACCTACCTGAAGGGTAGAAACTGCATTCCGTTGCATCCAGATAGTATGAAGGGCAGGGCAAAAGAAAATGCAATATTATTGCACTGTTGTAAGGCAAAAATTATTTCTGTTAAATAACAGCTGCTGTTAATGTTCGATTTCTGGCGATCCCTCTTTAATTCTTCCGCAAAAAGTCCCCAAAAGAGAGGGGCAAAAAAAGAGAGACAAATCTGCATACATTTTATGTGTATGACAAAACAACACAACTTCAGTTTTATTATGGACGTGTACGTAAAAACTTTAAGGGGCGTCTGCAGGATTTTATCAGTGTGGGGGATAACGATCTTCAGTTATTAGAAAATGGTACTAAAAAATTCAATGAATTACAGGGTTAATTTGAATATTAGACACATTTGTCTAACTAAATTCTTAAAGCAGTGATTTTATTCAAAAAACCACCTTGCCCAAGCTCCTATGCAATTATGACTTCAACGTTTATTGTTTAACACAGTAGTGGGGCCACAAGGTATTTCTAGGGGAAAATATTTCCGAGGGTGCTGTTTCCACTAATAACCTACACAATGCGTTAAAGTTAACACAACCGTCCACTTTTGGGGAGGCTGGACCCGAATCCCCCTTGCATCCGCCCTTGCAATTGTGTTTGACCATCTCCATCTCTTACGAGCGCCTCTTGAATAACGGACCTGCGCGCATTCTCTTTCTCTCTTTCGCTTTCCCCACAGCTAAAAAAGCAGCGCTGAAAAAGCAACAAAGCACATCGTCAGCAAATTTTTCCTTCGTTTTTGCTTTTGGAAATGCTGAAATATCGTTGTTTACATGCTTCATTTTAGTTTTTCGGGTGTTAAAAGCATGTCTAAACAGTAACTGTATGAAGTTGAGGCTTTAATGTCAGAATAATGTTTAGGGACAATAAAGTTACTTACATATCTAACTTTAGAAAAATGAATTTACTTTGTTATTTTATATCTTCTAAAATGCTCTTACACCACACGTTTCAAAGGAGATTTTTTAAGAACGATGTAAAATTTTCGCCATTTGTGCTTTGTCTCCCATTAAAAAGCAATCTTGCGAACACACATACACCATCGCAAAAGCAGCATCAAATGAGCGAGACAGAAAGAGAGAGGGGGCGAGAGTGAGGGCGAGCAAAGCAGAAAAGCAGAAAGCAACATGTATAATGCCAGTTGGGAAGCAGCATTTGTTCGGAAAGGTTATCGTTCGTGCTTTCTATCGTTTCTGCTTTTTCATAAGGGGGATTTTTGGAGCGGGTTCTTTAAAAATAAAAAGCCCTTTTGGAAGAGATCGTTTTCAGGCCATAAACATGACGTCACCGCCCGCCTTGGTGGGACTTCCATACCGATTTTCGGATGAGCGCACAGTGAAGTTTGTGGAGCTTTATGGCCGTGAGCCTTGCCTCTGGAACAAGCGTCCATATTTACGGCGAGCTCGAAACGCCGCCTACCGGCGAATCCAGGCAGGAATCAATGCCGATATTGAACCATACGAAACCTGTCTGACAATCCAGGGAGTGAAGATGAAGATCAAAAATCTGCGTACCGGGTACCACCAGGAGCTAAAGAAGATCCGATGCATTTCAGGATATCAACCGAAGACTCCTTGGTTTGCTCCACTTCATGGATTTCTGGCTGAGTTCTTGGACACGGTAAGCAATCTTAAATCGAATTATGATCCCATTTATGTATAAGCTAGATCTTAAAAAGGACTAATCCTTCTTGTTAGGAAAAACTCTTCAAATTCTTTTATTTTATGTACCCATGCAAAACTTATTATCGTGGTCATATCTTTATTTTTTTTTGTACTTATCGGCAATTTTTAAAATCCATTTGACTGAATCGTTTCAACATAAATATTTCACTTTAGAGGGAATGCCCAAAATGGTTCCTGTCAAATAGTAAAAAAAAAAAATAAAAAAAAATAAAAAAAAGAGTCCCACGTAACTACACTACTTTAAAACAAATGGCTTTAAAATCGTTTGTGTAGAAACGGACAGGCGGACATAACTAAATAGACCCTCCTGGTGAGGATGGGATGAAAAATATGAAAAGTAACTACGCCGTTTTTGGGGCTCTTACAAAGAAAGATGGCTTATGAATATTTAACCTTAAACCGGAAATGAAAAAAACTTTACGACTTATATTAAAATATTGTTTCCATTTAACCTCATTAATCACCAAGGGAGTTAAAAATTCATTTTAAAACTTTAAAAAGTCCTGAAAGATTTCACTACTAATATTTTCATAGTCATCAAGTAATGTATTTTAAACATTTTCAATGGGGATAGATTTAGAGTTATGATTGGATCTTTTCGTAATGATATATTTTGTTTCTTATCTATAATCCCAGAATGACTTTGATACCAGCAGCCCTCCTCAACTAAAGCGTCTACAGATTCGTCTCACTAGACTTAAGCCAATTAAGATCCTGACCGAGATCAAACCGGATCCAGATGAAGTATCTGTTCCAGAGATGCCAATAGTTCCTACACCTGCCTCCTTGTTTACTGTTCTCCCAGCACCCATGCCCACGGATCAGCCACCTACTCCCCCGCCATCACTGCCCAAGATCGTTGAGATCAATTCGGCTGCACCTCCAGCCCCTGTTCAGATGCCACTTCCCATATCGACGGCGTGCTCCCTTTCTGAAAAGAGTGAGGTCTTGGGAATCGGGTTGGGATCGGTACCCGTAAGAGGAACTGGAGTTGGGTTGGGAGTAGGATTGCGGGGCGAAGACGAATTCACCTTCTTCGGGTTGAGCGTAGCTGCCCAAATTCGGAATATGCCGTTGGCTAATGCAATGGTGATGCAATCCAAAATCCAGTACATGATCTCCATGGAGCGCCGTAAAATTAGTGGTTACTCTGGCGATGTGGATATGTTTAACTAAAAACTAGATGGAGATGAAGGATCTTATAAATATTATTTGTAATTGTATGTATTTAATTTTGCGCGAAGTATAAAAGCCATATCTGAGAATACGATTCTAAGTGATCTGTTTTGATAATTTAAAAGAGCTTCCTTAATTTAAGAGCAATCTACATATGCTTATTGGCTGTTTTTTTTTTTTTGAGAGCACATAATTTTAAAAATCCTTACCTAAAATCGGAATGTTTTTTATGTTTCCTTACGTTATTGTTAACGCGAACTACAGTAGATGCTCACAAAAGAGATTTTCTAGAATTACAAATTAACAGCCATTTAAGAGAAAACTAAAGAATTGTATTGTGTTTAAGTTGTGTTTTATTTTTAAAATTAAATATATTCATTATTCAACAAATAAATAAAAATGAAATTAAAGGGGCATGCACCTTCAGCCAGAATTTCAATTAAATCAAAATGAATTTAACATTTATTGGTTAACATCTGGTTTTTAGTAAGCATCCGGTTTGTTCAATGAATTTGCTTGTTTTTAAATCTAACAAAACTTAGCTTTAATTTTTTAACATACAAATAAAATGTTTAAAAATAAAGGTGTTTTAAACAAATGTAAGGTAATAAATGTAAAAATATTATATAAAGGTAATAGTATCAAAAAATTATCATAAAATTAAAAAATCTTTCTGTGTATGAATATTTTCATCTAGAAAATATCATTTGAGTTCCCGTCTCTACTGGTTTTAATTTGCGGGAGTTCACTGTGTCGCCGGAAGAAAAGCAGAGAAGCAGAAACGCAAGGCGGCGAGTGGGAGAAAGCAAAAGCAAACTGTACTGTACCGCAAAAGGCAAAGAAGAGAGCGAAATAACCGAAGGCGAAATGGAACCTCTGCCGCTGCCGACGTCGGCAGCGACGCTCTCTCAACGTTTGAATGTTGGTGGTGTAAAATACACGCGTGTAAACTGTGTGTAAATATGACATGATGTAATGCGGTTTATATGTTTCTATGAAATCTATGCAAAATCGACGATATGTGTAGTTTAATTGAGGATATATCTTTTTATGCCGATTTTGGCTTTTTCATCTGGCTGACGCATACCCACACACACATACATACACTCGCTGTGTGTGCTCAAGAAATTCTCAAGAAGAGAGAAAACCGAGACTCTGAAACCGGACGACAAGCGACAACAAAACGCACGGCTATTGTTGTTTTTGCTTATCAGCTTTTCCAGTTTATTCGCAACATATAAACACCCTACCCGAAATCGCGAGTCGGGCTTAACGGTTCCCGCAGCGACTTCACCTGCGACCTTCGATTTGGCAACCGATAAGATCAATGGCATCGCACCCACAGCAGGTGGTACTAATCTGGAGAATTCATCTGTTTCAATCACAGTGGAAATTGCATAACATCAACAGAACGAAAGTATTCAATAGACAGTGTCCACTCAAAAAAGAGAAACTCATGATGTTTATTATTTTTTTTGTAAAAAAAAGTCAATTTGAAATAATAAATTTGTAAGTTATAGACCACTTTTCGTTACTAACTATTTTTATTCAGTTGCAGAAGTAAAACATCCTAGCACAACCATAGCACCCTAAATCTTTGTTATTTATTTGTTATATAACGTCTTGTATTATTTTTGTTAAATTACAAGATATCGGGTTTTATTTTCACTTCAATACAAACTAAATTTGTGTACATATATTAAAGATGTTTTGTTTAATGTTGTTTTTTTGTTTCCAATGAAGCATTTTCAGAGTTACGATAGTCATTAACTATAAACGATCTAGAACTGTACACACAAACCAAAAAAATTGTATTTAAAGAGAGTAGGATCTTAAAATCTTCATACAAATTTGGACCACCCTAGAGAACTTAATATCGGTCGTTGTTCTTCAAGTTTAATTTAAATACTCTGAAAGTGATTTATGATTAGCTATGACTTTTATGTGTTTTTGAGGATACTAGGTGTCGATCCGTAAAACCACCACTGGTTGTCTACTAGACAAGGGCATTTAACGACCAATTTTGTTTTCATATCTTTAGAATAGTTATTTTTTATGGTTTTCCCATAGAGTTAATTTTTGCTTAACATTATATATAATTATATTTTAATAATAAATTAAGCATAAACACATTGATATTAAAATATTAATTTTTTTAAATCTTCCTACTTTCATAGGCGCCAAAAAACACCCATCGATTAAGAGAATTTGGACTGTGGTACGCCCACACTCATATGGACAGGGAATACACATAGTTGCACTTTCGCGCCTCGCTTTAAATTGGGTCACAAATGAGTTAGTTCTGTCCTGTTGCTCGTGTTGGTTTTGCCACTGCTGGTGGTGCAACAATAGGCGCCGTGGAATGTGCCGAAGATACTGAACTTGGCCGTGGATGCCGATGGGGGTATGGGTATGGGTATGGGTAATAGTATGGGTAATGGCATGGGGCATTCGCATTCGCATCCAGTTGTCGCTTGTTGTTGCTAGCGGCCGGCAATCTCTACCCAAAACACACAGGCAAAACAACAAAAACACATCGTCGGACCATCCGTATTATTTAGCGAACCCCCAGCTGTAGCCCACTTTTCCCCTTTTTCCCCTTTTTGGCGCACATGCATCATCGCACCATCGCACCATCAGCTGTTCGGCAAAAACGAACATCGTGGAAGGTGGAATCAAAACCAGAAACAGAAATCGAAATCGAAAGAGAACCAGAACGCAAGGCATTGTAAGTAAAACGGTTCATACCATAGCTTTCGATTCAGATTCTGAATGTGGCAACTGTTTAGCAGAAACAGGATTAAAACGTCTCCATATTCAAAGGATCAATTAAAAGCGGATTACATTCTTGAGACCAATATGATGTGATTAACCACTGATCCTAAAGTAGCTTACAACTAATCCCCAAATGATGAAAAAAGCAACCAAAAAACAGCTTATTGCTACAAAGCATTGCAAGTATTCTGTCACCATTAAAAAAGAAAGATTTAAAGTCTAAGGATACACATATGTACATATGTAACTGACTTTAAAGCTAAACCATTAGTTCAACCTTTCAAATTTAGAAGATTGTTTATTTGTTTTTATTTAGAAAAAAATGTTTTTTTAAGAAGGAAACTTTGTTAAACGTGTTTTTATCACAACTAAAATACCCTTTCCAATAAGATGACTTGACTGAACTGAACTTGCAATTAAAATTAACTATTTGTTTTATATTAGTTTTACTTTATTATTAAAATCTGTGTAAAGGGGAAGTAATAACTTCATTAAGCCCATCTTAATCACTACTAAACGATCCCCTACAAAAACTGGCGCCAAAAAGTTCTTTTCCCTCGAAGCGCGAAGGACCCTCTATGAAACGTAAAAATCCAAGTACATTTAGTCCATATGCCAAGCATATTGGTTCGAGTAGATGGGAAAAGCGCCGCAACGATGAGGAGCGGCAACAACAAGTGCCCCGTATTCCGTATACTGTACAACGTAATACTGTATCCCCTGCCCGGAATGTTTGCCTGCATCCTGCTGTTAGCACTTCAGTCTCCTGATTGTCTGCACAAGGATATATGTATATGTGTCTGCTTGCCACATTCACTTACTCAAGGCGACTCATGCAGTTTAGTTCTTATGAAAGGCACAAAATACTCGACCCTCCTCCAATCCGCACACATACCGAATAATTCTGAGATGTTTTGCAGGCGAACCGAAGCCATATTCTCATGTCGCCTGTCCAGGTCCAGGCAGCAGGAATCATCCTAAGCAGGGTGAACAGGGTCAGGGGAAAGAGGAAGACCGAGGCATCAAGGATCTCATAGAGGAATGCTTCGTACACACACAAAAAGGACCGCGGCCTTCTATACTCTTAAGCCATTACCAAGATGGAAAGTTGCAGCAGAATGTGGCAGAAGTGGAGAATATGCTTCATGGGGTATATACCTCCTATGCTTGAGAATCAACTTCCTTAAGTTTTAATAACCCTTTTTACAAAACTATGTGTAAACCAACAATATTTATGTTATATGTTATATTAAAAACTTTTACAATTCTTTCTTACTAATTTTTAGTTTTACCTATTAAAGTATTCCCCAGTTTAAATATAAAGTTTAATAGATATATATAACTTTTTTTTTTAAAAGGGTAAAGAAAAACATTATGTGCCATAATCAGATCATATATTTATACTTCATTTTCTGACTCATGAATCTAATAATGATTTGTACTGAATTATAGGCTTCTATACAAACTTATTGGCAACATAATAAAAAAATACTACTGAACAAATCAAGCAAATGTCGAAAGCATTTAATGTAAGAAGCAGTATCTATAGTATCTATCTTGGTATATATATGCTCTATAGACCAAAGAGCATCCATTTTTCGATCGGTTTGCTCTCCAGAGCTCTGGCAAACCCAAGTACATACGCATGCAGGCTCGTTATATCCACATCCTGTCAAATGTGCGCCTCATGCGTCCCCATTTCGATGAAGCGTCGCCTGTTTGCTCGGCTCGTTAGCTGGTTCGTTTTTGCATACTCCTCCCGAAAGCGTACTCCTACCCCCCGCCACATCCAGCAGGCCCCCTTGCCCACATCCACATCCACTCCATTCCTGGCCGACAATTGCCACCACCGAAAGCCGCCGCCAGTAGCGTCGGTCCGCCGACTGCAGCCCGCTTGGGTCTCTCACCTCCCGGAATCGAAGCCAACACCGTGCCATGGCACCAGGGCAGGCCCACCCAGCACCCCATCCCACCATCCCACCAGCCCAACAGCCCAACAGCCCACCAACCCACTATCCCACCATCCCCCGGCGACATCATCCGTCGGGCCGTTGGCTTTATGGCGGTGGAAGGCTCTCGGTGTGCTTCGCAGACACACGGCTGAAATGAGACGACAAACAGCCATAATAATCGACCGACCCACTGGCACTGTGGGACCAACAGGGCACGCAAAAAATGTCCATTTCTGGATCTTGGAATATTATACAATTTTCCGGATTTTGGTTGTACCAGCAATATTATATGTTGCGAAGCAACCCCTTGTTTATAGGCACCCCGAACTGTTTTGCGTTGAGGTCAACGATCTGTAAAATACGTGTCCTATCCCATCAAAGGATACAGTTTGATAAGCCTTTAAAAATATATTTGCATTTTACCAAAGATCTTGATTAATGTTATCCCTAATTTTGTTTACTACAATATTTATTTTTAAGGGTGTCAGAAAAATCTGTTCAAACAATATTGCATACAAAATAGAAACTAGATATATTCCGAAGTATTCTAAAAACTTTATTTTACTAAGCTCTTTTAAGATATAACACATACATAAATTATGCCACAAGATATATTGATACATAATAAGATTGGGGAACATTTTTTTTTTATTTTAGAATCACTTTATAGAGTGGTTTTCGTTTATGATTGTTTTTTGAAATGATAATTCCAATCTAAAATTTGGTCGTTACATTTTATACATTTGTGGTTATTTTCTGTCAAGTTAATTACTTTTTAATTTCTTGACACTCCATTCCTTTAAGTAAGCCAATAAATTTAAATTTAAGTACGGATTAGCTTTTATAGTTCCACTATCCTAAGAGAACTGTAGTTTCATAGCCAGATACTATGTATGTATCTTTCAGCTGCTGTTGAGGCTAACCACACTTCTTATCTTAAAGATAGTGAAATAAATTCCATATAAAGAAGGCCATATCACATTTTCCCAATGCGAAATTATCACTGGGAGCTGGAGTAAGATCAGGAATCTGAAATCTGGTTAATCCGTTGAGCGGTTCATCATTAGACCGGGTCCAGATTGTCCCACTGCCATTCGCATACCCTACACGCAAACGAGGCGGCCTCTTCTGTTTCATGCGTTGTTTGCGTTTGCGTCGCACTCGGGCAGATACAGATTCTGATTCCGATTCAGATACAGTCGCACACACAGTCGCGTATGTGGAACGACCGCCGTTGCCGCCGTCTGTTCGCCTCTCCCTCTCCCTCGCACCCGCTGCCCCGTCTCGCTCGCACCGACTCCCCTTCAGACACTCGTTCGGTTCGTATTTTCGAATTTAGCTGTAGCTACAGCCGTGCTGTACTGCGGTCTATGGCTCTACGGCTGTTCAGAGCGAGATACAGGCAAACGAAAAACAGTCGGCACTGGTCGACTCGATGAATGCGCTTTTTGATGGCCCAAGTTTCCATGGTTGTCCGGCAGTTTTCTCGATTAGATAAGGCACTTTGCAACACCACATCTGATGTCACTTCACTGATTTATGATTATTGTAATATTACACACTCGCATTTTAATATATATTTTAATTTTTAGTGATGTTTTAATTTTGAATATTTTATATTTATATTTTTATTAAGCTAACTAGACTCTTAAAGGGTCTAAGTGAAATTACACGACATTTAAACTACAATCTAGACGAATTGAAACACAGTCCTTTAGCAACAAAAACTTATTTATATATGTGAAATAAATTTTATTTAAGATTTAAGCTTTGTTTCTGCGTACCAAGTAATTACACAAAATGTTAGAAAAAGTAAAAATACTAAAAAGTCTTATAGATGCACTCCAAAATATCGTATTTTCAATTAAAATGTATTATTTTTGTAATTTTAAGAGTTCTAAACTTTATAATTCTTTATTATGTAAAAGAGTTTAACAAATTATTGTTATATGGTTTTTTTCAATATAATTTGGGCTATTCTCGGAGTCCGTTTTCATAGGGGTTTTATTAGACGAAAACCAAGACAAGCATCTGACAAAAAAATGTCCAATCAAAATGTCCTTTAACGAACTAATCGTATTTTTAACTCGTGGTTGTGTCGTGATTGTCTTTTCAACCTTTTTTTTTACTTTGAAGATACTCCAATTCCAGTTATTAAATCTGAAATCCTTTTACTTATCCCTTGTTTGTATTACAGTAATTTAATATAGTTAATAACCTCAAATTTTTTTTCAAACAATACCTTAACATTTTTAACGCAATAAACAGGAGCTTAATTTACGAATGAACAAGCAAGCAATGAAGAAAACAAGTATTAGTTAATTAAATATTTACTGATAAAGCTCAAAAATCAAATTCGTAGTCATTAAATCTTAAAATTGTTACTCCTTTTTGTAAGATATATATTTTTTAAAGATGTTTCCCCAATCTAGTTATGGATCTAAAAACTAAAACTAATGAAATAATGTGTATTATTATTATTATTTTATAAAATAGAGCAAATTGTAAGCTAAAAGCCAAAAATGCAATTATACTATAGTAATTATTTGCAGATAAGGTCTGAAATTATTAGTTTCAGATATCCTATATATGCCATAGGTAGTACCTTGTTATGCATTTTCCCATAGTTGTAAACCAGAAACAAATTAACTCACTTGAGTAAGTATTTAGAGATAATGCTTAAAAATCTTATAAAAAGTTGTAGTAAGAAAAAATTTTAAAAGCCATTATTTACTACAATGTATTTCTAATTTATTCTCATACCTAGTCTAACCCATATTAGTTATAAAAATATAAAAGTTATTACTAAAAACAAAACAAACAGCTATTATTATGGTAATTAAATGAAGTTAAGGTACTAAAATTCACATTTAAAGGTGTAAAAATGGGAAATTTTTAATGCCGTTGGAGAGACCCATATTTTCTCCACCAATTCCCATACCCAGTACACCCCATGTTAGTGATAAAACCATCCAAAATTCAGCTAAAATGTTAAGTAGACGAAAATACATGGTACGGCCAAAGCGAACCAGAGGCCAGGCAGGCCAGACCAAGACCAAGACCAGGCGGCCATGTTCAATGCTCTGACTCTGCGCTCTTGCCGCTGATACCTCGACCCCCCTCCCCCGCTACCCCCTCTCAAACGTTCCGTCCATCTGCTCTGCCGCCTGTGCTGTGCTGTGAGTTCATATAACGAACGAACGAAGAACACACAGCGACAAATGCCAGCCAGGCCAGATACACACGGACGGGAGCATTCTGTATCTGTGAGTGGCGACGAGCACCGATACACAGATACTCGACACGCACACCAGCAAAGGCCCCAGTTTGGTTTGCCTGCGTTTGCGTCGTACTCGAGCTGTATGGCGTATGTATGGCCGTATGGCCGTTTGCCTGTATGGCTGTATGGTATGGCTCTGGGCTCTGGCATTCACTCTGTGTACTGGTACTGCTCTGTGTATTTCATATTCCAAAGGCAAAAGCTGTACTACGTACGCTCAAGCGACTTGGGTTTTCAGTGGCAGAAAATTTATACAGTGAACAGCAGTACTGAAGCAAGCAGCTAGTACCAAACGTACCAAACTGAACCAAAATCGAGGAGATATCTGCGATTTGCTGCAATTAAAACGCAAATTACGCGACTTTTTCATACGGGTGAGTGTTAAGTGCTCCACTACGATTGATTCGCCATTGTCTCGCCTCAATTATCTGGCCAAGAAACAGCGCCACGGTGGCCATTTATTATATAAATTTTGCTAAATAAACCAAACGACCCAATTTGCGGTGCGGCGTGGGTTATAATACACTCTACTACTTGGGCCACATAGTGCTATACGGCTGGCATTGCCTTTGGTTCGCCTTTTGGTTGGGTGGCTTTGGCTTTGGCTTTCGTCCACATCGTGCTCGTATTGAATTGAAATTTTGAATGGAGGGCGCGCGCGAAATATTGACGGTTATATTTTGAAATGAATTGCAACCGCATTGTGTGTGAGCTGATTCGTTGGCTGATTACTCAATCGATTGAAATGTAAATGTCAAATCAATATTCTAGGTTAAATAATTTTTTGGAAAAAACAACAAAATTCGAACTTTCTTTGCTGAGGCCTAGGACTGAAGTTTGAATAAATTTATAATGTCTTTGGATGAAAGAGAAATTTACGGGGAATTGGGGAAATAGGAGTGCGTTATTTTTTTAATTTTTGCGGGACGGGGAAGGGCGGTACAGGTGGGCGGGCAGCAGTGACGACGTTTTTGACGAGCTGTAGGGTATTGAATGAGGGAGAGGGGGTCGGAGAGGGGAGAAGCGGCGCCGCCAAATACTACTGGCAATTCGTTCTCATAGCTCCATGCTTTTTATATGAACAAACAGGGTACAGTCACGGCAAAAATAGTCGGAACATGCGCGTCTTGTTAAAATTTAGGGTGTTTTAATGAAGTTTAATCATAAGTAGGGTCTAATTTAGGCGTATTTCAAAGAAACATATTTTTGTTTTTTTAATTTTAAAACTTAAAAAAGGTTTTCATTTTATTGTATTTTAAATGTATTTTTATGGGTCTCGTATTTATGGCGTATGTCGTTAATAATAACATTTAATTACTCTAAAAAGTACTTTCAATATTCTGTGCCTCTACTGTGCATGCGCTGTACCAGCTAATGCCTCTTGAACAGCTCAATTTCTCGGCCCACCAGTGTGCGGCCACGCAAATGAGTAGCCCCGTCGGAACCGTAAACACCCGAAGGCCCGCCACTGTGAGCATACAGTGGCATACAGATACAGTCGCCTACCCCCGGTTTGCCCTGTGTGTTGGTTGGTTGGCTGGCTGGCTGGCTGGGTTGTTCGACTCTCAGATACAGATACTTTGCTTTGGCTGCCTGTACTCCGTGCTATTTGATGGTCTCGCTGTTCGTCGTTCGTTTTGCCTTTGCTTTTGCTGCTGCTGCTGCTGCTTTGCTGCCCTCCTCTCTCTGCTCTCCGCCACTTCGCCTCTGTGTTTCGGTTTCGGTTCGGTTTGGTTGGGTTTCTGTTTCTGTATAGCTTGTGTGTAGCTGGCTATGGCCATTGCCTGGTACAGCTGCTTCAGTTGAATTTCAGTTCAGTTCGCCTGCCTATAGACGCTCGCAGTACCAGTACATTCAGTCTCAGTCTCACTTCAGTTCGTTTCGTGCGAGGCGATTTTCACAGTCACAGGCACAGGCACCAGAACCGAGCACAGAGCACCGAGAACCCAGTCCCAGTATCCAGTACAAGTAGCTGGACGGGCCAAGAAGAGTGAAGTAAACACCGAAACAAGGCAAAGTACGTACGTAGATATGGCAATACGAGTATTTTTCATACGATTTTTGCACTTTGCTGGCCAAGCGCATTTACACTCGCCGTCAAATTAGTCGGCCAGGCGTATATCTTTGATTAAAGTGAAATCATGTGCGCGGAAATATATTTGTTCGGTTATGTATTTAACTAATTAATCGCAAATTATAGGTGCCTTACAGGGTTCTTTTGAGAAATTATGTTGTTTAGCTGTTCATGTGCTTAAAAATACATAGTGTGTTGTTCGTGGATTTATTTAAATAATTAACCAAAAGTTAAAGGTGTTTTGTGTTAAAATTAAAAGATTTGTTAATCCCTTTTAGACCTGAAGTAGTGCCTTAAAACATGAGTTTAGTTCGGTTAAACAGGTTAAATCCATTCATTATTAGTAACATTTAACTAAATTATAAAGTGTTCTATGGTCTTTTTGTGATAAAATTAAATTACAGTTTTATTTTAATTTCCCTTTTAAATATTTGTTAAAATCAATTTGCTTTTTATTGAATACCAGTTTGAGTGATGAACACGAAATTGATTATAATGAGGTATAATAATATAATTAATGATTAACCAAAAATACATTGCCTTAGTCAGTGATTTGGAGGGTTAATGTGAAAACAAACTGAAAATATTGAGTCGATGTTGTTATCAGCTTACAAACGACTTATTGATGACACCAGGTTAAAGTAAAGTAAATTAATAATAAATTATTTAAAATGAAGGAAGCCTAATTAAATTCATAATTAGACTTAAATACACATTTTTAAAGAACGTTTTAACCAAATTAAATATTGAGTTCCTAGTTAAAATGTTGTTTAAAATATTTAGTTCTTATAATTCTTAACCCTTGATAACTTGTATTATTTCATTGTGCGATCAAAGTTCTGTTTGGCCAGTGTAGTTTGTTGTCTCAGATGACTGCGGAACATTCCCCAATGCAAGTCACTTTCTGCCGCACCTGCTCGTTGGGGCTTTTGATTTCTGATCGGCTTTGGGTCTCGCCTTCGGGAAATGGCCACCCGCTGTCCACCCACCTGTCGCCAACTGCGGCTTCCCTTGGTTTCAGCCGCTTTCCTTGGTACTTGCCACTTGGTTCTGGGTGGACAACCAAGCTAATCCCGTTTCTTGGAGTGGTCAAGAGGGACTTTTGCTTTTCTCGACGGTTGTCACATGATTATTTAGAGTGTTACGGTCAACTTTGTTCCTTTTTTGTACATAAGTCCATTTTGAGGAAATGTGGTTTGGATTGCAAGAGTATCCTATTTATGTAAGGATCTTTACTGATCTTCACGGATCTTCAGCCAGATTTACCTAATATTACAACTTTTTACGTTTCCTAGGCGGCATTCGATTGTTTTCTTCGTTCTATTCTGTTTTCTTTTGTTTTCCATTCCGCGCGCGTGTTTTGTTGTTATTTTTTAGCGCTTTGCGTGCTGCACTCCTGAGTGCAAACTAAAAATGGCGCCAAAAGTTTTGTCATTCAGTCCCCCCACTGACTCACACATCCAGAAAAAGGCACACCGATAAGGAGAGGGAGAGCGCGATAGGCGATAGAGCGGCAAAGCTTCTCGTTCTCGGGGGCATTTACAGTTACAAAGCTCTTTTCGCGCCACTTTTGTGCTGGTTTTCCTAATCGAATACGACTACTGCTATAGGGCTACGCTAATCTATAGGGCGATAGCCGGCCGCATAGCGGTATAATTGCGCTGATTTCCGTCAAAGTCACAGGCGATCGTATCTTTTCCCGCTCTTTTCTCTGGTTTGCAATATCAGGCAACGCTCTCTTGTGTGATATTGTCGATAGGGGGTTATCATTGTGGTCTGTTACAAAAATAGTTTTAAATCTGGAATTTATGGCTTTGTAATCTGAAAATCGAAAGTTGGAGGTTATTTTGAAATGTAATTACATATTGGAATATCTACATATTTTCCCCTTAAAACATATATAAAACATATATTAATAAAAGAGTTTTAGGCTCTAAGCCATTTTAAATGGATTATTTCTCTTAAAGTTATGATAAAAAGAGTGGACTATGTACATTGAGATACCCAGATAAGCATACTGAACTGTTTTTCCCACATATTTGCGATTTAAAAAATTGTTTGCAGAAAGTGTTCATGTTTTATTTCAGAACTATGACCTTTTAAAATGAGTAATAATAAAAATTAAATATGTATTTAGTTTTATTTTTACTCATATCGCTTGTTTTTTTTTGTAACTCGCGGCGGTGACTTATGCTGCCAACAAATATAATAGTTATTTTTGAATTTTAAGGGAATGTGACAATAAAGCTCGTATTGTATGGCCCTGTATCATAAAGTTCCTTGAATTCAATGTTGCTTTCTAGTTTAATTAAAGAGAGTATATTGGCAGAAATCATCTTTGGTAATGCATTACATCAAGTTAATAATTAATGGAAAAGGTAACAACAAGCCATGGCGCCATCTAGTGTGCCATTTTAAGGATTCGATATAATGTTGACCTACCCTTTGATTTTCGTCTCGACTGTACTGTACACTGTGCGAAATCGGTGATACAGAAAAAAGGGTCATTAAACGAGGGCATTATCAGCATTATGTATACCCTCGTTAAAAGTCACCACTGTGCGTTCCACGCTCTCCAGCGAAAACACATAGAGGCCGTTGCTTTCGGGCATCCAGTGCGCAAATCCCTGGGAAAGTATCTACCCTAAAATGCTGGTTCTGCGCACAAGCTTCGTGCTGCAGGCAAGCCAATAATTCGTTGGGTTCTGTGTTCTGGGTATTACTGGGTGGTTGGGTGGTTCGGTGGCTCGGTGGTTGCTATTTGTACTGGTGGTGCTGCCTGGGAAGTCTCTTCTCCGGACGGGGCATTAAAAACACACGCCATAAACACATACAGTTGGCCAGATAAGCGTTGTCAGTTGTCTCTCAGTTGACGTCAACGCCGCTGCCTCTGCCTCTGCCTCCGACGCAGTCGCAGTCGCTGCCTCTGCCTGTGCCTCAGTCGACGTCTGCTTTTCAATTTTAGATCGACAAAATGGCTGTTGTTTTCCACTGAAAGGCTTTGCGTTTTTGCAGCTCCTTATTTTGTATTCCGTTTAATGTCCTTTGTGCGCCTTTTGTGTGGGTTCTGTTTGCCGTTAGTCTGGGGATTTCATTATGCCATATGCACAAGCGGCGGTCGCAGCACGTTGCGTATGCGTAATGTGGCCCGCCGGTGCCGCCCACGCTGCGTATGCGTAATGCTGCTGGATAAATAAACATTACCTATTGTTTACCCGGTAATTGGAGGATTTATGAAGTGAAATGCTGAAAAAAGGCATTTGATAATTGAAAACCTTATTAACCTAATTTATAGCTTTGAAACTCACCAATTAACTGCAGTCCTTTTGAGAATATACACGTGCATTTTGTTAAACAGAAAACCTTTTTTAGATTGTAAAGGGAAGCATTTGGTTTTCGTTAACAAAATTAATTAAATGTAAATAACCTTTCGCATGCAATTGTTTCTGTATTTTAAAATATACTTTAAAAAAAATACGTCATTTATAAACATTATGGTTTTAAAAGGGTAGAATGTATTCTCATCTAGCCTTGTTATGCAGCATGTTTTTACCTTGCTAGCCGCGCTTGCAGAGAAAAAAAGCAAGCTCACAGCGCAGAACAACAGATACAGATGTATGTGGCAACCAACTATGCACATACACAGACGGGAAATGGTTTTCGCTTTCGATTTTCTAGGTGGACCCCCTCTTTGCGCCAAGATATACGTGTGTACATATCTATATAAGGAGTGTGAGGAGGCGGAATCCTGGCTGCATCACGTGTTGCCGCAATGTGCGACGCCTCGCCAGCCATCCGTCTATCTTGCGGATGCGTGTGTCTGTGCCCGCGTTGAACTAGCAACAATTTTGCCGCCGTTTTCCTGTTGCTCCTGGACACAGGATACGCAGATACATATATATATATAAATGTATATGTATAGGATCTGTGGGGTGTCCCCTATCAGCCGCTGGCCAAAACGAGGATGTTGTGCGATGTGCGGTGGCGGCTGCCTGATTGATGCGTCACTCCTGCCTCCCATTTTGCTCCTCAGGCTGCATATTCCTTCGCTTTCGAGTCGTTTGTTAACCCAATTCACGTCGTTATGCTCCTCTGACTGCCACCCTCATCCTCATCCGCCCCGTTTTCCCCATTTCCCCCTTTCTGTGCCTGTCGATGTCTCGTGCATTTTGCGCTGAATTCTGGATTTGGGTCAAGTGCATGGCTCGTGGCTGTTGTTTGGGGGCCAGATTGTCGTCATCGGTGTCGCTTCATTTGCATGCCATCTCCCAGCTGACTTGCGTCTAGGCTTGCGATGGCGAAAAAGGAGTGAAATGTGGGGGTTCACTGGCCCTGCTTCGAAATCCTTTGGGGTCGGTGACCTATGCGGCATGTACAGCCATTAAGTGCGTAGGTACATATGTACAAGGAATCGACACCCACAATTAATTGGAAATATTGCTGCCATAAATAGTCATTATGTAGGGGGTTATATAAAGCCGCAAGGATTATGTATTAAAAGTGTTTCATTCCAATGAGGGGGTGGGGCAAAGGCCGGAGGTCATTTCTGTGCGTTGGTGTACAGGCAGGCATATTTAATTAATGTGCACAGTCCAAAATGCAATTATTGAATATTCAATCGAATGAGGGCAAAGCCAAAGAATAACATAGGGAAATATTCCGAGATTTAAAAAGAGCTTATCTATTAAACGCAATTGTATTTATCGAAATTTGTTCATTTATTATACATTTGGGAATGTGATCAAACCTGAAGTTATTCATTACATTTCTGTTCACATTTTAGTTATTAACTTGAGTTTCAGCTTAAATTTAAACTTAATCTAAGGAATTTTAAGATTCTTGTAAATGATTTCAAATGATTATTTATTTGATTTAAAAAGTTTTAGTTTCTTTAAAATAAAGAGAGATAATATTTTATTTTTAATATTAATTATCTTAAGAAAAATCTAACTTTTTTCCATTGTGCTAGTAAGAGTCTGATAATTTGTTGTTTCCTGGTGTGGCTTACATTAAAGAAACTTACAATTTTAAAAACATTTTTACCAACTTTTATTAATAAGTATTTTGTATTTTTATTCTTCCAGCTGCTTAAGAGCTCAGCCCCCACATTTCCCGTGAAAGAAGTCAAGCCAAGCCAGAAACAAATATGAGTGGAGACCGCCCGAAGCGTCCCCTTTCCGCCTACATGCTGTGGCTGAACGAGACCCGCGAACAGATCAAGAAGGACAACCCCGGCAGCAAGGTGACAGACATCGCCAAGCGGGGTGGAGAACTCTGGCGCGGACTGAAGGACAAGACAGTAAGTGGAGGCAACTGGCGGGGCAACCGGTAGGATGAGTTCTAATGAGTGCACTTATTTTCGCAGGAGTGGGAGCAGAAGGCCATCAAGATGAAGGAGGAGTACAACAAGGCGGTGAAGGAGTACGAGGCCAATGGCGGTACCGATTCGGGGGCGCCCAAGAAGCGAAAGAAGGCGGCCGCCAAGCCCGCCAAGAAGGCCAAGAAGAAAGAGTCCTCCGAGGAGGAGGAGGAGGACGAGAGCGAGTAGGCGGTTGCAGCCTCCGGAATGGGCAACGTTTTTCTGCATAAGTTTTAAAATACATTTTATTAATGTAATTTTTTAAGTGACAAAAAGAAAACCCACAAAAATGGAAACCAACAAAAAAAACAAAACTTAATTAAAAAAATCTCCAAAAAAATATGAAAAAAAAACACAACAAAAAAATGAATTAAGACCTTAAATCTTTAAATATGCACTAAATCCATAGACATGAGAACACACACACAGATACACACATGCCAACACACGGACACAGCATAAACCATAAAGACTAAGTTAAAGAAGTGAAAAATCACACACACATTATTTCCAGTCAACTGTTCATTATATTCTAGGTTTGTACGTATAAATGTATCTATATGTATGACACTCTTCTTAAACACATGCAGCCCACTGCCCCCACGAGGGGATTCCCCGCGCCCCCTTTAGCCACTTTCGATTGCATCAAGTTATTTGAATTTTGAGTCCCTCGATTCGAAAGCAAAAAGTTATATATATATACATACATTTTAAACTATATACATAAATATATATTTAAATATATATTATGTAATTTAAAAAGGAAAAACAAAAAACCAATATTACAATTATGTAATTGTGAATGTAGAGCTGAATGGAATATTTAAAAAAAATATATATAAAAAATTGTGAAAACATTAAGGCACTGATTCGATGTTCTTGGGTGTGTTGTGTTTGGGAATTGGCTCTCGTTGATGAAAAGCTTTTCACTTGAAGGAAACTCGAATATAAGAAGCTTGGAATGGTCAAACTTTGCTGCAAGCTTTTGATATGATAGTTACAGTATGGTAGATTTGATTGCAATGATTTTTTTTTAATTGAAAATTAAAAGCTTAAAAGAGTCTTAACTATATCAAGATAGTTATTAATAATTTCTTAGAATTCTTTTTTGTGCTTATTAATTATTGAAGTTTGGTCAGGTTTTATTAGCTTTTGCCCCACTGTACTCGAATCAAGCAGAGAGCGCCTGCGTTAATTTTGTTTGGACTAACTATACAGATGTCCCGCGTTTCGTTGACCAGTTTATCTTCTTCTGCATGGACGGCTGGAGACTTTCTGTCTAGGATTGAGGTTCCCCTACAAAAACAACATTTTCCCAAGGAGCAGGGAAAGTAAGTTCCTGGTCAATTTCCCTAACGAATTACAATAAAAGGATTAACACCTATCAAAACAAATCAGTGCTCAAAGAACACCTGAAAAGTTCAGGTAAACTTTCCAATCACTTTTCAACCACTTGTTGAGCTGCTAACAGCAAGTAAAAAACCAGCAGTGGAAAAACAAAGAAGAGCACATTTCAAGCGGCAACAGCTGGAAAAATCAATAGTGCGTTGAGCATATGGATAGTAAAGTAATAAACTAAGTAGATAACACTCGATAAGGTCAAGTGCATTGCGTTTTGCGTGTCCACTCAGCACATTAATCATACGCCGTGTGCAACACGCACGAAGCTAAACTCGTTCCTTTTCCCCTGCTTAATTACAGGCTAAGAGGCAAGGCTAACGACCCTGAACCCTCCGTTGACACTGAACTTGCCCGGTGGCAAGTCGGTCAATAAAATGTCCAGCATGGCACGTTTTCGCAAGGTAAGCTATAGTATGGTAAAATGGTTATATTTTTTCGATAATGTTTCAAATTAAAGATATAAGATAATCAATGGATAGGAATGAAAATAGATCTAATTATAGGTAGATTATATGAGAGCAGAGATACATCTGCTATTCATAAAGGAAAAGCTAAAAAGATGTAACAAATAAAAATAATAAATAGAAAAAATTGAAAACCATTTATATTAAAAAATCCAAACAGTCAGTAATCAAAAGAAAGTGATTAAAGAACCGTATTTAACAGAATAAATATCAGAATCAGATTTCATCCTTAAAGGCCTGTTTTTTATTCAAATCAACATTTTTATTCATTTCTTCATTTTAAGAACAATAATGCAAGCACTTCCAAGCCCAATTCTTAAAAATATAATTTGCTTCTATAAAACTGTTTACTAGAACTTGTTATTTGTACCAAGCTTAAATATGCAATCCCTCAGTCAGTAAACTTTAAACCTTTAAACTACATATATACTTTTTAGAATATTTGAGATATCTAAATAACTTGTTATGATGGCAAAAGATTCTTCGTATTTATAGAATTGTATATTACTTTCTGTAAGTAAAGTACTCAAAGTAATTTTAGCTTTGGCCTTAACTTTTAATATAACCCTAACACAAAGTTCAAAGTAGAACTTAGGTTCAAGGAGTTTTTCTTGTAAAGTCAGGAGTCTCAATAGCTGACCCTTTGGGTTAATACCCCATGGGTTGATCTATCAGGTGGATAGTTCGATGGATGAGCTTTTGGCGTTCCAACTGCCGTTGTGCGGGTGTCTCGGGGCAATTACCATGCGAATCACACTTACTGCCCCCCGTTTTTGTTGTTTTTATTGCATTTGCGTGCTGGTTCGCCTTGTTTTTATTTATTTATTTCTGAAAACCGACCCTCAATCGACTGAACGTGCGGCTCATTCATTCATTTGCAGCTGAGTCGCCAAAGCGAGGAGCTCGAACCAGAGGCGAGTGCATCTTTGCTAAAGTCATCCCCCACAATATTAGAGAACTTTGCCTACGAGGACGAGATTCAGTCGCTGCAGCACAATCACCAGCTTCTCAAGCGGATGGCCACCTCACCACCCGCCCACTCCGGCTCCCAGAGCAGCTCCTCCTCCACATCGTCATCGCGGAGGGAGCCCAAGTTCTGCGACACCCTGGAACGGCATGCCTTCATGCGGAATGTGATCAACCGGCAGCCGGAGAGTGTACGCCGCTACTCGAGTCCGGGTGAAAAGGAAGCCCAGGTGCGGCGCAGTCTGGAGGAGATCACCAAGGATCTCAAGGAGATCGAACAGTTCGTCAGCGCCACCGAGGAGCTGATGCAGAAGGAGAAGGAACAGGAGCAGGTCCTGCACTCCAACAAGGAGAATAAGTGCCCCAGTCCGGTGAAAAGGGTCACCTATAAAATAAATGCCTACAAGGCGCCGCCCAGAAGACATCGTCCTGGCAGTCCGCGGTTCTACCACTCCAGATTGTACTTCCGGAATGGTAAAATCGGTTGCGTGGACTCCACGGAGCATCAAAACAATGTGGGCGCCACTCATGCTCTGGTCAAGCACATACTGCACCATGAGAAGCCGCTGGTAAGTCCGGATAGCGTGAGGAGGGTGCTCGAACAGGAGAGCTTTGAAATGGTTCCACTGCCGGGAGCTGTTCCCGAGGTCGTACCCGATCCCATTGCCATCCAGCGGGCGGAGGAGCTGGCAGCAGCCACGGGTCAGGTGGTTCTACCGGCGGATGAGGAGGAGGAGTCACCAATCCATCAAGCGGAATCCCATCCAATTATCGACGAGGACGAACAGGATGTGCAGATATGCTACAACGAATCGCCGGAGCTCCAGAACGAAGATCGCAACGAGCGAGCCCAGGGAACACCCTCCATCAATGACAGCGAGATAGTGGCCGTTGACGAGCCGGAAACGGAATTGAATGTGGATATGGACCTGGAGCACCGCAAGCCAAGCAGTGCTGGTAGCTTGGACTCCCAGGGTCAGCAGTTCCTCCGCGACCAAGTGCGTCATTTGGTTCGTCGCTTTACGGCCAGAGCCAATAAGGTCAAGTCGCGGATCGAACTACCACCAACTCCTTCGTCCAGCAGCACGGCCAGCTCACCATCTCCTCCGCCCACCAAGAGTCTGCATCCTTCTCCGCAGCACAAGGTGCGACTGGTGCCGGCGGGTCAATCTCCACATCGCGGCAGACTCTTCGAGGCGGATACCCCGCGGTCGAATGTGTGGCTCTGCTCCAGTTTGTGCGGGGCCAATAATGATGAGCGCACTTTGGATCCCCAGGGCAAGATCTACATCTCCTGGCTATGCGTCGTGTCACTGTCGTTCCTCTACAACGCCTGGGTGATCCCGCTGCGCTCCTCGTTTCCCTTCCAGACCAAGGAGAACACCAACATCTGGCTGGCCTGTGACTTTTGTGCCGACATTGTCTATTTGCTGGATGTGGTCTTCTTTAAGCATCGCGTTATGTACCTCTTCGAGGGATTTTGGGTGAAGAACAAAAACCTGACAAGGAAGAACTACATGAGGAAACTGCAATTTAAGGTGGGTTCGTTTGACCAAATATTTAGAATTCCTGTTTTATCCTTATTTTCTTTACACTGACTAAAGATTTGAATCCCAAAAATAAACCCATTTTCTAGAAACTTATGAATTTATATTACATTTTCAGTTGGATCTGCTGGCCCTTCTGCCGCTGGAGCTTTTGTATCTAAAACTAGGCACAGGTGCTGTTTGGTTGCGTTTTCCCCGGTTCTTTAAGATTCAGAGCTTCTGGGAAGTGTTTCGTCTTCTGGACCGAGTAATATCATCACCACACTTCGTAAGCTCTCTCTCTCCTTCAAAATTAACTTCTTTAATTAATTATACATTTTCAAATAGGTTCGAGTGGCCAAAACATTGACCTACATGCTGTACATGATCCACATCACAGCAGCTCTGTACTATGCCTACAGTGACTACCAGGGATTGGGTCAGAATCGATGGGTCTTCAGCGGCAAGGGTCATCCGTATGTAAGGTGTTTTGCTTTTGCTACCAAGACGGCCACATCGATAGGAAAAAACCCAAAACCGGAACGCCAGGGGGAGTACGTCTTCATGACGGTGGCCTGGCTGATGGGCGTCTTTGTCTTCGCTTTGCTCATCGGTCAGATCAGGGACATTATCTCCACAGCCACGCGAAATAAGCACGAGTATCGACAGCTGGAGGATGAGACGCTGGAGTACATGCGACGTCTTAATCTCTCCCAGGAGGTGCAGTCAAGGGTCAAAATGTGGTTTCAGTTCACATGGGAACAGCAGCGCACTTTGGGTTTGTAGATATAGTAAAGTTTTCTAACTAATTTTTCAACTAATTACCTTGTCATTTCACAGATGAATCCAACATCCTGGATGCCTTGCCTATCAACCTAAAAACCGACATCGCTATCTCTGTGCACATTCAAACCCTATCCAAGGTTCAACTCTTTGCCGATTGCGAAGAGGCTTTACTCAGAGATCTGGTCCTAAAACTAAGAGCTGTGACCTTTCTGCCTGGAGATTTCGTTTGCCGGAAGGGTGAGGTTGGCAGGGAGATGTATATCGTGAAACTAGGTCAAGTCCAAGTGATGGGTGGTCCTAGTGGTGATATGGTCTTAGCCACCCTCACCGAAGGCTCCGTTTTCGGTGAGATCAGTCTGCTGGGAATCAATGGAGCTGATCGCAGGACAGCAGATGTGCGATCCAAGGGCTACTCCAATCTGTTTGTGCTGTCCAAATCCGATTTAAACGAGGTCATTGCATACTATCCCAATGCCCAGGCGATTCTCAAGAAACGAGCTCGTCAATTGATGAGGAAGAATGCAGCCAGGGAGCGGGAGGAGGAGCGAGAGAGAGCACGCAGTGCACTCCAGGCAGATGTGGTTATCGGAAACCCGAAAACACCGGAGACGCCACCGAAACTCTTGCAGACAGTTATCCAGGCGCTACCTTATGAATCACCCGCCGTCGTGCTCATCACCAGAGGTTCGAAGAGGATGCGTCGCAAACGCCAATCACTGCAAATGGAGACCATCGTGGAGCCCAAAATGGAGATCACAGGTGCCGCCGAAGCGCTGGACCAGAAGGCCATAAAGCCGGGACGATGTTCTCCCGATTTACTCTCCTCCATCCAACAAGAGCTGAAGTCCAAGCACAGGTTCATTAACCTCACGGATTCGGAGAAGGCGCTGATTAGCCAATCGGCCAACAATTCGTTAGAGGACATGAAGGTGGTGGATCTCTAAGATTTCATAGCCAATTCCATAGTATTTGTCTAATTATTGTAACAAAATATTCTGCGATATAAACTCTGTGTGTATAACAATAACTCTATTTAGCTAATTGCCCGTCTTAAAGGCAGCCAGCACTGCTTCCACGATTGTAGGAACCTCCGCCATGGCACCGTTTCCTGTATCCCCACACATGAGCGTCTTGGAGATGCAAGGTATCTCCTTGTAGCCCCAACTATTCAGCTTGTCGATCTGCTCCCGGGTTATGGGGTGGTCGTACATGCGAGTGTTCATCGCAGGGGCAAAGAGTAGGGGTTTCTGAAGGTCCCAGGCCCGCACCACGCACATAACTATATTATCGCAAATCCCCTGCCATAAACAAAGATACAAAGTTAGTTTTATATCCAAAGAATTTCACAAGATTGTGCATTTGACTTACAGTGGCCATTTTGGAGAGGGAATTGGCGCTGAGGGGGGCAATCACCAAGAGATCGGCCCACTTGCCTAGGTCAATATGCAAGACAGGATCTCCTCGTTTGTTCCAGTTGATCCACTCATCGCGATTGTGGTAAATGGGTACTGCAAGATAAGACTCATTATTAGGATTGCTATAATTTTGGGTTTATAAAAGGTTTAATGTAGATAAATTGATAGGATTTATTAAACCTAAGTTAAACAAAAGTGTGTTAAGTTTAATACCAGGTTCATTTTTGACTGCTCCTGCTACCTTTAGTAAAACTCGATAAGATCACTGACCTAACAACAAGTTTTAGGCCCATACATCTTGAATAAACAAAAAGTGAGAGTAAGTTTTAACTATATTATCAATCAAACCCAAATATTTTTATATAATTTGGCCGTGACAATTTTTTTTAAATGCATTGTGAACTAACTGATGTATTTTAATACTATAACTACACTCAAAAATGATATAAGATGTTAAAAGACGCTTCAAAGGTTTAAATAGAATCCATCCATATTGCATAATAGATAAATGACTTAGATTTGGTCTTAGCTGCAAACTCCTAAAAGAGGCAACTTTATGGTTATTTTGGATGGTTAAGTTGATCAAATATGAATGAGTTTTATGATTTATCCGTTCTGGGTTATTAATATAACCTACGATATGAATACAACATTAAGGTAAGCCCCATAGATAACGCACCATTCTCGGGAATTTGCTCCAGTTCAAAGAAGTGCTTGGCTGCCTCGGTGATAAGGATTTTCAGGTGGAATTTGAAGGGCAAACTCTCGTCGGAGAGTTCCTTGATTAACTGGGCTAGTTTTATGGTGGCCACACTTCCGGTGGCCGCTATCATCACATTGCGTTCGGGTTTCATAGTGTCCAATAGCCTCTAGTGCTTCTGGTCCTCCGCCTGTTTCTGGTCGGTTTTTGTGTTCTGATCGTGGAAGCCCAACTTGGACCACTCGGTTCTCTCCATAAGATTGTTGTCCATGCGGCAGGCCAGATAGTTCTGGGCGTCCTGGCGGCACTGTCCCGTATCCTGGGCGTTTTTGCGCAGACAGCTGGCGTAGAGTAGGAATTGCTTCTTGCAGAGTCCTTCGTGGTCCAGGGGAAAGGAGCCCTTCTCAGGCGGCGTGGGCACGAACTTCTTCTGGCTGTAGATCTGAGAAGTCATTTGTGGGTATGTCGGCTCTCGCCTTATCTTAATTCATTGATAAATTATGACTTCAATTACGAAAGAATTGTGTAAATAGAAACGTAGTGTGACCAGAGCTAATGCTGTGCCGGGTTCTAGAGGATACTTGGAAAATACCAAAAGCAATGATACTTATTAGAATAAAAATAGCATGAAAATAATCAAAAATTAAAAAGTAAGAAATTTTGAACTATGATTTAATTGCTAAAAACTGTCAACTGTAAATTAATTAAATTAAACCTGTTAAGAAACATTCGCAGATTAATTTCAATATAAGAATTGAACTGTGAAAATTTGACAGTCAATTTTATGCAATATTAAATTTAGCAACGCAAAGTTATGTTCCTTTAAAATTCTTTGATTTATATTAAAAATAAAAATTCACCTACTTTACTTAAAATATGATGATTTTCAGTGAATACGTAAATGAGTTATAAGTCGACCAATGATTACATAAAAACAAAATTAAGGAACAAAATTAGAAACCAAAGTTAAAAAAAATATTTTGTAAGATGCATCCCCCATAACTCTACATTAACAAATTTACAGTTCCATAAATTCTGTGACTCATGTTAAAAAGAATACCCCCATTGCCGCAACTGTCACACGTGCCAGTGATAAAAAATCCGGCACACCATCCACCTAGAGGCGTTAGTCACTTGTCGTTTTTTCGTAGCAGGCTATGTCGTTGGGCAACGCAGGGCGAATTGCTGTTTGTTGGTTCGTACAAATTCCCTTTAAGTCAAGTTACACAAGTTTATGGGCCTTCCGAATTATTCAGGACTGTTCTGACCGTGGGTGGCGTGTACGCTTTTGTGCTGTCAAAGCAATCCGTTGAGAACCGGCGTTACGAGAGCATGCGAGTACGTGAGCGCATGAGGAAGGCAAACCAAGGCGATTACGACTCAACCGCAGCATCGGACAGGCGATTCGACTACTAGCAGTAGCACCCACATCCGCACCCACTAACTAAATTCCAGGAGAAGCACACCGCACATAAAGATGGCCCTGCCACAGATCAGTTCCGCCGACCAGGCCAAGTTGCAGCTGATGCAGGAGATGGAGATCGAAATGATGTCCGATTTATATAACCGCATGACGAACGCTTGCCACAAGAAGTGCATTCCGCCCCGCTACTCCGAATCGGAGTTAGGTGAGTACTGGCTATAGATGTTCAATGTCCACACAGGTGTACCTAAGTAGGTACATACTCTTAGTTCTTTTTTTTGACTCTGGGTACATACAAGATTTAATTCAAAGTACAATACAAAAAAATGAAATGAAATGCATTCCCTTGCCCTTTCAATTAAGTGCAAGAATATTTGGAAAAAATTCGATGCCAAACAATTTCTTAAATATTTTTATATCAATACATTTAAAAAATATATTTTGAATATTAATTACTTTTTCTATTGTGAAATAGATTAACACACCCACAAAAATTTCTTTCAGCCAAAATCGGTTAAAATGTATGTGTCCATATGTACATCATGTATTTTCCAATCGAATTTGATTGAAAGATATTTCTGTAGCACCCAAATAATAATATAATATGAACGTAGGGATTTGTTAAATGTAATGCAAAAGGAGATGTTTTTGGAATTTGTAATACATAAATTATAATTCTAATTTTCGTTAGTTACTATCATTTTTTCTAAGCTTGAGTAAGCTTTCAATTAACCTTTATTTAAGTAGACTACATAGCCTTTCCTAACTTTTCTATAAATATATTTAAAATCAGTTCTTTAAACTTGATTTTGATTCAAATAAAAAGTACCCTATACTAATAAGTTTACACTGATCATTTCATATCTGTTCAGGCAAGGGCGAGATGGTGTGCATCGATCGCTGCGTGGCCAAATACTTGGACATCCACGAGAAGATTGGCAAGAAGCTCACGGCCATGTCGATGCAGGACGAGGAGCTGATGAAGAAGATGTCTAGTTAACCTGGAAACCCCATTACCCCCACTTCCACTTAACCATTGTGCATTTTGAAGCGCTACGATTGTTAGAGGTACATGTACAAAACACGCAGTTGTAGAGAATAAACCACAGATTTATGAGTGCTACATAATATCCGACCGCTACCTACATTTATGCCTTTAAAAGGTGGTGACAAAGCGCGACATTTCCGGCAGCATGACACTCAGATCCTCGATGTTGTTCTCCAGCGTGCTCTCGTCCGTGGTGTCCAGTTCGCTGGTGCGTACGCTGTTTGCCCAGTCGGAGGAGTCGATGTCCTGCCCGGCGCCCCTAGCCTGATCCTCCTGCTGTTCCTGCGTGTTAAGGCTGGCCCGACTGGAAAGCCCATCGCAGGCTACGGCAGGATCCTCCGGCTGTTCCACATAAAGGTTGGTCTGGCGCTGTAAAAATGGAAGGAACTAAACTACAGACTATCGACAAGATTGCTCGATACTCACCAATGCCATTAGCTGCAGATCGGGATGAAGACTGATGGGATTCTTGGACAAGTTGAGCATGTGAAGGGTGCGCAGCTCCTCCAGCTGAGCCCTCGTGGGCAGCTCATCAATCCGGTTCTCGTTGAGGAACACGAACCTTAGCTTCTGCATGGCCATAAGCATCCTGGGCAGTCGCCTCAATACGTTGCCCTTGAGATTCAGATGAACCAAATCTCCCAGCAGCGCCAATGTCAGGGGAACTTCTGTGAGCTCGCAGCCCTCGGCGGTTAGCCAACGGAGTGAGGACAGTGCGCCGATGGCTTCGGGCAGCTTCTTCAAGGGATTACCCCGGACTCCCAGCGTCTCCAGGCGCTCGCAGTTGCGAATCTCGGCGGGCAGTTCCACTAGACCCGTTTTATTGCACCAGAAGGTCTCCAGCTGGGTCAGATAACCAATTTCCGGGGGCAAAGAACTTATGTTATTGCAGCTGATGTTGAGGAACTTCAGCCAAACCAAATGGCAGATGCAGAGCGGGAATTCATCCAGTTTATTGTAGTCCAGAGTCAAAACTTGTAGACGCTGCAAGCTGCCAATGGAGGATGGAATCTGTCAATGGGTTATAGCTTGTTATTTATTTATTTTAATCACTGAAACGTCGAACCTTTGTCAACTTGTTTTGGTTGAGAAAGAGCTTCATCAGCGTTTCGCACTGCTCGATGATTTCCGGCACTTGGGCCATCTGGTAGTGGGATAGATTCAGGGTGAACGCCTTCTTGTATATCGCATCCTCGCAGTTGGCCAGCACATAGTTGTTGCGGAAAAACTGACAGACCTTCTCCATGTCGCTTTTATTTATTTATTTTTCTGTTGTACTTTAATTTAGCAGCTTGTGATTCCAAATTGTTCAACACTCTTCCGAAAACTTACTAAGTTTTGGCCAATAGCTTTATTTTCAGGATTCGAAATTTGTGGTTTCGAAATATTGTCTCTCTAGCGCATTTTTTTCGTTTGTTTTGAGTGCATATTATATAATGATTCTCAGGGTCTATATACATATTATGCTTAAATGTCGCCGTTTGTCTGCTCCCAAATATTGCACTCTTCGTTTGCTTTCTCTTCCCAAGCTAATGAACTAAATTTAAAAATCCCCTTAGCTGGGTAAAAGCATGCGCAAAATTGTATCTGCAACCAAAGGGTGATTCTATTTTAATATGCTTTTCAAATTATTGGGACATTGTTTATCTTTTATTGAAAGCTCCAGATCTGGAACCCATTTTTGCAGTCTAAGCTGTGATGTCACCCGATCCGTTCTCAACTGCTGAATGGAAAAGCTCGTCTTTCTCCCGGCTTGTATAAATAGAATTCAAATTACCAGACTGCTCTCAGTTGAAATTGAGCTCAGAGTCTGGAAACTGCATCATGAGATCGTTTGTTTTTCTTGTTTTTGCTGTGGGTTGCCTGTTGTTTGCCGGTAAGTTGAGTGTGGGAACCTGAGAACCGTGTGGCATTCATTTAACTCTCTTCTCGATAAGCCTCAAATGCGCAGCAGAATTATGATGGGAGAAATGGCCCGCACGAGTTCGGAACTCCTGGAAATGGTATCTACATAAGGGGTCAGAACGAAGGACCCTACACGGTTCCCGGCGTGGGAGGTACCTTCCAGAATTCGCCCTCAAGTGGCCAACATGTCTACACCGATGACCAGGGCAATACATACACCCATTCCTCAACCGCAAAGGCCAAGAATGTGGCTTCTTCACCTTTGGGCTTCAGCATGGGCGGTGTCCTACTTCTGTTTCTGAGTTTAATTACAGTTTAATTGGCTGTTGGAAAATGTAAATGTCGAGATTAATTAATTAGGCACATCGTTGTTTATTCCCTCCCTCGGAAAATAGCTTTATCATTTGCAACAATGAAAATAAATAATACGTAATTTCACTTTTGGTATCCATTTTAAACGATAGACACTAATTATTAAGTTTGACCCCAATAAAATCATTAAACCGTAAAACATTTAACAATAATACAGAATCAAATTCAAATGTTGTTTAATTTTATGACAAAGGCAAATGAGTTTAAAAAGTCCGCCATTTCAATAATCGATAGGCAATACGTAAGGGGAGGCTAATACGTAACTGAAAAGCTACCATTCAGTTGCTGTTTGCCTGTTTTAATTGCCAAAATAAATCATAAAATCTCAATTTATTCAAAGCAAATATAACACATTTTAAGTGTATTCAATAAATAATCATATTTTGAAAAACCAAAAAACGTAAGCGAAAACGTAATACCTCACTAGTTATCGATAAGTACGCCAAAATGCCTCACTGCATTTGCCATTCGCACGGAAGGAGCCACAGGTACAACGACGAACGCGGCTGCATTATTATTATTTTATTTCCCCGCTCCGTGGGCATGCGAATTGATCCGGAAACTGCAGTCGCTCGCATTCAGTGTGTGCCCGCAACCCAGCTGCAGTGAATTGAGTTACCCAGAATCCCGCGGAGAGATCACTAGACCAGCCGCAAGATGGACCAAATGCTCAGCCCCAACTTCTCGATTCCGAGCATCGGAACGCCGCTGCACCAGATGGAGGCGGACCAGCAGATCGTGGCCAACCCGGTCTACCATCCGCCGGCGGTGCCGCAGCCGGATCCGGTAATGCCGGCCCCTGTGTCCGGCTCCGTGCAGCAGCAGCAGTCGGACACCAGCGGATCCGGTCTTTTTGGCCACGAACCATCGATCCCGCTGGCCCACAAGCAGATGCAGAGCTACCAGCCATCGGCATCCTACCAGCAGCAACAGCTCCAGAGCCAGGCGCCCGGTGGCGGAGGGAGCACCCCGCAGTCCATGATGCAACCGCAGACGCCGCAGAGCATGATGGCCCACATGATGCCCATGAGCGAGCGGAGTGTGGGCGGATCGGGAGCTGGAGGCGGCGGAGACGCCCTCAGCAACATCCACCAGACAATGGGACCCTCCACGCCAATGACACCTGCCACGCCGGGATCCGCAGATCCCGGAATTGTTCCCCAACTGCAGAATATCGTGTCCACAGTGAACCTGTGCTGCAAGCTGGACCTCAAGAAGATAGCGCTGCACGCGAGGAACGCCGAGTACAACCCCAAGCGATTTGCAGCCGTGATTATGCGCATCAGGGAGCCCCGAACCACTGCCCTTATCTTCAGCTCCGGCAAGATGGTGTGCACGGGGGCAAAGAGCGAGGACGACTCCAGATTGGCGGCGAGGAAGTACGCGCGCATCATTCAGAAGCTGGGTTTCCCTGTAAGAGAACTGAACATGATTTCTCTAAGAAGATTAATAACATTTGTTTGCTTTTAGGCCAAATTCCTCGATTTCAAGATTCAAAACATGGTCGGCTCCTGCGATGTCAAGTTCCCCATCCGCTTAGAAGGCCTGGTGCTGACCCATTGCAACTTCAGCAGTTACGAGCCGGAGCTTTTCCCCGGCCTCATCTACCGTATGGTGCGACCCCGCATCGTGCTCCTCATCTTTGTGTCGGGTAAAGTTGTGCTCACGGGCGCCAAGGTGCGGCAGGAGATCTACGATGCCTTCGACAAGATATTCCCCATATTGAAAAAGTTCAAGAAGCAGTCATAAATAGGATAGTGCTTTATTAGTTCTGTACGAGTACGTTTTAAGGTCGGTAGTTCCGGAAGTCTGATCGTGAGTGGGAGCAGCCTGGCGAGCAGCTCCGATCGAGAATAAACAAAAAACTAGTTAGCTGTACGGACAGGCTTTTATTTTATTTTTTCCGTTAATTACTATTCGTAGAAATTTAGACAAGTACTTTGAACGCAGAGTGGGATCCTACAGGCACTGGGCCATCAGGGCGCCGACATTGTCGAACTCGATCTTCTCCGTAATGTTCTTCGTCTTGATCTTGTCGTCCTGTGTGGCAACCACGACGAGGCCCTGGCCCTGGTGCTTCCAGCCGTTGCGCTTGATCCAGCTCTCCAGCGTCGAGTCCTCGATGCCGCCGAGCAGCTCCTTCAGCTGGTCCTTGCGGATGGTCTGGAAGGTGGTGCCCACCACATGCGAGACGAACTTGCGAATGGAGTCGTGGAAGCCGGCGATGTGCCGGAACATGGTGCGGTTCACCTCGGCCCGCTGCCAGAACAGGGTGAAGTCGGCCCGCTCCAGTATGTCGGCCAGGTCGATGATGGTCTGCACATTCTCGTCCTTCATCTGCTGGGGCAGCAGCAGGCACTTGGCCATCACGAAGTCCGTGTGCGGCAGGCTGGTCAGCGACTTCAGCAGGATTGTGTACGTGATGTCGAAGTTGAGCATGTGCGGGTTGAACTGGTACAGCTTCAGCACGGCCAGATTGGCCTCCAAGTCGTAGGTGTTGTTCTTGGCTTGATCCTGCACATAGGCCTCCAGTGTTTTCAGATGATCCGGATTGTAGCTGCGGGAAAAGCGAGGTTATGTTTCTGTGCTTGTACTTGTAGTTCGGGAATTAGTCATTCACTCACCGTTCAATGCAACCCAACATCTCCTGGATGGTCTGGCTCTGTCCGTTTTCCATTTTCACGAGGTGCGACATTTTCTACGGCCAAATTGTGTGAAATTCGCAAGTTGACGTCGTGTTTTTTTAATGAACGCCGTACTATAAAGAACGAATCGGTGTGACCGCACTTCGAAAAATACTTTAGCCGATGAAAACAATAGAAATATGGTCACACCGCGTAAAAATCAGTAGGGGGATTCATAATACAATTGAATTATTTTTAAGGCCTATTCGAAAAGTCCGTTACATGACATTTTCGACTTTTTCGTTTTTTAATCGAATATTGTTGATTTGATAATGTAAGCTAGTGTAATTTATAAACGTTTTAAATAATAAAAAAGTCCATTGGCGACGCCAACAGATGAAAAATTTGTGGTTGGGGAATATGAGTATCGTATATGGCGAAACTTGATAAAGCTTTTAAATTAATGAAGATAGCCGATGTTTTATTTATTCTGAATAAATCAATAACAAACGATTGGAATGATATGACTACATATTGTTCAAAGGTTTCCCTTCAGTTTCATATACATGTTAATGTCTTTTTCGAGCATTTATGTAAATTATAAGTCCACTCCAGAAATTCTACCTAACAAGGAAGACTATTGTCTGTATCTACCTTAGAATTTTTCAGCGCTCTTGAAATTTATTCGGATAGTTTTGCACAAATGTTCAACGGAATTGCGGCCTGCAGCCCGAGAGAATAACACCATGCATTAAAAATAACTCTGCCCATTACCTTTTATTCTTTGTTTCTATTCTTTTAATTACGTTGTCTTTTATCCTTACGATCGGAGTGTACCTTTACGCAGATAAACTTCGAAATATGATCAATATTTGTCACTGATAATTTTGTTCGCAGCCGGATCTGCTATCAAGGACCCTTACTGATTCTAATCACCTTTAATGTTGTTATGTTTATACTGACAGTCGTTTAAACGATGAGAGGAGTGGAAAACAACCTGCTTCAACCTGCTTTGGAGTCCTAGCATAAACTTTTTTTAACTACCATTTCTGAGGATCTCCATCGTTATGGTCGTTTCTTGGATTTTTTTAAATATCTGGTTATTTTCATGCAGCTTACTGCTTATTCTTAAAAGCAGAAAGCTGAATAAATTTTTCATGGTCCATCAGAGGAATAGGATAATGGGAAGCATCCTATTTCCTAAAAGTGCCAACGGCTGAATAAAACAAACCAAAAAAAAACGTAAATCATTTAGTGGAAGTTTAATGATTTTAATACATATACATTCATGTATTTGATGTTTAAAGGAAGTTCTGTTCCATTTCGCTTAACCTGGAAGTTCATGTGGAAGTGCATGTCTGTGTGGAATCTACATGTTTTGTACAAAAGTATGTACACAATGGTATAAAAAGCCACTTAGTTAAAGCCGGGATCGGAGGACTATGTCTTGGCCACCTCGGCGTCGCCGTTCCTCGCTGCCTCCGCCAGCTGCGCCTGGCGCTGCTCCTCCTCCAGCTCCAGGCGCTCCACCTTTTTGATCTTGCTCAGTTTCTCTGGAAGGGGGAATCACATCTTGTTTGGAAGTTCAAGAACCTATAAAGTGAACTGGCCACTCACTTGCACATCTCAGCATTATGGTGCCCCACCAGATGGACCAGCCCCATCCCACGAAGCAGAAGAGCACGCAGAAGAACTGGGATACGGCCACAATGATGTTGATGATGAAGGATCCAATCCTGGCACGGGCACTGTCGAATTGCGAGAAGCGCGGAATGCCCACGCACAGGCAAAAGAGTCCCGAGAGCAGGGTTCCTAAATTGGGAGATCATTAGCTTAGCATCTGCTTGAAATCCACTCTGGGCAACCCACCTAGACCTGGAAAGACCACGTTGCAGAAGGCGCAGAACCAGGCCAAGTACAGCGGCAGCACTGGAATAGCTCCCTTCATCTTGGAGGCATACTCCACCAGGTCCACGTGGAGCTTTTTACGCGTGTCCTGCTTTCAGATAAGGATGTCTTAGATCTACTTTCTCTCGTTTTAAGGATATACTTGCTTCGCTGGGTGGCGGCGCCTTGATGCTCTGCCTCCGCGCATTGGACTCGCGACGCTTCTTTTTGCGACAGCAAAGCAACATCAGCCAGAAACGCTTGCAGCATCCCCTGGAATCAATAGAAATAATAATGTATTTGGTGCAACGTTTTAGAGGGCCATAAAACTGATTTATTTCTGGATATCGTTGCTATAACTTAAATTCATATCTTATTGGTTTTTTTTCAGTTCTCCAAGTAGTTAAACAAATTTGGATTTGATTTACTAAATTTATATACATTGTATAGAACTACCAAATTTGAATACCTTTCTGGAGGCAAAATTTCAGGAAACTTTTCCGATCAAGAAAATGCATACTCTTGATAAGCATTTCCAAAAGAGTATCTATCCTAGTTCTAATAGGCGATAGTGTATCTGCCCTTTATTTATATCAGATATCAATATATGTATATATATTTACAAAATTAGACAATTTTCAAGAAAGTTAATATAAGTTTGCTGTTATGAAAATCTTTTCTCTTAGTTTAAAGTAGGAATTTTCTTCTTTTGGAATGCTTCTTTTTGTTATTCTACGATTTTTGAGTTCCGATTAGTAGTTGTCCTCCCAAATACTTACTGTTTAACTTGGTTTTCCCCAGCATCCGCTGTCGCTGACATGGCCTCCTCGGAGGTGCCTTCCACGACCGAGGACTCGGTGGGCTTGATGCCCAGCTCAGGATCCTGATCGCGCCAGGACACGGTGCTGCCCTTTTTGTTGGGGCGGTTTCCCCGACGACAGGGTATGCAGAAGCAGCACTTCTTCAGCTCCGTCTCGTCACCCGTGGTGGGGTCCACCTTGTTGACCGAGCGGCAGCAGAACACCTTGCTCAGGCAGAGGCCGCACTTGCCCCGTGGCCTTGGTCCCGTGCTCATGGTGGCCTCCTGCTTGGCCCGGTGCGGCACCTCCTCCTGGACAGGATCCTCCACGGAGGCGGGTTTCTTGCGACAGCTGCGGCAGCAGCTGGACTTCAGCCAGTCGGTGGCCTTCTTGCGCTTCGGCTTGGTCTCATCAATCACTTGGACATTGGTGGTCGTGGTGGCACTGCTGTTGCCGCTCCACAGGACGGGCTGATCCTCGGCGGACTGGTTCCTCTCACGGCGCCGGCAGCAACGGGAGCAGCGGGAGCGGCGGCAGGGCATGAACAGCTTGGAGCAGCATCCGCACAGACCCCCCTTTTTGGCATTATCCTTGTCCTCGAGGAACTCCTGACTGCTGCTTCTAATTAAAAGGGGTGGGAAGTAAGATTAATAAATATAGTTATAATTAATATTATAATTATTAGTATTTTAAATTGATCTGCTTTAGCTCTTAAGGTTAGAGCAAGAATTGAAAGGTAACCGATAATATACTATAAACTACAACACTCAGTCTTGTCTCATCGGGATACAAATAATATAAAAATAAATATGCACGATATTAATGCCAATAATAAGATAAAGATATTGTACAGATTCAACCATGTTGAAGCTTACCGTTTATAAAAAAAACGTTATTTTTACCGAAAAAAATATATAATCGAAACTAATGTTACACAAATTATAATCTATTGGCATAAAAAACATGTTTCTCAGATGTCATCACTTTTATCGAAATACAACTATTGGATTGAATATAAAACTAGTCTTGTTTTTAAATTCATCTGTTTAGAAATTAATACTGATATTTATATTTTGAAAATATTTATAGATTTATGTGACATTCTATTGGTTAAAAAAGGGAATTCTTTTAAAATTCTAATTTGTTAATTTCTATACTAAAGACATAATTTCACATAAAACACATCCAAAATGTAATTCTTTATTTAACCAATTTGTGGGAAATGGAATTGAGTACTAGGAATACTAACTTATGTTTACCCTATTACTAAACTGAATTTATTTTCCCTCTCAAACAGATTACAAGTTTTGAAGCTCATTCGAATTTTCCTACATGGAAAGCGTAGTATAAGACCAATTATGACATGGTGAAAAGTGACTTCCAGGCATAGCCATGGATTGCCCACCCCAATGTCCTTGACTATCAGCCCACCGGATATAAGCTTTTATGGCTGCAGGGATTGGCCAAGTGCCAAGCAGCGGATGTGCTGTATGATTGGAAAGTTCAAGTTTGTGGGATAGTCCTGAATCGCTTCCGCACTTTGCTGGCGTGGAATATAATCACCTTCGGAAGTGAATTACCATTAGCGTGGGCCTATGGATGTATCTAGTATCTTTATGTTATGAATAATGCAATATTTAGTGGCGTGGAATGCTACATCTTTGGCTTTTGAACTTTAATCTTGGCATAATGAAGTTTCGCTTGCGGGTCGATTTTGAATATGCCAGCCACTAAAATATGTCACGAGAGTTTTGCTATTCGGACGCTTACACAATTTCTTTATGGGTCCATGCCCGTGACTGGTAAACGAAAGTGTTCACGTGTATATAATATATATATAAAGTCCTGGGCCAGAATGCCTGTAATTCCGTTGTGCACGAGCCAACGACCAAACGCAATTTGGAGGTCGGCAATTTATTTGACCCGCTCACTTCGAAATTCAAACAGAACTGCGAGACAGTCGAAATGAATGGAGTGACTTGACTTTCCCGCACATTCTTGGCAGGAGTTTTGGCATTCGGCGTCTAGAAGGCCTCTAGAAGGTCAGTGCGTTTATTTAACCGCTTGCAGATCTCCTCGGCCGATAAGTTATAATGGCATCTCGTGCCTAATTACCTAAAGAAGTACTTGTCGCCATCGATGAACGAATCCTGGGCCAGATCCACCGTGTAAATGACCGCGTTACTGGGCGTACCGTTCAGCATTTCCAATTTGCGAATTATCTGGATGGTTGGTTTGTATTAATTGCTAGGAAATCATCGACTGGCGAGGAATTTCCCAACTTTCCAAATGAATTTCCCAGCGAGTGAGTGCTGCGGTTGGCGCGATTGTCCGGCCCGAACTGATTTGTTATTGCGGCAAGAAACTTAAGCCGTGTTGCGAAAATACTTTTCCCCTGTTTTCCGCGCACGCTATACCGTACAGTGCGGACTGGCCGAGGGTGGACCATCGTCCCCTGGGGGAAATTGATTTTCTAAATGCCTTCACACCGGGGGAATCCCCACTGTAACTGGTCGGTCACACGGTTTCTTGCGGGTCTCGCATGGCTGGAAAACAATGCAGTGAAGGACATCGTTACCTTCGCCGACTGCGACGGCGGTTGGGACTTCGCGACCTGCCGACGAACGGATTTCCTCAAAAGGCGGTCTTTTGGGTGGCGAAGGGTCTTGGCCAACAGCCAGTCGGCCCATCCCCCCTTGGTTCCTTTCCAAATTTATTGACGCACTTATGAGTGGCTTGACGGACCTGTGCCAGCAGCGTCTAGAGCACGGAACTCCTGCCCACACGGCACTGTAAAGTTTTATGTATCACAGTGGTTGCCTGAACCTTCCCCTTTCCTTTGGGGATTTCCTGTATGTAAATTGGCTGGCCAGGCGCTGTAAGCCTTGGCTGGTGTTTTATGTGGAGACCCTAGGCTCGAGGCAAAATGTTAGTAGTATAGTCGCAATCCGAGACATTCGAATTCTGGCTGACTTGAAGCGGACAGATTCGATGGGGTCTTGACTGATGAATATTCATAATGGTCATAGCGAACATAAGGAATTTAGTAATGGTTTGTTGGCAGGCCACTTGGTGACAACAGCAGAACAGTAACTATTCTCAAGGAGTTTGGCAAAGTATATACTTTGTGGAACATATAATGTGTTGTGAGAGGTCGTTGTGAGACATTGGATCTTAACCTTACAGAGTTTGGAGGTTCCATCAATAACATCCCTTGTGCTTGTGTTTTAATAGACCTCAAGTTAGTAATACCAAGATCGGAATGAGGACATATCTTTCAATGATTGTGCTTTGCATAAGAATTACTTAAATATATAATGCTTTAGCCTAAAAAAAACTGTTCTATAACTGGTGTATTTCTTTTTATCTTATGGTTTGAATACTATATTAGTATTACACCTTTGCAGAGGGTATTTAATTTTAAGTCTGATGCTTTTAAACATATCCGACCAGAAAAATCGAAATCTGAAACTTGAAATTTTAGCATGAAAAACAATATACTTCGCTGGTTTTGAATACAATTTATGGTTTCTATGTATGTAATGCTTTAAAGCCTTTTCTGTCTAATTTCTTGAGTTTGATCAAAATTGGATAGCTGTATCTATATGATTATATCCTACTAAGACTTTACTCAATACTGACCATAAATTTCTAGGAAGTGCACGCTAATGAAGTTAAAAAATCTGGACGATCGAGAATGATCAAGTTAAACTTACATTTTTAATTCTGAATAACAGGAAAAGCATTTTAATGTTTTCTTGCTGAAGTAAGCTTCCTTGATATATTTACTCAAAGTTAAGATTTGGTTTGTTTGCAATCAAATCAAATCAAAATCATAAAGTTTACAAATCAAAATCAAAGTATTCGATCAGGAAAGGAATAAGACTCCCTAATAGGCATTACAAAAGTAATTTAAGAAGTTACAGAAACTTCTAAAACTTCGTTATATAATCCGTTTACTAATCTACAAATTCCTTAGATTCCCACCTCTTAGTTACTTACTTTGCCAGACCCCCGCTCCCCGCTGCAGATCCTCCCTGTCCATCTGGCGATCTTCGTTTCGCGTCCACCTTGAAGTCCGCTCCACTCTCGGGCGTGGGCATTACATTGGCACCCAGATCCGACCCGGAAGCGTCCAGCACCGTTGGAAGGTCGGAGCTCTCACACTCCACCTCTGGTACACTGGCGATTCGTTCGGCGGAGCTTTCATTGGGATGTAAAACGGAGACGGAGGCTTCGATGGGTTGCGTGGGGGGAAACGGAGACTTGGACAGTTCCCCTGAACTCTGGGGAGCAATGCTGCCATCGGCGGTTCCCGTTCGAGAGGCGGATTCACCCGGTCTGGCCATTGTGGTGCCGGAACTGGGCGTGGGCGAGGGATCTGCGGCGAGGTCGTTCTCCAGGGTCTTCAGATCGGTGAGATTTTCGCTGATGGTCTTGTGGATTTCGTCGGTGGCCTCGGTGACGGTCTTCTGAATATTCTCCAGCGTTTTCTGCGACTTTTCCAGAATGGCAGCCGCATCATTGGACATGGGTTGTGAGGTGGTTGTGGGTCCCACTGTTTCTGGAAAGAAAAGAGTATTACATTAGAGGTATTTTGTGGATAATATTAAAAACCCACCTTCGATTTCATTGGCGTGTTCCTTCACTGTGGCCACCTTTCGGTTTTGAGGGGAATCCGATCGGTTCTTGTTGCTCTTGTTGCTCAGCAGGCTCATCCTGGAGCTCATTCGCACCAATTTGGACATGTTGCCTCCTCCGGAACCCTTTCCCCCCGGCGTTGAGGGTACGGTGACCTCACTGGTCACCGCAGGAACAGCTTCCACCGCCTGGAGCACTGCATTGCCCACTTGGGCAGCCAGTGGGGGAATACCACCTGCGGATTCAGAGCCATTGCCTCCCTTTTCCAGTGTGATTCCATGGGCATTTGTGGTCGCAGGTTTTTTGGTCTCCGTTGTGGTTCCTCCTGAGGGTTTGCCCTTGGTCACCTGAGATTTGGTCCGCACTGGAGGCACTGGCTCTTTGCCATTGCTCTTGGCTCCAACAGTTTTTCCCGTCTCCTTTCCCTTCTCCATTTTTGTATCCTTCTTTGGAATTCCCTTGCCAGTTATCTTCTTTTCTTCTGTGGATGGTTTCCCTCCAGTCGGAGTTTTCTTTGGAGGCTTCGCTGGTGGTTTTATCGAGGTTTCCGTCTTGGTCTTTGGTTTGGCACTTGCAGGGATCTTGGGCTTCGCCTTGGGGCTTCCTTTAGTGGCCGCCACTTTTCCAGCCTTGCTACTCTTGGGCGTCGATCCCATGGCTTTGGATTTATCCGGCGATTTCGATCTCTTCTTGGACGAAGGCGGCGGGGATTTGGTCGCAGCTTTGGTCGATCTGGTGGGAATACGCGAGCGGGAGTTCCGGCGGGATAGAATCTCTGGAGGCTCCGGCTTTCCCCGGCTGGAAACTCTTCTGCTTTGGCTTAAGGCACCGGGACTGATCGATTTCCGGCGACCCATCATCGCACTGGCTGGACTCAAGGAGATGGACTTCCGGCGACTGGGCGTAGTGGCTCGCATGCTCCTATTCCTGGCCATGGTGGCGGGTGAAATACTGGACGACCGCATTGAGGAGGAGTTGATGCTGAGTCGGGAGTTGGCCCGTGAGTTTCCCCGCGAATTGGACATGTCCAAACGGGAATTGGACCTCTCCAAACGGGAGTTAGACCTCTCCGAACGCGAGTTGGACCTCTCCAAACGGGAGTTGAACACCTCCAAGCGCGAGGAGACCTGATCCAAACGAGAACCTGGCCTAGAGGCTGGACCCCTGGATGCGGATCGCGAATCCCCGGGTCTTCCACTCTCCCTCGATGGCGTTCTGCTGGGATGCATCGATCTCGAAGGAGAACGACTGCTGGTATTCATGGCTCTCGATGGAGACCGACTTACGCTAGCCCGGGAGCTTCGTCCGGAGGCAGTGATTCCCAAATCCTTGAGTGGCGAACTGGAGCGGGATTCGGGACTCTTGCGCACTGGGATGCGGGACAGAGAGTCCCGTCGCGTGGACACCTCCGACTGGGTATCGGCGCCATCGCCCATCAGCGAGGATCTGTGGGTGGGACTATGCGCTGAGCTGCTGTCTTTGTTCGGAGTTCCAATGATGGGCGATAACGTGCTGGGTTTGGCCACCTTCGCGTGTCTGCTCAGTGGCTTGAGATCCCGATCCCGATCCCTCTGATAGATGGATTGCCTGCGCTGGCTGAAGCTGGGAATCCTGTTGGGAATCCTGTTCGGACTCAGAGCCTGCACCGATTTGCGGCGCATCCTGGACAGAGTTTGGGCTGCTGGCAGTGTGGAGAGCGTGGGTCGGCGGAAACTGAAGTCCGAGGTGGTGGCGGTGACACTACTGAGATTGGAGCTGCGTCGATCCGAGGCCGTTTGCGTGGAACTGCGACGTTCCGGCGACGTGGAGCTGGAGCGTCGTCTCGCCTGGTTGGCGGTCCCATCGAAGGAGGGCCGGCTCAGGTCATCCAAGCTGCACCAATTGGAGCGTGGTGGGATGTGGGCGAGCGCCTCCTCCTTGTTGATGATCTTCAGGAGACCGCGCTGGCTTCGCGTGGGATTCAGATTTGGCTTCAGTGGTCGCGGCAGTGCACCAGGCGGAAAGACAGCCGGCTCCCGTCCTCCCAGTTCCATGGTGGATCCGTAGTGCAGGCGGGGAATGGCACTGCGATGGGGATCCGTTATCAGCGGGAGCGCTTCCATGCTCTTGATCTTCTGGCCATAGGGCAGGCTGTGAGTGGGACTCCTGCCCATGGATCCCCTTCTTATTTGCGCCCTGGGAGTGAAGGTGTCGATGGAGGAGGTCAGCGAGTCCCGCTGCTGGAGGATGCCCTTCTGCGGCGTGGCCAGCTTGCTGCGACTGTGCCGTCCACTCATGTTGAACTGCACCGAGGGACGTGGCGAGTCATCCGTGGTCTGCTGGACATGGTGGCCGGCGTAGCCCAGCGATGAGGGCAACTCGGGCAGCCGGGGATCTGAGCCGAAGATCGATCTCCGGCGGGGACTGATCTGCGGCCTGGCGGCCGGTGATGAGGTAGTCGTCGATGTCGACTGGATGGAGGCGTGTCTCCGGCTGGTGGGCGCTGGCTGCGGCGTCCGTGGAGCAGATGGAGCCGCCTGGCCCGTGGAGAGGATGGTGAAAGCAGTCTTCTTGTGTGGTCGTGGCTGGTCCACTCTAAAATGGGTAAAATATATGAAACCATTTCCTAATCTCGATGGTTGTCCTCAATACTCACCTATAATCTCCCCCCATGGGTATGCAATCCCTGATGATGATGGGTGACATTTCCCGCTTCAAACTGGAAGATGGTTCCACACTCTGGTTGTCCACCTGCTCCATGGAGAGGGTCCTTTGGAAAGGGGGCGGGGCAGCCGGGGGCGGTGGCCTTCCATAGTCCTCCAGCAGATGCCTCTGACTGCCCGTTTCCAGGCGCAACTGCTCCTCCAGATATTGTTTCGGTGAGAGAACAACGTCGCCGGGAAACGACACCTTCTCGTTGGACGCCACACGCTCCTCGCCGCCGCTGCTGGAGCTGTTCATGTCCTGGATCATGGTGGCCAGCGGCGAGAGCGGTCCCTCGTCCTGTTTCATCGACATGACCATCTTGGAGCTGGGCCGCAGTCGAGGGATGCGCGTGAACTCCGGAAAGTGCTGCGGCGCCGGTCGAAACCAATCCCTGCCCGAATAGGAGTCACCCAGCAAACTGAAAGGATGTTACGGGGAGATTAAATGGTTGAAATGCGACCGTCGATCGTGTGGGGTCGAAGATCAAAACATGGAACAATAATAATAAGGAGTAAACATTTTTAATGGAGTTTTGGGAATTATTCTTAACTCTTTTTTTTTAAGAAAACACAATATGGAAAAAAGAACGAGAATAAAAATAATAAATAATAATAATAAATTTACTCATATTTAGCAACTTCAATTTCTAACTTGTGGAGTAAAAGTATTAATTCGCTCTTTGATGTTGATTATTAAAATATTATAATGGTAAAAAGTTTTAAATTAATGAATTATTCAAAAAAAATCCCAAATATTTCGAAAAATCATGGCCAAAGTACAAAAAATAATTATTGTGGTATACAAATTATACTAAGCACACCTTAAGATTTAGTTTTCATGTTTTTAAAATTTTGTAATTCAAGCCATTAAGCTACGCTGATTAAAATATGTAATTACAAGAAAGGAAAGCTAACTTCGGGCGGAGCCGAAGTTGATATACCCTTGCAGAATACTCTGTAAATTATATTCTCCAAAATTATTCATATGATGCATTCTTAATACTCATAAAAAATCCCAACTTCCTAACTTAACAAACACCAAAGTTATTCCGATCAATCAGTTATATGGCGGCTATAGGATATAGTCGGCTGATCCTTATGAAATTTGGTAGGACGGATTTATTGGCCAAATATAAAACCCATAGAAAATCCCAACTTCCTAACTTAACAAACACCAAAGTTATGGCATTTCCGATCAATCAGTTATATGGCAGCTATAGGATATAGTCGGCCGATCCTTATGAAATTTGGTAGCTCGGATTTATTGGCCAAATGTAAAACCCATAGAAAATGCCAACTTCCTAGCTTTACAAACACCAAAGTTATGGCATTTCCAATCAATCAGTTATATGGCAGCTATAGGATATATTCGGCCGATCCCAGCCGTTCCGACATATATACTGCGTGCAAAGGAAAGAAGGGTGTGTGCAAAGTTTGAACTCGATAGCTTTAAAACTGAGAGACTAGTTTGCGTAGAAACAGACAGACGGACAGACAGACGGACAGACAGACGGACAGACGGACAGACGGACATGGCTATATCAACTCAGGAGGTGATCCTGATCAAGAATATATATACTTTATAGGGTCGGAGATGTCTCCTTCACTGCGTTGCACACTTTTGACCAAAATTATAATACCCTCTGCAAGGGTATAAAAATATGTAATGTAAAATATGTAATATATTATACCCTTGCAGAGGGTATTATAATTTCAGTCAAAAGTTTGCAACGCAGTGAAGGAGACATTTCCGACCCTATAAAGTATATATATTCTTGATCAGCATCACCAGGAGAGTCGATCTAGCCATGTCCATCTGTCCGTCTGTCCGTCCGTCTGTCCGTCCGTCCGTTTCTACGCAAACTAGTCCCTCAGTTTTAAAGCTATCTGCTTGAAACTTTCCCAAAAGTTGTCTTTCTATTGCAGGTAGTATATAAGTCGGAACGAGCCGGATCGGGCCACTATATCATATAGCTGCCATATAACTGAACGATCGTAAATGCCATAACTTTGGTGTTTTTAAAGTTAGGAAGTTGGGATTTTCTATGAGTCTTATTTTTGGCCAATCAATGCGACCTACCAAATTTCATAAGGATCGGCCGACTATATCCTATAGCTGCCATATAACTGAACGATTGGAAATGCCATAACTTTGGTGTTTTTAAAGTTAGGAAGTTGGGACTTTTTATGAGTATTAAAAATACTTCATATGAATAATTTTGAAGAATATAATTTACAGAATATTCTGCAAGGGTATATCAACTTCGGCTCCGTCCGAAGTTAGCTTTCCTTTCTTGTTTATGTTAGCATTACTTTATTTTAAAAGTAATGAATTATTCATAAACATTTTTAAAATAAATAAATTGCTTTTTAGCATAAGTTGCTTTTTAAACTAGTGCATTTTTTAGTATTTCTTTAAAGACATTTAATAGGCATTACTTTTTTTAAAGGGTAACAATTAAATTAAAATGTCTAATTTTACGTAAGGTCAAAAAAATTTTTATATGTAAAAAAGGTCTAAAAACTTTTTATAATATAGTTTGGAATTGAAATGAACCCACCCTCTGTGATCCTCGGTTGTGATGCTCGACACACTCAACTTGGCTGGCGCTTGGCTGGGAGTCCTTGCAGGCTCATCCTCCTCATCGTCGAAGGACATCCTCTGACCCACCACGCTGTACTCCTCGACTTCGTTCTCCAAATCGTACATGTCCGGCTTGTTGAGTATGTCATCGGGCGCCAGGAGTCGATAATTGGGAGAGCCCAGCTGCTCCGAGCTCGAACCACCACTCGAGTTGGGCAGGATCTGGATGTCGGGCGGCTGGAGGTACGGCAGGAGGGATCCTCGCGGAGTCCTCGAGTAGGGCACACTCGGGAAGATCCGCTCCCTGGCCCCAGGTATCAGGGCATTAAGGGCCACAGCGGCCACCAGGGCATCCTCCTCGGAGCTGGGCAGTTCCACCGATGCCGTTCGCAGCGTCTCAAAGGCCGCCGTTCCAAAGTAATCATCCGGCTGGAGGGGCGGCGGCACAGGATCCCCAAACAGGCTGCTATACGGCTGGGCATCCGACTCCGAGGGCTGGCGCACGAAGCTCTGGTTAAAGGCGAACGTGGACGGAGCCATCGATTGGGCGGAGAGGAGGGAGCGGGCGGTGTGGGTGCGATAGCTGTAGTCCACCGGGATGATGGACGGCTGGAAACTGGAATCGCCGCCTGTGGATCTGGGACGAGGACTCGGCTTCGGATTCGGATTTTGGTTTAGGTTCGGTGTCGGATTCGGATTCTGGATCGGTGGTGCTGCTGCGGATGCTGATGGCATGGGCATGGGCATGGGCATCGGGGAGGGGGATGGCGATGATGATGAGTACGAGAGGGTCTGCTGCATGGCTTGACATGGGTGCTAACCGATCTCCGGCCCTCATGCATTCACTATGATGTCCTATCCATTGTTTGTTTTTCGCGGAATTCAATCGGAGGTGCAGTTGGTGGCAATTGTATCCCCACGCCGGATACTACGTGTTCGTCCTTCGGCTCAGTTTAAGTGCCACAAAACCAATGACGCCAGGAGCTGTTTATTCGAAGCAACAGAATGTATTTAAAAATCACTCACAACACCCGTTCGCACACATCTCTTGATTTTACAGACAGACCAGCGAGACCTTCCGGCCCTTGCAATGTCAGAGAGACGTACACGCGACGCCTTAGCCGGAGAACGGAAAATGGAAATGGAGTACGGAGCCCGGAACCCAAAGCCGGAGACCGAAGACCAAAAACCGGAGAGCGAGACTGAAGGACTGTCGGTTTCATTGCCAATTTGCAGTGATGGGAAAGGTACTGGCTTTGTTTACCTAGGCGGAATACAAGGAAAAGCCAAATAATATGTGCTCAGAAATCATGTCCTACATGTTATACCATGTTTAAAATTTTTTTCCTTTTCTGAACTTGTTGGATTATTATAGATGTTATCATCTCCACGTAAGAAGCGAATATGCCAATGTTTCGAGTAAACTGTGATTTATAAACTTTAAAAGCACTTTTCGAAAAACCTTTCCTTTCTTTGCGGAAAATAATAAACAGAAGTAATAACCTTCTCTTACAATACATTTATATATCTAAAGATAGTTTGTGATTAAAATAAAAAACCTATTTAAAAATTTGAATTGTTAACTATCATAAATATTATACCCATTAAATTAACTTTTCTTTTTTTTCGACACGATTTTGTAATAAAAAAATATAAATCTCCTTTTGTTAAAATCCAAGCCAGTACTTTAGTACTTTTACTAACAATAACTAATTAGGTACAACCGCCTAGATACCTCCCATCACTGGTTATGGCGAAGAACTGAGGAGTAATTATTATTGCACGGCTATATTTTCTAATGCCATTTCACTCCTATAAATAGCTGCGTGTGCGGCGCTGATAAACCCGCCCGAAACCAATGAAATCGGCAACGGCTTGGAATGGAATGCACCTGATATATGGCTCCGAATCCGAATCGGAGTCCAACTGCAGCTCCCAAACGCTTGTCTTGGCGCTAACGAGAGCATAACTTGATGAGGGCTCAACAGCTGGTGGAGGGGATTGGGGTGGTGGGGGTACGGATTGCTTTGGCTTTGGCTTGGCTGCACCGGGATTGCATGTTGCAAATTGCCGCATTAGTGACTGCACTTGAAGTCGAACGACCCGAGATGTGGAAGCCAGCGGGCTGAGACTATCACCCGAAATAAGCGATGGTTTAATTGGCGGAGCTCTGGCTAGAGTACGCAGATATTTTTGCGGAATGACGTAGCCCCAAGGAGGGCGGAAGGTGTGAATGAATGGCCTTTGTTCGCATTGATTTTCCTCTGCCTAATATTTAACCTACATTTTATGGCCCGCCGCCGCCCGAATTTCGGTGACACACTTTGGGCCACAGGAAGTGACTTGGCCGGCTTTTCTTTTTTCTTTTCTTATTGTGGCCATGACGCGTGTGCGGAGTTGGCCGGCTCACAGTTTAGCTCCCCAACAGTTTGCGAATTGGTTTTTTTTAAACCATTTTCCACATTACACGCAGTTTTCATGCATCTCATTAGGACTCGGTCACACTTTAATAACGTCTCTTAATTACTGCCACGTCCACACTGAACTCTTTTTTTTTGGGTGTAGAAGCGCATTATATAATTTACTTTTCCGTTTGAGGCCATTTGGGTTTAAAGTTTACACTAATTCCGAAATAGAATGTATTTGCTGAAAAGCCGCAACAAATAATGGAAACGCGGAGCGGCGAAGGCGACGGAACGTGGCCGCTGCCTAACTTAAACTGATGGCCGCCCAGCGGTAAGTGAGCAAAGGAGGCCTTCACGAGAAATATTGCCTACACTTCAAATCCAAAACAGCACAAAGTGCCCCACACACGACAACAACAGCAACATCAACAAGACCAACAACAACAAGAGCAGTTTGCACACGCAGAGCCGCTGAGATATTGAGACTGGCGAACTGAAAAGCCGAAAAGAAAAGCGACCGGGGTGCCGAATTCGCCGCGAGTTTTCCGCTATTCGCCGTTCTGCGAGGCGGCTGCATTAGTTGTTTGCATGTTTTGTTCATCTGCTCGGCGTGTGCTTCTTTTTCTGCCTCTTAGACAACTTTTGATTATTTCCCCTGGCAGCCTGTGACACCTGTTGGTATTTCGGTGGCACGCGATGTTCGAACACTCGCACACCGAACAACAATCAGCCCCCCTCCCCCTCCCCCTGCTAGAGCTCACTAATTTCTCATATTTCAGGATGCCCGATTTTTGCATGGCAGTGATCTACTGAATTCACGCATGTGAATCAATCACGCACTTTGGCTCGTTTCACTTTAATGCACTTATAGCCACTCACTTTTTATGGGGTTTGGTACAGTATGACTCTCATTTTTATCGTGTTCGAAAAGGAAAGCAAAACCATTGGGGAAATATACAATTTGTTTTAACTAATACCAAAAATATATATTGTGGATCAAATAGAATTTGCTTTTAGTTTACAAGAATCTAAAATAGTATTGATTACGATTTTGACAAAGGAATATAATATTCTGAATGTGTTCACCAACTCCTTTAAAATCTAATTAATATTAGGAACTGTTCTTTAGGTTTACGTTTGTGAAACGAATATTGAAAATATATGAATAATTTATATTTTGCTAAGCCATTAAACGGTTTAAAAGAAAATTAAATATAAATTCTTTTAAAGGAAGGTAATATAACCTAATTGGAACTTTTTATATACGCCTAAATTGTAATTTTACTTAACAGATATGAATAGATATCCCAATTTTTTTTTATAAAAATATAGTTTTTTTGAAAAAAAAAACATATGCTTGTGGAGTTCTGAAAAAATGAAACTACCATTTCCCTAACAGAAAATTAATATTAATCGAAAAAACTTCACAATATGTATTATATTTTACAACAAAGATAAGCATTAAAATCATTTAATGAAAATATAGCACTCCGTTAAAAGGATTTACCCTTATAAAAATGGAAATTAAGTCCGACTAAGAACGTTTTATAGTACTCAGTTAAGTCTAACCCCAAGCCGAGTACACTGCACTTTTCCTTGGCTTTGGAATAGGGTCAAAACCGCAACAAATTCCGCGTTGCTTTGTGCAGCGGCTAGGAGTCAACAACACTTGGCCCGGAGCTGCCTTCTGGCCACCCGGGCACTGTTGCAACATCAAGACAACAACGGCAATGGCAGCAATAACGCTTAAAGACAGGTATGTGTGCAAACACAGCCCGACAAACCCACATGAACCCTCGAGTCGGGGGCTTTTTAAGTGGCAGTGCCGGAGAAATCCTTGGCTAATGTCGTGCTAGCCCCCAAAGCGGCCCCTTCGCTACCAACTCAAACCCAAAAGTCCAGCAAAAAGTGGAGTCACGGAGTCACAACTCGGGGAATTCCTAGAGACATCTATGAGTTAATTGTTTTAGGTTTTTTTTCCATTTCACGAAGGAGTTTTAAAGTTTAAAGGAGTTCGATTAAACCGACGAATTTCTTTTGTTCTCAAGCACACGATTGAATAATTTGATTTGATTTTAAACCGCTTGTTACTTGTGGAGTTATTGTTAGAAAACTTTCAAATAAAAACTGAATACCCAAAAAATGTAACGCGCATTTGCATCGATCCGATGCACTGCACTCGCCGTCCGTAGAAAAACTAATCCGCCGTGTTCAAATACCGTCTTATACATCGTCCTGCGCTGTGGAACTCCACTGCCACTGCCACCGAACTGACCACTCGGGCGCGGAGAAGCCTCCGAAGAAACCGCCGAAGGAGTCGGCCAGCCGAAGTCCCTGTTTGGACAGCCTACCCGTACGGGTATACGTGGGTCAGTAAACCTACTTCCGGTTGACATAAATACGCCTTGGACATGAAAACTTGGCACTGGCGGCGCGCCGCAAGTTGTTTTTATTGTTTCAAACTTTTTAGCCATGACTCAAGACAGGTGGACAGGGAGTCCACGAATGCAGGTGTGCAGATCTGATTTTTCTTTTACTCGTCGTACTCGATTCCCACACCCGATGGTCCCGAGATGCATCAACCAATTTGATCCAGCTACTCCCTGTGCAATCTAATCTGGGCTTGGCTAATCATATTTCGGCCCCAAACTGACCCTAATCAATTATGCCAAACCCAGTTGGGAAAATTCATATAATTTCAAACTGCACCTTTGCCAACTGGGAGCGGTGAGTAATTTCGGCTGCAATAAGATTTTCCCACGCGATATTTGACTTTTCCAGGCTCCTCTTCTTTTTGTTAGTATGTCCTTTACCATATATTTTCGTGTCCTTATGAGGGGAAGTACATCAAAGTTTGACCCACATCGGGCACAAATTAATATCAATTGTGGCTGGCAGATTGCGTGTGCGAATATACGAATGCTAGAGGAACAGCTGGCCACGGGGATTGAAAGGCATTCAATTGTAATTGGCTGTGACCGAGGATTACACAATGACTAAGCGGTACTCCCTGGCGAAATTAAGTAATAATTATTATGATGTGTATACGCTTATAAATACCCAAACACGGCAAATAAAGGTCACATTTAGTAGGGCACCGGCTAGAATACTTCGGTCCCGATTTTCTGACCTCTTTGAGGGGCTAGTAATAGAGTAATAATAATGTATGTATTAAGGGGGAACTCCAAAGACGAAGGATAATCTAGCAAAATAAGAAATTATAAGCCTTTTTACTTACCATGATTAATTTACCAGTTCTGTGAGATTATCTCTTTCATAAAACACTATGAATTATTACAGGTGTAACCATAGTATTTTATCGAAGGGTTTTAAACTTTTTAAAGTTTTTTAGCCTCAGACTCTTCCAATATGAAACTAAATATAATATCAAAAGAAAACATTTAAACAGTTTGCGGTTCAGCTTTACAAAATACACAAAAGTAAATTTTGCAATTTATAAGTCTAAAATTAATATTTGCATTTTTGCTGAATTAGAAATAAGCATAATTAAAGTGGAATTATAACTTTACCTTTTAGAATAATAAATTTAATTTATTTCCTTCAATAAATTTTACTTGATCAATAGAAAAGCTCAGAGTTAATCTCAACGTAAATACCTAAAACCACGGATAATTTTGAAACTTAACATTATTGGGGATTCTCCTTATTGGCTCCTTTTTTATATAAAACGGCCAAGTTCATCTCGATTGTGTTCACCTGATCCTGCAGAAAGTCAATATCGTGCTCGTGTTGCAGACGCTGCTTTACCAGGCTTGTGATGTCCTTCTTGATAAATTCCTGTGCCTCCGGCAGATCAAACTCCATTTGCAAAGCATTGCCCACTTTAAGAGTCACCCTTTCCACTGGCATTACAGTCACCCACCTAAATACTCCCTGTGATATTTGCATAAGGCTCTGGAATTCCTTGCCCGGATTATCCATAAATTTCTTCACTAGTCCCAAGTTGTTCTTGGCAGCTTCTAACCGCGTTACCACCGCCCCAAGATCAGCTTCCAACTTGGCAGCGATTTCATTGTATTGCAAATAGAAGAAGTGTTGCAGCTTTAGAGCCACTTGGACATCCGATGAAAACTCCTGCTGGGTGATATATCTCTCAACATCGCCTATTAACTTGGCTTCTGTGATGTTCATGTACGACTTTCGGTCGCCAAGAGGAGGCTTCTCTACGTTTTCCATAAATGCAAACATTTCCGGTAATTTTTGAGTACAATTTTAGTACAAAAAACTCTTGGGGCACTAATATTATCACCGAACCTTAGAATGTAGGTATTATTATGGTACTTCCTACTATGATGGTAGGAAATCAAATTATTTTCATATACTTTAGTTGCTTTAGTTAATTATTAAACATTATGTCAGCTTAAAATCCAGCATGGTCTTTATTTTGCAAAAAATGTTATTGTGATTACTTAGGCCTAGAGTACATATTAATGTATCAATAATTTAAAAGCGCATTTACATAGATCCTATTCAAATATTGTCATAGTCTTCGTCTAACTCGAAAACGGTTTCAGTGGGGGTCGCTGATGCCGCGGTGGCCTTTGGAATGATGGGAGCGCTGCTCTTTCCAGCCATTTGGTTAACGTTGTTGTTATCCGCCGGCGTGGCCGGTGCGAATCCAATCGAGGTGGGCATTCTGCTGCCCGCCGCTCCGGCGGCCACGATATTTGTCAGATCGATGTTGATCACCGGATCAGCGATATCGAAGTTGAAAGCCCCTGAACCGGCACCCGATCCTGAGCCGGAATCGGAGGCATCCGGGGTACACAGGTTCCCCGTGGGCATCTGGACGTGGCTGTAGTCGATCTTGACGATGGGCTTGTTGAGTTCGTAGTTGCAGATCGGGGCAGGTATGGCAGTGTCGAGCTGCACCAACTGTTTCTTGAGGTGATTGGGTGGCCTGCCGCGGGGCGTGTAGGCCGGCGTGGACTCGGAGCGGGCCAACTTGGCGGGCAGGATGGTGGTGGGATTTGGATAGGTAGAGCTGTGCTGTGGCTGGAGCTGCCGCTTGGTGGCACCGCCGGCTCCTGCTCCATTATTCAGACTCATGGAGCGCATGTAGGCGGCGGTTCCGTTCGCCTGCGAGCGCATGGACGTCGATGGCAGGCTAAGATCGTATGGCGTGTCCGAGTCCGGGTACTGATCCTCCGGCGAGCTGCGCAGGACATCGTCCTCGTTGTAGGCGGCCTCCTCGGCGACGCTGATGTCCGGTATGTTGCGCACCAGCTCCTTGAGGAAGTCGAACCGTTTCTCCGACACTATGCACTGCCTCATGTGCGAGGGCGATAGCGTCTTGGCGTTGCGCGCATTGGTGATGCGCAGGGTCTTGGTCAGCAGCGACTCCACGAAGAGCTCCAGAGTGCGCGAGATGATAACGGGCACCGCCTGAGCCACCTTTCCGATCTCCTCGTCGCTCTGCATTATCTTCTTGATGCGGCCCTGTATGGAGTATATGTATATATGTAGTATAAACACATTATAGTCCAATCGCACCCGGTTCGATCTGTTTTTCGAGCCTCTGATTATGCGAGGCGTGTATGTATGTACACATGCACGAAAACTGATAACCCATCTTCGGCGTTCAGGGCCGCCAAATAGCGGCAGGGATTTCCAAGCCGCCCAAAAAACCGGGATTTCCACTTACCGCCGGAAAGCGTGCGTTGTATTTTTTCTTTTTCGATGGCATTTTGCGATTTGTGAAGTAATCGTTCGAGTCCTAGCGAAATAAAACAAATGTGTGAGTGTTTTTCACACAAGAACAGTTCCTTGGTGCCCAACTGTCGGCGTTGATGGTTGAATGGCAGTCGCTCTCGCAGCAGGCTGGCATTCACACGGAACACACAGGTATGAATAAAAATATATTTTTAAAAACATCTTAAATTATTCTGAATTATAAATTATGTTAATACTCTTTGTTATTATTTACTTAATGGTGTTTTATTTTGCTTTTATTTATTAAGTGCACTGCTTGCACTGCTTGTCCTGGCGCGATCTGGCAGCATCGTTCCAATGCGCTGTGAATGCCTTGAGCTGAGCCGCAAATAAGAAGCAGAACACTGACAGCCTGTAATTTTCAGATATGCAATAAGAATTTAAAATCACTGGAAATAAGCGCAGGATTACATGTCTAACACTCGCAAGGATCCTTGCAAAGCCAACGCCTGCCGCATACAAGCCTGCCTGAACGGTAAGCACATGCATTGACTCCTTTTTCCATTGTTATGTAAGCTGGTGGCACTCTTCACAGAGAATAACTACCAGGAGGACAAATGCCTAAAAGTCCTGGAGGATATGCGCCAGTGCTGTCTGAAGTGGCATAAAGAATCGCTTTGCTGCAGTGGAATCGATTTGGAAAAGGTCTATCTGCCAGAAGCATCAAAGGGGCAGATCCCAACCGGCAAGTCGTGAGTCCTGCCATGTTTTCTGTGCCGCTTTACACTCTTAAATCTCGATTCTTTGCAGGAACAAATAATGACCATACCGCAGTACAAACCACCAAAGGAAATCCAAGACTTGCTAGACAAAAAGGACCAGCAACAGGTTAACCAACGCAGGCGAACCGCTGTGCTGCCCAAGCGCTCGTGGATCCAGCGGAATCCACGCCTTTTTCAGATCTCCTGCATTACCACCTCGCTCCTGATCTTCTTCTCGAAGCCCCTCTACGACTGCTTCATTGCCGATCCCCTGCCGCCGCCGGAGATCAAGGTGCCGCCGCACAAGCGCTGAGGCATGGAATCGGTGCGCAGGGCCAACCAACGACTCCGCAATTATCCCCTTCTGGTAAGCAAGTGCGCGGATAAGGCCACGGCGTACGCGGTGTGCGTGTCGCGGGATCTGAACGTGCAGCATAAGATCTGCGACGCCGAGTTCAAGGAGTTCCTCAACTGCATTCGCAAGAGCGCCTTGGAAATGAAGACCAAGCTGTAGACATACGAGAACAATAAACAAAATGACGCAAACAAAGGTTACGACTGCGGGATGGCAGCGACTGGGTGGTCGCATCATTCAGACCAGCTTTCGGACCCATATCCTAATCTCCGCCTTGCTGCGGCTCGCTTTAATATGCTACGGACAAATACACGACAGTCAGTCCGCCGTACCCTACACAGATATAGACTACAAAGTGGTCACAGATGGAGCGCGCTTGGTGCTGGCGGGAGACACACCATTCGCCAGGCACACCTACCGATATAGCCCTATTATGGCGTACCTGCAGACCTTCAATATTCTGCTGCATCCGGCGTGGGGAAAGCTGTTATATGCCACCTTTGATCTGCTTATTGCCACGCTCATTTATCGCCTGGTGCACATGGAGATCAAGAGTCAGTACCAGAAGACCGTGCAGCACCTACTTAGCAAGTTTAACAGACCACGGGAATCCAACCAATCGCTAGATGCTCTTGACGCAAAAAGTCATCCGGAGAATTTGGCCCGCGCATCCGCTTGCTTTTGGCTCTACAATCCGCTGACGGCTGTAATATCCACTCGTGGCAGTGGCGACTGCTTCTCCAGCTTCTTCGTGATTCTCACAATATATCTGCTGTTAAAATCGGAGCACAACGAAGCCCGGAGCCACTGGCTTATATTTGGCGCAGGCTTAGCTCACGGACTGGTTATTCACCTTCGTCTGTACCCGTTGCTGTTTAGTTTGGCTTACTATTTGTCGCTGTCAACGCGTCTCACACAAACTCCTCTCGATTTCTTGTGCCAAATCCTGCGTCCCAACAAGCAACAGTTGTGCCTGGTGATCGGAACACTTGTCAGCCTGGTGGCCTTCACCTGGACCTTCTACTCAATGTACGGTTGGGAATACATATACGAGGCCTACTTGTACCACTTTGTACGCAAGGACCCGCGACACAACTTTTCACTGCAGTTCCTTCTGCAATATCTGGGCAGTGCGACGAGTGTTGCGGAACCCTCGGTGGTTATAAAGATCCTAGTGCTCGCTCCGCAGTTCCTGCTCATCCTCTACTTGAGCCTCAGCTTCGGCCAGTTTCGTCAAACACTACCGTTCTGCATCTTCGCGGTGGCCTTCGTCATTGTCACCTATAACTCGGTGGTAACCTCGCAGTACTTTATCTGGTACTTGGCCATCCTTCCGCTCTGTCTGAACAACTTCAAGCTGCTGTCATGGAGAAGGTGCTTCAGTCTTCTGTTCCTTTGGCTGCTCGCCCAGGCGCTGTGGCTGCTGCCCGCCTATTTGCTGGAGTTCCGGACGTGGAATACCTTTTACTGGATAGGACTGCAGGGAGCCGTGTTTTTCGCCACCAATGGCTACATATTGGAACAATTGTTGAGTCACTATGGGTTCACCCAATTTAAGATAAGCTACAGAAAGTTACTGTAATCAAACAATCTACCATGCTACAAGTATGTGCAAGATAGCGATTTAATATAAAAAAAGTTATCACAATTTACACTAGTGGAAAATTAAATTCTAAAGTTTTTTAGCTCATGAGGAGTTCATGAACTTGATGTAATTGAATAGCCTTTCGTGTTCCTCGGTTCGCATGGCGTAAACTCGGTCAGAAATGCCCCAGACATCACTAAGTCCGACCATATCAGTCTCAAAAACATTTCCCAGCTTGTTCCACTGCACATCGGTGAACTTTTTCTGGACTCGGCGGTACAATGCCCGCGCACAGACAGTTTGCACGCTTATATTGTTCACATTCTTGTACTCCTTTCGATTCTCGTAGAGGCGTCTTGTATGCTCGTAGTCTCTTCCCAAATCCTTTTCCGTGGTTATGAACATGTGATACACGCGCTTCCGACTGGCCGGTTTCTCCAGGCAAAGGAAACAAAGGTACTGTATGTCGTCGGCGGGATTCACCTTCGGAGCATTTACGGGCGGAACATTGCTCTTCAGTAGGATCCTGCTTAGAATCACTGGAAATGTGGTCGGGTTGACTTTGGGAGCCTCTGGAATCGTCGGAGCTGGCTTTTTTTTTCCCCTTATGCGGGGAGTATTTAGGTTTGGCTTCACCCTTCCGGATATATTAAGCACAGGTACTTCTGCTGATGACTCAGTTTTGGGACTGCTCGCAGACAAAGGTGTATTATTATTTTCTTGAGCTTCAGCTTCCATAATTTTAACTTTGTTGTATTTTTTAACGACTGTCTTGTCAATGTCTTCGCAAATACTGAATTATGTTGACCGAAAACCACCGCTTAAATGGATGGATTGTTTTGTAGCCAATCGAAATAGCTAAATATGTATTATTTCACAACCAAAAAGTTCACAGGAAAAGCACAGAATTAGTGGTGGTGTTTGTTTATATCTCCCAGAGAATGGCAACCATATGGTTGCTGATTAGAGTGAACTTTAACTTTTAAATTTCATTTATTTATAACAAAATATCATTTTATTTAATTTAAAGAATTTGAGTTTATTTTAACAATATATATCATTGGTACAAGTTTAATTTCATTTATTTGTAAGCTTTTAAATCAATTTAAACAACTTTTATCATTGGTAATCACTGTAATTTAAAATAAAGTTGTTTACAATCTGCCTATCAATTGTGTTTCATAAGAGATCCGTTCTATGTATATTATTAGGGAACTCTTCTTCAGCTTGCTCAGAAAGAATTAATGATAAAAAATCGAAGACTATCTGGTCAGCTATTCGTGGCGACCAGGAACTTTGCAAAATTAATAAGCTTTTCCCTTTCCTCGTTTTCAAACTGATACAATTTCTGCGACATGTTCCAGACATCTCTTTCCCCGATCTTTTCAGTCTCAAAAATATTTCGCTGTTTGTTCCACTGCACATCGGTTAGTTTATTTTGGACTCTGTGATACAGTGATCGCGCACAAAGGGCGTCCAAATGAATCTGCTCTCCAATCTTGATGTCTTTTCTGTTCTCGTAAATTTTTCGCACATTTTGCGAGTCGTTTTCCAACTCATTTTGATTGGATATAAACAAGTGATATGCTCGTTTTCTGCAAGCTGGCTTTTCAAGAGGCAATACGCAAAGAAACTGCCTAAAGTCCGATGGATTTACTTTCGGCACAGCTGCAGGTGGATCATTGGTTTTTAACAGGACCCTGCCCATGATGTATGGAAATGTCGTCGGATTAATTTTTGGCTGTTCAGGAACTACGGAAATTGTAGAAGGGACAGCAGCCGGTTGCTTTTTACCCCTACTACGAGGAGGATTGCGCTTTGGTTCCACCTTTCCCGAAATATTAAGCACTGGTGCTTCGGATGGTTTTGATATATTATATTGTTGATCTTCCTTTTCCATTGCTTGAAATCTTTGCTATATTAAGTTTGTACCTTCTTTTTAAAGTTCTACGAGAATACTGAATTATGAGTGAACCTAACATTTATTTTATTGATCGATAGAAATAATTTCACATTCAACTAAAATCAAAAGCTCAATATTAGTCATCGCTTATTGTTGACATCATGTGTGTGAATGGTTACTTACAATAACATCTGTTTACAGATTAGGGTGAACTTTATATGTAGACCATTCGACGATTAAAAATCTGTTACTTTTTTTTGAAATGTTTATTTAATATATAATTTCACAATTAATACAAATAGTTTAACTCTTTCTAACACTCAGAAACTTGATGTAATTGAAGAGTCTTTCATCATCCTCGGAGCGAATCTCATTCAACCTTCTTGAAAGTGCCCAGATATCTGTATCCGAAGTCATCTCGGTTTCGAAAACATTGCCCTGCTTGTTCCAAGTAGCATCTGAGAACATTTTCTGAACCCTACGATATAAGGTTCTCGCACAGAGCGAGTTTTCGGTTAACTGATTTACGATTTTTATGTCCTTTCTATTTTCGTATATTTTTCGTACCCTATCGTAGTTATTTTGTCAATCCTTTTCAGTCGACAGGAACATATGATAAACTCTTTTCCGAGCGGAGGGTTTTTCAAGATACAGAAAACTTAGAAGTTGTGTGTAAATCCAAATATTTTCCTTTGGGGGAGCAGGAGGTACATTGCTTTTCAACATTGTTCTACTTAGAATAAAGGAAAAGTAGTCGGGCTAATTTTATCCTAATTCGTGGAGGTCCTCGACTTGGTTTGGCTCTTTCAATGTTTAAAGTGAGCAATTCAGATGAGTCCGTTTTAGTAATTCTAGACGAATCTCTTTTATTTGCCATTATTAGACACTGTATCTTTAAACACCTGCTAAGCAACTAAACTATGAAACCTTTTACATATCACATAAATAGAATTAATCGATTTCACAATTGAAAGTTTACAATAAAAAGCTCAAGAGTAGCAATGAACCTTTTAGTTTACAAATATATTAAATTGGTAAATAAATAAATTAAGAGGCACTAATATCATAACACAATATTTTTAAAAATTAATATTAAAAGTTTAAGTCTAAATTGTTGAATACAATAAAAATAATTTGTATAACAACTATATACTTTTATTTTATAAAATCTAGGAAAATATCACTTTGTACAGGCACTTTTATTTAGATATCGCAAGTATTGATAGATTTCCATTTCTTCCTCTCGTAAGGCATCCGAAACAATTTGCTGAATGTATATCATTGAGTTCTTTCGATACTGAATTACGTTTTCGTTAACCCAGTGTTCTTTACCGATTCGATTTTTTACACGTAAAAGCATGCCTTTGGGATCAAATAAAACCGCACTTATTATTGTTCCATTTTTGAAATTATCAGGGCCGAACTCGTAATATTGTTTACCATTTTTCATTATCTCAGTGGCTGCAAATCTGTCGATTGATGTTTCATCAAGTTTTGGTGGCTTATCGCCTTCAAGAAGTAACTTCTGCATACGTTTCTCAAAGGCAATATCAAAATTCGCTTTAGAGTTCTTTGTTGAGTGTAATTTGTCTAGTGATTCGCTACTTTCATTTCCAATTGTTAAAACATTCGAATTTGACATCTTGTTTGGTTCTGAAAAAATAGCTTAATAAAGAAGGAAGTTTTAGAATAGCACTCGTTCAGCTTACCAGATTGAGTCTCTACGTAAGATGTCTAATTTTTAAATGACCACAGTTCTTTTATTTGTTTACTAAAGAAAGAAAGTTTACATTAAAAGCTTAAAGTTAGTGATGGCATTTAAGTTGTTTATAAACCATGGTGATTGGCCAATAACATATGATTTTAAGCTTATTTGCGTTTAGTATTTTCATTCAGATAACACAAATAATGATAAATAGCTGAACTTTCTTCATCTAAGGCATTGGAAACCGTTTGGATTATAAAATTTCTTGAGTCTTTTGGATACTTGACAACGTTTTCAGTTATCCAAAAACCTTTACTTATTCGATTCTTTACACGTTTAAGAACACCCTTGGGTTCAAATGTGGGACCATTGATCATCCAACCATTTATCTTATCACCCGGACCAAATTCGTAATATTGTTGTCCGTTTTTCTTAGTTTCTTTCGCAGAAAACGTTTCGACTGATTTGTCTTCATAAACGGTTGAAAATGGTTTCCTATCATCTAGTAAAATTTTTTGCAAATGCTTCTCTAATTCTGAATCAAGAAACTCTTTTCGGATCCTTGGGGTCCCTGTTTTAGTTCTATCTGAATGTTCAATGTCGTCGGTTCCAATAGTCAAAACATTTGATTTTTCCGCCATATTTGGTTCTGAAAGAAATTTTGGTTGGTGAAGAGTATTCCGATTTTGTGATCCAACTTACCTGGTTGAATTTCAGCACTAACCATACAACATGGTTACCATACAGTATGGTTAGTGATTTCAGTAACGTATGATTTCGTTATGGGTTTTTATTTAATTTTATGTCAACGGAAAGCTCACAATAAAAGCACATCATTAGTGATGGTTATTTTTTGTTTAAAAATACTTGTAAAAGTTTAATAACATGTGTTTGAAACAGAGTGGACTTAAACATTTTATTTTTTTTATTAATTAACAAATTACTTATTACTAAAATTGTCATTAAGATAGCACAGATATTGATAGATTTCAATTTGTTCCTCGTGTAATGCATTTCCTACTGTTGCTTGTATAAAGTCTCTGGAGTCCTTGGTATACTTAGCCACGTTATCTTTAATCCAATGTTCCTTGCTTATTCGATCCTTAACGCGTCGTAGTACACCCTTGGGTTCAAATGTGGGTCCATTTGTTAACCAGCCATATATTTTGAACTTCGGTCCAAACTCGTAATAATAGGATCCGTTTTTCTTTATTTCATTTGATGCAAATCTTTCGACAGCTTTATCGTCAGGTAAACTTTTCAGTGGTTTTCCGCCGTTCAGGAGAATTTTCTGTAAGTGCTGTTCGAAATCTGATTCAAAATAAGCCCTTCGGTTGCTTGAGATCGAGACCCTGTTTAACATGTCGCTGGTCTCGTCTGTTCCTATAGCCAAAACATTCGAGTTCGTCGACATGTTGGGTTCTGAAAAGTACTATAATTAAACAGTTTACAATAAATCAAAAATAATCTTACCTGGAAGAACGTAACTGAAGAATGTTTTTATTTCTAGCTTATTTCTTTATGTTTAATGGCAACTGTCAGAGTCTATTTTATTTGTTTACCAAAACAATAATTTCAACGGAAAGCTCACCATAAAAGCACAATATTAGTGATGGAAATTTTTTGTTTATATCCAGATGTGAATGGTTAAAAACATATGTTTTTAAAATAGGGTGAACTTAATAACAGTTGTTTTTTTATTAATTAACAAATTACTTATTACTGAAATTACCATTAAGATAGCATAGATATTGATAGATTTCAATTTGTTCCTCGTGTAATGCATTTCCTACTGTTGCTTGTATAAAGTCTCTGGAGTCCTTGGTATACTTAGCAACGTTATCTTTAATCCAATGGTCCTTGCTTATTCGATCCTTAACACGTCGTAGTACACCCTTGGGTTCAAATGTAGGTCCATCTATTATCCAGCTATTTATTTTGAGCTCCGGTCCAAACTCGTAATAATGGGATCCGTTTTTCTTAATTTCATTTGAAGCAAATCTTTCGACAGCTTTATCGTCAGGTAAACTTTTCAGTGGTTTTCCGCCGTTCAGGAGAATTTTCTGTAAGTGCTGTTCGAAATCTGATTCAAAATAAGCCCTTCGGTTGCTTGAGATCGAGACCCTGTTTAACATGTCGCTGGTCTCCTCTGTTCCTATAGCCAAAACATTCGAGTTCGTCGACATGTTGGGTTCTGAAAAGTACTATAATTAAACAGTTTACAATAAATCAAAAATAATCTTACCTGGAAGAACGTAACTGAAGAATGTTTTTATTTCTAGCTTATTTCTTTATGTTTAATGGCAACTGTCAGAGTCTATTTTATTTGTTTACCAAAACAATAATTTCAACTGAAAGCTCACCCTAAAAGCACAATATTAGTGATGGAATTTTTTTTGCTATATCCAGTTGTGAATGGTTAAAAACATATGTTTTTAAAATAGGGTGAACTTTATAACAGTTGTTTTTTTATTAATTTACAAATTACTTATTACTGAAATTGCCATTAAGATGGCACAGATATTGATAGATTTCAATTTGTTCGTCGTGTAAGTCATTTCTTACTGTTGGTTGTATAAAGTCTCTACAGTCATTGATATACTTAACTACGATATCTTTAATCCAATGGTCATAGTACACCCTTGGTTTTAAATGTAGCTCCATCTATTATCCAGCCATTTATTTTGAGCTCCGGTCCAAACTCGTAATAATGGGATCCGTTTTTCTTAATTTCATTTGCTGAACATATTTCGACAGCTTTTTCGTCAAGTAAACTTTTCAATGGTTTACCACCGTTCAGTAGAATTTTCTATAAGTGTTGTTCGAAATCTAATTGAAAATTAGCCTTTCGGTTCCTTGATATCGAGGGTCTGATTAACATGTCGCTGGTCTCCTCTGTTCCTATAGCCAAAACATTCATTATCTAAAAAATAAATTGATTGAAACCGATTACAATTTAAAAAAAATGCATCTTACTTGGCAGAACGTAAATAAAGACTGATTGTATATATTTATCAAAACAATAATTTGAAAGAAAACATCACTCTAAATACAATATTACTGATGGGAGTTTTTTGTTTATATCCAGTTGTGAATGGTTAAAAATTATGTTTTCAAAATGAGGTGGAGTGGAAAACAGTTGTTTTGTATTTTCCAAATCCGTGAACAATAGCAGATTGTTTTTCAAGGTTTTACACTGAACAACAATTATTTTCAAGTTTTATTTTTGTGGAATCCCTACAATCTTTTGACACGTTTCTATCAACCCCAGATATATTTTCTTGTTTGACTTCTAACACGTCCAAGATTTCAAAAATATTTAAATTATTATAACAGTTTTTGAGAATGTAAACAAAACATATTTAATTACTGGTTCATAAGAATCTAAAATTTTATGGTTCAATGTATTTCACCTATGTATCAAGTGTAAACTTTGTAACAGATATTCTTATATCCATATTACTTCAAATTGTCTGAAAACTAGGATTCATTCGCTATACGAATTCATTTATCATCCCTCAAAATTTTCGAAAATCGCCTGTCGGCAGTTTTCCTAGTATTATTTAATTACGACCTCTCCAGCTTTTACGTCTGATCCAAAGATTATTCGGTTCCCCTCAAAATGATAAAATATTTGATTCTGACTATATGTTCTGTTGAACGTTTACTTGTATTGGATTTATTGGTGTGTATGTGGTAAAATGTATTCAAGTACAATAAAAGCTTTTATATTAGACACGGAAAATTAAACACTTACAGGTGGTCGCCATTTAGAAGGGGATTTTCAAATTCATGAAATAAATAAAAATACAAAAATTGATCCCAGTCTATTAGCAAATACCCTAAAAAGGAAACATTTATCGTGGGAAAACAAGTGTTCTCAGAAATAAAATATTTTTATTAATTATCTTATCTTATCTCACTAACTTATAATACTGTTGAATACTTTTCTCGGGGCATAAAAAAATTCAGTTGAACTTCCTTAAATTGAGATTGAATTAGTTTTATTAGCAATAAACAATTGGGATAATGGCAACATTTAAAGAAGTAAAAATGTTACTAAATAAGGCAATATCAGATTTGTATAATATTTATCTAATTTATTATTTTACAACAAAAATATATAATCTAAAAATAAAGTATAAAAAAAAATTTCGACTGACTAAATATTTACTTATATTGTAACAGGTCTGCAACCTCTACTAGGTTCAAAGACTATTTAAGATCTTGCCAGTCCGAAAATATATAAGTTTATCTTTACCATAAGCCCCCTTTAACCGTTCACACCTTATCAAGTGTCTGTCAAAACACGCATTATTTCGTTTCAAAACTGGAAACAAACAAACGCCCCTTTCCCTCTGTGATCTAAATAACAGATAAAACGACTTGGCATCGGTGACTTTTTCATAGTACCGGTATTAGAAGCGTGCTAGATAGTAGCTCGCTACAGGTGCCAACGGTGATGATGATGATGGGTTGAGGGGGTTTTTCTTCACTCGCACAATTTCTCCATTTCGACTACTCGTTATGTGTGCTGTAACTACGCCGAGGTGTATTTGGTACTATACAAGATTTAGCTGATATAACACCAAGCGATTTGTACCTTATAAGGCATATAACTTTGTTTTCATTTCGACTTTGGTAAATGTCAAGTACGATTGAGATAACTGCAGAAAAGTCCCCGTTTACTGCCCTAAAATTGCGATCCAGCAAATAAATCATTTTATTATATTCCGAAAGAGATAATTGATTTGTCAATAAAAATGTACCCTGAAAATAAAACACAAAAATACAGTTTACGCAATTCACCTTAGTGCACCCCTTTCATTTGTTGCTATAGTATATATCAGCGGCTATACATTTATCCCCGGTGCTTTCCCCGCTAGAACAAACATTGACCCAACTGTTTACATTAAAGCGTGTTTATCCAAATGGCGATCTCGATACATATGCTTTGTGTTTCCCGGTTCTGCTCGCCACCGAGCTCACCAACCGACTGAAATCGAAACCCAAGCTGAACTTGAATCGAACGCAGAAAATGCCAAGATCGAGCGAATGACGACTGGAATTCGGAAGCTTTTGAGACGTATGTATGTACATACATACATATGTGTAGTTAATCAATTGCTAATAAAATCTGATGTGAAAAGTACGGGTGTGAGTTTTTGTTTGTAAACAAACAGGCTCCGAACTCGACTAGGAAACGACTAGCTTGCAATATCCCACTTGGCAACCGGGTAAATATTATTTAAATATGTATATGATAGTTTTCTAGAGCGGAAAACTTTATCGTCTTATCTACGGGTGGTGTACAAACGGAGGGTTATTACCCCTTTGTGTTCAGGTGGTTCTAATTATGTGCCGTTTTGGCACCACATTTACGACCCCATACCGAAATCAACAAGTCAATATCAAGGGACTTAACAATGATAAGGGAGTTGGCAAAAATCCCCATCAAAATTTTGCTATACTTCATGAACTGATAACTGTCTACACAAGAAAAAGTTACATTTTCTGGACGATATTATTAGAATAATGAAATATCTGAAAATATAGTATTTTTCAAGTATTTATTGTAATACTTAATTTTTGACTTTAATAAAAGTATTTTTTAACTTTTATTTTTAAATTTTTAAAAGGTTATTCTCTTAACCAATATTTTATTTAACTGTATTTTTAATTTTGTGTGGTTTTTTGCGATAACATTTTGGTAAAAATATACGATCTAAATAAAAATGATTATTACATTTATTTAAAAAAAAAATATTACTAAATATTTAAAACTATTTAAATATATATATTTTAAATCGAATTTGAATTAATTTCACGTTTAATATTTTCCAAAGTATAAATCGGGGCTATTGGAAAAGAAAGAACCACGCACCTTAATCATTTGTATTTCACTGTAGAAAATGGGCGTTCTGTCTGGTAAGCCGTACGTAGTAAAAGGACCCATGAATAAGTCTTTTTAACTGAAAGAGATAGCCGGCCCAAAGCAAGGTTCGTATTAATCATGCCGAATAAATTTTAAGACCTTATCAAAGGTCTTCCCAGCTGGCCGAGTGACGAAAAAATTCGAGTCTCTCATGCCTACGAGGTGATTTTAGTGCCGGCCCTCGGGCGAAATAAAAAAGCCCCGCCGCTAGACTCTCCGGCTGGTATAAAAGCGGCTCCCGAGCGGAATTATCGTTCAATAGCCAAAGTGCCAGCGTTGAGCACACACAGCGAAAGTAAACCCGAAATCGTTTACTCAACACATAACAAAAGAAAAGAGCAATATCAGAGGGAATTCCCCTTACGGAAACAGACGATCCCCCAGCATTAGCAACCACACAATTGGATATTTTTGACCTTAGACCGCAGCTGTGACATCCGAAATATTGCTCATCGTTCGCAGGGTTCCCCCGGAGACAGAGAAAAGAGAGATAGCCACTGATAGACTTGGAGAATGAGCTAACTGACCACTGACCGAACTCGGTGATTTTTGTTAGTGATTAGCATTGGAAAGAAACGAAATCTGAGGTAATTCACACAAAAATGGGCGTTCGTGTGATAGAGACCGATTCGGCGAGCGATTCGTACGACGATGACGAGTGCTCTACATGCCAGAAAGAGCAGGGTAAATCCCCCAATAAGACCAAGAGGAGTACCACGCCGCCGGAAACGACCATTTATGCCAGCAAGGATCTGGTGGGTAACTGCAAGGAATACCGCATCGAGAACAACTCGCGGGATCTGAGGATCATCGGCAATGGCAACCGGATACGGATTGTGAATAACTCCGGCAGCCTGCACATAATTGGCAATGCCACCAGACTGAAGATCCAGAGCAACAGCGGATCACTCAAGTATACGGGCAATGATGGTAGGATCTACTTGGGCAGCAATTCCACACAGCAGGTGGTGGACTACACGGGCTGCAATGGACTGCTCAAGGTGGTCAAGTCCCTGGATCTCAGCGGTGGGGCCAAGAAAAAGCCCAGCACTCGATCCAAAAACCCCAAGCCAACGGATTCCAATCCGGGTGGCGTTGAGATCGACAGCAATTTCACAATCCAACACGGAGCTGGGAATATTGTGATCAAGAATGCCATAAACGTGAGCATTTGAAGGAGGAGGCTCTCTCTAGTCATCTTAGGCCAAAGATTAATGTACTGCAACTCTTGCCGCCGAACTCAACGGTTCCTAATGACTGCTCAAAGTCACTTAGTCATATCTGTGACTTCCGACTGCTACAAATATTTACATCATAACCATTCAGCATTGTAAAGTATTAAACGCCACGTCGTTAGTCTAGAATATCCATTTATAATCACAGAGTCACACACTGATTAGAGACTTTATATGTATGTTTAGCCGTAAAACGACGCACAGTGAACAAAGCTTAATATTCATTCTGAGAATGAATAATCTGATTAAAAGAGGAAACACAAATATATATTTAAAATAATTATGAACTTTACGAACTTGCGGTGTATTTCTTTTTAATTGTTGCTTTTACAAAATCCCCTCCTCTGAGAGTACTTCACATTTTCATTGGAGCTTGGTGAACTACCCAGATAATGAGTGAATTCCGAAAATGTTTTCTTGAGCAAAAGCCGTGCGAGTACTCCACTTTCTGGGGTCGGGTCGTGCCATTCACTACTTCCAAGAATGGGCTCTTAATCATCGCGATGCTGATGCACTGGAAACTTGAGCACTGACCTATTTTAATTCTCACCGGAAAAAACAGACGACACATACATATGGCACTATCGTTGTAGGTACTGATTAATTAAATACATTTCGCTTTTCTATAGGTGCCCTTGGTTACGGACTTTCGAGTGCCGAATATCAATTCTCGGGGATTTTTTTTTCCGAGTTGACAGTGGCATACAAAGCAACAATTCATTGCCGAAATACGTAGGCCACCTTTGCACTCGCACTCACCGGTTATTGGAAAAAAGTTAAGAATGCCGAGAGATGCGAAGTTTGGGTGCAATAAACTTTTTGTTTCTCTGGGTAAGTTAAACTTGTTTTTTAGATATATCTTCTTAATTAAAAACAAAAATACTACATTTTAATCATTTCTATCAACAGAAATTAGGTAAGCATTAATTGATGTACTTCACTTTAAAAATATAAGTAAAATTAAAGAATTTTAAAAAATAAATAAATTAAAAATATTACTTTCCTAAAATTTTGGTATATTTCTTTATTGAAGAGTGAAAGTGGAACCACCTAAGTAGGTATGTAAACACATCAATTGGCTTTATGAACTCTTTTGGAGAAGTTTTGAAATCAAGAATAAAACAAAAAGGAATGCTATTGTCGATTCCCATTACTCAGCTAAACAATTTTAAGATATATATTTCCCCAGCTGATGTTGCATTTCTTTCGGCGAGGCAAGCAATTTGGTCTTAGGTGGCGGCATCTGCTGAACTTGATGCACCAATACAACAAGCTGGGCTTATCCTGCCACAAATATATTATCTATTTTTACATTTTACGTGTTTTTATATATCCGCAATCTATCAGAAGCCAAAATAAACGGTATTAAGTGAAACGAACACATTTCATTGCCGAATATCTTAAATACTTCAGAACGGAACTGTAATATTATAATAGATCAAAGGGGAAATGTCGTTATTGTTGGATCAAAACGGGGTTTGATCAAAACCCGAAACTCGAGTCAATACTTAAAACTTTTGGCAATAAAAATAAAATGTTGAGTTTTTTATTGTAATTTGAGAAAATGAAGAAAGACCTGATTTGTGTAGATGAGAACTATCGTTCCCCGGTAGATTTTTGAAAAATTTATTTTGGCATATTTTCTTATTGTTTTAAGCGGTCAAATCATGGTTTAATAGAGGGTAAATCATGATTTATTATAAAAATTTACAAAACTAAAAATTTTTAGCAAGGGATGCGATCCGATTGCAATGGTATGACACTCCAACTATTGACAATTATTTCCCAGGGTTTAAAAAAGTAGAAACTGGAGTACATTTCTAAGACTTTTGACATTAAAAGCAAGGAGCAACGCTATATTCGAATGCTTCGACTATAAATTTTTATGTAAATTTTGAAAGAAACTGCGGACAGGCGGACAGAAGGACGGAAATGGCTAGATCCATTCGGATATTAATCCTGATAAAGAATATACATATGTTCTTTTAAAAGTCGGAAAAGCTTTCTTCTACTAAAAAACTAGGTAGTCTAACTATCAATTTAGAAAAGCTTTGAATTGTCGATTGAGTAAGCCGATTAGAACACTTTAATTTTTGAATCAATTTTGCTTTCCCGCCAATTGGCCCGAAAATACCACTAACTCGAGGAGTATCGATAGTTCCATTCGATCTATCGGAAGGTGCAACGCGGTTTCTACGCATGGTTTGGTCACACTTTCCTCAGCGCTCTTCTTCGGCGAACTATTATAAACACAAACATTTTGCGACATCTGAAGCAGAAGATAATGTTTGGCGCTACACAATCGACAAACCGGATGAACGACTTTGAGGTGGCCTCCCCGCCGGATGACTCTGTTTCGGCGCTCGAGTTCAGCCCGAGCACGGTGCAGAAGAACTTCCTGGTGGCCGGAAGTTGGGATAGCAGCGTCCGCTGCTGGGAAGTGGAGCAGAATGGGGCTACCGTGCCCAAGTCGATCAAGACCATGGGCGGACCGGTGCTGGACGTTTGTTGGTCGGACGACGGCAGCAAGGTGTTCGTGGCCTCCTGCGACAAGCAGGTGAAGCTCTGGGATCTGGCCTCGGACCAGGTGATGCAGGTTGCGGCCCACGATGGTCCTGTGAAGACGTGCCACATGGTTAAGGGTCCCACATACACCTGCTTGATGACCGGCTCCTGGGACAAGACCCTAAAGGTAAAACAAGTCATATACTTGGGATAAACATATTTATAATAGCCCATTTTCGTTTAGTTTTGGGACACTCGTTCGCCCAATCCCATGATGGCCATCAATTTGCCCGAGCGGTGCTACTGCGCCGATGTGGACTACCCCATGGCCGTGGTGGGCACTGCCAACCGAGGGCTCATCATATACTCGCTGCAGAACAGTCCCACGGAGTACAAGCGTCAGGAGAGCCCCCTGAAATACCAGCACCGTGCCATCTCCATCTTTAAGGACAAAAAGAAGGAACCCACCGGCTACGCCCTGGGCAGCATTGAGGGCCGCGTGGCCATACAGTACGTCAATCCGGCGAACCCCAAAGATAACTTCACCTTCAAGTGCCACCGCTCCACAAGCACCTCGGGCTTCCAGGACATTTATGCCGTGAACGATATTGCATTCCATCCGGTGCACGGCACCCTGGTAACCGTCGGTTCCGATGGCACCTTCAGTTTCTGGGACAAGGACGCCCGAACCAAGCTCAAGTCCAGTGAGGCTATGGATCAGTCCATTACCAAGTGCGGATTCAATGCCAACGGTCAGATATTCGCCTACGCCGTTGGCTACGACTGGTCCAAGGGACACGAGTACTTCAACCCGGCCAAGAAGCCACAGATCTTCCTGCGCTCGTGCTACGACGAGCTAAAGCCGCGCATCAACTGATCGGAGGATTACTTTAGTTTTAGTGAAAACCCTTACACGTATATGTATTGTGAATAAACGGATTCGGAGCGAGAGTACAATGTGTTTATTCAATTTAGCTAATGGTGACCGGCTTTATCGTCGTGTTCCTCGTGGCCGTGACCATGTCCATGGCCACCCTGACCCTTGCCAATGCCCAAAGCGTACTCCACGGCGACGGTGGCCAGGAAGGCGCAGAATCCCACGCCGAATCCGCGGAAGAGGAAGGTGTTCAAGCGGGATCTGTGCGTGCCGAAGCCCTTGGGTTCGTAGCGCCAGGCCTCGTTCCTGGAGAAACCCCATCAACGATATTAGAAGAAGACCAGTTAAATCCACATCTGAAAGCTCACCTCAGCCATGGATCCTTCAATCCCTGCCGGGCCAGCGCCTCCTTCACCTCCAACAGCTGAGGCACATTCTCCACCTTGTAGGTCGATGCGTGGGGCACCGTGTAGGGTTCTCCGTGATGTCCGCCCATTGCTGCACTGGAAATCAAGACAAATTAGTATCCTCCAGGCGCAAGTTTAACCTAGCCCTGAATAATTACATAAGAATGTTTATGTTTGACAAGCAGTAAGGCTTGCTGGATTGAAAAAAACTTATGGGCTGTAGACACAACCAATTTAAATAATGCTACAACACCTTTGTCGCACGTAAATATCCCTATTTAAACCAAAATCACCAGGAAAATAATATTATAAAAATACGCACAGTTGCCTTAGAGATGAACAGTAGACGATAAGCCTAACCAGCTGATTTATCGATAGATCGCAGGAAGGGACTAAAAAATACCAAAACTGCGTGCCACTTTTGGCGCCAATGGGACCTTTTAAAAAATAAACCTTTTTAATAATTTCCATATTTATTTATTCATTAAAGTTATTTTTGCAATTTGTAGAACAGTTGTAATTTTTAAACGTGCTTAAGTGAAAATATACATAAATTTTTTCCATTTAATTCTCTAGTTACACATTAAGTAATAGTAATATTTGTAGGATCTATATATTAATAGCGTTTATCTTTTTAATCGTTAACTTAAAAATGTGTTTTTGCATGTATTTTATATAGTATATATAGTAAACTCTGGCTCTTCGAAACTTTGTCACTACAATTTGAAAAGGAAACGGGCTAAGACTTTAAGCATAGATACATACAACGAAATACTGATCATTACGCTCTGTCGCTTTGTCATTTTGCATTGTATTGTAATGGCTAGGTATAAAAACGCACGATCCGAGTGTCCTCGCATTAACGTACAATACATATATAGGTGTGCTACACGAGAACTCTCACAAAAGGTTAAATTATATGCACTGTTGCCGAACAACTTATTTCTGATCTGGATGTGAAATGCAGATTGCACAATCAATCTAAAACACTATTTACTTTCTTCTACTTTTGGAAGCGACTCTTTTTCACAAATCAATTTCAAATTCACTCCTCATTTTCCACAAATGCTGCAATTAATAGGGGGAACTCGCTCCGCCCTGCACTTAATATTACGTGTCGGTTAAAAGTTAAAAGTTAGGGGCTATATCCGGTTGTTAAATAGGTTTGCTTGAATCACATTTCGAATTTCTAAAGATTAGTTGATTTTGTTTCATAATTTAACGCATGTTGCTACAACAATTTAGGTATTTTGAAATCAAATTGTACTTTTAACGTGTGTTCCCCTCCCAGTTCCCCCATTTTCATTTTTTCCTTCCGTTCTTGCCGTCAGTGACCCCTTACATGCGCTCCTCGGCCAGAATCTCGTTGAGCAGGCGGTTGAGGCTGTCCAGGCCGGTGAGGAATCCCCCATCAGGTCCATGGTGCACCGGAGCAGCCGCCGGAGTGGGCAGCATGCTGCCATTCCGCGGCACAAATGCCGTGTGGGCAAAGTCAATGAGGCGCACGTCCACGAAACACTGGTTGTCATCTGTAGGCGGTGCCGACATGTCCAGCGACTTGGAGCTGTGCTGCAGCAGGGCCGTGTTGCGATGCTGCTCGTTGTTGTTATCCAGTGAGTCCAGGAGCAGGCCCGCCAGCAAGGAGTGCGGGTTGGAGATGCTCTCGCAACCATGCAATTGCGGTGCGGTCTTCGCTGGCGAGGATACGGCCGAAACGGGCGTCGATGTGATCGTCGACTTCTTGGCCTCTCGCGAGTCACATTCACCGAGGGCCGCCGACTGCTGGTCGTCATCGTTGCAGCGCAGCCGCTTCACCGCACCCTTGACCGATTTCAGAGACGATGCGCTGGAAGAGGCGGGCGAAATCAGGGAGCGCACAGTGGTGCCGCTGTTGGAGACGCTCGAGTTGCCGGCAGTAAGGGGCGGGGAGGAAGCGGATTCGGCTGCCGCGGCGGCATCAAAAGATTGCTGTGACTTGTAGCGCTTGAACATGGCCTCTGTGGGTCCAATTATGCTGCTCTCGTAATCGGAACTGGCGTCGTCACTGCTGTTGTTGCCTGAAAGTAATGGAAAAGTTTTATCAATCTGTACATATTAAATAAATATACGGTTTCTTACATGTCTGCCGCCCGCTGGCCACAGCCTTGATCTGCTCCGACAATCCGGAAAAGTCGTCACTGCTGTTGCTGCTATAGTTCATCCACGAGTCACCGGAATGTGGCGATGAGGTCGTCACGCTGGGCAGCGCTGGCTCTGGGTCCAGGAATACTGTCTCTTCCGAGATTGGAATGAATGCGCCCTGGCCCTTTCCGGCCAGTCCGGCTGCAGCGGCAGCCGCTGCCGCCTTGGCGGCCATGACACCACAACTACGGGGCGGTGGCATGGCAGCCGGATGATCTTCCTCCTCCTCCTCGTCGGTGGTGGTGTTGTTGGCCGCCGTCTGCTTGACACCCCGCGCCGCTGCCTCTGCGAATCCACGCTTGTGCAGGTGACGTCTGGTTGCCAGATTGAGCAATGAGCTGGAGTCGTTGGAGGCATCTGCATCGTAGTTGCAGGCATCACCTCCTGTGCTGCTGTTGGTGGCCGAAGCGTTGCCACTGTCGGCTGCCACCAGATGCAGATCCTCGTCGGTGTCGTGCGCCTCCAGCTCATCGCCAGCCTCGTGTCCCGCCTCGTCTTCATCCTCTAGATCGTCTTCATCTATGCTGTTCTCCGGATGATAGTCGAAAACGGTGCCGGGCACGGTGGCCGACCTGGGTGCTTCCGGCCACTCATCCACACCCATCGAGGGGGGATGAGCCATGGGGTTTTCCTCGAAACCCTCATAAACAATAAGCAATGAGCTGTAAATAAGGAATAACTAATTAGAACCGTATCTAAATGGAAGCATTGCCGTAACAAAAGTAATAGCAATTTACATTTGCTTTGCTATTACTTTAGCTGAAGATCAAACGCTGACTCACCAGGAGTAGAACCTATAGCTTGACTGCTTCTCAATCACCCTGCGCAACTGCAGCAGGCGCTGCAGAATCTTGCGGATGACGCGAATGCGCAGGCGGTACCCGTTGTAGAAGAAATCGTGCAACGCCGTCTTGAATCCGCCCTCGTTCAGCTCGCGGCCCCAGTACTTGTCACGCTTGGCATACTGCTCCAGATCGGCCAGATAGGTCTGCATTCCGCATAGCCGAACACCGAGGGATCCCGATGTGCTGGCCGCGCATTTGGCCATCTGCTTGGAGCGCTTCTCCGCCGAGGCGTCATCGCCATGCTGACGAGTACCCATCTTCAGGTCCAGGATGCAGGGATTCCGGAACTGCGAGGTGATGTTCTCGAGCATAAGGAAGTCTGCAAGGAAAACATGCAGGTTAAGTTAACTGCGCTTAAGATTCAAATATCTAATAGAGTTTTAGGGCTGTTAAGATATGCATATTCATAATTTAAAATAAGCAATACGCTTCGAAACTTTAAATAATTTACGAGAATTCATTATATCATCTTATTTTTTTTTTAGAAAATAGTTTTTTTGTGAGCTTGGAGGCGTATTTATTTATTTAATGAAAATAAATTATATTCCTAACAATATTTTCATGAAAAAACAACGTTTAAATGAGGGGAGGAAACCACAGTCAGAGGTTGTTTTCCGGTTCGTTTAAGTGAACGACTATTCTAAATTAACTAATTTTAGCTCTTAAGATTGTGCTTACTTACATTGCTTATTGGTGTTGTCCAGTTGGGAGATGCTCTTAATCACCTCAGCTGCCTGACCATTCTTGTGCACCTTCATTCTGCAACGGAATGGAGAATTAATGACTGTTTTGTGTCTGATTGCCCAAGAAGTACCCACCTCAGCACCTCATCCCGCTTCCTCTTGGAGGCGCTCATCTTCCGGACGGGAACGGCGGCCGCCTCATCCCGAAAACTGGGCGAGTAGCGCTTGTCCAGCTTGGCTCCGCCCATGGTGGTGGCCTGCATGACGCCTGGAATGGACACAGAGACGAGCCGGGGAAAGGGATTACTAAACTGCGGCTAAACAAACTCTTCTCATCTGGTTTTGGTTTTTTGTAGTTTAGCATCGAATCGACACGGGAAATGGGTTAGGAGGATTATTAAGATGTGGCAAATGGAGGCTGAGGCAGCGGTTCCTGAGATTTGGTTAGCAGACACAGTAAATGGCTGACGACAGACAAACACGATTACTTTCATTGATGATGTGGAAATGGAACTCTGCTCAGAGGATCATTCATTTAATGCGGTGTGTTCAAATGAGCAGAGTTTTAAACAATTTCTTTAGTGCAATGAGTTCGACAAGTGCTTCATGCATTTCCAACATCAGACGGATCAGATGGCTTTCAAATGTTTATGCGGTTAAATGGAAATATTAACTAGGCCTAATCCTAAGCTAAGTTGGTGCAGAACAGTTAAAGAGAGACTTAACGAACCGACGCAGTAACAAGTGCAAAAGAAAGTGGAAATATAGGATACAAAAACTGTCAGATTTTCACTGGCTTCGATTTTCCTCAACTTAATACACTAAAGCTTAATTATCATACGTGTATTCGTATCGAATCATATTTGTATGGTATTATATTGGTAATTAACATATGTAAAATAGATAGATAGATGTGTTTTAATCATACAAACCCATTCGATTTGGCTCGCCTGCATTCTAACCGACAGAGCAGGGCGGACCCGATCGCTTAGGATCGCTAGGGATCGAGATGAGACGAGCGGAGCGGAGACGGCGACGACGACTACACAACAACACAACGTTTGAGGGGAGGAGGGCGGCACGATGTGCGTTCTGAACAAACACATAAAATAAAACTCGATTTTCTTTGTTGCATTGCGGAAAAAAAAGATTCTTTACACTTTCGGCATTACGCTTTCCCTTTTCCCGATCCCGATCCCGACAGAAGAGGACTCTTTCCGGACTCCGGACTCCGGTTCGGATCATTTCAGTGAGGTTCGGTGAGGTTTGCTTGGTTCGGCGGCAGATCTCGAGCGGGTCTGTCAGGCAGGCACCTCGAACCTTTGGATAATACGAGCATAGACGTACATGTAGTGGCGGGGACACGCCCCCCGATCCGGGCAATCATAATCTATATATATACATGCGCCGAATCGAGGGAGTGCATGGATATAAACTATTCCATTTCCATTCAAGCGATTGTACAATTTTTGCTGGCAAAAACTGTACAATCCTTATGGAGGGGTTTCATTTACGATAACATAACATTACTTTACTTTTGAGTTTTGGAGTTTGCTTGGTATTTGGTTGGTTTTTTTTTTTGATTGGTGGTTTTGGTTTGCGACTTACCCATTGTTGTCTGTTTTACTAACTAAGGGGGTTTAATCGGAAAAGGTCTCTGGTTCGGGCGGTGGCGACCCGGACTAGTGACTAGTTCCAGGCGTCGTCGATTCAGAGAATGTTCTGTGGCATGTGGCGGCTATAACGTTTTTGGTTCTTTTATTTTCGATCTTCGCTTTTTTATTACAAATCGTTAAAGCTATAGGTTAGCTACATATTATTGTATATGGTTCAGTCTTTTAACGTCAGTTTTATTTTCTTTTCTTATTTTTTCTTTTCTTTTCTTTTTTTTTTTTGCTTTCTTTTTTGTGATCGGTTTTATTTCCATTTTCAATATTCAACTTACAGACTAAGGATATCACATATTTTTAAGATATATAGTTGTAGAGAAAAAAATACTAAAAATATAAATGATATTTCGAATGCGATTTGGTTTTATCTAGGGACGATACAAGAGGAGCAAACGCAAATTGGTTGGTTGTTTGGCTTTATCATTTTTGTTTGTTGCGAGTTAGTACAAAAACAAAAGTTCGATTCAATAAAAATTGGCGATTTCGGAACTCAAGACGCATGACAAATGCTTGGCGCGATTCAGAATGTTTTATATATTTTTTTCTTTGTTCGATTGTATGGATTATAGAACGATTAGTTAATTCGAAACGAAAGAGCAAATGAAGCGCTTCGACAGAATCGATAATTGGTATTCAAACGTGTGATCAGTTTTTGATGCGGTTGGTGAAACAGTCGGTATCTTACCTTTGTACTTGGGCACAAACTTCAGTATGTCCTGCGGAATGTTCTGGTAGAAGTCCAATTCACGCAGGTTCAACGGCTTGATCACCGTCGACTGGTTGAGCAGTAACAGGCGAGTGTGTCCTCCGACCTGGAAAACCAAGGATAAAATACAGTTTAGTGAAGATCGTAGGAAGTTCTATTTAGGTAGGTATTTCTATTTCCAGTATTTCTACATAAGAATGGAGGCTATTGTTATTATTTTTATTGTGCTACTTTTAATCTGACTTCTACAACCTGAAATATATAATTTAGGACCCTATTAAAGCATTATCTTAAGCAAGTGTTTTTCAAATCTATAAAAATAAAAAAATATTTTTGTCTTCAAGTGTATGATAATGTATTTCTACACTTCCCTTTCTTTTATAGTATTTTTTCCTCTGTTTTCGACTTTTATTTTTATGTTCTCTCTTTATCAAAAACATAATCTAACTAGCTGCTGTCTGTGCTTGCTGAATGGCGCGTGGCCATAACCCTGATTGCAATATCTTATCGTACCCTACGTCACTTCATGAATTTAATCAAAAGTGCAAAAATGCCAAGCTTATCGAGCTTTCTTACCCAAAGCCTCCCGACCAAAACTCAGTAGTCAGCCATGAGAAACTGCTCATTCAGTTCCTTTACCTTCTTGACAAATTTTGAGTGTTTCGTTTTTATGGCGTCATTGACAACTTTTAAATTAAAAATGATCACGACTCTTGGGTAGAACATGAAATCGATTGAGACCCGGCTGAAGAATCGATTTGGAAAAATAATGGTGATGGATAACCCACCCAGCCCGAGCAGCAGTATCCATCGGATGGGCCGGAGTACTTCCCGCCGAAACTCAGCCACACACAGAACGCCACAGGGAGGCGACGAGGCCGACAACCAGGGTCGCCTTTTCTGGAACAGCCGGAGAAACTCGACGGTCGGAGGCAAGGATGATCGGCGCTCCAAGGTCGACTTGGGGCAGGGCGGGAAGAAGAAGCCGCCCTCGGCATCACCGAGGCAGTCGGCCTACACCCAGACGGATTTGGGCCGAAAGCGGACGACTCGCAAGTTGAATACGCGGAACACGCGGTGCAATTCGTTGCCAGCCACGGCCCTTACCAGCAGGGATACCATCCGGAATATACCCGGTAAGCGCGGCTATAGGGCCCAGATCGACCCCCGACATTCGAACTTAGCCAAAATTAACTCGGCCCCGTTGATGGTAGGGAACAGGAGGCCGGAGGAGCTGACCGCCCGGTGCAGTGCGTCGCACGAGGGCCGCAAGCTGCTGCAGGAGCGACTGATGGTGCGGGTCGACGCACTGTTCAACTTGCTCTTCTCAGCCTCGCCGTTCCTGCAGGGCTTCCACGATCGGCGCAAATCCACCGATCTGCGCATGGGCGGATGGGTGCGGAACGCCGCCGGCCAGAACGAGCGCAAGGTCTCGCTGACCATGGCCCTTCAGGCGAACGTCGGCCCCAAGTCCGTCAAGGTCACCGAGACTCAAGTCATGCGCGAGTGCAGTGAGCCCGGGCAACTGTACTCCATCGATGTGCAGAGCATCCACGCAGAGATCCCCTACGCGGACGCCTTCGTGGTCCTGATGCACTTCTGCCTCAAGGCCACGGTGGAGGAATACACGGACTTTCTCGTCTTTGGCCAGATCAAGTTCCTCAAGTCTGTGTGGGCGGTGGTCAAGGCTTTCATCGAGAAGAACACGTACGCGGGACTCGAGGAGTTCTGCCAATCCCTGTACAGCGCTCTGCTCATCGAGATTAGAAAAAAGTAGCCCAATGTACTTAAATACACTTCCTCATAACTAATTGTTTTTTATACCCTTGCAGAGGGTATTATAATTTCAGTCAAAAGTTTGCAACGCAGTGAAGGAGACATTTCCGACCCTATAAAGTATATATATTCTTGATCAGCATCACCAGGAGAGTCGATCTAGCCATGTCCGTCTGTCCGTCCGTCTGTCCGTCTGTCCGTCTGTCCGTCCGTTTCTACGCAAACTAGTCCCTCAGTTTTAAAGCTATCTGCTTGAAACTTTCCCAAAAGTTGTCTTTCTATTGCAGGTAGTATATAAGTCGGAACGAGCCGGATCGGGCGACTATATCATATAGCTGCCATATAACTGAACGATCGGAAAAGCCATAACTTTAGTGTTTTTAAAGTTAGGAAGTTGGGATTTGCTATGGGTTTTATTTTTGGCCAATCAATCCGACCTACCAAATTTCAAAAGGATCGGCCGACTATATCTTATAGCTGCTATATAACTGATTGATCGGAAATGCCATAACTCTGCTGTTTGTTAAGTTAGGAAGTTGGGACTTTTTATGAGTATTAAGAATGCATCATATGAATAATTTTGGAGAATATAATTTATAGAATATTCTGCAAGGGTATATCAACTTCGGCTCCGCCCGAAGTTAGCTTTCCTTTCTTGTTTTTTGTTGAAATTGACCAACCAGGCAAAGCTAATCCTTTCGGAGGTATACATAACTAACTGGAAGGGCTATATACCCGAGTCCCCTGCAAGAAGGATAATTGATTACAAGGATACCGATTAGCCAGCACTCAAATTGGGATTGTGGCATACTTGATAGAGGTAATAATATCAATCTTTTAGTTTTACATAATGAATCGCGAATTCCTCAGCACAAGATGATTGAACAAGGACCATTCTACGATTTTTAGTTGTAATAATTAAAAGCCCCAAATAAATTGTTAAACAAAACAAACCCGTAAGAGAGAAACACATGTCTCTTTTAAAGCTATGCTTTAGTTGTTCAATACAAGATTCAAATATGGTATTTTGAAGTGATCTAATCACTGGGTTCCCTACAGATACCGAAACTCAAATCTTATTCTAACATTGACTATAGATCTGTATGACTCACCTGGTTGGAGAGCGGGTGCAATGCCACCTCATCCTCATTGTCCAGGAGATCCTTGCCCAGCTGCGGGTTCTTGGATGACTTGCCGACAGCGGTGGCAGCAGGAGCAGCTGCTTCTGGGAGCAATAGTTGCTGCTGCTGTTGCGGTTTGGTGGGAGTGTTGCAGCCGCTGGTGGTGTTGTTGTTGCTGCTGCTGCTGGAGTTGCTGCTGCTCACCGACAGCTGCTGGAGATTGGCAGTTACGAGGCTGCTGCTGCTGACAGGACCAACATGTTGCTGCTGGGATGGCGTCGGCGAAGTGCCCTGCTGCAGGAAGCTGGAACCGCTGGCAAACTGCAACTGTGGCTGCAGCTGGCTTAGGCTACTGGAGATTTGGGCCACAAGTTGCTGCTGCTGCTGGCGTTGCTGCTGCTGCTGCTGTGGAAGCTGCTGCTGCTGTTGCAAGAGAAGATCATGTCCATGGATGCGTTGCGGCTGCTGTATATTTGGAACATGTTGCTGATATGACGACAAGTCAGAATCTCCCATGCCCCAATCCCCCAAGAAATATACCATTCCCCGCCGCACGAAACAGTGTAACGATTGCTGGCTGCTTTTCTTTTCCCTTGAGCTATTCCCGATGGGCGCGCTGCTTGGGAAATCCGTTTATCCTGCTGCTGCTTTGTTCAGTCTGCAACGAGAGGGATGGAGAGCGGGAAAATGCGTTAAATTGAATTAAAAATTGGGTTAAAATAAGCGATCGCCTTAACCTGCCACACATGATCGCTTAATGGCCTGAATCATCCCCAGATCGTTCAGTCAACCGACATGGAACCGGTTCTCATTCTCGGATTGCATCTGATCATATCGTATCGGAGCAAGTGCATTCGGAACGCAGGCCGGGGGTTCATTGTCATTTCCGCCACGGAACACTCGACACGCGACTACGGAGAATGCAAATCGTGTTCCGCCTGTGACTCTCATGACAAATCACTTTAAGTGGCGGGTGGACAACCAATTTGAATAAGCAATTTCATAATTCGTAGATGCGATCATTTCAATCTGCATATGTACATATCTCATAATAAAATCTGAATAATTAATCCGAAATCCACAGTGCCCTGGATAAAATGCTATATGCCTTTCTTTGTTTTGAATTCCATTTCACCTTTAAGATCATTAACCACTAGACAAAGCTCAGCTGATGTGCAAAGATCAATAACATTTGGTGTCCTATCAAATTTCGAGTGCGCTTTAGAAAATCATTCACCTGGTGGCTGACTGATCCTCTCGATCTGCCCATTACCATTCCCTCTCTATCTACAACCAACAATCAGCAACGCCATACACCATATAGCAATCAAATCAGCCTGTGAACCATGCGCTATATTAGAAAACATTTAATGAAGCGTGCTGTTAATTGAAAACAATTGGAAATCGGGGAGTGGGATGTGAAATTGAGAGTGGGGTGATGATGGGGAGGGGTTTCGACTGAAACTAGTCAAGCGAGTGGCACGTGAACAGAAGCGACGGGGAATCTCCGGAGCTGATAGGGCGGCCGGTATCAAAGGTTCTCAAATTTGACTGCTGGCAAATTATAATCAAAGTTGCGAGAAGTGGCACGATTTGGGAATTGCGTTGTAGACACACCTATTTCAGCCTCCATTTATCATCGACTGCCTACTCTCTAATCGCTAATTCAAACAGGGAACTGCAGACGTCATAAAGATAGCAAAATGCATATTTGCCAGCTGCTGGGTCTGTAATTATTACCTGATCGAGACCAGACGGCGGCGTTTGTTAATCTCTAAGGTAGATACAGATTGTTAGATACACAGCAACTACCAAGATATTTGTTCGGGGAACCACAAATGGCACTTAACCGCTTTGAGAAAATCAAGTGTTTCGATAATGAGGTTCGTTAACTTGGGGTGAATCACTCTGTTGTCTTGTCTACGCCGCAAAAACAATACGGAGAAGTTTATCGCCGCTTCCAAGAGCTAAGGCGGCTATTTCGACAGCGTTATTTATAGCAAAAAGGCTTTAAATAAATTAGTGTTTACCCCGACATCTGTTAATGTCCCGGGAAAATGTCAAGCGAAAGTCGCGAAAATTGATTGGAACACGGAACACAATCTACGGGGGCTCAAAGTATTTAGCTAATCGGGCAATTAATTGAAACTGATTGCTAGGAATTGAAGATCAGGCAAAGATCGCTGGATGAGTTAGCGAAAATCAACGACCTTATCAGCCAGCGGAAAAAACAGAGCAAAATACAGCAAGGAAAACTTTGGGGAAACATAAATAAAAACAAGTACGCCGTAAAACTAACTTCCTCACTCCCCGATTGCTCCACATTTGTGGGGTATATGCTTGCATATATGTACATATATAAGGTGAACTGAAACTGGGTCAACGACAGCGAATAACGCAGACAGCGAACGGAACTGGGAACTGAGAGGAATGGGTTACAGTCCCCTTCAAACAGCTGCAATTGCGCCGGAGGAATTCCGAGCTACTTTGTCCGGGGAAACTTGGTGCGTTGCCCAAAGCAAATTTAATTAGCAGGCAACAGCAAAGTCGAATCAAAATCAAAACAAATGAGGGAATAGCATTCAAATCAGCTGTCAGCTGTTCTCCCAGACAAAGGCAATCAAGCAAAGGCACATCCCCCAGATATCACAACAAAACTTAAACAGTCGTACAATAAGTCGACACAAAAGGAACATCAGTTATTACACATTTGTATGTGTGTACCAAATGCAGCACTTTTAGCTTACGAATGAAACAAAAAAGCGGCTTGCTTCTAGCACCGATCCGTTGAATTTGGCAATTCTTTGACACCAGACAAGCGATCACAACAAAACAAGTGTGAATTGCCAGCTAAACAAATATTGTTAACTCAATCTAATTTACATACTAACAAATGTGTTTTGATGTTTGAGTTCATTGGGCCCTGTTCCCAATTCAAATTTGATGAAAGTTTATTATTTATCTTAAGTAAAACGGATCTTAATATTTACGTTATTTAGCTTCAAGTTTTAAAACTTAAATTAACTGCACTGACAAAATGTTTTCATTGAGATATGTGAAAAAAATATATTTATTTTTGAATACATTTTACAAACTAATTTATTTTGAAAAAGTGTAAGTATTTTTGTATAAAATGTAAGTTTGTTTTAACTTTTTAGCAAGTGAACTTGGGGAAAACTAAAATCTGTCAACTTGGAAAAGGGCGAAAACAGGTTTTTTAAATGGTGTATTAAAGATATGTTTATATATTTTATATTGGGTTTTTATATATTTCTACAAAAAACATGTATTATTCTTTACTTAGCCTAAAAATCTTTTTGAATTGGTATGGAAACTTTTTCTTCGAGTTAAATTTAAGTAGCTCGCTAAGGAAATTTAACCCGGTAGGTAAACACAAATTGTTTGGATGCCTGCCAAGAGAGTTGAATTCACTGAATTCGCAATTTGCAAATGAAGTAGGAAGCAATGCGAAACGAGGCGGAATTGGAGCTGCTTGTTATTTTCCCCTAGCATTTTGCTGGCATTTAAATGGGAGCAGCACCACCAATACTAAACAAAAAGGAGGCCTGCCTTTGTTTGTTTCGACCCCATAGCGCCTTGTTTCCCCCTCTTTCAATCTATAGTGAACTCTGCCCACTGATAAGCATTTCAGTAATCGAGTGAAACTGAATTTGGCGAGTGCCTGGCAACAAAAACAAGGCGAAAACAGCGAAACCCCCAGTAAATAAAATGGCCATATTTGAGTTGCATTTAATTTTGGTCTGGAATCTGAGCACCTTTATATGTAAGACAGAAATCACTTGACTCTGCGCGAAAACAATAAAAGAAATAAACGCAATCTAAATCTTGCGACAAACAAATGCGATAAAAACAAAAGTTGAAGACTTGAAACTGAACAAATGAAATAAGCAACTCGCTGAGCAATTAAAACAGCAATTAGTCATGTTCCCAGGCTGGAACACAAGCGAATTCGAAGGGTAATGGAAAGTTTGCTACTTTTTCAGGCGGGGATTTTACACATTTTACACCCAGATATTCGCATAATTTTAAAGTTATTTGCTCGTCACCAAAACGGGTTTTGTTTTCTTGTTTTTTACCTGCGGTAGCAGGTTGATTATGGATTTCACGTATCAAAACAAAAAGCAGCTGTGACTTCGATATCTACGTGAATTACGTGTACGAGAAAAACAAAAACTAAAGCAAGAACAAAAAGAGAGCTGGGGATAGAAGAGAAGATCATCTCACTCACCAACACAAGCACAAAGCAGAGAACAGACGTAGATAAAGTGTATTCAAAACAAAAGATTAACCACAAAACAGATAGCCAAAAGATGTGAGGAAGAAGAAGCACAGCAGTGGCATAAAAAAGAAAGAAAGAAAAAAACTGACTCTGCGTGAACGGTGACGTCGCCGTTTCCTCTCCTTGCGAGAGAGTGAGAACGAGAGCCAAAGAGTACTTGCTCTCTCTCTTCAGCTATTTTTACAGTGCACATACACGAAAAAAATTAAATTAAATTCACACACAAACGCACAGCCGTACACCAAAATTACACACTCACACAGAGTCGAAAATCGCTAATCGCTTTCTGGCGTCGTTTCTGTGTAACAAATTTACCTTTTCAAGACACCTCTGCGTGTCCCAATGCTAGCTACTCTTTTCCAATTTGCTGGCTGTCTGCGAATCAGTTTTTCATTCAGTTAGCATATTTTCCACGACGAAAACCTCACTAGCACTGGCACACGCACACATACGACGATGTGGGTATGCTTGATATGTATACAATTTGATGCTTCTTCTCAATTAAATTTGATTTCTCACATGCGCGTTGTGGCTTATTTGCACTTTGTCACACACTTTTTCACTTTTTTATTCCAGAGCGCGCACACGTCCGATCCGAGCGAAGTTTCAAAAACAATTGAAAGAGAGAAACTTTGCGGACGTTTCAGCGACTGCGAGCGCCGTTGCTCGGCCAGAGCGAGATGACTACAGGCATCGCAGCACTTGTTCGCCCGCCCATCGGATGTCTGCCTGAGTGAGAGCGAGTTGGCTAGCTCAGACTAGGCACTCTCCAGATACTTTTCGGGCAGCAAGAGCACTGAAGAAAATTTGTGGTAAAACTGACCAGCTTAAATAGTTGCGATTATGACTTGATTGTTTTGCAAAACTACTTTAAGCCCGAATTTTATGTTATGTAATAGTCTAATGTTGCAAGGAACCTTTTCTGGATGGTGATCGATTTAGTGCGGACATTTGTATGATTTTGATTAAGATTAATTTGAAATAATATTTGCATCAAGATCAGCTATCAGTAGTTAACTTCTTAATAATCCATCATTGGATCAGTTATCAATAAAACTATTTATTTGCTTGCCTTTATTTAATATTGAGAATTGTCTTTATTGATAATAACTAAAGCTAAATTTTTTACTAAAAATAGGATACACTTTTTTTTTAACCCGTGCAAATACTTTTGCTTATTATGAGGCACAATAGGATTTTTTTATTGTAATATTATAATACATTTTTGAATAATATGAAAGGGGCGTTCCACAAGTATACTCCTTGTATTTTATACAAAGAATACTTTTTTAATTCAAATAAGAATTTTTTTTGTGTATAAGTGTTGTCTCTGCCGCGCACCCTCTTTTTTTTCTCTCGCTGACGCGCTCTTCGGCGGAAGAGAGGTCATGTGCCATTTCAGCTCTTTTTTCCTGCTGGTTCTTTTCTCAGCTCAAAAGTAATTTTTCTTATTTCCCAACTGATTTTCCTCGGATTTAAATTCAGATGACAAATTGTCACAGGACACGCGCTTCGTTCTGAACATTAACCCTGGAACAGTTAGTCCCACATTGGTATCTGTATCTGTTAGTGGGTCAACAAAGGTCTTTGGTGGATACACTCTATTAATAGAGCTCCTCGTTCTAAGCTGGAAATCCCGTCTGCAATTCTAAGAAAACAATTAAATTGCCGATGGTGGCAAAAACAATAAACAACGGAAAATCTCTTTGGTAAACTGTTTTTTCCTCTTAATCCCCAATGGCAGCCCACTGTTTGTCCCATAAAAATTCCGGTGCAAATATTTGTTGACGGAAGCTACCACATATAGTATATGGGCTCCCAGTGATTTCCGCATAATTGGGGCTCATGAATGGAGAACGGCCTAATTAAATTACCAGGGTCCAAGCAAAATAAAAAAAAATGCGAACAGCTGCTGATGTTGACAAATGTTGAGTTTGCCGTTATCGTTCACATCTTATCTCAGAATATTCCATTCAATTATGGGTGGGCACATCTATAAGTTTGATCGGTGCAAGGGGAAAGCTGACAAAGACTGTCTGGAAGCACTTGACAAGGAATCAGCGAAAGATTAAGGTTCTTTACTGCTCCCCAAGTGTAGCCATCGATCGATATTATCAGCAGGTGTCAGGAATTCCACTTGAAACTTAAGTTTATTGCCTAGCTTTCACTATAGAATTCATTTACTGCTAGACTCTAGAACTTTCCCAACGCTCCATAACAATATCACGTCACTCGAGTATAACTCACACACATTGAAAAAACTGTGAAGAAACAATTCGTTTTTAAATGGTTTACCTTAAAATATTATGAAGTACCAATCAGGCATATTAAAACTTAAATAAACAAGTAAGATATCATAACGTAGACAACATGGTAAGTTATCATTAGCGAACTTTTAAGCTCAACTTCGGTTACAACAAATTATTGGTTCGATAATTCAAAAATATTTCCTTTTCAGTTAATATAAGCGATTTAAGATTTTAGAATATTTTTAGTAAACATATCAGTACTAGCACAGAAAGTATTGCTTAATCATGTTTAGTGTGATTTTTAATAATCACAAAACAATACAATATTTTTTGAAGTCGTTTCCCTCTGTGCAGATACATTTACACTTACTTCAGGTAACTTTGCTATTATCGAAAGTGTTTGTTGGCGATGTCGTTTGAAATAGATAATGTAAATGGTAATAAACCAGAGCACACCGAATAGAATCGCGTGAGCTTCGACTCGCTCTTCATTTGTGGCACATCCACATCCCGAAATAAAACTCAAAAGGTTCCGTTCGGACGGGAAAATGGCAAAAGTGACGCAACCTTCGGGTATTTTTACACCAGTCAGAAGCCCAATGGGTGATAAACAAGCAGACTTGTCGAGATAGGCACCCAGTCCTTGTCCACCCACTCAGTAATCACAAAAACAGAACCCCCAGCAGGGAAACCCATTCATTACCGATAAGAATTATGCCTCTTAGTTGGCCTGAATTTCAGCCCAATCCCAGAAACAATCCCATTGACCCTGGGGCGCCCGGGCTGCACCCATGAATAATTTATTCAGAGAGCTCTCAGCCCAGTTTGGATAAAAGGGGGCGTGGAGGGGGCTCGGGAAGTGGAAGGCCATTGCCAAGGCTGTGGGATAAGTGGGCAAGCGGGGCGCCACATCGCTTGTCTCCACCATTGTTCTATAAAGCTCACATCCTTGACATTGACTCTGAATGCAGCCAACAGGCGAGGCCTTCACTTCCCCATATGACATGCATATATGCAGGTTCTATTATATTCTACGGAATAAAGAAATTGAAAACGGAAGGGGCGGATATTAGGATGAGGAACTTTAAGACTAAGTTTTCAAATTTAAATTGAATCACAAAGGACCAAGACGAAGATGCGTTTCCTAAACTCAAAGTCTCTAAAGTATAACATTTCTTGATTTTATTATTTAATTATTATTTTTCCAGCAGCAGTAAGTGAAGTTTGTGACTCATATAAAGACTAGTTCTTGGAAGACAATTTTGACTCCAATATATGTGAAACGAAATCACGTCACTTTCCCTTGATTTGCATAACATTTTTAATTTCATGGGTCATATAAACTGGTTATTTTATGACTTCCATTGTACAAATGTTTTCCATTAAAATTTAGTTTCCGTGTCAAGTCATATTGATAACTAATTACTGCTTTTAAAAAATTCAACCACCTTTTTTTTATTCAAACCAACTATAAAATAAGTTTTGGGGTAGTATTTAAATTAAGTGACAGTCACCTGCTTAATGTACTGCGCGTGTATCAAAAACCCCATTAAACATATTTAATCATTTTTAGTTGCTGACCATTTTGCAGCTTTTCTTTCATAAAATCCAAATTGAATTTCCTCGCTCTCCCAAGTAAATATTTGATCGTATTCTCTAAATATGTTTTTGTGGGGGAAAATGTCAGTCGGCAAATATATGACTATTTTAATTTCGTGTGTTTATATATTTTTTGGGGCTTGTTCCGCTGTCAACCGACTCAAACAATATTGCTACGTGCTGCTGTATTACTCATCCGGGTTCTTCTAGTGGGCCAATTTGGGCTGACAGGCAAAAGGGAAGCTGTCACTCATGAAATTCTGGGGGATTAGATGATGAAAATTAAGGGGTGTGGATCAGACCAATCAGTGTCAATCACTTGTTTTCTGGTAGCAATTGCAAATGAATATTTACAGCCTGATTTGTGTATCTGATGGATGGCTGAGCAACGACCTTGTGAACAGCCTCAGTCTGTCGCAAGGATACTCGCAATTGCTATTGCACCTGTTCCTCCCACTGAATCGATTTTCTTTCTGGCCGGGGCAAGGACATGGAAATGGCATTGGGCCTGCATTAGTGGATTAAAAGTGGGCTGCTTGAAATGACAATTATTCAAGTAGGTGTAGATGCGTGCTAGGACACGGTTTCATTGTCTTTTCGGAGGATGACAGTTGGGAAGACAGGTTTGATAGGGGTTTTCAAGTGGCTTTATAATCGTTCCACTCCGTGCCTGCCTGTCTGGTGCATTCTTATTGATACCAGTATTATTGAAAACACGCGCCAGTCGCTCGTGTGCCCCAAGCTTAATTGAAATCAGCCGGCAAACAGCAAACAACTGCAACAACAATTGAAATTGCCCGACAACAATCAGAAGATTGTTCGTCATTCGTCGTTTACCTACTTGTTTGGCCAATAATGAATCACACGCAGCGAATAAATTGAGTTTATCAGCTGGTTTTCATTAGTCAGCGATCCATTTGGTTTAAATTAATTAAAACGAATTCTTTACTATCGCTAGTTTTAATACGAAGATCTTAAAATAAGGCTTTTAATAACTTAATGATTCACTTCAACACCTTTTTAAATAGCTAAAGCTGAAACTAATTTGAAATCGGAAAGTAAAAAATGTAGTTAAAATTAGAAACCAATTAACCTTTTCGAACCCAAAGAATATTGTGAGAAATTTAAAAACTTTACTTTTTTTTTTAGCAATGACAGGAGGTTTTAGTGCAATCTTAAATAAAAAAATTTAAGGAATATAATTTATTTTAAATAAATAAGAGATATTGAAAGTATTCAAAACATTGTATTTAATTTTTAAATAAATTAAGGCCCATCGTCAACTAAAAAAAGGATTTTAAGAAAAGAGTTGGTAACTAACCTCTCTTTTCTAATGGATTAATGTTCATTAAATTTGTCAAAGAGTATTGATGTTTAGATTGAACTTATGTGAACAAGTTAAAAATCATGAATGAATCTAAACCGAATAAATTCAAACATTTTTAACAACACCTTTTATTCTTTCTTTGAGAAATTCTCACTTAACTACAATTTCAAACATTTCACAACATATTTACGTATTTGATGATGAAAAATTGTTGGCATTATCTGACAAAGCGAAAAGTAAATTTTATTAAATCATTTTAAATACTATATGTTTATATTTAGCAGCCAGACGTTGACATGGCATTTTAGCATTTAATACGAGTTTTAGGAGGTCCCCTTGCGAAAACTGCAAACTTTTTTAACCGACCCTGACATTGAACGCCACAATTAGAAAGTAAGAGAGCCAAAAAGTATTTCAATCATTGCATTGTCTTTTTTGAGGGCGGAGAATTCCCCCAATTTTACAAATTTTACTATGCCAAGTATTTCCCGATTTATCTAGATTTCAATAGAGAATCAAAGAGGGTGTATATGTATGTATATATGGGGAGACGTCACTGGTTACCGGAACAATGGCCACGAGTTGGTGCCGTGATCGCCGGCGCTTCGATGACAAAATCGACGGGTACACTTCCGCATTCGTGGGTGGGGAAAATAGGGGGAGGGTCTGTCTGGCACCCAAGAAAGGTGAAAAAACTAAGAGGCGTTGCCCGGCCACGCGGCTAAGAAATGCCCGGGAATGCTCGTCCCTGACAAAGACGTGTTTTCAGGGCCAATCTAACAGCCATGTGGTTACCACAAATCCAATCTGAGACGACTCATTCGGGCACTGACCACGCCAAAACGAGTCCCATTCCCAGCTGTTGTGGGTGGGCCGAAAATTTGTGGACAAGTGCCAAATCACAAATGCCGGCATTCGATGATAAATATGATTCGCATATGTTCAGAGGAAAATGACCGTTTCCCCAGATCAAACAAATCCCTTTCGGCTGGCAACACAACTCCCATTTTCACGAATTATGTACATACATATGTATTTCTGCTCTTGAACATTTTAATTTTTTCTGTTGCCAAATTTTAAAATTATTATTAGAGCAATAATTTAAATATATTCAGAAAACCATAATGATGGTTTGATGGTTTGTCCATTTTTACATCAGAAAATATAAAATCCAGGACCACCATATTTGGTTCACTAATTTTTGAGAGGCCAATAGGCAACTGTTTTTAAAGCTTTGGGCAATAAAATTTAATAAATAAATATAGGCGAAAAAAAACTGCATTGCAAATATAAAGATTAAAAAAAATCTTTCATTTTTATTTAAATTTAAGAATCTCCCTTAAATTAACTTATTTTGTTTCCATGAGGAAGATACTAAAAAAATATTCATTGCCAGCTGGGGTCTCAGTTTCAAACAATACACATATATGTGGTAATATACAAAAAATTAATAGAAAGAAAATTATAACTTTAATGAATTTGAACAAATATATTATATATAATATATTTTCTGAGGTATAGTAATTTAATTCAATTTGAATTAACCATTTTCGGTAAATGTATTAAAACATTGATTCTAAAAATCCGGCGATTAAAACAGTTTAGTTATTAGGAAGATCCTCTACTTGACCGATATATGTAAGCATTTTGAAAAGACAAAATAGGAACAAGGCTCTACACTTTCATCTTTATCCTTCACCCACTTTAAGGGGTATATCTAACCGAATCAAGCCTTGAAATTCTGAAATTCTTCACTCGAGCAGTCAGCCAAAAAGTGCGCCAGACGACATCGACCAACGAATTCATGACCAAATGGGTACAATGTCAATAGCACACGCCCCAAACGGAGAAGAAGAAGATCAGTTAGAAAAACCCCATTCGGCTCGTGTGCCCCACATTAAATACATACTTATATACACAATTTGGTTTTTCTTTTTGTACATAAGTATAGAAATTCGTTTTTTGAAGAGCCGAAATCGGAAATGAAAATGAAATTGCGCCGCAAGCTGAAAAAAGCCGCAGCGATAATGCTAAAAATATTGTCTCGATCTGCAGCCAGTCTATAATTGTACAGATTATATAAATATTTGAAGAGTATTTGGCCAGATTTGTGTACTCAATTGTGTGTATTTGTCGTGGTCCAGATGTAGATCAAGTTTAATTTTATGCCGGAAAAAAAAGAGAGAGAGTTAATACGAGCCCAAGGTAGCAAATCGGTTACGATGTGTGAAACCTAAATAATATTTTATATTTTTCGATTGATATACTTGCCAATTGTAGCCTAGGCCATGGACTTCTGACCAGAAAATCGAATTCCGTGAGAAAATAAGAATGTGCAAAGCAATGCTATGTCGAAAACTAAAAACAAAATGCGATTCAACGTGTGAACTGCGAGTTCGTGACGGAATGAAAGCGCCAAGAGTCTCGGTAATAAATTACCGAAGTGGAAAATACCCTTTAAATAATTTTACAACCCTTACATATAATTATTTTAAAATGTTTATATAATAAATTTACAAAGAATATCAGTGCAATGGGGCAGTTGATATTTCCTTTTTAGATCAGTTGTATTACACCATTATTAAAGTACCTATTTTCGCTACTGTAAAATTTGTTGTAATAAAAATAAGTTAAATGGATTGTCTTAAATTCTATAATGCCACGATTCTTAAAATGCAAAACCAGCGCTCCAAAATATTTCAGGTTTTACTCAAAACAAGGCATAAACAAAATCGATTTGTTGTGGAAAAGTTTATTTTATGAGAAAATTATACGGAGAATTGTAAAATAACACAAACAAAATTAATATAACCGCAGAAACGCCGGGCACAACATTTGTTAATAATCGGGTTTAAGTACGAGTATTATTATTTGCGAAGCGGCGAGCGCAAAATAAACAATTTTGTTGTTCTTTACGATTGCGTCAATGCGGGGTCTTAGAATTCTGAGGAGGTGGAAAAAGGGGCGTAGGGTGGCCAGCAAGTGGGCTAACAAGTGTTGGCCCTCTTAACTCGTCTGGGGTAAGACATTAGCGCATATTCCGGCCCTGTCTGGGAAACTTTGAATGGAAAAGGCCGAGCATTGATCGATCGCTATCACCGATCTGATCTGTAAACAATTTTTTTATTCTCCAAACAACACTTATTTTGCTTTCATTTTCTTCCGGCAGACGGACGCCGAATAATTTTGCGGCTGTTGCTGTTTTCGATATTTGTTTACTCAGTCTCTGGTTTAATGACACAAACAGATGGGGAAACTTGTTAACTCGGCTAGAAAGCAATCGGAAAAATATTATTATTTTCAACAATTCTCAAGAGTGCGTAAAATCGTAATCTTTGTATCAATCGAGTTGAATCACTTGAAGCATAAACAAACAATATCTTATTGGCGTTCTCTGCAGTGCACATATGTACAAAGTGTTGACCTTTTACTGCATTCCATTTCAACTTATATTTTTACAAAAATTGAAACTTAAAATATTTTATATTTCTGAATGAAAGAGTTTATGAGCTAAAACTAATGAAATATAATTCTAATTGGTACAATATCATAAGGCTTTTCGGTGAATTGCCTATATCGTTGATTAGTACTTTTCAATAATAATAATTTGCGTTCTCTGCAGTGCACATACAAAGTGTTGACCTTTTAATACATCCATTTCAACATATGTACATATGTATCTTTTCACAAAAAGTGAAACTTAGAATTTGTTTTATTTCGGAATTAAAAAAGTTAAGGAGCTAAAACTAATGAAATAGTAAGAATGAAAAAAGTTAAGGACCTAAAACTAATGAAATATAATACGTCAAATTGGTACAATATCATAATGCGTTTCTGTGAATTGCGTTTATCGTTGAAGAGTACTGACAATAATAATATTTTGCAAAGAGATCATTGATAAATATTTCATAAGCACACAAGCGTCGCAATATTATTAATTATAATTGCACTGCGCCTTCGATTTACTCGTATATCCCAATTGCGTTTTAATTCCACTCCGTTTGAAAGAAGGATGGGATTGGATTTGCCCAAAACACATCCCCCAAAAGGTCAGCTAAAAATGTAGTTTCTTTGCTGCGAAATTTCAGCCTTGGCGTGACTAATGTCCCATGTTCTATGACGTCGTGGATTTCGATTCAAAAATCTAAATAATTGGCAGAACCGAGGAACATTAATACAAAATAATGTGCAATAATAAGTAGAAAATATATTTTTGGATAAATAGTTGGTGAATCAAAAGCATTAATTGTATGAAATATTTTGATTCTGCCTCTCTTTTTCCACCCCTTTGCTTGTGTCAAATCAATTAAATTTGAAATGGATTGCCAACTGTTGGGGACCAAAAGGCGGCGGGCTTTGTACGATAGCGTGTTGCAAATATATATATGTACATATTTGAAATATTTCCAACAGAAAAAAACCCATTAAACATTTTTTAAATTCATTGAACAATTTTTGAAATTTTTCTTTTAAAAAAACATTTTTTTTAGCAAATATTGTTAAGCCAATTCTAAATTCTCATCAAATTGTTTCTCAAATTTATAATGTTCTACACCGCACGACAATTATTTGTCCATTTATTCATTCATTTGGCTGCGTGGCCAAGTTTTATTTAGAGGGTTTAAAGTTCAAGGACGTTTCCAGTCGTGCAATTTAAGATATAGAAAAAATATTTGTTAGTAATTAAGTAAGAACAATTCAGGCAATCTGCCTTTAATCAATGTAAGGACTATAACATTGTCTGACGTAGAGCTTAAGATATTGTAAAAAGAAAACCTCAATCGCGTTAAATTTATTAAACCTTGAAATTGCTCTTGGAGGGGTTTTAGTATTATAATTATAGGTATAGTCGCATTCCCAGTAAAGAAAAGGTCAAATTTTTAATTATTTAAAGATTTTTTAAGCTGGAAAAATCAATGTAAATATCAAAGTATACATTAAAGCATATGCATAATTAATTCTAGCATTTTTTTTGGGGGGAACAAAAATGGGCATTCGATTTCCCCCAACAGTTGTGGGAAAAATTTAGGGTAAGTCGTAAAAATGTGTCATATAAATGAAAAATCAGCTCGCTGGCCATTATCTTATCATTCAACACTCGGCTGACCGTCATATATAATCTGAATCAAATAAATAAACGGGAGGCTTTTTTCGCTGTCACAATGTTATTCCAATTGATGATATTCGCAACTTATTTGCTAATTAATTAACGATTTCATGTGACAGCGGGGGACTTTTAGATTGCGATCAGATAACTGATTACTGAATAGACACTTGAAAAGGTAAATAAATGTGGTAACAAATTATAAAGTTCCCAAATTAGCTAATAGATATTTATGTAGGTACAAATTAGAGGAACATATCACATGGATAGATACAATTATCCAGATACTTTTCGCCGCTGAATGAACCCGACACGTGGCAATTGGGAATCAATAGACTAGACCTTGGCTTGATTGTTGTTTTCTTTCGATCAATTTTGTTTTGGTTCTGTTTTTTCCGGTCTTCTTGCGCCACAATTGAATAACCAGTCAACAAAACACCGACCAGCATATCGGATTACATGCTTAAAAATAATTACCCGCCAGTGAGACTTACGAAAACAATCATATTGTGGATTTTTTAGAAGGTTTGTTAATTTATTTTGTTGCAGTTAAAACAGTTTTACTTATTCACGTTTCAAAGCCCAACAATGAAAACCCAACGCCAAATTACGTTTAGCCTAAAATGCCAGTCTGATATTCCCCGGGAAAAACAAAATAATAATAGTAATTTAATAAAATTAAAAACAAAAACTGGCACAGTCCCCGCAGGAATTATACACTCAGCGTTTGGATGTGGGATCTGTTCCGATCGGCCTACCTAAAGTTTCGTATTTGCTTACAAAATTCGAGTGAATCGCTTAGGACCTACTAAACAAGTTCTACGAAAGAAATCTAGGATTGCAATATTTGTGTGGTTGTGCTAATTGCTAAGTGTTATCTAGACGGGGTAGTACAAAAATATATATATGTATATGTTACATCTAAGTGGTCATCTAGATGCCGAGCAGGCACTCTCCGTCCCCAGGAGCGACCGCTGCGGCGAACTCCGCTGGCTACGCCTGCGTCACGAAGTACACCTCGCCGGAGGAGCCCACGACCACGGCGTGGGTGTCGCCTGCGCCTCCTCCCAAAGCCGCACTCTGGCCGGTGGCCATCATGTTGGACATGTCGGTGGTGCCGTTGCTCACGATGCTCATCGCCCCGCTGAAAGCATCGTCCTGTCCAGTCATCTGCACATCTGCACTGTGGTCCGTGCTCTCGACGTGCATCTGCAGTGAGTCCACGCTATCGTATAGATTTCCACACTCGCCGCACTTGAACAGCGGCTCCACCACATCCGGATGCTTGCGCTCGACGTGCCACTTGAGGTTCACGGCCGAGGAAAAGTTCTTTCGGCAGTTGGCCACGCCGCAGCAGTAAGCTCGCTGCTGGTGCGTCTGCCTGTGCCTGTACAGGATCGCCTTGGACTTGAAGGTGCGGTTGCAAATGGTGCACACCGGCGTGCTGGACTCCGCGTCGTGCGTCTTCATGTGCATCCGCAGCATTCCCGGGCCCTTAAAGCTCTTCAGACAGATCTCGCACTGCGGCTGCTTCTTGCAATTGGCCCGAATCCAGTTGGTGTGCGAGTGCATGTGGTTCTGCAGACCCTTGAACTGCCGGAACTCGGTGCTGCACAGGTGGCAGATGTACCGGCCCGATCCCAGCGGCGAGGTGTGCTGACGTATGAACTCCGTCACCAGGTTAGCGTCTATCTCGTAGTTGTCGTCTGCTCCAGCGGCAGCAATTACGCTGGCCGTCTGCACCAATTGGCGGGAGTTGGCCGCTGCCAGCTTGCTGCTGATCGTGGGTCCTGCGGTGGGTGGTTGGTGGTCGCAGGGTTCCAGCGTAACGCCGACCGAAGCCTGGTTGCCTCGCTTGGCCCGCTTAGGCGTAGGACTTGCCGAACTCACGCTCAGAGTGGGGGCCACCAGGGCGTCCGCCGTCGCAGTGGCCTGGCTGAACTCAACCACAGCGTTTTCCAAGGATATGCTCTGCAACTCCTCCTGCTGCTGCTGCTGTTGATTGTGCGCCTGGTCCGAGTCAAGAAAAGCTTGGTCAATGTCCACACTTGCCTCGCCATCTGGAGGCTCCATGATGGCGTATTGCAGGTCCTCGTCCACATCACCAGACAAATGAGGATCCTGCTCGTCCGCGATGAACTCACAATCCTGGTCTAACTCCTCTGCATCCGGATCGTCCAGCATTTCCTCGTCCTCCAGCTGGATTTCCTCGATTATGAACGTGTCTTGGTCTTCTTCGTGCTTAAGATGTTCGTCCTCATCTTCCATCTCATCTATTGCCTGCTGTTGGTCCAAATCGTCGAAGTACTCGTTCTCCTGACTTTCGCTTTGCGTGAGATCCTCGTTGATCATCACCTGGTGGTGCTCATGTTGGTCCTTGAGGAAGTCCTGCTGCTGGTCGTCATCCAGGACAATGGTCTCGAAACTGTGTTCTCCCTTGACGTCCAGCTGTTCGTACACCTCATCCAGATCATCGTCCTCTACTTCGCAACTGTCCTCTAGCAACTGCACGTCTGCATCCGCTAGAGAAGCACCTACATGCTGACCCATGTCCGTGGCGTTGGTGGTAGTTGTCACCGTGGTCACTCCGGTGGGCGCCAAGCTGCGCTGCGGAACCAACTGGACCAACTGCAGCGTCTGCGTTCCATTGGGCTGCTGTACAATCTGCAGTGTCTGTCCGTTGGGCGTCTGCAAGAGTTGGGGCAGGAATTGCGACTGCGCAGCAGTGGCTTGCCCATTGGCCGTCGCCTGCTGCGTTGTGCTGATGATCTGCGCGAGCTGCGGCGCCACAATCTGGGCCGTCGTGATCAACTGACCGTTGGGAAGCAAGATCTGCTGCGGCATAGTCGTGGTGGCGCCTGCAGTGGACAAAAGCTGTGTTGGAGCTGGCTGCAGTGTGGGCAATTGGATCTGCTGAATCTGTTGTTGAAGCGTGGGCGGTGGCGGAGCAGGGTCAGGCATGAGTTGCATCTGTGGCTGGGGAGCGGGTTGTGGGGCCGGGGCTGGGGCCGCCTCGAGATGCCGCTGTTTCTGCTGTCGCGATCCCTTCCGAAGCAGTGGCTTTAGCTTGGGTTTGGCCGGGGTCTGTTGCTGCTGGATTATTTGCTGTTGCTGCTGCTGCTGCTGATGCAGTTGCTCGTCAAGGAGCTTCTGTTGCTTTTGGAGCAGCCTCTGCTGCTTGCGCTCCAGCTGAAGCTGTTGTTTGGCAGTGGCCGCCTGCTGTTCCTCCATCACCAGTGCCACAGTCAGACCGCGAATGTACTCGCGCAGCTCCTTGTCGCTGCGCTCGACGAGCGTCTTGAAGGCGTGATTCCGGCTCACTGCGTGGACGCACTGCACGCAGATCTTATCCGGCCAGCCCTCCGTGGGCTCCACTCGGACATTGGTGCAGTCCATCAGCATCTCGGGCACCTTCTCGCTGAACAGGGGGCGCATCTCCTTGCGCTCCGAGATGCACAGGCGGCAGATCTTGTCCAGCTCCAGGACCTTCTTTCGATCCATTACTTCGTGTCACTTGGGGAGGCTGCAAAGGGAATTAATTAGCCTAACTAACACACGATAATTCAAAATAAAATCCCTGCAAGGTGCACGAGTACTGGGATTTGTTATGATTTGCCCGCCAAAATTCGCCAATTAAATTTCAGACTATTTTCATGTTGTTAACAGACCTGTTAATCCTCGCTGTTTACAGGGACCATTCACAGGTCTGGTAGCTCTTGCGCCAGACAGAGTCAGATATAGTGTTATACACAATTTACCATCTTGGTGTTGGTGTGAGCGAAAAATCAGATTTTCAGGCCCAAAAAACGAAACAAATACATAATCCTCGGACTTGAATGGGGCTAATGAGTTCGATTCACTTACTCCCGCACTGCGTGCTCCTTTGATTAGGGATTTACCAGCAAAATTCGCTTACCTGCGCTGTATTTATGTAATTTTCGCAGCGCCCCACGTCCAACACACAAAACTCTTCAAATATGGCCGCGTCACACAAAAAACCGTTCGAAACTCACATATTTGTGGTCTGGACAAAGCCCCGGGGTTTTGAAAGCAAAACAAGTGCACACACCAGTGGGTCTTTCGGGGACCCTAATCGAATGAAATAACTAGCTATCTGGCGACGTTATCAATAAAGTTCTCGATGAGATGAATGAATTTCTCCGCCAGCCGCTGAACTTCTGCTTCTGTCTTTCTCTGTGTGTGAGTGAGATGATAGGCGTGTTGCAAACGGCACTGCCAACTGGGAAAGGCGTAAAATGCCTAACGCGTTGCTATTCACCAAATCCATTTGTTTATATTTTGATTTTAATTTACCACTATGTTAATTGCCCTACGTTTTGAAAAAGGTTTTTTTCTTTAACTTAAAGTGTTCGGGTATGGTTAGCTTCAGTTTTTTATTAGTCTTACCTTTTCTTGTTAATTCATTTGCATTATGTTTCGCAAACTACGTTTTTTGAGGGTTTTTTGGGGCAATCCTTACTGTGCTTACATTTAATTTCACTATATATATATCATTTTTCACTTTAATAATTTTTTCGCACTCCACCCAACATTTTACAAGAATGAAATCCTATTTAACTTGACACACAAATTTAAAACAAAATTTAAGGACTTGGCAGTGGTGCTGCCAACCCGTTTATTATAACTGACATTTCGGAGTACAAACACCTGTTGAACTGTGTTTTTTCGGATTTACAAAACTTAAGGATAATGGTAATTTTTTAGGCTGGTGGTGCCACATTCGTATTAGCGAGGTCGTACATCTGCCGCTGCTTGTTCCTCCTGCTGTGGGTTCGTACTACTAGGTAGATACCCAGGATTACGGCGAGGGCCAAAAGCAGTGAAATCACCACAAACCACCCGTAGAAACCCGGTTCATCCTCATCGAAATCCTCCTCCTGGGCGTTTTCCCACTCGGTGAAGTTGCCCGAGGGATCCTCCTTCAGCTTGTCAGTCTTATGGTCTCGGAAAAGCGAGGCCTTGGCCAGATTATTTGATTCCGGGGCCATGAAAGCCGGCTCCGTATTGTCGATCCGGACAAAAGTGAGCTGGGCTCCGGCTAAAGGTTGTCTATAGCGCCTCAACCCGTGACCGTAATACTCGTATATATCAGCTCCAAACTCCCGATGCTGGTCCACCCACTGGCCAATCACCTGCACCTTCACCTCGCTCCTGGGATCCATGCTGCGTCCGAAATAGGCCTTCTCCGCCACATCCAGACCACCAACTCCATCCGAGTCCAACTCGAGGACAGAGCTACGGTGCTCGAAGAGAAGTGGCAGCCTGGCCAGCTTTTTATCCTGGTAAACACTAGTCATGTTTACGAGGATCTTCTCCACAAATTCGTAGTTCAGGCTACCGTAGATGGGCTTCCGTTCGCCACTGGGATTGCGGAGCACACTGTCGCCCAAGTGCATCTTGTAGCTATTGGAAACATTGCGCCACGGCAGGTAGGTGATGTTTCTCAGATGGTACATGAGTGGTTCCAGCTCCACTAGCACATTGATGTTGTCCTCCAGACCGTACTGCAATGATTTCAATTGTTTCAGTAAACCTACGGCACCATCTCCTCGAGAAACTCACAAAGTTATCGCCGAATATCATCACCACGCAGGTGAACAGATTGTCCGTCACGGCATTGACCAAATCCGTGTGAGGGAAGTGACAGAGCTCCGTCTTCTCACGCTCCACGTTCGTGGCCTTGGCAATGTATGTCAGCCGCTCCTTGGGATTCAGCTCGGCAGCATAGTTCCGAAGCACCATGTCGTATGGGACCCAGGCCAGAACCGAATTAGCTCCATTGGCACACACCTCCGACTGGGCACCCCGTCCCCTCAGCTCACCGTTGTGCAGCCGGAGAAAGTGGTGGTTGTCCCGCTTGACCGTCGTGGAACCATGATCCGCACACAGGGTGTCCACGAGGACCGCCTGCAAAAAGCCAGATAAAATTTTAGACGGGAAACAAGCACAAGTTCGTCAGTAGCCCCCATTCTTCGGCTTATCTCGTGCCCGCCGGTATTATCTTCCTCAGCTACGATGGACACTTTGTCTGTTTCTTTATCGTCAAGCTAATTCAATTTGGAATATCAACCACTCGAAGGTGGCACACGAATAATTTATGGCTCGCATCGGCATTGGATTTATCACTTAAGGATGTCGATGAGACAAACCCGTTTAGACGAAACAGATGTCACCATTTAAGGCAGGGAATTTTCATATAAATGGGGTCACTCTTTACTAAAAAGGAAAATATTTTATCTACCATACAACATATACAATAAATTGAAAATGCTTAAAACATTTAATTATGTTTAGAATTGTTAGTTTTCAAAGTGATTTGCTTACAAAATTTGGCAATTAATGTTATTTATATTTATTTCTGGCAGACAGACAAAATAACAAATTATCACCAAGAAATATTTAAAAAAAAATATGAGTAACTTGTTACATGATTATAAAACAAAACCTTTAAAAGATACTGCTTGAATACAAGTTAGATCAGCAACAATTATATTTAGTCTTCGCAAAGCACAGATACCGATAAAATTAAAAAAGGGTCTAGGAAAATTATTTTATAAAATGAACCCAAGATATAGTGATTAGCACTAGAAAAATATTATTAAAACTTGTATAACTTTGAATATTATAATCAACCAAAATGGTCTTCCACATAGTTTACAATAGTAGATACTTTGTGCTAAACTTGCTATTTACAAATTTGTTTACCGAATGGTGTGTTGAATAGCTTATCATTCGGTATTCCCATATGCTAATGATTCACCTTCTCGTTTTGGGTCAACGTGGTGGCCTTAATATGACACTGCAGATCCTTCTCGCTGGGGATAACCACATGTCGATCGATGTGCGACAGGAGCAGCGGTTCCGTCTCGATGCAGAAGTGCGGGTGCTCCTTAAAAGCCGTGCCCAGAGTCACCAGCAAGGTTAGGCATCCGATGATGTTGGCTTGCATAAACATTTCCGCAGTTCCAGTGACCAGAGTTCTTGGATTCAATTGCGCCGGAGCCGTCGATCAGCACACGTCGGTGGACAAGTCGTAACTAAATTTGAAATTTTAAAATGACAACTGAGCGACGGCCTATTCAAACGCATTAAACTTGACCGCCGAGCAATCACACAACGAACGCCCGAGTATCACCATATTTATCTACTGATGAAGGATTCGGTCGAGATTTACTTCGATTTTCGGTGAGAGCCGATCCGTATTAACGTCACCGCAATGCCAGTTAGTGAGTAACGACTGAAGGGAGGAATTCGCTTCCCAACTTGGAGTCCACATTCGGCGATAAGATAATCGAGCAACGACTAGCAAGCATTCGACTCAAACTCCAAACCAAATGTGTAACACCAGTGACTCTATGCTACGCGTGAATATTAGGGTGAATCAATCTGCTTAATACAGAATATGTTTTGTAGACAATTTTAAAAACAAAAATGATCTACCTTACTTTTTTCAATTCGACTCTGAATTAATAATATCCTGAACTTTAAATACAAAATATCGTCTATCAAGATAACTTCCAGTTAAATTAAATGTTTTTAAAACAAATAAATGTAGTTATCAATTTGCTTGAATTTATGCTCCATATGATAACTTAAAAAAAAATACAAGTAGAAATGCATTTTATGAATTTCCAAAACGAAATATTTAATTTTTTATGAAGCAAGAAAAGCCTGCAATGGTTTAAATTAAATAAAGACAAATGTGTTGTTAAAAAGTAGGGCTTAAAATTATACAAAAATTGGAAATTGGTTCTAGGGTTTTACAGCATACAGTCAACATTTGATTCTAACAAGATCATTTATTTTTCTTTAATAGCAAAAGTATACAATTCTTATTTATGTTTGTACAAGTGGAAATTGTTGGACAATTTACATATTTAATTCTCACAGTCGGTATTCATCATGCGATCCCATTAACAATCTTTTGCTGGCTATAATGCTTTCCTGCGGCATTCGTATTTGATTTGTACAAAATTCAAAAATAACAATCTAAATGTAACAGCTTACTGTCTAAATCACTAAAACTATCGACGATTGTTGATCTCATCCCTCGGGGCGCGCTGCGGACAACAAAGAGGATCAAACGACACGAGAAGAGACATTGGGAGAACAATGGAGCAGTGGTGGATCGGTGGAGGAGCAGTTGTGTTGGTGGTGTGGAGGAGGAGTGGGCTCAATCTAGGGGTGGAGAAAATACAAGTCGTACACGAACAGAGTCTAGGGATCTTGAGTTACCGTCTGAGCTGCTTCTGGCAAAGTATTCGAGGACATCTTCAAAGTCACCTGTGTCGTCGCCATTGTCGCTTCCGTCGTCGTCGTCCATGTCATCATCATCGGAGTCCAGCAGATCTCCGTCGTCGTCGTCTTCATCGAGGTCCCCGTCATCGTTGTCCGAGCCGTTAAGGTTGCGCAGCAGCGGGAATCCCATGAAATTCGGACCTAGACCAAATGCTACGGGATGAGGCTATTAAGGAACTTAGTTTAATGACTCAAAGGTAACTTACTGTTCTCGGAGCCCGTATCCGAACCGTCCTCATCAGATTCGGGCACCTCCTCATCATCTTCCTGCAAGCATAGACATAATATTTAGTTCAATATCATCCATCCGCCGCATGAGGGTTCTCAAATCGATGGCAGCGCCGATTCCGACTCCGCCACCGCCATTTAGATTCAGATTCCCATTCCCGGTGCCACTGCCATTGCCACCCAGTGTACGTGCCCGCCGTCGCACCCCAACAATTGAGCTGTTGGGTGCATGTTGGCGAGAAAGATTCGGACTTGCGTTCAGGGCGGGACTTAGCCGGCGGGGCTGCTCCTCCACAAATTCGTTGGGGGCGGCGGGCGCCGCGTTCTCCCCCGGCTGTGGGCGTGCCGGTACTTCCTCAAAGACGCGAAGCAACGAAGCACCGCCAACATCGTTGGCATTTGCCGGCGCCGGCGCAACTGCGTCCGCCACCTCGCTGGCCAGCTCCTTAACCGCACGCACCTCTTCCGACCGCTCGCTCTTCTTTACGCCCACTGCGTAGATCTTCACGTAGGTCTCCTGCTTTGACTCGTAACCGCTGTAGTCCTCGACCACTGCGATCAGGCTCCCGTTGGCGCTGACGCTCAGATCGTTGATGTTGCGCTTCACGTCAATGGTCGCAATGCTTGAGTAGTCGTAGGCGTCCAGCACATTGAAGCTGGTGTCGTACGTGGTCGTCTCCATGTCATGGTCCCTATCCGCCCCCAAACTAGCTCCGTATATCACGTGCATCGGGGAGAAGGTGCAGTTTCGCTGATCCAACACCGGCACTGTCTGCAGCAGATGGAAGGTGCGCAGATCCCACACCTCGGTGTTCGCGATTATCTATTTTGGTCGTTAGAGTATTAGTATGGAAGTGATGGCTATATCGCATAACTGAACCTTACCTCCAGGCAATTTGGATGGAAGACGCCCGATATGCACTGATTGAACTTATCGAACTTGTGGATTTCCTTTCCGGAGCGCACATCCCAAAGAACGCCATCTAAAAAATATATTTATTATATTATTATAACACTGCAATAAAATACATTAAATTCTGCTAAGGAAACCAACATCGACATTTTTATAAATAAAGACTTATTTGCTATAAATATATAAGATTTAAATAAATTTCGTGAACTGGTGCGCTATTACACTATTTACATGCGAACGATAACTAGAATTATGAATTCCATTTAAATATATTTCAACAATTTTTTAAGCTAATTTAAGTTACATATTTTAAATAGTTTTTAGATGATGTTAAAATGTTTGAAAATGATAAAATGTATATTTAGATAAACAGCTTAACGAAGACAAACTACAATACTTTATTTATTTACCCGACAAAATCAGCTCATCGGTTCGGCAAAGAGTGGCCCGATTTTTTGTGTATAGATTAGGTATAGTTGGCGTGAAAGAGGCCACCTTGGAGCCGGTGTTGATGTCAAAGAGCGTTGCGCACTGCAAACCAAATGAAAAATATTAATTCATTTATCAATGAGATTTAAATCTTCCTATTAACTCGAAACAAACCTCATTCTGTGTGCCCAGGAGGCGATCCTGCGCCGTCTGACTAAACTCACAGTAGGTCACATCGGGAAGGCGCAGCTTCAGCTTAAACTCATCGTCCGCAATGGACCACAGAATGCTGGTTGGCGTGCGCCAGAAGCTCGACGTAATCACTAGATCCCCAGCTCTGTTTGCCTTAATGGCATCCACGCTGAAGTTGTGGCAGTTGGAGAAGAATTGCTCCACGCCGTCGTTCATGTTGAACACTCGTCCGTCGCCCTGCTGTGTGCCCACGATGATATACTTGCCCACCAAGTCGCAGCAGGTGAACTCAAGATCCTCGTAGTCCGCCGACCGAATGCTGCGCCATGGCGAAAAGTGCGTGTGCACATAGCGTCGGTCAAAACGTCCAGTATTGAATCCCGCTTGAGTACGGGCATGTCTGCTGGTCAAGTTGTAATTGGAGCTCAACAGTCGACTGGGCTTTGGATCCGGACACTTGTGCGGCTCGTACAGATCAAACTGCGGGCAGGTGGTCACAGGATTGTTGCACAGCGAGTGTTGGTTGGTGAGGTATTCCGTTACGATGGTATTTAGGGTAATCCTCTTAGGGTGAAATTGTGCTTCATCTGGAAGACCCACCGACATGCCACCGGGCTCCATCATTTGCTTTTGAATCGACCGGCTCACCGAGTTCCGGTCCGTTCTTCTGATTTTTATGGGCGTCTGAGTCGTGTTAAGACATCCAAAGTTGGGTATACTGACTCCTTCTACAGCGTTGCTACTGCCTGCTCCTCCAGCTGGTGATGAGTCCTCGCCGAAGCTTCTGTTTAGGTCTCCGCTGGCCATTATCGCTGCATTCACATCCTGCATGCGGCTCCGCAGGCGATTTCTGGACAAAGACCCGCTCCCACTAGGAAGTGATTTGTAGTCGAAAGGTGACTGATGGAAGCTACGAGTGGTAGGTGTCTGCAGCGGAAGTCCCACTTCGCGCTGCAGCATTTGGGCGGTTTGGGGAAGACCATTGCTTTCCAGGTGTTCGAAGATGAGCTGGTACAACTGCTGCTTGTTGTACTGGATGCGCGTCTGGGCAATCACATTGGCTTTGTGCATGTTGGAGAGCGACGGATCAAGTGGATTGTTCAGCGGCTTGGTTTTGCCGGACACTCGTTCGAGCAGCTCTAAGGCGTACTTCTGGAAGATCACGTGTTCGGCGCGCTTCTCCTGAAGGATGGGATCCCGCATCAGAGTCTGGAGTTGTCCACTGGCGAATAGGGGAAGTTTGCTGACGATCTGCCGGACACGATCCGACCGCGCTAGTCCCGCCAGGGCTCTACAGGCCATTCCTCGGATGCAGTCCGCATCCGTAATAGGTCCTTTGGTCTGCATCAGTGAGAGCAGAACTACGATTCCGTTGTTGGAGCACACAGACTCCCATACTCGCTCAATTAGCTCCTCGGCATACTTGTGGTTGGCTTTGTTCTTTCTGGAGGAATTACCGAATTTAATCAAGCTAGTGCCGCTATCCTTGCGGATAATAGGAGAGCAGACGCAGTGGCACAGCACCGCCAGTGCCGACTTGAGCACCTCCGCATCCGAGGTGATCTCTCCAGCAGCAGCTCCCAGTACCGAACAGAATCCCGAGGTGGTGGACTTGTCCAGCATCAGCAGACGCTCGCAGAGCACCACATAAACCCGAGGGATAATGCAGCAAACACTGAGCACGTCCAGAGCCGAACGCACAGTCTCAGAGCGCCCGCTGTTCACCCAATCGTAGCTGAAGCCGATGATCCTGAGGAGCATGGTGATTCCGCCGAGCTTCATCAGCTGATCTACCGGTTGCCAGTGCGCCCGGATCGAGGTATGCTCCTGGAGAGTGCGAATCTGGTCGTGCAATTGGTCGAAGTTCAGCTTGGCCGCAACTGTGGGATTCTGGCTAAAGAAGTGTGCCGAAGATGGCGACGAGGATGCCGCGTTGTGCTGGCACAGGAAGCTGTTGTACTTGTAGAAAAAGTGCGCCTCCATGTACCTCTTGAGCGCTACACAGACGTGGCGCACCATTTGCCGGGAAGCACACTCTACGTCTTCGTTTATATCCGAGTCATTGTCGCTGTCGTTGTGGCTCGGATCAAGGATCTTGAGCACGGAAATCTATAAGACACCAGTGGAAAATTAAGTAATTAGTATGAGGAGAAATTACTATAATTTAAAGTACACTTACCACATTGTAGAGCTTTCTTAACCCATCCTGGGCATCAAACTCCTCCAAAATGACCTTAAACTGGAAGCTCAGACTGAAGAACATAGTGGCATGGCACTTGGAGGAATCATGGCAACGACCCAGGATCCAAAGTGCGTAGCGCACCAGCTCCGAAATGAGAGGACGTTGCATACTGCATATGCGCTCCATTGCGTCCTCGCAGTATGCTAGGTAGTACACGGCGATAGACACACCCGTGGTGGCCAAACTGGGTCGTGGCACCTTTAACAATAGCTATAGGAAAAACAAAATATTAAATAACTAATCATTCAGGTATTAAGATTCACTGACCTCCAGTCCGCCGTGTGAAATAAATTCTAAAGCAAACTTCTTGTGACAAAGAAGAGAAGCCAGATATTTCAGCACTTCGTAGGCCAAACAAGTGTCCCGGCGATCCAAATTCTCCAGGTAGCCAAAAATCAGCTGCATCACATTGTTCTCGAAGGCCATGGCTAGGAACTCTTGATATTCGCCCAGGCTGGTCAGGAAGCGCATGATTAGCATTTGGCTGGTGTCCGCCGTGGGCGGATGCAGTGGGATGTACATCCGTTTGTAGTAGCGGGAAACGGAAAAAGCATCCCTGCTGTTCTCGAAGAGAATCGACATATTAGAAGCGTCGCCATGCTGCGATGAACTGGCTCCCATGCCACTGCCGTTGTGCTGCGGTGACTGCGGTGCAGAGGCATTGCTGGCACAGGCCACCCAACTAAGCATTCCCCCTACACTGCTGTCTGCCGATTGGTTGTGCTGCGAGTTATTGACATCGGGAGCAGCGCTCTTACTGATGGCCAGCAGCATGTGCAGGCGCTTGATCATCTTGGGTACCAAGCGCATGTTCTGATCTCGGAAATTAATGGCAATGTCGCTCACTTCCATGGCTTCGGCCAAAAGTCCGGTGGCATAGCTTTGGAGGGGTTCGATGCTGTCCTCCGCCCAGGAGTAGATACGGTTGATGGTTCCATCACCTTCGGCGGTCTGGAATACTGCTGAAGTCTCCATGCCTGGCATTATCTCCAGGATGAGGCGACATGCCAGGATGTTAAGTTCTAGTGAACTACGGCTGACGTTCTGGCGACTAAAGTAATTCTCTCGCAAGTAATCGTTGAGTAGCTAATGGGGCAAAATAGTACATTTTAATAAGTAGGTGCAGTAATGGAGCAGCTTAAGTTAGAAATCAGTTATAAGAATTATATGATGAAACCGTTGAAACAACTTAATTATTTGTATGCTTAATTTCTCGTTGATGTTTTGCATTAATATTGTTTTTCAAAAATATTAATAGGTGCCTACGAATAGTTATTTATTTATAATGTAAGAGTTTTGAAGAAAAAAAAATATTGTTTAAAGTTTGATGCCTTCTTTGGCTGTCTATGTTCTTGAAATATTAGTCTTATATTTTCTTCAAAAACAAAAAAAAATTTACAAAATCTTTCAGTAAAAACCCTATAACAATCCAATTTAAGTGTCAGTCTAATAAAAATAATGGGCATTAAAAACCAATTTGTTTAAAACCGATTTTTTACTTGTGACCAAATGTTAATTAAGTTAGTTAAATGGAATTTTTCAGAGTTTAATTGCAAAATCCTTAGATTTATCAACTTGAAGTGATTTGGCCTAAATGGCTTTGCTAGTAATGGCTAGTAATATGGAATATCTTTAGATATTAAGACCCCTGTCTTACTTTGCTCATAAAGGTGTCCTTGCGAAAGAGCAACTTCAGTAGTAGTCCGTACTGGCAGCTGGGATCGGCTCTATATGGATGTCGCGAATCCAACGGATCCGGGTCCTTGCGCCGGTATACGTCCTTCTCCCGCTCAAAGATCTCAGCCAGGCTAAGAAAACCAAGCAGGTTTGAGTTAGAGGAGTTAACGGGTTGGTATTGTATAGCTTTCTTACCTTCTCAGAGTTGGCACTGGGTCGTAGCCATTCTGGGTCTGCTGCTGCTCCCACTTGTCGATGATCTGGGTGAGCTCTTTTTTGGTGGCCTGGCGTCTGTCGGCGGCAGCAGTTTCTTCCGGATTTCCACCGCTTTCGCTTTCGTTTTCCACACTCATGGCATCGCCTTCTGCCTCGGCGTCATCCTCAGCCTCCGGTTCCCCCTCGTCCTGCTGTTCGGCGGGCTCATCCTCCTGATCTCCGGCTGCATCCTGGTCCTCCTCGGCCTGTGCCTCTTCATCTTCGCTTTGGTAAGCCACTGCCACCGCCTCTGCCATCAGCGCTGCCTCCGTCGCAGCCTCTGCTGATGCCTCAGTCGACGCCTCTGCTGCAGCCTCTGCTCCGGCTGCATTTTCGCTTCCACTGCCCTCAGACATTGAAATATATTACCCGGACTCGGGTGCACTAGCACTAGTAGCAGACGCACTCTTAGTTAGTAACTAGACACTCCAAAACCTTCTCCCAGTGGCGAAATAAAGCGTGCGGCATAAAATACCACGCGCTCGAACTTTTCGCACGAAGTAGTGTGACCGCTGGCAACAGGCCAGAAAAGCCTGATGCCAAAAATACCAAAGCAAAACTGATATTTTCAGCTGACACACCAAATCTGTTTTGTTTGTGCCCGACAATTATCCGTTTATTTATAAATTACAGATATATACATCCTTAATGTACATTGGCTTACATATTCGAGAGCATACAATCCCTTTCCTTACATTATCCTTAATTGAGTTTACACTTTAATCCTTTTTCCCACGAGTGAAAAAAGGCGCGCTCAATTTGTTTCGCACAAAGTAGTAAGACCGTTCTCGAATGTGCGAGAAAAGTCGCGACCGAAAAATACCAAACTAAGAGTGTGGGGGTTTTCCGATTCCTGCAATAAGCCACACTAATCGGATTGTTTTGTTTTGTCGGCCGATTAGCCGTAAATATCTACGTATATATCTTTCAAATTCGGTTGAAGTACTCATCATGGCTTTCCTCTATATACTAGGGTGGATTTCCCTGGGCATACAGATCGTTTTCCTGACATTATCCATAGGTGAGATGTACTTACCCGATGTGTTGGCCTGACTGCAACGTCTGCAATTGTTTTTCTAGTGGCTGGCCTGTATTACCTGGCGGAATTGGCGGAGGAATACACGTCGGCGGCGAGGAAGTGCATCCTCTTTCTGATTAGCTTTACGATCTTCGTATACATCCTGTTGATGCTCTTCGAGGACCTGCCGTGGAGCCTTATAATATGCGGATTTGTGGCACAGGGTTTCCATCTGGGGATCATGGGAGGATTTCCCTTCGTGCGACTGCTCTCCCTTCCACTCCTGGGATCCTTGGCCATGCTGCTCGTCAATCACTTCCTGGCCTTCCAGCATTTCACCAGCGTTTATGTGCCTTTTACGCAGGTGAGCGACGGTCAGGGGCTTCAAAGGTTCAAAAATATGAAAAACGTATATGTTGCATAAATCATCAGAGGGGGAACACTTTACCTATGTAGATAATTATTACCCTTTCTGGGTGTGATTTTAAATTATTATTTAAATGTACAGCTTATAATATATACCACTGGTTAATTATTTGCGGTATATAGTTGTTGATAATCAGCACAGATTACATTATTAATTAATTAATTAATCTTTTTATTTTGTATTCACATATTTTTATGTACAAAAGAAAAGGAAAAATGTTACTTTCATTTTTATAAATGATGCTTTTATTAAGGAAAACTATGGATATAGTCTTCTATAAAATGCATGTATCCGCAGAAGCGGATTAGTTTGAAGTATTTCCCATAAAATTAAGTTAACTTAATTTAACTAATACAATTATTTTCCTCAGGTGCTAGCTTACTTCACCATCTGCATGTGGATCGTGCCCTTCGCCCTGTTCGTATCACTCAGTGCTAATGATAGCGTCCTGCCCACCACCGTCAACGATCAGAGCCGGCTCAGTCCGGACATGGTCAGCAATTACTTCTCGCGAAACAAGAAGCAGGGCCTGCTCTCCCTGTTCCAGTATCTAAAGGAGGCCCTGCTCCCTGGACGGACCAAGAAAGCCTTCTAGATGTAGTTTATTTAATGTTTATTTATTTTTGTAGCCGCAATCGAGACAAAAGTATACAAAACGTATGTAAACTACGTTTATGCAATGAGATTCGCAATTGATTTATTTAAAAATGGACCTAATAGATATTTTACGGTTTGATTATAAGGATTCATAAATTGTTCTTATCATGGATAGTTGTACAAACGAAATTTAATTTTAATAGGGTCACCGTTTAGGTCATATACTATTGGCAAATTTATCTTATATGCTGGATAGGTCAACGTTTAAGAGAAGTTTATCAATGCAAAAGACAAAGTCAAGCTTTATTTATATTTGTGAAAATCTTCACCTCTCAGGAACATCATTATTATAGATAAATGCAAAAAAAGCGCTTCAATGGCACCTCAAAATTTATTCAACAAAATATAATGGATAATCAAACTTTATTCCGAAACCCCTAAAAACTACTTGTTCTGGACCTTGACATTGCCATCGGCCATGCCGAAATAACACTTTTGGGCCATGTTTACAAACAATCCCGTCTCGAGAACACCGGGAATCATGGTAATGGCCTTGTTGACCTCGTCCCAGTCGTACTCCCTGTTGGCAATAAACTTCCAGTCCAGCAGGAAGTTGCCATTATCCGTGACAATGGGTCCCGCTTTGACCTTGGCCATCCGCAGCGAGGCTTCTCCGCCGAACAGCGCTTCGATGTGGAGCTTGATGGGCACATAGGCCATGGGGGCCACCTCGATGGGAACTCCGCGGCACCACTGCTCGCCCAAGCGAATGGAGTTCTTCGTGTAGTCGGCCACTACGATGAAGTTCTTGGCGCAGGAGGCCACCACCTTCTCCTGGAGCAGGCAGCCACCGCCACCCTTGATCAGCACCATGTGCCGGTCCACCTCGTCCGCCCCGTCGATGGCCACGTCTATGTTGGGGTTCCTGTCCAGATCGCCCAGGTTCAGGTTGTAGTCGAGGATCAAGTGGTGCGCCTGATAGGACGAGGGCACGCAGATGAGATCCGTGAGCTCCCCCTCCTTCCACACGCGCTCCGCAATTCGCTGGACAGCATAGACGACGGTGGAGCCGCTACCGATGCCCAGAATCTTCGTATCCTCCGTGACCCATTGATCCACGGCTGTGCGGGCCGCTGTTTTCTTGGCCGCGTCTAAAGCAATGTCATCCATCTTGCGGATTTGGGAGTAGAGTATGGGTGCCCCGCGGAATAGTTGTTCACCGAGATGTTGGATGAGCTGTGGTCGCTGGCCGCCTCTTTGCAATAACCCAGATAACATGTGGTTAACAGCTTTCGGTTTTCAATCGCAACTTCAATGTCACAGAGATCAAGCCGCCTGCGGTTTGGGTGACGCGCTAGGGATTTCTCACCGTTGCGCCGTCCAAGGTAACAGCACTGTTAGCTTGGGCGCGAAAACGTCAGTTATTTCAACTAAGAATAATGGTTACAAAGGGTGTAGTGTAGTTGTCATAAAAAAGGGAGTGTTTTTAAGTATTGTCCGGGAGCTCCTGGCCCCCTTTGATATTTCACACGGACATACTAAAAGAGAGAAAGCCAAAATATCGAAACATGATAAGGTACTAAGCTTACAACTATAAACACTAAATAATTTTTTTTTCTCACAGAATCTTAATCTTAAAAATAAATCTTAATAAATATATATTATTTTTTTGTAAGAGCTTTTCAAATTATTATTTTCTTTATTACCCTCTATAAAAAAAAAGTAATACGGTTATTTAATACAAGTATATTTTAAATATAATTTTTTCAAATATGTATATTATTTTATGTTTAAAAAATTTGTATTTTAAGATGTCAAAGACTAAAATTTTCATATAAAAATAAAAAACACCAATCGAAAGTTTTACTTTTTTATTAAACATTTTAGAGAAAGGAGTAATGTTTCCAAAAAATACAGACATACTTCACCTAATCGGATTCTTTACAGATTGTGAAAAATAAAAATAACATTTTTGGTAAGTAGCTTGAATGTTTATTTGTGTCTCAAACTTATTTTCGGTTAAATTAAATAACACAGTTAAATTCAAAGAAAGATTCTGATTTAGTCAAAACTTTAATTTTAACTGTCAATTAGATAAGAGCTTTTTAATGTTTTTATTTTTATAAATTGCGTATATTAGCAAACAAAAGAACCAAAACTACTTATACTTTTTTTACCACTCAATCATATGTATGTACATATTTCTTTCTTTTGGCACATGTTTCTTATTAGGAATATTAACCTTAGTATTCAAAATTTCGTTTTATATTGATAAAAAATGAATTCTTCAAGTTATGTTCTTTCCACTTTTTTAGGTACGTGGGTCCATAACCACTTTGGTCAAATCGAACGTTACCACTTTGGGGGCAAGGAAACCCCCGTAACCAGGACGACCTTTGTAATATATTCCCAATCCTGCGAGCGGAACTGCTGGATGAGGCACCACCTCCTGGACATCCACAAAAGGCAAAGTGTTCTGGGAAGCATCCTTCAGCTGACTGGAGCTGACAAACTCCAAGAACTGGTTATCTTTGGAGAGCGGTAGCGAAGGCAAATCAGAGGCAGTGGGCAAATCACTCTCCTTTAAAATCATTTTCTTTCTGATTCCCTCAAAATGGGAATTATCGTTGCCCAGCCAATAGCTCTTCGTCTGCGGTTCGATCAAAATACCGTTGGAGAAATTAAAGAAACTGAAGCGTACCTCCAGGTTCAGGTGTTTGTTGAAGATCCGGAAACGCACTCCGGTCACCACTTGGTCCGTCGAGTTGACTGAGATCTCATCCAGATCGAAGGCTCGGCTGTCCACGCTCAAGGTGTGGAAGTCGTAGCCATCGCGAATGTCCACATCACTCACGTTGTAAGCTTCCACAGGTTGCCATTCTAGCGAGGTGATATTGATAGATCCTCGGGACAGGAGTTCGGCCTGCTGCAGCTGCAGATGGAAGACGCGGTTGCTCTTCACAAACCTGACTCCAGTCACAACCTTGTTCTGCTTAAAATCCGACATGGAGTCGCGCAGATTAAAGTAGCGATCGGACAAGGGTCCTGGTTCATCGCACAGGCAGAAACAGTAGTGGCAGCGCATAACGAGCCATCTCGACCAGGAGGCTGGCTCCCTGATCTCGGAATTACAATCCTCGTTGTGACCGTTATTGTTTAGTGCAATGTACTTATAGCGCCTTGAGGAGTTGTTGGGGGACAGGCAGATCGACATATCCGACTCGGCCAAGTCGCAGTTGTAGAGTCTGCCCTTGCAGGCGGGTTGCTGGCCACAGAACTCCTCCTCCGGTTGATAGCAACCAAACGAGCGGGTGTCATGGTACTCCGGGCAACTGCCCCAGCAGTTTTGTCCCTCATTCAGGTTTATCTCGTTCTCCACGAAGCCTTGCAGAAAGCGGGTGACGCGGTCATAGGTTTTGCCCTCCACATGCCCATCTTCTCCGGGATCGCAGCGCCAGTAGAGGCGGCTGCTTTTGGAGACGACCTTCTGGAGTACTTGCAGAGCATGTTGAATGCGTTTCTGGTAGTTCTCTCGCATCAGTTCCAGCTCCTGGGTGAAGTTCCCACGCCCGGACTCGCGCAGCACCATCCAGGAGAACTCCATCATGCTGTAACCCTTCAGCTCCGTGAAAGCTGCCTTGGTGAAGAGCTGGTAGGCGAACTGCTGGGCGGACTGCCTGGCCAGGCACATTTGATCCGGAGAGGTTTCAAAACTGACGGTCAGTCCCGAGAGCAAGGAGTCACCTGAGTAAAGAAGGTCGTGAAGTAGTTTCAACAACCAGGGCAGCGAATTGGAGCCAGGATCCACGTTCCACTTGGCGAATTTCACCAGTGTGGTCGGCTCCAGTGAGTCCTTGTGCTGCTCGTAGCCCTCCAGTTGCTCGTAGCGGAGATCAATATACTTGGTGAGGTCCTTTAACTGGTTGAGTCGGTGAAGCATCTGGGACTTGTCCTGCATCTCCCTTAACAGCGTCTCCATGATCAGAGCGGTGTTCTTGGCCTGCTGCTGCTCCATACTCCGGATATTCTCGTTCACCACCTCAATCTTTTCCATCATCTCGCGCTGATTGTCGTAAATCAAGGCCCCCGCGGCGATCTCCGCCACCGGCAGCTTTTCGATTAGATCCCACGACTTGAGGATGGTGTGGGTCACCTCTTGGATCACCCGAATAATGTCCAATGTTTCCTGGACCGCTCCTCCATTTGCGGGAGTTGTAAGCACGCTAAGTGCGTACAAAACCAGCAGAAATTTCATGGCCTGCAAACAAAAATAAACAAACAAAATTCAATTAATGCGAATTGGACACATTTTTTGAGTATCTGCTTACACAATTGAATTCCCTTCAAGCTGCTGCAAATGGTTATGATACTCTAGAATTACGCCCGATCACTTTGAAAGATTCGCTCAAACTGAGAACTTCAAACTGACGCTCGTACCATATGTATGCTTCCTCTTCTCCATTAAAAAGGAGCTGCTAACGCCTTCCCAGCTTTATTCAGTATTAATAGTTGGGGTATTCCCTAAAAGCCTAAACAGACCCTTCATTTTATTTTTATACCCGTTACTCGTAGAGTAAAAGGGTATATTGTATTCGTGCAAAAGTATGTAACAGCTAGAAGGAAGCGTTTCCGACCCTATAAAGTATATATATTCTTGATCAGGGTCACTAGCCGAGTCGATATAGCCATGTCCGTCTGTCCGTCTGTCTGTCTGTCCGTCTGTCCGTCCGTATGAACGCTGAGATCTCGGAAACCATAAAAGCTAGAAGATTGGCATTTTGCATGCAGATTCTAGGAGTTCCTACGCAGCGCAAGTTTGTTTCAAAAAGGTGCCACGCCCCCTTTAACGCCCACAATCGCTTATATACGATTTTAAAAATTTAAATATTTCGGAAAAGTAAAAATGCAGGTTTATTGTGTTTATCAATACCTATCGAAATGTAGAATAAATTTTTCAAATCGGACCATTCGTTAAAAAGTTATGCGTGATCAAAGTTTCTATCTCCATCTCCCTCGCACTCCCTTTACCTAAGTAACGGGTATCTGATAGTCGGGGCACCCGACTATGGCGTTCTCTCTTGTTTTTATTTATTTTAATTAGTATATAAAATTGACGAATAGCTGACCAATATTTAAGAATTCAGTCCGATTCTTAATTCGTTTTGAAAAGAAAACTAAAAAAATGAAAAGGACGTTATTATATTTTTAAATAAAATCACTCGCCACTATAATACCCTAAACGCAAAGAAAATCATTTAAGAGTGCCTTATTTCCGGACGATGAGCAAAGTCGAAAAGGGGAGTCCCAAACAAATGGAATGCACAATAGTTGCACAAAAAAGCATGCTTAAATACATATGTACATATGTACAAACATATACCGAAAATATTTGAAGAAATTTAATACTTTTAGTGCACAAAGCGAGAACTGTTGAATGCCAAGCGATAAAGCTGAAAGGCAAAACACAATCACAAAGGTGATTGCAATTTTTCTCTAGCCAAGCAGCAGGCGGAAAAGCTGGAAAACCGGAACACGAGAGCCACGTGAATGGTCAGGAGAAGACACACAGATATAGAAAGCGAGAGGACGAGGACGAGGATGGGGGATGTGAAAAGATAGTGGGCCAAAGAATTTGTGTTAATGGATTTCACTTTTTAAGAAATAAATTACTATCTCCGGCCGGAGGGGAAAATCGGAGGCCAAGCCGCAAACAAAGTTCCAAGCAGTTTGCATGATTGGATGGGGTTTTGAGTCATTAGCAAAAAAGATGTTACACAAAGGCGGCCGAATGCAGGAAAATTCCATCAGTTTGGGGGATTATAAAGAGGATCAGTAGGGGATTCGATACCCACCAGTCCTAGTAGAATTACTGAAAACGGAGCTCTGTTATTGCAAGTGAACATAAAACAAAAGCGGCCCAAAGTAAACAACAATTAAATGCAACACAGAGGGTTCTGAAACAAAAAAAAATCGGGGAAACACAGCAAATGCAAATTGTTAATTAAAGAAATGGGCATTGTTTAATGCGCCCCATGTGAAATGTTCCGTGCCAACACCTGCCTCCCATTTCTTCCCCTTTCTCGGCGCCCTTCTCAATTACTCGTGGAAAAACATTATACATACATACATACATACCTATGTATGTACATAAAAGAAATAAGAAAAACCAAATGGAATTCTTTTTTTTGGGGCCTGAATGTAAAGGTACCCTGCAAGCTTAATATTTCTATGGCAATGATCCAGTCCTGACCTTAATAAACTTATGATTTCTGGCATTAAACATACCAAGTATAACAAATATTAAATATCCTTATAATGCTATTTAAATATTTATATTTATTTTTAGAATCAAAATTTTGTTTTATGTTAAGAGTTTTATGTCGATGCGAAACCTTGTTATGGAGCAAAATGATTTTTAAATTAAATGAAAATTAAAATAATTTTTGTCGTCCGTTTCGAAACACTCGTTTTCAAGCATGGCAAAAACTGAAAATTTGTCCTTTTTTTAAGAACCAATATGATTTAAAGGGGTATATGGTAAATTCATATTCCAAATTTTAAGTAAAATTCAATATTAAAAGCATTACGATATTTAAACATTAATTTCAATTAACACCTCTACCGCAGAATGACAAATTAAGCGTGCGAACATCATTGCCTTTAAAATAAATACCCTCTGAGGGGTATTAATATTTGAAAAAAGAGCGAGTTAAGGGCGAAGAGTGCAAATGGACCTGCGACCCAGATGCAGCTGCCCCGACATCCATTATGGACCCACAGCACCTTAAATAGGAGCTGAAAAAATGTCGGAAAAGTGGGGAAAGGTGGAGGAAAATGCAGGCTGGATTTCCCTTTGTGCGAGTTATGATTGCCCATGCTGATGATGACAATGTCGACTGTCGGGGGCTCTGCATCGAACGACTTTCCAATGGGCACGATTTATAATTTGATTAGCGCATCGCTGAATGCACAAGGAAAAGAAAATCACGCTCAAAAGTCAGGCGGGAAGTGCAGCCGAGTGCACTGAGCGAAATCGGGGCGAGGAAGAGGACCTCTTCCGCGCTGGCTCTTATCTCATCTATTGCAAAATGGAGCGGGCCATCACACTCCGTTAGATGACAATGACAAATGATGATGGAGGAGCGGTCGCAGGATAATCCAAAAAAAAAAACCAGAGCCCACCCAAAACCGTAACCAAAACCAAAACCCAACTGAAGTGAACAAAAAGCCTGCCTCTCGCTTTTGGCTTTCAATTAATCCGAGCAAGTGGCGCTTTTATTGAGCTAGGCCTGCCGCCATAATCAGTTGTGTTTTGTTCGCCACAAGAAAATAAAAGAGAAATCCCCTCGAAAAAAAACGATCCGCCCAAAAGGGTTTTATCTCGAAACAAAGGCGCCGAAATTTGCCTGCCATTCATTAAACAATGAACAACAAATCCAACTGGGGGCGTGGCACACTGCCGGGGAAATAGATTAATGGCCGCAGACAAGCCTGGCGAATCAATTTATAACACTGCCGACAGTTGACCGCACAACCAGGAAAAAGGTGTTCTTTTAGAACTGTAAAGGATATGAGCTATAAAAATAAACACAAAATAAAATAAGATTTTCTAGCATTGTATTTTATAATGCACCATAAATATTTTTTTTTAATTTGTTATATCTTCTTTATAACTTAAATTGCCTTAAATTTAACATTGAATTATTATTTAACAATTGCAATATTTCAATAGAGACTTCAAATAAAAAATTGTTTCAATGAAACTAGGTTTAAATATAGTAGGATTTTACCGCTCTAATCGAAGTCAAATATATAAGCAAATTTAATGGCTAATAAATAAAAAAAATAAAACAACATCTACTTGACAATAGTTCCTCCAAACATGAAAATGAGTGCACTTAAGCCTTACCCTTTTTTAGTACATACAAATTAAACCTCATTGAATAACTTTTTGGATTTAATTCTTGCAAAAAAAATACGAACTATACATAATCAATTTCTAGCTCTGGGATCACAGAACATTTCCGAATCCTAAAACTTGGCCTTGGAGCACTCAAACGGAGTGCAGCAGGGATAGCAATCCGGAGCCTTGATGCAGCTCAACCCAAATCGGGACAACTCGGCGGCCTCCCAGGCGCGATCCTCCTCGAAGAGGTCCATCAACCGCTGCCGCCTGGCACCCGTGATCAGCTTGTCCGCTGTGGTCATCTCCACACTCATCGGTTTCACCAGGAAGTTGACGATGGGACTTCCCGAGGGGGTCTTCAGAAGGTCGCGGTTGTTCAGCAGGGAGAGGCTATCGATAAAAGGGGGTTGAATTACCGCCATTCGAATCATTTCGGAATGCTCTTACAAATCCCCGGACTTCTTCATCTTGCGGTTGACCGAGTACTTTGAAGCAGTGTGTCTAATGTACAGTGATTGAAACACTAATGTAACCCAGCCGACAAACTTCTCCCGGCCAGGTTCGATGCCCCAATTAGGTAGCACACTAATCGAACGCCCCAGGATTGGCTGCAAGGAACTGGAAATTGTGTGCAGAGATGCAGCTGACTGACATTCAACACCATTTGCCACTCACAGAAGGTCAATCAAGTTTGCTGAGAGGCCGAACTCAAGGGAGCAGTTGGGAATCAAGTTAAAAGGGTCTACTCGCTTCCGTTAACAAGGGTGCTATTAACTCTAGACTCTGAGTGCAAGTGTTCGTAGACTTGCTGTTTACTTATACTTCGGATTGTTAAGTAGGTGCTTTAAATGCACATTGAAATAATTGGTGCTTTAAATATATACATTTAAAAAACAATGCCGAATAGTTGTAGTAATATATATACACATATATAGGCCAAACATTTATATTTATATATTGTTTAAGTAAAAGCCTTAAGCTATTTTAGTAGCAGTATATTTGGAGAGTAATTATTTAAAAACTAAAAAGAAATAATAATTATAAAACAAAAAGTTTTATTAAATTAGTATTTTATTATCCTTCAAAGAGATAAATTAGTATTAAAATAAGGAAAGCTAACCCCTATAAGCGGTGCAATTTAGGCCCTTATAAATATTAAAATCCCATTAGGTCGCTATTTCTTTGTTGTTAAATTTTCCAGAACGTTTTTATTTGGCATACAAAAATAAAAAGGATAAGGAATGGCCAGCATTATTTCTTGATTAGGCCACACCCACAAAGAAGATTTCAATTAACCCAGTGTCCTCCCCCCCACTTGTCTCCTAATTGCCCCTCTTTCACCTTCTGCATGCTACCCTCCGTTTGCCCCACAAATAATCCCCACAAATTGCACAGCGCGTAGAACAAACGATAAACAGACTAAGTAGTAGTGTGGTGGAGGCGGGGACAGCAAAGAAAGTAGATTGAAAAACAAGCCAAAACCAACACAAATCGTTGTTCGGCAATTTCAGCCAGCCCACACACACCTAGCCCACTATCCACCCACTTAACCGCCTCCCCAAAGCGCAAAGTCAGGTTCGAAAAAGGGGGCGGGAAACAGTCAGGTGTGTAATTGCAATCCGAATTGGTCAAGTGTAACAATGCAAAGACGCAGCTCACATCTCACAGCTCACACCTGCTGCTGCCAACCGGGGGAATCAATTTGATCCTTGAACTTAGGCAACAAACCGAATCTGCAACTTGCAACTTGCTGGCAATGGGGGATCGAGACTGGGAGGTATACACCCCCCAACCCCGCCACCCCACCGTGGAGAACAAAATCAAATTGCAAATTGCATCCGAAAATGTCACGTGCATCGACACATTTTTCGGAGCCAACTGTCTGAGGGTTCCTTTGGCCCGAAAACCGAGCGGAGATGTCGTGACATGGTCGACATGGGCAAAGGTTATTGCAATCGCCCGCCTGAGCAATCAGTGGACACCAGACACGAATGGATACCACCGATGGGGAGCTCCGGGCAGAGGTGCCCAGGAGGTGGATCAAACGCTGGTAGCACTTAAAAAATAGCCAAAAGTGTTTATATATCGATTTCCATAATTTCTCAGAATGAGGCTTCATTATTATTATTTTGAAATTATATTATGTAATTTAACCCTTTCAAATTCGTTCTTTAATATTCAACCAGATTGCTAGAGAAAATCTATAGGTAATTAAAAAAAAACAGCATAACCATAATAAATTTAGTAATTAAAGTAAATACAATTTGATTCTACATTTAAAATTATTTAAAAAATTTTAACAACTCAAACTTTTTAGATAGCAAATGTTAGACATGTAAATGATTCAAGAAATACATTAGTATACAATTAGTATCCAATATTCACGTTTTTTAACGAAATCTTTTATTTCATACATTAAGATTTATCTACAAAATAGTGAAGATGACAACACTAATTTCTAAGGGAAGGACTCGCAGTCTGCACCTGCAGCATCCTGCGCTCTTTGTCCCGTGGGTGAGGAGTGGGGGGTGGTGTTCGGGGGACGGAGTGGGTGGCCGCCCCATTCATTATGTTGACCACGCTGTCGCATTCGCTACGTGACATTCTGCTAACTGCCCTGAAAATGGAGCCAGGCCTCGTCGCACTTGGGCCATTGTCGGCTCAGCTTATAAACCTATAGCTGCATATACCCAATATCGGGTATCTACCAACAGCTCCAAACACTCTATAAGTCGATAGTACTGCTTAATGAAATTTGTGCCCTTATCCAAAATGATAAATTAACTTTTTCTTTATTTTCTATTTATCGAGTTTATGTGTAAATCCTTTGAATCCCTACTTTCTTTAAATTTATAGTCGTAAATTGTTTTAAATTTCAATTATTTTAAAAGTAAATAACTTTTTAATATCTTTTTCAATTCTAATTTTTTTAAAGTATTTAGTTATTTCTAAAAAAAAGTGTAAAATTGATTACTTTTTAATTGATATTTTTCTTTTTGTAAAAAATACATTTTGGTATTGACGTTTCTGTCAAGTGACCCATCTTACTGATACATACCCTTTTAAATACCATACCGATAAATGTCCTCCCTCCCACTCAGAATTAGATTGCAGTTAGTTCCCAGCCTGTTCCAGCTCATCCTAATCCATCCGCTCTCCGGCAGCTACTAATATGCCCATTGGGGACGTGATTGCAGCGATTCCATTCAGTCAGGCAACTGCATCATTGCGATATTTTGACCGCCTGTGAGACTTGACCAAATTGACTTGGGCTCGGAGCTTTGTCTTGCAATTGGAGCTTCCACTAACTGCCCTCGATCCCCGTGATGGGTGCAGTTCATCGTGCTGCCAAATTTATCCAATTGCATTGCCATTACACTATACAAAGTTATGGCAATCTCTCTCCGGAGAATCCAGCCAGCGGAACGGAAAGAAACAATGCGGGCGGAGACCCAGTTCGAAAGTATCGAGATTGCAACGGAACCGGCTTCGAATTGCAAGTAAATAAAGCGTCTGGGAAGCAACACCTCCGGCACATCCTCCCACAATCGCATCCTTGGAGCAGGAGTTGAGTTATGAACGTGCTGGGAGCAGCAAAGCGAACACAACACCCGCAATCCTGGAACACGAACTGAAAAGAGGGGAAGCCTTGTAAAGTAAATGTGCAAACATTTATTTATGTGGCCTGCCAAGAAGCACTTTAAAGCTCTGCAATTGCCCTGATTTCGGGTGGCGAGCACTGCGAGTTTATACACAGACCAGGAACTGGACGTAAACAAATGATTTGTAAAGAGAAGTTGTTTTAAAAAAAGAATATTACTCATTTTTTTTAAAAAGTTCAATTTAAAAAAATTAGAAAATTTGTTGTTTGACGTTTAAGTTTTGAGTATTTTAATTTATATAAATAAAAGTCTAGAGCTATATTGTGTTTGATTTTGTATCACACTCGAGGACAAAGTCGTGATAGGTATTGCTAATCTTTGATAAACTAATAAATTTCAGGCACCGAAAATAGTCGTTATATCTTAAATAAATATTAATTTAGGGGCTACCACTATTTTTTTATTTTTGGCTGATTTCTTGCACTTTGTAGACGAAAGTTTTGTTAGTAATTCTAAAAAGTCTAATACTTATTTTTTATCACTCATACTAATCAAAAATGATTCGCCATTTTCAGCTACCAAATTCAGTCAAATGAAATACAGCTTGAGGGAAACTTTTCCGAAACATTAAAAACATAGAAGCTCACCACCTTTGGTATACCTCGAAAATCATTACTTGGCACACATTTGGTCTAGGTTTTGTTCCTGCAGTCGCATTTCAATTTTAATGAGCACTTGAGAGTTTCACGTTTTTAGCCGTAACTTTAATTAACAACAAAAGTCATGGTCTTGGCCTGCCAAAAAATAAAAGAAAAACAAAAAGGAAAAGCAATGAAAGAGCTTAATTTGTAGGTGAAGGAAGGGCCCACAACAGGAGCAAGATGAAGGGGAGATGAAATAAAAAGACACATGAGGCCCGGAAAATTTCAAATGGAACTGCTGCCACGGTTTCTTCTGCTGCTTCCAAGGAACATGGGGCACATAAAAAGTAGCCAGCAAGTAGTTTTTGTGCTTGTAGTGTTGCTCCTCCGTCGTTTTTGGTTCCTGGCCCTGGAAATTGTTTTTTTTTTAGCCCTGAGTACGGGTACGGATATAAATACGGGTCCGGGCCACGGCTGCCGAAGTTGCTGCTGTTGGCGTTAAAAAAGCGGAAAATCGCAGCACATTTTTGCTTTTTAATTAAGCCCTCAATTTTTTATGTTCCTTTCGAAAGCGACACGCCGTGATTTCTCATCCACCCTTTTCCTCCCCCTTTTTTCCACATCCTAGGATTCCGGGCACAAATAGTTTACTCTTGCAGCAGCGGCATCCGAAGTGTAAATGTGCGTACATGGGTTAAGAGCTTGGGTGCAGCTTGACAAATTGTTCTTACTCTCCGGATTAAATTAAAAGGAGCCTGTTTTGTTCTTCGCTCTGTCACAGTCTGAGCTTCAGTTACACTTATCCGATATCAACATTAATTAAGAGTTGTTAATAGCAAGTTCTGGCTAAAAGTTGTTTGAAGCGATGCGTTTATTTCATTTACTTTGAGAGGGCATTTATTTGTGAGAGTTTTCTTCAGCCAGTAATATTCTCATTTCTACAAGTTTTAGTTGCTTACACAAATTTTGTACTTATGGTAATTTTAATCATTATAGGCTTTTTTAACAATAAAATCACTTTGAACACTCAAAAAACTGAAATGAAAATTTAAAATATTATTAAAAATATTGAATTTCCTACATTACTTTAGGAGCATGGTACAATACAATGTCAATGTACTTTAAAATTTTTTTTAATGGTCTTACTTAAATAATTACGTGTCAAACTTTAATGGCTAGAACTTAAAATTTTTTTATTTATGACAAAAATGTACACTTTACCACCCCTCTTATCTTACGTTTATAGTTTAAAATGGTTTCCTACCACAAAAAAGTTGTTACACACTAAGATAATCGCTTATAATTTGTTCAAATACATAATAAAGAAAAACGTAAATAAAACAACAGTGATAGCTAGCTTCTTAACACACCTCACGAAGCAATGCCATAAATATATCAGGTAGTCCTCAAAACCGATCAGTTCATTACAGACCAGTGTCGCGCGATGTTCGCTTGTAAAGTCGGTCAAAATAAATGCTAATTTGTTGGAAGCGATCGTTGAACTACTAAACGGCACGTGACTGCAATTGCTTCGAGTGCTTCAATAAAAACACCTTCAAAACAGAGACATTTCGGGTTACATTGCTGTGCTAAACCGGTTTCGGGAACTCGATAACGCGAAAGCTCAGAGTTTTGGGACTGAAACTGATCAGCTTGAAGCGGTGCAGTGCGTAGGAGTCCACCAGCCAGCCATCTGGACGCTCATCCCGGTCCTTGGCATCCGCGTCCAGCGCATCCACCTCGGACTCGCCCAGTTCCTTGCAGAAGGTGAGCACTAGTTCGGCTATGGCCAGGCGGCAGTGTTTCGGGTCGAACTCCTCTTGGATCTGCGAGTTCGCCAGCACGGTCTCAATCCGCCGGACCATCTCATCCTTCTCCTCAGCAGTGCCCAGATCCAGGAGATTGCGCAGGCCGACGAACAGCATGTCCACGAGGACATAGGACCGACCGTCGATCCAGCGACGCACCACTCTCACTGGGAGGGCATGTCGCAGGTGCTGCCTCTGAAAGATCACCAAACTGTCATGGGGTTTCTGATCCTGGGACAAGCCGTAGATGTCCGCCGATCCACGTTCCGTGCAGCAACTCCGGATGCAGGGCCAGTCCGCTTGGCGCACTGCCTCGATCATGGTGGCCGCCGCCTGGCGAGTCCCCTCCTGGAATCCGCCCTCGTCGAAGGCCACGCCCAACAGACGGCGGAGGCGCCACAGGCAGTAGCGGTGCCGCAGTCCACTGAGCAACTGCATCACGCTGAGCTTCCAGCGCAGTCGCCTCCTGGTCAGATGACCCAGACTGCGGTGTGGTTGAAGTGCGGCGCGGCAGAGCGTCTGAGGGGTGTTGGGACCATAGACCCGCGCTATACAGATAATTTTGGTGCGACTAGAGCCACGCAGAAACCTCAAAAACATATTGGAAACAAGAAAGACAAACTAGAGAGCAAAATGAACATAAAGAGAATAAGTCAAGACCTACCTGGTTTTCAAATAACCAAGCAAATTAAAATCATTAATTTTCGATCCATTTTCACTTCTCTCAGTAATAGAGACATTACCGACCATATAAATTATGTATATTCTTGATCACCATCAGCATCAACAATCGAGTCGATCCGTCCGCCATCTAGTCCCCTAGTTTTAAAACTTTCGTAATGAGACTTAGTATATATGTACGTATAGTAAGTCGGATCGCGGTGGATCAACTATATCAAATAGTTGCAAAGTACTCCTAAATATTCATTCGTTTTAAACGATTTCAAAAATTGTATAATTTAGTAATAATAATTATAATTACATTTTATAAAAGTGGGAAAAATAATAGAACAAAGAATCTAACTTTACCTTGCTATAAGTATATAACAATGAAACTGACCCGATTTCAAAAATACATTTACAAATTTTATACAAATTTAAGGATAAATTATATAGTTGCCATATGTTCGTTAAATAACATTCTAACAGCATTAAAATCACTAGTCGATTCTGAGAACAATATACTATATTTTCAAGGTTTTCGACTTCTTGTTTAATCTGCTGTTAAGCCATTCCCACTTCAGCATTAAGTTTAAGTTTCCCTTTTCCCTATACTTTTAAGACCATTTGAAACATGCTAAGCCTGATTCTGTCAAATCATTATAATCTCATTCTCTATTTACAGCATGCCGCAGCTCAACGGATTTTCCTGGATCTTCCTTATCCTTATAATTCCTTCTATCCAGGCTGCGTACGATCATTATCGGTTGCCCACTGCTCTGGAGCCTCTACACTATAACCTGCGAATCCTCACTCATTTAAATAGTACAGATCAAAGGTTCGAAGGCTCTGTAAAAATCGATCTTTTAACGCGAGAGTCGACCAAAAATATCACTTTGCATGCGGCAAACCTGAAGATAGATGAGAATCGTACGTCAGTGAGCTCCGACCAGGGAAAAAACGACGTTACTAAAATCGAAATAAATGAGGTTTATAATTTCTACATCCTGCACTTATGTCAGGAACTGGAAAAGGGTCAGATATACCAATTGGAAATGCACTTTGATGCAAGGCTAAATGATTCGTTAAGTGGCTACTACAAAAGTAATTACACCGATGAGAATACCAAAGAAGTTCAGTGAGTTTCATGGACCATTGTTCAGTTCATATCTAACTTTGTAAATCTTTAGTAACCTAGCAGTCACCCAATTCTCGCCTACGTTTGCCCGACAGGCATTTCCCTGTTTTGATGAACCGTCCTGGAAATCCACCTTCAATGTGACCCTGGGCTATCATAAAAACTTCACGGGTCTGACTGGTATGCCTATCCTTGGATGTCAAGATCAGTAAGTATATAAGTCTGGACTTCAGACTTTGGAGGTTTAAGTAAATTATTGCATTAGACACAAACAGGATCAATAAACAGGATTACTACTGTCCCTATCTACCTGTCTATCTTGAATATAACCCTCGCACTAAAATATATAGCAGTATAAATATTTTATATTAATTTAAACCTATTTTATTTTTGTATAATTAATAAAACTTACAATGTAACTTAAATTTCTTATTTTTTCAGTGATAGTCTCGAAAACTACATTTGGTGCGATCACGAGCAACTTCTGAGGACCTCGACCTATTTAGTAGCATATGCTGTTCATGATCTGAAAAATGCAGCCACCGAGGAAAGTCAGACCAGCAATAAAGTAATCATTCGCAACTGGATGCAGCCAAAGTTGCTGGATCGCGAAATTATTTCCATGGAAATGGCACCCAAGCTGCTTTCCTTTTATGAGAATCTTTTTCAAATCGATTTTCCTTTGGTGAAAATCGATCAACTCACTGTACCCACTCATAGATTTTCGGCAATGGAAAACTGGGGTCTGGTCGTCTACAACGAAGATAAGTTGCCGGAAAACCAGGGCGTTAATCTGCAGCAACAGAAGGATCGTACTGCCGAAACGGTGGCCCATGAGTATGCGCATCAGTGGTTTGGAAATCTAGTCACTATGAAGTGGTGGAACGATCTCTGGTTGAAGGAAGGTACATCCACTTATTTCTCCTACTTGGCCCTAGATTCCTTGCAACCTGATTTGACTAGGGGTGAGCGATTTATAGCTTTGGATTTGGGAACGTTTTTTGCCATGGACTCGGGGGGTACTGTGCCAGCCATCTCCAAGGAAGTGAAGAACTCTTCACAGATACTCGGACAGTTTACAGAGTATGTTTATAAAAAGGGAGCACTTACCATCCGCATGTTGCACAAGCTGCTTGGAGAGGAATCCTTTTTCCAAGGCATTCGTTCTTTTTTAAGGAAGTACTCACTGGGAAATGTGGATCAAGGAGATCTTTGGCAGTCTCTTCAGGAGGTATCAAAGCTAAATGGGGTTATTCCCGTGGACTTTAATCTAAGTAGGGCCATGGATTCATGGACTTTACAGGGGGGCTATCCCTTAGTTACCCTCATTCGAGACTACAAAACTGGCAGACTAACTCTTAATCAAACCAGATTCTACCAGGGCAAGAATATTTCAGAGGATTCACACTGCTGGTGGGTTCCCTTAACTTTTGTTAGACAAAATCATCCTGACTTTGAGCAAACTAATCCACAGTTTTGGTTAGAGTGTCCTTCTGCTACAAAAGTTTTGCAGTTGCCTGACCTCCCAGCCGCTGATAAATGGATTATTCTTAATCCCCAAGTTAGCACAATTTTTAGAGTTAACTATGATGAACACAATTGGGACCTAATAATAGAAAGTCTTTTGAATGATCACAATCATGGTGGTATTCACAAACTAAATAGAGCTCAGTTAGTAGACGATCTAATGGCGTTGGCCTCAGTAAAACTCCAGAAATATGACAAAGCCTTTGATCTGCTGGAATATCTGAAAAAAGAGAAGGACTTTCTGCCTTGGCAGAGAGGTGTTGGAATCTTAAATCACTTTGGAGCTTTGTTGCGTGGTCAGGAGGCAAAGGAATTTAAGGTGAGCTCTTTTAGATTGTACTAATTTATAATAATCCTAATTCTTTGTTATAGATCTATATGCAAAAGTTGATTTTACCGCTGTACAGTCGCTTTCCAAAACTAGCCGCACTATCAAGCCCCGCCATCAAAGATATTCCCTTATTGCAATTCGTATATTCCCAAGCATGTTGCTATCACGTGGATGATTGCATTAATCAGGCCAAGATATTGATCATGTCAAATTGGAATCGGTCCCAGGTTGAGTTGCCCTCCCATTTCCAGAAGATTGCCTACTGTTCGTTTTTGGAAGAGGGCGGCGAGATGGAGTTTCAGAAGATATTTAGCCTCTTTCAGAACACCACAAATTCTGCTCAGAGGCGGATATTTGCATCGGCCATCGGCTGCAGTCGTAATTTTAAACATTTCGAGCAGTTTCTGGACTTTACTTTTAAATCAGAGGAGAAACTTTTTAGCGATTGTTATATGCTAGCAGTTACGACAGCCTTGAGTCGAGAATATATGGTTACTCCCATAGGAAACTATATTTTAAGCAATGCAAAAATCCTGGGGTAAGTTTAAAATGTTATACTTATTTATATTACTTTATTATGCAATGGAATTCCCTGCAGTAAAAAGTTTAAGAAGAAAGAGCTCAAAGGACTATTGGTCAGCTTGGCGGAAAATCTTCAAAGTCCTGAGGAATTGGAACAACTTAATGTGCATTTGAAGGATCTCAAGGAGTACGAAGAACCTCTAAAAGAGGCCCTCAAACTGGGTGAAATAAATCAGAAATGGCATAAGGATTGCTCCAGTGATTTTAGTGAGGCTCTAAGGAAACGTATATAATATTTCACACTAAAAATTAAAATAATTGGGATTTTATTGCCTTGTATTACAAGCCTGACAATCTGGAAATTAATATTTTAAATATATTTTATATATAATATTTTTGTACTCTCAATTTATTATATATATTTTTGACATTTTGATTATAATGAATTAAAAAGTGAAAGCTATAACATTATAAATTTCTGAATTACATACTGTTCATATTTGTTAAACACTCCTACTAATCGTTCCTGATAAAAAGTGTTGTTATAATAGAATTTTCATTCACAAAAAATCCATTTCTTAAGTTTAAATAAGTTTTGTGGACCTATTCCCGACTTTTGAAAGGAATTCCAGTGCCAGTACCTGTGTAAACTCATTGTGGCTAAGATTCGGCGAGCTGTCAAGTTCCATGTTTTCGGTATTAATTAAGGCAATGGCGATGAAATCTTTGAGCCGGCATTGAAAGGAATGCGATTTGGGGGGAGGGCAGGACGGGGCCTAAGGAGGCCAGCTGTCAGAAACGGATCCTGTCAGGACTTTGACTGGTGGATTGCCTGACACGGGACACACACCGACACTATTCGTCCGAGCGGCATCCATCTGCAGCTCCTTTGTTTTGGCGGAGCTGTTTGGTTCCTTCTGGCATTTGACGTTTACACGGGTACGTCAAAATATGTATTCCGTCCTGCCATTTCCACCGATGATGACATGTGCAAAGAACATGGAAATGGCGGCCCGGCATTTAGTTATCCCCTTTGTTTAACGCTTCCAGTTCCTGTCATCTGGCTTTGGAACAGGGATTGGAGTACGAAAAGGAATAGGAATAGGGATCGAGATCGGGATCCACAACTGTCAGCCAATTAGCCAAATTAATCGCTCGTAATTGATGTGCCAGGGGGTTAATGGATTGCATTGCAAAAGAGAGACTTAAGGCGTCAATCAGGTGAAAGTATATGTCAATTGCATCCAATTTGATGGCTTATGCAATCTTGTAGTCACTTCAACTATGCAATCTTGTAGTCACTTCAACTAAGCTTGCACTTACTAACAATCACTGACTTGTTTATGGACTGCTTCAGCAGACAATAAGGAATATTTTCCAGAATTTAAGCTTACAATCGCCCGGAGATAATAAAGGCTAATTCAATTGAAAGCTTTGGAAGATGCTCAGTAATTTACAATTAATACAATTAATAGATAATAACTTGGGAGAACGGGAGCTGCAAGGATAGATGCAAAATATTTGTCATTAAATTAATTCTGTGATTCTGACTAAGAGGTTCTTAGCTTTGCGAAATAAATGTAAAAAATTAAGAGTTAAAAACCTTTTAAAAAATTCCGTTGGCAGTAAAATTCATTCAAGTAAATATTGCGCTGAATCAATCAATTGATGACCCATAATTGAAACCACAAAGGGAATCCATATGCACATACATCTTATATAGTATGCATCGCTATATTTGTTGGGAAATGCATACGAAAATGCAAATGAAAAGTGGCCCTGTCAGAAAAATTAACGCTATTAATGCTTGTTAAAAGCGGATATTAAATTAATTAAATGTGATGCCAGCTTGACGTGCGTGTAGAACAGAACAGAAACAGAGCAGAACAATTTGGTCCGGGGATGTGCAAATGTTTTTCGACACACACGGACTCGGATGTCGGATTATTTCATGTTAAATATTTACCCTGGACATCGGCATTTTTAGCGCTACTTTTTGCTTATTTATTTATCACAAATTAATTGAATTTGACCGCGTCAGAAAGCAAGAGCGGTGCAAATGTCAAATTAATTGTCGATTTAAGTATTCTCCAAAAACATATGAATGCGTTAGTCGACTAAAAAGTAAAGAATTTTAAAGTATTTTCTTTTTTTGTTTTCTCTCATATATCTGAGACTATGGAGCTTTATAATGTGGGTCAAATGGAAATATCTAAAGGTAAATCTGATATAAATCTATATTTGTTTTTAATTATATAGCATGTATTATAGATATAGCTACAAAGCGAACTACAGATAGAAAGAACAAAGTTTTGTGTTACAAAAAATAAATATTCTATATTTCGACTTTGTTGCTTGAAAACAATTTCCGATAAATTTTTCAATTGCTCCTATGGCAGCTATATGATATAGTCGTCCGATTTTTATAAAAGCTAAATTAAAACGATCCGGCCATTTATAGTTTCTGCATCAAGAATATATATGTACATATAGTGTCGGAAAAACGCCCTTCACTACGTTGCAAACTTTTGACTGAAATTATAAGAGGGTATTGTAAAATGGTATAAAGTATAAAAACAGTTATCCTTGCATCCCTTTGGATTTCGTAACTTTAAAAAACTTTTGTTTCTTCGACTAATATAAATTTAATAATATATTTACCTCCAATTTGAACAGTATACATTTGACAATTTGACATTTGGCCTAAACAGAAAATATTCCAACTCTTGTATAATTTTGATAGGAACTTTATAAGACTTATATTCTTGAATCATTTAAGTGTCAAAGAATAATTAAGTGTTTTGGTAAGTCATTTTTAATTTGAAAGTTGAAAATTTGGTCTTCTTGAAGTATTTAATTTTCCCATCTAAAATTGATGAATGCTAGTATGTGAGTAATTTGAGGATGAAGTTTTATGCTTGGTTAGCTCTTTTCAATGCCAGATGCCCGGGGCTAAATTTGGATTTTAGCTGCAATATGCCTTGACTGCAATTCGGGGATCCTTCAGCTTCTGCAGCTTGGCACACAATCAAATTTTGGACGTTAATTAATATGCATTCAGTGCCTGGCAGGGCAGGGATCAAATTATGTAATAGCCGCATTAAAATTGAATTTCTCGATGCGTGCCTCGCAGATTGCTCCTGAGTGTGTGTGTGTGTGGGTGTATCTGTCCAGTTCGGTTTGCCAGTGTGTGAATCCGTGTGCGTATCCATGGACTTGGTTTTCTGTGCACGTGGCACTGACGCAGGACCTCCACTCGCTGTCCATTGGAAAATGGAAAACGGTCTAATTACCCCTAATTGAATACGACAAGCTTGCACCCACGGAACCCCGCACCCCATTTAAGTGAGACAAATTATTTGTGTGTAGCTGCAATTGCAATTCAATTGGAGTGTTTAGATTATCAATTCTTGGCAAAGATTTGTCGATTATGCTGTGTGTCCGGCAATCGGGTCAATTGCTACTCCCAAGGAGTTGTAAACGTGATTACCATTGTGCTCAAATGCGAATAGGTTAATGGGCTTCATATTTTCTGGGGATGGGGTTTTTGTTGATTGTATTTTACTTCACCAACGACGTCTGTCAATTATATCCAAGATGGCACATTATTATTAATTAAATAATTGGCAATTTGCCACCTGCAATTTATTTTATCTCCGATATATAAAATGTTTTTAAACTATCTTGCTAAAATAATAAATCAATTGAAAGGTTAAATAAATGTCTTAAAATAAAGTAATATTAAATATAAATATTATATATAAATATAAATATTAAGGCTTCTAATTATTAATTTTTCTTTTAACTCTGGTTCCGGACCGAAATTCTTTTAGCTGTACAAATCTATTACACATTTTTATAAAACTATAGATACATTTTGAAATACTAAGAGTTATAGATGTATACCATAATCTTTTTACTATTTGTATACTTGCTTTATATTTATTATTCTTCGTTCGTTTTACATTCTTTATGTTCTTGCCATTAATAGACTTCAGATTTTTAAATACTTCTTTTCATTGCTAATTTCTTTCTGCACAAAGCTCCTTTCATAACTTTTAGTATGAGTCATTTTGAAATGCATTTTAAAGCCCTCACTGAACTTAGAAACCTTTTCATTGCACTGGCCTTTTACCTGCCAAGTTTGCTTTCTTTTTAGCCCGTTATTGAGGAAATATATTTCAATTAGTGCATTTTTCCCTCGTAAGCTTTGCTGCTTCATTGTTCTTGGGCTTTTTAGATTTTCCATTTTCCCTGCTGCTTGTTTGTTTGCCTTTCGATGGGAGATGTCGATGCTTTTTATTGTCTAACTTGTGTATTACATTTTGTTGATGTCGTAAATTAAGGCAGATCGGGGTGTGAGTGTTCATTGTTCGTTGTTTTAATGGCGCCAAGGGGAAATAAATTCATTAAAAACTTTTGGCCAATGCGAAAATCCTTTTTATTGACTTTGGCCGGGCGGTTCGGTGGTTGCGTGTGCAAATATTTATGCAAATATTTCTGCACTGGCTAGCATGTTTTGATTGTGCGGGGTCTGATGCATATTCACAATCCGAATCGAATCGATTTGCTGACCGAATGCGAGTGTTTCCACCTTGCCCCACCGCCCTCATCATAATCAGAGCGAAAACTTTCTTTACATTACTTTACATTTATTGCTTCCTTCCCCGGGCCCCAGTACTTTTGTTTGAATTCTGGTCGAAAGAAATAGAACGTGAAAACTATTTCTTGCTGGCGCCTCCAGGCTGCGAGACATTCAAGAAAGTTGCCACAAAAGGGGAAACACGACCAGAAGCCCAAAAACTTCCCTTGTCCGGCTAACGGAGAGACGGACGGACAGAGCCGGGAAAAAGGAGAGGGTCCGGGACAAAGAGATGGCAACTTACAAATTTAGATTACGAGGCAAGCACAATTGCCACACATGTTTGCACAAATGCTGGCTGGATTGTTTAATTTCGTTTAATTAAATTGCAAATATTTTATTGCTGCAACTTGCAACAGAAATTCTCCTTGTAGAGTTTAAATTTGTGTGGCACCATCTTGCACATGCGGCACTTCACTGGCATTATGTGTAACTGGGTGTTTTCATCTGTGAGTGCGTAAAGGCATTTGTAAGCACTTTAAGGACTCAAATCCTTTAGATAGTAAGTCATTAAAGTGATTTAAATATATTCATCTAAATATATTGAGCTGATGGAGGTAGATCTGAATCAGGTCAAATTAATGATTTCGAAATTGTAGCTAAAATGATGTTTATTTGAAATTAATTAAGCCTTATTTATAAAAGAAATTAAAACCCTTTACAATTATAGGTGTAAGTATAAGAATGAAATACCTTTCTTTAAATTATTCCTGTATTTTTTCACTTCAATGGTTAATTGTTATTACGGCTAATTTCCATTAAATCGATAAGCAATCATCGAAATGGATTCGCTCGACACCTCTATAAATATTGAGAGTGTCAGCCACTTGATGCTAATGTAAATTCGACTCTTCTAAGTCATGTAACCCATGCCTCAATAATTCACTTGACCACCTCAACGAGCACTTGATTGGCCCCACTTTGAGTGGGTTGTGGCACGACCTTGGCAGTGTAAAACAAATCTCCCAACCTCCCACTCAGAACAACATTGGCAACAATAATAGAAGCAAGCTGCCGAGAAAACGGCATCGAGTTCCCTTTTCCCGAGCCACTTTCTCCTCCTTTTTCAAGCCACTTTCTCTTCTATATGTTTCTTTTAAGTGCCCCTTATAGTTGATTTCTGTTGCTGTTGTTGCCGACTTTCTGTTTACCCAGGCACACAGCAAAAAGAAAGCGTCCAAAGAAAAACACTTTTAGCACGCACTGAGGGGAAAACCAATAGAAGCAAGGACATGCACATCGACAGGAAGAGCTCATCCACTTCCCTTTTCTACACCTGACTTGAAGATAAAAAAGAATAGGACACGAATGCAGATTTGTTGTGTGGAAACTCATACACTCACAAATAAAAAGAAAATTCCCTTGTTTCTGTTTTAGTATAAATCGAATCTGTAATGAAAATCACTATTTTAAAACTTTTTGTTATACATTTATAGATTTTATATTGAAAATATAAGCCCTTTCCTCCGTGTTTTCCCTACACTAGATTGGCATTAGCTTTCACCACTTGAAACTGCTGCACAATCAGTCTAATCTGGCACCATTTTTTTGTTCACTCGGAACTCTGCTGAATAATGGAAGTTCCCTCAAAATCCATATCCTTTTTGGCTCCCATTAATCCCCCATGACAACTCGTAAAATTTTAAAGCATATTTACGGGCGGCTGCTCATTATTTTGATGCGCTTTGGCGAATACATACATACACGGCTAAAAAGGATGAGTGGGGGATAAAGTTGGGGAGGGGCTATTATAGAGGGTGGGGAGTGCGGAATAACATGAAAACTGGAACTGAAACTGGGACTGTGATGCATATATGCATATTAAACAGACCGCTTTTATTCGCCGGCACATTCTGACATCAAATTTGATTGTCTGCACAGTGCTCCTCCCTATTCTAAATCCCACAACCCCCTACCCCCTACCCTCTACCCCATACAGCCGATATCCCATCGTGAATGCATATGCATGAAACGGCATTATTTCGATGCTGCAAACAATAGACCAAAAGATCCAAATCTCTGTTGCTCCTGCTCCTGCTCTTGGTCCTGTTTCTGGTGTTGCTTTTGCTCCTGCTCCCGCTGCAAATGGGACAACACAACGCGTCATCTTCCCATTGTTCGTGCACGGGGAGAAAGTCGTCCATATATTGGGAATATAATCTCGAAAGGGTATCGAAAAACTTTAAAAAAAGATGGATTTTGTATTTGAAAATGAGATTGTATGCCCCTTTTTAAGATAAAATATTTCGATTAGAAAAGGGTGCTACAGGAATTACCAAATTTTAAATAATTTTAAAAGTGTAAGAAAGTACCCAACCAAATATTTAGAGTCTAGAAGTTCAATGAACTTATTATATAAAACTACCTTCGAGGCATACCATTAGACACATTCTTGAGTAATTTCAAAAACGAAGTGATTCCTGTGCCCCGCTCATATCATCAGTTTTTACTGAATTTTCAGTCTTGTAAAAATGTAATAATGTGTAATATATAAATATGAATTCATAGAATCTTGAAGAATCGGGTTGACAAATCAACCTTATAAAAGTGTTTACAGGAAAGTTCGATTACAGAGGTCTTTAAGATTAATAAATCTTATGTTATCCACTGTCATAAAAAGCCCACTCTTAATTCTATGGTAAAGTTCTATAACATGTAAATAAAAAAATCTTTAAAAAAACGAATATACTACTGGTTTTTTGTTTATTAGTAGCTATTGCCAGTGCATGAAACCCACTGGGTGGTCACATTCTTCCACCCACTTCCCACCCACCAAGACACAACAGGATGCTGCGAGGGGGGCGGGGGAGCTAAGAGTGGGGGAGGATTTAGACACAATTCATGCGGCTGCATTTGCCTAAGCGCCAAATATTAATGACGCTGCGACGACGATGACGAGGTCTGAAATATCATCAGCAGCGCCGGGTGTTGATTTTAATGAGAGAATGGAACTGAGGGACACTGGGAGGGGATGAGGGGCAGATCTAGACGGGGGACGGGGGACGGGGGACGGGGGACGGGGGACACTTCGCTTATCAACGCCATCAATTCTTCCTGCTAGTCCTCAAAATTAGGGGTGTTTATTATTTTTGATTGCCGGCACGCGGCCAAGGAACAGCACACAAAACAATAAAAAGAAAGCGGAAAACAGGAGACAAATAGCCCGCAGAAGGGCTAAAAAGTCCCATTGTTTGAGCCTTAAATTGATAGCGCGTGTGCAAATTTCTGGCCCTTGTTCCGTCACTTCTTTTCTGTTTGCTTATTGCCTAATGACTCATTTCTTGTCTCGTCGGTGGCCCTTTCTTGTATTTCTGCCTTTCGAGCTTTTTGTTTCGCTCAGGGAATACCCCTTTTTAGAAAGCCAATAGGTTGGGTGTGAAACGCCAAACAGACACGCTGCACAAATTTATTCGGCACCCTGAAGTTTCCGCTTACGGGAATAACTTCTTCAGAAAGAGAAAAGTGAAGTGAGAGCTAGCACACACAGAAAAAATTATTGAAGCATATCTTATTTAGTAGTTGTTGAATAAAAAAGGGAAATAATCAATTTTTTTAATATTTAGTTATTATTTAATATTTAAAAGGTAATATCAAACAAACTTTACCTACATATTTCTGATATATTTTTTTCAGAGAAACAAAAACCCCGCACATGTTTTAGTCTCAACTTAAACAACTTTAAACTTTTTTGGCATCGTCCTCAGGATCCACGGTAGAGCATAAATTACGGACTTCCAATGTTTGACGACATTTTGATTTCTATGGTCCATAAAAATAGAATTACCCTTTTTAAAATATGTACTTATTGCACCACAAAATTTTAAGAAAACGTAGTACCCAGCTGGAACTTGTCGTAAGTTTTAAAAATGTATCCATTTTATGGTCAAACAACTCTATATAGTATTCATAGAACCTGAAGGTGACAGAAAATTAGTTTGCATGGCACTTTTACTCACAAGGACTAAACTATTTTACTGTGTGTTGTTAGGTTACACACATGTAAAATTTACTATTACAAAGAAAAAAATATTAAAGGCTATAACACAACATTTTAGAATTTCACCGAACTTTTGTATAGTATTTATGAACTAGTTATAGACGCAAATAGTGTTTGTAAAGTCGAAACCTCATCTGCAAGTCTTTCTCAGGTTTTTAATTTAAAATGAATTATAAAACTAAAGAATCAAAAATAAAATGTGGTATTAGGGCTTAAAAAAACCACTATATGAGTGTTATGTGTTATGTATAATATTTTACCGTGCAGTGATGATCTGGCCAAAAGGCACGTTCTGCTTCCTGTTTTGAGTGCCACGAAAGGCGAGGGTGGAGTTGAGTTGCAGTCGAAGGTGGAAGTGCAAGTGGTCTGCAGTGGAGTCCTCCCACTCGAGGACGCGTTCACGGGCGCTTGCACTCGCAATTAGCGCAAATCAGGCGAATTCAGATGGTCCTCGGGGCTCTCAATTTGCCGCTTAACTTGCAATTGAATGACACATGCTCACAAGCTGAGCCAATGGAGTAACGAGTGGAGCAACTTGGATGAAAATGGGAAAGTCATAAAAACAAAACAATAAGTCGAGAGATTTGAAGGGCTTATACTTTACGCTTCGTCTGAAAAAAAGTTTAAGGATGAAAGAAATAAATAAAAGCGTATTCTTGTTTATATTGAAAGCCTGTTAAAAATGTAATGTAAAAGGCATTCGCTTTTAACAATTCAAAACTAGATTAGGAATTAAACATAAGCTTAATGATAAAACTTCTATTACTAGTAAATTAATAGTTCGATTTGGGAGATTTTCTAAGCTTGAATTGAATTTGTTGTATTTAAAAGACTTTGTTGAACAAATTGAAGTTTCTTACGTAATGAAATAACGTTAAGTAAAATAACGTAAAGTAAAGTAACGTAAGTTTTTAAAATACATTTTGATTTTAGTTTGGTATTGTTCATTTTACTAGAACTATAATTTACGAAAACAATTTTATTTAGAAATAAAAAATATATATACAAATGTACCATACATATATATCTAATTTTAAATCGTTTTTCATTAACGCGATATTTGACTTGCAATTCATCTCTTTTGCTGTTGTTACCTCTTTTAAGACCTGGTCCACTTCTGGAGTCGTAATGCTTTGTACTACTATTGAAGCATTACTCTTTTTCATTGTTGGTTTACTTCTTTCACGGCTTCTGCTCCTTCTGTTGCCTTAAGTTGTTGGTGTAGTTGCTGCTGTTAAGCATTCTTATCGCCGTTGGTAGCATTTCCGTTCCCTCTTACTCGTGCATTTTTCATTTCCGCCTCTGCGTCGCGGCATTTCCCTTCATTTTTCACACATTCCGTATCCCCCCTCCAGCCCCTTCCCCGCTCTACTTGCCATATATATTTCGCATTTATATTATTTTGTAATGTTTATTTCACTTTGAGAACCCTCTCAGGAAATCCTCACCCACGCCCCTGTTTCACTTTTCCTGGATTTGACACTTTCGGTTAAGCCTTTAAGGAATTGAATCCCTGGCTAGGGGATTTTCTCGGAATGGAACTTGCAGATTAAAGTGCTAGGATGTGCAGCCACTTGACAAAGTGTCCATCATTATTGTTTTGCGTAAAAAAAAGAATTTTAAATATTCAGCTTACAAATATGTTTCTGTGAAAAAATCTTAAAAGTTTAACCAATATTAACTCAAAAAAATATTTAACTATCTCTTAAACTTTTTAAAAAATCTATGGTAAACATAACTTAGGGACATTGGAATTATGAGTTTTAAAAATTAGTATAAGGCTTATAAGGGAACATCTTCCGTTTTGAAAATATCCTACCTTTTTTTTTAGAAAAAACTTTAAGGCTAAAGTGCCTGAATGTATACCCACACCCTAAGTTTTCTCCACAGCCTGTCCATTATGATGGTTGTCGTGTGGAAAATATTGTCTGGTCGACAATTTTAGCGAACATTGTTGTTGGGCGCTATTTCGCAGACCGCAGACAACGACGGACTAAATTGGGAATGGGAATGAAAATGATGCCCATTGTCATTAGAGGAGGCCTTCGCCGCCAGAAATCTCTGGCTCTGGCTACGGCAATGGCTATTTCCAGAAGTTTACTATGGCAGCCAAAAAGGCAATTCCAGAAATTACTATTTGCATTATTTTCACGACAATGCCATGGCCAATTCATGGCAAATAGAACGGAAGCGGATACGAGCGGAGAAAACTGCGAGGAAATCAGGGGAAAGCAGATGGAACCAGCTGCTACAATTGACGGCATCTGGGGAAAGATGAAAATTGATTTTAATGCCAGAAATTATGTTATTTGCGCATGTTATGGACATGCAGGAAATGCGAGGGCAAAGGCCCGCGCACAGTTACATCAGTAAAAAAAAAAGGAAAATAAAGGAAAAACTGAAACGGAAACGCAAAGAACTCCGAGCAGTACTTTGCCATAAGCTGAATTTCCCTTGCCCTCCATTTCACACACCCATAATTATTATGATTATGAACTCGACTAAATTACAAACGACTTACGTGTGAATGCGTTGAGCCCTCATCTCATCATCTCGCCGGGGACTGGGACTTCGGAACTGGGATCCTTGGATTTGAAGTTGGAGTTGGAGTGCGACAATCATTGACTGGCAGATAGCGGAAATTGCCAACTCGAATTTATCGATTGTTAATGGCCATTTGATAAATCGAGTAGATTAGCCAGCCTGTGGAGTACCAAAGCATGCTTTTGGTTAATAACTTGATAACTTTTTGATAAACAACGATAATCTATATTTAGCATAGCATATCTTTAAGAGTTTAATATTCTTGAGTAATTTAAAAACACAAGCAAATAAAACATTAAAATTATGAAACCTATGCAAACAAACTTCCAATCAAGCTTATAAATAAGAAACTTAAGTTGGACTTTTCAAATAAAATATAAATATTAGTACTGGTAATAAACGATGACTTATTACCATTTTTTTACGTTGTGTATTTATTTTTGAGAAGTATTAATATTTTCAATTTGCTGATTCACGCGGAAAAACAAAAAAAATTATAAAATTTTTAATAAAAATGTGTGTCTGAAAATGCCTGAAAAAAGCTTACGATTTGATTGTATCAAAAGTATAATACCAATAAAAATATAAATTACTTATTAAGTTTTTTCGTTAACGAAAATGTAAGGATCGAAAATTTAAGAAAAATCAACAATTTGTATAGCAAATTTCCTGCATTTAAAAGTTTAATCTAACATGTAAAAGCTAATAGAGCTACTCATCCCCCGCAGCATATCGCTTACTGGCTTTGTCAACAATTTATTTGGCCAATTCCCTGGCCAAACAATTCTCAAGTTGATGCAATTAAGGGAAATGCATAAAAAAAGCAAAGTGAGAGCGAAAGAATCGCAGGACGAAGGCGACGCGCCAATAAGCCGGGCTAAGAACCAACTTTTGCTGGCCGCATCATAAAAGCGGCGGTCGCAATCTGCTGCGTCTTCAGTTCTGCGGTACCACCCACGGAACCGCCCAAAAACCACCCACCGAGCCCCCCCCTGGAGCCACCCACAATTCCCATCCCAATCCGTGCGGAAGAACTTTGCAACTTGCGACGTCAAATTGCATTGGACTCTCTGTTTAATTTGTGTGATTTATTTGTTCAGCCTGCTGGCCAAGTTTTTGGCTTTTGGTTTCGGTTCGCTTTTTTGCCTTTTACTTATCTGGCCGACTGACGATGACTTTTGATTTCTTGGCGGAGGATGAGGAATGGAGATGGGGAATTGGAGAAGCTCTATGCGCTTTCCTGATTCCGGGCCATAAATCAAAATAAAACTTTGTCACTTGAGCTTTTGACTTGCTAAACTTGTGGTTCTTAAACGCTTGTCCCCTGCCCCCTTCCCTCCCTCTCTAATCGATTTCAAGTTTATGTTGCCGAAACAATAACAATAAAAATTGACAATGCCGAGGCGACGGCGGCTCATAAAATTTTATTACAAAAGGAAACGAACGCCATTGACATACGTAAACTGATTCGCACCACTTCCCAGGGGAATCCCCAAACTCCGGGCTCCAAGCGTCGACTACGAATGCCAAATGCGAAATCAATGTCGTGGTTCCTTTGATTCCCCCTCGGCCCCCTCCGTCCCAGTGCCCCATTTCACCCTCCATTCACAACATTCAGTATTCCCCGTGCCGCAGCTCCTGCTCCATTTATTCTATTTGCATGTTGCATTGATATACCCTGACGGCGAAAGAGTATGTTGCCGGCTTTACACGCTTGAGAACCTTGCCAGTAAGTAAAAAAATAATATGGAAATACCATAATGGGTAATAAATAAATAAGTTAACCATTATTTCCTATATGTATGTCATAGTATAATTAAAGTCAATAGGTTTTCACAGCACATTTATGTTTAATAATTATATTATATGTAGGCTTTTCCAGGAGATAGTCAATCAAGCCCCTTAATTTGCTTGTAAGGTTAAGAAGAATAGAGAATACATATACTTTAATTTAATATACTTTTTAACCTTTTTAAAAACTACAAACTTTTTTTTACTTTGTACAGAAAAGTCTAAAAATTTTGGGAAAGGCAAAATCTTTTTTTTTGTGTTCACGTAAAATTTTAAGATTCAAGAAAAAAGTTACTAAGTTACAATTTAAAATTTAATTTTCAGAGTATCCAAACTTCGGTTTCTTCTTGCTAACTATAAGTGAATTTGCGTTGTTTTGTTTCATTTGATGTTGTTGTTGGCGCACATGATTTGCCTTTCACCCGGGCAGAGAGCGCGCCCTCGGCCCACCTCCACTCCACCGCCCATCGCATCCTTTGCGCCCCCACAGCCTAGAAACCCCCCCCACCCCCACCCCCACCCGCACCCGCTCAAGCCGCAGGGCACATTGCTCCAAAAATGTCAAAGTGCCGCCGCTGACACCGCTGGGCCTTTGTGGCGAGAGACGCGGGCGAGGGGGTGGTGCTGGGGCCGGCCGAAGGTGGGCGGTGGGTGGTGGGTGGAGGCCATGACAAGGGCGCGAGGATGTTTAACATGTGCGCGAAGGAGCAGGAGAGCTGTATGTGTGTGACACCCGCGAGAAATGCCTCGCATATTCCTTTTTTTTTGACCCACTTTGCTTTGTCATCAGCCATGTGGCTCCTGTCGCAGCTCCGTCTGCTGTCTCCCATCTCCCATCTCCCGTATTCCATCTCCCATCTCCGAACCGTGTCCTGTGTCCTGTGTCCTGTCTCCAGTCTCGCATCCCTGTTCCCACACTCCTGGCATGTGTCACTCGGCAAGCGTTTAAATTGGGCTTCTTCCCTGCCCACAGACTACATATGTGTACTGCCACCCACTATACTTCTGTATATATGCCAGTATGTCGGGTTCGCCCTGTTTTGTCGGTCGCCTTTGTGCCATATTTTCACAAATTGAATTGGCCATGTCAGAAATGAAAGGATGCAGCTATGAAAATTTCTGCATTCAAATTTTTCAACCAAAATTATTTTAGCAAAAGTTTGCCGCATATGGATCAAAAGCAGGAGGTCAGGATCTACAGTAGAACTTTGATGGCCGAACTTTTAATAATATCTTTCTAATAAAAAATATATTTAAATTTAATGTCCTTTGACATTTTCTTTCCTTGATGTCATTATCGTCTTATCATTTATTCAATAGATGTTTTCAAAACCAAAATATGGTCTTATTATACATTCCTCCAATAATTTAACCAAGTTTTTGAAGACCTTACTTTTTATTAGCAAAAGAAATTCCCAACTGAAGAAGGTTCACTGTATTTTTTTTGAGATGTCCAGTCCCCGATATTCACCCCTCATCGTGGACCGCATCTCCACCGTAATAAAGTTATCATGCATTCGGAGCAAGGCGAACCAGACTAGACGGAACCACTTCCCCATCTCATACATATTAGTGTGTTTGTGGGACAGACCACTTCTGGAATGGAGTGGGCTAAAATCTGACGTCGCCCCAACAACCCGACACATGGCACTTGAGCAAATTTGCATAATAGAAATTAAAATGGATTTTAACATTTCTGTTTTAGATTATGTTCGGTGGCTGCATGAAGATGGTCAGAGGGTCAGAAAAACCAGCTGCGAAAACCTTGAAAACAGATTGTTATTTTTGCTTGTGGTATGCGAGAATGCTTATGAGGAATTCAGCAGTTATCCATAAAGCCAACATGGAGCAAATAAGAAACTTAGGAAAAGCACCGAGAATGCCACAAGCACAAACACTATATTCCGGAAATTTGGATGATTTGGTATGTTGATATTAAATTAAAGTTTATACAAACTTAATTAGTGAACTTTTTATCTAAAAATAAGTTTTATCTGAGATTAATAGTGATAACAAGACTGTTTGGCGAATGGCTTAGTATAAAAGTCAAATTATATAAAATAGAATTAAGAATAAATATTAACAACTCCATTGGCATAATTATAAATTAAATTATTATTGAACCACATTTATTTTTAAATTTTTATAATTTAAGCTTTTTGTTATTTAAAACAGTTTTCTTTTATTAAAGTTAGATTTACAGTAGCCTCAGAAAACTATTAGGGTGAGCTTTAAATTATAATTTAAGGATTTAAGCAATTTACAAATAAATTTCCTAAAACGTTAAAAACATTAAATAATATTAAATTTAAATGATAGGTTATGACCACAATATCTGCAATCATTTGAAAATCACTTACCGCATAAACTGGCCATTATTCAAAAACTTAAGACTTGGCGGTCTTTAAACGTTTTTCAGTTCAACCTCGCCATAAGTACGGCTCCTCCGGTGGTGACCTACTGCTCGAACCTGCTCCACTACTCCACTCCTCACGGAATTGGGTCTCATTTGCGTAGGCCAGTACCAGTACCAGTACCAGAAAACTTTCCTCGCAGCCATCGTAGATCCCAGATGGTTTGCCCCACTTTCGCTGGCGTGCCGAAGCATAAAATGGCGTTAAAGCAACTTTTAAATAATGCAAAAGGACACACACAGAAATTCCTGCTTAAATGCTTTGATTTGGATTCGCATCCGAGCAAGGAAGCCAAAATTGCTTGCTTGCCCGTAAAATGCTGCAGCCAATGCCACCGCATGAGGGGGAGGGGTTGGGGGTTGGGGGTCTAATGGGGGAGGGGGTCAAAGGCTACAGGGGGTGGACGCTGCTCACTGGCAAACATATTTGCTTAAACTTTAACATGTTGTCCTTTAGCATTTTTAGCAATATTTGCTGCTGCAGTTCTTGGCCTTGCAACATTTTCTGGCCAAATATTTTCAGCGCCTGGACACAAGCCAGCAAAAATGAGCAAGAAGCAAAATGAGAGCGGAAGGGGTAAAAAAATATGTGGAATAAATAAGCTCTTAAATTGTTTTGTCATATGTGTGGCTAAGGAGGGTTTTGTGGCGTTGAAAACCACTTTTAAAATAGTTTACCAACCGATTTATAAAGTCAGTTACTTACAGAAAAAATTGAGCTCTAAATTTCATTGTTTTTGCACCTAAACAGTGCAACAACATTTTAAAAGTGAAAAAAACATTTAATAAACTTTAAGTAGATTTACTTTACTTTAATCCGTATGAAAACGTTTTACTTCATACAATTTTTCGACACTGTTTTTGCACCAAACACTTTTGTTTGTTTTCTCTGTGCAAGTAAGTTCAAAAATTAATTCTGACGAGACAAAGTTTTAATGTTTTTATGAGTTAAAAGTTACGTTGCCCAAAAAATAAGTGAACATTTTCTGTTTATCATAAGCTTGCAAGCACATAGTTCCTTATTCTCTTAATTTAAATAAGTTATAAAAAATTGATAAGGTATAATAATATACATTTGAATCACTTTATTAATTTAATATTTTTAAGCTATACAAAAAATTTAAAAATTCTAAAGATTACATTATTTTATTTAATTTGATGTCAAGAGGTATGAACTTAAATCGGTTCAGAACTTATTTTTCCTCTTCACAGGACTGAGTATGTGGAAAAAGTTGAGGAAGTCCTTCTCCTACAAAGCCAGCTTTTTGCCCTTTTTGCAACCATTTTGAGCCGCTTATTGAGCAATGTTGCTGTCGTTGCTCCGGACTTTGCCGCTGTGCCCCTTGATGTTGCTGCTGCGAAATTGCCGGACATGTGGCACTGCCGCTTGTTGGGGACTCAGCCACTCAAGGAGCTTATGCATGCGATGGCTTATCCTTTATTGAATCGATCTCTTGCTTTCTGCTCCTTTTCACCAGTCCATTATTACAGCTGGATGGACCGCAGCGGCAGCTGGAAAGTGTGTTTAACCTTGAACTTCAAAGGCCTGGCCCGAACTGTGACCTCAGCCTTCTTTGGCCACATTTTTCTGTGTTTTCACTCGCTTTTCACAGGCAATTTCAGGCCGTAAATTAGTTTTATGTTGCTCGATTTTGCTTTTATTAAATTACCTTTTTCATGATTACTTGCAAACTTCATTTGGAAAAATGCCTGCCGACGGAAATAGCCAACGAGGTCGAGGCTGTCCCGCAATAATTTGCGCCATTTTGTAATTTCAGTTGGCTCCTTGGTCCTTGGTCCTTGGTGATACTCCTTCGTCGCTTCTGCTTCCGCTGTTTTGGGTCGAAGACCTAATAAAGTTCCCGCAAAAACCATCGAGACTCCAACTTTCCCGCTCTCCGCGAAATCCGTGGCCCTACAGGTTAATTATCTTTGGTGTAATTTAGTGGCCTGGCTGCCGAAAAAGGCTTTCCATTTTAATTTATTTGACCAGTAAAAGGATTAGATTAGATTCCCTGATAAATGGCCTTCAACTTGCTAGTTAAAAGCAAAACTGTTCGCTCAATTCGGGCCGCTAATTGGGTTTGTTCAAGCTTCAGAAAATCCCCGATCCATTTGCAAAAATACAAAGTTGCTAAGGACCTGATTAACATATTTTTGGCTGGTAAATTTTAAGGCTTAAGGTAGCAAATTCGGGTTTGTGTGAAATTGTCAAATGCCTAGTTAAAAGAGGAAATAAATTAAGAAAATGAATCAAGTTTTTATCAGTAGACTAAAGTTATAAAATTTTCTATTAAAACGATAAAAATATTAGAAGTGTTATTATAAAGCCGGTACAAACAGCTTTAGAAAGATAAAGAAAATTAACTAGTGCATAATTTTCCACGCAATAACAACTTTTAATTAGGATTCTTGAAGATAACAAGCACCATAATAAAGTTTGGCAATAAAAACGTTGTCTTCTAAAAATTCTTTGCTGTTGCAATATTGTTATCAATATGTGATATTACATTGCTGCCCTCACTTACCTTTTACCAAAGTTTGCCGTCATTGACTATCTTTCGGGTGAGATTGGAGTCAATGACTAAAAGTTGGGTAACGAAAAATGAATAGCTCGGTAATGAAATAAATGGAGTCAGTGAAAACCGTGCATCAAATGGTTATACTTTAGTTTATCACATACAACTAAATCAACTGATAGCCAAGTTAAAGAAAATTTCACTTTCTCCATAAATAATAAGATTCGATGTAACAAAACCGGTTTTCATAAATACCCGTTCAATGTAAATTTAAAAGGGTATGTTGTATTCTGGCCAAGTATGTAACAGAAAGAAAAGTCTTTCAGGGAACTCTTCCAATCAAAATTGGATTGAATTTATTACTTTTAACCAGTTTGTAAGCTTATATGATGATCTTATGATCTTCAACCATTAGCTTAGAAAGACAAGTCGATATATACCAGTCAGTTTTGAAGATGTCAGTAATTATAATAGTTCAAGACTTTAATCGCAAAAAGTAATTACATTGGTAAATGCCACCCACTTTGTAAAAGTAGAAAATTGTGTGTTGGAAGGACTAAGATTGTATTTAAAAGCTATTTGTCTATAAATTGATCTACAAAATTTTGAAAATTTCCCATTTTTTATCAGGACGGGTATTTCATAGTCGGGAAACTTATTCTTTCTTTTTTCTCTCAATATGTATTATTTTTCATTGTGTAGCAAGATAGAATGTATTGTGTAAAAGATGTGTCGCAGACACTTCTCTATCTCCTCTTTTTATCGAAATAGGCCATCGGTAAGGTTACAAAAATTTACAGCGCGAGGCGGCCCTATAAAAACGAAATGCTGTTTTGTGTCAACCAACAGTAAGCTTTCATCTCTTCACCAAAAAACAACCTTATAAAATGTACCTTCTTGCCGTGTTTTTGCTTTTAGTTGGCACAAACGTTTGCCTGATTAATGGAAATCTAGGCGGAAGCCAAGAAGGAAACGATTATACATATGGGACACAAGCCACAACTGATACCCTAATTGCCAGTGAGACTGTTTCATCGAACAAAGTTATGCTGCAATCCACGACGAAAACCTATACGTTGACACAGGCAGGAACTGCAAAAACAATAACCTACATCAAAATTACGGATCTAAAGAGAAAGCGAGGTGCTACTGCCCAAATTACATCGGGAGGAGTGGGAGCCACGACGGTCACGATCAAATTTACTTCAGCCCGGGGATCTGGTATTAAGTCCCAAGTGGTAATATATGGATCTTAAAATATTTAAAACCCAATTGTTTTTTAATACAAAATGAAATAATGTTCATCAGGTTCACATTTATAAAATAAAGTATTTTAAAACCTTAAAGTTTACCAAACAATTTTTATTTAGAAATTGGTGATTGCGCACTATGCAGAAATGGTTGATTTTGTTCAAAAATAATTGGATCTACGTGGAGTTTAAACAAGTCTGTGAATTTTTTGTTTGCATTTAGTAGGAAAATTATGATTTTCCGGACTATCTACGTAAACTACTTCCAACCATATTTTAACCAAATAAGTTTCAATCGGTTGTATTTTTGGAAAACCTGACAGATTTTAAAAATCTTTATCTTGCCGGCCTGTTCATGCATTAGTAAAATTGAATTCAAGCGATTCAGAAGTAAATGTTATTAAGATAGGAGCGCATACACATATGTATGAATGGGTAGGGCTGTATAAATCAACTGCGGCACATCCATTCCTCCGAAATGCGAAATCCGACTGCTGACAAGTGTCACCGGGAGATGCTATGACAAAGTGTCAAAAGAATGTTTGACATCTGACTGCCTGTCCCCGTCTCTTTCGCACCGCTCGACCCGTCTCTTTCGCTCCGCTCGCCCCGTCTCTGTCGCACTGCCTGCGAGGGCAGCGTGTGTAGCCTGTGTAGCCTGTCCAAATGTACATTTCTCATATCTCCTCGGCGTTCTCCGATGCTGGCTCTTATTTTCCCTTTTTCTGCAGGGCTTTCATATTGCCGCTTTTTGTGCTGCTGCCGCTTTTTCTTATATTTATCCATATGTATTGCCTGGTTCCAATGGGATGCGGGATGCCCAGGTAGGGATACATACTCAGAGCGAGGGAATAAGGGATTGTGGGGAGGGGGGAGTCCTGGTTCTGACAGCCTCACACGTTTTTTCCGTCCCTCCGGCGATCCTTTTAGCACCTGCCCCAGTCCCTCGGTGTATAATTTCATCTGCCAACTGATTGAGTGTCGCAGTTTTACTTGTGTAAAAATAAAAAAAGATTTTTATCTAGAAATCGGCGATAGAAAGGGAATTTTTTAACGTGGAATAGCAAATGAGTCTCAGACAGAACTTGATGCATCGACAAGTTCAAAAGAAATCTTACGTCGAGGGCTCAGAAATGAAGTGCAGGAATGAAATTCTTTATTTATATTTTATTCGCTGCAATCTACACTGGTTTTAATTGAATTTAAATTTAAAAATACTTTAAATCATTTTCGCAACCTTAGTATGTCACTTAATATAATATGGATTGAATGAATGATTACTTTATAAATGCCTTTTGTAAAATGACTTCTATGTTTAAGTATGATTCTATTTTATTGAACATTTTAAAGTTGTATATACAATTGGGATATCAGTAAATCAAAAATCCTCATAAACTTTTCAGGACGAGGTCTGTGTCACTAAGTCAATGATTTCTTAACGTACACAAATAACGTGTTGGTTGTTGGCTCACTGTGTTCACAACAGTCGTTTTGCAGGTCTATGCAAACCGCAAATATCTGCACAAAGATGCCTTTGTTTTCATTTTGAGCAAACAAATTAAATCCATTAATTATAATTTTTGTGTTTTTTTTAAATAATATTTTTGTTCTTAGAAGAAAATAAAAAATATATTTTCGTCTAGAAATTGTTTGGGATTGGAACAACCCATCAATAATCATGAATTCAATTAAATCATAGTTTATCATTAACTTTCTATGCCTAAGCCACACATCCATAGATTGTTTAACATCTGCAAATAACTTGTTATATGGCAAATTATATAACAATTATATTTCGACAATTTAATGGTTATTCATATTGATACTCGATATTCTGGGAAGCGAGGTTGGATATCAAAATGTAAAATCTTGATATGTATTATTGGTTTTAAGCGAAAAAAATGAATAATTGTAGTTTTAGTCAGTATAGAAATAAGTTAAAAAATGAAAGCCCAAATATCCTTCTTTTAAAGACATTCTTTATCCTCTAATTGTCACTTATTTTAAGGATGCCTTTGCATGCATAATATTTAATTAGATCCCTAAAAAAAGGAAGTGGGCGGAGTTAGCGGGAAACGGAAATGGAAACTTAAACTTTATTAGAGTCTTGTTCGATCTTTAGCATTTTATTCCCCGAAATCACACTTGAAATAAAGTGCGGTAGGCAAAGGTCAACATCCAATCACCGCAACATCTACCTACGCGCAAGTGGGTCAGTGGAGTGTATAAGCCCGGAATCCACTGTCAAGAAGACCATTCCCCTTGAGCCCCAGCACCAGACTGAAGAGGTGCCCCAAGATATGGCCAAGTCTTGGCCCGATTGCCACCCAATTTGCCATTTTTGTGGCAGGTAAGTTAGAGTTAACAGCGAGAGAGAAGGAGCGTGAGCCTGATTTACTCTCACTTGTGGATCGCAAGCTAACAGCAGGAGAGAGCCACAGGATTACCCCTCACGCATGTGGAAGCCAATTTAACAGTATGACTTTAAAAAGGGATTCTGCTATTAGCCCAACTTGTTGACTGTCCGAATGAAAAGGTTGCAAATATTTGCCCAAAAATGATGTATGTTGTATCTCCTAACCAAGTTTATATGCAAATGAATATGACTTCTCTAAAATAGCAGACGTCAGCGGTTGACCATAAATATTTTCTGGAATAATATCTCTAAGGGACTTCAATGTTTGTCGAAATACATTCACCGGAAAAAAGGGACTGTTTGCACGGGCCTTGGGATTAGATTAACTACCCCAGGCCAAAGATTGGGGAAATGTCATTTCCCAAAAGGCCAGACTCCCACACAAAATTTATGAAAATAAATTTCTGCACAGAACCACTTGCATAATTAACTGAATTTGTTTGCTGGCCTAACCGCATTTGTGGATTGACTTTTCCGCTCGGGTTGAGGTGGCAATCCCGTATGTTTTTGCAACTAAAAATACCAAAAAAAGTAAACAAAGCAACCCAGTGAGGGAAAGTTGACAGATTTGGTAAAAAATATTACTACTGTTTTGGGCTCTCTATTTAAGCTGAATTGACTGTGACAAAAGGGTGAGAAATAGTGGTCATTTAGAGAGTTTCGACTTATCCCAAGCTTTTCCTAGCATGTCTGGAAAACAAGAGGGTGAACGGCCTTTGCCGGAAATAAATTCCTGCAAGGTCATCATCAAGAGATTGTTTGCCAGTTCCTACAAGAACATCGCTTGGGTCTTCTACGAACCACTGGATGCCCAGCTTTTGGGCCTCCACGATTACCATGAGATTGTTAAGGAACCAATGGATCTATCCACCGTGCGACACCGTGTTAATACGGGTTGTTATCAGACAGCCGCGGACTTTGCCAAGGATGTGAGGCTGATTTTCTACAACACCTATTTATACACGAATCCAGGTCACTTGTGCTACGAAATGGCCAAAAAGCTGCAGCTCGTCTTCGAGGAGATGTACGCCCAGGTTCAGCTTTACAATTGCCAGGGCAATAATCTGGATCCCGACGATGACAGCTCTTCAAACTCTTCAAGCTCTTCAGACTCTTCGGATGACAGCTCGGAAACTAGCTCGAATGAAGCTGAGGTGAGCAGTTCGGAGGTCGCCTCTTCGATTCAACAGGATCCTCCGGAGTGGACTCCGCCACAAATCTCGGGAAATTCGAGGGACGGCAATCCCTTTACCACCGAAGAGGATCTCGATCTGCACGCCAAGATCCAGCAACTGGATGGTGAGGTGCTGCTGCACGTGATCCACTTGGTCCAACGGATGGAGGGCGCCGAGTATGGTAACAAGGAGCTGGAGTTCGACGTCTGCCAACTGAAGGTGCACACCAAGCGCTCCATCCTCGATTACTTGGCCAGCAAGGGGTTCACGGGGAAAAGAGTGGCCCGCACCAAACCCAAATACAACTGATTCTTAAATCCGGAATTGTTTTATTTTTCTGATTAATCTTCCTTTTTGCCCAAAAGCCGCTCCTGTTCCTTCCTCTTTTCACGCATGGCGCGGTAATCACGATACTCGCCGCTCCACACCTTCGCCCGCATGATCTCCTGCGGATTGGAGGCTATGTAGGCGAAGAAGGTCCTGCGAGGAGGTCCTCCGGGCACCAAATAGTTTCCCATGGCATACCAGGCGGAGCTCATGGTCTCCAAGTAACGCGCGTTTAACAGGTCATGGTAGGTCTGCTTCACGTTGAAAGCCTGTGAAAAAAGGTGTTCTAATTACTCATATTTAGTTATCAATAGAGTTTTTATTGGTACAAAAATATCACAAGAACGTTCTTAGCTGTCTTTAAATGGAGTTCCAGAATATGAGAAATTGAAAGTTAAAGCTTAAAAAGTAGGTTTCTGTTATAAAAGGTTGTACTTTGTTATCTGTAAAAGTTTAATTATTCGGAAACACAAATTCGTTTTCATATTGTGATGTTAAGCTTTTGTACGAAATATCTTTACAAAATCAGTTTTTCACACAAATCGGTGAGAAAGTAGAGCTGCCAAACCTGAATAAGAAAATAGGAAAACTTTTCTTTATCAAGTTCGTTTAACCAAACGAAAAATATTTATAAAACAAATTTTTTCTGGTTATTAGCTTTCTGCCAAATAGACTAGCATTGTATTGAACAAATAAATGTTTTCGAAACAGCAAATTAACTTAATGTCGAAATGTACTTTTGCATTAAAATATCGGCCCTAAATAAAGAAGTATTTTATTTACCAAAAAATAAAACCGATTACTTGTGTTCATTGCTTTAAGGGGGTATAAATCGAAATTTTTTTTTTTGCTTTATCTTAAAGAACAACTTCTTGAGAATATTTCCCAAAATTTTCATAGAGATTTGAGCTGTAGAAAAAAAGTTACAGCGCTCCTAGCCGCGCGCCTCGTCCCCGCCCAAACCCAAACTTGAAACTTTAAACGCGAATATCTCGAAATGTTTTTATTTAAAAATGACTTTGCGGTGATATGGATAGGCGAAAAACTACTGAACCGATTTTCTTCAAATTTTTTTTTAAATGTTCGTAATGAATTTTATTAGTACTTGAACGATCGTTTTTTCATGTAAAAATTTTTATTTCGCCGAAATAAATAGTTTTGTAAGAATTTTTGCGTCCAAAAACGTCATTTTTTGCATAAAACGTTCCCGTATGCACAAAAAAAAATTTTTTTTTTAAAACGTTCGTTCAAGTACAGGATACTACTTTAAACTAATGAAATATTTTTATTTTTTCGGTATCAGTTGACCCATTCGTCCTGGGGAATTATCACCGCAAGGCTCTTTAAAATAAAGGCGTTTAAGGGAAACAGCCACACCTTATAAACTATTAAATATTTTTTGAAAAATTTTTGCATAAACATTGTCAACAATCTAAACTTTCAGAAAATATAATCATACATTTAATAAAAACAATAGTTACATACATAAAAAAATCCAAACTTTCCTATTTTTTTCGACAAAAAAGGTATATACCCCCTTAAATTGAGAAAAATATAATTTTAAATTTCAAAACCTACTTGTAGCTAGCGGTATAGCTTTTAGGTCTAGAGCTTACTAATATTTTTATAAATTTCCATTAAAAATTGCTCACCGTATTCTTGATCTGCTTGTAGTTGTCAAAGTTCTCCTCGGATCTGTGCAGACGATCGATGCCCATGAGATCGGGATCTGGGGGACTGCCCTGCAGCAAGTTGACCAGCTCGAATATTCTGTTTGACTCAGCAATGTTGTCCGCGAGCTCCTTTTGGCTGTAGGTCTTTCCGTACCTCCGCTTCACCCACTCCCTCAAAATGGGCAGCTTGTGGGCCTCCGGCAAACTGGCCAGGACGAAGCGAGGCTCGTTCCTGAGAGCACGGAGTCCGTCCTTGAGCAGCTTGTTCATCTGCTCGGCGTCGTCGGGATCGAACTTATCGGTGTCCTTGTAGACGAGCGCCCTTCGCGGAGTCAGTCTCTCCAAACGCTCCATCTCGGCCCGCTTTATGGTGGACTGCTTGTGCCAGATGGCATTGGCGCATCGCACCACCGCCTCCACGATCTCCGCCTTGTGGTCCACATGGCTGCGACGACTGTGGTTACTCGAACGGTCCAGGGTCTCCTTACTGTCGGAGACCAGATCCTGATCAAGCAGATCCAGTTCATCGAACAAATTAGTTGGCCCCTGGGCTTCACCCAACGCGTTCTTTTTCGTTTCGCCTCCTGGTGATCCATCTGGGGGAGCCTCCTCCTCAATGGTCATCTCCGCCATCAGGCAATCGAAATCACACTGCCCATAATCAACCTTCTCGTCGGATTTATCCAGTGCCTTCACCAGCGACTTGGTCACGATCTTCTTCAGGTCAAAGGGTCGCGGTTGACCGGATTGGAAGACCCGGGAGTACATGAACTGGTAGGGCTTGTTGGCCCGGGGTCCTCGAAAGAACTTCTTCTTGTATCGCTTGCTCGCGACTCGCATTTCACACTGATGACCCATCGCTGGGATCTTTCCTTTGGCCAGTAGAAATGATACTGCCGTTTTCTTTGGGGCCGGAGGGACCTCGCACTCCGAGGCACTAAGTATCGGCTTACACTTCTCCGATTGCTCATTAAAATCGATGCTATGCATACGGAAGCCACCGCTAAAAAGTTTTCGAGGTGGTGGTTTCCAGGGCGATACCTTTTTGGGCTCTTCTTTTGGAGGTTCTGGCGGCAATTCTACCGGTTTTTTATTTTTTCCCTTTTTATCCTTTTTATCCTTTTTGTTTTTTTTCTGTGAAAATAAAGTTTAGGTGTTTTCTTAACTAGAATTGAAAAGTGTTGGGAAAGGTTCTAATTTCTTGGACCTGTGTAGGGTACAGATGTTTTTAGTAATAAATACCTAGGTTATGTAATTATCAAATTTCACAAGTAAGTGGGTAATGTATAAAGTAAAAAAAGAGTAATATAAGTAGGTAAATCTATTGTTATTTTGTCATTCGGAGGTGAATATTTTTCTTAATTTTAAGTTTTAGTTGAATTATGGTATTTTTACACACTAATAAATATGTCTAAAACAAAAATTTAAGTGAATATGCGGCGGAAATAGCTTATCTTCAAGCTTTTGGTAATTTTTTCCTATTTTTTATTCATATACACATATAAGCAAATAATAAATACTTAACTTAATAATGTAAAGCAAAATCAAAAACCCAATTTAACAAAAATATTTTTGTAACTGAATACCAAGGTGTTTTTTTTTGTTTGAGGTAAGTAAAAGTTAATAAGTAAGGTAAAAAGTACCTAATTTTGTAATGTATGAGCCTAGATATAAGTATAAAGGTATATATATATATTATATATTATATTTTAAATAACCCTTCAAATCGATTTTGATTGGTAATGAAATATAATGAGAAGGTTGTTTTAAGCTCACCGGCTTGCCTCCTCCGCCCTCGAGCCTCTTTCCGCGATAGGTATCGATAGCCGCCGTGTGGGCCATTCCGCATTCCTCACCCACCAGAGCACGACCCACCTGGTCCTTTGGTTCTGGCCATGGTTGCGATACCAACATTTGCTGGCACAGCACGCAATCAAAGTTCTCAATGGTCAGCACTTTGGTCTGGTCGCAGTGCATCGCATTGCGATGGCGTGCCATGATTGTGTCTATGTCGTGCTCCAACTGGGCCAAAATCCTAGCCCGTCGTATTTTGCCATATGGCTCTGTGACGTCGAGCAGTTCCAGGCAGCGATCCCTCGCCTTCACCGTCAGCTCGTCCCTCAAAAGCTGCGCCTGCACCACTTGACCCTTGTGGATTAGACACATGTTCGCCTCGGGTTCCCGATTCTTCGGCCGCTCCTCATCCTCCTTACTTCCTTCTAATCCCCCCAACTTAAAATATCGCTCCAGGGTCTCGGAGAGGGTTTTCTTGATCAATCGCTGGCCGGGATTTAGTCGATACTGGGCATACCACGGCTCCTCCTCGTCTCTGCCATAATTAGGTGGTCCATTATTGGGCCAGAAATTAAAGGACACAACAAAATCAGGGAGCTTAGCGGTCAACCGCGAGGTTCTTTGCACGGGTTTCGGTTGGCTTTGGAAATAGGGTAATTTCTTGGAGGGTTTCTTTGGTGTACGTAACACTGGGACCGTTGGAGTCGGCGGTTGAGCCTGCATATCAGCCTTACTAAGCTGGGGCGGTGGGAGTATGGTGTCGAGAGCTCGTATTGTGGGCATCATATCAATCTTGGCTATGGCGTTCATCAGCAACTGCTCGTTGATACTGTATACACCATCCTTTTGGCAGGTCTTGTAGTAACCCTCCAGCACAAAGTACAGGAAGGCCAGAATATTGTTTCTGCTCAACTGCACCATCCGACTGATTTTTTTCCTGGATATCACCGGCTGGACGCCCAGGATTATCAGGGCCTTGTACATCTTTTCGCCTGTTCCCTGCTCGTAGTCATCACGGAGGGTTTCGGACATGGCGTACATCGCGGTCTCCTGATGGGTGGACACGCCCATATACCACTTGGCCAAGTCCAGCTTCTGGCTAAAATCATCCAACTTCTGCTGAAAACTCATGACGACTTAATCTGTTTCAAAATTTCGTACTCTAAGAATTTTATTTTTCAATGAAAAAATGCGTTGCTTAAATCAGAACATGGGTGATTAAAAACTAGTTATGGAGTGCTAAATTTAAAGCTAGGTTCAAGGGTACCTATGATTAAACAAGGAGAGAGATGTATTTCATTTGATTTTGAGAATTAAAGCTGGTCTTAACTACTTCTATAAATGCGAACTTAAAACCCTTTTTTTTATTAAAAAACATAATATAATATAAACTATTTAAGAACAAGGCCTTTTTTTGGAATTAAAGGATCTACTATTCGAAATATATTTATGTAAAATATTTACGTGTAAACTCTAAGCATGCCCTGAAATTAACAATTCCACCTAAACAAAAACCTTTTCGATGTTTCACCAAAAAAATTAGTGTGTTTGATGCTGGGCTAATCCCTAATAAGATTTGGTCCTCCTTTTAATTGTGGGTCTTGCTTAAATCTTGGGTAGCAGGATGCTGCGCTGTAGATCAATGAGTGAGCCGTGTCAATGTGTTCAATATCGTTATGGAATGCCGATGTCATACCAAGAACAATGCATGCCTGCAGTAAAATATCGCAACTTCGGTTATTTTCCGCAGAAGACAAGCCTGTCGTATAATTCAAGAGCACAGGCTGGGAGCTGTCCACGACCTTGCTGCCCAAATAGATCAGATCCTCAGGAAGTTATTCAGGATTTTGCCGCAAAAAATTCTCAGCAACTTCCCCAGGAATCTCCTCGAAATTGTAATTTTCAGCCTTCTCGAAACTACAACTTTGGGCAGCAAAGTCCTAGGCAAGTTCCCCAGGAAGCGCGTCAGCAATTTTCCCAGCAGTCTCCTCCACAATGTTTCCAGCAGTCTCCACCACAATTTTTCCAGCAATCTCCTCAACAATTTTCCCAGCAGTCTCCTCAACAAGCGCGACAGCAATTTCCCCAGGAATCTTGCCAGCCATTTCCACAGGGATCTTCACGAAAGTGTTACTTCCAGTTAACTTCTCAAAACTGTGGCCAGCAATCTCCTCAAAACTGTGGCCAGCAATCTCAAAACTGTTTCCAGCCAAATCCCCAAAACTGTTTTCAGAATAATTTCGAAGACGACAGGGGCAGGAATTTCCCGCAAAGGTGCTCCTGTTCTATAACCCATGAAATGGGCGTTCAAACGGATGAGATGGATTGTGAGGTCAAGAAGGACCAGACGCCAAAGCCTGAGGAACCTAAAAAGACCGAGGAGATCCCCGAGGAATCCAAGGATCTGGTGGAACCCGACATAATCGAGGTTACCGAGTTTACGACGAAGGAGATGGAGGTGAACCATCGCACTGGTGAAAAGGAAATTATACTCAGTGAGGTCCAATCCGTCACCCATTTCCCAATTGATGGCACGAAGGCCTTCACCGAGACTCAGACGCGGAGTAAGATCACACAGGTGTCGGGATCGGGAACAAACCTTAGGCAGGAAACCCAGAGCAAGAAGACCGTTCGAGCGAAAACCAAAAAGGAAGCTGTCATTCCTCACCGCGTCCTGCGCGAGTCAGAGTTGGAGCCAATAATGGAGTCTTTAAAGGAGCAATCCGGTAACAGATCAGCCAGTTCCGTGGCAGAGGAGCTGGTCTACCAGGAATATGAAGCATTTGAGAGTGACTTTAAGAATCCCAATGAACCGCAACTAACATCTTACCACTCTCCCATTTCCCAGTCACCAGTGGAACATATGAGCCGCTCGGAATCCGGAAAGGATATGTCTTTGGAAGACCGGACCAGCCACAGTAACAATTCCGTTGAACAGGACGATGAGAAAAGGTAGGGCTGCCAAAAACTTTACTGAATAATAATTCAGTGCTCCTTCTAAAGAGTAAGCAAAAGATTATATAAGAATTTTAAGGCTAACAAAATATTCATATTTTTAAAGATGTTATTTATTAAGAATGAAACTAGACAAAAGTGTTTCAGCCTTTTGTTTTCTTCTTTGGCTTGCACTAAACATTTTTAAAAATATTTTTAAAAACATTTGTATATAAAACATAGTAAATTCCAATTTATATTCAGAAGTTTACAATCTGCTTGGGCTATTTAATATGTATTATTATTATTGTTGTGTCTTTTGGATGTCTTACATAATCGAGTGTTCACTCTTTAGAGGGAGCACTGCATTTGATACATATCTTCTTTTTAGCAAGCCTTTTGTCCTGTTAAATAGTACCAATTCGGAGGTTAAATTGGTAGAGAAACCCACAGTGATAAAAGGAAAAAGAAGAAAAAAATCCTCCGAACTTAGCAATGTGAGCACCGTACATGTGAGGGTAACTAATAGAAAGGAGGCTTCTGTGATGCGCCCAAATGCCAGCAGAGACTCGCAGAGAAATTTGACATCGGTATTTCAGAGCAGAGTTGAGCAGATGATTGTAAAGAAACGAAAGGAGAAGAAACCAGAAGTGAAGAAACCAGAGGAGAAGAAACCAGAAGAAAAGAAACCAGAAGAGAAGACGCCAGAAGAGAAGAAACCGGAGCCAAAGGAACCAGAGAAAAGGATACCAGAGCAAAGGAAACCCGAGGAGAAACCAAAGAAAAAGAAACCACAGGAAAAGAAACCGAAGCGCAAGCTTTTCCAGCAAACGGAAATGAAGCATGGCTATCCCTCTGATGACTTGGTCTGCAGATATGCGAATCCTCCGAAGTGTCGACCCAACACCAGCTTCTTCAGATGCCCCCGTCCACCGTCCTCCTGCTGCAGACAATGCCCCTCCTCGCCCCCCAAACCCATACAATACGATCCCATCTACGGTTTTGGCAGCAAGGTCATAGCTTACTATCGCTGTTAGAACAGAAAATATCCATAGTTAACAAAAAATCATCAACAAATCAATAAAATGTTCTAAACAATAATGGTTTTTAATGTATGTTTATGGTAAGCAAGGTGCAAGTATAAAACCAAAGAAGATTAATACCCGGTTTCTCAAACCCTAACATTTAATTATTCGGAGGATAAATATATTAACGGTGTAGAAATCGATTTTGGTTTTCCCGCCCAAACTTTAATGTACTCTTCTCACTGCCTCTAGTTTCCTATCGAGTTAAAGAGTTTAAAGAATTGATTTAGCCATATTTGGACCGCCATTTGGCATTTCGCTTGCAACAGCTCTCTTAGTGGTTAGAAAGTGACCGGTCAATAGACCAAAAATATCCAAAATATTCCATTATTCCATAATAAATTTGACAAAACCGGCAAAAACTTAACTACATTTTACTTCACGTTGTTCACATTATTCTATGCTAAACCTATGCAAAAAAAACGGAATTTGGCTCTTAGCTCGATAACCATCCAACATAGACCCAACCTAAGATAATATTAAAAACATATCGCCTATTTATCGCTGCTTACTCCACCTTACTGGCCAATAATAGTATGGACAATAAAACGTGCCTTAAGCTATTGACAAAATGGAGAAAACGTGAGCCAGTTCTTAATCCTAGCCTGCATTTATGTGATTTTAGGTCCTTATCCTGTTGAAAGCATTGGTTTGGACATTAGTTGCATGGTCCTTTTGCGAAAGGGCCAAAGTGCAAATCCTGGTAAAATAATTTGCGGTTGACGAAGCCACAGATCGTTAATGAAACCTGAATTTCAGCTTATGGTTGGATACGGACTGCAATTCCTTCTATGCTCGAGCGCCCCAAGCAGGGCAATAACGATAATTGGGACTTCAATGACCGAATGATTATAATATTCAGTTGGCAGACTCAATTGCCTGCCTAATATGTTCATAGTTCGGCCAAGACGGTACTCCTGGTAAAATGTCAATACGTTCGTATCGAAGGAGATATATGTATATATGCAAACATCGATTGTGTTTTCATATCTTGCTTTTCAAGCAGGTGAATCTTTGCAGTTTCCCATTCAGTTAGTTATTTCCTAAGTTTGTCATCGGGGGAAATTGAATATTTTATCTACGGATATTAAGTGCCAGAGATGCAGCCTCAGTTGCCGAGTTCTGAGACTTCTCGCAGTGCTCGATAAAATGTTTGCCATTTAATTTTTATTTGACCCTTTGATTGGCTGGGTCAGGAATAATTTAGCCATTTGCGCCCAAGTAAACAAAACAAAACTCAACAATGCCAACGGCAGGAGCAGGAAAATCTCAGGCCTCGCCAACGGATGTTCACTTTTGGCCACTAAAAGTTCTCGTTTCCACCTCTGCCTCGGGCCGTCATTTTATTTCGTTTCATGTTTTATTCACCACTTCCGCCGGAAATAGACATACGGTAGTGTGTGTGTGTGTGTGTGTTGGCCTAAACATTTGTCTCGTTTGGCAATCCGATGGATGGATGGCATGGATTTTTTTGAGGGGCAACTGCCATTTGGGCAGCCCAACAAAGTCGAAACTGTTTTCGCAAACAAATCCCACATAAATGCTCAATTTATAACAGACCGGAAGTTAAACTTAATCAAGCGTACTTTTTGGCTTATTGTTTAGTTTTCCCCGGCTCCCCCCACGTATTTACTTAACATATTTTATTGCGATACTTCTCTCTGTTTTCTCTCTATTTTTCCGGGGATTACACGGGGATTTTGTGTGCCCAAATGCTCCGGCATATCATCATCCATTCGCCGTGTGTGCCCCGAAATCCCAGCTCCCTGCCATTTGCAGCATTTATTCATACTCGAACTCTATTGTCGCAGGTTTATTCCGATTCGTTCATTTCATATTTCGTTTGATAAATCTACGCCATCAAACATGGAATTTTTGTCTTCTGAATAGTTAAAACGTTTGTAGGCATCAAACTGAAACGGTTTTACCATGGATTTGCATACTCATCGGAGCAACTGTACTTTTTAAGGATTGTGTGAAATTCATAAGTTATTTATGTGTGCTTTTGTTTGTAGCTTCCATTTAATAATTGAAAAAGTTCACAAAAGTTGCATAAGGCAGTTTTAAATTGTTTTGAGGCAATTGTACTTTTTGTTTTTATATTTCACACTTCATCAATATTTTTCTGAATAGCTAGAAGTTTAGTTCAATGGCTTTAGTCTGCACAAATTTGATTCAAAAATATGTTTAATACCTAAATAAATGCCTTTTAACGTCATAGTCTTTACTGTACAAAGCAAATACATTGTGAGTTTAATAATCAAAAACGTTTATTAAAGTTGTATAAAGGAATTTAAAATTGACTGACTGTTTTGACTTTATGTTCGTACTTTATCATTAATTGCAAAATTCATTCGCTGCACTATTTTAAAGGTAATTTAATGCTTATAAACATGAATCTTTCGTGTTTACTAAAGCATTGAGGCATTTGCATCCAATACGTTGGCAACGTATCCAATTGCATTTCAATTTATATTTATTGAGTTTAATATTTTCACCAAAATAAGTAAATGAAAAATATATCATAGTTGTTCAGCCTTTAAATAATTTATTTTGTATATTTTGCAAAGTAACCAATGCCTTTGTTCGCCTAAAATTTCCTTAGTTACCTGTGTAATAGACTCTTATTTAATTATCCCGAAAACATTTGCATATTTTGCAACCGGCACTCTCGAATCGAATTCAATTGTCAAGGAATTAACCCTATGTAGAAGTCGGTGGGCGGATGCTCCTGTTGAGTTTCCTGCTGGGCGGGTCTGTCTTGTCTCCCCATTTGGCATTGTTTGTTTTCCTTCACCCGAGAAGGGATAAACGAACGCCTGGGCAAACAAATGCGGGTGGGATGAAGGTGGGCAAAGGTGGCCAAAGGTGAATAGAAGCTTAAATGTGGGCGCACTCTGAATTTGCCATTGCATTCGATAATTGCATGCTGTTGAATCAATGAAACCACTCCTGCGGGAGTCGGGCGAATAATGTACGGTCCTGCTCTCGGTCTCAAGCGGATTGAATTCCCCTCTATGTCGGCTCAATTAGGATCTTATTGTTGTTTTGCCAATATGAGATAATGCAGTGAGAAAATAGACGCTTTGGAATTAAGCAATAACAGCTCGAAGTTCAAAAGAAAGGACTTGTTTCTTCATTTGAAAACATACGGTGGAGTTTATCGTATATCTATACTCAATATAATAGGGTCTTCCAAATTTTATAAAAATTAATACCTATTTTTGACATCGTAAAAATAACTATAATTCAATTTTTACATAAGCGTATATGTTGAAAAAAGGAAGAATCGATTTCGCTTTAATTGAAGTCCCGCTCTAATTTTATTTCATTAGCAAATAATTTCTCTCAGTGAAGACTTAGAAATGCGGGACTAATTGAAGTGGGAAGTGCCTATCCCTCAATCCTCACTCCGAGCAATAAATGCCAACTGCTTACATACATATGTATTCCGTTCGGTTTGATTATTCCGGCTTCTTCTTTTGACAAAATTCTACCCAAATTAAGCTATGGAAAGATGAAGTTACACCCGCTGCTGATGAACAAGTGCTCCTGCTACGGTCATGTGCTGCAGCGATCGATGCTGGTCCCCAGGCTGAGTGCCATCTCCTCGAGACACAACCTGAATGCTCCTCTCCAGGTGCGCAATAGTTTCCAGAGTCTGCGACAAAATGCGCCGCAGGGTGAAGCTTCTAAAGAGCAGCAGGACGAGGACAGAAAACTGAACATCGAGCTGGATTTTTTCGTCGCCAAAGACGAGCCCCAGCCGATGTCCCTGGCCTCGATGATTTACTTTTACAGTCCACTGAGTCGTCTGACCACCAAATTGGCTCTGCTCCGGCTGAAGTTTCTCTGGGATTGGGAGTTCTCCGAGAGCCACTTCATGGAGAACTCACGCCAGGCGGCCGCCGTTTTCACCGACTTTGTGAGGCGTCGTCGGAATCGGAATGTGGAGCGATGCAGTACGCCCATGGGCTTCAAGCAGGTCAAGCACGATCTGCTGGACGATCCGCCTGACTGGAGGCTGAATCTCATGCGCTTCGAGAAGATCCACTTCCGGAGGGCCATTCCCCTGAAGGTGCAACTGCTGCGTCATTACGATCATAGGTTCGCTTTCCTGGATGTGATCTTTGTGGCCCTGCGGCGATCCAACGATTTCCGGACGCCATCGGAACTCCGAGAGATGACAGAACTGTTGAAGCAGTATGTAGATCCCTCGCAGCTGCGAGTGCCACACCCACTGATCTTCGCCGAGGTCTTTATGCGCTTCAGACGCGACTATTCCGTGGAGCCCATCAGAATGGGCAATGTGCACCAAAACAATCGGTGCATGGGCCAGTGGCTGATCTCCACCTACAAGGTGGTCCGCTTCGACATCCTCAACGACCATCCCCTCTTCGACATTCCCCAGTTCGAGGAGTGGATGCCACCGATTATGCCCAGGATGGGCCGCACCATTGAATAAAATCCGTTTCGCATTAAGGTCATTTTAATAGCTCAATTACTTGGAAATATATGCGCGTGCTGTAATATTTTGGTATGATATTGTAAAATTATAGGCCCAACTCGTAAAATGTAATAAAAGTATTAAGAAATTTTGTTTGATTTATAAAGTTAAGATTTAGAATTAAATTACAACTATAATATTTTTTTATGGATGAAATTTTTAGTAGATATAGTATTTATACCCGTTACTCGTAGAGTAAAAGGGTATATTGTATTCGTGCAAAAGTATGTAACAGCTAGAAGGAAGAGTTTCCGACCCTATAAAGTATATATATTCTTGATCAGGGTCACTAGGCGAGTCGATATAGCCATGTCCGTCTGTCCGTCTGTCTGTCTGTCCGTCTGTCCGTCTGTCCGTCTGTCCGTCTGTCCGTCTGTCTGTCCGTCTGTCTGTCCGTCCGTATGAACGCTGAGATCTCGGAAACTATAAAGTCTATAAGATTGGCATTTTGCATGCAGATTCTAGGAGTTCCTACGCAGCGCAAGTTTGTTTCAAAAAGGTGCCACGCCCCCTTTAACGCCCAAAATCGCTTATATACGATTTTAAAAATTTAAATATTTCGGAAAAGTAAAAATGCAGTTTTATTGTGTTTATCAATACCTATCGAAACGTAGAAGAACTTTTTCAAATCGGACCATTCGTTAAAAAGTTATGCGTGATCAAAGTTTCTATCTCCATCTCCCTCGCACTCCCTTTACCTGAGTAACGGGTATCTGATAGTCGGGGCACCCGACTATAGCGTTCTCTCTTGTTTTATTTTTCGAATTTTTATACCCGTTACTCGTAGAGTAAAAGGGTATATTGTATTCGTGCAAAAGTATGTAACAGGTAGAAGGAAGCGTTTCCGACCCTATAAAGTAGATATATTCTTGTTCAGGATCACTAGCCGAGTCGATCTAGCCATGTCCGTCTGTCCGTCTCTCCGTCTGTCTGTCCGTATGAACGCTGAGATCTCGGAAACTATAAAAGCTAGAAGATTGGCATTTTGCATTCTAACGCCCAAAAACCCATTAAACGCTTAAGCCTGGCTTGCGCCTACATTTCCGCCTTTCATGGCCCTTGGTACCAATGTCTTGGGGTAGATGGCGCAATACAATAGCATATTTCTCTCTTGTTTATATTTCGAATTTAACAAAACCCAATTTTTCGCGTATACTTCAACAGCAATCTAAGATGACACATTTGTTAACAAAACGGAAACGTAAATGAATTTTTTCGTAGCCAGATTATAATTTATTATAAAAAAAATTAACTTTCGATCTTCGCGCTTTTCCCTTTTTGTGTAATCTTAAATTTTTTTCTTTTGGTATAATTCAAAGGTCGATATGGGCCTTCACAACTTTGGTTGCCCCGAGAAAAACCTGATTAGGAAACCTACCATGCTTTCCCACGCAAACATTGTCATAAATTTGTAATTAACATTTGTCCCCCTGTCATTGGCAAGATTCATGGGCGAAGTAGTGCCGATATTGCCATTTTCAGTGGGAAATCTTTTTCCGCCAGCTTCCAGGAAAGGGGCTACAGGTGGAACTCACTCACCTGGTCGCTTATCGGAACACGTTCCAGTGCTAGCCTGTCAATAAGTTGAATTTAGTATGCGCGTGAGTCCAAAAACCACAGATTGCAAGTTGCATCTGGTGGTGAAGGGCAAAAGTAAAGGCGATGGGGCATGGGTGTTGGGAAAAGGGCTTGGAAAACCCTTGCTCCTCTTCTTTATGGCAATCTTGGACTCCGACTTGGCGCGATATGCTCCGGCACTTTGCGGGTGTGGCTTGTGTTGCTGCCACTTGCCACATTTCACTTGCCGCTGCACTCAAATTTAAAGCGTGCAATTTTATGCTTTTAATTTTCCGCTCAATAAAATCCTGTGGCTTTGGCTCTCACAAATTACACTGTTGGGAGCCATTCGCATCTGCTCCTCGCCTCCCTTTCTTTTGGTCCTTTCGTCATTACGATGCAATAATGAATTTCTGCAACATTTGCTGCGAGGTTATTGTCCCTTAATCAAAAGTGCTGGAATTCCTAGGAAATCCCTTGGCGTGCATTCAGTTGAAATAAATCCCTATTTAATGATTTTCTAATTTCTTTGGGTAGTTAAATTGGATTAGCTTTCAAAAGATATCGACGTTAAAATCTCTAAAGAACCAGCTTATTGAACTACAAAATATACAATCTTTTTCAAAGTTATTTTCAATAAGCAACTGGGAAAAACAATTACTGAGGGAGCTTTTAACTTAAAGACTTTAAATTATTTTTGGAAATAGCTCTGTCACGTAAGCGGCGAAAACAAAGGCACCGAAGCAAGCAGTTAAAAAGTTTCTCGACACAAACAAAACTTGGCAAGGATATGGAGACTGTGACGACCGAAAGACACCCTATCCTTCGAGGAAAGCGAAGCAAGGGAGCAAACTCCTTGACTCAGTGGAAATACTATACTATATAGGGCAGAGACTACTGGCTTGGCACATACTTCAGCTTCAACTGGAGTAAAGCTCCTCACCCAAGCACTTGCTGGAGCAATGACAATTTTGTTTTCAACTAGGGACATTGACCGTAATGGGCAACAAAACAAATGACGGTGCCATTGACAGGACAGTTAAAAAGGGAGCTAAGGAGCGATGGAGATGGGAACTATATCCTGCGATGACAATGACTTTTTAAATTGTTTCATGAATGTGTCAGTTTTGGTCAGAAAGTTTACTAGCGTTACTAGCGCAGATGCAGGAAAATAAATGGGAAAAGATTCTGCCAGAGAAAGAGATAGAGAAAATTGTGTATGGAGTGCAATGGCGGGGGAGGGGGGGAGGTTATACAGCGATCCACTTGGTTAACATCATCATTATCGTGGGCATGACGATTACACGATATCGCTACGTGATAATGAGCATGAACAGGCGAAATCAGACTTTATGACTTCATTTGCCACCCACACAGCCACCGCCTCCCCCCGCACTTGCCACCCACCCACACCCACACCCACATTTCTATATGTATGAACAAGCGACTCAAATTGCAGGTGTGGCAACCACACCGCAGACTCCCAGCAGCAACACCTGCGACTTCAAGCGAAAACCCACCAACAGTGTTACCTACCTAGCTCTTTTCTGGCCAAGTTGTAAGTATTTTAAATATTTGACAAATAACCATATAAATTAGCCAAATCATAGTTTTGTTTACTTAAAATATGTATAATGCAAGTAAAAGTAAACTTTAAAGAAAAATGTAAAAAAACAAAGTTTTGAATCACCTTTTAGTTTGTTTGACTTAACTAATAAACTAATTAATGTTGGCAGTTTGAAAATGTTTCTTTTTAATTTGATATGAAATTCATAAATCGTTAGAATAAACAATATTTACATTTGCGAACCACGGTGTTTATGTCAATTTTTATAAATGTGCAATATGCGCACGCTAAAACACTGAAAAATTTATTAAAATAAACTTTTTGAAGAAAACCACTAGGAACATTTTAAGTTCTGAGCACTAAACTTTTATATCTAGAAAAATTTGCAAGACTTTCTTATCTAAATAATCACTTTAAGATGCAATAATAGATTTTAACTAAATTTTTAAAATTATGATAAATATAAGGGGTCTGCATAAAAGTGAAGATTGTCACTTAAGAAAAAAAATGAATAGGAAAATGTTTAAGTATTTTAAATTAGTCTCAGCTGTTTTAAGCTATTTTAAGTAATCTGCAACACTGGCCATCAGCAAGCCGTGTCAGTTAACGGGACGATGGGCTAAAGTGCATTTGATGCTGCCGCCACACCACCCACAACCCACCGCCCATCAGAAAGTGGGTGGCGTCCAAACATCGACATGACGACACCGTATAGCAGACACAATTAAATAGACATTCGCCGGCTTTGATAGCGCCATTTGGACGGGTGGTGCCAGGTGTTCCGGTGGGTGGATGTGGATGTGGGTGGCAAAGGTGTTCGTTCGAGTGGGTGGCTGTTGGGGAAAGCCATTTGTGTGCCCATGAAGAGAGCTTTGTATGCACAAAACTTTATGCATGACATTCCAGTGCAGTCAGCTCGCTAAATCAAATTGTTGCTTATCCCGCGAAATCTTAACAATTTTTCATGATTTCTTTCGGAAATTTCATTTGGAAAACTAATTCACAAGCGAGCATTCTTTTAAGGGAACCCAAACATGCAACTCAACTAAAATTCAAATTGATAAAGCACATTGAAATGAGAGAAGTAAACAATTTGGCATGCAAATTGGGGAAACATGCACTTCATGGCTGACTGCACTGCGAGGGCAGTTCCTGTAAATTTAGATAGCAGCCTGATTTATTAACAAGATTATGGAAATTACATTCAAGAGCTTTACAATCGGTAATTCCGGTTTAATTTAATGGCGTTTTTGTGTACTTACATACTTAATTTTATTTTATTTGTTTTAAGAACAAATTCATTGAAAACTTTTCACTTTTAAGTAGCAAAATTTAAAAGACGTTGTGGAAACACCTTTAAAAATCTGAAGTTAGTTTCAAAATGTAAAATTATTACACATTGCTTTTTTATTTACAACATGGAGTAATATGCTTTAATTATAAGGGAAAAATAATATTTATGATCATTTAAATAATTAAAATTGAGTAAGCGTGAGAAATTTTTCAGAATAAATTCAACTTTTGGATTATTATAAAGAATCAAAAATCAAGCCATGATAAAAACATATTTGTTTTTACCGCTTTTTTTGAGTTGCACTGTCAATAATAATTAATAAATAATATTTTACAATTTGGATGAAATTATATCATTTAAAAATTAAGTACTTAGCTAAAATTACTTTAGGATCTGAATTCCTTTATCTTATTTACTGATTTAACCTTCTGATAAAGACATCAGTGAATAAAATGTTTTTATTAATCATTGCCTAAAACAAAAGTTATCACCGACAAACTTTATAATTACCCTCCGACGGCAATGGCTTTTTACACATATGCAGTGAATAAGGGTACTTGCATTTTCCGAGTGCCATCCAAAGGGAATATCTCCCACTTTCTCCACCCCCCCTTTCACATTAATGCGTATGCATAAAACTTTTGCAGCACATGACTGGGGATAAGTATGGAAAATATTTAAAAGAAAAGTTTCGACTTGGAAAAACACTTGAACAGCTGACAACGATGACGACATCGGGGGCGGAAAATGGGGGAAAAGCTGGCGCCAGCTCCCGAGCAAATAATTTCAAATTTCACGCTAAAAACATTGCAAACATTTCAGTTTTTTTTTAATGCTATATTTAAGACTGCAACTGGTTTAAAACATTTTTAATGAGCACTTCAATGGCTGCCGAGGGAGCGGCAAGAAATTTATTTTACTTTACCCCAGTTGCTGATGAAAAATTACTTTCATTTTAATTAGGAACTGCATCAAAGAGCAAAGTAGAAGAGAGTGTGTGCGAAAAGACGAAAAATTAAATTAAAAACACTTTTGTGCATTTAAGCAAATAAAGAGAGCGCGTCGCACACATGGTGGAAAATCCCCCCACCCCTCGCAGGTGGGTGGGATTTTCTCGCCTTTGGTTTTGTGTGTGTGGGCGTTGTACGTGCCGAGCGGAGTTTTATTTTTTAATTAAGCTGTTTACATTTAGTCGTAATGTCCTTGCAGCGTCCCTTTATGGCAAGCGCGGTTTTTGTCGCCTTACCTGCCACCCACTTTCACCTCGCGAACCACCCACCCACTCACCCACAATTGCAGTGGCCGCACCTTTGTGGGTCAAGTGAGCAGCCAAGTTCTTGCAGCTGTCGGCAGCACAATTAAAAATGTGCAAACTTGCATTATTAAAATAAAGAATTTCATTTCGCCTGACACTTTCCTAAGCGGTTTTGCCCAAAGAGACAAGAAAACTTGCGAAAACCCTCGGAAAACGGAGCGTGTCCAGTGCTGGAAAATTGTTTCAACCAGCTGCCAGATAAATGGCAGACCATTTGTAATTCTCAAACGTTCCAGGCAATCTTCACACAATTTGATTAATGCCTAGGGGATAAAATACCCCTCCTAAATGCAGCTAAATGTTGCACAACCTTTGTGCAAATAAGCAATAACAAATATTAATGAAATTGAGCAGGGAAAGTCAATTAATGGCCACGTTTTTGGTTAATTAAAGTCGTGGAGATATTTACATGTGTGTACGTGTATGTGGGAACATCGACCTATCGGCATGACGTACACAATTCAATTAATTAAAATGTTTTACCTCTGCCGGCACTTCACATTTTTCCCCCACGGTAATTGGCCTCAGGTGCGACAGTTGGTAATTAAAGCAAAAGCAAAAAATTAGCTACGTAACAAAAAAATGTTTAATTATGTAATAGCAAATATCGATAGCACATTGTCATGACAATTTGGCGACTACCAACACTGAAAGCGACGCAATTATTTTATTTGCCAACACGAGCTTGAAGAAATCATTATCTACTGGACTTAATCTTCATCATTAAAGGGTGAGTTACCATACATATAATAAATCCGATGAAGTTGCCTTGCAATGTGATTTCTAGCCTGATGGACATTAAAAGCATTCGACGCAGGTGCTTTTTTGCTATTAGCTTCATTACGAACACACTTTTGTTACCCGTTCTCCCGGTAACTTCCTCAATTGAGGGAAAATGTCGCTGCTTTGATTGAATGGGATGGAATTCCAAGGGGAGCTAAAGCTCTTTCTGTTCCTCATCAGAAATGGACAAAGCCGAGCTGCTGCAAATGTGGCAAAAAGCCTTGGCCCAAAACGCAAACCAGTGCAAACAAAGCAATGTGGCAGCCACATTAGCAGCTCTTCTGGTCATTACCACTTTTCGTTGTTTTCCACGGAGATGGACGCGTGCCTGTTTGTTGGTCAACAACAATCAAAGTGCATTTCGCATTGTTTGACGACGTAAAAGCAAAGGAAGGGGAAATCACGTTAAATGAAAAGAGGCGAAATGCACCGTCACGTTTTATGTGATTCAAAGTCATTTAAAATGTGGCTAGGGGTCGGTTTTACCCCCTATCTCATAATGTTTAAGCCCACAGCTATCTTTTATTTATATTTATAGCTACCGATATAGGAGAATGATTTTATTCAATAAGAAAGATAATTTTTGAATTAATATACATCAGAATTACATTAAAAGAAGGTTTGGAAATAAAATAAAAAAAAACCCTTTTAAGATCCAAAATTGGGAAATACATTTTTGTTATATATTTTCTCTTCACTTGTAACTTTTATTTACATTTACTCAAGGCATAAAGAAACTTGTTTTTTTATATAAGAGTGCAAATGCTATAAAATTTTATTTTAAACTGATAAAAAAAGACGTAGAAAGTACTTTTAAACGCTGGCTGAGCAATTGTTTCCGCGTTATTTTTCAAATTCAGTTTTCGAAATTGTCTTTAGTTTACATCGATCTAATACGCAATCTTTATTTATTTCCCACAGATTATGACGCCCGATGGATTTAGCCGAGGACTTAAGGCCCAAAAAATATTTTCCGTTTTTAGGAATGGAAGTGGTGATTTGTTATTCTACATCAAGTTCATGGGCCAACCAGAGTTGGAGCTAGTCCCAGCGTCGGTGGCAAGGAGTGAAATTCCGCACATGGTAATAGAGTTCTACCTGGAACGTCTATCCTATCCCCCGAAAAAGAAACACCGAAAGAGGCATGCGAGTTAGGAATGATTATTAATTAAATTCAATTATATACCACTCTAAACGATGTGTTGGGTCCTTTATCGGTCGGGCGGAGTTTTCTTTTCGCGCTCTGCCGCTCAAATCGATCATGAAAATTTACGAGACTGCCGGCCATAAAAGCCAAGCAGGGAAAACTAATTAGGCAGATATCAAATTCGGATTAATGGCTCTCAAAGTGCCATAAAATTCTGGGGTGCAACAATTAGGATAGGGAAGTTGATGTGGATCTCCGGATATGTGAGTGTTGCCAATTGCCTTGGAATGCTGGCAAATATGTTGTGTCAACCATAAAATCCAACTCGACTGCTTTCGTTACTTTGGCCATGAAAACCAATGCAAAGTCGTTAAAACCTACAAGAAGTTCTTCCCCCTCATGATGTCGATACCAAAAGAGATGATGGAAAAGTTTGAGAGGCTGCCAAGTTTGTTTTATGGCCCCGCTTTGGGAATTACTTTCCATTTAAAAAATTTTAATCTCGCGAAAAAATAAGTTGACGCTGCATTTCATTTGCCCTCATGTGGTGGCCCATCTAATGGACTTTATTCTACTTAGGCACAAAGTTTATAATTTAATGAATCATCGTAAAAATTGTAAACTTTTTTTACAACAACGTAGTGAGGAAGTTTAAATAGTTTGCTAGTCTAGCTTGTGTTTGACTTTGATTTTGGCGGACTGCCGAGCTGTCAGAACAACTTTACCTGATATGCAACTTGCGCGCAAAAGTTTTGTAGCCGCTATTTTTAACCCTGCTTTCTTCTTCATGGTCAACAAAAAAATTTAAGTTATTTTACAATAAATAAATTACAATTGGTATGATTGTGTTCCTTGTTTTAAGTTTTAAGTGATTTAATAACGCTTTACCAGAAAATAGTAACTAGAAAGTGTGTCAACCAAACAAATACATTTTTATAAAAATTAAATTGTTTAAAGGGAATTATAATATAAAGGTGGTCCTTTTAATGCGTATAAAAACTTTATATATTACATATTTTTTCATCATTAAAAATTATTTTTTTTTTGTGATCATCTCTGGAGAGTCTGGACTAGCAAATGGATTCGACAAGCTAATCCGTTTTGCGGGCCTTTTTCAATTAAAATAAATTAAATGCAAATGTCAAAACTGTTTTCGGGGAATCCCCCGCGCCTTTTCGCTCCCTCAATTAGACGCTCTGTCAAATTTCGCGCACGGCTTTGACAGGTTCGCGGGACAGATGATGAACTACAAATTGGACGGCGGTGGTTGGGTGGTTTGGTGGTGCGGTGGTGCGGCGATTCTGTGGGTGGGTTGCTTATGATGCCCCATTCATCGCTGCATGGGAAAGTTTTCCGTAATTCCGGGACCAAGTCTTGTTGGGCGCCTTAAGCAAGCTTAAAAGTTGCTGGCAACAAAGTTGAGGGCTGAGTTGGGCGGACAATAAGCAGTAAAACAACGGATTTGAAGGATTTTAAAACAATAATGCTAAGCGGCAAAAGTAAATAAAACGAAAGTGAAATAAAATATTCGTTGCCAAAAGTCCGTAAAACGGTTTTTGCTTACGTGCCTTAGTTGAATTTTATTTGAGAATTCTCAAAAGAGTTTTGTTTTTGTAAATCGAGAGCTTAAAAAGAACTCTTTCAAAAGATTCGGGGAGTATTCTTAGGCTTGTCAACAAGGTGGTTTATTTTTTATTTTTCAAGAAAGTTGTGTAAGTGGATTGAGAGAAAAGTTATTCATTGTTCATTCAGTTACTTGGCGAGGAGGCAGGAAACTGAATATATTTGATCCCTTTTAAACAATCAGTTTTGATAGTAAATTTAGCTGTTACATATTTTTTTACCAACTTTTTTCTTGATTAACTTAAAGGATTCTTTATCATCTAGGTAAATATTTGTTTATTTATTACATTTGCTTAAATGTTGTATCCCAATACCGTACAATTACATATCTACTTACAATAATTAATATCTACTTATATTAAAAATAGAAAAACTTACTATTGTAACAGCTCATTTGTTACTTTAAAACTACAACTTAGAGCCAGACACAATTCCTTGGATGTCAGAATATTAAATGTAATCCCTTTCTCCTCCATCACTGCAATAATTTGCAGCCGGAAAGCTGAAGTTAGCCCAAATCTCTCACTCGCTCTTGACTTGGCGTCATCTTAGTCATTAAAACAGGTTCAGACTAAGTAATTTGCCAGCCACTTCAGGCAAAAACAGAAAAGGAAGGGATTGGGGAGATACTTCCACGCTGCTGCCTTAGTTAGTTGCCCTCTAATAAACTGGCAGCGGAAATTTTTAACAAGTTGTTGCCAGTGCACAAAACTGGGCTGTAATTAACGCGGGACAGATGCCGCGAAAGGGGGGAAAGCGGGGAAAGGGGAGACAGGATGAGGGGCAGGAGTTGGTGGAGTTGCCTCGTCTGGGATAGACGAGATTTTGCATATCAGATTGCTGCCTCGGCTCCAGTTTGGCCCTGCCTTGTGATTTAATAACCAGCCCTGGCAGTCAAAACTATCCAACAACGGCAACGAAGGGCAAATGCTATCTATAGTAGTCGAATCATTAAATACACTAGCTCAATTGTAATACAATTAAACAATTAAATAAGTATAACTTTGTTCATTTAACCATATTAAGGGCAATTAACCGATATTTTTTGTGGCTTCACCTAAATTACATTATTAATCTAAAACCGTAAACAATTAATTAACAGATATTTTTGTAATAATTAAGTTTATGAACCCCAATAAAAAGTGAAGTAGAAAACTTAAATTATGGGCCTATATTTGGAGACTATATTTTAATAAATCTAGAACTATATTTTCTTGATAGTTTGTTAAAGCAAAGACCAATATAATATATTATATTGGTCTTTGGTTAAAGGGTATATGGATAGTCTTTAATATGGTAAAGAATAACTTACTCAGAGATAATATTAAATACAATTTATGAAAGAAGAATAACAATTTATAATGTTTTTTATTTTTTCTTGAATAAAACAAGATGTCAACTTTTAATCAAGAAAAGCAGAAAAGCAGAAAATTATGTACTTTCGGTAGGGTATGACAGCTGTGTGTGCTTTGCTTAAAAATAAAGCCCAGCCAACTCGGCTCTAGTTACCCTCCACTTTCCTTCCCTGATTTTCTCTCGCCCCCTGCAGTTTCCATTGGGGAGAGGGGCAGGGAATGTAAACTGCAATCGAAAGCGCGTGCAAAAATGAAATGTGCCAATGTGGCGGATGGGTGATGCGGACCCGGGGGAATTGGGAGACTGAGAATGGGAGTGCGGAGCTCAAGTCCTCGGCAATTTGCATAAATTTAGATCAGTGACACATGGCGTCCGCTAATGGAGGCAATGCGAGAATCGGAGATGGAAAACTGGAGAGACTGGGAGTGGACATATATCAGGGAACCCCACTCGACCCGTGACTCAAACAGTTTAGCAAACATTTCCAATTGGCGTTTAATTAGCGGCTAATCCGCTTGCCACTGCCTGCGAGTGGGCGTGGTCGTTGCGCCCACACCTTTCATTTCTCATCCGTTTTTCGGCTGATTTTCGCATCTCTGCATCTGCAGGTGGCGATGATGTCCCGGGCAGTCCAATTAAAATGTCGTGTATCTCTGCGGTGGCGCCACCACTGCCCACTGAAGGTCCATTGGATTCCACTTGGGTGGCAAGCGGATGTCCAACGGCCACTCCCACCCACTAACCATGGAATGACACTGGAATTGGAGACCGGCCTCGCCACCGCTGACTGCCCATTGAAGCGCAACTTTCAGTCGCAACGGAAAAGTTTGATGGGAACTAAGTTTTCCATCTATGGCCTCTCTTAATTGCAAGAAAATCTTACTTGACCTACTTTCTTGATCTGAATACAAAAGTCAATGTATAATAACATCGAAAGATATGTAATATAACAAAATAAAATAATACAAATTAATAAAAATAAGTATAGGCAGCTAATAGATTAAAACAAGTATTAAAATGAGGTTAGTTTTTTTTCTAAAATGTAGCTTAAGTAAACCTTTATTAATTAAGATTCGTAAAACTTTTCTAAGCCTGTAATAAATCAGAAAATAATACAATATAATTTCCAAATGTTAACGATAAAATGACATACTTCTAAACCTCATAGTTCGTTAGCATAGTAAATAGTTGTATTTGATGTAGTTTCCTTAGAGATTTTAGTTTTATTTCGCTTTCATAACTCACACATTTTTATAAACCAATTTTTCGAGAATACATCATGGCTTTAGAGGCTATTTGCGGTATGAATCGTATGCCTTTCATGCGGCGCTTTGACGATTTGCAATCCGAATGGCAACAGCAGCAACTTCGTGAGGCAACCAGTAACTTTGAGAATCCTTACGCCATTATGGCGCCGCCCTTTGAAAGAGTGAGTATAATCATCAGAATCATCAATATGGGTTGAAAAAACAATACATTTCCTTGCAGCCAGCGGAGAATCTGCCGAAAATCCTGGCCCATTGTGGAGTGCGGATGGAATTCGATCACGGCACCACAACTTTGGGCTTTAAATACCAGGGAGGAGTGATTCTGTGTGCCGATTCGAGAGCCACATCTGGCCAGTATATTGGCTCCCAGACGATGAAGAAAATAGTGGAGCTGAACGACTATATGCTGGGCACTTTGGCAGGTGGAGCTGCCGACTGTGTCTACTGGGATCGAGTTTTGGCCAAGGAGTGCAGACTGCACAAACTTCGCTATCGGAAACGCATGACTGTGGATACGGCTGCCCGGATTATTTGCAACATCTCCACGGAGTACAAGGGTATGGGTCTGGTGATGGGAATGATGTTGGCCGGGTTTGATGACGAGGGTCCCAAGCTAATCTACGTGGACTCGGAGGGCATGAGGTCACATGGTCAGGTCTTCTCCGTGGGCAGTGGTTCTCCATATGCTCTTGGGGTGCTGGACACTGGCTACCGTCATGATCTCAGCGATCAGGACGCCTATGATTTGGCCAGACGAGCGATTTATCATGCCACCAGTAAAGATGCATATTCGGGAGGCATTGTTCGTCTGTACCACATCAATTCCGAGGGCTGGCGAAACATCTCTAATACTGATTGTGCTGAACTCCATGATTCGTATTGTGGATGCCCTCTACAGAAAAATAAAGATAGCCAGGACAGGCCTGATAAAGAGATGCCCTGCTCCAGTGGATGGACGAAAAAAAAACTAACAGAAGATAATGTCCAGACCAAATTAGCAGCGGTGTAAATATTGCAAACATTCAAATATTAGTAATGTTGAGAAGAATTTAAGCTGAAATTGTAAAGTAGTAATAACCCTTTAGATTGTGAATGTACCAAATTTATACGTGAAATTGTATCACATAATTATTGCAATTTAACCTTGTTTATATAAATTAAATTTCTTACCTTTTGAAAATCATTCAAATGTTAAATCAAATTATTTATAGCATTGAACAAATTTTGACTAAGAGATCTACATGTCAGCTATCTGATATGAACCGAACCATATGGTCAACCATTTCCTTTAATCCATTCCACTCTTAAAAAGCTAGAAATCATTTTAAAAGTTTTCCCCCCTTAATAATAAAAACAACAGCGATGGAGCAGCCTTCCGCCCCATTTTTTCCCCATTCTCATCGCAGTGCCACTATCTGCTAATTTCTCCACTCCCCAAACTCCTCTTCCTTCCCTCACAGAGCTAAATATACGAGCAACTTTCGCTCGCCAAACGAACTTTTTCTATAAATCAAAATAATAACTTCTAAGCTCCGAATGACTTCCCCTGAATGGGCGTGCCGCACACAAAATACGAAATGTTCCATGAAATGTTGCATTCTGTGTCTTTGGGTTGTCATCAACAAATGTTGCAGATGCCGCTGCCTGGAGACTCTGTCCGGGGGCTCAGTTCCTTACCGTTCTATGCCATCCCATCCGGAAAAGCGCAACCGCAGACATTAGCAGGCGTAGGCCATCCACGCCCATTGCCCACCGCCCACCGCCCACTGGGTGGTGACCCCACTCCACGACTGTTAAGGCGCTCTGAGCATGCGATAAATTTAATAAATTACAAACCAAATCCGCAAATTTGTTGAATTCCAAAAATAAAAAGCGAGAAACACCAAATGACTACACCGAAGAAAATTTGAAATTTTTAATAGGAAATAAATCCTATAAGTTATTATCTTCTTTTCAATAATCAATTTTACGATTGGTTTTTCATACGAAGGACCGTTTGGTCGTCCTCATGATATGCTTACAGTTGGGTTTAATTTGAGAAAATATATGGTATTTGACTTAACACTTATTTTCAGCTTAGCATAATAACGCGAAAAAAGGCCAAGTACTTACCCCACAAACAATATACGAAATATAAATCTCTATATGAAGTTTCGGTCTTACAAATTTTGCTTAGATTATTAATTTAATCGTTTTTGAATTTTAAAGTGCTAAAAATGACTGCTAAGACTTCTATCTTTCTATCAAGAAATAAGTTTAAGTTGTAAAGATGTATACTTACATTTACTTACTCAACTTTTTATTAGCATTATTTATTTTAATTGTTATTTATATTTATGCTACTGATAGTTTATACAACAGAAACTAATGAATATTTTTAAGGTAAACTGTGATTAAATACTTAAATTTGTCTTATAGAACTTTAAGAAAAGTTTAAAACTAATCAATTATAAGTTTGATAATTTTTTTAAGTGTCTGACGAGTTGGTGGCAAAATTTGCACGGCGTTTTGGGGCACATGTGAGTTGCAGCACGTGTGTGAGGTGGCGGAGGCAGCAGCTCAGCAGGGAGTGGGGCGGAGGAACATCAGGGCAGAAGGCGTTTTGTGGCAAAAAGTTTTACTGTAAATTGCTTTTAATCTAATGAACGTCGCCAGCAGGAGCAGCCAGGAAAATGAGCGGCAGCAGGGAAATCGGAGGGGATGGAGGCAACTTGGGTAGCCAGAAGTCCCCGAGAGTCATTTTTCCTCTGTGGTGTCATTAGAAAATTACTTAAAGCCAAAGTCGTGTGGCCCAAGTTCGGAAAATCCTCATTGCTGGTAAGTGGAGGAAAAGTGGCGGAAAAAATGTTGCACTATGGGTTAATGGGTCAAAACTATTTTCTCGCAGTAAATGAGTGTAAATTAGATATTTGTGGTGGTTTAAATAGAGCAAGTCTTTCAGATTCCTATTTTTACTTTAAATTATAAATGCTTCCACACTTTTATAATAGTTATCTTTTATTCATACGTAAATATATTTGCAATAAAACTACTTTACAAACTTTTAATAAGAGTTATGTTCTATTCAAACGTAAAGTCATTTGAAGTAAAACGAGGACGGAAGCTAACTTCGGCAAGCCGAAGTTTTAATACCCTTGCAGACTTTGCCGAAGTTGCTAAAACTGAAAAAGTAGCGAAAGGAATAAGATATACATAAATAAACTAGATTTGCGTCGTTTGATGTCAATTGCTTTTATACTGCAAAAATGTCATATAAAAATGGAAAAAAAGGGATACTTTCGCAGCCTTTAACTATTTTTCCTACGGAAGCTATAAGAAATAGACGTCCGATCGGCAAGCGCTTTTACCCTAATCAAGATATGCGTAAATAAATAAGAATTGGAAAATTTTATGTTAGTAGCTTACACACTGCGCGAAAAATTCAGAAAACCAACAAATTTGGACCGATTTCACCCTGTTGTTCCTATGGGAGCTGTAGGATATAGACGTCCGATCGTCACGTGCTTTTACCCTAATCAAGGTATGCATAAAAAAATACGATTTGGAAAGATTCATGTCGATTGCTTATATACTGTGCGAAATATCCTAAAAATCATTAAATTTTAACCGATTTCACCGTATTGTTCCTATGGGAGCTATAGGATATAGACGTCCGATCGCCAAGCGCTTTTACCCTGATCAAGGTATGCATAAAAAAATAAGATTTGGAAAGATTTATGTTAATAGCTTTTACACTGCGCGAAATATCTTCCATTCTTGAAAGTTATATCCGATTGTTTCTATGGGAGCTATAGGATATAGACGTCCGATCGCCACGCGCTTTTACCCTGATCAAGGTATGCATAAAAAAATACGATTTGGAAAGATTCATGTCAATAGCTTTTACACTGCGCGAAATATCACCAATTCTTGAAAGATATATCCGATTGTTCCTATGGGAGCCATAGGATATAGACGTCCGATCGGGGCGATTTTCAAACTTGATCTGCGTACACATGTTTTAGGACGAGTGTGAAAGTTTCAGATCGCTAGCTTTTAAACTGAGCTCGCAAACGGTATTGAAACAGACGGACAGACGGACAGACGGACAGACGGACATGGCTATATCAACTCAGGAGGTGATCCTGATCAAGAATATATATACTTTATAGGGTCGGAAACGTCTCCTTCACTGCGTTACAAACTTCTGACCAAAATTATAATACCCTCTGCAAGGGTATAAAAACTAATAGGGCTATGACATTACATTGCCGATTTCCTTCATTGACGGTTTTATTGGAAATTATTTAACTTTCCTATTAGGAACAGGTCAACTATATTTTAAGAGGGCTTGAGATTCTGTTGGTAAAAATTTAAATATTATTGTGATACCCCGAATTTTTATACCCTTGCAGAGGGTATTATAATTTTGGTCAAAAGTGTGCAACGCAGTGAAGGAGACATCTCCGACCCTATAAAGTATATATATTCTTGATCAGGATCACCTCCTGAGTTGATATAGCCATGTCCGTCTGTCCGTCTGTCCGTCTGTCCGTCTGTCTGTCCGTCTGTCTGTTTCTACGCGAACTAGTCTCTCAGTTTTAAAGATATCGAACTGAAACTTTGCACACACCCTTCTTTCCTTTGCACGCAGTATATAAGTCGGAACGGCCGTGATCGGCCGACTATATCCTATAGCTGTCATATAACTGAACGATCGGAAATGCCATAACTTTGGTGTTTGTAAAGTTAGGAAGTTGAGATTTTCTATAGGTTTTATTTTTGGCCAATCAATCTGACCTACCGAATTTCATGAGAATCGGCCGACTATATCTTATAGCTGCCATATAACTGAACGATCGGAAATGCCATAACTTTGGTGTTTGTTAAGTTAGGAAGTTGGGATTTTCTATGGGTTTTATTTAGCCAATCAATCCTACCTATTAAATTTCATAAGGATCGGCCTACTATATCCTATAGCTGCCATATAACTGAACGATTGGAAATGCCATAACTTTGGTGTTTTTAAAGTTAGGAAGTTGGGATTTTTGATGAGTATTAAGAATGCATCATATGAATAATTTTGGAGAATATAATTTTCAGAGTATTCTGCAAGGGTATATCAACTTCGGCTCCGCCCGAAGTTAGCTTTCCTTTCTTGTTTTTTTTGCATTACTATGTTTTCCTTTAAATGATTAGGAATAGCCTTTATAAATTATTACATTAACCTGCAACAAAACTGGATCAAACTGGAGTGGGGTTGTACCGAGTACATAAGCAAGCTTACAAATATTAATATTTTCGATTTCCTTGGTTTTCTGCAACATTTTATTCGCCAAAATATTTTAAAACAGTATTAAAAAGCATTAAATAAGTCTACTTTTTTTGGTTGATATTGTCTGTAACTCCAATGATTATGAAAAATTGAAGTTTTTAGATACAATTTTGCTCGTTATTGCATTACGTTATCATATATCGGTATATCGGTATCGGTACGTTATCGTATATCGGTATAATGGTATCGAACGATTTTAAACTACCCTAATTTGGTTAGCATTTTATCGATTCTCTCGATTTTCTTCATTAATTGCTCATGTCCAATGTGTATTGCTCGCACTAACATAAAATTGTATAGTCAAAAAAAATTATCTCCAATGAATGAGCACAACCATGTTGTTTCATAATGCCATTATCAAACGTTAAAGTTAAGCTCTATTTTCGCGAATTTCATAGTTCCAAATTCGATTGAAAATTGTCTGTCGAAAAAATTAACATACAATAATAAAGCGCATGTTGGCACAACAGCGGCAACCTATTTAGTGGCAGACTAATTGCAGCTATCAATTTCCAACAAATTAGTTGGTTCCCTTCTCCATTTCAAAATTTCCCCCTGCCTTCAGCTAATATGGGATAAAAAGCTGTTAAAAAAAAAACAACCATAATTTAAATTAATTTACAGCAACAAGAGCAGCAACAATAACAAGTTGCAACACCTGCAATGTTGCTGCCGCATCCACCAGTTGTCGTTGCTGTTGCTGTTGCTGCCATTCCACTTTTGTCAACGAGCTCAAATTCAATGAAATTTCACACTTTGTCGTTAAAAGCGCGCCGCTAGGAAAAGGTGGAAAAGCGGGGGCGGCATAAAGGGGGGCGTTAACTGTCGGGCATAAGGATGCAAATATGCAAATGGATTTTGCCATAGGGAGGGGGATGGAGAGGGGGAGATGCAACCGAAGCCGGTGGAGATCGTAAGAGTCTGCCAGAGTGTTTGACAAGCAAGCGTGACTGTTCGTACGGTGGGTGGGGATCCTAAGGGGCGGGGATGTTGCCTTCTGGTGATGATGATGTTGCCGCTGTCACGGGCCGAAGCTGCAGCAGCAACACTTGGCCAAGGCATTGCTCCCGGGGCAGACAAGGAACGAGATACTCGCTGGTGAGACAGCGGATGTGGCAGCATTGCCTCGTTTGGCAGTTTCATTAACAGACCAAGGCGGCGAGAAGCAGGCGGGATGATAGAAAGGCAACACCAAGACCAACTGCAACTGCAACAAGAACAGCAGCAGCAGCGAATGCAAATGCAATAGCAACATCATCACCCATATTAGGAACAGCAGCAACAACAATAACGATACACAGAAAAAAGAAACACCATTTCCAGAAATAATAAATATTATTCCAATCATTCGAGCTTTTAAGATTAGATATTCATTAGCTATTTTTGTATGTTTAATAATTCACAATGTAATTAATAATTAAATTTATGATTCCCCAATTATCGAGGTAATAAATTAGTCGATAATTTGTGTTTGTTCAAGCTATTAACTTCAATTTTTGTTTTTCCTGACTTCATTTTGTCTTCATATTTGTTGTGCCATACAATTCCATGCACTTGCAACAAGCAATACATTTTAAAAATCAATACAAAAATATATTGATCTTGTTATCCTTGTAATATAATAGAAATTCAAGTATCCCCTAGATTTGTTCGGTGCAACAGCGGCAACATCTTCTCCGCCAGCAGCGTCAAATGCACTTCCAATTTATCAGCTCTGGGCTGCCAGTTTTCCTTGCCTTCTGTAGCCCCTGAGCCCCCTTTTCCTCAGCCATGGTACTTGTGCAACATGAGGCAACATCAAAGTGCAGATGTTGTTGATGCTGCCGCTGCCGCTGCTGTCGCTGTCGCAGTTGCTGTTGCTGTTGTCGCTGTCGCAGTTGCTGTTGCTGCTAGATGTTGCCGTTGTGTGTTCTCCATTTATTGCTACTTTGGCGGCAACTGCACATTAGTCCCATATCTGTTGAAATTCACGGCAATTAGTTGCCGGCCCAGTGGAAAAAGCAATTATGGAAATCAGCTATCAAAGCCAGTTAATTATAGACCATTGAAATCGGTTCAATTATTGTACATCATTGGAAGGAATAAAACAAGAAAGCGGATATGTTGTCTGCCAGATTGTGCATACTCCCATTTTCAACCAGTTTAATCGGTTTAAGGAGGATTTCTTATTAATATGATTTTTTTATTTACTGATATGTTTACGGCTTTAACCAGTTTAATCGACCGCAAGAGGATTTTCGACATTAAATTTTCAGTAAAGAAGTAAATTTTATTTCCACAAGTTGAACTCTGATTTTAAAGTTGTATGATATGATTAATTTATCAAACTGTGTAAAATTCATTTTTCATTTTCTTTTATGATTTGCAATCGTTAGTCTTCTCAAATTCAAATCCCTTTTCGAGTGCTGCAAGTGCCGCCAGTTAAACTGTGTCACAGTTATATCATTATTCGCTTATTCCGATGGAGACAAAAGGATTCCCTCCTCTCCACCTTTTTTCCCGGCAATTGCATTTTATGTAGCGACAACGGCTCATTGCAGGCATTTTTGCGCAAATCCTTGTGATTGCTATGAATAATATTTTTAATGCAAATAACCAGAGGACAACAGTGGAGGAGACTAGAGGGGTTGAGTGGGAGGGGGTATGACAGTCGCGTTGACAGGCGGCAAGAATGGCAATGAGGAGGACGACAACTGTGAAAGGACTTCACAGGGAGCTCAGCCAAGTAAGCTGTTCTCTGAGTCCCCATTCCCCAACGCCACCCCTCGATTTTCTCCTCCTCGCGACACATTTCATTCATTTTCTTTTCAATTACAATTCCCGTCAAGATTGCAGCACCTCCTTCCCAAGTCTTTTCCATCCTCTATTACCCCTTTTTTGCCATCCCATCATGGAGAGTGTCATCATCTTTGTAGTGGAAATCGTCCCATCGTCCAGTAATGAAATTTTACTCATTGTTTCCCAGTTTGGCACTGGCAATTTCCCATAGAGCTGTTCTCAAAAGTATGTCCTAAATCTTTCATAAATCGGCTGTGAAAAAGCAAAGGAAGATCTTCCAGTTTCATCGCGCATGCAAAGGAATAATTCTCAACCGGTTCTAGCCATTGAATTTTTAACCAGTTACTCTTGATTTTAAATTAGTTATATAACTTTATTTTAAATTCTTGTTTAAACTTTGTTTAACCAACAAATGTTCTAAAATATTATTTTCCACTATTGACTGTGTTGCTGTTTTGTGAAATCCGCTTATCAGAATGCTCTTCAATTCTCCTGCTGCTACTCAATAAAAATACTGGTTCATATCTTTTATGCTCATCGGCTTGTCAGCATTGTCATCGTCAACGTCGCTTCGTTGCTTTTCCATCATTATCATCATCGTCATCTGATATTCATTACAGTTACAGTTACAACATAGAAGATTGGGTGGAAAAGGGGGAGGGCACTGCACATTATTATTATTCATAGCAAGTAATTTGTTATCTGTGCTCAGTTCCTTGCATTGTTCTGTCTTTTTTGGGTATTTAATGAAATTGCACTTTTGCATGTGTCGCATCCTGCGCAAATTTAGGTCACAACAACCGCTCCCTCCGACACTTTTCCTTATAATCGCACACACACGGACACGTGGACTGCGTTTATATAGTTTATTCTCCAAAACATTGACGACATAACCTAATTTGCAGAGTTTTCCAACTCCGCCGACCCCTTTTGTAACCGACGCATGTCTAATTTATGCAAAAATCGACCCTGGCAAGGCAACCGGCCATATTTTAGCCATTCAGCCCAGACACAAACAACCGAATTCCAGCCAACAAAACTATATATGTGTTTGCCCATATCCATGTGTAATAACTGGCATATTGTATGCAAATACAACAATGAATAGATTTTTGCCATGGGCAAGGATAGATCCCCTTCGCTCCACCTTCACGGTTCATTCAATTAGAAAGACAATAAGTTATAATGGAAATTATGGCTGCTGATGAAGCGGCTGGGGAAATATTAACAATGGAAAACAGGCAATATAATCAGGTTTAAAGGCCGCACAACTAACATTAATTGGGAATGAAATTGTGGGCAGCCAGCTAAATTATTCGGTAAAGTATGGCAATATATTGCCCAGAGATTGCGGCAATTGCAAATGTTATTTAATGCCAAAAAACATTTATTAAAAGTAGCTTTAACGTCGAGTATTTTTGCAAGGACAATGGTATTTATTTTATTTATTACTCAAAGTAAAGAACAAGTGATTGCTGTTAAGTTTTTAATTTGCAATTAAATAGCGAAGAAAGCTGTTCATTCAAGCATTTGCCAATAAGATTCTTTAAATGCAATTAATTTCCGGTCACGAAATAAGCAATTGCAGCAGACTGTATGGCATTTACAGGCATTTGCCAAAATATGAAAGCAATTAAACAAGAATGCTCGAGTGCTGCTTGAAACATACATATATCTGGGAAAACTCGCTCAAGTGGCAGATAAAAGATGCAGATACAGGCTCAAGGTTGCGAGTTCGAGATGGCTGGAATTCACTTGGGACCTGGCCAGCTTTAGTTTAATTGAATGTCAACGTGATAGGCACGCGGCAGCTGCTCCTTCCCCACCGAAGTATCCTTGAATTTCCCTGCGCGTGTGTGTTTTTGCCCGATCTCCCTAGTGAAATATTTATAGAGCCTGCATGCTCAAATATCGAACGGGAAATGAATGGGAGCACTTCAATGAAATTTATGTAATACAAAGGCAAAATATATTGTTACATTCATTTGGGGGCGGTGTTCGGGAACGGAAATGGGCAGACATGCAAAGCAAGTGCAAAATATTATAAAGAACTATTTATACCCGGGCAATTGAAGTCTATTAATGCTAAAATATACCATAGAAAACGATTATCTATATATGTTCAAAAAAATTATTTTAGAAATAAGTACAATATTTGACTAAGATTTTAATATACACAAAGGCTGTGAGTGCATACGCATAAAAACCTTATCTAATAATTGTAATATATTTATTAGGCACGCTTTAAAATCATTATTTCTTTCTAACCTTCTAACAGGATTTTAAATGATTTGTTTTTCATTTTTTAATAATATATATAATATAATTCTTAGGCATAAGAAGGCTTTAAACTGCAAAACTTCCATAAAAATTCCGAACATAAAGCCCACTTCTATCTTATTATGAGGATGAATAAAATGGCATAATCATTAAATATATCAATTTGCGATATTCCTATAAAATTTAAAATATATTGGGATGTTAATAGAAACAAAGACATCGAAATTGGATTTTTAAAATTTTATTTTTGGTAAATTTTAATATTATTGACATTAATGTCAGTCATTTAAATGATTGTCTTTAAAACATACGGCTTGCAGCAGCTCGCAAAATAAAATAAGGCAAAAAATGAATCACTTAAAAATTTTTTTCCATATTAGTAGGTATCCCTTATTCGAGTACCTGTTCCTACAACGTATCGCACACACCAAAGCGAATCTCATCTGGCTGCTCATTTGCCAGGGCTAAAGCAGCGACATGCGATACGAGCACGCTCCTCATCTTCCCCAGGGATGGAGTCTGTGGTTCAAGTGGGTGTGTGGTGCAGGTAAACTGCAACACATTTCATACTATTGAGTGGTTTTTGAGTGCATTCGAAATAAATGTTATCAATGAAGTTGCATACTTTATGGGCGCAATCCTCGACCCCAAAGCCCAGCCAAAGTCCCCAGAGACGAGGAGATGTGGGTCTCCGGCCTGGCCTCCATATAAAATGAAACGTTTTTAAGTTAAGTGCAGTCAAGAGAATCGACCGACTGACTAACTGACTGACTGACTGGCTAACTGACTAACGGAGTGTTTCAATTTGTTTGATGGAAAACCAATTGTGGCCAAGAGCTCGTCGAACTGCAACTCCAACTGCTCGTTGCTCATCTTGAAATTCATTTAAATGCTCGACCATTAAAGCGACCCTCCGCTGGCAGTTGCATTTTCCCAATTTCCGATACGGACTTTGGCGATTGATTAAAGTTGGGGTTTTAATTAAAACAAAAAGGGCAAATAGAAGCCCAAATATCAAGTGGACTCCATACCCGCTGCACTTTTTATGCAGCACACCGAAAAGCATCGAATAAATCACAAAAGCGAGCTAAATGCCCAGAAAAAATCTTCTCCGGGCCAAGTTGGTGTGAAAACATTTTGCTGGCAACAAACAAAAAGTGGGGTAAGTCCGAACCAAAGGCCGAAATCGAAAACAAAAACTACACAACCGACAAAAACTCAACCAAAACCAGAATCCGGGCTTGCAGCAAGCCATTCCGTTCCCCAGTTCAAGTCCTCGTCCCTTTCCCCATTGCAATACCAATACCAATACCAATCCCGATCCCGATCCAGATCCCTTTCCCTGCCCAATCCACTCCCGGTTCCATTTCGATGGTACACTTTTGTGTGTTGATTGAAATGCCGTTTCATTTTTGATGTTTCGTCCTTTGTAGCCGTTTTATCCTATTTTTATTTATCGATTTCAGGCTGGCCAGTCCTCTGTTTATAAATAAATGTTTCAATTTGACCAGAAAAAAATGCGAGGAAAATGCAAATTCCTTTTCTCCGACTGCTCTTTTTCGTTGTTAGTATGGAAAATGAAAATTTCAGAGTCGAAAATGAAAGAGAAAAGCAAAATGCATTGTATTTTTCAGTTAAATGGGGTGGATGGGGAGTAGAGATTTTGCAAGGCGACACAGATTGGTTCGACATGTCACGATTTAATTTTAAACGAAAGCCCGATTGGGATAATTGATGCCCAGTGATTTCTTCTACGTTTGGCAGTAGAAAATTCTCTGATATTTAAGCTCTGTGTACTCTGTTTATTTAAAAGGACACTCTTCAACTGTCAGATCTAAAATTGTACATGTTCGCTTCCATTTAGGTTAATTAAATACCAGAATTGAAACTTGATGTGTATTGTCGATTTCTACCGTACAAAACATATTTTAGAAGTGAATATTTTACGAGGGCTCAGATTAAAGGTTCCTAATTTGTTAGGGAAAATTATGCACTTTGTCTAATTCATCAATACTTCTTAATAATTATCGGGGCCAAAAAAGGTCATGTTTTTTTTTTTTTTTTTTTTGTTATTAAGTTACTTTCTGTCCGTAGAAGAGGAAGATTTATTTGGCCTCCCCGTATATAACGGGTTAACGCCACAGCCTTAAAGTCATGTTTTAAAGTTTTAAGATGACTTCTAGAGTAGGCATTTAACTTTTTTGAAACGCCTAACATAAATAGTTTATTACTTTAAATTCAAAGTTAACATAGTTATTGTAACATAATTAAATGCCAATAAGCCTGCAGCAAAATCACAGCTTAATTTCTTTATATAAATATATACGAGGCGAAACTGTAAGGTCATAGGTGTCGACCATAAGATATCCTTTACTCAGCTATTTCAAAATAAAATGTAGGATTGGTAAAGTTAGTATCAGTTATTTACCCTATAATTAAGTCGAAAGTATCAGGAGAGTCCAGCTTGAGTATTAAATTTATTTTATGTATAGCCCTATTTATTTCTAATCGAGGTTATCGAAGAGAAAAAGGGCAAACAATCGAGTAGTAGACATTATAGAGGTCGTCGAGAGAGCAGCAAGAAAGAAGTGAAGAATAGTGAGAAGTCGTCGAGGAGTTTTAAGAAAAGTTAAAGTCGTATAAAGTGTGGTTGCGGTTTAGAAGTTGGTCTCGGTTAACACTTAAAGTCATTTTAATCGTATTAATAAATCGAAATTTGTACTATCCCACATAAATGTGCCCCAGTTGACAAGTTTAGGTGGCGCCATCTGCCGATCTGCATTACCAACACCATAAGCTGAGAGACAGTACGGATATGGCTTAATCGACTTTGCCATTGATACTAATCAATACTATATTAAAAGCTTTTAGGGTCGGTCACGCTTCATTCTACCTATTACTTGCTTTCCAACGAATTTAATATACCCTTTATCTATCTACGAGTAATGTGTTTAAAAAACTTAAACTTTCATTATAATAAGTAAAATTGTAACAAACCACAAATAGTTTAGTTCTCCACTCACATACATAAAACCAACGAGAACTCAATTAACTTGGACTTGAAGGTGTCCCACAAGTTTTTGCTGCCTGCCCCGCAGAGATCCAGCTTAATTGAAGGCAATTATGCGCTTATCAAACCCCGCCCCCTGGCTCCTGGAATGCCCATCCGATTGTTCCTATCACTCGGCCATAATTAAAATGTTTTCTGCCGGGCGGGATGCGCATAAAAAAAGTTGCCCAGCCACGGCCGCAACAACGCATGAATAAGCACCGCCAAAGTGAGGCCAATTAAGGGGAGCCAGTCGAATCTGTGAGATGCGGACGACAGCCAAGACCGAACTGGAGGAGTGGACAACTGGACAAATGGACAACCGGACTCCACCTGTGGATGTGCTGGAAAATAGCATTAAATCAATTCCGTTGTCAGCTCGCGCAATCCTCAAACGCGGGGTATTTAGAAAAAAAAAGAAACAAGTCCAGATGGATGGCATGCATCGCTGGCCACAACTAGACGCTTTGTCCGTGGACCTCTCTTTACCGATCCCAGCGATTCCAGCAATTTAACACACACCGAAACGCCAAGAAATTTCTGCGATTCGGCCGACAATGAGAAACGCGTCGAGGTTACGCTCAATCAATCTCGCCCAGCGACAAATGTCCGTCTGTTTTCGGCTCCTCGTGGACAGTGGGGAATATGCCTAAAAACCAGAACAGGACAGTGCGGAACGAAACGGAACGGAATGGAGGAGAAGGTGTCTTCTGTTCACGTGCCTCGCTTATCGCTTATGGGCTCATTCATTTCATTTAGCTGCCCATGATTTATTCATGATAATTACTTCATTGGCTTAATTAAGTGTCGACTTCTTGCGGGCACATTTAAGTTCAACCGAAACGGAAGCGTCATTTAAAAAATCGAATTGAAACGTTTTATATTTAAATACTTTTATATATGATTGGAATTAAAACGAAGCTTTACTCAATTTCAGAAGGCCAAAGTTTCCATTACATACAAATAATTAACATATATGATTTTTTTACTGAAGGTGTTAATCGAAATACTTGGAATAACAAAAGCATTGGAATAACAAAAGCAACATGTTGTATGTGGTCATATTTATTTAAAACAGAATATACCAAATGGATTTACAGAGATACCTATAAGTAAACACATATTAACATGCTAACAACTGGCTTTGGGATCTTTATTTCAAACTAAGGCAACAATTCTATTCAACTGTTTGTAGTTATTAACAAGGGTCCATTAACGAGCACAAAATAGAAGGCACTGAGTTTGATTTCTATGTTATGAACGCTTAAAGCCCGATTCTTTTAAGTCGAAATCCTGGGATTCTTTTAACTAGTTGTCATTTGTGTAGCACTATCTGCTTGCCAAATTGGATCGCGCTTTCTGTGCATTTTCAATTGTTATCCACCTCTTCAGAATCATCCAATTTCAGTATATCGCTCAGGGTCTTAGATATCAAACAGACCTCCTTGTTAACGGAGGATTTATTGACTTCTGGCTGGTTACACTCCTTTCCCTCCCCCTCCTCGATATCAGTAAGTATGGGGAACCTGGATATGGATATTCCGTCCTTGCCCCTGATTTTGTACAGCGGCACATCCTCCTGCGGCACATACCCATCCTTCAACCGACGGGCCTTCCGCCATGAGCCATCGGGACGCATGGAAGCCGGAATTATCTTGCTCTCATTGGACTGCAGGTGGGTGCTCATCTTGGTACTGAATCTATACAAATCAATAGCTCCAATTTCGATTTGTTTTTCTCTGGTAAAATCATTTTTAAATGTGACCTGTCACTGGACTCGGGAATTTCACAAGGACGCTTTTAACACCAATGAATGGAATAAACAACACTTTAAAATTAGGCTAAACATTGCGCAACTAACTTAAATTTTTTAGAAACATGCAAAAATTAATCATTTTAGTTAGAAACGTATTTTGTGGGTCAATAGAAAGATATATTTATGTTTACTTTTAAAAGATTAGATTTTACAACTTTTAAGTTAAAATTTACGCTTCAATAATCATTGTTGAATAATGTTATTATATATTAGATTTTTAAGTAAAAATTGTTGTAAAATAAATATAGAAAAATCTTTAATAAAATAAATGTAAGAGTTTTGATTAGCCTACAGAAACTTTAAACATCTATGTATGTTTTTCTACCCCAAATCAAAGAACTTAATTTATCGTTGCTCTTTTGTTATTTAGCCCATATCCTCACTCTTCACTCAGTAGTCTCCTTAAGCCGTGATTAGCTGTTTTATTGCCAGTCCTGATGGTCCTGTCTCTAGAGAATCTATCTCTTTCACCCCATTTCTCTGAATCTCTCATCCACTGCTGCACTCATCTCCGCGTTCATTTCCGCCTTCGCTAATTCGCCAAAGAAAGTAATTAAGTGAACTTTTTTGCTGCAGTTCCGATTCGGTTTTCATGCAAGGGAACTCGGTAGAAAAGACACACGACATCATTCACAATTTTAGCACATCATTCGCATTGACTCAACTGACTATCATCTAATTAGGATACCATTAGTGCCTCCCCTTGCGGAATTACCTGACTTCTATCCTCGCCGCCAACTTATTGTTTTAGCCGCTTTGGCTGCTGCAGCTTCGCCTGTCTAATTAAAACTCGTTTAGCAACAATTTCAATTGCGTTTCAAGAACCTGTTGCCAAGACTCCCCGCTGAAATAATCCACCTAACCCCTCCCAATCACCATTTCGCTTTTTGCACTCGTACAGACGGCATTTTGATCAGATGTTGGAAATGTGATTACTCTGGCTTTGCAAACGAGTTGTGTACATTAAATTGGGTAGTAAACATAATTTTTGAAAATGATTGTTTAAGATTTAGCTCAATGTTTCTGCTTGCATTCGAAGTTGAAACTTTCTATAGTACATTTTTAGGGTTCCAAAGCAAATGCCTTAAATGGAATCAGCATATTCAAAAAAAAATTTTAAATAATCTAAACATTGTGCAGCAATAAGATTTATTAAGGTGATACGAAATTTGAGAAATATTTCGAAACACCTTCAAAAGAGTATATGATAATCGACTTGCTGAACTTAGCCTAATTCGTCGCTTTTTTTTTCCATGCAGCGTAACAAGGTTTCCATTTCCATTTTCTTCCTTTCGCCGCTGCTTTTTGCTGATTGTGTAATTTTAATGTAATTCGCTTTTATTGTTTTTTATTCGTCTCCTCTCTGTCTTTGTCGCTGATTCCGTCTCTTTCTTCTCTCGTTGTCGTCTGTGTGTCTGACATTAATTGCAAGTGCAAAAAAAAAAAAACAGTTGGGGGGTAAAAACACAATAAATTATAATCGCAAAAGTTTTCCTTTTTTGCGAGCAACCTTTATTGATTCAATTTGGCGAAAAGCGAAACTGCAATTCAGGGGAACGAGAATGGGGAACCTGTCTGGCAGCACTAAGCACCTACAGCCCATAAATCAAATAAATCGGTTTAAGGCCCGCCACCCACCCATCCACCCCTCAGTCGAGCAATTAAAGTTTTTCAAGGGCCATCCGAACTGCAATTATGATTCAACGAGTTCTGGTACTTCCCCGTGGCCAAAGACAAAAGGTAATTGAGGCCGGTCCGGGTCCTGATTCCGGCGTGCCAATCGGATACGGACCCTTCTGGCGTCTCGCACAAATCTACATTACCATGATAATTTATGGCGTCTGTATTGGGGATCACGTTAGGCGGAAAAGCGGAAAAGGCCGGGGGAAAAACATTTTCTCTAGCCCAGACACAAAGCCCTACTCCACTGCCCACTTCTTCAGTTTTTTTTACGGCAAGTAAAACAATTCTCGTTGAACTTGAATATTTGTGCTTCTTGTAAACTAATAACAGAGAACACACAGCATATACTCCAGTGAACCAGAATAGTAAAATGCACTGACAAAAATTTGATACCATTTCGTTATATATTTATCATTAAAGTAAAATAAATCAAGCCAAGGAAGTTTTCTACTTAAGTCTTTAAAAACTGATTACCTAGTTTAAAATATTAATGTGTAAAGAATATTTTTGTTTTCTGTACATTTAAGCATTTTAAGCAATCGCATTAGACCAGGAAAAGCAGAAAGTGGGAAGTAAATAGGGAGGACTTAGGCCAAGGGCGACGAAGGATGGAAGCCCAGGAGGGAACATGTTGGGACCAAAAAACAGCAACCGGCAGGAAAACACGAGCTCGAGGAAAATGTAGAGTTCATCAAAAAGGGATTTTGAAATACAAATGAATTTTCGGCATTCCGTTGGAGGCCGTCAGAGACAGAGAGCTTCAGACAGGCCAAATAGGCGCCCACAAAGGCAATGAGCCGGGGGGTAATGGGGCTGGAACCCCCCTACCCCCACCCCCACCAAATAGTACGAGATAGAGAGATGTACCGAGCCAAGCCCTCGCAATCAGCCAAAAAATGAAACACTTGCCTATGTGTCGAGTGCTACACTCAAGAAAAAGTGTTTCTAAAAATTATACAAATATTGTAAGCCTAAGAATATTTGTACTAACGTATACTTAATTTTCATTTTAAAAGCATTCTAACATTCAATTTTAGAAAAAATCCTAGGATATTCCAGAAATTTGGCTTAAATCAATGAAGTTAAAATTTGATTAAACTTAGCCATTCAAAAAATAAGAAAAACTAAAAAAAAATACATATATTCTTAAAACAATGTAATTGGATTTAACATATATTCAGGTTTAATAGATTGAATTATCTATAAATAAATATAATTTATTATTCTAAGAAAATATAGCCTTGTAAAAGCCATTTCATAATATAGATAAATCAAGTATTGAACATTGTGCTTAATATTTAGGCTACGTTTTCCTGAGTGACCCACGTTCGTTTGAGGTTGTGTGGGTGGCTGACAGGGAGGTGTTGGCGCCCCACTGAAACAAAGAAACAGAAAAAAAGAAATATATAGGGAGGAGAAGAAAAAACTTTTGCTTACTCTGCGAGAAATGCCAATCAACCCTTTCCTCTGGCATGTGGAAAATGCACGAACAACGCGATGGGGGTGGCTAAAAGCGCGGGGGTGTCGGGGGCAAATAAAGGGTGATGTGGGGCAGGGGCAGGGGCAGGGGGCTACTGTCAACAGCAGCATTCTTTAGGGGCGGCCGTAAAAACGACGACTCATTTGTATTTCCTTGTCAGCTCCTCTGATCTGCTCCACTCAGCTTTGGTGTGGTCCTTGGTTGTTGTAATTTTCCAAATCATTTCAGCGGCTCAGTTGGAAAACTTTTCAAACGTTTAACTAGCCTCCAACCGAATCCCCCCTTTTTCGCGAGGGGCGGCGATGGAAAACGGGGATGAAACGAAATGCGAAAGTAAAAGGCAGCGACGCGGATTTAAAAGTTTAAATAACTTTTATGTATCTCATTACTCAGAAGTGACAAGGCAACCAGGCAGTGCTCCTCTTTCGCCCTCCTTCAGAGGGAGAGCTTTGAAAATAATCACAATGAAATCGCATAATTCAATTACAAGCCTCGTTAAGCCGGCTCAAGCGATTTTGTCACACTATGCCCTGGAAACTACAAAAGAGAAGCACAAACAAAGAACTGAGCTAGCGGGAAAAATAAAGAGTTACAGTCGCACTTCCATGGAATGTCCAACAAATAGCTAGACACACTAGTTTTATAATAGCTGTTGGAATTAGAAAAGAAAGTATTGTGTTATTGGGTATTCTAGAGATATTACTACAAAACTCTAAAGATAAATTCGATAGAATAAATATTGAACAAATTATATTTTCTCAAATCTTTAAGTTTATTTTGAAAATAATTGTTAGTTAAAATACTAGTATTTAAGTTGATCCCGTATAGTTCAATTTGGAACCAAATAATTATCAGGCGCATCTTAAAAATCTCTCTGACACTAAAAACAAATTTTAATCGTTATATAATTTGTTTTTAAAAATAAGTTTTAGTAAGTTCATTTTCGTAAATATTTTTATAAACTATACAGGAATACCTACTTCAACAAGTTGAACTGTAATCCAGAAGACATTTAGTATTCGCTTCATTAGATGGACAGCAACAGCACCCTTTTCGAGGGAAACGAGAAGTCTCTGTGATTTGTGCCTGGCTTAGACGAGACGATTATCGGTTATATCGATGGATAAGTGGGGGAATGAACTGGGCTTTTGATAAGAGGCTTTTCCGAAAAGAGTTCCCCAAGAGGAAAATAAAGGGAACAACAATGCTTACCTATGTCAGCTGAAATCGGACTTAATGCTGACTTTTCTTTTTGTTAACTTCCCTGTTGGGAACATTTAAATCATTTAACTTTTGCTCTCTCATTGTCTTTCCTCTTTGGAGCTTTCGACTTAATTGAGGTGCTGGGGAAAATTCAGGTGGGTCTACCACCTGCAACTACTCTCGCCCCCCTCCCCACCAATTTTCATTGTGCACCCCGCAATTAACAAAGATTGCAAAGCTTTTAGAACCACTCTTGCAGTTCTCAGTCCCGCTTCTTTTTTTTGCTCCAAAGGGAATTGTATTCCCCCAGTACTTGCTACCCATCATTGGACTGTGGTCATGCCCCAACCCAAACCATTTTCCACCTTGATTTTCTTACACCTTTACTATTTCATTTCCTGCCATCATCGCTTTGTGGAGGTGCCTGGCATTCGTTTTACATTTTTAGTTTCTTTTAAGTGAAATCTAAATGCTTTTACTACCAACAGTTGGCTTTTTCCGTAGTCTTCGTAGTTTTCCAGCCCACCGCCTCCCACTTTTCGGTATTTTTACCATCTCTCTGGCTGTGCCATTATTACTGGCAGACTTTCCTCGTTTTGCCAGCATTTCCATCTTGCTTTTTTGTGATGTGTAAATAGCATTTGCTGGGAAAGGGGGGGGGCTGTCCTTTAAGTCAAAGCGAGATAAAAACGTTTGGCATTGCAATGCGTTTCATTTTCGTCTCGTTTCGTTTGTTTTCATTACCTTTTATCGCTGACCCCTGACCCCTGACCCGCCAGTTTCCCTCACTGGTGGCCTGACCCTCTGTGGCCAAGTTAACGAAGTCAGCCATCCCCTGCGACTCTTGTAATTTTAACCAAGACAGGAAGGCGTCGCCTCGGAACAGTGTTCATTCATTATGAAGTACTCGCCCTCTGAGGACTTTCCATTTCGTTGCCTGAAGTGCGCATAAAATTTGATCATTTTATTTTTAAATATATATATATGTATATACATTCGAAATGTTTTCGCTTTCCGTTTAGTTTGATTCCTTTGACAATTTCCGGTTTGTTGACTCCTTTTTGCTCCTATCTTGTCGACTGTCCTTTTGTTTTGTTGTCTTTTATGGTTTCTTATTTAAAAGCCATAAAATTCAGCACATGTCTTCAATTTGGGCGTCTGTGCTGTCAAATTGGACATTTCCTCTGGGAGACCAAAAGGACCAAAAAAGAACAGAACGAAACAAAACAAAACGGAAGCTTTGCGTAAAGTTTTGCGGCCCATAAAAAGTAGGCTCCATGACCAAAGGGGCGGGTTCCATACTGGGATGAGGAAAGGGATATAACCCCATAGCCATTGGCCAAATCAACTGGGAAGAACTAGGAAGGATCGCAGATTTGATTGCACTGTCAATTCTGATTTGAGTGTCTTACTTAAGTCGCTCTAATGGGGTTGCTGAAAAAGATACCAAGTTTTCTTTAGGGATGACATTCGTAATCATTTAGCATAGTTTTGAGTTCATGCAAATTCTGGTCATTTATTAGAACCTTTTATATAGTTTGTTGGAATTCGTTGATTTAATAAGTTATGGGTATTTGTAAAAAGTATTCAAATCATTTGAATTGATTTAAAACTGTTATTTATCTGTGAAGCATGCTTATTTTAACTAATGCCCCTACTATTTTTAGTAATAGTAGTAACCTAACTTAGTAGTTATATTTCACTGTCAAATTTAAAATCGATCTCTAATGTTCTTTCACGGGACAAGGATTTAAATAGGTAGAGGAAATATTAAACTAACTTTTTACCAAGGACTAAAAAAGTGATTTGCTTTCATATAAAAGTAATATTAGATTATATTTTTTTTTACCAATTTCAATGAGTTTCCTACCTCATTAAAGCCTTTAATTCTAATTTCAAATAAAAGCAATTAAAATTTGCACCACAAAGTGGAAAGGCAACAAACAAAAACTAACTGCAGGGCGGCACAAATGTGCTGTTTTAAAAATTTGCCCAGTTGAATGCACTTTACGATGCCACGCCCCCCAAACAAAACAAACTTTCAACTTTGGTGGATGGGGGTGGGGGATGGTAAGCAGGCGGCATACGATATGCAAATTTTTCATTAGTTGAAGGAGCGATGGTTGGCCGACGTCATCGTCATCGTCGTTGTGATTTTTTCTGAGGGACCCTTGGGGTGCCTTTGTGGTCAGGTCCTCGTGGCGATGATTGTGCGATTTTTTAATCAAATCGTCGGCCGATTATGTGGGGTCCCGCGACTGAGTTGCCGGAATGTTGAAACTATAATTCCAGGGGGGCAGTTACGTGTGGCAGGGGAGCGGGGGTTGTGGGGGGTCAGCAGCAATTTGTACGCTAAAACAAACTTGTGCTAAAAAAGAGCTCAATTTAACACATTTCATATGTAAATACCTCAAAGTACAACACGTCCAAGGATCCCTATGGATCGCTTTTTTTGCACCCCCCTTTGTGGAGCCGCCTTCCCTCCCCCCCTCCCCCTGCCTTTTTTCGCCCCTCGGGCAGTAAATTACCACAACACGCAGGTCCCATTCCCATTTCCATTCTCAGTTCCCAGACGAGTGCAAACTCGTTCGAACCAGGCCATAATAATCGCCTTTAATAAATTATCGGCTTGCGCGGCGCGAAAAACGCGAGGAACCCAAACAAGCTGAAAAGCGGATGGGCGGGGAGAAAGGAGAGAAAAGGGAGGGGCAACCTGCATCACTCAGCGGTCAACAATGCAAAAACGGGAGCATGTCCAATGGCCAAGCACTGAAATAAATTCACATACGCACACAATAATGCAATTTCTTAATATAATAGTAACAATAAATTCTTAAAGCTCCACAACACAAAAATTAATTATATAAATAATCACACTTTTGTATTTATTATTTTTGTCTTAAGAATACAGTAGAATTTCCACATTTCGAAACGGAAATAGCACTTCAAATTTATAAAGCTATACAGACATTTAGTTATTTAATTGACTTTATGATTGTCTATTTCCTCTATTACCAAGAAATCAAAATCCACCTTTACTGAGGTAACACATGACTACTTTTAAAATTTAATATTATAAATTTGTTTAATAAAATTAAAGCAAATTAACTCCGAGAAATATTAAAACGCAAAAGATTCAACGACGATTTTTTGCTTTTATATTGACTTTAAAAATATGTTACTTCTAAATATTGTTGAAGAGGTTGTTGGCAATCGACCCTATCTTTAAGTTTTTTTAAGAAACAGCTAAAATGTTCTTTAAATATCAACAAAATCAAAACAAATCAGAAGATTACATGCTTGGAGGGGGCCAACGATCCTAATTCGCAATATTGTATGTGCTAAAATAATTGTGATATTTTAAATTTAGTTCCATGTTGATTTGTCAATAATAGTGGTTTTTGCCACACCGACAATTTGAAATTAAAGGCCAATTAATATGTTTTTTTCCCTGTGCAAACTCAAGCGAGTACTCAGGCGATGGCCGACATTTAAATTGCTTTGCATGTGTTGCACTCCCTTTTGCAGCCACTCCCCCTTTTGCCGCTGCGCCCCCTTAACCCATCCCCGCCCTCTCCCTTTTCCCATTTTAACCCCCACTTATTGCCGGCTCCTTCTTGTGTGCTCAACTTGCGTGAAATTTCAATTCCTCGCACTGGGAGCTGGGCTTCAATGGGGCAATTGCTGTAATGAAGTGCTTGAATGCCAATCAGCAGAAACGGCCAGGACGCAGTGGGTTAACCTTAACCCATGCAGCCAGGCAACCCGGCAACCAACCAGCCAACCCTTTGGCGTTGCAATTTTGACATAATTTTTGATAAGTTGTTAACAAAAAGGTTGCCAAATTGTTGAGTAAATAAAAGTGGATGTTGATTCTTCGACCTGGTCACGTAAGCTCCTCCTTAACCCCCATCCACCCATCATAATTGCTGCCGTTCACGTAGCTGCAAATTTATGAGGTGATTTTTCATAAAACGTTTCTCTGCACCGCGCGCTCAACGAATATTTCTGGTATTTTCGCTCATATTTCCCTCATGTCCAAATTAATTTATGAATTATTTTCTTTAAAATACCAAGAATAAACAACATGGAAGCGAGCAATTAACTCCACTCCACGAACTCGGTACTCCCGACTGGCGCCTCCGGGCGCCCCCCCTCCCCGTGCCCCGGATTCGCACTCTCCTTAAATAAATTCGCCAAAGTTTTTAATAGTCAAGTGTTGAAAATTGAGCGACTGGGTGTTGACTGATTTATACACGATAATGGGCCGGGGAGGAGTGAACAGCGCCGCCGGTCAAATGGCCGGCAATTAAGCGGCTTTCTGTTGGTTAAAGTCAAACGTGGTGGAGTCGGCGAAGAAAAGTGTCTGTTGGCAGGATCTTTTGGCCACGGCTGTCGGTGGACGTAAACATTTCGCAAAGTGCACTCGAGTGGGTTAATGTTGGCATAGGTCAAATTAACTTAGAAAATATACACCCAAAAAACAAAATTACGTTAAAAATGGTCAAAATTCCCTTAAAATAAGAATTAATGACGTAACAGAAGAGACTTGACCCAATATTTAAAGAAAAATTGGCCATATGGACTGGGCCACTTTAAGTTATTATTCCTAAATTTGTTTTTTACTTTTACCATTTCTTAGGTCATTTTATTTTACAGGTGTACTGTTTGAAAAATGTCTTAAAGTCTTAAAGTCTTAAGATCTACAGTTTTTCAAGCGATTAGGAATATAACTTCAGGGTCATTACTATATGTTTATTCCCAACAAATAAGTAAACTTAAACATCTTCTTAGCTTAAACATTGGTTTGCAATTAAAACGACAATAACGCGTATACGACTAGTTGAACATGTTCAAATTCTAATAAATAGCCATTTTTAAATTAATAATAAATAATGAATAATAAACTTGTAACGCTTTCAAAATCTAACTGTGATATAAAGTATTTTCCATCAATACGTCTGCAGGCAACATGTCGGTCTTGACTTACTTTAAAGAAATCCCTTCCCATCTTCCAACCAAGACTAAGTCAATCAACTTGGCTATGACTTGCTCAAATACATGACTCATCCTAGTTTTCCACCCACAATTGTAATCTGTGACGCAGCTGGAGACAAAACTATCAACAAATTGCCGATCGGTTTCACTTCATTTGCGCCACTAAATTGCAGCGTAACTCATTTTCTCTTCATGTAATCAATGTGCAAATTACATTTTGGCTAAAAGATTGACTCGGATGTTCCAAGGAGATGGGCAAAATGGAGGGGGGCGGTGGGAAACGTTCAATGTACTGCGTCAATCAAGAGAACTCCACTTGACCTCCATTTAAATCATTGACGAGAGGCAGCCCGCATCCGACGATGGCGTTTGTCGGTTCCATTGGTGCACTCAGAGAAATAATGTGAGAGTACATATTTGAACTGGGGTGAATGGAAAAAGGATTACTGCTCAGGCATTTTATCAAAACCACAATTTAGACAAAGTAAATCAATCGCAAGAAATAAAAATTAAAATTTATAAAATATGGCCTGATTAAAATTAAAAAAAAGAGTTTAAAATTATTTTAATATTATTTGTGCAGATGGGCAAGGGGGTATGTGCATTTTAGTAGGGGTAAATATAAGTTTTAACTTACAATAAATTAATAAAACAGTAACTACTTTTATTTTATGATATAAATATCAAATTCTATTTTATTGCTAAAGAATATTTCTCAAAAACCCTTTTAAATTTGCTAATTGTGTGGGATATTGGTTATACATTATGTTGGCCTAAAAAGAGCTTCACACATTATCCAAATCATTCGTTTGGATCTTGATAAAATAAAATTTAAGTTTTGCCCATGTTTTTTTTGTGTGTAAATTGAAAGGGGGTCGGAGACGACGAGTCCATCACCCGTCCAGATGGCAACGAAAAGATCCAGCAAGTGTCCGGTGTCCAGTGTCCAATGTCCAGTGTCCAGTGCCACAGAGAGAGGAAACGCATTGCAAACGTAATCAAGTAATCAAAAGTCCAAATCACGCCTGTGACAGACCCAAATAATTTGCAATGTGGCTGGTGGCCAGGGGCGGCTGCAAGGGGGGCCAAAGGGGGTCGATCGGCATTGCGTGCTATCCCCAAGTGACGGACAGGTTAAGGGGCGAAAGGGACCCCCGGACACATGCAAAGATGGCACTTAACGAAAGCAGTCAACCGACAACTGATTGAAGTGAAACAAACCAACGAACACTCAACAAACCATGGGCGCCGATGGGTCGAAAGGGGGTGGTGTGAAGGAGGGGGCGGGGGCAGAGGTGTACAACAAATCAAAGGTGGAGGAGCAGCTCGGACATTCAACCCTGCGGTGGATACACACGATGGTCACGTGGACTCAAATGTGCAACGACATTAGCAGACGGGAAAAGAAGAGTGGGCAACAGGGGGTTAAGGACTGATTCATGACAAATGCCGAACTCTGACTTATTGAACGGGCCGATTTCTCTGTGCCGACAATCGATACGAGAACCATTGAAAAGATAAAACATTTCGAAGCATTGAGGCGGGGGTCCAAAGTTCAGACGAAAACGCAATGAACTTTTGACATTTTAAGTGCTGAAAGGTACAACTTCAATCACACAATGCAAAAGGCAATTGATTCGAAAGGTTACGAGACTACTGACAGCACGAGAAAGTAATTCATTTTGAAGTCATTTTATTATGAAGTATTCCCAAGGATTTTAAAGTGAAAATACTTGTTCAAATATTTTGTATTTTATAAGTTCAATAAATTATTTTTCTCATATGATAAACATTTTTTATAAATAAATTGAAGTGGCAAGCTTTTTAAGTTGATATAGCTATTAAACTAGTTTACTTTAGATAAAATGTGACATCTCGAGATATGAATTTATTATTAAATTATTTTATTATAAATTATTCCAAAGGATTTTAAAGTGAATTTACTTTTAATGCTTATTTTAATGCTCATACGACAAACATAATCCTTTTAAATTTCTTTAAATTGGTCTAAGTACTAAGCTACTTTTGTTTAGATGAAAAGTGCAGTTCTATAAAATCGATCACAGTCGTCCTTGCATTGGTTGTCTTAATTATATAAACAGCAGAAAAAGGTAATAGTAATCAATTTATATTGGTAACTTATAAAACTTGGATGTCATAATATAAAATAAATTTTCAGCCATCGAACATTTTCTTACGATTCTCCACGATTATTTAGATCGATTATATCGAATTTCATTTTATTGCTCGACGATTGTATTTGGTCTCTGCAACAGATTTCCTGGCCAATTCATATCAATTTGTCAACTGCGACAAATAAACTGGCAACGTAGTGGCCCTGGCAACCCCACCCACTGACCCCCGATGACCTTGCCCACAGAAAATGGTCTGCAACTGTGAACTTGTAAGCAGATCGGGGCACGTAGCCGAACCTGAGCACACATGTCCACCCCAAAGTCGAGGAAAAAGGGTAACTGGGGATGGCTACTTCTGCAGCAGTCAGCAAAACTATTCCTCAACTCGTGCGGACAGAAAAATGGAGAATGGCAGAATTGCATGATGGGAATCCAGACACGGAGACATTTTTTATGGACGCCTCGGATTGGAGGACGTGACGTTGATTTGCTGGCAACGCCTTTAAGGTGACACCGGCCAAGGATGAGAAGAGCAAGGACTCCCGGTCCAAAGGAGCAGACGTCATAAAATGTCGCAAGATTTGGCTAACAGAAAAATAAATTGCTGGCTGGCCTCACTTCGATTGCAGCTGTCACGGCCATTTAGCTGTTTAGCGCCGCAAAATCTCAGCGAATCCTTCAGAGACGGGACGGGACGAGACGAGACGAGACCCACTCTGCCATCTAATTGCAAATGCAGCCAGCCAGTTGGGACTGCAGCTGGCGAACGTGCATCGGTTTGCCGGACTGGCCAGCACCATTGATTTTGCGGCCAAAACGGCGAAGCACGTCCCACACGGATCGCATCATTTGTGCAGCTCTCCGGGCAAATCAGTCTCAGTCCCCGAGATTCTGATTCAGAGCACTCTGTTGGTTTAGTATAACAATTTGTGATATGCAAATGCATGACCGGGTCACATCGGAAGGAATCCCGGGATCAGACTGTCCTTAAGCCACTTTAAAGTGGCCAAAGTTCAGCAGCCTTGTTTCGGCCTTTCGGCCTTAATTTTTAACCTATTGGCATTGGCTGAATACCCCGCAAAAGTTTGTGCTTCTGAGACCTTTTTTTTTTGGTGGAAACGTCAACTCACTTCTGTTTTAAATTCCCCTTTTTTTCGGTCGCTGTGTTCTTTTGCGTAGCCCTCAGGTGCTAATGAATTCATAATGGAAACAGGCATTGGGACAGGCCATAAATTATGGACCACTGCGATGGGGAATATTTTTAAGGTACTGTCGAAAATGGCGGAAAAAAGGGGCCAACATGAATACTTCGCCCTCGGCTGTTGTCAGTTTAGCGGGTGAACGGGTAGCAGGGAAATATTATTTAAAGCAACATTTGAGTTAGGACAGTTTAAGCTGGAATTTATATTTTTAGTTCCCTTATAAACATAGAAGATAATCGGATCTCCAGTATTATACTCAGCATTCTATAAAAACTTTAAAATGTCTTGTACTATCCCTAGATTATATTGCTTAAACAAAATTCTTGAAAAAATTTTAACTGTTTTTGGTAAAAAATATAATTTTATTTAAATAAATAAAAATATAATATTATTTATTTCCTTAAATCTTTTTTCTTAAATCTTTATTTCTTTTTACAAATTTTTAGAGCTCCCCGAAAGTTGTCTATGTTTTTTATACCCGTTACTCGTAGAGTAAAAGGGTATATTGTATTCGTGCAAAAGTATGTAACAGCTAGAAGGAAGCGTTTCCGACCCTATAAAGTATATATATTCTTGATCAGGGTCACTAGCCGAGTCGATATAGCCATGTCCGTCTGTCCGTCTGTCCGTCTGTCCGTCTGTCTGTCCGTCTGTCTCGTCCGTATGAACGCTGAGATCTCGGAAACTATAAATGCTAGAAGATTGGCATTTTGCATGCAGATTCTAGGAGTTCCTACGCAGCGCAAGTTTGTTTCAAAAAGGTGCCACGCCCCCTTTAACGCCCACAATCGCTTATATACGATTTTAAAAATTTAAATATTTCGGAAAAGTAAAAATGCAGTTTTATTGTGTTTATCAATACCTATCGAAATGTAGAAGAAATTTTTCAAATCGGACCATTCGTTAAAAAGTTATGCGTGATCAAAGTTTATATCTCCATCTCCCTCGCACTCCCTTTACCTGAGTAACGGGTATCTGATAGTCGGGGCACCCGACTATAGCGTTCTCTCTTGTTTTTTCTCTAAGCAAACAAGTTGTATTTTGATTATGTTTTGTTTGGATATATTTGCATTGCTTTCATGCTAGTTCACTGAGTAATTGACATTTGATTATTAATTTCAATTTGAGGTGCTAAGAAATTCATGTGGACTAAAACGACTTTAGCTGGAGTAGATCCTAGCTTATCCTTCCATTTGCGTCTGTCTATCTAAGCCAAAGTAAATGTCACTTGGTTATGGATGTTTGCCTTCGAAATCTTTTATTAATTGAATAAGGAAAAATGCATTTTCCAAGGGTTCCCAAATCAAATAACTGTTTGTTTGAGCGCGCACCGCAAAAACCAATTTGATTGGAATTAAAATTCGAAATAGAATAAACAAAAGTCGGCGGCGGACGGACCAAGAAATGATGGCCCAGCATTGAGAACCCTTTTCCGGACCCAGTTTTAGTGCTGCAGTGCAGGCCCAGATACAGATACAAATCCCAATCCCGTCTGGGCAGATGCTGATGCCAAAGCTGATCCTGAGCTTGTGTTGTAACAAGTTAATTGAATTTGCACTCAGCCAAGCGTCATGCATTGGGGCATCATGAGCTTACGAGTGCACTGAGGGAAATGCAAAGTCTCCAATTTGGAAATCATTAAATACTCAATAGAAAATAAGGGAAAAACCTCATTTGGGTAAGGGATAAATTTATTATTCTTATCCCATGGTATAGTTGACCCCATATTTTGTACTATTTTTTAAATTGAATAAAAATAATAAGTGTACCCTAATTTACAACTATTTCTTTGGAATGATTTTTAATAAACAAAAAGTCATTTATTACTTAGCATTAGATTTATCTATTTAAGTACTGTAAACAAGTTAGATCATCCTTTTCTCCATGTGCAAAATGAGCTGGTAAAGTTGAGGCCACTGGCGGAGCTGCAGCTACCGATACAAGTTGCTTATTTTATGGCCAACTCTAATGGAGGACTCGATTCTGATTCCGGCTTCTACTTCGCTTGGCATTTAGCTTGCTATGCCTCTGCCTCGCCCCCATCCTGTGTTTTTCCCTCGTTTCGCCTCGATTTTTCCAATTTTGTGATTTGCACAGATTTCAGCTTGACGTCCTTGCCTCATGGTCTATCCTTCGCTTCCGCAGGGTCCTTGGAGCTTGGTAAGTTGGTTGCCAGTGTTTTGCCGTCTGTGCTTATCCAGCAACATTGTCGAAGGTGAAGCCCGGGCTTCCAAGTGCATTAAGCGCATGTGAACCGGTGCCAAACAATGACGCCTCCAAAGCCACTCCCTGCAACCCGCCTTCCGTTGATCCTGGCAGACAAATGACTCACCTAAAGGATTCAGAAGGTGTGAGGATGGGGGCGGGGTGAATGCAGCGAGAGTGTGCTTTTAGCAGATTAGTTTTCATCATCTTAACATTCCTAATTAATGAGGCCTTTGTTGCTCCAGCTCAGCTCCTTTTTAGGTGTTAAATCAAAGACCTTAGCCCGACGTGCAAGTCTAATGAGTAATGAGGAATACAGGCAAAGTTTGTTGGGGCACCTACACAAAAAGACCAGCTCATTTTCTTGCATCTTGGGTGTAACAAGCAAAAGCATTGTCTTTCCTTTTTATACACTCATAGCAAAATTAACCCTACATTTTAGAAATTCGCCCTAAAACTTTATTTTTTCTAAATCCAAGAAAAGATTTCTATTTTCAAGGAATTTTTTTCTCAAAACAAGAAAACTTTTCTTAAATCAAGAAAGTGTTTCTCAAATGTAGAAATTGTCGCCATAAACTAAACTCACCCTAAATCCAAGAAAGAATTTCTATATTTTAGTAAAAATGGCACTTATTTTTATAAATTTTTTTCTTCAAATTAGAAATTCTGCCCTAAAAAATTATTTACCCTAAAAAATAGAAAAATTTTCTCAAATTAACCTTAAAAATTCGATAACCCTAAAACATAGAAACGCTTTCTTATATATAGAAATATTTTCTTAAATATAGAAATATTTTCTAAAAAATAGAAATTAATCCCAAAATATAGAAATATTTTCTATAACATAGGAAACATTTTCTAAAATGACCATAACATTGTTCTAACCCTGTCTGAGTAGCCTAGGGGTTAGAACGTCTGACCAGAAATCTAAGCTCCGCAAGTTCAATTTCAGCTGCCGACATCTTTCTTTTTTTCTTTTTTTACTTGTGCTATAATCACAGATGAAAAGTAATGCTTAGAACGACTAAAGGTTTTACCCTTTATGGAAAAGTAATTAAAATATTTTTTGTCATATGAAATATCATCTTAGAAAATGTATTTTAAATATTTCGACTTTCACAGTTGCGACTTAACGAGTTCTAAAAACTTTTTTAACCTAATAGTCTTCGCAAACGCCCCATCATATTGTCTTTGGTTTGCCATGCGCTCTTCGCGCGCGACCGTGGCTCCATTCAATGTCTTTGAACTGACGCGCGGGAGACCTGGGTTCGAATCCCACCGACGGACGAATAAAATTAAAAGTTTTTTCGGATAAGATACTTATCGGTTTTAACTTGTAAGAACTGAAATAAATCATAATTGTACTAATTTTCTTTCTCTCTTCCCCACAGAATTACAGTTGAAATCGATATTGGCAATTCAGTAGTGCAATACTAATACAAAATTGGTGACTTTTCTGAATGAATAGCGAAGTGCTTAAATCATATATGTGTATGTACATATAATCCTGAATGAAAAATTACATCATGATGAATGTAGGCACATTTTTTCTAATTTTTAGAAAAAATACCCTACAATTAAGAAATATTTTTCTATTTTTTAGAAAAGTTTTTCTTGTTTTTAGGGCTCTTTGCCTTAGATTTTAGAAAGGAACGCCCTTAATTTTAGAAAAATTTACCCTAAAATTTAAGGTGCGATGCCTTTGAAGTCAAAAATAAGGCGAATTTCTTGTTTTTAGGGTTAATTTTGGTATGAGTGTACCCTTGCAGAGGGTATTATAATTTTGGTCAAAAGTGTGCAACGCAGTGAAGGAGACATCTCCGACCCTATAAAGTATATATATTCTTGATCAGGATCACCTCCTGAGTTGATATAGCCATGTCCGTCTGTCCGTCTGTCCGTCTGTCCGTCTGTCCGTCTGTCCGTCTGTCCGTCTGTCCGTCTGTCTGTCCGTCTGTCTGTTTCTACGCGAACTAGTCTCTCAGTTTTAAAGATATCGAATTGAAACTTTGCACACACCCTTCTTTCCTTTGCACGCAGTATATAAGTCGGAACGGCCGGGATCGGCCGACTATATCCTATAGCTGCCATATAACTGATTGATCGGAAATGCCATAACTCTGCTGTTTGTTAGGTTAGGAAGTTGGGACTTTCTATGGGTTCTATATTTGGCCAATCAATCTGACGTACCAAATTTCATAAGGATCGGCCGACTATATCTTATAGCTGCCATATAACTGATTGATCGGAAATGCCATAACTTTGGTGTTTGTAAAGTTAGGAAGTTGGGATTTTCTATGGGTTTTATATTTGGCCAATCAATCTGACGTACCAAATTTCATAAGGATCGGCCAACTATATCTTATAGCTGCCATATAACTGATTGATCGGAAATGCCATAACTTTGGTGTTTGTAAAGTTAGGAAGTTGGGATTTTCTATGGGTTTTATATTTGGCCAATCAATCAGACGTACCAAATTTCATAAGGATCGGCCGACTATATCTTATAGCTGCCATATAACTGATTGATCGGAAATGCCATAACTTTGGTGTTTGTTAAGTTAGGAAGTTGGGATTTTCTATGGGTTTTATTTTTGCCTAATCAATCCGACATATCAAATTTCATAAGGATCGGCCGACTATATTCTATAACTGCCATATAACTGAACGATTGGAAATGCCATAACTTTGGTGTTTTTAAAGTTAGGAAGTTGGGATTTTTTATGAGTATTAAGAATGCATTATGAATGATTTTGGAGAATATAATTTGCAGAATATTCTGCAAGGGTATTTCAACTTCGGCTCCGCCCTAAGTTAGCTTTCCTTTCTTGTTTTTAAATGCAAATTTTCCGGCAGCTCATTAAACGTTCAACTACGGTATGTTATACAAACTTGTATTCTTTATACCCTTGCAGAGGGTATTATAATTTTGGTCAAAAGTGTGCAACGCAGTGAAGGAGGCATCTCCGACCCTATAAAGTATATATATTCTTGATCAGTATCACCTCCTGAGTTGATATAGCCATGTCCGTCTGTCCGTCTGTCCGTCTGTCCGTCTGTCTGTCCGTCTGTCTGTCCGTCTGTCTGTCCGTCTGTCTGTTTCTACGCAAACTAGTCTCTCAGTTTTAAAGCTATCGAATTGAAACTTTGCACACACCCTTCTTTCCTTTGCACGCAGTATATAAGTCGGAACGGCCGGGATCGGCCGACTATATCCTATAGCTGCCATATAACTGATTGATCGGAAATGCCATAACTCTGCTGTTTGTTAAGTTAGGAAGTTGGGACTCTCTATGGGTATTATATTTGGGCAATCAATCCGACGTACCAAATTTCATAAGGATCGGCCGAGTATATCCTATAGCTGCCATATAACTGATTGATCGGAAATGCCATAACTTTGGTGTTTGTAAAGTTAGAAAGTTAAGATTTTCTACTGGTTTTATATTTGGCCAATCAATCCGACCTACCAAATTTCATAAGGATCGGCCGACTATATCCTATAGCTGCCATATAACTGACCGATTGGAAATGCCATAACTTTGGTGTTTTTAAAGTTAGGAAGTTTGGATTTTTTATGAGTATTAAGAATGCATCATAGGAATAATTTTGGAGAATATTATTATAGAGAATTCTGCAAGGGTATATCAACTTCGGCTCCGCCCGAAGTTAGCTTTCCTTTCTTGTTTTAATTAATTTTTGAACGCCAAATAAGCATTTCAAATTATCACCTAATTCCAAAACCAACACCACCATTTTAATTTCCTTTTCAACATGACATCAAATCACATTTCACAAATGACATTTCACGAAATCATTTAAAGTGCTGATTTCACAATTATTTTTGTTTACAATTTTAATGCCATTTTTTGAACTCATTAACACGGCTCCGTGGCACTTAATTAGGCCGGCAAATGTTTGCCAGTAATGCAAATGGACATCAACACTCAACTTGATGAATGGCATTTGCACATTTATTTTTGATATTCGAGTGCTAATAGTCATAATAATGCCGCATAATGAGTGTCGAAGCCAACAATAGAATGCCAACTTTTAGTTAAAAGTCAACTGAAACCAAAACAGTGCGAAATTCAAAAACGCAAAAGTTTGTAAAACTAATTTCCTCCAAATGAAGGCTAAAAGGGGGGTGTGGCGGGGAAGGGGAGTGAAGGGAAACGTCAAAATGGTTTTGACAAGTCCAATTTTGATATTTTCAAATTTCGCCGTAATTAACTTTCTGGCAAAGGCAATTAGCGACCGCGCACAAACTCATTTATATTGTGCTGGCTGATTACAAATATACATAGAAATATGGAATTAGCAATATACATATATTGAAACTTTCGCTGTCGCCGTCCAATGTGGTTCACCCCATTTAGCACTCTGCTCACGAAGTTTAACAATATCGTAAATAATGGAGTCAACTGCATTTTGCATAATAATTACAGTGTAAATATTTTCAAACAGGAGCGGTTCAGTACATTTTCGGATTAAGGGATTTATATTAATAAGCTTAGGATTGAGGCATACTTATAGGTTAGAAGTTATATTTCTGGGTGGGAACAATAAACACACTAATATGTTGAACATTTTCCCATTTAAAATAAAATATTTTATTTTGGATTTTAGGTATTTATTGATTGCCATTGATTTAAAAATTATTTTTCCTAAACGTTTTAAAAACTCTGAAAGCGAAAGGAATGAAATTTGGATTGCTTCTTTGTTGCTTATTTCTAAAAAAGTTTAGGGATAGTAAGGACCATGTCAGGTATTTTTTTTGGAAAATGAAAATGTTATATTAAGCGAATTCGGCATTGAAATCAACAGTGCAAAAACATAATTATTTGTCATTAGTTATACAACTTTTGAACTGAAAAAAGACTTTTTATGTGGTGTTAATACCGATAGTTTCATTTTGATACATTTAATTACTATTAGGTTGATAAGCATTCTATTGTTAAGTATCTATGATTATTTTCTTTAAATATTTTCCTTAAATATTTTAAGTACAGGCTTATTGTAATTTCTGGAAGTATTTTAATTGCTGGGCCTGCTCCGCTCCTGGATATGGAAATAAAGTGCACGGATCGAAATGAGCCGGGCGCCAGTCCTAGTCCTCCTGCCGAGCTGAGTGGCCAAGTGGAGTGGGCTGAACAAGTGGGTAACTGGGGAGCGTGTTAGCAGCCAGCGAGTGAGTGATGAAGCGCGTCACGTCGACGGCAGAAACATCAGAAGCAGCAGAAGCAGCAGAAACAGCAGGATGGCCTGCAAATGGAGCCTCGTGGAGATGCCAATGAGAACGGCAGTCGCGGTTGACTGACATTACACTTGTCAACGGGTATAATTGCGTGGCTCCTTCTGCTCCCACTCACCATCAGAGTTGGCAACTATCATTTACAAAATGAACTCGGAGAAAGAGCTTAAGCTGTATTATAACTGGATTTCACTCTTATTAGTAAAAATTAAGCTAAAACCATTAATATTATTGGATCCAAAATATTTATGACTGTTACGTAGGTACACACATATATACATGTAACATATTTTATCCTAACAAATCATTTAATAGAAAATATATCCCGCAAATATTTTTTTTTTGTTTTTAATTTGTATGGTTTTCAAACGTGTTTTGTTTACCCTTGCAGAGGGTAATTTAATTTGGGTCACAGGTTGGCTAAATATTTACCTTTGAAAATAGCTAATATAGGTTTGGCTTCCAGTTATGCCACCACTGCTCTCCCATGATGACTGCGATGAGTGTGACTATTCCATGACTATGTCTATGACTATGGCAAATGCCGCTGACTTGGAGCACAATACACAATAATTGCCAAGTGACGGCAACTTGGGGGCGCATCAATAACGAGTGCTTGTCACCCGGTCGTCCCATCCCATCTTTCCACCATCCCACCGATACCACCACCCATCAATCCACCCAGTGCACCTCGGATCCAGGGAAACACCGCTGGGAGCGAAATCACACCCATTTGTCAGAGGGAACAACTCGGACGGCGAGCGTCCACGGAGGCGGCTAATTGCAGTTCACGCGAAAAACATCGTTAATCACTCATTGACAGTTTGTTATTTGTTAAACAAAGCTAATGACTTAATGGCATAAATGGTGTGGCAACTGCACCGCGGCCGAAAGGATATCGAAAGTGGGAACGGGACGGAGCAGCAGGAGCAGCAGGATAAATGACACGACAGCTCAGGGCAGCCGTTCTTCGTGTCCCGTATTTATGTAGATAAACAATAAGCTGACAAGCCGGGAGCAAAATTAATTGTCCTGGACAGAGACTGGTGGGCGGAAGCGGAGGGGGGGACTTGTGGAGGGGCGTGGCCTTATGGATGATCACGATATGCCCAAGGGGCGAAGCAACTAGTTAAAGGTACTAAAATAGTCCTTATTCCCCTGGTGGGAATCGTGGTTCGGAGAAGGAACAACCACAAAAGAATAGTAGGAAAATTGTACGAATTGGAATGGCAGGAACTGGAATTGCAGGAACTGGAAATTAACTGTTACTGTGGATGACAGTCCACGTAGTGACGAATCCTAACAATAGTGTGCGGGATAGCCAAATAATTAGATCTAAACGAGTTAGAGTTAGTTATAAAGGAATAGTTATTTTCTTTTTATTTTGATTCAGAAGAAATTTAACAGAAATAAAATTCAGAAAACTAAAAATTCACTTGCGTCGAAACAGAAAATTCCCAATTTTTAATATATTCATAATCTTATTTTTTTTTTAATTTGATACATTAACCTACAACGGCTTCTCTTAAAAATATTGTGCTTACTTAAATTTAATATCGTCACTAGTTTTTAACTCGTTAAGCGAGCTATTGAAAGATTTATAACAGAAACTGATGTGATTATAAACATATTTTCCCCTATGTTAATGTTTTTTTATATTTATTGTATTGAAAATAGTTTTTTGATATAAGGGCTTAATTAATAAATGAAAAACGTTTTGTGTGTGAAGCGAAATAATATTTAATGGACTATTTTACATTCCTGAAACAATATAATTCAGGAGCAGCATAATCCTCACTGAAAGGACTTATCCAAATCCATGGTGCTATAAGACGGCCTCTTCCGTCTCTTTGGATAGACGTGTCGTGGCCTGAGATCCACTTGGCGCAGCCTCTCCAGACTCTCCCCATCTTCGACGTCCGGAACTGGGACATGGGCTTGGATGAGCGTGTTCTTGAAGCTGTCCGCCACTCGACGGGCGTCCTCCGTATTCCGCATGTGCATGACCACGGTCTCCGGCAGACGGACTACCTTCCTCCGGATGGGATGTAGCAGGAGCGGCACAGAGGCGGCGATGGCGATCGTGCGGGAGGGGCACTGGGTGGCCAGATTGACCTGGTTGAGGAGCAGGGGTCGAGGATGGGTCTTGTACCTGCAGCAGTTGTCGTGGTAAATCTCCGACGGGCGGGGTCGGGAATCTCTGTCGGTATGGGTATGGGTGTGGGCGTGGTGCTTCTTGTGATGCTTAGTTTTTTTCTTTTTCGGATGATGGCCATTCTTGCCAATTGCGTGTTTTTTCCTACTCTTGTGGCCTTTTCGTCCCATGGTAACAACAAATTTGGAATAGACTAAAAAAGGGGAATTATATCACACTTTCAATGATTTAGTTTTCCAAGGCCATTGAGATCAAAGTTTAAAAACCCTTTACATTTTCTATGTTTCACACAACTTTCGAGATCCTAGTAGGCTTTTCCCCACAATGTCAGAAGTATGGTTAGTTTTCCAAGATCTTACTTCATTCGTACTTTGTTCATCGTAAGATTCAGATCTATTTGATACAAAAATAAAATCTAAAATTTCTAAAAATTTAAATTCGTAAAAAATTTGGAGTTACAAATTTGTATATTTCTTTCGGAAACTGTCGAATTTTCCTCAATTCAAACATGAATTTTTGCTCAGTGCCCTACGAAGCTGATTACGGCATGTACGCCGACTCGAAGGTAAAAATGGGTGCTCCTGAAAGGTCCTGTAATATCCTGTACTATTTTGTGCCTGTTTCCAGATGAAGAGCGTGCCTCAGTACCCGTTGAGCATGAGTCCTGGCCAGGGCCAAGGTCAGTCCATGTCCGTGCAGCCACTAAATCCACCCCAGATGAACCTGCAGATGCAGATGCCCATGCAGAGTGCTCCACAGATGACCTCGTACCCCGTGCAAGGTATGCCGCTGGGCATGATGCCCGCCGGCAATGGGATGACCCCCATGTCCACGATGACCTCACAACTGCCGATCGGAGCGGTGACGCCACTGAGCAGCATGACCATGATGCCCATGATGGGCAATCCCATGGGGGCGATCGACGCCCCCGGAATCAATGCGGTGATTCCCGACCTGCAGCCCATGACCTCAATGGGCCAGATGCAGCCGCTGCAGCAGTACCAGCAGTCTGGATCCACCACCCAAATGCACCAAGGTCGTCTGACGGGCGGAGCCAGTGGTGCGATGGTTGGGTCCTGTCCCTCGTCGCCCTCGCATTCCGGCAGCTGGAACCCCAGTCCCAGCTCCATGATGACCAACGGCAACATGTGGCAGTATAGCCAGCCCATGCAGAGCCACCAGCCGCAGTACCAGCAGCAGCAACACTTCCAACCGCAGCAGCAGCACCACCAGCAGCACCACCAGCAGGGAAATCGCATGAAGTCCTCCTACGAGCTGCCACCCAGCATGTATCGGGATGTGCGGAACGGACTGAAGTGAGTAGATCTCGCCCATGGGTTCAGCATCCTAATTCCATCCTCACCAGCAATCCTTTTTAATTTGTCACCCTCAGCACACCATCCATGCACGAATCTCCCAAGTACGGCAAGAGCAATCAATCGTTTAATTGCGGTGAGTAAAACATCAAATCAATCATATTCTAAGTACGAAATATTCTTCTCCTCTTAAAATAACATACTAAATGTATTCCTATCTATAGGCATCATTTTTTGATCAATGTAATATTTATATATCATAATTTTTTTGCGTTTGCTTACTGAAACATCCTCTTTAAAGAACGTACTAAAGCTCTTCTAAATGTATTCCTATATAAAAACTTCTTATTTATATCAAATAATTTGTACCTAATATTCTCTCTATTAACCATCTAAATATATTTCCAGGAAAATCGGTTAGCAAGGTCCCCCATTGGCGCTGACGAAACCCTTGAGCCCATCATCAGTTGATTTTTGTACATTTGCATGATTGGTGTCTCACAAATTACACTCCTTGTTTTAAGACTTCCCCTTCGCAAGCTACACTCCAAAAAAAAACATAACACACGAGCACACTAACATGGTCACAAACATATTGGTGTGGAATAAATGGTTTATTTATGTTTTTGGCCAAAAAGAAATGGTTCAGTCTTAGTTTTTCATCTGGCGACTTTAAACGCTCTGATTTATGGCCGTCAGACGTCAAAATGGGCAACGTGTTGGGGGAAAATTGAACGAAGGAAAAGCGGCTATGGCGATGAAAAATTTATGCTGACCGCATGATGAACGCATAAAAAATGTTGCCAACTTATGGCCAAAATGCAATCCACAACCCAGTCGCTGAGCGGAGTATAAACAATGGCTTTATCGGGCCAAAGGCATCAGTTGGCCAACCCACACCGCCCCCCTCCCCCCCCAGGAAAATCGCTTTCCACCGGACCTATGGAGTCGTTAGATTCTGGCAGCCGGGCCAAGGTGTGAATATTTTATGTGGCACTATTTTGATACCATAAATCTTTTAGTAGTTGATTCAGCAAAGTTTTGCGTGTTACCGCATTTCGTTCTGTGGTTTCAGCTCAGTTCGTTTCGCTGCGTTTCTTTCAATTTCTTCATTTTGCATTTTGTAGTGCTGGAATTTTCGTTTGATGGAGAAAATCGGAATTTGTTTTTGATTGATTAAGTCGGATATTTAATCCAGATTGCATAGTATTTTTTGGCATTGGTTCGGATTTATAAATGCAGAAAGCATTCTTGCTTTTCCAAAGAAATATTTTTTTTCAAATAAAGACCTAATATGTTTTCTCTTATTTCTTTGTCCCAAAAACTATAACCACAATGCAAGAAAAGACGAGAGCTCTGCCCATTTGGAACAGAATCTCGATGCGGCCATAACATGCACATACTCGAGATGTTTTTAGCTCTGCGGCAACGCAAACGTTTTACATTTTTCAGAGGGCATCATTAAAATTAAAAGAAAAGTAAAAAATGAAAAACGAAGCCACAGAAGCAGACAGCTGAATGGACGTTGAATGGACAATTTGAAAAGTTTTGGGCAAGGAATTGCAGTTCGGGACAATGCTTATGGTCCAACACTGGATGAGAAGTTTTCGGGAGTGTGAGTGGAGCCTGGGGAGGATTGTCAAAAGTTTTTCGGGGGAGCCTTACATAGTTCCCTATGCGCTGCAGTTGCCCTCTGGATGCAAAATTTTATTCATGACGGAAGCAATACTCAAATTTCGTCTATTAATATCTGGGAAAGGGTTTCTGGGGGCCGGAGGAGGAATTCTGCGTCCAGCTGTCAGTCCGTAGCTGGGGTCCAACTTCCAGGCTCTATTCGTATCCCAACATCTGTCCAAGTGTCAGTCCAACTGTCTGTTTGTCTAACTGACACACACACACATACCGTCTCTCATCTAAACAAATGCGCATACAGATGTGGTCAGAATGAGTTGGTGGTGCCATGCACTCGAAAAAAAGTATACTGAAGTTTGGCATATTAATAAAAAAATTGTATTGAGTAAAAGGCTTGTTGAAACCATCTTTTCAGGCAAATCCGTTTAATCTACAGAACAAATAAATTATAAAATTGAATATTTTATTTTAAAATAATTTTATGAAAAAAAATTATTTATGGCTTTTTGGTGGGTCTGACAATCATAATATTCCAATACTTTACATCCAAAAAAATGTTTACATGTAGGGCATTTTTCCCAGTGTAAAGCCACGTTAGTGTTGGTACAGTTAGCCCGGTTGCACATTGCTAACATAACCTCAAATTGCATTCCTAATTCCTTTTATACTCCATCTCATCCCAGTTCCCCCGGGGGAGCACTTTCTGCAAAATGTGCAATTTCCGCTTGAAAGGCCGGCTGGCACACAATCCATTCCCGAATTCCTGGAAATATTTTGCAAAACAGAAATTTATTATAGCCATTTTATTATTTTGCTGGCTAACTTCATGTTGGCCCCAACATACGTCATATTATTGTCTAATGTCGAGCGGAACGGAAGTCAGTCAGTCAGTCAGGTGAGATGGCAGAAACACTTTCCATCTGCGGATATCTGTAGGTAAAATATTCTGGCCACTTACGGATGTGTGTACATTGGGCAAATGTTTTGTTTTGGATTGGTGAGTGAAGTGGAAGCTGCCAACAAGCTTTGTTTTCTGCAGTTTTGAAAAATTAAAACACATGGCAATTTATTAGATGATATTTTATTTCTGTCAAAAAAGGAAGTTGTCTATACATAAAAGATGGACTGTTATTTTCGAGAGAATGTTTTTATTGGCATTTATTCAATTACATGGTTATACATACATGGTTATAAATAGGGATATAAAGCAATGATACATTTTATTTATCTAAATGATTTTTATTAGCATTTATTTTATAACATGGCTATACAAACTCAGGGATATAAAATAATTATAAATTTTATTTAACTAAATGCGTCTTGAATGTAAAACATTTTTGGGTTGCTCATCTACCTCACATCACTGAAATCAGTACACCTACAATTGTTTTAAAATACTTAAGCTGCTGTTTGTCAATTACCATTTACATTGCCAGCTTGTTGGTTTGATGTCGAGAAATGCTGTGTTTTAACCCCAGCAAATGCAAACTTGTGGCAAGTACAATGAACATGAATTTTAACTTGTCGTTTGTTGCATTTGTCAACTGCCGTCGTTGTTGTTATTCCTGATGCCGCTGTTGTTTTTGCCGGCAGTTCCTGTGGCTCCTGTCCATGTGCCACTCCCCGCTATTGACAGAGATCCGAGAGACCCATTCGCACTTGGACGGAAATGCTCGATGTCCTCAGTGGCCGTTTAGCCGTCCCTTTCCGTCCGGCTCAGGCCGTCTCTTTCGGCCCGGGCTCAAGCCATCTCTTTCGTTCGCTGCAGTTCAGTGGGCAAAGTTCGTGTGCCTTGTTTTAGAATTTGCAGTTTCCTTTTTTGATTGTTAGCCCCTCCACTCCCCTTATTCTATGTGGGCTAACTTTTTGAAACTGTGCCAACTTTTGGCTTGTTTTTGCCTGATAACTTCATCATCGTCGACGTCCCCTCGTCATTCTCATTCAAGTGGAACCAAAAAATGACGCAAAAAGTGCACGACACAAGGAGAACGAAAACTCGTTGGCCAAATGTTTTGTCATGATTTTTCCTCCTCTCTATATGGCTGTCTCCTCCCGTGTTTGAGGTCTCTCTTATGGACTCGGCTCCTGTCAATGGAAAACCTGCAGCTTGACTGGGTATGCACATCACTTGACCCAGATTATCGAACGTTAATGTGGTGGGAAAGAGAGCGGTAGAGAGCGGGCGAAAGAGACAGGAACAGGAGCAATTCTTGAACTGAAAGTCGCTTTTAGAAGCGTTTTTTGGAATTATAATAAAACCAAATACAAAATTAAATAACATTATAGATATTGTATCAATTCTAAAATAGTAGAACAAAAAATAATATGGTGAAAAATGGTAGTCAACTGACATAAACAAAGTCTGTATTAAGCTTGGCTTACAACTCTCTTGCTAAAAGTAAAATATCATTTTTAAAAATGATGAACTATTTTGCGACTGTTTTTAATGAATTTAATGGGTAAGCCACCCACATTTTTATCAGTAACAATTCGATTAATTCAAATTCTATAGAGTATAGGGTATCCCTTGAAACTTTGATTGAATCAAGGAAATTCGAGTTATCGAAGTTCATCTGTATACAGAGTGCACTGTAGAGTATTTTCCACCTGAGCTGATGGCTTTTTGTTTTGCACATTTTAGAGCTTTGAGTAATTAAATTTATGGATGCATAAAACGGCAACCTGTTCGATCCGCCCACCCCGCTCCCTCGTCTGTTCAAATGTTTGACTTTTTCAGCCACGTCCATAAATGTCCGGGCCAAGGTCCGGCTGTCCATTTGGGCCACATCCAATGAGCGGCTTATATGCGCCCGATGCTGCTTTGCTGGCTATTAATTTCGAGTGGTTCGGTTCACTTTCGGGCCCATGTGTACACATGTTTGGGCTTGTAAAAATGTCATGTTAATTTGTGGATTGTGCGACCGAAATGGAGCACTGAAAGAGAGGCAAAGTCGGGCGAGGCATGCAAATAAATGTCTCGCACATGCCACCCACCCACACACAGAAACGCTGCCCCTCACACAGATACTCTGCCCCTCACACAGATACCCTTACCCACACACACCCACACACACCGCCCACGCATTGCAGGGGAGCGAAAGAGATGGCGAGCACGGCTTTGGAGACGGGCTTTTTGCAGATTTATGAGTGAATCTGATAAGTGCTGCCAATAAATTTTCGGACAACAATTTACAATGTTCGGTCCATGTTCGTTGCCTTACGTTTTCCATGAGGGAATCAACTGAAGTTGGGATTGGCTTGGGTAACGTATTTTGGGTTATTTTATGGCAATCTACTGGACGAAAGTAGGCTGGAGGAAGATGCCAGAGTGCGGGGGCTTTGAGTCAAACAAAAACTGTTTTTGAAAGAATCTCATTGTGAATATGCTACAGAAATATTAGTCTCCAAAGAAATTATTTAACAAAAAGAAAACAAAATCCACAGAAAGAGATGGACGGAAGTACAATTCAATGTCGAGACTTTCTTAGCAACATTTTAACATTTAAGTTTATTCATTTAAAGCAAAATAATAATATTAAGTTCACTTTAATCTTGAGTATATATTTTTGCCAGTAAAGTAAACAAGAAATGCTTACTTAATTTTATTTAATTTTTTTTAGGCAAGAGCTTTTCAATTTAAGTAAAGAAAAATGGTTTCGGGTTCTTAAAAAGACTAACATCAACATTAAATTATATTTTCAATGGACAAGTTTTATATTATTTGTATGTTTATTATTTATTGTATGTTTATTATTATTGGCATTCTTTTATTTTGACGCTTAACCTTGCAGTCAAGCATTGTCTGCTTTTCGGTAATCTGCTTTTCATTTGTAATCCCTCCAATTATTCTATTTCTTGAGGACTTACCGCAAAGTTCCAGCAGCTCGCCAAATGATCAAGTGCCCATACATTGCGCATACGTACGTATACGTAATGTAATCACAAACATTGCTACACACACACACACAGAGGCACACCCAGGAGCATCAACAAAAATCCAACAATGGCAACAAAACCACAGAGAAATCAGTGAATTATACAACATTTAAGCAAACACAGAATGCCAACGCTCGTTCGCTCGAGGATGCATAGAAATCCAGCAGAATTAAGTTAAGGCGCTTCCGACATCCCAGCACTGCCACTTTTCCGCCTCCACTTTCCGCCCCCCAGGAAAACACAATGGTGCGACGACGAGGAGCCCAAGTTGGCCAAAAACTTTACACACTACTGCCAACTGAACGGGTTGGGGGATAGTGGCTGAAAGAAACCATCGCAGCAGAAGTGAAATAAAGTTGAATGTAAGCAAACAAGTTGAACCAACAAACCAAGTCTCTAATTGTATTTGTGTGCGTGTGGCCGTATGTGTGTGTGCGAGGGCGGAGGCGCCGGGGGCGTGGCATAGTGTTTTATGCGGCAAACCGGAACGCACCACTTTGGTGGGTACAAAATATGAAGAAGCCAAGTCAGCGGGAGAACAGCAAGGAGAAAAGCCGGAGCAAGTCCGAATCCAACAAGACGTGAAATGCAACTTTTTCGGCACAACGATCGAGCACAAAAGCCTGGCCAGAAACCCACACAACTCCCAATCCTGCAGCTAACAAAAAGCCGGGCAAATGTACAAAAGCCAAACAAGAATGGCGAACGAAGGAGCTATACGCACCGAGCCACAGAGCCAACGAATTTCGCATATCCTTGCCTTTGGAGGACACTCCATACGTGGCGGAGTTTTGTGGCACGTTGAGGTGAAGCATTCCGGCATCTCAACCTAAGCCTGTTTCGAGTGCAACTGAATACCGTCCTTCAAAGCACAAAACACATGAAAACTAGGATAAAGAAATGTGTCCCTAAAATACCTCTTAAAGGATTTAGGGGGATTTCCATCCAAGGGCCTCAAAATTTGAAATGTTTTACATTTTATTTGGGCCTAAACAGGAACTTTCTGTAGTTGGCGAAAACAATTTTCCCCATGCCACCAACAAAAGTCTGGATTTAGCATTAACTTTTTCAGATTTTCTTTCGAAACCATAGGTTTTTATAATTTTATTATTTTAAATTGCTTTCAATATAAAAAGTTTAAAAAACATTCATGAATTTTAAAAAATAAATTATGTTCAATAATTTTTGTTTTTTATACTTTTCAAAATACTAATAAAACTTACACTTTTGGCCATAGATTGAGTAATTGTTTATAAGCCAATTTTATTGTTTTGTCAGAAAAATTTAAAAAACATTTCCCTTAATATTCTGTAACTTTCAGAATCATATGGTTTATCTGCTGGCACTCAACAGAGACAACATACCTTTGAGTTTTGCTAGGACGAAGTACAACAATCCGGAAATATGGCAACCAAAATGGCACAATCGAAGTGTAAGAAACGAATAAAGAGGGAAATGGGAGCGGAAAATAGAGAAAGGAGCTGCGACATGAGTACATTTGTTTATGCGGAACCCGAAAAGATGGAGCCACAACATCCTCCCGCAGGACTCCTTCAGCTGGAAAGCGTTGAAATGGAACAAATGAACTAAGTCGAGAATTGCCAACTGCACACTTTGTTCGCACAGCCAAACAAACCCCACAAAAGGAGCAGCCACAACAACGGCCATGACGAGAGTTCCCCAGAAGCAGAAGCAGCAGCAGAAGCAGTACAAACAAATGATTTCACAAGAAAAGTTAAACTTGTAAATTCAAATTTCACATTTGTCTGGAATTCGCAATTACACTTTGGCAACAACAATGAAATATGTCCGCCTGCCATCGCTACACCTGCCCAGAAATCGGGTGGATTTGGGTTTTGTGTTTTGGGTTGGGAATATGGTAGTATCTGCCCATTTAATCCACCACCCGCCCCCTATTCATGGCTCATTGTTCCGCCTGGCAAATGGAGCATGGAGTGAAATGCAGGGGGAACGGGGTGGCGAACGGAGTTACCCAGCAAACACTCGAAATTGTTGCCTCCTAAAGCATATTGTAATAATCCAAATGAAATTAAATGTACCGTAAACATTTCGAATTACGAGAGCTACGGCAACTTAAAGCTTCTGGTATGACACAACAGCAACAACAATCTAGAACTACGTACATGAGTATATAGACTACAAGGACACCCAGTATTTAGTTCAATCTGTTATGATGTGCGATTAAAAACCACTGACTATTGAAAACATTAACCCTTTTAAGGCTAGTAAATAAATTGTATTTTATTTACTTTATAGAGTGCTCGTATTTGGGGTTGTTTATACTTACATATACTTACAATGCTTAAAATTGATAAACTGATAAATGTAAAACGCAAATCATCATCATTATTCATAAACCATCAAATTTTTACAAAATTGTAGAGATCTACTAAAAAAAACCTTTTTATTATTAATACTATGTTGGATTTATATTTAAATGTTGGGCATCTGAGATTTCATATTTAACCATTTATATTTAATGAATTTAGGACTAGTTTTTCCAAAAGCAATGCTTTTGAGTTATGACAGCTATATACTTAGAGAGATTCAATTTTCCAACTAATGTACACACCTTTATCGAGTAGGTATACCCTGTAAAAAAAGAACATTGGCCTTAGGAGCAGCAGGTGCAAGTGGAGCCCCAACCGGCGAGACAATAAAAATGCCCGTAATGGCAGATGCGAGGCATGGCCAGAATTTGGATTGGGAATAGAATGCATGGATAGGGGGAAGGGGGATATGGGGAATCCGCATTAGCTATTTGGATGTTTAATGCAAATGGCTAAATTTTTGGGTACAATTTTGGGAAAGATTCGTGAGGAATGAAAAAATGTACCTTGGTTAAGAGCCACTTTTAAAGCGTGTTTTAAAATGATAAGCACAATATATACTAAAAAATATGTGATTAGATGTAAAAAAATACAATTTGATCAAAGTTAGAAAAAAACAAAAGTATTTAATTTTAAAGTGTTAGTTATTAAGTGTTTCAGGAAAAAAAATTTAAGCAAATTAATAAAATAAATTATGAAGTTGAAGTTATTTTTATTAAATTCCTCAATACATTCCTTCCAAATAAGTCTACTTAACAACCCATAATCATTGCTATCATAAATATTACAAATTACCACCCACAGCTACGTAAATCACCATAACAATATTTCAATCGGTCCACATCGATCGTTCAACTATTCAATTGGCTCGTCTGATGGCAAAGCTCCATTAAATTAGCGAAATAAGGCAACAAAAAACGATCGACTTAAGTAAAAGCCGGCCGACCAAATTGCACATTTTACAAGTTTACGAACCACTAAAGAGAGCCAGAAGGCCAAGAGGATCGCCTTTTTGGCGAATTTATTTCTAAAACAACTCTATCGCGATCACCTGGCGACGCAGTGCGGCCCATAAAGCCAACGATTTATTGGCCAAGTCGGCAACAATTTGACAAGCAAATTGCTATAATTTCTGGACATTGCAATGGGGGAATGGGATGGGGATTCCCCGACAGGAAAAGAATGCTGTGTGGACATGGGGCCACGACATGAGCAGCGCTTTTTTCGCGCTTTTATCTGAGGAAATTTATGTTTGCGATAAAGCCCCAACGACTACTGGACTGGAACTTGGGCTCTGGAGAAACCAAAGCCAGGAATTACGTGGCCCAGGGCTGGCATCTAATTGCAGGCCATTCGGGTGGATCGGCGTCGTCCGTTAAATTGCCATAATTTCGCTGGCTTTACGAGCTGCCAGGAAATCTTCACCGCCTTTCCGCATTTCGAGCGACCACACATATCAGAATAGTTGAATGCCAAGTTCGCACAAAAGTTTTTGGCGATCATTTGGGCTATTAAAACGCAATTAAATGCGTGACGTGTGGTCCACGGAGGTCATAAATCGCATGGAAAAGAACACACAAAAATGGCAATCATCATTAAAAATGCAAAAAGCATAAAATTGGCCAAAGTGGAAAGAGGAGCCGAGAAATATAAATGATTTCCTTGGGCATCATCAAAAGCAGCGATAAGGAAATGTTCTCCTTTTTCCCACTTCTCTTTTTCTTTTCGAGTCGTAAATTCACAAGCGAAAACTCTGCCGACAGTGTCATAAAAATTAAAAGAAAATCACAATTTCGGTTTTGTTTATCGCGCTTTTATTTTTGTTTGTTCAAATTTCAGTATGTTTTTTCCATTAAACATAATAAGCTTTTTTAAAAAGTTGCCAAGGCCAGCTCGCATTTTATGCCGAGTTTCGGACTAATTGTTGCTTTGTGTGTGCATTTGGGTATTACGAAAGTTGGGGAATTTGATGGCACTTAGAAAGCCGTTAATCCTAATTTTATGCACCTAGTCTGCTGGCCTGGCCAAGCCAATTTAATGGCTCACTTCCCATGGCTCATAATAATGTTGATTCCTTGCTGATTCATTAATTTACGTTATGCTGAAAAAAGGGAGTCAAAATGGGTGGCAGAGTTAGCTTTCAACCAAATGCTAAAGGGACTTGTGTAGTTCCCAAGCCAGCTGAAATCCCAACAAATTAGTGGGCTGAGATCACCTGGATGGCTATTAAATTTAAATGGGAAAAATGCTCTAATTTTTTGGTTAAGCTGAACTGTAATAGTGTTATATATATAAATTTAATATTCAGCTGTTAAAAAAATGGTATTATTTGGCTTAAGTCCAACTAAACTGAAACGTTTTGATGAATTTCTATGATTTTCTTTGATCTTTTAACTTTATTGTTATTATTATAAAAAGTTAACACAAAGTTCGTAAAGTTTTGAATTTTGGCAACCCTTTTCCAGCACTAACTTGACGAATCGTTAAGATCACCAATCGATATTTGTTATTTTACCATAAATATCGATATATTAGGATCGCAGCGTATTTGGGCACTAACCAACACTGAAAGACGCTTGATTGGAAACTTTTTGAGAAGTGATCCTTGTAAATAAACTATTTTTAACCATGTCGAAGGAAACTTCTCTAAATAAAAACCACAAACTATACATTATATCCGTGAGTCGCAGTAATCTATAAAGACAGGTCACATATACAAAAATATCTTATTTTCCAGCTGAACATCAACGATTGCTTGGGCTGCGACACGGTGCACGTGGAATTCTCGAGAACTGACAATGTGCACGTAATCGCTTATGAAATTGACAAGGATTTTTCGTATGATCTGTCGGCAATAACACCCGTGGCCCAGGCCATTCAATTGCTCTGCACCCTGACCTTTCCGGATGGCGAGAGTCTATCAAAGATTCCCCAACTGAATATCGGTAGGGGAAGCGTTTCCTTGAACTTCGAGATGGCTTCATTATCAAAAGTCGAGGAGGTGGTCAGCGATCTGGACGAGACGCCCTGCACCTCGAGACAGGCTGAGGAGCGACATCGTCGGCGAATGAAGCGCAAGAAGGAGGAGTCCATGAGAATTCTCCAACCCGAAGTTATCCAGGTGACTGTGATGCGCCGCTTCGATGACTTAAATTTTCTGGACTTGGTTTCCTACACCATCGACGAAGGCCAGACCGAAATCCTGACCATTTCGGAGTTCCACGAAAGGTTCTTTTTGCGTCCCCAGCACTCGGACAATTTTTTGAAGGATCTCCATCAGAGATGCGCTGGAAACTGGCTTAAGCTTATCCGACGCGAAACTAGTGGCGATCCCTTCACCAGCTACAAGTATGTTAATTTATTTTTGAAAATCATGACAAAGTATTTCTTTAATTTTTACCGAAAAATGATACTCCTTTTTCCGTTTAAATCACTTTAATTTAACTTTTTTTAATTAAGCGGAGTGTCACTGAAAAAATGTAACCTTAAACACCACTCAGATTCGATTGAAAAGATTTCTGACACCGTATAAAATCGTTAAATCCAGGGAAAGTTTCTAAAAGTATGTGTATAATTAATATAATACTATATTAAACACTTAAGATTTAAATATAAGCATAAGGCTTTTTTGATCGGAACAGTCAATAGAATTTTCATTCTTATAGAAAAATAGGATATCGTTAGGCAAAATTTAGCATAACTTTATGATTCTAAAACCACTTCTTTCAGAGAACCCGAAAGCCCATTTGATACCTTCGTGAAGCTTTTTTGTAGCCAGGAAAATGAACCGCAGCCGCTGCTCTGCAATTTGGCCACAACCTGTGTGGAAGTAGATGACGCGACGCGTCTTGCAGAGCGAAGATTTGTACTGGAAGTTTTTGACCAGGTGCGTCAGATATTCGAGTACATCACATTTGATGAGTATTCCGTTTGGTTTTTGGTTCCTCATCCCAATAATATAGAGCAAGTGGATCCTGTGGTGAGTATATATAGTTCTGGGCCTACAAAAATCGTGTGCAACGTTACTAAACTTTGTAATTCTTATTTAGACGCTCGACGACTTTGATTTGACCAAAGTGCGAACCTCAATTCGATTCGCTGGCGATACTAGGAATGTTTACTGGGACTATACTAATCACAATATTAAGGACTTACTCTTCGTGGCATTTCAATTAGCCCTGGCTACCAATGTCAATCAATCGGTTCTGGTTATCAGCCATTTGAAAACGGTTTGTAAAAGATGATAATAAAACTAGATAAACTGCAATAAGAAAATGAATTAAAAATAGTTAGAATAAATTTAAGTTATAAACAGCGTATTTCTTATTTATTTTAATAGCTGTCTGAGTTTTTAACACTGCAATATATGACTGCCCACTTTATGAACGATTGCGACGACCAGCAACCCTCGGATTCGGTAAGTACAAAAACTGTCTTATTATATCGAAGTATTTAATTTATAATCTCTTTTAGAAATGGATTTCCCATCGCTATTTGCAGCGCATCGTTGAGACGGCTTTGTTTATGGGCACAATTGTTATTATCGAATATCCAAGTTCCTTTACATTATTGGATGAAGGTCGCCAGTTGATAAAGTGCTTTCCAAATCATTTTATGGGATCATCGGATGCATTGGAATGGGATATATTCGAGGATGTTGTTAAGAACAATGAGTCAAACTTGGATTTTCTCAAGGAGGCCACAAACCAGATATCTATGTAGTTTGCAAAAGAATTTATTAGGTGAGTCACATAAGTCCACAAACATGGCAGATACCAACTTACTCGCGTGCAATTTCAGCTTAGCCTCGAACAAAATTCATTTATCTGCCGTCTGCGGCTTTCACACGCAAATATTTCCATGCTCATTTTCTAATTACGCCACAGCTCACGGGCCAACTGAACGCCGCCTGAAAACTCATTCCTCAGCTCTATTTCAATTAGGGTTTTGCCGGCTGTCAGTTTGAGTGCCACTGGTGGAGCAGCCGAGGGTCCTTGCACCACCAACTGCACCGCCGCGCATCCAAAAACAGCAACTACAATGCCTGTCAGACGCGAGGCACGCGTCATTTGCCGGCGAAAAGCATTTTGCGCTAACCAAGACCATTTTTAGCTAAAATCACCCGGTGACCCAGTTGGAAGACCAAGAGCCCGGAGACGCATCCTGATGGAATGCTGACTGACTGACTGGCTGATGGACTTGAATGATTGGTGGTTGTTGGGGCAGTTCTTCAGGCGGTGATGGGAGGTAGTCATCCCTTCGGAAAACAGAAGTTAGGGCTCTTGTTTTAAATTTTGTATATCATTGCTGATATTTTAACGAATTTGAGAGGCGAAAATTAATTATCGTAAATATTTTTTTTGAATGACTTATGAATATTTTATACTTAATGCGTTAATACTAATTGTCGAGTTAATGATTAAATCTTGTTTTAAAGGATTAATGGTTATTTTGATGTTAGCCTTAATTTTAAATAATGTGTAAGTTGAATGCGAATTTTCTATTTAGTTTCTATAAGTGCTAACACATTTTGTATGTGTAACTAAAGCCATAGACGTTTTCCCTAGTTTAAGTGTATTTATGCTGTTTTTTTTTATTTTAAAATCGAGGTGTATCATTTTCAAAGTATGTCAAACAATATCCAAGCTTTAATAATATGTGTTTAAATAACAAAAGGCCATTCGTCATGTCTGTTGATATAGAAATTAGTTACGATATAGCTGGAAGCTATTTTTGTAATATGCAAATGCGATTTTCAATTTATTAGCGAAATGGTAGCCGCGGGGTCAGAGTGTCGAGGTAGCTGTATGTCTACGCAGGTCATAAATAAGCAACGAAAAATGCATTAGACAGGTTTCTAGCTGAAATGCGATGCGTGCCACATTTCGCACCTCGTCCACGAGCTCGAGGAGATCGCATGCGGCACTTTGCCAAATGGCAGTTTTCCTCTCGCCCCCTTTTAATAAAGCCCCTCGATCCAGATAACACACACGGCGCATTAATTGCTGTATTTTCCTGTGTGAATTTTCTTGAGTTTCACAAATTTGTGGCTGCTGCTTTCGGTGGGTTTTAGTTTTCGGTTTTTCTGCTTCGGCAATCGGAAAGTGCCAACGAAATTGCAGAGGGAAGGTCTTTTTGTTCATGAACAGCAAATTAGTTTCTGCTGAATATTATTTGATGGCTTTTAAGGGCAGGCAGCCAGGAATACGGATATTAGGAGAACTCAAATGCAAATTTAATGGCAATGAATGCCATTAACAGAGAGTTTGTTCACTTTGAATTTAATTCAGTTTGCTTTTCAAGGTTTGCACTGGATGTATGAAAATGAACTGGAAATGCGAATGAAAAAGCTTATGAAAAATGGGTTATGCCAAAAATGTGTCTAAAATATGGACTTATAATACAAAAATTAAGTCAAATTTTATGTTATTAAAATAGGTATCTAGGCGATGAAAATAATAGACGTTTTCTTGCACATTACCTTAAAATAAATTAATAGTTTTTATCTTGTATATCTGGTTGGAACCTTTTTAAATATTCATAATTTAAAACAGTTTATTCGCAACGCATAAAACCGAAAAAAAGGTCCAACCATGTTTATAGTAATTATAAATTAATAATTTTTTTGACCCTTATTTTCGTGCCAGATTCTTATATTTTTTTGTTGTGGAAATCTGTAATTATACGGGACTTGGGTTTCAAAAGCTGCCACATGGCGGAAGCTGTTCGTTTTTTTTGGCTTATTCTTCCTATTCCTTCTCAGCTTTTTGGGCGACTTTTGACCCAACCCTTTAACCCCACTCACTGACCGCTGGCAGCTGCTAAAAGCGCCAACGGGTATTAAAAACTCGTTCCGACTAAATATTTAAACAGTTTATTATGCTGGAGCCCCGATGCCGTAACATGCCACACATGTGGGCGTGGCAGAGCCACCCACACACCTACTACAGCCATCCCCCTTTGGCCCTTTGCCCCGCACTGTCTATGGAAAATGGCGCGTGCATTGCGCCAAAAGGAAATTCAAATTTGAATTAATTATGATGCCACGCCTGGATGCAGGTCCCATGTCCTCGCTCCCGTGTCCTGGCTGATATTGCAAATTGTTGCTGTTTTTACTGGTGCCATCGCGGTTCTGCGGGTTCTGGTCCATGGGTGGGGCATTTGTTGCATTTACCAAATAACAAATAATAGCACTTACCGCCCCTCGGGGCGCTAGTGTTTGCAGGAGCTGTTATTTAATTTTTTGTTTAACAAAATGCAAACAACATAAGCAGCTTGTTGTTGGGGGTTAGGGCTTCCACCCCGCGAATGAAATGTTTTGGAAAATTTGGCCGACAAACAAGAGCTTAACTATTTGTGTGTATATGAGGACTTTAAATTAAATATCGAAATACACAACAAGTATTGCGAAAACGAATGAATATTCTTTTTAATTCGAAATAAACGGCTCACACATTTTAAAATAAAAACTACATACATTTGCTATCTTTTTGGTTAGAAGTAAAGGGGAGGTTACTGACCTGACCATATATTTTTAACATATATTATCTTGATTATAACCATCAGTCGAGTCATCTAGTCATGTTCTTCCGTAAGTTTCTCAAATTTATCTTTATAATGTAGTCCGACAAGATCGGGTAATTAACTATATAAAGTAATGTTTTATAATTTAAGAAACACGTTTTTAGTTTTATAAAAATGCAAGTCATATAACTGCTATAGAAACCATCGGTAAACTTACATTAAAATCAACAAAAATTAAATAAATGAATCAAACGAAATTGCCTTTTCTCTCTAAATCTTACCTTTTGCTTTTAAAGCATAGTTATAAAGTACTTATAAATTATATAAAGTAAAACTGGTGGGACAAGTCTTTGATTTTTCAAATCTAATTTCTTAATAAATTTCTAAAATTTATAGGTAATACTGTTAAACAGTTTAGGCGTGCAATTATAATGGAAATTAGCCTATTTGAATTTATTTTAGAAGACCAAATGGGTCTTTAAATATTCATTTTGTTTTCAATTAAAGCAAGTGAAATTTCTCTAATTTTTTTGGGACACCACCAACAAGGTCATTAACATTTAACTGATCAAACCAACCATTTAATTTCTGAGCAAGCGAGTAGAGCCACAAAAACAGCCACAAGAGCAACAATCGATGATGGCCAAAAAAGGAATACCAAATTGTGGCGCAAAAAGAAGGCTTTAATGTTCCATCTGATAAAATACCAAAAAAAAGAATGAACGCTAAAGCTACTTGCACCGACTCTATAATACCCTTTACTATTATTTTAACACTACTGCTTGAAAATCTTTCCAATTACAAAATATATATTTGGACAAATTTAATTTTTGTTGGCATGTAGTGTAGAAAAAAATAATGAAAGCCGCATTATCTATGAAAGAAAACTTTGAAAATTGCTTTAAAAAAAATATATCTATTGTTTTAGTTTAAAGTTAATTTAAACATACAAAAGAAATTCACTTTACGTAAAAAGTTTCAACAAAACTTATGGAATTCATTCCAAAAACATAAGAGTTCGCGTAAATACAGCTTTAACAAAACAAAATTGAATTGAAAATGAAAAGTTATATGGATTCTACCTAAAAAAAGTCGAAGAAGATTCTTTTTAGAATAATTAAATATTCGAATACCCTTTAACATTACGAATAAAGGGTGTAATAGACTGTGGGAAAAGCGGGAATAATCGAGTTCGGTTTCTGCATTTGCGTTTAATTACGAAATAATCCAAAGCGAGTGTGGCGCAGGAAAATCGATGGGGCACGGAATCGGGTGGCAAGAGAAGGAAAAGTGGGAGTGGCTGTAGGATGGGCGGCCAATGTCAGCGCCAATGATCCAGCAGTGGACAGGCCGTTGACGCAGCTAACCCAATTAAACTGTCGCCCGACTGAGCAGATAGCATCCTTGCAGGCTCCTCCGCGGAATGGACCACCGCCACCCCTCTCAGCCACCCATCAAATGCATTTGGGCCCTTTGGCCCACCGAATGAGTAGCAACTGTTTGGTCTGCTGTGAACTGGCACTTTGCCCAAATAAACCGCAGAAGCAAAAGCCACGCAAATGCTCCGCTTCATGGCCTTCACACCCCTCCTAATTTCCCGCCCTTTCGCTTCGCGGGGCTTCAATTGCAATTTGGTTAAACTCCTTTTTAATTTCGACCGCACTTCCGTCTCACCGCAGTTGACGCCTTTGAATAAAGCCAGGCTCAGAGATGGCATCGTGATACTAGACATTTTGGTTGTAATGCACTTAAATTTCTATTACTCAGAGACTTGAGGTTATATCTAAATTTAATTCTGGTTTGGCTATTAATTCTAATTATTCGAGTACGACTGAAAACGTAAAAATTGTTTAACATTTATACTTTTAACATTGTATACTTAAATATCCTATTTTTCGTAATTTAATGGAATAATATATTTTAAAAAAAAATTTATTTATGAACAACAAAAACTTAAACGTTAACATGCCATTTAAAAAAAATCTCTGGTCGGATTTTTTCAATTTTAAATCTTTTCTTAGAAACCGGTCCATATTAAAGAGCCAACATTAAAGCCAACGTATATATGTAAATTTAAAAAGTTCAAAGAATGTTTTATTTAAAAAAAAAATTAAATTCAACTTCATTTTACAGCTGCGCTTTAAAATTTCATCAAATGTTTTGTTTTATCTATAGCTCGTTATACCATCTGAAAAGTGCCCATACTCCCACCATTATTTTTTCAATTCCTGTGGGAGGACAATTTTTAGCGCATGAAAGGCCCAAATTTCATTAGCATCAGGCTAGACATCATCTGCTGAACAAAGGGAGCTGTAAGAAAAATCCCTGACATAAAATCATTTTATTCAGACTGTCTGGGCCAAATCGAATTTGGCTAAATGTGCCAGAGAGTCTGGAAAATCTCGAGACAAGGAAGGAAGTTCGGCCTGAAAAATCCCTTTCAATTTGAAGCTCTTTTAATTGTCTTGTTAGAAGGCGTTTCTCCTATATTTGTAATGTGCAAATATGCGAATATTGTTTTTCTCTTTCTTCTGGTATAAACATACATATTCCCAACTTTCTCTGTTGACTCCCAACATTTTGTGTTGACTTTTATCAGCGGCCTTGAGCGAGTTCAAGACACTTCCTTCTCAGTTGCCAGCCGTCTTTTGTTGAACTTCATCAAAGTTGGGCAAACAAATGCATTTCTCTTGTGCTTATGCAATTATCCCTGGCAAAACGGGAAAATTTCTTCCTTTTCGGAGCGAAGCTTACGTATTTTTCAGCCTTGTTTTTCTTGCCAAATTGTTTACACAATCGAACAAATTCCCTTTGCCTGGGGTTTGCCAAAGCATTTTTAATTAGTCCGAGTTGGTTTTTATGTTCTGTTTGAATGGAATCAATGGCTTATAATTGATTTTAAGGGGGCATAAAGGAAAGCAAACAGAAAGTCAAAAAATATTTTGATTTAATTAATTTATGTATCAATGGCAGTCCTGCACGATTAATTCGTTAACATGTAAAACCATAACTTTGTGTTATGAAAAATTAACCCTTACTTATTAGATTTTCTTATATTTGGTTGATATAAAAATCATTTCAAAATAACAAAGATAAACCTCTCACATTAATATATAATTTTTTCAATGCTTTAGCTTTTTCAATTAGCATTAATGTTTCCCATGTTTTTGTAATTTTTTACTTGACCAACTGGAAATTATTTATTTATGGAGTGTAAATAAGATTTCTTTGAATTATGTTGTGCATTTGGGAATTCAATTATCAGCTTTTTGTTTGGCCTTGCTTGAATAAACTTTTTTTTCCACATGTTCATTCAAAGTTAATTTGATGAAAGTGTAAAAAAAAACCGCAATTGTCAATTACCAAAATAACAATTATTACCAAATGAGCTAAATTAGTTAAGCGTGAAATTGCAAAAAATGCAATTTAAATAGTTTTTTTAGCTCTTGCTCCAAATATTTATCTTGTATTTTAATAGCCTTATATTTGCCGCAATTTATTTGATGCGAGACAAACATCAGGAATTAGCGCCCGCTGGCAAAACATTCGTTTCATCAGGACTCTTGGGTGGAAAAGTGGGGCGGTGGGTGGCGGAAAAGTGGGTCGGTGAGACATAGCACCGCATGCTGTTTCCTCCAGGCTCAGAGGAGCATCCTTTGTTTGTAATTAATTTCAATATAGCAAGGCATTACAAGAGAAACTCAGTAAATTTCAAAGTATGCTGCGAAGCCAATAAACTCCGGCGAAGGAGGTTCAGTGGGGCGGTGGGTGGTGGGCGGTGTTCGGTGGGTGGTTCAAATTCAAACACTCGCAAACACATGGTGTGTAAAATACATTGTGAATATTGCACCCGAGACGCGTGAGATGAAAGAAAATGCTAAAATTTAAACCTGAAACACGTGGAGATGGAGGGAAAAATTCAGTGGGGCGGTACTAGCGGCGTATTACTTTGCCCATAAAAGTAGTTAAATTATGTTGACTGAAAAACAGCGCCCTCCCATGACTGTATATGTGTGTGTGTGTAGGGGGCGGAGGGCGTGGCATTTCTGGGGGCGGAAGGTTGTTAGTATACCAAGGCTGTTGGTACCACCCCACACACACACACACACACACACGAATACCGATGCGTATTTTTGCGCCAAAGCAGATAAAAGTAACTCGCCATTTTAGTTAAAATATTTGCACGTTCGCAGGGATTGCACGTCCATGGGCGAAAAAGGGGGGCCACTGTTTGCTTTGCTGTTCATTTTATTGGAATTCTCGTTCGCATATTGGCCTGGGAATTGTTTCGGTTTCTACCATTTTTATTCCGATGAACAGGCTTTAGTCGTGCCCACAAAATCCTCGTAACATGAAAATCATCACAACCTTTTATTTAACTTGTGTTCTAAGCAATACAAGTTTACTCTTTGCATGTGCATTCATTTTCCTGATACCGGACTCAGAAACTTAAAACAAAAATTCGTAATTCGTAACAAAAATAATTTGTTTAATTTGACCTCAGTAGGGGGGTATATTGAGGTCAAAATAAACAAATTATTACCATTAAAAACACAATTATCTAAAATTTAGGAAACGACTTAAAATTAAGCCTAACCTTAACATTTTTGGACAAATTACCTTGTCATGTAATCAATGACATATCTCTTTCTATATTTAGTTCTGGGATCGCACTTAATATCTTTTGTAGCGCAGCTTCGAGGACAATGTCCTCTTTAATCCATAGTTGTCTTTAATTTGAAGGCGGTATTATTATTTCTATAATAATTATGAATTATTGGCAGCCAATTGATGCTTAGCGTAATTGGTTAATCAAATTGTAGCTCATTTCAAACCCGTCAAACAAAATACATTGCGTGGTTCCTTGGTTTACAACCGCCGACTCTTTAAGCTCCTCCAATTTTCATAAATTTTGATCTTCATTAGATAAGCTTTCTGTCGACTCAAGTTTGATTGAAATATTGCAGCCAATTTGAAATGCAGGTTAAGTTGGTTTCCTGTCTTCTGCTGTTATCCTGCTTCCCGTTTGGCGACAATTAACAAACAGTGAACTAATGCTCTTAATGAGCTTGCATGCGATTAATTTTCCACTTGAGCTGTTGGATTTGACGCAGCCTCTCGGCCCGATTCCTTGCCCCATCTCGAGTGCACTCCATAAATCATATTCCATTGTCGCTGGCAGTTTCGCTGCAGAACGGAGAACGGAGAACCGAATTCGGGTCTTATCTGGTCGGAGAATTAGGAGGTGGCAATCGCCTCCGCCTCCGCCTCCGTTCCCGTCTCCATTTCCATCTGCATCTCCGATTCCCGCACTTAATGCCGCTTTCCTGCTCGCCGGCTTGGCTCTGCATATCAGAGACTCACGTCAGATGTCACTAATCTAAATTTATGCAAATTGCCAACTGTCTGACTTGGCTCACATGCGATTTCCACTACCGCCACCGGCAGATTCCAAATGCAGATCCGGAGCGAAGAGCAGCGAGCTGAAAGCTGAAAGCAGCGCGCTGCGAACTGCAAACTGCAAACTGAAAACTGCAAAATGAAAGAGACTTTGCAACAGTTGTAAAAATGCAGCTAAATTCAAATTTGACATGCAGCGAAGTCCGACTGGGAGTCTAAGTTGGAGGCGGAGGTGGATGCGGTGCATTTTCGCGGAGTCTTTTCCTCTGCATTCATTTGGGATGCAGAGCAGCTACCAGTTACCAGTTACCAGTTGAATCAGCTGCAGCTCGCCTGGCAAGCTCTTATTAAATTAAAACGAAGGCGTTTAAGTGCCGCCCCAAGCTACCCTGCCAAGATTCAGAGACTCAATCTGATATGCAAAACATTTTTGAAATAACTCAGCCGTAAACAGTTTCAGCCGGAGTTCGGCGGCTCAGCGGAGGAGCGGGGCTCCATGTCTCAGCCGAGCTCAACTCAGAACTTCTCTCAAGCTTAGCCAAATTAATTGAAAAAGTTACACGCATCGCTGGCTCCTCGCCCAGAGTCTCCTGGTCCTTCTCCTCCAGCCCAGGCACATCCACAGGCAGCACGCCAAAGGAGTCGGAAACATTCCAGCCGGCCGAAGGATTCGCACTTGATTAGTCGCCCGGTTCAGAGGAGCGATTGCAACAGCGATTTCTGCATTGTGGTGGCCTGGATTTCGTTTTCATTTAAAATGTGTTCTTTGAAAACGAAGAGCCAGACTTTCCAATCCATTTATCATTTTCTACAAATGGTTTTCAATTATTTTGTAATTAAAATGGAATTATACTATCAATATCCTTCCATTGAAATTTTGAAAGTTAAATTAAACTAAGTCCGGCGATTAAAATTGACTGATTCTTTAACTATGCTACGTTTAGTTTAATTTAATTATGACAAGGTTTTGTCCAAATATATTACATGGTAAATCATTTGTAAGGTTTTGGACTGTTACTGCTATATAGATAGTTACGACCTAGTTAAAACCCATTTAGGATTTTCTGGCCTAGCTCTTGTTAGTTATTTTAACGACATAAAGACTTAATTTAAAATTTCGCTTCATCTTAAAGGAGAGCTTAAAAGTCACGTTAATGAAATAAAGAGCAAAACAAACTTTTTGGAAAAGATTGTCCTATAATGTGTGTATATTAATGCCATATAATATATTTTCTTATAAGAATAATAATCTATAGATTATTTTATTTGCTGTTTTCAACAAAAGGTTTTCACTTTGATTTTTTGTCCAATACGTACAAGAGTTTGTAGGATATATATATTATATATAAAATATGTATATGTATATGTCTAAAAACAATGAAACATGGTCGATTTTCCTATAAACAATAAAAATAAGCGTAATTCTGAAATTGCTTAAAATTAATATGTCTCTAAATATATCCGTATATGTTCATAAACCTAAATTTGTTTCATTTATTTATGTAATTGTTTCTATGGTATATATGGTCTTCTGATCAGGCTCTTTCCCACGTAAATACTACCTGTAATATACAAAATTCCTTTGGGAAAGTTTCATCCATATAGCTTTAAAACTGGAGATAACTTATTTACTGTGTTTTACTAAAGATATAATATCCTCAGCAAGGGTACAAAAACGTATGTATAAGGGTTATCCTCAATTAAGCCTGCAAGTAAATGCGAGATTTCGTTTTTGGGAACCGCTCAGGTCAGTCGTTGCCAGTTGGCAACGATTTGAGAGCTCGAAGCTCACGGCTTATAGCTGGCTTTGTGCGCATTGCCTTTCGGTTTCATTATCGCGAGAACGGCACGCGATGCCTGCAGAAACAGGGCCAGAACCAAAAGCGAAATCCAGAGCCAAAGTCGCAGCAGCTCCGCGCGTTGGCCGCCATTTACAAGTCGGCGCGTTTGTAATCGCTTGCAGCTCCATTTGCCCCTGCCCCTTGCCCCTTTCCCTTGCCCCTATGCTTTTGCCCCTTTTCCCGCAGCCAACTGCCACTTACGTGCCCATATGCAAAGCGACAAAGTGTGAAATTTCACTGAGCGTTGCCCCCACACACAAATCGGAGGAGCAGATGGAATCACACGTGTGTCTGGGGGGAAGATTCAGTTGGCCAGCTGGCCATGTTTGCATAAGCCCCCAAATACCTGATTCGGACCAAGTTCACTTCTCTGGCTAATTAATGCAGTACTGGGGATTTTGCAGCTTAAAGGTTCCGATGGAAAAAGAAGGTATTACATAAATTGGTGCGGCACCAAAATGGGTTTTGTTAAAAAATATATAAATAATGCAATAGTTGTACGTCCAAAAACAAGAAAAAAATTAAACGCTTTATAGTTATTTATTATTAATTTCTCTGATCAAAATGTTTTTTTCTTATTAAAATGTTTTGACCATGTTTTTAAGCCTTAAACGTGGAATTCAATGGCTCAGTTTTTGCTGAGTATCAACTAAATTTCAATCATTTTTATTATCGCAATATTTTGAATTTATAAGAAAATAAATCATTTTCCTCCGAGTGGTAACAATGTAACTAGATCTTTGGGGCATTTCAAGAGCAGCCATAGAGCAGCGATAAATTCATTTTTAGCGTATCGCTGGCTGCACAGAGGGCTTCCTATTTTAGCCAGCATTTGTCAGCGCCCGATGCCCTTATTTTATTTGCACTTGTCTTCGGCTATCCCTCCCCGTTGCCTATCCCAAGATGTAACAATTTCAACCTATAATTTATTCAGCTAAATCCTTTTGCCGCCACGAGCCAAGCAAAACGAGCGGAGCAGTGAAAATAAATTAAATGGAAATCATTTGTCTTGCTCAACAAAATATCACGCAAATGGGCGAAAGAGGAGAACGGTCGAATCGCAGAAATATGTGGGGTCTTCCATGGCACCCAACAAGTGGCAGCTCCCAAGGAAATTTGCATAAAGAAATAATATTCATTGTGCGAGAGTGGAGGAGCTCGAAAAGGGACTGTGCAAAAAGGATTTGAACATGTCAAAATTGTCCTTGACGGACGCTAAAGTGGATAAGATGATTTCGTTTAATTCCCAGAGCGTTCGCCCAAGAATTGCGCAAGTTAAAGTTCCCTACTTTCGTCCAGATCCATTACTTTGTTTAAAGACCCCCGCAAGTATGCAACAATTTCGGTGGGTTTCTTTGCTTGGACGGTCAGCTTGGCAAAGCCTTTGGGGTTTATCACAACTTAACTATGTATCCGCTCCATGGCAATTTTCGTGTGCCACGCCCACCGCCACATAAACAAGAAGGAGCGGCATCCGGCGGTCGAAACTATCTGAAAATCTCAGTCGGGCCAGAAAGGGGCGATTAACAAGATTAAAAGCGCCATTAAATGCTTTGATTCGGTACAGGCTAAGACCACGCAACCGCAGATACGCAAATGTGGACGAGGATAGAGGATGTGTGTGTGCGGATGTGCAGATACAGAGATTCGTTGGCCAGGAGGTGGAGTCCAAAAGGCGCACCCAATAATTTATCCCCGATCCCGATCCCGCCCCCTGAAGTCGTCTCTGTTTCTTGCTTAAAGGAACACATGTTTGCGGCTGCAGCCACAGCTGCCTGTCGAATGTATCCCTCGGATACGGATACACGAACTTCGCCTGGAATGCCATCTGTTCCTTGGTCAGGACGTAAATTACGCAAAATTTGCTGTTAAGTAGTTTAGCGCCAGCGGCAGATACATTTGTATCCCCCAATCCCTCAGTGCGAGTGCGTGTCCGCCGGATTGATTTAGGTTGCGGGTTAAGCTCAACACTTGATCCCGAATCGAATCAGAACTAAATTATATATTTGGGGCAAAACCTGTTTGTGTTCTGGCGGGTCTTAACAAAAAGTTGGACACCGCAAAAAAGTTGGAGGTTGGTTAGTGCCGCAAATCCGAGAGATGTTCTTCTTGATGTCGTGTTTTTAACTTTTTAATCCGAAAATAAATTGGAACAATACAAAAAGCGAGGCACATACATTTCCCACATTCTAATTGTTAATACACAAATGTGGGCAAACATAAAAACTTTTGCTCTTTGAAATTTTAATATGCTTATGTTTAGTAATTTGCAAATGAGATGAGCAACAAAGTTCAGAGGTGAGCAATATTTAGAATTGAAATTAAATCCAATTTTAAGCGCAGACAAAATTAGCTTTTGTTTTTAGGCTTAAACAAGCAGTGCGTTTCGAGTCTGTAAGGTTTTTAAAGAAACCAAAGCCACATAATTTTCTGGCTTATCCTATTTCATCAGAAAGAAATTGAAAACGTATTTTAAGAAGAGAACATATTAAAAATCTCATTTCATCATTCTGACAACTCAAATTTACAATTTCGTCACTCACTGTGCCTAGCAACATTTTAAAGTGAAATTTATTGCTTTTTTCCAACCGTTTTGTTGGAATTTAGTAATAAATGAAATTAAACAATAGAGTGCTGGAAACAAACGCTAAATTGCATTACAGTCGCCGACAAAAGGGCAGTGGCATAAATGAGGAAAAATAATTTAATGGCCAAGTGCAGCGGCATTAAGCCGAAAAGAGTGACCAGCAACAACGCAGCGGCAACTAATTTAAATTGAAATTAAAATTGATTGTTTTTTAAACGCGGCACGTAGGCAATCCCAATGGGGCGGAGGTCGGTGGGGGGGCGGTTTCAGTGCGTGTCAGAGCGAAACAGAGAGGTCTACAGCTGTCACGTCATTTGCCACAATGCCGGGAAAACAAACAATGGGCTATGCGAAAAGAGCGGAACGCTCAGAATGTTCAACAAGCAAACAAATTCGTTAACAAATGCTCGAAATTGCAACGGCCGCAACAAAAACGGCAGCATTGTTGAAAACAAAAGAAAAACAAAATTGAAATTGGCCAGCTATGGAAAGACCATTGATCGGACCAAATGTATTTACAGCAAATGAACAAAAGCGACTATCGGAATGCTCTACTGTGTCGATGATCAAATATATAATATCGAAATTCACCTTTTAAATTGTTTAAAAAATAGAATACAAAAAACCCAATTTTAAGTATTTAATATCTGCTGAATGATATGGGGCTAGCCATATGGTACGTTATCATAGTTTTGGCAATGAGTCGTAAGTATATACACACGTCGGAGTGGGCCAAATTGGACATCATATAGCTATCCTAGAAATGATCGAAAAATTAATAGAACACTTCGAGACTTCTTAATTTTTTCCGATTGATAATATTGTGTACACTTCGTGGATCTCGCTTACCCTTATCAAATACTCAACCAATTTTACGGATGTTTATAATAAATGTGAACAATATTTACAATTTTTTCATGGAAAAATAGTTTTTTACAAAAAAAAAAAACACGCTTAAATTTAATTGCAAGAGTGGCACGGGCAGGCTTAAGATTTTGACCAACCTTAAATGTATATTTGAATATTTTAAGAAGTGCATAAGATATGGGAGATAACAAAAGTTTGTTTATTTTGTCATACAGTCATGGAAAAAATAATAGAAACGACAATTTTTTTCGTATATTTCAAACTTTTCTTAAGTCAATTTTTTTATTTTTTAATTTTAATAATTTTGATTGATAGTCGATACAATTATGTGTCAAAATATACCAAAACAATAATTTTCAAAAAACGGTATGAACTAAAAAATAATTTTTTAAATTTTTAGGCCTGGAAAAAATAATAGAAACGACTGAGTTAATTCTATGAAAAACTGTTTTGTAGCTTCAAAGCCTATTAGTTTAGATGGTAACTTTAATATATAGTTCACCGGTGTCCCATTGAATCCACCAAATTTGCACAAATTGATTGTTCAATGGAGTACCATTTGGAATTCACTTTCTTCCACAAGTCTTCCCTAGTTTTGGACTTAAACCCACCAATCCTCTTCTTCATTTTCCCCCAAAGGTGCTCTATAGGAACTATATCCTATAGCTGTCATATAACTGATTGATCGGGAATGCCATAACTTTGGTGTTTGTAAAGTTAGGAAGTTGGGATTTTCTATGGGTTTTATATTTGGCCAATTAATCCGACATATCAAATTTCATAAGGATCGGCCGACTATGTTCTATAGCTGCCATATAACTGAACGATTGGAAATGCCATAACTTTAGTAAAGTTAGGAAGTTGGGATTTTTATGAGTGTTAAGAATGCATCATATGAATCATTTTGAAGAATATAATTTACAGAATATTCTGCAAGGGTATTTTTACTTCGGCTCCGCCCGAAGCTAGCTTTTCTTTCTTGTTAGGGTTAATTTTGGTATGAGTGTATATTTATGTGTCTAGCTAGCTGATAATCTAGAACCGCAGAATGATCTTCAGATGCTACTGAAAGTGCTTATCTGTGCGCAAGTATGTTTGTAGCCACCGTCTTCCGGTATTTTCATTGATTTCGGGAATCACATTCAACACCAGAGCAGAAGTGCTATCGTTGCCTTGACTTTGCCCCTTGGGAGCAACCACCTCCAATGTGCGGACCCAAGAATAATAGTATCAGTGTGGTAACCTTATCCAGATCATTTCCCCAAACTCCCTTACGTACTAGAGAGCTGCACGGCTGCACTCAAATTTTAGTACTCTCAGTACTCTTCAGTTGTGTACTCTAATTTGAGCACAATTCAACTAATCGAGTTCGCATCGCACTGTATTCTCATTTGAGCGCAATTGTGAATATTCATATGAAATGGGATTGAATGAATGTGTGTGCAAAACGGAATGAATGAATGAATGAAGCATAGAATTGACTGAATACTCAGAATACAATTTGTGCAATTCGCAGCAGAATTCATTCAACTCATTGGCAGATGAATGTCTCAAAAGCCGTTTTGAATGCGGCCGTGCAGCCTTTTATTACGTACCCATCATAATGACTTAACAAAAACTTATAAATATGTAAATTAATAACAATGGCAAACGGCATCCGAATGAAAAGTAAAGCGGAAACTTGCATAGTAGTTTATATTCCTAAAATACGCACATCAGTTGTAAAATAATCTCAAACACTTTATCAAATCTCCCATTTCATCAAGAAAAATTAATAACAGACAGCATTAGGAGTACAGTATATGTAGATCTATTATCTTTTATTAATTTTAAAATATTTCATACTTAAACAGTGCGACTCATAAGGTCTTGGGCCTTATCATCATTTCGACAAAGGTAAATGATTCATACCTATTTTCATGCCATGACTGCCAATAAATTCCACCCCAACCTCTGCCATCTTTGAAGTACTTTCCATTGAGCGAACTGTAATTTTAAGTGATTATAGTAAGAAGATTTAATAAGAGCATAAATAAACAGGTATACCTTTTCGAATAGATATTCTGCCACCATGCACCAAAGAAAGAGGCACTATTGAAACCAACGATATTGTCATTATCCCGATCAAATGTGGAGAACTTTTGGTTCATACTGTATTTAAGGGAGTCTCCGGCTTCACCAGAATAATTCCCTAGATTCTTCAACTCGTACAATTCCTCCTCACTCCCAATCTTAAAGTCATCATAATGAGCGTAGCCGGTGGATCCATTAACATTCCCAAGTTTAATGTAGAGTTCGTGGGGTCGTGCCTCAGTCATCCGATGCAATTTTTCCAGCCCAATGAAGAATTCTGCACTGACATTCCCAAATCCATTTTTGTATTCCTCCCAGGTTCGATTGAAGTTCTCGGATCCGTCAATGCGCCTCTGAATCACAGTATAACCAGGTGGAGACGTCGCACATGGCACTTTAAATGCTTCAAGACCCCGAAGCTTTATTTGGTAAATCCCATTGGGACTGCCACTGGGACAAGAGTCAGGTAAAATGTCATAATATTTATGCAAGTCGGAAAGCTGACTATATAGTTCTGATTTTGTTTTCTCAATCAATTTAATTTGATTCCTAAGGTCAGAGATTTGTTCATCTCTATTTTTAAGGTGTTCATGCTGGCTTTCGATTTGCTCCTCTTTCACTTTTAAAATATCTTCTTTTATTTTGATTTGACCCTCGGACATTTTTAACATGTCATTTATTTCTGATTTTGTTTCATTAATCGCATTAATTTGAGTCGTAAGGGTCGAGATTAGTTCATCTCTATTTTTAAGGTGTTCATGCTGGCTTTGGATTTGCTCCTCTTTCACATTTAAAATATCTTCTTTGCTTTTGATTTGACCTTTGGATATTTCTAACTGACTCTCCAATTTTTGTATGGTGTCATTCAAAGTATTAACTTGGCTTTTGAGATCATCGTTGGCATCGGCTGTTATTTGTATCTGTAAAAAATGAATTAGAACAGGCGATAATATAATAATCATTGTTTTCGTTTTCAATATTTCAATTAGTTGCAATAAATCTTAATTGAGCTTACAAAAGAAAGTATTGATAACATTGTCAGCGTCGATTTAAAACAAACTAAAAAAAATTGCAATGAACTTTCGTTGCAGTATTATACTAATTTACTAAAAAAAAAAAACTGTTATAATTGTGTACATTAAATTTATCTATAAACTGAGATAATCAATTTCTAGGATTTCTATATGTCTGTCAGTCTGAATGTCTGTCTGTAAGTCTGCTATCAGTAACTCACCGTCCTAGCTTCCTCCATTCTGTCAAATCTCGCATCCAGTTTGGCCTGCAGAGCATGAATTGAATTCGCGAAGTCTTCTTTTGTGATGAGTTCCTGCTTGAGTCTCGAATCGAATCCGGCCTTCAGCCCTGCCTCGATTGCATCCAACCTTTTTCGGATATTGCTAGAATGGTCGAAAAGCGGGCTGAGTGTGGTCAGGCAAAAGGAACCACACTGTTTCGGTTCATCTTGGAGAACACACGACGACTGATCCTTTGAATTGAACCCAATTACTCCTCGTACACTTAATAAGCCAAGCAAATAGGATAATAGCCTCAGCATTTTGAGATGTTCCATCTACTCAAATCGAATTTAAAAAGTTTACTGAAACGTAGCTATAAGTTGAAGAAACAACGAGCCTAAAATATTAGAAAATATAACATATTCTTATCTATAGTAAGTGGCTGTCCAAGTCTCTCATCCGTCGACCAACAATTGAAAAAACCCAAATCACCAAATATGTATATGTATGGACTAGAATATAAATAGAAATGAGGTAATGTTATCGCTTATTTGCGCTTTAGTTGTTTTTTCAAATTATTTGGAAGCCAAAAAAAAGGGTGATAATCGCATAGTTTGTATTTTGAAGATTTTTATACCCTTGCAGAGGGTATTATAATTTCCGTCAAAAGTTTGCAACGTAATGAAGGAGACATTTCCGACCCTATAAAGTACATACATATATGTATGTATGTCCGTCTGCCCTCAGTTTTAAAGCGATCTGCTTGAAACTTTCCCAAAAGATGTATTTCTATTACAGGTAGTATATAAGTCGGGCGACTATATCATTTAGCTCCCAAAGGAACAATCGGAAAAAATTTAAAAAATATACTTTGTTGTTTTTATTTTAATTTTTGGGATTTGATAATATTTAAATATTATGGAATTACAGTTTTAATTAAATTAAAATCGGACATCCATAGCTCCCATAGGAAAATCAAAAAAATTAAAAATAACAAGAGAGAACGCTATAGTCTTGTGCCCCGACTATCAGATACCCGTTACTCAGGTAAAGGGAGTGCGAGGGAGATGGAGATAGAAACTTTGATCACGCATAACTTTTTAACGAATGGTCCGATTTAAAAAATTTCTTCTACATTTCGATAGGTATTGATAAACACAATAAAACTGCATTTTCCGAAATATTTAAATTTTTAAAATCGTATATAAGCTATTGTGGGCGTTAAAGAGGGCGTGGCACCTTTTTGAAACAAACTTGCGCTGCGTAGGAACTCCTAGAATCTGCATGCAAAATGCCAATCTTCTAGCTTTTATAGTTTCCGAGATCTCAGCGTTCATACGGACGGACAGACGGACAGACGGACATGGCTATATCGACTCGGCTAGTGACCCTGATCAAGAAAAAAAAAAAAATTTAATTTGCTTTTTTTCTGTTATTAAAATATTTTTTTAAGATATAGTAATTATTTACTATATCAGAATTACTCTTTTAGTTTGTCAAGATCGGATAACAATTTTATATAGCTGCAATAAAAACGATGGCAAATGCAGCGCATAATCGACATAGCTTCATTGTTTTTAGTAATATAGGCATAGAAATCGAAATTTAGTCGTTTTGTAATAACTGCAAGGGTATACTTTCTCGTTTTTTTTGTTTCTGGCCTAATATGGTCGAGTTTCCTGACTATAAGATACCTATAAGTCTTAAGCTTAATGATTTTCGGTTCTTTCTTATCAACTTTCTCATCTTCCAACAGTTAATCCAATCGCTCTGTATCTGGAGTGCTACAGAAAACTCTTTCAACTGAAAAGCCATTCAAATTCGGTTGGATTTTGGTTTGAAAAAAATCACTAAGACATATATTTTAGGGTTGTCGAAAATTTTAAAAATATCGTATCGATGATATTTTTTTTATCAAAAAAAAAAATGATAATATTTAAAATATCGCATAAAAATGTCGATATATTTGATATATTTGATATTTTTTGTGTTAAATGAAAAAATTGACCGCCCACAATAAAAAGACAATAAGTTTCTTTTTAAAAACAATAGTATTTTATTATACATATTTTATGACCAGTATGCAGGGTTTAGGGATTTTAATAACACCCTTTGCGTTATGTGTGCGTCAGTCATCCGTATAGTTTGATTTTACACTCAATTTTTTATTTCGACCCTGAATTCTTTCAGTCGATGATATCAAAAAATATCGTAATTCCGATATTTGGGCAAATAAAAAATCACGATATAAATATATAATTTTTAGGAAAAAATATCGATATATTGATATTTTGATATATTATCAACAACCCTAATGTATTTATTAAAGAATCATAAAAAATAGCTCAACCAATAACACTCTACCGATAACAAAACGGAAAGAATCGAACGAAATTCATATATCTCTATTTATCTATCTATCTAGGTCAAAAATTGTATGTTTTAAAAAAAAATCAAAACACAAATAAAAGTTTTTTTTCTAAGTGCAGGCGTCTTCTTTGTCTGGAGCCAACCTTGACTCTGAATCCGTGTATATAAGCCCAGCTTGTGCTTCAATAAATGCCAGTACTCAAGCAACTATTGTGTATTCAATTACTCTACGTTGAACGAGAGAGCATTGCTGTGTCTTTGACCCTCAAACTGCATTATTGTTAAATCTGACAGAGAAATGAAGCGTAAGATTTTTAAAATAAAACATTATTTTTATACTTATGTTTTCTATATTTACTTAGTAGTTCTTGCTTGTGTGAGCTTTTTGGTGATTTTTACATCAGTATACGCATTACCTCCGATTCTGACGATTTTATTTCCAAACATAATTCCATTTGGATGGAAGCCTACATTCTTGGGACATGATATAGCTGTGGCCTTAACTCCATGTGATCCTAAAAATCATCCATCGCCTTTTAACTATCAATCTCATTCCGAATGCTTAAAAAGGTGTCCCGGTCATTGCCTAAGCTGCAACGGAACATGTATTTTTGAAACCCGATGTATATGTGCAGCTTCGATATATTGCGTATACAATCCGAGAAATGCCGAACCAAATAAACCATTCCCCAAATCATGTCAACCGATTGAGAATTTTACCAAGCCCGATTGGAAATTCATAGAGACGAAACAAAACTAGCAAGCATTCTTGATGAAACCAGTGACAAAATTTTCGTTCAGCAAATATATATTTTAAAGAATTTAATAACCACTGTAATCTGTTTATATATACCATGCATATGCCAAAAAAAAAATCAATTTTCTAAGCATTACATTTATTTGTGGTATTTGTTATGTGAAGTTTAAATATTTGCATGCAATACTTTTTGTTGAGGGTATCGGGATAATGGTTACAAATTCGGTTGAAATTTGGTTGGCACACATCATATTAGAACTCAAATATATGTTTCATTTAAAGAATTGTGTTTTTATACCCTTGCAGAGGGTATTATAATTTTGGTCAAAAGTGTGCAACGCATTGAAGGAGACATCTCCGACACTATAAAGTATATATATTCTTGATCAGGATCACCTCCTGAGTTGATATAAGCATGTCCGTCTGTCCGTCTGTCCGTCTGTCTGTCCGTCTGTCTGTCCGTCTGTCTGTTTCTACGCGAACTAGTCTCTCAGTTTTAAAGATATCGAATTGAAACTTTGCACACATCCTTCTTTCCATTGCACGCAGTATATAAGTCGGAACGGCCGGGATCGGCCGACTATATCCTATAGCTGCCATATAACTGAACGATCGGAAATGCCATAAGTTTGGTGTTTGTAAAGTTAGGAAGTTGAGATTTTCTATGGGTTTTATATTTGGCCAATCAATCCGACTTACCAAATTTCATAAGGATCGGCCGACTATATCCTATAGCTGCCATATAACTGAACGATCGGAAATACCATAACTTTGGTGGTTGTAAGGTTAGGAAGTTTGGATTTTCTATGGATTTAATTTTTGACCAATCAATCCGACATACCAAATTTCATAAGGATCGGCCGAATATATTCTATAGCTGCCATATAACTGAACGAGTGGAAATGCCATAACTTTGGTGTTTTTAAAGTTAGGAAGTTGGGATTTTTATGAGTGTTAAGAATGTATCATATGAATAAGTTTGGAGAATATAATTTACAGAATATTGTGCAAGGGTATTTCAACTTCGGCTCCGCACGAAGTTAGCTTTCCTTTCTTGTTTTAATATTAAATGGATTAACTTTTCATATTTATTATGACAAATTATAACGTTATCACTAATTGTATTTTTAATTATTTACCTTTATTGTTAAATCAATCCAATTCTTCTTTTGGATTTGGTAATAAAGAGTTTTGCATAATCCAACTTTATTTCACATGTTCACCTAATATCTAAACTTTCAATATTTTAACCAATAAATATCATCTTATTTATAGCCAAGGTTGTCAGCTTAAAATTTAACAGACTTTTCAACTATTTATAAAAGGAAAACATTCCCAAAGTGATACTAGAAAAAACTTTAGGCCTTCGATGCCAGCTCGATGTTTGCATTTTCTTAGTCATCGACAGCATAGGAAAATACAGTCGGCTGAACTAAGCCCATTTTCGCATTTTCACAGCGCGTGCCGTCGCACACTCTTTGCTATCTCTTTCTTTTCTGCATATCCCCTTCTCTGTCAAACCCCCAACACCCACACTTTGGCATCCACTCAATTATATTGCGTGCCTGTTGACGCTTTTGTTTGTTGTTGCAGCCATTGAAAAGTGGGGTTTTTTTGGTGGGTTGGAAGGGGGAACAGGCCTCTCTCATTGTATTTTTAGGAAATTGTTGCTAATTTTTTGCGCATAGCCAAATTGAATTTTGCAGCTGCCCAACGTTGTACGGCTTTCGCGATAGCCGCACGTGCAGTTGACCAAGTGGTGCCGCACACACACCACACACACATACACAGCAACACCCACAAAAGCACTTTCAGCACCGCCGCCACCCAAAGGAAAAGCCCCCGCCCACTGGAAAACCTCCACCCCCTCCCATGCATAATTGCCACCATCATCATCGCGGGCACTAATATGGCTTGGCTCTACTGGCCGACTGGCTGCTCCTTTTATTCCACCATGGCCACATGGATGCTGCCCAATTAAACGACTTGATGTTGGCTTTTTATTTCTGTGTTTAGCGGCTAATTTGGGTAAATGTTGTCAGTGCAGTAAGCACTCATTTTATTTTATTCGTGGCTAATTGCCGGCCCAGTCCAACGAAACGTGCCTGCAGTGGAACACAACAAAGCCATCAGAAACTTATCGATACGATGGCGCAGTCGGTCCTCTATAAGTCCAACGCAGCTGGAAAATAATTTCCAAATTTTCAATTGACCGAGTAAATCTCTAATATATTTAGATTAATACTTAATAGACAATCTATTTTATTATTCCTAACAGTAACATATATTATCGTATAATTTTAAGGTAACATTTGAAATTATTTAACAAATTTTAACTAATTCAAAATTATTTATTCCATTTAACCCATTTACCATTTATGATCGATACACGTATAAATCTCTAATAGATGCCAGAAATTATATTAGTTGGAAACTATATTTGTGCAAGTCTGACTGTATCACTCCATCGATCCATCAACTTCTATAACTACGAAAAAGCTTTTTAAAGTCACAACTTTTCTGGGGGGTTGGTGCCAAGTGGAAAAGTTTGTCCGCTGTTTGCTTTTTTAGCTATATATATTTTTTCCTAACTGCAACTTCCGTGCCATCAATAGTTTTTTAATAATTAAAATTGCGCCAAAGCAATTAATTTTAAATTTTAAAAAGGTTACCCACACACACACATACACATACACATTCAGAAAGTGGCTCCCTCTCTGGCCGGTAGGGGGCGCTGCTGGAGCTGAAGCCAACTGCGGTTAGAAAATATGAGACATGGAGGAGAATGTCTGGCAAATGTCACTTGAAAAATTTAAAAGCTCCGCAGACCCTGCAGCACTGAGGGTGAGGGGACGGGGGAAGGGTTTCGGGGGGTGCTAGGTAGGTATGATTGTGGGCGGTCGCGCAATGGGGCGTATGCTCGATGTTGGCAAAGGCGAAACTTAATTAATTTGAGTAACTTGGCAGCCGTCCGATCTGGATGCCCCATCCCAGCCAACCACTTTCCAACCCCCCCGTGGGCGTCTTTGTGGAACTTTGGGTGTGGCATGAATTCTTAATAACTGCTGGGACGGGGGCGGCCACCCAGCGTCAAGGGGCGTGGCTGTCGCAGTAATACAAAAAAATGCAGGCGAGCACACGAAAAATACCGCCCCTCATTTTAATAAAAGGGTTGGAGAAAGAAAGAAATTATGGAAACTGACTATGTCAACATAATTAACTTTGAAGTGAGAAAAGGGGAGCGAAGGGTTGCGGAATATAGGATGGCGAGAAAAGCTGGGCAACAAAAATTCACCCAGCACATATGGATTCGTTTCGTTTTAGTTGCCAAAAAACGCGGCTGCAAAAAAGTGAGCCAAAAAAAAAGATGATGGCCACGGCACCCACTCCTCACCAAATCTGGCAAATGGCGTCGAGTGTTTCCCATAATTAATTTTAATGTGTTTTTTAGCGCCTTTCCACTCAAGCTGAGCTCAACTGAGTTACAGAGGCCATTTGGCGCGTTCATCTAATTGCCCAACTTTGGCAAAAAACAGAATTCAAAATCAGCGCAGAATTACTTACAGCTCTAATGCTGATTTCTTTTGGCCAGTTTTGGGTCTACTTCAACTGGCACAGGTGAGTGCAACCATTAGATATTCATATATCTAAGTAAGAAGTGTTTTTTTTCTATTTCGTCAGAAAAACTTTACATTCAACTGATACCTAGAACTAACTTTATGGTAAGTGTCCGAATACATCAGTTTCTGAAGTTAAAAACTGTTTGTTAAATCATTCATGCACTCTTAAGGCATTCTATAAATTATATTTTCAAATCCCAACATTTTGGCTTCCCATTTTAATTTACCTGTTTGCCAAACTTTTTGATTGCCCAATTTGCTGCAAGAACAAGCTGACACTGAAAAAAAAGAGTCTTGCAATTTAAACCTTTGAGCGGAGGTGAATATAGCTCTTAATTGAACATTGTGACCGCCGGGGGGGCACATGTGTCTGGCTTCTTGGCCAATTCTTCTACTAGTCTGGACCTCTCTATCTGCAGCTAATGTGCAACAAAATAAATGGAGATACTGACAGCTCACTTGCTCAGGAGAAAATCAGGAGTTGGGGGTGAAACATTTTTCAGGAGTTTCTGCAAGCACTGAAGACGATGACTTTTAAATTGTTTTATTGAGGTGCCCGTGTTGGTCAGAAAGTTAAGCAAGTGCAAAATAAATGAACTCGGAAGTCAATTTCACAGCACTTAAAGCTTCCATACTGGACCAACTGGTTTGGGTGGGAATTTGGATTGCTTTAAACTTTAATTTCAGTTTTGGTACATTTTTTTTAATTTGGATAAAACACAGGAATTTTAAATCATCTATTTTGTTTTATATGAATGATTTGTTGAATGAACTGGTTGATTATATTTAATAAAATAAAATGAATAAATATATAAAATACAATAGCTTACAATAGTTTCAGAAAATTCTACTTTAAATAACTCACTTTATTTATGAATGATTTGTTGAATGAATTGGTTGATTATATATAATAAAATAAAATGAATAAATATACAAAAAACAATAGGTTCAGAACATTATCCTTAAAATAACTCCCTTTTTTTTGCAATGATTTTTTGATTATATATGATAAAATAAAATGAATAAATATATATAAAAACCAATAGGCTCAAAGCATTATCCTTAAAATTACTCCCTTTATTTTAGAATGAATTGGTTGATTATTATTATTATTTTATTATTATACATAAGTATAATCAAATAAAATGAACAAATATGTATAAAAACAATAGGTTACAATAGGATAAAAACATTAACCTTAAAAAACTTTATTTACTTTTGAATGTTTAATAGAATTCACTTAATACGTGTAGATAGCAAATCCAGTTGTTTGCCCTTTAATGCCATTTTTGTTTCCAATCTTCCTGTGGACACCCTCTGGTAAGGACTTTGTGCCCTGTCACCAAATGGCGTTAAACTTCCACCCAATGGCGTAAGTAGCTCACGGGCCAGCCTCAATATGGCTCGCTGACATGTCCAGCATGTTGGCCAGCTCCTCCCAATCCAGAAAATGCTCATAAAATGTCGCCCGGAAAACGGACTCTAAGCCCCTGTCAGCTGGGGGCGGGAAATGGGGGGCTGGGGGGAACAGAGGGGGAAAGTGTCCCGGTTGCAACATCATCGTCCTGACCTCGGGCCATCTGAAGCTCGAAGTGAAGCAATTTAGGTGCTGTGCCCATGTGCGTTGGAAAGTTAATGCTCCGTCGCAGATTAAAACCAAAACATGCGAGCGGAACCACGAGCTCAGGTGGAAACCGGTGAGAGGGTAGATTTTCCGGGCTAGGAAAAGCTGCGTTGCTGTGTCATATTAGCACAACAGATTTCCCAGAATGCCACCTTCGTTTCAGGATGCCAGAGTTCTGGCTGGAAAAGTCGGGATTTCGTGATAGTTTCGTTCAATGGAAAACTTTATCCTTGGCCATCCGTCCATTCCGTTGCTATATATATATATATAGAAAAACACAATTAATTATTTAGACCTGCGGCATTTTCAATTACCCAGGCTGTTTACAAATAGAGCTCGAGCGGAGACCAATATTCAAACAGAAACAAAACAAAATCGATTTCATCGCCAGTCGTTTTTTCAATTAAATTCAGTATTTTATTCAACGCTCATCAGACAGCTCCAGCAGCTTCTTCTATTAGCTTTTCCCCCCAGCACTTTTTGGCCCCCCGAGCCGGAAACGGTTATTGAAATTGTTTCGAACATTTTACGCCTTCATTTTGGGAAATCGGTGGGTGGTTCGCAACGGGTGTGGGCAGGTCATTTGATTCTATTGCGGAGGGCGAAGGAATATTTTTTTTTGTCTATTTTATTGGCATCTCAACTTTGTCACGTGTCAGTATGCGGAGATAGGAGGGCGAGGGGAGTCGGAATAACAGCAGGAGCGGGATGGGAAGCGGCACCGCCGGCAGCTCATTTAAATTTTAATTTGTACGGCAGTCGAGTCTAGGTCTGTGGATCCCACGTCTTCTGCCCCAACTCCCCACTATATCCTCCATATCTGTCCTTCGGCAGGACAAAGTTTTGGGCATTGACAGTTGCGTTGCGCAAAAGTTTCTGCGGAATTCCCATTATATTTCAAAAGCTTTTCCGGTTGACTTTTCGGCCTGGGTCATGAATTCGTTTCAGTTGAGCTTTGATTGAATAACTGAATGATTCTCGTCTGTCGAGTTGAACTAAGTTTATTATAATGTATTTTTTGAAATTTGGAAAACAAAAAAGGATGCAAGTAGATAATTCTGACCTTGGAAGAGTGAATGTGTAGTTTTATTATAAGGAATTTTTCGAATTTGTAAAATAAAGAAAGATGCTAGTAGATAACTCAGAACTTAAAAAAGTGAAGTTGTAGAAGTGTAGTTTTATAAGGTTAATTAAATATCACAGATCTGTTTTAATTTCCAGAAGACTAATAAATGTAACTGTGATAAAAGTAATATTATTCCAAACAAAAAAAGTTGGAATAATAGGTAAAATTCAAATTAATTTTGAAAACAATATTTTTCTTTCAAACGCAATTTAATTGCATTTCCACTCATCGAACAAAGAATGGTCCGCAAATCCAGAAACCAAAACCGAGGGCAGATATTTCGTTAGGATAACGACCAGAACCATTCATATTTATAGCCTGGCACACATTTCCCGCTTTTATTTTCCGTTACGCAAAAAACAGAAAAATAAAACATCTTTAATCGATTTATGAATTGTTGAACATGTCCAGAACCTCAATATATTGATGCATTGACTGCATTGAGTGATGCCCAACACGGCCAAACAATGAACCAATTTCATTTAAATCGCATAAATTCAAATAAATAACTGGGCAGCTGAAATGGAGAGGGGGAGGGGTGAGGGGGAGGGGGAGATGAATGGAGCCGAGTTCCGAGATTGTGGAGACAAAGATTTAATAAAATGACACAAAAACACGCCGAGCAAACATAAAAATCAATAAACAATAAAGTTGATTTATGCGTCAAAGTGTCAATTGGCAGTCCCCCTATTTTCCCCTCATTGCTGCCCCGATTTCCCCACCCCTTTCCCCTTTGTTCCCATTGATGGTAGCGGGCATCCATGGCGTATGCGTAATTGCATTTGACAGTGCAACCGGTCAGAATTGAAGCCTAGCAGTCAGTCGGGATGAAGCGCAGTTAAGTGCTTCATTCGATATTCCAATGATTCAGCCACGCCCCCGGACACGCCCCCGCCCACTCCACCGTTGCACTTGCCATTTTTATTTCAATATATTTTCCGCCATTGAATGAATGATTGAGAAATATGCTTTTGATTTTATTCGCATTGACCGGCAACAGTGGCAGATCGTGTTGCACTTATTGTTGCAGTTGCTGCTTTGACATCCACGGAGAAATGGCGGGGAAATCAAGGGAAAGTCGGAGGAAAAGCGGACTCCACAATTCATCTGTCAACCAAATCAATTTTGTGGCTTCAGCCATTTATCTTTGTTAGCGCTCAATTGACGCAGCCGCTGCCACAAATACAGATACAGATACAGATATTGATTCTCATTCCGCTTCTGGATCTGTAAGCTACTGACATTTGGGGCACAGCGACTAATTGAGGCAGCTGATTGGAATTTAATTGGGTTTTGCAGCTTTTGTTTGGCCGCACAGTTGCACATTTCAGGCCCTGAATATGGTATAAATATTTGATGCGATATTATGGAAATGAGTTGGACAAATATCGGGTTCAATTTGGTGTAAATTGATGAAGGGCTAGAAATATAATCGGCTTGATAAAAATCGATGACGGCTTTTGCCACATGTGCATAGGATATGTTGCAATGTCCTTTCGCACAAAATGAGGCTTTGTACAGATTAAATTGGAGGTTTGTAGTGATCGTGTGTCACTCTCACATTTACATTACAAATGTGACAATTTTTGTTTTGCCGAGGTAAAGCAATTTGTTTTCTTTTGTCTACCGACTACAAAATGGTAAATTCAATAAAATCGTATATTGTATTTTAAAATCTTCATCAAGTCGATTTTTTGGTTGCAAATTAGTTTATCTTACAGCTTTAATTTGATTAGATTCCCAGAAATAATAATAATAAATAACAATAAATCAATCTCAAGTAAACACCTTACAAATGTACATTTTTAGATAAAATAGAATGGTTTCACATAATCCCTGTTTTGAACTATATTTTTGGGTGTCATCTCATCCTGCAATTCCACATGCATCGCCCATTCTCCGGGCGAATCTTTCGCCTGGGCTCAGACCCTCTTAGCCGGACTGAAGAGCTCTCCTTTCGCTTTTCCCTATTGGTTCATTGTCCACGTAATCAGCTCAGGAGCGATTATCTCTGTGCTGGGCTGCATCTCAAACCCACTCCTGGAGGCCGAAACTCTGTTTGTCTGCCAATAGAAGGGGCCGCAATTCGCTTTTCGCATTTCGCATTTTGCAGTCGCAGTGGCCAACCGAAACTGCAATTCATCAACTCAAATCTGAGGAGACAGGGGCCCGCTGATCCACACGTCTAAGTCTCCTGGCGGCAGTTTGCCCACCCACAGTGGCCACAAGTCAACGAGGTGATTTGCATGCAGCCATGGGTTTCGGTTTTGGCCGCGGATTCACAGGAGAGGGAGCCGGATTAGACGCGACACTGATTGGACCCGTGACCAGAGTTGTCAGCGTGACGTGAGCACGAGCCGAGAGGCACGAGCTTAGGCTTATCTGAGTGCCATGTGGTAACCCTACACTGAGGAAAATATAACCAAGTGAAAGTCTTGTTGAAAAATTCACGATTTCAAATGAATTAATTAATTAATGCCGTTTTTTGGTTAAATAATTGACATTATTCTTATAATTTGTTGACCTTTAATAACTCATTGACCTTTGAGTTATTAAAGGTCAACAACTCTTTGACCTTTGAGTTATTAAAGGTTAAAGAATTATAAGAATAATGTTTGTAATTATAAAGTACTTTACTTTAATTATTATGACTTAACTGACATAATATATTTTTTCTGTGAAGAAAAGCTGCGAATTTATAATTAAGAAATTATCATTACTGGGAATTTATAATTAATTAATTTTCATTGCTTTATACTCATTTTTACTTAATGTTATTTATTTAACACTATATTTTTTTGGACCTAGACTTAGTACAATAAAGATAATTTTCTTTTCAGTACTGATGTGTAACTTATGGCAATTATTTATTTGCTTTTATTAATGCAGTGCTTTAAAAACTAATTCTTAAATCGCTAGTCAACAATTATAGATTGTTTTTCATTTGGTTGAGCCCGCATGCTTTTTTGTTTATAACGCAGATACCTAAAGGTATTTTCAGGTAACTTAAACCAGAGTGAGATACAAATGTAAAATATTCCCAGCGAGTTTCATAATAACTGAAATAAAGAGTAAAACTTGTATGCGTAAATTCGGTCAAGAAGACCAGGAACCATTTCACTCCATTCCACTCCACTCCACTCCGCTCCTATCCCAACCAAATAGCAATCCCCATCCATTCTCAACCCGTTTCCATTTCGGGACCCATCCGCATGCGTTACGCAAATTGAATTCGTTGGTTGAAAATTTATGCAACGTCGCGTCGGCCAAGGAAAAACAACAACTACAAATGGGGGGCATATCGGGGACCTTCGCCGAATGCGAGTGTGTGTATTCGGACAATGTACTTGGCTCCAGTCCTATATCGACAGAGTTGCATTCGTCGCAACGTGGCAGCAGCAGCAGCAGCAGCAGCAGCAACAGCAACAGCAGCAGCAACATCGCAGGAGCAACAGCAACAGCAACTGCTGCTGCAACTGCATGTAAAACTGGCAACTTCAGCCGGCGAGCGACTGAGAAATTTATGCTTTGTTTTGCCTTGGCGATACATGGAACATCAATTCTCGTTAACTTTTCATGCACGACTGGGCGATGGAACATGAAATGGATATGCATTCTCGATTCTTTGCAGAGCCACTCGGTCCAGACGAGAAAGAAATGCGCAAAAAACAATCAAACATCAAACGGGGAAAGCAATGCAAACAAAAAGATTATTTTACAACGTTGAAGAGTGGATGCTTAAGTAAATAACAATTGAAAACTGAATTGTTTCACAAGTGTTTTAAAAAAACAACATTTAAATTACCACATTTATGGAAGTGGAAAAGAAAACGATATTAGAAAATGTTAATGATATCGAATATGGATTTTTCATATCCGCTACTATTTAATTTTGTATGATTGTAAATATATACTAAAATATGTATAAATAAAAATGATAACACGTTCTTATACATTTTTATTTGATTTTTGGGACTAATAAAAAAATGTTTCACATCTCTATATGGTGTTGTTACTCAATAAAAAAAGAGAAACACATTTTCAATTTCTTGTTCATGTTTTATTGATCGCTTTATTTAACTCATTTAATTTCTAGATTTTCACAACAGATGTGTTCGATTTATGACTAACCACAACACATTTTTCCGTTTGTGCCAATTTATCAATTGTTCCTCTTAGCTTTGGCCCAGACTTTCCACCCAATTGAGCATTAAACACGGCCGACTTGCTAGGAACATAAACCACAAATTCGTTTTATTAACTCACCCGAGTCGAGAGACGACCAAGGCATATAAAAAACATTTTTATTTCGTTATGCATGAAAATGGGGAACATGGGCCGTGTGGGTGGAAATATGCAAAGCGCCCTGACCTTCGTGACAAAGAGCACAACGACAAGTCACAACAATTGCCTGGGCCATTCAATAAAAATGTAAATTAACTTATCAATTACAACGCCCAAACAACAATAAACTGCACGGCCATTCGAGGGTGCGGCCTACTAGGCACGTGCTCAAAGCCCACCGCCCACCACCCGAAAAAAAAAGGAAATTTTGTCGAGTCGGGTCCAATCTTGTGGCCACTTCTCCAGCCGGAGTTCCTTTTCTCTCGTAACGGTTTTCTTATGCAAATTGCCAACGCTAAGATATTCCAGGCTCATAATTTTTATTTCCGTTATTCGAGTTTCAAGATTGTATTGCATACTTGTTGGCGCATCTCCCTCCATTTTTCCCACTCTTCCGAGAGCTTTTCCAGCGCCTTTTGGGAAATTTGCCTTGCTAATATGGCCGAAAAGGAGCCCAGTGTCTGCCAGGTTGTCTGGCGGATGCTCTCTTCTTTCCTGGCCAGTTCCTGGGGGCAATCTCCATTTATTCAAAAAAAAGACAGAGCGGAGGCAGCGAGTGGGCGGGTCCGAAGATACCGTGGACATAAATGACATAAGTTACGACTGTCAGATCTGATAATATCTTAATTTAGAGAGTGGGCGAGAGCAAAGTTCAATGTGGCTGGGGGCCACTATCAAGTTAAGTGATTGTAATGGCCCACACAAAACAGGGACAACTGTAAACAGGATCGAAGGGCTTCCTTTGAAAGAGGAGACAACTTTCCAATGCAAATGCAAACACTACAGAAACACTCACAAAAAAATTGTAATCGTTTTATTCGTTATTCATTTCGGAATAATAGAAGTTAAAAGATTTAAATTCAATGAAATGTAATACAATCTTTAAAGTAAAAAATGTATTCAATAAATAGAAAAAACATAAGGAAATAATAAAAAGATAAGACGGCGCTACACAATAAAATTTTCGTTTATAATGTTGGGCTAAAATTTTATATATTGAAAACAAGTCAGAATTTAAAAAAAATGCACCTCAAATTGGTAAAAATTAATATAATTATCATTTTTCAACCTCATTAACTATTGACGTAAAAAAGTGTAATTAATGAGATATTAATTAAAGGGAAAAAACTATTAACTATTTATTGTATTAATAAAATAGTTTTCTAGATGTTTAATAATTATTTTGCAGTGTACTTTTGACACCTTTATGCAGCCACCTCAAAGGAATGTCTTTTCAGTATGTGGAAGATTTCCTAGTCACTTCAGAGCCTCCCACAGAATTTTCACACACGAGAGCCGCTCGTCGAATTTCTTCTCACCTTCTAGTCTTCAGTACTCCTGCATTTTCCCGCCCAGGTCTAGAATTGAAGCATCACATAATCAGAGGTGGGCACCGAAATGCAGGCGGGCACGGAAGTGGTCAGCAGGCGGATCCAGAATGATGATGATGAGGGGCTTGGGCTTGGAACTGGGTTTGGCCTGGTCATGCAAGGGGCATTTTCGCATTCACGCCGCTCACAGTTGCTTTTCCAGCAAGTCAGACAAATTATGACCACGATTTGGCTCTTCGAGGAAAAAGGAGCTCCTACTGCCGGCCAGGCGATAAGCATTTGCGTGATTAATGAAATGTGAGGACCGGTCCCTCGCCGCCGAAAGTTATGTCGGGAAAGCGTTCGAAAGGCAGGCGGCTGGGGCCTTTCCATAAATAAACAATTAGGTCTTGCCACCCGCAACTAACTTCGCATTCTCCAACTCCGACTCCAATCCTGACTTACTGGCTCACAATGGGCGGGCTTTCCCGCTTTTCCGACCTCCCGCCTTTCCTGTTTTCCCCCCGTCTAATTGACTCGCACTCGCCCAATTAGAACTCGTAAGCGGGCACGCTTTGCCCATTTGAATTTATATTGAAATTTAATTTAATTAATAGAGCGACTGGAGACTGGAGAGCTGCAGTTGGAATGGGAAGTGGAGTCACCCACCCACCAGGTGTTGTATCCATTTCCCATTTTCACTGGCCTATCGCAGCGGGAAGTGTCAAACAGTCAACTCAATAACTGTTTATTTTAGTTGGCACATTTCCAATTTTGGCCTGGTCTCTGCAGTGAGTCAGTTTGTAATGGTATTTTGTTTCTTTTTTGGCCAACTGGAGCACTATATAGCCGTACGTTGTGGCTTAGCCGATTGGCAACTCTTTGTCCGCTGGGCCATGGATTTGCATTTTCTATCTCAATTGGCGGTTTGCATTTCATTAGCCTGATCAATTTGGTTAAGCTTGCAAATTTATAGGCAATAGAAAAAAGGTGTTAAGTGCTGGGGAATGGTCTTTGATTGGTTTGGTTGATATTTTATTCACAAATATTGATAACCCTTTGTATTGATTCCAATAAATCACTACTTTAGATTTCATTTCCTAGGCAAAGAGTGGATTTCTAATGTATGCAGCTGAATAAATAAAGATATATTACTTCATTATTATGATTTTGTTATTTATGTGTAAATAAATGGTTTTACAGGCCCCTTTGAACTTCATTATCATATTTTTATACCCGTTACTCGTAGAGTAAAAGGGTATATTGTATTCGTGCAAAAGTATGTAACAGCTAGAAGGAAGCGTTTCCGACCCTATAAAGTATATATATTCTTGATCAGGGTCACTATCCGAGTCGATATAGCCATGTCCGTCTGTCCGTCTGCCTGTCCGTCTGTCTGTCTGTCCGTATGAACGCTGAGATCTCGGAAACTATAAAAGCTAGAAGATTGGCATTTTGCATGCAGATTCTAGGAGTTCCTACGCAGCGCAAGTTTGTTTCAAAAAGGTGCCACGCCCCCTTTAACGCCCACAATCGCTTATATACGATTTTAAAAATTTAAATATTTCGGAAAAGTAAAAATGCAGTTTTATTGTGTTTATCGATACCTATCGAAATGTAGAAGAAAGTTTTGAAATCGGACCATTCGTTAAAAAGTTATGCGTGATCAAAGTTTCTATCTCCATCTCCCTCGCACTCCCTTTACCTGAGTAACGGGTATCTGATAGTCGGGGACCCGACTATAGCGTTCTCTCTTGTTTAAAATGGATTGAGTAGTCATAAATAATAAAATTTTATAACTTCATTGTGTGTTTATTTATTTTATGTGAAGAATAAATATAAATATCTTTTTTTACGTTTTTAATAATTACAAATCATAGATCATTTTAATTGCCACGCTACAACATTCCTGGCATAAATCAGATAATTTTTAAAGACATTTTCCTCCCCTTCACATTGCTTTACGGCCCTCTTCACGTCTCCTAAAACCCTCCTACGATCACTGCCCACCTGATGTCGAGGTGATCAATATCCCTGGACATCCATTGCCATCCATAACAAGGCAAAATCCCAGGCTCGAAACGCCTCCGCTCTGCCAAACCCATTTTCCGCTTTCCATCCGCCCATTTGCTACCGTTTAGCCAGATTGATTTCGGGCCAGAAGCCGCACGACTCCGCCGATCATTCCACTTTTTGTCGAGGGGGGCGGAAAGGGGGAGGAGGAGGCGTCACGCCCACCGGTGCAGTTTTCCCATCGCCGGGCCCATCAATCAATTTCGAGTGCTCGCAGTGAGCGGGAGGCACCCACTTGCTTTTACCTGCCTCCGAATATCGGAATCCGCGAGGAGGACGTGGCGGTTGGGTTAGGCTGCGAGCGCTTTTGGTTGTAAAAATTGTTTCGGCATCATTTTTCATATCCGCAACCGAAACAAAACCAAGAAAAAAGAATCCAAAGCCAGAAAACAATATCCAGTCGGCGGCAGGGAAATCGAGTAGCATCCTAACAGCAGGAGCTTCATGGAGTGATGGGAAACCAAAAGGTGAATTCTGACTTCGGTAGTCGACATTGCGTATACCCTATTAATTCGTTCTACTTATTTAAATTATGGTTTATAGTTAATCGAACTCTAACAACTTTGGTAAGTTCAGCAGTCACAAAAAGTAATACAATATATTTATAATTGTAGTATTTAATTTTGTTGTATAATTTAGTTGACAAATATAAGGACAAGACCTTTTTATTAAAAGTCTTTTAATAAATCAGATGCGCTGATTGGTTCTGCAAGACTGGGATACGATATTTCAATACTAAATACAATTTAAATAAGGTAAAAAATAATAAAGGACTTAACTGGACTTTCCAGTAAATTTATTTAAATTGCGTATCCGTATTAAAAAATATTAAAATGCCTACCAGTCAGTTCCATACTTTCAGATTGGGATACGTATTTTTGGCGGGAAATCTAAGAACCGTTTGTATACTAATTGAATTTAAAAGGCCTATAAGCATCAAAGTGATTTTCAAAATAATAATACCCCTGCAAGGGTAAAAAATAGGGTATGATGGGTGGGGGGAGGCTTAAGTTTCGGTGGGCAGGGGTGCGTATACGTGATCGCTGCATTTCTTTGGTCTTTCTGCGACGCTTTGTTTGCGCTGCTATCGACACTCCGCCACTCCACTTCCCGCCACCTTTTTGGGCCTTGTTTGCTCTTGGCAGTGGCGAGAGAAAGAGACAGCTGCGCCGAAAGAGAAAGAGACAGCTGCAGCGAGAAAGAAAGAGACGGACAGAGGAGAAGGATTCGCTGTAGCGCGAATTTGTTGCAATTTCTCATTGTCAGCGAACGCGTTCGCCGGTAAATTTTGATTAAACGCTCCCCGGGAATTCACTTTGCCTTGCACTTTTTTGTTTTTATTTTTCCTGCCGATAGGAGGTGGCATCCATACCCCACTCCCCAATCCGAAATCCCAGTTGGTGGCCAACTCTTTCATTTGAATTTGATAAATGGCGCTCGTTGCAAAGCGATATGTTATGCAATTTAGGGATTTCTTTTTGGTTAAAAAATATTGAAGCGATAGCTAAATGTTTGTACAACTCGGAAATAAATGAACTGGCGGACAAAGAGAAAAGGAAGTGATGAGAGTTTAATCAGGCTTTTGGAAATCAATTTGGAAAGGGTCTGGGAAAGGTGAGATATCTCTCTGTGCCTGAGGATTCGTGAGAATAAAAAGATGATATGACACACTAGTTAAGTGACTTATCTCGGACCTGTGTCCTCAGATTAAATCGATTTCACTTAAGTACAAGACCCTTTAATAAACCTGCTTAAATGGGAGCAGCAATATAAAAATTACAAATTGCACAACCTGAACTCGGGGCGAGACAACACAAACAAGGCCAAATTGATGCCTGACCGACAAGCGGCCATAATAATTTCAAGCCAATTAATCAGCGTTAAAACAGAGCGTCAACATTCCCGCCCTGCTCATCACACATTTTCTTCATTTTTGTACAAAAAATCGGCGAAAGGAGAATCGAATAATTGCGATTCACATTATACGTAAACAACAATCGATTAAGGGTATAGCAACACTGATCGAAAAGCGCAACCAGCTTTTGGATTAAAATTAACCTGGCCACACTAATCCTTTTCCTGCCAGCTTTTCTGCTAGAAAGTCACGTGCTCTTAAAATAATAAACTTTATAGCGTAAGGAAATTCAAAATAAGTTATAAGTAAGTTTCAAATGCGTCTATTTCTTGATAACAAATAAATTCGAACTTTTAAGAGTAAATAAAAGGAGTTAAAGTCTACTTTAACTTTTACTAACAAGTAGAGTTGTACCCTAAACCATCCACTAAACAGATTATAATAATATTTTCCCTCAGGCATGAAGGCGCAGACTCCCAAAAAGAACGCCTCCAAGGCCAAATCGAAGGCCACAGTGCCGCCGAAGAATGCCCAACCAAAGGTGGCCGCTGCAGAGACCGCAGCTCCTTCGAAATCTTCTGCCCAGCCGCTGTCCTCCAAAAAAGTAGCCAAAGCTCCAGCGGTGGCTCTAAAAAATCTGGAGCTGGCCATGAAGGAGTCGGCTAAGAAAGCTGTCGAAACTGCTAACAAGAAGTTGGGCTCATCGTCTGGTTCTTCGGCCACTGTGATTGGTAAAAGGCCGAGGTCTGCACCTCCAAATCGCGAGGCAATAACCAAACCCAAAGCTCCAGCTGCCAAAAAGGTAGCCCCGCAACCAGACATTAAGTCGAAAACTACGGCAACCCCGAAACCCAAAAAAAAGGAAGTGGTGGCGTCCAAGACGGAGGTTGCACCTAAAGCTACCGGAAATAAGGCTGCTGCTGCTGCTGCCACATCCAAAGCTAAACCGAAGCCGAAACGCCCGAAGAATATACTGCGCGGAAAAGGGTTGGCCAAAAAGAAGGTCTGGCAACGCTTCGTCATCGACTGCGCATGCGTGGCCGAGGATTTGATCCTGGACGTCGCCGACTTGGAGAAGTACCTCAAGACGCACATCAAGGTCAAGAACAAGATCAATCAGCTGGGCGACCTGGTGACCTTCGAGCGCTCCAATAAATTCTCGCTGATCATCCACAGTGGGGTGCACTTCTCGAAGCGCTATTTCAAGTATCTGGCCAAGCGATATCTCAAGAAGCACAGCCTGCGCGACTGGGTTCGTGTTGTGTCCACCGGCAAGGAAACCTTCACCATGCGATACTTCAAGATCCAGGACGATGATGAGGAGGATGACACGGAGACGAAGGCTTAGAGATCAGCCCACACTCACATTTTTGTAATCCGAAAAATGTTACATTTTCCATGGGCCATGTCTTTATAAATCATTTAGTTAAATGAGCTAAACTTGCACGTATTTTCCTTTTACAAACTCTGCTTTTTTTTTACTTTTTCATTCTATTAACATCTATTTTTGAAGCTTTTTCTACTTATAATTCTAATTTTCTAATTCACCTATGTTTAATTTGAATTTCGCACCTTACTGTTTTAAAAAAGTAATCTCAATTAACTTTGGATTAACCCATTTCATTAATAACAATAAAAAATCATTTTTACCCTATTTGTTATTAAGCTGAGATAAATATGGTGTTAGCAATTTCTTATTAGCTTAGTTAAAAATATGGTTTTAGTTTCCAATCAGTATTTCCTTTTAGAGTTTGCAGTCTCCTTGAAACACTAGCAAGTTGTGCCTCAAAATCAGGTAGAGAACGACTGTTTCTTCGTGAGGATGCTTTTTTCGCAATCAGCCTTAACTTTTAACTTGAACGATTGACATTTCAGAGAGGGCCTCGAGTGGTTTTCGTCTTGTTTTGATTGGGAGGAGCCAGTCTTGTTTTCTTTACCTTTTTACGCTTTTGTAAATACCTTAAATTGCCCCATTGGCTCGGATTGTTTTCGATGCCAGGCGGCTTAATTGCTTCGCTGTGGGTCTGCACAAATGGCCAAAACCATGGGAGGGGTTGGAGTGGTAGGGGCCAGTCGTCTGTCAGCGTTGGCCGTAGGTGGTCCATAACAAGCTAATGAAATGCGAATCCAACGAAAATGCGACCAACCGAGTGAGTCAGGCAGCTGTCAAAATCGAAATCAACCTGAGCACTTGCGGGCTCGTTCGTTTCGTCTGGGGCCAAAAAGAACTCCAAGAGTGGGGCAAAATATTCACGACTGTCGAGGAGGAGAACACAAAGCGAAAATAAACATAAACGTCATGCAAATCGTATGGTAATTGCTGTCATCGCCGGCTCTTGTCAAAACGGGTTGAAGTGTTTTGTAAATGCCAGAAAAAATTAAATTCCAGACATGCAGACGAGTACCAATAATGATAATAATAATGTAAGAGGGTTTGGGGAGGGGGGTCTAGAATGACATACACGCGATTATTATTTTGTCAAATGGCAAAACGATATCAGGTCTAAACAGAAGGAACAGCATCTGACACTAGACTTAATCGGTAAAAAATCTGACAGCTAACGATTATTAAAATTGATTGAACTAACACCCTTGGGCGTTGTTTATCAAACCTCTGACATTTATTATTTTTTCCTAATAATAACCAATAAAGTTTTACCTTTTATTTGCTACAAACATTTTATCAATGAGTTAATTACCTTTAACAAACCGTTTTTTCACTACAACATATTTAGCTATGACAACTTGCTTTGATTTAATAAAACATTTATTGCAACTATAGTTTAAACATTAATTAAGCTTCAAAAAGCTCATAAAAACATATATCGATATGAAGCGACTGTTAAATTATTAATTCAAATTAAACCGATTGCAAGCCCTGTTTTAATGACATCCAAGTTGGCTTTTAATTATGCCTCAAACGTCATTCAGGTGCAGAATCTCGTGGTAAATTATCGCTGAATAGACTGTAATCCATTCGGACTCGAGGTTAGTTAATCCCTGCTCCTGACCAAGCTAATTAACACATCGATTACAACGTTGCGCGGACAGTGTCGCTTAAAATTGATGGCGCTCGTTAAAATATCTCCCATGTCCGTGATTACGAGGCCTTCTGGTCTTGACTCCGCCAACTGGTTGGATCTATTTTTAGGGCCATGGCCCTCGAGCAGCAGGTGCGGCTGCCACAGAAGCTGCTGCACTCATGGGCCATAGATGATCACATTCGCAAACCAGTTGGCGCATCCCCATCATCATCATCACCATCTGTGGATCGTCATCAAGTGTAGGTGACAGATAGCCTCGGTCTGCCAATATCGCTTACTTCCAGACAATGGATAGGCCATGATATCCACGCTTCTGGGCCACACAGGTTTTTTCAGTTGTTCCGAAGGCGTTGACACTTTTTTTCGCCCTAATCTTCTTGAGCAAATAATTATCTTCCACGCGATTCGAGGTCGTTGCTTGGACCTTGGTCAAGTTGACTTTTTCTCAGCATTATATTACTTTTCGGCTCTTTACTATTCTTTTCAGATCGACGCTTTTGGGTTGATTTAAGCCAAAATGTCAGATGGTAAAAGGTGAGTTTATTGGATTGAAATTTAAAAAAGTATTGTATTTCTATTCATCGTTTATTCCCACAGCTCTCAACAAGAAGGCAGCATGGTGGGTCTAATCTGTGACGACGGATTGATTTTGGCCACCAGTTCGAGTGACAATCTTCTTTACCACCTGGAGGATCACATTTAGTGAGACCATAACACTTTTATTTCAGTAAACTTTTGAAGATTTTCTTTCAAAGAGTATTTTAATTTTTTGTATATTGTTTCCAGATCAGTAGAGCAGACATATTAGACCCTTAAATATCAAAGTTTTATGCAAAAACAGACATTTCACAATTTTTTTCTTAAAGTAATTGATCGAATTATATAGTTATACCAAAGCTTTCTAACTGAAGTGCTTATATACTGCAAAAATCCAACTTAAATTTCCTTTCTGTTTTCAAACAAAAAGTTACCCATTATGTTAATAGAAATGATTCCTAGTAACTTACTGTATTTCCTAAAACTAAACATTTTCTAATTTTAAATTGTCTAAAAATAAAATTTCCTCTTTTCATTTAATCTACAGTTGCTGTGCCCCTCGTTTCGGCATTGACCGAGAAAAAATTCTCGCTGTGGGAGCAGAGGTGGACTCCCAAACCCGTGAACGGGGTGAAAAGATGACAGTTGGCCAGGTGCGGGACATGTTGTGCCAGAAATACAAACATGAGGAGTGCGTGAATGTCCTGCTAGGTGGCCAGGATCCACTTGGCCTGCATATTTACAGCTTAAAACCGAACGGAGGTTCCAGAAGGGTGATTTACGCAGCAAAAGGCAAAGAATCAAATCACACAGTGGCCTATTTGGGGGAGCACTGGAACGAGTCCTTGAAAGTCCATCAAGCTGAGCAGATAGCTAAGGAATCGCTCCAATTGGAGGACAATGACTACGTGGACATGTGCTCCGTCTACAAAACTGAACATAGGACTCACATGGATTGCGATTGGAATGACTAGTCTGTCAGATCGCAGAGCAGCAACTGGAAGATCGTCCAGTGCAATAATTAATCGTATCATTCCCTTTTCTCGTTGAAATAAATGAATTGTTGATGCTCGACTGCCTCCCCTGTAATTAGCCGCATTTCTCAGCGTTTTGCAAGTTGGCAAGGAATAGATTAGCCACTCCACCCACTGGAATTGGCTCAGCGCGAGCACAAGTGATTTATACTCCACCCCGCTTTGGATAATTAATAATGATTAAAAGCTGGCGCCCATCAACGGGCAGGCAGCTTTGAATCCTTACACGCGTTATATATAGCTCTATATAGATCCCCACTAACCAGATCCGCTCGTTTGCCTCCAGGGAACCAACATCCAGCTGTGCGGATTAACTTGAATTTATATGTTGTGCCTGCATTTGAATAATTTCATATTCGAGCTGGGAATCGGGATCTCTATCTTCCTTTCCTTTCGATTCTCTGTGCGTGACCAGGCTTCATTTTCTACTCTGCCAGCCAGTTGTGTGGTCTCCTTCCATTGACAGCTCTTGGGTGGCATTATGCTGTCTGCTCCGGATTTTCACTTTTCTGGCCAGCAAACCCGACAGTTGCTAATTGATTTCTACGTAGATTGGACTTCTTGTTAATCGGCAGCGGGGTAGGATATGTGGATCTTAAAAGGATATGGTCTTGGATCTGCAATGCGTCAGTCTAAAATAAGGAAATTAGTAAATTTTAGCTATTTTGACATTATTGCAAGTTAATATTTATTTCAGAAAATGAAAATGTATGTTTGCATTTTGTATGAAACTTACCAAACTATTTAATCTTATTTCAAAATTGATCATTATTTCATTTAATTTACATCAAAATTTTAACTATGGAATTTGTATGATACAATTAGTTCAACAGATGTAGTTAATCGACCCAACCAATATTTAATTTCTTATTGGCATAAATCGCCTTTTTTGTATTTATTGCATCGAAAATATTTATCTTCGGGAGTGGTTTGCTTAACTTTCATTGAATTTTTTTTTTACAATTTAACACGTTACGTATATCTCATCTGTTGGACAACGCTTCAACCTCATATCCCAATATTTTAGCTGACTCCAACTCCTTTCCTGTTGATAAGCAAATATTTCGGCGGCATTTCACTCGGCTTCCTTTATTTATTTCATTTTTTTTTCGTATTTCAGCCAATCTGAAAGTGCAATCTCTGCCAAAAATAAAATGTCAATGCCAAGGCGATAAGCGAAGCAGGACGAGGAGAAAAAAAAAATCAAACATCAAATATTCCCAATAAATTAAATGCGGCGAGTTCCGAGAAGGACCCATCCTCGTCTCTGCCGACATTCAATAATATTTCACTTTCAATGTGCAGAAAGGTGCGAAGATGCTGGGATTGCAGGGGTTTCGGGGTACATCTGAATACGAAATCGAGTTGTGCTACCTTTTGATATCTTTATTTACCCCACCTCAGCCCAAAAAAAAAAACAGGGAGGTGCACAAAAATGCAGTCAGTGTCACCTTTCAGCGGCTCGAGGTGGAAATATATTTATGTGGCATGCAAGTTGCAAGGTGTGACAACATGAAAATTTATCTGCACCATCTCGGCAGCACCTTCATCTCCTGACCTCCTCCCGCAATCCGCATCCCGCATTTCAGGGGCAGAATATATATGAGCGGGCTACCGCCAGTGGATTTATATGGGATCCGAGTGGGGGATTGCCATCTTAATGCGACATTAACTAGGCGGAATCTGTGTATTTGGCCCAGGCAAATATGAGGTGCATTGTGCATACAAATGTGTTGGGCGGAAGGGATTACCTATGGGATAGTCACCTGTTGCTCTGGGCAGATAAACACATTACAGGTGTTGCATTTGTGGAGAACACAGAATATACACTATAGACTTAACCTACTTAGGGATTTAAAAAACTATAACATGTTTGAAAATGAAGTGGGAGTATAAATCAAAATAAATAACCATCAAATTCCATGGCAATATCGATTATGGTTTTATATTTCATTTTAATTATTGTGGTCCAATTGAAATTAAGCAAAGATATTAATAACTTTCTTTGAGTGCCATAAAACCAAAATTTTAAGTAAGTTCTTTATATTATATTATACGGTCTGCTGCAATTTTGCCATATTGTAAAACACAACTGCAACAGAAAAGTTGTAATCAAGGATATTAAACATTTTCTTTGTTTGCCATTAAAACAAGTTTGTAAGTTACACTTTTTTTAAAACACTTTCTTGTCGACTGTCTCTGCATAATTATTTATATTTTTTGGCTGCTGTTGCACTGTCAACTTTAATGAAATTGGACATGCAACATAAAGTAATTTGCTTTTAATTAATTTATAAATGCTGCAACATCAAAAATGGCTGCCGAAACAAAAAGGAGATGGGGCAAGAGGAGGTGGCATATAGGCGTTGGCCACTGAACCGGGAATTAAGCCGCAGTCGTAAATAATTTTTATTTCTCGCATTCCCTTATAAATTTTAATTTTTTTTGTGTGTTTAAACTCAGTTTTATTTTTGCTGTTGCATTTGCGGCATGCAACAAGCGGCACGAAGTGTCGCTGACAGCATGTCATCAGCACGTTGGGCGCAGGGAGACCGGGAGGCGATTGGCCACGCCCCCTTTATATCGGTGGGCGTGTGCCATGGCAGCAATTTCATTAAAATTTACTGCACACTGCAGCGGCGAAAAAATTGTTGCGGTCAATTAACGTCAGCAACGCGTTGCCATCGCTGCGGCATAAACCCTTCACCGCCCCCTTTTCCATCCAATTTTCCGCCCTTTTCCGTTGATTTCCCCCCGCAACTTCTCCCCCCGTGCTCATTAACAGGCCGCCAGTGCTGAGTCCACAAGCGATTTTATTCCCATTTTGCATCTCTATACGAGACTTTTTGTTTATTGTCGCTGGCGTGAATAAATAAATAAGTTCCATTGACATATGCTCAAATAAATAATAGAGCGCTTTTAAATTATTACCCCCAGCTTGGGGCAGGATATTCCGTGCAGTGCAGGAAGGAAGGAGGACTCCCTCCCCTCCTCATATATCCTCCGATGTGGCTGTGAATTATGATCCGGACGGGGAGACCGCAAGACCCGCAGATCCCCATAACAATAAACGGCGGAGCCTTCGAGCCGATGACGATCGTTTTTAATTTTGCACTCAACAAAAGCCCAGAAACTGACAATGACTCGGGCCCAGAAGAAGTGAGTGAATAATTTGCAAAGGAGAAGGCTAGATAGACACAAAGCGAATTTTTAAATACCTCATTAATTTTAAAAGATAATACCAGTAAAAAAGGTAAGCAAAATGCTCCATGGCTTAATATTTATCAAATATTAATGCATATATTCAAGAAACTTGTTCACTTTATTATGTTGACATGATGTTAAAAGATTAAAAGAGGTTATTCAGAAAGAAAACAAATGTTTGATTTAATCATAAGTTTTAATGTTTTTATTTTGAATAGGTATTCATACATTTGTAGTTTTCATATCTTTAACTTTTGTAGCAAAGATTATCCTAACGCTATTTAAACTTTTTGGTAGGGTAACAGATTAATATGTACATATCCTGAATAAAGCAATCGTCTCCAAAGCAGGAATAATTAAAAATCAGCAGAATGATTACTTCTTTGGTCTTCAAAATGTACGGCAACTGCGAAATGAATACTATAGTTTACTTTAATATATCTCTTTTTTTTATTTAAGAGAATTTATTCCAATTGTACTTGTGCAAATCAATATCACAACCATCAAAGCGAGAGCCCAATCAAATGCATTTTGCCTAGAGAACCCCGTCCACTTAATTGATAAACTTTTCCACTAAACTAATTTATTTGTTGTTACGCAGACTCAATCAGAGCCACAGAGCTGAACAAGTGAAAAGAATTTAATTAAGCTGCAGAAGCCAAACCAAAATGTTTCACAAAATCGAACAAACGGAGGGCAAGGGAGCGGTCCAGACACAGATACCATGCGATGCGTGTGCCGAAGCCCCCGGGAAGTTGACCCCAAAAAGCTTTTGGGTCCACAGCCCCGCAAAAAGCCAACTTATTAAGCCTCCTCGCATGTGGGCGTGGCACAATAACACAGACCCTCTCGCAGAGGAAATTACAGATGACTCGCTGTCCAGCCGAACCGCAAATTAGTTTCGCTTTGGAGGGATTCTACTCGGGATCTGGCTACCAATGTCAAGCAGAGTCCGCGCCTGAATAAATATGAAAATATTGTTCAAGTAACCAGTAACCAGCAACCAGGGCCCAAGGCGTCTTTCCTGGAAACCGAAAGAGCAACCGGAATAACAATAACAACAATCACCCCCATGACAGAGGGCCCTCAAAAAGGGACTGGGGCATGGGGCACTGAAAAGAATAAGAGTTCAAAACTCAAGAACATAATACAGTTTGGGCGAATGAGATTTCAATAAATCATACAATAATATTGAGTTTGAAAATCGGTTAAATATCATATTTTTTTTGAAAATAAGGCACTAAAATGATCTAATTATCTAAATAATAAGCTTAGCCTATTAATTTTATGTCTTTTTTTATAAAATATATGTGGATAGATGAGTCGAGGTAATTATTCCTAAATTTTTAAGACAACTACAATTACTATTATATTGTATTCGAACTTTAAAGTAAACCTTCTATGTATTTTTTAAACTATTAAATTTATAATATGTCTCTATGGGAATAATTTGAATAGACGAAGGCTGTTCTTTTTAAGCTTCTCAGTATTATGTTACTCAAACTTAGATCTGCTATGTACATATATTTAGAGTCAAGAGACTTATCCTTTTTTGAATATTTTTATTTGATTTAAGATAAAGTTTTTTCTCAGTGCTTGGTCCAGAGGCCTCTCATTCCCTGTTTTACCCACTCCAGAAAATTGACGCGAGCCGCGCTCCAAAATCGCTCCAAACGTTGTCATCGTTGTCGGGTTGTTTGGTTGTTTGGCTGTTGGGTTGTTGGGTCGGTAGTTGTTGCATCTGCATCTGCATCTCGGCATCTGCATCTCGCGTCCTCCATATGTGCGCACTTAGAGATGGCCGGGATGAGATAAGCTTGCAGTGGTTGCCCCTCGAACCGACCTGCTCCTCCTCCGCTGGAGCGCTGCTTTTTGTTCATAAATTATAATTTTATGATCACGAACATATTCGTGGAATACTCGATGGCGTTGGTTTGGCTCATTGTCGCCAGCTCCGTTGTCTGCCGGCTCCCAGGGGCGTTAAATATTAAAGAGTCTGGAGATCTGGAGAGTGGAGACGGAGAAGGAGTCGCTGGATTGGCACTGGAAATTGGCTTTGTGCCCGGGCCTTTGGTCTTTGGTCTTTGGTCCGTACTCCGTGGAGAGTGTCATCGTTTGTGTTTACACTAATTGAAGAACTCTTCGGCTGGGGCCCTTCAATGTCACGGATGCTTCCAGTTTTCTCTCCCTTTTTTCGCTGGATCGTTAACTTACTTTATTGCCTTGGCTCGGGTTCTAGCCTGAAATTAGTTTGTTTTAGCTTAGCCGCCATTGAAACGGGGTGGTGGTAATGATAAGTTGCCTTCTACGATTTTATTGAAGGTCGTAAATCAATTAACTGGCTCTTTCTGGCACTATGCTCCTCTCGAGACAGCTGAAAACTCGCAGATATTGGCTTATTTATGCCCTTTAATTAGCATAGGGAGTGTATTAAACACAATTTTAAATGACAAAAAAATGAAGAAATGGAACTCCGCTTGGCTTAAAGATCAATAGAAAAATTATATAAAGCTGAATTTAAAAAAACGATTTTTTTTAATCTAAAAATAATGAAAATTTGCATGGACATGAAAACCCTACTTAAAAAATAGTTAAATATGCATATTTCCAGAAAAGATATTCCCTTGCGTTATTTTTTTTATTTTCGTCGTTGTACAATGAAATAAAATACAAGCTCTTTTTATTGGTCACCGTGTTGACCATGAATTAAACTTTTAAATCACTTTTCGCGCATCGTCTGGATGTGAAAATATTTACATACACGACATCGGCCGACATAACAAACTCGCTGTTTGCTTTTAATTGGTTTCCATTTCGCTGGTGTCCGTTTATTTACTATTTGTTGTCCTCTTACCCAATTTTTTAATTTATACAAACATTTTGCATTGTTGGCTTCAACTAAACCAAATTCAAATAGGTTAAATTTCACACTGCAGCGCGCTGTCTTCGAAACGATTCAGTATATTTGTTATTTAGGAATTTATCGATTTATTAAAGCAGCCCTGGGAGATTTCTGGGACCTCGACCACTCTTCTTCTGCCGCAGAATTCTCATTAAGTGAAACGAGTTTAATTTGAGTTTTGCCGGGTGCATAATGAACTTTATGCATGCAACAAAGTGAAATTTAATAGTGCAACAGAATTCCCAGCATAATTAGTTCCTTCCGCGCAATTTTCATATCCAACTGGAGCCGACTAATGAATTTATTGAGGCCCAAGGAGTGTGAAACGGTGGATCTACTTTCTTTCGCTTTAAACTTCCTGGTAAGTGTTTTTGAGAATTTAAGCTTTTTCAAGGGACAAATCCCCATTTGGCCAAAAACTAAAAGTGCAAAAAACATCAGCAAAGTGACACTCTCGTCGAAATAATCTTGGCAACTCCCGCGAAGTTGGAGTTCTCTTCGGTTGAAAGTTAAGCCGAGGACACTCTGCTAAATTCCCCAGAAATTTAAGTTGAAGTAAATTAGCGAAGAGCTCGCGTCAAAATTAGAATTAAAAGCTAAAGCGAAAAGTTTGCCCAAGCTGAAAAGGAAACATCAAATAAGCTCTAGAAAATGTAATTATTTCAGAGTCTCTGGATTAGTATTTGTTTTTGAGTGCATTTCTTGAGAGAGTTTTCAGTGATTTTTTTGTTCATCGGAACAAATTTAGTTGTTCATTTGAACGACTTTGGTTTTAATAATTCCAATAAGATCAATACTAAAGTTCCAACTAATAACATATTTTTTATGTCTTTAAGATTTGAAATACATTTTTAATACGATTTCTAAAATTAACATTTAATTGAAAATACTTATTAATTTGAATGTACTTTAGTTCATATTTATTAAATATATATTTTAAAGATTCTTCAATTATTTCCGCATTCTGTAATTATTTTATTTGACAAGTAGTAAGCAAAGTTATCAAATTACTATTCAATAGAATTTTACATTCGTAATTTTCTGGGTAGTTTTACTGTTTGACTTGCCATTGAGAACCGCAGAATCGTTTGTGATGGTGAATAAATTTTATTCACACTTGAGCAAAGTAACCACAATGCTGGTGCACCACTTTACGACACTTGAAGCACTTCTGAAGGAGTTGCAACCTCTTCAGGTTCTCTTAACTAAATACCACAGTTCGGTTGTTTTTCCTCCCTGCTTAAATATTGTGTTGAAATTCATTCTTTATGAGCTGGGAATCTGTGCTGAGCGGTGCTGCAGTGGAAATTAATTAAAAACGCCCACATCTCGGCGATAAATCAGACGTCCGCTGCAGCAACAACAACCGCAGAGACCGCTCACACACACATGGCTCACAACGACATCCTTGTGGCGTTCGACCCTTGACCCCCGCCACGCCCCCCTGGTCAGCCCTTCTGCCCGCGTGTTTGCTTAAGTGCCACTAATAATCCATTGTTGGCTTTTGTCCTTGTCGCCGCTGTTTTCGCTTTTCGATGTTGTTGCAGCTGCTGCTGCTGTTGCCCAGACTTCGGCCCTGCCACGCCCCCTCCTCCGACGACCGCCCCCTTTCTCACCGCAGCAATCGAACGTTGCAAAACCGAAAGAAATTGCATGTTTGACAGGCGAACGAAACGGAAAGAAAACAACGTCGTCAAAGAACTTTTAAAAACAAAAGTTTTCGAGTCGCATACAGCTTAGTGTGTATGTGTGTGTGTTCTTTTTGTTCTCTTTTGTATGTGTTTTACGGATTTTGAGTGCTTAAAATTTAAGATTTATTTATGTTTCAGTTTAGCTTTTCGTTGTTTGTTGTGTTTCCTTTTATGGCTTAGCACAGCCAGAAAAAAAATTCAAATCAAAAAAAAATTTCAAAAACTTATCAAAATGTATGAAATGAATTTATGATATTCTTAAAAAATTTTAAAAACTATTTCGTCGAAAGCATATACAAAAACTAAATTATTTTTCATATTTTTGTCGCGGTATCACTAAATTAAATTTATAAATAATTATAAGTAAATTTATAAATCGAAAAACGACTGATAATACTAATTATTGTAGTGCATTAAAGAATTAGTCAAAAAATGTTTTCCGTCATATACAACTTTTTTAACATTTTATATAATATTTTATCCCACCAAATAACTGACAATAATCAAGCTAGTCCATGTTTTCTTTCAGTGTTTTCAGTCCGCACCCCAAGGGGCATGCGAAATGTGTTTTAAATTAAAGACACAACTTTTGTGAAATTTTTTCGATTTATGCAGATTCTCTTAAATGCTGACAGCGAACGAGGCGGAGCGAGTGTAATAAATATTTGGCGCCAAGTGGCAATTTAACAGGGCGATCGAACTCTGGCCCAGTTCTTTAAGCTTTAAAGTTTAAAACATGTGCGGTTTTAGTCCGTTTAAATCAGTGCCGCTGGCACTCAATTCGATTACACCGCTAAAAGGTTTCCGTTTGTTATTGTTTTTTTCTTCTGTTCTTCCAGGAATTTAACATTTTCGGCAGATTTAAAAAGGCGCGAACAATATTTTTTTTGGCTTGCCTGCTCACATTAATGAGAAAGAAGATTACGATCAAACAGTTGTCCTTGTCTTCTGATTTAGCTCCGCAGACCAGCTGTCTCATTTCATTTCTTATAAGAAACAAGAACTGCAAATATGGCTTACAAAAGGAAAATAATTGTAATAAAATAACTTTCTAGTTGATAAAAAAAACCAATATCTTTTAAAACTTTTTCAAATACAACTTAAATCCACTGAATTAAAAAAAAGTCCGATATTGTTTAAAGAGGTGTTTTAAAAATAAATTTTTATTTGTATCTTATTAATACATATTTTTTTTATATTTCGAAGTTTTTTTTGAATTTGAGGTCATGTTGGTTATTTTTCTTCTATATACCTTCTTTACTCTTGCACACAAAGCTTTTAAAAATCAGCCAAATAACAAAACAAATACTACTTAATAAAGTTGTTCTAAATAAATCAACCACATTGAAAAATAAAAGTCCCAAATAAATTTTATTTTCGTTTCCTGGCTTAAACAAATCTCACTGACCAATATTTTTATAATCGGTCTTATAAGTAATATTTTGGGCCCTATTTTGCCATTTTTAACTCAACACTTAAAAGTCAGTTTTCTTGAAGCTTGTAATAACGATCCGTTTGCCAACGATTTGAGCCCGGAAATCTTGAAACAGCAGCGAATTCCACATCGCCCACATCGTCGTTCTGAGCTGTTATGCAATGCACCTGAGGTGACCACTACTCCATTCCATTTCATCCGATCTGGCGGCATTTTACAAATGCCGTGCTAAATAGCGCGTTTAGCTTGTTAGCGTTGAGAATTATGTGACAACTCTATATTGGGCCTAGGCCGGGCTTCTCCTGGGCGCCCAGGGAGGTCTCCACCTCTCCTTTTAACTTGGCCAAGAGCGGCGATAAATATTCAAGTGTAAATGGATATGGCTAGGGGAGTTCGGCGGGGGAGTGAGCCAAGCAATGAACTAATAAAGGACAGATGGGCCGAGGGGGGCGGATAGAGGGGGGCCAACGCCGACGCTTTATTAGCCAGACTTTCTTGCTTTTTTTCTTCACATTATGGCCGTAAGAGCGCGCGCCGCAAATGCGTTGCCATAAATTTAAAGCTTTGCCGAGGCGACTCCGGGAATGTCTATAAAGACATTTACCGGCAGCGGCGACGGCGGCTCCGCTAATGAAGATCAACGAGTCGGGGCTGAGATTCAGACTGCAGGTGGGTGGGTGGCTCCTCCTCCTCCTCCCACCGGCGCCTTCTCAACGAACGCATTTCTATGCACATCGCGCGAATATTTCATAAATTTCATTCAATTTTTATTAAACACAAGAAATATGAGCTACTGTAAGGGCACCAACGTTAAGCGAAGAATATTGTCCGGGGAGGAGCTGTCTTGGATAAAAAAGAGGACGCAGCAAATCCTGCACCGGAAATCCTCTCATTACGCCAGACTTGTAATTAATCTTTGGAAAATTAAATGGGAAAAAGCGGCAGGGAAAACGATGGAAACTTTTGAGCCCATCGCGCGGGTTGTGCTTTGTGTACACCTGTTACACTTATCTCCTTTCTGGCGGGGATCTCGATCCGGTTTTGGGGTCCGCCGAAAGGGTTCAGGATGGATGTCTGTGATTTGTTGGGCTCGGTAAATATTTGCAAATGAGTTTGAAATTAAGCCGGTTTACTGATTTTCGGCGAATCTTCTCCGCTTTCAAACAGTCTAATTAATTCTTTCCTTTTTGTGATGGTAGTTTTACAAATTGCTAAATTAAAAGTAACCTTGGAAATAGCAGGCTTACATCGTTTACTTCTCATATTTTGCAACCGATGTGACTTATTTATTTTAATTCGTATTAATTTGAATTTATGAGTTTCAGCTTAATTTAATATAGTTATGATATCTATAAATTAAAGACACTGTTTTCAAACAAAAAAAAATAATATAAAAATCATCTTTAGGTCCCCAAAGACTATTTAATCCAGAATGTCACAATATTATTTTGGAGTATCAGAACTGCAAATTAGGGAACTAAGTGTAAAAGTCATGTAATGATGCTTTTAGAGTATTACCCTTTTTAAATTAATCATAAATCTACAAAATAATATTTTTGATTTTATCGGTACTTCCTAAGAGTATTTAAACTTCGTCTTTCTTAAGAAGAGAGTTCTATCCCATTTGTTATTTATGACCGGACTGGAGGCATTTGCCGGGCTGACATCCTTGGAAATGGACAACAAATCCAATGGACAGACTGACAGAAGCTGGCTGCCGCAGAGATTGAATGGCACATAAATTTTTTTAATTTTCCTTTTCTTTTTCTTTTTTTTTTTTTTTTTGTTTTTTTGGACGGCTGCTTTTGCATGTCAGCTCAAGCCAGGCCAATTCGAGCTGTGTAAGCCGAGTGGTGGAGTCGGGACTACCAGAATACCAGCTGTGTCTTCGGTTTCCTTTCACATCAGTTTGTTTTTCTTTTCGTTGTAATTTTTTTTAGATTTTTTTAAATCTTTTTTTTGACGCCTAAGCCGAGAGCGCGGGCGACACTTGACTGACGCCTTGACTGGCGCCATCCAGCGGCTGCCGGCTGCGCTTGCATAACTTGCGTTTCATTATAATGAGATTATCCCTTTTGCTTGTACAGTGTTTTCTGGCTCGGAAGCTATCTCCTCCTCCTGGGAGTGGCACATTTCCATCTTCGGCTCAGAACTGCAACAGCTGTTTGTGTTTTCTTATTTAAATTATTTCTTTCCCTTTTGATGGCTCTCTTGTTATTCACATTCGCATCCGTATCCGCATCCGTATTCGCTCCTTTCGGGTCCTAGGTCCTGTTTCACTGCAGGCTGTTGGGATTATTTGGCCTGGGACTTGGGTCTTATTTAACTCAAGCAAATAGCTTTTCCCGAGGGGAACTAATTGGAATTGGGAGAGATGAAAGGGAACTTGGAGCTTGGCCCGTCACTTTGAACATTATCCCTTACAACTGCAGTCAAAGCAACTTGATTTAAATGGCAGACACAATGTATTTACTTAATAAATAGATGTCGGCAGGATCGAAAGAAGCTTCAAATGGATCACGGATTTTTTCATTCGATTATTTATTGATAATGGTAGTAGGAGTATTATATCTTGGCTTTTTCTTTTCGTCTCTTGATTATTTCACATTTTAATTGAGTCAGCGATATGGAATTTCGGTGTTCCGCATTTAACTTTCCCTAACCAGCATCATTAGTCAAAACATTTTTAGGCCTCATACCATTTTAATTGAATTTCGATTTAGACACCCAAGGGGACCACCTTCAAAGTGAATTTCCAAAAACCATTTAACATGTTCGAATTATGCAAAAATGTGTTAGGCACGATGTAAAAACATCAAATGACACGAGCTTGTTGTACATACATTTGTCAATTTATTTATTGTATTTCCTTCAATCATTTGGAATATTTAAATTGATTGGGTCACGCCAAGGCCAAGCCCCGGAGCCCAAAACCCCAAGCCCAAAAGCTCATGTTGGAAAACCAATTAGAGCCGAAACAACAATAACGACAAAAATAACATCACAACATCAGCTAACAAGATCAAATCGTGTAATGTGCCTCATTACAACATCGTTTTGTACACATATTTTGTGTGTGGCCCCAAAAAAAAGGTGTGAACCTGTGGGTTACGGTGAGCTTTGAAAGATTCACGCGAAAATGAGTTTAAATGGTTGCATTAGTTATGGGAACAAGTCATTCGATGGATTTGATTATAAACGATATTCATGCAAAAATCTGTATAAATGGTTACATTAGTTAGGGAAAAAAGTCATTGGATAAATTTGATTATAAACGATATTCGAAAAAGCGGAATAAATGGTTTCACTAGTTATAGGAACAAGCCGGATGAATTTGATTATAAATGATATGTATTGAATATTACTCAATCTTTTCTTTTTTGGGATTTAATATGTATCAATATAAACGTTAAGCCTATTAAAATTCTCCATTTAAATTAATGTTTGATATCGATAAATTCAAGGCGGATTTGTTTTCAAGAAAACGTAAAAGCCTAAATTTCTTTATTGTTAGTTGACACTAATTTTTACACAAAAGTTGCCGACCATTAATATTTCCACTGCACGAAAGGGTTTGAACTTTGGGGGATTACTGATCAAGGATTTCCCTTCTCGTGGTTCTGTTGCTGCTGGTGTCTCCTGGACTGCGGATCGTAGTTGAGGACGTCGAAGGTGAGGATCTTGTAGAAGGACACCGACCAGCCCACATCGTCCATGCGAGGTATGATTCTTCCGGTTTGTGGAAGAGCCGCCGTGGCCGGATTCTGGGTGGATCTCATGGGATCCATTGCTGATTGTATGAAGGATTGTTGGGATGGCTTGGCATTGGCGATAGCCGACGTAGATGTGGGTGCATTGAAGGGCGCGTTGAAGGGGAAATTCTTGGATTGCTGGTTAGTTGCATTAAACCCTCTTCTCGTGTCGGCCGTGTAGTCCCTTCTGAAACGAATGAAGATCTCGGCGAATACGATCCGATGAGGGACTGCCACCACTTCCGGCGGGGTCTTGAGCTCGTTGTCCATCCGGCGGATAATCTCGCTGACCTCCACCACCTCCGTGGCCGTGTCGAAGTCCTTGGTGTTCCGCAGGCCAACAAAGAGCATGTCTATGAAGGCGTACTTCCTGCCGAAATTCTGCCGCGTGGCCACCTTCATGGGAATCGCTCGTCGCAGGTGTTCCCGCTCGAACCTAACCAACTGGAGGCGGGTGTCGTTCCGTGAGAGCAGCATGTCCCGGGTGATCTGCTGGAATCCCACCGGAGTCGTGTACTCGCTGATCTTCTCCGCACTCTGCTGGCGGATGATGTCCGTCATCACAATGGCCGCCTGCTTGGCGCCCTCCAAGAAGTCCGGCTCGCTGAAGTCCCGATCCCACAGCCACTTCAGCTTCCACAGATTGAACTTGGTCACCAGGTACTTCCACGGATTGTGCAGGTAGACCAGTTTCGGGATGATCTTCCGGCGCTGGTCGTGCGCCGCACTTTGGCGATCCCAGTCGTGTAATTTACGGCGATCGCCGGGGAAGTCCCCACATCCGGATCCCAATCCACATCCGCATCTGCATCCACATCCGCATCCCGATATCCGATGGGAACGCGGATATTGGGAATGGGGACTATGGGGATGGTGGTTGCCGACCAAGTGGTTCAATGTGCCATATTTACGTAGAATTTTTAATAGCATCGCGACTCTTAGAGTGGGGCACTTTGCATGTTTGTCTCCGATATCGTCGTTTGTGCCCCGGAGAAAAATAGTTGTGTTTCCGTGTGCCTCCCAATTTTAAGCTATACTCTGCGTTGAATTTTGACAGACACAAACTATTGACACTAAGGGACTTCGAAAATTAATTATGTTAAGATCAGTGGGCTTTGACATTTTAAACCAAATACTTATTTTTAGCATTATAAATTTATAAAAATTAGTAAAACAATTATGAACTTCAATTATGTAGATCGATCGTAATTATTACAATTAATTATCTAGCTATGAAAAACGCTTTTAGCCTTAACCATAATAAACATTGTTTTAAACAATTTCGAGCAATATTACCTTCCAACATTTTTATTGTGTCTTAATTTGGAATATTTCAAGAATATTTAGAATTCGAACTTTAAAATATCGATGGCCTTTTATATACTGTTTTGGTATTTAAACATTTCACTGAAATAAATTCGGATAAAACTCAGTTTTAAATCTCTCACCGGACGAACCGACCCACACAAAATTTGGATCCCAGGTAGCGCTCGAGTCCAAATGACATGCCAAGATCGTAAAGCATTATTCCACCGATACATAAATTATACTCCGACGTGCGTGAGTGTGTGAGGGCCATGTGGGCTTTTTCTCTTGGTTTTTCTCCAGCGACAAGTGGCCCTTGGTCAGGGTTTTCGGTGGTGAGGAGAAGATGGGAGGGGGGACTGCCTCTGAGGTCTCACGCAAACGACATTAAAATTAACAATAACAAGAAAGGAAAGCTAACTTCGGGCGGAGCCGAAGTTGATATACCCTTGCAGAATATTCTATAAATTATATTCTCCAAAATTATTCATATGATGCATTCTTAATACTCATAAAAAGTCCCAACTTCCTAACTTTAAAAACACCAAAGTTATGTCATTTCCAATCGTTCAGTTATATGGCAGATATAAGATATAGTCGGCCGATCCTTATAAAATTTGGTAGGTCGGATTGATTGGCCAAAAATAAAACCCATAGAAAATCCCAACTTCCTAACTTTACAAACACCAAAGCTATGGCATTTCCGATCAATCAGTTATATGGCGGCTATAGGATATAGTCGTCCGATCCTTATGAAATTTGGCAGGTCGGATTGATTATCCAAAAATAAAACCCATAGCAAATCCCAACTTCCTAACTTTAAAAACACCAAAGTTATGGCTTTTCCGATCGTTCAGTTATATGGCAGCTATATGATATAGTGGCCCGATCCGGCTCGTTCCGACTTATATACTACCTGCAATAGAAAGACAACTTTTGGGAAAGTTTCAAGCAGATAGCTTTAAAACTGAGGGACTAGTTTGCGTAGAAACGGACGGACAGACGGACAGACGGACAGACGGACAGACGGACAGACGGACAGACGGACGGACAGACGGACGGACAGACGGACAGACGGACATGGCTAGATCGACTCTCCTGGTGATGCTGATCAAGAATATATATACTTTATAGGGTCGCAAATGTCTCCTTCACTGCGTTGCAAACTTTTGACTGAAATTATAATACCCTCTGCAAGGGTATAAAAATGGGAAAGAAATGAAAAGCGCGCAATGCAATTGTTGCGCTCGGTTGGAAGATGCGTATTTAAATGGCAGAGCAAATTTAATTATGTGTAAACTTATTTAATGGAAAATTAAACAGAAGTTAAATCACATGAGGTTACCAAATAGCTGAGAAAAAATGTTGGTAGTAGATAGTATGGGATACGGAAGGTAAAAAAGTAATTAAGGTATAGTAAGTTGAGTAGGAAAGGCGTAAAACTTAACTATGTTTATAAGCTAGAGCAAGTGATATTCCTAACATAATTCACTTAGTATGCCATTGAGAATTGCTCTTTAAGGCCTAAATCGCTTTCCCAATCAGTTAACATTAGTTTAATTTAAACTAATCATTAAATCGTACATTTTATACGAACATTTTATTGCTGGCCAATGGCTTCAATGGTATGCCTTTCGCATAGAAAAATGTTTCCGTGCAGACTTCAATGCATACAAAGTAAGCCCCCTATACCCACCTCCGCACCCCACCTGAGTCCCCGAACTCCCCAACATTGTTCTCTAACGTTTTCAGTTTATCAATTCGATATCCCAAGTGGCGATGGAGGAGGGGGCATAGATACTCCTCCTAAGTTGACACAAAATGCGTGGTCGTCATCGTCATCGGGCATCGTCATCGTCAATCGTTTGCATGACATCGCAAGAAATGCGCGGGGAAAAGTTCCCAAGGTGGAAAGAGATGGCGAGAGGCGGACAGAAAGAGAGCGAACGAGAGGGAGTGAGCGAGATAAGTATCTTTTGTGGACCGCCGCATTACAACTGCAGCAGCAACAAAAGATAAAAAGATACTGCGGGGAAATTCAAATTCAAATGAAAATAAGTAATTCATTTCGCTGCGGTTTTCAGGTCTGCGGAAAGAGCGAGACGGCATCGTTTATCTTGTTGCTCATTAAATCATTCAGCTGTCAATCAATTTCGCTGCGGTTGTCTTGCGACTGAAAACGAATTCCTGCCTTTGTTTTTTCCCTGCGTTGCATTTCTGAGGTGGTCAGCCAACCGCAGCCTCGTGGATAATTATACTGCCATCTGTAATGAGTTCTCAAACGGTACGTTCTTTGTTGCCCCATTAGAAGTTGTACAATTCAATCCATGATTGATTGGCTGGATTACTTACTGTCACAGAGCTGCACTCGTTTTCCGAATTCCAAGCAGACTCCTGAATATGCATTCGAGTATCTTCCAGATACATTCCACACAAGTCGCTCTCGACGATCGACAGCGTTTTAAGTTTCGCTCCAAATGGAAGTTGTTGAGCTCGCACAAAGACCCCCATATATCGTTAGCATAAGCGCAAGTATCTTTCGTGGATTTCCATATCTTTCGGTTCGGTTCGCCCGTCGTCGTACCTGTCAGTCGATTCAGGTTAAATCAATCATACACAAAGACTTCGGAACGGAGACCTGTCAACACGGTTCATTGTTTGCCTCAGAGCGGCATTTAATGAAAAAGACCGAACCCCCCCTCTCATTCCGCATTATGGCGCACTATGTGCTATCCTACCGGTCCCCATTTCATCCGCAGGCCAGAGCATACATAGATTGTAAATTTATGCGCGTATCTCACAGATAGTTCGTGCAGTTATTTGCATTTTTCTCTGTGGCCATGCGGCTCTAACTATTGTCGTCTGGGCGTATATTTCACATACGGGTGGTCATTTAGCATATTTTGATATTGAGATTTATTGACAAGATTGGAACGTGGCTGCAGCTTTGTCGGCACTCGGCACTCGGCACCAAAGCGGAAATGTTTCCGCCCCCACTGACTCAATTATGTCAAAATGCGGTCCCTACTCTAAATTAATTGAGTTTGTACCCCGAAATTTGTATCGAATTTCACACTGGGCGCCCGTTTAGGCAACTTGACCGCAGAAGAAACACAACAAACTCCAGCAGAAATCAAAACTCAGAGCGTGCCATTGGAACAATGCCAAGTCCAAAAAGATTGAATTAAGTGGGGAATTGAGTGGAAAACACTGAACAAATTTAAGAGTTTTTAAGACCAGATTAAAAAGGGTTTTTCTAATGCCATGAAAATGCCTTTTGCAATGGGAAAAATTTTTAACTAAGATAAGTTAAGTTGTATGAAGCACTACATTTAAATCATAATTCTTTAAAAATGATTAAATTTAATAAAAATTGTTTGTATATACATACATAATAGGCACACACAACTAGCTTACATGTAAATTCAGTTTGTGAGAAATATAATAATAGAATAGACATCATATGTCGATATATCTTAAAAGTAATCATTTTACAATAAATAAATAATTATCACAAACGCAAATGTTTGGTGAGAACTTCCCTACAATAAACTCTCATTTAAAAGAGATTAAAAAAAATATAAAACACTTTACAACTACAGCTTTTTTTAATCTAAGGATAAAGGATCTCAATCCCGAAATAATACTTTTTGTTCTAGTTTTATGGCCTATTTTTTCTTTGTGCAGGAATAGAAATGTATATGCTTTGAAACCTTGCAAAGTGCGCGGAATGTGGTCGCGTCATTGAAATGCGATACGAGACCTCCAACTAAAGAGATCGTGAGGAATTGCCCATGATTTCCATGTACACTTCTAGGGTTTCCAAGCTGTCACTCTGCGGTGGGTTCTTCTCAACTCGATTCGCACATTTCGAGGTAGTTGGTGCAATTTGTCTGGCAAATCGATCGCCACTGCGGCGAATGCGGAAACAGAGAAACCAATCCGCTTGTCGATCAGGTTGAGGTCAGGTCTTTTCCTTTTCCCATTCTCGACCAATCGGTAATCAAATACTTTCACGTATTTGAGATCCTTTGTGCAGTGAGTCATTTAAAATCCTCCTGCCCTTCTAATGTGTCGGTGTGACACCTAGCGACCAATCACGTGATCTGCCTGCCTTATGGCCACTTAAATCGGAGTTTATAGGGGGGACAACCTGTCAATGGCTGACACTTCACTTGTCGCCTGGCCTGATATGTGGGTCCGATGTGATGGAGCTGTCGCCGTCTTCCAAGAACTGTCTGCGGACTTTGCACCCCGCCAAAGATCCCCAACCATCGCTGTCCTCGGCGATCCGTTTGAAAACTGGGCGATTCGATTAATTTATGGCCCTAGATTGGTTCGCTTTTCCGATTCAGTTTGCGTGCCAGTCATCGAGTGCCACCCAAAACAAATACGGGAAATCCCAAACAAAAAGGGGAAATAACGAAAGTAAAATGCCCTCTTTATGATAATAAATTAATGTTGGCCAATTGACTTAAAAATAAATAAACATTTCTTAATGATTTGTAGAGTTTTTTTACAAATAAAAATACATTTGATTTTAAGTCCATAAAAGAAAGGCAAGAATGTACTTAATTGGACATGAACTACAGAAAAATGCATTTACAGAAAATGTACATTAATTTATTAAGAGTTAATATTAGACTTTTTTATTTAATATACATATCCTACTTGAAATGAACTTTAGAGTTAATAAACCTTTTCCTAAAGTGTATTTCTTACCTGATTTGTGGGCGGTCTTTAGCTACGAGTCTATACTGCCAATGCGATCGATTTGGGGCCCCAGGTCTCCTATTTATCTGTGGGATTCTCCCACGTCGTTAACATCTTCTGGGCTCATAATTCACCTCGCGAACGAATTCCAACTGCATTACCCACTAACCCAAATAGAGGAGACGCAAAACTGGAAAATTCTACAGAGACATCAAAGCACATTCAAAAAAGCAAAGTTCAGACAACAGGGGATTTTAGGTTATTTTTTTGTCTGTTTGTCCCTAAAAACAAGTCGCACTATCACAGACACGAGTACGCTAATATATATATCAGCTCAAAGAGCTGGGAAATAAAAGCGAGTCGCAGACCACGAGAGGATGTAAACAAGGCCCAGAAATGCCAGAACGCTCTGCTGACAGTGGCCAAAAATATGTCATAAAGAGATACGGTCTGCGTCAATATTGGCACAGTCAACAGGGGCGCAAAAAGGGGGCGTGGCCGTCGGAGCGGTGAAAAGCAGTGGAAAGCTTTGTTGACTTGCAAACAGCTTGAAAGGGAAAGGAGGAGGGACAAAAAGAGAGATTGCCCATTTGCTCACCTGCAAACAACTGGGAAGAGATGACACTGCTCCTCCTCCAAAGCGAGCGAAGGAATCACCATCCTCCAGATCCTCAACCACATAACCATTATCTCTGTCGTCATCAGTGTGGTAATTTTCATTGTTATGCAGTAAATGCCGCAGGGCATGTATACCTCTAAATCTCACTCAGAAATCCTTGAACTCACAGGGCATGTTTAATATTTTAAGAAGCTTGTCCGGTCACAAAATAAAATAAACTGGATGTCGAAAAAACATTTCGAGTAAATAAAGAGTAAGTGAGAAAAATTCCGTAAGCATTGTAAAACTAAATAAACAATGATATTTCTTATAAAATAAAAAAAACACGGAAGGTTGTAGTCATAATATTTTTTTGTGAAACTTCTTTATTCTGGTCGTAAGATAACAGGGTACAAAAATGTAATAAACACTCTCCGCTATTTTAGAAATTATTTTTTGAATTCCTTTTCAACGTGATCACTATTCATATTTTAACCAAATTTAATTTGTTTATACAACTTAATTTAATTGAAGTGGAGTAAATAGAATTATTGGATTGCCGAAAGTATTGTTTCAGGGAAGTCCTTAAGCTAATCCAACTCTTTTTTCGATAAACTACCCACCTGAAACTACTTATATGTGTCCCTTGACATTTGCGGATTCGCCCGTCACATACCACAAACATTTAGCTGGTTTTCGGGTTAACCAAGTCAAATTGTGCCACTTATTTGCCCCATCGCCACAACAACAACTTGAGGAGAATGAAGGAAAAATTCCTAAAATTCTTTTATCGCTGGATAAATATTTATGTTCCCAGTGGTCCCTGGCGACTAAACCCCAAAATTCGACACGCGCATAAACAATGAGAGTGGGTGAAAAGTGGGAACGGACTGGGGATTGGTGGTTTTTGGGGGCAAAACTTAGGACCCCCCGAATGTGTGACCCATTTTCAGAGAGGGTATTCCTCTGTAGACTTTTGAGGCCCCTGACGATCCCTCAACCCTCTTCTAAATCCTTGTTAAATTATTCAATTTGTCATGTTTTGTGCCACGCGTTGCTTGGCGAGAGATAAAATTACATTATTTTCTGCATGTACATGTACACGTGTCATGTAGGTGGAACTGGTATTATTAGAAAGGCCGAGAAAAACTTTGGATCATTATGTGTTTTATTAAAAAAATTAATTTTTCCTTTGTCCACAAAATATAATTTTATATATTTGTTGCTTTTTTAATTCAAACAGGGGTAAATATGTCTCAGTATAAATTGAAATTTAAATTCTATAGCTGATAGAGATTCGCAATCAAGAGATTAAAAATGACCAAAAAGATTAAGTGCAAATTTGACGAACAAATTATATATTAAAGACCTTGCAACTCGGTAAAACCTCTAACTTTTCAATACCGTTCAAATCGAAATTCGAACCTTGTAAAATTGTATAGCCCTCTTGGAAGATTTTTATTCACTGAAACTTATGTATTTTTCTCTCTGTACTGTTTTATATTAGGTTGAAACAATTGAAGCCTGACCTGTATTATATAGTTGTGACAATCTGTTGTAATTGCGCTAATTGCAATTCATTATTCAAAGCTTACTCGTGTTATCTCTTTTCCACAACCTCTCCCCTTCCCGTTCCAGTGCGAGAAAGAGAGGGGGATATGAAGTGAACGAGCTGACAAAATGTCGAACAAAATATCCGCAGGATATTCGCTTGTTGATTTCGCTGGAGACTTTGACAATTTATGCGCGTATTTATTTTTGGTAGCTGCCAGAGGGATTCGGCGACGAGGAGCATGGTATCGGTGGAAAAACAGTTGTAAATACAGATATATGTGGATACATATGCTGATGTGTATCATCCACTGTTTATTAATAACGAAAGCCACACATGCCTGCATATCTGCTTACTTACACCATATATGTATATAGAATATAGAAAGCCCGGGGCAGTGGAATAAAGGAGCTGGTATTAAGTTTCCCTTTTGTCAACGCTCCATTCGAAATTCATTTGCGTTATGCAATTTCGTTCAAACAGAAGTGCTCTTACATTCAACGGAACAAGAGAAATGGAGAAAGCAAGGAGAAGGCAGCGTTATGAACAATTTTAATTTCATTAAGTGCTAAAGTGCCGCGCAATACTTCCCAGCAGGAATAATAAGCTCAGCCACTCAACGCAGACGGAAGACAACTTCCCCAACTTCCCCAACTCAACACCCAATTCCCAGCCAGTCCACCCACATTTAATTATATTTTTTAACCACCCATTATGGGTATAGATACCATTAATTTTGGGGTTTCAGTGTCGCAATTCAGTTATGTAATATCTTAAATTTGTATAATTATGGCATTGATTGTTTGCTTTCACCACGGATGTTTTGTGTGCTAGCTAAATATTTTATATTATCTATCCCTTGTGTTGCATTCCCCTGCACTTTCCATCCACTTGATTGTGTTGCAACCAGGTGTAACAGGTCGCTTTTGTCATGACTTTGGGCACACTTGACCCAATTAGCGAAATAATTCCGCAGTTTAACCCTTGCAACGAGCTCAGACATCGCAGAGATTCGCCAAAAAAGTACACACAAAGATACACCCTCACTTTCAGATATTTTCACCTTAAGCTGAATGAATCTTTTGGAAAGTTTTCTGTGGTACACGAAGAGAATTTCGTCTAAAATTACGCTATGTGTTTGCAAATTGAAAGGGAGCCAAATGAATGGGTGTTAATATGAAAATTCAATTTTTAAACATCTTTACACGTAAAACTGCAAAATGTTTGAAGTATAAAATATAAAAAAATCAAAAGAATGTTTATACTTAAGTAAACTTAAATCAACTTGATACTAAACTAATCTATAGAAAATAATAAAATAATCATTAAAATTATATAATATTGCTGGCTATATATGTTCTAAATAAATATGTGTTCATATTGTCTTTTAAAATGTTACACAATTTAGTGATCAAAGAAGATGATAAACATACAAATTAATAGAACATCGTTAAAAAATAGTTAAATATTTTTATCTTAATTGCGCGTGGAAAAGTTCAAAACATTGGGTGCCTTGCAGTCAAGAAAAAGGGGATAAAGAGGGAAAATAGGGTGGTAGTTTCAGCACGGAGGGGTTGTAAAATTGGACAGGTGGGTTTTTTGGGGTTTATCAGCAGAATAGTTACGGTAACTTAACCTCATTTAAATATTTTCAGAGCTGGTATTGTTGTGCGCATCTGGGCTGCTTATTCTTTCCCTTCTTGGCTTCATCTTATTTTTTTTGGGACTTCCCCCATCACCACTGTTCTCCCCGCGCCCCGCCCTTTTTTCAGGTGCATCATCATACATTTTTCTTAATGCCTCGCGCACTTCACCATAAAGTAGCACAGGGCAAGTGGATGATGTCGGGAGGGGGGCCGTAGTGGGTTAAGGGGGCAGTGGAGTGTTAACCATGGAGTTGGGGGGGGGGGGGCGAAAGAGCAACGGTTGCATTTTGTATTCAAGTACAACGAAAATTGTTGTAAATTAGTAAAAATGTACACATCCCCGGGAAGAGGAGAGCACGATGTTGGGGCATAAAAGGTGTGCAGCGGAGGCGGGTGTTTTCCAGGGGGCGGGGCAGCGGTTGGGGCAGGGGCAAAGATAAGCAGCGAGTGCCCAGTGAAGAGGCTGCTCTGCCGGCTACCAACCTACGCAATTAAGCGCAGTCTGAAAAGGGGGGAACCCCATCACTGCACACCCCCCAGTGGGAGGGAAAGGGACAGAGCGCCCAACGAAAGGGCACTCCAGTAGCTTCCCCTCTCTCGCTCGCTCCCTTTTTGGGGCTGGAAGTAAAACCTTCATTGTTTGCATTAAAGCCGCAGCTGCCTGCCCATAAATACAGAGTGAGGAAAATAATTTTAAAAATAAATATATTTAATATATAAATAATAAAAATAAAAATATATTTAATATATAAATAATAAAAATATAAGTCTATTTAATGCCTTTAAGATATTATAGCATCTTCTAAGATATTCCGTATTTAAATTGCATATTTGTTCTTCTTTTCAATACATTACTTTTATATTCAAAAGAAGGCACATTTTAATCCGAATAATATCTAAAAAAGTTTAATATTTAATTTCAATATTTATGTTATTAACAAAGGTATCATTTTAAAGCTACATACATTTTTTTTCTGAGTCGACAATTTTAATATTTAAATATTTTATTAAATTGCGAATACCCAATTGAGTTTTGTTGATTTCTACTGCTCTGAATAATTATTTTGTTAACTTGTTTAAATTAGTTTTTATAACAAGGATCAAATACTGATTTACGTACCCCATGAATTTTTTTAAGTGCACCTACCTCAGCCTCCTGCCATCTTCCAGCACTTGGCCTTCCCAGCACTTGAGCAACTGCTTCTGCTGCTGCTTCCAAAAAGGCTTTCGGTAACTTAGTTTCCGTCGCTTTTTACAACCTCATGTTTGCATTTTACCTCAACGACGAATGCTCGGGGTCCACACAACAACATCATCTAAAAATAAAAAAAATAAAATATATAACAACAACAAGAGGCAGCTCCACAAGTGGGTTGTCAAGCAGCCCAAAGTTGTTGTCAAGAGAAGTTGTAAAATGCTTCCTAAGTAATAATATACAACAATTTCGTAGCTGGAAGTGGATTTGGAAAGCAAAATGCTTGCACAAGATAAACATTTTGTTTTCCGCTCTGCTTTTATATATTTCCAACCTGCTCACACAGTTAAAGAAACATTTTCAGCAAGCCATTCGTATGAAACGACACTATTGAACTGAAGATTCTGTAGATCATAGTCGTTGGCTACATTCGGATTAAATCTTGGGACTAGACATTAATGTCTATTTGTGGCCATGATCTCGTATTTTATCACCGATATTAAAACTGAGCTATTCAAGCTCATCTCTCTTCTCATTTTATTCGGCTTAAACCCATTTTTAAGGGGAATTCTGGAAGCTAATCCGTGTTATAAGCTCATGGAAATGATTTAACGGCCTCTTTCTGCCTTATCTCTGGTGAAAATGAAAGTATGTATTTCTCTTTGACTGCTCTTTATGTGTTATCTTTTTATCGGTCCGCGATAAGCTTTTCATGCCTTTTACACAGAGCTCGAGAAAGCCTCTTAATCTTGAACCGCGTGGTCGATTTATGGCTTGGATTTATGGACTGATCTCCAAATAACTCTCGCGGCCATTAACACCCACCCAGGTGCCAGAGTTGCCATAGACAGGTGTGATTCTTTGCCAAAGGTGTTGACGCGATCATTATGTAATCTACACTATTAACTTGGTTGACCAAGGCTTCGATATCTAAAATGAATTTGAATTCATTTAATTTTTTATAGAGATGATGATGACGCCCAAGGGTAATCCCGAAATGCTTTTCTTATCTAGCGTCTTGCATTACACAGCAATCCCACTCCACGATTTCCTCAAAAGCCCATAACAATTTTCCCTACATCAAATTTAATGCGATTTTAATTTTTGTGCCCAGCACATTTTCCAATTTGATGGCCGTCGGGGGAGAAAAGGAAGACGAGCTCACCTGGGATGGATGTTGGGATACGTATCCCTACCCCCATAAAATGGCATAAGGGCAAATAAATATTTCAAATAGTCATAAATATGGTTGATTGCAGGGGGGCAAGGGGATTGTGGAACAGGAAGACCTTTTAATTAAGGCAATAAAACGGAAATCGACCACGTAACCTAAGGAAAACATAAAGTTTACATTAAATCCACTTAATGTTCGAACAAAGTGCCGTGAATGTGTTCTTTATCGCCACGTGCTTCAGGTTTAGGTCCCTGCCACGCCCCCTTTTCCAGCTCCATCCCACCTGGCTGTTGATTTTTTGCTCGTGTCTCTGTTATGGCAACCTAAAGCCGCAGGTCCGACTTTTCCACAGAAAACAAATGCTGATATAGAACATTAACACTGATTAGCTTCTGGAAAGTTTATTTGATGCTTTTCGTAATGAATTTGTTAAATAAACTTTTTTTTCAACTCACAAAATACAGTATTTGAAATATAAGAATTCACAAACAAATAGATTAATGTCATTAACAATATATTTTGATTTAACAACATTTTGACTTGGATATTAACACCAATTGTTTCTAGGAAGATTTTTAGATTATTTTTAAATTTATTATTGTTTATTTTTTTATGACCCACTACAATGGATTTAAAAAATAAATTTATCGGTCATTGTCAATATACTTTGACTGAATTTCTCGATTTGTATAATAATAACTAGCGGTACCCTGCCACGCTTGGCTGTGGCTTATTACTGTATACATAAATAATAAGACACACTTTTAAGATAGTCCTAAAAACAAATTTTGGGAACATAATTTCACATAAATAGTTTTCTATAAGGCCCTTTAAATATGCTTTTCATTTTCTAAACGTGACTATAGCTCTATGTTGTAAGTTTTAACCCACAAAAACAGTTATTTTTTCCTCTGTAGAAATGCTTATGTCCGTGGGGCAGCTTATAACTCAAAATGCTTTTGGCCAAGTGAGCAACCAAGTCCATAGTGTCCTTCCACCTGGACTAACACCTTCATTCACCCCCCAGGAATGCCTTCATATTTGATTTTTATTAGCCTTCAACTGAGGCCGTGTCAGAAGTTGGCGCCTTTGGCGTTTTTTGCCACCCATTCCTATCTTCCGGCCACGTTCCAATTCGCTCATCATCTCACTTCATCATTGCCTTCTGCCGACCGACTGGCCATAAAAACATTTGGACCCAAGGTTGTTGTCCAATGTTGATGTAAGTATAAATTAAATATTTCGTGCATTAACGCTCGAGTGTTTATTCTTGCCTCCGGGGACCTCTTTCTCTCTGACCGAAATTTGGAGGGAGAAAGCCAGCCGAGAAGGAAACTCATTAAATTAGCAATGTCGATTTTAATACGCCCCTCGCCGTTTTTTCTACCCATTTACCGGTGATGCCATTCATTTGCTTGCCTAGGTGTATTCATGAATTATTCACCCCAGAATTGGCAGAGGAACTGTCTATCCGTCTGGGATAACTAAACAGCACTGGGTTAAACTCATGACAAACCTCCTTCAAAACTCCCAAGTCCACTCACTCTTCTTTTCTAGTTTTATTTATTTCACATTTGTGTCAATGAGCTAATTGAAGTGATCCTGGGCACGAATCAGGAACTATAAGGAAAATAGTATAGACATAAAGTCGCGCACATGGTCACACTTAGAAACAATTTGGCATTGGTCACACTATGGTACTTTACTTTTTAATTTAAATGTGGTAGTTTTGCTATATATAGTTTTAATATAAAATTTTAAGCAATGCAATTAATTAAACCTTTTCGGAATTTATGGTTACATCTAAGTGTCACTTAATCTGATACATTTTTCACTTTATTTTACCTTTATGTTATCTAAAAGGGCACTCAGAATTCGATGCACTTATCAGTTGCAGTGTCTAGGCCAGTTGAAAAGTAGGTAAGCTAAGTGCGACTGGGGCAGACAGGCCAGAGAGGGCGGCATGTTGGGAAATCCGGACGGAGGCTGACCTCTCTGACTTTTCATGACCCAATGACACTTTGACTAATTGAAAACTGTCAAATTGCAAGTCGCATGCGGTGGTCTCTAGTCTCCTCTATCTGCTTTCGGATTTCCTTCTCCTCATCGTTTCTGCTGCTGCTTGGCTTCTTAATTGAATTAACTCATTAGACGTAAATATCTGTACATCCATCTATGCAGTCCGTCCACTCCAGCTGAGTTGGGTTTACCTTCGACCTGACAAACAAAATAATTCAAGCATTTTTCATTTGTACATCTATGCCTGAGTGTGTGCCAAACATTTTGGTCAAATGTCATTTTGCACAAACACAACGTCGAATTTTGGATTGGTCTGCTCTGGGATTTATTAATGACGTTTCAAATTGGGGCTAACATTCATTTAATTTATTTGAGCTCCCCATTCCCTTCCCCCCAAATGGCCACAATTTATGCATCGTGACAGTTAAGAAATCTGGCTGAGATTGAATATCTCTCGGTTATTTGTGAATTGCTTGCGGAGATAATTAATAGCTCGTTGTGATGTGTCACACAAATTTTGCAGCTGTCACAGAAACAATTTGAAAGAAATTAAGATAATCCAAAGAAAATCACGTTTCAATGCCAAAACGGTAAATATTGGTTTTAATCCACTTCATGAAGGGTTAACGCCTCCTGAGAGCCTAAACCTTGTATGATAACCAAATCAATTTCAGAAGAACTTTTGATAATCCATAGCTTGATGGGTTAACTCCTCGTTACCAAAGTTTCAGACCATTTCACTGGGCCACAAACGAAATAACCGAAATCTGTTCGCATTTTTTATATAAATGGGCCTCTTCTTTCTGATTGCCATTTGCGGATTATCTTTTCGGTCTGATTGAGAAACCTCGCACTCCTCGAGGCTGGGATGCCGCTTGTGGGGCCATAACTGATGATGATGATTCCATTTGCGGTTTGAATAATTTTCATAATTTAAATAACAGCCCCCCACCGGCTGCATGCAACACTCAGACGGATAGTCAGTCACCCGACCAGCTAGTCCGTCAGGATACTCTCCTTTATTTTGGCCAGAAGGAGTGCCTGCCTGCCAGTCGAGACAAGGCAAAACAAAAGCGAGAGTGTAAATCACGGGGTGAAATGATAAATGGAGCAACGACTTGTTACGCATAAATTTTCGGCCAAAATGGAGGGCAAGAAGGATTGAGGAGAGGACGTCATGTGCGAAGAGTCCTCCGACTATGCCACTTTCCCTCAGTGAAAACAATATTTCATTACATTTACATATTCTCACTCAATTTTCATATTTTCGCATTCTTGTTGGGGCTTTCGGGGGAGGGGTGGGAAGTCAAGTGGATCTTGTTGTGCCTGCGCCTTTTGTTTCCATTTTATGGTAATGCCGTCAAGTCCCTTATTCCGCCTTCACCCCTCTCCCCCTGACGTTTCCTACTTCCCGTTTTCCGCCCACACCGCCCACTTGCACAGTGGCGCCCTCAAGTGTCGGTTCCTTCGCATTTCGTATGTCAGCATTTTAAATAGGCTTTTCATGTTCGAATTTTATTGTATTTTTTACGCCTTGCAGCGGCCGCACTTCGCTCCGTTTTGTTTTGTTTTATTTTACTTTATTTTTTTGCCAGAGTCCTCGAGTCGCATTGCCATGTCCGCAGGCTGCATTAAATTCCGCAAGTTGTATGCAAAGTCAGGCCTCCCGACTCTCAACTCTGGCTTGGCTTTATTAAATACAAATATTTTGCTTGTGGAGGACAATTGTTTGGCGGCCCCTGTGTCCTTCGGTCACCGTATCTGTGTGTCAGGCCGTCGGTGCGGGTGTGTGTGGATCTTTGTCCTGACCACATCCCTTGAGCAAAGTCTGTGGCTGTCAAGGACAACATATACTTGCCGGGAGAACAGCTTTTCTTTTACATGCCAAATTGAAAAGGAGGTTACTTTTTTATATTAGGTTGTCTCCAGTTGCGGAGACAAAAAGTCCACCTAGATATTGCAGGGAAAGTCATTTACATCCGGAAAGAAATTTATAGCTATGTCAAAAATTTATTTATACAAAATGGGTACCTTTTGTGAACCGCGAAATTTGTTTGTACCTGAAAAATATATACAGAAAATTAAAGAAAACAAGAAAGGAAAGCTAACTTCGGGCGGAGCCGAAGTTGATATACCCTTGCAGAATACTCTGTAAATTATATTCTCCAAAATTATTCATATGATGCATTCTTAATACTCATAAAAAATCCGAACTTCCTAACTTTAACAACAACAAAGTTATGGCATTTCCAATCGATCAGTTATATGGCAGCTATAGGATATAGTCGGCCGATCCTTATGAAATTTGATAGGTCGGATTGATTGGCCAAAAATAAAATCCATAGAAAATCCCAACTTCCTAACTTTACAAACACCAAAGTTATGGCATTTCCGATCAATCAGTTATATGGCAGCTATAGGATATAGTCGGCCGATCCTTATGAAATTTGGTGGGTCGGATTGATTGGCCAAATATAAAACCCATAGAAAATCCCAACTTTCTAACTTTACAAACACCAAAGTTATGGCATTTCCGATCAATCAGTTATATGGCAGCTATAGGATATAGTCGGCCGATCCTTATGAAATTTGGTAGGTCGGATTGATTGGCCAAATATAAAACCCATAGAAAATCCCAACTTTCTAACTTTACAAACACCAAAGTTATGGCATTTCCGATCAATCAGTTATATGGCAGCTATAGGATATAGTCGGCCGATCCTTATGAAATTTGGTAGGTCGGATTGATTGGCCAAATATAAAACCCATAGAAAATCCCAACTTCCTAACTTTACAAACACGAAAGTTATGGCATTTCCGATCAATCAGTTATATGGCAGCTATAGGATATAGTCGGCCGATCCCGGCCGTTCCGACTTATATACTGCGTGCAAAGGAAAGAAGGGTGTGTGCAAAGTTTCAATCCGATAGCTTTAAAACTGAGAGACTAGTTTGCGTAGAAACAGACAGACGGACAGACGGACAGACGGACATGGCTATATCAACTCAGGAGGTGATCCTGATCAAGAATATATATACTTTATAGGGTCGGAGATGTCTCCTTCACTGCGTTGCACACTTTTGACCAAAATTATAATACCCTCTGCAAGGGTATAAAAATAATATCAGAATTAAAATTACAAAATAATTGAAAGGAAAATGGAAAATCTATTTTACGGCATCAAAAACTGGGAAAATTAAAATGGAAAAATTGCAATTGTGAAAATCAGAAAATTCACTAAGAACTAAAACTCAGAAATTAAAACCACTTTTTCTGTCAACTTTAAAATCAGTCTTCGATTGTCATATTTTTATACCCTTGCAGAGGGTATTATAATTTCAGTCAAAAGTTTGCAACGCAGTGAAGGAGACATTTCCGACCCTATAAAGTATATATATTCTTGATCAGCATCACCAGGAGAGTCGATCTAGCCATGTCCGTCTGTCCGTCCGTCTGTCCGTCCGTCTGTCCGTCCGTCTGTCCGTCCGTTTCTACGCAAACTAGTCCCTCAGTTTTAAAGCTATCTGCTTGAAACTTTCCCAACAGTTGTCTTTCTATTGCAGGTAGTATATAAGTCGGAACGAGCCGGATCGGGCCACTATATCATATAGCTGCCATATAACTGAACGATCGGAAATGCCATAACTTTGGTGTTTGTAAAGTTAGGAAGTTGGGATTTTCTATGGGTTTTATTTTTGACCAATCAAGCCGACCTACCAAATTTCATAAGGATCGGCCGACTATATCTTATAGCTGCCATATAACTGAACGATTGGAAATGATATAACTTTGGTGTTTTTAAAGTTAGGAAGTTGGGACTTTTTATGAGTATTAAGAATGCATCATATGAATAATTTTGGAGAATATAATTTATAGAATATTCTGCAAGGGTATATCAACTTCGGCTCCGCCCGAAGTTAGCTTTCCTTTCTTGTTTTCTAGTGAGTTTTATTTTTACTTTTTTTTTGGGTTCCCACTTTTGTTATTCTAGCTTAAATTCGCTTTCTTCAAATTATTTTTACAAATTCTTTCTGCTGCAGAAATCCTAAAAATGAAGTAAATATTTAGCCAAAAGATTTTTTACACAGGATGAAATTAAATTAAAGTAGTATCCAGAGAGCATAGCGAATTCGTGTTTTTTCTCCTTTCCGGAGGACATTTCCTTACCATGCACAGAATTTATTTCTGATTCCTGCCTTTTCACTTCTTGTTGCTTTTGCTTAAAACAAATAAAATGCCCAAAGGCTTAAAAATCGACACACAGCTGCAGATTCAGCAGGACATCACAGCAACGTCACACGGATACACACCCACACCATTGAACATGCCATTTGCGCCCACACACACATCCACACATCATCAATGCGTTACAATCTCGCAAAAAATAAAAGCTTCGATCCCGGAAAAAAATCGTGAGTAAAACGGGAAGGTACTGGGTGGTTGGGGTATTCTACGGAGTTAACGTGGGAGTGAAACTGGAGCCGGAGTCAACGAATATTTCAGTCGTCATAAAAACATTTCGCAATAATTTTTGCATTTCACTCGACCAACTGCTCACGGTTTGTCCTCCTCCTTATCCCGCTGACCCCTCGCGTTTGCCCTCATTTATCATTTTCGAAACAGTGTTGTTCTTCCGAGATTACAAAAAGTAGCTAAATTATTTCTTACAAATATAATGGAGAGTCACATAAATAAGTCAATAATATTGGAATAATATTTAAATACTTCCTGTTTGATTAGAAATACATTTATTGGTGTTTCCTCAAAACGTTTTTTTTTGGTGGCAAAGTGCTTAAAGTTGTAGGTCACAAAAGATCATTGATTCGTTAATTTTAATTAATGATTAAATCATGAAAAGCATGATATTGACATCTCAGCAAAATGCCAATATTTTAAAATTTCGAAATATATTTTATGCCGCACTAGAAGAGTAACTGCATTAACTGTCTTGTGTATGAAATCTAAAACATAGTTGCAACTAAAAATACATTTCCTAATTTGATTTGTGTACTAAAAATTAATTGAGTAGTAGTTGAAAAAAATCATTTAATAAATCTGGCTATATAAATATCAAAGTGCCCATCACTGACCAAAGTCGGGTCATAATATACACCAAAAATCGCGATGTAAGTAAGTGAAGTGGGGGAGGAGAACGGGAAAGGGGAAAGGGAGTGGGGAAAGGGAGAGGGGAAAGGGAGAGGGGAAAGGGAGAGGGGAAAGGGTGAGGGGAAAGGGAGAGGGGAACAAGTGACAGAAAAAAAGAAGGACGGAGACAGAGTGTGTGTGCTTTACGTTTGGTTTACTCGGTTTGGTTTGGCTTGGAATGGGCTGGGTTGGGCTGGGTTGGATTCCTCTCCTGCAGTGGCGTTACACAATAAACCTTGCTTCCTGGCAACGCAATCCTTTATAAGCCACTTCACTCCACCAACCACCGACGCAAACCCAACCTTTAACTCACTTCAAGTTTCCTTATTGCTCCTCGGCTTGTTGGTCAGTGTTGCAGGATTTCTTCAAGTGCTGTTCTGTTTCCTGTTGCTTTTGCCTTTAACTCTGCTGTTTGTTCTGGCCTAAAGCCTCCTTCAATTGACCTCTTGTGACCTTAAAATTAATTCACCGAAGTTCCCCTCAGGTTACTTGTTTGATTAACTTTTTTGATGTTGTTGTTAAAGGAGATGAAACTTAAAATTTAAATAAGATCTTGCAAAAAACAAAAATATACATATTAAGACTTAATTTAAGACAAATCCATTAATGATTTGGTTATTTGTTTTGCATTTCATTTAGTAATTTAGTGGTTTTTAATTTAAATTGAAAAAGTATACATCTCTACAGATATGCATTGTATTTCGTTTCCGATAAATAGCATTGTTATTGTCCAATAGTTTGCCAAATGTTGGTAATGAGTTTGAAACCCAGATCCGGCATAAAGGTGTGTCCCTCTGTCCCCGCCCTCTCCCTCTCCCACCACTCAACATATCCTCTGTCCCATATCGTTCCGGCTATATCCTGTCCGCTCCCTGTCGCCAGTGCAATTTGGCCCGAGTGCGTCCCAGATATGATCAGAATTGACACTCGGCCAGTGAAATTTGTGCCTAATTTGAGGCCTCAGCGGGAGCTAGCTCTGTTCCTGTTCCTCTTCCCTTTTCCCCTCTTCCCTCTTCCCTTCCTTTGTGCCATGTAACATCTAAACAAAAGATTAGCTGCAGTCACCAGAGGTTTCTGCACTTGGAAAAATACTTGCTCTACTTTTGGAACAATATGTTTCTTTATTTTTGATAAATTACTTTATTTGGAACATTTCGTATAATTTTATTTTAATGCTAATTTCTGCTAAGAATAATTTATTTATTTATTATCACGTATTAGTTTCTAATATAAAGTTGTTATTACGAAGAGTTTACATTTGCTGGCCAATTTACGAAATTTGTTTTGTTGAGCACTGCAACTAAAGTGTAAAGTTCAAGTCATTCTCAATCATTTTTTCAAGTGTTGGGACCACACAATGGAAATGACACGAACTGCAGTCATCTAAGGATGGATGAATGGAGGGCAGGAGGGGATGGGGCAGCATGTGCACGCGTTTAATGGCAGAAAACACAACAGAGCCGGGCAAAAACAATTGTCAACAGACGTGGAAACGTGACCAACGAATTTTACGCACAATTTCACTTTATGCCAGAGTGTCCGAGGCTGACAAAGCCGGCCAGCGAGTAGGAGACCCTTTGACAATGGCCAGCGAAAAACCGAATCTCCTCGGCCACACATTTATTGTTTAGAGCATGGCCCAATCCTCGTCCTCGGCTGCGGAATCCATTCGGGAAATCCAATTAGCCATTGACTCTCGGGTTTGCGAGTTTGTTTGTTGACCAGGAAGTTGGCTTCCCGATCGGAAAATATGATTCATATTTGCCCATTTCCCCTCCCTCTCCCCTCCCCTCACCCAGGTTGATTTGCCTGACACTTTTCGCTCTAATCGTAAAAGGTAATCGCCACTGCTCAGGCGCCTCTCTTTGTTTTCCACTTAGTTGCAATTGCCGGCGAAGTCGGGGAATTTTGACTTATGTTTCTTGGGATCGCTTCCTCTGCGATTGCCGATAATTGCCAAGAAGCCCACAAGGCACCGTCTTTTCACGTCTTTGGTCATGGCTGAGCTATCCACAAATGGGTAAACTGAACCCAAGAACTTCCCTGGTTCGTTGACATCCTCTGGGCTTGGATTATCGCTAGTAAGTGGGAGGAAGTTTGCCTGGTTGTGCGTGGAATGGTCAAGTGTCGAATGGGTTACGCTGGGAATTGTGGGGGAACTGCACAAAATGCAATGGTGTTGCACATAAAAATGTTTGAGCTTCCAGGAATTCAAAAAATGTTACTTGGTAAGGGGAGAGCAGTAAAAGTTTATAATGACCTGGCTGGAGATCTATTAATGACGTTAGGTTGAGTTTTAAAAAAGGCTAATTTTTGTAAGGAAGATCTAGCGCTTTTACTGAACTTGGTTGGGAAGAATACAATTTCTAATTAAAAATAACATTTCAATTTAGATATTGATGGTATAAAATATCAGCAATAAGAGTTTATAAAATAAACCATTTATTTTATTTTAAATATCTTTCAAATCATAACAAAATATTCTTTAAACAAATTTTAATTTGATTTATTTTATACCACAAATATATATTTATAAATTGTGATAAACGCATCACTTTCGAAGAAATAATTTAAGAGCAGAACAATATTTCTTAAATGTCAGATTATACATTTTACGTTCTTCTTATAAGAAATATGCTTCTGAACAATTTTAAAGTAAGCAAGTTTTTGAGGCCACACAAAAAATATTTCTGGAAAAGCAAAAACATTAATCTAATTTCAGTTCAATTCTTAATCATACACAAAGCTCAGTTCTATTTATGATATGCGACTTCATCCAGTTTTATATTTCTCAACTGGATTATCTCGAGGCTTGAAATTGCACCTTCAGTCCGTCGATTTCCATTGCAAATGTCGCCGTTCTTGCCTCGAATCGCCCCGGCCAACTCGCATGTCCAACTTTTTGCGGCAACACATGTTTCCCATTAGCCAATAGAAGAGGAAAAATATAAAAAAAGTTTCACTTGATGCGGACCTTGTCGTAGTCGTCGTCGTCTCACATTTCAGACTCCAGCCGACAATAAGATGTGCCGCAGTGTAGTTGTAGTGGTTGTTGTTAATGATGATGTTGACACAACTTGTTAACAGAATAATTTATGCGACACTGACTGGCCAAATGCTTTAAAAGAAACAAAAACAAAGTTAGAAGGAGCGGAGGAATCTATTGCATATTTAATGACAGCACGAAAGGAATATCTTTCCTGTCCGGAATCCGGATGCACGTGCTGAAACCGAAACTGAAATAGAGATCAAATTAAGAGCAGCCCCGGAGCTTTGGACGGATTTCAAGGCTTCAGGGCCTCAGGATTTGCCGCCTGTTTTAGTCATTTGTCAACGTCGCCAGTTTCAAGATTTTAGCCAAGCTGCAGCTTCGGCTTTGGCTTCGAGTGTAAAAAATGATAAACGCATTCGCTTATGATGTGTAGAGCTTCCATAAATCATGCTCTTCAAACTTTCTGTTGGTCTTTCCACTGCGACTGCCGCAAATTTGCCTCGGCCAAGAGATCACGAGGAAAAGCGGAAAATACAGAGAGGCGGTGAGAAAACACGCAGGACAGACAACAGGGGACAGAGGGCAGAGGGCAGAGGTCAGAGGTTGCCACGCGACAGCGCTTAGACAAACAAGTGTCGCTTTCGGTTCCACGTTGAAGAATATGATGGCCAGCCAGGATGCACGGATAGTAACTTGAAGTAGTTCTGGCGATTTACGAGCTCCAAGTGGGTCACCAACTAGTCAGTCAGTGGAGCTTCAGTGGGAATTTGAGAGGAAACGACCAAGTTGGTTAGGTGAATGACAGAAGAATTTTAGAGTGCCTGGAACGAATTCCATCTGTTCACTTGACCACAAAAGAAATTGTGGACCTATCTCTCCTTAAAAGGTAAATATCAAACATTAAATTTCCTCTTTGATAGAAAAATCAGTCTTGTTTTATGTGCCAGAAATATATATTTTATTTATTGATTATTTAACGATGAATTTTAAGGTAAACATTAGTGACCATTGTGTTTTAAATTATTTGCGAGCAAGAATATTAAATTGATTTATTTATATTTTAGAATTAAATGTATTAAATGTAAATCTTGACTAAGATAATTGTTAAACTATCTTATCCCAATATGCAATCCATGTAATTTTAAGAGCAGCAAACATTGTCTTGTTTATTGATAGCCAAAATTGCTTGCCTTTATTCATTGTCATTATTCACTGAAAGCTTATGTACAACTTCTACTCTCCAAAGTAAGCCACTAAGTTCTGGTTAGTCCTAGACCATATATTTAACTGTGAATGTTTCTCTTGCCCCCATTTTTCCCCTCTGATTAAATGGCTGATGGAAATTTCAATCGATATTCGTCAGCAGGGCGCTCTAATGATGTGTTCAACATGTCAGCCTAGTGCTTATGTCTCTTCCCCCATCCCAAGGACTCCAAGGGGGAGTTGGGGCTCCCAGAGTCAACGCTGGTCAATAGATCTCCCCTTGGACTACCACTTATGAAATTGAATGTAAACAAAATGAGCGACTCGACTGCTAAGCTATATCCCCAACAAACGACCACTGGCAAACTGGCAAACTGGTAAACTGGCAAACCAACCCCTTTCTGGCCCTTCTTGTTGACTGACATATCGGCGCCAAGCAGGCAATTAACATGCGATTGTCATAAATTTACTCAGTGCACAGATTATTAAACATTCATAAAATAAATTACCCAGCCAAAGTGCATAAATTCTGAATTGATTTTAACGCATTGTCCGAGACAAAGGAAGGCGATTGAAGAAGGAGGGTCTCCCCCAAGAAAGGATGGAATCTGGTTATTGAATTATAACGATGTCGGGCAGAATGGCCAAGGGAGCAGCATAAACATAAATTCCTTCAAAGTCTTCGAGCAAAACAACAATTGCATAGAAATCAATTTCAGAGAAGAAGCGTTCAAGGGTTAAATTCCAAAGGGGAGGATATAAATATTGTAAGTGCAGCGAAGGGGAACTGAAGTGGTGGGGAGAGGAGGGAAGAGACCCCACAAAAAAGGGGGTGCAGGGCGAATCCATGGTGGGGGAATCCATTTAATGGCATTTGTGGCTTGTTTCTGGGGTTGAAACAATGACTTTTGTATAGTTTCTTACAGAATCGAAGGGAAAATGGAAAAGGCGACCATCGACTTGAGCACTCTCCTTCAGAAATCGAATAGTTATGAAAATTTCCACATTAAATGTTGATCACCCATTATCAAATGGGGTTGAAGCTCTGTTCGAATCAGCAAATCTGTGAAACTTTTTGGACTGCATTCAAACGATAGAAACAAAATTTATTGGATTTCTGATTAGATGTTTAAAGTTGATTAAAAATCATCGAAAGGGAATTATGTCAGAAACGTTAAGAAAAACATGTTCTTTTTAAAAACAATTTTAATTGAATTTTGTATAAAAAACATCAATATTGTTTGTTTTAGTCGAATATATTTTGCGCAACTAATTACAAATTACACGTACAAATTAATTTTAATTTTGGTTGAGAAGGACAAAGTTCTATGTACCCAGTGTGCATTGTTAAATTTGCATTTAATCGAAAAATTTGGTACGTGTATTTTGTACAAAGGCAATCTGCAAATGTTGGTTTATAACTGTAATGGTGCGAAATACTAAAGGTTAAATAGTGCATAATTTAATTTTTTGTTTCCATTTTTTCGCTCTTGGAATCTGGCTTAAAATGTAGATAGAATTCAACCGTACATCCATACAAATTTCGATCAAAAAAAGTGATTAGTGAGCACACCGAAAAAATTCTATTACAAAATATTAACGCAGATATACAAAAACAAATAATATGTAGCCTTTTTTATGAAAATAAATGCTAGTAAATAATAAATTCTGTATATACATACTTCTCCTACGAAATAAATAAAAACATTTTCTGCTAATACTTATTTTTCCATGGACGTGAAACTTAAACATAACGATCTCTCTTGTTAAGTAATATACGCATTATGATTTCCTTTGAACTCTTTTAAAAACTGAATAAAATCCCAGTTAGTTTAAAACCTGATTACAAAGCTGTTTAAAGCGACAACCGCCTTTTCTGATCCGATGTGATTGCACTTCAGCTAACTGTATTACATATTCCTTTGGCCAACTCTAAGCAGATAATTGGGGCCACAATATCATTAGGAATTCCCTTTTCTCGCTCGAAAGCGGTATCTTCGGGCTTAATTCAGTTGCATCACACAAGGAGTGACCCCAGAAAAAAATAAAGGAGAAGGAGAACTCTCTGATGTGAAGTGAAATGAAATTACGAAGAACCAGCTGAATGTCAATGTCCTCCCACAAAATCCCTGCCCTCCACACAAAGTCCTCTTCTGCATTTTTTTTGGTTTTTTTCTCCAAAAACAAAGACCGAACGGAATGTATATACAGTAATGTATATGCAGTATGTACAAATATATTTATTTTTTATGACATCTCTGACAATTTATGATGCAAATTCCTCACCCAAAACTGAAGAATGAAGCGATGGCACGAGAAGAAGCCTCCGACAAATTGTCGAGAAATTGCATAAAACAATATAAAAAAAGAAAAAACAAAAACACGAGGGAAAAAACAAATTGTTATACTGAAATCTGTAATCTGAAGTAGTTGCGGATGCACTCGAGAGATATTTATGGAGAAAGGGAGACGGGGACAAATAAAAAAGAGACAGCCACATCTGGGCAAAGGGCAAAAGCTGTATGCAAAAATTGTATTATTTTTGCTTTCATTATTTTGTTTTTATTTTTCGTGATGGCTTTTTCTTTTCTGTTGATTCATCAGAAAATAAATTGAAATGCTGTTGTTGACAAAACCGTACTCGCACAGAAAACTTTTTGCTGTTTGCCATTGGATGATTTATTTAATTTACTAAAACTAACACGACATGGACAATATTTGATAATAAAATCACGTTCACACGCTTACGGCCACAAATCAATTGGTGCCACCGAAAACGAACCCATCAATGAAATCGCCCCGAACCCGGAGTTCATTATAAAATTATTTGTCCTCTTTTTTCATTTGGGGTCCCCAATTCGTGGAAAGAGTTTTGACCGCAAGATAGGACTCCCCGCCCACCCAAACTTGGCTCAAGCCTCGGGGTCACTCAAAATGTATAAATATCAATCTGTCCCACGGGCTCTAACAAATACAAATTTTTAACTTGTGCGGTATCCATTTGCCTGAATAATATGGCAGTGTTATTTTTTTAAAGACACACAAAGAAGACAACAAAACACAACCTAAACAACATGGAAAACAAACTATTGGTTGCAAATTTGGTTTGTATATTTTAAAATAAATATAATAAATATTGCAGTTTAAGCAAATAGTCGCCATCTAGTCGGTAAACACAACAAAATGATAGAACATTTTAAGAGAGTGTGATTAACAATGCTAAAATAAGTCTTTGTTTTAGTGCGAAAATACAAAATGGTTCGTATAACTAATGTGAAAGAACAAAGTGCAAATAAGATAAATTAATTTTATATCTAATGTGTTTGGGAACAAAATTCATAAGCAAGAACTATTTGTATAGACAATTTTGTGAATTTAACTCTTTTAAAATTATTAGAAAACGCCATTAACATCGTACACAGAATGAAAATTGTATAGGACAACATAGATCATTTTTGAGGATTGTGCGATGATTTTACCAACACATAATTTTTACACGCGTTTTGGCATATTTTAAAAGGGGTATTTGCGATGAACTCCAGTCTATATATTTTTAAAAAATTTTTCAGTATTTGATATATGATGTGGGTTACAATTTTTTTTTTAAATGAAATGAAAATGTCCAAAGGATTTTGAAAAATATTCGATTTTTTTTGTATACAAAATGTTATATATAGGAACATATAAATAACATAAAATCAAACTAAACTATAAAATGTTTCACATTATGTCTACCTTCAAAATCTCTTCAACATCAAAATTCACTTAAGTTTCCAAAATTGTTTCCCACACAACCAAAAAACTTAAATTTCATCCAGAACAATTTTAATATAGTGGTGTGCACGATTTTTTGCCTCTTATCTGATTTCCATTTCATGCATGTGGCCAAAACTCAAACGTGGCACAATCTGTTATGAATTTTTATTGAGTTGTTTGTGTGTTAAAGAAAAAATTAATTTATCGCCTTCGTTATTGTTTAAATAAAAGGCCGAAATCGAAATTTGGGAACGAAAAAAACGGAGGGGCTCGTCATCATCTGGACACCGCCATCGATGGACATCAATGTGGGGATATGTCAGAAAGTCGGAGCCCAAGGCAACGGGAAGGGTGGGGAGGGGAGGGGGGCGACGTTGCCTGAATTTAAATGGAGAAATTAATTGCGTTTGTCAGGCTTGTGGACAGGTTCTGGCCATTGGAACACCAGCAACAACAACAACAAGCCCAAACGCCAGAACAAAGAATTAATTGGTTTTTGGACACTGGATGAAATATATTTAATTTAGGCTTAATGCCGGACAGAGATTGCGTTTTACTATGCACCCCCGCTCCCCGCTCCATCTCCTTCCAAGTGTCAAATTGGCATTGAATCATGACTGGGACTGTATCTTTTTATCTGTGCGCGATCGCTTGGCCATCAAATAGCCATTAAACAGTAGACCATTATCCTGGTTGATGGGAGAAAAATGCCTGCATCTCCATAAAGGATCGCGGATCCCAGACCGCAGGAGATCGTGTGGCTCATTCGGCGATCGAGGACATAAATTATCACTTGGGTTTGGGTCCGACAAAGTTGTTTATTGAGGATTCAATCGAGAAGAGTGGTGAAATAGGAGCTGTGTTTCTACCACTGAGGGAAAATCTTTTGCATAAGATGGAGATAATATTTAAAGTTGCAAGTATGAAGAATATAAAACAAAATGAGTTGGACTAAATGATATTAAACACTGTAGAGTTTAAATCGGTATTTAAATAATCTATAAGGGTATTATACGAAATTTATATTATAGCTCTATCAAAGCAAATAATTAAGAATAAAAAGTTGTAAACTAAAATTGCCAATGATCTTTTTTTCACCCATATGTAATCGTTTAAGGAAGATTTTTTTCCGTGAATAGAACGCTTCTCTGTCCTAAGTTTGATATCCCTCTTTTGTCCGATCTGGGTTGACAGTTTTATTGTGTCGCCTTTTTTGAATTAATTGAGCCGCCCTCGGTTCCAAATGAAGTCGTTGTCGTGTTTCCAAGGAATGTCGTGAGGATTGGTTCCTTGCGAGCTCTTTCTATCCCTGGACGGAACCCCCTGAGGGCACATGAACTGGGAAGACCACACATTGCGATGGAGACACACGCAGCTCTTTTGACGAACCCAAAAAGCATTCCCTAACAAATTGCTTCTTCTCTATTTATTTTGCCTGCGGGCGAGCCGTTGCCAATTAATTATAATTGATTGGCGATATTAACGAAAATTATGATGATTATGATTATTCGGTGGAAATATGCACCCGCAGATACGTAGATACGTTTTTTTGTCGAAAGATATAACGAATCACAATAAAAGCCGAAAACTATTCGGTTATATGATAAACGACTTAATTGTGGCTTTCAGCGAAATGTTGGCATTTAAATTAATAAATTTTTGATATATTTATTGGGCTAGGGAAAATATTTTAATGGATTTAAGTGTCGCTTTGAGGTTTACAAAACTGGAAAGAAGTGATGACGGGTTTGACGAGTTATATAACTATAATTTATTTTCTTTTATATGAAGGCTTAGTAAATGTATTTTTAGCAAACATTTTTATTTGAAAATCAACACATATTTTTGAAATCAAGGCATAAAGTAATAGAATAAATATTTTTTATGGCAATGTAAACATTATTAAAAATGAAAAAAAATTGTTCTGTAAGAATTTGGGGTAGCCCTTTGTTTTTAAAAATTATTAGCTTCCCTCATATGCATTTGTACAAAGCTAAAGATATAAATAAAAAAATGTAAGCTGTTTTCAACTATATTTGTATTATTTGTACTTCCAATGTTTAAGTAAGGTCACACTCCTTATTATCGATTCCACGGGCTGTCACCCTTTTCCAAGCTGTCAAAAATCTGTTTCGACTATTAACAGCACTTATTTCTCCTTTGTTGGACCTTCTCTTTGTGGATATTTATCGAAACCATGGGTCGTCGTCGGTTGCGTAGGGACCGCACCCAGAATGAACGTTCCCGTTCGCGTTCCAGTTCTCGCCCCCGACCCACGCGCTCCAATGCGATCTTTGTAGACAAATCCCGACTGGAACGACGTCCGGGTCGTGCTCCCTCGTCCTGGGACATTCCGCCGGCCGGGTACGAACACCTGACTCCGCTCCAGTACAAGGCCATGCAGGCCAGCGGGCAGATAGCCTCGCGGATTCTGCCGGATGCCCCGCCCACCGCGGAGTCCGCCGCCATTGCGATGGTCACCCGACAAGCGCGTCGTCTGTATGTGGGCAATATTCCATTCGGCATCACGGAGGAGGACATGATGGAGTTCTTCAACCATCAGATCCTGTCCTTGGGACTCGAGGGCTCGCAGTATTTGGACGGCAAGGCGGTGCTGACGTGTCAGACGAATCTGGAGAAGAACTTCGCCTTCCTGGAATTCCGATCGATGGACGAGGCCACCCAGGCCATCAACTTCGATGGGATCAGCTTCCGCGGACAGACCCTGAAGATACGAAGACCCCACGACTACCAGCCGGTGGCCAACGGGAATTCCTCGGATTCGGACACTGGTTTTAGTCTGCCCCAAACCACTTTCACCATGCCTCCCATTGCTGCCTCTGCCGCATCACATGTGATCTCCCCCCTCGTTCCCGACTCTCCGAACAAGATCTACGTGGGTGGCCTGCCCACTTGCCTGAACGAGAATCAGATCAAGGAGCTGCTACTGTCCTTCGGGAAGCTGAGGGGATTCAACCTGGTGAAGGACAGCAGCACGAGCTTGAGCAAGGGCTTCGCCTTCTTCGAGTACCTGGATCCCACGGTCACGGATCAGGCCATAGCTGGATTGCATGGCATGCAGTTGGGGGATCGCAAGCTGGTGGTCCAGCGCTCTATTGCCGGGGGAAAGAACGCGATTACTGGACAGGTGCCCACGGTGCAGGTTCCGGGGATATCCTCGCTTTTAAACGCCGGCACAGCCACCGAGGTTCTGTGCCTGCTCAACATGGTCTTGCCGGAGGAACTGCTGGACGACGAGGAGTTCGAGGACATCCGCTCGGACATCAAGGAGGAGTGCACCAAGTACGGAGACGTCCGCACCATCAAGATCCCCCGACCCATGGGCCAATCCCCGCAGCGGGGCTGTGGCAAGGTCTTCGTCCAGTTCGAGTCCGTGGAGGATTGCCAAAAGGCCTTGACGGCGCTGAGTGGACGCAAGTTCAGCGGTCGCATCGTGATGACCTCCTTCTACGATCCCGAAAAGTACCTGGCCGATGAACTTCAATAATCAATTTAATAATAATAATACAAGAAATTTAAAAAGTCAGTTTTTTATTTTTAAAACTCAGTAATCATTCGAACAGTGAACTTAAGAAATATGCAAGTGTGTTTCGATACAGTGAGTTTTTTCTTGTATTCTCATAACGATTTAATATATAATAACTTTTTCCGAACAGTCGAGGATAAACTTTTTCGTTAAAAATTGATTTAATATATAAAAAGTTTTTACTCTTTCAACATAATCGAGTATAAACATTTTGTTAGATATGGATGATAATTTTGATACATTAATGTTTATGCCTTAAAAATGATAAGATATTTATTTAGGAGGATAAGTTATTTTCGCCTCATCCTTTTTAAGCATGCCAAAAATTTAACCTTAAGCTTTTTAAATTTCTAAAAACGTTACTTCATAAATCTTTATACTTAACAAAATTGTTATTATACCCTTGCAGAGGGTATTATAATTTTGGTCAAAAGTGTGCAACGCAGTGAAGGAGACATCTCCGACCCTATAAAGTATATATATTCTTGATCAGGATCACCTCCTGAGTTGATATAGCCATGTCCGTCTGTCCGTCTGTCCGTCTGTCCGTCTGTCCGTCTGTCTGTTTCTACGCAAACTAGTCTCTCAGTTTTAAAGCTATCGGATTGAAACTTTGCACACACCCTTCTTTCCTTTGCACGCAGTATATAAGTCGGAACGGCCGGGATCGGCCGACTATATCCTATAGCTGCCATATAACTGATTGATCGGAAATGCCATAACTTTGGTGTTTGTAAAGTTAGAAAGTTGGGATTTTCTATGGGTTTTATATTTGGCCAATCAATCCGACCTACCAAATTTCATAAGGATCGGCCGACTATATCCTATAGCTGCCATATAACTGATTGATCGGAAATGCCATAACTTTGGTGTTTGTAAAGTTAGAAAATTGGGATTTTCTATGGGTTTTATATTTGGCCAATCAATCCGACCTACCAAATTTCATAAGGATCGGCCGACTATATCCTATAGCTGCCATATAACTGATTGATCGGAAATGCCATAACTTTGGTGTTTGTAAAGTTAGAAAGTTGGGATTTTCTATGGGTTTTATATTTGGCCAATCAATCCGACCTACCAAATTTCATAAGGATCGGCCGACTATATCCTATAGCTGCCATATAACTGAACGATTGGAAATGCCATAACTTTGTTGTTGTTAAAGTTAGGAAGTTCGGATTTTACAGAGTATTCTGCAAGGGTATATCAACTTCGGCTCCGCCCGAAGTTAGCTTTCCTTTCTTGTTTTTTAATACGATTATTGCCATTACCATTCCCCTGTATACTTGCTGATTTCTATTAGTGTTTTGTGTGTTTACTTCTGTGAGGGTCACAAGACATTTTTTAGAATGTGGAAAGAATCTTTCTATTTTACTCCATTGATATAATTTAAAATTTTATCAAAAAAGGGTAAGGGTCTAAAGTTGTCTCACAATTCTAAAATATAAGCTAATACCCAGTACTATTTTTATCTGAATGACTAAATCGCTTTTGATTCGTGTACAAATATAAAATAAACTTGTTGATATAATTAATCTGCGACCTCGAGCATCGATGCTAGTCACTCCATCTAGTCAACTGTTGAGTCTGCTAACTGATGGGCCCAAGGCCAGACTGCGATAACGAATTTAATCCCCTGCGAAGGAACCGGCATCGAGTTCTCGGCTCCGTTCTCGTTATTGTTTTGCCTTGTTGTGATATCATCTGCTTAATGCCAAAGAAATCGCTTTAAGTTATCTGGGGCTGGGATGCGAGGACACGCCCCCTCGCCCCCAAAGAGGTGCCCGAGATTCAATTAGGCAGACCGGCTTAAGCTGCAATCCTTAAAGCTGCTCAAAAGCTGACACCTCCTTCTGCAAACCCCACTCTCCTCTTCTTTTCCGCATACCTCTGCAAGCAAAGCTCTTGCTTAATTAAAATTTTAAACTTTACGCTTTATCGCCGGCATTTCTCGAGCATATTCACACCTACCTTCTGCATATTACGGAGCTCAGGTAATTTTTAAAGGCCCTTTCAATGAAGAAGCTTCTTGGGCTGCTTATCTCCCCGAACGGTTGCATTTTCTCAGGTCTCACATTTCAAGCCTCTTGGGGCATCCGCCTTGGGGTCTTTCTTATCTCAGACTTTGGTCATTTGGTCGACAGCCGATCATCAATACTCGTACGCGTAATGAAATGGTTGAAACACGGAAAGAAATTCGTTTTGCGGATTAAAATTAAATTATACATTTTAAAAACATATTATAAAGGAAGTTGCTTTACTGACTATAAAAATAGGCAATTGCCAAGAGACCTAATGAATTTAATGTTGCAACCTATTCAAAAATTCAAAGCAGTAATTGGTTTAAATGGTAAATTTAAAGTTTTCCTCTAAAATTTATTTAACTGACTTAAGAAATATTAAAAAGTTTAAAATGTTTTTGTGTCTCCCCGTTCGGAAGATAATGAAATGGTTAGAACACGGAAATAAATTCGTTTTGCAGTTTAAAATTCAATGTCAGCTTATAGATATTTTTTAAATGAAAACATTTAATGGACAAGGTTTCTTTACCGACTATAAAAATAAGGAAATTTGCCAAGTGACAAAAAGAATTTAACGTTGCAACCAATTTAAAAATTCAAAAGAGGAGCTTTTGGAATGGAAAGTAGTAATTGTTACCTTTTTAAATGGTAAATTAAAAGTTTTCCTTTAAAATTCTCAAAACTGATTTAAAAAATATTAAACAGTTTAAAATCTTTTTGTGTCACCTGATCTGGAAATTAGAAAACACTTTGTGGGACCTCCCATTTTATTTTCCCAGTGCAGCTTTAAAAGCGTTGAAAGCCCATCTCCAGACTGAACGATTTATCAGTGGCAACGACGACCACAACTAAACGCTTTATCGAAATGGTGGAGATTGTGGCAGGAAGGAGTGGAAAAGACTGGGAACTTGAGTGGACTGTGGACACAAATTAATTCAACGCCTTGGGTTTTTGTCATTCACCGGAGGAGTCAAGATCTGAACGCAAGCCTTTCATTCCCTGTGCTCCCAAAAAAACACAGAACTTCTTTCGAAGCCGCTGCTGTCCCATGAAAATCAATGCCTCGATGGGTAATTAATAAACGCCCATAAAGATGCGGATACAATAAAAATTCCAGAGGGGCAAGAATCCAGTCAAAAGGGTTTCTTTGATTTCGTAGTTTTTTCCTTCGTTGATTTTTATGATCTGGCAGCTGCGCTTTGGGGATTAACTGGATTGACTTCTAATCGCCCCAGCTCCCCAGCTCCCCGAATCTTGTCAAGCAACTTCGCCCCATTCCGATTGTGACCGAGGTTAGGGTCTGGATGTCGGGATGTTAGGTAATCGAAATTGAGCAATCAAAGCCACAGTTGAGTGAACCCTCCATCGCACCATCCCGACGGTTTCTATGCATTTTTAATTGCATTCTCATCATTTCATTTGAATATGATGTAGTAGATAATTATTGGGCTCCTGCCAGAGCAACGCCTTCCTCTTAAAACGATTGTTAAATGACTCTTTTACAGGCCTTAGCTCACGTGATAGTTCCATTTGGTAGCTGGAAAGGTATCAGAAGCTTGTTCTCTTATTTATCGTATCCATCACTTGATTTGTGTTTCTCCCCGAGTTATCCAACTTAATTAGTTGGATCTGCAGGACGTTGTGTTTCACTAATGATAGTTTAGATGGCCGAGCATCGTATAAATTTGCCAAAGATACGGAGATACTCCAATCAGATGAGGTTCCATAAAAATTTGTTCATCTAATGATCGAGATATGCATCTCGCATGTGTTCAATTTGTACAGATTTAATTAAGATACATGGACATTTTCAGAGACAAAAGCGGGTTTAATGAAGTAGACTGGGCTGCAAATCCCAGAAAGGTCAGACTTAATCTCGGAAATATTTAAAAATCAAGCAATCAAAGCTGAAAACTTTTTCTGGTTCTCAAAGAGAGAAGTTGTGCCCTCAGAACAGAAGCCCGAATTCAATTAACCAGAACCTGTTGCTTTGTTTGGTTTACCCACAATTCAATTCGCATTTCCGGGGCCCAGAAAAATAAAAATAAAGGAATAAAGAGCCGAACAAAACATGCGAAATAAAATCAAATAAACAAATATTGTTGTGCAGTTCAAGCGAATTCGTAATTTCCCCTTCATAGTCAACAACAAAGGCTAAAAACAAATTACCAGCGAGAATAATTTCACCGAATTTTCAACTTGGGGTTGTATCTGGAACGGAGGGACGTTGTTTTGGGAGGTATTCCCCACCCATTTGGGCTGTCATTGCCATTCCCATTCCCTTTCCAGTATTCGACGTCGCTTCGTTAATGGCAGCGCAATTAATTCGAGCAAATCGTCTGTGAACCCTTTTTATGACCTCAAGAGCCCGCTTCGCACCGCTCTCCCCGTCTCTTTCCTTGCAGGACTATGCCCGTCTCTTTCGCAGATAAAAATTCATTAAACGACACCATTCGAGAGCTTTGTTTCGCTTTGAACTGTTTACCCGGTGATAATAAATGCGGAATAGCAACGCAAATGCTAAAAAAAAGTGTTCTTTAAATGCTTTAGACATTTTTTTTGGGGGTGGCTAAAATTGTTTGGGGTTTATTTGCGTAAACTGTTGAATGAGCTACAAAAGAATCAGAAGCAAGGAAAGGGATGCACTTAGATAGATCGTCTAAATTTAGAATGGAATATTTGGTTAAGCTAATTCGGGAGCATTACTTTTGGATTACGAAAAAAAAGAAATTGATGTAGTACATTTTAAAAGATAAAACAAATTTATAATAAATGAATTAAGTTGACTTATTATTTATTAAAGATTACAAAAATAATTTAATTTAAAGATTCTACGAGGTTTTTTTTTTACCAAGAAGCGAAAGCCAAACTAGTGCTCTTATAAAATCTGGATTATCAAACATATATATTCTTATGAATTGCATTACTTTTAACTTTACTTTACTTTTTACTGTTCCAAAAGAAAAGTACAATGCTTTTTATACCCGTTACTCGTAGAGTAAAAGGGTATATTGTATTCGTGCAAAAGTATGTAACAGCTAGAAGGAAGCGTTTCCGACCCTATAAAGTATATATATTCTTGATCAGGGTCACTAGCCGAGTCGATATAGCCATGTCCGTCTGTCCGTCTGTCCGTCTGTCTGTCCGTCTGTCTGTCCGTCTGTCTGTCTGTCCGTATGAACGCTGAGATCTCGGAAACTATAAAAGCTAGAAGATTGGCATTTTGCATGCAGATTCTAGGAGTTCCTACGCAGCGCAAGTTTGTTTCAAAAAGGTGCCACGCCCCCTTTAACGCCCACAATCGCTTATATACGATTTTAAAAATTTTAATATTTCGGAAAAGTAAAAATGCAGTTTTATTGTGTTTATCGATACCTATCGAAATGTAGAAGAAATTTTTCAAATCGGACCATTCGTTAAAAAGTTATGCGTGATCAAAGTTTCTATCTCCATCTCCCTCGCACTCCCTTTACCTGTGTAACGGGTATCTGATAGTCGGGGCACCCGACTATAGCGTTCTCTCTTGTTAATATTCCGCATAATAAGCAAGACCATTCCGCTGAATAACCTCGGCTCCAGGATAATAAATCTAGAAACCTCTCCCCAAAAGTTATATTGAACTAGTTCCCCTGCACCATTAAACTATCCCATTAGCTGGCTATTCAACTCGTTTGAGCACATTGTTACACGATAATTCCGCTGATCTATTACGCGGCTTAGGCCCCATTTGTCTTTCTAAACTCTTACACAATTCGAACCGAGTCCCGAATGCGAGATGCGAGTTCGAAGAACCCATTTGTGGACACCCTACGGCGCCGAGGAAAAGACAAAAGGAACTCTGAATGGGTTTTCCAGGTTTTTCCAGCAGCGCTGCGAGGGAGGGACCAACGCGAAATAACCTGCGAGCCGAGCGCATTTAATGAGGGTCATAAAATCAAGCGCCAGGCCGGGACTCAACCTCCAGACAGAGAGAAAAAAGGGGCACAGACATGGAGATAAACCGAAACTAAAGCAACACGAGAAGGTGTAACAGGTGAAACAGCAGTAAAATATAATGCAGATTATGCGGCGGAAGGAGAATAGGTAGCCGTGGCCCAAAAGGACATCTAAGTGCTGGCCCAAAGCTGACGATTTGAGGAAGAATCCATTTCCGACCATTTAACCATTTTTTTGTCGACTATTTGCTTTGATATTTTGCCGCAAACCTTTTAAATCGTTTGTTTGGGAATTACAAGGGGAGGCAGTGCGGTATTTCTTTCTTACTGCTCTCCTATGCAAATGCGTGTCAACTTTGACCTCAAGTAAGGCCGAATCACATAATCCCAAAGAACGGACCAGATGCGAAACAACAATAAGAGCGGAGCCAGCGAAACAATGGAAAAACACAAATTAAGCTGCTCGAAATGCTCGACTTTTTCGACTGGCCGCCACTTCACTCGGCCTGGCATAATCCAAACTAAATGTCCGACTTAATTTTGTTGTTCAACTGTCCTGCTTTTGGCCCGCTTCTACCTGCACTGCGAGAAATGTTTTAGTGGGTCATTAGATAACTGTATGCTAGACAACAATTATGTTTAATGAAATGAACAAATACATTTCAGCTAAGCCTATTTTTTTATAGAATTTTTTTTTTCTTTTTTATTAATATTTTCTAAATTGATTAACTAATTTGTCACCGGTTCAAATAATGATTTTAATCTAAAATTCCTTCGTTTAGGAACAGGAAACTTTCTTCACTAAATTATTTATAAACTATTTAAAAATTAGAAAAAGGAAAATTTCTACATTAAAATATTTATACACTATCTAAAAATTAAGAATTGCTAAAAATGTTGATTCATGTCAAGCTAATTCTTATTGTGATTGGTTTTAAAGAGGATATATTTGATAGTGTATGGTTTGAAAAAAAATCACATTAAAAGAAGTTTTGTGATAGTTTCTATTTTTTTAACCTTTACACTTGATTGATTTATCACAACATTCCCTTCCGAAAACCCATACATCTACTTAATATAAACATATATTTTTCTCCCTAAGTTTCCCATTCCTTTTCTTATAGACCTGTCATTTCCTTGATGACCGACAACTTGTGAAATGCGTTGATAGTCGAGTGTAGTTATGAATGTGAGTGCAGATTACATACCTACATATCTGGCCTGTCAGTTGGCTGCCTCTAGCTAATGGTTCAGTGACCTTTGGCCGTTTCTATTCAGGGGTTCCTTTAACTTTTTTTATGTTTATTTGTTTATTTCCTTTTTTTTGCCGTGTAACGCTGTGAACTTCGAGGTCCGCCCAACGATGAATGCCCGCTGCTCCGGGAGTCATCTTCATTCTGCTGGCAAGCATTTGTCCTGGCGTTTGTTTGGATGCTGCTGCAGTGCCACTCCCCCAGCCGCCTTGCCGCCCCACCGCCCCCCTTTCCGCCTGTCAGCATCCACACAATTCAACTTCAACTTTTGATACTCATCTGAATTTGCATTATTTTCTTTTGCTGCTGTTTACGTTGATTCTGATTTTAATCTTTCAACTGCGCCCTGCTTTTCTCGTTGCCTCGCTTTATTTAGTTTGGAATCTTTTTTCCCTGTCCGATTTGCCGGTGATATGTACCTGCCGTCCAGGTGAACAGGTTTCCTTTCTTTTGTTTGTCGCGCTCTGCAGGTTCCAACGCACTCTCCACTCGCCTTTTCCTCCTTTTTCAGCAGTCCTGCAGTCTTTATTCATTCCGTTCGAATAAAAAGACGAGGGCAGGAAAAAAGTATCCTAATTGGTATTAAAATTGACGTTATTTTTTTTATTTTCACCATTCCTACCATTGTGTTGCGTTGCCTTGATAGCTAGAATGGTGCCGCATTTGTCTTTTGGTTCCTCCTTGCGCACTTTATTCAAATTGCATTAAAGCAACTGGGAAATCGAGAGTCGTAACCAGAGAAAATCTGAACCACTTTGGGCAAAACGCATTTTTCAGATTGCATCGCTCTCGCTCGAGATTAAAATCGAAAAATAAACAGGCTTCTGTTGTTCCTCCGATTACCTCGGCCTTTAGATCCAACTGTCCGATTTAACCCCTGCATTCGGTTTAATTTTTTCTGTATTTTTGTGTCTTTTTATCATTTAATTTTTTGTTACCTGAGTTTAATCTTTTGTTTGGCTGCCGCGCTTAATGCCACCAGCATTTTTGTTGGGGAGTTATGGTTAAAATGGGAATTCCCTGCAGGATTAAATTTAAATGTGGCCACTTACACGTAATTAAGTTCGCTGGACTTAATTTGAATATATATTAAGCCGTTTTTTCCCCAGCATCGATATGCAAAAATAATTAAGCTGAAAATAAAATTTTATTGATGTTTAAATTGAGATATAAAGAAAATTGGCGTAAAAGATAACATTACAATTATATAACAAGTTTTAAATTCGTTTAAAGTAGATTGGGTTTTGGGTTTTGCCAATGTTGGTAATATATTTGATTAAAACTGAGCAAGGTATAAGTACCACAACATTTTACGTAGGTCAGTTCCAATAAGATAAGTTAAGTTAACAGTACAGCACTCCGAAAACTGTTAAATAGGTCCCACTTCCCCTTTCACTGGTTATTTATATGTTCTGTTGGATGCCATAACTCCGAAATGTTATATTCCAACTTATGTTAACAGCTAACAGACTGAGCTCAATTTTAAATAGGTTCCTTTTAAAAGTGAATGATTAACTAATTGATGAAGTACATATTTTGGGTATTTTAAATTTAATTAAATTGATAATCCATCGCGCTCGTATTATTAGATTAAAATACATTTTTTTTTACCAATGTTTGGGTTCCTTGTTAACGGTCAAACTGATTCCACTTAGAAATTTATGAGAACTCATGTTATTCTCTCTGATATTCTATGTGGACCTTGTGAGAGGGCTTGTGTATGATTTTGTTTGTGGAAGTTATTGAAAATGTGTGTCATTTTGTGGCTAATGTATTAGTGACCACAAGAAATTATAAATCGCTGTAAAATCATAAATTGTAGTAGATTGTAGATTCCAAACTTAAAATAAAAGTATTTATGCCATTGCTGCTATTAGTTCATTCAAATACATTTTGAATATCGATAAAATTAAATTAAAATAGACCATTACAGATAGAATTATTGAATTGAATTTTGTGAAGTAATACTCCGTAATTTAACAGGCAACGTTTCATAAAATCAAATTGTAGATACTTAAACTGATTAAACTTTATTCCGCTTAAAATATATATGCTCTAAAATAACTCAACAAGTAATCTAAATTGATATGCCAAAATCATGTTCGCAGAAAACTTCAGACAACAAGATCAAGAATTTCCTGGCCATCAGAAAATCTTCCTTTGGCAAATGAATTAAATGTTAACATAGCTTCCACACGTAGTGGAACGCCTTACTCTCCCAATATTTCTCTGATGGGGGCGGCGCCTGCGCACTCATCACTCTCCGCGCATTGTTAACATACCATCCACAGGCGACGAATGCGATCCACTCGCGATGCAGTCGTCGACTCGATTCATAAATTGCGTTCAGTGTTGCCGAGAGATTCAAGCGTTGTGGTACTCGAAATTGCGAGGGCGGCATTGTGCGTTGCGTTCAAACTGTGTTCGACCAAAAAAAAACCATAGCGTCGCGTGCGTCGTTGTTTTTGTGGCAAGCAGTGCTAAAATCGCGTTAAGAAATCGGCTAAGGCCAGGCCAAAAAGTGACCAATGCCAAACCGAATCCACTGCCTTTGAAAAAACGGGGGATCCTTCGAGTTGCTCGTTCGGTGTCGCCTGTCGGTTGTTGCCAGTTCGTCGCGCGTTGTTGCAACTTCGTGAGAGAAACACAAAGGCACTTTGGGCAGCCCAAGTCCAGCAATACAAGTTCTTAAAGACAGTCAAAATTCGTAAATAATACTAGCCTGATTGCATAAATATAATATATATTTCAAAATTGGTGTTGCTGCCGAGTTCGTGAGATGTTGCTGCTGCAACAGCCGCAGATTCGTGTGGCACAGTGTCAGTGATAGAGAAATTTAAGCAACTGAAATTTAACCTCAGGATGATGCCAAGCGGATTACACAGAAGGATTAAATAACAAAGTAATTTGCATATCTAGAACATAAATTAGAATCATGACAGCGAACTAGGCTCAAATTTATACCGAACCCCGCTCCCCAAGGATCCTGCGCCAGCGGATGTCCGTTCATGTCCATGTTGCGAGTCAATGAAACTTTTAATTGTACACGCGTGTCCCGCCTGACCCCTTAAACCCCCTGTCCCACACCTGTTCATTGGGGGTTTCGTGCCCGGCAGCCCCGCCCCCTTGGGCTTATATGTTCATGTTTCCCGCATATTTGTCATGGACATCGCTTGGATGAATGCCTGGCAGGGTGAACAATCTCCTGGGGGAAGTGGCGGGGAATCCCCACAGGTTGAGGAATAAAAGTGCAACCATCAAGCCATACGGACTTGAGAAACTTCTGCCACTTGCCAAGGAATATGCTGGGAAATAAAGTTGTTTTGGGAAAAAAGGAAAAAGCTTAACTTTCAATAAAGTTGTGGGGAGGGCCACTGAGTGAAAGAAATTAAAAACATTTAAACATTATGCTTTTTTGGGGCAACTTCAAGTGAAGAATTCTTGGGAAAGAATTTTGTATGGGGTTAATAAGAAATTTAATTTTGAAAAAATAAAAAAAAGTTAACTGGGACTCTCTTACAGTCATTTCTTTCTTTAAAAGTTATAAATACTATTTATATACAAATAAATAAAAATATTGAAATATATAGACTTTTAAGAAACAATTAGTTTTTATTGAGGTGAAGCAAATAATTATCTAGCTTTGACTTACTTCTTAATTCAAAATAATCCTCTTTTTTTTTTCTTTAGTAAACAACTTCTCTTTAAAATCATAATGTTTATCATCTTTGTTTAGTATTCTGTAAACTTTAAATCCTCAAAACCCAAATCCCTTTGGTATAAACTCCACCCCTTATAATTTTTCTGCTACTTTGCTTTGCTAACTTTATTAACCAGCAAGTGGAACTTCAGCTTGTTCCGCCCTTAAGCTCTCTCCCAAATCTCAACTTATTTTCAATTATCATGTCATCTGGCGGGAAGCCACTCTCCCCCCAGCTTTTCATCCCCCTTCCTGCTCACCACCAGCTGCACTTGAACTCCACGTTGGTAATTCGGAAAATCCCCCTTGCCAAAAAAAAAGGGACCAGGAAATTTACTATCGCCACCAACGCCAATTGAAGCACTTGTCCACGCTCCCTGACCTCCAGTCACCCCCTCCCGCTTTTCCTCGTCCACTCTCCGCTTTTCCGATTCCTTCCCGCTTTTCTCACCCTTCTTTTCCCTTCCTCTCGTTATGTTTTTTGCGGTCAGTTGAGGCCGCGTGCCGACTTTCCATTGTATGTGTGTTTCTCGTGTTTTCATTTTTTTTGACGTATACCCAGTATTTGTAGAGTTTTGGGGCATGTTGTATTGGGATTGTTTTGGAGAGGGATCTGAACCGCAGGACCTTTAAGAGTAAGACCAAAAACTTTTGGAAATTTTAAGTCGAGCCACCTTGAACCTCCAGAATGCAGCTATTCTTATTTAATAATTATATTAAATGTATGTAAAAACTAAGGCGATACCCGGTATCTTTTAGTCGTGAAACATAACTTGCATTTTTTTATTTCTTGAAAGGACACGGATTTGCGGACCATGCGAATGTGTGTGAGTTAAAGAACAGCAGCAAAAAGCAGCAGAAAGAAAGCGAGGAGGAGGAGAAAGTGGGGCTGAGAAAGCAAAGGACGCCAGCAAGTTGACCTCGCGTCGCCTGCAGCGTTAATTTATAATTTACTCTCGGCTCACTGAAATCGCTAGCACCCCCTGAACCCCCCAACCAACCCACCCCCCTCCTTGAGAGCCCCCGCTTTTATTATTATTATTTCTGTGCGTTTCCACGCGCTTTTCCCTGCCCAACCACAGAAAAAGGTCCTTTGCACCATCTACCAACGTTTTTGCCACTTTTGACTTTTTTACATTCGCCGTCGGGCCTGAATGTTGTTTTTTGCCCTCGTTGTTGTTCCTGTTATTGTTGCCTTTGCTGTGTTTTCCTTTTCGTGTTGTTGCTGCGGTGTCCCTTGAATTTTGCTGGAAAACGAGGAAGAGGAGGGCAAAAACACGGGAGGGGAGGAAGGGTCCAAAACCTGCTACCAATTCGGCCCCCTCATTTTGGCCTTTTCAACTACTCATTGTTGTTGTTTGCTCCTGATTTTAGTGCCTTAATTTCGCTGTTTGTCTGTGTGTTTTTGAGGTTTTTTTTCGGCCATGCTCCTGTCTTTAAATATTTTTGACTTTTGGCCTCGCGACTGTTGCTTGACTTGATCTCTCTTCCTCCAACATTTTCCGACATTTTTTTTTTGGCTCGTTTGTTTGTTGTTTTAATTAATTTGTAAATTTACTCGACCAGATTAAAGCAAAAGAGAAGCAAATTAGCCGGAGACTCCGCCAACAACAATGCAGATGGACGGCAGATGTCATTTGGTAGAAAGAGGGGGAGAAATTCTGCGGTAAGAAGAGGAAAACCAAAGTGGGACATGGAGGATAAAAAATAAACAGCTTTCTTGTGGAAAGTTTCAATGTCCAGGAGTTTTAAAATTTAGCCCTCTGGAATTGGACAGGATTAGTTGTTGAGTTAAATCTCAGAGGGCTTTAAGTGATAATCAAATTCAAACAAGAGAAAAAAGATGAAAATCTTAAAAATATCATATCTTCGACAATATTTACATGTTCCGCTTATATAATACATATATTTATATAACAAATATAAATACATAAAATAATATATTTTGGCAAAATAAAATCACTTACGACCACTTTAAATCATACTTTACTAAAGAAAGATTTTGGAATCAGTAATTGTTTTGTTAAAAGTTTCATACCTTCTTCAACTAATTGCATCTTAAAAGTTTAATTTATTAAATGAAATAGTCTGCTTGAGTGATGCAAATAAAATTTGCAATTTGTATTAAACTTGATTTGGCCTAAACAAATCAATTTTACTCTGTGGCTGAATCAACACTGGCAAGCTGATCCAGCTGCCTCTGGGTTCCCTAGACAAACACTGTCTCAGATTTATATTTGTATTTACTTTTATGTTACGGTGCGTCTATCAAATTTCCCTGTCAATCTCGGCTTACATATCGGGAAGGCCCCAATCCCTTAGAACTCCGGGCTTCATAATTCGTCGAGCAGTCTCGAAGTTTGCCCACAATAACAATTCAATTTCCTGCCGCCGATGTCGAGTCAGTCACTAAAGAAAAACACTTCTGTGGAAAATTCAGTGAGCAACACATTCGCCCGTCGGGCATTTAATTGCTCCTCTAAAGTCAGAACAAAGGCTGAATAAAATTATAAACAGTACACATATACAAGGGGAATTATTTTTGCAGCTGTTTTTTGCTGAGGCTGTTGCTTAAAGTATTTAACTTGGGTTTAACCACAATGGCAAAACTTTGTCTTGGTCCGTTTCCCGAGTTATTGACACATTTGTACGGAGCAACGTGGAGTCGGCCAATAAAATTCCTTGCGGTGTCTGAGCCAAAAACGAATTTCAAATTAAATAAACAAAAAAACTCCCAAATGTGCAATTAAAAAATTTTACAGTCATAACTTTTTATTATGGAACATAATTCAGACATTTTATGCTGGCAGAGAAAATGAAAAAAGGCAGAGAAGTGGCTCCACTGCGCGTGTTTAATTTCGTTTTTCGTCCTGTTTTTCCAATAAATTTTCTTCCCTTTTGCACGCAATTTCCTCACTTAAACTTTTTCCCACTTTCTCTGCTGTTTCATGCCCCCACTCTCATTTTTTTCGGGATATATAATTGCATTACGGCCCACCGAACTGCCCCTTCTTTTATGTGTCTGTTTCATCATTTTTGGGTGGCAACAAATTCCCGACTTGTTTACTCTTCACGTTTGGTAGTTTCAGTTTCTAACTATAGATTTATATCGGGGAAACGAGGCGGTTTCGTTTCATATTTTTTATTGGACCTAAATGTCGACACGTGGATAGTTTACAATATACGAGTATATTTTTATAGATGCATTTTAATTGGAGTTTGCTGGGGCCTTTTTATGGTGGACATAGTTAAATGAATAATTATAGTGGGGATTCAAAAATGGGAACAAAGGGGTTCATAATTGATTCAAAAATCTAAAATTACCATCTGGTTTTAGCTTTTATGTTTTAATTCAACTGAAGGTTATTTTAATCGGTTCATAATTCTTAAGTAGACCAATTAGTTTTGATTTATTTTTAAAATACATTTATAAATTTTAATAATATCAATTATTTTTAATAAATTAAAGTTTTTAACGGCTCTTAGTTCAGATGCAAAAAGCTATTTAAATTTATGTCCGCAATTTCTACGGAAAGAAAGATTAACAGGGGTCCTTAAACTTTACCCTACATATAAATTCGCCAGCATAAAACTATATATCCCCTTCCATCATTCCGGTGTTAACGTTTCATAATACCCTCATTTTTCACATGTGGAACACATTAACCTACACCCATTAAGCTGTCCGACAGCCAATAATTGTCGCTTCAACTAAATAATGCATAAATAATGCAGCAGGGATAACAAACTCAAACAGAAACAGGATCAGGGGAGTGGCGTTGTGGGATATTAACCCATTGCGGGCCAAAGGGGTGGCTCTGTTAGTGGATTTGTCGGCCAACAAAGTGAGAAAACCGCAACGGAGCGGCATAAAAAATGCATAAAACGAGGACAGAATAAAGTCATAAAGTAAAAATTGCAGACATGAGGGGGAAATGGGCGGGAAAGGAGCGTCCTGAGACCCGGGAAAATAAAGGAGTGTGTGGGGGGGGAAAAGGGGAAAAGTGACTCAGTGAGCTGTTGTTGTTGAGCTGGGGTCTTGTTTGAGGTTTCAATAGGTCATAATTCACGCCTAGTCGCCGCTTTTCCCCCTTCCATTTCCCCCGTTGAGTTGCCCTGTCGTTAGCCGCCTTGAAAAAAAGGCTCAGGAGGAAAATAAGTGGGCGGGGAAATGGCAAAAGAGTGGGTGTTCTGCTGGCGCCACATACACTCTCGTAAAAAAAAGAACAAAAACATGTGTGTGCACAACCAATATGCGAAGGGAGAACAGGTCGAGTTACTGTCTATACACAATTCCAGAACCAGACTGCACTGTGGTTGCAAAGACTTTTAAAATTGGATTTATAGCCAAACAAATACAGAGGAATTTAATTTGAATCCCTAATCAGGAAGAGAGATATAATTTTTATTCATAAATAGTAAGAAAAAAAGGAGACCAACTAACTTACATTTTGACAATATTTAAGAAAACTTTACTTTTTGAGTACATTTACTTTATAAATTGATTGAAAACTCTTCCATAACTTTTGTAGCATTTCTAGTTAATTTTGGATCTCCTAAAAATAAATACTATTTTTAAACACTGTTAGTAGTTTGTTTTTTGGGAACTTCCTGCATTTTGAAAAGTTAAATTGAAGCTGCTAAAAAAAAGTGTCGCATCCTGGTAAAAAAGAGATGAAAACTGTTATCATGTATTAGATGTATCCTCTTTCCATTTCCTTATCCCTCCCACATCACTTTCCTCCCATTTATCTCACTCTCACACTTGTGCATTGTGCAAATTTGTTTTGGTCGCTGGTGTTGTGTTTGTTTTTACATTAGTTGTGGTCTGTCTCCGGCTGGCCACTTGGTGGAAAATGGGGGAGGAAATAAGAAAAGGGGGGATGGAAGGATAAAGAGGAAAGTGCGCTGGAAAAGGGGGTGGCCTGATGCCTGGTTTTGTCTTCTTTATGGCTGCTAACGATGAAAAATGTTTGCTTGGTGCGTGTCGCAGCGCCTGCTGAGTTTCCCTCCGCCTCTCATTTCCCGCTTTTCCACACACCTCCCCACGCTTTTCTACCGCCTTCCCGGCCCATTCCTCACCTCTTTGCATGCGTGGCCCTTTGTGCATATGTCAGAGTCGCACTTAGCCCAACAAAAAAAGGCACAAATAAACCACACAAAAACAAGATTAGTTCTAGCACCGAAATATGAAATACCCTTTTATGGCAAATGGAAGTCAGCTGCAAAATATCTTATACCACAGGTTTACATTTTTAAAAGAATCTTATTTCTTTTTATAGGTTTTTTTCCCATTATTTGTCTAAAAGATTTAAAGCTAACATAATATAGCGCATATTTGGTTGTCTCTTTTATTGTGGATAAGTTGATCTTAAATGTCTTTTTTTAGATTGTCAGAATTGTTAATATCCATGTGGTAAAAACAATAAACAATGGATTCTCTATTAAAAGTTTCAATGAGATATTTTAATAAATTTGAGTTCACTATTATTATTCCTGTATTTATTATTATTCGTGTATTTATATTTTCCCTAAGATCCAGTTTGTTTTAATTGATCTCATATGCAAGAGACCCTGAACAGAAAAAATCCTCTTATATTATTCATATATCCCTTAATATTTTTATTTTAAATTAAAATACCCTCTGCATGGCCACAAAAAACAGAACGCTTTTATCCTTTTTCTTTCCCCGGTTCTGTTCGTCGGGGCTAAAGTTAATCCCCATTAGTGGAGTGGGCGTGGCCGGGGGCTGGCGTCAGCTTTAGGGTTGTCGCCCGCAGGTAATCGCAGCGAGGGGTAAGTGGGAAGCGGGGCGGGGGCCACAGTCAATGGCACTTTCGGTTATGGCCATAAAGTGCCTGCCATGGCCCAAACCCAAGATCCAAGTGGTCTGCGTCTGGTGGTGTTGTCTGCCCCTTTCTGCCCTCCACTTCCTTTTCCTAGTTAGTGGAGCTTACGCAATGCGATTCTCATTCCTTGAAAGCGCTGCCCTCCTACATAATTAAGATCGCGTGCTTAACTAAGTCCGCTTTACTAACTTTGCATTAGTGGGGTGAAATTAAAACTAACCGGACTGCCGGAGATAACAGTTTATATATCACAAAAATATTATATTTGCTAATGCCAGTCCGTTTGCGTTTACCGTGTGATCAATGTCTGAGAAATACGGACATATTTCTAGGGAGTGGGTAAAAGCATTACAGGAAAAATATTAATAGCTTGAAACATTCTGGTTAAAAGGTAATGTTTGGGTTTAAGGGGAAAAAGGAGGTAAACTGAATGAGAATATCCAAGTTGACATCCATTAAATACGACTTTCAGTGATTAAATATTATTAAATATTATTTATATAACTACTACATGGAAAACGCATTTAAAGTCAAATCAAATGTCAGCCAATTATGCAACTCGCGATTGCATGCCAAAATCACAGAGATACATTTTGTGGTAATTAAAAAATAATAAAAACAAAGATAAAAAACATAAAATGCAAAGATAAGGAGCAATGAAATCCAATTAATTTCGCACCGAAGCCAATTAAGTTGACGGGCCAAAGGAACGGGTGAAAAGCGGAAGAAGGCGAATAAATCCTGTTGCTCCTCTCGCCTGAACAAATACTCACACACCTAGGCCGCCAATGAACACACTCGCAGGAAAAGCGGAAACGAGAGGGAAAACGGGGAAAAGAAAAGGAACGTGCGTAGACAGGGAAAACCGCACAATGCAAACGTTGGGAAACTCTCAAAAAGTCAAGCCAAACCAGAGGATTTTCCATCTTACGTAATTTATATGTGGAAAGAACAAAAATGCAAAATACAATTTAAGAAATGTAGTGAATGTAAAACAAATAAGAATATATTAAATTTTAAAAAATATAATATAATAAAAATGAGAACAAAATCAAACGGCAGCCCAATAAAAGGCGCTTAACCCTGCTGTTGCTTAAACCAAATAGGATGGGGAAAATGGGAGGAAAAGTGCTGGGAAAAGAAGATAAGGGGAAGGGGAAGGCGCCACCCATAAACTCCCAAATACTCCCATCGCACTTTTCCCTTTTCGCTTTGGCGGCACATTTGAAAATAATTTTCCAAGCATTTGTTATCCATATGAAATGTGCCAAGGATGCGCGACGACCTCCTCGGAGTCTGTGTGTAGTGCGTTTGTATTTTCATGGCATCTGTGTGTGTGCCTTTTGACTCGTTACGCGGCTCTCTGCTCCACAGAAAAATCCCACGAGTTTATCGGCTCCTATACTGATTCCACCCTATAAAAGTATCCAAAAGAAAAGGTTTAATAGACATTTTCAAATATTTCGTACAAGAAAAATTCACAGATACGTTTGTATTTATTTCCAAAATCAATATGATTTTCACAACCATTTTAATTTGTGTAGGTGAAATTTTATCCAATCAGGCATTTGAATAATATAATAATTGGTTCAATTTTGTTGCCAATTTAAAAGCCATACAAAGAGAAAGAATAAGAATATCAATTGATAATATTTTTATTCAAATATTAAAAAACCACTTTCACTTTAAAGGGTAGTAATCAGTCTATCCTCTTAATATCATCCTTTTTCACCTTGTTTCCTTCAGTTTGTTATAAAAACCCATTTTTAGTACATTGAAAAGAGTAAAATGTAAACAAGCTCAAAGTGGTGGAGCGGGGTTCGAGGCTTTGCCTCCATTAAATAAACAATTTTTTTTGTCATAGATATAGAACCAGACACACAAACACACACTGGCATATATAGGATATTTTATGAGCCACCGTGTATGTGTGGAAAATTGTTGACATTGAAATTTTACGAGCTTTGCTATGCTATTGTCCCTGCTCAGGGGAATCGGTATATAAAAATACTTCCCTCCCCATTCCACCAGTTCTCAACGCTTTGACTTTTTTGCTTTTAATTAAAAATATATGTCGGTATGCAAATGAAAACGAAATTGTTTTAGTCCTGCTAGGCATGCAAATGCATTAAATCTCGAGAGGTTTACCAAACCTTTTTTGTTTGGCTTTGCAAATTGGACAGGTGAAACTTGATTACATATATTCTATTTGCCTTTTGATTTCGTCTAAGTACTCAGGACAACATGAGAACATGTGCAATGTTTAAACTTCAAACTTATCTTTTATTTTCTCAATGGTAAAATTCAACCGAGATATTATTTTTTCAAAATAAATATTTACGTTTGGCCTTTTGACAGGCGTATTAATAAATGTTAGAAGCTGCAGTGCAATTAGTCGTTTTCAAAAAGTTGAAAGCTGTAGCAAGTGCAATTAGTGGCAAAAGCAAATAAAAGCTTCGATTACAAGTGGTATAAACTTATGTTTTGAGTGATTTTGGCAGTGCCAGTGAGACATTTAATTTGCAGAAGAAAGAAACGCAATAATTGCATAGCGTTGCGATGCTCGAGATGCTGAAAAAGTCGTTCAAATAAAATATTAAACTCTTTTATTTAAATGACCACCCTGAGAAAAACTCCTTTCCACTTCCCATCAGACTCGTCAAGTGGCGCAAGCAAAGTTTGTAGGAGTGAAAACTCTTTGTCGAGTGCAAGGAAAACAAGAAACAAAAAGCTCCTAGAAACGTGAAACTCGAACCGAGAAACGAGATTCTCTCCTTGGCTGAACGGAGATTGTAACGCGAAGCGGGCTAAAATAGAAGTAACATTCTATTATTAACAACGCCACTCGTTCCTGCCACTTCATAAACAGCAGTAGACTGCCAAGGGCCGAGAGTGAGAAGAGCAATATGAAACAATGGCAGCAACAATGGATGATGGGCTGAAGGACCCCGGTACGGACTCACAGACAGGACAACAACGTGACGACGTCGTCATCGCCAACAAAGTGTTGACATCTTTTTGCCCATTCATTGTGTGTCTCCGGTCCATCCATCTCCCCGACGCTCCAAACTCCCCATCGGCCAACAATCCTTGACTAACGCTATTCGTCCTTTTTAATTAATTTCACTTACTGCAGTCCTCTGTCCTACGGCCTCCCTGTCCTCACAGGATCCTCTTCCCTTTCGGAAGCACAGAGAAAGAAATAAATCATTATTGTAGATGGAAATATGTAACACTTTAAAAAGCAAACACTTTAAGAACATTAAATCTAAAAGTCGAACTATGAAAATAGTGAAATATATTTATTTTAAGTGACAAATAAATGGAGGACTTCAAAATAGAACGATTATTGACTTATAAAAGCAATAGATTTTCCGTTGTGTAGGGCTTCAAGCTGTCAATGTGACATGGTCCAGTCCAACAATGAACTCAGAAAAAAGAGAATGATGTTTAGGGGGCTGCCTTCCATTTCTTGCAGCCTGAGAAGTTTTCTTCATAAATTTATAAGCGTCACGTTGCTGACACTCTCACATATCTCCCACACACTTCCTCTGCTGCCTTCCTTTCTCACCTGTGCCCCAGAAAGATAGACAGACAGACAACATCCAGATAAAAGGACGGGCGAAGGGATTTTGGGGCGCCACAGGAAGCGGCATGGAGAGATCAGACTGGCACCCAATAAAGCTCAGTGGAGGGGAATACAAAGGGAGAGCAAATCACTTATGCAAATTGGCTAAGAATTTCTCGCATTGTTCACTCAGTTGTGTGAAATAAAATTTTAACAAAAATCCAAGAGAAAACGTCGAGAAAGGAAGCTACAAAAATGGGTTATAAAGACAATTTAAAACCGAACAAACAAAACTCTTGCATTTACTTAGATTTCTTAAAATATTTTTCAAGAGTTGTATAAATATTTCTTAACAGTCGAATAAACAATTCATCTTAAGAATTTCACAACCGCTCAGGAGAGATAAACGTCCGATAATAACCCAACAATTGCTCTGTTAATCTCTGGCATATTTAACACCCTTCCCAGATATCAAATCATATCTTATCTGCCGGGGAGTTTCCTGGGCCACTCGCCACCTGGTAGCCATAGCTTACACCTGCCCTTTCACCTGGCCATTATTTCGTTGGGGCTGCAGAATGGCCAAATTAAATAACCATGTGCTCCTGCTTTGGGTGAGTTATGGTCTGAGTCCTCTGTGTGTGTGTGTGTGTGTGGGAATGTCGAAAATTAGATTTCCCGGACAACAGGTTTCCATTATTGGTGCCCCGACGGAGCACCTTCGCATTTCGCTTTGCATAATACATAAATATTTTCTATTTGCCGTCATATTCCATTCGCTGGCTTAAAACGGGGGTGCATGGCATATACTGGGGTCTCGAGTGGCAGCAATAGGCACAGCATAAATAAGCAGGCTTTCCCGAGCAGGCGAGGCAGGTGGAAATGGGGGAGGGGGATGGGGAATGGGGGGTGCTTGTGGCACGGCAGGAGCTTGCCACTCGTCACTCACCCATTTTGCCATTTGCCATTCATGCGTCGTCCAGGTCTCAGACATCATTCATACAAATGTCTGAGCCGACTCCTGCGCCTTCTGGTCCTTGTTGATCCGCCTCTCCTGGTTTTTTTATTATTTATGTTACTCATTCGACTCGTATCCTGCTTGTTGATTGCTTTGCCTACACGTGTAGTTTCTCTTTCTCAGCCAGAGCTCCTGTCCTTATTCACCAATTCCTGTGGCTCCTTCTCCAGATGTTTTTGGGGTGCAAAAAGGGGTGGCAGTGGTGGCTCCTTTGTTAGGCTCACCCCGTCGCGCTAATATTATGAATGGCAACTCATGCATTGTAGCCAGTTTTCCCCGGTCTCAGCTTCTTTTTCTGTTTCTATTGCTGCTGCTCCGTGGAAAATTGTGGGCGACACTGCATGGGAGAAATCCAGGGGCGGTTCGGAAAATCTAAGGGGATTGGAGATAACAAATGGGAAGGAATGGAGATAACTAAAATATGAATCACTGAGTTATAAAATAGATATAGTGGAACAAAATGAAATAAGTTTATTTTTAACTGAAAAAAGACTTGGGAATATTAAATTGGTTTTAACTATATTTACACTTCTTATTGCAAATTAAAGTATTTCGAATTATAGAGACTAAGAGTAGGGGATTATGTAGTTAATGAAGTTCGATTGTTAGAGATTGAATATCAATATACCACTATTGGTTCAAATTTGTAAAACCTTACTCTATTGAAGACGTGAAATGTATAATTTTTTAATGTCATTAAACTAATAATATAAATAAATTACGCATTTCTAATTACGTATTAAAATGTTTTTTTTAATACCTAATGTTTTCTTCATTAATTAGTAAAACGTCTTTTAAAAGCTCTTTCAATTAAATCTAAAATCTATTAAGTACCATCATTAACTTCAGCCACTCCGCTCCTGACTTTTTCGTTACCCGTAAAAGTGTCAATGTGAGCCACCAATGTGTGTGTGTGTGTGTGTTCGTCCTTGCGTGCGTGCATGTGTGAGTGTTTATATTAGAAGAATCGTTGTAAGCCCCTTTTGGTTAAACAAAATGCTGCTAAATTGCTTCAAGAAAGCGAAGAATAGAGGCAAATAAAGTAGAGCACATAAGTAACACACGTCAACGGCCGAAAGGGAAAGTCTCCGGAAAAGCAGAAGGGAAAGTGCCTGGGAAATTGGGGTGGAGTAGCCAGATACTTAAATCTTAGCATTTGGCCCGCATCAAGTTGTATTTCACCTGGCCGAAAACTGAATTGGGGTCCTGTGACTGACAGACCTCGTTTCTTTTTTTTCCCAACCCCAAATAATTCACTTTTTTCGTGCACTTCCAACTGGCTGGATAGTGGGTAATAAAAAATTGAGGTCAATTTGTTTTGGCATGTTGAAAGGTTGACAAAAATGTACTTTCATATTCCATATTCCAACGCTTTATTTGTCCAAGGTGGAATGTTTTCCTGCCACCACCGACATTGTTGTTAAATATAACAATATTTATTTATTTATTATTTACACTGCCCTCGGCGCAACTGCCAAGGTTGTGGGTCAGTTTGTCTGCTGCTCGTCCGCCTGTCGAGGCTCCCCTGTAATCTGTTAGATATATTGCTCCCAGGCTTTTTGCCTCTGGCTGACTGTCTGCCACTTTAAATATTTAAGACATTTTCATGCCCCAAAAGGGAGCAACATCATTAAACTTATTGGGTTTCGGTGCTGGGCAATTGCATTCGCAATGAGTGGGTGGAAACGGGGGGAGGAATGGAATACTCGAGGGATACCTACCTGTGTGGTTCTGGCTCGAACCTTTTGTGCTCTGCGTTCTGTGGGCGTGTCTGAAAAGTTTGTTCCTGATGAATTTGAATTAAGAGGCGTCGACATATTGATCCAATTGGTAGTGAAAATCGGACGGATCTCTGGTGTAAAATTAAATTGCAAGTTGGAAAGCAAATATTCATGAATTTTAAAAACTAAACAAAGAATTTCCGTTTTTGCGGTTGGCTTAAGCTAACAAATTTGTTTTAATTTCAAATATTTTAGTGACATATTTTTACTAAACAAAATGTAAAACAAAAGTAAGCACCATCGAACTGCATCCAAACCTTTAAATTGTATTTTTTAGGTTTTTATGAAAAAGATCCTAAATAGGTGCTCAAGGTATATACATATATGTATGTATATACTTTTAATTAATAAACTCAAGTCTTGCAGTAAATTATTTAGGTATTTTATTTTGTTTAGGAGGAGAAAAGATCATTTTCTCATTTTATTTTTTTAGACAAAAAAGGTTTAAAGGTTTGGAATCAGTTAGTTGGCCCACTTAAGGATATTTTGTATTTATCCTCATAAAGTAATTGACTTTTGCTCAGCTTGAAGAGGGAAATACAAAGTCTCTACAGGTTACTCATTCTGATTTGCATTCACATACAAATCCAATTCTGGCCAAATTCCACTTTATAATTAAGAAAGCTTGATCGAACACGCTGCAGTATGTAGATTTTCCTTGGAATTTCCCCAAAAGTGGTCCACTTTTCACCAGCAAATAAATTCGATGAATGAGGGGAAAACTGAGGGGCGGAGCTACAACTCTACATGCATTTCACTGATTCAATTTGCAATTCAATATTTTGTTGCTCTTTTCTTCTTGTGTTGTTCCTGTTCCCCCATCCAAACTGTGCATAAATGAAAACTAATTCGTGAAAATGTTTTTCCTTTGTTTTTAATGTTTGGCATTTTCTATTTTCAGTGGCGAATGTCAGCGGCAGCGAGCGACTGATGATGGAAAAATCGAATTGAACCACAAATCAGAGAGCGAAAATATTCAAATAGAAAAGATGCGAGTGAAAATGCAAGCAGCGTCAGGAAAAAGCGAGAAAATCACGAAACCGCGGCTAGACCGAATGGGAAACTTATGAAAAACACTAAAGTCCGAGCAAGAACCAAGCAAAAGCAAAGAAACATCATCGGCAAGAGGAAAATTAAAGCAACAATTACTGAGGAATCGGGGCCAAGAACCCAGGAAACTACGCAAAAATAATAAACGTTCTTGAGGAAAAGTCGCGACTTAAAAAATTCCGCCAAAGGAAAGGACTCCCATCAAAGAACGCAACAAAAATGGATACACTTTTCGCTGCGGTTTTCCACCGTCACTTGGTGGCTTTTCTTTTGGTCCTGGCCACAGCCATTTCCCTGGTCCGAGGTGAACAGCACCCCGCCACCGCCGATGAAGGTAGGTACCCTGTTTCCATACAATTTTCGGATACCGAAATTCACGGAAGTGGCACGGCATAAATAAATAAAAGGCACCGTAAAAACGACAAGCAAACACATTCCGAATTGCGTGAAAACCTCAATTGAAATATAAACAGCGTAACCGCAGAAAGCAGTTGAAAATATTTTGAGTTTAATGTAGGCTTGCCACAACAACAGCGTCAATAGCGAAACACCACTAACAACAGCGATAAATAAAACAAGAGCAATTTAGACATTAACACTTTGCTATAAATTCCAATTAAGGCTGGAATTAAAAACTATGTGCATTTCATTTTCAAATGGAATTTTTCTTATGCCTCAGTAACACACATACCAAAGTCCATAAAAAATTCAACATTTGGAATAGTTTTTCTCCCCAGACCTTTATTTTTCTACATAATGACATTTCACGGACATCCAAATGAAATTAGAGAACATGTCAATGAGTTTGTTTATATAAATGGGGCATGTCCCGAACCCAAAACCTCGGACTACGATTGCGTTTAGTTTTCCCATTACCCAAACGGAGGCGTAACCGAACAGACCAAACATCTGGCAGGGAAACCCGAAATAAACACACACACAGTGGGGCACTGAGGGTTAATTGCACGGGGAAACGGGAAACAGGAAAAATTCATTTTTGACTTTCCGGATCTCGGGGATCGCTGCCAGAAAAATAAATGTCGTGCTTCAATGGCAAAGCCCAGCGGGAATAACTAAATTCTGACTGCAGCTGTGACTGTAAATTTCAGTAATTACAAAAGTGTGACTATTCAAAATGAAAGAGTGATTGTCAAGGGAGACTAGTTAGGTTGGAAATAAAAAAGATAATTTTTTATTATTAAAAAACCAACTTCAGCATCAAAATTATGCTTTTTCTGTTGTCTGAAAAAAAATTGAACAGTTTAAAACAGTTGATTGCGAACCTTTGTATAAGATCTGATAAAATCTGTTATCTGGAAACCCGTTAGGATGCTATCTAAATTTATTTGAAAAAAAGTTAATAGAAGGTTACTTTTTGAATTGTTTTTGACTGTCTTTCCGCTTGAATTGTGACATGTGGAAAGTCACAATTGAACTTTTCCTCACCCTTGTTCACCCCTCGGCAATTCGTCACCCTCTGGTTTTTCCGAACCTCTGGTGATCGAGATCATCATTGTGTCATCGTCATCAGTGTCAAGGAAAAATGTGATTTAAATTCGATTATTCTCAATTATTTTGTTACATGCATTTCATTTCCAGTGACTCAGTCCCCTGCCAAAAAAAGTCAACCCCTCTCAACTCTGGCACCCTGAAAATTGTTCCTGCCTCGAATTATTTTTCTGTGCTTGATGTTTTTATTGGTTCACTTGAGTGGATTTGGTCTGGGGACTCTTTGCTTCTCCTCCTCCGACTCGCTGCATTTGTTTGATTGAAATTGATTTTGTCTCGCCTGCGGGGATTTGTCGGAACGGAATGCCAGACTTTTCAAGTACTCTCTCTCTCTCCCACCACTTGACTTGCCCTGACTCCTCCAATAAAGATTAAATTCATGCCGAATGGCCTCTCATTGAGATATAGAAGAGGAGGGAGGGAGGACTCTAAGTGCTTTCAGATGCTTCCTCGTTATGGTAATCTGGTAATCCACCCCTCGCCCATAGGTTTTGACTTATTTATAACACCATTCGAAGTGATTACGATCTTAATTGTAAGTGATGCACTTGCTCACATGACCAGGGTATAGTTTTTCACCCCCCAGTTTAACAGAGGGTCACAACTATCCCACACACACACAAATTGCCGTCCTTTTTCCCACTCTAACCAAAAGGTTCATGCCCCTAACGAGGCTATATCTAATCAAATATTCAACCTTTTTTAAATCGGCTAAACTGATTTCATGGCTACGATAAGCAAATATCTGCCATTTCCAACAAATTACTTGTTAACAAGTGCATTTTAATGTTCAGCTTTTTGGCCAAATTGTGGCACATGTGTGTATGTTTTGTATTTCTCTGTGTGTTTTTGTGGATGAAGTGGCCACAACTGAAATTCATGTGGGCCATAAAAAAACCGACTAAACACAAGCCTACAAATGGCCAAAGCTCCCACAGTGTGTGTGTGTGTGTTTTGGCCAATTGGAACAGAAAATTGTGAAATGGTTTTTGTGCTTTGTGATTGCTGCCCTTTTTTTCCATTGCCACTGCTACCTCGATTTCAATGTAATTTGAACATGCAAACCGTATGTTTAAATGCAAAAAAAAGAAAAGGCCAGGGGCGTCATTTAGAGGGCGCTAAACAAGGAAATGTGAATATCAAAATTATTTAACTTCAAAAATACCTGTTTTGCTTTGCTCATATACAAATATTAATAAATAATTGGAAACTATTCAAAGAATTGGCTTATAGCTAAATGGATACTATACAAAGAATAGATTAATAACCAACTAAATATTGACGTTTGTTTTTTTTAAATTTTCCATATGTCAGTGGTCATGAACTTTACGTATTAGAATGCAGATATCTTTCAATTAAAAAGTACAGAAAAAAAAACCAATCAAATCTTTTTTTTTTTTTGGTCGAACATACCGGATACCGATGGTCTGTCAAAAAGGGCGCTCAATCAAAGTTCACCACGTTAACTGGCATTCCTTTTCATAATATGAAATTGATTTTCCACATTTTTTCCGCTGTTTCTGTCCAATTGAGATGAAAATTCGATTCAATTCCCATACAATTTCATGGATTAAAATGTTAATTCCAATCTAATTAAATGCATTGGCTTTGATTTCCATTTAAAGACCTAGTCATCAAGAGGGTTTCTGGTTTCAAAGTCCATCAATAAAAAAAAAGGTCGGAAAATGCTTTGAATAATCCGGGGAGGTTAAAAAATCAAATCGAGAAGAGGTCGCAGCTGTTTTGACGCAGAAATAATCCATTAGTTCAATAAATGTGTAGCGCGAGTTTTTGTCTTTTTTATGCTTTTTTTCTTAACACCATCCGCGGTGCGCTCCCTCTTTGGAAGTCAAATATTTGTACAATAATTTGTGGAAAAATGCTGGTGGGTGGAGCAAAGGGCAGCAGCATCTGGTGACGAAATCAAAACCGATCCCTGGCAATAAGCGCTCCTGCAAATACGCGACGTAGGTCCTGTTCCCTATCTCCATGACCGTCGCTCGTTGCTCATTTTAATCTTTTGATTTTCGGGGATATTGGCGGGGGACAGGACAGGACAACCCAGGACGACCCTCTCCTCTCGACCCACAACAGGAGCTAAGCACACAGACAGGGTCGGGGACATGGAAAATACTTGAAAAATTACTCACCCGCAGCGGCGGCGCAGATCCCAGCAACAGCCGGCATACGAAATGGATGAATGAAAAATTTGTGGAAAATCCCAGGAAAACATTTTGAGCAAACAAACACACACATGCATGTTAAGACCAGAGGGTACGGGTGAAACGGTGGGCATTTGGGTATGGTTCCGGCCATATTCGATGGCCAGCAGCGGGTGGCTCAAAAATCAATGGGCTCAAAATATTAAAGCGCTCGATTTTCATGTTTTCCATGTTTGCAGAGAGCCCTCGATCCCGCCCCCACCTCTTTTTTTTTTACCCCTGTTCGATTTCCGTGTGTGAGCTCCGATTTCGATTCCGTTTCTGATTCCGCTTGAGATTGCTGTTTGTGCATTGGCGGCTGCCTTTTCGATTTGTAAATTGGCACTCAATGAATCAATGGATTTCGCCTCATTTTTAGTTCTGGCCGCAGTGGTCAACGAGTGTGTTTTGAAAAGTTAGGAAATATTATAATAAATTATTAAATAAAATAATAATAATACTTTAGAAGCCAAAAAAAAGGTGATACATTTAACATTTTAAAATGGGAAAGCATTGGTGAAATATATATGGGAAACTTTCTAGTTCTTAGTTAATAATAAAAACGTATATATAACTTTAGCTGGGATAATCATTAAAAAGTGGGTCAATCCTTAGATATTGCCAAAGATTTAAATAAGTGTAAATGACCGCTTCATAACTCGTACTCTCCAATTAAAAATAAGTTAATTAATAAGTTTATTTCTGATTTAAAGTTAATTTGTTGATTAAAAGTTAATGTACTGATTTTGACTTTTTATTTAGTACACTTTAAACTCAGAACTTTTCTTTCCACCTCCCATACATCTCTCATATGCTCCACATACAAATCAGTCAAAGTGTTTTTCGGCCTTTTCATCGACTTGATTTTTTCAACACTCTTGACGTTTTCAGCCAACTGCTCTCATATTTGTGTGGAGATTTCGAGCAGCATTCCTGCCAGTCGGCTATAATGTACTTGACCTGGCCAGATCTTTTAAGAGGGGAAAAGAGGAGGAGAAGGAGGAAGACTTCGCCTATCGCGGCACAATAAACTGCTAAAAGTGCAGTCTGGTTTCAATAACTCCGTGTGTGTTTTTGCGGGGTGTCCTTCCTTTGAGCCTGTGGCCGTGACTGTGGATTCGCTGCGAGTGTCCTTCCCTTCTTCACCCAACGAACGTGTGGCATGCTCCATTTGTGCTCTGATATACGGAATTATGCTGAAATCACGTTCACACAAAAAAAAAATAATGGAACTAGAGCGGGTTAGGATAAGAGTTTTCCTCTGCTCCGCGTTTTCCTCTGCTGCAGCTGGGAAATCTCGGCATAAAGGAGCTGGAGCCACCAAGAAAAGTGCTTCCTGCATAAGCGATTTTCCGATGCGGGTGGATGTGTGTGGCCCTTGCTTTGATGTTGTTTTGGTTATTGTTGTGTTTTATTATGTTTGCGTCTTCCCTCTTTTTTTTTTTGGTAAATGCTTTCAACTATTTTTATAACAGCAGGAGTAGCTCAAAAATAAAGAGGAAAGTGCACGAAAATCCTGTGTTTACTTTGCTCACTCGCAGAGAAATCGATAGTAATCCACTAGATCGATACGGTCCTCCAGAATGAATAGGTATTTTGACGAAATTATATGATATGGAAAACTGGGAAAATTAATTTGGTTCTTTTTGTGTGGTCTCACAAGTCATTGAAATCAATTTTTAATGTAATTACTGGGGACATTTCAAGTGGAAAGTGAAAAAGGGAGGTACTTCACACATGATTACCCTGCAATCAAAGGCGTTTGTTCCCTCCCTAAAAAATAAATTATACCTGTAGAAAATAACTACAAAATATATGTTTCTAACACCACTATCTCTATTGCTAGCTAGAGACTAATTTTCAAGTTCTTACTAATAGGAATTTATAGGAATTTAACACTTTAAGTGCCGCTCGTTAAACTCTAAACGTTTCCAAAAATTTGATCCAAAATCAATTGGTTAAAGCTAAAAGCTGACGTGCTTAACCCTCTTTTCCTGGCTTGTGGCCATTTTAACGATCACACCTTGAATGGGTACTAACTGTCACCTCATCTCCATCACAATGTGAGCTGTGAATGACTTTGAATAAATGGGCTAGTGTGTGTGATTGGGTTAGAAATCCATCCGACGGATGATGCCAATCAAGGGGCACTTTTATTGCCGACAACATTTTTCTTAGCCCCTGCCGTAGAGGCTTGATTGCCTGAGAGTCACTTACTTAGTTGATGGTAGTTTCGTACACTGAACCAAATCATAGAAACAAACTTTCTACATTCCTATTTTTTATTTATTGGTCTGATATCTAATTATTATAAATCTTAAGTCTTAAAAACAGCTTAAGAATAAGTATATTGATATAAAACTAAGCAAGGGTATAAAAAAAACTAGGCAGCACCAAATATTTTAAAACACAAAGCATTATTTTCTTGTGTATTTTTTCCCCCATGATAAATGGCGGGCGTGTGGAAATCTGGGGAGAAATCACCTCTCCAGGGGGATGATGACATGGCAAGTGACATGGCCAAAATCAAATCATTGTCTCAGCGGTACAGGAAAAATCCTCCTGCACTCACTCTGATTCAAATTAACTCGAGGAAAATGGAGAGAAAGGATGCTGAAAAATAATGGAGATTTATCAATCGCATTATCTAGCCATCAATCTTGTCAAAAACTGATAGATGAGCCATTATCTGACAAATTATCTGTCGCGTGTGTGTGTTCGATGGGTTTGAGACTTACAAATTAGAGTCATTCGTCCCATAAATATTCCCAAGCCGATTGATGAGTGGACTTCACAAGAAAAATCAGCAGATAAAGAGGGGAGTAGATTTACCCCAAATAATAAATTAATTCAGCTTGAGGCAGAATAAGTAAATTATGAAAGGTTAAAGAAGTTGCAGACCATAATATTTATTGTTTTACAGATATGAAATACAAACAACTTTATAAATGTGTATATAACACAGATATCATTTTAGTTGGTTAAGTCAACAAATATTTACAGTATATTGCTGTAAAATAATGCTAACATGTATTTTGTAGTTGCATTTTGTACTGTATTGACGGTTGAATGAACTCAGCTTAAGGCAGAATAAGTAAATTATGAAAGGTTATACGCTTTTATAGCATTTGCAACCATAATATTTATTGTTTAACAGTTGTGAAATACAAACCACTTTAAGAATATATACACAGATATCATTTTCGTTGGTTAAGTCAAAAAGCATTTACAGTAGATTGGCTGTAGAATAATGCTATCATGTATTTTGTAGTTGAATTTTGTACTGTATTGACGGTTGAATGAACTACAAAAATTGTTACTTTTACCAGGCAAGATAATAAGATTTCTGAAGAATATAAATAAAACTCTAACGAATTCATAAAATCAGCGAAGTATAGAAATAGTGAAATCTTCTTGTAGTACTAATTTTTATTTAATATACATTTATGTTCCAATAATTTACTTATTTTCTAATAATTTTTTTATTTTCCAATAATTTATACATTTTATTAAACAAGGCATCAATTAGCATCAATTTTCGTGATGGTTGATGGGAAACGCTATGGTTTTTACCTTGTCACCAATCACATGTACCTCAAAGTGAACCTGTTGTACGATTGAAACTCCAGTGATGGGTGGAACAGGCAGTGCTGGGATCGTAATTGATTCATTGATGCAGTTAAAAGTCCATTGCGAAGCTTGTGGAAGTCTGGTTACCAAATCGAAGCACTGTGCCAACTTAGCCGACCACACAGAAACTGAATCGAAGTTCAAGCCTTCTCGGTTATACAATTTCACAACTTCACTGAGGTTTCGAAAAGTACTTAAAGTTATAACAGCCGATGGCTTATCACCGAAAAAGTATTGCGGGAAGTCCAAAACTATAATTGGAGATCCCTTCATTCTGACACCATAACGTTTTTTCATGTCTGTCTCCTCGAATTCCTCGATGTGTATTGTTGAGCACTTCATGCGGTCGATAAACTTAACCGATTTTAAGTAATTTGGATGTCGCTGAATGCGCTCATCCATCGGTTTTAAGTTTGCACGAATTTTCCTTATCATTTCGTCTCTTATTGATTCCTCTACGAGAACACTTGCCACCAGTCCGCTTCCAATGGGGTGCACCATATTACTGGTTATGATGTCTGTAATCGTGTCCAAATCCCCACTGCTGAATACAATCATTATTCGCGGAAGCACCCACATTCTGTGTGTCCCATTTTCGGGATATCTGTGTACATGTCGCGACAGTAAAGATAAGTATATGTCGGAAAATACCTCCTCTTCACTCTGCTTTTGTGGAACGTAGTCAGTGTCGGTCATTTTATTTCCTATCGCTTAGAATTTGGATATTTGTTACGTCCAATTTGTATTTCGTTTAAGCAAAAGTTCATAGAGCCAAAGGCCACTTTTCTGGTTATACTATTTAATTACCTTATTGCCATTCCTACTGTAAAATTGAGGTCTTTAAAGATTTTTAAAGCTGAAAAAAGCGTCCACCAAAATCGGACTTCGCTACCCAATAATTTAATTCAAGTCAACAGAGAATAAATAATTTTTAAAGTGGTATTAAATAAAAAAGTCGGATGGAGGAAAAATTTATGAGACGCCTTTTAAAGTGTTTTCGGACCGAAAAACTATCCATGAATATTCACGAATAATTTACAAGTTAGCTGCACTCCCCTGCTCTTGATTCTCCCCATCTCAGATCCAATTTGTTAATGAAGTTATCAACGGTTCAAGTTAGTTTTTCCTTAGTTTCCAATTCATTTGCATATCTCGAGGAGCACCGCTCTTGTTGTTTATGTTTATGGGGCTTTATAATCTGCTTTTATAGTTTGTTTACTTAATTTTCTGTAGCTTTTTGACATTTTGCTCCAAATTAAAAAAAAAGCACACACAAAAGACGAGGGTAATATTTAAGGAGGAGGAGAATGTGGAAAGGGAGGCGCTGACGTATAAATATTCCCATTGCCCATTCCAAAAACAAAAAATAGAAAAAACCAAACAAAAGCAAAAAGTTTTGGGCGGAAGTGGCTGCGACGCCGAAATACAAACAAAATGAAAACGAAAAAAATGCAATGAAAACAAAAATAATAAAAGCAGCCAAAAAATGGGAATACGAATATTGCTGTTCCAGTTTTTTTTAGGACAAGACTTGGGATGGGGAAAAGTGAAATGAAAATCCACCAAAATATGCACATGAATTTAGTTTCAATTTCACATAAATCGCAAACGCTTTAAATGAAGAGACAGAGGTTTAATAGAAAAATAAACTCGACGAAAAACAAATTAGCAATGCAGGCAAAGATATAAAAATAAGTAAACAAAATGTTTAAGGATAAAAAGCTTACTGCTTTCAAGATTTTATATGGCAAAGAGCACTTTGTACCATTTAAATCACAGAAAAATATAAGTGCTGTTTAAGGAACCGAGACATAAAACATAGATGATATTGCATCTTACATTGCAAATAATAAATAATTAATAAATTTGTTGATTTAAAATAATACTTCGTTTTAACTGTGTCAATCAAATCAATGATTTTTTAGATATACACTTTATTTAGCTACAAATTGTAGCTAAATTTACCCCATAGGCATTTTTTGAAGTAAACGAATTCCGTTAAATTTTTGGTTTCGCCCTTTGGAGCTGTGATTAATTTTTGCCATGGGCATTTTTATTTTTTTCTTTACGCCGACAACTGTCTGGGAGCTGTTGTTCTTGCTTCTGTTGCGCCCATTCATGGCTCCTAAGTGGCCGAAATGTTTTTGTGCCACGTTATTAATGATCAACAAATTCCCCTGACATTTCGTTTCGTTTTGAAGTTGACACGTGCGCGGGGAAAACCGAAACCGAAAAGTGGAAACTGTTCCGCGATCCACGTTGTGTCTGCCGGAACGCACTGGTCCGCTCCTGAATTATTTTTTTTTTGTCATGATCCAGTGCTTAGAGTCACATGGCATTCCCCATTTCAGACCCATTCCCCTCTACGCTCTTGTTGCGTTAGTGAAATGAAATGATTTTGAGTAATTTATTTTATAGTCGCGCTGAAGTATTTATTATTTTGAAAAGCGCCGAACAATGCCATGATTAATTTCGCTGCATGTGAAGCAAGTGGCCAACCGCACCGCACGGCCCCTCCCCCTCCCCCTTACCCCGCTGCCCCTGGCTCACATGGCTCCCCTAATCCCTCGGAAAATTCCTTGCGGCATCGAAAGTTTTTCTTTTTCGGCTGCCATTGATTGCCGAACATATTTGGGTTGCTGCTGTTGTTTTTTTTTTCTTGGGGGTTCTGCGTGTTATTTATTCGATTTGATTTCGGCTCCCCCATCTCCTTTCTGCAAACATATTGCAAAAGCGAAGGTTCCTCTCAATCCTCAAAGTGCAGTTCCGGGCAAAAAAATAGAATCAAAATTATTATTGGTACATATTTAGATCTTTAGAGAGATAAGTTAAAAGAAACGATTCTACTACTATTTTCCTATTAATTTTGCAATCTTTTGACAGCTGCAATGATTTTTTCGACTATGTTTTGTAAACTCAAAATAATCAAGTAATTCTTTAATTTTATTAAATGACTTTATTTTTGAATGTTTGCGTATATGCTAAAGCCTCTGTTCTATGTTCTATGTTAATTCCTGTATATTGCGTTGCATTTTAAATATATTGTATATAATATAATTGCTAATATTACACCTTTAATTGCCCCTTATAATTTAAAACATCTAAATTCCTAATAATCTGGCTATATTTTTTTCACCACCGCTGTATGGTGCTTTTCCTCTGTTTTTTTCTTTCTGCCCCTTGGGCTATAATTCAGAATCAATCGTTATGCTTTTGGCAGCTTGCAAATTTTTCTTTATTATATCATATTAATTTTATGAGTCTTGTATTTCCTAAACCGCCTTTGGAGCATACTCCCTACCCCCTTTTCCCGCCCCATTTGCTATCGTTTTCTCGTTGGTTTATTGCATTTAAAAGATATTTTTTATATCAATGAAGCTTTCATATTGGGGCAAACACACACACACACACTAAACCGCCAGAAAAAGAAAACAAAGGCAAAGGAAAAAAGTTTGCTAAATTTCCTAAAGTCATGCAAACATTTTTTACATATATCGATTTTTCGCTGGAAGAGGTCGACGGGGGTGAGCCTGGTCTTGTTATGACAGGCTCAAATTGGGTGCTATCAAAATTATATATTATTTTGCATAATATCTTCTTCTCCGGCTCAGAGGCTCTAGGATAGGTAATTTGATGCGGCATGAATTTCATGTCCCACAACGATTAGGTTTTTCCAGCGCTCACCATCCACCTTCTTTTTGAAGTGGGTGAATTATTTCTCTAAAGCGGCTTTAAGAAAACTTTTGGCGAAACTTTGAATGATGTCTCATTTGTTTGGGGAGCAGCACTTAAGCACTCTGATTGTCTGAGCTTTGTCAAAGGTAAAACAGCAGGTGTTTTAGGCGGAAGGCAAAGGGGTTGCAAGAACCCATAAGAACTTCTCTGTTATTCAGCTTAATGCAGTCTGAAAGCTTCTCCTTTTTGTTGCCACATAGGAAAATACAGTAAAAAAAGCACTCAGAAAAAATAATAATTTGATAAGTAAAAACTGGCAAAAAAAAGCAGCTCATATTAAATACGCTTTTAACGTAAATAACTTGTAACATACTTAAATATAAGTAATGTAAAGGGACTTATTCTGTGAATGCAATATTTGGTAATGGAAATAAAGTACGAAAAGTGCAACTGGAAAAACTTATGTATATTCAAAATTAATGTTTAAAGTAAATTAAAAGGTTTTACTTTAAAACTAGTGTTCAAAAGCTTTAGATTTTGTGTTAAATCATTTTGAATATTTTATCGCAGTGCACTAAGAGGTAGGAGAGCTTAAATAATATTTTCATTTCAAGCATTGACTTCTGCTCCGTGTGGTTCTACAAAAGGAAATTACCGACAGGAAGGAGGGCCAAGTGGGGAGAACTTGGCCAGTGGAATTCCTTAAGGTGTCGAACCATTTATGACCTGCCATAAACACGTGTAAATCCCGTTCATTATGGAAAAGTCACGATTTCTAGTGTCAATATCGTAAATACAGGCAACTCCGACTCGAAAAGAACTCCGACCTCATGACCATTTCCATTTGGCATTCCCGACTTCCCCCATTGGGGCAATAAAACCGAAAACCCAATTGAAGCTCCCACATAATCTGTATCCATCCATCCATCCATCTATCTATCTATCTGTCTATCTATCCATCCTGCATGTGTCTGTGTGTCTGTATCTTGAGCGCTACACTCGATTACCCCGCTCGACGATCTAATCACTTTGAGTGATGGCTTCGGTGCATTGCGACTCCGTCTAGGTCCGCGTCTACGGCAATCCGTATCTTTGGCCGCCCTGGTATCTCTATCTGTGTACGTCCGCTTCCAGACGGACTTTCCATCGCCGTTGCGTGTTCTGTTTGCATTTTACAAATGTCAACAAAGGCAAATGCACTTCGAGGTTCTATTAGTGGTCAGGTGAGGGTTGATAAGCGCGGCGAACGCTGCACTTGATGGACAGCCAGAAAGCGCGGTAGATGGAACCACCTTCTCCACTGGCGACACCCGTAGTGCTTTTCTAGCTAACACTAAAATTAACATTTGGAAATTCATAAGTTGAAAAAGCATTGTAACTTGATAACATAAAATATTTATCGCAGTGTAAGTTATTGGTGGTGGGCGGTTTAATGCTATTATATGGGATACCCCCTTTCAGCTAAGTAATCCATCATAAAATTAGTTCGGTTGCCACAAATGCTACGAGCGTTAGATTTTTCAACCAAGATTATGATAAAGTTAAGCCAAGCGGAGAAAAAGGCAGAGTGCTACATTTGTGATATCAAAATAATACGAAAATACACCTAGCAGTAGGGGGTGGGTTATATAAATATTAATTTAGGGAATTACCTGTAGGGTTATGCGCTGGGTAGGCAATAACAACTGAGGCGCTGGACAGCCGGTCAAACTGGGGATGCGAATGAACTGGACGGATGATGTGGGTCAGACACGCTATTTGATGCCAGCACCACCAAAAATCTAATAGCAACAAGCTTGGGGTTTAGGGCCAAGGTCTTTAAATGAATAAAATGTATCAGAGCTAAAACAATGTGTAAAATTTGGGAGAAAAGTCGCAGGGTTAAGGGATTTTAAGGGTTATTTTAGGCGTTAAAAATTTAATTTAAATATAAGTGCTCAATAATTTAAAACATTCTGAACTATTGCATAAAAAATGCTTTATAAAACCATTGACTTTTAATAATACTTTTAACACAATATAGATTTTCAGTTGATTTTAAGCTGCCATAGATGGCAAACGATAATATTTAACCCACCAGGATTTAACATTTCCTAACCTCAGCCAACAACTTCCAACCTTTCTAACAAAACCTTGACCCACACAAACTGACTTTCCCATTTCAAACATTTATCCAACCTCAATTTCCTCAATATTCGAACTTATCCCAAAAGAATCCCCTCCTCCCCCATTTAAATTGAAAAATACCCCTGAGAGAGAAGGCCATACCATCTTTATGTTGCCCCATGCATAACAAAAATTTGCTAAGGGCCAAGGCCCAAAGTCAATCTAATGAAAATCAAATAAAATAACTCAGAGCTTCTTGGGAGGGAAACGAAGGTCTAACGAGTATTTTCCATATTTTACAACTTCCCATGAAGAGGAAATAACAAAGGGACTTTATTAGGGAGGGAACCCATAGAACTGAGCTCAGAATTAAACTTGGCAAGCCCGGCTAATTTCGGACTTAATTTAGGTGATTCTGTCACTCGTTGTTCCTCTGGCCAATTCTCCACTTTAGGCCATAAGCAATCGGCAATCGTATTATTCGCATTATGACCGGCCAACAGGCCCCGCCCCCTAAGCAATTTCAACTTCCGCCTACGACATTTTGATGGAGGCGCCTAAAACTCAACCAATGCCGCCTGCAGGAAATATTAAAGCTCAAATCGACGACAACGACTAAACTTGGGGGTCATAAATGGACAGTGGATCGCAAATTGTCATTGGTCACGTGCAGGGAAAAGGGAAAGGGGAGGGGAACTCCACTTTGTTGCCGTTGTTATTTGAAAATATAGAAATAAAGGGAGCCAAGACAGAAGCAACAAAAAAGAATGGAAAAATTCAAAGAAACATTTTACGACAATTGCTGTTGTTGCCGGTTGGTGTTGCTGTTGCTGCTGTGCATGTTGCTGCTGTACAAATTGCTGCTGTTGTTGATGGCGTCGTTTGAGTCATTGGCAATTTGTCGTCAGCAATTGTTTGCTGGATTGTCGTTCAGGTGTGTTGTGTTCTCCTTTTTATTTGGGTGGGACCAGATTGAGGTATTGACTTACCCATCAATTCCATTTATAGATATTTCCACCTTTAAATCCTCTATTTGAACCCTTCTCTCGGAAGAAAGCAATGTAAACAACATATCTAATTTGATTTATTTCCTGCAGTATGGTCTTTCTATTTGTTATGCTTCTCGTTGGCGCCAAGAAAAAGCTTCAAAGATCTCACGCTGAGTTTTCCAAGGGCTTTCGCCTATAACTTTCCGATAGCCCCCGCAGCGTTGGGCAATACAAATGATCTGAATAATTACCTCATCGACAGGGAGCCAGAGATCGGGATCACTTGAGGCGATTGTCAAAATATTTTCACAGTTGCAGGCAGAACAAATAAATAAATAAATAACCGAAACGAGATGAATGCGATGGCTGGGATTTAAATGGATGACTGATTGACTGGGTAATTGCCCGGGCACTTTTGTTGGCCTTTTGTTTGTTTTCATAAAAGTTCTAAATGAGCTTAGCGAATGGTGCTGCATTGATGGTATTCCGCCGCGGGGAAGCTATGCAGTTGCAGTGGGAAATGCAGTGCAGAGAATAAATGCAATGAAATGCTGCCTTTCTATTTAGCACGCTTTTTTCCCGAACGATTTATGTGCTTTTCATTTTCCATGCCACTTTTTCAACACAGATTTAAAAAATGATGCATGTTTAATGCATTTTTTTTATCTAACCAGAATTTTAGTCATTTATTTAGTTTTTAGAAATTCAGATTTTAAACTAAATTCATGAACGACATCAAATTTAAATAAATCATTTTTTTTCAAATTTAAAAAATGGTTAGACAAAAAAAAATTGATTTAAATGATAGTTGTATCAAAGTTATTTAATTCTTGCGTACTGCAAAACATTAGTAAATATATATTTTTCGTTCCGTTTGGGTAATCAGTCAACGAAAATCTTTATTACTACAGATAGCTCTAAAACTTCCCCTTATTTTTCAAAAAAGATTTTATTCCTTTGAATTGCTACACAACTATAAATTTTATTCTTCGACTTGAACTGTGAACTGATGGGATGTATGGGAAAAGGGTAATTCCCTCGGCAACATCGTAGTTTGAATATTTTATTATCCGTTTCCAAGAACACCAAACTGAGAAACATTGAATATGACACATGATTCCATATTCCACGAACCTGAATAAATTTCTGTAGCTCCCCCCCGGCCACTTCATAAATTGAGTGCTGAGGAAACCAGAATTAGTTCTTCGGCGCAGAGATCTCCATCAGTCGGAAATGTTTTCGAGGAGGAAGAGCCAACAACTTGGCCCTATCATGTTGACGCCCACTTAAAGTGGCACAATTATGAGGCGACAACATCGGACGCGGAACGCGTAACATCTTGAGGCGGTCTCTTGCCTCAATTCGTAGCGATCCGCTTAATTATAGAATACATGATGCGGGAAATTTGTTGCACGCACCATTAGCGGCCAAATGTCCGACAGTCAGCCAACAGATCCGACTAAATTTGTCAAAATATTGCGGGGCCAATAGAAATAGAAAAACGGAGAGACGAAACACTGGAATACACTTCTGTCACACTGGGCGATCGTTCAATCAGTATCAGGCCGAGTGACAATAAATCTTTTCAGAGGCCCCACAGCAACCAATTTCCGCCGAGCATCAAAGTCGGACAAAGATCGACGGGGATTGCAAAAGTTCAGAGTCATTTCAGTTCCGAGTGTGTGAACATTTGTTGCACGGACTGCAATTAGCAATTGAACTCTTCTGTTACTCATTTCGGCCCTCGCCTAATCACTTTGATCTGCTGACCCAAATACAAATCCCATTTCGGAGCCATAACAAATTGCATTTGGCCCCAATGAATTATATCATTCATCCGATTACCAATTGCTTCAATTTTATTTTATTTTCGTGGCGCCTCGCCCTCTTGACTCCGCGATATTACACCCCTTCCCCGGTCCATGTGGCCCCTAATTTATTTGAGTGTGTTTATGCATATCAGGAGAGGATTTCGAGTTCGATTGCCTAATGGCAAATGTTACTTATGGCGCTCGGAAATCCGGAAATGCCAATGAAATCAAGCAAAGAAATGGGAAATGATTTTTCGGATATTCTGGATTGGGAAATGCGTCCATTGCAGACCAGCCAAAACTCATTAGGAGAATTTATGGCATTTCTGAAATAGTTAATTATTTAAACTATTGTTGTTGGCTAATACATTCATTTCAATTCAAACCCAAATGTATCGTATTGTATTCAAATTGTATTCAATTTCATTATATCCTCCCATTTGAAATTCTTTTTAAATCCATAATTTTGTTATGTTTATGTTTTATACCCCCAATTCCCAATTCGCACATGCCAATAACATAATATTCCCATTCCAATATTCCATGTTCCAATCGTTATAAAATGCCCATTAATCGAGTAAGAACGCATTATAATAATTGAATTTCAGTTCAGATAAACAGGAAGAGCCAACTGAAACGGCAGTGGGAGGTAAATAGCTAATCTAGATAAATATTGATTAATATTTGGAAAGCCATTCAACGTTCATCGGTTCCCCTTTGGGGGCTAACCCAATTATGTGAGGGGGGATATGGCAGAGGGTTACACATATAGGCACGTACGGCACGCCCTTTAATGCCATTGCCAGTGTTTTTGTTGGTCTTGCAATACAAAATATGGAAAATATAATTTGTATAATTACAATGCCTTTTGATAATACCAAATACATACCAATCAACAACAACAACAACAGCAAAGGCACAAATGAAGTCAAAGTTGTTCGCGGGGGGGCTCCCAAGCCAACACCCTAAAATGGTGATGAGAAAAAAGTTCAGTTCTATCGATGTTATTACGATTGTCTTAACTAGAAAAAGTATTAAAGATTTTAAATATATTGCAGTATTTTACAAAATAAATTTATTTATATATTCCTATTATTTATTAGGATTAGTTTAAAATTATATAGAAAAGCTGGAGTGCTCTTTTGCAGTTCTGTATATGTTCTTTTGTAAAACAGACTCGTAAAAAATCTTCAAGGGAATTTATGACTTGTTTAAATAGTTCTTCATATAAATTTTGAAGTAAACCTATATTAAATAGTTAAAGTATTAGTATAATTAAGTAGCTCTGTGTAATTAAACGACCTGGTCCGTGTCACGCACCCATCTCCAAAGGGAGACGACTAATTGAAGACCGCTCCGCCCCCCAAGTTACCCCCCTCTGGGCGGCGACACGCAAAGCGTGTGTCTATGTGTCGCCATGGCTTGAACCCCACCCAAACGACCTGGACTATTCGGAACTGTGGTGAAACGTGGCTGCGGAGGCGCCACTCGCTGCGCCGATGATGTCTCCATGTCGGAATCCGCACAATGGAAATGGCCGCTTGGCGCTCGAATCCGAACCCTTTCAGCGAGCGGGCTTTATCATCAAAGGGAAATCAAGCTGTCAGTCAATTTATAGTTGTAGCGCACACACAAAGGACTGGTTGCGATGTGGCGATAGGCCCAGGTCAGAGGTCACATATTTCAATTAAGGGAAACCACGAATGCGGCTTCGATAACACCAACTGGTAGCCGCACTTCCGAATCGAACCCATTCTAAATGCATCGTTTAAAGCCTTACCCATTAATAATTTCGTTTATTTGTGTTTTTTCAGGACCGCTATCAGAGGTTTTGACTGCCGTTGGCTCGGAGGTGGCGCTGCCCTGCGATCTGCAACCAGGCACAATGATCGCCGATAAGGTGCAACTGGTCATCTGGTATCGCCAGGGAAATGCCAAGCCCATCTACACGTAAGTTTGAACACTATAGATAAGAAACAAATATAAAAAAGTAAAAAATACATACATAGCAAATATCAAAGTATTGAAAACTGAATTTAAATCTTGTGGTCTTCAATTCTGAGTATCTTTTCTTTCTTAAAGTCTACTTATTTTCACTTCAATTTTAAACCCATGATAAATATTATGCCCATCACAATATATTCATATTAAATATTTCATAGAAATTTATCCAAATTCAAACCTTTTTCTTCATCTTTTTCAACTTTTCTACGAATTCACTTTCCTTTATAAATCATTTATAAATCTCCTCAAAGCCATCTTCATCTCATCACCCAAGTTTACAGCCTCATCCATTTTAGGTCTCACATATCCCGTGTATATTAAAACCTCCTCCGTTTCTCAATCTCCTGGGATTGTTTCACAGTCAACGCCCCGCTAAAGTGTCATCTAAATGAATTTCACTGAGGGATTTTACCAGGGGGTAACTCAGAGCTGAGCTGATATTTTTTGGAATTATCCAAGGACCCCAAACGAGTTTCGTATAGATTCCGTGGGTAATGGCAGCCAATTATTAAGAAGCTACCAGTTTTAGGTGTGCGGGGGCGTGGCACACACTGAGGCACCCAAAGTAGGCGCTAGCTCATTATAAATTCTATTAACGTGAGGCATTTATGTTGAATTTGACGATATAAACATTACTTACACAGAACAACCTACGTGTGTGGAAGGGGACTTAAGGTTTGTGGTTGGGGTTGAGGTAAAAAGTCCCACCCCCTCTACCCCGCGATATTAGCACTTCGAAAAAGATACCTATAAATAAAGGTAATTGTCGTTTTATACAACCACCTTTTTCCTGGAAATTGTAAATCAATTTAAAATAGTAGAATTTATTATTGAATAATATTTATGTTTAATAGTTTGCTGTTTCAATGTTAAGTTGCTATGTTTCTGGTATTTGCTTCTCAAAGCAATCAATTCTAATTACTTTTTATATAGCTAGATATTTTTCTGAGTGTCTAACTCGCAGGTTAGCAATTTTTAACAAGCTCATAAGAACGAGGTACGAAAAAAAAACATGTATGAGTCTGTGTGCCAGAAAATGTCACAAGTAATGGCAAGGAGGTGGTTCTCTCAAACGGGTAATATAAATACCTATATATTTATATATATAACCGTATAGACTGACTGATTGGCAGCAGCAATTCGGCTCAAAGGTCGCTCGTTGGCAATTCACTTTTTTTTCTTGCGATTTTCCAGGAAAATCCATGATGGAAAATACGGGGGACGACTGAAAAGCTGCCAGGTGAAGTCGAGTGGAGTCTCAAGTAGACAGATGCGCAATAGACCAGAAATTGAATTTTATTTCATTTTCCATTAAGTTTGTTCCTCTGTTCTCGTTGCACACAAATCGATGATGTCAAGTCAAAGTGTCAAAGCTCGCTGTCGTAGAATGTGAACTCCTGTGGTCTTGGGTACAGTGTGCCCTCGATTGCACCTACCGTTTTCTGGGTGAGAGCGGGAGGGGGAGCACTTTTTACGACCGCATAAAGTTGAGGTTTATGCAGATACCTCTTCCCCAGCTCCTCGGCATTTGGTTCTCGCCCGCATTTCTTTATTGTTTTCCATCAATTTTAATTTGCTTTTCCCACACTTCATAAATTTTACTTCTTGTTTTTTTGTTTTTGTTGCTCAAATGTTCTGGCGTGCTGGAAGTTTCAATATGGCCAAAAGGCTGGAAGAGGTCGAGAGATTAATTGCATGAGAAATTTATTTTTCAATTGCCATGGATTACCCACGGATAACCTCTTGCCTCCAGATCACTCCACTCCTCCACTTCTGTGTCCAGCTCTCACTCACTTCTCCACATAATTTAATTATGTTTAAAATCCATTAACAAATATCCCATCCATCTTGTGCCACTTACTCCTGTTCTTCTGGGTTGGGTTTTCTTCATTCCGAGTGCATTTATCGAATGTGTGTTTGGGCTTGCTTAAATAATAAATCATCTAAAGTGTACAAAGTGGCCAGTGATCTATTTGAAATGTGGGATAATCTGGGGTTAAGTTGATAATTGCGGTTAAGTAAAGCTTTTCTCAGTGTTCTCCAGTTTTGCTTAATTGATTTATATAAAATAAAACCAACAGCAATCATTACTTGGAAATATAAACTATTATAAAGTGTTTTTTCGGCTAAGAATTTGCTTAATTATTTAATATTTAATTTAATATTTGATTAATTAAAATATTAGTGAAAAATATTTACTATTCATAGTAGTTCTATAACGTAATTTTCGGTTAAGATAACTACAGCTACAAATTTTGTTGCTCAGTAAACTACACGTCATATTTTGAACAGCAAAACATGAGGAAAATTTTCCAGGTTTATCCAAGACACCATTAAGCAAAATCCTTAATCTAAATTTAGTCGAGGCTCCCCTTTTGAAATTGATAGCTCTACCAACACAGAATTTTCTCCATAACTCACAGCCGAAAAAAAGCAAAACGTAAAATTCTTCCATGTGCTCTTTATAGCAAAAATACTTCTTGGAAATTTAAATGCTCTGTGGGTTCTTTAAAGCTACTTAAAAAGTGCCACAAGAAACAAAAATAAAAGTCCTCAAAAGAATTTAATTCATTTGGAAAACAAAGTGAAATAAAAATTCAAGAAAATACGAAAATACAAAAATAAAATGGTAATCCGCTTAAACCAAAAGGGAAGCACAACAAGCGCTAAATTGATCAATTAATTAATTGAAGTGAACTATAAAATGAAAATGGAAAAACACGATTTCGTGGGCTGACTGGGCGTGTCACTTGGGGGGCGTTGGAGCGTATTAACATAAATAGCAAAAATGTGTTTCTGCCTTTTTTGCAGAGCCTTATCTCCTCATCCCTCCGCCAACGATACTAAAAAGGTCAAACGAAATGCTGAACAAAAAAAGGAATGAAAAATCAAATTAAAAGACTGAAACCAATTTAAATGTGACCATTTAAAAATGCTAAAAAAATGTGGAGATAAAAAACGAAAGCAAATGGAAATCAAAAGTTCTGTAAATGCATTTTACGATGAATGGGCGAGCTGATTTCGGAGTGTGGAGCGCAGAGCCTTTGGGCTGTGTTGACATTTAATGCGGCACTTTGTCAAAATGCATTGGACAAAGCCATAAAACAAAAACGTTTGGCCATAACAATAAAAACAAAGTTCTTTTTCGGCCATTCATGCCCTGCACCCTCTATATCTATTTCTGAATTGAACGGCTGGAAATAGTTTGACCCAAGGGAAAGCTAATTAAGTATTCAGCTTTTAGTAGATTCCCCGGATTTGACACACATTTCACTGCCCGATGTTGTCTCAATTGCCTGGACAATAAAATCAATGAACCAGGTTAACACAATTTAGCTTATCGAGGTCTGGTAATTGAAGGTGTTGGGCGATTGGTGGTGAACATGTCAAAAGCGTTTTTCATGAGGAACTCAATTTTAGGTTCCATTAATGGCCAAAGAGTTGGGGATAAGGTTTATTTATGGCTAGCCTGTTCTATAGATGGAAACAAGTTGTAAGGAGACATTAATTGGTCAATAAAAATACGGTACATATAATAAAGTACTTACTTCATGTCAATAGTATAATAGTGGATACATAAATCATTGTAATATAACTAATTTACTTCCACATTTTTTGTCATTACAGGTTTGATGCTCGAGGTCGCCCTTTACACCAGGCTATTCCTTGGGCAGATGAAAGTGTCTTTAATAAGAAAGCGCACTTCCACTACGATACCAATCCTCCTGCCTTGCGGATCAAGAATATCCAAACCTCAGATGGCGGACTCTACAAGTGCCGTGTGGATTTCCACAAGTCACCAACCCGTAATTGGCGCATTAATGTAACAGTGCTGGGTGCGTTGATTACTTATTAATATACATAATATACATATCATGAATAAGAAAGAAAGCTAACTTCGGCAAGCCGATGTTTATATTATATATCCCAGCAGCTGTCCAAAAAAATAAATATTTTACATATCGGTGATTAAAGTCATTTCGATCGTGCCTATGGAAGCTATATATAAAGGCGTCCGATTTATATAAAACTAAAACCGTATTGCTGTAAAAGTTACAAAAATACTATATCTCGAAGTAAAAGAATATATATATACACATATATATATATATATATATATATATATATATATATTAAGAAACAACGAAGTTCTAATATTATTTAACTTTCTATCGTATTAATGATTCAGTAGGGTAATCCGGACGACTTTATATGGTCGAGATTACAATATTATGTATTTAACTCTTAAATTTCCATTGTATAATTTTTTTTACAAATTTGATTACCTATTTAATTCCTGTTTTCATATTCATTCCACAGTTCCACCCACTCAGTTGACCATACTGGACCATCATGGTGCCGAGATACGCGACCAAACTGCAGGTCCTTATTTGGAGGGCGACAGCATCGACTTGACCTGCCTTTCGAGCGGTGGAGTTCCTCCTCCGCGGGTCTCCTGGTGGCGTGAGCACGCCCTGATCGACGACTCCTTTCAGGTCCTTCCCGATGGCTCCGTTCGCAATGTCCTGCGCATGAAAAACATCCAGCGGAAGGATCTCCTAACGGTAAGTCATTAACCTCTGTGGAGGGGAATTGAAGTGTTTGCTCCAAATATCGAAAGCCTTATTTACGACCTTCGCACAAAGCGCCTTCGATTTCAAAGCTCTGCCCTCAGTTCTCTGTTCATCAGTGTTGCCATGAAAATTTCGCAAATAGCTGAAAAATGATGCTTAAGAGGAATATTTATTTTAAATTAGCTACAAATCACTTATAATAATGAATAATTATAATAAACAAATTTTAATTCAAAAACCCTAAAGAGTTAACTAACTTCATGTTAATTTTTTTTAATTCAAAGTTTTTTATTTAACAAAATTTTTTATAAATTTGGTTATAAATTAATATTTAACTTTTTTTGTCCATTATTGCTTTATTTTCAAATTTGAAGATTTCTCATAAGAAAGTCAACTATCCTATTCAATAAATGTTTTTATTTATTATTTCGTGGTTTCTAGAAGTGGCCCCATATTTGTATTTTGATAATAAAGATAAAATATGGGTTTTAATTATTCTTAAAACTGATTTTTTAGTTTTACTAGCTTACAAAATTTTATAAACGTCACTTGAAAACTTAAACCAAAGCTTGGCAAATAAACTTTGAAAACCTCCAAAGATTTGTCTATAAAATAGCCAGCTTCTCAGCGCTGTTGCTTACCCCTCGGCTTCCAGTTGGCCATTTATTTTCGGCTGGCCACAATGGACGGCTTGGTCTGTGGGCCTCCGTTAATGACAGCGCTCCGTGTGGCAAGCGGGTCCATACAATGGCTAATAGAAATCAAATGCAACCGAATGCATTGGGAATTGTTCCCTGGGTGGTTTGTGCGGCTTACCCTCTTCCCAATGGAGAATCCCCTCCCTTCGGAGAACACCTTCTCCCCCAGAGATTGCCCACCTCCTCCGAGGGGACTGCTCTGTTCTGGTGATTCTAAGCCGGATTTTTCTTTGGTCCATGTAATGAACATTATTGTTAGGCAGCGCTAATCCCGCCATTCAGATCTCGGTTTCCGTTCCACCAGCTCGCAGTTCAGCAGCAAATTGTGAGCCGCTCAGGTCTTTTGTGTTATGGATGAATGGCTTGAGTGGAATCACTTGAGTGTTGCCCATGTAATACCGAAAATTATTAGCTTAGACTAAAGAGATGAATTAGGATGGAGGATTCAGGGGATTTATGGAGTCAAAAAGCGCTGATAAATTATTGAATAAATCATTCGATTTGATATAAAAGTAACTAGTTTTACAAATTAGGAATATTTCTAAAGAAAATTTTGCACTGTACTCCTTGAATGCAAATAATATAAATAAAATTCTGTCATAAAAATTGAATTCTATAACCAGGCCATAATTTCGTATTTATTTTGTATTTAAAGACTTCACTTAATCACTGCAAAATAAAAGAGTACAAATTCTTTATAAGCAAACAAGTTGTAGGTAATCAGATTATTTACCCATTATCAAAATTAAAAATGGAACTTTATTAATGCAAGAAAAATAAAAACAATTCCATGTTTAATAGAATAAGAATTGTTCTTATTAAAAAGCAGCATATATTGTTGATGAAAAGTAGAACAACAAACAGTAAAGCATAAGCCATCGGCAAAAAAATCATTTTAATCTATCTACACTTTTTAAAGCTGAAAAAACAATGCAGTAGTTCAACTGGCCGTATTAAATATCGAAAAACAAGTTAAAGCTTTTGTGGTTATGAATTGTGGCTATTGTTCGCGCTTCTGCCAATCGATTTAAATTCAATAGTTCGGAAACCGTTCGATGCCATAATAAACACCTCGCAGTATCAATGACCCACTGTGTGACATTTCCCAGCCCGGGAAAGTCCCCCAAGACCCCCTACCTGCCCCAATAACCGACCCAAGTATCTCCAAAACAACGTTAGATATTCTTGTGTAACCGAATAGAAATTTATGACCTAATTCTCCAATCGAAAACGAGACTTGCGGTGCGGCGAACCCAAAAGTTATGCAAATATTTTTATTGCCAGACATCGTTACAGTTTTCGTTTGGCCCAATAAAATGCTGGAAATGTATATGTTCCCAAGAAGTATCGCATTACCACCAGCCAGGGGAATTTATGATATTGATACTTGCATTCGCCAACCTTTTGAACTCTTTGCGGCTGGTCTCAGTTTCTGTCTCCAACTGAAAGCATAATTGATTAGGCTTTATGGGCGGTTTTTCTTGTTATTGGTGCGTGTTCGATACACATTTCCCGCAATTAAAATTAAATGTTGAGCAGGTTGATTTATCATCGATATTTGCCCTGTCCAAAGGTCCATATTTTATTGGAATTCGCTCTTATTAGTAAAAGGCAATTATTGTAATGAGCATAAATCATCGGGTTTTAATATTGTACCTTCTGTTCGTACCCTAATTCCAGATGTACACTTGCCAGGCGTCCAATGGCCATGTAGTTGCAGCGTTGACCAAGAAAGTTATCCTCGACATAAATCGTAAGTACCTCTTGAAATGGGCTTTTAATAAAATGCACAACTTTTATAGTTTGTATAATTTGCTGGGGCTTACCAACACAGCTAACACAGTTGAAGGTCAGCGTTTGAGGTCTGTTGTTTTTGGTTTTAGTTGGTGGGCGTGACATTTTCATGGAAATTAATGTAATTAAAGTTTTGTCATTCTGCCGCAAGGACACACGACCACTCGCATATTCATCCACATCCATGCATTTATGGTTATGCGGGTGGTTCGGCTCGCTATGCTAATCGCATTGTGGGTCCCAGTGATGGGCATAATAAAATGTGTCATAAATAATGGACATTTCCATAAAGGTTGGTTATAGATGAGCAGGAAATTAAGCGGCAGCCTTGGATACGAAATTTGCGCAGTGTCCTTGTGTGGCTATAACTGAATTTCTGAATGTTAATCAGCCGCCTTCATATTGCAATAATGGTTGCAAATGAGCATCGTGCATAAAACAGAACTTAAGCTGTAAACTATTTCAAATTAATCTAACGGCAGATCTTTACATATTTTAATTCGTGACCAGCCATTGTTTTCTATATTTAAAACTAAAATGAATAACAATTTGCGTGTCAGTAGTCTCTTGATTATATTGTTAGGATCGCAGATAAAATCGGTCATTAATTAGAGAGTTTTCTATTCATGGGTAAATCGTTTATTAACAAATTACAAAAATAGAAAACCATTATGCCATTGATATAAATCTAACTTGAATTATTGCTATTTTTCTCGGTAGTTCCGCCGCTTAGTTTGCTTTTACAAGGCCTAAATCACGCCGTGATAGCTGGAACCCGAACCCACGTCACTTGCACGGCAATTGGAGCTCGTCCTCCGCCGGAAATTATTTGGTCAAAGGCGGGTCAGATTGTGAGAGGGGCTTCGACATCGGTAAGTTTTTTCTTCTAACCAGGAAAAGTTATCGGGAACCATAAGTTATTGTATCGTTATATCCTTAGACCTCCTCCGATGGAAACACAACCATATCGGAGCTAATGCTGATACCCGTTCCCGAGGATAATGAACGGCAGGTGGTGTGCTCTGTTTCGCTAAATGCGGGGATCACCTCCCAGCAACTGCACGAGGGTCACACGACGGTGATGACTACACTGGGAAATGGACACACTGGATTGTATCTGAAGGATTCCAGGGTGCTCAATGTAACACGTAAGTTGGCTTTAAAAGTAAGGGGCTTTGATTAGAAATTTAATGTACCTTCCTCTGCAGATGCTCCTATTGTCAACCTGAATCTGGGCGCTCCTCTCGATCCGAATAATCTACTCAAGGGCACCGATGTCTATTTGGAGTGCGATGTAAAGGCGAATCCTGCCATCACACGTGTGGAGTGGTATCACAGTGTGAGTATATTTAAATGTACAAATATGATTAACCCTTTATAACCACTAACTCTGGGAATTTTGTACTTGGGAGGAGAAAACCTCAGCACACCTCCATAACCACTAATTGAATAATATTTGTTATATCTCGCTCCCTTTTCAGGACAAGCAACTGCACTCCTCCCGCGGCATCATCATCTCAAACCAGACCCTCGTCCTCCAGGGCATTTCCAAGTCCTCGCACGGCCAGTACTTCTGCCGGGCCACCAACCTCCAGGGCAGTGTGTCCAGCAACGAGGTCTACTTGGATGTGAAGTGTAAGTGCCGCCTCTTGGCCACACACCCCACTCACTTGACTTCAGCACTTGAACTCTGCACAGAAAAAAATAGTTTTTAATATGATAAAAAAATTTAATATTAAATGTTTATTGTCCAATAACTTTTACAGCCTAAAATGTTTGTTAAAACATAATTTTATTCTTAGCTGGCTTATTTTAAAATCACATTTCCTTTCCTAAGTAAATTATTAGGAACAAATATTAAAATGGCAAAAAATGATGAAAAAATCTTATAGCTAAAATAAATGATAAGATAGAAATGATAGAAATCATTCTAAACTTTTGTAATTAAAGTTAGTTTTTAGTTTTGTATAATCAAAGTTAAATATACAATACAATTTTTCCCTGTGTACTCTCCGATTTTCAGATCCGCCCGTTTGCAAGTCGGAGTCGACGATTATACGTGCCGCGCTCAAGCAGACAATCAACATCACCTGCGAGGTGGACGCGAATCCACTCGATAATCTAAATTACAAGTGGCACTTCAACAACTCGCTGGAGAGCCTCATCGAGCTGCCCCAACTGGGAGTGGGTGCTCCGTTGCTGCTGGCCTCCGGTCCGGACCTGAACGGATATTATCAGCGGAGCAAGCGGAAGCACTCGTACGGACTGCAGCAGAGGCTGCTCCACGGAAGACATGGACGCATGGCGGCCGTGCGGTTCGAGGACGAGGACGAGTACGGGGAGCTGGAGGAGTACGGCGAGGAGGTGGGCCAGCCCTTCACCCAGATGGTCTACTCCAACATGGTGCACAAGAACCATGTGGAGAACAGCAAGCAGCCGCAGCGGAAGCAGCTGCCCCAGCAGCAGCAGCAAATGTCGTCCCCCGGAGACGGCCACCACAGCTCCTCCTCCTCCTCCAGCGGAGTCCTTCAGCTGGCGGAGCGCAAGCGACTGGCCGCCCTCCACAAGCAGCACCACCGGGGAGGCGTGGCCACGCCCCCGACCACCACCTCCGCGCCCCCGCTGAACAACGTGTACAGTTACCATGTGGAGAGCTACGAGAGCTTCGGCGCCATTTCCTGCGTGGCCAGCAGTCCGATGGGCCACAGTCCACCCTGCTGGTATCACATCCAGCCGGCAGGTGAGCGAAAGATAAAGAAACCCGGGGAGGAGTCAGGAAATCAGATAGAACAGAGACGATTCCAATACCCTTTTTATTGGGGGGCCTATTTACCTTGCTCGTGTCCAAAAGCCTTGCAGACTTAGCACTTAATTTCCTGAATTTCCAAAAAATAATCTTCTATTCAAAAGATATTTTACCAAAATAACATTACAAATTTAATGTTTTCAATGATTTTTTTAAAGATCTAAACTCTTATAATTAACATATTATCTCTGTTGAACAGACAACCCAACTTCTATACCTATTATTTTTTAAAAAGGTTTCCTAATGGCTTTGATAGCAGAATTTCGAAGGTTTGACTGTGTGATGCCCATTTTAATATTACTTAAATAATTCTAAAAAAATTGTTAATTTACAATTGTGAATTAAAAATTAGTTTTTTAAAACATGAATAGCGAATTATTGATGCCAAACTAAATCTAGTTAAGTGATACAAAAATTGAACGAAAAATAACTATTTCTTACGGACTCGTAATTTTGTGCTACATTCGCAACAATATGTAGTTAACGTTCGCTTCTTTCAAAGGGTATGTGAAAAAATTTAATTAAATTCACATCGAGGCAAGCGGCAAACGGCAAACATGTTGACTCGATTCGGCTGCTGGCCTGGTCAGTAGATAATTGTGGCACGCAGCACGTACGGATGGATACCGGCGAGTGAATCTCTGCACGTTATTTACATTTGGACGGTCGCTGTGCGAAGTTGCCTGCCAGGCGGCAATTTAACGCATTGCCCCGCCTGTCCGACGGTTGTCAAGGGGTTGAGCCCGGGGTGGGGCAGTTCCTGGGGGCCCAAAGACAGCAACAGCATCCGCATGTCCTGTCCGTCCGTCCGGTTGCGTCCCTGACAGCAATAAAAGCCATGTTTACCAACGCCATCTGCATGTTTGCCTTCCTGATGCTGCTGCTGCCGCCGCCACTGTTGCAACTACTGCAATCTGTGTGCGGCCCGATAATCTGATAATCAAATGCAATAAATTGCCAGGGTACATCATTTATTTATAAAGCCTCCGCTGGCCATGGCCCAAAAACATGAAGCAATTTTGATAGGCCATCAGCTAGAGTGTTCTGGTTATAGGAGCTGGGACAATGGCTTCCAATTGACAGGTGCTCAGTAGAACTAATTGTGTCAGGAAAATTCCATTTTATTAAAAGATGACTTAGGAATTTTAATATTATTTATCTGGCAACAGTACAATCTTCTAATTTAACAACACATGGCCCTAAATATTTAAAATTAATGTGTTCAAAGCACACTTTCAATTGCCAGCCTTAACATTAAATTGAACTTGCACATTTAAAAAGGTTAGCAAGTCTCCATAGCCATTCGATATGTTCAACGAACTAAAAATCGTTAAATAATAATAACAATATATCTTAGAGAAATAGGTAAATAAGACTTTAGATATTTAGTGGTGAATAAATAAAAATTTTTGGGAAAATTATAAGTATCAATTAAATAAGGACTTCTACCCTTGCTAAAAATTATAAAAATTTGTATATGTTATTATTTAAAACACATATTCTTTATCATTTCCACTCATTAGACCTTCCCGAACCTGTGAAGAACTGCTCGGCCTTCAATGCCACGGCCAACTCGCTGCAGATCCAGTGCATGCCCGGCTACGATGGCGGCATTCCGCAGCACTTCCACGCACAGATCTACGACGAACTGAACCGCCAGATCCTGTATAATGCCTCGTACAAGTATCCGGAGTTCACGGTGAAGCGTCTGCCCAGCGACTCCGTGTTCGTCATCCGGATCACGGCGGTTAATGCCCAGGGACCGAGCAAGGTTGCCTATCGCCTGCGAGGACGCACGCTTTCGGCTCCTTTGTTGAGAACAGGTGAGTGTTCGGCAATTGGAGGTGCAAGTTTAGCCTTTTAGTCTTTTGAAGCTCAGTTTTAGGGCCATTTTTGAAATTAATTTAATTTCAATATTTCTATTAATAAATAATTAATTCATGATTTAAATTTGACTAAGTTTCAGTTTTATTAAATACTTTGAATCACCCCTGCAAGTATATACTTTATACTTAGTTTCCTTTTTAATAATTTAAATTAAAAGTACATACATATTTTTAATGAAGAAAAATTGCAATTTATCACTTAATTATTTTAAAAATTTTGATATGATTTAAAATTGTTTCTATTTATTATTTTTTTTACTTCATATATAGTATTTGTTTAAATGCTTTTAATACAGTTCTATTTAAAGTTAAAGAAGTCCTTTTAACTTATTTTATAGAATTCCATAAATGTATTAACATTTTATCAACCACTTTGGTGGGTTTAATTGGTCTAGTCGAACGAGGGCAACACTCTCGTAAAGGGTTTTTTGTTCTTTGAATTGTCCACGTTTTGCCATTTAATTTTTCACATTTTCCCCGCATCTGCTCTCCATTTTCGCAATTTCCATAGCCTCGTCGACGGCGGTGCTGGTGCAACTGACGCCCCTGCTGGGCGCCCTGGTGGGCGTGATTGCCACACTCATTCTGGTGGCTATTTGCGTGGTGATCGTTATCAAATTCCGCAGCAAGCGGGGCGGGAGGCGCCACGGGAACGGGGGCGATGCCACCACCACGGAGGCGGACAAGGGGAGCGCGGAGCCACTGTCCCGCAACATGGGCAGCCACTCCAGCCTCGAGGACAAAAACCCGGATGTGGTGCCCCAGGAGGCCAACAGCGAGGACGAGTTCCACCAGGAGGAGAAGGCCTTCGACCGATTGAATATGGAATCGCAGCGGATTTTGTACACCCCGCCGACGCGGATTAACACTGCCTCCCCGCCACCGCCCTCTCTGTCGCCGACGTTTGGCAAACAGGTGAATATGACTAGCTATTCAGTGTTACGATTTGTGATTCCCCGGATTCAATGTTGCTATTGTGAACGATTCACAGCGCTATACAAAGGAAAAAACGTAAAGTGTTGCCTAGTTTTTGGCTGTTGCTTTATAAAAGTCTCGAATTAATAGAATGGTTTCAGGGGCTGGAAGTGCGATGGGTTTTAATCTGCGAATCGCATAATATGATTTGGCAGAACAATGATATACATTTGGTACATTCTCTATTGACTACAATCCATTTTTTCTTATGAGAATTAATATTTAAAAGAAAATATAAGCACGCTTTTATTGAATTCTATAACACAAACTATATTACAATACATTACGAATAATGCAATTTTATTGAGCTATAGGAGCGTAATTCAAATTTACAAAAAAATAAAAATGGAGTTTCAATCAATAAATATAAATACATTTTTTCCCCAATTATGATTTCTTATTTTGTGTTTTAATTTTACTTATACAAAATCCGTAATAGCAACGTACAAATTTACCGAAATTTATATGTGTATGTATTTATAAATTTTGTTACTTATATACAAATTTCATAAAAATCCTTTAGCAACAGTGTGGCAAGGCTAGAATTCACTTTTTTCTTTTTTGCCGTCAATTAGCCAGAAACCGTAAATAAATTACACAAATTAGTTTCGTTGTTTTCCGCAGCAACAACAAGTTGTTGGCCCACCTAAACTTTTCCTTAGTGTCCACATCCAGTGCACTTTTGCTTAAATTTGTACCATTGTTTAACTTTCTTCTTTTTTTTTTTTCCTGTTTGAGGTCTGGTGGCCAAAAGCGGCATCAAATTTTGATGAGCAAAATGCTTTTGCCTGACAGTCGTCGCCAGGAAAAGTTCAAAAATGTTTAGGTTTTTGTTTAGCTTGGCTTTTTGTAATTTTCTGTTGGTCTGTCACTCCGAGTTGAGTTCCTAACAAGCTCATTAGAAGTTCTTGGTGTTTGTGTGGGTCAGTTTGCGAACTTTTCGATTAGAAATTGTTTTTGCCAGCGTTCGTCATAAATGTGGCATCAAAAAGGTTGGGGGAAATCCTCATCAAAGTTTTAGTTTAAATATTACATATCACAAAAGGGAACTAATTACAAACTGAGTAAAAGTAAATTAGTCTCCTTTTTTTGAATGGAAAAAGTAATTAAATTTTTATTTTTTACAACCATTTAATTTTAATGAACTTTTGCAAGCTATTATAAACACAAAGGTTATGTTTTTGCTTACCTAAACCATTAAAATGAAGCAATTTTTTAATTCATAAATATAAATGTATAAGAAGCCAATAGCTTAACTTATTGTAATTAATAGTTAACTTTGAAGTATATATTTACCCTTAACGAAGCTTTTAACCATTACAATTTATGATTGTGCAAAGTTTAATCAATGCAATATGTAAGAATACATTTTTTAGAAAACATTTCCCAAAAAAATACACTTTTTAAATACTTGTGCAAAATATAATTATTAAAATCTTAATTAATTTATCAAACATTTTTTACTTGCGCTTTCTCTGCAGTACGGTGAACTCTCGCTAACCACGAATCCTGCCTTCAGCCTGTACAACACTCCACAGCGAGCTCCTGCCGCTCAGCGACCCGTTTACACCGCCCCACCGCCCCTCCTGTCCACGCGGACGCCCCCGAACATCTACACCCGCATCCCGGGTCGGGGGGTGGCGGGGGCGGAGCAACGGTCACGGCGGCAGGAGCCGGCGGCTACCACCTGCCGGCGTACGAGACCAGGACCTCGCCCACCTCGCCCTACGGATCCACCACCACCTGCACGATGCCCCTGCTGGGCGGCCAGTCCAACGGATCGCTGCAGACCAACGGCAGCGGGCTGGGGGGCGTGGGTCTGGTGGGCGGTGGTGCATGCAACACCCTGCCCCACCCGGGCAGCCTGCACGTGGGCGGCATCTCGGCGGCCTTGACCAGCTCGGTGACCAGCGGCAACATCACCATCGGAGCGGCCCAGTCGCTGCTGACCTCGCCGCGCTCCCAGACGGCCACCTACAGCACCACCCTGGGAGTGGGTGGTGGTCTGGCCGGCGTCCAGGCACCACTCCTGCTCGGCGGGGGCGGGAACTACGAGACGGTGAGCTCCTGAGAGTTAGCCAAAGAGGACATCAAGTGTCAGATCGTGTGCATTGGCGGGAGCAGCACGTGCACCACCACAACTCTGGGCGCCGAGCGCACCACCATCGTCTAAAGAATTAGATCGATACACTGAGAGATAGTCGAAGAGGAGAGGTAACTGAATCCCAAATTATGTATTATAGTAGTTAAGCTGCATCAAAAACTCGACAAGACTTCCACGCAAAGAGCAGCAGGAGCAGATGGAAAATTAATTTAAAAATCAGATATATAGATATAGCCTATGTGTACTGGATTTAGCATTGTTTTTCGAACCCGACTTAAGTGTAACTGGAAACCACAAAGGAAAAGCATTTATTTAGTTTACTTACCACTGCATAACTCGAATCTGTCTTTGTGCGCAAAAAACAAAAAAGAGTGTGGAATACTTCAGTGAACAAAAGGAGCTATGCTTGTGAAATTAACGAAAAACTAGTTTATACTTCAAACTAAGAGATTTACTGAATCGCAACTAGTTAAGCTATAGATGTGTATATATGTAACTTAATTTAGGATCAGGTCAGCTAATACTTAAACTAGTTTAACGATTTAGCCACTTAATGTAGCCTAAACTAAATTGAACTTAGTTAGTCACATTGCGAATCTACGAAAAGACTATCCCCCTGATCATATATATGATAAAATTACAGAATTTAATGGCATATCTCTATATCGACATAACACATATAGCACAAAACAGCAGCAGCAACCAACAAAGGAATCTGAAATAGGCGCAAACTATATATATTATAAACGATACGATACGATACAATACGATATGGTGTGAAATGAAATGAGTTATACTTGTATATGTGCATCGAATCATATTTTGTTAAATGTGGAATGAAATTTTATACGCATCTGTTGTCGAGTTCTTTATCAAATCTATATAATACGAATATGTAAAAGATCTGTATGTATCCATAATTATATCGCGCGCAAAAAAAAAAACAAAATAAAAACGAAAGTTCAATGTGTCTCCGCCACCACCTGCCCAAAGAAAAGCCCAATTTCCAACTCAACGTAGTCGCTCTAAGGTCGAACTAAAAGTTTTTCCATTTAAAGATTCTTCTTTCTCCCTCCCACCATAAAAACCCCAACATGCAAAGTGCTTCTTCAATGACAAAATCAAATTGAATTGTGACTCGAATTATAAATTGAAAATCGAAAAACTTAAGAATGAAATTTAATTTTGGTTTAGATCTAGCAGCTAAGGACTTTCGACTCTACAAATATAAACTTAGGAATATATATATTTTCTTAATTAACCCCTTATTTGTAAGCGAATTGAATATTTATTTTTCATGCAAACATCATTACTTTTCGTTCAGTTCCCTTTAATGTAAAGCAAATGAAAACTTAATATTGCAAACGGGCAAAAACAAGTGAAAATAAGTGAACAAAAAATAAAGAAGAAAATGTGTATAAAACTGACAGTTTTTGATGTTATTTTAATAAAGGGAGGGTAAATATTTGCAGGAAAATCAAAAATAAATTCTATTGCTTCAAAACTAGAAATCCCTGACCAAAAATTCTCTGACTTTCTCCGCAGTGAGGTTTATGTGTGCGCTCGGACAGCTCGTTTTCCCTGATTTATTTGGAAATATTTTTCATAATTTGTGGTAGTGGGGGGCCCGACAATACAGACACCCGTAACAAGCCCATTTCACCACAGGACATGAGTCGTGTACGCATATTTGTCCTTTTGGCAGGACACGCAATACACTTTTGGAATTAATTAACGCAACCCCAGACGAAGCCCGAAAACCACTCAACCACCCAGAACCCACACTCAAACCACCAACCGAACAGAAAACAAAGCAACGACATGTGTGAGTGGCTGTGGAGTGGTGCAGGATGGATGGATGGATGGATGAATTCGGGTGCTTGTTTGTTTGTCCACATCCTGCGGCGAAACTTGTCACAGACTAATTTCGTGTCTCAGCTCATAAATTGATATTAATGAGCCGCACCGCCCCATCTACGAATCATTTTTCGCGTTTGCCTAACGAATATTTAACTTTCGGTTCAGCTCAGTTCGACTGGGTTCCTCGGTTTGGTTCGTTAGATTCCCTGACAGTTACAAAGTGGCAGTCAAGTGTATGGGTAATTCGAGCAGGACACCAATGGCCTGCGGCTCCACCGACATGAGATGGCATTCAAATGCTGCTGTTCTGGGGGGAAACGAGTTTTTACTCCGCTCCCCAGAGAGAAACTGACACATTTGAATGAATCATTTGTGTTTGCCACAGGAAAACTCGGTCAGAATTCCACGAAGAAAATGTGTAAATTCATTAACAGCATTTTGGGTAATAATCAACTTAAAAGGGGGAATAAAGCACTGTCATATTGGGATATTAAAAATAAAACTCAGAAGTGCCTGGCGAGTTCCAGTTTTATTCGTATTAATGCGCTTTATAATAAAGAACATTTTTAAGGTAATCCATATTCTGTTGTTATTGAATTTATCTGTCTAGATCCTTTGGTCACTGGTCTGAAATGTCTTGCTTAATTTCTTCATTCGTTGTAATTTTCCCGGACTTTCATAAAGTTTTGCCGCTCCAGTCGGCGGCGCTCGGTGGCTTTCTTGATGCGGTCCAATAGCTCTTCGATTCCCTCGGACTCCTCATCATCACTTAAATTTGAATCCAAGTCCGTTTGAGGATCATTCTCAAGTGATTCGTTGTCTTCCAAGTCATCATCCTCGTCATCCTCCTCTTCACTGTCATCATCTGTATCAAAAAACTCATCTGTCTTGCACTTTTTGGCCGGCTTATTTTCATTAATCATAGTTCTTTTGCGAGAATTATTGGCAATTTGGTTTTTGGACTCATCATTAGAGTCTTGATCGTCGGCTACTTCCACGTCCTGCTGATATATCCTTCCAGGTTCTTGGCCATTCTTCGAATCATCTTTGAGTAGCTCGGACATAATTTTGTTGGTAACCCCCAGGACTTCATTCTCTCGGAGGACGTGCTCCTCCACCTGCCTGTTTGTCATCTGCAAGTTAAGCACTCGCTGGTATTCCTCGTGTAAATTGGACATCAGGTTCTGGCATTCACTGGCCCCTTTCTCACAAGCGAGCTGCGAAATTCCATCTTCGGCTAGATACAGATGGTAAAAATAGCTGGAAAAAAATATTTATTAGAATCATTATCGATTCCAATTTGGGGTTGCTGGTGGTGATTTGATCTAGAAATTCATTTTTTAACTTCTTAGCTCAGTAAAGTGTTTTTTTATTTTTTTTGTATTCTTTTTTGGTCATACTCACTTGTGCGCCACTTTAAGCTCGAGTTCCGCCCTCGTGAGATCCTGCAATTCGGGTTGCGGAAGGACAAAGACTTGTTCTGCATCCTTAATGATGGCCAGGGCCAAATTAAAAATCAAAAAATTATCGTTAGGGGCCAAGTGTCGAGCTTTGAGCAACCACATCTTAGCCTCGCGGGCTTTTCCTTCGCCGTAAAGAGCCTTGGCTAGTAACTGCATTACCTCCACACTGTTTTCCGGCAGAAAGTCCTGCAGGCATTGCTTGTATGTCTCACTGGCTTCCTTGAACTGGCCCAGCTCCAAGGCTGTGTGAGCCGAGTTGAGGATGGCGGAGGGGCACTCATTCCCAGCCTCGACAATTTGCTTGAAGATAGCCTGACCTTCGGTAAGGTTTTTGTAACTACTTAGGGCTGCTCCAATGCCATTGGCGGCCCATATGTTTCGCGGACTGCGCTCAAGAATCTGGAAATGGAAAATTCTCTATTAATTTCCATTTGGAAAGTTATTTAACCTTACTTTATCTTACTTTTACATAACAGTTTAAGGTTTTTTCCAGCTGTGTGTTGTCTGAGGACTGATCTCCTCTATCCAACGAACTGTGAATTTTCTCGAGACAGAAATTTCCCAGAGCCACCAAGGTGTAGATATCCTTGCATTCTGCAGTGTGGCGCGAAATCACGTTGTAATTTACTATAGCATGTTTGCTTAGATTCAGCTTCATATAGCAGTCGGCCATATAATGCCTAAGGTATGAAAAATTCAAGAAATGTTTTATTAAAGTATTTGCCTAATTAAATACGAAATAGTTTTGGTTTTGTAACCAACGTCAACCAATTCAGCATATTCCTAAGTATAATACAAAATGGTTTTGATTTAATTTATGGTTTATTATTATTGTTTTAAATATCTGTAGTTTCTTTTTGACTCACCTGGCCGCAAGACTATCGTTGTCCGCGTTGAGGACATCCTTAAAGTACTCATTGGCTTTGTCCAGCTGATTACGCTGCATCGCCATCACCCCTAGTCTCAAATAGCAGTCGTAATAGCTCGGATAGTCGTCGATAATCTCCTTGTAGACAATCTCGGCCAGGTCGTACCTATGGAGATCCTCCAGAATCCGACCTCTATTGAATCGCATGGTGAGCAGATTGGTCACCTCGTGAACGCCACTCTTGGCTCTGCATTGGAAAATCGCCAGGTCGAGGGTATGGAGTGCCTTCTGTGGCATCTTGGCCCTCACCTGAGTGGCCGCCAGGTTGTTGAGCCACTCGGTAGGGATCTGTTGTCCGTGCTCCATGTATATGCTCATGGCCTGGTGGTAGGCAGCGATGGCCGGCATCCAGAGCTGTTTCTGTTCATATGCAAATGCCAGACTCAGTCTGCTATCGAAATCATGGCGAGCGGACACGAATGACGTCACTTTGACCAGCATATTGATCGCCTTATCGATTTGTCCTGGAGATCTTTCGTTTAGGTAAATTTTTGCCAGCAGCAGCAGTGCCCTAGCCTCATTGGGCATGAATTTGAGGAATCTTTCCAAGCAGGCCTTGGCCTTTGTGATTTCACCGCGCTTTAATAACATTTGTGCCAGGCCCATGAAGGGCAGAACATATCCTTCAGGTGCCAATCTCACAGACCGAGTGTAAAACTCCATGGCTTGTTCGAATTGCTTGGTGGCATGAAAACATCTGGCGATCTGAAAGCAATTCTGCGATTGCAACTGCGGAATGTCAGTGACCTTATAGGAGTTTGCAGCCAAAGCACAGACCTTTTCGTAGTCGCCGGCATAATAAAAATGATTGGCGAGGATACTCATAATTACGGCATGTCGATTATTCCTTTCAAAGGCGGCACACAGCAGATTGATACCCTCTTGAGTGGACTCTTTCTCGCGTTGGTTGAGTTTCAGCAGGGCCATTCCGACAAGGGCATTCTGACATCGGCCATTGTGTTCCAGGGCCAACTGAAAAGATCGACGGGCTCTGTCTAGTTCACCCATGTTCAGGAAACAGTGCCCCATGCCGACATGAACATCCGGCGGTCCAGAAAACTGGCTGGCCAAGACACTTTTAAAAAAGCCCAGGGACGAAAGGTAATCTTGTTGGTTGAAGGCCAGACAGCCGCGTCCAATCAGGGCCGGAACATGGGTCGGGATTTGCTTGAGAACGCTCACAAACTGCGCATCTGCGTCTTGGGCTCTGTCGGCGATTGGCATCAAAGCGAATCCCCGGACCAACTGAACGTTGCGATCTCCCGACCTCTGCATCCCATTTAGCAATTTGAGAATATTCATTACCTTGGCCAGTAGGACACTTCGACGGTTGCCCAACTCTTTGTGGGCCAGCCTGGTGAAATGGGCCAACAGCAGAGTATATGCCTTTGCCAGATCATCGTTGTAGGAGCTGTATTGTCTATGGGATTTTTTAATGCCTGTCTCCAGGATATGTACAAAATGATCATACAGATGTTGGGAATAGCAAACCAGCTATGTCAAAGAAAAAGTTTTGCTTATATTTAGCATAATTGGTAAGTAACTCACGAACTCACAGCGTTACTAATCCAAGTCCTTAGCGACAGTTTCTCCGTGGTCAATAATAATGGAAAAGTACTGGGAAATGACATTCCAGCCGCTTCGGTGTTTTTGTTTGCCATTGCTGAAAAGTTGTTAAGTTAGTTGAATTAGTTTTCACTGACACATCAAGTCTAGGGTTGACTAGCTCTCTGCAAACATCGGTAGCTGAAAATGGCACGATATCTTTACAGGGTTAGGAAAAGTGTTGTCTGGAAGTTCAAAGGGTTAGCGAAACCCCACTTACCAACTTTGTTTCTTTGAAATATCTAGAAGTGGAATGCTACATACCTTTAAAAGTTAAGGTTTCGTTTCTTTCAAAGAAAGGTTGGTAAGCCAACTTAACTTTCACACTCTATATTTATTTGATAGTCAAGACTATGTTTTCTGTAGCTTTTTGTTAAAATAAATAATCAAATAAAAACAATTTACCAAACTAAATTATTCGTCTCTAAAGATATTTGACAAAAAGGTAATTGATGCAAAGGTTTCAAAAATGAAATAATAATGACCTTTTCTGATTGATAAGTCTCTACGATTTGACCAATAGCCTGTTCAATGTCACGGCCAGGGCTACAATTGAAACTCACTTCGATGACGTAAATTACAGTGATTGCTATCCACTTACGCTTTCTGTTTGAGCGTAATTATTTCATGATTCCGCTTTGACTCGGTTTTCGTTTAGCGTGATTATAAAAGCTTTTTGCTCGCATTTTTTGCTTGTCACCAAACTTGACCCAAAAGGTGCAGACAAACAATGAAGCTGACATTCCTGCCAGTCCGTCAATCGATGTGTCCCTCCTGCCCCTTGGGCCAATTGTCGGTTTGTTGTCGGAGTGTAAAAATAAACAGACACTCGGTTGAACAATACTAATCCATTCGATATGGTTTGCCCGGATTAGCTACCAATTCCACATCCGCATAAAGTAGGTAACTTGTTCTTCGGATCTCTGGCCTCTTGGGGTATAAATACTTGGGTTTGACTGGAGAACAGCATCAGTCAACGCACTTCCAATCTTTGAGAACGTTCGTCGAACACAAACCCAAAAAAACAAAATCAATATGAAAGTAAGTGAAGTTTGTATTTAATATCCTTAGGTCTTTAAAAAGTAAAGAATTACAATACATATAATATATGTAAATACATATATATTTGTATTAAATATCCTTAGGTCTCTAAAAAGTAAAGAATTACAATACATATAATATATGTAAATACATATAATACATATATAGAAACAGCTTGATAAAAAATATTTCAAATTTCCGATTGAAAAAATAATCAAGAAATTAGATTTTTAGTTTTCGTAGTATTTTATTATTATTATTTATATCTTTTTTCCCCCATATCTTAGTTCCTCATCTGCTTGGCTCTCTTCATCGCCGCTGCCCAGGCTCATGTTGTGGCCCCCGCTGTCGCCACCTATGCCGCTGCTCCGGCCCTGACTTATGCCGCAGCCGCTCCTGCGACCACCTACTCCGCCGCCATCCCCCGCGCCTACTCCGCCTACGCCGCTCCCTCTGTCTACTCCGCACCCTCCGTTTATGCCGCCCCCTCGGTCTACTCCGCCCCCTCCGTGTACTCCGCCTCCTACGTGGCCTCGCCCTCCGTGTACTCCGCCTACGCCGCCCCCGCCGTCGTCTCCACTCTGCTCAAGAAGTAAAGTGCTCAGATCGATCGAATAACTCCCATTTGTCGCTAATTTTGTCAACTATTCTCCATGAAATAAAGCTGTGAATTTATGAAAAATAATTTTGTAATTAATTCGGGGAGTCTTAACAGCCGAAAGAGAAATGGGGTAAGGTTGTTCTTATACACAATTGAAGATTTTAATTCGTTTCAAAACTAATAAAAAATGTAAAATTGCAAACCTTTTATTTGCTAATCACTTAAAGACAGGCAAGGAAAAATATTTGATTTAAAACACAAAGGTAGCAAATTATTTTATTTTGACTAAAGCAATGAACACCTACAAAAAAGTCAGAAACAGTACTTTAATTTAAGGTAGCTCAGTCCCAAAATTATTATTTTTGGTAATAAAACAATTTTTAAGGGCAAATTTGTTGTTAACATTTTATTATTTAAATCAATTTATTGCCATGCGTTCCACATTTAAGTCGATAAAAGCCTTTAACCTGTATTTCCTTGCTAAGCTGCAAAAATTTTTCTGACTACAAACAAATCAAAATTTTAAATGAAAAGCAAATAAAGTATGAGGATCTTTTGAGTAAACCAACAAGGAATAATTTTTTAAAAAAATAATAATAAATAAAAATGCTAATCAATTTGGCTTTATGTGGAAAACAAGGTTGTAAACATTCTTCCAATTATATTAAAAAATGATTTTATATTGTACATATATAAAAGCATCCAGAGTCTAAACCAGCAAAGCCCGTTTTTGTTGCAGGCTGAGCCAATGAAGTTGGCACGACCTTTTGAATTCGTTCTGCTGCTCAACACTTGTACACCTGAAAGCCAACAAAGTGTTTAAGGTTAATTCGTTAGCACACATATTTTATTTAAACTTTGCTGCTGGCCCAGTTTAGACCCTGGCATGTGGCTCATGTTATGGCATCCGCCCGCCCGTTAATGTTATGCAAATGAATTACGACTCGACTGGGCTAGGACTGTGTCATGCTCAGGCACGTGGTTGGCTCACACACTCCCAGCCAGGAATATATAATCCCCAACTTGGGCGGCCCATAAACATGGACCACAAGCAGGACTTTGAGCTTTGAGACTCCTGGAGTTGAGCACCGGTATAAGCGCCCGAGTAAATTTATTGATTGTTTCGTAATGCACTTAGCCCTGCTAAATCCTTTTTTTTTTTTGCCGGGCGAAAGTGCTCCCTTTTTCGATACACTTCCGACAGGCGATTATGCAGAACAACAAAAGTTTTCCCCGCTACATTTCCGGGGAAAAAGTTTAGCCTAAATCACTTAGACTTCAGTCGAAAAACAAGTGTTGGCATGTCGAAAAATCAGAAGCCTGTGTGGGTGGGAAAACTTTAGAAAGTTTTTGGCAAAACAGCAACAAGCAGCAGTCAAAGTTGTGAAATCTAGATACTATTTCATTTACAGGCAGGGCAACGAGTTCCTCGACTCCCAACTGAAACCCCTAAATAATTAATCAACAATTTACTACAGTTTGTCCTTGTAAATATTTAATTAACAATTTGCCAATGACATTTTGGAAAATATACAAATACAGTATCGACCTCTTAAATACTATCTCTCAGCCATTGACTTGACAAATAAATTATTTAAAAGTCAACAGACGAATTAGAGATTTGTTTTTGGTGTTGAGTGGCAATAGAAGGAAATTTTGCATAAATTATGGACGGCGAGTATTGTTGGGCAATTAAGTGACCAGTGTAAACGAGCAAAGAGGGAGATTATTTATGTTACTGTTATAGAAAACAAACACACAAATTGGCTGGAATCAGTCGGATATAAAAGTAAACGGATTTTATCTCGGACCTTTTGTGAATCGCCACTTCAGACGTCAGACTTTTGTTGTTTCTCGTTTTTTTTCTCTTTTTTTATTTTAGACAAGGACGTGACAGTACTGGCACAAGTCACCATTGTCAATGGCATTTTCAAAGCAAGACAAAGGGAAACCAGAAGCGTTTTCCCCCACCAGATTCCCCATTTTCCAGCCACTTGAGACGCAGCCAAATGCCCCAGGACGTGTTTGATATGCACTTCATCCTGGCATGGGCTTAATTACAATGGGAAGGACGACAATACAGAAATATTGTGCGCACACAAAATATATAACAAACATCTTCCCTGCATATGCGAAGGGGAAATGAATATCGGATTATATCTACTTGGTAAAAGCAGCTTTTCCCCTATTGTTCGATTCGATTTGAACTGAAGCATCCTCATGTATCCCACTGAAATCGAGGGAATGGTGCAGAGAGGGAGTAGATTGCAACTCCGTTGCATTATTATTTTATATTTCTTAACGTTTTTGTAACCGGAAATAATATTTATTGTCATGGCAGCGGTATAAGTTGCCTTTTGCCTTCAGGCCTTCGAGTTTCACAATCTAATTTCAGCTAAGATCAATCCAGATTAACTGTAATATTTATAATTGCTTAAGAAGATATTGCTTTAAGCCGATAGAGACACTAATAGCTAATTTTTTTTAATAATACAATCATTTATTTGTTGAATAATTTTTATTAGCCATTTTATCTTCAATTACTTTAATAATTTTATTAAAAATCTCTTAGCATTGAAGTACACTTGCGAGGTATATTTATTTTCATTCTGCAAATCCCATGCTGTCACACCTTTTGGCATAGCTTTAAAGGCCTCAAATATGCAATGCATAATGTATATTTTGGCTCTGACTTCAGTTCCAAAGACTTTATGCTCAAATGGACCTGAATAACTATTTCATGGTAGAATCCATAAATGAAAACTTTTGCTTTCCCGGACAGCTTTGTGTTTAAATTAATAAAACATTTAGCCAGTTTGAGTACAAGTACACTTTCCTGAGCAAACAAACTAAAATTAACTAAAAATGTTGAGAGTGGCTGAGGCGGCAGCAGAAACATTAAGTAAACAGCCCAAAAGTACGCTTCAACTTTGGGCATTACATAAATTCCACACACCCACACCCACACCCACACTACACCCACGCACACACAAACAACACACTACAAGTAAAGGCAACAAAAGCACATTAAAGCTTAGATAGCAGGACGAAAGGGGGGAGGGGGCCAGGAAAAGAAGCTAGCAAACAACCATAACATTTATCACGAACACTTAAGTTGGCTGAAAGGGGGAAATGCTGGAAAACCGGGGAAAATCGAGGCAGGAGCGGGGATTCCGGTGGGCGGTTTGTTAAATCAATTTGATAAACTGTCAATAATGGGAAATAATTTAATGCGCAGCCTCCAAGTCAACCGGATAGAGGGAAAGCTGGGAAACAGATTTCCCTCGACTCATCGTCATAAGCAATTATGATGAACTTGAGCTGGATTTTGGCTCTTTTTCCCTCGGTTTTCCCACATTTTCTCCATCATTCTGCTCCCTGTGTTTGCTATTAGCACTTGCTGAAGTTAAGACAAATTTTTGGTTACTTGGACAAGCAAAAGCCGAGATTTATCAAAGATATCACCGAGATGGACCAGTCAACAATAACGCAAAGTGTCAACAGAAGCGGCAAGGGGAAGACAACAAAGCCGGAAAGGAAGGTGGAAAACCGGGGAAAAGACGAAAAGCAGATGAAAAAGCAGAAGCAAAGCAGGCAAATAACAATGGCCAAAATGGTAACAGCAACACTGTGATGAATATTTGACTTAAAAACTTTAAATTAAAGTCTGAAAATAAGCAATATCGAGGGGCATTTGCTATAACATTTCTCTTACCTACAATATATTTTATATACAACTTTATATAAAAAATATATCAATATAAAAATTATCGGGTAGAAGTTGACCCGATAATTTTTTGAAATAGTTAAAATTTTTATTCAGTTTAATGGTGATAAGACTTTAAATTGGTATTATAACAAAGGTAAAAATTATAACTAGAACCAACAGTGCTAGAAACATGTTAAGCTTCCAAACATATTTATAATGTAATTTTAAAATTATATTATTTTTGAATAAGACTCACAAGTAATGGTTAAAGTGTTTTTCTATAACTTGGACTACTAGCTACAAACATTATTTGATTAACTAAACAAAGGCACTCTCCGATGTGTTGCTCAATTTCCTTATCAATTCTGCCCTTTGTGCAAAAGCTGAATGCATTTGAATGCATTTAATCAATACAACTTTGGGCTTCTTTGTCTTTAATAATAGTTTGTTTAGTGATAAGCCAACGCCCACATAAGGAAACTCCATACTTATAATATTGCTGATGATTTCTAATATTTTTCTCCGTTTCACGAACTTATTCAGAAATCCCTTTTCTCAGTGAACATTGTCAGAAATGTTCAGAGATTTCTAGGGGCTGGAGATTGGTCTTGGGGGGAGGGGGGTTATATAGAAGAGGGCTGGAGAATGGGGTGACGACACTGTCGACGATGTCTGTGCGTGCGTGCCCGAATCCTTTTGTGCGGGCTGTTGGAAACGACCTTCATAAAACAAACACGCCGATAATGAGTGAACAGTCGTAGGTTTCCCTGAAAGCAGAGGGTCTGAACCAGAACGAGGAAGGAGTATCACATTTGGTGCCAGGCCACGAATTGGTTCTACCATTTCGACTGTGACTACGACTCTCAATTGAACGGATTTCCCGGTTTCCTTTGTGAGTGCAACTAACTGGGCGATAATCGGCATTTGATTTGGTGCCGACGAAAACTTTTCTCAAGAGTTTACCTCTTTCCCAGCCCGCTTTTCCCTCGATTTTCACCCACTTTTCCGCATTCCCCCTTGCGACAGCTGATTGTGAAGTCAACTCTAGTTTGGCTTTGGCCTGAGTTATGTGATAAAGGCTTTGTCGAGGCCTTCGGCAAATCGATTTCTGTCTGACGAAATTTTAAAGGTTGAGAATTAAGGATGAAGGCAGATTTCGATGGTGAATGGTAATGATGTGTGCCATCGTAAATGGGTTACGGATAATTGTTGCTGCCTACGTTTGAAAATGGAAATACAGTAGAAGAGTTTTTTTTCATTAGTGTTTAAAGCTTTAGATTTATTTAATAAGAAAGTAAGGTATTATTATAAGAATTAAATATGATTACCTTTGAAATATGTTGGTGATTTTACATTTCTACACGAGAACAGAAAGCTAAATAGAAAGTTTTGATTGTGTGATTTCTTTCAGTATCATATCGAAATTTAATTACACCGATAGACCTTTAGAAGTAATCCAGCAAAAGAATGACAGACTCAGCATTTTTAGTTATTCTCGAAAATAGTTTATAAAATGTAGTAAAATGTAGCTAATACTTAAAGAAACGACAAAGCCAAAAATATTTCTGAAAAGGCGCCATTACTGTGTATACGAGTAAACATGTCAAGTACGTGGCCGTTGAAAGTGAGCAAAAAATAGGAAGAAACCAAATCACTTAACAACTTAAAACTAAAACTGAAATGAGCTTCCGGTCTTATTGCTTATTTTGCTAAAAATATTGCTTCAATTGTAAATGTTTTAAACAATAAATATGCTTTTTTATACCCTTGCAGAGGGTATTATAATTTCAGTCAAAAGTTTGCAACGCAGTGAAGGAGACATTTCCGACCCTATATAAAGTATCTGTCCGTCTGTCCGTCCGTCCGTTTCTACGCAAACTAGTCTCTCAGTTTTAAAGCTATCTGCTTGAAACTTTCCCAAAAGTTGTCTTTCTATTGCAGGTAGTATATAAGTCGGAACGAGCCGGATCGGGCGACTATATCATATAGCTGCCATATAACTGAACGATCGGAAAAGCCATAACGTTGGTGTTTTTAAAGTTAGGAAGTTGGGATTTTCTATACGTTTTATTTTTGGCCAATTAATCCGACCTACCAAATTTCATAAGGATCGGACGACTATATCCTATAGCCGCCATATAACTGATTGATCGGAAATGCCATAACTTGGGTGTTTGTAAGGTTAGGAAGTTGGGATTTTCTATGGGTTTTATTTTTGGCCAATCAATCCGACCCACCAAATTTCATAGGGATCGGCCAACTATATCCTATAGCGGCCATATAACTGAACGATTGGAAATGCCATAACTTTGTTGTTTTTAAAGTTAGGAAGTTGGGATTTTTTATGAGTATTAAGAATGCATCATATGAATAATTTTGAAGAATATAATTTACAGAATATTCTGCAAGGGTATTTCAACTTTGGCACCGCCCGAAGTTAGCTTTCCTTTCTTGTTTTTAAATCATTAGGAAAGGGGTGATGAAAGGAGGCACTTTGCCGCGTAGCAAGAAAATATTATTAAATCATTTATCGCATAAAAATTCATTACATGATGTAATATTCAGCCAGAATCAAGCACCATTAGCGCCTCTTAGATAATCGTAATCATAGTAATCGTAGTAATGGAATACAGGAATATTTTGAACTCTCCGAAACTTACATTTGATCGAAAGCAAAATAGTTTATAACTGACAGAATTAAGATTATTAAATTCACAACTTTTGGATTGAAATTATGGTTTTTGATAGTTAAGAACTGCAGTTCACAATGATGTAGGTCTAATCATCATTTCCACAAAGGTAAGTGATATGTTCCAGTCGTAGTTATGCCATGTACCCCAATTTATTGAGTTTGAAGTTCCACCATCTACATATTTTCCATCTTTATAATATTTTGCATTGAGGGAACTGTAATGTAAGTGGTTAAGTTAATATGAATTAATAACATTTTGATTTAACCTGTATACCTTATAGAACAGCTGTAAAACCACCAACCACCATTTTCATTCCCAGCGCAATTTCCGTTATATTCGTCATTATCCCGATCAAATGTGGAAAACTTTTGGATTTTATGGACTGTAAGGGAGTCTCCGGCATTACCAGAATATTTTCCTAGATTTTTAAGCTGGTAAAATTCGTCCTCATGGCCAACTTTAAAGTCGTCATATTGAGCGTAGCTGGTGGATCCATTAACCATCCCAAGCTTGATGTAGAGTTCGTGGGGTCGTGCTTCTGTCATCCGATGCAATTTTTCCAGTCCAATGAAAAATTCTCCGCTTATGTTCCCAAATCCTCTTTTATAATCATCCCAGTTTCGATCGAAGTTCTCGGATCCGTCAAGACGCCTCTGAATCACAGTCCAACCAGATGGAGACGACACGCAAGGCACTTTAAATGCTTCAAGGCCGCGAAGTTTTATTTGGTAAATGCCATTGGGACTGCCACTGGGACATGAGTCAGGTAAATTGTCATCTGCTTTCTGGCATTCCAAAAGCAGTTTCGATTTTTCAGTTAGAGATGTCTCAATCGATTTAATATGATTTCTTAGGTCCAATATTTGTTCATCTCTATTTTTAAGGTGTTCATCGTGGGCCTTGGCTTGCTCATTTTTCGCATTTATAAATTCTTCTTTCATTGCCAACTGACTCTGCAAGTGTAATATAGTCTCTTTCATGGTATTTACTTGACTTTTCAGTTCCTGGTTGGTATCAGAAGCTACTTTAAGTTGTACGAAATGATCAAGAACAGGCTTAAAAATCAAAAAGCAATACTCATTGCATTCGCTTTTAATAAACTGATTAGATGGATCCTGTTGCAAATCTTTGATTGAGTTAGCATCAGTAAACGGATGTTCTTCAAAAAGAAAAAACATTAAAACTATCACCAAACACTCCGATTTCATTGCGACCGATAGAGACGTCAATTCTAGACTGATCTGAACAAAATTAACCTGAATGCGAAGATAGAAATTCTTATAACACATATGTACATACGTATGTATAATATGTATATAAACCTGAAAATGTACAATATTATAAGCACTCTCTTCTTACATGCAATTTACTTATAAACAGAGATAATGCACATGAGATTACAATGCTTTTTTGACCCTTTAGAAATCGCTGTACAATGTTGTTGCTTTCGAAACGAATCATTATAGGGTAGTGAACAACTGATAAGTCCAACTTTTACCGTTTAATATTGTAATTTTGTTAGATCTCCGTTTCTACGCAAACTAGTTCCTTAGATTCTTCGCAAACTAGTTTCCGTTTTAAAGCTATCTGCTTGAAACTTTATCAAAAGTTGTCTTTCTATTGCAGGTAGTATATAAGTCGGAACGAGCCGGATCGGGCGTCTATATCATAACGCGAATATAGGAACAATCGGCAATAGGAAACTTCGGCAAGCCAAATCTATGGCAGCTATATGATATTGTTATCCGATTTTAATTTAATGAAAACTGTAATTTCATAATATTTAAATATTACCAAATCCCAAAGAACAAACAACAACAAAGTATTAATCTTTTTAAATTTATTTTTCCGATTGTTCCTATGGGAGCTATATGATATAATCGCCCGATCTGGCTCATTCCGACATATATATGTACTACCTGTGATAGAAGGACAACTTTTGGGAAAGTTTCAAGCAGCTTAATATTAAGGGACTAGTTTGCATAGAAACGGACGGACGGACAGAATAAGAATATACATATATACTTTATAGGGTCGGAGATGTCTCCTTCACTGCGTTGTAAACTTTTGACCAAAATGTAATATCTTTAATAGTAAATAGCCATTCATGGCCTACCAACTTATAGATCTTTTTCAGGTTTTGCGTACTTTTGCATTAACATGAAATGAGATTCAGTTGACTTCAAAGGTATTTGTTCACCTTTAACCTTTCAGCTTTAATCTAATAATTATTTCCCATTTTTTTTAAATTCCTTTCAGACTTTTCTCCTTGCTGAACTCTTTTTCTCTTCAGCCGAGCAACATTAAGCCAGTTAAGGAGCGGAAGTCATGTTAGCTCCGGCCTGCCACGCCCATCTGCCAGGACCTCCGTTTGGTGCGCCCCGCTCTTTTCTGCCCACCTGCTAAATTTGCATAAAAGATGCTTTTCACTTTTCCAGCCAAAGAAATGAGAGCTCAGCCTGCAAATATCTCAGGACGGCTGCCTCCGCTTTTGTTGGGTTGCCTGGCAGCCGAGGGAAATAAAATATTTTTGGGCAAAGGAAAAAGTCGGGAGAAGATGTAAACTAAACGGCAAGAAGCGCAGAAGGGAGACACGCGAAAAAAAAGGGAAATAGCAACACATGGAATTTTCCGTTTTTGTTGGGTCTCATTTTTTTTGTTTTTCTGTTGTCGTGTGGAATTAACTTAGCGGAAGCGGAAATGGAAAATGGAAATGAAAGCTGCTGCACAGGGGCATATGGCCAGTGTCAAGGCCCAAGGATGTTCGCCGGCAGCTGTTCGCCCCCTTTTGCTCCTTTTGGCCATTTCCATCTCTTTTGTGATGGCATTTCCTTGCATTTCCCAGCTAATCATCCACTGATAGCAAAGTGCTTTGCTGTGGCTCGGAATCCTCCCGGTTTCTTCGCCAGTGCGGTCTCAAAACTTGCCAGTAATTGCAGCAATAAATGATGAGAGCTGGCCAGGAAAAAAAGAAGTTTTAAGTTTTTCAAATACATCCAGTTTTTATTGAATATCTCACTTAAGAAGCTGAGCATCAGCCATGTCAAGGTGGCTATCACCATCATCAGATTGTTATGAGCTTGCTCTTCCCCGGTCACTAAACAAGAATCACTTATCAGTTATATAGCCGGAGCTTTAGAGTTAATGTCCGTACCGCCCGGAGCTGTAAAGTTCTCACTGCTGGTCATTGTCTATAAAAAGTTTACTGTTTCGATGAATAGTGCGTCTAGTACTGACTGTCATTCACTTTACTTTACGAAACGAGCTCAACTGGGTACTCTGAAACAGCTGTTTTTCCATCTATGGCTAAGCATTTATGGGTTTTTATCACTAAGTGAATTGGTCATAGTAAAGCTAAAAGCCACTTGGGCATTTAGCAGTCATATGATATATACTATATATACATTTTTTGGAATTATTTGGGTTTTAGAATATTGATAAGCGGATACTAAAGGTTTTGTAGCTTAAAAAGCTTTAGTACGACAGTCTTAAAGATATTGTTTGTTAGCAAACTCTGTCTCCGTTTCACTTTCAATTGCATGTATCGATATAATTTCATTGAGACATCTATTTATAGTGGCTCTTACCTCATTCACCCACCCGCAATTTCCTTAACACCTGCCCCTGCCACCAGCAATTGTAACTGTTATTGAAGGCGTTGCTGTTTATCATTTGCCGCATTGCATGACTTTGGCTAGTATATCAATATCAGGGAAGCCCCTTTTCCCGATCCCCCGCTCTTTTGCCCATTTCTACCCACTTTTCTCAAAACTTTCGCTGCCATTGACACGCCGAAATAAAGGGAACTGGCAGAACCACTAATAAAAACCAAACTTGCATTTATGGCCATAACAAACAAATATTATTGACAAAATTATTGCCGGCGCCCAAAACAAAATACAAAGAATATAAAGTGTTGGTTTTTGTTGCACACGTTAGTAGCGTAGTAACGTTTTTTTGAGGGTTAAAAGGCGGCGGGCTGATGGCAAATCAAGTGCAATCCTTGCCTTGAATTCCCACGCCATCGGCTTTTCCAATGAAATCCGCATTTTGTTCAGTTCACCCGTATGTTTTTTAGGTTTTCCGCCCTTGACATGACAGTAGTATCCGGCGGAAGCGATATTTGGTTTCCGGTTGCGGCGTAAAAGTTGATAATACAAAAAAAATAAGAAACCTTCTGATATATATAAATTCATGTCAACTAACTAACATAAAAGAAAATATTTTGGTTTTTAGTTTTATAAGAATAGCTTTAAAAGAATTGAATTAAAAATTTAAATTCGTTTAAAAAAACACATTGATATGATTATTTTTTTGGTGAAGGTAAATTTTTATTCTTTGTACAAATTAAAAAGAAGGGCAACATCAACCGTTGAGAAGAATTGAATTGAAAATTCAAACTCGCTTAAAAAAAACATTGTAATGAATTTTTTTTGGGGGAAGATACATTTTTATTTTTTGTACAAGTTAAAAAGAAGAAGAACAAGAACCGTTGAGAAGATCAGTTAACCTATATTATTACATATGAGCCCCAATTTGTGTCACTCCTTTCAATGAGCATGTAAAGAATATCAAGAGAATGATGTCAAAGAATCATTTCACTTATTATTAACAATTTCGTAATTGTATTCAGGAATCTCTTCCCTTGGGAATCTGTCCTCTTCAGTTTGCCAACAAGCTCTCAGGGCAAAATAAAACGGAGCATTTCACGATGCAAAAGCCAAGTAAAAGGAGGGCAGAAGTGGGTTTCCATACCATATAAAGAAAGCCACATAAATGTTTCCTTTCTCCAGTTGCCTCACATTTTCCCCTCCTTCAGCATCTTTTTTTCTTTTCAATGAATGATGAATGCTTGATATCTCTCAGTCGCCGTTCTTACATTTTCTTTGAGTGTGTGGGAGTCGTAATGAAATTAAATATTTAAGCTCGCAATGCCTGAATGGGCAGGAGAAAATGAGAGGCAAAGTGGAAAAGTACTGGAAAAAGCACACAAAGCACACCCATAACTTTGTGCCTTGTTTCACAACATGCTGTGGTTTTGGCCCCTTTTGAATTGCGTGGCTAAGGATTAGGATTTGGATTAGGGATGTGCACCACTTTAGACACTGAAACTGCAACTGCAACATTCGCAGCTGCCACTGGCGGATTAAGCCAACTACTGCGGCATTACAGAACACTGCCAACGTCATCATAATCAACTTTTCCCCAGACTCAGGCTTTTTCCCTCCACTTTGAAGCCTTTCGGAACGTGCTGACACCTCGGAAAAGTTGCCAACTTTCCTCTGTCGATTATTGGCTGTCAAATCAGAATTTATTTTGGCAATGCATTCGATTTTGCAATTTTCAACAGACCAAGGCAAGGTGCTTTGGTGTAAAGTGGCGCAAACACGTCCAAAAATGCAGTCGAAACGGAAAGAAGTTTGTTCTCTGCCAACTTAGACAAAGTTATGTTCACAAAAACATATGTATATTATATATTTATAGCAATGTTTAAAGCTCTGAAAAAGTTAAGATTTTACCACTGCATTATAATAATTACTATTCCTATTAAATTAATAATACGAGTATCAATCAACTCTCTTTGTAATGAAAAATATATTATAAAATTTAAGCCAAATAAAATCTCAGTCCATGGACAAATAATCAAAAATATTTTACCAAATAAAATAGAAAAGAATAAAATACAGAAAATAAAACCATGATATAATGCTAATCCACTGAACCTTAAATTCCGTGAAAGTCCGCGGCAAATTACGTAATGCCCCAAACTACATAAATAGCAAACGCATTCGAGCGGCAATGCAACAATTTTTAATTACCATTTAGGCGCTTCAACGAGCATTACAGAAAGGCGAAAAAATAAAGATAGATAGAGGAAATTGCTGGCAGCACTTTGGTCTCGACTTTTTCAGCATTTTTTCCTCTTGCCAAGCGTTTAAAAAAATTAAAAGCAAAAAATAAGAAAAAATACTGCGAAAGCGAGGAAGGAGAAAAACAAACGCCAGGGAAATTAAGTCAATGTCCTGCGGGTTCAGTTGCGTTTTGGATAAATGTAATTAACCTTCGGGATCGCGAACATTGAGTTGGGTCTGCCAACGAAAAAAGGAAAGACGGTCGAAAAAAATGGACAACAGATGCGAAAGTCCGATTATTTGGTGTAAATGATGGGTTAACATATTTGCGCCATATTTCTGATATCGTTCAACACACAAGAGGTAAAAGTTGATGAGAAAGATTTACTCGCTATTCGGAGACATTCATCACTTTAAATAGACCACGAACCGCATCATTAGGGCAGTCGCCTTGCAAATTAATTACAATCGAAGCGAAAGGTGGAAAACTCGGGGGAAAGAGCTGGGTGGAAAATTGGGTGGGTGGGTGAGCACACACCGGAGTATCAATGGAGGACAAACTGAGAGGCAAGAAACCCCGAAATCCACAGTCAAAGTTCCATGCGATTTTGGCCAACAATGGAGGCCCGCTGTAATTACCTTCTCACACACAAACACACTGGCACCCTGATAAAGACGGTCACACACACATAATTAACTCGATAATGAGGACAAAACCCGTAGCCACACGTATAGTCAAAGCCAGAAAACCCAATCCCACCCAAGTTGTCGCAAATGTATGTAATGACGTGTTACAGTTGTTGTTCCTGCGGTTAGCCAGGAGGCACACGAGGGTTAAGGGGTGCACGGGGGGGTTAAGAAGTGTGGGGGGTGGGGAGAGAGGGGGTCGACCCCATCCCTATTAGGTTTTGTTTGCCACGATAATGACTTCCGCTTCGACAGAGCCGAGGATGACAGAACCGGAATTTGTAATTGCTCCTAAGCGTTTGCCATTCTCGATCTCAATTTCCAGCGTTCGCCTTTGATTTTGCTGGCCCAAAGGGAAAACTCCCCAGCTAGCCGCCCCTTTTCGCCATTTTCCACACATATCCTGGAATGTGCCTTTGTGTTTTTGGCTTAAAATTTATACGCATTTGACCCGAATGTCGTTGTGCACAAGGAAAAGCCCCCTCAATGCGAAAAAAGGTGTGAAAAACTATGCAGGGAAATTGCGGGCCAGAAGATTGGTTAGTTGGGGACACTACAAAGTGTTTGCTATGCTAATTCCTGAAAGGGAAGAATTATATTTACTATTTGCAGCAATTGTCGGAACCAGTTGGAAATTGCAAATTAGAATTAGCCTTCATATATACTTCTTAACTAGGAACACACAAGTATTAAAGGTTTAAGAGGCGGAGATTGGTAATCTATTTACAAAGGGAAGAACTCGTAAAAGCAAAGACCAAATATTTGAGGCTATATTTGTATTATTACTATTTTTATTAGTCATAAGAAAAATTAAAATTTATAAACAAATTTCTAGCCTAATTATTACATTATGTTTGTTTTAAAGGTTCCATTTTAAATGAGACTCAATCTTAATTTTTAATTTGGGAGCGCTATTGCTTATTTTTATATAATGGTAGAGTTTGTTGCATTAGGTAACAGTGTATAAAAAATAATGTTTTTCTGAGAAATTTAAGAATTATTAAACAATGGACTTATACAGAATGTTTATTATAGAAAAATCTCCAATAGCCTTACAAAAGTCGAGAAGCTTATACAGCACCCCTCGGCTTTATTTTCTTTTAATTTTTTTCTATTCAAAAACAGCAATAATAACATTATCCCTTAGGAAAGCCAGGAATATTTCATGATTAAGGGCAATTGAATTGCACATTACCATAGTCGAGTTAATTCCTCTGGAGATGGCCAAGATACAGAATGGCAAAACCCCTAACATTTATCGCAGTTTACATTCCAATTGCCATTTGCCAGTGGTGGCCAGAACGGGGTGGGAATGCCGGGCAAACCCCGTTTGATTGCGGTAAAATGCTAATTAACGGAGCAGTGCTCCAGTTTGGGGAAAAACTTTAACCCACTGACAAATGACTACCCGTCTGGGTTGCGGCAAGCAGGTCTGGAAGCTAAGAGTAGCACATTTCTTTAAAGTTTTCAGCCAACTCTTTAACGTGTCCCAAATATTAATGGGCGTATTACGTATACGACGCGGGTGGCCGCGATCTGAGCTGACCTGCCCAGGGAATTGTCGGTCTTAAATTCATATCAAAATATATATATTAAATATTCTCTTGCACCGGATTCGGCGTTGCTTTGCTTTAATATTTATAGCAAAATCCCTGGAGGACGAAATGGCTTTTGTGCGCTCTCTCTATTTGTGAAATTTAAGCACGAAAAAGGTTCGCATATTAAATGCCACAGTCTGAGCAGCGAGTTATCTGTCCGTCTGCCTTTGGGGAGCTGGCTGTGTGGCTCTAAACTTGTTGGCTCCACTGGGGGATTCGGTTTTCTTTGGTAATTTGTGGAGTGCCGGTCTGCGTGGGAGAAACAGAACCGAACTGAACAGGGGAGCGATTTCAATTGGCTACGGATGGATTTAATAAAAGTTGGCGGGGGCAGCTCAGGTGCTTGCCCTCCCAGTAATTCTGGCTCGAGCTTCATTAGATATGGTTTTAATGTTTTGAGATTCTAAGCCATCGCTTATCGTTAGTTTGTCAAGTTAATTATGTATTGGAAGAAGTATGTGACATTTAAGCAAGACATTGTTTTAATTATTAACAATGTAAATATAAGTGAGTTATTTCTTAAAATTAAGAAAATATTTTTTGTGCGGTTTAAAATATCTTAAAATATTCGAATATTTAATTGCTTATATCTTAAAAGTATTTGTTTAAGCTTTATATATTTAACAACAACCAGCATCAACCAAAATTAAATTTTATCACCAATGCAAAATCTTTATTAAAGGAAGCCCATTGCCCAGACGTTTCTTAAGTGATATTTCTCACTTGTGATATATGTGGCACTTTCAAAAATGCTTTAGTAAATCCTTTTTTTTTCATAGAGAAAAGCAAGCAAAACATTCCCTTGAAGACCTTGAAAATAACATATATATATATTAAACCAACTATTCCTTTCCACTTTCCTGTGTTTATTTTATAGCTCATTCAAATTGCCATTGCCAAAGTCCTTCGGTGCAAATTAATTACATCCCTTTTCCAGGTCTCTTCATTTCTTTTTGTCCCTGTGGGTGTGTGTCGGCACTCGATAAACGCATTGATCACACAGACATCTATATAGCTCATCCGCCCCATAAGCCCTCCCCTTTTGCATTTGACTCAATTGCAATTACAACGCGATGGAAAGCGAGGGGTTTTGCGGGGCTTGAATATTTCATAGAAGCTACGCATAAGTGACACTTGTCAAAACACATTTTCCACACCTCCCCCTTCCCCGCTTTTCCTTTTGGCCAGAGGCGAAAAGCATATTTCAAGTGCGGCACTTCATGTGCGTCAAACAGAATGTCAGAGCGAGATGGCACGAGCACGGGCAAGCGAGAGGGGAATAGCAGCACACACACACACTGCACCGCCATCAAAAGCGAACCAAACAGTGAACACCGAACAGTGAACAGAACTGAAAAAGTGCTCAAGTCGAAAGCCCTCGAGTTGTTTTGCAACATTTGAACACGTCAAGTTTTTTAAGGTCAACATGTCGCTGGCAGGCAGGCCAGACATTAGACATCAGACATGGCTAACAGGCCTCGGGGGCGGGAAATGGGGGCGGCAAAAGGGTTAGCCCGAAGGTGGCATGCGGAAAATATTGGTTGGTCCTGCGAATTGCCATTCACATTCCCAGCGATTGTCAAAGGACTGGACCAAGAGCTTGGTTCTCATTTTGGAATTCCTTCAAGCTTAGTTAAATTAGTTCGAATAAAACGCTGTATATATATAATTTAAAAATACATTTGAATAAATGCAGCTCGTAGATAAAAAAAATAAATTAAGCAATATGCGGCAGAAATTAAATATAGATTTTTTTTTTAACTATGGCTATTTAATTGTTAAAGTAGAATTGTCTTTTAACCCCTTTTTTTACGTGGCGTTCTTACATTTTTGGTATAAATTAAATTTTGGTGTCATCTTTAAGCCTAATATAATTTATTTCTAGAATAAATATGTGCTTAGCACTTATAATTTCATCAAGACTACATCTTTAATTGTTTTGCTAAAGCCGTTTTATAAAAAAATAAAAATTTATATATTCTACCACGTAAACAATTCTCAATGAAATTTAAAAAAAGTAAAAAATGTGTCTTAAAATGTCTTAAATTATTCAAAAAGTTAACGGCTAAATCATTGAACCAAATCCAGAAAGAATATAATATTATATAAAAGTCAGTCGAAATCCCTCCTAAATACTGCATCCCTTATTGATATCCCGAAAGTCCACCCCCACTGCCGCCCCTATGAAAACCCCTAAGAAACCCCGCTCTTGCCCCTTCAGCCCGACGTTTATTGTTACTTAGCTTTGGGGGCAGATCCAAGGCTGGTCCTTAGCTCTTCGGATGCCTTGTTTACTCTTTGGATGTTCACGGCTTTATATGCGGAGACGTACGTGGAAACACATGAGGGTGTGTGTGTGTGTATGTTTCGGTCTTGTTGGAAAACACTTTTTCACAAAATTTTCTCAAAAAGAATGTTAGACAAACCGCTTTGTTGGCAACAATTTGGGTTAAAACTTAAGTGTTTTGCCTCGAGTTGAAACCAAGCCACCGACATCCCCTCCCCGATCCCCCTTCCCCGTTGCCACAGCCCCTTAAATTCTTTGGCATTGCAGTGCTTTTGGTCTGGCTTAAAACGAATCCCACAAGAAAAGACGAGTAAGAAGGGCAACTAGGAAAAACCAACAAAGTTGGGGAAAACGTGAAAATGTTTTTGTGCTTTTCCCTTTCATGCATTCCAAGCCAAGAAGCAGCAGGAGCAGAAACTGGGAACAAGAAAATGAGAGTGCCACAAGAAGGAGGTAAATTGTCCTTTTAACTTCTTTCGCAGCTGCTGCTGTTCCATATAAATTTCGTTAAAATTCAGCACTGCACTTTCGCTTTTCCCCCAAAACCGCTTAAACAGACAATGAGCAGAAAGTATCTCGGGGAGCTCCTGAAGAGGCTTCCTCATTAGAACAACTGAAAATAGTTAACAGTCATTACCCAAATTAAAACAAAAATAAATGCAGTGACGATTTCATGTCTTAAACAATGTACTTTTTTAATCATAATAAAATGCATGCAAACGCTATTAAAACTTTATAAGTAAATATTTTAAAGATAAGCTAAAGTCGCGTCTTAGATTTATATTTTTATTGACCTCAAGTTGGCTAATCCTTTCACTATGAACTTTACAACTTTGATTATTTTTAACCAAACTTGTTTGCGTATCAATTCCTTGAATTCATTTACTACATATTTTAGTAATTTTAGTATTATTCATAAGAAAAATATCTATATATTTCTCCAATATATATAACAAACAAATGTTTTCAAATACTCCAGCCAACGTTCATTGCATTGGGCTAATTTGATTGAAAGTTTTTGGATCAAGTTTGTGTGGGTAGTCTTACATATGCCGCAAATTTGAGGCCACATCAAAGGAAAAGTTGATGCAAATATATGCCCCGAACTTAAACCAAAACCCAGACCAAACCAAACTGGAAACCCAACCAATCCATTCAAATGTAAGCAAAGTGGAGAAGAGAGACTGAAGTCGCAGATGAATTTGTTTGTTCACATTTTGGGGCTGCATTATTGGATATCTCAGCTCGAACTTAACTAATTTTAAAGTTTTCCAAATGAGAGATCTCTGTGTGTGCGGCAAGTTCTGCAAAAGTTTCCTCAGCTCGTGGAATTAGTTGCAATTTTCAGCATCTGGGGGAAATTTTACATTTACTTGTGTAGAGACTTCGGGAGTATGACGGAGGGGCAGGAAATTGTCTACAGCTGCTTGTGGTTGAGCTTCATCATCGTCATCGTCGTGCTCGTCGTCATCAGCATTTGACACTTTAAAGTTTTGCAAGAATTTACCGAAGCAAGTTCACGACTCGGTAAACAATTTGTAAGCCATTTTAAATCAAAATTTCAAATAATTGTTATTTGCTTAAAATTTGGTAAAAGTTCGTTGAAAAAACGACGCTTATGCTTTGCTTCATCATAGTTAATTATTTGAAATATGTAATCTGAGTGGTTGAGAACTTAAACTTGAAAATACATATTTTAATTATCTGGAAATATTAAAGAAAAATGTCGATGTCGTATCTATTCGCAGTGTTATTAGCTTGGAGTTTAAACCTTACCCTCAAGCATTCTCTACCAACGATTTGGATCTGCCTATCATAAAGATTTATATATAAAGCTTCAGTCTAATTTAAAGCACCAAAGGGACACTTTTTCATCTTTGATCAGCATGGACATCATTTGGAATGAGTTATCAGAGATGTTTTTATGAAAGTTATTATACACTACATAGTAAACTAAGAGACGACAAAGTGAGCTTATATGACAAATGGGAAAATGTTTAAAAATCAGAAAGGATTTTTCAAATGGAGAAGTTTTTATTGTTGTTCCCAGGAGTAGACTTACTTATTGGAAATATGCATTATAATTGTATCACTTTGCTTATTTTTATTTTTGATGTATTTTTGATTGAGTGCTTTAGTAACCACATTGCCAATTTTAACTTATATCTTAAACTTCAAAAAGAGCATCCCAACTTCTTTGCTCCATATTTCGGGATACCTGTTCGAGTCACTTGAAACATTTACTTTTTGCTTTATTGCAGTCAAAAGTTTCGCACCGTTCTTTTTACACTTCTTGTGGCTTCTCGCGGACCTGTTACATATGATGCCGGATATATTGCCCGTTAACCAAGTTAACAAATCCACCCCAAAGGTTCGGTTTCTTTTGTTCGCTCCCACTCGCTTTCCTCATGTTGTTGATTACACTTTGGACGGTCATAAATTTGTATCAGCGAGCGGTGGAAACTCATACAGCAAGTTGGGAAGCTATATAAAAAGAAAAGTCCGCAGGAAGGGGAAAAGTTTTTTATTTTACCTCGGCGAGTTCAAGTGAAACTTGAGTGCAGTGTGGGGCCGTGGCTGTGGGGAAAGAAAACTAGATTCGTGCTTGAATTTTCATTAACTGCTTGTTTATCGAATCGAAATTTGTGACGATTGAAGGTCTCCCAAAACTCAAATGAAAAGATACAGAGTGGTACAAAATAAATACAATGGGGGTATTATGAAGGAGTCTATCTAGTCGTTCTTCTGCAAATCCTTTCCACTTTCATTCGGCTTCCCATCCTTGTCCACCATGCCGTTAATTAATCGCTGAGCATTGAAATTGAGTACCAAGTCCCTGGTAAAATTTACAATATTGGCCAGTTCCACGAATACGTCGTTTAATCCTTTGAATTCCTCTTTGGGATCTAGAGTCCGAGAATCACGCACAAAGTTCTCCAGATAATCTATCAACAGTTCGTGCTGTTCAACCACTTGCTGAAGTTTCACCTGCTCACTCTTAGGATTGGATAGTTCTATGGTTTCATTGAGGTTCGTAAGGGAAGTTTGTTCCTTCATACTGCTGGTATTTTGCTGAGTATAATAACTTGCTTCTTCAGAGGATATAGAAATGTGCTGATTTTGTTCATCTTCATATTCCGGTTCTTGTTCCTCCTCCAACGGCTCCTCGTAGTCCAGGATTTCTGGCTCGGATTCATCGTTCAGATCGGGGGCCTTCTCTTCATCCCCCCCTGGGGATTGGAAGGCATCATCTTCCTTGGCCACCAGTTCCTTTACCCTATCCGCGTAACGTAGGGTATTGAGGGTATGCTCCACACAGCTCATGGATGGCGATATCATGGCTATCATGCAGGTCTTGTTTTTCTTCCCGCCGACAAAGGAGTCCCGCAGGACTTGCGTCAACTTGGAGCCACGGAAGGGAAGGTGACTGGATTGGCGGCTAAGAGCCCGAATGCACTCCTTGAGAGCCAGCAGGGATTTGTTGATCTCGGCTCCCTCGAGTCGAGTTTGGCGATCGGCGGATTGCGTATCCGCCCCGCGTTCGTTGCCCGCCAGGTCCACAAAGGAGCACTTGCCGTAGGGACCCCAGGAATCGGGCAAGTGGAGGGCCATCTGGAAGACGGCATGGGAGCGCGATGACTTGGCATTCGCCGAGGTCTGGCCGGAAGTGCGCTCCTTATTCCCCAGCTCAATCAGTCTGAGGACGTCATCCACCTTGGTCACCGGCATCTCCCTCAGTCCCACCACCACGACTTGCTGTCTGCCATCCTCCAGAACCCGCAGCAGCGGTTTGTCCGTGTGCAAGAGATCGAACACCTTGGTGCCGTATATTTCGAAGAAGCTGCATGTGATCTTGGCGCCCAGTTCGCGATACTCCGGCCGTGACACCTCCTCGAAGACATCGCGAGCTGCCATGGCATAGATGCCGGTTCCGCAGTCCTGAACCTTGCCGCAGAACTCCCCGCCCATGGTGTGGGTCTTGCCGCTGCCCGTTTGTCCGTAGGCGAAACATGTGGCATTGCCGCCCTCAAACATGGTCCTGATCAAGGGACGAGCTGTGTGGTCGTAGACCAGCGAATTGGAGCACTCCTCGTCGAAGGTGTAGTCAAAGCGGAACTTGTGGTGCTCCAGGAACTTGGTGAGATCCACCTTGAGGCGCAGCTCATGGACGATCAGTGAATCGGCCGTGGGCACTGTGATGATGTCCATGTTCTTGGAGTTGTTCTCCCTCCGACTCATGGGTCGTTTGCGCACACACACGGTGATTGGCTGCACAAAGTCGCCATGTGGATCTAGGAACCGGAGAGGGGAAAAGTTCAAGGTGGCCTGGTATTGGCGCAGCATGAGGGCCACCTCCCAGTTGGGATTCCCCGGATCCTGGCGACGAAGTGCATCCTTCTCCAGCAGCTGCTCCGCCTGGCGAGCCCTTCTCTTCTCCCGCTCCTCCTTCATGCGGTTCACCTCCCTCACCACACTGGAGCAGCGTTGGTTGTTGTTGGCACCCTGGGACTTGCGTGGTTGGGCGGGACTCACATTGCGGGCCTTGCAAAAGGCCACTCGCGAGGTAGACGCCCCAGCCAGGTCACGATTGACCACCGAACGAGTCTCGGTTTTTCTTGGGGCCATCTTACTGCGGAACTCCCTCATGCGCTCCGCATAGGGATTCTTGCCCAGGGACTTCCGATAGGAGTCAGGAGGTCCCTCTGCGGGACTCGAATCCCTCGGTTTCGGAATCATTGAGCCCGTCGCAGTCGGCGATGGAGTGCAGACCATCGCTGGCGATTGATTCTCAGCGAATATATGACGATTAATGTTAATCAGCAGACTTATGGGCACCTCCTTGCCCTTGACGACCGCGCCCTCCGTCCATTCCCCAGTCACAGAGTCGAGCTCCGGATTCTTGGCCGTGCAGACCACCGGATGGACTCGTCCGTCACTTCGCTGGAAAAACAGCTGCTCGCCGATCTTGATGCGATCCATTTATATGGTGATTACGGCTGAAGCCCACAGCCTCCAGCAATGTGTATGCAATTTATAAAAGATGTATAATTTTTGGATTTTTTACTTGCATATATTTTTTTCTTAATTTCCGGTCCACAAGCGAGCGATGATACAATCTTTCTTTGACCAGACGTTTCTGCTGTAATTTACTGTCGAGTGTGAGTTCTGATGAGCTAATGAATTGGTTCACATTTTAATACTCACCATTAACGCCTAGCCTACTTTACGTTTTCTTTGATTTGGTCAAAATATGTAGAAGTTTACAGTAACAGCCAACTTCTCAATGTCATTTTAGGGTTGTAATCATTGTCTTGTAATCTGTCAGAAAAATCATATGTAATGTACATTTTATATGTCGTTTTCGTTTTAGCTACTTTTGACTAAAACTTTGTCCTTATTTAAGAGTTAAAGTTAGATAAACTATAACATCGTATCAAGAATGTATTGAGAAATGGGGCGCATGCAGTCCAGGGTTTTTTAATTTGGTTTTAAATCATTGAACGATTTTATTTTCTATTTTTTGCGAATTACTTCTAGTTGATAATATGCGCCACAGAAAATTAAAGGGGTTTCTTAAAGGCGAGCTAGGTGGGTTTTGGACCATTTCCCCCTGCTTTCGGAGCAATTTTATGGTTAACATGTTTGGGGTGCTGGCTCGTAAATTCCTTGCTTGTCGGGTTTTGGGTTAGCAGCTTCTTTTGATATATGGCCCTTGCCCCGTTACGGGTTAGTACTTTTCAAATTAGATTTGGGCTCCCTTCCTTTTGTGTGTGTCATAAACCCAGGCAGGACCTTTCTGTATTTACACAAGCGAACACATTCCAAAAATAAATAGCTGAGGCAGCTCCCGTCCTCTCGTCTAGACTTCTTATTGGAGGACAATTAAAATACACCTTCGAGAGATCAAACAACATGCTGTTCCCAGTCAGTCAGGTGTAAAAACTAATTTACGGCCATGCCAGTCGAATACCCAAAAAAACCGCAAGCGAATCCTCAAGGTGAAAAGTTTTTGAGAGACTAGGACGTACCAAATTGTTGGCCCTTTCTGGTCTAGTTTTCCTATCAGTTACTGGGTCAGCACGGGGTATATAGACCATAAATCTCATGGCTGCTGCAATCAGGACCTGCAATCGCAATCTGCATCAGAAATCAGCGAGCAGTGCCAACTTGTCAGGGCCAAATAGATAGCGGCCAAACTGGAAATGGCGTCAAGGGCGCCATAAATGAGAATTTCCGTTTCATTTCCGCCCGTTTGTTTGCGATTGTGTGTGTGTGTGTGTGTGTGTGTGTGTGCCTGTGCGGTTCATTTGTGGCGCATAATGAGCAGGGAAAGCGACGTGGTTCTGTATCGATTTTCATTTCAAGTGGCAGCCGGACGACCACCACCTAACGGCATTTGGTGTGCCGAATTTATGGCAACTTAACCTCGACCATTTGTCAGCATTAGAACACAATTGGAGACCCGTTGCAGTCAAGGGCATCATAAATGGGAATCTGCCAATGAGGAGGCTCTGGCTGAGCCCAAGTAAACTTCAGCCCACAGACAGTCGTACAATTCAATTAAATACAGCCTTAGAAAACTCTAACCAGTCTGGGGAATATTTATGGAACCCCGAGGTGGAGAAAAAGTCACATAAATTTGTTTGCTCGTGACGCGATAAGCGGGAAACATGTTGATACAGAGGCGAAATAAAATATGTCGTCTGAAAGAAGACCCGGACGCAAAACCCAAAGATTTATGCGGAAATAATCGCCGATGGCCATAAATTATAGCCAGCTGCTAGACGGAAATCTCCGAATCATCGATTTTCCATCGAGATGTCAGTCACAAACAACACTTTGTTCTATTAAAACATGTTAAAACACACGGATCGTCCAACAAACACACACATTTAAATTTAGCAAAGATTTAAGTTTAGGAAAAACCCTTAGATTTATTTGTACCAGGAATCAACGCGATTACTTTAGCAGTATGTTCTCAGGCCACATCCCAATGATGCACCACACCCGAAGGGGCACTGCGCCACAAAGTGAGGAAGTACCGTAAGCACGATTGCTCAGTTGATGTATACGTATAAATACTTGATCACGTCTCACCATTTGTAGCAGTGTATTATCAGAGTCCAACCAGGGATCAGTAAAATCATCTCAATTCAGAATGCAACATATTTCCCGGTAAGCAAAATATCAATTTCATACTTAATGTACACTATTTAAAATAAGACTTACAGACTTCAGACTTAATTAAAAGGTTCGACACATAAAAAGTTTATTTTTATACCCTTGCAGAGGGTATTATAATTTTGGTCAAAAGTGTGCAACGCAGTAAAGGAGACACCTCCGACCCTATAAACTATATATATTCTTGATCAGGATCACCTCCTGAGTTGATATAAGCATGTCCGTATGAAACTTTGCACACACCCTTCTTTCTCTGCACGCAGTATATAATTCGGAAAGGCCGGGATCGGCCGACTATATCCTATAGCTGCCATATAACTGATTGATCGGAAATGCCATAACTTTGGTGTTTGTAAAGTTAGGAAGTTGGGATTTTTTATGAGTGTTAAGAATATGATGCATTAATTTTGGAGAATATAATTTACAAAATATTCTGCAAGTGTATTTCAACTTAATAAATACTAAGCGTGGCTGGCAATGGCATCCAAATAAAAAGAAACATGTATAGTCTCCTGAGCTCCGTTTTTAAAGGGAGTGTTATTAATTTTATTGCGGGATTCCATCCAGGAAAAATCAAAAAACTTCCAACAAAAAAGGGGGAAGTCAATTGCAAACAGGTTTAATTTATTCAAATATTAATGGTATTAATTAGTATACAAAATAGTTTATAACAGACAGAATTCATACTTTTAAATTCACAACTTTTGGATTGAAATTATGGTTTTTGATAGTTAACAACTGCGGTTCACAATGATGTAGGTCTAATCATCATTTCCACAAAGGTAAGTGAGTTTTTCCAGTCGTATCCATGCCATGTACCCCAAAATATTAGGTTTGAAGTAAACAAACCTTTAGCTTTTCCATCTTTATAATATTTCGCATTGAGGGCACTGTAATGTAAGTGGTTAAATTAATAAGAATAAATAACATTATAATTTAACATGCATACCTAGATGTACAATAGCATTCGATAAACCACCAACCACCATTTTCATTCCCAGCGCAATTTCCGTTATCTTCGTCATTATCCCGATCAAATGTGGAAAACTTTTGATTTTTATGGTATATAAGGGAGTCTCCGGCATTACCAGAATAATTTCCTAGATTCTTAAGCTTGTAAAATTCGTCCTCATTGCCAACTTTAAAATCGTCATATTGAGCGTAGCTTGTGGATCCATTAAAATTCCCAAGTTTAATGTAGAGTTCGTGGGGTCGTGCTTCTGTCATCCGATGCAATTTTTCCAGTCCAATGAAAAATTCTCCGCTTATGTTCCCAAATCCTCTTTTATAATCATCCCAGTTTCGATCGAAGTTCTCGGATCCGTCAAGACGCCTCTGAATCACAGTCCAACCAGATGGAGACGACACGCAAGGCACTTTAAATGCTTCAAGGCCGCGAAGTTTTATTTGGTAAATGCCATTGGGACTGCCACTGGGACATGAGTCAGGTAAATTGTCATCTGCTTTCTGGCATTCCAAAAGCAGTTTCGATTTTTCAGTTAGAGATGTCTCAATCGATTTAATATGATTTCTTAGGTCCAAAATTTGTTCATCTCTATTTTTAAGGTGTTCATCGTGGGCCTTGGCTTGCTCATTTTTCACATTTATAAATTCTTCTTTTATTACCAACTGACTCTGCAAGTGTAATATAGTCTCTTTCATGGTATTTACTTGGCTTTTCAGTTCCTGGTTGGTATCAGATGCTACTTTAAGTTGTACGAAATGATCAAGAACAGGCTTAAAAATCAAAAAGCAATATTCATTGCATTCGCTTTTAATAAACTGATTAGATGGATCCTGTTGCAAATCTTTGATTGAGTTAGCATCAGTAAACGGATGTTCTTCAAAAAGAAAGAACATTAAAACGATCACCAAACACTCCGATTTCATTGCGACCGATAGAGACGTCAATTCTAGACTGATCTGAACAAAATTAAACTGAATGCGAAGATCGAAATTCTTATAACATATGTATGTATATAAACAGAGATAATAAACATGAGACTACAATGCTTGTTTGCCCCTATAGAAATCCTGTACAATGTTTTTGCTTTTGAAACGAATCATTATAGGGTAGTGAACAACTGATAAGTCCAACTTTTCCCGTTTAATATTGTATTTTTGTTAGATCTCCGTTTCTTCACAAACTAGTCCCTCAGATTCTACGCAAACTAGTTTCCGTTTTGAAACTATCTGCTTGTTTCTGTTTATCAAAATATTCCTTTGAGAATTGGACAACAATATCATATAGCTGACATAGAAACGATGGCAAAATGCAGCGCAAAATCGACATAGCTTCATAGTTTTTAGTAATATAGGCATAGAAATCGAAATATCGTTTTGTAATAACTGCAAGGGCTTATCTTCGGTTTGCCGAAGCTGGCTTCCTTTCTTGGTTATTATGTAAACTATATGCCTAGTCCATATGGTCTGTCATCCGATCGGAAAGATTTGGTAGCATGTTTAACATTGAACTAATAAGCTGGTGATTTTCTCAAGGTCTTAGTCCAAAAACGGGATAAAAATATTATAATAGACAAATACAGCGAGATTTAGAAAAAAATCTTTTAAAACCGAAAATCGTAGATATTTGACCCAATTATTCCTATGGAAGCTATAGGATATAGACCTCCGCGTACACATATTAAAAGACTGAAAAAGTCCTAATCTTACCAACATTTTTTTTTTGGCGATGGTAATAAAATGATAATATCAGTCAAAATATATCAACAAAATGTTACCAACATTGATTTTTTGGAGATGGTAATAAAAAGATCATTTCAGTCAAAACAAGAAAGAAAAGCTAAGCAGAATATTCTGTAATTTATATTCTCTAAAACTATTCATATAATGCATTTAAAGTTAGGATGTTGGGATTTTTTATGAGTATTATTCATAAAAATCCCAACTTCCTAACTTTAAAAACACCAAAGTTATGGCATTTCCAATCGTTCAGGTATATGGCAGCTATAGGATATAGTCGGCTGATCCTTTTGGTCAGATTGATTGGCCAAATGTAAAACCCAAAGAAAATCCCAACTTCCTAACTTTACAAACACCAAAGTTATGGCATTTCCGATCAATCAGCTATATGGCGGCTTAGCATATAGTGAAATTATGAAATTTGGTAGGTCAGATTGATTGGCCAAATATAAAACCCAGAGAAAATCCCAACTTCCTAACTTTAAAAACACCAAAGTTATGGTATTTCCAATCGTTCACTTGTATGGCAGCTGTAGGATATAGTCGGTCGATTCTTATGAAATTTGGTAGGTCGGATCAGCTATAGGATATAGTCGGCCGATCCCGGCCGTTCCGACTTGTATACTGCGTGCAAAGGAAAGAAGGGTGTGTGCAAAGTTTTAATTCTATATCTTTAAAACTGAGAGACTGGTTTGCGTAGAAACAGGCAGACGGACATGCTTATATCAACTCAGGAGGTGATCCTGATCAAGAATATATATACTTTATAGGGTCGGAAATGTCTCATTCACTGCGTTGCAAACTTTTGACTGAAATTATAATACTCTCTGCAAGGGTATAACAAGACAGTACAATAAACTTGCCATAAAGCTAAATCAAGATGTTTTGATAAACCGAATCTGCCATTTAATGCAATAACTTGGTCACTTAGCTAAATAATGCTTTACATTTCAGTACCTGGATGCTCCTTCTGGACTACAAACAGTATAAGGCAGCTCGAATCATCCAACAAAACTGGCGGAGATTCTTTTTCCGGAAGAAGTTTCAAGACAAAAGGAAGGCAGCCATCACGATTCAGCGGTGGTGGCGCGGATTCTCGGTCAGAAACAATCACTACAGTTTCGTGGAGAACATGCTGCAGAAGAGGCTGGTGGATCACTACAACAGGTCGGCCACCAAGATTCAGGCTCTGTTCCGGGGCTGGAAAAGCCGGCAAACGGTGCACGACCACAGCAAATTGCTAAGGTTGCAGGTGTGCGCCGCAGAGGATCTGCTAAACTGCGTGGCCTTCAAGCTGCACCACCTGCTGCGCACCTACGCGATTCCGGGAGTCTACTCCCTGAAGAACTCCAAGTGAGCATTTATTATTATACTACCTTTTTTATTGATAATGCGCACTTTAAACATCTTTGTGTAACTCAATATTACATTAACTTAATAGCTCACTTTTATCGTTGAACATTTTAACAGGCGTTATTTTCGCTTATATTTAAGTATATAGTTTAAAGCCAGTAAGTATTTATATAAAATCTAACACGATAGCTGCTTGAATATTTCTATCAACCTTAAAACCACTTTTTAACTGGATAAAATATATTATAAATTTACCCTTAGCTGCATGTCGCGAATAGAGAAACTGCTGGCAAGCTTACACTTTCGGTTTCATAATGGCAATGTGAAATCGCAAGAGGCAAAACACGTGGCCTCCAGAAATAAGGATCGACTTAATTTTAAAAGGAGCGATAAGCTGAGCCGAAGTCCGTTTGAGGGGGCGCGCTATTGGAGCCAATGCAAGCCGAAGTGCGAAACCGCCTTGAAATTGTCCAAGGATATCGACAAACGCATGTACAGGATCATTGAGATGTACGATGCTTCACAGAGGGATGCTCACGCGGCGTTAGTGCAAAAGAATTTAGCGCACAGTAAGTTTAGTAAATCCTTTAAAGATTATAAACAAAACTACTCTTAATTTTGAAAAGTATACGTTTTTATGAAATCAGGTACATTAATAAGTTATTAATTAATTTCCAGGGAAGCAAAAGAAGCTCATGCAAAACATCAAAAAGTCGGAGCACAAAAATAAACGTGATTTTTGCGGTGACGTCATTGCCAGCATGCGCCGCTGGAAAATACTGGTAGATAACAACCTAAATGTGGACAAAAACATCTTTAGGAATCCGGAAAATCTAGAGAAGTTCCTCTCCGAAATATCCGAGTATGTGAAAGAGTTCGAAACCTGCACCTGCTATTGCCGTATTCCCGTATTAACCGAAATCTACTGCGGCTAAAAATCTTGTATAAAACTAGTCATATTAAAATAAACAGAATTGATATACTAAACGACTTTATTTTTCAAATTAGACAGCAAACTGGGAAAACTTTTTTAAATACTGATTACGGATAAACGGGGTTCTTGGTATTTCTTTTCAGCTGAAAATCGCCCTGAACATATCAACTGCGAAAAAGGGTATTATTAGATGAAAATATAACAAGAAGCTCTTGATTTTTTTACCGAACACATTGCCAAACAATCGCATAAGTGCGGTAACGAATGAAGGTCTCTGGCCATCGGTCCAACCATCCGTCATCTCCTCTATTTTTGACATTTTTTAGCATTTGTATATATTTAGTTGACGTTTCCAGATTTTTCCTTACCTAAATTCTCGCAATCCAATCGTTCGTTTAAGTTAAAGGTGGAACCGCCATCCATAGGTGACACCCCAGTATCTTGATTCATTTCTGGATCCGCCATGATGCACTGTAACTTTCAGAATACTTTTCCAATTGTAAAACTATAAATTTGGATGCCAATTTTTTACGTTGTTCTTAACATACACTTTAAATGTTTTTCCTGTGATTTTTCACGAACTTGAATTTGATTTGAAATATTGGGAAAACAAAATTCGAAAGGTGAAACAAGGCTTGCTTGGTTTTTAATTTAGTAAAAGAAATTCTTGAAGTAAAAACAAAAATATAATAATATTTAAGAAATACAAATAAAAATTGATTTTTTAAATTTATTTATTGTTGTTACGTCATCCAGATTTTATTTTTACCTCTAACGGTCCAAAGCCAGCTTCAATAAATTTAAACTAATTTAAACAAATACTGAAAAGTAAAGTAAAAATGTATTTTAATTGCACACATAATCATTTCATTGGGATCATTGAAAATCTCCAAGACATTACGAAAAAAAAACGAGAAATCAGGTGTGCGACATTCAAAGACTCGAAACATGCAATTTACCCCTCCAACTTTTACCTTCCGACACAGCTGCGAATTACGAGCCAAGTGTACGAATTATGCTGTAAACTTTTCAAGGCAAGAACATTAAGCATCCCGAGAGAAAACATGCAAATACTGAATGGAAAAGCCAAATGTGAGGAGGGATTTTCTCGGAACCTGTCCCTGAACGAGCATAAATTAAGAGGCCAGTTGCTGTTGCTTTTAATTAGACACTAAAACTCGGCATTGCCTGACCAAAAGACCAAAGGCCAGGGGTTCTTCTTCTGGCCACGACATCAAAACAGAGCTCGGCACAGCAGGAGACTTTGGTAATTGTACGGCATCCCCATCATCATCGCCATCTCCATTATAATCACCATCCTCAGATATGCAATTAGAGGACAAACGAAAAATGTGTCTTGGTCAGGCGCTGTCATCGTTGCCTTGGGACAAATACATATTTCCCAGACTCCACGGCCCACGGTATATAAACTGGAATTAACCATATTCATCAAGCCCACAACTAAATGCAACATTTTCGGCCGCTAATGACAAGCCGTTGTCGTCGTCTTGAATGACAACTTGTATTGCCCCAAGGCCAGGTTCTTTATCACTTGGTTAATGACTTATGGAGATTCCCTTCCCTGATCTTCTGGGGTCAGTTTCTATCGTTGTGAGTCTTTGGACGCCTTTTCCCTCTGGTCACGAATTTTGTTTATTTTGCGGTTGACATGCCAAGTCTCTTGACATGTTCCATACAGTGACTTTCAGTCTGTACAACAGGTAAGATGTCAGTATTGCTTAATTAGTTTACTCTGTATTCCTATTTTAATAAATATATTTAATATTTCAAATATTCTTAATTCTTACAAAAAGTGTTAAAACATCTAATTGCTAAGCTTCTTTTAAAATAAAAAATTCCTCTCTGAGCTTTAGTATCTAATTAAACAATTGAATAGTCCTCTTTAATCCTCAAGCCTTATATTATTAGTTTCGCTCTGTTAAGCCCCACATTTTTTCCAAATTTTAAAGTTATAAAGCTCATATCAATGGTAAAAATAAAAGTTAAAAAAAAAAAATTTAGAAAAAATGTAAGCTTATTAAAAGTTTTTCAACGGAATTATACAAACATTTGGCATAGCTGGGGAAACTTTTCCATTCGCTGTTGTTGTTTCTCTTGTTTCCCAGTTGTGTGCAAGGTTTTTGGGGAAAATCTCAAGCAAATAAAATACAAAAACAAGAAAGGAAAGCTAACTTCGGGCGGAGCCGAAGTTGATATACCCTTGCAGAATATTATGTACATTATATTCTCCAAAATTATTCACAAGATGCATTCTTAATACACATAAAAAATCCCAACTTCCTAACTTTAAAAACACCAAAGTTATGGCATTTCCAATCGTTCAGTTATATGGCAGCTATAGGATATAGTCGGCCGATCCTTATGAAATTTAATAGGTCGGATTGATTGGCCAAAAATAAAACTCACAGAAAATCCCAACTTCCTAACTTAACAACCACCAAAGTTATGGCATTTCCGATCAATCAGATATACGGCGGCTATAAGATATAGTCGGCTGATCCTTATGATATTTGGTAGGTCGGATTGATTGGCCAAATATAAAACCCATAGAAAATCCCAGCTTCCTAACTTTACAAACACCAAAGTTATGGCATTTCCGATCAATCAGTTATATGGCAGCTATAGGATATAGTCGGCCGATCCCGGCCGTTCCGACATATATACTGCGTGCAAAGGAAAGAAGGGTGTGTGCAAAGTTTCAATTCGATAGCTTTAAAACTGAGAGACTAGTTTGCGTAGAAACAGACAGACGGACAGACGGACATGGCTATATCAACTCAGGAGGTGATCCTGATCAAGAATATATATACTTTATAGGGTCGGAGATGTCTCCTTCACTGCGTTGCACACTTTTGACCAAAATTATAATACCCTCTGCAAGGGTATAAAAATTAGGAAAGCAAAAGCGAGAGGGTTTAAGCCATCGAAATGATGTAACCAAACCGAAATGGATTCCTAAAACTAAAAGTTGCACTGCCAACAATTTCACTTTCAGTTCAGTTTTAATGCATTGTGTGTGGCACTTGGGCCGCAAAAATTTCGGGTTTTTCCGCTTCTTAATTAAATGTGTTAAGAGCCTAAAGTTGGACAACTTTTAGCTGGCCAAGATAATTTTGACAGTTTTTCGAGTGGAACTTTTTCGCCAGAGAAGTGGACAGATGAACGCCAGCTTTGCACAATTTCCAAACTTTTTATTAATTTTGTTTCTTGACGAATCTAGTTGTTAAATCACAGAAGGGCTTTAATGGTATTGAATGACTTATTTGGCTTCTTGGCCTAGAGTGCAAGCACTGTTATATTTAACGAGCTGCCTTCTAATGAGCGCACAGGAAAATGTAGAGGCGTTTGCATATGTCTAGGACCCATTTCACTGGGTGGCTGTGAGAGGAGGGGCTACTGTAACCACAACACAAGGCGTTTCAAATGTTTCCTTTCAAATTAATTAGAAGTTTGCGGTAAGCAAAGCAAAGCAGATCCAAGTTGCCTGCTTGCCCTTTCGGCGGTGAAAGTCATTCATGGACATCATCATCTCCATTGATGGCAACCGAGTAGGCCACAAAATGGTTTTTGGCCAACAATGAAATCTGAGTTCTAATTGCCGGCACACAAACATATAATTAACTAAATAATGAGATGAGTGGGGCAGCGGCAAGTGGGTGGTATCCTCGCCATTTGGCTGCTGTTAACGGCATCCGTAATTGCCTTTGATATGCTCAGCCACACTTGCAAGAGTCGGGGTTTTTCAATTAATGTTGCCAAATGTCTTTCCAGGTACTAAGCGCACTGTCGTGTTCCCTTTGGATTTGTGGAACTGTGTAAAAGTTTTTTAATTTATTGGCCATAAATTCAACAACGTTTGCCCATCATTGGCACCTGCCCGAAACAGTTAAGGTGTAATGAACAAATGCACGAACAGAAAGAAAAACATATTACTTTTGCTTTGGGTTTGAGTTGAAATACATTTTGCTTAATTACCTTGTAAAAAGTGAAGGACGATGTTTACTGGTATATTTATGATTTACAAATGTTTATATTTATATGATAACTATTAGGGGTAAAATAATGATTTATTTGCACTTACATGTACAAATGTGTTTTTTTCTACTAAAACTACATACATTTTTACAAAATGCTTTGACAATTTATTGCATATTATAGTTTATTCGATGTTGGGCCGAAAATATAAATAATATTTAAAATTACCTTAAGTTGTTCCATATTTACCTCATTATTTACATTTTACCTAAAAATAGTTGTTTGAACGACTACCCGCCGAAATCATTTAAGAAAACTTTTCTAAATGTTTACCCCAAAAGGTTGATAAATTAGTCAAAAGAAGGTTCGAAAACTGAGGTGAAGAAGAGGGTGAATTGGACTAAGGAAGGAGAAGACAAAGAGCAAGCGATTAACATTTATTGGGTCTGAACTTTAATTTGGCTTGTTGGCCGAGAAGCTTACCTCTCGCTGGCCTTTTGGCCATTTGACAGTAGAACTGAGGCTAGATTTATGGGATTGCCTGTGTCGATTAGTTAGCCATAAATCTTCGGTGTTTGCTTATGGTCAGCAGCTCAGCTGATTTGCTCGGTGACCCCGAACAATGTATATGTTTCATGCATTGTTCTGGATTTTCTACTTTCCCCGATATCTAGACCTTCTTCTCCTCAGACAGCAAATAAATTTACGAGTCATGCCTGGAATACATTTTCTTTCGTTCTTCATCATTGCACCATTAACAGGTTAACTCATTTTAAATTAAATCTGCGCTGAGCGAAATATAAATATATGAATAGCAGAAGAAGAGAAAGAAACAGCGCAGGACTCCTAATTTGCAAAGTTTTACGCTGACTGAACTTTAACCCTGCCGCAGGTGTTAAAAATGATTTGCAAAATGCAAAACTTTTCGTTATAAATTCATAGCCGTATATAACTAAAAAAAAGGAAAAAAAAAGCCAAACGATTCGCAAAAGAAGTTCAAATTGCTCAAGTTTTATATACATTTTCGTTTGCAGCCGTGAAATATGCAAAAAGTTTAATCAAATTCCAGCAAATCGCCATACCCTAAGTCGTATTTTGTAGTTTTAGTGGCAGTGCGTAAATAAAACGCATATTCATTTCACTTATCCTTGGAAAACAAAAAGGGGTAAATAAACGTCAACTAAAAATACGATAAGGTTTTTACGAGTACTTTTAAAAAGAACTGAATATTAAAGTTGGATTAAAGCTTAATACATTTAGTAAAAAACTATAACCACCGTGAATTAATCACGAGCGACAAAAGACTCTAAAAAGTATACTATGCCTTTTAGCAATTTTCTTGACCCGGTATACCGCGGAAGTTGACCTTAAAATTTTATAAATATACTTTCTAATTAATAGATATGTCGTGTTTCCTACAAAAAATGGTAAAGCTAAGCAATGATTGCCACTTTAAATGACAATGAAAAGCCCAATTTCGGAAGAGCTTTCACAATAAAAATGAAAAAGAGAACAGAAAACTATACCGCAGAATATTTACATTTCTCTTTCGGTGAATGTCATAAATCGTATACACCTGTTTGTGAATGTGTAAACGCCCACATGCTGGCACAGATAAATTTAGTGCCAAAACATTTAAAGTCTATTTGTTAAGGCCAAGAACGAAAAGGAAAATTGCGGCGAAAAAAGCACGAAAACCTGACCGAACAAACCCGAAAAACCGCTGAAACCACCTGAAAAGAGAGAAAGGAAGAACTATAGTGGTGACGAAAGAGATGGCATGAAAACCCCAGAGTAGCCCCCAACAATTTAACAACTGACTTCATGTGAACTAAGCAAACATGCAAGTGTGTGCACACACGGACTCCGACACACACACACTATCGTGGAATGCATGAACGTGGGTGTAAAAAAGAAAAATGACAGGAAAATTGAAAGGAAAGAACAAGCGCTTACTCTCCCCTTTTTCATTCGTTCTATAACTGCACATGCTACTTTCCATTTGCTTCAGTTGGGTGTCTTTATATTGAGTGTGGTTTGATACAAAATCTAGGGATTTAAATTCAGCGTAATTCGCCGATAAGATAGTACTTAGTTGTATTTGTAAATATATAATTGGGCTTAAGCTTTTAAATAAAATTAATGCCGCATACAAAATATTTGAAACAAAAATGTTAAAAAAAAACAGCTTTACAGCTTATTAAAAAACATAATTGTAACAAAAATTGATTAAAATTGTTACTCAATAGCATGTAACTGCTTAATTATATTTCTATTAAACACAACCACCTTTCGGGTATTTAATGTAACTTGTAAAAAAATTAGAGTTTACTAATATATAAATATCTACAAAATACAAATGTTTATTTGATATAAACATAATGCAAATCTGTACATCAAGTGCACGCAGTCTAAATGTTGAGCAAACAACACACTGTCGCAGAAAAAAGTGCGGACAAAAGTCTTTTCATTGTTTACTCTGTGATTTTTTCAGTTATTTTAAAACAGTTTTTCACAGCAGAGCGAAAAATATATATTGTAAAACCAAAAAATTCGTCATCTCTGGTCACACGCAATATTGACAGCACACAGGGCTTTAGCGAAGATTAACTGCAGTCACTGTGTGTGCATCCTATTTTTCCTACATATGCACGGCACGTATTTGAATTATGTGTGCCAGTGAGACCGGAAAATACACACGCACACATGCCAGTGTCAGAGGCAGAAAAATAAATAAATATAAGACCCGTCGTTCTGAATATATTTCTTTCCTTTCACGCTCTAGTGTCGCCGCTGTGAAATCTGCTCTGAAGAATCTCCTTTTGCACTGATACACAAATTAGAAACGGCCCCGCCCACTAATCATGGCGCCAAGGCGGAAAATTGCGAGCCGATTAAATTGGCAATCAAGTGAAAAGACATCAGCAGTCGCAGCAGGAAAATTGGGGGGAGGAAAGCTGCGGCAAAGTCCTCTCATCTTTGCTGTCAGTAAAATGGCATAATTACATGTAACTAGCCGAAAAAGTTTACATTTATGAGCGACTGTCGGCTGTTACCTGTTACCAGGGATATGGCCAACATTCGGGTGGCGGGAAAATGGGGAGTTTTCCGGGAAAAGAGGGCCGGGCCATCATCCAAGCGGTGCTATTTATGTCGCCATCAGCGTGGAAAGCAGCAAAGACTGGCAGGGCGCGGAAATTGGAGGAAAAGCGGGGAGTTTTGGCAGCCAAATGGTTGCGTTGACACAGTTTTCCTTGTCGCCCAGCTGCGTCTGATGCTTTTCCCCTCCCGGCTTTTCTCACCCCCTTTTGTGTTTGTAAAAAATATGCGGCATAAAAGGGGCTGGCAAATTATAAATGAAAGTTGGCGGTAAAGTTCTCTAAATGGTTACTGGAAACTGAAAGGAGTAATAAGCTTTATACGGAAAGTGTCGTAGGTATACTTTATGCATAACAAATTCTAAAGATTATGAAACTTAAGAATCTGGAACAATATAAAACATTTTTTTTTCGATTTTTCTTTTCATTTTCGAATCTTTGCAGTTTTTATACATTTTTAATAAATTAAATAACATTTTTGAAGATGATGGATAGTGATGGATATATCTCGGAGTATATTCTTTTTTGTCTAGAAACAACCAAGCTATAATTTTTTTCTTAAAAGTTTTCCTTTTTTCCAGTTCCAACCTGAAATAGATATGAGACTTTTGTGAAAGTTTTATCCGAATAGCTTTTTATGCGACGCCTTAGTCCCCGAAAGTTGTTATCTGCCCTTCGAGTAAATCCAAATTGTACGAGATGACAATGCCAAATACGGTACTGTTTTAATTTAGATTTCATTTTCGTTGCATTTTTAAATAGCCAAAAAGGACAAGAGTTAAAAAGTAGCAACTGCCGATGACCTTTTCGCACCTCGACTATGATTGAGATAAAGAAAGAACTCCCTGATTGCAAATGACCTTGAGACCCCGAACTGCCCACTCATTTATCCAACTGACGGACAGCTAAAAAAAGACAGACATCCAGACACCATCTGGGCATATTTTAATTACCATTTAGGCGAACGTAAAAAAACACCGAAACGCAAAAGAGAACATTAAAAGCTAACTGCAGACGCTTTTACCGCGCCCCTTGACCTCTGCCACGCCCATTTCGCCCCTGACCTGGCTCCTTTGAACTTCTGGCTCAACTTTCTGGCTGGCTGTCAAATGGGAGCGAGTGGGATAGCAACCAAATGCGGCGAATGTTGTTTGGAATAATAATTCGACTTTGGGCCGTATTTAAGGAGCTTAATGAACTCGAATCGCGGGATTAAAGCTAAAACTACACAGAAAAATATAGGGCAAATCATCTAAAAATAAATAAAGCGATAATTTTCTACATAACGATATAATGTAACAAACTATACAAATAAATACCAGTATTTTAAGTTACAGCTCTTGTGTGTGATAGGATATCTTCTTTATTCTGGTTTACATTAAGACACAGTATCTTGCGCTTTTATTTACTTTTTAAATTAATATTTGTATCATGGCAAACGATAGCATTGATACATATTAGGCCAGTTGATTTAAATTGATATTGATTGAACTTTTTTCCGTGTACATAGCAAGGTGTTTTATTTTTGCCCATCTATGTGGGGGAAAAGGTGGAAAACAAATGAAGAACAAAAAACTTTTAATGCCGCATCGTTCTACTCCTCGGTCCCTTGATATTTGTTTATTCTTTGAACTTCTCCAATTAAAAGTAAATATTGTGAGTAGTTTATCTCGATTTCATTCCGGGCCGGGCAGTTTGCAACTCTTCCCTTTTTCCTATTAGCAAGCCAACTTTGCTTGCATTTCGCACGCAATCTAAGACTGCGGCTACGTCATTTCCACTCCAGAGCTTTCCCTTTGTATCCGCATCTGTAGCTGGATCTGTATCTGATTTCCACTCGAATCTAGCTCAACTTTGGGGCCAGAAACTTTTCTTTTCGCGTAATTTAATGGGCTTTAAAGCAGCCCACACAACTTTTCGTCTGGCAGTATTCTATCTAATGGAAGCGAAAATGGCTAACATGAAAGCAAAGTTGAGTCCTGAGGCCGTAAGTTATTTTTCAATTCACTTATTCAAAAAATTCGGCTCTTATTTAGAGTATTATACAATACAATAGTTTCTATATTAATTCTTAACTATTCATTACATAGAAAAATCGGCTATATAGAAGTAAATTCAATTCCATTTTCAGTGCTAAGCAAGGATTTTCTTTAATTCCATTCCATTTACTTTTCATACGTTCATCGATTTGTTAGAAATATTCAACCTACAACCACAAAAATTAAGCACACATCTAGCTAATTAGTTTATCTCAAGATTGCAAAGTTCGCTCGAAGTTTGAGCAAAGAGAAAGTAAAAGTTTACCTACTCTCAGACTCCCAAACTTCCTAACCGAAACTGGAAATCACGATGCAGCTAACAAAAACATGGAATAATTTTATTTACGATTCAACTTTGTAGTCACAAAATCATATGAGTAACTACCACAAAGTAAAAGGGAGGATGGCAGATGTCTAAGGTGCAAAGCATAAAAATCGTGGTAAAACTTTATGTGCGTATCCCTGAAACGATTCCAGCCAACTGCCCAAGTTAAGTTTACTTTATGGTAGTAGAAAAAATAAAACAGAAAGCAGGGAGAATAAAATAATAAAAACTGAAATTAATGTTGGACGAGGGGCTGGAGGACATGTGTGCGCATAATTTATACAGTCCCAAGACGGAATAAAAAACGAATTATTTTCAAGGTACTTTAAAATTAACCTGGAGGTTTCTAATAAGAAAATCTGAGACTTGATTTAGATAAATTTTGCTTTTACATTTAAGTCCGCATTTTGCTATACCTAAGCTTTCGTTTGAGATTTAAGCTCATTACTGACTTTAATTAAAGGAATCGAAGTGTAAGAGCTTAAAATGTATGAATTATGTTTGACCAAGTCATTGCACTAAAGTGTTCATTTGAATGGAAAATAAACATTTGGTAATAGCTATAAATAAATCAATTCACCTGAATTTTCGAGATTAAAACGTAAGTTCTGATATTTAATTGATTTGGATTTATCGGAGTTGATTTAAATGTCTTTAATATGCTTTCGTAAAGGCTTTAATTTAAGCCCACATTTAAGCTATTTATCAGATTTTCTCTTAGTTGTTTAATAAATGTTATTTTAAGTTTTATTTAAAATTCTTTAATTACATACCTTTGCAGTCTTAAATAAAGAACGCAAGTCACAAGGAACCGAACTTATAGGCAAGAAAATATACCTTACACATTTTGTACAACCACTCGGAAGTATTTTTCTTGTATTGCACGGTGTTTTAAAGAGTTTTGGCTCTGGAGTAAGCCAAAGCCTACTTGACTGCAGTGGCCTTGGACCACTCCATCCCAATCCAGCCCTGGCCGGCCTCATTTCCATCGTTTTGTCTCCGCACCATTGTTCGGCCAGCAGCTCGTTTGGCCTGTGCCTCGGCAGCAACTCATTAAAAATTCCATTTTCATTTCGCCCATCATCCATTTTGATTTCATGGTCGAGTGGATCGCGCTGGGCGGCTGGGCTGCAGTTGGATTCTGGTCGGATTGGTCGGAATTGGATGAGATGGGCTTGCCAACTGTGCGTCGCACAATTTCAAAGTGTTTACTTTCTTGCACATTGATTTCGATGGGACTTTCACTTTGGCTTTTGCCCCTTGCATTTTAACGCTTTCAATTTTATATTTTATTTAAATAACCGCCGCCACTTCTTCTTTCCCCATGCATTTTTGACAGAATTTTTTTACGCCAACGTAATTAAAAAATAAATACGAGAATTATGAAAATTTTCCAGCATCAGCTTAATATGGTGTGTATATACACATATTTTTGGCAAACATGAATGAATCCATACGCAGTCTTGTTGGGAATTGGAGGGAAAGCGGTAGCCACAGTTAATTATTTGCCCTGCCAGTTTGGCGAACGTGACGTATACGTAATTTTTATACCGACTGTTTCACTGATGAATTATTTGCCCAGCACTCAATCAATGTATGTACACGGAACTTATATGCATGTAAATATGCATATATATTAATGCGCGATTGTATATTTGTTCTTGCGTATGCTTCAATTTATTTGGCCATTCATTTTTAAGGTTAACAACGAAGTCGATACTGGTGTTTAATTGGCGATTCCCACTGCGTGGTAAATAAGCTTGATTTAAATTCCAAAGTGTGTATAATGCTATTGCACAGCCAATATTGACGCTTTGTATGGATTAGATTAACTATGCTCAGACAGACAGCAAAATGTACTTACTATTAAATGACTTTCTATTGGTGCAATTTAATAAAAAACACTTTAATGGACTTTAAATAAAAGCGAAAATAAATAATGTTCTTAATTACTAATCCATACAAATGTGCTAAATGAAAATTGACATTTAATCGAAATGCCATCAGCAAATTTCAATAACTTATTTATGAAAGTTTTGTTATAAACGCTAAGTCATTTGTATTAATAAATGATTTATAAGCTGTACAAAATTTGTATATTGAATATATTTGATGTTTAAATATTAATACCTTAGACATTTAAGTCACTACAACTACACAATAAACAAAACAAAAACAATAATAAAATTACGTATAATAGTTAGCTAAAGAAGATGGACAAAATAATGATTTGCATCATTGGATCGGGCAACTGGGCAACGACTATAGCTCGGAATGTGGGCAGAAATGTGATAAATTCGCAAACACTTGATGAAAGGGTGCCCATGTATGTGTACGAGGAAATATTTGAAGGTCGTAAGCTCACCGAAATTATTAACACCACCCACATAAATGCCAAGTATATGCCGAACTTTGAACTACCGCCAAACATTGTGGGTGTAAATTGGTTAAAACCGATTGTCCAATTTGTAATATTTCATTTCCTTTGGCAGGTGGCCGTTGATGACATTGTGGCCACGGCTAGGGATGCCGATATTATAATATTCGCCATTCCGCCGACTTTCGTCAGCAGCTGTTGCAAAACTCTATTGGGAAAAGTCAAGCCCACGGCCCATGCCGTTTCTCTGATCAAGGGATTCGAACGCGGCGATGATGGGCAGTTCGTCCTGATATCCCAAATAATTATGCGGCAGCTAAAGGTTGTAATCAATGGTGTTATTTTATTAAGATGGTCTGGCTTTAGAAATAGATATAATATTTAAATAGGTGATATATTTGATAACATATGAATTATTTTAAGCTAAAAGGGGTTAAGCTTAATCTGGCTTAACAAATGTGTTCATATTTGTATTCACATTTGCAAGTATTTTAAATATCATTAAGAGTATGGCTAAAACTGAGGTATCTGATGTTAGTTGGTTTAAGATCATAAATGGGTTCATTTAACAAAAGAGGACATTCTTCAGATACTATCATTATCATTACATATTATAATAAATTTCTATTTATATCAAAATTGTAAACCTAAATTTTTAGTTATATTTTTTTTCGTATAGATTTTGGTTATGTATTTTATTTATTTTCCTTTTTATTGTCTTATAGATTCCATGTTCAGTCCTGGTGGGTTGTAACTTGGCCCACGAGATAGCTCACGATCACTTTGCCGAGGGAACAGTAGGCTGTCGCGATCAGAAGTATTATCGAGTGCTGCACGACATCTTCAAGTCACCCACATTTCGTGTGGTGGTCACCGAGGATGCAGACTGTGTGGAGATCTGCTCCACTTTGAGGGTAACCCTTTACAATAAAAACATGCTATGACTCAGTTTCTTTTTTACAGAACATAATTGCTTTTGCGGCTGGCTGTTCAGATGGAATGGATCTAAATGAAAACACCAAAGGCGGGATTATTCGGAGGGGATTTCTGGAGATGCTTCAATTCGTGGATGTTTTTTATCCGGGTTGCCGAATGGGAACCTTTTTTGAGTCCTGCGGAATATCCGATTTGGTCACCAGCTGTTATGGTATTTAAAATATTTTAAATTTTAATGAAGATTCAAGACTTGTATCACTAATCAAAAATAGTGTTACGTTTGTATTTAGTATATTTATATTTTCATTGTCATTTCCTTAGCCAATCGCAATCGCAAGTTGGCAGAAGCATTTGTGAGGACAGGTAAGCCTCTAAGTGAACTGGAGCACATCCTTATACCAGGACATGAGCCACTCGGTCCAGTGACGGCTGAACTAGTGCATCACATGCTCAAAAAGAAGGGCTTGGAGGACAAGTATTGGATACAATTAAATTCGCCTAGCATTGACCTTAAAGTAATCCAACATTCTTTCACAGATTTCCGCTTTTCACCACTGTTTACAGGATCTGCACTGGGGACTATCCGCTGCACCGCCTAATGGAAACTCTGATTAAAGCACGCGAGGACATGTAAGGAGGATCTCTATGGAAATATTAGCCGATCTAGTAGTAATAATTCCATCCCTGCAGCTTTCACCCGCTTCATACTTTCCAGCTCTGAGGGGCTCCTTTCAATGTTAAATAAGATTTAAATAAAACAGATTCGGAACCAGAATGCAACCAAACAATTTGCTTTCTTACCGTTTTAAAAGTGGGAAAGTGGAGCACATGCGGTTGGGCTTTGTCTCGGATATACATAAGTACATATATATAAACTATTTGCCAACAAATGCGGCAGGACGCTCCGCTCGATGTTCAAACAAAGCCCCTCAACATTTGTATTGTGCGTCTTTTCTTGCTGCAGTTCAAGTGTTCCTTTGCGGAGAGTGCACTCCATTGAATGCACCAACGCTCCGAGCATAACAAAAAACAACGGAAATCACTTCAGTCGGGGATCCGGATGCGGATGAATGGAAAAGAAAGCCGCCCGCTTTTCCATCTCATTGTTTTCGATGGCTCAACTATAAATTTATGTGTGTTTCTCTGTGTCCGGTAGTTTTCTCTTTTCTTCTCAGCATTGTATTGAGGATGAAGTGCTTTCCAATCCGAATTGAGGAAATGGGAGCAACCACTGGAGGACTTGTCGAGATCCCTACTGGGGTTCAGTGAACTACCCAAACAGGGCTCTATATGTCAACACGATTTATTGAGCCAGTCTACGAAATAACCCGGAACGAAAACATCAATATATGAGTCAGAGCTCTAATATAATATTTTTCCCAAAAGATGACCAACAACTCATCTGATCTCGTCCAAGAAAATCAAAAGCCAATAATGCAACGACGTCTATTCTATGTGCTAGCAGTAGCTCCAATCATCATGTTACTGATTTGGATCCTAATCAAGAAAAATGAACCAACTCTGGAAAAGAGGGCTGTCGTAGGTGATCAAAATGCTCATACATCTGGACTCGGGAACGTGCTAAACGAGATTTATTACTATTTCTGGAAGGATGAAAGGCCCAGCACTAATGTGAAGCCAAAAAGCTTCATTGAAAGAATCTGGAACAATGTGAAGTCCTAAACTCGTATGTCCAAAAATTAGAAAAACATCTTATATTACACATTACTGATTTTTGCAGGCTTAATTAGAAAAAAACTAAAAAACAGCGGGGAGTTGCGGTTGCCGAATAAAAATCAAATACTTCGAGAGTGGGAGACGGGTTCCCAATGCAGACGAGATTAATTACAATTTTTGAGAGGATAAACGCCCCAAAACTGAAGCTCAAGGCAAATCCATCGGCTATATTAAAAACCATCTGGAATTACTATATCATACATCAGTAAAACAACTCCACAAATGTTACATGCGAATTATTTTGTCAACATATGACACACCTTTTATTCTGTTCACTGTCTGTAATAGTCAATTTTGAAATTATTTAATAAATGTTTTATGCAATTAATTTAGTTTTCGGCTTTTCGATTTTGCTCTCATTTTTTCAGGCATAATTAAATCAAAGCAACAAAGGCGGTAATCATCGAGCAGGGGGTGTGATGCGGTGGCTTGATTGCATCCGGATTATGTAAACGGATTAGTTCAAATGTCGAAATTGTCCAAATTGATTACATTAGCAAACAACATTTAATCCGTGCCGAATGACATTTATTGTGGATGAATGCTTTCTGTGATATATTTTTAAATAGCGTGCACGTGTGAAACAATATGTAAATTATTTATTATTATGTTTTAATATCATTGAAACTGGTCGAGAGGCACATATTAGCAGAAAAAGAAACGAGAGATAAATGCACAAAATATATCGAAAGATTATTCCGATGAAATCACTTTCTTCATTAAATATGCATTTAATTTTTTGTAGAGATGCCAAAAAAATTATTTTATGCCACATTATGCTCACACAGTCCAATGGCTCTTCAATTTATTTCGAATTAATTTTTATAGTAAATCTGAAAAATGTTTTCCATTTCAATTGCTTTATTAGTTCATTTTAGATTTGCAGTTTAGGCAAGCATACAGCAAATATTCAGCTTACGTGATGCCCGGGAGCAGGTGCAAAATGGGATGCTAAAAATGACATGGAAATCCCCGAAACCAAATCAAACTGTCCGGTTCGGTCTGACTGCGGCTAAACAAATATGCCTGGGGTACCGGGCAAACAGAAAAAGCTATGAAAATTTGCATATCAGGTGGGGACCAGAAGTGCCTGGCTTATTGGCCCATATCTTGTTGCATTTTGCAGTGTGCTGTGGGTTAAAAAGGATTGGGTTTCGGGTTGCAGTCGCCTTTGCTGATAATTACACGGTAAATTTGGTAAAATGTGACGTCAAATAGCAAACGAGACGCCAGTGAAGGACCCAAACAAGTTGCACGTAGCTTTTAGCAATGTATCTATGCATCCCGACACCCATACATTCGTTGGCGAAAAACACAGATACGCCGGTACAGGATCCACAGATACACCTTTGCTCAGAGGCAGTAGCGCAAGCACTTCAAAAAATAAATAACAATTTGGTACGTTACACACGTCTCGGCTTATGCAAACGTATCTGCAACTTGTCCCTCTCCCTCTGCCTCTCCCCATCTCTTTCTGCATTCATATGCCCATCTCTTTCTACTAAAAGAATGCTTCATTTCGTGACCACCCACTTGGCAAATAGAAAATACACAGGACATGTAGGACGCCCGACGAAAGAGGCTCTCGGAATGGTGTTGTTTGTTGATTCGGTTATTGTTGCTGTCTGTTGTTTGCCCTCAAATTGAACAAATAGCTAAAACAATCATCGCTTGAATAGATATCACTCGGGTGGTACAGGGAACTCTGATAAAGAGGATGGAAATTTTAAAAATATATGTGTGCTTTCTTTTATGGCTTAATTCACAGTGAAATAGTAGGATAGTACCAGGCACAGATACATACCTTTATCATCATCCAGAACTTTTGTGTTCTAATTGTAAGGAAGTAAATTCAAAATGAAATACTATGATTTATGTAACATTAATATTGCCATGTATATTTTTTTCGAATTTGTTTTTTCATTCTATTTACATTTGTTTTTTTAATCATTTTTATCAGGCAAAACACAATATTATAGTAGGAATCTATGGAATCGGCCTAAATATTATGCATATTTGTTTGGAGAAAATTTATAGTTACTGGAATAAATTGATTGTAGAAATCGGAGCAACGTATTCGGGGATTGGGATTGTGCCATGGACCAGCTGTCGATCAACCAAAAGGTGTTTATCAGACGATCCGATGGCAGAGTTCACTTGGCAGGCATCATCAAACTGGAGGGAGGTTCCAGTAATCTGGTGACGGTGGAGTGGCCCGAAGGACTTACGATGCGGGGTAAGGAACTGCCACTGGATCTGGTGGTACTGATGAATCCCCAGATCTTTGATGCTCCCCGCTGCAGCGGAGCACTGGCCAACCAAACGGCCTCCATACCTCCACGTTCCAAGAAGCAACGGATGACGGCTGGCAGTTTTCCACCACGAGTGGTCACAACCAAGCCCCGCCAGGTGCCACCTGGTAGCACCTCGATTCCAAATCGACAGGCTAATGTGGTGATTCAGGTCGATAACATGCGAAAACAACGGGAACGAAGGAGGGAACTCCAAAGCCGGGTTCGTCAAATGCGTGAGAAGGCAAAGAGCGAAGATCCGGGGAATCCCGACTGGGAGATAGCCAGGATGATACGCCAGCAACGTCTCCAGACGAAGAGTCATCCTGTCAAGAGCCGCACTTCGGAAGGTCCCACCAAGGAACACCAAATAGTGGTTTGTGTGAGGAAGAGACCACTGGGTCGCAAGGAGCTGGCAGATCGGGAACTGGACGTGGTCAGTATTCCGTCGAAGGACATGTTGGTGGTGCACGAGCCGCGCAAGCACGTGAATCTGGTTAAGTTCCTGGACAATCATAGTTTTCGTTTCGATTATGTCTTTAATGAGGATTGCTCGAATACCACTGTCTATGAATTCACCGCACGTCCTTTGATCCGGCATATTTTTGAGGGCGGTATGGCCACCTGTTTCGCCTACGGACAAACCGGAAGTGGCAAGACCCATACGATGGGTGGACAGTTCATCGGAAGACGACAGAGCTCCTTGGACGGTGTTTATGCGTTGGCCGCAAACGATGTGTTCAGCAATCTTACCTCAACATCTTATGTAAACTTGAAGTTGGGCGTCTCCTGCAGTTTCTTCGAGATCTATGGATCCCGGGTGTACGATCTTCTGATGCCGGGCAAGCCACAATTGCGGGTCCTGGAGGATGGCAACCAGCAGGTGCAAGTGGTGGGTCTGACCGAAAATGCCGTGAAAAACACCGGGGAAGTACTGGCACTACTCGAATTGGGAAATAGCGTACGAACCTCGGGTCAAACGTCGGCCAATTCCAAGTCCTCGCGATCCCATGCGATTTTCCAAATTGTGCTCAGATCCTCGACGACTGAGCGTTTGCACGGGAAATTCTCACTCATAGATCTGGCTGGGAATGAAAGAGGGGCGGATAATAGTTCGGCGGACAGGTTAACCCGGCTGGAGGGATCGGAGATCAACAAATCCCTGCTGGTCTTAAAGGAATGCATCCGCGCTCTGGGTCGCCAGTCGACTCACCTCCCCTTCAGGGGCTCCAAACTCACCCAAGTCCTTCGGGATTCCTTTATCGGAGGCAAGAAGGTCAAGACCTGCATGATAGCCATGATTTCACCGGGTTTGCATTCGGTGGAGCACACTTTGAACACCCTACGTTATGCGGATCGGGTGAAAGAATTGACTGTAGAGGGTGTTGTCCCAAAACGACTGATCAATCCTTTGGCCTCAGCTTCCAGTTGCGAAAGTAGCTTCATGCCAAACATTATCAGTCAGTCAGAGAATCATAATGTCTTTTTATCTGCTTCATCCATATCGCTACCCGGTCAAAGGGTCCAACCTCAGGATAGCAGTAATGCACCCAACGACTTAAATAGAAACCAAGGAGAACAAATCCATTATTCCACGCCAGAGCGACCTTTGACCCAAAGGAATTTGCGCTCCATCAAGAAAGCTTCTTCAATGCTGGCCAAATCCCTAGCACGATTTCGAGGGCGTAACATTTCCTAAAACCCAAGAAACAAATACCCATCAGGGTCTGGACACGATTTCTACAACTATTTAATTTAATTCAATTGGATAATTTGTCAAAATTATGTGGTGAGACTTAAATACATAATAGATAACAAGAACAAATTTAGAAAATAGGAGTAATTTATTGGGAACATTAATGTAACTAGTCTATGTAACTGATTAACTTTGGTTTGGTTTTTTAGCCACAACATTTAGTAAGGTCTCCGTAAATGTAAGCCAACTATATAAAATTACGCTTCCGAATTCAGTTAATAAATTAAATGTAACCCAGCAACGGAACTCTATTGTAAAAGGACTTCATTGTAATTTCGACCAGAGTAATCTCTGCCGATTGAAGACTGTTCACCACACTTATTCCGGCGTCTTAAAGTTGCCACCACCCAACGTTCCTCCACTTTTCTGGCCCAGTTCATTTGTGTGCCAACCTGTTTCCTGGGCTTTGGGTCCTAGGCCCACTTGCATGTCCTTCAACCAACACACGTAGCGCTGGGTTCATGTGTGTGACTACATTTTCCTATGCCGAACTCAAACTAAGCGCAAATATTTTCCGCATAGTTGCGCATTAAGCCAAAAACTTACTTTTTCCTTTCAGTTTTTCTGTGGTTTTTTTTTCGTGCAGAAGGACGGATGTGGGAAAGTGGAGAAGTGGCTCCTTTGACAGCTGTCAATATACAATATTGGGGATTATGATGGTGCCAAGACACGTCTTACGACAAAGCTTTGTGTCAATATATTAAATTATGGCTTAGGGCGGCTTTTCCTTAACTCCCCGCCCCTTCCGCCCTCTCGCTTAACTTTTTGGCATTTTTCGCGCAAATCCTCACATAAATGCTTAAGGCTGAATGAATATGGATGAAGCAGCAAATTTTTTCTTATTCCTGCGCATTTGACACTAATTGAAATCGGGAAAAATGTTTCTAAAAAGCTGTTGTGTCTGGATAATGCAATTATTTAAATTAGTTTATTTTCTAGATCTTTTCATTCGCTTCTCCTTTTAACTAATATTGCTTATACGCACCGTTGGACGTCTAAAAATTTAAAAAGCACACTTAAAAGAATGTTTTAAACAAATAGTCAATATTTTCTTGATTTTAATTAATACTAAAGATTTATACTGGTTGACATAATTCATTGTGTTTGTATTTATCAAAACAACAGAATGTATTTTCCATGTATGCAAAACGTGTTATAGAATTTAAAGTTTAAATTAAACTTAAATATTTTATAATTGCAAATATTTACGGCTTACAAAACTGCCATTATATATAGACGGTAATTTAATTAAATATTTTGATATTTCGTATATGTTTGTGTATATGTCACTTTCGAAAGCTTCCATCTTGGCATGTCAACAATTTAATGTTTGCAATTTAATTTTAAGTCCCTGCTGTCTTTCGCATCGTTAATCAAAAGCGTCTTTAATCTTATGTCAAGTTATGTAAATAAACAATTACGAGCATTTATGTATGCACACTCACAGAAGCGTACATACACACACACACATACGCACACAAGAGTACAAATTTTGCGGCTTAAAGTTAATTCATTTCGCAAGTGTTTACCTAACCTGGCATTAAAACGGCTAGGAAGACATACGCCCACGGGTTGATGGGTCTGCCGAAATTCCCGCCCTCGTCGTTTTCAAATATGCCATTAACATAGCTACCTAAATAAGTAAATTCGATAAGCACATAGATACTCACCCACACACACACAAGCAGAGAGTAAACAAAACCGGAAGGAAGCGCGTGCAGATTCAGCGGAGTGCAAACATTTCAATTTGGGGAAACTGATAAGTCCTATAAACGTAAACTTAGCGTTGGCTGAACAAATTTTCAGAATCCCCGCCCCCAAAACTCGGAAAAAGCGAGGCGATAACTCAAACACATCTCCTGATTGAAGGCTTAAAGCATTTCGGCAGGACTGCTCCTCCATTCAGTATCGATTACTTTGTGTCTAATGCACTTTCGCATCTGGACGGCTGCTGCTCCATCGCATTTTCCCCCTTTCCTACCTTTTGAAAAGTAACCGAGACTGTTGTCCAGGAAAACTTTGCTCGCGGCAGTCGGAAAAGTGCGAGGCACTAATGGCTTCAGCTGAAAGATATTGCAAAATTCAGAGATATATAAATTTGGGAAATAATTTTATCAATTTTACTTTGTTGCCATCAATGGATAGCAAATAGTTTGTATTTTTAACATTGAACTTCAAAAAAATTTTAATTTATTAGTCAACAATCTGAGTTTTAAGTTTTGGTTTTATAAAGATGTTCTTAAAGTTTATATTTCACGAAATGCCATTGAACTTTGTGAGTTGAATGCTTTAAAATTAAATGGGATGACCCTTAAACTGTTAAACTTAAATAGTTAAATTTAGAAAGCTTTCCACTAACTGAAGGTAAAACTATTTTAATGGTCTTAGTTCAATTTTCAATTTTTCTGACAGTCGGACAAGAAACATATGTGTATCTATGTCGGAACTAAAAAAAAGCTGCTTAAATGGCAAGTTTAAAACATTTTTCCCCCTTCAGTTGTCCATTCCTCATTTTGCTGAAGTCATGGCAAAATGTTTACAATGATAATTGTCCTGCTCGGTCCTTGTCGTTGTCATTGTCCAGCCAATAAATTCTTGGCAGCTGCATGTTTGTTAAGCTCCGGGCTCAATCCTTTCGCCCCCCTCCCCCTCCCCACGACCATGTTTTTCGTCTTGTTTTGACCAGTGGCTATTGCTCCAGTGGATGTTGTCCGTGTTTTCTCCGAGTCCTGTCCCTTATGTCGACGCTTCAACCGCTTGTCTCTGCTCGGGGCGAATTATTTATGTCTCAAATTACTATTGCAGTTAAAACAATTGTACGGGAAATGAGATTTTCATCTTTCGAGTGCATTCCATAGCGGAAATTGATAACTCACATGAATTTAAATGTACTGTGCTGTGGACTAGACATTTGGCGCCTTCAATTTCCATAACTTGGCAGGTCCTTCTTAAAGGCCTCTCACAATAATTGAAATGTCCCTATTTAAGCTCTCACTATATCCTTTAATCCGGGCCAGTCCTTCTGCCAGTTGAGTCCAGTAAGGGGCGTTCCCTCTTGTCTTAACCCAAATTGTTCGCCATTAAGCCGTCAAGTGCTAAACATGCAAGCGATTCTCAATCCCGCCTCGCCTTTTCTCTCGGACTCCTACTTTCTCTCTGACTTTCTCTGGCCCTTTGCAATTTCTTCTATTCGCGTGCCGGTATATGGAAAACGTTGGAGAGAAATGTGCCAAGATAAAAAAGCAACTTTGCATATTTACTAACCCTGTCAGATGTCGGTGGAAGTCTATTAAAAATGGTGTGAGATCAACATGGAAATGTGCTAGGAATAGTTTCATTTCAATTTTCACAGGATCATTATTTAGCAGTAGAAGGATATCGATTTTTATGCAAATTTGTTATTTATCTGTTAACCAAGTATTTTAGAACAAAGTAACAAAACAGGGAGCACTAAATAAAATAAACTATTTTCCCATTTAGTGCGCATTTGCTATTTCACATTTTAATCGTATTGTTCCAAGTTGGTCTTAAAAATATCATAAGAATTTAAACAAGAGAATGCACATTTTACTAGCAATTTTTTTGATGTTATGAAGACGCATTTTTCTTTTCCATAATTTTATCTTACCCAAGCTAAAAAAAACCGTGGACAAAACAAGCTCATTTTGTTAAGCCCGAATTTCAGCGAGCGCCACAAGCAACATAGCAAACATCAACTTGGTTGCACTGCAGTGTCCTTGCAAATGCATCTGTGTGTCTGTGTGTGTTGATATGGTTGTGTTTGTTTGTCACGCTAACCTCAAATTGCCGCCAACAATTTAACAAGCAGACGTTGTGTGAAAAATATGTCAAACCAGAGCACTATGGGGTTTTTGACCACTTTATGTGGCATTTAGTCATTTTTTAAAAGTGCTCTAATTAAAAAAAAAAAAATGGGAATGCATTAACAGAACATCAAACTGTTATGCCTCATACTCAAAATGTTAATACTTAACAGCATATTTTAGCATAACAGCTGTAAAGTCAGCTGTTGCATCCGAAAGCACCAGCGCTAAGTTTGCAATTTTTTTAAAGCGTTCTTTGAAATTAATTTACTCGTGTAAAACACCATTTGAAAAGAAAAAAACAAATGGAAACTGATCTCACAGGCTTGTACTATATGTTAAATGTATTAATTGTTTAAATTATGCGTGTTTATACTAATATTTTGTCATTTTATAAATGCACCTTAAGCTGAATTTTGAGGAACAAATTTCAACTTTGGGAAGAGTTTTGAAATAGAAGTTTGCATTAGTTTTCAATGCGCCCAAGTGTATGTTGTAGCCTGGTCAATTCTGAGCAAAAATCTGTTAGTCTTATTGTGCACTTTTCCGCACTATTGGTGCAATTTGAATTTTTCTTAGATAACCTCACTTTCTCCAACGCCGACTTGGTTGCTCTTTACAATAGCGAGAAGGGCCGGCTTGAGCAAGAATGAACAAATTATTTATAATATGAGGATCATTTTGATATGTTTGTCCTGTCAGTTGCCCATCAACTTGGACAAATTCGAATCATTTTGCCTACAAACTGGCGAATTGTTAGTCGATATGTATGCATGGCTGCCGTTGAGTTTTGAGTTTGATGAAATTTTTTCTTTTTGCTTTTGTTGCACTTATTATCATCAACTTTTATAGGGCTGGAGCAACAAATTTCAGCTACTTAAATTTCATTAATTTTTTTTTAGTTTTAACCGATTGTTCCTATGGGAGCTATAGGATATTGTTTCCTGATCCAAACGATTTTCACACTATATGTGCCTAGGGACAAATAATGACGATTGGTAAAGTTTCATGTCGATATCTCCAAAACTGACCGAGTTATTAATTAATGCCACAAAAACAGGTCAAAAACCCCATAGTGCAGAGGCGAAGGCGGTGACATTTTGTTCGCTTTTTTTGTGAATACGAAAATTGCGTTAGCCCTCACACAAACACACATGTATGTATGTATGTACATGTACCCCGAGTTAGCAACACAAAAAGTGGCAACCCACACAAGCACACACACACACAGAGCAGGACAAACAGTTTTCCAGCCACGTTTTGAATTATGCATGTCTGCCATACATGACTCGAATTTTCTCACTCCCCTAACACTCCCTCCCATTCGAAGTCTAACGCGAAGAAAAGTATACATATTCACAAAAAAAATGAAAATGACACAAAGAAGCAAACGGGCCGAAACTATTCGTGGAGCAACTTGGAAGTATTAGGGTGAGATGGAGAAAAGACCAGCCAAGCAGGAAGGATGTGTTAGGATATTATGGTTCCCCAACCTCGTAATGACTGAATTCTGTGTGTGTCTGCCTGGAACCACTCCAAGCTAACATGTTGCCAACATCAACTCTGTGGCAGGCACCTGTGATTGCCCCAAAATGTCCAAGGGTAAGTGGATTATGCATCTTGATGGAGTTCAAGCAAAGGGGAAGCTCATTTTAAAGTCAATTACCTTTACGTGTAGAGGAGCTCCTCCTCTGCTTAATAATATTTCCATGCAATAGTTTTTGGAGGTCACAAACAAACATTAAATAAAGTTCACTTTAGGGCAGTGTATTTATTAAAACTATGAGATTTATATATAGATTGCCTTCACTGTACGAATTGTCGAAAAAATGTACTTTTGAAAAATGTTATTGCAGTGATTATTTTGATTATTAACTTATAAAAACATTTTGTGGCTCGGAAGATAACATTTTTTCTATCCTATGAATCACGATTACTTTTTATGCGTTTCCGCATTTTTAAAAAATTTAATCATCACAGATTCTAATTATCATAAGATTTTAATTTCGGGGTTAATAAAAATAATTATAAATAAAATAACAATAAACTTTTAATTAAAATAAATAAAAATGTACAGAATTGTACAATTGGAAAACCAAACTATAGCCTGAAAAACATTTGCCCATCACATCATATCCGATTGATTGGGCCAAGTTGCAAATATTATTACTGGTAAAAATGGAAGGGGGAGTGGAAAAGAGGACGGCACAAAATAGTAATTAAATGGAAAACGCACTCGAAGAGTCAGGCGAGCTGGCAAAGTGAAACCATCTTGTGCAAGGCACTTGACTTTGGGCCACAATCGCGTGACTTTGAGCGAGCTCCTCAAAAAAACTCTCAAGCACAAACACAAGTACCGTTCAAGTATGAATTTATTTATACGTAATGCGTATACATGATTTCTTTTTATAATTTTAATTTGCGGCAACCTTGGCCCGAACCATGATAGCCTTGAGTGCGGGAAACGCACAAAAAGAAAATAAAAAGAAAAATACGAGACGGAAGGGGGCTTGAGTTGATTTTGAGTTTCTTGCTTGCCGTTGAATAATAAATGCCGCTATTGATTTCCACCATACCAGATCCCGAAAAAGGAAAATACAAAAATAAGCCAGAAAATTAAACTCCAGCCGGAAAAGAAAGATGGGGGGCCGGCAAAGTGAGACGGCGAAACTTTATTGACTCGCTTCAGTGCCACAAATTTACTTTCTCATCTGGGGGAGCCTAGAGGAAAGTTGTCGGCTTAACTTTACGATCTTGGCACTTGTTGTTACCCCTCAACCAACATAATTTGGCCAAACAGCAATCAACTCCACCCCGACAGCATATTCATATGTCAGTTGCCAAAAAAAAAAAAACAAGAAAGAAAGGAATGCCTTTCCGTTTGTCAAAATGTAATAAAGTGCAAACAGTAGCAGAAAATAATGTGAACACATAAAAATAAGCAAAAAGTTTCCGTCTTTATTTCTCTATATATATATATTGGTGTCGACCCTCACACTTCCTCCCTCCGATTCTATTGTTTTATATTGTTTACCCTTTCTGCAGGGGGAAAACTTGAACTTGGCATTGACAGGGCGTGGACAGAGTTGGCCAGTGGGGATTCCTATCTTATCAACGGAGTTGTGCAAAACTTTCCTCTCACCACTCGGCTTTTGTTAGACACTTCCGCTGACAGTCCCCCAGCAGCAATATAAGCTGTTATAATATGTTTAATTAAGCCAAAACTTTTGGAACTAAGTAGATCTTCAAGAAGGAAATGAAAACCTGCAATTTCTTTCTCGTTAAAAACTGTAACTTAGAAAGAATTAGTAATTTTACATGCTAGTACCTTAAAGTAAAATTAATATATCTGGCTTTTGAAAAATTAGCTATCAATAAACAGATGTGGACATATATCTAAAACAAATATTTGAAATTATTTTTCTTAAGAATTTAAACTTATACTAATTGTTCTTATAGAACCTTTATCATAGCATATGAAAATATAGACAAATTAATCTAAACGTGTTCATTTTCATATTTGTAACTTTCTTAAAAGGCCGGGTTTTTTCCAACATATATTTCATTAGCCTAAATTTGACTTCTGTTTCTTGACACTTTAAAAATCAAAAGCCTGAACTTTTATTAGATTTATAGACATTAAAGAATAGGCGACCACTAAAAAGAGTTACTTCCGACTTTCATGAGACTTGAAATTTGTAAAACAAATAAAATTCCATTTAGTCTTGTCTACAAAATGCACTCAAGTCACCCAAATTCGTAAGCAAAATAAATACAAATCCCAGTAGTCCTTTAAAAATAAAAATCTCAACTATTATTTACGGTCCATGATAAAAAAGTTATCTTTAAATCAATTGAATTTTATTCCAAATAACTTTAGGGCGAACAAAAAACTAGGCGGAGAATTGTATTGATTTATTTCGATAACTTTTGCCTATCTTTGGGGAAACTTCAAATGCTAAAACATCTTTCAACTTTACTTTATTGCTGTGGATATGCAAACCCTGCCAACCAAATATTTTTCCACTGAAAAAGTTTTCCATTTTATTCCATTCGCCGCTGACGATTTAATTTGCGGCCGCCGCTTTTGCGCCACAATTGCGAAAACAAAAATTTTTAGTTGAGGAAAAAGGGGGTTAAGGGCGGGGGTTAGGTTAACAGCAACTTATGCAAATGCCTTATGCAGCCGAGGATCTTCCCGATTCGTACCGCCCACCGCCCCATCTTTATAGTTTTCCCTCTTCCGCTAGCTGAGGCGAAGTCAAATAGAAGGGAAAAATAAAGCGAACTTTTTGTTAGTTCGGTTTAAGTACCGTGGAAAAGGTTGCAAGGGTCTTTTTTCAATGGGAGATGGTTAGTGGGGGTCAGTGGTGCTTGACTCTGCAGCGAATGCCTTTTGTTTCCCAGGGAAATACCCACAAAATGGAATTTTGGTTTGCTCAAATAACTCAAATGGCCGAGGAAGAGAAAAATATTTCCCTCATTTGCATTTTACAAGAAGCTTTTCCGGCGATGGGAGTTATAGTGGGAGTTAAATTCGGCAAGATTGCTAACTGTTAACCACACATTCCTTAATCTTCCATCTGCTGCAATGAATCTTTGCCCTCGTCTCGGTTTTAGGTCTTTTCAGCCGAAGTCAGGCCAATTTGTGGCCACTAATTCGGCACTTGAATAGTCACTTGAGAGAGAGAAAAGCAGTGAGGAACTGGGCAAAATTGGGGAAAAGCTGGGGGAGGGGGAAATTGAAGAAGACGTACTCCATGAGAAGTGTACTTTGGTAGACTTTTAACGATGTCATCGCTATAAACTTGAGGCATCTCATCCCCCTACTTTCCGCCACCCCCTAATTTTACTTTTTTGCGAACCCGCATTCCCTTTATCAATTACGCTTTCATTTTTTTAATGATTTCGACTGCAGTTTTGTTTGGTTTGGTTCGAGTTGAAGTCTCTTTATTCTACCATGATTTCTTCGCCACTCTCCTTTCCCAGCACTTTTCTTCTGCTGACGAGTGCACATTTTTTCAGTCCCGCCCTGCTTACCATATTCCCTGCTTTATGGCCCAAGAAAAGCGCAAAGTTTGTGCTCAGGCACAGGACTTCGAAATAAGTTTGAAGGAGTAAATACTTAGTTGTCTTTTTTTCCTTATTGACTAAGTTTGAAGAATGCATTTTTTCTGTCCCTTCCTTTTCCTTTGCTTTAGTCTTCTTTGTTAGCTTTGCAAATTAGTCAGCCGTGAATGCCCCGGGAAAGTTTTAAATTTTTCTATTAATTAGTTGGTAAAAATTATTAATTATTTTCTTTATGGTTACATTCATCTTGGTAATTAATCATTGTTGGCCGCGTATTAATATAACATCTTTTAGACCTTCCAAGCTACTATGTTAAAGGTTTATTTAATAGCTGCCTTTTTATTTGGACCCCTTTTAGTTTCTCCCCTCAGCTATTTTGAACCTTAAATTCCACTTGCTTTGATGTTGCTTTTCTATAAAGCCCCCGCATTTTCTACTCTCTGAATTTTCCAGCACTTTCCTTTTCAGCTTGTGTTCTAGATTTCCACATAGTCCACATGGGCCTTATCGCATTGCGATGATCTGATATGATAAATCCTACCTCAAATATGAAACGAATTCGGGGAAAAGGAATTTTCACTTGAATACACATTGCTCGTGCGGTTGTTTCCCATGTGTCTGCGCAACTTGTTGCAAATGCTTATCAATTAATAAAAATCATTGCCTACTTTCCTGGGTTTTGCTTTGCTTGGCCTTCCTCGGGGAAATTTTTTGCCTTGGCTTTTCCTTTACTCTTCTCAAATAAGGGTACAGATATTTTGACCAAAGAGTGCATCACACATTAAAAACTTTAAAGTTTCAATGTTATACACTGCGAAACACTCAATTATTTTCGTTTTTATTATCCTTAAATTTTATCAGCAAAAAAGAAAACCATTTTATTCAAAGGCAATAAATCATTGGAGTTTTTAAAATGGAAATATTCAATAGATATTTTAAAACATCAATATCTTATGGGGTTAAAGGTTAAATTTAACACGATGAAAAGAATATAAAAGTTAACAAAATTTGCCTTTTTAAACACAATATTCATGTAATATGAAACCTTCAAAATAAAAATTGAATCCTCCTTCATATATCTGTCATAAAAATATAACAAATTAAAAGTTATATAGCTTAGAGTAGACTAAACTTCGTTTTATTTTTATTCCCACATTTCCCATTCCTCGTACAATCGGAATTCTTATTTATGGTGAGCATTTGGCTTAATCCACCATCATTTATACCAATTTGCGGGAAAATAGTTGCCATATGTGAACAGGCTGGTGGGCAGTTAGTCAGTGGAGAGGAAAGTTAGCCCCGGGGGGCCAAACCAGAGCTTAGGCAACACTCGACGGTCTTTGATGCGACGACGCCTCTGAAATAATGTTGTCAGTGATTTATGCGGATTTATTTGTAACATATCAAGACACCCCTTCACCAACTCAGTGAGAGAACTGTCCACAAAAGCAGCTTACCAAAAAAGCTCTGTATGAAACTATAAAAACATTAAAGTAAATATTGGTTCTGGCCTCATAATTCATTGATAAACTTAACTTTCGGTCCATTTACCTTTCACTAATTGGAGGAACGAAAAACTGTGTGCTAAAATGTGTGAGTCAAAAGGCCTAAAAATCAGAAAAATTTAAAGCCTACCAACCAAAAAATGTAAATTTTGGCTTTCAGCTGGGAAAAAACTTCTATAACAAAGGCCAAGTGCCATAAATGCCGATTAAAAATATGTAACACGACCGCAAAAATTAACGTTTTGTATTTATTATTTTGGCCATTTTGTGGGCAATCGATTGGGTATAATCATTTTATTTATCGCATAAAAGGGATTCACATTAATAGGTGGAAGTTATTATTACTCATCAAAAATGAATAAAACATAATTTTTACTAAAAATATTTTTGAAAGTACTTAATTACTTCTTAAGGGAAAATAGTTTTGATTATTGAGAGATAAAAACAAATATAAGTTACTAGCAAGGTAGCCCGCAGCTTCGCCTGCGGAAATTAAGATTAGCAATTTCCTAACTATATCGCTTAAAACTATACTTTTGATTAACTTTTTTATTTGCTACTTTATTTAAACTAAAACCATTCCACATTTCCACACCACCATAGAGGTAGAGGTTTTGGCGCGTTTTTTTTTTTTGGTTTCCCCATGAGGCCTATTCCACAGTGCATTTTAATTAGAAATGTTTAACATTTTTGCAAGACTTCTCTATAAACGATATTTTTTGATTTTCCTTCTGGCGCTAAAATAATTAAAGACTCAGAGGAGCTAACTCTTGAACAGGCCACATAAAACTGACCATGAGAGAAGCAATCGTCCCTTAAATCTAGTCCAGCTAGTTTTAAGGTCTGACCTTGCGATTTATTTATCGTTATTGCAAAGCAAACTTTTACAGGGAACTGAAGTCTTTTAAACTGAAACGGTAGATTTGATGGTATTAGGGGTATTCGTGGTATAAAAACAATTTCTCCTTTGGCACAGCCAGTAAAAACCACAGCTTCGATTAAATTGTTATGAAGAGCTTTTACTTGCAATCTTGTACCGTTACATAGTTTTGGAGGTCTTAAATTTCTCAACAGCATAATTGGTGCACCAATCTTAAGCTTTAGAATGTGTAAGGGAAGTCCAGGTGGATTTTGTTGGTTGAGAAATTCAACCGGAAAATGAACTGCTTCATCAACTTCAGTGACTGAATCAATAGACTTATACGTAACTTCAATACCATCAAATGATTTTAACAGTATGTTATTTATTACCACAGCTCTATCATTTCTAGCAGTTAATATTGCTCTCTCCGAAAACCAATCTAATGATTTGGTTGAGATTTTTGAAATTTCCGGAAATATATTTGATGTGAGCTCCTCAAGGGAAGTTACAACAGTTCCTAAACCTGAAGGAATAATTATTTTTCCTTCGACAGTTGGAAAAAGACCGTCTCCAATTCTCAATAATGTATGTGCAAAAATTCCAGCAGTTGTATCGCCTTTTAAATGCACACGCATGTTTTTTGTTAGGCACAATTTTTGAATAGTAGGCCAAAGAAATGATGATTTTAAGCAGGCTTGTATTTCATCTGCCCTTGTTCCTCGAGGAACTACAGGAAGCGTTTGACGAAAATCTCCAGATAATAAAACCGTCATACCTCCCATTAGAAAATCATTACCACGAATATCTTTCAACATTCTATCCAACGCTTCAAAAGCACTCTTATGAGCCATTGTGTATTCATCCCAAACAATAAGGCTACATTCTTGAAAAACCAATGCCATATTACACCGTTTAGATATTGAGCAACATGGTGTTTCTACATTTATTAAATCCAATGGGAGTTTAAACACAGAGTGGGCTGTGCAACAGCCAATGCTACATTATTATTATGTCGTAATTTTGCTAACAACAAATTCAATAAAAATGTCTTGCCTGTGCCACCGGGGGCATCCAAAAAAAATATTTCACCGTTTTCATTTTGAACACTTTGTAATATTTTTTGAAATACCATTCTTTGCTCATCGTTAAGGGAATTTTCGTCTTTACTTAATTCGAATTCATTAATATTGTAATTTATTTCGTTTAAATATTCCCTATTTTGAAGTGGTCTACTAACTCTAATCGGTTCGGGCAAACCATAGTCTAATAGAGACGTACCTCCAATGGACAGTGTTATATCTTCGATTAAAATAAGACATTTATTAAACACTCTATCCAGTAGATCTTGATTGACTTCTGCCACTATTAGAGAAAACTCGTACAAAATGTATTCTGAAAAGCTTTCTTTATACATTTCCCAAAGATGTGCGGCATCAGCCATTTGACAATTTACTAACATCACCGCAAATAAATCACGTAATTGAATTGGCGATTTACATAAAGCTGCTTCCTTTAGGGTATATTCCCAGTGTGTGTCATCTTCTAGTAAGCCCAAAGCCTTACATGCCAATTGAAATGTAGCATACGTAATGTTATTAACTGTTTTAAGAAATTAGAATGAGGTTGGTCCCCGCACTTCATGAAGAAGTAGTCTTAGGTAATAGCATTCACTATTTTTAGGGTGTATGGTATACACTCGACCTAAAACATCATCCATTCTAATTCCAGGAAAACCAGGTACAATATTACCTCTCTTTCTCCTTTGGAACTTTTTATTGTTCCACGTGAAATAGGAAGGTACTTCAACATAAAGAAGGGTCCTTGCAAATGAATCCGTTTTACAAAGTTCGAAAAACCCAGTCAGTGTCGTTATTGAAGCGTTGGTTAACTGGTTAACTAATTGATTTTGATTATTAGGATCAAAATATATCCGTTGACCATTTTCCAAATGCACGGCCAAATGTACAATTGCCGGATACCTTTCATGTATGGGGAATGCAAGAATTCTCCACACTGCTTCAGAACTACTGATATATCGACCGCTTTGATATAGTTGAACCTCATTAGTAGGGCTTTCCACAGTAAATGTAGCTTGATCACTGCCCTTATTGATGTATTTGCAAACGTATTTAATGGATTTAATTGAACTACAGAGCTCTACATTAATATGAGCCTCAAAGGTCCGCAGGAGAACACAATTATAGGGCATACCCACCTATTGTCAATTATGTTTCCATTAATTTCCATGGTGAAGCCACCATCTTCAGGTGCTCTTCGCCTATATTTAGGGTAACCATCTTTTCCAGTAACAGTTTCATTAAGCAACGATCGCGGAAACTTTTTGGAACAATTACCCTCGTTCATACAGGGCGATTTTAGGTTTAAGCGGCCACATGGTCCATGAATCATATTAGCCTTAACAATCTCATATAGGAGAGGATCCTTTTCAGAATCTGGAATTTCTGCACATATAATTGAATCAATTTGTTGAGGCGTGATCTTAGACTTTAACCAAATCAGTATATGTGCATGTGGGAGACCACGTTTCTGCCACTCTATCGTATACATAAAGCATTGCACTTCCCCAAACAAACTATGACTATTAATTAAAGACATTATAGCTTTGACCTTTAAATGAAAGACTCGAGCAATGATATCATGCCGATCGTGAGGCTTCTGCCCTAAAAATAGTGCACTTTTAATTTCTTTCCATTTAGGATTACAGGTAAATGTAATAAAAGATCAGGACGCCCATAATAACGAACATATGTCATGGCATCTTGAGTTTTTTCGTGCATGTACCGTGGCGAGCCAGTAAAGGATGAAGGTAAAATTACCATCTGTCCAAACTGTGCTAAATCTACATCATTCCTACCTATAGCATCTTGAAGATGTATGTAGCTTTCTGCTCTCAGCTTTTTTTGATTTAGCCGAATAAAATTAAGCCTTTCTGTTTCTATTTTAGCATACATATCAACCAAAAATTGACTAAAGAGAGCTCTAAAATAGTGCAGGTGATTCCATACATTTTCTCTAAGCATTATTCGGAAACTGTAAAAATCTAACGCTGAGACTGTTTTCTTAACGTTTTTTTTGAAACGGGGTCAATTTTGGGTATATCTATAGTGTAACCATCTTCTCCATGACAAAACATTAATGGATATTGTAGGGCGTCATAAGATCGGTGAAGTTCACTGATTCTTTTTAACTGATTATTATAACCCTCAATAATAATGTCCCTTTTTTCAAATTGTTGGTCAACTAATACCAAAGCGACCTCATTTGCTTGGGGTGCGTTATAACGACCTCTATGAGCCCTAACAGGCTTTTTATTGGCGTGAATAACCATTTTAAATTGGCTACAATTCTTCGAAACTCTTTTAAGAGCAGTTTTAAAATCCTTAACATATGGATTACTTTCATGCAGCATCAACTGTAGTGATTTAACTAACGCATTTTTAACTCCAGGACTGTTTTTACACCTGAAATCGGCTTCTACATTGTCCTCACCAATAAAATAAATTTGGAGAAACTGAGCTTCTTCTTTAGAAGCTGGCAAAACGCTACCAACTAAGTGGTAAACTTGCCCCTGTACTTTAAATGTGGGCATATAACCTTCATTAAAAACTTTTGTCGCACCAAATGAAGTCATTTGAAAACAATTATTATATTTTCTGGTAAGCCCCATAAAATGTGTATGGTCTGGGTGATCACCATTTAAAAGACTTAAAAGAGGATCTGGTAATGTTTTAAGAGATGGAAGCTGGACTTTTCCCTCTTTGCAACACATACCTTTTGACTCTTCCTTCCATTTTAAGGCGCCACAAAATGAGCATCTCTTATTCATTATTCCAATATCAACTGATTTATCAGAATTGTATGCCAGATTTAAATCGTATAAAAAAGCGGAATTATGTTTTACTTTCCACGAATGTGCACTCTTTGTATTCTTTTGTTGTGTTTTTTTTTGCAGTTTGAATTTCCTCACGATGCCTAACATGATAGTTCTTATTTTCAATCTTTTTCTGTTTTTTTCGAGAAAAATCAGTAAGTTGACCTCTTCTTTGAATGTTCTTTTTTTTTCATAGAAGGAACTTCTAATATATTTTGAGTGGGAGAGCTTCTATCATTAAAGGTTTCAATAGGCTTGTAGACATCATAATGTCCACCAGATAAGCTTCCACTGAAACGAAATCTTTTTATGGTACTGCCCTCTGTACCAGCAACTGCAATGAGCGTTTGATTAAAGTAAACTTCAATATAAATAGGGTACAATTTAGCAGCAGCTTTTAGTTCAGCATACGAACCAAACGTGTGCGGTTTAATCATGTCATTTTCATAATCCACAGGATTGGCATAATTATCTCCGTTAAAATTACATGTGTCATCAACAAATGAACTAAATTGGGAAACTATTAATCGAACTATTGATTTTCGAATGACTTGAGCATAACTTTCATTGTCAAACAAAACGTAGGACACAGCCCGGAATAAGCAAGCTCCATCACCTGTTATAGGTATAACAGAGTGAGGTACCGGAGCACCATCTATATTTAAATACTCTACTTCCATTGTAAGCAGTAAATCTAGAAAAAAATCAATATTTCAAAATGCTATTAAAATATACTTGTAATTTAAATAGTTATTTATCTAACTTTTTAAATATATAAGTTTTTGCAATAGTAATATTGATGTTTATATATTGCAAAATATATTGCAAAATATATTGCAAAATAATTTCACACTGCACAACAAAGATTTGCAGATATAAAGATATTAATTCAGTTAGTTAAGACTAAAAAGTTACATGCGTATCATATGTTATTTAAATAATTTTCATGCAAAACTAAATGTAACTTAATTTTGAAATTTTAATAAATTTCAAGTTTTTAAGAAGTCTGCCGATTACAGATAGATTGTTTAAGGCAACAGTTTTGAAAATTATATTTTTCAAAATGTATAACGCTTAAATTACAATCTAACAAACAAAAGTTTGTAATTTTGACCATTAAAGCTATAGAAGCAGCTATAGAGTTATTTTCTAAACTCAAGGTCTAACCGGTTTAATATAACTTTTTGTTGTTTAGCTTTTGTAATAGGTTTAATAGACGTTACTCAAATTATTTTGAGATTACAGAGTGTGTTATACAAACTTCGCCTTGGCAACCAAAAAGCTAACCAAATTAAAGCTATTTAGATTTTAAAATATTAGGAAATTTTAAGTTTAAAAATAATCTGCCGATTACAGATAGAATGCGTAAAGCAACAGTTTTGAAAATTATTTTTTTCAAAATGTTAACGCTTATTTTCACAATCCAACAAACAAAAGTTTGTTATTTTGACCATTAAAGCTATAGGGTTAGCTATAGAGTTATTTTCTAAACTCAAGGTCTAATCGGTTAAACAACTTATTTTTATATAGCTTTAATAAATAGTTGAATGGCACCACTGAAATTATTTTCAGTGTTAAGAGTATTGTTACACACTCTCCGCCTTGGCAACCAAATATCAACTTAATTTTAATTAGGAAAGATTCTGACTTACCACAAAATGGTTAACGTAAATAAAGTTTAAACAAAAATTTGCGTAATCACAATTTAACTTGTTTTAATGTATTAAAATTGATTACAACACGTTTTCTTCTTATCATCAAGAGAACTCAACGATAACTAATTGCCAAGAGAAAACTCTGAAACAAATTTGCAGACAAAGTAAAGAAATATGTTTTGCAAAGCATATTACTACACACTATATTTCTCTTAACTTCCTCCCTTAGGAAAGCAAATATTTATGTAAGAAAAATTAAGAAATATGCCAAAGGAAAAGTTAAATGCGTCCCCAATAATACAATTTCCTTTATTTTTATCTTGGTAAACAATTTTAAGAGGCTGTCCATCTATCACCTAATTACAGTTTTGGCGTTTTTGGGCCCCCAACCCCTCTTTACACACCTTCTTTCCACACATTAAAAAAAAAAAAAAATTGGCAAATAATGAAGTATTTGTACACGACCAACAGGTTATGTTTCACTTGAATTAATTACAGCAAACGGTCATTTAATGGGACGTAAAGAAGTATGCAAAAGAAAAAGATTATATTAATAATAAAGACAGGTGGGGGACGCCGTGAATCAAATTGTTTAAACATTTGCATTTGTTTAAACAATATGAGGCACGTGTAATAAAGAGCGTGAGAATCAATTGGTTTGAATATTTAATGTTCTTTTAATATTATCAATGCGATTTGAATTTTAAATGACAAAAATCGGTTACAAAATGTCTTAAATCTGTTGTGGAAATGTAAATTAAATATTCTTTTAGCAAAAGGATATCAGTATTATCTTGATTTTTTGGATATACATATTTCGTGCGTGTGTGTGTACATAGCAGAGCGAATCATTATTTATTTTTGTTTTTTACAAATCCAAAGTTTGTAGATAACTCAACATTTGAAAACAAATGAAAAGATTTGCGATATAATCGATTTTTTAACCGCGCATTTTAAATTTTTTTGTGACTGGTATTTTCATTTTTTCCCCTGCGCGGTCACACTTAAAATGCTACATACACTCATTTACGACTTAATGCAAAGTGCGCCAGCAGAACATACATACAAACATATGTGGAGGCCGTGACGTCACGCATAAGAGAATTGGAAAATATTGGGGACTTGGTTAAGGAGGCTGAATTTCCAAAAAATTTAAATGCAGTTAGTTGCGGCTATGCCATAAGATTATGATCATAATTTTTTTAAACCATTTTAACAACATTTATAACAGAAAAATGGCAAAAGAAAGAATTTAAAAAAAAACGAATCGAATTTTGGGGCACTTTGGGGTCGTTTATTGTTTTAATTTGTACCTCACACACGTCTCCTAATTATTTCAGAATTATGCGGATTTTTCTAGATTTTTATGTCAATCCGCTCTGGTAGGAATTTACCACTGACCCATTTTTTATTCGAAGACTTTTATATAGTAGTTTAGAAGTTTAGATAAAGACAGGTGGGGGACGCCGTGAATCAAATTGTTTAAACATTTGCATTTGTTTAAACAATATGAGGCACGTGTAATAAAGAGCGTGAGAATCAATTGGTTTGAATATTTAATGTTCTTTTAATATTATCAATGCGATTTGAATTTTAAATGACAAAAATCGGTTACAAAATGTCTTAAATCTGTTGTGGAAATGTAAATTAAATATTCTTTTAGCAAAAGGATATCAGTATTATCTTGATTTTTTGGATATACATATTTCGTGCGTGTGTGTGTACATAGCAGAGCGAATCATTATTTATTTTTGTTTTTTACAAATCCAAAGTTTGTAGATAACTCAACATTTGAAAACAAATGAAAAGATTTGCGATATAATCGATTTTTTAACCGCGCATTTTAAATTTTTTGTGACTGGTATTTTCATTTTTTCCCCTGCGCGGTCACACTTAAAATGCTACATACACTCATTTACGACTTAATGCAAAGTGCGCCAGCAGAACATACATACAAACATATGTGGAGGCCGTGACGTCACGCATAAGAGAATTGGAAAATATTGGGGACTTGGTTAAGGAGGCTGAATTTCCAAAAAATTTAAATGCAGTTAGTTGCGGCTATGCCATAAGATTATGATCATAATTTTTTTAAACCATTTTAACAACATTTATAACAGAAAAATGGCAAAAGAAAGAATTTAAAAAAAAACGAATCGAATTTTGGGGCACTTTGGGGTCGTTTATTGTTTTAATTTGTACCTCACACACGTCTCCTAATTATTTCAGAATTATGCGGATTTTTCTAGATTTTTATGTCAATCCGCTCTGGTAGGAATTTACCACTGACCCATTTTTTATTCGAAGACTTTTATATAGTAGTTTAGAAGTTTAGATAAAGACAGGTGGGGGACGCCGTGAATCAAATTGTTTAAACATTTGCATTTGTTTAAACAATATGAGGCACGTGTAATAAAGAGCGTGAGAATCAATTGGTTTGAATATTTAATGTTCTTTTAATATTATCAATGCGATTTGAATTTTAAATGACAAAAATCGGTTACAAAATGTCTTAAATCTGTTGTGGAAATGTAAATTAAATATTCTTTTAGCAAAAGGATATCAGTATTATCTTGATTTTTTGGATATACATATTTCGTGCGTGTGTGTGTACATAGCAGAGCGAATCATTATTTATTTTTGTTTTTTACAAATCCAAAGTTTGTAGATAACTCAACATTTGAAAACAAATGAAAAGATTTGCGATATAATCGATTTTTTAACCGCGCATTTTACATTTTTTGTGACTGGTATTTTCATTTTTTCCCCTGCGCGGTCACACTTAAAATGCTACATACACTCATTTACGACTTAATGCAAAGTGCGCCAGCAGAACATACATACAAACATATGTGGAGGCCGTGACGTCACGCATAAGAGAATTGGAAAATATTGGGGACTTGGTTAAGGAGGCTGAATTTCCAAAAAATTTAAATGCAGTTAGTTGCGGCTATGCCATAAGATTATGATCATAATTTTTTTAAACCATTTTAACAACATTTATAACAGAAAAATGGCAAAAGAAAGAATTTAAAAAAAAACGAATCGAATTTTGGGGCACTTTGGGGTCGTTTATTGTTTTAATTTGTACCTCACACACGTCTCCTAATTATTTCAGAATTATGCGGATTTTTCTAGATTTTTATGTCAATCCGCTCTGGTAGGAATTTACCACTGACCCATTTTTTATTCGAAGACTTTTATATAGTAGTTTAGATTATAATATCCACGTATTATTATAGTAGTACATACAAGATAAACAAATTACATTTTATTTATAATTCCAAGACAAATTTTAGTCTACAAATATGTTTAAATTCACTTAAGGTTAATCATTGCCGAGATTAAAATAGTGTCCAATAATAAGCTGTATTTGTGAGCAATACATTTTTTGCCTCTATCGGAAAATCAGATTAGATATGGAGAAATTAAAACCGTTTAAGGCTGGGACTTTACTTCCAACTCCAGTTGAACTGCTGAAAGGGAAATGAAGTGGCAGCGAGAGTACTGAAAGCACTTTCAGCTGCTAATTCACTTCGAGAGGCCGTAAAAAGGGGAAATTGAATAAATTAATAAGGCGCACACAAAAACCGAAGTCGGCCAGCTGTTGCCCAGCCAAGGGACGCCGAGGACCTTGCAAGTGTCCTGCCAAGTCCGGGGACGTAATTAATAAAGTTATTACCAACAAGGCACAGTACTGGCAACGGGAACAGCTTACACGCGGACACCATTAACTTGTAATTATGGCCGGTTCTCTGTTGCGCAGAGGAAGTCCGGCTTTATTGCCAAACTTATTGGCAGTCGGGTGGAGCTTTTTAGGCAATTGCCAACTGCATTGCCCCCACAAACACAAACACACGAACGTTGTGATTGCAATTTGTCGGTACACTTCCACTTAATGGAGAACCATGGGGTAACTAGTTCTTGAAAATGATTTCCCTGGAGAATCTCATGTACCCAGGATTGAAATTTTGATGTTAAAATAGTGCACAAATGATAGGTTGCTGCCTATATTATGGAAATTTAATCACAGAACTGTTGCTTTAATTTTGGTAGGGGACAAACTTTATTTATTTAGATAATATGCTACATTTGCTTTAATTTTGAAATTTAGTTACTATTGTAATACTTTCTATAAGCTTTCTTAAATATTGGACTGCGTTTATATTTTAAAGGATCCTTTATTTTATTTGGGCTATGGTAGAGATATAAGTTTAGATAGTGTTGGTCGGAAAGATTTTTGTGAACTAATCGCAATCGGTTGAATTTTGATGGCGGAGGGAGTATTTTTTGTTCTGTTCTAAAGTTAAGATTGTATGTGTTGTTAATGTTTATGGTTTGGCACTATGCGTTGCATTTTTAAAAAGTTGTAATAACCATTGCGCAGTTTATTTTTAAAATATAATCAACTTATCCATTTGCAGATATGAAGTTTGGGTATGTTAGTTGCATTTTTATTTTGACTTACAGAAATCACATATCATTCAAATTTATTAACTTATCTTGATATTTTAATTGTTTTAAATTGTCTGGTGATTTTAATATTATTTTGTAGTATCAATTAAAATTTTTGTAATATTTTTATTTCTATAGAATGTTTTGTTGAATTTATGTAAGGACCTAGTAAAATTGGTAACATACAAAATAAAGTATTTTTAGGTGCATTTAATAGCATTTATTGGTAGTTACTATTATATTTTGTAGGTACTTTGGATTGAGCCCTAACCGAGTAATTCCGAGTAATATATGCTGTAACCAATACATTTTTATTGGATATCGTAATCGAGAACTCCCCCAAAATGGACTCCGGCAAACGATCGAATTACAACTGGCCGACACAAAAAGCTTGCGGGCGTTTTCCTAACGGAGACAATATTTGAATGTTTTCCCCATTTGGAGCATCGATATGGGTGATGTATATGCGTGTGGTTTCAACCAGCGCCTACGCATTGCCATCTGTTGGCTGACAAGCTAATACAGCTTATTGAAAAATGATTGCGTACTTTTGGCCGAAACGGGAATGGAAAAGGCACTACACACACAGAGCCAGAAAATCAGCCAGACAGAGCTATCTGCTGTAATGATTTATGCTGGCACATTCCATTTATTGCACATAATTCGTGGTAAGCCACTCACCCATTTACACCACCCCCCGGGCCATTCATTTATCTTAGCGTTTTGCTGAATAATCGAATACAATTTTTTAGTGTCGCTTAAATAATATTTATTTACAGTCAGCGCCAAAAGTATAACTTGGCACGTAGTTCACCTAGCGGAGGCAGCCAAAAGTGCTAATGTCAGAGAGGGGGCAGCGGGGAAAAGGGGCGTGGCAGGCGACTAGAGGGCAAGGCAGCCTTGTCGTTAACATATTGTGGCATATTTATTTTCTTTCCTGCCGTCGACGTTCACGTTGCACGTCAAATTCGCAAAGCTAGTCGGCCAAAAATAAAAAAATAGAGGAATAGAGTTCAATAATCAAGCCAAAGCTTTAATACACTACATTTGTTATACAAAATAAATTACAATATAAAAATATTACCATTTCTACTTTTTTTTTTAAATCCCATCAAAAAATGATACTTTAAATACAATTTATTGACTTTAGAAAAGATACTAAAAAAAACTCCAACCCATTATTTCAATCTTTTAAATTGCATGTATATATTTATTATTTAATTCTTTTTTTCAACCTGGAAAATCCTAGCATTTTTAATTATTTTACTAAATTTATTTTATTTATTGTTACTCTAAGGGCAACTGCAAATAACATTACCTTATATTTACTATACCTTCTTTTAGAGTATTCAAATATCCAAAATGGTCTAGAAGAGTGGAGGGAAAAACAGAGGAGAACAAGGGAAAACAGTCGAAGTAAACGAATTTCTTTCGTACGTGCCTGACATTTCATTGTTTTCGTTGCGGAAGAAAGAACGCAGTTAGAAGGCAGGTGAGAGGGTGGAAAAAATGAAAGGACGAGGACGAGGACTCACGCACCATCATCGCCGAAGCAACCTTCGAATGTCGATGTCGACACAAGTTCCCTTCATGTGGTGGCAATTTGTACCCTAACACATTCATAGGTAATAATAATTATGGGAACATAAAAAGTTATCCAAGCTTCCGTAAAACATATAACAAATTAGTTTAAAAACTAAAAAAAATTACAGATGTAACTTAAATTTTTACTATTAAAATATTATTGGAATATTACTTCCAAAGTAGGAATATTGTCTTATATTGATAGCCAAACTAACATTGTTTTAAAAATAGTAGGTGGGCAAGTAAAAATAAAAACCTATCATTAAAGTATATAATTGCCTATAAAAGTAGATCAAATATAAAAAGAACTTCGTATTTTTACAATTATAAATAACCCCAACCTATTGTTATATAATGATAGGTATAGTTTTGAAAACTACCTCAAGATATTAGCCCATTGTTTATTAATTCCTACCAAAACAATATGGAAGCGTATAAACGTGACAATATTTACCTCATAGCCCAAAATTTCCAGCTGTATGCGTAAGCGTGGGTGTTAATATGGGAGTGTGAGTTTATGTGGGAATTTTATTCGTCGCTATCGCAATGTGGCATGTCAATTTATTTGTCAAAGAGAAAAATAAGGCAGGTAAAAGTGTAAGCGAGGTAAAAGAGAAATAGCAATAGCTGGAGCATAAAAGCGTCAAAGATACAAGGCGGAGAAAGTTGCAGGGGGAGGAAGAAAACAATGACAGCCTCAAGTTGCCTCCCATCGAGGTGCTTCGCATGTGTGGGTGGTTTTGCATGTCTATGCTTACAGTGCAATATCCTTAAGGTGAACGTACAGCTAGGAGAAATCAAATTAGGGATACATATTAATACCCTTAAGTTGCAAAACAATAACTACATGGATTTGAAATATTATTAAACAGTGTCTTAGATATTTGAGAGATTTGGGCAATGATAACATACAACCCTTAAACAAAAGTGTTTTCCAATTGAACTTTAATTTTATGCGTAATGCGTAAACAAAGCTGAGCTATTGGCTAACCATGTTTAATTAATTGTAATTCTAAGAATTAAAAAAAAGATTTAGATTAACAAAATTGATAACAAAAAGAAAAAATCTTCATTAAAAAAGTGGTTCTATGGATTTATTTCCTTTAATACATAATCCAAAAGAATAGTTGCCATTTTTGTTCACCTAAGTTACGTTACATTCGTTGAATTTTGAAATAATTAATTAATTTTTACTATAATCTTAAAGGATAAATAATAAAGAAGATGTACTGTAGCTGCTCCTGTGTGGGCGACTGTGATGGCAGCTTTAAGCACTTGGGGCGATGCCTGACAGTAAATGTAATCGATATTTATAGTTATGGAAATCGCAACAAGGCCAGAAAAGCAAAAAGGAAAGAGAAAGGAAAAAGGAACAGAGACGGAGATAAAGGAAGGAAGGGGAACTCGACCATTGGTTGAACATCACGTTTGTCCCGAGATAAGAAATAATATCGTACGTTGCCATGAAAATATACACACTCTCACCTCGGCTATAAACTGTTGCCTATAACCTGGCTAAGATTTGCCTCTGATTTTCGGATTCTCTTTTACTTTCTATGTGTTCCTATCTACTTTCCTTTTTCGAAGACCAACTTAAAGGCCATATTTAAAGGATCCGGTTCAGACTGCATGAATTTTTGGAGACATATAAGTTTACATGTCATAAACACATTAGGCGATTCTATTAATAGACTTACATCGAAGTTAATCATGCAAATATATGACTGCAAGTGATGTAAATGCCAGCAAAGGTAATGTAATTAACGCCTGCCGTTAATTAAACAAGATAACGAGGTTGTATTCCTAGGTGAAAGTGTTTAATGCCATGCCTTGTTGGACTCGAACTGGCGATTCTCGGAAGTACTCATTAGGAAATTCGTTTCAGTTTGCAAATTCCTCAATGAATAATTCGCTTATTAATTCAATAAGATTTCTTGGGAAAAATTAATTCGGAATTTCTAGAAATATAATTTGGGGAAATATGAAATTAGCTATAAAAACAATATAGATTATGTGAGAATAGTATAACATTTATTTTTTTTGTTTTTGGCTTTCATAAATAAAATATTTACCAGTGTTTATGCTCATTCAAAAAAGGAGTTGGTTTCATTTTAAATAAAATAATATTTGTGTAAGTCTTTAAAGAGCTTTTTAGATTTCGTTGTTTAATTAATACATGGGAATACTCTTTAAAAGGTTGATATTTTTGTCTTTAATTAATAAAAGAATTGTTTATGTTATATTTAAAACAACAAGAGTAAGCAAGCAACTCATACCGCTATAATTTTGTAATTCCTATCTTTTTATACCCGTTACTCGTAGAGTAAAAGGGTATATTGTATTCGTGCAAAAGTATGTAACAGCTAGAAAAAAGCGTTTCCGACCCTATAAAGTATATATATTCTTGATCAGGGTCACTAGCCGAGTCGATATAGCCATGTCCGTCTGTCCGTCTGTCTGTCCGTATGAACGCTGAGATCTCGGAAACTATAAAAGCTAGAAGATTGGCATTTTGCATGTAGATTTCAGGAGTTCCTACGCAGCGCAAGTTTGTTTCAAAATGGTGTCACGCCCCCTCTGACGCCCACAAGCCACAAGCTGTGACCACAGTTTTGATGCTATTATGAAAATTTTAATTGATATGTATTTGTTTCGTCAATAGCTATCGATTGGCCTAATAAAAGTTTGCCACGCCCACTCTAACGTCCAAAAACTCATTAAACGCTTAAGCCTGGCTAGCGCCTACATTTCCGCAATACAATAGCGCCATCTAACGGATGACTTTGGAACAGCTGGCTAAGGTGCTCAACAGAGTCAACGTTAATTCTCGATAAGGATTTCTATTGAAGGAAATTGCGATGGTTATCATTTGTCAATACCGAACTATATCCCAAGAACTATGCAAATCAATTCAAGTTAGCCAAATTGGAGGTCTGAGTCAAACAATGGCGTATGTGTGTATGCTGGTGGAGGACAAAAGCTGCCTGCGCTAAAGCAGCGCTGGTGCTGATGCTCGTGCTGTAAAGCTGCCAGATCTAAGAGATCGCCTAATTCAAATTGATAATTTGAAAATTTTGTCCTTTTTTCCTGTGGTCACTCTAATTCACATTATGTTAATGCAAAATCTAAAGTTGTTTAGCTGAGTAACGGGTATCTAATGTCGAGGCACTCGACTATAGCGTTCTCTCTTGTTTCAATTAAATTGCTCATCCGGTGAACTCCATTGTGTTCGCCTTTTTAACTCACTTTACTTTTGTCCCTCGCTGCTCTGCATTATTGACAGCTTATTAAATTGATTTAATTTAGGACTTGGCAAACATGTCATGCTGCATCGTCATCATCGCCAGCAGCATCACGCACAACTTTTGTCATGACAAAGGCATCCTCCTCAGACCGTTGCGTTGAGGTGGTCCCCAGTTGGATGTGGGATACCATCCTCATCCACATCCTCATCCGCATCCCCATCCACATCCAAATCCACCCCCCACTGTCATGCCGTTGTTGACTTTTTATTGCGTGTCTCAGCCCCCGACCATCCACACTTTCGATATATCCGAGGGCGGGAGTGTCCCAAGTTAAGTGCTCATAAAATATTTGTAAATGTTTGAGCTGCCGTGGAGAAGAAAAACTAACCGAAAACATTTTAAAGCATACTTATGAGCCTCGACTCGGGGGCCTGTCAATTTTCCTGAATCCTAATGCTGTCAATTAGGGCCTTCTAAATTGTTAAGCACTCTCCTTGCAGCCGTCCCACAATAATCCCATGAGCAGCCAGAAGCCTCACTTCGGAAAACCAACTTGGCCACAAAAACCATAAAATTGTTTCCCTTTTTGTTGGGTTATGAGTACAATGTGTTATTGTGTGAGTGTGCATATAACTAATATTTATATCATATAAAGTGGAGTGAATCAGTGCGGAACTTTGACTTTTTTGCCGCATCGTTTTTGCTGGCTAAAAGTTTGCAACACATTCATTAGCCTGAAAAGGGCGAATCATCTTCAACTTTTTTTTGTTTCGGCTTAACAGTGACATTAAAAAGTTGCAGGAGAAAGAAGAAAGTTGGTAAAAGACATCAAATTAAGGAGGTTGTTATTTGAACAAAAAAATTAATAATTTTTTATAATATACATGGTTTTTGAAAATCATAGATTATGAGTGAATGATATTTATACCGCTTTTTTCATGTTCCTGAATATATTTTTTTGAAAACAATTCCCGCCTAATTTTGGTTCTAAAGACTGGTTACCAATCGCATCTGGCACATGGCAAGAGCTCAACTCCAATGGACCAGGCTAGAATCCTGGGCCAAGACAATGACCTGCCAACTGCACCTGATTGCCCCTAATAAGCTGCCCATTACGATAACCCCGGTGACACAAAAACCCATCAGAGCGAGCCACGGACCACTGCATCACTTCCAATGGCATCACATGGCGTTGGGTGCTTTTATGGGCGATGGTACGGAGCCATTCAATCGCCCCGCCAGACAAGCAAATTTCGTTAAAATCCCATCATAAAAACACACGAAGCGCTGCACAAATCCAAATACTGTAAAAATACAACATTTGGGTCACTTTTCTTTTCTTCTCAATTTTTCCGCATCTTTTTTTTTTTGGGCGAATTTTGTTTGGTTCCAGTTTATTTTATGGCAGCTTTCAAAGTTTTTACTCATCGCCGGACAGCTGGAGTTGCTGCTGCTCTTGAGGTGGCAATAAAATAAATGGCAGCACTTTCGGTTTTACACAAACACACACACACACACCGTGTTACCTGTGGAAAAAGGCAATTTGGAAAGGTGGAAACGTGGAAAAGCGAAGCCTGCAATGGCCATATATCAAAAGGCGAAAGAGTAAAGCACATAAAACCAGCCAAACTAAACGAACGTGAGATGTGGAGAGATCGGACGAGCAGGACAGAGAGATTTGCTGGCGGCAAGTTGGTTAGCGGCAAATATTTGTGGTTCTTTTAGTTGGCCACTGAGTGGTTTATGACTTCTTGGGTCCGTCCCAAATCAGAGGCTCAGGCTAAGCCAGAAGACCCGGGCACTAAAATCCTGTCCCTGCACGGAAAACAAATGCCATCGAAGGTGGTTATAAATTCACTATTAAAATATTTAATGTTTAAAGGAATCAAAGTTTAAAATCATTTAAAATTGTATTATTTTTAAGCATATAAATATATTTTTATTTATTGGGTATAGCAAACATTGCTTAGTTTTTTGATCCTACAAAACTTATTATAAGCTTGTTTTGCTTGAATACATTTATAATAATAATTAAATGACTAAATTTATTTGTAATATTTTTTTCGGTGTGGAATTTTTGTTAAAGGTCTCAGGTGAAACGCTTAAAATGAATGCCTCATCTCATTGTTCAAAGTATTGACAACATTGTAGTTGGCAAAAGAGGGCGAGAAAGGCATAAACCAACGCATAAGAGGGAGCGAAAATGTAATTTCTAAAAGGATTACCCAAAGCTTTAAAGCAAATCCTGGCGACAAGGACTCCGAAGGAGCTGGTGACATGAAAAATGAATTGCAAGCCACGACAAAAAAGGCGAGTTTTCATTTTCCCAAACACACATACACACTCACACACGTGGAGTCATCGTCTCGCCAGCGTAAAAATATGTGAAAAATGAACGGAAATGCCGCAGCGACAAAGCGGAAATGAAAAATGCACACAACCACACTCACATGAATGTGAGTACCCGGGAAAATGGCGGCTACCTCAACGCTTGAAAAGCCAAAATCAAAAAGCAATGGAAAATGGAAAAGCGAGGAGAGTGGGAAAAGCCCTACAAAAACCGAAAGAAAGTCAGTCACTGAGAAAGTCAGACCCGACGAGTACATTGTAATTAATGATGAGGCATAAAGCGCATAATCGAGATGCTGGGACCCTTCGCACAGATGGAATTTCCATGTGAATACATAAATAGCACACCGGAAAGCCCAGGAAGTGACTTTAATCCGCCTTCGGTTAAAACCAATGCCATGTAAGAAATCCAAACTACTTGAGCAGGGACAACCCTCAACCTCTTTCAAAAACACCTTCCACTTAAGTCAATGGCCGAACGAGTTTTCGGCATTTTCCGCATTCAATTTAATTGAAAATCTATGTTCGCACATAGTTTACGGCTAAACAAAGCCGCTTACATTAATTTCACACACCACAAACCGAATAGCAGGTCAGGACTTAAGAACAGCTCGTCTTCTATATATTGAACTTTTAAGCTGTCATTTTCCTTAAGTCATTTTTAATAAGAAAATGGCAGGCACTGTAAGTTTTGGACATGTATTTGAACTTGATACATATTTATTTTTTAATAAAACAAAATCTTACACAAACTTCAGTTTCACAAACAAAAGTCTCAACAGTTCATATCTAACATTTGGTAGTTAGGAGTGTAAATTAGGGAAGTTTGACTGTACAATGGGGAGAAAGGGTTAGTCCACAGACAAAGTGGCCAGGAAACTTGTTGAGAGTGATTCGGAAAACTCACACACTGGTAGATACTCGAAAAGCCACTCAGTCAGGTGTTAAAACTAATTTACGACAATTTGACCAACAAACAACAAAAGTTGCCCCCGGACAGGGCTCTCTGCTCTGAGTGCCCCGCATATTTCACACGATGCATGAAAAGGGTCCGCAGAGCATCCTTGAGAGGGTGAAAGGACGAGGGTTTCCTGCCTCCACCCACTATCCACACTGACCACAAAAGCATCGAAATCGAACAGAAGCCATGTCCGACAAGAACTCGAGGACAACTCGAGCCCAAGTTCAACCACAACTTGATCCCAATTTGGCTGTGAATTTTGCTCACCGCTGTCAGTTTCCTTCTTGCTCTTTGCCCGCAAATAGACTTGAATTCGTTTTTGCAGTTTCTAGTTTTTTTTTTATTGCGGGTAGGCGAAGGGGTTTTTCTAAGGAAATTAATCAGGCACACGGGCACACAGCAAATAACAGCCAGAAATGCAATTCATTCAGCTCGATTCTGTCGAGTCATTCTTGTATAATTAGCATGTAATTAAAGCGAATACGCCTCTTGGGTGGAAAAAACAGGGAGGAATTTGCTAATGATGATGAAGTAACAGTCCGCCAATGCATACAAATTCGTTATACAATCATCAGTGTTTGCGAAATACATAAATAATGATTAGCATTGTTGGGTTAAGAATTAATTCAATTTTTTAACTTAAATTGGCTTTACTATAAATCTTAGGCAAACAACTGGGAATATCATTATTCATTTATATATTTTTATCCATCTGCATTCGTAGAATATAAGTTAAGTTTAATTAATTATTTAATAATATTAAAATATACACATTCAATATTTACTATGAATTAGTTCATTTCTATTTTAGAACTAAACTATCCCGGTTAAATTTATAAAAAGGTGAAAGATATTATCGGGCATACTGAAACTCTTTAATTACTCTTAGAGGGGAAACTCTAATCTCCAGTCAATGATTAACCAAAGAAATCTATCCAGACCCCCAACTCTGTGTCCATTCATTTACCTGTTCTAATGAATTACCAAACCTCATTCAAACCAGGCACAGAAAAACGGAGGGAAATAAGACGGGAAAAGGAGTGTGAAGGAAGCAAAGGTAAATGGAAAGTCATTATGATACACATTTGGCCTAATGAGATTTTTTATGGTGATGCCAAAGGTGGCGGGTGAGGGGTGAGGGATGGCCGCACGCAAACGTCTTCCTAATTATTCACAATGAACGAATATGCCAGCGGAAAGGTGCGGGGAGATCGAGAGCATTTTGACACCTTTATGGCTCAATAAATTGGACCAAAGGCAAAGGAACCCAGAACACGCCAGTTCATTAGAAACTCACACGGGGGATTTTGATATCGCCACTGATTACGTTTAAGATGTCGAGGCCACTCGTAGCTCATTCCCATGTCACTGCGCACAAGGAAAAAATATGTCTCCCTTCTGGTCATCAGTTTGGAATTTCCTAATGCCAAATATGGTTCTTGGCAATAATATTCACATTACCTATAATTCAATCTTATATTCGAAATCACTTAAAAGTTGACAGCTATAAATGCAAACGTGCAACACCTCATAAGCTATAAATGATGTGATTCTTACATTAAAATATTAATATACTCATTTTAAATTCTCATATCTAATCTTGCTTTTTCAGAAACCTTAAAGTTATGGCTTAGTTTTTCTATTTCTTGATAATAAACATTAACATTAAAATGTTAGTGGATCATTCTTATGTAAATATTCGCATTTTTACTGCATTATATATATTTAAAGGTGTTTTATGGACGAATTTCCTTTTTCTGTGTGTATGCAAACTGGAAATGTGGGCACGTAAAGTTTACAGTTACCCAGGCATTGGACTCGTTAGTGCTCGTATATAGTGTGTGTTATAGTAAAAGCAACGACCAGCCGAAGGACCTCATGCCGTTTGTGGGGGGAGGGGGGTTCGGGGACACTTGGACCCACCGATGCCGATGTCGACGTCGTCGACTGCTTATGAATAATGTTTTCATTTTCAGCCCGGCGAATTTGCCAACGTTTCCTTGTCCCGCGCCTTCGTCCTCGGCACGCAATTGCATGTTAAGTGCATATGATTCCCGGACTGGTTCCACTTGGCAGAAACCCTCGGCCCTCAGTGAGCCACGACTAATATGCGAAAATTATGGGTTGTAATGTAAGAGGCACTTTTGCTTCATCTTTTTAATGACATCCAACAAACGCTACATGTTTTCCTTCACTTGAGAGAGCTGGATTGGCGGTGGTCCTGGGTTCAAAATGATTAGCGCCGCGGGCCCAAGACAAACATTAAAAACTGTCATCATTTATATTAATTAATGGCGTCTGCACTTTAGTTGCAAGAAGTAAAACTTTCGAAATTACTTTAGAAACTTTACGCTAATAGGGACTAGGCTAACAAGTTTTACAAATTGCAAAAACACTTTAAAACGAATTAAATAGTTTGTTTTATTTTGTTGTCTCCAAATTACATTTTCTTTAATTCATATTTTTTATTTCCATAATTAAGTATATTGAAAAATAAATAAAATTGCTAGCTATTTATAGATTCACATTATTTTTTATCATTGAACAAATATATTTATATAAGTTTTAGTGATTGTTGACAAAACATTACATTAAATAACGATAACACAGAATTGACCTTTTCAACAATTTTTAATAATAATACCATTTCATGTTTAATATATTTAAAAAGCTAAACAAATATTGTATTTGTCTTAGACTTATGTTTATTTTTAGTGATTAAATACATTTTTTTTTATTAGTATCAAGAGGAGTTTTTTTTTTTTTTTTTTTTTTATGAAAGTAAAAAATTGTATATTTATTGCAAAGCTTAACAGGTATACTGCTACCTATGTGGCAGCTTGAGCAGGTTGTAAATTACAGGGGAATAACAAAATTTAGGTATACAAGATTATACATAAATTCTATATATTTACATTTTAATTTTTAAGCTTCAAACGGTTATATAGATCTTAAAGGAAGGTCATGTGGGTGATATTTTTTCAGTCTTCTTTTTCTAGGTCTCCATATAAGCCTCTTCGCTAGGGAGTTAGGATGAGAACCAAGTCGTGTATAGTACTTTTCTGCGTGCGTACGTATTACATCGCCTATCTTTGGGATAAGAGGAGTTTGTAAATGTTAAGCTAATAAATTTCAAGTGCATTTCCCAGATCAGCTATGGAGCATTCATCTGTTTTCTGTACAATACAATGCTTAATCAACTCTGGTGTCCGTTCGTATTAGACTTCCATCAAATGGAAAGTGCACTTTCCTATGACATGCAAAGCCCCAAAGTATGCAACAGTTTCCGGCTGAGTGCGGCATTGGATTTTCATACAATCAGAAACCATTTTGAACGCATCCGCTTCCGTTTTTGCATGGCGGTTTGCATTTCTGAGTTAAAAGCGTGAGCTTTTTTTGCAATTTGATTTGTCGCCTAAATTCACAACATTTTTGACACCCGTCGTTCGCGAAATTCCGCGGCAGTTGTAGTTTTTGTTGCAGCATGGCATTTGACAGGATGACAAATGCAAAACTATAAAAATTCATTCGTTTTTCAGCCATAACAAATTTAAATTAAGAAGAGCATAAGCCTTGTATCGAATGCATTTTAAAGTGCATTCTGAAAGAGGAACTTGCATTTTGGATGGTATGCAGCCAGTAACCTAGCCCCGCTAACAAAACTCTCGAGACATTCGACGGCATCAGCCGCAGATGATGACCTGAGGGCCTTCTTCCGCTGTTTAATATGCACTTGAGAACGTCGAAGTTTCAGTTTCAACTGCAGCTGCACTTGTAAAAATCGTTGATAAGTAGAGGTTTAAAAAAAAAATAATCATGTAGGAAAAAATTCAATTATATAAAGGCAAAAGATTTTTGTTTAGCGCTGTTGAAAAGACAATACATAAATTAAAACTAAAAGAGGAAAAAACCACATTATGAAATCATTTGAAAAGGAGAACGGTTTAATGTGTATATCAATAAAATATATATTGGCCATTTTAAAGTAATCTTTTTTCTCAATGTAGCTATGTGAGGCTCATACCTAGACCTCCTTCCTTCGCTCACGTTTCCGAGCCTTTCACTAAAAATAAGTGTTGAGCAAACATTCTACGGGCTTGGAAGTTCGCCTCTGCCACATCAGCATCATCTCCACCATCTTTGTCCTCTCGAAACAGGGCCATGTTTGTCAAGCCATGAGCTGCGGAATCTCACTGCAAACAAGAATGCAGTGCAAGATGTTTAACACTTTGCCCAGATCCTTGCCCAGGGGTAGGTCATGGGGTTGCCAAGATGGGTAAGATAAGGAAAACGGACTGCCAAGAATAACATACATAAAATAACGAACTATTTACCACTTTTGTTTAAATACGATAAGGGGTAATTTTTAAGAAATATTTTTGCCAATCCCTACATGGCCATGTAGGGAGTAAAATAGTTATTTGGTAACCTTTAAATTCAAGTGTATAATCAATTATAAAACACTTAGTAAATTAATTGATTGCTGATTAAATAATTTGGTTGTCAACCCTTTACTTAAGGTATCACAGACAGACATCAGTTCATTAGGTCAAGCGAATTGGACGGCAGTACACGTAGTGACGATGCGCACCGTGAGCAGCTGAATTAAAAATACCGATCGGAAGGTATTACGTTGGCTAAGGAAAGTGCATACCAACACTTTAGGTATATCAATTGGTTTAGGAGAAATAGTAGAAAAATTGTTAGAGTGAAAAGTTTAAAATTTGTATTTTAAACGTATTTTCAAATGTATTTATACCCGTTACTCGTAGAGTAAAAGGGTATATTGTATTCGTGCAAAAGTATGTAACAGCTAGAAGGAAGCGTTTCCGACCCTATAAAGTATATATATTCTTGATCAGGGTCACTAGCCGAGTCGATATAGCCATGTCCGTCTGTCCGTCTGTCTGTCCGTCTGTCTGTCCGTCTGTCTGTCCGTCCGTATGAACGCTGAGATCTCGGAAACTATAAAAGCTAGAAGATTGGCATTTTGCATGTAGATTTTAGGAGTTCCTACGCAGCGCAAGTTTGTTTCAAAAAGGTCCCACGCCCCCTTTAACGCCCACAATCGCTTATATACGATTTTAAAAATTTAAATATTTCGGAAAAGTAAAAATGCAGTTTTATTGTGTTTATCAATACCTATCGAAATGTAGAAGAAATTTTTCAAATCGGACCATTCGTTAAAAAGTTATGCGTGATCAAAGTTTCTATCTCCATCTCCCTCGCACTCCCTTTACCTGAGTAACGGGTATCTGATAGTCGGGGCACCCGACTATAGCGTTCTCTCTTGTTTTAAACTTATTTCTTTGCCCTAACATATATGTATGTATAATAGCCAAATTTATGTTTTTGCTCTGTTAGCAATGTGGTTAACAACACCAACTGAGATTTCGCTCTAGTCTGGAGCTTTAATGCCTTTTAAGATTTCCCAACTTTTAATATAAACCACATTTTTATGGGAAAACTTATTCCAGATCTGTATAATTATAATAACATGGCATGTTATGTTTATTTTAATGCGCAGAAAAGTATGCTAAGCCAATTTGATTATGAAAAATTCCTATTAGAGCTTTTTTAAGAAAAAGGAAAACAAGTTTATAATCTACAAAAATATTCTAAGGAAAGCTTCTAAAAGTGAATTTATTTAGTCAAATAATTAATCATTTTTCGTCACAAAATTTGATATCAAAAATAGTTTAAGTTAAAGGAGCGATCGTCACGACATTTATACTTCGTTAGGAGCTATTTTTGTTTGATAATACAATGAAGACCATTCCTGACCACTCAACTTAGTGTTCCACGATGGCTGACTTGGTCAAATGGTGTCTGTACATTGTGTATTATTACGGACGATTTACCGGCCTGGTGAACTTTGAGATCGATTTGAAAACGGGAAGGACACGTGTCACCAAATGGGCCACCATTTATGCAGCCTTTGTCCAAATTATTTTATTCACCATACTGTTTTATCACACATTAGGAATTCGATTTATTACCAGTATGTGGGTAAAGGCCAACTTGCTACACGAGTACGTGTTTATGATAATGTCCGTGCTTCGGATCCTTTGTGTACTGATGGCTCTGATTAGTCGCTGGTTTATGCGTCGACGATTTGTGCGATTGTTTAACTCATTCCGCCGCCTATTTCAAAGTAATCCGGAGGCGATTCAATACTGTCGAATGGGAATCGCTGCCAAGTGTCTCTGCAGCAAGGCTACGGAAATCCTGCAGGTCACAATTGCTTTGGTAATTGTGAAAAAATATTTAACTATTCACCTAGTGCTTGGCATCTGGTCGGTGGTATCTTTGACGGCCATTATTAATTTGATCATTACCCAGTATTACATTGCAATTGCAAATATACGTGGGAGCTACATGCTCCTAAATAAGGAGCTGCGATTGATTTTGTCCGAAACGCAATCCCTGATTCCCAACCGACGCGGAGTCTTTGTGACCAAATGTTGCCATTTGGCCGACCGTTTGGATATTATAGCTCGAACACAATCTGAGTTACAAGATCTCACAGATCGCCTATCGAAAACCTACGAGGTACAGATTTTCTGGATGGCCATTTCCTACTACCTAAACTCAGTTGGAAGCATCTACATCATGTTCAGCTTCGGCAAGTATAAAAACATGGTCGAAGATTGGCCTCTGTCGGTTGTCGTGTTGGGAGTAGCGTATTTTTTATTTTTCTATTTCGATAACTGGATAAATATGTACGGAGTTTTCGAACTTTCGGACTTACACGCCGAAATGTTAATTCTCATGGAGCAGCGAACTGTCCTTTTGCCATGCTTAGACAATCGTTTGGAGGCAGCAGTAAGTTGTTTCATCTTAACAAAGTGATTTACTTTCTGATATTCCCTAATTTATTCGCAGTTCGACAGCTTCGGGCTTAGCCTGGCCCGCAATCCTTTCAAGCTTCGATTTTTTGGAGTATTTGAAGCCAATCGAAGCACGTTACTGCCATGGGCTAACTCTTTGATAATCAACTCATTATTTCTCATTCAATATGACATGCAGAATTTCTAAACAAATTACTCATTAAATTAAATATCTCTAGATTTAAATAAAATAGGTCTTAATAGAAAACAATCATTTTTGTAAACGTATATTTACTTATAGAAATCAAGAGAAAACGACTAAAACTAAATTATAAAAACTACATTATAAAACAATCATTTTTTAAACATCAAGCAACTACAAAATTAAGAGCCTATTTATTTTACAAGCCCAATCGCAGCCCTGTCTCACTTTATTTTAATTACATATAATGATACCGCACTTTCGCAACAGGAAACGAAAGCCTTTCCAGGAAAAATATAGCTTTGCTAGTAATTAGACTTACTGATCCGATAAAAAAATGTGATATTATGGACAGCACTTATCACTCTCAAATATCAGGACATTGCAGACAACTTATTTAGAAATCCATATTCACGTACTGTCGCTCCAGTTTAGTATTTCGCCATGGTCGACTTAGTCAAATGGTGTCTGGTCATTTCATATTATTACGGACGATTCACCGGCGTGTTGAACTTTGAAATCGATTTCAAAACGGGTAGAGCACGAGTCACCAAAAGGGCTACAATATGTTCAGCCCTTGCCCACATGATAATGTGCCTTCTTTTGGGTGTTCAGATGACAAATGTACGAGTAATGGCCAAGCTGTGGTCCCAGGCAAACTCTCTTCATAATAATATGTTTTGGGTTATGTCCTGCGTTCGTATGACTGGTGTTTTTCTGTCGCTGGTTAATCGTTGGTCGCAACGTCGCACATTCATAAGCCTGTATAACTCGATCTACTCCCTTTACCAACACGACCCGAAGATAATCCAGTATTGTCGTAGAAGCATCGTGAGCAAGTGCTTCTGCGCCACAGTTTACGAGACTCTCCAGATTATCATAGTTCTAATTGTGACATCAAATCAACTAACTATTTCATTGGCATTTGGCATTTGGTCCATTTTAAGTTTGACGTCTATAATCAATGTGATTATAACCCAGTATTTTACAGCCATGGCATTAATTAGGGGACGCTACAGACTTTTAAATAAGGAGCTCCGATCGATTTTAGCCGAGACTCAATCATTGATACCCAACAAAAGTGGAGTTTTTGTAACCAAATGTTGCTATTTGGCAGACGAGTTGGAAAACATTTCCAAAGCCCAATCAAGTTTACAAGCTCTCATTGAACGTTTATCAAAGGCTTACCAACTTCAAATTATTTGCATGTTTATCACCTACTATCTAAACTTTGTAGCGAACATTTACTTACTATTCAGTATCAGCAAATACAGCTCGATAATGGAGAATTGGCCAATCGTTGTCAAAGTTGGTGGCCTGGTTTTCTTAGTATTTTACTACCTCGATTGCTGGCTTAACTCGTACAATGTTTTGTACCTAATTGACGCCCACGGTGACATGATCAAATTGCTAAGTCAACGGACTCTTTTTCAGCCAGGTTTGGATGAAAGATTGGAGACAGTTGTAAGTATTTGAGGCTTCTAAAAACTAAAAACCGCATTTTTAATTACTCCATTATCCATTTGCAGTTTGAGACCTTCAATCTGAACCTGGCCCGAAACCCATTTAAGATCCGTTTCTTTGGCTTATTCGATATCAATCGTTCAACATCATTTGCTTTGGGCAACTCAATATTAACACACTCAATTGTATTGATTCAATATGATGTACAAAATTTTTAAAATGCGGTTAAACAAATATCGAAAGAAAAAAAGATTTTGTTATTAAAATAGTCTTAATTTAATTATTAAAAAAGTAAATTATCCCAAAACTACTGTGAAATTTTAAATAATAATTTGTATTAAAAAAAAACTAAAAAGCACTCCAGCTTATAATTCATAACGTTAACAGACCCTATCAAAAGCCTGTTGTATGCCAAGGAAGGCACCCACTACTCGTTATTTTTCAGGGCTTCTAATACAAAGTTAACTACTCGTTGTAGTTGCAAAGGAGTACCGTGCTGTAGTCGGAAATCAAATTGGAATTTACGGATCGCTCTAGTTACATTCTCGAAAGTGAGTAGTCTGTTTATAATCAGCCCTTCCATAATTTTCCCCAGAGATGGGAGTAGACTGATGGTCTTCCAGGCTTGAGTATCTTAATTATACTCGCCGATTTACAGGCTTTCGGAAAGTATCCATTAATTAATATACTGTTGTATATCAACACAAGGAACTGCAAGGCTTGATCCGGTAGAAGACGGATGGCTCTGTTGTCAAGAAGGTCTTCCCCAGGAGTTTTCTTTGGTGACATTTTAGATACTAGGACTTTTTTTCTGCCAATTTTACAGGGCTAACAGGCACGCTCATTTGAAATGGAAATTCCAAGTACTTATCAACTTGTCGACATAGACTTTCCGTCGCATAATCATAAGGCCTAAAACGTAGCTTTAGGTTGTTAGCGAACACGCCAGTTTTCTCTAGGCTCGGTCGAAGAAGCTAGTGCATTTGCGCCAAAATATCCCAGACTCCTCAGGATGTCATAGTTCTAGTTCTTGTACTAAAATTTAAATCTGTTTATAAGGCATTCGGCGATTGGTCCATATTGAGCTTGACAGCTAAAGCAATCTTATTCATAACGCTGTATTTATAAAGCCATGGCAATAAGAGGATAATATTTTATCTTAATAAGAAGCTCCGATCGATCTTAGACTAAACTGAAATCCTTTTTTTCTAACTAAATAGTCCACATTTGTGACCGAATGGCTATCTAGCAGATGAGTTGGAAGAAATTGTACGAACACATTAAAATTTACATGCGGTTATTGAGTATTTATCAATGACTTACCATTATTAAGTTATTAATCATATTAATTTAGCGTCTAGCTTGAAATCCCTGCCGAAGACATCAAGAGAAAACGACGCATTCGGCAACAATGACAATTATAATACAATTATTTAAACGGTAAAACTAAAACCAACTAATAAATTAAGTGCTAATTTATTTTACAAGCTTTAGTCTCACTTTATTTTAATCATATATAATCATACCCCACTGATAGCTGTAAGCAACTCCATTGTATTAGTTTTATTACTCTTCAGTAAAACTGGGCAATCGGAAACGTAACCCTTCCAGGAAAAACGTCAGAAATGTAGCTTTGCTAGTAATTAGATTTACTGATTCGATAAGAAAATGTGATATTATGGACAACACAAACTTATCACTTCCAAATATCAGGACATTGGAGACAACTTATTTGGATATCCATATTAGACCTTTCGCTTGCTTTCGCTCCAGTTCAGTATTTCGCCATGTTCGACTTAGTGAAATGGTGTCTGGTCATTTCATATTATTACGGACGATTCACCGGCGTGTTGAACTTTGAAATCGATTTCAAAACGGGTAGAGCGCGGGTCACCAAAAAAGCTACAATATGTTCAGCCTTTGCCCACCTAATAATGTTAATTCTTATGGGAGTTCAGATGGCAAATGTGCGTATAATGGCCAGGCTGTGGAACAAGGCAAACTCACTTCATAGCAATATGTTTTGGGTTATGTCCTGCGTTCGTATGACTGGTGTTTTTCTGTCGCTGGTTAATCGTTGGTCGCAACGTCGCACATTCATAAGCCTGTATAACTCGATCTACTCTCTTTACCAACACGACCCGAAGATAATCCAGTATTGTCGTAGAAGCATCGTCAGCAAGTGCTTCTGCGCCACAATTTACGAGACTCTTCAGATTATCATAGTTCTAGTTCTAACATCAAAGCAACTAACTATTTCCTTGGCATTTAGCATTTGGTTTATAATGAGCTTAACGTCTATAATCAATGTGATTATCACCCAGTATTTTACAGCCATAGCATTAATTAGGGGACGCTACAGACTTTTGAATAAGGAGCTCCGATCGATTTTGGGCGAGACTCAATCATTGATGCCCAACAAAAGTGGAGTCTTTGTAACCAAATGTTGCTATTTGGCAGACGAGTTGGAAAACATTTCCAGGGCCCAATCAAGTTTACAAGCCCTTACTGAACGTTTATCAAAAGCTTATCGCCTTCAAGTCATTTGCATGTCTATCACCTACTATCTAAACTTGGTGGGGAACGTTTACTTACTGTTCAGTATCAACAAATACACCTCGATAACAGAGAATTGGCCAAACATAGTTAAAGTTATTGGCCTGGTTTTCTTAGTATTCTACTACCTCGATTGCTGGCTTAACTCGTTAAATGTGTTTTACCTAATTGACGCCCACGGTAACATGGCCAAATTGCTAAGTTATCGGACTCATTTTCAGCCAGGTTTGGATGAAAGATTGGAGACTGTTGTGAGTATTCAAGCCTGCCAAAAGCTAAAGACGTTCTTTTAATTTTTTCCATCCATTTGCAGTTCGAGAACTTCAACCTGAACCTGGCCCGAAACCCATTTAAGCTCAGTTTCTATGGCTTATTCGAAATCAATCGTTCATCTTCATTCGCTGTGGGCAACTCAATATTAACACACTCAATTGTTTTGATTCAATATGATTTACAACATTTTTAAAATGTCGATAAACAAATATAGAAAGGAAATTATGGTTTCGTTATTTATTTTGACTTAATTCTATTATTAAAGATGCAAATTATCCCACAACGGCTGTGATAAGAAAAAAGAAAAATTAAAAAAAAAACGAGGACGGAAGCTAACTTCGGCAAGCCGAAGTTTTAATACCCTTGCAGACTTTGACGAAATTGCTAAAAGTGAAAAAATAGCGAAAGGAATAAGGTATACATAAGTAAACTAGATTTGCATCGTTTCAAGTCAATTGCTTTTATACTGCAAAAATGTCTTATACAAATAGAAAACAAGAAAGGAAAGCTAACTTCGGGCGGAGCCGAAGTTGAAAAACCCTTGCAGAATATTCTGCAAATTATATTCTCCAAAATTATTCATATGATGCATTTTTAATACTCATAAAAAATCCCACCTTCCTAACTTTAAAAACACCAAAGTTATTTCATTTCCGATCAATCAGTTATATGGCAGCTATAGGATATAGTCGGCCGATCCTTATGAAATTTAATATGTCGAATTGATTGGGCAAAAATAAAACCCATAGAAAATCCCAACTTCCTAACTTTACAAATACCAAAGTTATGGCATTTCCGATCAATCAGTTATATGGCAGCTATAAGATATAGTCGGCCGATCCTTATGAAATTTGGTAGGTCGGATTGATTGGCCAAATATAAAACCCATAGAAAATTCCAACTTTCTAACTTTACAAACACCAAAGTTATGGCATTTCCGATCAATCAGTTATATGGCAGCTATAAGATATAGTCGGCCGATCCTTATGAAATTTGGTAGGTCGGATTGATTGGCCAAATATAAAACCCATAGAAAATTCCAACTTTCTAACTTTACAAACACCAAAGTTATGGCATTTCCGATCAATCAGTTATATGGCAGCTATAAGATATAGTCGGCCGATCCTTATGAAATTTGGTACGTCGGATTGATTGGCCAAATATAGAACCCACAGAAAGTCCCAACTTCCTAACTTAACAAACAGCAGAGTTATGGCATTTCCGATCAATCAGTTATATGGCAGCTATAGGATATAGTCGGCCGATCCCGGCTGTTCCGACTTATATACTGCGTGCAAAGGAAAGAAGGGTGTGTGCAAAGTTTCAACTCGATAGCTTTAAAACTGAGAGACTAGTTTGCGTAGAAACAGACAGACGGACAGACGGACAGACGGACATGGCTATATCAACTCAGGAGGTGATCCTGATCAAGAATATATATACTTTATAGGGTCGGAGATGTCTCCTTCACTGCGTTGCACACTTTTGACCAAAATTATAATACCCTCTGCAAGGGTATAAAAAGGGATACTTTCGAAGCCTTTAACAATTTTTCCTATCTCCTTTAAGATATAGACTTCCGAGCGGCAAGCGCTTTTACCCTAATCAAGATATGCGTAAATAAATATGAATTGGAAAATTTTATGTTAGTAGCTTACACACTGCGCGAAATATTCTGATAATCATCAAATTTGGACCGATTTCACCCTATTGTTCCTATGGGAGCTATAGGATATAGACGTCCGATCGGCACGCGCTTTCACCTTGATCAATGTATGCATAAAAAAATAGGATTTGGAAAGATTCATATCAATAGCTTGTATACTGCGTGAAATATCCTAAAAATCATTAAATTTTAACCGATTTTACCCTTTTGTTCCTATGGGAGCTATAGGATATAGACGTCCGATCGTCACGCGCTTTTACTCTGATCAAGGTACGCATAAAAAAATAAGATTTGGAAAGATTTATGTCAATAGCTTTTACACTGCGCGAAATATCTTCCATTCTTGCAAGTTATATCCGATTGTTCCTATGGGAGCTATAGGATATAGACATCCGATCAAGGCGGTTTTCAAACTTGATCTGCGTACACATGTTTTAGGACGACTGTGAATGTTTCAGATCGCTAGCTTTTAAACTGTGCTCGTAAACGGTATTAAAACAGACGGACAGACGGACATGGCTACATCGACTCCCCTATTGATTCTGATCAAGAATATATATACTTTATAGGGTCGGAAACGTCTCCTTCACTGCGTTACAAACTTCTGACCAAAATTATATTACCCTCTGCAAGGGTTTAAAAAGGGAAAACGCTTTAGTGGAATGCCACGGCTATAAGATACCCTTCATTTTAGACAGCGCCATCTGCCAAACTTAAGTGCAAGCACCTCTCACAGTTTTCGAGCTCTCCGTTTTCAAATATGCAGCATTGACATCATAATTAACACTTAAAAAATTCTATAACCTGAAAAGTAATGGAAAGAATTATATAAAATGTTTTCCCCATCGCTTTGAGGTTGCCCGAAACAAAAAAGTGGTGGGCTTTTTGGGCGTTTTTTATACCCTTGCAGAGGGTAATATAATTTTGGTCAGAAGTTTGTAACGCAGTGAAGGAGACGTTTCCGACCCTATAAAGTATATATATTCTTGATCAGAATCAATAGGGGAGTCGATGTAGCCATGTCCGTCTGTCCGTCTGTTTTAATACCGTTTACGAGCACAGTTTAAAAGCTAGCGATCTGAAACATTCACAGTCGTCCTAAAACATGTGTACGCAGATCAAGTTTGAAAACCGCCTTGATCGGATGTCTATATCCTATAGCTCCCATAGGAACAATCGGATATAACTTGCAAGAATGGAAGATATTTTGCGCAGTGTAAAAGCTATTGACATGAATATTTTCAAATCTTATTTTTTATGCATACCTTGATCAGGGTAAAAGCGCGTGCCGATCGGATGTCTATATCCTATAGCTCCGATAAGAAAAATAGGGTGAAATCGGTTAAAATCTTATGATTTTCAGGATATTTCGCACAGTGTGTAAACTATTGACATACATTTTTCCAAGTCTTATTTATTTATGCATAAATATATCAGGGTAAAAGCGCTTGCCGATCGGCCGAACTTAGCTTCCGTCCTCGTTTTTAATAATAACTAATAACAAATTTAATGTTTGTATTCCTTTTCCATTTTTTGATGCAACGAAAAATAAGCAACACTTATTCAAAGAAAGTCTTTCTCTAAGCTTATAGCAATAAAAAATCTGTGTTTATGAAAAATGTTTTTTAAATAACTATTTATCGAGTATAGAACCAGCAAACTACAGCAAAAGCACTTTCCACTTTTTATAGGGGGATTTCCTTATTTAATGTAAACTTTCTTTTGGTATTACTCACAATTCTGGGGAGGGCGGTTTTATTTAGTTAATAAATTAGTTGAGTCGAGATGAAATGATAGACTTTAACTAATGATTCACATATATCAAAGGAGTCAAAACATTGAAACTGGCTAACCATATGCAACTTGCAATGAACTTAGTTTTAGTATACCGCAATGGTTTGCTTAGTAAAATTGTGTCTAGAAATTTTTTACTATTATGGACGTCTTACCGGCGTTTTGAACTTTGAGGTCGATTTTAAAACGGGTCGAACGCTTGTCACCAAACGAGCTACAATATGTGCAGCCGGCTCGCATTTATTCATCTTCATCACACTCATTTATCTTCAGATAAATATACATGTTTTTGGCCGTAATTGGAAGTATATAAATTCCCTTCATAAATACGTGTTAATGGTTATATCGGGTATTCGGATGGTTTGCGTATTCCTGGCATTGGTCAATCGGTGGAGTCGACGTCGCAGCTTTATACGGCTCTTCAAAGAGTTCCGAAGTCTTTATCGCCACAATCCGGAAATAATACAGTTCTGTCGGAGAAGCATCATTAGCAAGTGCTTCTGTGTCATGATATTGGATGCCCTTTGTGTTATTGTCACTCTTCTTTTGGTGCAAAATCAACCAGACATTTCGGTGACTCTTTTCTTTTGGGCCATTTTTGGTCAGTCGGCTATTATAAATGTGATCATTTCACAGTATTTTATTGCAATGGCCAGTATTCGAGGGCGCTACGTGCTCTTGAATAGGGATCTAAAAGCCATTGTAGTCGAAACTCAATCGTTGATTCCAAACAGAGGTGGAGTTTTTGTGACCAGATGTTGCTGCCTCGCCGATCGCCTGGAGAAAATCGCCTGCGATCAATCTAATTTACGAAACCTCATCGAAGAATTGTCAAAAGCATACCAAGGTCAGGTCGCATGCATGGTCATTACCTACTCTTTAAATTCGGTGGGAATTTTGTACATGTTATTCAGTTGTAAAAAAAATGCGGACATATTAGATAACGTTTCATTAACCGTTATAGTTTTTGGTATTGCTAACGTAGTATTTTACCAACTCGATTGCTTTCTTAACTCGCAGAACGTATTTTATCTGCTCGACGCCAACGAAAATATGGGCGCACTGCTGAGTCAAAGGACGCTCTTTCAGCCAGGATTGGATAACAGGCTAGAGATGGAAGTAAGTGGCCAACAATCCTTACAAATAAAAAGCCCGTTTAGATGTTAAATCTCTTTGCAGTTTGAGACCTTTACTCTCAACTTGGCGAGAAATCCACTAAAGCTAGGATCTCTGGGCTTATTCAAAATAGATCGATTATCAGTATTTGTCTTAGGATGCTCCCTAATAACATACTCAATGCTATTAATGCAATATGATATTGAACACTTCTAAACTGTAGGAAGTGAATTCTATTATGAATAGTAAAATAATATACAATGCTTTAAAATTGTAATTATTCATGTGTACAATTAATTATGTACTAACACTATGACGAAGTGAGTTCTTTTCACAAATTACGGTTCTAAATAATTTGCGTTTTTCTGGCCTTAACGTCACAGAGTCCATCATTTATACGGCTGTTTAACTCATTCCGCTGTTTTTACAATACAGAGTTTAATCTTTTACCTATAATTTGTCGTAAAAAAATCGTTAAGAAAGCCAACAATGGCTTAGGTTCTAAAAATTTGTATGTTTCTAGTTTTTATGCAATCTTTATCAGCTATATAATTGTTTTACCCTAGATGAGTTTAACAGGAAATGACCGCAAGTGTAATTATTACGCAATAATAAATAATATTCATCTTTATGTTTATAAATAAATTGCATTCTTTATTCTGAACCTGGCTTCAAACCTTTTAAAGCTTCCATTTCTTTATAATGTGAATGCGGTTCAATACCATTCCCTATAGGCAAACTTATATTGATTAAATTATTATAAATGTCCGTACGTTACTGAGTTCGTAATTAGAATTAAGTACTGGAACAATGTTAACCCGTTCTACGACTTGCTTTTGGTGTCGTATAGTGAGCGTGTTAAACTTGTTACTATGTCAACCCGACATAGCTATGTAGATCTGATCCCTAATCATTTATGCCTATCCTCAGTAATAGCCCCATGCTATTAATCTTTATCATAGTCAGATTTCTACTCGAATACAATGCATCATATTACTCTACGACTAAATGTAAATGGTTAATATCCTCTAATACTCGTTAGTGGTAGAGTTAATTGGTATTCCTTGAAATTATGTAACAGGTAAAAGGGAGCTTTTCATTACCTAGAATGGTCGACGCACTCGAATGTAGCTTTCGTTCTTGTTTTCCAATGTAATCAATCATCGACTAATTAGCTTTTCCCCATTGGTCTAATCATATTGATTGAATTGCGTACGTGCTCATCACTGAGTTTGCACTTATTCCGATGCGAATTCAGTACATAAACATGGTTAACTCGGTGCAGGTGATTCTGCGCTTAGCGTATTGGTATGGTATTGCGGTGGGAGTAATGAACCTCGAAGTGGATTGGCCGACCGGAAAAGCTATGACCACCCGACGGATGACGATATTTTCAGCGGTGCATAATATAAATATAATCACCCTGCTTGCTATGCTAAGTCTTAGCGATAACAACTTGAAAACGACCTTAAGTAACGCTCGATTATTGCATGAGTACTTCTTCCTCCTAATCACGGTTGTGCGCAATTGGGCAGTGATGGTCTCTCTGGTCACTAGATGGGTTCAACGATGCAGAATCCTCAGATTGTGGAATCGAATAATTGAATTGGTTCGGGAAAGACCCGCTGTGGTTCTACAGTACCGCCGCCGGATTATTGTTAAATTTGTATTTTGTGTTTTATCCGACTCCATGCACACGATTTTGGAACTAAATGCTCAACGGAAAAATATCTCTTTTGGCTTGGTTGTAAACCTACTGATGGGGGCCCTATTTACCACCATTTTCAACATGATCGTGGTTCAATACTATATTGCCGTACTGCAAATTCTTGGACTTTATAGTGTGATTCACAAAGAATTGCGACTCTTAATTAGAGAAGCTGAAGCCACATGCTTAATTCACAACCGTCGCGGAGGAGTTTTTGCAACAAAATGCTGCTCCTTGGCAGATCAACTGGATAATTTGGCTGAGACACATTCTAAATTGCAGGACACACTTGGCGAAATGTCGCAGATATTTCAAATACAAAGCTTTAGCATGTGCGTGGTTTATTATCTCTCCACAATGGGCACCATATACTTTTCCTTCTGTTCGATTCTGTACAACACAACAGGATTCGGTTCTACAAATTGGGGACTTCTGCTGATTGCTTTGTCCACAATTTTCTTCTACGCGGATAATTGGATCACCATCAATATTGGATTCCATACTCGCGATCACCAAAATGAGGTAGTCAGTATATTGTCAGACCGCACTTTATTCAGCCAGGAATTGGATAAACGACTGGAGACAGCGGTGAGTTTATTTGGTTTTTAATTTATTTTCACTAATATTATTTTCTTTTCAGTTTGAGAACTTTCAATTGCAGTTGGCACGCGACCCTTTTGAGTTCTATGTTTTGGGACTATTTAAAGTAGAACGCGGTCGATTAATGGCCATGGCGAATTCAATTATAATTCATTCTATTCTTCTAGTTCAATGGGAGCTTAATCATAATTGAACTAATAATTGAAAACAAAAGTTGCATTACCATTATCAGATCATTATTATATCTAGAAAGTTATGTTAATGTTACCATAAAAATTTGGAATGGAGAACAAAACTGTTGAATAAATGTAGGAAAAAATCGAAATGACTTAAATAATTACTCAGAGGTTTTGGGGCCATAATTAGAAAAGCACAATGAAGAATGAAGCTTACATTTAGGATGCCATTCTGTGCCAACTAGAATATGGTTTAGACCATCAACAAACTACTGAGTGCCAAAGGCATGTGTATTGGGACGTAGAAAACCGATAATGGCCGTTTCATGCACTGCCAGAGGAATGCGGCAGTTGGTAATGGAAATTGCCTGGCCGGGATTCCTTTGTACTGCCAATTGCCAGGCATTTATAAACTTGGTCCTGTCTTGCTGCTGGAAAACTCCCGACGTCGTCGAGCGACAGTGACAAATCCAGCGACAGCATCAATACTTTGCCGCAATTCGAGCAATATAAACGAGCTTCCATTCAATTTGCCCCTCGCCATCAGTTCGCTTAGCATAAGTCGCAATTTAATCCCTCACCGACATCCAACAACAGGCCACGACATTGCACTGCCAGCATCCGGAGAATCGGAATCGGAATGGGAATCGGAATAGGAATCGGAGGAGCAGACAGGCAGACAGACAAACAAACGGATGGAACCGGAGACATTTTAGCATAATGCATTGCCACTGAGTTACGACTCCTCCTCGTCGTTATCCTGCGACACACAATCCGGCACTTGGTTCGAGAGGATGACTCCGATTGGTTGGGCTAACAATGCAACATTTTTTAACTTCAATGGGGATTATCGATTGTCTATGGATCACACAGCAATATTGCATTAACAGGAGTCCGCAGAAGGTTATCAAATAATAAAATAGGGATTCACTTGGCTATAAACTACACATCTCATTACAACAATAATGTACACATTTTATAAGTCATCCTTAATTAGTTGGACATTTATGTCCTGTTTGTCTTATGTCCCTGCAATTTGACATGCTTTTTCTCAAATCATTCTTTATACCTATTGATTTTTATAGATTTTCTTTACATGTCATTTCTATAGATTTCAAGTAAAGAGATTATCACTCAACCAAATAAATAGCACTAGTTAACATTGAACAAACTATCACTATAAATTCAATTCGAAACCCAATTATGTCGCACATGTAAGATCTTCAGAACTTATTAAAAGGCTAAAAAATATGTAGTACCTCTTTTTTAGACTCGCGCTGAAACTCAATTGCCAATGTGGCGGAACAAACAGTCCAATGGATTCGCTAGTTAAGCCGATTACTCAGGAACTTAGTTGTATGCAAAAGTTTTTCAAAAAGGTGAGGCACCAACAGATAGCCGAGCTTTACCATAAGGAGTCGGAGATGTATGAAGCTGAATTGAGAGCTTGGAATCCCACCATTTGGCACGAAGTAGGTTATCGATACTGCAAATGACTTATACTTCTAGGATATGCACTTTGGACTTTGTACTATAGAATCACAATATTTCAGATGGAATTTTCCAAACTATTTCTTTATATGGCAGGAAGAGTGGATTTTTTCCAAAACAGTTTTTATATATTTATATATTTTATATATTGTATATATTTTTGTAAAAAAAAAAACAGGGCATAAATAAACTTCATTGGTATATTTGGTAGAATAAATAAATGTTCTAATCTGCGGGCTGGACTTTTTCAAAGATTACTGCACCAATAGGAAAATAACTTTCTGTCGGCTGCCAGAAATCAGTATCCCAACACAATTTCTGCCGTACCATAACTTACTCGATATGCAAAGGAGCAAAACGGCGAGGGCTTCAGCAGAGAGCTTCAAAAATTCATAGGATATCCCACAGCAGCAGCCGCAATGCCACGAAAAAATGAGAATTAAATTGAATTTTCAAACGCCACGCACATAAATCCAAGTGCTAAGGCAAGCGAAAATGCAGCCGAAAAGGAAAAAAATTGTAGTTTACTTTTGCCGCAGGCCACAGCGGCAGCAAAATGTTGCTCAAACATATCATAAATATTTGATTTTCTTTCATTTTTACAAGGTCCCTGCGATTTTGACTCCGTCTGAGCGAATGTGTGTCTGGTTCGCAGAGAAAAAATTGATAAGTTTGCAATGATTTTGCCAGGAGATTGATATAATTTGCGCGCAATTTCTCAGCAATTGGCAAAATTTCGCGCACGTGATAGTGGCATTTCGGTTTGCCAAAGATTAAGTTAACAAAGCTAAATGCAATCTGAAAATCAACCCAGAAATCTCTCATTTTCTGCATAAATGTCAAATGGCTTTACCTGAAAATATTCATATATTAACAAATTAAAATCGCATTCCGTTCAATTTTAAACAAGTTCCCCGACTACGAAACTTTCCAATTAGTAAGTTTGTTCAAATTAATGCAGAAACCAAGCGGTTCAAATTGTTCCGATTAGAAAAGTTATACGGTCTTAACTTTGTTATGGAATACTTTAATTCTAGTCGGAAGTTTGCAAAGCAGCGAGAAAGAAGTTTTTAGATTCTCTGCATGAAAATTCCAAATATGTAGATATAAATAGTAAAATAAATCATATATCTATGAAAGACCGGAAAATGAAATGAATGGGTCATTTTATATGCAAATCTGCTTAAATCGTGAAAACTTTTTGTTTTTGAATAATTATTGTAGGATGCAGTAAATATTTAATTGTAAATTCGAGGTGAATAGAGACAATTATTATTATTTAATAATTAATAATAATTAATTAATTTCTCTTGTGATGGTGTCAAAAAAAACTAATAAGACAATGAGTCATCAATTTTCTATTCCTTTGCTTCTAAGATCCGATCATATTGTGCAAACGGCCTTGCTATTTTAAATAAACAAATCCTAAGTAAAGTTTTGAAACTTCATTTAATGGATCGGTTAATTAATTTATCTAAGACCCTAAGAAAAGTAGCAATATCGTTACTTTTCAACACCCATCGATAAAAGTTGGGAAGTATCGAAAAATGTTCGCAAAAGTGTTTGCTGCAACTATCATCTCCAAAATTTGTCTTTCCGCTTGTCATTCCTTTCCGGAGCAGACGTTCCAGTGATTTGAAAATTTTCTTATTTAACTTTTGGAAAACTCTTTCCAAGAAGGATGACCAAGGGAACTACTAGCTTTGGCAAGCGCCACAACAAGACGCACACAATCTGTCGTCGCTGCGGAGACTCGTCGTATCATCTCCAGAAATCGAAGTGCTCCCAATGTGGCTATCCCGCGGCCAAAACTCGCTCGTTCAACTGGTCCCGAAAGGCGAAGGGTCGCAAGGCTCAGGGAACCGGAAGGATGCGGCATCTGAAGAAGTTGCGCCGTCGTTTCCGCAATGGATTACGTGAAGGAAGTTCCGCGATGAAGAAATCTCACTAAATCTAGGAAAGGTCTTGGCTGATCCCAATAAAAACCCTAATGAAGGCCCGAATTCCGTAAAGTGTTCCCAAGTGTTTTAATTATGTTTTGAGGTTAGTTCAAAATTGGACATGAGACAGGTATTCTATGTGGCGACATATGATACATTTTAGTATTTTAAAATGTATGTTTCGTGTGTGTAGTGTGCATGGTGGGTGCTTTCGCATTTTGTGTTTGGTTCTTGGCTTGCGAGCCATGCATTTTATGAATTTTTTATGGCCTTTAATGTACACACACACCTGGCACCGCCTGCAAGTGTATGTGTGTGTGTTTAGAGAGGGACATAAAAAGAAGGAGACAGGCGAAGCAACACCTTTTTATATGCCCCAGCACATAAAGCTCGTGGCGGAAATCTGCTCACGCCCCAGGACAGTATTTCATCCCGACCTGGCCTAATCCGTCGCCATGTGGATTTTGGCCGCAGAATCCTGGCATGAAATATTCCCCGGGATTGCCGGTGAAAAAGTTTCCGCTTGATTTATCTCTCGGGCGCAGCGATGAAACTTAAAGACAGGAGCGTGCAACAATTGCTCACCGCCCACTCATTAATTTTTGGCCAGGTCCAACATCCGGCTGCTTGGTATACGGTATGTATAAGTATATGGATTCATTATTATGCAACGACTGAATTTTTAAAATAATGATGTCTGCCTTCACGCTGGAGATGGCGCTTTATTAATGCGACAGTAAAGTAATGCAGATCCCAAGTGCAGTTCGAGTAGATTGAGGAGATGGGAAAAATAGAGTTCATAACGGAAAAACAAATTTTCTTGTTAACTACAAGACATATTTTCAACGCAAGGAATTGTTTCTTAAGGTTAGTATTACTCAAAGAGTATTTATGGTGTATGAAATATAAAATAAATATTCAGAGACAGCTTTTTAAGTGTTTAAAACTAAATGTATTAAAATTAGAATTTCACATAAAAAATTCTCGGAAACTAATTGCAATACATTAAAGCTGTATACTAAAAAGTTTATCGTTACACATAAAAAAGTTCACTTAAAGCCGCCATAAAAAGGACCCAAAAGCGATTGACGATTTTTTCATAAATGTTGGTTGATTTGTGTTGTTTTGAAGGGGTATTTTTAGGGTATTTAGAATTTATTTCTAGTATTTTGAAAAATATGTATGAAAAAACTCAAAACAAAAATCACGAATAACTAAGGCACTTGTTTTAATAGTTCCCCTTAACTGAATTACATTTTTGTAATCAATCTATTTTATAGGCACACTTCCAAACATTTTAAAGGAGTCATTGCCAAGAAAGAAAGAAGGTCTCTTAGGTAACGAGTTTGCGATATTCGATGAAGATGCGCATTGGCACAATCACTTTCGCCTTTTTCTGTTTTCAATTTCCATTCCATTTCGTTTGCAAAGGCCGACCTCTCCGCCCATTTCCACCATTTTCCAGGATAAGGCATCGGAAGCTCTAATTGCATCTGATTGCAGTGACAGTTTTTCCTACCAACTGACAGCTACGGCGGCAACAAAAAGGAAGGGGAGAAGGAGTTATAGTATGGGTCTGAGTACTGAGTACTGAGTACCCGTACATCCGTTCCGTATCCGTTGATTTTCAATCCGCGTTATTTCTTCCTTGGCTGTTTGCTTCGCTGGTGCCCTGCTCACTCGCTGCACTGCTCATCCGGAGACAATCGTGAGCGAAATTTAAATGCTGCTGACTTTGCAGCTCACTGAATGCCAACTATACAGAAACTCGAAAAAATAATGAAGAAAGCAACAAACGCAGCAAAAAAATTCGATTGAAAATGTTCAATCAACAAAATGGCATTTCTGCCGAAGAAATAAAATCCATTTTGAATATATGGCACAGGTCTAGCAACAAAGTTTAAATTTAAATTAAAAACTTATCAAGGTACAATAATATATCAAAATGGTTTGCTTTTAATCTGCAATTTCAGACAGCTTAAATTTCGGTCTGTGTAAAGCTTTATTTTCTCCCATTCTTCAAAAACCTATATTGGCAAACTAAATACTTAAAAAAGGTTCCAGATTGTAAGCACTATACTCTAATTTCCCCTAAACAGATTTAATAAAACATAAGAAAAACTATGTATATATGATAGTAAGGCATCCCATTCATCTTAAAAATGATTTTAATGGTCCATTGGCAGAAAACCCCGATTTAAACTTGTATTATTAAAGTTTTTGCTTTATTTTATAAAAAAACAAGAAAGAAAGCTAACTTCGGGCGGAGCCGAAGTTGATATACCCTTGCAGAATATTCTGTAAATTATATTCTCCAAAATCGGATCGGTTATTCATATGATGCATTCTTAATACTCATAAAAAATCCCAACTTCCTAACTTAACAAACACCAAAGTTATGTCATTTCCAATCGTTCAGTTATATGGCAGCTATAGGATATAGTGGCCCGATCCGGCTCGTTCCGACTTATATACTACCTGCAATAGAAAGACAACTTTTGGGAAAGTTTCAAGCAGATAGCTTTAAAACTGAGGGACTAGTTTGCGTAGAAACGGACGGACGGACAGACGGACAGACGGAAGGACAGACGGACATGGCTAGATCGACTCTCCTGGTGATGCTGATCAAGAATATATATACTTTATAGGGTTGGAAATGTCTCCTTCACTGCGTTGCAAACTTTTGACTGAAATTATAATACCCTCTGCAAGGGTATAAAAACTTGGCAAATAATAATTTATGACAATTTGTAATTACAATTCCAAGCATTTTAACGATCAGAATAATTTTAACAAAAATGTAGCATCATCATTTTGTAAAATGGAAATTTTATTTAAATAAACTTGAAAACCCTAAATACATGTTGCAATAACTGGGTATAAATGAAAACTAATTTTGAGACCATGAAAATCACTCCTTCATCGATTTTAATTTCCCAAAAATTACAATCTAAAGGTATCTTTGATACATGAGGTATTCATTCTGTTACTCCAACAGGACCTGCTAAAATTATACTCCAACAAGTTGCTCCATAATGAACCTGTGCAATGGCAAAAAGCCAAATTTTCATAAAATTCATCGGACACAGAAAACTTTATATGAAGGAGCCGGAATTGTAATGACCTCATCAAGTTTCGCAAAACCACATTTTGTGGTATTTGTCGTGTTCTGCGGTTGGGATTTGTTGATGCTGTTACTGATGCTCTTGCGTGTCGACATGGCATGAAAAATTCCAATTCCCGTGAATCAATATGATATGGACCCAGGGGCTTTCAGGCAGCCATGGTGTTTGAAAAAACATGAATTAAAATTCATTAGGGTGTGGATAGTGGAATGATCGAGTATAGTAGGAGAAATAAAAATTGGCAATCCATACGCAAGACTCTAATCCCTTTCAATCTCTGCTGGATAAATATTAAATGGATGAGTTTAGACTCGAGACTCGACTTCGTTGCGACTCAGCAAAACTGAAATGTTTGGCATAAAAAATGCATAAATTATGCAAACCATTTGAGAGGCAAACAAGGAGGAAAAATCGAAAATGCCTCAACATTTTCGCTTCGGTCAAAGCTTTGACAAATTGATGCTGGCCAGCCGAAAAGTGCGACGACTGACTCAGCTCGCAGTGTGTGTGTGTGTGTCTAAATGGACATCTGGGCAGGAAGAAGGTCCAAAGCGAAAGGAGCAGAGGCGGAAAGTCTCTTAACGTGGCTTTTAAAACTGCTGCCACCCGTTTCGACCAGGCAACTGGGAAGTATAAAATATTCATGCGTTTTATATATGGAAAAGAAAGAGGCCGGTGGGTAAGTTACCAGGCCTATGTCACAATAAAAGTCAAGAAGCTTTTGCGTGCCGTAATTAATGTAAATCCCCCTTTTTTCCTATACCTTACCCCGTTAACAGGGCGAGTGCGTTGGTCTTGTAGGCCACTTTGCTTGTAAAATGGTTTATTATGTCTTATAAACATGCAACTAGTATTTAATTGATTAAATATTTAATATAACCAGTATTATAGTTTTAAAAATATGATTATAAACAATTAAATATATTCAAATTGTATCTAGCTCTGTCAATACAATTTGAATATATTTAATTGTTTAGAATCAAATTTTTAAGTTCTATAATACTGGTTATATAAAAGAGTGGGTTGTTTATATATATATACTTATTCCATCAAATTAAAAAATATTACAATACATAATAAAATTCGTTTTATTGTATTATGTTAAGCTAAATGTAAATTTGTATATGGGAGTCATAAGTATATTAAAGCTGTTTTAAACATACCACCATTTAAAATTTTATATTAGGTATTAAAGCAGTCTTAACCAATTTTATACACCTTTTTTTGACCTGTCCTATTGACAGCTGCAAGCCGCCAGAGGGCGCCTGTCAACCTTCCTCTATATGTATGCAGTGTATAATTGATTTTCTGTTTACGCACTGCCCCAAAATCGGGAGCAGATGGAAGTGGGCGTGGTCGGGCAGCTAAGTTGCCGAGCCTGATGCTTCCGTTTATTTCTTGTTATTATATTTCATTTGCCGTCAACTTTGTTGTGCTGCCTGATTCTTACACAACCCAACATCAAGTCAGACTTACAAAGATCTAAAACAAAGGTAAGGATCTTTAATACCTATTAAATTGTTTAACCAAGTTAAATTTCGTTTATTTTTGTATACCTCAACTTTTCAATTTTCAGTGAATTAAAAATAATGGAATTTCAAAATTACAATACGTAAAAGTAATATTCATCTGGATTCTAAAAATTTTAAGTTAATAAAGTATAAGCTAACTTTAAATTATAATATATGTCATACCCAAATTTAAAATTACTTATAAATTAAAATGTTTGTTATTATTGACTACTTAAAATATAATACAACAAGCTAAAATGTGTACACAGCATGTTGCACAAAACTGAGTTCAAAAACATTTTTAAACACTTTAAAAAACATTTTAATAGTGTCTTGGTTTTACGGAATCTTAATCACTTGTTCCATTCTAGTTTATCCTGATTTCCAGGGTTTCTAATGGGTATGCCCAAAGTTTCCATTGCAACTTTTGCGATATTTCTGCTCGGTGGAGGGGAAGAGACCGACTCCGAGGTACCGCTCCAAAAGGGGCAGGAAGTCCGGCGGGATGGAGGGCACATGCCAACACTTGTTTTCTGTTAAGTGATTTAGGCAAAACTTTTGCGCCCTCTCCCTCGATTTTGCCGCTGTCAGGGAGCGTGTGCCATTCGTGTTTGGCATTTTGGGCTTAGAAGTAGACGAGGGGCTCGTGATGGGTTCCTGCGATGGAGCTGCTACTGTTGCAGGTTCTTCTGTTGCGGTTCCGCCCCGGTTCGGTAATATTCTGAAACATCGGAAATGTTTTACAAAACTTTCGCGAAAGCTACGGCAGTAGCAACAAATTGAACGAAAACCGTTTAAATGCTTGCCACATAATCGCCGTCAAGTGAAATTCATTTTCTTGACAAACAACATGAACTTCAAAGGAACTTGGCCAAATCCCCGCTTTTGAGTTCCTTAAAGGAAATTGAAATTATTAAATGTGTGCGGGAAACTAGAAAAACTGTCAAACTGGTTTACCGACTGTAAAGGATTGATGTATTGCGCATCTCACGTTCCGGAATTTTGGATTGATGATTTCCTGGAAACGAACAGGCTTAGAATCTTTTACATTTAATGTACAACAATAATAATTTTAAAGAGCTTTTGATAAAGGTAGTAAACTTCACGATTGATGAGTTGTATATCTGCGGAAACCCGATTTTTTTGTAAAAGGAAGAAAGAAGGAATTTCTTGTTTTAATTTTATTGTTCACATTTTTATCGACTTAAAGAAATCGTTTTTTTTCAAGGTAAAAAAAATCAAAATTAAATATTAGTTAGAAATTGATTAATTTATTACATTTTACTTTAACTGAAAAAAAATACCAATGCGTATAAAATGATAAAAAAGTGTGTGCACGTCTCAGGAAAAATTCCGAAGACTTTATTCCATAAACAGCCATCGCAAACCCATCCGAAACCATTATGTATTCAATGCATACTTTTGACAGCGTAATCGACATTACCTGCGCATATTTATCCTGTTAGAATTCCACATAATATTCGATATATTCTCTACTTTTACCCCGCCGAGGAGCCTGACAAGTTTACTTACTTTGCTGCTATCTGACAGCATTAAAACTGTCTCCACGAATTCTGACTTGCCAGAAGAATTTCCCGGCTAAAGTTTGTTTGGGTAACCATATTACATGGATAACACCCACAAAACACTAGCAACATCACCAGCAGCCGCACGCGAGAAATGTTTCGTGACAAAGAATTCCAAGAGTTGAAAAAATAAAATAAAACAGAGCAAGCCCGAAAACGAAAGAAAATTGAGCTAGGGAAGAAAAACGTTTGCGAGACATAGTAAAGCGTGGCAAGTAGGAAACTTTGAAGTTTTATTAAAAATACACACCGCAACATTCCTCAAGAACTTTTCGCACACGAAAACGTGAGATAATTTACTAGAAGCGAGCCGGACGAGGCTGCTCCCTTGCAGGTGGAAAAGCGTAGCCAAAAACCGGCAGCGAAGTGTCAAGTAGTTTGGATAAACTTTTGTGACAGCTCAATTTGGAAGGGAAAATGTATGTAAGCCGGCATTCCCGTCAAGCTGCTCCTTTGCCAACAGGAGAATATTAGAATATTAATAGCGAGCTTTGCAGGGGACAACTAATGAGCGGAAGTCCTCTCTCGGGGGATAGTTGCGAATAGTTAAGTCCGAGGAAGGCCTTGATGTGGGTTCCCATAGTTGAACGTCAGGAACAGTTCGGATTTAAGTCAGAAAGTTTGGACAACAAATCTGAAAACGAAAGGAGGTCACTGGCGTCGGGTGTCTATTTCCAGAAGCTCGTAATCTTTAATTCATAAACAAATTTATGGTTATTAAGGTATAACGTGAAATCAAAAAGATACGTATACAGATACTTTGCAATATACACCGAGAAAGGTGTTACATTAAATTAAAAATTAAATAAGATTTTTAATTATGATGAGTGACCCTGTTGCCAATCGACAGTCCGTCTATATAATGTTATGTAAAACATATTGTCTAAGGACAACAATAGGGAAACACCTTCTAAGGTAAAGTTAAACACAGCTGCACGACGTCAAGGATCCAGAAACATGCACTTAACTAACCAGTTCCGCCCAGCCTTCCGATTTCCATCGCTCCACTTTGCTGGGAAAATGAACAACATGTTGTGGTTATGGAAATTAGCTCAGAAGGATGACAAACACTGTGCGTGCCAAGATTTATGCCCCGATGTTGCCCGAAACTACTTCAGATGCACTGAACATCCTGCGAAATGGGGGCACCGAATCAGGACGACGGCAACAAAGACACATGGCCTGTGTTGACAGGCAGGACAATGTGAACCGGAGAGCAAACCCTCTGGCTAATTGGTATTTATTGCTACTTAAATGCTCAAAACTTGTTGATACTTTTCACCTCGTATTTCAAGCATTTTCCAGCCACTCGAGAGGAACGCCCCCAAAATGTCGGCCACGCATTCGAAGAGAGCAGACCAGAAGATCATCAGCCAATGGAAGATCGGTTGGCTATAATTAGGCGCATCGCTAGAATCGCGGCGATCTCGGTGAGACATATGTTTCGGATTCGATTCTGGGGATGGGATCTCTCGACGACGAAGGCAGGGCGCACTCTTTCGATTTTGAGGCTAATTTCAGTGGGCACACGACTTTGGCACGGTTTAGTATCGTCGCGACAATTATCGTAATTAACTCGTTTATGTGTTGTGAGCTAATCCAATTACCAAGTTCGCACAGGATGCCCCCAGTCGTGGCAGGCGAAGAGAACACAAATTAATTCAATCAATCGCACAAATAAAGAACTGAGTTCGAAATTAAAAATCTGTTGCATTGTCTCGCGATCGCGATCCCAAATTAGTCGAAAGTGTTTTAGTAAATTGATAAAAGGCCAACGACAACAGTTCAACCTTAAATTCCAATTTCGCAATTGATTTGCTAGACATGTTAAACTACCAGCAGCAATTGCATTCGCTGCCCGTCGGCAATCCGGCGAATTTCTACTACGGACCGACGGGATCGCACTCTATCACAGTTTCCGGCGAGGTATATCCAGCACATCAGTCGCAAAATCTTGAGTCGGAGAATAAACTGAACGATCGGGAGGGCAGTGCCCGAGATCTGGACAAAATGCACAGATTTTCGGTAGACAATATCATGGAAATCAAGCACGACGCTTATACCAAGGGCAAACTTTCCATGGAACTCAATAACAATTACGGTGAGTTCATAGTGTAAAATAAGCCAAAATTTAAATTAAATTAATTAAGCTGTGCAACATTTTACTTTAAACAAAATTATCATAATTAAATGGCACTGCTTTGGTAAAATAGAAGCAAGCTTAAAACACCATAAAGTACAAATCACTACATACCACCAGCATCGCTCATAAACGTAATATTTCATATTCGATAGAAACCTTGTTTTATCGCCAGTTTGTCTCCAGGAAAAAAGAAAGTTCAAAACAGAAAAAAATGTATATACATATGTCCAATTCCATTTTCTTCCTCTTTATGTTTCAATAATCTCTCATTGCATACCAACCAGTATCGCTCATAAACGTTATATTTCATATTCGATAGGACCGTTGTTTTATTGGTGGAAATTATAAGAGCAATAGTTTGTCTCCAGGAAACAAAAAGTTAAAAACAGAAAGAAAATGTCTACATATACGTCAAATACCATTTCTTTCCTCTTTTGTTCCTAAAATCTTAATTTTTTAACGACAGCACAAGAGAAATATAGTTTATCTAGTTTGTCTCCAGGAAACAAAAAGTTAAAAACAGAAAGAAAATGTCTACATATACGTCAAATACCATTTCTTTCCTCTTTTGTTCCTAAAATCTTAATTTTTTAACGACAGCACCGTTTTCTACCGGTTATTCAATTACATATGTTCCACTTTAATTTTAAGTAAGAAAATTATATTTGTCAAGAATACATTAATGGTCAACTTAGAAGGTTTTTAGCTTTGTGTAATTCTATAAAGTGAGAATCAGTGTTGGTATGGTTTTTAGAAGTCGGTAAGCCTGGCAAACAGAAAAGTTTGTAAATTATTCAGGCGGCGTCAAGGAATTAACCGAATGTCGGCATTACTGTTCAAAGTCTTCGGAATTTTTTTTGAAAAATTATTGTATACATAATTATTTAAATAGGAATGTGAGAAAAGCTTTAGCCTAAAAGTAAAGTGAAGCTTACATTTTTCAACTACAAAATGTTTATGGTTAAGAAACAAAATAAATCAATGTCCTTCTCAAATTCTACATTCTCCTTAATATCACAATAAATGCGATTCAATTTTCACTTAGAGCTGAGTATAAACGCGTCCTGCTCTGCTATACTAGATTTAATATCTTAAATGTTAAGTGTGGCTTAGATTTAAAATAGCTTTAATCAGAGTGACACTTTGGTTCATTTAACTTTAAAAGCCTCTTAATTGGCATAATAACCAGATGTTCTCAACAGAATGCGTAATGCCAAAGGAGTTAAGGTAGATAGACTCGTACATATATATTCAAAACTAAGACTTTGGGCGGCTCTGGCCTAATTCATAAATGATAGATTCATATGAAATGCGAGCCAAGAGAATTTATGGCGTTATTCGCACAACTGCATAATCGTAGCTATATCCTTACACATGCATACACAAATGGGTATATTTGGGATGGAATGGGATAAGATATAAATGTGTGGCGCAATTCATGGATGACAATTAGGTGCCAGATGTGGGCGACATTCGCTCATTTCTGCCGATCCCGGTGCAATGTCATCTCCGTGCATTTTTCCTGTTGCGGTTGCGGCTTAACCCCTCCTTGCCACCAGTTTTCCAGAGGAAACTGTCAACATATTGCTACTGGCTGTCAGCTTCAGCTTAATTTGAAGCGAAATCCTAGCCGAAAACGAAAATCTCACGAAACTCGTAAAAGAACTCTAACAATTCGTAACCAGTTCGCATAAAGTTTTTCTTTTCTCGCTCCCGGTTGCTAGTTTTTTTGTTTCTTTTATTTTTTGTGTGGCAGAGGAAACATTTCCGAGCCGACAACACTTCAACATTGTCAACATGACAAAACGTAATCAAAGCTGACATGATATTCCCTCAGTGGCCGCATGCCTTTGAAGCATCCGAGGTAGCGAGTAGCTACCACGACTATAATTTCCAAGTGGAGCATATAAAACGCCAGTCCCACTGTAACCAGTCCCAGACACAGCACGCACTCCATTCCCTTGCCCTCCCTCGTTTATTTTCGTCGCTCGATTGGATTGTAACATGTGCCGGTTGCATCCTAGCACTGAGAAAAACATTTTACTCCACCAAATTTCAATGCTGATCGTTATGTAATAATTCCTAAAAAATCTAACTAAAATAAATAGAAAAATTTTACAAAACATTAAATCATTTTTTTTGACAATTTTCTAGATTTTAAATTTTTAAGCAATTAATTATTCCGACTCACTGACTTTTTCAAAATCTATCCTCTTATTTAATTTATTCATACTTGTAATAATATTTGATGAGCAAGAGATTTTTTAGATTTAAGCTATGACTCCTTATTGAAATGATATTCATTTGTAATAATTATTAATTTTTTTTTTATCAAAACTGTTTCAAAACTTGCTTGATCAACTCTTACTATTAAATGTATAATAAATAATCTTTTTCGAAACATGTTTTAGTCATTAAAAACGTTTTCCCCAGTGTATCTCCTTGGCCAATCTTCACCCCTTGCTGTTGCCGATGAACAAATCTGATTGAGGTTTCCCTTTCGATTTGTTGGTTTTTTATTAAGCCGCAACTGTTTTTTATCGCTCGTTGGCAATTCAAATTAAAGATCTTCCCTTCACTCACTCCCTAAGCGCCCTCCCCAATCCCCGGGGACATCGGTTGCCGATGCAGTTGCTCTGGTCTCCCATTTTTTCCGTATGTATTCGGAGTACTCAGAGCTGATCTACGATGCAGTTCCCAACTCCGTGGACAGCTTGGCTGACAAATTGAGACAAATGGCGTGGGTAGGAAAATATCTGATGTTGATAGGGATAGTCACGGCAATGGCCACCCTGAAGCTGAACCAAGAATTTCCAACAAGCTGGATGCCGGAGATATCAGGGGCAATTTATCGATACATCTCGGAAATAGGAAACAAAAAAGAGTGAAAAGTCTTCAATTAAAACGTTTATAGATTTAAATTACGAAATGGCTTACAAACGTAAAAAACAAAAGAATACAAAATCAAAAAAATATTCGAAATCTCTTGGAAATCTCTTCCTACGACTTTGTTTAGGAAATACATAATATTGATTAAAAAATTTTTAGATTAGGAACTTTTAATACCGTAAGTAAAAGTAAGACATGCTTACCTTTTGCTTTAAAAGTTAATAAATTTAAATATTGTATGAACATTATAGTTTTAACATTAAACTAAATTTAATTATATTTGTTTTTTTAGAGTATTAGTATATAAATTTGTATTTAGTTTTAAAAAGCAATGTCTTCAAGCTTGATTATATGAATTATAGAATTCTTAGGGGAAGTATTTAAGTTTCCTTCTACTGTTAACTTAAGTCATGGATCTTCTCCAATTATCTCCAAAATAGAAAAATTCAAGGAAAATTCGTTTAGTCTTTTGTAAAACGATTTCCAAAGCAAATTCTATGAAAATCAATTAACGGCAGCCAGAGACAAAGAGCTCGCTTATGGCCGCTTAATGTCACAATTTCACTTTAATTAATAGATCGTAAATGTGTTAGCTCATGTTTGTTGGGCGACGAAATTAGTAGACAGCTGTCCACCGATGTCGTCAAAAGATATTTTATGGCTCATGCCATTTGTTTACGACCCTTCCCCTCACCACACCTTCGAACCCCAACCGAAGGATCAAACGGAATGCAAAATTTTATGTGCTCCCAATAACCCATAAAAGTAAAGAAATTTCCTAGCTGGCTGCCAAATTAATTGATATCCGTTGGCTCTTATCGATTATTTACGAGCGGGTCCCCCCTTTTCCAGTCACTGTCCGTCAAAGAGATTTTGCATTCACTCCCGCAGGCTAAAACCCAAAAGTAAAAGTGAAAATTCCCAATTTAATGGCTCCCTGATTGCAGGCACCACTGGCGGAGGAAGTGGTGGAGCTGGCTGCTCCGGAAGTCTCCCAGTGGGCCACTCGAGGAAGCCGCGCCGCAATCGCACCACCTTCAGCTCCGCCCAGCTGACGGCCTTGGAGAAGGTCTTCGAACGGACCCACTACCCGGATGCCTTCGTCCGCGAGGAGCTGGCCACCAAGGTGCATCTGAGCGAGGCAAGAGTTCAGGTGAGTTATTAATAATATCATTCTTCAAACAATGTATTGCCTTGGTTTTTTTTAAACATACAACACAGGCAAATTAATTAAAGTGTTAGCACCCACTTATTTATTCTTTGGCTTTCCATGTTGTTTATTTTGTAAAACTGAATTATTTCGCTCATCTGGCATTTTACATTGGTAAATTTCACAAGTGAATGCCAATAATGCTTTGTTTTGCTTTTAGGGCTTTTGTTTGGATTGATAAATCTTATTTATATTTATTTTTACAAGTAACAGTAGAGAAAAACATGGCTTTCCTGTGCAATCCATTGTTTTAAGCTCAGCAATTTGATGATTATTATTGTCTCTGCCAAAAATGAAATATTTACAAGAGAAACAACATCCTGCTTTTTCAATTAAAAGTAGATAATTCTTTAATTCTGACTAAATACATTTTTAAATACCAAAAAGTAACTTTAAATGATGCAGTCATAAATCCACCGATCTGACGAAATTCCAGTTAATCTCATGCTTATTGCACAAGCTCATTTTCGAAATTAGCCGCTACTCGCATAGTTATGTTAGCCACCCAATAGCCAATCCATTCCAATAAAGCTAATTCCTCTATCAATTACTTGGACGCATGTTTCAGGTCTGGTTTCAGAATCGGCGTGCTAAATTTCGGCGGAATGAGAGGAGCGTGGGCTCGAGGCCTCTGTTGGATACAGCTCCGCAGCTGGTGCCGGCGCCCATTAGCAATAATATGCACAAATATGCGAATCTGCCACACCCACCGCCTCCACCGCCCCCCGGGGCGTATGCCCTGAACTTTGGGCCCCTGGAACTGCGCTCGTGCCAGAACTATACGAACTGCTATGGAGGATTCGGAACGAATCCTGCCACCAACAGCGGAGTGTGCTCCTTCTTCGGAGCGGCCACGAACTACTGTGTGGCAGCCAACTACGCGAAGAACGCCTATCCGCCGCTCTGATGACGACGGCTAGCTTTTAATGGGCCCCACGAGGTTGCTTCATGCATATGTATTTCAATTAGCCAAATTGCATTAATGCTTAAAAATGTATTAAGACTAACCTATTCGCCTACCTGACTAATATTTATATTTATACGACACGGCGCCACATGTGACGCACTGAAGGAAGCTCCCAATAAATAACATTTTCTAAGATAATATCAGGAGTTTATGTTTAAATTGGGAAAAAGGGAATATTAAAGACGTATTATGTGAATTTTATGATTTATAGTAAATTTGTTTGTGGTTGAATGGTTTTATAACCCTGGTTATGACTCGTTTTCTATCTGCTTTCATAAAAACGACTCACATCCTTGTACTTTGAAGGGTTCATATGTGAACAAATTCTAAAACTAAATTATCTAATGTTATGACATACAAATCTTAGAAAATGCGGATAAATATATCTTGGATATAAGATATTATCGGAGGTTTAAGTTTGAATTGGGAAAAAGGGAATAATAAAGATGTATTATGTGAATTTGATGATTTATAGTAAATTTGTTTATTGTTGAATGGATTTATAACCATGGTAATGACTCGTTTTCGATATGCTTTCATAAAAATCTAAAACTGTGAGTCGTTTGTATTTTGAAGTTGAACAAGTTCTGAAACTAAATTATCTAATGTTATGACATACAAATCTAATAAAATGCGGATGAATATATCTTGCATATGGCTGTTAACAGTTTGTGTTAACCTAGAATTTCTAATTATTTTGATTACCTTACAACTTGTACATACATACCTATGCCAATGCTTACTTGTAATTAGGTTTACACCTTTTGCGACTTTATCTCATCCTTCGATAGAAAACAGTTTTGATTGAATTCTTCATCTTGTGAGCCAAAATCAATTAGCTCCTCCTCAATATGCTAAAGTTTTCCATTTATTAAACTGTCACTGGCGTATGAATTTGACATGGCTTATTTAATTATTGACTTAGTAATATGATTTAATTAAAAATTCATATGCCCACACCAAAGCACACCAGCTAGGGCGCTTCCATCTACGAGTATGTGTTTTTTCACCCGCATGTGTTAATTTGTATAATAAAACTTAATTAAAGTCAAAACAAATAAACAAACGAGCGAGCGAGGCACACAAACACTCGAAAGCAAACAGTGAGGGAAAACTTTTGCCTAGCCGCAAACGTTGGCAAAGCGAAGCCGCAATCAAAGTGGATTAAGATTGTGGAAATCTCGGTTTTCCAGGGCAATTAAAAGTACAGATTGCCGTTCGAAGCACAATAGAATGTGCATTGCACTCAAACGCATTCCCAAAAGTCAAGGAATAGAGCCGCAAAAGAACATCCCTTGATGCCAGATAACAGATCCTAGCTCCCAGCTCCCAGCTCCCAGCTCCTAGATATATCCGGATCCACTCTAGAAGCAGGAGGAGGTTAACAAGTATGTAATATATTTAAATGCAAATAAAAATTCCCTTTTATCCGCAGGCCAAACATGACAGAGCCAAACAAGCTGGGAGCAAACTGAGCAGCAGGACGAAATGCGAAATGCAAATTAACATTCGGAATGTGGAACGGTTTGTGCAGCTAATTTGCATAAAGCGTTGGCGCTCCGAGCGTAAAACATTTTTACAATATTTACGAAATTGCAATAATGTTTGAAAAGCAGAACGGCAGCGATGAAAAAATGCGTTTTGTCCCTTTTTGCGATGCGGCAAATTGTTTGCCGGGAGAAGGACGACATTTTGCTGACAGGCGAACATGTTGCAGAAGTCCTCCTCGAAAGGGAAATACAAATTTATGGGCCAAGCAACAACAGACACACACATGCGAAGTCCTGTCAAATCAAATGGCAAACGGAAATGCCAGAGCAAACGAAGTCCTTATGCGAGTTAAAAGGTGAGTTATGCGACGGTGTATTCCCCTTTTGAAAGCATGTTGGAGTGCTCACCTGAAGAGAAACCGTCTGAATTGGACAGTTTATATTATTCATGGACATTCTTTCATTTGCAAAGTGGAGCTGAAAACAAATTAAAGAAAATATAATCATTTAAAGCCATAAAATACTACAAACAAAAATAAAATTAATCTACATACCATTGATACTATATTTGTAGTTAATCACTCCTGTATAAAGTTGGTCCAAACCTAATTAACTGCTTTAAATTAATGTAAAACAATTTACATGCAAAATTTGTTATTTTTTAATTAATAGATTTAGCATATAGCGAAACTCCCATTCTCTGAATGCGTGAAAAGGTGAGACAGTTGGAATCCCCCGTGTCAAGCTCTATAATTAGGTGATAATTTTTGCCTCTGTTAAAAAGCAATTATTTATAAAAGACCTAATGAACGAGGGCTCCGCGCAGATGCGAAGTACACACACTCGTCCGATGTTGAAGGCCCCACACTCCATCTCCATATGTGGCACATTGTAGATGACAAGGGCAACATTGTCAGATGAAAGGGAAATGCGATGCGATCGTGCGAGGAAAAGCATGGAGATCCCGGTGACGGCTTCTTAAGTTCCATGCCGACGAAGGCGAAAGATTTGTGTACTGTCAGCGTATTTAGGTTTGAGCACTGTCAAAATATGTCACATCATGATGGATACATCACATGGATCATAAAAAAGGGGGGCCACTGAAATCGAGAAGGAGGACTCCGTTGGGACATTAAACATAAAAAAAATAAAAATGTATTTAATATCTCATAGGTAGAAAAAATTTAATTTTACTTTCATTGACACCTGTTAAATTTACAAAAGAAAAGGATAGAACGCCTACCAACATATCACTTTTGCTTAATTAAATTAAATATTAAATACTTACAAGACTAATAATTTTTATTTGGGATGTCACTAGAAATGTACTAGAGATTTAGAAACAATTCTAAATAATTATATAATTAATTAATTAATTATAAATTCTAATTATAGGAAATTGTTCTTAAATCTCTGAACATTTCAGAGCAACCCGAAAATGTATACAAACAGATTACAGCACAGGCAAAGCCTGATCGACCAGACCAAATTCAGAGTTATGTAAATATAACTATCGCCACCGTAGAATGAGAAGTATTGCCAATACTACCGAAAGGAATAGAATAAACATGTTGGAACCGCTTGTGATACCTTCGTTGTTCTTTGGTTTCATCAACCGCAAACGGCTTTCGATGTTTGCGAAATGCAAGACCGTGTATGAGAATTCCTCTTCCTCGTTTCCGGGTTTGCAGGCCATTTCCAGTTCTTGGGCCATGCGAAAGTAGAAGTCCAAGCAGACCATGCAACTGGATTTTGTATGAACAAAGCTCAACGAATCGCCCGGTCCCACGCACTCAAACTGGTTAACTCCAATCACCTTTAGGAATCTGCAGGATCTCACTTCATCGCTGCCAGTAATGACCAGTAGATCCTTGGAATCCTCGTCTTTTGGTCTGAACACCGCGTAAGGGTCACCAGGCAACGATAGCTGGCTATTGAAACGGATTCTCACATCGTTGGGATAATCGCCGGCACAGATCAAGCTCCACGTGACCTCAGCTAATCGTTTGCAGCGATCAGTGAGTAAATAATACGGGTTCCTCATGTTTGATGTATAATTTTTCGAAAGGGAGGTATTTTTGTGACTCGAAACTCTCCAATGTCTGAGCTACATCCTGCCATACAATCAAGGTGCCTTCCATCGCAGAAGGGCGAGGAGTACGAGTGATATTATCAGATACAGTACGAGTGCTGGGGATTCCAGCAAACGTCCGGCATTTGTGGATAAGCTCATATCGAAGTTTACGTCCTGATTGGTGTAATAGTAACCCGACTGCTCATTTAGTTCCAAGTCATCCGCGCCACAGTGCCTCTGAAGGTCCGCGGTTAGTTCCATCGTATAGTTGTAGCACATGCGATGGCTAAAACCAAAAAACAAAGTACTTGTTTGACTCCTGTGATTCTCGCAATCGAGGGTGTGCAGATCGTTGAGCTGGATGTTACGGCACTCGGAAATGTCCTGGAATTGAAAGACCAGCAGATAGGTGCTGTTTTGAGTAATTAACTGGAAAATACTGTAGGGATCCTCGGGCTTTATTATCCGATTGCGATACTTCTTGCTCAGGTATTCCGGTATCGTGGCCGAGCAGACGAACCTCATGGGATGCGTAAACATTGCCTTACAAAGCTGCATAAATTCATTGCTGCCTGGCATTTCTCGCGGGGCGTTTACAACTGAAATTTTGAAAAACTTTTTAGTCTTGTTTATGCTGTCTTGTTTTAATATATTTTATGAATTTGTGATTCACAGCAAAGTGACCTGCTACCAAGACATCACAGAAGAGGGGATCGAAGATCACTTCAGAACCGGATTGAAATCCAACTGGGATTAGATGTCAAAACAATCATGTGTTTACAAATTTCGATGACAAAGATTTATTATCGTCCAAGGTCAGGTTATTGACATCAACAGCTCTAGTAAAAATATATAAATCGCAAAATATGCATGTATTCTCAATTATTTTAAAGTGCCGATGAAAGACAGTTGATGGTTTTAAGTAGAGGACCAAAAAATACATAACAAATACAGAACAATTTTGGATGCAAAACTCAAAAAACATCCAGCTCCTCATTAAAATATTCCCTTTGGCTCCAATATAAAACAAATAATAAATAATACAAACAATATAAACGAGGTAAACATAGTTTTATTTATGGCGATATTGATGCCCAAAAGACCAACCAGCAAATCGAATAGAAAACCAATTAATGACAGTCTTGATTAGCATAATGTATGTTAAATGAAATACAAAGTATGTGTGACTAAGCGAAAAACAAAGTCCGGCGAAATTTCATACCTATTATTATAAAACTTTTTTGTTTGTATTTTATTTTATGCTAATGGGCAAGCGGCAAAACTCGGCCCGAGTACTTCCCAAAATCCCACAATAAACGCGTAAGTTTGCGAGAAGGGTAACCCCAAACTCCAAAACCTGAATTCCCGAGGGGATGGTCGGCGATATTTTTATAATTGGAAAGGGTATTATAATTTCAGTCAAATGTTTGCAACGCATTAAAAAGTAAAAAAAAAGTATATATATTCTTGATCAGCATTACCAGAAGAGTCGATCTAGCCATGTCCGTCTGTCCGTCCGTCCGCCCGTTTCTACTCAAACTAGTCCCTCAGTTTAAAAGCTATCTGCTCGAAACTTTCCAAAAAAATTTCTTTCTATTGCAGGTAGTATATAAATCGGATTTTAAATTAATTTGTTTTAAATTTTTTCTTTGGGATTAAAAACGGACATATCAAATAGCTTCGATAGGAAAATCGAAAAATAACAAGAGAGAACGCTATAGTCGGGTGCTCCGACTATCAGATACCCGTTACTCAGGTAAAGGGAGTGCGAGGGAGATGGAGATAGAAACTTTGATCACGCATAACTTTTTAACGAATGGTCCGATTTGAAAAATTTCTTCTACATTTCGATAGGTATTGATAAACACAATAAAACTGCATTTTTACTTTTCCGAAATATTTAAATTTTTAAAATCGTATATAAGCGATTGTGGGCGTTAAAGGGGGCGTGGCACCAGTTTGAAACAAACTTGCGCTGCGTAGGAACTCCTAAAATCTACATGCAAAATGCCAATCTTCTAGCTTTTATAGTTTCCGAGATCTCAGCGTTCATACGGACGGACAGACAGACGGACAGACAGACGGACAGACGGACATGGCTATATCGACTCGGCTAGTGACCCTGATCAAGAATATATATACTTTATAGGGTCGGAAACGCTTCCTTCTAGCTGTTACATACTTTTGCACGAATACAATATACCCTTTTACTCTACGAGTAACGGGTATAAAAATGATAAAAAATGTATTTTGTTGTTTTTCAGTTTAACAAAATATTCCTTTGAGATATAGTAATTAGTTACTATATCAGAATTACGCTTTTAGTTTTGTCAAAATCGGACAACAATATCATAGCTGCCGTTGAAACGATGGCTAAATGCAAGGCAAAATTGACAAAGCATATTTAGTAATACAAGCATAGAAATCGAAATGTAATCGTTTTGTAATAACTGTAAGGGTATTTAAACTCTGGCTTTGGCGAAGTTTGCTTTCTTTCTTATTTGTTTTTGACGCAGTTACCCCCGCCTCTCGCTCCGAGAAGTGTGTCATTAATTGAAGTGAATTGAACTTGCGCGCCAACAACTGACACCTCCAGAACCAGACGAGCAGGTTGTTGAACCAAGGGAATCTAGTTATATAATAGACCTCAGAATCCAAATCGTTACACAGTCTCAAACGGAGAGATCCAAAGTAAACAAGCAATCCAAGATGCGTGCAGCCGTCGTGTTCGTTGTTGTGATTTTCGCACTCCTCAGTGTCCTGGAGGCTGTGCCTGCTCCGCACTTTGGTGGCGGATTTCCTGGCGGCTTCGGTGGCTTTGGCGGCGGCTATCCCGGCGGCTACGGCGGCTACGGAGGCGGATATCCTGGCTTCGGAGGCTACAACCAGGGCGGATACTCCAGTGCCCAGTCATCTGCCTCGGCCTCTGCCGGTAGTTACGGTGGTTACGGTGGTTTCGGTAGATAAACCCCTGTAGAGATTATATTCCTTTTCAAATTTTATTTTAATAAACCAACTTCAATATTCTTGTAAATCTTGTTGTGTCTATGTGTAAAAATATCATTTGGGTTTGAATTCCTAGATTTCTTTTAGGATCACAATTCAAAACGATTTTAATTTTATAAATTCCAAACGGCTATATTATATAACTGCTATAGGATCTACAAATTTATCCTAAAATCGGGCTATCAGATCGAGCGACTATATCATATAGCTCCCATAGAAACAAAGGGAAAAAATTCAATTAATTATAGCTTTGTTGCTTTTAATTTTTTTTTGTTCTTTGGGATTTGGTAATATTTAAATAAAATGGAAGTACGGTTTTAATTAAATTAAAATCGGACAACAATATCATATAGCTGCCATAGAAACGATGGCAAAATGCAGCGAAAAATCGACATAGCTGCGTTGTTTTCAGTAATATAGGCATAGAAATCGAAATGTAGTCGATTTGTAATAATTGCAAAGGTGTATAAAAACAGTTGATGTTAAGTAGAGGACCAAAAAAATGCACAACAAATACAGAAAAATGATGAACGCAAGACTCAACAAATAACCAGCTCCCCATTAAAATATTGCTTTCGGCTCGAACTTAAAACAAATAATAAATAATGCAAACAATATAAACGAAGTGAAAACAGTTTTATATATGGCGATATTGATGCCCAATAGTCCAACCGGCAAATCAAATAGAAAACCAATTAATGTCTTGATTAGCATAATGTATGTTAAATGAAATACAAAGTATGTGTCACTAAGCGAATGTGATAGCCGAAAATCAAAGTCCGGCGAAATTTCATACCTATTATTAAACAATATTTTTGTTTGTATTTTATTTTATGCTAATGGGCGAGCGGCAAAACTCGGGCCGAGTACTTCCCAAAATCCCACAATAAACGCACAAGTTTTCGAAAAGGTTAACCCCAAACTCCAAAACCGGAATTCCCGAGGGGATGGTCGGCGATATTTTATACCCTTGCAAAAGGGTAATTTGCAGGAGTGTCGATCTAGCCATGGGATTTTAACTCACTGGAATATCAGAAACCAAAAATTCCAATAGAATTAGGGAGAATACATATTTGGCTCTGGCACAAACTAGGTTTATTAATTTCGCACAACAATTAACAAAATGGCGGATCTTTGAAATTTTTTTTTTGTAAATCGCCATTTTTCAGCCGCATATCAAGTTGAAAAGTAAAGAAGATTTGCACCGATTTGATTTATCCTAGTTCATGCCATAGCTATATATATATGTAAAAAAATGTATTTTGTTGTTTTTCTGTTTATCAAAATATTCCTTTGAGGTATAATAATTAGTTACTTTATCAGAATTATGCTTTTAGTTTTGTCAAAATCGGACAACAATATTATAGCTGCCATAGAAACGATGGCAAAATACAGCGCAAAATCGACATAGCTTCATTGTTTTTAGTAATATAGGCATAGAAATCGACATGTAATCGCAAGGGTATTTAAACTCTGGCTTTGGCGAAGTTTGTTTCCATTCTTATTTGTTTTTGACGGAGGTACCCCCGCCTCTCGCTCCAAGAAGTGTGTCATTTTCGATGGGATCGATTAATTGAAGAGAATGGAACTGGCGCGCTAACAACTGACACCTCCAGAACCAGACGAACAGGTTGTTGAACCAAGCGAATCTAGTTATATAATAGACCGCCGAATCCAAATCGATCCACAGTCTCAAACGGAGAGATCCAAAGTAAACAAGCAATCCAAGATGCGTGCTGCCGTCGTGTTCGTTGTTGTGATTTTCGCACTCCTCAGTGTCCTGGAGGCTGTGCCTGCTCCCCAGTTTGGATACGGTGGATTTCCTGGCGGCTATGGTGGCTTTGGCGGCGGCTATCCCGGCGGCTACGGCGGATACGGAGGCGGATATCCTGGCTACGGAGGCCTCAACCAGGGCGCATTCTCCAGTGCCCAGTCATCTTCCTCGGCCTCTGCCGGTGGTTACGGTGGTTTCGGTGGTTTCGGTGGATAAACCGCTGTAAAAACATACGTATTCCTTTTTTAAATTTAATATTAATAAACAAAATTCAATATTCTTATGAATCCAAAACTTGTGGTGTTGTGTCTATGTGTAAAAATAACATTAGGATTTATCCGATGATATATCCGAATTTCTCGATTGGTTTTAAAATCACAATTCGAAACATCTACAAGATATAATAATTATAAGCGATTTCAGATTTTAATTTTATAAAAAACCCGACGGCTATATTATATAACTGCTATAGGAACGATTTACAAATTTATCGTAAAATCGGCATGGCATCGTCATCATTGATTTTAAACATATACGAATAATACTCGTTCTATAGAATATTTGCTTGCCAAAAATTGCTTTCTTTCATTATTTACTGCTATTATACCAAATATCCAATTGTGAGTTTTTAAGATTTGATGTCTTTGTGATCTTTTATTAATTTTTTTTGTATTTATAGAGAGTTTTCTCTTTATAGAGGTCAAACTATGCGAGTCATTCCACAGATGCAACGAATATTTAAACATTTTTGGGAGAGGGGGCAAAAACTTTTCAGCCCAAAAATAACTTTCACTTGGACGGAAATTTCGATTCGCCACAGCTGTGGCTTACATTTGCCCAAGCTGCAAGTAAATCAATGCAGAAGCTCTGGTCGCCTCCACCAAGGATGCCAAAGTCAGGTCAAATCCACTGAATGTGCATCGAACTTGGTTCAAGGACTTTGCGGCATCATTAAAAACTTTTGCCTGGCATCTTGAGAAGTCCTTAAACGGGCTTTTCTGCTCAGCCCTGACTTTTGGTCGCACACATCTGGAGGACATCTACTCATATTGTTATTTTTTAAATTTATGTCCTGCGGCTGAAAGGCAACACAGAAAGGAAAAGGCCAGGGAATGCAAGTTAAGCTGAATAGCTTCTTTGCCTGTGGACGTTGGCTCAAATTTTCATTGATGGACGCGAGGTTGGTCCTTCTCCAGCTTTTGCTCCTGCCACTGGCCATTCAATGTCGCGGCTCTGGCATTGATGTTCAACCATTGTGTCCTGTGTGTCCTGTATGTCGTGTGTGTCGTGTGGCCACTGCACAATGCCCTGCATCCTGCATCCTCCATGGTCTCTATTCAACGAAGCCCTGCAAGTCATGGGCATTCAAAGGCATAATATAATAACGCGTTTATGTCCTCTCAGCAATTTTATGATGACCGTTGCTGCGTCCAAAGGGAGAAAACTGTATTCTGGGCAAAGCCAGAGTAATGATGACCAGCAGACCTGGCCGGGATATGTGTCCGTCAGTTGTGTGAGTAATGACATGGTTGGATGGTTCATATAAATAAGATTTTTATTGCACTATCCACGATAATCTTCTGAATGCTCCCATTAAATATCCTGGAAATTACCAAACGGCCTTACTTGGTCGCTGAAAATAAGGGATTTAAAAAGTGAGAATCAATGCGTTATTTTCACTAAATAAAAATATTTAATTTCTTCTACAGATAATAAAAAGTGTTCTTAATATGATGAGCCTAACTATTCTTTTGAAATTGAAATACTTTTCTAAACTTTCTGTGGTGTGAAGCTATTTGAAAATGTTTATTATTGATTTTAATCTTGTGACTTGAAAGCTTTTCTTAGCGGAATAAGTAATATGTTTTATTTTAAGTCTTACTAACGATTGAAATGATTTTTCGACCAAAATCAACTTCTGTCTAATCCCAGCCAATTTACAATGGTTTGGCAATGGCAATGGGAATGCCAAATCAAGGATTCTTTTCAGCAACACGTAAAGGGCGGATCCAAAGTTTTCGGAAAGGGGTGAAGTGCAAACTGTTCGCCTAAAATATGTCAATCGGAATGTAAATCATTGCGTAATTTGCATTTTGAGCAAATCAGCTTCAATTGAAATTGTCGATGCCCGGTGCCGCAGCTCCTCCTTCGCCTCCTCCACCTTTCTGAATTCCCCCCTTGATCCACATGCATTTGTTTCTGTTGCTGGCAACACGTGAGTTATGGCGACGATTTTGACAATTGTCAAGCGACGGGACACGCCCACCTACCCAACGGCAATGGGCGTACAGCCGTCGCATCCGTTACGTGCGTATATATGTTTGCTTCTCGATTCGGGCATAATAAATCTTGGCTCTTGTTATCCAACATAATTGTGTTGACGTGCCTCGATGTGAATTCAAATCATGTTAATATATATTTACAGAAATGATTGGCGCGAGAAATCATCTCGGTTTAAAGTAGTTTATTATTAAATGCCGTCATTTGAGTTAAAAATGTAAGACATTAACACACCATTTGCCTACGTAAATATATGTAGCACTAATGCACGAAAAAAATGGTTCCTTGCTAATTTGATTCAATAAATATGGCCATTTACTGACAGACAACCTTTATTCTATGTTAGTTCATTTTTAACATTTTAAGAAGTATGTAGTTTAAATCAATTTAAATATGCATGAAATAACAATATTTTGTTTTTATACCCTTGCAGAGGGTATTATAATTTTGGTCAAAAGTGTGCAACGCAGTGAAGGAGACATCTCCGACCCTATAAAGTATATATATTCTTGATCAGGATCACCTCCTGAGTTGATATAGCCATGTCCGTCTGTCCGTCTGTCCGTCTGTCCGTCTGTCCGTCTGTCTGTTTCTACGCAAACTAGTCTCTCAGTTTTAAAGCTATCGGATTGAAACTTTGCACACACCCTTCTTTCCTTTGCACGCAGTATATAAGTCGGAACGGCCGGGATCGGCCGACTATATCCTATAGCTGCCATATAACTGATTGATCGGAAATGCCATAACTTCCGTGTTTGTAAAGTTAGGAAGTTGGGATTTTCTATGGGTTTTATATTTGGCCAATCAATCCGACCTACCAAATTTCATAAGGATCGGCCGACTATATCCTATAGCTGCCATATAACTGATTGATCGGAAATGCCATAACTTTGGTGTTTGTAAAGTTAGAAAGTTGGGATTTTCTATGGGTTTTATATTTGGCCAATCAATCCGACCTACCAAATTTCATAAGGATCGGCCGACTATATCCTATAGCTGCCATATAACTGATTGATCGGAAATGCCATAACTTTGGTGTTTGTAAAGTTAGAAAGTTGGGATTTTCTATGGGTTTTATATTTGGCCAATCAATCCGACCCACCAAATTTCATAAGGATCGGCCGACTATATCCTATAGCTGCCATATAACTGATTGATCGGAAATGCCATAACTTTGGTGTTTGTAAAGTTAGAAAGTTGGGATTTTCTATGGGTTTTATATTTGGCCAATCAATCCGACCCACCAAATTTCATAAGGATCGGCCGACTATATCCTATAGCTGCCATATAACTGATTGATCGGAAATGCCATAACTTTGGTGTTTGTTAAGTTAGGAAGTTGGGATTTTCTATGGATTTTATTTTTGGCCAATCAATCCGACCTACCAAATTTCATAAGGATCGGCCGACTATATCCTATAGCTGCCATATAACTGATTGATCGGAAATGCCATAACTTTGGTGTTTGTAAAGTTAGGAAGTTGGGATTTTCTATGGGTTTTATTTTTGGCCAATCAATCCGACCTACCAAACTTCATAAGGATCGGCTGACTATATCCTATAGCTGCCATATAACTGAACGATTGGAAATGCCATAACTTTGTTGTTGTTAAAGTTAGGAAGTTCGGATTTTTTATGAGTATTAAGAATGCATCATATGAATAATTTTGGAGAATATAATTTACAGAGTATTCTGCAAGGGTATATCAACTTCGGCTCCGCCCGAAGTTAGCTTTCCTTTCTTGTTATAAATGATACAAGCCTTGAAAAAATTGGCAAAAGGAAAACGTTCACTTTTCGAGTTGTGTTGTGCTCCTCTGTATTGAAATATACAAATATCCCTATTTTGTAGAAATACCAAAATATATACCAAATAAAGTGGTAATTTTAAAGTTTGATTAAAATTGGTATATTCAAAATAGGATTTGCTTATAAGCCGATTAAAATAGGAGACGGGCTATAAATTCCAGAAGCCGCAAATAGAATAGTGAAAAACTTTGATACACGTTTCGCCTGGCAAAAGGAATTAGATTTGCATTCAGCGTTTGGTAGAAACGAATTTATTGCGAAAATTATGCTTTGATTTATTTTATTTCATTTTATTTATGCCTCCCTTAACTCTCGACTTTCCCCCATTTCACCTGCTGCCATTTCCAGTATTTTCCGACTAAGTTGTGCCAGTGTAAAAGTGTGTGTAAGAGTGTGCGTGTGTTTATGACACAACTTTCATCACGTACAACGTAGAGCAGATGTGCATACGCCAAAAAGTATGCAACAGCAAAACGTGATTTCGTTTTAAATTTCAACTGCGAGTGCTGTCAATGCTGAATTTATTTGCTGAACGCATTCATTTGGAAATTATCGAATAGGAAATTATTGGCTCTTGCAGAACAGAACGCTTTTGTTGCTACATTGCTCAAATTGTTGCCCGTAAGCGGTACAAACGTGAGCATTCAAATCCTTACAATTTCTTGTCAGAAAATGATTAGGAAATCACAATAGTTTGGGGGCATTAGAGTGCCAGATTATCCAAATTCAATCTTGGTTGTTTACTTACAAAGTTTTGCAATAAAAAACTATGCACTACTATGTTAACTTAACAATTTAATTGAGGATGCATTTTAACAACAATTGGAACCAATTAAAATTTCTTAATTTAATTAAGCGCAATTATAACAAGTTAATGGAATTACTTTCCCATAACCATATGAAACTGCAATAGCATTAAAATATAGTAAAACACACTGCTGATCGTGCTAAACCAAAGACTTCGATTCGGTTGAAAAAGCCCACAAGTCCTGAGTTGTAACTTCAAACTGCTGGCATAGGTCACATATCCACTTATCTATATTGGAAATTGGATCGAATGATTAGCATATTTTTAAGAATTACAACCGAGTTCCAGTACCTCTTTTGTCCAGCGCTTTTCACTCCATGCGTGCTTAGCCGAACTCTGATACTCCATCACCAAATCGCACATGTTGTCGATGAGATAATTGTCCAAAGCACGAATATAATATCCAATAAATCCCAATACTATCCAAAAAACGGGGGTGGACACTCCGAAGGTGAAAAACGCTCCCCAATAAGCTTGGACTACGCCGATTGTAAAAAAATTTAAACGAGATGCCAACATCTGCGGACCATAGATCCTATTTATTTTAAGTGATGTTTTGGTGAGACCAGCATGAAGTAACCAGAGTTCTTCCACCTCCTTCAATTTCCTGGGGGATGATGACGTTATTATTTCATCCAAGCGTTGATTGACATAATCAAATCCTCGAGCAACGTGCCACAAGGCAAGGAAATAACCCATTGGCACCGTTTCCAGAATATTAAGATTATTACTCAAGAATAAAAATTTTGCAATATTATTCAAGTTAATCGTATCGGTTGTATAAAACATAAATATGGTTTCGGTGATACACAACCAGAATACGGTGAAGAACTTTAGATAAATTAGAATCATTAGGGACCGCCGTATCCTTGTACATTTATTCTGCCTTTGACGTAACTTTCGTAGCAAAGGTTGCACTTCCTTAAACGCTGTATCCCGAAATCCTCGCGACAGGACCGTATATAGAACGACCAAATAGGACACCACATACCTAACATTATAGGTAATCAAAATGAGATTCGGAAAGTGCATTTTCGCCTGAAAATCCAAACGAACTCTCAACATAACTATGGGCAGAATGGTAAGCGTAACGACATTCGCAACCATGACATAGGCCTGGGTGAAAAATGTACTCTGGAACTCATGGTTGACCAGTTTTTGCGAAGTAATTCCAATTGCCAGCGAATAGCCAAAAAATATTTTCACCAACGAATAAACCATGACCACGTCCTTTCTCAACCAGTTTGTAGGCTCAACTGAAGTCATTTATTTTCCCAATAAAGGGAAGTGCTTATATCGATGAAATGTGATCTAAAGATGCGGAAATGATAGTGCTACTAGGAAGTTAGTTAGCATTAACTAAATTATACAAGGTTTCTGTTCAACTGCAGATTAAATTGTTTTACAAATAATTGGTAAGTTAATTATTTGTAATCTGATAAAATAGAAGGTCCTCCGAATTTTCTTGTCGAGTCTTCACAACTTTACATTTCAGTGAGAAGTACCACTCTAAAAAAAATGCACTCGATGACTTTGTCCTCAGATTTTCATTGATTTTTATACCCTTGCAGAGGGTATTATAATTTCAGTCAAAAGTTTGTAACGCTGTGAAGGAGACATTTCAGACCCTATAAAGTATATATATTCTTGACCAGCATCACCAGGAGAGTCGATCTAGCCATGTCCGTCTGTCCGTCTGTCCGTCCGTTTCTACGGAAACTAGTCGCTCAGTTTAAAAGCTATCTACTTGAAACTTTCCCCTAAGTTGTCTTTCTATTGCAGGTAGTATATAAGTCGGAACGATCCGGATCGAGCGACTATATCATTTTAAAAAAATATAACTTTGTTTTTTTAATTTTTTTTTTTTGTTGTTTGGGACTTGGTAATATTTAAATATTATGGAAATAAGGTTTTAATTAACTTAAAATCGGACAACAATATCATATAGCTGCCATAGAAACGATGGAAAAATGCAGCGCAAAGTCGACATAGCTTCATTGTTTTTTGTAATATAGGCATAGAAATCGAAATGTAGTCGAAATGTAGACGAATTGTAATAACTGCAAGGTATATAAACTTCGACTTGCCAAAATTTGCTTCTTTTCTTGTTAGTCGTCAATCTAGGATGAGATGGCCATAAAATGTTCAGCATATGGAGAACTCGAATCATTTGTTGACAAATCGAAACCCATGAAACCATGCATGATGGGGTGTCCGACGATATATTTGCACTTTTTCTAATTATGTGAACGGTTCTAAAGCGCTGCTGGTAGACAAACGCATAGCCACGGCAATATTACATGTTCCGACACCAAATACAAATAAACGTTACCGACCCTAATGTTTATCCCCATGATAAATGAAATGTGTCCGACCAGCTCATCAAAAGCCCGATGTGTTACCTATTCAAACTGGTACAAAAACTGATCAGCCTGCTTTTGGAAGCCTATTGAAAATATGTGCAAAATAAAGCTTTAACAACATAGATCTACAAAAATTACGTATGGTTCGCTTTAAAGTAGTTTATTGATAATCCATAAAAATGTAGCTTTAAGCCATCTATTTTTTGCTCATAACCAGATGAAACTGGAGCAGCATTATGGTGTGTACTACGATAGATGCTATCATTTGCAGCCATTTGTTTCTATTGACCGGATAAAGTCCACAAACCATAAGGTCCAGTCTCGTGCTGCTGTTATATATCAAGAAAGAACTCATCTGAAAATATAAACAGACTTTAAGAAGGAAGTTTTAAAATGTACACTGTATAACTATTCACCTCGTTAGACATGGAGCCCTCGGTGACGAAGTACTTCGGTTGGTTTTGATATTGAGTGACCAAATCGCAAATATAGTCGTTTAGAAAGAAGTCAAAGCTTCGAATCCAATATAAAAGAGCTCCGAAAAACTTGTCGATCGAATCGGATTGGTCATAATGGGAGTAGACTGTCCCCAAGTATCCGTTGATAATAGAGAACATAAAGTAATCAAAACGGGAGGCAAGCATCTGTGGACCATAGTGCCTATTTATCCCACGGGCTGTCCGACTTAGGGTCGCATGCAGAGCCCAAAGGCCACGGATCTCTTCGGCTTGGGCTTTTGGATCCATCGACTTATCTAGGGATATCTCTTTCAGGCGCTGGCTCACGATATCATAGCCTCTGGCAATTTGCCAAAACGAAATAAAATAAAAATACGTGTTCAGAATCAGGATGCTTAAGAAAATGTTAACTAGAAATCCAATCCAAACATGCGACGAAGGCAGTCCGTATTGGCAAATGAAAATGCCCAGTAAATACGACAAACACAAGTAACTCAACGTAAAGGTTTTCAGGATAAACAATTGTCGCAGCTTTGAGTTAATACCCTTTCCCGTGCGCGACATCTCTCGATTTACTTGTATTATAACGACCTGTAAGTCTATCAACATAGCGTCCCTGTAGCATCTCGAAATCAGGGTGTGCGCGATTACGATGTAGTTGATTGAAAACAGGACGTATGGAGTTATCCACATGTAAGACGGCAGCCATTTGGCCATCGTCATTATTTGGGCCGATTTCCAAAATCCCATCGGTAGCAAAATCAAGGTGATGGCATTCATAACCACCGCGTAAGTCTGCGTAATCCTTGTTTGCCGGAATTTTCCTCCAACTGCTATGTATGAGGTCATGCCCATGACCATGCCGTATGAGTTATAAATCTGAACGATCAACCTCATTGTCGCTTTCCGAATAAACCGCCGTCCAAGAGTTTCGAAGTGCAACTAAAGTTATTGGTTCGTATTTTTCATTGGGCATTGGTCAATTAAGCAAAGTGTCATTTGGCTGGCCGATCCAAATCAGCTTTGCGATAGCAGTGGCGTCTCCTTATTATTATAGTAGGAATTAAAAATATCTGTAGGATATAACCATATAAACTAATTTATACGCAATACATACAATGTTTTTGCATTTGAAGTAAATTAAATTTAAATGAATTCACATGTTTTCTAATAATAAAGTTGTGTTATGCATAATCAATCACTCAACATCAAATAGAATTGCAGCAGCAAAATGGAGTTGCTGATTATAAATTCCATCATTCCAAGCCATTGTTTTCTGTTGGCCGGAAAGAGTCCAAATACTTTTAAGTCGAGTCTGGTGCTGCTCTCATAGATTATATAGGCACTAATCTGTAATTATAACCATTAATTTGTGAAATGTTTGTGTTTTCTGGGACTACCTCTTGGGTTATGATTCCTTCGGTGACTTGGTGTTTCGGATAGCACTGATAACTCGATGCCAAGTCAGATATGAAATCGTTAAGAAAGAAGTCAGCAATTCGAAAAAAATATATTGAAATTGCATAGAAATAACAGAAATTTATTCCTTGATATAGGTAAATCATACCAAAGTAGCCACAGACAATAGTAAATATAATGAAATCAATGCGTGAGACTAGCATCGGCAGTCGATAGAATCTATTTATTCGGTTGGCCATGCAGCTGAGGCTCGAGTGAAGAGACCACACTCTACGCAGCTTAATCGAGACTTGAATTTCAGTATCAGATCTTAAGGCAATCAGCTGCTCTAATTCTTGGTTAAGAAAATCAAAGCCGCAAACAATTTTCCATAACAATGTGAAGTTAAAGTACGCACTGGCGGTTAGAAAGTTGTTGCCAATAATAATGAATATGCTATTACAATCATTAAATTTCCCAGTTAAAAGTAATAAAAACGGTGCAAAGCACACATAAGCAACAGTAATAAATTTGATATATAGCAGCCGCTGAAGTTTTAAACTTGTTTTTTTTCCAGCACACTCCATTTTTCGATTTAATTGATTGGTTACCTTAAACAAATAAAAAACCTTTTTTTCACGATAGCACCGCGCGATTAGGATATACACTATAGCCACATATTTGATCGAATAATGAACGACAGAAATTAAAAACATTGATTCCGGGAGAAAGGATTCGCTCTTGGCAGCTCTCATTACTCTCCAAAATACCGGTGGGAGAATAACGATTATAAAGATATTTACGGCTAAGGCATACGCCTTTGTAATGTTCGTTTGCCGAAATTTGCCATTGATATTTATGTACGACGTCAAGCCAATTAGAAATGTGTATCCATGGTAGACTTGGATTAGCCTCTCCATTATCATGGTTCTAAAGATCCGCTGCTCAGGAAAGTAGAACTCAAACTGAACCGTCCTAGTTGGTTTTTTTAACGTCGCATACAAAACAAATTAATCTTGGGTTATCATAGATGTGGTATTCAGTGATCAATTGGTTGTAGATTAACCAACCTGATTCTATAAAGTACCATTCAGAGTTTAAATTCAGTAGCCAATTGTAGGTACATAAGAATGCCTTTGTGTATTGTCAAAACGTTTAACAAGCATTTACTTAGATTTGGTAACTTATTTTCTTACAAAACTTCATTGTTCTGTATTTATATAAAGAAAGTTATTGGAACGATTTAAGCATATAAATTAAGCATCAACAAAATTGTTGCAGGAATATGGAGAAACAAACTATAATTCCCATCATTCCAAACCTTTATTTTTGCTATAATTAAAAACATAACCTATTTAGGCCTTCTTCAAATCATCTTGGCATTTAATTAGCTACTGGGTTATGATTCCTTTGCTTACAGTACGAATTAGATACATTAAAGGGGCATTTAATTTGATAAGATTCATTCCTTGACGCAGTTAAATCATACCTTCGTAGTAGGGCGATTAGCTACTTTATTTATTGATTAACAAAATCAAAGCCTTAAAATAATTGCCCGGAATAAGAGGAACATAGCCGATATTAACTAAAAGCAATTCAAAACAAGACACAAAACTGAGAGTGTTACTTAAAACACGATTAAAATGATTGTCTAAATTGGCAAACTCAAAAACATTACATTTAAGATACACACTTCAACCATAGTGTACCGAATGAAAAACAAATTGTGTTATGCCACCATTATTCCTTTGGCCATACAATGTGGTGGTTACTATACTAATTTCTAGAGCACTTGTTTAAAAAAAATTTGGATTATATAGAGTATTTCTATGTAGGGTTTATCTAGATTCACCCTCCCAAAAAACTTTATTATGCAATAACTCACGCTAAGACATGTTTGTTCGAAACATTTTAACATGCCGTTAAGTCATAACTTCGGCAAAACAAACGGATTAAGATTATGTCTTGACCTTTTTACCCCATATCAGGTACTTGCTGAGATGGACCTTTAAATTAGCGCTTAAATCTTACCTGACTTGTGTACTGACCGTATATATATTACGAGTTATTTTCTTCTTTAAATCATTCGCAATCGGCAGATGAAGAAGTCAATACACTTAAAAATGGATGGTCCTCTGTCGTTTTTCCAAGCCGATCCCGCCTGTCTGATCCTCATTGTCCTGGGACTGTCTCTGGTTGAGTACATATTGAACAATTGGTCCGATGCGAATAAAGATGTTGCCGACTATCCCCAAGAGTTCACAGTTTCCACCAGGAAGAGCAAACGGTGCGAAAGTGAGACTCCTTTGGCCAGAAACTGTGGTTTGAGACATCTGCAGCTGCGGCATCGTGCAAAACTTTTACCTGGCGTCAAACGGCGGCTTGACCTGCAGTTCTAAAACACAACACATTATGTTTAACATATACGCATAAATAATTAGCCTTAAGAAATTAAAATATTACTAATATAATACAATTATACGGTCAAATAAATATTCACCTTTTTGGCGCAATGAACTGAATTTATCGACTTATCGCTGGGCTTTCGATGCATTTTCCAAGGAAGTAGTGTGCTGCCAGATGACAAGGTTTTCTGCTATAGTGGCACCACTATGCCGTTCTAACTATTTTCCCGACAGATTTAGCTATTATTTAATTGTGATTTAAAATGGAAATTTTATTGACATCTGAAAATATCTTTAGATTTGTATGTAAATTTAAATATTTTTAGCCATCACTATAAATAGATCCCAAGTTATTTATCGGTTTTTTAATATATCACAGATGTTGGTTTTGTAGCCAAAAAAAAAGTTGTATATAATTTTTTGTACTATTTTAATGATTATTTATTTTAATTTAATTTTATTTTAATAATTATCCTAATTTTAAACTTTATCTTATGTTATTGTTATCTAGCTATTTATTTAGCTAGAATAAAATAGCTATTTTTAGACATATCTAGGTGCATATAGCACCTCTTTTTAACAGCATGTTGCCAGCACTGTGGGAGTTATTTATTTAGCCGGTTTTTTATGTTGAGGAACTTGTTGAGGTCACGCTTTTCCCGCACAATGTCTTGCTTTTCGCAAGTGATTAACCCGATAACGGGCGAAAACTCCTGGCAGGAGCGCGGAGATGACTACGATTACCACCTGGAGGTAGCCAACGCGGGATTCGGCGACATGCTGCACGACTGGGAGCGCAATCAAAAGTACTTCGCAGCTCTTAAGAAGACCATTGGCGGAATGCGAGCAGCGGGCAGAGAGGTGCATGTTCTGGACATCGGCACCGGCACTGGGATTCTCTCCATGATGGCAGTGGCAGCAGGAGCGGATTCGGTGACCGCCTGCGAAGCCTTCCTGCCCATGGCCAATTGTGCGGAGAAGATTCTGGCCGCCAATGGAGTCGGCGATAAGGTGCGGCTCATCCGAAAGCGTTCCACCGACATCCACGTGGGTGAGGATATGCCGCAAAAAGCCAACCTTCTGGTGGCCGAGCTGCTGGACACGGAACTGATAGGAGAGGGCGCCATCGGGATCTATAACCATGCCCATGCCGAGCTGCTCACCGAGGATGCCCTCTGTATTCCCGCCCGCGCCAGGTGCTATGCCCAGGTGGCCCAATCTCCGCTGGCGGCGCAGTGGAACAGCTTGAAAACACTGGCCAACTTGGACGGCGAACCTCTACTGCAACCGCCAGAGCAGCTTAAAGGTTGCCAAGGAGAGGCCGGTCTGCACGACGTCCAGTTGTCCCAGCTGCCAAGCTCCGCCTTCCGCCCACTCACCGATCCCGTGGAGATTTTCCAGTTTGATTTTCAGCGTAAACAGGAACGTGAGAAGCAAAGGGAGAAACGACTACAACTCCAATCTAAGCAACCTGGAGCCGCTGAAATGGTCTTCTATTGGTGGGACATCCATCTTGATGATAGCGGCGACATACTACTCAGCTGTGCTCCTTACTGGGCGCACCCCGAACTTAAGGAACTGGCAGCCGAGAAGGGGAAGGGTCACCCGCTACCCAATGTGGTGCCCTGGCGGGATCACTGGATGCAGGCCATTTACTACATACCTAAGCCCCTGCAACTGCTCGAGGCAGGTAAATCCTTCCACCTGAGTTGCCATCACGATGAGTACTCCCTTTGGTTCGATGCTCGGGAAGAGGCGCCGACGAAAAGTGTGCGACGTCATACGTGCTCCTGTGACCTGCACATGACCTACTCGCGGAGCAGGATTGGCCAGATTAACCAGGCGCCTCGAAACAAACGTTACCTGCGGTACTTGGAGGATAACATTGAGCCGGGAAAATCAAATGTATTGGTCCTCGGAAACGGCTGCCTGTTGGGTCTGGCGAGTTCTGCTCTGGGAGCTACTTCTGTCCAACTTCACGAACCTCATCGTTTTTCGCGAAGATTACTTGAATCGATTATACAGCACAACAAGCTGAAGAATGTCCAGTTCGTTGAGAAAGTAGAAGAACTTGAAGATTCGCAGCTGACTGCCCTTACCCACATCTTTGCGGAGCCCTACTTTCTTAATGCGATTCTGCCGTGGGACAACTTTTATTTTGGCACCTTGCTCATAAAAATAAAGGACAGGCTGCTGGAAAACGTGAGGATTTCGCCTTGTTCAGCACGGATATATGCCCTGCCTGTGGAGTTTTTGGATCTGCACAAGATTCGAGCACCTGTTGGCAACTGCGAGGGATTTGATCTGCGTTTGTTCGATGAAATGGTGGAGGTATGTCATTAAATATGATTTAATGAAATTGAGTAAAGATGTTTTTCCTTACAGAGATCTGCAGAGCAAGCAGTTTCCCTGGTGGAGGCGCAGCCTCTCTGGGAATATCCCTGCCGCGCCCTTTCTGAGCCTCAGGAAGTGCTTAGTGTGGAGTTTAGCAATTTTAGTAAAGAGCTTGACCTAAAAGGAAGCATAGAACTGAAACAGTAAGTAAAATCCTTAAGTAAAAACTGAATGGAATACCAATCCCATTCGTTTTTTCAGTCCCGGAACCTGCAATGGAGTGGCTTTATGGGTGGACTGGCAGTTGGTCGATGACAGCAGTCCCAGATCCGTTGTGAGCAGTGGTCCGAGTGAACCAGTCATTCCCGGTGACTTTGTAAAGTGGGATATGTTCGTACGCCAGGGGGTGCACTTTCCCAGAAAAAGCAAAGAAGTCAACACCCACGTCGAATGGAGCACGGATTTTAAACCACTGCTAGGCGAACTGAACTTTAGCTTTAGCCAAAAGAAGCTTTAAAACCCTGTTTGGAATTTTAGCATTTATTCACCAAAATTTGGACAAAATTACAACGAGCAATGAACGTCAGGGTAAATGCATTGAATGAGTGATATTTTAAAAGACAGTCTAATCCTTGGGAATCTCTTCCTCCATGCGTGTGAGAGTAATGTTCCTGTCTGTTTGGGAGGAGCCTGTCACCTTGGTACCAAATTCCCCTCCTCGGAGGCGCATACGCAGATCTAAAGCCCTGATGTCCGTCATCAGCGAGTGCTGCTTGTTCTCCAGATCCACGTCGATCCTCTTGCCGTGCTCCTCTAGCAGATTAAAGTTGGTCTTGCTTTCGTCGATCTTGGCCTGCAGGCGTCGTCGGATCTCGCGTAGCTTCTCCACCTCCAGGCAGAGCATGTCGTGCGCCTGGTCCATGCACAGTTCCATTCCCGACCTCTGGGCCCGGTTCTCCAGCCGCGTTTCAGCCAGTTTCAGGGCATCGGTCTTGTCCCGTAGTGCATTCTCCGAGGTGCGAATCTCACACATCGCCTTCTCCATCTCGTCCTTCATCTTGAGCTGCTGCCACTCCAGTTCGTTCCTGGCCCGCTGCGTTTCGAAAATACGCTTGCGAATGGTGTGCTCTGCCCGCTCCTGTTGGGACTGGAGCATGTTGCGTGCCTTCTCGCGGCACACGAACAAAGCCTCCCGGATGGCGTACGTATCCGCAAGCTCATTCTCCGCCAGCAGCTTAATATTCTTCACGTTCTCCAGCCAGGTCTCGTAGGAGCAGGAACTTAATGAGTGATTCGAAATTAATTTAAAAAGCCCTTAGCTAAGTCTCACTTTATAACTCACTTCTTTGGGTTCCTGGTGGGATCCGGCTTGTAGGAGATATTCGCCGAGTTGCGATCGAGAGCCAACTGAGAGTTGTCTAGCTGCACCGCCTCCACCTTAAATTCGATCTCCAGGCCGATCTTGAAGCGCACCTCCTCCAGTCGATTTAGCTTTTCCCACGCCTTCTGGCAACGATCAGCTAGCAGCCTTTGGTTATTCTCCAATACGACCAGTTCGTTCTTTATCTCCGTATCGGCCTCGTCGTAGGTGATCTCCGACCCAAGACGACCATCCCTCATGGTGAGGCATTCGGCTATAACGGAGATCGGACCCGCCAGTGCCTCCAACTCCCGTTCCGTGGCGTTCTTCTCCTCCTGCAGCATAAAGATCTCGCGCTCGATCCTCTCGAAGGACTTTGAGATTATATCCCTCCAGCGATTCAATTCTGATATACTGGTACACAGGAAAAATTTTATTTCAACTTTTATAGTGCATGTAGATATCGCTAATAAGAATAAACTCAGGTCTTATATAAAAAAAAACATAAAAATATATTGCAAAAAAAGGTTTAAAAGCAATTCCCAATTCCTAGTGAATCCTAAATTCATTTTGGTGTGGAAAGTAATAAATTCCAATAATATTTTGCTTGTGTCTAAAATGCAATTCAATTAATTGCGATGTAACTTTTATAGTCTCACCGATCTGTCAGGGCTTCATTGGTCTCGTAGTTGGCCCAGTCGCCCTCGATCCTCGTCTCGTTTCTCAGCGATCTGGATGAATGGCGCATAGCGAAGGCGTCTGACCTCCGGGCATCCGCCACATTGCGCATCTGGTTTACCCGGGCGTACCAGTCCGTCAGCGATATGTGCTGGAGCGGCTTCTCCATCGTTACCACCGAATGGAAGGCCATTGTGTATGTTTTAAAGTTTTCAATTAAACAATTGGATTTATTCTTCAGTAATTTCAGAAAATGTATGCTGTCAACTAGAACTCTCAAAGTGGACTGAAATAGTCGGCCGAAACATCGATTGCAAATGGTTGTTTGATCAACGAACACTAGATCTCCAAGGTGTTTGGGTCATTGTCAAGGACAACGCCCTGTAATTTGTTTGTTAAGGTTTAAAGATACAGAATTTGGTATATATACATTTCATTTCGCGTATTACCATAGTAATATATAATGAAATTATGTTTACTTTTTGCATGGTTTTTAAACACTTTAAAGTTGACGGGATTAGATTTCTGAGAAGATTGTTTTTTTTTTTGGAGTTATCTCAGCTAGTAGCCCTATGATAAGGAATTTCAACTCAGAGGTATTACAGTAATAAAGTACTTATACCCGTTCTTCATAGAGTAAAAGGGTATATTGTACTTTTTAAAAAGTATGTAGCAGGTCGATTAGGACCCTATTAAAAATATATATTTTTGACAGACTGACATGTCTATTCGTCCGTATGAACTTCAATATCTCAAAAACTATAACAACCAGATATTTAGCATAAAGATTCTAGGTTCTAGGCGCTTCCTAAAATTGATTTATTTTAAAATCTTATCTTAGGTATCTTATAGTCGTGGCACTCGACTATAGCGTTTTATCTTGTTTAAATTTAAGTTTATTTGGAGGTACGACACTAACAAAAGAACACAATCATTACTTAATAAATGGTCCTTGACCCTAATGACCTTGTGGTGGTGACTCAGGTGCCCCAAATACCCAGTGCTCTCCAATGAGTCCGTAGTTTTTTTTCAGCGTGTGTCGGAAGAGATAAAAACACTTTTAGCGGGGGCGGGGGAGCAGCTCTTTCTCAGCTTGTGTTGATCTCAGTTCGACAGACGGCGCTACCTAAAATGGATTTATTTTAAATTCTTATCTTAGGTATCTTATAGTCGTGGCACTCGACTACAGTGTTTTATCTTGTTTAAATTTAAGTTTATTTGGAGGTACGACACTAACAAAAAAACACAATCATTACTTAATAAATGGTCCTTGACCCTAATGACCTTGTGGTGGTGACTCAGGTGCTCCAAATACCCAGTGCTCTCCACTGAGTCAGGAGTTTTCTTTTGGTATCCTCTAAGAGGCTAGCACTCTCAACCTTTTACTCGTAACATGTAAGGGATCGAACTAACCGAGTTAAGGTTTTATATATATAAATCAATCAAAGAACCTGCCCAGATGATTATTTATTTAACTCGGTCTACGATTCGTTTGCCACCCGCTGGTTAAGCAGCACCTTTGATTTAAAGCCCGAGGCGACAAGCGGAGCCACTTCGAAGGGTTCGCGACCACGCGTCTCCGGCAAATATCGTTTCGTCAGGATGAAGAGCAGCAGGCAGGTGACCGAGAACGGCAGGAAGACCAAGGCGCCCCAGAGATTCTGGAAGGTCGGAAAGGTCATACCAATGACAAAGTTGCACAGCCAGTAGACGACGCTTCCCAGTGACATGGCAGCTGGACGAGAAGCCAGCTCAAACAGTTCTGTAGAGTCAATATAGTAGACGATTAAGCCGCCATTATTGGACAGATCAACGCACCTGCTCCAATGAAGAAGGGTATGGGACCCAATCCAAACTGGAAGAAGAATATATACAGGAATATGCAGCCAATGCAACCCATGGCGAACCAGCTATAAATCTCCTAAAATGAATTGGGTTAATACTATGTATAGATAACTATTAGGCCCCATACTACTCACAATAAAGTACAGCATCATGGCAAACAGAAACAGGAAGACAGTGCAGAAAAAGGTGGAGAAAAGCATCAGTGGTCGCCGGTTGACTCGTTCCAGTAAGACGGGACCCAACATCGAGGTGGCCAAGTTGAGGGAACCTGCACCCAAGTTGGCCCACTCCGACGCCTGGACGGACAGACCCGCCTTGCGGAAGATGGACACGGAGTAGTAGAAGATCTGAGGAACAGAAGAGGTTGGAAATTACACTCTGGAATGTCCGAAGACTAGTCCAATACGTACTGCATTTATCCCCGAAAGCTGCTGGCCACCCAGGAAGGCGCAGACGATGATCAGCGGTAGACGCAATTTAGGATCCCGCAGCACCTCCACCAATCCGCTAGCCGCCACCTTGGAAGCAGCCTCCAGTTCCATTTCGTCCATCTCCACCTGCAGTGCGACGCTGTCCGCGGAGTAACCCCTCAGCTGCTGCAGCTGGCGACGTGCCTCCTCCTTGCGCCCCTTGACCACGTACAGCCACTTGGGGCTCTCGGGATACCACCTAAAAGGGGCATAGCATGCCGCCACCAGGAGGCCGTAAAGGGCCAGGCCAAAGTGCCAGGTTTCGGGACCTCCAAGCACCGACCGCAGGCTGCATACCTGCGCCACCACAACGCCCAGGGTCAGGCCCATCGGACAGAGTGGAGCCAGTGTGCTGCGCTGGGAGAGAGCCGAGATCTCACTGTGCCACATGGGCATGAAGGCCGTGAGGAGACCACCGGCCAATCCAACCAGCAGCCGACCCAGCAGCAGGAGCTCCACGGAACCCAAGGGTCGGCACGAGTAGAAGCAAATGGCGCCCAGCGCCAGAAGGATGCCACAGATGTTGAAGCAGCCGCGGCGTCCGAACCTGTTGGCCATGGTGGCGCCCGTCACCGACCCGATGGCGCCTCCCACTAGGAATATGGAAACAAGGGCCGACCACAGCAGCTCCAGACTGGACTCGCCCAAGTTCACATCGTAGCGGGCAATCAGAGTCTCGTTGCACCAGGAGCGCATGAGCTGGGGGATGAGTTTGGCTTCTTGAGGAACTTGAGTGCCGCTGGCGGAATGGGGTGCTACTCACCTCAGCGGGACTGTTCATCACACCCGTGCAGTATCCCACTGGAACGGCTGCTCCGAGCGAGGATCCGATTGCCGCCCACTTAAGGGACCAGCTCCATTGGGGCTGCTCCTCCTGGAAACAAGGAGTAATGGGACCTCTTCCAGGATATCAACCTTCAGTTACCTTACCTGATTCGTCTTTCTGTGTGCCATTAGGGGCTCCTCTGGACTCAATGATCGTTCATGAGGCGGTTCGCCGCCTTTTTGCCTTTCCATTGCGCATCTGATGGGTAAAACGTTGCTTATGGAGCTTTTGTTGGCGGAACGTTGCTGGGAAACGGATCATCGCAGATCGTATATCATTAGGAGATTAGGAATCACGTTTATCAAACGTAAAGATAACCGATGGCATAGTCATCCGAATGCCCGATGGGCTTGGCATACAATGCCTATAATGAAAAATGGGAATGTACCAATGTGCATCAACATGATTGCGGCTTCTTATGGCTTGTTTGGCCATTCATCTTTACGAAGTTTCCTTAATGGTTTTGATTTACAATGAGCCAAACGGTACGTTATTTGCATTATCTAATCAATGTCACGATGGTGATAAATGGTGTTGAATATACCTCAGCTCCGTATCACAGAAGCCGCAATAAAAGCCTATGACTACTGAAATCTCGTTTCGTTTTATTTCGTAAGTTGGATTAGTTGGAGGAGCGCCGCACGTTTAGTAGCTCAATAAGGAAAGCCCGTATGGACAGGCTGACTTATATTCATTAGAGGTATACGACCGTAATTGAAATAACTTTGGAAAGGCTAAGGGCGAAAAAACCGTGATGAAATTTCTGATATCAAATTTTTTCCAAATTTACTGAAATCGGGATACGGATTCTAACATCGGGACACAGGCCCTGGGTTCAGGATATGGATCCTAGAATCGGGATACAGATTCTGAAATCGGAATACGAGCCCTAAGACCGGGATAACAATTCTGAGATCAGGATACAGATCCTGAGATCGGTATCCGGACTCAGAGATCGGTATCTCTACTTTAACAATTTCTCCAGATTGACAACGAACAACACATATGTTTAAAAAACCTCATAAGTGCATTCCTGCAGGACTCTAGTAGAAATACTACAGGATGGAAGTGTCCATATGCCATAATTTTGCTTATTTTTTAAGAACGTCAGGCAAATTAAAATATATAAAGTTGTCGTTTATCTACTATTTTCACTCGTAGACGAAATGTGTTGCAATTTGCTCTTGAGTATGACAGTCATTATTCATATAAATACAAAAATTAAAGTATTATCTTTAGTTGTTGTCTGTTGTCTTATTATCCGTCTAAAAAAAAAAAATATTTTATTTTTTTTTAAATCAGGAAATATGTGCCGGCGGAATTTAATCGAAGTTCTTCTCCATGGGTCTTGACATCGCTAATCTTCCATTCAAGTCAGCCACCTTATGGCTTATACATTTTTTGGTATTTTCGGAAACATTTGTTGGTATTTCAACGCGGTCACACTGTCACACACACGTGTTTTTCTTTTCGAGCGTTTTGGTTGCCGCGTGTTAACGGACCCAATCACATTTCGTTTAAAGTTGTATTAAAAAGTGCAAGTACAGCAGCTTAAAATGGGCAAACCAGGTGCGCAAACCTATCAATTAATGGGTCTAATTAAAACAATCAGTTTATCTACGATTTAGACCACTAAACTTAACCTCTTACTGTGTAAATATTAAAATGTGATCATTTTTCTTTGCAGGATTCAGTCCTCGTGGTGGCGGCGGCGGCGGTGGAGGAGGTGGTGGCTTCCGCGGGCGTGGCGGCGGCGGAGGTGGTGGCGGTGGAGGAGGATTCGGAGGCGGCCGTGGACGCGGCGGCGGTGGAGATCGCGGAGGTCGAGGCGGATTCGGTGGCCGTGGAGGTGGTGGAGGCGGACGTGGTGGTGGCGATCGCGGAGGCCGTGGTGGCTTCGGAGGACGCGGTGGAGGCGGTGGCCGTGGTGGCTTTGGAGGACGAGGCGGAGGCGGTGGTCGCGGCGGCGGTGGACGTGGTGGAGGCGCCGGCGGCTTCAAGGGCGGCAAAACGGTCACCATCGAGGCCCATCGTCACGAGGGTGTGTTCATTGCCCGCGGCAAGGAGGATGCCCTGGTCACCAGGAACTTTGTACCCGGATCCGAGGTGTACGGCGAGAAGCGCATCTCCGTCGAGGTTTGTCTTCCATTCCCTCTCCTTAGTTATAATCCAGATCCCCAGCTGATGATGAGGTTGTGCAGGGGTACAGAACATGGCATCATGTGGCCATGAGCATCCTTGGCGGCCACCTGTGGCTGTGTGCACTCCAGGTGCACGTGAAGCAGTCGCGGGTGCTCCAAGGCCTGCTTAGAACAATGCACAACTGAGGCGCTACCTATCCCAAAACAATCCAAACCCAAACAAATCCACCATTTTGAAAAGTGATTTTCGGATAGTTTCAGACCGCTTATCTTCGAATACCACATGTTTATTACCTATCTTCTTTGAGAATTCAAGTGCTGCGTTTATATGGTTTCTGTTTTTGATTGATTTGCCTAAAAATTAGTTAAAGCTACTTCGTGTTTTAAAAGTATATTATTTTCAAAACCCGTAATTTTAGATAATAGTATCTATATTCATATTACAAAAAAAGAACAAAAATATTTATTACGTGTGTGAGAATTATTTAAACTTAGAAAAATAACTTTCTTTTTTAAGTTTTAAAACAATGAGAATAATCAGATCTTAGTTTTTGTTCATACATAATTAATTAACTTCAATTTTGTAAAAACTTTCCGGGTCCTATAAATAAATTTTTACCATGTAGAAATATATAAATATTAAGACCAATGCCTGAAATTATCCAGCGATTATTTGTTCCTCCTATCATTTCCCAGTCTTTTTTAAAACTATTTTAATATGAATTCGTCAGCATATTTTTAATTAACTTACATTTCTTTCCAGACAAATGGCGAGAAGATTGAGTACCGTGTGTGGAATCCTTTCCGCTCCAAGCTGGCTGCTGCCGTCCTGGGTGGAGTTGAGCAGATTCACATGCCGCCAGGCTCCAAGGTTCTCTACTTGGGCGCCGCTTCCGGAACGACAGTTTCCCATGTGTCGGATGTGGTGGGACCCGAGGGTCTGGTCTACGCCGTGGAGTTCTCACACCGATCCGGTCGTGATCTAATCAACGTTGCCAAGAAGCGCACCAACATCATACCCATCATCGAGGACGCTCGCCATCCACACAAGTACCGCATGCTGGTTGGCATGGTGGACACGATTTTCGCGGACGTTGCCCAGCCAGATCAGGGTCGTATTGTGGCGCTAAATGCCCAGCACTTCCTGAAGAACGGCGGCCACTTTGTCATCTCGATCAAGGCCTCCTGCATCGACTCCACGGCGCAGCCTGAAGCGGTATTCGCCGCCGAGGTGAAGAAGATGCAAGCGGACAAGCTGAAGCCGCAGGAGCAGCTCACGCTGGAGCCCTACGAGCGAGACCATGCCGTCGTTGTCGGCGTCTACCGACCACCGCCCAAGCAGTAAGCAGATGACTTCTGCCGGGCTTAGTTTTAAGGCTATTGTACTAATACAGACGTGTTGTATTAAGTTTCTTTTTAAATATAAAACCATAGTTTTAAAGATAAATCAAAATGCAAACTATTTTTGTAGCAGACGTACAAAATATATACAGAAACCAAAAGCGTGACGGAGGGCGTATGTATAAAATGTGGTTTTGTAAATCAAATGAAAACGAGTCATTGGCTTGTAAAAAAGCCAAGGAAATTGTGTGGGTTGGATCGAAATTAAAGTAGTTCCTAATTAAAATTTTCCTTATTTTATTCCGCCAAGATTTTTGTACAATTATCAAGTCAAAGTGGGTCGATCTACGGCCTTTTCAAACTAAAACCAATAAAGCTACAAATTATCAAATCCAATTTTTAATAAGTTTATAGTAAAGTCAGACTAGGTAAAATAATAAAAACATTTTCCAAACATCACGGAAAAATTAGAATTAAGTAAATAAGTGTACCAATGAAAAATGTTACAAATAAAATAAACACCCAATATTTGTATGATCCGCAACAAAATAAACTACTACATAATAATAACAAAAATTAAATTTACAAAATAAAAAAAGAACAATTCGCTGCGGACAGGATTCGAACCTGTGCGGGTAGAACCCAATGGATTTCAAGTCCATCTCCTTAACCACTCGGACACCGCAGCTGTGCCAGCGATGTGGCAAAGTTCAAACTTGTTATAAATGGGAAATTTTAGCACTGTTCCCAACCCCTTCTGGTCTATTGAACGAAAATGTTTCCAGGGATGGCTTAATAATTATAAGAGCCGAGAACGCTTCTAGGATCGTGTCTTGGCTAAACATATTATTTACCTATATTAAACGGTAGTGGGAGTTCCGCGTTCGTGGCTGAGTGGACTATAGGAAGCCAAAAAAAATTAATTTAAAAAAATATATACATAATTTTACTTTTTAAATTAACTACATAATGATTTTTTTACAATTGAGTTTAATATATCCTTCAATTTTGTTTTAATCTGATAGTATTATCAAATAAAATTAAATATGCAGAAGTTTTTACAATGGAACTAAAATAAATAATAATAAAACTAACTGTAATGGTTATAGTAAATTGACTGCCATTTTCATTACGAGACATCTGCATAAAATTATGCAGCACCAATGATGACATAACAAATATCCCACCTTTTGATAAGGCTGCGGTGTCCGAGTGGTTAAGGAGATGGACTTGAAATCCATTGGGTTCTACCCGCACAGGTTCAAGTCCTGTCCGCAGCGATATGTGGTTTAACAATTTTTTTTAATTTGGTATTGTTTCAATAATAATCATGGAAAAAGATAATCGAATTTTTCTTGTTTTCTACAATATTTTTCGGTCAAGTATTATATAAATTTCTAGTTGTAAATAAGACTAAATTGCATGTAAGCGGACAGATAAGGGTCCACACGGACGGACATGCCTATATTTATATTGGTGCTGGCCAAGGTTGTACAATTCAATGTTATTTGTTATAAGTGTTGTTAAAATATTATGTTTTTTTATTCTTTCTGCATTCAAGAAATTTGTACTTTCAAGTCCATCCAAAAGCAATTTCGTTAAAACATTAAAAAATATATATTTACTATTTAAATTACTTTATTTAGCCGTTTTGCAGCGATCTCACAATATAACAATATAGAGGCATAGAGCATTTTTCTGTGTGTTGATAGAGTACGACATTAAGCTTAGCCTAGGAATTTCCCTTGCGGGCGCTTGAAGATTCTGTCTTGCGAAAGACACACAGATCATAATCATTCCAAGAGGACATTGGTTTTAATTTTCTCGTTAAACTTTAGGTCTTAGCATCTAGGATAAAATCGTAATCGCGTTGATTTTTGAATAAATGTATATCACCGAATTCGTCAGCGACTCTGCAAAAGAGACGCCTACAACTTGGCGCGCTTGGGCACGCCGATGGCCTCCAGGACACCACAGGTCTCCAAGTGATTGAAAAGCGTCTGCAGATACTCATCGCGATGCTTCATGAAGTGGGCAGCATGCTGGGATCGCTCCCAGCGCTTGAAAGTCACCTTAATGTCTGCACGCTCCCAGTTCTCGCGCACCGCCTGGTTGGAGGATGGCGGGCCAATGGGATCGTTGTCGGACACGAAGAACAGCGCTGGGGCCTTGAGCAGTGTGGAGTGGAACATCTGGCTGGATCGCATATAGTGGATGGTGGCCTGGTTGTGGAATGTCTTCATGTGGTACAGCGTATAGTTGCGCAGGGCGCTCTGCATGCGCTCGTTTCTTGGGAAAATCGATTTGGGCACACCCACTGGGATCTCGGTGATGTCGGCGGCGCTGTCCCAAATCTGGCACACAAAACGCTCCAAGATGCTGCCATAGCGATCCATGTCGCGTGACATCTGTAGCATGATCTCGCCCAATTGGTAGGCGCCCACAGAAAAACCATGCATCACGATCGGTTCATACGACTGGTTGTTCTCCAAAAATCGCAGAGTCTCAGCGGCCACCACCTGGTTAGAAAAATAGAGAATTATTAGTGTCTGGTAAATTTAAAAGCGAATTATTACTTTGATTCACTGGTACACTAGACTTTCTGCAGTTTCCAATTTATCAAAATAATATTTATTTTATACCTGAGTTCCCTTGACCGGCCAGAGCAATTGCCAGGGCGTAATGTGGACCACCACCACATCGAATCCCATCTCCGTGTAAATCTGGGCGTACTTCTTCAGATGCTTCTGCTTGGCCATCAGCCAGGCCATCATGAGGACCAGTGGGTTGCCAGTTGGTTTCTTAAAGGCCAGCGTCTTGGGATCCACCTCGATTTGAGTCTTGTTGTTGGTGTACAGAGTCATATTCTTGGTAATATCCTGCGAGGATATATACCGACGATTCTTCGACGGGGCCATGGCGCTCTGAGTAGGAGAGAGATTCACTATTAATCTTAGTTAGGCACACTGATATGACATGATTAGTGAGGTTAGAGGAAATGAAACTTCAACAACAGAACAAATAAATTAAGCGCTTTGTACACATCATAGATTCAACATTACTTAGTATATATGCATACAATTTTAACTATCTCCGCTCAGTAGTCAATAGGCCCTAAAAATAAATTACCAACCGCGTACTATTTCATAAGCTAATCGCACTAGAAACCAACGATTGGATAGGTCCAGTCGCTACCTGAAACCGCGGCCGATTAGATTTGACAGTCTGAGAGGTTAAAATGGTCTGATCGGTTAGAGTCTTACGGTAGATTGATTGCGGCACCAAAATCCGTGCAAATTATGCGGAATATTAGATATAGCTAAGATTTATCCACGGCAACAGCTGCTGACCTTGAAAAAGTCGCTGAACACGTGATAATAAACAGCTGTCCCTGATAAGATTACTCCAGGTGTGCGTTTGGTCTTTTTGTGGGAATCGCTAGTGTTAATGAGTAGGATATTAAATTTCTATGTTCACTTTGCGAACGCCTGAACACAATATCACACGCCTAATTAGAATACAGATCTAGCTGACAAGTGTACTTAATGGTAGTCTGTTGAATAATGTGTACTGCAATCGTTTTATTATACAGTTTCGCTTCCGTCCAATACTTTTTAGAACCGAAATATCAGAAATAGCTTCAAGCACGCGACTAATTACCAGGAAGGCAGAAGACTAAATGAAGGCGGTGCAAAGGTTTTAGGTTCTTTTCCTATATTTTAGAAGGCTAAACCGACTGATAGCATTCTAAGTTCGATGATAGGCCTGCATAATCTAACGATAAGCAGTTGCAATTTAGATTAGAAAAAGAGGAAGATCAAATAATTGAGGCACCGGGTGAATGAGAGAAGCTGGAAAAAAACTTTCACTTTGGCTTGACATTTTGAACTTGAACCGAAAGTTCACGGCCACTCACTCGTTTCGCCCGATGATAGATTTTTAGCAATATAATTGCCAATATGACCAGCAATGTTATCTCAATTAGGAAGTCCATATTGAAGATAAAACTAAGCAGGTGCAACAACTTTGACTAACTGACTGATCCACAATATATAGCATATACCCAGCGATCCACTGAAAAGTGGAACGATCACGGATAGTTGAGCGGAATTGAGTCGAGCTTACATTCCCCATGGAAAATAGTTATTTCAGCTGATGTGTGTGTATATGGAGGAATATGTTTTTTTACTCTTTGCGGCATTGGTTTAAATTACATTGCCGCACTGGAAGCCTCAGTCCCCTTTGAGAAAATGTTGAGTCCCGACTAAGAAATACCATCTAAAAATATACTACACTGTGTTAGAGAGACGCGATGTAAAAAGGTTAAGGGTTTGATCCTATTAAACCAGATAAATAAGACTGGAATTGTCTATAAATAGTTTTTAATTGATAATAACTTATTTATGTACAGATCTAAGACCCAGAATACCCTAACACACAAAAAAGTTTTAGGTATGATAGACTTGCTGCCTAAAAATAAACAGAGAACACAAATGTTTGGCGGCTCGGGCGAAAGCTTGTCATTGGGCGCCATCATGATTTGAATCATTGAAAAAGCTATGCCCACAGCTCAATTGAGCTTGCTCAATGCGAGGGTAGTTCCAAAAATACGCCTAAGGATTACGTTTGGAGCTCAATGAAATTCGATATCGGTAATATGACTTGCTGAAATACATATGTACATTTGCTCAATAATTTTCTGGTTAGTTCAAGCGGCTAATGAGCCTTTACTAATTGCAGGCCATTGGTAAACAACAATTAAAAAAATATTATAAATATATATAAAGTAAGCGGAGCTTATCTGTACAAATTATCATAGAGGAGGATGAGAGGTTGTGGGGGATAGAGAGCCGAAATCATTAACCGGGTGCAAAGTGCGAGGAATACAATTTTTTGAAGCATGCAAATTTTAACAATCACAAAATAAAATATGCACGAAATGAAGAAGCTAAATTATGTAAAAGTTTAAATTAAGATCAACAGAGGTATAAGACAATTTGCTTGAGAACTTAAGTAACGAAAATATGAAATACCCTGACAATTTAATCTTTAATATGAAATCTATTTGATTTGTAGATCGGACTTTAGCTAAAATGCATTTACAACTTGCTAACTTTACTGAGATTTCTTAAGAAACAATTTTTTTTACCCAAGTCTTGATTGAATGACAATAGGAAAATAAGATGGATTATGTGTTTCATGATTTTGTGTTTTTATCTAAGGAAATTATAAGTCATCGTAGTATTTTTAAATACTTGTCGCTTATTTAATTATTGCTCGCGGTTTGTAATAGACATATATAACCATATTTAATCTCAAGTCCATCTCGGACATTCAGTCTTATCTTTTTGATAAGTAGTCACTCCATGAAATAGATTTTTATAAGAAATACTTTAATCGACGAGCGATTTAATTCATGTTGTCCATTTACTACAAGACTTTCAGAACTTATAAATTAAAGTATTTAAACACATGAAACTTGAACACGCTCAGTAAAGACAATGACTTTTATAATAATGCAAATTTAACCTATTATGTGCCAAGGCTCATTCGATCATAATATTTTGATACTTTATTTTCTATATTATCAAATATTAAGTCAAGTCAAATGTTAATAAAGATAATAAAAAGTGTAACAGTAAAACTTTTACAGCCTTGTTCTTTAGTATTTTAAACTCAAGATGAATTGTTTCAATTAAAGTATGCTTATTCCCGCTGTATAAATAATTAAATTAAATATGTTTTTGGAATAATTGAAGTTTGTTGAGGAGTAAGCGATGGGTTATATAAAAAAGAGGGCACTAGGGAGTGACTAATGCACTTAATAAAGATAAGTGTTTCTTTTAAAAAACAAAATATTGTTTTTTAATCGGAAAATAAACATGTTTTGAACTGCACTCAGATTGATCGGTAAGATATTGCCTGAAACCTTCTTCTAAGCCAAAATAATATTTCTAATAATTGGGACCGTTTGGTGGAGAGCAATTGATCTGACAAGGAATGTCTCATAAAGGAAGGGTATTTGATATTTAATAAGAAAAAATTGTGTCTGAATTTGGACCTCTGGTGATCTTAAACTGAACCTGCTCACTGGAAACCCCAAGAGATACATTGTTTTGGGATAATGCTTACATTCGGAACCGGCTGCTGCTGCTGATGGCCTGTCTGCAAGCTCGAAAAGTTCCTGATCAGCGGGGGCTGGATCTGGCGGATTTGGGGGCTCTTCAGCAGTCCCTGGGTTTGGCAGCCCCCGAAAAAGCTGTCCGCGTAGACATTCTCGTACGGCACGGCTGCCCGGCTATTTTGCGCTATTTAATCGCGAGGAATGGAATGTGCAATGCAGAAAGACAATTATAAATAAACGGAAGCGGAATCGGAATCTGGGAGCAATTACCACCAAAGGACAGGCCCACGGCTAGAGTTGCGGCTGTCCGTCCGGCGAAGGGCAGGCTCATCGATTTTCTCGCCGCCGTTGCGTAAAATGCAGTGCGAAAAAAGTGCGCAGCCATTGCGGAAAATTGCACGGGAAATTGCAGAACGGGGAGTACTTTCACAAAAGCGCTTTGGACACAGACTGAAAAATGATTTGCAATGCAATGGTTTTTCTTATTTGCGTACTGCACACACACCCGGCCGCCCTTACACGCATGGGCACTCACACAAACACAGGCCAATGCACACGGATTGAACTTTGTACCCACTGCAGACGAGTCTCAATTTTTATTATTAAATTGATAAATTGAGATTCAGGTTCTAATTTGTCTCCTTTGCCTGTGCGTGTGAGTGCGGCTGTGAGTGTGAGAGTGGATAAGTGCGGGGTGTGACTGTGTGGATGTTGATGACTTTTCAATTGGTAACAAACTAAATCGATCGCCGTAACACTTACGCTAACGTCGTGCTCCCGTGTTTCGATTTGTTTGCTAATAATTTCAATTCCGCCCCCGACTACAAACCGCTTAACAGTGGGGCCACTTGCTTTTAGTGTTTCTACGCCATCAAAAAATAATTCCTGGTTGTGGTATGTTTCGGTATTTATTTAAAACGTTTTAAACTTTTTCTACACGGAAAGAAAATTTGTTGTGGCCTAATGACCAACTTGATAATTCAAGGTCCAGTTTTAAAGAAAAATTCTTTTTTATCCAAATATCCACTGAAGAACCTCAGTTAATAAATTAAAATTTTAAATTATATCATTAGTTAAAACATTAAAAAAAAATGTACAGTTGGATTGTAATCGAAAATTGACAACATAAAAAGTCATGTTAAATAAATTACATGTAGCAGTGAACATTTTTTCTGGGGCTCGTCTTTGTCAATGATTTTGTGGTTTTAAAATCTAATAATAACGGTACTTTTCGGTCTCTGAATTTGATTTATTGTTTAGGACCGGATAAAATGTCAAAGCAAACTAATAAAATTATTTGATTGCATTTAAAATGTAAGAATAATATTTATATGGCTGAAGTGATATCTGTGTTAGGACTTATTTTACCACAGGCAAATGGCAGTTTACATGAGCATGTCGCCACAGATTTTTGGTTATTTTAGATATCATAGAAAGGTCTTGTAATAAGATAAAATTTGAACTTTCCAGTGCACATTTTTTTTAATTGCAGTATTTTCTAAAGCAAATGTACCAAACAGTATATTTTGGGTAACCCCCTGCGGTCATACTGATTCTTAGAGCAGGGCAGGAAAAGGTAAACACCGACAAATGGAGCACGCGGTGGCTGTTTCTGGGGAGGATTTATCGCCCGAGGAAATTAAATGCAGTCCGCCACTCAAACCGTCGGCAAATACAGCCATAAAGTGCCTGAAATGCGACAAGGTGTACATATTTCCCGCCGACAAAGATGACTGTCTGGCACACTTATATCTGGAGCACCGCCTGGTCATAGCCGATGTGGAGGATATTGCGCTTTTAGAGGACTATCTGCAGTACTGGGGGAAGGAGTTTCAGGGTATGGATGACCAATTCTTAAGAGTAACCTTTTAATTGTATAACCTTAACCATAGAACACGAATTTGAACAATATTGCACTACTATGTTTTTGGATCAACTTCCCGATGGAAAATACGCCAAGAATGAGAAATACTACCTTCTATGTGATATTCTACCACAAGACTACGAGCTGCGACAAAGATTAAAGGAGAAGCGCCTGAGTGAAGCCCTCAAGCGACATCAGTTCGAACTCACAGACAGAAATTTTTCCAAGGAGTGCCTCTTCTGCAGGACCATAATCAATGGACTGAGAGCAGACTACCTGGACCATCTTTTCGACAAGCACTTCCTGCTGGTGGGCAAGCCCGAGAAGCTGGTGTACGTGGACGAGCTGCTGGATCACCTAGAGGAGAACCTTAACCGCTTGGTGTGCCTCTACTGCGAAAAGATTTTCAGGGATCGGCCCACGCTCAAAGAGCACATGCGAAAGAAGGGACACAAGCGGATCAACCCCAATAGAAAGGAGTACGACAAGTACTTCCTCATAAACTATAATCGTAGACCAGCGGCTCCAACGCCCCGAAAACAGCAGCACCAAAAGCGAAGACAGGAAACTGCATCCGTGTCCACATTAGCTGATCCGGAAACCGGCAGCGTGGACTTTGACAAGCACTTTGCCCGTCCGGATTCGGAGGACGAACACGATTCGGACTGGTCGGATTGGGCGGCCGATGGTGAACCGAGTGCTATCAAGTGCCTCTTTTGCTGTCATCTCGGAGACAATTTTGCCGGCCTCAAGGATCACATGCACGATGCCCACCGTTTGGATTTTGACAAGGCCACCAGCTCCTTGAACTTCTACCAACGGGTAAAGGTTGTCAACTATCTCCGCCGGCAGATGTGCATGCTGCGCTGCGTGACCTGCGACCTCCAGTTCGACGAGCAGGAGTTGCTGGTGGAGCACATGGCTCAGGAGTCTCATTGTGGTGTCGGAAGCAAAGTGAACTGGGACAAACCGGAGTTCTTCTTTCCGTACATGGAGAACGATGGACTGCTTTGCGTGCTGGACGATTCCGCTGGTGATGATCCTGAAGCCGAAGTGGTGCGCATCATCTCCGAGGATAGTCTGGCGCAGATCAACAAGGATGCCGAGCGATTGTCTCTAGAGAATTTTAAGCTGTAAAGTGTTAAATCGATTTAGTTTAAGGGAAACTGAGTAAATAGTTATAAAACTTAGAGCGGCATTTATTTATTTACACGTAACAGTTATGAGACCTTTTTAAAACTCGTTGGATTGAAGATGACTCTAAGAATTTGAAAGATTTCTGAATGATTTGAACCATTTATTGAAATAGTTATTGAAAATCAATAGTTATTGAAAATCAATAACTATTTCAATAAATGGTTCAAATCATTCAGAAATCTTTCAAATTCGTAGAGTCATCTTCAATCCAAGGAGTTTTAATTACTATTAAGAGTTTAGTTTGACACAAATTATTTTGAATAAGTGAAAGTACATAAATACCACCATTTATTATACCCTTGCAGAGGGTATTATAATTTTGGTCAAAAGTGTGCAACGCAGTGAAGGAGACATCTCCGACCCTATAAAGTATATATATTCTTGATCAGGATCACCTCCTGAGTTGATATAGCCATGTCCGTCTGTCCGTCTGTCTGTTTCTACGCAAACTAGTCTCTCAGTTTTAAAGCTATCCAGTTGAAACTTTGCACACACCCTTCTTTCCTTTGCACGCAGTATATATGTCGGAACGGCCGGGATCGGCCGACTATATCCTATAGCTGCCATATAACTGAATGATCGGAAATGCCATAACTTTGGTGTTTGTAAAGTTAGGAAGTTGGAATTTTCTATGGGTTTTATATTTGACCAATCAATTCGACCTACCAAATTTCAAAGGGATCGGCCGACTATATCCTATAGCTGCCATATAACTGATTTATCGGAAATGCCATAACTTTGGTGTTTGTGAAGTTAGGAAGTTGGGATTTTCTATGGGTTTTATATTTGACCAATCAATTCGACCTACCAAATTTCATAAGGATCGGCCGACTATATCTTATAGCCGCCATATAACTGATTGATCGGAAATGCCATAACTTTGGTTTTTGTTAAGTTAGGAAGTTGGGATTTTCTATAGGTTTTATTTTTAGCCAATCAATCCGACCTTTCAAATTTCATAAGGATCGGCCGACTATATCCCATAGCTGCCATATAACTGAACGATTGGAAATGCCATAACTTTGGTGTTTTTAAAGTTAGGAAGTTGGGATTTTTTATGAGTGTTAAGAATGCATCTTATGAATAATTTTGGAGAATATAATTTACAGAGTATTCTGCAAGGGTATATCAACTTCGGCTCCGCCCGAAGTTAGCTTTCCTTTCTTGTTTTTTGTTATATTAGTGTACATTTCTGCAACTACCTAATTTTTGTGTAGAACACTTATTTTTCTACAATTTAAAAATTTGTATTTTGAGAAACATTTTTACAATTTAATTTGTGATATTTTAAAGAAACAAAAGCTGTCCCTAATCTTGACTTAAATATATTTTTAATTGTTTTCATTAAAACCTAAGACATGATTTTACTGGTCTTCTTGAGTAATTATGTATAATTTTATTTAATGTTTGTTGAAGTTTTGACAACAAATGTTTTATATGGTTGTTTCTCCATTTTTTTTCATTTTCAATTTAATTAATAATACATTTTTAGTTTGCAATAATTCATTAAAATATATAATAATATAAACGGTTTTATATTTATTGCACTATTTAAGGGTTAATAGCCAGTGAGTACACACCAAATGGCAGAATATGGCAACAAGCGATGGTATCGAATAAACATCGATATTTTTGCTTCAGATCTATAGACTGACATCATTCCCGCACACAAAACACCAAAATAAAGAGAAATCGTGCGAAAATGGAGGCCCTGGACATTCTGGAGAAGCGCATCGACGCCCTGACGCGAGTCCTGGGCCCCGTGCAGGACTCGGAGGCGGGGGAGGGCGTGGTGGACGCCCTATGCTCGGCACACGCCCTTTTGGGCGAAGCCACAACGGGAAGTGTTCCACTGCAGCAGTGTGTGAAGAGATCCGGCGAACTGGAGAAGTACCTGGACCCTAACTTCCTCGAGGAGCAGCAACAGGTGCGCTCCAAGGAGGTATACCTGCACGCCGTGGCCCCCGAGCTGCACACCCAGGCCGAGCAGCTGGACAGGATCAGGCAGTTGGAACCCGCTCTGGGTGCGGAGTACTTCCGCAGCATTCCCGCCGAGTGCCTGGATCAGCTCAAGGGCATCACCCAGAACAATGGGGAGTACGCCCAGCAGAGCGAACTCATCGAGGAAAGCCTGGTTCTGGCCATGAAGCGGTACGGTGAGATCCAGGCTGGATTACTCAGCTCCCTGGATGCTATGAGCGAACGGTTGGACCAGGTGGAGGAGCGCATGGAGCAGAGAAAGCGGGCGGAGCTTAGCAAGGATGTTCCGCCTAAGGATTGAGTGCCTATAGCTCCAAAGACTGCTGAAAGTATTTTATACGACCCTGTTTCCAAATCCTTTTCTAGTCAATTTTGCTTATGGATTCAGTTCTCCAAAAAAGACTCGGATCTTTTTCCAGTAAACTTGATTTTACTCAGCAAACTGTTTTATTCAAAACTGAACTTGCAGAGATTTATAAGCAAATTGATTGGAATTGTAAATGGAATCCGGGATTTTAGATTTCCTAACCACTCTTTAGCGAAAAGTGGCTAATGATGCTCTTTCAATTGTAAGTCCCCCTTTTAAGAAATATTTAATAGCACAATAAACAAAATAATAAAATAAAACTGGCATCTAATACAAATGCTTCTATTTAAAGAAGAATGGCGACTGCTGAAATTATTTGACATATGTGATCTTACATTTCGTAGAAGCTATTCACATTTCTTAATTTAATTCCTTTTATTATTGGTACGCAATGTAAATAAATTTAAAAAGTTTATTCCTTAGAATTTCCCAAGAATATTCAATTTTTTATTTTATACGTAATGTTTTAAAATTCAAGCTTTGAAACAATCTGAAATTGTATAGATCGTGTCAGAATCTCTCCCAATTGGAAAATTTGAAAGTATATTAGAACGTCTTTAAAAACAATTTAAAATAATTGATAAAATGTATCTGTTTTTTTTGTCCAAATTGTAAATATTAAAACCACATACGTTTATTGGCAAAATGTTTATCACCTAACAATGTATGTAATAACAAGAAAGGAAAGCTAACTTCGGGCGGAGCCGAAGTTGATATACCCTTGCAGAATACTCTGTAAATTATATTCTCCAAAATTATTCATATGATGCATTCTTAATACTCATAAAAAATCCCAACTTCCTAACTTTAAAAACACCAAAGTTATGGCATTTCCAATCGTTCAGTTATATGGCAGCTATAGGATATAGTCGGCCGATCCATATGGAATTTGGTAGGTCGGATTAATTGGCCAAAAATAAAAACCATAGGAAATCCCAACTTTCTAACTTTACAAACACCAAAGTTATGGCATTTCCGATCAATCAGTTATATGGCAGCTTTAGAATATAGTCGGCCGATCCTTATAAAATTTGGTAGGTCGGATTGATTGGCCAAATATAAAACCCATAGGAAATCCCAGCTTCCTAACTTTACAAACACCAAAGTTATGGCATTTTCGATCAATCAGTTATATGGCAGCTATAGGATATAGTCGGCCGATCCTTATGAAATTTGGTAGGTCGGATTGATTGGCCAAATATAAAACCCATAGTAAGTCACAGCTTCCTAACTTTAAAAACACCAAAGTTATGGCATTTCCGATCAATCAGTTATATGGCAGCTATAGGATATAGTCGGCCGATCCCGGCCGTTCCGACATATATACTGCGTGCAAAGGAAAGAAGGGTGTGTGCAAAGTTTGAATTCGATATCTTTAAAACTGAGAGACTAGTTTGCGTAGAAACAGACAGACGGACAGACAGACGGACAGACGGACAGACGGACATGGCTATATCGACTCAGGAGGTGATCCTGATCAAGAATATATATACTTTATAGGGTCGGAGATGTCTCCTTCACTGCGTTGCACACTTTTGACCAAAATTATAATACCCTCTGCAAGGGTATAAAAATGACAATTATCTAAAAATTCCACGAAAACAATGCTCTTTCAATAGTCAATTTCTTTTAAAAACGTTATTTATTGGTAGCACAAAAAATAACATTACCAAAATTAAAAATAGTTTAAGCACGTTTGAATTCAACCAGTAATCCTTTCTACTAAAATAAGAGGCACAGTCTTGACTTCTTCTCTTCCCAAGAGAGAAGTCCGTCGTTCCTAGAAGCGGAGCTCGTTCCTTAGTATCCGCTCATAAACGGATAAGGTGAGCGGAGCATATACACCATCCGACTGGACGTAGTATAGTTCATCCTCTATAAGTTCCGGATTGAAGCCCTGCTGTTGGAGCTCCACTTTGCGGAGCTTGAAGGTGCCCGTTAGGTCTATTCTTCGCAGGAATCTCAGGAACTGGGGTCTCGCATAGTTGGGCAGGGCATTGGCCAGTTCCTCACCCAACTGGGTGACCTTTACCTCGCGAGCGGGATCGTAAATGGCTGCCATTCCGGCTCTTCCCTCGGTGTGGGGCACGCTTACTCCGTACACAATCACATCCTTGTAGCCAGCTAGATTGCTTAGCTGCGCCTCCACCTCGCTGGTGGACACATTCTCACCCTTCCAGCGGAAGGTGTCGCCGGTGCGATCCTTGAAATATAGATAGCCCCGTTCGTCGGCCACCAGCAGATCGCCCGAAATGAAGGCCATGTCGCCCTTGGAGAAGACGTCGTGCACCACCTTCTTGGAGGAGGCCTTCTGATCAACATAGCCCAGGAACTCCCGACACGGATTTCCCCTCACAATCTTTCCTATGAAGACGCCTGGCTCGTCGGCCTCACATCTTTCGCATAGTCCCTTGCTGTTCCTCAAAGGCTCTCCCGTATGGGGATCTGCTTTAATGATCGATATCGGATAGATCTGCGGCAGTATCCGGGAAACAAAGCCAATGGCTCCCACGGTGCTGTCATTATTCATTATGTTGGCATTGCCCTCGGTGGCTCCGTAGAACTCGCCCACTTTTTTGATCCCGTATCGCTCCACAAACTGTGGCCAAATCTGTGGACGCAGCCCGTTGCCAAACACCATGCGCACTTGGTGCTGCCGATCGTGAGGAGCCGATGGCGTGGCCAGGATATAGCGAGCCATCTCGCCAATGTACTGGCCAACCTGGAGAATATATCATTAAAAGTTATTACAAATTATAGATTAATAAAAGTTTTTGTAGTTGTTACCGTGCACTGGAATCGTGAGCAGTCCGAAAAATATCCGGAGGCGCTGAACTTCTTTCTTACGACTACCGTTGAGCCAAAGAGCAAGGCCTGACCAATGCTCATCACTCCGCCAGCGGTGTGATATAAGGGTAATGGGGTATAGAACACATCCTGATCCTTAAAACCAAGCGTGTAGTGGATGCCGGCAGCTATGAAGAAGTATCTAAAAGGGAAGAAGTCGTTTCAAGGGACATTAAAGGATACTAAATCGAAGATCTCACCGAGAATGGGTGATGACGGCTGCCTTGGGCAATCCCGTGGTTCCCGAGGTGTAGATGTACACCAGCTTGTCATGATGATCCGCTCGAGAAGCGCCAGCGGCCACTTTATCCTTGGCAGCCGTCTCCAGAAGACCATTCAACTGCTGGGCCAATCCCTGGCTTAGACCCTCTGAAGCCACAATTTCCTGGGTGGCCTCATCGTTGAACTGATAGAGTCCCACATGGGCGGGCAGATCCTTGGCTATATCCATTACGGCGGATCGAAAATTAGCGCCGTAAATGAGAGCCGTGCACTGGCCCACCGTAATACTGTGTTGCAGGGAGGCTCCTCTGAGATTCGTGTTTATCAGGGGCGTGATCACCCCGATCTTGGATAGACCCAGCCAGGTGGCCACGAACTCCGCTCGATTTTCCAGCAGCAGGCCCACCACATCGCCCTTTTTGTAGCCATGGCTGTGGAATACGTTGGCCACTCGGTTGGAGTGCTCATTCACCTGCCGGAAAGTCCATTGCTGGGACTCACTGACTATGGCCAACTTGTCCGGCTGCCGGGCCACATTCGCCTCGAAGATGTCTCCTATGTTCAAATTCTTCCGCTCCTGCCGTTTTATGAACATTAACACACGAATGTAGGCGAAGAGGGCTCTGTAAATATATAAATATAATATAATTTTATTAAACATCTATTAATTTCCATAGTTCAATAATTTAAATTGGGGTTATATATGGTATTTAAAAATGTATATTAATAGAGAAGAATTCAATAATAAAGAAAACGTTTACATTATGTCTTAAAAACAATTTAACATTTTAGGAATATATTATTTTGTACCTTCTTCAATAGAATGTATTAATTAACTTACACAGTATCGCGAGGAGTGGTGACCGCTGCTATATAGAACCATCGCCATCCTGGACGCACCAGCAATGTGGCTATTAAGCTGGCATACAGGGTGGCCACTCCATACCAAGGTCCTTGGTAATATAGGATCAGCCCAGTTACTGCGCTCAATGCGGGAGTTAAGATCCATTGAAGATAACGCCGCCAATCAACCTCCTTCGGTTGTTTTATAATTTCCGGTGAATTTATGCTAATTGCAACCTAAAAAATACAAAAAATAAATAATAATTCAGAAAGTTTTAGATTATATTAAACAAGTGAAATTGTAACATATTACGCAGGGAGTCCGTTTATGGTATGTTTTAGGATTATTAAATTATGTAGTGCAGAAATAAGCCCAAAAAATATGAACAAATTATCATCGGTATACCGCGAATTTTTAAGAATTTATAGAGACTCGTTTTTTAGCAGTAAGCCATGATTCTCTTTTAATTGAAATAACAAAAAGTTAAAAATATATAGTACACGGTCACCCCTATAATACGTGGACTTCCACTGCATCACTCATACGCCGCGTAAGCCCTCTTGAACGGTGGTTAGATAATAAATAGAATAACCCCTCAGCCTGACCCATCCTAATGAAGTTTATTCAAAGCTTTTCCTGATATTCAGCTAATAGCTTGTTGTTTAATTTGCACTCTAGCGACAGCTGCCCCATAACTTATTCCGCATCAATCATTTAGCACTTTATTTAAGCAATTTGCAAACAAACAAACCAAAACAGAGAAAAGCAAACACACAAAATATAAAGTGTTATGTGGGGATAAACAAGAGCTAGTGGCCAAATCGGTGGTCATTACGGCCCGAGGAGAACTCGCGGAAGTGCATCAAAGCCTTCTTCTCGGCATCGGATGCCAATTGGTTGGACAATCGGATCAGAACACATATGGTCAGCGCCGAGATCAGTCCCAGCATAAAGAAGACGATCTAATGTACGGGGGATATAATGCACAGCATGTGTGGGGGACTCCCGATTACCTTGTGCCAAATGGTCAGTCGATGCTGGGTGGTGGTCAGTCCCCCGTCTTCCACCAATGGATCGTTGTCGGTGCCCATCATCATATTAGGCAAATCTTTGCTCAGCTTTTTTGACCATTAGCGCTTGAATGGCACAGACGTCTGTTTTTTCGGGGATTTTTCTTATTTAACTGACAGTTGGTTCGGAGAAATATTGTAACATTGAATTTTTAAAAGGTGTGATAAGTTCATGTGAAAAGGAAATGTTCCGATTTAAAAGGGATTTCCCAATAATAATTTGTTCAATTATTTCAGATTTGTTTCCGAGGAGTATGAAAATATTTGTATCTCATTAAATATTATTGCCATAAATATTGGTCTTCAAAAAATACCTAGTATCGAACAAAAACAAAACAACCTTAGTTAAACACAACTTAATGAAATCCCTTTTATTAATCCATTTTAGAACCTTCTTAGCTTAATTAACAACACCTTTAGTTACTGCGTTTTTGTCATTTAGGTATTCTTAAGGTAAATTGGAGCTTTAAAGTGTTTTTGTGTTTCTTACTTTAGACATACCACTTATTTGTATCTTGTAGTGCATTAAAACTAGTTCTTTTAATTCAGTTTCCTTTTTTAAAAGCAGTTCATTTTAATAACCCCCATTAACTTCCATTTGAAGTTACCCTGATCTTGACTTTCAAATATTTTCGGACCAAGTGAATACAAAGATACCATTTAAGTTGCAATAATCTTTTATATAAACCAGATTATGAGCTTTAACCGAACAGATGACCGATCGCATAATACTCGAGACCCAGACCTAGTCCCGGTTAAAATAAACAGGCCAAAAGTAAACTGGTTTCGGTTTTTTCTGCGGTTTTCGTAGATGTTTGTTTCTGATGGCAACGTGAGTATTATTTTGTTGTCAGATAAGGTTTGGCCCGATGACAAGGGGGAGGTGGAGGGGCTGCGACCCACCAAGTGAAAACAACAAAGCGAATCAAGCGCGAAACGAACCGAAAATATGTATGTTGACCACATTCGTGCGAGTAGATGGGTATATGTTATTTACCTGTGGGGGGTTCAAGGCCGTCGAACTTGGGGCGGCGGCAGCACCACTGTCCGCAGTATCAGCACCACCTGTAGCAGCACCACCATCAACCGCAACGCCAGCGGTGCACATTTTTTTATTTCGAATTTAACAGCACATCTGCAGAGGCTGCGAACTGATGTTGATTAACAGCTCGGCTTGGTTTGGTCTTCAATTAACTCCGCCGCTATTGGTGGTTTTTATTGTGGTTTCTTGATGGTTACACAAGGAAAAAATAGTACAAATTGTAGTTAATGTCTTTTCAATAACGAAAAAATCTGTGCAATATCAGCTAATTATCTTAGAATATAAACCTTAAATTACTTTTTTTTCCCACATTAGAGACCATCATCTTCACAACATGATATTAAGAAATGTATATAAAAATCATCCATATTCACAAAGTTTTTAAAAAATATGTTGTAGTTAATCCTTAAATCTATCAACAATTGCTGCACTGATACAATGTGTTAAGCTGAGAACTTTTTATAAGTCATAATTAAAATTTAAAAAATTTGTATATTTTTAAATTTAAAGCTTATTTCTCTCAAAGACTTATTTATTTTTTATTCACCGGAAATTTTTTCCAGGTACCCCGATTATAAGATTTAAATATTGTATTAAATGGAGAAACAAATTGCTATATTTTTACAGTGCACTTTTGAAGCGAAATTATGGGTAATTAGGCGACGTGCAGCAGTCGGAAGGGGCAAACAAAACGCAAAAAGAGAAAAGGCGAAATGTTGAAGAAAAAACCAGAGATAACGATGTGGGGAATTTGCAATTGTAGTGCACAAGTGACACCAGCAGAAAAGATGGAGAAAAATTGCCTTTTTTGACACGGCTTGAATGATGCTGCGACGATTTTCAGTTCAGGTATGCGACAGTGTGTTTGTAAGCTCAAGGTGAGATTTGGGGTCTGCTGCGGTTGTTTATGCGCGTCGAATGGCAAAAGCTAAGTTAAGTGTACCTCCAGGTGGGCCATAAAACTCATTTAATGAAAAAGACAATTAAAGTATGTTTAGTGTGTAGGAAGTTGGATTAGGATGATGGATCTTGCATTTAAATAGGAAATGGTTATCAGTAAAGATAAAATCTGAATAAGGCTTAAAAAGTTAAGAATAAAGCTAATTTAACACATTTATTTTAAAACAACTTTATATATAGTTTCATTTTAACGAATGTTAATAATGATATTTGTCCAATTTATTCAATATTTTATTCTTTTTTTAAAAATATTTTGAATATAATTTTGGAAAAACTCAAAATGATTTTCTTAATAAAAATCTAAAATTTTTTTTAATTTCTACTATAAAATAAAAACAAACTATAAATGATAATTAGTTTGTAAGATGTGATACATGCAATATTATATACATATAAATATTATCAATAAATTAGCAATAGGAAAAGTGACTATAAATTTAAATAGCTATAATAAGTAGTGGCCATTTAAAATTGTATTTGTCATGTTAGGCTAATGGTTTCTATGCCAAAAAATAATTTATTAAAATATGTTTAACCATTTCTCTTTTGTCTAGTTCACTAATTTGCCAATGCATGAACATGGCTTTTTCTTGGCCTGCGGCTGGTGCAAAACTTAAATTTCAGTCCTCGTGTTGCAAATTATTTTTTTTACAACATTTTACTCATGCAAACATTTAACTTTTGTTTTTTTCTGGCACACATATAGATAAACACATAAGATCGGCAGAGATCATTAAGAGATGCGGATGTTGGTGACGCTTCATCACTTTCACTGAAATCTTCTTCTCCTTTTCTTTTGTTAAATTTCTTTGCCTTTTGTGGGTCCCCACACATGAAGCTTGGAATTTTCAGGGGATTAAGAGATAGGAGATGAGATGTGCGATGCAATCAAATTGCGGTTGAAATTGTTGTTCACTCTATTAACTTGATGGATTTATTGCACGCACAAACGGAAACGAAATAATCATTCAGCTTTAGCTGGTTTTAAAAGTTTTGCATTTAAGGTATACTTTGTCAAATGTTCTTGATTATTTGTATTTTTTTAAAGCAATAATTACAAATTACTTTTAAGATGTATATCACTTTCTAGATAATTATTAACTGGCCTATAAAGGTAGTTAAAATTTTGTGAAAGATTTGAACTTTTTTATTTTTACTGAGGCTTCTTCATTAAAGTCAAACCACTCAAAAATATATGGAAGCCTTGAGTTATTTTTATGTTTTTGAACTCCTGTCCTTTAAAAATATTTTTTTTTTCATTTAAAGCGAACTACAGTCGACTTTCCATAGCTTGAACGACTCATTATATGGCACCAAATAAATTCAGGTTATGGAGACTTTAAGTTGAACATTATTTTGCATTCCAGACAAAATAAGTTTGACTTTTTGAATTTTCCAACTTTAATTCATAAAAAAATTAATATTAATCGTCCTTTCTAGACCGTTTTAAATTTTTTTCTTTGGTAATTTACTTGTTTAGATTTTTTTTATATCAGGTGGGTGATTAAGTCGGAGTTTAAGCCGGTCGCGTCTTTCGGCCAACAGCTTCGTTCATCAACTGCGCCCAAAAAGCTAACTGCCTCTGCATCCGTCGCTGCCCGAGCTCTGCCAACGCCGACGTCGGCGTCGGTGGCAACAGGTCGCCGCAAACACAGATACACACTGACACAAAAAGCCAAGCTTCGGGTCGAAGCTCTGCTTCTTAGCCAAGTTAACAATGTGCTGTTGTTTCGCTGAAATTGTCAGTTGCGATTCTGTTGTGTGTTTGCACGTGATTATGCCGCATGCAACATGTGTATTGTTTTATTTGCCCTGCCTCTTAAGCGAGTTTCCTTTGTGGCCATTAACATGTCAACAACCACAGAGCGTCAAGAATGTGGCTATAATGCGCTAGAGGGGTGGGGTGGTGGGAGGAGGTGGGTGGGAGGATTGTGTCGGAGTGGGTGGCGCAGGGAGAAGGCCGCGCGGAGAAGAGTGCGCATTTAATTCAAAACACGTGTCTCACTTCGTACTCTCTTTGTGGCTGTTGCCCTCTGTTTGCGATTCTTTCCCTCGCATTTCTTTCTATGTATAAATGCACTGAGAGAAATCATACTTGATAACCAGTAATAAAACCGAATACCATTTTGGTGCAGGTTCAGTTACCGGTGCCGCACCGAATTGACTGTTTTAGGAAACAATTCCATTTCGGTTTTAATGTTTTGGTTCCTTTTCTAGAACCGGTTCGTACCTGTACAGTTGCAAAATCTTCAAAATTTGTGTTGATTTATACATTATACACTTCAATAATATATAAAAAAAACAAGAGAGAACGCTATAGTCGGGTGCCCCGACTATCAGATACCCGTTACTCAGGTAAAGGGAGTGCGAGGGAGATGGAGATAGAAACTTTGATCACGCATAACTTTTTAACGAATGGTCCGATTTGAAAAATTTCTTCAACATTTCGATAGGTATTGATAAACACAATAAAACTGCATTTTTACTTTTCCGAAATATTTAAATTTTTAAAATCGTATATAAGCGATTGTGGGCGTTAAAGGGGGCGTGGCACCTTTTTGAAACAAACTTGCGCTGCGTAGGAACTCCTAGAATCTGCATGCAAAATGCCAATCTTCTAGCTTTTATAGTTTCCGAGATCTCAGCGTTCATACGGACAGACAGACGGACAGACGGACAGACAGACGGACAGACGGACATGGCTATATCGACTCGGCTAGTGACCCTGATCAAGAATATATATACTTTATAGGGTCGGAAACGCTTCCTTCTAGCTGTTACATACTTTTGCACGAATACAATATACCCTTTTACTCTACGAGTAACGGGTATAACAATGCCTGGCAGTAAAGCATTCATAGAAGCCAGTGTTTTCTATTATAGGATCTGAAAATGTGAATTTTATATACTCGTATATACACATTAATACTTATAAATAATTTTCTAGTGCTTGAAACTGTATTTTAACATTAAAAAAATCATTGTTTTAATTTAATTAAAATAAGATTTACTATAATATAAAAGAAAAAGTAGGGACAACTTTAAAAATGTTAAGATTTTGTATCTTATTTATTTATCCTCTCTTGTATCCAACTTCTTAAAACCTTGTCAAAATAATATATAATTTTTGACTTGTGTATTTACAAAGTACGTATGTACATGCATTTTGTGCGAGCAATTGATGCGTTACCCCAATACCGACCTCTTACTCCACCCCGTCTCAAAACTCCATAGCAAGTGCAACGCAAACCGTTTATTAAATATAATTTTGCATGTTGATTTCTTTGGCTCAGATCGGTTGCCATGACTCGGCTAAATTGTTATAAACAGTCTGTGGGACTGAGAAAGATAGATCTTAAGAGCTAGCTAAACAGTTAGCCTATAGGCGGGGGGGGTTTGGATCAGAAAAACTAGGTCAATTGGGTGTTGCAAAACAATTTTAGGTTGCTTGCGGTGAAGGTTTGCAGTCAAATGACAGCTGTAAATATTTATGGCACTCTTAATTTAAATTCAGCATCACTAGATAGTTTATATTGGAGCAAAACACTAATTTAAGGCACCAACCCATTTTGCTATTTAGTTGCTATTGCTTGTAAGACAGGAATATAACTGACCCAACGTTTTTATGGGTTACTTATAGTGGGAATCGATATTCAACAAGCTTTCATATCGTGAGATCATATTACAACAAGTTGAACTCACTCAACAAGATTTTCGTTCAGGTAGATAATTCTAATGACACGGGTATAACAATTCAAAGCTCTAATAATACGATAATTGGCCAAGCTTTGACTCTAAAACAAACACAAATGAATCACGATAAGTATAGAGCGGCCCAAAGTTCAGGTCATAGATATAGACGTGATCATACAATTAAATGAATAATCAGTTTGAACTTTTTGGGGTTGAAAAGGGGTTGAATTAGTTTAACAAGGTATCTAAGCTTTTTTTTAATTTTTATATTTGAAATCTACTTATGGTCCTCTTTTGAAAGTTCAAAAATATCACATTTTTATACCCTTGCAGAGGGTATTATAATTTTGGTCAGAAGTTTGTAACGCAGTGAAGGAGACGTTTCCGACCCTATAAAGTATATATATTCTTGATCAGGATCAATAGGGGAGTCGATATAGCCATGTCCGTCTGTCCGTCTGTCCGTCTGTCCGTCCGTCCGTCTGTCCGTCTGTCCGTCTGTTTCAATACCGTTTGCGAGCTCAGTTAAAAAGCTAGCGATCTGAAACTTTCACAGTCGTCCTAAAACAAGTGTACGCAGATCAAGTTTGAAAACCGCCCCGATCGGATGTCTATATCCTATAGCTCCCATAGGAACAATCGGATATAACTTGCAAGAATGGAAGATATTTCGCGCAGTGTAAAAGCTATTGACATAAATCTTTCCAAATCTTATTTTTTTATGCGTACCTTGATCAGAGTAAAAGCGCGTGACGGTCGGACGTCTATATCCTATAGCTCCCATAGGAACAAAAGGGTAAAATCGGTTAAAATTTAATGATTTTTAGGATATTTCACGCAGTATACAAGCTATTGACATGAATCTTTCCAAATCCTATTTTTTTATGCATACATTGATCAAGGTGAAAGCGCGTGCCGATCGGACGTCTATATCCTATAGCTCCCATAGGAACAATAGGGTGAAATCGGTCCAAATTTGATGATTATCAGAATATTTCGCGCAGTGTGTAAGCTACTAACATAAAATTTTCCAATTCTTATTTATTTACGCATATCTTGATTAGGGTAAAAGCGCTTGCCGCTCGGAAGTCTTTATCTTAAAGGAGATAGGAAAAATTGTTAAAGGCTGCGAAAGTATCCCTTTTGTATATGACATTTTTGCAGTATAAAAGCAATTGACATTAAACGATGCAAATCTAGTTTACTTATGTATACCTTATTCCTTACGCTACTTTTTCACTTTTAGCAATTTCGTCAAAGTCTGCAAGGGTATTAAAACTTCGGCTTGCCGAAGTTAGCTTCCGTCCTCGTAATATATAAATTCTTATCAAAGAACTACAATATATAATCTAATAATATAATAAAATAATATAATATAATCTAATTTTTACAGGATTACTTTGATTTTGTTTTACAAAAATCATAATTAGAAGTGTTTTACAAATCAAGGCAATCCTTAAAAAAGATAGTGCGTTCTTTTTGTTTTTTTGTGTCAGTTACAAAGTTGCGTTGCCCTTCGTCGTGACCATAATTTCGTAGTACATTTAGTTACCTGTAAAACATAATTCATATCTGTCAGCAGAAACTTTCAAATTGCATTTCATGGCTCTTTCTGCTCTAACAATTTTTATAGTTCCTGGCAATCAACAGATCGTCGCACTCCCTTCGAACCCCCCTTCGTACCCACAAGATACCAATAACAAGGCTCCAAAGATATGCCCGACATTCAATGGTCTTTTTCACACATACCCGACCAGACATAAAGTGTCTGTGCAAAAAATGCAGGCGCACATATTCAGTTTATATATACTCCGCCTCTTTTATATATAGTTCGGAATATATTTTACCCTTCGGGGGCTTGCCCTTCGCCCTTCCCCTTCTCCCCTCCTCAATACTTGAGAAGGGAACTTGCCTGCTCTTGTGGATTTTGTCAAGTGGATTTTTGTCGAGTTTCTGAGATCATTAAAACAACATCGTTAGGGCGTCCATAATGAAGTACTAAAGAGGAACCCAAGAAGCAATCCCTCGAGAGCGGTACTAAGTCCCGAAATGAAAGAATTCAATTTCAAGGCGATGTTTTATGGGTCTAATGATTAGTTCTAGAGACGCACTGTCGCCTCTTTCAGCTGGGACTAACGCAAATCCAAGGAGATATATCGTACTTTCTCATCCAACTTTATATGGCGTATTGTGTTACGACGCGCTCTGCGGGATTGATGGATGCGACCGTGAAAAGCGCGGCGTGGAAAACTCTCGCTTCAACATCGACGTCGATGTTCATATCCATCAGCGGTGCCATGAATAATTTTTCGCATTTTAATCATTCATTTGGGGTATACACGATTGGTTAATCATTTTGTATTCATCATTAATTGCAGGAACAATAATTATTTTTTGAGACCATAATTTTAAAAGACTACTGTTAATTGCAATTATAAGTGTCACAAACAAAATTATATTCTCTTTTGCCCAAATAATGTTAATTTGGAAATAGTATTAAGGCACAAGAAGTCCTTTAAAAATAAACTTTTAAATAAAGGTTATTTTATGTCCCCGAAAGAGCAGTTTATTTGGAAATAGTATCAAAGCCCAAGAAGTCCTTTAAAAAAAAAAGTTTAAATAATGATTATTTTGGGTCCCTGAAAAGCGTATTTTTTTTTATTTGCACTGACACTATATAAACTATTTGGTTTGTATGCACTTTACATGTCTTGACTGACATATAAAAACAATAAGCTTCTATTAAATATTAAAATAACTTTAGCTTAAAAAGTGTTTTATTGTAATCATAAAAAGTATATTTATGTATATTAAATGTAAAAGGGTAAAAAGGGTATATAAACATTCGACTTCCCGCCGTCTAATTGATTTTTTTGTGTTTGCCGCCATCGAATCTTGTTCTTCTGCGTCTATATGTTTGGCCGCCTTTGGGGACGCTCCCGCGCTGTCAGAAATTAATCTTTTGCCTTTCGCCAGATGTTGCCTGCTGCCTACTGCGGTTGGCCAAAGGGAAATACCGGGGGAGGGGCAAATGGAGAGGGGTAAGACGAGATCTTCGCGCAAAGTGTCAGGCGTTTACATCAGAGATGATCGGGTTCCCAGAACAGGGAATTCACCATTTTGATTCTTTTGATTTCCCGTCTTCATTCTTTTGTTTTCCCTTTCGGGCATTAAGCGATTTTCTTTTTGCACACAGTCAAAATAAGTTTGCTTTCATTCTGCTCTAATTAAGTCTTTTATATTGACTTGCAAAATAAATCTTTAATTTACCCTCTTTAGCATTAGTTTTAAATGTTGATGCTGAATCTATTTATTTTTACATCGAGCAACTTAGCTTAAAAAATTGAAATTGAAACATTGATCAAAATAGTACCATCTCACAAATTGAGAAGAACTTTTAATTCGTATTATATTTTAATTGCCCTCAGTATAATGCATGAATCATAGCTGATAAGTATAGATCTTCGACGTTATTGGAAATATATGGGTTTGATTTTTAATTGAATTTTTTCCTCTGCAGTTAAGAAAGCGTTTTACTTACTTCCTGACTTTTAGGGACGTTGGTGGAGTGGGGGGAAGTCAACAGTTTTTGCCTGCGGGCCAAGTCACTAAAATGTTTTTATGTAAATAAACAAAAGTTTGGTTTGGTTTTCCCTCTGTCTTTGTTGTTGCATTGGATGTTCCTTTTTGGATGTCGACCGCCGTCGTTGTTGGGCTTTTTTATGGATTGTTTTTTGTTTATAGACAACTACAATCGGGAAAGTGTGTGTATGTGAGCGAGTTGCTTTTTATGTGCCTTGCGCATCTTCGGCTGAAAAAATATAAAAGCAAAATATTTATGCGACCGATGCGAGGCACAGCCCGCCCGTCAGTCCGTCCGTCCGTCCGTCCGGAATTGGATCCGTACCGTCGTGGCAACGGGGCGGATGAGTGAGCGAGATGCCCATAGTAGCGATCGGTTTTCTCATACCCCTTTTTTCACGCCCCCGAGCAATTACTTGGAGTCAAATACCCTGAAAGTGCTACTGAAATATATAGGGTATATGCAAACGAGATAAACGATACGGAGTACAAAAATTGACTGGGGTAACATGTATTTTTAAAGGACCTAAAAAGGCCCGATCATTGAAAATAATACAAAAATAAATGGCATCAATTAATATGTTGTATAGGAATGTTTTTAAGAGCATTAAAAATAAATATTAAAAACATAAACAGCTTCAATTGTTTTTATTTGACTGAAAAAACTTGAGAATTAGTTGTAGCGTATTTAATTAAAATTTTTTAAAACTATAATACTCTACCAGGTTTAGTTAAGTCTTTAAGAGAATAATAAAATGATTAAATATTTGATCAAAAATAAATTTTAAGAGCAACTGGTAGTCGAATGACTAAAACTAAGAATACCATTCACTTGTCTTTTTATGAACTTCCACAGACACATACAGCTAGGCCATAAACAAACATTTTCGTACACATTAATATGTATCTTGTAGATGCACATTCGGTACATTAGCTGGGCTTTTTGTTATTGTTGCTGATGGACAGATCGGCCGACTTCATCATCGGTGGCCATTAGTCAGCGCTGGCCTCCGCGCCCCTTGCGATCCCCACCTCCGGAGCGTCTATGAACTTTGATCGCTGATTGATTGGCCAAATGCACTCGAAATGCAGGCAGCACCTCCATGAACAAACGAGCGTATATCGATGATTTTAATTACTTGAGCCGCTGAGCAGTTTGCATATTTGGTTGTCGGTGCAATCGTTGCGTGAACCAGATGTTTTCCCCAGGAATAGGGGTGCTCAGAAGGGTCAGGCGGAAAAGGCATGGGTGTAGCAAAGGGGTTCAAAAGAAAGCCAAAATATAACTATCAAAATAATCAATAAAATAATGTTCAGCAGAACATAAAAATTTAGCCAATAGGTCTCGAATTTAAGGTTTTTAATTAAGGTTTAGTCATAAAATCAAGAATCAAAGTGCATCAGAAGTGTCTTCGATTGAAATTTGTAAAAACATAATTAAAACAATCCAACCGAAATATGAAAGGACATTTAAAAATATCGATTAGGCGGTACTGGAACAAACCAGAGGAAAATTTTTTGATCATTCATGTTTAATATTACATTTCTATCCATTTTTAACCAAATGGAATAAAACCTCCTCTGCCTGCACTAGAGCACTGGATTAGTGTACCAACCACCTATATTTTATCTTCCTCAGTACTAACATTTATTTTTCCCCCCAATAAATGTTTCTATCCACGCCCATGGATACAGGACTGGGGCGGCCAGCTTCCCACTGGCAATCAATCAGCGGGGCACAAATGAGTCTGCGAATGGGTCACAACAATGCATTGCGATCTCCAAGTGGGCAGCAAACGCTTCCGTTTCGTTTTCCTCTCGACTGTCTGGTTTTACTTTGAAATCGGAAACGCTTCGTATAATTTTTGGACACACCGTTTTGACTTTAACATGGACACGGACACGGTCATCTGCTCGTCTGGGAATGGCTAAGGAAACTCGAATGAGAATGGAAATCCGCGGCAGTAAGCGGGTTGATCATATTTCAGAATTTTGCAAGGAATTCGTTGAAATAATAAAAGTAGCTTCTTTGAGTTTTGATGAAATTTATTTATGCAACTTTTGAATAATTGTTTCAAACCGAAAAGTGGTCAACAAATATAATTGTTTGTTAAGAGTGTTATTCACTCAGATAAATTGTTTCATATAATATTCCCTTCATAAAAATAGATTTGTTTTTATCAATAAGTTATCAAGTCATTAGACCAAATCGTCTGTCAATATTTTTCCTACTAATGCACTTGAAATTTCATTTGCCCCGAAACCAAAATATTTTCCTGTCTGACATAGGATGCTGAATTGAAAAATTGAAGGGGGAAAGTCGTCTTTTTCCACTGTATTAGTTTCAGTTACTGCAATTACCGCTTTGAATTTCCACTGAACATTGTTTTAGTTCAGCCCCCGAAGGGGAAAAGGGAATAAATATCTAGGGAACCACCTTAAGGATCCAAGAAGGGGAATAAAGTGAGTTGGGACTCAGAGCTACCTAAAAATGGGAGACACAAAACTGTCAACGCCCCCTCTCCGGCTCCTCTGATTTTACCACTCTCTTCCTTTTTCAAAAACAATTCCAGGGGTTTTCTTAAAAAGTACTGGAAGAGCGGCTCAAATGACGAGGGGTCATAAATCCCGTAGCTAAATTTAGAACGTGCTGAGGATGGCGAGGATCACCGCAGGTCGTGTGAGATCCCTGCGAGGACGAGGGCCATTGCCATTGCCTGTTTATGTGTGATTTTAACTAAATTATTTTTTTCGCAAGGCCAATTCCCACACATGGTAATCAATGGCATGTGCTATGCGCTTAAGGACTGCAAATCTCGCTGCGCAGCGAAAAGGACCTCATGCCAGGGGACAAACCATTTTCGTATTCTTTTCCCAACATATGTGTGGGCGAGCGACTCGAGTCGACTCGTAAATGAAATGAAAACAATGCCAGGATGCGTTTCGGTCCTTTGCCACGATTTTCAATGCCCTCGCTGACTCTCTGAGGAAATAGGCGCCGCCAGTCCAAGGGATGTGCGATCTACGATATATATTGGCCTCTGCCATTCGGATTCATTCATCAGTCATCCGAAAATGGGCGTTCTGGCAACCAATACTCGTATAAATCAATTGTTTTTAAATTCCATCTCTTTTTCTCATGGTTTCTCTCTCATATATCTATAGTTTTCCGCCTTAATTAGATGCTGAAATTCCTTGGAAATTCTTTGTTCGTTGTACGACTATAGCCAGAAAAATAAAATGGTGATTTGGTCTTATTGATGTAGTCGGCTAAAAATTGCCTTGATTAATCGAATATTTGGACAAACAAGCGAAGGATGAATAACTTGATATTTAATTTATTTGGCAGTCTAATATGTCTATGCTCTCCGACAACATTTTTAAGTCATGCCGACAATAAATGTTAATTTTTAGTTTCCTAAAATATTGTGTTTAGTTTCCCTTAGGAAATGATTGTGTTACAAAATTGCGGAACTTGTTATAATAATTTAATATTTCATATAGGACTAGATTCAGAAAAAAAGGATACTTTAAAAGGGGTAACAATTTAAAAAATTTAGTGTGTCCTAAGAATATCTGAAGTTCAATCTCAAGCAACTTTCAGACATGAAACATCAACAAATTAAGGTACTTATTAGCAGAAATGTTGTCTACGGAAATGTAAGTGATCTAAGATATTAATATTCTTCAGCTTATAAATCCTTTAAAAACATCTTAAATGTGTTTGAAAATAAAGGTTTGAAAGTCAAATGTTGGTTAAGTATATTTATAATAGGAATCCGTTCGCCTGTTAGTGAAGATTTAAAAAAAGATTTGATAATCGTTTTTTGAAACTCAGTTATTTCTCTTATAGATATTTCTTTTTCCAGTGCCATAAAAAAGCAAAGAAAATTTTAGGAATAATAAAGAATTCAATTTTCACAATTTGAACAAAGAGGATCAGTTGGCACACAAATTAATAATAATTTTTTAACCACATTAACAACTTGTGTGAAGTGATCACAGCAAAAGAAAGAATATCGCTAAGTGGATAAATTTTCGATATATTCTCTTCTGATATTTTTTTCTCAAGTATGAAGTCGCATAATCTCAGATAATCTTCATAATGCCTTCTAACACTTCAAAAATGAGGACTCCCCAACCCCGCAAACGACAACCTGTCAACATGCATGCGATATGCCAATTTTACCAGATCTAAATACAAATCTAAATTTGTATCTACACAAACTGTGTGCAGATCTTTTAGAAGATCCAAAATAAGCACCGTACAATGTATATAGAGCGGAGAGCACTTTCGAGCACCGCGAGCTGTCATTTAAAAAGCAATTAAGTCAACAACTATGAACGAGAGCGATCGGAGCGATTTTGGGCCTTTGATGAGGAGGAGTCCAGTTCTCCAGGCCCCAAGGCGGCGACTAAATTATCTGACTGAGCTAATTACGAGCATTTTAAGCACGCATTTTGGCGACATAAATACTTTGCTCAGTATATTCGGTGGCTGGTATACTTTGTAAACAGTTTTTATGTTTTTGAACATAAATCAACCGGATGTGGATGTGTTGCTCCATCGCGGGTCCGGACCGTGTAGCTATGTGTGTATATCGGCGGGCTTCCCATCATCACCGAGAATCTATAGGATGCAATGTGTATCTCGCGGATACATACAGAAACAGCCACCACGTCCGTCCATCTGTCGGCGGAATGACGTTACGCTCTAAGTATGTCGACGTCGCTTCGATTGTCTCCGCTTTATAAGACAAAAAGTCCAAACCCGGGGATCGACCCCCCCAGCGAAGAAGACATTTTCGCGCCCAATTTAGTGGAGGGGACGATCCAAAACCACAACGGAATGGAGACAAAAAAGAGAAATAACTAAATGCAAAATGGCGTTTTGTTTTGTTCATGGCTTTTCTTTGTTTCTTGGCTTGTTTCGTTTTTACAATTAATTTAGTTTAGACTATAAAATTAAATAGGCTTTAATCGTAGGTTTAGGCTTAGACATCTAATCGACACGTATATGGAAAGAGTGACAGAGAATTGAAGAGTGAGAGCGGCCAGGGCTCTGGAATTCACACGATAGTTGCAGCTGGAAGCCCCTCCTGGATCCTTGACAGGCGTCTATAGTATATATAGTGGCCCGATCCGGTGCTATGCCTTCTGATGCTGGGCATCGCCCTCCATGCGCCACACCCCGAAGAGGTAACTTAGCTTCTCGGGCGGGATGATAGGTGCTCCGTTGGCCTTTCGCAGGCACTTGAGATCGGCCTCGGCTCCATTGGCAGCGGCACTCAGCAAGGAACTGGCCGATCCGTAGGCCGAGGGCGATCCCTGGGCCTCCAAGGCCTTCAGCAGGGATATGTCACTCGAGCTGAGCATGCGGCACAGAAAGTCGATGTATCTGTAAATTAAAGAACAATTCTTGATTAATTCAGAGTTTCGATAAAAGAGGATTAAGGACTAAAATCCAATATAAATTTTAGGGGTTTCATAAAAAGTTTCGCAAAGAATGGCTGAAATGTCGAAGGAAATTATAAATACATAATTCATTTTTTAGAAGTAAACGATCCTAAGAATTCCTTATGTATACTACAAATATATTACTTTAAAATGTATTTAAAAGGGTAAATATTTCTATATCAATTTTATAAATTTAAGTTTATATGCCGTCACTACCATTTAAATTAAATAAATTATCAATTTTTATTAAGAAATAATTCTTTCAACGGTCATATACGGATTTCTCTATTTAATTTTTAAATTATTTCAGTCAATGTTTTATCAAGATTTAATATGAAATAGTCCAATTGTCATGAAAATTTTAATGAACATTGTTGAATATTAAAGATTTGGGAATTATGAAAAGTCTAGGACTTTAAAACAAATTTTGGTGAATTGTAAATGTTTTTTAAAGATAAAAATCAGTATGAAAGTTTTTGATACCTATTTATATATGTTGTACAACTAATAATGCTAAATTTAAAATGCATATTTCTTTGGTAAGACATATTAACTGTTTTGTAGTTATTTGGACGAAAGCAATATGAAAGGGAATATGTAACTGGCTAAAATAATAATGTTGGGAATGGACAAAAAAGAAAGCTTTTCTTTGTGAAAAAATACGTTCTTTCATTGAAACTTTATGATGTGTTTGGGAGTGAACAGTTTCTTACCTTGTGGCCAGTTTAAGGGTCTGGATCTTGCTGAGTTTGTCGCTGGGCAGCGTTGGGATGATCTGCTGCAGGGACTTGAAGGCATCGTTCAGGCTCTGGGTGCGCTGGCGTTCCCTGACATTGGCCATAACGCGCTGGTTGCTGAACTCGTCCGTTTCCTCCGTTTTGCTGGGCTTCCTCTTCAGCCGCCGACGTGGCTTCCGGAATGCCTTTCCGCCGGCATCCGATCCGTCCAGCAAACTCCCAGCACTGCCGTCATCCGCCAGACAGGCGGGCGACATGACTCCTCCGTTCAGATCGCCCACGGAACTCAAGGCGTTGTGGCGGGCGTACTCCATGTCATCCCGATCCGAGCTGGAATAGGCACTGCCATTCAGGGAGTTGGCCGGCTCATAGCCCTCGAAACTCTGTCTATAGGCGTTTTGGAAGTGCATTTGGGCGTGATTCGATTGGTGTTGCTGCTGTTGCTGTTGCTGCTGCTGCGATTGCTGCTGGTTGCTGTAGAGGGGCAGGAAAACCTGAGCCTTGTGCTCGGGCAAATCTTCATCGGGAAACTCGAAATGGGAGTGCGGGGAGGTGCAAGTGCTCTGGACTCCTGGACAAGATTGAGCCGACGCCACCTCATCCACGGTGGTGGGTAAATAGTCCACATAGATGTGTTGCTGCTGCTGATGTTGCTGCTGCTGTTGATGTTGCTGCTGCTGCTGTTGCTGCTGGTGGATTAGCTTCTTGTGCTCCGGTTGCATAGTCAGAGATCCTCCGGTTTGGCAATCATAGTCGCCACTGCTCCTGGCCCTCTTGCCATGCTCATTCCAGGAGGATCCACTGCCGGTCTGGCTATCGAAACCACTCTGATTGTTGCCGGAACTCGTGTTGTTGCTGCTGGTATTATTGTTATTCAGCTCCAGGCTGGCACTTTGGGCACTGTGATTGCTGCTGGTGCTGAGGACCTCGTTGCTGGGTATATTATAGTCGGTATCCTCCAGTTCCGTAATGCCATAGGCCGCATATTCCGAGGGCAGTGGCGCGTACTGGGGTTGCTGCTGCTGTTGCTGGTGGGAGTGGAGATGTTGCTGCTGCTGCTGGTGCTGCAGTTGGTAGCCGGACTGCATATACGCCTGCTGCTCCACCTGGATCAGCTTGATCACATTGTGCTGCAGCTCCATTATGTTGGGCAATGTGGGCTTGTAGCTAATGTCCAGCAGCACTTTGGGTGACACCGAACGAGCGCTCATCATTTGGTGATTTTTCTGGGTTTTCTAAAGCACTTCCTGAGTTAGGATTTTTTGTATTTAAATATAATATGTATTTTTGGAACTTTAGAGGTTCTTGTGTAGTTTCACGCCCGCGTTTGGTGGATCGATCTGCTTGCACGCACTGACGGAACGCAACTGACGCACGATCCTTCCGGCCATTGCTCAAATTGACATTTTGCGGCTGCTCGTCGGCCATTCGCTGCCGCCGCCCTATCGTCGTCCCGCTCGCGCGCCCCTATGGCCATCTCGCTCCCACCCAATGGCGGAAGCTGCGGCAGCAGGTATGACGTCAAGCGGCGGGCGGGGGATTTCGATTTTCTCGAGCGGCAACGGCGGCTGCAAAATTCTTCTGGCCGACAGAAAAATGAGAGCCTTGACTTCGGTCTGCGCCTTGGATTTTACATCGCCTCTCTTGGGTAATTCTTTGGGTTTTCTCTCGATCTGGGAAAATATCGGGGAACGCACGCTGGAAATCGGGTCGGGGAATATGCCGGCAGTTGTCGGCAATATTTGAAATAAATTTAAATTTGTTGATACGACTTTGCTCTTAATGTTTTTGAATTATCGCCTGACTTTGCATCTTTTAAAGATTGTAAAAGGATCTTTAAATGATATATATCTCTAGACAGATTGACTGTTGTCTTATTAAAGTTTTTAAAACACGAAAACTATTAACAAACACTTCTTGAAATTAACTATGTATTTATGCTGAACCTTAAAATAAACAAAATTATGTATAAATGATTTGATATAAAACTCAAACCCTAATCTTTTTTGTTTAATGTTATACAAGTTGTTTTATTATCTCAAAATAATAAAAGCCTTTTTGTTCGATATACTAACTGCAATGCCCAGATTTACGTTATAGAAATATCATCGAAAAATGATAAATATAAAGAAAACTCTTTTAATTAAATTTTGTTTCACTTTAAAGCAATTTAAAATATTGTTATTTCAGTATTAAAATTCATTTGTCGACATTTTCCGAAGTCGAGCTTAAAAATAAACATAAAAATAAATTAACAAAATTGCTTAAAATTTAGTAAGTTCCAAATGTAACCTTTTTTTGTTTTGCTATTAAAATGTTCAATTGACTTTACGACTAAAATGTTTAAATTAATTACTAAATTTAGATATAATTAATAACCTTTTTAAACTTTTATTATCCTAAGCATACATTTGAAGAAAACTATACGGTTTTAAGTTAAAAATCTATTTAATCAAAATAAATGTATTTTTATTTATCTGATTGAAAACTTTCCTAATCACGTTTTCTGTCTGGGAAAATTTCAGTTTATAGGTACTTCGGACATGCAGAATTTTCCCAGGAAACAGGCCAAAATGTTTATACGCCAGCCCATCAAAATCATTTCGCTATTATATAATCATCAGTTGCCAACTATCGTAAAGCGTGTAAATCCTCAACCCTAGCCAAGGGGAACTCCGCAAAAAAGGTTTCATTATGCCTAATTAGTGAATTTCCACACACACGTACCGAGAAAATCGCAGACGAAAACCACTCGGAGGTCCGAAAATCCAGAAAAATACGAGCGAAAAGTCAAATTTCCGGATATAATTATCTGCCTGCCTGCCGTGTCCACCAAAAATACCCGATTAATGCAGAGCGCGAACTTCCGCTGGAAAAAACCGCGATCTTCGATCGCCGGCTTAGGTAATAGCAAAACCCCAGGACACGGAATCTTCCCCTTAGAAAAACCACCAACAGGGTTTTGCCCTGCCCTTAAACTACCTGGATCTGAAGAGTTTAAAAATTATATCGGATATTATTTATAAACTGATTATTATTATTGAGTTTTGCTTAATTGATTAGATTTGTCATTTAGATTGGTTTATTGAATTAAGATTTGCTGTGAATAAAGAATGACGTACATAACAACTTAAATAAATAATGTCAAAAGGTAATCTCGCTCTGATTTATTTAATTCACATACTCTTTCTTTAGCATCCAAAATTCTGCGAGTTATTAGAGTAGTTGATTTAAGTGATTTGGAGCTTATTATATAAAATCATTAGGCTTTTAATGAATTTATTTATTTTTAAAAAGCTCTCATACGTTTTCTTATTGGATGTGGATAATTAAAAATATATATTTTATTATTTGGTATTGACTCCCTACTAAATTTTCAGTAGGTCAAAATTAAATTGTTTGTGACACACCCTTAAGTCGTGTTGTATTTTTTATGGCCCTTTAAAAATGAAACTATAATAAAATTGAACAAAAACATTGCCTACTTTTTGGATAAAATGTTTGTAATAGAAAACTGCAAACAGCGCCTTAAAGTATACAAAAGAAATCGCAAGAATTCTGGTAGAAAAGTCATTTTTATCATGTGCTGTTAATTTAAAGAAAAACATAGCAACCAAATTTGTATGAAAATAGCCAAAGTAAATTATTGTTTTAATTATTTTGTTCAAAATATATTTTTTCTTTGCGCTACTTATTATGAAACTCTGCTGGTAGATGGCGCCACAAGCGATTGTAAGAAAGATGTAGATCCGATCCAACCGCTCAAAATGATCTTAATGTTCCAATTGGACACGCTGCAGTCACGTAGTTTATTGATTTCAATTCCGTTTACGAACCCAAATCAAACGAAAAAAAAACCAAATCGGAGAGAAGCTGGAAAAGGTATTTTGCGTATTACTTTTTTTGCGATGCTGCTTCTGTTTTTCATCTCTTGTCTTTTTTTTCTGACTTTGCGTGGTGCGATTGCCAAACGATTTTCAAGCGGACCAACTTTCCATTTTGACAATGCTCTAATCCTGCCATCGCAAAAACCATGTGTGTGGCAGTGTGCGGAGCGTGAGAAGAAACTTTTGGTGCACGTAAATCTCGCTCGACAATCAATTAAAATTAAAATATTTTTTGCCTGCCGAGAGCGCAAGCGTTGTCTACATATTCGAATTGACTTTTGATGATGTATCACGATTTATTGTTACCAAAAATGGTCGTCAAAGCGCGTGGAAAAGTGGATCAGGTAGTCTGGCGACGTCTAACGGTTGTGTTAGTGGGATAAAACGGGGCGGAGAGCGGTTTGCAGGCAAACTCCCACAGCTTTTGGTCTTACAGTGCCAACCCCATATATTGAACAACTCAACGGAATTTGGTTCCCAAACAAATTATGAATTTTCATATATTTTGTGTTCATCATGGACAAATTTTATCACATCAACACAAATTTCTTATTCTCAAAAAAATATAATGTTACTTAGGCCCTCGTTGACATGGGAAGTAAACGAAACGTGAGTTTGTTAAAAAGTCTAATACAATTCTAGAAGAGCACCAAAACTACCAAAAATAATTAAATACGGTATTCTAAAATTTGTTAGGTTCAGAATCTTTTCAATTACTTAGTAAGGTAACATCAAATAATATAATACAATTATCATCTAACCATTATGCAGCTGGAACAAAACTACATTTGCCGATTCGACTTCTATGTAGAAATGACTATGAGTTTATATATATGCAGTGAGTAATAGTTAAATACTATTGACAAAATAGTCACATTTTTTAATTGTTCTTAAGAAACAAGTAACGATAAAATAACTCACTAGACCTGAAGTTCACCAAAAATCAGTTAGACAGGTCTTTTTCCAAAAACACATTTCCTTTAATGGAAAATGAGTAGATAAAAATATTTGCTACAAATACAGTAATCCCTGGAAATGGCAAACAAATAAATAATACAAGTTCTTAGTATACAAATGTTATGTTCCTTAATATCAAAATACTGATTTTTTTGTTTTAAATATATAAGAACATTTTAAGAACCTGCTATAACCCAAAGAAAAGTCTTACTGGTGCCTTCAGTTACTCTAGCTTTCGTATAAGTAATTCCTAAGCGAACTTTAAGACTTTCACAACTCGAGCAACCATATGCAACTAAAATAAGTGCAACTAATGGAGGCTTTGAGTTGTAAAATTTATGAATTTGTTTGAACTTTTTATTGACAGCCAAATGTGTTTGACTTTTAGAGACGGATGTTCGACTGTGGGCTGTCATTATTTTTTAAGTATGTAATTTTCTTAAATAATAAGTTTACATTTACGAAAGATTATATTTGTTATGTTTGCACAATATTTTACAATTAATTATGTTACCTGAGATTTAAATTTACGTTTTCTGTAATTAGTGACTACAGACTGAACTTAGCGAATTTCGACTGTAAACATGTAGTTAAAGAAAATCGTGTGCGATGCAGCCTCTGAGATTAGACAATAAAGCCGCTTGATGGAAACTGTGGCTGCTGTCAGCAAGTGCCCCAAAATGTATTTTATGTTTGTGTTAATTGTCCCCACTCACCTGACCCACCCGCTACACCCCACCCCCTCTGCCCAGGCCGACAGCCAATGAAATCGCTGGCGCCAAACACCTACACTTTAAGCTTGTCAGTCGGCTGTCTGGGTGTGAGTGAGTGTGTGTGTGCTGCATGTTAATTAACAGCCGGCACAAACACTCGCACACACACACAGCTACATAAATGGCAAAAAAGCGCTCACACACACACATGCGAGCTTGGGTGGGGGCTTTCACACACACAGGCCAACGAATGTTGGCCACCCAATAATATAAGCGCCAACTTGTCATTTTAGCCTAGCTCCACCTTAACTAAACAAACAAACAAAGTGGTGCACAAACACAAACACATGCTCACGAATGCGTGTGACGGGGGTGTGGTGGGTTTCGCAGCGCCAAGCTCACCACGCTCTGGGGAGCCAAGGTTGGCGGTTGAAATTCGAAGAGCTCAGAGCAAGTTTGCTCCGCGCCGCGTTCAAACGTGCTTCGGTGGTAAACGCTTCCTTTTACTTTTAAATTCAGTTATTTCACCCAAAAAAAAAAATGAACAAAAATATAAAAAAAGGAGAACAGAAATACTACAAATATAAACAAATTTCAGGTGACACATATTTGTATGCGTTCCATTTCGTTTCGTTCCGTTGCGTTTTTTAAGCCGGCTTTTTCTGCGCATGCGTGCGTGCGTGCACTGCGTGTTGCATTTTGGTGTGTGTGTTGGTGCGACGCTTTAAATGGCGTTTTAAGTGAAATTAAAATGACGGATGTGCTGTAATTTGCACACTCACGCTCGCTCAATAAATACAACAACTAAAGCTACAGCAACAACAACACAAACAACGAATAAAACCAAGAATCAAGAGGAATAAATAATAACAACACACGCTGTTTGGTGGTCGGGGCGTTGTATTTGTAGCATGTGCCTTAGTTGATCGAATTAAGTGCGAGTTTTATAGCGCCCGCGGGACCGGGAACTGCAATTGACTGCCGGCCGACTGAGCAACCGGAAATGCAAGCCCAGGCCCAGGCACAACAACAAAAGCAACTACGACAACAAGTGTAACACCCCCGCCCAGGAAACGGCGGCAATAAGTGCTAATAAGTGAGCCGCAGACTATAACTAAAACCGGATGCAGGGCCACTAGTAATTGCCAATTTTAGTTATCACCATTTTTTTGTGTTCTTCTCTCGTTCAATTGGAAAAATCGGCTGGTTTGTTTTTTGGTTTTGTTGTATTTATTAGTCATGCTTAGGCGACTCATAATATATTTGCCTAAGTAACTTCGTCACGCACTGCGCACTGCATTCGTTACCCCTCAAAATGCGGCTTTTGCCTCTGCTACGGTGGCCCCCCTCCCAAAAAAGGGTCGCCCCCCGCCACCGAAACGCAAGTTAAAGGCATAAACAAGCAAAGGAAATAAAAATAAAGAAGCACAAAAAAAGGGGTAACGAAAATAAAAATAAAATAAAAACTCAAGGTGCGTTGCACTCGTTTTGTCATTGATTCCGCGGATGCGAAATAGCATGCGGCAGTTGCAAAAAAAACACAGGCAACAGCTGCTGCGACAAAAGCCAGGCCAAAAGCAAAAGCCAAAACCAAAACAGCGATTATTTCAAGCATCCGCCTCCACTTTCCCGCCCCGCCTTGCAAGAAACCCTTGCTGCCTGTCTTTTGTAACGTGGCCAGAACGTTGCCGGGCAATTATTATTTTGTAAGACGTTTTACAATTTAATGGTTTTCATGGTAAGTACAACGACGGCAACGGCAATGGCAACTGCAACGCCAACGCCAACGCCAACGCCATATGCCATGTGCTCCCCTTTCTCGGCCACCTCGAAGACCTCTTCGACCCTGTCAGCTGAAAGTTTGTTTTGGTGACTCGAGGGTTACGGGGTCAGGGGTTCAAAAGGGGTCACGAGGGGAGCCGCGGCTGACACCAACCTGTTGCATTTAAAAGGGGAAAAAGCGCTTAATTTCCTCTGTTTCTGCTTCTCTTTGCAGAATGGACTTGGATCCGACCCTCTGTCAGCAAAGGAGGTAAGTTTGCGGATAACCTTAGATGGTAGTGATAAGAATTGGGTGAAAAAGAGTGGTTCAGAAAGAAGATGTTGTAAGCAAAGTATTATCTAGTTCATCATCAGGCAAAATTTACCTTTTACGGTTTCTAGAGTTTGGATTGGAGGAATACAGCTGACATTATTAAATCAATAGTACATTTATAACTTAATACTAACAAATTCCTTAACTTATTGGAAAATATATTATTTGTACTTAACAATTCATGCAGCAAGCGAACATTTGACTTTTACATAGACAAGCAAGTACTTAAACCAAAATTTATATATTCATAATTATGATCTTTAGAATATTGTTTAAAATCAAAAATAAATTAAATGATGATTCGTAATAATGAGCAAAGAGATAACTCGATTACATTTTTTAGGATTATAAATAGGTTATTAAGCGACTGACTTTAAAAGATAACCAATAAATTCCTTTCGACATATTTTTACCAGTCAAGTTCTTAGAAATGAGTTATAAATCGGTAGCAACACTTTTATTTTTTTATAATAAGATTTTATTATTTGTTTGCCATATTTTAAACAAACAATAGTCTATTGCAATAAACACGCCAAGCAGATAAATTTTAAAATTAAAAATTAAAGCTATTCTGGGTGCGATCGCACCAAGTTATTCGATGCAATCCTCGTTGTCCTTAAGTAATTGTTATTGGATGTAATTTGTCTTCAATATCAATTAAACACAACTCATTAAGGCCCATAAGTTTCATGCGCAACAATTACCGCCTAAAAAACGTCTATCAATTAAGCCCGAGCAGAGTGAAATATTTTCATGTTAGCGATACACTTCGGGCCATTCGAAATGACAATTGCGGAGGAATTCCCAGTGGGCCAATTCGTTTGGATGCCCCATAAAACCCATCCCATCCGTCTGCCTCAAAGGCAAAAGCCGTCCGAGCAGTGTCAACAGAAAACCACATACCAAGCGTAAGACAATCCATAAAATTGAGTTCCATCGGGGCTACTGACGGGGGAAATCGGAGCCAACTAATGTCCCGGCCATCATTCTATCAATTGCGGCGCCTATGAGAAATTTCAGCACGTCCCAACACAAATTAGCAGATCGGAGGCTGCAGCGCCCCATAACAATATCATAAAGAAGCGGCCTGGGGGGCGAGGGGGGTAAATCTATGTAACAATAAATCAGCGCGGGCAATTAGAGGGAAAAAGTAAACGGGGGCTAAGAAATATAAATACATAAATACCTTTGGACAGGGGCCAACATCAGTCGCATATCAATTGCAATCTCCAGCGTCGATCGCCGTCTCCCATCTAGATTTCGATTTCGATCTGGATCTGGATCTGGATCTCGGTGCAGATTTCGATCTGCTGCTGGCCAATGAAGTTGTTGTCAATGCTGTGGGCCATGATGCGGACAAAAAGCCAAAAAGCCAGAGAGACGTCGCTATTGGCCCCGCGGCTGCCATTCGACACAATCGAAGACAAACTATCTAATCTAATGCTGGCAATGAGCATTTGTTTGTATAAATAACTGCATGGCAGTAACTGGCGACAGCGGTAAACAACTGCTCAAATCGCGTGGCCAAGTTCTGGGTTCTCCAGCCCCCTCAAAATCACCTACCCCCCTCATCCTCCACATCTTTTCGCCCACTCGCCACTGACATTTTTTCATAATTTGCGCTACAAGCCTGACAATTGTCGTTGTTGCCCACTGGGCACACACTCTGCATCCATGGATCTTGGCTTCGTTGTTCGCCGTCTTGGTTGTTCGTTGCTGTTGTTGTTATTGTTGTTGTTGTTGCTGGTGTCGCTGGCGTTGTTCGCGACCGTGTTGTTGGCATCAGGCTGGATTACTACCCTGCAAGTGGAATAGGGTTAGTTGTTGGGTTAACCAAGTTGACGGGTTAAAAGGAAAACTTAAAAAGTCCCTGGGAATAGTGATATCAGCAGTATAAATGTGAATCAAAATAGTAGAGCTTAGGAAAATTTTAAAAAAGATAGCTCTATAAATTATTTAAAGAGAAATGGGAATGTTTGACCCAAAAAACGGAATCACTGAAATGATTTATGGAGTGAAGCTTCCAACTATTAGGTAGATCAGATAGATAGCGTACAACTCTTTATCTCAAATATCTGTTAATTTACCTTTTAATTAATCAAATTTAAAACGTTGGCAATGAAATTGTTCTCTTGTCATTTTTATACAATTTTTCAGTATTTTTTTTTTAAAGTTTTTTGACTATTATTTCGAAATACAATGAATAATTTTGTAATAGCCAATATTAACCTAACACACAATTTATCTTAGCATTTGTCCATATTTTTTACATACTAAAACGAATATTACAAAACTATAAGCTAACCTTCTAAGTGTAATTAAGAGTTGTAAATTTTATTGAAAACCGTGTAAACATTTTAGAACTTAAAATACTTTGCTTATTAAAAAGTACTTGAAGCTTCATAAATAATTTACACGATCGCTGTGGTCTTTAACTTTTTGTGTGCACTCAGGGTCCGAAACACCCCTTAAATATATTGTAAGCCTCGTTTAAATAATATTGCAAAGTGTTGGCTCTAACCCCTTCCCCCTATAAAATGCATATGCAGTGCCAAATTAAAATTTATCCATTTTATGGCGCTGCGGGCAGCTCATAACAGTTTCTTTGTTATTTTTGCGGCGTTTTTTTATTTTTTTTTTGGGTTTTTATTGCCGTTAGTTTATTGGCTAAAGATTTCGTAAGCGCATGAAATGCGCAACAATTGTGGTTTTTCGGTTTCTTCCCACTTATCTGCCCCGATCTCCCATATGGAGTAAGTAAGATATCGACGGAAGTCATTTGCGGTTGTTCCAGGTAGATGAATTCAATAAGCAAACAGCTCCCAAACACGCACACTCCACTTTATCCCCTTTCCCCATTCGAAAACCCCCCATGGACTAAGTTCTTTCCCGCAGTTTGCCCATCCAACACTTTCGCCCATCAACAACATTTTGTCAAACTTGATTAGGAGACGCAGCGCTTATGACTCTATTGTTCAGCTGCATATATAATAAGCCATATTAAGCCACCACTCCCCCGCCGCCCACCGATAAACAATATTGATGACGATGCTGATAATCTTTTATTTCTTTCCAATTCACAGGCAGAGGGCCCTCCGGTTCAGGTTGAACCAGTTGATTTGAGCTTACGTTCGCCGCGCGGTAAGTTGCTAATTATACGCTATCTTAGTTGACTCAACCTGAACTCATATACCGACTGGGCCGCAAACAATTAATCAATGAAATGGCCGCCACAAGTTGATCACTTGAAATAAGCAGGTCACAGCGAGAGAAAGAATATCGAACGACTAGGGAAAAATGGGGTACAAAACCAATTTGCATTTCTCGTCTAATGAAGTTGAACTATTTTTGGACATGGAGTGCCTAGAAGATGTTTTTTTTTGAATACCGATGGTGGGTGGAGTGAAAGGTATAGAGAAAATTACATTGCATTTTTGTAAAACATTGTTGGGTGTATGATATTTAGGGCACGCATGTGCAAATTTTTATCTGGAAATTGTACACATAAAGATTAAATATTTATTTTTGTTTACAATCAAATTTTATTAATGTTAAGTTTCTGAGCTGAATTAAAGCTTAAATGCTAAAAAACTGAGATTATTTAAATCCCTTCAAGTTGGCTAAGTTTAATAAGAAACTGTTAAATGCTTGGGAACTTATATTCTAATGGTCTATCAATCTGAAAGTTAAGGAGCTAAATTAAGGAGCTAATTATAGAGCGAAATTAAAAATTAATCAAAATTCTTATAATACCGACCGATACAATACCAAATACCTTCGCCTTAATCTGCGATACTCAATCAGATCACAAAAAAGATATTCTTGATGAGCAACAAATGATGAACAAACAATCTATTCGATAAGTAAAAGCGCAGCTCGTTTGGAACAATACAGAGATCTATGTTAAAGATATCTATCAGCATTAATATCAACCTATGATCACACTCCCCTTATAAAAAGCCCAAACACTAAATTCCTCAGATCTTCTACGGCCTACCCCGCACAGTCCCCTCTTCCGCGGATATGGGGCCGAGATTATCCGGCAATCTCGCAGACAAGTTCAAACAAAAGAGGAGACAAAACGTTAGTCATTGCCTAATGCTCATCAGGCGGAGCCATTCATACGTGAAAAAGCCTGATGAGCATCGCCGTGTGATCATCAGCAGATCGGCTGTGGGCCCATTAAGTTCATGCTGATTCCGCTGCGAGTATCGCTCCATATCCGACGCCCAGGAACCTGGCCCAAACAAGTGGCTGGGGATTCGGCGGGGGCTTCTCTGTGTTGGTTTACCCACTTGACCGATCGAGCGATCGACCAACCACCAACTGTTTGACCATTTGACCTTTGCCAGCCTTTCTCTTTGCTTCGATGTGAGTGTGTGTGTGTGTATATGTGTGTGAAGTTAACAGCAACGCCCCGAAAAACTGAAAAAGCCACAAAAAATTGACTAGATAAATAGATGGTTAGTTATACGGCCATCTACTCGCAGCTCCTCAGCCGTAGGGTGCCCAGCGGTACACCTAATTTAATTAAGAAGCCAGAGAGCTTACCTTAAATGGCTATACAGTAAGATTAACAGCTAAAAACCTGTGCGCTGCTCCGTTCATTAAAGATATCCAAGCCAAAGCCGGAGTCAAAAAGTTGTTGTCTCGCCGCGCATATTAATCAATTAGGCATGATATTAGTGAGGGCATCATTAATTTTGTCAATGCGCTCACCTGGCCACAAAAGCTATTTGAGAAGCGCATAGAGAGGCGGCGACGGCGAAGGCGACGGCAATCTCTCATGCTAATGGTTTATGGCGTGCTACCAGAGCGTCCACTGATCCACCGATCCACAGATCCGTGGCGAATGTGTTAAATAGCGTTAAAATTTGTAAAACAAACGGCACATAATGGTCCGGGTTAATTTCCAACCTTAACGGTCATCCCAAAAAAAAAACCTATACCACCCGAGCTCAGATTTTTCGGCACACATAAATTATGGGCTTTAAATAATTATGCAATTAGCCAGCGTAGCGATAGATAGCCTCGAATTGCCAATGAATAGAGGGCAAAGCCGTAGGCCCGAGAACGGCGGAGGAGACAGTGCCAAATTCCCACCAACTCTAATTGCAGTACCCGGGAGAGGTGAGAGCTGCGGCCACGGCAACTGCAACTACAACTTGATTTATTTAAGCTACCCAAACAGCCCATAAATAAAGCTGTTGAACTAGCCACCATTCCGGGAGCGGAGCGAAGGGAGCCGGCAGAAGGGTGGAGCCCCAAGACCGGGCAGGAGAGTCTCTGAGCCTGGGACATCCACAGTGCCTTACCCAAAAAACCGAAAAAACACAAGAAAAAAAAAGAAACAGTACAACATCGTACAATCCCACACCACCGGAGCCACTGCTTCATTGCCGCACCACCAACCACCAAACGATCGGCCTCTCGCCACTCAGGGGCATAGGCTTTCCAGGTTAAGTAGATGCGGCGACACGCGGGTCGATCCAGCGAGCGAACGACCTTAAGACGGAGATCCCAACCCGAATCGGGCGGATAGTGGAGGGGAGGGGGGTGAGTCGGCCAGGCGACGATGTCGGAGCATCGGCGCATCCACGGCATCTATCGAATGATATGCAACATTTAGTGAAGTGCTCGAGTACCAAGCATGGGCTGGGGCATATTGATGGCAAGGTGAAAATGTGACAGGCAGGTGGGCGCAGGTTGAGGAAGTGGTTGAAGGGAGAGAATCATGATCATAGCAGGATTGTATCTCGAAAGTATTATATTATATTTCCTTTAGTAACCAAAGCTAATGTGGCAACCAAAGACTACCGAATAATATTATCATAATTCATTCCATTAGCTTGTGTATTATACCATTCGTGACTTTGCTAGATAAGTTTCAACAAATTACATTAGGAGTTCGATTTAATAAGTCATTTCCAGAATATCAGCTTATTATTCAACCCGATAGGCCAGAAAAGACCTTCAGGTGTCAGTGCCCTTCTATCTAATATTTATCAGTGATTTTCTACCCTTATTTGTATTTCCAATGCATATGATATCTAAAAGTACGTCAGACATTTAGTGGGGTGAATCTTAATTTAATGATCAGTAGTTAAGTTTCAAATGATCATTGTTTTATAGAGAAACCTCTGGTCTAATCGCACAACCTCACTGAAGTTGTGTTACCGTTGCTGCACTTCATCGATTTGGGGATCTGGCCGGGCTGCTGATTTGGCAAATGCATCTGCTGCTCCCTCAGCGATAGTCAACTGAAGCCAGATCTCATAATCGCTGGCGGCTCCCAGCGACCTGGAGAGTGGAGACTCCACCGACTGGCCTCGCCCAGATCCGCCAGATCCACGAGATGCCCCAATCCCAGAACCCCGATCCCCATTTGCCAGGCCCGCACAATGCGATTCCGAAAAAGAGGGGAGATACTCACATCCAGTGGAGGGGCGTGTGGAGCGTGGTGATTGTTTTTTAATTATGCTTCAGCTGACACCCGGGCGGATGACCATTGGAGATGGGGAGATGGTCCGGGGATCGGAGGTCTGAAACTGAAACTGGGTGGAGACGCCGAGCCGTGTCTCTGGGCCTGGTTAACATGGCGCGTATGTAGCGCATCGAGTTGACTTGACTTGACTTGACTGAGTGACTGTGACTGGCTTTTGGGGTTATGTGAAAGGTCAAGTTCGTGATCGCATTCAAACATTTTTGCCAACCACTCATCTCGCTGCGCAGATCGGGCCCAGAGACCAGGGACTATAGACCAGGCCCAGACCATGGCCGAGGGACTGAGGAACTGGGGAACCGGGGAACTGAGACCCAGGCTGAGACTAAGACTGAGACTGAGACCAAGACCCGGGAGTAGAGTGCAAGGAACACGAGTGTGAGTCGCCGCCGCCGAAAAAAAGAAGAGAGAGAAGAAATACCCGACCCAAGCGACGTCGCATCGTAGAAAAATTGAAGATGAGCGTGCCACCACCACGCCACGATTCTGCCATTCCCGTCTCTGTCTCTGTGGACCCCATCCCCATCCCCAACCCCATCCCTATCCCCATGCCCATACCCATACCCATACCCATCCCTATCCCCCATCGCAATCCCCATCTGCCGCGGATCCCGCCGCCCTCGCCGGAACCGAATTGAGTGAATGTAAACTGTGGTTTACTTGTTTCCAGCGTTGTCATAGTAATTTTTCTGCACCATAACAACGGCCAGCGTCGCCTCCAACAACATCAAAATATACACGCAGAGAAATATCTCATTAAAAATATATGATAAAACATAATGTCAATGCAGGCAGCTTAAATATTCGTTTCAAAGCTCTCTATCACAAATTCAATTTAGAATTATTCTACTAATTATTGACTTGATTAATATATGTAGGGCTTGTTAGAATAAATTTTCTTTTAAATGCCTCAATTTTTTGCTTATTATTTTTCTCCTTCTCTATTCAAAATACGCTTTCTTCGAAGTTTAAAGTTTATTTATTTGAAGACTTATCATGAATGCGCTGTAATTTGGCATTTTCAAACGGTCAAACAATTAAAAAAAAATTCTAATGCCTAGTCTTGCTAGCACTTTCTCTAAGTGCATAAACTTTGGGGTGCTCTCGGATGTTCGGTGGCAGCACTCACCCGAAAACATTGAAACAAGCGGAGAAAAATGGAGATGCTGATGACACTGGAGACACGTTGTCTCTGGCAATCGTGCAACTGACACACCACCACCACCGACGGCACCACCAGCACCGCTAGTCCCACCAGCACCACCAATACCACCGGCAACAAAATGCTAGACAGCATATGCCACACGAAGTTTTGAAAAGATTACACTGGACAACAGGCGACGCGGATGGGGTGCGGCCAGCTGGAATTTCTGGGAGGGGAGGGGTGTGTCCCGAGGAAGATGATTTGGCAATTGTAATTGAAAGTTTATGCAAAGAGCAATTTCAAAGCTCTTTGGGAGGGGACAAATCAGTGAGGAAACTTCAGTAGCTGGAGAATGGCTGAATGTTTGGAATTTCTCAAATTAGAAACTAACAAAAAATTAGCACTCAATATATAACCTTTAAACCTTGAGCTTAGATCGATAATTGTTAGAAAGCTTTTCAGTTGTAGCTAATAAATTTTTTTGTATGGAAATTGAAATTTGGTGACTTTCCCCATTATCTTTCATTGGGAATACAAAAATCAATTCCATTACGATTATTTTCCGAATCTTTTCTGCCCCTTCATAACAGAAAAAAGGGTGCTGCGAACATTTCTTAGATGAAAACAACCAGAAGAGACTGGATTTTTTAAGAAATAAGACAAAGAATGTTCAAAAATATTTAAAAAGCAATACCCCTCTCCAAATAAAGTGACTTTCTTACCCAGCCAAAATGTAAAGTCTTTCAGAGGGCACCTGCTCTAAAGTGAAACACCCCCAACTCTCCGAATCCCCGGGGCTAATCAAAAGCCACTCAAGAAGTCCCTCTTTAGCCCGTTAAGCCCGGTGCCCTGCATCTTGGCGAGCATAAATCAAAGTGCCAACCGGAGGTGGAAACCAAACCTGTTGCACAGTGTTCTCCCGTGTGCGCATCTTCTCAGACCCAGTCAAAAAACACAAAAAAAAAAAAAACAGAAAAACCGAAAAAAAAGAGGATCATGCGAAGAGATCCAACCGAAAAATATACATCGAAACAAGGAGGCAACAACCACGCAGTCGCAGTTGCAGTTGCAGACAAGACAACACCACACCACGGCAAAGTAGATCCACGCTTTCGTGAGCAAACAATTCGAAAGCTGACAACGACCTGGAGGAGATCTCGGCGACGATCGATTCGTGTTAGTCATCACAGTCAGCTCGGCCCACACGAATCATAATGAGGCTGCTCCTCAAAACTGTGCCATTTATCGGATCGATAAGGCCGAACCGAGATCGCATCTAAGGATCTTGGCCAAACTCGAACGATCCGGCGAGTTTCCCAAGATCTTTTCGTGTAGCTCATTAGCCTGGCAAGCTAATTTCGCAAGCGATAGACAATGCCCCCAGAAATAAGAAATACCCAAAAAAAAACAAAAAAAAAAAACCGGAGGCAAGCTGGCTGCATATTTATTGGTCATAAGTGCGGCAAGCTCACAGACCGACAAACAAATAAACAAAACAAACAAACTGTAAAAATTCAGCAGGCAAAAAATATTTGAAAATTTGTCTCCGACTCGACTGGCATAGCAATCGCATATTAGCAATTTGCATTGTCTACTGGAGCACACTTGGCCTGGCCAAAAGACTCGAAACTGCGGCACTGGTTTACTTAACTCTGCCTTTCCAATAGGTGTATGTTTTGAACCCCTTGTTCGCCCCTCTTGTTCGGAGCTGTGAAAAAGAATTCTCTTAGCAGCGTCTACAAATCGTGCAACGGCAGCAGCTCGTTCTTCGTGTTTGCCAAACAAAAAAATTTGACTCATGACTTCGGAGTTGGAAATAACAAAAAAAAAAAAAAACACAGAGTATAGCCAAATAACCACCAACCACCCACCCATCTACCATTCACATCCTTTTTTGGCCTGGTCCTGGCCTGCTACACTTTTGGTTTTGCTCAAATTAGTCCGTGCATGCGGCGGGGAATGTTTCTACAAATTAACGCCAATTTCGTATCACGTTATTAATAGTTAACCATTAAATTGACCGCCCCCAACTCAGATCATTATCTGTTTTCGGCGGCTAACAAGGCTAACCGGCAGCAGCAACAACAACAACAAAGCATTGAACCGTCCACCACACTGTGATTCCTTTTCGGCCAAAATTGGTCTTGTGGACTGGTGGCCCGAATGCAGCTGCTGGCCAACGTCTTGCCTTAATTATCTGGAGGAGCAAAAAGTAAATACGAATATCTACATATAGACTAAATGCAGGATGCCTGCGAAAATCCGAGGTTTTTGGGGGCGGAGGAACAGCTGCGCAGCGGTCGCGTCACCTTTGTTTACCGTATCGAGCGATAAGCTTGTTAACTGTTAACCAAATCTGTAGCGGCCGATGCAATAAACATCGACGCTGGCCAAAGCCAACTTGGCCAACTCACATGGAGAACGCCCACCAACCAGGTCGTCGTCCATGGCCATGTGCAACCGGCTAATTCCTCATTGAACCCCAGCGGCTAATTAAGTCCCAGATTCAGATTGGAGATGGCGGAGGCCGGCAGATAGCGATCTGAATGTGAAGGTGGGTTATCCTGAGAAAGGAACTTTGACTCTTATCGCAGAATACCTTGAGCGGGGGAGTAGGGAAAGCCCCAAAATGCATATTGGAGGTCAATAAAGGGGAACACATAAGAGGATAGAATGGAGTGGTTGGCTGTAAAACAAATGGTATCTAAATCTATAATAAATTTTAGGGAATTTCTGCAGCTTAATATACTTCTAACCATAAAATCAGCAAAGTTAATTCATGTATGAGAACTGATATACTTTAGAATGCATTAAATGAAAAAGCTGATAGTTATGCCAAACACAACTTTTATCTTTTTTATTTAAGGTGTTCTTAAAATCCTCATAAAAGACAAACCAATCTATTAGAAAATAAGCATCTTTACATTTTTTAAATATTTCTTTAGGTTGAAATAGTATAGAATTAAATTATGAAGAGCTGGCACATTTTCATTGTTCCATATTCAACATTGGCTTGTAATTTAAACACTAAGCACAAACAAGTGTTTTGAATTTTAAAAATATAAAATACTATACTTGGTAACTATAAATTATTACTTTAAAATATTTATTACATTTTCATTTTATTTTCATTATTCAATTAAAATTGAATTGTAAATACAATGAGAACCATCCATAACACTTCTAAGATATGTATCATTGGAAACTTAGTCGCTTCTTATCATCATCATCTAATTTAAATAAATTTATAGATTGATCAAGTTCTGTTCTCAAGATACACCTCTCAATGCTTTAATTTAATTCATGCCATTGATTCCGTGTCAAGTGTCCATCGCTAAGTCATGTGTAAGCTGGCAAACTGACTGCGACCTGGGCTGCAGCGATGCATTAAGATAAACAAATGCGGATCGAAATCGGATAATGTCATGTAGCCATGTCATATGTTAGGCCAGCAAAAAGCTCCAAACTGGAGCACTAAGTCAAGCAAAAACCAACTGACAAAAGACAAAAACCAGCAAACGGAGAGCGAGGAAAAACAAAACAAACCAAAACAAAAACAAAAAAAAACATTCTTATCGATTACACCTGAGACCTCAATCAATAAATTGATTGTTAGCGATCAGTTTAAGGCAGGCAGGCAATGCGGAGCTCCATCGTTCCATCGCATGTGCTCAGCATACAAAAGAGTTTTTCCTCGTCGCCGGTTGTTCGGCGTTTTGTGGATGTGGATGTGGTTGTTGTAGACTTTGCTGCTGGTCGGCTCTTAAGATAAGCCGCCTGGTGGCTGCCAAACGCTCTCCGGCGGAGGCCCGTTCTTCAGATTCAGCCTGGGCCTCAGTCCCAGTCTCGGCCAGATCTTGAGCCAGAGCCCCAGACTGAGCCCGGGTCCAAGCACTTTGATCGCTGCATTGCGATAGGCCAGAGCAGCGTTTGGACCAAGTCCGAACGGGCCAAGCGGCGTTGTTAGGAAGTCGTCGTTGTCGTTTGCTGGTCTGTTTGTTTGTTCACTGGATGCGCTGAGGAAAATATACCATAAATATATTTTATTCGCTTATTTGTTAAAATTCTAAGACTTTTCTAGAATACAATACAATACAATGATTAATACTTTCGATTAATAGTGATTAAACTTATACGTTTTTTGGTTCATTACCTTTCAGTTAATTCAAAGCTAATTCTTAACATAACATTAAACATAAATAATAAAGAAATAATAATGATCTTTCATTTTTTCTTAATAGTTTCTATAAATATGCATTCAACTTCAAGGAATTCCTTAAACTCACAGCTAACTTAACATAATAAAAAGGAAAAATTAAGGAAATAAAAAGAATCTGTAATTTTTTAAATGTCCGCTAATAAATATTTTGACATTTTACCACATTCCTTCATCTTATTTACATTAATCGAATGAGAATGTTTTAGAATTTGTATGCGAAATCAAACGTGGAAAAGGTAATATTAACAATATATTATATTTTTTCTCTCAGTACAGCTCAGTTTTCGTCCATTGTCGCATACTGTTGTTGTTTCATTTCATTCGAGGCATAAAGCAAGATTTGTGTAAATGTCAGGTGGTAATAGTGACACTGTGCGCCACTTGATTGGTTTTACTTTGGCCAAGAGCCACAGGAAGGCCCCTCGCCCTCTTCCCATCTCTCTGTCTCCCTCTGCCCCTCTTTCTATCTCCCTCTCTCCGTGTGTGTGCCAATTTTTTGTTGTTGCTGCTTTTATGGTCGCAAGGTTGTTACGGTTCTCGGTGGTTGTTAGCATTTCTTTAATTGGCTCATTTTCGCGGCACATGTTCAAAAAATAAACAGAAGTCCAACAAAAATTTATTGCAAGTAAATTAAAACTTATACAAAAAACGGAGAGTCTCGCCGCAATCGCATTGCAGCCATCAATTAAACATGTAAATAGAATTTAACAAACATCAAGTCCCATGTGGCGTATGAGTAATGTCCGTAGGTTTTCAGTTGACAGTTTGTCGCGTTGCTTAAATTAAAAGAATTTTGCGGCTGGATTGGATTGTCAGATAGAATGGATCTATTTAAGACCCGTGTGTCTTTTGGGATCTGTAGTGAAACAACTATAATACTAATTATTGCATCATCGATGTAAAAATGGAAAACCAGAATTAGGAGTTATTAGTTGTTTTAAATTTAATTTACTTGCGTTTTATTTAATACAATAAAAATGTAAGGCTTGAGAAAAGTTTAGTGAAATATGATGATGATAAAATATTATTTAGAATTACCCCTATGATGAGAAATTACCTTCTAATTATGTTAACGACATGAAAATAGCTTTTTCGTAATAGCTTAGCTATTTCCAGGACAGCTCTTACTTATTCCGTTAGCCGAATGACCTAAATTTGTACTTTAACTCCACTTTCAAGGCTGGGCTACCTTTATCGTTTTCAAACTATTGCCACAAATCTTTCCTTAACGTTAGCTGCCGAACGTTGATGCAGCAGTGGCCAAATGGGAAGAAAATAAAAATAATAAAAGCGATTTAAGAGACGCCCACGAAACGCAGTGCCAGCGGCAACACCCTCACACCCAGCAGCAACATGAGCAGCACAACAGCAACATCAGCTGCGCAACAGCAACAGATCGAAGACCACAACAACAATTGGTAGTAGAGCCTTGGCAGTCGAGTTGTATTTGTAAATTGAAAGCACACGCTGCGTCATCAAAGTCATTAAACTGTCGACTGCTTACGGAAGTTTTTTTTGTTGCACTTTGGATGCTTGGGTGTTGCTCGTGTGTTGCTATTGCTTTTTGGGTGTGGATCGCTCTTCTGCGTTTTGTAACTGATATGCGACAAAAGAAACAGCAACAACAAGTCCAGCCAGCCGCCTGTGGGAGCATCCATCTGAGCACTGCGAAAAAATCAATAAAATATCAATAAAATTATTTTCAAGGCAAGACTGTTTATTACATAAAAATAATTAACTTTAATGCTCTAAAACTTAATATTCAGAAATCATTAAACAAATAATTCTTTTGTTTATTATTACTTCATAAGAATGTAATTCTCAGCGAATAAATATGTGTTATCGGATTATTAGTGGAAAAAGGTATAAATGTACAATTTTTTTTGACACTTTGTGTAATGCTTTTTTTCTGAGTGCACTTGTGTGTCACAGGAGGTGTAGGTGTAGAATGTGGCAAGCCACTCACTCAGTTGTGGCAGTCGGAAAAAGAGTCTGTTCCTCCCGCACTCTTAACCTCGGATCTGAGTCTGCAATTGGAAGCCAGCTTCAAGTGATTTAGAAAGAAATAATAAGTGGGGAAATCCACGAGGCTTCGTTGATCGAAGAGAGCTTATACTCTAACAATAGATGGAAAATATATCAATGATGTTAAATTTATTTTTTGTTTTGCTATTAAGAATTTTTTCACATGGTTTTTTTACATAAAAACTAATCATTTTGAGCATTTACAGAAATTTAAGAAATAATATTTAAAATTAGAAAAGCACTTGCTTACAAGATTTCATGGAATGTTTTAAGTTAAAAATTTTTTTATTGAAAATTATTAGTTTCCAAGAGTTTTTATTTGCCTTAATAAAACGAATCTGTTTTAAAGAATATTTAACAAATCAAAGAGCTAAGTTCCAAACTACTTTTTGTTTTGAAATCCTAATGCAATGGTTGTGCTCTCAATTTTGTGAGGGTATGCTTTTTTAATAAATGCGGCAAATGCTTAGAGCAGCTCCGGGTTTGGTTCGTCTCCGTCTTTGCGTTTTTCCCTCCCTTCGATCGGGTGTGTCTTCCAGCGGCGACAATTTCGCAATTCGCCAGGCGAAGGTGTGTTCTGTCCCCTCGGATCCCCCTAAAAAATAAGCCCCCTTAGATCCCACCAGACAGCAATTCATTCACTCATTGCAGTCGGTGCATTTCAAACGTCGTCGGCGTTTTAATGACACGCGCAATCCGCTTCGCCTGCCCAATTTGCCAATTTGTCACCGAAAAGTAAAACCGCATCGGGAATTGCCAAATTCTGGATGAATAACGAAATCCGTCTGCAGCCAGAAGAGGAGGCCCTAAGCCGCAGTTCGTCATTCGATTCGGGGAGTGTGACTTTGCTTCAATCGTCGTGACTTTCACAATCAACCTTCAGAAAGGTTTTCGACGACGACGAGTAGCGTGTACAAGGCGCAAAATGGGTTGCAGACAGGCAGCAAACCTCCGAGAGCAGCAACAAGAGGAATAAACTAACAACTTTTCAAAGCGTTTACTTTGGCGCTTCATCGAATAATATTTCTCACGTTCTATTTTTTTGTTGCTGCTGCCGAGGCTCTTTTTTTTCCCCCTTTTTTTTTTTTTTTTTGTTTATCGTCTTTCTGGCACTGGGAGATTGACTCGGTGCAGGGCATCAATAGACAGCCCAGGTCGGATTGGTTTAGTCTATAATTCGATCGCCCATCTGCTTTCTCAGTCTTTTTGTGCTGGAGTAATTTTGATCGCTTCGATATTTCGGGGGAACTTTTTCACGACCGACAATGGAATATAAAGCAAGAAAATTGTATTTCATGCATCGATCTTGTCAAGATTGTCATCGGAAGTGAAGAAAATTCTTACCATGATCATTTCCAAGAACCGAATTTTGGGTTGGCAATTGCTTTGATTTTTGTGATGAGCAACGGTTTACATTATATTAATTTTTGCTTTAATGATCAAATTTTATTTGTGGTATCTGTGTAAGCGAATTATTGCGACACAACTGTCATCTTTATAGATTTGTACGGAATATGAATAAAGAAAATGTTTACTAGTTTCTAATTTATTCTACGAAATCGCTTATAAAATTTAAAAGTCATTTATAATTTTTAAAAGACTTACTTTACATTTTAAAATATAAATATAATAACAGTTAATTTGATTTTAATTACATTTATTTTACTCACATACACATCAGAGCTAAGGGAGAATGTTCTTATTAAAAGGTTTTTACTGAAAATTATTGTAATTGGATTTTAGTGAAAATAACAAATCATTAAACTAACAAACATCTTAATATTAGTTTTTATTAGTTTATCTTCATATATATTATTTTTTCTTAATTAGTTAATTTTTATTTACATTGAAAAATTAAGTTACACACAGAAACATATATTAAAATGTTTAAGTTGTAAAAATGGAGTTTGAATAAAGGACTAATAATTTAAAGTAATTAAAACATATAAAAAATAAATTCATGGCAAACAAAGTTTAAAATAATTATGCTCTTATCTTTATTATGTTGACCTAGTGACTCCGCTCCGGACTTTTTTTAACAGCAACCAATTATTGTTACACAATTATGATATTTTTATTGCAAGGGTAAAAATCCAAATTAATTTCCTAAATGCATTTAACCGTAATGATAGTCCAATTAAATTGATGTATCGTTTAATGGGTATGTTAATGGTAATGGGACATAAAAAACAAACAGGGGGGAGGGGCAACACGGAATCCTTAATCAATTTCCTGTCAGCCATCAACGAGGTTCATTCAAATTCCTGTGTCTGTGTCCGCGGGGATTTAGCAATGGAACAGAGCGAAGGAACTATGTAAATGCTGGCAATCTCCATTTGGAATTGCCGTTTGGCCATTCCCATTCATTAGGTGGCCATTTCAATTAAGCCATAAAAGCCAAATCTGAACTGAAGACCAATTTTCCAAATCCATCCCATTCGCAGACGGTCTAACCGACCGCCTTTTTCCGCCTGTTTTCCCCCTTTTCCCATCGATTTTCCAGCCACAATGTTATTGCCTTTGCATGTTGAAAATCATAAAAATGTTAAATGACAAGCGGGCGCATGTTCATTTTAGCGTTGTCTGTCTGTAGTTGCTGTTGCTGTTGTTGTTGTGTTTGTTCGCATTGTCAAATTGCGATCAAAAACGCAACAAACGAAACATGCCACACGGAGCCTGGCAAGACAAAGTCTCAACCTCGGACCAGCAGCATCATGAATCAAAGCCAAAAGCTGAAACACCATCAAACACTCTTTGCTTTTCACAGCAACAACTTCCCCCCAAAAACAACAACAACAACAACCAGGGACAACCAGAATCAGCTGAATGCGTTTTAACGGCTACTTGTCTTTAGCTATTTATTGAAAGGATTTTCAACACTCGCACAGAGAGTCAAGGAGAGACCTGCTTCAAGAGGCCTAATACACTGGAAATAAAGAATAGGCATACAAATTGGTTAACCGCTGGGACACCTATTATTTATGTATGTTTATTATAATGTTTAGAAATTCTCTTCTATTCCGCAAGATTTCTTAATAAAAAATTAAACATGCAATTATTATTAATTGATTATTCAAATATATTTTGTTCTTTAAAAAGAAAAATCAAACAACATTTTTCCAAATTTTAAAGCTAATTTAATTTTCGTACTTTGCTGGGTTGAATATGGCCTCCCGAATTTTTAAAAAAATATCAATTACATTAAATTACGTGTAAGTGAATACCTGTTTGGAACTACATTTAATATGTTGATTAATTTAAATTAAAGATTTTTCTAAACAGCAAATTTTGTAAATATTATATAATATTTATTTAAACAGTTTGAATTCATAGCACTAGTTTATAATATATAAATAGGTTCTGTTAGAGCCCTCTGGATCTCGAAAATGTCTTTCAACATTTTATTTCTATTTTTTTTTTATTTCAAAATACTCTTATCAATAATTTAAAAAAACGAATGTGGATTTTAGAACTTACAGTTCTTATGTCTTACATTTTGCCCAACATTATCTCTCAGTGTCTTCCTCCGTTCAATCTGCGTTCGCTGCCTAAGTCTTCTGTCGACCAGCCGCCAGTTGCTAGCGTCAGTCATTCATGCATTCAATCATTTAATTCAATTTGAAATTGTACAACAAGTCGCACATTTGCGCCTGCCACATGTCCACAACCCCGAGACGGAGCCTCGACTCCGAGACAGATCCAGACTTTGACTTCGACTTCAACTGCGACTAGGATTGGGATTGGAATTGGGAGCTGTGTAAGCTGAGCATTGATGCCCCAGTCGGGTTGGGAAAACACACACATTTGATTATGAAAAGCCTGCGTCTGCAACTGCAACTTTTGCTGCGTCTCGCGGCTGCAACCAAATCGATAAAAATAATTGGTTGACTGTTGCAGCAGCAGCTGACGGCGACTGCGACTGCGACTGCAACTTCGACTGCGACAGCGACGTCGACTTTGCGCCTGCGCTCGAATTCTGTTGAATTTTCAGTTTGACATGGATTGCTGCTGTTGATCGGTTGGTCCCGATCAGGGATCGATCGGCGGGCAGGGGGCAGACGACCATTACAACACGGACAGCAGACGTTGGCGGTTTTCCCACGTTCGTGAAAATATTTTTTCGCAAATTATTGGTAAAATAAAATTGTGCACATTTCGGCCTAACGATTTGAATGTGCGCGCGCTCGTACAAGGAAATTAAGGCTGGCGAATGGAGTAATCCTAATGAAGCAATCCCAAAACACACACAGACACCATATAAATATGGCTGATGGATTCGATTGTGCAACAAGTGTGAGAAATTTCAGTGATATGCTATCGCTCGATAAAACAAATTACTGCGATATTTTTAGACATTCTGAAAGTAAAAGTTTTAGTAGATAAGAAATGAAAGTAGTGAACAAAAACCTTTAGGAAATTTGTTTTGCTAAAATACAAAATGAATAGAAGTATTTATAAGTTTAGGATTTTATATTATAATTTCTGTTTGGCACTATAGTAAAAGCTTTTTAAAAATTAGTTTCAGAAATTGTTGATTTTCTTTATAGACGCTTCTATTTTAAATAAATTTGTATTAATAATCAATGCACATTCCAAACTGCTTAATCTTAAATTAAATTTCCATTCTTGTGTTTAGTGTTTGATAGATGTACATTTCAAACTTTTTTTTTTGCGTTCCATTGGAGTGGAAGAATTGAATTCTTAAATTCAAATGGGTCTTACATTATTAGCAGATCATCAACCGGAAATGATTCTTTTAACTTGATGTAATCATATATAATAATATTCTTTAAATCGACATTTCTTTATGTATTTTATGCATACTTTTATCAGTTAGTCGATATTTAAAAATTGTCGATAAAATTGGTAAAGTTTATTAAATATTTGATCCCATCTAAGAATACAAATTTTCATTGACACAATTCTATCACAAAACAAGAGAGAACGCTATAGTCGGGTGCCCCGACTATCAGATACCCGTTACTCAGGTAAAGGGAGTGCGAGGGAGATGGAGATAGAAACTTTGATCACGCATAACTTTTTAACGAATGGTCCGATTTGAAAAATTTCTTCTACATTTCGATAGGTATTTATAAACACAATAAAACTGCATTTTTACTTTTCCGAAATATTTAAATTTATCGTATATAAGCGATTGTGGGCGTTAAAGGGGGCGTGGCACCTTTTTGAAACAAACTTGCGCTGCGTAGGAACTCCTAGAATCTGCATGCAAAATGCCAATCTTCTATCTTTTATAGTTTCCGAGATCTCAGCGTTCATACGGACAGACAGACGGACAGACAGACGGACAGACGGACAGACGGACATGGCTATATCGACTCGGCTAGTGACCCTGATCAAGAATATATATACTTTATAGGGTCGGAAACGCTTCCTTCTAGCTGTTACATACTTTTGCACGAATACAATATACCCTTTTACTCTACGAGTAACGGGTATAAAGATTCAATCATACTAACTCCACTTTCTTCTGCGTTACAGAGAACAATGTACGCAATCCGCCAATTAATATCCCTATCATTTAACACATGTTTAGCCAGTTTTACCCTCCCCATTAAACGCGTTGCGTAACAAGTTGTTTGCCCTAAATCATCTTGCAAATCTGCAGGAAAGAGAAACGAGCGAAAAATTCCTGCGCAAATTACGCAAAAGCTGGAAAAACAAATGTGAGCAAATTTTTATTTACTTAACGTGTGTAGCCGGTGACAGTTGTCACGGCTAGGAGTCCCACTCCATCGGACTTGCACTTTAAAAAATTAATTGCCGAGATTTATGAGCCAGTTAGTGGATCGAATCGGGTCCACGGGTCCGCGGGTTCGCGGGTCCGAGTTAAGTTGTATCTGCCGATGCAGTCCAGCTCGGAATCGGAGATGGAGTTGGAGTTGGAGTTGTAGTTGGAGTCGGAGTGCGTGCTCAGTCCGTTAGGAGTTTAGAGTTGAGAGCCTTATAAGGCTGCCGCGCTTTATGCATAAGCTGAACCACATTTTCCAGCCACTTCACACTTTTATCAGTTTAAAATATGAAGCGGCAAGCTATGGGAAAATCTTTTTATAGACCAACCTCTTTGGGACCCCTGAAGACGGAGTTAGCATCGCAGCACAGAGCCCCGCAGTAGAAAAGAGCCGACAGTCAATTGTGTGAGGAGAAAAGATTTGCGAGCTCCGATAAAGCCGAATGCAGTTGGATGCACTCGTGAGATGATGACGATGCCCGTGGAGGAAATGGAGGTGGAGCTGGAGCTGGGAGCTTTAACTGGGACTATAGCCGAATCGCTGAGAGAGTCGTTTTCCCTGGGGCGACTTTCGGTGTATCAACCCCCTCCCCCACTGCGGTTGCGGTTTCGGTCCGACTCTCTATAATTAGACAATAAACAAAGCCACAGACATAAGGCATTGGGTGAGCATAAGGGGCGTGGCCAATACCTAATGGCATACAACACACGCAGACACAGACACTCGGGCACCGATTCAAGCCAATGGGCAATCAAAATCAGCGACAAATTGTGCATTTTGTGGTCACAAATTGAGTTAACGCTGCCAAATTAGCGGCATGAATTTATCGCTCGGCCAACGGCCAACAACAAAACCAACTCACAAAGCGAAAACCAAAGCAAAGACGGAGCGGGATTCGATTCGGGTTCGGACTCGGACTCGGACTGGGGATTGAGAGTGGGCAAAGCCAAGCGCTTTAATTAAGTCTTTACGAGGCCAGCCAGTCGGGCAGCGGCAGCCGTTGTTACCGGGCACTGCGAGAAATCGCCACAGACCACCAGGAGCCGTGTCAAATTGATCCTATCCGTAAACAATTTTTCGGAAACACCAGCTATAATTAACCACACGATTTTCCGCTTAAAGCTGTTAAAAGCTTAGAGACCATGGAAAATCTGCTGTGACAGTGATTAAGTGAAAAAAATTCAAGAAATTTACCATCGATTAGAAGTGGATGGTTAATTTTACAATTTACATATATTTAATAGAACAAGAAAGGAAAGCTAACTTCGGACGGAGCCGAAGTTGATATACCCTTGCAGAATATTCTGTAAATTATATTCTTCAAAATTATTCATACGATGTATTCTTAATACTCAAAAAAAGTCCCAACTTCCTAACTTTAAAAACACCAAAGTTATGGCATTTCCAATCGTTCAGTTATATGGCAGCTATAGGATATAGTCGGCCGATCCTTATGAAATTTTGTATTTCGGATTGATTGGCCAAAAATAAAACCCATAGAAAATCACAACTTCCTAACTTCCTTACAAACACCAAAGCTATGGCATTTCCGATCAATCAGTTATATGGCGGCTATAGGATATAGTCGTCCGATCCTTATGAAATTTGGTAGGTCGGATTAATTGGCCAAAAATAAAACTCATAGAAAATCCCAACTTCCTAACTTTAAAAACATCAACGTTATGGCTTTTCCAATCGTTCAGTTATATGGCAGCTATATGATATAGTCGCCCGATCCGGCTCGTTCCGACTTATATACTACCTGCAATAGAAAGACAACTTTTGGGAAAGTTTCAAGCAGATAGCTTTAAAACTGAGGGACTAGTTTGCGTAGAAACGGACGGACGGACGGACAGACGGACGGACAGACGGACAGACGGACAGACGGACATGGCTATATCAACTCAGGAGGTGATCCTGATCAAGAATATATATACTTTATAGGGTCGGAAATGTCTCCTTCACTGCGTTGCAAACTTTTGACTGAAATTATAATACCCTCTGCAAGGGTATAAAAAGTCGCTGTAAGAAAAAAAATATTATCATTATAGTTAGTCGCTTTTCTACTGTCCCTATCTACTAAGCATTTTTACAGTTTTGAATTAAGCTCCCTAAATTAAATTCTAAAAACAAAATATTATCTTGAATGCTTACAAAATATATAGCTTTCCCACTAAGCAGCATTGATTTAAGCTCACTATAAAACACATTAAAGATAGAGTGTTAAAATTAAAAGTAAAATAAGCAAACATTGTGCCCATGTAAAGAATTTTGAAAATAAAAAATCACCAATTCCAATTTCTCTACCTATATTTTTACTCGTAAAGCAACGCCCACGAATCGCGGGCTTCTGTAGCATATATTAATTTTGTCAATATCTACCACACAACAAATATATTTCAAATTGAGCAATTATTTCGAAACCTATTAAAAAATTAAGTTTAAGATGGCCATATAAAAAAAATAAAAATGATAATAAAAATGATAAAAATACCTTACCGCCAGTTTGCTCCGCATCTTTATTGTTTTGCCGCACCAATAAAATACCAAATTGCGCCGTCTGTTGGGTACATATTTGTTTTGAAATTGGTTATCAGAGTAACTGGTGTTCGTTAGTTTAAGGCACTTGACTTAAGCGTTCCCCTTGTATTTAAATTAGAGTCCGTGTGTTTATTCGAGAGTTCCAAAAAAAAAATCTAGATATTTTCCTTAGATAAACGAAAATCTAATATAGCACTGTTGCCTTGAAGATCATTTTCTCAGACTTTTATGGATCTCTTCATTTTACTTTCCTTAAGAGTTTTCTGCCTTAAAAAAATGTTTCACTCTTATAGCATTTTGCCATCTTGGGCGAACGATTTCTCGCAGTGCACGTCTGGGATAGCCAGCACCATTTGAAATTGGGTGCACCTCGACTCGGATCGCTTAAATAAATAAATCTGCTCCGGCTGCCGCTGCTGCTGCTGCTGCTGTTGCAGCTTACTGTGGCCAGCAACAATTGGCGCTCGCCTCTTGCCACCAATAAAAGATCGCAGCTCGCTGATTTGACAGGTGAACAATTTTGGGGTTGGGCAGTTTTGGATCCAAGCTGCGAGTTGCAGCAGCCCCGGCATGTGTCGCTGCCTGTTGTTGTTGCTGCCGGTGCCCACCCACCTGGCTTCGATTGGCGGTAACATTTGTTTTGCTCGCCAGATTATTTCAACAAACTGGTGACAACAAATTAATTTAAAAGATTGCCCCGATATCAGCTCGGTTTATATTTTACTTGGGTTGTTAGCCTCCTTAGCAGCATCGTCGGTGGGTGGTTGTTAGCTCAATTGATAGCTGCAGGAAGATAGCTGACAGCAGGGAGCTGGGAGATATTTTATGAATACTTAACGGTCGACTGTGGGAATGGTGTGGGATGGTAATCCTTAGATGGGTACTTAGGCCATTTATATTGCCTTTATTAAGTTGGACCTAGCAGGTGAATACTTAAGTTTTTAACAAGGTTTTAAAATCTTTAAGCCCCTTTGTATTAAGATAAAGTATAGTTTTTATATGATGTCTGAATCAGCCTTTTATATAGTAAGCTAAATGTCATTCATTGAATTTAAAATTTGATTCTCATTTTGTTTTTCGCTACATAATCGAATATAAATTAATAAAACTACATCGACAGACTCCCTAATAAACCTCACTTTCAATGACTTCCGCCACAGGAGATCTTCCATCTTCTGTCATTCGCTAAATCTCAATCGCATACTGTTCGCTCTCAATATGCAAAACGTTGCTTTATTTTCAAACCGCAAAAACCAAAATTGATTGCACACTTCAAATACCATTGAAAAGGCGCATGACGGATGCGATCGGATCGGGCATAGAGACAGCCTCAAATAAATATCGCCAGGCCGGGCCATAAATAAAGCGAAACCAGCGAAAAATGTGCCGAAATCGAACATTGAACATCGATTTTGCAAGGTCAAACGGAGGAGTTGGAACTGGCTATGGGATCGCCTGTCTTTTGGGCCAAATCGAAGCTCCCAGCTCGCGGTTAACTGCTGGCCCGGGCCCTTAAACTTTTCAAAAGTCAACAGCAGTTTAAACTCGTTTGCAAAACACTAACGGGCAAAACGCCTCAGTGCCCCCTGCCGCGCTCTACACTCAATTTGTTTGCCCAGCGGCATTGAGAATTGGAGTGTCAAACTTTCAGCTTTCGATGCACGCCAGGATCCCTGGTCCCGGGCAACCCATAGTCGCAAACCGAAACAGAATCGGAGTCTTTGCTACACGAAGAAAAATCCAAAACATTAATTTTATAGCACGATCTGCGTACTCGCTTAATCCTAATACTAATCAAACAAATTGCAATCTGAAATCCAACAATGTTCAAAAAATGTTTATGAAAATAAGCCATTTCTTCTTAATTCCCTTATATAATTTATTTATTGTTTTTAATTTTACATTTGCTAAGAGAAGCTTAGGAATCTGCTATAATAATAATAATACAAGAAGTAAAAATATATTTTTTTCTTTTTCGAATAGTTTTTCTCAGTGCATTGATTCAGAGAAGGAGGAACTGCAGCGGAGGCTGCCTGCGATGGCTTCTTGCTGGTTTTGTATTGACATTAAATGAAATAATCTGCGATGATTGTGCATTAGTTGCAGTCGGATGCTGTCCCATGGCCAGGGACTGGGGTAATAGTTCTAGACTGCTTGCTGCCTCATGCAGTGGGCTTTGGAGGAGGCTAGGGCGGCGATGGGAGGACGGTAGGATGACTGCTCGTGGAGCATCGCTGGGTCGTGGTTCCCATGGCATGATTTTGCATGAAATAATGTGGCGCACGAGTGGGCGGGCAGAACCGTGCGGGGGGCCACTTGTCGTGGAGCAGTCGTTTTGGCATTGCCAAAGATCTAAAGCACAGTGGGGCAATGGCACCATGGAAATCAATCAGATAAGGGGATAATTCAGAAAGATTATTATCTGATCGACAAGGACTACTTTTATTTATGTCTCGAAATACTTACATGACATTCACGCGTTGTTTTTAAATAAATTTATTATTAACGTTAAAAAAAATTGTTATTTAAATTGCAATAAATTTAACTAATACTCTTGGGCAACCTAAGTCTATTTAAATAAAACTAAAACTGTACAGCTGACAGCTAACAACAAACACTTAAACACCTTGGTAACATACTTATTTCAAATGTATCTTGATTACCCAGTTTCAGGATAATACCAAAACAGCTTGCGAATTTTAACGCCACAGTGAAAATTAGGACCTCTTTGAGTGCAAGTTCCTTAGATTAGAAATAGAAGCAAATTTTCAATAATAATTATCTCTTTTAATTATCTATTTTAACTTGTCAAAATCATATTTGGATCAAAATTAAAATAATATAATCCTTTATTGCCAATATTTTTGCTGATCTCAAAATTATTTTTGGAAAGATATATATTACTATATCTCAATCCACAGTACCGCAGGCTAGTGTCGCCCGTTCGCTGTTGCCTTTTGGAAGCTTCATTCAGGCGCTTGTCTTTCGGTTTCTGTTTCTGTATTTTTTCTTCGTTCGGTTCGGGGTTTTCCGTTTTTCTGTTTCTGTTTTCAGCCGCCAAATTTGCGATGAAACAGGAACCGTTAACTGCGGCAATTTGTGCCTTTTCCCTCACTCACTTTCCGTCTCCCTCTTTGGGGTGTCTCTCAGTTAGTTTCCCACGTTATAATTCGTTAGATTTGCAATGCTTTTTTCGGTGTATTTGGACTGACTCTTGAATTTGGATTGCCTTAATTTTGGGAAGTTTTGGTTCTACCGCTGATTGACAAAGATGTTTTTCCATCTACAAAGAATATATTTATATTTAGAACGTGAAGTCCAGAACCCAATGTAGAAAATATTTGTCATCTTAAAACATTACTATTTATTAAGTTAAAAGAGCTTAACTATTTTAAGCTTTAGTTTTTTTAATAGAAAATTACAAAACCAAAAAAAAAGAAAATCGATGTTGATTTTTTGTTGTGCGTATTTTTAAACACATTTCCTTTAATTTCTCAACTTGTTTTTTGACAATTTTTTTAAGAAAAATATTTTAAATAAGGATAGGCGAACTTGTAAAAATTGTATTTTTGATAATAAAGGATATACATACATAAATACATTGAATGAACCAATTAATGGTAATGATATATTATATTACAAATGAAACTGCGTATTTCTCCAACACCTCACATATCTCAGCTGTGTCGTTAAAACTTGTTCAGCTTCTAAGATTAATTGAGGTATTAAGGTATTTTAAATTTCGAACCTCCGACGCTGTGTTCCTTTACATGTTCTCGGGTGTTTTGGGAGGTTCCTGGGATTCCCAGGCCTTCGGTTGACACTTGGACTTGCAGCCAGAGGAATTGGAATTGCGTGAGGCGAGGCCTTTCTCTTTTCACCTCTCTATTTCTCGTTCCCTATCTCCCTCTCTCTCTCTGGCATCACGTGCAAGCAATTATTTTATCAATCATTTAGGCGCTGGTACAAGTAAATGTTGTAGCCGCAGCTCAGCTCCTCTTCGCCTGTCTGGTTTTTTGTGGTGCTGTGGTGCGGTGGTGCTGCGGATCTTCAGCGGTGGTGCTGCTGCGGCTGTGGTGGTGCTCAAACAGCGAAAACGCATTTAATGTCTGCTTAGTGTGATTACGACGCATTAATGCCGTGCTCTCCAGCCAAATGGCCAACAAACGTCCAGGCATCTCCACCTTGTGTATATACGTTTTGTTTTTGTTTTTATTTTTTTTTCTAATTTTTGTTGCTCTTGTTGTTTTTGCGTTTTACTGTTTTACAGTCACCGGCCTCGTCTTCTTCTTATTCAGCTTTTGCCTTTTGGTGTTGTTGTTGTTGCCGTTGTTATATGTGTGTTGACTTTCAAATAAATTAAACATGAAGCTGGGATCATTTATTTCACTCGCTCCACCTAACCAGCGTGCTGCACAGGAAGAAAATTGAGGATGTAACTTTGATTATTAAATTTTAAAGCAAACAATTAACAAAAACATTTGGCATATTATATGACTAGGCCCATTTAAATTCGGCTAAAGCACTTTTAAATTTGAGAGAAACCCAAATAATGAATATTGATTAGGTAAATTACATAAAAACTATTATTATTTATTTTATGCATGTATGCACTATACTTTATTATTTATGCTGTCAAAAACCAAATGAAAGGCAATTAACTTTGTTTGTTTATGTTTGCTTCTTCCTGTCTCAGATTACTACTTGCAGTCTAAATGTGCAGCTGTGAAAATAAAAATTTTTAGTGTTATTTATTAATAATACCATATATTTTTTATTGTGTAACACTGACCAAGCTGACTAGACGCTCGTTTGGGGGCAAACCGTAAGCACATAAATACACTCACATGCACATACACACGGCGCAATGTTTCTTCATTTTCACATTAAATGTGCAATCCCCGACATTTGTTTGAATTAACACGCGGCAATTACCGCTCACCAAACCAAACTCCGTCGCCAGCCCCAAAAACCTGGGAGCTCGGCGATCCAATTATCCCAGCGGCAACGCCGACTGAATCTCGGAAAGAGCCTTCCAAAACGCTTTTCGGTCGTCTGGCGAGGATCGGGCTGAAGTCCATTCGGTGATTTAGAGGGTTGTAAAAGTCGGTGCTTAACTAGACAATCGATCAATCCACCGATAATGGCTGTGGCGATTGCGGGGCGCTAATTTTTAGATAAATAACATTAATTAATCTCGTAAACTTGGTTTATTCCCCGTAAAACTGATTAGGCGGCTACTTAATGGACTTGGACTTCATTCGGTACGCATTAATCAATGTGGGAGAACTGATATAACCACCGAATAGGGGGAGGATCAATATTGATTGGATGGATGTCTTAGAAAGGATATTTTTTATGGTTATTATGTCTTAGAAAGGATATTTTTTATGGTTTTATAAACCGAAATTACGTTCGAAATATACTTTAAAACTTTTAATATTTATTTGAATTTTAGTTAACAGTATATTTCGTATACTTCCTTTGTTCTATAAAGAAAAATAGATTCATTTTAATGAAATATATTAAATGGGATTTTTGATTTGTCTTCCTAACATTCATTCTTGACAATAAGTGTTATGCTGCATGAAAGACAGTTACAAGTTGTTGAAAAATAAATAATTTTCGCACTTTCTCACCCATTCCCACATAAAGCACACACGTGTCGATGGATTTTATAGAGATATTTTGAGCAAGACTAGCATTAAGTCCTCGCCTGCCAGCCCATCGATTACGTATGCGCATCAATAAATCAATGAAATGCTGCATAAAATGATCGTTTAATGCCCTCGCCCGATCGCAGTATCCAAGCCCAATCAGAATTCTCTGGCCATAGCATTTCATATATAGTTGTGCCGACGCAGTGCAGCCGTAGAAAAAACCACTTAAACTGCTTTGCCGCTGTTTATCTCAGCCGGCAGACAAAGAAATGCATAAATTATTTCTCGCAGGCATTTTAAAGCGCCTGTTAGCCGACTGTTAGTCGATTGCCAACTTGCAACTACCAACTGGCGATGTCCGATGGCCGAGAGCGACTCTGCCTACTTACTGGCCATTTAGAAAGCCTTCGCCTTCGCGGCCGTGTCCACGCTTTTGTCCATATTTGTACACAATTAGCAATGACACAAAAAACGAAAAAGCCAAGGAGAAAAACAGAATCGCGGCGGGAAAAAAAAATGCAAACGTAAAGGAAACAAACTTCACACACCATAAATCGATTATCATTGCACACATACCCACACTCAGAGTCACACACACTGACACACACACACACACACACAGTGACACCATGGCGGGACACGCACACATATATAGGCATTAAATCAAATTGCGCATTTTACGCCTCGTCTGGTTTGTGCATAAATTTATTTATCGGCTTGTCCATCGACATCGGCTGCCGTCGCGTTATCGCACACGCATCCACGCCATCATCATTACCATCGGAATAATCGTCATTATCGCCATTGCGATCGTCATCATCGTGATCGGCATACGGACATGGGACTGCGGACGACGGACATTGGACATCGACACGGACATTGCGTATACGCCATGCGCGCGCGATCTGCTTGTGTCTGTGCATGCATAAAATGTATAACAAAATTGTCATTAGCGCAAAGCATTTGTTAAGCACTCACAGATCGGGCGATAAGTCAAAGAAGGGGCCTAGCCGCTTGCAACTCCTTGATCCAGCTCCCAACTTGACCATCCACCTAGCCCACCATCCTTCCATCCATCCATCCATCCAACCATCCATCCATCCATCCAGCCATCCAGCCATCCAACCATCCATCAACGCCAGGAGAGAGAACACGCGCTGACAATCAATGGCGACAAGCGAAGCTGCCTGAAACGGGTCCGGTTTTGGGTTGCAGGCAGGCCAGCTATTTCACACCTTCGCAGTGTCCTGCACTTGGAAAAATAGTTGAAAATTCGAAGGATTTTTGCTATCAGTTTGGATCCTTTTATTGGCCATTAATTCGCCTTTTGACATTTTTTAATATTATATGATTGATATATCATTGCGTATTCGCTTCTTTTTATTTCATATAGATTTCAAGCCCCCTTAAACTTTTTAATTTATTTTATTAACAAGTAATATATATATCTTTGTCAACAAAAAGTTTACTTGATATGTTTTAATTGTTATTTCTTTACTTTGCCTTGATTTACTATGAATATTTTAAATAGATATCATTATTTTGATTAGTTTATTTATTTACTCAGCCAATAGTTATAGTTATATCAATTATTCAAAATTCTTATATTTTACTTTGTAATTTTATATTTTCCAAAATAAAAAAAAATGTGAGATATTTGATATAGAATTGATACTTTTAGGACCATAATCCATTTGTTTTGAAGATCACTGATAGGTTTTTCTCGGCGTGCACATGAAGCTCTGGGATCTTGTCTCTTTGGCTTTTTGGCTCGGACTGGGGGCTTGGTGTAAAATGCCTGCATGATTGGCATTGCTTTTGTATCTTCGGCCATGTCCGTGTGTCGTCGCCAGCTTATTGACAATGCGTCAGGCGTTTGCTCCGCCGGCGGTGGTCAGCTTTGATGACTCCAGTCGGCCTGTTGGCCAGTTAGCCAGAGAGATGGAGCTCAGCTGCGACGGAGCGCGCTCTAAAAACTAGTTGCGTTGACATACCAATTAACTTGACAAATACATAATTGGTAGCAAAAACAATTAAATGTCCGCTTTTTGCTGGCCGTTTGCTACCGCCTTTTGATCAAGAACTCCATGCGAGGCATGCCCCTAAATACACGACTCTGATCGACCATTTCGCTGTCAGCTTATGAGTCTCAGAAATTCATTTAAATTTATCTAGTTGTCAACGTTTTTCTGCCGTCGCTCTAAGATATTTGCACAATTTGCTCATAAAAAACAAATCAACAAAAACCAACAAAAAAAAACCTGTGGGAGGCAGGAGGATGAGGGGCCTGGCTTGGATTGGGGGTTATCTTGGATTGGAGACCGGGAGAGGGAGCAACGGCAGCCGCTAACGAAGCGCCGCCAACGTCTTGGCGATGCTGTTTGCTGATTTTCCTGTGGGCAGCCCTCGCTGGCTGAAAATACCCTTTGGGGTAGGCATACCAGACCGAAGACTTATTTTAATATTAGCAAAAATAATATAGTTCAACTGTTTAATAGATTTTTCATTTTCCAAATTAACTTATTTACAATGGTTGAAGTATTAAAATAAAAGCAATTAATTTAATTACTGAACAAACCAACGCTTAACTATTGAGTTTTGTATTTTAATTTCATTAAGTTTTACTGATATCAAAATTATATAATTTTAAAGAAAATTCTGTCTTGCACTATTTTAATCTTTAAATTCTGATTAAAATTTTTGTACTCTACAAATATTGCAAAAATTTATAATTTAGATAAAAAATTATTATAAATTATAAATTATTGTTTAGATATTATTCTCTTATACATTATGCTCATTATTTTAATATATTTTATTAAAAATTAACGAATCTGAAAATTACATTTAATTTGAAATATTATTTAAGTGACTATAGTCATATATAATTATAATTTTGTATTTCACTAACTTATTTTATTTTTATATTTATATCACATATTATGTTATTTAAATCCAAATACCTAAATAACTATTTTTTATCCTTTTTGTGATTTTTAAATGTCAAAAAGACGAAGTGAATAAGTGATTTAGTAAATTATCCCCTAATTTCCCAGTATTCAGCTAAGACTTAACAGAAAATGATGTAGTTCCCAAGTCTCCTTATCTAAAGGGCATTTTATTTTCACCATCCTATCCTCTGTTTTTACTTTTCTGGGCTGTTTTTTTGTGGCTCCTTTGGCTGTGGCTCTCTTTGGCAGGTGCAGTTTGCATTCGCTGTGTTGTTGCTCATTAGTTTTTTCCCTGCTGCCACAGAGTCTACGTCTGTTACCATTTTGGGCTGGCTGGGAATCGGGCGCTGGATTAGCCGGGCAGGCAGGCAGGTACTAGGTAAGACTAAGACTAGGGTGAGACGATGGTGGTGCAGCCGCCAAAAGGAAAATCGAAATGTTTTGCAGTGTGCAGTGTGGGAAAACTTTTATTTCAAGGTTCAAAAGACGCCCGCAGAGTGTGAAAAATGGCTGAAACAAAAAGCCAGAGCCGCGGCCGATCGGAGGGTATGTGTATGTGTTATAGTGGCGATTTCGACCGACGGCTGCCCCCACGGCGTATGCGCAATGCCATAAATCCAATGTGACTCGTCGGTGGCCCAAAACGTATCGGAGTCAAAGTTGGTCAAATGATGTGGCCCAGAAAGCGAACGGTTCATGTGTGAAAATTGCAGAATCCAATAGACACGGACACGGATACGCAGCCATGTTGTTTCATAATTATAACTTAAATACGACAGTTTCATATAAAAATCAACTAGTAAATCAACGTAAGCGCGCCTGGCAATTAAGTGGCTAGAAACGTAACACACGATGGCTGTGTTGCCCGGTGGTGCCCGGTGGTGCTCTGTGGTGCCTTCTGGTGGCTCGATGCCTTGGTGGTGCTTGGCCAAGCACGTCGCTAAGTTGGGCCCGGAATCGGACTTGGAGCCAAGTTGAGCTGCGCTGCCCAAGCCAGCCAAGCGAACTGTCAATTATAACCAATCGCACACCAAGTGCACATTAAACCCTATCAACTGTTTTTGTAATTTATTGTTCGCCTGGGTTTTTCTCTCTCTCCGCTGGCCGCGTCTGCTTCTCATTTCTAAAGTTGCAAGTTTTGCAGTCGCATTTGGTGCGAGATCCGCATTGCACATTGCACACACCGCGCTGCACAGTGGGCAAAAAGTGTTAGCAGAAGTGATCACCTTGCCAAATTTTATTGGGCAGATATCATATATAATTACCTATAATTGAAATTCTATTTGATATGATAATATGGTATATTTATTTTATTCAAATTTATTAAGGTTGAAATCCCATGAGAATTTCACCAAAAAAGTTACCTTCCGAAGTAGTAAAATTTTGTAGGGTACTAAATTATTAAGAATTGTGAGAAAGCTCAAATATTCTTTCTATTTATTTACTTAAAATCAGTAAATAAAATATTTCCATTGTTCCCTTATGTCAAATTAACTAATTAAAGGATTATCTAAGGTGTATAATTTATATGTGTATAAATAAAATAAAAGTAATTCGGGGATCATAGGGTATATTTATTGATTTAATTTTGTTTGTATTGGGACTAGAAATTGAAAAGCACTGAACATGTTTGCTAGTTACTTGGATTATACCATTTCTCCATTAATTCTCCCTTTTCAAATAAATATGGTATAATTAATGAATGTACTTAATTCACCATTCATTAAAAACAAAGAAGACATAGACGACTTAAAGGTATCCCTTTACCCAGCTACTTATCACCACGGTTGCCTCTCTCCGGCGATGACTGCTTTTGTGGCTTGGTCTGGGGACGATCTGGCCTCATCATAATTATCGCCGACTGCGACTGGGGCGGCACGTTCGACTACGCACACTAACAGTAGGGGCGGGAAAGGGGAGGGGCTGGGGCTAGATGGGGTGATGGGTGGATGGGTGGATGTGGATGGGGAAGGGGCTACTTGCTGCTCAACGTAAATCTAGCTAAGTCAAATGAGCAGTTTATGGCCACAGCGACGACCATTTGAAGACGCGCCAAAGGAGCCCGAGATGGAGGAGCCTGTCTATATAACTTCGCATCGCATCGCATCGCGTCGCATCGCATCGGATCGGATCTGCCGGGTGCCACTTGGGGGCAACATTCACTTTTTTTATTGCACCACTTTGGCAATAGGCACAAGTGTGATTTCAAATCTCTGGGTCGCCCGGTGTTTGGTGTTTGAAGCTCGGTGTTTGGAGTTTGGAGTTTTCTGGCTGTTTGCTGCCTGTGGCCTGTAGCCCGTTGCCAAAGCCAAATTGGCAGAAATATGAAGTCAGCGTGTGCATTTCGGTAAAAGCGGTGATTACAAACACACACATGCGGCTATATACTCGCAGTTGGACAGGAGAATGGCCATTTGGGAGACGAGAAATATATGACAGCCGGAGAGTTGCCACATAATGCGCATTAGCATACGCCAGCGTAGCATCCAGTATCCAGCTCCCTTCTCTCCGATCCCATCCGATCCTCATTGCTGCTGCTGGACTTCCCTTTCCAGCAATTGCAAATGGGGCAAAGCGGAAAAGACACAGAAACAGCACAGCAACAGCAACAGCAACAGCAAACAGCACTGTGGGCTGACGTTGATGGCCAGTTCAATTAAATGCCATCAATTTTAATAACGCGCCTGCCTGGGCTAACGGACCTCAACCCGGGGCTTACTTTACCTGCCTCCCTCGAAAACTACAGTCCAACATCTGCAGTTAAGCCCTCCCCAAGGCATAGTCCCTGTAAATTGAAAAAGATGAATAGCTAATATGCATAGTTCACACATTTGAACATGGTTATCCAGTTTATAAATACAAATTACTTTTGAATTTTTGTTTTTAATTTAATAACGTATTAAGTGCCTTATTAGTTGGTGCAGGGTGTAAGGAATATTAATTTCAAACAATTTAATTTGGAAAACTATATTCTGTAATATATTATAAATAAAGTTTTTGAAAAGGTTAAAGACTGAGCGATTAAATTATATTTTTTTAAACAGTTCTTATTCAAATCTGTAATAAGTTATTAAGTCTCTAAACTAACAAGGTAAGGGAAGTGGATTACAAAATATATATTTAATTGTCATACAATTTCAAGACTCACAGCTTTAAAAATAAATCCATAAAATGAACATAAAATATATTACTGTTAGCAAGGGATTGTACTTCATGTGAAGGTGGATGGAGGTTTCTCTTCACGACGTCCTACTGTAAGTCTGCAACCTCCGTCTGCTACCTTGGGCACTATAACCCGGTGCTGGTGAAACAAAACGCTCGCTGGCATGGAAATTACAAATGCATCAAGCCAGGGCACACATGTGTAGACAGAGACAGTCGCAAACGCACTTGAGGCACTTGAGGCTAAGAAACCAGCGGACTAGCGGACCAGCGGACCCCATTCTCTGCTTGGCCGGTCAGTCTTAGCCCGGTTTGGATGGTCGGGTTGCTGGCTGGCCGCCATGTGGCCCTCGGTCATGTGGAGTTTGCAGGCTTGACAAAGCACTTAAGCCTGGGTCACTTGTACAGTTCGCCTCAATCCCCTTTCGCTTGCCTTTTGTTTTCGACTCTGACAAACGAGTTGCAACGCCAAGAAGAGTGAAAATTGAATGTGCTTAGCGGGCGAAAAAATCACGGGCGGGTTGGGGGCAATGGAAATAAATGTTAAATACTTTTTCAACATGGACTAGGGTGTTTATTTGTCAAATTTTTTCGTACTTAGTTTCAGGGAAACTTATATGGTTTTCCCAAAAAATACATATTTCTTCTGATATACCATAGGATTTACTAAGAACCATAATAAAATTTGTAAAATTTTTTCCTCAATTTAAGCTAATATCTATATTAAAACGTAAGTTATATTTCATTCTTTTTATGCGTTTTCGTTCAGCATCGTATATTCTTAAAATCTTTAGTTTCCCAAATAGAATTTTTGAAGAAACCTGTTTAAAAATTGTTTCAAATTTACAAACAGTCATAAAAGTTGTCATTAAAATTTATATTTTGTAAATTGTTTTGGCATAAATTGTTTGATAGTTTAATTAGAATATTTTGAGGATTTTGAATGTAAATAAATAAGTACTGCAAGTCCAGGAAATAAAGAAGCCAGAGTCTTCTACTCCAAATATCGCAGTAAAGAAGCAACGAAAATCTTGAGCCAAGACAAGTGGCCAAGTTGAGCAAACTTCCCAGCGACTTCGGTTTGCTCGGCGGAATGGAGCACCCTTCAAAATGGGGGGCAGGTGGGGCAGGTGGGGCGATGGCGCTCGGCGACCAGCAGCAGCTGCAGTTTGGCTGGCAATTGATGTTGATGTCGCGGGCGCCAAAATCGACACACTTGTCCCAACTGCAACTGCAACTGGAACTGCAAATGCAACTGCAACTGGCAGCCGAAAGTGGCAGTCGTCGTCGTCTGGAGCCCAGAGTACAGGTTAAATGGATCACGACTGCACGGATTCGCTGTCCGTCTGAATCGGAATCCGCGTCTTCGACTCTTGGAGCTGGAGCCTCCGTCCGTTCGTCGTCGCTGTCTGGCGGCCATAAAATACGCGACATGCAAACGTTTTTGATGCAATGAGGCGGTCGAACGAAATTAGGAAATTGTGTAAAGACTCTCGACTGACAAGCCGAAGTGTTCCCGGCCGCCGGTTTCCCTGCTCTTTAACAAGCATGCTCGGCAAAGTAAATTCTCATTTGGTTTTTTTTTAAATTTAACCCGTCATAACCAAGTAAATTTTTATAAAAAGGCATACTTGTTTTACGTTTATTAATGCTACTCATTCAAATTTATTTTAAATTCATACTTAATTTTTTTTAATTATAATGCTTTATATCTTGTATTTTCCAAAAAGAGCGGTCAGAATTAAAGGACTTCGTTTTATAGAGTTGCAATTATTTGGAAGTTCATTGATGAAATCTTTGGCCCTTCTGAATATAAAATTTCTCAAAATTTATATAAAACATCGATCAATAAGTTTCCCTCTTTATTTTATGGGGTCGTTTTGCAGCAAACGATATGGTATAAATGATTTCAAGCTCAACACGGTGGAATCTCCTTATGCATCTATATGATTCTTTCGTTACACCTTACAAAAAGATAATGTTTATCGTGATTAACTCTTTTCAGTTTTAAAAATGAATATTGCCAGGGTATTTTATCCTTCGACTTATTAAATTAGTATTTGTATGCCTTGGTTTGGCATGGTTGGGAGTTTGTCTCAGTTTGCGGTTCATTTACGAGGCTCATTAGGCTTTTGCGGCCATAAAGTGGCCCCACTATTTTGGCCATTTTGCTAACCAAATCTGAATTGGTTTTTCCCACCGCTCACCCCTCCGTTTCCCCTCTTCCCATTGCAGCGAGCACTTCGCATGGGAGCAGCAGCAGCGGCGGCTCCAACAGCTGCAAATCCTCGTCTGCGACAAAGGCGATTGGCTACAGCAATGGCAAGCAGGGTGGATCCTCCGGCTCATCCTCGTCCTCGGGCTTTGGAGCGGGCTCAGCAGGTGCCGCTTCGTTGGGGGCCTTTGCCCGCCAGCAACATCAGCAGCAGCAACTGCAGCAACAGCAGCAGCAGCAGCAGCAGTCGACGCAGCAGCAACAACTGTATGCCTCCGGTGTGTCCAAGTTGCCATTCTCGCCGTTCTTTGCGGCCTCGCCATTCTTTTTCACCTATCGACGGATCAGCGGCAGTGGCAGCGGCAAGCAGGAGGACAACAACAACAGCTGCAGCTACAACAACGGCAGCAACAGCGGCGGCAGCGGGGCAGGATCTGCGGCAAACAGCATGCAGGACTACGACCGCAAGTTCTCGCTGCTGAGTCTGTTCAAGAATCCGTACAAGTTCGGAGATGGTCAGGCCACGAGGAAGTCCTCGCCCACTGGCGGATCCAGCAAGTCCCTGGCCTCGGGCTGCTCCTCCTCCTCGCCGAGTTGGAAGAGCTACGCCGGCTCGGGCTCACCACATGCCGCCCTCAATCCTGCCTTTGGGGGCATGGCTCTGGGGGCGACGCGCAAGGATAGCAGCAGCTTCAGCGGGATTAACTTCGGGGGCGGTGGATCCGCCTTCGGACGATCCTCCTCCGACTCGACGGCCAACGGCGGCTACAATGATCTCTCCAAGAACCGCAAGGTACACAAGTGCGACACCGAAGGATGCGACAAGGTGTACACGAAGAGTTCGCACCTCAAGGCGCACAAGCGAACGCATACAGGTGAGGTTCAGTGGATTATATTTTATTTATCAATTTTTCACGGTTATCAAGCATAAATGTATACGATTAATAATGAAAATTACATAGGAAATGGCAAGAAAAGAAAGTTTATGTCATGTGTGTTAGATATAATTAGATTAGGTCAGTCAATTTTTAATTTATTTGGTGGCACAGAATTCCAAGAAATATGGTTAGTCCTTTTAACTAATACGTTTTGCAACTAGGTAATGAATTCATCATATTTTAATCATAATTCATAAACTTAAAGCTGTATAGTTAAAATTAATTGAAAGTTTTAAGTTTTATTTTAAAGATTTTAATTTTGTTTGAAGTAAACATTTCTTGACTAACACATATAAGATTTAAAGATTATAATAGTTTTGGCAAAACATATTTTTACACATTTAAAAAAAAATTGAACAGCGCACTCTTTATCGTATAAATTTCCATGTTCTTTTATTATTAATTTATTTATTTAATAAATACTCATTTTTAACATATTTTTAACACAACTATTTTTATGTGAAACCTAGTAGAATTATCGATTTAATTCAACACATTTTTGACTTAATTTTGTTTTTGATTTTCAACCCATATACTAATGCAAAAGACACTTTTGTTAGATTCTCATAAAAAAATTGTCTCACGAAAACAGGTTACCAAATAAGGCAATGAGATATGCTTATATGAGATATGAGCAAGATCTCAATTCTTGAGATCGCAAGAAGTGTAGTTTTAAAGGAAATAAAAAATTTATAAATTTGATTTAATTTTGAAAATGATGAGGAATAACCCACAAAAAAATTAATAAAATGAATCAATCTTCCGCAGGTGAGAAGCCGTACGTGTGCACGTGGGAGGGCTGCATCTGGCGCTTCGCCCGGTCTGATGAGCTGACCCGGCACTACCGGAAGCACACGGGCGTGAAGCCCTTCCGCTGCCAACTGTGCACCCGGAGTTTCAGCCGCTCGGACCACCTGTCGCTGCACATGCGCCGCCACTGAGGATCTGGAACTGCCGAATGGCCATACATACTCGTACTCGTACTCGTACTCGAACTCATATCCGAGAATACTCATCTGAGATGCTGCGGGGAGCAGCTCTTGGTTATTTATATGCACTCGAACCACTTCCATTGATCATTTACTGAGACCAGATATTCCATATCGCTTAAGTAGCTCAATTTACACCTTAAGAGGGCTCAAAGCCCAACTTAGATGTAGTTATACTGTAGTTATGGGGCGGAAAGATTTGTAAAATTTTTCACATTTTAAGCCCAGAGACAATTGCCTTCAGAAGCCAAGTTAACAAAGTGGATTTTTACCTACTACACATAGAAATATCTGCATAGTTAAATATACATATATATACAGATAGTTTTGGATTGGTGCTAGCAACTTGCGTGTACATAGATCTAGATAAACATTTACAGCCTAGTTCGGTAAGAAGAAATTTAACTAATTTTAGATCAAATTTTTATTGGTTATTAAGTAGAAAATTGTATACAAAAACACTACAAAAGAGGCAAAACAACCGGAAGAGCCAAGCAAAGCAATATTTATATAAATATATATATAGAAATTCTCTCATCTGTAGGGTATTTAAAACATTTTGTACTATACGCGTATGATGTGATAGTTGATGAGGATTTTGACCAAGTGGGGATCGGTAAGGAAAGTGCTGAATAGCTAGTATGATACTTCCCAATTATCAGACATATGAAACTAAAACTGTATTTTTTATAAGTTTTAAATCATTCGAATTCAGAATAAATCTATTTTAGAAAGTACTAAAACTATTTTTCTAAAAGAATAACTAATGAAATACTTTCATTTTTTGCAAACACATTTCATTAAACATCTCAGAGCATTTTAAGAATTTAAACACATTTCAATATTTTTTTATCATTGCCTACATTTATTTATAAAACGAACAATATTTGCCAAGAAATTACCAGTAGATAAACCAATGTATACAATTCAAACTGCCTTATAGCTACGGAACGCACTGTATTCCCTGGCGAGCCCCGAACGCAATTTGCCTCATACCAACTGTCATCATAGATTTTAGCACACTCACAGACAAACACAACACACAAAAGCAAAACAAATTGTATTATTTTTTGAGAAATAAAAGAAAAGCGAATACTTTTTTGTACCAAACGAAGCCTTGGCCGTGCTCATTACGGGATCGCTGGCCAAATCCGCGAAGCATTTTCATTTGAATGAAAAATCAATTGGCGCACAATGGGGCTGCGGTCTAACGTTAACCCACAAGTGTGCCCTCGGGGTTCCCGTGATCCCCTCCCCATCCAGCACTGAGATGTGTGGCAAGTTGTCAGCGAGTGCCGGCCGCCTTTTGCTTTTGCTTTTGCTTTGGCTTTGGCTTTTGTGGCACGGCACGCACTCCCCGCCAATTGCAATTGTCCAGGGGAGCATTGTCGTCGTTTGTCGTTTTGCAACTTTGCAACGTACAACTGCGCGTTGTTTGCAATAATAAAGATGACAAATTTCTCGTCATTTGTAATTTCAATGCGAAAAGCCGGAGCTTGGAGCTGGAAGCTGGGAGCTGAGAGCTTGGGGCTGAATCTTGGGCCTGGTACCTGGGCTAATACGCATAACTGGTTGGCTAGATGGCTTGGATTGGATGACACCTGCAGCGGAAATCAGTGCATGAATAACGCTCTCGGTCATTAAGGCACAATTGTGAAATATTACGCATACGCCATGGCAATTTATTGGTAAATTAATAACATAATACAAGGCAGCCGACAGTAGCGACTACTGCTACTGCCGTTTATATTTTTTGCTCCCAACTGCGCTTAGTGGTGTTGCCGTCACCGCGTTTAGCATAAAGGTTAGACAAATATAACAGACCGGTTTTTTGGGTTAATTAATATGCCTTGGGTCAGGTCAATATTGCGGCGACTGTCGACTGTGGAAGATGCTGGAGGATGGGTTTGAATGCCAGTGGCTGGTGGGCTGGGGAGGTCAGGTTTAATGACCCAAACGCATATGCAAATGAGTAAAAGTAAATAAAGTGAGAAGGTGCCTTAATTAACACTGATCGACGCTGGGTATGCCCTGCAGCTGCCATTGGGCAATTCTTTTGTGTCGAGGTAATCCCAAAATGGGGACTTACCCATGGTGAAGAAAAAGGTAATGAAACGAAGTGAATTTGATGGAAAGTAAGGTAAGTGATTTATCAGCGCCATATCAACTTTTAAACCGCACATAACGGATCTTGTACTTTTATATTTATATTGTGCAAGCTTCCATTTAAATACCATCTTTATTGGATACTATTTCATAAATATAGCTGGTATCTCATAAGTTTATTCGCTGTTAATTTATTCCATTATAAACTAGATGTCATAAAAAAATCGTATGCTCATATTTTATGAGTCATAATCCATGATTTAATTATATCGCACATACCCCATGCCACCCAGTGGACAAATATCAACTGAGCACATTTAGATAAGCACTGAAATCACAGCGGTGCTCATTAAAAACCAATAAAGTCGCGTTGCGATGCAGCCAGCTGGCGCTGTCCATCAATCGAAGAAGGAGGATGAGGATGGAGGATGGAGGATGAGGATGAGGATGGTGGATCTGGGATCTGGGAGCGGGATCTATATACATATGTGTGTCTTGGGCTGTCGGCAGATGTCCATCAGACAAAAAGCGCTCCAATAACCAAATCGACCGGCCAGCAATTGAAGGAGTCCCAGTTTGCAGCTTGGATCTTTCGCAGAGTTTTGAGTTAGACCTCGCATCCACATCCACCTTTACACAGGGAATTATTTAGTTAGCAATTAGATTTTAAAACATTCAACATTTGGTTTTTATATTTCAGTCATTTGTAAGTGTAATAAAAGTTACAAATGGTTTTTATTGAAAATCGTAAATTATTTAACCAAATAAACTAACTGAAAACACAACCCATTTGTGTAGATTCATAAAATAAATATTGGAAAAACAAAATGTTACGAAAAATTTAAATATTGCAAATAAAAATAGTTTATGATGAATATTACTTTTCTGATATTAAATAAGTCACTTTCTTTGGTACTTTATTGAAAACATATACAAGATATATGGCAAAAAAATGTTTCCTGTGCACTTAGCCATCGACATCCATTTTTAATTTATTGTTATGCCTTTCTGCTGCCTTTTGGCTGCTGCAGATGCAGTTCGAGTTGCTGCAGGAGGTGGAGATGGAGATGGAGCAGTGCGGCAGTTGCAGTTGCTGTTTGGAGCTGCTGGTCGTCAGGTCATGTGCAATTTATGAAACGGCTTTGCATTGGCCGCGGCCTGATTTTTGAGACACATTTGGATTTGGATGACTGTCGCAACGGCGGCAACTTCGGCAACTGCGGCAACTGCGGGCTGCCGCTTCTGTCCGTTTGATTTGTGATCGATTGTGTGTCGTTAGTTTGCGACATGGGGCATGAAATCTTTGACACCTAACGGTAAACGAACGGGCCGCGAGACCTCGGATCACAGCAGTGGGTGCTCCAGCCCCCTGGATGCCCTGTCCCCCATCAACGGCACTAAATTGGAACGATGATGCCGGGGCAGCAGTTGTCAGTTGGCCAAAGTGTTTGGCAGTTTTGCCATTTATTTTACAGGTGAGTGAGCATAATGGACAGTTGCCCGTCGCAGCAGCAGCAGCAGCAGCAGTTGCAAGTCGCGAGTTGCAAGTTGCAAGTTGCTAGTTGCCGGTACGCTGCTTGCCGGCTGGCGGGTACATGCTGTGCGCTTTGGCTCAATTAAAAATGGAATCGTCTGGAGGAGGTCGCCTCATTTGACAATTGCCCGGTCCCAAATACAGGCAAATAACCGTTTGTGCCTGTCCTCGCTTGGCTTTCTTCCCCATTTCCCCATTTTCCCCCCGCACATCGCTTCTATCCGGCTGTCGCTCGCAGTCCCATGTTTAATTTTGTTAAGCAAAAATGCTGGAAATTAAAATTCCCATCACACCACAAAACCCATAAATCATCTTTTATCTAAGCGAGTCTATCGGCGCATGTGAGCGCGCGCCAACTTCGGTTCGGGTTCGTTCAGGAAAAACAACAGAAAACCTCCAGCGAACGTGGCTAAACTGTGTATACGCGATGCTGCCTGGACGCGATTGGGAACCTGCTCGGACCTCTCCTGCCTTAATGAGAATTTAATATTTTTCAATAAAAATTTGTAAAAGGCGCGTTAGCTGCTTGTCCGGGGAATCGGCCTCTCTGCAGACTCCACTCACCGCATCCACCCGATTGGGTGGGGGCGTCCAGGCGGTGGGGGGGAAGGCGGGGGGTGGAGAGCTGTGGGGCGGTGCACATTTGCCATGTGTGTCTTGGCTATTAACGCACTTTTGCTTGTGGCCTTTGGGTATTGGACATTGGGCTTTGGCCATGGCCTGGCTAAGACCGCGCCGCCGGTGAATCTGCGGCCCGAAACGATGATTTCCAACAAGAGCAGAGGCGGAGGCAGAAGGGGGCGGGGCAAGAGAGGGGTCTTTAATGTGGTTCTAACTACTTTTATGATCCTGTACGTACCATGTTGTAATTGTGGGTATTATATTTATATTTATCGTTTGTTTTGCACTCATTGAAAGGAGGTTCTTATTAATAAACGTCGAGTATATGGGCTTTGAGAAGAAAGAATTAGGTATCAGTTAGCTTAAGTAATGCAAATCGGTGATATTTGTGCGGTGGCTAATATGAATAGTAAATTTACTAATATGAATAATAAATAGTAAGAGAATAAAATGTGCAGTGTTGTATGAATGCTAAAGTAATGTTGGCAAGAAGTCCAGTTCCTTCCCGTTTTCATGGGCAACTGCATTTAAATTATATTTTCTTTTTGGAATAATTAAAACAATGAAAACAATATTACAAATGTCTTAAAAATCAAACTGGTTCAACTAATTTAGAGTAATTTTTCTACAATTTTATTTGTTTTAGCAGTTTATTAACAACTTAGGAAGGTTCAGCATTTTTAATGTTTTTATTATTTAATGTGTCTTAGTGCTAATTTAGGGTATAATATTTGATTAAAAATTGTTCCTTATAAAACAATTTTTTTTTTAATTTTGGTTGGACTGTTGATTGCTTTGCTTTGCTTTGCTTTGTTAATATCCATGTAACCCTTTTCAGTTGAAAGACTCAGCCTCTGTTCGTTGCCTTTTATTTGTTTTTGTTTATTGTGTGGAACTGTGGTTTGGCTTTTTTGTACCCTTGCTCTAGACCTTAAAGCAGTTCCAGGCCCATTTTCCGTTGCAGATCCTAGATCTTAGTTTATGTCCCTCTTTCCCAGTTCCAATAATTGTTCTATTCCCAGTTTTTATTCCACTCCAAAGGCGAGGTCCCTGCAAAATGTAAGGCACACAATGCATACGAAATTGGTTGCTGAAGTTTAACTGACATTAAGCGTATTAATATATAAAACAGGAGCGGCAGCGAGGGATATGAAATGCGGGACTCGGCCAAGAGTGTCAATTGTCAGTGGCTGTCGCCGTTTAGCCGTCTTGTCGGCTGGGTCGAGGCCTTCTGGGCCAGGTCTGCGAGTACGCAGAAGTGGGCCTAAAGACCCAGCCCATCGTTGGCGGCGCGTGCAGACTGTGGGCCTGCTTTAATATGCCAACAATGACAATCAGCTGTCACCTCTGGTGCGCCATGTGTCTAGAGTCTAGACGCCAGACCGCGATCCCGACTGCGGGCCAAAAGAAATTGCATGCAACAACCTGAGCGATTGCAGACTGGGCTCTGATTGTGGCAACAGCAACATCGTGGCAACTGGCAGCAACAACAAATAAATATGTCATTTGGCTCATTATAAAGATAGCAAAAGTCTCTTTCTCCCTGACCAGAACTGAGCTTGCAGGTAGCAGCTAGCAACCAGCAACCAGCCACTTGCAACTGGCAACGTGCAACATGCAGCATGCAGCGTGCGGCGTGCCCCCAGAGCTGCTGCGTCACATTTAAACGTTTAATGATAATTTATGAATGTTGTTGTTTTTTATTGCAACAACAATGCCGTAAACCAATAAATCTTAAGGATCACATAAATCTTGGCGCTAACTGAGACGGCGACTGCAGCGCCAGCAACATCAACATCAACAGCAGCAGCAGCAGCAACGTCCGCAAAACAGAGCAACTTCCACTCACAACTTGCCACAAGTCGCGGAGAACCATTGACCAATTGGCCCAAACTGATATACCCTAATAACCGAAACGCACACACAATTAACATGGGCATTCAGGAAGTAAAAGTACTGGCCATAAGCCAAAAGGTGCAGGTTACAAATTAATTTTTACAGGTGCAAAACTTTCGAAGGGGAAATATGGTTTGGGATGTGTTAAGAAAAAGCAAAAGCAAAACTAATTTAAAGAGGAACTCTTGGGGAAAAAATTGTTTTATGATATTAGCTTAGGTTGATGATATGGTAAACAATATAAAATTAAGGGGGCTTCTGGTGTGATAGACATACAATAAAGATTTATACAATAATTAAAGAAAACATCTGTGAAATAATTGAAAGCATATATTTCCATTCATTTACTTTGCTAGTATTTCCATGCCTCTATTGAGTAAAAATTTAATGGAAGGCGAACAAAATTATGACTTCATTATTTTTAAAAGAAAGCTTTTTTTAAAAACAATTTCTACTAAGGAATTAATTTATTCGTTTGTAAGGAAGATACAAAATTGTTTATAATTAAATACTTAATCAAAAATATCTATTGGATGTACTTTGTTCTATATCCAAAATTCACCGTATTCTATTTTGATTAGGGCCTTAACTAAAATTTTCCAAAATTCGTGTTAACATTTTAAGTATTAAAGCAATTGTGTTATTAAAATAATCCAACAGAGGCTGAGTTTAGATCACATTTTTGTTGAGTATCACCCACCATAACTTATCAATAAACTTAAAATATATTAAAATCCCAAGTAACACTCTTTGTATTTCAAATTAAATAGATCCCTGTACTACCATTCAAATTACCGAAGAATTCCTAAGCTGATCCAAACCAATTTCTAGCGCTCTCAGGCACATGTTGGATCTAAGTTACCCCATATCTCTGAAGGATATAAACAATAATTTGGTTCACTTGATCAAACGGCGGGAGTTGCTATTGACAGCTGCAAAACCTTGACGTCGCTGCCTGGCTGGTAGTGCGTGATTTGAGCGGTGCGATGTGGATATGGATGTGGTGCATTGGTGCAGTGGTGCAGCGGTGCGGTGGTGCACTCCTGCGGTGCCCGGCTTTGTGGTCTTCTAATGTGTTAATAGGAATCGTCCGCTGATGCCGCGACTGCGACTCTGGGGGAGATTGCTCAATTGTTTTTGCTTTTTAGAAAGGCCTCTGGTGTAGGCTAATTTTTTTGCCCGCTTGCGAGTATTGGATTTAATTTAATTTTTGTGCTTTTCATGCTTCGTTAACATATTTTGCTTATAAGGATTTCCCGCGAGCAGCAAAAAGAAATCACAACTGATCAGTGAACATGCCGCCAGGCAGCAACTGTTGCTGCTGCGGCTTCATTGTTGCTGCAGGTGCATGTTGCCCCAACAATGCCATAAATTGTGACATTGGTTTTTGCTCTCCCCCTCGCACTCCCCCAGCATTCCCCTATAAATCCCCCAACTCCCCCTCCTCAAAAAGATACCCACACATACACACACACACACACACACAGAGATCTAGTGACCGAGAGCAAAAACTTAAACCTGGCTAATTCTTTTTTGTAGTCCAGACCGCTGCAGGGGCAAAAAAGCTTAGAACGAGTTTTGGCATTTACGACTCACTCACTCTGGGACCTGCACCACCCCCTCTGCGGCCCCTCCCCTCCCCACCCCGCCCCATCCGCCTCGGAAAGTGCGGTGGTTGCGGCAGTAGCCAACTGCCACCGCCGCTTTTTTCTGTTCTCGTTGTTGTCGCTTGCCGCTTGCCGCATTATGTTGCTGCTTAATTGGTTATAAATTAATTAAACGTCGATTAATAATCCGGCTTCTTGTCAGTTAAAGCCGCCGTCGTCGCCGTCGACGGTTGGTTAGTTGTAGGTTCTGGGCTTGGGAACAAGAACAGTGCAGTGGTAGCAGCAGAACACTGTTAAAAATTTAAATTAGGTAATATGAAATACTTTTCAAAATGGCTTGTAAATGATGGAAAACGAATGTGTTAAGCCTTAATTTGTACATCTCATATGAAGGTTAGGAAAACAAAATATTTTATTTGCTTACAAATAAATATATTATTGTACATTTTCATCACCTTTTTAATATGAAGCACCATACCTTAAGGACTAGAACAAATGTACAAGAAGAAATACTTTTCACTTATTGACTATTTTTTAGTTGACAAATAAATTGAATGCAATCAATATGGGTGATGGTAAATTGTCATTGATAAGTATAAATAAAAAATGTTTTAACTATTTTTTCATTTGAAAGTATCTTATGTCTTATAAATAATATAACTTAAATAAAATAAATATTTATTTAAAAAAGAACGCGTAGAACGTTTTAAAAAAAATTGCAAAATATAAAATAATTTTAAACATAACTTTCGTTTAAATATTCATGCCACATGACAAGTTAAAAGAAGTCAGCAAGCACAAATTCAACTAAAAATTCGCAAATTCTGTAAGTAAATTTAAGTTACATACATTACCATTGCTTCATGATGCTAAACGACTGAGTTTTTGAACACTCTCTATCTTTATGATTACATTATTTAACAGACATTTTTCTCTCTGCAGTGGCTACAACAACCATGGGCAGTGTCCAAGTACCAGCTTAAGTCTCACACACACTCACGTGATGAGTTGGCAATAATGAACTTGTTGTTGTCGCTGGCTTGAACTTTGTGTAGAAGCCAGAACAGCAGCAGCAACAGCAACAACAACAACAACAGCAGCAGCAACAACTTGGGCCACAGCAGCAACATCGGCAAGCACAGCAGCAACAAGAACTCATTAATGGGACTAGACACCGCGTTGGACCCGGAGTATCGATGACCATTTGGGCGTTTGGGTTCAGCAACTGCTGTCAGCCGCTTGTCAACGTTCTTTTGCTCTTTGGCAACGGGCGAACAAAAAGGTTACGGGTTAAAAGCTGAAGGGAAATATGAGAATTTCCCGCTACCAATTCAATAATTGGAAAAACATCGATGCCATAACTGAAATGTTTGCTGTGAGCGCGAGAACAAATTAAAATAAATTAATTATTCAGTGAAAAGTTGAACACGAACATGGGGCGCACTCACCACTGGCTGCAATAACAAATGAATTGGTAATGAGTCGTTAAAGGAACCAGGGCAGATGATGAAATGAACGATGCATTTATTTATGAAACAATTTGTAGAGAATCTTGTTGAATTAATTGAAAGCACAATAAATGTTGAAAATATAGGAACTCAAAAAATGGCGTTGGGCTGGAGGTGTAACTAAATTATTTAATTAAGAAAAGAGAGAAGCAGATAATGAGTTTTTTCAAGCCTATTACCAGACTGGGTAAGTAGCTGTAGCTAAAGATTAAACCCAAAATGCGTTACGCATAATGGTTTTTAAAGTCTTGTTATACCCTTGCAGAGGGTATTATAATTTTGGTCAAAAGTGTGCAACGCAGTGAAGGAGACATCTCCGACCCTATAAAGTATATATATTCTTGATCAGGATCACCTCCTGAGTTGATATAGCCATGTCCGTCTGTCCGTCTGTCCGTCTGTCCGTCTGTCCGTCTGTCCGTCTGTCCGTCTGTCTGTCCGTCTGTCTGTCCGTCTGTCTGTTTCTACGCGAACTAGTCTCTCAGTTTTAAAGATATCGAATTGAAACTTTGCACACACCCTTCTTTCCTTTGCACGCAGTATATAAGTCGGAACGGCCGGGATCGGCCGACTATATCCTATAGCTGCCATATAACTGAACGATCGGAAATGCCATAACTTTGGTGTTTGTAAAGTTAGGAAGTTGGGATTTTCTATGGGTTTTGTATTTGGCTAATCAATCCGACATGCCGAATTTCATGAGGATCGGCCGACTATATCCTATAGCTTCCATATAACTGATTGATCGGAAATGCCATAACTTTGGTGTTTGTAAAGTTAGAATGTTGGGATTTTCTATGGGTTTTATATTTGGCTAATCAATCCGACATGCCGAATTTCATAAGGATCGGCCGACTATATCCTATAGCTGCCATATAACTGATTGATCGGAAATGCCATAACTTTGGTGTTTGTAAAGTTAGGAAGTCGGCATTTTCTATGGGTGTTATATTTGGCCAGCCAATCCGACCTACCAAATTTCATAAGGATCGGCCGATTATATCCTATAGCTGACATATAACTGAACGATTGGAAATGTCATAACTTTGGTGTTTTTAAAGTTAGGAAGTTGGGATTTTTTATGAGTATTAAGAATGCATCATATGAATAATTTTGGAGAATATAATTTACAGAGTATTCTGCAAGGGTATATCAACTTCGGCTCCGCCCGAAGTTAGCTTTCCTTTCTTGTTATCTTTTATTTTCGTTCACTTCAACTCTCACTTTTTATATTTCTTTAATTTAATCACCAATTTTGTTGATTTTCCTATTTTACATACTCAAATAGTTTAATATTTATTATTTTGAGCTTTTAAAATATTTTATGCTGATTGGTTTTAACCATTTTATTTTAAATTAATATTCCTAACACTTGGCTTTACTTACAATAATGGATGTGCAACATGCTCAGACAATTATAAAAACAATAGACTATTAATTACATTTGTAAAAAAAATAGTTCGTGGTTTGGTTGTGGGGACCGATTGGCCAAGAATTTTGAATTCTACCACATTGAATGATTAATATTGAAGGACTTGATGTAACTTAATTATTGCTGTATTATTTTTGGAAAATAAAATGTTAGAATTATAATTTTTTTCTTTGGAAAAAAAAATATTTTCAGTTTTTCTATTATTATATTTAGTAACAAATACATTTTATTTATATATGCCATGTTTTTTTTTTTTGTTAGGTTGCACAGTTTTGGCTGCTAATTAATGTGGCTTTTATTTTGTAATTATAATCAATACATTGTTTCACCTTTAAAATATTGTTGTCAAACTTTTTACATGGGAACGTCTTCCATTGATTTCACTCCGTCTGCAGAGATTCACCTGCTGTTTGACTCTCACTATCTATTTGGCCTTCCCATTTTTGTTTCCTCTTTGAAACCTGCCACTTCACCCAATTTTCCTCCATAAACTTTGAAGTCCCTTCTGTTCTTGCACTGACCCAGCATCACCCCACCATTACCCCCACCATCACCATCACCTGAGGCGAGTGTACACTCTAATCTGACAGGTATTTGATTTGATTTACCAAATAGAGAGGGACGGCGAGAGGCCGTGCTAGAGGGAGAGAGAATGCAAATATTTACACCCTATTGTTGCCGTGCTCTGTGTATTTGTAGTTCATTTCAGCACTTCACAACCACATCCACATCCACTCGAGGCGACATCCAAGTGATGCCTTTTGTTGATCGAGTGCTTGCCACGCACTTCACTCTCTCCGTCTCTGTCTCCGCCTCTAGTCCCGTCTCTTTCCGCCCCATAGTTGGAGTGCCGGACAACGGCGAACTGCTACAGATATTCCAATGCTACTTTACCGCTCACGAAAAGTGTTTCTCGGCTGTCTTTCCTTTATTTTTCGGGGTTTCTGTTTTTTCGGTTATTTGTTGGGCAGTGGCGATTAAATCACGGTCCAGCCCCGAAGAAGGCCACCGAAGATTTGTACACGGAAACAAAATGAAGGCTAAAATATGTAAGAAATTCAATAGATCTAAAGCCAATCTGAATTAACTTTTGTCTTATAGAAAAATTCGGGTGGTCTTATTATTTTATGATGTAACTTAAAGAGATTTTTACTTTGGGCACTAAATTAGGAGGCTCTTTTTAATATAGTAAAACAAAGAAAATAATACAAAAAATCTAACTTTTTTTGTATATTTCTGCGGACGAGTGGAAATTTGTACTTTAGCAAATTAAGTATTATTAGTATAAATTAAGTATTATTTAGTATATTAAGTATTTATTATGCTAAAGTAACTTTTATCCAATTTATAAATACGGCATTTAATTTGTGGGTAGAATGTTAAAAACGATATTCTATCTTATCAAAACGAACACAATCTTATTATTTTTTTTTACGCAATTTCCTTGAACAAATTTATAAATTAGGATAAAAGTTTTCTTAAATGTTGTATGTATTGATGCTTTCACTTGTAATCAATACCATCAGTTATAGATTGTTGGACCCCTATTTCTTTCTGTGTACTTGCCCACATCCCCACCTCCTCCTAGCGGAGTATCTTTTGTGTGGGCAAGTCAAGTGCCGAATGCCCAAATGCTCTTCAACTCATTGTTAACCCATAGACGGGTCGCGTAATGATCCAAAACCGTCAGTCGCCAAAGCTTCTTTCTCACGTTTAGCGCCTGGGCCTAGGCAATGGCCAAAAGCGACTTGAGGCCTGGCTAACAAGTGCCGGCCATTCCGCACACACACACACACACCAACTCGCTCAGGAGAAAAAACGAGCTGTAAAACGTCAAAATATACGAGCACAGAGCGATTTAAACTGTCAACGCTGCCGTAAACATTGTCAGTGGCAAGTCGGTCTTTTGGGGCGGGGAAAAGGGGCCTCTGGCCAAAACTGGAACCATGGAGAGCTCGGCTACTTGTTGCCTCAAATTTGCTTATGAGCAGGCCAAAACAGCCGTCCAGGCGAACTGCACTCCACTCCACTCCGAAGTCTGTGGCCTGGTCTAATGTGGCTCGTAAATCCTGGCCAAAACGGCCGAACGGACAGTGGTTGCTAGCCTCGTTTTTGGCCCGACCTGATGGATGTTGTGATGCGGCTGGGGCGGCACTTGGCCAGATTTACGCCCCGCAATTAACGTTCTAATCGCCTCAATTTGTTTGGTGTGCCGGGGAACGGGGAGGGGGCCGCAAAGCAGGTAGATAATCAGCCCCAACAACCTACAAGTCAATTGAAAGTGTCAACCTGCTGATACTGCTGGTGACGATGGGGAAATCCAACAATTAATTCGAGTTTGTGCATAAAATTAGTAGAGTAATCTCTTTGATTCCGACCGAAATTTGGCATTGTCGTTAAGTGTTTTATTGCTTGATAACAAGAGTTAAATGTATTCACATATAAGAGCAGAAAATAGTTCTGAATAAAAGCAGTCGAGGTTTTTTTAGTGAAACAGACGAAGTAGTAGTTTCAGTAGTTTTAGTTGGTACGACAGTCCAAAGAAAAAAAATTTATATTAATTTACTGCGATAAATAGTTTAATCTTTAGACACCGTAGATATAAGATGATCATTGTTTTGAGTACAACAACAAAATGTCTGATAAGAAAAATTGATAAAACAAATTATCTTATTAAATTAAATACCTACATTTTTAATTGTAATTGTACACAATGAATGATTATGAATTAAAGTTCATTTTTTCCATTCAACTATGTTATAGAAGGTTATAAAATTAAAAGACAGGGATAATAAACCTCCAACAAAATTCTTCTTAAATATCAAAGTGGCGCCTCAGTCGCAAAAGAGTGTTCGGGTTTTGAACTATACTTCGCTTCTACATTTACTTTACTTTTCCACTGTAAAATATTCCTTTCTCAGTGGCGCCATGTTAATAAAGCGGAAAAGCTTGTAATATCCTATTTAGGTGGCGCCAGTGACACATAAAAAACCATTGGGTCCACAGAAATAACAAATTATTCTTAAATATGTATAGATAAGAAATAAAATAATCTGTTCTGTTCACATTTTCATTTGTAAATTCTCAAAGTTTTAGCTTTTTAACACTTATTTTTTTAAAGTACATAAAGCTCAAGTGGATGGATATAACCGAAAGGATGAAGTCATCACATCATCATATGTGAGATGTACAAAAAGATATTGCTTTCGCTGATTCTGTTTAAAAGGCTCTTATTGTTACTTGACAATTTTACTGAGAACGCTTAAGACATATTGAAATATTAAAAAAAATGTACAGACTACTATGATATGAAAAATATGAGTGAAAATATATAAGCTTTTCATTTTTTGACAGTACATTTTAAATGAATGTTACACTATTTTAAATTGGCAGCAAGCTATACTTCATTCTTCAACCATAACCAAAGTAAAACCCAAAGTAATCCCTTTCAAACAAACTCTTTAACACCCAATTTCGGTAACAGAGCATTAACAGTGCTGGCCAACTGTCCATTAATTTCCCGACTGGCCCTTTGTGAACTCATTGCAGTTAAACAAATAAAAATAAACTAAGCGTAAATACTTAAGAAGAGAATAAATGCCACGAGAAGAGTTTGTCCTTTGTCCGGCGCCCACTAAACCAGCCCCTCGCCAAAGGACAATTGACCTTTTGCCGGTTTCGGTTCTGGCGGGTTTTCCCTATTTTGGCCTACTTGATGCGTCTGCGTGCGTGTGTGTGTGTGTGGGTGGTGGGGTGGTTGTGCTAAACTTTAAATTGTCCAATGCTACGTGCCCCGCATGCGGAGTTCATAAATCCAAGCGCTAAATGTAAACATCAACAGTTGCCCTGCTCCGTGGGCAGTAGCAATACTAGCAACACCAATAACAACAGCAACAGCGTGGGGCAACAACAACAATGATGGCAAAAACTTGCAAAGTTCAAACACAAACTAATGCAGCAGCAAAAGCAGGAACAAAAGCCATGCGAGCCACACCCATCTACCGCCCACACTCACTGCCACCCACTCCTTTTGGCCACTTTCACCGTTGTTCTTGTTGCCATTCTCGCACGGGTTGTTGTTGTTGCTGGTGTCCTTAATGCGCGATGGGCAAATGTGTGTGCATGCACAAAGAAAAAAAAAAGCAAAGTCGACAATAAAATAAGATTTTAAGCTTTGCACTTTATACCTCAAAATTATGCAAAATTCTTGAAAAATTCCTATTATCTACAATTTATTAATCGCAACCTAAAAATTTTTGTTAAAATTAAAATATTTCAACACTCTAATCTTTTGTTTGTATTTGTATCACTTACAATTAAAAATAACTGGGAACATAATTTGATTTTGTTTTAATAATTTATCAATATATCTTACCCTATTCCTAACAGATAAGATTATTTTAAAACCATTTGGCAACTGTATTCTTATTTTCGGCGAGTGCATGTGTGGGTATAGGTGTTAGCCGGTTGGCTCTTGGCATGGCCAGAAGGAGAATACTCCTCTGGCAGGTCCGGCCAGGGAAGGCAAGTAAAATAAAATAAACTTGAGTTTTGTTTTCGTTTGTCGTATAAGCAATGGCTTAAAGCTTTGCTCCCACTTCCACCCTTCATCCTTAACCCAAACGCATGCGGCCAGTGGTAATGACCTCCCCACACACACTCACACACACAGGGCTTGTTGCACTTGCCAAGGGTTAAGTTCCGATAATTATGGATGCAAAAGTGGAGCACAAAAACGAAACTGGAAGTGTACAACAATCCACACGGCAGTGAATGTGTGGCGTGCTACACTTAAAGTTGTTTACATTTTTTGCTGCATTTACATATTCCTATTGAAGTTAAGTAGCTTTAGAAAACAATATTCTACCAAAACTATGGTTTTTATTATTTTTATATAACCGGATTTGAAAGATTTAAGTAAAATGTTTGAATTATGAGTCTAGTATAGGTATATTTCAATCAGTAAATAAAGGCTCATCTTTTTTTAATGGCTAAATCTTTTATTTAGAAAATTAGTTTGTTTGTGTAATTTGTTTGTATAATGAAGTCATAAAGTCAAGTATATACGTACGTGTTTTGGACACCTGACTTTCTAGGGCTATTAACCATTTGTATTTATTATTTAAAACGTACTAATAAGCACTATCTAATCTGAGGTGTGAAAGGGTTAGATGGGTCCCAGTTCTTAAGTGGCCGATTCAATGAATTTTGACTGCATATATAGATAGACCGTCTGGTACAATTAACTCTTTGAGTGTTTTGAATCAAGTTGAACAACTTCCTTTGTCTGAACAAATAGTATTAATATTGATTAATTAGGTGAGTGCTAAATATTCTGGTTATATGCGCATTAGCAAAAAAAATTATAATACATTTAGAGTTCACACAATGCTTACAAAACAATTGCAATGGAAATTTTTACATTTAGTGTAAACTCATTGTTCGGATATTTTCAATAAAGATATATTAAATTTAAGTTGGTAGTGCCCAAGTTTAATGATCCACATATATGTATATTATCATTTATTATTATTTTTCATTGCAATCATTATTACTAAGTTCATACTCATGGTTGTTTTTATTGTTTTATCAAAACAATATGAATTGCTTTAGAGGCTTCTAAAAATTCCATTCAACTTTGTCAGATTCATTTAGTCTGTTTTCTTTCTCCCAATTTCACTTCTAATTGACTGCCGACCCACAGACATTTCAAATTCCTTTGTCTTCGATTGCAATGGAATAATCAAACTAACAGGTGTCCAATCCCCGTGATAGTGTCTTCATTGTGCCCAACTATTTATGGTTGTGTCTGGGATTTGTTCGGAACTCCATTTGGAATTCCCCGAGGGCAAACAATCCAAGGACGATGGTGAAAGGAAATCTCCGCCTAATTTAGACTGTGTTTACAGTAAATATGCAAACAGACCGCTAAATTGGCATATAGCAAACAAAAATCGAAGCATTGAAGCGGCGTGGAGGTGGGCAGGAAAAACAAAGGCAAGGACACACGTGTAAATCGAGTACTCTTGAACCTGAAGTTGATTGTTGTTGCTGTTACTTCTATTGGCACTTGGCAAACATAAATAATCAAATATTTCACAAAACGACAAAAATGATTGGCAAAGTGGGATGGATAAACGCCCCTTCCTCGGACAAATAGATTATCTTATCACCGAGGCCCATTTCCTCCTTATTAAATTAATTGAAAGGCAAATAGGCAATGAAGCGCCCATGTCTTGGGATTAGGCTATCATCGGCTATCGGCCGCCTTCGAATGCCAACCGCTTATCATTTGCACTCGTTCAGCGAGAAATACCTGTTGTTGCAGTTGCTGCCGTGCGTCGCATGTTGCAGCCCGCCGGCAACATGTTGCTCGCGTGCGTCCTCGGCTTTTTGGCTTTGCCTGCTCGGCTCCAATGCTCGGCTGCCATTCGCTGGCCGTTCGACTGGCGCCGCTTCTTCTGCCGTTCAGTGTCAGTACGCTTCTGTCACTCGTCCGGCCAACAACACGGCGCGCTTGCTCCGCTCAGGTCCGCTCCGATCCGCTTCGCATCGATCCGCCTCGATCCATACCGCTCGTCGACGTCAGTCGCCCACTGCAGTTGTCGTTCGAAAGTGTCTCGCTCGGCGGCTCCAGCGGCGATCCGATCCAAGTAATCAACCAAATTAAGACCAAAAGCAGTTCAAAAAAATGTATAAATAAACAAAAGAGAAAACCGGCTCTTGAATTTGCACAGGGCGACGAGCTTGCATGCAAGATCGCCATCGAGAGGCTCGTCCGACAGCATTCTTGCATCACGTGCAGGCCGAGCCACGCCCCTGCACCGCCCCCCCTGCCACTTTCAAGGCGAAATTTGCTCTGAGAAAAAAAATTGAGATTTTTCTGCGATCAATGCCTTTTTCATTTCATAGCTACGGTCCCGTAAATTTTTATTTATGCAAGCTTTGCCGGATTGCAGAGTATATCAATTCTTTCCACTAGAAAATAAATATATAGGAAATCTTAGAATGTCATACACTTATATAGTTTTTCTAAATGAATCAGATAGACCGGTTTTAAGTCAGAGTCATTTTGTTTAATTATATGTTTTGATGTTATTTTCTTAATGATTGGATTATTAAAAAAAAAGAAACAAATTATAACAACTTAGAAAATAAAAGGGAATAACTATCTCTTTTTCGTCCTAATCAAAGTCCAAATGTTTTTAATTTTTCTCTCTGTTTTTAATTAAAATCACTTTTAAAAATTGCAAATTTACAGTTCATTGTGCAGGCTGTTTCATTCCACCTCCTCCGTTAAGTGTTTTGTTTTCGTTACTCAATTGAGCCCCAGAACCTTTGAAAACAGCTGGGTAAAGACAGGCGTAAATTGGCGGCGATTTCAATAAGAGGAGGTGCGAAAGGCTCAAGTGTTTTTTCCACTATGTTGCGATTGCAACTTCCTAATTAAAAGTGCAAAACTATGCACATGTAAATTTTTGAAAGCAATGGCCTGTGCAGTTTCCTTTATGTAAACCAAAATAACACCTTAGTAAAAGTAGTTGCGAAAACCATCCGATGTGTTTACCTATTTTTGAAAGCAATGCCCCTTTGCAGTTTTCTTTAAGTAAATCAAAATAATACCTTAGTAAAAGTAGTTGCAAAAACCATCCGATGTGTTTACTTATTATATTGCTTTTATCTCTTACTTAACCCTGACCTGTACCAATTCCATACGGCTCTCATATTTTTCTTCAATCATTTGAACGTCAACAAACGTCGAGAAATCGTTGAGAGGCTTTTAAAAAGTGTTTGTTGTCTGTTTATTTGCGTATCGTTTGTTTATGAGCATTAAATGCATCTGTCCGAGAACTTTGAATGCTCAATATTTATTTGTATTTACATATTGCAATTAAAACATAAACGGCCACAAAACATAATCAAAAGTATAAACAATTTACCTCGTCAAATGTATGAAAATCAACAGCAATTTGCACAATTTTTTCTTTTCATTTGCTTTTGTGCAAATAAAAGGAGAAAGGGAGAAGAGATGCATTTCGACCATGCCAATAATGAAAGTACAAATGCATTTTATTCAATATAGGAATTTGCAATTTAGACCTACTTCAATTATGATAAGTATTCGCTTGCCGCTCATTATATCGAGAGATGTTATTAATATTGTTTATAAATACCTATAAATAATATTTTAAGCTTTTTTAAAAAACTAAAAATTAAAAAATATTACCCCTTTAGTTATTATCATTAGTATTGATCTATCTTTTAAACAGTTTGAAAAACCATTGACCAAGTTAAAAATAACTAAAGTGAGTTTGTCCCACTATTTTGGTTTGAACAGCTCATGTGGGTTGTGTTCCCAAAGTATACTTTGACCTGTCCACGCCACATTTGCAACGATAATTGGCAAAGAGAAAAATAAAAATAAAAGCACCCACAGCAAGAAAAATATTAGAAGGAACCCCAAGTCAAACAGAAAGAGTCCAAAACACAAAATGAAAACAAGAGCGCCTCTGACGCGGTGCTTTCGCTTTTCTATTCATCGCAGACATCTGAGTATTTTTAAATAGATTTTTGTATCGCTTCATTCTGCAGCTTTTATTTGTCAGCGTAAATTCTCTTTTACTGCGACTTGATCAAGCCGTAAATAAGTTAACACACAAGTGGGCTGACATTGTGTCAAACTATTAAAACTGCTGAAACCTATAATCTGCCATTAACATATGCATTTTATAGTTGTCATGATTTTATATTTTTTCCATTGATTCATTATTCAGCCAAACGAGTTACAAGCACTTAGCTGCACTTGCGAAAACAATTACATTGTGCAAATCAACAGAAAGAGACGGAACGTGAGAAAATGCACAATTTGTGGAATCGAAACTGGAGCTGGACTCTGCTGATTTTCCCGGGTGAGTATATAGAAATGTGAACGGATTTGGGGTTATCTTCTATATAAAATCTGACACGATCTGTCCGAGTTACCGTTTAGACAGCAGGAGAAAAAGTTGTTCAAAAAATTTATGAAATGCCAATTTCACTTACGTTTAACTTTATTACCCCCGACGCACATTTGCAACTTTGTTGCAACTGACTGGCTCTGGCTGGTGCTCCTGCTTTTGGCCAAGAGTCTCAGATTGCCTTTTAGCTTTCAGCTTGAGCACTATTTCAATGTTTCTGTTTGTTTGTTTATTTGTCTCTCACCCACTACTACCCGTTCTGGGCTCTCGGGTTTCCAGTCCTGCTCCTTCTCTCGGTGGCAAGTTCGGAGGAATGCGGTCAGGAGGAGTTCTCACAGTGCGCCGAACCACTTGATATGCTGCAGTTAACGTCGAACTTCTCGATTGGCCCGGCCAAGAAGGAGGAACTGGAAGAACTTTGTCAGTAAGTGGCTCCATGGAAAAATTCCCCCGTCGATCTGGACGCTCTGCATCCAACTCCCAAACGCAATCTGTTGAGCACGGAAAATAAGTGCTCCATTGTGATGATCGATTTTGGAATTGTTGTATCTATATTGCCCAAAGAAATTAAAACAATATTGAAATGGTTAAATTTCCTTTTAAGCTAATCCGAAATTAAATGTTCAAATTATTTGTTTTAGATATTGACTGCTAACAGTTTTATTTTTTTGTAAATTTGAATATAATTAAAATTTTATAACTAATCGTTTACCCTTAATATACATAAAAACAGTGCATAAAATATAAAATATCAATTTAAGCCATTCAACTTTTTAAAAAAATATTGTTGGTCAGAAAAAGATACGACAATTTCCAGTTTACAAGCATTACTTGATGAAGAGTAAAAAATAATTTTTTTCTGTCCCCAGTGAGCTGCGCAAGGGAGTGAGGTGCATCCAGAGTTACACCCGCCGTTGCATGGATCTGCAGCAGAGGAGTCAGTTCAACAAGCTCTATCATGGAACCAACCAGTACATCAGGGATCTGTGCAACAAGGGCAAGTTCCAGGACGAGTACCTCAAGCACGTCCGCTGCTCCGCGAAGGCCAAAGAGGAGTTCGAGGTGTGCTCCAATCGGTATAAGGAGACCATGGTGTTCCTGAAGCCGAACAAAAACCAGGAGAACTCGGGAAATGGGACCCTCAACGAGAATATTAAAACCATTTGCTGGTAAGTAAAAATACCGGATCACCTTAATTAAAAAATATTTTTTTACCTAAAAGTGTTCGACTACCATTTATAAAATGAATAAACATTTTTTTCAAAGCAAATTCTTTTATAGTACTTACAGTTATTTTATATCATTAAAATTCTTGATTCTTGTAAGCTTATATAAAATATTATTATTTTAAAATTTTGAAGATCAGTTAGTTTGTATAGTTTATGATAAAAACCTTAATTATTCTTTAAACGAAAGGCCTCGATCTTATTAATATTTTGTTTTCCCTTTAATTCCTTATTACAAAAACAAAAAGTAATTTAATATTAATAAAATGTTGCATATTAGTAAAATGATAAATATTAAAAATGATGTTAATAAAGGGAAAACCAAAAATATTTCCTTTAAAAAATAATATTACATCTTTAAAGGAAATCAGTTTTGTTTTCCCGCTATTAAAATCCATACAAATTGTCAAATAGTATTTTATTTAAATTATAATGTTTCATTACTTCACTTGTAAAATTCTTATTTCAGCTCTATCAATAAACTTGTGGATTGCTCTGAAAGTGCTGCCCGAAAGATCTGCGGCGACGAAGCGGGCCAGTTCACACGTGAACTGGTGGACAAATATGCCAACAGCCTGACAAAAGTAAGCTCAAGGAATCACTCTAAGTGAGAAGTTTTGATTAATTTATTTTGCAGATCTACTGCGAGGACTTCAACCGAAATAAAACCCTGTGCCGGAATGGCGATGAGAACGGCTCCAGTCGAATGGGTCCGAATCTGAGCAGCTTAAGCCTTCTTTTTACAGGGACACTACTTACACTGCTGGTCAGCAGAGTAAACAGATAGATGGAAGAACCGCAGCTAAGTGCAAATATATAGAACCAGTCTTACCAAAACGGAATTATGCTCCGCAAAAGAGGAGAGAAGAAGGAAAAATAGTTAAGGTTTCCCCCATCACACCGAAAGAATTCCACACGCTGTTGCATACTTTTGGCTGTCAGTTTAGGTCACAAAAATCCATAGAAGAGCCCCTGAGAAATCGAAAGGAGTAAGCTATAAAGTAAAGTACTTGTTAAGCATGTTATGTATACCAGTATGCATATAAATAGAGGATCGGAGAGCGGTGTCAAGCATAGCTAAGATCGTATATATACGGATATGTATGTTACTATATAAAGGATATAGGCTAGCTAGTTAGAATCAGTGTTGAGTGTGGCAGGCAGGTTAGTTGATGTTGGCCTTACTTTCCAATCGTCGTCGATCGTGCAATACTAGAGTTTCGTTGAGTTTGTTGAAGTTGTCCAGGCTTTAAGTGTAGACATATTTTAGATAATACCCTTAAGTTTCACAAATCGTTGTTAGCTGAAGTTAGAGCGCGCCCCTACCCACCTTTGGTTAATTTGCAACACCAAAAATGTACTGCGCTGGATGTGTGTGTGTGTCCCCAAAGGATTTTGAAGTGCTGAATCCGAATGTGGCCAAAATGGACTATCACCATCTATTAGGAACACATACCCGCATCATAGTATATTTGCATACGTCAATTTCTGTTACCCAGTGCAATCGAAAAACGCACATACACCTCTAAGCGCACAAGAAAAAATCCCCCGGGGATTTGCTCACATATCGGCAATAACTTTACATAAACTAAAAGTGCATTTCTGTGAATCAGGATTTTATAAATTATTTATAAACTTATTTAGTGGATAGCGTATATTTATTTCAAACACTGTAAATACCTTTAAAAAAAATATTCAAATTGGGAAATATGCATAAAAAATATTAGTTTAACTTAAAAACACACACACACACCTACTTACAAAAACTGTGAATATATATTATGATTAAAGAGTAACATTTATTTTAAGTAAAACACACACATGCATATGCAAGGAAAAACAATAAAAAACGAGAAAATAAATTAACGCAAAAAAGTGTGAGAAGAGCGGCGAAATAAAAGGGGAAACGAAAAAGAAGGGGAGGAATGGAATTCAAAACGAAGCTGGTAATATTCTACAAGTCGCTCAAAAATACAAATTTATCTGTACTGTTAATAGCAGCTAATGGGTAAAGTCGGATTTTAAAATCACTTTTTCGGGTCCTTTAAAAGCAGAATTGATGACAATATATGAAGTTTGTAATATTTCAATGTGGCCGAAAATTAAAAGTTTCGGCTTTGTTGTCCGATTGACTAATCAATGTTTAATCCCTCGAATTGAACTATTTGGACCAGATTAAATAGTTATTGCAATTGATTTAGCTAAAATAATTGAAAATTGTTTATTTTTACTTATATAGGTATTAACGTGGAATTATTAGTACAACTAAATTTAAAAGGGGCAGACTTTAGATAATCTGTATCTATACCATTCTTAAATCTTTGTCTACTTATAACCAAAGTTGATACATACCACATTTGGTAAGAGTATAAAAAGCGAACGAGTGCCGCCGTGCCAAAAATGCTTTTTACTGCAGGATAAAACCGAGCGCAGCCAGAAAGTATGCAACGCGCCCCGTCCGGCGCCCAAAAGTATGCTGCGCAAATATGCCAACTCTGGCCGGCGTTTACCAGAAGCGTTACGAGAAGGGGTTACGGAAGGGGTTACCGAAGGGGTGACGGAATGGGTTACCGAAGGGGTTACGCGAAGGGTTCGCCACCATGGGAAGGCGGCGACCTGCTTCTGGGGCTGGCCATAATTTATGTTTATGTGGTGCGTTCATTAGACTAGCGGCAACGACGTCGCCGACAACGGTTGACTTCTCGCCTGGCAGCTAATTTATAAGGTCGGATTCATGGCTCAAGGACATATGTGGGGCCAAAGGGGGCGAACGGAGCGCCGGTCGGGTGCAATAATTACAGTTATCGCACTTGGCCAGCGGCCGAGTTTGCGTTTGACACTCGCAATCATGGTCGGACATTGATTTCGTCGGGATTTGGCAATGAATTGTGAGTGGTTATTTGGTTAAACCTGTCTAAACTGCCAGGCACTATCTAACACAGTCATCATAGGCAGATAAAATACCTGATTTAGTATAACCAGTTTGTGGGTTAGGTATCTTATGTTGCAGTCAAAATTAAAGTTCATTTTTAATCTACTCTACCTTAGTGCTTTGTTATTATTTTAGGTACGATTAGTTTATCTTTCGATTGCTCAATTTGCCTTTCTACTACAAATTTCATTGCATAAATATCGATACCGAAAATTGAGCTTACGTACTCTACAATTTTTCAAATGTAATTTCGGAATGGATTATTTGCTTGCCAACTTAAAAATCCCTCCCTTTGATGTCTCCCAATCGTTTTCTTTTTCAATAAAAATGCATTGACATCTCTTGCAATCACATCTCGGAATTGCATTTTATAAGAGGCCATGTGAGGCATATTTGGTCTCAGGACCAGGACCGAATGCTTAACCAATCAATAACCGAGTTAAGAGGGGAAGTGACTGGAAGTGAGCTGGGGCCCAGGTATCTCGATTGCAGCTCAAATATTTACGTTTCCATTTCGAGTGGGCAGGGATCGGAGGCTCACAGCTCCCGTGGGTCATTTTCAGCTTCATTTGTTGTGCAAATAGGCGAAATGCATTGCCATTGAGCACCGCACTTCGCATTAATTTGAAGTCATATTTTGTATCTTGAGCGTTTTCGTTGCTGCGGTAAATGCCGTTTGGCCATTTGATTGCATTCGTACCATTTTTTTTAGTTCTTAATTAATTGAAAATATCTTTGGGTAGCTGTCGAAGTGGCAGGATGGCAAACAAATTGACAGCCAGTTGCAGCTCGCATTCATACGGGAAGTGTCGAGTGGCCCTTTCATTCTGCACTCCTTCTGCTCCTGCCCCAACTCCTTTATCCAGCTTTCATTTATTTCCCACCCACATAGTCCTGCGCCCTTGCTGAATCCCGGCAGCTCTTTCACTCATGTTTAATCCTCTTTAAGCGGCAACAGAACGATTATATTTTGATTTTGTTTTCTGCTTTTGTTGCATCCCTTTGGTCGCCGCTCGCTTTTGTTTTTATTTGCACATTTCCGCTGCGACTAATCTGCAATTATGTTTTACATAGAAATCCTATCGCATCCCAAACAACAACGTAGTGCGAATGAAAAGTTTTCAACAGTTGTGTCCAGGCTTGATGGTTTGTCCTGCTGAGATAGTTGCGAAATACAAATATTAAACAACAGCAACACCAGCGACATCCAGAGACAACGGAGCGAATTAACGGCGGAAGCTTTGCCCGGGCCAACGCTGCGTATGCGTATTAAATTTCCTATTTACATCAAATCAAAGCGAAAGGAAATCACAAAGCGCTGGAGATAATTTAATACTAAAAAATAACTGAAAAAGGAAAATAATAATAGCATATGGATGGTTAATAAATCAGTAATGTCATGTCTCTATAAAAAATGCAGTACCTTTTTTTATTAACTGAAAGCTACTTTTACAGCGCGGTGGAATTTACTTTGTTTATATGTCGATTTTCTGACTATAAAGAAATATTCTTATTTTAAAGATGCATAAAAAAATATAAAAATATTTTTGAAATATATTAATAGAAGCAATGAATTAACTATATGAAGTCCATGTTAAATTCAAAGATACCTGACAACTATTTATTCAAACAACAGTAAAAAAAGTTATTATTATTAAATAACACATAACAATCAGAATACCTAAAAAAAAAACATAATGCGTCTGCAAAAGCATCATTAAAATGCACAAACACAACATTTTTTTTGTGTTTAATAATTCGTAAATTAATGCATCACAGTTTCATTGACAAAATTAATAAAATCAGTTTAATTAAAACGAATCAAAACTCAAGCCAAAACTTTTCGTATCACATGTTTATTACACCCGATTGAGCAACAAACAACAATCATAATAAACAATTAACAGAGCTGGCATCAAACTCAAGTTGAGCGCATTAGCTTTTGAACTTGCAGCTAAGACTACTACTGCTGTTTTGTCCAGAATGCTAAGCTACTAAGAATATTTAATAGCTGCAGACATGCTCAAGAGCTCGGGCTGGAAATCCGAAGCCCCTCTTTGAGTATTCGATGCATTAGGAAGCATTTACGTTTTGTTGCTCCCACATCATATTCACTTTGAGTTATTTTCTTTTCTATTTCAATTGCAAGTCACTTGGAGAGATTAAATGGGCAACTTGCCCCTGCAACTCCCAGAACCCCAAGTCCCCTGAATCCCCGAAACCCTTTCGGGCAGGACATCCTGATGGCCATAAATGCGCTTGTGGTTGATAGGTGGTTGCCCAGGAGTTGCTGCTGCAGGTGGGTGAGTGGGTGGGTAAGTGGGTGGGAATGTGGGTGTGTGTGGATGGGTGAGTGGGTGTGAGGTTAAAGGATGGTGGTGGCCAGCTTTGTCAGCTGTTGGCCAGCTGGCTCGGGTCTCGAATGCATTTCGGTCATGATAATCATGTTGGTTTGCTGCAAGTTGCAACTTGCATCTGCAGCATGCGTTGCATTTGCAATTCCTGGCTATACGGCCATGGCCAATGGCCAATGGCCGATGGTCGATGGGCCTGTCTAGCTAAGCCTGCTGTGGCTTGTCGTGGTGTGGTTTATGGCAGCATCTTGTCCAATTTATTACCACTTTCATTTGGTAGCATAATAGGCAATGCACTCGCACGCACACACAAATACACACCGAGAAGAACCAATGAACTTCAAATTAAATTAAGGTATCCCAAACTATATGGTGAATTGTAAACAAATACATCATATAATTGCTATCTGGTTTTATAAAAAGTTATTTTCCAAACTCAAATTAGTTATTCCTTAAAAAAAAAACTCTAAGAATTCGTTTTACAATGACCTGATTCACAAATGGAAAAATAATTAAGGCAATCAAAACTTATTAAACAAGTTTCAAGACACTTAGATTTGATTTTTTAAGTCTAAATTATTTAAATCATGTTTTTTTTTTCAATTGTGTACTAAAATATTTTTCTCAGTGTGTATGGCGCACTTGCGGCGAATGTTGCCAGCCTGCCAGCATACACATAACACATATCTATAACACGTAGCACTCAAAAATACTCAAACATTGAAATTGGAGTTCTAGTTTTTGGTTCTCGTCTCGTTTCTGCTTCATCAGTTACATGCTTTGAATAATTCAAGCGTATTTTAGGCCATAGCAGGCAAAATGTTTTCCGCCTTGTCAACCCCTTTTTATCCAGCCTGCAATGAACAGACGGATTTTGTCTGCCTGAAAGTTATTAAATTATTTTAAAATCACCCCTTCTATTGCACTTCGAAGCCACAAAGGCAGTCTTTTTTGTTTTTGTGAAACATTACCACTTTATAAAAATTGTTGAAAAACTGCAATTAAGGCATTTTAAGGCGAACTGGATTAGCATAATTCAGCGGCTCTATGTTTTCCAGCCTCTTTGCTGCTCCTCTGCCACATAACGTATACGCTTCCTCTGTCACATTACGTATACGCAATGCTTGACGCCAGCCATTTGTGCTGCATATCCCCAGGCGCCACTGGCGAAAAATAAAAGACGAGGCACAGATTTCTCTCACTCTGCGGCGGCTGCTAAAAAACAAAACTCAAGTGTTGAACGCAACCACACCCCCCACCGCTGCCCCCTTTATGTCTTTTGTGGCCTTTCGCTGTTTGTCAACAGCAGCGGCAGCCAACACTTGAGGGGGCGTGTCAGGCGTGTAGGCGCTTTTTAATTGCACTGAAAACAAAACGCTAAACACTTGTTGGCTGCCTGGATGGCTGGCTGCCTTCCAGCTAGTTGTCGCGTGGCAAATGGCGGGGTGTCATCAAAACTCTCCAAACAGAAAAGCCCTGCCGCCGCCTCCAGCAGCAATTTGTGTTGCAGTTGCTGATGTTGCCGCTGTCGCTGCCGATGTTGCTGCTGCTGCTACTGCTGCTGCAGTTGCTTTGATTGTGGGCCATAACTGCGAGACAGCTTCTATGTGCCGCTATTGTGTCGCTTTTTTTCCGCCGACATTGCTGAAGTTTCGCTTTGATCGCATTGTAACATTTTGCGACAGTTTTAGATTGTAATGGGCTCCCTGGGAGAAATGGGAATAAGAACGACTCTGAATTGGATCTGAGATTGCAAGTAAAACTGTGTAGTGGTAATAGTATTTCGATAAAACTAATAAAAGATGAAACGCCGGATGTAACAAAGAACTTTTACAGTTCAACGTTATCGACGATAAGTTGTACGAAAAGTATATTAAAAATTATCAAAAATTATAAAAGAATAAAGTTCAAGCACAAAAAAGGATTACAAAATTTTGATTTTTTTATATTTTATATATATTTAGTCTTATATATTTGATACCAATTTTATGTTGTTAATATAATCTAGAATTATCTACCATCCATAGCTTACAAAAATAATAATTAACAATTTTTATTAATTAATATTTATTTATAAGACTGTCAAGAATTAATACTCAACGCAACAAACATATGTATTTATTTCAAAAGACTAATAACATAACATTAGTATATATTTAATTAATAATACATATTTATATATATATTTAAGAATAACATTGCATAAGCCCGTCGACTTTGACCGATTATTCCTCTACAGTTTTAACAATGTTTAAGTTATTGGTTTAATGACGATCTAGTTAAAGGGTTGAATATAATATAAGTTAATACTATTAAAAAAAAAAACTGAATTTAAAACCAATAGTTTTTTTTCAAAAGAAACCCAAAACCTATAAATTATTTAAGTAACCCTATTTTAAAAACGAGTTCACATTTTATGGTTCAAATTGCATTAACAACATTTATAATCGTTTTTATGTATTTGTAACATATTTTATGCCTCCCTCAGACGTTTGATTGACTTGCCCAAATGATTGCCACATTTAATTACCCCATTCGATCTGATAATGTAGTTAATTTTCAATTTTACTTTTTCCGCACAAACATTTTGCCGTGGAGTTCGATTTATTGTTCGCTTCATTGGGACAACATGTTTAATTAACGAACACAGCGAAGGCGAGTTTGTCACTGACGTTCGGTGAAATTTCTGACTCTCTGGTGACATTTGAAAAGTTTAAAATAATATAATTTTCGACGCTATATGGCAAACTAACAAGTTCGACTCGGAAGCCCTGGACTGAGGGGTGTAGGTGGGGATGGTCTTGGGGATATTTTTGGGGAGTTTGTCTTAGCTAACTTTTCGCCCGGGAAAGGAGAAACTTTTTCTACTGCACTGTTGCACCCACCCACACACACACACACACACTCACACTCACGAAGATCTATTGTAAAATATGTAAGAAAGTTTTCTCAGCTTGGCTGGGAAAACGCTGCGTTTTCGGAAAAGCCAGCAGCAGAAGCAGCAGCATCGACGTTGTCTTTGGGGAAATTAAACATTTTCTATTTGAAAACTTTACCGTGTGGGGGGGCGGAGTTTGGAGCGGTGGATTTTGCTAAGGTTCAAGAGCAACAGTTGCCTTTTGAACTGTTTCGGGTCACACTTTGGCATTACGTTAGTTCCCTTTGTTCCACCAACAATTGCGGAAGTCATAATTTTTGCGCTGGCCAAGTTTTCGGTTTTTTGACAAATTTAGCAGCAAATTGCCGGCAGAACTTTAGTGTGAGCATTCAAGCCTGGTGTCGGGAATGGAGTGGAATGGGAATGGGAATGGGCCCGGGCCTTTGGATCCAAATGTCAAGCGGCTTGCTGTCATAGGTGTTGCATATTTAATGCGCCGACGCCGATGGCAACACCAGCAACAAGAGCAGCAGCCCCAGCGCAGCGATTCAGACAAGTGCACCCAGAGTGCATGCAAATATTTTTGTCAACGATTGTTTTGCCGGATCCCTCGATTCCGAATGGCGAGCTCTGACTGCGGAATGTTCGCGGAGGGGAGGGGAGGGCGGGAAAAGCGGGTCAGGGAAAAGGAAACAAGGACACTGCCCGCGCCCCTTGTTGTTGTCAACGGTTTGAGTAATTGTCGCTGGTGTGAAAATTGGCAACGATGCCATCAAGCTGGAAAAGGATTTACTGGGTTATGTATGAGCCAAAGGCTGATTGAGATGAAGCAGCAGCTGGATCGAGTTCCAAATGGCCATCGATGGATGTCTATGGCATCAGCAATCTTGCCAGGACTGATATAGACATTATCGCAGAAAAAAAGCCAATCAAGGCCATATTTAAAATAGGACAACACTAATGTCTGATTGGATTTACATTGTAAGGTTTTATTTATGATATGATAATGCGAATAATTTGAAAAAAAAGGAAATCAAAACTAGTTGGATGACAACTTTATAATATTTGTAGTAATTACTATTTACCTAATTGAAATAAATAAAAAAAAATATTTATTAATTTTGATTACTCACATTAATATTGGTGAGTATAAAAGATATTTTTTCAAACATTATACTCTAAGAAATAATTTTAAGAATATGAAACTATATTATTTGTTCTCAACAAAAGATAATATTTAAAACAATACAATTTGATTTTCAAAAAAATTTTAAATTAATATAATTGATTGACAAGACATCAATGCTCTTATTACCAAAGCACTAATGCAATAAAACCCTCATAAAGCGAAAGAACTTTTACTGATTTTGCACAAATAAAATCAATTAAATCGAGCTGTAAAAACACCAAAACAATATTTGATTACAAAAAACACCCAACAGATGATTTTTTACCACAGACTGGAAAAAACTTAGTTCCAGAGGCAAATTGAAAACACGATTTCCCGCTGAAGCAAGCAAAAACGCCACAAAAAAGGTGATAAAAAAGCCGGCATCGAAAAATGATTTTCACATTGATGAAAATTAAATGCGAGTCGGGGCAAACCAATGCGATGTGTTGCATCTGTTGGGGCATTATCAAATAATTCAGTTGTAATCTATTTTAATCCGCCGGCGTGGCCCGCAAAACCGCCCCACTTGACATGTCGAATCATCAAAATGTTTGTTTGCTTGGCCTCTGGCCCCACCCATTTACCGCCCACAACTCGTTTCCAACGTCCAACTGTGAAACTATTTATTTCGATATTTTGCTAAACATTGCCCAGATTTAAATTTCCATTCATGTAAAATCGCATAAATACATACAAATGTCGTTTGATGGAAATGTCCAGCTATATTTCAGTCACCCATATTTTTTTTAACTGCGTGGGAATTATTCAAATAATTTAAGCGGCTTAGTGTAATGGCTGGTGAGAATTTTTCAAAAAACATGAGGATGGGGCTAAAGCAGCTCTAAGCGGAAAGAATTCACGCGGTTGCTTAAATTATACAGTATAATTTGGGAATATAGATTACCAACTGCATGAAAAGGCAACTGAATAAATAATTGTTCGGATTTATATTCAATCGATTGGTTAGAAGCTTTTTATCCCCTGAAATGTCAGTACGGCTTAACAAAAACGTTTCTCTTTTTGACTGCAAATGTTAGTTGTTAGACTCGATTTAGAGTGAAACAATGTTTTGGCCTTTTTTATATCATTTTAAAATGTACTTCAATTTTTGGTGTATGGCATCATCGTAAAAGTGGCTTCTGAGCTAAATAATTTCTAAAACAAAGCTATAAGTTGTACTTAATTCTGACTAAATTAAACCTTGCCTTTTTTTGGGACTATTTAATTATCAATGTTGAAAATCAGTTAAGTTAGCCACTGTATACAGCGTACCAAAGCTTAGATATTTTTTGGTACCACTGAAATTGCCCTGTTTCTTGTCTTAAATGAACTTACCCGAGTTAGGTTACCTCACCCAATATTCTTAAATATTTTTTCGATATTATAACATACATTCCTAAATCCTTCATATTCATTAAAAGATACAAAGCAACAAAATTCCAAACGAAATGATGGATGACTTTTTTGATAGTTGGCCTGCTCAATCCACCGCGGATCCCATATAAAGCAGCTCCTATTTGTGCAGAAATCAGTTCGGGAAAATGTTCCACTCCCTGGTCTTGCTCCAGTTTGTGGCTCTGCCTTGGCTGGTTATTGGAGAACATCGCATCATAGGCGGCAATACAGAAAGTATTAAGGTTGCTCCATGGTATGGATCGCTCATAGCAAACTCTAAACTGAAGTGCGGCGGTGTGTTGGTGAAGAACAACTACTTCCTGACAGCCGCCAAGTGTGTGGATGGCTTTGATGTAAGTGATCTGCAAATAAGGTTGGGCACCAGCAGCTGCGAATCGGGCGGATCCAAGGTGGGAGTCTGCAAGGTGAAAGTACATCCCCAGTATTCATCCTGGCGCTTCGACAACAATCTTGCCCTCCTGAGGACCTGCGAGCCACTGGTGGCCACCGATGAAATAAAGCCAATTGAGAGCTCCGACAAGATTCCGGAGGACAATTCACAGGCCAATGTCACCGGCTGTGGTGCCAGAAGGGGCAGTGTGTTCGATATTGACAAAGGCAGGGCGTTCAGCGGCTTTTTCGACCCGTTAACCGATATGTTTCTTAACCTGCCTAAGCAATTGCACAGCGCCGAGGTGCAGATCCTCAACCAAAATCAGTGCTCATCCGACTGGAAAAAGATTGGATTTGGATATTTCTTTTTGCTAAACGGAATCTCCGAGCTGACCATATGTACCAAAACATCCGGCAAGGGAGCCAGCGTCTATGATATGGGTGACCCTTTGGTGGTAGACAACAAGCTCGTGGGCATTTTATCCAAGCCAGGCTGTTCCGCTAGGCCCGATGTGTACGCGAATCTCAACCAGCACAAGACATGGCTCGATGATAATACCAAGGAGTAATCAAGGGCCACTTAAGCTAGTAATAAACTAACATCAAACTACATAATGGAACTTATTCGTAATCAACAATTTATCTTATATTCCCTACACAAAATATTAATTATTTAAGGTACACTTGTAAGATCTCAGAATAAAGAAGAACATTGCGCAACGGTTGAATAATAGTGGGGCCAATCACAAATCAATTTAGAATGTCACCCCTTCTTTCGATTTTCTTCCAGATCTTATAAATACACGTGCCCTGCAAAAGGAATTTAGATAAAAAACAAAATGCTCCAGACAGTTTGTCTACTATTTCTAGTGATCATTCCGTGGTCGGCGAGTGGAGCTCCTGATAAGTGTGGGATCGTTGGCGAACAGGTCATGATTAAGGATGTGCCTTGGATGGCATCGATTCGGTTTGACAAGAGAATCATTTGTAACGGTGTTATCCTCAACACCAAATACATACTCACGACCTCGAATTGCATGAGAAAGAGGGCTCTTTCCAGACTAAAACTCTCCGTGGGAAGTAGTTCTCGGGGCACGGGTGGCACTGAGGTGGGTGTCTGCAAAGTGACCTACCACCCACAGGTCGGCAAGAAGAACTTCGGCAGCAACTTGGCTCTGATGAACCTGTGCGAAGCTCTAAAGCTCACGGACAGCATCAAGGAGATCCAGGTGATCGACAAAGAGCCCGATCTGAAGGCCAAAGCCACAACCTCCGGTTGGAGCACCATCATGTGGGGGGCCTCGCTGAGGGAACCATGCGAGACCGTCTCAGCGTATGTACTACGAAAACTAGATGTCAACCTCCATGATCCGAATTCATGCTCCAAGGATCGAAAGCGATGGTTTAACATCTCCTCCGGCGACACGGTGCAAAACATTTGCGTCACCAGGAAGACCGAGAGCTGCTCCTTCGACAAAGGCGCTCCAATGGTCATCGATGGCAAGTTGGCGGGCATATTGGCCCTGGGCGATTGCTCCAAGGAACCCGAAGTCTTCATCAATTTGTTCCATCACAAGGCCTGGCTGGAAAGTAATTCAAAGGACAAGTAATGCCCAAAAATGAATGGCCATAAAATTGATCAATATAAAACATATACATAACATTTATCTTTCAATCGACATACGTTAGACTATTTTACCGTTGTATACCTATCAAATATATGTATTTGTAGGACCCACCATTTTTACACACAATTACACCTTCTTTAAGCTGCTAAACTGCTTTTAAAATTCGGAAAAGTGCAGTGCCATGGTGCTACTCTATTCCTGACACACTACGACGTGCTGTCTCAACAATGAAATAATAATAATTGCTGATCTACATTTATAAAAGTTCAGGTCAGCATGCCTAATTGACATTTTGATGAATTAACCGCGTAACATTCCGAAACAGTTAAGGGCTATTAATCCATGTTGCATTACAGATTGATTACAGCTTAACAAAACAGTTTCGCTATATTACTATAAAACTTAAAAACACCGGAGTAATCAATTCTATTTGCGATAATGATTCTACCAGTGGCGCTACCACTCTTTCTAGGGCTGTGTGTGCTCGTCCTTTCCGAGGACTCGGAGGACTCGGAAATGGAAGTCGACAAGTGCGACAACACCACTATTGGCGGCGAACCCATGGACATAAAGGACGCCCCATGGACGGCTTCTATTACGGTCAGGGAAAAGGCCAAGTGCGTCGGTGTCATCTACAAGTTAAACTACATCCTAACTGTGGCGCAGTGTGTGGATGGCTATTTGAATAAAGCCATTAGAGTGCGAGTTGGAAGCACCACTCGAAGCGATGGAGTTACAGAAGCCACAATCTGCGATACCATCATTCACGAGAAGTTCAATCTCCAAGCCACTAACTATAATGTGGCCCTGTTAAAGTTGTGCAGTCCGCTCAAGGACTCCGCTACGATAAAGCCGATCCAGTTAGTTGATAAATTTCCAGCCGATGGCTCAAAGGTCTTGGTCACCGGCTGGCCATCCTTCAGGTGGTGGACAGAGTATTTTGATCAGTGTCTGGAAGATCTAGCCCACAAGCTGCAGAAGGCCGAGGTAAAGATGTCCGGCAAAAAGAAGTGCATGAAGGACTGGCCAGAGAAGTATCAACTCGGTAGAAACCTCACGGACGAGATGTTCTGCACAGAGAAGACCGCCAAAAATTCTTGCTCCTTCGACTTGGGAGCACCTTTAGCCTTCAAGGAAAAACTAGTTGGTATCTTGGTCAGGGGCGGCTGCTCCGCCCGACCCGAAATATACAACAATCTACAACTTTATAGGTCCTGGCTGGACAAAAACACCAAGTAACTACACTTCAAAGCGTGAAAGTGAAATAAGGTTCACAAAGCACACTATTAATAAAAACATTGGTATTTGAGTATAAACAAAAAACTATGAAATAGTACCCCTAACTGAGAAAAAAATATATTTTATAGAAAATAATAATCTGTTGTTCAATAATTCCGATTTTATAGCGCTAGGCTCAGAAAAGAAGTTCTACTGCAGTTTTATGCCGTGGTAGTTATGCAATCTGCCTATGTTATGCAGTCACTAACATTTTAAATTAACAAAGCTATGAAAACCTATTAAGATAGAGGCAAATAACACACATCACTTCCTAATTGGCAAGAACAGAAGGCAAACCATCACTCAATTTGAGGTATGACTTAGCAGATAAGGAGTGTAAGCCAGTGCAACTAGAGAATTTTGCCTATAAATTGAGTTCCCCATGCGGTATTAAATTCAGTTTACAACAATGATCCGGCTTGTGTTGCCCCTTCTGCTGGTGGCGCTTCCATGGACGGTGTTCGGTGACCCCGACCCCCAGACCCGCATCATTGGCGGCTATTCCGTGGACATTAAAGATGCCCCATATCAGGCGGCCGTAATTGTGGATAGCAGTGCAATTTGCAGTGGTGCCATCATCAGAACAAATACTATCCTCACGGCAGCTTCGTGTGTATATGATTACTCCATTGATTATATTCAAGTGCGTGTGAACACCACGTCCAGAAACTACGATGGAACTGGAGTTCTGATGCCAGTCTGCGGGGTCACCATCCATCCACAATACTCCTACTGGCGCTACGACTTCAACCTGGCTCTTCTGAAGTTGTGCGAAGAACTGAAGACCTCGGAAACCGTTCATCCAATCACTGTGACCGACCGACTGCCGCCGGATGACGCCTGGCTGTGGGTCACCGGCTGGGGATCCACCTCTTGGTGGGGCAGCTGGTTCGACAGGTGCTTCGGCAGTCTGCCACTCCAGCTGCAGCGGGCATGGGTCAGCGTCTACAATCGGGAGCAGTGCGCCGAAGATCGGGCCGTTTGGTTCTATCTCTGGGATAATGGCATCTCGGGATACACCCTCTGTACCAACTACGGCGCCGGAGGATGTTCCTACGACGTGGGAGCACCGCTAGTGAAGGACGGATATCTCGTGGGCATTCTCTCCGACGGCGGCTGCACCACCAAACCCGATGTCTACGCAAGTGTGATTTGGTTCCAGAGTTGGATAGACGCAAATACGTCCCCTGATCCAAAGGGTACTACTTCTGGGCCTAGTTTTACATCTTCTACGACTGTACCTAGTCCTACATCTTCTAGTTCTATACCTAGTTCTAGTTCTTCTACTTCCAGTGTAGCATCTAGTTCTACCAGTACTAGTACTACAGCTAGACCTATTTCTACTATTTCTATCACTACACCTAGTTCTACAAGTACTAGTATACCTACTACTAGTAATACACCTAGTTCCAGTCCGACAGATGCTAGTACTCTTTAAAGTTCTGCTATAATCATAAAGTTTAGTTATAATACTAGCCTCGATGATGGACACGTAAAGCAACGACATCCGATTAGTTTTAATTTCCATTTACTTTCCTGACAGCAGGTTTAAAGGTTTTTTAAGGGACCAGATCCTTTTACCAAGTTTGTTCTAAAAATATAAGATATAGGTAACTTATTAACACTCCACAATAAAGAAGCTGTGACACTCGCTTTTAAAATCTACCTTAGCTCGTTTTTCCCTCACGTGTTGAGTTTTTTTTATACCGAAACCACAATCCTGGGGCTGCACTCACAGTTTCCAAGGCTGTGTTCATGGAAATGTCCCTACAACAGCCTCTGGTCATTTGCATTATTCATGCTGGTCAAGTCAAACAGAAGAGAAGTACAGTTTGGGGTAGGTCGAAAGTTAAATACCCTTAGTGAGCAGTTATTAATATATTTTTAGAAGCAATAGTGTCGTTACACGACCAATAGTTCAACTTGACCAAGAAATGACAATATTTCTTCGAAAATTAAATCTTTAATATATTTTTTCTGTTTTATTTCCTTTTAATTTCAAGTGGCGAAACACTGTGAAATGTGCTCCATTAAATATTCAGTTTTACATGTATGTACTTAAGTTAATTAAAGTTTATTTTTTGGTCGGCCAACAAGAAGCCAAAGACAAATCGAGGGTGAAAAAGAGAGGGAGTCTTGGTGCGGTGGCAACTCGTGATGAAGAGTCCCCTTAGGTTGACACCATTTATAAGCTGCCTGGCAGCTGCCTGCATCCATTTGTGGCGAGTGCAACCGCGTTCAGGTTCAGCTCGCCACGTTCGGGCTGACAAAATCAAGATCTGGGGACATGGGATTTACTTGGGCCAGGTTGCCCCGAAAAGGAAAATACTTTTAGTGCAAATTGAAAAGTTCTCTCAGCTTGGACAAATATCTGCAAGAGTGGGCAGCTGCTGCAGATGGCAATGCTGATGCTCCTGCCTCAAGGACATCGACACGAAAGCCGTTCTGACCATTTATCAGAATGTTATTGGCCGAAAGACAAAAAAGAGGGCAGCGGGAGGAGGAAAACCAGAGAAAGGACATCCAGGAGAACGAAGACAACTGCAATAAAATGCAATGTTTCTATTACAGCGATTTACGTGCACACACCGAAGCTGAAAGACAGTGGTAACTCTGTAAGTGTACAGGAAACTATTTTAAAATAAATAAATGAGAGATTGAAAAACAAAAATGTATAGAAAGGGCTGTCATAGAAGTGTGAGGGAGAATCCTTTTAGTCCTTTTTTGATAATAAACTTGTTTTACTTCTTTTACAGCTTCTTAAAACTAAGATAAATAAAAATTAAAATTAAAAGCCTTTTTAAAAAATTAAATAATTATTTTTAAAATACGCTTTTAATTCGGGCAGAACTTTTTTAAAATAGTTACTAAAGTTCGAAAACGCTTAAAAATACAATGAATTAAATTTTTTAAATAATAGTGATGGTTGGTTTCTTTTATTTACTTTATGTATTATTTTGGGAATTGCGGAGATTGTGGCAAATAATGATTTCCTATACATTTATACATTTTGTTATATATACTTGTATATCTAATTTATACATTTTTCCGCCACCCTGCCGGTGCTTCACTGTACCCCACACTCCACTCCACCCATTTAGCATCACCTCGCAGCGTGAGCAACATTTTTATGGCTTCTTGGACGAGCGAATGGTCTATTTTGGGCAAAGCAAAGTTTTCATGGGATGCTGTCCTTCGCGAGGCGACTTGTTGTAGTTGTTTAGTTGTTGCAGCTTTTGGGTTGTTTGTTAACTAGCAGCAACTAGAAGATAAGCAGCCGAAATGTTTCTCTTGCCGCTGGTCAGATGCATTTGTTTCCCTTATTCTTCTCGTGCGCATCCTTCGCTGCTTTTTTTCTTTTTTGGCCATTTTAATTGCTGTTGAACTTGGTGTTTTGGCAATTGCCCCGACAACAAAACAAAACCCATTACAACAAAAAGACCAGCAGCAGCAAATCGAAGCAATATATTTGATTTAACTTGTTTGCACAAAATAGTTTTGTTGGCCTTTTTACTTTGGCGCGCACAAATAAATTTGTTGACGCGCTTTGAAAACTATTTTGGGAATTGCGGAGATTTGTGGCAGAAAAGTAAAATTATTATTGCAACCATTGCAACAATTTATGGCACTGAGCTGAATGGCCGCAAGTCGAACGAAGTATTTAAGAATTAAGTTCAATTATGTTAGTGGGAATTGAATGGCGAAAATAAATGCTAACTGTGTTTGGCACTCACTTTTGAAAGCCGAAAGTAGTGCACATAATGGAAGTGTTTAAATAGTGCTTTTTATTTTCAAATAATGTGCTCCTATTGTTCAGTGGCAACCGCACTCAAGTGATTAAATATTTAACCTCGTTTTTGTTGTGCACATTATTTTTATTCATATATTATTTTAAACACATTTTCATTTTCCAATTAGCTTTAATATGTTTTTAATTCATGCACTAGGATATTTAATTGAATTTTTTATGCAAAAGCGATTCTCTTTTCTTTCACCTTTTTTTTTTAGTATGCCCCCCAAAAACAAAGCAATTAAATCCCCCTCTTTATTTGGCAGCCAAATAGGGGGCAAAAACATTTAAATTAGGATTAGTTCCGTATGTGCGTGAGCTTTTAAATCAAAACATATGCCGCGGCCAAAAGGGTGGAGACAGCAGGATGCGTTTTTGGCCATTCGGCATATTTCTTTACGCCGCGGGAATATTGATTTGGCCCAGCTAGCAGGGGGGCACACACATAAATTAATGTCCTAACAACATTTGTAACTGAGCAGCCGGCCGTTGGTCATTGCCCGGACCGATTTCCATTTCCCGCTCCGACACATTTCGACAATTCCGGACAATCAGAGACATTTGGAGCCGGGCACGTCGTCGCGCGCATTTTCAAATTATATTAATTTTGAATGGCTTTTTAGAAATTAATAATTACATATGACAACCATGTGTGCACGTGGGTGTTGTGTTGGTGTTGGTGGGTGTTACTGGGTGTGGATAGTCGGACGTGGCACTTAATTTTTTGTATTATACAACTGTCAGCAACCCGACGGTCAACGGCTTTAATAGCCATTGAAATTGTCACAGCCAACAATAACCAACTAAAGCTTTAAGAAGCTAATAAAAATAAAAAAAGCAAATAATTACTGTGGTTTCAGGCCAATTTAATTTTTTCACAAGACAGGAAATTGCTAGCTTCGAACCTTTAAAAATAATATATAATCTCGATTAGCATCACCAGGCTAGTGTCTTTCAGTGCAAACTAGTCTTTTAGTTTGGTAATGTTTTACCAAAATTCTTTAATATTTCATTTATTATTTATAATATAAATTGATTAATGCATTTTAGTTTTAAAACAAAAGATTTACAAACAACGGCTAGCATATCTTTCTGTACCTTATACTTTCGTAACTTATACATCTTAAAAAATGTTTTTATTATATATTAAAAACAAAAAACTTTTGAAAAAGTAGAGTCTAGTCAATTTATATTTTCATTTTATAATTGTATTATTTTTTGTACTACCTTACACTTTAAAGTTCCTCCAGCTAACAAAATGAATGGCTAAAATGGTGTATGGGTTTCTCTGAACATAATATAACAAATGGATGTAAGACCAAGAAGAAAACAGAATAATTTAATCTATAGTCCTTCGAAAAATTATAAACCAAAATGGCTGCCTTTGAATATTTTTTGTCATTGTATGCCGGCAGGATTTTTTGCACTCTGTTTTGGTTAGCCCACATCACATCCGATTCCTTCTACCATTCCGTTTTGGTGGATTCTTTTTTAGGTCCCCATACGCAGGCCACCAAATGTTTCTCGATCCCGGACTGAGACCCAGAGTCTCTGAATACTTTGGCCTCCCCCATTATTAATTGCTAACGTGCGCTGATTTCTTTGCTACACTTTTTGCGGCTCTCCATCTTCCTGTTTGTTATTTGTTGCTGCCCTCCTTTTAGCCAATGTTCAGTGCGATTTAACCCTTTCGCTGGCTTGGCTGCTGGCTTCTGGCTGCCGGTTGTTCGTTTGGTTGTCTTGTCCATTTGGCTCGGCAGTGACATTCATGCACCGGCGAGCAAACCGACGCTCCAGCAGATGAGCGAGGTCCATGGCCAAAAGGGAGTTGCTAGCGGCGGCTCAGTAGGGCAATAAATCAATGCATGCTGCTCGGTTTGGGACGGTCTTTAAAGGCAGGGTAATTTTGCTGAATTTAATGCATTTTCTGGGCTCTAAAACTAATGACGAAACCATGTCAAACGGAAGCCATGACATCGCGGTCGTGCTGCCTTAATTAGCTCCATTTTTTTGCATCGCACTAAACTGTTGGTTCAACTTTGACTTTGATGAGTCCACCTGCTGTGACATGTAACTGTACTCAGTAATTTCAAACGAATGAGAAATGAAAAATTTATATTAAGACCAATGGAAATTTAATTGCACTTAATTTTTGACACTTTTTATTAATTTGACACAATCTCTACAGAAACAAAGATTTCAATTCGAATGATAAACTATTCAGCAAACGCCATTTTAATAATTTCTGTCTTCAAAACATAGTCTTAAGATATATCTTATAAATGAAAAATACATTTTTAAATGATAAACATTCATTTAAGTAAATCTTGTCTATTGGGCTTTACGAATACAAAATTTCGCACATGGAAATTCTTAAGCAAATCAAAAACGTAAAGTCAATTTTGTATTTGCCTGAAATTTACAGCCATTTATAGGTAAAAACATTTATTAGGATTTCGTAGTACTTTTGTCTTTAGAGTAATTTGGGTTTTAAAATAGTGACATGGGAAGAAGTAGTATGTCTTCTTTTGCTTTTTTAGCTAACGATGAAAACGGCTCGAAGTTTGCTAAAGATTAAAAAAACAATATAAAGTTTGGTTAAAGGCAGTAATCATGCTGAAATGCAACAAGCAATGGCCAAACAATAACACATTATAAATTCTTTTGGTAAATTCGCTTGAACAAATGCATTTAAGCCGGGAATGCAACTGCAGCTGCAATTTAGTTACTTTCAGCGGTTTGGCTGCCATCGAATGGCGGATTGTGGTGCCAAGGCCAACAATGGGCCATCTCCGAAATATATTGGAAAAAACTGGAAACCAAAAACTGAATGGCAAACACACCGAGGCGGGAGCCGTGAAAGGAGGCCCTTTTCCGGCTGCAATAAATCTGAGAAGGACGAAAGGAGGCGGGCAGGATAAGTGGTGTTGCCTTACAAGTTGCCATGACATTGTCATGCATATGAAGTGCCTCGTGCACGTACTACGTACTGCATATGCATCTGTGTGCACAACATAAATGCACACTCACACAAATGCCCAAGCACACATTGTCTGGCGGCCTTTAATTGCAGTTACAGTTGCAGCAGCAGCAGCAGCAGTTGCCGTTGCCTTGGCTTTTGGGCCGTGTTTACAAGCTGCGCCAATATCGCGCTGCTATTAAATATATTTTCCACTGACCCCTGATCCCCTCACACCCTTTGCCTTATCAGTGAATTTGTTGCACAATTTAAGCCGTGATTGTTTCGGCCTCGTCGCTGCCAGCGACTCATTTTAATTTAATTTCTATTTAAATTCATGTCATCTATGCGCGAACAAACTTTCCGCCAACAAATTTTACGGCCAACACTCAGCTCGCAGCTCTGGGCTTAATTACCCCTTGCTTATCAAAACATCTCGAAGAAGAAGCAGTAGATGTGGGCCAGCGCCGACGACAGTCGAGTTTCCTTAATGAATTATTTAATCTGCGCCCCTGCATCTCCGACCAACGCCCCCGCCCCGCCCCTCCTTTGGCGTCTCGTCTGCCACTTGGCGACATTTTCTCGGTTCGGCTAACCGACATTTTTTGCGCCCGACTTGTCAGCCCCATCAGCACGGTGGACAAATAGAAAAAAAAGCAGTTTTGGAAAAACTTACATTAAGGTAATTGGCCCACCGAACTTATATACACACTACGAAAAGCGGCTAATTACATGAATTTATTTTTGGTCTTAAGGCAAAAAAAAGATACTGCATTAACTACATAGTTGGAGCTAACTAAAAGCATTGCAGCTTATTGATTTAAAAAAATGGTAATGTAAAATTTGTTTATCTCACAAAAACTTTAAAAATCATATCGTTAAGCTACGCAATCATCTCGCTCTTTTAAAAAAATCCATTAAGTGGAAGGTAATATTTTTTAAATGAAGCTCTTTTAACGATATTTTGGATTATTCTATTAATATGTTAGAAAGTGAGCTATAGTTAAGAATCTATTAAATAGATTTAAGGATTTGTAAGTTTATCTATCAAATTTTGTTTTTATTTTATTTACCAATTTAGGTTTAATATTAAAATAATTAAGGAAATTCACATACTTGCACTTGAAATCTACCACATTTTATTATTAAATCAAATCAGAATTTAACCATCTAATCATCCTTCGAAATTCAAGGTACTTTATCAAAATCACTAACTAATTTTTAACCTGTCCTTAAGTCAATTTATTCCTTGCCAAAGCCAATACTCCCCCTTAAAGGTGAAAGGAGAAAAATGCTGCAGCTAACGCAAATAGGCCACAGAACCTGGCCGACTTGCGGTTGGGGCTGCACCAGCCATAAGGCTAATAAGTTAAACGACACCGTGACACAGTTACGGGGGCACATATTAATGCCAAGGCGGCATGCTGCCCGCCAAACTGAGATGCCAGGATATCGGGAGGTGCTGGAGGGAATCCTTGGTTTGTTCGGCTGAGTGAGCGTATTTGTTTACCTATTTACCGCGCAAATGAAGTTGAAAATAACTGTGAAATGAAGATGAAGTGCTTTGGTCAACAGGAGCAGCCGAGCAGAGCAGAGCAGAGGCAGTGGCAGTGGCAGAAGGACATCCCAGACAGACCGGCGCCTAAATGGAATGTAAATATTTGAGCAGCGTCACAGCTACGGTAGCCTTAACGGTCCTGAGGAAAAGAGTGAGGGCTGGGGAAAAACCGAGGAGCAGCAGCTTCAGCGCTGACTTGTTGGCAACTTAAGTGTCCGTGTGTGAGTGCCACGGCACATGTACATCTATGCATGTCAGCTTAGTATATACACGGTGAAAAACTTAAGCAATTTCATGTTTTTGAAAAAGTTCCTGAGACAGGAGTTTAAGTTAGATATTACAGTTAGTTCGATAGATCTTTTTAAAGCGTTGGCAGTGCTCTTTCTCTTTTATCTATTCTATAATTTATTTAATGCTCATTATAAGTTATTATCAAAAGCTTACATTTTTAAAATTTGTCTGCTGTTTGTTTGTTGGTTTATAATGACAATGACTTATCAATGGGTAAAATAATTGCATTTGTAAAGGAATGTTTAATCGGTAAAGTTAGAAAATAGAATAACCAAAAATAAATTTCTTCAAAAAGCAAATACATATAACCTACCCTAAAACCCAAAACACATAATAAAAGAATTCATCCCAACCGTAACTGTAAGTGTCTCTAAACAATAATAGCCGAAGGCCTCGTAGTTAGTAATTTGCCCTGTAATATTAGCTTTGGTTTTGTATTTATAATAAATAAACAAATAAAATTTGTTAAGTTAATTTAGAAAATATATAACTTATTAACTTAGTTCGCCTTGCTTGTAATTATACTCCAAACAGATATATCTTCAGCTAAAATCCTTTATTTCGATATAATTATAATAACATATATTTAATACCATAGGGCTATGAAAAAGCTGCAAATAATAAATATATTTCATGATTTCTCTAACAAAATATTCTCTTTCCCCCGGTTTCTCCACGTGTATGTGGTAATGTGTGACTGTGTTTAACTTGGCAGCCGTATGTTTATTTTAGCGCTCTCCCGCCTGACAGCTTCGCTCCCCAAAAAGGCCTTAAGCGGCAAAACAATGGCCAAGTGAAGCCATTGAAGGACGACGTGCTTACCGGCTCCAAGATCAGTTTGGGTGTTGGAAATTAAAGCCAATTAAAAGACTGGAGATGTCTGTACTTATGTGTGTGTCTGTGTGTGGGTGTGGGAGTAGGTGCTGGGCAACTTCAGTCATATTTTTTGGCATAAATCAAAACGAGCATCTTCTAGAAGGACTTGGTGTATGACTAAGTTCAAGGCAGAGCACTAATGCGCATGGAGGGCCCAAAAGTAGGCAACACTTTTGAGGCCAAGCAAAGGGGGTCGAGCATCCTTGCTTAAATGTGAATGGCGTCTCTAACTGAGACTAAATGTCTGCCAAACCCTTCCAGTCAAGAACTTAATTAGTATTAAAATATTCCTTGCAAGCTAACGAACATCAAAGCGAAATGCATCAGCGCAAATTAAGGAACTATTTAAAATAGAGCAAGTCTAATAGCCTAATTTTGTAGCATAGCCTTTAATATGGCACCACAGTTTTTAAATATTGTAAATTAAGCGATTATGTCTTATTATTAATTGTAATACTAAATAGAAGCTATGAATAATTAGAACAAATTTGTATGTATATATTATAAATGAATGAACAAATTTAATTTTGCATTTATTTAAAACACTTTAATATTTATTTATTTGTAAAATGTAAGAAAGCGAATTTAATTACGAATTTTTTTATAATAAAAAAAATTTTATTATTATTATTCTTGACAGGAAAACAAGAAAAAGCAAACTTCGGCAAGCCGAAGTTTATATATCGATTTATATGCCTATATTACTAAAAACAATGAAGCAATGTCGATTTTGAAATGCATTTTTCCATCGTTTCTATGCTATATGATATTGTTGTTTGATTTTAACTGAATTAAAACCATAATTCCAAAATATTAAAATATTAGTTATAAATCCCAAAGAACAACAAAAAAAGTTATGATTTGTTTGAATTGTTTTTCCAATTGCTCCTATGGGAGCTATATGATATAGTCGCCCGATCCGTCTCGTTCCGACTTATATACTACCTGCAATAGAAAGACAACTTTTGAGAAAGTTTCAAGCATATAGCTTTACAAATGAGGGACTAGTTTGCGTAGAAACGGACAGACGAACGGACAGACGAACGGACAGACGGAAAGACGGACATGGGTAGATCGACTCTCCTGGTGATGCTGATCAAGAATACATATATTTTATAGGGTCGGAAATGTCTCCTTCACTGCGTTGCAAACTTTTGACTGAAATTATTATACCCTTTGTACAAATATATAAGCTATATTGGGTTACTATCTTTAATAAATATATTCGATAGGTATAGGTACAATTGTCCAACAAATGTGGATATTTAGATAAATGTTAGGTATATGTTTGTAGATAATTGATGTAGCCAAAAACCTATTCATTTTGGGCATTACTTGTCCTTTGAATTACTTTCAAGCCAGGTCTTGTGATGGAACAAATTGATGAAGACTTCGGGCTTCTTGGAGCAATCGCCCAGTGCCATTATGCCCGCCAACTTGCCATCGATGACCAGGGGAGCGCCCTTGTCGAAGGAGCAGCTATCGGACTTCTTGGTGACGCAAATGTTCTGCTCCGTGATGCCAGTGGACATGCCAAACCAACGCTTTCGATCCTTGGAGCATGACTTCGCATCCTGGAGGCTAACATCTAGTTTTCGTAGTACATACGCTGAGACGGTCGCGCATGGTTTCCTCAGCATGGCCCCCCAACTGACGATGCCCCAGCCGGAGGTTGTGGCATTGGCCTTCAGATCGGGCTCCTTGTCGATCACCTGGATCTCCTTGATGCTGTCCGTGAGCTTTAGAGCTTCGCACAGGTTCAGCAGAGCCAAGTTGCTGCCATAGTTCTTCTTGCCGGACTGCGGGTGGATGGTCACTTTGCAGACCCCTACCTCAGTGCCACCCGTGCCCCGCGAGCTACTTCCCACGGAGACTTTTAGGCTGGGCAGTGCCTTCTTTGCCACGCAGTCGGAGGGCGCGATTATGTATTTGGTGTTGAGGATAACACCGCTGCAAATGTTCTTCTTGTCAGATCGAATCGATGCCTGCCAAGGCACATCCTTAATCGTGACCACATCGCCAACGATCTCACAGTTATTAGGAGCTCCACTTGCCGACCACGGAAGGATCACTAGAAATAGTAGACAAACTGTCTGAAGCATTTTGTTGTATATCTAAATTCCTTTTGCAAGGCACATGTATTTATAAGATCTGGAGGAAAATCGAAAGAAGGGGTGACATTCTAAATTGATTTGTGATTGGCCCCACTATTATTCAACCGTTGCGCAATGTTCTTCTTTATTCTGAGATCTTACAAGTGTACCTTAAATAATTAATATTTTTTGTATTGAATATAAGATAAAGTGGTGATTATAACAAAGTTCCATTATGTAGTTTGATGTTAGTTTATTACTATTATAAGAGGCCCTTGATTACTCCTTGGTATTATCATCGAGCCATGTCTTGTGCTGGTTGAGATTCGCGTACACATCGGGCCTAGCGGAACAGCCTGGCTTGGATAAAATGCCCACGAGCTTGTTGTCCACCACCAAAGGGTCACCCATATCATAGACGCTGGCTCCCTTGCCGGATGTTTGGGTACAGAGTGTCAGCTCGGAGATTCCTTTTAGCAAGAAGGAAAATCTAAGTCCAATCTTTTTCCAGTCTGATGAGCACTGATTTTGGTTGAGGATCTGCACCTCGGCGCTGTGCAATTGCTTAGGCAGATTAAGAAACATATCGGTTAACGGGTCGAAAAAGCCGCCAAACGCCCTGCCTTTGTCAATATCGAACACACTGCCCCTTCGGGCACCACAGCCGGTGACATTGGCCTGTGAATTGTCCTCCGGAATCTTGTCGGAGCTCTCAATTGGCTTTATTTCATCGGTGGCCACCAGTGGCTCGCAGGTCCTCAGGAGGGCAAGATTGTTGTCGAAGCGCCAGGATGAATACTGTGGATGTACTTTCACCTTGCAGACTCCCACCTTGGATCCGCCCGATTCGCAGCTGCTGGTGCCCAACCTTAGTTGCAGATCACTTACATCAAAGCCATCCACACACTTGGCGGCTGTCAGGAAGTAGTTGTTCTTGACCAACACACCGCCGCACTTCAGTTTAGAGTTTGCTATAAGCGAACCATACCATGGGACTACCTTAATACTTTCTGTATTGCCGCCTATGATGCGATGTTCTCCAATGACCAGCCAAGGCAGAGCCACAAACTGGAGCAAGACCAGGGAGTGGAACATTTTCCCGAACTGACTTCAGCACGAAATAGGATCAGCTTTATATGGGATCAGCGGTGGATTGAGCAGGCCAACTATCAAAAAAGTCATCCATCATTTCGTTTGGAATTTTGTTGCTATGTAACTTTTAATGAAAATGAAAGATTCAGGAATGTGTAATATAATATCGAAAAAATATTTAAGAATATTGGGTGAGGTAACCTAACTAAGGTAAGTTCATTTGAGACAAGAAACAGGGAAATTTCAATGGTATCAAACAATATCTGAGCTTTGATACGCTGTATAAAGTGTCTAACCTAACTGATTTTTCAGCATTGATAATTCAAAAGTCCCAAAAAAAGGCAAAGGTTTAATTTAGTCAGAATTAAATACAACTTATAGCTTTGTTTCAGAAATTATTTAGCTCAGGAGCCACTTTTAGGACTAATACTAATAACTTTCAGTACAAAAAAGGCTCAGAAATAATTTAATGATATAAAAAAGGCCAAAACATTGTTTCACTCTAAATCGAGTCTAACAACTAACATTTGCAGTCAAAAAGAGAAACGTTTCTGTTAAGCCGTACTGACATTTCAGGGGAAAAAAAGCTTCTAACCAATCGATTGAATATAAGTCCGAACAATTATTTATTCAGTTGCCTTTTCATGCAGTTGGTAATCTATATTCCCAAATTATACTGTATAATTTAAGCAACCGCGTGAATTCTTTCCGCTTAGAGCTGCTTTAACCCCATTCACTGCGTTGCAAGGGTATAATTAATAATATTTTTATTAAACTATATAACTGTTTAAAAGCAAAAACAAACTATTGGTATTTACCAAATAATGTTTACTATTTTTATAAGTCCCCAATAATATTTCTTACATTTAGACACAACAATATGATACAAATGCTTTTTGCATAAACCATTACTTTCTATTTTAAGCAGATAAAAACAATACAAAACAAGAAAGGAAAGCTAACTTCGTGCGGAGCCGAAGTTGAAATACCCTTGCAGAATATTCTGTAAATTAATTCTCCAAAATTATTCATATGATGCATTCTTAACACTCATAAAAATCCCAACTTCCTAACTTTTAAAAGTTATGGCATTTCCACTCGTTCAGTTAAATGGCAGCTATAGAATATAGTCGGCCGATCCTTATGAAATTTGGTATGTCGGATTGATTGGTCAAAAATTAAATCCATAGAAAATCCAAACTTCCTAACCTTACAACCACCAAAGTTATGGTATTTCCGATCAATCAGTTATATGGCAGCTTTAGGATATAGTAGGCCGATCCTTATAAAATTTGGTAGGTCGGATTTATTGGGCAAATATAAAACCCATAGATAATGCCAACTTCCTAGCTTTACAAACACCAAAGTTATGGCATTTCCGATCGTTCAGTTATATGGCAGCTATAGGATATAGTCGGCCAATCCCGGCCGTTCCGACTTATGTACTGCGTGCAAAGGAAAGAAGGATGTGTGCAAAGTTTCAATTCGATATCTTTAAAACTGAGAGACTAGTTTGCGTAGAAACAGACAGACGGACAGACAGACGGACAGACGGACATGCTTATATCAACTCAGGAGGTGATCCTGATCAAGAATATATATACTTTATAGGGTCGCAGATGTCTCCTTCACTGCGTTGCACACTTTTGACCAAAATTATAATACCCTCTGCAAGGGTATAAAAACTTAAAATTAACTGAAAGCTGGATATTTTGTTAGGTAAAATTAGTAATCCAAATTAAAAATCCGCTTTGTAATAATCCGTCCTTGACTTTCGGCCTGTTAGAGTAGAAGCAAAGAACATTTATTGCTATTAATGAATTGCATTGATTGCAATATTCGAGCTTTTATCCGTCACATAAGTCACAGGAAAGCGGATTATTTATTTTGAATGAAGAGACACACTCAACTGTGGACTACCTGCCTCAGAGAAGAGTAAATACCCCACTTCACTTGCACTTGCCTTTGGATCCCCGGATAATCTACTTAGAATCAACTGCAGTCTGTTTGAGAATCTTTTCAATCGGCTGGAAAATCGCTTATGGACAAAACTCCCCCTCAGCTGCTCCTTCTGGCAGAGCTTTCATTTAGCTACATTTAACGTCAATTGTTTTATGACTACCAGCAGCAGGAAAAACAAAGTCGGACAAAAGGAAAAAAGACTGGCATGCCGAAAAAAAACGATGATTTATTCAGCGCGAAACGGTTTAAGGAGCAAAGAAAAATCTTAAAAAAGAAACACAAACTAAAAACTTAGCACAGAGCGCAAAATTCGCTAAAGTTGCATTTTCCTTGGCTTTTCCGTTTGGCTTTCCTCCGGCGCCAGTCTTTTGTGGAGTTTATCTTGCGGCTGTGGTTGTACTGCGTTCACCTGAATTGGACCATGGAGCAGGTGGCTATTCAGGTGGAGCCTGCTGCTGCGGTCACGCTTTTCTAAGCGTTTTCTTATCGGCAGGGGAGGGTGTTTTCGGGTGGGGGAAAGGGGGTAAGGGGGGTAGCGGTACGACGGCCACGTGACCGCACGCTTTTCCAGATTTTTCACTAAAAGATTTGCAGCATTTCGGCTGCGGCCTTTTGTTGCAGTCGCCTTTTAGCCTTTTCGCATAAAAACGACGCTTGGATGCGGTGCCTAATGGGCAACTGTGCGGCTGAGTGGTTTGGCTTAGCGCCGAGTCCTTGACAAGGCTCTCGCTTTGTTTGTAATTAATAACACTCGATGCTCTTTCAGTTCGGCCGCACATTTCCATAATTAAAAGGCTACAAAATCCACCACTCGCACCCACCGAGATGCCGCTTAAAGATTTAAGATTGCAGAAGGAAAGACGGTTGCATTCCTACTCGTAAAAGGGGTTTAATTTCATGCAACTCGAAAGTGGCAATAAAGACTGGGCCGGGCATTCCAACACGCACACATTGCAGGTGGAATCGAGGATTCTGCGAGTCGCAGGCCATCAAATGGCAATGAAGATGTTCAGGCATTCCGACTCCGACCCTGTGTTCGTGCAACAGTTTTGCCATAGAAATCTTTCAATTTGCCTTCAGCTGGCCTGAACGGATAATGTCCCCGAGTGTCGAGCGCAAAAAAATAAATACTCAGCCGGAGAAAAGTCGAGAAAAATCGGGGCGAGAAGGCGAAACAAAAGTGAGATGAAGGACAGTGGTAACGGGGAGGGGAGAGGGGGTTGAGGCAGCTCAATTGCAGGACAATCAGCACAATTGATTTCCCCAAAGTGCCCGCTTCCGGGCCCCTCTGGCAGCCCAGCATTAAAAGGATTTAATGCCATTTAAGCCAAACAATGTGAAGACAGTAGAAGCCGTAGTGGCAGCAGCAGAAAGCAGAAACGTCAAAAGAGTCGGCGAAACGGGGCGAATCAGCGATTCCGCCCCCCCCCCTCCCACCCTTCTCCCCCATCGCTGACTTGCTCCTTACTCACTCGACAAAAAGTTTATCAATAAAATAACTTGTCGGCGAGCGGACTCGGGAAGTCTTGAGAGCCAGAGCTTGACTCCCCGATTCCCCGTCAAGTCAAGTCGAAAATTGCAGCAACTTTCTGTCACAGAGAGCTCTCGCCCCGTCTCGCTTCCTCTTGGTCATTCCCCCCTCTCGCTCTGGCTAACGGACTGGCAGCTGGCTTGTCAACAGCCAAAGGACAATTCAAGTGCTGCAATCCTCGAGAAGTAACTTCAATTGCACTCATAGTTTCGGTCGTAGTACAAAATTGCCATATGACGTATACGCCATGTATGACAATGGCAAACCAACCTGCTGTCTTGTACCAACCGATTCTGAGCCCCTCTCGAAGCCAACTTTCTGGGTCCGGCAATTAGTGCAGCTTGTAGGGGGCGTGGTTCACTGGGCCCGCCTTTCATATGCCCTGATGGAAATGAGTCTTCAAATTGATTATGCATCTCGGTGAAGTAATGCGAACAGGATTGATCCTTCTCAAAGGGACAATTCTTGGGCACACAAATACAACAAACATCTTTGGTAACTTTAGTCAAAACATGTAAAGAACTTTAATTCAAAATCGATTGAATAATTGTTAGGCTCAGAGATCAAAATCATCGAAGATTCATTTTTAAAGAGCATGCTTGAAAATTTAAAAGGAAATAAATTCTCTTCTGTGTAAATTCGTCATCATAAACAATTTTACATCATTTAAAAATAAACTTTTCCCTCAAGTGGAACAGGCTGTTAGACAGCATTTAATTTAATTACTTAAATATTTTAAATCTTGGTGTACAGAATTAAAGTTATTTAGTATTATAAAATATTATTTTATTCCTAAATAATATATTTTGAGTACATGCTACTTTATAAGATCATTTTATTAAATATTTTATTATTAGACTTTCATAAATAAGTTTTTAAATAAACAAATAAATTGTAAAATACATTTTAAAAGCAAAAATCGTTTTTAAATCAAAATTGTTGTTTTTTTCTTTCAACAACACTAAAGTTTAAATCAAACGAACACCTTTTAAGCAATTTTTTCTTGGGGTAACCTTCACCCTTCCGTGGCAACAAATCTCCCTATTTTTGATGTCACACAAATCCGGGTGAAAGCGACCAATAAATTATTTAATAAACATCCCTACGTGACTCTGTCTGTGACCTTCCGGTGGCCACTTGAGCAGAGACCAGGTGAGAATGCAAGGGCCACCAATACCAAACCGATCCCAATGCTAATGACCAATTCCGGACAAAAAGGCAAGGACGAAGCCAAGTGTTGGCCTCGGACTGGCGTTGCATTCTTGACTTTGGATTGTCTCAAGTTGCCTGTTCTCTTATGCACGAGAACGTGCAACATTTTGTAGGCCTTTTGCCCAATTTGGAGCCAAAGAGCGGAGGGAAATGTGTGGAAATGGGGGAAAAGTTCGCTGGGCGTTTCGGCAATTTGCAAGTTGACTCTCCGCCGGGTAAGTGGCAAATGTGAAATTGTTTTGCTAGTGGCAATAAAAATGAAGGCAGAACAAAGGCAGCCTGACAGCCGAGAGACAGCAGACGAGATGGCTATAAATGGCTTGGCTTTGCCCCATCCTCAACCCTTCTGCCCCGGCTTCCGCTCACATGGCTGACTTAAACAAATGACTTTGGGTAACGTCCTTTTGCTTGTTTATGCATAAATTCTAAATAATCCTGAAAAGTGAAATGCGCCAAAAATGCGCTGCGCTCTTTGCCACATTTTCGTAATGTTTGCCAGCTGGATTAGTTGACTCCAAGTGGGTTGAACCTCTGCATTGCTTATTTCCTCTATCCGTCTCTTTCCAGCCACGCCTCCTCCGCACCCCGCTGATACTAAATATCCCTGGCATATGCGTAATAATGCTGCGTTATCAATTTATCCCGGTTTGGTCTTCTTTCGTTGTTGCTTCAATGAAATTTCCATTTTTTCTCGTTTCAATTTCATTCTGTTTTTTTTTTTGTTGCTTTTGCAAAAAATTCAAATTACGTCAAAAATATCAAGTGAACCGCAATTTTCGTACAACAGCCATTATCCTTATTTTGTCTGTGTGGCCTTGTTTTTGTATATTCTGCAACCCCCGTTCACGGCAAATTTTCAATCAATTGCTACTCTTTCAATTTCATGCATGAGAGCTGCCTAAAAGGTAAAATGTTAGTTGACCAGCCAGCAAGCTGCCACCCCTCTTCAACACCGAAATAAACCCGACACCCCCTTTCCCCCATCTATTGTTGCGGCTACAATTGAGGTATTCAAAAACTTTTACGGCCCAGACGGAGATTGCCAAGCTGGCTCGGCTTGCATTCAACCAACCAACCAGCCAAACCCACCCAACAACCCAAGCCCACTTGAATCGTTTATTGTTTTAATTTTACTCACAGGCCAGCAGCAAAGGCATTTGCACATTGTTTACCATTCTGGCATTTGGCTTAGAGCGCACATTTGATGGCTGAGAAGGGGAACCGGTGTTGTTCGCATGCCATAAGTGAAATTGACTGACGCCTGTGCGTATGCATCATGAAATTACACAACTCGATGGAAATCTCCTACTCCTCGTATTTTGTATCACTCATTTCAAAACTCCAAAGGCTTTATTGGCAATGTAAAGACCGCCTGACTACCTGTCTATTACCATCTTCGGAAATCTAAACGGATTTGCGAAAGGGGGTCGCTATTAGTTAAATGAGGCAATAGCTGACTCCAATTAGTTATTGCACACAACAGTCTTGGTTTCGAGTTACCGAAATATAATTATTCGGAAAGGAGTATTGATTTTAATTGCATTAAACAGTAGTTTGTTACTGACCAAAATTAACTTTTGTTTTAATCTCACATGTAGAATAAGATAGAAATGTCGGCAATTAAATGTATTAATCCTGGTTTACATTTACTGAAATATAATTATTCGAAAACGGCTTACGGCAATTTTGAATTTATTGGCCGTCATTAAATCGTAAAAAGTCACTGGTTATAAAGAAATGTACTTTTATGAATTATTTATTTATTCGGTCTTGTTCATTTTTTTTTTTTAACGGACTGTTGCTTTGTTTTTTATTTTGTTATTTTTTCTGCTTAAATTCCCGAAATCACACCTTTTATAAACAAAAAAGGAAAGGATGAACTCAGCTTTTGAATTAAGCATTTATTGGCCTTAAAGGCATTGGCAATCAACAATGCTTGTTGGTTAAATGGAGCCGAACGGTTGCAACTGCCACATGCCCATTCCATGCCCCTTCGGCAACGAAGCCAAGGGCAGCCAGCCGTCCAGTGGGCAACTGCTTTATTTTAGAAAATTTAGTGGCAGCCACTATGGCCAGTGCAACAATTTTTGCACTTCTCTATGGCAACGGTCAAGAAGTGGCCGACAGCAAACAAAACAAAATGGCAGTGGCTATTACAAAAAGTTGTTAATTTTTACGTAATGGGAAAAGTTTTTAATCTCGCCAGCTAACCCGAAACAAACACATGCGAGAGCCCAATAAAATCCGGCTTTATGGTATCTCTGGCAGCAAATAAAACCTCAAATAGAGCAGCGAATAAACCAAAACCAAATTCAGTTGCAGATGCATTAACGGCAAAAACAGCAGCAACTGACGAGTTGGAAATAAAAATTAAATTTTTGTGGCCATTTCAGCCATTTACAATTAACAGACCGAATGGAGTCGAAACTAATTTAGCCAGCAACCTCTAATTAGTTATGCATCCCAAAAATTCGATTTGCAACCCATAAATAGTTGCCGTTGTTATCGTTGTTGCCATCAATAAGTGATAAACTTCAGACAAATTTGTCAAAATTAACTGTCACAACATTTACAAATTGCGGTTGGATGTTTGTTGCAGCTGTTGCCGCAGTCGCAGTAATGTTGTTGCCGCACTTGGCTGGCGGCCAGCAACATGTTGCTGGTGAAAACCATGTTGCCATGCGGTTAGGAAGCAACATGTGGGCCACCAAAAAATAATAAGTGGGTAATAAACATTAAAGTAATGTATTAAACATTGACAGCATCACGCTCGTATTTATTTCCAAAATTAAAAATAATTGTTAAATTAAAAAAATAAAAATGTAACTATAATTGTAATTGACTTAAACCTCTTATTTTTTAAGTTGCAAATAAAAATGTACATATAACTCTTATATACAAATTTCAAAATACAAAATAATGGAATGAATTATTAACACTACCTTCTGCCCGTTCAGCTACTTGTATATTTTCGAACAATATTAGAAATTTTGAAATTTTGTAAAAAGTATATTTTTAAACTATATCCTATAGGTGCCATATAACTGATTGATCGAAAATGCCATAACTTTGGTGTTTGTAAAGTTAGGAAGCTGGGATTTTCTGTGAGATTTATATTTGGCCAATCAATCCGACCTACCAAATTTAAAGATCGGCCGACTATATCCTATAGCTGCCATATAACTGATTGATCGGAAATGCCATAACTTTGGTGTTTGTTAAGTTAGGAAGTTGGGATTTTTATAAGTATTAAGAATGCATCATATGAATAATTTTGGAGAACATAATTTACAGAGTATTCTGCAGGGGTATATCAACTTCGGCTCCGCCCGAAGTTAGCTTTCCTTTCTTGTTTTTGTCTACTTTTATTAAAAATTAAAATTTAAGTTAAAAATTAATTAATTAATTAAAAATTAATTTTTTAATTTGTATAATATAAGTTGTAATGTAATTGTCCTCGATTAAAATAGCTGAAACTAGCAATTATCTAAACATTTATTCTACTTTCACCAGTAAAAACATATGTTGGTTACATTTCCCTCTTAATTGATTTTCTTCACCATCAAACTGTCCTGATCAGTTATACTGCATATTTAAAAATAATGTTATGAAACCGATGTGATACCTTGATTAAAACATATTATTGCACATTCTTCCTAAAATGTAAGTCTCTGGCATAAAAATGAAAGTCATAAGTGGCCTATACTATTTACACTTAGTGGTAGTATTATTAGTGTGAAAGTGTCTCTAATTGTGCAATTGCCATTTAAAGTCCCTCGACATCTGTTATTCCATTGCTTCATTAGCAGCCAAACCAACTTTTTATCATATAAGCCAAAAGCGACACATATCAGCCACAAAAACTAATCAGCACGCACTGTTGAGCTCGGTTCGGTTTGAGTGCGAATTGGGGCTTGCGTTTCCCTTTTTTATTTGAAAACTTCTTGAGAGCATAAATTTCAATCCCGCGAGATATTTTCAGCAGCTGCAAAGTTGGCCAACAACAGCTCGAAATTAAGCTGTGACAGTGCCAGCGTGGCTATCACTTGTGCCAGCTTCAAGTTCTCCAAAACTGAAGTTCCAGTTCCAGTTCTCTGGAGTTCGGATCGTTCTTTGGCCCCATGGCGGGCATAGCTGGCAAAGTATTAAAAGTGTCCAAATGATGATTGTTTTGGTTATGGCCAAGCCCTCGGTTTCAGTTTCACACCCGGCTAAGACCGTCGAGTGCACTGGGAATTGCGCTGTCTGCGGTCGCTGCCTGACAAATGTCTTCCGTCTGCTTCTAGGTTGACTTTTGTTCCGGTCCTGGATTTATTTCGATTTGCAGCAATTTCAGAAGTTAAAGCCTGCTGAGCCGGCCGAGATTGTCCTGTAATTATTCTTCATATTGATTTTCATTCCCTTGGCCAAGGAGGTGCAGCCGCAAGCAGTTGTTAATCATGCACGCGTTGCAAGGAAAATTCTCCAGTTCGCGAGGGTCGCTATTGCAGTATTTACACGGGCAAACCACACCCTTAAATTCTTAAATGTATTTATTATTGTTTCCATCATTTGTTTACTTTTTGCGACGCAAAAAAAAAATGTTGTTCAACGCATTTGACGAATTTTTTACCAACATCCATGTTTTTGGCAGCGGGTGGAGCTACCCGGGTTGTGAAGTCAACGGCATCAGAGACAAGGGAGCATATAAAAAACCCGCAGAAAGCAATTATGCTTAAATTAAAACTCATTCATTTTTGGGGAGGAAGGGGTGAAAAAAATTGCAAAACCCATAACAGAATCGTTTGTTATGTGAGTAATATACACAAATGCGCATATACAGATGAATGATAAATATGTGTGAACATGAAAATTCAATGCCAATGCCCAAATAAGTGAAAAATTTATGCAATTCTTTTATTTCGTCGGGTTTTTTTCTCATTTTCCCTTCCACAATTTTTTCAAATTCAACGGATGCTGTGGCTTGTCGTTGTTTGTTCTATCCCCTGCCATCGTACCCTATTAAAATGAGTCCAAAAGCAACAGAGAAATCAATGGCTACGAAAAACATTCGGTCGCTTGGCTTGCATGGCGTATGCTTGATTTGTCGCACATTACGCATACGCAATGACTTGCCAATTGCAGCCAATTAGATGCTGAAAAGATGCCTTAAAGTTTTCAGGTTATCCCCAACCCCAACATGTATCATACACAGAATTTTGATTTGAAGTTGGGGCCATCATTTCGCTTGCTTTTGTGTTTTGTTTGGGGTTTTCTGTTTGTTCTGCTGCTCCTACTTATTTTTTGCCTCCTTTTATTCTATTCTTTATTATGCAGTAAACTTTCTCGGCAGCCGAGCAAAGTTTTCCTCAAGAACGAGAAAAAAGGAAAATAATTTGTGAAAAAAATAAAGTTTTTGGCGACCATATCCAGGAGAAAGTACGTGACGGGTACCTTAGACTAAATTCAATTCCATTGTGTTCAAAGCGGGTGGTCGAAGGGGGGTTGTAATGCATACTTTGTTGCCTGGTTACGTGAGCCTGCTGAGCCTATTTCCCCCGAAGCGAATCATCGCGAAATTCCCCTAATTAAGGATGGCCAAAGGACCCTAGGATCTGCAGTGTGATAACTCTACCTGCAAATAATGGGAATAAGGCAAATGGAGAGTGAGAAAAATATACAAACCTTTTGGCCATGCTGACATTCTCGCTTTGGGGGCAGCATTATGGCTATCATAACTCAGTCAGTCAAGTCCTCCATCTTCATCGTGGTCTAAGCTGCACTTTGCCAGTTTCTTTCTCTCATTTTTTTCGGTACGCTATTCTCGGCTTTTTTATGGCCTTGTCAGGCGAGACTTGTTTGTTGCTGCTGCTGAACTATTTAATAATGTTCTCCCCACAGGAGAGCCAACAATGGGACAAGGTCTGCCACCTTTCATGGGAGGCCAAAGTTCATTTGCAAGTGCTGGATAGTGGGTAACGATAAGCTGGCTTTGGGGTATGTCCAATTTTAACCGGTTTCCGATCTGCAACTTTTGTTGAAAGAAGAAGACTTTGTTTAAGATTTTCACTTATTTTAATTAATATTTCTGTTACAGTCTACAGTAGCCATATAGCTAAATAATAGATAAAATGAAATATTAAAATACAATTACATTCATTGTTAAATATGTTCTTACTTTAGAAGCTTTGAATTTTACATTTGTTGAATTTGAAAGTGTTCTTCTAATTTTGTTCGGCTTTTATTTTTATTTTGCAGCTTATTCAAGAATTCAAAATTAAAAAAAAAGGTAAAATTTTACTAATTCTGTTTATGAAATCCAATATATTAGGACACATTCGTCTTTCACACTTAGTTAATAACCATGGTAAGGATCAGTTGAAAAAAAATTAACTTTGATTAATACAGAACACGATATTAATGGCAAATTTTATTATCTATAAAAAAAATAGCTTATAGCAGTTTTATTTCACAGTGTTCCTTCACTTAAAAACATAAGCCTGAAGAAAATCAAAGAAAGTTCGACACAATTTTCTAGAGGCCCGCTGTTTTAGCCCAAACTCTATTTATAACCTCAAGTAGCCAGAAGCTCATACGTGCCAACAAAATGGTAACAGAAAACCATTATATTTGAATTTTAACGCTTTCCATTCTTATTAATTAAATATAGCTCGCTGACTTTAATTGACATAAACTCTGAGACGTCGAAAAAATGTTTAACAGATTTTTAAGCTAACGAATTTTATAACCTGCCCGTTTGTTGTGCACTGTTTTTTTTACTGGGTACATCACTAGTCTTTTTTATCCCAGTCGCAGTATTTTTTCTGCACCAGGCGCTGCAGGAGCGCATCCCAACTGCAATCCACTTTTGCACTTAGCAGGGATAACGTGCGGCTTTTTGTCAGGACACCAAAGGGGCGAGGGGAGGGGATGTCAGTTCAGACAAAGGAGGTCTACAGGTTGTCGCAAATATCACACCAACTTGTCATGTCCAAACAGTTGATGGTCGTGTCAGACTGTCCTAAAGCCTCAGCCTCCTCGCCATTGTTTTTTGTTACACAACAAAAAGTGGGAATGAATTTTGTAAAAACTTTACGATTTTTCTAGATTATCAACAAAATTTACTTTAAAAACGATCTATATATACATATATATATAATATTGTCCAATATCACAGACAAATAAGTATTTCAAATTTGTAATTATTTATATATATACTTTTTATTAAGATTTTTTCTCCGTGCACTCAAGAAAATTCCCATTTCAATAGAAGAAAATACGACCAGGATGGATGGGTATTAAGTAAATTTCAATGATTTCTATGATAGCTCATATCAGTTTGGCTCGTGGCCATTTGCCTTTTCGCCGCTAACAAGCGCTGCTAATTGCACTCGCACACACACACACACACACACAGATGCGCACGCACACACGCCCATAATGAGGCGGTGGCCACAAAGCAAATCCAGGAAGGAGCGGGAAGACGGAGGACTACGGTGGACGCAGGACTCGGCAGGACTAATGGCTCTCCGCTTCCGATGCCGCATCAGTGCAGTGCGCAGCACAAAAATTTGCAGCTTCTTTCGGCGTTGGCAAAAATTTAATTTAGAGCCAAAAACGTAACGCAGTGTGCAGTCCCCTGTAACAGACCTCCTCCCTGGTGCACATTGCACTGGACCTAAAGGATCTGAAATGGGTCCCAGACTGCCACGCCCCCTGCCCCGACTGCCCCCCACCGATGGCCCATACCGCTCGCCTTGCCGCTCTGCCGACAACGTAATTTATGGCATTCCAGGACGGCCTTTGGACACTGTAACCGCATTTCTTGTTGCCACGACTCCGGCTCCGACTCTCCGCTTTGGACCATTGCCGTGTTTAGAGTTGTCCAGCATCCAGCACCCAATCGGTAATGGCCAGGGGGGGAGGGGGAAAGATCTAGGAAAAGCCAACTCGAAGGAAGGAAGGGGGAAGATAGGGAGCTACGAGCTGTGCGAGTCAAGAGTCGGGAGCACCCCGAAAATGCTGTGAAATTAAAAAATGTGCTGGCCAAAATTAACGAAAATGGGCTAAGGATTTCACCGGCACCATCCAGCAATTCACCCACAAATGGGGGCTAAAAATGAGGTTTTGGGGGCAAGTGGTAACTTTTATCGCTTTTGCACGCTGAAGGTACAAATGAAAATGTTCCTCATAAATGAGAAATTGATATTAAAGGTGTTAGATGCGTGACTGCGATACAGTACTAAGTTAAAGAAATTCGAACCATTTATTAGAACATTTAATTAACGACAGAACTTTCTAAAGTTTTAATTCAATTTTAAGTCATAATTAATTAAATTTTGTTAAATAAGGTTTAGAAACTAACTTTCAAATAACTTTGTGGTAAGAACAACTCCAAAAATTGTTAGTAAATCTAAACCAAAACATAGTTTTAATAATAAAAATTAAGTTTAGCCAATAGCTCGCTTAGCAATAACTTTTGTTTGCCAACAATAAGCGAAAGATAATTGGAATTAAATCCAAACAAAATCAAAAATTAGTTTGGCACTTTAATTACAAAATGCAGCTAGGGAGCCCAAATCACATTTTTTTGAAAAACAATTCCAATTAAATCCGACGTGGAACTCAAAGGAACCACAGGGGGAGGCGAAAAGGGAGGGGGATGGGCTACATTTCACACCTCAAGTTCATAATTATGTGCATTTGATTTTCGCTCACAGAACACACGAAAGTTTCCACAGGACAGGACGCACGCATTTTCCACTTGGTTGCACTCATCTGCCCCTCGCTGCCCAGTTTTTCGCAAATGGAGAAAAAGTTTAAATGTTTATTTAGTTGTTTATTTGTTTGCTGAGCTTTGCTCGACTATTTGTTGTTCAGTTGAGTGTGCAGAATTTTCGCCCGGCTAAATATTTTCCCGGTTACCTTTTCAAAGGCTGTTGGCCAACAATAGTTTTTCCCCTGGTTTCCCTAATTTTCATCTATCTTTTCTTGGGCGGCTTTTTTGTTGTTGTGCAACAAGGCAAAAAACTAATTTTGAAGTCAATTAGAAATGTTTTTACATTTTTCTGGTAATGGGGGAAGGTAAATAATGTGTATTACCGCTTAGTTGGAGTTAAGTGGGCGTAAAGGAATTTAGCCAACGGATAACAAGTAATTTTTTGGATCAACGATCAAAGTGATGAAGTTGACATGGGTTTAAAATTGCTATTTTTTTGGTATTCATTTGGCATATGCATGATGAGCTAAAAACATTTACCTAATTATTTAACTATTCCATTTCCAACAAAATCAGATTTAAAGCTAGCTAATCCTGTTCATATTTATTTAAGAAAATTTTAAATTTCCTATTTATATTTGGTGTCCGTACAATAAAAGTATATCTTTTAAATTTCACATCCATCTAAGAATAAATTATTTACACCGATAATATTATTTTCATATCAAACAGATAAAAAAATAATTTCACCTAATTTAAATGAATTTCCTGCTAAAAAATGTATACATAACCCATTTGCCGCTACAAATATCTTTAGTAACCTATCAGATGCATGGGTTGTATCTATGATCAGTTTGAAAAGAGTGTATACCTTCCTTGGAATAGCTTAAATGTGAAGTGTTATACAGCTGTACTCGCTTATTTCCTGTGCTTATTGTCGATTTCCCGGCTGCCAGCCAGCGGTACCTCTTCCGCTCATTTTTCCGCAATATTTGCCAGCAGCATCAGCCGAGTTTTTAGCGATTTATGATCCGAGAGTGTGCGCTCCCAGCCGGCAATTGCAACGGATATAAACATTTCTCGCTGAACTCATTTCATCCGCACATCGGAGGGGAGTTGGCCAAATACTGGGACTGGGACTGGTCCAAATGCCACTTCCTTGTGATATGGCACGTGTCGTTCTATGTGCGAGTTCCATATATTTGTGCGGGGCGCTTTTTATTTCGTGTGTGATGTCTGACTTGCCAAAGTCGCTGCAATCCGGCGTGCTTATGTTTCACTTTTCACAACATAAATCCCCGGGAGAAGCTCGAGGAGCTGAAGCCGCAGCGCAGGTATTCGCAGGGCTTTCGCAGATCTGGCATAGCAGAGATGTCCGCCCAACTCACAACTCGAGACAAACTTCAGTTTGCTGAGCTATTTATTTAGATGCTTTCCCGGTCCACCGGCCCACCTCCCCTTTGAGCAGCTTTGAGCTACTGTAAAGGAATCTGAGCCATGCATTATCCTTATTATTGCTGACTGGCTGCCAGGTGGGGGCAAAGGCTTATGCTAGCTTCTGTTCAGCTAGCAGATAAATATGATATGCCCCACCCACTGCCAAGTCAAACGACAAAATCATGAGTTTTGAATTTACTCATCCCCCCCTGCTGAGCCAACCACTCTTTAACCCCATCCCCCATTCGAAGTAAAGTATTATTTAATTTTGCCCCCCTACTTTCCTTTGAGTTTTTCAATTTTTTTCATAGCTACAAAGTAATGGCCGCGCGGCCATATTAAAAATATTCTATATACATATTTAAGTGCATCTAGACTTGGTCAGAAGAGAGTGGGAGGGTGTGAGGTGGGGGCAACGTCAGAAACTTCGGAAATTATTACTCTGCTTTGTTTTGTTGTTGCCAGTCGACTGCCCCTGGCCGTGGCTTTGGTAGTAAAAAAGCGTTAGCGAGTAAACCAATGCCCTACAGGCTGGGCAAGGTGAAGTCCTCAAGCACCTGCTAAATCGAGCGATATTCCTGTTTGCCGGTGGAATTATTAAATCGACCTGGATCAAAATAAGGGCTGAAATTAGGATCAGTAGCTTTTATTTCATTGATGGTCCTTAATTTGGAATTAATCTCCCAATTTACCTTAGGCGTTATCGATTACAAAACGGCGGCAAAACCTAACATATTCTGTACTTTTGTAATTAAATTGCACTAAATTAAAAAATATAATTATTATATTATTAGTTGTAACTGTCCACTTATTTTTAAATATCCAAAAATAAAATAAATATAATAATTTAAGTACTAATTGGGAAATTAATCAGCAATAAATAAAATTAATAATTAATCTAAGCTCATTCCACTTTTTTAATTAAACTGAGCTGTATATTAAATGTTTAATTATACTAATTAATCAACACAATTTTACTATTAATCCAATTGTACCCTGTTTCTCTTTTCAGAATTTCAAAATAATTTAACAAAATTTAAATATAAAACCATTGGCATACAATAACCACAAGCAAGAAACCTACTACACAATATTTCGAGTACTGCATCCGCAAATCTAAAGCAATTTTCCGCAGTAGCTCAGATGCAGTGTCTGCGAGGCTGTGAGGGGAAACCCCTCTACACCCCTCCGAGCCATCGCATTACAAAACCCCTTTCCACCAACCCCTATCTGTTTCTGTGGCCTGCATTTCTACTTTGCTCATTAATAACGTACCAAAAAGAAAATAAGATACTCAGCGGCCAAGCCAGAGCAAACAAGTTGCAACAGCCACGGTGGTAGCAAATAAGTTACAACTACAAATATATATATATATATATTTATATACAACAACAACATCATGTTGACTGGCCACAAAAAGTTGAGCGGAAAACCAAGTCAAAATTGAATTATGAATATTTAAAATGTGTTTAAGCATTGCGGCCGAGAAGACCTCCTCTCATCTTCGTCTTAGGCCACTGATGAAAATCCAAAATAGATGGGAATATAAAAGCCGCCTAAAGTAGATATTTATATACAGTAGAACTTTCATAAACAAATCAAACAATAATAATTCGGAATTTATACTTAAGAAACCTTTAATAATATCTTAACCACCAATTATAAACCGAATCGCTTAAAGATAATTCGCCCAAAAACAACTTCGTAAAAAAATCTTCATTCTCACTTCTCAATCCTAAGTTTTCAAACTTAAATTTAATATTCCAATATATTAAAATTAAAATAAATAGAATTAGAAATATTTAATACTGATATTCGGTTTTGCTATAAAGGATATCGGACCTAACATGAAAAATAATTGGGTAATTTAACTTAAAGTAATAAAAATAAAGCAATATATTAAAAAAATGCTTTAAAATGAGAAACTTTAAAGGTATGTCTATTCGTTTTTTTGCAGCGAAATCTGTTCAGAGCAATTAATACGAAATGCGCAGGAAAGTATGCTCTAAAAATGTTTAGGCTGAGCAAATATGCAAGGCAAAGGACAAGGCTCAAATCTCAGGGCTTAGAGGGCCTGGTGGCCAAGTAAATGTCAAGTTGGCATAAATAATTCACCGTTGCATCCAGCCTCAGCGGCTGTGGCAACATCATCAACATACACAAACACACGCTCGTGCTGCAGGTTGCATTGTCCTTGCCGCATGCCTCATAAATTCGAGCAAATGTCTGTCAGTCGCACACTCACTCATTCAGTCATTCAGTCAGTCAGCCATTCAGCCAGTCAGTCACTCAGTCACTCAGGCAGTGAGTCAGGTCCGCTCGAGGTGAAAATCTTAGCACTAATGGCGCTGTTTTACATAATTGCCGTGACATTGTACAAATTTATTCAACTGCAAGCTGCAACCTGCCAACAGCAGACTACCTGTGTGGCATGTGTGACCTCGAAACAGGATTTATGGATGTAGGCGGTGTTGGAATACCCTTTACTAAAAGGGAAAGAAAAACTCAAAACACTTCCAGAAAAAACTGCAATTTTTAATACTATATACGCATTGGGGAATGATCAAGAATATAGAACAGTCCGACTAGAAAATATCTCTTCTTTGATATTTAACTTAGTTTTCATTTTAAATGTAAGAAATTGAGTAACGTACGTTACAGAGTGGTAAATAAAATAAACAGAATTCATAAAAATAAAAAAATTATATTTATTGTTTACAATAATTTCAGATGTTAGCTTATCATTGAAGTGGCAAGTTTAGAATACGGTTAATTAAATTAAAAAATAATATTATATCCAAAACAATGATTTTTCTTTAAGTTAATTTCTTTTTGTCATTATTACATTTATTTTAATATGGTGTTTAAAAACACTTACTAAAAAATATTTAATTCCATAAAAAAATTATTTGAGGTATTTTCATCGAATATTTGTAAATCATCTTTTAAAGAGAAATAACATATAGCATCAAATAAAACACAATTAAAACACTCTAACTGACTTTGGACTCATGCTATCTTGGACACTAAAAGGGGCTAGAAGAGAAACAACCACTACATCAGGGAAAGCAAATAGTGGGCGGAACACATCAAGAGTGAATTGCTTACTGCAACTCTGTCCACACCGCTCACCTTTGACCCCTTGCCGTTTTTGAACAATGAAAACACCGAAACGGCAACAAACAGAAGAACAGCAGGCAGTGTTCAGCTTTTGTTCTCTCTTAAAATATAATAAGTCAACAACAACAAGCAACAAGGGCAATCAGTCGGGGCAACAAAAGCACACAAAAGCCGGAGAAAGAGACATATACTATGACTTTCTGGCCCCGCTGCATCATTGCCACCTTGAGCTTTGGGTTATTGGGTTTTCACACACTCGTCCAGACACTTCCCACACCCCAGCCTCGGTGTCCTTTTGCAACACCCATTGCACTTCTGAGCTTCTAAGGATGCTGCGACAGCAACAACAACAACAGCAGCGGGTAAATTGCTGGTTGCAGGCACAGAGCAGGAAATATGAAGTATGTTGCAAATTAAGGCGTTTACTTAGAGATATGTCTTTAAAATAGAAAGATGGATGAGATGAATTCTTGGGAATTTTAAGGGAAGGGAAACAGAATAGCAAAGTTTTTAAAATCTTTTATTTTTTTTGTATTTTCAGGGTTGACCAACACAATTTATAAATAATTGTTTATAGTTATTACAATAGCAATTCAATTATAAAGCAATCAATAAAATTTTTTTTTTAATTATCTATTTTCAAAAAGCGAATACTTTATTTTAAAAACTTAACAAAAATTAATAAAAGTGCCTTCATATCACTTTAGAGATTTTTATATTAAAATACAAATATGTATATAGCTTATGCAGCATTCTCTGTCGAACTATAATTACAAATATTGAAAGCAAATCTTCCAATTTTTCTTTTCAATAGCTCTTGACTTTCATAAGGTAGAAAGCCAATTGCCAATGATATATTTGTATTCGAGCTTTCAAAAATGCCAGCCCTACACCAGCTAAACACACATTTGAGCAACTATCAACGTCAACTATGGTTTAATATATGTACAATATAGTGCCCGAAAAAGAGACTTCCCTTCACCTACACACCACTCAGATCCAAAGGCTGTCCGAGAACTATCCGCTCATATAGTCCATATATAACTGAGCAAACAACTCTGACTTTGAATTTTCTGGCCAGCACTGGCAAACACCCCATATGATGTCCATACTGTCGGAGCATATCACTTTGCCTTGGATGCAGAGGTCCAAAGGCCAGGAGAGCACAAAAGTTGATAAATATTTGCTTTGTCAAAATATTTGTGCATACTTTCAAGAGCCAGGAAAAGCAGTGGAAAGTGGTTGAAAATCGGGGGAGGGTAGAACACTTTCACGCCTCAGTGGGCCTGGTCATTTTTGTTGTTTAGTTTTAATTGTGCCAATGACTTTAGTGGCTTTGGGCCTTGTCAAAGTTTGACCTCTCACACTAAGGGAGCCCTTCTCAAGGACCTCTTTTCACACACACCCTCCCCCCTTTCCTCCACCCAAAAACCACCCTTTTCATTGCCATTAGCCATGTTTGATATTAATGTGCATCTGTGTGCGTGCCAAGAAACATGATCTGGTAGTCACTTTCCCCTTCGACCCCTCCCCCTTTTTCCCCTGCAGTTTGCAGTTTTTAGCCAAACTACTTGACCATGCCATTTGACAGTAACCACCTCGTGCCACGCCCCCTTGCCGCAGCCGCCTCCCGAGGTATCGCGTATTTATTGTGCATGGCACATGCGGCGCTCGCATGTTACATTTTATGTTTGCCCAGACTTATTTGTGTGAATGGGATGTGTGAGCTGGATGTACGAGTGTGTGAGTGAGGAATTTATGCTGCCGACTGCACTTGCAAAAATCATGATTAAATAGGGCAATAAGAATTCAATTTGAGGAGCATCAGAGCTAGAAGCGGATAAAACGCCAATAATAGTCAAAGCGAGAAGTACCAATAGCGTTTAAATTATAATAACCTAGAAAAGGGCGAGCGAAAATTAAAAAAGTCTATTAATTTTAGGCACTTAATATTAAAACAAGTACTTGTAAAACATTCGAGGTATAATAAGATAAACGAAGCTTTTTAATCTTTCGAAACATCATTATTATGTTATAACATTATTTACTTAAATGGATATATCTGGAATCCTGGGGGTATGCTTATCTAAGAAAATTATTTAATATAAAATTTATAATAATTCAAAGATTAAAAGCATGTTTTCATTTCCAAATTGGAAATTGGCACTAAAGAATTTTCAAGTAAAATAAAATGAACAAAATATGTATTTGTGCGAATATGGAATTCACAGAATCAATGGACTATATTTGGAGCTTTTATGTTTCTAAATACAATTTTAAAGCGATTATTACCCAATAATTTTGTAATTTAAAAAGAATATCTTTTGAGCTTAACGATGAAGGAAAACAATTCCAGCAAAACATTCGAAAGTCGATTTCCGCGCAGTGCACACCGTCTGGTGATTCGTGGTGGTCGTGTGTTTAGTTTTCGGCCACGTGCTCCGCATAATAATAAGCGGCATTCGAGTCGTTGCAGTTGTAGTTGCAATGCCACAAACGCTGCTCTCTGGATGCTCCTGCTGCAGGTTAAAAGCGCATTACAGCTGAACTTCATAAATTGCAGCAGTAGGGCTACAATGTTCACATGCCAAGCAGTTGGTTAAGGCTTCCCAGCCACCCAACACATTCCCATTCCCCAGGCCAAGAGTCACTCTCATTGCAAATTCCAACTGAGCCTGGGTCTCAGGCCAAATGCAAAATCATGCTTACAAAAGACACGCTTGGGACCCGCAGAGCACATGTCAAAGGGCAATGACAAAAGCCAAAAGGTACCCAAAGCTCATTAGTCGAATCAAAAAGGTGGGGGGAGGGGGGTTCGAGAGGTGGCCCGAAAGTGTAGGAATAGCATTAAGCATTAAAACAGTTGGCGCAAATTGAGTTGAGCTCGTCTGGGCCAAGACTTTAGTCGGCACACAGAATCTCAAAGGTCTTAAAGGTAAATAACCATATTTGACACAAAATTATTATATCCTGTGTTAATGGGGCATTGATAAAAGAGGAACTTAAGGTTTCAGTTTGCTTCTTAAAATCATAACAAATTAAAATCGCAAAGTTTAAGCAAGCCGAAAAATAGCAATAGAGATGAGTACTCATTAAAACTTTTCTAATTTACCGATGACAAATCATTATTTATTACACATGCGAATGTAAAAAGTTGATTTCAAGAGATTACCTCAACGACATATTACCAATTATTTTAATACACTAGAGACCAAATAAAATGAGATGGGAAACTAGTAAGTAAAATTATTTGAAAGGGTAGCCAATCCCATTCATCAGTTTTTATTTGGCAACAATTTTAACAATCAAGGCCAGTTATCATTAAAACTTTAGTAATTTAACGATAGCCAATATTGATTTATATGTGAGAATGTGAGAAGTTTCTTACCTCTAAGCCATATTACCTCTGATTTCAATAGCATTGAGGACAAACACAAATGAATAGACACCCGTTTTGACAGCCAGGTAACCACGGAAACCGTCAATCTTAGATTGAGAAGCTGCAGGATCGATTTCGTAGTCGGACTTCCGGGTGCTCAGACACAGGTTCTCGCAAGAAATACACTCGTTTCCAAGCACATCTCGTGCTAATTGACAGCATTTCCGCATTTCAGAACCAACGCATTTCAGTTGGGGCTGCATCCCGTCATCTATTCAGTGTCTAAAACAAAGCCTGTTTCTCCATTGAATTTATAATCAAGTTGACATTGCACATACATATATGCCTGTGCGCCACCGAGCGATGGTGAAGTGCGGTTATATGATAATTAAAACTCGAGCCCCGAAAACTACGGCCAGGAGGCCTTTTGTTTATGCTAGCCGAAACATTTTCCAGTTGAAAGAGCGCACAATTACGCGCACAATGACACGCCCTCACTCGCATAATTGCGGGCTGATAGCGAGCAGTTTGTAAATGGCGCCGGGCTAACTGCAGATTTGTTCCGACCATTTGGCATATTTCTGCAACAGAATCTGAATCTGAATTTGAATTTGAATTACCACGCAGCAGCGCGGGATGCCGTAGAATCGGTGGAATCGGTTGCAAGCGATGCGCTAATTTGAAATGCCACAAAGGCATTTTCCCAGCGTCGTCTGGCTGCCGGCCATTGATTGCAATTATTTTCAGGGCTAGGTCCGGAGGTGGACGTAATTGCGACTCAATTGAAACATTAAATCGCTAACGTAATTGATTGGGCCAGCAAAAATCGAATTAGAGTCGATTAGACATCGAGACTTGCGACTTGAGGGTTCACTCAAAGTTGATGTCCTCAAAAATCTCGTGCCTGTGATAATTGTCCTGCAGCCCTGGGTAAGAAATCCAGACAGCAATTTTTGAATTTTGTCGCGACTGCTGGATAACCATCAGTTATTGTTTCATTTAAATATGTAGCATATACAAAACAAGTGATAAACTGAAGATGTGAACAAGTGAGTGATGAAATTAGTGAACAAGTGAGTGAAGAACTAAGTGAACCAGTGAGTGAGTAAGAAAATGAATGTGTGAGTGAGTAAGAAAATGAATATGTGAGTAAGCAAGTAAGTGAGTGAACCTGAAATTGAGCAGTTAAGTGGACAAGTACTGAAACAAGTAAACTTTGAACACCCGCTTAAACGAAACACAAACTTTTTTAACTAACAAAGTCAAACATTCCAATTTGAGACTCGTCGTCTTAGAAACGATAGGGTTTATGGTTTTATTATATTTATTATTAAATGAATACCTATACTTTTATTCTGCTGTATTATAATTATTATTGACTATGTTTTTCTTTTTTGTTTACATTTATTAAAGTAAACTTAGTATACCCCTGCAGTCTACCAGTACCGGGTATGATATTCAGGAAAAGGCAGAGGGCTTAAACCGTTGAAACCTCAAAAACCGAAACCGAAAATGCACTCTACCACGCTCAACACACATGCACTCGCAGAGAGAGAGAGAGAGAGAGACTCACACTAGCACGGCACCACCGTTAATTTGCCGTTACACACACAGACGACAGCGGCGCCAAAATGAATTCAATTAATTAAATTAGTGTTGAACGGGCAGTTGCAGTCGCACACCAAATTGGAAATGGTAATGGAAAAGCGATAGTGGGAAAGAGACAACTGGAATGAGCGATACTCAGCCAGAGATCCATAGAGCTTAATCGGAACTGTAGCTTTCCCGAATCGAAACAGTAACCCCTTTTCTGCCAACATAAACATAAACATTTCCCCAAAGGTAATATTTAAAATACCTCTAACATATATATTTTACATATAAATGGAGCCCATATTCAAGACCTTGCGTAACCGGGAAGTGGCATCCCACACCCCTACCAAAAGGAAGTATAAACGCAAGCCAAAGGAAACTCTGATGGAAATAGCTAAAGAAAAAGAAAATGATAATAATATGGATAATGATGATCCCATCTTTGTACATGATTCAAGGACTCCGATAGCAGTTATCGATCTAACAGACGATAATATTCTTGCGACAGACAATGCATCCCGAACAGTTGGATCCAATGAAATTGCAAATAATAATGATCAAGATATCTATCTTGTGAATGTTTTAGAGGATCCAATGCTAGTCCTCGAGCGTATCTACTGGGATAGAAATGCATAATGGTTATCTGACGTCACAGTATGGATCCTTAGGGTGCAAAAAAATAATCGAAAAAGTTCCATTAAGTCCAGGTATAATTACATAGCTCAGCCAACTCAATTATTAACTTTCATGAATGGCGAACAAATTTTGCAAAGCGCCATCTGCTGCGGCTGCATTTACTTTTGGTGTTTTCAATTTTTATTTTTAATTTGCCTCGTCTCTCACATCATTCCCTCTGCCCTTTGCTTCGATTTTTCGCTTCCTGTAAATTGTATTAAACGTATATAATTAAGTTGGCCCAACTGGAGGTAATAAATTATGACCCCCAACCCGCTTGGCAACTTTTCCGATCGGCAACCGCCATTGCAGTTGCGACAGACAAATCGAATTAGCGACAAATGTGTTTATTTTTTTAATGTTTCCCATTTTAACTCATTTAAGGCCCGATGAAGGGTTTAAACGGCCGGCGGAGCCCATGTTAAATGCTAATCTCTAACAGCTGTTCCATAAGTCAAGTGAGATGTCATGCGAGTGGCGGGCAAAAAAAAGGTTTTTTACAGTCGACGTTCATCATGGCATGAATTACGGGGCGTCAAACTGTCAAGCACCCAGCCCCCATCCAACTTTTTTTGTTTTCTACCACCCACTTCAAAGAAGACAGATGAACTAGGTCTCATTCCCCATGAAACAGGGATCCAGTGAGCCTCTATTTTCTGTGACTATTGCTATTCATAAAAATTGCTCAATTCCGCTGGCGTTTGCTGGTTTACGTTGTTATTCTTTTTTTACCAGGCTTTGTTGCGTTGTATCACTGACACACCCCCTCTTGAAACCCGCGGGCAGAGATTTTTCATGCAAACAAGTGATATTTTTGTTGACAACCATCCCCTCTTCCTTTTTGAATGGTCGCGAAAAAAAAACATTTATGCCTAACATGTTGGTCTCAAAAAAGAGCAGAAAACGCAACCAAAATGGGTTGAGTGGATTGTTTATACTACAGCACATCCAAAACCACGTGCACCCACCCACCGCCAACCTCCCGAAACTTCCTCTAGTTTGTTTAAAAAAAATTATGACTAAAATTATGCAATGTCATGTGTGTAGGCCCACCAAAAAGGTCCTTAAAAACATTTGAAAATTTTGCATAGTTGGCAGAAATTTACCAGGCCATAAATTACTATTTGATTCAATTTTTAGCTAGCAAACATATGTTCGTAAGTTACAAAAAATGCCATTTAAAATAATAACAATATTTAGTTGCAGCTGCAGCAGCCATTTTGTGCAACAGTTGCAAGTTTCATCTTTGCTTTTGGCCTGCAAAACAAAAATAATTAATTTCTGCAAACACAAAAGGAAACTGCAAATCGTAGAATATTGTAAAGTTAACCAAATTTGTAGGAAGAAAATCAAATGAGACATATATAGTTTTATAATACTCATAAATAACTTATTTATCTATATTTTATTATTGCAGATTTTCCCTTAAGAACTATTTTATGGAATAGCGCCATTTCAATGCCAATTTCAACATTTAATTGAGGGTAATATTATTGCTATTGTATTAATAAACAATTAATTTAAAGCTATACTAATATTTGCCTTAATTCTTAATCATTTTAGATTTTCCATTTCCCTGGATTAGTAAATTAACCAATCGGAATAAATCTGTTTTCATCAATGATTAATGCGAACAATTCAGCTGTTTAATTAGTTTATTTTATGTTATTTGTCTTATTTCTCAGTTCCAAATTCAAAATTTCGATTTTTCCAACAAAACTAATTACCGTTAATTCCATCCACTTAACTTGATAAATAAGTTATAGTTGCCACATAAATTTAAAATTCACATAAACAAAAATCAGCCCCACAGCGAAATTGACCCCTCACCTGAGGCGCCGCAATGTGTGCAACAAGTTTATGCATCAGCACGCCAGTTGAAGCTTGTGAAGCGATCTCATAAATTATCCCAGCTAAAACCGGCGAAAAAAGAAGGCAAACCTCGCAAAACCAGAGAAAAAAGCAGCTGGCCAGAACAAACTCAGCCCGCAGAAGCCGCAAACATGCAAAGCCAAAAAAAAGGGGTAACAGGGGCGTGGAAAAGGGGGCGGATGGGAGGATGGGAAGCGGAAGTGCAGCGGCGAGTGCAGCACCAACTAAGCACGTGTCAAGTGTGTGGCCCAAGTTTTAATTTGCCCGAGGCATCCACTAACATCCCGTACTCCTAAGACTCACTGAAATAAAAAAATAAATTGTTAAATATATATCTGTTGGCTTAAAATAAAATACAAATATTTTCTTAACAAATGCCCATTGGAAAATGTAAAATCATTCACCAACTTTTGCTTAAATAAGTCCACAATGATATCCTTGGGATGATATTATTTTTGTTGAGTATTTTGTACTTAAAATGTATTTTGAAATGTTATTCATGCTCTTTTTATATTATTTTGACAATTATTGAAATTGTGTTTACATTTAAACAATTATTTCAAATTTGATATTGATTTTTTCTCCGAAGAAAACAAATTTGTTTTAAAATATTCATTGAGAAGGCTTGTGAAGGTGAAAAGCAAAGGTTAAGATAGATAAGAAATATTACATTTCACTATATACATTTTAAATTCATTTGTGTTTTAAGCAGTGTAGGAGCAGAAGGATTCCGATCTCTGACGCTGAGTAACTGTCAGGCCCGTTAGTTGCTGGAGAGCCGCCTTGATGGCTGACAATGTCATCAGTTGCAGCTGACGCAGCAGCAGCTATATGGCAGATAGAGCAGATGTAGCAGATATAGCAACAGTGGAAATCAGCAGTGGCAGTAGCAGTTGCAGCAGAATTGCAGGGAGTCAACTTGTGCAGTCCCACTCGCATCGCTTGTTTTTTTAGGGGCTCTCTTAAATCGCGTTGGTAGGAAATAAAAGGGTAGCAGACGGCATGCCAGCACTTTTTAAATTTTTTAAACATTTTCGGCTACGAACTGCAAAAATAGCCATGATCCATATTGGTAGAACTAATAAGTTTTAATTGTGCTTCAAAACTACAGTTACACATAACAAAATTTCAATGACATTTTAGAACTTAACTTAACTCTATAAATGTGTACTATATATTTTGATTTAATTTATTTTGATATTCCGTTGAGGCAGACTGGGTTTTTCAAATTAGTTAATTGGTCACTTAATCAGTTAAATTATTATTATATTTTATCTAGGAATTAAAGGAATTATTGAAAGAAAATTTACACTTTTACATCATTTTGAATTCGACTTCAAATATTTTATTTATGTGAAATAAATATGTTATGCTTCTGTGATGTAATATTAATACCAAGTTATTTTCTTTTTCTATTTCATAATTTAAGGTTGATATTTCATAATTACAAATAACTCGAAAGTAACCAAATAAGCATTAAACTTTTTAAAGCTAACTGTTTTCATTTGGCGATAACTTCCCGGATACTCCAAAAGTCGAGATCAGTTAACAGGATAGATGCTTCTGTGGGATGCGGGCGTGGTGTCTATGACAAGTGGACAAGTGGGTGTGACTTTCCATCCCTCCAATTCACCGCCTTTCACCCACTCTGCCACCATCTCCGCTGTTGGCTGTGTGAAACTCTGAAGGGGCAGATAAAGCGAGGCTCGCCTGGACGCTGTCAGTTAGCCAGTCAGTCACTCAGTCAGTCAGTCAGTCCCTCAGTACTTCAGTCAGTTAGTAGGGATCCACGGAAGCCCCCCTCCCATTCACTCCCCTTCACCGACGTCATTTGCTGCGTGTTGAATTGTGTTTTCATTTGAGTTTTGTGCGGCGCTGATTGCCGCATGCCTCAATGACATTTCATTTATTAAGTGGGCGAGTCTTTCGGCAGTTTGCCTTTCCCTCACCCGATTTTCGCAATTCAGCGCCGCACCAATTAACTATGCAACAACCTGCTGACGTCACCGGTGTAACCGATACCGATCGGCGGTAAAACGGGCATCGGAAAATCCGGAGAGTCATGTCCCCACCTTTGATTTGTTTGGCAAGACTGTGTGAATGTGTTACTTATATCCGCTACAAAAGAGCATTTGCATATCAAATGAATTGTAACGAGCATGAAACAAGCAAAAATATCATAGGTCCTGCCATTGCCTCAACCCCCCGATGGTCGATCCCTTTTAGCCAACTGAAATATAAATGTTAATCCTGGCGGCGTCAATTGCAAAACGTTCAACGTTGTTGACAACCAACGGATGCACACAACCCAAGTCCAGGTCCCGAAACAGGCACAGAATGCGGGACACAGGACACAGGACCTGGCACACAGCTCCCTCGCAAAATGCTGCACAGCGACAAAATTTATAAAACTCTTAAATTAATTTTTTAATTCAACAAAATATACATAATTTTTAATTGATATTTATTTATTTGTTTGCTAAGTTCCCTCGAGTTCAAAGTTTAATATAAGTACTATCAAGGATTATAAGCTATTTGCAGATCTTATCTCTTATTAGCATTTATATACATTTTTTTTAATTTTTTAAAAATAAATCTTAGGTTTTTGTATTTTGGTTAATGGGAATATGTTCAAAACTAATAACTTGAAAAGGACTTTTTAAAAAGTTCAAGATTTCGATACAAATAATTTAAATAAAAAACTTTAATTTCCTAATATATTTTTCTCAGTGTTGTTTCCTTGGCCCGGGCCAGTGTGTCAACGGGTTTTTAATTGATTTTCATGGCTGCAGTTTTTGATTGTGCTGATTGACGCATCAAATGAAGTGACTTCGTCCGGGCGAAAGGACAACGGGGCAGCCCGGCAAGGACCTCCGGCCATGTGTCTGGGCCATATCAGTGACGAGACAAACAGCACAGAGCCAGAGAAGAGCACTGAGCACAGAGCCCCACCGCCCAGGCAGTAATTAAATTTGTCAGCCGGACAAAACGTTCGGCACTTTGTGACCTACCAACTGCACAACGTTGCGTATGCGTGATGCGATGAACTGCAAAGGAGTTTGTGTGAGCAGTGTGATGGGGGCACTGGCTTATTGCATTTTAATCACTGCATTCAGTAAACTCATTGTTTATCCTTACGGCCGCCTTCTCTCCATATTTGCTTGCAAATATGAATAAATAAATGAATAACTCCGATGTATCAATGATTCAGCAAATGAATGCAGGCATTAATGAATGATTCTTTTTCCATCTGACATTGGCCACTAATGAGCCGCTTCTGACGTCAATGCTGTTTACTGTCCAAAGTCAGAGGTAGAAAGCCGGGAAAAATCCGTGAAATCGGAGACTCAATTTAAAAATCATTATAAGCGCACATTAAGCGTAAAAAATTAATGAGCAAGTTGCGTCAACAATGAGCTAGGACCGTGCGCCAGGATATCCCTCGGCATGGATGTGTGTGGGTGTGCTGCAGGGAATCCAAGGTGCGTCCGCTCCTGACTGCATCATCCTCTCTATAGCCTGGCTTCAGTTTCATAATGGTGGGAAAAAGGAAAAGCAGAAGAAAAATAAACGCACCCACACACAAAAATGGCAGGAAAATGAGGAAGGAAATCTCCAATGGAGGGAGACAGGCGGAGGCGGGGGGGCTGCAGATGCCCCTTAAGGAGCAGCCGCTCTGATAGGATGTCGACTTGAATGGCCGCAATGGCATTGGGTTTCGGTTAACGGTAATAGACGTGAGGCACTCGGCCAGGTCCTTGGAAAAAGCACACCGAAAGCAGAGACTCCCAGCCAAGGGGGGAAAATGCAGAGGCAAATTCCGTGAAATGCGAAAAATGAGGAAGCTGATCTTCCTTTGAGCTATTAGGGTTTCTATTAGAAGTATATAATTTATTTTACGAACCTGGATAGAGTGTCTAAATGGTTTTTGTTCTCAAACATATTTATAGCGCTTGTTGATAATGTTGGAAATATAAACAGCTACTTTTGTATTAAAATAAAAATATTCTCGTATTAAAATATTTTATATTTCAATTGTGAAAGCCGTGTTAAATGCCTTTTAGGAATGCTGCAGTAGGTTCTACAATAAAAATTTCGATTGAAATCTCTACGGTTGAATAAAAGGCAAATGTATTTCAAAATAGAGAGCTTCGTAAATTCTAAGAATTTTTTTTTGTGCAATAAACAATAAACATGTCCTAAACATGAAAATGGGAAATAGTCGGGTTCAAAAATATGCTCGTTTATAGACCAAGAATAAACTTAACTTATATTAAACTAACTAACTACTAACTTATAAAATACATTTTCAAGCTTTAAACCACTCGAGACCATTAAACCTTGTATTTTTTTCCACACCGTTACACCTTTTTGCCTACGCCACTGGCAACCTCTATTCGCTTAAAGTCTACAACATCGTTTACTTTGCCTAACAATATTTAGTTTGGCAACAAAAGTCGCAGGCTCACACCCCAAAGGACCCACACACACACACACACACACACACACACACCGTGCCCCAAAAAGGAATGGGAGGCTTGTGTTCCCGCCCCCTTGCCACTCACCCCCTAACAACTCATTTGGCACTCATCAGTAGGTCAGGGCATTGTTAATGCGACATATCCTTGAAATCCAGGACGAGATCCGTTTAAATTGTTGAGCTTTTCCTCGGACGAACTACGGTCCCGAACTCGGTCTGCATCTTGGTCTCCGGCTTATTCCGCATGCTTGTCACGTTGTCCGGCGCTGAAAGGAGACACCAAACGGGGGCCAGAAGTTTTTTCACTTCGTGCCCGGACAGATTGTCCTGGCAGGACCTCCGGAGATGAAGGGATGGGGATGCCCGGCTGCTAGGATGCTGGGCTGCTGGATATCTGCGTGCGTGTCCCCTGCTCTTTGTTGGTAATTACCTCAAGTTGGTCATTTGATGATGCGCAAATCCCGTCGAGCAGGCCAGAGCATTGAGCTGTGATTGCGGACGCAGGTGGAGTTTCCACCCCCACTTCCCAATGGACGAACTGAATCCACAGGTGGGTGTGTGTGGCCCTGAAGCTAATTGCCGTTAAGTGCCTGGGCAATCCTCAAACGTTTGATATTTCAACATAAATAATCCCAGTCAGTTGGCTGTTTGGCTTGGGGCATGATGCTCACAGAGCTCCGAGCTTGCACAGTGACAAATTGAACGATTGGGGCTTGTGGAACGCTTAAAATAGAAATGTCTAACTTTGAAACTACCTATTAGAATGGCGAAGGTCTTGTGGTCATTTTGATACATTCATATTGTAACTATGTAAAGCTTGTAGAAGAACCAAACCAGTTGAGAAGTTGTATTATAAAAATTAGAACTGTTTTTATGTAAAGCTACACATAACAAATTTGCCTTTTAATGAATTTTATTAATTATTGTATTTATCGTATCAAGAATGATAAATGTAAGTAACCGAAAGTAAATTTTCAAAAGGGACTATTTGACTCACATTGATTTGTGTGCTTTTGATATGCTTAATCAGATGTATTTTCTTACTGGTGTATTTAGCAAACTATCTTTGAAGCCATGGATGTTCTCTGTATTTATTCCCTGTGTGTAGGCCGTAAAATAGAGTTGTGGACTTGAGACAGCCCTCCAGGGGTTTCCTTATCAACACTAATCATTCATTTTGGAGTATTTATTAGTAGTTTAAAGCTATGTTTATCCGGTTTTGTTAGCTAGATTATGATATCATTGGAGCTACTGATGAATTTATTCCCTGTGTAGAGCTGGGGGAGAACGGCGATGGAGACAGTCCGCCGGGGGTTTTCCCACCGCATGGTCAAAGTGCTTTTGGTCGCTTGGACCACTTAAGCACAGCGCTTTAGCCATGCTGGCTACTACCCTTAAACCCAATCCCCCTCCCCCCTCCTTCAACCGACTCTGTGGGGTTGCTTTTTTGGCGGCAGCACGTGCAGGTGGAGCTCCGGGTGCGGCTGCTGCATCACAACGCCCTGACACGGATGCGGACTAGCTGAAATGCAGCTAACGAACCGCAATTGCGGTCACATTTCATGAGAGCGGGCACGCCGCCCGCTGGACACTAAAACTCGCCCCAGGAGGACCTTCACTCGCACACGGACGAGGAGGAAACACTGGACGACTGATTCAATTTGCAGCCAGCGACAGGCTTTTAGTGCACTCCCCAGTGCACCACCACCCATCCCACACCCATGGCCACACCCATTCCCATGCACATCCTACGACTCCCGACTGTGGATATCATCAAAAATTAGCTTGTTTGACGGGACGGCTGCTGAGGTGGGAGCAGTTCCAGTCCCACAGCCCAATGAGCTCATGTGGCATTTTAAATGCATGTGCAAACTTCCGCTGGAAAGGTCGGGTCAGGACTGGGTAAAGTTCACAGAGCAACAGGTATATGACAGTCCAATTAACTTGACTGAATTCAAAATGAACTAAATGAGCTTAATGAAGCACTTGTGAACAAAATAAAGAATGACCTAATTAAAGAGAATGACGTATAAAATTGGAACATAGCAAAAACCCTTACTATAAAATCATTTCGTTTTAAGTTTTACCGAAAAGAAAATCTATTTATTTTATTTTAAAATATGTAAATATGTACATATTGTAGAAAGTCGTTTTCCATCTGTTAACGTCTACTCTACACGTTATTCTGATCAATAATATATACAAATACATTTCATACCTTTAAGTCATATTTAACAATATTGAAAAAATACAAAGGTCTAATAACATTTATATCTGTAGCACAGTGAAAAGCAACTTTAAAGTGAAGTTCCGCTTTTTGCCCGACTATCCTTCTGTTTTTTATCCTAACTGCCTCATCACACTAAACTTAATGAGCAAATTAGGGGGAGCTGGTCGGTGGGAAAACTATTTGGAGGACAGCTGAGGACGACATCACATCCAAAAGATGCTGCAATAATTATGCAAATTTCAATTTGGCACGTCTAGCCGGGACTCGAACCCACAGCAGCAGTGACACCTTCGTTGGGCAGGCGAGAAAACAAGGATGAAAACGGGGACTCAGGACTCAGGACCCTGGCAATTTGCAGGCTGAGGCAGTCCCAGAGAAACGTGCGAAAGGAACAGGTCGTGACCCCGCACCTCAACTGACCCCCTGAACCCCAGAACAACCAGCCACCCACACAAACGTAAGCGCATTTTAATGATCTCATTTATGCTAATCTGCAAACGCTCGAATCTGTTCACGCACACAGACAGACAAAACCACAAGGGTGTGGGGGAGGGGGGTCACTAACTGCCACCGGCTGGTAATGCTAATGAAGTCTAATTGAATTTCGGACACTTGACACGTCCCACAATCTCTGATCTCTTGTTGACACGCTGGCGCATAAAACACAGAGTACAAACCAGCAATTTAATGGGAGTGGAACCACAAATGGGGAAATCCGATATTGATATTAAAACATGTGTATCTAGATGCTTTTATAAAGTCATTAAAACAGTGGTAATCATTTATGTCGCCCTATAATTTCATAATTTTCTATATGTGTATCTTAAAATTGTTGAGTAGGGCGCTTCTTCTAAGAAGCAAAACTGAAATTTATTAAGCAGTGAACGGCCTATAAAGATATTTATCATCATCAACCACACTTAAAAATTTTTTTGTGCCCATAATTGTTTTGCCTTAATCATAGGAAAATAAAAACAAAACGTGCGCATAAATAATGTATATTAAGCAAATGGCCTCATTTTATGAGAGCCTTCCACTGATCTTATTGATAATTCTGTCGATAGACTCGTTTCTCAGTTAAAGGTGAGACCTTGTACACTCAAAGTTGGTTATTAAAATTGGTTTGAGTTAACGACATTCGCAATCCAGTCTGTATGCGCCATAAGATTTGTGAAAACTTGTAATCCATTGGATAAATAACTGACGATACCCAGAAGGACGAGCCATTCCTTTTCCAAATACATAACCTCTTTTCCCAAAACATCGCCAAGTTTTCCATAATTTTTACTTACTCCAGCCGGTGTTCTTACACAAACTTGATCTAGTTTGATTGCTCTCCCAATTTCGGTTGAACATATTTGGTTATTAAAAAGTTCAACGGTGTATCGATAAATATGAACGTGCTCTTCAGTTTGCACATAGTCAAATGTAGTAAAAAGAGAAGGCTGACTATATTTTCTTGCAAGCATACATATCGGTTTGAAGCCGTCTGCAAAACATAAAGAACATTATTAAAAATTCTAGAACCGTGGAATAAATTGGTTACCTATCTTGACGGATTGCCTCAGTTTGAGTAATGCTACATCATTTTTGAAATCATAAGACTCTGGGTGCTTAAAGATCGCATCAACTCTGAATTCGTTATGGATTCGTGATGTTCCTGCCAAGCCCACATCTCTGTAAATATAAATTATTTAATTTGTATACAAATTACTTTCGATCACTTTAATACTACTTACAGAGAGTCGGCATCTTCTGGTAGGCCTCTGGAATTCGTGATAATAAATCCTACAAATTAAAACGGATTATTGCTGGTAAAAAAAAGAAGCAAATTGGGGGAATCGGTTTTCATATTGTTACGAATTTTTAAAATGAAATTTCCGATTCCTTGAAATTTGATTTGAATCGTTGGAATAGATACGCACTGTCTGTGATAAACACACCCTGTCCCATGAAGTTAGGTGCATAAATTTGTGCTCGTAATTTGGATTGTAAGGTACTACCACTGCAGTCATTATACAACCAAATTTTTGGTTTTGGACTTTCCAATGTTGCAAAAGCCTTTACCGTTGTCTTAATCCAGTCGACATAGCTTGTTACATCGGTATAAACTCCCTGCCTGGAACAGCTTATTTTGCCATGACCCACGATGACAGTTTTCACTTCATTGTGATATCGAATAGGTATGGTCAAAGGACCAGTTTCGGAATCACAGATTTCGTTATCTGAACTAACCGCACAGATCTGTTTCAAATTGGGATACCCGCGGACAATCGAATAGCAATATGATCGATCAATCCGATTAATGGTGATGTTTTGAAGTGTTTTGCTTATCAGGTCCCAGGCAAATGCTTTCAAATTATTTTCGTAGCTTATTTGATTATTCATTGTCTTATCCAAAATAATGCAGATTGGACTAATGTGGACTGCGAAGAAAAAAATGTTATAAATTTTTGTTAAGCGATCAAACTATTCACAAACCATTGTAGACCACTGGACGCGACAGCTTAAGCAGGCCTATATCATTCCGGTTACCGTCGGCTTCGTACGAGTTATGTATCACGGCCAAGATGACTCTATACGTTTCCTTTGACAGTAATTGGTTACTTGCTCCCAATGCCACAATTCTTTAAAAGGTATAAATAATATTTCATGTACCGTTTAAGTGGATTAGAGGTAATATTATTTCTTGTGCAAACTATTGTTTTTTTAAATTCAATTTCTAAAGATTGGGTTTAAATATAAATGCAAAATATCAAATAAACTTAAAAAATTGTATTTTATTGTCAGTCATTTTAAAATTTGTAATTCTAATTATAAAATTCTTTTTAAAACGCCTTTACATTTTAAAAAGAAGGAAATTAAAAAAAGAATATATGTATTTTTTGTAAACGAAAATCTAAGTCTGAAAAATGTATGTCTTTATCACAAATCTTAAGCAAATACATTGGTTGTAAAAAACGCAATGTTTCAAAATACATATACATATACAAGTATGTATGAGAACGCTCTGACTAATCAAATAATAAATTTGGTCTTAGTTTTTCGATTCTTTTTTCTTGGGTTTTTTCCGAAATTTAATTGATAAATAACCTAATGAGTAATGAATATGAATAAGTAATGAATTCGGTATTAGTTTTTCGCGTTTTTATACCCTTGCAGAGGGTATTATAATTTCAGTCAAAAGTTTGCAACGCAGAGAAGGAGACATTTCCGACCCTATAAAGTGTATATATTCTTGATCAGCACCACCAGGAGAGTCGATCTAGCCATGTCCGTCTGTCCGTCCGTCTGTCCGTCCGTCTGTCCGTCCGTCTGTCCGTCCGTCTGTCCTTCTGTAGGAAGTTGGGATTTTCTATGGGTTTTATTTTTGGCTAATCAATCCGACCTACCGAATTTCATAAGGATCGGACGACTATATCCTATAGCCGCAATAAAACTGATTGATTGGAAATGCCATAGCTTTGGTGTTCGTAAAGTTAGGAAGTTGAGATTTTCTATGGGTTTTATTTATGCCCAATCAATCCGACCTACCAAATTTCATAAGGATCGGCCGACTATATCTTATAGCTGCCATATAACTGAACGATTGGAAATGTCATAACTTTGGTGTTTTTAAAGTTAGGAAGTTGGGACTTGTTATGAGTATTAAGAATGCATCATATGAATATTCTGCAAGGGTATATCAACTTCGGCTCCGCCCGAAGTTAGCTTTCCTTTCTTGTTTTTTTGTGTGTTTTTTTATGTTGCTTGTCAAAATTTAATTCACTAAATATGATTTTGATATTTGAGTTCAATGAGATACAGTGACAAACTTAATTATTGGCACAGCAAGCATGTTAAACTTTGAGGCTATTTTTCTTCTTATAATATGCTGATATTAAAATAAAACAAAATATTTTTAGATAGAATCATTAATTTTTTGTTAAATACAAGTGACTTCATTAATTTATCTTTTATAAATAATTTATTAAAAATAAAAAACCAAAGAATGGACCAAATTTGCCTGAACAAAATTATTGGCACACTTGGGTTTTAATTAACTATTTTATTAAAACTTTATCGATTTGCCCACTTTTTTTTTAATTATCACATTTGCCTCTATAATCTTAATGGTATAATGATTAATTTTATAGCAAAAATTGTTTTAGTGCCTTAAAATAAAGGAAAAGTTGTTTGACTTTACAAGGTAAAAATAAAATCAACCGCATGTGTCCAAAAATTAAAATTTAATAAGCAGGATCAATGCAAATCGAAAGTAAACATTGGGGAAAGGATGCCCAGAAGCCATTTTTCCCATTCGGAGTCCTTTGCCGCATTTAAAGGACCCACGCAGTTGCAAAATGCAGGGCACACTGGCTAATCCATGGCTTTGAGAGGCCAGGAAAGCGTAAGGATCGTATAAAAGGACAATGTCAACCCCCAGATCTCCTCAACACGTATCGAAGTTGATGATAAGAAGGACTTTGGTAAGAATATTCACCCAACAGCCTTTTTCAGGCCCTGCATGATGGTTTCTACAAATGAATTGCTCCTAGAAAAAATCCATCGGCTTAAAAGGGGTTCTAACATAAGCTCTTTGCTTGGGGAAAGGATTATTAAATCATACGAGAAGGTTGAAAGGACCCAAAAGTCGATTGGCATACTCAGATATAAATTTCCCTGCACTAAAAGGTTGTTTTTGACTTTTAAAATCTATTGATTTTTTCTAGGTTCAATTCGTTTGTAGAAACCATCATGCAGGGCCTGAAAAAAGGCTGTTGGGTGAATATCCTTACCAAAGTCCTTCTTATCATCAACTTCGATACGTGTTGAGGAGATCTGGGGGTTGACATTGTCCTTTTATACGATCCTTACGCTTTCCTGGCCTCTCAAAGCCATGGATTAGCCAGTGTGCCCTGCATTTTGCAACTGCGTGGGTCCTTTAAATGCGGCAAAGGACTCCGAATGGGAAAAATGGCTTCTGGGCATCCTTTCCCCAATGTTTACTTTCGATTTGCATTGATCCTGCTTATTAAATTTTAATTTTTGGACACATGCGGTTGATTTTATTTTTACCTTGTAAAGTCAAACAACTTTTCCTTTATTTTAAGGCACTAAAACAATTTTTGCTATAAAATTAATCATTATACCATTAAGATTATAGAGGCAAATGTGATAATTAAAAAAAAAGTGGGCAAATCGATAAAGTTTTAATAAAATAGTTAATTAAAACCCAAGTGTGCCAATAATTTTGTTCAGGCAAATTTGGTCCATTCTTTGGTTTTTTATTTTTAATAAATTATTTATAAAAGATAAATTAATGAAGTCACTTGTATTTAACAAAAAATTAATGATTCTATCTAAAAATATTTTGTTTTATTTTAATATCAGCATATTATAAGAAGAAAAATAGCCTCAAAGTTTAACATGCTTGCTGTGCCAATAATTAAGTTTGTCACTGTATGTAATTATCAATCTTGACTGTAGTTCCAAGTGAAATCAAATATTTTTAATTTTAAGTTTATTATTGGATATATTTTTGTTCACTATTCTTGTGCGAGGTTCCGAATCGTGATCAAAATTGATTAAATAGTTAATAGAAAAATGTTTTTCTTCTAGTAAATAATTTAATGTAAGGAAAAATATTTATTTTCGGAATACTTACAGGTCTCCATGGTCTACCATGCAATGAGCAGCAGCCAAAACAAATTCTGAAAAACTATTTCATGTTATCAACAAATTTTTTATTTTTACAATTCTACGAACCTTTATTAATCAGCGTCCCGCCACACAAAAAATGAGTATAATTTGTTATGGCTGCCATCCAGGGAGCTGCTTGATTAGTATTTCCACAAGGTTCCTCCAGAAACGGAAAGGCATCCGCATCCGAAGCCACGTGGCTAAGGAGCAAAGTCAGCAAAGGAATCCAAGCGAATGAAGTCTTCATTTCAGGGGAATCTCGAAACGAATGAAACATCTAGTGATAAGATCCGTCCTTATCAGCAAAGTAAGCTTAAATTTCTTGATTTAAAATGAAATACAGTATAATAATAGAAATGAATGTGGGAAATATTATACATAAAACAAATTTTAACAAGAAAGGAAGCAAACTTCGGATAGCCGAAGTTTATATACCCTTGCAGTTATTACAAAGCGATTTCTATCGATTTCTATGCATATAGTACTAAAAACAATGAAGCTGTGACGATTTTGCGATGAATTTTGCCATCATTTTAATGGCAGCTATATGATATTGTTGTCCGATTTTGACAAAACTTAAAGCGTAATTCTTATATAGTAATTAATTACTAAATCTCAAAGGAATATTTTCAGATTTCAGATTGACTCTCCTGGTGATGCTTATCAAGAATATATATACTATATAGGGTCGGAAATGTCTTCTTTACTGCGTTGCAAACTTTTGACTGAAATTATAATACCGTCTGCAAGGGTATACAAGTTATAGATAACCGAGTACAAAACAAAAAAAAAACTTTCTTTAAGTTTAATTTTTTCAACTTAAGTATACATTTAAAGAAAAAAAAACCCAAATTGAGTAAATTTTTATATGGTTGTATTTATAACGTATACGTATACGTGTATACACGAACTGACTTCAATTGGAACACGACCACTCCATTTCACTCTTCCAACCAGAATGATTCACAAACAGCTTGCTTGCAAACTTATGTTATTTAACATAGCTTCGATAAAATTATCGGTAACTTAAAATAGTGCAACCTTCTATTAGCCTACTACGGATTTATTAATAATTAACATTTAATTTTTAAAATGAGAAAAAATGTAATGTACTAAGTTCAAGAAAAAATTATATTATTTGTGGTAAATAAGTCTCGCTATAGGAACTACCGATCATCACTAAAATTAAGAATTAATAGAAAACTTTCACTTCTCGAATCGAAAGCTAGCGAACTCATAATTAATACAGAAATATAAAATGAAACCCAACAATATGAATATTGTTTTAGTCAGGTTTAAGTAAGTGGATACTTATATTTAAAACATTTATCATGTTAATAACAAACGTTAAACACGGTGTGTCCTATTTTTATGAAACCTGATTTTAGTATTCATATTCTGATTTATACTCGTAACTCGTAGAGGAAAATAATGTGAAGACTACGTAAACTTTGAATTGCCAATGTTTGATTTTTTTAAAAAGAGGACATTTTTATTTTGAGAATTTAAATGCTACATTTCAGAACGTTAGAATTTTTTCAAATAATTATATCTAAAAGCTTATACCGAAAATAACAGCTTATATACCCTAATAATTTTGATCAGAAGCTTATAACGGGAGACATATTCGAGAGACTTTTATTTTTAAAGTACTGTCGTAATATTAACATTAAAAACTCTTTTTACCCAAAGACTCAAATGACGATTATTTACGTTCCTGATATTTAATGGTATAGTGGTCAAACTAAGCCCAGAAAAATTAAACAATTCCAAAACTTAGACTAAACCACTTATTTAATAGTAAAAAATTATGTTTCGAGAAAATCGTGGCTAAGATAAATGGAAAAAAAACTATTAACAGCCGAGTTTTTATTTGTATGTTATTATTGAAAAGTGAATAATAGAAATAATTTTTTTTTATAATTTTACACTGGGTGTGCCACTTCAGAGCTATTAACATACAACTTTCCCAACGTATTCGCGCAAAAGCCCCTTTAAGCCCTACTTAAAGAGGCTGGTGACACGACCCGTCGATTGCATTCCCGGTGGCCAGGATCCGTATCTGAACGATGTGTGGCTGTGTCAGTATCCGTATCCGTCCGGCTTCATCTCGACGGGTTCCAGCTGCCGTCCTGCGTAGTGAACATTTGCGTTTTTGCGGCTGCGGCGGGCATAAAATTTCCTATGCATTCGACCACATTGAAATTTTCTCGTAATATTTGATTTGATTTTTAAACAAAACGCTGCCGCACGCCTAGTTAGAGTGAGATAGTGGCACTGTCAAGTGACGAGCGTTGGTCAGGCTGACATATTGACAAGGGGATTGGGGGTGTGCATTCCGCTTTTATTAGCATGCCAGTGTAGCAACAACAAATCAGACAACGCAGCTAATTTACATGAGCGTTCAAACAGGGGGTAATGGGAGTTGGGGGACTGGACTGACAGGAGCTGATACTCGTATCTCACATCCCGACAGCCTGCGGCTTCTGTCTGCGGCTTCTTTCTGCGGCCTGGTCATGGATATGGACCTGGATCTGGGACTGGACTAAAACTGGAACTGAATCTGTCCCTGGCCTCGTTGCCAAATCGTTGAACAGCATTTTAAGTGCCCAAAAAGTTTAAACCGCTTTCGACTTGCATTCATTTTCATTTAATTACTTTGACGTAAATTTCGAAACTTTATTATCGATGCGGGAGGAGTACAAGTTTGTGTTAACCCTCTGTCTGCCATTTACTAAATTAACTTACAAATTTCGCTTTATAGTTTCTTTTTAAATACTACAAATAATTGTTTGAGGAAATGGGGGCCAAATAAGGAATAACCTATACAAATAATAGAATATTTAGACCCAACTCACTTAAATATAAATATATACATTTTAAACTTGAGCAATATTATCATAAACAAATTGGCTGAACTTACTAGTTAGCTTCTCTGTTGTAAAAATGGGTTAAGGCGCTTAAAATATTAAATTTACAAGCAAAGCTCTCAAAAGAGCAGGCATGTCAAGGTGGGAATAATTTACAGCGAAAAGTTTTGCGTGCACATCATTTTACCAAAAAAAAAACCTACTGAGTACAAAAAAGATCAATAAATAAAAATGACAACACTTGAAAAATGACTCGCCAAAGTCGTGTGTTTCACCAGCTTGCATTATCTAATAGAAAGTCAAGCTCACAATAGTTTCTCTATTATTTAGCTAGGAAATAAACAATATCCCCGACATGCATTTGATAATTTTCTATAAATGTTAGATTCGTCTACATATGTATGTATGTACTTACATATGTACATTTGCAGTCTGCAATGTCAAGCTCATATGTTTTCTTATCAGGGTTTTAAAGGCAACTCAAAGAATTTAATGAAGGAAGAGGGGAATATACATAGCTCAGAAAGCATAATCAGCATCTCCATTAAGAGCTGAGAGAATAAAAGAGAGAGTGATTGGGGGAGAGAGTGCGATCACCGAAACCATGACAAAGAAAAGCCCCACCAGACACGCGATAATAACAAAGCCTATACATATGTATGTACATGTCATAGGGAGTTTACACATGTCCGATATGGATCTAAGCATACACATATGTATATATGCAAATTTGAACACCGGGAGATAGTGCTCGACGATAACAGGGCTGATTCCTATCTAAACTGTAACAGGTGCCCAGCAGACTCGAGAACCGCGATTCCCGTTGGGTCCCGAGATAAAATTGATTGATAAGGGGGGAGGGTTTTGGGTTGTGGAGGGTGGGGGGTGGTGAATAGGGGTCGGCAAGAACACAAAGCTCAAAAAAAGAGAGCTTCACGCAGGAAAGCTTCAGCACACTTATTGTTATTGTTTTCGCTCTCTTTGCGGCTTGAGTTTCAATTTAGTCAATTTACCGTTACCGTTACAGTTGCACTTGATGAGCGCCGTCGAACAAACAGCCGAAGCGGACCCGTGGAGCAGCCGGAGCGGGAGCCGCAGTCGAAGCCGCAGCCGAGCCACATCAATCGGCTCATCCTGGCTGCACGACGAACTTGTAAGTTTGGGGCCTCAGTTGTGGCTGGACCGCCAGCCGCGATCGGTCTCTCTGTCCCGTTAAATGTGCTCTCTCCCGAAACCGTAACTTTCTCTCCCCACCCACGCAATGAGTTTTTGCTGTGAATGAGAGCCCCGTCAACTGTTTTTGTAACTGTTACTTTCCACTCTCTCCCTCACCGTGCGTTCTTTGTCCGTCATGTATCGAAATAATGCGGAGAGCTCTTTCTGTTTCATCAATCGCCTGAACGGGAATGCCAATGATGAACTGCAGCAACCGGGAGAGCACGAGCCCACTTCCGCTCTTTTGGACTACTGTAAACGGAAGGTGGGTGTGGGTGTGGTGCGATGACCGCTCATTGATTACTTAACACCACCCGAATCGTGGGAACTGACCAACGTCTCGCAAAACAGTTCCTCCGACCATATGTGGCCATCCTGACGCTGGTGGGCCTCAACCCCATCTCCACGGATATGAGCAACGTCCGGGCCTGCTGCAGCTACGTCCAGGCGCTGATGGTGCTATTCGTCCTACTGGTGGGATACTTGTTGCGGTACATATGCGGCTATAGGTGAGTTTTTGGGACCACTACTAAGTACTATGATACACTGAGACACAACATTGCATATCAATTCTGTCCAAAAATATTAATTCCCAAGTCATTTACCAAGTGGTAAATATTTCAATCATTACAAAGAAAGTGAACCAACCAAAGAGAAAATCATTGCAACCAGTTTATCGCATCATGTAAGCAAACGACATTTAAACGCGATCATGTGTACATACGTTTTCTTATCAATTGTTTTACAAAAACAGAAAAACCTTACCAGCTTTTAAACAAAAACAGTAATAAGCCACAACTCAACTATTCATAACAATTATAAAAATAAACAAATATTACGATTTTTAGAAACGGATTGTATAACACAACAATAAAACAAATGTAAACAAGTTTAACACAACGTAAACATCCCCAGAAATGTTGATTGTTATAATATTTTCAACACGTTTTTTATATGATATTATTTTCATTCATAATTAAACAAAAAAAAATAATAAAAAATCCGTTTTAGAAAAAAATAGTAAAACATATTACTTTTCTCGACAATTTGTCATTATTTTACATATATATAAATTTTGTAATCAAATTAATATTAGATTTAATAATAATTTGTATTTGTTTTATGGAGAATTCTGATATTTTTAGGAACTATGAACATGTCTTTGTTTTAATTAGTCATCAAAATAAATTGATAATGTTAAAGCCCAAGCGAAGAATCTATTTTTTATCTAAATAACGATGTGCTTTTCAAATTATATCTTATCATCTAAACAATTTCTATTGCAGAGGCGATCGTGGCTTCACTAGCTACCGAGATATTCGGCCCATCACCAACGGAACAGATGGCGGAGCAGTTACTCCAAACACCATAGGAGAACTACTCTTTGGGTTCATAGTGCCCAGTGGCTTCAACCTAATGGCTTTCATATCCGCAGTGCTCGTGTGCAAGGTTATCGACCACGAGCAGCTGCAAAACCTCATCGAAAGGGTGTTCCTGATGTCCGCCAAACCGAAAAGACTCTGCCGGATGTTATGGCTCTTTCTGGGGGTGGCACTAGCCCTGCTGATTTTGCTCTTTGGCTACGCCTGTTGTGTGGTAATAATGCAGCCCACCCAGATCGTGAAGGTGTTTTGGCTGGCAAAAGCCCTAAGCGACTGGGAGACGTGGCTGCGTGTGGGCCTGCTAGTGACCATACTTCTTCAAGATCTCGTGGAGATCATCATACTGAGCAACTACTATATCGAGTGTTATTTGCTGAGGATGCATCTAGAAACGTTATCGCACAAGCTACTTATGCACTCCATCGATTCCCTAGATTGGATGAGGGAAGTGCTCGAGTTCCGCAAGCTGCTAGAGCGGCTTAATCAGCACGTGTCTATCCCGGTGTGCTTCCTAATTGTAATGAATCTGGCATACGCCTTCGCGGGACTAGTGTACCTCTTCAAGGACTTTGATTTCCACTACTGCGCGCTAAAGCTCGTCCTACTTAACATTGCCAATGTGATGTTGTGGCTGTTTCTAGGACTGCTGCCCTTTTTCGTGGCCTCATCAGTGACTCGTGTGTGCCAAAATGCCCAGGCGAATGGTCATCAGATACGAGTTAGACCTTTCGTATACCACAATACCTCAGCGGAGGATCTCAACTCGACGCTATTGTTCGCCGCCTCGCTGGACATGTCCGCCAAACTCTTCCGAATGCCCATCCAGCCCAACTACCTGTGCTTTGCCATCCTCGTAGTGGTCATTGTGATCCTCACGCTGGGCATGTGCCTGAATCTCAACGCCCTGGGCAAAATATAACCAAGTACAAGTACGCATTCGCATATAATAATAAACACTTATAGTATTTGTCTAGCTTACAACTTTGCGACCTGACTGACCGGCTGCTACGCAATTTATTTACAATTTATGGCTTCCGTCTACGAATTAGCTACTTATTGGTACTCTAAAGTTTAGTCTCATTTCCGGTCTCGATTTCTCTGCCTTCGAGTATGCACTTTGGTTTCAGATCGTATGAGCCTCCTCCACACAAGTCCTTATTCCTTGCTGCAATCCTGCTCCCGTCACCACCCCAGCCACGGCGGATGGTTGATCTTGGAGGGCGGGATGAAGGTGAGGTTAACGGGTATGTTAATTAGGGCGTGCACCCTTTTCAGTCTGTGCAGCGTCGACCGAATGATGACTCCGTTCTTCCCGAGCAGAAAGCCGGCCGGTATGTTGGCGTCCCGTTGGGAGTTGTCATGTATCATCTCGATGTAGTGCTCAAACTCTGGCGAGCTGGGATTGTACTCGGTAATGATTGCGGCCAATGCACCCGCTGCTTCCGCCTGCAGTGTCTTTGTGACAAAGGAGCAATCCCTGTAAAGTAATAGTCAGTTAGAAATAATTAAACAGAAACCTGTAGGTATATATATTAATATTGCCCTTTTCCCAATATTTTTTAAACATCTGTAAATCATGGTTATATAAAAAGCAGTCCAATATCTCAGTACTTGGCAAAGGCACAAATTTTAAATAAAATCGTGATAAAAATCCCATTTGAAAACAAAATATTTAATTTATTATGTTAATATTATTTAAAACAAAATTTATCCACAGTTTAGCTACAACCATTAATTCTTGTTAAGGGTAGCTTCATTCCAGGTAAAATGTTATGTGAACATTAAAAATAAACCACTGTCTACAAGGTTGTTATGTGTTACATACATTATTTTTGGAAAACAGATATACAAAGCGATCTAAATAAAAGGTTAAATTATAAAGAATCTTCAGATACTTCGATGGTCACCTGCGAGGCACGTAACTAGATTGTTTGACTACTCATGATAAGTATTAAAAGACGGAACGCGACGGAAAACGGATTGTTAGATTGACAGTTTAGGTAAAAAGCTTTCTTGGCATAAGTAGGGTAAAAAGTGCTGATAAGAAGTACCTAGGTATGCACAGGGGCACCATCTCCTAGACTCCTGCCATCACTGAAGATAAGCCCTATAAAGTTCTAGCTATTCTAGCGGCTCTTACCCTCTATCGATGAGTGCGACGCCCCCATTGATGTCCCGTGCATTCCGAATCTCCTGGCAGGCGCCAGGCGGATCTGTGAGCACCAGCGGCACGCCCTCTAGCCGCTCCGAGAAGGCGGATCCGAAGTCCTTGGCTGGACGTAGCCGGTACGTGTATTCCAAGTCCGAAGGCGACAGGATTTCAAAAAACACGTCACCCGCTATTATGTCCTGCGTTGTGATCGGTATCGATATCGTGGTGCTGGCTCGGATGAAGCGGCTCAGTGTGGCGGCAAGCACTAACCAAACGATTAGCATTTTGGCCACGCACGCATAACTAATGTAAATGTTTGTTGCAAAAAAAAACAAACTAATATCTTATGGCGCTAGTGATGGACCAGCCGTCGAAGGTCCCGGTCTGGCGATGCTATCGGCCGAGGCGAAACTATCCAAGGTATCGAAAAATGCCCAGCAGTGAGAAAACTTTAAAAAATATGTTTATTTTTTTACAAAAGTCTTCTATCTTTGAATAATTATATTTGAATAATTATATTTTAACATTTTTATACATTAGTATTTCTGTTTTTAGGGAATACCCTTGTTACATAAACCGATTATTTGTACTGTCGTTAGTTAATTGCTTGGTAAATTTAATATGTTTTTAGAAGGTATTTAATGCATTTAATTTTTAGTTAAGTAAATAAATGCATCTAAATATTTAACAGCCTTAAAAATAAAATTTTTTTGTTATGTATTAGCAATTAACCCTTATTGAAGAAATCGATAATTTGTCTTATTACAATAGCTCTCTATTTTTTGAGTAATTTATTTGGTACTTGTTTTATTTTGTTTAAAGCTAGTATGGACATGAGTAATAAATAAAAGGGGCTTTCATTATCAACTTTTTAATATCCGGCATTTTTAAGCGCACCCCTAATGTGTCAATCGGTAATCGATGCCTGTAGTTAGCGAATTTCGACGAGTTGTCATTTTCAATAGCAGAATCTAAATTTAAAAGTATAAACTATTACAAAAATTACTTAATTTTTTACACAGACTTATTTCGATAACCTTACGCCTAGGGATATCTCTAACGCCTAAGCCGATAAGAATTTTGCCATCACCACGGGCACACTGGTTACGCATGGAGAAAAAACACAAAATTGTGTCGAACCAAATTGGGTTATGTAGTGACCGCTAGGTGTCGAACATCGTCTTGTGCTGTTAAAAGCAAAATGTTTGAATGGAAAATGAAAATTTGAATTCTGTTAAATGCAGCAGGCCCAGTAGGAGTAGTAAGACCACGGCATTGTTACACCCCCTCAGTCTGTTATTTCGACACTGAATCGACGAACCCCGAACCAATGTGCACCGCGTGGAGGGCCAGTGTTGCATTTAATCGCAACCGAAGCAACTCTGACGAGTAGTCGATACCTCACCGATTTAGTACTCGCTCGCTCAGCGGCAGCCATTTTAACTTTTGGCGTCGAAAATACGGCGAGGAAATCTGAGGAAGCCGGAGATCCTGTTCGTCTGTGTGGTTTTTTCGCATCCAGCGCAAGCAGTGTGTAGTGCTCGAGGGCCCGTGGAACCAGTGAGTGTGCGAGGAAGTTGAGAAGTTGAGAAGAAACCGATCCGGAATCTAACCAAGAGCGAAGATGTCGATGTCTGCCACGTGCTACAAGTGCAACCGGCCGGGCCACTTTGCCCGGGACTGCAGTCTCGGAGGCGGCGGCGGGCCGGGCGGCGTTGGAGGTGGTGGTGGCGGCGGGGGCGGCGGCGGCGGTATGCGCGGCAGCGATGGCGGCGGCATGCGTCGCAACCGCGAGAAGTGCTACAAATGCAACCAGTTCGGGCACTTCGCACGTGCCTGCCCCGAGGAGGCCGAGCGCTGCTACCGCTGCAACGGCATCGGGCACATCTCGAAGGACTGCACCCAGGCGGACAATCCGACCTGCTATCGGTGCAACAAGACCGGACACTGGGTTCGCAACTGCCCGGAGGCCGTCAACGAGCGCGGGCCGGCCAATGTGTCGTGCTACAAGTGCAACCGCACCGGACACATCTCCAAGAACTGCCCGGAGACCTCGAAGACTTGCTACGGCTGCGGCAAGAGTGGACATCTGAGGCGCGAGTGCGACGAGAAGGGCGGACGGAACTAGGCCGTGGCACCACCTCACAAATGTAATCATCGAAGGAGGAATGAGTAATATTTCAACACACGAAGAACAACCCGAAGAAGATAAAGAAAAAACATAAAAAACGAAAAATCAATTTGCTACAACATTCACAAAAGCCAGCCGACAGCAACAACAACAAGAAGCGATAGCAGCACCCAAGTCATGATCAACCCCTCCAAAACACATCCCCCCATTAACACATGCAGATACTATAATCTAATCCAGAAAATTATCCAGTAAACCATCTCTGATTCCAAAAGCCGAGCCTGCAGCGCGGTGCCAACGTCCCTAGAACTGAGAGAAGAGAAGAAGAATTAGCTTTCCGGGGAGGAAAGCCAGAAGAATCAGTGGCCAAGAAGGAAGAAAGGCTCTTCGAGCTGTGGTACGAAGAACAAGAAGACGATAGCCAACGGCAGCTGTGCAGCCGAGAGAGCAGATGACGCCGACGAAGAGGAAGAGGATGAAGATGAAGATGAGGAAGACACGACGACCCAATTTGTAAGATGAGACTAAACCGCAACAGCAACAAGAGAATTCACCAAGCAAACCACTTTACTATAATTATACCTATATGATTATGCTGCAAAAAGTGTTTGAATTTACTAATTACATTATAACGAATGGAATGAAACTATATAAGATTATATAAAGAAAAAAATACCTTAAAATACTATATAAATGAGCCTAGTAGGAGTTCCACAGCCAGAATCAACCGAAAGAAAAAGCGTAAATAAAAATGATTAAAAACCAATGAAAAAGCAAAGAAGCAGAGGCGGCGAGAAGACGTTACGACTCGACTCCATCCAGCTGCTGCCGGCGAGCCTTGGGAATTCTACAGGATGTACGACTGTCTACCCATTATCCCACCACCACCCACCCACCCCACATCCATCCATACTATACCACACACCCATTATCCAAGACGCCCGGCAAGATCTCTCGAGCGGGGTAGCTAGCTATGTAGCGCATTGCTGTGGAGCCAAAGGGGGCAGCAAACAAGAACAGAGAAGCAGACAAAGAACAAGAAGAGAACATCAACAATGGTAGACATACGATACGACGACTATGAAAACGGAACGCAACGCTGGAGAGGATGAGCTAAGCGGTTAAAGCAGAAGAAGAACAAGCAGCACTCAGAACTCAGTGGGAAAGAAGAAGACAACAGCACACACACACCTTCAGTTCAGTTGGACGGGACACAAAAGATGCGAAACCTACGTACGATGAAGAAAATGAAAATTCAAATATCACTGTGATTGTTTTTTAATTGTAAATTAAAATGCTGGAGCTGCTGATTTGAGACAAAAAAAATAATCCTCTGCCGTGTCTATTTTGTATGAGGGAGAGGGTGTACTAGTTCCGCCAAGATTTTAAACAAAAAATACATAAAAACATAATCTGTTCCACGAGCTTGCCGCATTTAACAAAAAGTGTGTACATAAAACCAGTGGGGCCCATTAAAAGCAATATTAATACATCGTTTAATTGAATTCACTCAAGGAGTTACCCCCTGCTTTTATTTTAGTAGATCCGCCCCTGACCAGGAGAGAGCGATCCATCTTTCTCCCTCCCTCTTCCAACCAGTTTACCGGCAACTGCAGCTGCGAACACATGGCGCAGGCAGCTGATGGGGCTCTCTCTCTCTCTCTGCCCGCAAAATCTGCCATTGTCTTCCCTGTTTGTGTGTATGTGTATGCCGCTTTCTTTGCGCTCCTGCCCTGTGTGCAATTCACATACATACACACGCGGTAAGTGAAAACATACATACATGTATATCGCCGCAAAGTACAGTCGCCGCTAATGGTGAAAACTGGCTGTGCGAAATAAGGCAGAGAGAGCAAGAGAGAGAGAGAAGGCGGGTTGGGGTGGCAACTTACAAACTCCGCCGGTTGCACTTGGCAACAAGTCGACAATCGACTCCAATTGAGGGTCAAGGTCAGCGCTCGCGCATCAGCTGCTGCGCGCATGTGTGACGTCGACGGCGGGGCTCCGCGAAAGCTGCGCTCCAAGTTTCTGTTTCTGGAGCTGCAAGAAGACCAGATCGCGAAGTGGTTTCGGCGGTTCGCAAGCCGGTTTGTCCTCTTTTTCGCGGTTCACTATATTTTATTGCGGTCCGATCGCGGGCCTTATAAAATAATCGCTGCATTTACTTAGGCCTACGAGGGGAGTTTCACATGTTCTGAAAACGATTGCCAACTTTGGTCGCATTTAGTAGGGAAAACTATTAGTTTTCAACTAGTCAATTTTATAGTTACTACTTCTAAGTACCCAAAGTATGTATATTATGTTAGAGCTTAGCTAAAAATTGGAATCTTATAAATAAAACAAAATTGCATTTATATTTTCATACATTTATAAGTTTTAAGTACTGAATTAAAGATAGCTTGGGAATAAAGATAGTTTGGAAACAAATAAAATTATTAACCAAAAGACACAAGAAAAATGCAAATATTATTTAGGGTTGGTTTTACAATATTATTATAAGTAACAGTATTTTTGTCAAAAAGCTTTTCTATAAAATTCAATACATTTGACAACTTTTGACTTTTCTATTACAAAATATAAATCTGAACCAAAACTGCTTTTGGAAGCATTTTCTACAAAATTTCTATTTGTAAAAAAAAATATAAATATGCCTAATAGTAAGGGTTCTGACTGCACGTGTCGTTTGGCCAAAGAGGTGTGCCTGCTAAAAGGTATCGATTAAAAAAATAAGAATTCCCTGAGATCCATTTTCATGCAGACCGAATCCCTTAGCTGTTGTGAATGCCCAGAGCAAGACGCTCTCCAAGTTGGTCCGACAGTTGAAGGATGGATGCCGAAAGGATGAGGAGCCCAAAGAATCCACTCTGTGCGGCCTGAATCCTTGTCTGAAGTGCTTGCAGCCCGACATACTTTATCACCTGGGGCTTGACACGGAGACCACTGATTTTCCCAAGGTGTTCGGCGATGTCCGGGTAAGTCTGTACCATATTTCGAATATACTCCTTAAAAACTAAGACCCTTGATTTTTGTCTATTATTGGGGACTCAGATAACTGAAATGACTATAACATTAGAAAACTAAATATATGATTTTGTAACTTTATAAGGTTAGCCCTAAAACCATGAGCTTACTAAATTTTTGTTAAAGTCATATTACCATATTTCTAAAATATTTAAAAAATATTATTTTCTATAACTAGTTCGTTTGCATGGGGGGTACACCGGGGCGGATGGAGAATTTTGCCTACTACTTGATGCAGGAGATCGGCCTTAAGATAAATGCAGCAACCAAGCTACGGGACATGGCTGAGGGGGGCAGGCGATTCTCCATGTTCAAGGTGGGACCTGTGCTCTGCGCCAGCCATGGAATGGGCTGTCCCTCAATCTCCATCCTGCTGCACGAACTTATCAAGACAATGCATCACGCCAAGTGCCAGGATCCCGTCTTCATCCGAATTGGAACCTGCGGTGGCATTGGCGTCGATCCCGGAACCGTGGTCATCTCCTCCGAGGCGGTGGATGGTCGGCTCAATCCCGCCCACGAGATTCTGGTACAGGGCATCAGTGTCCAACATGCTAGCCAGCTGGACGAGGGTCTGGCTGAAGAAATCAAGTCGTGTCACGATCCCTGCACGGACAACCATGAAGTCATCATCGGTCGAACGCTGTGTACCCAGGACTTCTACGAGGGTCAGGCTCGATTGGATGGCGCCTTTTGCGAATACACACTCGAAGCGAAAAAGACCTACTTGGAGGAGCTGCAGAACCAGCAGGTCAAAAACATCGAAATGGAGAGCCTGGCCTTTGCCGCCCTCACCAGTCGGGCCAATATAAGGAGCGCAGTGGTCTGCGTGGCTATACTAAATCGCCTCAATGGAGATCAGGTGAGAGTCTAGATGTTTTGGATCAATGTAAAATACAATTGATCAATACAATCATTTGAAAAACTGTAATATAACTAATTTTTATCATAATTATTCAAACATTATTTTCTGCTTGGTAGGCTGAATAGATATTTTTCCCTTACATGCGCAAACCTTAACTTTTTATTACGAACTAAAACCCAATGTAGATTAAAACACCGCATGAGGTTTTGGCCAAATGGGAGAAGCGACCGCAGGTGCTAGTTGCTCGCTACATACGGAAAATTCTTTACTTCAACGAAAATGATTCCGACTCGGAGCCACTTGAAGAGGAGGAGTGTGAAGAAACGCCAGAGAAGACCAGGGCTTCACAAGGCGGTGCTGGAGACACCCAAAAGGCGCCCGAAGTGGAGGCTGAATAATAATCCTGGATTGGAAATTAATATCACTACTCTATGTCGACTTGTGTAAACGAATAATCATTAAAATCCTTAATCCGTATTAAATCTCTATTTCCTGAAGATGTCATTAATTTCAACACTGGACGTTCAGTTCAATGGTATAGATTCTTTTATTTAATGCTCAATTACAATATCAGGAATTTATGCTACACAATTGATAGGTTTCTTCTGGTTTCATTTTTGGTTAGTACGGCTTTTGGAGAACCTTTGGGCAGAGGCTAAGAGACTCGCTTAACGCTAAACTAGTCACGAAATGAGTACCGATAGCAGCCAGGTACGTACTGCACCTGGAGCTCTTATAGAATCACAAACAAAGTACACAATGCATATGCATATATAGCTAATATTATCATAATCTGTATCGACATCCGTATTAAGTTACAATTTAAACTAAAACATGAGGTTCTGGTTCTATGGATTCTACTTCATGTCCATCAGTACCACCTAAATCAACGTCCTGTTGAAGGTGGATGGCCGAAGATCGATGCCCCACTACTTCTCCGACTTGTTGCGCGTTTTGGCCTGACCAGTGGCAGTTCCACCCACCTGGGATCTGTCCGATTTCCGGCTGCTCGAGCGGGGTAAAGTGGTGCAACTAGCAGACATGAATTTGTCCTGCAATAAATAAAGAAGGTAAAGCAAAAGGTTAAACTATAATTTTACTAAACACTGTCCAAACAACATGCTGCAAATCCTTAAATCTGGGGGTTAGTAACGCAACTGTACAAAGGGGATAATGCCATATTTGGGGCCATGAAAGTTAGAGGCGGAGCTGACGTCGCCCGGCGGTGAGCGAAACATAACACTGGGATGATGAGAGCTTCGATAACGGGCTTGCGGCTGGGCTTACTTCAAATCTGCGTCTCTCTGGCCGCCAGCTGCTCATCCTCCGGCCGCTGGCTGGGATTAGCTTTGTTACGCAGCACATTAGCTTTGATATGCTTGAACAGTTGGCCGATACCTGACTTTCGTTCCACGCTGCCCGTCGATGTCTGGCTAATGGTGTCCGGTTGGGGACTCAATGAGTGCCTCTTCGGTGGAAGGGGCGGAGGTGGAGCACGGCCCTTGCCATGGTTTGCCCTTGGCCGCAAGGACGGCGATGGTGAGGCCGATGAGGAGGACTCTGGTTCCAGCTGGGCACGGAAACTATGCTTAATCTCCTCCAGGGTGGCCCGCATTTCTCGAGGCGACATTGGTCGTGGTCGTTCGGGTAGAAAAGGATCTGGTGCGGATGCAGAAGTGCTTAAGACCAACACAAAGGGGTCTATTGGTGGTGATACAAATGGCTTGCATTGGGGAGGTGCAGGTGCATAAGTTTCAACCGATTCAATCATACTCTGATTTTGTGAATTATTCTTATGTACCTCCTCGAAGGAATCGTTATTTCGTTTGGCATCCACTTCGTCCGAAAATATTTTCTTTGGTTCTTCATATAATGCATCTTTAAACTCTTCCTCTGTTATAGAATTTTCCTTTGGATATTGAGAAGATAACTCTTCCTGCTTTCCCTCTACAATTTCCACTTCATTTATGTCCTCTTCTATTAAAGGCAACGCCTCATAAAAGTCATCGTCTTCTGCATAATCCGTTATCTCCTCCCTCACTACATTTTCCTCATCCTGAATTGGGATTCTTTCAAAACTCTCCACAATCTTTAGTTCTTGGGCCACTGGAACCGATTTCTCCCCTCGCACACCTTGAAAGTAAAGCTGGTTTTCTAAGTAGACTTCGTCCCTCATCTCTTCCAGGAACTGCTAGCCAACACCAATCTCTGAATGGATTAAGATAGTTGCAGATGGAAAAATAGACATTATGCATACCTCATTGCGTTTGGACTTGACCCGACCCTTGGAAGCATTCGTCATGGAGGAGGTGCGACTAAGACCGCTCACTGGTTCGGCACTTGAATAGCCGGAGCTGATGTCATCCTGGCTGCGAATGTTGTAGCTGGAAGGGGTGGGAAACCAATAAATAAGATAAGAATATCAATATAAGTACCACGAAGTAGTACTTCAGCTGATTTGCTTGACTATGGAAATGTATAGAAAATAGAGCCCTAAATGAATCAGCGGTGTTTCTCATGTTTGTGATTCAAGCAACTCGAAAACTGTACACTGATTGAGTCATCCAAATTCGAGAAGATTTTATAATATATATATTTTTATATTATTTCCTTATTCTTTTATTAAGAAACTGTCATTTCTTCTGAAAAATGGTGGCAAGTTTTCAAAGGTCGATGGAAAAGCAAAAAAGAACTAGTTATCAAGGAAAGCCTCTAAGCTTTTTAAGAATTATTTTTGGTTTGTTGTTATCGTGGTGCCCTTGGCATGTTTTTAAGATAAAATACTCACTTGAAATCGCCTGCATTTTTGGCGGTCACATCCACCTCCGTAAAATACATGCCCGTGGAGTGGCGTGTTCCGCTTCCAGATCGGCCCACAGGCGTCTGATTTCTTGGCCTTAGGAGACGAGCACCCGTGGGCGGTGAACGCATGACCACTGCCGACGAAGCCATCGAGGACATCATCACGTCGTCCAGCTCGTCCTGCGTGCGATGCATATCCGGTTCGCTCAGATCGCTGAGGCTGTAGCTCCGCTTGATCGTCTGCACCAGATTGCCACCGCCCTTCAATGGACCAATGGATTAAAGTGGTCGTGGTTGGTGGAGTAGAGTACAAGAGTTGGCATTTGAATAATTTAATTTTAACTAAAACTAATCAAAATCTTAGGTGTAAGCATAGCAATAATACATGTGTGGAAAAAATTAAAACTGCAAGTGGGCGACAGGGTTAAGGTGATGACGGTTGTGTGTATCGCTGAGTGTTTAAAATTCGATTGCTCGCTGAGTATCTGATGTGGGCTGTTGACCATCTTCAAAAGCCCTCCACGTCAACATCGGGCGTGGGATCGCGCAGCTTGCGACGCGAGCGGATCACATTTGTGGAACTGCCGGTGGCCTCCACATCGTTGTTTCTCTGGCCACGTTTTCCTGCCGTTCTTGCGGTGGCCGCAGCGCGACGTGGCTGAGATTTTCGGACGGGCAAATCCCGCAGCCGAGCTGCTCCGGCATCGCCGATGGGCTCATCCTGGTGCTCTGCCTCCTCGGACACCTCCCGAATAACCAGTCGCCTGGTTTCGACCCTGGGCTCGTAGACTGTCTCCGTGTAGCTGTCGATGCTGCTTAAGGAACTGGCCCTCGGCAGCCAGTTGTCCGTGCTGTCCATCGTGTCCTGACCCCGGGACAGCTCATCGGCCGAATGGGAGCCGTGCAGGCCACGTCCGTGGACCGAAGGAGCCGTGGTCAGCGCATAAGTCTAGCAGTTAGCGGGTTAGTGGCAATCGAGCGGTGCAGGCAGGTGCATTTAGTTGGGATTTTTGTTTTGTTTGTTTGGTGGGTTAAATGCAAAGAAACATAAGTGAAGAAACGAAAAAGTTAATTAAAAGATAGGCAACGCAAAAGTCTCAAATTGAAATGAATTGCAGCTGGGTCAAATGAAGCACATAGACACACACACCCAAGAATTGTCTCATGCCCGGTATCTATTTATATTTATATGCCCTACCCTAGAGGCGATTCCGAATTGGAATTAGAATTGTGCAACTGGGCAACTGGGAAGGGGACAATGGCGCTGGCCGCGTGAAATCAGTGGAATGCAAATGTTGAAACAAGGAGTGCCTGGCAGATGTCTTAGGTATAAACAGCACACAAAAGACTCTTTTATAGGACCCGAATAAATACTTGAAAGTGTACACGTATCTTTTGTTCCAAGGGCAAACGAGTTTCTTTGTCTAGGAACAAAGAAGGGTAGCAGCTCCATTCTCTACAAGAATTTCGATGATTAATTCGTTTTATCGGTACATCATTAGTGAAGCTTAAAATATATTTAAGTTTATAAGGGTTGCATGATCAAGCAAAGTAATTCAATCAAATCTATAAACCGTATGGCTGTATTACAAAAAAGAATATACTAGGTAAAAAAAGAATAATAGTTAGAGAGAAACATTTTTCGTTTAAAGTACTTATAAATGAATAACTTTGTCTGATAACAAAGAGTGAACCTTAAGAATTCCAGGAACCGGGTGACTAACTCGGTTTCTTTGTTAAAACTTTTATTGTCAGCTAACCACCACATTGTGCAACTTAATCAATTTAATTAAATGCACTTGCACCTTGCATTTCGCTTCATTTTCGTCTAATATCTTCTCTATTCTTTGACCTACATAAACGGGCAATTATTTATCGACTGCATTAGTTCATCATTGAGTTGTCTGTGCCCTCCAGATTATAATCAATCCCACAAGTGTTTTGGCCCACATCTGAATTGTTTACAAACAGTTGTGAATTCCGACGGGTATTTGTGCTTTGGTTTGTTCAGTTTTTGTTTTTATTACATTGTTTCAACATGATGATTTATCTTTTAGCGTGTATCACGTATAGTATATATTGTGATCTTCTAGCTACACAAAGAGAAACACACTACAAACTAAATCGAAACAAACACGCAAATGGCACAAAAGAGCATTCCATTTTAGACGTTTAAACTAAATAATAATAAAAGTAAATGTGAAGAGAAGGCGAGCTGATGATTAAGGCGATGATTATTCTCTTGGTGAGGAGCTCCCTGCTGCTGCGGATTCGCTGACCAGTTTGGCGATGATTAAGATGAGCACGCGAGAGTGTTGCGCAAATATTTCGAATATAGAACAGCAGAAGCTGATGTTTGTTTGCTGCTCATTTTATGCAACGACGCTGGAGGCGATCGAAAATGGCCAAATGAATGTGGTTGAGCGAGTCGAGTGAGTGTGCGAGATTGTGGGTGAGTGTGTCAGTGAGGGCTGTGTGTGGATTGTGTGGGAAGGATTACCTTAATGGCCGTCTGCATGAGGACATTGGTGGCGTAGTTAACTCCCTTCGAGCCCAGCTGTAGGACCGCCGAATAGCCACGCTCTTTGGCCTGATTCACATACTCATCGATCTCCTGCGCAAAGAGAAAAGTACGATGTACCGAGGAATAAATATAAATACATGAGTTTTCAGATCCCACCTGTTCGTGGCGTGTCAACATCGGATGCACGAATTTCCGATACAGTGTTGAACTGCCCTTTGTGGCCGGCGAGAGAAGCCAGAAGACCAGGGCCACCTTCACCTCGTAGTAGAACGGCAGCCAGGAGATAAAAATGTCCGTGAATGTTTCAATGCAGGTGAAAAATGCAAAGACAATCCAGTACATCATCCATTTTACCTAAATCATGACAAAGCACACGTAAATATCTGAATATTTGTATATAAATTATTAAATAATCTCTTTGTTAATGATACCCGCAATTTCCAGTAATGTATTTAAATGAAAACTGACAAATAATATGATTTCGAGGTTTATTATACAAATTATATGAAATGACCATTAAATTTATTAATAGGAGATGATTTTAAATAGAGATTATAAATTATTATAGAAGGGCTTCGACTCGATTGATAGTTACGTTATTGAGAATATAGATATACTTACATATTCCTTTACATCCTTGGTCCTGACGGCCTTGTAGGAGGCATAGGCCGGGTAAAGGGTGCCGCAGAACAATCTGAAAGCGGGAAACAGTAAACTCTGGGCACAAGTGCGCGGCGCTAGGAATATGACAATCAGCGAACAGATGCAGGCCGTATTAAAGGAGAGACACGGGAGAGGACAGCGCTGCAGGAGCTCCAGCATTCGGCCCAGGGCATTGAGATTCTGTACCACTTTGGGAGTGGGAGCGGTGGCCAGCGGAACCTGCTGCTCCACTATGTAAGTCCCACTGTACTCATTGTCGGGGAAATCGCTGTCCAGCGAGCTCAGTGAATCGCCCAGGTGATACAATGGATATTGAGCCCGTTGCTGTGCTTGTGGGGCGTAAATAAACTTTGGATAGACGGGGATAATATCCTCCGGCTGATCCTCGAGCGAATAACTGCGACCGTAGACGGTGCCCGGCGGATGACGTAGGCGTCGAAGATTAGCTGGCCGCTGATAGAAGAGCGGCTGCGGCTGCTCCTGCTGATAGATGGGCCTCATGGCAACGGGGATGCATTGCCCGCAGCGCAGGTCGCAGATCGTTCCTGGTTGCTAGAACGCCGAGCAGAGACTGCCTGCCGGGGCATGAAGAGCGATCTGCGACCAGAGATCCGGCGTCTAACGCTCAGCCGGGGGTCTATTAATAAACCAACGATCGGGTCTAAAGAGCGGCAGCAATAGAAGCAGCCGCAGCAATGTTTACACGGAGGAACGTACCGCAGTTCCGAGATACAGACGCGTTAAAAAAAATAGCACATCAATTTTTGAACATCTTCAAATCTTCTTGATAAATAAGTATTTGTGAAAACAGATGAACTTGAAAATGGTAGTTATCCAAAAGTTTACTGAATCAATATAAGATATAAAATTGATTGGCATATAATAAACGATTGAAAGCCCTATATGACTACTAAAATTATTAAAAGTTTTAAAATAAAATTGGCATTACATCTTTTTGACTTAAGATCTAAAAATTTGTATTTTAAAATTAATTTACTTTTCTTTTTTTATATTGTGCCAAAAATTCTGTTACTTTAAAGAGTCTATTGCATTTAAATAGTTTAATCATAGAAAATATATTATCTGTGTAAAGTGTAATCTGTGTAATGAATAATCTGTTTTTATAAATAATATATTTTGTTTGGAATTTTTTTTTGAAGATTCAAGAGTGTTACACACATAAACCAACGTAATATAAATAATTTGTAGTGAGAAATTTGTCGGTTACATTTGGGGTAAGTCAAAAATGTAATCTTTAAACAAAAACCTTAACTCAAAGTAATGGGATGTAAACAGTTCACTGTACTGAGAGGCTGAACAAAGATGGGCTATCAACTTGACCGCCACTGTGGCATACACATGAACAAAGGTAACGTTGCCAATTCGACCGCGATCTATAAATATTGACAACAATAGCCGCTGTTCGCGGAGTCACAAAGAGAGTCGCCGGGTCGCCGGCTAGCTATATCCACATGTTCTGCACCCATATCGGGCGAGTCGAGTGCGTCGGCCTCGGAAACTCGAAAAGTAGCGACTCCAAATTAGGCGTTGCAATTGAGGGTTACGCACACACACAATCACACAATTGCGCACGAGTGAACGGTACTCTGCGACAGCTGATTAATAAACAAACAATCTGGCAATCAGAGAAACCACGGAAATATACAAAAATCAGAAGCGTGACGCCCACACAATTGGGAATCAAAAACGGTGACTTTCTGAGGTGCTTTTCTCGATTCTGAAGGCCGAGCTTGAACATTTTTTTTATTTTTTTGGGGGTCAGCCAGATGCAGCGCTCTCACTCGCACTCACGATCTGCTCGCTTACGGGGGCTATGAATTTGGAAATTACTGGTAAGCGATTACTCACATTATGAGCCGTGAAAACAAGCTGCTGATCATCTTGAAGGCCTTCGATTAGCAGTTCTAAAAGAAAAACAGGGAGTATGTATTACATTGGCCCATTCCGTTATCCTTGCTTCCTTCTCACCCTTAATTATCACCTGCTCCCACTCGTGTAATTCCCTCGACTTATCCCGTGTTTAAAATGATATTTGGGAGACTTTGAAGGCAATTTCGAAATAAACTTCACTTCGTTTTATATCACTCGAATATTCCTTTTTTCTTTGTGGTTACTGCGATTGAAGGAGGAGGAGGACTTCGAAATTATTTGGCTACGCAATTTTTAGCACCGTGTTGCGTCGCCACTGGATAATTGCAACTCGCCAGCTCGGTTCCAACTACATGGTCTTGTGCAATTTCAATCGGAAGAGCCGATGGTTTTGTGCTCACATTTGCGACTGCATTGCCCGCGAACAAATCGCTTTTGTTTAATTCTCAGCAAACAAAAAGAAACGCTTGCTGGACAGAGACAGACGAACAACAACAAAGCTGCTGCGCTAGCGATGTGCAGAAATTTTCGTTCTAGGGCATAATACAACAAAAATCCCAACTCAAAAAATACCATCAAGAAACTAGAGCGCTCAGGTCACACCATTTTTTTCACTTCATTTTTTTTAACCGGTAGTTTCACATTATCTTTTTAAAACCGGAAGTTTCATAATAAAAATGTTTTCCATACTGTTGGCTTGACAGTGTTGAGTTGAGTTTATATCAGTATATACGCTATTTCTAGCTTAAACTATGTTCAAAACATCTGTTTAATATTATATGAAAGCAGAAAATATTAGACATGTCGAAGACTGATTTTTAAAAAAAGGTTATCAATATCTCAAAATACAGATTAGTGGACACTATGCTTTAAACGAATTGTTTTTTTTTTACTAATTTTGGTGAGTTCTACCATGGTGAGTTTACGCAAAGTGACCGTATGCGATGTGGCGCGCTTTTTGTTTCTCAGGGTTTATACGTCTTTAACCTGCAGCCACACCGCTGGCTCGAATTGCGAACTGACAAACTGCATGAATTTGACGAAATAGTTGGGAAAACTAACAAAAATGGCTCAAAGTGCACCAGCCTGCAGGGACACGCAGGTAAGATGAATAACGTCAAACTGAAATGTCAAACACTACAATGAATTCGTCACAGGATTTTCAATTTAAACTGCGCGACAAATTTGTGGCGTTCAAAAAATGCGGCGAGCCCCGCAGTAACGTGAAATTGCTGGCCATCTCAAGCAGCCGGGGATTGCTCTTCGTCGGGAGTCCAACGCATCCGGAACTCAAGGGTAATATCGTATAAATATCATAGAAAAACTCTATTCCTTACCAGGACCTCCCTACAGTTATTATCGTTAAGGATCTGGCCAATGCCAAAAGTACAGGACAACAGCCGCAGGCGCGACTTGTCCCACTGCCCAGTGTACCGAACTACATCGCCTGCAGCTCCGATGGCAACCTGCTGGCCGTTAATCACACCCAAAACGGCACCAGCCTGCTCAGCATCTATACGGTGCCATCGTTTATGACCCCGGATGTTCGACCTGTCTATAGTATACGCCTGGCGGCCGAGGACCATGTGCACGCTGTTCAGCTGCTCTGGAATCCCGTCCTGCCCAACAGCCTGGCCGTCGTTCTGAGCAACGGAGCCCTCGGGATGTACGCCCTGAAGGAGGGAGGAAACTTTGAAATGCACTCGCTGGACAAGAACCAGCAGGTGAAGTGCGGCTGCTGGTCGCCCAAGGGCAAGCAGATAGTCCTTGGCTTTCCTGGCGGCAAAGTGCAGCAGTTCAAACCAGACTTGACGCCGGCCAAGACCCTAATGTGTCCACCCAATGTGCACGACGCCCCCTTCGACACCATCGCCATTCAGTGGCTTTCAACGTTCCAATTCGCAGTGGTCTTCCTGCAGCACGGCGAGGACTGCAATCCGTCTCTGTACATCGTTAATGCTCCCAAGGCCGGAACACCCAGCTACATAAACTACTATGACATCTGCTACAGCCTGAATGGACCGAGGAATCATCAATTTCTCTTCAACCATGTGCCGCAGTGGAACCTGCTGCTCGTTATCTCGGCCAATGGTGTGGAGGTGGGCGTCATGGGCACCTCGGAGGCCGGCGACACGCCTGCCTGGCAGCAGCTAACTTTGCTAGATGAAGCACGCATTGAGATGCCACTGAGTGAGGCCACACAGGAGGAGACCTTCCCACTGGGCTTTGTCTACGATACGTCTACCACGCATCAACTAATCATCAACGAGCAAAAGATCCAGACCATGCCCATGGTGCACGTTTTGGGTTCAGACGGAGACCTGCTTTCTTTCGATTTTCTGAATATGCTGCCGAACGCAGTATCTGTGTGCTCGCCACCTCCACCAGTAGCGGATACTTCAGGACAGTTCAGGCCATTGAATACGTTGCTTCCCAGTGAGGAGGAGGAGCAACCGGCTGCGGCTGCCAGTCCGCCTCCCAAGACTCCTGCGGTAAGCGCTCCTTCAGACATATCGTTCGCCTTCACACCGAATACAGTTACTTCAACTCCGGCTCCTGCAAAGGATAAGCCGCCATCGCTGTTTTCCGGGTTTGGAGCCGCTGCAGCCAAAGCTCCTGCACCACAGCTGTCCTTCGGATCTGCTCCGATTCCTGCCCCGCAAGCGTTTGCAGCTTCAACTGTTTCTGCCACCAAGCCAGCCATCGGGTTTGGTGGATTTGGAGCTCCAACAACTACTCCGGCAATTGGATCCATGTTTTCCGCTCCCGGAGCAAATGCCTTTGGGGGCATGGCTATTAACAAGCAGGCCGCTGTTTCTATGGCGCCACGAATGGCTCCAGAGTCAACGGCTCATGTGGCCGCTCCCGTTAATAAACCTCTGTACACTGTTCCTCCGACATTTGCACCGGTGGCCACAAAGCCAACTGCGTCAGCGCCTCCTGTCACCATAGTAGAAACCTTCAGGCCGGATGACACGGAGCCCATTATCAAAGACATGATAGCGCTGCAAATCGAGTCCTTCAGTCAGGACATTGAAAAGCAGAAGGACCAGACCAAGGATTTGCTCAAAGGCGTAAGACAATCCTAGTCATATATTGACTCGTTTATATCTTTGTTTTATACATTTCACAGATTGCTGCTCCTTCAGCTTTACGCGTGTATGCCAAGCGATTGGATGATCTTCAAGAGCTTAACGAACAAGCCAAGGATGTGGAGTTCGAGTTGGATGTTCAGGGATTACGACAGGGTCTTAATGAGGCTTATGCCATTGTAGCCGAATGCCGTGGCAAACTGGAGATTTACAGAAAACCAGAGTGGGTAGCATAATCTTTTGTTTAGAAATACATTTTAAGGAACTACTTTTTTTTAGTATTACACGGCTGATGAACTCAAGCTCCTGCGACCCCGCTGGCCGTCGCATGCTAGCCCGTTTGCAAAGTTATGTGGCCGCCAACGAAGCACAGCTGCGTCTCGCCCAACAACATGTCGATGTGCAGTGGGAGCAGTTCCAGGATGTGGTACGGCGCAACTCCAAGTCTCGCATGCACATGCCCTGCCTGGAGGGTATCTACCAGCGACTGACGAGGCTGCAGAACCTCACATCTGACCAGCGAATCCTACAAAACAACATCAAAGCAAAGCTAAAGGAGCGCGGATTGCTCCAGACTGCACTACTCGACCAGGAGAACAGTCGCACTCGCACCAACGAAGCGTAAGTAGGTTATTTTTTTTCTCTGCTCAAGCCTTAACCCATAATTTTACTATAGAGTGGACACTTTGGCCGACTCCATTCTCTCGATGAGTCTTAGCCACGTAGTGGACTCTAATGCAGCCAAGCTCACGCAGCAGAGACTGCAAAAGATTCGTAAGGTGGTCCAGCTGCAGAAGGTCAATATTATATGTCCCCAGCGACCAGATCGCGTGGGTCTCAAGTCAGAGGTTATTTTGGAAACAAAGCGTAGGGCAGAGCAGATTAAAAAGACGGCTGCAAAGCCCACTACGGCCAACAAGTTCACTCAAGTAGCAGTGGCTCCTCCTCCAACTCCGGCTCCGGCTGCTGGACCTATGCCTCTTGCTCTCCCAACAGTGGCTTCTCAGCTGCCAAAGCCAATGCCATCTAAGCCTCTCATTGTGGAAAAGTCTGCAGTCCCTATTCTCCCTACTACGTCCGCAGCTACGCCGTTCTCCTTCAGCCAGAGCAGCCCGTTCGTGAAGACATCCACTGTGACACCAACGACAAATACTGTGACCCCTGGTGAAGCTGCAAAACCGGGCCTCTCTATGTTCGGCGGAATGGGCAGTGCTAGTTCCAGCTTTAGTTTTGGTGGGAGTGCCAAGACGGCGCTCTCATTTGGAGGAGGTTCGCCAGCAGTGGAAGCGGCTCCAATGCCAAAACCAAACCTTTCGGCAGGAGTTGGAAAGGATCAGCCTGCAACAGAGCCAGCTAAGCCCAAAGAGCAGAAAGGAGGGCTAGAAATTAAGCCGGTGATACCGGCAGCAGAGACTACAAAAGTACAACCACAAACACCAAAGGCAGAGGTCGCTAACAAATCCTTTGGTTTTGGTGGCTTCACGGGAACTGGCGGGGCTGTGGGAAGTGCTTCTAGCTCTCCGTTCAGCTTCGGGGGATTGGGCTCATCACTTGGCTTTGGGGGAGCAGCCCCTGCTGTCCCAAAATCTGAAGCCCCCAAATCAAACGCCACAACCGCAGCTGCAGCCACATCCGCTTCAGCTTCTCCATTTAGCATGTTCTCGGCAGCTTTAACTAAGACAACCACCAGTGAACCCACAGTGACCAGTAGCACCACCACCACCACCGTCACCAGTAAGCCCACCCCTGCAAGTGGTTCGACTATTGCGGCTGAAGATTCTTCAGAGAAAACAGCGAGCGGTGTGACCAGCAGCTCGGATCCTATCGGCGGACTTTTCAGCTCTGTAAACATTTGCAAGCCGAACACACCAACAGGTAACTTGTGTTTTCTATACGAATATCTGTTATGCTTGCACTTGCACTTTAAGCAATGTTACACAATTGTTTGATTACGTCCCATAGACATTTGTAAAAAATAATTCTATACACGCTTAAACATAAAAAAGTATAGTTACCAAAACTAAGTTGGCATATGTTGTTTTACAGATTCCGCCAAACCAGTCAATATTTTTGGAAGTCTTAGCAGCGGTTCAGGCTCTGGCAGCTTTTCGTTTGACGGTGGAGATGCCTCGAAGGGATTATTTGGCGGCACTACCCAAGTAGCAACGACAACAACTCCTGCAACAACTGTTGCGGATGCCACAATCAAAACTGATCCCATCACAACAACAGCAACGGCAGTTCCAACTGTGGCTACAACTTCTGCATCAAGTGCAACCACAGTTCCTTCAGCTGCAACACCAGCCGTCCCGCCATCCACTACCGCACTAGTAACATCTAGTAATACTGTTCCCGGCAGCGCTTTCTCCTTCTCGAACGCTTTCAGCAGCCTCAGTGCAGGAGGCCCAGGTGCGGCTCCAAGTACCACTTCTGCTGCTCCTTTACTTGCGAGCAGCTCCACCGCATCCACCGCCAGTAACGCCTCATCTTCAGTGTTTGGAGGTGGCTTCGAAGCATCAACATCAACAGTGGCTCCGGTGGTTAGCCCCTTCCAAACGGCTCCAAAGAGTTCCGCACCGAGTGGAAACATTTTTGGCACTATACCTAAACCGGAAACCAGCGTTTTTGGAGCAGCTTCTGTTGCACCTTCAAATACACCGGCTGCACCAACAGGAGCTGCACCACCCACGGGTCTCTTTGCATCAGCCGCCATAAGCAATCCGTCGCCATTCGGCAGTCCTCCAAGTGGAGCTGCTGCCTCTGGCGGTAATATTTTCGGACAGGCCGCAAAATCGAGTGTTTTCGGTCAACCGGCGCCAGCAACAGGACCAGCCGGCGGAGGATCTATTTTTGGAGGCGCAACCAACGTACCATTTGGATCGAGTTCTATTTTTGGGGGAAGTAACCCCCAGAGCCCCGTAAGCGCTCCAGCTGCTGGAAGTGCTTCGATCTTTGGCCAAAGTGTGTTTAGTCAGTCAGCGGCAGGATCGCCGGCAGCTGGTGGAAACATATTCTCCAATACAGTGGGCACCCCGCAGGCTTTGGCCTTTGGCGGCGGAGGAAGTTCGATATTCGGATCACCTGCACCCGCTGCAGCCTCGCCTGTCTCTGGCGGTTCGATCTTTGGCGGTGGCAGCAGCTCTGGTGGATTTGGATCCTTCTCGCAGACAACACCAGCTCAGGGAGGCTTTGGTGGTGGATTTGCTCAGGGCGGTGGAGGATCAGTGGCCCAGACCGGCTTTGGATCACCGCAAACGCCACAGCAGCAACCTGCGCCGGGTGGATTTGGAGCCAAACCCGTTTTTGGCGGGTCCCCAGCCTTTGGAGCGAGTCCCACCTTTGGGGGAGGTCCCACCTTCGGCAGTCCCAAGGGATTTGGTGGCTTTGGCGGGGCTACCCCTGTAGCCTCACCACCAGCGTTTGGTGCTGCACCTAAGCCGGCTGAAGGAAATATATTCGAAACTCTTGGTGGCCAGGAGTCCGGCCTATCCTTTGGAAATCTAGCACAGACTGGAAACTCGAATGCCCAGAAACCAGCCTTCGGAGGGTGAGTAATGGTAAAAAGTTTCATGACATTTCTTAGCACTAACAAATTCCCTTTTTCATTTCAGATCGAGTTTTATGAATTATCGTTGAGTTATTGATTCCTATGTTCGTTCAGTGTTGGTTATATATACGATTACCATAACATCATTAAATTTATCAAAATACTGAGAACTTCCCTGTTCCCATGTTTCTTTTTAATTGCAAGTTAATCAGAATGCTCTCTTACTGGAATCGAAAGTGGGTAGAGGTTGATTTAAGCATCTTCATTAGTGGCTGCAACGAGTTTATCTCAACATCCGTGTTTTATTTCTTTCTTATATCGCGTAAAATGCAGAGGACCCATTGAAATTGGAATTAAACCAATGGACATGACTTCGCTGTTTTTAAACGTATACGCATAGAGTAATTACTTGTATTTTCTGAAATTTGGTTTTAAATTTATTTATCCCAAGTAATTTATACAAAAATAAAAACTTTTATCCAAATTATTGGATAATTAATTGAATTAATAAAAAAATAATTTTTTAAATTATAAATGTTTAATAAGTTTCCCTTCTTGTCCAATATGAAAACAGTCATACATTGCAAGCCTACGTCAGAAATTGATTCTAACAAACTGATTAACCACTGGCTACATTGCAGGTATTTTTAAGGTAATTAATATTTTTAGTTTATTTATTTTTTTAAATAAATTGAACTAATTTAACTTTCTCATGTTACAAAGAACTAGTTTTGGGAATAATTTTTGTTTTGCTTGTTAACTTTTTAAACTCATTTGAATTTTTTTGTTTAATTCCCAGCTGCAGTTTTTTTTTTGTTTATTAGTGACATCATTTGAGCACCAGCAAGCATTTCTGCTAATGATAACGTTTCTTAAAAAGCAAGATTCGAGCTTATTTAGCTTCTTAACCGAGGCTTATCGCGATTCGTGATTCATTCCGTTCCTGACTCGAGTGAAATGCATACCTATTTTGCATTATTTGCTGTGCTCATTTTGGTTTTTGGCCACCCTGGGGCTTTCCAGTTTTTAGAGGAACCATGTGGTGGTGGCTTAAATACAAACAAAATAGCCAATGGATATAATGCAGGAGAAGAGGCTGCTGCCTGGATGGCAGCTATAAGTAATGCCACCCATTTCCTATGTGGCGGAACTCTGATTCACAAACGTTCGTATTTAAATACATAGACAGAATTGATTGATAATATAAAATTATTTTTTTTCAGGCTTTGTTTTAACTGCTGCTCATTGCATAAATCATAAAAATATCCTGTAAGTAATACACATTTGACATGTGCAGTCGATACTTGATATTAACTTCAATCTGGAATGTTTATCAATTAATCAATTAAACTGTTTTGACTGATTGAAGGTTCGTGAAATTAGGAGCTTACAGAAAAAGTCAACCTACGGCACAGTACGATGTAGAAAAAAAAATAGTTCACCAATTACACAACGAATTCAGTCGCGGCAATGATATAGGCCTGCTTAAGCTTTCGGGCAGTGTTGTCTACAATGGTAAATGAAAGGTTTTGATTTATCTGCACCATTCTATATATTATATCTTTCTCCGCAGAATTTATTTACCCAATCTGCATTATTATGATGAAGACAATTAAGAGTCTTGTAAGAGCTGCTCCGAAGTTTGCAGCATTTGGCTGGGGCCAAAACGGCAAAGGCCAGGAAAACGAAATACTTCAAACCATTACCCTTAACAACTTAAATCCAAACGAGTGCAACAAAACCTTGTATGTGGTTGTCAGTTCGGAACAGATATGTGCTGGTGTCGATAATGGAGACACCTGTCTTGGCGATTCCGGTGGTCCTTTGACCACCAGAGTCAATGTTAATAAGACCAAGTATCGCGAAGTTCAGGTCGGCATCGTGAGCTTTGGCAATTCCGATTGCAATGGACCAGGAGTATATACCGACGTGACTAGCCATATGGACTGGATACAGGAAACAATAAACAAAGAAATTGTTGAGGAGTCCATACCCGAGGAACCCCTAAGGTTTGACAACGTTCAAGATATGTGGCTGTACAGGGAATGCGGTGGTGATACCATTGCATCGAACTTACGGGCCAACATTTTTGGAACTACTTTCAGTACCCAGGGCGTGCTAATCACATCCCGTACGTAAATATATAGACTATAATAAAAAGTTTTGCGATAAGGCACTTGCCCAAATTTAAAGTTAGACAGGAAATGAAGATCGACTCGACAATTCGACGTGTATATCCAGTTATAATTATTATTATACTTATAAAATCAGGTATGCTGATTCTCCTAGATTGTCATATAGACTATATGGAAAAGTCGTATGATTTTTAAAAGATTTTTATATCTCAAGGTTTATGTTAGAAACATATAAGTTCCGTCTATTTTAATAATACTCGATTAACCATTCCTGCCCCAATTGTACTAAACTATTGTTAAATGTAAATTTAAACAGTTTTAAAAGTAAGAGACTATTTGCGTAAAAATAGACGCTTTGACAAGCCGATTGACTCGACGGTTTAAGCTGATCATGAGTATAAATACCTGTAGGTCTAATTTAAAAACTTGTTTAAAATAGTCCCGATTGATTTCTAGGTTTTGTCCTCACAAATGCAAGGTACTTGCGGGAAAATGTTGCTTCGCTGTAAGTAATTTCAACGTGTTTGATAAGAATGATTTAGATATTTAAAGTGTATATTTAACCATTCTACAGATATGTAATTGTAATGGGAATAGAGAGCTCCTATGGTGAATACGGAGTTGACGCAGTCTTTGAGCACCAAAAGTTTTCAGACGAAAAATATGATATTGCTTTGCTTAGACTTAGTCGATCGGTGAGGCACACAGGTAACCTAATTATTCTACAACTCTATTTATCCGATCACTGAGTTCCTTCTTTTGCAGAAGGATTAAAACCGATATGCATGCTTTCGAACCTACAAATCCAACAAAGGGGAGAACTTAATTTGCCCTTGACTATATTTGACTATGTGCGAATTCAAGAACCCGTGAAAATTTATGCCGTTCTTGTTGAATCTATTGGTTTCCTCGAATGTTCAAGAATAATCCAAAAAGAAGTCGAAACGGATGAAATTTGTGTGAAAACGGAATCTCTCAGTCATAGTCACCGATTTGGAAATCCTGGCGATATTTTGGGAAAAAGGATTATGGGCTCGGAAAAAGAATGGTTCGTTTTGTTTGGTATCGTAAGTTACTCACATAATGGTTGGCACGTTGTTACAAATATAATGAGACACACAAAATGGATTGCAAACACCGTCGATTTAAATAATTTGTCCAACTAAAATTTCTTTCCATAAAATCTAAACAATTTTAAGTCAGAGTTTCACACCCAGCCTAATTAAAGAAAAGGCCTTGGATTTTTTAATGTACTTAACTTTATTTATATGTACTATGCGTATATTTAATTTGATTAAATACAGTGACTATGTTTCTTTGCACATATAAAATAAAACAATGCGAAAACATTCTGAATGCACGTACCTAACTGCAAAGTTTGCTTAATAATTTGTGTGATTTGTGTGGCTTTGTTTTGTTTCTTGTTGTAATTGCTTTAATGTCTATGCAAAATATTTACAATTCACTAAGTTGTGGAATTATGCGTTGTGCGTTTTGTGGTAAAGCTGCGCACCTGGAAACGCCGCTGCAGCAGAGCTGCTTTATGGCAAAATCGAAACTAAAGAGAGGAGGAAACGAAAGTGCACAGAAAAATATTAGATCGATGTCCATTGGATCAATTTTAGATTAATTTGAACTGTGAATAATTAATTTGATTTTAGCTAAAATCAATTTTTGTCAAACACTTATATTTTAAAATAGTATTAGAATTTAGTTTAACAACATTGATTATCGATGTTTATATGAAAAATATTAAATTAAACTGAATTCTAAGTTCGAAAAGACTATTTTGGTATTATCAAAAATAACACTTTAAATACAAGTGGTTGCCGTAAAAATCACTTGGCTGAAACACCTATTAAGGTGTCCAAAAATAAGCAGTAAAAAATATTTAAATGTCTTTCAAAGTGGAGCCATCAGAATTCTCTCTCTTGTAGACGCCTTTCAAACCCTAGTGATTTCTCTGGGACCCTATATACTTATCTTGAAAAAAAATGATCTAGTATCAAATATTTCTTTTTCTGTGACTTAACGGACGCAAAACAGATGGACGGAGTACAGATGGTAGAACTTAAAACGAGCTTTAAATAAAAAGATGTGTTTTGAGCTTTAGTGCTTCGGATCCTTGTTGTAGTCCACGTAGACGCGTACTACCTCCCCGGAATACTTGCGCTGCGAGGGCATGAAGTAGAAGTCGGGCGTGTCGGATCCTCCGTTCTGCCGCGGATCATCCCGCGACCGATCGTATCCAGAGTCGCGATCGCGGTCCTGGCGGCGCCGTTCCTCCTCCCTCTCCCGCTCCCGGTCCCTATCCCGGCTGCCCTGACGAGCGGCACGCCGGTCATGGGTGTAGTAACCCGACGGCTGCATGCTGGCCGGGCTCTGTTGGTAGTGATGCGCCTGACGGGGCAGAGAATAAGCTCGCTCCGCATAGGAGCTGCGGGAATAGGGTGCTCCTCCGCCTGCTGCGCCAACGCTGCTCTCCTGGGTGGCTCGTCCATTGGTGCGACTGCCATTTCCATTGGTGCCGTTCTTGCCCTGACCATTAGGACTCTCGTAGTACATCTGTGACTTGCTGGTCGGTGAATGCGACATCGGAAGCGTGGTCTGCTGGCTGCTCGTAGTCGACTGGTGGCGGTGGCGTCCCTTCTCCTTAGTCGACGTGCTGTTGGTATTGTTCTTCTCCTCCGTCTCGCCATAGGGATCAAAGGCGTAGTTGGTGTTCGAGGCAAACTCCTTCCAGGGCGAGTTTTGGATCAGTTTCTCCTGCAAGCATAAAGAGATTTGAGCATGATTAAGTTGAAATATCCTTGGTTTTCTTTTAAGGCGCTCAACCAGTCAGCATTTGGTGTGGAAATCTTTAGGAGTTGGGAACTAAAGAACTGTCGGGTTGTTCTATTATACGCAGACAAAATATTATTTGAGACTTAATAGGAAATCAGAATTTCATAAATCTTTTTGTGCCTTACTGTTCTGCAATGTACCTTGCGCCTGCGTTTAAACCGATTCCTTTAATCCTAACCAAAATAAAACGCAGGATGATTCAGTCGGAGCATGATGATTCAGTCGGGTTAATATTATTCGGTGAAGTTTTGTAAAGATGAAAGAGAGCTAGAGATCTAAAATAGGATTGGGAGTTTTTGGGAATTTCAACTTAGCATATTTCAAATGCTGACTGGCCAGGAGATCCCGCACACAAATAACGTGGAATGGGAATGAATGTTATTAGAACGAACTGGAAACACAGAAAAAGGTTAAGAGACAGACAGAGAAAGAGGAGAGGATAAAGGAGATCAGAGATTACCTTCCAGAGTGGCTAAGGTGGGTGAATTGTTTTTGGGTTAGGTGACAGGGTTAATACAACAACAGATACCACAAGAAAATATAGAGTTTTGAATTACCCATTTAGTTATTGAATTTTGATAAACGCGGCGCCTATGCAGATACAGATACAGTACAATTGTCAAGAGGTTTCCGGTACTTAAACTAACTAAAAGATGGGTTCAGAATAAAACGTAAATGCTTAAGGCAGTTGTAGCCGATGCTCGGGTTTCAGGTGTATCGGGCAGTGGGATTTTTTATAGTATATCTGATCTGAATTGGTTTTGTAGAGTGAGTTTTATAGATCGCTAGAGGGCTGATAGTAGCGCTGGTGCTGTCGCTGTTGGTACATGCGCCACTCTTCGGGTATTACGTAAACAAGCTTTGAACGACACGGGGGAAATATTAATAAGAGAGGAATGAAAGAAGCCGCGCCGACGCAGAGAAGTTACACCTCCAATATATTGATTATTTTGAGAACTGCGGTATAAATCTTTTTATACAATACATTTTTTGTGTATGTATTTACTTATTATTTTTCTTGAATATTGATCTCTCTTCTCTGTGTTGGCTTAGCTAATGCTGACCCAATCGATCGTGTAGTTTTCTATCCACTCACCTTGGTATTCTTGCTCTTTCGTGACGTCTTCCAAATGGTGCAGATGGCCTGGATTAAGGCGATGAGGACCAGGGCCGCAATAAGGCCAAGCACGATGTACAATCGTGTCTCAGAGAGGTCGAAGAAGGAGAGTAGTGTCTCCTTGGCATTGGGCTCAGAGGAGCTCTTGTCTACACGAATAATATATTTGTTAGCCCATGGAAACAAGGTAGTGTTTATTACAATTCTCACATTCCAATGCCTCGAAGTCCAAGTACTGAGGATCCACCGTTAGTGAACCCACTCGTCCGGTGGCAATGTGATCCTTCAGGGCCGATCGAATTTTAGCAGCGTTGTCCAGAGCTGCTGCCTCACTTGTTTTATCCACCGTGTTGGTCTCTAAATCGTGTTTTTTTTCCACATCCGCCTTATCGAACATGGCCTGAACCTTAGCTACCATGGTACTGCCCTCCCTGAAAATAATTAATTTATAATTAATTTATGAAAATCCAAATATATATCATTGAGTATGTTATGCAGTGAAATATATTTAACATTTAACATATTATCTAAAATTTTTTAAACAAATTATCAAATAATTTGTTCCTCAGAATTGATTTAAGATCAATTCAACTATTTAAGGACTACTCTAGTTTAACTGTGAACGTTTCATATGTTCATTACAAAAAGTTGTCTTCCTACTCACTTTTCGAATCCGAGAATCTCCGTTTTGTAGTAACCAGTCTGGGAACTTAGGATGCCATTGAATGAATCCGATATGGTGGCCGCCAGGTTGTTGAACTCAACGGTTCCCGGCTTCGGAGCTTCATAAGATTCGCCCAGGTTCATCAGCTTTACGGCCACGGCGTAGACCAGACGGCTGGGCGCCGGAGTGCTGGTGCCCACAAAAACTGACTCTAATTCTGAAAGATTAAATAGCACAATAAGTTGAGAACTCTTACTTTTTCTTTTGAATATCTTACCCTTTCCACAGGATTTGATGCAGACACGTTGAGAAGAGATTGGAGGAACTTGCTCATGCTTACGTATCTTCTTGTTGACCACATTGAAGGCACCGCCCAGAACCGGGAAGAACAGATACAGGCAGTGGTCGTCCGTGAAGGACAAATCCTGTTCGTCATTGCTAACACGCTTGCGATTGAACTCTAGAATGGTGACACCCTTCTCGATGCGTCCGGAGGCGTTGTAGATGTCCTGACGATCGTCCAGCTTCGGAGGAGAGTAGCCTAGCACCCAAGTGTCCATGAGGAAAGGTCTTCCACTGCGTCCGTCCACCCAGCCAATGATCGCGTCCGTCTGCGACATTCTCTGGTCTTCGCTGAAGCCAATTCCCGTCCAGGTCTGCGTGTTTGACGTCTCGATGTGCCAACGCATCTCGTCGCCCTTTCCGACCGTCTCCCAGCTGGCATAGTACTCGCAGGTATGCTCCTGGGGTGAGCAGTTGGACGGATACTTCCAGTGGCCGAAACAATCGTTATCCAGGACATTGGTGCCAAGGTCGTTACGGTCCGTGCTCGTGGCTGGTTTGTCTTTTTCTGTTTTAAAAAATAAGAGTCCGAAACATTGCAATATAAAAGTGAATAGTTCAAATGGTTTATATCTACGACTAAGAGGGTTTGGAATCAATACTATTTTTTAAGGATATCTTAAAGTTATCTTATCTTCTCTTAAAACTTAGTAAAGCTTGTAAACTAAAATATTAAATTAATCTTATCAGTTTACAAACTTTTTATCTTTTTGAGATAAAGATTAGAATATGTTTTGTATTAACAATAGAATGATTTTAGTTCCAGAATCTAGATTACTCACCAAAGAAATTGATCTGCGTGACACCTCGTTGCATTTGGTGTCCATGGTATTTCAGTTCATCTGGCATATAGAAGTCCTTGACGGTTGAGGACTGTGTTTCCAGACCGGAGGCTGGCACGTGCACGTAACCTTTTGGTTCCTGGCCCTTGGCCCAAATCACATGGGTCAGGGCATCATCGAGCGTGTGATCGGTGGGCTCATTGGCTACCAGTTTCTTCCGGAAGATGATCGTGGTCACGCCGTTCTCTTCAAAGCCAGTACCCAAAGCAAGATTAGACTTGCCACCGAAGAATTCATCGGTGCGAGGCGTTGACCGATCACGGGAGTAGTAGTCACCCACCCTGCTGGCCATTCCTCGAGCTGCTCCAATCACGATGTCCGTGCAGTCCATTGGGTTGAAATCATGTCGTGGTGTGTACGGATTAAGTCGGTATTTGGGTGACTCTGTGGAAAAGTATAAAGAAATCGGATAAGGATTTTTTTTTTTATTAACCTTTTTTTCAAGATATTATTAAAATAAATTATCCTCACCTGTATCACGGCGTTGACGATCTGCTTTGGTGCTAACACGATAAGAAACACTGGTGGAAACGGAGGAGACTCCTTGCTTTTGGGTGAAATCTCCGGCTACTCTCTTAGTCTTGTTTGTGCTTTGCGCTTCCGGTTCGCTTTTTGGCTCCGGTTCACTCTTCGGTTCCGGTTCGCTCTTGGGTTCGGGCGCTGTAGTCGGCTCCGGTTTGCTTGTAGGCTCAGGTTCACTGCTTGGTTCTGGTTCGCTCTTGGGCTCTGGCTCACTCTTCGGTTCCGGTTCGCTCTTGGGCTCTGGCTCACTCTTCGGTTCCGGTTCGCTCTTGGGCTCTGGCTCACTCTTCGGTTCCGGCTCGCTCTTAGGCTCTGGCTCACTCTTCGGTTCCGGCTCACTCTTTGGTTCCGGTTCACTCTTAGGCTCCGGCTCGCTCTTCGGCTCTGGTTCACTTTTGGGTTCCGGTTCACTCTTCGGTTCGGGTTCACTCTTTGGTTCCGGCTCACTCTTGGGCTCTGGCTCGCTCTTGGTTTCCGGTGCCGCTCTTAGTTCGGCTAAGCGTTTTGGCTCTGGTTCGCTCTTAGGTTCCGGTTCGCTTTTGGGCTCCGGTTCACTTTTGGGCTCCGGCTCACTCTTGGGTTCCGGTTCACTCTTAGGTTCCGGCTCACTCTTGGGTTCCGGTTCGCTCTTTGGTTCCGGTTCGCTCTTTGGTTCCGGTTCACTCTTGGGTTCGGGTTCGCTCTTGGGTTCCGGCTCGCTCTTGGGTTCCGGTTCACTCTTGGGTTCCGGTTCGCTCTTGGGTTCCGGTTCGCTTTTGGGTTCCGGTTCGCTCTTGGGTTCCGGCTCGCTCTTCGGTTCCGGCTCGCTCTTGGGTTCCGGCTCGCTCTTAGGTTCTGGTTCGCTCTTGGGTTCCGGAGCTGGGCCCTCTACCGTTGTGGTCAGATCTCCAATGTCTCGCACCAGCGGGAAGTTTTTGCACTCCGGAGTCATACCACGCGGCCTCCAACCCAATCCTACCCATGAGGTGCTGTTGACCTTGAGCACCATTTCGATCTCCTTCTGCTCCTCCAGCAGCCTCCAGTAAACGTGGTAGTCGGGCGAGAGCTCCTTTTTTGCATACGAGGAGAGGTCGAGACTGGTGGTCTTGTAGGGCGATCGCTTGTTGCATCCGATTCCGAACCAGCCAAAGTTGCAGTAGCACTGTTTCCGGGGCAGCGAGGTTCCCCCAAGATCCTCGCACTTGCCCTGAACACCACAATCGGAGTCGACGGAGCACTCATCCTTGTACTGGCACTGCGGGCCGTAGAAGTTCTTGTCGCACTTGCATCGCGAGGGGAAGTACTTGCCATTGCCGGAACAGGTTTCCTTGAAGTCCTTGCGCAACTTGATATCCACATCGGCGCAGGACCAAAAGCGGTAGCTGGTGGACCACTCATCAGCCTGACGGAGCAGCCTAAGAGTGCAGTTGAAGCACTCGAAGTCTTTCGGTATATTCACCTGGTACGATTGAGCGCTATAGAAAGGAAAGTGTTTTCAGTTAGTTGTAAACGGTATTTTAAACCATATGATAGATAAGAAACCCGCATATCTAGGATATGAGTCAAATTAGATATTTAAACTTACGTGACATCCGTGCTCACAAATTCCGAGTTATTCACATGTGGGGTTAGGTCCAAAACAGGTCGGTCGAGCACATCCAAAAGTTGCAACCGAAAGCCGCCCTGGAAAAGTTGCGATAATGATTATGGTTGCGCCAAAACAATGACTGAGAACTTGTGACGCGATGTCGTGCAACCACAAACATGGCAATCTCTAGTCTCACAGGGCTTGACTTTGACTGCGTGCATGTGAAGCAATCGTTCGAGAATGGATTCTCGGCTAATTACCCCTCGGCGATAGGAACGCCAAAGGGGCGTGTCTGCTCCCATTGCATCAGATTCATCTTACCTTGTGCGCATAGGCCAGATGCCAGGTGACGTTGAACTGCGTTCCGGAGAGCAGCGAGGTTCGGATGGAGCCTGGAAGGAGGAAATCAGAGCGTGATCAGTGGGCCAGTGATTACGGGTGACAGTCGCCGTCGTGGCCCATCTATTTGCCCAGCTCCAGTCACATAATTAAATCCACTCCCCCTGGATTTGGACTGGTTCTGCATTGGATGGCAACGAGTGCACCTGCGTCTGGAATACTTAACTCCCTCCGCAAATTGAGCATGACAGCCGAGGAGCTGGTGTGCACAAGGCCCCCCACATACACATACATATATGTACATTTGTACGTGCCAAGACCCAGCCCCAAACATCTTTGTGAACCTGCCCAGGCAAATTTCATACTCGTCTCTTGCATAAGAGCCATGCGGTAATCTCCGCTGAATGCCGCTGACCAGCTGTGAAAATATTACAACCTGAATGGGGCTTAGGCTGGAGGGACAGGGATGCAGATGCAGCTGCACAAGTAAAAAATCCTAGTCAAGCTAGTACAAAAGGAAAATTTAAAAAATCCAGTCTATCTGCAGCCAATGAGGAAATTATATGTAAGGACAAACTACAAGCACATTAACATTTAACCAAAAATCCGTAAATCGAAATCCCCAGGGCCCTCGACTTTAGAAATTGTGACATGAATTACATTTTTTGATCGATGATTTAAGCTCGCTACCAAAAATTTAAATCTTGGACGTGATTGATTTAAAGATTTAAAATCCAATCCAATCATTCAAACCAATACAGCTCAAAACCACTGTCAAGTTTTGTGATAACCTCTGATCAAAACAGAAATCTAAGAAATATAATCTCACAAGCAACTCAAACACCTTGGTAAAATTCTAACGTAAATAAGATTAATCTTTTATTAACTTAATATAATTTTTGTTTTAAGTAAAAAAAGAGGAGATATCAGTAACTTATTTAACATTCTACAATATATTGTTCATAGCAAATTAATGCCGTCATATTTGTTATCTGAGTCAATCTTTTATTAACTTAATATACATAATATTTATTCCAATTAAAAAAAGAAGAGATCTCAGTTACTTATTAAAAATTCTATGTTGTTAATAGCAAATTAAAGCCTTCATAGTTTTTCTCTGTGCCATGGATGGACCAGAGGAGCTATCAAGGCCCAGCTCGCACATCGTTGGCAGCCAATACTCGGCGAACGAGTCGCTAATTGAGGCCATTAAACGTTTATAGCTCGGTCTGCGAAAGCGAAAGGAGGAGTGCCACTTTCCCGATGTCCCCGCGTTTGTATTGGCAAATAAGGAAGCTGAAAATTATGATTACTGCTGGCACGAGATCGCGCAGCCAAGTTAGCCAAAGTCATAGAAGCTGGGAACATAAAAAGCGCTGACCACTTGAATCATTCGATAGCTGTTCAATGGTCGTGCAGCTGCCAGTTGGTCATCCCAATATGGTCATAAGCTGACAGTCGACGCGATGGACATGACGCCAAGTTGTTTTGTACACCCCATAAGAGGGTATATCTATTAGATGCAACTTTAGAAACCTCATCTTTACAGCTCAGTTTTCAGGGTATTCAATGGTTCATGATACTCCGTTCCGAAGTCAGCTAGCATCATTTGTGGGTCACTGGATGCTTGTTCTTGGCGGAAAACTCTTGATTTCTATTGCGCAACCATCAGAGGAAAATCAGAGCTCCACTCAGCTGGAAACGAAGTGGACTTCCCTGGTTGGTTTTCTGGGCCACTGGGAAATGCAAATCAGTTCGAATCGAATGCGGATCAGTGCATTCTTAACATTTGATTGCACCTGACGACCGCACAGACCTCACACAGCTTCCCATGATTTGACCAGATTTCGCTTTGTTTTGACTCGAAACGGAAAGCCGCCAAACCAGATCGAGAAATGGGTTAAGCGACTATCGGTGGATAAATCAAGTGTTCCCATTAATAAATCGAAACAACAGACAAATTATGCCCGAAAAGGGGCGGCTACCATAGCGGCTCGACCTGTATCCGAATCTGAATCGCATCTGAATCCATGCACCAAATTAGCAGGTGTTTTTTCGGTGTTTTTTCCACATTTTTTTTTATGTTTCCCATGGTCCGGGCCGATCGGTCGAAGTCGAAGCCAGCCCCAAGTCCAATTGGAGTTGTCTGGTTAATATTTTGTACGCTTTTTCGTGTTTCGCTTCTACTCCGTCATATTTCCCATGAGCAGGCCCGCGAAAGTTGTTCACCTTTGCGTTTTGTTTTTGGAGGCTGCTGAAATTCGTATCTGTGTGCTGGTTGAGCTTGAACTCGCCGGCGACGTCTGGCCATTTCGAAAGTCCGTCCCGCTCGCCCGCTGGATTCAAATCGGTCGGGGCCGCCTTGATTGGCCGCCTCATCTCTGGCGGAGATGCGCGTGAAATCGGTTTATAATTGATTGGAAACTTGGCTAATTTGATCATAAGCTGAATTCCATCGATTGGCGGAGGGAGGGGTTTTAGGCGGAGTGTGATGATAGAATTATGGTGGTCTAACGCCGAAGGCATATTGATATTGAAACTCTTTACAATTTTTTATAACTTACTTAAGAAAACTTATTCATCAGATGTCGGTTAATACAATGAAAATAAATATTGAAATGTTCTCTTTACCATAAGTTGGTAAGAGTATAAAAATATATTTTTATTTGGGATTAACTGCAAAGCCACAAGGGGCTAACAGATTTATTTTGAATAATTTTAGTCCTTAATATTTGAATTATGTTTATTTTACACAATGATTGCTGTGTATACATAAAGTTATAAATAATTGAAAAGAATGCATTCTTTAGTACAGAAAACCGAGTCTTATCCATTGTGAAAATCAAAGCTATTACAAGTGCCTAAAGAACAGCAGTTCACTGACAGAGGGAACTCATCACTCTGGACATGGGTGGAAGACCCCGGTAGGCATTTTTAAAATGGGTGGCATTACATCATCCTCAAGTCTACCCCATCCCCCTGCAATGCAATTTGCGGTTGTTAATAGAAGAATGTTTGCTTGCATGCATTCTAATTGCATAAACCAACCAACTACAACATTAGCCAAATATGGTCGACGCCTCTCACGTAGCCGTAAACAAAGACTTCCGCCACACGGACCACTGTACAGGGTGCACTGCGAAAGGTTGACAAATACACTTCCAGGCAGCGTTTTCCTCGGCTAACGAAGCGTTGCGCATGCGCCGTGGAGGGCAATAAATTTCAGCATTTCTTGCCACCAAAACAGGGAAAGGGGAGCGGGGGGAGCTGGGGGAGCGGCATAAGTAACGTGCCATAAAATTAATTTCGCTTTGGCAACCCTACACTAACTGCCAGTTGCCACCGTTCGACGCCACTGCCGCAAATTAACCTGACCAACTGAATAACGTCTGGCCAGCTTTGGCAGTTCTCGATATTTGCCGTGGTTTGATGCAGTTGCACGGAAAACAAAAAACAAATTTATTCGGAAATCATACAAACGATGTTTAAAAATGTTGTTTTACTTTGATATATAAATTTAAACAATACATTCAATATCACAAAAAAAAAACCTAGCTGTAGAAGGCATTTCCTCATTGCATTTCGTATAAAGTTAGGATATTTTTTTAGGCGAGTATAATTCTAACAATCAACTTTTTATAACTTTGGTCACCCTAAAAATTCAAAAATAGATACATTAAATAGATTTATTATGGCTCTTATCTACTAAGTTATGTGACTGACGAGCCACTGTTACACAAATTCGATGTTTACAAAGTATTTTCATTGCTGTTTCGGAGTTCATTTATAGTGTGTTTACAAATAATTTGTAATAGACTATTCATTGGTTTGAAATTTGATTGAAAAAGACTTGTGCACCATGGACCTTAAATCAATAAACATAAAACTTTATTTTCTCGAATAGTCTAAAGTAAATTAGAACATTCAGATAAGATATCATGGCTTTAGAAACTAGAACTAACAAATATGGCAATTGTCTGTCTCCTTAAAATTGTAAGGCTTTTTTCTCTGTGTGCTATTTGCATTCCCTGTGGTGTTTACTGCTGCTGTGGTCAAGGAGTTTCGCTTTAGTTAATTGCTCGTGACGTTGTCTTGGCCAGCCCCTCAGGGGGCCTCCGACCGATCCAATCCAATCCAATCCGATCCGATCCACCGCTCCACACTTCGCTCCCCAGTCCACTCCACTTGCCGGTTGGTATTTATGGCTCCGAATGGACTGGGATGCAGATAGATTTCAATAGATGTATGTGCTTGTTCTGTGCCGTGCATGTGTTGCTGGCTACTTATGCATTCCCCAACTATATTACGTATACGTAGCGAGGTCCGTGGCGACGGCTTAAATGTCATTTATGCCCGTCGCTCTCATTGATATTCTGAATGGCTCACAATGCGACATTTCGCTACAGGATTTAGCAAAGCCAACGAAGGGGATCTCGGACTGAAATATGAGTTTAAGGCATTGGCAAAACGACTGCAGTTTCTAGTGATAAATGGCTTTGGGTTTTTGTCCCGGCAACCTGCGATGATAAATCTGCTGCCGCGCTTATTGAATATTGCTCAAGTCGGCGGCCGTATTATGGATCCCAAAGCTGCAATTGTGGCCGACTAATTAACATTTGCATTGAGATGATTGCGCTTCTAATTATCGAAACCGATGTTTTGTCAACCCCATTGGATTGCGATTGCCCAAGCTGTTGGCATCTCCCGGCATGTGTCACAAGAGGCGACCACAGCTTGACCTCCATTCCAGTGTGCTCAGCACGCCAGCAGACAATTACAAGCCATGTCGAGTCTTTCGGCCATAAAAAACAACATAAAAACAAAGCCAAATCAAAACAAATCGTGTAGCAGCAGACACAGAGACAAAGGCTGTGGAAAAGAGTGTCAAACACGAACAAATTGAGATGGATTAGACGAGGCTGGAGATGTGTTGAGAGGGGTGAGCACAATGCAAACAAGATTCAAGATGCAAGATGCTGCGCAGAGGTCAGCAGTCAGTCAGTCACTTGAGTCCCCATTTCCAATGCCTGCGTTTTTGTGGCCCAGTGAACCAGTTGCAAGTTGCGGATGGAAAAAAGGGCAGCCGCATCGCAGCAGCAACAACTGAAGCCTCATTTAGCTGTCACGGTTAGATACAGATATAACGGCCCATTTGCAGACAGATCATGGGCGCAGATAGACTAAGTTTTGGAATTTAAAATATACAAATATCAAAGGCAGATATTAACATTTGACGATGAGGATCAAACCTTAAGAGCCAAGCTTTGAATGGAAAATTAACTTGTTTTGGTTTTCAGAAGGAAGATCAGCTAAATTCGTCAGACAAAATTCAAAAATTCAATACACTATTTCCCATTAATAGGTGAACATTTCTTATTAAACGTGCACTATTAATTGTATGAACTTATTGTTTATATGTAGTTTATAGTTTTCATTTTAATAATCATAGCTTTAAGAAGTGGGTATCTATTTGACAACGGTGTGTTTAAAGCACCTATTTAATATAAGAGAATATAAAATTGAATTGTGAGGTCTTATCTAAAACGAAATTAAATCATAAGTTACTTATAAATGACTTGGGGAACTCAAATGACCAACCAGAAATTTATGCCATTGTATTTTCAAAGATCATTGATTTATTACATTTGGCACATAAATATTTTTCTTCCTTCAAAAACATATATTAATAATTTTTCCGCTAATACAAATTGATTCTGGCTACGTCCATGGATATAGTGGTTAACATTATCGTCGTGCCGTAATCGCGGATTGTGTCCGGAATATTTAGCCCCTGCCGGCATGGCTTACCGCTCGCCAATCAACGCGCTCTGCCCCCGGCGACTTCTGTGTGCCGTAATGCACAAGTGAAAGTTTTTCACTTGCAGCATGTTGCATTCCACTTTGCCTCTCGTCGGCGCATACATCATCATCAAGGCAGCCAGTGAGCTGGAGCAGCAGCAGCCCCAAACCGCAGTTGCAGTTGCAGTTGCCATGGCTCAGACCTGCTTTTGGCCAACTCGAGACGCGTTTGGCAAGCTGCAGCGAGCGGCAAACAGCAAACAGAAAACAGAAAACAGCAGCCGCAGGCGAAGGCAAAAGTTGTCATGCCCCAAAATGGGTTAAACGTGCCACCGTTGCCCACGTTGCGTATACGCAATGTTCGCGCGCGTATATAATTAAGAAACCAGGCAAAAACAAAGCGAAATGAAACGGCAAACGAAAATGAAAATAAAAATATGGTCAAAAGTGCTGCGCACAAAAATGTCGTTCAACGGGTTGCACACTCAGTACATTATTCGAGTGTGTGCGATACTTTATGGACATATCCATGGAAATTGATTTGGCATTTTGATGCGGCACACGTGTGCCTGTTGCCAGTTGCCAGTTGCCAATTACCAACCATCTCAAGGCAATTGTCGGCAGCGAGTGTCTATAATTGATATGCAAACAGTATCGATGGGACTATCCCACAAAAAAAAAGCACTTAGTCCGTCTTGAATCAGCGCAATCAAATGTCAAAACTGAAGAGCCAGCGCAAAGGTGTTATTTTTATTTATTTTCGAAAGTGCATTTTACCAGGCGCTCACAAGAGATCCAACGAATATCATAATCGTAATGCTCATAATTTGTGTGACCCAATTTCTTTGGCAGTGGATCCACATCCCCATCCCCACTCACACACCTGCGAACGAACAAGTGAATGGCGGTCGAGTTGCTTCTCTCGCTCGCGATATGCAAATTAATTGGTAACACTTTGCTGCCGAGGCAACAATAACAACGCGGCAAGTAGCATTGAGCAAGATGCCACACATAACAATAACAACGAAGCATAAGCATATGCATATTATGCAAGCGAGTGCAAAAGCAAAAGTTTTTCAGCTGCAAAATGCACGTCTCTGAATTATGAATACATTTAACCGACATGCAGTGCGTTTCACAGGTGTAAGTCATTAGCAGCCCCACTTGAATGACATAAATCGATTTTATTTCCATATATTCAAGGTTTCGAAGTGTGCATAATGTGGATTTTATGACTTGAACTTCGCCAACTACAGTTTTGAAATGCAATTGTTTGTTAAACTTTTTATAAGTCTTATGGTGGCAGTCAAACTTAGCTCCAAAACTTCTATAAGGCTAGTATGATTTACCCGTAGATAGTAAATCCAATTCCTAAAAATCTCCTTCAACCAAATTACTAAATTAATTTGAATTGACTTTCGCATAGAGTCTGAGATAAAGAATTCTGTAGAATCGCTAGGATAACTCAATCTCTTTTGTGCCAATAAATGTCGAACGAATAACCTAATTGAACAAAGTTTTATTGGCGCATGTATTGTTCTGAATGTAATAAAATAAAAAACTGTGAATAGTCTGGAAGATTTTTATATGCTTCATAAAATAATATTTGGTAAGTAAACATTTGAACAATCTGTTTTGATGAATGCATACGGTGACTCAATGCCAATAAACGCAAAGCTCAATTCGTCAGAGCTATTTTAACTGAGGCTTAGTTTAATAAGAATAAGAATGGAATGGGAAAAAATAAGACCTTTTGTTTGGTTTATGTTTTAAAGACAATCAAACAAAATGGGATATATTAATAATTTTAATGTTTTAAGATGGATGATGCACATAATTTCCTATTTATCATTTAGGTCTCCTCTAAGCTTATGAAACACACTGTATTCCTATGAATGTATGTGTGAATTGAACGTGCTTGACCAATTACAGTCGGCAAACAAAGCGCACATAACCAGCCATAATAAGCCATAATATTATATTCAAAGCGTGCCTGGCAGACGAACTGAGTAAGCTAACCAAAGTTGGCCAACAATCGGCAATTGGGAAATGCAATTTCAGTAGAGCTAGGCCAACTATTGCTCCTGTTCCAGCAGCTGTATTTCCCACGAAAGAAATCAAGCTGGGGAAATGCTTTTGCACAGGGGAAAATTACCATAAGACTCATTCAAAAGATTCATCTTAGCTTTCAATGTGAAATGTTATTTGGAAATCAAAATATTTGTTGTACCTCTGATAAAGTGATAAATATAGGAGATTAGAAATAATGAATGCGACAAATATCTGTACCGCTCAAAATCGAGTCGCATTTCTGAATGTTTAACATAATTAACACGTTTGAAGCTATTTTTAAAAATTATTAGAAATGTGGTGCGATTAATGTCACTTTATTAGGGGTAAGAAATGTCGCCACAATAAAAATAACTCGCTAAAAAGGTTCCTTTTTGGCAAAAAGAAAAAACCAATTGCTACGAATTTGCTTAATATTTCTTTGTGTAGTCTTCAACCGTTTTTGGCTTTCCAAAATCCAGGTCACTTTCCCAACAAACCAGAGCCCCCAAAGAACACTCACCTTTGGGCATGCCACAAGGCGCCTTCGTCCGCGCATTGTCCAGAAAGTCCAGATCGTATTTGCGGGCAGGTGGATAGGTGAGGGCCACATGGGCCTCCGATCCGAAGTATCCGAGGTAGCAGCACCAGGCGGCGAGCACCAGCAGGGCGCTTGTGCTCCAAGCGAATCCGAATGGCGAATGTCTTGTATTGTTTATAGACATTTTGTATTTTATAATTTATTTCTTTACAATTTCTGGCGATTGTCGGGGAGTCTCCTTTCGCATTAGCACCGCGTGGCGTGTCTATTCAAGCGCTTCTCTTTCTCTTCTTTTGAGCAATTGATTTTCACGGGGATTTTGGCAGTGTTCGGAAATTATATAATTAATTTCGCCACAAATTGGACGCACATCTCAGCGGCTAACGGTTGACTCTGAAAGAAGGCAATTTATAGAAATATTTATTAGCCGAGAATTGCATCATTTTTTGGGGCCTAGAGTATCTGTCAGATGGATCTGTGAAAATGATTTATTGCATTGGCCAAACAATGACAAGGAAATTTCCCACAAGTCCATTAAAGTTTCTTTTTCAGAAAGTGTCGAAAGATACGTTTCTCTTTTATTTTTTGCGGGTTTTCAGTGTGACAGGCAGATACATCGAAGCGATCCTCCCGAAGCGCGGTTCAATGCTCGATCGGAATTACTATATAGTCGTACACATGCCATGTCCAACGCCTTCGCAGCTGAGTGAAATCGAAGGTCTTGCCGCGTTCAACAAACTAATCAAAGCCAATGACAGCTGCCCCCCAACGAGTCGAAGTCCAAACTATGAGATACTTAGATACTTGGGCAATTAGACGAGTGTCTAGCCCCGAAGTCCGGCAAAAAGCTTGTCTAATGAAACGACATAAATCAGGGGCCCAAGCTACCTGCTCTGGGTTTTGGTTTTTTTTCTGGCCTAGCCCCCGGACTAAACGACAACAAATGGCGTTGAAATGGGCGTAAAAATGTGGCACGGCCGGGGCCAATTGTTTGGATATGGAAAATGGTGCCACAGTTTTGACAAGCAAATTGCATGCAGCATGAAATCTCTGTTTTCTTGCCCCAAAGATAAATCGACGACAATTGGTGTTAGTTGGTCTCGGGGTTTGGCTGATTGGCCAAAATCTCAGCGTTTCACGCGAATGGGAACGGGCAGATACGTTTTGACCACCACTCCATTCCGCCGTGCTCCACTTTTTCCAGTGACATCCCAGGTGGGCAGCGAGCACCCAGAGCGGTAATCACCGAGTCATTGTCCAATGCCAGACCCCCAGAAATAGAAATATCTATATAAGATATATAAACATTTTTATAAGCCATAACGGTAGCCGCAGCGACTTCCGAGGCGGCAGCTGCCGCTCTGGGTGACCGCCTCGTTTGGTTTTGATTACTCCGGCTCCGGTGCTGACCAGCAATAGCAACTGTCTGGCATTGAGAGCAGCATTAACAATGGTAACAACATCAGCAACATCGACTGTGACGACCACTTGGCTTGACATTGAAGTCGCCAAAGCAAAACAAAATCGAAAAGCATGTAAAAAATGTTAATTAAGACGGGGCACACAAACAAATGGAGTCGCATTAAACCAGTATCTGGAGCAGTCTCCGCAACTGGGTTAGAACTATGGGCTGAAATTTTAATTGCAAATTGGATTCCTCAAATAAATCGTATTTTCTATGTTTTTATTAATAATTAATGGTTTTTTAATGTTTTTTAATCTTCAAAATGAAGATTAAAGCTTTTTTACGATTTCATTTCGATTTTGCGAACGCAGATTTAACTGGAATGTTTTTAAAGAATTTCTATAATAATATTTATTTTATTGAAAATAAATTACTAATTTCCAAACATATTTTTGGGTACCGTAGAAATAACATTTTACCCAGGTAGAGTTTCCCAATTTTAAGTATATTTTGATTTCAATAAATTCCCACTCTCTTCTCTAACTTTTTTCTGTTTATTAACCCGTGAAATTTAATCTTACAATTAAGAAATCTGCCCTTAACAAGTAAAAGTTGGACCTAATAAAATGTTGAAAGTGATCTGCCTTTTTTGTGCAATCCAATATGCCCACATTTGGGGCACAAACCGACCACAAGTAATCTAATGGCGCCCAGCTGGAGACGCAGTTGCCAAGAAAAGTGGGAAACTCCGGGCTCGGAGCCATTCTTTGAAATAAGTCTGCGTGATGCCGAGTCAACTGGCTGGTCGGGCTGTCATGAGTTGGCCAAAACCGAGGTTCATTACCCAACTGACTAAGGGAAAACGATTCGAGTCTGGAGTGGAAGTTAAAGCTGACTTAAGAGGCTCAGGTGAGCAATTACTTTAATTGAATTGCCTCTCGAGTGCTTTGCATTTCCACTAATTAGAACTGAGATGTAATTAACGGACCGCCTGGCCACATAGCAAATGCTAGAGCGAAACAGTTTCGAATGCAATTCACACGCCATTAAATTAAAGTGTTCAACTCGATTCGACGCGAAACACGCTGAATGAAAAGAACACTTGACTCGGTTTCTACGACATATCGATTATGGCCAGCCAGAGCTGCGGACATAAACATTTGGCCACGCTACTCATGTTCGATTCACGGCGACATCGAGTGGAAAAAATGCAGTCCAACTGGTTACGAAATATTCGAAAAGCTCATTCATGTTGAGCTTCAGATACGATTTTCAAAATACGCCAGCCGCGATACATGTATCTGTATCTATATTTGTATCTGTGACTGAGTCGGCCTCAGCCTCTTTGTGTGAGTTTTTTGTAGCCAGGCACCGGAAACCGGTTACTGGCCCCAAAACAAAATATAGTCAACTATTAATGGATCGACTATAAATCGATGCTATCGGACCCGGGCAAAGTCGGACTCTGGGGCGGCAAGTGTATCGCCTATGGCCGCTCCCAAAAGCCCCGAAATTAGAGCCCGATCCGCGGCACACTCTTGACCAAAATACCTTACTGGAATTATGCGCGCGCGCTCCATTTTCAGCCAGCCAAATTAGAGAATAACATGGCAGGCAGCCAGCAACACGGCTAGATAAGTACAAAATTGTTAAGTAAAAGAGCTGAAATTGATTTTAAATGGGACCGAGTTGGCCATTGGCGATTGTGTAACCACTTAGCGGCTAAGGGAGAGGCTAACGAGGAAGAAAACATCGCACAGATTTGTTACAATCGACAGGTAAAAACAATGAGTTAATGCTTATAAAAACTCACAAAGATTCATATACATTTTTTAACGATTTTTTATTTAAAGAAAATTCACACTTTTTGATAATTACACAGGACAACAGGGGTTTGATGCAGGCTTCTAGGCGTTAATTTATGTTAGTATAGACAACATTAAACCAGTAATTGCACAACATTCAGTTATTTGAGTTTTAATATGAGAAAAGTGTACTGCATTTCATTGATAACATTAGATAGCTTAGAAGCCATTTTTTAGGAATCTATTTAAATTTGTATTATATTTTTATTAAAATAAAAGATGGGCACGTTTTAGTAATCCTATTTAAATGTAATCCCAAGTGTAATTTAATGTGGTGAACAGGCTTTAAAATAACAATACAAAATCATATGCTTTTAGCCATAATTGTGCGTCACATTTTGTATTTTATTGAATTTATTTATTATTTGCTTCTATTGTGTGTGTTGTCTTAATGTCGCATCTTAGATTTACTCCAAATGTAAGACACTTGACCTCAAAACACTAGATCGCTCTGTAAAGTAAAAGGTCGCAAAAACAAACCAATTTTTAAAAATAGAGGAAACTATCCAGAAATTGATTAGCGGGCTGGCGCAGCACACTGACTTTCTAATCGGGCCTTTTTGACGAACTGTTCGAGCCGTTCGTCTTTTCGCACCACCCGGCGTATGGGTAATGTGTGGATTTTGGCCGGCGGCTGCTAACGGTCCATGTGACTGGCTACTCGATTCAAGCCAAACAGATCTGCGGCTGATGTGTGGTGCGAAAATCAGCTCGTCATGATGGTTATGCGAGTGCTGCTTTTTATGCTGTTTGACTTAAACATTTCGTGTTTGGATTTCTATTTGCGCGAAATTTCTCAACTTTAATGTCACGCACCACGAATCCGCCACCGAACTTGGACGGGGAATCGTCGATAATATGTGATTGACAAACATGTGTGCCAAGTTGGCTCATTATAATTACCGCCCGGCCAAGACGTAAGTGTACAGTGAAAAAAATTATTGCATAAATTAATACAAACATTTTTTTCAGATATTTATATGTGTTTCTAGTTTACGTTCGCAATACATAATTAACCGATTTCTAGAGTTGTTGCCTTCGTTTTATTGAGAGAAGGAGCAACCAATGTCAGCTCCCGGCTATGAAAAGTGCTAATGCTCGTTAATCAATTCCATTGGCGGAGTCCACACATCAGAGCGCCGATGACATCTTCGGTTCGCAGTGAAAGTTTCCTCGTCCGAATCGAAGTTTTTCATTGAATTGTGTTTATTTTCTATTTCACCTTCGATTTCGAGTTGGATGCCTTGGAATGCAACTGAGGAAAAGTAAACACACACAAAGTAAACAATCACTTTCGATGGTTTTCTATCAATTATGAAAATTAAGCCATCACTGAGATGACAAATGATTCCATATTTGGCTTTTTAAAATATATCTTATGCCCCCACGTTTCCGATCTATTGACATTGCGGCTAATTTCCGTTGATTTGCATAGTGGAACCGAGTAATCCCGTGGAACTGGTGCAGCCAGTTTGGCTCCAGGGGTCTTTCGCTTTCGGCATAAGTATTTCCGAAATTAAATTAATTCGTCGTTTGGCTCTTGATTTCTTTAACTTTCACAAGAACGAGCTACACGGGTTTGGTATGGAGGGTCACCTTTGGGGTCAGGGTGAATCCAAGGGTTAAGCCTCGACTAACAAGCGAACAAGCAAACAATCGTATATTTGCTGTCGCTTTATGGCCGTTAAACTTGATCTCTAAACTGGCGAGAGCCATCCAAAGTACTTGTACTCGCAGCCGTAGTAAACTTTGTCTATAAGATCATATTTCATACAGACAGCATCGAGATTAAATGATGGCCGTTGCGGCTGAGTGGGCTTTTGGTATTAGAAGGCAGGCAGGTTAAGAGGAGCAGGAAAATTACTGACAGCTTTATTTTGTTTGATTTTGTTTGCCCCTCACTTAGGTGTATTTACCCATAAAGCCAGTCATATCAGAGATTACTTCCAACTCGGTTATTAAATGTTGAACATTTCTAGTATTTAAAAAAAAATCTATTCATATTCAGAAAAAAATGTATTATTCTTTTATGTAAAGTATTTATTTATGAAGATACATCTTAGTACTTTAAGCCTGAGCCAAAATTTGGTTTCGATTATTAAAGTAATTCCTTCTTAAGTCATGTTGTGATTTATTCTTTATTAGCACTAATAAATTCTTTGTTATAGTAATAAGAGTCCAGCAAATTTTCGTTTCAATTGTCAATCATTCGATTTTCACAGTAGCGGATCTCACGTTCGCGACGTTACTTTGGCTATAAAAATGTATTCGATTAAGGCGCAAATCGTATTTATAAACATTAAAACGTTCGCGGTATATTCTCCCGTACCTTCTCCCGGCTCGACTTTTGTGCAAATTCATCTCAGCGATTGGCGTCAGACGATCGCAATGACATCCCCGATCACAATCGCAGTCGCATCCACCTGTTAATTTATTAATGAGTTGCAGAAACCTGTCCGAGCTTTACATAAATACCCGTATATAATCTTTACAAAATGTGCCCGAAAGTCGTTAACGGCAAATGCTTTTTAACTCTCTTTTGTTGGCCGATCGGGAGAATAACTTTCGCAAAAATAAAAATGATTTGGCAGACGCGTTTGTGTGTCATTTGGGGCGTGCTGGCCAAGCGTTTTTCGGAGCGAGAGCAATTGTCCAGTGATTTCCATAAAAATCTAAGGTCAGTCCGCGGACGCCTTACGCATTCGAAGTGAGTTAAAGCAAGCTGTATGATCGCTGTGTTTGTTTAGTTTTGTTACGGTCTTTTGCGTAATCCGATGTACGATTATGTCCATTTACACGGGTTACCTACAAAGCCGCGGCATTGAAATGAACGCGGCTCAAATGCCAATACATATGGGCCCAATACAAAAGACTTAGGCAACGAACGCGCAGCATCTCGGCGTGGACAGCGTAAACAGTATAATAAAAACAATCAAAAACTCAACTAACTGCCATTATAAACAATTTGGCAAATGAATGCGAAATATTCGTTATAAAACTGGAATATACGTATTAGTATGGCCGAGATTGTTCAGGTTCGGTCTGAACAAGTGCACATATTACAAATTGGTTTTTGTCCGACTTTGACAGTTCAAATTACTTCTGAAGAGTCAAGATGCGCTCCAAGGTCCCCCCACCTGAGCCGTGTATATGTTACCAACCAGTTTGCTTAGCCGAATGGACCCCACCCCCCGAATCGACCATTAGACAAACCTGCCCGACGACGACGGATCAGATTCTGATTCTGGTTTCGTTTGCCCTCGCGCATTCTCACTTTTTTATTTTGTTTTGGCCGATGGCTTTTTGTTTTAAGATGTTATTTTTCGGGGCTTATTGGTATTTTTTGTTTATAAGGCGCTGGAATTCGCTGCGTGTAAGTATGTTAATAATAGAGCTTTATGTGAGTGGCAGTAAATACTTTTATAATACCCCTAAAGTAATATGGGGGCTGAGGCTCAGGGAGAACCTGCGTGGTGTGGGCAGCCTGCCACAATCTCACACAGACTCGCACGAGCTCATGTGCCAGTGTTAGACGTTAGATGTTAGATGTTGGTGGATGCCATCCGGTTTTGGCCTTTGCAGCTGCCAATGCTGTTCGGCTGCATTCCGGGCATGACTAAGAGAGCCGCGATTCGCGGGAGTTATTACCCTCAAGGTCACTTCTGCCTAGGTTTCTGTTTCTGCGGCGGTCTAATCTTGGCATGACTCGTCGTTTGGTCAAATCGATAGTATTCAGAAAAATAATTGATGTGATACTTTTTTATGCCTCCATATTCCAAAAGTTGATGTATGTTGTTAATTTTTTTATTGTAGCATTTTTTATACCCTTGCAGAGGGTATTATAATTTTGGTCAAAAGTGTGCAACGCAGTGAAGGAGACATCTCCGACCCTATAAAGTATATATATTCTTGATCAGGATCACCTCCTGAGTTGATATAGCCATGTCCGTCTGTCCGTCTGTCCGTCTGTCCGTCTGTCTGTTTCTACGCAAACTAGTCTCTCAGTTTTAAAGATATCGAATTGAAACTTTGCACACACCCTTCTTTCCTTTGCACGCAGTATATAAGTCGGAACGGCCGGGATCGGCCGACTATATCCTATAGCTGCCATATAACTGATTGATCGGAATTGCCATTACTTTGGTGTATGTAAAGTTAGGAAGTTGGGATTTTCTATGGGTCTTATATTTGGCCAATCAATCTGACCTACCAAATTTCATAAGGATCGGCCGACTATATCCTATAGCCGCCATATAACTGATTAATCGGAAATGTCATAACTTTGGTGTTTGTTAAGTTAGGAAGTTGGGATTTTCTATGGGTTTTATTTTTGGCCAATCAATCTGACCTACCAAATTTCATAAGGATCGGCCGACTATATCCTATAGCTGCCATATAACTGAACGATTGGAAATGCCATAACTTTGGTGTTTTTAAAGTTAGGAAGTTGGGATTTTCTATGGGTCTTATATTTGGCCAATCAATCTGACCTACCAAATTTCATAAGGATCGGCCGACTATATCCTATAGCCGCCATATAACTGATTAATCGGAAATGCCATAACTTTGGTGTTTGTTAAGTTAGGAAGTTGGGATTTTCTATGGGTTTTATTTTTGGCCAATCAATCTGACCTACCAAATTTCATAAGGATCGGCCGACTATATCCTATAGCTGCCACATAACTGAACGATTGGAAATGCCATAACTTTGGTGTTTTTAAAGTTAGGAAGTTGGGATTTTTTATTTATATATAGTTTAAATGCCATATAACTGATTGATCGGAAATGCCATAACTTTGGTGTTTGTAAAGTTTGGAAGCTGGGATTTTCTATGGGTTTTATATTTGGCCAATCAATCCGACCTACCAAATATCATAAGGATCGGCCGACTATATCCTATAGCCGCCATATAACTGATTGATCGGAAATGCCATAACTTTGGTGTTTGTTAAGTTAGGAAGTTGGGATTTTCTATGAGTTTTATTTTTGGCCAATCAATCCGACCTATCAAATTTCATAAGGATCGGCCGACTATATCCTATAGTTGCCATATAACTGAACGATTGGAAATGCCATAACTTTGGTGTTTTTAAAGTTAGGAAGTTGGGATTTTTTATGAGTATTAAGAATGCATCATATGAATAATTTTGGAGAATATAATTTACAGAGTATTCTGCAAGGGTATATCAACTTCGGCTCCGCCCGAAGTTAGCTTTCCTTTCTTGTTTATATATAAGATATTTATTGCCAATCAATATTCTAAGATTACAATAAACAAGAAATAATGCATTATATGTTATATTAAAATTTCTGTATCTACATATATTAAAATATCAGTTCCCTATAAAAAATGGTTATTGGTGAAGAAGTGTATTATTGCTCCAGCTTTAATTTGGGTGTTTAAAAAAAAAACCATCCAAAACATATATTATTTAAAAATACAGATTAATACAGTTAACATTATATTTTTTCTATGTAGGTACCTAAATTCTTGTCTGATCGGCTTAGAGGGATATCCATTAGCCGGTATCTTAGCTAAGCGGCTTAAATGGAACGGAGACAAACAGTTATCGAGGTGATGAAAACAAAGAAGAATTAATTAGATTCCGCTGCTGGATAGGGAAGACTAATGAAAGCTAAGAAGTCGCCAACGGAGTAGGTCCCCGGAATACAGGTGACTCAGAGCGAGTTCGACATTTATTTTTATTTGGCTGTGATTAATGGACTTACAGAACGCATACGCGATTTTGGCGTTTCGGCCATTCTTAGCTGATTCGCCCGACCTCCGTTTTTAGAAGTGATCTCATCTGCCACAGCTTCGGTTCTGGCGGCCCACATCGATCTCCGGAGAACAATCCCAAAAGCAGCTGTCAGCTGCCAAACGCTAATATGCAATAAATTATGCCTGGCACTGTGTGTGCGTATCGTGTGTGTCTATAATTACAAAGGTTTCGTGGCGAATTTCACTTTTTTCCATCTTCCGCTGCGGCATGTGCAGGGAATTCCGAAATGAGCGCCCGTTTGCATTGCCAATTCAGCAAGCATTCCTTCTGCTTCCTTTTCTTGGTCTTCCTACATGTCCCACATATGTACATATAGTACATGGTCTTACACCCAAACAAAAATTACACAGCAAAATAATATTATTTTACAAATAAATAGGCTGTTTTATTTAAAATTCGAACCGTTTTGCGATATCTAAAAATAAATAATTACTTGACGTCATTGATCAATTTATCAATTAAGAATAAGTTTTTTTAAAACATGTTTTTGTATAAAAACTAATATAGATTCATTATTTCGATTATGCCAGAAATATATATCTTTTTTGAATACTTCTGGTGTAATTTCCTTAAAAGAGTCAAGATACAAACTTACTCGTAATCCACCGAAATTACAACTAGTTTCAAATATAGTACCCATATAGGGTAACATTTATAAAGTATTTTTAAAAGTAAAACTTTATATTTTATGATAAATTGTATGTATCAAGTGTATGTGTCAGATTTGGTACCGAATTGGCAAGCTTGAAGGTTATTAAAGATTTTTTAACACTTATATTCGAAACCACTCAAGTAAAGACCTACTCAAAAATATATATTTTTGTTAATGTATTTAATGTTCCTCGTAGGCTCACCTGAAGAAGGAGAACGAACCGCAACGACGGCGGCGAATGCCAGGGCGAGATGTGGGCGGCGATAAGTTACGAAAAACGCAGGCGCACTAGAAGATCCGAATCGGAATCCGAATCGAAATCCAAGACCGACTCCTGAGCTAATCAAAAGTTACAGCACGCACGCGCTTCGGTTAGGGGCTGGGGTAGGGGGTCGAGGGGCGGAGACCACGACACACGATCAAAGTCAAAACAATGCAGTCGCGGCACTTTCAGCGTTTCTTAACGTTCTTCGCTGATGATGCACACCGCGCAATTCCAATTCCAGTGGATTGCACCCCACAGTTAAGTGAGTACTGGGTACTTGGAGTGTGTGTAGGAGGTGATGTGTTAATCAATCAACGAGCGCGCATCGAAAGTACAATATTTGCCACAATTGATTTGGATACTTCTGGCGGTTTTTTTGGTTGTCTGTTTCTATATTTTTTGTATTTGCTGCAACGGCTGTACGTGACTGCCGCGCACTTGCACAACGACCGCAAAAATCCAGGGGATCCACGCTCCGGAAGACACGACGAAGCGACGACACCGCAATACACAGCAGGAAATCGCAAGTCCAAGCGCACCACACGTCCGCACTCAAGTGCGTCTCGATCGAAACTGAAGATCGAATCGGCTTGCAGGTGAGGCGAGCTCTCTACTCACACCTGAACACTCTCCGAGAAGCTCTCTCTTGAATTGTTTTCCTTCGGATCTGGCAACGTCAAAGAGCGGCTTCAGCTTGAACAGGGCTACCATCTGACGTCGCAAGTGTGGCAAATAAATATACCCTATGAGATCTATTAACTGATCACATCTAGCTGTGAATAAAGTGTCTTCTAGGAGGCTTGCAGATATGTACAGTACTCAAATTTTAAACATAACCAAAAATAGCACAGGTCGACTATAACTGAAATAAAGAACATCCTATTAATTATTCGCTTTTAGAACCTTTAAAAGGGCTAAACAATAAATAAGTAATCTGCAGATAAAATCGTTTCCAAATTATAAGCGTTTACTTGGGTTGTGTTTCTCGACCAATATAACTGTTTAAAACCACAATATTCAATGTTAAAATACTTACAATAGGTTTTGAATATAAACTGCCACCTTAGTAATTTTTTATGTTGCTTAGTGTTAAGTAACATCAGTGAATAGAAAAATCTCGTTCTGCTACTACTTCAATAAAGTTCAAAATATCCTAAGGACAAATTTTTCCACATAGTTTAGTGATTCAAAGCCGACTATTTCAAAAACCTTTAAAAAATATTTTGACAAAAATATTAAAACCACAACATTAAAACATTAAAACACAAAATAGCCGAACACAAAATAAGAGAGAGATGTAAACTGTATCATTTTTCAGTTAAAGTAAGCTTTAAACCATTATTTTATTCTGTCCTTTGATTAAATTTTTGAATACATATACAGTGGAGTACTGGATACTTTCCAGTAAAAGAGTCACATAAAATCTTCAGCTATCTGCAAAAATCAATCCTTTGCTTACTTTCTGTGAGCAACCTCCTAGTATATTCTAAAAAAAACTTTGAGTTCCACCCGCGGCTTAGCCCGAATCGTGTAAATAGAATGGACAAGGTAATCGCCTTCCGGAACTGGCAGAACATTTGTTAACTTATGATTTAGAAATTGAATGGGAAGCTCCTTCACAAATATGTCGTGCTGCAATAACTAGGTTATTATCAAAAATCAAATGAGAATAATAAGTACGTACATTGTATGGACAAGAGTGGTTCAGGTTCGAATAGGAGATAAATAATTCATAGAAAAATTGAATCGTTGGATTACGCTTTCCCTTGAAGTACTGACAAATGTCGACCGTCATGTTAAAGAGAAATGGCTTATACCCATTTAGCCTCTTTAACACCCTAAAACTTACCTGAAATATGTCAGCAATAACTAATCGATTAATTAAAAAAAAAAATAGAAAAACTAGGTACCATTAAATCATTAAACGGCAACTGGTGAAATTTAGCGCCGAAGGACATATATTTGTAAGTCCGATTTTTTGATTTCAGAAAGCATTCATCGATATCCAAAAATTCCTTGTCCAAGGACGTACATATTATGTTGGTGAATTCGAAACTGCAGTTGACCTTAAGAAAGTGATTTATTAATTTGTGGTTTCCCATCATATCCATTTCTCCTTACTTTAAATCCTAGTAAAATCACAATTAGAAGGACCAGGGATAATAACTTGAACACCACCATATCTTATTGAGTGTTGAACTGCACAACCAATGACTCTAATAATTTTAATGTTTATATTTATAAGCTGGGCAATTAACTCAAGCGATAATAATCAGAATATATAATAATATATAATAATCACAAATATGAAATACTTTTAGTTGAGGTATTGTGAAAGTATACTCGAATATTTTTAATACGTTTGCTGGCTTACTATGGCTTATATTAAAACATGGAGCGAACAAATAGTACGAAAATTGTATCATCTGATTTCCAATAATTTGTTTAAACTGCAACCTTAAATATAAATTAGGTTAAATAAATATAATGTAGGTTATACATTTTTAGAAGCAATCACCGATAAATATCCGTAAATCCAAAGTCCAATTAAGTTCAGTTTTCGATTCTAAACTCGAACATGCAGTAATACTGTATATGTATTGAGTAAAATTGGCTTTACACTCAGGAGGTATATATACATATATCATTAGATGGACCATAAGAACATAAAATTCAACATTTTATTAGCTTACATTTTGTATCATTAAATAAGGTTCAGAATAAAAAACTTGTCTTTGACCTTTAAAAACCAATTTGTTCGCTCTTCCTCGCTTAAAGTTATGTCGATTTTGCGCTGCATTTTGCCATATGCTTTATAGGGTTGATAACGATTCCTTCTACCTGGTGCACTTCTCGATGAATACAATACAATAATCGACAGATCGTTTATAGATAAACAGATATTGTTTTTAAAGAAATTTACAAAAAACAAATTAATAAGCCATTAGCCCAATTTCTTATTTGTAATACTTTTATGATGTGATGATTTTGTTGTATTATTAGCTGATAAGAATTATATATCATATGAACAAGAGTTTTGTTTTGATCTGACCTATCATGCTGAACTTGGATTAAAAATTGTTTCCCTCTAATTATGTTCCTTAATTAAGGTTGAAGGATAGTTCCAAATGTAACGTACAGATATATATGTATATATATATATATATACATATATTATATATATATATACATATATTATATATATATATACATATATTATATATATATATACATATATTATATATATATATACATATATCGACAATATTAGCTCATTGCTTAGGTAAAGAATAATATTTAAAAGTTAAGTTGTATTTTAAGTATATCTCAATTTAATTCAGGTGGTTCTGCCGATTAATTGGCAAGATTTATTCCGGATTTAGTTGCCCCACACAATGCTCTCGATCCAGTCAGTGAAAAGGTGTACCTTGGTGTAGACACTCGGGAGTCCTTGGGAACCACAAACCAATCCATAGGACACGATCCCGAGCACTTGCTTAAGACAAGGATAAAGCGGATGCTGCACGAAGATAGGTCCGCCGGAGTCGCCGTTGCAGGTGTCCGCTTCGCTGGTCATTGATCCTGCACAAAACTGGGTGCGCGTCTCGATGGTGAAACGCAGGCGTTCCTGGCACACCTCGTCCGTGAACCGCTGCAGACTGACCTTCAGAAGGTGAGAGGATTTTACACCGTCCTTGGTGAATCCCCAGCCGGCGGCTGTCACATGTTCGTTATCGTTGCCGCTGGTGGGCGGCAGGCATACGGCCGCCACATGGTCATTAAACACAGCCTCCCGATCGAGTTCCACAAGGGCAATGTCGTTCTTAAAACCCAGCTCTTCGTCCTCAGTATCATAGCCCGGGTGCACCACGTAGTTTACCACCCGAAAGTCCTGGACCTGGGCATCGTCAGTGGTGCTGTTATAGTCCAAATCCCCCAGTCGAACTACAAATTTGGGCGAATCGAAGTTTGGATCTAATCGTTCGGCCTTAGTTCTGGAATTCGGAGTAATTATTATTTTATTTAAAAAATTTTAGAGATTTAGGCTTGGAGAACTTAGGGCCACTTACTCATCCGTTTCAAGGCAATGAGCTGCAGTCAGCACAAATCTGGGATGCACTACAGCTCCACCGCAGTCCCAATTGGGTTCGGACTTGTTACCCCGCCTGGTGCCGATCAGCGCCATAAAGGGGAACTCCCGACCAGACGCCTTTGTGCCGCCCACAATAAAGGGCGTGGAGCGACAGGCCGCTCTGCCCTCGTTGTACTGCTTGCATTCTAAGACAAATTAAAAATAAAATAATAACAAAAGGGAATCATTGTGAAAACCGCTCACGCTTCTCAAAAGGCCTTGTCTCTTCGACTGGTTTCAGGTTTTGATGATCCAACGGGATGGGACAACAGACAATATCGTTGAACTCGTCGCAGTACTTGACTTCAGATCCAATCAGGTGCTGGTTGTAGAATATCACTGGGCAGTCGGAAGGAGTCAAGTCTTTGCACTCGCCCGTGCCATTGTCGCAGTATTCGGCCACTACAGCGACTGAAACAAACAGCAACAGCCACTTAATGCCGGGAAACGCATCCATTGCCGAACGCTTTGAGGGCACAACTGAGAACGGCACTGGAGGTTGACCAGATTTACTACCACAACTGAGCAGCGACGAGCTTTAAGTTCAGGCGAGTTCTCAGCCAGAATCACAGACTCCACAAATGACTCATTAATGTAAGCTTTTGATTGAAGAAATTAGCAGGAAGAGATGGACTAAAAGTTGTGAAGCCCACTGATAATATTATTAAAAGATATTTTTTTAAAAATGTTCTTAATTTATATCTGAGAATGGTTCACACAACACATGAAAATTAAACATACACAATTACACGACGATTAATACAATAATGGGGTAAATAATAAGATTATACTAACTTTAAATTAAGCTTATGTTTCTATGTCTGCTTGTACTTAAATAAAAAAAGTTTAGGTCTAATTGTGTCGCATGTTTTGCATGTGCTGATGCTGTTGCTGCTGCATGTGTTGCATGTACATTTGTTGCTGCTGCTGATTGAGTTGTTGCAGGTTGCCACCACTGCCCAATGGAACACTTGTTGTTTGTACCGCATTCACCTGCTGCTGTTGCATTTGCATTTGCTGCTGTTGTTGCTGCTGCTGTTGTTGTTGTTGCTGCTGCTGTTGTTGTTGCTGCTGTTGTTGTTGCTGCTGTTGTTGTTGTTGCTGTTGTTGTTGTTGCTGCTGCTGCTGTTGTTGTTGCTGATGTTGTTGCTGCGGCTGCGTTTGGTGCTGGGATTGCAGGGGGGATTGCGTTTGACTTGTTAATGCATTGTTGTTGGCGTTGTCGGCGCTAAAATTAGATGGAGTCTGATTAATTCTAAGCTCACTTTTATTTCAATTTATTCTTACATCTTCTCAGAATGAATATCCTCCAAATTGAGATGTGTTATAAACCTCAGGCGCATCTGTAGCAGGGGTCGTAAACGCTTAATAATAGCCTCCGATTCGTTTTTGATAATGTTACCCACATGTATATATTTAATGTGATATCTGAAAGTGATAGAAAGATATTAGCTTATTTTCTATTAATTAATTTCTCTCAATTGGCTTACAGGAAATCGCATATTTGGTCCATGTACTGCAATGGTTTCGGTCCATGCTGCTTGTCCACAATTTCCAGAATCTCGTAAAGCAACACGGCAATGCCGGCCACGGCGTTCGGTTTCTCCAATTCTATTCGCTGCAGAAAGGGTCCAAATACGTGGCATAGGTACAACAATTGCTGCTCGGTTCGCACGCAGGGCTTTAGCTTATCCTTGAGGTATCTGGTCATCGCCGCCAGCTTAAAAGCCCCCATGTGGTGAAACACCGAGTGAGCCACGGCCAACACTACGGCATACGTCTTCTCCAGCATCGCCTCGCGCACCGTCTTAAAGTTAAACAACTCGAATGCATTAAATCTGTAGGTCCAATTAAGCATATTGGGTGTGTTGAGCATATCCTGTAAGCGATCATAGATGCCACTCCAGTAGGGCTCTGGCAAAGCGGCCAAAACAATGCCTACGGCATTTATGTAGCTGTGTATATCCTTCTGCGGAATGACCGCATATCCGTTGACTATTACGTCAATGAGATTGTTGGCCACCAAAGTGGGTGCCACGGGTAGACCCAGCAGTTCCACACAGGTCACATAGAGCGCATGAGTTGGGGCATTTGGGAACTCATTAAAACGCCAGTCGGTGGAATAGAAAACATTCTTCCCACTGATGGCTGCAACATAAAGGAAAGTGAATATTGGAATATTGCGCACCACACGCATATCCAACTTACTGTCTGCCAGGCGTCTGATCAAGCTCATATAGTAACTTAATTCAGGGGTCCATAGCGAGTCCTGGTTAAGCAGGAACGCCTTATAAGGATCACTAACACTCCAGTTCGGCGGACGAATCTCGGTAAAAGCGCTAGTAATTGCACCCACCTTAAAAAACAGTATATTACCCAGATGAAAAATAATATTTAGAAAAACTCCTACCAGTTTTTTCTTCAGCGCCGGACGATCTCGTAAAATTCGCTCATAATAATGAAGGGTGTTGTAGAGATACGTTATGGGGCGATCTGCAATTCGTAAATTTTAGTTTTGAGAATCTTTAGATGAGCTTCTTACGCACCGTGGAACTTGTAGAGGATGCTCAGATGATCCAAAATAAATCCCAGTATCTGGTGAACATTCGTGATGGTAAGCTCGATGAATCTGTGCACCACCACATCCAAAACAGGCAGAAATCTTAGACAGACATTGCTGAAGTATACGGGAAGTGGAATCTGCGAGGCAGACTCGTCTAGTGCGAACTTCTCCGGATATTTTTGGTGGAAGGAGAGATGCTTGTCCTGCCTAAATAAGATAATGAAAATATATTCACTTTTTTAAAAATTGAACACTTACCAATTGCTTTGCTTCCAATGATCAGGGTTGTTGTCCTTGCAAAACTCCTGAACTCGATTCCTCAGCTCGCTGGCTTTTAGCAAGAGCAGCTGGATGATAAGAAAACAGACTTGGGCCTCGTTGCCTTCGTGTGTTCGCAGGGCCAAGCAAAGAACAACTCTATCGATGGTCACTACGTTGAACTTCCAGATCATATTGTTAATCGTGTCAACGCACTTGTGAATAAAATCACGACCATCCGAGGAGCTAGCCACTTCGGCCACCAGATAGTCACAAAACTTGCGCAAGTGAGTGGATAAGGCTCGCGCACTAATGCCCTCCAGGATTCTAAAAGTAAACAGTTAATAACAGTATTAGCGGAAAAGATAACATCGTTATCCCTTCGTTACGCACTTGTAAGCAACTGGGCTTATGTTCTCCGTCTCCCAAATTATTTTGAAAAGCAGGCAAAGGAACAAGGGGTTTGTAGTTGGTCGAAGGAAGTGCGCAATGATGTCGTTCTCATTTGTCATGGATGTCCATGTGCGGTACTCCTCTTCCACGGCCTTCTTTAGCTGTTGCTTGTTCTCCGGCGGTTGGTTGTTTTGGGTAAAGTACTCATTTAAAGCGGGTGGGAAACAGGCCAGAGAGTGAATAGGCCACGAGTGCGGCGTGTGCTGAATAATGTTGGACAGGAAGTCTTTGCACCACCCCTGCATTTCATCGCCGCCGCCGTGTACATGCATGGAGCGGGCGAGTGTTAGGATGAGAACACGGTTAAGTTCCTCGCTCTCATTAGACGCCACTGCTCCGGGAGACTTATCGTTAAAGTACCGCGAAAATTGTGGCTGAAACTCCGCAGATCCAATGCTGGTTATCAGGCGCAGAGCAGTAGATTCAAAGCTGGAGAGAAAATAAGTCTTAGCTAAATCTACATACCTGAAATATATAGTTGTAACTCACCAAAGATTGAGCTGCATCTTGTTTGTTTGGGGCACGGAGGACAAAGAATGAAGCAGAGATAGCAGTTGCACCCTGTAGTGGGTGGGCACATGATGCAGCCGGTAGGAAAACATCTCCATCAGGGTGTGCAGCATAGCCCAGGCATGGTTTTTAAACACAGTTGGCATAAGTTGGCCTGCATGGGAATACATATAACTGTGAACACAAATTGTGTTTGACCATGATTACAGGCTACACTCACTCAGGAATCCCTTAATGCCCAGGGACTCGATTTCAGTATAAACCAAAAGTCTGGCATAAGTCTCTAATAGCGCCGCAGCTGGAACTTGTCCTTTGGTTTGGGCCTGTTTTAGCATCTGAGTCACAAAGCTGTGGATTAGCGACATTTTGCTGTGCACTGTCAGACTGTCTAGAACTGTGACCGAAAAAGTTACAGCTGGTATCTGGGCGCCATTTGGTGACTTCGAAGAGCCATTAAGAGCATCCAGCAACAAGCCCATGGGTCGCCCAAAGTACTCCTGATTCGTAGAATATGCATTGCAGATTAGAATGATGCGAAAGTCGTTTCCCAGGGTCATGTTCATCATGGTGTTGGGCGTGACCAGGTGCTGCAAAAAGCTGTGTATAAACCAATAAATATTTGAAAAAAATAATCAGGAAAGCATTGAGATATTACTCGTAATGGTTTTTGAGCGCTATGGGCAGCGGTCGAGTAATGTTCATATTCTCCACTCGCGCTTTCTTCATCAGGTGGATCCACACGCAAATGGGAGCCATATGGCGAACCATAGAAGATTTGTTAATGTCTGGCAACTTGAGTGGCTCCAGTTCCGGATAGAGGAGGTCAAACAACCTGAACACGGGCAGGAAATTGGTAATCTACAACGAAAATGCATTATAAATATATACCATTTGATTAAATCCAGTAATTATTATCCTACAGGATTCTTTTGGATGCTTCCAGATATGAACTGCAAGAGGATCCACATAAGCTGGTCACGACCCTTCCTAAGCTCCAACTTTGAAAGCTATAGGTAACCAAAAATCAATTAAAAGGGATCATAAAACATTGAATTATATGGAGACTACCTTCTCGTGAAGAGCCAACACAATGTGCATAAAGCTCACAAACTGGAAGAGCACAAAGTAGATGAGCTGCGAAGAAAGGTGAAGCCAAACCCACTCGTACGGTGTGATTTGTTCGTCTGAGGCGTTGAACCCACTGCCCGCAGTGGCGTCATTTGCCTCAGTCATTTCCATGGCCTGGACGATCAGGTTAACAAGCTGCTCTTCCAGGGCATTATAACGCTGCTTTTGGTGCTTTTGCAGGTTCAGCATCTGTGAGACCATCTCCCTCGAGTACGGCTGCTCCAAAACGTAGCGGAGCAGGGGCTTTTGCTCCTCAAGAAGCTCTGGCTCGTAGGGCAGGCTGCCTTTAAAGTTAAACTTTAGGGTGTTGTGGTCCAGTCTCCAGGAATTCATCATGTGATCGGCATAGCCGAAGTGCTCCACGATAGGTAGCATACTGGCGTGCCCGATAATGGAAACCATTTGTGCTGTAGTGCGGAACTCCTCCACAAAGTCGGTCATCAGCCTGTTCAGTTTCCAATGGTAGGGAAACGGGCGCATAATCTCGTTGGCAATGAAATAGGCGGGTAGCAGGCAATTGTTGCGGTCGAAGATGAAGCGCAGGATATCCTCGACGGCCAAAAGTTGTGGCATGTAGGTGACGTTCACGTTGAGCGGAAACCACTGCGCCTTGTCGCGGCACACCTTCATAATCTCGCGCACGCCCTTGTAGTCCACCTGGGCGATCACGCGTTTGATCAGCCGGAAGCTCTCGATCCAGAAGGTCCGGTGCTCGAAATCCAGTTTTTCGCACATCAGCACCTTGTCGCACAGCATCCTGGCAGTGATCACGTGTGCGTCCACTAGTTTTGCCAATGCCGCCATCAGCACCTTGATGTGGTAACCGGAGGCGCTGGCCGCCCGTAGCAGATACACCCGCAGTACCTGCTCCCGGTTCTCCTGTGCCACGTTCCCAAAAACGGTAACTAAAATAGATACTTATTACTGGTTGAAATCTTAATGAGTGGGTTCACTTACCCAAATCATTGGCGAAACTGGTGGCTCTCTCCTGCTCCCCGTTTGGTTTGAAAACAATGACGCTCACAAACGCCTCGTCAATGGAATCCACCTTCTGGATTATCAAAACAAAAAGTTAATCAACAGGTGGTTTTCAAAGTTTTCATATGTTCGGTGTTACCAAAAACTCATTGACTGTATCTATAACTTGCGTTTCCATATCCATTTAAATTGTTTTTCGCATTTCCGACACCGCATAAACAAAATCGCGTCTGCAATTCTTCTTCGCAGTGTTACCAGTGAGTGCACAGACACACATCAAAATCAGAGCTGTCAGGATAAAATAAGTAGCTATAACCTGCTGTAAATGTAGCTAAAACTGTGAAAAGAGTACCTAATAATAGGAAAGCATTTAAAACTTTGTTTTCTTGTTACAATATTTGATGCACAATATTTATCAGCTGGTCCGTTCAAAAAGGGAACTACATAACTTTGAAAGGATACATTTATTTTTCGTTTTAATTCAATCCATGTTTAACTAAAATCGCTTTTCATTTTATTTGTATCTCTTAAAGCAAATATTTTAAATGAAACATATAACCAACATATACATTTTAATTGTTCTATCTACAATTTTCAATATGGGAAATAGAAAAATTAATGTTTTAGTAATGTTGTAGCAAATTAAAGAAAAATAAAAATGTTCAGTACATAAATCAGCTTTTTCTCAAGGTAAGTTAAAAGTAGCGATTTGTTTTTTTAAATAGGTAAGGTACAAACCATAACAAAATTGTATTTAAGTACGTACCTAGGTATTAATTGGGAATTTAATTCCATTAGTTTTAGAGTTCAGTCAATTCATGACGCAAATCTAGAGCAAGTCCTAAACAGTTTTAGGAATCTCCCCATAAATAGTTTTATTCGGAGGTTGCACAAAAATCTCTTCGGTTGAAATTGGGTTGAAATTTGTATGTACATATCAACCGACATTTCACACCTGATAATTCCCGCTAAAATATAGCTGAAAAGCTATGAGCATTACTGCTTGGTAACCGGCATTTTAAACTCCTGGTCACACTTGGTGTTAAAGAAGTTAACAATAAATAGTTGGTTTATCCGTGGAATCGCACAAAACAAAATGAAAAAAGTGCTGGTCACAGGTGGAACTGGCCTTGTAGGCAAAGCCTTAGAAGCGGTAATTAAGGAGCAGGCTCCAGCTGATGAGCAATGGTACTTTGCCGGCTCGAAAGACGCCGATTTGACGTGAGTTAATAACAACCACCGAGCGAGAAGAACCGTAAACAAAGGTTTCCACAGAAATCTGGCAGCCACGCAGGCACTCTTCGCCCGGGAGAGGCCTTCGCATGTTATCCACCTGGCAGCCATGGTCGGCGGTCTGTTCCACAACATGAACAATAACCTAGACTTCCTGGTTAGTTGTAAAGTACAATCATAATCCGAAATCCAATTTCATTATAATTCCGTGCAGCGCAACAACTTGCTCATTAACGACAATGTCCTGCAAACGGCGCACGAACAGGGCTGCAGCAAGGTCGTATCTTGTCTATCCACCTGTATTTTTCCGGACAACACCAGCTATCCAATAGATGAGACCATGGTGCACAATGGGCCACCGCACCCGTCTAATTATGGCTACTCATATGCTAAGCGACTGATAGACGTGCAGAACCACGCCTACCACGACAAATACGACCGGCTTTACAGCTCCGTGATTCCGTGCAACATTTTCGGTCCGCACGACAACTACAAGCCCGAGGTAAGCCATGTAATTCCGGGCATGATTAATCGGATGTACCAGCTGATAAAGGAGCAGCCAGAAGTGCCAGAGAGCGAAAAAGTATTCACAGTCTTTGGAAGCGGAAAGCCCCTTCGTCAGTTTGTGTACTCACTGGACTTGGCCGAGCTTATGATCTGGGTGCTCCGGGAGTATGACAGCGTAGAGCCTATCATTCTAAGTGTAGATGAGGCTCAGGAGGTGACCATCTACGAAGTGGCTAAGGCCATAGCCAAAGCATTTAACTTTAAGGTGAGCTAAAAATTAGTATTTTTGGGATATATAACTTCATAACTGGTCCTATTCCAGGGAAAATTGGTCTGTGATACGAGTAAGGCGGATGGACAGTACAAGAAGACAGCGTCCAATGCCAAGCTTCGCTCTCTCCTTCCTAACTACGCATTTACTAACTTTGAAACGGCCATCGAAAAGTCGGTGGAGTGGTACAAAGACAACTACGATCAGGCCAGAAAGTAATTTCACATTGAAGCCCCTACACAATTGTAAATAGACATCGTCTGTACACAGAACTTTATGCGCGTTTTATGTCCAACAAAATAACAATGCCTAATGTGCCAGCTCAGTCTGTCCAGGAGTCGCCGTATTGATTCTTTCTGCCAGCGGCTGGCTCCACGGGTCGCTGCTGAACGGGAGCTGGTGGTTCGTAGGGCCGCGAGTAGGGACTTTGCTGGTGCTTCGAGTGCTCCTCACGGTTCCTTCGTCGCAGGTCTTCGTACGACTGACCCGGCTTGGCTGGTTCCAAGGGCAGATCCGTGTCTAACATCGAAGCAGCTGTTGAAAATAAGAGGTATATTTAAACACTACTTGAAGCCTAAGGTTTATATGAGCCTACAGTCCAGAGTGGGCCGATAGATGTCGTCCAGGCCGGACATGGTTGGGCGCGACTCCGTGTCCAGGTTGAGGGCAGTGCTCCTGGCCGGCTGATAGGCCTCATCGCTGTACACGTCCGCCGAGCTGGGCGAAAAGGGGGCCAGTGTGAAGGCCCTGCCCAGATTCTCGTCCGGTGTTATGGAGCTTATGACGCCGCCGCCCTGCCTACGCTGACGCAGCAGTTCGCCCAAGTGAGAGTTGGGCAGACGCATAATCTTTTCTGCACACTTCTGTTGGTAGCTGAATTTGCCGACAAAGTAGCCCAGAATGACGCCCATCACGACCTTTGGAACGGCTCCGTACTTCCCATGTCCTTGCAGATAGCCGTTTTTGACGCCAAAGTACGCCAACAGGCCGAGTCCGGTGCCGAAGGGCAGACTGCGCTGGAAGAATGACTCCGTATTGCACTCACGTAACGCCTTCACTTCCTCCGCGGAGAACTGATAGTCCGCCTAAAAAAGTTTAAACACAGCTGTAGCAGGGGCTAAAGGACTCTTTCCTACTCACCAGTGGGTGGGGGGTGTGTTGCGGCGGTTGCTGAGAGCCATCGTTCAGCGGCAAGTCCATGCTGACACAATTTAATCCAGAATTTGTGAAATATATACGGACCACCGACCGGTGCAGCTTTTTTGCCAACCCTGGTCGCCGGCGAAACAGCCCTGTGACCACTTACATGCGTGTGATGGTCGATCTTGGCGATAGTTTCGTGAGTTCAAAGCCTATTCACACAGGTATCATTTCTGCAACAGCGACCAAATTCCGTAACAGCGCCATTATTTTTAAACCATATAAATGATTTTTATTTGTGTCTTTTGGGATTCTTAAAAGGATATTTATTTTTAATTAAAGTCAGCTGTTGTAACGGCCAGAGTTTGAATGTTTTTAAAAAATCAAATATCATTTTTATTTTATCAAAGATAAATAAATATGCAGAACAATAAAAAAATTAATCTGTGGGGCGCAAAGCGACCTAACCAGCAGGAATAAATGGATGAGGGAATGGTGATCATCACATCATCCGTTAAAGGAAGATGTATTCCTTGGGTCTACCCTGCTCGGGCTGATAGTAGTTATAGTGGTGACAATTTTCCTCCAATATTTCTGAATAAAACTCTTCTTTAAAATAATAATGCTAAAATTGTATCCTGAACAGTTTGTTGTAGTTACATTTTTCTTCTCTTTTTAATGCATTATTAAAGAAATAGCGGCTGTTGCGGAATTTGTTCGCTGTTGCAAAAACTTCGCCTGTGTAAATAGGCTTTTAGCTGAAAAAATTATTAAAATATAGCTATTTAAAAAGGGCACGTAAAATCGTTTAAACAAAGTAGGCAGGCAAAGTTTTGTAAGATATGTATATATTTTTGTATGGGTATTTTTTTTTGTAAATTTATTTATATGCCAAGTATTTAATAAAAGTATTGTCCTTTGAGACCTTCTAAACGTTTATGATGTATCCAAAGTGTATATTTTAGTATATAGAAAAAAATATTTCAGTCAAACAACAACAAAAACAAGCGTCAACCATTGACTGTGCCATTAGCAATTTTTGAGCTCTACACCAAATTGAAAATTAAATCAAGCTAAAAATCAAAGTCACTCAGATAGACTTTTCAAAATTGTCCGTAAGAAACCACTGGGAACGCGTGCTGAGGGTGGAAAGTCGCGCACCACCAGAACCAGGGATGCAACGCGCCCGACGCGACGAGATTATGACATTTTCGCTGTCAAGTAAAGTTACAGCTGTGTCGTCTGCTGGCCGCGATTCTGAGCCTGTTATTGTAATTAATTGAAATTTGTACTTTTGGCAATGTTCTCCACCACCACACACTCCGTGGTAAGTCCCGCCTGCGGCATCCCATTGATCCGCCCACCTGACTGCTCTCTCTGTTTCACTCTCCACTCATTTGCTGGCATCGGGGGATTTCGAATGCGATGACAGCCCTACCTGTACCTAGGCAACTTTAGCAGAAAGCCGCACTACTACTCTGTGAATCGAACCAAGCTGCACGGGAGCGCTAGTGCGACGCGCTTCTCCAAGTCCACCCGGAGTCATGACCTCGTGCTGGACCTGAGGAACCTGCTCAGTCGCTCGGGTGCCAGCTTACAGGGCATGGTGGAGAAGGCGGCGCGACTGAACGGCATTCTCGACCGGCAGCTAGTAAATGAGGTGCTAGCCAAGGTAACCAGCATGCTGCCCGCCATGAGGGATGTCCGAGTCACGCTAGAGGAGCCGGCCACACCGATCGGTCGTGTCCAGCTGCAAAATTATCAGTTCGAAGTTTCGCTTACCGGAACAGCAGGTGCTCAGCTCACAGGCGCCAATGTGTAAGTCTATTTACCTTCAATCCCTTCTAAAGGCTCAGGTTAATCTTTTTTCGTACTTTTAGCAAAATGATTCCAACCAAAACGCCAGGTCTTCTGGGTCCGCTTTTCTCCCAACATCAGCTGTGAGTGTACGGAACCAATTTACTAATTATGTCTGAACTCAGCTCTCCCTTATAGAAAACACATACGTGGCTTTAAGACGGATCGCTCCATTGAGGCGGAACAGAAGCGCAATCCGACAATGACCTCCCGGCTAAAGAATGCGCTGGCCAACTCTCCCCAGCGGCTGGAGGGAGAGACACCTTTCCAGGCTGAAAAGCTGAGACGGCTGCTGGCCAAGTCCGATGATCATGGATACAATAATTCGGTATGATTGCAGTCCGACAAACTCTCCAGTTGTACTGATTATTTTCTACTAGGAGAACCTGAAGATTGCCTTTGCCGAGGGATACCTAGCCGCCGCCAACGCCGAAGATTCTCCAAAATCAGGAAAAACAATGAAGTATCTGAAGGTACGATTTCATATTCATTCCAAGTCTGCCCTTAAAACTTGGAAGACCATAGAAGGCCGTTGTCTTCAGTCTTTTAAGTAATTCCTAGTAATTGTCACGCAGACTTTACAGACACTCGTCGTAGTCGTCGTTTTCCTTGGAATATTCCTGAGCTTCTTCACCACCTCCAATGGATCCGTCTTTCGGTGAGCCTCCATGTCAATTTTATTGCTCTTGGTCTGATTTGCCTTTCTTTCAGCAGCATCCAGCTGGGCAACCAGGTGGAGGTGGATCCGGAGGAGATTAACGTCACCTTTGAGGATGTCAAGGGGTGCGACGAGGCCAAGCAGGAGCTGAAGGAGGTCGTTGAGTTCCTGAAGAGTCCCGAGAAGTTCTCCAATTTGGGTGGCAAACTTCCAAAGGGAGTGCTCCTGGTTGGCCCCCCGGGCACTGGCAAAACCCTGCTGGCCCGAGCTGTCGCCGGTGAAGCAAAAGTTCCTTTCTTCCATGCTGCTGGCCCGGAGTTCGACGAAGTGCTCGTAGGCCAGGGCGCCAGACGAGTGAGAGACTTGTTTAGTAAGTGGATCTCCATCTGCGTTAGAATTCAACTTAACATGAATACAATTTACAGAGGCGGCAAAGGCCCGCGCCCCGTGTGTGATCTTCATTGATGAAATCGACTCGGTTGGCGCCAAGCGAACCAACTCTGTGCTGCATCCATATGCCAATCAGACCATCAATCAACTGCTCTCCGAAATGGATGGCTTCCATCAGAATGCCGGTGTCATCGTCCTGGGCGCCACCAACCGTCGTGACGATTTGGATCAGGCTCTGCTGCGACCTGGTCGCTTTGATGTGGAGGTAATGGTGTCTACACCCGATTTCACCGGTCGCAAGGAGATTCTGTCCCTATATCTGACAAAGATTCTGCATGACGAAATTGATTTGGATTTACTCGCGCGAGGTACCTCCGGATTTACGGGAGCAGACCTAGAGAACATGATAAACCAGGCGGCTCTAAGGTGGGAAATTTTGCTCCATGTAGACAAGCTATTCAGATTTAAAAAATGCTTTAAGCCAGGAATCTTATAAAACAAGATTTACCATATTTTCTTTATTTCAGTTTCAAGATAAATAATTTGATTAGAGTAAATAACGTAATTCTTTAATTTCAAAATTTTTACAGGGCCGCTATTGACGGAGCCGAAACGGTGAGCATGAAACACTTGGAGACGGCACGCGACAAGGTACTTATGGGCCCCGAGAGGAAGGCTCGCCTTCCAGACGAGGAAGCCAACACCATAACCGCTTACCACGAAGGCGGTCACGCGATTGTGGCCTTTTACACCAAGGAATCGCATCCTCTTCACAAGGTGACCATTATGCCTCGCGGCCCGTCACTTGGCCACACAGCTTACATCCCTGAGAAGGAGCGCTACCACGTCACAAAGGCGCAGCTGCTGGCCATGATGGACACGATGATGGGCGGCCGTGCTGCTGAGGAACTTGTCTTTGGAACGGACAAAATAACATCGGGAGCCAGCAGCGATCTCAAGCAGGCCACCTCGATTGCCACACATATGGTTAGGGATTGGGGAATGTCGGACAAAGTGGGTCTCCGCACCATTGAGGCGTCGAAGGGTCTGGGCACCGGCGACACCCTGGGACCCAACACCATCGAGGCCGTGGACGCGGAGATCAAACGCATCCTCGGCGACAGCTACGAACGGGCGAAGGCCATATTGAGGAAACACACCAAGGAGCACAAGGCGCTTGCGGAGGCGCTGCTCAAGTACGAGACCCTGGATGCTGACGACATCAAGGCAATACTAAACGAAAGCCAGACGTAGTTTTCCCATCAGTGTAAATTGGCGGAGTCAAAGGATCTAGAGGGAAGACCAGGGGTGGCCTTCCATCGGACATTCAGCTGAACTGCTAAATATTTTTTTGTTACAATATATAAAAAAAAAACAGAAAAAGAGCAAAGCAAGAGCGAGACGCAGACGGACAGTTAAGAAATAAAATGTTACACATATTTAGTTATGTTTTCCATCATCCACGTTAGTATTAAATATTAGTTTGAGTAATAAATCATATTGAAATCGGAGTTAAATTTCGCGCCAACCAAAAATGTGCCCAGATCGCAGAACCTTGAAACGTTGACTTAAATCATAATATTTTAAAATAGTCAGTAGCCAATAGGCAACACATTTCAATCTTAAAATCTGTTTAAGTTCTTGTTTATCTTAGAATTTTTAAAGCTTCCAAAACTGTTTATTTCGGTATTTAAAAATGAAAATAAATCAAATCGAATTTTTATTATATAGTAAACCATTTTTGCAATCCTTTTACCTAAGTGAAATGAAATTTAAATTCATAAAACATCATCCGACCTTGTGGAATCTATTTAGTATTTTGTCGTTCCACAAATGGTATGTTTCGAAGGTTACGTGGTTTTATTTAACGGCAGAGGTGCGGTCACACTGCTTAATTGTCGAATTCCAATTCATGTTTAATTTTTTGCTTAGTAAATTGAGATAATAATCAGAGAAAATGTGCGACTACAAGATTTCAGAGCGAGCCTATACCAAGTTGATATTCCACGCGGCCAAGTACCCGCACCAGGCGGTCAACGGACTCTTGCTGGCCGAGAAGACCTCAAAGGGCACCCTGGTGGAAATCGTGGATGCAATTCCTCTTTTCCATCAGTGCCTCCATGTCACCCCCATGGCAGAAGTTGCCCTCATGCAGGTAATTGCCAATCGCCGGTCAAAAAGTACCAAACCACTCGGATTCGGGCAGCGATGTTGATGCTGAACATTATAGTTGCAAAGCTATTAAGTCTACTATCTCAAACATTTTTCTAAGTCTAAATTTGTAAATCTCGACGTTCAATGATTTTTAATCCATTTTAAAACAAAATAAGAAAGCTTAAGTTATAAAGTAGCAAATTATTTTAGTGTTGAATGAATACAAATCATTTACTTTTCCTAAGTACATTGGTGAACTTACGTGTAGTTGTGTTTCATTCTACTTTAGTTTTAATTTTATTTGCCTTTCCCATCAATAATATTGATAAGTTAAAGATAAAATATTATGCGAATATGTTTTTGAAATTATCTTATACCCCATTATTATTATTAAATCGAGCATTTTTGTGAAACAAAATTATTATTTTAAAAAAGTAGTTCATTTTTATTAAATCGAACATTTAAAATCTGTTATTTAAAAAAAGTAGTTTCGTAAAAAACCCGCTTGTACGCTAAATTACCTGAATAGAGCTACTTACAAATTATAGATCTCCATGAGTATTGACCCAATCAATACCGAATTTTGGGAATAGGCATATTTAACTAATTAAAAAAACGTAAAATAAAAATAGGTTTTATTCGAAACCCATTTTATTTCATTAATAATAATGTAATAATAAATATATTTTCATGCCATTTAATTTGAATTGTTTAACTTTTAAGCTTTTTTGTACCCTATACAAAGAATTGAGTCAAAAACAAAAAAAAATGATTTTAGGAACCTATAGTAAAATAAGTATTATATTTTCCCAATTAACTATGCTTTACGAAACTTATTAATATCTGTATCGGCACTTATAATATTATTAAAGCTGCAAGATAAGTCGAAACCGAAATTGTAAAAGTGACTCAGTTTGTATGGAAATAACAAAGAATTCGTCAATATGGTTTTTGATATCCCATATTTACTTCTTTACTGCTTTCAGATCGATGCGTATGCCGAGCGCGAGGGACTGGTGATCGGCGGCTACTATACTGCACCGGAGAACTTCTACGACAACCAGATCGACAAGACCCCTGCCGCCAAAATTGCGGACAAGATCCAGGAGAACTTCAAGAACGCCTGCTTCGCGGTGGTGGACAACAAGTTGATGACCCTGCAGCACGACCGAGCCGCCGTCCAGGTGTACAGCTGTGTTGGAGAATCTGGCGCCCGGTGGTCAAAGGCCAAGTTCACGCTGTCGCAGTCGACTCAAACGTTGGAGGGCGTATCGCTGCTGCTGAAACGCGGCGCCATGCGCGATTTGGTGGACTTCGATAACCATCTCGACAGCCCAGAGAACGACTGGACCAACGACTTCCTGAACAAATCGCTTAACGACCTGCAGAAGCTGTACTAGTCGATTGTTTTTAACGTACGTTTGTTTTAGTCTAGCAAATTCGCATTCAAGGGAACACGGCAGAATTTCAACCTTGCAATTTAATTTATTGTAATTACATTTGGATTTCAGTAATCTTTAGAATAATGCATATAAGTTAAATAACATTCAACTAATTAATAAATAATCAATTCTTTCATCATGTATGAGTCGAAAGTTGTCCACAGTCCGTGTCCGTCCGTTGGTGTATGTAATATCTTATGTAAGTCCTGTTCCGTTCTGTTTTTGTGTTGAGTAAACCTAAGCGCGTTACAATTATCGTTAATAAATACAGATGAATAATATGTATATAATTTTGCTCTTGGTTTGTCCGGCTTGTAAATTGAAATATTTTACAATAATATTGTAATATCGCGATTGCTGATTATACATAGGTATACATAATACGTACTTAAGTGGATATATCGGAGATCGAAAGTATCGCAAAAACGTTTATTTATATAATTTCAGTGTATTGTATATTTTCATATTATCTGATAGAACGCATAACGAACTCTTTACACCGTACACTAAATGTATAGGGGAACGGGATTGCGGAGCTCGGATCTCCAACTGGATGCCATCCTGCGCACTTTACTCATATTTGATTTGCCACTTAATTGCTTTATGCTTCTTTAGTTCTGTATATGGGGAGTATGCTTTTGTGTATAATATCATTTGCAGAGTTGAGTTATGTATTTGCTGGATAGTTTTCACCCGATGTCCGCTGGAAAGGATGGGCAGGTGTGGGTGTGGTCGAGGGCGTGGGCATGTTATGGGAATCTGTTCTACGTGGGGCGCCTTTTGATTATATCCTAGCTATACAATAGCGCCTGAACACGCAAGCATAATCAGTATGTAAGAGTATGAGGCATATTTTGCTCGGACTCTGTCCACATCGTGATATATCTGGTTTGGTGTGTCTTGTGTTCCGTCATCACATGCTATGTTAGTTGATCTATAAGAATGCAATAGAAAAGGTATGAATCAGTGGAATGCAAAGAGGAAATGGGGAGTGAAGAACACCCAAACGGAAAATGGATTGCAATTTGGAAAAGTCTAATAATGTACGATTTTACATGGGCGTGTGCTACTATCTCTGGGGTATGAGTATGTTATCTCTGAGCAGGTGTAGTGGGTGCTGCGGGTCGGGAAGTATCTGTGTGTGTTTGGGATCGTATCTAGAGTTGGCCACCTCCGATATTTACCATTCCCGCGGACAGAGAGTTGATGGCATCTTCCACCGTCGGCTTGTGTCGATCGATTTTAGATGAGTTTATGGGCGAGAAGTTGTCTACGATTGCAAGCGTGAACGAATACACATATACAGATAGATATAGAAACACAAAAAGCGATTTCAAAGCAAATCTCAAGTGCCAATTACCGAGATCACCACTCGAACTGGAGTCCGTAAAACTGGGTGTGCCCTCTGTCCATGTGGGAGTGGAGCCCTCACCTGAAGCGGGCGGTGTCCAGGCCAATCCTCCGCGGGACCCGTACTGGCTGCTCGACGAAGTGTCCACCGCCAGCAATGTATCCAAATGAACCTCGGAGACGCTAAGGTGGTAAAAATAATAGTTGTTACTCTAAATTTTAAAGAAAATTTTAACTATAAGTTATATAGTTTAAAATAAATAAAAAAAAAATAGGTATTGTGTTAATAAGGGGTTTTGGCCATAAAAACGGTGTGTTATCTTATTAGAATCTTGGATAAATGAATGAATATTGTGTAAGGTATTTTTATTTTTCCAGAAATTCAGCTCATACCTCACGATGTCCTCCTTGTAGGAGCCTCGATAGGCGGGTCCAATGTTCATCTTGCGATCCAGGTAGTAAGACTGCTGGTGCTGCTGCGACTGCTGATGATGGTGGTGATGATGATGGGACCGGCGCCCTATCGACGAGGTGCTGTTCTTGTTCGAGCTGTCCTCGGAGATGTCGTCAAAGGCGGGGGGAGGAGTCGAGCTGCATGAGGGCGTTGTGCCTAGCAATACAATGATCAGAGCAGAACATACAACGGAATGAGTGGCAGAAGTATACAGTAGTAGAAATGTTGTAGAATTCTAATAAAGGGTTGTGGATTTGTGTGGTGGAAAAAGCTAGGTGCAAGCGAGGAGCTACTCCCGTCCCAGTCCACGTCCCGTTGATCCTTGGGTGCCCTCGCTCTCTGGAATCGTGGAAGGCGCTGCCTTCGGCGCCCGTCTCTTTGCCCGCCTCGTCTGCTGTGGAGGAGGATCCTTGGTCAGCTGTTCGGCTGGCAGAGGATCCGTGAGCTTGGGCAGCGGTCTTTTAGGGCGATGAGTCGCCTCCAGCTCCCGCTTCACCTCCAGAAACGCACTGACCGACTGCAGCAGATTGTCCTCCTCCTGCTGGTTGTCGCAATCATCGCCACCGAGAGCCATATCCACGTAGTGAAAGTAGCGCTTCCGCCTCTGTTGACGCTCCAGCTTCTCCTGAACTCCACGCCTTGGCGAACGGTGGCTGGGAATACTGCCCGAGGATCGGGACCGTCCGGTACGGTAGCTCTCCGCTCTTATTGGCGGAAAGTTCCGAACAATGGAGCCCACTGATGATCGCTCGCTGCGCGCCACAAAGCTGTTCTGCCGCTGAAAAATGTCCACATGGTTGAGCAGTCGTGGCGGTTGGCGCCGGAAGCTGCTCTCCGATCGAGCCGTGGAGTAGGCGGAGTGCAGGGAGTCTCGGCGCCTCAGCGAGGAGCTCCTAAGCAGCGCAACTGTAGGCTCTGGAAGAGGAGCAGTTGGAGCACGTAGACCATTGTCCGGAGCATCGAAAAGGTCGTGGAGTTCCAGCCAATCCTGGACGTTGCTGGGCGAACGACGATCTCCGAATCGAGGCATGACCTCGTTCGTTGGCACCTGAAGGGTGTGTATGTGTGCTGGTGCCGGACTGGGATTAGTGGTGTGCGGTTCTGTACCTGGTGTCGTCCGATCCTGGGCATCCTTGCGCCGTGGAGAACCGCGCGGTGGTACTGGCGGTGGCACCCGTGTCTTCAGATTGCTGGCCGCCGGAGTCCGCTGCTTGACGGGCGGAGGTGCCCGCTCGCTGGTGGCACTGCCAATAGCTGGACCATGGGCAGCTACTCCTCCTCCGGCTCCTCCTGCTGCTCCCGCTGGCGTTGGCTCCGTGGTGGGCGGCTTGGATGGCTGGTGAATCTTGCCACTGCTGTGCGAGTGCGAGGCATGAACCGCTGAGAATAAAACAGAGGAATAGCCACATTCGAATTAAGAATCAAGTTGAAGTATCTTAAACTTAATACGAAAAGTCTAAATTAGAAGAGTATACTACAATTTTCGAGAATTCCTTAGCATAAAATAGTTAACTGTAGCCATAATTTACATTTTAAGGCGTTTAATGTACAGTCCCTGCTTATAGCTATACTTTTATTCTCAAGAAACAATACTTACGCCTCGTGACCACCTCGTTGTCGCTGTCGATGGAGCGCTGTATAGCCTTGGAAAGGCTTTTTCTCTTCGAAGGCGAATGCTTAAGCGCTGCAAAAGTCAGGCAAAATCGGAAATTAGTTACAGATGGCTTCAAGAAGTTGTAATAGGAAAATAGGGTTCAAAAAGCATAGCACTTCCAAAGCAACTATGCGAAGAAGCCAAGAGCAGTACGGTTGCGCCGGGATGCCAGGGATGCCGGGGATGTGAGGGCTACTAACGTGAGATTGAGAGGCATGCTTTGGCGTCCGTTTCGAAATCATATTAAACCAAGTGGTAAATACAAAATATCGTTATTAAACTCCATTAAATACTCATTAAAGAAGGTGTAAGAAAAATTTAAGTGAGAGATAATCAAAAAATAAGAGACATCGATCATTAGTTTGTTTACCTATGTAGCTGGTTACCAAGGTACGAAATTTTCTGTGATTCCCTTTGATCTCTGGGAGATCCACTATATGCGTACGTAAGTGTGGGGTGATTGCATTCGAGACATGGTCAAAAAGAAAGCAGAGAACAGAGCGGTTGGTGGTAATTGATTCGATATCGAGAGATCTCTTTGGATCGGCGTCTACTCAGGCCAAGTGTACCATATTGCATTTTTGCTGCACATCAATTGATCAACCAAAATTAGCAAGCTACGAGTGTCTAATGGTGTTCGGTGTGTGAATGTAAACGGTGTGTATGTGTTTTTGGCTAAGTATCTACGCAAAAATGTTTGGAACCGGAACTGAGTGCTTGCATAACTCGGCCAACTGCACACAAAAATGCCTTACAGTACGAGTACTTAGCCCGACTTCCACGCCCGGCCCACTTACGGGAGGGTATCTTGCGGAACACGGTCTTGGCCATGAAGTTTTGGAATCTTTGAGCATAGAACGAGGGCCGGCAGACCGATACGGTTTCCTGAAAGATTCAATATTAGGGGACATCAGCTAAGTTTATGTATACAGAGTAATAATTCTAAAATTATTTAAATTTGAAATTATTTAATATAAAAATCTTATTAATAATATTAAAGGGAAAATTATATATATTAATTAAAGCCTCTATTATAATAAGAAATTTTGATCTACTAATCTTACCCCATCGTGTATGATGCTTTTGAAAGTGTGCTCCAGTTTCTTTTTCAGCCTGTAGGATTGCAGAATGTCGATAATTCCAATGTAGAGCAGCAGGCGTTCGCCTTTCTCACTCCTCGCCGGAATTCCACCGGGTCTGTAATTGGGTTAAATGATCATATCAGATCACGAGAAAATATATAAGGGAAACTGTAATACTCACGGCACATCCTCCTCGTCGTCGATGGGTTCACTCTCCGCCTGAATGCTCTCCATGGCCGTGGAATGGGCCACCAATCGCTGACGATTCACGGACCTATATGCCGCACTGGGTTAGCTCTTTAGATTTCTTCTATATTACCCGAATGTTGAGATACTCACTTATTTCTGCTGATGCCCGTGGCCGCATCGCGATCCTTGCCGTCGGCATCCAGCGCGTCCAGCGGATCGTCCACATCCACGTCGGAGTCCTCGGCCAGCGGAGCTCTCAGCGGTTTCCTTTGCTCGCTCTGCTTCTCCCTTAGTGCCACGTCCAGGTTGTGAACGCCGAGAAGCAGGGAGTAGTCCATGATCTTGAAGGACTCCAGTACCGTACAGTCGCGCTGAATGGTCTTGATCAGTGCGGAGTAGGTCTCAGCCTCCAAGAATATGCCGTTCGGATGCTGCTCCATGAAATCGAGGTCCTTATACGTGGGCGACTTCTTGGCACGCTCCGCCTTGTTGGCCTTGCGCTTGAACGTGGAGCCCTTTAAGTCGTATTTCAGGTGCATCCTTACGGATGAGGGCAGCAGATTGTTCATAACCACCAGGCGAATGTTTTTGGCGTTGCTTGTCTGCAGGCAGTACAATCCGAAGAACTTTGGCAATAGAGTGCGCGGATTTTGATTAAGATTCATATAGTAACTGTAATAGGGATTACATTTAAATAATTTGTCTGCTAAAAATGGTAAGAACATCACACCCACCCAGGCAGTAGTTTCTGTAAGAATTCGCCCTCTTTATGTTGCACCGTTTTGATGATGAACTCGTCGTCGGTTGTCAGGTAGAATATAGAGCCGGAAGCACCAGGATTGGACAGTTCCCGAAGCGGGCACGTGCACATGGACATCTGCAAAGGTTATCCATTAGTTTCTGCGTATTTTCATCACGATATTCGCATACCATAAAATCATCTGGCTGGATGCCGAACAGATCCCGAAAGTAGCGAAAAGCAATAGGCGCGTAGATCTTGTATCTGAACTCGCTGTAGTGGTGGGCAGGTGTAAGGCTAGAACCCTCTGGCGGAAAGGTGATGCTCTCGATTTCCCAGAAGTCCATCATAAGTAGATCACGCTTGGGCTTCGAGGCTAGGCTGCCGACCTGCGATATTTAAAGGTTGATTATAAAGACCTGATTTTTGTAAGGAAATCTATTAAGATGTGATGAATTTTTAAAGTGAAAAGCCTTATATAGTCAATAGAAACAATTATAAGACCGTGGGTAATTGGTAGTTTTGAAAGTATTGAGATTTTCTATTAAAACACAGTTCCTCGCCTTTTCTAAGTTAAGCTAATGATTTAAACATTAAGAGGCTATCAACAATCAATCATTTCAAAATATTAAACAATCTTAATTATTTATCAAATTATGTTTAAGCTAAATTTATTGAAATAGTACATATTTTGTAAAAAAATTAATTTTGGGAACCTATGGCCTAGTTTATTTTTAATCTGAAGAGGCTTAGATAAATAATTTATGTTGTTTCAGTTTTTCTGACACCCAGGATAACTCCTTAAATATATATCCTAAAAATCGAAAATGGCATGGAAACCTAAAGTGGTTGTGAATCACCTGATTATAAAATAAACATATTGAACCTAAAATTAAGGAAATAGATACTTTTAAGATGTTTTCTTATTATAAAGGGTGCACAAATTTATGGGCTCAAAATATTTTGAGTGATACTTTTTCAGACATTTCGTATCTCTTGCTATTTTTGTTGCACTTCCAAATAATTGTCTACAATTTGTACTAAATCTTACAGTGTGCTGGATTCCCAGTTGAATAGAGCCCATGATCTGCGACGTTTGTATCTTCTTGTATGTAATCTCGCCGCCCTCGCCGACGCGTCTGTGGCCAATCTTGCGCTCCTTGTCCGCCTTGCTGGCCGCTCGCATCGGTCGGTTGCCCAGCTGGTTGATTGGGAGGTATTAATTGATTGACCCGATTAGTTTGGATTGGAGTGACCTCGGGGGCATGCCGGATGTACTTACCTCGGGCGATGAGTTTCCCACATGGTCGGTGGAGGCTAAGGAAAAGCGGGCAGAGTTTATTATTAGGAGTCATGTTTAATTCAGGCCATGACGCAGTCGCCTGGTCAATCACCGCAACTTGAACTTGGACAGGCCCCTGGCCGCCCAGCCCCGACTTTCTTTTGTTATCAATCCGAAAATATAAATATGAACCGATGGAAGTCCGTCGTCTGACAAGTGCGGGGGTGGATTCACATTCACGCTTCTTCCCTCACGCGAGACACATGCGCCAGGGGCACTTCCATTTGCCAGTCATTGATTTTTTTTTATTTGGGCGCTGGGGAAAATGAGGTGACAGTGGCTATAGCTATAGTTACCATTGCTGGGCTCCGCCAGTTTGGCCTGCGACGCTGAGGAGCTGTCCATGTCGATGGTGTTGATGGTGTCGCCATCGCCGGAGGCCATCGTGCTCCTCCAGGTGTCCTTCTCGCTTCGCACCCGTCGAGGGGTTCACTAGGACATGCTGCCCGGCGGAGATTTTTAGCTATTTCAGCGCTGTCCTCAAGTTTTGCGATCTGCTGGGATTATCCAATCAATTGGGCTAACTGGGGGGCAGAAACCTTGGCTTTCGTCTGGCGCTGGCGTCAACGTTTTCGCTGTCTACGATGATGTGTTGATGGCTCCTCTGCCACTGCTGTCATTTTCACTGCATACTCATAGGCATATTGGAAGGCCTGGAAAATTTGCCTGCTGGAAGCGTGTGCGCAGGAACGCGCCCAGGGTTGCATTCACAGCCAGTCTCGATTGCGGAGTATCCGCAATATATTTAGATCTTTACTCAATTATGATAATTCCGATGTGACATTAAAAGAAGACAAAAATTTAAATGCAATCTGTAGTATTATTATTAATATTACATTTTTCTCATTATGTAAGACTTATTTACGATCTCATAGATAGTGCCATTTTTAGTGGATTTATTGCACATCCAACATTAACTTATATTTTCCGATCAGTTCGTGAACAACCATTGCATATTATTTGGCGTACTAATGGGATAGTCAAATATAAACAAAATAAAATCTGACTGTGGACCGATATAAAAACACATTATTTATTGAATTGTTATTCGAATCCAAAAATCCAAGTCTTTGCTGTACAAAATAAGTTGTTTTGAACTTATCTCATTTGAATCAACCCAGAATGCCAGAAAACTACAACAATTGGTCCTGCTATGATTTATTTATTACGTAATTGAATTCAGGCTTGATTTCGTAATTTTACAATAAAAATACAATTTTAAAATTTTAATTTATTAGCAAAGAAAAACAACGACGAAGGCGGTTGGTTTAATGCACTTTTAATGTTTCATTTTTTGTTTTATTAGCGTTTCTGTACTCAATTAGACCTATACATTATATATAACTATAATATATATTTTATTTATGTGGTAAATATATGAATACAAGAATTTCTTGTTATGTGAGTTACTGTTGTCTTTTTGTTCTTGTTTTATGGGTTCGTTTGCTTACGCATTGTGGTGTTTGTTTTTGTTTTGTATTTTGTTATCCTTACAATTACATGCATGTACAAAATAAGCGCTTTTTTAAAAATACCGCAAAAAATTACGTTTATCCGTTAAAAGTCTATTAAAAATTAAAGATTATCAAAGTTTCTAGACCAAACTTAAAGACAAATGTAGCCTACATCAAAGGACACTACCAAACTAACTGCTTAGAGCTAAGGATGCGATGGACATGACTACGGCGACCGTTGTCCATTTGCGTTGTATAGTTGAGGCCTTATCTGTGAATAGATTAAATACCACAAATTTAGTCAATCTGGATGATTTTATAAAATACATTTATCTATAAAACAGGGCTATAGATTTTTTTAAAGGAGATCATAATTGGCAGACTTGACCTTGTTATATTTTATGAAAACGGAGGCCCCAATGCTAGTTATAATTTATTAAAATAAAGAAGGCAACAAATTTTATACACATAAAAATATTGTGAGTTTAAAACTTTTTGTATACATTTTCTGACAAATTTAATAATAAACGATATGTTTACTGGTTATATTAAGCGTGATAATGACCCTATACATTTATAAATATTTGAAATTGTAACTTAATTTTTAGTAGGCAAGAACTTTTATAACGACAAGTCGGAATCCTTAAAATGATTATTTCGTTGATGCACGGATAATAAGTTATTTAGATAATTACAAATAACATAAATAACTTATGTTCTGCAGCCCCTGCTATCCTGAACTTACCATAGAAAATAGTCTCCCGGCGCTTGGTGTAGTTGGTACCAATCAAAATGAACGCACAGGTGATCGGGGTGGGGGACTCGAGTTGATCTCTAGGAATGCGGGTGCGTACGGTCATGCTGTAGAGGCCACTGGGGTCCTGGTCCAACTGAGTCAGCACCGAGTCCAGTATGTGGGTGTCAAACCTGCGGATGGAAAGATGAAATCCTGGGGTTATTCAATTTCACCAGCCACAATGGCCGTGCTCATCTTACATGACCGACAGCATGGGCTGCGGAAAGACGTGCTGGACTGCACACATTACGTCCACATCCAGACGCGAGCCGCTCATCCGCGCTTCCAGCATGAAATCCGACTCAGGAACTATGAGCCGGCAGACAGGAGCCAAAAAACAAAAGGTCGTGAGAATTAATCAAGTGTCAAACTAAACAACGAAACAAAACAAAACAAAACCGTGTACCAAAGAAAAGCACAAAACAGCGCAAACAAGCGGCGGTTCCGGACACCGCAGAGACTGCCACATGACACGCATGCAAATATGAAAGCGAATCACACGTGCCCAACAGACAGGGCCCAACACACCTGCACCGGAAGAAAAGAGTCAACCCCCGGCTCGAAAGGATTTAACTTAATTGAGCATGCCTTAACTCGATAAGCTAAACATGAGCAATTGACCTACAACACCTGAAACAACATCGAAAACTATCTCACAGCGTGATTCCTTACTTATAAACCAAAATAAATAAATGTTTAGCTATGGATGTGTGATATGGTATAGTTTACGGACTTGCAATTCTTGAAGTGTCTGATGGTTGAATTTCATGGAAAAGTAAAGTTGTGCTAGCTTTAAATGTTGTTGAAAGAAAAAAAATCATCTTTCATTTATGAAGATAACACACTGATTTTTCTATACTATATATAGGGATGATGTGCAATCAAAAGGAATTAGGTGAGAAATAACCAATACTGGCAATATTTAAGTTTAGTTTAAGTTACAAGGTAATACTAACTTCTAGTCGTTTGTATTGTAAGCTTTAAGTACTATCAGATAAGTCATTAGACTGCCTTTTAAGGATATAAAAACGGGTGACCCAACAAAACTTAAAAAAGAAAGAAGCTTAACTGTATCAACAGGCTAATGGTGAAAAATAATAAAAGAGAGCTTTTTTATGCAATGCTTTCTTGACTTTTGTAAATGGCTTTAGAGTACATAAATCATAATTTTGTCTCCCTGTGTAAACACCGACCCAAACACCTATGCAAACACACGGGCCCAAGTCAAGATGGGGGAGGGCAAGTGGGCAGGTGGTTAGGTAGGCAGGTGGGTAGGTGAGCCGGTGGGCAGGTCACCCGCCAGAGCCACCACCTTAGACCTCTCACCCTCCCCAATCTCCCACCCTTCGCCGCACATCTTTCACCGCCGATCCTTTTAGCTGCGGTCGTGACACCCACCGATTATTTGCAAGCGGGCACTCCGCTTATCCGTAGACTCGAAGGTCTGCACCGCACACGTATACTCCCCCGTCATGTTCCAGTCGGGATTCTTTATCGATATAACACCGGGACTGCCCTCCATAGTGAATATTTTGGTGTCTATCTTCGACTTCATGAAGCCCTACAATCGCAAGAACAAGACAAAGACACCACTCGATTAATGTTAATTAATTTGCTGCCCCCTGAGTGACTCACCATGGCGAACCCCTTGACCGAGGGTATCCATTGGTAGATGGAGTGGTTGTTGAACAGCCACTTGAGGACGAATCCCTGCTCCCGCGGCCCGATCTCCACCTCACAGTCGAGGACCAGAGGATCGGGTTCGTGGTCACGCAACAGCGTGTAGGTGCGCGGCACCCGCAGGTTGGTGATGCGCACGGAGTGGGTGACTGCGGGGGGAATACGGATAGGGGATAACTTTGGGGTCCCATCGGCCTATTTCTGGGAAGAGCTCACCCGAGAGTAGCGTCAGCACCGCCAGCAGCGTCGCACACAGACCCCGTCCTCGCCAGCCCGCCATGTGGACTGTCTTCTTTGCGACCTGGTCCGGAAACTCCGGGTCCTGCTCCTCCGGTTCGCTGAGGCTAATTCAACCGTCTCCGTGGTGCGTGGCTCTTAATACTTATCTGGTTGGTTGGACGTAAATGCTTATCGTTGTTTTTACGGGCTTAAATGGAGACATGGGGGCCTTTGCTCGCACTCATTATCACCAATCTCATCACAGCAGCAGCAGGGGGATGGTTTTTCTTTTTAGGATACGGGCACTGACTGGTACAAAACTTTTCTCGCCTCGATGAACTCAGCACCTGGGCAGCAGCATCTCCGTGGCGGAGTGGCAGGACATCTCGCGCTGCCAGTTGCAACTATTGCAATCTCCTTTTATGACCCGGGCCATTTAAAGTTTTGCCCACATACAGCACTTTTTGTTAGCGAAAAATCGACTTTTTGCAGCCATATATATACGTGCGATAGTGTGTGCTGTGGGGTCCTTGCAACTTTAGTCCGCGGGGGCGAACTGTGCCAAAAAGGAGTTCGTACTCTCGGCGTAGCGCGTGAGTTCTGCCGTTCGGATACCAATAGTTAGTGTTGGTATCTTCTACGGCACTCTGTTGTCCCGCTTCCAGGCGCAGCTTTTAATGTTTTAACACTGGAAGACTTTGACGCGTCCCGAGAGTCGAGCTTTTTTGGTAGAGCTGTCCTTCATCGGCCTCTTCGACTTGCGCCATATCAGCTGAGTGGCGTCCAGTGCGCAGGCGCTAGAGCTGAACTGATTTCCAAGCACCGTTGCTATGTCTTTTTTGGCTTTTGGGCGCCAGATTTAAAAATCAAGAGCTTTTTTGTCACACAAGAAAAATTAAAATATATATTTTCCGAATTAAATAAATTATAACTAACTAAGAACATAAAAACTAAACATAAATTCAACTTAAAAATGTAGTCTTTTAAAATTAACATAACTTTTCCATACTGCAAAACACCTTTACAATTGTTATTTAATTTATACAGATTTGTAAAATAACCCTTATATCTAAGGTTTTTTATATATTAACACCGAATAAATTGAGAAAAAATTTATCGTGTTTTTCTTTTTTCTGTCAAAAATTGGTTTAAAAAAGTAGCATTACCTTTAACAATCTCACAACCAATAAAATTTACCTTAAAGAAGTACTTACCATTTAATTAATATCGCTTTTCATGGAACATCCTTCCTAATCATTGTAAACTATTGTTATGTTGTTGTTTATTCAATTTTCAATAACATCAGCAAAAATCTTAGTCTAATTTATAGTTAATAGTGTTCCTCTTGCTTGGATGTGTTACAGTTACACGCACACACACGCACACTTACACATGAATAGTACTTGTATGGTAGATATAGGCCTAGGATCTAGATCTCTAGAATTCACGTTAAAAGTATGCTATAAATGTGCAATGCATCAGATTTACATAGATATACGCGCCGATATATATGTAAAGTACGTAAGTGGACTGGCAACTATAGCGTTGGCTTTGATTTGGTCGCATTTAAAAACTCGAGTGCTGGCTCCTACATCCTACAGATACACCTACTGATCACTACTTGCTGCTCGGATTGGATTTGTGGGGGTGGAGTGTTAAAACGTGCTTAGATCGAAACTGAAATCACCGTTCGATGGACTGTACACAAGCCAATCGGTTTTGGGGGAAGCTCCGGATGGGTTGGTCGAATCCCACCTAGTCGCTGGCCTCCTCCTGGCTGGCGCGGTGATGCAGGTGGTGGCCAATCAGCGTCTCGATGCGGAAGTCCTTGGCGCTGGTCTGCTTGCTGGTCCTCAGGACCAGCGGCTCACTTTCGAACCGTCTCCTTGGACTGGAGCCGATTCCCATTCCCGGTGGCGAGCTGTTGGATGCCTCCGCAGGCTCAAAGATCAGTGCATCCGGCGGTGCATCCAGGCGATTCGTACAGGCGCTATCCACCGAATCCGAGATGTGTGAGTCCTCCTGCTCATTGCCGCTCTCCACGTCGATCTTGTCCTCGCAGGAGTCGTCATCTCCCTCGGCTTCCGCATCTGCCTCTGTGTCCGCATCGTCGTTGTACACATTGAGATCCATGTAACCACCGCCCGAAACCCGATGTGCGTAATCCCTGTGACTGGAAATTCCCGCAGCACTGGCCACAGTCGCCACATCGAAGGCGTAGGGGCTTTTGTACTTGGTGGCGCGGCTGCCCTCGGATCCTCCTCCTCCTCCACCGCCGGAGCCACTGCTATGCGGCAGTGCATCCAGAGCATCCACGCCTCGTCCGCGATTGATGAAGGGCAGTCGGTCGAATTTGTCACCCGACTGACTTCCCTGGTAAAATGAAGCCTCCGCATTTGCAAAGAAGTTAAACTTCTTATCCGCCCTTAGAGCTGAATCAAAGACATCCGCTGGGTTGTGGACCACATCGAAATCCCTGCTTCCATTGAAGTTAGGCACATTGAAGTGCACCGGAACGAGTGGCACGGGTTTACGGATCCAAAAGGGAGATAGTGTCCCGAAAACCGCCGGAAAGGAGAAGCGTTGCATGGTGGGAGCTCGTTTGTAGCGCTTGCGGCGCCGCAGGAAGCTCCCGTTATCGAACATGTCCTCCGCCAGCGGGTCCAGCGTCCAGAAGTTGCCTTTGCCCGGATTTCCAGGCTCACGGGGCACCTTTATGAAGCAGTCGTTTAGGCTGAGATTGTGCCGGATCGAGTTCTGCCAGGCTGGAAATTTATCCTTGTAGTAAGGAAATCTACAAATAAATTAAATAAATAATTAAAATTTCTTCTTCATTTATGCATAGTATTATTTTGAGATGTTTGTATTGAAATAGTCCCAACCAAACTAACCAAATATATATTTGTTAAGTCCGAAAACTGAATATTAACGCCGACGCCGAACGCCTTGGGAAAAACTTTCCTAACAGTTGTCATTAGTCTTTAAAATTCTTTATAAATATTATTAAATCTTCAATTCTGCCTAGACAGGGCTTCACTTATTTTCAATTTTACGTTTATTTATCCCAGACCATATGTTTTTAACCATAAAGAGGAGTTGATATTCCATGTTTACTGCCAGACTTGTTTCCGTTTAAGCTTTTGAATGTATTTAACTTGCAAAATTAGTATTATCTCCGTTTAATGTCATTTTTGTTGGCAAAAAATCAACAAATAAGTTTTATAACATTGCATATGTGCAATCCTGAAGTCTAATTTTTAAAGCTTACAGTGTTTAGACAATTAATCTTGCAAATGGAATAATAATTTTCGAATATAAAACAAAGTCTAAGAAAAAACCAGGTAGTTTACAATAAACTATATTTTATTCAAATAAATCATAAGATCTAAATCATATATAAATATATTGTGGCCCATTAAATTTTATAAGTCACAACGGCTAGGCAACCTTAATGCAAAACTTTGTAACCAAGAGATAAAGGATTTTAGGGATCACTTACCGCGACATGATGAAGTCACAGATCCCGCTGAGCGTGAGCTTCTTATGTGGCGACTGCAGAATGGCCATGGTGATGAGGGCGATGTAGGAGTAAGGTGGCTTCACCAGCGGACCGCCGCTGGATCCGGAGCCGTCTCCGCCGCCGGCACCACTTCCTCCGATGGCCGACGGCTCAATGTCGCTGTCGTCGCACCCCATGGACATGGCATCTGCGGCGGCGGCTCGCGAAGATGCACTGCATCCTATTCCACCGCCGACGGAGGAGCCGCCTCTAGAGCTCTTGAGCAGCGGCGGCGAAAGGGAGACACTGTCGTGCAGAGTGTGCATGGGATCCGTGCTGGTGTGCATGTTTGCAGGGAATCACTGTAGTCTGTTTGAGTTGAAGTACTGGATTTACTTAATTTATTAGAGGACGCAACACTGTTATTTTTGGTTTGACTATTTTGCTCAGGAACTGTGTTCGTTTTGGCGTTTCTTCACTAGCTTCACTTGGCATTTGCACTGGCATTTAAACTTGAATTTTTCGCTTCCGCTACTGTTATCCTTCACCGTTAACCGTTCACTGTCACCGTTTCCGCTTGGGTCCTGGGGATAACTGTACATATGGCCAGCAGTGGAGTGGAAAGTTGGCTAGCGCGTCCGTCGTCGTGTCCGTTGAAGGCGGAATCCGCTGGCCAAATGTTAACTGAATCGCAACGAAAACGAAAATCCTCTCGCCCAAAATGTTTTTCTACATAACTCAAACATTTATTTATGAAAAACCGCTGCCATTGCCGCTGCCGCCGACGTTTCCCTGAGCTTTTGTGTCGCCGCTGCTGTGTTTTCGTATCTCGAATAACTGTGATTCTACTGCCAACGTCGCCGTCGACGCAGGCAGCATCTGGGCAGAGAGAGAGAGAAAGAGAGCGCAGCCAGGCCTCTCTTTCTGGCGGGGGATGGGACGATATCCTCCGAACCAATCTATGGCGCCCTCGCTCTTGCCATCCCACTCTTTCGCACTGCATTTGTGTGGCACAAAATGGTGGAGTGCCTCCTGTAAATGTGATATTTGTGTTTTCCTCTCCAAGCGACGGCAAATTGGCAGCGACTGCAGAAGCCAAACTCGCGGGGTGGGGGGGATAAACATTTTGCGCAAATTTAGATACCTTTTGCCGCTTTGACGTCGTGGCTCTTAATAATGTTTCATTATGTCAGCCACATGGAGGCAGGCGTCCTTCCCCTCTCCCCCACTTTATTCCGCTCCCTCTTTTTCTCCCTTCCCCGCCCCAAATGTTATGCTTCAAATGTTAGCATTTTTATGTGCGAATGTTTTTCTAACCGTATGTCGACGTTTCTTGGTTTCTCTCGGTTTCGCATTCTCATTCCTGCTTTCTCTCCCTATGCACAGAAAGAAAACTTAGTTTTGGACCAGATATCAGACAATGGATAAAGATAAATAATCAAATTCGATATTGAGAATTTTTTGCTTCTGCGGCCCAATAATTCCCAACTAGTGCGCAGCGAATTAAGCTAGCTATTGCTAAGTAAAATCAAATAATGCTGAAGATTGAGACCATCTCGTGGAAATAAAATCCTCTTTGAAACCTGCTTATTAAGCTGAAAAAATTAACATCCATTGGACCTAACCAAGTGGCAATCTTTCGTGCAAAAATTTGTCTTCCATATCAAACATTTATATGATTTGTTTTCTTTTCTGTGTACTTTTTGGATGTTAGAGTGAGAGGGAATTGAATGCGCCATTTTTGCCAACATCCTCTAAACACAAAGGGGATACAAAAGCGAGAAAGGGTAAGGGGTATAGTGTACATGTGTTTGCTGCATTTGTACTTGTATCCAAGTGAGTTTTGTATTATTTCTCTTTTTCATTTTCGCTGTTTTTGTTCTCCAGTTGTTAGACATTGCTGTTGTTGTTGCTGTTGTTCGGCATTCAGTGTTTGGAGCCTTCCCTTTTCAAATTAAACATTCAGTAGTCACTTTTATTTGTTGTACTTTGTTCAAATTAGTTTTCCAGTTCTGCGGAAGTTACCCACACAAAGACACACACTCACACATAGACACGAGAACAGACACAAACACAATAATGGCCGCCATCTTCGCATCCAGGACAATATTGATATCGCTTCTTTCACTCTTGGCATCGTTTTCATTATTCTATTTTAGCTTTGCCACCCCAATCCCCAATACCGTCGTCCCCTTTTCCACACTGTTACACTTACGAATCAATGATTTTTTGGCCAGATTTTTAGGGGCGTGGCATCGGCATTCGGTATGTATCTTTATCCCGGCTTAGTAGTGTTGGCAAGGGGGATAAATAGGAGGGGATACATATATGGGGACTTTTCGGATCTGTCCGACGAGCAATTTAGATGCGGAAAATTTATTGCGACTTTCCTTTGTCTTTTTTATGAGCAAACAGAAAATTTTATGGCTTTTAACCGAAGTAGTTCAGCTGAAAATGTAATCAACTTCCCCCGAGCACACAGAAAATATAGAAATATATTATCAGGTAACTCGTTTCTGCCTAATGGTCAGTAATATATTTAAGCGCAGTGGATGTTAGTTATATTTCTAGTATTAACTCTTCTTTCTATAAAAAAAATGGTAAGAATGTTAGAATTTTCATATTAAACTCAATTAAAGATGAAAAATTATTTTCATTTTTATAAAACTTCATTTCAGATATTTTAAGTGAATTCTAGAAATACTTTGTTTATAACAGTTTATCTAGTAATAAATATGGGGGTGACATTATGATACCAAAAAAATACAAATTTAAATTAACAATTAGATATTATGAATTTTTTAAATTGATCAAGAGTACAGTAAGTTTTTAAAATTTATTTTTAATTTATATGAACTGGTGCGATTAACAATAGTAATTTTTCAGACAAACAATACCACTTATAATCGTTTTAAGTATCAAAGATATGATCCGTTTTTTATACATTTTTTATAATGTCGAGGATAATCTATCGATTCTCACCAGTCATTGTGCCATTTTTCTCTTCTCATCTGCCCACTTAATCCCCTCAGAAGATTCTATATATCAAAAATATTTGCTCTTTCAATCCACTTTTCATTACTTATCCGGATGCTCAATAGTTTCCATGGTAATTAAACGTTTCCAACTATGCGCACCTCCACTCCCCCAATTCGCCAATCCGTGGTCATAGCCGTATCCATGTCCCCTGTCAGACTACGGTTAATCAGCGCTTAAGCACAGCATGAGTCCGGACGAAGGACTCTGGCGGCCAGTTGAGCGTAAGGATGTGGTGCATTCAAGCTTTCGCAGGGGAACAATTAACTTATGGCCAAACAATAACGCCGAGGAATGCACGCTGACAGGAACCAGCCACCAGGAGCACATCCTGCTCAGCTCCAGCTTCAGGTCTATGAAAATATATCCTCCGTACTCATACTGAGCTGCAGCAACAGCGGCATGATCCAGCAATAATCCCTCTTTTGTCAGCAAATTTATTGCACACAAACAAACGACCAAAGGATATGCCAAGCGGATGAAGCGGAGCGCTGAAACGGGGAGGGTGGTGCTCTGACTACGGATTCGGATTTGGGATTGGTCTTTGGCTTGGATGAGCGCAGACTTTTGACAATACAAATTTTTATTGCGAAATCTGCAAAAGGCAAATAAAAGATTTGACACTTGAATTGCTTTGACTGCAAGGATTCGGCAAGGACAATCACTTATTTCGACCCAAACAAAGGCGACAGTTGCCAGCCCCAAACGATGTCCCGCCTTCGAAGCGCTGCACTGAGGAAATAATATTCAGAAGCATATCTTAAATTATTAACTAAATATATATTTAAATAAGTCAAATTGCATAAATATTTGCAGTATTTCTACATTTTTGTGTTCAAATATTTGGAACAATTCTTTAAAAACAGATAGAACGAAGCGTTTACGAACCTATCAAATCTATATAATCTTGATCGGGATCAAAAGTCTAGTTATGCTACCCATGGCCCTCTGTCTGCATGTATGAATGACGAGATCTTCAAAGCTATAGAGTAGGAAATAAGCATGCAGATTCTTGTGATAGACCGCTGCCCAAGTTTATTAAAAAGTTGGCCAAGTCCACTTTACAATAACGCCCAGAAGCCGTGAATTTCTGTGCAGACAGAAATGGCTCTCCTAATCCTTACGAAATAATTAAAAATTAAGTCAATTTGCTCTTTTTTTTAGCCTTGTTTACTCTAACAACAATTTATCTAGAATCAAGCGATTTTTGAAAAGTCGGCACTTTTGGTGCATTCTTTACGGTATCGACGATTGAATTTACCACAAAGGTGCCATTTTTAGGTAGCATATGGTATATGTATTTAGTTGTATCTTACTTCAAAGTAGTATTGTGTACACGTTTTTAGTTGTTTTGTTTAAGGTGACCACGGTATTTCAGTTAAAAAGATTTTTCTAAATTATTAATAATTCTAGTTTTTTTCGAATAATTAAAAAAACCATTTTTGTTTGGAGAATTTTGTTTGTTCAATTGATTGATTTTATAACTTTTTTTTTGTCTAAATGCAAATGCAACTTTTATAAAAATCAATATTTGACACCAACTAACAAAGAATATTTAATAATGTATGCAAATTAAAAAAATTATATTTAAAAATCAATAATATCATGGTAATCAAATAGTAAGTTTAGCATAAGACTTATTTATAATATTTGCTATACGTGAAAGCAATTTTTAGGAATGTAAATCGATCTGCATCTTACAAAAAATCTTTTATTTAATCGCCAAATTGAGTATTACTTTCCTTATAAACAAAATTATTTAACTTTTCCCAAGTGTACATCAATGAAATGAGAGCTCCCACTAATTTGTGCAGGAGAAGCCGCATCCTGGATCGATGCACGGTGGCACCTGCTAGATGGCAAAGGCAAACACTTGAGGCCGTATAAGAAGTTCGGGCCGAGGGATGGCAGGTTTAATAGCTTCACTTCTTATATGTCATTATTAAATCTTTGAAGTATCTGAAGCGCAGAAAACAAGGCAGGACTCCGGTCGTGAGAGATACACATACAGGCACTTGAATACTTGAGTGACGCTCAATTTGATGGACAAGGACGTCGAGAATCAGCGAGCAAACCACCCCAGGACTGCCAGGACAATGGGAAAAATCACAGCAGGCACCGAGCGAATTGCACAACTGCAGCCGCAAATTTTGTTTCAGGATCTCCAACCTGCCAACAAGTGGCAAGCACAACAATGGATTTACCATCCTCCCTCCCCTCCGAATCCCAATCCTCATGAACGAGCTGGAATATTTCACGCTCGATTTATCCCGGTTTTTTTTTTCAGAGGGTTGGGACAAACAGCAAGTGCCACACACCAATGTTTCGTGGCTCATTTCATTCAGTTTTGTTCATTTGATGTGGATTCGGATGATGATGATGGCTGTGGTGGTGGTGCTGATGCCTTTGCCTAAGCCTCTTGTTTGGCGGCAATAAAAATCGAGAACCGTGTGCCTAAGCCTCCTCAGCAACCCACTCCCCTCCCCGCACTCAGGATGTCAATTTCTCAATTCATAAATAAAACCCAAAGCCCTTTCAATGTGTCAGCACAAGTGTGGAAATTACTGGGCGGGTGGAAATGTGGAAAAGTGGGCATCGCTGGTTGAGTGTGTTATTGTTGTTTATTTGCTGCTGGAACTGCCTGAGCCACCTATAACCGCAGCCCAAGGACTTCCGCCCATCACCCCCCTATCCCCGCGTTTTTTCTCCATTTTGAATTGCTCTGCATCGTCGAGGAACTCAACTGGGTACTTGGATCGCATTAAGTTGATTTATTATGCAGCGCAGAATTCAATTAAGTGGGATGATTGTCACTTGTCCGTATGCCACGAAAGCAAAACTCTCTGAATACGGGATTGGTTTCCCCCTTTGCCTTTTGCTCTCTTAACTGTTGGGGCGTGGCGGCAATTTGGACAGTTGGTAATAACTATATCGGGTACTGATCCGCTGCCTTCCCGGGTTTTCCCCTTTTCATCGTGGTCACGCACAAGCCGTGAAAGATAATCGTTTATTTGTTTTGGTTTCGAGGATTATGAAGTCAAAATGAGAAGGGATTTTCTTTAAATTGTTTGGAATGATTTAACTCATCATTGTATTTAAGCTAAATTAAATCTTTGGGGTTTCTGAACATCTGCCACTGGTTTTTTAACGGAAAAAAATATGGGGTTTTAAAGGCTATGTGTGTTAATAAACAAGCTTATCTTCAAAAAAATAATAATAAATAATACTTCGCGTCAAAAATATGTATCTTTTCAAGGGTAAAAATAACATTTCCGACCGTATAAGTATATATATTCTTGATCAGCATCAACAAGGAATAATCGGGAAAATAATATTATAAATTCGTTGTTTCATACCATATACCCATATACTCGGATTTATAGTAATTTTTAATATTTTCAAAATGAAGGCTATACTTTTAAAAAAATCGGACGACTATATTATATAGCTGCCATACGATCGAAAAATTTCATTGCTTCATTGCTTTTAAGCATCAAAATCGAAATTTAGAATATTTAATTTTTGTAATTGCTGCAAGGGTATATAAACTTTGGCCTTTAAAAGTTTGCTTTCTTTCATTATTAATATGAACCAGTGGGAGAATTTGTATGTCAACAGGGCGTATGAGCAATCATTCAGTGCTAGCTGATTTCAGTAACTGTCCTTAAAATCGTGGGATATGTTTATTAGTTGCTCAACCGTAAGCTTGACAACAATCCACAAAAGGAATAACATATCACACCGACCAACTTTAGAGCGAAACAAATTAAAATCAAACCAAAATGAATCAAACAGTGACAAGTTGTGAAAGGGAAATTGAAGAATGGTGCAAGACACGCCTAATAAGTTGTCAGTGGGCACGTGTGCCACGTGGATGCGTCCTTTGTAGGACTGGGTGTCGGGTAATTCACACTTCCGGCCAGGACATCGTTTGAGGGTGGAAAAGAGGAGTGCCGCTTTTGGAATTTCATTAAATAATCGTTAGTGTAAATCAATTTGTTAGATCAAAGCAATGTGGGCGACATGGCGACAAATGAAAAGAAAATAGAGGACACAATGCCCGGATATGGACACGGCGACTCCCGACTCCCAACTTTCGACGGATGCTGGCCGTAGATATTACCAATTTGCGCTGCAAATAAAATTCGAACAATAAATATTTGCCTGCACTGATGAGGATATCACAAACAAGTTAACACGTGGCCGAAGGACCGCGAAGTGCGAACACGTGCGCAATGGTGTCGAGGGCTATCAGTGTCCAAAATCAACAATATTGAATGTGCAATCATCTTGGCCAGGAGCTGTAGGGCTGGGGAAATAGAATGAGTGACCCGAAAACTAGACGATTTTATATATATTTCATAGAGTATGTTTGGCTAATTTCATTCTAAATAAGATCGTGAGTCTTTAAAGTTAAAAATAAAACAATAAAATGCGAATTAAACATTTATTTTCGGTTGTAAAATTAATATGCACAAGAACCTTTATCTATTATAGAAGAAATTAAAATAAACATGACAGGGCTGATATGCATATATAAAACATGTTTTATCATCATGTTGTTTATAAAATAAATTAAGTATAAAATATGATATGGAATAAGTTGTTGATCTTGTTGAAAAACAATTTAATCACGTCCGATTTACTATAGTAAACCTATAGGTTATTTTCACATCGACTATTTTTGTAATGTCTTCGAATTACAGATCACTTTGAAATCGTTGTGGATTAGATAATATCAACTTATCGGTATAAAAAAAGCCATCTAAATATTTGTAGAATTAAATGTTCGTTAATAACTAAGCATTTTATAGCTGCAGAGATTTCAGAAAAAATCTTTTAAAACAATTTTATGCCTTCGCGGCCCAAAAAAAAAGCTTTTCTTTTTCGTCTTTTCTTTTACCCTGGCCTGTCTCCATATGGAGCCGGCAAATCTTTATTCCCATAATCGCATTAGGTCGCCAGCCGGATGAGCACTAAATCAAAATCGTCAGCCACTACCCACTCAATCCTGCCCAGGCGAAAGCACCCATTCAGCCATTTGATTGTCATTGTCCTTCAGCTGGAGTACAAGCGTTTGAAATTTAATTTAACGCATTTACATGCAGCTTAAGATCTCCGGCTCGGCCTCAGGCCATGGTAAACAAATCAAATGTATTTAGAGGAGTGAACCGAGCCCAACTCAAACAAAGGGAAGCGAATGAAATTTCGAGCCCGAGGAGGAGGAATCCTTCGGCGACCCTGCGCACATCCACGGATCGGATCGGAGGGTGGTTCGCCCGCTTCGAGCGAGTTGAAAAACTCAATATTTGAATAACTTACTACCGTGTGGAGAGCAAACTTTCAAGTGAAGACCGAGGACACTGGCGGGTCGCAAAAGGACAATTATTTGCTCACGCGTTGTCATTCAAATTGAGTTTTAATGTTGGGCGGCGCGCATAATCCCGTAAATCCCGTTCCCGGATCTCAGATGCAAGTGAACGAAGTCCTGGCGGCCATGTGGGCACCATTATTTGCTCTATCACGTTCATGTACTAAAAGTTATGAGGACATTATATGTACAGCCGTAGTAAACACAAATATCTATAATCCCCTCCCCCTGCGGGCATTCCGTGCGTCATTCCGGCCGAGTTGGAAGTTCGGAGTTCGAACTCGAGCTGAGTACACATGTACGGGCGTAATTGTTTGTAGATGTCCTTAAATGTCGTGAGAATATTCAGTTGGTTTGCCTCTCCCGTCGGATGCCCCTTTTTGTTTTGTGTATCTTAACGAGGAGAGAACGCCTGTTGCGCCTCTCAATGTCGATTATAAGTTTAAGTTTCAAAATACATGAGAATTCAGTTAGTTATGCATCTTAGAGATGATCTGCTCACTATTACAACGTTAGTAACATTTGTCCACAGGAAATAAACTTAATTTAACTATGAAATTTCTGGTCAAATATAGTCTCGTATTACATGACTAATAATATGCAGAAGAATTATTTTAAAATTGTTATTTAGCTAAATGAATCGCTTCCGATCATAAAAAGTAAATATATTCCTAATCAGCATTAGCAGCCAAGTCGATCCTAGTAATATAAAAACAACATCATTTTTGATTTTAATGTGTATATATTTGATACATTATCATATACATTTTTCGATCGTTTATATAGAGTTTCGATGTTCACAAACTGATTTCAATATTAGTCCAGTATTGGAGTATATATGTATGTTTAAAAAAAATGTTTCATTTTTTAAATTAATTTCTCCTATGGCAGCTTATTTATGTAGTTCTACGATTCTGTCCGATCCGAATTATATTTTGAATTTAAAATAAATTCGATTACTTACATTTTCATTTAAAATAAATAGTCAGAATTATAATTAAGAGTACTTAAATATGATTTTTCGGGTAAAAAATTATTTCAAAATGACCAATTTTGAAAACTATACAAAACCATTTTGCGATCATATCAAAATCAAATCAAATCATTCTATTTATATCAATTAATGGGTCTAGCTCCCTAAAACTAAAATTAAACGTAGAGAAGATGACGAAGTATGAGAAAAAATGTTGACTTTAAAAGAGCTTTCAATTAATTTTACCAACAATTCTCCTACGACCGGTGATAGAAGGGGGCTTACCCCGGTGCTAGGTAATACTTTCTCACTTGAGTTTTGTGGTTTTGTGATTTGCCCAGTCCCCGCACCCGTCGCCGTCCCCGGGACCCGAACAATTTCCATATTAATCCAAATCCGAACCATTGCCTCAAGTGTTTTTGCGCAGAAAACTGTAATTTTTATTCATTTCCAGGACGCAGTCTGAAGTGCCTGCTAAACGATTATTAGCAATTTGATATAACTGCATGTAAGTACAACACGAGAACAAGTCAACAACGGATTCGCCCACACATACATGCACGTGTGGCCACTTACATAAGAGCCTGCCAGTGTGTGTGTGTGTGTGCGACAGCAAACAGTAGAAAATCACTTCAGTTAACTAAATCCTCGCAACAACCATGCGCCGACTGCGACGCAGCAGAGCAGCTTCTGCATTACGACAAAGAGAGAGTGAGAGAGGGACATCTGAAAAGGACACCGCAGACAGCAGCCATTGCAGGGGGCGTGGCTGCGGCCAGAGAGCCAATCGGAGAGGCGGTGTCCTGCGAGCAGAGGCGCAAGCAGCGGCAGAGGCTGCAAAGGGACGAAACGGAAGGGGGAGGTAAAGGAGAGTTAAGCTCATTGCCATATTTTCGCTCTGCTCTCTTTTGAATTTACTTTACTAACAAAACATGACTGTTGGGAGGCAAAAAGGAAATTGTTTTATCAAATGGGTTTCCTTACGCTTTTTTATTATGAAATTAATTTCCAACATCGTTTCGCAGTCGTTGACGTTCCACCTCCCCGTTCTGGTGGCCATTTTCCAGTTTCACTCGTCCTGCCCCCAATTTCCCCCCCGCCTTTGAGCATGTGTTTACTCTAGTTTTCCTTTGGAGCTGCCTTAGCCTTCCTCCTTTCGTTTCATTTCGTTCGAGCATTTAATGGAAATGTTTGCATAGCCATCTTCCTTTTCCCCCCTTTTCTATTCGCTTCCCCATTTTCTTTTTTTCCGCCTCCTCTGGCAAAGGCATTAAAATGCAAATCTTGATTATGAATTTAAGCTTGGCAGACAAATTAAATTCATTCGCCACTTGAAACCCTGAAACTTTTATTTGATTACCTTTAGCTTTGTCTTTTGCTAAACTTCAAATGAATCCTTGTAAAAGCACAATTTAAAAAAATTCATCAAAAAATGTTGCATACTTGTTGGGACACAAAATGTTGATTATTTGCCTGGTATAATTACTTACCAATATCTTATCCTAAATAATATATTGTAATTTCAAGCACAAAAGGAAGAAAATGTAACTTTGGAAATCTGAAATTTAAATACCATTGCAGTTATTTGAAAATGGATTCTTTATTATACGAAACCGACTTGATTATTAATTCAATATTCTATATGTTGGCAACCTGTTTTTTTATATACATAGAAATTGTTTTGTTTGCAAAACTCGAGATCAAAGTTGGTTAGTGAGAATTTGTGTTCTTTCAGCTAGAGTATCATTTTGTACTTTAATATTGTTTCTTCTTTTAAAACGTTTTAAAGTTTTGAAATTTAATTTTAGCTTGTTAAAATGTTACAAATCATTTACAGATACATATGTTTAAGCCCCTATAAATTTGTGCCACTTTTAAGGTACATTTTCAAACATTTTAAATGTAAAATGTCAACCAAATTTGTTGCAAAGGTAAGTGTATGACATATGTTATTTAGTTGTAAGTGCAATGAAGGAAAAAGATAAAATCGATGGGCATTGCTGGTCAACACTTGTCGGGTTTCTTCTATCGGAGTGTTGAGTTCAGTATTGGTCAAATCGTATAAACAAATTAATATGGGCAATAAAGTCTCTTGACTGATTTTTCTTTCTCGGCTCTATGTTCGCGATTGTAACCCATATTATGACCGTCTTGGGAAAGCTATATATTATGTGAGTGGTGTCATAACAGACAGTGAAAGTTACTCAATGCAGTGGAAGCACCTCCGCCAAATCGATAGCACTGTAGCATACAAAAAAATATTTTTATGCTTGAACTTAATTCAACAAATATAAAAATTAATATTTATGTATAAAATTTGATAAAAGAAAAAGTATCTGGTTACGGGTTAATTCTTCATATAATATCAGTTGTTATTTTTTTTACAGAAATAGCATTATGGGCATCATTCTTACGTATGAGCATCATTAAAACGCGTTTTTAAATACAATTTTAATTTAATTTTTTATTAGAATCATTTTTTATTGGCGTGTAAATATATAATGACTAGTTTGTTTTCTTTGTTCTGGGGCAAATTATGCAGACCAGTGTAATCGATACGAAAATCATACTCAAAATAGAATGGCCACTAAGTCAGTTAGCAAGAATGTTCGCCCGCTAATTGTAAAATCAGTTTAGGCGCACTTTTCAATGGACTCAAATCGGGCGCTGCCAACGCGGAATATTCACGACTAATTAATAATAAAACTTAAGTTATTATAGACATTGCTTAAAATTAATTTGGTGCGTTTAATGTCCGGACAGTGAGTCGCGAGTTTGGATTGGATTACAAAGCAGTCGATCCCAACCAGCGAGGATGGTTCAGTTCCTGGGAAATCCGGGCGCCGCTGGTGGTCAGTGTCCATTGAGTGGTTTCATGACCAACTGCTAATCAAATTTGCAGCAAATCCAGGGGGAACTTGACCTTGGTGGGGCCACCCTGTAGGGGTTTTATGTGCTATAGAAAGATTAATTCGTGGTTATTAATTTGAATTTTTGAGATTCCGAAAAGATATTCTATTTATTTAATGAATCTATTATATAAAAAGATTTTCTACTTATACATGTTCCACCGTCCAACTCAATTAATTTTTAATACACTCTAGAGATTTTGATTTTATATTTTTTTGGTTGTGCTTAAGGAACATGAACATAGAATTCGCGGTTGTGTTCTTTTTTATTTTTAGTTTAGGAAACTTAACACAAACGTTCAATAATTCGCGAAGAATGGCTTAACATGACAAGAAATCGCCGCACAATGATACAATAAACCGCGAATTCTTCATAGTAGAATGGCACAACTTCAACAAAGGACTCATAAATATCATACTCAAAATAGAATGGGTAGCAACACAGTTAGCAAGAATGAAGCCATTATAATTAGGAGTACAATTTTTCAGATAATCTTAAGGAATGCATTTAGAAAGTTTAAATTTTTTGTTAAAAGTTTGCAACACAGTAAACAGCACGACCCTATAAGGTATATATATTCTAAATCAGCATCAACAGACGATTCGATCCAGCCATGTCCGACTGTCCGCCCGTCTGTCCGTTTGTCCGTTCCTACGCAAACTAGTTTCTCAGTTTTAAAGCTATTTGGATAAAACTTTTGGAAAAAGTCTTCTTTCTGAAACAGAAACTATTTAAATCTGAATAGGACGATTCGACCATGAGAATAATCGGGAGAATAAGGGAAATAAAATTTAAATTTGTTGTTTCTTCACATCAAGGTTCTGTATTTTTTAGCAATTTTAGAAATAAAATAGTATTTTATGGGTAGTATATTAATCGGAACAAGCCGGATCGTCTTACTAATCGGGTCCCATAAAAACAATCGGGAAAACGATTAACGATTTAAGAATTTCGACACTACTTTTATAAAAATCAGACATATTTATGGATCGTTATGGATCGAAAAAAAAAAAATTTAATTTAAACATCGAATAGTTTATAATTTAAAACAATTAAAAATAAAAAAATTATAATTATCGATTATCATTTTTTACCATAATAGTTTTATTCAACTTTTTTCATAATTCAATATTCTTTTTCAGTGAACTTAGAAAACAGTGGAATTAATTATTTAATGACCCATTCGCAAAATTGATTTTTTCCAAAAAGTACATAAAGTAACTAAGTTTTACCAAATATTTTTTCCACAAAAAATTACCATGTTTTACTATAAATTCCCTAAAAATTGGAATAAAGGACAAACATATTTTAATGCTTCTATGATAAGTCTTCGTTACTAATTTTTGGAAAAACAGTTTTCTGATAACATAGAAACAAATATACTACATAGCCTCCATAATTCTGATTTCTTTAAAATATAAACTTTTCGCAGAGCTTATTCACATGGTGACCCTGGACAAGACGGGCAAAAAGTCCTTTGGCATTTGCATAGTGCGAGGTGAGGTTAAGGATTCGCCGAACACAAAGACCACCGGTATTTTCATCAAGGGCATTGTGCCCGAAAGTCCGGCGCACCTGTGTGGTCGCTTAAAGGTGGGCGATCGTATCCTCTCGCTTAATGGAAAGGATGTCCGTAACTCAACCGAACAGGCGGTCATCGATCTCATCAAGGAGGCCGACTTCAAGATCGACCTGGAGATTCAGACCTTCGACAAGAGCGATGAGCAACAGGCAAAGGCAGATCCGCGAAGCAATGGCTACATGCAGGCCAAAAACAAGTTCAACCAGGAGCAGACCCCCAACAACAATGCCGGCGGAGGTCAGGGAATGGGAATGGGTCAAGGTCAGGGTCAGGGCCAGGGAATGGGCCAAGGAACGGGTGGCATGAACCGGCAGCAAACGATGCAGAAACGAAACACCACATTCACGGCCTCAATGCGACAAAAACATAGTAACTACGCTGATGAGGATGACGAGGACACCCGAGACATGACCGGTCGCATTCGCACGGAGTCGGGCTTTGAGGTGGGTAAACGCTGATACTTTGGCCGCAAAGGTTTTCAAATATCCGTGTTTTTAAATCACCCCTTTAAGATTGATCGCGCCTCGGCTGGTAACTGCAAGCTCAACAAGCAGGAGAAGGATCGGGACAAGGAACAGGAGGATGACTTTGGCTACACGATGGGTAAGGGTCCCCCCAGCCATTAAATCTTAATCACAGCTCTGGAACCCATCGCAGCTAAGATCAATAAGCGGTACAACATGATGAAGGACCTCCGAAGGATCGAGGTCCAGAGGGACGCCAGCAAGCCTTTAGGAATCGCTCTCGCTGGGCACAAGGACCGCCAGAAGATGGCCTGCTTTGTAGCCGGTGTGGATCCAAATGGAGTGTTGGCCAGTGTGGATGTCAAACCGGGTGACGAGATCGTCGAGGTCAACGGCAACGTGCTGAAGAATCGCTGCCACTTGAACGCCTCTGCTGTGTTCAAGAATGTGGATGGAGATAAGCTGGTACTGATCACCTCGCGGCGCAAACCCAACGATGAGGGCATGTGCGTAAAGCCCATCAAGAAGTTCCCCTCCTCATCTGATGAGGTATGTTATTGCAACTTAATGTTCAATAGTAAACAATTTGTTTTTTTACTGCACAAAATCTAAATTTGTTCCTTAACAAAATATAAATAGAGCAATTTCAGCTAAATAATTCGTAGAACTTATTTTAAGAGCGATAACAAAACAATTTAGTCACAAGTAAATGGAACTAAACTAGCTACAGAAGACATCCCAAGCAATATATTACTCATTGATAAGATTGATCCATTTTATTAGGGTCATAACAAGTTTTCTTAAGGGTTAGAGCATAGACTCTTTTTGTTTAACATTTATTAAGAAAATAAAAATCACAAAAATAAATATCAATGAAAGGGATGATCACTACATAAGTTAATATTCTAATTGGAATACTATTGATATGTTCCTAACTTATGAGTCTTTTAGAACAAGGGTGACCTAAAAGTTAAAATACGATCATGTGTTCTCTATCTTTTGACAGACCAAGTTCATCTTCGACCAGTTCCCGAAGGCGCGCACAGTGCAAGTGCGCAAGGAGGGTTTCCTAGGAATCATGGTAATCTATGGAAAGCACGCCGAAGTGGGCAACGGCATCTTCATCTCGGATCTGAGGGAGGGATCGAATGCCGAGTTGGCGGGCGTGAAAGTGGGTGATATGTTGCTGGCCGTGAATCAAGATGTTACCCTGGAATCGAACTATGATGATGTGACTATTAACAAAAACGAACCAGACGATTTGTTTGCAAGCCATTTCTTCTTGACCTTAGGCAACTGGACTGCTAAAACGTGCTGAGGGCGTTGTGACTATGATTCTATTGACTCTCAAGAGTGAGGAGTCCATAAAAGCGGACAAGGAGGCGGAGGAGAAAAAGAAGGAGGGTAAGCTTTGAATTAAACACGTTCATCAGCCAACCACTTTGAACCTAATAACCCACAGAGGCCAAGAAAGAGGAGGAGAAGCCACAGGAGCCCGCCACAGCCGAAATCAAGCCCAACAAGAAGATACTCATCGAGTTGAAGGTGGAGAAGAAGCCGCTTGGCGTCATTGTCTGCGGCGGCAAGAACAACCATGTCACGGTGGGCGATCTCCAGCTAGTTAAAGTACAAATAATACCATAAATCTCTCCTGGCAGACTGGCTGTGTGATCACACACATTTATCCCGAAGGCGTCGTGGCTGCTGACAAGCGCCTGAAGATCTTTGACCACATTTGCGATGTGAATGGTACAGCAACCCACGTGGGAACCATGACGACATTAAAGGTCCATCAGCTATTCCACACCACGTACGAAAAGACGGTCAACTTAACAGTCTATCGAGCCGATCCGCCGGAACTGGAAAAGTTTAATGTGGACTTCATGAAGAAGCCGGGCAAGGAGCTGGGTCTCTCCCTTTCACCCAACGAACTTGGATGCACCATCGCAGAAGTAGTACGTTTATAACATAGACTTTCAGAGAAAGGTGCATCTCTGAAATACATTTCCATCCGCAGATACAAGGCCAGTACCCAGAGATCGACAACAAACTTCAGCGCGGAGATATCATTACCAAATTCAATGGCGATGCCCTGGAGGGCCTCCCGTTCCAGGTGTGCTATGCCTTGTTCAAGGGAGCCAACGGCAAGATATCGATGGAGGTGACTCGACCCAAGCCCACTCTGCGCACCGAGGCACCCAAGGCCTAGAGACGATCCTCCGGTACCGAAGCAGGGCAGCATTCAATAAAAGATCCGACAATTCTAATTCAAAACAATCTGTTTTCCGTTGTGGGTTTATTTGAAAAGGAAACTCCTTAGGCTATAGAGCTTGCATTGGATGCGATACGGGGCCACAGATCAGCGCATTCCTTGGCCACGGGTCCAGTGATGGCCGAGCCCTTCATTTCGCCCTTGTTGTTCACTATTACCCCGGCATTGTCTTCGAAGTATATAAACACCCCGTCCCTCCTCCTGAACGGTTTGCGCTGCCTAATCACCACGGCCGGCATAACCTGGAAATATGTAAAGGAAACAATTAGTAAAATAAGTAAAGTTTCAGTGGAATTTATAAAATATTATTTGGGAAGTACTGGTTCAGGAAATTTGAAAGGCGTTGATAAGTTGAAAGATCTGATATTGACAAAGTAGTGTTTTAAATAAACTATACTCTTAATTTGATCAACTCATATTTTAAGTCTTTAATTTAAGACTTCAATGGATATAATTGCTATTTTACGTTAGTAGACATTTTCTTTTCCTACGATTTTTGATCAAAGCTAAGAAAAGGTTTTAAGCTAAACTTTCAGACAGGTAAATTTACACTAAACAAGAACAAGAACAATAAAATTTAGTTTAAAACCGACGAACGTAAAATGTTAATATAACAAATAGAGGAAATATGTTATTCGAGTACTAGGCAAACAAATTAAATATATACTTAGCCTATTTTAAATAATCTTAATAATGATCATTAAAATAAACAATTGAGGGTTTAGTTTGCGTCGAAGAAATTTTACAAAAACCAATCGAAAAAACGTGCTCTAAAGCGATATGTTATCTTTGCCGGCATTTCATATTAGAGAAGTATTGGTAAAGTTTAATGAATGAATGCATTTTTATAATTCTATGAAATTTTTACTGCAAATTTTATATTGTAGGAAAACAAAAACACAATACAATAAATGTAATATAAAGAACAAATTAATCAATTCCAGAGAAACCCGTGATTTAAAGTATTACTGAACTAGGTTGGCTTACAAAGCCAATATAAATATAATTAATTCTTTCACAAACACTTCATTCAAAGAATTCGTACAAAAACAAAGTAAGGAAAAAAACGTGTTCACTGGGAGCAGCAGGTTGTTAAATGAGGGGGGTAACCAGCAAAAGCAGGGAATGAAATAGAACTGCCCATTTGAAATCCCCGGAAGCACACTCACCTTCTTCCTGAGCTCGGGCTTTCCCTTCTTCACGGTGGCCACGAACATGTCACCGACGCCAGCGGCGGGCAGACGGTTCAGACGACCACGGATTCCGTGCACGGCGATCACGTACAGGTTCTTGGCTCCGGTGTTGTCGGCACAGTTCATCACGGCGCCCACGGGCAAACCGAGGGAGATGCGGAACTTGCCTCCCGCGGTACCTCCACGTCCTATATTAAGCGGAAACACAGAGAATTAGTTTGGGCACTTCGGCATTCTCCACACACACGGCGGCGTCACATGCTCGCAATTTCACGCTTTAACCGCACACTTCAATCGGATTTTTACCTCTCTTCGACATTTTTCTGCTCGCGGGCTGGTTATTCCAAGATTATTCGCTAGTTGGCCAATGAGATGATTGAATTATTAGCAAAAAGAAAAACGTGGAGATTTTTTCTACTTACTTCGCCGGAAACGAAAACGAAAAGGAGGGAAATACGGTGTGACCGCCGGTCTACCGTCAAAATATACCACGAAATATCGAAAACAATACCTAAATATTACCAAGAATATGTATGGAATGGAGAAGAACTTGGATAGAAATCTAGCAGTGGCTCAAACCAAGCAATGTTGCTAACAGAAATATTCCGAATCCATGTCCACTTGGAAGCATGTAAAAAACCAAGTTGGCACTACTGGTCGGTCTTATAGAGTGTTCAAACCCCAAACAGTTTCTCTATCTCCCAAAAAATGCTACGTGCATTTACAATGGAATCCCTATGAAGCTCTCGGCAAAAATTATATTTTTAATATAACTAGAGCCCCAGTGGCGTGATAACAGCAAATGTCGTCGAGGACTCGATATTTTGGTAATATTCGATTATTTTTGCCATTTTTTCATATTGTGCAGCACTAGCGCAAAAAAACAGCTGTTCTAAGAAAATCGAAAAAAAGGCGGGAAAAGTTATAAGTCATAGAAAAGAGCCCATAAATTTCACCATAATTTCTGCATGATGTTCCAACGCAAATAACAAAAGTAAATCATATTTGTACATATACTTTGACTGATTTTAAGACGATCTTTGATTTCATTTAGGCCTTCGTTTCACACTCAAAACAAAAACAGCTGATGCATAACTGCAGTTCTGACCTTTGGCGAGCACAAGAGAGAATTTGCAAAGAACGGTAAAAACGCCATCAAATAACTGAAAGTAGGCATTTTTGTTCAAGTGCAAACAGCATCGGAAAGGAAAACGAGGGGACTAAAGAGTGAAATTGCAAATAAAGCAGCATTTTAGGATACACACTAAACGGAAGTTGAGACACCGAAGTTCTGAACATGTCTGGCATTGCAGTCACGCGGTTGGGAGAGGAGCGAAAAGCTTGGCGCAAGGATCATCCCTTCGGATTCGTCGCCCGTCCCGCCAAAAACACAGACGGCACCCTCAACCTGATGATCTGGGAATGCGGCATTCCCGGCAAGAAGTCCACCCCTTGGGAGGGCGGCCTTTACAAGCTGCGCATGATATTCAAGGACGACTACCCCACCTCGCCGCCCAAGTGCAAGTTCGAGCCGCCGCTGTTCCACCCGAACGTTTATCCCTCGGGCACTGTCTGCCTGTCGCTGCTCGACGAGGAGAAGGACTGGCGCCCGGCCATCACCATCAAGCAAATCCTGCTGGGCATTCAGGACCTGCTTAACGAGCCGAACATCAAGGACCCGGCCCAGGCGGAGGCCTACACCATCTACTGCCAGAACCGCCTGGAGTACGAGAAACGTGTTCGCGCACAGGCCCGCTCCATGGCGGCCACGGAGTAATCCGATCCCTGCAAGAGGATTCCTTTGTAGACATAAGCAAACACACATCTAGGGGGTACGCGTTTTCGTAAATGCTCCTCACATCTAATTAGTTTTACTAAGTTTACTTATGTACATATCTAAACGGAACTCTACTGCGCACACAAACTACATTTTTGTATACCGCTAAATGCAATTGATATTACTCATTTTGTACTCCTTCATCTAAAATAAAACTCTAAAAGTTCTCTAAAATTTTAGGCGCTGGTATGTACTTAAGAAAAAATATTACATTTTTCAGGTGGATAAGCTTTCGAATGGCTCAGAGAGATAATACATATACATGCGGACCTAAAGTCCATTTTTAGTTTATTTTATTATTTTAAGTATACTTGTACCTTTGACTTTTTATCCCTTTTGTTTGGTAACCGAAAATCATAAGTTTTATTTGATTGATTATTAATGCCTAATTTACTTAATCCAAAACATTTTTTGATTAGATTTCCGAGCTTATTTTTAATTTAAATGTTTTAGAAACTTTATTTTTAGGTTTATTATGCATGTATAAAAATACAAATCGGAATTCGTAAAGTACCGCTCATCACTTTTTATCTCTAATGATGATTAATTGATGAATTTGCCAGCACATAGTGATGAATTTAAATATGGCCATAGGAGAATATCGAGGAAAATTCATCGCAAATCATCACCACAATTGTCAGACTGATGAGTGACGAATTTAAGTAGGGAATTAAGGAACTGCAAGGTGGTTCATTAGTGCCAACGTTCACTGTATGTGGAACTAGTTTAACCACAGATAAGGTTCCGGGGAAGAGGAAGCAGATTCAGCTGTTTTCCTATTATCAACTGTTGATTGCATTGCACTGTATTGTATTGTTCTCATTCGGAGGCGAAACAAAGGGATGTGAAAAGGCCCGCAGAACATTCCAAAAACTCCGCCCAACACGATGCATTCCGCCCAGGCGCAGGCTCAGGCCCGCGACAAGATCTTCAAGAGCTGGTCGGGGATCAGTGAGGTGACCATTATCAAGGAGGTGGCCACCAAGGGCGAGCACATCGACCTGTGCTTGGAGTACTGGGCGAAGAAGCGAAAGATCCCCATCCCAGAGTACCGCCACTACTTCTACGACGTGGTGCAGGCTTATGTGCAGCGCCTGCTCTCTGAGAGACTCGTCTGCAAGGCGGAGGACGTGATCCGTAATGTGGACCGGGATGTGAAGTGCTTCTTCTTCCAGTTCGCCTGCGAGTGCCAGGACGAGGAATTGAGTGAGTTTGTCCTGGATCACCTGCGCAACCGGGAGCCATTGATGTACGAGCAGGAGGAGCCAGTGCTGGCGTATCACTGGTCCTTGGTCCAGCAACTCCGGGAGTGTGGTGCCCTTGTAGCCAAGCATCAGGTGCAGCTGCCCCGTGTCCACATAGAAGCCTTGATGACCCTACCCGAGGAGGCACTGCAGTTGCTGCTCGTAGAACTATACTTCGCCAATGGCAATGAATCTCTGCTGGGTTCTCTCTCCAAGGAACTGGTCTGGCAGCACCTGGTGGATAGCAATCAACAGACAAAGCTTCAACGCTGGTGCCGTTGCCAGGAACTGGGTGTGGAAGCCCAGGAAACGCTCTCTCCCTTAGAACAGGGTTTTGCCGCCTGGAAAATAGATGACAACATGTACGAATACGCCCTGGAGCAACTGAAGCAGCCCAGCGAAGTGCTGCGAAACTTCTTCGCCCGCGCGGGCTACTTTTTCAAGGATGAATCCGGCGATATTCCCACTCTGCTGCGTCGTCTTTGCACAATGGAGTGTCTGGGCAAGCATGCGGATCTCCTCAGCCGCCAGCCCCTGGCCAAATATCTGCTAGATCGTGGTCATCACTCACTGCTCCTTATGGACTGCGTCCCAGTTGCCTCGTTGGAGCAGTTGGCAAGCAGTGAGACCCATCAGGAAGCCCTGATCAACCTAATCGTCGATCTGAAAACAAATTCCTTAACCGAGAACGAGGGATTCGAGTTGGTAAGTCAGGATATAAGACTTCAGCTTATACTAGTAATACTAGTATTATTCGTAATTCACTTAGTCAATAATAATTAAATAGTATTTACAGATTAGTAATTTGTTATTGTGTGTAATAACTAACTTAATAATTTAATACTTTTATTGTTATTGACTTGAGCATAAAATGACGTTTAGATAATCAAATGAATTTTGTTGAAAAAATAATGCAAACAATATTTAAATATTTAAAATTTGATCAATGTATTTAAAATAATTATATCCGTATTTGTAATTCATTTTTTATTTTATTTAGATTTCCAAGAGCGTTCAGGCATACTTGGAGAAAACTCACGATTCCGCCGACTCATTTGAAGGCCACCCCTTGCTCACCTTCTACGACTTTTTGGGTCAGGAGCCAAGTGTGCGCTCCCTGGAAGGATTTCTCACTAGCACCAGCTTGGGTCGGGTGCCCTATCTTAAATCGCTGACAGCTCGTTTCGACCACGGACCGACGAGCAGCAGTTCCGGCCTGCCCACTGCTCAAGATCTCTTTCTGAAGTTTAAGCAGGTGAATCTGCCGCTCCTGGCCTCCGTTGGACATGGTGAGCCAATTAGCTTCTCAAATGCGCGTCTGTGCCAGCGTTATGCCAGGAAATCTCAGCTGAATTACACCCACTACCTGAAGCAGCAGAGGAGCGCCTATGCAGTTTATTACCTAATCACAGAGCAACTTCAGCTTTATGGCCAGATCACGAAGACGCAGCTTTTCCACGCCTGTGAGACGGTCACCCAGATGGCATTACAGCACGCTAGCGATGAAGAGCTGGTAACCCATTGCGTGGCCTGCTGTGAAATGCTGGGCTTCGATACTCAGCCACTGAGGAGCTTCCTCCTGCTGCAGCGGAAGCTACCAAAGCGCCAGAGTGGAGAAAGTTACTCGGAATTGCTGGCTGGTTGGGATCGGGATTTGGTCCAGCAACTAGAGGTTAATCCCACGGAATTTCCTTTGGAACTATATCAATCCCTAATGCGCCTGGCTGTTAGGGATACTCCTGGAAAACTTCCAGTGGCTTTGCTTGAACACTACGCCTCTAAAAATGACTGGTGGCACTTGCTGCTCATCTTCCAGTACTTCGATCTTCCATTAAGTGAGCTAAAGAAGCTGTTGCCGCATTTCAAGTCCTCGCCACTCGGTGTCCATCTGCTGCGCGCATTAAGCTATGAATCCTCTGGCGATCGCCATCATAAAAGGAGCTTCCAAAGACCGCCCCGTCGTAGTGGGGAAACCCAAACAAACTCGTCGCAAGAAACGATGACCAACTCTTCCCACAGTTCAAATCAAGATTCCAGTTTGCAGCAACTTCAGAGGAACACGGATCAGTCCCTGTGCACTTTGCTAACCCACACCACTCGACAGGATATCTTTGCCATCATACTGTGCAGCACCAATAGACAGCCAGACGAGATTATTCCGACCACAGCAAAGTTTCTGGAGATGATGGTTGGGAATACTCCGTACTGCAGCAGTATCAATCTCTTAAGACACTGCATCCGGCAGGAGCTGCCTGTCCTGGCTGTGCTGGCAGCCACACTTAGCGAACAGAACCGAGATTGGTGTTGGCTAGTTTGGCTCTCGGTGGCCAGTGGTCAGTGGAGCCACCAGCTGCAGGAGGCTTCTAAGGTACGCGAAGATAATCGATCGGAGTGGGTGTGGTCTCTTATCCGAGAAGCTGTCGCAGGTGGACATGTAAATGCACTTCTACACAGCTTAGAAATTTTCCAGCCGGTGAGTACAACTAATTGTAAAAATAACTCTTTTGTTAAAAAAACTTTTTTTCAGGATTGCAAATTCACGCATCTGTGTCGCTTCCTTCAGCTGACAGCACACCAGGAGGATTTTAGCGACGCCACGATTGTGGAACTACGTCAGTTCTTTTTCAGCTGGAGCCAGGACTCAGTAACTCTGCCCCTTTGTGGAAGCCTACCTCGCCAACAAGTGTTGCATCGCTCTATCAGCCTTCTGCTCATCCAACTACAGTCCAATTTTGACTGCATTTTGCTGCAGCAGCGATTTCTCGACTGCATCTGTCGCTCGGATGTGGGTGATATATGTGAACTGCCGGATTTCTGTCTTCTACATAAAGTTTTCGGAGTAGCAGCCACCTGGCTGCGGAAACTGAGCATTGATCTGGAGCAGCTGGTGAGGAGGGATAGCTCGGAGTACAGACGACTGGTTGATGCCCTAACTGAGGCACGAGCTTATGAGGAAGCTCTCCAATTGGCCACCTTGCTGCAGCTGCCATTGGGTGATATTGTTTATGGAAAATGGATGGCTGAGCTGGAGGCCGGAGAAATAAGACCCCACCAGGAGTATGAGAAAGAGATCCAACAGCATGCCTTGGCACCCGCCATTCTGGTGAGCTTCCTGCTACAGGCAGCCTCCTCCGTTGGCCAAGTGGGCCTCCGCCGATATGAACTGCTTCAGAGCACACTGGGCGTGATTAAGCAACACCACCTGTTCCCTAACGAATCCTTTGATCGCGATCAGATTGAGTACGATATGGTTTTGTGCTACCTGCAGCTGCCGGAGGATCAGCTCTCTCTGCTAACCATTTACCACTCGGAGTACTATGAGCAAATCATGCTTCAAGAGCGCTGTGTGCTCTATAAATCCTTCTCGGAACTCAAGGAACTAGCCGGGATTGATGACCTCAGCATAGCTGATAAAACAAAGCTAACCTCGGAGATGGAAACCAGACTGAATACTTTACTAAACACGCTTTTGGACGAGGGCGACATTGTGGAGGCACTTCGGCTTCAAGAGCTTTTTGAATTCCGACCGAATGACCTACGCTTCATTGTATTTGCAATGGCATTGGCCGAAGGCATGACCAGCATTAGTAATCTGTCGAGCAAGGAACGCCAGCTGCTCGGCGAAATTGAGAAGAGTGCGTTTCCAAAGTTCAATCGAATCACTCTAAATCAAAATGTAATGAATCGTTGCGATAGTGATCTTTCCGATAGCTGCTCGGATAGTGTGGCGATGGAGTTCGAAGAGATTCCTTCTAAGGAAAAGCAGCAAACGCTGGACACATTGCTGGGCATTGGATCGAAGTTGAAGTTTGGCGTGGAGCTCGGCAGGCGAATTGTTCTTGCCTATAGGGCTGCCATGTATCTGGACAAGGAGTATTTGGATGTGCTGCGCACCAAGGATGCCAGTATTCTTTTGAAGAGTGCCGCTGCTGAGGATTGCCTGCAGCGTCTGTTGGTGGTCAGTGATATACAAATTTCCACGCGGATGACGCCTGAAGAAGTGAGTCTCTTTAATCCTTTTGTGTCCGATTGTAGGGATTAAATTTCATTTCATTTCTTACAGATTGCCGAGTGCTTGGCCATAGAGCTGACCACATGCATCTTACGACCCCGGTTCTACATCTTTCATGCCAGGGAGCAGCCAAGAAGCGCTTTGAAGAATGCTGATCTCTGGGGCCACAGCATCGATAAGGATTTCCACTTGTTCCTTGATCTGGCTCCCAATTCAACCATGCTGGGTAATTGTCTGCTTGAGTACTGTGATGCCTTGAAGGCCTATCGTCGCTACCAGGTGGGCAAGGTTTTTGAGAAAACTGAAGCCTTCGATAATCTGTCCAAGATTATTACACTCTATGGATTGCCAACGCCCTCTCCTACGGGAACATTATCAGGAATTCCCCAGGTGCTGTCGCACAAGAAGCTGAATCAAATTTATGTGGAGCTCTTGATCAAGGCGCATCTGTGTTTTGTTCACGAGTGCTCCATGGAAGGTATTGTGAGCGTCCTCCAGAAAGCGAAAGTCCTTAACGGTCAACTGGCCCAAGCGAAATCCTGGTCACTGATTGTCCGGATGCTGATTGGAATAGCACGTTACCGCGAGATGTTCTATTGCTTTGATTCACTGATTGAGAACGAGCAGTTCGAGTCTTTGTTGGGGCAGTTCGACGAGGATCAGAAAGGCGGACTTCGTCAGGCAATCCTTAGCTACCTAAGGGAATATCAACCAAAGAATGGAAAGGAGTTGCTGCGACTGGCGGCCCTGCACTTCCTCATGTACAAAGAGTTGGCGGAGATGTGGACAGAGGAAGCCCAGGAGTTAGTAAACAAGATTCAAACCATTGCCGAGCAGACCAACAAGCTGAAGTGCTCTCCGGAGGTTCAAGCACTACTGCAGCAGGCGTTGGAAAATTACACACATGCTACGGAGAACTATCTGTTGGACAACAAGCTTCTGCTGGCCCAGCATAGTGTTTCCCGGGCGGAGCTGATGGCCATGCAGTTGGATCTCTTTAACAAGGCTCTGGAAAAGCGGCAAATGTGTGTGAGCGTCATTGGAGTGCGGTCAAGGGAACAGTTTCGGGAACTGGTCAACACCCATCTGAGGTATATCATTTCGAATAGCTGACTTGATAAAATACTTTTAATCATTTGGGCTTAAATTGTAATGTTCAAATTTCAGCGTTCCACAAGCACTAATATTAAGTCGAGCCTATGGCTACGACATTAACTGGAGTGAGGCCATCTTGTCCCAATTTGTAGTACTTCAGGTAACCAACTATCTTCAGGAGTATTTGTGCCATCAACGCATCAATGACGATGTGATTGAACAGGTAGTCAAGGGGTAAGAATGTTAAGCATTTTACTTAACTTTCTAATTAATAATTATTATTATTTTTTTTTAGTTACTTGCTGTACTGTGAAAGTAATGCTACGAATTATAAACAGCAGAAGTCGCTAGCTCAGCTGGTGGAACTGATTAAATCAGTGATCCTCAAATACAAGTTGGCTTCTATTTTAGGGCTCAAATCCATCGTGATCTCCCTGATAAACGATTCCTCAGTTTACTATCTACGGGACACAAACTTCGGTCGTACCGATTTCCATACGGAAGGAGAGACGTGACATATATACCATTGTGATTTTAATCTGATTTTATACAACAACATAATTGCTAAATACGTTATTCAAAATATACATTTACAAATAATTAAATTTTTCGAAGGATAGCATTTCTTCGGGCGCCTTGTAAGGCGCTTCTATTTTTGGTATCGCTTCTGTTGAGGTCTTTTTGGATTGGGAATCATTCCATGACTGGACAGTCATTTGACCGAAGATCACGTAAAACAAGTTGCCCAGGAACAAAATCACAGAGATTCCAAGGAAAACAGAACGCCACTGCGTGCGATCCGACTGAAATCAAAACTAAATATTATGCACCAGAATATTAAGTCTAAACTTGTAAATAGATAAACATGTACAATTATATTGCTTTTGCTTAACTATTTAAATATAAGAACTTATGATAATTACCCACCTCGTTGGTAACCGTTAGTCCAATAACGATGGGGGATATCACTCCAGCCGCAGACATCAATGTGTTGCTGATCCCAAAAAGGAGTCCAGCGAAATTGGGCGACAAGTCCACGTGGTTGAGGGAACTACCAATAGCCTGTCCGGAAATGGCAGCTGTTGCTGCCACCAGGCAGCACATACTTCCCACTACGTTTCGATCGCTGAGGTAGGATAGAATCACCAAGGACACAGCCGGAGTCCACGTGGCAAATGAATTGATGGTCTTCCGGAGGATGGGCAGGGAAATGTCACGATGTCGGGTCAAATAGTCAGACAGGAAAATAAACCCGTACGACGACATTAGCATGACCACGAAGGGCAGAGCGGAGAGCAGGGCATTCACCGCGATGCTGTAGTGGAAGATGCCGTGGATATATCGTGGAATCTGTTGCATCAGCGTATAGAAGCTGCATGCCTGGCTCATCTTGCAAAAGGCCAGCACAATGAACGGCCGTGAGGTGAGTATTTGAAGCCAGGGCACTGGAGGAATCTCACTCCGAACAACCTGATTCTGCTCCAAAGCCAGTTGAATGTGTTTTCGCTCCGCCAGTGAAATAAATCTGGATTCGGACGGGCAGTTAGCCCCATAACGTAGAAAAAGAAGGCACCATGCAATTCCCAAGTATCCTGCGATTATAAATAATTATTGGTAAGTATCTCGCTTAAATTAGGTTAACATTGGAATATAATAAATTAGGCTTTTCAAATCATAGTTTATACCTTCCATTTTTATTCCTCAGCTCTGGTATTTACGTAATTTTAAATTTAAAAATAAATTTTTGTTTAGTATTCTTTTTAATTGTCACAGTAAAATGAGAAAACCATAATTTGTAAACAGCAAAAAAAAACAAATAAAAATATTTACGTTTTTTGAAAATGTTTTTCGCATAAGGCGTTTTATCCATTAACTATGATTAAAAAAAAGAATTCAAAAATTATTAGGTTAGAATACCAGAGAACCATCTGCATTGTGGCAAATTATGTTTACAAAAGCACAGTGTATAATAATTTAGTGCATATAGGTCTGAGCAAAAAAAGGTAAATTTTGTTATTTAAAAATACAATTTTTTTTTTTATTTTTATGTATTGAAATTAATATACATGAAGTTAAAATATAGCAAAAAGCAAACCTCAGCATTCAATGTTTATATACCCTTATCTTACAAAGGGTATTAGAGATCAACTGGAGGACATGACAAGAGCAACACTCCTCACGAAGCTGTTCAAGAATATCTTTACTTAATAGGGTCGAAAACATCTTCCTCACTGCGTTGCAAACTTTTGACAAAAATTATAATACCCTCTGCAAGGGTATACAAATCATTCAACGACTAACTAACTAACTTCCAAAATCTAAATTAAATCGAAATGTAAGTGTTCTTTTAATTGTTTAGAAATGTTTATATGCATTTTTCATGCAACAAATGTTTTATCACCGAAATAGTATTGTGTTGAAAATGACGAGTATTTAAAGTCAACTATGGAGTATAAATTAAAGTCAACCAGCATTCAGTGGATATTATGAAATAACCCGTAGTAGTAACTTAACACTACAGTTATGGTTTATTTTATTGTTTGGTTTTTAATTACACTTCAATATACAATGTAACAATTGATAATAGATAATTGTCAAGATACTAACAATAGAAAGTGGGTTTATTGTTTGCTTTATTGCCACCAAAACTTCCCAGCTTGCCTCGTTTAGAAAAAGTTCGTGAAGTGCGGAATCGTTAAGTTTTTGTAAAAAAGGGTACAACTTATTTTTTTTAAAAGAGGGCAGACAGCCATAAGATTTTGGACATCCTATATTCACACTTCGATTTCTATGGCAGTTATATGATATTGTTGTCCGATTTTGACAAAACTAAAAGAGTAATTCTGATATAGTAAATAATTACTGTATTTCAAAGGAATATATTAATAAATAGAAAAAACTGCAAAATTAAATTTTTTTTTAAGTTTTTCTGTTTCTTAATTTTTTAATTTTCCTATGGGATCTTATAATATAATATTTAATTTACTTAAAACCGTAATTCCTTAGTATTTAAAAATTATGAGATCCCAAAGAAAATACAAAAATTAAAAACAACAAAGTCTTACTTTGTTATTGTTCTTATGGGAGCTATATGATATAGTTGCCTGACAAGGCTCGAAAGTCAATAGAAAGTCAATTTTTTTTGAAAGTTTTGAGTAGATAGCTTTAAAACTGAGGGGCTAGTTTGCGTAGAATCGGACGAACGGACGGACGAACAGACGGACATGGCTAGATCGACTCTCCTGTTGATGCTGATCAAGAATATAAATACTTATAGGGTCAAAAATGTCTCCTTCACTGCGTTGCAAACTTTTGACTGAAACTATAATACCCTCTGCAAGCGTATTAAAAAAACAAGCCTCACAAACTATTAAAAGGAAGCAACTATTAAATTCATGAAGAAATTGGGATTGATAGGATTAGGGATACTAAACGTACCTGGCACATAGAAGGAGCTGGGCCAGCCAAGTGGCGAGGCAGAGAGTGCGCCACTCAAAGCGAATCCTATTATTGTGCCGCAATCCAATCCCGTGGTCATCACTCCGCCCAAGCGATTGGCCTCCATCTTGGGGCACCACTTGGCCAGATGGGTGTACAGACCGGGCCACATGCCCCCCATCGCAAGTCCCTGGACTATTCGCACCCAGAATAACAGTTGCCATCCGCCCCAAGCCAATACGAAGGGCGTGGCAATGCTGAGAAGAGCGGTCACAAACATGATGGCCAGCAGCAGAATCTTGGCTCCAAACCGACTCGAGAGATAGCCACTCATCAGTTGGGTGCAACAGGAACCCCAAAAGGGACTGCTGAGGATATACGACTTCTGCTGCTCCGTCAACCGATATTCCGGGAAATTTGGGTGACTACTGTTGGCATTTGTGAAAGCCACAATGGCCACGCTCATATTAAACCTTTGTGCCACGGTCAAAGTGGCGCATATGAAAAGGAACAGCACCTGCAGGTGGCGCATGCCCCATTTGGGACCTGCAAAAACAAAAGACTTTGACAGCGAACTTGGCAAATGCACCACAAATACGAGCTCACCCTTTGCCACCAAATTGAATGATCTTATCGTCATTGCGAGGCGCAACAACCACTTCGACCAACGCGAATCACCGAACTAGCAAAACTAAAGATTGGCAATGCAAGTGATTAAGTAGCTTCTAAACTAGTTTACCCGCCAAATAGGCGAACAAGCCTCACCGAAACTTGAATTCTGGCCGCGTGCCGCTGACAACAATGTTTCAAGTTCTAGGCATATATACATGTATATATTGCATACTCCGATTAAAGTGATCTGCATGGAAAGTGAAACCAGATACCAGAGGACATACAAATAAAAGATCGTCACATAGACATATATTTATGTACAGGATAAAAGACGCAATCTCATACAACAAAATAGTTTTCATAAACATTTATATCTATAATACGTGCAACATATTTTACAATTAATGGATTCGAATTGAATTAAGTTGATTAAGTGCACTGCACAGAAACGAATATTCAGAAATATAACAATTTCAAATAATATTGAATTATATCTAGATTCAGGTTAGCCAAGCTCGTTCATTTTAAATTTGGCCCATCAACTTTAAAATCTTTCTTAGCAATGTAGCGTCCACTTTTTATTTTAATATAAGCTTATATAATTAGGTATATTTTCTAATCTTTATAAATGTAATAAACATTATTTTATATAATTATAATTTTACATAGGGACAACTTTAAGTTGGAAAAAACTTTTACCTGGACTCTTATGTTCTGTAGTATGTACACATATAACCAATACCCACTGTACCAATAGTACTTAAGGGATACGCACTGTTACACTTTGTTGCATGTGCTTACCTAAACACAAGGCATGGTTCGAGTAGACCATATCACGATCAGCCGAGCTCTGCCTTGAAGATCATAAGTGCATAGGTCAGCAGATTCCCGTGCCTTGACTGCACAAACACTACCAGTACATACTACCTCTCTTGAGCTAGCCGCTGTCAGCAGCAAGAAGCATAATAATATATGTATAAGAAATACATAAATGCGGCCGCTGCGCTGCCGGGAATGCCTTACTTAAGTTTCACGGCCTTAGCTTTAAATGACAGTGTTAGATATAAGCCAATTGAATTGAAAGGACCTTCCTTAAATGGAGCCTTTAAATATCAATATATATATATGTCTTTAAATAAAATACCTTTTATAGTTCAAACCATAGAGAAAAACTCTACCACTCGACTAGAATGTTTCTCATACAGCGATGCCTTTAAAGACGGAAGTAAAAAGGTAATTTGTTGCTCTTTTTAAAAACAAAAAAAAATTTAATTTGTATCATATATATTATTAATACTAATTAAAATGTTTACAATATAAGTTCGAATGTTCTTGGTAAAATCCGTATAACACCTTATGCAAACCAATAATTGACAAACTTTACAAATATTTTAGCATATAATTTTTTGTTTTTTAAGCTTTTATTTTTTTTTCGGCTAGTAAAATAATTTCTTCTCTGTTACTAAAATTTTAAGATTTTAGTTCCTAGAACGTACATTCGAGAGATTTAAGAGGGAATACAAATCATCTCTAAACAGAACACGTAATGAGTGCCCTTAAAGATCCTCATCTCGCAGTAGTCAATCATTTCGCTTTATAGACAGTTTAATAACCGAGCGTTGAACTATCGCACACCCACTTCTTGCCTCCATAACTCACAGTCTCGTGGGATCTGGGTATAAAAGCAAACAATAACAATGACAGGTGCAAATTGTTCTTTCCGCAGTAGCTGGCGGTAAGTTCTTATCAGAGAGCAAATATAACGCCGGCAGTCAGCCAGGCACTTTATATCAATTGCCGGAGCTAATTACAATCACTTTGGTTCCGGGCACTATACTGCTTTTTTTATCAAATGAAAAAGCGATCGTTAGGCGATAATTACTGCTGAATTAGCCGCTGATAAGATAAGGCCGAGAGACCTTACTCAACTTAAAAGTAGGCTGGTCTCAGAAAGGGATTCCACGATCTTAAATAGTCATAGATCAGAACCATTGCTAACAAATACCCAAAACAGTTGATAGGAGTGCAGATCATTACGGTTAGTTGACATATAGAATTTGTAGACCAACTTAGATTTCAGCAATCAACACGTGTGTACAACAATCAAATTACAAATAAACATTGAGGCTTACCATAAGCAGAAATCTGTATTAAACCATAAATCCAAAGCCTTAAAAATCTTATTCGAGTCAGAAGTGGTTAGTCAAAATAGAGCAAAGTCCAGAGATTAGCTTCAGATACCTCTTAATAAGAAGTGTGGTCTGATAGAAAACCAAAAATATGTGACAAAACATAGATTTTACTTAACCGAGATCCCATTCCCAACCACGAGCTGCTAGTTCAAATAAAGCAAAGTACAAAGAGCGAAGAAACAAGTCAACAGTTTATTTCTAAGTATCACAATTTTTATATATTCACAAACAGCTGTGGCAAATGTTTTTCAATCCGTCGAAAGGGGCAGTGCAAACCACTCAGCTCCAGCTCCAGCCATTGACAATTGGTCGCATGAGCCTCAATCCAAAATAAATATGGTACTTATATACATTTATAAGATAAATTAACAGATTAGATTGCGCTGGCCGATCGGGCTCTTCCTCGATTCGAGTGCCAAAATCACGAGCGATTGGTAACAGAACAAAGCGATTCAATTGAAAATAATTTACTTAAGCCTCGCGATACGGTCACGCCTTATAAATAGAATAAATATAAATTACAGCCTACTTATGGTTAATACTGATTAACAAAATCAATTGTTCTGGGCCGCCACTTCCGCCACAAATCACTCGATCGCTTTTGCCGTGTACCTCTCCGGCCAACTGATTTGCTGTTCTAAAACAGGATCGATGGGTGGTGCGATCTCTGCGGGCGAACTTTTCTGCTTTTCGCTGGCGGATTCCGCGTCCTTCGGTTTCAGGTAGTCATCTGCATCCCAGGGCTGCGCCTTGGCGGTTCCCCAAATGATGAAAACCACATTGCCCACAAAGAAAATGACAGCTGCCAGTCCAAAAACGATCTGCCATTGCCCGCGATTGTGCTGTGAAATTGGGAAATATTTATTATTGTTATTGATTTGGGTTTTTCCTTATTTTTTCGAGGGCTGACTCACCTTATCGGCCACGATCTCTCCGGCAATCAGTGGTGTGAGGATGGGAATAACATTCGCCACCGTGTTGCTCAAGCCAATCAATATACCAGCGTGATTGGGTGACAGATCGATGGAGTTCAGGGAACTACCAATCGTTGCTCCACTATTCACGCCCACCGACACAGTCATCAGTATGATGGCCAGGTTCTTGTTCTCCTCGCCGAGGAATCCGATGCCAATCAGGGCGGCAGCGGGAATCCAGAAGGATAGCGTGTTGAACACCTTTCTCACGGCAGTCAAGGACAGGATCTTCTTCTTGAGCAGCACATCGGCAGCAATCAGATAGACGTAGGACAGCAGCCACATGGCCAAAAAGGGTAGCGATGAGAACACCGCGTTGCTCTGGATCTCCATGTTGAGCACTCCGTTCATGTAGGAGGGTATTTCCGCCTGGAGTGTGCTCAGTCCATAGGTTTCCGCACAGCGGGTCACCAGAAGGGCCAGGAAGGGCACCGAAGTCCAGATGGCCTTCCAGGGAATGGGTATCGTGCGTTCGTGGAAATCCTCATTGTGCTCCAGCGAGGACTCGATGTACTTGCACTCGGCTTCGCCAACGAACCGGGATTCAGTGGCATTGTTGGAGGCGAATATCAGCCAGAGGAAGCACCAGGCGGCGCAGAGAGATCCGGACACATAGGATATACCCGGCCAGCCCATCGCTCCCTTGGCAATCATGCCACTAATGAACATGGCCAACACAGTGCCGCAATCCGTGCCCGTGTAGCTGAAGGCGCCCAGGCGATTCCTCTCCTCCGGCGGTGACCACATGGCCAAGTGCTCCGTGACGCAGGGGAAGATCACTCCCTGGAATAAGCCCTGAAGGATGCGGATCGCACAAAACACTTGCCATCCTCCCCAGGTGAGGCACCAGGGCGTCATCAGGCTGAACACGGCCGTGCCACAACTGGCCACAAAAAGGACCACTTTGGCGCCGTAGCGACGACACAGGAAACTGCCAGGACAAAGGGTCAGGATGTAGCCCCAGTAAAAACTGGAGAGTATATACGACTTCTGTTTCTCCGACCATTCGAATTCCTGGGGGAAAGCAGCCACGTCAGCGCGATTGTTCGGCTAATGATATCACTTGAAACTCACCGGAAAATTGGGATTCGTGGTCGCCGCGTTGGTCATGGCCACTATGGCTACACTGACATTCAGTCGGGCTATGTGCATTACGGTCAGGCCCAGAAAGAGCAGGAACGACTGCAAATGCCGAACGCCCAGACGAGGGCCCTTCGATGGTTTATGGGTCATGATCACAAAGCAAAACCAGGAAGCTAGTCCACTAGGAACACCTTTTTTTTCCAGTTAACCCGAGGTCTGCACTGCCGAATTGGTAGAATGGTTCTAAGCCCAATCGCCATTGCATTGCCAACATTTATACGGCGACAGAAAGCTTTGCGAGCTTGGGCCGGGCCCCTCAGCGATATCATTCACTTATTTTTATTTGTCCGGGGACTCGCAGGTAAGTCCCCAGAGAGATGGTTCAGAAATAAACAAGATCGGTTTTACTTTGACGCAACTCCTCGTTCCAGAAGGCGACTGACGTATCCGATCTATTGTTCTATTCGCAAGCGGGCTGAGAAAGCATATGCATATGTTTCTACGTAGTATCAGTAAATATTGATGGATTTACACAAAGTTTAAGTGGGAGCTAAAAAAAAAAAGCACACCCACTCAACACCAGAGACGTTTTTATTTGGCCAAAAGATTTATGGCACTATTATCAACTAACGTTTTTGTTCAGCAGACCTAGAGCCGTGGAGAAAATAAATCCGATCCGCTAAAAGCTCGAAACGGAAAGCGGAAAGAGGCAAACTTAACATGCCACTTGAACAAACCAGACCATCCATAAATGAATGATTTTATTTATTTTTTGGAATATTATTCTTTATGGCCTTAATCTCGTCGAAACAATGGAACGCTACTGATAAGCGATGCTACCAGTTAAATAAATAATAAAGTAATCGATAATGTACCGAGCACACGGCCAAAGTATTTATACTGTTTCTATCAATTTATTGACCTTTATTAAATTAAGGAAAACTGAGATTAGCCAAACCGACTTCTTGGCGGTAGGAATTCGAGTGATTCCCCTTGCCACTCAGTATGTTATGAGCTAAAGCTTAATGGGTTCCAGATTAGATTACCAAAAAAGCTGTAATTATCTTCTCAGGGATTCGAGCTTTTTCAGATTTTTAGGGATCGTAGTAAAATAATCAAAAATAGTGGTTTCATTAATGGCAAAGCTTTCGCCACTTCCTCATCGAGTTGACAAACCGGGCGGTTTAAAAATAGATTGTCAGTTCTGTCCGACCATAAAAGAAACAAGAGAGAACGCTATAGTCGGGTGCCCCGACTATCAGATACCCGTTACTCAAGTAAAGGGAGTGCGAGGGAGATGGAGATAGAAACTTTGATCACGCATAACTTTTTAACGAATGGTCCGATTTGAAAAATTTCTTCTACATTTCGATAGGTATTGATAAACACAATAAAACTGCATTTTTACTTTTCCAAAATATTTAAATTTTTAAAATCGTATATAAGCGATTGTGGGCGTTAAAGGGGGCGTGGCACCATTTTGAAACAAACTTGCGCTGCGTAGGAACTTCTAAAATCTACTTGCAAAATGCCAATCTTCTAGCTTTTATAGTTTCCGAGATCTCAGCGTTCATACGGACAGACAGACAGACAGACAGACAGACGGACAGACAGACGGACAGACGGACAGACGGACAGACGGACAGACGGACAGACGGACATGGCTAGATCGACTCGGCTAGTGATCCTGATCAAGAATATATATACTTTATAGGGTCGGAAACGCTTCCTTCTAGCTGTTACATACTTTTGCACGAATACAATATACCCTTTTACTCTACGAGTAACGGGTATAAAAATAAACTCGCATTATCCTTTAAAATCAACCAACAATCAAACATTAACAAACTCATCTTATTATTAATTGAAAATGCATAGTGCTGATATATGGGTCCATTTATTTTATAACTCACACCTAATCTAAAACTAATTTCTTATATAAATAGTTAACAGCTTATTGCATTTATTATCTGCTGGTATTTTCGTTGATTTTAAAGGAAGATTCTTCTTTAGGTGTCTTTTGGCTGTTCGAACCATTAGCAAGCTCAGGTTCCTTTATCTGCAGATAATCCTCGGCATCCCAGGGTTGTGTTACAGCTGTGCCAAAGATCAAATAGACTAAATTGCCCACAAAAAAGAAGACGGAGGCGATGATGAAGACGATCTGCCATTCTGTCCGATCAGACTGAAAAAAAGGATTTGAAGTACAAGTTAAGGAACTGTCTAACAATAAACATATGACAATACTCACATTATCCTCAACAATCCATCCAACTACCAAAGGAGTGGCTATTGGCACAAAATTCGCAGCTGTATTTACAATTCCCATCAGAATGCTGGCATGATTTTCGGACAGATCAATGGTGTTCAAAACACTTCCAATGGTTTGTCCACTATTGACGCCCACACTGATGGTCATCAAGGCAATCGCGTAGTTCTTCTGATCCTTTCCCAGGAATCCAATGCCAACCAAGGTGACAGCAGGTATCCAGAAGGCTAACGTGTTGTAGGTTTTTCTCAACACGGTCAATGTGACTGACTTCTTACTCATTAGGACATCTGCTGTGACTAGGTAAATATACGACATGATCCACATGGCCAGGAATGGAAGTGCTGAGAAGAAAGCGTTGCTCTTCATGTCCATGTCGAGGACTCCGTTCATGTAGGATGGGATCTCGGCCTGCAGAGTGCTCAGTCCCCAGTTTTCAGAGCATCGTACTACGAGCAGAGCCAGGAATGGAGCCGAAGTCCAAATCGCCTTCCAGGGGATTGGTATGATGGTCTTGTGGTACTTTTCACTATGCTTGAGAGATGACTCAATAAAATGGAGTTCTTCTTTTCCTATAAAGCGAGATTCTGTGGGATTGTTGGCTGCAAAGCCGAACCACACTGCACACCAGAAGAAGGCACATCCAGCCGAGACATACGAAATTCCGGGCCATCCCAAGGAACTCTTGGCTATCATTCCACTGAAGAACATGGCACTCACGTTGCCACACTCGATTCCAGTGTGAGCCAGAGCCCCCAAGCGATTCCTCTCCTTCGGAGGAGACCATCTGGCCAAGTGCTGATGGATGCAGGGGAAAACCACTCCCTGCGCCAGTCCCATTAACACTCGAATGCCGCAGTAGGCCTGCCATTCGCCGAATCCGATGAACAGCGGTGTCAATGCGCTGCAGACACCGGATCCGAAGACACCCCAGAACATGACTCTCTTGACTCCATACCGCTTGCACAGATATCCCCCCAGGAACTGGGTGAAGATGTAACCCCAAAAGAAGCTGGACAGTATATACGATTTCTCCGCCTCTGTCCAGTCGTATTCCTATGGAGGTTGTAAAGATTAGATATATTATATTTCTTTTATATAAACTGAAGTCTTACGGGAAAGTCCGGGTTCGTGGTCTCCGCATTGGTCATTGCCACCACCGACACGCCCACATTCAGCCGGCCTAGGAACATAACAGTTATGTTGAGGAAGATCAGTAGGGCCTGGACATGCCGCATGCCCACCACGGGTCCTGAAACCATTATCAAAAGTAACTATCAGTATCGCGATCACTTCCTGCCTGCAAGCAGTCGGCAAATAAATCTGAATTGCTCTTGAGACATCGTTATCGGCGCCATAATTGGAGTGATTTATGACCACTTAATGGGCGTGCGAAAAACCCGATCATTTCGTTGGGCGTAGTGCAAGGTCTCACTTCTGAAGAACGTTTAAATTGTGTCAAGATCATGGAATGTCATTCCATTCACAAATCCGAATCGAAGGATTTCCTTTTCCACACACCTTTGTTAATTTCTGCCGACATCGTCGTTCTGATCGATGAAATTAATATTCCAATACTTTTAATCAACCGATCCGCAGCACTGTAGGGAATTAAGTGAATGATTGCAGTAACATTGTGTTGACTTAAATCCAAATCGAATAAGCCGATAAGACTTATTTGGCTTATCTGAATATGATAAGGTCAAATCGCGGTCGAATTTGAACATTAGCTGAACACGCGACTTAAAAAAAAAATGTACTTTTATAAAAGGGGCCGGATTTACTAATTGAATTTACCAATTAAGATATTAATACTTAAACACATTATCAAAATTTAGGCCTTTAATTACTATTATATTACATTTAACCAACTTGTAACTATGCTAGACATTAATGATTGTAAAAAACAGGTATTATCTATCCAGGGGATCTAACGTATTTTTAGGCATTTCATTCATAGCAAGCTCAGGTTCTTTCAATTGAAGATAGTCCTCAGCATCCCAGGGTTGCGAAACCGCCGTGCCAAAGAATAAAAATACACAGTTTCCGAAAAAGAAGAGTACTGATGCAATTAGAAACACGATCTGCCACTCTGAGCGATTTGTCTGAAACATAAATGGAATTAGTTGGGTTCAAATTAGGAAGATGTGCAAGACTTACCTCTTCCTCAACGATCAAACCAACAACCAGGGGAGTCACTATTGGCACCACATTCGCAGCCGTATTAATGATTCCCATTAGGATACTGGCATGATTTGGTGATAGATCGATTGTGTTTAGGGAGGTTCCAATGGTTGCACCACTGTTCACGCCCACACTGATGGTCATCAGAACAATGGCCCAGTTCTTCTGGTCCTGGTCCAGGAATCCGATTCCAATCAAGGTCGCACAAGGGATCCAGAAGGCCATCGAATTGATGGTCTTTCTGAGGGCCGTCAAACTAAGTCTGTTTCCAGCGAGCAGAACATCGGCGGTTATCAGGTACACGTACGACATGAACCACATGGCCAAAAAGGGCAGCGCCGAAAAGAATGCATTACTTTTCATGTCCATATCGAGAACGCCGTTCATATAGGTTGGAATTTCGGCCTGTAGGGTACTCAGACCCCAGGTCTCGCAGCAGCGGGCCACCAAAAGAGCCAGAAACGGAGCCGAGGTCCAAATAGCCCTCCAGGGAATGGGAATAATGGTCTTGTGATAGTCCTCGTTATGCTTCAGGGATGATTCAATGTAGTGCAGCTCCGCCTCTCCTATGTATCGGGATTCCACTGCATTGTTGGCCGCAAAAAGGAACCAGAAGAAACACCAGGCAAAGGCCACTCCTGCGGACACATATGATATTCCTGGCCAGCCTATGGGACTTTTAGCTATCATTCCGCTGAAGAACATGGCACACACGTTGCCACACTCGATACCCGTGTGACTGACGGCTCCCAAGCGATTCCTCTCCGCCGGAGGAGACCATCTGGCCAGGTGCTGATGAATGCAGGGAAAGATCAGCCCCTGAGCTAAGCCCATCAGCACTCGAATTCCGCAGTAGCCTTGCCATCCGCCAAAGCCGATGAAGAGTGGTGTCGCAGCACTGAAGACACCGGATGCAAAGGATCCCCAGAGCATGACACTCTTGACTCCATACCGCTTGCACAGATATCCGCCCAGGAACTGGGTGAAGATGTATCCCCAATAGAAACTGGATAATATATAAGACTTCTGCGTCAAGGTCCAATCATATTCCTGATACAAAAACATATTGTGAGCGAATGGTAGATGATTGAATTGAAACTCTTACTGGGAAATCCGGATTAGTGGACTCTGCATTTGTCATGGCGACCACGGATACACCCACATTTAATCGTCCGATATACAAACACGTTATGTTGAGGAAAAGCAGCAGGGTCTGAACGTGTCGCATTCCCAGTAGGGGTCCTATAATGATATAGCCAAAATAGTTAGTAATGCGGGTACTTCAGAAATCGTAGGGTTGGTATTCAGCAGATAGATCTTAAATCCACTTGAGATGTTGTTATCAAAACTACACCAGCTGGACAATTTATGGGGTGTGCCGAATGGTGCGACGGTTAATCAGTCCTTAGAACCAGTTAAGTGTATTGACTTTATGGACACTTTCCAAGAACGATCGATTAAAGTCCATAAGTAGTTTTTAATTCAGCTCTTTCTGTTTGCAGTATTAGGTAATACGTTATCTTCTTACCTTTATTTTAAAGAAAGAAAGTATAACTAACAAAAGAAAAAGTATAACTTCTGTTTACCTTTATTTATTTCAGCTGTCATTCTTGAACTGCTGATGGCAATTTGACCCTTCTGCGTCCAAAATCGTACAATTAATAAACTTGAGTGAACCGTAGAAATACCACACCATGCCACGATTTTAATCGTAAGAGTTATAATAAACTTTTCACTTAATCAGCTAGATTATCCCGTGATAAGGTTTTAACGCGTGCGTTTTAACGCAAAGAGTTTATGTCAAGAGTTAAGAGAAAAAGGCACGCGATTACGATCGTAAACGACTAAAAACAGGAATGTCGGTGATTATACCAGTTAACTTAATTTGCAGATAAAGGAAATCTAATACTATGGACCATAAACCCAACCATAATCAGTTCTTTATATTTTTGAAAAACTGACCTAAGCTAATCTGGGACCCTCACTTTGATTAACTAGTATCTTTAGTAAAATCTGTAACAAAACAACTCAAAGGTCAGATCCGTTTTGAAGTGATAAATAGTATTTAAGGCAATATTATCTCTGGTCACAAAATTCCCACGTATTTATCTTAACAAAACTGGTTACGCCTTCTTCTCTTATCAAATTTCAATTTGTTAGTAGTTAAAACACATGTCAAATTAATTGAAGGACCAATCGATCATATTTCCACAAGTCACATACGTCAATTGCTTGCTTATTTACGATCAGTACTCCCACTGCTTTTTGTAGTAATCAGTGTTCATTGATAATGAAGTGACAGGTAGCACCTGAGCCTATAGCTCAACAAGGTCATGGATTATTTAAGTTCAAGTTTTTATATTTACACCTTAAATTACTCATTGGGACAACATTAGACTTAATTTTATTTATTCTATAAACAAAACTCTTGATAAAAAAGAGTTACGGACCAGCCGCGAGTAAAAATATATTGTTGTTTTCGAGTTATAGATAGTTTGTCTCTTCCAGGAACTCAAAGTTCGTTGTTGCTCAGATTCTCCTCAGTTAAATCCTTTTTGGTAGCTCCATTGCTTTCTAATCCAGCTTCACTTTCCTTACGTTTCGCTTCGTCCAAATAGTCGTTTTGGTTTGTTTTCAAAGCCTTAGCATTTCCATCCTCTTGTAGATTCAAGGTTCTTTGCTTATCCATAAAGTCGGCTGCATCCCAAGGTTGATTAACCATCTGACCAAAGGCTAGATAGATTATGTTGCCCACAATGAAGATGACGGCTGATATGATGAACACAATTTGCCACTGCTCACGATCGTGCTGTTAAAGATAGGAATAGGGAAATAAAGTTAAATATGTTTTTAGTCTGGGGAATAAAGTTTATACTCACATCATCTTTCACGATAATTCCAACAAGGAGGGGCGTTAAAATGGGCACAACGTTAGCCGCCGTATTAATAATTCCCATAAGAATGCCAGCATGATTTGGTGACAAATCGATTGTGTTAATCGTACTACCAATTGTAGACCCAGCATTGATTCCCACATTGGCGCACATCAGCACCACGGCCAAAGTCTTCTGATTACTGTCCAAAAAGCCGATGCCGATCAGTGCAAGAGCGGGCACAAAGAATGCCAACGAGTTCACAGTTTTCCGAATGCCAGTGATGGTCATGACGCCTCTGGTCAGCAGGATATCCGCGATGATCAGGTAGACGAAGGCCATTATCCAGGAAGTGAAATATGGCAAAGCCGAGTAAAGGGCATTGCTCTTCATGTCCATCAACAGGACTCCGTTCATGTAGGCTGGCATCTCGGTCTGGAGGGTCGAATATCCCCATGACTGGCAGCATCTCGTGATCATTAAAGCCCAGAAAGGTACCGAGGTCCAAATGGCTTTCCAGGGAACCGGAATCGGTCCAGTGGCCTTCTGCTCTGCCTCCTCCGCTTTGCGACTGGAGTTGATCGACGTTTCAATATAGTTAAGTTCCGCCTCACTAATGAACTTGGATTCCCTGGGTGTGTTGGCTCCAAAAATCAACCAGATGATGCACCAGAAAATGCCTACAGCACAGGACACGTAGAAGATTCCGGGCCAGCCGATGCTCGAGGCTGCCAGTAGTCCACTGGCAAACATGGCCACCAGAGTTCCACAGTCAATACCCGTGTTGGCCAGGGCTCCCAATCGATTTCTCTCATTCACCGGACACCAGTTGGCCAGATGGGCGTGGATGCAGGGGAATAGGAAGCCCTGGAACAAACCCATTGACATCCGGATAGCGCAATACGCCTGCCAGCCACCCCAGGAAACACACCAGGGTGGGAGCAAGGCCAGAAGAGCTGATCCAATGGTGGACACAAACATGGTAATCCTGGCTCCATAGCGCCTGCACAGCCATCCACCCAGGAATTGCGTCAATATGTAGCCCCAGAAGAAGCTGGATAATATGTAGGAGCGCTCCATTTCATTCCACTCGTACTCCTATTAAGTTTCAGGCATTTAATTGAATATCTTTAAAGGAAACCTCTATAAACTTACTGGAAAATTCGGGTTAGTATTCTCGGCATTTGTCATCGCCACAACCGCCACTCCAGCATTAAACTTGGCCATATAGTTGACCACAATCGACAGAAAGAGCAGAAAGGCCTGCATATGACGCTGGCCAATCATCGGACCTATTAAATCAGAAATAAATCCCATAAGTAACACACTTAAGTGGGTCTGGAAATGCCTATTGTAAAATGTTTCCTAATCCTTATCGGTTGTTAATATATCGCTTCCTCTATATATTTCTCTAGGGGAAAGTTGTTCACGTGTTTAGAAGCCACTTAAATCAAAGGTTTTGGTTACTTTATGATCAAATAAAGCGATTTAATCACATGAATTGCAGACTGGTTGGGTTTCATTGAAGAGGTTTTAAATGATTAACAGTTGCCACGTAGAAAGTTAAACAACTAAAGTAGTTAGAAAGGTTTGATTGAAAGATTTGAAATACAATTATTAATCACAATTTTTCAAAACAATCTAAACTCAATACAAAATTGAAAAACCTTTTTTTATCCATCTCTTCAAAGGTCTGATTAATTCATTACTACTTTTTTCCTGAGTGTCCTTAACCTTGAGGAGCTACTTGAGTAGAATCCTTTCAGGACTTCTAACTAACCCGTATTCGTAACCGCCGTCATATCCGCACCACTTAAATTCGTACCACACACTCTAAAGATCGAAATTGAACTCAACACTTAACTTGCAGCCAGTTTGCTTTAGACCTTTAATTTCATTGGAGAGCTAATCGAACCCGTCGCCAATTTTGAAGTGATACCCGCTTAATGGACACCAAATCAGGGCACTTCACAAACACGATATTGATAAGGAAAAAGCAACAATGAAACCGAGGGTATGTACTCGTAAATCGGAGCGATAGCGGTTCCACAACGGAAAAACGGACAAGCGGACAGGCGGACAACGGACATCGGACAACGGACAACTGATAGCGTCAGACAGAATGGCTTTGAAAGGTGGTGGGAGGTACGGCGCCTGTAATCCGGATGCGATAGTGATGAAAAGGGAAAGGCCCTCTTGAAGCACTCGTACAACTTTAAAAACGTCATTGATTTTTCACGTACGACGGCTGCCCGGCAAGGTCTTTATATCTACTAAGCCTCTTCAGAGGCGGTGGCTTAATCTTATCGGTTGCCAATGGCAAGTATCTGCATCATGCATACTCAACGGATCCTTCAGGCTTGTGCTGAAAACCCCGTGCCCCCAGAATTTCTAAAGATAAAGTGTGAAGCACTTCGACTGATAGCGAAAGTTGTCCAACCAACCAGGGCGCCAGGCACGAGCTACTTATCGAAAACCTTTTTATATTGTACTTTATTGGACTATATAACGGCTTAAAATACCCTAAACTATACATATTGCTCGACCCGTTCGCTCAGCGGCTTTCCTCCTCCTCCTCCTGCAGGCGTAATATATCCGCTTTGTTGATGAAGTAATAGCTTGGCTGTCGTCCTTTTAAGTCCTTAGCGGTCCTCTTAGCCCCGTTCTGAATCAAAATCCGGCTAACGCTCTCCAGCGCGTTCGTTCCCATTGCATAGTGCAATACAGTGCGTTCCAGCTGGGAATTTTATATGTTATAAGTAGAGATCAAGATAAAAACGACCCTACTCACATTATCTGGGATTTTCAAAGCCTCAGGACAGATTTTCACCATATGCTGAACCATTTCCTCTGACTCCTTCAACACCGCTATGTGCAAGGCCGTTCGACCTGAAGTTAAGGATCATAAAATTAAGGGAATCTCTTTAATGATCGTTTCTTACCATAATAGTTCTTGGTCTTAATTAACCACTTGGCATTGGCAACATCGGTCAGCTCCATTACTCGCTCCATGTTGTTTTCCCTGACCATCTGATGGAGTTCTTCACGAGTTTCCTCCAAGCCACGAAGATTGTTCAGGAACTGGCTAAGAGTTTCGTTCTGTCGGGATTGTACCACATCGATAATGGACTGACCGCTTTCATCCTCGACGTCTAGAATGTGATCATAGCCCTGTAGAGCCAATTGTTCGAAGGGTTCCACGTCGCCTTTTTAATAAAATAGATTGTATTACTACCCTAAAGAAGGATCCACTAAGGTTAGCCTACCGATAACCGCCTGAGCCAGGACATATCGATCGATCTCGGCCGCATTGTTGGGCTGATTCGCTTGGAGCGAGACGTCCCGAGCCGTGCGATACAACTCATCCCGGTAGGTGACGTCAATGCCCGACTCCTCAATAAGAGTGTAGAGGGCTCCCCTACGATGGGAGCGGGCACAGGCGAAGTGCAGCATACTTTGGCCGTGCTCATCCCGCTCCTCCATATGCTGCACCGCCAGAGCTCCCTCTGCATCCTCCTCCACCAGGGATCTGGCGTCCAGTTCGATGAGATCCGCATTGGTGGGACCAGGACCATTTCGAGTGCCGACCATCCGTTGGTTTGAGCTGGCATTCGACTTGGCCAAAGCCAGGGTGGAGGTGGAACTGGTACTGGCCTTGCTGCTCCCCGAGTGGACCTGCACCTCGGTCATTGGCTTGCGATCCCCCATGAAGTGTTGGAGGTAGTTGGTCAGATAGGCCACGGGGTCCCTGGGTCTTCTGTTGGCTATTTCAGTGAGGGCCTTAATCAAAGGATCGGCGAGAGCTAACGCAAAGAAAAGAGAGGTTATTAAGCTCCTGGTGTGAGAAGTTCCTATATCTACTACATATCTATATACTAATTATATTTCTGGAGTCATAACTTTTTAGCGCCACCCAATATAAACTTTTAAGCTATAAATTTATTTTACGATACGGCCATTCTTTTGTTGTTAGTGTGTTTTTCTTCGGAATAACTTGTTTTCTTATCTAAAATTAGGTTTCTAAAAAATGTCGTTACATTTTTGTCACGGAACTGTAAAAGTTATTCATGCAAGCAATGTATAGTTAATTTACGTTTTCTTCACTACTTAACCAAAGCTCAAAAGTTCCCGGATACTTACAATCAGCCAGATATTTTCCCTGCTCCGTCTTGAAGATGGGATTGGCCTGAAAGGACACCGGCTGCGCCTGACCTGTGTGGAAAACAAGCTGCATTAGTCACACCAAAGGCCCAGGATATCGTCAGTCACACTCAGTGGGTCGATTCCCAGAAATCTATGTACACAAAGCGAGAGGGGGAGCATTTTTTGGAGCGGGAAGGAGGTAAACAAACAAAGATGAGGATGCCGATGGTGGAACTCAAGAGACGTTGCAAATCATATTGAAATCGTGACGAGATCACAGTCATCGGGCAAGACACAGGTACGGATACAGCTATGTAGGTGTAACTCAAAGCGGAACTTACGATTGCAGATTAACTTTAAACGCAGCTAAAGCGGAGGAGATTTTAGATGAGGAGACGAGGCAGGTATCAATCGAGTAAGGTATTTATTGTTTTAGTACTTAAGATTTACTGTGCTGAGGTATTCTTTGCTTTTCTATGTACATTCAATTTGGATTTATCTCTTTTTCTTTTAGTTACGATCCACGATGCTGTTTTTCTTGCGTTTGAAGATCTTCACCAGCATGGTGGCAATGTGTTTGGAGTTTGTAAGCGACATATCCTTTTCCAGTGACAGGATATTCGTGACTGCAGTGCAGTAATCCTGGAAAAGCACGTATTCCACCACACCCATGCTTTGCATATTTACAAGGCGCACGGTCAACTTTGAAAGGCGATTTGTCACCATACTCAAGCCCCTCACGGAACACAAGTGTCGCAGATTGTCCATCTCCTTCATCAGATTGGGCAACTTTACAATGGTTGTCATCTTGAGACCAGTGCCCAAATAACTTGGCCTGGATTGGAGGTATCCCAGGAGGTAGCTCTCCTTGAAGTGCAGTTGGCTTTCCAGATAGGATATGGCTCTTCCCACTCTCGTATAGGCAGCTCCCATATCCGCAGGCTCTTTGCTGCTGGTTGTGGATATTATTCTCAAATGCTCCTGGCAATTAAGCCACACTGCCAAATTGTTGGCTGAATTAACAAACACTCCCCTGCCATAAGGCCAAAGAGCTCCGTTGAAAGCTGTGCACTCGGCAGCCTGCACCAAATCCTGGGTGTCTAGAAGGGGAATCATCAGTCCCAGACTGCTCAGCATCATCGTGACCTCTGAATCGGTTTCCAAGAGCTCGGTCATCGTGTAATAGTTTCCCGAGTCCGTTTCGCCAATGGCATCCGCAAAGTTGGTGGTGAAAATCTTGCTCATCATTAGGCGCTCCGCTTGCTCTAGTTGGCCAATGGTGAGATTTAAGGGTAGCTCCAGCTGATCCAGGTTCCTAGAGACCTCCACCAAGCAACGGGTGACCAGAAGTGACTCATCGTCAAAGACAAAAGCCGCCGTGTTGAGCCTTTCCCCGTTGTCCATTGGAAAGTAAGCCAGACGCGGTTGGGGCTTGAAATCAGCATCGATACTCAGGCAATGCATATCCTTCAGCAGCGGCACCAGGAACTCCTGGAACACCACAAACACATCAAAATCTGGGGCTATAATCCCGCAATTGATGTCTTCCTCAAGGTGGCGAGCCTTCGAGGTTTTTCGCATGGCAGGCCACAGGACATCGAAGAGATTGTGGTCGAGTCGGGTTTGCCGTCGCTTGATTTTCTCGTAGACGGCTCGCTTTAGGAAGCGACTCAGATAGCTGGTCACCGAAAGCTGCAGCGAAGATGCACTCAGGGGCTTTCGATGGGACAGGGCCGATGCCGTAGTCCCGCTCAACAGCTTGCCCGATTCCGAAATGACGCTGTAGCAGCGCTCCAGGGTCCTCGAGATCTCGCCATCCTGCAGCTCCCGCCGGGCACTGTGCAGATCGTCGGGGACTGCTCATGGATTCCGGAGCAGCATAGGTTATAATTTTTGGGTTGGACGGTTATCAGTTTGCACACACAGACACACCAAAGCGAAGACAAAGGCACAGAGATACGGACGGGTACGAACAACGACACCATGACAGATACGGATGAAAGGACTGCTGGGTGGGTGCTCAAGAAAAAGGCGCAGGTGCTGGGGCGGGATGGTGCGGTTCGCTTACATACCGAATATTTCATCAATATTGCCAATGATTTCGTTGAAAAATTCATTGCGATTTCCCTCCATTTTTGCAGGACAACCGACGACTAAGTATCCAGCACGTATACGCAGTGTGTGGCCACGGAGCGAAGGACACGGTGTGCTGCACGGTGCGACCGAAAATCGATGACTGACTTGGCCAAAGCTCGCGCCGAGCTCAGTTAGCCCCTACAGTGGCTACAGTTTATAGTTTATAGCCCGTGGCTTGGCCCGCCCCCTCGGCACAGTCGGATGTTTGACTTGGCAAACAAATGTATTTAATTATTTCGGTTCACCCGCGGCACGCGTGTGTGTTCGTGTGTGGGCAGCGAAAGCGAGTGTGAAAACAAAAACGCCACTAAAGCCACAGACAAAGCAAAGCGGCATGGCCTAGCACTATCTGCGGAATGGGTGGATCGGGTGACCTCAATGGGGGGTTCATGTGGGTGTGGCTGGTGGGTGGTAGTGGTTGGTTGTGGTGGTGCCTGGTGAACGGTCAAGCTGGAACAGCTGCCCCGTTTCCTTACCCTGGTCGTTGAGCAACTGGTTCTCCAGTTCCTCGGCACCGAAAATGTTGAGCAGCTCGGTGTAGTTGAGAATGTTTTTCGCCTTGTCCTTGTCCAGGTATAACTCGGCCGAGTGGCCCAGCTGCGTGTGTTTGGTTATTGAATTTTAAATCAAACTCTGTACATTATTTATTTCGGGCTAATCACAAATTTATGGCATATTGATTCCCACCGCAGCAGACATTTGAAAGTCAAGGGAGGCAGCGTATCGAAAGAGCCTTGACCCGATTTTAATTTCAGTTTAGGGTGAATAATTTAAAAATAATTTTGAACAATTTTGTCATTTTAAATGCAATTGGTCGATCAGTTTTTCTCTAGGAACTCGGGAAGGATTCTTTTCCTAACCATGTAACTCTTTCTGCAATATTATTATTTCAAATTGGGGAAATTAACACACTGAGAAAAATAAAGGCACGATTTTATATTCTTAGAGGGCACATTTCCGACCCTATAAAGTATATATATTTTTGATCAGCATCACCATGCAGTCTAGTTTCTATGCAAACTAGTCCTCCAGTTGTAAAGCTATTTGTATGACACTTTGCTCCATATATTATAAAAGTCAACTTATAGCTTCATTATTTCGTAAAATATACCTAAATACTCCTATGAATACCCATTTTTAACGATTTCAGAATAACTGTTTTCTTTTCTTAACGATTATATCATAAGCTGCCATAGGAACGATCGATAAATAAATCGGATAATCGACCTAGCTTCATTGTTTTTAAACATTTAATTCGAAATATAGAAGATTTCATTTTGGTAACAGCTGCAAGGGTATAAAGTTTGCTTCCGTTTTGGTTAAAACAAAAACATACCAAAGCATTTTAAAGTACCAAATAAACTTCGACTTTTGCAATAAAGTAACAACAAGCTAATGTATGCCATAAATATATTATTGCATACTTTTGTCTTCACAAGTGAATTTCAATAACTTTGGATTGGTAGAGCAATCCGATAATATTTTCAGTGAGTTACGTTTTCTTCCCTTCCTCACTTACCTTGTCCAGTGATTTGGGATTGGCGCCCAACTGCAGGAGCATGTTGTAGAAGTGGCCGTTGTCCCTAATTGTGGCTGCGTAATGAAGCGCCGTGCGTCCGTCATTATCCGTAATGGTCATGGTCTCCGGAAAACGCGACGCCAAGTACCGAACGATGTCTGGCCCGTGAAAGGGGAAAACCAATCATACAAATATAAATCGGCTTTGGGGGTGTGGGAGGAGAGACCTACCCGTGTGGCCGAAGAGCACGGCCACGTGCAAAGGCGTGGAGCCATTGGGCGATATGTCGTTCTTGGCAATGGCAAACTTCCGGCGATCCAGAGCCTGCTGCAGTGCCAGCAGTCCTCCGTCACGTGCCGCGTCATGCACGCGATGTATTTTCTCCTGCCGATGGGAAACATGATGCATGCCGTAATTAGTGCGCCAGAAAGTGGCTCTTCCTTCCTGGCATTCGGCTCGCTTACCATATAGCTGGGCACGTTGTTGAGAAAGGCCTGTATTTCCGGTTCTTGGGACTTCAGACCCACCAGGCTGCCGCCCTCGCCATTCAGCACGATCTCGGCCAGCTGCTCCAGGTCTCCGGACTCCACAATCCGCTTGATGCGTTCGTTCTACGGAAAACAGGAAAGCAACATCTCCAATGAAATGGTGGGGATGGCAAGACCGCAAAACGAAGTAGTGCACGATTGAAAGCGCTAAGGGTGATGATGATTTGGGGTTTAGTAGAACTCGATGGTTTGCATTATGAGTGACGTAGGTGCGAACCCAAAAACAAGCCAGGTGAGCCAGCAACAAAGGGCGATATGTAGACAGAGAAGAAACGGATAGCTTTGTATACTTCATCAATTGCAGTTTGAGACTGAACTGTAAAATCCTCGGGTGCACCCTGCACAAAGCCCTCAATGGCCATTGCCGATGTCAGGGACTCGTTGCCATCGTCCTCCGGTGAGTCCTGTCCCGGCTGCTGATCCTCCTGCGGATTTCCTCCTTTGCTGTCCGAAGCTATTACATCCTGTTCAAATTTATTTGACCACTTAAGAAATTATGTTTATTTGGTTGGGAAGTGATCTGGACATGGCTACAGAGTGCAAAGTCACATAAATACATTAAACAGGATACATTTATTTTTTACAAGGACTAAGTGCTGCTACAGGTGACAATGCCAGTTCTGAACCCATTACATATACCTAAAATTAATAATTTAGCACATAATAAACTAAAAAGCGTTTATTCCCACTGGTCATAAATTAATGGGACTGTCAAGCAATTAAGCACTCAATCTAAAGGCAAATTAACTTGTTTGAAAGCCCACATAGCGTATACGCAATATCACGCATACGCCTAGTTTTTCCAGTTTTTATTGAAATGCAGCTAGAAATAGTCATTATTACTGCCATAAGCACCGCCCACTACTGCATTTGATTATCCCTAACAAATGGCTCGACGGACTGCAACCATTTGAGGCGCATTTCATACATGGTATATTTGCCATATATCAAATATCATATATCTAATGCCTGCAACTGTTTTGACGTTTGCATGTTCAGTTCCCATTCGGACCCACCAACAACTGGATGCCTCTGACAGTTGAGAACCGACTCCGCACCCGACTCAACCTCAGTCTCCGTCCGATTTTCCGTCCCCCAGTCGAAATGTCAGGCGGACGAAAGTGAAAACGCCCAAGTCGGGCCTGCACATATATAGTATGCAGGTATATGCATACGTTTGCCGGATCGGAGTGAGTGCATTATTATAAAGTCTATCTGTGGGTAAACAGCTGCTGATTTCAGCCAATCGATAAGCTCAAATTGGGGGCAGACACTGGCATTGATTCGATCTAAGGCAATAACACACAGAAGTGAAACTGAAAGGGAAACGGATGCGGAAATGGAAAAGGAAAAGGAAACAAACACACGGATTGTTGGGCAGGTCTCGGGTGCATTAGAAAAACGATAAACAAAAGACACAAGTTGCAGGTTTTGCATTCCATTTTTAATTGGTTACTGGTAATGGCTACGGCTAAATATATTGTTATTCAAACTGTATTTCGAAAGAGGAGAACATAACACTGGCTTTACAAAATATATATCTATATATACGTATGTATAGAGATTTATAAAGGATTTCACTAGGCTTGGTTATTTCGTTATCAAAGCGAGCTTATGTTGAAGTTGATTGCTAAAGTTTCGCATTTTGCTGCTGATTGGGTTGCGGCTGAAGTTGTTGCTGTTGCTGTGGCTCTTGCAGTGGTAAAACAAATTGATATGAATGGAATTTGAGTGCCTGCTGCAACTGATTGATATATAGTTTTTGTTTTTGTTTTGGTATTTTTTGATTTTTTTTGGTACGTTTCATTTTACAGTTTCACATTGAAGAGGGGGTAAATGGGTTGAGCGAACGGCACACACAAAACGTGAATAAACTACAAAACGTTCGAGGACACTTAGAGCACGCCCATCTGTACCTCATCGTCGTCATCGTTTTCGTTCTCTGACTCGGCCTCCTTCTCCTCAACGGACATGGCGGCCACGTCCGGCTCCTCTCCATCCTCGGCGGTACTTTCCGGCCCATTCGCTACCTCCTCCGCAGCATCATTCTCCTTCTCCACTTCAGTCTTTTTGGTTCCTTCAAGCTCACTCTCAGTGGCATCCTCCTCTGGCTGCTCTGGCTGCTCTGCCACCTCCGCCTCCACCTCCACGACCTCGGGCTCAGATGGCTGATCCTCCTGCTGCTCCGGCTCCTGCCCGTGATCTCCGCCATTCTGCACGATCGCCGCCTCTCCATCTCCTCCTCCATCCTGCCCAACTCCGTCTCCTTCAGCCTCTCCGCCTCCATCCGCGCTTACAGCTCTTGCAATATTCTGTAAAAGTAAACAATTGTCGACTGATTTGCTTTCCAAGTGATTACACAGTTTCCCACTACGGTCCTTCGATCTCAGTCTATGTACAGCGGAATGGGGAAAGGGACTCTAAACAAAAAGCGCAGAGTGCCGAGAGAAAGGTGAAAGGGAAAAGCGAGAGCCGACAATGGCTTACTTTCACAGACTTTCCGCGTCCCCAGAAGCTAATTAAATTGCAAAACACCGAAAGCCATTTTCGAAACGTGCAAGCAAGCAGCTAACCATCGAAAGCCAAAGAAAATAGGGAAAATAAAATGAAAAGGCGGCGGACTTACCTCGGGCTCGCTGTCATCGCCATCGACTTCGCCATCGCCATCGCCATTGATCGTGTTGAAGGTGGCCGGCGTTTCCGGTCGGCGCTGCAATGGCGAGCCGGCTTCCGCTTCCGGCTCCGCATCCGCCTTGGACAGATCCTCATCGTCGTCATTGGCACTCGTACTGCGATTTCAAAATGCAAAAAATTCTCTCTCAAAGCCATGCCCCAAAAAACACACCAAACACAAATCAAAAGGGAGCGATTGCATTTCGCCAGCAAAAGGCAGCCAAATTTAAGCCAAATCTGGGGTCTAGGACCCACCAACCCACCAACGCACCCACAAACCAGCTACCCACTCACCCATCGTTGGTGTCCAGCTCCGAGGTGTTCTCAAGGCTGTCGTCCAGCGATTTGCGGCCATTCACCGACGGCGGCACCTTGATGTCCAGTTTCTGGTGGGAGAAAGGGGAAGAGGGAAAGCAGAGGAGAAGGAGGAGGAGGAAACAGGTTGGAGGAGCACCAGTCAGGGGAAAGGCCAACCCACTCACCTTGGAGCCGGCATCCCCGCCCGCACCGCTGTCCACTCCACTGTCATCGCTCAAGGCCTCCCAATCGGTGGCGCTGTCGGGGGAGACGCGCGGCGCATCCGGCACATAAACCAGGAAGGCGCGCTCGATTTCGTGCGGCTTGTGCCGATAGTACGAGGGTGTCTTCATTTTCTGAAATTGCCCCAATGAATCATTTTAATTGCTGCTCAACCATCAAAAAAAAAAATATAAAACAGCGATCTAAGCCCGCACGAACCTTAACGAATTCAATTACACAATTTTGTAAAAGTTAGACTTGAAAATATTCTGTTTACTTTCACAGATACCTTTTTTAAAAGTTTTCTGTAAAAAATATTGACAGTTATCTTAAAAAATAAGAAACCTTTCTTTAAAACCATCACCAATAAAGGACCACTGTCTTCTATACATCCCAATTCACTTTGGTATCTAGCGTAAACAAATAATTTGTTTTGAATTCATAAAATCTTTATCCTTGCGAATTTTCAATCTTACTTCCAATAAACCTACTTAAAAATCATTTCTAAGTCAACATATTGCTGCAAGCAATAAAACCATTTCGCGAAATCCTCATATTATATATATTATCTTTAAATTTCAAAAAAAAATTTTGTGGAGAGAAGTATGCACTATTTTATGCTTTACCCCATAAAGAACCTTCATTTACTGGCTGCCTAAATATTTTGCTTTGAACTAGGAGTGTGTTAGGGGAATGTTAGCCCAATAGTACCCCAAAGATAGCTACGAATTCGACGGGACTCCGTCACCCACTCACATAATCGACGGCCTCCTCATCGCAGCCCGCTTGGGTGAGCAGGGTGTAGCATCGCATGTTGTTCTTGGCACTGGCGGCCCAGTGGAGCGGTGTCTTCCCGGTGATGTCCGTCTCGTGGGCTCCCTCCGGCCAAATGCCCACCAGGTTCTCAAGGATCTTGGTGTGTCCCAGCCCGGCGGCCTTGTGGATGATATTGAGGCCGTTGCCGTCCTTGCAGGTGACCAAAGCACTGGGAACCGGTGGCTCCAGCTGCGCTTGCACGGTCTCCAGGCTGTTGTCGATGACGGCCTGGTGCAGATCCTTGATCGCATTCTGTGCGGAGAGCGGAAATGGGGTTTTCACCTGGGTGAGGTTAGGGGATAAGAGGAGGACTCCCTCACCATGACATGGGGAACGGCGGCCAGGAAGCGCTTCACACGCCCATTGTTGCTGGCCTGCTGGCTGAGGCGGTTGCCCTGGCCCGCCCACAGAATGCGCGTCAGCTTGCCGATGTCCTTCTCATGAATCCAGATCCGAATGGTGGATAACTTCACCGAGAAATCTATTAGCCGAGAAATGGAAATTGAAAACGTGGAAATTAATTTTCCTAGCCCCAATCCCAATCCCACCCACGACCCGATTGCGATTTCCAATTCATTTTCGCCCTTGTTCGTGCTAGCATGCAATTTGCCGAAAAAGAGCCAAGAAGCCAAACTGAAACTGAAAACTAAATTAAAACGAAAATAAATGCAATGAATGTTCCGGCTCGCTTAAAGTGGCATTAGTGGAAACTTGAGACAATTTCCGCCGGCGAAACTTTGCCAACTTGAAATGCTTCAAGGTCGGCGCCAAACTTTTTCGCAGTGCAAAAGTGGGTAACGCCCCCCGGTCGTCGTATCAACATATTAAATCGCCCGCCAGCCCACTGAATCATTTAGTGGAGCAATTGGAAAGCCAACACCTGGATGCGGAAATGCACCACGTATCCGCACATTGACATACACCGACCATTCAAATACGCACCTTCGTTGTCGCGGCGCTTGCGTCCATTTTGTCCACCCGTCTGTCCATTCATCGGCATGACTGCAATGGGAGCAAACATCTTCGCTTAGACTCGGTTGATCGGCTTACCAAAATGTATACAGGAATATGTGACAATATAATGAAGGAACAATCCATTGCCTACTTTCCTTTCGATTGCTTCTCTAATACCTGTCCTTTTTTTTTGCGTCTGGCCAGCTTGAGCCGCGTTGGCAAACTAATTCTTGGCCTGGTCGAAAGGTGTTGAATTTGGGTCCCTGTGTTGTGGTCAAAAGCCAACGGTCGCAAGGAGGAATAATTGCGTCCTGTTCGCGCACTTCCAACTTCTGACATGAATAAATAACTCTTGGCTGTGTGTGTGATGGTGTGTTATATAAAGCGAAAGAGTCAACATTTTCATTAGAGTTACCCCAAAACAAATATGTGGAAATAGAATTTCCATTTGCCTGATTCAAACTTGATTAGCATTCCTTGGGGAGAAACTCTAAACAATTTCGATGGCTTCTTCTACAAAATACTCTATACTGCTCGAGGGAAAATTCTTACCCAGAACATTTTAAATTCTTTGTTGGTCCTTAAATTCACATACCTAATGTGTCAAGGTTTTTTTAAGTAGCTGAAAAGTTCTTAAAAATTTATAGAGCACACTTTTAGGAATCTTTGTGAAATACTGCCAACTACTCTGCCAAAAATGTCTTCTTGCATGTGAAAATGTAGAGGTCAGCTATTAGCGTTCTTTGGAAAACAAATTCTAAGCAATTTCCTTAGCATACTTTAAGGATTCTCCACGAAACTATCTATACTGCCTTGGAATATGCTTCCTCTTGATGGGGAAATTGTTGGCCAGTACATTTCCATTTCTTTTTTAAGCCTTCACACCCACATAGCTTATGTGTCAAGGTTTTGTTCTCAATCTATTTTGGGTCTAACACCTTGAGGAATTTCTTGACTTCCTTTCGAGCAGTGACATGTAAATTAGTTGGCCGCGGTGAATCATTAAATTTCCATTCCATTTCCCAGACCCCTTTACACACACGATTGAGTGGCAATAAAAACTGCTCGAAAGTGCCACGGAAATGGCGCATTAGTGTTTGCCACTTAATGTGGCAATCAGCCCGCACCCGCGAATCCCCTGGCATTGTAACTTGTTGAGCTGACACCCTTAACGGCACGCAATATGCAAATTTTGGCCACAAAAAGCGCCTTTCTTTGGCGTGTTGTCACCACAATTTCCCTCAATTAGGATGAATGAATATGAATATGTATTCACTTGCGAACTCACCTTTGGGCGGCGATGAATGGTAGTAGAGCCCCTGGAATCTCCTTCGTCGCTTGGGAGGCATAGTTGTGTATATTTGGGAATATTTCGTTTGGTTTAAGATAGAGAATTACTAGAGTCCTCGACTCTTCACATCGCCCCAGTCGCGATTCATGGATTATATTTGTTCACTTGGCACTGGAAAAAGGCGATTTGAAAATTTCGAAATCCCAGCGATGAATGAACCGTTGTCCTGGCAAGTTCAACGACGTCTGAATTGACAATTGCACCTACTCAGCTGCTCAACTGCTCAACTGGACAACCGAACAACTGGACAACTGGCCAGGTCCTTGCGTGTATGCATACTCAATGGAAAATGCGGGAAAATGTGGGAAATGTGGAGCTTGGGGGCGTACTGAGAGTCACAACCAGTGTTCACTGCTGAGCCCCACACATGTGATTTTTTTTATGTTTTATTTATTTATTTCACAATTTGCCAGGACCTTTAATGCGCTCCGCTTGTTTTGCACTATGACAGGACACTGCCCGCTGCACTAGACTAGTTCCCAAAAAAGAAAAAGGAACGCGTTGAAAACAAACCAATTAGCTGCGAATCGATTTTTCGAATTCGAATGGGCATTTTATCGGAATGGGCACACAAAAGCTGGCCAAGTTTCGGAAGGAGGTACAGGTCAAAGCGTCCTGCCCCAAGGTCCTTAAGAAAGGAAGACAGCACGTGCTCTTTGAACACTATTGATGAGTAATTCCACTACAATATGTAGTACGCACTTGCGTGTGGTCAAAATTTTAAGACCAACTTGACACAGTTTCCCAGGAGAGCTGCGTGAGTAGCCTCCAAGGTTTTTCGTCACTCCTGCCCCAAAAAAAAAAACCGAAATGTGCTGACCCAAATTTTAATAGTTCCCCAAAGGGCTAGGAAAATGTCACTGGCAATTAGTATGAGGTTAAAACTCATTGTCTGGTTATATTTGCCTTCAATTAAATAGTTTTGATTGCGCTTCACATGAGTTTATAGACGATCTATGCATTATTCATAAGGTTGGAGTGCTGGCATTGTTTGCATGAAGTGCACACTGGACAGGTGCATTGAACTTGACAGGATGTGCCCCGAAGGATACGTATTAACCCTGCTGTTGGTCAAAAAGCTAGTCAACTCAGCAACACAAGTCACAAATCACGGCGTTGCACACACTTCACTTTTCCGACTAATTTTCCGTTGCTTTCCGCGTTTCCTTTTTCCACTTTTTTCGGTTTTTGGGGCTTTGTGTTCGTTTCGATTCGATTTGCACGGCGCGCGCTTTCCTTGCAGACTGTGGCATATTCAGCGATTCGTAGGTGTTTTATCTAATTTTTTCCTTCACGCACACCACTGGAAGTTATTGTGTTTGTGTGTAAGAATGTTTGGCTGATTGCTGTTACCCTTTTTGGTATTGAGTATTGGTAATTGCTGCCATCGTTTGCATGCGAACGCCAAAAAAACCTACACAAATATTACCGAAGGAAAATCGCTGGTGGGAGGTGGGTAGTTGAAGTGTAGCCAATATTGAAAAGTGAAGGCGGGTCCCCGCAAACGAATTTTCAATTTCACTATCATTATCTGCCAACATTTTTTGCATTGCAATTAAATAACCTTCTCTTTGTGGTCCTGAAAAATGGTAATAATTAAATTCATATATTTCTGATTTTTGAATTTATACTTCTCATAACATTGGTAAAGTGTAGCCAATATTAATAAAATAAGGTCCACGCAACCTAATTTCCAATTATAGTTTTAGTCCCGGAAAAAATTACTTAATGTTCAAAGATTTCTTATTTTTCTATACCTTTTTAACACAAATTTCGATAATCTATTAAATTGAATTTCAGTTTTAAAACCAATATTAAAAAATGAAAATTAATATTTCAATTCAATAACCAATCGTGATTCCAAGAAAGGCAAGACTGATTTCTGATTTACAACCTTTTTTACCTATTTAAAACACTGTTTAAATTTATCCTTGAATTTCATTGTTCAAAATGGAGTCCTTCGAAAATCTTAACATGTAGGTTACTAAAAATAATGGGATTCAATGTTTTTAATCGTTTATTATTTCATATATATTTCTTAGGCAGTTGTGTGGGCAGCCTTGAACTTAAGCTAGAACTTAGAACTTAATCGACTAAGGGAATTGTGGCCAGGAAGCCATTGGGCTATCGGCTTTTGCTACTCAGTTCGTCTGCGGAGACGTGAATGGGTTTTGTGAATTCGATGTTATCGGCGGAGATATCTGCTAAAATCAAATAGTTAAAATTACGCACAACTACTATCAAGTACCATCTACTCACCAGAAAGTTTAAGGTTCTCAGTGCCATTTATCTCCGTTATGTTAAGTAAATCATTGGAATCCAGACTTCTTTTCCGCCGCGTCCTCAGCTGACCCAAGCTGATGTGGGTCTTCTCCAGCGGCAGATCGTCATCGCCGAATTCCAGACACCTGCCGTATACGCAATACCGTTTGCCCACCGGCGAACAGCGAGTGCCAGGTGGGAAGTGTCCTTTGCGGCCGTTTACCAGGTAGTACCGGTACTTGATGAACTCGTCCTGGCATCCCACGCGGCAGCTGCGGTCCGGCTCATCGATGCTGGCCGAGATCTGGGCTCCATGGCCGGACAATCCGCGCACCTTCTGGCGATAGCGGGCGCAGGTCTGCTCCGCATACTCAGCCGCCGTCTCCAAACGCTCGCAGGGTTGGATGCGGTACGAGCAGAGCTGGATGCTCTCCGCACCAGTCAGCCGGGAGGTCACTCCCTGGACGCCCTTCGAGTCGGTTATGCAGTTGGAGTGGCAACCCGGTTGGACCACCCACTCCGATTCCGTGGACGAGCTGCGATCGAGGGCAATCAGCGAGGCGGAGGCAGGTGGAGGGGGTCGAGATATCTCCGGGGAATAGGGCTTGGGGTAGGTCCTCCTCTTGTACGGCGCTGGTCCTGCACTGATGTGGTTGCCTTGGCCATACGGAGGTCGTTTTGCCACCTCTGTTGTGGCGAGTAAAACAAACATTCCATTAGCTTAATTATGGATAAAGAAATGAAGACGTTCTTACCATTCTCATAGTGATTTTTGTGCTTAATCCCCTCCTGCCGCTCCGCATACCGCTGGTTGGTGGACTGCGGCCTGCTCTCCTGATCCGAGGAATCCCTCGTCGGGCGCACTGATCTCGCCTGGCAGAAGCTGCTGTCCATCTTAAAGAAGTTGGACGTGGAGTTATCGCAGGAGAAGCGCTCACATCGTCCGGAAATGCAGTAGGTAATGTCCTCGGGGTTGTGCTGCTTCGACTGGCAGGTGGTGCCATCCGGGAATGTCCACCGGCGGGACTTGGTGCCGTTGCTTTTGGTGCGGCAGAAGATCTTGCAGGAGGCATCCAGGGTGGTGCTCAGCTGCTGACCCTCGCCGGTAAGATCCGGATCCGACTTCCTCGCCTGCATGCACACCTGGCTGGCAAAGTCACCTATCGTCTGCACCGGCACCTTGTGGCACTGCGGCGAGTTGCAAGTCACAAATCGCCGATCCCTGCCCATGCAACGGGAAGGGAAGTTCAAGCAGCTCCTGTTGAAGGTGCGAAGTCCCGTGCTGCCCTCCAGTAGGCGTCGGGATTGTCCGTACAGGCACCCGGACTCACAGGCACTCGGCTCGCTCCATTCACCCCAATTCGAGGACGATCCGGGCAGCTCGTTCCCCAGCGGATTGTAGTCGTGCAGCAATGGGGGTATCCTGTTGGGCTCGTGTCTAACGATCTTCTCGTGGGTGGCTTCCGGTACGTTTTCAGGTGGCCAGGATTTGAGGGCTGAATAACTGCCCTGATTGGAGGCACGCGCCTCACAAGAACCACCGCGGCACCACTAAAAGAACAAAACAACATGATAAATAAAATGTTTAAGTGTCTATACACAGAACAATAATAGTACATTCACCAAAAGGTTCGGTTATGGCATTGTTATTAAATTAGGAATATTACTTATTCTATTCATTAAGTCTTTAAGAATGGTCAACCAATTTTTGTATGATTTTTACAAAGTTACAAGTCTTTTTATATGACAGTCTTTGATTTTTCTTCTTAAGCAGTAGCGAAAAAATTGACCGTTTAAAAATAAAATAAAATAATTTTCTTTTGTGATTAGCTAAAAACCGCCGTTAGATTTCTTACAAATAATTTGTATTTTTTAAAATAGTGCCCAATCCTATCACTATTATTAACTATAAATGTATGTGGGATAGTACATATTTGGATTTATTAATACGAATAATAACTTCAAATGATAAATGAGACCAACTTCTTAACCGCAACCACACTCTAGACGACTTCTCGCTTTTCTTGAACTCCTTTCTTGCTGCACTCTCTGATCTTCAATGATGTCTACCATTCGATTGATTGATACCATTTCAATATTTTCGATTAAATAAATAGGGCTATTCATTAAATAAATTTAAGATATATACAAAAGCTGGATTAACTTAAACTAACTTTACCAATCCTACATGTATTTGACCTTTGTTTTAAAGAAATATAACAAGACAATTCAAGTAAAGATACCATTTCTCCAAACTTTGATATTTTTAATAAATTATATATTTTGCCATACCATATTAGCGCCACACTCGGTGCCTTCCAGAGCCGGGTGAGAAGTCCAGGGCAGTCCGTTCTGCCGGCAGTGAAGATCCCGACAGATTTCCATCTTGCTCTGGGTGCTGGCCTGCATGTAGTTCTTTCCGAAGCGCAGCATGCACTGCTGGTTGGCATTGAAGCGCTCGCCGGGAAGACGGCCACCCGCAGTGTGATCATAAGGACCCACAAACTGGTCCCGGTCGAAGAGGCACTCGGCCTGAGGATCCCTGAAAAATAATACAAAACCAATTTAAACTTTTTAAATTTCCTATGAAGGTCTAATTTATTGGTGTCCTGAATTTAAATCTAGAAACATTACGATTGAACATTTTTTTAACAATATAGCTAAGGGCAACTCTTGTGCTCTTTTGTATGTATGTATCTGTTCAATCAATTTTAAATAAACTTTTAAAGCTACCTAATTTTTCAAATCTTCTTTATAGAAAACATTAGTTTGGGAAATGGTGTAGTCGTACATGCCAACAGCGGTCTTCATAATATTGTTTGGAATAAAATATTCAAAAAGTGACAAAGGGTTGCACTTGGCCATGTTTTAAAAATAAACAAGAGAGAACGCTATAGTCGGGTGCCCCGACTATCAGATACCCGTTACTCAGGTAAAGGGAGTGCGAGGGAGATGGAGATAGAAACTTTGATCACGCATAACTTTTTAACGAATGGTCCGATTTGAAAAATTTCTTCTACATTTCGATAGGTATTGATAAACTCAATAAAACTGCATTTTTACTTTTCGGAAATATTTAAATTTTTAAAATCGTATATAAGCGATTGTGGGCGTTAAAGGGGGCGTGGCACCTTTTTGAAACAAACTTGCGCTGCGTAGGAACTCCTAGAATCTGCATGCAAAATGCCAATCCTCTAGCTTTTATAGTTTCCGAGATCTCAGCGTTCATACGGACGGACAGACAGACGGACAGACAGACGGACAGACAGACGGACAGACGGACAGACGGACAGACGGACATGGCTATATCGACTCGGCTAGTGACCCTGATCAATAATATATATACTTTATAGGGTCGGAAACGCTTCCTTCTAGCTGTTACATACTTTTGCACGAATACAATATACCCTTTTACTCTACGAGTAACGGGTATAAAAATAAATCAATAGTCCGTTTGGTTGTTATTGAAGTTCAAAATGATAAAAAACGCCTGATTTTTTAGTTTTCTGGTGTAATTTAGAATCTGCGCGCCAAAGTCTGTATATTTTTAACAAATAAGTACAGATCTCTCTTTAACTTACATCAAGAAATCCTCAAGATAGGTGCGCGAACACTTGGACCAGGTTACCTTGCCACTTCCCAGTTTGGGGGACATGATGTGCATGGTGGGATCACAGCTGATCTCCTTGGCGTCGTGCCTCATTCCCAAGCTGAAAGATGAACAGCAGTTAGGTGACATCCACCACATCAACGACCCACTTACTTGTGTCCGATCTCGTGGGCCACCACAAAGACGCTCTCGAAGTGCTTGGCCTCGTTGATCGTGCATGAGTAAATGGAGGTGCACATTCCCTTGACCGTGGCCATGCCCACCACCTGGCTATTGGCCTTGCCCTTCTCATAGGTGACCAGGTCGAGACCGGTCAGGACCAAGGCGTGGTCGTAGTGCAGGGGATCGGCATCGGAGAAGGGGTTCAGTTTCTCCTGCCACTTGCAGAAGCTGTTCAGGTAGTTCTCCACATCCCTGGAGCGAACCAGGCCGGGAGGATCCCACGACTTCCAGATTTCCAGCCGCTTCAGCACAAAGTTGATCCGACGACCCAGCGTGGGATGGTGATACAGCAACTGGACACCGTTGATCATGGCCAGCAGAAAACTGACCACCTGGCTATCCGTGTTCGTGGGAAAGTTCCGCTGCATATGGGCATACAGATCGCTGTCCACGAAGATGGCCGTTTCGATGAAGAGCTCCTCCGGAATGTCCGACCAGCGGTTGCGCGGCGGGTTTCCAATGTAGCGACGCCTCCTGCGATGCCGCTGCTGGTCATGATGATGGTGATGGCGTGGCTGGAACCGCAATCTCAGCGGCGACTGAGCCTGCGACTGGGCCCGCAGTCGCCTCCGCGGTTCATTGAACTCCTCCGCATCGGGCTCGAACTGCAGCTGGCTGTCTAACGGTGGCGCCGTTCGCCTTGACGACGCCCCACTGTACCCCTTCTTGTCCACCCTCGCTTGGTAGAGCACATGCGTCCCGGTTCCGAAGCGCGAGGGTAGCGGATGGATCACCAGGTCACTGCCGTTCTGCTGGAAAACGCCGCGCTGCGGGGATCGAGGCGTGAAAAATTAATAAGCGTCGGGGATAAACAAACAGCAATTGCCGCAAAAGAAAACACAAAGCATATGAAAGAGTTAAAAAAGCTATCAAACTATTATGCAAAAATATTTAGAAAATGTTGTTCCTAAAATAAACAACACTTATAGATAGATTCTAAATATCAAACTATTTGTGCTTTATTTCTTAAAAAACAATGTTAATGAACTTTTTTTACTTATTTATAAAATGTTTTATTATGAATGTATTTCTCTGAAAAATGTAAATACTTTTAAATGCTATTGTAATTTTTTAAGGACACAGAGTAGATATAAATTTATATAATCAGTAAATTTTTGTTCTCTTAAATTTATTATTAAAAGGTAAAAAAAAAAATTAGCACAATATATATTCGGATTTATGAGCCAAAACAGTTGAGGACTAAGAACTAATAAAAATAACTAATAATAACCCTGACGTTGTTCAAAACGTTTTATTAGTTGGGATTTAACCAATTTAAGATGAGTAGAATTTAAAAATTGTTTGTGACTCCGAGATTTAAGTTTTTTTCCAAAATTGAATGCCTTTTCTTGGAAACCTCAGAAAATTTCGTTAATTTCGTTATAAATTTCGTTATAAATTTAAAATTTGCAGCCTTAGAACTAGAAATAAAGCCAAAATTAAATGTCTTTTCTTGGAAACCTCAGAAAATGGGGTTTTATTTCGTTATAAATTTTAAATTTTCAGCCTTAGAACTAGAAGTTAAATATTAATTCGAGTGCACCTACCACGTTGCCGGGTTCGCAGAGATCGAGAGCAGCAGCTGGACTCCGGTAGAAGCATCGCTCCAGGCGCTTGAGGAGCTGCGGGGAGTGCTCCACGAACTGCGTTCCATTTTCGGTGCGGCGGATGAAGATGAAGGCGTCGTCGATGAGCTGCGGTGACTGCTGCAGCTGCAGCCTCGCCTCCACTGCCTCCCCCGCTTCATCATTCACCTCCCCCGCCGGCATCGCGGTGCTCGTCATCTGCCGAATGCATTTGAATTAATTAAACTGTTCGCATAATGACCGCAACTGGAGCAGCACGAGCTGCTCTCTGGATTTCGATTTGGATTCGGTATGGGGACTTGGGCTATTTCATTCACCTTGTGCTGGCACACTGCGGCGCTGACGTCGCTTTTGGGGATCCCCCTCATCCGCCACCTGTGCGCCATCCTCGTCTTGGGAAAGTCCCTCCTGCTGCGCCTCCTGTTGTTGTGCCAAGTGCACGAGTTTGAATTCGGGCGCTGCCAGGTAAACAAACAACATAAATGCCTGCCATGAATCAATGCCAACAACTGTGCAGATTTCCACGCCCCCTCATATAACCCACCCCCCCTGCACCACCTTCAAGTTGGCCGTATAAGTTTTGCATTCATTGATTGCAGCTGTTAAATTTTGGGCTCCCAGCTTAATGACATGTTGCAGTTGGTTATGGGTCATGGCTAAAAGACTTGACCCACTCAAAAAAATGATTTGCTAAGCATATTGTCAAAAGTACATTTTAAAGTTTGGAATATGTATTTTAATGGTAAAGTTCGAATAATAATGTTTTAAGATGATACATATGGCACCAGAACCTATAAGCTATTTAACAGGCTGTTTAAAATCGGTAAAGAATATTAGCGAATAAATTCACAAACATTTTAAAAATAAATGCATCATCTTACAAAAATGTAATGAAAGGCAACAATTGAAAAAAGTTCTTTAACTATTTTAGGTGAATAAAAACATAGTTAAAACTGGAATCTAATATTATTGCTTTGCTTCTTTATTATTTAAAGTGAAACGCTTTTATTGTTTTCGCTTGTGTGCAAGATGCTGATCTACAGATTCAAATAATAATAGTAAATAATTTTGGTGAAGGTTGGGTTTGAGCCCCCAAATCGGAACAACTACCGCCTATTAAAATAAAACAAATACCAGTACTTATATTTCCTATGCTCTGCACTACTACTACTTATACCAACTCACATAGTATATGGGTCAGAGTTAGGAATCTTTTCGAGCCAGTGCCCGGGGCCAACACTTACCCTCTTCCGGAGATCGTGAGCCGAAGATCAGGGCCCGCTCATGTTCCCGCAGATGGGCCACCAGAGTGTTCTCGTCCAGCTGCAGTGGAATGAAAAAAGAGAAAGAGCAGTGGATGATGTTTAATATGCAAAGCGGAAAGTGTAACATCGCCAGCAAAGCGTTAAACAGACCAAAACAGATGCGAGCACCCACGGAGAAGGGTTTTCTCAAGTCCCCCCCCAAAAAAAAATACTTTCACTCAGACAATGGAAAATTTGTAGGTACCTCAAAGAAAACCCCAATTAGACCATCCGAACAGCTGTGTTGGGGTCACCAGATCATCGGATGAAAAGGTTAGGGCAACAGTAAAAATTTGTTTATATATACGAGTTGGCTCGTTATACATTCGCCATATATCTTGTCCGATTTTGTGGTGCGTGCGCCTGTTTGCCCGATTATTTAATTTAATTTGTTGTAACAGTTTTCATTCGGCTTTATTTGGCTTTTGTGGAAAAGCGCTATGCCACCGGCGAAGCGTGAACAGCGATTCGGCTCTTCGGATCGAAACTCCGCCTCCAGCCGCGAGAAGGTGTTACAAATTGCCGTTGTGGCGAATGTTTATTATCAACATTGTAATGCTGTGCCCAGGGGGCGTGGCTGGGTATCAACCGCCCAGGAATAACAGATGAAATGCAAAAGAACTTTTTCGTTTGGGTAATTTTAAAACATTTAAAAATGCATTTTTATGGTTTGACATAATATAAGTTGTTCTAAGGAAATTAATATTTATATTATTGAGTAATTGTTTTAATTCAAAAGAAAGTTCTTAATAAACCATTGCTTTAATACCCTACCCTTAGAAAAAAAAGAAACCCAACATAATATTATATTTAAAAATATTTATTTTTGAGTATAAAATACCTAAGTTATCACATGGCCACAGTTATTAAAATTAACTTGAATTTAAATATTATTTATTATATTATTTTCTATGTCGTCCGATCTCGTTTTCGCAACAGAAACTAAAATAAATTATTTTATTTAAATTTTTAAAATAATTTATCATTACAGTTCATAAATTTTATATGATTTTAATTTTTCTTTAATTAAACACATAAAGATTAGTTTTCCGTCGATATGTTATTGACATCATGCAAAGAAAATGTTATTAAGACAATAGCAAATTTATTTACAAGAGAACTAAATTGATAGATATATTGGTGGTAAAATACAAAATGAATTGCATACTTTCAAGTATGCCAAGTGCTAAGCACTAATTGAATTAAATATTTGTGGAAATTGAACTTAAAAATTGGTCTGCAGTAATGGAAATGTTACTATTTGCAGACAACCTTTTTTAAGAGCTAAACCTTTCTTCCATCTCCGGTCTTACCACACTTTCTGAAAATCTTTCCGCTGAACTTTACCAAAGGCAAACAATATTCAATGAAATGGACACTAATTGGCTGCAAGGGCAACAGCATAATAGGGCCAAATCAACTGAAAGAGTCGGCGATTGCCGGAAAAGCCCCAAACAAACAGCAACAATAACCGATGACAAAACCGAAAGAGAGGAGGGAAAAGCGGAAAATGCAGGTATGCTCGCTGTAATCGCCGCCAAACTGATTATGTGATGAAATTTTGCGTGACCCGTGGGCACAATGAGCAAAAAAAAAGAGTAGAAGAGCGGAAAATAAGAGTACAAGAAAAATAAGGGTAAAATGGCGAAAAGTAGAAACCAACACGTGAAAATTATATCACAGAAAATTGTCTTCGGGCCAATTTCAGAGGGTAAAGGAGTGCGAATGGAAAAGTACATATAAAGTGGGGGAAAATCACGTAATCAACAGCGTAACCAAGCGAAAGATTCTAAAGTGTGACTTCAGAGGGTCAATAACTTGGCTAAAAACAGAACGAGCGAAACGCCTGTCACTCTTTTTTTTTTTTCAAAGTCTGGAAAATGAGCGAGAATTTTTTGTGATTCCGCGGCAGCTGCAATTGCCAGCTGCTTGCAAGATTGTTTGCAATTCCCTGTAATCGTGCGATGAATTCCCAAAAAGCTGAAGGAGACCCTGAGTCGCCAGCCAAAGCTCGAATTAAAGAAATACCGAGTGTGGGAAATGTGGGGAAAACGAGGGAAACGCGGAAAACCGGGGCAGCACACGAGTCATGTGCCATTCGACAAGTTGTCGCCTTGTTCGCAAGCACCTAATGTTTATTGGGTTAGGGCTCTCAAATTACCAAAACATTTTTCAACGCCCATTTCTGCAGGGGTCATTCAACGCCCCGTCTTTGTGGCAGTATGTCTCACAAGCCCCCCATTTCCCCCTAGAACTCCCCAACACTTTTCGCTTAGCTTTTCAAACTCGAGTTGAGTCAGACAATATGTTTTTGGTTTTTTTTTCGTGTCCATGTTCTGTCTATATGGCGATTTTTTATGCTCTTTATTGGTCACTTGACGCATACGTAGATGGATGATCACCTGTTCTTTTAAATGGGTTAATCGTATGACATTCAAGCACGCTTACACTTGAAAAATATTACTTTTTGCTTTTTCATGACTATTAAATTAACGACTTATTTATAGTAGCTGGAAATATGCAACGTAGCAATTAAAATCGAAAGATTACATACCAAGTATGTATGTATATTTTTTATTTAATCGGAAACTCTTATTATTTATTAATTGTCTAGTTTTGGTGTTAAGTTACTTTCATCCGCGAGAAGTGTAATCTTTTGTCATTATTTTTTAAAGACTTATGTATCTTTTACAGACACATTTTGTATTAAAATGTTGATAAGCTTAATTTAACTCCCTATTACCTAAATCAGTGCTCTTAGACTAAAAAAGTTCTTATTTTTCAAATTTTTATGTAAATGAAGAACATATACAAAGATATTCCATTAGTTTCATTTACTCCCAATCTTACATTTCTGTATAATATCACTGGACAATGAGGCCATGACCAAGTTTTGATTGATATCCTGACTCACCTCAAGCATAAACTTTGAACAATAATGTCTTTTTAATTATGATGATGAGTCGCATCTCCTGAGTTCTTTAAATTTTAGAGACATTTTTCTTCAATGAGTTATAAATAATATTGAATTTCAATTTTTAATTTCTGAGTTATCGTGACTTTGTAGCCTAGGTCTGGGAAAACTGTGACATAGCGCATTCATTGATTTGATATCGGGACCCACCTGAATGCCATTGTAGTGCAAGCTCCTCTTGCGGCGCAACTCAATGCTGACGGATTTGGGGGCTGGGGAGGGGGAGGGGGTGGCATCGATTAGCAGCCACAAGGTGGTCAAAACAATTAAAGCCAAACGACGGTGCCGATTAGATCCAATTGCTGAGACAGTCATAACGATGCGTTGATGATGACGGCCGAGGCGCTGTTTTTCTGGGACTTTTGGCTTTTAGCTCGCTATTGTAATGCTTCGAGTACACTAATCGCTCTTTGTTGGTGCAACAACCATGCGACGAATGTTGCATAAATTGCAAATATATTATTCCTCTGCCTGCGGGCCGATTTCGGTACTTTGCGTCATAATTTGTGGCTCGGAGTTACATTTTCGAGCTGCGAAAATCGAGGGTGGAAAACTCAGAGCCCGATTTCTCGAGAGAAAAGTGAAGGCACGAGCGTGTGTGCGGCTCCAACTTTTACGGCGGTTAATTTAACTGTTTATGCACTAATTAATTGCCCAGGCATTGCATTACGAGTCATTTGTTGTGGGCCACTTTTCGCACTCTATCTTATTTGCTTTTCACTTCTACTTTACCACTTTAGTTTGTTGCCTAAGTTCTTCCTTATTGATCGCCCCTCCACTCGAGATAACCCGAAATGGTGCTTAAACACTATTTTATTGACGACCGTTCTGGATTGCCAATATATAAAGCCAGTCTTTTGTTTTCGCATTTAAACGCACTTATTTTTATTTAAACGCCAGCGCACAATTAAGCAGCCAGCAACAAACACACACGGCACCCATATAGATCATCGTCTCTGGAGCATAACGATCTTCTGGTTTATGTCCATAGCCGAAATGAATTTTATTTTTTAACGCTCGCAGAGTCAGGCAAATCGGTAAATCACTTCAAAAATTGAGCGTTTTTGGGGGTATTTATAATAATTTAGTGGAGGTCAATGCGCGTCGTATCGAACGAAGGACTTTTTTCGGGAGGGGGCGAAAGAGACGGCTGCAGAGAGGCTGAAAGAGACGGAGAGAGCGAGGCGAAGCAACCACTCGCGACGGCGGCACTTTTGCGAATGAAATGTGAAAATCACGGAAAACTTGAACACACGATCGGCGGTTGGCGCTCCGTTCTCGTTCGGCTTTTCGTTTTCGGCTGGAGTTCGCAAAGCAAACTCAAAACTTAGCACAAACAGACTCATAAATATATGCTAATGAGCCAGAGCGCCGGAAGAAGAGAAGAAGAATGCTCCAACCGTTAAGACAGAGCAAAGGGCCAAACAAAAAAAAAGAGTTTGCGAATAAAAAAAACAGAAGCAAAAATGTGAGGCGATTGTTTTGTGGTCAAGTGCTTGAAAATGATGGAGCAGACGAAAACTTGACACTGATCATCAGCAAAAAAGGCTGCGGAGAAGCAAGAATTATGCTGCATTTCCGCCGAGCAGTTTCGATGTTCTGCGGCCTGTGGCAGCAGGAAATCTTAAATCAGCGAATGCAAATCAGGGAGGCGCAAAAACAAACCGAACACAGCCAATTGAAGTGATCAACTTTTAATTGATGCAATCAATGGCTGTTGCAATGCTCAAAGTGACGAGTGGTAGTCAAAGCAAAGACTTAATTTAAATGGAAAAACAATACAAATCTAAAACCTTAAGAATACAGAATGATGATCAACATTTTTTCACATTTCATGGGCCTCTATTTAAAACGTATTTGAAAAACAAACGTTTATCAAAAAAAGTTAAAGATTTTAAATTTGAATTTGAATGTGATGGGCATCATTGCTTAGATTTTATGTTATCGATAGGCCATTATTCAAGTGTGGTATTTATTAAACTAAGAAGTTTAGATGTGGACACACTGTATAAACCGGTATTTTTGTTTTTTATTTTTTACATACATATTTTATTTACCTAAGTTTTTACATCTTGAAAGTAAGTATTAATTTAAATATAACGAGATTAATACCACTGAAAGGTAGCTTTTTATTACAAAATATATAAATTATAATAACAACGAAATTCCAATTTCTCGTCCTAACATTAATTTGCACTGATTTTCAATTCAGCAAATACTTTTGCAATCAACTTAAATCTAAACCAGTAACAACAATTTAATAGACCGTAAAAAAGGAAATATATTAACAATACCATAATAGAAGCAGTATATACCACCACGAATAATTTTTGGTTATCGATCGCATGCACTCTGTTATTTTTAAAATATTGCGCTACGGTCACATTAGGTCAATCTAGCTTCGCATTTTCAAATTCAAACTGCAGCTTGGCTTCTCTTCGCGCAGAGCTCGACTAGGTTTTCGGAGAATTTACATAAATCTCAGCAACATTCGACTTACAAATTGTATATTACCTTTATCGATTCAAGTATTCGGACAAAAAATTATATTTCTAAACTAAAACGCGCGTTCAGTTCAATAGAAACGCGATCAAAAAACACAGAAAACGATCAAATAGTCAAGCGTCTGCTCTTTAAGTGTTACTTGTGTCTGTATTAATACAAATATATAATCAAAATGGTGGGCACGACACTGAAAATGCGCGGCGACGAGGTGAGTTTTCCTGAAATTATAATATTAACCAGAATCGGTAGCAAAGATCATAGAGAAATTCTGAAAGTAGCGGGTTCATCGCGACGCCATTGCAGCGTGGGCAAGTATAGTGATGAGAAGGGGAGAGAAAAAAGAGAGTGCAATGAGAGCGTTTAAAAGAGGGGGTGAAAAAGTGCCGTTTGTCCTATACCTTTATTGTCGTTGCTGTAATTCCTTGAGTCACGTTTTGGCGCAATTTTCTAGTTTCGGTACTTGTACCGATAACTATTACGCTCCACTCCTTGTTTTTGTATAAATCAAAAAGGAGATTAAACGATGATAAACCTTGCGGTTCTTTTCAGAAAATGGCCGTCTTGAAAAAACTGCATTTCATGATTGTTAAAGATGAATTATAATACTGATGAACAAAAATAAAATTTATTGCGGTTGTGTGGTAATTTAACTTATAAAATAAAAGCCTGTTTCCATAAAAAAACTAAAACACAAATTCATAAAAATAATTTTATAATTATTTTTACATTTCTACTTTTCAGGATTTGTTAAAAATTCTATAGGCACATTTTCTCATTTACAAAGTACTTTCAGAATAAATTGTGATAGGGTTTTAAAATTAAGTTTGTTTTATTTAATTTGCTACTTTTAGTGTGAAATCTTAATACTTCATTTATTTATCTGATTCCTGAATTTTTTCAGAACTCTTCGGAGAATTTCAAGCAAGTGCAACTGAAGAAATTGACGGTGCCTTCGCAGGAGGCAACAACAAAACGCGCTGCTTTGGGAGATTTGCAAAATCGCGGCTTAAGTCGCCCCATTGCTGCGAAAGATGCGGCACAGAAAGAGTGAGTACAACTACTTTTCGATGCCCCACTTTCTGCATCATAGTTGTATTATTTGTCATAGCTCCAAGGATCTCAAGCTAACAGATGCCCTGCGCAATGCCAAGGCTCGAGTGGATACCCACTGGAAGAAACAGGTACTGGGAACGACCACCAATGGCAATACCGCCGTACCGCCCAAGGCCAACGAAGGGGGCGTGTCGGCCTTTTTGCGCTCGAATTCGGTGCGCAATCGCATTCCGACCAAGACGACTGTGGAACCCACTAAGCGTAAGTAAATCATACAAACCTAAAAATACTGCATTATATAAACTTATCTTTTGTTGGTATCTAAAAAAGAATGCAATTTTTGATTATTTTTGTATTACTATGAGTGACATTTATTTAAAACCTCTTATACTTTAAAACAATAAATGTTATTAATACTAACCAAGAACCTTTGTCGTAACAATTTGTGGCGATACTGGACCGCTTTCCATTTTCTTTACTTTACTTTTTAAAGTACCCATTTTAAATAATTATTTAAATCATACTCAATATTTTTAAAGTAACAGCAAAGTCAAATTCCAACGAGAATGTTACCGAGCCCGCCTTGAAACGCGAGGACAGCAATCTGTCCAAGAAATCACTGACCAAGTTGAGAGCTGCACTGGCCAAACCCGTGATGGGGGTTTCTGGGATTCGTCGGGAACCACTGGCTGTGGCTCGTAAAGAGGCAGAGACCAAGAAGGAAGTGCAAGATGTCAAGAAGGAAATCCCGGAAGCCAAGAAGGAAGTGACCAGGATGCCCCTTATTAAAGCCAGCAGCAACATCGCTTTAACAACCTCCACGATGCCAACCACCATGTCCCTTTCCAGCAAGCGCTTGGCTGGAATCGAGGACATTGATGCCAATGACAAGGAGAACCTGGTACTGGTCTCCGAATATGTAAATGACATCTACGACTACTTGTACCAGGTGGAACTGCAACAACCAATTCACAAGGATCACCTGGCCGGGCAGAAGGAGGTGTCCCACAAGATGCGATCCGTCCTGATCGATTGGATCAACGAGGTCCACCTGCAGTTTCATCTGGCTGCAGAAACTTTCCAACTGGCGGTTGCCATTATCGATCGTTATCTACAAGTGGTTAAGGATACCAAGCGAACCTATTTGCAATTGGTGGGGGTTACTGCTCTCTTTATAGCTACCAAGTACGAGGAGCTTTTTCCGCCAGCCATCGGGGATTTTGTTTTCATCACGGATGATACATACACTGCCAGGCAGATCCGTCAAATGGAGCTGCAAATCTTCAAAGCCATCGACTGCAATCTCTCGCGTCCGCTGCCGATTCACTTCTTGCGGCGTTACTCGAAGGCTGCCGGCGCAGAGGATGAGCACCATGCCATGTCCAAATACTTCATTGAGCTAGCTTCCGTGGATTACGATATGGCCACCTACAGGCCTTCAGAGGTGGGTTCTGACAAATTATTAAGACAGGCACAGGGAAACGATATTGTCGGAAGAATACTATACCAAAATATTAAATAAGTTAATATTTTGTTAAGGGAGCTTGAAGACCTTTACACAACCATTTAAGCAACTAAATCGACCATCCTAAATTTGTACGAACCTTTTATTCCTACTGATATTCATATATTAAAGCTTAAAAAAACCAACTAAATTGTAATTTTCCCTTGCAGATTGCAGCAGCGTCGCTGTTTCTTTCGCTGCACTTGCTTAATGGCAACTACCGGGCTGGCACAGGATTCAACGACCGCCACTGGACCCCCACATTGACCTTCTACTCGCGGTATTCGGCCGCCCACTTGCGACCCATTACACGGCTGATTGCGAAGCTGGCCCGCGATGCTCCCCAGGCCAAGCTGAAGGCCGTCTACAACAAGTACCAGGGCAGCAAATTCCAGAAGATTGCGCTGCGAACGGAGCTGAGCGGGGCCCTGATGGACTCCATTGTGGGCCAGAGCCTAAGGAAGTAGTTGGGCGGAAAGCAGGACAATGAATTACATAGTTTAGTTTAATTTGTTTTCATTTTTTAAATTTGTAGCGTATTCAATATTTTGTTCGTTTTGTGTTCGTTGCAAAATGCGTATAAACCCGTATATGTATATCTTACCCGTCATCATTATCATGATCATCATAAGCAATCCACACGTGCTGGAGTCCCTTAAGCCGTTTTCGCCCGCTTCCAAGAGCTGGTTCCGGCACCTTTGCCTCTGAAGCACAAGTTGCCCGCGAGCCGGCTGTTGGGAGTGAGTTGACTGGAGTAAACTGGAGCCCGCATGCTCCTCCCGCTGGGTCATCTTCTCAGTGGGGAACGAGCGGCGGAGCGGTGGACACCGAGAGAGAGTGGGCAACGAGTTCATTTGCTGGCCGAACACATCGGCGTTGTCTCTCCAAGAACTATATTTAATCAGCACTTGTATTTAGTTTTTAGAATCGATGGGAAATTGTTCGTTCTGTGCATTAAGAATAAGTCAAAAAAACTTGTGCAAAAATAATCCCATACCTCCCAAAAATTAAATGAGACTTAGACTATTTGTAATTTATATTATGTATTTCACACATTCATACAAAAAAGCCCCCTAAACTAGTTTTATTGTTTACTTACAAATAAGCAAATATAAGAAGCGTTTTATACAACCTTGATGTTTCTGAAAGTGTCTCTGAACAATAAAGTTTTGTGTAATTTTATGTTATCTGAGTTTTTATCATTTCGAGATTGGACTTAAATCGTTTTGACATCATTAACGGATTTTAAACAAATTCTTGGGAAACTAAATTGCTAGTTTATAAGATTTATCAATTTAAAATAGTTTCTGGAACAAAGAGCTTTTTCTTTTAAGATTCTTTATTGATTTTTGATGTATTTATATTAATTAGTTTACTATTTTGTTTTTGACAGCTGATGAGTGTGAGAAATATTCCACACCCCGAAAAAATCGGGGACGAGGCAGTCAGAAATGTATATAAAGACCTTTTGCCAAGGACAGAGTTCCTTTTGTCCTGCATTCTTATCAATCCTGAATACACAAAAAAATACACGATTATACCTGAGGGAAGGTCACCTTCCCGATCGCAGGTCAGTTACTTCTCCACGTCTCTCCCTCTTTCCCATTTTCACGCTCCTCTTTTGGGTTTTGTGTTCCCTGTTCCATAGAACATGGGCAACAGTAATTGCCGAGCACATTGCTCGCACATGGCTGGGTGTGTGTGTGTGTCGCTGTATGATTTTCGTGTGTGAGGGTGACTGTCTCACTTTCCTCTTGTACAGTGCTAACTAGATACAAAGTATAATAAAAACCAAGAGATTTTATGATTGGGAATTTCTTATTTATTGTGGTTAATCATTTCCAATGTAGTTTTGTTGAACAGCAACACCAAAAAATCAAATCCCTCAATTTTTCATTCTTTGATTCATTTGGAACTTACCAAATATGTATCTTTATTTTTAAGTAAGCATAACACAATAACAAGTATATGCAAAACCTATTTATAATTTATAGTTTTTTCCCGTTTAAGTAAAAAGTCAATATAAAAATGGCCCTACGATTTCAAAAGGCTATTTTATCTTAATCGATCGACTATATCGAAATATTTCCATTAATGTTAATTATGACTTCAGCAAGATCATAAACAATAATGGAGAGCTAAGTATAAATTGATTAACATTTTATATTTATTTATAATTTATACTTCATACTATAGAATGTTTGGTTTTTAGAGCGTCCACTGTATTTGGCCTGCTGAGTTTGCTGTGCGCCTGTTCGAAATTTAAGTTTGACGGTTTTATGGCTCTCATTAATTTTGGTTTACGGTCAAACAAATGTAATAAAAAGAAAGTAATTTTTCTTTCCGCCCCCTTGCTCCACTCTTTTGGCATATTTTATGTTGGTTGCCAGAGGCAATGGGCGTCATAAAAACTTCAGGCCGTATAAATCGGGTTTACAGTTTTTGGGTCTTTGGCCGCTGTTTTTTTTGGGACTTCTTGCTTTCGTTTCTGTCTTGCTGTTAACGAAATATGCACAGCACGAACCACTCCGAACCACCGAGTCCTTTATTTAATGCTGCTCCTTGGAGTGCAGACAGTCGTTCAGGTAGCTCAGCGAGGGGTGGCTAATTCGCACAGGGGTCAGGGGGTTACGCTTACCCAAAAGGACGAGGTGAGAGGACATCTGCACGTTGGCTGGCGGATCAGCTGAGCGCAAGGACCAGGATTAGTTCGGGAAACCCCTGTTTCGAACGGCATCTTTATTAAGACCAAGATTACCTAAGTTCTTAATTACTGACTACCAAAATATTCGGGAAATGTTCCTAAGAAAAATAACGAAAACCGCAGGGAGAATTGACCAATAAAGTATTATAAAGGTCCTTCAAATGACATAATCCACCAATCATATCGAGAAAGGCAGATTATGTAGCAAGACAGTTATGCAGTTGAGAATCCTTAAGATTCATTCACTATAAAATTAATTCCCATTTAATTAAAGAACCAGAGCGAAATGAAATACTCTTAAAACTCGACTCGAATATTCCTCTTTTGGTGGTATAGTAACAATAACAGGCAACAATACAATTACTTGTTGATCCGACACTATAGGAAGTTTAAAAAAGAATGTCTAGGTAACGTTTTTTTAAATACAAATTATTGCCGAACATCAATACTTAAATTTTAAATTAAAATTGAGATAGGTATTAACAAAGTTAATTTATCACCAAAAAGTATTTTAATATATTGCCCAGCAAAAGATAAACACCTGGGTCGTGTAGAGTATAATTTAGTATCGTTTTTAATTCATCATCGTTTCACAATCATCCTCAGACAGTATTTCGACTATTCTCGATTACAATATTTCAAATATTGATTACACTTTAAAGGTAGAAGAACAACGGGGGATTATCTATCGTTTAGGAGGTTGGACGAGCCGCACGGATATTTCGCTGAAATTCGAAACTGCATCTGGCTAGGGAACACTATCCAGTCCGCATCCTGCGCCTGCTCTCTCTCTCCCAAGATTTTGCGGCATGACGGTGCAGGACAACGGAACAGAAGCATTCCCGGCGGGATACGTAGGAAAACATGAATGTGTAAAGGAGTTTTCTCTTGTGTTTTTTTTAGTTATTATTTCTGTTTATCTTAAGCTTTAGGTTGTTATTTTTTTCTTGTTGTTGACGCGCAAAGATGGCAGCATTATTCGAACCATCTACGATGTTAATTGCACGTGGCTGCTCTTCTTTTCTTCGCTCTGCTGATGCTTAACCCTGGAAGGTGGACAAGAACTTGGAAACAACATCCTTCAGCTTGGCATCGGACGCCTCAGAGATACCACCCTCCTTGGCGATGGTGTCGAGCAGAGCCTGCTCGGAGGTCTTGATGTGCTGCAAGAACTCCTTCTCGAACTTGGTGATCTTAGCGGGATCCATCTTATCCAGATGACCGCGCACACCGCAGTAGATGACAGCAACCTGGAAAATGGAGTAAAGTATTAAAATTTTGTCGCTAATTAGGGATTAGGTAAATGTCCGATATCCGGTAACTTATTATTTGGAGAATTATTATATTTGGTCGGGAAATCGAGTGAATTATTAGAATCTGGTTGCTGAACAGGGATTTCGTAAATATCGATATCCGTTGTCCATTTTTTAAGTGAACTGTTAGACGGTATCCGTTATTTTGTTAAATATATTTTTAAATGAGTCATTTGGATATCCGACATTTACCCGAACTCTCTCTAGATACGCACCTGATCCTCAATGGCCATGGGCACGTACTGACCCTGCTTGAGCAGCTCAGTAAGGCGCACACCACGGTTCAGCAGCTGCTGGGTGGCGGCATCCAGATCGGAACCGAACTGGGCGAAAGCGGCGACCTCACGGTACTGGGCCAACTCCAGCTTCATGGAACCGGCCACCTGCTTCATGGCCTTGGTCTGGGCAGCAGAACCCACACGGGACACGGACAGACCGACGTTAATGGCAGGGCGGATACCCTTGTAGAACAACTCGGTCTCCAAGAAGATCTGTCCATCGGTAATCGAGATGACGTTGGTTGGAATGTAGGCGGACACATCTCCAGCCTGGGTCTCGATCACGGGCAGGGCAGTCAGGGAGCCACCTCCCATGGCAGGGGACATCTTGGCGGCACGCTCCAGCAGACGCGAATGCAGGTAGAACACATCGCCGGGGTAGGCCTCACGACCTGGGGGACGACGCAGCAGCAGGGACATCTGACGGTAGGCCACAGCCTGCTTGGACAAATCATCGTAGATGATCAGGGCGTGCTTGCCCTTGTCGCGGAAGTACTCTCCCATGGCGCAGCCGGAGTAGGGAGCCAGGTACTGCAGGGGAGCAGCATCGGAGGCGGTGGCCGACACAATCACGGTGTAGCCCATGGCGCCGGAGTCGGTCAGACGCTTCACGATCTGGGCGACGGTGGAACGCTTCTGGCCAATGGCGACGTAGATGCAGAACAGCTTCTTAGATTCGTCCTGGGCCTCGTTGAAGCGCTTCTGGTTGATGATGGTATCAATGGCCAGAGCAGTCTTACTGCAAATTAAATAAAAAATTGTTTGGTTAGCTATGGTTGAAAAATGTACTTAACTTAAAATATTTGATTTTAATAATCAATTTCCATCGATACACTTAAAGAATTAAATTTTTTTTAGTATCACTAGTTTTTTGTTCTCATTTAATTAAAGTTTTAAGATTATAAAAAAGCGTTCCTTTGCACCAACATAACCCAAAAACAAACAGCAAATATTTAAACCTTTGGCCTCCAGTTGCAATTCAAATGTGGAAATAAGTTAAAAGCCTGTGTATTAATGCGATTTGTTAATTGTTGTTTTCTTTAACTACAATTATCTTATCATATATCTCACGATTTTTACTAGGATTCCAATAATGCATGATGATGCCTTGTAAAATCAATTGTTTTTAATTTTAATCAAATGATTTCAATGTTTTAATTCTTTTTAGGTCTTTATAATACCTATTACCTAATTTGAAGTTAGGTTGACCTTTAAAAGGCTACGTTAAATGATTATATTTGACACCTGAATTGACAACTTATTTTGATGGCTACATTTTTGCTTCAGCTATGAAGAGCCCCGGAAGGACACCTCTGCCCTCACTTAATAATTCTTATTAGTCTTACCCAGTCTGACGATCGCCAATGATCAGCTCACGCTGACCACGGCCGATGGGCACCAGAGAGTCGACGGCCTTAATGCCGGTCTGCATGGGCTCCCTCACGGATACACGGGGGATGATGCCGGGGGCCTTGATGCCCACACGGAAACGGTCCTTGGTGTTGATGGCACCCTTGCCGTCGATGGCATTGCCGAGAGCATCCACGACGCGACCCAGCAGCTCATCACCGACGGGCACATCCACGATGGCACCGGTACGCTTGACGATATCGCCCTGCTTGATCAGCTTGTCGTTACCGAAGACCACCACACCGACGTTGTCGGGCTCCAAGTTGAGGGCCATGCCCTTCAGGCCAGAGGAGAACTCCACCATCTCGTCGGCCTGGATGTTGTTCAGACCGTACACACGGGCGATACCATCACCAATGCTCAGCACACGGCCGGTCTCCTCCAGATCAGCCTTGGGGGCGACGCCAAGGATGCGCTCCTCCAGGATGTTGGAGATCTCGGCGCTGCGCTGCGAGCTGGCCACATGGAATTTGCGGGCAGCGAGACTGGCGGCGGGATAGGCGGCTTTGCAGGCGGCCTGTTGAAAAAAAGATTATCTATTATTATGCGAGATTATGTAAGGTGGTGTAGGTGAGCCCGTCACATTGGATAATCGCAGGGTAGCAACATCCTAAGCCTCTCTCCGGAAATTCTTGGATCTCAAACCATAATATACTCTTTTTAAAGGGTATCTGGCTGTCGGTTCTCAAACACTTTGCCTCTATCCACCTTCACCACTTGCCTGACAGCCGCACCTAACCTCAAACTTTTCTTCCACCGCATCTCCCACAACATCATAATTATGTAATCTGACCACAAAAACAAAAACTATTCAGAACTTTTCACTCACTATTATTTGCTTAATAACCAATAACATACATTTTCTTCGCCGATTCTTAGCCCGCACTGATTATGTAACCCTGACAACCCACAAATTTCTGCTACCGCTTTGTAATTTACCGCATTGCGTAACACTAAATTCTCTGCTAAAAGGCAAGAAAATCCAATTTGAATACTTCCTATGGGTCCGGGAAATCATGATTTGTTTGTTTGTGAAAACTTTGAAGCACAAGAAGCACCAATTTTTGCAAATACCCCATCGATTCGGTTATGTATGACATTTTTTTTGTTAACTTTTTTCGGGCGTATTTTTGGTCAGAATTTGTGGTTAATACCTGTGTGGCAGCCTTGGGCAGGTTACGGGCGACCGAGGACGCCAGGCGGGCGGAAATCATCGACATTTTGTATGCTTTTTAACTTTTCGCCGCAGAAGTAATTGTACAATTCCTACACCAACTCCTCTCCACACTCGTAGTACTTTTCACAAGATGGTTGCTGTGCCGACGTTCGGTGTGGCAGTGCTGGTAAAGGCTCGAAGGTCGGTCATATGCGCATTGCGCAGTGCGGCCACTCTGGCACAGGTTTTGAAACTGTTTACGGTCACCCTTAGTGATGGTAATTTATAGAAAGAACAGAACACATTACAAATAAAAACTGAAAATATGTATTTACGAGTCTTTCCAAACAATGGAAAGCATATTAAACTAAGACACTTTCCAAAATATGGTCTTTCTTAAAACGGATTATGTATTTATTGATTTTAATACGGTAATGGCATAACAACTGGCCAATGGTTGGGTCTGCGCTTACCAAGTAAATAAGAGCTAATATCACTCAAATGGAATTTGTATAATTTTTTATGTTGAACTAAAAAATATTATATTTAAGTACGGTTTGTGGTCACCCTTAGCGATGACACTATAAGTATCGGATAAATTATGTTTTGTCGCTCCAATTATTTTAGACAACAAGGGTACTCCCTCAAACTGCTGAGTTGTTGAACATTTCAAAAAAGAGTTGTGATTTAAACTTGTTTCTTATTTATTAATAAGTAATATTTCTTAATAAGATAATCGACAATTTTCTAAACCTATATTTTTAAGCGTTTTACCAGTTTTTTTTATATATATTACAAATACAATATCCCTCCAATGTATGTAGTAAGTTTTAATAAGAATTTTCTGGTTTTGATTTTGTTTTATCTATTACTTTATTCTTCTTAATATAACTATTCATAACTCGATAACCTATAACAATAAGTGATGACATTGAGGTTAAAATGGTTGGCATTAAATTAATATAATTCACTGTCGCGAATAAAAATCTACTGGACCAACGTGTAACGAAGTAGAAATTAAAATGTACTAATCATGGGGGACCTAGATATGTATGTATTTCGAAAGGTTAGTGCTATATCACATTTATATTGTAATTTATCAGAAAGCTGTGAAATTACTTATAATTTTGCCTAAAAGTATGATTCTTTGAATACTGTGGTTTATGGACTATTGAAGAAACCCGTTGTATTTTTCACAGCTTACTTTTGGACACCTTTATATAGGTTGTTTCAAACCTCTGGAAATTTCAGAGAAATTTTTTTTCGGAACACTTTCAAAATATGGCACCTCTGACTGGCCGAGTTATTAAAACGGTCTGTTCATTTTGGAGACTTTCGAGTATTTCATTGTTGCGCCGCCTCGCTCTCTCGCTGGCTTTTACTGGCATGATGGCGTGGAGAGTGAGTTAGTGTTTTGGAGTGGGTGAGTGGGCGACGGGGGCTGGAAAGCGCCTGCACGAGCTTGCACGACGAGAGCGGAAAAAGAGAGCGGCGAGAAAGTCTACACTTCAAAGAAGAAGAGGAAGCACAGGAAGCTGTGCGCGCGAGCAAAGGAAAGCAAAAAGGACCTTTTTTTAAATAAAGCGTGAAAGCATCCAGCCGCTCGCTCACGCAGCTTCACTTTGTCGCTTCAGTCTGAGCTTGTGCGGTCCTGTGAACACAACGCGTCGGTACAACGGTTGAAAACGGTATAACGGTACAGCGGGAGAAAGCTGGGCGCTAGGTGCCAAATGTAGGAGAAAATTGCATGTGCCATTAATGTGAATTGTGCGAAAAACTCGGGCGACTTTCATCTCCGGCAAGCCAGCTGCTATTTGCGGGGCCAGAAAAAAGAAACGAATTTCTGGCCACGTGTTATCCTCCAGTTCGTTGTGATTTTCCTAAATCAACGTCTATTATGCAAATTAACACAAAAACAAAGACTAGGGACAAAAGCATCCAATCTCCAAAAAACCAATAAAAAATAAAACTTTGAAACTGGAAGAACTCCTTGGCGATTCTTCCTGGTTTTTTTTTGTCGTTATTGGTTGCTGCCCCTGCTGCTGCACACAGACAATGAGAGAAATTTGTCATTACACACACTTACGCACGGAGAGCGTAGAACAAAGGCAAAAAGATAAATAAGCGAAGAAGAAGAAGAAGGGAGTGCGAGTGAATGTGGGAGCAGGATAGTCATCCGTCTCACTCACGCACTTGACTGAGCATTAGTTTTTTTGCAAAGATGGAGATTTTGAAGGCCTGGTCCCGTTATCCTTGCCGGCAGCCGCATATAGTCGGCATCAACATGCTCCCCATCCAGATGTAAAATCCGCATTCGCAATTTTTGACAGCTGTCAGCGTGTATGTGCGTGTGTGCTGGCACAGTTATTTCCACTTGGCGGCAAGGTCAGCGCGACATGCAAATTGAAAAGCGCCGCACGGGCAAAACAAAGGCCAAAGGATGCCCAGCAACAACAACAACGACATCTACGGTAGCAACAACAACAAGAACCACATCAACTAACAAAAATGTTTGAGAAATATGTCGCCACATATGTGCGCGCGTGTGAGCAAGTGAAATTAAAATTCCCGCATGCCTAATGAATTCGCCCGCTCGTTCGCCGTCCCTTTCCCACAACAGTTATGCGTGTGTGTGCCAGTGTGTGTGCGTGTGTGTCGCTGACTTCGGAATGACAAAAAAACAACAAGTATAGCAGCTACAACTAAAACAATGGCTTGCTAAGCTGTCTGATTGTGTGAAAAAAAGAAGGAGAGCCAAAGAGATAGAGAGAGCGAAAGAGAGAGGGCGAAAGAGAGGTGGAGAACGAACGAAAGCAAAAGTGAAACTTGCAACGAAGGTGAGTGAAAAGTTTATGAGGCCCCAAAAAGTATGCTAAAAATATCAACTTAACTATATATTTGTAATCTCAATACTCAAACATTCTACTTGCTTGTCATTTTATAAAAATAAAGTGAAATTCTAACCATAATATTTTTTTTTAGAAACTAAAATTTCGTATTTTACTCTGGTATATTACATTGACTTGTATATGGTTAATTATTTAGTTATGTCAGTTGCAGCAGCTTAAATAAAACATTTATAAAAATTAAAAAAATTTGTATTTTACTGTGTTATTATAAAATTGCGAAATTCGGCCAATTATATAACTTGAGAAATAGTCCAGTTCACATAATTGCGGTAGTTCGTCTTCCTACCTTCTATCTGACATCAACTGCTTTCCCATTCATCAAAACCAAAAGATGCAAGTGCAAACCCACAAACAACACATACACATTTATGCAAATTAAGCCAAATCAAATTGCAATTGCGGCTGCAACACAAACTCACACACAAAACTTTTATAATCTAATGGAAAATGGTGTAGCATACGAACATATCTAAAAGATGAGTTGCTTTTTACACTATTTGGATGATATCTAACCCATGACGTTTTAAAGCTAATCGAAATCTTGTTGACAAAATAAAACAAAATTGCAGATAGAGATAAAAAACCATCCGCAGACATTCCTTCAAACTAAATTTTTTGAATATGTATCTTGAATTTTAAGGAACTTAACGAAAAATTGAGTATAGCCAAAAAATTCATATTTTATATAAGAATACGCAAAAAAAGTCCCAAAACCATGCTAATTTATACATTTTAGTTTAATTCACTTTCGAATCGCTCGACCAAATTTGAAGTGTTACACAGTTGATGTGCGCTGATGTTGATATTTTTACTTGTCCAAGACATAAACTTTGTCGATTACAAGTTATGGTCTTATGGTTTTCAAACTCACTGAATATACAATATATAGAAATAAAGTCATTACCATCTGGGGTCGAGGGTCTCCCCAAAAAGGAAAACCAATTAAAATTATTTGTGGCGTCAAAGGCAAATGGCAAAGAATGCGGCGAGGCGAAATGGAAACGAAGCGAAATGGAAACGAAACGAACAGAACAGAAATGAAATGAAATGGCGAGATGTGAATGGGCCCTCAGCTTCCTCGTAAATAATGCGGGCATTAGAAAGGACTCAACTCCTGCCACCCACTCGTCACCCACCGCCCCGCCCCCCATTTTGTGAGCCAACTTCTTGTTGGTCCATTGCAGCGGGGCATAAAAATGTTAATTTATGTTCGCTGCGCCTCACAGTTTGCATACCTTTTTTTTGAATACTTCTGGTTCTGGTGCTCATTTTCGTTTTGGGGAACATTTTCGTTGAACACATAAAAAAGATTCTGTGCTCATCGTTTTTTTTGTTGTTTTTTATTTTTTGTTTGCTGTTCTCGGCAGATAAACTGTTTTTGTGTTGTTGCCACTGCTGCTTTGAATGAAACGTGACTGTGTCCCGAAATATGCGAAACAGTTTCCGAGCCCCCAGTTTTTCGCATTTCCCCTTAGCCGAGTCGAGTTCCAGAGCTATAGAGACGGATTTTAGATGCAGCACAATTAACAAGCTGGCATTAATGTGGAAAAAAGGATTCCGCCGATTTCATGCGATTCTCGGGGGCAAGATTGCAAGGCATGCGTGCGTGAACATTTAATTAAAGCAACTTATTAAGTATGTAAATTTCCGCAAATGATTAATTTGCATATTTATGAGACTAAAATGAGCAGGATAGGGTGTGTCAGACAACTAAAACAACAGCAACAGAAGACGTCGGCAACTGTCAATAATAATCAGGCGGGAACGTGAAGGGGATGCTGAGATGGAATAATGGGTCGGACAGAGGGATGGCAAAACAACGACGGCTGTAATAACAATTTGAAATTGAAATTATAAATTTAACATGACAGCAAACGATGCGCGCAAGTTTTATGGCTTTTAACTGCAGCTTAAGGAGTTTACTTACGCCGGCTAATTATGCGTAAGACGAAACGCGACAAACGTCAAGAAAACAGGGATGTGAGGCGGTATTCTCTTGGGAGGTTGTTTGGTAACGTTGGCAAAGCTCAGACAGCAGCTGCTCGAGTTATAAGGAACGTACCTCACGCTACATTTAATAAATACTGTGCTCATTAAAAAGAACCAAAAGTAAATTCAAACCTTGAGTTGAAAAAAACTCCACAATTATGGCGCACAAAAGAAACATGAACTAAACTAATTTTAAATTGATTTCTGACCATTTTAGTTTAAACGTGTGAAAAACTTTTCAAAATGTATCAATCATTTTGCGGGACAGTTTCGGTCTTCACACCCAAAAGTCCATTGCCCGTGCAACCTCTTTTGTGGCCACTAATTAATCATAGAGCAATGGCGACGCACTTGCGCTACCCTCCTCGTCGTATTCCAATTAAGTGCATTTCTTCGTTTCCACCTGCGTCTGTGTACGTGTACACAAAGAAAAAATTCCATGCAAAAGTCATAAATAATCTAAGAATTTCCCAATTATTAAAAAAATCAATGTTAATACAAATATCAACAATGGTCAATTAATAATTAAATGGTTTTGATAACCAAATTTAGCAAATCTTAATATTTTGCTATTTCAATTGAATCCTTACAGTGCAGAAGTGTGCTGCGACGTGCTCCAATTAGCGTGGATGGCCATGTTGGAGCCTGCCCGCCATCTTCATCTCTTCCATCAGCCACTGAAAAGCCGGTTCTCAACGCCCTGGCCCTTTCACCCGATTTCTCCATGTCCGGGCCAAAAATTGCGGACCCGTGAAATACACACACGTACACTTACTCACCTGAAAGCGTGGCCGCTTTTTGTGTCAATCAATGGCAATAACGAAAAACAGCAACAACTGTTTCATTTTGATGCTCCTGTTGGCCACTAATTCTTATTGGACGTCACACTTGACAGCATTTCACATTTTGCCAGCAGCTTTTCCTCCATTTTCGCACTTTAAGCCTCTTACGCAACCTTTCGCTATGTCAGTGTGTGTGTGTGTGTGGGGCCGCCTAATTAAAATTCTCCCAACCTCACTTTCCGGTTCCTCCCCGAACGTCCTCGTCATCATTCTGCAATTCTGTAGAAGTCAACAATTTTTAATTTGCCAAACAAACTGTATATAATTAATTAAAGTTTAACGTGGGCGTCACAAATGAAAAAGTAGCCTTATAAGTGCCCAAGCCCCTCGCCACCCCGCTATCCCTCCTCCACATCTTTTAGCAATGTTCCCGTTTTGTTGTTACCCGCTTCTGCATTCTCATTTTGTTTTAATATGCAAAGTCAACAACATTCTGTGTCAGCCAAAGGGCAAAATCAACACAACTATACTGTATATACGGAAAGCCAGAGAGAGATGGAGGATGGACGAACCAGTTGACTGCCCAGTTGCCGCATTAGCCAAAGGAGACGAAACGAGACTCGTGAGGACGGATGTCAACTGGCCAACTGACCAGTCTAATGGACCAGATGCGTCGGTGTGCGCACTCAGAGAAACTATTCCGTATGGCCTACCACTTTATGTTCGCAATGTACATCTCTTTAAAGAAAGCACTAAAGAAAAAAAAATTTTTTCATCTTAACATGTTTTAAAGTCGGCATAACTTTTATTATTATTTCACAAAACTTTAGCTTTTCTCTAGAAATGTTAATAATATCTACTGATATGAACTGAATAACTAATGTGACTTGAAAAGGATGTAAGGGAACTTATTTTAGATAACTAGTTAAAGTTGATTGAATATTTTTGAACGACAACGGAGCTATTAATTTGTTCATTGTTTTTAATTTGCTTGAGGTATTGTGGTAGAAACACCCCACAAAATACTTTTATTGGAATTTTTTTTCTGTAAAAATTTTAGACGTAAATTACCACGTACAATCTCGAAATATGTTTTAAAAACAAATTTAAAAATTGCAGAAATTTTTCTCAGTGCTCTTGTGTGCGTAGAACGGGTAGAAATATGGGTAAAGGTTTGTGGGCAGATGCAATTGGCAAATAATGGCCAGCAGCAACTATGAAGTACCGTCAATAACTGGGCTCTCACACAATGCACACAGGTGTAAACAGGCATGATAACATTCCTTCAGCCAATGGACAAATGCAATGCAATTACTGGTTTAAGCTTTAGTAAAATTTGAGCGTCTGCTATTTGTCATCACTTAAATATTAGCACCCATATTGTCTGACTGCAATTCAAATTATGAAGAAATACTTTATTTGTATTGGACATAGTTAGTATAAGTTATTAAAGTATTAAGTTTTTAAATATTTAAATGCGGGCGTTGACTTAATTATTCTTAATTTGGTTGTAATACACGGATTAAAACGTACTGTTAATATCTTTTTAACTGATTATCATTATATACTGAGGAAAAAGTATTTATTTATCATAAACTCTGCTACCCGATACGTAATCAGACTCCTTTTACATACCTATAAACAGGAAAAGACTAAAAAGATTGTATCTATCTGTCAATTAAATATTTTTACACTGCCTAGAGTGAGAGGAGCAGTTTATATAATATTAAAGGAACTTTTGTCAGGACACGTCCACTTTATTCGACGCATATACCAAGAAATGAATAACATTGGGCTTGCTTAAAGATTATGTTAAAGTAATGTCAGCCCAACATTAACCATCGATAGTTTATCGGGCGTAAGGTGGCCTTCTACACTAGTTATGTAAAAGACCTTTATGTAATTACAACTACTTAAACATTTTTTATTTGGTTTGTACTATTAAAGAATATTTATAATAATTTGGTACTTTTGTCTTCTTGGGAATACCTGACCACAATTGAGATACTTTCAAAAGCAACTTGTTTGGAAAATTGCATTTTGTTGACGCCTTTTGCTGCTCAAGTGATTTGCTTTCATTCAATTGCGTTGAATTGAAAATTGAATTTACCGCAATATTTGCTTAATCTTAGAATCACACACATTCATGCACGCACACCCACAACTGGCAAATGCAATTGCCTACGAGTGTGGCTGTGTGGGATGGGTGGTTTTCCTGGGTGGATTCGGTGGGTGGCCATAGCATTTGCCTCTGCATTTGCGTGGGGTTCGTGCCATTGACAGTTTGCCGTCAATCAGTTGTCGTTGTCATGGTTGTTTTTGCTGTTGATGCTGATTCCCCAGCGATGCATCCACAAATATACATATATGTGTAATCGCATTCGATTGTGGGTCATGTATTTGTATCTGTATCTTCAACTGCATTATGACAAAGACAATATGTAAATATGCTTTTAATTGGTTTGTAATTATTATTGCTGTGGCTGCTGTCCTGCTGTTGTTGATTTCAAGTGGTTGGAGGTGTGTCAACCGCCTCGATTGCCCTTCGATGTTGGTTTAATAATTTGTGCATTAATTGCACTTAGCTGAATAATGCAACAATTGTGGAAAAAATATATATTTTTCCATTGACAATGTATATGGTCAGCCAAATTTTAGATTTGATTACCCTTTTGGATTTTAAATGCTTAATAATGTACAATCGCAAATATGTAATAATTGTTTGACTTTGTGCAAAGCTTACTTCAATCAGAAATGACAATTCAGTGTTATTCAGTTATCAGTGATATTCAGGTATTCAGTTATATAGATAATTTGGTTTTTTAATATCCCAATTAAAAACGAAGATAATAAATAACTAAAAATGATGAGGACAGAAGTACTATCATTATTATGGTTCTAATTAATGACTCGGTTAATTAATCTATATGTAGTTATATTCGATTAAATGTGTTCAAAATATGATAGACTGCAGCGATAAAATAATATATGTAAAAAAAAATATAATTATACATAAAAGGCTCAATATGGACGAAAATGCTTTAAAAATTTATAAACCATATATTTAAGTTTATCGATAATTTCAGCGTTAATTAATGGTGCAACAATGTTCTTGTGCCAATGGTGGGGTGTATTTTCGAAAGCTCGTTACGCAGTTTCGGTCATTAATTTCTCTCCACGCACACACGCATAAATTTGCAATTAAATGGCACAGCAGCCAACAGCTCAGGAAGCAATGAAAAAAATCGTTGCCTACTTCTGCGGGCACTTATCAGCTTTGGCTTTTAGCTCAGATCTCGATTCGTTTTGCGACATTTACCATTCGCCTTTTGCCATTTGAATTTGTTTGCGGTCGACGTGAGGCTCGTAAAAAGCAAAAACGCATAAAATGCAAAAAGCAAAAGCTGCGTAAAATTGAGTTCCAAACAGAGGGGAAACAAATCAAATAACGTGCAGTTGAAAGTTTGAAAACTCGGCACACAGATGTGGATGTAGATAGAGAACGAAACCTCTGTCTCTCTGCTTTTTTGCTTTTTCGACTTTCCAACTCTCCGTCCGTGTGACGCACCACATCTCGAGGCTCTGAGCTGGTTTGTTGGCCTCAATGCAATCACAATAAAAACCGCACGCATACGCACAATTTTCATTATAATAAAACTGCGCATAAATATCTAAATGAGCAATAAAAGTGTTTTATGAGCAATGCGACGGCGACGATTCTACGATTCTACGACTCTACGACATCGACATCTCGACACCGCCGATGAAGTGGGAGAAAAGCATAAAAGCAGCAGCTGCTGGATCCAAAGGAAAAGGATATGGGAGATAGGAAAGGACCCCCACTCAAAGAAACCACACTCGCACCGTTGTGATTGTCAGACGTTTTCCAGATATCGAAATATAACACAAAACTTGACCTTACTCCAGCTTTGACTCTGACACTTTTCACTCGATATGCTTTTGGCAATTTACTACACACATTTCAATCAGCATTAGGGTGTCCTAGGTTGTGAAACCAATTTAAATAAATGTAAATATTTAACAATATTTAATGTTGTTTGTTTTTTTAAATGCTGAGATTTTAGTGAAATAAATTTTACTTTGAAAGTATTTTATACATCTTTGAATTTTATGAGGTAATAAAAAATAAAGGCTTAAACAAATATGCGTGTGGTATACAGGTCGTATTAGTAACGGAGTTTTTATTACTATTTTAGTACTTTTAAAAATCTCAAAGTATTTGGCGAGACTTACTGGTTCACCCTTACTCACGTATTTGCATGAAAATACCAAAAAATTGCACAAGTGCCGTAAAGTTTTTAAAAGCAATGACAGCCAGAGCTAACTGACAGAGGCAGATCCGGGTATCGATGGGAATACTGGGGCATTACATATGCTTGAAATATTTAAAAGCATCTGCGTGTCGTATAATAAAAACAAAATATAAAAAAATGGAAAAATGTTTTCTTTCAGCTGATAGAAATTTGTATGTTGGGAGTGCTCATATTTGTATCGAAACGATAAAATGGAAGTTGAACTGCCCGAAAGAAAATTGACAGGCCAACGATGAAATTGATGCAAAAGGGTGTTCTGAATTATGTAAGAAACATGCCAACAGGAATTGCCCATTTCTCAATTTTGCCATTTCCCTAAAATTGATTTTACAAATACTATTAAATTATCTCATTCCTTTGTGAATATTTGTTGGAATGTATAAATATGTGTTGCTGCATCAGTTGAAATTTTTGCGAACGCTTAATTTCCCAGCACGCCCGTGAACGAAGTAAATTGCCAGACAGTTGATTAATGCATTTTATGGACAGGTGCCTCGCAGCAGCCTCGAATGAAACAGATTACTTAATGAGTGCGCGGCCGACTGGGCGTATACGCAATGTTAATGAAATTTCGCCCAAATGCATGTGTGTGTGTGTGCTCTGGAAAAATGTTAATTTGCGTTGCAATAAGAAACTTGTAAGCTCGGAAGCAAACTGCACAACAATACCAACAAATTGAAATGTCAGGCGAGAAAGGGGGTAATGGTTGGGCAGAGGGGACGCGAAGGATGTACTATAAAAACAATTTGCTCTTTGAGAGAAGCGAGGAAGCGGGGGTCGGTGGAAGGCTGGTGGACAGACTGCTGCGAGGCGCGCTAAATAACTGAAGAAAATTCTGGCCTATGGCAGTCGTCATAGGCAGTGCGACCTGTCAGTTTCAGGCGGCTTGTTGTCGCAGTTGTTGTTGCCTGGCGGCCATGTAAAAATATGGCACACGTTGCGTATACGTCACATACACGTTCGAAGAAGAGTGAGCAAACAAACATATATTCATACACGGCAAAATCAATATGTATGCATATATGAACACGTTCAAAGGATATTTAAACAAAATTTAAAAACCAACGTGGTTTAAATCCCATTTATAACTTTTTAATTAGAAATACGTTTTTTTCTTAAAGGCAAACTTATCATGTTAAAAATTAATTCAAAGTACTAAAAATTGTTATTACTTCTTGCTAATATTTTAAGTTTTTCTCTGTGTAAGCACAGCAGAGATGTGAAAAATGTTGGCAGCTCCGAGGGAAATTGAGAAACTGACGGGGGAACGAGCCTAGAGAATGAAAATGGAAAACAGGAGCAGCAGCAGAAGAGGAAATGTCGTGAGTGAATGAGTCCGTTTGGGGGGTGTGTGTGTGTGCGTGCGTGTATGCTTAAGTGTGCATGTGTTTGCGTGTTTGAGGAGAGTAGGCGGGGTGTGTTGAAGGTGGAGGCGTAGGTGGGCCAACGACATGAGCCGTGACGTTAGGCTCATTTATTTATTATTTCCTCAGATTGAAGCACTATCAATAACCAAGTGCAAACAAGGCGAGAAGAAAGAACCACACACACCAAATTTGTGGGGAGCATCTGGCTGGCGGACGTATTTTGGGGTTTGGTTTTATCAACTTTACAGCTTCTCTGCTTGGGCTTGTTTATAGATCCATTCCGAGCAAATCTGAGAGCATCTGGAGACACGTAAATATGGATACTCACTTTACAACTTGATTGAGTTCCGTTTGCTTAAGGATCGAGATACTGTGTTTAAAGTTGGGAAATTCTTATATATTTTAAGAGTAGATTTATCCCGCGTATAACTATTATTAATAAGCTCATGCACATGATGCGGTCTTTTCGAATATTCATAGTAGTTTTCCCCAGTAGTTTAGCTACTGTGTGTTGAGATAATATAATTTGCATCAGAACTACTAAGGGCAGAGAAATTGGTGTTAAGTTATATATTAAATTAATTTAGCAATGATCTTTTGAGTCTGAGTCTTCTGTGTCAACATCTGCCAGCGGGAAGTAAGCAAATTATTCGTACTCTTTTAAATATTTTGATTATTTCAATAAAATATCGATTTTAGAAAGGTACCAATTCCTTAAATCTAAGTTACATATTAGGTTAGATTTAACGAATTGGTACCTTTTTAATCCCGCTGTTTTATAAGTGTACTTTGACGACCTACACATACTAGCGGAAATAAATTGAGATTAATTCTCATTCTAGAGATCACAGCACCGGATTTCCCCTTTCAAACTGGGTAATTTTCAGCACAACTTTTTTTTGTTATCTCCGTGAACTGTTTGCATAAATCAAAACTCTTTACATTTTTCCGCCCTGCTATTGTGTATACTGTTTCCCATGTGTGCCATTCATTTAGTTGTGCATTCAGTTTTTGTCGTATTTTTTGGATGGCCGGAATCATGATTTAGTGCCGCCACTAGCTGGTCTGGGCTTAATGATGTCAATCGGCGCGTGCTTTGGCTTTAAACTAAGGCCGCATATTTGCCAAGTTTATTTGGCCAGAAAAACAGAAGAGGGGCCCGCACACTCATCATAAATGTGAATGAGATACGAGCGCACGGGGCAGGGGAAGGGCTTGGGGGAAAGGTAACATGGAAAAGCAATCGCAGGGCAAGGGACGCATATTTCATGACCGACCCATCTCCAAAAAAGGTTCACAAGTGCGCTGATATGCGAAGAGATGCTTGCCAAAAAATTACATGGACCATTGGTCAGCAGCAGCAACAACAGAAATGGGCCAACAGCATCATGGCCCGCAGCAACCCTTAAACAACATGCTCCCCACATTCCCCTACCACCACTCTCCGCCCGTCAGCCTACTGCCCCGCCCACTTTTCCGCCCGCACACACTCGTATATTCAAAAAGAAAAAAACACCTTTGATGTATGTAATTTTGTTACCATTTTTTATGCCCCTCATTCCAATGTTTTGTGTCGTCCACTTTTTGGCCATAATGTAGAGTGGTATTGTGTGTGTGTGAACAACTGGGGTCAAAATAATAGTATAAACTTTAAATACGTTATTATGCTTTATTTTATTAACATATGAACATTTCACGAAAGTTTTAATGTTGTTATAGTTTATTTATTAAAAATAAATACTTTGTAACTCATTATTAATGATTATAAACTTTTTGTAAATAGTTAAGATAACTGTTAGATAGTTTAAGGTCGAATTTAAAAGTTTTGAATTAAAACTTATGAGAAACAATTTTAAAATCAAATTAAAAACTATTATACAACTATATCAACAATTTGCATATAAGCGATTCATGCCTTCCACTAATGTTTCCACCCCAGCTGTATGTGTGTGTGAGCCCCACTGCTAGTGTGTGTGACACAGAAAGCCAGTTGTGCGAGGTGCGAAGCTGTGACGTAAGCAGAGAGCCAAAGCAACGGAGCACTGGCCATCAAATTGGGTTACCCCAAAAAAAAAAAAACAAAAAATTGGGGAGGAAAAGGGCGGAGGAATGATACATTTTTTCAGTGGCTTCTGCCGCCACAAGGGAAATGAGATTTGCGCCTCAGAGCAGCAGCGTGTCAGTTTCAAAAGCGGAGGAAAAAATAAGGATTGAGCAGTTGCGCGTTAGCTGGGGAACTAGATTTCAGATGGCAATGCACACAAATATTACAAGAAAAGCCCTGGTAATGGTTTAAAGGTAGTAAGGCGTCCGAAATTTATATTCCGGTAAAAAAATTCCTTTGGAAGACTGATTGCAATACGTAGCAACTAATTGGCCATCAACAGAAAAGAAAGTTGAAAACTTTTTCGCCCAGAGGGAACTTCTCAGTAAGATGAAGTTGTTTATTGACTTTTCCCACAGATAGGCAGAGAATTTACTTGAGACTAATTGAATTACTGGAAAATTGTCATCGACTAAAGTGTGTTGTGCAGTCATCGTATAATTATCTCGCAATAGAAAAATTTTAAGCAGGAGACAGTCTTTGACCTTCGCTCCCAAGGAGCGGAAGCTTAATTACATTGAACTAAATTGTGAAGAGCGCACAGTTCACTTAATAAGTATTTGCTGGGCGACAGCAGCAACGACAGCGATTGGCACAATTCCCACAAGCTGACAAACTCATCAAAAATTTCACAGCCACTTGGGAAGGCAGAAAAGCGCAAAATTTTTATTGTGTTTTCATTAGAAGCGCGCAAATGGTCAAAAGACAGCACTTAAAACATAAACCTGAAAATGTTCCGTCGAATATACAAAATAAAGACTTTATATTGAACAATTATTATTGTGCAAGCTTTCAGTCGGTTTCCTATTTAGACCTTTAAACTAAACTGAGTGATCAGCCATTACATGGCCATTTATGTCTTTGAAATGTGAGCTTGATAAGTGGTGGCCTTATGTATTAGTTTTAAAGTGCCAGGTGAAAGTTTTTCTAAGTGTATCGACTGAAGCAAAGCAAGCCGTTGTCGCCTAGGACATTTTTCAGAGGCGTGACCGGGCGGTGAACAGAGTGGCTGGGGAAACTTTTAACAACTTTGACCAAACAGACACGCGCGAGAAATTTGCAGAAGATGCTGAGAAGGACGACGCAAAGGAACCTAATGAACAAATGAACAACACACAGATACAGATATGTACATCAGTTTTGCATATATACTGTATACATAGTTATATACAGATGGTCGAACACTTTTTAGGGGGAAATACTTTAATCTCAAGGGCACGTTTCCGGAAATAAATAAATAAAGCTCCTTGGCAGAAAGCAAAACAAGACAAAATTATGTTTTGCCCATAAAGCAAAACGAAGGAGAAAAGCTTTTCGGCATAGAAACTCTTGACATGAGCTAGGGAAAAGAAATTCTTTAAAATTTTAATGATATCAAATATTTGCACAAGGAATTCAAATTATTTTCACCGACAATTTTAATTTTCCTGAAGTTGGGTGTTTTGAGGGACCAAGCACTTGATTTTTTAATTTAAACCAAAAAAAAAAAAATCATTTGATTGCCTGCCGACTTGGAGGTGGAATTAGACTTGAGCTTTGTTGGTCAACTTGAAATTAAATTAAATTAACGCGACAAAGACAGAGTTGAAATAAACAGCACGAAAGGAAAAAAGATTTGACAATTTTATTTAATTAAAACAAGAAAGGAAAGCTAACTTCGGACGGAGCCGAAGTTGATATACCCTTGCAGAATATTCTGTAAATTATATTCTTCAAAATTATTCATTTGATTCATTCTTAATACTCATAAAAAGTCCCAATTTCCTAATTTTAAAAACACCAAAGTTATGGCATTTTCAATCGTTCAGTTATATGACAGCTATAAGATATAGTGGGCCGATCAATATGAAATTTTGTATGTCGGATTGATTGGGCAAAAATAAAACCCATAGAAAATCCCAACTTCTTGACTTTAAAAACACCAAAGTTATGGCTTTTCCGATCGTTCAGTTATATGGCAGCTATATGATATAGTCGCCCGATCCGGCTCGTTCCGACTTATATACTACCTGCAATAGAAAAACCACTTTTGGAAAAGTTTCAAGCAGATAGCTTTAAAACTGAGGGACTAGTTTGCGTAGAAACGGACGGACGGACAGACGGACGGACAGACGGACGGACAGACGGACGGACAGACGGACATGGCTAGATCGACTCTCGTGGTGATGCTGATCAAGAATATATATACTTTATAGGGTCGGAAATGTCTCCTTCACTGCGTTGCAAACTTTTGACTGAAATTATAATACCCTCTGCAAGGGTATAAAAATCTGGGAGTTGACATATATACACATTTTTCCCTTAGCTTAGCGAATAAAATAAATATTGTTTTAATTCCTCTTATTTTTACAAATCTAATGTCACTTAGATTCATTGGCTTAAAAATTCAGTGAACCAACCATTTAACGATTTCTAAATCGTTTTTTAATTTTTGATTACTTATCATGCACAAACTGTACCAATTAAACGTATAGTAACCCAAACCACAATAGGAAAATTATGTATGCCGTAATTATAGATTTATCTCTTTTTTTATGTTTTCAAAATAATTAGATTCAAACGGTATGTGGCTACATATCTGCCACAGGCAGTAAAAGTTCTTTGTTACACCTGGAGTTATATAAAGTACAATTGCATTAAGGTTTCTGCTTATACAAACACAATGAATAACTACATTTTTGCATAAAGAAGGACAGTTCTTGCAGAGTCTTTAATTAAAAAGAAAACTTTTTGTTTTGCCAAGTCATCGATAAATCAAAGTGAAACAAGAGCTGAACCCCGGTTTTCTTCTAATTTTGCTTATCCGCAGAACCAAATCGCAGCTCGACAGCTGACGACAGCTGATTGATGATCCGCAAAATTACAAATTACACACAAATGTTATCCGAGCCAGGAATTTGGCAGATAACAAGAGAGAACGCTATAGTCGGGTGCCCCGACTATCAGATACCCGTTACTCAGGTAAAGGGAGTGCGAGGGAGATGGAGATAGAAACTTTGATCACGCATAACTTTTTAACGAATGGTCCGATTTGAAAAATTTCTTCTACGTTTCGATAGGTATTGATAAACACAATAAAACTGCATTTTTACTTTTCCGAAATATTTAAATTTTTAAAATCGTATATAAGCGATTGTGGGCGTAAAAGGGGGCGTGGCACCATTTTGAAACAAACTTGCGCTGCGTAGGAACTTCTAAAATCTACATGCAAAATGCCAATCTTCTAGCTTTTATAGTTTCCGAGATCTCAGCGTTCATACGGACAGACAGACAGACAGACAGACAGACAGACAGACAGACAGACAGACAGACGGACAGACAGACGGACAGACGGACAGACGGACATGGCTAGATCGACTCGGCTAGTGATCCTGATCAAGAATATATATACTTTATAGGGTCGGAAACGCTTCCTTCTAGCTGTTACATACTTTTGCACGAATACAATATACCCTTTTACTCTACGAGTAACGGGTATAAAAATCGAACCCCCAACAAACACACGCCATCTAATTCACTTAAGGCGTTGCACCTTATTTGCTTTCACCCAAATGAATGAAATTGATTGATTATGTTTCATCAACGAAAATGAACGGAGTCCAATTAAAACAGAGAAACGATTAATGTGGTCATAATGACAAAATTTTGAACGATTTCTGGGAGTTGTGGCATCAAAAAAAGTTTTCAGATTGGCTCGAGTCGTGGGAAATGGAACAGCAGTTGTTACGCACATTTCTTTTTGTTTTGCCAAGACAAACGTAAAAAATTCCTTTTAAAAATATCAAATTTCCGCATGCATTGAATTCAGAATTTAATGCCTGTCAGAATGTGAAAATGCTTAGAAAATCGACTTGTAAATGGAAAGTTTGTAAATGAAAAGCAACGTGAAGCTAGTTATAGCAAAACATCGCGTTGTCGTTCATTGCATCACTTTGATTGATAGTGTTGAAAAAGTAAATAGTAAGTTGCTTAAGAACTAGATGACAAGATTCGAAAGTGATTTTTTTAATAATATTTAAAATTAAATAATTTATAACAATTTTTGAATTCTCTCAATCCAAGTAAATTGTTTAAAGCAAATCCCCAACTGTGTCGATCGATCTTGTAGCGCTTCGAAAACTTGTAGTATTGCCTGAAAACGTTTAATGAATCTCTTTAATCGTCCTTATTAGCATTTCAGCATTCAATTAGTACTTTTTTTATTTCAAAATCCATTTTTTTAGGTCATTACCTAAAAATACCAGATTTTGCACTATATTCCCACCTTTTATGTAAAGCGTAACCCAATTGACAGTCACGCGGAAGACCTGTGGCTAATTTTTTAGCTGATGTATAATATTTTACAGATTTTAAGAATTACATATAGAACTAAAATTTAAACTAGTTACTAAAAAAAAATCCTGAAAATACAGTTTAAGCCCATTTTATTGCAGTTTTATTCTAGCCGTTGTGAATATATAATATAATACAATTAAAACCAAATTATAAATTTAAATGTTGGTAGTTCATAAGACTTTAATTATAATTTTATTAATTTAATTATAGTGCTAAAGGTGAAAGTTATGTGTTGAAATCATAGGTATGTGGCTCGAGTTCGTAACGCTTTAGGCGCTCGTAGTACTGACCAAAAAAAAAACCTTCCAACTGATAAGTTTTGTAGATGCGATAGTGGCCTTCGCTCAAGTACCGATTATTGAAAGCCCATATGCAATGGTTGGGGAAAGCGAACACATAGCTCTGCGTGCCCCTAGAGTCCATGTCGCAAGGGGTATGCTTCGTGGGCAGATCCATGGGCATTTCGGGAAGTTCCCGTGACCTACGCCTGATATGCAAGGGTTGTATAATCGGGGAAGTATTCGCTATCTGCGGCTCATCGGACCTTATGACTTCCACGGACCTCGTCATTATTTCGACCGGCATCTTAGGATTGTTTAGGATTCCTTAAAATTATTACCATTTTAAGTAATTTATTTCACTTACCAGGACACCGCAGAGAACAAACAAAAATATCGAATATATGGTTAACTTCATCTTTGATTTTGTAATGTGTAGTGTCCCAAATTTGTTAATTATGTGGGTGATGTATGAAGTTAATGTTTTCAGCAAAGCCAACTATACCGTATTTCATTTTTAAGAACTAGGGGAGTACAGTCTTATAAAAAACAAGAAAGGAAAGCTAACTTCGGGCGGAGCCGAAGTTGATATACCCTTGCAGAATATTCTGTAAATTATATTCTCCAAAATTATTCATATGATGCATTCTTAATACTCATAAAAAATCCCAACTTCCTAATTTTAAAAACACTATAGTTATGAAATTTCCTATCGTTCAGTTATATGGCAGCTTTAGGATATAGTCGGCCGATCCTTATGAAATTTGGTAGGTCGGATTGATTGGCCAAAAATAAAACACATAGAAAATCCCAACTAATTTAACAAACACCAAAGTTATGGCATTTCCGATCAATCAGTTATATGGCAGCTATAGGATATAGTCGGCCGATTCTTATGAAATTTGGTAGGTCGGATTGTTTGGCCATATATAAAACCCATAGAAAATCCCAACTTCCTAACTTTACAAACACCAAAGTAATGGCATTTCCGATCATTCAGTTATATGGCAGCTATAGGATATAGTCGGCCGATCCCGGCCGTTCCGACTTATATACTGCGTGCAAAGGAAAGAAGGGTGTGTGCAAAGTTTCAATTCGATATCTTTAAAACTGAGAGACTAGTTCGCGTAGAAACAGACAGACGGACAGACGGACAGACAGACGGACAGACGGACAGACGGACATGCTTATATCAACTCAGGAGGTGATCCTGATCATGAATATATATACTTTATAGGGTCGGAAATGTCTCCTTCACTGCGTTGCACACTTTTGACCAAAATTATAATACCCTCTGCAAGGGTATAAAAAGAAAGGAAAGCTAACTTCGGGCGAAGCCGAAGTTGATATACCCTTGCAGAATACTCTGTAAATTATATTCTCCAAAATTATTCATATGATGCATTCTTAATACTCATAAAAAATCACAACTTTCTTACTTTAAAAACACCAAAGTTATGGCATTTCCAATCGTTCAGTTATATGGCAGCTATAGGATATAGTCGGCCGATCCTTATGAAATTTGGTAGGTCGGATTGATTGGCCAAATATAAAACCCATAGGAAGTCCCAGCTTCCTTACTTTACAAACACCAAAGTTATGGCATTTCCGATCAATCAGTTATATGGCAGCTATAGGATATAGTCGGCCGATCCCTTCCGTTCCGACTTATATACTGCGTGCAAAGGAAAGAAGGGTGTGTGCAAAGTTTCAGTTCGATAGCTTTAAAACTGAGAGACTAGTTTGCGTAGAAACAGACAGACGGACAGACGGACAGACAGACGGACAGACAGACGGACAGACGGACAGACGGACATGGCTATATCAACTCAGGAGGTGATCCTGATCAAGAATATATATACTTTATAGGGTCGGAGATGTCTCCTTCACTGCGTTGCACACTTTTGACCAAAATTATAATACCCTCTGCAAGGGTATAAAAATTGTGCACTACATGTTTTTGTGTGGATCGTATTTCCACGTTATGTTTGAAATCTAAAAATCCTTGGCGCAAAGGGGACAAAAGGGAATGGCCATACGCTGACAGCTGAAAGGATGTCGGGATATTAGAGAGGGACGCGCAAGGACCTGCAGCATGTAAAGTGACAGCAGAGTGTCACATAATGGCTAGCGCTGATAATGACCAAGAGCCGATGCCAGATCGATTCATACGGCGATGATATACGAGCCAAGTCGGGCAGCATTTCAAGTGTGAAAATAATATGACAGCAGTAATCAAGGCGTTGATGGCCGAACTAACCTCTCACACATTCTCCCCATATTGATTTCATGCTGAAAGGCTGCAGGAAATGGGCAAAAATATCTGGCGGAAATGTTGAACGAAACAGGGAGGATGTTACCAGGACGAAGGGAGTTGAAGGGACTGGCTGTTAACACATGTCAGTGGGCCATAATTGCAAGGGGGTTAAACCGAGGAGTGATTCCAACTTCCAGCTAGAGCCCAAGCAAAATGGATGACAATTGTTTTGATACGCATGTTTTGGCATGCAGAAAGAGACAGTGATGGGGACAGGAAACTGACACGGCCATATGCTCAAAACCAGAGCAAGAAACAGGCTTTCTGTTTCAGTGACAACTTAATTGAATTTTGAATACCCATTTTGAGTTTAACTTGTGTGATAATCATGTAAGCGCAGATCCTTATCCTAATTGCCCATTGGTACTTTGCTAGACTTGCTAATATGTACCTGCAAGAAAATGATTAGGTCCTTATTATATTTTATTAAATTACCTTATTAAGTACCTAAGTTTCATTACTAAATACAAATTTGAATAAAGAGCTTAAGAATACTTTAGTTGTGCAATATGGAACTCATAAAATTTTTATCAGCTATTAAATCTTCGAAAGTTTTGAAAACGATGAAAACCGCTTTTAAATGCATACAAAAACACTCAGTTATATGTTAACCAATTTTTCTAAGGCCAGAATGAAATTTGTGAAATTTTGGTTTAAGCGTGAGTTCTGTTCCCTGTCTGTCTTGTGGCTTTTGGCTAACCAGAGTCAGTCGACGATGACGACACCTGAGCCACACACGCTGCCACCATGCTGGCTACGCTAAATGCTTTAACTGTTAATTTTGCATCCAATTAAGCTCGGCAATTTTCGAGGGTCCAAGAAGCGATTTCTGCTTATGACATCTCAAAAGCCACCTTAAACTCGACCTCAACCCCAAGCCGAAGATTTCCGAGCAACGCGAACGTTTAGAGGCTGAGTGGATACGTGGAATGCAAATATTTCCTCAGCGAATTGTGTGTACCTGCTGCAGATGCAATTTCTGAGCAAATGGGACGCTTAATTAAAGCCAAGCACAAGGGGCCTAAAGGTTGGTATCAGAGCCTGTCAGTCACTCAAAGGCAGAAGCGAAGGACGCCCGAAAGATTGACGATTGCTGAGGTGCACAGGTAGCTGATGAATGCGTCTGGCTGGCACTCTCGCAATGGCAATTCCCATGGATATAGTCGTGGTCAAGGCAATAGCACCGAGTAATCTTGTTTTTAAACTACAATATTTTTAAGTTCATCACAAAGTAGTTATGAAATAGCTCATTGTGGAACGCCTAGTTCCATATCAACAAAGTCAAATCATAAATTAATATCAAATAATGTTAGTGAGACTAAAAATTAAGGCAGAAACTCATTGTTAATGTTGATATTGTATGATGTAACGGGCTATTAAGCCAAGCTAGTGGAACGCATCTTTTGTGCTATAACTTTGAGCCCAAATGTATGGGAAGCAAATTCTTTTGGCCAGGGTAAGTTCGGTGTTTCGTTGGCGATAAACCACGATACCGGCTGAAGTTGAATACCGGCGTGGCAATAACTTGTCGCTGGCACTTCCCTCCTGTGTCCCGGTTGCGACCATAAGCGCATTCCATCTTCGACTTTGCCAATAAAGTGAAATATCCTTGCACAATCTCTTCTTTCCCGATGGCACACCACCTCACAATTTCACTGCTTTATACTGCTTCGTGGCTGCTGTGCTGGCACATATTTTCGCCTGCTGTGCCAGCAAATTTGTTGCAGAACCCCGTTGCAACAAAAGCTACATCTTCAGCCACACTGAGAAAATAAAGCACGTATTTTTGCACATTAATTAGCTTGCGAATTCACATATACCTTAAAGTTGACCTGAACTTTCCGTGGGGATCTTAAATCTCATTAGATCTGTTAACAAAGTTCTTAAAAACCTTATTTCCAACTCCAATTTTTTACTGGGAAATAAATCATCTTTCTACGATATTTTACAGACTCTTTAACCTTATGAATTTGATTTATTTTGTGTTTCCTAATACATTTTTGTATACACTTTTAGCCAAGCGAACTGTTATTTTTGTTCGGTGCAAAACAATAACTTCCATTAAAGGCGTAGCTTTAGCTGAAGCTGCAACTGAATGTGGAGCCACACACAAGCCTGGCATTTCTGTTCCCTTTCTTAACTCCAAGTTGTTTTTCATTTTCATTTAGTTTTTCCTTTTTCCGCTGTTCGCACGGAACGCCGCGACCCTTTTGTTTATTTGCGCTCTGTCGAATCACAAAAACTGTAGCGCCATCAGTGTTGGTTTGGGTGTTGGATACCAGAGGGTTGGATAAAGATTTGAGGGACGAACGGGAAGGGAAAAACTGGATGTGGGCACCTTGCACAAAGGCGAAGGCAGCAGCGTTGGTATGAGCTAAAGCGCAGCTAACAAAATGTTTTTGGGCCACAGGGTCTCAAACGGAGATGCGAATGATACTAGTTTTCCGCATGCAAGGTACAAGATAATAATAATAAACTTAGACAGAACGTTTAAAGTGGTTTTAATTTAAAACTTGGGAAAGGTATTCTATTAACTACACTATTTAAGGTACATATTAATTTTAATTTGAAACTTTATCAATAAAAAGATATTTTAGTACCGATGTAAGTTGAAAAGTACCTAGATATGTTGCAAGATTAAACTGCAGCAGCTCGCAATGCAAAGAGGTGGAAGTTTGGTCGTAAAGGGTGGTTCAATGGGTGGTGCCGCTGGCTTACTGCTCACGTATGTGCAGTTATAAATTGCAGTTCGTGCGCCACGTTTGCCCGGTTACAAAGATGCAGGGAAAGATCCACTGCGCTCACAAAGAGAAGGTGGATCCGTGTTGTTGTTGGTGGCGTTGTAGCCCAAAGCCAAAAGGGTTAAGAGGGAGTGCAAAAGTTTTAGAAAAGGGGCGAAACAAAATACTGTGGTAATAGAATTACTAAAACACCAAAAGCTTGGCTACAAATAAATATTTGAGCGCGCACACATTACCAACAATAAAACTATGCAAAAACTATGCCCATTTGAAAATGGCTAAATTTCGTATTAAATTGCTCAATTATACGTTTTGCGGCAACAAGGGAGGCCGCCGATAATTGCAACAATAAAACGCACACAACGAGGAGAAAAAAATTTAAATTGATATAAGATTAAAGCGCAATAATAACAGGCAAATAAAAATAAAAGAAATAACCCAATAAAATCGGCGTTGGTAGAGGAGCAGCGAATGCAGCTGCATTAATTTGCATGGCAAATGTGGCAACGAGTCGAGTCTGAAATAATTGCACAAAAGGGGTTCCATTGAGATGGGGATGGTCGGTGTAATATCGATATCCCAAACGGGGTGGAGCAGAGTTTAGTTCAATGCAAATGGGGAATTATTGGCAAGTATTATTTACTTATGCATTAAATGCGATTTTCAACTTTATTTAACCTGGCTACATGACTGTGTATCAGTTTTGATATGTTGCGTTACACAGCACGTTAGTGCTTGACTTGCTTTGTTCTCGGATGATTTGTAAATGTTAAATTAAACAGGATGTTCCTTGATTATTTTACCATTACACTGTAAATTTGATTTGATGAGAGAATATCGCAGCACTGTGGCTGCCCTTTACCCTACCCATTAAAATGCCAAAATGAATTAAGTATCCGACAGTTATTATCATTATTTTTTAAGTCCGGGCACTAAGCAATGTCTTATTTTGATTATAACCTTACGTAGGTAAAATGTTGATAATCAACAATTATTTTTCTTTTAGATAAAGGAATTAAATAAAATACAGACAAGCACCACATATTTTAAATTAGTAGAGCGAAGACGTTAGCACTGTACTCGGTATTCAAATTTCTCCTACCTTAGACATTTAATTAGCGCCTTAGTTATCAGGGAAAATGGAGCTTCCTCTCTGTGAATGTGTTTTGGTTCCATTAGTATTTTCCCATGGAAGTGTGCAATTAGGGGCGTCAATTGTGGCCAGCGTTCTCGTGGAGGGAGATCGCGTTCCATCAACTTGACCATGGCAACTTGTCAGCGTTTCCGTCGCATCACCCACATCATCCGTCTCGTCCTTTTCATCCTCGATGCTGTCACATTCGTGTGACAAATGCGAACTTGGCTTAATCAGATGCTATGTTCCCTTGCAAAGGGTATAATCACATTCAGAATCAGCATGGGAAATTTTCTAGCGAAGCTTCATAGAGTAGTTTCCTTTTTGTGTTGGCGCAGAATCGCGACTCTTGGCTCTAATTAGTAACCTTTTTTGCCAGTCCGCTACTTTATCCTGCAAATGTTTTTGGGCGAGCGCGAGATTGATGGCGATTCATTTTTTATACACAAAGCTGTCTGTCTTTTGCAATGTGAGCCGGACAAATGAACGGGGTGTCAGTGGGTTCCCGGTCTTGGGGATTATTTCAAGGGGGGTTGTATTAATTAGCTAAAAACAAAAGCTTGTTATTTCTTGCTGGTTCAGCTCAAATCGCACAAAGGGCCATTAAATGCTGTCAGCCTTGGCAAAAACCATTTTGACACGAAAATTTGATTCGTATTTGCGCAGATATATGCAATTTCAATTGTATTTACCCACAAGTATATATTATATTTATAAAGTCTATATGCATAACAGATGCGGTTGTAACAATATTGGCTAAAATTCCAATGGGAGCAAGCGAATTGAGAATAGTGTGAAAATTGTTTTCCACCTTCTATAGCAGGGAATTACCATATTTTCACAGCAAACTAGGAAGAGAAAATGGCATGTGAGGTGGTGAAAGGACAGAAGAAATGCAATTTTTACTCCACATTTTGGGTTACTTTGCAGCCAAAGCTCGAAAAGATGCTAAAAATTGCAACGGAATTGCAAATGCTGTTGACACTTGCACAATGCAAACAATTGCCCGAGATCTCCAAGCCCCCTGCTATCAGCTTTTCCTCCGTTTTCTTTCTTTTTTCCTGTCATAAAATGTTCTCTCTTTTTGGGATTTGAAAGTTTTTAGTTTGGGTTTCCCTGGCAATTTTCATGTTTACGTAGATTTTGGCAACACTTGATTGCCCTTTGGGTTTTGCCAAGGAAAACAGAATACTGGATAGATGTAAGGAAATTTGCCTATTTTCACCTGGCGGTTAGGGGAATAAAGAAAAATTGAATATGTGATCCTAAGGCCAATTATCTTTGATGACTTGGTAAAGAAAATATTTCTCGCACAGAATCACTTAAATAAATGTTCGTAAAATAAATTAACCTACATTTTACCTCCTTTGATCAAGTGAATAAAATTAAAGGGTATTGTTGTTATCTTGAACATTGAAATTGTTTTAAATTAATTAAAGAATTCTTAATATTCTTAAATATTGAATTTGTTTAGGTCAATTTAGTATTCTAATGCTTCCAGTTTGATCCAGGAGGCCAAATATCAACTTTTTGGGCTTAAGCTCGAAAATTTTATGCCAATATTTAATTAAACAAGATAAATAGTGTTAAAAATGTCAATTTGCATATTTAAGATGATTTTAGGGAGTTTATTGAAATGAGATATTTTCTTCTTTGTCTGAGAGCCTGTGACACTCGTTTGTATTCTTTTATCGTTCAACGTTAAAGAATACTGTCAGTATTTTTAAACAGATTATTTCCACAAAATAATACAAAATCATGTATATTTTTGGTTTTGCAGTAAAAGAACATTTGAAAATGTATTTACTTTGCAAGCTTATTTAATTTGCGACTAAGCGCGTTTGTTAAATTTTTGTAGCTGAATATTATGAAAACCATCTATAGAGCATTTTTTTAGCCTAAGCCCGAAAACAAGTTCAGTAATAACAAAAACCTTTTTAATTTGTAAACTATATAAACTTTTTTTAATATTACTCATCCGCCATGTTGGTTGTAGGGGAAAATATGTGGTAGTAGTGCAATCAGCAGGAATTTTTGTTTACTTGTTACCTACGTCAAAATCATTGGCTGGTTTTTGCCAAAAAGTAAAGAAAATCTTGCACATAGTGCTGGCTCATAATGTTGATCGCCTTTCCATAATCATGGGACTGGAGCATTTGGAACCGGATGTGAAATAAGTCAAGCACAAGTTCTTACACATCTATCCATATCCGATTTTTCTCGTTTGTGTTTGTGCAACATCTGCAGTTAGTCCTTTCCACATGCGATTGGCTTGCAGGCTGCGGCTCATAAATCATATTTGTATTTGGATCTCGTTTTCCCTTCCCTTACCAATTTTCTGTGAGTTTTCCCGCAGCGACGACAACATTCAATCAAAATGCTGCAAAATCCCACAAATTTGTTATTCGTCACGTATCCGAAAGGAAAGTTGAATGTGTGTAACTGTGCTTTTTTTTCCGAAGTGTGTGTGGGGTATTACGTATACGCCCAGTCAAAAGGCATTTACGAAAAGAGTTTAAAGCCAGCGAAGGCATTTAAAGTGGCATAATATGTAAATATCGAAATAGAATAATATGCATTACCCATTCTGCTCACAACGACGCCCTCCACAGCCAACATATGCCGTACATTTGCCGGAGAGACAACTTATCAAGTTTACACTCAACTGAATATTTAGAGTCGCTGTTGAGTTGAGTTCCCCGCCCTCCCCATTTCATTCGAGTTTCTCGCACTTTCCTTCTGCGCATTGCTTATTAAATATTAAAATGATAAGGAAAAGGCAAAGGAAGGGTCTCCTTTTTTGGTTTTCGGTATGTATGCATTGGGGTTTAAGTCTGCCTGTCTTCGTGTCTATCATTTGCTTTGCGCCTGTTTTTTTTGGTCTAAGCGGCTTTAGGCTGAAATCCTGAAAAAAAACAAAATGTCATAGAGAATCTAGTGCTTTTAGTCGGTTGTTTGCTCTGACATATTTTAGCAGGCCTCATTATATTACAATTGGCCAATTTTGTAAAAAAAAATAAGTCAAATTCGGCAAGCCGAACTTTATATACCCTTGTAATTATTACAAAACGACTACATTTCGACATTTTTAGAGACTTAAAGAAATGAATTAAGTTCTCTAAAGATAAATATCTTTGTTATAATTCCAATATTCATTTAATTTAGTTACCAACAAAACTATTCTAATTATTTGAATGCTTTGTGTATAATGGTTTATGTTATATGTCTTAGTTCATGTTTTTACTTACTATATCCATTACAAATAGACGCCGAAGTTAGTGATGACCTTTATTCAAGATATAAATGTGTACCCTGCAGAGTCGATTAAGGAAAAAAAGTATACTTTACTTTAATATTATTAGTTTAATTGGATATTTTTGCTCCTTATAAAAAGTTTGCTAGTTTTATTTCTATTCAATGTATCTGACTTTACACTTCTTGTTTATTTATTACGATTTCCATCGACGTTAACATCGAGGCTAAACGCTCTTTTCAAGGGGTTTTAGTTTCATGCTTAAGCCATTAATCGCAGCGCCATTACTCTATCCCCTTCGTATGCTAATATTTTCATTCATATTTTCCATGTCGCAATCATTTTGTGCGATGTTCTTTCTCTTCGTTCTGGTTTTTTGTGTGTTGTTTTGTGGCATTTCTTTAGCCTTGATTGCAAGCATTTGCATAATTTAAGAAGCACCCCGTCTGCGTCGTTGTCTTGAGCTGGCAAAGCATGAAAATGAAAATTCCAAGCCTTCCCCCTCCGTCGTCGTTGTGCTTCCCTCTGTGTTGCTGTGCAGAAATTATCATATCTTTTGAAGCTGTGTTCTAAATTATTAACGAAATAAATAGCGAAGGCAGCCGAGGCGCCCAAACGCCATGGGAATATTGAAAAAGTTTCGCATTTCCATTTAACATTTTTCCGTCTTCCATTGCCATTGCAGGAGTAAAAGTGGAGAGCACTGGGTGCAGGGAACAGGGATCGGCGGCCAAGCAACGGCAATCGGGGGCATGTCCACAGCCAAAAGGCTGGTGCTCTCGCTACGTGGACGCAAGAATTCGCAGGGCAACTCGGCGACCTCCTCCACCCGCCTGGTATCCGCCGGCACCTCGCCCGGCCATGAGCTGGACGAAATAGCCGTGGTCTCCGGCACCGGATCCAGCAGTCACCACTTCTCCTATGGCGGCTGCATCGCCACCGGCGATGCGCCTCTGCCGCACTACTCCACAGGTGAGTGCCTCCAACTCCGACCTCCAAGAGCGAGAATCTAGCACCTGAACTGCTGTTACGCAAAGTCACCAAAATGTAGTCCCACCACCAACCACCACCACCTGCAACACTACTGTGAACTTTGTGAAAACCCCTAATGAACCTGCCCTGCATGCCGGTAGAAGTGTTCGATTCATCTCATTTACACTGAGGGCAAAAAAAAGTTGAGAGGTAGTATTAAGCCTTTCTTAAGAAATGATCACGGTTTAATTACATTCTTAACCTAAATTCAAATAAGCAATGGAAAATAATTGGTTACACCTCTTAACGATTTTCGTTTGTTTTTTAAAATTCTTTGAGCCCCTGAAGGGAAAACCATTTTTTCATCTCAAAGCCTCATGTTACAACTTTAAACATGTTTACTTTTAAATCGGGACTGGAAATCCAGTGCTAAACGTATATTAGGATAAGAGATATAGTCACACATTTTTCGGATTTTTTAATTCAAAAAAATCTGTTTTTATACTTTAATATAAATAATTAAAAATGCCCTTTAATTATTTATATTAAAGTATAAAAAATACATATCCATCAAAATACTCATATCTAAAAAAAATTCCTAATAACCGCTTAAAAATTAGTCTTATAATATAAATGTCTAAGCCTTTTTTAGGGATCTGCATAGATCGCAAGTGGATAGCACGAAAAAGATTCTTCGTGACGATCCGATCCACCAAAGCTTACAAGAAAATGTAGATTTAGTATTGGGGCCCTGTTAAATTATGGAAATCTGGGGTCTAATGAAAGCGATGAAGACTTGATTTGACAAAAGCGCCTTAGCAGAAGGCCCCGGTAGGAACAAAGAGAGGAAAATGCGAAGGCAAAAGCAAACAAATAACAAACAATCTTGGCCAACCTAATGGCAGCTGTTGTTGGCCCTGCAGAATAAATCAATCAAATGACAAATATGCTTAGGCAATTGTCAAGCCAAGTGGCTGCCTGGGTTTTTGGCCTAATTTCATTCAGAGGCTGCGGTCGCTAGTTTGCCTGTGTGTGTTGTTTTAGCCAAAGCCACACGAGCGCCGAGTCCTTCGTTAGTTTCCTTGTCACATTTTATAGGCCGCATATGTGGCAAACATTTTTCCTCTCCTGGCCCAGCACGTTCCTTGTCCTGGCTTACAGTTAATTTTGAGTGAAATTCAATTTATCATTGAGCGGGGCATAAATCCGCATTTGGGCCACTTTGGCTCGTTACGGACACAGAGCTCGGAGCGTAGATTTATTTCGGTCGAATCTGTTTGGTTGTCGCATTGTATTTCCCACGACATAAGCAAACTGCCTTCAATTTGTCAGTGATGAAACTTTTGCTCGCTTACGTAGTATTGTATTCGCCATGCATTTAATGGGACTTATGCAGCACATCGAGCATTTAGTAGAAGTTCTCTTGTTTATTGGCCAGAAGTGTAATCGACATTTATCGTCTGTTCTATGGCAGGGACTTGGCTTTAATGTCTGCCTACGCTTTAACGCTTTCAGGGAGAGGAAAATAAAATACATAGTATGTTGATAGAGACGGAGTGAGTCAAACCGAAGCACACGAAACAAGAGCAAAAAAAGTTTTTTTTTGCTTTGTTTTTGCAACTTTTGCCATATTTTTTCCCAGCCCCAAATGCTTTCGACAATTTTTAGTACATTGCTCTTGCCACCCCTCGAAGCTACGTATATTTTTTGTGTGTGACAAAGGCAATTTTGAACACGGCTTTGATCAAAGTTTTGGGCCAGCATCAGTAAATTAAATTTGACTTACCCACAAAATTTGGCATAAAATGGGGAACAAGTAAATAAATCTACAACATAAATTCTAGCTATATGCCATTTGCAAGCACACGCTTCGCTTAAATCGATATGAGCAGCTTCTAAAAGCTTAGAAAATTGAATTTGCCTGAAAAATTCGTTGCCTACTTTTGGGGCCAAATCGATCAATGAAATTGAATAGCATTTATATATCTATTAGTTGGCCAGATAAAACGTTTTCATATTCAACTTCATCTGGTTGAGTGTGTGTGAGAGTATTTTTTGATTTTTTGCAGAGGAATGCCTTTGTTCGAGTCACGTTTAACTGGAAAATGCCAAAGGATATAGCCATCAACAGTGGCCAGACTACGGCTCTTTGTCTCTCTGGCTGTTTCTCTTTTGTCTCCTGTGTTGTATCCTGCAATAATTGAGCTTAGAGGGTCTTATGGCAGCTGCATCATTGATTTGCCACCCCCTTTTCCCCTGGGGGTGGGGGGGGGGGTCTATGCTGCACCCCTTTTCGGTCACCCGCTTGCCTGTCCAAGTTTTCGCAAAAGTTCCTCCGTTCATTTTTCTTTTGATTTTATTTTTGTTGGATTTTTGCTTTTAGTCCAAACTCAAACCCGAAAAAGACTTCACTGCCAGACATAGTTGAGTCGCAGCAGCAAAACTTTTTCCATTTGCCAACAGAGTTCACTTTTAGAGTGTGTGAGTGAGAGGGCGGGGATACGAAAATTTTAAAGTCTCTCGCTCGCACTTGCAGCAGGAAAAATTGCGCATGTATAATTAGTTTTATTTACCACCTGGCACACAAATTTTAATTAGAATTTATGCGTCCTTCTCCAGTGGCCTCCGCTGGCCCCAGCCGCTAATCCTTTGGCTGGTGCTCTGGCTGCAACTTCTTCTTTGTCTTCTAAGTCGTCTTTTGCAGTAAGGAATTTCCTGCTGGCCAAGCGATTTAACTTCAGCTAAAACGTTGTGCACTGAACAAAAAGCTGGACTGAAAGTAAGAAAAAGATGTTCTGTTAAGGATTTGTTTGTTTGAGCTCTTTGCTTTAAAGGATAACATGGTACATATTTATAAACGTTAATTATATGTTTCTATAAAATTTTTTTTTTATTATTGCAGAATATTGTTTACAATTTAGCTATTTATCTGAACTGGGCTTTTTCTTAATTTTTTTTAAATTGAAAATAAAATGGATAAATGGGGATAAAGTAATATCAATAATAATCCACTTCATAACAGTTTTTGCATGCTTACTATTTCAAAAATGTGTAATTTTTTTTGGTTGTGTAACAGTTTTATTGCTCAGTTAAGTTTTAGTTGCTGGCCATATGTAATTCGAGTATTTCAATTATAAAAGCAATTTGCCACAGGATGGAAGAGTTTCGATTACAATAAGCGTATTAGTTTACCAATTACTTTGCCTAGCTGAGATGCAAAGTGCTTGCCACTAAGTCATGACATGGAAAAGGGGTATAGATTACCATAACCATGAGCAATTCATCCGATAGCGAAGTGAGTGCGCCTCGAATTTGGCAACACAGGGAATGCAAAAATAGTTGCCGGCACTTCAGGATGCCACAGTGTTGCATGGCTTGCCATTTTAATTGCCATTCGCGATGGCGTGGAAGCCTCGTTGCGTATACGCCACGTTGAGTTGTCCACATTGTTGCCGCGAAGTGCTTGGGACAACTTTAGCAGCGGAGACTGCGTGCAACACAAAGGGCCACTTAAAGTTGGCACCCAAGCGCTTTCACAAGAGGGGATTTGCTTTGAACGGAACGAGAATGCGAATGAGGATGGGGATGGGGATGGGGTGGAGGCGGTGGGTTTAAAGGTCGGCGCCAATGTTGTAGTCTGTAATGCAATTACAAATGCAGGTGGAGCAGCATCAGCCGGAGCGGCATTAGTTGGCATCCAGCCAGGTGTCATCCAAAGGGCGCTCGAGTCCGGCAGTGGATTCCCACTCCCTCATCTGAAATGGTTGACTTATCAACCAAAGTGCCGCATTAAAAGGAGCACAAAAAAAATAGTAAAGCGCTTTGCCCTTTGCACATTTGCAGGGCCATTGAGCTCTTCTGCTGCTCCCCCAACCCGTCTTCTTCAAGTCCTTTGAGTGGGCATGACACAGACAAAGGGCATTAGAAATGGTCAGATAAGAAGATATGCAAATGATCTGCAGCTGGGAGCGTGTGCGACTTAAGTTGAGTGCCCAACCGCTTGGGGAAAAGTGTAAGCTAAAATATTTAAATGGGTATCTACTTATAAGAACTCTTTATTGTTATATTTTATTACAAATGTCGGTTCTTTCTTAAGGTTGGCCATTATCACGTTCAAAATTTAAAACTAATTTGAAAACAAACACTAAACTTAAATCTACGTCTTGCGTTTAAAAATCCAATTATTACCTAGGAAAACAATGCGAATAAATTGTATTCCCAAAACCACATCACTCATACGCACAGTTTCCCTCACACACGGCAAAAGTGCCAAGTGTTGAACATCACTCATACGCACCGGTGCTCTTATGTTAAATTTGTAAATGTGACAAGCTTTGGGATTTTTGTTGACCATAAAAAAGGCAATATTTTTGCTTTTTATTTGCGGTCTTCTGTGTGTTTTATTTACACCAATGTGTAAACTTTAATAGATAGCTTACCAAAGTTTTGCTCTCAGACCTTTTCAATGCAAATGAAAGTGTTAGACCGACCACACTCGCGTACACAAGTAAACACACAAAAACACAGACACTGGCAGAGTGGCAGACATCAAACATTAAGCACTTAAGGCCATGAATTTGATTCCGGTCGAAAGGAGATCATGCGGCGACATGTCGGGCATATCAATCACTTGTCCTCTGCCGTTTCGCAGAGCATAAACCTATTATTTTTCAACCGCAACTCCCCCTCCGGGCTGGCTAAGCCTGCGGCATTTCTACTCATGTTTTTGCCAACTCCGTAGCAGCGATGATAATTCGGTCAGTTCGGTCAGCTTCAACATAGTCGTATGTTGGTATGTGGTCCAGTTGGCAGGATTAACTTGCAGGGGATTAACAGCGCTCGTAACCGCAGACAGAAACGGAGACAGAATTAGGGGCAGAGGGCGTTGCAAGGAGCCAAGCCAAAAATCTCTTTAATGTCTGACCTTTTGGCCAAATACGCTGTTCGCTGCTTTCAGCCAGCACAGAAAAAAATTCATATATCTGCCTCGAACTTTCTTTATCACCGAAACCGTTTGTGTCTTGTTTTTAATATTTTGGTTCAGAATTAAATTTAATTCCTATCACATTTAATATTTGAATCGTAAAACTTCAAAAGATTAACTTTAATTAAATAAATCAAAGGTGCCTGAAAAGATAGCATATTAAATGTGTTTGTATTTGTCAGCTTTTTATTTTTAATATGTCTTGGCTTTAGGTCTCTCTTTTATCAATCTCTTTGTCTGTGCATGTGAATTATCAAAGTAGGCCATGAGATCGCAGAGTCAAGGGTGGGCATGTATGAAATAAATACATTAAATTGTTCTCAGAAAACGTAGAGAACATCTATAATGAAATTTATATTGTTGTTCTTATAAAAATTGTAATTAAATTGAAGATAATCAAAGTCATACAATATAATAACATACATAAAATTGTGCTATTATCTCGCTTTAATTTAAAATCGATAACACTATAGAACATTTTTGACCAATATTACAGAACATTTTTCTCTGTGTACAAATACGATATAGGATATACACGTACACCCGCAGCTTGCGGCTGTGGCAAACTTTTTTTAAAAGAAGCAATTTGCTCCTGAATTTATGCGGTAATTACCAACGGTCTCGCTGCAGCAAATTAAGTTTTGCCAGCTGGCAGCGAGGAGAACGACACGAGACATTTTGCTGGCCAACTAAGCGGATTACAATTTTATACTTGGCTCTCGCTCAGCCTTTCCTCATTTTCGCTGTCCCCTCTATTTTCGTTGTTTGGGGTTTTTTGGTCTGCGGCAAAATTTGCCTTTTTACAATGCGATAAGCGCCAGTTAGAAGCCAACCGAATAACACAAAAAAATAACTGTGTAAAGGAGAATCGTAAGCAGTTTGATCACGTAGTGCCTTAAAGCTAAATTTCCTTCGAAAAATAAAGAAGAAGCTCTTGACCAGACTGCAACCTAATCGCATTTTGGCTGCCAATCAGTAAAATTTCTGCCAGGCCAGGAGAAAGTGTAAAAAGTCCTCGGAAGCTGCTGCAAATACTAACTGACCCATCCCCTGACCATGCGTGTTATGATTTCCACGTTTCCCAGCCAACGGTTATGGCCACAATCGAGTTAGGGGCCAAATGAACTGCGGGCTCTTATTTAACTGCCCCCAAAAGTCGAGTGAAAGTTTTGTTCGAGAAAATTATGAAATGAAAATTACCAAATGAAGTCGGTTTTTATGTTATCTGTCTGCGAATTGAACAATAAAAAGTTCAAAGTATTTTGATGATCCTTTTGAAAAGGAATTTCTTTATAAACCAACCAATATGCCAGCAAAGCCAGAGCAGAAATTGCTTGACATTAAATTCAATGCGATTAGGTCAGACATACAGACTGAGATATAAGAGAGCAAGGGTGGCTGTAGAGCAAGTCGAACACTTGAGGGGAAATTGAAACATCGAAAAACATATAGTATTGGGCAAGGAGCTCCCATTGATTGATAATATTCGGAGCCACCCTCGGATGTGTGTGCACTTAAATTTGATATCCTTTGTGAGCAGAATAGCTCTGCAGGACTCTGGCTCGAGTGCTGGCATTTCTTTGCTCAGGCCCCATGCCCTTATTATACGTTCGTTAAGCATTTTGCGCTTTGTCCTGTCTCCCCGACGCTCCTGCTCGTCCTGCAGGCCATTAATGCACAGGCTCAGGACTCGGAGAGCTTGTCCATGTGACCCAAATAGGTTTCGTTTTAGGACTTAATGGCATAATGACGGAAGCACTGCTGCAACAACACCAAGAGCCTCAAGTCAAAGCAAACATGCGACCAGAAATTTGGACCAATTTCCCAGGGAGACGCTCCACTCCCTGCCCACTTTCCCCTTTTCTTTACGTCCCTCAATCGACCACTTTAAAAAGTTGCCGCAAAAATTAAATTGAAAAGTCAATACAATGTAATTGTTGTCCTTCTCCCCAAAAAACAATGTTGTCCTTGTTTTTGTTGTTGTCCTTTTACCGCAGCCAGCGACGATGTTCATTCAATTTATTTGTAATTTTTTAACAATTTAACAGTTAAAAAACAAACCAAACAAAAAAAAAAGGGAGGAAAAAGTCGAAAATAAACTTTTCACCCAACAAACACACAAAAATATATAAACTGGAAAAGGGGCAAGAGAGAGGGACAGAGACAGCAACAACATGGTGGTCCAAAGCAAATACAATTATGCGGGGCAACAACAACAGAGCTAACCAAATACTTGTCACGCCCACCAAACGCCCCCACAAAAGCCGCGTGCTTAGAATGTGTAATTCATTTGAAAGTTTTTGCACCACTCTCGCGATGTTCTGTCGACAGAAATTAATTTAACTTTCGGCTCGGCTCGGCCAGGACTGGACCCGTACCTCCCGTATACCCCGTACACCCCTTACCACCCGTACCTTTTCACTCCGAATCCCACGGAAAAGGGTCTGCAAGGTCATGGCCCCAAGTGTTGGATGTGCATTTCGATCAATTAACATTTCCACAAGCGGCTTACAGGCCCCCTAATGCGATTAATGCATGAAATTCACTTAGGCGATGAATCTTGGTGGGGCAAACGGAATTTAAGGGCTGGAAATGTGATTGCGATTCCTACAGTTTTAAAAGGGCATTCCTAGCAACCGTCTCTATTATATAATATATATTAAAATTGATTTTTTTTTTAAATTAAATCTCGGAGGTCTTGATGTCCAAAGACATGCAATAAATGTTTCAATAAATAAATAAAACCATTTTTTCAGATTCAAAACAAAAATTTAAAAAAATATTTAAAAGCGCAAATTTTACTATCATAATTAAGATATAGGTATGCTTGAATGAAAAGCATTCAGTTTCAGGGCAATTAAAAATATGTAAAACAAAAAAATGTTCAAAACTGATTTTAAATCACAAATAATTTCGGAAATATCCCTTTTGAATTTTATCTCTCGGTGCATTCTCCATTTGCGGCCGTCTGTTTGTCTGGCAAAAGTTTTAATTATAGTTGCAGGATCTGTTGTAGCATGGAATCCTCATATCCTCGAGCCAAGATGCTGTGTCGGAAATTGCAACTTGAAGCGGTTTTAGCTTAATTTGACTTGGAGAACACACACACACATATCCAGGGAGTGGCACAGACACTGGCAAACACTTGGTAATCAGACCATGGCTAAGAGCCAAAACATTTTTGGCATAAACGCCCAGAACTGTCGAAACAATGAAGTACGACCAGTTGTGCCAACTCCGGGATGGCTGGAGAACTATTTGCGGCATGCAGAAAGCAAGTGAGTGCAACGCCAGAGCACATGCAATGCTTATGCAGCAGTAATAATAGCAGCCGTACTAACAGAAAAACAACTGTGTTTGCAAATTTTTGAAAAACAAGATGAAAATGTTGGATTGGGTCGCCTAAGCTTTTAGTTGGCATGCAAAGCGATATTTAGCGGTAACTCTAAAAATACATTTGGAATGTTTGGACCTGTTATTTTACGAACAACATAAAATATTCCCAACTTGTAAAACTTTAGTAATATTTTAAAGATATTTGCAAATCTAACTTTACCAGTCTGCTTGGCATAAATGAAAACACATAAAAAAGTTTTCAAATTAAGTTCGTAATATAGAAAAACTTAATTTTAAACTGAATTTCCGTGAGCAGAATGCTTTTGTATTATTAATTAATAAGTATTAAACTTCTTAGGTATTTCTATAACTTTTTAGCAGTAAGATTTTTCCAGTGGGATTTCATTAAACAACTTTTACATTTCTTAAATAGTTAAAAGTTTAAAACCAAACTTTACTACTAAACCTTATCCAGTTTGCATCGCCTGCCTCTAGTATATACTTTATGCTCGTTTGATTCGTGCGCTATCGGTTGTTAAAACAAGAAAATGCCAGTTCGCTTCCCCCGATTTTACCCATGTGGTTTTCCCCGCATCGTCATAATGTCGGGGAAATGGGGGAAACCTAAACGGCAAGCTGCATTTTGGTGAATTATTGATTTGTGGCTGCGGTGGAAGATAAAGAGCTGCGCCAGCTGCTGCAGCAACCAAGCTAATTGAAGTGGTGCGGACACAGCCAGGAATAATCTGAAAGTCCGAAAGAGTGCGATTGAAACTGCTCAACAAGCAAATATTTTTCCGTTGGAGTTTTTGGCGGCATGTTATACGAACAGCAACAATTATGCCATTGCAGGAATCCAAATTGAATCTACTGATTTGGAGACCCCTCTTCACTATTTGCATAATCAGCCGGCGGAAAATGTTCATTGCATACTCACGGGGGCAAAGAGCGGAAGGAATTTGTGGGCGCATATTACGCATACGCCTAGTTGGCGCAAATTGCCCCATTGGCTTCTGTTTTATCGCTGGCAAAAATTAAAATCTAAGCTCAAAGTTTTTCCTTGCCCTCTTCACAGTGTTTGTGTCTGCGGCTTTGTCCTAATCACATCACGTGCGCCTGTCTTGTCTCACATTACACACTCCCCAGCTTGGGCTACACTTTGGTAAATTATGTTTACAAAAACTACCATTTCATAAAATACGTGTACAATAAACAAAGTGCTTCTACCTCTTTTCGTAAATAATTTGAAGGTAAATTTAAGTTTAGCCAACTCGAGGTCAAGTGTTGGCTTAGATGTTAGGATGATGTAAGACGCGACTTTATTTCCATTATAATTTTATGTTAGAGATAGAGATTTTTTACAGATATTTGGTTTTGCTTGTTTTAAAATATAGTTTTAAAAACATTGACTCATTCGATAGTCTTGTAATCATTACTAAAATCGACTTTACAGTTAACTGACCCATCCGATAGTCTTGTAATCAAAATAAATGTAAAGTTACAGTGATTTATTTGGACTACTGTATTTTGATAATATTTGTAAAATCATTATTTTCCTCAGTGTACATGTACACATACACATGTATGCAACTAACTTTGTGGCCAAAATTACAGGCCATGTGCTGAGCTGAGCCGGGCTGTTGGCCGGGCGTTGTCTGCTTTTGGCATTTGTCGCAATTGCCGTTAACTGCCAGCGCGTGTTGCCTGCCAACGTTTCATTATCAAAGCCGAGTTTGCCACTAAGCACGTCGTAAACAATAAGCTGGTCCCCTCAGCTTTCGCTTTTGGCCCTGGTGGCCCACGCTTATTACTTTCGTCCCATTACGGGGACATGGTCACAGGACATGGAACATGGAGCAGGGACAACGGCCTCTGGACAGCTTTATGGCATGCATACGCATATGGATATATATAAATTGTGCTTAAAATCGTTTAATATGCCGCATTGTTCTCTGTGTGAGAGGAAGGCCTAAATAATTACCATCACAACTTCAATTTGCTCCTTCTTTTTGATGTTTGCGAGGAAAGCCTAAGGGAATTGAACTACATTTTTCGCCTTACTCACAAGACATAATAAATTCCATGCGTTGATAAATTCCTCAAAACGTACGGAATAATTCATTTTGCCTTTGTCTAGCTAATCTTGTGCAAATTTGTATATGCTCGACAAATTGTTCAAATTTTTCATTTAGTCAAGTTTCACTGTAGTGCTTGCAATTGACATTTCATTCGCAACTGACTGCTAAGTGCTCGCACTCTAATTTAAATTAAACTAATTTGTAAATCTTAAACACACACACAAGCAGAGTGAGGAATTCTTTTGTGTGTCTTTGTGTATGTGTATATCTGTTTGCCCTCCACATGCCCTTGTGTATATTTTTAACCCAAATCCATTAGAGAAGTTACTCAAGAATCCTTTAGATATTTATGTGCTGTGAGCGCTGTCTTAACCCCCAGCACACACACACATACACAGAGGCCGCTGCTATGCAGATACAGTCGCAGATTCAGATACAGTTGCAGATACAGATACAGATGCAAGTGCAGTTGCTTAGCTGCGAGATTCAGAGCGGACGAGCTGAGTACAGCAGAGGTCACATCAAGTAAATAGCAACGTCGTCGAGGCAAACAAATACGCAAACATTTATAAGACTGCTAAGCTCATAACGAAATGCACTTACACTTAAGCACAAACAGACTAACACACACATGTGGAGGGTGACCACCGTTCCCTCCACGATTTTTGCCATGCTAAACACGCGTACACTGAGAAAATAATAGAAGGTTTTCCAGCGGTCGGACTATTTTAAATATCGAAAAATTTTAATTTTAAATTTATATAACCAATTTAAAAAACAAAGAAATATTTTTGTATTCAATCCATACCATTTTAACTTGTCACTGGTAAAATTTTAAACACTACTTTTATTACGGATTATGGAAAAGGCAGAAAATATTCATTAAAATTCAACTTTAAAATAATTTTTTTTAAGTCGAAGTGCAAACTGACAGGCTTCTCAAGATTTTTGATATAAAATTTCAAGAAATTTTTAAAAGCGGTAATATTTCTCCACGTGTGTCAAGTATACGCCAAGTGGGACAAGCGACAAGCGAGCGGAGCAGCTCATCTCCCATTCATGCCGGTGTCCCAGGACAATGTCAATGGAACCGCGAGGCACAGTCGCTTTTCAGCTGGCTTAGCCACCGCTCAGCGGTGGGCTAATGGTCCCCAATCGCGGGATCGGGATCTGGATCAGGCCAAAAAGATGCTGAAACGAATGTGCAGCTGGCCAAAATGTAATTAACTACATACACACATATTCCCTGGGAAATAAAGATATTTGGATGCGGGCAGCCGCCAGCGCTTGTCACTCAATTTCAGTGTTGCACCCGCATTGCACACATATGTATATATATACTCGAATGTACTGCCGAACCAACTTTCACGATTTCGTCCTTTCGTCTTCGCCTCCTTTTGCCCTCATGTCCGCGCATATTAAAAGTTTAATGTAAATGTAATGAGCGCCAGCGCATGCAAATGAACAGTTTGGCTTTGGCCCTCTGAGCCACGCCTCCTGCCGCCCTTCCCACCACGCTTTTTATTGCTTTTGCGGTTGCAGCAGCTGTGTGGCATCCATGTTGCTCCACTGCTAATGAGTTGAGTCACTTAAATACGTTGAAAGCGCTGGAAAATTTAAAGTACATTTAGCGGCGTTAGTCGAAAGGAATTTTCCCACATGCGCAAACCGAGATTTTAATCAAAAAAGTACGACTAATTGTTCCTTTAGGACTTTTAAACCTGAGAACAAAGCAAATTAAAATTGTACTCAATTCCATAAAAAATGTATATTACAAAACCTAATATATTTTTGCTTTTATAATTTAACAAGCTCTTTATGTGGAAATTATTTACGTCTGATTTAAATATTATTACAAAAGCATTAGTATTCCAAATTGCTCGAGAACTTTTTTTTAGGTATTTCTGTAAAAATCAACAAAAAAAGGAAACTACCTTGTTTGGTTTACTTTATGAATATATCAAAAAAAGCAAAAATGCAAATGGAAGCAATTTATGTTACTAAGTAGAATCGGTTTCTCTTAACAAAACAAACGTCCGGTTATTGACAGGATTCGATTTCTTACTGTATTATTCCCTGTCATTAGAAAAAAAAGGAAATCAAAAAGGACTAATTAGCAATTTTATCAAGTTGTAGAAAATATCAAGGAACCCTATAAAGCTTTCAGGTAGATTTTCGATTTCTTTAGATTTCGCTGATTGTTAATTCAATTGAAATCTATAAGATTAATTGTCTTTGCGTGAATTGTTCTTTCAAAACGATATTAAAGAAATCCATTTGCATCGATCCGTTTTGACTTGACCACCTGCTATTTCCGCAGACAGAAATCCCGCAATTTTGACAGCTTACTCCGTTGTCAACTTGGGCCCGTCGACTGTTAATTGAATTGGCTGCCTCGCCGGCGAGTTTGTCACATCTGCTCCATTTGCTCCATCTGGGCCAGCTGCTCCACCTGGATATACATTTATGCTCGCATATTCGCATCGCATCGCTTACACGCACGTGCGCACAACTACATAGGCAGTGTCACGCCCCCTATCGCACCTTAATACGCATTCATGCATACCAAACGCCGAGGACAAGTGCCAGGATGAGATCCTTCGCCATTTGGGAATGGGAATGGGGATGGAGATGAGGATGAGGATGGGCATGGGTAATGCGATGGTGGCAATGAGTCCCAATGAGTCGCACTGGCGATGCCGCCTTACACACAGTCTTTCAATTTCCCAGTTTCCTTCGCTGGCAGCCAAAAGGGCGTTTAATTAAATGAAGTCGTTTGCATTAATGTTGTCATTACGCATTTGCCTACGGAGCTCTCCAGAAAACAAAAAAATGAGGGCAAGATGCACAAAATTCATTACTTAAATGGAGAGCAGGTGCTTGGCCTTTGTTGCCTGCCGAGAAACATAAGCTGGATTCGTACCCATTGCCAAGCATTTTGATTGCCATCCTCGGGATGAAAAATCCGAGTGGATGGAGGACCAACCCAGTCACCCAAATTCAATTCTCGCTCGCATCAAACGTTTCCACTCACTCTGGCCAGCCAGTATCGAATTTCCCACTTTCATTTCACAGCTCTGGAAAATCAGATTTTAAGTGCTTTATTGCCCTTTTTGGGGCAGAGGTGTGGCAATGTCAATTAAAGCCACATGTACGCGGTCCTCAAACGGACTTCGAGGCAATTAAGAGTGGCAAAGGACTTGTGGTGACCTTAATGTCGAAGGTTTTAGAGATAGATTTTCCCACCAAATTCCAAACTGGAGTTATGTCCAGGTGTCACAAAGCTATTTTCCATTTATTTTTTGATATATTACATTTATTACTCAATCTTTATACAAAGCATTTCAATATATTAATTTCTAAATCCGTAGGAAAAGTAATTTTGCTTCTTATCTAAGCCCAATCATTCAATGTGAACTGGGTTATAGAAATCACTAGCAACATGATGAGTGGTATTGGTTTTATGGTGCTGGCAAACGCATAGACCGTACTCTTGATCCACTTTATCCCACTGAACACGTCTGTATAGACGGACGGAATGGTGGTGGAGCCGCAGCCAATAGGATAGGCGACTATGCCGACAATCACCTTTCCTATTACCAAAGGGGATCCTATGTCGCCGCTGCATGGATCAGCGTCAACCGTCCAATTATATTTTCCAGCACACATCATTCCCTCGCTGTAGTGGCGAAAGTGCTTCTTACACACTTTGTTATCCAAAAGACACACTTCCAATTGATATATTTGCACTGACAAAGGTCCGCCCTAGAGAGAAAATAAATATTTATTACAATTTATTAGATTATTTACTATTACTTAAAAGACAAATAAAAACTAAGTAATTATTGAAGATGCTGGAGATGTAACAAGGCTTTTTGTCTTTCGAATTGTTTTCAAAAACAATAGAAGCTAGTTTCAAAAAATCTGATTTGAGTGGATAACTTTTTACTATTTTGAAGACTTTTGGACTATTAAAAAGGCCCTTACCGCGTACATTCTTCCCCAGCCGAGAACAGAGTGGCAGATGCCAATTTTAGGCGCTTGATGTGGCAGATGAAGAAAGCCAATACGTGGATGGTCCAATGGCATTCTCTCCTGGAGCTTCATCAGCGCCATGTTAAAGGTGTTGTGCATGGTGAAGTTCTTCGGCACGTACATGTGTGACACTGGAGAGCAGACAGTCTTGCCAACCACATATCGCAGTCGATGTGGGGACCCGGCCACCACCAGTAGCCACCGTGCCTTGTACATTATTTTGGTTTGACTAGAGGAGACGGCCAGGAATTTTAGTTAGGAATCCTACCGAGTGGACAACACTACCTACGCCATGACACAGTGGGCGGCGGTGATCACCCAGTAGGACGATAAAAGACCACCGCCGCAATAGTGATTGTCGCCGAAATACTTGACCGGTGTTCTCGATCTGATGGAAACGACATACTTGGCCAGCTCGAAGGTCTCCTGCCCATAAAACTCGGGTGTGGATAGGCGCTTCACTCGATGCGCCTCACTATAGATCACCATCATCAAAAATATGGCTAAATTTAGATATTTCATCGCCGTATAAAAGTGGAAATCTAATAAAATTGTTAATTTTCATTACAAATTTTAGTTAACTGTTGATAGATGCCTATATGGTAAAGTGTTTATTTTAGAATTGCCTTAATGTGCCATCAGAAAAGAGAAGCGTCCCTTTAAAATTACAAAGCTCTAAGCACCCCTTTCTGAATAAGCAAACTCTCATTATTGATTTGAGAATTTTAAGGCTTTTTAAAATCTTCTTTATTATACCCTTGCAGAGGGTATTATAATTTTGGTCAAAAGTGTGCAACGCAGTGAAGGAGACATCTCCGACCCTATAAAGTATATATATTCTTGATCAGGATCACCTCCTGAGTTGATATAGCCATGTCCGTCTGTCCGTCTGTCCGTCTGTCCGTCCGTCCGTCTGTCCGTCTGTCCGTCTGTCCGTCTGTCTGTCCGTCTGTCTGTCCGTCTGTCTGTTTCTACGCGAACTAGTCTCTCAGTTTTAAAGATATCGAATTGAAACTTTGCACACACCCTTCTTTCCTTTGCACGCAGTATATAAGTCGGAACGGCCGGGATCGGACGACTATATCCTATAGCTGTCATATAACTGAACGATCGTTAATGCCATAACTTTGGTGTTTGTAAAGTTAGGAAGTTGAGATTTTCTATAGGTTTTATATTTGGCCAATCAATCTGACCTACCGAATTTCATGAGAATCGGCCGACTATATCTTATAGCTGCCATATAACTGAACGATCGGAAATGCCATAACTTTGGTGTTTGTTAAGTTAGGAAGTTGGGATTTTCTATGGGTTTTATTTTTAGCCAATCAATCCAACCTATTAAATTTCATAAGGATCGGCCGACTATATTCTATAGCTGCCATATAACTGAACGATTGGAAATGCCATAACTTTGGTGTTTTTAAAGTTAGGAAGTTGGGATTTTTATGAGTATTAAGAATGCATCATATGAATAATTTTGGAGAATATAATTTACAGAGTATTCTGCAAGGGTATATCAACTTCGGCTCCGCCCGAAGTTAGCTTTCCTTTCTTGTTTTTTTATGACTTTTATATTTTATTTTCTTATTCCTAAAACATCTTTTGATATGGAAATTTCGTTTAGAAGTATTTTATTATACAAAACTCTTCGGTATCCCGAGTATTTTCGATTTGATAACGATTGGGTTTTATGAGCAATAAGGTGGGAAGCTTCACTTTGCTCCGGGTCATCAGGCAGTTGGCTTTGCTGTTTCTGGTCTGCCTTCCCCTGAAGTTTGTTTCTGGTTAATGTTTTTAAGACTCGACTTCCTTTTTGTGTCGTTTAAGTTTCCATTTCCACTTTGGCCTACTTCTTCATACCAGCCTTTTCAGCCGCGTGTTTGGATAAGGCTCAAGTATGTTTAAGTAAAGTTTGCTGGCCAACTTTTATCAAAGTATTTTGTGTTCTCAAATATTTTCATTTGCCGAGGCAGCTGCAGCAAATAATTGAGGTTTAGTTTTTGTCAGAAATGCCCCCGAATTCCGTTTTTCTTTTAGGGACATCTTTTGGTTTCGCTGGGCAGGCAAGAAACAACCGAAGCCGAACCAACTTGTGATGATTTGCGGCAGGCAAATTTATTGACAATTCATGGCTCTTGGTTACCCAGAATCCTTCGCTGTGTGAGTGAGGCCGCTCAAGCGTTTTGTTGAACTTTTGCTCAAGTTTGTCGCAAGTTTCCGTTTCCGGCTGGCAGGCTATGACAAAGTGCCGCACATTAAGCTGAAGATTTTTCATTTTTCTTCGCTCTATCTCACTCAGCCGCTTTCCCGCTCTGGTTCTGGTTTTCTTTTCCCCGTTTTTGTTATCATCGAGGCCGCAGCCAAGACAAACCAAAAAGCGCAAAAGTTTAAATTAATGACACTCAACTATTAGCAAAATTAAATAGTGCCAAGATTATGTCTGCAAACTTGGAATGCGGTCAGGGACAGGCATGGGCTTCCATCCCACCATGTCTCATCATGTATATACGTATAAAGGACTTCGACTTCGGCCAGGAAACGGCCCAATTTGCGGTGACAGCCCCTGAAAGTAGGCAACAGGCTTGTAAATTGCCAGTGACGCAATTCTCGTACATTGACGTTGTTTGCGTGTAGTCCAAACTTTCACTAGACATTGAAATGCACTCTGGCAAACTAAGTTTGTGCCGAACAACTAAAATCAAACAAGTGAGCCGACTACAATTATTGATTCGACTAAAGGTTACCCACCACATTGTCTCCTTTCACTTATTTGAAATGCCATTGTAATGGAATATGATATTTAAATTGCATTAAAAATATCAAATTAGTAATTATTAATTTGGAATTAGTAAGTAGTAATATATATTTCCTAAACTTACAAAACAGCAAATTATAAATATTTTTTGATTATATATAAATAAATTATTTGATATTTCGCAAAGTCCTAAACATAAAATATTTCGAATATAAATAATAGGCTATTTTGCAACAGTTATATTTCTAATTTTACGACAAGGAGAACATATATTCGGTGCTTAAATGTAATGTTCGACATTTCCTGTCCAAAATTATACAATAAATGTACAGATGTTGCTAAATTTGCCTTTAACTGTTTAATTTACTGTGTTTTCATCATGATAGACTTATTTTTCCTCTCAATTTCATAGCAGGTAGAGGATTAAAAATAGTATTCAAGCTTGATAAACTTTACGTACATTTTCATTTAATGCCAGAGGGGGAAGTAGTGAAAGCCAAGGAATTTATTAATAATGCATTCGCAGCTAAATAACATTTATTTTTGCGGGTAGCCAGGCACAAAAGTGTCTCACGAAGGGCGAGGACGACGTGGAATTAATAAATAAACGCGGTCAAGTTGATTTGTATGTTGCCATTAAGCGCGAATTAATTAGAAATTATTGCTCAGCGAGGAAAGTGCAAATTCATGTTAGATGAGACCAGGGCCAAGGAAAAGGTGTGGAAAGGAGCAGGTGGGCCAAAGTAATTGACAATTTTTGCATTTTACTCGCGAGGCGACGCGACACTCGACTCGTGGCAATCTATTCAGCATCATTGTTTGGTGGCCTAATTGAATTACGTTGGCCAGAAGCTGAGCAATAATTAAAAGCGGTCTGCCAATAATCAATGGCCAGGCACTCAGCTGGAGGCAGGTATCCAATTGCTGGAGGACAGCAACAGGCGGAGGACTTAGAACGGTTCGTAATATAAATGAATTGGCGCCGCACGCAGTTCGCTGGCGACATCGCAGATACAGATACATATACAAATACTAGAAGCCAACAGCCCCAGTCCCGGCCATTGTCTGGCTGTTCGACAGCCAAGTGGCACTTGAGCCAGTCTTTTGGCCAGCAGCTTCTGGGCCAATCTGTACGGACCCCTTGCGTGTGGCAACTCATGAATTTCCAAGTGGCAGTTGCCAGGCAGCTGGTTAAAAGTAATGAAGCTCCTATGGCGTGTGTGTCTTTTTTTCTTTGTTGCATGCTCCATTTAGGCGCACGTAATTAAATCTAACTTTATTAGCACATTTCTGGGGGCTTAATTGGAGGTAAACTAACTTTGGTGCGAAGGTACTTGGCCATCACCTAGTCCAAAAACTAATTTTTGCATGCAGTCGTACAAATACGTTTCCTTCAATTGATCGATTCACTTGACTATTAATCACATACTTAAATTAATGTACATCTAAATCATTCATTAAATAGACACCCAATAAATTTTAAGAACCCACGTGAATAGTGCATAAAAGAAAATCCTGAGAATAACTACTAAATGCTTAGAATATTTTCCAAATATTAGTATTTAAGGCCATGTTAGTAAGTACACCCAATTTTTCTGTGTACAGTCCTGGTAGGAATTAATTATACCCGTGCCCAAATACATATAAGCCCTAGCTTTACGAATACCTATGTTCTTGTACATCTCGTTGTTGTTTCTTGTTGAATGCTGTTGCTATTTGATAACGTTATTGCAGTTGAGTTGTTGTTAAAGACCAACACTTTCAACACCACCACCACCAACCAGCAAACCACCTGTAGCCACCAAAACCACCACCAACCACCAAACCAATCCTCTCTCACTCGTTCTTATTGTGATTTATTCGCTCATTTCTGTGTGTGTGCCTTGAAACCCTTCCACTCGCTCTAGAACAAAAAAAAAAAAAACAAAAACCAAAAATGTTATTAATGGAGAACTTGCAATTAATTATACTCTATACTCTGATCACATTTCTCGTGCTTTTCCCGTTCGAACATAAATCAATGCGAAACCAATTACAAATTAATCGACAAAAAACCGTGAAACCATGACGATGATTGCAGTTGCCACGCCCAGTTTGAGGCGTGCGACGGCCATAGATGGCGATACAGATGGCAATGACAACGAAAACCATGTCGATGGTTATACCGATGATGACGATGATGAACGATGGCTGAGGCCTACGGCTCCGGCTCCGGCTCAGAAGGCTCAAACTCCGGCTTATGCCGCTCACAATGACAGGCCACAGACCAAAACAACAGTCGCAATACGTCAAAACAACAGCTGCAACAACAACAGCTGCAACAACAGCAGCAGCAGCAACAGCAATAAGTGCAACAGCAACAGCAACTACAGAACAGCAGCAACATCTCAATCAAACATTGGCCATAGATTAGCGCCGCGGGCCAGCTTCCCGGAGATCATGCAGCCACGCCTCTCGCTTAACGGGCTGCTCAACCCCTCCCTGATGCCCTCGCCCCGCCCCCTTTACCGGGATCACAGCTCGAGGTCAATCAACCCGCTGACCGCCTACGAGCAGCAGATGGCCGAGCTGGATGGCAGCTTCTATGCGAGCAACGCCGGATACTTGGGCGCCGGAATGGGCGGCAGTGCGGGCGGTGGCACCACCTGCACAAATCTCACGGTGGGCGGTGGTTCGAGTGGTATTTCCGCCGGTGGCAGTGCGACGGCTGGTGGTGGTGGTATTGCATCGCATGTGGGTGGCAGTGGCGCTGGTGGAGGTGGCGGAGGTGGCGCCGCCATACACACAACCGAACTCTCAATCACACCCACAATGGCCGGCGATGAGCAGTTCATCGATCTGGGGAGCCTGCGACGCTTTTCGATCGATCGCCAGAGCTTTCTCGGTAAGGCCGCGTGATCCCAGCTCCTTGAAAAATAAAACCAAAAAACGTTTAAAAATGTCCAGCAATTTTGCAACACAAACCAAAACATTAATGTTGTCAAATTAAATTGAATAAAAAAGAAAGAAATGTTTACCCTTCCTAAACACTTTGAAAATAGGGTAGCTTACTTAATTATTTGTAATATTTATAATACCGTTTACATTATGTAGGTACTGCCCATAACTCAAAGTCTCTTTAGGTCGAAGTAGTTTTCTTTAATTCGAAGTGCCCATAATTAAATTTTTTTAAGACAATTCACTTATTTATGGTTTATAAAGAATTTAATGATGTAGGTGTGTTCAAAATTGCTGCGATTTTTTTTAAGAAATGTCTTCTCAGCTTTAATATTTCTGAGTTTGTTTGATCCCCACAGTATGACACAGCCAACTCCCAAATTTGTTATTCTCTCATAATTATACACTACTTAGCTGTAAAATAAAGAAATATTTTCTATTAAATACTTATCACTCCCATCTCATTTTCATGCCACCCGCAGATCTAGGACCAAAGTTTGGTATGACCCAGCCGAAATTCGGGCAGAGTGTCTCGCAACAAGGTTTCTTCACTTCGCACGACAGCCTGGCCACACCATGCGCCTCCAGGGCCTCCAACTCGCACATGGCCACCGTAAGCACTGCCTCAGAAATGGATCTTCTGCACAACAAGCAACGCAACAAGTCGCGGGGTCGCCTGAAAGCGGCTGCCAGCGGCGATCAGCCGCTCCTGGGCACCTGGAACCGTTCCACGGGACGCGGCTCGCAGGATAACACGCTGGCCGGCGGCGGAGCCACCAGTTTGGCCATGGGCGGCCACAACCAATACGGTGGCAACTACTGCAACGGCACAGATCGGTGGGTATTTTGTCTGACTATATATATAAATCAAAGTTTTATAGATTTTTGACCTCCCCCATTAATTTCCCAATGTAATCAACAGAATATGTGTCCCTGGGGTTATTGAAATCTCAAACTATATATAAATTACGGCTTTGTGGATTTTTGTACTCTCCCATCAATCCCCCAAAGTAATCAAAAGTATATGTATGTATATGGGGGTTATAGAAACATTCGACAATACATAAATCAAGGCTTTATGTATTTTCAGCCTCCCCGTTAATCCCCCGAAGTAATCAAAAGAATGTTTCGGGGGTTATAGAAATCTCTTCGAAACGATTTCCATTCCAAAGTCCATAAACAACAATTTTTCGACAAAATTGTAACTGCAATTGTAAAATTGTATTTTCTTGGAAAAGAATCAAGCCCGTGCCAAGTAGCAAAAAAAAGCCAAAAAAATAAATGTAAAATATTTCATAAATATTATTTGACATGTCTTTTCATAAAAAAAAGGTAAGCAAAGAGATAAATTAGTTTGGAATGTTTTCAGCAGAAATGTTCTGTTAATGCTTCAAAATGTTTACAAATATAAGATTATTAGATAAAATTCCACACTACTCAGATATAAAGGGACCATTAAACCGGCCTTCCCCTACTTATCGGGGATTATTTAGTATAAGGACAACTTCTTATCCTTACTGCTGATTAACATCTGGTTTTAATACGATTTCGTTATCTTTACAGCTACCCGCGCTCCCGATCGCAGCAGCAGGGGCACCACAATGCCGCCCCACAGGCGCACCACCCCTACCAGCTGCAGCACTCGGCCTCCACGGTGTCGCACCACCCGCACGCACACGGTCCACCCTCACAGGGTGGACCCGGTGGCCCAGGGCCACCCCACGGCGGACATCCGCACCACCCGCACCACGGTGGCGCCGGCAGCGGGGGCGGCAGTGGGGCCGGTGGTCACGGGGGCCAGCCGCACCACCAGAAGCCACGGCGCACCGCCTCGCAGCGGATTCGGGCGGCAACGGCGGCCAGGAAACTGCACTTCGTGTTCGATCCGGCGGGACGGCTGTGCTACTACTGGTCCATGGTCGTCTCCATGGCCTTCCTGTACAACTTCTGGGTGATAATCTACCGCTTCGCCTTCCAGGAGATCAACCGGCGCACGATCGCCATCTGGTTCTGCCTGGACTATCTGTCCGACTTCCTGTATCTGATCGATATATTGTTCCACTTTCGCACCGGATACCTGGAGGATGGGGTTCTGCAGACGGACGCACTGAAGCTGCGCACTCACTACATGAACTCGACGATCTTCTACATCGACTGCCTGTGCCTGCTGCCGCTGGACTTTCTCTACCTGTCCATCGGCTTCAACTCGATCCTGCGCAGCTTCCGGCTGGTGAAGATCTACCGCTTCTGGGCGTTCATGGATCGCACCGAGCGGCACACCAACTACCCGAACCTCTTCCGGAGCACGGCCCTCATCCACTACCTGCTTGTGATATTCCACTGGAACGGCTGTCTCTACCACATCATCCACAAGAACAATGGCTTCGGATCACGCAACTGGGTCTACCACGACTCGGAGTCGGCGGACGTGGTCAAGCAGTATCTGCAGAGCTACTACTGGTGCACCCTGGCGCTGACCACCATCGGGGATCTGCCCAAGCCGCGCTCCAAGGGCGAGTACGTCTTCGTGATCCTGCAGCTGCTTTTCGGCCTGATGCTCTTCGCCACGGTGCTGGGCCACGTGGCCAATATTGTGACCTCAGTGAGCGCAGCGCGGAAGGAGTTCCAAGGTGAGTGACTACATAAAGATATTAAGAACACCTCTGTTTTTAAAGAAAATACTGTTGTGATATTGAAACTATAGATTAAAACAATAACTATTCAGAACAGGGTAAGGTTTTTCAATGGATCATTTGAGAAAATCAATTTTCATATCGTGCTATACATATTATCATTTAAATGCGTTGCATACGACTATGATGAAATACCATCTGGACTACAAGAATTCGCGATTTATTTATGATTTATATTCTACAATAACGCGCTTGCAAAGACAAATGGAAACTAACAGATGAATAAATTACATTACTCTGGAAAAGTGTACTTTTTCTGTTCCGAAAATCCTACCCCAAAGATAAATTAAATATACAAATCCAGATCCTTACTGCCTTTGAAAAGCAAACTAAGCTATAATTCACAAATTATTATTACAATTTCAATTTAGCTTTATCTCAAATTAATGGCAGCTATTGCTGCACACAATAAGCTTATAAATATGTTTTGTAAATAACAAGTGCCATAAAAGTACTTAGCTTGATTAATTATTGTTTTGTTTAATGCTAACAAAGAAAATTGCTGTGGTTTTTGTAAAGTAGGCTATTGAAATACTTTCCTGATTGATGGCACAGGCCTTCGTTTGTAGTCAAATCTTTAGTTTTATAATCGGTTTTGAGATTTACATACAAATGCAGCTGGCACCATGATGGATGAAAACAAATGTCAAACGATAAGCTTGGGAAATATTAAATTTGCCGTACAACTTATCACCGGATTGCCAGCCCTGACCTTTTCGGACGGAAACCCGTATTAGTGCAGATGAGAAAGGTGAACGACAAGAATAGCTACGAAGGTATTTCGCAAAGAATTGATACGAGAATTCCGAGTCTTACCAAAACAGTCCAGACTTGTTGCTATAGTTGTCCTGACAACTGAAAGAGGACTTCCTAGCTTATGAATGCGGAGGAAAAAGAAAGGGAACGGACAACAATGGACAAATGCTCTCGTACTTATACTTAAGCTGCGTTGTTTGGACGGGGAATGTATATGATTGTGCGGGTTGAAAGCTGCGCCAGCTTGGCCAATTTTATGCAAAATATTGAAATCTGGCGCTGCTATGACATTGCCAGTGTCAGGGCTGTAATGCCCATTGTGGCACACAAAGAGCGCTCGAAGGACCCGAAGGACTCGTAGAGGAATCTCTCGTAGGCTCAGTTGGGCGTGCGGCCATTAGCTAAATGAACTCGTTTACTCGGCCGGGCCATAAATAACTGGACAAAATGCAAGAGCAATCCAAGTCAGCTAAGTGGAAAAGGCCAAGTGAAAGGCAAGGAAGGACTAGCATAGACTACACTCAAAACATTTTTTGCAATTTTATTGATGTAAGAATTTTCTTCGAATATAAATATCCTCAAAACATAAGCCTTGTACTCACAGAAATCCTAAGAAATAAAATGTCCTGTGCAAAATGTTGTAAATACAAATTTTGAACTTTAATTTTATGATGGTAATTTTTATGTTGTTAAGTTTTTGATTGAATTGAGTCTTTGGATAAATCAATAAAAATTGCTCAATATATTTGGTTATTGTATTAGGAGATTTTTTAAGAGACATATCCCCCTTTATTGTATAATTATGAACAGGAAAATTGGTCAAATGGTAATTTTTTTGAGTGCACAACTAGACCAAGAGGAAGACGCATTAGAGGAAGCGGAAACGGGAATAAGAAGCGGCAGCGGTGGCATCATTTCTTGCTTTCATTAAGGGCAGCGTCAGCTGAAAAATATTAAAGCCACTCAGGACGACAACGAGTCAAGGTGGTTCGGTGGACTCCTGCCAGCAGGGAGCAAACAGAGCACAATTGGACGTCGGTGGGCGAGTCCAAGGGGGCGTGGCACCTTGATTTCTGCTGGCTTTTCCTTCTGGCCAAGCTCCTTCTTCTTGTTCTTCTCCTAAGCCCCGCCTGCAGCTACCGTCCAACTGGCAGCTGACTTGTTTACACAACACTTTGCATATGTGTTTGTGTGTGAGTGGCCATTGCACATGTGTCCATGTCCATGTCCTGCAAGGGGGCGTGGCAGGAGGCGGGGGGATGGCAAAGTCAGCAAGCAAAGCTCTGGCGGCTTAATGGACGAAACGTGCTGTTGAATTAATTTCTGGCTTTATGCTCTCAATTTTTTTCCTTTCCGTTTTCAATTCAGCCGCCTTGGTTTTTTGACTGCAGACAGAAATATACTTCTATGTATCAGATTTCAATTTTTAAATATTTTCATATCAAATAAACTGTTTGAAAATAATAATATAAAGCTTCAAAAAGTAATATATTTAACAAATAAGAAAGGTCATGAAGCTTCAAATATCACTATCATGCTTTAATTAGTTAAAATTCTTGCTTGCAAATAATGCAATAAATCTAAATTCATAGGAAATGGGTTAATAATTACAATTTTTTCTATGAACAAAATTTTAAAATTAAAAAAGGTTTTAGGCAACGACAGGGTATTATTTATAGGAATTGCCTGAAACACATTTGCGTCGTTACATATAATTTACCGGAATTTTTTAAGGATATTCAAAAATCACTTATTTTCTTTTTATTTTGCTGAATGGACAAACAATTTAGTGCAATTGTTTTTCGTGTTAAATCGTTGCGGATGCAAGTTTTTTACGCACACTGGCCATGGGCAAATTTTTTACTTTTATCGTGGCCAAGTTTATAGGGGGCTTTGCATGAAGCTCATAAAGTCGCGTCGGCTTATGCGCCCATCGCCATCCATATCGACTGCACGGAAGATGTCCTTGGTTTCGTCATCGGTTACGACTGCTCCCAGGACGAGCATGATCGCACGCACGTCCTGGCTGCTGACGAAACCGTCGTGATCGCGATCGAGTTGGTTAAAGGTCCGGTCCAGACTCTCCTCACTGTTTACTTGGGCAATGTGGGGGGCCATTATTTGCATAAATTTGGGCAAATCCAATTCTGACTCATTATTGGCAGTCACCGGACGAATGAGATCGTATAGCTCTGCTTCAGAGATCTCGTGACCCATCGAAATCAAAGCCAAACGCATCTCAGTCGGTGATAAGGTGCCATTTGAGTCCATATCGTACCTTTCGAAGACATCCTTAAGCTCTTCGATCTGCTCATTCGACAACTGATGGGTAAAGGCCGAAAAAGAAGCCATGCTAAACAATAAAAGCCAAAAGCAATTCAGGAAAATTGTATACAATACAGAACAAACAAAAACCGATGTGTATGAAAACTGACAATCAACTCAACTCAACCGAACCCAAACTCTGTTCTCGATGGCTAATAAAACACTTAGGCAAGCAATTGTTGTTGTTGCGGTCGCAAACTTTTCCGGAATAATAATGCATCATATACTTGTACAAGGGGCAAAAAAGGGAGAAAAAAATGAAAGGAGAGATGCTGAAGCATGCAGCGTTTGGAGAACCATCCATCAATTTGTCAATTCAGCGCTTGCCTTTGAGTGGCCGGCCATGGGACAGGAATGATGTTAGATGATGATGATGATGGGCAGTAGTTGTGCTGGAGTGATGGCCATAAAAAATCAAGCAGGCTTGGATGGGACAAAAATACAAATAACCATTTTTATAGATGCTCTTCCACTGGCTGACTTGAAAGGAGTATTCACTTAAGATCTATATAATTCCTTGACCCATTTAAAGGACATTTAGAACAAAAAATAAGGTAAAACCCATACTTGCATTGAGTTAATAAAAATGAAATGGACTATTTTAATTTAAGTGTTTGGCTTAAGTTTTTATTAAAAGTTAAATTCCCACAGTTTTCTCCAGAGTTCCAAAACTTTCAGTGAAGGAAACGTGTCCGACCCTATATAGAATATATGTCCTCTATCAGGATCACCAGGAGAGTCAAACAAATTATACATTTGTTGTTTCTTAACATATAACCATATACTCCGAAATATAGCCAATTCGCTTTTAGTTTTATTAAAAACGAACTACTTGTCTCATAGCTGCCATAATAATGATAACAAAATAACTATAATAATAATATGCAAATCCAGGAAACTTCGTTGATTTCAAACATGCACGAATTTACGATTATTCCCATCCAGTATAAATTAAATAGAAAAAATCGAAATATAATAGGAAAATGAACATAGCTTCCTTGTTTGTTATACATTTATACGGTTTCAGTTATGGATTTTAAATTGTATAAGCCATAGGTACAATACAGGCCGTTTTTTTCGCTCGTTCTGCTTGAAAGTGACTTTATTGACTTTGCCTTTCAAACTGAATGTCTTTTTTTTATACCCTAGCAGGGGATATTATTTCATAATACCCTCTATAATAATAGTTGAAAAATTGATTGGGTGTCGATAGATATTGAACGATGAAATTTATTACAAAAACTTGTTATACCCGTTACTCGTAGAGTAAAAGGGTATATTGTATTCGTGCAAAAGTATGTAACAGCTAGAAGGAAGCGTTTCCGACCCTATAAAGTATATATATTCTTGATCAGGGTCACTAGCCGAGTCGATCTAGCCATGTCCGTCTGTCCGTCTGTCTGTCCGTCTGTCCGTCTGTCCGTCTGTCCGTCTGTCTGTCCGTCTGTCTGTCCGTATGAACGCTGAGATCTTGGAAACTATAAAAGCTAGAAGATTGACATTTTGCATGCAGATTCTAGGAGTTCCTACGCAGCGCAAGTTTGTTTCAAAAAGGTGCCACGCCCCCTTAACGCCCACAATCGCTTATATACAATTTTAAAAATTTAAATATTTCGAAAAAGTAAAAATGCAGTTTTATTGTGTTTATCAATACCTATCGAAATGTAGAAGAAATTTTTCAAATCGGACCATTCGTTAAAAAATTATGCGTGATCAAAGTTTCTCTCTCCATCTCCCTCGCAGTCCCTTTACCTGAGTAACGGGTATCTGATAGTCGGGGCACCCGACTATAGCGTTCTCTCTTGTTATAACTGCAAGGGTGCATGAACTTCATCTTGCGTAGTTTGCATCTTTTCCTTCTTGTTATACCCGTTACTCGTAGAGTAAAAGGGTATATTGTATTCGTGCAAAAGTATGTAACAGCTAGAAGGAAGCGTTTCCGACCCTATAAAGTATATATATTCTTGATCAGGGTCACTAGCCGAGTCATTATAGCCATGTCCGTCTGTCCGTCTGTCTGTCCGTATGAACGCTGAGATCTCGGAAACTATAAAAGCTAGAAGATTGGCATTTTGCATGCAGATTCTAGGAGTTCCTACGCAGCGCAAGTTTGTTTCCCCCTTTAACGCCCACAATCGCTTATATACGATTTTAAAAATTTAAATATTTCGGAAAAGTAAAAGTGCAGTTTTATTGTGTTTACCATTCGTTAGAAAGTTATGCGTGATCAAAGTTTCTATCTCTATCTCCCTCGCACTCCCTTTACCTGAGTAACGGGTATCTGATAGTCGGGGCACCCGACTATAGCGTTCTCTCTTGTTTTTATTTATCTTAAAGCGAAGCATACTTTTAATGTTTAAGAAATCAGGAAACTATTCAAAAATAAATAAATCACAATTATTACCACACCGTTGTGCTGAATATTTTTGTTAGACTCCAGCCTGCTTTTGTTCTCAGAGGACGGAAAGCCACTGACTTGTCATGGATTTCTAGGCTTAGCAATAAGTTTTCCGGCAGCCCATTTGATTCATTCAACTTTGAGGCCTACTCTTGTTGCTTTCATTCCCCAAAGACTTTGAGCCGAGATGATAAGCAAATGAAATGTTGTCGCCGTCCCACATGACGAATGATTAATGACACGAATGATACATTTCTCCTGGGGCAAACCACGAGCCACTGAAAAGTTTAAACTAAACTTTAACTAAGGCGGGCACTTTTTCACTCGGTGTCACGGTCCCTCACTGCGAATTTCGCTAGTCACAGCTTAGAGGGGATACTGTTTGCAAAGTGACTGAGTCCCGGGGTCTTCTTCTGCTACATTAGCCTACTTCCTTCGCTCTACATCCTACATCCTACTCAGGATTCCTCTGATGCAGCAAGAACTTGTGATTGTGTATTTGTTTAAGCCGAGGTCGCTTTCCTGTTTCCTTCCGCCGCTTTTCCACTTTCCCGCTGATGCTTATGCTGTTGGATGAGAAAAGGGGGGGGGCAAGAAAATTGATTTTGAAATAGTTGGTCTGCCTTTTTAAATTTGATTGACGTTATTACATTACATAACATCGCACACTAAGAGGAAAGGCGAAGCAGCTGGTTTAAGTTATTCATCCATTTAGCCCCACTTAGGGGTTGGGGTAGGTGGGGGAGGGGGGAATGTTGGGATTGTGATGATGGAGGAAAAGAGACGGCAACAACAAGTGGAAAACTGTCATTATATTTGAGTTATTGATGGTTATTTTTTTTCAAAATCATTTTGCAACAATGTTGCCGCCACCGACCCACACTCACACACGCACACTTTTTCAGCCGCACGCTGACAGGATCTCCACCCCATCCCTTTACCCCTTACCTCACTCCTTACACACACACTGTTACATTCACGCTTAGTTAAACGCATGGCTGTGGCTTGTTAACGCCGACAAGCGCAAAAGATTGCCGTTCGTCGAATGCTTGCGATAATCGACAAGCTCTCACATACTCGACCGAATGCACAGGAAAAAAAAGAGTAAGCTTTCTGAAATTGATTGTGAAATATTCATGGGAAGCTTAGAACTCCTTTTCATTGAGATACTAACGTAGAAAAAATGTTTTAAAAAATAATAGATACCTTAAAAACACCCCGTTTTTCTGAAATTGATTGAGAAATATTCATGGTAAGGAGCACTTAACCTTAATTGAGATCCTAACATAGAATAATTGTTTAAAAAATAATAGAAACCCAATAAAAATATTTGTTCTTTATATATATGTACTCTAAGTTTCTAATATTACAAAATTTATTTGTAACAAATTACTTTAAAATTTAATGATTATCAAAATTTGACAATCGTTTTGGTTTTTTAAACGTGAAAACAAACTCTTTAGTAATATATATGTGTTCGAAAGTATGTGCTTAAAAACAACTTGTAAAATTATAAATTTGTATATACTTGTGAAACTTTTATCAATTTGCATATCATAATTTATTAAAATAATTATTCTAGTATAATATGCTAAAACCTATTTTGAATTTGCATTTTAAAGTCAAGTTTATCTCGGTGTAGGAAACACACAAACTTTCTGGCAACCTGCTCGCATTCAGGACATTCGCTGTGTTGAGGTTGTCTATTGAATATTTCCCTGTTTTGGCAACAGTCCAAACACCGTTTGAAAAACTGACATTTAAAATTATGGAAATTCTGCCCCTTATATATACCAAGCCCCCAGCTCTTTGCCATTATGTAATTGTTATTGTAAATAGTTTTATGCAAATTTCGCCGCTGTCAGCAAAACTGTCAACGGACCTTGATTGATGCATGCGGACAGTTTGCATATGAATCATCTCTCGTGACGGCATGTGTTCGTGTGTATTTTTCCAATTTCATTACTTGCTTTATTTAGTTTTTAAATATTTGCGGCATTTTTTCATGGCGTGCCCACAGTCTTCATTTACAATTAACGTCTGTTTGCCCTGGCCCGACTTGGCTTTTGGCATCGCAATTAAAACAATTTACGCGCTCAATTAAAGCCAACACAAACAAACACGAATGGGGCAAAGGAGCTGAGCGGAAGTTTCGGCGAGCTGAGCTCCGAGCAGAAGATTTGTAGTGCCTTAGCCAAGCGTTTTCGACTTGGTAAATGCATAATGGACAGAGTGTTGTTGTTTGCCCTTGTTCTTGCTGCTGATGCTGCCCCACAATGGTGGCACTAAAAATAGCAGCGAGGCGAAGTGACGAAAAGCAAACGAACTGAGCCCAGAACGCGCGTCAGCCATTCGACATTCGTTATGTCCTTCCCTTACACTGAGGGAAACCAAGAAAATGAAAATTAAAACACAACTACTTCTGTATAAGAGTTTAAGTTTGTATTGCTCAATTTATTGTTAGAAAATGTATTTTATGACTTTGAAGAATTCTGTTTTTATTAGAAGTTTCTTTTTATCCGAAATCGCAATAAAATAGTGTTCAAATGAACCATCCTGTTAGCCTCGATATTTACAAATCAATTTGAAAACTCAATAGCCTCGATTTAAATATTCTTTCGATCAATGTTTGCGTTTTTGGAACCCAATTAATGAATAAAAAAGATTTCAACAGGAAACAATACCTGACTTATACCTGAATTTGGTGTAAATTGGCAAAGGTAGCGATGTATCCTTCTCAAATGAGAAATCATTTGAATGGCAGTGGTCAAAGGCTGTCAAAGGATGTTCACGGACCTTTCCAGGGTATCGTTTTCTTCGATTAAGCCTGTTTACTTTGGCCCGTACCTCTTTCTTTTTTCTCCTCCTGTGCCTTTTGCCTTTTTTAAGCAGGGTGGTGGATGGATGGGTTGGCAGGGGGATGCAGCGACGTCCATTATCCACTTTAAGTTGCCCGCCCTTGCTGTGTGTGTGTGTGTGTGTGTGTGTGTGTGTGTGTGTGTGTGTGTGTGTGTGTGAGTGCCGTGGTCCCCCCTCTGCATTTGTATGTGTGTTCAGCTCGGTTGGTGTTTGTTGTTCGTTTCGCTGTTTGCTTTTGCTTGCCGCAGCCATGTCCTGCGTTTGTGTGAGTTTATGTTTGCTTCTGGTTATGCCCCACAGCTGTAACCGTGTGTGTGTGTGAGTGTGAGTGTGTGTGTGAGTGGGAATATATATATATGCGGATTCCAATCAATATCGTAGACGCAGTCGCCGCTGGTGGCCGCTTTTGCCCATTAAGCTGCATGTACACCAACTTACTGTCGTATTTTTAGAACATGCCAGTTGTTGTTCTTGTTCCTCTCGCTTTTTTTTGCCCTTCTTGTTGCTGTTGTATTACGGCATGTAGCTGCTCTTTAAGGGCAAAGTATTCCATTATCCTTGAATGGCGAATTTCCCAAGGATTTCAGCATTCAGCTTACAGCTCCTGATGCAGCTGGCATGCGCATTGTTATTGCAAACTGCTGGCGCTGCGAGGTGCTCGCCGCATTTATTTTTAGTTACCGCCTGAATAAATCCATCTCTAGCATTTCATCCGACCATCAGCCCTGCCAAGCTCCTCCTGCCACGTTTGGGCCATTGTTTGTTGCTTCACCCAGCAACGGAGGTAAATGCATAATTAAGGTGCAAAAAATCAGAGGCCGAATGCATTTGGCTTGAAATTGAATGTACACCATTCAAAGGTAAACCGTATATCTCCGGTTGTTGGTTGTAATATTTCCGGAAAAATTACTGTCGGGGGGCTATGGAATTTATAGAGGTTTGAAATCAACAATAAAATGGTATTAAATGAGTATTTTTAGTGGTTGCCGTGAATTATATATTTTCTATTTATTTTGCTGTCTTTAAAAAGGAAGAAGGAGTCCATAGTGCAATGTAAAAAAGACTTATTTATCTCTAAGTATTTTGAAAAAATTCCTTTGAATAAATAGTAGTGAAGATTTGCTGCTAACAAAAAATAATTCACAAAAACCATTGCTTGCCAATTTTATCTAATTTAATATTTTAGTTTTCAATTCTTAAGACACAAGGTGAATTGGCCTAGATATTTAAATTATAAATTAGTTTTGTATTGTTAATATAAGTATTAATACAATATCTAATAGCAAACATGTTTGTTTGCGAACTATAACATTTAAATTGAAAAATGAATTATGCGAAAGGATTTGATTTGCTCAAATATTTGTGGAATTTAAAGAAAAGCAATAAAATAGGTTACTTTGTACAAACAAGAATTTTACCTTTAAAACTCCTTGACCAGTGAATTCATGGAGATTTTAAATCGATGATATTTGCTTTCTGAATTTGGCCAGATGGAATGGCAGGTGGAGTAACTGCAGACCATTACTTCTCCTTCACTTCGAATTGCGGCAAGTACTCTCGGCACTCGGGTGATAATCGCAGACAATTCCTTCGATTCCTGTGCGCATTCAGCAAATGCCTTGGCGTCCTTCTTTCTCCCCGGTATCCTCCAACTGTTCCCATTGTTCTGCCTCCAGTCTCCCGGCTCCCAAGCACAACTTCCGTCTTTCGCATAACACATCAGCTTGACTCTTAAGTGGTTTCTAGTTAGTTTGCAATTTTCACTTGGCTAGCACATACACCACAACACACAGTCCTGCATTTCTTTTTTGTTCATCCTTCTGGATGCATGTTGGGGAGGTGTTTTTGTGTGGCGGTTTTATGAAAAGACTGTGGCACAGGAAGAGCAAGTTTTTGTCACGCATATTTACTGTTTGTATGTGATCCCCCCTTTGTTCGGTGGAAAACTTGCTGCTGCAGCTCGCTGCCAGACAATGGCCTGAACTTTTGCACCCAGATTTCTTTCTTTCACCGACACACACGTATCAGCCACTAAGGCAAACCAACGCCCACTCCCACGCCCACCTACCGACTTTTGTCTGCAGTTGATCCTTCGGCGGCAATTGTCCTCGCCTGTCAGTCGAGAGACAAAAGTCGAGTCAAAACAGTAAATGTAATTATTGAGAAACGGCACCGCTTAGTTGGAGGTGACACAACCGCCCAGCCACGACCCCAAAAAAGCCACCAGCCATCCTGTCATCCCGCCATCCCACCATCCCACCATCCCGTCACGAAAATTGCAACAGAAGCAGATCAAAGTTCGCCGGGGGCAACTGTAGGCGAAGCAGAGCATAAAATGAAAAATAAATAAGAAATAAGCTGAATGTGGAGCCAAATGCACTTTTCCCCCTCTTCTTTTTGGGCAAACGCAGCCACGCAGCCAAGTGACTTGGGGGCAAAAAATGGCAAATTAAATTTTGTTCACAAAATGCAACGAAATGGAAGCGGCGAGCGGAGAGGAAGGAAAGGAACGAAAGCAGGACGAAACGAAGGCAAAAGAAACAGGACGGAAGAAATAGGATAAGCTCTGTTCAGCCACAGAGCAAGCAAAGGAATTAAAGCTCGAGTAATTTCTAAAAACACCAAAAACCATGACACAGACAACCAGAGTCCATCGAAAGCAACCGCAATTACTGAGCCAACCGCACAAAATTCGAGCCACGAGCAGAATAACTCTCTGTTCCATTTGTTTATTTTTGCCAGCTGCCATGGAATATGCAATTAATATTTAGATTGATTTTCAATTGTAACAAGAACCCGCAAAGGACGTGCCAACAACTGAGGGGGAGGTTGGGGGGAAAGAAGTGGAAAAATGTGTGGAAAATCGAATGGGCGGGTGTCGAGTGCATTCAAGCAGCGCCGCAATAAAAATCGCTGTAATTTTGCATGGCTCTCGTATCACTGAAATGTTGGATAGAAAATGGATCAGGATCCAATAGAAGGATGGTGGAGGGAATAGGGGGTGCCTGCGGCTGGCTACGTGTGTACGCCATTTCTATCGTTATCCATTTCCGATATGTGTAATGGCTGCCAAGAGGCAGACATTGCCATTCAATAATCTTTCACTTCGCCAGCATTTGTTACAAAAAGTATTTGAAAGTAGGACATGAACACGAAGTAAACCAAGCGAAAAACGTAATCAGAAAGCCAGATTAAAAAGCTTATTCGATATATTTGTATTTCCATATTAAATTTAATTTGATTTGTGATTAAACGTGCAAATAATTTATAGGTTCAACTTGTTTTGTTAAGCTTAACAAAACGATATTTTGTAATAATCATTTACTCATATTTTTGATTTATTTGGTATAGGGAAATTAAAAATGTATATTTTTACTTTTATTTTGGTTGTCTTATCTTTGTTTATTATATCGGTTATTAAAATCTTTTTAATAGGAAATATGGTTTGTTGTCCCATATTTCACATTTTCAATTGCCAATTCTAAAGTAAAATAAATAGACTTGCCCAAGCCAATATTTCAAAATTAATCACAGTTATGAGATCAGGTTCATTTATTTTGAAAACTGCAATTTCCATTATTTCCATCCCAGGGATCCCAAAGCTCCAATCTTATTAGACAAGCGAGCTGAAATTTGAGTTGGACAACAATAGACATTTGACAATTGAGAGTTGACAAATGACCAACGGGGAAAACTTGAGCTCGGGGAGCCGGGCAGCGGGAAAACTGACGATTGATTGCATTATAGATGATGTCGTCGCTGGCCACGCCCCCTCTGGACTCTTAGCCCGGTAACTGGGTATTTATTTGTATTCAATCTGTTTGCCTGTTTGTCAGTTGGTTCTCAAATGTTTGCACGAGCAAACACAAAAGACGTAGCACTCAGTTCGTTCGGTTGAGCTCTACCTGCTACCGCCCATTCGCCCACTCGCCATTTTCATTCCCCTTTGGCAACCGCCGACAAATTGTGTCAATATTTGTTACCACTGACGAGCCAAGAGATTTAATTTCCTCTTATCGACTAGGGAAGACCAGGCGTGGAGTGGTGGGAAACTAAAAACAAAAGCCAGTTGTCATCAATAAGGCTCAAACAGTGTTGAGTTTCCATGTACCAGCCATCAGCCTGGTCAAATGGAATGTCCCACGTTCCCGCAAGAATGGCCAATCGACCAAACGTCACCCATTGTTAAGCTGCAACTGCACCATGGAACCACTAACCCACCCAACGATAAAAGTTGGTTAGCTCATTTGTGCGCCCACCTCCAGCAGATGGGTTTGTTGATTACCGGCTGAACAGAAGATGGTTTAGCATGGAAGTTAAAGTATTTCCAAGTTGAAGTAATCAATATCAAGCATACGCCAGGTGGTCCAGAAAGAGATTATATCCCGCTGTATCTGCCGGACAGCTAAAAGCCTTATATTACAAATTTATGCAGACCGTCTTGATTGACCGATTACAGAGTAAAGCCTATGTACCATGGTCCAAATTCAAATAAATTCTGTCTGATTTATAAAACACTAGATATACTTGAAAGAAATATGTGAAATTAATATTTTAAAATAAGTTAGTAATTACTTTATGTTATAAATTTTTGTAGGGGGATAAATTAGCTTAGCAAAATATTGCACAATATATTATTTTATGTAAAATTATAAATGCTACAGTAATGGGGGTTATCTTTTGAACAATGTACTTTAGATAGTATTTCTAATTCGAAATATTTTTGGTGCGAAGACTCCAAACAAAAGTATAATTTCGGGTCATACCTAACAAATTGTTTTTTTTACAAACCCAATAACATTTGCTAGCCATCGTCTTTCCCGCATACCATTGTACAACCCCCTAATTTCCACGCAGTTTGTATGCCGGTCGCGTATCAATTTCCAGGAAAATCCTCAGCAAATACAAATAAAACATTTTCCTTACTTGTTTCCCCCTTCCTCTTCTTTTTTTCTGGGTTGTTTTTCGTGTCGTAGCCAAGCTGGATGGCGTGAAGACGTACATGCGGATGCGACGTGTGCCGAATCATCTGCAGGTGAAGGTCATCAAATGGTTCGATTACCTGTGGCTTACGCAAAAATGCTCGGACGAGGAGCGCGCCGTGTCCTGTCTTCCTGATAAATTAAAGGTAAGTACGCGGGGCGTCGTAGTCCCCGGAACACGATTTGTCCATTACTGAATGCGAAATCTTTTCCGATTCCGAATCTGCTCCCTTTCCCCCTGTAGGCTGAAATAGCAATTAACGTCCATTTAGATACACTTAAGCGGGTGGAGATTTTCCAAAACACCGAGGCCGGTTTCCTATGCGAACTGGTCCTACGCCTGAGGCCCGTACTCTTCTCGCCCGGCGACTACATCTGCAGAAAGGGTGAGTCCCTAAGCTCGGGCCAATCGCTTCTCTATCCTCACTGGCTTTTGTTCAAATCCCCATTCAGGCGAGGTGGGCAAAGAGATGTACATTGTGAATCGAGGACGATTGCAGGTGGTGGCCGACAACGGAAAGACGGTGATGGCCTCCCTGAAGGCTGGTTCCTATTTTGGCGAGATTAGTATACTCAATATGGGCACCGCAGGTAAAGAACTTGGTAAATATCTCGTTTTAGTGCGACAGGCGGAACAATAACGATAACGTAACTACTACAACAACCTTCCAACCCTAAAGTCCAGAATAAAATAAATCCAGAAATCTATTAATCAACAGACACACTCACACACTCTAGAAAGCATACGTATCTGTGTCTATGTGTGGAATGTAATTGTCTATAATTGTGCAACCAAGTGTTAACTGGAGTCCCCCGATCCCAACGAGCAACACAAACATAAATAGTTTAGAGATTGGTCCCGCCCCCGAATCCTTCAGCACATGTAACCAAATAGCCGAGCACTCGAATCAATTTCGATAGAATTTACATTTTAATTTATTAATACCATATGAAAAATACAATTTGCGTTCACTTTTTTTGATCATTTTTTGCAAGTTTAAATTGTTAATTTTTTTCGTCATCCCTAAGAGTATGCAACGAATTTTTATTGCTCACCCTTCCCACACGGTTGAAAAATTAATGAATGTCAAATGCAATTATTGCACCTGCATGCACTCACACGGGTCTCTCGTTTTCATTGTTCTCGACATATAAAAAAACCGGTGCAATTATTGTGGTTGCCCATCGAAAAAACAATTTGGTGAACTTAATGTAGCTTTAAATTCGTATAATACATAGTTGGCCGGCCAAGTGTGAAGTCGATTCGGGGTGAAATTCGGCTCATAATTAACAGGATTGCCTTCAAGGCAACTGCATGTGCGATATCTGTTCGTTGCATACTTGAAGGCGTCATCGGAGCCGTGTGCCACCTAATTGAGTTTGCGAAAGAGCAAGAGTGGCAGGAGCAACTCAATTTGCAGACAAAAGTTAAGGAGGTGGCCCAAAAGTTTTGCACTTCCCAGACCACCCCCCCGCCCCCTCTCACATCAGCACCTTCTATTCCACCAATTAGAGACGGCAAAATCGAATTGTTTAAAGTTCTTTTGTGTTTCTGCATGATTTAAGCATTATTCTGGTTTGGTTTCATTCGTGTGCGCTCAATGGTGAGAATTGCCCAAAGGAATTTAGCACCGAAACGTAATTTCTTACGCTAGTTAGTCGCTCTCACTATCTCTGTCATTGTCTCAACTTTAATCTCTCTGTCTATCTCTCTCTATTTGTCTCTGAGTCGATGTTGTTGTTGTATTGCTTTGCCTGGACGTAATTTAAACGTTTCTCTACACGTAATTGTATTGAGAGTTGTGTAATGTGAATTAAGTATACGACCCGTCTACACAAGCTACTCTTACGTGCGATTCTTCTTGCTGACAAGTGGCTGGCTAAAAGTGCATAGCACAAATTTTTGGATATATATAGGTTTTAATAAGAACATTTTTTCCGTTGATCCCATTCAATATTTACTTCCTATTTTTTTCTATTATCCCCCACCACAAACATATTGTGTGGCATGCAATTTTAATGTCTTTGTGCGCCCAAGTCAACAAGAAGAATCGACAGACACACTGACTCGAGCACACACGCATAAACACACATACTCACTCCGGGAAATGCTTTTTTGCAAGACCATTAAACTTTTCTCTTTGCGTTGGCAAACATTTGCTTTGCCAACTTTCCCGATGCGAAACAAAAACAGGCAACCGACGCACAGCCAGCGTTCGCTCAGTGGGATACAGCGACCTCTTCGTCCTGAGCAAGAAGGACATGTGGGACGTGCTGAAGGAGTATCCGGCGGCGCGTGTTCGTCTGGAGTCGATAGCCGTCAAGCGATTGGAGAAGTACAAGAAGGCCCCGCTGGAGAAAGGTAAGGCACTTGTCTTATTTGCTCCCTCTGGGCCCCTCCCCTTTCCCTTCCCCAGAGCCATCCAACCACACGACATCCAGAAACCACCAGAGTCCCCGCCCAAACAAATACCACTCGAAATTCAAAGATACGAATACGAATACGATTGCCCCAGAATAACACGATTCGATTGTTTTCGCCTTCCGTTCCGTCTTTCCTTCCTTTTCGTTATCGATTTCATTTGCGTCCGTTTCCGTTTGTGAACGATTTTGATTTAAAACACAGTCAAATACTTTAATGTAGTTGCCATGGGCCGCTGTCAATCGACGCCGGGCCTAGTCGAGAGCTGTGGTCGCACCTCGCTCGAGGAGATGTGGCTGCCACCGGCGACAGCCACCGCATCCTCGCTGATGCACCACCACCAGGCGCTCCACCAGCAGCAGCAGCATCAGGCGGCCCAGCAGCAACACCTGCCGCATCGGCAGGAGTCGACGCAAACGTCCTCGCAAACACATGGGTACAGGTGAGTTCAGTGCCTACAGAAATGCGGTCAAAGTAATAGAATAAATAAAATAAGGTGACATGCATTGAAGTATCAAATTCTCGCTTCGATTGCCTCAGTAAAGGACATGTCAAATTGGTAACTGTTAACGTAGATAGTAAACAAGATTTAAAAACAAAAATGCATTTTTTTTTTATTAGAAAAAAAGTGGTTTCAGCTTTTGTTCAATGTCTGTTTTGGCTACCATAATGTTAGTCTTAAAAAACTTTGATTTTGGGGTAAAAGTTTATTCGTCCAAATTGTTAAGAATTGTCTATTCAGACCCTCTCTAATATAAATAGTATTCATATTTTTCGGCACCAAGGGTTCAGAACAAAATTTACATTTCTGGCAATCGAACAAAAAGCATAATAAACCCGATTAAAAATTGTTCGGAGAGAAACTGCACAAAGTTTTTTTTTTTTTTTTTTTATCATTATAAATGTTAATTGCTAGATACAAATGCATGCCAATTAAAGACCCGTGTTTGTTTCAAATTTGTTTGCACAGTTTTTCATCTGCGAAATATATAATAGTCACATTTTATTGTTTTATTTTGACCGGATTCAACTATTATTCATCCTACTAAACTTATTTAATATAACATCTCTAAAGTCCCCGCAGCTACGCCGATCGCTTGGCTCGGGCCACTGACTCCCCCAGATCGGTTAGCCCCAGTGCCCATGGATCCGAGGAACGACCCCGTAGTCGAACGACCTCGCATCACTCAATAAGACCCCAATCTCAACCCAGTCACACGGGTAAGCACGTAAACAGATAAAATATAATGGCAGGGTACTGAATAATCTTATAATCCCTGCATGTAGGTCACATATGCGATTCCAGTTCGCAGCTGGAGTGCTATGGGGCGGGAGTGGGCGGGGCTGGAGGTGGAACCACGCCCCTTCTGGGCTCGCACGAAGTTCTGGAGGATGAGATCAAGAGGCTGAGGGAACGGCTCCATACGGTGGAATCGGAGAATCAGGCCCTGAACACAAAACTATCCCAGCAGCAGTGGGACCTGGAGAATCGACTGGCCGAGATCGAGATGCAGATCTGCGGAGTGTCGTCCACGTCCAGCGTGGATCCCGAGAATGAGACGGAGGAGCTGGAACGGAACAGAGAGAGTATCATATAACACGGGAGCGTGCTGCCCCATCAGGCGATCGGTATGGTGTACATATCATGTTCCTCATGACTCCACGACCATCATTGATCATCTGACAACTGAGTGCATCCGGCGATCGGGCGATTTGGATCATTAAACCGCATCATATCGCATCTATCTCTCGCTCCCCCAATCTCCCACTCTCTATCTGTCTCGTATTTGTGTTTCTCCATCTCTCTCACTCACTGTGTTTTGTATTTGTGTGTGTATGTGTGTTATGCATGCATTCCAAATTGCCTTACTAACAAAAATAACGAAAAACAAACATAATCAGGAGCAGCAGCAGCTATACAGCAGCAGGAGGATCAGAAGGAGAAGAACCAGGAGACGGAGGATCAAGGGCGACCACTCGAAACTGAAACGGGGACCCAGACCTGTGCCAAATTCTTCTCGCTTTAGGGAACAATAAAGAGAGAGATAGAGAGGGGAGGACAGGGCGCCAGATAACCCCCAAGATGTGCAATTAATATCTCTTATGATCACGCGACACCAAAAGTAAAATATAGCCTAAAAAGGCACTGCCAACAAAATTGTCTGTACATAGAAATTGAAGAAATTCAGATCAAAATATACGCTAAACTATTGTAATTGGTTTAGTTATGCACGAGAGATCGGAAAAGCTTTAATAGATAATCCGAGAGAACTTTTTCCAGAACCCCTAACAACTTGTTAACCAACACTTACACTTTTTCCATACTAAACTCAGAAATAGATTACGATTTACATAGATATCATTAGGCCTAGACGCTCTTCGCTCCTTTTAGTGGTTACTAAACCAAACCAAAACGGGTACTCCCATTGTAAATACTTTCGCTCTAGGATCTTAATTAGCATTATGGTCAATGACATTAGTATGGATCATTCGAAATAATAACTAAAAGATTACTTTAACTCATGAGTGTAACAAATGAATCGTATATCTATTGTAATATTTGCTAATTGTAATTTGAAAAACAAAATTACTAGATGTGTATATGGGAAACGATTTACTTTACAACTGAAAATAATGCATAAACAATTTATGGAAAACTAAGTGAATATTTGCAAAATATTTGTACTATTGGAAAAGAACTGCCAGAGCATACACCACACACTCGAAAAACTATATTAATATTAATAATAATAATAAACAAAAACAAAAACTCGAAGAAAAAAAGCTAAAGACATCAAACTATTAATACAACCAATATTAATGAGTAGATATGTCAAAAAGAAAACACTTTTAATGCAATATTATATTGTAATACTGTCGTATATAGTATATCTACATTATACATGATCTACATTATACTTGATATGGTAAAAATTTAAAGGTCTAAATGTATTTAACTTTAGTTAGTTGCCCAAAAGCCAAAACCAATGCTGAACATTGTAGTTGAGAAAAAAACAAAGATTAATTTAGGCAAGAAGGTTCTGTAGCAGAACGCAGAACGCAGTTAAGGAATCCCCATAATATGGGGGCTGCGATAAAGAAGAAATAATTAATTTAGCTATAATTCTAGTTATACCTAGTTATACCATTAGATGTGTACCAGAGAAGACCAAAAAAGATCGAATCGCGATCGATTATAAAAATTGTTCAGTGTCAACTCCCAAAATATTGAAAGCCACAAACTGAGTTGATAAGGAAATCTAATAATTATATAGCTAACTCGAATAAGAAACAAAACTTTACAGAATGAGCAGGCGTTTGAGCCAGGATACGTTTGAGTATCTGCCTAGAAAACGGAAACTGGAACGAAACTCATTTCATGCTAACAATGATAGGCCAAAAAACCTAAACTCAAATTTTGTTAGGATTTTTCTTAGATTTTTGTCAACGAGGTAATCCTATTTTCTATTTTCTAGAAAACAAATAGAAGGAAATTCTTTTTTCATATTTTTCAACCTAATTACTTTTCGGAATATCATATAACGGATTAAAAATTAATTAATAATTACAATAAACATTAAATGGGGTTTCATCTAAGACAAAGCTTATACCAAACAAAAAAAGTGTTAAACAAAAGCTAACGAAAACTTGTAAAAGTTTATCGGAGTTTTTGATTCCTTAGTTAGCCAATTATTGTCAAAGTTAAAGTTGAATAATATAACTAAATTAAATTACATTTTTATGGCTTATTAGCACGCTTATCACAGGACAGAGGCTCTGTCCCTTGTTAGACTTATTCCTTTTGATTTTTTCAATGTTTCCGTTAGAGCGCGTATAGACATATATCTATTTGTTATTGAACGTAAAATACAAGGAACTACATCGATTCGGTTGTGTTGTTGTCGCCAAGTGAAGCAGAAACGGCTATCGAGTTTGAATGGCTTACATAATAATAATTTTTTAAATTATTTCATGCATTGCGATCTATGAAACAAAAAAAACAAAACAAAACAACAACATTTATAGCTTTATTTTTACTATAAATTAATTAATTAATTTATAAGAACTAAACCGTAAATTAATTCAGCATTGACTTCATAGCAAACACAGAGAACCAGCATAGTTCTCAGATCATCGGGCAAAAAAGGCATTTTTTAAACGGTCACTATAAATCAGATCAGTTCAGACAAGGCCCCGATTTGCAGCAGGTAAATCGAGCTTATCGTGCGAGAGTTTCAAAGCCGTTTACATTGCTGAACTACTCTGAAATCTGAAAAGGGTAACAAAACAAAACAAAACAAAAAAAAAAAAATGGAATTATAAAGTAAAACGACAACAAAACCAGAAAGAAAAACTGAAATACAAATAAAATCAAAACAAAACAAAAAATTCTTAATACATGAAAATCGTGCGTTTCGTTTTGCTTCGGGGGGCCAATATCCATCGACTCATCCATCCACTTAGCCAACAATCGGTCGACCGTCGATCGAATGCAACTGCATGTCGTAATCAATGGGATCTAAGGAAAAGCCGCAAAATTGTTCAATTACAAAGGCCGAAACCACACACTCATCGCAGTGCCGACGCCTGCAATTAACGAGCTGGCTGAGTAGTCGAGTCCATTAGGCCAACACTCCACTCGAGTCGGGTCTCGAGAACCAACTAACCGCTTTGCTAAGCGGAAACGTGGCACCTGAGCGAATTGGGGGCCCAAAACAAAAGCGCCAACAAAGCGGGCAAGCAAAACAAGCCGAGATCGGGCCAAAAACGATGACGTCGCTGGATTCCCATTCGAGACTTCCATTGGAAGCGCAGCATGGAGCTTTTGGCCCGATCGCTGGACTCATACCTGCTGCCAATTTCAGTCGTTGTGAGCAACTCGTGCGCGCTGGACGTGTTTGAATTTTAACGCTTTTTCTCCCCTCGAAGGCGAATCCGAAGTGTAAGCAACAAGTGCCAAAAGGGAAACAAAACAAAAACCAGGCAAACGTACTCATATATACACATATTTTTGTGATGTGCTGTGTGCTACTCCCCGACTTTTTAATAACTTCTGATGCCGTCGTCTAACGTTAACGTTAACTACATATTTTTTATGAATCTTCATGTGTCTCGCTGTTCGCCTTGTGTTTAATTTTTCGACTCTATTTTTCTGTATTACTCTTTGGTTCCGAGCGAGAAACTTGCGTGCCGAGCGTTGTTCTAATTTTGAGCTGCTGCTTAAATTAGAGGGGCTATATATGTTTATATAATTTCGTGCGGAATTTGTGCTAAACACGTGAACGGGCCTCGAGCCGTGTGAATCGGACGGAAAAAAAGGCAAAAACTTGGCCGCCAGCATAAATACCAAAAGTCGCAGTTATAAGATATTCAGATTCAGATATCTGGCCTAGCCCATTGCATAATGGGCGAATGCGAGGGGAAGCGAAAACAAAAACAAAGCTAAGACCAAGACCGAAAGCGAATCTGAATCTTAGTCTGGGCTTGCGTCTGTATCTGAATCTGGTTTTTCCGCTGGCGCTGTTCGATTGGTTTTTAAGCTGGCTTAAAACCATTTTCCCTCTTTCAATTGTAATTGCTGCGGCTTTTAGGCGAATAAACGAGGCAGAGTAATGAGCAAAAATTAAAAAACAAAAGAACACACACTGGCACACACCAAGAAGGTTTGGCTTGGCTGCGCTTTGGCGACGCCTAACGGCATTAATCAAAAGACTGAAGACACAAACTTGGCAGTGCCTCAAAAAGAGCAGGGAATATCCGCATGTGTGTGTGTATGTGTCTATGCGAGTACATCGCTTGAAGTGTTTTCTATTTATGACGAACAGCCATAAAAATGCTGCCAAAAATAAACGCTTGTTTGCCATAGAAGCGTGCGCTAATAGGCCATCATTTAACTTTGAGGCGTGGCCCTCAGCCGACGGGCAAGTGTTACAATCGCATTTGGCCAACAGGAAATAGAATATGTAATACTGCAAAGCAAGCTATTAGCCCACGTTAGTCGTTGAAGTTCATTCTCTCTGAGGAGGAAATACCAGTCAAATTGCATATGATTTCCTTCTAATAGAACTTCTTTATAGCCTGAAGCTTTAATTTTATCATATAACAAAGTTAAGGTGCTTTTGGAAAGATATACCTAAAATAGATTTATAAAAAAAAATCTTTACAAATAGGGATAACGGCATATGTATTAAGCCGACAGGAAATAGAATACGTTTATTACAAAGATTTTCTCTGTTTACGAATTGGTTTATAATACCCGCAAGCTTTATTGTGAAAATTTTGGTCATTGGTAATTTAATTTAAAACTTATAACTGCCAGAGCTAAGGCTTAAAAAATCCCCTGGGAAAAATAAATACTATACTAAGTAGAAAGCCAAATACGAGAAAAAACCAATGCAAAGCAGAAAAGTATTACTCTACGAATTTATATATTCACTCCATTCATTTTTCAAAGATCATCCAGAGAAGATCCCATCTTGTTGTAGTAAATTCCGTAACCATCCATCACCATAATTATGGGCTTCACCTCCACTCCAGTTAATCTCATATATTTCAAAGTTAATGACGTTGTCATAGAACATTTAACCAAATATATTCCCACAGCACAGATCTAAACAGAGTTGTAGCTGGGCAGCCACTACAGAATCATTGAGAAATCAATGGCCATTTGGTACTCGGTTTTGGCACAAATCAAACTTGAAATCGCACCCACGTCTAGAACGAGGCGTTGAACCACACCATGTGGGTGGCAGCCCCGATGACGACGACTACGAGATTTCGCTGGCCGTGTGGGTTGGCAAGGCAAAAAACCAATATATATTCGGACAGCAAACAAATCGAAAAGTGTAAAAAATGCCAGACACCTACGTGCACATCGCATTCTGTGATATAGATACACCAAAATACATACATACCGATATTCGCCAGTGCAAAGTCATGATATTTGGGCATTACGTAATGCCCTAAACTAGGTGTGTTACCTGGCCCTCTTCTACCAATTTAAGTCACGACAAAACTTTCGATGTTTGCCTGCTGACCAACTGAGTAAACTAGGGAGCGTATTGGCCAGTGCGTCAGACGAGACATTCCCATTCCCATTCCCAAGACCATTACCATTACCATTCCCATGACCTTGCCTCGAGCTGAATACTCAATATATAGAACGCGGTGAGAAGTGAAGTGGAGTGGGGCTCATTCCACTCCAGTGGCGAGTGCAACTAATTAGGTTCATTGCCAATGTCAAGTGTCAGCAAATGACATCAGCCGCGGGATCACTCATAAGTCGGAGGAGCAATTCATTTATTTCCACTTTTTGCTGTCCCCGCCACTTAATTTATGCGATCCGAGCAACGCAGTTTTGTCACTGAGAAAAACTAACAATAAAGGGATTTCTCATCTCTACATAAAGTTAATTGAAGTAGGTAGCAATTAATAAACAAAATTTGGTTAGTTTAGCAAGCTAAATACATACCTTTTTATTTGACTCATGAGTCAGACTTCCAAATAATTATGTCCAATAAAATAAAATTAATGAATATATTACGCTAAGTATACCCATTTGAAACCTGTTGAAAATATCAAGTATACTTGGCATTTAACGATTGCAGGCAAAAACGATTTATAAATAAATATTGTTTCCAGGAACCGTAATCATTATAAGTTTTATTTTAGAAATCGCAATATAATCATTGTTTTTGAAGTATACTAAAAGTTACTAATGTAGGAAACGAATAGATAGAGCGTTTCTCATTTTCTTGTATGTCGTTTTAAGTGATTCATTTTGTGATTCAAAAACACACACTATTTGCAGTCCCTGATTTTCTCGCTCTGTACTCTCCTGTAGAGGCGTTAAAAAATGTTCAAGCCACAACTCATCGCTGTGCTCAGCAAGTGATGAGTGATGTCATCTCAGAGTTGTTTACCTCTCCGAAAAGTGTTTGTCAATAAATAGTATTTGTATTTGGAAATCTGCATACCAACCTCGCTCAGAACTGGACATGCTATGATATATGTGCGCTGGCAACTGACTGGTTGGAAACGCAACCGGATTTCCTATAATTAAGTCGGTTAGACAGTCTTTTGACGCCTCGTTGTCTTCGCGACACGGTGTGGAATAATGCCAAAAAGGCCAACTTCAGATTTCAATTCGTTGGCCACTGTTTGTGGAGCGGACTGACAGACAGCGACAGCTAACTTTCGGTTTGCGCAAATTGTTAAGGTAAAAGTGCGACAAGTGAAAACGGGCAAACAATTGACAATTGATCGCGGCAGATTTCATTACTGTGATTACAGCCATTATTATCCTCGGCGGTGGCTCCCACGTTTACACACATGTTGGCCTTCTAGCGTGGCGTTTGTGAAAGACTTGCTCAAACATCAACATCAGCATCAACATTCACATTCACATCCACAGCCAGCACTGCCCACCAGATCTGCTTGCTTTTGCCGCGGCGAAATTCCAAACTAAGTGATTTCTGTTATTTTTCAGACTCTTTTTTTATTGTTATTTTTTTATTACTTTTTTTTTGTTATTTTTGTATTCAATTTTCCTTTTCGCCCCCTTCGTTTTGGCTTGGAAGCGACGAAACCAGTTTTGCTTTATAGCCAGATTCAGAGATATTCGCACACACACATTCGCTGGCGAAACCCCCCCGCATTTTTTTTTCCTTCTGCTCTCTGGAGCTTTGAGCTTTGGCCATGACGTCATCGTTTGTTTTGGCCCGGCCAAGAGAGCAGCCGCTCAGATCGAGCAACTGAAACAGTTCGCTTCGAGCAGCGATCGTGTGCAAACGAAACTAAAACTGAAACTGAAACCGAAACTACATATAACTAAAGCCGCGTCTGATCAATACAAATTCTGTTCTGTCCATTTTCCGATCAGTGTTTGAACGGGAGTTACACCTGTACATATGTGCGAGTCGCAAGTCGCAGGTGAAGTGCAGTGACGTGCAGTGAAGATGGACGTCAAGGACATTAAAGGCGCCAAGGTGACGCACGCGGGGCTGCTGAAACACAATTCCGATGGCAGCACCGAAACGCAAAAGATCACCCACGCCGGATTGGTGGCCCGGAGTCCCGAGGGCACCGCCGCCAAGGGGATGAACATCCGGGGCAACGAGGACCTGTGGGTGGAGATCCAGGCGAATACGTTCCGCAACTGGGTCAACGAGCATTTGCGCGAGACGGGAATGCAGGTGAGTTATACTATAGATACATAGATACATGCACACATTCCATTCCGTTCCCCTAGCACTCACAATAGGTTATGTAACACTTTCTAACCGACTGAATACCTCTCTACCTGCCGACTGAATGTCTGATCGATCAAGCGCGAAAAACAATTACCCAATCAATGGGTCGGGTCCAGTGAATAAATGAATTCGTAGAACTATCCATGAAGCAGGGCCTGAGAACACGAATACACAGGGGTTATACAAAACATTTTTAAATTATAAATTTTATCTGGTGTATGAATTACTAATGGTTGTACAAGTAAGACTTTCTAGGTTGCCGTAGAAATGGAATTTGAGCTAGATATCAACCAGCAATGTATATTTCCAATTAGCATACATACTTGTAATTCAACAAAAAATGCCTTGGGCACTTGCCTTAATTAAACTTAAAGTAAAAGTGAATATTTAAGGCCTTAAGACCACAAATCTATGAGAAACTAGAAATGCAGAGAAATATAAAAAGCTTATGCAATGATTGAATAATTGTTATTATTAACAATAGTTAAACTACAATTAAAGAGTGAGTTTTTTGGAGCAAAAGCAGCAGGAGGCCTTAAGCTCGTCTGGGATATTTCTATATTATAAGTTAATCTTTAGTTTCATTGTGGTTGTGTTGGGTGGGATAGTGGTTAGTAATACAATGATAATACCCCTTTAAAAACATGCAACTTACAAATTATTTAAAGTATGCTGAAACTAAAAGTGAGTTCTGCATATTAAGATAAATAGAAAACCGGAAATGAGAAGAATTAATCGTCCCTAAAAATAGTGAAATCAATGTTGTCGCGTATGGTCATATACCGATCCCATTAAAACTAAATACGAACTTATAAATAGGTCTTAGGCATTCAGAACCCGTAAAAATATCAATCCCCATCATAAACACGGAGCTCCAAGCTCTTCCGCGAGTTGCCTTAAATGGTCAGGCTCATAAAACTTGGATTAAGCGCCCACGCAGATCGGCAGTTTCATTGGCAAGTGGCACCAGCGATTACAATTACAATAATTCCAAGAGTACTCACACGAATTTACGTACTGGCAACAATGCATTTCATTTGTCCAGGGACTTTTCGATTGTCAGTCAGTCACTCGGATTTTCTCACACGCACCGGACTGAGCGACCTGAACCGACCATATTTGGCCGGTTGAATGCCAAGGCCGACGCATCGATTCCCATTACCAGTTACAATACACAAAACAAGCTAAAGCTTTTGTCCGCGATCTTGCCCAGTTTTGTGTATAATTTTCTGTTTTTTTTCGGCTGGGCCAAAAACGAATGTGATGAGCAAGGCTGAAGACCCCAGTAAACAGCGCTAATTGAGAGCCAAGCCAAAGTGACCTGGCTCGCATCTATTTGGGTCAGCAAACCAAAACGAGACGGCCAAGTTTGCGCTTTTTACGCTGTTTACAATTCTAGCTCATGCGTAAATATGACACAAATAATATTGCAATCAACTTTGTATGACAAGTGCATGCACAAACAAAGGAGAAGATTTTATTTAAAGAAGAAGTGCCATGCTAAGAACAAATACATCGCCAAGAAAGAAAGTTGTGAAGCATTTCGGTGTTTTGTTATAATCAATTTTACAATTTCCTTTTCTATAATTCTGCTATGCAGCTTTAATGTTAATAGATGCCCAACATTCATTCACTTTAAAATTTAAATAAAGTTTGTTTCACAGTCCCAAGAAAACGACTGCCCTGAAAATTTAATCAGAATGCCCATATATTTTGTCATCTGGAGACAAATTCTACATGCAAATAAAAATGCACGTAAAAATGGGGTGAATATTCTGTTGGGTTAAAATGCAACTTCCCGCCGAAACTTCAGTTCATATCGTAAAAGCAGGCAGAGGCATCTTAAAAATTTAAAGGTTGTGTGCACAGAATAACAGAAACGACAACAAATAACAACCTGCGGCAGCTTGTTAGAGAGCCATGGCGCAACAATGTGCGAGATTTTTATGGCATCCAATGAATATTTTCCTAGGCACAAACAAACAGCAACAGACACGCGATTGTCTCCGTACCGAGTATGCCAGTTTGCCAGTTCGCCAGTTCCCCGGCTGAATGTTGACAGCCCACCAGATAAAAAGCTTTATGTCAAATGCTTAAAATCGCGCACAATTAGTTGCACCGGGCGGAGAAAGCCGCTCAGTTCGGAGCAGCCAACTAACCAGTTGGGCCATGTTCCCATGCCCAAGCCCAAGTTCCATGTTCCCTGCTCCGAGATCTGAGTTCCGAACAGGCGGTTCACCTTGTAAAGTGGGCCACCAGTTTGCGGAAGGGGCGGCAGTTGCCGTTGATTGCTCATTAGGAAGGCTGTCTGTCAAGCGGACTTCTTGCATATGGACAGACTTGGGAGGGCGTCTCACATGCTTGCTAATCTGAGATGGGAGTTATGTAGTCACTCAAACTATAGAAGGCGCTAAGAAAATGCTCATAGAATTGTTCATTTCTAATCTCTTTCTTTAATGACTTATTATAATACATTGAGAGTCATGATTTCCTACTTTGCAAGGAATTATTTCGACTTGAAATATATATTATTTATATTTTTAAATTTAGTCAATTGTCATCTACGATTAGAATGAAATTTACTGATAAAAAGGTTATTAAATACAAAATTATATTTACCTCAAATGATTTTGTAAGAAACTAAACAAACTTTCTTTCCCTTGTTTACTTACTTTGTGTTGCATTTATTTGCTACAAAATTTCCCATTACTGTTGTTAATAATAGAGCAATGCTAATGCAAATTTCTATTGTTTTTTCTAGGTTCATGACTGGGCCACGGATTTCTGCGATGGCACTTGCCTGTGCGCTCTTGTGGAGAACCTGCAGACGCGTCCACTGAAGCCCTCGTGGAACCGGCGACCTGCCAACCAGCATCACTACCTGGAGAACGCCACCACGGCTCTGAAATCGATAGAGGCGGATCACATCAAGCTGGTGAACATCGGCAATGTGGACATCGTGAACGGGAACATAAAGCTAATCCTGGGATTGATCTGGTCGCTGATTGTGCGCTACCAGATCGGACGTAGTAAGTTCCCGCCGCGCAAGTTGATGCTCGCCTGGCTGCAGGCCGCTCTGCCGGACTGCAGGATCACCAATCTGACCACCGATTGGAATAGCGGTGTCAACCTGGCGGCGCTCTTGGACTACTGCCAGCCGGGCCTGTTCCCGCACTGGCGAAGCCTCGATCCCGGCCAGAGTGTTCGCAACTGCACCCAGGCCATGGACTTGGCGCAGCGCGAGTTTGGAGTTCCAAAGGTCCTGGAACCGGAGTACCTGGCCTCGCCCTGGCTGGATGAGCTGTCCGGCATGACGTACCTCTCGTACTTCATGAAGCCCGGCGGTCCTGGTTACAATGCCACCATGCGATGGGTGAACACGCAGGTCAAGGATCCAGTGAAGAACTTTACGGTGAGTCGCGGAACATATTTTACAAGAATTAAAAATATGTATTTGTAAAATGGTACGACAATTTGACTTTGAAAAGTCCGGTACTTAAGCTTTCTACAGCTACCTAAACATACAAATGTTCAACAGTTAATTACCTTGTGTTTAAAGACAAACATAAAATACCTTTTAAGGAAAATAAACATTACTTTGCAATAAAAGTAGCCGTTAAACGATTGCATTAAAGAAAAATAAATAATAATTGATTTCAATATGTACAGCCTTTCAAAAATAAGCCCCCCTCACTTAACTGCGTTTTAATATTGCAGACCGATTGGAACGATGGACGCGTAATGTGCGAAGTCATCAAGGGACTGGGAGGCTCGGCGCCTGCACCGGAAAAGCTCAGCACCGATCCCTTCCACTACGAGAACAACATTCGGAAGGCGGTGGAGGCGGGCGCCCGGCTGGGCGTGCAGCCCATCCTGACGGCCAAGGACATGGCCAACCCGGAAGTGGAGCACCTGGGCATCATGGCCTACGCGGCCCACCTGCAGTGGGTGCCGCCAAGGCCGCCGCTCTCCGACCTGGTCACCGTCTACCTGGAGAGCACATCCGGTCGGGTGGGCGAACCGGTAAGTGGAGCATGTGCATTTATACAGTTGCGCTCAGAATAATAGTACATAGAAATACAATGAATGTTCAACATGGGTTGAATATTTACATAAATATATTTTTCATTCTCAGTCCAATTCTAATATGTTTTGTTGACAGTCCTAAAAGTGAATTCCACATTAGAAAAGGAAAGGCAGTCGGTCTTATATTTTTCTAACTTCATATAACGTCTATGCCTAAGTCTATGTTTTTAAACACTTCAGAAGTCAACTTTTTGAGTGGCAATTTTCAATAAAAAACTGGAAAAATTAAAATCATTTAAGCTTGACTCCCAATTTAAATCCTAAACTTAAATGTATCATTGATAACTTTTATCAATGCTATTATTCTGAACACAACTGTGTAAATATACACATATGCATCTTCAGAGATCCAAGTGCAGTTGGTTAATGTTTAATGTCCCATTCACACGCAGACCCACTTCCGCGTGGACGTGATGTCCCGGGACATAAGCCTCAGCTCAGTGCGCTGCCATGTGGTTCCTCCGTCCGGACAGCCTGGACAATCCGTGCGCCTCAATGCCCACGGCGAAGGAGTCTTCGTGCCGGAGCGGTACGGAATGCACGAGATTGTGGTGGAGATTGGCGAGGACAGCCTGGGCGGACACTTCTTCCGTGCCCTGCCCCGCCTGCTGCAGGTGGCGCCTCCGGGCATGGCGCCCTGCGCCTTGGGCAGTCTCGTGGAGGTGCTGGTCAATGCCACCGGGGCGCCCAAGACGGAGGACATCCTGGTCACGGCGGTCTCGCCCACGGGCATCTCCCACAACTGCCCGCTAAAGAAGATCGACGAGGGACACAGTGCCATATTCAAGCCGGACGAGGCGGGCATCTGGGAGATAGCCATCACCTACCAGGGCCGCCACATCCAAGGAGGACCCTTCACCTGTGCCGTGTTCGATGCCTCCGGAGTCTCGGTCCACGGATTGGATGGAGCCATGCCACTCCGCGCTCACACCTTCGAGGTGGATGCCCGCGGAGTGGGCGTTTCAGGGGAACTGCATGTGGACATTGTGCACGACAAGCATTCGCTGGTCTGCTCCGTGGAGAAGATCGTGGAGAACAAGTACCGGGTCACCTTTATGCCCAGGCAGAATGGGAAATACCGGGTGTACATCTACTTCAATGGCTACGACGTCAAGGGATCACCATTTATGTGAGTGAATATAAGATTATATAAGTGGAAAAAAAGTTACCTTTATAGGTCCGCCTTAATTGCAAATAAAAATGTATTGGCCGTTCATTATTGATCAATAAAAAAGCAGTTACAATCATTTTAGGAATTAAAGAATTCAAAAAAACTATTACTTTTTAAAACTATACTTGGTCTATTAATAGAAAAACTGATCCATTAATAACTGTTTATTTGCAAATAAGCCGGTTATATAAACATTGTAATAGATTGACCTATAGAAAAGTACAATTTATTAACCATTTATAACCATTTTAGCATGCGTGTGGGCACTAAGGGAAGATCGGGGAAAACGCGTAGTAGTCCACTGCATGACAGCAAACACCGCTCGGAGAGTCCCTCGATGCACTTCATCTCCACGACGAATACCCGGCACAATGACTATCGGAACTCCTCCCTTTCGAGGCACAACACGGCGGAGAGGACCAACAGCTACTCCCCGCAGTTCTCGCCCAAGTTGGACACCACCGATTATCACAGTTCGAGTTCCAGGTACTATAAGCGGGAGAGCGAGGTAAGTTGGACTCAGAGGGGTTAAGGCATGCGGCATGGGATTCCTCATTCTTCCTCATTACCCAACCCATCAAAATTGAATGTTTTGGCTAACACATACACACACACATCCTTGGTCCTGTCCCCAAACACACACACTGAAAACTACCTTCGACAGGAGAACCACGCCACACCGCCACCTGCTCCACCGCCAGTTAGTGGTTCACCCACGGTCAAGTATCTTAACTCGGCCGATCTTTACACGGAAACCCTGAATGGTCGCCGGGATTCGAAGACCTCGAACAGCAGCTCCACGAAGAACGACTACTACTACGACAAGGAGAACGAGCTGTACAGCCAGCGGCGCGCAGTGAACAAGCCCAAGTTGACGCCACCTCGCGAGGAGCGCGAATCGGCCACCACCTACAATACCAATACCAATACCAGCAGTAGCAGCAGCAGCTTCCAGCAGCGCCACCAGCAGCTGGCCACTAGCACCCTGACCAGATCGCTTAGTCCAATACCTAGTCCCACACTCAATGTAACTAAATTTTGTTGTTTCGATTTGCTATCCCTAAAAGAGAATTATCCGACAACCAAAGATTAACTCTTGCCTGCTTTGTGTGAACGACTTGTTGCGAATATTTGCTAATCTTGGTTGTATTTCCCACAGACCCGTTCCAGTGAGCTACACACTCAGAGTCCACTGACCATCAAGACGTCCAACCAGTTCGAGAGTTCTGCCCGCAATATCACCAGCAGTCCACGACACGCCTCCGTTTCGCCCGTGCAGCGTTATTCCCCCAATAGCGCCTACATCAGCACCGCCACGCACCGGATGGGCAGTCCCTTGACCAGCCCGGTGACCAAGGTAATGCTAGAAAATCTCTGAAATACTATGGCCAAGCCATCACAATTGGGTGTTATTAGGTACTTACAAAATATTAAGGCAACAGCTCGACCACAATTGTTATGCATTTATCTTAAATAAATTGTGAAATAAGAGCTGTTCAAACTAAAATGCAAGTCTGCCAAAGCAAATATTTAAACGCCCAATTTGAGGTGGTGTATAAATTTAAAGAATAAACTACTTTTTAAGTGCTCTTATGGTGGTGTCAAATACAAGTCAATAAATCAGTCAGTCATATATTTTTTCTTTTGCAAATATGAACGATTTTATGCAGAGAAGGCAATTAATTTTCTTATCGCAAACATTTTCATTTTAAGAAAGTCGAAGCATCATTTTTGTGTTCAAAGGTAAAACATAAGAAATTTGTGAAAGTGAAAGCCCAAGCAAGCCAGAATAAGCTTAAATATGTTTTAGTCACTAATCGCTTCGATTTACCTATAAAGTATGCTTCAACATTTTTGAAACCGTGAGTCTAGTGAGAAGGCAATGTAAACTTGATTCCCAAATTAATTTAGCTTTTTCAACCTTTCCAGAATGGTTACGAGTCCTCGCGAACTGTAGAGAAGTCCTCGACCTACAAATCCACCTCGAACTATGTGACCGACTCGAATGTGCGTGCCAGTCCCTCTTTATACGGAACTGCCGAGCGGCTGCGTAGGACTGGATCCCCGGAGCCGCGCATCGACCACTCCTCCAACGTGAGGGTGTCCTCGATGAAGCCGGCTTCCGCCAGACGCGACAGCTGGGACGTCATCAACAAGACCAAGCACATGCTCTCGCACAATTCGCTCGAATCGCTGGCGAACATGACCGAGAAGCAGCTGAACACGGAACTGCAGTACAACCGGCCCGATTTGGACCACGAAACGCACCGGAACACCCAGTACAACAAGTTCGCCCTGCACAAACAGCAGCAGCAGCAGTCGGACTATCGCCGGGATTCCCCCGACGATGGAGAGCGCTACATGTAAATTTTAATAAAATTATTGCGTTTAAAACCAATTCCAATCGAGAATACCGCAGGAGCCACTTGAGTTTTGAAATCACTTTTAAAGGTGTCCAAAAGTATGCTGTGAAATATAAAAAGTTTTCGATTCAGCACTTATCTTAATTAACGTATGACCGGCTATGACCACACCTGATTTGCAATAGAATTTAGCACCCGGTTACCGCTTTTTTGGGATCTTTAGAAATAATTTGTTAATACACGAAATGAAGGTCCATCCTTGTGTGGCGTGTTCAATAAAAATATAAAAAACAGTTATCTATCGTTTTACGAATTAGACACATTCATAAGTAATTTCCAAACCAATGTGGTTACTAAGTGCCTTTAACAAGTTAATTTACGTATATAATCCCTTACTAATATTTATATGAATCTTAACTCTTATTGCAGACCCAGTGCCATTACAGTCAAGTCACATTCGAACAATACGTATACGGACAAGTCCGGCGGCTATACGAAAACCGTGAAAGAGTCCAGCGAGCATGTGGTGACCGAGAGCAATGGGCACGAAACTGCTCCTGGATATGGTTACAGCTCGCTCTCTAGATTTCGACCCATAGACAGCAACGCCACTGGTGCCAGGGCCATTCGGGTGCAGGATATTCCGAACGGCTCTATCGGACGACCCGTCGAGTTCGAGATCGATGGCTCGAAGGCGGGCTCCGGCAATCTGGAGATCCTGGTCAACGGTGGGCGTGTCACCTCCTCGGTCCGCTCGCTGGGAGGTCAGAGGTTCATCGCCAGCTTCACGCCGCACGAACATGGAACGCACACAGTGCAGATCACCTTCAATGGGGAAACAGTTCCAGGTGAGTCTCAAGTTCGCGCATTTCCCGATATGTGGGTGGGATAAGTGGTTTAGTTGCTAAAAAGGCACCTCACTTGGGACCACATATTTTGGACATGATCATAGATATGAATAGCTTACTCGTTCTTCTATTGCTCTACTCTAGTGCAGGGTATACATGTTTCGTAAAACAGTTTATAGTTTTCTGTATTCGAATAAAGGTTATTTATTTTATGATGTAATACAAAATTATTTTACTATTTTATATTAGGTAACACACATCGTTTTTAAGACAATAATTGCTTTTTTGAAAGCACATCGTGGATTCTTAGGGTATAATTTAAAATGTATTTTTTTTTGGCTTTTATTTTAAATGGAACTATTTATAGTATATTGGTTTGAGTAACAGAAATTAGAATAGACTTCGTAACTTTAAAAAATTGTCTTTACATTCCTTAATTTACATGTTAACATTTTAAAAAATTTAGCAAATTGAAATAAATACATTAAATGCACTTTATTTAATATATATAATATGTATAGTTATATATAATGTATATTTGCGATTAGTAAGATACATTACAAGCAAGTTATCTAAGAAGGAAACTTCTTCCAGTATACTGTATAAGAGTCTTTTAAGTATCTCTAACTTGCTTCCTGGTTTGGTTATTAGGAATTTTATAGAGAACTCTGGCCACTGTGCGGCGAATTCGCGTCATGTGAGGCTCTCTCTGAGTTTATCGCTCCCGCATACTCTCTCTCAGGCTCTCTGCCAAGCTCACCTGTGCTCACCTGCCGCGATCTCTCTCGATCTACGCTCTGGCGCGCTCAGCGCTCGGTCTTACCTGCTCGACGGGTTTTTGCTTTGATGTCGCTCCCCCGAGAGTCGCGTTGGCAGTCGAAGATCGCGCTTCAAACGAAACTGACACGTCGGCGGCATCGCAGCTCGCAAAACGCCAGGAAAATTGGCAAGAAAAACGCTCTGAAATTGTGATTGTGGCTAGCGGAGAATCAGATAAAAGTGAAGAATTGTGTGTTAAAGACAAAACAAGAACCCCACGCGTAAATAAATAACAACAGTTGGCCAACAAAAGAACACGGAGCTCTTTTCGGCTCCCGGAATGTGAAGCGAATCGAAAAGATTCCGTGTCTGAGATTTCTAAGCCAAAGAAATATGCTAATATTCGCCCCTCCACTCTCTGTTTTTTCCTTTTCTACATTTTGGGGTCTCTTGTGCGAACAAAAACCAGTTTAATGAACCTTTAAGCTGGAAATATTTCAACCCGAAGCTCAGGCCGCGGTGCAGCGTTTTGTAGTGGCTGTGTTTTGGCCAGGCTAGGCCAAATCAATAATGCGAAGAAAACTGTCTCCGCAATGCGATGCAATTATATTAGCAAAGGGGCAGCCATCTTGCTTTGCCAACTGCAATTTCCACTCTTGGCCAAGCCAAAGGCGCAGATACAGATACAGATATAGACACTCGATGCAGTTGTATGTGGTTCAAGGCGCACTTGTTGCATGCCTGGCCATTGTGTGTATATCTCGCGGCTCAGGCGGAAATCAAAGCAGTCGATTTCCCCCGCTACCTGGGCGGAATATCAGCTCCTGCCGCACTGCTGCTGCAGCCCAAAACCCGTTGGGATAGGTATGGGTTGTCAGTCAGGTATGCGGAGGGCGCGACAGGTATGCGTAAGATGCCAGATGCCATATGCCATACGCCAGATCTCCGGCGCAGATTGCGATTTCTTGGCCACGTCGGCCACTTTCCTTCCACCGATTTTGAAGCTCACGAGATATACATATGCTTAGTGCTTAAGCATCGTGAGCAAACATTTCGTTTCGATTTCGTTTGGCTCCGTTTCGTTTCTTTTTGTGTTAAACAATGAGTGACTGGCGGCGGCCACACCTCTCTCCGATTTTAGCCCCCTTTATCCGCTTTTACCCGCCGCTTTTGGCCATTTCCGCTCAGCATATTGGCACACATTCCCACTTCCAGCGCTCGGCTGTATGGGATTTTTATGAGCCACCGCCATTCAAAGTGAAACTGCCTGCCCGTCTGCCTGAGTTGTGCATAATTTAATAATGAAAATTGTCGAAAAGCAGCAGCATTAACTGGTTTTTGACGCGCCCCTTGCCCCCCAATTCCAACCCCAACCCCAGAGAGCCGGAGTTCAACTCGAGTGATTATAAATACTTAAAACAGAATGTATTAAAACGAATATAAAACTAAAGTGTCGCCGGTCGTGGTAAAACGCGATTAAAACGTGCGTCGAAACGTGGTCGTGCCGCGATTTCATTTTGTGCAACGCTCCGCAAATTCTTATAAGCGTTTTCACTTAATCGTTGTCTTGTTGAAATTCAGATTGCCGCACTCGACGCATAAGCTTACACATAAATAAATAATTTACAACCCGCTGACATAATCGCTACACGAAATAATTTCCACCTCTTTCAAGTTCAGACGTGCCGCCAGCGATTGTGATTTGATACAACAAAAGAATAAAGGTCCACGCGCGTTTTCAGCCTCCGATTTAAGTTCCAGCAATCTAGCACTGTCAACTGCACCGGTTCCAGTCTCCAGCCACAAAAACGTAAATCTTCCCATGTAACATTCGAAAAATAGTTTGGTGTAACGGTCAGGTTCAGATTCGGATTCAGAATCAGACTTCTGCGACAGCTGCAGGCCATCTAACGGGCTTTTGCGGCCAGTAGTCACGTAACCGCAGGCAAACAAAAACCCACAGGTGCCTGCACCTAACGAAAAACTCTGACTTGATTACTATAATTTATTTTTCGTTATTTTTCAATTCTTAAAGCTTACAACTATGAATTTAATAGTTCTGAAAGCCCTTTAATGTAAAACAAATAAGGTTTGCTTTACATTACTTACATTTATTAATTTTGTGATTACTAATTATAAAAAAAATACTTTCTTATGAGAGGCTTTTTGTATTCTTTATGTATGGTTAAGGATTAATGAAAAATCGAATGTAACATAATCAAAATCGGTCCAAACTGTTGTTGAGATACAAATAAAGCTACTATAATGTAAATCCACTAACATACAAATTCATAGATAAATAAAACGAAATTCTTATAATTGGTTAAGCAGAGTAATATGAGGAATTTCATAAAATGTTATTATTAAGGATTGGGATTTGTTAGGGTTTATATAGTAGTCTAAAAGTTAAGATGATGTGTGCAATGAAATATCGAATATTTTCATGTTCTTAACTCACTGACATTGGAAATGTTAACTTCCTCATTTCCGCAACACGTACTTAATTCTGACACAGATTTGTTCCCAGTGTAGGACAATAGTAGATGCCTATGCAGATTGAATAACAGCGTTAGCTAGCTAGCTGCACTTGTTCTCCGACCGGTAGGCAACAACTCAGCGCTGCGATTAGCACTCCAGCTGGGAAACCGGCCAGGAAAGCGGCAAAAAGACTGCGTTTTTAGCTAGTCGAAGTGCAGTTGCTCTTGCCACTTGCAACACGCAACTTGCCTCACAGCGACAGCGACGTTGCAACATTGTCTGGGGAAGTCGACCAACTTTTACTGGGTGCGTTAGACTCTTTGGAGCTGCGGTCGCCTAACTGTATCTTTTTGCATAGCCGCTGGCCATGAGCAGAGTTATGAGAATGCGATAACTGATTAATGATGGCCCCAATTGGTTGAATACCGAAAACAAACAGCCAGAAACAGTTACGAAAACTGTTCGAGCCAAAGTGCTAAGAGCAGACCGCGGATGGGAAGTGTCTCATAGCGAGTGATTTTCACAGCTTGGGCAAATAAAAAATGTATTTTTTGTTTGAACCCAGTGATGGAGAAGTTTCCCAGGGAAAGACAAGTCGCGCGTAAAGCCATTCAGCTGGGGAACCCAAAACGAAGCGAGTTTCGAGCTATGACAGTGCCACAGCTAGACTTTTTTCCATCGAACTGGCGACTGACCATTTCAGCAATTTTCATGGAAAGCCATAAAAAAACGGCAACACAACAACACAGCAACACAGCAGCAACTGCAAACGAGCACTAAAAGGAAAAGTGCAACAATTGCAAAAAGAGAAATGCATGGAAAGTTGCAAACAAAAGTAAATTTGAGCGCCAGGCAACAAACACAGAAAAACACCGAACCCAACCGTGTCCAATAAAAATGCTGTGAGATGTGAGATGCGAGTGCCAACAAATAAGCGAGCGTTTAACGAGCCAATTGCCAATCTGCTCCACCATCGCAAATTGGCAGCGGCATCGCTCGACATCATCGAGCCACTCGATTGCGGCTTCCCCTTGCAATTTAATGATGCTTTCTGGCTGGTTTTCGAAACATTGAAACATTCCTGAACTAACTCTGTCGAATCTCTTGTCGCCACCCGTCCACCTGTAATGTAGGCTGCCACAGATACTGTTTTGAAGCTCAGGCAGGCACCAGATACGCAGCTCTAGATTCAGATACAGATACAGATACAGCTACAGATACGCACTTGTCGCCGGCAACCAGGCGGCACAGATTGAGATTGCGACAATTATAATGAGGCGCAGCGAGAAACAATGCAAAGTCGCAGCGGAAACCTTGCCAGCTTAAGAATGCGAGGTCTGGTTTTAAAGTTTTGATTCAGCAATCTATTTGGCTATTTCCCTGATCCATACAATTATTTAGTTTCTCTGAGGATTTGATTCAGTCTTTATATATTTATCAGAAAGAAAGCATCTTTAGAACAGTGAGGCAAAGCAAAGAAAGAATATTAATCTATGTAATATTTATATATTTAGTATGTAAAAGCTATTGAGCATTCTTGAGAACTTTAAGTAAAGAGTTAGGTAAGAACGCAAATGTAATGATTTCTCAAAATTAAAATTTTTCTAATTTTGTAAGAGGTTTGGTTAACAAACGGGATAATTAAAATATCTTAAAGAAAAAAAAACAAACGTTAAACCAATTATAATATCTAAAATGATAATATCAGAAAGTCTTACATGCAGATTCTTATTTATTTAAAAACACAGACCAATCTATGTCAAATGTAAACCAAATCAGATAATTTACTAATCATCTTTCAGCTCTGTTTGTTTTACTCATATCAATTTCTAAAGCTGCGATGCAAGCGTTATTTTGTTGGTCAAAAGTCGTTATTTGATTGTGCACAGCTTGTTATACTAGCAATTTCTTTTCTGTTTATAATTCGTTTATCTTTTGTTTGAATCGTACTAACGATAGGCAGTTGCAAACAAATTCTAATCCAGCAAAATGTTGAGCACAGCTTAATAGTTAAGGGGAGGCTTTGCCAATTTATTGTTAATGGGAATCTTAATGATGATAGCAACAGTGCTTGAATATGAAGCATATCAGATTATTATACTTGAACTGAGTGAGCCACCATCTGGGTGGCACTGTGGCATCGGTCTCAATTACCCGAGCTGCAGGTGCATGTAATGGTTTTGTGGGTCAAATATCGTCATTCATCTCGGTCGTTAGGTTAGCTCTTTAAGTTGACAATTTCCAAAGCAATCTCTACTGTTGCCCAACCAGAGACTAATCGATTTGTTTGTATTGATTACAGGTTCACCGTGGCACGCTGAAATCATGTCCTCACCCGGCCTGACCGCTCTGGGCGAATCCACTCGCCTGGTACCCGCCAATACGCCGGCGGTTTTTGAGATACTGCCGCCTCCTGGACAAAGCCTAAGTAAGGGCGAGTGCGTGGCCACGGTTTTGACCCCTAGCAAGTCAAAGCTGAACGCCAGAGTCACCCATGAGGCGGCAAATGGTGCTGCTCGCATCGAGTTCGTGCCCACCGAGGTGGGCACCCACGTGATCGATGCGTCCATCAACGGCACGAAGATCGCTGGCGGCCCGCTGATCGCCAAGGTCTACGACTCCAGCCTGATCCAGGTGACGGAGGTGAATGGCGGCGTGGTCGGCCAGCCGTGCCAGTTCCGCGTGGATGCCAGCGCCGCCGGCGAGGGCCAGCTGGAGATATCCATCAACGAGGGCGAGGTGCCCAATCATGTCCAGGTGGTGGGCGGTGGTCGCTGCCTGGTCTCCTTCACGCCGGAGCAGGCCAAGTCGCATCTGATCGACATCAAGTTTAATGGGGAGACGGTGCGCGGCTGTCCCTTTGTCTGTGCCGTGGCGGACACCTCCCGGGTGCTGCTGAATCTCTCCAACCTGGAGCTGATCCCGGTCAACCGGCCCTCCTCCTTCCACATCACCGTGAGCGGAGGCGGAGCCGCCGAGCTGGCCGTCAGCGTGCGCGGTCCCCAGGGTGAGTTGCCCGTCCGGGTGACCGGAGATATCCACGCTGGCTTCACCGCCGAGTTCACGCCCACCACCGTTGGCGGCCACTCGATCAATGTGGAGTACAACGGGTTCGCCGTCCAGGGAACCCCCTTCCTGGCCAAGTCCTACGACGCCAGCAAGGTGGTGGTGGGCAGTGTCTCGCGGGGAACGATGGGTCGTCCTGTGCAGTTCACCGTGGATGCGGGCGATGCCGGTGAGGGCAACCTGGAGATCACCATTTCGGCCAAGGGACAGAACATTCCCACGCAGGTGCATCCGCAAGGCAGTGCAAGGTGAGCAGATTAACCTAAATATTATTCAATTGAAAGCTCGATTTGATTGAATAAATCTTTAATTAAGTCAATGAATTTGATGCCAATTAGTATGGAATTATTTACAAATTAATGTCGTCCCATTGAGTGGTAAATTTACGATTGCCAATTGGATGCTAATTTATAACCTGACGATTATTTGTCATAAAATTTAAATGCCATTTTATACTTTTAGCTATTTATTGTCAAATTAAACTTTTAAAACACTTGTTTAGTATCAACTAGTCTTTTTTGATACACATTACCGAAAGGGTTACTTTAAATTGTAAAACTTTTGTTAGCTTAGAGCAATTAACTTTATTGTTTTCGAGTATAATTATGTAAAAAGCAGAAGACAAAAGTCAGAAAACGATGACATAAATTATTGAGCAGCATCAACAGACTAGTCGATTAAAACATCTTCGTTTAAATGTCAGTATGAACCACGAAACTGTAAAACTATAATAAATACATTATTGAGATAACCGAGAAACTTGTTAAATATAAATACTATATTATCCAAGCCTTAAGATTATTTTTTTTTTTTTATGACTGAGCAGAGTGTAATCTGGTGTCTTATTGTCGCATCATTTGCCGACTGCGTTAATTTCAGTTTGCCTTTTATGTGTGTTAAGATGCATTTTTGTATCTTTTTTAATGTAATCTTTAATGTCTTCCCTTTTGCTTGCAGATTCTCCGTTTCGTTTGTGCCGACGGAGTCGTGCGAGCACACGATCAACGTGTCATTCAACAAAATGCCCGTGCCCGGCTGTCCGATTACGGTGGGCATCAGTGGGGGCGTGGCAGGGCCGCAGGTGTCGCTGGGCGGCCCAGGACCCGTGCATCAGACCAATTCTTTTGTAATCAATCACAATGGCGGCCGTCTGGAGGACATCGAGGTGAACGTGGAAGGTATGTAGGCAGAGGCGGCCAGAGATGGCTGCTCCGCTAATTGATGGCTACTTGGGTCCATTCCCGTTCCCCCTCCCGCCAACCACATGTCATCTGTTTGTGGGGGGTCTATCTTCCCAGATTCCCCTTCATTGCCCCTATATTTGTGTTTTGTGCATTGGTTTTAGTCTTAAGGCTCGTAATTTAATTGCTCGTTTGCTAAATGTTTGTGTCTGCTAAGCGTATTATTCGATTGGAACCATTTGCATACATACTCGTACCTGGTAGCAGTAACCGTATCTGTATCTGTAATTCGTATCTGCCACTCGTATCTGTATCCGCATCGCACCCTCTCTCACACACCTCAACCTCACGCACAAAGACTTGTACAGGCCATTTGTATGAGCGGAAGTCGTTGTGGAAACTCCCAAGCATGCCACACCCCCACTTTTCACCGCCTCCCCTCACCAGCCCCAACTTGTGGTTAATGTCCCCGGCTGAATCTGAAGACAAGGTGCTGCACTTAGAGAGTGGATTTATGGGATGCGCAGCCTCGTCGAGTAGTTTGTGTGTGCCTGTGTAATTATATGGCACATTTATCATTTGCCTATACAGTCGAACTTCGTTAACAAGAATAAACGTATTAACTAAAAGCGGTAATAAAATCCAAAAGCATTTATTGCATGTGTGTAGCGTACAACTCAATTTACTTTCACACTAATTATAACTGCAGGTAGTAAACAAGTTTAAGTAAAAGTAGATATTTATATTTATTTTTATATATAGTTGGCTTTTGAAGTAATAGGAATTGCAAATTAAAATATTTTACTTTTGAGTAATGAGTTTAATGGCAGTTAAAAAGCTCAAATCAGTTTAACTTAAATCAAATTAAAAAAACTTTAATTAATAAAAATGTTTCAAGTTTAAGTTATGGAAGTTCGACTGCAGTATTTTCAAAGCTTCTGATTTGGTTGCTTAGATGAAGTTGAATGTATGCAAATATGCCATAGGGCCAGATATGGAAACTCAGTATTTATAGATACCATACAGTTGCTTTTGTTATTCATGTAGTTCAAGCGTACTCCTTGTGTGTTTTGTGTGCATTTGTGATTGTGTTTGTCCTTTGATTGTAACTATATGTCCTTTTTGTAATAATGTTGCTCACCTTTGTATCTGTATTATATTTCAGGACGGCGAAATCTTTTGTACTAGACTATATATAAATATATGCATATACTTATATTACCTATACTATTAAATGAGGGAGTAGTCTCCGTGCTCTCCCCTATACATATATATACTATTCACCAGGTGTATATATACTCGCTAACCGTCCGAACCACAAAATAACCCCAGAAATGAGTTTCCACTGAGCGAAACTCTAGCCAACACAATAACAAAATGAAGTATTTACTAATGTCCGATTGTTTACTAATTTGTTTCATACTGATTAATGTGTAGAATTACTCGAATAAAAATAAAAAATGGTTTAAAACAAACTCCAATAGGTTGTATATCCAGCAGGCTCTTGCGTAGTGTTCTGTATACAGTGTACAGATCCACTTGGGACTACTAGTATATTTTATATATATTCTTTACTGTCTCTGACCCTTGTCACATCTCCGTATACTAACCCTTTCTGGCACAGTCAATACAATAATCAATCAAACTAACCGCACTCCAAGTAAATGACCGATTTAATCCCCAACCACAATTAACCCCAGACTGCCCAACATTTCAAAGTTTAAAATTACTAATCGAGTGAACATTTTTCCAAATTTTTTCGCTTCATCCGCGATTGAAAACTAAACACTAACCCAACACACATCTGACCAAACCGAATCGTTGCCCAATTATCGAATTTCAACAAAACGAACAAACGAAATCAATCTTAAACTCGTTTCCGGCCGCGTCGCAACTGAAAATGTAAATCAAACCAAACACACAATAATTAATCAATACTAAAATCGAATACGAAATGATAAACAAAAAAATTAAAATCGCTGGCCGAATCAGGACCTGCTGGCCAGTCGGTTCCAGCGCAAGTGCATCAGTCCGCCGAAGGCGTCTTCAAGGCGGAGTTTGTGCCCAGAGTCGTCGGCGAGCATCGAGTCAATGTCACGGTCAATGGATTGGCCACCGCCGGAAGTCCATATGCTGCTAAGGTATGTATGGAGGATTCTTAAAAATAAAAACAAATATTATTTTTAATTTTTAATCAGTGTCAATTTTACACCTATGATCAACGGTGTACTAGTTTTTTACACCTCAGTAAGGGAGTTAAATAAAAAATTACCTAGATAAGTTAAAGGGTACATAATTTTCCAGTTAGGCATAGGTTAGAGGTTTTTACGGAAATTATAATACAAATTATAATTATAATAAAAATGTTAAGAAAGAGGTTAAGAAAAAAATGGAAAGCTTCTTAGGTAACGTTTTGTTATAAGTGTACATTTATTTAAAGCCTGTTAGTTTAAGTCTAGTAGGGAGAAGTCTGTAGGTTGGGATGCTCTGTAATTTGGGAAAGTATTTTTTTTTAATTTTCCGCAAAATCTTTTTTTATATTTTGAACGTAAGCCTTTTTGGTGACTAGACCTGAAGTAAACTAAATTAAGGACAAGCTGAAGCCTTTTTTTTCTATGGCAGTCGATATATTTAAAAAAAATACGTTTTTTCTACTTTTCAAAAATTTAATTAATAATGAATACTGCAATTTAAATGGGAAAAGTTTACAGACGTGTGCAATTAATTTTAAACCTATTTACATTTTTGTAATAAATTTAATTTTGTGTAAACAATATTGTTCTAAAAATCTAAACGTTTTCCGGAAGTTTAAAGCGTTTCAACCTGCAGATCGTTAATCCAAACCGTATTTACAGAAGTTAAAAATTAGTACCTAGAGTATTGTTTTATTTATTTACCTTGGTAAGATATTCCGAGAACTGGCTTACGGCTCAGTAATGCATTCGACTTCCTTCCACTAAAATGTGTTCTTCTTTAGGTTTACGATGTCAGCGCCATCAAGGTGAAGAATGTGAGCAGTGGAACGGTTGGCAAGGCTGTCACTTTTCTGGTGGAGACATCCCAGGCCGGACCCGGCAATTTGGAAGTGACCGTGAACGGGGGCAGGGTTCCGACCTCCGCCCAGGCCCAAGGTCAGCACACCTATGCCATCAGCTTCACGCCACGCGAGGCTGAGAGTCACACGGTGGAGCTACGCTTCAACAGCCAGGATGTGCCCGGCTCCCCATTCACCTGTCGCGTGGCAGCCGCCGCCCGCATCCAATCGCCGGAGACCATGGACAAGGTCAGCGTGGGCAGGCTGTTCGAGTTCGTCGTTGAGTCGGATACCAAACCCTCGGTCGAAGTACTGGGTCCTGCTAGGCGAAGTGTGCCCGTGAAGATCGACCCACTGGGCTCGTCCACCCTGGGCTACAACGTCAAGTTCGAGCCCATGGAGGTGGGTGACCACTCGGTGGAGGTTCGCCTGCCCGGTGGCGGTCACGTGGAGGGCAGTCCCTTCCTACTCAAGGCCTACTCCGCCGAGAAGGTTATCGTCACGGACATCAGGGCTGGCGTGGTTAACAAGAGTGTGAGCTTTGGGATCAATGCCTCCCAGGCGGGAGCTGGCAACCTGGAGATCATTGTGGCCGTCAATGGCAAGAACGTGCCCAACTTTGTCCAGTCCGAGGGCAATGCCCGCTTCAAGGTGAACTTCAAGCCCACGGAGGCGGCCACCCACTCGCTGTCGGTGCGATTCAATGGACATCCGGTGCCGGGTTCGCCGTTCAGCTGCCACATCGCCGCTGCAGCGGCTTCGCCCTCGATGGGACTGCCTCGGGCCATGGCCATGGGTGAGTGCCTGAAGCAGGCAGCCGTCAAGATGGACAACACCTTTGAGCTCGAGGGTTTCGAGGGCGTGGAGCCGCAGATCTTTGTGACCTCGCCTTCGGGGGACAATGAGCACTGCCAGTTGAGTCAGCACGACGGAGGCAGCTACTCCGCCTCCTTCCGGCCCACCACTGTGGGTCGTCACCTGATCAGTGTGACGGCAAACGATCAGCACATAAACGGATCCCCCTTCAGTTGCAATGTCTTCGATGTCTCCAGGGTGAGCATCAGTGGACTGGAGCAGCAGTATGGACCGGCTAACCTGGGCGTTCCGGTGACCTTCAGTGTGGACGCTGCAGGAGCTGGTGAGGGCACACTGGAGCTGGTGGTCTCCACGGACAGCAGCACGGTCAAGGCCGAGGTGGTGGCCTGTGCCCGCGGACTATACGATGTGACCTTCGTGCCCCAGAGCACGGAACCCCACTACGTGAACATCACTTTCAACGAGGTGGCCGTGGATGGAAGTCCATTCCGCGTGGACATCCAGCAGCACACCCAGCACATTCAGATTGGTAGCTTGGCGGCCATTGATTTCCCAGCTGACGATCAGATCGTTGAGATCTTCTCGCCGGATCAGAAGTCCGTTCCGTATTCGATTAACAGGCAGACGGCGGAGTTCCGCACCCACATGACCGGGAACTACACACTGCGATTCATAGATCGCGAGACCCGTCAGCACATTGGATCCCGCACTCTGTGCGTCTTCGATCCCACTCTGGTGAAGATCACCGAGGTGAGCGAGGCCTTCTGCCATCGGCCGGCCAGCATTGGGTGTCCTTGAACGAGGCTGGCCAGGGAGATCTCTCTGCCCTAGTGCGTTGTGGAGCCACCGAAGTGCCGCACACCATCCGCGGACCCAGTAAGACGGGGGTGTACGAGATTGTGTACCAGCCCACCCGTGTGGCTCCCCACAAGATCAGCATCCTGTTCAACGAAGTGCCCATCTCGCTGAAGCCCCTGGAGATCAGTGTGCTGCCCGCGAGTGCTGGCAAGGAAATCAGCGTCAGCGGCTTGGGATTGTATCAGTCTCGAGTGGGGAAAACCACTTCCTTCGCCATCGACACTGTGAAAAGACCAGCCAGGGAGTTCGACGTGGTGGTCTCCGGACCAGGAGGACAAGCTCTGCCCGTGAGGTGCTATCAGACGAAGAACGGACACCTGCAGGCGGAGTTCACCATCAACAAGCCGGGACAGTGTGTGATTGGTAAGTGGTGTAGTCTTATTTAGGAATTCCAGGTTTACTAATCTAATCCTTGACCCCAACAGAGGTGCTCCACCAATCGAAGCCGCTGCCTGGCAGTCCCTTCACCTGCGAATCCTTCGACAGCAGCAAGGTCACCACCCAGGGCGTCACCAAGGAGCCGCTGGCCCTGCACAGTCCCAACAGTTTCACCGTGCGCACGGATAATGCCGGAACCGCCGAATTGGAGGCCTTCGCCATCTCGCCCAGCAATCAGAGTCTGCCCGTGCTAATTAGCGAGCAGTCGGAGGGTGTCTACAACGTGGAGTTTGTGCCCTCGCAGCCGGGCAACTACAAGCTGACCCTAATGTACGGAGGAGAGACGATTCCCAGCTCCCCGCTGAACTTCACCGCCTCCTCCAGTGGAGTGCGGAACGATGCCCGGGCGGCTGGACACGGCCTGGAGGTGTGCCACCGGAACAAGGAGGCCTCCTTCGTGGTCTACTGTCCCATTGCTCCGAATGTCCAGATCGAACGCTTGGACGAGTACGGCGAGCGGATAGAGCCCAAGATCAAGGCTCTGGGCAACAATGAGTGGCGCATCTCGTACACAATTCTCTCCGTGGGCAAATACGAGATCCGAGCCAGCTGTCCGAATCGAGGAAGCTTGCCGGGATCACCCTGGCACATCAGCTGCGTGGAGTCCAACAAGGTCACCCCTGTGGGTGGCTGGGGCACTCTGGTGGATCATGACGGCCGTCTGATTCTGCCTGCCCGAATCATCTTCGATGTGGAGAACGCGGGTCCGGGAAAGCTGGTTTGCAGCATCGATGGCATCGAAATACCCGTGGACAAGCTGGTCGATGGCAAGATGTGCCTGAACATCACTGGCGAGAATTTGGCTGCCGGCGAGCATGACTTGGACTTGACCTGGAGCGGATTGACCATCACCCAGTGTCCTAGAAGTGCCTTCGTCACGGGTCAACAGGCGGCGGATAAGGTGCAGCTAATGGGACGCGGACTGGCGGCGGCGCAGGCTGGAGAAGCGGCCCACTTCACAATCGACGCCTCGAATGCGCCGGCTGGCAGGCCGGAGGTGATCCTCACCAGCCAGGACAACACATCGCTGCCGGTGAGTCTGGCGCAGCCCCGGCCCAGCGAAAACATCTGGTTGGCCTCGTACACCCCCCTTAAGTCCACCACTGGCACTCTGAATCTTTCCGTGAAGTGGAACGGTCGCTTGGTGAAGGGATGTCCGCTTACCGTGGCAGTGGGCTCCTCTATGGATGCCTCGAAGGTGATTGCCTCCGGCGAGGGACTGCGTCACGGGATTGTCGGCAAGGACATCAAGTCCTGGATAGATACGAGGAGAGCAGGACCTGGTGAACTCACTGCTCACTGTGCTGGCGTGCGCAAGGTGGCCTACTGCGAACTGTACGATCATGGCGATGCGACATTCACCCTGAACATCAAGCCTCAGGAGCCGGGTCGTCATCTGCTGACCATCAAATACGGAGGACAGAATGTTCCGGGCTCACCATTCGCCCTGAAAGTGGCCGGAGCACCGGATGCCAGTAAGGTGGGTTGACATTGAAATATAGTTTTTATTTTATATCTAATTCGAACAAAATTTCTCTTTTTAGGTCCGTGTCTATGGACCTGGAATCGAGCATGGCGTGCTGGCCACCTTCCAATCGCGCTTCATCTGCGACACTAGAGGAGCGGGAGCTGGTCAACTCACAGTCCGGGTTCGTGGACCCAAGGGAGCTTTCCGCGTGGAAATGCAGCGGGAGAGTCAGAAGGATCGCACCATTCTCTGCAAGGTGAGATCGGCAATCGCTAGATCTATGAACAGCTAACTATATCCTCTTTAATCTTCAGTATGATCCAACCGAACCTGGCGACTATCGAGTAGAGGTGAAATGGGCCGGCGAATTCGTGCCAGGATCACCCTTCCCGGTCATGATCTTCGACACTGAGGAGGAGTTACGAAGGTTCTTGCAGGGCATATGAGGCCAGCTCAACCACCATGTCATTGTCTTCCCCAGTGGCCTCAGTCCCCTGTCCATCAACCGCGATCAAGTGCGGCGCCGAACACCGACTTGTTCTCCCCTTTAGCGGATCGAGTCTGGAAACCCATCCCCTTGTAGTATATATGATTAAGCTAACAGTGAGACCTAAGGAGTAAAATGTTATACTAATCGAGCTAGCTAACTTTAACAGAATCAACCGAATAACTAAATCTGTAGGCTAATCCCAAACGAAAGCTATCGCGTTCGATTATTAATAGATTTTATATGTTGAGCAATGTAAAAACTTGCAATTGGTTTAACTATTTAGCATTGTATGCAATACAAAAAGATACATATAAATAAATATCTGCGTTCAATATTATTTTTTGGAGATTTAAATTTTTTGTAATTCAATTTACACGCCTATATTTAGACTCTCCGATATGATTTATTTTGTACTCAATAAAAAAAAAACATATGGGAGTATTGAAATATAAAAAACTGAAGTAAAGTAAATCATAGATTAAAGACACCCCAATCCTCGGGCAGAGCAAATTCATGAGTGAAGTCCTTGCGATAGGTTCGTACAAAATCGATTACATTTGTCTCCAGCTTCTGTCTCTGCGTGGACTCCAAGCTATTCCTGTCATTATCCTTGTTGTTCATCAGCAGCATGGCCAGCAGAAGTCGGCGATTCTTCAGTTGCAGGTCCTCGAATCTGTCGTGCATTATAAGCTCCGTCCAGGGTTGTTGGAAAAAGTGCAAGAAGTTTGAAATCCAACCGGCTTGAAAACGACCATGCAAGTCATTAAGCAACGTGGCATGTTTGCCGCAGAAGAACTCCATGAAGTAAAGACGTTTCGGCTGGATGTAGAAAATTATGGGATTTAACTGCCTGGTGCTATTTTCGAAATAACATCATACCGTCTTGCTGACACAGACAATCTCTATGACAATCATTTTCTTGTTGAGTCGAATGCGGCAAAAGTCTCCATTCTCGTAGGTGGTCATAGTCTCTGAAAAATCAATGGGCAGTTGACCGATGAGCAGCGGCTTCGGTTGGATGTACTTGATGATGTGATAGCCCATAGGAAGCTGGCCCGTGAACGCGAATGGCCTTGAGTATCGCGACTGCATCACAATCTTCACCATGTTCAGCTCGTAGGCCAACTAATGAGAAGATAACTTGTTAGCAGAATTACTGCTGTTAGCAGAATTACTTTGAGGAGATACTGACTTTTTCAGCGCACTCTTGCGGGCTGGTGGAAGTGTACTGAAAGTTGGGAGTGGGCACCATAATTATATTGCCAGAGGCATAGATGTTCCTGTCATTGGTCACGTATCGTGCATTGACCACGATCTTCCTGTCGATCATCTCGATTCCTGCATTTTGGAGAACTGCAAAAGGACGAGACATTAGAAGGTAAATGCGATAATCCAACATTATATTATCTAACCAGTCTCCAAAGACGATGTCAAACTATTGGGATTGTAGTTGACGAAGAGATCGCAGTTCAACTCTATTAGTTTCTTGCTTGGAAACGACAAGAAGTGGACCTGCTCGATGAACTGATTGTCTTTGCTTAGAATAAATTTGTTGTAGTTGGTCGACAAGTAAATCGTGATCCCCAGATCAGCTACCATTTCCAGGATGATCGGATCCAGCCGAGAGTCGACCTCGGGATTGCCCAAGTCCTCCATCACCGCCGGCACATGGGGCTGCACATATGTAATGTTCTGGTTCTTACAACCATGTGTGACCAAAAACTGAATGCACTCGTAGACGACCAATCCGTATCCGTAGATTATGATGTTGTAGGTCTCACCAGTCTCAACCATTTCACGCAGCTTGTGGTAGAAAATGATCCTGTCCAGGCGATGATTGTTGGTTACATAGTTTAACGGCATCAAATACCCGTTGAATTCCTTGTCCTCAAAACCGAACCTTGTGCCAGCCAGCAGGACCAGCTTCTCGTAGTGAAGGATGCAGCCGTCTAATAACTGCAGCTTCTTTTCCTGCCTAAGGAAGATAGTAGTAAATTAATACCAAGTTAATTTGGGAGGCAAGTATTATATCTACACCACTTACTCGCAGAGTAAAAGGGTATATTGTATTCGATGAAAAGGGTGTGAGAGGTGTATATTCATTATTAGAATAAAGTCGATATGGCTAGATACCGTCTGTATGTACGATATTGAATTTAAAATGCCGATTCCAGTTATTATTATAAATTCTATAGTGACATGGTAAATAAATATTTTTGGGCGCTATATAAAAATTTGATCAACATTTATCCACACACAACAAATTTTTGGAATCGAAAAATTATTTCAGAAGTTATAACAACGAAAATGATGATGAATATCCCCTAACAGCAGATGCGCCACATCTTTTTTATTTGGCGCGCCAGTAGAAATACAAGTGGAGCCATCTTTAATTAATTAATTCTAATAAGTTGACAAAATGAAGTAGCTAAAATAATTTGTGCTCATTTATGTAGTGCCACCCGTGCATCGTCATAAAGTATGGACTTGCAGCATTTACCTATTTATTCTTTTAAGCTTTGCCGGAACGAAACGCACCCAATGCCTCACATCCATGCGCTGCGTTGTATCCCTGACAAAGGAATTCTGGTTTCCGGTGTTTATATAGCAATTCCTGCCATCGCCGCAGTAGCTGCACATGAATTCGCAGTCGTAGGCCGATTCCACAACTCCATGAGGCACCAGTACCGTGATGTCCACCATGGGCAGACAATTGTACTTCTTATAATTGATCAAACTAGTGGAGAAATCAATTTATACCTTCCTTTAACGCATCGAACGATATTAACGAAACATTAAAAATAACAAATAAATAATACATTTTAACTTGGTCTGTTTTCGTAACATTGCTTCGAGCAACAAAGTATTCTTAATAAAATCAAATCAAAAATGTTATAAGATAATTTTAATTATATGCATTTTTTTAGATTTTAGTCATATAAAATATTTGGTTTTCTTTCTATCTAAAATTTTAGCTTGTTAATTGAAGGGTTTAATTGTATGAACACTGAATCACTGTGAAGAGTTTGCAAAGCACATCACAAATCTGTGATGATCTGATCGGATCGAAAAGTAACATATGCAGATCAACAGTTTAAGAAATCACTTTTAAGAGAAAAGCGCTTTTAAATTCTAGAAAAGGTACACATTTAGTTGAATGTTTAAGCAAAAATGTTGTGTTTTGAAGGTGTAATCGTGACGACTTTTTACCTCGTAGGAGGGGCTTTTGTATTATTGGAATCACACAGTCGTTGTGTTCTTATAAGATTCTCTAAAGAAAGTTAATTCTTACTCTTTAGAGTTCCAGGCGAAAATGACGGTACGCAAGAAGGCGATACAGATCTGCGAGAAGCCCACGATTACGAGGGAGTTCTTGCCACCCATGTGCATGGTGGGCTGAAGATTGTGGCAAAAGACCCGCATGCGACTGCTGCACGAATCCGGATTGGAAGAACGCGACATCTTTGACATCCGTCGCTTATATGAAATGCACTTGTAACCGAATAGGTTCTTCTTCATGCGGCGCGGCTCAACGGGCATCATGTTGTACATCAGATCGTTGGGCAGCGAGATTCCCTGCAAAGGGGAAAGCTCTTAGTAAATTCCACCAGACTATACAAGCCCGATTTCAACAAACATTGAAGTGGTTTATATAATACAATTCTCGGTAGTTTTCATACAAGGCCACCGTGCGAATTATTGGATTGCACCACATCTGGAAAAACGGATGCAGCCTAAACATGACTATCTCTCCACGGTTGTGGGTCAGCTGGAACTGATCTCGTGGCATCATGAATATGCTGCATAGATCTTCATAATGTATAAAAGGGCTGTAGGGTTGGCATTAGGTTAGGTATTACACATAACATTTTTAACTGCACCTCAGTATCAAAAAGCCCACCAAGGGGCAGTCTAAGTGTTTCTTGGATTGACCACAACGAATGGTGAAGCAGCTCAGCTCGTTCAAAGGATTCTCAAGGATATCCTCAACGATATCTTCAAAAATCTCCAAGATCTCTGTTATATAATCTCTGTTATATAGTTCGTTACCATCATCTAATTCCTCAGTGCACACAGTGTCCCTTTTGCGAGACGGCGAGCTTATCATGGTTTTAATTTCCTCAATCTCCTGTCTTTCTAAACGCTGTACCCGGAGATCCCCAAACAAGGTACTTCGATGCGCAACGAACATGTTTTCGGAGACAGCACTGTTCGGACGATGGGCAACCGGCTGAAAAAAGGTAAGCAATAGAAGAAATCCCCAGGGAATTCTTAGATCAATGTCTTTCAACTCACCAAGAAGAACCGGAGCAGTTCCCGCTGGCAAGGACTTGTGCTCGCAGTGGAAGGCACCATGGTCACACAGTAGTCGTGGTTCGGGAAGGCACTGAACATGGCCGACAGGGAATAGAATGTGTACTCAAAGCGCACCAGTGGGTGCAACTGAAACATCTTCAGCAGGAATCCATTGCACGCCTGCCCCAAGTACTGCACCCGGTTTTCGCTATGCGAGTGCTCGCCTGGTGGCAAGTCAAAAGCGATCTCCAGTTTGTCCTTAAATGCGTTCATATAGTAATTCCCTTTCCGGAGCTCTACGCAATCAAAAATAAAGGTATATAAAGAAAGGTGTTATTTTTAATTGGTTTACATTACCTTCGTAAATATGCTTGTATTTGCTGAAAAGAACTTCCTTCGCTTTAGTTTGTCTTTCTGGGTTTATCTCATCTACAAGCGTTTTATATATTTCCTCCATTTGCGTCTCAGTGTATAAATCCTTGTAAGACTTTTGTTCCACCGAACTATAAAAGGGAAGCTTTCAAAGTAGATGACTTATCTTTAGTTTAACCCACTTACAACACATCGAAATGCACACGGGCGTGCTTAATCCCCGGAGTATATCGCGCCAAGTTGCCCAAGCGCTCCAAGTGAAAGTTCGTGGCCAGATGCTCAATGTCTATGGACTCAGACAGCCACATCAAGCCCGCTCCCTTCACATTATCAGCAATCTCTTCCTCGAACTGCAATAAACTGTGGGTTAAGCAACTCATAAAAGGAAATATACCACAGCACCTCAGCAATAATAATGTTATCAGTCTGATCGGATCCTTCCATACTCAGGAGGTGCTCTGCAATGTAAAAGTCGCCGTGCTTCTTCCGCAGTTCCGGATCCTCGGAGTCAATCATCTCAACAATGTCGTCGTTGTCCTCAGGTCTGGAATGAAAAAAAAAAAACAACTTGGAGAAGGACTTCGGGGAGCAACTCACAGCGCCTTGCGAAAGGAGAGAACTGGCATGACGTCCCGTCGATGGATCACGATGACCGATGGAAGATGCATCTGCTCGGAGATTTTGGAGTACTTGGGGTAGTAGGTCTTTCCAAAAGCCTGAACGGCATCGTATTGGCCTGGCGGGCAATCCGGCGGCTTAACCACTATTATATAGTTGACCTTGTGCTCGTTATAGAAGACCTCCAGGATGATCAGCTTAAGGATATCGGGCTGGCCCGTCTTGCAGATAAGGAAATTGAAAAAGATGGAGTTGAGCAGCGTGATAGGAAGATCTAGGCTTTTGTTGGAGATTCGTTAAAAAGTTGCGGGGTTGAACAAAAACTCCCAATCTCTCAACGTACCAGAACCGCGCATTGAGCCAGTGCAGCCACAGTTCGTTAGATAGCACCGGAATATTTGGATGGTTAGCGAACTCGCAGTATGCCAGCACTATGTGAAACTCCTGTTTATTGTAGACCAACAGTCGCTGGGCCTGGTTCCTTAAGAACAGGGTCTCCAGCGGCGGCGTATCCTTCACCCCAAAGTGCCACGTGTTTTTGGCCTCATAGAGATCCTCTATGCGTGGCAGATCCCGAATTCCCGCTGTGACGACAAAAACAGTATCATGAATTCGGGGCATTTTTCAAAAAATTAGTTGAACTTGTATTTGAGTTGGAGCACTGCAAAAGGAAATCAGAAAGTACGGAAACGGACTGCTTCGGTTCTACAAACTAGGAGTCTGACTCTTCAGATGTCTCATCCGGCGTCCTATTCATGTATCGCTCCCACTCATGCTGATCCGCTTTAAGAAAATCCTCGGGTAGGGCAAACTTATGCCGAAAGTCCCGTCGATGATCTTTCAGAAAAGCCAGCAGCTTTAGCTCCAGGTAGCGCCTGTTCAGCGTCGAGAAATCCATGTCGGTTACACTTCCCAATACACGGTCTGCTCGCTATGATATGCAATAATTGAGACTCAAGTCTATATATATATAGGTCATTACACTCACTGTTAGCGCGGTAATGGCCATTGGGCTTAGGAGCTCTTTGTTCTCCGCCTGAAGGTCCTTAAAGTTTTCGTGCATTATCAATTCTGTCCAGGGCTCTTGAAAGTACTTCAGAAATGAGTGAATCGTCTGTGCCTTGTAGCGCGACCTGAGATTGTTGAGGAGCAATTCGTGCTTGCCACAAAAGTGCTGAAGGAAGTCCAAATGACACTCCTGATGCGGAAAACAATAGTTACATAGCATTTGAAACTTGAGTGAGTAATCCTACCATTTTCGTTACAACCACGATCTCATCGACCACCATATGCCTGGATAGGCCAACCCGGCAGAATGTGTTCTTCTTGTACGTCGTCAAATTGCACTTGTCCATGAAGGGCAAGTGCGAACTTAAAAATCTTCGAGGCAAGGTGATTTTGGTAATGAAGTAACGTAACGGCAGAGTGGCCTGGAAAAACAGGGGCTCAGAGAATCGATCCTCGAAATCCTTAACGGGAACAATATCCAGATAGTGTAAAATCTGGAAATAAATGGGTACTTATTATCTGATATTATCTGATTAATCGATAGGTGCTTTTCCCACCTTGCGGGCCATCTCCCGCTCACTGACGAATCTGTACTGATAATTTGGCTTCGGCTGCATCTTGATAAAGTTGCCAACTGCATAGATGTCCGGATCATTGGTCTGGTAGCGCTGGTTTACCAGAATTTCGTTGCCATCTATCTCGATATTGGCCGAATTGAGCCCTAAGGTCGTTTAATTATTAAATTGTACAAAATAGTTACCAATCATATTTACTTATGAGTACTTACAGCGCTTGTGCCTTTCATGAAGGTATCCCTCCTCAAAAGAGATAAATAGGTCGCACTCGAAAGTCGCCTGCTTTCGACTGGAATAGTGCTCGAAATTCACCTCCATAATAAAGTCGGACGACTTGTGCAAGTTGTAGTGGTGAAAGTTATAGTCTATGTAGATCAAAAGCCCCTTATCTGCGAGGATGTCGTCCAGGATGAGCTGCAGGTTTTGGTCCCAGTAGGGACTCTTTTCCTTTATATCCGGATCCTTGCAGGTATATCGATGCGGCTGAACAAACACCATTCGCGAGCAGTCTACGCCGTGGCTAATCAGAAAGGCGATACCCTCGTAGGTGGACAAATTGGATCCATAAACCAGGATCAAGTAGGTGCGCGGCATGTCCTCTAGCAGCGCACGGACTTTGTAGAAGAGCAGGAGCTTGTTCAGCCGGAAGTTGACCTCGACAAGATTGCAGGGTCTTTCCGTATGCACAGGCATGTCCGGAGAACGTAGCACAAACTTTCGTTCACACATCAGCAGGAGCGTGTCATAGTGGATTTCGCACGATTCGATCTTAACGAACTTTTGCTCTCTGTGTATATCGAAGGATGGTTAATCAGTTATTAGTTATATGAGTCTTATAAGACCTATTAATCATTTCCACCTTGCCGGGCACAAAGTGCACCCAGTACCGGAAGTCGAGGCGCACACAACAATCTCGTACGAAGCAGGATTCGTTCTGGTAGGACAGGTAGCATCCCAGGGTGCTGGTGCAATAGGGACACTTGAAGAGACTGTCGTAGTCCGCCTCCACGACACCCGCCCGGCATATCACGGTTACTTGCAACCAGCTGAGGCATGTGAAGTTGTCCGAGTTTTTATGGCTGTGGAGAAGTCAGGATATCAGAAAATATTTTTTAAAATGGGTTACAGGAAGAAAAATTAAGATTCTGAGAACTAAGCTGGAGGAACGGTGTTTTGTATATGGGCTCATTTAAGTAAAGTCTAGATTGAAAGGAAATTACACCTAAAGAGAAACCCATTGTAGTTTATATAAAATTAGATCTCACTCCCTGCTATTCCACTGGAAGACGAGCTGCCTCAGGAAGGCCTTGGTCACAGCACTGAATCCAATGATGACCAGTTTCTTACTGTTGGTAAACCACTTCACCGGATTGAGTTTGTGGCGGTAGATGATCAAATAATCCTTGGAGTAATTGGGACTGGGAAGGTTCAACTTGTTCCTCGGCTTTTTCTGCTCATTGGGGACTCTGAAGAAAACAGGAGCTTTTTTAATGGTCTTCGGTTCCACAACCATCATCATTTTCTTTAGGTCGTTGGTGTACCTATGTCCCTGCAAAGTATTTTTTTTGGAAGTCCGCTTAACTCAGCATCCTAACAACTTACCTCAAACGGACTGATGAAGAAAAAGTCGTAAAAGTTGGTCTTCCTGGCCAAATCCCTGAAGATCAGATCGGCACTGACCACGAAGAGAGGATGCAGTCGCAGTGATATGATCTCGGCCCTCAGTCGCTGCAAATGTGTGTCGTGCTTCGGCAAATGGTAGTGATCAAAGAGCTGGCCATGACTGTGGAATTGCCGAAGCACCACAAACCCGATCGAAGTGTTCTCTTTGGCGGACTTCGTAGAGTTCCCACAGCGAATGGTGAACACCGCGAACTCACTGAACTCGTTCTCCAGCACATCCTTCATGATCGCATCGAGAACATGAGTCTCGTGCTCCAGCTCCGCCCGCTCGTTTATCTTGGAGCAGTAAGAGAAGCTGCTGGCGGTGGAATCACGGGAAATTGCCTCATTGGACAACTTCCCCAGGGCCAAGGTGTGCACCACGGATACGTCTTCCTTTTGTAGTTTGTACAGGCTGATCTCTCCGAAGATGGTGCTCCGATGGGTTATGTATACCTCGGCAAGGTTGCACACACTGCTGGGACGCGAGACCACTGGCTGGGCGTTAAAAGTATGGAAAATACACTATATTAATTTTAAAATAATAAAAATAATAAAAATAACATATGAAAGAAATATAAATTAACTATGATAGTCCGTTGTCTTAACTTGTAACATAATTAAGTGTTATGATCAAGTCTTATAGGACACTACAACTAGAGTTACTATAGAAAACGTTAAAAGATAAATATATTAAATTTTAGATATTTAAAAGTAAACCAGCACTCCTTCATCACTGAACTAACCAGTTAACTTACCATGAAGTACTGCAACACCTCTACATAGCTCCGGTTGGCCTTCTTATTCGCGGCTATCAGCATTATGCAGTAATCGCGATCAGGATAAGCGCAGAACATGGCCACTATGGCGTTAAAAAGGCGTGGTGTGAAGTCCTGTCGGGCCACAATACTTTTCAGAAGGAAAACGTTCGAAGCCGCATTTCTAGCCGCCGAACCAGCGATATCCTTTCCGGCAGGATATATGAAGTTAATTACGTTTTCTTCGTTGCGCAAGTAGTATCCGGTGCTGTGGAGCTCTAAGTGGTCAAGAATGATGTAGCAAGTAGCGTTTGGGATCAACTGCAAAACTTACTCTCCAGGATGTACTTGAACTTTGAGTACAGGCGTTCCCGCATGTAGAACTTGTTGTCGCCGGAAACGTGGGTATCCACAATTGTGCCAGCGATAGAGCTAACCTTCATCTTACCCAGGCTTGCAACGCTGTTAAAAAAAAGCTTTATATGTTACCTTTGGATAAACAGAATGAAATCGAATCATTATTTCCCACGAAATGAAATATTTAACTTTTTTCTTATATAAGAAATTACTATTCGAATTGATAACGAAAAATAAGATAATGCCCGTCTGAGAAAAATAGTATGCCTGAGTATTGCCCACCTCATACCGCTGTCAACCCTCTGCAGACCTCCCAGAATCGTCATAGCATCCAGATCGTCCAGGGCATCTGTGGTGAACATGCTGGCCTCCGCCCTGCGCTGGACCGATCTGCAGGATACATTATTAGGAAGAAGTCTCTCCACTAGGGGACCCACACTTACGACACCGGTATCGTTTCGTAGTGGAACGACTTGCCATCGACGGGCTTTACCAAGTTTCCGAAAGCTTCCACCTCATAGTTGCGGACATAGAACAGGATGTCGATGTCCGTGGTCATCCAAAGGAAGAGGACCATCTCGGTCTCCTCGCATTGATTGCTTGTTTCGGCCACGACCAGAAAGCTCTTTTCGGCTTCCGAATCCTGTCGCATCACCTCTTCGGCTATATAGTAGTCGCCCAGCTCCTCTCTGAGTTCGGGCATCTCGATTTCTTGGAGTGCTATTATATCATCGTTGTCCTCGGCGCTTAAATTAAATTATGAGATACTTAAACAAAAACCAACGAAGAAGTGATTATCATAATCAAAGCTTTAGTCTATCATCTATGTGAATAGGCCCTTCTCACCTATTTTGTGAATAACTTAATAATTTAATTTAATTAAAAATATTCTATCCAAAATAATGAAGTATTCCAATAAATCCTTATGTAATTCTGATTAACCGACTTATTGGCTCCCAATTTATTAATAACAAGAACGCCTTAGTAAATTGCCCCGACACCGTTACCCAATTTAAAATTGCCACAGTAGATGGCGCCAATTGCCATTTTAATAGCACGGCAACAAGATGAGGCGCCATCTGTCCATGAGAATAAAATATGAAATTCGATTTGGAAAAGTTAGATATTGATTGAATAAATATTTACAGTTGGCTAGATCGACTTGGTAATTTTTCCTAATACAAATTATATATAATACTTTTCTACAAATACAACTTAACTCTTTCACTATACAAAAAAATGGTATACCATTAAATTTGACCACTTACAGCGCCTTCCGGTACGTCATCTTCGGCAGCAGGACAGCCCGATCCACAATGTATAGAGCCTGCGTGTTGGAGTTCTTTTCCGAGCTAAACTCCTTCGGATAGAAGACCTCGGATAGTTTTTCCAAATCATCGAAGGACTCAATGAAGTGCGAGGGCTGTCGCACAAACGGTGTCCTAACAGCGATCAGATAGCACACCCTGCTCTCCCTATAGAACACTTCCTTAATGATTTCGACGAGAACCATGGAGTACTCGTTCTTGTAGATGCAGAAGTTGAAGAACAACGCATTAAGCCAACTAATGGACAGGGTCAAACTGAGGGTGAAAAGGATATTATCGACTGGGGAAGATAGCCCCGACATCTGAATACCAGTATCTAACGGACAGCCACTCCAGCCAGCAATCAGTGGGCAGAGCGGCGATGGACGGATAGTTCCGTAACTCGGCGTAGGCCACCAAGGCAGAGGACTGCCTGCTAAGGGCCACCATCCTGTAAGTCTGATAGGCCTGGAACAGGGAGTCCTTGCCCCGAAACTTCGGCCGGATGTTGCCAAACCACTTGACGCCCGGTGATCGGATCAGCTTGTTGATTCCATCCTGGTCCGCAACTTCGGCCAAGCGAACGTCAAACTCATTCATCCCAAACCGATGTCAGTGCGAGTAATTATTGTGTAGTGTGTGATTAAAACTAAGAAGCATACTGAGTTTTAATGTCCGTGTTCACTATAAATGTCGCATATAATAACATAGATTTACAACAAAAATATCCACAAACCATTTTCGCGTTAACATTATGAAAGACATACAAAGTTTTAATGCCATTGTTCATAATAAATGTTTCATATCAAAACATAGATTTACAACCAAAAAGGTTTAAACCATTTTCACGTTTCTATGATTTTGATTTGAATTTTGGATTTGAACATTGGATTTTCGTATTGTTAGGCTGTGGTAATCAAAAATCATTGAAAAGTTCAAATGGTTTCGGCATTTGTGTTTCCGGGTAATTTACATGAAAAATTATAGATATCAAGATAGTTTAATAATTTGTAGATAAGTTAATTTTAAGAAAATGATGTAACTGACTCATTTTAAGTAGTCATTAGTTACAGAATGAATATACGAATAAATACAAAGTTTACATCATCAAATTCGATTTTATTTGTCGTTATATTTTTAGATGGGATTCTTTTTGGGCAGTGTTATTCCATCTATTAGATAGCACTTGGACTTGGCATCCTCGCACTGATCCTTTGTTCCCGCACTGGCGGAACCCTCCCAGCGGAAATAAGGACACTCGTGCTTCTGATGGTAGTCACTCATGCACATGAACACCATTAGTAGGTAGGGACGACAGGCTCCTTTCAGGATAACCTTAGCCCCGGGACTTGCCTTCAGCAGATTGTAAACGCCCACTGCATCCTTTCGGCAGTGATCGTACATTTCAATGTGGTACTCCTTCTCCTTCGGACGATCCTCATACATCTTCTCCGCATCCAGCTTGACCATCTTCATGTTTATAGTGTCGCTCTTGCCAATGTACTTCTTTTGCTTGTACAGGCACTCCACAAAGCACTGCGGATATGTATTTAATTTGAAAGTATACTTGTAATATAGGCTTTGCTAGCTTTAGCAATTATAAAATATTTACCCACCGATAGAAACCTCAGGGTCTTGCCCACATCGCTGTCCCCATCCTCCGGTAATTTGGACGAGTGTATAACGAAACACTTGACCAGGTCCTCCTCTTCACCTACATAAAGCTCTGAACAGCAACCGTCTCGCTGAATTTATGTCAAGCTATTACAACTCTCTTAAGGCTTTCCAAATAATCCCCAACTCACATTCTTGTTGCATTTATCCTCAGTTAAATCCCCTACAGAACTTTCCACAGCGACAGTTTCTTCCGAATCCTGTGCCTCCGAAATGGCCACCAGTATTAAAACTGTCCAACAATAAATAAACTTGACCATTGCTTTTCGAATGGGATTAATTTACCATTGGCATAATATTTATAAAACCATGCGCCCTCATTATTTGGATAAATCAATTTAATTCCAAATTGGATTGCTTAATTTAATGTAACAAATGTCAGTTGTAATGGCTGAAATTAAATGAGCGGAAAAAAGACACATTTTCAGACAGTTTGATGGCCAGACGTTTGGTAAATTGACAATGATTTCCGGTTTTCATTTTAATCATTTAGGTAACTACTATAAAAGCATTAAAAATTCGTTTATTTTGGCAGAGAAAGCCGAGCAATGAAGTGCATGCTTCTGTTGAGTTTTTCCTGCCTGATTTGGGTAAGTTACTGAATTGGAATAAAGCCATCCATATTATTAACATTCATTTTAGTTCGCTAGTGGAATTAAAATTGATTGCGAAAATACAGAGGCCATCAATGAAGAGCATATACACTACTGCTGCAAACATCCCGATGGACACAATGATATAATCGAGGAATGTGCAAAGGAGACCAACTTCATGTTGGCCAATCAAAACGAGGAGGCACTGGTGGACATCACGGCGGACCGGGCTATTCGAGGTACTTGTTTTGGTAAGTGCGTATTCAGCAAACTGGATCTCATGAAGGAAAACGAACTGGACATGGATGCCGTGAGGAAGTATTTTACTACCAAGTTCGTCGACGATCCGGAATATGTCAAGGAAATGATCAGCGCCTTCGATCATTGTCATGGCAAAAGTATGTATCATATGTTTTCGTGAACCCTTCTTAATTTACTGATAAATTTTTCCAAAGGTGAGGAGAACACATCCGTGTTCTTGTCGAAGCCCCTCTTCAAGCAAGTGTCCCAGCACTTCTGCGAACCCAAATCTAGTGTGATTCTGGCCTGTGTCATCCGTCAGTTCTTCCACAATTGCCCGGCGGATCGTTGGTCCAAGACCAAGGAGTGCGAGGACACCTTGGCCTTCAGCCAGAAGTGCCAGGACTCACTGGCCACTTTGTAGGTGCTTGCAACTGGGTTTTCATTAATAAAGAACATTCAAAAATAACAAGAAACTAAACTAAACTATTACTTCATTTTTATTTTGTTGTATTATAATATTCTCTCTTAGAAGTGAAAGTGTTAAACTTTGGTTCATGCTAAAAAATAAAACTAGTGCATAAGAATCCTAATATAACATTAATAAATTAATTGAAATCTCAGCAGATAAACATATATTTTTTAATATTTATTTTGTTTTTTCCTAATGAAACATTTTTTGAATAAGCTCTCAAAATTCCAAAATCTCTCCCAAAACAAAATAGAAAATGTAAAAAAAAATTAAAACTAGGCATAAAACTCGATGGCGTTTATTGTTCTTTGATTTTACAACACACTGCTTATTTCCATACATCTACAACAATTGTGTGTATTCCGATTTCGTTCCTAAAAATTCATAAAGTTAACATATATTAACTTCAAATACAATTTGTTGAATACATGATTTATTGTATGGTGTCATTTTAATATTTAAGCAATTTCACATTGTTGTCAGCACATCCTTGCACTTTTTGGCAAAGGCCAAAGTCTCCACGCACTCGGTGGAGTTGGACCATCGACTTTTTGGACAATTATGAAAAAAGTTATATATAACGCAGGACATAATGATGCTAGCAGTCGGTTTGCAGAACTTGGCGGTGGAAAAGACTCTTATAATTGGAAGTGATAGGAACTGTTCGGTGGCATCCTCAGCTAAAATGGGAAATTGCTAATCAAATAAAAAATCTTTCAAAAATACACAACTTACAATTCGAGTGACATTTCTCAAAGGCATTCAACATTTCTGTTTCATATTCCGGATCGGTTTTATGGTAACTTTTGTAATACGAGCGCACTTTCACCATATCCAAAGTGCTATTCTCCATCAGATTGAAATGGTCGAAGACACACTTGGCCCAGCAGGTTCCGACCATCGCCTGGTCCACCGTCACATCCTCCATGGCCTCCTCCTCGGGATTCGGGAGTCGGAAGTTGGTCTGCTTGGCACACATTTCCGTAATGTCGTTATGGCCATCAGGATGCTGGCAGCAGTGGTGAATGTTTTCCTCATGAATTCTCTCCGTGTGTCTGCAGTGAACGCGGATAGCCAAAATTCCATTCTGCAAAATAATAATGATCGATTTGGAATTGATTTCTTAGAATTAGCTTTAAACATTTATATTTTTGACTTCTTTCTTGTAAAATCAAATCTACTACATTTAATTATAATAAATGAAAGACTAAGTTTTCAAATAAATACCTACCAGTAGCTGTGATAGAACCACACAAACCACAAAGCCAGTTTTCATCATGATGACAGCTTTCCAGCGATTTGTCCCCCGTTTTATATGTCACATGGTTCCCCTTTGATGGACAGCCCAAATGGCGATTCGCAATGTTTCGCATTAATTTAATTTGAATCCATTATTATGGTAACAAACTTGACGACGGACAAATAAAGTGAGCTGGAGTGGGTGGGCTGGTGTATATTGCCGTAGCAACGCCGGCACTCAAATTGTTATTTATTTTTCGACGCGCGGCTTTCGCTTGCTTAATTAGTCAGAAATTAGCCTTTGAAATTTGATAAGCGTATTTTTGGACAATTAAAAAAACAGAATCATGGGCAAAAAGGGTAAAGGTAAAGGCAATAAGTTGGCCAAAATGTCGGAAGAGGAGCGGGCCCGGTATTTGCAGATGAGGGCCGACATGGAGGAGGAAACGAGGCGACGGAAAATGCAACTCATTTCCATGTACATGAAGGTATCAGTTCCTGGGCCTAAATGAAATAATCAAATATTTAAAGCTACTTTTCTGCAAACAGAACAAACTGAAAAGGGAGGATGCTTTTGGGCGCTTAAACATGGCCAAAATCAACCAGGAATGGCGGAGCATTCTGCGCCAGGTTAAAATCCAAGAACTACGTCGGGAGATTGTCGACGTGGAGTCCTTCTTCCAGGAGGCTTTGAAACGCAAGGATCAGGTGATCCACCGCCTCATTGCCCACATAGAATCCACCGAGGACATGTACGCCAATCTGCAGCAGTCGCATATGGAAAACATCACTAGAATCGTTGGTAGGTGCAGCATATAGTAAAATATTTGTTACCGATATAGCGATTATAAAAGGGAATGACATTTCATGTATTTTGTATACCCTTTAAATTATGTTTTATATTTTGTACTTGAAGAATAAACAATAATTTATTATATTTCCAACTCATTTATATTTATTTATAATATAATATTTATTTTTATATTTATAAAAACATATTTTCCAAGAAACTTTTAGAAATTTGTTTTATTAAAAATATAAATACTGCATTGAAATATTAATAAGAACCAAAAATATTGGAGTAAATACTTGAAACTTACATACAATTACATTTATGTTTATTTATAATATAATATTTATTTATATATTTATAAAAGCATATTTTCCCAGAAACTGTTAGAAATTTGTTTTATTAAAAATATAAATACTGCATTGAAATATTAATAAGAACCAAAAATATTGGAGTAAATACTTTGAACTTACATACATATATTTATTTATACTATAATATTTATTTATATATTTATAAAAACATATTTTCCCAGAAACTTATAGAAATATATTTTATTAAAAATATAAATACTGCATTGAAATATTTATAAGAACAAAAAATATTCTAGTAAATACTTGGAATTTACATACAAATAATACTTTGAAAGCATCTTGTTTTTATCCCATTCTCTCTCTTAAATGTATACATCTAATAAAAATGTATCCCCTGAAACTATTTAAAATAAGTTTCATTTAAAGTTTAAAGATTCATAAGAACTGTAAGTAATGGAGTATTATTTTATACATTTATAACAAATGATTACAATTTACATAACATTAATATTTCAAAGTATACACTAAGCCCAAACCATTATCCTTAAACGCTTTCCTGTTTCATCTAATATCTAACTTTAACTCATTCTAGACACCCACAGAGGTCGCATCGAGTTCTTCCGGGTGATCTACGAGGACGACAAGCAGGCGGTGCTGAGCCAGTGGGAGCAGGACTCCGCCGGCTTCAAGGATATGCATGCCCAGAAGCAGCAGCATCTGGAGTGCGTCTTTTACCAGCTGGAGGAGAACACCGACGGCGGGATCCGGGACAACCACGAGCGCTTCCTCGACCACTGCGAGGATCTGAAGAGTGGGGTAAGCTGGGTGCTAGTTGAAGAGCATGTTGCCGTGCTCCTCCCAATCCTCGCACTGCGCCTTCGCGTACTCCGACATGCACTTGACCAGTTCCCGGGCAACGGCGCACTTGTTGTGCCTGTTCCTTCCGATGTTCTCCAAGTACCGGAAGCACTGCTGCACCGTGTCCGTGAAGAAGTTGCGCAGCTCCCGATCCCGAAGGTCCTTGGTCAGCAGGTAGCTCACCTTGCGCCGGTCGGGCATTCCGTTGCCATCCACCTGCGGGGAAATTGGAGTGGAGAAATACTGTGAACTAGGTTTCAAGGGCCCAGAAGTATTTCAATATTTAGTTTTTAATATTGAACGATAGTTTTTTACTTAAACGGCTCAGTATATTGTTTAAAAGCGCGTATAAGTATTAAAAAAACAAATTCATATGAATATTATTTAAAATCCTTTTCCTGAGATTATTTTTAACGTAATTTGTAGTAAAAACTTTATTGAACTAAATCGCTTCAAACTAAACGACCAGAATTACGCAAATTTAAAATTATATAAGTCCAAATGTACTAATCCGATCGATTTAAAAAGTAGTGCGTTCTAGGCATATACAAGTAGCTTTTAAAGAATTAAAAAGAAGTCAGAAGGCATAAAGGAGAATAATCCTTTGGCGAAATGGTTTTTTAAGCCCATTTGCCAGAGAAAGTAATTATAAACCTTAAGGGGTACAAACTAGAAACCTCACCCGGTAGCAACCTACCATGTTCATCTCCTCGAAAAAGCACTGGGCCACACACTGACCTCCATCGCCGCCTGTGTTGTTCCTGTTCTCCGACTGCCTGAAACCCCTCGTCCTCCTGTTGCCATAGCCGCCCCTGTTGCGCATATTTCGATCGGGATCGCGATCCGGCTCCTCCTCCTGATCCCGTTCGTACTCGAATCCATGGCCGTTTCCCTGCCTGCCCTGCCCTCCTCGTCCGCGATCCTCGTTGTCGTCCTGGCGCCGCATGCACCCCCGCACGGTTCTCTTCAGCTCCGCCTCGGCCAATCCCTCCTGGGATCGACACTTGAGTGCCGAAGTGCAGCAGGAGCAGCAGCCCAGTCCAATCAGCAGCAAAATCAGCAGACGCATCTCGGAAACTGAATGGAGATGCAGTTGGGTCGACATTATTTATAGCTCAGGAGAGTGACGTCCCAAATTACTGAATGACTGACACACAATGATCCAAGTCGCATATCAATCTCATTATACAATTGCGTGCGGCTTTTCTAAAAGTGTCATTTATTGACCTTTTCTTAGTGGTTCAATGCTGATGTTATAAATATCAGAAATTTATAACATCCCTTTACAAAATGGTTATTCCAAAATGGTTAATCTATTCACAAAGCTTTTTGAATTCCAAACAAGTTTTCTTTTCTAAAAGTTTAAATTTAATAAAAATATTTGGTTCGTTAAAAACTAAAACTAACTCTTTTCTAAAAGCTTAAATTTAATAAAACTATTTAGTTCTTAAAAAATGAAAATTAGAGAATACCCATATTTTAATTGTATTATTCGACTGAAATTCTTTTTTAAATGATACCCAATTATTGTCATTTAACTACTTCCTACAATATAGTAATTTTGGTTTTCATATTCCTAAAAATAAATTTGAATAGCAGATATAGAGCCAGTCAAACCAGTCGCTTTAAAATTAACTATATCGCCACAGGAATAATTTGTTTCTCGGCTTATAGATGCAACTCCAGCTGGAGCAGATCACCTCCAGAGGTGAGGCTCGTCTGGAGAAGCTGTGGCAGGAGTATCAAGCTGTTCTGGCCGGCTACTGCCAACACATCGAGGGTTTCTACTCGGAATACGTGGACCTCAAGCAGCGGGATGAGGAGGCCGCCTTGCAGATCAGCCAGCAGACGCACGAAATCGAGCACCTGGTGGACCAGCTGGCCAACCTGCGTCTGGTCTCCGAGGAGTTCTACGTGAAGCAGCAGGGCCAACTGGAGCAGCGGCAGGCCATCAAACAGCAGTTGACCGAACGTCTGAGGGAGCTGCGTACCTGCGTGGAGCAGGAGGTCTCCCGGGATCACCAAGCCTTCAAGCTGATGTCCGTGGAGAGCTACAATGCCTTGGAGTCTCTCCAGGAGACAGTGGGAAAGGGCGAGACTCTGGTCCAACTATCTGCCGTTTGCGCCAAGATGGAAACCCAGCGGGAGAGGATGTTTCAGCTGCCGGAAATATCTAAGGAAATCATCGAGATACGAGAAGTGGAGGATCAGGATCAGGGAGCTTTTTTTGGTTCAGCCACAGATCTCCTTAAGGTGGGTGGACATTCACATCTGGCACAAAAAAAAAATTGGGCAGTAAATTTGATGCACATACAAATTTCAACCGAATTTTTCTTATTATCTACTTAATAAAATACATTTTATTTTAAATTTTAGAACTGAAAAAATTGTAGTGAAAAGTATAGTCAAAATTTGCTTATGGGTTTGTTAGAGAAAAAGTTACCAGCACCAGGTTACAAATTAATTCGCCAATTTCAATTGTTCCATTTTTTGTTAAATTTTACTTTCGTTTTTAGCCTGTTTTAATGCTTGTTTTATTGTTTATCTATTGTAAGACATCGATATATCATTTTACAATTAAGAGACAATAATTTAACTCTCACATATAAGTCATTTAGATTGGTTTGGTTAATATATACATATGCCATAAATCGAACTCCAACCTTAAAGTGTACCTTGAAAAACAGACGAATAATTATTTTATTAATTATTATTTTTTTTTTTTACTACTTGAACATAAAACTTCAGAGGCTTGGCAAAAGCTAAGAAAGTACTTAAGAAAAAGGCCACAAAAAAACTGACGTTTAGTTATTTTATTATACGAAGTTAAACTTATTCGACTGGCAAAAACACTGATAAATCTTTGATGTTTGCTTCTGCTTAGTTTATCTTATCCCTTAACATTTTGTGTTCCTTCCCAGGACGAGGTCGGCGTGGTGCCCCAAATGGAGACCTTCTGGCGGCGGGTCAACAACGTGGCCGTGGACGTGGCCTGCCTGAAGCAGCAGAAGCGGCGCCTGGAGGCGGAGAACAGCCAGTTGAAGGCGCAGCTGCAGGACTATCTGGTCAATCTGAACATCGCCAACGGCTCCAATAGCCACGTCCACAACTATCTGGCCCGGAGGCCCAAAAGCATGTCCGTGGATCGAGTGGCGCGCCTGCAACTGCAGCCCAAGCAGGTGAAAAGTGCCCTGCCCACCGGGCGCCGCCCTGCAGCTCCGACCCCGCCCACTTTCCACTTTCACCCAGGACGAAACCGAGTGCCCGCCTTCGATGCCAACTTCTCCAATGTGGTACGCTCCAGGACTTTGGTCAGGGGCAGAATGGATTAAATGACACCCGGTATAAAAAGAAGGTTATAAGTTTATTTAATATAATTTAAAAAGAAAAGCACATTAATAAGGAAGATTTTTATTAACCAGGAAATTATGGTTTTGAGAGCACTTTTGATATAATAATACTTTTGACTTATTAATACTCCATATATATTTTTGAAAGCCCATACCGTGTAATGTTTATTATTAAGTTATGCGAGTCCGCTACAGCTATAAATAAAACCTAATGGCACATGTAAGGATAAATATTATGTTTCTAGAATGTTTTACAATTGAATCGATAAATCTTTTACAATCAAATGTTGTGAAGAATTTTTTGGATTCGTAAACCCCGATAAAAGATCCAACACGTCAATTCATAAAAAAATTATAACAAATATAATACATATACAAATCAACCAATATTGCATATGATCAAGCTATGATTGCATTGAACAATGTCAGAACTTGTTCTATAAAGTTAAGATTTAATTATATCTAAAATTACCCATTTAAGGATTTGTTTACAATCCGTCGGCAAAATGAAATAAACAAAATATATATTCTTTTAATCGCACTTTCTCAGATTAACTCTAAATGCAGTTAAATAATTTTCATATTTTTATTTTCCATAAACTTGAATAATGATTGAATTATTGCAATAACTTCATAGAAACCGCGAAACCAATTTTAAAACCAAACATCTACTTCGTATCGCGTTGCCAGATCAGCGAAAGTACATGGTTTCTGGTATTTTTTCGGTATACCTTATCGGGACCACCAACACGTTCCACTCTCCCACTCCGTTCCGCTGCGCCCTGCAAGGCCCATTACATTCCGATTCCGCCCGTTGCGCTCTCAGATTTCCACAGACACGACCCACGTCCAATTGTGAGTTTTCACTGCGCTCCGAATATCACTTAAATCGCAGGAAAATAGTTAATTTGCAGCAGCTAAATTGGAGTAAGTTTAGGCCCCAAGAGCCTGTGATTAAACCGCGCATCTAGTGAACAAATTAGAGCCCGCTTTTCGGGGATTAAGAAGTGCAGCTGCGGATGTAACGCAAATATTACAAGGAGTTATAGATACAACACACTGTTATAGATACAACAACAAGCGGAACGGGGGGGAAGGTCCAGGAACGGCAGGCGGTGTGAGCGAGAGGGAGTGAGTGTGAGTGCGAGTGAGAGTGAGAGGGGGAGCGGCAGTTGGTTCTTGTTCTTGTAATTTTACCAAAAAGAAATTTCGTTCGGGAAATGTGGAAAATGTGCGCGAGAGCTGCTGAGAAGAAAACAACCCCGAAAAGCGAGCAATCGACGAATAAATACCAACAAAACTTACACTGCGCGGCTGATTAATAAAAAACCCGAAAACCCCTCAAAAAAATAAAACAAACCAAAACTAAAAGCGAAATAAAAAGCGTTATAAAGAAAGTGTGAGAACGTGAAATCAAACTCCAAATCAGAATTTGGATTGTAAATTTTCGGGGCTGGTCGTCGCGTTTCGAATGGGAGATAAACACAAAGAGAGATAAATACGGAAATAAAATTAATGGAAAACCAGCATAGACATATGTGGGTGTGAGTGTGCGAGTGTGTGAGTGTGCGAGTGCTTATCGCATGGAAATGCAAGCGTAAGTGGAGCAGGCGAGAAATAATTTGGAACTTTAGACAGATAAAAACCGAGTAAACCCGCAAAGTCCCCGGGGGCTATATTGCTGCCACGCCTAACCAGTCATCCTAACAGCTGCCCACATTTTGTTAACCCATATCACCCATCCTAGGATCACAAAAAAAAACACCAAAAAACAACCAACGCCACAATGATCGCCGCTACTTTGGGTCATCTGTAGAGTCATCGCAACAGCACCACCATCATATGCATCCCATGTATCCCGAAAACCACGCCATCGCCTGGAGCACGAGCACCACTATTAACCCTTGTCGCAGCCGGAGCAGCAGGATGCTGCTCCTGCCGTGGCTGCTACTCCTCCTGGTGGCCAGCAGTGGCCTGCCAGCTGTCAGAGGTAATGCTCCAAGCCCATCCGGGGATTCCATGCCCCGGCTAACTGGCCAATCCTAATCCCCACCCCGCATACTTAACCCATTGCAGGCCAGTACCAATCGCCGCGCATCATCGAGCATCCCACGGACCTGGTGGTCAAGAAGAATGAACCCGCCACACTCAACTGCAAAGTGGAGGGCAAGCCGGAACCCTCTATCGAGTGGTTTAAGGTACCCACAAAATAATACTTCTCGCACGCCATTCGTTTACACAGAAAACAAATCAGTCCAATTCGAATCACAATGTACAGGTCAAATAGATACTAACAATTTCCGTAGCATACCTCAAGTTGGCAGAAACGGTAACTAAAACAAGAGAGAACGCTATAGTCGGGTGCCCCGACTATCAGATACCCGTTACACAGGTAAAGGGAGTGCAAGGGAGATGGAGATAGAAACTTTGATCACGCATAACTTTTTAACGAATGGTCCGATTTGAAAAATTTCTTCAACATTTCGATAGGTATTGATAAACACAATAAAACTGAATTTTTACTTTTCCGAAATATTTAAATTTTTAAAATCGTATATAAGCGATTGTGGGCGTTAAAGGGGGCGTGGCACCTTTTTGAAACAAACTTGCGCTGCGTAGGAACTCCTAAAATCTACATGCAAAATGCCAATCTTCTAGCTTTTATAGTTTCCGAGATCTCAGCGTTCATACGGACAGACAGACAGACAGACGGACAGACAGACGGACAGACGGACAGACGGACAGACGGACAGACGGACAGACGGACATGGCTAGATCGACTCGGCTAGTGATCCTGAACAAGAATATATATACTTTATAGGGTCGGAAACGCTTCCTTCTAGCTGTTACATACTTTTGCACGAATACAATATACCCTTTTACTCTACGAGTAACGGGTATAAAAAGCTTAAGCAAGCTTGTCGTCATATTGAAATATTCTAAATTTGCAAAAATAAAACGGTCTATAGGCAGACACGGAATCACCTCTGATCAATGAATATCTTTATTATTTATAGTTTAATCAATATCATCTTGAATTAAAATGCTTATCATAAGTATATATAGTTATTTGCTGTTTGTCATATAGCGACGTCTAACTAGATAAGTTTTGCTGTAGGTATTAATAAATTGAAATTTACCTCTCGATAAAATTGTGAAAACAAAGCTAATATGTTACCTTCTTTGGTTTAAAAAAAAATATTAGAAATTATACATACATGTTATTACCCGTTCGAAAATTTGGTCATAAAATGAATTAGTAACTAATATGTTTTTAAAATTAATTTTTTTATTTAGTTAAAAAACAAAGCTTTTAGCTATAACATCTTGAGATTTAAAATAATTTGTTTGTAAAATGTTCATCAAAATAATTTTTAGTGCTATTTTAAATTTGAATTCTAACCGTTTTCAAATGACTTAATTTTTACACGTACATATTACAACTTTTTAACATGGTCAGTTCGATTTATTTTATTAATATGTTAGTCAAAGTTGATTAGTTTTTTTCAGTGATGCAGCCAAAACCTTACCAAATCGTAACTCAATTTGCCACTTTTCCCCTCCCATTTTTAGGATGGCGAACCCGTCAGCACCAACGAAAAGAAATCGCACCGCGTCCAGTTCAAGGACGGCGCCCTATTCTTCTACAGGACGATGCAGGGCAAGAAGGAGCAGGACGGCGGGGAGTACTGGTGCGTGGCCAAGAACCGAGTGGGCCAGGCCGTTAGTCGCCATGCCTCGCTCCAGATTGCTGGTAAGTTAGTCCGCCACTGCGGTCTGCAACGTGTCTGCCCACACGCCAAGCTTTGTCTCTGATTATTATGTTTTTTTTTATTTTGCCAGTTTTGCGCGACGATTTTCGCGTGGAGCCCAAAGACACGCGAGTGGCCAAAGGCGAGACGGCTCTGCTGGAGTGTGGGCCGCCCAAAGGCATTCCAGAGCCAACGCTCATTTGGATAAAGGTGGGTTCACAAAACTAGTCTCAAAAATCAGTCGAATTTCACTGGCTAACCCGCTTTTTGTGCTCTTAGGATGGCGTTCCCTTGGACGACCTGAAAGCCATGTCTTTTGGCGCCAGCTCACGCGTGCGAATCGTGGATGGTGGCAACCTGCTCATCAGCAATGTGGAGCCCATTGACGAAGGCAACTACAAGTGCATTGCCCAGAATCTGGTGGGCACTCGCGAGTCCAGTTATGCCAAGCTGATTGTCCAGGTCAAACCCTACTTTATGAAGGAGCCCAAAGACCAGGTGATGCTCTACGGACAGACTGCCACTTTCCACTGCTCCGTAGGCGGGGATCCACCCCCAAAAGTGCTATGGAAAAAGGAGGAGGGCAATATTCCGGTATCCAGGGCTCGAATCCTACACGATGGGAAGAGTTTGGAAATCTCCAGCATCACACCCACCGACGAGGGCATCTACGTCTGTGAGGCACAAAACAATGTGGGTCAGATCAGCGCCAGAGCTTCGCTCACAGTGCATGGTAGGATTTATACCAGTTCTAAAAGTGTCACATTGTAATCCCTATATTCTTCTATTAAAGCTCCACCCAGCTTTACCAAGCGACCGAGCAACAAGAAAGTCGGACTGAATGGCGTCGTCCAGTTGCCTTGCATGGCTTCCGGAAATCCAGCACCCTCTGTTTTCTGGACCAAGGAAGGAGTATCGACGCTCATGTTTCCAAACAGCTCCCACGGAAGGCAGCATGTGGCTGCCGATGGAACACTTCAGATCACGGATGTGCGGCAGGAGGATGAAGGCTTCTATGTGTGCTCCGCTTTCAGCGTCGTAGATTCCTCCACGATACGGGTTTTCCTGCAGGTCAGCTCGGTGGACGAGCGCCCTCCTCCTATTATCCAAATAGGACCTGCCAACCAGACACTCCCTAAAGGATCGGTGGCCACTTTACCGTGTCGTGCCACTGGAAATCCCAGTCCCCGTATCAAATGGTTCCATAATGGACATGCCGTACAAACTGGCAACCGATACAGTATTATCCAGGGCAGCTCTCTGAGAGTGGATGGTAAGATGTGGTTAAAGTTGTAAGTTTCCATGTTTTCTAATTTGACTCTTCTTTTAGATCTTCAAATTAGTGACTCCGGAACCTACACTTGCACTGCATCTGGGGAACGAGGAGAGACTTCCTGGGCAGCCACTTTGACAGTACGTTTCATATTAATTCCCATAGATAAAAACCTCCTAATCCAAAATAAATGTTTGGTCTTTCAGGTCGACAAAGCTGGCTCTACATCTCTTCATCGGGCAGCAGATGCTAGCACTTATCCTGCTCCGCCTGGCACACCCAAAGTCCTGAATGTCAGCCGCACCAGCATCAGTCTTCGATGGGCCAAAAGCCAAGAAAAAACTGGCGCTGTGGGACCGATCATTGGGTGAGTTGAAGCGGCACACCCATTAAATGAGATCATCATTAAATTTGATTTTTTTTTCAGCTACACCGTGGAGTACTTTAGTCCAGATGTGCAAACTGGTTGGACTGTGGCAGCCCAACGAGTGGGCGACACCCAAGTCACTGTAAGACAAGCTATTAAAAAGCAGACTTCCTGTTGGCTAACTTATTTTTTTGCATTTGTTACAGATCTCTAATCTCAGTCCTGGCACTTCATATGTATTCCTAGTTAGAGCTGAAAATACTCAGGGCATATCTGCACCCTCGGGTTTATCTAATGCCATTAAAACCATTGAGGAGGATTTCGATGCTGCTTCTGCAAATGATTTGTCAGCAGCTAGAACTTTACTTACTGGAAAGGTAAGCTAATATATTGACTTAACGAGAATAAATCTAACTGGATTATTTTTTTAACAGTCCGTAGAGCTGATAGATGTATCGGCTATAAATGCCAGTGCCGTTCGTTTGGATTGGATGCTGCACGTGAGCGCTGATGAAAAATATGTAGAGGTAAGCTCAATAATTTATATACTTTGCAAGCCCAACCTTAATGTTATTCATTTACCTTACTTTTTAGGGCCTTCGAATACACTACAAAGATGCAAGCTTGCCATCAGCACAGTATCACTCGATAACGATTATGGATATTTCTGCGGATTCGTTTGTAGTAGGAAACCTCAAAAAGTATACCAAATATGAGTTCTTCCTAACACCTTTCTTTGAGACCATTGAAGGGCAGCCCAGTAACTCAAAAATAGCCCTTACTTATGAAGATGGTAAAATCAACGAAACTTACAGACATATACAGATTACATACTTTTATGTTTTCTAATTTCTAGTTCCTTCTGCACCACCGGACAACATACAGATCGGCATGTACAACCAAACCGCCGGATGGGTCCGTTGGACTCCGCCACCCGCCCAACATCACAACGGCAATCTGTATGGATACAAGATTGAGGTCAGTGCCGGAAACACCATGAAGGTTCTTGCCAATATGACCCTCAACGCCACCACCACTTCTGTGCTTCTGAACAACCTAACCACTGGAGCTGTGTACAGTGTGCGATTGAACTCTTTTACCAAGGCAGGAGATGGACCCTACTCCAAACCGGTGAGTTAAAGGACTATTTTTGGCTTTTGGCACTTTATAAATCCCACTTCAATCCCACAGATATCACTCTTCATGGACCCGACTCATCATGTTCATCCGCCACGGGCCCATCCTAGTGGCACTCATGATGGCCGACATGAGGGTCAAGATCTGACCTACCATAGCAATGGAAATTTACCCACCGGCGACATCAATCCCACCACTCATAGAAAGACGACTGACTATTTATCTGGCCCCTGGCTTATGGTGTTGGTCTGCATTATCCTCCTAGTCCTTGTAATTTCGGCAGCTATTTCCATGGTATACTTTAAGAGGAAGCATCAAATGACCAAGGAGCTGGGTCACTTAAGTGGTAAGTGTTCATCTTCGAACGCCTCTGGTAAATGAATATGAATTATTTAAAAAATCCAAAAATCTTATCATCCCTTTAAAAAAGTTGTAATAGCTTTTCTTTATAAATGTATCATTTTCATTCTCAGTAGTCCATGTATAGTTAGCATTCTAATCACTTTCTATCCTATATAATCATTTTTTTCTAGTGGTCAGTGACAACGAAATTACAGCACTGAACATCAATAGCAAGGAAAGCCTGTGGATAGACCACAACCGTGGCTGGCGAACTGCAGATACTGACAAGGATTCGGGCTTGAGCGAATCAAAACTATTGTCCCACGTAAACAGCAGTCAGTCGAACTACAATAACTCTGATGGCGGAACCGACTACGCCGAAGTAGACACCCGTAACCTGACCACCTTCTACAATTGTCGCAAGGTGAGACAAAGTGCAATTTCCATTATGGTACATTTGTTAACCCAAAACATTCTTGCAGAGTCCTGATAACCCCACTCCTTATGCCACTACTATGATCATTGGAACCTCCTCTAGTGAGACCTGCACCAAGGCAACATCTTTGAGTGCCGACAAGGATTCGGGAACTCATTCGCCCTATTCGGATGCATTTGCTGGCCAAGCACCAGTTGTTCCTGTTGTGAAATCCAATTATCTACAATATCCGGTTGAGCCAATCAATTGGTCTGAGTTCCTACCACCGCCGCCAGAACATCCACCACCGTCTTCAACCTACGGATATGCACAGGGGTCCCCGGAATCTTCGAGGAAGAGCTCCAAAAGCGCTGGTTCAGGCATTTCCACAAACCAAAGGTTAGAGTCCATTTTTTATACCAGAAATATTTGTTTTAGTTCAGAGTATGAATTTAGCGGTATTTTAGTAACCAATTATTGTTTTGAATTATTTGTAAAGTAAATTAAGAAAATTAAGCTTTTCAGAAAGGAATTTAACTTCGGCAGAATATAATAATATATTTAACTATGTCATTTAAATAACAACTGTGGCTGTCCCGGTTTTATAAACTTACAAAAACTTTCCGAACAACATAATACTACCATAATATTTATTGCAATTATTATAATAATATGCAAAGGAGAAATGCAAATTAATTGTCCGAAATTTAAATGTGTATATGTATATTGTGTTTTCATACAACGAAGTTATGAGAGTTTGGAACGATCCAACCAATGTTAGCATAATATGAAGAATAAGTTAATTTTGGTGTTCAGATCTATTACATAAGCAACAAATTTGACTAACAATTCCATTTCATTACAGCATTTTGAACGCCTCCATACACAGTAGTTCCTCGGGCGGCTTTTCGGCCTGGGGCGTATCGCCGCAATACGCCGTCGCCTGTCCTCCGGAAAACGTGTACAGCAATCCGCTGTCGGCGGTGGCCGGCGGCACCCAGAACCGCTACCAGATTACGCCCACCAGTCATCCATACTTCGCCACCGCGTCTCCAGGGGGAGTACCACCTAACCAACTGCCATTTGCCACCCAGCGTCATGCGTCCAGTGAGTACCAGGCTGGATTGAATGCGGCGCGATGTGCCCAGAGCCGCGCCTGCAACAGCTGCGATGCCTTGGCCACGCCATCTCCCATGCAACCCCCACCACCAGTTCCCGTTCCCGAGGGCTGGTACCAACCGGTGCATCCCAACAACCACCCGATGCACCCGACCACCTCCAGCCATCAGATCTACCAGTGCTCCTCCGAGTGCTCGGATCACTCGAGGACCTCGCAGGGCCACAAGCGGCAGCTGCAGCTGGACGATCACGGAAACAGCAGCAGCGGCAAACAGCGCGGTGGACACCACCGCCGACGACCACCGGTGGTGCAGCCGTGCCTGGAGAGCGAGAATGAGAATATGCTGGCGGAGTACGAGCAGCGCCAGTACACCAGTGACTGCTGCAATAGTTCCCGCGAGGGCGACACTTGCTCCTGCAGCGAGGGATCCTGTCTGTACGCTGAGGCGGGTGAACCGGCGCCCCGTCAAATGACTGCTAGGAACACCTAAGGAAGAAGTCATTGGACCTTCCCAAATGGGTGGATTAGTATTAAAAATAGCATCTAGTCTAACCCTTCATTCATATCGAACTTGGAATCAGTCTGGTGACTGGGTCAACTCTAAGTTTATGCATCAACTATCGAATTCGAATGACTGATGCCTTGTGTCCACTACAACATGTTCCTCTTGGCGGTTAAGCACTTTTATCAACAACAAACTTGCCCTACTATTTAAATTGTATTTCAAAAATTCAGAAGTAAAAACAGATGCAGACACAAAATGAGTGAACATGTTGTAGTGGATTCTTGGGTATAACACTCAGATACACAAAACCACACTTGTCGCAATCATGGGGGCATTGTGCAGCTTTAGCAATTACGAATTTTCCATTATCACATCTACCAGCGTAGAGACTCATAGACAGGCACAGTGCTCCCCCATCCACGCACCACAAAAATGTTCCCCCAATGGAAAACGAAATACTTTGTACTTAAGAGAGGCGAGTGCTGTACGATAGATATTGCTTCATTAACGCGAGGAGACAGTAATTACTAAATAGCAGGGATCTGTGTCCCAGCAGAACTTCATTAAAATACGTACTCAAAGGAACTTATAGAAAAAGATAAACCAGATCAGGCCATAGCAAGTACACACAAAAGGTGACTGACGACGTATGTAGTTAGAACCAAAGTACACACATTTGTACAGCATGTTTTGGGGCTTTCGAATCGGTCCTAGTCATAGGCTTGATAGCGATACAATAACAATACTGATTACGATATACTTGTATGCAAAACTCTTTCATATCTACGATCACAATCGAGCATTTGTCTCCGACTCGGACTTGTGGGCAGTGGAGTTGAGTTTGGAGGACAAGTGAAACGGCAGTTGCAATGTTTAATGGTTAGTGCTTTTCTATAACAAGAAATAATATAATTCATTGATCCAGTGAATATATATGTATACATACTAAACGACACACACTACACAACTACTTACATAGCATTTAGACGAGTTGAGGAGCTGCACACGGCCAACAGAACAAACCCCAGTTGTCCGTTCCGTTGTCCTGTCCCTGTGCAGATCCCTCCATGACACAATGTTTTCTACAATCTTGCATTTTGAAAAAAGTCTAAAATGTACCTGTGATATAACCCCATTATACATTATAGTATTTTAATAATTTTTTATATTTATGGTTTTCTGATTTTGAGTCGCGTTTTTTGTTCATTCTGTTCGAACAACGAGGAATGTTTGTTGTAAGTCCCCACGCAGAAAAGGTTTTTTTGGGAGCGTATATAGCATAATTTAGAACTTAGGCACGTACCACATTAGAATGCAAAATGAATATATCATCAAATCAAATCGAATCGAAGAGGAGGAGAGAAACGCTCAGAGAGTTCGGCTAGCCGAGGAGGCCCAAACACTTTTCTACAAACCACCAGATCGTGAGTTGAATCGGTAAAGGTGGGGTAGGAAGAAGTGTTTCGGGCCGAGTTGATAGCTGTGGATATACGAAATATCCATGTGGACTAGAGTCAACGAATCGTTTAAACAATACTAAACACATATGCATTACATTTACCTATATAGAGATCATATAGCACCTAGAACCGCGCATGTATCAAATCAAATCAAAATATGCTTTAGCATACACTCACACAAATCCACTTCCTTGCTAGCCCGCCCAGATCGGCCCGGCATGTACATATATATATTATATATATACAACATACTCCTAATCCTAATATCGAATCCAACTTGCTTGAGTTGAACTGCCCTTCCGTAGCCATATACATATAGAAAAAGCATAGTTGGGTCTGGGTTTTAATAATTAGCATCTAGTTTCTAGAGTTGTGTAACGGGAGTATTTTAAAGTCATAGCGTAAACGAATTTTAAGAACGAACAGAACCCCAAAATCGAAGTAAACATTTAATTTTTAGTGCGTAATGCCATAAACGAACTTTTTCAGAAGCAAAAATAATAACTGACATTTACTTACGATATAAATACTATATCTAGATATATACATATAGCATTTAAAATTACATAAACAATAAAGGAACATTTTACATATATGTGGATAAATCAAGTCGTTCAATTTGAAATACTTCTTGGGTGTTTTAATCTTTAAGGGTCCTTAAGGTAATGAATGTTTTTTGTAAGATTTTATTACTGTTTTCAGATGAAGTTCTAAAATGGGAATAACTCATTTGAACACTCTTGTACTAAGTATTTCAGTCACTTCTACTTGCAATTCCTGGTAACACTTCATTTGTTATTTGACCGATTCCTTTCTTATAACGGTCCTCGATCGCTTTGCGGATATCTACATACTTCGCCAGAAATCTCCTTGAGCTGCAGCGGAACTTTACACTTGAGACAACCCTTGAGAGTATTCCATGACCTCTCAATCCGGTTTCAGTTTACAGAGTTCTGCGGCTCTTGTTCATGTGGAAGTGGATGTCGTTCCGAGAGCTGGACAAGTGTTAATTCCCAACAGGACACAATAAATTTTTGTGTCCTCTTCTCATATGAATCCACTTGAAGACAGAGGACACGCCCTGGGATCTGAAAATCTTAGCTGGTTTCGTCAAAATGGGGACTTGAAATGATGGTTTTAAGATCCTAGATTAGAATGTTGGTGTAAGAATTGAAAATTTGTGGGTTTTATATTTTGCATTTAAGGGAAGACTAATATATGGCTAAGTATTAAAAGGAAGCTAATTTCTCAGATAACATACCAACCATTTAATTGAGTTGGATTCCAAAAATGACATATGCTCGATGTGCGATCAAAGGCAAATTATGTGATGTACCAAAAGCAATCTGTCACAGCTTGACGTCGTTTCTGATGGCGGTGTCCAAAATCCCACCGCCAGCTTCCATCTACTGGATCACACCCTTTGGTTATTCAAGAGGTCAGAACGAAGGAGAGATGTGAGCTGGAAGAGATGCGGGCAGACCACAAATAGGTCAGAGTTGGCGATAACATCAATTGGACTTGATGGCGGCGCTTTTTGTATGGTTATTCCCTCCCTTGGCGCACTCACAACTGACTCAATCCGGATGGATCTGAATCCGCATCTTGGTGGTTAAACTAAATGCTCTAGGAATACTTTGAGATCTTGATCATTATATGGTCCTTATCTTTGCTGGCTTAACATGAAGTTGAGACAAACAGGACCGTTCCATATGAGTTTTTAGTTTCGTTCTGGCTTAACTAGAAAATATAAATACAGAAAAGTATCTACCCATGAACAACGCCGAGATTTTTAAAACTTAAAATAAAGGAAATAGGGAATTTGACATGAAGACGCATAAGTGTACTTGTAACTGGGTTCACATTTTTGACTTAAAAAATTGTTGAGTTTAACAAAAGAACTCAATTTTTCAATCCACTTTTTATATATAATATTTATTGAAAGAGAATCTAAGTTTAAGTTAATAGCTTAAAATTCCATACATATTAACATTACTATACATATATTAACATTTTGGAAATGGTTAAAAGTTAAATGACATTATACCCAATAGACTACATTGTTGATTTCAAAAGAGTATCAACTTTAAGAAATTAGTATTTTTATATATATTGCCCTTTTTTCGGCATGCAAAGAAAGTAGTAACCTGTAGTCATCATCAACATAATTTGCTTATCTCGTGTGACTGCTGTAATGCTTCATTTGATCTTGCCTTTACTGCAGTGAACTAATCAATTATTTAGGGAAAAGGTGGAGTTAAGACATCAATTGGCAGATGTGCCCATTCGTGGATATGCATATGCAGATATAGCTGGTATCTTGTATCTCCAGACTGCAGATAAGACAAGTAGCTATGCCGATTGAATCCGCTGGGCTGGCCCAAACATTGAACTGTCTGCGTGGGCCTTCTCCCTCCGCCTCGATTGCCTCTGCCTCATCTGCCCACGGGGATTGCATTTGGCCCGTTTGCACTGCGTCTGCGTGTTGCACCTTTTCCGCTTGCTTCTACCTGTGTGCCTCTACCAGCGGCAGCTTTAATGATCGTGATCATAGTACGCAACGCGCAAAAAAAACCAGAAGAAGATCCGACGATGACGAGGGAGAGCCAGCCGAAAACCAATCGATTATTATATGTGCCGCACTATATTTCAGAGTCGGAGACGGAGGACTGTGGCCGATGCAGAGTTCCAGTGAAGAGATTATTTTTATTTTCGATGGCCGCCTTGACACGTCCAAAAGACTGATAGAGGGAGAGATTGGCCCTTTTTGGCCGGACCGGTTTAACAGGTAGAAGAAGCACAAGATGCGGTGGTCGAGGGATGACGAGGGAGAGGGCTGGAAGGTTGGAGGGACGCACGCCTTGCCCTTCTGCCCGCCAGGATAATGACTGTACGACTGCGAGAGTCCTCGGCAGGAGGCCCAAGAAATCTACGTAGGCTCACTTCCAAGCACTGAGAAAAAATTTGTAGAATTTCATTACAATTCAGGAAATATTGTAACCTACATAATACAAACTATTGAATTCAAACATGGTTTGAAAAGACACACACACTAAGTTTTCATGTACCTCTAACCACTTTTAAATGCTCTAATTTTCTGAAACCATAAATGTAAAGTCATATACTTTGTAGAAGGAATACAAGAGATGGAAGAAATGCCATTTAATATTATATTATATTATATATATTATTATATTTGTATATGTATGAAATGTCATTTCTTGCATTATGACGTTCTTAAAAATATTAGTTGAATAATCGAAAGCGGGCTAAGGATTCATAAGATTATATAAGATTACAAAAATGTTGATAAGATGTCCAATAAAAGATACTCTTAAAAATAAAACGTATTTAGTATAAAACGTTTTTAACCGTATAAAGAATAATCAATATCAACATGCTGTATACAAATAGAGATAGCGTGTTTTAAATATTTGTAATAGGAGAGTTCGTTTTGGACACATCCTAAAAGTGTATTTAAATAATTGACTTATTCTGTATTTAGCGAACTATTCTTCAGTGTAGCAATCTCTCTTCAACTACAGGATGCTGATATCAGTGCCTATGCGTTTGAGGGTGCGGGTGTGAGCGATCGGGTCAGGTAGCAACTCAGATTTTCCCAGGTCCTAGGCCCTTTTCTCGATTTCGGTCCTGGTCCCTGTCCCTTTTCTTTTATTTTTTTAGAAGGCAAAGACGACGGCGTTTTCCTTTTTTAGGGGCAAATGCACAAGAGAGAGTGCACGGCTTTCCTAGTATCAATAACAATGCCAGTTCGCTATTGTTGTGCCATCCGTTGGATTTGTGCATCCCAATCTGTTTCTGTGTGCGGCAATGTATTTTTCTTCTTTTTGGAGTTATCGTTAATATTTTCCTGGAAACCGGGATTGTGTTGTTGTTGCGTTCGCAGGTAGCGAGCAGCGATCGCACTCACACAGATGCGACAGAGAGGGAGGGAAGATAAGGAGAGAGAAGACAGGTACCTGCTCGACTTCGGAATGCAGCGGCAGCAGAAACAACAAATGCGTCGGAGTTTGGCATTGAGTTTGGTTCGGCGGGTAAAGAATAACCTGAAACATGGAGCGGAGCTGGGGTCCAAAACCAAAAGATAAACCCAAGCCAGGTCTTATAAGCAGCATTAATATTAGTAGCACTCTCTCACTCTTATCGTCTTACGCTCTTTCTCTCGTAGTCTAACAGCCAGTTCTCAGTCAGTGATGAGCTGACTAAACTTAAAACAGTTTATAAATGATGGAAGTTAGCTTTTACTATAACAAAAAGAAAACATGTCGAGATACGAGAAGCGAGTGAGTGCTGAATAGAAAAAAGGTTTCCGCAAAGAAGGCAGTGGGTATTTGCAATAACAAATAAACCACTGAGCATGGAGGCTTTAAAAACATCTAACATGGAAGGTACCCTTCAATCATATGGATCCTCTCCTTCATAAGAAGCATTATTTTATCTGCAATGAAAATTAAAGTTTAAACACAACAGTGCAACGTTTAAACGTTGAACAATAAAACTGAGATATATTTATTTTACTTTTCGCGGTTTTCAGATAAATTAAATTTAAAACTAATAAAGGATTTTACCAAAAATTCACTACAGATTTAGCTTTAAACCGCCGTTGACTCAGCATTCAGCCAGAGGCGAGAAGAGAGAGAGAGAGAGAGTGAGAGCACAAACAAGAGCGTAAACGAGAGAAAGCGCACTTTGCTACCTGCTCCGAACAAACCTTATGGCTGAATACGCTCAGATAATCCTCCCTCGCGCTCTCCGCGTTTCCGTGCGACTCGACTCAGGCTAAAAGCAAGGCGACTCGGCGTTTCGAGTTGAGTTTTTCGTCGTCGTCCGGTTCGCGCACATCGTTTCTGTCTCGGCCGCACCGCAAGAACACAGAATAAATAAAGAGACCTACTGGGACTGGGACTTGGAACTGTCACTAACCACCCGACACAGTGCTCTCGAGTTAAAGTGCAGCGCGAGTGAACCACAGTGAACACCACTAGTCTTCAACTAAGCATACAAACAGTAAAATGAAGCGTATATAGGAACACCATCGAACGATTAGATCCAAAGTAGCAGCCAATAGATAAGCCAAGTGTAAAACCAAGAGGAGGACATGGCTACCAACACGGAGTTGCTGCCTTTCCACCACCAGACAATGGCGGTGTTGAACAATCTGAATAGCCACTGTGGCGGATCCGGCAGCAATGGAGCGGCCACCAGTGGAGGAGGAGCGGCAGCGGTTGGCGGAGCGCCCACCTGGGGGATGGATGAACTCTACCAACAGACTGAGCTGCCCGGACTGACGCGAACCGGGGCCACCACCACGCACCACCACCTGCTGCGCTTCACGCCCTACGCCCTGCACCACCGACCGCCGCACCACCAACTCCAGACCCTGCCTCCGGCCTTGTATTTGCAGCATGCCGCAGCAGCGGCGGCGGCGGCAGCAGCGGCAGCTGCCCACGCACAGCACCACCATCATCACCACCACCACCTACCGCACAGGCCCGCCTCGCCGGAGAGTCCGCCGCCGGTGGAGGGAACCCACATCAGCAATCTGTTCCCGGAACTTCTCGAGCAGATCTTCGAACACCTACCAGTGAGGGATTTGGGGCGGGCGGCCCAGGTCTGCACCGCCTGGCGGGATGCGGCCTATGCCAAGAGTGTTTGGAAGGGCGTCGAGGCCAAGCTGCACCTTAAACGCTCCAGTCCGAGTCTATTCAACTGCCTGGTCAAGAGGGGCATCAAGAAGGTGCAGATCCTCTCGCTGCGCCGCTCGCTCAAGGATTTGGTCTTGGGTGTTCCAGCTCTGACCTCGCTGAACCTGAGCGGTTGCTTTAACGTGGCCGACATGAATTTGGGCCATGCCTTCAGTGTGGATCTGCCCAACCTCAAGACCCTGGACCTCTCCCTTTGCAAACAGATCACGGACACAAGTCTGGGGCGGATTGCCCAGCATCTGCGGAACCTCGAGACTCTGGAACTGGGAGGCTGTTGCAACATCACCAACACAGGACTCCTGCTCATAGCGTGGGGCCTGAAGAAGCTGAAGCACCTCAATCTGCGATCCTGCTGGCACATCAGTGACCAGGGCATAGGTCACCTGGCGGGTTTCTCGCGGGAAACGGCCGAGGGCAATCTGCAACTGGAGTATCTGGGCCTGCAGGACTGCCAGCGGCTGAGTGACGAGGCCCTCGGTCACATTGCCCAGGGACTGACCTCACTGAAATCGATCAACCTGAGCTTCTGCGTCTCCGTGACGGACAGTGGGCTGAAACACCTCGCCCGGATGCCCAAGCTGGAGCAACTGAACCTCCGCTCCTGCGATAACATCTCAGATATCGGAATGGCGTACCTCACAGAGGGTGGCAGCGGGATCAACTCGCTGGACGTTAGTTTCTGCGACAAGATCAGCGATCAGGCACTGACGCACATAGCCCAAGGACTCTACCGATTAAGATCTCTGTCCCTTAATCAGTGCCAGATCACCGATCACGGAATGCTGAAAATCGCAAAGACGCTGCATGAGTTGGAGAACCTTAATATCGGACAGTGCAGCCGGATTACGGACAAGGGCCTCCAGACGCTGGCCGAAGATCTGACCAATCTCAAGACCATCGATCTCTACGGCTGCACGCAACTTAGTTCCAAGGGCATCGACATCATCATGAAGCTGCCCAAGCTGCAGAAGCTCAATTTGGGCCTCTGGCTGGTCAGGTGATGCGTCCACCACGATTGCAACGCCTGTGCGGCGGAGGAGGCCGCTCGCGGCTCTAGTAATTCCCAACCATAGATTCCGGGCGGGAAAGAGAGGGCAGGCGGAGCAGACAAGATACACTGAGAACTCATAGCTTTCGTTTGCCATACCACACGCTGTACTACATTTTTTTTCGTACGATTCGAGAAACGAGCTGAGGGGCACAAAACAACACGGCAAACAATGAGGCACACACAAACACACACGCAAGAAAAAGCAAGGCGAGCGGGAGGAGTTGGGGAAAGGGGGACAGGGACAGACGGCGTCAGGGAGAGAGTGCTGCCAGCTCAGCTTGCTTGGCATCGGTTTTTGTTTTTATATTAAATACTCAGATGTAGTTTTTTGATCAGATGTAAGCAAAATGAACTTTCAATATTGTTTTACTTTTTTTTTCTTAACTTATCCTAATTTGCTTAAAATGCATTATTGGAAACAAATAACATGATTACTTATTGAAGCCAATAATTATGTCAAGATCTTCTTACACGACCTGAATTTTGTTTGACCATTTTTTATTCAGATACTGTAAACATCGGTATAAGGTGTTGAACAAACATTTTACATTTTTTTTAAATGTCGTCGTTTTCAAATATACAAGCAATTTTTTCTTAGCGCTCGCATAGACTTCAAAACTCACAAAAAAAAAACCTTGAAAATTCAGCTCTTGTAGGGGCTTTAATGAAGAAAAGAAGATAAAAAAATTTTGTTATGAATTGCCAACAAATGTTTTGAAATGTAATACCGAACAATTTGTATTACTTTTCATAAAAATGACTGTACTTACATCTCATTATTAAAAACTAGTTTATAGTATGTAATTTTTAGACGAACTTCAGTTAGATCGCCTTTCCGCTAGAAGTAGCTATATTCCCGCTGAGGTCCAGGCAACACAGTTCATGGAGCTCGCTTTGCTGCGTTGTGTTGTGTTGTTGTTCCTAGGGGGGAAGAGCGAGAGGGAATACAGCCGCTGGCGTCGGCTTACACGCACGCAGCGATAAAAAAAGAGAAAAAAGAAACAGCAGGCAACAACAAATGCAGCTATGGCCGACAGCAACAAAGTGCATGGCGATGGAGACGCGCGATAAGCAGTGGGAGGGGGGAGAGCAGGAGAGTGGGCAGCACATTCACACACACAACGCATGTGTGTGTGTGCAATGCAGGCCGCAGTTAAGCAGATGCAAATAAATTTAAATAGTTTATTTTAATTCACGCTTCGGCTACAAAAGCCAGCGTCCTCCATTGCCACAGCAACAACAACTACAACATCAGCATAAGAGCGATAAAAAAACAACAAAGCAAAAAAGAGAGGGAGTATGGGGAATTAAAACTTGACTCTCCTCTCTTTCTCACTCTCCATCGCATTTTTCTTGCTCCCCTTTTGTGTTTGTATCTTTTTTGTTTTTGTGCCTCGGCGTTTTCTTCTCGTCGTTCGTTGCGAATTTGTTTAGTACAGCGTCGTTAGTTATGCCGTTTAATTTAGTTGATTAAAACGTAAACAAAAGAGTAACGAAAACTTAAGCAAAAACAATGTTAATAGTAGACACTTAATGAAAATGCGTAAACTTAATTCTTAGTTCTTAACATTTGTCAAGCCACAATTAGTCAAATAACGAAAAAGAGGGGAGAATAACCATAAACACAAGTTATAAAAACATAAAAAAAACAACAACCTTGTTTAATAGCAAAAAACTCACCCAAACACATACACACACAAACAAACACACACAAACGTTAAAGAAAATTCTGTAAATTTTTTATTGTTTAATTTATAAGTAAGCAAACAAAAAGAGAAGATAACGATTGAAAAGAATATGCGAATTAATTCTTTTTTCTATTGTGATATAAAATGTATTGTATAAAAAAGGAAACATAAACAAGCAACCGAAAATTAATGCTAAAACAACAATTACGTAATTTTATTTAAGCAGCGATAAGCGAAAAAAGCGAGGATTAAATTAAATAAATTAAAACTAAATAAATATGTACAATGTTATGTTAAGTCAGGACTTCTCCTATTCTCTGTTTTTTGGATTAGTTAAATGAGCCCGATTCGATTTTGTTGATCTGCAATATACTGAATGCCTTAATTCCATTTTCAAGCTATATTATTAACTATGTTGATTCTGAAAACCCCCAGAGTTTCGATTGTGAGTTTTTCCTAGATCTAAGTTTTTCGACGATTGATATTTTTGTTTTAGGAGGCGAAACCCCATTAAAAAATTTTGAACGATGACGTTGGCGACGCGAAAGAAGAGAAAATAAATTAAATATGTATAAAAATCCAACAAATGCCAGATATTTTATTGATTGCACTGGAGAGTTTGCCGTTGCTGTTTATCTTTCTCGGCAAATGCGTAAATGTTTTGTGGGAAATTTATTTTATTTGGGCCCGTGTGTGTGTGTCTGCATTTTGTAATGAACAAAGGGCCCGGCACTAATGCAATTGCAATGAAATGTGCAGCCTGCCAGAGATGCAGATGCCGATATATACGTACATATGTATGTACACACTACCAGATATTTGCGTATATAGCATATGCGGTTATGCAACGCACACACACTCGCCTGCCTATGTACTGCAATTATTTATATTGCCTGCATTATGTATAAGCATCGATGCATTTACAAACACTTGCATTTATATACAAACACACATAGGCGCAGCTTCATATCCCTGTGTACACATAACGGTTTTACTTGCTTGCTAACTGCTTAAATTTGCATTAAATGTGCGTATGCGTCAAGAGCCCGTGTGTGTGTGTGATTATATACACAAACGCACACTCTTACGAAGGTATGTGTGGGGGAAATCACCCTATCGGAAATTTTATTCTGGACCCCAAAATTAAAGCTTTAAAGCAGCCCCAAGCAGATTAGTTCCAACTCGGAACTCGATTTCGTGTATTAATCCAAGATCCGATTTGCCAAGAGGTTTAATGGATAATGGTCTGCCAACCGAAGAGACCTGCTGGGATTCTGAATTGAACTACATTGCAGAATGGTGAATTTCAAATTAATCCATCGATGTATAAAGGATATCTCATTATAAGATCAGCCCTCAAGCCATGTCTATTTTAGCATTAGTTTGCTTAAAATAGTCCCAAGACTATATATAATAAAATCGGAACGCACACATATTCGTAAAATAATGCAATTTGTCAAGAGGATTAATGACTACTTTCTGCAATCATTCATTCATTCTGTAAAGACTTGTGAAAACATAAAATTTTAAAGAAAATCATTTACTTATAACGCATTCTTCACTAAAATTAGACTTAAAATGAAATTTAAATTTAAGGACTTGTTAAAACTGTAGAGAATTTGTATGTAGTTGATCGATTTTGTACTTCAATAGTTCATTCTGGGATGCGACAAATTAAGAGTAATTTGCAGGCAATACGTAAGTTTCAGATTAATTATTAAATGATTTTTGTAGTCCACTTGGGGGGATTTACTTCGAGACATTAAAGCATCTTCGTTTTCAAGCTGTAAATTATAAGCTTAATTCTGATCTGGGAATTCCCTTTCAAAGACCGCAGTCCCTTATTCGGTGTAATGTAAACCCCGGTATTGGGTTGGGTATTTCTAGTGCTATAACCTGGACCGAGCGGGCCGCTTAAGTTAGTTTTACTTAAAATTCAACTCACAAAACCTGACTTAAGCTCTCGCTGGCCGCCCCTTTCCTCCAATGCTTCCCAGTCGAGACCTGAATCGGTGTGGTCTTTCTGTTTCTGTTTCTATTTTTGTTTCTGTTTTTGTTTGTGCCTCAGCTGCGACTGCGACTGCGATTGCGACCGAACACTGGAAATGCGACTGGACCTGGCAGCGCGGTCGTGTGCCGGGCAAAATGTTGTTTAACCAACATTTGCATTCTATGAATTTTGAATTTTCTGAAACGCAGCCGTAAGAAAGCGTCTAGTCACGACAACAACGGCTATGGAGGGTTCCGGGGACCCTGTTCCGCGCTTCTGGGGTCCATGGGCCCGATGTCAGACTTTCCGACTTGCCTATTGCTTATCTTATCAATGCGTCGACGTTGGCAAACAAACGGAGCCACCCCCCAACGGGCAACCACCCACCGACCCGGCCTCATCACTTATCGGTCACGGTGGGTGGGTGGAGGAGGTGGGTTTTAGGGGGGGTTGTGGGTACTAGATTCCGGCTGAGCTGCAACTGCATTTGCGTCGTTCGGAGGGGACAGCTGCAATTGTTACACTGTGAAAAGCAAAACAATGCAATATCAATTAAATGTGTATATTAAATATGTATATCTCTATACTAATCAGACTTTTTAAAAAACTTTGCAACCCTACAATGTTTTCTTTCATATGACTGGGGTATAAAATAAAACAACTAATAAGCTCGATTGTAAAAGCCCTAAATCCTAGAATCGGAAATCGTTTTAACAATTTTTTAAATCAGCTACTTAGGCAATATCCAATACCCAATACTTTGTAACATTTTTTTTGTTGATAATTAACATGTGAAAATGTTTTCATTAACGTAATTTTTTATGTACTAAATAAAATCATGTGTAACATGTTTATTGTTTTATATTAGTTTGAATATAAAAGTGCTTTGAAGTAACATCTGCATAAAAGTACAATCTTAATACCAAATTTTGTGAGGTAAATTTAACTAAAGTGAGTTTTTAAACATTAAGTTTGATTTGTTATAAACAAACGAAGAAGAAAAAAGAGAGAATTTAACTATAATTTAGTTTTTGTTAAGAAACACAAGTACATGAACAATGTGTGATATATATTATGAACATCAGTGCCATATCTTCCCAGCGTGTGGGTCCTTCTTGTGGGGGTCTCATTAGCATGGCCGTGGCAGTTAAAGCCGTCGAGGGGGTATCCTGGGTGCCGTGCCCCGAGTCTAACTCCCATTTATCAGCGTTTTCCACACACTCGCCATGAGACGAATTCCAAAATCGATTCGATGTTGCTGCTGGGCTGTCGCTGATGTTGCTGCTGTGCTCATGTTGCTGCTGCTGCTGCTGCTGCTTACACTTGGCCGTAATGTCGCACAGGGAGTTTGAGACTCGACGGCAGTCTGGCATCCAAATGTGTTCCTTTCACACACACATATACACACACACACACACACACACACACTCAGGCCGTCGAGCAACCCTTCGCACATTTCCATTTCAGTCCCTTTCGCTGCGATTCGTTCGGTCTAGCGCTTTGAATTCGAACCCCCGTTTTTTCAAAGGACTAACTTCAAATGCCGAAAATAAATGCCCCCCTCCCCCCTCTCCCCCACAAACAGTATGCCCTGGCTTCGCTCCCTCTTCGCCAAGGGAAATGCATTCTACGTACATAAAAAAGTAGAAGGAACGAAGAAATTTTAATCCACAACGGACCCGTGTGTGTGTGTGTCCCCTGGATACCCCGTCGCATGGGTGTGTGTGTGAGTGTGTGTGTGTGCGTGTCATGGATACACATTTCGTGAATGCCGCCCAAGGTGACCAAGGAAGGATATTCGAGGCACCACCATTAGCTCTAGGACTAGCCATAGGAACGGCATCAGCACCACCAATACACCACCATCTGCAATCGCGGCAAGGTTATCACAGCAGCCACACACTCAGCTACCTGCCTCTGAATGGCGGATGTTGCATGCCGGGGATCGTTTGGCGTGGAATGTGGAAACAGGTGTCCTTGAACCGAGAGCAGGAAGCATTCGGTGACTAATCTGGGCGCTGAGTTGGAGAGTATCCCTGTGAAATCTCAGTCAAGTGGTACACTCTTTCCCAGGTCAGCTTCCTGCTTTGGAGTTTCAAATTACATTTAAGAACTATTTAAACCGCAATATTATTTTTAATTTAAAATCATTTAAAAAACAAACTTTAACTGAAACAGAAGTATAAGAAGTTCCAAGATTTTAATTAAATTGTTTTAGGTTTTTCGATTTTTAAAGATTTTTCTAAAACAAGGCTTATGTTTAATTTCAAAAATACATTTGCGTACATTAAACAAGTGAAGGATTCAGCATAATTTCTTGTTAAGAAAAAATAATAGAATACAAAACTAGATTTTAAGTTCAAAAATCAAATCAAAAATACCTATATCAAACTATTATGGCTAAAAACTATGAGGAGTAACATTAATTTTCGGGTTACAATACCGATAATAAATTATAACGACTTTTTCGTTTTACACAAGTTAAACTACCAGATTTATGCAAATTTATACAGCTTTAGAATTCCAAAGTAAATCTACATATTTAGATTTTCAAACATATTAGAGAACTTCGACTTTGAAAACCCATTCCATCCTCACAGCAACAGGGAAAATAGTGAAGCTATCGCCTGCAATGGAATGTGAGCAAAACATCCACAGCAACAACAACAAAAAGAAGAACAGCAGCGAATGTGAAACAAGCGCTGAGATACAGATACAAAACACTTATTTTTAATTTCGATGAATCACCATCGGTTTGGTTCAGTTCGCTTTGGGTTCGGTTTTGGTTTTGGTGTTTTGGTATGGTTTGGTTTGGTTTGGCTGAAATGAAATTCAGCGACGTCGCCGATGACTGCATGCCTCGGAAGATAGAAGACAGAAGACGGGAGACGGGAGAACGGAGAATTGGGGGAGCAAAGAACGGAGAACGGAGACAGAGACGGAGAACGGAAAGCCGAGAACAGGCGACAAAGGCACACAGAGAGACGTCGCAAAACAAACTGAAAGAATGCACAAAGAGCAAACAGCGATCGGTACTGGCAGCGAATCCAAACGAAACGAAACGTAACGAAAAGAGTTAAAAAAAATAAAACACTGGGGGAATATGTGAATATGTCCCCAGTCGAGGGCCCCAACCCCTCCGACATTCCAGAGACCCTACGCCAGTTGACAGAGATAAGGGGTTATCGTGGCCCTCGATGTTTGTAGTTCAGCCTCCTCGCCCGTTGGAAATTTTAGACTTTTGTTGTTCCCCTATAAACCCATCTCTTCACCCTTTTCCCCATCACGAGGTTTTGTCCCGTAGAAGCTTAAAGTCCCGAGGAAATAAGTTTATAGGTAACGTACACAGCGAAAAATATTTAAGCTTTTATCCTTAAATTTTAATTATCTTCTAGGGAAAATGTGTGCTACATTTATTATTTATTTCTGTCTTTCAAGTGTTACAATTTGATACACGATTTTTTGAATGCGTTTAAATTTGAAAACATATTGAAAGCCTTACTATTTTTAAAGTTCATACATACATTGTAAATTTTGCTTACATAGTACAAAGTACATAGTACAAAGTTATTAATTTATTTAGCTAATGTTGTTGCCAAGTCGTTGCAGCTTTGCACCAAGGTAATCTTTGCATATTAGCTGATTAAGCAGAATAACACCCAGTAATCGTTATATTTGGTTAAGATTTGAAATGTGTAAAAAATAAGGGTCGGTATAAAAAGTAAAAAACAAACAATTTTTTATATAAACAATATACAGATAGAAGTTTCGGTTCTTTGAAGTTATGACTGTGCGTTGTTGACTTAAATATTGTGCTGACATACAGACTTCAATTCCACTCAGGGGGAACATTATTTTTTCCGAGTGCCCACTTTTCAGGGATATCACAGGCAGGCAGCATCCCTTTGTCCGAAGGAGAATAGAGGAGCAGCGGAAGTGCTTTGTCGTCATTGATGTGACAACGACTTCCGCCGTCTCAGCCTGACCTGGGCAGCCCAGCCCGGCTTCCTCGTTGGCTTGGACTCCTCGCAAATATTGATTATTCGAAATTGCGTGCCATATGGGCTATGGGCTATGGTCTCTGGGCTTTCGTTTCTAAGCTCAAAGGTGAGGGGGGAACTTTGTGAGGGGGTGGCTAAGTCACCGACAACGGCGCACATCAAAGGCTTCGTCAAAGTTCTCATTCTGCGTTGCTGTTGCTGTCGTCATTTGCATTTTGGCGGGTTCCCAATGAGAAGCGAACGAAGGTCTCTCAAAATTGATTGTGAGCCGCAAAACCTGGGAAAGACCTTTTGCATATGCATGTCAAGAGTTGTCCGGCGTTCGGCATTGTTGTTGCATGTTGCTGCTGCTGCTGTTGTTGTTCTTGCATATTGCTGCTGCTGGTGTTGGTGTTGCTGTTGCCAATGTTGCTGCTTCGCCTGTTGCTGCTTGGCTTCGGCTGGCAGCCGGGTTTCTGTGTCAGCCACCTGCCTGCCTGCCTGCTTGATCCGCCTTAGGATCTTTGCGACTCGTTTTAGCCCCTTGCCCGCCCCTCGCCCCCCAATCCTCACGCCTTAACCCGCTCCTGTTAATTGCAAAGGCTGACCGATGCCACGCCCCGAAATGAATATTAAAATGTGTTGCAACAAATGCGAAAAACGCATAAATAAGTTAAAACTGTTGGTCACCGCAGCCAGGAGACAGGATAGCACTTCCTTTTGACCACAGCATTATCATCGAAAAGGGACAAACTACAGCTGCATTTTTAGTGCCATTTTAGATGCTCTTTATTAATTTTGTCTTTAAATATGTGATAAAACAAAAACCAATTTAAGGATTAATATCTACAAATTTAAAGTTATTTATGATTTATTATTTATGATTAAAAAAGCTAGAAGGTTTAAATGAAGTTGCTTATGGGAAAATATTACAATAGTGCCATGGCCATAATTGCATTGTTATGATAAAGTAGAGACTTTTTTTTAATTAATTCAACAACCTTATAAACATTATAAACACATTTAAACCAATAAAACAGTTGTACTGGTAGAATATAACAATACATTCTAAATTAAGAATAGGTCATACATTTTTAGACACAATTTCTTTGACACAATGTTTGTGCAACTCTTTCATTCTCAATCGGATACCTAATGAATTTTATTTTTGAACAAATTTTTTACAATAGTACGTGCTGTCAACAATTATAAGAACATATGTCTCAATGTTTCTTTAAAATATCATAATGAATGTGAATTATGGGAATACAAAAAATTAATATTTCGCGAAACTAAAAATCAAAACAAAATGGGTGTCCTGTCCTGCCAGGCTCATTGCTGGGTTTCAATCACCAAAAATTAATACAGATCCGCGTGCATCCTGTCTAAGTTAAGGTTAGGGTATTACTCTTGCACAAAAATAGGCAACCAAATCAAATGTAACCAAATCATTATCCACAGCCACACAAAAATATGTGCGTGCAACAAAAATGCAATCGGAATCGGAATTGCTGATGGCGATGTGGCGATTGTGTTGCTGTTGCTGTTGCACATCGGTGTTGCTGCCGTTGATGGAGTTGCAGCTATTGCTGCTGCAGTCGTACAGTACATGGTCGGAATATATTGTATATGCTTAATGGTGGGCGGTGGGGCGTGTGCGTGTGTTTTGGGGGTGGTCCTGTATTGCGGGCTGGGGTATTTTTGGGGTTGCATTTGGTGGACAGGAAACTTGATAAGTTGCCCAGTACAAAGGAAATGCATGAAATGTGCATGGAATGCACTGTGTCTGTGGCTGCCATGTGTGTGTGCGGATAATTGCAATGTTTGATTATCTCACGCCTGCCCCAAAATGTAGGCAATAAATAATTAAAGTGCTATTTCAACTTTTTTCAGCCTGTTTTAAAATTCCTAAATTCCTTGAATAATACAGAATGCCAAATTTGCATTTTATTTACTTCTTTATGGGCAATGAGCCCTATTTTGGCTGTTTAACTTTAGCACGACCGTTGTGTTTTCAAAACGTATTTCAAGCTCATTCAGCAACTAAGAGATATATTCAGCAGGCCCCACTCACAGATACTACTCACCAATACCTTGGTCTTAAAGAGAGAATTCGTACTCTCCCCCTCTCTCTCTCTAGGTCTCTCTCATTTTCTCTCAACTACCCACCACTAGGTTGCGACGAGCGCAGTTGGAGGGGGACAAATCCGCCCCAGAAAGTATCTCAATCGCTCGACCCGCTCTCATCCACTCGATTTTCCACATACTTGCCGGGGCGATTGGCGCCAGCAAGTTTGGATTTCGTTGCCAATGCCTCCATGGGCCACATTTATACGGCGCATTTTGGTGGCGGACGCGCCATAAAGTAGCGGGTTCTTTTATCTGCCGCCTGCCTGTGTTGAATTTCATCGATTTGATGATACTTTTCGGGGCGGCGCGCCAGCAAGTATGGGGAAATGTCAAACGCTCGACGGCGTGGCGGCGAATTCGCTACTTGATGGCTGCCTCAAATGGGCGCTGCTCCCCCCGCCCCGCCCCCTTGGAGCCGTAGATGTTGTAGCTGTAGCTGTAGATGTATCCGTAGCTATAGCCATATAGCTATTGCTGGAGCTGGCCGTCTTGCCTGGCCGCCTTGCCTTTCGTTGCCGTTTGCGTTGCCGTTGCCGTCGCCTTCCCTCCATTTTGCTCCATTCTGCCAGGGCTGCAATTGCCGGATTCTATATAGTACTCCATATACATAGTACTCCCGACTGTATCTGGTAATCCCAGCTATTTGGTATTTCAAACTGTAATCCAAAAGTTATACGGCCGAACCCTTAACTTGCGAGTATAAAGTTTACCTTTTAAAGGAACCGAATGTACTTCTGACAACAATCCCACCTCTGTCTTATATGATTATTGACTTTGGGCATAATAATACTAAAGAAGTCCTGACGAAGCTTTTTATTTCTTATTCCTAAATTGTTACCATATTTTAGTTTTTTTATTTTATTACTAAAGAAACACTAACAAACAATTACAAATACAAAAACGTTTAAAAACTCTTATTGTATACCTAATTATATTATATTTTGCTCCAGGGCAGCGATTCTATTGAACTTTGTACTCCCCGGAAGTTACATACGCTTTTCTCGGGGGCGGGGCCACATTCTTATCGGGCCTCCGTCAGCTGTACAAACCGAAAAATATCACTTAATTTTCGGTGTTCGCTGATAAGGAAGCACACTTCGCTCTGATCGGAGATAGGCGCTGCTTCGTATGACCCATTTCGGATTCAAGCGATGGTCCGAAATAGTGCAGTCCATGATAGATCGAGTGGGATCCTGATGGGTAATCAATCTCTCAAAAATTACCGTACGGAAACTGAAAATTATACATCGATCTTTTATATACAAATTATATTGTTATAAATTTATTTTATAATGTTATATAATGTTTTTCAAATGTGTTCTCAATAGATCATTACTATCATTTAAGTAGTATATAGAAATGATTGGTTGTGCGAACAGTAAAGCGTTTTTATTTATTTTGTGTGGATCTTACAATCTTACAGTGGTTAATTTTTTTACTCATATGACATTCTGAGCACCTCAAGATTCCGGAAACTTACTGGTTAGCTCGCACGGGGTCACCTATTCATGTATTTATAAATAAAGTCTCCATTGGAGTTGGTTCAGCTGTTCGTGGGTGTCCAACTTTGGGGCCTTCGCGGGTGTCAATACTGTGGAGTACTCCAATATTTGTTCGGATATTTCGGAGCTGCTGCAGCCCTGGGAATCTTTGCCCGTTTGTGCTGCGCTGTCGCCTGGCAAGTATTTTTCTTTCTTGGACTTGGACACATAGCGTTCGTCCGTGAATTTTCTTCCCCGTCAGCAGCTGCAAATACAGGGTGCCTCACCGATCGCGTACCGCCCCTCATCCCGTCTATATCAACTCCCCCACCACCCCCTCTCCATACCCTTTAAACAAGCAGACGAACTTCGCCCCAAGGCTGGGTCTCCGTTTCTCCAGTTCTCTGGTTTCTCAGCACGCAGCGGGAAAAAGCAACAAAAATATTGTTTTTTCTCTCGAGTTGCTCGTGGCCCTGTATTCCCAAATATATGTATGGATGTCCAACGGCAGAGCGACTGTGTGTGTGTGTGTGTGTCGGGCAACTGAGCGTGTGTGCGTGCAAGTGTGCGAGAGTTTAAGCTTAAAGCTATTGTACACTTGGTGTGCCGTGTCTGCCTCCCCTCCTTTCTTCTCGACCGCCCCACCCCGCCCGGCTCTTCTTCGTCCTCTCCTTCGTCCTCGTCCTCGGCGGCCTGTCGCTGTCCTTTCAGCCGGAGCCAGCAAGCAGCCAGGCAGGATGGAGAGTTCGTGTATAGTGACGGAGGGATACACTTCCATGTTTTCTGTACTTTTCTTACCCCTATTTTTCACAGGATTCTTTTATTTAATCCAACTATCGAAGGGGTCGTAGAAATCTGTAATGAATTAGCTTAGACAAACAATTCAATTCTGAATCTTTATTTATAATATGTTATGGGATACTTTTAAATATACTACTATTATCCCTCACAATATTACTATGGAAATGTATTAAAAATTCTTATTTAAAAAATAATAAATTTTAAAAATATTCTTATTATGTTAAGGTACTCTAAAGTGAGATACAATTTTCTGATATAAGAGTCCAATTTATTATTGTCGAGTCTAACAGTTCGCTATTCCACCTCTTAACTACAATGTTTTTTTGAGGAACCAATTCACAATAGATAATTTAGAACTCAGCTAACTAATCAAATAATACATTAATCACAAAAAGGAAATATTTAACAAGATTTTTCTAAAAATTCATTGTTTGTTAATGAGTTTAACTACTATCTTCACAAGGTACTTTCTTTCCATTCTTCATATCAAAGTTGAGTTACCCACTTGGATTAGGGTGTCCCACTAACGTTGCCTTTGCTGTTGCCAGTGTCGCCATCACCATCGCCATCGTAGTCATCGCAGCCAGCTGCCTCTGCCCTGCCACGCCCCCTCCACAGCCCTCGCCCCAAGTCGCCGAGTCTCCATAGAAGTCTCTGGTTCTTCTGTCCCTGGTCCTACGCTTTTGCCAACGCATTTTTGTTTTGTTTAGAGCGCAAGTTATGCGGGCGCCAAGGAGGAGAAATCGAGAACCGAGAGCCATGAGGAGATGCAGATGGGGGGAGGGGGCAGATGGGGAATGCCTCTTGGTACTCGACACATGCCGACAGGTATCGAAAATGTTACCCAAAATGCAGCTCAGCGCGTTCGCAGGGAAAAATAGAGGACACACACTGTGAAACGGAAGAATTGAAGCTGGCGGCAAAAGTTTGTAGGCAAAGTTGTTCTTTAAGCTGACTTCACCTGACGTCAGACAGCACGCCGGAAGAGGCAGCCGAGCAATCACACCACCCCAAAACGCCCCGGTCTCGGTCCCAGCGCAAGTCCAGGTCCACCCCCTAAGGCCACCCCCACCCACCCGGGGTTTTTCCCCGGCACACGCACCTTTACACATTTTTCCACTTCCCTTTCATTCCTCCGCTGGGCTCGGGACTCCGGCTCTCGGGCCAAATGAAAAATTGCACACGCGGGAATTTGATTTTAACATGAGAAATAAACACAATGAAGCTGACGGCCCAAACGGGCAGGACAAGGCGCTTCGAGGGGGGTCCGAGGGGCTGCCAAGGACCCGAGGGGGTGATGGTGACACTGCGATTGTCGTACATTCTTCGCTCTTCGAGGAACTTTAATTTTCAACTTTAATTAAGGCAAGAAGCGTATGCCACACTTGCTCCACAATTTATGGCTTAACCTGGTTCTTTAAAAGCGGGCTAAAATGGTAAAATGCATTTAAGCTTAGTATACTGCAGCTGAAAGACAGTTGTATAAAAAAAGGTTCACGAAATAATGTGAAAACCTAATTCAAATGGAAAAGTTATTGAAGACCAACAATATGTTACGAATTTAAACAAAAGAAATGTACTTAAACCTAATTTGAAATTATTCAATGAACCTTTTTTGTATTTCTTGTATAAATCTCTGATGAAATTGATTAGAGAAATATAGTAAATATTTTAAACAGATTATTTACAGTTCGGGAATTCGATAAAAAAGTTTGAAAAATAATGGACATTTTCATAAATAGTACAAGTAAAAAGCGGTTTTTTGAGCAGGTGTTGTTATTGATAATACACATTCGAAAGACTCTAAGTACTGGATTAAAGAATTTTTAATTATCCTATGGTTCCGAAAACGAAATTTCAATTAGTAGTGATTTACTTGACAGACAGTAATGGGTGACGAATAATAATTTCTTGGTGCATAAAATTCGACGTGCTGTGGCACATTTGAAACAGATAAGCGGCAGCGAATTTTCCTATTCCAGCACAGTTTTCCATCTCCTTCCCCAGCGCCCTTCCTTCCAATCCTTTTGGCAGCCACCCCTTTTGGATAGATGGTGTTTTACGTTGGTCGCATTCCTTGCCTAATGCTGGAATTTCAATTTTAAAGACTAACTTGATTACCACGAGGGGTGAGGCACATGGAGGGTAGTTCCCCATTGTCTCTCGCATGAGTTGGCCCAAAGTTACTCGCAAGGATCAAAGTGACATAAGTTTGCCGTTTGCTACCAGCTTCGGATTCCGAATCGGCTTTAGCTTTAGCTTCATCTTCATTTTCATCTTCGGCTCCAATTTATTTAATGCCTGCAAAAGTTTTTAATGTAATTAAAATGGCTAAAGCCTAAAGAGTGTTTAAAACTGGGAGCTATCGCAGCTTTAAGGGGATTCCCCCCCTCTCCACTCTTTTTGTTATCTAACACCCACCCACACACTCACACACACGTAGAGATTCAGACACACGTGCGCGTTGTGCCATAAAGTGCTCAAGTTACTTGCTGGGATTACCAGACCCACATTCTGCGCCACCCCCCTAATCCTCCACCCCCACTTCTTTTGCAGGCGATCCTCGCACCGGACCACGCGGCGTATGCGTCATGCGAAAGCAATGCCCAGCAGCAGCAAGGAGTTTTAACATTTTCCAAATGCTGCAACGTTGATTTTCTTTTTTCTCGCTCCTCCGAGCAAAACGAGAATTTCCAACTACACACAAGGACGGAGGACGTGGGACGAAGGACGCAGGACGAAAGACCGGTTGGGTGGCACAGGATGTGCGGACGGTCGCACAGATGAGGCGGAAGCACGGACAAACAAACGGATAAGAAGGCGGAGGGCCACGAAGGACGAATGGCAAAAGGACGAGGACACGGAGGAGCTGGAGCTGGCGCTGGAGCCAAAGAACGAAGCGCACATGGAAGATAAGCGCACAGAGTGTGGCGCTGATAACGCAGGTCCTGCTGCCTGTGGGGCAAACTAGAGGGGTGGAAAATGTGAGGGGGGAGTATGTCGTGCGGCGTGGTGGGAGGTCCTGTGAATTTTAACATTTTAGAGAAAATACGAACGAGAGAATTTCGAACGCCGAGCTAGAAGTCTGAAGCGAATTGCGCGAGGGCTGTGAATGGGTATGAGATGTGGGTGAAATTGTGTGCGTCTGTATGTGAGTACAGTCATGCTTTCCTACACCGACTTTTGTTTAGGTTAATTAAAGTCAAATTAATATTAAGGAAAACTAACTAAGCTTATTGTTTGTTATTTGTATGTCAAAAAATGAAACGTCTTTATAACTTGCAGATTAGTATTACACTTAACTTAGACTAAACATACGACTAAATATATACAGAATAAATAAATTTGTTCTTCTTAAAGTAATTGTTGTACAAATAAACAAAATAATATTTCCAAAGCTTTAAGCTTTTATTTAATAAGAAAACTATAGCAGGGAATACATTTGGTGAAAAATATTTGACTTTTCAAAAAAATCTATTTGCCGAAATTGTAACTTTACAGTAACTTTAGTTTTACAAAAACTTTTGTATTGCCTACACAACTGCCTATAAACCATTTTCAGAGAAAAGTTAAAAAAGGGAATCACTTAGTTATTAATAAATAGTCAACTAATTTTAAAAACCTTATTTTAGTGTTTTATGAAAGGTTTATTGTTAAAATTAAAACATATTGAACATTAAACGGGGGTTTTTTTTCAATAAAGAAATTTCGGAAAGGTAGAAATCTACCCATATATGAGTTTTAAATGAGACAGATGGCGATTCGAGTTAGGGAAGTTGGACTGTGGCAGCATAGCTGGAACGAAACAATTTGTAATTTATTTGCAAAGCGTGCGATGTGCTCCGGCTCTGTGCGAAAAGTTGAGGCAGCTGCCAAAGGCGTAGCCATCGACCAGAGACAGTGGCTCCGGCTCCAGCTTCAGCTTCAGCACCAGCTCCTGTTCCCATTTTCCGTGCATCTGAAACCGAAACCCTGGTCTGATCTGGGGCCCGAAAACTCGAGGCTGGGAGCACGCGTAAGCAGATACCCAGATACAGATACAGATGGTGCCCCCCTTCCCGTCCGGAACACACAGCAAAGCACACACACACACACATAGCGATGGGGGAGGGGGAGGGTAAGGCGACGCGTGGGTGGTCCTGGGTCCTGGGGAAACGGTGGATGTACTGGCATTCACGCAGGGTGGTTCTCCCTGCTCCCTTGCTCTTTAAAGACCTTTAAACTTTAAGCCGAATGTCAGCCATAAAAAGAATCAAAAATAAAACATGGCAGCAAAAGTTTAGCAAGTCGGATAAGCTCAAATAAAAAATATTAAACTGAAATCTTAAAGACAGGAGACGACAGCGATTTGGATTAGCATTTTCGAAATTTATTTAATGTATTTTATAATGCTTTAAAAGTTTATGCTTTACAATTGGAATTCAAGTTTTAACTATCCGTGTGTTCTTGTGTGAGTGCGGCTTTAATTGCTTTTGTTTAATTTTTGTCTTTGTTGTTGCTGTTGATTAATGCTCAACTGGCCAAGCATTTGGAATACAAACTGTTCATATTAATTGTAAATGTTTACGATAATCCAAGTTGAAGTTTGTCTATTGGAAGTTACTCTTTGACTACAGTCGGCAGTTTTGAGGAGTGTGTGTGAGTGTTTTTGTGTGGCTAAATAATCTATCTCAAAATACAAATATCAAGCACTTTATAAACCATTATATCCGTTATCCAATATTAAATACAATCGTTCATATCAAAATTCTTTTTTTTTCATTGTTTGTTTGCTAAGTAATTATTGCTATGGTGGAAGAGCGTTTAAGCTCTGCTAAGTACAAAATTCTCTTCTTGCGAGTTGGAGTATTCGTCTATTGTTTGCTGGGAGGATCTCCAGGGTGAAAATCAAATGAAAATCGGGCTCGGGCTGGGTGCGTCAGTGGGCGTCTATATATCTGGTTGGTAACGCTTAATCAGTCTTGTATACAAAAATAATTAAAATTAGCAAATTGTCTACAACCAAGCTACGTGGCTCTCTCCACCCTACTCTTCGTTGTCAAGCATTATCTAGTCAAAAAAAAGGATAGTTTATAATAGTTACACAAACCATTGGAGATGGGCGCTGCTAGTGGAACATTGAGATTAGCTTGCACTTAGTTAAACCATATTTTAATTGGACACTTACAAAACAAATGATATCTTTGTTGAACATGTACACGGCGGTTATACATAGTTGCCTTTTCATCAATAAATTAGGAATTAGAGTAGCAGAATTAAATTACAACTAAAATTACGATACGAGACAGAGATATTCAGGGAACTCATGCATCGCTATATACAGGGTTTAGCGCATTTAAAGATTGGATTTGGAGAGCGTCGTGTAAATGCAATCGACTCGCCGTCGCTTCGCTTTGCTTCGCCATCTTGGCCTGGGCTGGAAGTCATGAACTTGTGGGGCGTGGCTTTCTGGGGCTTTAAACGTGGCCTAATACTTGGTAACTTAAACGGATTTCGATTTACAATTGTTATCGCCAGGGGCCTAACACTTAGAATTTACAACTTGTAACAGGGGACCGGGAACCGTGGCGTAGAATATCGTGGAGCTGGGCGTGGGGGCCTGGAGTCCTCCGCCCCCTCTAACTCCGGCTGTCGTTGCTCTCGCTGAAGCTCTGCTCGCTGGACTCGCGCCGGCTGCTCACCGGCTTGGCCTTGTACTCTGTGATGAACACGGTCACCGAGTTGACCGTCACCTCGCGCGTCTGCGCCGTCGACCGGTCCACGTTCTTCAACCGGGCCGGGTACCGCTTGTGCCGCTGCCGGTCGTGCCCGCTGCCATGCCGCGATCCGGAGGCGGACTTCCCGTTGGGCATGTTGGCGCTGGCGCCCGGCAAAGTGGCGGCCTGCTGTGCGACTAGCGCTGAGTTCAGGCGCGGCTTGCGCGTGGAGGTTCCTGGGGACAAAAGGTTCATAATGTTAGTGAGTGACCCAGTAATTTCACATTAGTCAGACGTGTTTCGGTTTTCACTTTTACGCAACTGGCTCGAATTCGGTTAAACCTTGATGCATTACGCATTATTTATATGTCTGAATAAACTCTAGTTTAGCTAACTTAAAATATTATTTCAATTTAAAAGGTTAATTAAATTAAACCACATTTTTTTAATAAATTTGTTTTATGGCTAATATTCTTCTATATCTTGAATAATCTTAGTCTATTAAGATATTTTTAAAATAAAAAGCAATATAAATAATTACAACTGCAAGATACAAATTTGAAGTTAATATTATCTTTCAGATTGTATCAGAAATTTGAGCTTAAAATAGTGTACAATTTTTAAATCAGTCAATAATTAGTTTTTTAATAATACATTTGTTCATGATCCATATTATTTTTATTTATTATATAAATGTTTCTTAACCAAATTGTTTGAGCGAATTAAGTCCAAAAGTAAAATCGATTTGTTATTTGTATTGTTTTTGTATTGTGACAAATAATTTTAGATAAGCCTCAGCAACCATTAAATATAAATTTTAGTAGTAATATTATTTATGATGACTAATTGATAATCTGACTAATCTTCACAAGTATTAGTAAGCTCGATTGTTTTTTATGGTTTACTACTTTTTGTTTTGCCTTAGTAATGTATCTACTAGATACATCTACTACTGATGTTTACATGAATCACAATTTGTGTCCTGGCAGATAGCTCTATATAAAGCCATTCAAAAACAGTTCAATAGCCGAGTTGAGAAAACGAAAACCGGAACGCGTCGGGCAATCTTGGGAATCGGGCGATTCGGGAACCGGGGGAATCGGGAATCTGAAATCGGGGTCACTCACCTTTCCGCACGTCGCACATGCGACACTTGAAGGCCTCCGCCGAGTTTCTATACGTGCAGACGCTGCAATCCCAAAAGTTCTCCTCGATCACCTTCGCCTGCCGCTTTTGTCGTCGCACCGGCGAGGATTTCTTGTCCATAATAGAGGGAAACCAACCTGGCTGGCTGGTAAAACAATCCGACGAATTGCAGCTGAAAATGCCCGACTTTTCCCTCTGCCGCCGCCTCTGCTCGCCCCTGCTGCGCTGCAACTGCGCTGCTTGGGTGCTCTGCTCTCTCTCTGCTCCTCGGCCTGTTTTGTTGTTGTGCGCCCACTTTTGCCACGCCCTCGCACACACACACGCACAACGGTGGCTCAGTGGAGATTCGCTGCGCTTTTGGCACGCATTTGTTGTTTAATTCAAGGGTTTTCGGTGGCTTTTTGTTGTGAAAAAAACTTTCTGCAATTGTCTTTTTGGCTGCGGCAGCAATGCCATATCGCGGAATTGCTCAATACGGTGTTATCGATATATCGATTGAATGGGGAAAACAGTGTTGGCAAGCGTTGATTTCTATGCGTTCTGGCAACGCTTCTGCCCACTTGGGCGCCAAAGTTATTATAATTTGAAACTACTTGTCATTTGTTTTTGTTTGCTTTTTATTGTCAAGCCAAGCGAAGATTCCGCCCACGCTATTATTTTTTTAGCCAGCCAAAGGCCAGCTGCTTCAGCAACAATGGGAAGGTAAGCGGTTTTGCCTATGTTTATTATAGTGTTTATCGCTTTAGTGGAAGTGGGAAATCTTTTAACTTATTTTTAGCCACCTCAAATACTCTTAACTAATTGATGACCATTTTCTGCTTCCCTTTAGTTTATCTTTAACGCTTTGCGTCTTAGCCATTGGCTTCTGTACAACCTTAATTTATTCGCAGACAAACATCAGCTGATTTGTGTTTGCATATAACTTCCAACGGTTATATCTCTTTTTATCCGTCTTTTTAGATCACATCTTATCGCAGTCTTATCTTCAGTTCATTCCTTTTGGATTGTAGGCTCCCAGGAAGGTGTTACATTTGCGACAATAGTGGTTTCCTGTGCGACAACTATTCATGCAATAGGGGACGAAACAAGCGCAACAGCAAAAACTGAAACATTTAAAAACAAAAATAAATCTTTAATATTACTATTGAACATATATAATTCCGTTACCCCTAAAAATACTTTCCAGACTTCTTTAAGGATTTAATTTATATATATTTTAAATTTTAGTTTTTTAGAATTTTCTGCATTAATAATGAATTTACAATTTTGAATATAAACTTGAACCAACTGTAATATATAAGAATTTAATAGATATTATTAAATGTTGTGTAAGTTTTTCTATATTGTGAGTTTCTCGGCTTGAGTAATTTAGGAGGAACTACATTGAAATACATTCAGTTGTTTGAAATAAAACGAAGTGTGAAAAAAATATGTCTATATATATAAATGTAAGACTTTAAAAATATCTACCCCGATTTGTTAACTATTTACGTATAATTTCTAATATTGTTTCAGAGGAACCTAACTTACCCCACTAAGCAGAGAAGACCTGCAACCATATGCGTCCTAGAATTAGCTGTGTGAGTCATCCTCGTGGTTTTGTGGGCACCACAGGCGGGGCAGAGGACCCTACTTCGATTTGGACCGAGATTCAGGGCATCTGCAATATCAGAAGTGACGTCAGCAGAGCTTCATACTCGAATTACTAGCAAACTACCAACCGATCGGAACCACAGTAGGTGGCTGCAATGCTGGCTGCTCGACAACAACCACTGGCGGCAGTGATGGGGCAATCGCTGGTGCGGAAACCACCGGAACCACTGGAACCGAGATGGCCATGTCGTACGATGGAGGTGCCTCCACGTGCAGACTCATGGGATTGGCCAAATCCCTCGTTGGCGTCGGCGAGGGGGCACTCGGGGTGTTGAAATCCACTTGCGGATACAGCATGGCTCGCTTCTGGTCCATATTTAAAACAAAACACTATCAAACCCGAGTTCGAGTGCGAAGTTCAGCTGCTTTTTTTCTTGACAATGAGTAAGAGATTCCGGTTCCACGTTCAGCCGATGGAGTGGTTTTGTTTACTTTGCGTATTTACTACTAGACGGCGTCTTTTGCACTTCGCTCGGCGCTCGCAACTGCCAGTAAATTCGGATCCAGGTAAAGATTCAGTTTCGGAATCGCAATTCAAGTTGTTGGCTCAGATCGGAGCGAGCTTGAAAAAGCTTTCAGCCGATTGAGCAATCTTTTTTGGGCTGTTGCAAAACCGAAAGTATCTCTCGAAATGTGTTTACCGAGCTTTATCTAATGCACACAGTGAATATCACTGTTTATCTAACTTATCTCTCGTAGGAGAATAGGATGTCCGATAAACATTCATATATATGCAGATACAAAAATGTCGGTAATTAAGTAAGCTTTGGGTAAGTAAATAAAAAAGTTATCAAACGCTCTAGATCGTAGTATTAAAAATACTCCAAAAAGCGACGCAATTAAATAATAAAATATAAGTGCGGCTAATTAGTGCAATATTATTTTTGTATTATTTAATTGCAACGCTTTATGGAGTATCATTAAAATAGTTAGAGTTGCACATTTTTTTATATTACGATCAAAATTGCTTAATAATTTTTAAACATTATTCTTATTTTAAGAACGAGTTTCACTTTTGCCATTTTTCAGTTTACTTCTAAAAGATTAAATTAGCAAATAATAATGATTTTATATATTTTTTATATGTAGTTTATTTTTTTTAGATATTTGGTTTATAATTGCAAAATTTAATTATAAATAAATGAGTTCGTTACTAAATCTTGTGGTTGATTAAATTTACTTTGCATATATTTTTTCAATTAAACTCTCTCACAAATTAAAGCTTTTGAAATACCAGTTTAAATGTGAAATACTTGATGTTGGTTCAGTTTGCTTGTTGCAGACCTTTTATTAACTAATTACTTGAAGAAAATGTGTATACATGAAAGGAGCGGTTAGACGAAAATTCCTCAGTTGCTCACTTGCGATCGTAGGTGCCCAAATAACGATCGCACATGCCACAGTAATGATTCGTGTTCATGCAGCTGGAAATGCAATACGGCAGACACACACAGCAGTACAGCCTGTAATAAAACGATAGAACCGAATAAATGAGTCATTGATAAGTGAAATCCACACTAAAAACCATAAGATTATCTTTTTTTCACATTAAAATAAAATCTTGAGTTAATGCTTAAAATATACTACTTTCAATAAAGTTGTTTAAATATTCTTACTCCAAGGTACTTATTAGAATATATCGTTTGTTCTTAAGTCATTAAATACAGCATTGATAAGCACTTAAATATAGAATATAAGTTAATTCCTGGCATAGATTAAAGGAAATATAAAAATAGTGCGGGTCATTAGTAAATACAATGCCAAATATAGAATATCCACTTTCGAAACCGATAACTAATTTCTTTATAAGTGGCAACCTGTTAAATAGATGTTAATCTAGGTCATTTATACGATAAAATTTCAAAATAATAAAGATTACATATTGATTTTATGAGCCACATTTGCAGAATTATTTGATGTCTGCTTTATTTTTGGACAACCATGAATATTCAATTGGGGCAGTGGTTGCTTAATTATGAAGCCTAATTGCCTACCACGCAATTTTATCTTTTCTGTATACTTACAGAAAAAAGTTGAAGTTAGCTCACTTTGTTGATAAGCATAAATATCGAAATATGTCAAACCGAATGGTTCATTCTTTATGCTGCTTTTGCTATGCTATTCATGTTCTCCACATATGGATGAGATTTCAATACGGATTGCATTGCAAGATTGACCAATACCTAGTTTTATCTACTTCATCCGTTTACTTACTGGAACAGGCACAACAACAGGGCGATCAGATGGGTGCGCGAGTTGGGCTTGTAGGAGACCCGTGTCCTGGCGTAATTGTGGCAATGCGGGCACTGGACATCCATGGGTTCCGGGCCGTAGGGCGATGTGGGCACCACCACGACCGTGTGGTGGGTGGTGGTGGTGGTTGCTGGCTTCGGATCGGCTGTTCCTGGTGCCGTGGTCTCCGCCGAAATCGATGTGGCCTGGTCGTAACTGGGCGGCGCCGGCGGCAGGAGCTGCTGGTGCTCGGCAGGAGCCGCCTGCAACTCGGCGGATCCCTTGGGCGCCTCCAAAGGTGCAGCCGGATAAACGGGCTCCATATTATGGCCTTTCTGGGTGTGTGAATCGCTGGAAAATGACTCAAGGGAGCGCCGTGGAAAAAAGTGGCTCGTATCGCGTATTCTTATCAAGTAAAGCCAAAAGCTCGCCGGACCGATTGTTTACCCTGTTGGGGGAATTTCATCGTCTGTCGACACCTTAGCAAAAATGTTCGAATTCTCAATGAGTTGCGGGTGATTGTGTGTAGAGGGTGTGATCGGTTCGATTTGGTTCGATTTGTTTGGTTCTGTTTATTTTTCTCTTGGGGATTACTAATCGCTGTTGTAGACGCCGACGAACTTGTTGCAATTGCCGCAGAAGTGATTTGCATTCATGCAGCTGGTGGCGCAATAGGGCAGACATGCGCAGCACCAGAGTCTGTTTGAGATTTTCCATTGAAGATTAGATAAGGGGGAGAGTAGTATAAGGAGCTCCGGAGATCTTACCCAACGATGCAGAGAATGGCGGCAATGACGTGTGTTTTCACACTGGGCGAGTACTCCACGCGGGTCAGTTTCTGGACATGGCAGTGCGGGCATGTGATGAAGCTGGGGTCGGGACCAACGGGCAATACGGCTTGATCTGTGGATTAGTAGAACCTGTATGCATATAGCACCTATTATACTTTGTGGAATTAAAAAACCCACGCTGTATGATCACCACGGGCGGAGGTGCTGCTGCATGAACCAGTCGCACTGGCGCCTGTATGTGAACCACCTGCTCGTAACTCGGTGGTGGCATCTGATGTGGATACCCAGTGGCTCCCGCCGGTGGTTGGTTGTACTGCATCTTCGTTTGGGATCCAATCACGAACTAAAACTGAGGCCAAGACTCGCGCTTCGTCATTCTGCTGCTGTTGCACAACTTTGCTGCCGTGTGTTGCTGGCAACAATGCCTACGAAAGCTCTATTTTTTAGCTTTTTATCTTGTTTGCTTGTAATTATTATATCTACAGCCAAACAACTTAATTTGTTAAAAGCGAAAGTGCTTTCTACACCGTAAACAAATTTGTTGGAATTAAAGGGACTTAATACGGACCCACATCTTTGGGTCAAGATATAAAACTTGGAGGAAAAACATAATCTTCTTAGGGGCAGACCTTTATTATGTTATTTTAATTTTGGCGATTTGCTGGTCCAAAGTTTTTGTTTAGATTGCTTTGGGAACGTCTTTAGACCGTCATTAAAAGAGCAAAAAGTTGTAAGCGCAAAAAATTAAATGCCCATAAGCAAAAAAGGTAAAAAACGCAAAAGCGGAAAATGTCCCAGTATTAAATAAATATTTTTGTTTGATTACAATAGGTTTCCCATATTTATTTTTATGAACACATAGCACAACTTATGCAATGGGAAATTTTAATGACATACCCAGCAATAAATACAAAGTCTTGATAAGAATGATTAGCTATGTTTATATATAGGAATGCAAGTTCAAGTTTTACAAATTATTTTAGTCAACTTATAAATGAAACGGATCATACAAACAATATATCAGAAAATGACTAAATTTCTCACATTAAGTGAGTCAATTATTTAACATCTCATAAGTCTTTACTCTTTTATTATTTGTATCCACATCTCTAATGCATCTACTAAGTCCTTGGTTTTCCACAGCAACAACAAGAGCTGTAATATATGTAGAAAAATACAATTTAAAATTTAATTAAAGGCTACCTTTGACTTGGAACCTACCGCATATTGAACCAAAATCTCTGTCTCCAAGATAAATGTAAATCATCAGAGTTGATAGATCCCTTAGACGACTGTCTCCTTTTGGGATTCTCTACCGACAAACTTCTATAAACCTCCGACGACCGCTTTTTGCATTTTGGTCTGCTTCTGAACGACATCTTTTCGAAACTAAGCTTCAGATTTCAGATCGAGACTTTCCTCCCGAACTCTAAGAACAAATGCAAGCATAGCTGATAAGGCTCGACTGTTATCAATTATTTTGTAGTCATATATTTTTTGTTTTCCAACGAAACGTTGGCAATGAAATCGAGAGGGCGGACTAATTACAAATTATTGATGCCTATAATTTCACAATACTGAGAAAAAGACAGCACGAATTTTAATACTATTAAATAAATCACTTATAAGTTTAAAAAGGTTGCTATATATATGTTATATTTATTGATTGAGAAATTGAGAAATACAAATTTAGTAGTTCGTTGTCATATTGACTTCTTAATAATCAAATTACCAAAGTCACTTTCTTTGTATTGATTTATAATCCATAAATAAAATAGAAAGACCGGAAATACTAAGTCATACTCAGGTTTCATTACAAGTACAAATAAAAGGTAAGGTCTTAATAATAGAAAGGAAATCAAGCGATTTCTGCCAGCCGAGGTTACGCTGACTAAAATATATTACCAATGCATAAAAGTAGACAACTATTTTTGCGAACTGAGTGCCGTATACTTAATATTTTAAGCACGCAAGTTAGACTTTATTAAATTGTTTTCTTTGTCTCTGCGTCATTTTTGTGGATCGGCCACATTTGTATAAATTTGAGCCAAAAAGGTTATGTTAAACTTTTAAAACCAAACGGGTTCTTATCTGCTTATCTTTTATGATTTTTCGTATACACAGAAAACATTTTGTTGGTTAATGAGCCAACTTTTACAGTACATTTTCCGTTATTTGTTCTGTATTGAAAGTTGAATTCACCAGAAAAATGTTGACTATTGTCTAGGTATTTTGTTGTTGAAATTATATTTAGTTGTTGTTTTACTTGTTTAATAAACCATCTGTATAAGCGATAATTTTACAATATTTTTCGTATAAATTAAAATTATGGTACAGCATTTTAAACGGATTATTATTTTTTTTGGTTTTGTGGTTACATTTACCTATCAGTAAATTCAACCAACTATTATCGGTTAAAACTGTTAAACTTCTTGATTACACTAAGATTTTTCCTTTGCTGTAAGGATAGATTCTGAAGAGAAATTGATTATAAATAAGATGAAATAAATTAATGGGTGCGAAAAATAAACCAAACAGAAGTATGTATACTTTTGTGCAAATGTTTATGTAAAAAATAAACATTTAAAAATTCAGATTTGATTTTTTTATATTGCTTTGTGAGAAAAAAAATGTTTTTCCGTGTGTCAGTGAAGCGTGACTCGTGTAAATAATTTCACATTATTGATGCGACACAGAAAATTAATAAATTTGTATATATTTTATATTAATATATTTTGTGGAGTAAGAATTGGCAGTCCCAAAATTAAATCCCCAATAAAAAGCTTTAAAATTTGTTAAATTTATAGCAATAACTTTAGATATTCTGATTATAATCAATCGCAAAATATTTTTGTTTTATTTTGTATAAGCTTACACTACGATTAATTTAATTATTTGTGTAATCAAATTAAAAATGCATTTATGAGGCATACTTTTAAGGTTGCATATTAGGAGTTTCTTGGATTTTTGGTTTTCGAGGAAGAGGCCTAGTTTTTGAAAGTTCCCACATAGGCTCCGCAGCTACTACAGGTGTGTTTGGCCGACTGACAGGAGTCCGTGCAGTACGGAATGCAGCAGCAGCAAATGCCCCTAAAAACAGGATTGTTAATATTGACAAGAGGATCAACCTTTAGTTGCTTACCCTATCAGGCAAATAAGAAGGGCTATTAAATGGGTCTTGGTACTCGGCTCAAATTCGATCTTCGTTTGTTTTCGGGCTCCGCAGCTCGGGCACGTGGCCATGGATGGAACATTCCCCAACACATTAGGAGGTGCTAAAAAGTAATTTTTTGTAAAAAGAAACGGTTATAAGTATTTTTTTTTAAATTATTTTCAGAACGAAAGCAACGCACGCTGAGATAATTTAATAAACCAATTTAACACTTAGGGAATTATGAAATTTGTAAACAATGAATTGGGGTTTTATATATAACAAAAATATATAACAAAAACAAATGTACGCCATTTTATTGCTTTTCAACATACATACCTACACATTGAAAAGCAAATATGTGTGCTATTTCGATAGACTTTTAGAAATCGTTCATATATACAATGCTTTGACCCTAAGAACTATGTTTTTTTCTGATTAGTAAGCATGAGAACGCTTACCCTGGATGAACTGAGGCTGAGCAACAATCAGCGGCTGCTGCTGGTTCAAATTTGGATAACCAGGCTGGGTGGTGTTATAACTGGGCGGTGCCTGGGCGTCGGGATAATTCTTCTCCATTCTATCGTTTTTTATTATTGCGACCGACGTCCTCCACCTTCCAATTCAGACACGAAACTAAATTGCGCCTCACTGAAAGAGCATAACATTTTTGGGGCTTTTTCCATTTCGGACCATCTGAGAGAGGCAAGCATTGATCTAGACCTTAAACCCTAGAACTTTTACGCACCAAATTCTGGCACTGGAGCGCAAAGCTATTTCAAGTGGAATGAGAGAGAGCAAATGTGCGTGTTTGCCACACATAGATACACATACATACATATGTACCTTTTCGAATTCTTTTATTAAAATAAACAAAAACTGAACAATAAAAGCAAAAGCTCGTTGCGTTGGTTATATAAGTTCGAAATTTTAACAAGATTCAAAGATACACAACAAAAAATTCATTCATTCGTGGAATTCTCTCACGAAAAAGGTACTTTTACGTTATACGTTAACGTAAGACTTCCAATCAAAACAGGTTATTTATCAAAAAAGTATATTGAAGTATATTGCTTTGATCATTAAAAAATTGGAACATTACTGAAAACGAGGACGGAAGCTAACTTCGGCAGGCCGAAGTTTTAATACCCTTGCAGACTTTGCCGAAATTGCTAAAAATGAAAAAGTAGCGAAAGGAATAAGGTATATTGTTCCTATGGGAGATATAGGATATAGACGTCCGATCGTCACGCACTTTTACCCTAATCAAGGTATGCATAAAAAAATACGATTTGGAAAGATTCATGTCAATTGCTTATATACTGTGTGAAATATCCTAAAAATCATTAAATTTTAACCGATTTCACCCTATTGTTCCTATAGGAGCTATAGGATATAGACGTCCGATCGCCAAGCGCTTTTACCCTGATCAAGGTATCCATACAAAAAATAAGATTTGGAAAGATTTATAATAAATAGAAATATCGTTCATTCTTGCAAGTTATATCCGATTGTTCCTATGGGAGCTATAGGATATAAACATCCGATCGGGGCGGTTTTCAAACTTGATCTGCGTACACATGTTTTAGGACGACTGTGAAAGTTTCAGATTGCTAGCTTTTAAACTGAGCTCGCAAACGGTATTGAAACAGGCGGACAGACGAACATGGCCATATCGAATCCTCTATTGTTCCTGATCGAGAATATATATACTTTATGGGGTCGGAAACGTCTCCTTCACTGCGTTCCAAACATCTGATCAAAATTATAATACCCTCTGCAAGGGTATACAAATAATAACGTTAAAACATTTACCAACTGTTACCAACTGTTGAATGAAAAAAGCTGACTTCTACGGGAAAATTAGTGAAAAAAGACAAATTCGAAAAAAACAATAGTTTACAGCGATATTTTCCATAACTATTAAGAGCACGTCCAATATTTTATCTACTTTCCCACATACTGATACATGTAATTCAGAACATCATAGTTTATGCATTTAAGCATTTATCAAGTCTGCATAGGGCATTTTGTACATATGTACATACATACATATGTATGAAATAGTAATCGATTGTTTTGGCGTATACAGCCTTACTACAAAAGCTTACTTCCTCTTCCTCTTTCCTCCAGGACCTTCCAAGAATATAAACGTCTCTCTCTGCAGTTGAAATCTACCAATGTGTTTTTATTTATTTAACCTTACTGACAAAGTATTTATTGGAACGTGGACTTGGAACTACAAATGGACTTCAGTGGGAAACGCTGCCAGCTTTAATTAGTTGGAGACTCCACTGATTAATCTGATTTATGTAGTTGTTGAGAGAGACAGACAGGGATGGCAGCAACGCAGCCGGATTGAGCTATTGTATTTATGATGAAATTAGCTAATTCCACTGAAAAGACAGATGGCGTTGATTTTAAATTAGATTCAGGGGCATCAGATCACCTAGTAAACGATATAACCTTATTTTCCGAGTATGAGACTTTAAATCCAAGTGTGGCGATTGAGATTGCAAAGCGTGGAGAATTTGTGAATGCTACTGCGAAAGGACTAGTTAGTCTTAATAGTTCGGGGAAAAACATTGCATTACAAAAGGTGCTGTATTGCAAGGAAATCCCGCACAATTTACTATCCGTGAAAAAGATGCTTTTTTGTTTGTATTCAAAGACTTTGTGGCGAAAAGTGAGGCTCATTTCAACTTAAAAATGGTAAATCTATATATTGATAATGGCAGGGAATATCTCTCTAATGAAATGCGTGAATTTTGTGTCGAAAAAGGTATTAGTTATCATTTAACGGTTCCGCATACCCCACAATTGAATGGTGTTGCAGAGCGGGTGATTAGAACAATCACCGAAAAAGCTCGCTCTATGATTAACTGTACTAAACTTAATAAAAGTTTTTGGGGTGAAGCTGTTTTAACAGCAACCTATTTAGCTAATTGGTCCCCAAGTAGAGCTTTGGAAAATATAAGAAAAACACCATATGAGATGTGGCATAAAAAGAAGCCAATATTTAAATATTTGAAAATATTTGGATCGACGGTATATGCACTAAATAAAGTGCGAAAATTTGATGAGAAATCGATCAAGACTATACTCGTCGGGTATGAGCCAAATGGCTATAAATTGTGCAATGCGGAATCGAGAAAATTTATGATAGCTAGAGATGTAGTGGTGGACGAAAAAAGCATAAAATCTATGACTTTAAATGAAAACAAGAAAGGAAAGCTAACTTCGGACGGAGCCGAAGTTGATATACCCTTGCAGAATATTCTGTAAATTATATTCTTCAAAATTATTCATATATTCATATATTCTTAATACTCATAAAAAGTCCTAACTTCCTAACTTTAAAAACACCAAAGTTATGGCATTTCCAATCGTTCAGTTATATGGCAGCTATAGGATATAGTCGGCCGATCCTTATGAAATTTGGTAGGTCGGATTGATTGGCCAAAAATAAAACCCATAGAAAATCCCAACTTGATAACTTTACAAACACCAAAGTTATGGCATTTCCGATCAATCAATTATATGGCGGCTATAGGATATAGTCGTCCGATCCTTATGAAATTCGGTAGGTCGGATTAATTGGCCAAAAATAAAACTCATAGCAAATCCCAACTTCCTAACTTTAAAAACACCAAAGTTATGGCATTTCCGATCGTTCAGTTATATGGCAGCTATATGATATAGTGGCCCGATCCGGCTCGTTCCGACTTATATACTACCTGCAATAGAAAGACAACTTTTGGGAAAGTTTCAAGCAGATAGCTTTAAAACTGAGGGACTAGTTTGCGTAGAAACGGACGGACGGACAGACGGACAGACGGACAGACGGACGGACAGACGGACAGACGGACGGACAGACGGACATGGCTAGATCGACTCTCCTGGTGATGCTGATCAAGAATATATATACTTTATAGGGTCGGAAATGTCTCCTTCACTGCGTTGCAAACTTTTGACTGAAATTATAATACCCTCTGCAAGGGTATAATGACTCTGTGGTAAAACATAATGATGTTAGCAGAAGTCAAGATTCCCCAAATGGAAGAGAATGAAGAGTCAGATTTTCCATTACTGGAAACGAATGAAAATAAGAATTAAATAAAAATTCCACTTGTCTCGAGAATACCGATCCAGTAGTTGAAACTGGTGATAATATACTAGAAAATGAAAATCAACAAGTCAGACGCAGTGAGAGGATTAAAGATAAGCCAAAATTATCATATATGTAGATTTTTAGAAAAATGTCTTATTAATACCCAATTGTGTTTAAGTGATATTCCCAATACATGTAGGAATTTGATTGGCTGTTTAATGTACATAATGTTGTGTACACCTCCGGACTTGAGTACATCAATAAGTATCTTAAGCCGGTATACTAATAATAATAACAAAGAATTATGGCAATGTCTTAAACGAGTTTTTATATACAGTGGCTCACAGCTTATTTGACCCACACCTAGTTTTCAACATTAAACAGGTATAACTCCTGAACCATAAGAGATACACATAAAAATAAAACGCAGAAAGGTTAACTGTTGTTTTAACTTCAAAAATATGTTTTCATTTATTTATTCTAGCAAGGAACTTCTTAATTAAACAATAAAAACTAAAAATACTGCCTTTTTCAATGTCACAGCTTATTTGACACAGTTCATCAAATTAATTATAAAAAATTTCAAAAAAAATATTTTTTTAACTTTCAGTTTTTGGTATGTCCGCCCTTTTGGTCCACAACCGACTTCAGTCCATTGGGAATAGATTCGACCAATTTTTTTGTAGTTACTGGGGTGATTTTAGCCCATTCTTCGAGCAAAGCCGTCTTCAAGTCATTTTTATTGGAAATATTGCGCTCCCGAATTTTTGAGTCCCGCAAAGCCCACAAATTCTCAATAACATTAAAATCGGGTGACTGACCTGGCGATTTCATTATATGGTGACAATTATAACCCAGCCAATATTGAACTATAACCGACTTTTGCTTTGGGTCATTGTCTTGGTAGAACCGAAAACCCTGTTTTATTCCCAATTTCTCAGCACTTTGGAGTAAATTATCCTTAAGGATATTAAGATAAACATTTTTATTCATTATGCTTTCAATAAATTTTAGGTTTCCGACTCTTGCTGCGGACTTACAGGCCCAAACCATAACGTGTCCGCCGTCATGCTTAACGGTGGGTTTTAGATGTTTGTCCTGCAGCTTTGTATTGGCTTTACGCCATAGCTAAGAACGTCCATCGGATCAAAAATATTAAATTTTGACTCATCAGCGAAAATGACCTAAAATTTATTGAAAGCACAATGGATAAAAATGTTTATCTTAATATCCTTAAGGATAATTTACTTCAAAGTGCTGAGAAATTGGGAATAAAACAGGGTTTTCGGTTCTACCAAGACAATGACCCAAAGCAAAAGTCGGGTATAGTTCAATATTGGCTGGGTTATAATTGTCCCCATATAAAGAAATCGCCAGCTCAGTCACCCGATTTTAATGTTATTGAGAATTTGTGGGCTTTGCTGGACTCAAAAATTCGGGAGCGCAATATTTCCAATAAAATGACTTGAAGACGGCTTTGCACGAAGAATGGGCTAAAATCACCCCAGAAACCACAAAAAAATTGGTCGAATCTATTCCCAATAGACTGAAGTCGGTTGTGGACCAAAAGGGCGGACATACCAAAACTGAAAGTTAAAAAATATTTTTTTTGAAATTTTTTATAATTAATTTGATGAACTGGGTCAAATAAGCTGTGACATTGAAAAGGCAGTATTTTTAGTTTTTATTGTTTAATTAAGAAGTTCCTTGCTAGAATAAATAAATGAAAACATATTTTTGAAGTTAAAACAACAGTTAACCTTTCTGCGTTTTATTTTTATGGGTATCTCTTATGGTTCAGGAGTTATACCTGTTTAATGTTGAAATTTAGGTGTGGGTCAAATAAGCTGTGAGCCACTGTACCTAAAAGGAACTGTTGACTTGAAGTGGGAATATTAAAGTGGATAATATTCTTATAGGGTATGTCGATTCTGATTGGGCTGGAAATGAGACTGATAGGAGAAGTACTGCAGGATATATATTTAAAGTGTTTGGAAATTGTTCAATTTCCTAGAGTACTATGAATCAAAAATCAGTTGCTGCTTCATCTACCGAAGCTGAATATATGGCCTTATTTGAAGGTGTTAGAGAAGCTATATGGCTAAAGTCATTAATAAATTAAATTAAATTAAAATTAAATGACCCAATAGATATTTTTGAAGACAACCAAGGTTGCATTAGTATAGCCAATAATCCTACTTGCCACAAGAGAACCAAGCACATACATAGATATTAAATATCAATTTACCAGGGAATAAATTGAAAACAAACTAATCTGCGTTAAGTTTATTTCCACAGATTTCCAATTGGCTGATATTTTAACGAAGCCACTACCAACAGCTAGATTCACTGCACTGCGAGATCAACTGGGGCTAACTGGATCTTCAGCCTGAACCTTTATACATATATGTATGTAGAGTTTTTTGTTAATTGATAATTCACTTTAAAGCCAAGACAAACTGGATCTCTTGGCATATATACATATATATTTAACAATAATCAAACCAAAATAATTTTTAGTCTAACCATTACTGTTTATATAAGCGAATCTTGTTAATTTATGTTTTGATTGATCTGATTGGGTTTTACTGGGTTTCCCCAATTCTTTGCAGCAAATGCTGGATCATAAAAGAAAGAGACCCCAGAGAAGAGAAGAAAAAAAATATTACAACCATTTAAATATGCACACTCGATATCATTTGTTATTATATTTTGTTATATCTTAATTTGTATCAGTGTAACTTTTGAGGTGGCGTGTTGAGAATACCAAAAGTCACACTTGTACGCATACACATTGTGTGTTTATGGGAAGGGGATGAACCATGATACAATAACATGTTATTGTATCATGGGATGAACAATGAAGATCTCAGGGAGAGGCAAAGCTCTCTCTTCTCTTTGTTCTCTTCCTCTCTGTCTAAGAACGATTTAGTTTCCTTTTTCTGTTTTTGCACATGCGTAGCTTACTTGCTTGCAGACAACGAGAGCGTGCGGTTGTCAAAAATAAAATTAACTACAACCACAATAAGAGTGTTTTTACTATTTGGCAAATCTGGTGTATTCCTGAAGTTTGTATAAATATTATTTATATAAATTCCATACATAATTTGTATGTAGGTTGTAGGTTAATGTCATTTTTATACAAAACAAAGTAGTTACCTTATTTTACCATACATATAAATGTGGTCTGGTTTAACGATCCACGTTGAACAACTCAGCAAATGTGTTTTTGCCACCGGAATCTATGTAAGAAGGGAGGTCAACTATCGAAAATTTATTAATATTAATATTTGTATACCCCTGCAGAAAGTATTACAATTTTAGTCAAAAGTTTGCAACGCTGGGGTGGAGACATCTTTGAACCTATAAATTATATTAATATTAATTTTTGTAAAAGCTTCAGGGGTATATATATATTGGCTTTCAATTTGCTCAATATAATTAATTCCCAGGACGGTACTTAAAAACATCGCAAGAGTCCTTATCAAAAGCGCGGTTGGCACACACAATTTGCCGACCACTGATTATTTGCAAATTTAATTGCATACTTTTAAGTCTTTGATAACTTTTGTTCGAAATACAAAGTTATCTCGCAAAATGTTGTATTGTTCTCTCAGTCTGCCTAGCTGTCCGTTTCGAATTCGGAGTTGAATAACTAATAAAGCAACAGAATAATTAACAAGAAAGGAAAGCTAACTTCGGGCGGAGCCGAAGTTGATATACCCTTGCAGAATACTCTGTAAATTATATTCTCCAAAATTATTCAAATGATGCATTCTTAATACTCATAAAAAATCCCAACTTCCTAACTTTAACAACACCAAAGTTATGACATTTCCAATCGTTCAGTTATATGGCAGCTATAGGATATAGTCGGCCGATCCTTATGAAATTTGGTAGGTCGGATTGGCTGGCCAAATATAACACCCATAGAAAATGCCAACTTCCTAACTTTACAAACACCAAAGTTATGGCATTTCCGATCAATCAGTTATATGGCAGCTATAGGATATAGTCGGCCGATCCTTATGAAATTCGGCATGTCGGATTGATTAGCCAAATATAAAACCCATAGAAAATCCCAACATTCTAACTTTACAAACACCAAAGTTATGGCATTTCCGATCAATCAGTTATATGGCAGCTATAGGATATAGTCGGCCGATCCTTATGAAATTCGGCATGTCGGATTGATTAGCCAAATTCAAAACCCATAGAAAATCCCAACTTCCTAACTTTACAAACACCAAAGTTATGGCATTTCCGATCGTTCAGTTATATGGCAGCTATAGGATATAGTCGGCCGATCCCGGCCGTTCCGACTTATATACTGCGTGCAAAGGAAAGAAGGGTGTGTGCAAAGTTTCAATTCGATATCTTTAAAACTGAGAGACTAGTTCGCGTAGAAACAGACAGACGGACAGACAGACGGACAGACGGACAGACAGACGGACAGACGGACAGACGGACAGACGGACAGACGGACATGGCTATATCAACTCAGGAGGTGATCCTGATCAAGAATATATATACTTTATAGGGTCGGAGATGTCTCCTTCACTGCGTTGCACACTTTTGACCAAAATTATAATACCCTCTGCAAGGGTATAAAAACCATGACCACACCCAGTCCCATAATAACAAGATATTCATAGTCACATGTATACGAAGTGAGACTCGAAATTTATATTGTCGGCCACACATAAAAAAAATTGTATATTTGACAAACCAATACATTTTTAAAAAGTTGTGTTTTTTAAGTGCAATTTAAATGCAATCATCGCACTTAAAATCTTGTAGTCTAACTTACAACTAACACAGCATGAAACATCAGACTTTTCTTTCACTTCTATTTCTTTCCAATTTTTTAATTTTAGTTTGGCATGTTGACTTTATCTTTATTTTAGATAAAACATTTTAGTTGGGATCGCCTATCCAGTTACAGGATCTGTATCTGTGGTTGATTTCGTAGATGTCCACTTCACAATACCGACGTCCGCAGCATGAAGCACTGGAAAGAATTGAAATTCCATTAGATTTTGAAGTAAAATAGGGTAATTGTAAGTTACCAAAAATCCATCTTAAACTTTTTCCATCGAGATATAGTCTGACGTCTTTCCCTGGACAGAAAAATCTGCCTGCATTTCAGCATGTATTGCATTCTTCGACTGTTTTCTTGCTACATAAGCGATTTTGTGTTGGCTGCATCTGGTTGCAAATGTATGACTCATTGAAATGTCTTGAAACATAACTCTCAAAAGATTATCTTTAGAAAAGACTTCCAATTCTGAGAAAAGCATCGCAAATTTGTGATACATAAAATTACTAAATGTAAATAATGCGTGCAGTGGGAATCGAATTTTGCATTTAAAACCTTACATTGTTTATGAAACAAAGGTTACAAAAATTTTGAATTTAAAAAGTAATTAAAAATGCATTTATAAAAATTTTAAAAATACAAAATAATCGATTTTTGAATACAAATTGCATTCAATAAATGTTTTTATTAGGGGAGCATTAAACTTTGAACCGCAGTAGATTTAAAACATCGCTAGTAGATTTAAAATATAAAAACATATACAATATAATTTATTATTATTTGATGTAAATTTTTTAAAATATACATTGAGTCCCATAAAATCAAATATTTATACCAGTTTCTTAAAAAAGAGAAACTAAAAAACACATTGTCGTCTTTGTAAACAAGCATTATTAATTACTAATTTCTCTCGTTTTTAGAATTGGTACTATTCAAACTCATACATATATTCCGTTCGCATTCATAAGGTTCCCTGCGATCAAAAAACTCATTTAATAATAATAGTTTTTCTTTCTATACTGGATTGCATTTAGCAAAGAGGTCTGCTGCTAACCGGAATAAATTTATTTCTGAACTTATTTTTATTGCTCTTTGCAATTAAATGGCAGTTGAATTGTCGAAGCTGATGGAATAGCGAAAGTGGGAGGCTTTGGAATGTTTCGAGAAACTTAATTTCACCACGAGTTCAAGCCATGAATTAAAATTCTGAAAAACCCAATTTTGTTTCTAGACATATGTATGTAATTTTCTTTTAGGTTTTCCTGGGCCATCAATACCAACACTGTTGCAAAAATATGTACCAACTCTACAGATTGATTTGCAGTCTGCTATATACAAATGCTTATAAAAGATAATTGAACTTGTTTACATTGCTTACCAGGTTTTTCCCCCTGGTGATTTTAATATTTATACCTTTGTACTTGCGGTTTCAACACGAAACATTTTTTTTTAAAAGATTGATTATCTGAAATTTTTTAGAAATACATTTTTATTGATTCTTTGATTATTCAAAACAATATTTTACGAGTGTGCAGTTGCAAAGGTTATCAACAGTGTGAAAGATCAATTCTCATTACTCGGAAGCCATAAAAAATCCAAACATAGCTGAAAAACTTAAAGATAAGCTCATGTTAGAAAATGGTGACGAAATCGAAATTGTGCTATTATATAAGTAATTAACAAAAATTGAAAATTTCACATTCACAAATCCACATTTTTCTGATCTATGTATGTTCTTGTCTTTAAAAGCTGATAAGTTTCATTCCTTCTTTTTTCATTTTAATTAAAATTTACTGCTGACACAGCCTCATATTAGCATTGCGCGACGCAGAAATTTGGATTGAAAGGGTATTTTTATTCAACGCGATAAGAACCGAAATATTTTTTTTGGAAATTATTAAGGACAGTATCGCAGTATATTTTTTTGTTATCAGTATTTTCTGGGCGAACATAGAATTCCCAGAATTTATAACAAAAATGGTGGCACTAATATTATTATCGACCAATGTGTTCCTTTGCAAAATTTAAATATTTATACTGATAAAAGAGGTGCCCAAAATGTTTAAATATGACTTTTCATTTTGGTACAGTCAAATATGTATTCATACGAGTATGTTCATATTTATAATTGTTGCCATCTTTCCCTGAAAAGTTTCCCAGTCTACTGTCTATAAAGAACTGTTTGAGTCTCCGATTTAAAATTCTATGATAAGTTATTCATTTATTTTAATTGAAATGTAAAAGTATTTAAGGGCGGTTTTACAATATTTTCTGGGACAAGAGTCAGTGACTTTGTTTTGCATATTTCGTTGTGCGAAGTTGAATCCGAAGGAGAATAAAGCTCACAATGATTGGCATATTTTAAAACATGTCAATGGAGACTTCCTTTTCGATGTTTGATCCCTAGTTCTTGTAAGTTCCCACATAGGCTCCGCAGCTACTACAGGTGTGTTTGGCCGACTGACAGGAGTCCGTGCAGTACGGAATGCAGCAGCAGCAAAGGCCCCTAAAAACAGGATTGTTAATATTGACAAGAGGATCAACCTTTAGTTACTTACCCCAACATGCAGATAAGAAGGGCAATCAAATGGGTCTTGGTACTAGGCTCAAATTCGATGTTCGTTTGCTTACGGACTCCGCAGCTCGGGCACGTGGCCATGGATGGAACATTCCCCAACACATTAGGAGGTGCTAAAAAGACCAGAAAAGTTTTTGTAAAAAATCACCATAGAAAATAGATAGAAAAATAGATAGAAAATAGATTGTATTAACAATATCGTTCTTGAAAATCTGTTTAATCACTTTTATTTAATATGGACACTCTTCGAGAAAGAATAAAAAGAATTTATGTTTTTCATAAGGAAAAAACGTATATAAATGAACGCTTTTTTTATTTCGGCGCGTGTGTATACACATTGACGGAAATTCTTGGTTGGAATAAAATGTTGTTCTTTCAAACACAAATTTAGAATCCATGCTCTTGAAATCGGTTTCTATTTTAATATGGTATCCATGTATAACACTTTAGTTCCTAAAAACTGGTCCAAATAATTTGAAAATGGTTTGCCTTTCACTTACCCTGCACATTCTGAGGTTGTGCCACAATTACAGGCTGTGGCTGATTAAGACTCGGGTAGCCCTGATGGGTGTTGTCATAACAGGGCGGTGCCTGGGGCATAGGCTGCTGGTGGTGGTTGTAGGGAATATTCTTCTCCATTCTTAGTTTTTTCACTTCCGACTGATGTGCTAGGCGTTCAAACTCAGACTGGCAACTAAAATGTGCTCCACAGGCGACGCCCGAATTTGGATTTGCGTTCTTTTTAGTTGTGTGAGGGCAGGCTCGATGTTGATTGTGCGCTGGGGATTTTTGGAGGCATGCAATTTCCGATTATTTTTCTGACTACAGACTATATATTTATAGTATTTGATGCTTCCGTTTTTGTGTTTAGATTAAGCTTCGAATTGAGTCGCTTCTCTTTTAGAGTCGCTCTCATTGACTTGAAAAAAACAAAGATTACGAGCCATAGCTTTAAAATTACAATTACAATTTACGAATTTTATACAATACAGCTTTAATATATACTCCTAATAATAAAACATTATTTACTTATTTCTGAAAGTTTTAAGAATTATCTCGAGTGTATGGGTATATGTTAAAGATATTTGGAATAGTTTTATACAGATTAATGACCAAAATACCAGTTTGCGTAGAAATGGACTGTGATGCTGATTAGTATATAACTTTTGACTGTAATTTCAAAACCCTCTGCAAGGGTATATAAATGATAATTTCATATTATATTTTCGTTCCTATTGAAAAAACATTGTTTATAAATTTTGAGTCAGTACCACTTCTATAACTGATACTGGGGTGACTAAACAATCTGATTTTTTTCCGCTATGTACTATTATCAAAGGAAGCAATTATTGTCGTTTCATAATAAACTCATAAATCTTTATAAATCTCTCCATACTTTGAAAAGAAACTTTATTGTTTGAATTATAATTTACAATGTTATATAGAAAATGTATTGCTATGATTGAGAGACATGAATGATGTCCTGTCACTCATTCTAATTTCCAACTATTGGGCTGGACATGACGACGCGAAGCAACCCATAAAACGTTCCCCCCAAATATGCATTAACTTTTATTTACTGAATGATCATGGGTACTTAACAAAACTAATTTCCTGATGAAGTCATCTAAATAAAAGCCATTAGTTTCTTCCTTGAATCTTTTTATTAATTTGATAAGAATACAAAAGCTTAAGCTGGTACTACAATGTTTTGCTTGACATCAAAATATTGCGTAGTTATAAATGTGAGAGAGGTAACAACGGAATATGAGTTAAGTGGTAGGCTGCATTTGGGCACGGGGCTGCTGGCCGCAGACCGCGGAAAGGCTTGACCTCGAAATCGAAGGGGCTCAACGCTCGTAGGTGCCGATAAAGGCGTTGCAAGATGGACACATGTGGTCGGAGTTCCGGGCACACTTGGTGCAGTAGAGGAACCCGGCACAGGGCCAGCAGCTATGCGGCAGAGAAATGTATTAGAGTGTTGGAGGTAAGTGGGGGATGACACCGCTTACCAGGTGAGGCACATGATCAGGGCTATCAGATGGGTCTTGGTGGTGGCCTTCGGCTCTATGCGGGTGGTAACCTGCTGGCGGCAGCTGGGGCACACCACGTTGCACGGCTCCGGACCAACGGGGGTGGACATGGTGCTGGTTTTAATTTAAAATATAAACCGGAAAACTTTAATAACTTTTATATTGATTGCATCGCAAGACCTTGAAAACTTCGCGTGCCGCTGATGCATAAGAATTTAATTAGTTGTTCGGTGGATAATTTAATTGAACGCCCACCATGCAAACAAGCTGTGATCAGCCTTATCTCCCGTTAATTGTTGTGCTATATACTCAAAATTCCTTTCATGGCTGAACCCCAAATGTGTGAGGTCATCTTCAGCCGCGTGCTTTGTGGAAACCGAAAGTATGTTGATGTCGTCATCACACAATTGCGTCTGACTCTGCCCTATTCAACCCCCATTCTATCTATCATCTCCCCGGCGGGTTAGCATTTCCAAACTGTTTGCGCGCGCCCAAAATCAACAAAATCTATTTATATTCGCACTAGGCCCGACAACAGCATAGTTTCATCATTAAGCGGCGGGTGTGTCCGGCGCCAGTGCTCAACACACTCCCCCTGGGATCCACCATCCACCATCCACCTGCCGACCTTCGTGCTCCTCATCAGTTTTCCCTAACACACTTTCGAGGAGCGGCCATCATCTCGAAGGCGTTGTCCTGTTTGCTCAGCAACAACACATATTTCATTTAATACGTTTTTTGTTAACATTTTATTGAACTCGACTTTGAGAAACGTCGGGCAATTTTTTTTTAAATTATTCCCGGTTTGAATTTTAAATTTTGTACACGTACTTATACTTACTATTTACGTTGCCGAAACAAATGGGTTAATCTTCAAATGAAACTAGAACTTCGCAGAGCTGTCAAAACTTACTGCGCACTGCTGGACTTGAGAAATAGATGTGCGGCACTATTTTGCGCAGCGAAGCTGCAACCATTCGCAATGTTCGGATGTTGCTGGCCTGCCGATGTTCCTGCCGCATGTTGCAGCAGCAATGTTGCTGGCTAAACACGACTTTTTGAAATTATTCTGTTGGAATATAAACATTTATGTATATAAATATTTACATATACACAACTCTAAACCAAAGTTATGACGCCGTCACCATCGAGGTTTTATTTTGCATTTTAAAACTAAGCAATAATGTTTCGTATACATATATTTTAGATATGGCAAAAACGCCAAACTAAAAATAAAGAACGCTATATTTCAATTTTTATGTGTATATAAAAACATTTAAATATATAGCTATATAGATAGCTAGATGGATTGAACCGAGAGACAAGTTTGCGTAGAAGCGAAATGATAGACAGATATGCCTTGATCGATACCCCTCCGAGAATGACCGAAAATATATATTATTTATAATGATATTTCCGACATTCCTTCACTGCGTTAAAAACTTCTGGCCAATTACCAATACCCCTAGCAAAAGTTATGTTCTTATCAGTCGTGAAAATCAAAAACCTTTTCTAAAATGTTTTATTTGGTTTAACAGAAATAGGGGCTTTGGTAGATTTCTGATTTCATGTGATTACATATTCGTAATGGATGGTGATGAATCCTCTTACCTCTTAAGAGGAAAATCGGCTTCAATTTGGTAAAGTTGAAGGCTTTTTGTCACCTTTTTACAAGTCATCGGATACATAAAATAAAACTAACTAATATGAAATTCGGTCAAAAAAAGTATTAACGTTAAAATGACAAATTTCAATGCATAATATTAGAAAATCAAACCACAAGTCTTAAAAAGTCTCACTTTGAAATCGGCATAAATTTATTAAAGTTATGAACTCTACAACTCCAATTTGGGGTTAACTTGTTAAAAGTCATGGGAAACTTTAAAGAAAACTAACATGAAAATGGAAAAAATTAAAGGAATATATCTCAAAGTATATGGAAATCTATTGAGGTACTAACTTTAAGGTTCATGCTAGCTAATTTTCTTTAAAATATTAATTTTTTTAGACATTTCCGAATTATTAAAGTAATATTACATTTTTTGGTTGGCTTCCCATGTTTTTATTTCATTCCAAATATGTTTAAATAAAAAATGTTACTGCAATTTGAGTATGATTCTAAATTGATTTATGTATAATAGTTTATTAATATATCTGTATAGACAATTAAACATACATTTATTGAAACTTAATTTATTCAGCTGTAAGTTAGTCGATCAATCCAAAACAAGAAAAAGCGTCATAGTGTTTCAAATTCCCAGCTACAAGGCTGCCAGATCCGCAGAAAAATAAAAGCAACGCAAAAATAAAATTAAATTAATGGGAATCCCAGAATATGGCAAAGCTTTATTTGTTTTTTTCTTTCATTGTTTCCTATCTGCTTTTAGCAGAAATACAGAAATCAGAGTCGATTAAAGAATTTGTGTGTGGTAGTAAGTATTGGTATGATAAATGCGCCACTTCAAATACACATGTGGAGTACATATACATATGTACTTAGTTATACGAATATGAATACGAATGTGACGAAATGAAATCGGCGAGTGTTTTCGCTGGCGTCTTCAAAACGATCCCAAACAGGCGTTGCAGTTGGGGCAGAATTGGGAGGTCTTGTAGCAGCAGTTGCAGCAGCAAGGGACGCAGACGCAGGGCCAGCAACTGGGGGATAAGATGGAGAGAATTGGTTATATTGTTTACCAGGCACGCCATTACTCATCGAATAACAGAATTCCTGCTAAATAAAACAAAACAAATGCGGTCACAGAAATAGCACACAGATTGCATTTTGTAGATGTACATTGAAATGAATAATAAATTTGCTCCCTAAGGTAAAGTTTGCTCATAAAATTGAGTGTAGTCTTGTTTTGTTTTCAAAATAAAATTGAACTAATCTAAACCTCGAGGTTTATGTTCTTTAAGGTGCGGCTCTTTGGTGCTATTACTGTGTCCGCAGCTGTGACTATTATATTTACGAATGCATGTACTTACAGGAAAAGGCAGAGGATCGCTGCCATGCAGTATGTCTTTCCCGTACGATGATGTTCCACTCGGACGCGAATCCGGGCGTTGCAATGGGGACATATCATTCCGTGTCCCGGAGTGTCCACCAACACCGTGGTCTGGTGCACCACGTTCACCGGAAGTGGGGGTTGTGACATCGGCGTCGTCTGGGCTATCTGCGGAACCTGCGGGTAGAGCTGGTGCGGCGACGCCTGGTATTGGTTCAGATCCATCTCAGCCGGAGGAGCGGTGGCCAAGTCATCCGAATAGGGCGGTGGGGAGTCAACCCGCTTGTAGTCCATTACAGATAATAATGTGGTACTTGTAAAACCGGCACGAAGGCTAATCGAACCGGCAATGTCTTCCAGTTAACTGCGAACTGCTACTGAAAGCTCCTGAAATGCATGCGCTTCGGTAAAAAGAAACAAAAACAAAAAGACACTGGACTTTCGGCTCTTTGGTGTGAGCGAGACGACAATACGATCGCGCGAGCTTGCATATATCGATTAGTTATTGCTACGGGGATTACATCGATAGGAGTAACTGAAATTCAAATTTGAAGACAAAGGAAAATTGCTCATAACAGTTGCATTCAACATTACCGAGAACTTTTATATCTAAAACTATCCGGGGAATATTTTCTAAATATTAAAAAAAAATACGATCACTTAGTCGCATCAAAAATTACTGAGAACTTTTATACCTGAAACTATTTGAGGGATTCATTTCTGAATGTATATGGAAAACTTTACGATCAATAAAACCAATATTAATTTTTTTCCGGGACAAATTTTTCAAAGTTTTCCAACGTAATTTTAAATTTATATCGGTACAAAACGCGTTCTAAATCAACAAGACCAATTAGTAATACTGGCAAGAACCAAGTCCCAAGAAACATAAAATCTTTTGGCTATCTACGACCAATGGATATAAAGGTAAAAATTGATAATCTAGCTCACCGTCTGAAATGTCAAGCTTTTATGTAACTACGACCGCTGCCATAAAAAAAAACAAGAGTATAAAATAGGGCATTTATTTGTGGCTCATTTATTTTATTTGTTAAAATGTTAATTGAAGTTAAACCAGAACTCAGATTAACAAGTTAATGTTAAAAAAACTGTAAGATATAAAATATATATCCCCGAATGGTCTTGAAGTCCTTGATAATAAGACCGTAAATGCTGGTTGGCAGTGCAAAAAAGTTGGTTATTTCAAACAGCATAGCTCCCAATGTGGCATCCACAGTTGGGGCAGTAGTGCTGGACACTCTTGCAGTAGTTGATGAAGTAGGGCAGGCACACGAAGGGCCAGCAGCTGGGGGATTAAGGATGTCGTTTTAGCATGCACATCTGTGTGGGGTGTACCAGGCCTCTCCACTCACCAGCAAATGTACAAGGTCAGAGCACACAGGTGGGTTTTCCGGGTGGGGGCGGTGACCAGACTGGTTGTGACCTCACCCTTGCAAGACGGGCACCGCACCCTCATCGGCTTCCAGTCCACAGTTAGCGGCAGTGCGCCTGCCCCCACCCCGTTGAGGGTGTAAGTGGGTATTTGGGTCACCACCACCCCAAAGTCTGGTGGCGGGGTTACGCTTTCCGTGTCTGGAGTCGTGCCCACCCATGTGCTGTTCATGTTTGCGCTGGGACATGCACTGAAACTACCGACCACTTAATGACAACGCTGCTCTATCGCAATCCTTATCTTTTCTGACTAATTGACGGGTACTTTTTAAATGAACCGTACAGCGAGGTATAAAAGAGTTGGCATTTGCAGCACTTAATCGATTGACATTGGCTTTACTGACACCATAGCATTCCATGACTAACTACATGGATAACTTGGCTGCCAGACTACTTAAGTTTGACAACAAAAATCCGAATCACCATATATTGTTGACTTAGTCAATAAAATTCTCTAGACGGTTACTAGTGTTTTATTAGCAACCTTACAGATGGAATTAATCTTTTATTTTTGATAGTATATTGAAGTCGTTAAACTTTGCTATGCGCTATAAACTGATTATATAATGGTAATCAAGCTCTTGCCATTGGTTTATCATCAACATCGATCTAAAATGTTAAGCTGCCATGAGTCGTTTATAATCTTTTATGCCCATTGTTAATATTTTAACAAACTGATATGCCAAATGTGGCAAGTAGGTTTCTAAATATTCGTTTAACACTAGTTTTTAGATATTATATTTCACATAATGGACTTCCTATCATTAGACTTTCTTATGTGAAAATGAATATCTTAAAAAATATGAAGTGTGTTTATATGTTTCCCCTTTTTTAAATCTCATGTTTAATGTGTGACTGTCGTACAAGTATATTTACAGATAAATTTCGCTGGAATATGAAGGTAATGTTCGGGGATCTCTATAAGTAGGTATGCATAAATAGACGTTAGTTCTCGTAGGTGCCGATGTAGGCACTGCAGTTGGGACAGTAGTGGTTGGCATTCTGGCAGGAGTCCATGCAATACGGAAGACACACGCAAGGCCAGCAGCTGTGGATAAAGATTGGTGGGGATCGATTAGATAGGTTCGGGGAATTGGTTTATTAGTCAGAGCGCTAATTCCAATTGGCCTATACACGGGCGGCAGTCTACGGGCCGATTCCAGTCAGTTCACTTGTCTGTTATCGCAGCTTTGTTATCTGCCTCTACTCCAGTTCCAGTTGCGATAACATTGTTTTCAAGTATGGCCTGCACATAGAAACTTATTGTACCTTTGCAAGCGATAAGAGAGCGTGAGTGGTGCATGGGCGTAGCTTTTTTATTTTTAGGCATAAAACTGACAAGTTGTCACTAATAACAAGTTTTTTAATATGTGTATTCGGGAGATACTGAAACATATCTATAGATATTTTATTATATTGCTCTACACACCTGTCTTTATCTGACTTTTATATATCTTTTACATACAATGTAAATTTATCAATAATAATAATATTTCCATATCAATTTTAGTTTTGTAATGCAATTGTCATTGACAATTGACTAATGCACCTACCTATATCTCTCGGTTAACAAACCTTTTCAAATATCTTTTATATGCAATTTAAAGATATTAACAATAATAATACTTTAATTTCAATTTTAGTTTTGAAATGCAATTTTCATTGTAAAAATCAATGGACCAATATGAAAATACTGTTCTAACTTGTAAGTGTCATTACATAAAAGACTTTGTTTCCTCACACACTCCTTTCTAATTTAAAATCGCGAACACTTATGTATATGTCCTATAGTATATAAACTTCAAGTCTACGCCCCAGTCGTTCTATCTAATAATTACAGGTAAACAATGACGTTGAAAAAGCCGTCGTATCAGATGACTGGGGAACTCACATGAACAGGCACAGGACGAGGGCCCAGCAGTGCGTCCTGCCGGAGGGAGTGCTCTTCACGGTGGTCAGGACTTCGGCGTGGCAGGAGGGGCAGCGGATGCGAGTGGGTCCGCCGCCGATGGGCACCAGGTTGGAGGTCGTCGTGGTCTGGATGATCACCGTGGAGGTCTGCGGCGGCTGTGGCATCGGTGGGTAGAGTGGTGGCTGTGTGGGGCCACCGGGCTGATAGGTCTGAGCTGGCGTGAATCCGGGCTGCTCACTGTACGGCGGAGGCTGTTTGCTGTCCATAGTTCTGATGTATACCTTCTGGAGTCTCTGCTTTTCTCAACGAACTGAACCGATCGCTTTGATGGCTGGCGTGGCACTAAATGGAGCTACGGCAAAACCTTAACATTTGGCAATTTCTTATCGCTACGTAGAGATAGCTCGTAGAGAATGGGGGATTTCTTGCGTACTCGTAAACGGATATTTTGTTTTATTGTGCAGTTGATTTAGTGAGTTTCGACGATGCTCCTCTAAATAGCTATCAGATGAGTCACCTTTTTGATAACAGCAATAATAAATAGGCAGATGATGAATAAGCTCTACTCGCTTTGACAACTTGCCCTGTATGGAAAATTAAATTACGAGTATTTGGCTTGGAGACATACTGTCGGGAGAGCATTTGTATCAACACAAGTGATGGGCTCTCAGTCTGTTACCTTAATTTGTAATTTAATCATTGCCAATTACCGGTTTTTGCATCCAGCCTATATTTGATATATAAAATGATGCACCTGTTGTTACGCCTTATATCATTTTTTATATATATTTATTTAATGATATTTTTCACCTTTAGAACGATATAAATACATAAGAGCATGGCAAAAAGTGTTTATTCCCTAAGTATTTATTTATTTTATATTATCTTCGCTGGTTCAAAATACAATATCTTAAGCTGTAAAATTATCTTTCTAATTTTATACCCTTTAATAAAACTTATTATAAAAGCATTAGTCAGAAAACAGACCCGATCTTAATCCGACTCATGGAACTTGACTATTTTTTAATGTATTTACTGTATAAAACAGTAACACAAGTATTCTGTACTACTTATAATATCGCGATGAAACATACTGTTGACTCATGAAGTGCTCTACTTTGAAACAATGGATATTGAGTTTGCTTTTGCTTACTATTCAACAATTAAAAAAGATTATGCGTTTGCTATATCTGTAACGTTTTATATACTTTCTATACTTAATATTTAATAAATGCATATGTTAAATATTTTAATTTTATTTACAATTTCTTAATTTTGTTTTAGTTAGTTCGATGATTCCAGTCCTTTGCATTTATTATTTATATATGAATTTATTTTAAATATTTGAATTCTATTTTCAATTTCTTAATTTTAGTTAGATCATTGATTCCTACTCCTTTGCACTCAATGGGTTAATTGGAAAAAGCTTTGATATCCACCCACTCGACGAAAGCTTTACGGAAGCTTTTCTTCATTGGGCTACGTTCAAGTGCAGCCGTTAGCATCTTAGCCATGAAAATAGTGTTAGGCAAATACGGGGATTGACAAAACAGATGAACAACTGGTTTGTCTAACACTCCGCTCAACCCCAAACGATACCCCTGCCCTTCCTTACCTGCCAGACCTAACTGTTTGACTTATGTTTTTTATGGATTCAATGTTTCAATTGTAAAATAACCCAATTTATAGGCAAATAGAAAACCCGCGTCGAGTCAGTTCAACAACATGAGTCGACAGTTGACGTTCCATCTGCAAGCTCCCGACGAGGAGGAGTTCCCATCGGATCTGGTGGAGATTAACCTGAACCCCAACTGCGGCCAAGTCAAGCAGCAATCCGCCCAGGCTCTGGACCAGCTGCTCCTGGCCACGCCCCCTCACAGGGGCTATCCGTACGGCTATGCGGAGGACTCGGAGCCGGAGACCTACTTCTGCCGCAAGAGCAACTCCACGGGCCAGCTGGCCGAGAAGGTATCGCCACCGCCGCCCACGGCCACCAACATCAGTTGCCTTCGCCAGATGTACTGTCCGGAGTGCCACGAGCGGTTGCACGAGCAGGGAGTCCGGTTGGAGCGACTCCTGACCATGTGGTGAGTGATTAGTCTGAATGAAGTTTAGCATAGCAAAATAGAGATTTTGGTTGAACTGACAATTTTATTTATATGTTGATTATTTGAATATGTCACAATTTTATTGAACTATTAAAAACGTAATTTATTGGCCATAAAAATTTCCTATCTGGTAACTCAATTTAAAATCTAAAAAACTAATTTGTAACAATAAAATTATATGGGAATGTAAAAAACCTAATTTAGTGCCCATTACTAAAGTTTATTTGAACATAAATTAAAATCTTAATTCATCATCATAATCACAAATCTTTTTTAAGCGCCATATCTGCAAGAAATTTAGTGTTCGAAAATTGAAAATGTATATGAATGTAATGTTAGTATTATTAAAATGTTAAATCAGTAATTAGTGGAAGTTACAAATTAAAACTATAAGAAATAACATTTTTTAATATTTAGTTAAGTTTGATAAGTTTCATTTAAGAAAATTTTAGCATTTAAGCTTAGTTTTACTGACAATACCAAAAGACTGAACAGATAAACATTTTAATTTATTATAAATAATATACATATATTTTTTTTTACCAAATTTTTAATATTAATTTTGTTGAATACAAGCATAATTTTAAATTAGTCCTATGTTCTTAATGAAAAATTTATAATTTTGATAAATAGGCTATTCCCAAGGTATCTAACTAAGGTGACTATTTAAAGCTAGAACTTCTTTAACTTATAATAGTCACTAGAAACCTGCATGATACAGGCATTTAGAATTTGGAAAAATTTGAAGTGAAGAATTAAATAATCAAATTGTGTTAATTATAACCAGTAAAACGTCTTTATTTGCAGTTAGAATACGATAATTTCTTATTTAATACATTTTAACTTGGAGTTTACTTGGAATATTTATATTTCTAGTCCTGATTATTTCCTTCTCATTTCCAGCTGCTTTGCCCTGCTGCCCATCTATCCCTGCTGTCCGCGACGCTCCGCCAACGATTGCAAGGTCATCTGTGGCAAGTGTGGCTACCTCTTGGGGGCATGGAAAAGACAGTGAAGAAATTAAAAAAATAGTTGGGGGATTCGGTCTCGGAGTGGGGGTGCTCCTCATTATTTGTTTATTTAGTTTTGAGCACACTTTGTTGACCTTGCGGCGAGTGATGAGCGCTGAGACTGAAGTGCTGAGTGCCAAAAAAGAAATGTCGATTTACTGCATTATTCTCTCAGTGTTTCTCTTAGATCAGATCTCTTTGGTTAGGTATTTCTCTTTGTTATTTATTTCACTGCTGGGGGATTCGTTAAGTGTTTGGCATTTATCGCTGGCCAGTCGCAATGCCTCGAGGGAACGACTTGGATGCGGATCTGGAGGTGGACCTCCAGGGGGGGACACCCAATCGGCGGCCACCACAATTACGCTGGAGGAGCGTCCTGGCAAACCGCAGGTGCGATTCTTCAGCGTCGGACCCAGCAGCTACCAGGTGCGGTGTCCAATGTGCCAGCGGAATTCCAAGACGGAAACCGTGGAGATGACGGGAGCACTGGGTCAGCTCAGCTGCCTCCTATCCGCTCTGTCCTGGTAGGATATTTAAAGACAATGAAAAAACCAATTTATCGATGAGGATTAACCTGTGTTTACCTCTGTTTCCAGCTGCTTTCCCATCTTCGCCCTGACCTTCGTCTACTCCTGTCTCCAAAGTCGCCTGAAGTCGAAACGTGTGTTCTGCAGCCGATGCGGTGGTCACTTGGGCTTCCACTGGCGTCCCACTTAGTCGGACTTCCACTCAGTTAGCTCTCTAGAATCCGCGCAAGTGATCTATAAATAAACCGGCAGCTGTTGTCAAATTTTTTAATAAGTTACTTGAATTTATTCGATCATCACTCAGGCGGTGCCTCCAAAAAGTATCTCTCCCACTCTCTGGCACGCTCTTCGCTTTGATTGCGATGTAGATACCAATCCAATGCAGATTCAGATACATTATGCGAATGCTCGCGTCTCTTGGCTCAGTTGCTCTGCCGCTTCGAAATGGCCAGCACCGAGAGTCTGGATGGCAGTGCCTTCGAGGGCGACATCTCGGGGGTGCCGCAGGTGGGTCACCTGACCACCGAGCCCCAGGAGCTGGAGTGCCCCGCCTGCCAGGAGCTGCAGATCACCCGCGTGGAGCCGGAGGCGGTGACCATTCTACAAAAGATCGTCTGCTCGCTGAATGTGCTCCTTTGCTGGTAGGCCTAAATTGGGTTGGGTAAATTGGGGTAGAACAATAAATAAGTTTCCTTATCGTTAAGAAACAAATAAAAAACCATACGATAATTTGTATTTTGATTTCAAATCAATTCCTCGAAAACAATTAACTTACTATTGATATAGCCTTGAACTTATAACATTATAATGTTAAAATTATTCCTTCTAATGCATTAGCTGAAAAAACTTTATACATATTTATATATATTTTTTTTCCCTCTGCTGGTAGGCCTAAATTCCAATTGGGTTAGAGCAATAAATAAGTTTCTTTATCGTTAAGAAATAAAAAACCATACGATTTGAGTAATGACACGGACCAAGAATTTGTGGTATTTTGATTTCAAATTTATTTCACGAAAACAAATAATAATTAAGTTATGAGCTTATTAATAATTAACTTACTATTGATATAGCCTTGAACTTATAACATTAAAATGTTAAAATTATTCCAACTAATGCATTAGTTGGAAAAACTTTATACATATTTATATTTTTTATAAATATTCCCTATATTTCTAAAGCAATCCCATTCGCTGGAAGGGTCGTCATGATGTCAACCACTACTGCAGTTCCTGTGGCTGCTTTATAGGACGCGATATCACCCTTAGTTGGTACAAGAGGACTCTCTTCCGCCTCCAAAGGGGCGAGGTGGAGGACAATGGACGCTGGCAGAGATTCCACAAGGTGGAGAAGGAGCAGCTGGATGAGAAGAAGCTGGGAAGGCAGCGCCAGGCTCTAGAATCAAAACGTTTTAATGACAATTATTAAACAAAATATTTTAACAATATTTTTAAATGGCTTTAAAATAAAAGGGTGGTTTTTTAAAATGCTTTCAATGGAATAAATAATGAAATCCTTATATTTAAAGCAAACATCCTTTTGGAAAAATGTCTTGTAACATATCTTCAGAAATATTTATAAATTACTTCAAATTCGCAAATAATCATTATTTTAGACATTTATTAAAATAAAACTGCATGGGATTTTGATTTAGAAATTTGACAAATAAAATGATTATTCCTCTTGGCCACAATGTGTATAAAAATCAACCAAATTGGAAATCAAATAAGACTCTTATCTCACAAAGTATAGAAAAATCAACCAAATTGGAAACAAAATAGTGCAGAAGCCTTTTATAAAGAAACTTGGAAAATAATGAATATTTTGACTCCCTATTTTAAATAAATAATAAATAAATAAAATTGATTGAAATCAACAGGTTGTTTCTTGCTTTATTCTGCCCTGTTCCCTAAGAGTCGAAAGCTTCTTCCAGCTGAGAAGTAATTTTTTCAGCTGGAAGAGAACGATAAAAAGCGTCAAAATCGCATATTGCTGTTTGTTTGCTTTGGTCGTTCATTCGCAGTTCTTATCGGGTGTGTCTATATAAACCCGAATCCCAGCCAGTACAATTGTACAGTTTGGGAAGTGTGCATCGAAGAGTTCGCGAAAATTTCACCACTATTAGAAATTGGAGATTTTAAATTCTTATAGCTGCAATTTCACTTAACAGATACTCAATATGTGGGCTATTCTGTTGCTAATTCTATGCCTGGGATTGCTGCACAGATATGTGCGGCGCCACTATTCCTACTGGCAGAGAAGGGGAGTGGACGAGGAGCCGGCGAGAATCCCCTTTGGAGTAATGGATACTGTAATGAAACAGGAGCGGAGTTTGGGCATGGCATTGGCTGATATATACGCCCGGCACGAAGGCGTAATCGTTGGGATATACATGATAAATAAGAGGAGTATCCTCATCCGAGATGCCCAATTGGCTCGCCAAATCATGACCAGTGATTTCGGGAGCTTTCACGATCGTGGGGTCTACGTGGATGAGGAAAGGGATCCGTTATCCGCCAATCTCTTCAACCTGCGAGGAGCCTCATGGCGGAATCTGCGTCACAAGCTCACACCATCGTTCTCCTCCGGAAAAATAAAGGGCATGTTTGGCACAATCGACGATGTGGGCAATAAACTAGTGCAGCATCTTGCAGTGGTTCTGGACCAGACCGACGAAGTGGAGATAAAAGATGTGATGACCACGTATGCGGTTGACATTATTGGATCGGTGATCTTCGGCTTGGAGATCGACAGCTTCAGTAATCCGGAAAATGAGTTTCGCAAAATAAGCAGCTCATCCGCAGAAGATAAGTCTCTACTGCTCAAGATCCACAATATCTCCATGTTCATATGTCCACCGTGAGTATATATATATGTATATATGTACATATGAATATTTGAATTGAAAAATTGCTGCAGTTTTATTGCCATGCAATAAATTTGTATTATTTCAATGCATTTTTATTTTACCGTGACTTTTCGTTCAACCAATATTATTTTCTTAACAATAAACAATTTTAGATCAAGGTTTGAAAGCTTATTAATAAAATAAGTCAAACAAGAAATTAATTTGTAAAAAATATATTAAAATATTGGTGAAACGCATATGCATTTATGAACTTTTATGGAAAACGAATATAAATAAAAATTTTAAAAACTCAGAGACTGCCAAAATATAATAAAAAACAACAAACAAAATACATTACCAAAACTGGTGAAATACAGGAAAAAAGAAGAATATATTATTTCGTTATAATCATCAACAAATGGGTAAAAGTCAGAACATAATTAATGTAAAGTAAAGACAATTTTAAACTCGGTACTTAATAAATTTGGGCGACTTCTTTTAAGGATTGCCAAGCTGATGAACCGCTTGGGTTACGAGAGCAGGATTCTAACATCCCTACGAGACATGATGAAGCGTACCATAGAGTTCCGTGAGCTCCATAACGTGGTCCGCAAGGACATGCTGCAGCTGCTGATCCGACTACGAAATACGGGAAAGATCGGCGAGGACGACGACAAAGTGTGGGACATGGAAACTGCACAGGAACAGCTCAAGTCAATGTCCATCGAAAAGATTGCGGCCCAGGCATTTCTCTTCTACGTGGCTGGATCGGAATCCACTGCTGCCGCTTCCGCTTTCACTCTCTACGAACTGTCCATGTATCCGGACCTTCTAAAGGAAGCCCGCGAGGAGGTGGATGCAGTGCTTCGGAAGCACAACCTCAAGCCCAGGGATAAGTTCACATACGAAGCGGTGCAAGATCTTAAGTTCCTGGACCTATGCATCATGGGTGGGTTTCTTAAGACTCATCAACATTAAAACTATGCTAAAAGGATGTTTTCAGAAACCATTCGAAAGTATCCCGGTCTACCCTTCCTGAATCGCGAGTGTACCGAAGATTATGTTGTGCCCGGAACAAATCAAATTATACCCAAGGGAACACCCATCCTGATCTCGCTCTTTGGCATCCATCGGGATCCTGCATATTTCCCCAATCCCAATGGCTATGATCCGCACCGATTTGATGAGGATAACATGAATTACGATCAAGCAGCTTATATGCCATTTGGAGAGGGTCCCAGGCACTGCATAGGTGAGAATATATGGTGTATCACTTGGGATATGAAATTATCCAATTAATATGTTATTCATCTAGCGCTGCGCATGGGAAAAATAAACTCCAAGGTGGGGGTGGCCAAGGTTTTGGCCAATTTCGATCTGGTACAGGCTCCTCGCAAGGAGGTTGAGTTCCGATTCGATGCTGCCCCTGTTTTAGTGACCAAGGACGGCTTGAAACTTCGTTTGACCAAGAGAAAGTAATATAACCAATATGGGTACTAATAACTCTAGATTTATAGTACCTACATATATACAACTTTTTTACTAACTAAAATGTTGATTCTTAATATCCCATGTATATTTTAGTTAAACCCTGAAATTAAACATTCACTAAAACGAATACTGATCAAAAATAAATTTGAATATCCTTAGCTTAATTGTTAAAGAAAATTGGGTAATTTCGGTGTTTTTTAGTTTGGGGTCTTACTCTGTAAGATAGAAGGGATAAGTCATGAGCTACATAAAATAGCGGTAAGACCTTTTTTCTAGTAATAATAAATAATAAAGTTGTTAGTATATGACTTCACTAAAGCTTAAAGCTCTCTCTCTCTCAATAGAAAATCGCTCAGCTCAGCTTTAAATCGTGGAAAAAATAAAAACAAACAAAAACCAAACATAAACATAAACAAAAACCGAACCAAACAAACCATAGTTATCAGCTGTTTTCACCGGTATTACTACTTACAAAAATAATACACTAGTCAACAGGAGTTGTAAACTACTAATCGTGGAATCGTGTAATGCAAATATTAAGTCTTTAGTCGCCTTCAATCTTTTCAGACTATTCAATCTTAATACATATGTTTCCAGTTTATAGCTTGACTACATTTTTATAAAATAATTTTATAAATAACATCGTTCAATGCTTTTGACGATGTAAAATATTTGCCATTAATGATCTGCATCTTAAATTATTCAATATTTGGAAGTATCTGTATGAATTTCGAAATGTTTTCCATGTGGTTGAATTGGTTTTGGAACTGCCCTATATATTGAATAAACAAATATTCGCCAAACGTTTGGTTGTCGATCTGGTTCTGGTCGAGGGGCCACACCGAGTGAGTATCCCCTGAATAGCTGCTGATGACATCATAGCTCCATGGCCATGTACAAATTCTTTGCTACTGAGGGATCTCTCTTCGAGGTTCTCTTTGTGATCGCCTCGCTCTCGCTGATGGGTTTGGCCTGCTCTGGCGGAGATCAGATAGTCAGTTAGCATGGAGCAGCATCAGCAGGTGGAGAGGCTGCGGGTGAGATTGGTGCCCGCTGGAACGGCGGAGGAGCGTGCCAGGAATATCATTGCCAATGTGGTGCTGGAGGATGGTCTGGTCCCCTTCATCGACGATCATGCGGCGGAGAAGGTGACCCTGATCCCGCAGGAGTCGGCTGCTCCAGTTTCCTCCTCCAACCAGCAGCCTCGCCTTCGGTATTATGCCGTAGGACCCTCCACCTACAAACTATTGTGCCCCCTTTGTAAGGAGAGGAGCCAGGCGGCTGTGATGCGAGCAGCCAGTTGCAAGGACGCCAGCTTCTGTCTCAGTTTGCTATCCTGGTAAAAGGGTTTCCTTATCAAAGGATATTCTTATATACTAACTACTCCCCCATATCCCCCACAGCATCTTTCCGCTCTTCTGGATCTGCTGCGTTTGCACCTGGTGTGGCTGCAACCGGGAATGGACCACCAAGGGGGTTTATTGCAGCTCGTGTGGCGGCAAAGTGGGTATCCAGCGCAAGGCCAAATAGCCCATTTAACGGACCAATTAAAACGATATTAATGCCAAATATTTGTACGTTCTATAATTCTATTACGCATCTAACTCAATTAAAGACGCACTGTAAATCATATCTGCTGCTCTTCTTTTGCTCTTCCATAATGAATTCTCTCCGTCACACTTAAAAAAATTATTGAGGGGTACATAGATAGACTTACAAGAAAAACCTAGAATTTGAAATATTTGTATCTTTCCAATATTACAATATCAAAATAAATTTTTATATCACAACTAAGAATTTTATTAAGTGGTATTTAGTATCATAAGTGGGGTAGTTTGGAAAGTGATGGACTAGTAAACAGTTTCTTTATTAGATTGTCGAAATGAAAAGAAAGTTCAGATTAAAACTCATATACATATGATTTCTCTGAGTGCACTCTTGCTCTTTTTTTGTATCCAAACAGGTTGTCTGCTTGTTTTGGCAGCGTTTCGCTTTCAGTTCGATTGTTGAGCGATCATGACGACAACGCTGCCGGAGAAGGAAACGGAGCAGGAGATCCGTGAGCGGGAGGCCAAGGCTTTGGAGGATCGGAAGGAGCGCAAGATCTATGAGAATTTTGCCACGCCCCTGGCTGGCACCTTCTTCAACCTCCCCCGCGAACCGGTGGAGATCAAGTGCCCCGCCTGCGGAATCAAGGACCTAAGTGTGGTGCAGAACGATCTCAAGTGGTGGGCCAGCGAAATTAACCGCATTGTGGGCTGTCTTTTTGTGTAGGATACAATTATTTAAAAAATCATAAGAAAAAAACTCATTGAATCCTATTTCAGGTCCTTTTGTTGTTGCTGCTGTTTCAATTACTATGTGCCCTGCAAGCAAACCGACCGAAGTCATTATTGTGGCAATTGTGGGTGCTACTTTGGACGATCCATGAAGAGGAGGGAACCACTTAAATTAAAGGCAACCACCGGCTAGCCAGCAAAGCTCCCACATATTTTAGACATTTTTCTGAACATCCAAATACCCATCAAAACAAAAATAAAACTGAAATGATACACACTCTTTTCTATTCTCTCTATATGTTTATCTCTTTGGACATGATATGATCATTGTATACCGCTAAATTCTCTTCGCTTGCTTCAGTCTGCGTTTGTTTTTTAAACAGTCAACATCTCTGAACATACGACATGGCTCAGGATCCGCAACCACTTTACTTTGCCGTGGGTCCTGGCCCCAACGACATCACCTGTCCTTACTGCAGGACTAAGGCTAGGACTCGCGTGGTGCGATCCTGGCTGCGTTGCTGCACCAAAAGACACCACTGCGGTGCCTGCGGGGAGTATCTGGGCGTATACCGGCGTCCACAGCTGTAGATCATCACCGAGGATGTCATCCGATCAATTGAACACCACATGGAGAATAAATATTACAAAAATTCTATGCATTTTTAATAAAAAAAGTGCTTATTTGTAGGGCATTTTGATGTTATTAAAAACAATAAATTCATCTTTAACTTTTAACTGTTAAAAAAAATATACAAATGTTTTTCTTATCAACAGGACATAATACTTTTTTTAAATCACACTTTTTCTTTCTCTGTGGATGGTATTTTGTAATAAATGATTTATATGTTTTCCATGCGTTAACTTAATTACCAGACCAACGCCTCACTGAGAGAAATATCGCTAAAGAGAGGGAGCTGATTCTGATTTTCCCCCTAGCGATCTCTTTTAATTTTATTAAGCATTCAGTCACCGATCGTTCTCGCTAGAATTCACATCATGACCGTAGACGAGCCGCAGATTGTGGCCATTAGTGTCAGTTACAAACAACCAGTGGGTTACTTGAAAGAGGATTCCACCTGGATATATTGTCCTTCGTGCGAAAAGTCTGGACCGAGTGTGGTGCAATTGGAAGTGGTTACCTGCCTACAGAGATTTTTGGGTTTCACGAAACTTTGGTTTGTGATTTCAAAGATTTTTCTGTATTATAAATGAAAACTTACGTTACTTCTTTTTATAGTAAAAAATGGCCTGGCCGCCAGGACATTAACCACTATTGTTCACTCTGCGGCTGCTTTATTGGAAGATTTGTGCCAATTAGCTGCATGGAACGGTGTCTGTCCAGATCAGCTCGTAAACAGGCGGCCGTGGATGATATGACCTTAAAAACACGGCCCAAGGATTGCGCCGAAAGAGCCCAGAAATCCAGGGAGAAAGTGCTGGCCAAAAGAGAAAAGAAAAGGGCAGAGAAGGCGGCCAAGGAACTGGACAAATCTCGAACACAAATAGCAGTACACCAATGATCAATTCATTTCTATATTCACTGCGCTAAAGCTTTATACAAAGCTCTAGCCACAGCTACCAACATATTAGCGTTGGTTTGACTAATTAAAAAGATCCTCAAGGATCGAATTCATTTTCTAAAACTGAAGGAGCTGACTCTTAAATCGGAATATCATTTATATTTTTTGTAACTACTGTATCTTTCATAAATATATTTTAAAAGTGTATAAATATACCTTACGTATAATCACAAAGCTGAGTAAAAGAAGTCAGATGTTAGATTTTCTATTAGTTTACGTGTTTTGCGTTTATTGCTTATACTGACCTCGCAAATATAATAGTTTTCCTGAAAGCAATCCATTCTTGAGCTCAATGCTATACAATCTTCGTTATTGATCGTCTTGGGAAGATTATTGCGCTCGACAATATACCACTAGGAAGTTGGAGCCCTCTTCCCGGTAGTTTCTGATATAAATTCTAACTCAGTTTAAATGTCAATTATGTCAACCCAATAGCTTTCATTTTATTGAATAACATTTCGCATTTTTAAACTAATGAAGCTATCGTTTATTTGATCTCATATCTAATTGGCCAGAAACCAACACAACTTTTGGTTCTTCTCAATTTTACATAAGTAATTCAGTACTACAAATTTTTGTTAAACAACTAAATTCTGTTGTAACCCCTCTTTACAGAATTGTCATATTTAAAATAAATGAGTCAATAAGTTTTATGATGATTTTTTTTTCTAATTTTTGTGCTAGATTCCATTGTTTTCTCATTAAGGTGAGGGGATTTTTAGATCAATATCTCACCAAATAGAGTATTTTTATTTTTCTCCAAGAATTGGTTTGTTTTTAGCATCCTACATAAGAGAAACTCTCTAGCAAATTGAAATATTCATCAGTCCGCATTTCAGGATTTTTCATATTTACTTGGAGGTTTTTTGACGAAAAAACCAGCGGCGAAATGATTTTTTCGTCAAAAATTGAGGTTGCTATTTTCTTACACTAGATTTCGGGGACGTTCAAAGGAAAATCATCATAGAAGTTAAAATCAGCGGAATCATCAGAATCGATTTCTGAGATATCATAGTCAGAATCTAAAAGGATGACATCCTCTAAGAAAGCATCGGAATCTCCTTCCACATTATTAGGAATTTGAGGGTCGAAAGTGATCATCTCAAACATATTGTCCTCGTTTTCTGAGCTTTCCACCCTGCCTACTTTCCATTGATTAATTTTATTTTCCAAACTTCCAAAGTCAATAGGTAGAGGTGGCTCCGCATTGGCATTCTGAAATTATTTATCAATAGATATGAATTCCTTAATGGTAGATACTTACCAAGAGTCTTGCAAGACTTTTTTGCCAAAAAATTCCGAAAATAAGTACCATAAAAATACATCTCATCTTGTCTGATACCCACAACAGCTACTCCACACAAGTAGACAATGTCGACTATAGTCAGTCGAGACTTGGTTTTCAAAAAACATTTAATTGTATTAAAATACAATTACCAAGAGCACTTCCACATAATAGGTGCTGCCATCTTTAGAGGAAATTTAAACAAACAACTCATCCTTATAAATTTCCTTAATAGAGTACTCCTGAATGATCCTTTTATCTATATTAATGACAAATTAATATCCTTAAATCAGTAAACTATCATCTGTACGGGCTTACTTATTATAGCGTTATTGATTAAAGCTTCAACTAACAGAGTATCGAATCGAATAGCGAGACAGATTGCTGAGAAATATACCACCATATCATCATGTAATTATATTAAAATAAAGTTGAGTAATACATATATTTAAATGCTCTTGTTAACACTCGTTTAATAAGGTTATAAAATCGCAATCCAACAGTCTAGATATTTAAGTGTTTTGTAAGGGTTGTGAGCAGCGGACAATTGAGACACATTATAGTACTGTTTGTTCCTTACTTGTTTGGCAAAATATCGTTGCAAGGAAAAAGTTAGTTAAATTTTAATATTCCTTTACTAAATGGCCCATACTTATCAAAGGTTGTGTTCGAAGTATTACTGCATTGAGAACGATGAACAATCATCATTTGCAGTCAACTTTCTGTCCCCGAGCCTTGTTCAGATAGCACTTGCGTTGAATTGGATTCAGGCTATAACCATTCAAGAAATTGTAATGACCCCATTTTGTAGAAAATGCTTCCATTAAATTTGTAATAAATATAAATATTAATATAAATATAAATATCGTTAAAATCAACTAACCAGTCGTAGTTTCCATTGTTTTTACTGATTGGTGTGTTTATTTAATAAATATTATAAAAATCAAAATACTGTTTGCTTTATGATACTTCAGCTATTCCTAAAACTTTGTGCTTTCATAATAAATGAACCGAAACAAGAAAGGAAAGCTAACTTCGGGCGGAAGTTGATATACCCTTGCAGAATACTCTGTAAATTATATTCTCCAAAATTATTCATATGATGCATTCTTAATACTCATAAAAAATCCAAACAAAAGTTATGGCATTTCCAATCGTTCAGTTAAATGGCAGCTATAGGATATAGTCGGCCGATCCTTATGAAATTTGGTAGGTGGGTTCGATTGGCCAACAATAAAACCCATAGAAAATCCTAACTTCCTAACTTAACAAACACCAAATTTATGGCATTTCCGATCAATCAGTTATATGGCAGCTATAGGATATAGTCGGCCGATTCCGGCCGTTCCGACATATATACTGCGTGCAAAGGAAAGAAGGGTGTGTGCAAAGTTTCAACTCGATAGCTTTAAAACTGAGAGACTAGTTTGCGTAGAAACAGACAGACGGACAGACGGACATGGCTATATCAACTCAGGAGGTGATCCTGATCAAGAACATATATACTTTATAGGGTCGGAGATGTCTCCTTCACTGCGTTGCACACTTTTGACCAAAATTATAATACCCTCTGCAAGGGTATAAAAAGGATATTTCTTACACCCGTGCAGAGGGTATTAAAATTTCAGTCAAAAGTTTGCAATATACAAGTATATTCTTGAATAGCATCATCAGCCTAGTCCGTTCAACCATTTCTAACATGTTTTCTTGATTAAACTTTGTCAAAAGTTTTCCTTTTGTTATTTAAATTAAAACCGGACGGATCGAACCATTATACCATAAAGCTGCCATAGAAATTATCGAAAAATTAAAAAAATTAACATAACCATTGCGGTTAAACATGTACGCTTAGAATTAAAGCTTATGTATCGTATTAAATGAGTACAGTATTTAAGAAATTTATAAATTCCAATTCTTATTTAAGTGTATTGACTTATACATTATTTGTATACTGCAAAAGTATATTAAACTTAACATTCTCTTCTTTCCTTTTTGTTGTTATGGTAATTAACTGGTTTGAGCCATCGCTAAATTTCATATTTCCCGCCGGAAGAGTGTGACCAAAACGAAGTCAATCAGAAATCTCAAAGAGACAGGCATTTGTGGCACCCACGCCGCCAACTGGTCACATTTCCTGGTCGGCAGCTCTACAACAGAAATTAATTCAATCGCTGGGAATTTCTGGAACCATGAAGTTGTTTTTATCCGTGTGCGTGGTGGCCCTGGTGGCCGGAATCGTCGTTGCCGATGACAGCAAAGGGCCCAAAGTGACTGAGAAGGTAGGTGCTCCTTTGTTTTCGTCCTTTCCCAGTATTTTGTATACTTAAACACTATCTCCCTCTCACACACACACACACACGCTTGGCAATAAATCAAGTGAGATGATTGTTAATAATAAACCAATTCTGTTTGCGTAGGTTTTCTTTGACATCACCATTGGCGGTGAGCCCGCAGGTCGCATCGAAATCGGCCTGTTCGGCAAGACCGTTCCGAAGACGGTGGAGAACTTCCGGGAGCTGGCGCAGAAGCCCGAGGGCGAAGGGTGAGTACCGGGGGGTTGGAGGGTACCTGGTACCGCTACGCTCCCAAAAGATGCCGCCGATTAGCGGCACTCGCACACCAGCACAGCTATACCGTTTATAGGTTATAGCGGGGCTCTCAGATTGAAGCAATTACGTGGCGTTAAAGCGACCAATCATCCGCTGACAAAGCGAATCTCGGGAATAGTTAAGACTAATGGGTTAACAAAGACCACTCTCTAGTCTTCGTAATCCCCCAAACATCAGAAAACCTTGCTTAAAAGGATATACATTTGGATATGTGCTTAATTCCCCATTTATTCACATCAGATGGCCTTTGGCTACTAAATTCCGGGCTCAAATTACACCGCTTTGCAAAGAATTTATCTAATTTATATATTTATGATATTTCAACAACAAATTAAAATAATATTTTGTTAAATGCCGGTATCTGGTCTTAAATCATCTTACTGACAATCAAATATTTATGTTTTCCATGCAGCTACAAGGGCAGCAAGTTCCACCGCATCATCAAGGACTTCATGATCCAGGGCGGTGACTTCACCAAGGGAGACGGCACTGGAGGACGCTCCATCTTCGGAGAGCGCTTCGAGGATGAGAACTTCAAGCTGAAGCACTACGGCGCCGGCTGGCTGAGCATGGCCAACGCTGGCAAGGACACCAACGGCTCCCAGTTCTTCATCACCACCAAGCAGACCAGCTGGCTGGACGGACGCCACGTCGTCTTCGGCAAGATCCTGTCGGGCATGAATGTGGTGCGCCAGATCGAGAACTCGGCCACCGATGCCCGCGATCGTCCCGTCAAGGATGTGGTCATCGCCAACAGCGGCAGCATCCCCGTCCCGGAGGCCTTCTCCGTGGCCAAGGCCGATGCCACCGATTAAACTGGTTTGGAGACAGCCTCTTTGTACGGATCCTTATCATCCATCAGCAAACATAACCGATTTGATTTAAGCATAAAAGCATAATCGATTTTTCCAGACATTTGCATTTACCATTTGCATTCGCCATGTTTATTTACATTCTGTTCCGTAAGCAAGTAGCTCTGCTCAACTAAAAAAGAAATGGCATAAATAAAGAACATTGTTTGTGATACAGGAGATGGAATCGTTCTTTTCAACTCTGTTGTGTGTCTATACCATAATGGGTCGGTGGTGTTCAGGTTCAATGAACCGGTTTTGGAACCCCTTCCATCGCTTTCTTTTAGCGACTTCCCTTAGCGGCAACCGGTTTTTGCCTCTTCGCCAATTTGTTTGCCTTTGCTGCCTGTTCTCGATTTAGATTTGCCATGTTGTGCCTTTTGTTGTTGATAAACAACGTTCAGTTTGTCACATTTTTCTGATTTGCACACTTGCGGCAATTTAAAGAGCACACAGCCGAATATTTTTATTTATTCAGTTTGTTTGGGCTGGGAACCAATTGGATATGATTGACAGAACAGGTGCAAGGCTGATTCTGGAGGAGCGTCTGGGAGCGATTTTGCAGCATTAATTGGGTCGCTGTATTTATAAAGACCGTTTTAATTCCAATTTATTTTTATGATTCGAATTTAAATAGAATACAGATATTTGTTGGTGTAAGTAAGGTGTTGTTTTTCTACAATTTCTTCAAACTTTCTTATACTTCAGAGAAATCTAAAATTAAGTCGTTCTAAGTTTTCTAAAACTTTAAAGTATCTTAAATAATCAAAGATTTAGCTCTTGTAAAGTTTTGTTTAGGATTTAGTCCCCGAAAACAGCTAACACTTGAAGAACAACACAGACTTAAATAAACATGATATACTTTTTAATTTTGCCGATTTTTAAATTAATTAAAAATTAAGTCACAATTCTTGTAGTTTCGATTTGAATTTAGTCACAGGTTAGACAAATCTTTTGACGAACAACCCTATCAAAACACCAAATCAGCTCATTAGTAACTGAAACTAAAAGAAAGTATATTTAGAACTTGTGTCAGACAATGATGACTTTGCAAGTTTCACAATTAGCAAATGCACTCAAACATAAGAAAGTCGTGCAATTATGCATATGTGAACAAATCGAAAGATCTACATACGTTCCCCACTCTTTTTTAAAGAAGTAGGGAAACAATAAACTCAAGAGACGATCTCATATCGCTCAACTGGGGGGATTGTATACATATGTGCCGGTGCAATTGTACCCCTTTTCAGCCCCACAATCGCTCTGTATACATTAATGAAAGCAATATAATCTATATACAAGGCATATGTATTGGGGTCCGGTGGCAATCTCATGTGCCACACATGTTCCAGTGACCACAGAAGTTCTGGACGTATTTCTAAGATTATATTCCCGAGAGCAATCAGTTGAGTGCTTTGTTTTTGTGGGGAGTCAAGGCGCAAGGAGAATTTAGTTCAGTCTGATTCGTTTACTCACTGGAACCGGAAGAGTTTACCAGGCGAAGGAAATAGAAATACGGCCGGAACTTAATTTTAATCGCAGATGCCATTGTTTAAATTCTAAATATGGTTGGTAAACGGATGCAACAAGTTCAGTCAGAGTTATCTATTTAGCCTGGCAACTGACAAAATGATAAGGCAAAGGGCGACAGAGAATCTTTAATTCGATGATGTGTACTTTCGATTATGACCTAAATTGTTTTGAATTTTATTTCACAGGAATCTCATAACAATCGATGGATCTTTCTGGCTCTTTTTGGTCTAGTTTTGGTTCAGATTTCTCAGGGAGCAAAGATCCTAGTACTGTTTCCCCATGCCAACGAGGGTCACTTTGCGGTAATGAGAACCCTGGTGACGGAATTGGCCATCCGACAGCATACAGTAAGTACTAATACCTATTTAACTCGGTGGATATCATCAGAAAGTTACTTACAACAGGTTGAAGTCTATACGGGACATGGCTTGGGGGAAACTCTGGATAATGTCACGGAAACGGTGATAGCGGAATATCCCTTCTGGAGCGAGTGTAAGTACTCTTAAAATACTCATAAAGAAGATTGCCGGAAAATTACTACAGTTTTCTCTCAAAACAGTGCAAAAACAGGCGGCACCCAAGGGAAACCTCGCTGATCTTGGTCGCCTGCCCGTTGAAAATCTCCGCCAGTCGTTGGCCGACGTTGGAGCCCGTGCACTGGACCACTTCCTCGCTCAGGAACCCATCCAGAAACTGTTAAAGATGTCCTACCTTGAATTCGATTTTGATGTGATCCTAGTGGACTACTTCTACACGGAGGCTCTGTTGGCACTGGGAGCTCTCCACCAGCGTCCTGTCATAGGGATAATTTCCACAGATTTTGGCAACTACATGGATGCAGTGCAGGAGGCACTGGTGCCGGCGGCCTGTTCTCCCATTGATTTGGAGCGGGATCTGCCTCAGTTGGGATTTTCCGAGCGGCTGAGCAACATCCGGGAGTGCATTGGTCGCAGGAAGCGGTTCATCAAGGACCACTACAGTGGTCAGGAGCTGCTGGTGGCCAAGTACTTTAAGCTGCAACAGTCGATACCCGAATTGCAGGCCAGCCAGCTATCCGTGCTGCTGCTGAACAGTCATGTGCCCTTGATGACCCCCCGAGTGAGTATCCAACAGATCGTTCCCGCCGGTGGTCTGCATATCCGGGGTCCCAAGGAGCTGCCCTGGAATGTGAAGCGCTTTTTGGAGGAGGCGCGACCTGGAGTCATTTACGTCCAGCTGGGAAATGAGCAGCCTTGTGGCCAGTTACCCAAGGAAAAGCTAGAGGCCCTATTCGGCTTTTTCTCTGTCAGAAAAGAGAGCGTCATCTGGACCTGTCACGATGTCAAGACCCTAGATGGTTTGCCCAAAAATGTGATGATCCAACATGCGGTGCCGCAGATTGACATACTGGCGCATCCGAGGGTGAAGGTCTTCCTAACCAATGGAGACCTTCTGAACCTCCAGGAGGGCATTGTGCGTAATGTGCCCATTCTGGGATTGCCCCTCTTCCAGCACGAAAGGCGCAATGTGGAGCTAGCCGTGCAGTTGGGAGTGGGTCTGCAGCTGGAAGAGGGTAATGTGACGACTAGCTCGCTTAACTGGGCAGTGAATAGGCTGCTTATGGAGCCACACTTCCAGTTGACCATCCGGGATGTGTCGCTGGAGTTCAGGGATCGACCTCAAGGTGCTTTGGCCAACGCTCTCTTCTGGGTGAACTACGTGGCGCGGCACAAGGGAGGCGCAGCTGTAAGGACCCGAGGCATAGGCATCTCCTCCTGCCATTTGCACCTTTTCGACCTGTTCGTGTTCTACGCTGGAATTGCCACTCTTGTTGTGGCCTTGCTGGCGGCCCTGAGTTATGGTGGCTTTTACGTTTGGAATAAGAAAAATAACTCCAAGTTGACCAAAGTAAATTAAGTTTTGTTTATGGAAATAAAGTGCATCTTAAGCAGTTTTAACATTCGCAAATACTTCAATGAAGGTGAAGCTGAATCAGCAAAAAGATTTTTTTGATATTCGATGTCAAAATGGGTTTACTTATGTACATTTCAATTCGCTAAACCAAGAAAAAACTAAAGCATGCCACCAGCTACACTTAAATTACACTTTGATAAATTTATAATTTCTTAATTTAAGCTATTCAGAAATGGATGCAGTTCTTCAAATACGGGTATTGTTTTGCAGAATCCATTCAAATTTCGCGCCAACGCACTGCTGTTAGTATAGTAAAATTCGTCACATTGCTGTTAACTAACAGTAGATACAGATTAAGTCTGCGTTAACAGCAGTCCTATTTAATGACATGGTAGGAAAATAGCCAATTTTTTTTATTATTATGATATCATTTTTCTAACTTGTACGACTTTTAATAAAATCGTTTAAGAGAAAAATGAATAGTTAATCAACATAGTTATTTATGAATGTTATCTTAATCGGTTTTAGTCATCGCTAAGGCCTTGTCAAGGTTTTACACCGCTGGTGTTTTTTTACTTTTCTGGTATATTTATTTAGTATTTGGTATAATTTAGTATGTGAACTCACGGTCACTCTGACGGCCATCTTCCTTTCTCAAGAATCGCGTTCGCAAAACGACGTGTTTAAAACCTTTTCAAGTGTTTTAAAAGGTAATTAGCCCCCAAAACTAGTTTAAAATGCAGGAAAAGACTGTCGGTCAAGTGCATGCAGACCTGTGATTGAAGGTCGCGTTCGTGGGAGTCGCAGAAACCCACAATCGTGTCACACGTGGAGACCTGAAGCACCAACCGCCTGTGAGGTTATGTTGATTCCCTCGGAGGCGACAACAACAATCCGGAGTGGCGAGGATTATGTGTAAAAACGAGATTTAATCTAATCCCTGACTAATTTTATTGCAGCTCCGTCAGAATGTCTGGTACAACCGCCACCATCCGCACCCGCAAGTTCATGACCAACCGCCTGCTCGCCAGGAAACAGATGGTCTGCGATGTCCTGCACCCGGGATTGTCGTCGGTGAACAAGACCGAGATCCGCGAGAAGCTGGCCGCTATGTACAAGGTCACCCCCGATGTGGTCTTCGCCTTCGGATTCCGCACCAACTTCGGTGGCGGCCGCTCCACGGGTTTCGCCCTCATCTACGACACCCTCGACAACGCCAAGAAGTTCGAGCCCAAGTACCGCCTGGCCCGTCACGGTCTCTTCGAGCAGAAGAAGCAGACTCGCAAGCAGCGCAAGGAGCGCCGCAACAGGATGAAGAAGGTGCGCGGCACTGCCAAGGCCAAGATCGGCACTGGCAAGAAGTAAGCCTGAATGAAAGGATGTCTGTGGGTATGGTATCCCGACTATTCCCAAAAGCTGCTGGTTATGTGTTAGTAAGATTCTTTTTATCAACCATCCAACAAACGACAAAACAAAATCAGTGTTTACTTTTGGAGCGGCTTTTGTTTGTAAACTAAGGAAATAAAACTCTAAAAGTATACAAGTTCTTGTGGTTGATTGTATGGGGACGGAAGGAGTATATAACTGTAGCAAGTGACAATTAAAAACGGATACTAATTCTGGATTTGGATTCCATAAATCAATGATGCGCTTATATTGACAAAAGTATTTTTGTAGTAACCCATGTGTTTTCCAATTAGATTTGTTCAAAAAGGTCTTACTCCTAATATGTTTTGGATCTAACTTATTTCTTATTTCGAAAATATAATCCAATGTCTACTAACATTGAATTTGAGAAATTCAAAAGATAAATATTGTAGAAATGCTTTATATAAATGATTATATGGAATTGTTTGTAAATACAGATTTGAACATTTTTTTTGCTCAATTCTAAAATTAAGTCGTTTTTTTTTCTAAAGCTATGCACTGCAGCTACAAGTGCTTGTCAAAATTTGTAGTATTATTATTTAAAAGATGAGTTTCGTGTTCCAAATTTTTGGGGAATGGTTTGTTTATTGTTTTGGTATTCATCACTATATTTTTACTCAGTGTTGGGTGCTAGCACTGAGAATATTCGAACATAATATACTACTTCTACCAAACATTATGTTATAATCGAAACTATTACTAGAAAAATAACATTAACTATTTCCTATTTAAAGATATTTCCATTTATAAAAACAAAATGTATCGATTCACCCAATTAAAAACAAAATATATATAAAGAATACCGTAAATGAAAATTGACTTCCATTTGACGGGCCAACAACAATCGATTACCATGGCCGGCCAAAGCCAGACTATCGATTGTGCAATCGATGTTTTGACAGCCCTAATTCGTATCGTATACAGAATATTGGTAAAGAAAAATCTCGGTTAGATGCTGCTCCGGAGACCTGTGGAGGATTACTTGGACGCCCAGTAGCAATATCCTTTAGCAGAGGTCCCAGCCAGCGCCCAGCATGTCCAGTTCAAACGGGGGGTGGCAGCTGGGGGCGCAGGAAGCAGCGGCGGAGGAAGCGTCGCTTCGCCTGGCGATTGGATTTGCCCAGATTACGAGTGAGTGCGCGTAAAGATGCAGGGACAGCCGCCACCCGGCGAATCAGCCGAACCGGTCGAGGATTCCTGCGAATCTCACCTTTCCCACGATTTTGCAGCTGTCGCCATCTGAATTTCGCCCGCCGTTTGCAGTGCAACAAATGCGACCGCGACCGCGAAAGCAGTGAAAAGCCGGAGCGTGATAGGGATCGAGAGCGGGATCGAGGCAACGGGAGCAGCAGCAGTAGCAGCAGTTCCAGCAAGAAGAAGCTGGGCACGGAGATTGGAAAGGCGGCGGCAGACAAGTCGCGAGGTTTGTTTAGCGCCGAGGATTGGCAGTGCAGTAAGTGCGCCAATGTGAACTGGGCTCGTCGCCAGACCTGCAACATGTGCAACGCTCCCAAGTTTTCGGACGTGGAGGAGCGGACTGGTGAGTCCGGAGCAGCTAAAACCTCTCCCAAACCCCCTTAACAACACCTTTTGCAGGCTTCGGCGGTGGTTACAACGATCGCGGCGTGGTGGAATACAAGGATCGTCAGGATTCGGACAGCGAATATGATGAGTTTGGACGGCGTAAAAAACGGAAGCACGACGAGCATCGAGAGGACTCCAAGCGGGCCAGGAGGTCAAGTCGGGATGAGCAGCGGAACGACGAAGAAGACGACGAGGATGACGAAGAGGGGGACGACGGAGATCTGTCCAAGTACGATCTTTGGGGCGACGAGGAGGTCACTTCCACGGATGTCAAAAGCAAGGACTCCACGGGTAATGGCGACAAGGAGCGCAAGCGTAACTCTCGCGACTCCACATCATCCGTGTCCTCCTCTTCGTCGTCCAGTTCGTCCAGCTCCAGCTCAAGCTCGTCGTCGAGCAGCTCGAGTAGTTCCAGCAGCGGCGGCAAGCGAAAATCTGGTTCACCTGGCCGGCGTTAGCTGCAATCCCTACCCTTTAAGATCTTCTCTCTGTTCCCATCTTTTTCACACATTTCTGAAAGGCAATCATCCTTGCCTGCTTATTTATTTGCCAGTCTGCGCTGCTCTCGATCATGACATTACGGATGTCCAGTCTACTCTAAAAGTATAATAAAACGTATCATTTAAGAACATCAGCATTTACATTTATTGTAAGACACCGTAACATTAAAGAATCGGGCCTAATTGAAGCTATCCTCGTTTTGTTTCTGGCTACTGGCGGCTGCCTCCGCCTGCTGCAGCTCTTTGAGCTGGGCCAGCTGCCTTTTCGAGTCGGCGATCTGTTCTTCGGTCACGGTCACTGGTACATCGCAGGATATCTGCTCCTGCCGCACGAACTGCATCTTCTTGATAGCTTCCTCGAGGAAGGGAATTTGCTGGGCCTGCAGTTGCTTGTGATAGGCCTCCAACCGCTCTTCCTTGAGGTTCTCGCAGTAGGTGTCGGTCAGCTTTTGCAGCGATTCCTTGCGGGTTATCCAGTGGAAATGTGTGGGCGGTGGCTTGTACACCAGTTCGAGTTTCTCGAGAATCCACTCGAAGCGTGGATAGTCCCAGCGTCTCAGGTATTTAAGGAACTTCTTGCGCTTTTCGATAAGCTCCTTGAGTCGCACTTTGATCATCTTGTCGCGCGGATGCGCATCCATATGCACCTGGTAGCGGCGAATAATAGCGGTCATTTTGCCCACTAAATGGGAGATTAATAAACGATAAAAATTAAGTATTTGCAAATTAAATCAGAACTTACACTTGGCCTCCATAGACCCGTAATCCTGGGCATGCCTTTGCACCTCCTTCACCATCTCATCACGGTAAAACTGTGTTGTCAAATAACTGGCATTGTTGCTCAGCTTGTATTGCGACTTAACTGACTCATCGGCACTATATAGTACATGTATGAAATAATATTAATAAAATCAGATTTTGAATTTCAGGCTCTTACTTTTCCAGCGCCTTGCAATCCTTGAAGTCCAGCAGCAACTCATCGGGTTTCAGCGGAGGCAGTTTGCCGAGATCGCCACTCTTTTCCGGCTTATAGCACGCGATCTTCTCCGGACGCACCCATTTGATTTTCAGATCCGACTTGAAGGCATATTCACGGACAAACTGGCGCGGCACAGCCTGCGCTATGTTCAATAGTTTATTCATTAAATTTGGTTTTACTTTGTGATCAAATTGAAGCTAGGTTATATCATTTGGCCAGTGTACACCAACACCGTAAAGTGCACAGCTGTTTAGCGAAACTATCGATTGCGTTATCGATATGCAGCAACAGTGTTTGCACACAGATTTTTTTCATGAACAGCTGTAGCAACACCAATTGTTGCTGATTTCTTTTCGTCTGTCTGTCGGCTTGTTTCGGATCTGGAATTGCGAAATTCGTGATTATAGAGGCATTTTTAACCATGGCGCACATGTCCCACATGCTCCAGCAGCCGTCGGCATCGACGCCATCCGGTTCCAGCTCCTCGCGCACCATGTCCCTGATGGAAAAACAGAAGTACATCGAAGACTATGACTTCCCATACTGCGACGAGAGCAACAAATACGAGAAGGTGGCCAAAATTGGTCAGGGCACGTTCGGGTAAGTCCTTAAAGTAAGCTTATGTTGCTTTGCACACCTAAACCCAACTCTGTTTGCAGGGAGGTTTTCAAGGCTCGGGAGAAGAAGGGCAACAAGAAGTTTGTGGCCATGAAGAAGGTGCTGATGGACAACGAAAAGGAAGGCGTGCGTGTAAACCCATATATAGGAAGATCAGTTTATAACTTATGTATGCTTTCCTAGTTCCCCATCACGGCACTGCGAGAGATCCGCATCTTGCAGCTGCTAAAGCATGAGAACGTGGTGAATCTGATCGAGATCTGCCGCACTAAGGCCACTGCCACGAATGGTTACAGATCCACCTTTTATTTGGTCTTCGATTTCTGCGAGCACGATTTGGCTGGCCTTCTATCCAATATGAATGTGAAGTTCAGTCTGGGTGAGATCAAAAAGGTTATGCAGCAGCTGCTTAATGGCTTGTACTATATCCACAGCAACAAGGTGAGTGATAATATAAAGAAAATGTTTGGTACTATTTAACTATATATTTTATTATTTCGGTTCGTAGATCCTGCATCGTGACATGAAGGCTGCCAATGTGCTGATTACCAAGCATGGCATTCTAAAGCTGGCGGACTTCGGTTTGGCCCGCGCTTTTAGCATTCCAAAGAATGAGAGTAAGAATCGCTATACCAATCGTGTGGTGACCTTGTGGTACCGCCCGCCAGAGCTGCTTCTGGGCGACCGCAACTACGGTCCGCCCGTGGACATGTGGGGCGCCGGGTGCATCATGGCCGAAATGTGGACCCGCTCGCCCATCATGCAGGGCAACACGGAGCAGCAGCAGCTGACCTTCATCTCTCAGCTGTGCGGCTCCTTTACACCTGACGTGTGGCCCGGCGTGGAGGAGCTGGAGCTTTACAAATCCATTGAGCTGCCAAAGAACCAGAAGCGTCGCGTCAAGGAGCGCCTGCGTCCATATGTCAAGGATCCCACCGGTTGTGATTTGCTAGACAAGTTACTGACCCTTGACCCAAAGAAACGCATTGATGCGGACACTGCCCTTAACCACGACTTCTTTTGGACGGATCCCATGCCAAGTGACTTGAGCAAGATGTTGTCACAGCATCTGCAGAGCATGTTCGAGTATCTGGCGCAGCCCCGCCGTAGCAACCAGATGCGCAACTATCACCAACAATTGACCACTATGAACCAGAAGCCCCAAGACAACAGTATGATCGACCGGGTCTGGTAGACTGCTAGAGGTGCACGCACCCAAAATTTTTACTATTAGATTCTCACTTTCAGCTAGTGTAGGTATTATTTTAGGATTACAAAGTGTACTATAAAAATAATTGCATTTGCAATAGCGCTTGCTCTAAAAATCCTTTAAAATCATTGTTTGCTGGAGATTTGGTACTTTTTAATAAAAAGTTGGTTGGGCACAAATGAGATTTTGGGTACTTTACCCAAAAATAAAACAGAAAATAAGTCAAATATCTTTAAATTTCGATGATGACCAAAACGTTTTCTTTTAAACTTTGTTTTTTTAATTGCACAAATTGAAAAAAATTCAGAGTAATTTCAAGACAATTTTTTTTACTTTTCTTGTAGACAAATTTTTGAAGCTGAATTTTTTATTTAAATCAAACTTTATTTTTTTTTTTAAACTGCGCACAAGTTGTATAAAAGTGAATTCACAATTCGGCATAACCCCATGAAATTTATTGCTTAGGTGTGTATACACTGTCCGCAAAATGCACGTTGAGGAGAAGCAGCAAAAGGTAAACAAGGCAAAAAAAGCGGATAAAAAACAGCGTAGATGTCTCGCAATTATTAAAAGTGACTGCCATGTGACCCCAAGTAATGATCCAACCACATATTTGGCGATTCTCAACGTGGGACTCAGCAATGGGCTCACGGAGGAGAATTTGCTACAAGCGGCGGCCAAGTCTGGAGGAAAGGTCACCGAGGTGGTTATGTTGCCTGGAAAATCGTATTGTTTTCTGGTCTGTGCCTCCATGGAGGACTCCGAGCTCATATATTTGGCCATGCACAACGTCTCCACCATTGGACAACTGGGAGCTGTGGCCTACTTGAGTTATGTAAAGGAGTTGCCGGCTCTCGCCGGCAAAAGTGAATGGAATAGACCTCTTCCCAGTGGCCTTCTGGTAATTTCGGACTTTGTCAGCGGAGAGGAGGAAGCAACGCTGCTGAAAGCCATAGCTGAGGATGGAAAAACCTCCGAGGGCACTGGCACGCTAAAGCATCGACATGTGAAGCACTTCGGCTATGAGTTTCTCTATGGCAGCAATAATGTGGATCCCTCGAAGCCCCTGGAACTGGCAATACCCTTTGCCTGTGATATTCTATGGCCGCGCCTGGAAAACTCTGCTACCGCCTGGGACTGGAGCACTCCGGACCAGCTGACAGTGAATGAATACGAGCCTGGTCATGGAATACCTCCTCATGTAGACACACATAGTGCATTTTTGGACCCCATTCTCTCACTCTCCCTGCAATCCGATGTGGTAATGGATTTCCGGCGAGGAGAGGAGCAAGTTCAAGTCAGATTACCGCGACGATCCTTGCTAATCATGTCGGGTGAGGCTCGCTTTGATTGGACTCACGGTATCAGGCCAAAGCACATTGACGTTGTGCCCAGTGCATCCGGAGGTTTGACCACACAAGCCCGTGGCAAGCGGACGTCCTTGACTTTCCGACGCCTACGGAGAGGACCCTGCGACTGTGCGTACCCCACGCTTTGCGACACTCGACAAACCAAGACACCACAGGAGTTAACCGTCTCCCTGGCTGCTCAGGCGGTTAGCCTAGAGCTTCAGAACGTTCACGAGGTGTACGATAAGATTGCGGATCACTTTAGCGAAACACGACACTCACCCTGGCCACAGGTGGCCGGATTTTTAGATTCATTCGATCCACAGTCTGTGGTACTGGACGTTGGCTGCGGCAATGGCAAGTATCTGGGCTGCAATCCGCGACTCCTAGCCATTGGATGCGATCGGGCGCAAGGGCTACTTGCTGTGGGTCGCCGGAAGGGACAGAATGTCTTTCGATGCGACTGTCTCAGTGTGCCTGTGCGCTCGTCCAGCATCGATGGCTGCATCAGTATAGCAGTTATACATCACCTAGCCACTGGCGAGCGTCGACTGGCCGCTATTCAGGAGATGGCACGTGTTTTGCGACCAGGAGGTCGTGCTTTGATTTATGTTTGGGCGAAGGATCAGCGAAAGAATGATAAAAAGTCCGCTTATCTCCGGCAAAATAAAGCAGTAAACAAGGAACGAACCACCGAGCAGGAGCAACGTCAGAAGCAGCACAAGGAACTTGACGAGCTGCCCAATAATACCCCACTTCCCGTGCACACTAATCGCACAGAGTTCCAGCAGCAAGACGTACTGGTGCCCTGGAAGACCAAGGACGAACAGAGAACCACATACTTGCGCTACTACCACGTCTTTGAAGAGCAGGAACTTGAGAACCTGGTGGCCCAGCTCCCAGAGGTAAAGCTTGTTAAAAGCTACTATGACCAGGGCAATCACTGTGTGATTTTCGAAAAGATATCGAAAAACTGTTCATGAAAAGTTTACAATTATGTAATTCGTTTATTTGATTTCAAAAATACACATTCACACAGTTTTACTTTTGTTTTGTGTTAGCGAATCGAACGTAAACTAGAACTTAGTTAAGCTTACTGCTGAACCATCCAAATGATGTTCTAATTATTGTAGCTTTGGACCATAAATTGACAATTCCTTAATAACAACGTTTGTGTTCCACTGAAGAGTATTTCAGTTGATGTAGGTACAAGTGCGGTGTGTATTTACACTTTTTGTATTTTATTATTCAAACGAACTGGATAGGATAGATTTCAAGTGTCTAACGCGTAGGTGGATAGATAAAATTTGGAGTATCATAACTAATATGTATAGAGACTACCTAAATCAGTGAGCGGGAGCAAATGGGGTTTGGTGCTAGCTGGAGATCCCTATAATAACTTTCCTATATAAACTTCTATAAATCCATCAATGTGTTCGCTTAACGTCAGCTATACTCCTTTGAATAGGGTAAAGTTCGAGCTACAGAAACATCTACACGAAATACATGTACGAATCTGGTTTTAAAAACACACTCAGAAGTCATCCAGGGCACTTACTTGACGAAAACTCTACATCTAATTATAAGTTTTGAAATATAATCCTTACGTCTAATTATGGACTAGTTTACAGTTTCAAACGTTTCGCTTTGGTCGTGGGTACAGTAGAGTATCTGATATGTTAGCAAGTAACATTTGGACTATGTGATTTCATCATCTTAACATTAAGAGCTAAGTGTATAGCGGGTGTCCGAATACCTCTGAAGTACGAAGTAGAGCCCTGCATAGATCTGCATGTTTCTCAATTTTGATAATCAACCCGAATTCCATAGTTCAAATGTATCAAATAAATAGTTTTTGTATAGAAATTATAGAACATGTTGAGGATAAAGGATTTTAGCCCTTTTGATTGATGCAGGGCTCTTCAACGCATGCACGTAATTTTAGTGGGTGTATAAATATAAATATATTCAGTAAATCTATATAGATCGCGTGTATAACAGTTGTGGTGCCCAAGTGGTTTTGTTTTTTTGGCTATATGTATAGGAGAACATTTAAACAGAAATGAATTATTCGTTTCAACAGCTAGGGTGAGTCTACAGACTAGGTTAAACCAGAAATTCATCATCGTCGTATAATTAAAGCCTGATAGTTTACTTGTTTGTTGTTAAAGCTGATTTATCAGTTAATAGGTATGTATACACACATACACAATCGACTTAAGTCCTTAAGTTCTAAAGATTACCATTGTTTTCGTTTATAATGTACATATGTGTATACTTCAGTCGTTGTTGAATATACAAAGCTTTCTTTGCCTGGTGATGACCACTGGTACAATATTCTTTTTGTTTCTATACTATTACTACATCTCAACCTTCAACTTTCTTCTTCGCATTCTCCTTTTTAAAGCCCCTTACCGAAACACTTATTTGAGCAGCTGGCATACTTTCTCCATCTCAACTATCTCGTCTTAGATTATTTAAGTAGGATTTGGACTTGGTTATTTTTTTGTTTGGGACTTTTGGTTTTTAAGGGCTGTCCAGGATGCGGGGTCCAGGTCCAGTTGCCCTAAGCGCGAGCTTAGATAAATGTTTCGGCTGCCATTTGTTACAAGCACTCGGCCAGCGGTGGCTTCTCAATGGGCGGCGAGGGACCCGACACGGAAACCATTGGCACGGCACTGATCTTGGGCTTGACGATCTTGAGTCCCAGGTTGCCCAGGTTCTTGGGGCTGCTGTGCGGCGACGAGGAGCAGGTCGAGGATCGCTGGTGCACCAGGACGCGCGGCTTGGCCTCGATGGCAATGCTGGGCGAGGATGAGGCCGAAACACTGGCCGTGGCCGTGGCACTGGCCAGAAGGGGCACATGCACCAGTTCCTCCACCGTCTCCGCCGAGTCCTGGGATTCGTGGACCACGGCAGCCGCATCGCTGTGGATAAGTGCCGCCGTGGACATTGTGTCGCCTTCGTCGTCCTGCATGTAGGGTGGCGGTGCCTCCAGCGAAATGCTGCCCACAATCATGTTGGCCGTGGTTATGGCCGCCGATCGAGCCAGGAGACTTGTAACGGCCGTCGGCGATTGCTTGCCATCGTGGATGACCGGCAGGCGGAGCAGTTCTCCTCCAGCGCCGCCGCACTCCTTCAGCTCGATGTCGTTGCTGTCCTGGGAGAGGTGCTGCTGCTTACAGGATTCATCGTCGGTGCGCCAAGGGCGAAGACTCTTCTGAAAAATCGTAGAAATTTGAATAAATTATTCATTTTTAAATCCTGTATTATTTATGAAATCCTTCGATGGATGAACAATAGGTTAATACAAATGGTTATGAACATTTTAAAGTCCTACCTTTATGATATGATGTTTTCATGTACCAGAAGAAATTTAATTGCAATCAAGTTTATTACTCATATTCATAAAATATTTTATTTTAACTGGCATGTTTTATGTTATGGCTTTTAATGCATTTAGTGCACACCAAAGAAATAAACTTATTATTACCTTTTTATATGGAAGGATAATATAAAACGGTAATAATAAGTTTATTTCTTTGGATTACCCTTAAGCAAATGTATTATTAATTTAAGTATCAATTTATTACTACACAAGCAAAATTTACAAAAAATGTCAATCGAATTAAAAAGGCCCTAAATGTAGAGTCAAATGTTAAATTTAATTTACAGTTTTTTAACTTAAATAATAATTAAGAACTAACTTTTATTTTATTTAGTTGGTTTTAAAAGCCTATAATAATAACAAGTGACGATTATAGTACTTTATTATCCTTTCACTCACCCTTCGGCCGTTTTCCGTAATGTTCTCGGCACTCTTGGCCTTCCGGCAGAGCACGCTCTGGGATCCGTGGCGGCGCAGGAACTCGATGGAGTCGAAGCCCCGTCCCTCCGAGGACACGAAGATGGCCGAGTTGATCCGGCTGCGGGTGCAGCGCTCCGAGAGGGAGGTGGAATGCTCCTCGGCCAGCATGTGGATGTGCTGCAATGGAAAGGATGTCAGTAAGGATCGCTGCTGGTTGATGCCGCATCCTCCGGCCAGTTGCTTACGCGGCTATTGCAGTGCAACGGTGGGTGGGCACATTCACTGCTGTCGAACTGCGTCCCGCAAGGAGCACAGGAAGAGAGAGGGAAGAGAGATAGAAATAGATAGAGAGGAGACAGTAGAGCGGACAGTTCCGAGGGGATTCACACGCACAACACATAAGCCCGCACAAAGGACCTCCCGCCACACCTGAGCGAGGCCACTGGAACAACAAGAACAGGAGCAAGCGACAAGCGACAAGCGTGGGACCATCTACCTGGCTACTGGCTAACTACTGAAAGAGACAGGACACGAAGCTGGGACTCAAGCGGATGCTAATTGCTAATTGCGAATTGCGAATTGCGGTTTGTGATTTTTGCTGTGAGAGAAGTGAGCGAGTGCGGGCCGTTTCCATCCAGTGAAGGTAGATAGCTGCAAGTTCTGTACAGGGTGCTGATGGGTGAGTGGTGCGATTTGGTGCTCCGGGCTGCAATCTGAAGTGGAACTCGAAATCGAACTCGAACGGGAACTCGAACTCCAAGCAAAACCATGTGCACGTGCTCCACAAGCTGCAAGTGCTGGGGGCTAGTGTTGGGAACACCTGGGTCACTTAAGTGGACAAAGTCGGTGGCTCAACCTTTAGCGACGGAACGGAGTTACTCATTCTGCTCAGTATTTATACTCATTTGGGAATATTTTGGCGATGAACTTTAAAAAATTATAAATTTGATAATCAATTGTATCAATGTTAAATAGTTTAATTGACTGACAGAAAGAATAAATACTATGGTTAACAGTTTGAATACCAAAAATAAACAAAGTGAAACAAATGATAAACTATTTAATTGAGCGACGGAAAAAAGCATTTCAAATTGTATTTACTTTTATTGGATTCAACAACCAAACATGTATGCAATCATTTTATGATTGTGTTTGCGTACACACCATTTAAAAAGGTAGAAGCTGTTTAAATTTGCATTAATTTTTATTAAGGCATAATTTATGGCATATGTTTTATATTGCACTGTAATAACAAACTTTTAAAGTGCACAAATTGAAATTGAAACTTATAAAGGGCTTAAAAAATGTTGTAAAAGTTAGTTTAAAAGTTAATACTTAAATTTATTTGGGACTTTGACTATCTCAAATAATTCCCTATGCTGATAAATTTAACTTTCAATAACAAACAAAATTTCATTAAAATTTTCTGATTTTAAAAGCCGCCAGTAAACTAACAAAAATTAAGCATACGACAGGTAATCCAAATTAAAAGTTTTTAAGCAAAGGGTTTTTATTGGTCATTCTGTTAACTTCTATAAACCCGATAATTTTGTTTACGAGCTTAATAAATAAAGCGTAAATCTCCGAGTTCTCCTGGACAGGGCTAACACTGCGTATGAGTAATAAAAGTTACAAATATTTAAATACTCTATACAAGAACAAACAAGAGATAGAAAGACTAAACTGTACGAAAAACGAAAGGTTTGTATTAAAAAACTGCACACAGGAACATAGTAATAAAATAGATGAAAACTTAGGACAGAACGTAACCAAAAATAAAAGGTACACCCCATTGACCATCCCTTGTTCCCTCGCCAAAGTGAGCCACTCCGTGTCTTGATCGTTCCACCCAACACTAGCTGGCTGACTTACGCTGGCCGGCTCGCTGTAGTTGCTGTGGTTGAGCACCGACGACTCGGTGTGGATGGTGTCGCTGGCCACCAGGCTGTGGTACTTCTGCATCTGCAGCTGCATCGTCGACGAGCCGCGGCTGTCGCGCGATCCCTCCCGCGATCGGTCCGCACAGGAGTACTGCCTCCGGTACTGGCGCCTCCTCCGCCCGGCGCTGGCCGAGGATGCCCCCGATGCCGCATCGGTGGTGGCCCCCAGCTGGTGATCAGCGCATGCCAGCGCTCGAGGCGGCAGCGGAGGCGGGCGAAAGTAGCTGGGGTCGTAGCTGAATTGCCGCCTCCGCCACTGGTCGTACTGCCTATAGTGGCTGAAGAGGCGCCGACGGCGCAGTATGAGCTGCTTCTTAGCCTCCAGCACCTCGTCCTCCTCGACGAAGGTGCGCTCCTGCGAGTTCTTGAGAATGCCGCGCTGCTGGGCGAACTTCCGCTGCTTGATGCCGCCCGCCTGCAGCGGCAATACGCGATGGACGGGCTCTTTCTCCCGCTGCAGCAGCTGCTGATCCTCCTGATCCTTGTCCGGGACCTCGTCCCCCTCGACCTCGTTGTCCATGTCCCCGTCGGCCACTTCCACGCTATCGACATTCTCCAGCACATTGGCGCCCACAATCGACTGATTGTCGACGCTGGGCCCGCGCACATAGGTGTTCACCGGAGTGCCATGGCTGTGGCCATGTCCATGGCTGGAGGCCGCACTCACGGCCGCCGAGGAGGCTTCGCGGTGCGCTGGTTGCTAGCTCTCCACGTCCGCCTTGTGCAGCAGGGCAAACTGGCAGCCGCAGTCCCGCTCCAGCTCCCTGCGCGGGTACTGGAAGCAGCGGTCGAACAGGCCGCAGCCCTCGCAACGGGGCAAACACTGCTTGCAACCAAAAACCCAGGGATCGGAAGCGGCAAACAGTTAGGGCGGCAGGAGCAGGATCAGGAGCAGGAACAAGATCAGCAGGCGAGAGCGAAGTGAAAGTAGGGAACGTTTGGTCAGTGAGATCACGGGAAAGCGCCAACCTGAACAGCAAAGCTCAAAACCAAAAACAGTAATCCGCTAAATGCATTTAAAATACAGGCGAACTTCTCTAATAGCTTATTAATTTTACTTTAGTAAAATGGCATTTTTCTAATATACCTTTAATGTATCATAATATATCTTGCAAGTTATGTGATATTTAAAGTCATCAAAAAGGTGATCATCTTATTTAAGTTATACTGATTTGTTTCATAAAAAAAGACTTGAAAAAAGTAAAGATACTCAATCAAATTGAGTTCTATTCATGTTTTAGTAATGTTGTTAGAGCTTAACAATTTATTTATACTATTTAATGTTCAAGTTTTACTTTAGAAGAGTTCGACTGTATATATATGGAATGTGGATAGTACGAGTTATAAATTAGAGGTGCTCTCATATGCATAGCGCATCCTGAGCTTAATAAATCTAAGTGGAATCGCTAGTTGACTTCGGTGGACCGAAGACCTCATACTCTGCAGAAAGGCCAAGGGATAAGGCACAGTTTAGATCCAGAGAGTATGTCCCAAAACTAGTGCCATAAGCCTACGGAAAAGAAAGCCGAAATAAAGGCGAAACTAGCACGTGCTATCTTAGTAAGCAAATCATAATAAGAATCAGTCGAGAAAGTCTGATTTACACAGAGAAAATTAAATACATTTCTGGGCGAATATTTAAATTGAGCGACCCCCAATTAAATAATTCATAAACGGACAAACAAAGTAGCTGAAGAAGCTGTAGAAGAATTTAATTAACACGAAGCATTTTCAATAAACTTCTAGGACATTCTCGGAAAATTTTAGAAAGGATTCAGGCTATATTCGAGGGCATGGACGGGGCTGTGCACGGATTAAAAAGGAAACAGTGAGTGTACTTTGTTCAATAAGATTCGAATATTTACTTGAATTGATGCATAGAAAAAAAGCGAATAAAATGCAAAGATATTTTTGTTTGTTTCGTATATAAGTAGTTTGAAGAATTTGTTGTTTTTGAATACCTTGACAAAGAAATCGGGGTGTAGGTTCTAAAAATGAAGCATAACAAAAACGAAACGGAGATAAGTTCCTTCGCGAAAATCCAAACGCTCAGCGCTCCGCGTACTCCTAGAAGCCCGCACAACCATCATCCCCACCTCCCCGATCGGGATTGGGACTCCTCGGGTGGCACTTACCTGGTGCGAGTGCTGGCCATTGCATCCGCTGGCACTGCAGACTCCCGTGCCCGGCACCTTCAGCTGCTCGTGCTTGTAGTCCGGCTGGTAGGGCAGCAGCATCCGGATCTTGCCCCACCGGTTGAAAAACAGGGCGATGGCTCCGGCCCACACCATCAGCACGATCAGGACGATGCCGATCTCCACGCCGCGTATCTGTACAAATAAATCAACACAGGATATATTTAATATTTTTAAATCGTTATTATCTTACAGTTTTACACCGCCAAACAGTCCAAATATATAAATATACAAATTAACTTGTAATACTATCATGTATAAATAATGTAAAATAAATAAATGTAACAAATCCGCTGCAATAAGTCATTTTTTAAATAATAATAATTTTTACCATAATTGAAAACTTTTAAACTGGACTTAAAATAAACAAGAAAGGAAAGCTAGCTTCGGGCGGAGCCGAAGTTGATATACCCTTGCAGAATTCTCTATAATAATATTCTCCAAAATTATTCCTATGATGCATTCTTAATACTCATAAAAAATCCAAACTTCCTAACTTTAAAAACACCAAAGTTATGGCATTTCGAATCGTTAAGTTATATGGCAGCTATAGGATATAGTCGGCCGATCCTTATGAAATTTGGTAGGTCGGATTGATTGGCCAAATATAAAACCCATAGAAAATCCCAACTTTCTAACTTTACAAACACCAAAGCTATGGCATTTCCGATCAATCAGTTATATGGCAGCTATAGGATATAGTCGGCCGATCCTTATGAAATTTGGTACGTCGGATTGATTGGCCAAATATAATACCCATAGAGAGTCCCAACTTCCTAACTTAACAAACAGCAGAGTTATGGCATTTCCGATCAATCAGTTATATGGCAGCTATAGGATATAGTCGGCCGATCCCGGCCGTTCCGACTTATATACTGCGTGCAAAGGAAAGAAGGGTGTGTGCAAAGTTTCAATTCGATAGCTTTAAAACTGAGAGACTAGTTTGCGTAGAAACAGACAGACGGACAGACGGACATGGCTATATCAACTCAGGAGGTGATCCTGATCAAGAATATATATACTTTATAGGGTCGGAGATGCCTCCTTCACTGCGTTGCACACTTTTGACCAAAATTATAATACCCTTTGCAAGGGTATAAAAATTCCCAACTGTTTAAGAAAGAATTTGTGCCCAAGATTTTAAGATTTTACGATGGACATTTTGAAAAAGTCGTTTGCACAAAAATAGTTAGTATATCACTATGCAAGAATGAGTTAAAGATATTTGAAATTCTTAAGCTATTAACCTATATGTTAGAATGTGGTTTTGCACTTAGAACGCCAGTCAAATAAATAATAATAATAGTATGGTGTTTGAAATCAAAAAGTTTATAAGTATATTTTAAATATATTTCTAAATATTTTAATAGCTTGAAATTGTTCATTATTTTTTTTCTACTTCTAAAATTGCTTGCTTAAAAAAAAATAGTCATTTCTAGTGCAAATTAAATAGTATTTAATATGAGAGTATCTCCGAGTCTTACAGTGGGCAATTCCCTGGTTGTTCCATGAGTCAGAGTGTTCGTAGCCGTGGAGGTCACATCGTCGCCGAAGATGCTGGCATTTGCGCTTCCATTGCGACCGCCATTGCTGCCATTACCATAGATACCCGGCGGAAAGTCCTGCTGAGAGGTGTTCTTGGGCAGATCTTGGGGGAGAGGGATCAAACGATTATGAGTACATCCAAGGATCAGATCCACGGGTTACTCACCCAGCGTCTTGAACTTGATCTGGCCACGGCTGCGGTACTTCTTGCCCTGCCAAATGGCCGTCACAACGAGGGAGTACTGTGTGCTGGGCAGCAGGCGATCCAGGACAATGGCCTCGCTGCTGCCGGCGACGTCCTGTACAACCCTGTAACTTAAATTAATTCAATTACCACTCTCGAACGGCAGCTAAGGGTGAAAGGGGGCGGTGGGAGGTTGGTGGTTGGAGGTTTGAGGTTTGCGGCGGATTGTGCAATCGCATGTGTGTGTCTGTGTGTGTGCGCTAATTGAACAAACTACAACATTCAAGTCGTGAAATATGAGGCCGGTCCGTGTTGGTAATTACACCATCGGCCAATATTTCACTTTGTCACTTTCGCCAGAGCCGGAGCAGTTACCAAACATGTCCTAGATTTGCCAATTGAGCTCACATTACCCACCCACCGATCCTGTTCCTTGTGCGGATTGCCAAGTGCCGAGCGCCAAGTGCGTGGGGCGGCAAAAGTGGCCCAGACTTCTGGCCTTTGTGCACCGGCTCCTATTACTACGGCCGTAGCAACAACAAGCGCCTGACAAATGATTCATTATTCATACATGTAACAAACACACTCCCCCACAGACCTCCGAATGGCCCCCAGTGGAACCGATGTCCAAACAGAAAACAGAAGTGTCTCGCATTCCGCCAGCAGACGAAGCAAAACTACGTCGAACAAGCAAAGGTAAATTTTGTAAAAACAAAGCACAGGTGAACACTGCCGATTGGTCGATTTAACAATGCTCTTAATTTATGGAAATAAATTTCAGCATATAAACAAATAAAAAGTATATATATATTTAATAAAAATAAATGTACAAATATTATCATTAAAAATAAAATAATTTAAAATCGAAATTAATCCAACTTAAATTGGTTTTCCGGAAAAAATAAATTTTTTTTAATTTTAAAACTTTTGAAATTATCATTTGAATTAATATTATAAAGTACAATGCAAATTGGCTTCATTTTACAAACATGCAATGTAATTTAATGATTCCTCATGTTTTCTTTAAAAGCAATGTGTCACTGTTTAATTTATGCATGCAAGTTTTATGGCACGGTATTAAGGAACCCTTGCAAAATTTATAAACATCTTTGAGCCAAGAGCTCAATTTGAAAAAACTCTGACTGACTCCGTGATAAATCCGAAGTTCACTATTTTTTTCACGCCTCAAATGATTCCCACCCAGATCAATTTCACATACTCCGCATCAGCAGGATACTGTAAACACCACAGGCGATTCTATAAACACAAGAGCTCCAAAGTCCGTTAATTTAAACACCAATTTCAGGAAGAGTTTAATTTTCAAATTTAATTGACAAATTTTTATGTTTTTGGAAATAACTCTGTTAAGTCAAGAATTGATTTTGATTATTAAACTCCGTATAGTAGAGTTCGCCCAAAATAAATAAGTGAAGAGCAGTGAGTTAAAAAAGTTAGACATATAGGAAATATTGTAACAGTGAATAAGCGAAATACAATATACAAAATTTTTTTTTAATATTCACAAGAAGATAATTAATTGGCATGATTTTAATCGCTGATCAAATCAATATACACATAATTAAGAACGCTCAATTATGTATTGTTGAAAGCCTATTTTAATATAAGATTAAATGCGTTTAAGGAGGTCAAAATGCTGTCTCTGCCCTTTTTTATTAATTTGATACGTGTTGATCTACAAAAATAAATCCGATTAAAAAAACGATAAACATTCCTGCTAGAAAAAGAGATAAAAATAAGCCTTGATGCAAATTCATACTTGGATTCATATTAATTAAAAAAATTCGATGTTCATCAATGAGATTACGGATAAAAAATCAAAAAAATAATTTATATGAGAGTTCACCTCCCTCGTCCAATAAACTTTACTATACCTATAAAGATAACTATTTGGAACATAGATGAGGCTGTGTTTTTTCACAGCTTAAGCTTTTTTCAGATAGAATTTCCCTTGATAAGACTACCAATTGATACGATTTACCGACATAAGCGGGCTTTTACGGCTCATTGTGAATTTACATCTGGCTGGTCGGCAAAAACTCCTCTCGATTCGCCCGCGCCGGCGGCTAAATAATTGATTAGCAGCCGCATGTGTCACATCCATTTGCACCCAGCCAATAGACCCGCGGCCGCAGGGCAACTGGAATTGGGGCGACTTGGGACCGACTTGGGCAAACATCGGTGGATCCGATCCGCCATATGTGACAGCGCCAGGCGTTGTCTAAAGTTTGGCCGTTAAAGTTTTCATCATGTGGCGACGCCTGGGGCAAATCAAATTTAATCCCCGGTTCTCGCACCGCTTTTCTGGCTGTTTGGCATTAAATTCGCCGGGGAAGCCGCTTATTATACACAATTTAAACTCACGCCATGGCTCCAATTTTACTGGTATTTTTCTGGGTGGATCCCTTGCCCTTTTGGCCATAAGAAATGCAAGCGAATTTCCTCAAGAAGGAAGCAAAGGAAGTTTCTAATTTTCTCGCCGGTTTTCTTTTCCCTTTACGGCCTGATTGTGGGGCTCTGAGTCATTTGATATTCAGAAATATGGCTGAAAATATGCATTTCGGCCGGCTTTTCCCTTTTTTTTTAATGTCCCCTTTTGTGAGCGTTATCCGGTTCGTTCCGGTTTGATAAATAAACAATTAGCTTACTGGGCAGCACAACTTTCGCATTCGTTACTCAAACTTCGCAGTGTGCATACAATATGTCATACAAAATATACAAATGTGTACTCGCACGAAAGGCAACCGGGGCTTCTGATGTTATTTAATAACTTATGACGTTCACGAGCGGTTCTCAAAAACTATACTTTCGGCCAGCATGTGCGCCAGCATGTAACTAACCATTTTTATTTGATCGGCAGGCAAAGTGTTTCGTGACAATCGTCCTGCATTTGCATTAACTTAAAAATGCAATTAAAAATACGCATACGCCCCTTTGGACAGGTCCATCAAAGTTCAATGAAGGACTTAATGGGCGGATAGATAACTTCCAAGGAAAAAGCGAATGCAAACACAGGAATTCCTTGGAAACAGCACAAAGCCTGCTTATTTGCTCATATACCCGATGCAAATCAGGTTTACGTTATGTTGGCTCTCGGTTTCATTTCCTGTTACTGCGCAATGTGCACTTTTATGGCTTATACTGGAAAATTTATGTTGTCATCCGAGAAAACGACGAAGCACAGCTGGCAGCACTCAAATCTCATCCGCTTAGTCATTACACAGCACATATTTTTGGAGGGACCTTGACATTTCAATTTTAATAATGTCAAATTGGCTCTAAAAACGCAGATAAGGATAATGAATAAAATCTAGAACACGGCTATTTATTGATCGGGATTTTCCATCTACTCCGCCTGCACATGTCCAGGTCGCCCCGCCCATTTTACGCCTCTTACAACTTCTCCGCCTCCTCTTGTGGGACAGTAATTGTTATTAATTATTATTGTTATTGATGGTGCTTGACATGCTTGGACGTATAGAAAGCCAACCCCCCACAACAGCCACTCATTGTTCGTCAAGAATTTCATAAATCCACTTAGCAATTTGGAGCATGTACGGTGCATTGAGAGAACATTGTGAATTAATTAAAAATAAAAGGTTTGAAAATTATTTATTATAAAAAGCCAGTTTTAAGAGTTATAAATAGGAATACATTTTTGGTAAATTGTATATTTAAGACATACATTTTAATTTGAAAACTTTTATAGATAAAAAGCAATTGTTTATTATAAAATCAAAATTTTGACGTATTTGACTAAGTTTATTAAAAATTATTTTGAATACTTCTTACATTGTTTCCAGAAACAACTTTTTTTTATTAAATTGGTAAGGAATAAAAATAATAAAAAAAATTGAATATACAATTTGTAATTTTGATCTTCAAGAATTATTGGGGAATATTTAAAATGAGCCTTTATTAATTTGCCTAAAGAAGTGCTGTGAAAGTCCAAGAAAGGCAAATATGTTTTAAAGTAGCGTCTTAATTATTTTAAAATCAATTATTACCCATTATATTTTCAGCCCGCTACTAAGGTTGTTTAAAAATGATTGTTATTGAACTTTTGAATTTTTTAAAAGTAAATTGTACACCTTTAAAATATTACCATTTATGTTTCTTAAACCACAATTGCAATCCTATCAATTCACGCCTTTAATGTATTTTACAATTAAAAAGGCCTACTAATCCTGAAACCTCAGAATTTCTCCCTGTGCATATGCACGTGGATATCGATGTGTGTTCGGGCATATCTGTGTACCTGTCTGAAACGTCTAGGACAAAAGTCTATTCCACTCGGGGAGCTCGAGTCCAAGGCGAAGCCCAAGCTAATGCCAAAGCCAAAGCTCGAGCCGACTCACCGTCAACGTGTCTATGTACAAATCATACATTATTCACGGGCACAATTTACTCGAAAAACGGCAGGAAGATAGAGCCCAGGGAAACCGCCGCCAACGGCCAACGGCCAACAGCCAACCGCCCACCATAATGACTGGCAGTCGGAAGTATGTAATACAACAAAAATCGATAGGAAAGTAACACAAAAATTAAAAACAAACTGACTAATAAATAATGACCAAACGAACGAGGCAACTACCGAAAAAACACCAGCATGAGCCCAAGTTTTGTAATAAAATTTTTGACATAGGCGTGAACTTTATAGAAGAACGGGCCAACGGCTAGAGCAACAACAACAAAGCGACGGCTTAGCATTGGAATGGCGGGCAGTAAAAGACAAAACACGCTCATGCAGCCAACAGAAAATGGCCAACACACACACACACACACACACACACACTCACGCAACACGAGCCATTAAATTGAAAAACACCTTGGCCAACAGTCGGCAGCGGACTGCAGTCAAAAGGCACAAAAGCCGAGCACTTAACTTATTACACGGACGGCATTCCATGGCATCGCGAACGGGCTAAAAACTGCCGCTTGGACTTGGCCAACAAGGAGCGGAAGTGCTTAGTTTGCTGGCGAAATATGCAAGCCATTCGGCCCATCTCATACCCATCAGAACACGGTGAAAACATGCATTGGCAATTAGCAAAAAAATATATGTTTCTGAACGGAACACAATTAAGTTTTAATTGACGAACAGTTATACTATAGAAACAAACAATTTGATTCCCACAACCAAATTAAAATATTTTTAAAATGTAAAACTATAATGTAATAATTATTTTAAACCGTTTTTATGCTTAGCTGTAGGAAATAAATAGGCAAATATCAAAATGTTATTGCTTGTTGTTCGAAATTAAAATTTTCTAAAATTGCAGAAACGTGCCAAACATTGCTTTGAAATATTTATTTTCAGAATAACAATAGAACAGAAAGTTACTTTCATTGTCCTGGTTAATAAAGAAAACAAATAAATTTATATTTATTATGTATTTCTGTGTTATTTTGATCTCATTTGGATTGATAAGTATACATTTATATTTTTTTTATTAACCAGGATTTTAAAAATAAGTTTGTCTTATTTTTATTCCCGATATTTTAAAGATACTAAAGACTATCTCTTGGGTGCTATATGCAAGATTGCTGCTTCTCTTCCGGTTGCCACGCAGCAAACACGGCGATGAGAAATAGCAATCAGCGAGAATGGGACGTGTGGAGCTGGCAATGCAAATGGGAATGGTAAGATGGTAAATTGCAGGCAAGACAGCTGCAGCTGGGCTGCATTATTTCGGTAAATCATCAAGAATATTGCCAAGAGAGTTAACTGAAACTGGCACGGTCGCAAAGTCCCTGACATATGTGTGTGCACATGACTCGCTGTTCGAGAATAACGTTTATATACAGCAAAACTTGGGCAACTCGAACTTTTCACAACTCAAGCTCTTGGCAAATCGCACCTAATTGAGTGGCAATAACGTTCGACAAAAAAAGTTACAAACTTTATGAGGATTCGCATTTTCCGTACGCTGGTAAATTTTGTTTCGTTGGTATAACAGTTATTAATAAAGACATTCAAAATAGTTTATTTTTAAATTTCGAAAGATATATATTTTAATGCAGTCTATATTAAAACTTTAAAACAGTCATTTTAAAATATCAAATTGATTGAGAAAATTCATATATACGAATTTATAACTTTAATCTATCCATACAAGAAACTCTTCATTGCTATTTGATTTTTCTTATTTCAAAATTCGCTTTGCTTTAAAATTTTTAAAGGCTTTTCTCTTGTGCAAACTTTAATTTAATGTTGATGTCGATAGGGATTAAGAAAACGTTTGGGCAATTTAATAAGTTTAAGAACCTTATCTCTCTCTGTCAAAAATAATTTAAAAATGTGTTCAGTTTCTTAGACAAAACTTTTGCAAATAATGTGAAATTGCTTGAGAAATCCAGCATAATTCGGATTTCAGTTTTGACAGCTGGTGGTTCGAGTTGGGAATTCTTGGGAAATTGGCCGCGCTTTGTCTACAAAACTCGCATTTTGCCTTTGTTTTAAATAACTTGACTCGAAGTACACGCGGCTTTTGTTTTTCTTTTGGCCTGCAGTCGCGGTCAATTTGGCCTCAAGTTTCCCATTTTCGTGTTGTTGCCTCTACTTGGGGTTTTCCCACCCACTCCCTTACCCCAGTTTACTTTAACTTGGCCCGTTATTTAGCTCATGGCCAACCAAACACACTCGCACTCGCACAAAAGCACGAGCCTCAAGCAGGCGCACACACACAATTATGAGAGCAGACAGTGCTCTTGACTGACCGCTGCCACGCCCCCTGCCCACTGACGCCCCCAGCCCACAGGCTTTTGGCCACGAACTCATTCCACGGGTCGTCAATTGCAGGCAGTGTTGTTTTTGTGCGCTTGGACTTTGCATAAATGCAGTTGCAACTGTTCGGTACCGTGAGAAAACAGGAAAATTTATGATTTTTGTTTAACTTGCCATGGATTTTATATTTTAAGGGTAATTATCCCAAATGTTATCTCCCTGCATTGGTTGACTTTAAATCTTAATACAAAAAGTTCTATGTTGAGGTTCTGGTTCGCATTTTTTTGATTATTTAAATTTAATTTTTCAAAAGAACAAACAATCATGTTAAAATTAATGTTCCGGTTTTGATCTATATATATAGAAGATACATCGAAGTCAGCACTTAGAGAATTTATAATTGCTATTAATATAGAATTAAATAAATTAAAATGTGTCTATATTTATGCATTAAAAAATGTAATCCCATCAAGATTGAACCAATCGCAAAACGGAATTAAGAGAGGGATTTTGTAGTTATGTTGCTCTTAAAATGTTGATTTTATATTTTAGTAGAGCTGGTGCTGTTTTAAAGCCTGTATTCGAGCTCATATCGATCCCATATATACTAGCACGACCAAGATCAAATCAATCCCAAAAATATGACTTATTTTGATCCAAATCGTTTGGCATTTGAGAACGGCCTAGATAAAATAAAACCCGGTATTTAAGCTTATTTTGATCCAAAACGTAGGACATTTACATAGGGCTCTTATCATTTCGAGCTCATTTTATTTCAAAAGGTCAAACATTGATATTTTCCGGTTAGGACCACTTTGCACATTTTTTGCCGTGCACTAGCCACCTCCCAACCTCAAAGCTCCCTTTTAGCCAGTCAGTTGGATGGTAAGTAAGTAAGTAAGTGTGCTTTACCGCCATTTAGACAGTCAAGTGGCCCAGCGGATTGAGTTCTAGCTCTGTTAGTGGTACCTACCTGTCATCTGTCGGCTTGTACGTCACGATGTACTTCTCGATGGGATGTGCCTTCAGATCGATTTGCGTCTGCCACGACACTCGGACCGCCGTAGGCGTCAGAAATGTGACGGTTATGTTCTCCGGCGTAGCCGGAATGGTGCCTATTATAACGATAATTGCTAGTTATTATGTCATTATCGCTGTAAATGCTTATAGTATATACATAGTAATTCACTGGCACTGGCCAAGTTTATGTGTCTGGGGGATTAGCTGGATTTGGTTGGAGCCGTATCGTAAAGACGTAAGCCCTTGAGTCGTGTCATAAAATTAGGAGCTTTGCGGATTTTCCTCAAGTTGTCTTGACCCAACAAGAAGAAGTGATAAAGCTGTCAATCTTTTATCAATTGACGAAAAAAAAAACTGTGATTTTCTTTTTTATGGCTTTGTATCCCTGCTTTTTATGCTTTTCAAAAAAGTATAACTTGGTATCAATTGAACATTACTTTTTTTCGCTTTTACAAACTTCTTTATTTAATTAATGAATTAAATGTTATTCTGCCAATGCAACCAATTTAAATTTGAATGTAAGCAAATGTAAATAAATTGTTAAGTGTTGAAATATTTTTTACATTATGTTTTTTATTTGGCTTGCTAATTGACATGAATTCTTTTTCACAATAATAATACGGAAATCTATTTAAACTTATAAAGCAATGAACAAAAATAAAATCAAATTTGAATTAGATAAAATCTGGTGTCAAAAAAGTTTTAAATTTATTTTAATATGTTCATAGCTTTAATAGTCTAAAGCTCTTTAATTAATACAATGCAGTCCTTCACCAAATTACTGATAAACAAGAAAGGAAAGCTAACTTCGGGCGAAGCCGAAGTTGATATACCCTTGCAGAATACTCTGTAAATTATATTCTCCAAAATTATTCATATGATGCATTCATAATACTCATAAAAAATCACAACTTTCTTACTTTAAAAACACCAAAGTTATGGCATTTCCAATCGTTCAGTTATATGGCAGCTATAGGATATAGTCGGCCGATCCTTATGAAATTTGATAGGTCGGATTGATTGGCCAAAAATAAAGCCCATAGAAAATCCCAACTTCCTAACTTAACAAACACCAAAGTTATGACATTTCCGATCAATCAGTTATATGGCAGCTAAAGGATATAGTCGGCCGATCCTTATGAAATTTGGTAGGTCGGATTGATTGGTCAAATATAAAACCCATAGGAAGTCCCAGCTTCCTAGCTTTCCAAACACCAAAGTTATGGCATTTCCGATCAATCAGTTATATGGCAGCTATAGGATATAGTCGGCCGATCCCGTCCGTTCCGACTTATATACTGCGTGCAAAGGAAAGAAGGGTGTGTGCAAAGTTTCAGTTCGATAGCTTTAAAACTGAGAGACTAGTTTGCGTAGAAACAGACAGACGGACAGACGGACAGACAGACGGACAGACAGACGGACAGACAGACGGACATGGCTATATCAACTCAGGAGGTGATCCTGATCAAGAATATATATACTTTATAGGGTCGGAGATGTCTCCTTCACTGCGTTGCACACTTTTGACCAAAATTATAATACCCTCTGCAAGGGTATAAAAATGCTACTGTTCTATGCAAATTAAACTGCATTCATTTAAAAGAGTAAGCCAATCTCTGACAATCACTTTAATCTGATTAAAAATATAAGCAATAAAATCTCCTTTGCGAGTTTAAGCACTAAAAAATCTAAATATCTGTATATTTTGAGAAAGCATTTTAAAGTTGTGTATTTTACAAAAGTTTATTGGTCAATAGTCGATTAGTCAATCGTGTGACCTAAATTCCTTTTCACTCTTTGCTCTGTTCCTAAGGCAATATATATACGGAATATTTATATTGGTAGACAAGCCTAAAAATAAACTCGAGTTTGAATTAGACAACCGATAAATTCTTTTGTCTAACTTTCCTACACTCAAACAAATAATTGTAAGATCGGAACTATGGAAACTTTAAACTTTACATTCAAATAACTTTGATGAAGCTTTAGTAAATGGATACATTTTGAGCTGGTTTTGGTAACCCTCTGCTACATTGTTGCTCCGAATCATTACGACTTGTTTGAGGGAGCTTACGACCCTAAATTGTGGGACCTGGGATCTGGTACTTACCCGCTAGGCAAGCGTTAACAAACAGCACAGCTATGAACACAAACATGCTTTCGTATGAATCCGGTTGCTTTTCGTTGGGGATGTCGATGCCTTTGTTGCTTTAGCTGGTTTAGCTGCTTTCCCTGTTCCTGCTTTCTCTGTGGTCGGTTGGTTCTCCTCTTTGCTAGGGTTTCCGCTTGGCTAATTCGTTGTTGCAGTTTCTGGTTTTTCCTCACAAAATAGTTGCTTTAAAAATAATCTAACTAAACATAAAATCAGTCTTGCTTTTGCCCCGCTTTTCCGTTTAGTTTGAGTGTGTCTCCCGTAATCAATTTTCAATTTTTCAATTGTGCAGCTGCAGCATTTTCGCTCGTTTCGTTGGCTTTCCTGCTAATTGACTTTGTCAATGACATTTGCATTAAATTTTCCCCGGCCGGGCTTTGATATATTTATGTCCTTGTTGGGGGGGAAATTTATGCGTGTATATTTTTATAACACATTTTTATGGGGCTCCGTGTGCGTCCGTCTCTCCGGTGTCTCCTGTTTGAATCGTCATCGAATCGAATCGCATTTGATGAACGTTGCGATAGTATTGTATTTATTGTATAGTGGGGGATCCCCCCAACGGGGAGGGGGAAATAGGATACGAGGGGGCGGGAGCAGGGAATATTCCAACAGTTTTTCTGTTTCGTGCTCACTTCTGTTCAACTGGGGAATTATTCACATTGCGTTCGCTTTTTGTTTTTATTTTTATTTTTATTTTGTTTCTGCTTCTGCGGCTTGTGTTATTATTCTTTGCTGTTCATTGCTTTTTGGTGTTGCTGCTTGGCTTTATAAAAATCAATAAAAAGCGACTTTTTGTCTGACAGCCGTTGATTTGGATGGCAACTTAAGTGAGTTTTTGTTTCGGCTTCCGTTTGTATTTCTATTGAGGTTTCAATTGGACTGGGGTCTGGGTTGTGTTTCGGGCCTGAGCTCTGTTGCTTTCTTTTCGGCAATCGAAGGGGACGTTTTCGGTCCTCCACGAAATGAATTCCGAATTAAGGACCCAAGCGACCAACTGCCACCTGTCGTCGCCTATCCCTTGTGCCTTGGTCCTTTGTAATTTCTGCGGTTTCCTGCTGTCGCTTTTAGTTAGTTTGATACATTTCGTATTTTGTTAACAATTTTGGCATAATTGCCAAAGTATTTAGGCCGCATTGTACGCCACCTTTGCTTTTTCGCCCCTTTATTGTTCTCCTTCAGTTACCGATTTGTTTTGTTTTGATTTCGGTATTTGCTTTTCCTCGGTGCGGCTTGTGGTATGCGGTTAATTATCGCCCAGTGTTTTTGGCTGCGAGGAGGCTGCAATAAATCAGAATGGCATTAATGGCCTGCGGCAAAATATGCGCATATATTTGTGCAAAAACTATTCGGCTTACTTTATGTATATGTATGTGCAACATTTACATTAATTATAATGAGCTGTGTTCTCAACTCAATCACAATTAAGCGATACGACACGACTCATTCGTTATTCATTAACCAGATCGAAGCGAAAGAAAACAGAAACAGAAACGATACGCAATTACATTATGTGCTGCATACTTTTTGGGGCCGGGCTTTTGATTTTAATTGGCATTGCGCATACGCCATGTGGGCAACCTCACCTAGCAATACAAGCCCAACACTAACCTCACACACACGATGCATACCTAATGTGGTATACATAATCCCATATTCATACCATGTTTCATCTGCACCAGACAATTCAATTTGTGGATTGCCCCGATCATGCGTGTGTTTTGTGGGAATATTCCCTTTGTGTTTTTTGGATTTTCGATTAGCATGCACGACTGGAAACTATGTGGTTTACATGTGTGGTTTGTGTTTTTGCGTTGGTCTAAGAGTTTCCTCCCCCCTCTAACCTTATGTCGCTGTACATTTTTGACTCGTTTATTGGCACCGTTTACTTTGATTTTGCGCTTTTCACAAAAGTAAACCAATAACATGTTACATGCGGCTCCTACATTTCCTTTTATTGACATTGTAAAAGAATACGGCACCCAGAGGACCGTTACCGATTTCACTTGCCCGGAGAACCAATTGGGAAAATTGCCTGTAAGCGCCTGTAAAAAAAGGGGACCAATGTTTTATGGGCAACTTTGAAAAGAAAAAGTCCTGATGGGACCTGCTACAAATCTGTTCCATTACTTTCAACGTGTTGATTATGGTCCAATGATCCAACAAAAAAGTTGGCCGAAGTTTAACAGTTTGACAAACTGCCATAATCAAATTCTTACAAAAAAAAGTTTGAGGTATAGGGCATTTAAAAGTCGTTAAAACTGGACTTAGCTTGCTCTGTCCTAGACTATTAACTTAAGTGACTGATAATCTTTTAATACATCAAAATGTTCTAGAGTCACAGACAACTTTTAACCTTATCCAAGAAAAATTAGCATTTGCACTTAAGTAAATAACTCTAGTTAGCAGCTGTCATTGTCCAAAGATAATTGAGATAGCTCTCACTGTTAGTGACACTCTTATCCACATCTTGAAGTCTGAAACTGACCACGCCCCCCTGTTTCATATACGCCTCTTGACCGTCGACGACCAACCGCTCGATACTCATTAAATTTATGCATTTATGTCTCATTTTTGTTGGTTGAGGGACTCTTAAAAGTTTTATGAACTTTTGGCATACACTTTGGCATGCTTGAGGCTTTCGGGACGAGATGGCAACAGCCATGAGGGAATGTGTAATGAGTGAGCACACGCTTTGCAATTTAAATGATAATTTTTGAACGCAAAACGAAGTAAATAAGGAATTAAACATAAAAATTCCAAAGAAGAGTATTTCATTTAGGGGAGGAATGATAAAATTGAGGGACATCAGAAGTAATGCATGGTGGGAAAAAAACCAGGGATTATGCCAACACGGTTGCACAAAAATGATGACAGCTTTTCGAAAATTAAATTAAATTTAAAATGGCAAAGGAAAGAATTTCATTAAAAGGGGAAATGAATCCGGAGCAAAAATGCTGGAATATTTAAGGTGAGAGTAATGTCGCATGCAATGGTGGAAAAATAAAAAAAACAAAACGGGAAAGTGTATGTAAAAATTTCCGTGAAATTTCAATGAATTTAATGAACATAAAAAAGCTAAAGGAATAAAATAGAGTATGAAAGAAGAAGGTCAATTAGCTTTTATTGTTTAATGGATAAATGTTAAAAATGAGTATGGGCTAAATGGTGAAATTTAATTCATTCAATCAGAAAAATAATAAAAGTCATATGACTTAAAATTAAGTAGGTTTAAATAATAATGTGAAACAATTATTTAAAAATGGACAATCAAGTATGAAGCAGAAAAAAGAAAATTAATAAGGATTAAATTTATTTAATAGAAAAACTAATAAAAGTTAAATGACTTAAAATTAAATAGGTTAAGTTTATTTAATCGAAAAAATAATGAAAGTTATATGATTTAAATTAAGCAGGTTTAAATAATAATGACATTATTATTATTTTTAAAAAAGGACAATCAAGTATAAAGCAGAAGAAGGAAAGTGGTTCAATCGAAGGTGAGGTGTAATGATGAAAGAGCGTACCATTTTTGACGCCATTAAAACTATTTAGTATTTATGAAACTAAATTAAAAATTCAGAAGCAAAGTTTTTAATTGAAAGGGGTAGTACTGAAACAGAAGCCAGTTGCGGTGACGCATTGCCGACGGAGAGACAGGTGAGTGGGGAAATGGGTTTCTGAATTGTGTGAAAATTAGGAGCGAGTGCATGCATTCCCGCAATGGCAAATAAGTAGGTGAAAGTAGTTATCGTAAAATGAAAATGGCGGCTAGTACGCGCTGTCGCTTTCGCTTTCGCCAACGCTCTTAATTATAGCAAAGTCACATGCACACACACTCGCAGAGGCATGAGCACACAAACAAACACACTCACACACAAAACACACCGAGCTTCAGTTGATAATTTTTTTATTGCATACGGTGCGGCGCGGATACTCCTTTGGCATTTTGCGGCTCTGTTTGGCTTAGCTGCCAACTGGCGGACTCAGGATTGTCAGCCGGGCAGACAATAAATCAATCAGCTGTGCCAACATCAAATTCCTGCGCAGACAATGCTCCCTCGCCATATATTCCAGCATATTGGTATTCGCGGGTAGCGGTGTGTGAGCGCTATTAACAAAAAGGTCAACTTAGCCGCTTCAATTGAAGCCGAAAGCCAAAAGCGGCGGACGAGAGGAAAATGGGGAAAAGCGGGAAAAGGCTTGTGTGCTGCGCTCAAGCTTTTACACCGGTGCACACTGCTCGAAATTTAGCATGTAACCCTAGTACGAACGACTGAATGGCAAGGCAACATGGCGGATGAGTAATATTTTGTTTTCATTTTATGATTCCTTAACAAAGTCTTTCAATAATGTAACTATAACTAGAACCATATCAGATTCAACAACTACATTGCCTATGTTAAAAAAAACCTTTCAATACATTTTCTAGTTTGCTTAACACACATTCCATTAAACAGTGTTAAAAACCATTAAATACATTTTCTAGTTAGCTTGATACCCATCCAACAACCTTAGTAAAAGTTTTAATAAACTAAATTAAATTCTTAATGTTATGCACGAGTTTTAGGTATCAAAAGTTTTTACTTTAAGAAACAAACTCCTCCATGGAGCCATAACAAAAGTTGGACTAAAATAATAAAACCTAGTTTTGGAATAAAACATTCTTGGCATTTATACCGAAAAAAAAAGTTATTTTCCGCCGCGTGTAGAGTGTATATTGGTACATGTGTGAGTTCTGGTGTGTGTGTATAACGTTGTAGAGAGAAAGAGAAGGCGAAAGAAAGGGTGGGAGCATGCTATTATGTCCTGGCTGTAAAAACAAAAAAAAAAGGAATGTCTAGAGAAAATAAGGGAAAACACTTGACTTCAATTTCGGCGAGATTTTCAGCAGCTCTGCTGGGATGGAAGAATGGAGAAAAGTGGAAAGCAGGATGCAGGCTGCCAAGGATGGTGATAAAAAATTAAGCGCGAAATGGCAGGCTAAAGTTGGCTTTAATTGAGTACTACTTTCAGCTTAAAGCTCGCGAAGAAGGGAGCTGATAAAAAAGTAATTGTAACAATGAAAGCTTAACAACGAGAAATTTAAGTTTCTGTAAAGGAATTTTTGTTCTTTTTTGATGTTGTCTGTGCGGAGTTCCATGTAAAAAGTTGAAAACTTAAAAACAAGAATAAACCTTCATGCAATCTCAGACAATGTTCAGCTTTTTAGAACAAAACAAATATATAAAAAGAGTGAAAGTAAACTGTGAAAAAATAGTATAGGAGGAAGCTTCTTTCAAAATAGGATCGCAAAAACAATCATATTGTTAAGCGTTCTATTTTTTAATAGTTTTAATTTAAAATGGTTCTTTTTGAGTAATGACATCTCGTCAACTCAGATAGGTTGATTCTAAATAGATTTGTATTGTATTACGATTGCTCTCAATATGACATTAATTGTATGAATATCTTTTTTTTTTTCTGCTTGATATTGTTTTTGTCCAAGTGCACACTTAAGCTAATTAAGCAACAAATTAGTAAAGATGAACATTTTGAATGAATGATTCTTTTAATTTTTTTAAATGCTCTCCTGCTGCTTTTATACATATTCTTATTCATTTACAATTCCATTTTGTTTATTTACAGATCGCTTAATAAACACAAACAACTTTTGGCGATGAAGAAATTTCCATTTTTAATCGGTCAAACTCTGCGGCATTTTGCTCGACTTTGCGCGAGTCCAAAAATACCGGGACCAAGTCGTGCTAATATATGTATATAGAAATGGGTGCATATACTCATATATATCTAGATACACTGCCACATGGTGGAGCAATGCACGCAATGCGGCGAGTGTGGTTGCGACGGATTTAAATTTAAAATGAACATTTACTCTTTCCGGGCATTTTGCCGCCGATCCGATTTTCATTTGACCTGTTCTAGTTGCGGTGAATGTGCGGATATGTATTTATATTTATTTTTATGACTACATGTGTGTGCACTACCCTGTGGGACTTTTTGATGAAAACGATTTGTTTATAATAAGCTGCTACGTGCGACTCGCTACGCATCCAATAGCCAAATAAAAGGAGAGGAATCGAGAGAGAAAAGATGAAAAAGATTTACAGCGGTGCAAGGGCGTTGAATTAACCCACACAAAAATTCAAAAACACCCAGGTTAATTGTAAATACGTTGCTTGTTTTTGCAAACAAACTGTACAGGAGCAATAAAATTACTTCTTAATTGCCACAGCTGCTTTTCAGGTTGAGATTGACAGAGCCCAGTCCATTACCCGATTTTTCATTTCATTTCATTTACTTATTTCTCTCACTTTGAAATCTTCCTTTTTCTCTTTTGGTATTCGCAATTTAATTGGCTTAAAATTCAGTCGTCTTCTTGAGGAAAGCCGCAAAGGACTCGGGACTTTTTCCTGTTAATTAAGCAACACATATATTACACCAAAAAAAAAAAAGATGATAATAACAAAATTCATTTTAAGACATTCTGAAATTATAATATAACCATTATCAAATAATTGCTATGCACGAATGTCTCGGTTTAAAAATAATATATAAGAATACCCAAAAATATAACACAAATTATGTGTAGATATTTCTTCAATGGGCAATTAATTTCCCTAGCTTGCCTTAATGGAACACCTAAAGTATATTTAAATGTCAAATGTAATTATGAAATTATTTAATGATAAATGACTTAATGTCTTTTGCCCTGTGTACAAACAACAGTTTTAACCGCTCGCGGCACTCTCAAAACACTCAGAAACACACACACACTTTTCAGCTCTCAAAGGTCTACACTGTCACACAATTTACAAGTGGGTTTTTATTTACTTTTTGCCGTCGGACTGTGGTTAACCGGATCAGCCACCTGCTAGTGACACGCCTCTCCGGCTCGCCGCCTCCTCCGTCCGTCCGGGGTCCCGAGTCTGGATGCGAATTTGAATATGAATCCCAATCCCAATCCCTATTCGCAATCAGAGCTGGAAACGCGTGCATCCACTGATAACGCCGAAAACAAACACTTCACTGCGCTCAGTTCTCAGTTGTCTGTTGTCGGTTGTCTGTTTTCGGTTCTCAGCCCGATTAACTGTGCTTTGTGCCACTGCCTTTTCCACTTCCACTTCCGTTTCCGGTTTCCGTTTGCTCGTTGTGCTGCGGCCGACGCGAAAACTACTACTGAAATGGACAGCCGAAAGTGAAAACGAAACTGAACTCAGCTGAACCAAAACGGCGAGAGAGAAAGCTTTCCATGCCAGCGGTGCACGGAATGGAAATGTCCATTCGGATATTTTCCGGCTAATTATTATTTTTACGGATTTCAAGGAGATATTACGATTACAGTTTTCCAAGCAATTTCGCTGTAGACCTATATTTTTTGTGAAAATAGTTTGCTTTTATTCATAGATGATTTTACAATTTGAGCATTGTTTTAAAAGGACTTTAATTACAGTTGAGTTTATAAAGGAACTAAAATCAGACCGAAAATTAAATACCTAAGAATATAAATTGCCTCGTAAATTTACTTTTTTGTCTCATACTATTTAGTTTTAGTTTGCTTAGAAACTCTGTAGTTTTACAATATTATTTTGAAAATGTAAACCGGCTGTTAATACCTTAAAAAACCATTTTACAACCATTTGAAACTTAAAAAATATATGAGTATTTCTTAATTCAAATCTCCCGTCATCCCTGATTAAAAGACTGATTTTTTTCTGGTACGTCTTATATGGCTTCTGACTAAGTTGGTATTTGTATTATTTAGGAGTTGTTAAATAATTTATAAAATTTATAAAAGTGTTGTTTATATTTATTCTAGCTTTATAAGTAACGAAAGTGTATTCCGAAATATTTTGATTCAAAATAAAAATCGTTTCTTTAAGTATGGCACACTTTTCAGGTTTTAAAATATCTTTACAGGCAATATTCAAATGTAATATTTAATGCACCGCAAAATTGCGTTGTCCGAAAAGAAAACCATTAATCAAGACATTCCCCTTCCCAAGTTATTCCCCATTTGGGTGAGCTCAAACCATTTTTGGCATCTCCAACTTGTAGGATTGTGGACACAAAAGCTTTCCCCCCACTTTAAGAGTGCTTGAGTTGAAGAGAGGCCGAGCAGCTTTTCTTTAACTAACAATTCCTTGTGTTAGGTCGTGTTCGCTGCGCCAAGGAAACGATTGCCGCTAACTATTTGAGGGGATTTTGGGGGATGACACAATATTTGGGGACCCGAATGGCTGACAGAGTCGACTGGCTGACTTACTGACTGAGTGACTGGCTGACTAACTGGCAGACAGACCCATATTCAGCGAAAAAGCGCATTGCCAGAGTTCAAGTGCTTTTGTTATTGTTGGCCAGGAAACGAGCGCCAATTTCAGCGGAAATTTCAATGTTGTTTTAAACAGGCGCTTAGCTTTCTCCACTCCCCATTCCTTTCTCATCTGTTGGTTTAAATTAAAAGCATACTTAGCAGCGTTTAATTACTTATTCAGGGACGCTCGCGGCTCAGTTCTGATTGGAATAGAGTCCACATCCCCCAGCTCCAAATACTTGGTGTTGTTAGGGCTTTCACTTTCCGGATGCCATGGAGTTTGCTGTCGCTGGGAACAGGGCAGAGAGTTCCCTAACGATTCCCCCAGGTTGTTTGATCGAATTTCAGTTCCTCCAATTTGTCTGTCTGCCACCTAAAATTTTAATCCCGACCCGCGTGCATATATTTTGTATAAAAATCAGTTAAGGATGGACGAAGTAAAGCGACCTTCGATGACCAACAACACGGTGGCGATAAGGCCACGGCTTATCTACGGACTGCGGTCGGATGTGATTGGCAACATCCACTTCAACCTCACCAAGGAGGTCATCTATCCGGTGGAGGGGGTCCTGGCCTTCCACGACTACGTCCAAAATAAGCAGAGGTTTTTGAGGTGCGTCCTTTTCATTATGTGTATGTTAAAGTGGTGTTTATCCTTTCCTCTTGTTGTTATCCTGCAGATTACCAGAGGATACGCGTCCCGAAGTGATAGCCATGAGTTCCCATCGAAAACTGCTGGCCGTACTGGAAAGGCATACAAAGAAGTAAGAAGTAGTGTTTTAAGCTGTGTTCATAAAAATCTATTTAAAAGTATTGTTTCCACAAAGAGAAAATACCATTTAGGCCTGTATTAATCAGATCACCGTTTAAATTGAAAAATTAACTTTATTTTCTTAGAAGACATTCAAGACACCATTATAGGAAACTTTTTCAAACATTTTTATTTGATTGATTTAATATTTGTGAAATTTTGAGTAATTTTAATATTCTTGATTTTATTATTACCAGCGTTAGAAAAACGTATTCTTATAAATTTACTATTTCTTTTTAATTAACGAACTTTTTCTGAACTCGCCTTTAGTGGTCGCTATATATCTATTTATGAGTTGGCCACCCTGAAGAAACGACGTCACCTGGAGCTGCCGAGCAACCATCGCAATGCCGAGATCCAGCAGATGATCTTCACCAATGACTCGAGATCGGTGGCCTTAATTACCCGTCCGCCGGAGGAAACTCTCATTATGCTTGTGCTGGATAAAACCAGCACAGTGATTGAGGGAAGAGGCACGATCCCGGGATCACATGGTGGTGCCGAGTGCATTGCTGGAAACCCGAGTGATTGCAGCTTTTTGGCCGTGGGCGGGGAACGCACCCTGCTGCTGATGAGTAAATCGGAACGAGGATTTAGTATTAGCAATAATCTAAAGGTCAAATATAGGGTCACTTCGATGGCCTTCCTCTCGCTGGATCTTTTGATGGTGGGCACGTCAGATGATCAGTTGATACTGGTGGAGAATGGCGAGCAGAAGTTGGCGCAAAAAGCGAGCGATGCTGACACCGTGGACTTGATGATCGATCAGGAGGTATTCGATCGGGATAAGGAGTTGCAGGATCAGCGATTCCTGCCCACTCAGGCGGTTAGTCTTCCGGACAGAAGAGTCCTCTGCATGACTGCTTTCCCTAAGGGATTCGCCTACATCATCTTCAATAGGGCCTTTGTTTTCGAACGTGTGTCCAAGTTTAAGTTCGAGAGGAAAACTATCCTGACGGTGCCCACAAATCTGTACGCGGAGCCTATGTATCAGATCAAAAACCTGGCCATCGATCACAAACAGGAGACTGTGATAGTGACTACATCCCACTCTCAGATCTATGTGGGCATTCTTATAGTTCCCGAGACCTTGAAAACCAAGCAGCTGAAGTTTGAACCCCTTGGAGTCCTGATCCATACAGGAGAAATCATCGCCATGTCTGTGTGCGCCTGGAAGCCAATCATAATGACTGCCTGTGAGTAGGATTCATCTGCCCCATCTATCCTTGATTCTATTTTAAATCTTTAACCAGCCAGGGACCAGACCATCCGGATCTGGAACTATGAAACTGCTCTCGTCGAGCTGGTGCGCAAGTTCCAAGTAGATGTCAACATCGTGGAGTTAAGTTTAACGGGTCAAATGGCCGCCATTGGCTTCTCGGATCAGCTGCGCATCACACAGATCTTCATGGATGACCTCAATGTGAGTTTCCTCATATTTTATTCGTTATATATAAAATACTATAATTATTTATTTAATTTTTTTATTTAAACATAAATCAATTTAAGCTAATTTAAAAAGCAGTGCCCTGTTAAGAAAATACGTACATACTCCAACAAAGCAACATGTCCGACTCTTTAAAAATATTTATTAATCAGCCTCATAATGTCCGTCTTAGACCTTCTAAATTTAAACCAAACTTCCGTTTTATATGAGTTCATGAGTAGCTTTTAAGAGATTTATAATACATTTTAAATCCTTCACAGATTGTCAAGACCTACAATTTCCCGCACTGCAATGCGGTGCGCTACTCCAATTTCGGCCACATGATGGCCGCCGCCTATGACAACAACATAGCCGTCACCTCGGTGTACAAGTTGGATGTGTTGATCAACCTGAAGGGTCACAACGGCATTGTATTATCGGTGGCCTGGTCGCGAACGGACAAGTTCCTGATCTCCGGCGGAGCAGAGGGTGCCATCTATCTGTGGGACATTGAGACGGGCACGCGACTGCAGGAGATCGTGCAGAAGGGCACCGAATATGTGACCATTTCCTGCAGCACCAACGATCCCATGACGATCTTCGCGGGCACTAGCATCGGAACGATCCGCGAGTTCCAGGACTCCACGCTGGTGAGGGAGATAACGATTCCCTCGAGGACCAAGGGATCCGTTTCGGATATATGCCTGGCCCGATCGGACCTAATTATGTTCGTGGCCGATCACGAAGGGAATCTGTTCAACATGCAGCTGCCATTCCTGGAGGCCGGAGGAGGGACCTTCACCAATTTCCGGTTCTTCGATGGACCGGTCAACAAGCTGCGCTTCTCCTACGACGGCAGTCTGCTGTTTGCGATCTCCAACAAAGGAACCCTGGCCATCTGGGCCATGGACAACATCGAGGGCAAGGTGGCCTACATGGACCAGGATCTGATGCGCAGCCAGGAGGTGCTGATACCACGCAGTCAGCTCAACGACAAAATCGAGCAGATTGCCAATCTGGAACTGCGATTGAAGCAGCAGGCGGAGGAGTTCCAATACCAGTTGAGCCAGAACGAGATCTTTGACGGCCAGCAGCTGCAGGAGGTGCACAGGAGCTACTGCTCGGCGCTGGAGGAGCTCAAGGAGTTGAACAACGAGATCGAGGCCCGGCACACGGAGGAGATGAACCACATCACGTTCCAGATCAATGCCATACGAGAGGATCACCGCATCCAACTGGACACGCTGGCCACTCAGTACTCGGAGCGGATGCTGATCGAGTATCAGAAGTTCACCAATCTGCGAGAGAACATGCTGGAACTTCGCGAGAGCTATGAGGACAAACTAAAGAACTCCACGGGCACGTTGCAGGATACGGTGGAGGCGTTGGAAAACAACTACAAGCAGCAGCTGAACGAGCGCAAGGAGCTGATCCGCGACCTGATGAAGGAGATGCAGGACAAGAAGGCCGAGTTCATTGAGTACTGCCACGAGGTGGAGCTGGAGAACGATCGCAACATGGTATCCACGCAAACGGAGTACGAGAACAAGTTGACCACCGAACGAAATGAAACCCAAATGTGGCGAGGCAAGGCAGGGGTTCTTCAAAAGAAATTCGAGTCGCAGAGCCGCGAGATCGACAATCTCCTGGAGGAAGTCGAGATCCTCAAGGAGGAGCACTATAAAAACCAACGCAACATCCAGAAGCAGATGCGCAACATCGAGGATCTGCAGAAGGACATCGCTGATCGGGACTACGCCATCAATGGCAAGGAGAAACGCATCCAGGACCTGCTGCACAAAAATCAGGAGCTGGACAAGTACAAACAAGTGCTGGGCCACAAGATCGCCGAGCTCAAAGCGCAGATTGAGCCGCGTGAGTTCCAGATCAACGACAAACGCAAGCACATTATCGAGATGGAGGCGGAGCTGGAGGGTCTTAACCAGAACAATGTGCAGCTGGAGCTGCAGCTAAAGGAGATGCGGGATAAGTACCTCAGCAACGTGGCCGAACTCCGCACGGAGCGACACCGGGCCAAAGCGTCCCGGGAGTGTCTGCATGCCATCTGCTCGGACATTTACTACGTGGCTGGAGAGATCAACACGGCCGAGGGACTCAAGAAGGCCGTAAAGGAGCTGTTCCGCAAGCACGCCTCCGATGATGAACTTAAGCGATTTGTCACCCTGGACGCGGAAGTCAGGGACGAGTTTATGCGGCAGCGCAGGCAGATCGAGAATGTCCTAGAACGATACAAATCGGTGGCCGAGGACAAGTCCGTGCAGAAAAAGTATGATAAGCTGTTCAAGGAGAACGTGGTGCTCATCGAGGAGATCGAGAAGCTGCAAGAGACAAACAAGATGCTGCGCAGCAAAGTCAAGGAGGACTTGCGCCGGTCAACGAAGACAATCTATAAGTAGACAGGACTCTCTTCATTTCCTGAGGGAAAGCATCGTCTGTTAAAATATGTATTTCACATTGGACTTATTGAGAAATGTAGTTAATCGGCAATATATACATACAAAATGGCATTGGTTTCGTTTTAGTTTAGGTTCTATGCCTCCACCAGGACTTTCTTGGGTTTGCTGCTGATTGCTTTGGTCTTTTCCGGCTCTTCGACGGGTTCGCTTTCGGCGGGCGTAGGCAGATCCTCGGTGGGCACCTCGGGCAACTGCACGCCCTTCTGCTGCTCTTCCTCCGCCTCGAGGGCATCCAATTCGGCCAGGACATCCTCCTCGTCCTGCGTGGTCAGCACATCCGTCAGTATGGCGTCTATTTCCTGCTGCTTTTCGATGCCCTCGCGGGTTTCGTCCATGATTCGTTCCACCTCGTCGATGTCCAGCATTTCGTGCACCTTTTTCAGGGCCGCGTTGCCCGCCTTGAGTCCGTCCAGCACCTTCATCTCCACCTGGGCGAATTCCAGGTCAGCAGCCAACTTTTCCAGGTTCTCGAGCTGCTTGTCCGCATTGGTAAGCAGACTCTCCTGGTACTTCTTTTTGCGCAGTAAAAGTTTGGCCCGACTGAAACAGAATCACTTGTGTTAAATGGATCTGTATAGTACAAATATATCAGGTATTATACATACTCCTTGCGACCCTGCTGCAGGCACTTCCTGGCCATAAGTCGATCATTCTCCAATTGCGTTTCTATGCGTTTTTGGTACTGTTTGAGGCGATCCCTTTGTTGCTTTAATTGCTGCAATGGGAAAAAGGTATGGGGGATTTCAGAAGACTTCCGAGTGACGCAGTGACCACCAACTCACCAGCACCGCCTTGTCCTGGTCGGTAATCCGGCTAGGAGCCGTCTTTTTGCTGCTTTTCCCAAACAAAGCTCCCATGACTAACTACGAGGCAGTGCTGTCAGCTCGACTATTTCGTAGCCAATGAGGATAACAGGTGATAATTTTGAAGGAATGCATTTGTGGCTACCGTGACCAATATGTACAAGTTTATATTTTGTATAATGTTTTAGAGAAATGTATAATTCATAAACAATAAATTCATATTTTTATTATAATTTAAAATTTTGTTGCTGCAATTTTTAAAATTCTTTTATTTTTAGGCTTTTTTAATAGGCGATTTAGCTTCTTTTTGGAGGCAGCACTGCAGTGTGGCCGTCACCATAGTAATGAAATATTCTAAAATAAAACTTACCAAATTTCATTTTAGCGAGGACACAAACCTTTTACACATTTGATAATATTTTGCTACTACAAATTTTATATTAAGTGTATGGCAACTGTTATCATTAAATAAATATTAATTTTTCTTATATTCACTTATTTGGCAGGCTTACAACAGTAAATTACTGTAATTTCTGTATTATTTTCATAATCTTCAAAAGGTATTGACATTTTGGACCAAAAACTCTTATAATCCAATTAGTAGCATGTAAAATTTGCGAGTATGTCCAAAAGTTTTTAATTACAATTTTTGTTTCTAGTAATAGTTGTCGGAAGAATACATAAGCCCTTCATCCAAACAGTTGCTTTATATCAGCTAACTGATATGAGTCACAGTCACATAAGGTAGTATTACAAATATACGAGAAAAAAGAGTTTATAGTTGATCCATTAGTTTTTAGTTTTTCCCAATATTTAAATGCAACAATACTACTCGTTTGTACAGTTAATTATTCCGTTTTATTCGCACTTGCGTGCAAACCATTTTCAAGTTGTAAAAAATAGTTCTAATCCAAATTGAAAACCAGACAGAGTAGTTTAACGGTACGACTTCTGGTAGCGAGCACGGGCACCTGGACCGCCGAACTTCTTGGGCTCGCAGCGACGCGGATCGCCGACCAGCAGGGTTCTGTCGTACTGCACCAGAATGTCCTTGATCTCCTTCTTGGAGGCCTCATCGACGTCTGTAAGAAAGAAAATACAAAGAGTTAGTAAACCATACATTTTCTTAAGGAAATTCATCATTAGTTACGCTACTAAAGTGTCGATGAAGCCTCAAATAGCAATGGTCAAATCTGCCGAACGCTCTCTTTGATTGCGACATGCACTTAATCTCCCTTGCTCGAGTCGTTCATTGGAAAAGGCTGTGTATTCCAACAAAAATCTGGGAGAAGGTGCTTAATACTTCAAAAAGGCTCAAATGTTTTTGAAGCATCACCCAATCTGCACAATAAGCTTGCAGCTTGGTTGGTATATGCTCATAAAATAATTTAATCTACCTTTCAATAATGATTCGGAGGAAAAGGCTACTATTCCAACAAAAATCTGGAAAAAGGTATCTAAATATCCTAATGTTCCTGAAGCATCACCCAATCTGCTCAATAACCTTGCAGCTTGGTTGGTATATGCTCATAAAATACTTTAATCTACCTTTCAATAATGATTCGGAGGAACAGGCTATTTATTCCAACAAAAATCTGGAAAAAGGTATGTTAATAACATAGTGTTCCTGAAGCATCACCCAATCTGCACAATAATCTTGCAGCTTGGTTGGTATATGCTCATAAAATAATTTAATCTACCTTTCAATAATGATTCGAAGGAACAGGCTAATTATTCCAACAAAAATCTGGAAAAAGGTATTTAAAACTCCTAGTGATCATAAAGCATTACTCAATCTGCAGCTTTGTTTTTCTTTAAAATCTAATATAACAACCAGTTACACTTACATTTCTGGTAGAAGGCAACGAGGGCCTTGGAAATGGCCTGGCGGATGGCGTAGATCTGGGCTACATGACCACCACCGCTAACGCGCACGCGGATGTCCACGCCGGCGAATTTCTCCTGAAAAATATAAATTTATATGAATTAATAAGGGCTTTAAAGGGGTTAAAAATAAGCCTTTTGGTTGATTTTCATCAGAAACAAAAAGTAATCTCATTTGGCTTCGAATTCGGGATAATTGTTATCATCATTTTGGTTCTAAAAACCATGCTTCCGTTTTCGAGTAGGTGTTATTAAAAATTAAATATTTTAATAAGAGATTAAATACATTGAATCACCGAGTTTTAAAAGGAAACAAACAAATTAAATTGTACCTTTACCTCTAAATGGTAATTTGATCTTAAAACAAAGATTTTCAATCGGTGTTTCAAAACAATATAAGGTTTGATCAATTAGTGGCACTCTTATAAACGGAAACCTGGCCTTTATGACTTCTCTTCTTTCACACTACATTACCTTGCCGAGCAACAGGAGAGGCTCCTGCAGTTTGTATTGCAGGACCTTGGGCTCAATCTGCTCCAGGGGACGACCGTTCACCTTCAGGAGGCCGTTGCCACGCTTGCAGTAAGCGACGGCGGTGGCGGTTTTCTGCAATAATAAAGATTGCCGGCATTACTACACACGCTCCATGGAGATTCGGGATGGAATTCAAATTCCAGGTCAAAACCCTCGCACACACAAACATAACCTCTGCGATGAGGCGGCGGCTCTAAATATTTGCCGCCGCTGGACAGACGCGAGTTTTTGTCTGCGACACGTGCGAAAACTTTATTGGATTTCAGCGGTTTTATTCACACACACCTTGCGTCCGAAGACCTGGACTGCCTGCACGGGTTCTCTGCGCTGCAAAATACAAATATTTGCAACATTTTAGACATTAGTAAGGCACGAATTCTTCGTTTTTTCACAGGCACAAATACCTTCTGCTGCATTTTGCTCCGCGAGTTGGGTAGGAAAAGAGCGGAAGTCGCGTTGACAGTTGGTGTGACCGGTTTTCGGCAATAACGCATCTGTCAGTGCGAAAATACCGAAAAGCGACATCTGCCGGGTAGTGCTGTAAAACGACAAACTATCGGATAGGTCAAATTTAAATTTCAATATTTGTATTTAATTTGAATTTATTATCTATTTTATTGAACGAAATTTTAGTTTTCATGTTCTTTTTCTTCACTTGGCTTATTTATTATACGCCGATCAGCTGCTTTTGCATCAGTGGGTTCCTTTGTGAATGAATCACAGCAATTTTTTAAGCTGCTTTGTGAGAACTGCATTATATAATAAATGTTATATATTTATTTAAACGAAAAATTGGATAGAAAACGATTGTTGCGAAACTAAAAATAGTAAAGGTTAAGTGTATTACTATAAACCGATCGGAATAATTTATCGATAATTATGCGGTCCCAGTAATGGATTCGGGAGTACCAAGAGCCTGTTGCTCATTTTCTTAATATGCTCGTTAAAGCTGCTCGATAAACTATGTCCGTATAGCGACTTGGCCTGTTTAGAAGTCATTGGTGTTGACGACCTTTGATTTCGAAAAGGAGATGTTTAATTTTTCCACCCAGCTAGCTGATAAATTTGCCATTCTTAAAGCACAGGCATAAAAGGCATTATAGGAAGTACGATCAAATAAATGTTTTCTGAGATTCTTTTAAAAAGTTTTTGTTGCCTTTTAAAAAAAGTCCTATTATGTCAAAGAAAGCAAATCCAAAAATGTTGAAAAATCGAAATACATCGATAATATTTTTGTATTTTGGTATTTTATGCACATCGTATATACAAACGATATCTTGCACGGAGCCGTACCATCTCCATCCCAATCGATAAATTGTCATCTCCAACACAAAGCAATGAAAAAACGGATGTAATTGGTGCATAAGTGTCAGTGAATTCCCGAAAAGTGCTTAGAGTGCAGGATTCCGCGAGCAAAAAATGGTTGTCTGCACAGCCACGATGCCTATGGAAACGAGGCAGGTGCCCGCGATGAAGAAGGAGCCCCTGCAGCTGATGGATAACGATAACACCGCGAACCCTGAACCTTGTGACCCCTGCGACGGGGGGGTCGCGAAAGAAGATCGCGAGGAGGGCGAGATTGTTGACGACTTTGAGCTGATCATTTCGTCTGAGGACGAGGAGTTCAAGCTCCGCGCCCGCATCCAGCAGCTGGAGGAGAACAACAAGGATGTGGAGCGCATGGACATGCTGTCCGCCAATTTGGCACATCAATACAGTAAGCAACATGTTGGGTTCTACGCATTTAGATAAAAAGGGCTTGTCATTTTATGGGATGAACTTGAATATTTGTGAGTAATTGAATCGTTTCTGATTGGTTCATGTCTTGTGCTTACAGATTACCCTAAGCCTGTGCCGCGCCTGCCGACTTACCAGCAAAAGCCCTCTGTTTACATCCTGTCAGATGTGTCTAGTCAGTCGGAGGACGAGTTCGAGACACAGCGCAGGTATCGCAAGCACAAGCTGCGTCGCCTAGATCTGGGCAAAAAGAACCATCAATCGTTGTCCAGTGATTACAGGAGGAACCCCTTTGCTAGGCGCCACAAACAGCCTTCGCCACCCTCACCTGTGCCTCAGCAGCGCCGGCGGCAGGGCTATAACCACCACCAGTCCAATCATCACCAGCACCGCCACCAGCAGCACTACCAGCTTCAAGATTCCCTAGACAGCGTCACTGATGGCGAGCTGGGCGAATACGATATGAACGATGAGAACGAAGAAGACGAGATTGATCTGCAAAGGCTCAAACTGAGCAGGGATAAGCTGCGCGTGGCATTAGCTCGGGAGGAGCGGCCGGATGTCATAAGTCAGTACAAAAACAGCCTCAGGGAGCGACTGCAGTACCGCATGCGCAAGTCCCCCAGTCCCAAGTATAGAAAGGAATACCCGCAGGAGGCGGAACTACCGCTGCCTCCTCTGCATGCGCTCTCCGACGGCGGAGAGGATGAACCCGAACAAGAGCAGCCGCAAGGCGAAGATCCTGCCGAGCTCAAGTTGCGACTGATAGCCCTTAAATCTGCGATACTGAAAAAGCATCTGGCGCGCAAAAAGCGAGATGCGGAGCGAGCCTACTCGCCCACTGATATGATCAATCGTGTGCATCCCGCCATTTCCAATGACGACGACATCGATGACCTGATGGAGATCAGTCCAGCAGCATCGCCAGACCGTGTGCAAAGTCCCCCTAGATACTCAATAGACTATGCCGTAGACACAAAGCCCGTGGACATGGAGCTGGCTGAAACGGACAGCGATGATCAGCATAAGGATGTCTGGAATTCTTGGTCGAACAACTGGAACTCCATGGACCACGCAGGTGGCAGTTGGCGCTGCTTCTTGCCCAACACCCTGCCGCATGTTTCGGTTCCCATTGTGATAGACGAGGAAGATGAGGATGATATGAAGACGGATGGTCGGATAAGGACAGAGCATAGAGATTTCGACGCCGATGACGATGAGGTACCGCCACCACCGCCGCCCTTTCACATTCCACATATGCATCTGGAGGACGAGGATGCCCGGGATGCCATGCACCTGGTCGACCAGCATTCCAGTCATAGTTATATTACTGAGATGCAGTCCGTTTCAATGGAAAACTCGCAGACGCAATTGAAGGCTCTCGACCAATCCCAGCCGGATTCCAGTGATGACGAAGCGGGAGCGTTGCGAGCCATTTTGCTGTCTAATTTGCGAGCAATTAAGCCACCTCCACCTCCTCCAGCAACTCCTCCTCCGCCCGTTGCTCCCGCTTTTGTTCCTGCTCCTGTTCCGGCGCCTGTTCCTGCTCCGGTTGCAGCCCCTGTACCAGTTCCAGTACCTGATTTAGTTTCCCCACCTGTAATTGCTCTTGTACCTGGTCCTTTAGCGAAACTTAAAGAGGAATCAAGCCAGGAAAATGACTCAGATGATCCGGAGGAACTGCGTTTACTGCTCCTCTCCAGCATAGCTGGCAAGAAGCGAGTCAATGGCCCTAAATCGCAATCAGATTTAAGTCCAGAGATACTTAAAAATGCTGTGAGGCGTTTCCAATCCACTGGATTGCCATTAAAAGACGAACAGTCGCAGGATCAGCAGCCAATTTCAGAAGAGAGTGCTGAACTAGAAGCAGATAAGAAAATATTAACGGAGACTGTTGTGGAGCCGATTACCATGGAAGCTTGCCCCATCCCCACGGAAGCTGCTCCCATTCCCATTGAAGCTGTCGAATCCCCACAGCCAGTTGTAAAACTTACCATCCAGGCCAAGAAACCCACGTCCCCCTCTACAAAAATTATAAAAATTGTCAAGCCCAATAAGGTGATCAACAAAAAGACGACGACCAAGAGAAAACTGCCAACCGATGGGATATCTGGCTCAGGTTTGAGCATTAAGCGGCCAACAACATTAATGATCAAGGAGCCCAACGCTCCACTGCACATTCAGACTGCTACCTCGCCCAGTACTCGCCTTATTACCACCGTAGATCCAGCTAGCATCAAGGTGAATAAGCTGATCATCAGCTTAGCGGAGGAGTCAGCCGCCAGCGATGATGACCTGGAGCTGAGTTCGAGCTTTGCTTATGCTAGTTACACAGACATTGCCAGTCCTTTAAGTTTGGCGATGGGCAGTGTCAGTGGCTCTACTACCAGATCTAATACTCCCATATCCGAGATTGTGGAAACAGCTCCTAGCGCCAATAACAATCTTAGGCGAACTGTGATTAATGAATACTTTGAGAAGAAGATCGATGATTTCCTGAAGCAAGCAAGATCCAAGGCTCCCGTAACAAACTCACCAGAGGCGGCGCCAGAAAAGATTCCTGTGAAGGCCAAGGTTATCGAGAAGCAGCCAACTATAATAGCTACTAAGACTCAGCCGGCTAAAACAACGCCTGTGGTATGTTTGGCTTTTAATAGTTTGCGAGGACAATTAATAATATATTTATTTATTTGCAGGCTGTTCGACATTTGCCAGTAGCTTCGCAGAAGGAATACTTACGTTTAGTCGAACGTATGCAAATGCTGGAGCAGAAAAAGGTTCGGGCAGCCAAAACTGTAGCTCCTGCGGCAGCAAGCAAAGCACCTGTTGTCGGAAAGCCAGCACCTCCCAACGTTTCGGCGCCAAACGCAGTAAAAATTGGGCAAAATATAGCAAAGGCTGCTTCAGAAAGTGCCATTAGTTCCATTACCACCACTACCATCAGCAAGGTTGCCACTGCAGCTGAGAAACCTCAAGGCAAACCCACAAATGGAAAAGCACCAAAGACAAAAGCCAAGCAGAATCAACCATCTAAGGAGAGTCGACTGAAGGCCTTTGAGAATTCGTTTGTCAAGATTGGGTAGATATATCTTTATCTAGGTATAGCTTATAGTTAAAAATCCCTTATTATGCTTCATTGTAGGGGAAGCATGCTAGTTAATTTGGACAAATCACTGCAAATGGTCGAAGAGGCCAAGAAGTCGAAGGCAATACGTCTGCGATGCTCACAACGCCTCAAGGAACTCTTTGCCGAGATGCAGACTGTAAAGCAGACGGTCAAGCAGGAGGAACTTAAACTGGCGAGGATTCAGCCGGAGATTCAGGCCAGCCATGAGATCATCATATCACTCAAGCAGAAACGTCATAAGCTCCATTCGGCAGCAATGGATTTGGGCCGAGGATTAAGGGGCGATGACTACAGGTACTAGCACCATCAACCACAACAGCAACCAGAACGGCGTGGGAAAGCTGGAACAAAGCGATTACTGAAACCAAACCAAATAAGAGGGATGGGAAAGAGTTCTTTGCGATTATAGGTTTGATTTCCTTGCAGGTTACTCGACGAGGGCAAAGCGGCCATCACCCGTAAATCTACACAACTCACTAGGGAGATACGTCTCTACAATTCCATAGTGAAGTACGATGACCTCAAAAAGCTGACTGACGTTGAGGACAGTCAATCAAATACTGTGATCGAAGCGGAATCGAAGACGAGTCAAACGGAGAGTGATTCCCCCGAGCAGCCAAAGGAATTGAAGGAGGCGGATACCCCGGAACAGGCAGTTTTAGAACCTACTCAACCTTCCGCAGAGCCTGCGACTGGAAACCAACCTGAAACGGAGACGGAGCCTGAGATTGGAAATAAACCTGAAACACGGACAAAGATTCCAGATGTGCGTGGATTTCGATTTGTACATATTGCTTCAACTATTGCTAAGAACCTCATTCAACGCGAGCACTTTAGTCCCGAATGTTTGCTAAAACACCACCCTAACAAATCGGTTGAGTTTATTTTCAGGATCAGGCGCAGGACAAGACGATAGATGTGCCTATAAAAGCTGCAGGACCCTATACGGTGTCAATAATGCGGGAACTTCGCGAAGAGAAGGCCGACGAGCCTTATAGGGAGAGCTATCTCCGTGCATATCAAACGCCCATGTCCCGGAACTACAATAGGTGAGTAGGAATCGTACAATCTGTCGCCTGGGGAAATGTATTTGCTTCGTTTCTCCATTCTCAAGCCACCTCGATGTCCACGCGACCATCTGCCCCTTTGATCTAATGGGTCGCTGCGAGGATGCGGACTGCTCCTACCTGCATTTAGCCCGCCCCGATTTCCAAAACGAGCTGCCAAAGACAAACCTCCCTCTCAATAACTAACAAAACTTACTAAAACACTAAAAGTACATATAACCCAAAACAAACATTAAATAGCGTGGTTGAATTCTGGTAAGTTGAACTCTTCACGCGACTTAATATTTAAATGTTGCTTTCAGTCAACGTTAAAAAGAAAGAAACTCACAAATCAAATGCCAAGCAGATGAAGAGAAGCAGCCGCCGATGCAGCGAGTGCAAAACCATAAAAAGAGAAAAAGAACAAAGAAAAAAAACAATCGTTACTAGGTTGTACCTTGTTTGTTATATACATTTATATATATCCCGTGTAGTGCAAGTTCCATGTTCGCCAACGCTCGAAAACGATGTTTCGGGCCACAGTTTGAACGGATGTGCATTCCTACTATCCGCTTATTATTTTTTTTACCTTATTATTTCCAACGATTATTGAACAAACTCGCCATAAATGAATGCCTCAGGGCAAACAACTAGAACAGCATAAATCGTTAATTTTAATACGCGTACTCTTTAATTGATAAAAGCTTGCTTTAAACAATTTATTTGATTGCCAATTGAAAATAGTTTTCGTATCGCAGAGAATGCCAAATTTATTTTTCATTTTGAAATCACTTTTCAATAATCTTTATACATGTTTAATTATTATAAAGTTTTCTAAAAATGAAAAAAATGAATTTACGAAACAAAATTCGCCAAAAAAAGAGATGATGCAAATAAATAAAAGTACAAAATGAAATGAAGACTGTTTAAGTGGGAAAGGGGTAAAGACCACAAATACGCTAATTTAGCCTTGTTTATTCCTAAATATAATTTAAAATAAATACAGTGGGTTATCACAGCCAATCCATACAGGAGTACGAAATAATGTACAGGGTTTTCTTCGCCGCCTGTGCCCCCTAATCCTCGCCCTCATCGTTGCCGAAGTAGACGTATTCCCTGCACCAGTCCTTCACGCCATCGTCGTTGCTGCAGCAAACAGGATACACCATATTCGACTTGGTCACCTTGGCGCACCTCATGCACAGCTCCATCGTATTGGCATCCTTCTCGCACTGCTGCACTTTCAGGACGGTTTCCACGGACAGATTTCCGTGGTACTCGCTGGGATCCGCCTTTGCCTCCCCCGCCGAAGGTCGGGCATCGGCACTGAGTACGTGTAGGGTCACCATCAATATAATGCAGAAGATCTGTAATCAGTCGAGAGTTGAACAATTCATTAATTGAATTTTCGGCTGTGACCCAATTGAGCGCCAAAGGCTGTTCGATGCGCTTTTGTCTGGTTCTAGCCCAACCCGAAAAATATGATCGGGATCAAACGAGTTATAGGGAGTTTAGGTCTTTGGAGTCAAGTCATATTCGAACAAAAGGACAATGCGTTTAGCTCAATCAAGTGCAAAGTGCATTGACACACATTGAGTTTGCGGGCAAACACCGTTTATAATAACATTTATCAATTTAATTAAATCTCTTGCACTTTTGTAGAATGATTCGATTTATTAGCTCAATTCACGTTGAGTGTTTTTTTTAGCCACCTGTTATAAATCATTGTGAAGTGTAATTGCTTTATTTGTATCAAAGTTTATTTCGATTGCAGATTAGCGCTTGGCATTATCTTAAGGATTTTCGGTAGACTTTGTATTCGGACAATCGGATTCAGGGACGGATGTTGTTGCTTACTTTCTGAGCCATGCCGTCGGTTAACTAATACTTTCTCCACACCACGACGAAATTGTTTAGTTCTCGATGTATTATTTGCTATTGCCGAGCTGCCCGCTACTGGGAGCTATTGGGGCTCGAGCATTACTTTTTATACTTGGGAGCCAGGCCATCGCCATCGACATCGACATCGCCATCCGAAGCTAACGCACAGATCGTGCTGGGATCGTGCAGCATTCGTGACACATAATGGTGGATTTGATAGACGAATGCCAGGTACTGGCATTATCTCGGCCGAACTTGCGATGGAGTGGGCTGTGCCCACGAAAGTAATCACATGGGTTGGTATTTACAATGGGTTCGGTAATCGCAGCACACACTTTTGGGATCGACATGATGGCAAACAGGAACCTCACGCTCATGACTCTGCAACTATATACCTTTAATTTAGAAGCCGATTAAAACGAACCTTCTAAGAAGATAATATAAATTAAAATTTCTGCATATTCATGTTCTCAAAATTTTAGATATTTCCTTTTAAAAAAATAGATGTTTTAATTTGTAATTAATAGAAATACATATATTAATTGGAATTAAGGCTTGGAGGTATTGTTTAAACTTTATTGGTAACCTTTAAAAAATAATTCGTTTTAATTTCTGTATAGATGAGAATTGGTTTTCAAAATGTGTACTTCTTTTATTACAATTTTGTTGATATAAAAATTGAATTAAAAGGGTCAAATATAGAGCGAATAAGAAAATAAAGCTAAGAAAATTGTAACAACCTGACAGACGCACATTGTTAATCGAGAAGCTCGATCCCTGCTTTATATTCCTATGACGATCGGTCGAATATGTGTCCGCATAGTGCACATAAATGTTGCGTAGACACAGTCAATTAGTGAAACATCATGTTGCTGATAATGGGATTTCATGGGCGCCTAACTGATTACAACCGATCATTCTGATCCCAGCCGAGAATCGCAATTTTATTGTGCAATGTCTCGGCCAGTGTTTACTTCCGGCAATAAATGGGAATCTCCGGGAACGAAAACTTAATAGAGCTCTCAAAACATCTTACCATAACCATACCCTGACTGACCTCACCCATCATCTCTAGAGCCCTTTTAAAGGCTTGTTGTTTACTCATGTGATTAAATGCATTCGTTCCAACTGCGAAAAAACTAATTAACGATGCATCTGAATCGGTAATTGCATATCAAATTCTTGGAATCGACAGCGGTTATTCCCCGAATTGTATTGAAAACATTTAATTGGTTTATTTTTCGCACTTTAAGTGACAATTTAATATTATCCAAGGTCATGTATGGTAGTCAAAAGTTTCCACTGGATGCATTGTAATTTTCGAAGACCAGTCGGTGTTTTCCCGAACAGATAGCAAAGGGGTTTCAAGATTCTAAAAAAACAAATGTATTAGTTTTATGTATAAAACAAACTATTAAGGGGATTCCAAAATCGTTCAGCAAAGTTCATCATTAAGGACAACCTTGATCCCATCCGTTTCCACTTGATTAAATACATATAAGCCAAATCAATTCCCCGTTATTAGTCCACAATATAATCCATTCAAAACCAATCAAATCAGTAAATAATCTAAGGGGAATTTCTAATGGGCTGGTCTATTTAGATTACAAGTCCCTGAATTAAAATGGGAATGGTGCGTAGATAAAAGAGTACCAGTAAATTTGTCTGAATCTCGAAAATTATGCAAGTTCCTCGGATAGGAGACGGGAAACCGACTTTTGAGTTCAACTTTATTTCTATATTTGAAGACCTACTTTAAGGTATACTAAGCAAACAAACAATGCAGTGCTGATTAGGCTAATCACATCATCGGAATTGTTATTGATTCAAATACTATAATTGCATCAAAGCTTACACATATATTTTTAGCAAATTAAACATTTGTTTATTTCTAGAAGAAGGTGTCTTGAACTCAAATTTTTGCTTTACATTTTCATGTAGTATCCAGGGCATTGTCACCCTATTTGACTAAAGAAAACAAATAATAAACAATGATTCCTTGGCCCAGACAATGAACTTTGGAGTCGCAGATTAAAGCAATCATCCAGAATTTCGTTCTGTTTTCTTTCGTTTTTTAATTAATTAGTCCAATCGAACAGACAGGGAAGCACGTTCTCTCCATATAGTATTTCCCCAGACAAGTGATTTCGGTAATCAGATTAAAGCGAATCTGGAAACATAAATAATGACACTTATTCTGAACGATTTTCGAAATCATCCATCTGATTCACTGCTGGTAAGTGGTTATTGATCGATGGCACTGTTGCCAAGTGGATCGCCCGCGCATGCGGAAACTGTCGTTTCTATATTAATAGTGAGGAGTTGATAAAGATTACAGATCGGCGGCTAAAAATACAATTAAGAATGTTTACAATGCGGTCCCAAAGACTCCGTTATCAGAGGGCGGTCACCCACCACCATTGTTTGTTTGTCTCCGTCTCGATCCTAGATGAGTAATGTCATCAGCCGTATAGTATATAGTACTCACCTTGGTCACCCCATAAATCATGCCCTCTTTTCCACCCACACAGCCTGCGAATGACTTCGGCAAGGCCAAAGTCCGTCGCAACAATCTTGCTCGCGTTTAATGATCCACATCATGAGGCTGAAGTGTGCCACCCATCGAAGGATATAAAATGATTGCGCGATTTGGTTATCGGTCGCGATCTGCTTCGTTAAGTGGTTGATCCAATTTAAACAAACACTCGATTTTGTTGAATTAGCTTTCGCTTTCTTGGTTGATTTTTACAGATAAAGTAAAGACTTACACAACTTACATAATATAATTTTTTATTACAGTCGTTTGATTTTAGTAACTTTCCCATCTATTAATTTCCCATCATTACAAATTTTAAATATATCACTATTGATATTCTTTAAACCCAAAAAGTATTCACCTATATTAGCCGCAATAAAATTGAATTACAGCATTTATTTACTTTTTGGATAAACCTTCCGAATCCTCAAGAATCACGATTTCATAAATTCCACTTCACTTTACTTTTGTAAAAAGTAAATTAAGAAAAACTTTACTGAAAGACAAATAAAATCTATAAAAGTTAAAGTTAAAGCTCAGGAAAATCCCTAGCTACAAAATATATATAACGGTTTTAAGCACTGTTATATTAGTTTAACACGCCAAGGGCCATGCTTTCGTGTATTGTAAGGTGTATTCTAATGATGCCAAAAAAAAAAGATAGTGGGTGCTCCATTCTAGGGCAAAGCAAATCTGGTCAAAGCCGGTCATAGGTTGTTGTCATTTTTTTTTTTGGAAAATAAAATAAAAGCTTTGAAATTACTGTTTTCTTTATTAAAAACCTATTGGTAAAAGTTTATTGTGTTGTAATGTTTACAATAGTCTTTATCATAAGAAATCTTTCAGCATACTTAGAAACATTGTATAATTTTTGTTGCCATATTTATATTTAAAGAACTTACATTTTTATACCCGTTACTCGTAGATTAAAAGGGTATATTGTATTCGTGCAAAAGTATGTAACAGCTAGAAGGAAGCGTTTCCGACCCTATAAAGTATATATATTCTTGATCAGGGTCACTAGCCGAGTCGATATAGCCATGTCCGTCTGTCCGTCTGTCCGTCTGTCTGTCTGTCCGTATGAACGCTGAGATCTCGGAAACTATAAAAGCTAGAAGATTGGCATTTTGCATGCAGATTCTAGGAGTTCCTACGCAGCGCAAGTTTGTTTCAAAAAGGTGCCACGCCCCCTTTAACGCCCACAATCGTTTATATACGATTTTAAAAATTTAAATATTTCGGAAAAGTAAAAATGCAGTTTTATTGTGTTTTTCAATACCTATCGAAATGTAGAAGAAATTTTTCAAATCGGACCATTCGTTAAAAAGTTATGCGTGATCAAAGTTTCTATCTCCATCTCCCTCGCACTCCCTTTACCTGAGTAACGGGTATCTGATAGTCGGGGCACCCGACTATAGCGTTCTCTCTTGTTAATTTTAATTTTTGTTCCCTAGTATATAATCAAACACATATTTTATTTACACGAAAGCTTCATAGTTAAGAAATGTCTTTTTGGTACAAGAAAAAATAAAATAAATTAAAAGCTCTCGTGTCGACAAAATGTAGACAAATGAATTCAACTGAAAACAAATTGACAGAAGCAACAAATAAAACGTAAGTAATAATCTAATAAAATGCATCGAAGGTATTAATTAATTATATTAATTTTTATAAAAGAAATTAAATCTTTATAAAAGTATTTTAAGAAGACTAAACTTTTTCTAATTTGAATGATGTAATCAAGGGAGACAGAGAAATCTCTTCGGTTGGAATGTACAAACAAGGTCTCAGCCAAATTGATATTAATAAAAAAATTGTGTAAACATTTTTACAAATCACCGTGAAGAGCGTTAACTCAGATAAATATATTATATGGGAAACCAAAATTTGTTCTATTAAATGACATTTAATTACATTTTCTGGCACGATTTGTGTAAGATTAATTTACAGAGCTTTAATCTGACCTACGTAACCAAATTCATCTAAATAAACTATTTACCCGGTGATTACCCAAATGTTTGCCTGCCAACTAATTAAATTGGTTGCCAGAATGTAGTCCACATTTGCCGAATGGAAAGTTTCCCAGGAGACGCCAGATTTGCATAGTTTATGGCAGAAGTTGTACAAATGCCATTCGGATGTTGCCTAGACACTAGGCGGCCCCATTATCCCTCCCATTCAATCATTGTCCGTTGTCAATTGCCGATGGCCATTGCAGTGATATTGATTTTCTGTACCGAAACCCCTGATGGACACAAATTACGAGGGCATACTATATAGAATGCTATAGCCCAAGGTCAGTTCTAGTCGGCGCAAACCCTATTATTGGGGGATTTGCGGGGAACGTGACCCGGCTGGCCGTCCATTCCCATTTCCATTCAGTGTCACCTGTGTCACCTGACCTACAAAACGTATCCCATACATAATAGGGGTAAATACCAAGCCGGAGGTGTGTCAACTTATGCAAGTCACTTTACATTTGGAGGCTGATGGTTTTGCCAAGGAATAAAGTGAATTTTACAGTAAGCCTTCGGTCGAACTTTATTCCCCTTCCCCGTTTAAGATCACCCTTAACAATGGGGTGTTTATAAAAACATTAACATATTGTATAAGGACAAGCTGTAAAAAATGAAGTTTAACCAAAACAAATAAATTGATAAAAGCTTTATAGAAAATTGTATAATCTACAAAGTTTTTACTGAAAATCCACATGATTTCCCAAATAAAGTTCACTCAAATATTATATATTTTTTTTTTATTAAACGATTGTGATTAGGAGCTGAAAAACCGAACTCATAATTCAACAAGAAAGGAAAGCTAACTTCGGGCGGAGCCGAAGTTGATATACCCTTGCAGAATACTCTGTAAATTATATTCTCCAAAATTATTCATATGATGCATTCATAATACTTATAAAAAATCCCAACTTCCTAACTTTAAAAACACCAAAGTTATGGCACTTCCGATCAATCAGTTATATGTCAGCTATAAGATATAGTCAGCCGATCCTTATGAAATTCGGTAGGTCGGATTGATTGGCCAAAAATAAAACCCATAGAAAGTCCCAACTTCTTATCTTTAAAAACACCAAAGTTATGGCTTTTCCGATCGTTCAGTTATATGGCAGCTATATGATATAGTCGCCCGATCCGGCTCGTTCCGACTTATATACTACCTGCAATAGAAAGACAACTTTTGGGAAAGTTTCGAGCAGATAGCTTTAAAACTGAGGGACTAGTTTGCGTAGAAACGGACGGACAGACGGACAGACGGACGGACAGACGGACGGACAGACGGACATGGCTAGATCGACTCTCCTGGTGATGCTGATCAAGAATATATATACTTTATAGGGTCGGAAATGTCTCCTTCACTGCGTTGCAAACTTTTGACTGAAATTATAATACCCTCTGCAAGGGTATAAAAAGATGGAGTCGACGCAAAAATGACGGACTCAGTAATAACCTTGAATTTGTTGTAAAAAATGCTATAGGCTCACTGGATAATCTAAAGATGTTTCCTGCCGAGCAGAGAAGATACACTGAGCGTCTCTAAAATGTGTGCAAACTTACGCACTACATTACTTTGAACTACCGTGGCTTTCATCACGTAGGCAAACATAGAAAGAATACGCAACGATATACAGCGTTCTATGTATGACCTCCATCAGAGGTTAGTCAGGTTAAATTAAATTGCAGTTTCTTGAGATAAAAAATCCATTTACTTTAAGATTATTCCTTTGATTACAGCTCTTACAGGTCCACCCCAATGTTCCTCGACCGACTCATTAGTCTTCATATTGTGCAGGTCGCCCGAAATAAAAACAAACAACTAAAGTGCGGATAAAGCAGTAAGCCAGAAGAGAAGATGATGAAAAACCAGAAACAGCTGCATTGCACTGAAAAGAAAAGAGATCTGCACATGCGCCCATCGCATTCGATCAACAACTTACCTGCATTTCAATTTCAATGCGGCGAGCAGAAAATCTGATAACAAAAGCCGAGTGGCTAAAAACAAAAACAACAGCAACAGCTGGGCGACAGAGAAGTTGAATGAAACAGGCAGTAACAGCTGCCTCGAACACTCTTCTCGCCCCCGCAGTGAATCACCCACAACGAGGAGCTCTCTTACTGCACTTAGCAAAAAACTAGAAATAAGAAAAACAAATACTTCATTCAAAATTTTTAAAAATATGTATTATTAAAAAAAGAGCAACTCAATAATCATAAAAGTTAGTTTCTAATACAATAACCTTAAAAATATTTATTTATTTATCTTGTATATTTTATTATTATTTTTTTGTATATATAAGATCTGTCCTAATATTCTTTAAAACGGTTTCATTTATTTACTTTCCTTTTTCTATTTAAATAATTTTTTTGTTATCCCGCAATTCAAAGGGAATTCTTTAAAAACTCTTTTCTGAGTGTACGTTTCTCTTTCAAAAGAGATACTCTACTGCTGTCGTTGCCCGAAGCGCACGAACGAAAAGATTGCGAGAGTTTAAGGGAGAGCGAGCGAACTAAAATCTATTTAAGCACCAAGCAGCTCTCATTTTTTTCATTCGACTTTCGGCAGTGCTGTGTTTAACACAAAAATATCACAAACAAAGACAACAATATATATCCGTAAAATCGCCGGGAAAAATATCACGAAATGATATTTTGATTATTGAGACGAAAAAAAACGGTATAAAATTAAATGCGTTTCACAAGACAACAATAAACAAGCAGAAACCAAATAGGAATAACCAACAATTGTAGCAACAATCAAAAGTTTATACGAAAAGCGTGCATGCGTTCGTTGCCGCTTATAAAAAATGTGTACAAAATTCCAAAAGTGCAAATTTATTTAAATCACTCCCGCAGTGCTCAACGTTCAAAGTTAACAAACCAATGAAATAAACGAAATAACATAGAATAAAACCGAAGCAGAAGTTGGCTAACAGTCACCCAGATTGGAACAAAATACGCGAACCTAATTGAATTTGGTGCGCAAAAGAGTAAAAAAATTGCAACCTGTAGCTCGGGCTTCGGCTTTGATTTTGATTTTGAATTCGGCTTTTGTGCGAGCAAGCCGGAAGCCAATCCCAAATGCAATTGTTTTGAACCACAGCTGAGCCGAGCTTTTACCTGTTAGACAACAAATCAAACGGCGGCAGCAGCATCAGAAAAGCAACAACATGTGGTGCATTGTCAACTTGCCCAACGGCACCCAACAAGCCGTCAAGTGGGATCCCAAAGCGAATGGACAGGAGTGTCTGGAGAAGGTTAGTTCATCGCGACTACAGATAGAATACAATACACTAGGTGGTAATTTTCCACACAATCCGCTCATTAACTGTTTAGCAAAAGTTTCGATAAATTATTCCCCTTTATAGCACGCTCCGTCTTATGAGCGATTATTTCTGCTCGCATAATGTTCGGTTGTTAAAACCATAGCAATTACATAATACTTTAGAGATATAAATCCCCAGTTCTTGAAACGTTCTAAAACATTTCAAGGAGGTAATGCCTTCTTTTGTTAAAGGTTCTTTGTTCAGCTCTATTCCACTTGAATACCAATTATTTTGTAATGTATTGCTTCTTAGGAATCCATTAAAACAATTGAATAATCTTAGTTCTAAATTTGTTGCTTTATTCAAATTTCCTATGCTCTTTTGATAAAATGTTCTTTTGATAGCGAAAGTTACCACATGTGGTTAAAGTGTGTTTTATGAAGTCCATTACCCTTAGTATACCTTATCACAGAGACTACATTATGAATTCCTTGATAAAATTAAATGTACAAAAAATCAGTCTCCCAGAAGTTTAAACAACTCAAGGTCAATGCGAAGCTGATCCTAAAATAAAGTTCACATAACCTCTCACACATGATATAAATTTAGTTGTGACTAATTATAAAGCTATAAATACCCCATATCTCCAAGAGAAGGCTTATTGCTCGCCACTTATAGTTCTTATTTATAGTTTCACCTCTCATATTACTACGCATTACAGAACTCTTGGGAAAGTCATTGCATCCACTTCACAGGGGTTACAAAATTATCCAGCAAAGTCGCCTTGAAATTACTTCATAGCTTATCGATCTTCAACTATGGTTTACTCAATTTTGCCACACGTGTATGATATTCCCCTTAAATTACGTATCCCTTTATAAGAGGACGGTGTAACACCAAGGGTCTTCAAAACACTTGAGTCAGCAAGGAAAATCGGTTATAGAAATTGGATTTTTTTTATCTTTTGAAATATATAACTAAAAAATGATTACGTTTTTATGACCAACGTGCAAAGTTGTTCACGACCCTATACCAACAAAAATGTTCTCATTTCATTTTAATGGCGGTCTTTTTTCATGGGGAATTGCGTTACGGCTAATACCTGAGCGGCTTACTATAAAAAAAAGTTATAAAAGAATCTTCATTTAAAGGCACTCGGCATGCATCGAAAATGAAGCACTTGATTCAATTTCAATTAACATTTTTTATGGGGGGTCCAGGCTGCATGCAATTCGTTCAAAGCTTATCAGTGGCAGAAATGATTGTGTTTCTTTTTTTTAATTTCGATTCGCATTTCGTTATCAACTCGGGGGCCATGTCCAATTTCAATGTTTTGTTGTTTACTACTTTTGCGCTAATTTATTTTAAATGCCAAATACCCTTGACTCAAACGGCACCCGCGATAGTTTTTCAGAACCCCAAGGTGGGTGGAAATCGAAAAACAATAGTAAGGGTACATTAATCCTTTTACATGTATGTCATGAGCTAGTGTTATATATCTTGATATTGAAATAATAGTTTTAAAATCAATAGATCATTATTGTGTTCTCGTTATTCTTAAATCACATTATATCATAGATCAATTATAGATTGCAATTTCAAATTGGGTTGATCAGGATTATAGATTAGAATACATTTTTTCTGTGTAGAGTATTTGGTGGGTAAGTTCAATGTCCAAGTGGCTGCCACTTGAGGCGTTCAGTACAAACACTTGACCATTCTGCTTCTGTTCAGTTGAGCTCTGTTACTACGAGCGATATACATACGATTATGCTTCTCCCCTCACATTAAAGACCAAATCCCCTTTTCGCCAACCCGAAAGATTAAATTCGATTCGGCAATTCGCCTTGTTTGTCAGGCTAATTAAGTCTTTGGCTAAATTAGGGCCCGTGCTTTAGGGTTTGTGCAATCTAATCAGGCCAACTTATCAAGTAACGGGCTCGCACACACAGAGGCATTAATATTCAGGTGAATGTGTCCCAGTCCCAGTCCCAGTCCCGATTCGTTGCCAACTTTATTATCTGCTTTGGAAAACAAGCGTCAAGAAAACAGCAAGACAAGTAAAAAATATGCTTCTTCAACTTGCTTTTATCTTATCTAATGCCTATCTCTATCAAAGGGGCTCATTTGCTATCAACATTTACAGCTCTGAACTATGGGTAACATCGTATACAACACCATCAAGTCGAATTGGGGCAGAACGTAGATGGTTTTTATGGGGGGCTTAGCACTAATCGTTACAAAGGTTACGAATCCAGTTAGTGCGCTTTTAATAATTACTAATTGAAACCTATTTATGAAGAGGGCACAATTGCCCATAACCAGTTCTATAAATCAAAGATACTTTGTTGCTCTTGGACTGAACGATAATGCGTTCTATAACGAATCAAGGATTATATGGGTAACATAAATAAGTAAAGATAACGACTGACAAACGAGTTTATTGAACAGCTTTAATTCGAGTCTTTGCATATAGAAATCGCCAGACCTTTGTCCTCATTGTTAAGTCATGATAATCAGTTCTTTCTTCTCGCTGTAACAGTTGCATTATTCCCCAATGACATTGAATCCGAATCAGGGCCTTATCAGCTCCACATGTTTCGCCTCACGTATGTTCTGTATATGCTGCACAGTCCAATGTGCAATAACACACTCTATCTGTTGATCTGGGAAAACATCTGGCAATCGTTTTAAAAATATATATAGTCCAGCTCATATTTAATTGGAACCCCAGCGGGAGGGGGTCACCATGTGCTACGTCATCGGATTAATAAAATTAATATTTTTTGCCTCTGTGATTTATTTTTAAGCTGTGCGTCAGCTTAATCTATGAATACCAATGCCGATTTATAGCTGAAGAGCTTATCATTTAAAAGAATGACGCGCCGCTTGTAACCTGCGATAAGGAGTGTCCAAATGTTACACATTCGTCATCGATTTTGTGGGCATGACAATGACAAATCCCGATTATTAATAATTGGTAGAGGAAAAAATAAATTAATTAATTTTGCAGGGATGATGATTCAAAGAGCTCCTCAATGTCACCTGCCTTGAGTTGAGAACCTTGAGTTTCTTTTTTAGAGCGATCCAAGCGGCTCTTAATCAAGGCTTGGCGATAGGCCAGCTGATAAGTGGGCTTACATAACTTTGAGTAGGGGCCTTATCTCCGTGGCTAATGAACCCGGGGTCTTGGATTATGCCGGAGAGTGAAGGGGTTGGGGCAGGGGCAGTTGCACATTTTAATTACATGCTGCCAAGCTGACTCGGGCAGGAGCAACAAAGTTTTCGCTCTCGTACAATCGCAATCCGAAAAAGTTTCTCCTTTGACGTCAGTGGGCCGACGCTTTCGACGAGTTTGCATGTCAAAGGAGAATTACATTTTTGTTACCTCGATTTAACAATCATACTTGGGGCCTTACATCCCCATACTTATGTGTATGCATGCAAATATGGCCGGGTTCATTTGGGTGTGTCTGCCCAGTGAGTCAGTCAGGCAATTTCCCATTTCGGCATCGCTTAAGGACCCCCCGAGTCCTTAAGGACGACGCAACTGTGGGCCATGTGCAACAGTTTTATGCTCGATAATAGTTACTTGCAATTACCAGCTACTTGTAATTGCATTTAAAATTGCCAGTTTCGTTGCTCGTTTGTCGTCAGAGCTGAGTTTTGAGTGGCCGTTTGAGTTGTTTTTGATTGCTTGCTTGGGTTCTTCACATGGATCGAGTGGGCTCTTTACGGGATTGACATTTCGAGCATGTTCCGAAGGCCTGCTGTTACATGACAAAGTCCACAGCCGGGAAATGGAAAACAACCGAAGTTTGCAGAGTCACGATAGTGGAAAGCTGATAAATCATAGGTGTCAATTTGATCGAACGAGTGATGAAACCGGTGGAAGAGATTGAAGGAAGGGTATGCAGTAATAGCAATGCACTTGTGTTCTCCTTTGTCGATATTATCTAAGGGGTATTCTCTTTAGCTTAATTAAAACTGCAATTTGTATTAATATTACCAAATGGTTAGGTTAAATTAAGTTCCAACCAAATCCAAAAGTACCCTTTATCTTTGTTATTAATTTAGATTTGATTACTTCAATATCAATATCATTTTATTATCTATGCCTAGTCACCGATTTATTAAATGTTTCATATATTCCAAGGACCTTAATACATTTTTGTTAATAGTTTGCAATGACGTCGCCCACTGTGTCTTTATGGTCCTCCCATTGATTGTGATTCCTTATCGGATTGCCTGTCAACAGGCTGCGCTAATCAGATCCTTCTGCTCCGCCGACACGACATCTATTTTCTAGGTGTAATTATATTTGCGAACGCTGCTGTTGCTCCCCCTTTGTGAAAGCTTTCCCCAGTGGGGAAATGGGAATGGGTTTTGGAACGGGAATGGGACTGGAAATGGGAGGATTAGAAGGCAGCTGGATGATGAGTTCTTTCAACACCCTTGAAGTGTGGTATTACGAGATGGGTGTGGCAATGGTGGGCGTGGGTGGTGGGCGGTTGGGCGGATGGGCGGTGGGCGGATGGGCGTAGCTCGAGTGTGCGACTTGCAACAATTGAAAGATGTGCAACGAGGCAAGTTTCCAGGCAAGATTTGATGAGGCAGCTCAAGTGGCAGAGGGGCGATGAAGGCGGGTCAAGTGCAGCAGCCGCTGGCCAATTTGCTTGTCTCTCGTGTCACGACAAAAGGCCAATTCAAGCTGTGAAATTTGAATACAAGCCAGACATTCATACCATATTCGAAGGACTCAACAGAAATTTAAGATTACTTATTTTAAAAAGCTATAAAACGTAAAAAAATAAAAAAATGAATAATTGGTTAGCTTACATTAGTAGTAACAGCAACTATGTTAAAAATATTAAAATCAAAGCTAACAAAAAAAATCTATTTTGATTTGAAAATAACAAATTTTAAATCCATATAGCTATTATTATATCCACCCGAAAAGTCAATAGCTGAATACTCAAATATAAAAAATTAGGTAAATACAAAAAGTTTTAATAGAAATAGTACTGATCTAAGCACATGCTATTAACATAACAAATACAAATGTGTGTACTTCAATAGAAGAAAAGATAAATGAAATCTTATAAACTCAAGTCCCAAAATCACATTTGCGTGTGGCAAATAAACGATCTATCCAGACGTCTGCATATATGTATGTTTCTGGTGTATGTTATATACATATAATTAACCAAAAACAAATGTCAAGAAGCACAGAAATATACTCATCGTTTTTTATTTTTCCGTCTCTCTTTTTATCACCTTCTTCTGATAAGCTTGGAAATTTCTTATATTAATACTCGATGTCAACAACGCAGAAGTTGATAAAGATAAAGAGGGGGAGGAGGATGAGGAGGAAAGAGAAAAAAGAGGACAGGTAGAAGCGGACAAGTCAAGATATCAGAGCAATCAAGGCGTAAATGATAAATAAGCATTAATAATTTCGTTCTCAGGTTTTTTCTTTAAAACGCAATTTCCGAGCTTTTTTGCGCGTTTTTGTTTTCCATTTGTTTGCCTTCAACAGATGTTTAATTGAAATTAAAATTTCCCCACAACACGTTCGTTTTGTTTAACCATTTACTTAGAGCAAAGTTAAGTGATTAATATTAAGCATACGCCCTGTTCGGTAGCCTTTTAGCCTTGGCCCAAAAGCGGTTTTTGGCCCTAACAGCAGGAAGTTCTCTATGGGAAGAAAAGCATACACACACGTGCTTTCCAAAAAGAATAACTTATAAGCAAAAGTATCTGAGTATCTTGAGGTTGTTTTCGGTTTGTATTTGTGTTTCTCTCCGTTTTAGGTTGTCTTCTTTGCTTTTGTTGCTGTCGAGCCAAGCCCATGCGAAAAATAAAAATGTAAAACGCAAAAGGCACAAAACGAGATTTACCTATTTTCGTATTTTTGTCAAGTTTCATTTTTCGCCATACTTATGTATATATATATGTGTATGTATCTGCATTTGTACGTATGTAAATTTGTTATTTTATTTCGTCGCTTTGCCTTTTGCTCTGGTTCGCGTAGTTTTTATTTGTTGCAGTCGACAGTTATTAACAATTTAAACAAACAACGCAAGATAAATACAAATACATTTAAGGCGGGTCCCCCGAGTTTTCGGATCCATTTGGCACCTCCGAGAGCGAATTGCTTTTCCGCTCAGTGCCAATTTATCTCTTGTTTGGCCCCATACACAGAATACAACGCAATAGAGTTTATTTAAATTGGGCAACTAATATGATTAAAATTAAATTTCTTTATTTAAACGGTAAACTTGTTTATTTTTGGATGCTCTTCTGAACCTTTTCAAACAAGCGAAGCAACAAAAATATCTTCTTGTTTGTTCACAACAACTTTTTAATCGAAACGAAACTTGTGCTGATAACATTGGTAATTATTTTGGCTATAATTATCATTTTAATTAGGATTTTGTCAAAACCAATTTATTTTCGAACAAATTTTCAATTATTAAAACGAAACTTTTGCTGGGATAATTTGTATCTCTAGTTTTATATTATTCAGAAAGCTTTTCCCTTAGAAAACCATAAATACAATGTGTTCATCCTTAACAAGAGAGAACGCTATAGTCGGGTGACCCGACTATCAGATACCCGTTACTCAGGTTTAGGGAGTGCGAGGGAGATGGAGATAGAAACTTTGATCACGGATAACTTTTTAACGAATGGTCCGATTTGAAAAATTTCTTCTACATTTCGATAGGTATTGATAAACACAATAAAACTGCATTTTTACTTTTCCGAAATATTTAAATTTTTAAAATCGTATATAAGCGATTGTAGGCGTTAAAGGGGGCGTGGCACCTTTTTGAAATAAACTTGCGCTGCGTAGGAACTCCTAGAATCTGGATGCAAAATGCCAATCTTCTAGCTTTTATAGTTTCCGAGATCTCAGCGTTCATACGGACGGACAGACAGACGGACAGACAGACGGACAGACAGACGGACAGACAGACGGACAGACGGACAGACGGACATGGCTATATCGACTCGGCTAGTGACCCTGATCAAGAATATATATACTTTATAGGGTCGGAAACGCTTCCTTCTAGCTGTTACATACTTTTGCACGAATACAATATACCCTTTTACTCTACGAGTAACGGGTATAAAAATAGGAATTTTGATGTGATTTATCTTTTGTTAGTGTATATCGAATTTGATTCTCGACCACCACAAATATGCGATACATATTTAAAGTTCGCACAAGCAAGCTGAAAACAACCGAGTTGGCTTTATGCACACATACCACACGATGGGAATACTATACAGCCGTATATAATTTATTTTCCCCCACTATTCGAATGGGTTCGGGGTTTTTACACACAACAGTTTAAAGTTCGGAAAAAAGAGGCAGCTGAAAAAAGTTGTTTAAATCAAAGACATATGTACATATTCAGTGCCCGATGAGATTGTTCAATTGTTGTTTGCCGCTTAATTAGCAAAGCCCTGGAACCAGAAGTCAACTGAAACAACGAAAACAGAAATACCACTCATCATGGGCGATGATAAAAACGCATATAAATATAAGCCAAGAACGTAGGAAACAAACAAAACGGATATTTGCATTCGCATTTGCATTGATTGCCTTGGTCAAATGCATTGGTCATAAACTATATGCATATATGTTTATTATGTTTCATCGATAAATATTCGGGCCAACGCTTGGCCAGAACGATAATCTGCCAGGAATTTATTTATTTATGCAGTCTCTATGCAAATGATTTCCTCCTAATACTGCTACTGTAGAATCTGGTAAATTGGTCAAAGCAAAAATTAATTTTCCAAACAATTAAATCCGAACGGAGGAGCCGCCCGATGTCGTTGGCCAATTTCAAAATTAATTGCCACTGGCTGAAACCGAGGCAGAAAACACAAAACCGAAGCCCAAACGCAATGCATTTTCCCCATTTTCCCATTTTCCTGCCGACCAAACGCCATCACTTTTATGTCGCTTTGGGTGCAGTAGGGCGTTTATCATGTTCGCTGGACATTTGGGTTTGTGTCCGAAAATGCAAAATGCACCGCAGGCGATGCTCAACCTGGGGCAACCCACACGTGCAGGGTTGCCAGGGTGGTCTTTAATTCATGACAAAATGTCGTTTTCCTTCTAATGGGTCTTATAAGCTAAAGCCTCTCATTTTGTTATTTCTGCCAACATTGAGCAAAAGCACAGAAAAGAGATTAAATAACTGTGTATATAAAAAAAGAGCTTACAAAACTTTAAAATTAATCGAAATGAAGAAAGTGTCTTGGGAGTTTCAGGCTTGGAAAACTTCTTTAATAATCTAGTTGCTAAACTATAGCCAATGCACTTTACTCACAATAAGAAACTTTAGCTTGAGAAATAATAACAAGACAAGTCAACAAGTTTAGGGAATTAAGGTATTGACCTTTAACTAGTCCTTAAATATGTAGAGCTTCCTCAATTTCAGTTTGGTGGTTGTAAAGTTTGGTATTCTTAGTTGTAAAAAATAATGTTATAGCCGTAAGTAATTTTAGAAACAAGAATATTTAAGTAGGGAGTTAAAGAGGGTGGAAGGAGCTGCTTATTCACTTCCTTATGCGTTGACTTTGGGTGAGTCGACAACCCTGACGAGCATACATCATGTGTGTGGTTTCTTTGCCATCGAGTCCTGGAGTTTGGAGCTGTGAGGGTCACACGACAAAGGCTTCGTGGTGCGTGCGCGCCATCCTGTCTGCGTCCTTGCTCCAGTCCACCCCTCCCACTCTCCACTCCCTATCCCCCCTCCCCCTCCTGGGCTTGTGTGTGTGTGTGTGCGTGTCCTTGCCAGCGCAATTTATGTTTACACCGTGTGCTGGCAGTGCGCCCGCAAATCTATCTGGAAAATCGCTCCCAGCTAGTCGCCGAATGAAGTCGAGCCGAGGCGCGCCCAATCAAAAGGAAATTATATTCGCGTGCCAAAGCACACAATACTATACACAAAAAAGGAAGAGTAAAACAGAGAAGCCAACTACAGTCGAAATTCTGTAGTTCCAACTTCCCTAACTTGAATTTATTGTAACTCGAATAAAATAAGAACAAATGGCTGGCGTAAATCAGAGTTTTTATAAGAAAACTTTTGTTTCTCATTTTCAAACTCTTAATAACACAAGCACGTAAGCTCAAAGTGAATTAAATTTGATTTCGTAGTAAAAATGTCTTTTTATAAGACTAAAATATCAAAAGGAAATCCGTGTTTCACTGATACGTTTAACAAATCCCAATCTAGAGTTTCCCCCATTAAAAGCCAAATGCTGACTCCTCAAATGTGGACGTGTGTACTATTTCTGAACTTGAATTTAGTATATATGTCAGATACTGGTTCTATAAATGGAAAACCAACTGTATAGCGAAATTGAGTGGGTGCATTTCGAATCGAATGAAGTCAGCGGCCGTCACGTGCAATGTGAACTCGACTTGATTCGCCACTCTTGTGGCGAAAACTACTCGCATATATCGATTTAATGGTTAAAGTCTAGCATATTGCGGGAGTGCTTGTAGTGCACGAAGTAGTGGCCATTCTCTGGCTAATTGGAAACAGTTCTACGGGAAAGTGGGTAGATAGTGGGTAGTTCGCAGAGGTCTTACACTAATCCGGCGACAATGACAAGGCTGCGAGTGGAAAACGCTAAAGGCGACAGAAAATCAGGGAGAGTGGTGTGAAAGAGGGTGAGGGGTGTCCCTTGCTTTTAAGCTCACATTTAATGCAATTACCGCTTGCAGAGTCAGGGGCATTTGTCACTGAAAAGCACTGAAAATTCGATTTAAAAGAACAGTATTAAATTTGATTTAACTAGAATTCATATCACAGATTTGCCTATTGTGAAAACCAAAATGATTCAAAGGTCTAAATAGAGTGTGCCCAATTTGAAGTATAAAGCACTAATATAACCAAACAAATCTGCAAGCCAAACGGTCACTCTAATTTTAAAACAAAATTGGGTCACGCTGCGTCTTCTTTATGATGCATTTATGCCTGATTCAACTAGTATTTCTAAATTAAGATGCAAATTTCTTGAATATTTTCTTTGCTTCCCCCCTAGATTTTTCGCAGTGCTCGCTGAGCACTTTGACGATGATGCAGAAATCGTGCCTGCACATGACAATGACGAAATTTGAGCAAAATCAATGTTGGCGGCAAATGATAATGTCATTTGCTAAGCAGGCGCCTCCACAATTTTGCAGGAAAACCTCTTGGCGTCTCCAAGCTATCTATTGTTTCCATGGTTTTTGCATATTATCCTTGAACTGCTTTCGCCCATTTCGCCAAAGGTTGGCGGGAAAAGTGCTAGAGAAGCGGGCAAAACCATAGAAACCTGAATGCACAACAACTAAGCGGAAATATGGCCAAGTAACCTCCCCTTTCCGCTCCTTTTTTTCCCACCATTTTCTCCACCTCCACCTGCAAATAAAGCTTACCCTGGCCAAGCCAGCATACATAGCTTAGAACAATATTAAACAATACAAAAAAAAAGGGGAATTTCTACAGGAAACAGGAGAAAGCGAGTAAAAGTGGGAGAGAGGGAGAGAGGGAGAGAGCAAGAACAATAAATTGCGTGAAAATGCAACCGAAAAAAATGCAAGCCGCAAAACAAACCGCAGAAACAGGGGAATGCATTGAATGCTTTTCCCATTGTATTCGAATATAGTTTTCTGTAAAAGCCGACAAGCAAAACCCCCCCCTTCCTTCACACCTCCATAGGTGGGGGGGTGCTCAGCCCCCCTCCACCCCCTTTGCAACCCCCTAGCGCCATGCTGAGTGCCATTTTGATGTGTCTCTAATGGCAAGGCTTTTGTTTCGCCCTTTCTTTATTTTTTTTGCTTTACTTTTATTGCCCCGAACCGAACTGAAGCGACTCCTGTGTGGCTTTCACTATTATTTTCTTTGGCCTTTCTCCTCCTTGCACGTTTTCCCAACGAGGGGGGGGAGGAGGATGTTAGGGGGCGGAACCTTGTGGAAAGGCAGAGGGTGACAGAGGACCTTGTAAAACAAAGAGGGCCAATAAAAGCACATAAAAGCATGATGGGAAATGAACTCGCACAACAAATCCGATCAGCAGCCGGATCAAAATATAAATCACACTGCACAGAGAAAAATATTATTTATATCTCTTCTGTCGGATAGCAACCATAAAAATGATCCTATCATTATATTTATTTGTTTTGATTTAAAAGTAATCTTTTTGTTTCCTAACTTTGAAAATTGATAGGCCAATAAAACAGGGGGAAATATGACAGATGATAAATCTAGCGAAGTATTTTTTTTGTGTTCAATTCCTAGAGTCTTCGTCCAATTCAAATTGTTAATTCGTAATCAAATTAAATTGCAATTAATTTGTGTACGGCGACGACGGGCTTTTCATTTGTAATTTTCCCCGTTTCAATTAGCGCATAAAATGTTCCCCACTCTGCGCGAAATAATTCGTCCTTTGGCAGTCTTAATTAAATGCTTTTATTTTTATTTTACGGCCCAAAGAAGTACATTGTCCTGCGGCAGCAATGTCCTGTTTGCATTGTTCGAATCCTTACCCCCACCGAAAACCACAATCAGCACCAGGATAATGCGGTTTTAATTGAGCCTCTTAAAGCGCCATTTTCATTCGCCGGACTAAAAAATTAATTAAGTCGCGCTCCGTAAGAAAACAGGAATTTCGTAGAGCGTTTTAATTGCGATTTAAGGGAAATGGAAATGGCACTGGCATGGGATTTATTTATTTTAGTGTAATTACAATTAGAAACACAACGTTGGGGGGCAGATGATTGAGTTCTCATTTAAAATTTACATATTCATATGCCAGTGCAAAATTGCCCGGGGTCACGAAATGATAATTGCGGGAATTACCGAGTGCAATACGACATTTTTTATTTGCATTTGTTCCTTTTGCAATGTGAGTAGTGGTTTGGAATAATCAAATGAGACCCCCTAATCATTTCTAATCAGTGTGTAAGTAGACCTGCAGTCTGCCAGGTGCCTAATCCCACACTCTTTCCATCCCCCCACCCCCACCCCATTCCCAACCCTCGTCATCCACTTAGCCTGTATCCGCTACCCGAGCTTTCCTTTCGCCGGCATCAAAAGCATTTTCCGCTACTAAATTGCTTGAAAAGAAAATTCTACAATTTTAACGAAGTGAAAATTGCCATTTGGCATATGGTGGGTGTGGGTGTGGGTGTGGGTGTAATGTGGGTGTGGGTGAAGAGTTGGGTGGCCATTCGCCATTAAATGTCCATCAAAGCTTCCGAACTTGGCTAGAGAGTGGGCAGAGTGGGGCCCAAAGCCAGGCATCATTAACTGCAATGACTAAAGTCATTTGAATGGAAGGAAGCACAGGAGGGGGCCAATATACAGTTCGGGAAAATTTGTCATCCAAAGTTTTTGCTAAACTTCTAAATTGACAAGTACAAAAGCTTTTAAATACATTTACACTTGAACAAGCGCTTTGTTCCAATTAAATCTGCAATAAAATATGTAATTCTTAAGCAATATTGTCAGGATTGAATTGGAAAATTATTCTATGGTCAATTATAGATAAATAAAGATATGGGTTTATTCTTAATTTTTACAAATAAATTAATCATCCAATAAAGTTAAGTTTTTTAAACAGAAAAGCTTAATAAGCAAAATATTATTTATATAATATTTATTACATAAAATAAAAAACTAAAACATATTTAAGGAGTGTTTTATATCCTTACATCAGTGATTTTAAAATGCTTTTGGATGCACATAGTTTATAATTTTAATAGCTCGTTATTCTGCCGTTACATCCATTTACACAGAATAAAATACATGTATCAAACAAGAAATTGCAGGAGACATTCCAGAAAGCGGATACTTTTATAAGAGATTTAAGCAAGGCATTGTAGACCTTTTTGATAATATTTCTCTCCTAATTGTTTGCAGTGCATCAGAGGTCAGCGGTTGAAAAGTGGGTGCTATTTGGTTAGGCTAAGCTTGTCACGCGCGATTTCCGATACCGCTTGATGCTCGAGGCGAAAGCGAAAGGGGCCCAAGGTCGAATGCAATTTACAATTAGAATAAATGGGCCTAGGCACGCCAGGCTGGCAGGAGTCGCAGGACTCGCAGGACACTGGCCGGCGGACACAGTTTTTAAGCGAGCGAACAACTTTAAATGATATATTATTATGTGCTTTGGCAGCGGACCCATTTGCATGGCAAATTCTCGGCCCGGGCAGAATTATCAAGTGCAAACATGGAATTGCTCCGGGGTGTGGGATGAAGACTTTGGCCAAAAAGAAAATCAATACGGGGCAGACAAGAGTCGAGCCAACCAACCTGGCACCTGGCAACAGGCATCTGGATATACATACTCCTGCACATACATACATATATAGACATATATATCGTGTATAAAAAATATACATTTTTTGGTAACTGACAGATACAAACCGGCCAGCTGTGTGAGTGTGTGGGTACTGTGTGTGTGTTGGGGGGTATTTGATAACTTAATTGAAATACATTGGAGAGCGGCCAAAGTGAGAGCGAGTGAGGTGAACTTGTAAGCCTGCCTTGTGGATTTATGGGTAAACAAGTTCATAGCCAGGGTTATAAAAGAGGGCGGTGTGGGCGGGGCAGCGGATAAATCATCAAAGCAGCTGCAGCAAGAGGTCCTTAAAGGACAGGGAAGCCCTCGCTTTGTGTAAACTTTCGGAGGCCCCGAAAGGCGAAAGCCGAAAACCGATTTGCTGCTGATATCTCTGTTATTATATTTTGGAACTGTGCCATCCTGCAGTCGACACCCACCCACTCACAAACTTGCCGCATAATGTTGCCTTATTATGCATCCTTTTCCCACACACAAAATCCGCCAGGCGGAAAAAATTTCTTTTTATTATTATGTCCCCTTTTTTTTTTTTTTTGTGGTGGTGGCTTTCTTTGGCATCTTAAACATTCGACAATTGTCCAAGTTTTGCGGTCGAGGCGAAAGACCCTGACCTTTGGCCATATATCCCCGCCTTATTTTCGGTGGAATGCATCTCCGGCAAACATTTCGTCATCTTGGGATTCCTCAACATTTCCATTTTGCGGCCCTCGTATGAGCACTTGACATTCTTTTGCCCAAGTTTTCCCTGCTTTGTTGGCCGGAAAAGTTTCGCCTCTTCCTGCAGACATTTCATTTGGGCGAATGTAATTTATCAAGTTGCAAATGCGATTCTGCGTTTAGAACATGGCATGGAAATCAAATGAACGTTTTTGTGCAAATAGTATTCCTTATTTGGGTTCACGAGTGGAGTAATCACTGAATGAGTTCTGGTTTCTATGCCAACTTTGTTGTGAGGAAAACTTTCCGTTGTTGGGATTTCAAATTGAATGTGGTAAATGGCTTGCGGTGTTTTAAAAGCGGATTATCAAACTAAAAACAGTAGTTTTATCTGAAACTTTTCGCAATAAATATTTTTTATATTTTTTAGATTTATAATAATAATATAATTTCATGTTAGTCATTTCTTTAATTTTTTCAATGATTTTATGAAATAATGATTCATTTAATTATCGTTTAATATTTAGAAATTCTTTCAAAAAAAATTGATTTGAAAATATTTATTTTATTAGTCATTTAATGATACAATTTCTTTTAAGAAAACCACAGATAATGTTACAAATAATTTCAAAATGTCATCGCATTAGAATTTGTTCTTTAAAATTATCAAATGTTATTTCGCTTTAAGTTTTGGTTGGTAATTGCATTTATCAGGAACCAAGGCTGAAAAAAATTTAAAAACTTCCCAAGCTTAATGTGCTGCAAAATCCGTGCGAAGTGTAAGGCAGTAAAACTCATTATTTAGTGCTCTAATATTTTCAGCTCTTGAAAGTTGGCCGCAAAGTTAAGCCAACAATAATCTGGCATCACGTCGCAGCAATTGGGAGTGCAATGCCATGCTAATTAGGGTCGGGAAAACCCCCCCTCCCCCCATTTTTCCCGCTCGCATAATTTCAGGAGCTGGTGCTGCTAGAATGTAATGCATTTGCATGCTTGTATGGCCTGCTGTTGTTGTAAAGGACTTGTTTGCACTGCACAGCCAACTCCGGAGGGAAAAGAAAATAAAAAGGAGGAAGGAAGGGCTGTACCAGGGAGCCCTGCGGCTTTTCCGCATTTTCGCGCAACGCACGCAAAAAGTGGCAGCCACTGAAAATGACGCATACTTAACGAAACCAAAACAACAGAGGCGGATAAAAAAAAAGTCAACTGAAAAGCGCAGAAAAAGCGCGGGGAGGACGAGAAAAATTATGGCAACTGCCAGGACGAACACACACATACATTTCTGCATAAATATGCAGAGGACACATATATTTTCATTTGGCTGCCCTGATTTTCAGTACCATGTTTGGTGCACACACAACACAACATCATGCTGATGCTGATGATTTTTATTTAAGACCCACTGCAGCAGCCTCCGCCGTTTGCAATTGACGTTGCCTTTTAGCCGTTGACGCAACCGTTTTGGCCGAGTGCTGTGCCAAGAGTCACGTACAACTGGCCAAAACAGCTAAAAACAGTCAAAAAACGAGCGCCTCTCGCAAAACAACATTTTCATTAAAAATGCAGGAAGACGACGACCGACACACTGGATCACTCAGCGAATTGGGGCCACCCATATAATTGCCCAAAAATAAAGGAGAGGACCGAGGAATGAGTGTTTTATGGCCCTGCCTCCATAAACTTGGCCTTTTCCCCCAACTTCAAATGAATTGTCAACAACTGAGGAGACAACAGCTTTGTGTTTTCACTTTGGGAGTGTGAGATTATGAGATCACTGCAAGGACAACAGTTGCACTGGCAATAATTACGTGGCAACAAGATCAGGATTCCTTTGTTATGTCTTCATTATAATATCCCATTATATAGTATAGTGTTGTGAGTTTGGGAAATTTAATTTCAAGTTTATAGGTTAGATTTAATGATGAGCTGACTTGGTTATAAAATGTACTAAAAAGAAAGTCACTTACATCCGTAACCAATAAAGCGATCGAATTTCCTTTTTGAATACCATTTTCCATAAGAGCTAAATTAGATAAAAGAATAACAACAGTCTTAAATATATCCCCAGAAATAATGGTAAAATAAATAAGTTATTTTATTTTAATACTTTAATTAAACATTTTCAAAATTTTAACTTTTAAAATTATATATATATACTTTTTTTTTTAAGCTTTGCTTTTATTTATTGAATCTTCTCTTAATAAATAATATTAAGAAAATTATATAAACATGTTTTTTAGAATGGAATATAATAATCAAAGAACTAATTTAAAGTTATATATTTTGAATTAAAAAGTTGTGGAAGTTTTTTCGACTCAAGAAGTATTGTTAATAGTTAGTTTTTATAGCACTTTCTTCTAGTTGGATTTTAATAAAGCCATAACATTAATGAGCAAGGACATGCTACTTCTCCATTTCAATTTGATTCTTAATTGCAGTAGTAAAATGACATTAAATGAAAATGTTCGCACTGTTCGTTGCACTTGTTATTTCTTTTTTTCATCGTTTTCTTGTTCTTATTGCATTTTTAGTGTGCACTTTGAATGCAGCATTTTTGTTGTTTCTTGTTTTTAGCTTTTAGTTTCTTCTAGCTTTTGTTTCGGTTTTGCTATAAAATTTATGGCCAACGATCAAAGTCCAATGTTCAGTCGGTCGCTGCCTCTGCCGCTGCCTCAGCCGCTGCCTCTGCCGGCGTCGCTGCACTGCTGCAAAAATGAAATGCAATCGCTCTCCCTCCTGCCTATAAAGAGAGAGATAGAGCGATAGAGACAGCACACACGTGCTCACATTCTAATAAGAACGAAGAAGAGTTTTATTTTCATTTCAATCCCATTTATATTGAACGGAAAAACAAAATGCAAGGGGGCCAGATTTTATAGATAAGGCATGCAAAAAAAAACGCGATTAGTAACAACTGTGGCGCTTTCCTATTACGTTTCGTTACCATATTGAAAGGGAAATTCGATTGGAGAAGCCACAACTTGTTGATTGCTGTGCCGAAGGTTGAAATTGAAGGTCGAAATTGAAACACTTTGCGCACTTGTTAATAGTTTGCATTTCTAATAAGAAATCGACAGATTTCCGCTGATAACAGTATTGCACATTGGAACTGCTACCTTTTTAGTCTCTTCCTCTTTTAGCCAATAAATATATGCTTATCTTCGGTCTACGGTTGAATAATATGAACTAAATACTTTTTGATGATTTAGGTAAAATTATCCATTTTATTAACGTCATAAAAGAGGAAAACAAATTTTTTTGTGACCGATATTAACATTTTTATTTATTATGTTTTTATTTTTAAGAACCTTTTTTTTTATTTTTTTTTTCCCCCCAAAGAGCCACTTGATTCCGTCTGTGCATTATCATACAATTATTTGCTTGGTAGGCAGATATGGCTATTTCGCCAATATTCAAGTTGCTTGATGAGCAATTCAATTATGAATACCAAGTCTTTGATACGCTTCGTCATCGTATTGAGTTGTTCCAATTAAAAAGTAGCAGGTTGCATCACTGGCTTAAACACCGTCTCACCTTGACATTTCGATCCTTAGCCTCCGATAATTGCTGCGCCCGGTGGTCCAGACTTCTTCTCAATTAATTTGCACTTGCACTCGCTTTTCGCTTTCCATATTTCATGCGCAATTTATCATGTGTACATTTCCATTTTCGCCATTTGTCAGATAAATTCTGCCATTCGGCCGGCTCTCACGTCAGCAATTAAAAGGCAGCCACCGAACGTGAAACAGTTATGGGCGTGATGAGGGGGCGGGGCAGGTCGATGGAGACGGGTCTGACTTATAAGGTGGCGCACATGGCGAGCACGTGAACCCCCCTCCGCCGTTCTCGCATAGGTAATTAAGTGCAATTTATGGCCAATTTCCCTGCATCGAACCTGTTTCACTGCACTTTAATTCCCAATAACACGGAGAAAAGAGATTACGAACAAAAGAAACCAAATTGTAATTTGTCAAAAATGTGTCAATATGGTGGTGATTTAAAAAGGTTAATAGCCCTGTGTGTATTCTTATTTCAAATAAATTCAATTTTAAACTTAAAGATTAATTGCTTTGTATTTTTCTCAGTGCAAATAGGAGTGCAGCTGTTGCTTTCCCCTTTCCCCACGCTCCTCTTTTAAGACACATCTGTCAGAGGGGGAGGGGGATGCGGCAGAGTGAGGGAGAGGTGAAAAAATGCGAACAAGTTCTAACCGTTTATGGCCAATGAATTTCCATCTGTCTTTGTTTATCTCGAGAGAGTTAGACAGCATCAGCCTTGATCAATTTCTCTTTCTTTCTGTCGCCCACTCATTTCTCTTTTTTTGCACGTGAGTCGCTCGAATTGCATTTAATCGCCAGTAATTAACTGCTGTACTCTCTCTGTCTTTCTCTCCTTTCGCTCCTCTTTTCGGGTTCAAAGTACAAAAGTCGGCTACTCCACTGACGTCATGGCTTCAGTTTCAGTTTCAATTACAGTTACAGTTTCGGTTTTCGGCTGGCCTGGCCATTAAACTAAGCAAATACAAAACACAAACAGCGATCGGTGATATATATGTATTTGTATGCCCATGTGTTCACATAATAAACGGAGAGCAAGAGACGCAACAAAGGCACACAGCGACAGCAGCAAGAAAACAACACTCACTAGGCGAGTGCCAGTCCAAAGTCCAATTGGCATTTCGAAGACTCGGGTCCAAAGTCCAATTCAGTCGGGTTTTCTGCTCCCAGCCAGTCATAGCCCCCCCGCAAAGAGCCCCCCTCTTATTTACAATTGCTGTCTGTACCGAAGGAAGAGAGATATTTATGCTCTTTGCCTCTTCCCATCTGTCATTTACACTTTTTCTCGCGGCTCCACTTTGTTTACCTTGGGGAGTACGCTCCCTTAAGCTCGCTCTTAGCCAGCGACTTAAGACTCTTCAAAAAAGGTAATGTAAAAAACAGGTGTAGATGGGCTTCGAATTTTACTGGTGATTATTTTCAAGTGCCAATAAATCCCAAAAAATTAAAGATAAGATTCTTTAAAAATGAAACTATACAAAATTTTATTTCATTTAAGAATGGGTGAGGTAATAAGCGAGCGTATTTTCTTTTGGAACAAACATATGTAATCTTACCCGCAGACTTTACGACTACTAATAAAATCCACAAGCTTACAAAGTAATAAATGTAAATAAGTTCATTGAAATTCCCCAGAAATGTAGTACAAGTAACTATAAATAAACTCAATGAAATTTTAGTTTCCCCATTAAATTTCTAGAGGTGAACATATGTATGAAGATATCTCAAGACTCTTAATAAACAGTAAAACAACAGCACGTGCAAATGTTGTGGATGGTATTTTTCAACCCGCTTGTTGCTCGCCGACTTTACGAGCCATAGTAAAACCCCAAAAATGGTCGGTAATAACGACAAATAAGCCTTAATATTTCGCTCGCGGTATTACGAAATGCACTGGGGCGTATGCTTAATCAAGAAGGGTACTTTTGTCATCATTTTTTTGGGGGCGGAGATACATTCGCGAAGTTAATTCGCATATTTGTAGCGGAATTACGAAAGAAACGGTTATGTCAGGCTCGGTGGAGCTTGAGTTCCCGGCTTATTTGTTGTTGCTGCTTTTGTGGCGCTGAAAATAAGTTCACGTTTCGCATTTAGCAGGCAGCAGCGATTCGCTTTCGTGTTTTATTTAATTTTAGCGAAATCCACAAAAGTGGACTTTGCACTTGACAGCGGCGACGATTTTCTGTATTTTCTGTATACTTTTTGTTAATTCTGCGGTGAATGAATGTCCATATGTACGGACATGTATTTGGTTTTTGTTCCAACTGTTGCCACGTTTTGCTCTCCAACCCGAAATAATTTGAAAAATATAAATGAACAGAATGGTTTCTATGGGCACAACTTGTTGGAATGAATGTGTTGCCTAATTGGTATAGAATGCCTAAATTAAAACGGGTTTGAAATATTGCTAAAAATTGTCGAGAACATTTATGCTGGCTGATTTTTTGCCTCATAAAACGATGCAATAAAATTGTAAACTATTTATAAAACAAACAACTAAAAAGTTTGCTCTCTTATAATAGTATACTAATTGAACATATTGGTAAACATCAATAAGAATTTGTTGATATTTTTTAAAACCTTTGCGATTAAGGAAGTATTTTTTAAAAGATTATTTAACAAGCAACTTTTTAGATTCATAAAAAGCATAAACTATTTTTGATTCGTATATGTAATATTTTTATTAGCTTATACATTTGTTTATTTATTGCTCGATTTTGGTTGGAAACTTTATGGGTTCGTTGACCCTGAAATTTATAAAAATATTATAAAAATATTTCTGCGTTTTGAATTTACTTCATTATGTAAGGTAAAAGATTGTTAAGCAATAAACTTATTTGTTCATAAGGAACCCTGAAAACTTTTAACAATTTTAAAGTCGTATACATATTTTACATTTGCCTATACTTTTGTTTATTTATTGCGCGTTTTTGTTTGAAAACTTTATGCGTTCGTTAACCCTGAAATTTTAAATATGTTTCTACGTTTTGAATTTACTTCATTACGAAATGTAATTAGTGTGGCAATGTGGCATTGGGTTACAAAAGATTTATGCGCCATCTGCTATTTCATTTCAATTTCCTACTTCGAACTGCTCGTGATTCCCCAAGTTCTGTTAAACATTTCGCTTGTGGCAAATGCGTAGTATGAGATTTCAGCTATTATGCCGGGAAAAGCTCTCGAGAGGCTTCATTAGATTCGCTCCACGGCTGTCAACGGCAACCCACGACATTTCCACATTTCCACATTTCCATCTCCACATCTCAAGACCCCACTTTCGATACCTCCTCGTTTTGGCCATGAATTCAAGGGGACAAAGCTTCCGTCCCAGATGAACATCAAATTCTCTGTCGGCTGTCTAACAACCGTTACTAAGCTGCCACGCCCCCTGCTGCCAGTGCGCCCCCAACCCACCCATTCGAGTGGCATGTAAATTGATCTGCGTACTTGATTAATTAATTGCGTTCGACTTGGAGCGGTTGGAAAACTGCAAACCGCGACTGCCGACAGCATCTGTCGTCTTAATTAGTCCAACGTGTTACTGGAGTGGATTCGTTTGGCGAATCGGATTTCATGGGGACGAAGGATGTCCTTTGTTCAAGGTGAAAGACTGTGGGTGAAGAGAAGGCATTTTCCGGGAAATGCTTGAAAAGCCTTGGCTGAAAGAGTACACGTTTCCCTGCAAATTCTTTAAGTTCCATAATCAAAGACATTTTTTACAAAGGGTCGCAACTTAAAGCATGCAAAAAGTAATTTGCCTTGGTCATTGTTACACATTTTTTCAATCACTAGAAATTTTACAACACCTCTATTATGCACTAAAACGTTTCAGTTTTGTTATAAAATAAGTATTAATATGCTTAAACTATTTTGCCTTCTAAAATCAGAAAACTTCTTCTATTTACTTTACAGAGATAATAACAATTTCATTAAATTCTAACTTAAGATGGTCTCCTAGAAACATGCAATAAAGTAATTTTTATCAGCTTAATATCCTGTCCCTTAATTAAAGCCCATTTGTAATATTATTTTGAAATATGCAAATACTTGTAGGACAAAAGCAAGCTCATTACCAACCAAATTACCCGGAAGATGAGTCAAAAACGGAAACTAGAACAAATTGTCTCGAATTTCACTTTAATGGCTAATAATTTCGGTCATAAATTTTAAACACCACCCAACCCGCAATTTATTTTATTTTTCCCTGGGTTTTCTTTTTGCGGCTTCGCCTAATTGAAAATGGGGGAAAAATGTGCGAAGGCGTTGATGCGTGAGCAACTTGTTGCCTTGGCTAAACCAGACACTCGGCTACCTCAGACACACATATATCTCATTATGCAAAGTGCTGCGGCGGGGAAGGAGTACCCGGGGGGAATGGGAGAGGGGGGATGGGGGAATGGGGGTGTGGCAGAACCTAAAGGTGAGCCCCGCGGCTCAGTGTTGAAACAAACATGCTTCCCTTGTATTTCGTGTTTCGTGTTTCGTATTTTGTTTTGACATTTCGAAATTTCATTTCGGCGGCAGGCAATGCAACTTGGCTTTGGGGGATTGGCTGGGAAAGCGGGGAAAACCGATGGGTTGATGTGTGTTGCCTTGTTAAATCCAACCGACAGACATTCAGACTGAGCGACAGGCGGACAGAGCGTCATCATCAGCATTATGGACCACATAAGGATGTTGTTGGTGCTGCCGTTGTACTCGTCCCATTCGAAATGATGACACGCTCGTTGCATAAGCAAATATTTCTGGAAACCGCAGTACTGATACTAGAGCACCACCACCCACTTTTCCCCCCCACTTCACTCGCCTTCCCAATCCATCCGCTTGCCACTGCCACGAGTTGTTGCTGCCGCTGCTGCGGATGTTGCCGCTGTCATGGCGAAATGTTGGTAGTAGATGGGCGACGTAGGACTCGCTTTTGGCCGCCTTCTCTGCTGGCGGAGGACGCATGTCGTTGACAGGCTCTGTCAAGCTGAATTGATAAGTCGCTGATCCAGAATAGATTGGAAAACATTTAGGTTCAACTTTAAATCGCCGCTGCGAGACAAAGTAGGACTGAATAACACTGAAATTTTAGTTTATTTGAACTGGTCGTTAATTTGGTAAAAAAAAAGAACAACATTTACTGCAGCTTATCAAATATTTGGAGAACTTAGAAATATAGTTTTTTATTATACACTTCTAAGATTTTAATCCCGAAATCTTAACTTTTTAAGTTTATCAGGTAATTTTTTATAAAGGATTTTTTCTTAAATCAATGTATAAAACATCATTAAAAATGTTGGCTTATCGTAAGATATTATTTTAAAATAATAGTTTAGAACTTTTAAAAATGTTCATTATATCTATATTTTATTTTCTTTTCTTAACTTTTACTTTCTTAACATACAAAAGCTATATTTTTGTATGTTTAAGGGGGAAATGATTTCTACATATATGGTTATCACATTACGCGAATTCTTCAGCAAACAAGAAATTGAACATATTTGATATTAATATGTAATGATATACTGATTATAACCAAACTTAAACCCTATTCCCTTTGCTTTCAGGTCTGCCGTGCCTTGAACATCATCTGCGAGATGGAGTACTTCGGCCTGGAGCACTGGACGCCCAACCAGAAGGAGTCGCAGACGCGCCAGTGGATCAACCTGCGCAACCGGCTGTCCGGCGACAGTGGCAGCAGTGGCAGTGGCATCCAGCTGATGCTGGCCCTGCGGGTCAAGTTCTGGGTGCCGGTGCACTTCATCCTGCAGGAGAGCGTGCGCAATCTGTTCTACATGCAGGCCAGGCGGGATCTGCTGGAGGGTCGCCTCACCGCTCCGGATTGGCATGGAGCGGCCAAGTTGGCGGCGCTGCTCTGCCAGGCGGATGGCCTGCGCTTCAATGAGGCGTCGCTGCGGGCGGAGTGCCCCATGCGGATGAGGCGGGAGTTGGCGCAGCAGCAGCAGCAGCAGCAGCAGGCGCAGCAACTGCGATTGGAGCAGCAGCGGAAGGAGAAGGAGCATGTGCTCAGCTTCAAGAAGCGACGCCTGTCCAAGCAAAAGTCCATGGAGCACATCGAAATATGCACGCTGCCAACGACGGCCAACAATGCCACAAGTTGCAGTCTGCAGCCCTCGCCATCCGCCTCCGCATCCGCATCCGCTTCAGCATCCGCATCCGCCTCCACATCCGCCTGCTCACAGACCCACTCGAACAGCAGCTCCAGCAGTCCCAGCAACAGCAGCAGTCAAACGGGACTGGACGAGCGACTGGCCAGCAATCCACTCCGCATGTACGAGGAGTACCTGATCCAACCCAGCTCCGAAAGCGATCCGCCGGCGGACTATCTGCGGCAAATCGCCATGGAGCACGGCAAGCTGGCCAAGCTGCAGATGAGCCTCAAGTCGGCCAAGTACTGGCTGCTGCAGTCCATCCAGGACCTCGAGGGATACGGCGAGGAGCTCTTCAGCGGAGTGACCACCAACGAGAGTGCCCAGCGGTGCGACATTGCGGTGGGCGCCCATGGCATCACCGTTTGCCGGGGGGGTGAGAAACAGAGGTGAGTGCCAGGACCTTAAGGATAACCATTCACAATTCATAAATATCTGTGACTCGAAGAAAATTATCTGCAGGGCACTTAAAGCTAGAGACCTCATTATGCATTCTGATTTTCTATTTGATATTTAGTCTGATTTTTGCTTAAAAAGTGTAAACACCTCTCTAGTATTATTTAACATAATAAAAACATGATTTATTGTACAATCAGGTCTTATTGTACTTATTTCAACCCTACAAAATCTTAAATAAGAAATAAGAATGTTCAATTTAGTTTTATATATTTATATTTATATATTTAATACCCCGCAGAAAATACCAATTTGAAATTAATATATGCACCTAAAATATTATATTAAATCAGGCTTATTAACTTATTTTTCCGTTTACCCTTTAATGTCATACTGCTTTTACTTTTTCTTAAATTTTAAGAACCAAAAATGACTCAATTTGAATATATTCATAAAACAAAAGTCAAGGTGAAGCCTCATAAAAACCAGAGAAAAAAGTTGCGCAAAACGAAAACAACATTCTTGAAAGTAGATGGTGCATTAACCCGGATAATGAAATGGCTTTTTTATAGTCATTTTCGGACATTGTTTTATGAAATGATTTTGGCTTTAGGTTTAGATAGCGCAAAATTACTGTCAAAGGTGGTATTTTTAATAGATCCCACTTTCTGGGTTATAAACCTTAAATATGGGGCCTAATGATGGCTTAATGACCCAGTTAAAAATATTATTACAAAGTGGTAAATGTTTGTTTGAAAGTGACATTTGAATTTCTAGGGCTTTGAAGTTCTTACCATATTATCTAGGATTATATTAGTAAATAAGTATATATTTTGTTGAATTTTTTAATTTTCGAGCATTATTAATAGAATCAGAAAAATCAAAAAAAAAATAATTAAAAATTTATATTTATTAACCAAAATAGCTATAGCGATTTCAAACCTCCAATATTTAAATTTGGAGTTTTGTAAACCTCTAGATATTTTTATCAAATGATTGGTTAATTGGTCATTGGCAACCTCAGAAAATTTCCAAGCAGAGATTTATTTCGCAGATTCGAGTTACAGAATTGTTAGTGATTTGTTAAAATATTTCAAAAACTAATTCGGTTTTATTCTCTCTAATTTAGCATCCCCTTTGGCGCCATTGCTGCGGCCAAGTCGCTGCGTCGCACTTTCAAGCTGGAGTACGTGGACGACCACAACGACCGCAAGGAGCTGGAGATCAAGCTGCCCAAGCAGCCGATCGCCGCCGGACTGTACCGCTCCATCACGGAGCGGCACGCCTTCTACGTGTGCGACAAGGTGCGCGGTGTGGTGACGAACCAGTTCACGCGGGACCTGAAGGGCACCATCGCCTCCATGTTCATGGAGAACACGGAGCTGGGCAAGCGGTACGTGTTCGACATCCAGCACACCTGTCGCGAGGTGCACGACCAGGCCAGGAGGACGCTCCACGAGCGGGGCGGCGACCTGGTGGCGGAGGGGGCCGAGGGGTGCTCCGCTGCTGCCGCTGGAGGATTGGGCGCCACTGCCGGCGGCGATCCATTGGATGCCATGGCCGGAGTGAGCGGTTTGGCCATGTCGACTGGTGCCGGCGGCTCCATGGCCGGCAAGATAGATTTGGCCATTCGCGAGAAGGAGGCGCGTGAGGCGGCGATTGAGCGCTGCGTGGACACGCGCATCTCGGAGGCCATGCAGTGCAAGATCTGCATGGACCGCGCCATCAACACAGTGTTCAATCCGTGCTGTCACGTCATCGCCTGTGCCCAGTGCGCTGCGAGGTGAGTTGTCCTTCTTGAATAAGAAGCTAAACTCGGAGAGTCGCCTTTAAGGCCTTTCATCAGGAGGATCTATACAAAAATATAGAAAAAACGTATGATTGGTTAATAGGTTATTTCTAAATATTAGAACTTCAGATCTTTAGTGTATTTTTATCAGGAGCTTGCATACAAAAAATATACAAAAAGTAGTTAATAGTTTTCTTTTCTAGTTACTAAACCATCAGATCTTTATTGTAAATCCTTTCATCAAGAGCTTCTATAGAAAAAAATATAAATAAAACCTAAGATTAGTCAATAGATTAATTTCTGATTAATACACAATCAAAACACTATTACATACATATATTCAACTAATTGAAAACCTTTTTTTCTAACTTAAAGTAGAACTTCGGCTTATTATTTATGATTATAGTTATACCAGAACTGGTTAATCAGCTTTTTTTTCTATTTTAAAACTGAACTTTTTATATCGGATTCTATTTCTGTTTCTGTGATTTTAACGATTACTGATTTAATCTTAAAATAGTGGCAATAACTTATCGCTTACATTTTTAATATAAACTAAAAGTTTATTACATTTTTCTGACAAAGGTTTTTTTATATCCAAAGTAAAGGCGACTATCATGATTTTAGAGATGTAATTCAAACATTTTGATATCCCATATCGAACCCCTATTAACCTGTGAAATCCTCTCTTGCAGATGCAGCAACTGTCCCAACTGTCGGGTGAAGATAACCAGCGTGGTCAAAATCTATCTGCCGCCGGAGCTGCGCACCAGCCAAACCGGCAGCGGCGCCACAACCACCAGCAGCGGCAGTGGCAGCGATGGCCCGGCGATGGAGGAGCAACTGCATCAGCTGGAGGAGATCTCAGTGGCTCCGGCCACGTCTTTGGAGGCGGGAGCAGGAGTTGGAGCAGGAGCAGGAGCCACCGGACCTGGCGGACAGCCGAAGGTCACGACGGCCGCCTAGAATTGGTTGTGCTCGCTGCTGTTCCGGCTGATGGAATGGGTGTGCGTGCCGATTGTCTGAGAACCAACATGATCCACTTATATTCTATGACCACAACCTAAATGGGAACAAACCAACTAACAAACGAGAAACTAGCAACAAGCAAAGTGCAACAAGTAACATGCAACATTCAACGTGCATAGGGAATTTGTGAACCCGCTGTGGGTTTCGAATGGATTAGAAGCGAGTAGTCAGTCTGTCAACAATCTTAGCTCTATCTTTACTCAAGTATTTTACCGACATAAGCAACTGAAACTTTAACTGTAACTGTAACTCTAAATCTAAATCTAAATCTAACTCTAATCTAGATAGATGCTAGCGATTTACACGATATTTACCATTTATAGATGTACGGACTTCGAGAAAGTGCTATTTAAACTCGTCTAAGACTTCACTGCATAGCCTATGCCTAGAATCTATAACTGCAGATTGTTTCATATTCATATACAACACTGTATACACATAGATATATTTACGATCGTTATAGATCAGCGATACCTTATACGATATAGCCCTTGAATGTACAACATAGTTACTTACTAAATGTTAGCAATTTTACCAACTAAACTCGAGATGTATTTATTAACGCCTAAACTCTTTAGTATTCCACCCCTCTCCCAAGAACCCAAGAACCCAAAAAACGCCCCAATTCTCATATATATACCCTATTGATACTTATATATATATATATATGTTAGCGTGTGTATATAGGACAAGCGTACAATAATCGCAAACCCAAGGAGCAAAGTAGTACTAAGTACCTGCAAAACAAACAGAAACGGAAACAGAACATGAAACACGAAAAGTATCTCTGCAGTGGATATTACATAGTCAATAATAAATGTTAACAATGTTATACTATATATACATATATATATATATATATATACATATAAAAGAAAACCAATGAAGAAATCTTAAATGTACCTCGTTATCTGTTGTTTATTATTTGGGAAGTGCAAACTTCTTTTATAGCTGTTTTACGTTGAACCCTTTACCTGGAATATTTCTTTTAATCTGGACAAACTCGTTTCGTTTTTCTTCGTTTTCCTTCAGAATTTCTCTACAAATTCTCTTTTCATTTATCCATTTGGACACTTTTTATTCTTCTCTTACTTTCAACTGTCCATCGTCCAAAACTGAATTCGAAATAAAACTATTTTCTCAAAAAATGTTCATCAAGTTCCTCTCATTTGAAATCATCTAAACCTCATCGACTTCTCCTTTCATGTCCTTCATTATCAGAGCGTTGGCATCCTTTCCTGATGGAAAAAAATGTTTGAGAATTACAGAAAAATTCAGGAAATATTTTTGATCAGGATGAGCATAATCAATAAAGCTCCCACATTTGGACGTGGCTCAATTTGGTGCTTTGAATTAACCTTATCCACGGTTTTGGACTGATTTACTGAAATCTCAAGGAAAATCTGGATTCGATTTCTTCCTGCAGTTTTTTTTCAATATCTCCCTGGAGACGTCTTAAATATTGAGCAATCCTATATAGACGTCCAAAAATAGGAACCTAGTCGGTATTGGTCACTACTATTTCACTTGGATTATCGTTGGATACAGGTGATCCCAAAACTTCCAGCCAGATGATTAACCTCTCTTGGATATACTTATATTATACAAATCTCTGTCATGCTGATGAAAATCTTACCCCAAAGGAGCAGAACAATAAAAATCAGTATTGAGTTAATATTGATGATGATTGGGTGATTTTTACTACAGTGGATTTCAGTTGGAATTAGTTGGCAAGTTGTAAATTGAATTTCGGTTTTGGAATGTAGCATTGAACTGGAAATACTCCAATCCCTGATATTCTACTGGTATGTGATTATACCCGTTACTCGTAGAGTAAAAGGGTATATTGTATTCGTGCAAAAGTATGTAACAGGTAGAAGGAAGCGTTTCCGACCCTATAATGTATATATATTCTTGTTCAGGATCACTAGCCGAGTCGATCTAGCCATGTCCGTCTGTCTGTCTGTCTGTATGAACGCTGAGATCTCGGAAACTATAAACAGCTAGAAGATTGGCATTTTGCATGTAGATTTTAGGAGTTCCTACGCAGCGCAAGTTTGTTTCAAAATGGTGCCACGCCCCCTCTGACGCCCACAAGCCACAAGCTGTGGCCACAGTTTTGATGCTATTTTGAAAATTTTAATTGATATGTATTTGTTTCGTCAATACCTATCGATTGGCCTAATAAAAGTTTGCCACGCCCACTCTAACGCCCAAAAACCCATTAAACGCTTAAGCCTGGCTAGCGCCTACATTTCCGCCTTTCATGGCGCCATCTAACGGATGACTTTGGAACAGCTGGCCAAGGTGCTCAACAGAGTCAACGTTAATTCTCGATAAGGAGTTCTATTAAAGGAAATTGCGATGGTTTTCATTTGTCAATACCGAACTATATCCCAAGAACTATGCAAATCAAATCAAGTTAGCCAAGTTGGAGGTCTGAGCCAAACAATGGCGTGTGTATGTATGTAAGCATATACATATGTATGTATTTACATTATACACAGTTGCAATTGTTTAGCTGAGTAACGGGTATCTAATAGTCGAGGCACTCGACTATAGCGTTCTTTCTTGTTTTTACACTAACTTGTGTAATGTCTTGTCATCGGATTTTAGGTAAAAATAGTTTATATGAGCAAATTTCGGATTTTATTAAAATTTATTTTATATAAAGTAGAATATTTTGTAATCTGCCTTTTTTTTCATATTCGACTAATATTAACTATTTAACTGGAAGAAAAATGCTTTTATTTTGAATGCTTTGAATTTTTGATCTAACGAATTTTGTATTTTTCAATCTCGAAGAAATTTACTGTGTCAAATAAAAAACATGCAAATAAATGAAGTATGCTAAACTTAATGCAAAACCTTTAACTTAAAAAAAACAAACACACCAACAACAGAGAAAGAATTTCCCAAATAGTTTTGAAGTTTCTTAAAAACAATAGCTTAATATTCAAAATTCGTTTAATTTATCTTTACATATTCCGAGCTTTGCTATTTATTTAGTATTTTATTTAAGGCAAATTAAAATCGTTACTTTTACATTTCACTTGCTTCTTATAAAAATTTTAATTTGGATTTTGGCAGTACACATATTATTTTCAAGGCAAAACATGTTTAAAAGTTGGCGCCCAATATTCCCACAAAACGCGTTAGCACTTAATTCAATTTGAGCAGCAACTGATGGCGTGCTTCTTCTTCAACCTTTTACAGTCACCTGCTAAAACATATTAATATGCAATAAATAATTGTATATAAACTAAGCAGAGACCAAAACAATGATAATAAGTAAATAAGCTAAGTCCAATTAGTTATAATAAAATGCAATAAAATCCAACGATGTGGCCACTCTGCCGGCCAGGTGGCAATTTCGTCACGGTGTGGACACACTGCCCGCCACTGCTGGTCGGCTCTTCTTCTTGCCACTGCTGCAATTATATATCGCTGTTCCGTCGTCTCCGCCGATCCACCTCCGCGCTAAAATTGCCAAATAGCTTCAACGTCCGCGAATAATCCGTAAATATTGCAATTCCACGGTGGCAAAAAATATGCCAAAAAAAAGGGTTATAAAAACAAACGGAAAAACACACACAAACACACGTACGTGAGCAGCTGACGCCGGCAGCGACTGCGACTGCGGCAGAGGCAGCAACAAGCAACAAAAGCAAAAGGCAAACAATTGGATAAGCGCTTTTCAGGTGTTAAAACTACGGGTAATTTAACAAGTCCAAGAGTTCAGCTCGAAAAGCTAACGGTTCCAAGGTCGCAGCGCTGAAAAACAAAAAAAAACACAGTGACTGTTTAACCGTATTGTTGTTGTTCTTGCTGCTGCTGCAACAGTTGCAGCGCGTGTGTGAGAGTGTGTGCGTGTGATCGCGATCGTTCGTCTCTGTCGCACTCATTTCGCATGTGTCGCCGGTGAAATGGTGTCGCCTTTCGCTGCCAACGTCGACGTCGCGGCTAGCGTCGCTGCCAGCGTCAGCGCAGAGACCACCGCAGTGGCCATGAAACGAAATTTGTTCTGAATTTAGTAAAATGTTTACAATGCGAACAATATACACTGGCAGAAATCGAAAGTGCGCAACATGAAATAAAGCCCAACAAATAAGTTATATAAAGAACAGCTGACAAGACAAGCATTAAACCATTTTACTCAGTTAAACAAGTCGAAATAAGCTCTTTAACGTTTTAAATACACTGTCCTGGATTTCCAATGCGAATCATATACACTGGCAGAAATTTAAAATTAACATCATGAAACTATAAACAAAAAAATAACAAAAAAAAAAGTTCGGCGTAATAAGCAATTAAACAAGTCAATATTGGCCATTAACTTTATTAAATATCAAGTAGAAAACACAGTAGTGGCCATGATAATTCGGGCATGCACAATATAATCTTTTTAATTTCCAATTATGAAAAAAGTTTACAAATATTACCGACCATGCCGTTTAATTTGAATATTAAAATATAAATTATTTTTTCAAAAACCTAAAAATAAAATAATTACTGATCAAGAAATAAGAAGACACTATTTCAAAAGATAGGAGCTTAAAATGTTTTATTTTGTCTAGACACTATAATTCCTTTTTTGTTTACTCAATGCCAATACAAAACGAATAAAACAACTCGAGCACATTCTTTAATTGTTTGATTCTATTAGTGACCAAAAATCAAATATCATTCTAGTTTCCTCGCAGTATCAAATAAATACAAAGATAAACGGAAAACAGCTGATTAATTTAAAATGATCTGAATGTAAACACAGGAAATAAGGGGTATCGTAAACACCTTAATAAACTAACTAAATACTTAAATTGCTCAATTTAAAATTCCCCATTCCACTAGTGCTCTTAATAGCTTGAAAAGCAAGTGAAAAAATATAAACAAGAGTGCTAATTAAAATAAATATAAAAAACAAAGAAAACCCAAAGGAAAGTTGGGAAAAGTGCCTGAAACCAAATGTGTTTTCCCTAAAGTTAAGTCCCTTTAATTCCCTAATTCGGCTTTAATTCCGGTAAAGCCCTTCTTCCACCTGTTCCCACCTCCATTCTACACAATAATTCCCCAACAAAAACAAGCACATGAGTTGGATTAATAGGAGTCAACTGGAATAGGCCGAAGCACCCCGGAGCACAGGTCAGTATCGGAACAATCAGGCCATATTAACTGCCATCAATCAGTTAAAATATTAAAATACCGTTTGCTCAATTGAATGGTTCGCCTTGAATCGGTTGAAACTGGTTACCGGTTACCGGTTCAGTTCGCAAGCCGGCAAAAGACAAATTGAAAATTCAATTAATTTAAATCAATTCCAACTTGACAGTTTGGTTTCATTTGGTTTCAATCACATGTGTCTGCTTTGAACTCATATATTTCATAAAACTGCAATCAAAGATTGCGTAAGTCAAGGAATGAGCAAATGCAAATATTACGGCTAAAAAACAAAATGTTTTGACAGATGCAAATTATTCGAAAGTTGCATTACAAATCTATGTGTATTTAAAATCACTACATTTAGTATGGGAGATTATAGAATCCTTGAACATTATTTGTATCAACCCCAAAAACAAAGTTTTCAATTAACCAACCGATTGACCCCATCTCACAAACGATTAAAATATAAATGCATGTTTGTATTTATTTAAATCTCAAATTATTTTATTTCTGAAATCGACGAAACGAAATAATCATTAAAATGGTAATTTAATGATGCAGTCGCCTTTTTCAGCAAACAAAAACCCAACCCCATGATAAAAAAAACGAAAATCAAAATAAAATGGATGATTTATACAATAATTAAATATGCATTTCGTTCGTCGTAGGCACATTCATACACATATATCTGTTCTTTATTTGTCGCATTTGGTTTGAACTTTAAAGAGCGACTTCGGTTATTAATTTAACCTTTTTATTTGCTTCTTTTTATCGCCAGTTCCGAAACTTGAATCCGCGATGGCCTCCTCTCCAGATTTCTGAGCCCCTTTTAGCTGTCCAGTTTTTTTGTTGGTGCCCTTAATGGAAAAAATGTTGAGCGGTCTTTTTGTTTTACTCCTTCCTTTTATTTGACCCTTTTTTGTATACCCTTGCAGGGGGTAGTATAATTTCGTTTAAAAGTTCGCCATGCTGTAGAAGATATCAGCTCGACTTTAATAGGGTTAATTTAATTTTAGAATTTCGTTTTGGATTTTTTAAACTTGAGAGAAGTTAGGCCTATTGGAAGGGGATGGTATATTACCATTTTTTTTACAGACAACAACAAATAGTAAGCATTTATTTATTAAAAAAAATTCCCCATGATAGGTTTTAAAAATATAATTAGTAGCTATTGAAATGTATAATTTATAAAACCGTTTTTAAAACTAATCTTTAAAAATACATAAGATACGGAAATACCGAATAATGGACCTTCTTAATTTCGGTCTCTATCTTTCCATTCTCGTTTTGATTGTTTTTTTTTTGGTGTGTTTATGCTGCGTAAGGGGACTAAAAGAGGTAGGGGGATTTTAAAATGGAAGAGGGTGTAGGGAAGGGGTGTGCAGAGGGAACCCACGTCCTGCCATAAAATTGCATGTCCATGTTGTTTTATTTGATTATGCCAGTGTGTGCGTGTGGATTTTTGCTGTTTGTGTTTTTTGCAAGAGTTTATTGCGCGGAATGCTATTTAATAAATTCCATTTTCGACTCCCCTCCCCCCTGCCTGTCATATCGCCATGTTTTCGTTGTTGCATCTCGGTCGGGATTTATCTTTCCATTCAGTTCTTCCTTTTGTTAGTGCTGTTTCCGCTTTTTATCTTGTTTGGCCAATGCAAATTTTAAAATTCAATTTCGCTCGTAACTTCAATTGCATCAAAGGCTAGCCAAAAGTTGGGAAATGGGAAATGTGAAATATGAAATATGAACATCCGTAGAAAACATCCTTTTTTTGGCTCCGCTGCAAATTCATATTTCATTCCGAGATTTATTATTACATTTTTCCCCTATTTTTCCCCAAATGCATCTCACTTCCCGCGGCGCTTAGTTTTCCTTTCGAGGAAACTGGCACAAAAATAAAAGTATAGATAAAAGGCGACGAACAATAAAGACGGCAAAACTTAAGCACCTTAACTCACTTTGCAAGCTCTACAGCCAGAACTACAACAAAAAAATAGAACTCAACATATAATCGAGAAGAGAGCGAAAGAAAAGAGTTTCCAACTACGCTAAAAACTTTTCTGAACAACGCAACTTTTTCTTTTTTGTCCGGAAAAGTTGTTCAATGCTCGTACCCCGTTGTTATTGTTATTGTACGCAACTTCCGCTACAGCTATAACTATAACTATAGAAAAAACAAAGCCAAGAACATCGACGATAAGCGCGAGTTCAATGGTTAAAGCTAAAATTTTTTGTTGTTTTTTGGGAAGAAAACTTTAAACATTGGTTCGCTGGGTTTTCTATTCCACTTGTTCTGGTTATGCCACGCCCTCAAAAACAAAAGCAAGGACATGGGAGCCCTAAAAATGTTCCTGTAAGCTGCTAGGAAAAAAACAAAAACTTTTAAAAACAACTGGCGAGGAAAAACAGGGGCAGGTGGGCGGCAACAAAAGCAACAATGTTCAAGTGCATCCACAGGCAAAAACTTTGAAAACATACAATAATATATTTCAAATTAAAAAAAAAAAAAAATTTAAAAACATTTTTTTTTCAATTATTCATTTACTATTGTGTCCAGAAACAGGTCCTTAAATACTCTTTATTATATCGATTATAAGAAAATTTTTTTTTAAATTTAAATTAAACCATAAAAAATCTTTTGCCAAATGTTTTAAAAATTAAAATTTTTCCAGATAAAGAAAATGTGACCTTAAGTAAAAGTGTTGATAATGAAAACATTATATTATACATATATATTATTTCTCTATTTATAAAAAAATAAGTTTTCTTAGTTTTTTTCAATCCTTGAACACTTTTAGGTGTTGTTTTACTTATATTTTGACCACAACTGTATATCCAACACACCGAAAAACAAAATAAAACTGCTAACAACTCTCAAAAGCTTGCACCAGAAAAAAATAATACAAAATATGGGCGCTCGAAACTGCATTTTCCCCCTTGCAGCTGGCTGAAAAGCAACAACAATTTCTTGCCCCCACTTTAAGAGCCACGAACTGAAATAAAAAATCAATAAAAATGCGCATAAATAAATTAAAAATAATTGCAATATGAAAAACTCCCTTTTTGCATGCTTTTGTTTACATTATACAACTTTATTATGGCCACTAAAATGAGTGCTGGAAAATTGCTTACATTTTTGTAAATAAATAATGAAACATTTAATTAGTTGGGGCAAATACCATGATTGCATAATTTTGATTGAAAAATAAATCAATTGCAAAATAGTGAGGCATTGTTCAACTGTTGTTCCCCATGATGATGAGAATCGCTAATCGAGGGCACCACAAAATTGTTTAGCGAATTTGCTGTGGGGGCATTTATAGTATGTACTTGATAAAGCGAATTAGCACCATTCGGAGCTGGTCCGTGCTATAAACAAATAAGCGATATATATTTAGCCAGGCGACTGACCGGATTTATCTGGAACTCCAAAGTGGCAAAAATCTTCGTCCATCTGATTTCATACTCGTGGGGCTTTCCTCTACGCTGATTTTTCTTTTCCGTTTCGCTCGTTATCAGCTCGGCATTCTGTGGCTCTTTCGAGTGTCCGACTTGCGTCACATGTCTGAAATCGCTATACATATTAATGAAAACAAATGCGCGTCGCAAAAAAAAAAAGAAGCGCGAAGCGAAGTAAATCAAATCAAATAAAATCAGATCGCCTCAGAAACAAGAAGCAACGGCCGACAAATCGTCGAATCACTTTAACATGTAAATCATTTTTTTCTTATTTCCATCGCTATTTTTTATACTTCCCACATTGATGTCCAGAGCTCAGAGATCATGATCGCAGAGTGATGCGGGTTATCGCGAGACCCGCGCTGAAATAGGTTATCGCCATCGGCGATCGTTCGATTAACGAGCATCAATTCTCTGATCACAAATAGCTGCCAACTGGACTGGAGGCTGGTCCCAGAAAAGAATATCAAATCTGTCCCAGTTAACGATTAAATTCGGCAAAATTGGGAGTCAAACACTCACTTAAAAAGTTCAAAATATTCCTTTTCTCAGAAATCTATGACTTTTTTAAGCTTCTCACTCGTGACACATTTTGACTTCTAGATTAAAATGAATAGGTTTATTGTTATTGTTCAAAGAACAGTATAACAATTTTTATTACTTTTTGTTTTAATTTATGTTCCCATTCCGAACTTATTTCTAAGATGTCAGCTTAACAACTTAATAACATTTATTTAAAAAAAGAAATAAACTCAGATAAGAACTCAGATTGAAATCAGGGGTTTATACATTTAGTTTTTAAGCATCAATGCTCTTTTATATGAATGCAAATGTATAATGTCTTATGCAATATTAAGTTAAGAAATATTAAATTAAACAATTACTAAATATCCTTTTTATTTGTATTCCTCCCATTGCAGTTGCAAATATTATGGAAAAGGCGAAGGCGTATATCAAGAATGAACTCCGCGGTGGCAGCCAGCAATCCGAGCCAGCAACCACGCCGAATCCGACCTCGCCGGCCTCGGCTGGAGCGCTCCAAGCGACCAAGCAGCCTTATCCGCCCGTGGAGCTGATGCCCTCGCCCGGAGCAGCGGCTCATCGGAGCAGCCGGACGCCCAGCGAGCAGTACCACTTGGCGGGCTATCAGCCACATCCCGCCCAGCACTACTATCCGGGGGGCAAGTCGACGGGGAGGGCGTCGGCTCCTCCCGATCATCACCATGTGCCCATGACCATTTGCTTTGTGTGTGGCGGACATGGTGGCTACGAGCCGCATCCCCTAAGGATCCGCCACAATGCCGAGCGTCCTGCCGAATCATACTTCCCCTTCCTGGAGCGTCATGAACCGCCGAACGGATTGCCTGCGGTGTCGCCTGGCCAGGATTACGTGTGGGCCTGCATGCTCTGCTTTCGATCCCTGAACGAGCAGTGGGATGCCTACGAGCGACAGAAGAAGCCCCTGCTGCAGCGCATCTACCACATGAAGCGGGTGGACGGAAAGGGCTACATAGGCGCCGATGTGGCCACCCAAAGCGAGTATGCCGCCCAGGTGTTGGGCCTGAGTGCCGAGCATCTCACCCAGAACGGCCTGGTGGAGGGCCATGGCGATCCCTACGCCTTGGCACGCCACTACTCGCCGCATCAGCAGTCACACCACCACCACAGTACCTCAAGGAATGCCTCGCCCTCGCCGAACCCCAGTGCCGCCGCTGGCGGTGGTGGGGATTTCTATCCCAGGAACTCGACGCCGTCGAGCAACCACAACAGATACCTGAGCAGGCCGCAGTCGCGGGACATGCCCGTGGCCTCGCCCACATCACGACCGCCCAGCGAACCGCCGGCCATGAAATCCGCCGGCTATGCCCAGCAGAAGTTCAAGCTGAGCCCGGCAGCACCTCCACCTGGCTACCAGGGCCAGGCGCCCTACCATCCCGCCCAGTATCAGCAGCTGCAGCAGCAGACGGCCGCCTATCATCTGCTGCAGCAGCAGGTGAACGCTGGCGGAGGAGCACCGGAGTCGGCCCACTACAAGGGCAATCCCTACAGTGCGGTGCCCTCGCCGGGAAGTGCGCCACTGGGACCTCCGGCGCCGTCCACTTTCGAAGATGACAATGCCACCGTGCTGGATTTGCGGAACTCCTCGTGTTCCAGTGCCCCACCGGCACCTCGGCAACATGGGGCAAGCAGTGCGTCTGTGGCGCCACCCAGTCAACCGCAGTCGGAGGTGGGAATCCTGGACCTCTCCATGCCGGACAAGAACTCCATCACCGAGGTGTGCTACGTGTGTGGTGATGAGCAGCGAAGGGGCAGCCTCATAGAGCTGAGTACAGTGAAGCCTAGGGAAACGGGCAGACCGGGACAGCCTGTGGCCTATTTCCCCCTGTTCAACGAGCAGCATCCTCGACCGGCACGCTCCCGACCGAAGGATCCGCGCGGAATGATCCAGGCGTGTCTGCCCTGCTACGAGGACCTCATGCAGCAATGGAACGCCCACCAGGTGAGTTTGCAATTCAAATATGGGGTTCCGTCATTGGCATATATGCATATGGAGCAGATTCATCCGGTCTCGCCGGCGATTTCTCGATTAACATCTCGATCTGGAATGGTGTCGAGGTGAAATGGGGGTTTTAGTCGAATTTAGGGACTTGGATTTCTTTGTTTTCATGGTAAACTGGAGGAGTATATTGAATTTTGCAGTTTAAGAACTGAAAAACTGGGAACTGCACAGCGGCGAAATGGCATCTGGAGAAAAATTTTTTTACTTCTAGCTAAAAAGTAATCGATTTACCTTTGCTTATTTGGAGTTAGTACTCATACTCGTTCTGTTGTTTCCCCGCTACAAAGTTATTTCTTTTATTTTATTCTTTTTTTTTTCCTTTTTAAAACTAAAGATAAGATTTAGAGTCTTCAAAGACAACTTTAAAAGTTAAGTTCTTAGAATTTTGCTAATGTCTTCTTAGGGAATGTGTCTTAGGCAATCTAATATTTCATTTTATTTAAGTCATACATTTATTTAAAAATACATTCCTGCAAATTCTCGAGCCTAAACATTTATCAAAATGGGTTCGCTTTAAGTTAACCCCCCAAATGTACATGTACGTATCCACATAAAATGTATGAATATGCAAATAGAAATGTTTATGGATGCTGGCGTATACATACCATCGTTTTTCCAAATATTTTGTGAAAATTTCAATATTGTGCACTCTCGCATAAATAATGGAATTCAATAAAAATGGTTAGGGGGCGGTGAAAAATGGGAGCACCACACGCTGGGTCGAAAAAAAAGAATGAGGAGATGCAAAATGGGAAATGCAAAAACAAACCTTGGCAACAAAATAAAAACATAAAGTAAAAGAGGAGAAACAAATTTACGAGAGCAGTTTTCGCGTCGCACGAATCAAAATAAACAAAAATATGGCCACAGCTCCCAATGCGGATGATGACGATGATGATGATAACCATAGCGATGAGGCTGGACAACGACGATGATCATGATGATGTTGGCGCCACGGAGATTGACCCGGGAGTAAGGCTCTCCACTGTGCGAACGATTAATCAGTGGGGTCGTCGTCGTCGTCGTCGTCCACACACACTTTATAGTATATTATTCCCCTTGCCCCCGCCCGCAGAGGGAATTATCATCATCCACCGACAATCCGCAGCTCAGGGGATCAAGGAGGGGTCACGCGGGAGGAGACCTCGTAAAGGCGGCGAATGTTGTGGGAATTTTGACCGCAGGGTCGCTGTGTTTCTGATTAAATTTTAATAGCTTTCCGCGATTATTTCGCTTCTTTCGTTTTGTCTCGCATTTCGCTTATTTTCTTCTTTTTTTTTTGTCGCCGCGCAGCACAGTCTTTTTTTTTTTTGTCTTTCGATTTTATTTCTGAATGCGAAAATGTATTTATAAATTTGAGACATCGCCCTGGTTTCGCTCATTGATAGTGGTCGGTGGTGCACCTTGTTATGGGGAGTGGGGCACGAAACTTGGTATCAGTCTGCTTAGTATTTCTTGAATGATTCACGTATAAATCGCTTTAATGAAAGGTTTCCTACCTAAAGAGTTATAATGACTTGTTAGGGGGAAACTAAGTAATTAAATTTCCTTTTTTAACAGAGGGTTTTTAAGATTTTGTATGACCCGAAATTAAATTAATAAGTTGGTACCTTTTAGTGAAGATTCGATTTCACTATCCCTTTTTTATAAAATAAATCGTAGCCAACAAATATTTAAATTTAAAATGGTATCATGGTAAGCTAATACTAGGTTTTAAAAAGTAATAACTCCATTTATCTTCTTAAAAACTTACTTTTAGCTTACAATGCGGACAAGAAAATGGTCTTATATTTGCATTACAAATCGTTAAACATTTTCCCGTAAAATAAATACTAAATTTAGTACAATTTAAATCTTTCGTTTAACAAGGTTTCTGCAGCTATTTGAAAGGATAATTAAATTCAAGGAATTCGATTTTAAAGTGTACAAATTATCAAATAACTTAATTTAATATAATTTTGGCCTCAACACCTTTAAGATCACTCCATTCGTGACCAAAAATACTCAGATTTGCAATATAAAATGTGTCATTCCTTCCGTTCAATAAATAAATAATTCAGTGGACGAAAAACTTGTTAAAAATTTGAATTTATAACAAGGTTACTGCAGCTATCTGAAAGGATAATTTAATTTTGAGGCATTCGATTTTAAAGGGAAAAAAACAAATAACTTAATTCCATTTTTGAGAACACCCCCGATTCGCCTCCCACTCGTTCGCACGCAACAAAGCCCGCAAATGTAAATTAATTTGTAGAGGTTCACCCCCCCAGTCACCCATCACCACCCATCGCCACCCACCGCAACCGCCTGCCCTCGGCACGAAACCAAAACAATTTGAATTTTAAATTCAACGCAGAAATTTCCAACATGCTATAAAAATGCAAAATTCACAGCTGGTGAGGCTCTGCCGGCGTCGCTGTCGGCGTCGCAGTCGCTTTGCGAAACTCGGGAATGCAATGTGTAAAATGCCGGATAAATAATTAAATGCCATTAATTGGAATTGTGTAAATTTCGCAGGAAAAAGTAAAGCCCAAACAAAAATAAACGGTGGAAAAAAATGAATGCCCGCGAAATAATAAATAAATAAATAAAGACAAATAAAATGGCAAATGCTGCAATGCAGAGAAGGGCGTGAGAGTTGTGGAGTGTGCAGCCTATTCAGGGAAAATGCAGGATGAATAAATAATCAAACTGGGAAAATCATTGCGACTGGGCTGGGGCGACGAGACAAATTAATTAAATTTAACCCAGTAAACCATGGAAATTCTCGTTTGGCCGGCTGCCAGAAAAGCAACCAAACCGAGCCTACGACGCGTTTTCCTCCCTCCCCCACCCCCAAATGACGTGCACTCATTTCCCATTCAACGAAAAGTGCGAAAAACAATTTAAATATTTATGCTCAAAATTTATTTAAAGCCCACCGAGTGAAGCCAAACAAAATCAAATCATGAAAAAAGTAAGAAAATTTAAATCGATCCGTTGGTCTGGCTCGATGCCAGAACCGAAATAAACGAAAGCCATAAACTATATCGAGATATGTTATAAACAATTGTATAAACAAATCTCTTTAGATACAGATACCCTCAAAAGTGTGCAGTCGAAAGTGAATTTTGTTTTTTGGTTTGACTATCCAAACAATTATTGTATATTTTTAAAATTTACTGAATTGTTTAGTAATTGTTTAAATTATTAACTAACAATTATTAAAAATCAAAAATTAGAAGTAGAATATTATAATAAAACACTAAACAATTCGTGTTGTATTAAGGCCCTTAGTTTGTTTAAAATGATATGTTGTTACAGGGTAATTCCCACTTTGATATACTAAAATCATATTTTTTTGCCAGTTAGATCCACATAAATGTGCAAATGAACCCAACTCGTTTATCGCTTGTCTTTAAATACCCCCAATAATAAATCAAATTTATGTTTGCCATGGCATTATAAAATTCTGTATAAAAATTCGCTGTTCCTGTGAATGTCATTAAAATATTTTAAAATCGCACGCCTTTATTTCCCGAAGCCGATGATTAATTGTTGATTAAACATTTCCTTAATTTATGGGGTTGTGAATGGATGGAAAATGTGGAACAAACCAGTAAAAAAAGAACAGATTATGAGATTGACAACAATGACCTGCGGTATTTCCTTGGCTCCCAAGAATTTCCTGGCAGCCTGCCCAAAAGTCAATAAAAGAAACGCAAACACGACCCAGACATTAGATCCGGATAAAACTGGCGGCGAAATCACTTTCAACCGAAAAACGTTGCCATTATAAAATGAAATAAAATACAAGAGAATAAATTAAGCAAATAATTTTTGGTGTGGGATAATTGGATGAGTCGCTTTCTGTTTATGGGTTAATTCTCGTGTCATATTGAAGGAAACATTTATTATATCTTTTAGCAGAACTTTATTAAATTTTTACTACGTACTTATTGATTTTGTCTGTGACAAATTTTTTGGTTTTATTTTTCGCTATAATTTGTTCAAAGTTTGACATAGAAAAATAGTAGAATTAACCGGTTTAACGCTAATAAATTCAAGAGTACTGAATAGTCTATCGACCTTAATATAAAAGTGAAAGTTTACAAAGCCTATAAAAACCACGCACAATGAATTCAGAATTTCATTCTTAACTAAGTTGGCCTAGCTATATTGGACTTTATTGACGGAGGATCAATTAATTAATAAGAACACCATTTAAAGCTGCTTGAATTTCCCGAATTGAGATAGTTATGCAATCTTCTTAGTAGAGACTCTCCCTGGTATAGAAACTATCCCAAACAACAAACTGTTTGCTTTCCGGCAATGGGATGAACTCCAAACCATCGGCAATGTTGAGGCAGAGTTCCGAGCCACCTGGTCGCAAAGGATCCCACTTCACGGGGGCGATGATTTCGCAATTGGGATCTCCAGTGGCGGCAAATGCTGTCCACATGCCAACCAACCGCTCAATGGTGCGGTATTCAGGAGATTTCTTGTCCAATTTACTGGCGAGTACTCCGTAGAACAAGTAGGAGATGTCGTCTGCATGGCTCACACCCCTCACCTTTCTACCACACTTCAAGATCCTGTAGTGATTGAAGTGGGGCGAATCCATGTCGAATCGGTAGAGATACGTGGATGAGCTGGGCGCATAGGCCAATCTGGCGAGCAAAGTGCGATGAATGTCGTGCCAGAAGTTCTTGATGCTCAGGATGTGCAGACATTCGTACAGCTCCATGCTGGCCCGTTCAGGATCGTCGAAGTAGGACTTCTTCAGCCTCCTTACCATCTCCGCCAGCTCATCCTTATCGATGGCATCTCGCACTTGCTTGGGAATGATTGCCTCGAAGGCACTCAGCATATAGAGTGGATCCTGCAAGGTGGTCTGATACGAGAAGAGTCCTTCGAAGGAGGTTCCGCCTATGATCATCGGAATCTGATTGCCCCAGGCACTGGACAACTGCTCCTGTTGCGTCTTTGGGATCACGCAATCCTCGCCAACATAGGGTTCGATTACCGGGGCAAAGGCCAAGATCTCATAGTCCCGCTCCTCCTCCTGCGTCACAATCGCATTGCAGTACAAGGCCAACTTGGCAGCGGGTATTTGCTGGAAGAACTCCAGCAGTTCCTTCTCGCTGTCCAGATTACCGGCATAGCCCAGTTCCTTGCCCAATCGTTGGGGCCATTTTCGATCCGGTTGCGTGGCCCAGGCACATAAAGCCGAACCCGATTGAACGATGGCGCGATGGAAGAGTCCTCTGGCCTGTTCCGTTTGCATGAGGATGTGGGTGGAGGCCCCACCGGCTGACTCTCCCATAAGGGTTATATTCTCGGGATCACCATTAAAACTGGCTATGTTGTCCTTGACCCAGCGAAGTGCCTGTACTTGGTCCTTCAGACCCGCATTGCCGGGTATCTTGAGCGTCTTGTCCTTCAGACTCAAAAATCCCAGGGCACCCACGCGATAGTTGAGGGTGACCAGCAGGACATCGTGTTTCATAAAGTAATCCGGTCCGTAGAGCTCTCGGGAGGCTCCGCCTATCTGAAAACCGCCTCCGAAAATCCAGACCATCACGGGCAGAGGTTTTGGGCTCTCCAGTTTCTTGGCGTAAACATTGAGATACAGGCAATCCTCGGAGCCCTCGGCAGTGTTGGTAATAGAGTTCCTCTGCATGGGCTTCTCCCTGGCGTAGGTGCAATCCCTTACTCCCTGCCAGGATTTCAGAGGTTGAGGGGCGCGGAAACGCAGTTCACCCAGTGGAGGTTGGGCGAAGGGAATCCCTTCGAAGGAGTAGTAGAGTTCGGCATCGTAGACGGTTCTGCGCTGCTGACCCTTCAACTGGCCATATTTGGTGGACAACTCTTTGGTGTGACCCGTGCCCAGTTTGTACTGAACGACCTTATGGCCAATGACTCTGCGAAAAATGTGAATTTATTATGAGTCATCGTTCCAGTTACTCGGCAAACTTTTATACTCACTTGGCGCCCAATTTCAACTTCTCACCAAAGCTCAAGTGCAAATCCATATCTGCCTGCTCACTATTATTCCGCTAAATAAATAAATGTATTACAAATTTAATCTACTTTTTGGCCGCAATCTTCCCCGACACTTCCAACGAGCTCGAACGCCAGCCAGAGACTGAAAATGGTTCTCGCCGCTCCAGTAGATGATAAAATTGTTTAGATAGTCGCCGCGCCCTCGAGTGGGGGCCATTGGGGCGACCATAATAATTGCCGCTGTTTCGTTCGAGTTTCATCCATATGTGGATTAGTCGATGGCAATATCTGGCCAAGTATTATGCCAGGCAATCCCTAATTGAGTTCGGACAGTGCCGCATTTTGGTACACAAATTGATAAGATTCGAGTGGTAGATTGGGCTGGAAATCAAATATTTATAGCTAATACGGCTACACAGAGATTAAAAAGTTCAGTTAACTAAAGGGATTTATATTAGCTATTAACTTTAAAGAGGTTTAATATTCAGGCTGATGGAAAGGTTTATGTGGTGATTATCATAAGATTAGTTCATGGGGCAAGCTAAAGCTAGATAAATAATAATATATGAACTGTAGAATAAAAGGACGCAGTTTAATGGCTTCAAATCACTTACTTAGGTATCTATTAAAGATTAACCATAATTAAATTTAATTAAATATAACTAATTAAATATATATAATTATATTATAGCCTCGTAATTTACAAGAACCACTGCATAAAAATTAAAAAAACGGAAACGCAAAAAAATATTTTAAAGTCAAGCACGTTTCACAAACGTGAATGTTTTCTTTTCGAGTTTTATTATTATTTTTATTCTTAAATATTTAATGACCCCAAGATGTGGCTGATTTCCCTCACCTTGCACGTTCTAAAGTTTATTACTTAATGGCCATTTTGACACTTGCTAACCCAAATAATTCTATAAGCTTGTGGATCTGTTTTTGCAGTCTTCTGACAGATGCAAAGTATAGAATTTAATTGTACTGAGTGGGTGAAAGAGCAGAGACAACGTGGCTGTCATTAATTAAGCATTACAATGCTGCCTCTACTTGTTTGCGCCAAACAACGATGACGACGGCGATGACTTAAGAGGCTGAGTGGGTGGCTGGGTAAAAGGAGGGTGGTGTGGGTGAAAGGTGGGTGGTGTGGTGGGCGGTCGCCTTGGTAACGAGCACACAATTCTGAACGAGTGTCTCCTGCGGCTTCGGTCTCTTTCCGTCTGTCTAGTCGCCTTGGCCTCGCCTCCTGTTCTTTGACGTTGTTTGTGCATTAGTTAATGTGATTATTTCACACTTCGTCTGCTTTGAACTAACATTTAATTTGGCCCAACTCCCACTCCCCACGGGCTTAGCATCGCCCCTTCCTCTTCCCCTGCTTCGTTTGCCTTCTTTTGTTTACCCTGTATCATTTGTGTGTTTGCACCAGTGTTTGTGTGTGCTTACTTAACTTTTGTTATCACTCTGACTGCGCTTAGGTTCTTGTCTTTCTGTTGCATTTGTCTTTGGTCTTTGAGCAGAGAAATATTTGCATCTTAACCACTTTTAGTCAAATTAAATCTTGTTAGAGAGATTCTAAATAATGGTCAAGAGATGAGAAAATATTTAATGTTTTAAAATATATTATTATTGAATTCCTGTTATCCCTAAAAATTTATTCAATTCGTGTTTACCAACTTTAAAAACTTATAGTTATAATTGTTGGCCTATTTACAATTTCTAAACTGTTTACGTTTTAAAAATAACTACCAAATTATTTAATTAAAAAAACTTCAAGTATTTTGATTATCATTTAAAATGTAATTATATTAATTTGATTGAGATTTTAATATAAGTAAATGTATGATAAGCTCGTCCCTTTTAACTATTTTAATAATTGCAAGCAATTTGAGAGCAAAATCGAATTTCATTTCTTAAAGCCTTTAAGGATTTTGTCTGCCATTTAAATTTAATCTTGAATCATTCAACCCCTTTATTCAGTCCTTTAGTCTGTCCAACTCAATTTTGTTTGCTATTTCGCCTACATTGTTTCCGTTTTTTGTGTTGCCAGGTGGATTATTGGGTCTCTAAGTGTGTCTGAGTGCATCTCCCCCACATTCTGGCCCACCAGCCGCCCCAAAATATCCACATTGTGCAGATTCCGTGCTGTGCTGTTGGTGTTGCCATCGACTAAATAAATAAACATTGCAATCTATGTTGGGGAGCGTTTGTTTGGCTGTGTTGCTGTTTTCTTATTTGCTCCGCTTTTCAGCTCGGCGCCATTGCAATTGCACACAGGCTACGCATTTGTCTATATCCATCTATAGTGAAAACCCCCTAGCTTTAACTGACTCATGTACGATGGCAAAGCTAAATATAGGGGCTATTTGCTAGTACTTTTTGCACTATTTATGATAACTATTAAATTCATGATGGATGCATTGGTAGTATTTTTTGCACTATCCTTAGTAATTTTTAAATTTAAGTGATTTTGGAATATTTAACCAAGAAAGACAACAATTTATGTAAAAAATATCTTTAAACTGATACAAAATTTGTTTTTTAGGTACAATTTTGGGTTCGTTTTGGCCCCCTTGAATTAAGATATTAAAGTTATTTAAGTTATGGAGATAGTATTCTAAAAAGTTTCGCCATCAAATATTACTTGACTTAGTTTGACTTGCAGGAAAAGTGTCTTCTGAAAGTTGGAGCTACAGAAGTTGGACTGTATCTATATGTGCACTCCATCCACGAGTTATTCGCTCTTGGCATGACGACCTCCAAGTGCCTGCGTCTGCTTGTGCCCCTCCTCCACTTCGTCTCCCTCTCTACCCGCATCTTCGTCGTCTTCTTCTCTTTATAGTAGTGTTTACATGAAGTTGGCAGCGCCTACTTGGCAGAGGTGACGACCCCCGACCTCCGACCCATTGCCCCTCGCCTTGTCCCACTTCTTTTATTTGCTACTGTTTTTCCTCATCAATTTTCTTTTTCCTTTTTTACTACTGTTTTTCCTCTACAATTTTTTTAGCTCCATGATTTTGCTGGTTTTTGCCACTGTCCATATTTCAGGGTTGCCGTCATCAGAGGAATTTTAGGCAATAAAACTTTACTCAGCATACCGCTGTGTGGGGTCAATTTGGAATTCAATTCAATTAGAAAAGTATGTTTGCTAAAATCCGAAAACCAAAACAAAATCAATCAATTTTGCTTGTCATGCCAAGAGCACTAAATGAAAGCTTCAAATAGACTACACTCTTTTTGTATATTTTGAAAGTGGTTCAATTAAAATTTTTTTTTTTTGTTTTTCAAATGTACTTATTTTATGTTATTATTATTTTGCGAATTGAGTTTAATTGGCATATTTTTTAAAATAGCCTTTTTAAATGACACTTATAGCGTAAATAAAAATTTGAAAATATTTGCATACGTAATTGCTGAAAATTCAAATTTTAAACTTTGTTTATTTGTGAACATTTTTAAATAATAATTACATTTTGATCGTTTCGGAAACCATTGAAATAGTTAATGCTCACGGTTTCTGCGAACTGGTTCCTAATCTCTTGCATATTTTTTTGCTATTCTATTTTGTAAAGAATTGTCTACTTATTTTGGACAAAAAAAAAAAGAATAGTGCCTTTAAAATGTAAAAAAAATCGAGTCTTTAATTAAATAAAAGTAATTTAAAATAAAAATTTGTTTAGTTCAATAAAAAAAAAAATTTCACGTAAAGTTTATTAAATAAATTTTCGCATATATCCCCCCACATTAAAAACTAATAAAATTGTTTAACTGATGTTATAACTAAAGGACAAAAGTTCAATCTGTGTAAAAAGCGTTGCATACTTTCTAGCAAAAAACTGGGGCAAAGTTAAAAAACATTCCCTTCGTGGATATCTCAGGAGCTCAATGGGATATAAAGTTTTTAATATCTCAGTTTTATAAGTAGATAATTAGCTAACCAATTTGTGTAATAAATTTGATTAATTACAGAGCTAGTTCCTGTACAAAAAAGGAATATTACCAAACTATCAGACTAGTCCCCAACATCAACCTTACTGATTACCGAACTAGTTCCTTGATTTCTCAGCGATGTTTTTAATCTCCCCATTTGCCGCTCCAATTGAATGCGAATGTGGTTCACTTCGTTGTTGTTGCTTCGCTTTGGCTTTCGATTCGTAGACCGTGCGATGTGTGGTTGTGTGGGTGTAAGTAGTGGGGGTCAGGAGAGGGCTTGTGTATGTGTGTGTGTGAGAGCTCCCCATGAAGCCGCTGCCGACGCCGCTGCGACTGCGTTGTTTGTTTTGTTTGTTTGCGTTTGTTTTAGCTGCTTTTCTGCCTGCCTTTTGCTTTTTGTTTTTTGCCTTTCGCTTTGTTTTTCTTGCGGGCACAAGAACGACTAGCAACAACAACCACAATGAAGCGCAGGGCCCTATCAGCAAAGTCGACTGCGACGTCGCGGCCAGCGTCGCTGCCAACGTCGACGTCGGCAGCGTCCGCTCGATCCGTTCTTGCCGCCGCAGTCGCAGTCGTCAGTCGTCGTCGGCCGTCGCTGGCATCATTATACTACCGTTCCATCGCCACTCGATTTTCAATCTCAATTCGCAATTGTTTATTGCTCAAAAAGTGTAGGTGTGTGTTATCAACAAAATTGAAATGTATGTGTGTCAAATCAAAATTGATTAATGCACAATATTAAGTGTGACAACAACAACAACAACTACAACAGCAACAAAAGAAACAGCAGCAGCTTAAACGATTGTGTTAATAATAAAAGCAAACAAAAGTTCAATGTCTGTAGCAGCCGGTAACGGTGGCAGTGCCCCAAAACTGGTTTTAAAAATAAACTAAAAAAAAAGATATAACCGCCAACTTAACGACGCTGCTTCTGTTCAAAAAATAAAATAAAAAAAAACTTAACGTCCAACTTTGTGCCCTTTTCCAGTTAGTTAATCGCCGGCTATCATCTTCAAGGGTTAAATAAAAGGTGTCGGACGTTAGAGATGTGCGCGTGATTTCAATTTCAATCATTATCCAACGATGAAATTTGGCTCAGTGTATTTAATAATTAAATTGCTGGGAAGCAGTTCAATGATTTCCATACGGGTACTAATAAACTGAACAACAGTCACCAGCAATTGCAACAATTAATTCAATTTAAAGCAGTTAAAGTTGTTCATAAATTAATGGAAAATTATATGAAGGAAGCATAGCGGTTACCATTTGAATAGATTTTAATGTGATACCAATAAGCATAATAAACACTAATTAAAAAATAATTGATAACGACATTCCGTATATGACAAAATCTATACAAACGTTAAACAGAGATTTATACGATATATACCTACCTAGTTTTAAAAAATGCAGCATTGCGTGCTAAAAATAATAAAATCCCATTCCCTAAGTGTCAAAACGATTTAATATAATTCCTTAATAAAAACTTGTGGCTTATTTGTTTCTAAAAAAGTTTGTTATTAATTGATAGATGTTTTAAATATAAATATGTTTTTATTTATGTACCATTGGTGGTAGAAAATAAAAAGTTAACACAAAATATTTAAAAAACTATTTCACTTCCATTTTAAAAACTGACGACAATCGGTGCACTTCTGTTATTCATTAAAAAAGTAATAAATAATAAATAAATAATTGTGTTAGGAATCTTAATTTAACTTGTTTAATTTAGGTCCAATTTGTATTTTGTTACTAGTAGTTTCTGTAGCGAATTACCACCCCTAGGGCCAAGCGGGTCAAGTTTTTTTTGTTGGCTGTTGTTCAGTGTATCTTAACCTGTCAGCAAGGTGGCAGAGCCATTAAGCTTGCCCCTGTGTGTGTGCGTATCTGTGTGCCATGAGCTGAAGTACAAGTACAAGTACAAGTACACGATTTAAACAAGTGAGGCGGCGCAAGTCGACAACAACAACAACTACCGTTTCACTTTGCGCGTTTTTAAACACGCGCATTTCTGCCGTTTTCCGCGCGTTTGTTTGCGTGTACCGTTCTAAAAATAAAGCCACCGTTTCATGTGCAATCTCCCCCCTCCTTTATTTATATATATGTATACCTCTTCGACTTGTACAACATCTTTTCCACTTCTTCCTGACGAATAGAAAAAGATTGCTGTTCGCCAGCTCGTGTATTTGTTATCGGTTATTTAATGTGATTTATTTGTAGGCGAATGTTGATTTATATCGCTTGCAGCGAGTAACAGCCAAAACTCTAACAACAATATCAACTCCCATGGTTTATCACGCACATGGGCACTTAAGTGGGTCAAAAAATAATTGGCACGCCCCCTTTGCCCGCCCCCTCCCCCCAAAAACTTCACCCCACACACAAAACAGTTTACTTACTGTTTGTCCTTGTCCTCCCACATTGACCCACTTGGGTGGGCGTGGCACGAGTTCGAGCTTGGGTTTTAGTTTTGGTTTTGTTTTCTGTTTTGGCCAAGGCCAAGCTTTTTACTCCCATTACCGATTTACAATTACCTCACGACGCCACTCACAATTGACTTCTGTTTACAGACAAACCAATCAATTTTAAACAGTGGGCTTGGAATTAAGGATCCGAACAAGTTCGTGTTAACGCCTTGAATATTTGGTGTTCACAAGTTTTCAATCGCTTTTCTCATTTATAATTTAAATCAATAATGTGAGGAAGGTTTTTCACCATTATTGAAAAATTATTTAGTGTTTTAGGTTGAACGATTTTTGAAGTATGTAATTCTAAGTGAAATTTCTAAAAATCTTCAATCCCTTTTTTTGCTCTTCTTGCTTTTATGTAAACGTTCAAGTTAAGTTTTTAATAGTTATTTGCAGTTTGTTAGTTTCCTTTTAAGCAAAAAGTTACTCTTGAAAGCTTATTTAAACCAAAACTCAATCAAAAGTTGGCAAACTCTAGGAAATTCCCTAAACCTTTTTCAATCCCATGTTTTGCATTTACTTTCACTCGAGTGCGAAGCTTATTATCCAACTTGTGCAAAACTGTTTTTGCACCCCCCATTGTCTGTTGTTATGGTTATCAACTGCCACGCCTTTCGCACGAGCTTTAATTGATTGTTCGTGGTGAGATGAGAGGGGGATGGTGATGAGGAGGAGGTTGAGTGATGAGGGGGCGGTTCAAGCCAGTACTCGTATTCACGCGGTTTTTATTCTCATCGCAGGGAACATTTGTGGCTTGTGCCCCGTGCTCAATTGCATTTTGGCGGAGCAACAGGTTACCATCCTCTCAATGCACCGAAAAAATTGTTCTAAATTTCGTTAATTTTTTAAAAAAGGGTTATAATTTTGGTAATTTTTTAAACCACTACTTTATCAAGTACTAAGAAATACAAGTTTTGAAATTAAAAACATATTTACGTATATAAAGCGCTTATCATTAAAGTTTATCAACAATTGTTGGGTCTAAAAATTATTATAAACAAAAAAAGTTTAAAAATTTCATATACATAATAAACGTGTCAAATAAATGAATATCGTTTTGATTCTTATGGTACCCGATTAAGTTGGAATTCCACAACTAACCTTAATTTCAAAACAAAAGTATCTCATGGATTGAAATAAAAACAAAAGATTATCTACTGTACGGTTTAATGAACGTTGGAGCTGCACTTCCATTAGGCGTGGCATGTTGCATGTAATGCATAATTAGTTACCTCTTAATCGACCGCGTCCCCTCGGCGGGTGATCGCGTGTGTTTGCGGAATTTCGCAGCACCCCCGGGAACGGATACGGATGCATCATTATCATCGTCATTATTATCATCGACTTCATCATCATCATCTCGGGCGTCATCCGTCGTCGCGTTCGCGTTTTATCCACGCCCAACTGCACACCGCAAACATAAACAGAACGAGAGCAAGAACGTTTATATCAATTTCAATTAAATTTAATTTGAATCGTGTTGTAATTAAGGTGCCGCACACACACTCACTCAGACGCCGAGAAATCTCTAATTAATCTGCCAGACCAAACACACAACAACAACAACTGCCGCTGGGCTAATAAGAAGTGATTCATTCAATCTCAATTGAAAACAATTGAGCAATTGAAATGCTGTGAAAAAATGATCTACATTTATGCAATAAAGAAATACAAAGTATTTGAGTGCTCAGTGAACAAGTGATTTTCCCCAGCTCAAAATGGCTCAAAACTTGACCATGTTGTTGGGCGACAGCAACAACAGTACAACTAGCAGCAATGAAAACAGCAACAGCAGCAACACATCGGTTAATTTCAAGCCAAAGGATACAAATGGCTGGAAGGATTACAAGAAATTAAAAACATATCTCATTCTAAAGGACCAGCAAAGTGAAAAGGTAACATTGCCGACGTTGGAAACTCGATATTAAAGTATAGTTGAAGATTCGATATTACTATTCAAATACATTTTACACATTTCAACAACAATGAACATTCATTGGCTAATATTTTATTTCTTAACTTTCTAAACTGTCTACTATTGATCTCGATGAGAATAAAACAAGAAAGGAAAGCTAACTTCGGGCGGAGCCGAAGTTGATATACCCTTGCAGAATACTCTGTAAATTATATTTTCCAAAATTATTCATATGATGCATTCTTAATACTCATAAAAAATCCCAACTTCGTAACTTTAAAAACACCAAAGTTATGGCATTTCCGATCAATCAGTTATATGGCAGCTATAGGATATAGTCGGTCGATCCTTATGAAGTTTGGTAGGTCGGATTGATTGGCCAAAAATAAAACCCATAGAAAATCCCAACTTCCTAACTTTACAAACACCAAAGTTATGGCATTTCCGATCAATCAGTTATATGGCAGCTATAGGATATAGTAGGCCGATCCTTATAAAATTTGGTACGTCAAATTGATTGGCCAAATACAAAACACATAGAAAATCCCAACTTCCTAACTTTACAAACACCAAAGTTGTGGCATTTCCGATCGTTCAGTTATATGGCAGCTATACTATATAGTCGGCCGATCCTTATAAAATTTGGTACGTCAAATTGATTGGCCAAATGTAAAACCCATAGAAAATCCCAACTTCCTAACTTTAAAAACACCAAAGTTATGGCATTTCCGATCGTTCAGTTATATGGCAGCTATAGGATATAGTCGGCCGATCCCGGCCGTTCCGACTTATATACTGCGTGCAAAGGAAAGAAGGGTGTGTGCAAAGTTTCAATTCGATAGCTTTAAAACTGAGAGACTAGTTTGCGTAGAAACAGACAGACGGACAGACGGACAGACAGACGGACAGACGGACAGACGGACATGGCTATATCAACTCAGGAGGTGATCCTGATCAAGAATATATATACTTTATATGGTCGGAGATGTCTCCTTCACTGCGTTGCACACTTTTGACCAAAATTATAATACCCTCTGCAAGGGTATAAAAACCTAAATACTTCCCTAGAAACACACAATTGAAAAGAATCTACTATCTAAGTTTTGAAACCCCTCTATTGCATTACATAAAATAATTTCGATTGTATCTGTATAGATAACAATGCCAATCGCTTGTTATAGAAAGCGTTCTTCGAGGTATTAAATATCCCCAAGCAATCAATCAATATTGACCCAAATTATAGACCAAACAAACAATTAATAATAAAACCTAGAGATAAAGAAGTGAGCTGACACGATTCTGAGTATTTTATAATCCCTAGGAAGAGAAAAAGTACCATTAATTAATAAAAGTTACTGCCTGGAATACTTATTTATATCTACTTAAAAGTTGTAAACAACTTTGCGTTAAACAAAATGTGGTTTTAACGCAATCCCAGATTTCCTCCCACTTTGTTTTATAATTAACAGAACAAACGCAACAAAAGTTTTCAAAGAACAGAAAAAAGTTGCCATAAAAAGTTATTAAACGGTCATGACCCCCATATTCGAAATGCTTATCAGCAGCATGAAAAGCACAAACAAACAAACGAGAATGAGGTCTAAAAGAGTGTTTTTATTTTGGGGGTGGGGAGGGGGGTTTGGAAGTTGAGGGAAATAAAGTCAACGAGAGAGCATGAAAAGCGAACATAAAAAATGAACGGCAGAAAAGAACATCTATAAAAAAATATGACGAACTTGTTCTTCCATAAAGCCAACTGTCAGACCTCGGCTTGTAAGTGGGCGTAACAGGGGGAGGGGCGGGGAACAGAAGGTGGAGACGCCACCGAGCCACTGGATCAATAAATATAGATGACATGGCACTGTCCAGATTGATGTGATGTGTGTGCGAGCCGCATGACAAAGCAAACAAACAAAATGGAAACAGAACAGACACAGAAACAGAAACAGAAACACTCGCGCATAAATACTCCCCGTAGGTATGGATACTTTTGTATCTGAAAGTTACCCATGCCGCCAGTTGTCCGTTGTGCAATCAAAATGCGCGCCTATCAATGTCAGAAAATCTGACACAATGAAATACGGAAAGTAAACAAACAATTAAATTTACTTAGTGCCTAATAAAATAAACGAATGTATGTGCCCCGTCTCGCCCCTGGATTTCTAATCTGAGTGGACGGCTGCCCAGATACAAGGGCGATGAAGATGCATAGATACTTAAATTCCGGCGGTCGCTATAAAAGACCAGCAAGCCCCATCAAAAAATACATGAAAATATTCAAATAAAATGAGACAACCTGCTTTGTCGTATACATATTATGCCACTTGTCATTCTTGTTGACGAGCTGTTATATATTTTTTTGGGGCGTTCCAGTGTTGCGTGAGGGTGTTTCCACGTGCGTATATTAATTTGTATAAACACAGATGACGTCTGGTTACGGGTTCCCTAGGGTTTGTGGGTTTGGTGTAGGGGTTTGACAGGTCGTATACGTAACGTACGCCTGTTTATGACAGCGAGGAAGCGGAAAATTATTGTTTGCAGGTGCGATATGCAGTGTGGAATGTACTAAATTTTAAAGAAGAACTCTTGTTTAGAGTTAACGAAATTTAAAGTTTACTTTTAATTATGCGATGTTCATTTTTAAATAAACAAATATTTTAGTAATGTTTTTAACCAGAGCTGCATTGTTAATCTTAAAAATGCAACGAACAAGTTCTTTAGCTTACTGCACAAATTTTGTTTGTGTAATGGTTGCATCACTAAATGTTTTATTCATGCGTGTCTATCTATCTACAAACATAAATGTAATTTATCAATGTCATTTCTATGTCAGCATCTTGAACAATTGTAAACATCAAAGCCGGCTTGCGATCTTCAAGTAGAAACTGAAATTCAATCAAAATATTTAGCTTTAGCCAATTAAAGCTTCGCACTTGTTGGAAAAGTAAATGTATGATTTCTATTTTTGGATTTTTACATTAAGCTGGATTGTTAATCTTTGGTTCATTGTATTTTTTCACATGGCGTAGAGGTCATTATTGCGAATACGACTTAACAGTTGTTTGCTAAAAATCTCATCTTTGTTAATCGATTTTAAATAGAACCATGTTTGTACATTTCACACCTTTTGATGAGATTTCTTATATAAATGTGCTAAATAAATCTGCAAATTTCCGGACTAGTCATTTTGAATTGGCAAAAACTAATGACTAATGGCATTTATTTCAAATATTTTTGTAGGCAACCCATAAACCAGAATTGGAGCGATCCTATCAGCTGCGAAAACGCTCGACGCCCGTGGCCGAAAGAACCACTTTCGTTTGCTACACCTGTGGAACGGATACGCCCTCTTCGCAACTGCGCCTTGTCTACTGCTGTCCAAATGCCGAAAGGGAACCCTATTATCCGTTCATCAAGACCATGAAAGTCTACAAAAACGCTAGTCCAATTAGTCCGCAAGGTAAGTGCGCTAAGTACACGTTTGCTCACCTTAACTAACGCAATTATCTCCCGACATTCAGGCATGGTTCAGGTCTGTTCCACGTGCAATGAGAAGCACACCGGCTTGGCGGAGGGTGGTCCACCTCCAGCCGCATCCAGCACCCACTCCGCTGTGGGTGGAGCTTCTCCAAGTGCGGGACACTCGCTGGAATCGAACTCGGCCATGTACAGTGCCGGCGGAGCGATAGCCGGAAACAGTGGGGTCCAGTTTGGGGGTCGTAACTCTCCATCGGAGAAGTCCCTGGCCAATTCGGACTCTACGAGTAATGTGCGGTTTAGGGTAAGAGAGTCTCCGATAACTGGATGTTTGAATAGGTCTCTTAGGGAAAAAAGAATTTGTGAAATTCCCTGGTTTAGGAATGTGCTTCATGTAGCAATCCGCTTCCAATTTGTTTGTATAGGTTGAACCAAGAATCTACAGAAACCCTTTTGGGTTTAGAGGTTCAGAAGAAAAAAATGTATTTGTATAAATAGAAATATATACATATATATATAAAATCTAGCTTACAGTTGTGACACACTTGATTCTCCTTAAAAATATTTAATGCCAGAAAAAATTTAAGTAAACTGGCGCTCGCCAGAAAGTGGTGATTAGAATAAATAACCATTTAGATTCTGCTTCAAGAAAATGTTGTACCCTAAAAAGAAGTCTTGATTTTTCTTAAGAAAACTGTCTTCAACCGGAGCCATTTGTCATATTTTGCGACATGACTGTTAACGAAAATCTATAAAAAAGAATTGTATCTTAAGTATGCTACTGACTAAAACCCGTTTGTATCGGTTATGATGGGAAATGCCTTTTTCATAAAACCTAATCTTGCCAGTTTGTGTTGAAGAAATCGGTTATTTCATAGATGACGCAGTTGAATGAATCGATTGTCAATAACAATTTGTGAGGTGTACTCGAACGAGATTCTCATTTGCCTGCATCATAAATAATCCATTATGTATGTGAGTGTATTCACTGAGTATCAACCAAGTACGCAAACATGGAAATTTACTCGAGAGTACGCGGGAGATAATAGTTATGGTGTACAAATATAGGAAAAACAATGATTGCACTTATTACAGCAACTGGTGGGAGACTGAGAGGATCGGATCGGATGGGATCGCCTGGGTCAGTAGCAGTGGCACTCGAAGTAGCGATAACATTGCTCACATTTCCAGCGATTAGCCGCACTCACTTGCCCCCGCCTCGGGAAACCGATAACCCAACTGAACCGGGCCCCATTAAAGTGGCAGGCGTCTGGGAGTGGGCCTATAGTCGGCAGATAGATGGCAGTGGATGGTTCACGACCTGAAATTGTTGAGTAATTCATTAGCAACCAGACGGCCTTTGAAGAAAGAGTGGGATAGAGCCAGCCAATCAGCCTTGGGAGTGGGAGTTGCCTGCTTAATACAGCCAGAGTGCTAGAGTAAATTCGATCGCCAGCATGTTAACCAATTTGAGTCAACAAATGTCGAGATTAGATAGCCGGAACCCACGGCAACTCCACATGTTCTCCTCTCGGGGGAAGAGCAAATAAATATAGAGCAAGTGTAGCAAGAGTAGTGAATGAGGAGGGAACCGAAATGAAATTATCGTATAAACAAGACAACACACATGCGGGGGCAATAAAAAACTGGGTAAACTTGGTCGAGTCAGAGTCGGTTTTTTCTGTCAGTTTAAGGCATCTGCTTTGAACCGGTTTACTTGTCTGCTTTTTGCTTAATTCTACTTAAACGCTTTTTATTTATAGCCGGCTGTGGTTCTTGTTGCTCTTGTCCCAGCGTCTTAGTTTTGTTTGTTTTGTTTTTAGTTTGGTTTTGGCATTCTTTTTTCCTTAATTTCTAATTTGAAATCTTTGAGCGTCTTGCCCGAGACAATTGAAAGACTTGTCGTCGCCTAGCTCATAAATTATTACCATCCTCTCAGTTTACTCTTTATATTCGCATACGAATATGCTTAGATTTATGTTTATTTTATTCATTTGTATATAGTAAATACTTTTGTTTAATCTGCCAATGTTTGTTGACTATTTGTATAGCTTAATTTGTCTTAAAGTGTTTTCTCTTTCTGTTTTTTGTTGATTTACTGTTTCGTTTTGCTGGTTTTAGTTTTGTTAGATTGTTTCCTGTGTGGCCTTTGGGCTTTATTTATATTGGTTAAACAGCACTGTGTCAAATTCTACTACAGCTTAAATTATACATTTTTTGGGGGGTAACTCATGCATGATCCGCAGCCTTGACAGAGTTGATTGACTTGAATACAATTATATTGCTCGAATTATTTTCTTGGTTTTAAAATAATTGCGAAATATTTCGTTTTTAGTAGTTTAAACTGTTTGACATTTTTGTTAGCTTTGATTAAACAGAAGTCATCTGTTTGCTAAGCGTGTGGGTCGAAAAAAAGGCGAAATTTCAACAATAATTTATCTTTGAACAGGTGCCCAGCATTTGCTCTAATTTCTATATCTGTGGATATGAATACAACGTGCGTATATAACAACTTGCGTGTATTCTGGGCTTATTCAGGTCATTGCACAATCGGGCAGCGTTTTCGAAACTCGTTTTCTTGCATAAAGAAACAGTAAACTGAAGCACAAAATACGAAATTAAATATAGATAAATGCAAATATTTATCAATACGCCAACGACAATAACAACAACAGTAACTCAATATTTAAACAATTCTTTCCGAATTGTTTACATTTGCATTGTCTTATTTGTTGATTCCTGTTTTCATTTTCATGTCGCTCTCGACTATTTGCATTACGGTCCCAGGGCTTTGAATTGCAAATGTTTGGCTTGGCAACACATGCTCTGAGTGGGATCCATATCTAGTGACTATCATTCCCGTCCTTCCCCCAGATAACACAACAAAAAAGGTTGTAAATGTATTAAGCAAACACCTGCACTCGCACTGAGCCAAGTCATTCAACTTTCTTGAGTGGTAAATAATACTAAATGCTGATAAATACTGAGAGTGCAGATAGTTTTGTAATAATTTCAATCAATTTGTAGGCAGTAAAATCATTCAATCAGATCTGACAAATAGATATAACCTCCTTCTTAGCTTCTTTGTTTGCCGTTCTACTCATTATCACCATGAGATTACAATTTTAAAAAAAGAAGAGAGTTTCCCATTTGACTTAAATGACCCTTGAAAATCAAATTATATTCAAATATAGACAGTGTTGACATACATCAACAAAAATTATCTGAAGTCATGATGGAAAGGAGTGAACAAATAAATCAAAAAAACAGCTGTGCTTAACTTTGAACTCCAGCCATGATTGATATCAGCTTTCGTAACCCCAAACCATCTAATTAGTCCTAAACGGACCGCGATAAGGAGCTTATGGTTTTGGAGAGGCATTCGCTCTCGCCCTCGAAATATAAGTCGCAAAACGAAGGGAGATAAGTGAACCGCACACGGTTCGAACCGGATGGAATCGGTTTTACGGCAAATGCCGAAAGCAAACCCAGTCGAACGCCAGTCATAGTCGAGTGCCTACTCCTTGAATAGCAAATCAATTGTATAAAATATTTAATAAAATTTGGTGGACTTTATTTTTCGATTTGTTTGCTTTGCTGATAAGATTGCTTCGAAGTTAGTCTTTGGGGATCGCCGAATCAGTAGGCATTCTCTGGAGGCGGCGTGTGCGTGATATTCTTAGCAATAATACACAAATAGCTTATACAATCTGAATGATTTCATTTTCATTATATTATTGATAGCCCTACGAGACGAACTCGAACAATTCCAACTCAAACACGGCACGCGACCTCAAACAAATTCGTCGCAGCGATTCGCGCCCAAATTCGCCGAGTTCCAGCCAAGGAGCCATCGAGAATGGGCACGGGCAGTATCCGTAAGTGAATTATCCGGCTATGGCAGCCTGTCAGTACTTGTATCTAAAGCTAACATTTTCATCTTGCAGTTGCTCCATTTGCAAAGTGCTCTGCCCGTCGAACAAAATGGATTGGCTGTCCACAAGTGCCGAGCACATGAACTCCCATGCCATGCACTTCCCCTGTCTCAAGGCCAATGCTGTTACCAGTAATAATAACAATAACAATAATACCAATAACAACAATAATAATAACAACAACGAGCTAAACAGCAATCGCGTGCTGGCCTGCAAGGACTGCAAGGATTACTTGGCCAGCCAGTGGGAGTCCATGGATGCGGAACGGGTTCCCCTCGAGCACAGAAGGTTCTTCATTTAGAATTCCATGCATTACCTTAAACGTGTCTAATTTGTGGTCTTATCTTTCAGATACAACATTCCCTCGCCCATGCTGACCTCCAGCTCACCAAACGGATCTCGGCACGGCGCCATGAGCATAAACACTCCGCCCTCCACGCCATCCATATCATCCTCGACGCCTGCCAGCACATCCATCTACTGCTATCTCTGTGGCCTGCACTCGGACCTAACGTTAGCCAGAGTTCTCTATGCCAGCAAAGAGGTAGAGTCACCAAATTAGTTAGGAAGGTTGCCAACAGAGCAATGCACATATCCAATGTGGTATCAAAATTATTAATTAGGAAAAACAGCGATGGTTCGTTGTTGTAATACAGCGATAGGCACGTTTCAATCTCGCGGGCATGGGAAAGTGTTTTGCCGGAACTCTGCCGACACATGCATAGTATGCTACAGCGGTTTTTACACATTAAATGACAATATGTACTATGCAATTCACTCACGCAAATAAGGCGCCAACATGTCGTTAAACATGTTGTGCTGACAGATGTTGTTAAGTATTAAACTATATACAGTATAATGTAGCTTTATAGGATATTCATGTAAATTAAATTTAGACGAACATTTAGATAATTTTGAAGAAATATTTAAATTTCCACTTCAAATTAAAAGCAGTAAAGCCAATTGTGAATTAAAGAAAAACTCAAAACTAAATGCATTAGACTAATCAAGAAGACTGCTATAACAAATTAAACTCCATACTTATTTTACAGTCACGTTTGTCCAAGAGCTGAAAACTATGAAATATGTCGAGAAGCACTCAAGCTGAACTAATAATATCAGAAGCTCTCATTATACACATAAATTACACATCAGATACAATTTTCAAGCTTTAATCAATCACAGTTAGGCTTTAGTATGACATCGACTTGGGTATTAAGAGATTAATTTGTGTTTCGGCTCAACTCGTTAGACCTTCACTTAATTTGGGCCACATTGTATAAATGCGTTTGTGTGTGCATAATATTTCTGATCGCTTGCCAAACATGTAATTTGCTGATTAGTTAAGGTATTTTCCTGTTGCTCAATGAAGACACAATCGCAGTCAATCAATATAGATACCCAGTTCTGAGTAAATACATTGTTACACGATATGTGTGCAGATTGTTTTAGATAGCGTTCGCATTGGATTACACTCAGTGTAGATGGCAAATAATATTATCTCTGTTATGTGGTGCATTAATTAACAAATGAGCCCGTTTAATTAAGTAATGAAATATAATTTTGTTTACTTCTTTGGCAATCACAAGTATATTACGGAAGAGATAACACCAAAATCCTTTATATTATAAGGTTTTTTATGTGTTCTCTGTTTTATTTTGGAATCTGTATTTACTGTATTATAAAAGCGATAAAAAATGTAGGGCGTTATTTTACTGTAATGCTTAGATGATAAAACTAACAAACTGAAATTTGTCATGTTTGATTTTAATATTTCCATTACTTTAACGTATAATCAGTGTTTGTGTCTGTATCCAATTTACTAGTTTTGTTTTAAAGAGCTTTTGTAACATAATTTCTTTTCTGTATATATTCAGGGTTCGCGTCCTTATTTTCCATTGTTGCTGAAACACAATTCACTCCCCAATGCTGAGCAGTTAAGGAATAACTCGGCCCTGGTTTGCACCTTTTGTTATCATTCCATGTTGAATCAGTGGCGCAAGTAAGTAAACTGCCTTAAATATCAGATGTACAAATAGTCATTAATGGGTTTTCCCCGTCCTGCAGATATGAGGCACAAAGTCCCAGCGTGAATCCAGCGGATCGTAAATATAATTGGCACGACTACAACTGTCACCTGTGCGGCATTACGACTTACCGGAAGAGAGTACGGGCGCTGCCCGTCAACGAGTTTCCCTTTGTGAAGCACCAGAAAAGTGACGATGGCCTACTGCTAGAGAACGGAGAATACGCGGTCGTCTGTCTGGACTGCTACGAGAGTTTAAGGTGTGAAGCTAACCCTAGAATAGTGATCCGGCATTTTTTTTTCAGAATATCATATATTTATCCTAGATACATGTTAACACTTCAAGGTTTAAATCGAACCAGAAGATTTTTTATTTTATTAATCTTAAGATAGATTTAGTAGCAACTAATAGAAGTTCTTTTTAAAAAATGTAATTCTGTAAAATTGATTTGTATTTCCTAAAAGATATGTTTTTTGGGTTGGCTAAAGAAATTCTCGTACATTTCCTTAACGTACGTTTAAAAATTGCCCAACCAGGTCTATCGTAGCGTAATGTTAGATGTTTAGTGAAACAATTTTTATTTTAATTTCTTCAATAGCTTTGGCTTCCTACATCTTGATAAAATGCAAAAATTTTAGAACATTAGATTATAGTTCTGTTGGAATTCGATAAAAATAAATTTTTCTGCCCCCGTCTAACATCTAAAATAAGAGTCTAATACTACAGAAATGGAATACCTTTCTGATTTAAATATTTTCGTTGGTCACGATCAGTCATACGATATGAATATAATATAAAGATATACAAAAGTTTTACTTATTTCCAGATAAATTAAATCATATACATTTCTTTTCCACAAAATTAAATTGGAATTTCTGGTTTATTGCATTTAGTTTTTAACTTTAATACATTTTAGTTTGCTAAGAATATTGTTAAGGTGTAGTTGTTCCGTTTTGTATTTCATGTTAATAGCAGTTCTTTTTGGATGAGAACTGGTTTGCATCACTGATAATAAGGTCATTGCTTTAGGATGATTAGCACAATAAGAAAGTTGTGAAAAACATCATGTGCGCATGAAAGTGAAATCCCATCCCACCTGTCTTTGAGATATTGATTTTACTAATAGAACCTTTTTATTTTGTTTAGACAACAAGCCTCGCAGCACGATCGCTTTGGGGTGCCCATTTCCAGGCGGGCCTACAACTGGGTGCCCCAACCGCCTCCGCCGGAGGACAGTCCCGAGTCCGCTGTGGCCCGTTTGCCCTGCGGCGAGCGCTCCGATCGCATTGTGAGTATTTATTGCCGTTCCAGTAGCTGGGCAATGCAATCTGACCCGTGTCCATGTGCCAATTCTCGCCCCCAGCTCATCAGCAGTGCCTTGAGACCCGTGCCAGGGAAGAAGACCTCGTCGCCGAAGCAGTACGACAAGTCGAAAGAAGGTAAGTGACTCGCCTTTCGGCGGGGGAAGCCGATCTGATTTCGCCCCGACTTCTGGTAATGCGAAACGCCAAGCCAGCGCCCCGAGGTTAGCGGGTTCAAGTGAAACCCAATTCGCGTCAATAAATTTCAATTGGTTTCACTTAACTTTGAGTGTTCGGCGTTGCCCGCTTTGCTCGGACAGTTCAATAATAGCCTTAGCTCGGCTCGTTTAGCTTTTCAAAGCGAATCATTGTTCACTGGTTTGGGGGCAGAAGTATGTCTTGGTTGGAAGATTATTTTGCATTTTGCCACAGAAAGAGTTGAGCATTTGTTAGGAATCTGTTCGTAGTCCGTGTATTTGTTTTTAAACGGATTTCACAGTATTCTGCAAATGCAAAGTGGGTTTAATACGATGCTGTGGCAAGATGTTAAAACTTCCAGGTTCGAGAGTAACCTGAACAAAGCATTTTGTATGAAAAAAAGAGAGGACATTAGATTTTACAGATTCGGGTTGGGAGTTAACCTAATATTTCCTAAAAAGGTCAGTGTTCGCTGTTTTTCGAAGAAACAAATTTTTCTTTTTAATCGTAAAATATATGTCTCTTATATTTATAATCATATTGTTGAATCATACCAAGTGTCTAGCGTTTTGGGATTCAATTTAAGGAGTAGAAATACGCATTTGTCGTTTCCCCAAATTTAATTTTTTCGGTTTATATCATGTTTCGCCCCTGGCACTCAAGTGTGCTTAATCCCACATGAATACCCACCATGCACTCGGATAAATCTCAGCACAAGCTTCTCTAATTGCATTTACCCAATACGAATGCAGAGGAAAAACTTCAACCTGAATAAGAAATCAACTGATTAAATGCCCAATAACAAGCTGAGACCACAAGGAGGGTTCCATGTACTAGCTGTTGTAATAAATATTGATTTTTTATGAATTGCAATGGGGCTGGGGGTGGCGGTGAGTGCTTTCGCCCTCTTTTCTTGCTTATTTATGCAGCAGCAATGGCGTCGGTAAACTTCTTCAATAAAATGCCAAAAAGGAAACATCATAAAAATAAATAAACAAGAGAAACCACAAGCACACAGACGGTCTCTGTATATGGGTGTGTGTATAACTTTCCACACGAATTTTTATGCAGCCCACCCAGAACCACCCATCGAACGAACCACCCATTCAAAACCACCTACAAATGCCACTTCCGACAAAAGAAATCCCCAAACGAAAGGAGAACGAGAACGAACGACCGACCGAGCAAGCACAAATAATAAAAGCAACAGCATAAAGTATTTCGAATTGAATTACTCCGTGTTATCCTGTCAACCATACGAAAACACTCAAGACCATTCAACATGCCACACGCTTCCTGTCCCGTGTACACCCACTGTACCCAGTTCCCCCGGGGATCCGAGACCCCACCACCCACCGTTTAAGGAGTTGGCATCGATTTGCAAAAAGTATATTACCACCCGGAAAGAGGGGGAAAACCCAACCCCCATCCCCCCGTTGCTGCCAATAAAATGAAGTTATGCTCCATGGGGTTGGGTGGTTGAGTAGTTGAATAAGTAAACATAAAACCACTGAATTTACGCTTATTGCACCCGCAAACATTTTGTTTAACACAACAACAGTCGTCGTCGTTGTGACTCCCTCTCCCTATCTCTTTCTGTCCCGCTTGCACCGCCTATGGCTATCTCACTCTGCACAGTGGGCTGTGTGGGTGTCATTTCCGGCCTCAATTTCAAAAGAAGCTCAAATTTCCACACAATTTTCCGGCTTCGCTCTTTGGCACTTTGGCTCGTCTCGTTTCGTTTCGTTTCGTTACGTTTCGTCTCTTTTCGTTTCGTTCGCTCTCGGCATGGTTTTTTGCACCACCAAGTTGGGTTTTCCACCCACCCACCACCACCACCCCGCAAGGAAACCCCAACCACTTTCCCCTCTTTTGACTGACAGCCGTTTCCTCGTTGCCACTTGTTCAGTCAGTCACTCAGCAGGGACCCAATCTCCAACCCCTCCACAACCACAATTCTGTTTTTGCCGCCTTGGTTGTGCTTTTTACTTTTGCCACATCTTGTTGTTGCCCAAGTTGCCACCTTTGCCACAAAAATATTTCAAGCACTCACCACCCCAAACCACCACCCCCCCTCCTTTGTTTCCGTTTTGCGTAGAATAACAGTTACATTATCCTTTTTATTGCCACACTTTCCAGACACGAATGCCAGGACGAGACTGAAAGAAAAGTGTGAACGAGACAGCGAGTTCGGGCAGGGGTGTAGGTTTGGTGGAGGGGGTAGGCGTAGGGGGTAGGGGGTTGAAAACCAGGCCCAGACACAGACATATTTGGCTTGTGGCAAGCTACGACCTAACCCCCGCCACTCGACCCCCCCTCCATCGCCTTTTTAGTTTATTGTGCTCGACCCGCTTTCACAAAACCCCCCCTTTCGGAACTTCCAGGAAATTGTGGGCAAAAAATGTGCATTGCATTTATTCTTGCTAGAGCTTGGCTGACTCGAGTCGCAGTAAATTGTGGTAAACACGAAGCCAAGTGTTTGGAGAGTATTTACTCGGTTGCGGCCCACAGTGGTTCCATCTGCACGCACAGTGGGTCGCATCGTCATTTGCATAATTGGCAAACATGATTGCAGACAGAGGAGTTTCATGCCGAAGAATGTGGAGTGTTGTGTGTATGATGTACATTCAAGGAGAATTATGCAAAACAAAATTGACTTCTAGCCGTAGATTATGGTGATTTTCTTTACTCGTGAATATTCAATAAACGGTGGGTGTTTTTCCGTTTCCGAATTCCGTCGAAATTTGGCGAACTCGAAAACTAAATTTGTTAGTCAAATGTGTAGTAAAGGTTTTAAGGTAGTAAACTTTGGATTTATTAATACATTTTTGAATAAAATCTAAAAAGGTACTTAACGAGGAAGAGTTTCAATTTTGAAATGATTTAAAAAAAAAAATATAGTGCCCCTCCCGATTTACCTGCAAATAATAATCATTCTCCTTTGACAGAAATTGTTGAGTACAATTTTCACAACCACGCCTTCAAATGTTACAAATTCCGCCAATTGATTCGCATGTTAAAACGGTTTATTGTCGTGCCCATTTCGACATAACATATTCCATTCCGAGCAACACGCTTTACATCTTTGTTGGTATCGCAGTCTTACAACTTCATCCCTTTGTAATCATCATCATCTGTTAGCAGCAGCTGATTTATCCCACACACCCACAGCGAAGAGATATGCATATGGTGGTGCTCGTGGCTGTCAGCACATAGCCTCAACTCACTTACAAGGAATTCCCCTTCGCTTTCGACCCCCTCCCCCCAGCCGTTCCTTCTCCTTCCATGTGCACACATAAAGCGCTGATGTGGCATGAAAAAACATATAAATTCTGCCAATCGATGAAGATAAAATACATTTTGTAATACGTTAGCCCACCACCCGATCGCCCCCCTCCTTTATCGAGGGTTTGGGCGGACGTCTGAGGTCAACCGTTTGAGTGTGGGCGTCTTTTGGGAGTCAACGAAGTGTGCAACGTCAACTCGCACACACACAGACGCACAAAAAGGCATTTCATGTGGGTGTAAGTGAAATTTCAAGTGGCGCTACCAAGGCAAACTTCGGCATTGACTCTTAGTGCGCCACCCTCCACATGTGCTTGTGGCTACAGTGGAACCTCCATAACTCAATTCCTTTTCTAAATTGAGTTACTGAGAGTTTTTGGAGTTATGAATTCAAAAGACAGACTTTAATTAGAGCATTAAACTTTGAATAAAGTTTCTTGAATGCCTTATTAATTTTTAGCCTCTGCATTGAAAGTTTTAATTAGGATTGTAATATTGGTTCGGTTTAAATAAATTTGAATTAACAAAGAATACAAATTGGGGTTGGAAGTTCGTTTTTTTTTCATCCGACTATAACTTCTGTTGACCACAAACATATACCAATCTATATTTTAATATAGAAATTCAATTGATAAAGTTATAATCATTGTGGAATGATTTTTGAAAGTACAAATTTTAAAGAGTGGAGTATAAAAGTTAGTTTTAGTGAAGTTTTTTTGTGATGTACGAGTTATAGACATTTGAAAAACTTAAGTTAATGAAGTTACAATTGCAAGAGGCACAACAGTTCGGGCTAAAGAAGTTCTGCTGTATATGTGAGGGCGAGTGTATGGAAACCCTTTAAAAGCTTGTTGTTGCCAGACACATAAACGTTTAGCCCATAAACCCTTGATGTATGGAACATAAACACCACACTTGCAAGTGCCACTCATTCGGTGGTTTCTGGGGATCGGGGTTCCGGGTTCCGGGCAGCTGGGGGTTGGGGGTTGGGGAACCCGAGGTATCGTGGGGATTGTGGCCCTGGTGTCAGTGGTTAGTGGTGGTGGTTGCTTGGCAGCTAACTGCTAACTGCTAACTGAAATCCAATGTGTGTCCGGATACAGGTTTGGGCTTGGGTTCGGGTTTCTGGTTCTCCTTCCAGAGTTCTGGGTCCGGCAACCGCAATGTCAATAAATATGTTACGCCTGACTCGTCCTTTTTTCCGTCCAAGGGGGCTGTTGTTGGTTAGCAATTTGGTTAAACATATTTATTTGAGGGTAGTGGCCGGTAGTTCATTCCGTTCGGCACTCACTGTGTTTTTCTTTTGTTCGATTTTTGCCCGGAACATCGAGTTAGCCGTAACCATTTCTGTATTTTCCTATTCAATTTGAAGGCATCGATTTATTTCCTACAATTGCAGATGCAGCTCTGTAAAAATATTTTTATTTTCGTCTCCCCCATAAAAATGTAGTCCATTTATTTGCACAAAGTTTTCATGTTCAAATTACATCCTTTGCTGCCGAATAAATTGTGAAAGATTTCTATTAGAAGGGCTTATGAGACCTTCGTTGGCTGCCAAAAAGTTGTTGCCTAAAGATAATCTTATTGTTGCTCCCTTTTCCAGCTAATTCCTATGCTGGAACTTTTGGGTTATCAACCTAACTCTTCGTTACTTTTTTGTTGCAAAAATTGCAGTCCCAAATTTAATTAAAAACTTGACAACAACTAAGGACTCGCATACACAAACTGACTTGGAGTTTTATCAACCCCCGAAGTGCAACTGTGAAATAAAATGGAGAAAGGAGGTGAAAGCCCCAAGACACGAACTGCGCGAATTTCTTCTTCTTTTTGGCTCTTGTTGTTGCTTCTGTCGCCGCCATATTTACTTTGTATTTGTTTACGTTTTTATTGTGTGCTTTAGCGCACGAATTTAAATATTTGCCAGTTGCTCCTTGCTGAGAAACAGCAACAGAGACAGAGGTACAACAACATTTGTATGGCACAAATTTCGTTCGTGCTGGTGCACAGGGAAAAACAATGAGTGTTTCTATAATTTATTATATAATATTCATTTTAAAATAGCAGGTTTTAAAATCGAGAGCGTTGACCGATAACATTTTTATACGGAAAATCTTAGCCAAAAAAATTTGTAATAAGTTATTAAATGGTTATTAATAATTTCTAAAACAAACTAAGTTGTTTCGAAACTTAAAAAAATTTCAAAATCCGAATATTTCGATTTTTTTGGTATTTTTAAATAGTTACAGAACAATTTAACCACAATCCTATCTGGCTTTAAAATACCCTATTATTTCAGTGCACCATTGTTGCTTCGTTTATTGCACTTTTCACTTGCTCCACCCTCTCTTTTTCTTCTTTTCGCTGTCTGTTTGTGTATGTGTGCTAGCGCCAAAGTGATTTACTGTTATAAATATTTGCTTGTGAGCTTTTTAAGTACTTTTTCTCTTCGTTTCCTTTGGCGTACTTTGGTTTTTTTTTCGGTTTCGGTTTTGTATTTCTTCGTGCTGGTTGCTTTGCATTTTTTTTCGCCACGTTTGCTTTGGCATTCATTCCCAGTTTATTCAGTTCTTCGTCAGCGCCTAGTAACTGTTTGCTTTATGAGCTCAGACCAGCTTTTGCCGTCCTTCGCCGCCACCCCATTTTCGCCCCTTTCACTTTGTTTGCTTGTTTCTGTTGCATACTTTTCAGCGTAATTTTATTGAATCGTGTTTACCCTTATGTCGACTCGGGTTTTGTTTGTGTTTTCCTTTACTCATTTTTATTACCCGCCCCTTTGTGCCTTCAATTGCTTGCGTTTTTTTTTTGTGTTGTATTGCTACACAGAAATAATCGTACATTTTAAGATACTTGAATGCTGTAATATCTTAACAAATCCGTCGCTATAAATAAACAAATAATTTAATATATTTGAGAGCTATGTTTTGTTTAATTTTTAGCAATTAAAAGTTAACTCCTTTCACAAACTCCCCTTATAAACCACTTAGGCGAAAATTATTTCTTTTAACTTTGCTTTCTAAATTAAAAAAATGATTTAAAAACAAAATTAATAATAAACATATTTTAAAATGTTGTTAAATGTTCAATGTGTGAGGGTCATGTTCATCTTTTAGGCAATACATTGCCTTAACTCATTTCTTAATTCTCTAAGTGTGGATATCAGGACTTAAATTTTTTTGATATTTACTTATTGAGATTTAGAAAATGATTTAGGGCTAGAAGATTCACTTTTTTAAAAATATTGCACACCAGATTTCGTACACTTACTCATTTCTTAATTCTCTAAGTGCAGATTTTAGGACTTACTTTTTTTGGTGTTTACTTATTGAGATTTAGAAAAATGTTTTAAGCCTAGAAGATTCACCTTTTTAGAAATATTCCATAAAGGATTTCGTGGTTTTCTTTCTACTAAAACACCATTGTTTTCTTTAACAGCTAAGCAACACTGTATTCCGCATTGGAGAGTCTCCACTGTGGTTGCACTGCTGATTCTTCACCTCTCCCCGGGGGAATCATTTTGCATTAACAGAGCAAATAAACCAACTTTGTTATACTTTCGTTCATTTCATTTCGTTTGCCTTTGCCGTAGGTTAAGAATGGAATGGGGAAAATGCTGTTGATATTTCTGCTTCTGCTTTGGTTTCTGTTTCTGGGCTTTTGTTCTGCTTGGGTGGGTATTTACCCTGTTTCGCTGTTATTTGCTTGTGTACTCACTCCTCCCATTCTCGCCTTCTCATACCATCTTTGTGTGTGTGTGAAATTGAATGCTCAATTGAGCACTTAATTAGCAAAAACAGTTTTTAATGACGACACGAAAGCTTTTATGCTTTGAATTCTGTGTGCAATGGGGTCCAGTTGGTCTACACTGAGAAAATGACATTGGTGATATTCAAAGCTTATTGATAGAAATATCGAATATCATTTCGACATTTTCATTCGTTCAAATTAATATAATCAGAAAAATGGCAATATCTTATATCTTAATTTCAATTCTACTAATCTTGTGCGTTTTTTTGTGTGTATTCAACAGTTGCGTTAATACAGTGACAAACTTAATTATTGGCACAGCAAGCATGTTAAACTTTGAGGCTATTTTTCTTCTTATAATATGCTGATATTAAAATAAAACAAAATATTTTTAGATAGAATCATTAATTTTATGTTAAATACAAGTGACTTCATTAATTTATCTTTTATAAATAATTTATTAAAAATAAAAAACCAAAGAATGGACCAAATTTGCCTGAACAAAATTATTGGCACACTTGGGTTTTAATTAACTATTTTGTTAAAACTTTATCGATTTGGCCACTTTTTTTTTAATTATCACATTTGCCTTTATAATCTTAATGGTATAATGATTAATTTTATAGCTAAAATTGTTTTAGTGCCTTAAAATATAGGAAAAGTTGTTTGACTTTACAAGTTAAAAATAAAATCAACCGCATGTGTCCAAAAATTAAAATTAAATAAGCAGGATCAATGCAAATCGAAAGTCAACATTGGGGAAATAATGTCCAGAAGCCATTTTTCCCATTCGGAGTCCTTTGTACATTTTAAAGGACCCACGCAGTTGCAAAATGCAGGGCACACTGGCTAATCCATGGCTTTGAGAGGCCAGGAAAGCGTAAGGATCGTATAAAAGGACAATGTCAACCTCCAGATCTCCTCAACACGTATCGAAGTTGATGATAAGAAGGACTTTGGTAAGGATATTCACCCAACAGCCCTTTTTCAGGCCCTGCATGATGGTTTCTACAAATGAATTGCTCCTAGAAAAAATCCATCGGCTTGAAAAGGGTTCTAACATAAGCTCTTTGCTCGGGGAAAGGATTATTAAATCATACGAGAAGGTTGAAAGGACCCAAAAGTCGATTGGCATACTCAGATATAAATTTCACTGAACTAAAAGGTTTTTTTTTACTTTTAAAATCTATTGATTTCTTTTTGGTTCAATTCATTTGTAGAAACCATCATGCAGGGCCTGGAAAAAGGCTGTTGGGTGAATATCCTTACCAAAGTCCTTCTTATCATCATCTTCGATACGTGTTGAGGAGATCTGGGGGTTGACATTGTCCTTTTATACGATCCTTACGCTTTCCTGGCCTCTCAAAGCCATGGATTAGCCAGTGTGCCCTGCATTTTGCAACTGCGTGGGTCCTTTAAAATGTACAAAGGACTCCGAATGGGAAAAATGGCTTCTGGACATTATTTCCCCAATGTTGACTTTCGATTTGCATTGATCCTGCTTATTTAATTTTAATTTTTGGACACATGCGGTTGATTTTATTTTTAACTTGTAAAGTCAAACAACTTTTCCTATATTTTAAGGCACTAAAACAATTTTAGCTATAAAATTAATCATTATACCATTAAGATTATAAAGGCAAATGTGATAATTAAAAAAAAGTGGCCAAATCGATAAAGTTTTAACAAAATAGTTAATTAAAACCCAAGTGTGCCAATAATTTTGTTCAGGCAAATTTGGTCCATTCTTTGGTTTTTTATTTTTAATAAATTATTTATAAAAGATAAATTAATGAAGTCACTTGTATTTAACATAAAATTAATGATTCTATCTAAAAATATTTTGTTTTATTTTAATATCAGCATATTATAAGAAGAAAAATAGCCTCAAAGTTTAACATGCTTGCTGTGCCAATAATTAAGTTTGTCACTGTATGTATTTAATAAGAAACGATATATTCCAATTTAAAATTAAACTTTTAAATTTATTTGAATCTTCTATGTGTTTCTTTCTAAATTGTTTATATCCATGGTGCTTGGTTTTCTCGTTAATTTTCCATGTTTTTTAAGCCGCCCATTCAAGGGTTGGGAGAATCCCCGTTTATTTTTAAGCACGTGTCGGCTTCTTTTCTTCACTCACCCACTCCATCGTCTAGTGGCATTTTTCTCCTCTTTCGCTCACGCACACAAATGCCTGCATGCGTCCGGCATAATTGTCGATGTGATTAATGTATTTTTAAGTGCATCATTTTGAGCATATTACCAGTTTATAGGGGTTAATTTCGCTCCCCTGAGCACTTTGCATGCCATTCAGGCCCCTTTGGCATTTTAATTGAATTGTTGCCATTGCTTTGCCCGCTCACGTTGTTTCCGATTGTTGTCGTTGCTTTTGTTGGTTGTTTCTGTATGGTATTTATTACCGCTTCCTTTACTTTTCTTTTGTGCTGCGTTACGCCGCCTCACGATTTTTTAATTAACGCTCATTTGGTTAAGCCAAAAGTGTTAACATTGTTTCGAAGCAGCAGAGAGTACAGAGTAAAATATAAGTATATTAATATATGATTCTGAAATGTTTTCATTTTAATGTTTTTTAATGACAAGCTTTCTTTATAAATATTTAAAATTTGAGCCATGAGTATTAGATTATATAATATATTAATGAAAAAAGAAGAGTAAAAATAGTTTCAAGCGTGAATTTAAAAAGTAAAAGAAATTTAAATCAAAATTATAGTAAATATGTTATCAATAAAATCAATGTTTTAAAGTTTAAAGAATTAGGAATTCTATTCCTATTTACTCTCGACTTAATTGGGCGAGTGTAACAAAATCTTGAAAGACTTTTGAATTTCGAGACTTATTTCCAGTTACGTATTCTTTTGCGTATTTTTTTTAGCCTTCGTTGGCGAGTTTTCCATCCCCCAAAGTTGTACCTCGAACTGCGTAAATCCGCTTCTCTTGAATCCCTTCGCTTGCCCCCGAAATCGAAAGACAAACATCAAGTGGCATTGGGATACATCATAAAATACTTCAGTTAGCTGATGATGATGATAATGATGCGGATCCTGCTCCTGGGCATTCATGGGCCCTTCATGCATCAGTGGGCAACAACAACATTTGCAAATTCAATTGAATTGATACACGCACCACTTGTTAACCATTTCGGCCTGAACGAACCACCCAGTCACTAACCATCCACCCATCTGTGTATTCCAACTAGATATCCTGCTATACCACCGTCCATCCATACATCTATCCATCTACCATTTGCAACCACCACCCATGCCCCTGTGCGGTCGTCTTATTATTGGTTTTACATACACATCCGTTCCTCAAATATCATTAGAAGGATACGCATACGCCTCCCATGAATCCAGGATTGCAAGTCAGTCAACAGTGTGGGAGGAGGGGGGTGAACAGATTGACAGCGGGTGAGGCACGAGGAATTGGTGGTTTGGCACGCCGGGTTATTTGAACAATGGCTTAAGGGCCCATAAAATCACACAAGGGGTTATAAATCCATTTGCAAAACCAAAATCCAAAAATATCCCAAAGCCAAACAAGGAGCTTACCTCTACCACTGCTCTCCTTTCCCAAAAAAGGCCTATTTTCATGGTCTGGTGACATCACTTGGCAGTATCTTCATGCACATACTCTTATATATGCATGTAAGCATTTGCCCCGGGCTTAAACCCAAAAAAAAAGTTTATGTAAAATGGGCACTGAGCTCGTGACTTGGATGATTGATCTGCATAAGGAGAGAAATTGAAGGGAGAGCCAGATTACCATAGGTTGGGTAGCTCAACCACAAATTGCCCTGAAATGTATGCTAGGATTTACGGAAAAGGTTTCTAAATGTGATAATTTGATAGGAAAAGGATCTGGAACTGTACAGATATAGTTTTTAAAAATGATTTTTACTTCACTCAAACATATACGTCTATTATATATATTTCTTGGAGAATTTTTATAAGAATACGAAAGATCTCGGCAAGCAATGTCCAACAAACAGATATCCTAAACTTGTTTAAATGTGTTGATCAAAAAGAAAAGTTAAAATTAGTTTTATATTTTTTTTAAATATTAAAATCGTTAAGTTTGTATATAAATACTTTTCGATGTATTCAATACAATATGTACTTATGAAATACTCCTAGTAAATATATCCTGTGCTTAACATGGTTGATATTTTTCTATAGAAAATATTAAAATGGCAGTTTATCTCCTGGCCCTTCAGATTCTGTCAATCAAAGTTCACACTTTTATGAAAAATAATCGTTCATTGTCATACAGAATGTTGTTTTCCCCTTTTTTCTTGGGCTTTACAAAGTTTTCAGTATGGCGGAAGTGGATGGAATGGCGTTGCCATGGTGCTGCTATGGATGACACAAAAGTCGTCTATGCTGGGGCTCTGGAATTGTCCCCCTGCATCAGCACTTTTGACGACTTGCTCGCTTATCCGGCCCTGCACCTGAGCTATTTTTGCACTTTTCACATTTGCACCGAACGCACAACCCCTTTCACCCCTTCTTACCCCTTTCGCTCTGCGTTTTGATGGAGCGCGTAGTTTGGCCATAAAAGTTTCGCAGCTTGCCAACAGCAGCAGCAGCAGCAGATTTTTATTAGTTTTTCACGTTCTGCATTTTCCGCGCGCGCTTTTCACATGCCGCTGGAATGCCGGAGCCAGCCGAAGCTCGGTTTATTGTTATAGCAACATCGTAAAAATTTATCATGCTCTCGTAGTTGGCAAAACGACAACACCCCAACCACAGACACAAGAAGAATTCAACGAAAAAAAATACAAAAAAAATAAAACAAAAGCAACAATAACAACCACACTTCAGAACAACAAAAAAGACGAATAAGAACAACACAAAGCAGAGTTATCGCATTTTTATGACAATTTGACGACGACTTTCATTGCAATTTTTAAGGTGGCAAACCGTTTCCTTCGAGGGCCAAACAAACCCAAGTAGCGCACAAAAAATGGTTTATATCTATATCTTATACGGACTAATAGTCTGGGAGTTGTGATTTGTGCAGCATGGCAGCTGAAAGTTGCTCCTTTGCTCATGGGTACTGAATCTTTAATCATAACGAAAAATTGTGATGCAACAAAAAAAGAGGGATAGTTGAACATGAATTGTTTAACAGCAGATGGCAGAAGTTTTTACATCTTTTTTAAAGGGCTTTTAAACAATTTGCTTAATTTAGCGAACATGATTAGAAAAATATTTAAGGAATTCAGTTAGAATGATAACTTATTAATCTATAACTTTCTTTTATAATAAAATAATAACATCTAGATAAAAACTCCTAACTCGCAAGTTATCTTGATAGAAATGTGATGCCCCAAAAATGCTCCAGCAATCAGTTCAATTTAAATTTAAAATACCTTAAGTTAGTTTCAATCTGTTTTCTGATTCGAATTTTTTCAAGCTGTGCACTATTTGATTTTGGAAAGCAGCACAAAAAATGCTCGTAAAATAGTTTCAACTTGAATTTCTCAGTTCGATTTTGTGCTGGACGAGTAAGCGCTCTATTAGGTGAAAAATAACCGAAAGTTGGCTGGCATCTGAAAAATTAACACCAAAGCTAGAGAGGGAAGAAACGGGAAAGGTATATAGAAAGACAGACAGAGAAAGAGAGAGAAAAAGGAGAAAGAAAATTTGAAAATATTCTCACATTTGAACTTCGAGCAGGAAACACTAAAATGCAATGCCAAAAGCGACAGCGGCAACAAAAACAAGGTTACCAACCGACTGGAGAAGTGCAGAGAGTGTTTACCCCCATTTCTCCCAAAGAGAAACCTCTTTCTCTCACACTCTCGCTAATATTCCCCCTCCATTCCCCGTTCCCTTCCCCGTTTTTTCAGCAAGTACAATCTCTCCAAGCCATGTAGAACAGAGCAAATTTCTCTTGATTTCTCTCCGGGTACCCAATGCTCGGTGTATTTCCCTCTCTCTAGGTCTCTCGGTTTCTCTCTGGGATCAGGACTCGCCACCCTGGCCACCTGTCTAATCGGTGTTTGTTAGTATATAAATCTAAAAGCTAATCCGCTTGTATTTCCGCTTGGGCGCTGTGAGGTTAGACCGGAAATTCCGCTCTACATGCAGAATGCAGCGCCAGAAACAGCAGGACTCGTTAAGTGGGGGCATTTCCACCCACAAGGACGAAAACGAGGATTTTTCGAGGACGAGGACGAGGCTGCGTTCCGCCATTCTAGGAATATTGACGCTGGGTGTCGACGTCGGAAGTTGTGCTGTGCGCCGGTTGTTGTTGCTTGTTTAGGGATTTGTTGTGGCAGCCAGCGTACACTTGCTCACCCTAAATGGCTCCCGCTCCTCTCGTGCAAATATTTTTTTTGTTCAGCTCGGGCAGAGAGGGATCTCTGTGTGGGTGAGTGCACCAGCTCCCAAAGCTCTGACGCCTGTGTCAAGGTATCGATGGAAAGCCGAATTCAGGAAATGTGTTTTTTTTTCGCCTGCATGCAGAGCACTAAGCGAAATTTTTAACGGTATTATAGCTTATTTGTATTGTTGGGATATGGGATTTATGAACAATAGAAGGGAAAACATGAACGAAGAACTTATTCAAAGTATTTTAATTTGCCATTCTCGCTCAAACTTCTAAGAAATGGTAGTATTATTTAAACATTTTTTTTAAAGTTATTATGTTTTAGGATTTGGAAACGGAAGAAACCGTATTGCAAAAACAAAATATTTAATACTCTCTTTATACCGTTTATCACATTTTATTTAAATACCCTGCAAATTAGCTTAATTTCAGGAATTTGCTTCCAGATGAATGTTGACTTTGAAGTTTAAAGTTTGAACTCGCAATTCACAACAAATACATATTTGTTGTATTTCATTTCTCTCAGTGCAATTATCTGTGTATCGCAGATTGCTTCGCTTGCATTGCTGCCGTTGTTGCTGCTGTTTGCTCTTGCTCTTGCTGTTGCTGTTGCACATTGCATGTTACCGCTGTGGCACGGCACCTATCCACATAGCTATAACACTCGCTCTCCTGCTGTCTCTCTCCCACACTCTCTGTCTCCCTCGGTTGCTCTCAGCTGAAGGATACGAAGGCATCGTATCCTGGCCACACGATTCGTGTGTGTTTGTCTCGGCTGGAAGATGGCCTGCCAGTTGCTCCTTGAGCCCGAAACTGCAACCAAAAAGGGGCCTGCATGGGGCTGTGGTGCGGGGGAGGTGCTGGGGTTGTGCTCGGGTGGTGCTGGTTTGATTGTGATGTGGATGTGGTGCATCCACCGAGAGCAGGAGACGACCCAACCACTGAGAACCGAGAGCGAGAACCTGAAAAGTGAAAAACTTTTGACTGGAGCTGCTCTTCTGGTGGGAATGGGCATGGTGCAGTGGGTTGGTTTTTTAGTGGGTGTTCCACTGGGTGGCTTGATGGGTGGTTCCCGGTGCGGTGACTGCGGGTCAGGTGCGGAGCTTGTGCTGTCAGTTTAGCACAAAGCCATATCCGTTATGAGCGGGCGAAAAGAGCAACAAACTGAGCGCTCAGCCCGGATTTGCTCGTCGGTTCAAAAGGGCAAGTGGGGTAATGGAGGGGGCACACACACACACACACACACACAGATATCTAGAGTGGCAGATAGAGACAGGTAGCGGGTGAGCGAGAGAGAGGGACTGCTTTTGACCACTGGCCAAGTCCGAAGCGAGGGCTCGTAACTAATAACCAAGTAAATTGATACGTGACCCTGCATTTAAATGCCATTATTGCCTACGCCCCCAGACAACCCCTCGAACCCCCCACCCCTGGTGTACCCACCAACCACACCCCCTCCCCCCTTGTTTTGTCCACCCGGAGGTCAGTCAAGTGAGTGGAGGTCCTGCTCTTGGGCCTGCGCTTGACTTGCGACCACCTCGCAGCCTCACAGACTCAAATTCTCGCAGGAAGTGCGGGAAATCAAGCGAGGAAAGTGTGGGGGTAAATCGGAAGGGGGAGGCGTATCCGGACCAGGGGTAAAATGGTGGAGGAGTCGGTCGACTCTCGACTCTCTGCCAATTTGTGATTGGAATTTTTGATGAGCCCAACTGACGTATTGATTGACTGACTGTGCACACAGGACAGCACCGCACCGCACCGCAGCATCCTGCTAGCATGCAAAAATTCAGCCCTCCATCTCATCTCATTCAGTTCACATACCCTTGGACCCCTCACGTCCCCTTCACGTCTGTCAGCGGCAGAGGAAGTCGAGGAAAAAGTTCTCCGAATAGTAGGAAGCTGTGGCAACTACAGTCGCACTTCCTTAAAAAAATTACGGCTTTGGCTTTAACACTAATTTTAAAAATAACCTAGAAAATATTAATGAATAAAGGTAGAACATTTTCAAAAAATCTAAAAAATATATATATTTAATACAAGTTTGAACCATGTATATAGTAATAGAGGAAACAATTGATCTGAATTTTATTATAGTTAAAAAACTGTTTGATATAGGTCTAAAAAGGCCTCTCTGATAAAAGTTCAAGTTAACGAAGTCCTACTGTTTTAGTAGAGAGAGAGCGAGAGAGGTGCAGTGACTAGCTTAACTTGCTCGCTGTATTTTTTTTTTGGGAGCAAGTGAGAGAAGTAATCGCTACATGTGTATGCTGTGCATCCAGCCACTTTTCACTGCCCAACATTCCGCCCACCCGCTGACCTCAAGTGGAAGTTTGCCTGCAAGTCCTTTTCGTTCTTAGAACAACAATTGTGCGAAGCAAGGCGACTTGGCGAGTTTTCCTCCACTGGTGACTGCTGCTTCCTTTCGGACAGCTTTTGTGCTACTGTGAGGAAGTGTGTGTGTGTGTGAGTGTGCCGAAGGAAATGGCTGCGGAAATGAGCACGGAAAATTGTACACACGACCGGAAACTTGGAAAAGTTTCGTTGTATTCCCAGACAGTTGCAAACAGACCATCCCATCCCGCACATCCCTTTTCCCGCTTGGCTGCTGCGACTGCCCGCGGGTATGATTAAAGTTTTCCTTTTAATTTCTAACAATTGTGTTTCGGTTTAGATTTGGGTTCTCGCTTTCCTTCCTCATCCTTTGCGGTTTCTTGACTCGTTTGCCCTACGAACCAAAGAAGTGAGCATATTGATTTCTGGGGAATACCATTCAGAATTAGTTCACTGCAAACTGTAATTGAATGGGACATGGCAATTATTTTTGACTTCACTGCATTTCGAACTTTTAAGTTTAGTTCGTTAGTTGCTTGTAATTTAATTAATTATTATATGCATTATAAGTCCCCAATTTCTTCTTTGAACAGTTATTACATTACCAAATATTTTTCAATGTGTTTTGCGTTACTAGAAACTAGATATTTTGGTCAAAGTATTTAATTTTTTAAAAGATAAAATATCTATTTTTTTTAAACTAAAAAACCCTCTAGGTGATGATACTAATTTTGAAGTATTTATCTATAACTAATAAAAATAATATTGAATATTATTTGAAACACTAATTTTGGCTTCGAAACATAAGGAAAAAGTAAATCGGGCTGTATATAAAATGAGTTTTGTAATTATCCTTTCATAATTATCACTATTGTGAGGCTACAAGAATCTATTACAATCACAAAAGCTTTTTGGCATCGTAAAATGTCTTAATTAGGCTTTCGTTTGATAGTTCATTAGTGCGATTAAAACTCTTCTTGCCGATTTGCATTTCCCTTCTGGACAGCCTTCACGTGTCCATTAGAAAGTGTCGTCATGGAGCGATGGGGCACTTATAATCTGCTTCCGGTGTCCAAGAAACAGATCCACCAATTGCCTTTCAAAAACCGCTCACTCGTCAAGTCATCTGCGGTCGCCTGTCGGAATGCCGGGCATTTGGCACTGGCAAAAGGGTATTTAGACATTTGCCGTCTACTTAGCCTCGTCCCGACTCCCCACATTTTCCCTCTAGGTCTGGCATTTGCCTTTGAGCTTTTTCAGTCCGCGAATTCCTCGCACTTCCGTGGGCTTTCCGTGCCATTTTGAAGTCCTGAAGCCTTGCTTGCCTTCTCTTTTGCACTCGGTTGTCCCGTCTCTTTCCTGCGGTGAGTCTGTCTCTTTTGCTGTTTGCCTGTCTTCACAAACTTGTCGCTATGTGGTGTGAAAAATATTTAAGCGTGAAGTTTTAGCAGCGGTTTTCGCTCGAAGGCTCATTGTCGACGTCGTCCTCGGCCTCTCCCCAACCCGCTTAACCCCCTGTTGCCCATATTGCCGTACTCCGTACTCTGTCTGCCCCTTTTCGCCACTTCGTTCCCCTTTTCCCACTGATGAACATCGTGTTTCCGCATCATTTTTAACGCCACTTTTGTGTAAGCTTTGCGTTTATTCTACTCTGCTTTCGAGTTTTGTATGTGTGTGTATCTGTGTGTTGTATATGTGTAATTTTTGCGCTAGTATTGGTGCATCCTCTGGTATCCGTGTCGGTATTTTTGTGGATTTGTTTTGTGTCTGAGGGTGTTTTTCTAAATGGCTTTTAAAATCTCATCGCCAGCGTTTTGTCCTCGACGATGGCAGAAGTGTCTCGAGGCTGCCCACAGGGATTGGAAAGCGGGGGAGAGGGGGAGGCGGTGTAGTGGAGTTCAGGGAGTGCAAAGGGCTTCTGCGGTTCTCCCGTTCTCCTGGGTGGTGCGAGGTGGGTGGTTTTCGGTCGAGTTTCGTGCGGCTGGCAGTCTATTGTGTTATTGGTTTTGGCGATGACTTTGCTTTGCTTTGGCGTTTCTGATTGTTGCTTCCCTTTCCCTGGCCGCCAGTTCCTCTTTCCTGCCTTACTTATCGTCCTTTTGGAATGTGTTCTCCACTAGAGATTTGAACTGTAATTGGTTTTGAACAAGTTCCCATATTTTTTGGACAGTTTGGGTAAACTTTGATGGGTGTAAGGGAATAAAAATGAATGCGAGATCAATTCTAAAGAAATATACAAAATGTATAACTCTTTGTTTTAAAAGTGCATATTCTAAAAATTGAATTATTTGTAAATAGTCCCAAATTCTGCAGACTACATGGTCACACTGATTTTAAGTAGAAATAAGGCCGCTCTATTCTGAAAATCAAATTAAACCCTTTAAAATGTGTCCTTAAAGATATGAAGAAGATCTTTAGCTCTGAATATCTTGAGTAAATACCTCACTTCACCTAGTTAAGCCTCACAAATTTATTCTGCTGCCCAGTGTAACCACTTAATTCACTGGGATCGAATGCATCCAATGCATCCCAATCATCGAACGTTTATCGTTCCGTCCTCTTCACCCTACCAAAACCCCCTCACCCCCTGTCCGCAAAGAGCAGGCAATATCCTGGTCATACTCATCCGATTTGGCCTGCTTCACACTGAACAAGGCAATAATTTCTGCTCCTAAGCCCTATTAACCATTGCTAACCGAATGGTGCAGGCAGCCAACTGAAAAGGGGGCAGGATGTGGCAGGGGCGAAACGGGAAAAGTGGGAGTTTGGGGGGCGTGGCAGGATTGCGTTGACTGAGCGAGCAATTGAATAAGCGGCAGAGGCGCACAAAGAATTTGAGGACAGGCGAAGGGGTGGTGTAGCGGAACGGGACAGCAAACAGGGCCCAAAGGCAGGACCCAGAAGCCAGGACACGGAACCCGGCCCACTCCAAACGAATTTCGTCGGCCCAATGATGATGGCAATGGGCGACTGGCAACTGCCAACTGGCAACTGCCGGCAAAGGCCGTGCAAATCCGGAACGAACGAACATATTGACAAATTATCCTTTTTACACGCATCGCCTGCTGAGTTGGCCTCCTCGCCTCACTGCACCGCCCGCCTGCCGCCGGCTTCGCCTATCCGCCTGCCTGCCACACATAGACCCGCACAGCGGCGGTCAACGCAATAGCAGCCAGTTTGTAATTACGAATACCATGATTTGGGAATTTAATACTTTTCTGTTGATAACAAAATAATTTGCTATTTTTTACCCTACCTATGTATTGCATTTTAAACACCTTTAAAGAAGCCCTTAAGTACTAAACATTTTTATACCCGTTACTCGTAGAGTAAAAGGGTATATTGTATTCGTGCAAAAGTATGTAACAGCTAGAAGGAAGCGTTTCCGACCCTATAAAGTATATATATTCTTGATCAGGGTCACTAGCCGAGTCGATATAGCCATGTCCGTCTGTCCGTGTGTCCGTCTGTCTGTCTGTCCGTGTGTCCGTATGTCCGTCTGTCTGTCTGTCCGTCTGTCCGTCCGTATGAACGCTGAGATCTCGGAAACTATAAAAGCTAGAAGATTGGCATTTTGCATGCAGATTCTAGGAGTTCCTACGCACCGCAAGTTTGTTTCAAAAAGGTGCCACGCCCCCTTAAACGCCCACAATCGCTTATATACGATTTTAAAAATTTAAATATTTCGGAAAAGTAAAAATGCAGTTTTATTGTGTTTATCAATACCTATCGAAATGTAGAAGAAATTTTTCAAATCGGACCATTCGTTAAAAAGTTATGCGTGATCAAAGTTTCTATCTCCATCTCCCTCGCACTCCCTTTACCTGAGTAACGGGTATCTGATAGTCGGGGCACCCGACTATAGCGTTCTCTCTTGTTTGTATTGTAAACTAGCTTAATACCAAAAAATAATTGTAATTCCTCTGCAAGTTTTAGTTAAGCTAACTCTTCAAGAATATAAAATAGCATTTAATTTTAGTTCAAACAATATTTAAGTTAAGAAAGATATCATACCTAGGTGTTTATTTTCATAAATACTGTGTACCTTAAACTGTGAACACTGCTTAGAGGCCCGAAACTTACTGTCATCTAATCTGGTAATCTCCAAATCGGGAGCTTGAAAAGCTTGGGAATGACAGTCTGACCCCTTCAAAATATTAAAATAATATGGCCTGACGATAACAATTACACTCAAACTTTTTATTTCACACTTATGACAAACATCGAATTTTTAAACAAAAGCTGGTAATGTGAAAGAATTCTTTTGTGCAATATAAAAGTCGGCTTAGATTTAAATTTTAAAGCAAGCTTATTCTCCCATTAGTGTTCTTGCTTCGATCGTTGCTCAATAATTTTGATATTGTATATTCTTCTTCGATTTGAACGACTTCTCGATCCGGCACTATTTGCTCTTTCTATCCATGTGGGAGGTACTTTGGTGTAATGCATGTAAAAAGACCCGTAGAAGTAGTTGGTTGGCATGTCAAAAGACGTGGTTGCGGCATCCTGCGGCATCAGGTCGGATTGACCCAAGAACATCAGGAACGCGATCCAAAAAGCCAAGAACTGCAACGCGATCATTTTGAGCTCAACAAACTAACTAAACTTGGGTAGAAATGTAAATGAAAAACATAAATGCTCTTATCAGTCAATTACAGATTAACTAATAGACATTACGTTTTGGAAAGCCAGATTGAAAAACATTCTTATCACCATTTAAAGTGTAGTTGTATTTTGTATAAAGCATAAAACTATTGCGAAAATGTATTTTAATTTATTTTTGCATATTATTTATTTTTTATAACAATTTCAATACAACTTTTTATACCCTTGCAGAGGGTATTATAATTTCAGTCAAAAGTTTGCAACGCAGTAAATGAGACATTTCCGACCCTATAAAGTATAAATATTCTTGATCCGCATCACTAGGAGAGTCGATCTAGCCATGTCCTTCTGTCCGTCCGTACGCAAACTAGTCTCTCAGTTTTAAAGCTGTATGCTTGGAACTTTCCCAAAAGTTGTCTTTTTATTGCAGATCGAGCCAGATCGGGCGACTATTTCATATAGCATCCAAACAATAGAAAAAAATATTTAAAAAAATATATTTTTGTTGTTTTCAATTTTTTTTATTCTTTGGGACTTGGTAATATTTATTTATTTTTAATGTATACCTAAAAATTGTTGTACTATATTTAAAGAAACGCGTTTTTATGTATTTTTTACTAGTTTGAAAAGTTTTTGTAAAAGTTTTGGTGTATTTGTTTTTGTTGGGTAACATTTCGCTGACCTGCACTGTACACATAAGGTATTGTTAAATGTGCCAATGTGCTCACACAGTTGTTCCGCTGTCGATGATGCCGCCTGCTGCGCTGCCGCCGTCTCAGCGACGTCGTTATCGTAATCGTTGCTCCGTGTGCAAGTGTGTGTGCACATAAACAGAGCCTGAAATAACAACAACAACAACAATAAGGACTAAGGAAAGGACGAAGAAGCATCAGGAACAGAATCAAGAAGGGGAATCAGGAGCAGAGAGACTGAGGCTGAGCATGAAGCTGCATACCAGCCAAATGCTCATCCGAGGATATCATGAAGGCTGCCTTTGTTCCGGCCCTCAAACTCACACACATGTCCTTCAGCTTGTCAGTGAGAGTCCTTTTTTATATACCCAAATCCTTGGCACCTCTTTGTCATTTGAGGTTAGGTATAGTACTCTTTGGACTAGGGGATCGCAGATCGTATCTTTTTCAACCCTTCAAGCTCAATTTATTTCCAATCAATTTGGTTTCAGGCTACTCGGGTTGACAACCCGCTTAAAACGATCCTTAAATTAGGTTTTCGAATGGGATTGCATAAATGAGAATGGTATGAACGGATTAAGAAAAGCAACCATTTCAATTTGATTTTGCGATGTATTGTATTTTACCAAATTATTTCTTTATCTTTCAGAAACAGTTTAGTTCTTATAAGTTAATTCTCAAAATTAAAAAAGCTATATTTTCTACATTTCTTTTTAGAAATAAATGAAATACTTTTATTTGATTTTTCTTAAACGATTAGATTAATAATTTGTTGTGTTATTTGCCAACAGTGTATTATTCTTTGAGTCCAACTTGTTTCGAATATGTACGCGAGCCACAATTTTAAATCCCTTTGAGATCAACCCACTGAACTGATTAACACACTCCCCAGCAATCAAAATATAATCTTTTGGACCGCTTAACCCATTCCTGGCACCACCCACCCTGAAGTCTGCACCACCAATTAGATGTCCCACCGCTCTGTGGCTTTGCACTTTACAACCCACATTCGACTTTTATGCGGAGACGTGTTTGTTTGTGTTTTGAAATAATTAACTCAACTTAAGCTCTCATCGTCGCCGCCCCAAAAGGTATGCAACAATATTTCCGCAGCAGCAGAGGTACCCCACCCACCCACTTTTGCGCCCTCTTGAAATAACTGGACGCCACGATGCTTCTGTTGGCCAGCGGCTGCGCTGCAGCTGCAGTTCTGCCAAGGTGTTGAACACACGAACCGCAGGTTTTGTTTACAGCGCTCACTTGTTGTTGTTGTTATTGTTGGTGGTGTTGTTTTTGGTGTTGCAGCAACAAAGAGCTAACAACAAAAACAACCAGAGAGACAGACCTCAACGATGTCGTTGTTATTGTTGTTGCTGCGGTGGCCACCATTTTGCGTCTTCACCGGTTCTCTCTGCTGCTTTCTCTCTTTCTCCGCCGCTCTCGCCCACAAATTGCAGTAGGAACATATCAATTCCACCCCAAAAATGTGCACTAGAATGAGCGGGAGTGTGGAGGTGGAGCAGTTCAGCAGTTCAGAGTGCACACGAATCGAAATTGCTCCACACAAACAAATACATGTGCACTCGACGTACTTTCTCCGACTCTCTGCCTCGCCTGCTCTTTCTCTTGCTCACTCTCTCCGCCGCTCGCTCACTCACTCACACGCCGACGCCGACCATTGACGTTTCTCACTCGCCTTTTCTAAGCAGCGGGCGTACACTTGAATAAATGCCGTAGGCTCACCCCTTGAAAATAAAGTTAGATTTTGGTAAAAGTAAATGAATAACTTATAAATAAAAAAATTATAGAAAGTCTCAATCTACAAGTCTCTTCGCTCATTGTTGAGTAGTTTTTGTATATATACAGTGTTCTAAAATAAAAATTTTGTTACATATATTTTGTTTTGTTGTTTATAAACAAAAAAGGATTTAATTTAAATTAGTTATGATAGACCAAATCAGACGCTCACCCTGGGTTTATTAAAGTACTTTAATTCTTAAGAACTCAACAAATAGTAAATTCCGCACGGAGTCTAATCTTTTCTCCCAGTGTACGCTCTTTTGCCCTTACTCTCGTGGGTCTCTCCGAGAGCGGGCCGATGGCGAGAGTGCAAGTGTGAGTGTGAGTGCGATGGCGTCTGAGTGTGCGACGGTCGTGGACGTGGACGTCTTACCCGCTTCGGAGTGGAGCGGCCGTCCGCCGTTTAGTCCTTTCGCAAACGTCGCCAGTGCCGTGTCTTCGGTTTTTGGTTTCTCGGCTTGCTGGCCTGCTGCTCTCTCTCCAGGCCAATTCGCACATTTTTGGATTGCGCGATTAGCGGCTGCCAATTAAGGCGCGTGGTGCTTGAGTCTCGTGCTTGTGATTGTGATTTCCAGTACGTTAGTGAGTGTGGGAGCTTCAGTGATTCGGTGATTCAGTGATTTAGTGTTTGAGAGTGCGGAGGCGGCCGAGCGAATTGAATTACAATTACAGTTGCGATTACGATTACGATTGCAGTAATTATGGCCGCCACTTGAGGCGTGAGAATTGTGTGGGCGCCCGCAGAATTCGGCTGTCTAACCCAATCCCAATCCCAAACACCAGCCCAAACCCCTCGCTCAATTTGCATTTCTTGGTGGCAGTGCAGCTAGCAAGCGCTAAGCTAACCCCTCTGAACCCGAAATAAAACGAAAAGCGGCAAAACTTTGCTGCTGCCCCCCTCAGTCGAAAGGCAAAAGTTTTTGGCGTGGAATTTAAATTGGAAAAGTAAAATGAAAAGAAAAGCGCTCGAGTAAAAGTTAAACAAAGTGCAAAGTAAATATTAAATTAAGAAAGCGAAAAAAGAAATAACACACCAAAAAAGAAGAACGAGCGAAGGCGACGGCTACAGCAAATTTTCGGTGCAGTGCAACAAAAGAAAAAGAAAAACCAGCCAGGAGCAGGAAGGAAGTGAAGTGGAGTGCAGCGAGCGGAAGAGAAAGGTGGAGAAAGCAGCAAGGAGAACGCGTCGGCGGGTAGAGAAAACAACTTCCGCTTGCATCCTTCGCCTTGTGACTCCTCTTAGCGCTCCTTTCATTAATGCCTTTCTCGCGAAAATCTCAACCTTCTGCACGCAGGTCGAGGCATCGTTTATAAAGCCCCCACTCCGTTTTATTATTCCGTTTCCTTGGATTAACTCAATTTGTTGTCCCGCGACGCAGCCAAAACAAAAAAAAGAAAGGAAAACGAGTAAAAAAAAAACAGAAATCGAAGTACAAGTGGGGGAAAACAAAAGGATCTGTACCCAGATCCTGGAGCCAGGATTACGCGTACGCATAGTGCAATCCAGTGCAACCCAATACACACACTCCTCGGAAGAAAGAGAGCGTGGGAGTGTGCGAGAGAGAGAGAGACAGCCAGTTCGGATTATAGCCCATAATAAATGATGGAATGGCTACCAAGAGGATTACCCAGCATCCATGCTCCGATACCGATTTGTGGTGAGTCCTTGGTAAAGTCCTTCCAAAAAGTAGCCGTCCTTTATGAGATTTGGATCCAGTTACCCGCTGAGGATCGTTTTACAGTGCTTTATGGCAAGGGGTTTGTGCAAGGATTTCAAAGTTTCAGGGTTTTTAAAATGCATTGTAATGTTTTAATCCTCTTAAATGTAATTTTATAGATACCATTGAAAAAGTTTAGTTTTAAATTGTAAACTATTCATTTGTACAGAACAGACTATGTTATACAGATGTTTCCATAGAGAGCCACACACCAATAATTAGTAACAGTTTACAAACAGCTTTAAAACCTTGTTTGCGTGTCGATCACCCATTATAACGCAAATTATAGGCCACGTTAAGGGTAAAAGCTTGACATTTTTAGAACCTTTAACTTAATTCTACTATAAAAACTTTTACGTTCTTTGTTATAAAACTTTTAAATGAAGGTTTTAGGTTATGTTAAACAGTATAAAATCTAAAAGTGTGGAGTAAAATATTCTATATTTTATTATTTAATAAAGAAATATTAAAGAAATAAAAATTACAATGGCACCAGACAAATATAACGATTTAATCTAGTATTTCTATTTTATATTGCCTTGGAGGCATTGTTCACATAAACGCCGCATTGCAATAAAGAACTTTCAACAGCTATCAACTAGAACTGTTGTCAAACACATAAATTGCTCTGCGCCTCACCAGCCCTCGAAACCCCTCAAATCCTCACCCCTCGACCCTAATCCCCCGCCACCTTGAACACCAATAAAATTTCAATTTCAGCGTCAAAAGTGCTTTGGCATTAATTGTCTCTGCTATTCGAATAGTGCGTGTTTCCGAAAATATCTCAACCTCCCCATCAAGCGACCAATATAGAGTACCATAAAAATAGTAAAAGATGGAAGGAGATGGAGGTTGCCCAACCAATAAGTTCGTTTAATTTTCATCTATTTATTTTGACATCGAGGCCCTAGGCCGACAATTAAATGTCAACACGCACAACAGAGTCTCCGGAGACTCATAGAGGAAAGATCTTTTCAGGGGATTACCGCTGGGGAGGAAATGGAAATGGGATCGCGTCACTTAGGACCGGGAAAGCAAACATAAACACGAAGCGATCGGAATTGATTAATTTGCCGACACGCACAGCTGATAGCTGATGGTGGAAATGTCAGATCAAAGTTATTTGTTTTGGCTGCCACGGCAGCTGTTGCAGTCGATCGGATCGCCGCCTCTGTTTATTTTTCCAACGATCTTCGGTGTTGTTTTAGCGCTGCCATGGAAAAATTATCACCTTGTAAATTGTCTTTCACGAACAACAAATCCCACACACCGAGAAACGAGAACTCTCAACACGTTTTCGGACTCGATGTGTTACAAACTGGAGGTGTAAAGAAAATCTGATGATGAGGGAGAAAATCGAAGCATTCTACCTGAAAATATTCATGGAACTGCTCCAATATGCATTTGCATAAATATTCATTTAATTACGGACTTAGCCTTAACAGAGTCAATTAAACATTGAATAAGCTGCATGCAGTTGATTTTCCTCAATCGCACCGCCCCCTTTTTGTGTCAAATACACAAATTTTGTAATTCATTTGTCCGTCGGTGTAAATAAGCCGCATGAGAGGAATGCCAATGGCACAACACATAATTAATTTTGCAGTTATTTTTGTGTTATTTTTGTGGCAAATTGAATTAGTTGCAAACAAATAAACGTTGTCAAACGCATTATTAATTCCCAAAAATAATACACAATTGACTTGTTGGTTAAATGTCAATCGTTCAAATGAATTGTTGGTCTCGAATCCCTTAGTTGCTGTGTCTGTTTGGTGTCTTGTTCGGGGCCAAAATCAATATTTGCTCAGCAATGGCAATAAACGCATTGAAAATCGCATTGGAATGATAATAATTCGTGTAAACAGTGGCCGGAACATGTGTGTTTTATTTTTGAAAGCATCTCTTCGCCACCGAAGGAAATGTATCGGTAAAGGCAATAAAATTAAAATAACAAACAAATACTGGGCAACTCTGCTGGCCTATTACGAGGCATAGAAATGTCTGAATTAGAGAGGGCCCCCCAGACTAGAAAGCGATTACAGTAAACTCTTCGCACTTCGAGCATTAACCAAACACTCGGGCAATTTGTATCTGTATCTGGCAACCCGCACATAAAAGTATCTCTTGCTCACACGCACAGACATTCAATTAAAATGTCAGCCCGGCAGCTGTGCGTTTGAGTGTTGCAACATGGATTTTCGGGGGATTGGAAATTAATGTACAAACTCCGGCGAGAGCAGCTAAATGACAAGGCATTCCTACGAAGGAATGACATTAACGAGCCACCTCGGGGAATTTAGAGGCAGGCGGGTCTGAGTTGAGTGTGCGAGTGAGTAAATTTGTATGCCAATTACTTAAGCAGCTCAGACAAGACAAGACATGAAGTGACCAGACGCACCCAGGAGGATCTGGATTTCCCTCCCCCCACCCCCCTGCTGTTGCCCCTGTTTTCGGGTCCCTCGTCCGCAGGGGTCAGAGTCATTAACATGCTGTTGTCGTTTGGCAGCATTTAGGACGACATCTGCACCTTTTTCGGCTACATCCTCCCCTATAACTCAACTCCTGCGTTGGTGCCCCGGGCAACTTGTGTGGCATGGAGACACGGAAGGGCGACAGCTTTTGACACTAAAAAGCCAGCCGCATGCGGACACGCCCACCAGGGCAACCACAGGACATGTTTGTGTTCAAGAAGCACACTTAACCACACTCACACAAACACACACAAACAGAAACACACACACATACTCAGGGCAAAAGGATGACATGAAGCACACATTTTAATACGGCAAAAGTATTTTCCAAAAATCGTTTGTTTGCTTATGGAGATTTCCTTCGCACAGTGTCTATGTGGTAAAGTTTTTCGAGAAACTTTTCATTTTGTGGCCTGCAGGCACGCCCCCATTGACCCGTAACCTCTTAACCCATGTCTGCCGCCCATCAGTGCAAGTTCGTTTCGCTTAACCTTTCTGCTCCGCCCCTGGGGTAAAACGGCCACATTCATCCTGCCAAGAATATGTCGCCACAAAGTTTTCTCCGCCTCACTTCACAATCTTCTTTGGAACTTTTTGGTTACTTCGGTGTTAAAGGAAGTTGATGCCAAGGAGTTTTCAATAGTCTGCTATTATTTGCCTTCCTCTTGGTTAAAAGCAATCTAATCTAATTTGTGAGGAGTTTTTGAGCACGGCGTTGGCAATAAGTGTGGAAATTCAGACAAGCATGAGCAAATCTCTTTTAATTATACACCAAAATGTACAAGCGATAATGGAGCTACAATGTCAAGGAGCTTAATTAAAACGTTTTTTGGTCGCCGGGAAATTAGCCAATAATGATGAGGTCAAAAAATATTATTTTTTAATTATTGCTACGCCTAAAAACATTTTCTTATAAAAGAGATTGTTGACATTAATTTAATTTTATTTCCTTTTGCAATGGTTTTGAGACCTACATAAATATATATTAAAGTTATTATTATTTTATAATTGTTTTAATTTTAGTGTGAGTATTTTAATAAAAGGACAACTTATTAATATAATGTATTTAAAAAACTTTCGCGGGGGTAGTTAGATCCAAAGAAAATGAGTTCAAAATAACTTTGTGGCATAAGCATGCTGAACCAATAATTATTTAGGGTTTTGTCTGCATTAAATTTGCACTCTAAGACAAGTGCAAGTAAAAACGAAATTTCCCGAAGTTTAAATGTAAAGAAAGCTAAATAGCTAAGTTGTTTCCCCAAAGAATCAGAATTCTAATTTTCCATAAGCATTTATAGCTCTTCGCTTGCATTGTTAGAAATTAATTTCAGATGGAAGGTATTCTAAGCAACGAGCTGTGCGGTCAGTCTGCTTTTGGCTAATCAGCCTTTCATCCGATAATGCGATTTCAGGCGCTGAGCCCAGCTGAGCTTGCACTTCATTTCGTCTTCGTTTCGCTTTTGGTCCTGCTCATCCTGCGGCTTAGCCGTGGCTAATGTGTTGAGCAGTAACTTACAGCTCACTGTTCACTGCTGACTGCTCAAACTCGTGTATAATTAAAGCTGTTTGCGGTCCTGCAGTGTTTGCCCGGGAAAAGGACGAAGTAGAGGGAAGGAGCGGACTCACGCCGGCTCAGTATGAATATTAAAACTTAATTTAAAATCCATGCCACACACAAAAAGGCTCCTCGGGACATGGCGAATACAAAAACGGGGAAAAGGCTGGCTAAAAGAAAGGGATAAAGCCAAGGCAAGGCGCACTGGCTGCAAGGCGTCGCCCGCTTCGCGCAACTGTACAAACAGCAGCGGAAATAACGAAGGAGCAAGGAGCACCGGGGGCTGAGTGGGCGGAGGGGGCGGAGTGGGCGGGGTGGTGCAGGAGCCGTGGGGCAGGGCACTGTGAAGAGCGAAAAACACATTTTTGCACTTTTATAGCGCAACATCTTTTGTGCACAGACATCCTTCGTCCTTCGCCGCCTCCCAACCCCACACATCCTTGCTCTGAGCTCGCACATAAAGGCAGACTGCGGGAAGGAGTAGGAGGGGCAGGAGGAGCCGAACGGGGGACTCTTCTGCGGGCATGCGGGCGTGGGGAGCGTGCCTTTAATAAACCCACTTTATTGTTTAGAGCCCAAATAAAATAATCCCCTTAAATGATGCCTTCGCATAATAGACGCCTTGCCAGCCATTCTGCCTGCTGCTTATTTTACGGCTGCCTTCGGCCCCGCCCCCTTGACAACCGCCTCCTTATCCTCTTTTGCCCACGTCCTTGGCCATTCCGTTCCTGCCGTGTTTCTGCTTTGTTGCGTCTCGGCACAGTGGGTTGAATTTCGCATTTTGTGAGTAGCAGTGGGATTATAGTACATGAAAAAACTTGTGTCTTGGTTTTTGTTAACCAAACTTTAACTCTTAAACAACTGTTGAATATGGTGCATTAGGTGTGTCTAATGTGAACTTACTCTTTATTTATAAAAACTCTTGATCTCTGCGAATGAATTTAATAAAGTATCATCATTTAAACTACAAACAGTTGTTCAATTCAACTACTTTTTTATTATTTACTTTAATTCATTGTTTAAATATCTTACGTATTTCGGTTTGAAATCTATGTACAACATTTAATTAACCGCTTTCTAAACCTTTTTTATTCATGGCAAAAACCGTCTTATTGTTTATTATAAATATATCAACCTTGTACAATTCCGCTACAAATTATATATAAAAAAAAAATTTCCACAATATTCCTACAAATGGCTTGTCTACCTGCGCCACTGTGCCGAAAACGAGGCTCCGAGGACCAGATCCTGCGAATGAGCCGGAGCATTTGCGTTAGCGTCACTAATGATGATGATTTTGTGGTAAAACGTTGTGTTTGTGCTAATCGGGACAATATTATGCGGCAGTAAAAAGTAAATGACTCAAGACGGCGGACGGAGGATAAAGGAGGCGGCCAGGGTGGAGGGTGAGAGGCCAGCGGGGGGTCAGACAGAAGGCAGAAGGCCGAAGGATGGGCTGCGCAGGGACAGCTGGCAGAGGCGAGACCGAGCAACGCCTTTCCGTGGAACGATTGAGGAGAGTGAAGACCGAGGACAGAAGGCAGAAGACAGGAGCCAGGAGCAAGGAGTAAGGAGCAACAAAGGCGGAGGACACAGCTAAGCCAAGAAAAGGCGGCCACAACATGGTTGCTCTATGGCAGCAATACAAAACACGCTGTGAAAAAAGGGAAAATGCGAAATAAAAGGATCAACTGCGAGGGCAAGGGTGCAAAAGGGCGGGGCGTGCAAAATGCGGGGGGTTGGCCCATAAAGGACAAGAACCCACAAAGGCAACAAACGGACAACATCCCTTAGCCGGGAGACTGCGACTCAGACTCAGACTCAGACTCAATCCCTAAATCCGTCCGCCATCCGTCTCGACTCGCCCAAAAGCTGACTGCTTGGCTGACTAATGCGAAAAATACGTAATTGCGCATAAATACGGGATTAACAAAGTGCTCGTCGTCAGTTGTCGCCTTTGCTGGTCTGAATGGGATTGCCTGGATTGTTTGGGATGGCTTTGCTCCGGGGCCTGCAACCCTGTTCATATCGCTTACGACCGAAATTAGGCATTTCAATGCATCACAAAAGATTGCTGTTTCGTTTGGGCATGGGAATGGGAATGGGAATGGGAATGGGACGAGTGTGTCCATGAAAAGGGAAACCAATTGAAGTCGTCGGAAATCCTGTGAAACAGTTGCCAGGTCTTAGCGGAATTAGTTGCGGGACTTAATCAGAGTGAATTCTCTTTTATGATGATGATGATGCTAATCCATCAGTTACTCTTACCAGATTTATCAGGGACCATCTAACTTGAGGGAACATCAACTGCTGTTTCTTTGAATTTTTTATTAATATGTAAACGGGGATAACTTAACTTAAGCTGTCTTTTTTATTTGGCTTGCCATTTGGCTTTGTATGCTGTTTTTAGAATTACATGAGTTAGTTTTGTTCAGGTTTATTATGGATACCTTGCAATTTAGTTGGCTAACGAAAATTGAGTATTTATTATAATAGTTTTTTATATTTCAATAAAATGTAGTTGGCTTCCAGCGATTTCCTTCAACAATTTTAACTCTCATAACTAACTAAAACTATTTATTGCATATACTTAAAATACAGCTTGAAGAAGTAAAATCTCTATATACAATATTATACAATACAATTTACCGAGATAGGCCATTTATTTATTTTTATTATATGTAATCCTGCACCTAACTAATTCGCAATTTTCTCTTTTGTTTCTTGCAGGTGAGTTACCCGAACAATTTCATTTGCACTGCGATTAGTTAGCTAGCATTGACCAAATGTCGTTTACTGTAAGTATTATCCGTGCCGCAGGCTGCCAAAGGACTAATTGGGGTCTGTACACCAGTTCGCCTGGGCACTTGTGCCTTTGAGTTACGAGATACTCGTGCGAGACACCCTCTGAAAAGGACTTGCCAGGACGTGAGGTGGGCTCAACTCGAATGAGTTGACTTGGCTTGGCACAAGGATATGTGTATCACCCACACTCGCAGTCAAGTGTCTTTGCTCTGCCTCCTTTGAGGCATGTCCTTTCCGCAGACACGCACACTTGCATGTGGACATATGTATTTGCATCCTTATTCATTTCCTGGCTCCTTTCTTGGCAGTGTCCTCGGCATATGGCTGCCATTTCTGGCACTTGAGCTGTCTGTCCCTCCCTGAAGTTCTTCTTTTCCAGAATGATTTTAGAGATTTAATTGGAAATGCTTTTCGAGGGGTGTCTATCTGTCGTTTTTTTTTTCTGGAGAATCTTGGCGATTTCTGGTAAAAGATAAGTCCGCCTCAAGGAGAGTAACCAAATGTGGGATCTATTGCACCTGGTGCGAGTGCTTCAATTTGCCTGCCAGTCTCATTTCGCCTGCTGCCCGCAGAGTTTGGATGAAATTCCATTTATGACCGCCTTGAATGCGTTCTGCAATTGGAATGCTATGGAGTTGTGCATTTCTTGCGCGCGTGCTGGGAATTTCTAGTGTGGAATTCCTTCATTCTGGCCATGCCTTCAGACATTGTGCTGCCAACTGACTCCTGGCAACTGGCAACTGGATACGAGGCCACCAGCAGGGCAGGACAATTTCTTGCAGTGTAGGGCGGGGGAGGTGGGATGGGATGGCTGCTGGCATTCTCCTTTGTGTTCGTGATTCCCGGCACTTGTTTATTGTCCGCATAAGGGAGGTGCTGTGTGTGCTTTCGGGCCGGAATGTGACTGCGAACTATTTAAATTGTGTACGAATGCGAACCGAAAAGTTTGCAAACATTTTTCTTGCCCGGTGCAGGCTCCTGCATCCTGCGCCGTATCCGGATCCGGTTCCGGTGCCTCCACCCCGGCCATTTACCTCCACGTCCTGGAGTCCTGGCATCTCGTATCCCGGCATCCAGCTATCCATCGTCCTCGCCACCACTTCTCTGTGCGTGCCGGAATGCTGTGAGGCGATATTTGCCGTCTTGTAGACAAAATTGCTGAAATGCTTTTGCTTTTCCAATTAATTAAAATGAGCTCCTGCTGGGGTACACCGAGCGAAAAGAGGGGGCAAAGTGGGAGAGAGAGAGAGAGAGAGAGAGACAGCGGAGTCAAATCGATGTTTAATTCTATGAAATTAATTTAACGACTTCAAAGGAAAACAAATGCGGCACGCTATGTGCTTATCTTGTAATTGTACCTCAATCATTGAACAAAATTTAAAAAAGGTGGGCTGAATTAATCAGTTTGAAAAAATATAATTATTGAAAGAGGGAGAACAATATGGCGCAGTAATGTACCTAATTATTGTTATAATTGGGAAACTTGAACTATAATATCAACTTGTTAGTAGTCCGTCAGGCAAGTTATAATTATGTATGGACGGCTGCCAATTTGCGAAATGAAATTCGATTCTTCAACATTCACGACACCGTCAGCAGGATATATCCAGGATATTTGGATGTGCATGTTCGGTGCTGTTCAAACAGGAACTGCAACTGCCCGATGATGCATGGAATTATTATGCATATTTATTGTTGCTTTGTTTGCTTAATAATATTGTTTGTCCAGTACACTCTGCTCTCCCACGCCTACCATCGCCATTGCCATCGAGTTTGGCCCAAATCATATTACACGTACGCCTAGATGGGCGCAATTCCTGGTAGTTTTGGTCGGTTTAATGGAGGCATGACCGCAGCCATTTACAACGCTCTCCGTTTTTGGGAGGGAATCACCGCCTCGCACTCCAAATAAGTACCCCTCCATCCTGAAACTGAGCTCCTTTGCCTGTGCGTCCATGGTGTCCTGGCTAGGCTTTTGTGGCTGGACCTCCGCTGGGAAACTCCGACCGCAACAGACCAGCAATAATTAATGCATGAGCTGCTGCTGCTGCTGCTACAACTGCCAGGCTGCCAACTAACTAAACTCGCAGGCACCGGAATCCCCATCCTGCTCCCCGATCCCTCCTCCAGCTTCCGGCCACTTCTACGGCTTGAGTGGAAGCCAGAGTCGGAGCCGGAGCCGGTGCCGCCTGCCCATCCGCTTTTCATTGTGGCCCCGGGAAAAGGGCCGTGTCCCCTGGACGATGCGCAGGATCCAGGAGCTGTCGAGGACCAACGGCAAATAATTGCATATGAAACCGCAGGAGCAGTTGACGGCCTCCTCTGCTGCAGTGCGCCAGCAGGTCGGCAGCCGCAGGACATGCCCAGCACGGCAGTGAAGGCTGCCCGGGATTCAGGGGGCAGGGAGGAGGGGTGAAAGGGTCGACTGAAATGGAATCAAACTTAATTTATAATTCATTTGTGCACCACACGTTGGGCCCGGTGCCGTTGTGAGTAAATTGCGAAAGTAAATTAAGCCCGAAGATTCCGATTTTCTAAAGGATGCATGATTGTTGCTGGGATTTCAATAGCCTTAGGTGAATAGACCCTTGATCACGGCATGCTGAAAAAGAAAACTTGAGCTGGTTGAACTAGAACTTTTAAATGTTAGACTCGGCATCTTGCAATATGCTGAAATTAATAAGGAAATATACAAGTATTGGTTTAGTCAGGTTTTCTTTATAACCGTTATTTAGAATTATACTTAATAAATATTAAGTATTCATCCATCAAGGCCAGTTTAAATACAATTTGTTCAGCTTTAAACTAAATTTTTTTATTTAAGATAAGTATAAAGAAAGAGGCGTAATTCGAATCATTCTGACAACGGGTTTTAGTTTTAATTGGCCCTTTATTTAAGTGACAGAAAAATTAATTGTTTCCAAACTCTTCAAAAATCAACACCTTAAGCTCGGAAAACTTTAAATTCAAATCAAATAGATTTCCGTAATACTCAAATTGAAAACGAAAAATAGATAGTTTACGATAATTAGTAAAATTAGTCATACAATTTGTAGATATTTTACGAATTTAACACTAATGTCGTTTAAAAGAAGAAAAAACCCATAACATTCATTATCTATCATTTGGCACACCCATCTGGCTCATTATACTCTCTTTATGCCCAGCTATATCTAAAATTCAACAAAATGCCCGAATAAAAGGCAAAGTGGGGGCGCCGCAATTTTCGCATTTGATTTAATTGTGAATGTATTTATTAAATAAATTATTCATGGCCAGGGTGAGTGCACTTCGCCATGTGAATGTGCTGTGGCTGACCTAAACATGTCCTGGCCGCAGGAGCGCCGTCACCGGTGCACAGCAGGATGTGTGGAGGCGAATTGGATGCGGGGGGTGGTGGTGAAGGGGGTGGACAGAGGAAGGTCCTGTGTTCCGTTTGCCACTGTAATTAGTTGTGGTGGAATAATCGCATGCGACCGGCGACATTTCTCTGTGGCAAGGAATGTTCGGTGGTTTCGGTAGTCCACTCCACTTTCCGTGTGTGTGTGTGGGAGTGTGTGCGTGATTCAATGTGTCCGGGATGAGGAAGTGGGGGTCAAAGGACTGCGATCTGTGGGCGGTGGTAATGGCATAAATTCGGAATGAGTCCCTACGAATTTACCATAATAATACGGGGGTGAGGAAATGGGCAGCGCGACGAGGATGTGGATGGAAACATGTGTTTATGTGTACAATAATGGGCTGCGGACGAAGTTGGGCGGGGCACCACTTGTGGTCGGGTGGTGCGGGCAGTTGGTGGTGCTTGCATTTTGGTCTTTCTCGGAATCGGTGACATTTTAATTTACCCAAGCGAGAAAACCAATTTTGTTGCATTGAACCAAAATGGAAAATGTGACAAATGCCACAGCAGCAGGAGCAACGTGCATTGGGGAGCATTGTTTCTGTGCATAATTTATTCAACATTTATTTATTGGCAGTTATGATTTGCATTATGTGGCTGTCAAGAGCTTTTCGGGCGGCAACCAAAGGGCAGGACTGCAGTCTGAGGTTCACTTAATTGACTTTACAAAATTACATTTGCATTTGACCAAATTAACTGAAATGAATAAGCCCCCCCCTCCCTCGCATTTCCTTCCCCGGCTTCTGATTGTTGCTAATAAATGAGTTATAAATCAATGGATATGAGATTTGAAGTTTGTATCCCTTGTGGATGAGGTTTGAACTCAATTCTGTGTCAGGACTCTGATTGCAGGGGATTATGTATGGAAGAGCTTAGATGTGAGATTTTAGTTCATGTTTTAGAAAATACTTTGTTTTCAAATAGGAATTATTTAAAAATCGAAACAAACGTTGGCTCCCTTTACATTTTTGTAAATTTTATCTAAGTGTGTCAAAAAGGAAGTTGTTTTTAATATTATTCAAAAAACTCTCAGTTAACAACTACTATAAAAAAACTGGATATTCTAAAACCATTAAATAGATTTTTAGTGTTTTAGGCTTGTGTCAAAAATAATAAGAAGGTAGTGAAAAATATTTTTATTTTTTAAACAGCAATAACATAATCTAAATAGGTGTAAAAATGGATTAGGAAAAACTAAGCTCAGGAAGTTTTGTTGTAAATTTGTTTGGTTATAAGACTTACATTTTTCAAAATTTTTAAATTTTGAAGAAGTGCAAATGGTATCTTAATGTATCGAATGTTTAACTTTACGACAGCAATATCCAAAAATAGATATACTACGATTTTTCACTTAATTTAATTGTATATGCGTGGCAAAAGCCAATAAAGAGGTCCCCCTTTTCTCTAGCAGTAAAGTTACACTTTCCGTTCCGGTCGAGAGTTCAAATTCCGTGTGATAGACTATTGGAATTCCAGGGCGCTTTAAGGAGCACTATGATGGCAAAAAAAAAAGTTCACCATGCCATATATCCGCACTTTGGATGGAAACGGGAGCCGAGTCTTGCGGTGCTCTCGTGTCAGTGCGCTGATTAAATTCGGCAAATATCGCTGATGCCTGCAAATCGCCGCTCAATGCGAAAGCAGTCTCTCTATATCACTCCATATACGAGTGTGTGCGGATGCTGGCTGCAGGGTGTGGCATCTGAGTCAGGTTAGGAACTAGAATTGGGATCTGGGGTTGGGATCTGGGGTCTGGGACCATGTTGAAGTACACAAAACCCAGGCAAACAAACAGGCATTTCATGGCAAACAACGGCAGGGGGAGCGAGTGCGGGAGCGGAAAGGGTAGAGGCCGAGGGACTCGACTCTAGTTTTCCCCGGCACTACATTTCCATACTACCCCCTCCCCTCCCTTCGTTTGGCAAGAGCCCACAGGCTGAGTTGGGCAAACTGGCAAATACGGCCAGCCACGTCAACGTTGGCATCATCGTCATCGGCATCGGCATCGAGGAGCTTTGTTTGGTTTGTCCAGGAGGTTGGGTTCCGGGTTTTAGGTGTGGGAGTGGGAGTGTAGAAATGAGTGCAGATGTGGGGTTTTTCCAACCAACCCCCAACCCCCAAACCCGCTCCAAACTCATTCACATTCACATTCGCATTCGCAGTCGTCGGCATTTTATTGTTCTACTCGTCGACATCGATGTTGGTACTGCAGTTTCGGGCATTATTTCGGTTTAGTTTGGTAAATACACATGCAGCAGCAGCCAGCACATGCACACATTTCCACTCCCATTCCCATTTCCATTCCCATACCCACACCCATTTCCATGTCCAGGCCATCTACATACTAGCCCAGATCCCAGATCCCAGCCTGCACTCACCCCATTTTCATAAACGGCACAAAACGCTCTAAACCATGAGCTTATGCAGCAGACGTTATCATGATGTTCTACTGAGGGCAAACTGCAGCTGAAGATGATGATGATGATGATGATGAGGATGGTGATGGTGAAGCCAGTGATGCAGCTGCATTCTTCGTTGCATTTTTCCTTCATTTAATAAAAGCTCTTGAAGAACTGCCTGACTGCCAGATTCCACTTGGATGGAAAGCCAGTAAATAAATAAAATCCAAAGCAGAACTAAGGCTACCGAGAGAGGTGATAATATTTACCCAACCACAAAAGTTTTTCTCTATTTTTGTTGAATTGTTGATTTTCACAAAAATTCGAAATATGTGCAGCACTCGAAGCGAAACAGTTTCTAGGAGCTAGCACACCCACCCCCAGTATCCCCGATGTTTCCAGGTCCCCGGAAAAACCACTTCCAATCCGATGGGTTTCCATTTGAGACCGAGCAGCTTTAAGGTCCACAAAGGACCAGTCAGCCAGCCAGCCAGCCAGCGAAATGGTTTTCAAAATACATGCCGTGCCGGCCTCATAACATCGTTCTCCTCGATGTCGTTGCAAATTCCATTCGGCATTGAATGCGAGATGCGGAGATGGTGCTGCAGGAGCAGCAGGACTAGCCAGGAGTCCTCTCCTGGCTCGGCGACCTGAAAGGGGCGGGCTCGGGGGTGTGGCTGTCATATCTGAAAGCAATTTCGGAGCGGGCAACCCGAAAACGAGTAACAAGAATCGATAAATTCGTTGGGCGTGCAATTTGCGCTGTGCGGAGGAGCCTCAAAGGAAAAGTGGGCACCGAAGGAGGAGGAGGAGGTGGTGGTGGATGGATACAGAGGTGGGGCTGCGTAGGCGAAATCCTCCACCTCCGCTTCCGCCCTCATCCCGTTCGATTCGCATGCCTGAGTGGACCATGTCCGAAATTCAAGTTTCAGGCCTTCGCCATTTGCATTCAACCAGCGTCAACCTGCTGCTGGCCATGGAGTGACTGCTCTTGTTCTGGCTTCTGCTCCTCCTGATGGCGATGGCGATGGTGGTGGCAGTACCAGTGCCACTCGTACACCTGCACGGGGGATCCACCTTGTCGCCTGCCTATGCAAATTGCCGCAAATGCAACGAGGCGTATGCGCAATTTTTGCCCGTCACACAACTCGCGGACATCAATCAGATATTAGCAGAGGAAATGCGAGCGAACACAGTCCAACCATCTGCCCTCATCCTTTTGGGAATCTGGTGTTATGTCGAGTTACAGGGACACAGGACCGAATAATCTGAACTCTTGTATTCTCACTGAGTTCATGCAAAGTCCATTTGGCAAAGAGAATTTCTGGAAACCCTTAAAAAAATAACCACCATTTCGTTAACACTTTTTACACAGCGACATTAATAATTACAGTGGAACTCTATGTTATATAAAACATGGATTTATTGTTTCCTTATTACAAATATTTACCTTTTAAATTCAAGCTGAGTTTAATTTGCTAAAACATACATAACTTTGAAAACAAATATTTCAAATTGATAAACCTTTTTTGGTTCTATGCTTATTTGTACTCGTTACGGTTCTCTAAAATAAAAAAAAAACATGTTATTTTAATCCAAGGACTTAAAAATAGGAATTTAGATTATGGAAATATCCTCTCTTACTTCTTTAAATGGTGTCTAGAGTTATGATTTCAATTTTAAGCAATGCTTTAACAACAGTATGGTTCAGATATTTAAAGTTAAAGGACCTTATCATCCTTAGCTAGTTAAAGGGAAAGCTATAAAATATAAGTTGTCCAACACATCTGACTTACCAATTTATTTTTGCCACATTGCAGTGCCGCCGAAGGCTGGACAAAAGCGGCCGGCCACCAGCCCCGCACCGCACATTCCCGTGCCGCACCACCTGCAGACACCTCCTGGCGGCGGCGGTGGTGGCTTACCCGGATCTTCGGTGGCCAACAGCCCGGTGCCATCGTCTGCCGGTGGAAATGCCCTGCTGAACCACGCCCTGCCCAGCAACCACATTGGCACTCCGTCGCCGCAGCAACATCAACAGCACCAGCAACACCAACAGCAGCAGCAGCAACAGCAGCAGCAACAGCAACAACATCAGGCCCAACAGCAGGCGGTGGCGGCTGCAGTGCAGCAACAGCTGGCGGCAGGAGTGGGTCTACCACCAGGAGCCATTGGTGCCGCATCGGCCAGTAGTCGAGGCTCCTTTGCCGCCGCCCTGCGAACGCTGGCCAAGCAGGCGGACATCAAGGAGGAGGATGTGGGCGGAGACAGGAATGTGCCCTCTTCGGGACCCGGAGGACCGCCCACGTCGTCCTCGGGCCAGGGACCTCTGAACTCGGGCGGAGGACGTGTGGGATCCGAGCGACCTGGCGAGGATCGGGTGGCGAGCAACAAGAAGCGTTCACCGCCCTCACCGCAGCCGCCGGAGAAGATCGCCCGACTGAGTCACACACCACAAACAGCCCTGCAGCCGGAACTCTTGGCCAGGAGCGGATTCCAGCCGTACAGATCGGACGAGCGGCTGATGCATCCGGCGGGCGCCTTTCCCCTGGAGGCCTACTCGCACTTTGCGGGACTGCCGGGGATTCCCCCAGCAGGTAAGCACACAAATTGAAGCTGGTATCGAAATAATAGCAAAAGATAAATGGCTTAAAAACGAAAGATAGTTTAAACTGACTAGAAAAAGTTAAAAACATTACATTACTTATTTACATTTACAAAATAAGTAACTACTACTTAAAAACAAACTTGCAAAGATCGCTTACTTTGGATTATTTCAAATAAATAAATCAGACCGAGATTTGGTTTTTGTTAAAATTTTATTGGAAGTGATTTCTGTGACACCTAAAATATTTGCAAAAATGTAACAACTAAAGTTCCTATGCAATTTTTTATCCAATTTTAAAAGATGAGCCCACTTAAGAAAGATAATTACTACTTAAGATGCTATTATTTTGACTGCTACTAATACTCACTGTAAATCCTAATCACCTTGCTTATTGCAGCTTTTCTGAATCCCGCTGGACTGCCGTACACGGAGCAGCTGTACCTGGAGCATCGCTACCAACTGTTCCGTGCCGCCGGCGCCCATCCCTCGCATCCGCATGCGGCCGCACTGTATCCCCAAATGGCCTCGCCCTACTCCCACCTCTACTCGATGATGCCCGGAGCAGCGTTGGGCATCTCGCCGGCGATGCACGACCGGATGAAGCTGGAAGAGGAGCACAGGGCGCGGCTGGCGCGGGAGGAGGAGCGCGAGCGGGAGATGCAGCGCGAGAAGGAGCGGGAGCTGCGCGAGCAGCGTGAGAAGGAGCAGCGGGAAAAGGAGCAACGGGAGAAGGAGCAGCGCGAGCGGGAGCGGGAGCAGCGTGAGAAGGAGCAGCGCGAGAAGGAGGCGCGGGAACGCAAACTCCGGGACGAGGAGCGCGAGCGGGAGCGGGAACGCCAGCAGCTGCTGAATGCCTCGCATCACTACTCGAATCAGCTGTACGCCCCACTGAACCGGAATATTCTGGGCTCCATGATCCCACATCTCAATATGAGTTTGCGCGGACCTCCAGGAGCCCTTCATGGTCTGCCCGGGATGTCGCACTACCATGCTGCGGCGGCGAATGCCCAGCGGCAGAGTCCGCACGGAGCCATGGGTCTTAACCTGGGCATGGCCGGGCTCCCAGGCGTGGGAGTGTCTCCACTCGGCGGCCATGGGACCAATCTGCAGCACCACCTGCAGCAGGCGGCCATGGGCCTGGCTCACCCGGGCGCTGCTGGACTCACGCATCCTGGTTTCTCGGCCGCTGCCCTCGGACTCAGTGCCCATCCGCACAGTCTGAACCTCAGCCATCCGCACATGTCGCCGCACCATCCCGCCTCGCTGGCCCACCAGTTGCCACCGCACACCTCCACGGCCGGCGGAGTGGGGATGAGCAACTCCATTCCCGTGACAGCTAGCTCCAGCCTATCTGCATCTTCGCCGCACACCAGCTTAAACCTGACGGCAGCTGTGAAGCTGAGTGCGGACCAGGTGCCCACCTCGACGCCCAGCGGCGTCAGTGGCAGTGGCATGCCGCCCACCACCTCCAGCTCCCACATTCCCAACATGGGCCACTACTACCACCACGGCCATCTGGCGGCCATGCATGCGGCTGCGGCGGCGGCCAGCGGAATGACTCCGACGGCTGCCCATCAGCAGCAGCCCCTTTCGCTGCCCAGCTCGCCCAAGATCACTCCCCCGATCACCCCATCTTCCTCGGCGAACGGCGGCAGAGCAGGCGGTAGCCCCCATGCCATGAGGCATCACATTGCGGCCGCGGTGGCTGCTGCGGCCCAACAATCAGCGCTGATAGACAAGGCAGCCACGCCGGTGACGCATGAGCCGGCCACCTTGGATTTGACCGGATCGAATTCGAATTCCAGTAACCAGGCGCCCTCGAACGCCAGCAGTGGTCAGCCGGCGAATCACGAGGTGAATGGAGGCGAATCCAATGGAGCATCGCAGGGAGAGATCAAGGAGCAGGTGGTGGCCAACAAAGAGGATCCGCTTAAGAGTTCTCCGCCACCAGTGGCGCTAGAAAAGAAGCCCACCACGCCAAATGCTGCGCCTGGTGACAAACCCATCCATCCGGACAGCTCGCCGGAGAACTCCTCCCGGCGAAGTGCCAGCCCCCAGTCGGAGACCAACAACTCGATGCCGGCGGTCGGTGCCACGGCAGCAGCATCAGGTAAATGCAAAGAGGAGCCCCCAAAGATTCTAGACTCGGACACGACTGCCCCACCCAAGACAGACATAGAGGAGGAGAAGCAGCGCACCAGGTTGTCGGTGTCGCCGGCACCGGCTCCTCCGAAGACCCTGGCCATGGCCTCCCCAGACACCGTGTCCACCTCCGGCGGGGTGACCTCCACGACCAGTGGCACCACCCCGCCGCCGGTGGTCAGCAGCAGCACCAGCGGCGCCAGCAAGGCGGCGGCGGCCATGACCAGCGATGAGGTGACCACCAGTGCCGCCACGCCCACTGCCGAGCCCACCAGATGATGACAGATCCCCTGGCGGGAGTGGGTCGCCCAGTGGAGCGATTGTTCGTACGCTTAGGTTTAAGTTTTGAAAAGTCGCCTCGGATCGGAACTAGTTAACATCTACCTTCAGTTACATTTAACTAAGCGATAATTTAGTTGTTAGTCAAGCATCTTTATTTATACAAGAACTTGTAATGTATTGCCAGCGCCGCCTAGATCCAATTCTAAATGTTTTAATCCTTAGTTATTATTATTATTTCCCTATTTAAATGTGAAGCGTATACTTTTAGAAATGGCCTGAATAAATATTTTTTGTTTACAATTATTTGCCTTACACTTATTATTTCGCTTTGGTTATGTGATCCTTGAAACTTTCCAACTAAAGCAGTAAACCTCGGTGTATTTCAGATGACAGCAAACCGCAGTTGGGCGGATTGGGTCGCAGCAACAGCGCGGAGGAGGCCACAGCCTTATGACACCAACTCTTCAGTAATTCCAATAACTAACTAATGAAAAACTACAGCGATATTGGGATGTACTTGCTGTCGGAGCGGGCTCTTCACCAGCAGCGCAAGCGGATGCTCGACGAGTTCCTGAAGCTCTAAAGGAATCCTGGAGAAGGATGAAACTGCTGGCCAATGGAATCACCTTTTAGCCACTATAAACAATACAATGTAAATTCCATAACAGATATCAGATATTTGTTTGTTCTCGGTGTTACAATCTAACGTTTACCCAACCAGTTGAATACAATTCTACCACAATTAGTCATTTTGAATTGGTGTAAAAATCTTATATGCATAAAATGTAAAATATTGTGACATATTCCAAGTAAATTAATTACTCTCGAAAGAAACGTTATTCATAAGAATTTTAGATATGTACTTGCATAGACTCTGGATGTAGTTTTCGTGTGGAAATGTTCATGGCCCGAGCAAAATAATTCTAGTTGTAAAGTTAGTCTAAAATTCTGATAAGAAATTTATATATACACAACAGAAACAGAAATTATACAAAACATACTGGGTAGCTATATTTTATTCTTAAATTGCTAATTGCTAATAATTGTGATTTGGAGAGTACGAATAAAAACGGAGAACGTATGAAAATGTAACTCGAATACAAAGTGGGGAAAACGGAACTGAAATTTAGATAACAAATCAAATCAAAAACCTAGAGAGATATTCTGGAATGGATTAGAAGAGAAGAGCGAAAGGCCGAAATTATTTTTCGAAATTAAACAACTTTTTTAAGCCACCCTTTGGCCCTTAACAATATTTTTTTTTTGTGACTTGAAATATTTTATATGCAAACTTTTCAGAAAACCCAACCAAACACAAGCTAGCAAATGGAGACGTACTACTAACAAAAGTACTTTGTATCCACACTATAATTGATGTTTATAGTAAGTAGTCAATACCCTAAAAATCAAGCAAACTCTCAAAGATATAGATCTAGTTTTCAATCCCGTTTCCAGTCTTACCCCTCTATCTTGCTCCCAGTTTATTTTTTGTGTTTGAGATTGCCTAACATTTGACGATACGTGAAGTAATGGTTTATATATATTTTAATGCATAAATCTCGAGCAATCTGTGATATTATAAAAAAATTAAAAACCAAACCAAAACTCAAAAAATCATTGCGTATGAGCCTCAAGTTATGGCCATTTGAGACCCTATACTATAGATTCAACTCGTTTTGAAGCAGGATATCCCACAAAGTTGAGGCGTCCTTTTTGAATAGTTAAATATGGACACCGACACGCTTCGACAATTCCGAACAAATTCCGCCATATGCAAGTCGACTTTTCCTTTTGACAAAACTATGTGTATGTAACAGTAAAACTGAAAATGAATATATTTTAATAACTAATCGTAATAGATTCTTGAATGACACACAGATAACTGAAATCGATTGGCGCGCATATAGTAACGTAACCACAAATGCCATGCGATAGCTAATCAACTACTGCAAAATAGTTTCAAATACAACCTTAACAAAGAAAACAAATCGATCGTAAATTAAATGTACTGTAACTCCCCCTCAATCTTCGTTGTGTGTGTAAACAGAATACAAAGTGTAAAACATTAAACTGTAAGCTAACCGAAACGCAATCGAACCCGAAAACCAAATACAAAAGTACACGAATACAAAAGCTACCAAAACAATAGCAATAGACATAAGGAGGAGCGCTCAAGTCTGTTCGAAAATGTGTCTAGAAGTTCTAAGTGCTTAAGATCTAAAATTCAACAGATTGGCGCTTCTTTCTCAGATCTTCACACGACCACAGCAAATAGTTGGGTATATATCAACTCACTTGAGCCAACACAATCTCGCAAAAATAAATATGTACGAATGTTCAACCATGTGGCAAACGATATGCGAAACAAACATTTAAACAATATTGTGCAACTTTACATAAGGCATTTATGATTTTATGAAATAAACTCTACTTAAGGATAAGCTATAAACATATTTTTTCGTCTGAGGAGATGGGAATGGGAAGTGTCTATTCCAATGTATATTTCTGGTATCAAGAAAATTAACGATTCAATTTATAAACTCCTTTAAAATTGCACATTAAAATATTATTTAATTACTTTCTATATTTACAAGAGATACATTTCTTAACTAAGCTTTCGCTACTTCCGCTTTTTTGACATACTTCAGTATCCTTAAAATTGTAGAAGGTGTTACCCCTTGAATTCTACTGGCCGCTGCAATTGTTTGCGGCTGAATGAGCGTCAGCTTCTGTCGCTCCTCGTTGGACAAATTCAGGGACTTGGAGAAGTAGTCAATGTCGCTAGGAATGGAGAGACGCTCCTCACGCCGCACATCTTCCACATCCCGCTGCTGTTCATCCACAAAGAACGAGTATAACGCTTCGATTTTCAGTCTTTCAGCCAAGTTCCGCTCGCCGCTTAGCCAGCTCAGTTCGCTAGGATGAAGCTGGATTAACTGATCCACAGAGATGTTGTCTGCCGGAATCCCTAGCATGTCGAAGGCAGTTTTCTCCATCGAAGATTTGGCCATGGGCAGATCGAGTGCCTTGCGCCAGTAGTGGGTGTGTTTGCGTAGTCGTCTCAAGGATTCAATGGCCGATTTTAATTTCTCTTCGGTTCTCTGGAAATGCTCGTACCGATGTGGCAATACCAGACCAAAGTCATATCCCTTTTGAGTGAGGCGCATGTCGGCATTGTCCGGACGAAGTGACAGCCGGAACTCTGCTCGACTGGTGAACATTCGATAGGGTTCGTTGGTGCCCAGAGATGTGAGGTCGTCGATCAGCACACCTATGTATCCTTCTGTTCGGCTTATAGTTAGTTTCCTTCCGTCGCCGTGACGAGTTTTTCCGGCCGCATTTGCACCAGCTATGATTCCCTGGGCCGCTGCCTCCTCGTAGCCTGTGGTTCCATTTATCTGACCAGCAAAGAAGAGTCCGGGCACTCGTTTCGTTTCCAGCGTGGGATACAGCTCGCGGGGATCTATGAAATCGTACTCCACCCCGTAGCCGGGCTGAACAACTTCCGCATTCTCCAGACCCTGGATGGCATGGACCAGTTCCACTTGTTGTTCGTATGGCAGCGTGCAGGAGATTCCCTGTGGATACACCAAAGGGCTGTCCAGACCCTCCGGCTCCAGCCACACTTGATGAACCTTGGCGCCAAACCGCAGGATTTTGGACTCAATCGAAGGACAATAGCGTGGACCGGTTACCTCCTCGGTGACATGGCGATTCACGTGGAGATTATTGCGCACAATGTCACTGACCTTTTCAGTGGTGTAGGTAAGATAGCAGGGCAACTGATCTTTGGCGGGTATCCAAACTTGTCTGTTGAGGAAGGAGAATGGCATGGGAGGATCATCACCATCGTGCCTTTGAAGCTGTGAGTAATCCACACTCCTCTTTGCTATCCTGGGCGGAGTACCCGTTTTCAGCCTTCCCATGCGGAAACCCAATCTGTCGATGGCCTCGCCCAGGGCTTTGGCTGGAGCATCTCCAATCCGCCCGGCTGGACGCACCTCTAGTCCGATGTTTATGTGTGCCCGCAGGAAAGTGCCCGTTGTGAGCACCACGGATCGACTGCGAACCACTTCGCCGTTGGCCAACAGAACTCCAGCACAACGCCTGGTTTGGGTGTCCTGCTCATCCTCGATGAGGAGGTTGTCCACGGCAGCTGCTCGGATCTCCAGATTGGGAGTGCTATGCAGCTCGCGCTGCACAGCCTTCTTGTACAGCTGTCGATCGATCTGCGCCCTGGGTCCCCAAACTGCCGGTCCGCGTCGCCTGTTGAGCACCTTGTAATGGACTCCGCTCACATCGCAGCAGCGGCCGCAAACCCCATCCAGGGCATCCACCTCGCGCATCAGGTGGCCCTTGCCAATGCCCCCGAACGAGGGATTGCAGGACATCTCGCCAATGGTCTCCAGTTTGTGGGTGAGCAGCAGCGTGCGGGATCCCATGCGAGCGGCTGCCGCCGATGCCTCTGTGCCGGCATGTCCGCCTCCGATTACCACCACGTCGTAGATCTCGGCACTGGCGCTGTGGGTAGTCCTTGATGGGAAAAGGATCCTTCTGGCCAGGCCGTGGATCACGGCGGTTCGCAGCTGCTGCATTTTCGAAATAATAAACAATAACAACAACTGGAATTGCACAACACATGCGAGTCGACTTATCGATGGCTCCCCTTTTCGTATCGATAGGAGTGCTCCACAAACAATTAATCGATAAGAAGCGCCAAATTTAAATTACTCAATTACCAAAGTTAGTTAATTTTATAATAAGTAAGGTAGACTAAGCTGTAACATCTGGCTCTTCTTTAAGAAACCAATTTCCAAAAATTTTGTAATCAAATCGTTAAATTAAGTTTTATTGCAATAACGGCTTGTATATTTTCCACATATTGCTTAGGTAGGCTACAATTTCCGGTATATTTCCGTTCTACTTAGAAAACAACTTAGTTTAAAAAAACAACCGACTAACTAATTAAAATCCATCCATTTCTGCTTTCCGTTTGCGTTTTTTAAGCTTTTGCTTGATGTCTGGCGCTTTGCCGCGGATGACAGCTGCCTTCAGACGCTTCGCTGCCTTCTTGCGCTCCTGCACGCCAGCCTTCCGCTTGGCCGCCCGTTCCGGATCATGGATCTTCTCCTGGGCCACAACCTTGCGGCGCTCGGCACGGCGAGCCATCAGCCTGGTCTGCACCGCATTCCTCAGTTTGTCGTAGATATCGGCTCCGATGCGCTTCCTCAGACGACTGCCTACGCGGAGGGCTTGCTGGCGCAACTCCGCGTCCACGTTCTGATCCTCCTCGGACATTTCGCGAACCAGGGCCTGGAGGAGCGACGGCGCCAATCGGGTCACGGACTCCACACTGAGCAGCGTGGACAGAGCCTCTATAAGCGTGAACATAGCAGTCCGCTAAAGTTGAAAAAAGTATCAGTAATCACTCTTTGGATAGTATAGGGTCATACGTACTATGCTGGTATCGTGAGGAGCCTTGGCCACTTCTTTGTTGATCAGAAAACGTATATTTCGCAGCAGCCAGTTAAGATTTATTTTGTTGACCGTCTCTTGTTCCTCACCCTCATCAGCATCCTTCTCCTGTTTCAGACTGAAGGGAACATCTCTCAGCATGTGTCCAACGTACAACAGAATCTTCGTCAGTTCGTCGACCATTTCCTGCGCTGTTTGGCCCGGCGTGACCTGGGCACACAGATCTAATACCAGAGATTTTATATCCTCGGCAGGCTGCGCATAAATGAAGTAAAGGCTCTGCTCAGTGTCTTCTTCTCTCTTAACTCCGGACAGCTGTTGGCCCACATAAGTGTAATCGTAGTGAGCCAAGATGTGGGTAAGGAGTTTGGCTGCATTGCAGCGCACCCAGTTGTGCTCGTGTCCCAAATGTCGCTGAGAGCCATAGGCCAGTTCATCAATCGTATCCGAAAGTTCCGGATTGCTGAGCAAGGACTCTCCGCAATGCTCGAAGATCTTCAGCAGACAGTACTGCAGTTGAATGAGCTGATGGTCAACTTTGCGCTGTTGTTCTTCCAAACGCAGTTCGTGGTCTTGGCCAGCTAGCAGGAGTTCTTCATCGGGCGTAGTTTCGGATTTCTAGAAAAAAAATTAAGGTATGTTAAAGAAAATAATTTACATACTCATAAACACTGCGATTACCTTTCGCCTTTTCTTTTTATGCAGATCATTTTCGTCCACCTCCGATGCCAGATTACCTGGAGCCCGCACGAATCTACCGCCCGCTTCCGCATCACCCAAAGTCAGAACATTCACCAGAGTGGGTAGAACCAATGTCAATCTTTCTGCAAAACCAGCCTTCTCTGCCTGAACAAATCTCGAGAGTAGAGCAGCGGCCATTTCCCGGACTCCAGGCTTCTGGCTGGATTGTGGTGAGGTGAAAAACAGCAGTGTGAGATCCAGCAAGGGCTTCCTTTCCTGTTTGGTGAGACGTCCGATCAGAGCTTCCAGAGCAGCGGCCACACTGCGCCGACACGCGGGATCCTCATCGTTAACCAGTCGAGTGCCCAGGGAAAGGTATAGAAACTCGGATTGTTTGGCCAACATTAGCTGCGGGAATTTGTTGATGATGGAGTGCATAAACTGGATGGCCGACTGGCGACCAGCGGTTTGGCTGTAGCACAACTGAACCGACATGAACTTGACCAACTGCTCCACCTTCTGACGCAGCGTATACTCCATCATATAGGTAAGCAGGATGCCACGACACTCATCTCGCACGTAATCCGAGGGTGAGATGATGGAAAGGTCTCCCAAACGTTTCATCAGTTCGTGCAAGGAACGAGTGTCCACTTTTCGACCCACAAGTGCCTTGAGCAGGGTGAACACCATGGTTTGGCTGCTGCATTCGCCTTCTTGCAGCTCCTGTTCGATGTGCAGCAGAAGCTGCTCTATTTGCTCGTTGCTGAGTTGGTAATCCTGGCACTTCCGCAGTAGAGCCACCACTGCCTTAAAGCTCGCTCTGACCAGCTGAGCGTTCTCTTCCTGCCGGGTGGCTCCAAAAGTCGAGAAATTCTTAAGGATCTCAAACATACGTCCAACCACAGGCTGAAGTGCCTCAGTGTTCAGTTCGGAGAGCTCGTAATCTCCCAACCAAATGGCCGTGTAGCACTTTAGGGCATAGGTAGTGGTTCTGGCGTGGTTGCTGCTCAAGGAATCTTTTAGAAGGGGAAGTAGGGGATGCAGGAAGGGCTGATAGTCCAGATCCGTTAACTTTTTTCGTTTCAGAACGAAATGAAGGAGCTCCAAACCGAATTCGACCAGAATGTGAGCGTTGGCCTGGGCATTTGACTTGACTTGCTTGTTTCCGATGACCACACTGCGTCTTCCCGGCGCCGGTTGAAGGATTAGGCAATCAGGACGCGTTCTTTTCATCAGTGCCTGCTCCTTATCCGTGAGCTGCCGCTTTTTAGTGCCCGGCAAAAGGTCACTGATACTCTCCGACATCGTGCCGTATATGAAGATCAGGAGACTCTCCCTTGCGATGTGACTGTTCTCTACTAAGCCACCCACGATTTTAGCAAAGCACTCCTGAATCTTCTGAGTGACTTTGCGAGAATGGGATCGGGCCAAATGCTCTTTGAAGGGCAAGAGCAGGTCCAACAAGCAATTATCCCGAATATGTCTAGCGGCTATTTGAAGTGTGAGATAGCTCTTCGCACTTGGTTTGGCTTCTGGCGTGTGGGCCACGATTTTCTCCACCTCCTTCTCGGCGCTCACATCGCCGAATATATCATTTAGAGCCACTTCCAGTAGATTCTGCAGGCATTTTTCAATGTGGTCTGGTTGCAGGGCGCCCTTCAGAGCATCCAAAACGCCATGAAGAGTCACAGAGAGTACGTGCACCTGGAATCCCCTTGTGAGGAGTGATTGCAACTGCTCCAGCAGCATGCCCAAGTAACTGCCACCCAACGTGATCATAATCTTCTTGAGAATGTCACGGGTTAGCATTCGGACGGATTTCAGAGGAGATCGTAGGAAAGTGCAGACCTTCATGAAGATTCCTAAAGGAAATACATTAAGAATTATTATTGCCTCTCGTTTTGGGTTAGTCTAGTGAACATACCAGGTAGACTGTTTTCCAATAATTCCAAAGGAAGCTTCTGCAGCAGCTTCACCATAGCCAAGGCAATGGGTACCCGCTGGATTTCCTCTTCCTCGCGCTCGTAGCTCAGGCGTCGCCGGTTTACCTTGTGCTTGGTGTCGTAGTTGGTCTTTTCGGTGATGGATCGGTTCAGGGTTGGCAGCAACACTGTGGTGATGGTGGCCATGACTTTCTTGGCAGCGTTGGGAGCCAGCAATTGGGTGCGCTGTTGTTCCACCACAGGTTCGGCCACCTCTTCTTCCTCGAAGTCAATAAAGTCCGACTGATCCTCCTCTTTTTTCAAGGGCTTCTCTTCGGCATCAGCATCCTCTTCCGTCTTATTTTCCGGTGACTCCTCAGCGGGCTCCTTTGCCTCTACCTCCTCGGCTAGTCTCTGCTTGAGTTTGGCGAGCGAAGCGAGATCCGTCTGCGCCTGGGTCAAGTCAAAGTGAAAGGCATCCAGGATCCGAACCACCAGTCGGACACACTGCTTCTGCTGCCCTTGGGCATGTCTTAGTTTTTGGAGGTAGTAGCGGAGAACTGCTTGGTATTGAGTCCAAGGCAGGAGTTCACTCATCACTCCCACCGCCTCGATGGCGGCATCCACCAGCGTGTGTTTTCCGGAGTGCTTTTCGCTCATCAGATACCTGGTTGCCAGGGGGAGGAGGAACTGGGTGAGGGTACGCGCACAGGGCGGCGCCTGTCTCCAACTGCCTCCCGAGATATTCACCAGGCGCTGTAGGGCACGACCGTGTCGCTGGGTCTGCAGGTGAAGCATGTTTTCAAAGAAGTCCACCTCCAGGTCGTGTTTGTCCGCCAGTGGCGAGAGATCCTTCAAGACCTCGTGTGCAGCTGGACATTGGCGTGCCAGTTCGCCCAGTAAACCAATGGCCTCGCTCCTCGCATGCTCGTGCTTCTCATCTCTCATACAGCGCTGTAATAGAGGCAGCACTGTGTCCTCCAGCCAGAAATGTATATCCTCTTTTACCTCTAGTTGCAGAGTTATTAAAGGAAGCAAGGGCTTTAGCAGTTCCCCTATGTTCACTCTCATGCCCAGATCCGAATCGTGGCGCAACATGTAAAAGCAGTTGTAGACCACCAGAACTCCGAGTTGCAAGTCTATCTTCTTGTCCTTTTTCTCCACCAACTGCTTAAGTTCCGAAAGACCCTCCAGACGTTTGTCGTAGTCCGGTTGCTCCAGCCATCTCTTGTCCCAGGCATTAAGAAGCAGCACAATCCTTACCCACTCCCGCAGAGATGCGGCAGTGGAGGATAGTTCGGAGTTCTGTTTCGCCTCCTTGTGCAGCCTTTTCGCCATGTCCGCCAAGAGTTCGCAAAGTAACTTTCTAGCAGGCAGTACATTAACCTGTTCGAACAGCGGAGCTAGTTGACGAACATAATCCTGCGGTTTCGGGACACGTTTGAGCAAGTTGGACAATGTGGTGACTAATTGAACGACGGTCTCCGGGCCAGCTGAAGCCGCCTGCTTGGTGAATATGGGCAGGACTACCTCCAGCAGCAGCTCGCAAGTAGCTGGTTCCTCCACATGCGAGGTAATAAGGGTTAGAATGTTGAGCTCCCGCTTATCAAGCGTCTGTCTGCCGGCCTTCTTGTGGCGCCAACTATTCTGCAACTGCTGCAGGATCGCTGGAATGTGGGGATGCACAATAGACAGTGCTTCGGCACCGTACTCCTCAGTGGCAGCCGCTTCCAGGAGTTGCTCCACCATCTGCAGAAGCGAACGCTTGACATTAGGCTTGGCTTTGTCATTAAGCAGCAGAGCCACCAAGTGATTCATTATTGGAAGTTTATCGGAAAGAGGACTCCTGTTCAACCATTTCTGGTAGCGGGGTTCCCCGCCCCACAAAAGGAGCAACTTCAGCATGGGTGTGGGCGTGTGAATGGAGTCCTGCGAAAGGCGAGCGATACCAGGCCAGAGGTAGACCTCACAAATAGCATTCATTTCCGGCTCCTGCCACAGCTCATCCATGTCCACCAGCTGGCCAAAGTAGTTGACCAGTGTCTGCAGGCCCGAGTGCTTCACATTCTTGTAGGCAGCCACCAGCTTTCCCTCTCCATTGATGACTTCCTGGGCGACGCTTCCCACGAGCAGCAGTAATTTCAAAACGTAACATTGAAATTCAGCCGACAGCCTGCCGGCGAATTCCTTGCGAATGAGCTCTAGTAAATTCACGATCCTCTGCAACTGCTTAGCTGCAATTACAGCTGACGGATCATAGGAGTTTCGAACGTATTTGGCAATCTCATTAATTGGTTTATCGGTGTAGGCAGTAAATCTTCCGAAGGCCATTTGCAGGAAATCCATGATCTCGGACTCCTCTAGTTGACCCAGAAATCGAAGGATCAACGTCTTTCGCAGCTGTGCACTCAGTTGCTTTTGGACACCCTTGGTCAGCATTTTGCCATAGAGCACGCGGAGCATGAAGGGCATCAGTTCTGATCTCTGCTGTGCCTGAATGCTGGCCAGTTCGAAGCCACTAAGTGTGGTTTTGAACTTTTCTTCATCAATAAGACCAGATAGCTGAGATTTTTGCTGCACCAGAGCCGTTGGCTGCTTGTAGGCCGCGAGGCAGTCCAAAGCCAATTGTTGCAACTGGGAATTCGGACCAGCTAGAAGCTCCAAATAGAAGTCGTGCATTTCCGCCTGCCGATGCAGGGCCTTGGGATTGGGCTGCGAGACAAAACAGGCCAGTTTCAGCTGGAGCGTTTGAAGTATGAACTTAGTGTGGGCGTTGTGTGTTCTTCTTTTCTGGCGGCCTCGTGGTTCGGGCTTAGTCTCATTCTCATCATCATCATCGGCATCGACATCAGCAGCTAAAAATAATAAGAAGCTTTACAATACTGATTTTTTGCAATTAACTGTAGATAGCTCACCTGTCGCCTCGTTTACATTCCAAGTATACTCCGATTTTTCCAACTGAGCGCGATATTCCTGCTCTAAAAACTGCAAAAACATTCTCACCAAATCCGCATTCTTTACCTCAGCAAGAGTTCCCAACTTGGGAAGGCTTTGCCACAGGAGTTGACGGTAGTTGAGCGCCTGTTGAAGAGTCAATTGTGGCTCCCCGGCCAAAGGAAGGAGCATGGTAAGCGCTGCCGATTGATAGTCCCGTTGAAATGGCTCTTGCAATGTTGTCACCTCCTTTTTGTAGTCTATGCAGGCGACAGTTTCCAGCAACTTGGCCTTAAAGGGGTTCCAGAACTCATCTGCCGTCATAGTTTTTGCGTATGCAGCCAGGAGCTGTTGGACCGGCGCCCACACAAACTTGAAATTATTGTAGAGCAAGCCGAGTAAGAGGTGTACGGAGTGCTCCTTGAAATGTGGCAACTCCGAGAACTGCTTGAACTGAGCAGCCGCCGGTTCCAACTGCTGCAGCTGAAGGAGCAGATCGCGATAGTTGTGTATGGTGGGCTCGATGCAGGCAGCGGCAAAAAAGTATGTGTAGGGATTATTTTTGCTCGACGAGTTTAGCACATCCAAGCAGTGAGCTGCTATGCGTCTGTATTGCAACAGTGGTTGGCTTAGAAGACTCGAAATGGCAGAAAGTAATTCCTCCGAGGCGGAAAGCTCGTTCTTAGGGGTTTCTAGAAGAACCAGTTGCAAGCAGGCCAAGGCTCGGAGGTCTTTCCCCAGTTCAGGGATTAAATAGTCGCTTATTTTAGATCGCAGTTTCTTGGGTAGATTAAACTTGAGCAAGGCATGCGTTTGAAGTAGCAAAAGAAGCTGGGTAAAATCCTTTTCTTCATCTTTTAGGAACTTCTGAATGAGTGATTGCAATATTTGCTCCAAAGGCTGCTTGCTGAATCCCCTCAGGTGTGGAGCCAGGATAAGGAATAGGAGGTGATCCTCCTTGCTTAAATCCAACTCCAGTAGCTCTTTCTCCACGATCTTAATAGCCTCCTTTTGCTTCAGCTGGAGGGGATAAGCATCCCATTGGGCCAGCGAATTGCCATCCACTTGCAGGGGTCTTTTGTGCTGAACAATACGAGCCAGTAGCTCCAGCGCTCTAGTTTGTCTCTGATCTTCGTAGTATCCAATTGCATTAGGTAGCACAAGAATCTCAAATTGTGGATAGTCTAGTAGCTGCAGAATGGTGTCTTCGTATACCGAAACGTGTTTTCGGCTTATGTTTAAAAGTTTTTGCAACAGGCGACTGGCATCAAGTTGGGTGAGTTGAGTATGCTGAGCCTTTAGCAGACTGGTGACCAAGGTTGTCAACGGCTGTAGTGGATCCACTTCCCGCTCCAACAGTTTCAGCAGGGTGGAAACCACCAGCGGAAGCTCGGAGACATAGCGTCCATCCTTGTGGGTGACCAGGGGCAGCATTAGATTGATTAGCCGCAGTACATCAGCACTATCGGTGCTAGCCGCGGAGCAGAGCTTCTGCCACAGGACATTGCTTTGATCTGAGCGCAGGAAGTTCAGCAGAAGTCCCAAGGAGTACTCCACTATATCGCCCAAGAGCTCTGTCTGCGCTTTTGTGTGAGCTGAGGCCTTATTAACAAGCACTTCTAAAACATGGGCAAAGATCTCGGCCGCCGAATTGTGCAGCTGTCCGTTGACGCCGCGTAGAATTTCGTAGATGAGCCGGCCACAGCCATGGACACTCTCCACCTGCTCACGCAGTACAGTCTGCAGCACAAAGGTCAGAAAGCGAGGGAAATCCCGGACATCGCGGGCAATGTATGCAAAGCATTCCACGGCAAAGTTGGTCACATGTTCGGCATAGTGCTGTTCATCCAGGAGCGGCAGAATGGCATTGAACACCACACCAATGTTGCGCTTTAAATATGGCTTTAGGGTCTTGAACAGGTGAGCCAGGCAGATCAGTGTCCACTCCAGCTGCTCGGCATCCTGGGTGTTGAGCAGACAGATCAGGCGATCCAGGACGCGTTGGAAGTAAGGGTAGAACTCCTCGCGGAGATCCCTGGCCAGGACGTACAGCAGCTCCAGCAGCGGCTGTTGGGACAGATTCGTGGCGGTGGCCAGGCGCTCTAGCAGCAGGTCCACCACAAAGTCCTTCTGGTGCAGCAGCTGCGGCAGGGTGACTATCTTCCTGCATCGTTTGCTGAAGTAGTTGTACTCCTCGGTGAGATTGAGCACGTTCCATTTCTGAATTGTCTGCTGGAAGTAGGTTGCATTCTCCTCCTCGTCGAGCTCCTCGTTCCGGTGGCCGATGTGGTAGAGGGCCAAGTGCCGCAAGTCAATCTCATTCACCCGATCCCCGAAAGATTTGAACTGCGAGAAAAGAACATGTGAGACGGAGCACCCAACAACGTGAGACTTCTGGGGACACTCACCCGAAATGTGTTCGTCTCTTTTGTCTTTTCCGCTAACGCTGCCATTTTGTTATAGTTTGCACTCAATTACCATTCACTTCATTTGCGCTTAGCTGATTTAATTTGCCGAAAAAACACTTTTGTTTACGGACACCAGTTTTTCAAATGCAACACGTGCAAAACATATTTACGCACAAGTATCGATAGACTGTCGGCGATTGCAGTCACCGAAAACATATGTTCGTTTATAATTATCGATAGTTTCATATACCGGCTTTAGCTTGGCGCACTATTTAAACAGCTTTTTGTAAGCCAAATATATAATTATCTAATTTCAGTCCAAAAGTGTAAGTCTAAATAATTGGTTTATTTTCAATTATATGATCTTCTTTAATTATTTTCTAAGTGGAAACAACGTTTAAAAATGTACTTATGTTTGAAATATGTAAAATTTGCATAAGGAAATAAAACATTTGTTTTAATTTTTTAAACACTGAATAAATTTTATTATTGGGACCTACACCTGATTTTAACACTCAATTTAAGAGACTTTTTTAATATGGCACATACAATTTTTGTTTTACAAAATATAAAAGATAATTTTTAGGCAGATTCCTGGGATTGGAGGTAGTTGAAAACAGTGCCACGCTCCACGTATCGTTTGCTGTTTTCCTGATTCAAACCTTCTCCGGTTTTAGAAAAATCTTCAATAGGTCCAAATCCACCTCCGCCTGGAGTTTTCATGGCAAAAGTATCCTAAAATAGATCGTTTAGTACCCGAAGTAATTTTAACGTATATCAAAACATACCCCAGCCTCCACATCGATGCAGGTCTTTCCTGCCAAGGCGATCACTCGACCATCCCTTTTGACCACCAAGTTACGGCCACTCTTTGCAGATTCCCCGCCAGCGAGACCGTAGGGTTGCAGGGTGCGTCGCTCCGTCAGGACGGACAGGGTTACCGGTTTGCGGAAAAGCAGATCCCGCTCTACGCCCTCGCCTCCGTGGAACTGACCTCGTCCGCCGGAGCCATCGGTGCGCAGGCAGAACCGCTTCAGGATCATGGGATAGCGCAGCTCCAGGATTTCAGGGTCGGTGATGCGGGTGTTCGTCATGTGCGTGTGCACTCCACCGGCTCCGTGCCAGCCGGGTCCGGCGCCTGCTCCTCCGGCCACGGTCTCGTAGTATCCCCAGGTCTCGTCCCCGATGGTTATGTTGTTCATGCATCCCTGCGAGGCGGCGCACACCCCAAAGGCCTTTAGCACGGTGTCCACGATGCGCTGCGAGGTCTGCACATTGCCACCGACCACGGCGGCTCCCTCCGAAGGATCCAGTATGGAGTTCTTCGGAATGATCACCTGGATGGGGGCCAGGCAGCCCTGGTTGAGGGGAACATCGTGGCCGACCATGCAGCGCAGGCAGTAGATTAGGGCGGACAAGGTGATGGCCCGCGGGGCATTGCAGTTGCCCCACACTTCCACCCCCGATCCGGTGAAATCACACAGGGCCGATCCCTGCTCCGCATCGATGGTCACCTTGAGGGCGATGGGAGAGCCATCGTCCATGAACTCCTTCGCCTCCAACACCGTGGATCCCGTGCGTTCCAGCGTATCCCGCCCAATCTGTCGCAGCATATCCCTAACTGCCAATTCGGCGTTCTTCTGGATGTGGGACATGTACGCCTGCACCACGTCCAGTCCATAGCTGTCGATCAGCTCCGCCACCAGCTGGATACCCTTGTGGTTGGCCGCGATCTGGGCCTTCAGATCCGACAGATTGTCGCTTAGGTTCCGCGTGCCCACGGCACCCTTTGCGGATGTAGGCGTGGTCAGCTGTTCAATGATCTGCTGCTCCTGGAAGAGTCCATTCTCCACGATCAGGAAGGACTTGAAGGCGGCACCCTCCTGGGCCAACGAGGTGGAGTGCGGCGGCATGGAGCCGGGAGTAATGCCACCGATATCCGCATGGTGACCTCGGGAGGCAACAAAGAAGACCGGTCGCGGGTGATCCCTGGAAATATTTATGAAGATTAAATATTTAAGAGATCAAAAAAACAGGGTAATATCAAAAAACTTAAGAAATATTTCTTACGCCAAAAAAGAGTCTTTGTCATAATAAAGGTATAAGTATTAATTCGATACCCAACAAAAATTTAATTTAATTTATTATTTTAAAATCAAATATTTTAATTTTGATAAATTCGAAAGATTAAAGTAAAAAAATAGTAGTCACCGAAAATGTTTTTTCGTGGTTTTAAAAGAATTCCGTATGAGATGATTTAATGAAATAATAAATGTTCAAATAATTAAATTAGTTTTGTTTTCAATTTTTAAAGTCTTTCCAATACTCACTCATAAAACACCGGCGTAATGACCGTCAAATCGGGAAGGTGGGATCCTCCTGCCGAGGGATGGTTCGCCAGGATGACATCCCCGTTCTTCAGGGTCTCTCCGCGCACCCTCAGTTGATATTGGACAGTCTCCTGCATGGCGCCCAGGTGAACCGGGATGTGGGGAGCATTACTCACCAATCCACCATCCGGTCCGAAAAGGGCACACGAAAAGTCCAGTCGCTCCTTGATGTTAGTTGAAATCGAAGTGCGCTGGAGCACCCTGCCCATCTGCTCGGCGATGCTCATGAAGCGGTGGCTAAAGATGCTCAGATGCACTGGATCCAAGTCCGCATTGATGCCATGTTTGCCACCCGTCTTCACATCCATGATAAGGTCCCCGAACTGGGTAACTTGGACACCGCACTCCGGCTCAACGACAATGGTCGAGAGCTGATCAATGAGCACCGCGGGTCCGGCGATCTTGTGTCCGGCCAGAAGGTTCTTGGTCAGGTAAATCGGAGCATCGAAGCCGCCCTGATCGAAATAGAGGCGACAACGGGAATTGGATTCGGCTGGAGGCGTCACTTCGGAGGCGTTCTGAATTTTGGATTCCGGGGGTGTCTCGTTCTTGCCCAATCCTCGAATGCGAATATCATCCACAATAATGCGTCTGTTTTGCAATACGAATCCAAATTCCGTGCGGTAACGCTCTAGGAAAGTGGCATTGAAATCTCCGTAGGCCACTATCAGGGAATTTGAGCCCGAGGACTGCTTTCCAGCTGCCGGAGCAACCATTAAGGCGCCATCGGTGCCTTCGTAGCGCAAGTGGAGGAAGGGCTCCAGTTCGATCGTTTTGAATCCATGCTCCGCCAACTTGTCGTGACATTGCTGAGATAAGGCGTCTAGGCGGTCCTTCAGCTGCTGTGCATTCGCATCGCTGAACTCAAGGCCATTCGGCTCCTGGACCTCCTGGACCACGTCTGCCAGAGCCATTCCATAGGCGGACAGGATTCCGGCATACTTGTGGACCACAACCTGGAAAAAAATGTATTGTTTACTAATCATCGACTTTAGATTTTAACTAATGAAAAAATACATTTTTGAAGACTTTTGGTTAGTAAAGATTTTAAAAAATATGGTATTTGGTCTGATACCAAATTAAACCACTATTCCTCTTAAAATAACTCAAAAACTAATAAGAGTTTTTCCTTTAAATCATATTTATCCGAATTGTACCCACCTTGGCGATTCCCAGATTACGTGCGATGGCGCCGGCATGCTGACCACCAGCTCCTCCAAAGCAGGAGAGCACATGGTTTGCCGTATCCAGTCCTCTGGATTGGGTCAAAGCTCGAATGGGACGGCACATGGTTTCGTTGGCCACCCGAATGAAACCGAGAGCCACTTCCTCAACGCTTAAGACCCGGTTATCCCCAGAGGCCTTCAAGTATTCGTTGATCTCCGACTGCAACTCCACAAACTTACTCCTGGCAATCTCATGATCCAGCGGTTCGTTCTCCTTCGGGCCAAAGATCTTGGGGAAATACTGCGGCAGAATGCGTCCCAGTATCAAATTGGCATCCGTCACTGTCAGAGGACCTCCCTTCTTGTAGCAGGCAGGTCCTGGATGGGATCCGGCTGATTCCGGACCCACCACAAATATGCCAGACCGGAAGAACAGCCGCGATCCGCCGCCTGCAGCTACGGTGTTGATGTCCAGCTGAGGAGCCTGTATTGTTACACCTGCGGTGGTGCTTTCGATCACGTGCTCATAGGTTCCGGCGTATCTGGACACATCCGTCGAGGTACCGCCCATGTCGAACCCGATAAGTGGTAGCTCCGTCTCCCGGGCTCCCGTCAGAGCGTATCCCACAACGCCACCCGCTGGTCCGGAGAGAATGGCACGGGCTCCACGGAAGTTCTCCATGTTGGTCAGGCCTCCGTCCGATTGCATGAAGAGCACATCCACGCCCTCCAGCTGCTTGTCGAAGCCAGATTTGAAACTACAGGATGAGAGACTAATGTTAGCCTGGAATTTCTATTAAAAATAAAACAACCTGATGCTGTCCCCTTTATTTTGACCGCCAGTGTGTATTAAAAAAAAAACGCAATCAGTGAGAGCGCGCTTTTGTTTTTATACCCTCAAGATCTTTAGAAACTTGGGTATATTGTGATAAGATAGGGCTATGAACTAGTAAGAGAAAAACAAAGAATATAAAAGACAGTAGAACAAATACCAGTTGAATTAATAAAATAAAAATAATTATTACTATTTTATATATATTCTATATTTAAATGTGATTCAACATTTTAAAGTAAAATATATTTTTTTCACAACTGCGGATACAAATTAAAGGATTTTCAAAGATTGAATTTTTATAGAATAAAAAAAACTCAATCATAATTCGATATTAAATTTAAAAAATATTAATGATATACTTTTTATATATTCTTCATTTAAATGTTAATATTTATTATACAATTATACACAATTAAAGATTTATAGGATTACCCTAGTTATAATCCCATTTAGAGGTATCCCAAAGTCGAGACCCTTATCCAAGCCTTGTTATTCTCTATTTGTTTACTTTACGTAACCCTATAAGAGATCTTAGCTTTGGATGTTTGCTTTGCTGGGTTTTATTCTGCTTTTAGTCTGACTACGGACTTATCTTTATGGCGACTCCCCCGCCGCGGTTAAAAACATCTTTGGGCCCGAAAAGAGCTGGGTCATTCAGCTAATTTACAGACCAGACCAGACCATAGATTAGATGCACTCACCTGGCCAAGTAGCGATCCACATGGGGCGTTAAATAGGCCTCCGCACAGGCCGTGTATCCCCGGGCCACCACCCGGCACATGGGCATGGCCTGGTGGGAGAGCGTGACATGGCTGAAGCCCAGCTCCCGGGCGATGGCTCCCACCCGGAGCTCGTGCTCCGGACAGGCGTAGCTGTGGGCTAGCACCACGGACACCGAGGAGACGCCCTGATCACGGGCTACTGAGAGGGATTCTCGTATAGCCACCTCATCAACTGGTCGCACCTCCAGATACTTGGTGCCGGCCACACCCTCCAGCACCTTCCAGCTGTGATCTGTATTGGTATTCTGTTTAGCAATCGCGGTCGGTTTTATTGTGGAGCACCACTACTCACTCAGCTCACAGCGATCCGCCTGCTCTGGAACTATACGGCAGTCCACCTCGACCACAGACTTATAGAGATTCGCTGGCTTGCGGATGTTAAGATCGAAGATCTTTGGTCTGGCCTGGTTGCCAATGTAGAGCAGATCCCGGAAGCCACTGTTGACCACTAACACCACCGGATCCCCCTTGCGCTCCAACAGGGCATTGGTGGCCACCGTGGTGCCCATGCGAACCCAACCAATTTTGGAGGTGTCTACCAAACCACTGGCTGCCAGATCCTCCCCGGTTTCCTCTTTGAGGATCCGCCGGATGCCCTCGCGAGGGGCATCGCTGTAGCGTTCCGGATCCTCGGAGAGCAGCTTCATGGTGCGCACCTTTCCGCCGGGACAGATGCACAGTACGTCCGTGAAGGTGCCGCCGCGATCGATGGCGAAGCAGTATTTGTTGCCCGACATTATGTTCTTTGTTTCGTGTTTCGCAGAGAGTGGAAAATTTGGACTGAGCGGACAACAAGTGCCACATGCCGTATATATACAGGTGGTCGGTATATAGTATATATTCCGATCTTTACTCTCTTGAAAGCTCTGAAAAGCTTTTTCGCTCGTGATCAGCTGATTAAGAATGCGAGAGAAATAACGAAAGAATTCGAGAGTAAAGAGCCTAGCTTTTATTGTTTAGTGGAGATTTACAAGCGTTAACAACATTTCAAGTTATAAGATACATATGTATATATTAGGATGGGTGGATTTGGAAACCCAAAAATCATAGGGGAGAATTCTTAATTCTACGATAAGCAGAAATTTACATTCGTTTTGAATATTTCAAGTTATAAGATATAGATGTATGTATATATTATAAGGATGGATCGATTTGGAAACCCAAAAACCGTATGGGTAAACGTAATCTTTGAACAATTCTTAACCTTGTTGCCGATGAAATGATATGGGTTAAATCACGCCTGACCGCTTTTGGGAATAAACAAATTACCGGATTATATTTGGAATCAGTAGATTTGTTTAATTTGCGAATAAAAAAATTAAAAGATTTTAGTTGGAGTTAATGGAATGGTGTAATTTTCAGTTTGCCCATAGGTAAATCTAATAAAATTTGTTTTTTTTTAAATATTTTTTTAATGCGAATGCGGAGATTAAACTTGTTTAAACAAATTAATCCTTTGGCAATATTGCTTCGAATTTTCCACTGATAACGTTCACACTCTACGATTTATCATATTCTTTGAGTCCAATCTAATATATAGGTTTACTTTTAATGAGATCTATAATTTATTTTATCAAGGTCAATCAGAGTTTATTGAAATTATTGATTGTTATTTTTGTTTTGGTCTGTTTTTAAAATTTTTTTTTCTCGTTTTATTAAAAAAAATCAAACCATAATATTATTAACAAAGATAAAGCCTTACAAAATTGTGTCTTTATGTAGGCAACATTTGTATATAAGCAATGAGTATCGGATATCTAATAGTCCAGAAACTCTACTATAGCGTTCCTGCTTGTTTTTGTTAAGTCTATACTATGACCAATATCCTGAGCTTTAAAAATTTATTGATAATTTTCTCTTCGTTCAACATAGTTTAAAGAAACTTATACAACATCAGTCATTAAAAGCAAATCAAAAAGTCATAGCTGTCTAATTAAAAATACAATACGATTTGTCTGAATTTTAATACCGTTTTTATCCTGCCACAAACGAACCCATTGAGTGTCAACAATGCCACATATCATCCCATTCGCCAGTATAGTTTGTTCCAATTCGAGCTTATTGAGCGCAAACGCAGTAATGTCTCGTTTCCATTGATGGCCCCCGCATCCCATAAATATATGCAAATGCATGTTTTATCTGTTTTTTACTTGACGGCAATGAAATTTGATGACTTATTAAACGAGGCCATAAAGAGCGCATTCCGTCCGCTTGTAAATACGGCGTGGAACATGTCAGCAAGCCAGTGTCAATATCACGGCATCGGCCTTTGGGCGCAATTGTTTGCGAAGAGGCGGCGTATCAATTCATTCGATTTGCCACTCCCAGCGGAGCAGTTGAGTTTGCTTCTTGCCACCGTTATGACCCCTAATACCCCTGACCCCTGACCCGTGACTCCGGGCGGACTGAGTGACATTGGAAGTCGCAGGCTGGTTTGTGTGAGAACATTGATGGCCGTTTTACGAGCCATTTTCCCAGCTCTACATGCCGAAAACACAGCTCCACAAATTGCCTAGAGTTTTCCGTAAACATGGTGCTCTGGCGAAAACAGATCTCGAAATGGATTGGTTGGTGTAGGTGTTGTAGGCGCAAAGGAAAGAAAAAGGTAAAGGAGGGAGTGCGTCAGACGGAAAATGAATTGTGGCTGGAGTACTTCGGCCCATATCTGCACATCTGGCCATTTTACGAGCTCTGCGCCAGATTGGAGACGAATGTCCCTCAGGTGAGATACGCAAAATCACGACTTCAGGTGATAAATAACCACGGTTCTATCGACAGGGTCTAACCGCCGAGGTGGCGGCCAAAAAGCTAGCACGGAATGGCAAGAATGTCCTGCCGCTTCCCCTTCAACAGGATGTGCGGTATTGGAAATTCCTAAAGGACTGCTTCAGCATCTTGGGCATCTTCACTCTGCTGTGTTCCCTGGCCTGTTTTACCATATACTTTGTATATGAAACCCACTACAATCAGAAAGAAAAAACCGATCCGGAGTTTCTAATAGTCGGAATGTTTCTGTTCTTCAGTTTCCTTCTCGCAGGACTCGTGATACATTTGCAAAGCGACGATAACGAGGAGATGGTCGTGGCCTTCGATGAGCTGATGCCCATGTACTGCACTGTGATCCGGGATGGCGAAAAGGAAATCATCCTCACCCAGGACGTGGTCATTGGTGACATAGTGCCAATCAGCTATGGACAGCGACTCCCTGCCGATCTCCGAATCTTCAGCTCCTCGGGTCTGGAGGTGAACAATGTGGCCCTGACTGGATACTCAAAGCCCGTGATTGTCACTCCATTGTCGAATGAGGGACGGCAGCGATTCTCCCGAATTGAATACCTTCAGGACCTATAAGCCACTGCATTTTACTGAAAATTAAATTAAAATTCAATTTTTCTAATAACTCCAGAAATAAGCAACTGTTTTAAGAATACATACTTATAAATTTGTTATTGGAAATTGCTCTCAATGTTGAAGATGGGGGTTTTCATTTTAGTAATACAGTTGTCTTCCATAGCTCGAACATTCAAAACTCGAATCTTCTATAAGTCGAAGTGATTCTATTACAATACCTTATTACATTAAGCCATAGGGTCAAGATACTCATTTCTTATGAAACAAGAACCAATAATAAGTTTGAACATATTCAAAATGTACTGATTAAATGGGTACTTATCTGTAATTTCTATCACTCATGGATGTTACGCTATATTTCAAGCTCGTTTCCAAATGATCAGCATAATTCTTAAGCATGAATCATAGAGTCAATATACATATTCCTAAAATCTCAGATATCTGTTGGCATTGTGACAGTTCTAGAATTAAGCCAGCCTCGTCATGAATTCTAAAACCCACTCAAAGTGGGGCTTCAACAACGTGGGCTTCGCCTGCAGTCATGCCATGAAGGGATCTGGCTTCGGCGTGGCCATTGCCTGTGGAAAGAACACCGATGTGGGAACGATGGCGGCACTCAGCTTCAAGGAGCGACCTCCGAGTCGCGTGGAAAGGCATCAGAGACAGGTGAGTGATGTGCATGAGTCCTGGGGAACTACCCGCCACCTCCTTACCTTTCTTTTAGATTGGTTACTACATGATCGTGATGACCTTCGTCGTGTCCATCCTCCTGGTCTGCACCACCGGTCTCGAGCGCGGTGAAGTTGTGTACGAGGTCAATCTCTCACTGCTGCTTGCCATCACACCCTTCTACGTGCCCTTCATCCTTTACTGGGGCATTAGACGGACGAAAACGCTGATGAGGAAGAAGCAGTGCTATGTGAGGAACCTCCGCAGCACCACCACAGTGGGCCTCACCACCGTGATCGTCACCGATTTGGTGGGCACGATGACCAGGCGTCGGATGCGAGTGTCCGAGATCTTTGTGGACATGGGACTGCTGAGCGCCGACAATATAGACATTGGTGCCCAGGGTCCACGATTCATCGAGCTGATCCGGGCCTCGATCCTTTGCAACGATGCGGTCATCTGTCCGGGGAACATCGGAGTGCCCAAGATGCAGAAGGACATGTACGGCAGTATCCTCGACATGGCCCTGCTCAAGTTCGGTCTGATGATCCTGCCGAACATCGATCAGCTGCGTCGCGACCACGAGAAGGTGGCCAACAAGCACTACACCAGTGCGGACAAGATGCAGGTGACGGTGCACAGGACTCGCGATGCCGATGGCCAGCAGAAGCTCATCCTGCTGATGAAGGGCCACTGCTACGTGGTGATCCGCCGGTGCTCCACCTTCGCCCTCCGTGGCGAGGAGCTGCCGCTGGACAATCAGCTGCAGGACATCATACTCAGCCTGGCGGATGGGCTTTTGGAGGCGGGTCGCCACGTCCGCGCCTTCGCCTACAAGGAGTTGAGCAACGAGCTGGAGTTCCGGCGCTTCTCGCAGGTGAACACCAACACGGGACTGGAGGGCGGGGAGTACAGGTACCGGGACTACCTGGCGGTGGACACCTTCTCGCTGAGGTTCCTCGGCATGATTGCCACATACAATCCGCCCAGGAGCACCATTCCCAGGGCAGTGGTTCGCTGCAGAACGGCGGGCATTAAGTTGATCGTCGTGACGCGACGCAAACGCAACCTGGCCAAGGCGCTGGCCGTGGATGTGGGCATCCTCTCCGCACCCTGGGATATGCAAAGGGGCAGGGCATCCATACCCAGCACGGACATAGTGGACATGTCCAAGTACGCGGACGAGAAGCCACACCACCAGCGCTGGCACATCGAGCAGCTGCTCCTGGCTCGGCGGGACTTGGTGTGCGCCGAAGCGAGCACGGAGCAGCTCCACTGGATAGTGGACGCCTGTCGCCGGCTGGGAGCAGTGGTGTCCGTCATCGGGGGAACGCTCCATGACACGCCCGCCATGCGGAGTGGCCATGTGGGCGCGGCCAAGTACGGGTGTGCCGTCATGTGCGAGGCCAGTGCCGATCTCATCCTGCTGGACAGCTCGTTCGCCACCCTGGTCAGTGTGGTCGGCGAAAGTCGTCTGTTGTTCGAGAATCTCAAGAAGGCCCTGGTCTTTTGCATGGCCACCAACACGACCACCTTTCTGGTCTACACCGCCTTCTTCCTGCTCCGGGTCCCCTTTCACATCCATATCATGGATGAACTCATTCTTGCCTTCCTCGTGAACTTGGTAAGTGGGCTTGGGGTCGGGGTCCCATAAAATTTGGTACTCCTGAATTGTCCAACAACATCGAGTTTTCCCATAGCTACCTGCCATGACCCTGATTTATGAGCCCCCAGAGGAGAAAATGATGCAGCAGATGCCCAAAGTATACGATGACTTTCTGCTTAATAGTCGGTAAGTTTGTACTCATAAAACATGTGTATTGGGTTTTACTTTAACAAAAACTGTTGTGTCCATACTTCAATTAAATAAGCTAAACGGCTGAATACTTTAAGCATCATTTATTTAAATTGAATATATTATGCATATCAATTATGCTGGAAAAATTTTATAAAATGAATTATTTTAAGCCTTAAATTTGTTTGTGGCATTTATTCTTTTGAAGATTTTGCCGGTAAAAAAGGTGCATCTTTAACAATCTTAAGAAATTTACTTTGACTTTGTCAACGTTTTTGTTGGAAGGTTTAGCCTTTTTATCATTTTGTTGTGCTTATGTCAGCATCAGATTGATATCATGCAATATGTTTTAAAGATAGATTCTTCTTCCACCAAAGCTTGTAAGTAAAGGATATGTCTTTCTGAAAGGATTTATGCTTCCTTTCAGAAAAATTTCATGTCTAAAATTTCTATTGGACGTATAAAATAAATGATATTATTTTGTATAAGTTTAAAAAAGGAAATAATTTGTCAATCAAATTATTGTTATATAATAACAGGAATTTAATTTCTGTAATAATAATTTTATATTATCAAAGTCCAAAACTCAGTGCAAAAGAATAATAGATCATTTTTTTTAATTGGCAATAGCGATAAAATATATTCTAAAATTATTTGTCCAAGTACTCATGTTTTTCCCTTAGACTACTTTTCGTGTCCCTCATCCTTGTGGGAACCATAGAAGCCGCCGCTGTTTTCATGACCTACTTCGTGTTCATGGCCGACAAGGGGTTCCTGCCCAGGACATTGGTGGGTCTGCACATCAAGTGGCACGACGACACGGTCAACGACATCACCGATGCTTTCGGCCAGGAATGGGTATAAATAAGTATAGATGAACGGCAGCCAACTGACCCCCACTCCGATTCTCCCGCAGACCATCACAGCTCGCCAGCGACTGGAGTGCCAGGTGTCCTCCCTTTGCCTGATGAGCCTCGTCGCGATGCAGTGCACCAACCTGGTGTTGACCAAGACGGGACGTGCCAATCTGCTGACCCACGGCTTTGCCAACTGGCGGCTGAACCTGGCCGTCCTTTATTTGGCCTGCCTCTGCGTGCAACTGTGCCTCATGGACTCCACTGTTTGCCTGCGACTGGACGGGACCAACGAACTCCAGTGGGTGTTTCTGGCAGCATGACCTCCGTACCCTGACATTGGTCCCCTTTTTTCAGCATTGGCTTCTTCCTCTATACCATCTACCCGTTCGTGGCACTCCTGATCTTCCTCGAGACCACTCGCAGGTACTTCCTCCGGCTTTTTCCTGACAGTTGGCTCGAGCGGGCGACTATGTATTGAGCATAAAAATAAATATGTTTAATCAAGTTTAACCGAGGGTCGAGTCAATTTTGTCGGGCTTTAGAAAGTAATTCTTTGAAGTAATTCTTAAGTTTTTTTCGGAAAAATGTATTTTTTGACCGATTTTCGCTTTTTTAATAAGGGATGGGAATCCACCGAGGAATGACATTCAAAGATTTGACCATTATTAACCAGGGTTTTGATCAAAAAACCGAAACTCAAGCTGATTTGTTGGAGCTTTGGCCATAAACAATGTTTAAGCTATCTTATACCCTTGCAGGAGGCATTGTAAATTTGGTCAGCAGCTTGTATCGCAGTAAGGGAGACATTTCAAACCGTATAAAGTATATATATTCGGTTTCAATACCGTTTGCAAGCTGAGTTAAAAAAATAAACTTAAAACTTACGTAATTGATTTTTTTGTACCCACATAAAGTTTTAAAACTGCGCCATATACATATACATACATATTTATCCCAATTTCGAACCAAAACTATATCGGATCTCTATATCCCATAGCTGTTATATAACTATAGAGTTCTATACAGTTTTTCAGCATTGTGTTCTCGCTTTAAATCATAATTTTAACCTTGGACCATAGAGAGAAATTAAATGTATTTTATATTTTGTTTCTGTATACAAATGAATGAATGTGCCTTACCTCGAAGTTGCATTAAACTTTTCATATTTCCTTCATCCATCCGCTTTTTCCCTTTTTACCTGAGCTATTTTATGATAGTTAAAGGGGGGCACATAAAACTTAACCACAGAGAAGAATCTGCTGGATAAAACTGGATCTCCGGAACTAATAGCTAAAAAAAGGACGAACTCTCCTGAGAGTGCATTTCTGTATTATTTTTTATGAGTTAAGGGGAACTTCACTTTCCCTTGTTGTTTGCCATCAAAATAAGGGAGTAAAACTCTTTAACTTTTATTTTTAAAATATTGCATTTTATTTGTGAATAGCTCGAAGCTGTGTTCGTGGTGGTGGCGGTTTGTGTGGTATTTGGTGGTTGTGGTGGATTTTTGCTGAAATTTTTCACATTTAAGACTGGTTTAATTATTTAATTCGTTTTGCATATTTGACATCTACATTAATGACATTAATGAGTAGGACCTTTCACGGATTTGCTTTCTTTGAACATCAATATTTTGCTTTAACTTTACTTTTACTTTACGCTGTAAATATTCGTTTTGTTTTTTTGATTAAACTTTCTGTGAACATTTATTGAGTAATGTTTGTTATTGTATATCGGTTAACGCTATTTAAGTACTATTTATTTGCTATGTGGGTTGTGCACAGTCAACAAAGTAACTGGGTAGCTAAAGTGAACTCTCGATGTGAAATCGGAACTATCTGCTGGATTGCTCGGTACAGTGGCTCCCAAAGTACTCGACAGCCAACTGTGAGATCAGATTCCCATAGTCTGAATATCAATTCATACTTTTAATCGAAGCATCGCAGTGATGTGGAGGGGATGGAACATCTAGCTAGACTCAGACCAAAGACCTTTCCATACATTATCCTTAAGTGCGTGTATATATAATCTGAACCAAAAATATAACTCTATAGGCGATCGCTGCTTTCGATGTTCTGAAACTTCCCGTTCTAAAACTGAAACCGAACTATCATATCTATCAGCTGTAGCTTTGGATCTGAGGGGACTCAATGTGGAATCAATCAGGCAACGCAAGCTGAAGGCGGTGGGATCTCTCTGATCGGGGGTTCTACCTCAACTTTCTATATCCTTCTACTTTCTTTTATTTTCTCTTCTCTTCTTTTCTTCTCTTTTTCGGCTTGACTTTGTCTTCGTTTTGTGGCTGTTAAAATACTTTAAAATTATTGTATTATCTCATTAATTTAGTAGTTTCGTTTGGTTTAATCTTAAGTTAATATAGATTTAAGTACACACATATTTATATTTTTGTATATGCTTGTATACGTGTTCGTATGTATTGTATATATATCTTTTATGGTACTCGTGTTCGGTTTTTGCATTCGCATTCGTATTTGTGTGTATATTTATTTAAAGTAATTTGTTTAAAGTAATTGCGTTTACATTTATTTCTATTGAAGTTGCTCTCGTTTTTTTTAATTTGACACTAATTTTAGGTTTCAATTTGTTTAAAGTTTAAACTCTGTTCCATTAGATCGAACGTTTCGATTTTGTTTGCCTAGGTTTGCATCTGTGGAAATAAAACATCGCATTGCAAATAGACGCTCCGTTTATTCTCTGTAAAAAATAAAATCGTGTGGCACGAGCTCGAGATTTCGCTCGGATAAGTTCACAGTTAGTCCCTAAAGATCGGTATAGCCTTACTACGTGGAAAGTACGCATCAGCTACGCAAACATCGCTTAGAAGTACTCGCTAATCTCCTCGAGATTCTCGCTTATCCTCGCAATTGGGAGGCGGGGCAGGTGGTAATCGGTCAGATTGGTCTATCTGGGCAGCCGCAGGAGGAGCAGGTCACTGGGTTAGACGCCCTGGGCGAGTCCCTCCTTCGACAGCGCCAGGATCGGCTGGTCCACCGCCTGGTGCGGAATGATGAAGGGCGAGGCCAGCATCTGCAAGGGTCTGAAACAAAGCGAATGGAAATGAGTGCCTGGCTCCCCCGTCGAACCTGCAACATCGGAGTACGTGGTGGCTCGTTTCCGTGGTGGCAACTCACTCAGCGAAACTGGTGGCCGTCACCATCGGCTGGCGGACCGAGTGCAGTGCCTGCGAATTCTTGGCCCTGGCCAGCAGACTCATCACCGTGCGCTTGGTGGGATTCATTCCGGAGCGGGGAACCCCCAGCAGGGGGCGCTTCCTTCCCAGGCCGCCACCTAATACACAGAAAGAAAATTATGTCAGTGCTAACAACCTTTTCACATTCAGTTAATTAAAACATCTATCTGGTAACGTAAAAATTTGAGTTAGAGAAACTTCGAGTTACAGAAATTAATTCGTCTTAGGGCACTTCGAGCTATGGAACTACACTTAAACTTTTTTCGCTTACTACATTAACGTTAAGCTCAATTTCAGCATAAAAATGTTATTTGAATTGATGAAAAAATGAAATAAATTTGAGATAAACTTAACTGGCTCTTTTAAGTCAAATATTAAAATGGTTTACTAATCGATTTCGCAATTTTTAAGGTCTTTGATTAAAAAACAAACAAAATTAGTCTATCATAATAATATAGTAATGGTAATGGAAATGGTTATTGTTTTAGCTATAGAAAAACCTTGTAAAAATGTGCTACTGTTACATACATTTTAAAAGTAATCATTTTTTATAGAGCACAAATAGTTTCAAAAATGTCGTTAACCACCGCCTAATGGCAATTGAGTTTTCTCCGTGCAGTAACCGAGATTAGCTGAGGATGGCAGCCGAAGCTTCAGCTGCCAGGACACAGGACACAGGACTCAGGACTCAGGACTCACCTATGTTGATGGTCTTGACGTTGCGCAGAGCGGGATGCAGGAGGGCGGAGCCTGGTGGCTCCAGCAGCGTGAGCGTCGATCCGGATGACTCCCCGTCGCCGGACAATTGCAGGGCGGCGGCTCCCGCCTGGGTGGTGGGCAGGCCGGCCATGGTGGCCCCCACCCCCACCCCGGTGGCCGGCTTCAGGAGTCCTCCGATTCCTGCGGCTGTCAGCTGATGCTGGAGTGCCACTGCCATGGCTGTGGTGTGCACTGTGGGTGGATAGACGGCGGACAGAGGAGAGAACCGGATGAGTGGCAGCTGGAGGATTACTTTGAACGAAGTCTGGGTTTGGTAATAGCTAAACTTAAAATGCCCTTTCGAAGAGCTATCCCAATTGATAATATATTACAATTCGATCATATAAATAAATTTCATATATGCTATGGAAATTTAAAGGTTCTACTCCCCGTAAAACAGAGTTTTGGTGTCGGTGGTTCGGCTTTAAGGTTTATCACTCATACGTACTGTTGATCAAATAATTCAAAGGCCAATTTACACATTCTGGTTACTCACTTCAGATTTTGTCTGATTTCTGCTTATGAGGTAAAAACACTTGTCTGAATTATTGATTTTGCATACAATTATGTTGTCATTTGAGCGGTTTGAGAATCATACCTGATCTCAAATGTCAAAATCTGAAACAATAAATCAGAATTTGTGAAGAGACATTTACTGCATTGTGTAACTGGCACAACATGTCGTATGAGTAATTTACGCCAACGTAAAGACTATTGTTCAACGCTTAAAGCAAAATTTGAGTGAGTGACATTATCAAAATAAAATTTATCAAATCTTGTTTAACTAAAAAGATTTATAAATAATGTTTTGGCTGTCAGTTAGTTATTTTTAACTTTGTAATTGTTTTTAGATTATATGACCTGAGTTCCCGCTTTAAGTTTTGATTTGCGTTAGTTTTGAGTGCTCTATGCTCTAATATAAAAACTAGCACAGAAATAAGACCACCTATAAACTGTAGTTACGTAAATTACGTGATAATGTAAAAGTCCTGCTCAAATGCATAACATCCCCTGAAAGAGTATAAAAGCCTGAATCGACTCCACTCTCGACTGCATCTGGATTATGTTCATTGGTTCTTTCATGCACTGCATCAGCGGCAGCTGAGCAGTAATTTCCAATTAATGGTCGAGCTCCCGTAAAGCCACTACGGCCGGAGTCCACTTACGTGCCGCCGCCGTCGCCGGAGTCGCCTGTCCGGAGAGGTGCTCCCCGCAGGCAGCCGCCGCCGCTGCACTTGCTCCGCCGTGGGCCTGCTGGAGCAGCTGGTGGAAGTGCGCCTGGTGGCTGTGGTGGTGCTGCTGGTGGTGGTGCACCTGCTGCTGCTGCTGCTGTTGCTGCTGCTGGCCTCCGTGGGCGTGTGCGGGGTGCAGGTGGGCGTGGTGCTGGTGCTGGTGTTGGTGCTGGTGCTGGTGCGGATGCGGATGCTCGGAGCTGGTGGTGCTGATGGTCGTGATTCCGGTGATGCCCAGGCTGGCGCAGCTGGACGAGCAGTCGAGCTTCTCGACTGCGGACAGGCACTCCATGCCGCTGGCATCGTCCGATTTGTCATCGTTGGACGTGTCCATGTCGGCCAGTCCGCCGCCCAGGCCACGCCCACTGGCCCCATTGGAGGAGGAGGTGGTGGCGCCGCCCACCTGATTGCCGCTGCTGTTGGTGGGACTCTGCGAGTCCTCCAGCGCGTGGGCACCCAGGGCGGGCGTGGACGTCAGCGCCTGCATCTCCCACATCTGCTCCTGGCGGATGTCATCGTGGTAGTCCTGCGGCGAAGAGATGAGCGATTCAGTAATCGGAATGGGAAGACTTTAACTCCCAAAGGTAATTTAGAGGGAGTAAGGATGAAAAAATACCCACTCCCAGTTAGAGACATTGTTCTGGATATAAGGATTAGGATGTTGGCATACTTGTTTTAAAACCCAAAGCAATATTTAAGTGCAAAAGTATCGTTCTTTAGTTCATATGTTTCTAAATATCAAATTAAAATTGTCCTAATTATTTTCTTAGTTCCTCAACTGTTCTCCACTCAAGAAGTAATATAATTTTTGAAGCACACTAAAGTCAATGAGAAATATGGTTCTTAAGTCCAGAATTAACTTACTTGAATAAAGTTATATTAAAGTAAGAGAGGTATGAAAGTTTTCCTCTTGATAGTACGAAGTTTTTTTACTGAGGATAGTTAGAGTTTTCTTTTTCTGAGGTAACAGGCTCCTCGTATCCTTTACCGCATACAGCACTTCTGGGAAACAAAGATGCTGTCCATCACTGGCGGGATTAGTGGTGGTGCCACGGGAACACCTCACTCGGGCAATTAAATTTAATTCACGTTTCCCTGGCCAACGTCGTTGGCAATAAATGCGAATTTTATTGGATGTCAATTAAAAGTTTGTGCGCAGCCACGTTTCATGTGTCGCCGGTGGAACACCCTTTGAGCGAGCGGATTCCATTCCTGCCCCCGGAATACACACATCGGGTGTTCATATGTGTATCTGGGTATCTGCGAGTGCTTAATGCAATTATGTGGGTGGCGGTGAAGTGGGTGGGGTTGTGGGTGTGGGCCTGGATGCGATAGATACACGCACGCAGGAAACTCCAACCCGGTGGATACACATTTCATCAACCCCATTAACCAACTAACTCGTTTATGAATATCTCTGCGTTTTGCAACATATGTATGCGGCACTCCCATTTCCTAGGTTTTTAGTATCCTTAGAACTGTCACACAAGACGGCATTTTTATGGCACTCGCTGGCGAACATAAATCGTGATTGCAGATGCCATAAACAATTTCCCGCCAGGTGACTGAGGCTTAAATATGTCTCAGATGGGAATCACACAGACTTGGCAGGCAAAAAATACACACACACACACACACACCTCAAAGTAACCCCAGCAATTTATCTAAATTGAAACAGTTTCGGCTTTCATCGCCTTTGTCTCCGCCTCGTGTTGGGGATATCAAATAATTTCTATGCAAATTTTCGTCGTGTGTAATCAGATCGGAATAACTCAGAGGGAGAGAATCTGAACGGAACCAGGACACAGTTTCAATGTTGCCAACAGATGCCAGTCAAAGGTCGTGCAGGATGTCAATATATTAGATTACCCGGCCCCAACTTCAAACTCATCCGGATCCTCTTGAACTGGAGCTGCTGATTATGTGGCAGGGTCTCGAAACAATGTGGCAGAAAGAGGGGAGGGAGGTGCGAATTGAATTTTGTGGAAAATTATAGATCAAAGCCCTGGTCTCAAGGTATAATTTGCAATAAGCAGGATATACGGCGCTCATTTGTAATTCCCCGTATCTCTCGGATACGGGCACTGCAACGACTGGATAGCCCAGATAGATGGCCCGGCATTCCGCTTAAATTGTTCCATGTCCACTCCCCACATTTCTGCTTGCATCTTAAAGAAGATATATAAATAAAGTATGCCGGCAAGTGAGGATGATGCCCAGGACGTGCCGCCTGCAGGACTCCCGATCTCCCTGTATCCCTGCATCCCTGAATCCCCGTCTGCAGGCTGCAGATAGTAAACGGTTAACATTTGTGTCTCAAGTGGAGGAGGAACTGGCGAGGAGCTGAGGGAAGTCCCCCCTCACACACTACAGCTCCACAAAATGGCGATGTTGGCCATGGCGATATGGCGATGGCGATGGCGTTGGCGTTGGCGTGTCGAGCGCCGCACAATGGCCAAAAGAAGGAGGCCAGCCAGACCAGAAGTTCCCAGTTGCCGCCCCAAGGAGGTGGCCAAAGGAGGACTCCACTCGAGTGCCGAGGGGGTGGCAAATGTAATTACAGCACAATGCAATTTAGTCAGCGAGCGCGGAGAGCAGGAAACTCGCTGCATGCCACGCGAACACGGAAGCTGAAGTCGATAACGAGCACAACCTTGGAGGAGTCCGCACCGCTCCGGACCACCTACACTCTGAAAACTATTTCCCCGTGACTTTCACAAATTTGACTTTAATTAAACTCGTCAGCGAGTTCGCGGAACTTTCGCCATAGCAAAACACTGTTCTCTAAAGTTAAAGAAAAGAACTGGTCATTAAACATTACTTTCTAGAAAACCAATTTTCTTGGAAGGAACACACACTTTTTACACAAATGCTAAACAGAAAACTTTTCCATTTCTGGAAGACCTATTACATTATTTAACACTTTTGACATTAATCTCTTAATACCAATTAAATCCTCTCTTTAATTTCCACAAACTTCAAGTAATTTATAAAATTATTTTTTTTCCAATTCCTAATCTTCTATATTGAATATACGATGTTAAAAGAAATGAGGTCGGAGACAACTTTTTAAGAATCATAATAAAAATCGATAAATTGTAAATTAATTTCTTATGAATAAAAAAAATTTCTATTTCTAACCTTTGAATATAGAAAACTTAGAGACTTATTGTTAATCATCACGAAGGAAAAACAGCTACACCTTTAATGTAATTACATAAACAACCTTTTGATTTAATGACGATAAAAAACTGGCATTCCTCAATAACTTTATTTTAATGTCCAAAATATGTAATTCATGTTTGTTGATTCTTCGAATGTACTTTTTGTTTTGAGTACCCTTTTTGTCTGAGTGCACTCCTCGCTGGCACAACTTTAAGACCCGGGACACGGGCAACTTTAAGATGCTCATTTGCCTGCTCGTGGAGCGAACGAAACTTAAATCATTAATGGGTATTAAACACAAACAATGCCATGGGGGAAGCCCCAAAAAAAGGTCGCCCCCCTCCCCGAGGGTCAGTGGGACTCAACTCACCGGAACCAGAAAGCGGCGCACTTCCGCCAGCGCGTAGGCGATCCGGGCATGGGCCTCCGCCGGAGCGGCGAAGGTCGAGATCTCGACGTGCAGGTCCTCGAAGAGGTGGGCGTAGCGACTGTCGCCGCTGCCCCGCAGCTCCTCCTCCTTCCGCCGGTCGCGCATCGATCCGCGGCCCAGGACGGCCATCTTGCACATCGTGTCCTCCTGCAGGCGCTTCATCGAGTTGCCCTTGGGTCCCAGCAGCTTGCCCACGAAATTGAACTGTTGCGGCCGGTCAAAGGAAGATGCAATGAAAGTGTTTACCCTCCGTTAACAGGTTTCCACACCAAGCTCCACATCCACCTCCCCATCCTCGTCCTCAACCTACCTTCGGGTGATCCCGCACGGGCACCGCCACTTTGACGGCCACCTTCACCGGCTTGTCGCGAGTGATGTCCAGCATTTTGAGTTTCTCTGCGGGATGGCAAACGGGAAAATGCATTCGGCTTAATGAGCGTGTAATTAAACGTGGAATTTAACTTTATGGAGGCGCATTACATGCTCAAGGGGATAAGGAGTTAAATTTTTTAATTAATAAAGGAAACCCCAAAAGTATCAAGTTTGTGAAATGTATTCCCTGCCTCTAAAGTATAAATGGTAGGTAATAAACACTGGTCAGTCTTTTAGTATAAGTAAAGATTACATTTCTCTATTTTCTCTATTATTTTCTAATTGTAAGCGAGTAATTAAACTTAATACCGAATCCCTTTATATTAAGTTTCAGGAACAGTAATTAAACAAATGAAAAGCTCGTTACTCCAGCGAGCGAAAGCCGAAAGTATTAAGTACCCACCCTTACATATTTCATTACTTACGTGCAGTAAAAGGGAAATGAAAAAATAAGGTAATAAATAGTTTTTAAACTTCAGTCGTCAAGTTCATAATTAGGGTTAGTTTACTGAACTAACTTATACTTGTTGTTTTACTTAATTACCCAACAGCTTTATTTTGGTTATATAACTCAGTTTTATAATGTAACTCTTTAAAAGGTCGCGGTTTCAAATATGTCAATTTAATTAAATGAAATTCTACATTAATTGCCTCATATATATTTACTTCAAAATAAGGAAAATTGGCAGCTATCAAATGAAAAGAAATGTGCATGTATAAATAATTTTACAACGTTAATTTAATCGTTATTTTTGCTCATAGGTTAATGTTGCTGGGTCAAAATTGTGTTTAATAAAATTAAAATAATGAAAATAAAACAATATTTAAAATCCAACTTAATAGTATTAAATTATATTTAAAATATTTATCTAATAATTATGTTATCTTTAGAAATATTTTTATATTAAATCAGAATTAAATATATTGAGTTATATTTACATGCATTCACCAGAAGTTAATTTAGTTGTGTCATTACAATGGTGTGGAAGGACTTCTAAATCACTCCATTCATTTTCTGAATGCTGACTAGTGAATAAATGTATGTGGAAATGTATTTATTGCGCACTATTCACACCATCAGCTGCCCTCATAAGTATGCCACAAAAGGAAAGTTCATCTGATTATCTCGAGCTGACTTGTGTCACCTGCCCACACATCCGCACTCGCACTCGCATCCGCACTCGCATCCGCATCCGCATCTTGGCATCCTCCTCGTGTGTAGTATCTCCAATCTGATATCTTTATCTTTAGCTGCCCGCAGCAGACGCTGCGACATTTGTAAACATTTGGCGGAGCCTTAAGGACCGCTATAGATATAGATGCGAGTCCTTTCTCCGCCTCTCGTTCTTCGGGGCTTTCTCTCAGTTTCAGCTGTTTGTAACTAATTAAGCAAAATGCTTCTGCACACACACCCAAACATATACAAACCCGAAAAAGAGGGTGGCGGGGGAGCAAAGGGGAGCAAGGGGGTGGATAAATCTGTTGACAGGCCCAAACATGAAAACATTTTTGTTTGCTCTTCAGCTCGGGCTCAAGTCCTGGCAAGGACTCACGGGGACACACAAACAGAAACACCCGCTGGACGGGGAGGGGAAAGTGGAATGCGGGGGGAACACACACAGACTCACACCTTGAGAAACACATACTCGCACACACACACACACTCGGAGGCATCGTCACTCATTAGCAGGCCAAATGGCTTTCTTAACACCTTTTGTCGTTGCCTTTTGCATGGAATGCAACATTTGCCTGCATCAGTGCTGTTACCCCATCCGTTTTATAGCCTAATTTCAGTAATTCTTAAGTACAAATATAGCTTAAAACAAATGGTTATTTACTCTTTAAGCACTCTTATTTATTAATCTGTTCCTGTTGCTTGGCAAAGTTATTTAGCTGAGTGCTAAACAAGCAAAAATAACAATTTATATTAGTTAAATATATATACATCCGAACAACCTAAAAACAAAATATTGATTTCTTAAACGGCTCAGATTTGTTTAAACTTTATGAGACTTTAAATATAACACAACCATTTATTATTTATTTTAAATTATCCTTTTTCTTTTGACAAATTAATTCTTAGGTGCAATGCCTGTGGGCAACACATTTTAAAATTAATAGTGCTTTGCTAATTGTATTATAATACAATTTTTGGAACTCAAATATTTAAAGAGAAAACCATTTTTTTCAGTGCATAAACTTACAGTTGGCAACTGTTTTAAAATTCCAAATATTTAAATAAATCTCGCATTTCTCAAAGCCTTTCCGTTTGGCAATCTGCATCTGACATCACTGGGAACCCTCTTGCTTTTTACCTGCTTACCGCTTACTTTCCCCAACCACCACCCACCGCCCACTGCCCACCGCCTTCTTGCAGACGGCCTTTCTGTCTCTCCAGCAGTTTCTTGTCAGTGGCAGCAACATGCATAAGTAGCTGGCAGTTGTCAGCGAAGAGCACTCTGATGGGCTTCAGCCAGGTGGGCGGTGGGTGGTGGGTGGAGAAAGGTGAAAGGAGAAAGGGGGGGGGGCTATTTCAGGCGGTGGCTGAATCGCAAGTAGGTGAAAGCACAGATCTGTGTTAATTGTTTGGCATTGCGGACCCAAGCATCATAATATTTATGCTGCTTTGAAAGGAAAACAGAACGGCATCTCGTCCTGGGAAATCAGTATTCATACTTCGGCTTGATTAATTACGCTCATCAGTCCGAGGTGGAATATCCTAAAAGGATATCCATGTTCGCCTTGTGGCCGCTTGTCCCACAGAAATTAGATTAATTTCCATTTCATTCAACATTGTTTGTAATGCTTATTCGAGGGGAAAAACGCGGACAGGCCAGGAAAGTTGTGTTGTTTTCCCTCGGCACAGACTTTTCAATTAGCGACGTTTCAACAGCAATTAAATTCGCCTGAAATAACTTTTTACTCCCTCTTTTATTTAAAGTAATCTATGCATATTTGTTTTAATTAAACGATATTTTCACAATTGTCGTCCAGGGCTACGGATCGATTATTTTTGCAGGCAGCATGGTTGTGGATAAAAATGCCTTTGCTCATCTTGTATTTAAAGCGCCATTAATTGGTCTTTTACACAATGATTATGTAAATTTATTGATTTACCGGCGCTGCTCGAAAGAGCAATAATAATAATAATTACTTTTCGCTCACAGCCATCCATGACAATAATTATTTCATCCGCCCACATCGCCCGAAAGTTTTTGCCCCCCTTTCAGTTCAATTTGGCAAAGTTTCGGTTCTGGCCAGAAGGTGCGAGCGAATTTGGCCGCCGCCGCCGCCTAATCTCCACTAATTTATGGCCGGCACGGCCATTAACGTAATTAGGTATGCATTTCAGGCCACCAGGTGACCCCGCCCCCTGGGATTTTTCAGTCAGAATGCAGCGGCAGTCCTGGCAGCGATTCAGGTCCTGAATGGCAAGCACTTAACTAAGCACTTGCTGGTGTAAATCAGATTTAAATATCAACTTGCCGCAGCCACAGACTTTAGAAACTAACATTTCCTTTCCCCCTTCAGGTTTTTCCTGGGCGCTTACTTGGCTTTTCCGCCTTTTCTCCCTTGGGGCAGGTTGCTAAACATTTGCTCAGTCACTGCAATTGTTTCCGCTGCCACTTTTTGTTGCCTATTCCCTGTGTTTTGCTTGCCGCCCCGCCCGATGCCATATTTTCCACATTTTCCTTTTGCGCGCCGCCTTCGTTTGGCCTTTCCGGGTCATTTGCTCGTCCGGAAAAGCGGAAAACACTGCCCGGGCTGCTGATACTGCCGCTGCCTACTAGTCAGTGGAGTCACTGGTCCTGAGTCCGTGGACCATGTCCTCCGTTTTTCTCAGTCGCTGCCCTGGGGGCAGGCACTTGAGCCAACACACCCAGCCTCCAGTCCCGACCCCTGACCCCCGGAAAATGCCTGGAAAAACCCTCTTCAGAGCGATGACGCTGTCTTGGGCATGATATATAAGCCTTTTATTTCCCCAACCTCTGCAACCTGCCTGCACGAAGAAAAACCAAGTTAAACAATCACTGGTCTCACGGAACTTTTGAGACAGAAGTCTACCGAGATTTCATGAGAAAAGTTTCGGCTTCTTAAATAATGAAATCAAAGACTCCATTTAAAACTACTGAATTCCCCTTAGGAATCTATAAGCACTAGCTCAAGAGGACACACTTAAATTGAAGTGTAAATATTAATGTATCCCTTCTGAAACGCCCTTGTAACATATTTCCTAACACTATTCCCTAATTTACATTAGTGTTTGATTTTGTAATCTTTGACCAGAAATGGTGTTGTGTAAATTTGCCAAGGCACTTCTGACTAACCAACTTGAAAAGGTCACGTCTTACTTCAAAAGTATCTTTAAATTGTGTTTTTATATCCCGAGGGACTTTATCGGCACCGAGTGAAATGCCAAAAGAAAACTCTTGAAAAAGTTATTTCCAAGCATAAAATAACATATTTTCCAAGAAATCCGATGTTGACAATTTTGTTTGCTAATGGTGATGGCTAAAAATCAATGTAATCTTTGAAGACACATTTCGCCAGAAGTTTTCCCCAATTTCACCCAGATTTTTGCTTTGTGTAGACTTAGGCAAAGGTCACGTGGGAGTCAAGTGTATGAATGTATATGCGCAAATTATTCAATTTCACAGCAAGAGACTTCCCTTCGCTGACCGTTGACCATTTCAATATGGCCCAAAGGGCCTGCCGGTTTAATCAACATTTCGTCAGTGTTAATGTCTTTGGCAATTTCTCGGCTCGTGGCCGAACCATTGATGGTCCATTTAAGCGATTTTCGACAGGACACCAATGATACCTCGCCCGGCGGCTCCTTTTGGCTTAACATTTCCCCGGGGACGGATTACCACGGAATGCGTCTCGTTAGCCGAAACAAAAGTAAAAATAATCATAAAAAAGAAACAGGACCAAAAAAGTCGACTTGTGCCCAGGAGCTTACATGTCGGTGGGCGGGGACTAAACATCCGCTACTGCTCTCCCTGCTTGTTTATTATATCCCCTTTTTATGCCCATTTCTCTTACTTTCTCCCCGCCTCCCTCGCTTTCTCCCCGGCGACAATCTGTAATCCAATGTTGCCGTTTTTTGTTTAAATTTCCAGTATTGCTCGGATTAGACTCAACTCAAAAGGGAGCCAGCTACAGAAAGTCAGCTTTGATGGATATATCCGAACGCTTTTCTTTTTCCTTCCCTTATTTTGATTTCTTTTGCGTTTCCCTTTAAAACTAAGCTCCCCGGGCTGGGATTGAATCGAATTTTGAGTTCAAATGAAAGGCAAAGACGACAAATAGTTTTGTTTTCGCACATGACGTAATCGACTGCTGTGTGTTTATGATTAAATTTACCCCCAACCACGCAGGTTTCTAGAAATGGGCGCTCATCGCTATCGGTATCAGCCAGTGTGACGACGACAGTTTTTACGACGGATGCCAGGATGCCCGCTCGCTTTTATGTCCTTCCTTAACTTTTGCGTAAACAAGTCGAAAGTCGAAAAGGTGGAATAGCAGAAAAAATCCACATTTCCCCCATCCAGTGGAGCCGGGAAATTCAGATGGCGAGTGTGTGGGGCTTTCTAAATGCCCCCAGAGCATATATGAAGGTGGTGGTGTGGGTGGTTGGTTAAACAGAACGGTGGTGGCTTTTCCATCGTTTTCTCCGTGCTCTGTTTGACTTTCCCTAGCTCCCCGTTCCTCCAGATTCGATTCCTACTTATACAGGGATATACACTGTCTTTCAGAACTATAACACAGTTGAGAGGACATTCGGGAGATTTGGTCGAATAAAAAAGGAATAGATTCAATCGCAACCTGATTCAGCAGATAAGCTTAACCCATTCGAAGACTGACAGTTCTGGGAATTCGACAAATCTGTTTTCCATAAAAGAGATTTTTATTGTGGAAACTGAATTTAGGAGATAGTTCAAGGAATATTTGGACTAAGTTGAATAAGGGAACGCTATAATAGAATTTCATGTGAAGATTTGTATAAATAAACGTTTCCTTTTCCTCAGCATTTTGGAAACTGAATTGTATAGTATTAAAGTGAGTATTAAATATAAATTAAATATATATATATAAATTAAATACATTATTTTAAATTTACTCGGGAAAATAAAAACTTAAACAGACCTAAGAATTATTTTTAGACCAGGGATTTCGAACAATAACTATTAAACAAAATGTTAAGCAAATCGTATTTACGAACTTAAATAATAATTCTTTAAAAATCAACCATGTCTTATACATTTATTAAATTTTATACATAAATAACATTTAATTAAAATATTCTCTGTGCGTGTAAAGGTTATTTCCAAAATTAAATAAAGCTCCTAAAACTCTGAACCACACTGTACGCCTCATCAACTTCACCGAATTCTCGGCAGTTGTCGGCAATTATATAATCCACATACCTGAACCTTTCAGGGACCTTTCCTCCAGCGCACTTAAGCCAGCTTTGGAATCCATCCTTTGTTGCTTTTGTTGCGGTGACGGTGACTGCAAAGTGAAAGAATGTGAATAATCTATATGAGCATGTAATAATAGTTTGAGGCCAAAGGGATTTCGTCCCTTTCAAGTTTTCAGCTAAGCCATCCCCCCTCTCCCAAGTACCGCCCCCGATCGGCCCTTTAGTCGACATCTTGCGGTAAGCCCGTGTAAAAAGCTTAAGGAAAACTTTGGAAAATTTTTATCATAATGCAGCTGACAAAAACGCCCCAACATTGTAAATACTTAAGAAAGTTGGTGGGGAGGGGCGGTGCGGGGGAATTTTGTTTCAAATCTGTTGATAAGTTCCATAATGAAATAAGCCCGGGCAAAGTTGGTAGCCATTTCTACGCATATCCCCAAAGACAATCGAAAGTTTGTGTAACCCCGAGGAGTGAACTTTGCCGAATCTTTATGAATATTGATTCCAGCTGCCGGTGATCCCTGGCCCTTTTCTCCATGTTTGTGGATTGGGTTTCAGTGCCGTCAGAGATTGACTCTCATCTTGTGTCCCCCATCCATTCATCCATCTGTGGAAACCAAACATTTGCCCCATTTCGAGTGTCGAGTGTCGAGTATCGGTTTCCCCAGTCAGCAAATATGTATGGCTGGCATGAAAGAGGGACTGTATTCGAAATAAAACTCAACTCATCTCGTATCATTCCCCGAGAAGTACGTAGATGTACACTTGAACGACAGTCGGAGCGTAAGCGGTGACCCCGATTTTGTTCTTTGTGCTTAGGGATAATTGGCCAGTGCGCCCCATTAAATTCTGGATAGCATCCATTCCCGATTGAGAATCTCCGTCCGAGCATAAAATCATAAAACCTAAAGAAGTCGTATAATTTTCAGTGCCATAAAACACTCAGTCACGCTGCTTAATTGCCTTTCAGAATGATTTCAACTATTTGTTTTTGCAACATCCCCCCACCCCTCTTTTTTGAATTAAAGCCAAGCTACCTGGAAAATTGATGGACGGCCGATAACGAGCGGAAGTGGGTTAAAGTTCTTAAAATTAATGACAGTTCAAGCGCCCCAAAATCTCCGCCAATGTTTGTGTTTTTCTTCTTGTTTTAGTTGTTGTTGTCGTTGCTGTCTCCTTCGCTTTTATTTTCTGGGTTTCTGCCGTTTTCCCAGCTTTTGCAACTAAGTTTGACGGATTTGTGCGCAGTTTCAGATTAATGCTGCGATTATTGTTTACCGTTGGAATTACGCACAGTGGGTCGAAGAGCGGTTGTGTTTGTCTTGGCTAAGTAAATGTTAGGTGTGGTGCAGTAGGAAAGGCGGCATTGTTACAAAAGTGGGGTTTCCCTGTTAATATTATGATATATAATTAAAAGGTTTTCCAGGAAAACAAATATGTCCATTGAAAATAATTTCTGTATAACAAGATAGGCAAAATTGACATCAAGCTTAAAATTTGGGATTAAGTGGAAACCCAAATGTAACATTCTTATCATACTTATCTTTTTATCTTTAAGTGACAATTGTATTATCAACAAGAGAGAACGCTATAGTCGGGTGCCCCGACTATCAGATACCCGTTACTCAGCTAAAGGGAGTGCGAGGGAGATGGAGATAGAAACTTTGATCACGCATAACTTTTTAACGAATGGTCCGATTTGAAAAATTTCTTCTACATTTCGATAGGTATTGATAAACACAATAAAACTGCATTTTTACTTTTCCGAAATATTTAAATTTTTAAAATCGTATATAAGCAATTGTGGGCATTTTGAAACAAACTTGCGCTTGCTAAAATCTACATGCAAAATGCCAATCTTCTAGCTTTTATAGTTTCCGAGATCTCAGCGTTCATACGGACAGACAGACGGACAGACGGAGAGACGGACAGACGGACGACAGACGGACAGACGGACATGGCTAGATCGACTCGGCTAGTGATCCTGATCAAGAATATATATACTTTATAGGGTCGGAAACGCTTCCATCTAGCTGTTACATACTTTTGCACGAATACAATATACCCTTTTACTCTACGAGTAACGGGTATAAAAATGTATCCAAAGTATATTTTTAAAGACAGGAATAAGGTCCATATAAAATTTTTAATATTTTTAAACTTATGATAATATAATTTACATTAATAGCAAGAAGAAATATAGTTTGGTTTTTAGTTTCGACCTGCCGTGATGGTTCGTTTCATGGACAACTGATTTTCCCAGCCAGCCAAAAAAGCAAAATCAAAAAAATGCAGAAAAATGTGGTACTCGCTGTTAGAGCGAATGAAAGAACAATGTTTATATTTGATATTCACTTGAAAGTGAAAGTGTGATTTTAGCGCGTTTCTTCTTTTTTTTTTTGCTAACCTACTCTACTTTCCCAGACTTTTTTTCCACTGTGCAAAAACAGCGACCGCCTTGTGTTTCTTATGCAAAATTTAACCCAGTGTAGAGTAGGTCGGCTCACTCAGTGAGTCGGTGGGTCTTCGGATCGGTGGGCTGATGGCTTGGGCGCTTGGCTGGTTTGCTTTATTCATTCCCGCTCCTCGAGCTCCTCCCGACTCCCCTCTCCCCCCTCGCTCTCTCTCTACCACCTTGCATTCCCCTCTCGCTCCCACTCGCTTGTCTTTGTATAGCTCGGCACGCACGATTTAAGGATAACGAGGATGGAATGCAGGAAGCGAGGCAAATATTTACACAGTTGGATGATTTAGATAAAGAAGACATGAACATGAACCATAAAGCGAACGAAGAAGGCGACAGTGACTGGAAAGGAGGAGGGAGGGGGGTTGAGGGGTAGGGGGTGGCGGACCAGAATAGAGATATAGAAGGGAAAGTAAACCCCGAGACATTATGGAAACTGGGACGGACATTATAAGGGGATAAAGGAATTTGAATACAATGAAGGGAATTTCGGTGATAGTCCCGATTGCCGAGCGCCACTTCATGAAACATGAAATTGTAATCCAAATTAATGGCGTTATCCTGCAGGAAGTTCCGCCTCCTTTTGCAACCAGAAAATTAGTATATCCTAGCACGGGGCAATTGGCAAACTGCTGCAATTGAAGACAATTAAGTTACCAAACCAGCTGCCTTTGATTTAAAGTCCGATCTGGCATATTCCGTCTTTTAGTATGCACAGCCATGCTCACCTGGATAATTTATTCAAGCGAATATTGCAGTCACAGTAACATCAGAAAAATGAAAAATAAAAACCGAATTCAAAATGCAAATACACACAACACAAACAAACTCACACATGCATGGCATGGGTGAAAAACTCCATATATCCGTCACCCACGTCCACCTCCTCATCCTCATCCACATCCTCATCTACCTCCCATCGTGCAGCCATTGCTCATCCTGCGAAACGGGCCCACTTGAATTCTGTATCTGCATTTTCCAGCTACGTGTCAAATCCGTCTAAAAGCCGAAGGGCTCGCATCTGCATGTAAATGAATGTATAACATATTTCAGCAGATTCGCACAACATTTGAATTATTTGGACATTGTGTCAACATTCCAGAATCCATAAATCCCGACCGGCCGATGTCGGTGTTGGCGTACATATAGCGGATCGAGTGCAGGGCACCAGAAATCGGGGCGGCCTTTCTGCCTTTCATCTTCTGTCTAAAAAATCCTTACGCCCTCTGCCCCTTTCTTGCTTCGTTTATTTGTTTTCCTCAAATTTATTTGACCAGTTGGTCAATATGAAAATGCGAAAATGAAATATTCAAAATGCCTCAGAGCTCGAGGGCGGAGAAAGGAGAAAGGAGAACGCCGCCCACTAATCCCACCAATCCACCAGCCAGCGCAACCCCTTTCGACCGTGTTTGCCTGCTAAATGCTAGAGGAATTCCTGACCGGAAATTGTTTCACAAGCGTTGGCCAATTAATTTTCAAAAATAATGGAACCATTTTTTTTGCACTCTTACACTGGAAACAATGAATAAAAAGCTTTTTAAATGTTGCAGATGGTGAGCCTAAAGTTTCTGATACCATTTATTAACCAAATACTTAATAAAATAAAAAAAAGTTAAGTTTTAAAAATATTTTTCCTTTAACCATTTATTGACATAAATTTAACTTTTGAAGTACGTATTTCCCATAGCGATTTAGGTTTCTACAAACATTAACCAACAATTTTATTGGGATTTAATTGACAACATAAGCCTATGGCATTGAGTATTGTTCAGTCTTTTAACTAACCACATATAAAAACCTTTTTATATATGAACCCCAATCTTAAGGTTTTAGAACTTTACATTTTCGTTGTCCTAGAATTTTATTTAAAGGGGATGCCTTTATTAATATACTTTTATCGATCTAACCCAATTTGTATCATTTGTTTGTCACGATTATAGTAATTATTCTTATTATAGATAGCTACAGAGACGATACGAACAAATGTACCTTTATTTCAACTGAAAATGAATATATGAAAGCTTTTCTAAGAAAAATTCGCTTCTTGTGCTGAAAATCCCTTTGAAATTGAATAGAACTTTTTCTGAAAGTGCGTCAAAGTATAGAAATGAATTTCCGACTAAAATAACCGAGGAGAGCAAAGATGGTTGGATAGCCCCGAAGAATTTGTTTATTTAATCAACTGCGGAAAATGCTCAATCAATAGCGCAGTGCTCGGACCTGGTTTCATCCACGGCGTTTACATTCCAGAATCGGGGAAGAGCCATTAAAGTGTCGTTGATTAATCGATGCGGTTATCAAAGCCACATAATCGGAAATCCCGCAGCGCTGCACTGTGCCAATGCATTTCAGAAATTGATTTATGTGGGTGTGCATTTTAAATCTGGCGAACTAAAACGGTCAGATTCCACCATTAATCATATACCTAATCTGGTATTCATGACTTTTTACCCTTCCTAATGAAGCACAAAATAGTTACTCTCCGGCCACGTCTCCTGTGGGAATTTTTGGGGGTCCTGACCCAGGAAAGTTGGCATTTTAAAGCTGGGTGAAAAATAAATTCATAGACGTGTCCTTCACATAATACGGCCAGCAAATAAGCATCCAAATGTATAATTCAGCCACAAAAAGTAAAACTTTTCCCTTTATTCTCGAATAAGTTGGCCGCAAACCCAAAAAAGGCAATGCCAAAGGTCTTTTCTCCCTCGCAGGCATTCCTTCATAAATAATTTTATGATTCCAAATTCCATTTCCCTTTTTTGTGTTCGGTCAAAGAAAGGTTTTGAGGTTCAGGTTGAAGTTGAAGTTGAGGTTTATGGACCTCGATTCACCTACATACCATCAGCCCCCAAAGAGCTTCGACTTAATAAATTAGTGTTCATCAATAATCATCTGTGTAATAATTTATCAGAATTAGTTATATTTTGCCAGGTCTGAGCGGAAATCACCAAATAAATGGCTTTCCACTCTATTGCCCGCCCGCTGCTGCCTCTGTTGGCGATGAGAGTGAGATAAATCAAAAGCAATTACATTCTTTCATTCTCGTTTATATGACTGCCCCGCCCAAGGATTCCGATTCGACCAGCCTCGGGGGGAATTAGTCCAGTTGGTCCTGCGGACCCAGGACTTTGGTTGGTATTTGGTCTCCGGACTGCGGACATCGGACTTTGGCCCGTTGGACACACACATTTTCCCCGCTGGCTATTTGTACTTCTGCTTTGGCAAATATACTGCCATTCGAGCCACTCGAGCCGCATTCCAGGTAAATAATTCAGTTACTTAGCCAGCCCGTAATTAAGTCGTAACAGGTGTGAAAGAGCCCCACATTTCATACACTGTCGAACGTGACCCAATATTTACCTAGTTAAGAAGAAATTATGCCCGGATTGCCGGGATTGCCTAGAACTGCTTTAATCCGGCGTACTGGCGCACATTTGTCGCAATTTTCACAGTCACTTCAATTTTCACTTTGCCAAATGACAAATGCCCGGGAGCGCTTATTTCATTGCTTATTCATAGGCCGTAAACATTTCGCGCGGAAATTCATTGGGGCCTGATTAAAGATGCATGCCTAAGGTGCGACGCCTTGTTCCGCTTTTAATTTCGAGTCACACTCGGCAGCATTCCACTTCACCTCCACAGCTCCACTGCCCCACTGCTTCACTGCTCCACCACAACAGACCCGCGGCCCGTGGGAGATAATGTCATCCGATTTCGGCTCCCCGAAACCGCACGGATCCAACTGTTTCGGTTAGGCACTTTCCACAGTCGGCAGCCACAAAATGGCAATGGCAATGGCGATGGCGATGGCGACAACAAACTTTCACTGGAGTTAAAGTGGGTGGTGGTTGGTTGGAGGAGGAGGGGGGGCTGACTGAAGGGCGGTCATACAGCACTTGACACAAGATAAACAATTTGTCTCTCTGGGGCAACTTGGCGCCAAACACCTGCAGGTGGGTTGTGTGGTTCCTCTAGCACTGCTCCGATCTCGTGGAGAACCGCATTCCGGAGTAGGTGAACCGTTCCGTTAAGAGCCCGACGCGCAACTGATGGGAGCTGGATGTGGCCAACTTGCAGGAGGCCCCGAAACTGACAACTGTGGATGCTGATTCTGCGCAGACCCCATCCCCCGCGGGACCCCTCCATCGTCATCCCAATACTGGGATGCTGGGATACTGGGAACAGTTGGCCGTTGATAATGCAGGCCAGATGTCCTGTGCGTCGGCATTTCCGTTATACTTTAAAATGCACACGGCCATAATTACTTTCGGCTTTGCCCTGCGATTAGCCAAGAGGCTAGCTGGACTGCTCCGGATTGGCGTCCAATGTTTTTGCAATCTTGGATGCATTCCCTGATTATTCCGGCTGGAGTGACGGGGGACTTAAATTTTAATTCACTCATTTGGGTTTATTAAAGCTCTCTTTGTGATGCTTATATTTTGGGGTTAAAGCATGGCAAAAATGCCAGCAGAAACAAATTTTTAAAAATTATGAACAGTAATATATTAGCTATTGTATCTTCATAAAACCACTGTTTATAAATTATTAATACATGATTTTTAAATTTATTTAAAAATAATTTTCCTTTGTTTAAAATGTTTATTTTGCAAACCTTTTATTTACAAAGGCATTACTAGTTTTATATGGTTATTGTCCCAAGACTTTTTCTGTGAAATATTTTAAAAATAGTACTATTTTGCAAAATTTTTAATACATTCTGCAACTGTTTAGAAAGATTTAATGACGGAAACTGGTTAAGGCAGAAGTACTCACTTACTTAATGATTTGGTGCATATATGAATAAAATAATGTCATAATAACTCAAAATATTATTTTTTAAATCGATCAAAAATCTAGAATTATATTTAGTTTTCTGTAATATACCGAATTGATGCCTGGGGTCTTTGGTCCCAGCAGAGTTGTTGATAAAACCGGAGCTTGCAACTCAGACTCGAAAAGCATCCTTATTCGCCACAGAACAGCGTTGAATTTTCATCTAAGCAAAGGCTTCGGCAAACGAATTGCATAACTCCCAAAAAAAGAAACGTGCCGACCACATACAAGACTCTCATTTCGACCGAATCGATCGATCTGCGAGCGGGAAATGGGCGGTTTACATTGTGTTCAGTGGATGCCTTAGACCGAAGCCAAAGCAAATTTACATTCAAGTTTTCGGCAGCGTTCCCCGACCACAGAAAAAAACAGAAGGAAAACGAATGGCAGAGAGGAAGAAGGACTACTGGAACTACATGGCGTATACAACATATATTGGAGGAACCGTGCCCACAACGACATATCCCCTGGTCCCCCGAAAATGCACCCTTGTTTATCGTGGCCAGGGTGTCCTGCACCTCCACCCCATACCCCGTACCCCGTTCCCCTGCTACCAATTTACCCGAATACAAAACGCTTTAGGGCCCTATTTGGATACCGTTCAATGCACCAGGGACTTTTCCCATGTATGACAAACAAACATAAACATTGTGGGCGAAACGGAGACCCAAAGTATCGCATCCTTGGTGGCGACTGTATAGGCTATATGCGAGGATATGTTTGCGTGGCGCACTCTAATTAAAATTTGTGCCGCCGGCCCAACTGCAATGCTTGCTAACTGTTTTACGAGGTTACAGCAAAAAAAAAAAAAAACCCGAGTTTCGAGAAAAATGTGATGAAAAAATGCTAAACACGAACGGAAACTAAACAATGTCCGAGGGCCCGAGAAAATTTAATAAACTCACGCCCCCAGCGATTTGTACTCGTAATGCCTGAATGAGCTGGAAATTCGTTGAGTGGTGTAGAGAATGAGGTATATACTAGAGGTGTGGGTATGTTTCACGCACGATGCCAGTTTTTTAATTATAATTATATATGCCTAAGAATTAACTTTAAAGTCGTAGATTTTTAAACAGAAATTTCAGAGCATTATCATAATAAGGTTCCAAACTAGCGTATAAATATCTGCTGGAAATACTTATCCGTTTTATTATATCCTATGCACTTTATATATTTCTTGAACAAAATTAATAGTTTATCTTTTTGTAGAAAAGTCGAGATGTTGGCAGCTCCATGCCCATCTAACGGCTAAAAATCGTATAACTCTGTAGCGTTTCTTCTTGTTTTTTAATAATTGTTACCTACGCAAATTGTAGCTTAAATTTTAATTTAAAACAAAAAGGAAAGCAAACTTTGGCAAGAGAAAGTTTATATACCCCGCAACTGTTACAAAAATTAACTACAATTAAGATTAGTCGATTTTACTATAATTTGTCCATAATGTTCATAAAATTAAAACCTTATTTATGAATTTTTTTTAGATTACTTTATCCCGGAGTATATCGTACATTTTTAAAAAACAACGAAACTACATTTTTTTGATTTCTTTTTCCTATGGAAGTTATATGATATGGTCGACCGATAGAAATAATGTTTATACCCGTTACTCGTAGAGTAAAAGGGTATATTGTATTCGTGCAAAAGTATGTAACAGCTAGAAGGAAGCGTTTCCGACCCTATAAAGTATATATATTCTTGATCAGGGTCACTAGCCGAGTCGATATAGCCATGTCCGTCTGTCTGTCCGTCTGTCTGTCTGTCTGTCTGTCTGTCCGTATGAACGCTGAGATCTCGGAAACTATAAAAGCTAGAAGATTGGCATTTTGCATGTAGATTTTAGAAGTTCCTACGCAGCGCAAGTTTGTTTCAAAATGGTGCCACGCCCCCTTTAACGCCCACAATCGCTTATATACGATTTTAAAAATTTAAATATTTCGGAAAAGTAAAAATGCAGTTTTATTGTGTTTATCAATACCTATGGAAATTTTTCAAATCGGACCATTCGTTAAAAAGTTATGCGTGATCAAAGTTTCTATCTCCATCTCCCTCGCACTCCCTTTACCTGAGTAACGGGTATCTGATAGTCGGGGCACCCGACTATAGCGTTCTCTCTTGTTATACCCTTGCAGAGGGTATTATAATTTTGGTCAAAAGTGTGCAACGCAGTGAAGGAGACATCTCCGACCCTATAAAGTATATATATTCTTGATCAGGATCACCTCCTGAGTTGATATAGCCATGTCCGTCTGTCCGTCTGTCCGTCTGTCTGTTTCTACGCAAACTAGTCTCTCAGTTTTAAAGCTATCGGATTGAAACTTTGCACACACCCTTCTTTCCTTTGCACGCAGTATATAAGTCGGAACGGCCGGGATCGGCCGACTATATCCTATAGCTGCCATATAACTGATTGATCGGAAATGCCATAACTTTGGTGTTTGTAAAGTTAGAAAGTTGGGATTTTCTATGGGTTTTATATTTGGCCAATCAATCCGACCCACCAAATTTCATAAGGATCGGCCGACTATATCCTATAGCTGCCATATAACTGATTGATCGGAAATGCCATAACTTTGGTGTTTGTAAAGTTAGAAAGTTGGGATTTTCTATGGGTTTTATATTTGGCCAATCAATCCGACCCACCAAATTTCATAAGGATCGGCCGACTATATCCTATAGCTGCCATATAACTGATTGATCGGAAATGCCATAACTTTGGTGTTTGTAAAGTTAGGAAGTTGGGATTTTCTATGGATTTTATTTTTGGCCAATCAATCCGACCTATCAAATTTCATAAGGATCGGCCGACTATATCCTATAGCTGCCATATAACTGAACGATTGGAAATGCCATAACTTTGTTGTTGTTAAAGTTAGGAAGTTCGGATTTTTTATGAGTATTAAGAATGCATCATATGAATAATTTTGGAGAATATAATTTACAGAGTATTCTGCAAGGGTATATCAACTTCGGCTCCGCCCGAAGTTAGCTTTCCTTTCTTGTTTTTACATATATATTGTAAATTAAGGCGTGGAATCGGGCAAATATATATTCTTTATAGAATCGAAAACGTCGTTGCAAACATTAAACTGATTTTATAATACCTTCTGCAAGGGTATGCATACAGAAAGTTAAGTTCAGTACCCATGAATTTAATTCTCATCTCTAGAAGATACCCAAGATCAAACCCATTGAAGTGCATAATTTAAATCCATTACTCGACCGTTTTTGCGCATTAATAGTGCATTCCATGACGTTTAATTGCAGTTAACTGTCGGATGTTCAGCATGTGATGACATTTGTTTGACGTGCCGGGAACACACATGAAAACATGCCCGGGATTGGGGGTCGAGCTGGAAGTCGGAGTCGGCTTGGGTCCCCTGACTAGATGCAAAGTTTTAATTGATTTCCTGGCCTGGAGAAACCGAGTCCGGGACACCGAGATGGAGACACTTTGCCAGGCCAGGCAGAAAATCATAATTCAACAAGCGAATGGGAGCGGAGCAAACATGTCGGCAACAATTTTATGCCCGAGTTGGGGGACTGTAAAGTCGGTTCGCTTCACTTTAGTCCATGTTTCGGCTTAGAAGTTTCCGCTTTTGGGGCCGGCGGAGCAACTAAATGCCAGCCGTAAACTTTGGCTTTAGTGCAGTGCATTCCACTTGCCAAATAAAAGGCTACAAAGTGTTTTGTGCTTGCCATCGCAATGCCCCAGCCTCACTTTGGTGCCGTTGCCGTTGCCATTGCCGTCGCCGTCGCCGTCCACCAGGAAGATTGTGACATCACACATAAACTTTTGGCAAGGAACTCGAGCTGAGGACCTCCGACATGGGACTAAAGGATATGGGATGTGGGATGTGGGGGAAGGAGCAGAATCAGGAGCAGGAGCAGAATCAGGAAAATAGTATGCGGAGTAGGCATAGTATAGGCATCGGCCCCGTCATCGGCATCCGGTTGCAACTGCTGGGAAAGCCAAATGTGCCATTTATAATTTAAGCGGGATTAAAGTTTCCTACAATGGCGCTACTTGCCACAGAACATGCCGCGCTTCGATAAACTTTTTTTATGCCCGAAAGGAGCAAGCAGCAAGGAGCATGGAACAAGGAGCAGTGGAGCAGAGGAGCAGAGGAGCAAGGAGCAAGGAGCAAGGAGCAAGGAGCGAGCAGCAAGGAGTAGCCTGCAAATTTGACATCCGCGCCCCAGACATGGCAAAGCGGATTAGGCAAGTGGCCCCGAGACAAGCTCCGCAGAGCGAGACACTTCCCGAGTCCGCTTTCTTCGGAAATTTGCCTCACTTTGGGGAAGGAGCACTTAGATTGGCGGCAAAACTGTCATCGGCAGCACCAGCTCCTTGGATCCCGTCGATGGTGTGGTCTTATTAACTAGCTTAACTCTAATTAAGTGCCTTTGATTTGGATCGTTAGCTGGGATTTTAAATATCAGAGCAGCTTGAATTGAATATGAATGGGAATAAACCCTTTGGGTTTATTGTCTCATCTTTGTGGTAAGCCAAAAGTGACTTGAAAAGGACTTTTAGTTTGTCATTGTGGCTTGGCAATTACAAATACAGGTTTAGTTTTTCTACCAATTTGTTAGATAACTATTATTTTAAAATGCAACAAAGAAAATATGTTGCAATACAAAATGTTTTTATAGGGATTTTGGAACCTTAATTTATTCTGTTTTATTTTTCCCTCAACAATTCATAGAGTTTTTAAACTTTAATCCCAGGATATCCCTCGATATTACCTTATTTGTTTTGAAAACACGATAGCCACAAAAAAGGAAACCCAAGCCCGAATTTGTATCACAAAGTGTGCACAGCCAGTGAATTAAATTAAATTATCGAGGCAGATACCCAGGAAATTCTAACACACTGGACACCTGAAGGCAAAACAATGTTCAAAGTTTGTCCCCAGAGTTTTCCCACGTGAAATTGAAAACCGGAAAGCGGCCAGGCGACTGTTTTTTCATCGGTGTGTCCAAACTGCATTTCCCTTTTGGCAAAGCGCTGGAGATTTTGGAGCAATTGCTGCAGCGCCCACTTTCCCATTTTCCCACCTCCCCACCTTTCCACTTTTTGCACGGCGAATGAGGATGAGAATGGCAAGACAGAGAAAAACAAAAGCTGCGAATTGAAAGCGGGGAAAAACAGAAACCAGAAACAGAAAGCTAAAAGTGCCTGGGAGGCAGGCGAGCGAAACTGCCGCGCCAGTGCTGCAATTTCGCAAATTGTCTTGGAAAATGGCGAAAATGCTTTCCCGCCAGTCGGCCACACACCGCAAGCCGGGTGCCATAAGCGCTGGGAAATGCCGACGGCAGTTGTTGGATTAATTATGAAAAGTCCCACCCCCGCCATTCCGAAAGTGGGGCAAAGAAGGGGGGTATGAAGGGAAATATACAGCCTGGTTGATGTTTCCCATTGTTTTTGGGGGTCAGCAGCTTAATTGTCTGCTAAGTGTCACAGTGCACACGAAAAGTGTGCGGGCAGGTAGTCACCCAGTCACCCAGTCACCCAGTCACCGAGTCACCTGGTTGAAAGTCCCAGCTCCTGACACGTGCCACATGCCAGCACCCGTTTTCTAAGGGCTAATTTGACATGGTTGCAAGACCATGGCTCTTAACAAACGCAAAGCCCTTCGAACAGCACTTTTGACTAATCAAACTTATCGAAAACAGACCAGGCCACTCGATTGAATACTCCAGAGTCCAAAGTTACCAACTCAAAGACCGCATTTCTCGGCCAGCCGAGCTGCAAATCGGAGCCTTTGAGACGAGCACCCCGACAATTGCCACCAAGCCAGGTCAGGAGCACACTCTGGGCACTCCGGACACTCCCGACACTCCCGACACTCCGGAGTTCCAGCCCGGCTTCAAAACTCAGTGGCTTTGATTTTCAATTACCTTCACTTGATTCATATGCAATGAAAGCCTGCCACTGCCAACTGTCCGACAGACGTCCACATTCACATCCATATCCACTTCCACATACGATTTTGCACACATTCCCATCCTACCACACACGAACACTGCAAGAAAATATCGGTACTAAGTAATGGTAAGTAATAGTTCATCAATTTTTTCAAAGTAAGCAACATTCTTCGAGCTTATGTATAAAGTATTAATAGTATCATAACAGACCCTTTCAATAAATCGATAAGAACAATAGATAAATAAATGATTATTATAATTCTTTTTATTGAAAAATCTGTATTTTAATACCAAAAACATATAAATCACATATTTATTAACCAAATAATCTGTTTACAATTCAAATTTTTTAGAAATGCAATTTAAGCTGCATTTAATTTTTTAAAAATATTCGTTGTGGTCTCTTAAATAAAAGTTATAATTATCTGTCCAAAAAAATGTCGTGTACTTAATTTTTGTTGTAAATCGTCGTTTACAACAAAAATGAAGTACACGAGAAAACGCAAATTTTGTATTTTTATTTTAAAATAAACCAATACATTTTAGACATAATTTTAAAAAATTTTAAATTATATAAATCACCATCGGTTTGATCAAATTAAATTTTTTAACTAACTAACTTAAGATTTCACTCACAAATCTCATCAAACTTTTGTTTTATTTTCCAAATTTAAAAAACCTCGTAATTGTAGTAATATTCTGTAATATTCAAGCACATAAAAAGCTAGTTCAAATTTATAAATCTTCTACCTCCATTTGACTACAAGATATGGCACTAAAAACAGGACTATTTTCCCTAAACGATTTCTCCCAGTGCACTTGTTCGCAATCGCCCATTGATGTGTGTACGTGGCTGGATGAAAGGCTGGCAGGAAAAAATAAAGGATGGGCCTCGGGCCGTGCCGTTTCGGCCTTGGGCAAATATTACATCCTGCCTCGGACATGAATGATGTGCGCTTTGTGGAGAGCGCTGTAAAACACTTAACGGAACGAAGGCAGGACTGCAATGATAAGGGAGGTGGGTGTGGGGTGGTGGGTGGTGGGTGGCTGGGCGGCTTAGTGGGTGGCCATTGATGAAGTGCTCGGGCGGTTGCTGCGGTGGCCAGCGCGAATAATACACTCCATTGAGTCCGGGCCAAAAACACTTCACACTCTTCTCCAAATTACCGAAGCCTTGATTAACTCAGTGCGCCGGGGTGGCAGGAAATTTATGGAGAATGTTAAATTGGAATGCATTCCCAGCTGGCCAGGAGCAGATCCCACGGAATCAGGAGCGGTACTTTGGGTTCTGTGCTCAATGGAGCAGGCGAAAGTGGTTTTCCTTGCCTTCCCTTCTTTTCTCCTTTTTTTTATTAATTAAATGCCACAAAAGGTGGCAACATTCTTTCTGAGGGCTTAATATCAAAGTTGTGCTCAGTCATAAAAAAAAGATCGGATCAGAGCTGTTCATTAGCTAATGGCCCGGAATTGCCCTTAAATATCCGTGTGGAAATCCTTTTTCCCTTTTTTGGCTTTCCCCAACAACTGTTACCGCAAAGCCTCAATTTTCAATTCAACTCTGGCGCTGCAGCCAAAGGATTTCCCACATTTATTATGATTGTTTCGCTTTTATGATTGTTATGGCAGGCGAACTGCCCTAACTTCAGTTTGGGTATTTCAATGTTTGCGGTGGTGAACCCCAATTCGGGGAAAGTATTGGCAATTTCACTGAGTTTTGAAGTTTCAACTTTGTTTACTTGAACTACACAATAAGAAAATTAAAATTAAGTATAGATCTATATAAAGTTATCATTTACTGTATGTACTTTAACAAAATAATAATTAGTTGTTATCATCTCTATTATTTATCTGCTGTGTAGTTAAATCGAACTTGTTGCTCATGTTTTTTTTTCTGCAGGGTATTTACAGCTTGTGTTTGCTTCGATTAGCGGTTGTCTTCTTGTTTTCCTCTGGTATTTGCTTTTCCAGGGAAATATTCATACTTTCTGTCCCTTTTTCTCGCTTTTTATTCATACAACTATTCAACGGTGGCCTTTATGTACATAAGCGAACCGCTGAGCCTTTCATTCAACGGGAATTTAAAATATCAAACAAAAGCAAGTGAGATAAATAAAGAAACGAAGCACAAAAGAGCAGTAAGGCCACTTTTTTCCGAATTGTCCGGCATTTATTCAATGGCTGACTTTAAATCGGAAATAATAAAGCACTTGACAGGCGAAAGGCCTGAATAAGCAGGTTTAGTCCTGCCAAATGGAATGACTTTTTTTTTGCGATTCCCATTGAACTGCAATGATGTAGCATGTAACCTGCAACAGAGTTGACGGTTATTGCAACACGAGCTGATGGTGTGTGTATTCAAGGAAAGTTGCACGTGCTGGTTCCGGCTGTATGATCGGTAGAAGGTGGGGTTCTATAGAGTCCTTGTGCTACTTGCTCGCAAATACTTTTAAATCTTAAAAAAAATCACGTGCTAAATTTGACAACGATCGGGGTAAAAATACACGGGTTAACAAGAAAAATCGGGGAAAGGTACCTCTTCTTAATATCCCATGGGAGATGATATTCCAGGGCTTTCCAGTTTATTTATGCTGGGCTGGTGTTATAGCCACAGCAGATGCCCACCCAACCATGATCACCGAACTCCAAAGTTTAAGCTAATTGGTGATCCCATTTAAAACCGGCAAAGCTAACTCATACCCTTCTCACAGCAGAACGCATGACTCCCAAATACGAAAGGCTTAGAAGTTCATTTCTAATTTATAAGCAAAATATTTAACCATTTTAATTTAATTTATAAACTCCTAGTGCCCAAAACATATGATAGGGATCTTTATAAAAGCTGCGTAGGAAAATGTTATTTAATAATATTTAAAAATATAATATGATATAATAGATAGTAGATGTAGATTGATATATAATAGCTTTTGTGTTTAATTATGGGATTATATAAACTCCATTTTAATTTCAGTGTTTGTCTTGCTTGTGTTATAAATTCACAGTACGAATTAAATAGTTAATAAACAACAAAAATAAATTTAAATGAAATCAATTCAAAATATATCTCCAAATAATAATTTAAATTTAATGTATGCAAAATAAATTTTAATTGTAATTTAGTATGTTCATGTAAACTGAATCATTTAATGTTTTTGTAATTTTGTTATTTTTAATTTTTTTTTTTTTTTATTTATTTATTTTTTTTTTGGTGGTACTTGTTTAAGAAATTATCAAAATAGTTAAATTTATTTATTTCTATATTTTTATAAATGTTGAAATTTTAGTTAACATAATTTTTCCCAGTGTAGTCGTAGTAATGTGAGCGGTTTGTATTTGGACTGATCGAAGACTGTAAAACTATGTGAGCGCTTGCAGTTAGGAATGCTGTTTACGTTTTCTATTAAAATTCATTTTATTACATTTTATTTTGATTTCTCACTGTTTCCTTTCTGCAAGCAAATACACATTTCAAAGTCCGATTTATTTACACTCACATCACGAAACACTTTCTTTATTTTCACTTAAATTCACCAAATAACTAAATAATTGAAAAAATATAAAATAATTAGTATTAAGTTCACTTACATTTTTTTCTTCTCCACGTCCAAAAGATCTTTTGCCGGTGGGTGTGTACTCTGTTGGTGTAAATGTTTTGATGTATTTTTAGAATTTGGTGATAAGGAATTTAAAGGGTTTTATTTCATGTTGTTACTTTACTTTTTCCACATTTCCTTGCCTGCCATTCTGGTTCTATTTTTGTGGGATATAAGTTGTTTTTGATTTCACTTTTACACGATTATTTTAACAGAGCAAAATGAAGCAAAAAAAAAGCAATTATCTTTTTCCTTTTAAACGCAGATATTATTCTAATTTAATTTGGCGGTTGCCTATATATAGTACATGGGGCCCAAACCCAACTGATCTTGGCCAACTAAAGGCATGGTAAAACTTTAAACACAAAGGCGCTTATAACTGCTGGGCGGGAACTGCAGGTAATCCCATGGAGCAACTTGAAAGCGATTCCGGGTCAGAGGGTACTTCTTAGGCGGTCATCTCTGTGGTCGACGCCGGTTTCAGTAACGCCACTGACGCAGATGTATTGGTGCCTTTTCTTCCTACAGCCGTTGTCAATATTACAGTGCCGACTGCAGATGAGCAACCAATATAAGGTCGTAATTTTATGGCGGCTTATAAGGTTTTAATTTAATGGTGGAACTGGGTGCCTAAAAATAAGGGGCGGCGTATTTAGGAACACGTGCTATTTTTTTTTGTTGCTAAGAATATTAAATACCTTTAACTGGCACCCAAAATCCAAGCAAAATTCAAGACAATTACACGTATAGGTGCTCGATATTATATTTCACTGAGCTCAATATTATTTACTGAAACACTGTACTTATTGACAATGAAATAAATTTGAATGAATTTTTACTTCGCGCTGTTGGTCTTTCTAGTTAGGCAGCCACGAGGTAAAAGAACGACCAAAGAGGAATCTGATCAGAGCTAAGTGGAAAATTTTTTTTTTTTAAAAGCTCGTAGGCGTGGGTAATGGAAATAACTATTGGAAGTATGGTATAAATCAGATGATAATGATCTGGGCTTACTTTATTTTGAGCGTTACAAAAAAGCTTATCCTGAAACAGGGTATACTTTTAGGATAGGCCAAGCGCATTACAATTCCCCCCCACTTAAATCACGGTTGGGGTGCATGCAACACGAACGAGATTCGCGCTTGGTATTAGGATCATTGTTTGATGTCCTTTGCGTGAAATTTTCCTACAATGCGTCCTTGAAGGTCTTCCAACTCATAATAATAGTTCCCAAACTTTTTCCGAACTCTTGCTTTGACAAAACTTGGAGCTAATTTTGCGCTAAATCCTTTTGCAAAGTTGCTTTGTTGAAAGTTGCGCCTATAGACCTCTTGGCCAACACGAAACGACACTTCCCTCGTACGCAACTTGTAGGCCTTTTCGTTCCGGGCGTGCTGAGATTGCATAGCTTCTTTAGCTATCAAACGAATCTTCTCTGTTAAACTGTATGCTGCGATCGTCCAACATATTCAAAGTTCGCAAAAGCTTATAGCTGCTTCCATTTTTGACCATATGTTGGCCAAATGCAAGTCTATAAGGGCTTGTATTTATAGATAGGTGAAAACTAGGAAGTGCACAGCTAATGCTACTCAATTTTTCGTCCCAATTTCGCTGGCTGGGATCAACGTAGGCTTTAATGGCTGAGAGCACTGATCTATTGACTCTTTCCGATGCATTCGCCTGGGGAGAGTAGAACGCTGTATAGCTATGAGAAATGATGTATTTATCTAACAAGGAATTAAATGTTTGCGACTTAAATTGAACTCCGTTGTCAGAAACGATGGTTTCTGGAGTTCCAAAACAGTGAAATAAGTCTTCTTCCAAATAGCTTCTAATAGACTCAGCAGTAAATTTACGCACAGCCTTTAAAAAGGGAAATTTAGACAGTTGATCTAGTACTACAAATATGCCTATATTCCCAGACTTACTACGTGGATAGGGTCCCAAAAAATCAACAAACAATTTTTGAAAGAAACGCTGAGGATGACCTGTGTGCCCCATAGGTGGTTTCATGGTCTGATTGGGATGCTTAGTGGCACGGCAGGTGTCACATGAATTGATATAGTCTTTAACATCAGTAACCATGTTAGGCCAGTAGTAATGCCGTCTGAGTAATTCCAGGGTCTTATTTATTCCACCGTGAGAATACAATGGATCATTATGGGCCACTTTCAGGGCAGGTAACACTAGAGATCGTGGCACCCAAAGCTTCCAGCAGTAGTCGTCGGTAACTTTAGTTCCAGCGGCGTGTTCTGCTTTCCGAAAAATGTACTCGTCTTCAATCTTTAGATCTGGCAAAGTATAATGATTCTGTCGTATTTTGTTTTTAAGCTCCTCGTAACCTGCAGACTTAAATTCCTGAGATGCTAAATCGACTATCAGACTGTTTAGAAAAAGGGACGACAGGTCTTCGGTATATGTACGCGACAAAGCATCCGGTACTATATTTTGGATGCCCTTTCGGTGCTGAATGTTGAACTGAAAACTTTGTAACTTTAGGGACCAGCGAGCGAGATCAACTTGAGTCATCAGCCACTTTAGTGATGCATGTTCTGTAATGATTGTGAAGTCCTGACCTTCAATATATGCCCTAAATTTCTTCACTGCTAAAACAGCCGCGTAGCATTCTTTTTCCGTGACGGTATACTGCCTCTGACACTTGTTCAGCTTTTTTGACATAAAAGCGATTGGTAATTCGTCTCCCTTGTTATTAGTCTGCATCAACACCGCTCCAACACCTGTATGGCTGGCATCGCAGTGAATAGAGAATGGCAAATCAAAATTTGGGCTATGTAACACGGGAGCAGAACACATCTGAGCTTTTAAATATTCGAATGCCTTCTGAGCTGCTTCTGTCCATTCAAACTTTCGCTTGGCTTTAAGGGTATCTGACAAGGGAGAAGAAATGGCAGCATAATTCTTAATGAACTTGTGGTACCACCCGGTCATACCAAGAAACCTACGAACCTGTTTTATTGATCGGGGTATCGGAAAATCTTTTACTGCCGCTATTTTGTCGGGATCAGTACAAATTATACCATTTCCAATCACATGCCCTAGATATTTAACCTCCCGTCGGCAAAACTTACTTTTCTCGACATTGATGGTTAGATTTGCACGAGTGAGGTGGGAAGCGACTATGGATAAGACTTCGAGATGGCGTTCAAACAAGTCGGATATGATTAACAAGTCATCCAGATATATAAATACTTCATTACGCAACTGTGCTGGCACTATCTTGTCCATCAAACGCGACATGGTACAGGGGGCATTGGTTAAGCCAAATGGCATAACCACAAACTCATAAAGAGGACGACCAGGAACCGTAAAGGCAGTTTTATCGCGAGAATTTTTATCTAGTGGGATTTGCCAAAAAGCATCTTTCAGATCAAGACTTGTAATGTATTCTGCTTTTGGTAATCTACTTAGAATGCCATCGATTAATGGCATTGGATATGCATCTTTTAAAGTAACCTCGTTTAATTTCCTACTGTCAATGCATAATCTAACCTTTCCCGGTTTTTTCACTAAGACGACAGGTCACGACCATGAGCTATTGGATTCTTGAATCACTCCAAGTGCAATCATTCGATCCAGCTCATCATACATTAGCTTCTCGGTCGCCGGCGACACGGCATAGTGACGCTGTTTGATAGCCTTAGCATCGGCTACGTCGATTACATGAGAGATTAACGAAGTTCTACCTAGTCCTTGTTTAGAAAATGAGGGAAATAAATTGACCGTCTCCTGCAAAAGTTTTTGTTGATTAGGAGTCAGTGATCTCATTGTTTGGTCTTCCAGAGATGATATGTTCAGGCTTTGAGTTATCAGATGTAAAGGAAGCAAATCAAAAACTGTCCAAAAGTCTATACCGAGGTAAAGGTCTCCGGCCAGGGAGGGAACCAAATAAAAGGTAATTGTTTTGGTTTCGCCTCTATATGTTACGCCAGTAGATACCTTACCAATGATATCTTGGCTTTTACCGTCAGCTGTTCTTACTTTTAAGGTCATTGGTTTGTATTTTAGACCATCAAGAAGAACTTCAGATGCAAAACTACCTCCTATGCAACTGACTGAAGCCCCGGTGTCCATTAACCCAACGACTGTTTTATCAAACAGGACTACCTGGGCGTGAGGTCGCACATCGTGAGGCTAGGAGTAACTTTCTTTCTGACTTGTATTTTTTTTTAAAAGCGATTCGACGACATTTTGAACGGTTTTTATGTACTTCTGGTGACGCAAATTGGTAATTAAAAGATAATTCTGGGTAAGAAAGTTCAGTTGGTTGATATATGCGCTCTGCGGGCCCGACTAATCGGTATTGGTCGCTTTGCAGACCATATGTTTGCGTGCACCTTTCTGCGGTGCCCGAGCTTGGCAGTTTTTTGAAGCATTTGAACCACATTTTCTACAATTGGGCTTATATGTGTCTGCCTGGCCGCAGCCATAGCAAAATATCCTACGCTCTGCCACACACTCTTGGTAACGATGCCCCTTTTCAGCGCAATTCCAACAGGACATTTCTAGGGCTGAAAGGTCAATGTCCTCAACAGCCTCGGATTCCTCGTCAGAGGGAACTTCGGATCCTGGTTGTAAAATGGCATTAACCTGTCTTCGAGGCATAGCTCGTGGTACAACTGTAGTAGGTTTGGACTTTAAAACAGTTTGCACAAAGATTTCTCTAGTTCTAACTAAATGTCGTAAAGATTTAACACTTAAAGCTGGTTCATATAGAATTTCATGCTGAATATCAGTTAAAAGATTTGCTCGCAGTGTTTCAACTAAGGCTGACTCGCTCATCGGCTCTGAAAGTCTATCGGCTAGAGCGGCAATGGCCCTATAAAAGTCATCAAATGATTCATTTGGCCGCTGTTTTCTGAGTTCCATTTCAGTTCGGATATTCCTATCTGTTCTGTCGTCCTTAAACTGTCCGCACAGTGCTTGAATCAAATCTTCCCATCTTACGTCAGGTACACTTTTATGGTAGCGCCAAAACCACTCACTGGCAATACCCTCAAAAAGGTTACTAGCGTATTGGGCAGTTATATCCAAATTCCCGCCTAAGGTTTGCTTCGTTAAGGCTTCGACGCGATAAATAAAATCTTCTATAGACATTCCTGACTTCCCATTAAATCTCAGCTTCCAATTAGCCATTATCTGACTAACGCGATCCGGACGAATATCTGAAGCTGCTGTATTAACCCTTAGATATTGATTAGGTCCATGCTCAGGGGTCTGACCGTTGTTAGGCAAAGGAAATTGCTGCAAAGTTGGTTGCTCTGTTTCAACAACAGACGGAATCCTGCCCGCATTTGTGGTCGGATCAGTATTAATTCGAAGACCATTAGAAATAGCTTGCACTAGCTGTTGAGTTTGAGTGGCCATGCTTCCTGCAAGAACACGGGTCTGTTCTACCATAGCTACTCTCAGCGTTTCAGCTATCGACTGCTGAATAGATTCTGCCATAGTGACAACTACAGTGTCGGGTTGTGAATTACCAGAGGCCTGGGATGAGTTTGCATCATCCAAGTTAGGCATATTGAGCTGGTTTAAAGTACTCGCGCGTTGCTTCTGTGACCTGGTCTGTAGAGATTGGGGAACGGAGGGCTTTCGTGGGTTTGAAGTGGTGGACCTTAAATTTTCAGATGAGGCTGATATGCTGTGATTAAGATTTTCGAGACAAATAGGACACTGCTTTTTAGAGCCGGCTCTAATGTTAAAGCACGCCCGGTGAAAATTATGGCCGCAAGTAGTTCCTAGTAGTTGCGCGTGATAAACAATTATTTCTCCACAAACATAACAATGTTTCCCTGTGTCATTTAATTGTGATAAGTTTTCCGAGCTATGCGATCCTATCATTTCTTAATGGAGTAAAGTACCTAACGTGTAAATAAATAATAATAAATGATATCTGTTTTATTTCGTTGAAGAACTAAAAATAACAAAATAAGTTGGGACGTTATGGGAGTCATGCTATCAGCTAGAAAACCGAGTATTTTTTTATTTTTTTTTTTTTTACTTACTCATATTAAGAAAAGATAACTAAGAAAGGGAACAACAATCTCAAAAACGGCAACATGTAAGCCGGGCTCAAAAATATTTGAATTTATGATCTTCCACGGTTATAGTTTGCTAGTTTAAGAAAAAGATTATGTTAGGGTATTTGGGACAAATTGGGACAAAAATGGGTTTATTTACACCGCAGTGTACGTAATTTTAGGGACTGACTGCAGCTCTCTTCTCCACAAGTCCAGTACTCCACATACATTACCTCACAGTGGTAAAATTGCACAAGCTGGTTTTAACTACTAAATGACTACGGCGTTATATCCATTAAAAGTTATAACTTTTCCAGTGGGTCTAAGTCAAAACGCAGCAGCTATAAGAATTTTTTTGGCAAGGCCAGGAAATCTGCAAAGATAACCTGGATCCATAACATATTTCCAATAGCTAGGACAAAAGGGAAAATTGGCGAAATACCAAGGGAATTTCGATCGGTCTAAAGTAGAGGTCTGGTGTTATGATCAATTATTACTACAATTATTATTTTTTTTTCGGGCCAGGCCAGTCTGGCCCCACGTTGGGCGCCATTAAGATTATTGTAGCATGTAACCTGCAACAGAGTTGACGGTTATTGCAACACGAGCTGATGGTGTGTGTATTCAAGGAAAGTTGCACGTGCTGGTTCCGGCTGTATGATCGGTAGAAGGTGGGGTTCTATAGAGTCCTTGTGCTACTTGCTCGCAAATACTTTTAAATCTTAAAAAAAATCACGTGCTAAATTTGACAACGATCGGGGTAAAAATACACAGGTTAACAAGAAAAATCGGGGAAAGGTACCTCTTCTTAATATCCCATGGGAGATGATATTCCAGGGCTTTCCAGTTTATTTATGCTGGGCTGGTGTTATAGCCACAGCAGATGCCCACCCAACCATGATCACCGAACTCCAAAGTTTAAGCTAATTGGTGATCCCATTTAAAACCGGCAAAGCTAACTCATACCCTTCTCACAGCAGAACGCATGACTCCCAAATACGAAAGGCTTAGAAGTTCATTTCTAATTTATGAGCAAAATATTTAACCATTTTAATTTAATTTATAAACTCCTAGTGCCCAAAACATATGAAAGGGATCTTTATAAAAGCTGCGTAGGAAAATGTTATTTAATAATATTTAAAAATATAATATGATATAATAGATAGTAGATGTAGATTGATATATAATAGCTTTTGTGTTTAATTATGTTATTATATAAACTCCATTTTAATTTCAGTGTTTGTCTTGCTTGTGTTATAAATTCACAGTACGAATTAAATAGTTAATAAACAACAAAAATAAATTTAAATGAAATCAATTCAAAATATATCTCCAAATAATAATTTAAATTTAATGTATGCAAAATAAATTTTAATTGCAATTTAGTATGTTCATGTAAACTGAATCATTTAATGTTTTTGTAATTTTGTTATTTTTAATTTTTTTTTTTTTTTATTTATTTATTTTTTTTTTTGGTGGTACTTGTTTAAGAAATTATCAAAATAGTTAAATTTATTTATTTCTATATTTTTATAAATGTTGAAATTTTAGTTAACATAATTTTTCCCAGTGTAGTCGTAGTAATGTGAGCGGTTTGTATTTGGACTGATCGAAGACTGTAAAACTATGTGAGCGCTTGCAGTTAGGAATGCTGTTTACGTTTTCTATTAAAATTCATTTTATTACATTTTATTTTGATTTCTCACTGTTTCCTTTCTGCAAGCAAATACACATTTCAAAGTCCGATTTATTTACACTCACATCACGAAACACTTCTTTAAATTCACCAAATAACTAAGTAATAGAAAAAAATATAAAATAATTAGTATTAAGTTCACTTACACTTTCTTTCTTCTCCACGTCCAAAAGATCTTTTGCCGGTGGGTGTGTACTCTGTTGGTGTAAATGTTTTGATGTATTTTTAGAATTTGGTGATAAGGAATTTAAAGGGTTTTATTTCATGTTGTTACTTTAATTTTTCCACATTTCCTTGCCTGCAATTCTGGTTCTATTTTTGTGGGATATAAGTTGTTTTTGATTTCACTTTTACCTGATTATTTTAACAGAGCAAAATGAAGCAAAAAAAAAGCAATGATCTTTTTCCTTTTAAACGCAGATATTATTCTAATTTAATTTGGCGGTTGCCTATATATAGTACATGGGGCCCAAACCCAACTGATCTTGGCCAACTAAAGGCATGGTAAAACTTTAAACACAAAGGCACTTATAACTGCTGGGCGGGAACTGCAGGTAATCCCATGGAGCAACTTGAAAGCGATTCCGGGTCAGAGGGTACTTCTTAGGCGGTCATCTCTGTGGTCGACGCCGGTTTCAGTAACGCCACTGACGCAGATGTATTGGTGCCTTTTCTTCCTACAGCCGTTGTCAATATTACAGTGCCGACTGCAGATGAGCAACCAATATAAGGTCGTAATTTTATGGCGGCTTATAAGGTTTTAATTTAATGGTGGAACTGGGTGCCTAAAAATAAGGGGCGGCGTATTTAGGAACACGTGCTATTTTTTTTTGTTGCTAAGAATATTAAATACCTTTAACTGGCACCCAAAATCCAAGCAAAATTCAAGACAATTACACGTATAGGTGCTCGATATTATATTTCACTGAGCTCAATATTATTTACTGAAACACTGTACTTATTGACAATGAAATAAATTTGAATGAATTTTTACTTCGCGCTGTTGGTCTTTCTAGTTAGGCAGCCACGAGGTAAAAGAACGACCAAAGAGGAATCTGATCAGAGCTAAGTGGAAAATTTTTTTTTTTAAAAGCTCGTAGGCGTGGGTAATGGAAATAACTATTGGAAGTATGGTATAAATCAGATGATAATGATCTGGGCTTACTTTATTTTGAGCGTTACAAAAAAGCTTATCCTGAAACAGGGTATACTTTTAGGATAGGCCAAGCGCATTACAATGAGCATAAAATGTATTTGCAAATTAAATAGAACAAATTTACCATTCGATTTTCCCTAAGCGAAGCTGAACAGTAATTAAACTAATTAAATTGTCAAAGGCATTGTGACCAATGGGAGTTGGTATCGATGCACCACAGCCTGAAATAATAATGCACACTGAGATATTGCGCATACGCAGCGTTGACCCAAGGCCAGTGCACATTGGGAACGTTGTTACGGAGTTCAGAGCTTATAGGCTTACAGTGATGTCTGGGACACTAATACCGAATGCAATCTAATCAATTAACTGACTGCCAGTCCCTTTTGGGCTCACCACATCGATTGCCTCGGCTCATTAATTTCCAGAGCATCCATTCATCAATATTGTGCTGAAGTTAACATTACAAATTCCCTCAGCTGGAACTCCCACAGCGCCATTCTCACTGTGGATGTCAATTAAAATTGTGGCAAGCTCAAGTGTCACTCAAACCACGCGCCAGTGTTTTGTCGCCGCCCCCAAAAAAAGGGCGTGTGCAGCAGCAGGAGGCAGATGTTGCAGCAACAACAGCAACAGCAACTGCTGCAATAGCAATAGCAACATCAACATCAACGGCGGCAGCAGCAACATCAAGTGGCATTCGCATGAATGTGCATATGTAATTGCGGCCTGGCAGGAGGTCTCGCTGTCTCTTTTTCGCTCCCCTTCCCTCCCGCTCGCACTCCTTCTGTTTGCCATTCATCAATAATTCAAGCATTTTCACACTCGAAGCGGCGGTTTGCGGTCACCATGCGGGGTCAGAGTGCAACTGACATGTCCAACGATGATTGCGGTTTGAGGTGTTCGATTCGGCGATGGGTCATCGAAAAAAGTCATTAATACAAGATAAATATTGACTATTGACTGTCGGCTCATTATGCAGCTATAAAACATTAATAATTGTTTGCTCATTAATTAGGTCTATAGAGTAGAGAATAAAGGGAATATGCTCTGAAAACAGATCTGTGATTTAAGTGGCTTAAAAAAGAAAATTAATAACAACAAAACGTTTTTTAGTTACGGTTTGCTAACAAAAAGTTATTGGTTTAAAATGCAGCGAACGGTAATTGCTTTTTATTCTGTAAATAAAGTAAAACAACAATTTTAATTAAGACAACTGATTTAACGTATCACTTTAACGTATTTTCTGTTAGGCAATTACTATCAGAAATACAAAATTTTTAATTGAAAACATTTGATGAGTACCTAAAACTTTTGAATCGTTGACATCAGTTTGCAGGAAACGGGCAAACTTATTTGAAAAGTAAACATATTAGAGCACGTAAGTACTTCATTGAATCATGTTTTTTATGCTTAGTTTTTATTTAAATCATACAAAATAAAAACAAAAATGTATCCCAGTCCCAAAATAGCTTTAAAACTGATAGACAAGCAGACCCTAAAAATATGTTAAGGCTAATTTTCTTAGTTAGAGGGTTCAATATCATCAATTGTTTCTGGAGTAATTTATTATAACTACTGCTTTTGATTGACCACAGCTTAAAAAAGGTTAACGAAATTTAAAAAAGCTAACAAGATATCGTTTTTAAAAAGTTTATATGGACCATAAACATTAACAGCATTAAACATATTCTGCTTGGATAAAAGTGTAAGCTTTACATTAAATTTGTACGATAAACATGAGCACCATTAAGAGCAGATTGCAGAAAAAATGTCAGTGATTTAATAAAACTGAAATGAGGTACACGTAAATGAATAGCCCTACAGATTTAATGTGAGCCAAGTGCTGTCAGATTACAGAAAAAATGTTAGTTATTTCATAAAACTTTATATTTTCTGCTTAACATAAACATTAAATATAAGTTTCAGAAGGAAAATGCATTAAAGAAAAAACAGGAATTGCATTTCAATTTGTATAGTTATACCCGTTACTCGTAGAGTAAAAGGGTATATTGTATTCGTGCAAAAGTATGTAACAGCTAGAAGGAAGCGTTTCCGACCCTATAAAGTATATATATTCTTGATCAGGGTCACTAGCCGAGTCGATATAGCCATGTCCGTCTGTCCGTCTGTCTGTCCGTCTGTCCGTCTGTCCGTCTGTCCGTCTGTCCGTCTGTCTGTCCGTCTGTCTGTCCGTATGAACGCTGAGATCTCGGAAACTATAAAAGCTAGAAGATTGGCATTTTGCATGCAGATTCTAGGAGTTCCTACGCAGCGCAAGTTTGTTTCAAATTGGTGCCACGCCCTCTTTAACGCCCACAATCGCTTAGATACGATTTTAAAAATTTAAATATTTCGGAAAAGTAAAAATGCAGTTTTATTGTGTTTATCAATACCTATCGAAATGTAGAAGAACTTTTTCAAATCGGACCATTCGTTAAAAAGTTATGCGTGATCAAAGTTTCTATCTCCATCTCCCTCGCACTCCCTTTACCTGAGTAACGGGTATCTGATAGTCGGGGCACCCGACTATAGCGTTCTCTCTTGTTTTACTTGAATTCATGTTTGCACTTTTCGCTTAGAAAATGCGAAATTAAATTGTTCAAATAGTTGGTTCGTGCTCCTGACAAACGGAGAACTTTATCCTGGATTACCGCAGAAATTGGCTTGCCAAAATTTAGAAAATAAACCGAATTGCTTGCATCAATTAGCCGAGCCATTCGAGGGGCCCAAACAAACAGAGCAACTTTTTTCGTTTTTTAACAAAGTTTGTTCTCTTCGCCAACTAAATCATGGCTTGACACTTAACGATTACGGACGTCGAGGTGGAAGGTTGCAGGTGGCCGGATGGATGGACGGACGTGGGGGAAAAGCCCGCCATTGATGGCTGCCATTGTGAAGTGACTTTTTAATGCAATTGAATTGATTGTGGGAAAGTGGAAACCGAACTACTCCCCCGGCAGCTGCCTGATGAAAGGCGATTGAAGCCAACGACAATCGAATGAATGAGGAATCGAATGAATAGGATGAAGGGAAACACGAATGCTCAATGTTGCTGCATTTAACAAGGAAAATTCAGCTGCGAAAAGCTGGGGGAGGATGTGACTCCCCCTCAATCTCGCTGGCTTTTCCATTGCCGGAAAAGTCTTTGTTCGCTCGGTTGCGTGAGACTTTCAATAGGTTGACTGTTTAATCGTGTGGCAGCAGCACGAACTGTCGGGAGTTCCCAAAGTCCCCCCCCACCCCTTCCCCCACTTTCCACTCCCGAATTTCCCGTTCCCCCTTGATCCCTAACCCCGGCATGATGGCGGTGTCAAAAGTTAATGCCAACGCGGCGATTTCCATTTGACCTCGTTACTCGACACGCAACTCGCTTTTGGGCGAAAGGGTGATCAACCGGAGGATGGGCGTATCCGTGGTGGATTTGCAATCTATGGCAGCGACCATTTAGGATATCATTGTTCCTAATACCCTACCATGCTATGTCCACAAATTGGGTAAGGAGTACTTACTAATTACTATTTAGGAATCTAAATATAAAATTACTTAATTATTTAATCATTTCAAATGCACAAATATCACTTGTGAGAAAACGAGCTTGGTTTACTAAGTAGTTCTTAGTATTTGGTAGTTCTTAATGACTTAAATGTATTATATCAACTTGAAATCGATTATTTATTATATTGATTTAAGTTAACATTTTGTTACATTACATTTATTGATTTAAAAAATATTACCGTTTACATTTTATATTTATTTAATTGCAATGTCATAATTTATAACACTTATTATTGAGAACGCATACCCATGTATTTTATTAGACCAAGTACATTTTTTTTAAAGTCTAATAAAATATTACCTTTTTAAAAGCCTTTCAAGAGTATTCATCATTCGTAGCAGCGTTTTTAACAAGGAGACACATTTACGTTCTTTAATTGTATTGTTTGAGTTGCAAAATGTTATTTGCACTTTTTATGACACCTCCGACAATTGATGGGAAGTTGGAGAATATACATACACATGCTTATATCTGCGGGGGTGTGCGCTTAGAATGACAAGAAACTTTGGAGGTCGAATGGGGTCAACGGGTGGGTGCGGATTGGAGGTAATATGCATCCATGCTTGGAGTCGAAATCTCCGCATTTTCCCTTTCCCTCCCTCAAAAAGCCAGCATTACCAGAGCCGCCGCCAAATCCAACCACCTCTGCAACTGGCATTTGCATAAATTTCGCTCTACAAAAAGCATTTAAGCATTTGTTTTGGGAAGGGGAAACTGGGATGTTGAATCCTGAAATGACATATGATGTCGACACATGACACGCTGCCGTGCATATATACATTTAAACATATACTTTTGCGTGTGTGTAAGCGTTTCAAGTCAGCGAGCAAAGCAAAACCAAAGTAAAAGCGAACGTAACGTATACGCACCGTTGCACAAGGCAAAAAAAAAGCGCTGACTCTGACGGGGTACAAAAAAAATAAACATTGAAAAACCCGCAAGACAAATCCCCGCGATCTGCAATTTGTAATTCAAATTGCCAGCCGAACGAAGCGGGCTTATGGACTTTGTTCGGCTGTTCTAATTACGGAAATACAATGGGAAAATCACCCCAAACGATGTTATGGCTTTCTGATTCTATTGGGCGGACGGACGGACGGACGGACGGCAGGTCATCATCAGGAGGGGAATTTTCGAAATTGCCATTTGCCATATTACCTGATGGTTCATTCCGAATTATTTGCATTCGCCCGACGCCTGCCATCAAACTGAAATTTATCTCGTTAGCTACCTCGGTAGCTGGCAGCTGTCACCGAATCTGAGTCCTTTGGGAACACTTTTAAATGGGGGGGAGGAGGGGGGGAGGTTGGCAGGATGGCAAAACCTGCAGCTTCCGCCTTCTTCAAGGTGCTGTGGCAGCACTTGGCGACAATTTCCCAAGCAAACTCAAAATTATGAACCGGAGGAGGAGCACCCAGACTTTCGGCAATCGATACGATGATGAGCATGATGATGCCACCTACTGCCAGATGCTCCGTTTAATGAAATCAATTAAATTATTTATTTTTGCCTTTTTATTCGCCTGCTCATTTGCATATTTATTAAAATGTCGCGCAGTACATATTTTGGGGTAGGAAATTCAGTGTTTGAAAATTGTTGGCTTTAAAGTTTTTTATTTTCCTGACCCCTGTGCAAGGGATCAACAAATTTATTGATTGCTTCGATATTTAATGTTTATAGTCTTGTATTTTAATATTTACTTTTATCGAAAGTATCTCAAAGTTTATGCCTTTTGGTATGAATATGACTTAAGTACCCAATTCTGTCATTTTTGCTGAACGAGGCTTTTCAATAAAGTCAAACTTTCATTGCACTTTAATTGTTTTTTAAAAGTATCTTATTCATATACTTTCAACACAAATATTATTCATACATGTTTGGAAAGTGGAATTTACAATGGAGTTGCATTCCCGATACACATTCCTATGCGTTGGCCATTACATTTATCGGAAAATATTGTTCTTATAGTTCCCTTACAATGGATTCTTCTGTTTCGCTTTTGATTAACTTTCGAATCAATTTCCTTGTGAATGCAATTTGCGGAATGGGTTTTCTTTCATCGTTTTCCCCTGGCCACTACTACTCAGTTGTATGAATTCGAAGGCAGTGCCCGGAAACTCCCCTTCCCGCACTTTCTCCCCCGACATTCGCCATTATCCGGGTCCATTGTGGTGCATTTTTTATGAGTTATGTTTGCCCTTTCAACAAGTGAGAGAGCAGGAAACGATGGAAATTTTACGAGGCATTCCTGTAAGCGATTTTGCGACTTATTTTTTAATGAAGCTAAAACAGCAATTATAACAATACAAAGGTACACAAAGCTGACACACGACTGCACACAGGTGGGCGGGCGATGGACAGGTGGGCAGGGCCATATTTTATGTATTTCCTTTGTTGGGCTCACCTTTCGGCGAAGGCTTTTGTGGGCTTCGTCAGCCAAATTGCTTCTGCTCCGTTTTCCCTTCGCATTTTTCTCCGTTTTCCAGGTGACAAGTTGCCTGTCTCCGAGCTGTTGCTTAGTAGCTGGCAATCCTGCCGCAACTCAGCCCCAACTCCCTGTCGTCCTGTCTGTGTAATATATATTGCCGAAATTAAATTTTAATTATTCATGTATGTGTTGGTAAAGTTTAATTAAATGTTTTTATTTGCCTGCCCTGCTGGGTGTTGGATGCTGGGTGCTGGATGGCCCCACCACCCAGGGAGAAGCTGAAACCGGGGCTTATTGTGTTCGCAACAACGCGACTTTCGCGCCAAGGATTATGCCAGCATGCGCATAATAATTACATGAAAATATTTATTCACCTACACAGTCTATTTGCGTGCGGGAGTTTAAATCTAGACAGAGTCAACATTCTCTTTGCGTGGCTGAAAAAAACGATTAATTGGCTAAAACAAACAAATTGAATTCAGCTATCAAAGAGAAAACTGTGCATGAGTTTAAATTTATTGAAATTGAATTTTAAATCAAGTCTTTTATCTCTTCAATTAATTATGTTTTAAGTTTATAAATATCAGAAATGCATTGCAGGGAAGAAGAGAAGGAGGCAAAATTAATTAACAGCACACGAACAGGGAGTTTGTTTATAAACCAAGTCACTTTCACGGAAAGCCAAGAATTGGTTTTTGGTATAAACTGAAATTATAGTGTTTATATTTAAGGAAAGATAATCGAATTTTGATTTATATTTAATTAATTAATAAAACAATATATATTAATTATTTTTGGCTTAAAGCTTGCCGAAGTTTTAAGATTCTGATTTAAGGAAACTCTTAACTTACTATTCGTTGTTCGATCATTTCAACTTAATTAAAATCAAACATATTTTAATTATTAAACTTTTGCTTATTCTTGCCAACACATAAGCCAACATTTTGAAGTTTCCTGTTTTATTGAAACATAATGGAAATCAAATTAAATAAAATGGAAAATGGAAAATAATGAAATAAAACCGAATTTTACTTATAAGCTAATAAAAGCAAAAATAGTCTTGATACCTAAGCACTAGTATTAAATCAAATAAATAAATATTTATCGATATAAATAAGTTTGGTTTCGTTTTGTGTTCACAAAAATAGATAAAATGGTATTTGATTCGTCGAATTGTGAAATACGATTTAATTTAATTTCACAAAACTTCTTTCTCAATCATTGTTCTTTGTATTTGCAAATGAACTTCCGCCGCAGGCCCAACTGAAATAGGGAATGTAGTGAGCCCTCCTGCGTTTGCCCAGCCAAGTGGCACTTAACTATTGGGAAGCCCCTTTGGCTGGATTATCCAAGGACAATTAACAAAGCGTTCGTTTGTTCATTTGTCACGCTCTGGCAATCCTCAAAGAGCTCCTCCTGTCACCTGCAAATTTGGCTCCCAGCGAATTGTCCAGCTGCGGTGCTCTGTGCCCGAGATTGCATCGCCTTCTGGATGGGACAATTAACTTAACTATTCCACAATGTGCCAGCATGTTGAGGGCACCAGCCCCACCACCCACATTTTGTGCAATTTTCAATTTTCCGCCAGCGCTTTTCTTCGTTGCCCACCATGCATGCAGCGAAGGCATAAAAAATAATTGGATTCAACTAAATTTGCAGCTCGCCACCGTTTTTGCGATAGATCTCAGCCAATGGACCCGCAGATGGGTGGAAAATGAAGAGCAGCTAGCTAGGCATCCATTAAATCTCAATTAGGCCGACCTGAAAAGGGGGCAATGGAAAACGTTGATGTCATTATAATGAATTGGTAGACGAATTTGGCTTTGAACCTTTTCCCAAATAATTTCAACTTATGGAGTTTCCGCTCGACTGGCTAACAGGACGTGGGCGGAATATGGGGGGCGGGAATGGAGCCATAACCAGAACCAAAAAACCAGAACCAAAGCCAAGTTTTTCTAAAATAACACAGTCAGCAGAGAACAACGGAACCTCGGCGAAAGCCCCTTGGAAAAACCACCCGGAAAAGTTTCCCTTTGTGTGTAACTTTTGCATTTGTTTTGTGTGTTTTAATAGAGGCAAACTTGATGGCGGCACTGCCAATTTATTGTGCTCCCTTTTCCGCCCCCCACCTCTGGGAGGTGAGATTTGTGGGGATAAGCCTTTATTTCGGCCATTCGCCTAGGCCCGGCTTTCTGCTCTCATAAATATCAATTTTATTGCTCCTAATTTTGCCAGGATGGAGCCCTGTTAACGTCCATCAAATGGCCACACATTATTCATTGATCGATTCCACCTAATGCACTCTTTTCAGCAGACATATGTGCAGGAGGGCTTGTGCGGGATTTATCTGGCCGGAAAGTGCCCAATTACGTAACTTGTTTTCATTGGTTTTCCATGTTTGCCTCCGAAAACAACTCCATAAATAACAGAGATTTTTAAAAAATAGAAAGGGAAAACTTCGGTGCACTTCGCCCAGGGAGATAGCGAAATGTGTCAGTGATGCTCCACTTAAACTTTCTTTCCTGCGACCTTGCAAAGTGTCACTAAAAGTGCCAAACTAATGCACCCGCTTAGGGCTTAATATCACAAAGACCAAAATAAATCTTAAAGTTTGGGCTTCAAGACTTAATGAATTCCAGAATCTAATTGAATAACGAAAACATTTAACTTTCGATCAAAATATGTTTTCTGCAAACTGATTGAATTGTAATACCTAAACTTTAGCTGTGAAATTACATTTACATTAAAAAGAAAAAACTGCTAACAGAAACAATTTGAATAATCAAAGAGGTTTTCATAATTTATGTTCTTCGTTTGTTGTCATCGTTTTTTAAACTATATATAGGTAAAATAAATTCTTAGAGCTAAAAGTTTAGGTTGAAGACTGGATTATATATTTAAAAAATTCTAACAAGACAAATTTATTTGACAAAACTAGCAAGTTACTTTATATTAATTAGTTGACCTGCTAAGCCTAAGTGGTTTTCATAACTTTCCTTTAATAGCATACTCCTAATGAGAACGAGAACTTTCCCCCATTAAACAAAACCTATTTATTTCATCTAGATCTGCTAACTGAATTAATTATAATAATCAAGAGTCGCGACCAGACCTTCGTCAGCAAAGTTCTTCCCATCACAATCCCACATTCCCTGACAGTTTCGAATTGCCTTCCAAAATTGCTTACCTCACCACCAAATAAGAGACCGAAAAAAGATGTGTTTAGCCAAAATAAGAAATAAGAAACTGAATAACCGAAAGGCTGTGCGTGTGTCTGTGCATATCCATCAAGGCACGACCACAGTGAGAAAAATGTTGCATGCCACTTGGCCATTTAATGGTGCTCAATTCAAACACAACACACAAATTCGAGCAGAGCACACAAAAGGCACGGCTGTATATACGTGAGAAATCAAAAATGTTGAACATTTACAGGGGAACGCAACCTGGATATGGAATTGCTACTGGGGACAGGATGGCGGGATTATCGAGCACGTACGAAAAATCGAATCGCAACGAATGGAAAGGAAAGGAAACGAATCGAGCAACTTCAAATTTAGATTGAAGTGTGCACGCCAAGGCAGGAAAAAATGGCGCATAAGGAGGGAGAGGGGGGGAGAGTGGGAGAGGGGCCAGAGCTTCACCTTGTTAGCAGCTTGTTTGCTTTTCAATTTCAAAGCTGAAGCCGAAAACGGCAATAAATCCATCCACACAAGTGGCCCAGCAAGGAGGAGCCGGGTGTGAAGTATCCTTGACTGGAGCAGCGAGTGCAAGTGGAGCGGCACAGAGCCTGCATGAATTAAGAGGAGTAGTGGGGGGGGGGGGAGGGGGGCGACTGCGAGTGCCGTGCTGCATTCCATATTTTGCATTCTGTCAGCCCTCGAAAACTCCAGCATCAGCTGGTGCAACTTTAAAGGGGTCCTTTGGCCATTCGGTCCAAAAATCGATGGCCCCACAAAGTAAACGGACTGCAGAACGTCCTCTCCCCCCCCCCCCTGCAGCGTGTTTATTGGCCTGCAGCGGTGTTAACTTTGCCACGTTCCCCAGAGGTTTTCGGCCCGGTTCATACCGCTTTGCTGGGGAGCCACAGCCTCTGGCTAGATGTGCCAGACGAACTATTGTCGGTGCAAATAAATCAACAGCGTTTTTTCGTCTCAATTTATACAGACATCTGTTGTATTGAAACTAATATATCAAAGCCCAAAAAAGTGTGCTACACTTTTTCAACCCAAGATTTTCCCTTATCCATTGTGAAATAAATGCAACTTTATTTCTTATATTTTTGAAAGTTATTTACAAAAATATTCACAATACCATTTTGGTATTTGCCCTTTTAAAATACAATTTTTTGCATGTTTACAAACTCATTAGTCAGCTCACTAGCCCATCAAATAATAGCAATTAATATATAAATAAATGTGTACAGAAGAGTTTATTTGAATTTAAAAATTCATTAGTATATGTACTTAAATAGTAAGTGTTTCTATTAAATTTGTTTTGGTGAAATACAAAGTGGGTATTTATTATTTTATTTTTATGTTTCTGGACTAATGAACCTCCTAAAAGTTAAGCATTTCCAAGCGAATGATTAAGGTATTTCTATCAAATATTTTGTGTAGTCATCTATAGCATTGCCCACTGTACTTTGGCATCGAAACCACTATTCCAAGGAGCCATTTGGTCCTTATTGATCAACCGATTTGGTATTCATCGATTCGTAAAAGAGCGCTGTTTACACTCTTCCCACAGCAAAGTCAATTTACACTGCCTACATTCAATGACTTGAGCCGGGGAAAGGTAATAATTTTGTTGATTCAGGAACAAAGCGAGAAAAGAGGCAGTTCATTTGCATAGACTTCATGGATAGTATAAAAAAGCACTTCCAGTACGTGGAGTTCATCAATTTGGCCAGCGGATCGCAGCAGATAGCTCGGAAATATATATGCTTGAGAATACTTCTGCGCCTCGGGTTGATGAAGTCGCGCGATAAATATTGCAGGTGCAATTTGTATGCCGGGCAACGTGACTCGATGGTCCAGGATGTGCCAGGATGGAGCGGGATGGAAGAAGGGTCCATCCAGTCGGACCAGACACAAAATAATGCAATGCAAATTTCATGTAATCATATGCAAAGTCACCCGGGCGACAGAAGGCAGCCGAAGAACTTTACGTTCTCGGCAGGCATGTCAAGGGTTTATTACGAGGTCACTGGGATGTGAAGTGAGAGCCGGCCCAGAAAATGGGGCGGGTGATGTTGATAAAGCCGGAGTTGGCACGTAATTTGCATGCCAGATACTGTAATGTATTTATGCGAGCATAAATATTCATCCGCCCAGTCAGCCAGTGTAATCAAATTAGAGCAAAAACCGCAGGCAGCGCCGAAGGGAACTGCAACTGCAACTGCAGCGGCATACTCATACCCGTGCTCAGAGTGTCGGAGCTGGCTGGATCTTGGCTTAGCCCGGACTCCCCGAAAATTACCAACTGCATCTCATTAAAATACAATTTCTCAACACCCCACCTCCCCCACCACCGAAACTGTAAAGTGGGTCAGGGCCAAGTCATCGTCAACCACGCTGTCACCTCCAACAAGACACTGCTGCCAACACTGAGTTATCTTTTTCGGGGTCGGGGGATTGGATATACTCGGCTCATCTTCACTTAGCTGATTATGAACATTTCATGCTCATTAGGGGACTTAATGAATTGCAATATGCCGAATTTGTGTTTTCAATTAGTGGCCCCGAAATGGGAACGCTAAATTTCGATTAAATAAATGGCGTCAACGCAATTAGGTCGCTGACTGCAGTTAATTGACGTTCAGCTGAGCAAACACCCACCAGTCACCCACTGCAGCTGCAACACCAGGCGAAACAACAAACGCCAGGAACACGAACTGCCAGCCACAAGAGCAGAAAGCCGCAACACAAATCTTTAATGCCGATTTCACCGCAGTTTGCACTTGCACAGTGGCATGAAAGCGTTTGAGCAGTTTGGCTAACAAAACCAATTATCAAATACCATTTCAGAAATGTTACTACTGAAATGAGTATTTAGTGAAAGTTCAACAGTAATTTGGTTATTTCACTGTCTTGTGCATTTTAGTTAAAGCATTTGAATCCCAAACAAATACCTTTGTAACTCAGAACTCTATACAATTATATAACTATTATAAAAATGCAATAAATGTTTAGTTGATTTCATTGATTTTATTATTAATATTTATTAATATATTGCCATTTCAGCTCAATTACATATTTTGTTGGAAATTTGGAAGTGTACAGCTCATATGCGTTTATATAAAACACTGAAACGCAGCACAAGCAAACTAACAATCATATAAAATACATTATAAATCATACAATACGAGCCAAGACCGAAAAAAGCACGCCAAGTTCGATCAAATGTCAAAGTTTTGATCACTGTTTTCTTCGATTACCATGGCGTGGTGCATCAGGAGTTCTTACCATATGGTCGTACGGTCAATAAACAGTATTATCTGGAAGTTATGCGCCGTTTGCGAGAAGCAATACGAAAGAAACGTCCAGAATTGTGGAAAAACAATTCATGGCTTTTGCATCACGATAATGCCCCTGCTCACTCATCTTTGCTTGTGAGAGATTTTTTGGCCAAAAACAACACCACAATAATGCCTCAGCCACCATATTCACCGGATTTGGCCCCATGTGACTTTTTCTTGTTCCCAAAACTGAAGAGACCTATGAAAGGACGGAGATTTGCAACGATTGAAGAGATAAAGACTGCATCGCTGCAAGAGCTCAAGGCTATACCGAAAAGTGCTTATGGGAAGTGCTTTGAGGATTGGAAAAACCGTTGGCATAAGTGTATTGTATCTGAGGGGGATTACTTTGAAGGGGACAACATAAATATTGATAAATAAATTAATAGTTTTTCTTGAAAATACAAAGTCACCTTACTTTTTGAACACACCTCGTATAACGATCCAAATTCTTCGAAAGGTATTTTCATTTTATTTATACTATATAAACAGTATATTGACTTCCTACATATGTCAGAAAATGTAAATATATATTTAGCATAAAAATTATATATATAATAATCATTTCAAAGCTCTTTTAAATGAGGGACAAAATATCTACTTCTTTTTCAACACATTATATATTATAATGCATTTTTTGTTAATATGAACTTTTCAGCTTATTTTTTGTTTTTCATTAACTTTTGTATCGAGTCTAGAACCAATGTACAGCCATCCACACAGTTGAAATAATGCACCTGACTATGTAATAATAAAAATCCATTCAAGAGCTGCGTCCGTACTTGCCATGTGTGAATCAGACTTCAATTACGATTCGGGCACTCCATTATGCGAAAAGAGAGTGGCTAATGAATTACCCCATACATATAAATATAAGCTGATTAAATATTTGTTGGTCCCTATAATTTTGATGCCATTTCCAATGTTTTGGCGCCACTGTGCCTGGGCGAGCAATTGAAAGGGAGCAAATGAGAGGTGTATAGCAATTGGGCGACGACCGCAAAACTGTATTGAAATTTGCGGTCAATGCAAAACAAATCTGAACTCCATTGCTTGGCTGGGCAAACAGGTTGGGGAGGGAGGAGGGGAGGTTTTGGGCTCGGGGAAATGGGGAAATAGGGAAAGCGGCACGAGAGCACTTCTCGGTGAAAGGCAATTGTGTTTTCAATTGATTTGCTGGGAATTGCATTTGGCACTGCATTGGCAAATAGGTCGCTGTTGGCTCCCCAAGGAGCAGGATAAGGAGGGGGAGGGGGAGGGGGAGGTAAGCGAGGGACCCTCGGCGGCATCCTTGTTAATCAAAGAGTAGCTGAAGTCCCGGCCCAGCACCCGAGGTAAGTGAAAGGCACTTAACAAATGTTGGAGGACAGGACCGAGGCATGCCTAATTTATGGGCAACATGGCATTAAGTTAATTATTTATGCCCGGCCAGACACGAGCCGGGACTTCGTTCCCCGGACAAATCTCGCTGTCCGGACGGAGGGGCCAGAAAATCGGTTGGACAACGGGGACAACGCCCAAGTGTTGTTCTTTAATTTCAAAGTGATAAAAAATTAACACGACAGACAGAGTGGAAACAGTGGGCCAAGGCCCAAGGACGTATACGTTCGCCACAAAGAGAGTGGACCTGCGTGGGAGGATGAGCAATGGTCCTTCTATTCGGCGACTCTGCCATTAGTGCGTCTCCACTTCCGCCACTCAGGAACTTCCCTTGCCCATCCCCATCCCCGACCACTTCCACTTCCACTTCCACTTCCCCTTTGCCACCGCAGTATCACTTGAGGTGTGAATGGAGGGCCATCCCCGGGGGTTGGACAGAAACGGATCCGGATTCAGGAGGTCTGGGTCTGCGGACACGAAGCTGCTGGCGGTCGTGCTTGAGCTGTCAGCGAAATGATTTATTTTTGTTATTAAATTTTGGCTCGGCATTTGAATGCGGACTCTAACATGCTGATTGCCATTATTTGACGACAGAATGAAGCCGTTGGGAAAAGTGGCTGGCAGGCCCCCTGGTTGGGGCCATAAATTGAAACATATGGAACATTTCAACAGTCCAATTGGCAAATGGAAAATGGAAAATTTTCAAGAAATTTTCACAATAATGACGGGCTCTTTAAACTGAATGGATGTGTTTGAGAGGCGGACTCTCCGATATCCGTATATCAATCAATTCCTTATCCACATCTGTCGGCTGTCTGAGGAAATTTTTTGCGATGCCTACAGATGTCATCTATCATTTGGCCGGACACAACGAAAGACAACTGGCGCTGGCCTCTGAGCCTTGTTTATTTACTCGAAAAAATATTTCATGTTTTTTTTTGTTCGGCTTCTTTTTTGATTGTTTATCATGGCCCATTCACCTGGTTCGCTTTAAACGGGCCACCGTGTGGTATACTTGATATGTGGCATTTAAGCGATGAAAGCAGCGACGTGGGTGATGATGGAAATGTTTGAAGCGGTGGTTTTGGGAGGGACTTAAAGGGCGCAGTGGTAGCCCAGCTAAGCATTTTAATATGCACACATTTCACACAGTTCTTTGTTTTTTTATCGCTCCCCTGGCACCAGGGCGCATAAAAGACCACAAAGGGTGGGGGCGTGGCACTTCTTGGGGGCATACAGATGAGCTATACGCTCGGATGTGTGTGCTATGCTAATCAGGCAATCCCGAAAGCAAAGAGAACTATTCGTTTACACTAGTGTTTCCATGCTTTTGGACTTTTCGTGGTAAATCGCAATTATTTAACCGCTCTCGACAGCTCGGCAATCCAATTTGTTGAAAGGCAATTGAAATGCAAATCGTAATCAAATAACAAATCATAACTGAAGGCATGTCTAGGTTTTTATACCTATTTTATGGCCCTCGTTCTCCGTGGCCTCTTCACAGCACTTCACACCTGAGCTGCTGCGAGCCAGGTAAAAAAAAAAAAAAAAAACCAACCCACGTTCCCAGGATGCCGTGCCGCAGGGTTAAACGCTACCCGTTATTTGCCTTGGTTGCTGGAGAAACAGCAACTGCGGCAGAAACAACAACGGAACCGAACCGAACCATCCAAAAAGGCACAAGGGACGTATTACCAAAAAACGCAGGACCCAAAGAATCGCGAAGGAAATGGCTCTGCAGCAGACCTTGAAAGCTGGAGAAAATCAAATTGTTTACCGACAGGCAGGCAAGGCTTAAATACATAACTTTGCCCAAACACAAGCTCTGGAGGTTCTTTAAACACCGGAAAAAAGAAATAAAGATAACTTAACCGAAGGTTAGTTTTAAATTTGCACTATGTCTTGGAAACGAACTGTTTTAATGCATAGTTAAAGATCAAATTCAGAAACATTTTTAGCATTACGATCCATAATCGATCCATAATTATTTATATATTTATTATAATCCTTTTATTATTAATCAAAGGTTAGCTTTTTATGTGTATTTTGCCCTAATGAATAAAAAACATTGTCTAGCTCTTGGTCTTTATGTAGAGAGTAAATTCCTAAGACAATCTGTATTTCATTTTGATCCACTTGTTATGTGGCTAAGAATCAAACAACGCAAAAATTGTAATTTCTGAGAACTCAATGCTTAATGAACACAGTTCATAAATTTAACTAGCTTTTCGATACTAAATCATACTTACTTTATACTTTGGAAAGCATTTGCTTTTATACAATACACAAATACCAAATATATATTCACAAGGGAAAGCGTTATAATAAATCAAAAATAAATTGCTGAACCCAAGAATTAAACCTGAGAAGCCCTAATAAAGTTTGCAGACGCATTTCAGAATCGAAAATAACCATTTTTCATTCCCGAAATGTGGCCAATGTCGGTTATTCTACACGTTCCAGTGATTTTAAAGCATTGCAATTTCGTTGATGCAGTGAAAAAGCCAAAACCCTGCTCTGCAGCTAACTCGATAGCAGCACTTAAAAAATAATTTAGCAATTTCCAATATCTTATTACGGATACCGACACGGCTATCATCCGCAGACAGCTGTCAACATTAGCGCCAGTTCCTAGTTTCTGTTGCCTTTTTTTATTGGATGCGTAAGTTGGTGGTGGCTTCTGGTGCGGCCAAAAAAAAAACCTGACATGAGCACGTGCAATCGCTCAAACCAAAAACAAACAGGCAACAAAAAAAAAAGTATGGAGGAAAAATGGAAAAGTTGGCAAACATGCACATACAGCGGATATAAGTAATGTACTAAGTGGCCAGAGGGCAGAATCTGTTATATGATGCCCTGGCGTCGATGTCTTGGGCAATTTCCGACAGATGCGGAGCACACACACAAAAAGTGCAATTGCATGATGTAACCATTTTTCCCGCAATGCCAGCATAGAGTGAGAGTCAAACGTCGGCGATCAATTTCTGATTACCAGTCCAGTCGAATGTGAAAACCCAGCAGAAATACAGAAATACTGAAATACAGAAACCCAGAAATAAAGAAGCTGTGACAATTCAGGGGGTGGTGGTGTGGGGGGTGCGGAAATCGGGGTCTCAAATGTGCAACGATGCCGTAATTACCCAACTAACTGAAGCACTCGCACATGCCATTGTTGCCCAACTGGGTGGATGTGGATGTGGATTTTTGCATAGCAGACCGGAGCTGTGGAAAACAGTTTAGTCGACAAAGTCATTCACTCATTGCCATGTGATGACACGAGCTCACTCCTCGAGTGGCGCAAAGGAGGATGGGAATGGGAGTGGGCCGGATCCGGCAAGAAGACAGGCCTGGCATTTACACAGTTGGATGATTTAGATAAACAAGACATGAGCTGTCACGCAAAGGAAACAGAGGGAAACAGAAAAAAGCAGAAAACACTAAAAGAGGGTAGAACAAAGCGGGCCGAGATAGCGAGGCGAGTCCTTAAAGAAAAGCCGCTGAAAGTAGTTATTATTACGCAGGATAAAGCCAGGAGATTAGGAAAAGCTGCGATCGCATTGACTTGTGCAGAACAGGACAATCAGAGAACAGGAGCCGGCGAAATGAATGGCCAACGATTTGTTTGCAGCTCAGCTTTATGTGTGCCACGCTGACGTTTAATTAGCACTTAGTTGGATCAAATTTGCATTGAATGCGAACATTAAATGCATATTAGATGGCCCGTTTTTGTGTCAACCAAGTTCATCAATTTAGTTATTAAATAAAATGAAAATTTATCAATTTGCGCACTGTCACGAACATTTGACAGTCATGTGAGTTTTATTGCATACCACCGACAATTTTCGTTTTGGTTTGATAACAGCTGCACTGAGGAAATAAAAACGCTTTATTGTTTTTCGCAATTTATGCATGTCAATTCTTTTTTATCGCCACAATCTCAATCCAATCAGCTGGGAAGAAATATATTACCCAATTAAAAGTTAATTGCTTATTTTAATACGTTTCGAGAAATAAAATATTGGTAAGCATCTTGACTTGGAAGTATATCAATACTTAAATTCTAATTATATTAAAATCAATGCTGTAACTGTTTTACTATATTCTAAATTTCAATGTTTTGAAATGTGATATTCGTCTTGAAAATAAGAGATTTGTAGAACAATTTTAGGATATATTAATATGAAAATACTAAGTTTGTAAACGTGTTTTCTGCGAGTGTCATGTGATACCTAAGGGATAAAAGGCGTTTTAAATTAAAATGCATAGATCAATTAAAACCAATTGTGCTTGTAAATTAAAACCTTTCGCTCCACAATCGACAGCATGGCGTATGAGTGATGTGTGTGAATGAAAAGTGGAAATAAATACCTCTTTGTATACCAGCATTAGGCCTAATTTAAGGTTTCATATTTTCGTTGTTTTCATTTGGGCTGTTGGGAATTGGGCCCTCGAAAAGGGGGCCGCCGCTCAACCGTAACTCCCGACCATCTGTGGAGGACTAAAGCTGATGTTGGTTTAACTGTGGATGCTGTCCCCCTTTCGGCGATTCTGCGCACTGGCTGCTCCAGAAATACTGGGAACACTTTGGATTCAAAACAAAACACTTGAATAACAATTGCTGCCTGTTTTCAGGAACCGATTTCAATGTTTTCCCGAAAATTCACATTCCATATTTTTGAATATAATTAAAAAGTACGGATGTAGGCCTGCTCTTTTCGCCGATTTAATATTCACAAAGCCGTACTTGCACATTAATAAAATAGCAGACAAAGTCGAAAAGTCCTTGCGGCGACGCCACAATGGATTTAAAATGTTAAGCCTGCTGTCGGCGAGCGTGAAAAGTCAACTCTTAAAAATGAAATATTGTTTAGCGCATGAGGGCAAATTGCGGTGCGGTTAAACCTACTCCCCCCCCCACTCGTCGGGCTTCCCCACAGCCACGCCCCCCTCCGATTTAGCCCATGTTTTTGTGTGTGTCCGGCCGTGCGCAATTGTACGATTAGCCTAATGAGGTGTGCAGGGCTCGGAGTCCTGATTGATGGTCCTGATTATTCAGCCTGTCGGGCTTATCCCGACCCACTCAAACATTCAGAGCCCGAGTTGGACCCACGCAGCCAGCAAACAGTTTGTTGCCATGAATTCTATCTGTCCAATCCAAAAGCCAAAATGCGTTTTTAAGCCCTGAATGTCGCCTGTGGCGCTGCATGTGTAAAATTACCCAATTTCAAATGCATTTTGGTGCATTAGGCAGGTGCTGTGTGCAGTAGCAAGGTGGAAATTTACATATTTGCAACGAGTTTTTAGCCCCGCCGCCGGCAGACCGTCAAATATGAGGAGTGTGAAATGGGATACACATAGGTGACTGCCATTATGGCTGCAGCAGCCATCGCTCGAGGGTTGCATTAGCCGAAATATTATAACAGTCCTGCCGGTGCGCCGGCAAATGTGGCTTTCAAAGTGGCAGACGTCAGAGTGCCTGGAGAACATATCGATGCACTTAAGTGTTGCGGGGGAGGGGGGAGAAATGTCGTCCTGCAAATGCCATATTCCCTGCCAAGACCCAATTTAACATGCCATAAATTATGCAATCAAATACTGCCGAATATAAAGGTCAGTCTCCGGGCTTAAAGTTTTGTTTACAGTTTCCGTTGTCCCATGAACTAGCCATAGTTTGGCCTTCAGTTCTCCGAGTGCTGTCCGTCCAATGGGGCGGATGTGTGATATTTTATACATAACTCTTTCAACCTCAATGACGGCTTGTTGCATGCACTGAAAAGGATATAGAGAACGGGAGAAAGGAGAGAGCAGAGAGCAGAATCAGCAGCGACAACACTTCTTGGTGACACATTCATAATCCAGCTTTCTACACGAAAACATCATAAAATATGAACAAACACTTCCGAGACACTGACAAGAAGTTTTAATTGCTTTTCCGCATGCAACTTCTCTCTGGGGTGTGTGTGTGTAATTTTGCAGAGCTTCCCCGGCATTCGATCGAATTGTTTCCCCAGCCTGCAGCCACCAATATAGTATATGGCCACCGAGTCATCTCCCATTCCCATTTTCATTCACATTCACATTCCCATTCCTTGCAACACGCCAACTCGGCAACTTGGCGCACGTGCAGCATTTACGCAGACGTTTTCGAGACTAAATTTTGATGAATACACTTCATGCATAACTGAGCCGGGTGCGACAGGAAGCGGAAGCCCATAAAGTTGACAATGCTTGGGAGCTGTCGCACTTTCTGGAACCCTTTCCTCCCAGCAGCCCAACATCCCAACATCACCCATCGTCCCACACTAGAATCAAATATTTATACCTTAATCAGGTTGCTGCGCCTCGAGGAAAGATAGAGTTAGTGGGAAAACTTTATTGTCAACTTGATAACTTTGGCAGAAAATTTGCTGTTAATTACTCGTGTGCAGGGCTCCCCCGCTTTCGCCAACTTTAGCCCAACTTTCGCCCCCCAGAAACTAACCAGCGCTGACTTTAAGGATTATTTGTGGTTCGGATTTCAACATTTTAATGGCATAATTTTTCATTCAGTGCCAAAGTTCCCTAGCATCCGGGGGAGGATTGGCTCGTTAACACGGCCATAAAGAATTGAATCTAGTTCTGCTCTTGACATTTACGAAGCTCCTGGCTGGGGTTGTCCCGTGTTACATCTCCGACAAGACCCCCTCTTTGGGATCTCCGCCTCGGAACACGTCGTAATCATTTGCACCAGTTGTCTTATCGCTTGAAAGATGGTCGAGAGCAAAGCTTTTTGTACTCGGTTTTAGATGGCAACCCCAAACCTTCAAACCCCTCCCCCCGCCCCCTCCTACAGTGCATTCCGAAATTGTCGGACGTTTGTAAGCAAATAAATGTGGGGAAAATATAATCTCATAAGCTGACGTAGATAAACAACAGTTCAGAAGGCAAACAGCTTTTATTTGATAACCGAATTCAATTGGATGCCAGAGACCATAGCATTTCGGATTTTATTCAACTTTTTATTGCATGCCTCACTAGGTGCGGTCGACTTATGGCCATGGCACGCACTGTGCCGGACCAGCAGCACATTGTTGACTTGCCGTAAAAACACCAGATGGAATGCACGTGAAAACATCAAGAGCGATGCAATTTCGCAAATTGTCTTCAACTGTGCGAATGCATTTCATTCCGTTTTTGCCGCTGCTGCTTAGGCAGCATCTTTCCATCCCCACCCCCCTATCCCGCCCCCTTTGTTTCGCCGGCCTCCGGGCTGTTTAAGAAATCCCACCCAGATGGAGGATGAAGGTTGGAGGAGCAAGGAGCAGGGAGCGAGGTGGAGAGGATGCTGCGAAGGAAACTGTGCCGCAGAATTCATGCAGTTATGCAGGACGAGCACTGCGAGAAGGGCTGTGCGAAAATTAGTCGCTTTATGTGCAGGTTGAGGTCAGCAATTAACGCTCAGAAAGCGGAGCATGTACCGGGCAAAGGAATTTCCGCCAGAAGTGCAAGACGACGCAGAAATGTGCCATCTTCAAAAGCGAGGGTGAGGTTGAGCCAAGAGCTATTCTTGTTTTACTGCCGCAATACACATACAATGTGCCGCGCACATACATATATAGTTGTACTCGTAGTTGGGCACGGAACGCCCGGCCTGGCCAAAAGTAATTTTGGCCAAAATGCTCTTATTGACATAAAATATATCGCATAAATAGGCGGAGTACACAAAACTAACGTAAGGGCTGGCCCTTTAACCGGGAAACTTCGTTAATTGCATTAGCCGCCTGGGTATTCTATTACCGACCTTCATTGGGGCACATCTGCTCCAGATGCGAGAGTTCCTTTGGTTTAATCACAGGGGAAAAGCTGATGGAGTAGTGAAGGAGTCCTTGTGCGAATGTACATACCAAACTTTCCACTTTAAGACCGTTTAACACAGCCAAGAAGTTAACCTTTCTGTAGATATTTAATCGAGGTGTTAACACCGCACGATAACTCAATTTCACATTGGTTGCCTTCTTTTTGGCTTTTGAAGATAATTAAAAGCAACTTAACATTTAAGTTTGAATAATTAACAGCAATGCGTGTGCAATAATAATAAACAATTATTTGAAATAATTGACATATTGTTCACGAAGTATAACAATATTAGCATGGCAAAAATAATGATATATTAAAGTTACGTATCCAGTTTTTGAAGGAACGAAGTAAGCCTATACTGTTTTTTATGATACAATTTATGCAACAAATTGTGTGTTGTATTTCTTGTTTTAAATGCATCCAGTAAAAAATTTAAATAAACGGATATAAACATTTTAAAATAAAGGCCAAGCGTGCTTTTAAATTTATTGCATTAAACACTGACTTCATTTGATTGTTTTACTCACCACACAGAATATTTTCATTTCAAATGTAATATTTAAATATGCATGGCTTCAGTTCATGCTTTAAATCAATTATTCTGTTGTTTTTTCGCTTGCCTGAAAAACTGAAAGGGGAAACCATAGAACTTACTTCCAGTCATAATGTTTTCCCCTTTTATTTTATTACTGGTCAATGATTTCCATGACATGGCAGATTACATGTGTATTCCTACTTTCTGATTACATATAAATAATTTCTTATCTGTGCGATTTAATGGTTAAAGGAATTGGTTAACATTTTACTTCTCCTTATTTTTCTACCCCTTTCGGTTGCTATCAATGTGACTCCCTTGGGGTATAGTTCCCTAGTATGCCAAACAATTTGGTTATCTAAAGAAGAGGATTGTTCCTTCTCGAAGGCATTATGTTTAAGGATACTTTTTGAGTCCACACAAGAAGACGTTTTCCAAACGAAGAGCTCTGCCAGCGGTTTTAAGATCAGAAAATATAGGATCTCCGCTAAAGAGATGACGCTGAAACCCATAAACAAACCCATTACACCACCGACATTGGCTGAAATGAAAAAATATTAATAAATATTAGTTAAACATCTAGTTTAAATTTTAACGATTTGAGCTATCCAATTTGTCTTAAACACTTAAACTATTTCTTATTCCGTTTATTTTTTAATAGAGCTGATTTACTCACATAGAAATTCGGTCAATCCCACATAGGCATTCTTGGTGTTTCCATAGTAGACAGACTCCCGAAAATACACATTAATCACGGCTATATTCTCGCTCAGATAGGACTTGTTCATGCTCTCCACCAGCGCGTTGGCCAGCTGGAAGTTGTTAGAGGCCAGTGGGAAGGCGAAGCCACTGGCCAAGTAGCTCAGATCGAAGCAGCTGGGCAGGCACTGTTGGCGGCACTTAAGCCAACCCGTCCGGAGGGCCGTCCTTTGGGCCCGCCTCACGCATAAGGTGTCCCGCATGCGGCAAGTGGTGGCGTTGCTGTAGATCCGCGGATACTCGAACGGGATGCAGGAACAGGTCTCATACAGATAGGCGGCCAGGCACTCGTTCTCGCAGTTGAGCCGCGTGTAGATCCTGTAGAAGGTCAACTCCTTCTCGTTCTTAAACAGGCACTGCCTTCCATCGCGGGATATCGAACGAATGGCCGGAACTGCCTCGGCTCGAATCATCTCGATGCGGTAATTGGTCTCGTAGCCGATGGCTGTGATCAGGCCAGCCTCCTTCACCATGGGCATCTCAACGGGATTGTGAAAAAAAACCTGAAAACAAAACGATTTTAAAACCAGCTGGACATAAAAAAAATGTTTTTTCTTAGGTTGAATTAATGTTATAAACCAAAAATGGTTCGAACGTTTATTATTACATTTTTATATTAATTGCTATAATAGACTTGCCTTAAAACCAGGTCCATTAGTCGAGGAGCAGTAATATTCGCTTATTTCTGCATCTAGTACAGCAGTGAATCCCAAAGTAATTCCAGTTCCTTAAATAAATTTTAAGGGAGTTTTAAACTTAACTTTCTACTTCACAAACAGATCGCTTACCACTTGATGTGACTGGATAAAACTTTGGAGGTAATTTTTCAGGATAACCTGACTCCGGATCCCACTTGACACTTTCGAAACCATCTGCAGTCGTCACATTTCGACCACTATTTGAACTGTTAACACCAAAACAATTGGATATATCAAAATGCTAAAGACCATATATATTTACTATGACTTGTAGAGATTTTCAAGCGACTGCAAATTAAATACGCAGCACAGTCCCTCGTCCGTCAGGATCTGCTGGAACAGATGCGAACAATTCCGCTCCATGGCACTGAATTTACAGAAGAGCAACATTCTCTCACAGGACTGCGAGTGATTTGAGACGAATTCGGATATTGTCAAGTTGTTCCTGTCCAAATTTGTAACGGTAGGCTCTTCATCAAGCTCATTAGACTGTCAGCTACCGGAGTCGCACAAGAACTTTAAAAGGGCGCTCTCGTTGGAACCCCTGAGAAAAGAATTTAATTTCAAATTGATGGATGGATGTTTAAATCGTTAGAATAACGAACGTACTCTCTGTAATTGGCCACCAGACTCCTTTGCACCTGGTTCATATTGCATATGGTTATAGCCGGGAAGGGTACCTTTAAAATGGAGGTGGCATGTGGGCTGATGCCAATTATCACCGGAGTGCTATCCCACTTGACATAGATATTCGATATAAGGTGTACTGTGATTATAAGAGCAGTTACAAAGGAGCCAAAGAAAAATGATCTGAAATGGGTAGGTAAAATCATGATAAATTAGTTTTCAATTCTAAAAATCTTACAGTCTTAATAGTTATTAAAATTAGTTTTGGTATATCCTTATAATATTCATTTTTCTTTGTAGTAATTAGTTTTCAGTTCTAAAAATCTTACAATCTTAAAAGTTATTAAAATTAATTTTGGTATATCCTTATAATATGCGGATTCCCTCTTCGTTGTAGTCACTACTTATTTATTATTAAAATAATATAATAGATTATTACCTCTCCCAACTGCTGAGATTCGGGTCCCCCACAAATTTGAGGCCATGCAGACCTGTCTCGTTGAGGAATTTCCGCAGACTCCTGACAAAGCTGTTGAAAAGAAATACGGAGGATCCCTGCCTTTCCCGACTGGCTGACACCGAGAGTTCCATTTTTAACTGTATACTTAATGACCCTTGACACCACCATAAATACTTGATATTGCAATCAATCAGATGTCAGCACACGTATTAAATACCCATGTAATTAAGGCTTTACCTTGATTACTGTGATTTGTGACTGAGGGAATCCTTTCAAGTTAATTAAATTCTCAATGTGGCCTTTGCCGTTGGCATTTATATGTACATAAAAGCATGTTACACGCCATCAAGCATACGACATGTGGCCCGACTTGCTAAAATACATGCATTGGCAAAGTATATCAAACTTTAACTTAGTTAGCTTTAGAGTTTATCAAATTATATTGAACTTGGTTAGCTTAAGACTTTATCAAATTAAATTGAACTCATAAAAAACAACATAATCGAGTGCAGTTCAAACTTTTCGCCGCAAAAATTAAATTAGTAAGCTTTTCGCCAGTGCTTGCAAGCTTTTTCCCACGAAAGCTTGATATAAGAAAGCTCTGCCGCACGTGATGACAAAGCGAATCGGTTACTTAGTTAGTTTTAGTTCTCTTTCTCGCATCTCGGCGATCGGACCTCATTTGTTTACCTTGGTCACAGAGATCAGATCATGAGAATCCGTAGCAATCCACTGCCCCGCCGGCTGGTGGATGTCTTGTGCTTTCTGATTATTGCAGTCTTTTTGCCGGTGGTGTTCCTCTTCGAGATTGTGGTGGTGCTGCCCGCTTTCCACGAACCCGGTGGCTTTTTTCACACCTTCACCTTTTTGATGGCCATGTTCCTGGTGTTTAATATCAAGGGAAATATGATTGCCTGCATGATGATCGATACTAGTGTGGATGGTAAGTGATAGCAAACATCTAAAGTGGAATCCATTAAATGCATTACCCTTCTCTAGTGAAAAAGATGGAACCGCCGGCGGAGCATTTGGATTGGCGGGAGTGCGGCGAGTGCCAGCGATTAGCCCCACCCAGATCTTGGCACTGTAAGATCTGCAAGGTTTGCGTACTAAAGCGGGATCACCACTGCCTCTACACGGGCTGCTGCATTGGACTCAGAAACCATCGCTTCTTCATGGGATTCATATTCTACCTATTTGTGGGATCAGTTTACGCCCTGGTTTACAACTCCATATTCATGTGGATCATCCAGGGACACATCTACTGCAACTGGCTAACGCTGCTCAAGCTCACCTGCCCCATGCTGCTCTTGGTGACGGGCAGTTTCTGGAGCAACATGTATCTGCTCTTCTATAGCTTGAATGTTTTAGCCCTGGCTTATGGAGTCCTCCTCTTGGGTTACCATGTGCCCATCGTTTTGAGAGGCGGGGTTTCCGCCGACCGCACAAAGGAGAGCAAGCAAAAGTACGACAGAGGAGTCTACCAAAATCTAAGATGTGTGTTTGGAGACCGCATGCGTATAGCCTGGTTATCTCCACTGATTCGCAGCGATCTGCCGGATGACGGATACCACTGGAGTGCCACTAAGAACATAAAAGACAAAGACTGATTAGGACTTAGAATTAATAAGTGCATGAAGCCCCAACCTGGGAAGCCCGTAGATAAGGACTATGACTTTTGCTACATCTGGCTGCATATATTTTAATCTTAAGGTGGTAAAGTTGTAACCGATTCCACCAGTGAGAATGGATGCCTGGCCTTTCCATTCAATATGACTTTCATCGATGACCAAAATCAGGTTTATGTGGAAACCCGAGTTAGCCTGTATATTTGTAAATACTTTAGTAAATTAGCATTACATGTTATGTGTTTGTACTCCACATCTACATTATCACCACATTTATTGGAATATATTTCAATTTCATAAATAGGAACCGATAAGGAGTGCATTATGCCAAATTGAACGGAGTAGCACATAACTTCCACAGACAGGAATATTGTCAGCAGCCACTGTCCACACATACTGGCCATTTCTGAAGACTAAACAAATCATTGCATGAAACCACACCAGCGCGGGCAAATGCCTATTTCTCTAATTGATTTGACGACTAGGCAAACAAACATACATACATAGATCGATAACGAAATTGATACTTATAATTAATGTATTAAAATCTTCTTTGATGGACCGACCATCGCCGAATTCATCGTTGAGAAACTCCTGATGGTAGCTGGTTATCTTGCCTAGTGACGAGATACTGATGAGCACCAAGTTGGACTGGCCTGGTACTCCATCTCAGTTTCTCGGGTTCACGTCTCGACCAACGCCAAGCGGATAATGAGGAAGGCGATTGGTACCATTCCAATGTCCCTACAGCTCCATTCCCGTGTTGGTCTTCAACTTGCTAGGTCTTTAGACGATCGACCAAAGCATTAGCACTGAGGACTTCACATGCGTATAGTCAGTTACCGGTAAACCAAGGTTCTTGCGTATCAGCCGGTTGATCTCCTTTCTAGTCACCATGGAAATGGATCAGAATCCAAATTTACAGGGCTGCAGCCAGGATGTAGTAGCGACTGCATAATAACATTTATTAGGAGGATACCTGTATATATTTATACCCTTGCAGAGGATATTATAATTTTGGTCAGAAGTTTGTAACGCAGTGAAGGAGACGTTTCCGACCCCATAAAGTATATATATTCTTAATCAGGATCACCTCCTGAGTCGATATAGCCATGTCCGTCTGTCCGTCTGTTTCAATACCGTTTGCGAGCTCAGTTTAAAAGCTAGCGATCTGAAACTTTCACAGTCGTCCTAAAACAAGTGTACGCAGATCAAGTTTGAAAACCGCCCCGATCGAATGTCTATATCCTATAGCTCCCATAGGAACAATCGGATATAACTTGCAAGAATAGAAGATATTTCGCGCAGTGTAAAAGCTATTGACATAAATCTTTCCAAATCTTATTTTTTTATGCGTACCTTGATTAGGGTAAAAGCGCGCGGCGATCGGACGTCTATATCTTATAGCTCCCATAGGAACAATAGGGAAAAATTGATTAAAATTTAATGATTTTTATGATATTTCGCGCAGTATTTAGCCAATTGCCATGAATCTTCCCAAATCGTATTTTTTTATGCATACCTTGATCAGGGTAAAAGCGCGTGACGATCGGACGTTTATATCCTACAGCTCCCATAGGAACAATAGGGTGAAATCGGTCCAAATTTGATGATTATCAGAATATTTCGCGCAGCTACTGACATAAATTTTTCCAAGTCTTATTTATTTACGCATATCTTGATTAGGGTAAAAGCGCTTGCCTATCATACGTCTATTTCTTATAGCTTTCGTAGGAAAAATTGTTAAAGGCTGCGAAAGTATCCCTTTTTTTCTATTTTTATATGACATTTTTGCAGTATAAAAGCAATTGATATGAAAATGCAAATCTAGTTTACTTATGTATACCTTATTCCTTTCGCTTCTTTTTCAGTTTTAGCAATTTTGGCAAAGTCTGCAAGGGTATTAAAACTTCGGCTTCCCGAAGTTAGCTTCCGTCCTCGTTTTTTGTTAAGACAAGTATAAAGGTCTGATTTGTTTCTAGATTTAATTTTTTTGTATTTTGGAGGGAAAGCTATATTTCTACTTTTGGTTAAGGTTAAATAGTCTATTTCCAAGAAGCCTCGACCTCCAAAAATATATAATTTTTAAAGTATATTTAATATTTAAATTTCAGAGTATATGGATTTGGGAATCCTGATTAATACCAAATTCATCATAATTTGCAAAAAGTATTACTTAAGACTGTTTAAGACCGATATTTATTTTCCAATATAAGTTCTTGAACACAAAATATGTAAAATTTTGATGTTTAACATAAAACGGATTGCAACAAAAATTTTGCTTTTAAGCCCCCGTACAAAATCATTGATACGCCACTGCGTTAATGTGCAGTATGTACGCAGCATGTTCTCTTATCAAAGTCTTTAATTATTGTACCCGTTACTCTTACAGTATAGGGTATATTGTATTTGTTGAAAAGTATGTAACAAGTAGCAGGAAGCGTTTCCGACCCTAAAAAGTATATATATTCTTAATCAGGATCAATAGCCGAGTCGATTAAGCCATGCGAATGAAAGTCAAGATCTTGGAATCTATAAGAGCTAGAGATTTGGGATTTATGAAAATTCTAAGAGCGAGAAAACTGAAAGCATTGGGCAGCTCGCTCTCAGCTTGTGATGTTTGCAATGCATATCGGCGGTTTTTTTTAAATTGGTTAGCTGAGTTACGATTATCGTTTAATGTGTCTATATGTACATTGTGAAAAAGAACATATTTTTTTGAATATTTTGAAAGATAACATCCAAAATTCGACATATATAAGTATACATGTATTAAAAAAAAAGATAACATAACATACAATAAATGCGTCAGCATTTTTAAAATATGTACAAGGGCTCAACATCTCATTTCATTTCCCTACGACTTGTTGTGGGTTAAAGACGTCAAAGTCAAGCGCGCGTCTTAAAAAGATAATTCAAACATGTGTCGCCTCCTTTTACTAGTTTATATGACGTTAAAATACCAAAGTGAAGCTTTTAATTTTTCTCCGCATCCGAACCTGGTGATAAATTTCCCTAAGCTTCCAAAAACCCACTTGAAGCAGACGCGAAGCTCCTACTTTGGCTACTCGCTCGTCATCCGTCCCAACAGGTGAGGTTATTAGTTTCGAGCTGTGATTATTGTAAAATTTGATGCAGTGAATGTTTACCAATCAAAGATATTCAAATGATTAAGGCACATTCTAATTTTTATTTCGAAATCAAAATTGGAAAATAAAATGAATATTTATAAATCGTAGGTTTCTTTCTAGTAGTGTCCTGTTCACCGGTGACTGTTTTGTCAGTGTATACAGTTTGCGACAAATAAACTCAGAAACTGTTAATTTAATATTTTTCAATAAATTCCTTTTTTTGTACCGAAAAGATTAAAACAGTATTTATGTTCAAAAACCAAACCCAAACTGTATTGAAGTTTATAGATTTATGTAGCAGAAAGACCGATGTACCAACAAGACTTTAAATATTTTTTCGTTTCGGGGCTATAAAAAATAAATAATAAATTCTCTATCGATTTGAGGTCAATCGTTCGTTAGAAAATAATCAACATTGACTAATGCCAGGCACAGCGTCATTTATTTACCATAACCCTTAGTCGCAAAAGGTGATTCAGTTTTATATTTTATAATATTAATCTCATTTATTACTATTTTTATACCCTTGCAGAGGGTATTATAATTTTGGTCAAAAGTGTGCAACGCAGTGAAGGAGACATCTCCGACCCTATAAAGTATATATATTCTTGATCAGGATCACCTCCTGAGTTGATATAGCCATGTCCGTCTGTCCGTCTGTCTGTTTCTACGCGAACTAGTCTCTCAGTTTTAAAGATATCGAATTGAAACTTTGCACACACCCTTCTTTCCGTTGCACGCAGTATATAAGTCGGAACGGCCGGGATCGGCCGACTATATCCTATAGCTGCCATATAACTGAACGATCGGAAATGCCATAACATTGGTGTTTGTAAAGTTAGGAAGTTGGATTTTTTTATGGATTTTATATTTGGCCAATCAATCCGACCTACCAAATTTCATAAGGATCGGACGACTATATCCTATAGCTGCCATATAACTGATTGATCGGAAATGCCATAACTTTGGTGTTTGTTAGGTTAGGAAGTTGGATTTTTTTATGGATTTTATATTTGGCCAATCAATCCGACCTACCAAATTTCATAAGGATCGGCCGACTATATCCTATAGCTGCCATATAACTGAACGATTGGAAATGCCATAACTTTGGTGTTTTTAAAGTTAGGAAGTTGGGACTTTTTATGAGTATTAAGAATACATCATATGAATAATTTTGGAGAATATAATTTACAGAATATTCTGCAAGGGTATTTCAACTTCGGCTCCGCCCGAAGTTAGCTTTCCTTTCTTGTTTTCAATAATATAGCCAACAACCGCAAAAACACTTTTATGTTCGTTCTGATGATTAAATTAACTTCCCTTAGACTCATGTTTATTTTATGTCGTACCCTAAGCTCCCTTCCACCTTTCGATTCTCACAGAGTTTTTACCAAAAAAAGAAGCCCCGTGCGATCAATATGAATTTTGTTGTTCGGCTATTTTATGGAAAGAAACGTTCTGATCAGCCAATGCAATAAATTTGACTTTCTCAGCCACACTCAGTTGTTGTTTTTTCAGCATAAATGTTAAGGCGCCGTGAAAAAGTCGTGAATAAAGAGTTATAACTAAACATGAAAAATTAAGGAAACATTAACGAGTATCCCAAAAAAAAAATAGACTAGATAAACATAGGACATTACTAAAAGACCTTTTTGTGCGCTTTATCTGTAATCGTAGCATCATCGTAGGAGCTCCTCGGGCTCAATCCACATTGGACTCGCAGAAGACCATCAACGAGACTGGAGCGATTTACAGATGCTCCCTGTCTAGCGGATCCTGCAGCCCGTATGTCCTGGATCCCCTAGGTGATGTTAATGCGCCTGACAAAGGACTAACCTGGGACTCGGACCGCAAGGATTTCCAGTGGCTGGGCGGATCGATGGACGGTGGCACCGGCGATAAGGATAAGCTCATCGTGTGTGCCCCCCGGTTTTACACACCCACTCCTTTAAACTACCTCATGCACGGAGTCTGCTACTGGATACAGAACACAGTGACCGCAAATCCAGTGAACGTCTCTCGCATTTCTCCATTCCGCTCGAAAACCGAGCAGGTGAAAAACAATATCGTCATCTACTACATGGGCCAATTGGGACATAGTGCCCATGTAGCGAATGATGGCAATAACTCCCAGTTCCTGTTCGGAGCCCCAGGCATACGGAATTGGAAGGGATCAGTAGTCCGCTGCCGCCAGGACGGACCTGCACACTATGACGACCAGATCTTTGAGCCGTCGCGTCAGGCCTTTAACAATTACTTTGGCTACGCCTTGAGCTCCGGATACTTTAACAGCGACTCTCCATCCACCCTTCTCTACCTGACCTCGGCACCCAAAGCCAATTCCCTTTCCGGCGAGGTCTATATATTTGATTTTCAAGGAAGGTCAATCCGAAAGTTGCTTTGGTTGCGGGGTGAGCAGTTGGGCGAGTATTTCGGCTACTCCATTCTGGCGGAAGATCTCAATGGAGACGGAAAAACGGACATCATAATCTCAGCGCCGCTTCACGCGCTTAAAAATTCCTACGACACTGGTGCCATTTATGTTTTTATCAACAAGGGTTCAGTGAGTAATAAGAAACAAATCAGGGCTCAATTAAAAATGCCGCCATATCTTTGCAGCTCCACTTTGAACATACAATTGTGCGGTCACCACTGGGCAGCAAGGGCCGTTTCGGAACTACACTTACGCGTCTGGGTGATATCAATCAGGACGGATACAACGGTGGGTTATTTACTATTATTCATTCATCACCGGGAAACTAATACATATTATTATTATATGAACATTCTTCTTCTCTTTTAGACGTGGCCGTTGGAGCTCCCTTTGCCGCAAACGGATCGGTGTTCATCTACCTTGGCAGCGAACATGGATTGCGGGGACAGCCGAGTCAGCGACTGGATGCTCCTGCCCTACAACCTTCAGAGTACGGAGCACACATGTTCGGTCACGGCCTGTCCCGCGGATCGGACATTGATGGGAACGGATTCAACGACTTCGCCATAGGAGCCCCCAATGCGGAGGCCCTATACCTATATCGCGCCTATCCCGTCGTAAAAATATATGCAACAATTAAGACGGAATCGCGGGAAATAAAACAGGAGCAGGAAAAGGTGAAGATCACCGCCTGCTACAGACTGAGTACCACGTCAAAGAATAAGGATGTGCAGCAGCAGGAACTGGACATCCGGATAGCAGTCAACAAGCAGTTGCAGTGGGTTAAGTTGGCCCACACGCAGAGCAACCAGATAAACTTCAAGGCGATAGCGGGTCCTGCCGAGAAATGCCGTGACTTTGATATTCAAGTTCGCTACAGCGGGAAAATTTTTGCTGCCATCGATCTAGAGATGCAATACGAACTGTCCAAGAAGATTCCTGACTCCAGGGGTAAGCTTCAAAGTTTAGGTTTCTAACAAATAAGTTAATAATGAGGTCACCTTCGATAGAGTTTTGTGAAACCTGTGCGATCGTTGATCCGACGGACGCGAAGGTTTCCACGGAGAGGATCATCATCAGCATGGACTGTGCCTCCGATGTTTGTGTCGCTGATCTGCAGATGAGCAGCAAAAATGTGAGGTATGTATCAGTAATATAATATTTCTTGAGAAGGAGGTTTTTAAAAAAATATATCTTTGTCCAAGATAATATATCTAGATTTAAGAAAAAATATTTATTGATTCAATGTCTTATTTTCTATTTTTAAAAAGAAATCACCATTTATTTTCTTCAATTAGCCTTATTTTGATAGTAGATATTATTAATTATTTGTTAGAATTATAATTGATGACGTCCAATTTCAATTGTTGTAGCTCCACTTATATTTTGGGCAGTGCCGAAATCCTACATCTGAGTTATGACATAACCAACAAAGGGGAGACCGCCTACCTCCCCCAATTCAACGTGACCAGCACTTTCCACTTGGCTTTCGCTCAGATTCCTGGAAACTGCAAGGTCGCCGAAGCAGTCATGGTGTGCGACCTGAACGGCGGACGACCGCTGGCCAAAGGTGACAGCGACTCCCTCACCATCAGCTTCGATGGGAGCCAGCTCAGCGGAGAGTCACTGACCATCCTTGCAGAAGTGTTCAGTGCCGGAAACGAGAAGAATACCACAGACAACAAGCAGACCAACGTGATCAGCCTAAAGGAATTCACCGAGATTGATGCCAGCGGGTAAGATTTAATATAAATAGTAGAAATGACTGAAATCTTACTATTGTCAATACTTTTTAGCGTTCAGACAAACGATCAAATTGTTTTCAACCATTACCCTTACTCCGCGGAAGTCATGAACCATTACGAGATCAAGAGTCGCGGTCCCAGTATTATCGAACAGATAACTCTGTCCTTTTATATTCCCATAGCCTATAGGTCGACTGACCCCATAGCAATTACACCCTTAATTAATGTAAGCAGCTTGAATATTAAGGCCACCTACGATTCGCGTCAGTGGCCCATTCGGCTCTATGACCAGAATGGGATTCCCATGGAGAGCTCTATCCAGAGCGGACAGGACCACGACCAGACCACGACTCGAAAGCGAAGGGATCTCAATGGATTGCCTGCCAACCAAGAACAAATAGATAGCATTTTGAATGTAAAGACCCACGATCTGCCTGTGAATCGCACCATTGTTTTCAACTGCCAGGATAGCAACATGACGATCTGCGTCCAAGCCGAGATGAACATCCGATTGAGGCCTGATAAGCCTATTAATGTGAACATAAGCTTCTACGTGGATCTAAGTGAAGTGTCGGGTCCTTGGGAATACTTTGTCTTCCGAACCCATCTAGAGCTGCTTAAAAAGGGCGATCCCGCATCCAGTACGTTTGTGATTAATCGAAAGATCGAACCCAATGTGATATTCAAGCATCTTAAGGATGAACTTCCCATCTGGAAAATAATTTTGTCCTGCATCGGTGGTCTCCTGCTCCTTTCTGCTTTAACCTATGCTCTTTACAGGGTTCGTATGCGAGACATCAGAGAAGGATTTTCTTTTTCATTAATACTGTCTACCTTTTTAGCTCGGATTCTTTAAGCGCACCAAGAGGGACGAGCTGAAGAGGTTAGTTCGACAAAGTTATAGGCAGGAGGTTCCCGTCGACCAGGATTCGGATAGTCTCAACAGCGATACTCTGTCCAAAAGATATAGTACCTAAACACATCGATGAATCATTGGAAGCTCTACTTGAGTTTTACTTATAACTTTTTTAAGGGTTTAAGTTAGTTAGTTGTCCAGCTTTATACGTAGTGTTGATTTTAAAAACGGTTACATTTTCGCATAATAGCTTTTTATTTTATGTTTTCATGCATGCTTTAAAAGATGATTCATTTATTTTGGTTATAATTAACTATTTTAAGACTGTGCGATTTTGCTCAATTTACTAACTTTTCTTTCAAACATCTTTCTTAAATAAAATTATTTATTATTACTTTAAAAAAAACTACATAAAATAATATATTAAAATAGTTAACTCTATACGAAAATTTAAAAACTTTTTAAGAGTATATTAAAGTGGTAACGTATAACTGAAAACGTAATTTAGTTTTGACAGCGAGACCCAAGATGTTTCCTCTTTATTTTAAAGTGTTGACATTATTTTTTGGTATTAGCAGTAGCAAAGTTTTCAACTTTAAAGTTTTTAGTTGCGCCAGCCCTGGTTTGTTATCGATAGCCGCCAAGTGTCGATAGTCAGATCGCAGGTTTCCAGGTCTTATTTAACAAGTTTTCGAGGATTTCTTAATGAAAATGATTCGAAATCGCTTTGGCAACTTGTCGCGCGTCTCCGCCCAGCTGCAGCGCCATGTCCAGCAGATGTCCACGAACGCCGCAGCAGCTCCGGAGGAGGGAGCGGTCATTAATGAGTTCCGAACGGCGGTCACCAATCCCGGCGAGCACTCAGCGCTGCAGGTGGCCAAGTTCTACACCATTCCCGCGGAGCAGAAGAAGCAGATCTTTGCCGGCGGCGGCCTGCCCAAGCAGTACGAGCAGCAGATCAAGACCTTCACGGAGGCCTGTCTGATGGTACGGAATCCTGCCCTGGAACTGCTGCAGTACATTAAGGCCACCGACCTGACCAAGCCGGTGGTACGGTATGTGCTGTACGGAGAGAATGGCACCGGAAAAACCCTGTCAATGGCCCATGTGCTGCACTACGGGGCCCTCAACGACTTCCTGCTGGTCCACGTGCCCTGGGCGCCCAACTGGATGAAGCGGCCCAAGGAGGCTTCTAATGCTGCCGGCCAGGAGGGTATGATTGATCTGCCCTTCGACGCTGCAGCCTGGCTGGTGCACTTCAAGGCCCAGAACAGCCAGTTGCTCCAGCGGCTGCAGCTGAAAACGAGCAAGGAGTACGTGTGGAGCAAGCGCGAGAGCACGCCGGCTGGCTCCTCGCTCATCGAGCTGGTGGAGCACGGGATAGCACGCATCAAGTACGCCTCGGAGACCACGGCGGCGCTCATTGCTGAACTCAAACAGCTCTCCACCGCTGGCCAGTGCAAGGTGATGGTGGCCATCGATGGCTTCAACGCCTTCTTCCACCCGGTGACCCGCATTTTCTCTGATAACAAGCAGCTTGTGACTCCGGATCGGATCACGCTCACCCAGCCCTTCCTCGACATCACCAACTACGACTGGACGAATGGCGTGTGCATTCTGTCCGTGGACAAGATCGCCATGACCGAAGGCCATATGGACTCCCACATGCCGCGCTATCTGCTTGGTCAGGAGGGCTTCGAGCACCTGGATCCCTTCGTGCCCGTCCTCGTGGAGAATTACACGGACAAGGAGTTCCACAGCTACATCAACTACTATCTCGACCGCCACTGGATCAACAAGACGCCGCAGGGATTTGAGGAACAGCTGAAATTCATGAGCAACAAGAACCCCTACTCGTTGATGCAGTTGGTGAGGGCCTTGTAGAGTGTGGGATATCCTGTATTTGTAGGCCAATAAAGTTAATTCAAATGTTAAACACAGAACTGGTGATGGCTTTCTTGCAAACGAAATATGATAAATATTCATGCTATGGTAATAATAGGTTTTGAAACAGTTTAAACCCAATTTCTTGAAAATCTCCCCAGTTCTAACTTTTTTTCATTGCGCACGTGGAAAACATGGCGAATTCAAATTGGAAATTTATTTAACGATAATCAGCAATACATAATAATGCACTGTAAAATATATAGTTTCGTACTTTCACATATGTATATGTTAATGGGGTTTACATGCAGTTTTCAATGTTCGAAATCAAAACAGAATCGGATCGGTCTTAATTTTCGTGTGCTTTGTGGCTTCAAAAGCATTGTCAAAAAAGTTTAGCCAATGTCCATACGGATATGCAGGCAGCACTCTCTCTCTATTTATACGACTATATCTTAGGTTTCGTTCCGGTGTGGGTGTGGATAAACAAAATAATAACTAGGCTGCAATTAACATTTGTCGTCATATTCGTATGTATATTTGCATAATTTCTATTACAATTTTAGTTGCTTTTAACAACAATAACAATTATGTATGTTTGTATGTGTTTGCTTATTCTTCTCTGATCGGATGTGTTTGCTATGTCCGTTGCATTATCGTAGGCGAAGTCGGGGCTTCTGCGCCGATCTATGTGATAGATTCTCGTTTTCGTTTCTAATGTTCATTTGGTTTAAACTTTAAGGTTTTACGTAAATATGCTGATGCTTTGAATATACGTACGCGCGTGTGATCGTGTGGTGTTGCATATGCACTATGTGTTATAAATCATATCGCTTGTATATATGTACTTGTTATATATTATTCATGATCTTTTGCAGTTCGTTTTTCTGTCCTGGCGACGTAACAAATAAAAATAAAAAGCCTCCTCTTCTAAATGTAAACATAATACAAAATGCATTAAAACAAAAAATAAAATAAACTTAAACGCAGAGTTGGAAAAGCAAATGGATTAAGCGACTGCGGGGAGGATACGTATAAGTGTAAACATAAAAGAGATATATATATTCATTGATATAAATTAGATATTGATGAAATCTTTGCATGCGTCAGTGGTAAAATAAAAATGATAATATACGAAAAACAAAACAAGGACATCTGGCTCGAATGGGATCATCCCTGAATACATCCATTCGGTTTGGCCCGATCCAAAATCGAGGCGTTATATTCCTCCTCTCTCTCCTTTTTCGATCTCTCTTTTCCAAATGCTCGCAGGGAATTCACACGGATTCCAAAGTCCCAGATCGCAGACCCTCGTGATCCTTTAAACACAATCTTCGAGGAGTGCTTGCGTGGCTGTGGGTGGTGGGTGTTTGTCTGGTCGGTTGATTGGTTTTGGTTGGGTGGTGTTGTTCATGTTGAGGTGTTCGTCTGTTCCTCGGAGCATTCGACTACTTAGGCTAGTTTTCTTAAACATACATTTACTCATTCGTTTCGTTTTGGTTTTCACCCTGCCGAAATCTTGGTGAAATCAATGCATGACAAGTTTCCAATGTTCTCATAGTTACTACATCTACCTTTGGAGCAGTGTGTGGGTTTGGGTGTTTGAATGGGCATGGCGGATGGGCGTGAATACTTCCGGATGAGGCATTAATGATGGTGAGGAATAGTTGAACAAACAGCGAACGGCAGCGGGCGGTGCATCCTCCCATCTGTATTATTTCTTGACAAACTGATAGGGGGCAGCGGGACGGTAGCGCATATTGGGTGGCACAGCGCCGCCGATGCCACCGCCAGTGGTGGCCACGATGCTATTGGCCATGATCCCGCCACCGCCGGCATTACCCAGCCCGGCATTCCGACCATTGAAGCTGGCTGCACTGACGACCATTCCGGGCGGTGAGGCTCGCACAATCGCCTGTGGTGGCAAGGTGGTGTGCATGGCATTGCCTCGCTGGGCTGCTGTAAAAACGAAAATAGCATCTAGGAAGAATCGAACAAGAGCATCCAGACTCACCTGGCACATAGGGTTTTGGCTGGTGGTACGCATTGTTGTGTGAGCGAAAGTAGACAGTCTCCTCGTTGTGGCGATAGTGTGATTGTTGCTGAAACTTTTGTCTGTCGAGGAAATGGATATTTAGCTTGTCTGATAGAGGACATCCGATTGCGACCCACCTGTAGTTGCCGCCAGAGCGCTGGTTACCATTGCCGTTATTGCTGCCAGATCCAGCTGCTCCGCCATTTCCGTTTCCTCCACCACCACCGCCGCCTCCACCACCCCCTCCTCCGCCGCCACCACTGGCCGCTGCATTCGATTGCTGCTGCAGCTGACGAAGCGTAAGCTTCTTGGCCGCTTCCGGGTCCTCCATGAGTTCGCGGTACTGCTCCTGGCGAATATCGTCATGCTTGTCCGGCGTGAGATAGCGCCGGATTTCGGCCAGGGCGTAGGCCACGCGAGCGTACGCCTCGGCGGGCGGAGCAATGGTGGAGACCTCGACATGCAGCGGAAGATTCAGGTGGGCGTACTTGGCGTCCGCAGAGTTGCGCAGTTCCTCCTCGCGGGCGCGGTCCTTCATCGAAAATCGGCCTAGTATGACGATCTTGCACTGCGTCTCCTCCTGCAGGCGGCGCAGCGAGTTGCCCTTGGGGCCGAGCAATTTGCCCACATAGTTGAACTTCTTGTCCTTGATAGGCACATGCACCTTCTGGGACAACTTTATGGTGCGCTGCTGGTAGACGTCGGCATACTGGTCTCTCGTTGGGATGCGTCCGTTCAGCTGCACACGCTCCAGAGCTGCAAGCCGAAGAGGGAAATGTGCTAATTACCATGAAGTGACCCGGACAAATCAATTACCTTCGTCGATCAGCTTCACCGCCAGGGGGAAGTGGTTCTCCATGCGCGACCGCTCCGTCATGAGCTCCTGCATGTACTTCTGGACCGCTGGCGCCGGTTGGGCCTTCTCGCTGTCCGCATTGGCGTTGTGTTCGTTCTCGTGCTCCCCGTTGCTCGTTCCCCCACTACTGCCGGTGGCCACCACTCCGGCTCCTGACCCGGATCCGGATACTGGCCCGCCTCCTGCTCCGGCAGCCGTGGAAGCCACCGAGGAAGCGGATGGCCCTGGCACACGCAGTCCGTTCTCCGCCATTTGCCCTGCCTTCGGGATCGCTCTATCGTCCTGCAAAATTGCCGAGTCTCTAGTTTTCCGTGCGCGGATTGTGAGCGATCGCTTTTGCTGTCGTTTCGATTTGCTTGCCAAGTGTGCACACTCAGCCTTCCCAGTGGCCCTAATTTTTCTCTCTTTTTCCAAGTGTGTATTTTATTCGGACATTTACTATGTTAGCGGCGCGGTCCGGCAACTCCGGTCTCTTGGGCTGGCTCTCGTGCTTCAGCAGCGTGCTGTTCGGCGGCAATCGGTGGTGCTGTTAAGCGCAAATTGGTGTTATCGGAAGTGTAAGCTGATGATTTTAAAGTCGATAGGTTTGACCAGAGATGCCGAAGTGATGCGGGCCCAGCTATTTCAAGCCATAATTCGTAGTTTTCCCTAATTTTGTATTTTCAACGACATCAGTGTAATCTGTGCTATAATACATTGCATTTCTTTAAGGGTTTCATTATAATGTATATATTTTGAAAAATATTGTTGATTTTTACTTTTTCTTTATATTATTTAAATAATAAGGTTAGGGCGAAGGCTCGGGTAGAGCCTATTTCTATACCCTTGCAGAGTATATATATTCTTGATCAGGATCACCTTCGGCTTACCGAAGTTTACTTCTTTTGTTGTTCAAATAAGAAAATGATGACGTAATTCACACTTAATCACTAATAACTTCTAAAATAGTGGTTCGATGTAGAAAGTTGTTGGAGTGTCAATAGATATTGACCAACCATACTCAACTTGTCTGAATTGAATTTCGAATTACGAATTGTATTCAAATAGCAATCTTTTGAAAAAAATGTGTAATCAGAATCTGCATGTACAATTTTAAATCTCTAGCTCTTATAATTTCTGAGAGCTCAAAGTTCATACGGATGAACAGAGTTATGTAGAATGGCAGTAAAATAAATGTATATCAATAAAAAAATAATTTAAAGCAGATAAGAAAAAATAATTGAAAAACTTGCAAGTATTGCGAAATTACCAAAACTGTATACACATTCTGCAAAAATATCAATTTTACAGAGGTATAATTAAAGCATGTGCTTCAAATTCAAGAGCTTAGGGAGTCTCTATTAGGTCGCCGCCAAACATATTAAACCAAAAAGGTTACATTTTGACTCGTCTGCAAATAACACGTAAAGCCTGTACATTTTGTTTTTATTTAATAAGTATTTTGTTTTTACGATTAAGGAAATTGTTTTAATTTAATAAACAAGTTAATATTCCCTTTTAAAATACTGCAGTTAAATTTTTCTGTTATCTTTCTTAGTTTAGCTGGAATAACGACTTGAACTTTTTTTAGGTAACTGCACGAAATAAGCTGCGATCCACTGTATATGTGTACGTACATACATATGTACATAGATCCAACGCGAGAAAAATTAAAAGTTATAGCAGAAATATGTTATTTAAGTACTCATTATTATAATTTTGGACAAAAGTGTGCAACACAGTGAAGGAGACTTCTCCGACCCTATAAAGTATATACAGTCATGGAAAAAATAATAGAAACGACAATTTTTTTTCGTATTTTTCAAACTTTTCTTCAGTCAATTTTTTATACCCTTGCAGAGGGTATTATAATTTTGGTCAAAAGTGTGCAACGCAGTGAAGGAGACATCTCCGACCCTATAAAGTATATATATTCTTGATCAGGATCACCTCCTGAGTTGATATAGCCATGTCCGTCTGTCCGTCTGTCCGTCTGTCTGTTTCTACGCAAACTAGTCTCTCAGTTTTAAAGCTATCGAGTTGAAACTTTGCACACACCCTTCTTTCCTTTGCACGCAGTATATATGTCGGAACGGCCGGGATCGGCCGACTATATCCTATAGCTGCCATATAACTGATTGATCGGAAATGCCATAACTTTGGTGTTTGTAAAGTTAGGAAGTTGGAATTTTCTATGGGTTTTATATTTGGCCAATCAATCCGACATACCAAATTTCATAAGGTTCGGCCGACTATATCCTATAGCTGCCATATAACTGATTGATCGGAAATGCCATAACTTTGATGTTTGTAAAGTTAGGAAGCTGTGATTTTCTATGGGTTTTATTGTTGGCCAATCAAACCCACCTACCAAATTTCATAAGTATCGGCCGACTATATCCTATAGCTGCCATATAACTGAACGATTGGAAATGCCATAACTTTGGTGTTTTTAAAGTTAGGAAGTTTGGATTTTTTATGAGTATTAAGAATGCATCATATGAATAATTTTGGAGAATATAATTTACAGAGTATTCTGCAAGGGTATATCAACTTCGGCTCCGCCCGAAGTTAGCTTTCCTTTCTTGTTTTTTTTTTTAGTTTAATAATAAATAAAATATACCAAAAACAATAATTTTCAAAAAACGTTATGAACTAAAAAATAATTTTTTAAATTTTTAGGCCTGGAAAAAATAATAGAAACGACTGAGTTAATTCAATGAAAAACAGTTTTGTAGTTTCAAAGCCTATTAGTTTAGATGGTAACTTTAATACATAGTTGTGTCACCGCTATTTTTAATGACTTTGGTTCAGCGGTGTCCCATTGAATCCACCAAATTGGCACAAATTGATGGTTCAATGGAGTACCACTCAGAATTCACTTTCTTCCACAAATCTTCCCTAGTTTTGGACTTAAACCCACCAAGCCTCTTCTTTATTATCCCCCAAAGGTGCTCTATAGGATTTAAGTCTGGGGACTGCGATTACGGCGATTCATCACAATAATAAGCGCGCAACATCGGTGAATTTCGACAGGCGGCTTGTTAGAAAATCAAATAAAAATACCTTTCTCTCGTCGAAACATATCAAAAACAAGAAAGGAAAGCTAACTTCGGGCGGAGCCGAAGTTGATATACCCTTGCAGAATACTCTGTAAATTATATTTTCCAAAATTATTCATATGATGCATTCTTAATACTCATAAAAAATCCCAACTTCGTAACTTTAAAAACACCAAAGTTATGGCATTTCCGATCAATCAGTTATATGGCAGCTATAGGATATAGTCGGTCGATCCTTATGAAGTTTGGTAGGTCGGATTGATTGGCCAAAAATAAAACCCATAGAAAATCCCAACTTCCTAACTTTACAAACACCAAAGTTATGGCATTTCCGATCAATCAGTTATATGGCAGCTATAGGATATAGTCGGCCGATCCTTATAAAATTTGGTACGTCAAATTGATTGGCCAAATACAAAACCCATAGAAAATCCCAACTTCCTAACTTTAAAAACACCAAAGTTATGGCATTTCCGATCGTTCAGTTATATGGCAGCTATAGGATATAGTCGGCCGATCCCGGCCGTTCCGACTTATATACTGCGTGCAAAGGAAAGAAGGGTGTGTGCAAAGTTTCAATTCGATAGCTTTAAAACTGAGAGACTAGTTTGCGTAGAAACAGACAGACGGACAGACGGACAGACGGACAGACAGACGGACAGACGGACAGACGGACAGACGGACATGGCTATATCAACTCAGGAGGTGATCCTGATCAAGAATATATATACTTTATATGGTCGGAGATGTCTCCTTCACTGCGTTGCACACTTTTGACCAAAATTATAATACCCTCTGCAAGGGTATAATGATTTGAATGCACCGGTTACAAGTCGAACCATAAGAAATAGGCTGAATTGAAGCCGATCTAAAAGCCCATTCACATCGAAAGGTACCATACCTCAGCAAGAAAAATATCGACAAACGTGTACATTTCGCGAAGGTGCATTTATTGCGCTCCAATTGGAAAAATATGTTGTGGTCGGACGAAACCAAGATGAATTTGTTTGGATCTGATGGGGAACCACATGTATGGCGCCCTAAGAATACCGCCCACGATCCAAAGTCCTCTATTAAAGCCGTTAAACATGGAGGTGCGAAACTCATGTTGTGGGGATGCTTTTCCCAGTCGGGTTTTGGTCCAATACATTGGTTAAAGCAGGATAATGACCGGAACCATTCCTCGAAGCTGGCCAAGAAATGGTTTGTAGATTACGAAGTTCCCTTGATGGAATAGCCTTCGCAGTCCCCAGACTTAAATCCTATAGAGCACCTTTGGGGGATAATAAAGAAGAGGCTTAGTGGGTTTAAGTCCAAAACTAGGGAAGATTTGTTGAAGAAAGTGAATTCTGAGTGGTACTCCATTGAACCATCAATTTGTGCCAATTTGGCGGATTCAATGGGACACCGCTGAACCAAAGTCATTAAAAATAGCGGTGACACAACTATATATTAAAGTTACCATCTAAACTAATAGGCTTTGAAGCTACAAAACTGTTTTTCATAGAATTAACTCAGTCGTTTCTATTATTTTTTCCAGGCCTAAAAATTTTAAAAATTATTTTTTAGTTCATAACGTTTTTTGAAAATTATTGTTTTGGTATATTTTGACACATAATTGAATCAACTATCAATCAAAATTATTAAACTTAAAAAAAAAAAAAATTGACTGAAGAAAAGTTTAAAAAATACGAAAAAAAATTGTAGTTTCTATTATTTTTTCCATGACTGTATATTCTTGATCAGGATCACCTCCTGAGTTGATATAAGCATGTCCGTCTGTCTGTTTCTACGCGAACTAGTCTCTCAGTTTTAAAGATATCGAATTGAAACTTTTAACACACCCTTCGTTTCTTTGCACGCAGTATATAAGTCGGAACGGCCGGGATCGGCCGACTTTATCCTATAGCCGCCACATAACTGATTGATCGGAAATGGTGTTTGTAAAGTTAGGAAGTTTGGATTTTCTAAGGGTTTTATTTTTGGTCAATCAATCCGACCTACCTAATTTCATAAGGATCGGCCGACTATATCCTATAGCTGCCATATAACTGAACGATTGGAAATGCTACAACTTTGGTGCTTTTATACCCTTGCAGAGGGTATTATAATTTTGGTCAGAAGTTTGTAACGCAGTGAAGGAAACGTTTCCGACCCCATAAAGTATATATATTCTTGATCAGGATCAATAGAGGATTCGATATAGCCACGGACGGCAATCGGACGTCTATATCCTATAGCTCCCATAGGAACAATAGGGTGAAATCGGTTAAAATTTAATGATTTTTAGGATATTTCGCGCAGTATATAAGCTATTGACATGAATCTTTCCAAATCGTATTTTTTTTATGCATACCTTGATTAGAGTAAAAGCGCGTGACGATCGGACGTCTATATCCTATAGCTCCCATAGGAACAATAGGGTAAAATCGGTCCAAATTTGATGATTTTCAGAATTTTTCGCGCAGTGTGTAAGCGAATATTCGTTATATATTAAAACCAGAATAAAAAACTTTTATGGGTCTGACACCGAATATTTGCGGCAGTACTGGTCGCTCTATCTGTGATTTTATTAGCTTATGGGGAATGCCGCAGACTGATCAAAATGGCTGTACATATATACTTTGCATTGTTTGCGCAGTATTAATAATTGCTAGAAAAGTTGGAGGATGCCTTTGGTGAATGCTGCTCACACTGAAACAAAACGGCTTGGGTTGGGTTCGTGCTCGTTTTTATTGCGCAAATATTTGTGTAAATTATTTCCTAATTTAGCCGGCATTCGGGCAAAAATTACTAAATTAAATGGCTGCTTTGACAATAATAACGCCACAATTGTCAGATTAACCAGATGCCTAAAAACTGTGATTTTCTGTTCCTGCACTTTTAAAAAGTTTGCCTGAGGTAAGCAAATGTATTAAAAATAGTATATTAGTAAAACTTAAATAATTAATAATTTCAGAAAAAACAAGAAAGGAAAGCTAACTTCGGGCGAAGCCGAAGTTGATATACCCTTGCAGAATACTCTGTAAATTATATTCTCCAAAATTATTCATATGATGCATTCTTAATACTCATACAAAATCCAAACTTCCTAACTTTAAAAACACCAAAGTTATGGCATTTCCAATCGTTCAGTTATATGGCAGCTATAGGATATAGTCGGCCGATCCTTATGAAATTTGATAGGTCGGATTGATTGGCTAAAAATAAAACCCATAGAAAATCCCAACTTCCTAACTTAACAAAAACCAAAGTTATGGCATTTTCGATCAATCAGTTATATGGCAGCTATAGGATATAGTCGGCCGATCCTTATGAAATTTGATAGGTCGGATTGATTGGCCAAATATAAAACCCATAGAAAATCCCAACTTCCTAACTTAACAAACACCAAAGTTATGGCATTTCCGATTAATCAGTTATATGGCGGCTATAGGATATAGTCCTCCGATCCTTATGAAATTTGGTAGGTCGGATTGATTGGCCAACTATAAAACCCATAGAAAATCCCAGCTTCCTAACTTTACAAACATCAAAGTTATGGCATTTCCGATCAATCAGTTATATGGCAGCTATAGGATATAGTCGGCCGACCCTTATGAAATTTGGTAAGTCGGATTGATTGGCCAAATATAAAACCCATAGAAAATTCCAACTTTCTAACTTTACAAACACCAAAGTTATGGCATTTCCGATCAATTAGTTATATGGCAGCTATAGGATATAGTCGGCCGATCCCGGCCGTTCCGACATATATACTGCGTGCAAAGGAAAGAAGGGTGTGTGCAAAGTTTCAACTCGATAGCTTTAAAACTGAGAGACTAGTTTGCGTAGAAACAGACAGACGGACAGACGGACATGGCTATATCAACTCAGGAGGTGATCCTGATCAAGAATATATATATATTATCACTCGCTTCATCGGGAATAGCTGCCCTGTGGAAGAACTGAGCATTCAGCTCTGAAGTTGCCATTGAATATGCAAATCATCGAGAATTCCACATAATTTATTTCCAGAGAAACGGGTATGGGAAAAGTTTTACAGACGCTCTTGATCGATCATTGCACGATTTGAGAAGAAACGCTTAGCAATTCGGGAAAGGATTGATATTACTCTCAGGAGATTTAAGGCAAACGTTACCAGTAATTTCTCGATCGACACCAGCCGACGAAATAAATGTTTGCCTGTGGCGACACGTATGTATGTACATACATACATTCATTGAAGTTGACGACAAATATGCGTGTTCAGCTGCAGAACGGAGGAGTTCTCACGACAGTTACTGGACATTGGGAACGGAAGACTGCCAGTCGATGAAACGTCAAGAGAAATATCATTACATTTTTGAAATTTAGTTTCATCCAAAGAAGAACTCATACAAAAAGTATTTTCGAATATTGAAAGAAATTATAGAAATCACGACTGGTTCAGCGATCGAGTCATACTTGTCGCCAAAAATAAAGATGTCTATCAACTTAATAATGAAATTCAATTGGGCATTCAGGCTGTGGAAATTATGTATGTACATATAAGTCAATATATACCGTTGTGGAAATAAAAGAAGCCGTAAATACCCAACGGAATTTTTGAACTCACTTGATCTGCCAATCATCCTGTTGCGAAACATCAATCAACCGAAACTCTGCAAAAGGACGCGACTGGCAGTCAAGAAATTAATGAACAATCTAGTGGAACCAACAATAGTAGTGGGCCCATTCAAAGGTGAAGATGTCCTAATCCATAGAATTCAAATAATTCCAACCGATACACCTTTTCAATTTAAAAGAAAAGTTCACAATTAGATTGGCATTCGCAATAAAAATCAATAAAGCCCAGGGGCAAACTTTGGAATTATGTGGCTTAGATTTAAGTGCGAATTGCTTCTCACACGGTCAATTGTATGTTGCGTGTATGTAAGCCAACAGCCAATAGCCATTTGTGCCAAAAACGAAACAACAACAAACATTGTATACCCACAAGTGTTACAAAATTAAATGGTTATGAAACTTTTGCTTTGTGTCTTATTATTTATTCCCAGAACACCCTGCAGTAAAAAAAGTTTAGCAGATAACTCAAAATAAAAAGGTCATGCATCAAAATTTTAGGAATGCGAAAAAAATGTTTGAATTCGTATCATGCTGAGGATGGTGAAATTTTAATTTTATCAATCTAAAAAAAAAATGGAAATAAACATACAGGGGTGGTCAAAAGTATTTGCACAAATTACACGTACTTACTCATAAGAAATGTGCAAATACTTTTGACCACCCCTGTACATACTTATGTATGTCAAAGTCCAGCGATAAGAACAATTCTTCAGAAATTTTAATTTGTGCCATTTTAACGACGTACGATTAACGCGTTATCATTAAAATATAGCTATAAAAAATTTTTAAATTTAGAAGAATTCATGAAAAAATTGATCAGCGAAAATGAACTGTTTTGAGCTGAGCTGAAAACTAGTATCATTCGTTTCATAAATCTCGTGAAATGCAGACTTATTTCGCTCTGCTTTCTTTGTTCGGTTTGTTAACTGGCCACCAGGGAACTTCTTTTTTGTTAGATAAACAGTGTGGACATTTAAATTCAGCCAGAGTTGTAAATGGAGTTAATGCAGGAGAAAAATATGCTGTCTGGATGGCAGCCATACGAAATAAATCTGGTTTTCTGTGTGGCGGCACCCTGATTCACAAACGTTAGTACTTTTTAAACAACTTACAATTACCCAATAATATTAAACTTAATTTTTAGGTTTTGTTTTAACTGCCGCCCATTGCATAGATGGTCAAGAAAACCTGTAAGTAATAAACATTTCATAAGTGAAAATCACCGGAAAAATCTGAAGTAAATTATCGATTTTTTTTGTAAGCTTTGCTACGAATCGGCTTATCGCCGTTTCACAGTTTCCTTTATTTAAGGATTTGAGTTTTATTTATTGAGTTAGTGAACATTTTAAAGACAATCAATTTGAAATAATATGTATTTATATTGATTGCAGATCAGTAAAGTTGGGAGTATACAGAAAAAGTGACCCTGCCCCTGAGTACAATGTCACTAGAGCAGTAGTGCACAGATTATACAACATAAATCATCAGCATGATATAGGTCTGCTTAAGTTATCGAGAAGCGTAGTGTACAGTGGTATGTGAAAGCCAGTTTACAAAATGAAATCGAAAATGAATTTTAAGATGAAAGTTTGGTTTCCCGAAACAATTAGACACCTAACATTTTTTAAAAAGGTTAGATTGGGTTTTTGTTTCTACTTCTGGATAACTGATTTTGGTTCAAGGATTTTATAAACTCAACAGTACGCCGGTATATCGAGTTTTTATGTATTTTTTTTGGGAAAACAATCATTTTGACTTTGTTAACTAAAAGAAGCTACAAAATCAATTTTTGTTTAAGATGTGTATATTTAAATGTGGCATAAATTCTGGCGACCCTTGCTGTTATTTTGAATTTTATCGAACTTTTGCTCCTTTATTATCAAACGAATCCCTAGAACGTGAAAGGGAGAGTTAAAAAAGTTATATTAAAGTTATATCTTAGATGACCGAAATCAGTTGGGCAGAACTCGTGATAAAAACGTAAAAAAGTGTAAATTAACTTTGCAAAATTTTGTAAGAGTAATTTTCTTAATCAGTGAATTCAAACGATAACTTAAAACCGAACTTACATCTTTGCAGTCGAATTGATTTTGTAAACTAGAGTTAATAACAGCAATTAGCAAACGATATTAAACACAATTCCCTACAGCCACCGTTCGTCCAATCTGTATTATTTTAAATAAGGAGACGCAGCAAAGATTGGAGTACACGGCCGAGCAAAAGTTTAAGGCCTTTGGCTGGGGAACAACAAGTGACCGACTGGAATCGGAAATTCTTCAATCCATCACCGTTGACATATTGGATCCAACCGTGTGCGAACGTAACTTATTGTATACACCAGTTTCGGAACAGATATGTGTTGGTAACCCTGAAGGAGACACCTGTCGTGGCGATTCCGGAGGTCCATTGAGCATAACTGTTACGATTAACGAATTATTCCGCGAAGTGCAGCACGGTATTATAAGCGTTGGCGCTAGAGATTGCAATAACACATCAGTGCTCACCAGAGTGTCTAGTTATGTGGACTGGATCCAGGGAGCTATAAACATGAACGAAGATGTTAATGAGTTGCCCTTACGGTTTGAGTCGGACGTGGATGAAGACAAGTGGTTGTACAAGGACTGCGGTGGAGATACCATTTCATCGAACTTAAGGGCCAAAATTACTGGACGTTTTTTCATGGCCAAGGGCGTGCTGATCACCAACCGTATGTATCTGTTTGGTAAACTAATCCTAACCATTTTTATTCAATATGGTATAACATCAATTTAATGTTTGACAAAAACTAAGCTTGCTTTAGCAAGTTGAAGTGTAAATACATATGCATATAAACTTGCAGTTATGCTAGTTACTATACTTATTTGATCAGAAGTCCTGATTTTCCCAGATATTCGTATGCATTACGGGAGCATTCGGTCTAATTTTATAATAATTGTAAATTATTAAAGAATTAAATTATTAATTAATTTATTCCTGAAATCGTATAAGATTACCATACATAAAATTTCTTGGGTATATGTTTAAAAAACATTGAAGTTAAATAAATTAGTCAAAAGTAGTCAACGCGAAATTTCCGACCCTATAAAGTATATATATTATTGATCAGCATTACCAGGAGAGCCGGACTAGCCATGCCCGTCGGTCCGTCAGTCCGTTTCTACGCAAACTAGTCCCTCAGTTTTAAAGCTATAGGCTTGAAACTTTCCCAAAAGTTGTCTTTCTATTGCATCAGATAGCTCCCATAGAAACAATCGGAGAAAAAAACGTTAAGAAATATAAATTTGTTGATTTACATTTTTTTTTGTTTTTTCGGGATCTGGTTATATTTTAATACTATGGAATTACGGTTTCAATTAAATAAAAATCGGACATCTATTTCATATGGCTCCCAAAGAAAAATCTAAAAATTAAAAAAAAATACAAATTTAAAAAATTGTTATATTACTGTTTTTAATTTTATAAAAATATTCCTTTGAGATATATTTATTATTTACTATATCACAATTACTCTTTTAGCTTTGTCACAATCGGACAACAATATAATATAGCTGCCTTAGAGACGATGGCAAATCGACATAGCTTCATTGTTTTTAAAAATATAGGCATAGAAATCGGAATGTAGTCATTTTATAATAACTGCAAGGGTATATAAACTTCCCAAAGTTTGGACGTTTATATAACAGCTATACGATATAGTCGTCCTAATTAACTATCTGCTGACATACATAAACTAGCTGCAATATAACTAGACTTTTAAATTTTAACTCAAGAACTGAATGATGGACTCGGCTGTTAAGGTAGATCTTACTATAAATACTTTATAAGGTCGAAATTTACTACCCTGAAATCTTCGGACTGAAATTATAATACCCTCTACCAGCGTTTACCAATTTTTTTACTATAAATATATTATATTTAAGTGCATATAATTTGTAAACTTTTGGCTAATCCTTATCCAATTACAGGTTTCGTCTTAGCAAATGCCAGAGACTTACGGGAACCTGCTTCTTCATTGTAAGTAATCTTAAACGTTTGATAATAATGTTCTATCTATCTAAACTATTTCTCAGAAAAGTGGATGTAATGGGAAAAGAGACGTCCTTTGGAGAGTACGGAGTTAACTTAGTCCTTAAGCATTCAAATAATGAAGATGATATAGCTTTGCTCAGACTTAATACACTGGTGACGTACACAGGTAAGCTATTATTCTACAAGTTTATCCGACCGATTACTGAGTTCCTCATTTGCAGACCATATGAAACCGATCTGTATGCTTGCAAACTCACAACTCCAACAGACTGGATCACTTTTATCGCCCTTTACTGTGTTTGACTACGTGGGAACTAAAGGTGCTGTTAGCGTTAACACTATCGATTCAAGCGAATGTTCATGGAATGTCCAAAGATCAGTCGGAAAGGATGACGTTTGTGTAAGAATTCCCACCGAAATGAGTAAGAATTTTGGAAAAGGCGAAATATTGGGAAAAGTGGTTATGGATTCGGGAAAGGAACGGTTCGTTTTATTTGGTATTGTCAGTTATATATATAATGGTTGGCACGTTATTACAAATGTTACGAGTCTTACGGAGTGGATCGCAAGTACTGTTCAATTTCATCAATAAATATCGATTTCAAATTGTAAGTCTCCGATTTTTGTAACGGCTATCATTGAATTTTATTTGGAGTTCTCAAAAATTTGCACTGTAAAAATACTTTTTAAATTGTTTTAAGGCAGATTTCCATTTTCATGAAAATTATAAAAAGAGATCATAACGACTGTAATTAATAAAATTGATTTTTAAAGATGAATTACTGAGTTTTTTTCTTACTTTAAAACAAATATGTTCGGATCGAATGGGAAAACAAGGCGCCCAAAAAATACTGCTTTCGATCCAAAGCATACAATTAGAAATGTTAAACATGGTGGCGGGAATATCAGCGCGTTTTTATTATTTTCCACCACTGTAGTTGTGATCGTGGTGAGAGGAGATAGTCGCTCGTGCTGGCGTTCCCAAGGGAAGCGTCCTGGGTCCCATTTTTTATATCCTGTTCACTTGAGATCTACCGTGTCCTAATGAACCAAGCACACTTCTGGCCACCTATGCTGACGACACAGCCTTCCTTTCGAACTCCTCCTGCCGATTCGAAAGCACTGCAATTTTTTTCTGTTTTTTTTTTAACAGTTCCCACCAACACCTTGATTACAAGAGGACTAAAGCGAAGGTAATAGATTTTTTTTGTCAAATTTTTATAAAAAATTGTCAATTATCCCTGTAATGCATTCATGTTATCTGCTTCTCATTATACTGAACAAATTATAGAAATTAAGTTGGTTGATGGACGTTTAAATAAATTTATAAATTTATAAAACAAAAAAAATAATATAAAGTGCTTTCCACACTAGAGGTGGAGAATCATTGATGTTCGCGGCAATCGATGTTTGCTTGCTATCTATTTTATTAAGCTTTATAATACTCTATAAACGCAGCAAGCATTAATATTTAATGATGTTTAACAATTCAACAGAGACAATTTGTAATCTTTCCCTCAGTTGCTAAAAATTTCTATTGAATTTTCGACAATTCAGTCGTTTACTAATATTTATTAAACATCCTATGTTTTTTAATAGATAGATGAACTTTTTCTAGCTAGACCCTAGAATAGCTATTTTTCAAACGAATGTGTAATCGATAACCCGACTCCCATCATTACCAAGCAGCAGTGCTATCGACACTGTGCTATCGAATCCGTGCTACCACATACATATTTTTTCAGCCAACTAATTCTACAGGAGTAGAATTTTTCCAAGTAGTGGGACTCTCTAAAATTAAACTTCCACAAAGACAAAATCGCCCAAGCCGGAATGCCGCGTGACTACGACAGGGACTACAACGAGGACGCCGCCGACTACAAGCGGAAGCGACGCGATGAGGAGCCAGCGGCGACCGGTGCTCCGGAGAATCAGGAGGCGGACGGCGGTGGACACACCACCAGCCACGCCGCCCTCCGGGACACGCCCCAGTTGAACGAGAAGACGAACGCCTACCTGCAGGAGTGCCTGCTGGAGAAAAAGACGCTCGAGAAGAAACACATCATCACCAAGCGCCTGCTTGACGACGGTGAGTTTGGCCCTGATACACGTAAGACCTATTTAAGCGGATCTAATCGATTGTTCACGGCCCGCAGAGGTGGAGAAGATCTTGGTCAGCGGCCGCATTCCCAAGCCCGAGATCTATGCCAACGTGTACAGCGAAAAGCCGATCCGCGTAGCACAGAAGGTGCTGTTCCCGATCAAGGAATATCCCAAGTTTAACTTCGTTGGCAAGATCCTGGGCCCCAAGGGCAACACGCTGCGCCAACTACAGGAGGAGACCATGTGCAAGATGGTGGTGATGGGGCGAAACTCGATGCGTGACCATGGAAAGGAGGAGGAGCTGCGCAGCTCCGGCAATCCCAAGTACGCCCATCTCAGTCGGGATCTGCACGTGGAGATATCCACGGTGGCCCCTCCAGCGGAGGCCTATCACAGGATCAGCTATGCGCTGGGCGAGATTCGTAAGTTTATGATACCCGATGCGAACGACGACATTCGGCTGGAGCAACTGCGCGAGATGGACGGCAAGGAGCGCATGTACAAGAAGTCCCACCACTATTCCAAGTCGTACGGCGATCATGGCGCCTATAGTTCCCGGTAAGCTCGATTATTTTAGTACATTTTTAATCGGTTATTGAGGATTTCGTCTCGTCACAGCACTCCACCTCCTGCTTCCTCCAAACCCAAAGTTTATTCGATTCTGGAGAAGGCACGATATGTGATGGACGATCCTAACTATGGCATTGTCAAGACACACAGGTTGGATAAGTTCAATCAAGTTAATAATCGTTTTAGAGGCCGTTACAGAGGGGGCAAATCCAGACGCTAATAGAGTTTTTATTCTTGGTCAGGATCACCAAATGAATTGAATTAGCCTCCTCTCATTTTGATCACTTTCCATTTACGAGACGATATCGAGAGGATTAACTAAACATACAGCAGTCATTGGAACCATCCGTCCTTAACATTATAACTTAATTTTTTACAAGAGGTCTAATTCCAACGAGGCAATCAATTTAAAAACTCATTAAATAATTCTAGAAAGTTTGTTTTCTTGAAGTTTATTAAATCGTTTAGTTTTGATTGGTTTGAATTGTAGAAAAGAGATAAAATTCGATTATTTTGTAAAATATTTAAACATCGGTAGCGATCATGACCATTTGGCATTGATGGATTTTGAAGAAGTGGAACTAAATCAGACAGATTTCTTTTAAACATGATACTAGAATAGACGTTCTCTGGCTATAATTTTTCTGAAATTCCATGCTACAGGACAATTTTTAAAAACCATAAAATTTTCAGCAGATCCAGGGACCACGAGCTTTACGACCACCACGGGGAATACGATCGCTATGCCACACCGCCGCCCCAAACATCCAAGCACTCGACCCACCACGCCCAGTATGACAGTAGCTCCTACGAGCGCGACTACCGGCGTGAGTATCACCCCCACTCGTCCTCCTCTTCCTACGCGGCGGCCTATCCAGGTAAGATATCTAGCTATTTAGAGCAATTAATCTTTTCCCCTCAGCAGGCATGTAAAAATAAACAAAATGAAAAAAGAAAAAGAATACGACAAATAGCAATGTAATCGTTTAAACTCAAATCGCGCAATTAAAAGAAAAAACTCGAACGCAAAACAAAAAATATCCAACTAAGCGACGAAAATTGAAAACGCAAAAACAGAAATCGCCACAAAACCGCGTACCAAAATTATGATAAACGGCAACCCATCCCATTTTAACAAGATTTTAAATGCACTATGCCTGAACAGAGGCGAGATCAACTAAAGCGTATAGCGACAATTAAATCATCTTCATTAATTGGACGACTACTAACATACTCACAAGAAGCGAGAGCAAAAAATAAAACAAAATCGACCAAACAATCAAATTACTTAAATTCACACTTTGAAATCAAATTCATAAAACTTCATGGCTGAAAACGCAATAAATATTCGTACAACATGTTTTAATACAAAATACAAACTTAATGGTTTGTGAAACCATTTTTTTTTTTCGAAACGTGGAAAATGCATTTTACTAAATATAAGAACTTTTCGTAGGGTGTAGTGCATTCAAAACCGGTTAAACAGTTTATTTTTCTTTTTTTACAATGTATATACATATGTTAAGCAAATGAAAAACAAAACCAAAAAACAGCACCACAGAGACAAAAACAATTTAAAATCTAAACAACAAATAAAATTCTTTCCAAAATAGCAAAACCAAGCAATGGTCGTTCATCATCGTCATATCGACCAACAACCTCGGGCTCGGGATCACATTCATCTGCTCACTACGAAACTGGATCCCGATCTCGTGAAAGCGTGCGTTATCGCTCGGCTCCATATCCGAAAATACGTTAACCCATCGATTTTCCAAAATCCCAAGAAACCAACCCCAACAACAACAACAACCACAACTAAACAAAGTTAAGCATAAAGTATAAAATATATTCCAAACAAATTATCTAATATGTTTAAAGTCAACAATCCAACTATGCACACCTATTAAATATACTATCTTAACAAAAATGAAATGAAAAACGTAACTTTTTATTGCAATTGTTGTCCAATATTTGAATTGTGTTAAAAACAAAATCATCAATGCAACAAATTTTATCCTCGAAATGATTGTAAAAATAAAACAAAAACTTAAAACCAATGAATGCTAGTAAAAGCGAATACAAAAAAAGAACAAAACACAAACAAAAATCCCCAAAACAATTAATTAATCAATGCGTAATGTTAGACTAAGCTTTGGAAATATTGTTTCATAAGATTATGGAGATAAAACCAACAATAAAAGCAACACATAAACCCCAGATATATGCCTAAAAACAAAGTAAGTATCGCCTGCGGACAGAATTATTTACAACAAAACAGCAGCAATAAATAAATTAACTAAATGCCGGCTTCGTTACAAATTCCCACGAGAAATGAGTATTGAGAAACGTTCAACGTTGTCGTTTATAATTTTGATTTCCTTTTATTTTGTTTGTTCTTGCGAATCAACAATTGTTTTATAACTTAAATATTATTTTTAACATTTAACCATTAGGCCGATTAGAACTGAATGTGTTTGCCGCAAAAATATCCCAAAATAAAGAAAAGAATAATATACGATTGTTTCATTGTTTAAGTATTTTCTTTGGGGTTTTAACAGCGCGTTCAAAAGTTCATGGCTCCATCCAGGAACATCAGGCTGTCCACAGCCGATATGGCCATTTCCACGTCCCTCTTTTGGATGGTTTTCTTCTTGGACTGAGCGGTATACGTATAGGATTCGCGGGATAATGAGGCGATGAACAATTCCACGGCTTTGGCCACCGTAAACACAGCTTCATTGTTGGCCATATGCATATCTGGATCCAGTTTCATTATGTTCCGTATCCTGGCCAAGGGAAGTTGTGTCATCTTGGCCTCGTGGTCACCAGAGGCTTTGTGGCCATTCGTCACTGGGAAGGGATTAAATATTTAGGTATCATCCTAGTTTTTGTGCTTATAACTTACCCGGCTTGTCTGCAACGGGTTCTGTGGTCGCTTCCGTTGGAGGATTCTCCGGTGTTTCCTCTATAACTTCTGAAGGTTCCTCGGTTTCGCCTGGTTCCTCTGCCTCTGTCTCCATGGCTTGTTCCAGGTCCAGATCTTCCGAGAATTCAAATAAGTCTTCGCTGGCCATTGTTTATAACAAAAAGGGAAAACAAACTACAATATTAGAGATGAGCAGCCCAGTAGCCGCCAAAAATATCGATGTTGCTATTTATCGTGTTTGCCAGAGGTTGGTAACTCTTTTATCCTAGTGGTTTACCTTTTTAGCTAGTTTTTCCAAGTAAGAGGCTTTCCGGTGTTTTTAAAAAAATCAGTGCAACTGCTAATTCTTGAGCAGAATAAACCAATTTGACTTTAGTTTTGTCCTTTTTTAGCTGCTTATCAAAATTTATAAACCTGTTTTAATTATTTTTTCCGAGTATAAAATTCCACAAAAAACAAAAATTATGTTTAGACTAGCTTATTTAAATGTTTAACTGAAATTGAATTATAAATTATGATATATCAAGACATTTATGTCAAAATCAGTAAAAACTTATCGGTCTGAAAAGATTGACAGCACTATTGACAGGCTATACGTTTGGCAGCCCTGCGGCCATTTTGAGCACTGTTATAGATACAGTTTTTCCGACTGGGTTTTTTGTTGAAAAATAGTTCCGTTAATATTGATATGATAAAAATGGAACCACCAAGCGAATTTACAGAGAAACCCGCCACCCATGACCATCAGCCACGTCTAAATGAGGTGGCCCAAAAGTTTCTGGCCGATTTGGACGAGGAGCGCCAGCGTTTGTCCGCAGAATTTCCACTCTGCTCGCTGCTAATCGACGAGGGTAAAATCAATTTGCCATCATATGTAAAAGTGCGTGATAATGGTACTTTGAACTTTGTAGCTGTGGACCGCGTCTATTGTACTGGTCGAATTCCCGGCAAGGAGTTCCACGCAGATGTGTACAAACAGAAGCCGATGAAGATTACCCAAAAGGTGTTCGTTCCCGTCAAGCAGTATCCGAAGGTGGGTGTTACATACATAGATATTCTCAAGTCTTTATTTACCCCCAACACCTCCTGGCAGTTCAACTTCACCGGCAAGATCCTGGGACCAAAGGGCAATTCGCTGCGCCGTCTACAAGAGGAGACCCAATGCAAGATAGCAATCAAGGGACGCAGTTCGATCCGTGATCGAAATAAAGAGGAGCAGCTGCGCAGTTCGGGCGATCCCAGGTACGCCCACTTGCAAAAGGACCTCTTCCTGGAGGTCAGCACGGTGGCCACGCCGGCAGAGTGCTATGCCCGTATAGCCTACGCCCTGGCCGAGATCCGTAAGTATCTAATTCCAGACAAGAATGACGAGGTTTCACACGAGCAGCTGCGCGAGCTAATGGAAATGGATCCCGAGTCGGCCAAAAGCATCCATGGACCCAATCTGGAGGCCTACAGGTGAGAGGACATTATAACTAACCTCTGTATACCCTCGCGACTTAACCAGATCATCAATGCATCCCGTATTATTAATATGCCATAAATCTCAGTTAAATTACAAAAGGCATAATAACCAAGAAAGATTTGTATACCATTATAATTAATTACCCTTATAAAAACGTTTTTAAAACTTGACGGACCAAAGGTACTTTTATCGCAGGAAATTCTAGAACAAATATTAACCTAAAATATAACATATTATTTTAGAAATAAAGGGTTTTCTGCAAGTAGAGTAGATGGTATACAGAGGGTCAAGATAGGGAATCGGTATCTAAGTTAAATATTTTTTACAGATCTGTCTTCGACAAGAAGTTTGGAGGCAGCAGCAATGGCGCCCCCAAGTACCTCAATTTGATCAAGCGAGCTGCGGAAAATCCGCCCGAGTAAGTTACTTGTAAAGTATAATTTTGTATCATTTAATGACCCAAGCAGGAATAAAGGACTGAAGAGTCCTCGCGTCTGATTAGTGCCTTAAACCTTAGCCAACGCTCGTTGATATGGCAACTAACATTGTTATTTCTTATAGAGTCGATGAGGCGGAGGAGGTGGCCTACGAGTATGAACACCGTATGCCCCCCAAGCGTCCACCCACGGGCTATGAGTACAGCAAACGTAAGTGGAGCCCATGCATGATTTTCTAATTCTTTCAGCCGTAGATTCGTAGTGCCGGGGTCTACTAGATAAGATTTCCCTTTGCCTTCCACGCACTCCCCAATATTTTTGAGTTGCACTTTGGATGGGGCTCCTTGGGTCATATTGGAGTATCAGTACCAATACCAGTGAATGAACAAGAACTTCTCAATGCAAAAATATATAATACTCTTGAATGATTAATTTTAAATAACGAAATACTTTTTTATATAGTAATAATACACGCATAACTTACTAAAAATAATAATGAAACAATTTTATAGCACGTCCATCAATAATACCAACAAACGCAGCGGCATATAAACGTCCATATCCGACTGACATGAAACGTATGCGCGAACCGCCCATCAAGTCATATAAGCCCAATCCGTATACCATACTCAAAAAATATAAATAATAGTACTGAGCTGCGCCACACACCGCTATAAATGATAACTAAGGACGATGTTTATGTTATAAATCCCATACTGGGAGCACTATGAATATACCTAAAGCCTAATTTATTCTTGGCCTAACAAGAAGAAAGCAGCATTTAAAATGATGCTATGAATGAATAACATTAATACAAATGCGCACTTGCGCCATCAATTTCCAAGAACATAATATTAATCTTAATTTAATCATCGGATAAACCTAAATGTTCGAACTGTTGGCGTGCAGGACAAAGTCTTCAGGCCTAGGCGAGACTTTTGGACCATGTCAACAGATCATATAAGCCCAATATATACCATTATGTTAAAATATTGATTTCCATGATTCTCAAAAATGTGTAATAAAATGAAACGCAATTAATGAAATCAATAAATACTGTCCAAACAGATCCAACTAAATCGAATCGATTAATTTACCCGATCCTTCCCTCTACAATCAATATATGCATACATATTTAAATACATGTGTCACTAGCAGTAGATTCAGAAGTTATATCTCTTTCAAATAAATTAGTAAATTAATAAAACGGGATGAAATTATCACATTGTTTAATGAAATGAAAATAAGTGCAGATCAAAATCCATTTTGGACTACAAGACATTAAAAGGCGTTTGAAAATAAGTTAATAAACCATTATGAATTTATAAATGAACCAAACAGAAAATTAATAAACAATTAAAGTTGCTGCATAACTAAAAAATTTCATACTTCTTTCCTAATACAGTTTTGTTTCAGATCTAAGCTATGGGTAAGTAGCTCTACTTTTTAGTGATAAGGAATTTAAACTAAGGACAAACTAATAAAGGTTTAAAAAAATATCTTATCTTATCTTTTGTAATTTTACTTTTTCGGATTGAGCATATTTTAGATCAACTGTAAGCCACTTTGAATTCGGTTTTTAAACTTATAAATTTATTTGTATATATTTAACAATGGTATTGCAATCGTGGGGCTTCTTTAACTAACAATTATATTGTATGGGCCTGCCCGTAAAGCTGGCCAGCCAAATCTGCTTCATCAGATCGTTTTCACTAGCTTTTGTGTCGTTTTCTTGGGGCTGGTTATGAATTCGATGCAGGATTCTTTGATAGACCTCCAAGGCAGTCTGTGCCTGGCCACAACGACTCTGGCCACAGTGGTCAGAGAACTGGGGTTCCTCAATGTAAGTATCCTGGATCGAAGGCGGATTCTCGTTTTGCGGTATCATCTGAAGGATGGAGAACTTACTGCGATTTCCTTGGAAAACCACTGAACTGTGAGAACTCACCTTGGCTGTTCGGGAAGAGGCGCTGATTTATTCCGCTGACTAGCTGTGTGTCCTGGCCGCTAAGCAGTTGAAGACTGAGCCGGAAACTAAAGTTCTCGCTCGAGGCTTGTGCCACCACCCTTAGGAGCCACCATATGGCCGCCAGGCCCTGCGCACATTGCGGAATTCCTCCTCCCACTCCGCCACCGAACTGCAGCTGCATTATAGGGACCTCGGCGCTTTGTTGTCCTTGTCGCGCGTGCGTCCTACCCCCTCCCACTCCCAAAAAGTACGCCATTGAATCCTGCCGGCCTGCATATAGGGGTGGATTTCGTTGAATGGATTCAGCTGGGTCTATAGCAGCTCTAGTTTATTTCAGTTTTACATCCGACAAAATTTCATACATTGTTTTTATGTATTCATAATCTGTTCATATATATCTGTATATATAGTATCCTTCACAATGATTCGTTAAGCCACTTGGTATCGCATTTTGTTCCGCTAAGTTAAAATCAATTATGTACTAATCTCTCGACTCGTTAAGCGCAAGACTAAAGCAATCACACTAGGCTAATTCGATCCTATAGATAGTATATCTAAATTCAAGTGGATGACAAACAATATTACTTTAAAGGAGTCAAAAACATCGATTTTGGAAGTACAGGAAGCAGAGTTGGAAGTGTGGTTTAAACAATCTATAGGGTCGGTTTCCTATATATTACAATAACAAAGCAACACCTAACTTAATTGGCCAAGCCATCGATTCCCTCGGATCGCAATCGTAGGTGACCGCAGGGCTACATCCCAATGTCAAGCTCATCTGTTGCGGTGCGCATCTCCAATCGTAATGCCGGTGGTGCAGATTTAAGAGGGGTCTTGAACTTGGCCCGCTTCAGAAACGGAAGGACACGGCCAGTTGGAGAGTGGCCAAGAAGAGGCCGAGCAGCCAGAGGCTAATGTCCCGTCCGTGGGACGCCGAATCCTTGGCCGGGGCTGAGGTCACCGCCGAGACCGAAACTGGAGACGGAGACGGAGCCGGGGTGCTTGGCTCCGGTCCAAACCGAATGGTCACCTGGCGGCGCGCATTTGGCATCACCTTGCACTCGTACCGCTCCTCCGTGGCATTGGGCGCCAGCGGCACGGTCAGGGCGAACTGGCTGTCCAGGCCGTAGATCGGGTTGAATATGTTCTGGTCGTTGGAGACGGGCACTGTTCCCTTGAACCAGAGCACCACGTGATGTTGTGCTTTAAAAAACGGAAAAAATCAATACTTGGCTGGGACTTTTTCAGCAAAAATAGCATTAAAGGTGTACAAAAAATGCATTGTATATATTTGTACAATATATGCAGATGTATTCAAAGTTTTCTCGATTACAAATATTACAAAATGTTAGCTTTTACCAGAAAATATTTAATAGAACAGTCGAAATTCAAATATGTAAGCAATTGTTAATGTATGGCTAAATTTGAAGTCCGGAAAGTTCATATTAATTAATAAAACAGTTATAAAATCGAAATTAATGATATAAATTAAAAAGGAAAATCATTTGAATAAAACAAAAAACTGTGTTTTAAATTGAATTTAAAATAAATTACTTAATGAAATCGGAGAATAATAGAAGATTTTGTATAGCTTAGTTTTTAAGTCATAATTTAAGCAATTAGAATTGTTAAAGAACTTCTTAAATTACGAACTTACCGTTGTAATTCTTTACTGGGCATTCCAGCTTCACACTGGTCGTGTTATTCGGGACATAGAGATTCACGTCAGTCTGCTCGAAGTAGGGATAGGGGATTTTGGGACCAGCCGTGGACTTAGCCAGATTTCCCGGAGCCCCCTTCTGCTCCTCCTCTTCATATTCGCTGTAGTCGGCGCCGGTGTCTCCTGCTGATGAGGCAGTGACTCCTCGCCCAGCTCCTCCTCCATTTCCGCCTCCACTGGCTGACGAAGATTTGGCTGGGAGTGCCTCTGGCAAGGTCAGCACACCTGGAATAAATTTTAATTAGTTTGAGCCCCACACACACGCAGCTAATGCTACACGGCCAAAAAAATTAGCTAAAATCAAATTTCGTACTTGTTTACACCTTATTTTTTTTAGGACTTATGCTTCCCGTCGATTAAGTTTTAATTTTTATTTGGTATTTTTGTAATCATGATATAATATTTTATTGAATTAATTAATTATAATTTGATATCTACATCGAATATTCTCAACTCAAACCTCCAAGGATTTGATTTGACTTTCCGTTTTCAATTTTCAGTTAATTTAAATAGCTTTTGAGTTTCATTTTAGATTCGGCTTCTAAATGCATTTAATTTTAACTTTAAAGACATTGCATTAGAAGGCTTAACATTTTTATGGCACTCGTAGATGTTACGCCAATCCTAATGAACGGCGAATATATTCCAAATGTTAGAGAGAAAAACTTTTGAAACTAACAAAAAAATATTTTAATGAACTCAATTTCTTGTGTAATGTTTTGAAAGCAATGCTTCGAGAAATTTCTAGTGATTTTTGTAACACACATGATAAATATGTTCGTACTTTAAGGCTATACCGTCATTAAGTTTTGAGATATACTCGTATAATACCAAATTCTGTTTTTTTTCAAACATTATGCGAAATATCATCAAATGAATTTTTTTTAGTGGATGCATTGAAAAGCACTCGAGAAGGTACTGGGCCAGATTTCCGTGTTCGGTGATAGTTTCGAAGCCAGCCTAAGCCACAAAGACCACGGAAGGCAACATAAAACCATTAACGGAATACGGAATATGCGGCCAAGTTAAGCCAAGCCCCTCTTGTATATATTTTCCCAGGGAGCGTGTCAACGCCCATTCTGGAGTGATATGATGGCTACAACTCCTGCTGGAGGTCAGGTCACGGAACGGAATTCTTTTCGGGAGTACTCAGCATATGCAAGCTAACACACTCGATACATCTGCGAATATATACATACATATATGTATCTGGATTTGGCTCAAGGATGTATGTACATCGCTGAGGTTGCGTCATTTGCACGTTTAGCGCATTGCTTAATGGCTGCGAAAATTGCCAATTTGCCATATATAATTCGTGGGTTTATGTGAGGCGGGGGTGTGTGTGCCAGAGTTATTAGTTTTGTTTACACTCTCGTTAGGAAAAATGAAAAGACATCGGCAGACATGTCGGGACACCTTTCTTAGCCTTGGCGTAGTTACTGTCTTGTGTTTGCCCGGAAAATGCGAATGGGGTCATCGGGAAATGGGGATGTTTTATCTTTCTGAATCATAAAAATAATATGGATCAAGTTTAATTTATTACTTGTAGCTCAGTGGGGTTTCAGGAGGATTTCTTAGCCCAAAAGTATGCCACAAAAGTGTGTTCCAATATTTGAGCAGTCAATAGAGGGGAAGAATTTAAGATATAGGGGCGTATCGAATAGAAAAATTAAGATAAGACAAATTCTCATTACTTAAAAAGTGTTTATTTTTGATTTTTATCAATATTGCATATCATTAATGCGGTTCCTAATTTATTATGTGCTTTCAAATGTTTTTTTGGAACACGCTTTAGAATATGAAATTCAAATGGGATAGGCATGAAGAATGTCTCAATTATTTTGTTTTATTAGTAAGACAAACATTAAGCAATTTCTTGAAAATGTATAATGCTCAACCCAAAAAATAAATATACATATACATATAATATAATCGGAAGTTACGATATCCCAACCCAAAAATAAAAAGGTTATGTTTTACAGCCCGAGGCGCTTTGAAAACTTTTCAGGGTCAAGCGCCTCCAATATTTGTAGAAAGTTAATGCACAGTCGTTCGAGGGAAACTGTCAACTCATATGACAAACCCATTCAATCCCACGCTTCTGTTGTCCTCTCCGTATTATAATTAATATCGATAAGCCGCACAAATAACCCTGGAACGCACGCATGATCCGGCAATTACCTCGCCATATTCTGTTCCCTTTGACAGCTCATCTACCACAGCTCCCCAGACCCACTCCCAGTTGCTTAATTATTCAAGAGCCACTTTAATCATGTTGATATTTTTAACAATGTGCTCATTTCTCCCCACACCCCGACCCCCTTTTCATTTACTGTTCCACTAATTTCTCTATTAGGAAGCACTACACAATGCACATACACGCACAGAAAAACCATTTAAAATTCACAGATCAAATACTTTAAAAATTGTTAAACAGACAATAGATCCCCTAGAAATAATTATTTTAATTTCTTTAGATCTTAATCTTTAAGAAAGAGTTATAAATAGTATATAGAATAAATATAAGCTGTAGTTTTTAATTAGTTATAATATTTTTTTGATTGGGTTGATGCGGACTGTTATGATATATGTGTATGTATATATACAAATAAATATGAATACATTACTCGTTTTTGAATAAGCGGTAATTTTTCAAAAATTTGTTCGTGGTATTTTCCGTCTGAGAATAAGTTGTGCAAGATTTTACCGCTTATAAATGAAATTGTGAAAAATGAATTGGTCATTAAGACATCTGCATTCCGAGGGATATTAACTTTATAAGAACAAAATTATACTTAATATATTATATATCTCAAAATCGATAAGATAGATAAATAATACGTTTTTGAGTATTTTTGCGCCAATACTATTTTCAAATATTCGGCTTCAGTGTTATTGTTGCTACTAAAGTAAAAAGTTTAATTTACAAATTTTTCCCTCTGTGTACCATCTTCATCTTCAAGACATGCCCTGCTTACAAGTGGTTCCCAAATTGTCGTCAATTCAATGAATGACACACGTTCTTTCAGGCAACTCTTCAACCCTCCCCCTCGCCCACTTTATCCCCGCCCCCTTTATCCCCGCCCCCTTTAATAACTCCCAGTCAGCGTTTAAGGAATACTTTGCCATAAACGTGGCGACCCTATGAAGCACTTTTGCTTGATAGTTTTGGGTGGCAGACAAGTGTTTTATGGAGTTTGGAGCCGGTTCCATGTGGGGATGGCGAAATTGCAACCTCTGGTGAATACTAAGCTACTGGAAACTGATGTAAGTGTGATGAGGCAATCCCCGTAAGAAGATATACGTATTTCTTAAGATTATAACAGATTTATATGACTAATTTATTATTAGTGTATATCTATTGAAACATCATTCGCATTATCATATCACATTAACATTTCTTTTTGAATTCGGGCATAGGTATACCACACAAACTTTCCCATCTACCTCAATGATTCATGAGTAGTCTTCTTGCGAATTTTTAAATTAGTTGTGAACAGTTGTGAATAATTCTAATGATGAGTCAATTCCAGTTATATATATTTTATTTTTGTACAGTTTAAGATTCCGCTTATTGGGTCAGCGGAAAAAGCGGGGTAAGTGCAATGTAATCCATCGATTACTTGAGCGCCTGCAACTCATACACAAACACAAGTGCCGTAGAAATTTTCCCCAGGATTATAATCTCTAGATTATGCAAATTAGCGTCCATGAGTGGGTTATAAGAAGCAGCGAGCAAACAAGAAATGTATAAGTATTTCTTTGTGCCTCTCCACGAAATTAAGCCATTGATGGCCCTTCTATTTTTTTATGAAACCCGCATATGTTTCAAAAAAACCAAAAAAAAAAAAAAATCCACTGCACATAAAGATTACAAATTGAGTCGAAAATTAATTTGTCTTTTTTAATGGAACCCAATATGCGGCAAAAGATGTGAGAGATGCAACCGATTTTTACCTGGAAACTGGACAGATCCACAGGCGATAAGGAGCAGCAGCCAGAGATGCCTCATTTCTGTCGCTTGTTTATGATTGAGGGTTATGCCTTTGGAACGGCTTGCCAATCTCCACTCCTTGAAATCCTTTTCACTTTCCTGTGCTTGCAGAACCCGTTCGCTTTTTGCCAACTTGGAGGATAAACGGCGGCCGAGACACTGAACTTTGTTTGTGTGGCTTAGGTTTTTCGAGTGTCTTATGCCCTTTTGCGTGGGCTGTCGTTTTCGATTCTGTTGTTCGTCGAGGACTGCCAGTGGGAAATAAGAAGCGCGGTTGCGAATGCCGACGGAGGGATTCCAGGTACAGTGCTACCTCGGAACGAAAACTATTGTTCTTGAGTCAATAGTATAAAAAAGGATGGTGAATCGTATGAGGTAAATGTATGAATCCAATTAGGGTATGTATGTTTAAAGGAGTCCGGAATTCTGATTGGAATAAAATTATCTTATTGGATTTGACATTACATGATCTAAGTTTGGTCATAAAAAAAACTGTTGTCTTCGAGTTTCTAAAATAAAATTTTTTCCCTTAATGGCCTTTTATGCTTTAAAATATTTTGCTTACCAGAATTATGGTTTGTGTTTATGATTTCTAAGGTATATCTAATTATCTAAAATATTAATCAAATTATCAGTTAAAGCCATAATAACAAATGTAATGTGGCATCCTAAAAGAAAATTTTGAAACTGTTGAAAGCTAATTGTCAATTATTAATTATTAGCAAATTAATAATTAATAAGGCATTTGAAATAAATTTAGTTGATTTGTTAAATTACCCAACATTTTGTTGTTTGGATGGATAATTCCTGAAAATTTTCAATTTGAAAGTTTAGTAACGGTTTTTTGAAACTATTATCCATTTTTGGAAGCTCCGCTGTACTTGTTTATGCCTGAGAATGAAGGAAAAGGAGGAAGAGAGCCAGCATAAAAGTTGAATAACGACGAAGGCGCGAAGGAGAACAGATGACTCATGTTGCACAGTCGCAGGAGCGCCCAATTGGAAATACGGAAAAGCGACGCATTCGCTGGACTAGATAATACCAATTTCCCACTTGGCAAGCCAGGACCGTGAGCGAAAGAGAGAGAGAGACTAGGTCAATTCCACTTTCCAGCATACCCTTGCAGTTGGTGCAATCTACCCATCCCACTCCAACCCACTGCGATGACCGCGTTGCCAACTGCCTAAGAGTGGAATAACTCTTAGGACCCTCTCTTAAGCTTCTGGCGCATGGAGTCTGCGCGCCTCTTGGAACATTTCAATTTCCCAAGCTATTCGACTTTTCCTGCTGTCAGCATTCTATTCTTCCAGTCTTCTGCTGGCTTTTAACTTTGTTGTTGTCGCCCTTGTTGTTTGATTAATTTGTTTTCGAAAGAAATGAATTCTCGGAAATTCTACGAATGCATACCAGTGCCAACACACTGGTGTGTGTAAATATAAATATTTGATTAATATCCACGCCCATTTAATCCCCTTTTCATTCCCATTTCATTTTCCACCGCACAGAATCCCGATCTGAATCCCCTAGTAATTGTTCTAAATTTGCGGATGTTTACAAGCTTGGCACCCAAGAAAAAGAAACGCAAACATCGCACCCCTGACACTGAAAATAAATGTTTTTTTTTTCAAAACTATAGAGCACTATGTTTAGAAAATCACAATAATCAGCAGCACTTAAAAAATTAAAGATTCATTTTATAAAATCTGGTTCTGCTTTTTTTTTCATTTTTTCTTTAAACAAACAACAGATTATTTATTATAAACAAAATATTTACACTTAAAAACAAACCAAAAAAGAATAATGTTTTTTGTGTTCTTACTGAAATCAATAAAAAATAGCTCTTTAAACCTGAAACATCTAAAAAACACTCAATTCAAATGCTAAAATCTCAAGATATGAGTAAATCCTTAAAAGTTATAGATTCCAGATATTTAAAGATTTTATTAATTTAATAACTACTTTAATTTAAATAATCGTGTTTATCTTCAGAAAATCAGGAACACAACATTTTTAAGACAAGACTTGTGCATTTTAACGTTGTACAAATTTTTCTAGAAGCAACAATAAAATGTACTTAATAATTTTTAATTCTTGAATAAAACTATAAAAAAAATCAAGTTTGCGGAATATATAGTTTTTAAAATATAGTTCTTAGAGAAAATAAAGCATTTTTAAATTAAGTACGCTTTGTGCTCAAAAAAATAAATAATTTTTGCATATTGCGATAAAAACACTTCAGTCTTGTTCGTCAACACGTAAGTAGCAACAAGTTTAATATAGTTAAAATGTTTTATATTAAAAAATATAAATATGAAAAAATAAGCTTATTAAACAGTAAATCCATAATTCCTACATAATTAGAGCATAAGTCAGAATTAATTTACCAAAAAATTTTACAAAACGTTTATTTTTTATTTTTAGAAAAAATCTAGCTTTTAATGATAATAGAAGAACATATAGACCTTTTGCATGTTAATTTACCTTTTAAAAAAGGAATAAATTCCATTAATACATTTCATTGAAAACGTGCTGATTAAATGTAGCACGTCTAAGGTTACAAATTCTGTTTAATTCCATTAATAAAAGTCTTTCGGAACGTGCTTTTTAAATAAAGCAATAAATGGTTTAATGCCATTGATAAAAAGAAAAGAAAATAAATGGTCTTTTGATATCATATCAACTGTTTTCTCCCAGTGCAGCGTACACAGACTCAAAGAGATCTATCTGTGCAAGATCCATAATGCAATGCACTTTGTTTTACGCTCGTAGATTAATTTTAATTGTTTGTTTGTTTGTACAGTGCAAATGTTGCATGTATCTACATTTAATGCGGTCGCTGTCGCACTCATAAATCGTATCTGCATCTGTTGCGCCAAGTATCCGAGTATCTGTATCTCAGCCGATGTAGGCGTCATCGTCAGACACAGGAAAAAGGCAGCGAAACATAAGAAGTGATGGAGACACTCCGGGAACATGGGGATATTACTACTACCATTGCCCCTTGGAAATCAAGGAAATCACGGTTTCCCAGGCCGACTTTATTGGAGGCCTGAGAAAAGCCGCAATTGCATCAAGCAAATTGTCTCCGGGGGATGCAAATAAATTTCCGCGAATCTTGGACTGCAACTCGAGGATGGTTCTACGCGAAAGAGTAAGGAAAGACATGTGCTGTTTCAGCAATTAATGGAATTTAGCCCGAGCATGTGGCATAATGAAATTGTATTTCGTTAATTGGGGCTTGTTCGAAAGGTTAAGCATATATGTATTTTAGAAGTTTTTTATGCACAATCCACACTTTCATCGGTCCACATCCGTTAATTCATATTTATGGCCAGGAAATGCTTTCTTCTATAAATACAACCCCTTTCGTAAAGAATGTTTTTAAATAAAATTATTTCGCGCCACATAATCTACGCTCTCTTAACGCACTCTCTCTTCGGCCCAGTCACACTCTCTTCGGCTTTCTCTTCAATGGCGGAAAAGGCAAGCATAAAACCAGAAAACCAAAAACCGCTGAACATTTATTGACTCGCTGTTGCCCCGAGCGGACGTTTAACGGAAATTTAAAAATATAAATAAAAAGTAAAATCAGAAATACATCAGAGCTAAAGACAATTTATCTTGTGTGTGCGCGAGTTGAAGAACCAAAAAAAAAATAATAAATAATAGAACAGTTCAATAGAGAAGTGCTGACTGTGCTAGCCGGAAACCAAAACGCTAAAACGTCAACATAATTACGCGGCAATATTTTTCGAAGGCCCAAAAAGATCGACAGAAATCAATCGGCCCGAGTGACATACATTTCGGATCGAACAAAAACCAAAAACGCTACCTTTTGGATACCTATTTAATCGCCGATCGGCGACGAGTGCAGTCCGTAGCCCAAATAAATAAATAACAATATGATGTCCAGACGAGCCCTGCTAATTGCCGGACTCCTATTGATCGTGGGCAGCTCCATGGGTAAGTGGCTTTGGGGTTAACCTGATGCAATCGGGGGCTCCGCTCCACAATCTAATCGAAAACGGGAGGGCGACCCCAAAATCCAGGCCTCGCCTCCCGACTAATCGCAATGCATCAGATTCGGACTCGGATTTGAAGTGCAGGAATTTACTATAAACTATAAATCGATGTGATTGTTGGGCGTGAAGCGGGCTGAGATGATAATGCCGTGGCCGGAATATTTCAGTCACATTCTGACCTACATTTGCACCAGCGATCATCATGCACCGAACGAAATTATAAATTTAGACATTCTGTTTTGGCGGCCAAAATATATCAATTTCAATGTACTTGATCATTATTATTTTATTTTGGGTTTTTTTATTTTGAGATTGTGCAAATATATGAGTTTCGAAAAATTCCATTGTCAAAAAATTATAATCAATTCAGCAAACCATAAAAAAACTCTTAAAAATCATCTTTATAATGACAAACCCATAAAAATTAATTTAAAAAAGAAATCAGAAAATAAAAAAATAGCTTTAAAAGTAATCTTCAGTATGAATTCTGATAATTGGTATTAAAAATGGTAATAAAAAGTGTTTCCTGCAATAAGTGGCAAACATTAAGAAGAACGAGGAATATAAATATTCGAGTTATGTAGACAAAATTCTATAAAATATAGTAGGCACATATTTTTTTTTTTTTTAAAATTAAAACTAGTATATAATACTATAATTAATGGAAAAGAAAATGGCACTGGAAACTGAAGTCCTTCGGCCTTGTAGGCACTTAGTTGGGTATCAGTTCTAGGAATTTGGGGCTAGAAGTGTATTTGTTTTTCTTATAATTTTAACATAAATGACTAATGTTGAGATTTATTGTATGAGTGCTTGCAAATATTCATAAATATATCGTTATATTTTTTCCAAAAATACGAAAAAGAGCGATGAGGATTCCCATTAGCACATCCAGACTTATCACAATGATTCATCGCGGATTTTCATCTGATGACATTCTGCAAATGGGCGAGAGTTCCGCATTATTTAAATGATTGGTTTTATAGATAGCGAATAGCTAATGTTTTTATTACTCGCGTAATTTTAGCACTTTTTACAGTGAGTTGAACAGTAAACTCAGTAATTTATTGTCCAAAGGCAGTCACATTAATTCAGTTATTTATTACGATCGATGAATGGCGGCCGCCTGAATGGATTCAAGTTTTCCCCGCTCACTCACTTCATCGCGATCGGTAGGAAGTGTCTGAAGAGGGGAGCGGTGCTATTGCCATTTGCTATTTGCCATTTGCTATTTGCTACTTGCCATTTGTGATTCCGAATCGGTTACGGCTGTTAATTATTCCAGACTTCTGCCATTGTCCGGGACCCAGGAAATGAGCAAAAACAATCCGATGATCAATAGGAACGACCTAAGCAGCAGGAGGGTTGGAGGGTATCGGATTCAGATTCGGAATAGGACTCGGGGTCCTGTATTAATTAGCCCCTCGACTCACCGCAATTCTTCTAGGTAGGAGCGATTTCCCTAAAGAAGCGTGGCGAAGAAGCGTGAGAACATTATTGGTCGTGGTGTGATCACAGATCTGGGGACCTGGAACCCTTTCTGTCCTGTTGTTTGCTTACCCCAATCCATAGACAATGCGATTATGATCAGATTGATTGGATTGCGAAATCGGGCGTAGGTATGCGCCAAAGAAAGCCGTTTCCTCTCCGGCGATCGCCGACTGATCTGCTGACATGTTTCGCAAGAAATTTATGTTTGCTCGTATATATTTACCATATTTACTTAATATTCAATAGTTGTCTGACGGGGCTTGACATGGGTAAACAACAAGTCTAACTGATGATCACTCCGATCACTGGGAGAAAAAAGCAGTAAGGGGTAGAAACATATGGGGACAAAGAGTAAGGATCGGTAATCGATGCAAAAAGTAAAATATTATTTAAACTGTTCAATTTAGCATCTTAGTTCATCTTAAAAAATAATAGTAAGAAGTAACCTTTCCCTTTAACAGGAATTTGTTAATAGTTAATAATTGTTAAATATTTATGTCATACTTTAAGATTCTTCCAGTTAAGAGTTTTTAACACTTCGCTCTTTTTTATTTAAATTAGAAATACACAAAATATGTAAACAACTCCTGAAAAGTGTCAAATTTTAAATAATTGCCCTAGCAAAGTGGCTATTCAGCGCTTTTTCAAAATACGTTTTGCTCAAGATTTCGAGTAGTCAGTTTTCAATTCGGGACAAGTTTTTCCTTGTGCAGAACGCCGAGTTCTTTTTCTGTTTTTTTCCCCGCTTTGTGGATTGAGTTTCATGGCATTTTGTGTAGCCTGCTTGGTGCGAATTGAAATGCCCGGGTGAAAAAACAAAACCGAAGGCATCAAATGACCGCGAATGCGTTGGGAAGCGCGAAGCATAAAAAAGATTTTGTTTTGCTCGAAATGCGAGGGAGTTGGGGGGCGTCGAGGGCTGGGGAAGTGGGTGTGGCCTGGTGCGAGGGCCCTGCCCTTGTCTGTGCAGAAATTCCTGCTCGACGGAGGCCCGGGTATTTATTTTGGATCCGCTGACTCACCGATGCTGTCTGTTCACCATGGCCTGGTATTCATGTATTCATTCTCGATGCTCGACGCCCGATTCTCATTCTCATTCTCGATTCACGACTCTGCGCCTTGGCTTGCATTCACATTCACATCCACTTCCACATCTATATCCACATACACTGCAAAATATGGGGGCTTTGTGGACGGGGGTGTTCGGCATGAGCAAGAGCCAAAGCAAAAGCGAGTTGCACCAACTGGTAACCAATTCTCGACAATTAAAGAATCAATTTACTTAACGTTGCTGGCGAATCGCCTGACGCCGAATGAGTTGTCGTCCGCGGAGTGCGGGTTTCTCTGGGGGGATGCAGTGGGGTGGGGGGATCGGAGGGTCGGGGGTCGGGCTTATGCAGCACCACTCAAGTGGGGCACGATTACATGGGCTTGTACATAACCCCCGGCCAATGCACACATCAAGCGCTGATGATCGGCACGATAATGGAGAATCCAACTGATGAAGTCAAAGTCAACAGTGAAAAAGCGAACAACCGAAAAGCCACAGATGCTGCGGCTTGGCAGAAATATCTCCAGAATTTACGATCCATACTGAAGAAGTGGAAGGCAATAATCCAGGGAATAAGTACTTGGAGGGCATCCGAACAAGATATGTTTCCTATTGGATTCTCTAGGTACAGAACAAATATTTTAAATGCTCCTCAAAACAAGTAAAATTACTTGATTTAATACTTAAAAAAGGGTTTTACATATTTTCAAAGAAATGGTTTTATTAACTGGTTGCAAAATAATATTAATCAGACGTCATCGAATTCCATAGTTATTAAATGGAGTGCATTTCACTCATGTTGTAAGTTAAATCTTATCTTATACGTGTATTACGTAATTTTATTTAACTTCTAAATGAAGATTAACATTTTTCAAAAATAATGTTGGCAATTAAAAACTTGTACATGCATTACAAATTATAAATGTTAAGCATGTCTTAGCTTTATTAAACATATTCTTTTGTGTCTTTTGTTCACAGCCGCCAAAAAGTAGTTAAGAAGTACCTAACGACATTCTTTAGTTATGGTGTGTCGAATTTTTAAAAACCGTCTCTGCGCGTGCTAAAATTTCAATTGAGGCTTCGACTCTAAGTCCAAATGGCGGTCTCCAGTCAAATGGCAATAAATAACCCAAATCGAAACGAACCCAAATAGTTATAGTGGGGGAGGGGGGGAATAGAAGAATATAGGGAAGAACAAAAAAGGGATTGCCGCATATTAATTAGAAGCCACTCGGATGGCACTGGAAAACACGAGCCCTGCCCCAGAGCATTTTAGTATGCACTGGGCGTAGACAAAGTCGCGCCTCGACTGTATTCCATATAGCCATCCTGCCTCCGTTGGCAGTGCGCCCGCACAATTCCGAACCCAAATCCGAGGCACTTGCCACCGACACGTGCACCCACTAGGAAACATTTCTTTTCTCAGTACTTCGATGGGGGGACAACAAAAAAAAAGAAATTCGGGTTCGACGATCGGGGGCGCTGTGTAAAATCGTTTAAGTGAAATCAATGTTCTCCATTTGGAAATGCATATAAAGAAAGTGCCTCCAGAATATCTAGAGGCTTGGATCATAGAAAATCGAAATTTATTGCGGCCACTTGATGCCATCGCTATTGCTTCTCATCTGGGGGATCAAACAAATGGAAATTGAAACAAATCGATTTGGATAATGGAGGCCGAAATGATTGAGGCATGCGTTCATATATTTGCATATTTTAGGCATTTCAAAATATATTTAAGTACTCGATTAGTTTGGCATCTGCCAAATATGGGTTTTGGACCAGACCACAATCCCTTTTTCCTGGTTCGGAACACGCTTGCGAATAGTTTGCTATTCTTGGCATCTGTCATGCTGCATGCTACATGCTACATGCTGCATGCTGCATGCTGCATGCTGCACATCTGCCCCTGCATCTGTGTCCCAAACTCCCACCCCTCGGGAATAATGTGGCTCCTGGCCAATTTCAAAGTGCCCGGTGCGTAGGTAGTCGCTTTATGAGGTCCTCTCCACTCGGTTCGTGGCCGTAACCTGATCGCTTTCACAGAACCCGAATGCCATTATCATTATCCGCCTCGTCTCATGTCTCTATCTGCCACACACAAACACACACACAATGCCCAGGAACAGGGCTAAACAATTTTCGGCTCATATAACGCAGCTCAGTCCCTTGGCCAGGTCTTTCTCCCCGGGTTTTCTGGGACTGGTCAGTCACGTTCTGCACTTGGAAAAACTTCTATACATATTGTAGACTATTCCTTCGAAATAAATTTTAAGTTATTTTTTATTCTTTGCTAGGATTTAGAAGCTTAAATACTTGATCGAATCTATTAAAAACTTTTCTTAAGCAACGTTAATTTAACATTAATTTAAACATCCTTTTTTAAAGACTTTATAAATTGTAGAGTGCTATTAAAATAACTTTGCCGTCGTCTTAATGATGACAAAAACATGAATATTATTTTATATAATATTAATATTATATATTGTAAATAATATTATTGTAGTTTCTTACAAGTTTTTGATATAAATATTTAAACATAGAAATGTTTAAGCTGAAGATAAAGTCTTCTTTGTTTTATTTGTTATTACATCTGAAAGCGCAATTACATTAAGATTTTTTAATATTCGCATGAGTCGTTTGCAACAAATTATGCAATAATTTATAAAAACTAGGGGATAGTTATCTTGTATTTATTTTCCTACCCAAATTGATTATTATTTCAAAGAATGAAACCGATACTCAACAAAATTTTGTTGAGTGCACAATAAAATTGAGGGGAGGGACTTGGACGGACCCGGTTGGACAAACCTGAAAACACTGGGAAAGGAGATCAAAGATCAGAGAGCTCGCTCCCCCAGCGACTGGCTCTTAATTTCCTCGGGGCCTTATCACAGGTAGTAAAACCAACAGGAAAAGTGCTGCACTTGAATGATTCCCAGTCAGAGGGAGGAGGGGAGGGGGGCGGAGATAGGGGACGGGGGAGTGACTGGCTCTAATGCTGACTTAAATTTGGCCCACGGCTCTGGGTTATTAGCTGAAATGCATTTTTCCCTGCCTTTTATTTTTGGAATCATGGTTATGATAAATTGTTGTCGGTCTAATTCTGAGTAGCAATTAAAACGGGCGGGAAACAAGGGTTAAGCGAAGTTAGGGGAACTTTTATCTCTGGAGATAGGGAAACATGAAAGCGAACATAATCCCGGGTTAAGATCATTTCGGGATGATATGAACTCAAATTAAAGGCTAGAAGGCGGCTCTGAAGTTAATGGAATTATAAATGCTAACCTTAAATGTTTTAATTTGCTGTGTTTCTTGGAAACTTTTGTTTTAAAACGACTTGAAAATACAATTTTAAAATGGATAAAAAAGAACACTCTAAAATAGATGTTCAAAGAGCTGTGACAAAGTTTTAATGTCTTTTTATTCATTTGATATGCGTTGACACAAACAAGATTTTTCTTGGTTCCTTTGGGATTCTATCCCTTGGGCTTGAATCACTTTTCAGCTTTGACAAAGTTATCCAAAATTATCCAAAAAAGAGATTTCCAATATGCTTACTCAGGCATATTCGTTATGTTCTTTTTCGTAAAAAACAATATACCCCAACTTCCTTATCGGTTTATGTTTATCGGAAGCCAAACACAAACTCAATTCAGATCAACTTCCAAAAAAAATCTGCAAATAAACTTTCATTGCAATTGTTGTTCGTTCCACGCTTATCTTGAATTGATGTTTTTTTGGGGCGGAAAGCGTCCAACATAAATTCAGATGGCTTCAGTGTCTTTTTTGTTCAATGTAAATACGAGAATAAATTTCTTTTATGGCTTAAGTTTACGACACAGAGCGAATGCGTGAGTGAATGTGCATTTTTTGTGGCACAGGAGTGAGGCAGCAGGAGGTTACAAGGAATGCAAGAAAAAGAGGGAAAAAATCGACTCGAATCCATTGCATTCGGTTTTTGGCAGGAATTCGAATTTGAGTTGGAAACCCGTTGAGAATTGCTGTTTGTTTTCTACATTTTTAGCACGCAACACTGAGCAAACGATGAAAAACTGGCCATAACATTAATATAAACAAGCGACCAAAGCAAATGGACAAAATGTAAATTTAAACTTTTCACAATCATCCGACCAAACTGTCCCTTTTTTCGAGGGTGTGTGCGGTCGTTTACTATATACACTGAAAAAAATTTGGAGACGAGATGAGGTTATTTTTTGATTTAAAAAAATCACTTTTTATCTTAGAGGAATTGTATTTATTGCTAACTTAACAAAATTGTGAAACAGAAATATTATAAAATTATTAAATGGTGTTTTATAATTTGTAAAAAAGCGATAGGAGTGTTCATTTGAATTGGGCATGACTTAAAAAAATCAATGCCTAAACATTATCCAATTTTACAATTTTGGGTATCTTTATTATTGTCCTTCACCAATATTGATTTTTTCCCGATTTGTTAATTGAATTATATTTTTAATCAATTCTATTTTGGAATTTTTTTAATTTTCCATTGAAATTAATTTTGGAATTTAATTTTAGGGAATTTGAATTTTTTTCAGTGCATTTTTATTTGTCGCTGTGTGCGTGTTGCAGTTGGCACTATGGAAAATGGACATTGTTGTGAAATGCTTTCAATTCGGTGTGTCCATCGACGACACCACCGAAAAACAAAAAGTGGCCCAATGTGCTGCCGTTCTCCTAGCCGTTGTTGTAGTTGTTTTTGGCTTTCCGTCAGCACGTCACATGTGGGTGCGTCGATCGCCCAGAGAGGGGTGGTGGGAGGGGGGCCGAAAAGAGAGGGAAGGCGATTGCGAGGGGGAGTGTTGGGTTAGGCACTGTTGTTTTCTCTTTCCACTCGCTCATTTTAATTTTTGTTTTTCATGTGACCCCATTTCACCGAAAATGTTTTCCACCAAATGTGTTTGTACACATGCACATGCAGTGGCGTACGCAGGATTTCATTAAGGGGGGCTGAAGATCTCAGGGGTTTTTATTTATAACATTTGGTTTAATTAAATACACACATTTAAATCAATTACATGTGTATATTAAAAGTATATTCACTTAAAATGTTTTGTGTTTAGTTTTATATTGACTTTAGAAATTAAAATCAAGTTAATATCACATATTTTATGTTTATAAGAAACCTAAACTTTAGTTAAAAGTATATGGAATAATAAAAAATAGTTGTAGAATTTAAATTCATATTTTATTTAATTAAATATTTTTCTGTGTGTAACTGCCTAAATTCTTAAGCCCCCTCTCCCTCGTCCGCCCCTGTGCCTATGTTGGTAATTATGTAGGGAAAAGCAGCCCGACAGGAAAACCGTAAATGCGAATTGCCAGCCTTTAATTTAACCCATCATCGGTGCAGCTGTCCCCTTAACACCCCCGCCTCTTGGAACCCCCTGATGAATTCGAGCTGCGAAAATGATAAATACAAACACAAACACAGGCCGTTATGATGGCCTAATGCACACTGCTAAAACAACAAAAACGGCAGTAGCAGCAGCCTGCGTTGGTTTCGATTTCCATTTAATTTTCCTTAATTAACCCGCCGACTAAATGTGGTGGCTGATGTGACCCCCCGCGGGCATCCGTTATAAACAATATAATGCTCTATGATTACAGGCGATCTTCTATAGCTCCCAAATAAAACAGTCGGTTTATAGGTCATCTAATTGCAGTCAAAAAGGAATTTCAATTTTAGAACTGTACTCCTTGGATAGAATAAATTTTGAATTATAAAAATTCAAAAAATATTAGAATATGATAAAATATTGCACATATTCATTTATATTTGATATGCCAATTTGTAGGATCTTATAATCTATAGAAATCTAATAATTAAAGATATAATTTCTTTAAGCATTTTTTTTGAAATTACTTTAAATAATATTTAGTCACCATTTCCTGGCTTTCTTGATTCCAAAAGTTTTATACATTGTATTTATATAAAATATTTTTTTATCATTGAGATTCTACAAATATAAATCTCAGAAACTTTTAGTTTTTATTGAAATAGTCAGTGCGACATAAAGCCAATCAAAAACAAGAGAGAACGCTATAGTCGAGTGCCTCGACTATTAGATACCCTTTACTCAGCTAAACAAATTAATATAAATATGCCTTCTCGTATGTTTTTCTCCGCTCGAATTAGTACCTTGGTCAGCTGTTCCAAAGTAATCCGTTAGATGGCGCTACGGGCCATGAAAGCGGAAATGTAGGCGCTAGCCAGGCTTAAGCGTTTAATGGGTTTTTGGGCGTTAGAGTGGGCGTGGCAAACTTTTATTAGGTCAATCGATAGGTATTGACGAAACAAACACATATCAATTAAAATTTTCATAATAGCATCAAAACTGTGGCCACAGCTTGTGGCTTGTGGGCGTCAGAGGGGGCGTGGCACCATTTTGAAACAAACTTGCGCTGCGTAGGAACTTCTAAAATCTACATGCAAAATGCCAATCTTCTAGCTTTTATAGTTTCCGAGATCTCAGCGTTCATACGGACAGACGGACATGGCTTCCTTCTACCTGTTACATACTTTTGCACGAATACAATATACCCTTTTACTCTACGAGTAACGGGTATAACTATCTTACACATATCATTATTTTTTTACAAATACTGCATTTAGTTTAATAAAATCTCGTATTTCTCTGTAATAACCTGCATTTTGCTCCATTTCAGTGCTCTCCTTCCCGCAATCCCCAGCCGATGATGAGCAGATGCAGAACGATGAGGACTTTGACTACAATGGAGTTGACCAGAGTGCACCCAGTCCGCAGACGAAGTCCCCGCGTCCCATTACCAGCGAGAAGGTCAACAAAACTGTGACAGTGAATGGGATCCGGGGCCAGGATGTGGTGCTCAAGTGCGATGTGGGCACCAATTGTGAGTACACTCGTTATTTCACCTGAGGAAGTGCTCTGAAACTGTATATATACTTCCAGTGGACGCCCCAAATGTCGTAGTGCTGTGGAGTTTCGGGGTTCATATTATCTCCAATGGCAAAAACGTGGTGCAGCCCAACTATGCTCTGAACGAAAACTATGACCTGACCATCGTAAAGGCGAGTTCCCAGGAGGCCGGCGACTATAGCTGTAAGGTCCTGCCCATCGAATCCGTGGTCAACACGAAAGTAATCATTGTCGATCAATCCCTGGATGCGATCGCACCGGAGAGTTCGGTTTCTGCGGCGGGATCTTTAAGCAGTTTTCTTGGATACACGCTCCTCGGATCGGCATTATTGCTCCTGGGGATGGGCAAACATTAGCTTAGTTTAGTATTACGCTGGCAGGTCACTGCCATCTCTTCTACACTCTCCACTCTTCTCACAGGAAATGAGCATTTGAAGTCTTTGTTGATTGTAAATTTTTGTATTTGTAAAGACACAAAATCAACTTTATTTATTAAATAAAAAAGGAACCAAAGTATACTAAGCCACCAGCAGCGATTGCTTTATCTCTCCAGGAAAACTTACGGATTTAATTTGTTTTGTTTAGTTTTATTTATTTACTTATCATGGACTCAACAAAAATTACAATAATATACGTAAGACACTGGCTTTTAAGAATTCTTCTTTTATATATGATTCTGTATATGTGTATATATGCTAAAGGTCGGCATTTGAAATCAGGACCTTGTCAAAACTTTTTTATGGAACTTTCTTTTTGTGTCGTTTTGATTTGATTTAGCGAGCAATCAGCATCGTTTGATTGCGTCGGTTGGCACGTTTATCGATCAACTCTAATATTATGATTCTTAAAAAAAATATATATAAAATATACATACGTACAGTGTACATGGTCAGCATGCTATGGCGATATTCCTCAGGTATTGTAGCAGAATCAAGGACAAAAAGTGAGGCCGAACCCTATCAACAACAGTACACAATATATATATATATGTATATATAGCTCTCTTCGATTTTTTCAGTATCTCTTAAGCATAGGTACTCCCGCGGCCTTTCTTTTGATTTGTATATTTTGAATCTTTCGGTTCCATTGAGTTGATGTGGCGTTGTTCCGTAAAAATAAGTTTCATATGTCTGGTGTGGTAGGTACACATATGTATGTCTAAGCTTTGGTCTAGTTTATAAAATATTTAGCGAGCCATATGATTAATCCCTCCCGGTGCCCCTCTGATTCGGTTACAAATATGTTTGTAAGTACGCTTGGATATACAAAAATATTGTACGCATTGCAAATCCTAAAAAGTCACTAGATCCTTACCCATTTTTTGCTAAACTACGCTTTCGCTTGGGGAACAAGTGGATTTCATATTGGATGTATTAAAGTATTCCATCAACCCAGTATGGAATTCTTCCCTGTGCGATGAACTGCTTTCGTTTTCGTTTTCGGCTCGGGTTTCTCCTCAAAGGTGCCAACTTTTACATGCATAGAGACAAAAACAAATAAATATTATAGCTAAGGTTAATCAAAATGTTACGTTTGTTTGCGGTTTTGAACCGATCGTCGCAGTTTATCTGTTCTAATCAACGCTAGCTCCAATGTCGCTTCTTTAAATGTTCCTAAACTTAATTAACTTTAATCCTCGGCCTTCTCCCAACAAACCATTGGTGTAAAGTCCCCTGCCTGGCACAAATGTTTCAGTGCTGATCGCATCACACAGCGTGTACTATAGCATTAACATTAACATTGACCCAAGCCAGAGGTCGCGCATTAGCATTTGTATAGTTAGAATACTTTAGGTTCGCTATCGCTCCGATGCCATCGATAGCTGAGTAATCCGGAAATACGTATTTAGTATGTACACTTTTCGGTCTGAATAATTATAAATGGCACCCCTTAGAGGCGGATTCGCAGCAGGAGCGCTGCCAGCAGGACTCCCCCCAGATTCAGCTGCCGGATTGCTGACGCAGCTCCTCGGCCCACTGGACCGATCCCGGCCTGCATTATTTCACCCGGAGGAAGGTCCATGTCGCTGGGCTGGTCCGTTTCTGCGGGTTGGAAGTCACAGGCATGAGATGTGAGAACTTTTACTTGCACTCCAATACTACTCACCATATTCCCCCTCCTTGGAGAAACCATCCTGGACTGTGAAGATGTGCTCCTTCGAGAACTGGGACCATCCATGGGTGTTCTTCGTCTTCACACGAGCATGCCACACTCCACTATTCAACTCCATCTGGTGCGTGATCTTCCAGATGTTATCTGTGTTGTTGTGGCGCCGCGTCTGCAGCATTGCAACAGTGCTCCATTTTTGCGACTGAAATTGAAATATATGGATAAGCTCTTAGGGTATTGAAAAAGTATTGCAGAACATATTTGAAGTAAGTATTTAAGTATGTCTTTCAATATATCTATATATAAAATTTGGTCTTTAATTGCATACTTTTACACCTTTTAAGATTTCATTAAATCTTTTGCTTGGTCGGAACGTTCCTTAATATTGATATTTAGTATTTAATACCTAACTTTAGACCTTGACACAAAATTTGCCTGCATTTCATAAAACTAATTTTACGAAAATTTAGTTGTTAAACCCTTGCAGAGGGTATTATAATTTCAGTCAAAAGTTTGCAACGCAGTGAAAGAGATACTAGGAGAGTAGATCTAGCCATGTCCGTCTGTCCGTCCGTCCGTTTCTACTTTAAACTAATCCCTCAGTTTTAAAGCAGTCTGCTTGAAACATTCCCAAAAGTTGTCTTTCTATTGCAGGTAGTATATATGTCGGAACGAGCCGCATCGGGCGACTATATCTAATAGGAACAACCGACAAAAAAAAATTTTAAAAAATATAAATTTGTTGTTTTTAAGTTTTTTTTTGTTGTTCTTTGGGATGTTGTAATATTTAAGTACTATTGAATTACAGTTTTAATTAAATTAAAATCGGTCATCTATTTCTTATAGCTCCCATAGAAAAGTCTATAAATTTAAAAAAATGCAAATGAAATAAAATTGTTATTTTGCTGTTTTTCTATTTATCAAAATATTCCTTTAAGATATAGAAATTATTTACGATAACCTTTTAGTTTTGTCAATATCGGACAACAACATAGCTGCCATCGAAACGATGGCAAAATTCAGCGCAAAATCGACATAGCTTTATGGTTTTAAGTAATAATATTTTGTAATAACTGCAAGGGTATATAAACTTCGGCTTCGCCAAAGCTTGCTTCCTTTATTTGCTGTATAGTTTTAAGGAATAAGACTAAACTCACCGCAGTTAGTAGGTAATTCAACATGGCCTCGGAGAGGGGCTGCCGACTCCTGACCAGCCAGTGCAGGGTAACCTTGTTTCCCTCAATGGTCTCTGACTCGAACTGCGGGGTCTCCGGATCGTAGCTGACCTGCACCTTCACCTCGTTGGACCCAATGGAGTTCTCCACATGGCACAGGTACTCGCCCAGATCGCTGTCCATCACATCTCTGACGATCAGCGTGGTGCGGTTGTGGGCCTTGTGCATGGAATCCTTAAAGGAGTACTTCTCGGAGATCTGCAGGGATTTGCCATCCTTGATGAAGTAGCTCCTGCCAATGGGCTTCGCCCTGTAGTCGCAGTACAGCTCGGCGGTGGCGCCCTTTTCCGTGTTCACATGATGCCGGTGGGTGGACACCAGGGGCATGTACTGGACATCGATGTGGACCGTGCCATGTGGCGGATCGCGACTGCCATCGTCGGCCAGGCACTGGTAGAACCCGGCGTTCTTCTCGTCCACGCTGTCCAGAACAATCACGCCGTTCTGATGTTCGACGGTGTATTGCTGGCCGCTGATATCCTGCAAGAGATTCGGTAGGGGAAATGGACGGATGATGCCAGGAATGGGAGCTGAGTGGGTAAGGTGTGTGGGCCAAAAAACATACATTAAAGGACCACTTGATAGTGGCATTGCCGGGCAGATAGGTTCGGCACTCGAGCGTGTGGTGGTCGCCCTGCCTGAACGTCTGCGATCGATCCGTAACATCGCGATCGTCGCAGAGGATCGACAGCCGGGCGCCCACCCGCAGTGTCGTGTGCTGCTGAACCTTCTGGGGCAGGATTTCGCAGTAGTATTCATCCGAGTCCTCCGGCGTCACATGTTTCAGGAGTATGGAATTGTTCTTCATGCCCTCCACGCGCGGACTGATGGCGCTCTGACCGCTGGCAATGATTTGCTCCTTCTTGTACCACATCACCGCATTGTTAACTGTGGGTAGATTTTATTTTACTGGGTATTCGGCAGATATTGGACAAAGTGTAACTCACGTTGGAAGTTCCTTGCATCGCAGTTGAGAACCACATTGTCACCCGGCTTAGCTTCGATCCTCAGATCAGTCTTCTCAAAATAAGGCGGTGAGTATTGAGGATCTACGTCTTCTGTTACATCAACAACCCCTGTGTCTCCTTCATCAATCTCGTCGTCATATGAGTCGTAGTCAGGATCGTTTTGATAATCATCTTTTTGCGCATCTACAGGCAAGCCATGACAACAAACTGCAAAAAAAAAGTATTGATTTAATATCAAATATCAAATTCATGCTTGCAAAACAGTCCTTATTTTCCTTTTCTACTGGCAACCCATTGAAAAATGATATTCCATAAACTGTTGTAGAGAACTTTGCCAACTTTAATCATTTAAAAATTGTTCTCACGCTTATTTTATTTTTTAAATCCCAATAGTTATAAGACCATTACCTCATTTAATTCGGTAAAGGCAAGGTGCATTGGTGAGTCACCAGAATGGTGCCTGAGTGGTTTCAGACTTAATTGGAATTGATAAAAATCACACAACATCCATAGCAACTTCCGCTTCCAATCAAAGGGTCGCAAGTATTGCCTGTGCCACAAAGAACTCGTTTATGAGAGTGAAGTTCTGGAGCGGAAATGAGTTTCGAACAGGAACTAGGGGGAGATACCGCAGTGCATATTTGCAGATACTCACTTCTGATTAAGTATTGCTGTTTGGTTTTAGTCTCGGCAGGCAATGCCCATCTATGATTATTTTTAGAACCCGTCTGTAAGTCCCTAAAAGTATGCATCGTAGAACTCCCTTTTCTTGGCCATCTCCATGGATTATTTCTTCATCTCAGTAAACAATCATGAACGAAAGCAAACTAGATATGAAGAGATATATCTAAAGCCCTGGGTAAATTACCGCAGCTAACGTCAAAGCTTTAGAATTCTTCACTAATCTCTCTATTTGAATTATGACTCCTACAAAATGAGTCTATGCAAATCGTATGAGTAATTTTTCCAACTGCAGTATTTTATCTATAGGCCATAACAATTTACATGCCATATGTGGCCGGAAACTCACTTGTCATCTAACGGCTAATTGCCGAATGACTCATGACCAACTTCATCATGGCCATCGCATAAGGTTATGATGGATATTGCCGGGATTACGCAAGTCGCAAGTCGCTTAAACTCGTTATCAATGGCCGATAAAAGCTTTTTAAGGCAGACACTCGATCCAAAGCCGGAGCCAGCTATCTTATCCAATGGCCTCTCCTTATATCCGCTGCGCCACGCAGTCAGACGCCCCTTTTATGGTCTGGGCCACTTGGCCGGAACAAAATAATAGCTGGCCAAGAGCAGCTGGGGACCTTCAGCGATCTGGTTTCGGTTTTCTGTTGTCGATTTTCCTTTTACAGTTTTCGACGACTGGGGAAGCTGGCCATCGACTGCAATCTTCTTCGACGGCCCGTGTCAAGGTTATGGTCCATGGATACAGAGGCGTCCAGGCAGAGTCGACTCCACGCAATTGTTGTCTGCAAGTAGGTCAGCACCAAAAGCCAGCCAAATGCGTCATCCAGCCCCCTGGGTTGGAGCGTTGTCCTTGGATCGATGTCGGGGGTTGCAAATAAAAAACAGCTCCCTGGCAACATCAACAACCACTCGGCTTAAGTTCATCCGTATGGATGATGTGCTCAGACCCACTCCTATTCCCACTCCCACTCCCACTCCCAGTGCAATATTTCTAAGTGGGACAATGGCGTCAGGATGTCGCGGCGCCAGCTTCGCCTCCAGACTCTCTCGTCCTGCCACTCCTTTGTCTCCAAACTCGAGTTCAATGTTATACACAATGGCCATTTGTGGCCTGCATCGGCATTGTCGTGTCGTCGGGAATTTGTCGCAATCCACTCAATCCTTCTTCTGGCCAACTTTGATGACTCCGCATTCCTTGGCAGATGAAGTCATGTTCAATTGTCAAGGGAAAATCGCAAGTTGGCGTGGGCTGGCTTGGAATGCTTTGAATATGTTTATTACTATGAAATTGCATTTATTTGCTGAGATTGCTCTTTAATTTGAAACCAATAATGCATTTGCATATGCCAATGTTGTTATTTGAGAGTGAGATTCAATTAAATTTATGTTTAACTAGCTTTGAAGTTAAACAACTTTAGATTTTAGTGGTGATAAACTGAAAAACGTACCCAATGAATATTAAAAATGGAAAGTAGCACAACAGCACGTAAATAAATAATTAAATACTAATAAATAAGTGGCAAAAACTAGAAAACAAATAAAACTTTTCAGACTTCTTTAATTGAACTGTTAACAACTTTACATAGAATTCCATGTGCTTTTTCCTTGGGTATGCAATTATACTTGTTCATTACTTTGCCCCAGATTCCGAGTAAATATTATTGTTTTTTGAGTATAAGAGCCTCGTTTATGAGCTTTCTTAGCACTAGGCGCCAGTTACTACATATGTAAGTAGTATACTCCATTCCTATCAGGAAGGTCTTTAGTCTCGCCTGACCATTGATAACTCCCATTCAAGATTCAGTTCAAGATTTCCGATGGCAAACGGTCTGATTGCCATTTCATGATCACACTGCGGCTTCGATTTCCATGTCCTCCATATGGTCAGTAGTCGCATGAGAGATCGCATACAGAAGCGGATGAATTATGGGGTCAGTAAGTAAACAAATCCGTAGTGGCCCACATGGAAATCCTCGCCCAGTCTGCTGACTCAATGAAATGTGTATAAATAAATGATGGCAACTACTCGCCGCTTGCCAATCCTTAATACACAAAATTTTCGAAATCTCGAATAGGTTGAATCGGACAGATTTTGCCGCGTCGACAGAAAAGGGGAAACATTCTTTAATCGACATGTCATGTCTAAGTCGATGGAGAAGTCAGATTGTGACGGGGGTCTTTAAAGTGCCAGCCATGGGGGAATGCCAGAACGGGTCAGGGCAATCTGGACAGATATATAGGCTAATTTCCAAAATATACATTAAATGTTTATCTCCTTATTTGCTAAGTTCATAGATATTTTGTTATATGCAAAACAATTTATTCACAAAATAGCTTATTAAAAAGAAATTACTTTTTGACACAAATATTATTAATAATTTTGATGAAAAAAATACAACCAAAGTATTCTTTAATAAAATAAATGGGATATTTTTAAATAATTAATAAAATTAATGAATTTGAAGAAATGAATTCTGTTTCAACATTGCATGTACAACTTTCGACCTAGTTTTTTTTATTGAAACCATATGTTTGAAAGATAAACTATATTTAAATGAATTTTTTTGACGTCAATAACAAATTTGGAAAATCGATTATACATTTCTGTGTAAGGAGAAAAGATTAGGTTCTAGTTCCACTGTAAACAAAATTTCAATTGAAGAATTTGCATAGAGACAGCAAATAAAATGAGCAAAGCAGCCGCCAAAAAACACATAATAAATGGAAAATTAAATTGAAACCAATTGAAACGGCAAATCGACTTCCCGCCATTAGAAACCCATGGGTGGGGCCATTCTCTCCACACCCTCTGCAGCATTTTGATTGATCCAATCATTGATTTATTGTGCGATCTTTATTTTTGGAAACCGAACGTTGCGATCGGCTCGTCTTGCGAATGCGTAATTTGATCATTTTGCTGTTTTCGGGAAATACCGAATAAAAACTCCTAAAATTCAGCAGAGAAATGATTTACATATGCTCTGGTATTCAAAAATATGCACTCAATCGTTAATTCCAGGAATACTATTTTATTAGAGACCTGGACTCGATGCTTTCTGAATAAATAAACTGAATTCTTTAAAAAAACAAGTCTTCAGTAACATCTATTGTGCAATATAAATTAATAATTCGGATATGCACGGGAATTAAAAAAAACACTAAGTTCCAGGAATACTATTTAATTTGATTCCAATTCCCATTAGGGACAAGTCTTTATCAACTTGTGCAATTTAAATAAATAATTCAGATATGCATTCTCAATTCCAGGAATTCAATTTGATTAGATCCCAAAGGGACCTTGACTTGTGTTATTTTGAACCGATAAACCGAATTCATATTGGGAACAAGTCTTTATCAACTTCAGTTCTGCAACTGAAATTTTGAAAAAGAATTTAATGCAGAAAAACAAATATTTTTCTTGTTCGCTGGGAGTATTATGAAATATTGTTCAAATTGACTTGGGGTGGCAAGATGTTTTTGTAGGCCAAACATACTTGTACATATATTTTTAAGCAGCTAGACTATTGATATACGAGAAGGCAAAGCTTTGAATTCCCCACATGTGTCTGCGTTTTAGTTAGTTTTTTTGTTTTTTTCTTGGCCTTTCGCCGCCTTATCTCAAGGCTAAAATTGGATGAAATTTTTGTTAATTAAAAGCCCACGTTTATATAAAAATATTGAAATAAACAATATGGTCTATACCCTGGGACATCTGATAGCCTTTAATTCTGGGGGCGTTTCACGTACACATAGAAGAAGTTTACGAGCGAATATCCGACATCAAAATGCCAATCTTTGCACAGCGTTCGTGCAGTGCAAATATTTATTCAACTCGTTGGGCGTAATTTTGTATTTTTTCGTATTTCAGAACACATAGCACTCGGGAAAAGTTGGGGGAGTGGAAAGCCAACTCCACAGTCGTTCAGATATACGTGAACTGGAATGTTAGCCCTTATCAGCAATTTGCGACACAATTCCAAAAGCGAATGGAAGTTAACTTTCCGAGCGAGATAAGTGTTTGATAAGATATGCTTTATTTTCCACTGGCACCTACATTTTGGCCCTAGTGTGAGTTCAATTTACGCAAAAGATAATGCTATACGCCCGTGGTCACAAATACCTCTATATGCAATCGTATCTGGAGCTTTCTCGGCGGTACGAGTACGAGTATTTGTGGACGTGAGAGTTCATGAAAGTAGCTCATACCTATTTTTGTTCGATATTCGGTAATTCATAATATATGGAAACTTACGTAAAACTCAATGAGCCGTAAAGAAGTCATCACTTTGACATCATGTGCACATATATGTATAATTTGTTTTATTCCCACCATTTAAGGGGATTAATTGAACTTAGATAAGTTGTGAGTGACTCAAAATATTCCATTTTGGTTCAGAGTTTATTTCTGAAGAATATTGAAATTAGCACATTAATTGAACACATGGAATGATGCATGCTTTATTATAGAAATAACAGAATACTCAGGGTTCTCAAAATGTACAACTTTTTTGGAAAGCAACAGCAAAGCTCAAGATGTTGGTAAGTTATGTGTGTTTTCGGTTTTGGCTTATCTTAAGTGTTCAATTAAATACATATTTACAAATCAGTAGAATCGTCGAAATAAATTTTATTTGATATGAAAATTGTATCTGCCATAGTTACATCCCAAAGTGAAGTTTAACCTGATTTCAAGTCCAATGTTTTATGTAGAATCTGAAGACCCTCATTGCTTCTTTGGCTGCACTTTCCAATCCTCCTATCTCCTTATCTTTACAAGTAGTCATAAAAATATTACACATTCATTACAACTCTCTCCAACTTTCAGCTCTGAGATTTTCCCGGAATTCCCCCTTTTGGAAGCTCTCGATAAAAACCACTTCGGTGGCAATCAGATCTTGATTTTTGGAATTGGTTCTTTGGTTTTATAGTCCATTAGGTGGAGTCCTTGACTTACCGCAGTGTTGTCCAATTAGCAGGCAAATGAAAAGCAGCCAAGTCTTGTTCATGATGGTTTCTTTTTGACTGGTTAAATTTTGTGTTTGTTTATCGGCCTTAATTTGGTTCGGAGCTGTCGGAGGTAGGTCGTTAACTGCAATTAATATGGTTGGTTGGTACTTAATTAATTTGCTACATCCATTGTATTGCTCCCAAATGGGGAACCGCAAAAGCCGCCGAAAAACGTTTACAATTTATTTTTTGGTTTTATGATTTCTTAATTTTGCTTTTTGATTATTTTGTGCGTTTTGTAAGCAAGTCGCGCCGCGGACCGGAAACTTCTAATTGGCTTGGACAAAATGCAAGGAAAAGCGCTCACTACAAACGAATATTTCGCAAAAACATATGGTGGCGAGGGGTCGGGGTAGGGAAAATATATTGGACCGATCTGTAAACATTGCTCACTCGCTTGGCCGCGTTATGCAAGCCGTTCGCCGTATCTGGTCGCAATTTGCTCTCCGACGATAAGTTGTATCTTGAAGATATTATGATCTCTATGCGAAAAATCGCCATTTGTTAGTTTTGTGCTACTGCCGCAGTCGCTGGCTAATTTGCAGCTCAACTCGGGCCCCTCTCTCGCGGTACAGTACTTATCCCTTAGTGCTAACTTGACTGTTTTTTAGGGATTCATTTTGAAAAAGATTCTCTTTAACTCCTATACTATTCATACTCTTACACCTTTAACGATTTTACTATAAAGCTATATTAAAGTACTACAAACACTATAAAATCCCATAAAGTGTTATTATTCATTTTAATCTAATATTTTCGAGTCCAAAAATTCTATCAAACTAAATAAAGGCACAAAAAATGTTGTGGTAGGTATGAACAAATATGAAAATTTAAAATATTATAATGTATATAGGAGGCTTTAATTTGAAAAATTACTATTTCCGGGTAATAATGTAAACAATATTATTACAGTCACATAAACTACGATACATTATTGTCCTCGTATAAAAACGAACTCGTTAAAAGCCTTTAAAACAATTTCAGAATATTTAATAGATTAGTTGAGTTAAAGGAAGTCCGACTGTATATTTCTCTTTTGGGGCTGACTCAATGCCAGCCGGCCAGTAAACTGGGTCGAAGCAGGGGCTTTGGGGGGTTCTGTTGGGTCAGGGTGTGTAAATTCGAATAGCATGCAAATGTTAATGCATATAAATAAATTAATGTGCAAATGCGAAAAATTGTTCAGCACGAAAAGTCGATATAGAAAAAAGTACGCAAGCACACCAATCACCGAAATTCGGGTTGTTGATACAAAAGCCGTTTGCAAATGGTGTTCATAGCTCTTCCATACAAACAAACAACGATCTGCATATTCGCAAACACATATTTGTTTAAATGGTCGACTCATAAAACAAACAATTTTGCAATGCCCGATGATCATAATCCATCGCTGATGCATTTGCAAAAAAATTTCAAAATTTCGTAATATTTGCTAAACAAATAAAAGTCGACTAAGTGATTCTCTTTTTGGCAATGGGTTTTTGAACAAATAAAAATTAAATTGGCGCTTAAAAGTAAAAAAAAGTCGAAGTCCAAAAATATAATGATGAAAACAAATCTAATTTCTATGTTGGAAAATACCAATTTTTTTATTTTGAAATATTTTGAACTGATTTTAATTTCTTTAAAATATCTTATCTGTTAAACTTAATTTCCAACAAACAATTTTCTGATTGCAAATGCTTGAAAAATAGTTTATTTTAATTATTACAGTTAAAAGAAATATTTATACTGTCGGCAACTTTAAGGCAGCGTCCTTGCTTGTACTTTTATTTGTATTCTTATTTGAAATTCCTTATTTTCTCTGCCTCACTTAGCATCCCTCAACAAAAGCTTCCTAACGAGCAAACAGAGTTTTTCCCAGCCACTTTTTTATGGGTGTCATCTAATACGACAACACCTCAGATATACGACCGGCAATGTGTACTGACACACTGGTTGACACCTACGTCTACGAGACCCACCTTTAACTATTCTAAACGGAATTTACGGACCCTCTGTTTATCAATTACAAAATCAAACGAAAAGAGAAGGTGCAAACTGGGTTCTTTTTTTATACTCTTGCAGACGGTGTTATAAATGCAATGTTAAATTGAATATATAGTCGATTTTGAAAAGTGCACTTGCTTCACAGTGACCTACTCGGTTTTGTTTATATTTGTCAGATTAATATCCCAAAAGGGTATATTAATTTTAATTAATGTTACATAATTGCATATAAAATTTAATTATAGTCGTATAATACTGTTAAATAACTGACTATAAAACTGTACTTTGACTCCAAGAGTATATAAGCTTGCCGTGCTTGATTTTTGTAATTGATGATTTTACTGTATGAATAATAAACTTGTCCTATGAATAAACTTGTCTCCTAGGGTATATAAACATTTTTGCTCGCTGCTTTAAGTTCACATTTTTTTCTATTGAGCACTTTAATTTTTAGGGTACAAAAAGTTCGGTTTGGTATGGCTAACATTTTTGTTCGTTTTTTGTTAGCTCGTATCTTCTGCCTGTTGGGTTCACTTCAAATCAATGCCTTGATTGTTGTTGTTTTTGTCTTTGGCGCTTTGTTTATTTACATTGCGCTCCAAGTTTACACACACAGGCACACACATTCGGTGCACTTGTGTGCGAGAGTGGGTGGGAGGGGGGCAGATGCAGCTGTCTTCTATCCGTAGAATGCTTTTTTGAGGATCCCAAATGGAATTGAAAACTTTTCTGTTATTTTCTTCACAGATTTTTGACTACTGTAAATAAAAACAAGCATAGAAAATTTGTTTTCCATTCAGCATTTTTGTTTGCATTTCCCTTTGGAGCAGCTGTATCCAATTTTTCCGCTTTTCCGTTCCCTATATAGATCCCCTAACCGCTTTCCACTCTCATTTTCGATTTCATTTGGCCATGCTACTATGCCAATTTTTGTGTTGCTTGGTGTACTTGTGGCCGGCACAGCGACAGCTATTTTGCATTTTTCTACATATTTATAGATTGTTTAGCGAAGAATGTGCCAAGCAAAAAAGAGGCAGAGAGCAGGATTGCAGCTGAAACCAAATTTGAATATCTGCCAAATGGGCTCCCAAGGAGTAGGATAAAAGTGAAGATATAGAGCACATCTGCTGGCCATTATTATGAATCATCGCCTGTCGTTTTGGCCCGAAGCCGAAATCACAAACTCTTTAAGTTCGGCGTCTCAGGGCCAGTTACAGAATGGATGCGAGGCATTCAAGATTGTTATTTTGTTTCGTATTTATTTTGCCCAGAGAGCCTAGAGGAAGAAAACTGGTTTTTTAGCTGCTTGGTCCCCAGATACCGACGCGAGATGATTTTCGGCTGAAGCGTTACAAAAGTGGTTTGCTCGTCTTTCTTTTGTTTTTCCCGATTTCGTACGAATTACGTTTAACACTTTCGCCCGCACGCCATTTTAGTTGCTTTTTACACATCTCAGCCAGGTCGAATGCAAACGTTTACAGCTGTCGGTAAGTGCCTTAAGCCTAGGGATTCGCGGGGGAGGGGGTTCAGTTGGATGTAGGAATGGAGAGTGGAGACCTTCTGCTGCCGCGGGGGCTTCGTGGAGAACCGAACGCGATGCTGTTCAACAGACAACTGAAACTTCGAGCATGCTGTGCATTTTAAAAGCACCGCCAAAACGGAACGATGGTATGCGGAACACCGGCCCTGAGTTGGGGACAACTCGCTCGCTCTCTTTCTCTCTCTCTCCCGCATTGGGGCCTGCAGAAGCAGTCAATTTCTGTGTGCAGAAGAACTGAGAGACAAACAGGGAGAGCGCCCTTGGGCCCACATGAGAATTCAGCAGTTGATTGAAGTTCTAAGCCCTAAATCCAAAATTTTCTTTCCAAAAAGTTGCAAAAATATTCATAGATTGTTTGTTTTTCATTTCATTTCATTTCATTTCGTTTAATTTTTTTTATTTTCATATTGGACATCATGAATTACACATGTCATTGCACCACTGCATCCATACTTTTTTTTCCAAACTGTGGTATTTTTAACAGTAACTTATGCCGGTGTAAACTTTAACCTTTTTTGTATTTTATTTTATTACAAAGTTAAACTTAAAATAGTATGTTAAGCGTTTCAAGCGATCATGAATAAATGTTCATTTTGGAAGACATTGAACTTCTTAGCTCAAAGACTACTGAACTGGTTGTTTTCAAATTTTGTTTTTATTTTATTGTGTTTTAGTTTTATTTTTGGTTCTAAAAATTTAAAAACATCGTAATTGGTAAGCAAAAGTCAAATAACAAAAAAAATCATTTAAAATGTTAGTCATTACGAGATATCTTTACCTTTAATTTTCAAATAAAATAATTTTATAGTTCATTCATCGGAAATTACAATTTTAAGTTTTGCTGCCAGGATTTTAAACATTATCTTTATATAAAAAACCAAACATTCTCCATAAATTAAATTAAAATCTTGAAATTAATTTTTTTCGTGATTAAAATCACCTGCAAACAGTACACTTCCGAAAATTCAACCATTGCATGCAAAGCTGAAAATAGCATATACCTCACAGGTAAACTTTGTTTATTTGATTCTCATAATACATTTTCACAAGAAACTTATCGGTTTCCATATGAGTTGATTCATATTAAGATAGAATAAGAATCAAGTCATAAGGAAACAAATAAGTTCTTCTTTCATTAAAAATCCTATAGCACGTGTGGAAACACGAATAAATCCAACTTTTTTTATTTGATTAATGCCAATAGTTGCCATTGAGGCACTGATCCCGCACTTATTAATTGAACCTGAGCCTGCCCTAAAGGACCTCCGATCTTAGGGTGATTGTGCATTTATTAATATAATTTATTATAGAATTTATATATTAAAACAAGAAAGGAAAGCTAACTTCGGGCGGAGCCGAAGTTGATATACCCTTGCAGAATATTCTGTAAATTATATTCTCTTAAATTATTCATATGATGCATTCTTAATAGTCATAAAAATCCCAAACTCCTAACTTTACAAACACCAAAGTTATGGCATTTCCGATCAATCAGTTATATGGCGGCTATAGGATATAGCCGGCCGATCCTTATAAAATTTGGTAGGTCGGGTTGATTGGCCAAATATAAAACCCATAGAAAATCTCAACTTCCTAACTCTACAAACACCAAAGTTATGGCATTTCCAATCGTTCAGTTATATGGCAGCTAAAGGATATAGTCCATTCCGACTTATATACTGCGTGCAAAGGAAAGAAGGGTGTGTGCAAAGTTTCAATTTGATATCTTTAAAACTGAGAGACTAGTTCTCGTAGAAACAGACAGACGGACATGCTTATATCAAATCAGGAGGCGATCCTGATCAAGAATATATATACTTTGACCAAAATTATAATACCCTCTGTAAGGGTATAAAAATAAGAGAAATGCATAGGTAAAATCAAACTGTTAACACATTTTTTAACGGATAATTATCAGACGAACGGTTAGTTCGATCAAAAGGATATTTTTGAAACGGGAAAATTATGTGATAACTGGACTTAGATCTTAATCTTAATAGATTTGAGGAATCGTGAGTTCCGTCCAGTTAGTTCTAACCTGACTTTGTTATTTGGTTTCTTAAGAAATGGAAGTGTATCTTCCACAAGAATCTTATCTGTTTCCGTATGACTTGAGTCATATTCTATCTTAATATGAATCATCAAAACTCCTAAAGCACCATTTCACACGAATTCATTAAACTTTTTTATTTGCAGTTGCGTAAAAATCAAGTTTGTAAAAAATCATATTATTTTAAATATAAACTAATTTATTAATGGTAATAGTTTTATCAGACATAGGGAATACATAAGGGCACTGAATCCGCGCCCATTAACTGAGCCGGAGTTGAACATCATGCTGGCCGATAGAACCTCCGATCTTTGGGTGATCTCGTTGTGAAAGTCCTCTTCGGAGAAATCCTCCTGAAGCTCCGATTCCGTTGAATAATTCGGTAGCTCGACTGAAGAGAGAAATTAAAATGAATCAAGAGATTCATATGTAAATTTGAATTGCACTACCTTCTCCACCAGTTGCAAAACGAACGATCTTGCTGTTGTCACTCCAACCAAAACTATTTCTGGCCAAGACGGAAGCTTCGTAAAGACTGGCGGGCTGGAGGCCATGTAGAGTGTACGTGGTGATATAGATCAGTCCTAAGGTTAAGAAAAAAGTTAAGAAATAATAATACTAATAATAAAGTAAAAAAATAACATTAAATTCTGAAATGGCTCCTTGAATTTTTCATGTTATCTCTGAGAATATAATATTTAAGTTGATTCATACTTTAGGTATTTTGAATCAAATTCGGATTATTGCTTTTTTATTGTTTAGTTATTCTGGCGCTGTGTGGTTTCTTTAGAAAAAACAATTTAAAATTTATTCAGAAGTGCAAATTTCGGTGACATTTAATTAAACTGAGTTAGGAATATTGACAATTGTACTGAATAACAAATTACACTATTGGGAAAAATAATTAAAATATTAGGTGAAATGTAGATGATTTTTTGAATTTATTAATATACAATTAATAAAAAATGAAAAGAAATTCGAAGCTAAAATCAAATTATTGACAATATTTTTAACAAATTTTTATTAAATTCGTTGGACAAAATACGGTTTGATCAAAAGCATATTTTAATACACGCCAAAATAGAGTGGTAACTGGACTTATGTAGATCTCGATACCATCAACTTCAGCTCTTGTTAATAAATACCCTTACCACTTGTGGACTGCGCAGGAATCGTGAGTTCCGTCCAGTTGGTTTTAAGCAGGCGGGTGACATTGCTCGACGGGATCTGCCGGAACTTGAGCTTGAACTCCATGATGGGCAGCTGGCTCTCCGTCTGCCACACGAGGACATGCGACGTGGAGCTCTGGGTGCCCGGGTTGATCTTGAAGAGGCAGGGCATCGGGCGGCCGGTTAGCTCGACGTTCCCGCTCCTGATCCCAATCCCATTGCTGGCCCGGCACTCGTACTGCCCCATGTCGGCGTTCCGGACGCTCTTCACCACCAGCGTGTGGCGCACGGCGTTCACGTAGTGATCCAGCGAGCGGTTCGCCTGCAGCTCCGACTCGTGACTGGAGGAGTGGGCTCCCAGAGCCACGGGCAATCCGTGGTGGAACCACTTGACCGTGGCCGACGGCGCCGCCTCCACAATGCACTCCAGATGGGCACGGGCGCCCAGTTTGCTGTACACCACCGCTTGCGTCATGCTCACCTCGGGCAAAACTGTGGAGTGCGGAGAGGTCATATAATTGATTTTTATTTTTTATAGTTTCTGGCGAATCTAAATGGGTATTTCTACGACAGTAAACCTACAAGGGTATTTAAGCTATTGTAGTTACCAATAAGAATGGCAGTAAACTTCGGCCAACTAAAAAACTATAAACCCTATATCAAAAAGTATGTATTCTATAAAACGACTGTATATTAATAAATATATTAAATAATTTGTAAATCTTTCACATGAGGGAAAAAAAACTTCGACTAGCCTAAGCTTATAAACCCTTGCAGCTATAGCTGCAATATATAGCTGTTAATATTTTATGAAACCATTCTTCGATTTTTCTTCATATTTGTTAGAAATCAATTAAGTTACTTAGATTTTTCAATTCAGTTCTTTGATTGGTATAATAAATGTTATTTGCAGATATGTCAAAATAAATTTCAATTTCCGATCTGTCCTATTAAAGCTTTCTGTTATAGTCGTCCGATTTGCATAAATGTATAATAATTCAAGCTAAGGTAGCTCATGTTCTTTTTGTGTTGTTGCTTTCCACATTATAATTTTAAATCTAAATAAATTTCTTGAAAAGCTGATACTGGACAACTTACACAACACATGCAGATAGACACTGGCCACCGCTGTGTCACCCACTCCATTGCTGGCCACGCATTCGATGAGGCCGGCCTGGTTCCTCGACTTGATCTCCAGGACCAAGCTTTGGCGATTACCAGAACTGCTCTGCGGCAAGACATTGCCATTCAGCCGCCAGGTGATCACTGGCTGGGGAACTCCTTGGGCATCGCACACCACCTCGAAGGTGGCTCCAATGCGCTGCTCCGAAAGATCCGAGGGCTCGATTTTCACCTGAGGGGCTACCTGCACTTCAATGGCGTGCTGCTGCACCACATGACCCGAGTCCGAGTTCATTTCGCAGTAGTAGTCGCCGGTGTCACTGGACTGGACGTTGGCCACCTGCAGGCTGCCATTGGGCCAGAGCATTATGCGATCCAACCTCGGGATCTCCGGGTGCCTGGAATCCACCAGGGCCACATCGTCCCGATGCCAGCGGACATAGCGAAAGGGAGCTGCGTATATACATAAATAGGTTAACAAATTACCAAATGCAACAAATTATATATAAAGAAAAAAATTCAACAAATTACCAAATGCAACAAATTTTATATAAAGAACAAACTTTTGGTTTTTGTTATGTCTGAAAGTGTAATAAGGTTTAAGTCAATTTTGGCCTAAAAGAGACCACTGAGCTAAAATTTTGCTTTCGGTGCTTAGAACGTTCTAAAATTGGTTGTTATTGGCATTAACTCGACTGGCTAAGATTCCCCGAATGTTTTCAATTATGTGGTAATCACTTAAGTGGCGCTGGGTCTCTATGCTCTTGTGAATTGACGTACAGTGGATCGCAGCTTATTTCGTGCAGTTACCTAAAAAAAGTTCAAGTCGTTATTCCAGCTAAACTAAGAAAGATAACAGAAAAATTTAAATGCAGTATTTTAAAAGGAAATATTAACTTGTTTATTAAATTAAAACGATTTCCTTAATCGTAAAAACAAAATACTTATTAAATAAAAACAAAATGTGCAGGCTTTTTTCATGCCGCAGCTTATTTCGTGCAGTTCATTCTTCTTAACTTATTATTTGTAATTTAAAAGCTAATATTTGGTATGTCCTCATTTCTGGTTCAGGACAGCTTTAAGACGATTTCCCAAGGAAGAAACTAACTTTTAAGTGGTTTCCACTGGAATTTTTGGTCATTCTTCCATAAGAACACTTTACATGTCGTTTTTGTTCGAAATCTTCCTCTTCCTTATAGCGATGTCCAATATTTCCCATAAATTTTTGATCACATTTAAGTCTGGATACTGTGCTGGCGTTAAGACGGCATGAGGGCAGTTCCAGACAAGATAAACCTCCACAATTCCTGCTGAATGCTTCGGATCGTTGTCCTGGTAAAATCGAAATCGATCGCGTATGCCCAGTTTTTCAGCAGTTTGGAGCAGGTTTTCCTTATGAATCTGTAGGTACATTTTGGCCATCCATGATAACTTCAAAAAAAATCGAGGTTGCCCCGCCAGAAGCTGCCATACAGGCCCAAACTATAACATGACCCCCGCCATGCTTGACTGTAGCTTTTAAGAGTTTGTTTTCGAGCTCTGTATTAGGTCGCCGCCAAACATATTAAACCAAAAAGTTTACATTTTGACTCGTCTGCAAATAACACGTCATTCCAAAACGAAATCGGAAGAAGAATATGCTTCCTTGTTCCTAATACAGAGCTGGAAAGCAAACACCTATAAGCTACGGTCAAGCATGGCGGGGGTCATGTTATGGTTTGGGCCTGTATGGCAGCTTCTGGCGGGGCAACCTCGTTTTTTTTGAAGTTATCATGGATGGCCAAGATGTACCTACAGATTCATAAGGAAAACCTGCTCCAAACTGCTGAAAAACTGGGCATACGCGATCGAGTTCGATTTTACCAGGACAACGATCCGAAGCATTCAGCAGGAATTGTGGAGGTTTATCTTGTCTGGAACTGCCGTCATAACGCCAGCATAGTCTCCAGACTTAAATGTGATCAAAAATTTATGGGAAATATTGGACATCGCTATAAGGAAGAGGAAGATTTCGAACAAAAACGACATGTAAAGTGTTCTTATGGAAGAATGACCAAAAATTCCAGTGGAAACCACTTAAAAGTTAGTTTCTTCCTTGGGAAATCGTCTTAAAGCTGTCCTGAACCAGAAATGAGGACATACCAAATATTAGCTTTTAAATTACAAATAATAAGTTAAGAAGAATGAACTGCACGAAATAAGCTGCGGCATGAAAAAAGCCTGCACATTTTGTTTTTATTTAATAACTATTTTGTTTTTACGATTAAGGAAATCGTTTTAATTTAATAAACAAGCTAATATTCCCTTTTAAAATACTGCATTTAAATTTTTCTGTTATCTTTCTTAGTTTAGCTGGAATAACGACTTGAACTTTTTTTAGGTAACTGCACGAAATAAGCTGCGATCCACTGTATTTACCCTGCATTCGCTTTTATGCATTTCTTTAAATATTGCTTTCCAAAAATGGCAGAAGACGATACTTTTTTGTAATCTCCACTGTTCATCCTGGAGCTTGTAAACAACAGATCGACCGTTCCAGACGCATTAAAGGCTCCACAAACCATTGCGGATCCGCCTCCGAAATTGCGTGTGGATAACATAATGGTTCTTACTAAATCTCTTTTTTTACTTCAAAACGCGAGATGATCCTACGAGGGTCGAAACTAAAATTGTTGGGGTGTCGTATCATTTTGGGCAGGATCTTATGCCCAATCTTATATGGCCAAAGCTCATTTGTTAAATAATTTTATAAATAACCTAAACCATGAGATTATAGTCTGTTTTCCTAAATTATATAAAGGTTTTGTTTAAATTCATTGCTTCTTTGAGCATTCGCATGTTTAAAATAGCCCCTTTCCCCTCAGAAATTGCCAATAACCAAGTAAAATTTCATTAAATATACAAATAATGAGATCATGGAACATATGTATGTGGGGTGGCAAAAAAGTTCACAACCGGAAGAACAGAAAAGAACCGAACAGAAACAGTCAGAAAAGAATATCGATGTTATAAAAAAGGTATGACTACAATATTTATATTTTTTATTATATTTGGGTGCTCATAACTAAAAGTCCCAAAAAAAACTTTATTTCCATTACCCCTAGGTTCTGCAGAATAGCTATATGGTATAAAAAATTTACCATATACCCTGAGATGTAGTAACTTTTAACGATTTCAGAATTGCGGTTTTACTTTTATAAAATCGGCCGACTTTATCATATAGCTGCCATAGGAATTATATAAGAATGTGTCGGAAAATCGATCTAGTTTATTGTTTTTAAGCTTCGAAATCCAATTATATAATATTTTATTTTATTTCCATCTGCAAGGGTATATAAACTTCGGCTTCCTTTCTTGTTTTTCTTACCACTTTAACACAAATTCAAAAACCCAATGTGTGGTGTTATTTCAAACTTGTTATTGTGAATTTGTATGGATGAATAATAATTAAATTATATTCGATTGATTTAGTTAACTTAACTCTAGATTCTCTATTTCGCAGTCCAAAAGGAAGGGACCTCTTCTTCATCTAAAAATATGAAGTTGTATGATTTTTGCTTTGCAGTTAATTTTCGTATGTATGTTGAGTGAAATAAATGGTGGTGACGGCGTTTCTGAATTGGAAACTATTTGTGTAAGTTTTCAGTAATCTTGTAACCCTTTCAAAACTTCATTACTTCTGTCAAAAATCCTTTAATTGGGCAATTAACAATATGTCTCGGGGGATTCTACCCCAGCGACTTAAAGCCTCCGCCAAGTGTGTTAAGACTTTAATTAATAGAATCCGTTTCTGGACTTTTTCCCCAGGGCTCTCTATTATTGTCGGATAATACCTTCATTTGTGCCATTGTGTGTTCATTTCTTCAATCGAATTAAATCTCATTGTTATGGCCAATTGCTGCTGGTGGCCGTTTCAAGGCCCTAAAAGCGGGGCTAATCGTCAATAATCCTCACAATATGCACTAAGATTGTGCCTTACTTTATTTAAAGACTCTCATAAATTAATCACTTACTATGTAAGGTGCAAGGTAGCTGGACTGTGTCATTTTCGTAGGTCTTCACTGTGGTGGGTATGCTCTTGAACTTTTGACTGTTCTCGAGATCATTGTTAAAATCCAAATCAGCTTGCACTTGGCCAAGGATCAAGCCCACAAACAAACACCTCCAAATTAAGCACTTATGGGGCAACATTTTACTTGCACTTTTCATTGGCTATATTTCTTTAAATTAAATTAAACAGTGATTTGGTAATTCTATAATTCACGGTCGCGTGTCGGAATTAGAACGGTCCGCTCTGGTCCGCGACGAAGTCAACTTTGAACTGATCGCTTGAGCTGCCCGCGAAGCGGTTGCCAGCGTCCTAAGCCGCACATACTGCACATACTACACAGCACACATATGTACAGTGGAGCCCCGAGGGGCGGACAATAGAAGATGCCCGAGCCCGGGGCGACGATGAAGAAGCCGCTGCCGGACAGCACCCAGCACTTGTGTATAAGGCATGCCGATGCCGGTTGATTAGTCGCCGCCAAGGGAATTCTCCCACATGGGGACACAGAAAGAAAAAAGTGTATCACAAGATCATGATATCAGCATTTGAACTTAATATAACACTCCAAACATATAAATGGAATAATTCAGATTTGCAACTTGTATAAAAATATCCTTATCAATCTATATATGTATATATTATTAACTAAGAAAGCATTTTAAAAAAGTATTTTATTTTAGCAAATAGAATGCATAAAACTTCTCAGACATGGGTTGGCTTGAACCCGGGCTTTTGTTACTAAATGATCAAAATAGTTTTAAAATAAGCACAAAAAACTGTTTTTAAACAGTGGCATTCAGACTCAGTCTTTTCTTACTATATCATATCCAATTAAGACAACTTTGGTGAAAGACCTAGGGATACTATCTAGTTCAGTAACAAAATTCAAAATTCATTTGACCACTCAAATAAAATGAATATCGATCTGGATTTTGGCTCTGTGCACTGAGATACATAAGTATCTGTGGGATGCACCCACACCGATGCCGCTGCAAGAACATTTGCATGGGCCACGCATCGGTAGTTTTCGGATTCAGAATCGAGATTCCGCCGCTGATCTATTACACTCTCCGCTTCAGAGAACGTGCTGCTGTTGCATATTCCGAGATAAAATGTCATTGTGCCACAATGGCTCCCCCATCCGTCGTCATCATTGTGATCGGATCAGTCACATTCACCATTTGGGAACAATATGTTCGGGGCTGCCAGGTTCCCAAAAAGAACGAAGAAACAAACTTTGAAAATATTCAAGCGGAAGTGCATTATCAATTCAAGTTTATTTCAAATTAAGGTCCTAAGTATTCTCATTGTAGTAGAGTAAGAGTAAGTAAGGCTTTGTAACTGACAAATTTCTTATTATTTGCAGATCTTTTCGAAAATGTTTTCTCTCTGACGAAACAACGCGAAACGCGATCACTTTCAATTAAAAGACAATTTCATCGAATTAATTGAATTAATTTGGTGAGAACATGAAAGGAGTCTGCCAGCTGCACAAACAGCCAGCAAACCAATTAAAAAGAACCAAATGGCGCGGACTTAACCTAACCCAAGAGAACAATTCAGTCGAGGATGGCGACCAACAGTTTACTTTTTAATTTAACTTAATGTTGAAAAAGGCGCCAAGCAAGACCATCAGAAGAAATTCTGAGGTCTCTAAAAATAAATACTTAGTCAACTAATAATTTTTAAGATAACTTAATCCAACTTTAATATTTGATATATTTTGTTCATAAAATTTAATTTCTATTCCAATTGTTGTTCAAATAGATTTTGTATCTATAAACCTCTTTATACAATTACAAATATCCATTAAAGTATTAAACGGTTTTCATTATTATTCTTATTTAGGTTTGCGCTACGTTTATGCCCATTCCATATAGCAAACAATCAAAATGAATTTAATAGTCGTTTTCTTTATTATAAATAATTATTATTTATATGTATATTTTTAAGTATATGAATGCTGTTGCCACAGTTGATGAATTTCGCCTAAAGCTAATACAGCATTGAACGGTTACAACCAACGGATACATACTCTTGTGTGTTCATATCCCATTTAATCAGCCTGTTATATATTTGTCCCTGGAATCTCCTTAACACTTGTCATATGCCTGAGTAAACAATTGAGTTTTTTCTGTAAACTAATTCTGTATAAATTATGTTAGTTGATAATTTATTGAACATCTCGTCGAGAAAATTGGGATGGGCTGGATTGGGGTTTATCTGTCTTCGTAATACAATTTTCAACTTAGATTCTATACGAATTACATTATACTTTATCGATCTATTTATAATATTTAATGAGTCCCTTACTTGCATACGAATTTTAAATGTTCGATATTGCTGCTGCTGTTCGTTTAATTTCGCTAAAAATGTAATCATTATAGTTTTACCGAACAAACACAAACCGGAAGTCTCCTCAATAAGAATTTAATTTTGATGCAATGGACCATTCTCGCTATGCCAGACCTAATTCAAACTTTCTTTGTCAACCTAAATACAATTATGAACTGTAACTATCAGTCGGGCGGATTTGCCCGTCATTTTCATACATCTTTAGTTGGGTGAGTCGTCGTGGCATTAACAAATGTTCGCTGTAGTCATTTGGGCACTACACTAACTAGGACGTAAACGTGTGAGGCTTTGTCAATATATGTAGGCCAGCAATTTAATTATCTAGATTAGGCCGCGCTTCTTCTTGTAATCCTCTAGATTCAACGAACGCTTGGAGACTGTTTCAGCTGGTTTGTTGGCCGGTTTCGGTACGGAATTCGTACTAACTAATGAGGAAAAGAAAATGTACAATCATATAAATTTGGCCGGGGAAATTTTTCAAAAACTTACCCGGTAGCGGCACATCCAAGTCGATGTCAAAGTCGTGTAGTGAGTAAAGGCTGTAATCCTTTGAGTCTGTGGACTTGGCGCTAGCACTCGAAGTACCTGCTTCGCTGGGCCGCTTTTTTCCTGGTGGCGGAGGAGGCAGTGGCGCCAGCTGCATATCATCGTCGTCCTTCTTGGTACCCTTGAAACCCATGCGCGGCTGAGTGATCCGGCGCGTGAAGGGATCCGAGATCTTGAGGCCCTTGTTTGCCCGAGCCTCCTCTAGAATCGCCTTCTCGGCATCCTCCACGTTCTTCTTCCTGTTACGATCGTTTATGTAGGAGATAAGATTTAGGGTATGCGATCTCCTCTTATCCAGCTCGGAGGCACGGTTCTCCAGCTCATCGATCTGCTGACCCAGATCCTGGGCAATGTCGTAGTCACCCCTCAACATGGCCGCGTCGCGCTCCTTCATCAGACAGGTCTTCTTCATGGCATAGTTGGTGGGTCGGTTGCGGAAGCGGTTCTTCTCCTCCACGATCTTGTCCACGTCCTCGTCCTTAAACTCATAGTTCAGAGCCTTTTTAATGTCGCTTTGCTTGATTGCGATGAGGTCAATTGTGGGCATCTGGACGTGCGACTGCTGGCACACCTCGTTCCACTTATTGAACTCGTTCTCAGTGAACTCCTGGTTCGAAATGAACTCTAGCCGGAACACCCGCTCCTGTGTTCCATGTTTGAGTCTCAGGCCGCGATTTGTACGCGTGGTGCCCAGGCTGTAGATCTTGCCCGTCTCCACCACACCCACAATCTCTGCCACCCGATACACGGGCTTCTGGCCATTGTTTCCAATGCTAATGCGCACAAAGCAGTTGAGAACGGTGCTTTCAAAGATTGGCAAGTTCACAAAACGTTCCATTTTGTACCGCGAAAGTCGCAGCTTGTTCAGATCATCGCGTGTTGTTATGAAAACAGGTCTCTGCGGAACTTTCTCATCATCTTCCGATTCGCTGGAAGCTTTGCTGCTGTTGGAGCGCGAACGCTTGCCCGTGGGCTTCTCATCTTCATCCCAATCGCTGCTGCCCGAGTCGTCTGAATAAATCTCAGAGGCTTTCAGTTTCACGGCTGATTTGCAACCGGAAACGCTCTCCAATTCCTCCTTGTCGTCATCACGATCTCGCTCAGCCAGGCGCTTGGCTTCTTCTTCCTCTGGAGGTTAGTTAGAAAAGTACAAATATTAATTATGGTAAAACTTTATAATAGCCATGTAATCTTACCCCTTTTCGCCTTGCCCTCTCGCTTGGCTTTTAACAAGGCCATGGCATTGCTCCTCTTGTCGTCCGTTTTGTTGGCCTCTACGTTCTTCTTCCGCTCCTTGGATCGCTCCTTGTGATCGAAGTAATCGGACACACCAGCGGCAGCTGACTGATCATCGGGCAGATTACTGGCCACCGCCGCCGAAGTGGAAGCCACATCTCGATTAAGAGCGGGCGCGGACAAAGGACTCGCGGACCGCACTTCGTTGCTGGGTTTGGGAACCGCATCCGACAGTGTGGAAACTTGTGACGGCGCAGGTGCCTGTGATTCCCGAGCCTTCTTTGCCTTCTTCTCGCGCTTCTCCTTCTTCTTCTTGGCCCGTTCTCCTTTGTTCTTGGACTTCTCCTGGTTCTTTTCGCCTCGCTTAACCAACTTAAGTTTCCTCTCGATTTCCCAGCGTGTGCGCATGATCTCGCGCTGTTCAATGCGCTTGTAGATCTCCGTTTCACGCTCCTTTTCGGACAGACCATTGAGTCGCCTTCGATCCTCCTCGTCACCCATTAGGTCGTCATCGAAGCCGTCATCAAACTCTGAGTCGGAGCTGGAGGACGAAGAGCTCGAGGAATCAGACCCGGAAGAGGAGGAGTTGGACTTGGACTTGTCGGAATCGCTGTCCGAGACTTCGCCCTCCTCCTGTTCGCTGAGTTGGGCGGGCTGTAAAGCCTCTACCGGCGGCTTTTGCTCTGTATTTGCCTGGGCAGGGCTTTGCCTCGCCTGCGGCTCCTCATCCTGGCTGTCGTCGTCCCAATTGGACTCCGACGAGCTGGAATCCCTGCTGGCCTTCTGACGCTTCTTCTTCTTGGAGGCAGGGGCTCCGGCTTTGTTGTTGGCCCAGTCGGAATCGGAGTCGGAGCGGGAGCTCGATTTAGCCGCCGTTTGGGGCTTCTTGCGCTTCTTGGCCAGTGACATCAGGTCCTGGGGATTATATATACTATACATTAGACACATATCCGCATTGATTTTCGTTACATCGCAATATGGAGAAAGGGGCGCGGACCAGGGTTAAAACTCTATATATTCGCCACTCACCGATTCCAGATTGGTCTCCGATTCGCTGTCGCTATCGCTGGAATGGGAGTCGATCAGGGATTGCGTCCGACGTTTGCCCATTGCTGCTGGATTTGCTGGCCTTCTGTAGGTAATAAAATTTAACCAAACAAGTACGAAAAATTGTAGTGCGTGCCGTTGGGGATGGCAGATGAGTGCGATAGCTGGCAATCGATGTATCGATGTTTTGGCTTTGTTCGCTCTGAACTATCGATGTGCCAGGGCTGGCAAAAATATCGTTCAGGGCTGAGCAGCTATCGAGCGCATGGAAAATACAATCAGCTGACTGAGAACACCCGCCATACATATGTGAGCAGCGGTAATTTATTGGAACACATCTAGTGGGAACGGTTCGAGCTTGGGGAAGTTGAAGATGTGAAACTCCGATTCATGGATATCTATTTGTTTATTTATAGATGGTTTTTTCCATGGGCCACAAACGCTTTACATGAAAAGAAAATAAATTTTATAAGGCTTTATTTTTGCAGCTTTTGTGTTTCGATAGTATTTTGTTATCTTTATGTTATGTTTTTTTTTAAATATTTATAGCCTCAGCACTTTTTTAATTTTTGTTCTTTAAAATAGTCGTAAAATTAAATAAAATTTTAGCACTACAAAATGCAATATCAAAATGAAGCTCGAGCAAAGGGTTGCTTTGATTGAATCTTCTTGGTCTTACCTGTTAAAAACTTTTAAAACTTTATCTGTACATTTATACAAAAGTTAGATTAAAAACGTTTAGTTTTGATAGTTTATCGTTAGGCGGGCTTATAATTACTATTTTTTAATGGTAGCTGAACATATAATTGGTTTTATGTTATCCACTTTTGACTCATTCTTACATTTGTACCAAAAAGCAATAAAGGCCAAAAGAATTAGCTTTGGACTAGAAAGACAATCAAATATTGTAATTGGAAAATGTATGGTTTATCCGATCGATATTAATCATGAACTGATCCGGATTTTATTTATGTCTTAGTATGATGTAAATTTATCTAAAAAGTGTGGCTAAATCACCCAACTATGATTTGAATGTTATCTTTTTTTAAAATTCTTTTAAATTCCCATTGTAAAGCGAAAGTAATATTTGAAGGATTGGTGCTTACCACATCCAATGATATAAATAGTGTCATAGAAGTTAATAATTCCCATAAAGTAACGATTTCATTTATATTGATTTCATTTAAAAGTTTGATCCGTATACCCCTTGAATCGGACACCAATATCATGTCAGTAAGCGTTCAATGCGAATTCGATACCAATTTCTTTCGGGCATTTTTCGGCTCGGACAGGACCTTTTTCGTCCTTCCCACCTCCCACTTTTCACCCCGGGGGAAATGCCTTGCGGCTGGTGCAGCACGTGCACATTTTGCCGCGCTGTCGAGCGCAACACTGAATCACACTTAAAGCAGAGCTGGAAAAATAAAGCGAAGCTGTTCGAGCAAGGTAAACAGAAGGATGGGTGTGGGGGAGGTGCTAAGGAACGGGATGGCGACTGTTGAATTGAAATGCAAATTTGGGCATCCCCCTCTCAATTTGCATGATACCGCTTTGCGGCGCGGGCATGATGACTTTGTGTACCGTGTAATGGACAAACATATGTATATGTGCACACTGGTAAGTGGGTTATGGGGTTTCGCCCGTAAATGTGCTTGTTTTGCGCCCACGCAAAAAACACAATTTTGAAAACTAAATTAAAACCACACCTGCTGCCCCCACGGAAAATAACTTACAATCAATATTAATTAAAATGCAGGCGTTTTCCAGGTCCCTCGAGCGCGTTTTCCCCAAGTTCTGGCTGCCGGCGGTGGCGAAAAATGTGGAAAGGGTGAGCGGGGGAGGGTTTTTTTCGGGGCGGAGGGTGAAAACGCACCCACATACAGACTTTCATAATTCGCCTTAAATGCTGCGAGGCAATTTGCAGTAGCAACAGCAGCAGCAGCAGTTGTAGCAACAATAACAGCGGCATGAGGAAACCCATTGCACATTCAACAAAGTGCACATTCAACAGCAACAACTACTACAAGTAGAAAAGCAGCAATGCGTCAGCCCATGAAAACAACCCACTCGATGCCAGCGCCCACCCCAAAAACCATATTCTTTTACAGTGGACGCTCAGAAAGGAGAACTTAGAAAAGTAACATTTTAAATAGTTTAAGCTTTAGAAATATCAAACAGTTTTTCATTTAAAATGGATTTTATTTTTATATAAAAAGGCATTTTAAATTTGTTTTATATTGAATCAAATTAATCTCAAAATAAAGTAAGAAAGAGTATTAAACTCTTTATGGCGGTTTTGTCTACGACGAATTAATATCAAAATAGTAAGAAAGAATATTAACCTCTTTATGACCCCATAAAATTATGAGAGAAAAGAAAGAAACCTTTTTAGTGATATTTAAAGCAATTGCAAACTGCAAAGCGCTAGAATTAATATTTTTACTGAAAGGTTCTGCAAGATTATGGTCAAACTTTTTGAAACGAATTTTTTTCTATTTCCAAATTTTGATTATATAATACATTTTTAAATGATTAATGATTACAACCCATATTTTTGAAATTCTGTTGTATTGGTTCTTTATACTGTACCCCCACGGATAAAAAGCATTCACATTTTCTGTGGATTTTGAGAAACTTTTCTAAACTTCAAATAAACAAAACTTAACAAATTAAATTAACTTTGATTTATACAATATGGAAATAAAAGCACTAATAACAACCATACCCGTGTTACAGTGAAACCCTTTGAAACATTGACATTACTATGAATATACCATTTGTTATCATTGTTTTACTTTAACAGCCCTTAAAGTATTTGTACATATTTTTATGCCTTCCAGTTCTGTAAATCCTGTACACAATTTCTTCCCCATTACTTTGCTGATCTGCGGATTCTGTATTTACAAACCCATTTCCGAACGACCCCTGTAGCTGAGTTCAGCACTAACCACCCAACCCCCGACGATCCACCCCCGTAACGCTCGGAGCTTTGAAGCTCAGCTTTGGGGCATGCGCAGCAGAGCGAGAGAGAGAGAGGTGGCAACCGAGAGCGACAGAGAGCGGAGAACGCCCAAGGGGGTTGGCCATGGCCGCCGACCCGCTTTCCGCCTTGTTTTTTGCCATTTTTGGGTTGGAAGCTCTCGGCCGGCGGCGCTGTTGCGTTGGCGTTGCGTTTTGTTGCGCCGGCTGTTTTGCCAAAAGTGGTAAGACGGGGAGAAAGAGAGGCAGAGAGAAGAGCGACTCACGCAAAAGAGAGGAGAAGAGCGAGCGGCCATTAAAGCTCAGCTCACCTTGCCGTAAAAACTAGCAAAGTTCAATTGTGAATTTTCATCTCGATGTGTGCGTGTGCGTTGTGTTTTTTTTTCGCCAGTTCAACGAAAGAAGCTCGCGAGTGCGGTAGCGGATAACGGTAAACGGTAGACGGTAGCTCCAATAACGGTCCATCGGCGGTCCATATAGCATAGTGCAGTGTAGTGTACCGCAGTGTTTTTAAGTGAAGTGCAGACGGGGGTTGCTAGCAAAAAGCCCATAAAATACAAAACGCTAAAAGGTGAAGAAAGAAAAAATATTTAACCCAAGTGTGTCGGTTCAGTGTTTCTGTGGTGCGAAAATCTCACGAAAATAGAAAAAAAGAAAACAAGAGGAAAAATTCAATAAAAACATGGCCCGCTGAGCGTTGAGCCGCACACAACAGAAAAGGTAAGGAGAGAGTGCGTTCACTGTACAAAATTGTCATATCTTTTTGAAGACTGCAAAAGAGACACCAAAAATGTATATAGAATAAAAAAAATGGTTTTGATTACTTTTATTATCGTTTACGTTAATATTACAATTACTAAAGTACTAAATCTTTGTCACAAAAACACTGTAAGAAATTGAACAAATTTTAAGTAAAATGCACAATCTTACTTATGTATTCTTTCTTATACTGATATTGCAATTTTTAGAAATCGATTACCTTGGTTAAGAGTAAACAATTTTACTATTTTATTATTATCTAAATGAAGAAAAGATTTTATAAATAAGTATCAGCCCATAAAATATTATGTTTACAAAATATGTATTTTGATTATACCATAGGAGATATTATAATATTTTGAAACTACATTCTTAATTTAAAATGTTTGGATATGATTTATTTATTTATTTAATTATTATATCTCAGCAAAAAAGTCCAACATATTTTGCTCTGTGTACTTCAGGTTTATGCTGCTTGAATAAACTCTTTCTTCCCAAGACCACAGTTTTTTGTTGTTAAAATAATCTCACAAAACAGCAAGTGACAGAGTTTTAGTTTTCCGCATTTTCGCACTTTTTCAATATTTTTTGCGGCCAAGCCGCGGGCGTGGCTTTCCCCCTTTATTTTTTTGTTAAAAGGAAAAAGGATACGGCATTTCGTTTTCAGTTTCTGTTGGCTCTTTGTACTTTCCCCCTCTTGCTGTCTCCTCTGTGTTAATTTGTCGTGCATTTGCAGCTGGAAAAACAACGTCAACAGCTAACTGGGGAATAACAAAAACTCACGTCCGAAAAACCAAAACTAAACTCGGAAAAAAGCACGAAGCGAAAAAGAAAAACAAGCGCGAAAAGTTGCTCGCTTAATAAAGGATTTTCCATCCAGCTGGAATGTGTTGAGTGGGTGAGTTTTGCTCAAATGAATATTAATTAGCCGCGTTCGGTGGCTGCTGACTGAAATGAATGGCTGCCAAATATCTCAGTCAGCAGAGAATACAAATTAGGAAATTACTCCAAATAATTCGAGCAATTAGTAGTTGAATTTGAGCGAGTAATTTAATTGGAAAGCTGGGAATTCTAATTTTAAAATTGGCTGAAATTTTAAATAGGTTTTAGGCCTTGATTTGTTAATTGCAAATAAAAAAATTCTTTCAAATACTAATTTTGACTTAATATTGTCAGTGCATTATAAAAAGTTAAGCTAATATATGCAAAACTTAAATGTATTCCCTTGGTAAATACTTTCAGTTTACTTAACAAGTTTTGTAAACAAAGCTTTTTTTTAACACTTTAAGCGCAATTTTCACATCTTAAAGTTAAGCTCAACAGAAAACTGTGAAGAGAGTAAATAATATATTTTTTGTTATGCAAAAATTCTGTTTTCTCAGTACACTTAATTGATGTTTTCAAAGCTAATTGATACATTTTTCTCAACTGTGGGCTATTTTCTTTGGAAATTGGATCACTTTTAATTGGAAAAGCCTGTTGGCAAGGGACTTATCCCGACACTTTATACCGTAAGCCTTTTCAGTCCTTTAATTTCTGAAATCTAGTCAAAGTTGCCCTTTCCAACTTCCCCAGCCAACTCCCCCCAGATTTCGATTATATAGTATGTCCCCATTCTGGGCCATAAAGAACCATTTCAAAAGGTTAGGCACACACGCAGGGAAAACAGAAGCTGTATGCCTTTGGGTATGTGAAAAGCGTGGTTGAGGGGGTGAACAAACAATGCTGCTGAAGTGACCAGTGGACAAAAACTGCTGCTGGCCACTTGCATTCGGGCTGGGAAAAGGTTTCCAGCCTGTTGGCCAGGATGCGATAGGATGGCCCGCCCTCCACACATTTCCAATGCAAATTTTAGCCAGCAGAAAACTCAAATCAGAATCAAACAGACGCACAAGTGAGGGGCCAGAGTGTCGGCTAAACAAAAGAAAATACAACGAGGCGAATGCTGAAGTGCTTAAAATGCGTTTTGTCAACATTAACCCGAAATGGCCGGACGGCAGATAAGCAAGTCAGTCACTTTCGGGGGTTTCGGGGCGATGATTAATGCTGCAGAAATTGCTTTCGGATTTGCCAGCCAGCAACAGCTACAATGGGCTTTTCTGAAAGGAAGATTACGGATTTTACACAGTAAACAAAATATAAGAAACCGTTTATTTTGTATTAAATATTGAATCGGTTCTTACATTTAAAAATGTTAATTACTAAAAGCAAATTTAATGTTACACACCTTTAATTTGGAGGAAAATAAAACTTATTTAATAGTACAGACACAGAATTGAATTTAGAGTACCACCGAGTATCACCCCAAAACTTAATAATATCGCCTGGTTGCAAAACATAACAACAGAACATTAATAAATTAAGTACAATATTGTAAAATGTTTGCAAAAAACTGCACATGGTAATGATATTAGTTATTTATTATTATTATAATTTATTAGTAATTTTATTACATTTTTAAAGGCAAATTTCAGAGCTAACGAACGGAGCAAAATAAACATTATACAGAAATAATTTAAACGTGTTAAAGCCTTGAACTGCGAGTCTATATAGTTTCCAAAATTGCAAGAATTTTTCCCAGTGCATGCGAAACTGGCAAATGCACAAAGCCAAAGACGTTCCCCGTTTTGAGCGAAGAGGGGGTGGGTGTGGGCGGGCGGGGGGTCATGCCTGTTGCCGGGGCAACCCTCAAGGATGCTGCAACCCTTGGGCCAGGACTCGCATCTCGCAAAGGCACGGCAACAACAAGCGACAAAAGGCATGAATAATTCAGCCGGAGAATGCAGCTTGAAGATGCACAGAGCGGCGTTACAAAGAAGGCTTGGCCGTATACCCTCCGACTGACGGAATAACGAGCATAAATCCCGGCGAGGAGCTCCGGTCCTCGAAATAATTGCTTTGAGCTGCACCCCTTGGCATGGAAATTCAACGCCGAACTGTGACACAAGTTTCCCGGCAGAGAATTATCGGATCCGTCGTATACTTTAAAGCTCCTTTTATCGGATTAGACTGCTTAAAACATTAGGCGAATTATAACCACGGCGTGGAATAACCCCTTCAGGTCACTCCAACGGGCGTGGCCTGGCCCCATTTCTTCAATACCGCTTTTCCATTTAACCATTTCCACGCTTAGCACGTATTGCGCCAGCTAAATTAGATTGCGTGTGGCATGTGGCACAGGCAACAAAGGCGGCGGCAGAGGTCGTAGCACCGGCAGGTGCAAACTGCTCTGTCGACAGCTTTGGCAACAAGCCCCCTCCCATTTATTAACTTTTTCCGCGTTGCGTGATTCCCCCCAAAAACCGACTGCAAGTCCCGCCTCCAAAAGGTGGCTCAAACGTATGCACGGATTGGTAATCTCCTATTTGCAAATTAATAATGTTCCGACAAAGCCAACATAATCACGAAAAAAATAGTAAAAGTAAGGTAGTAAAAAGGTAAATAATTGGGAGGACTTATATTTCAACTTTATCTCGCTTTGTTTCCATGTCAGCAGAGAAGTAAAGTAAAATAGAAAATTCTGGATGCCTCATTAATTTGACTATAAGGAAAAACAAGCAATAATACTTGACTCTACTCGAGATGCGATTGCAGCATAGTGATTTGTAATTCAATAAGAAAAATGTTAGTATTAAAAATGCTTTCTTTCATTCCAATTAAATAGCAAATATGGAATTTCAAACAAAGCATAAATCCCAGTTTTCCATGCAGATTTAATCAACCCCAACTCCAATGTATTTTTATTAATTTCATTTAAATTTCAATTTATATTGATTAAAAGCACAAATTAAGCAATACAAAACGTCTGCACTGTAGAAAAATATTAAAAATAAATCAACCTGTAATCCCCAATTAAAACCATCAATGGATGCAGGTGAGATGCTTACCTTAAAATTGTGATTAAATATTCATTACAAAAGTAACTGTAGTAAATGTAGTTTTATTTTAATGAAAACATTGAGTTCTGCAAGAAATTTGTTATATTATAATTATAATTTATACGTGTACATATTCCAAAAGTAAATAAATGCTATGGCAAAACAAGTTTTTTTTCTTTTATGTATTTATTATTTTTTGTTTATGTTGTTCAAAGTGAAGGGTGTTAAAACCAAAAGTTTTTTGTTTGGTTTCAAATTTGGATAAATCGACATAAAGTACGAATACATTTTTGGGGTTACTCGAAAGTATTGCAAAACTAAATATTTTATATTTACCACTGCAGTGGTTAAATCAGTGATTTCCCGAAAATCTGCGATAAATTTGCTTCTCAAATTGTTATAAAATATTCATTGCCTAAGTTACGCCACTTGCCTGCGGACCAATTAAACTTTAATTGAATTACAACTTTTCGAATTCCTTGGCACTCGCCCAAACACACAAGCGTGAGTTCAATGTCAGTTGGTCGTTGTTCGTTGGTCGTTGGTCGCCAGTGGGTTAATGATGCGCGACCGGGGCAAACGAAAGCAAAAGCCAGAAGCTTAAGCTTTGGATTCAGCTTCAGCTTCAGCTCGAAGTCGGAGGAACCAGAGCAAGAAATCACAACCCACGCGAATCGACGAAGCGTCAAAGAAATCATTTCATTATGGGGCAAGAGACTCTATATAAGTTTGCAGAGCGTACACAACCCATGGAGCGGGCCTAAGTGAATGAAAATGAAAAAGTGCTGGTGGCACACACAAGTTACGTGATCAGAATGATAAACCCGGGCTCAGCATACATATAGAGAGTGGGGCATGTGGGTGGTGCAGACGGGCCCACAAGTGGCCGGTGGGTGACTGATGGTGGGTGGTGGCAGTTGAATCAAATAAATTTTCATTGTACTCGCGCTCCGACGGATTCCCTTTCTATTATTCCGGCTTTTGTTTGATGGACTCGAAGCTCGAATTAATTAAATCGTCACCGTTTGTTTTGTTGTGCGTAGAAATGACCGAGTCCGAATCGAAATCTAAATCCAAATCCGAATCAAAACGAAATTAGTGGTCAAAAAAAAAGTGAACGCTAGTCGCTGTTTGCATTATGAAATCCGTACAGCCCTAATGGGCCTGGCAGATGTCACGACAGTTCATGGCTGGCAAATCCGGCGCAAAACAGAAATGTAATTAAACTTTTAATTAAATGAATTAAAATACCATCTCGATGACATCTGTGGGGAAATTGTCATAACCCCCATGACAACGCGGATGTTGTTGGCTATAAAAAAATGTCTAAAGCTCACAGATTGAAACTACACGGAAAATGTTTTTTTATGTAATAACACATTAGAAATTATATATTATGTAATAAATCATAGAAATTAATTGGGATGTTTCTTAATTTACTAAGTATTTAATGTCTAATTATAAAACTAAACTATAATATGTTGAAAAAATTTAGGATTTATAATATTTAAGGGGAGACCGTTGAAATATTTTGCGGTTTTCAAAGATTGGATAATTGACTTTTCGTGCAATTCCTTCGAATTAATACATATTTGTCGCTTGGGAAATTATTGTTCATTTAATTTTAAATACATTGAGCTATGCCTTACTTTGAAGAGTAAAAAGTTCGAGCTATATCGATTTTTTAAGCCGAGAATAGAATAACAATAGGAATAGGAAAAAACAATTGCTAAATAATAATACTTAAAACTTAAGCCTTCAATTTATAACCAGTTGATAAGAAGTTCGTGTTAGTTTTTTCCCAGTGTAGTTAGCTTTGTTTGAGTTTCTTTGAACTGTCAGTCTTTAATTGGAGACAAAAGAGGCCAAATGGAGGCCCAGCTTTATAAATGCGGTCAGCAAATGGGCGGCCACGCCCACTGGCCGCCCTCATTTATTAGTTGGCCTGCGGAGCGAAAGAGAGGCCAACAAAAGCAAAAAGGTAAATGCGGCGAATGTGTAACCATAAACCACCCAGTTAACCACAAAAACGATTTTGGTTCACCTCTGTATATCCACGTTAGTGCCAATGGGTGGGTGGTGCATTTGCGGGGAGGGGGATGGGGGTGCCAGGAACATTGTGGGTCATGCACTTCCAACCCCGGTTATCCTTGCAAAAGGACCCAAGAGTGATTGTCCGCACTTAGGGCCAAAAACTGAAGCCAATAGGCTAAATTGAGCAGCAAAAAAGCAATAGCTACAGTGATGGATAGTATCTAAGTAGTAACAGGTATTTTATTTCAGTAGACACCGTAATTATCAGTAAAAAAGGTTCTTAAAATGCATAGGTATATTATAATACACTTTGTTGACCTTTTTAATACTTTGAAAATAATCGAATATTATTTACAGATTTAATAGCCTAATTGACTTTTATTTACTTTTAATCTAACTTATATTTTCCCAAAAATACTTTTCTTTTTGTGTACATAATACATAGTACTTTTTTCAACACTGTGGTCTCAAAATAAGGACAGAGAGAGAGGGATAAAAAGTGTGAAAGACAGAGAAGGAAGGACACATTGAAAAAGCAACAGTCTGCTTAACATGGCCCACTTGGCAGGGTTGTCAGGTTTTCGTTCATGTTCCAGTTGCCTGCTCCCCAACTCTGGTTTCATGTTCATTTTTCGGTAGTTTTATTTGCTCATCGCCGAGTGACATTTTGGCTGACGTTGGCGGACTTCCTTCCTCCGTCCTTCTTCCCCCCTCCCCAGCACCCTTCTTCTAACCCCCTTTTTCCCGCAGGGCGAACGACACGTGCTGTTGGCAGACGACGTGCTCACCCCTTCCACCCCGCCCATGCAAAACCCCCTTTTTCGGTTTGGCTTAGCCGCAGTCGGGAGTTTGTTCATTATTTTGAGCCAGGAGCACTGTGGTTCAAAGTCACGAAAATGTCCTCCATGGCATACATGATATGTATATGCTTGACAAAACAAAATTGGAACTGCATATGCAATGCAAAACTAGAAATAAAATAGAAAGCTGAATAACAAATTGTGGACACGCTTTTAACCAATTTGACATTTTTTAAAACCAATGTTGGTAAATTTTTATAAAACTAAAATGAAGTAAAGTGATGTTAAATTCATACGGAAAAAAAATCCACAGAAAGCTAAATCAAAGAAAAATTGGATGAAAAAGTTGTTTAAAAACAATGTGAAAATGAATTGAAGTGAAATAAAAACCAAGCATCATTTATTTATACAAGTCTACGCCATTAAGTTTATACCCAATGAAAACATTTCAGGAAAATTTGCTAAGCTTTAAAATTAAATTTAAACAAGTTTTACCATTTCATAAAAAAAGTTAGAACTATATCTATAGAAGCTCGAACAAAAGATGGAAAAGCAAAAATGTGAATAAAAATGTTGAATATTTATTCTAAACTGGTCTTTCCAAATAAAGCAAAACTTCAGTCTTTGTTTGGACATTGGATTTGTTTTATGAAAACAACGTTTTATTGCTTTTATTGGATGCTTCACCACTGTTTGGTCTACTCCCCTTGGTCGATTGTGTTTTTAATTTCTTTTGATGTATTAACCCCAGACACCTCCCCGAATTTCCACCCTTATCGCAATCGAATATCACCCCGACACTCTCGACCACCTTGACACTGGCCATCGAACGTAAATTGTTATTGGCTTTTTATCTGGCCCAAACGTTTTAAATGCAGATTTATGCAATTCCCATTCGATACGAATATTATTTCTGGCAGGAGCCAAAGCCCATTGAATTCAATCAAAAAAGGAATATTGTTTATCCGACAAGGAATTCCAAACATCCATCCATTCATTCATTATTATTGACAAATAACCATAAACAATACGGAAGCAGCTGAAAAACTGTGGGAAATTTAAAAAATATTTGTGGCTCCTCTCGGGTTTGCCGCTATAAATTTGTGTTGTGCGGAAAAACCTTCTGGCTTAAGCCCTGTTGGACCATAAAAATTCCATCAGCTCTGGAGCAATTCCATTAGCACGAAATGATTTGATGCGGTTTTAGATCCTGTTATCTGCGGTCGAAAGGGGGGTTATTTAGGGGGGTTCCAGCCAAGAAGCAGGAAGCACAAGTGGATTGAAAAGTCATAAAGTCAATTTCTGCTTTCTCATTCTACACTTCTTTTCTCTTCGTTCGCTTTGACTATTAAGCTTCCTTTCGGAAGTATTTTTTGTGTCTCTGGAGCTGTAAAGTTTAAAGCACTTGCCTTAGTGTCTTCTATGCTTTTTTTTTGTGCTTAAATTGCTTGGAAATTTTCACAGCCCAATGCAGCTATTTAACGATGAGGCTAACCCTTGGCCAGTCTAATCACCTAATCCTTCTTACCACACAGCACCTGCACCCACGAAAATTGTGTTCTCTAATTGAAATGTATTGTGGAGTGGCAGTGGGCCGAAATCCTATTATCTACGAGTCCCAAACCCCAGGGGTACCATTCCCCATTCCCATTCGCAGGACCATAATGTGCACGGCAAAATAATAGGCCTGAAATTGTAGCTGATACATGGAGTGGGGTCATGGGATGATCGCCATTTGTAACGCCACAAAGGAGGATTGTTTTTGATCTTATTAAAAATATGCTGTAGGGCAGGGTTTTCTGCAATTAACAACATTGTTTTAAATTTTCCCTGTGTCAGCAGCAGAAACTCACAAAAAAGATTAAAGAACAATACCTAAAAAACCTGTACCGAAATAAGTTACAAAATGATTGTTTTACGAAATAACGTGGGATTTATTTCCATTCGGAAACCACATTATATCTATTGAGCTGTTTAAATAAAACAAAAAATACAAATACATAGCAAATACCTAAGCTATACCTAAATTAAAAAATAATCCAAATTTTTTTCACGGCTATGATTAAAGTAAACCATGTGTTAATCAATTGTTGAAAATAATTTATTGTCAAATTAAACATTTTTAAATAAAAATAGCTTTTCAAGAATCTGACAAATGAGATTTTATTTTTATGATTTATAGTAATTTATAAAAAGTGTTGTGAATTTACTAGGTAAATACCATCTTGTGTTTGTGGAAGCGTCTCTCACTGGAAACAGTTTTCCTTTGATATAATCGCATTAATGTCTAACTTTTGAGTGATTTTTTTTCTGTGCAGCAGGAAAATGTCAGGATAATGTGAAATGTACACCTCCGAGAGAGAGAGAGAGACAGAGATAGAGCTGGGCGACAACTGCTCCTGGTGAGGATTTTAAGCACACATTAAGGGGTCGGGAAAGTGGAGATGGGTGGCGAATGCAGATGCAGCCGCAAAATGCCAGGAACGCATAAAATTCCGACATTACCGCCGTCGCTTGATCGTTGGTGTTCAAGGGGCAGGGGGCTTTGGAATGTGCGGTGGGATGGGGAATTTGATAAGGCAGCTGAAAAAGCGACGCATGTGTGGACCAAAAGCTTCCGCTTGAAGGCGGACTAGGAGTTGGCCCACGGAAAATGGAAAAGGAAATTGAGTGTGTGTAATGCGTACTTATGGCGCACATTTTAAATGAAATTTTCACTGGCACTACGCTTCCTGTCGCTTGTCTCCTGGTTGCCCCTGGTAGCCCCTCAAAGTCCCCTCCTTGCACGCTATATCCTGCCTCTCCGATATCCTGTATCCCTAGCTTCCGCTAAGCAATTTCGATGGGATTGAAGTGCGGCATGTGGGCAACAGGTGGCGCTGCTCGAGGACACACCTCCTGTGGGCTGCATATTTTGCCGGCTTCCGCTCGTATGTTTCGCATATTTGCCTGCCTTCCTCCCATATTCTTTTTTCCTTCTGTCCCTTCTCGTTTTATTAAATTCGTGCCTGTCTGCCCGGTCGAGTCGTACGGTGCTCCTGGCCAGGAGCTTATTCCCGCCAGTGGGACCGGCTTGCGATGGCTGCTTTCCCTCCAACCTTGGCCCCACTGCAGGCACAATTCATTTTTCATGTAGTCTCGAGGAGGAGCACACGGAAAATAGACATGTAGGGGTAGGGGGTGAAGGGGGAGAGAAATATAGCCTGAGCTGCGTCTTTTTCAAATGCAATATTAATTGGTTTAGACTGGAAAGAAATGTGCTTTAATTCTTACATATATACATTTACATATATAAATACTTTTTCATTTTAATAAAATATTTGATTAACAAGAAAGGAAAGCTAACTTCGGGCGGAGCCGAAGTTGATATACCCTTGCAGAATACTCTTTAAATTATATTCTTCAGAATTATTCATATGATGCATTCCTAATACTCATAAAAAATCCCAACTTCCTAACTTTACAAACACCAAAGTTATGGCATTTCCAATCGTTCAGTTATATGGCAGCTATGGGATATATTCGGCCGATCCTTATGAAGTTTGGTAGGTCGGATTGATTGGCCAAAAATAAAACCCATAGAAAATCCCAACTTCCTAACTTTACAAACACCAAAGTTATGGCATTTCCGATTAATCAGTTATATGGCGGCTATAGGATATAGTCGGCCGATCCTTATGAAGTTTGGTAGGTCCGATTGATTGGCCAAAAATAAAACCCATAGAAAATCCCAACTTCCTAACTTTACAAACACCAAAGTTATGGCATTTCCGATCATTCAGTTATATGGCAGCTATAGGATATAGTCGGCCGATCCCGGCCGTTCCGACATATATACTGCGTGCAAAGGAAAGAAGGGTGTGAGCAAAGTTTCAGTTCGATATCTTTAAAACTGAGAGACTAGTTTGCGTAGAAACAGACAGACGGACAGACAGACGGACAGACAGACGGACAGACAGACGGACAGACAGACGGACAGACGGACAGACGGACAGACGGACAGACGGACATGGCTATATCAACTCAGAAGGTGATCCTGATCAAGAATATATATACTTTATAGGGTCGGAGATGTCTCCTTCACTGCGTTGCACACTTTTGACCAAAATTATAATACCCTCTGCAAGGGTATAAAAATTTCCTTTAGATTTTTAATGTATAACAACATTATTTGTAAAACACTTTTAGTTTTTATACCCTTGCAGAGGGTATTATAATTTTGGTCAAAAGTGTGCAACGCAGTGAAGGAGACATCTCCGACCCTATAAAGTATATATATTCTTGATCAGGATCACCTCCTGAGTTGATATAGCCATGTCCGTCTGTCCGTCTGTCTGTCCGTCTGTCTGTCCGTCTGTCCGTCTGTCTGTTTCTACGCAAACTAGTCTCTCACTTTTAAAGCTATCGAGTTCAAACTTTGCACACACCCTTCTTTCCTTTGCACGCAATATATATGTCAGAACGGCCGGGATCGGCCGACTATATCCTATAGCTGCCATATAACTGATTGATCGGATATGCCATAACTTTGGTGTTTGTAAAGTTAGGAAGCTGGAATTTCCTATGGGTTTTATATTTGGCCAATCAATCCGACCTACCAAATTTCATAAGGATCGGCCGACTATATCCTATAGCTGCCATATAACTGATTGATCGGAAATGCCATAACTTTGGTGTTTGTTAAGTTAGGAAGTTGGGATTTTCTTAGGCGTTTGTTTTTGGCCAATTAATCCGACCTATCAAATTTCATAAGGATCGGCCGACTATATCCTATAGCTGCCATATAACTGAACGATCGGAAATGCCATAACTTTGGTGTTCTTAAAGTTAGGAAGTTGGGATATTTTATAAGTATTAAGAATGCATCATATGAATCATTTTGGAGAATATTATATACAGAGTATATATCTGCAAGGGTATATCAACTTCGGCTCCGCCCGAAGTTAGCTTTCCTTTCTTGTTTAACTTAATTGTTTTTAGTTTTTTTTTATTCAAATTTTAAATGAATATTTGGTTAATTGGATCATTGTAAAGTGCCTTTATCCCTTTAAAAAGTAAATTAATGTTTTCCATTTTTGTTTGCATACGGGGTAGATATATTAAAGAAAAAACCCTTTGTTAAATTTCAGTGAAAGAGCAAAGGCTATTAAATTTAATTTCACCAACTGATTTAATTAATGCTACTTATTTGCCCACGGATTTTTTTTAAAACAAATAATTGTTTACTTTTCATTTTATTTTAACAAATATCGCCTGTAGGAAAATATAAGTAATAAACTCCCTTTTATATCATCTTTGTTAAGTATCCTCTACTGCGTATTTATTTAGCTTGCAAATTGAATTTGTTTTTTCTTGCATTTTTTGCAGTGCCTTTGTGTCGTATATTTTGCCACAATGCGACAAATTCCGAGCAGCGAATGCCATACCATTTTCCTCTCCATCTTTCACTGGCCATGTTTGTTTTGTAATGTTTCCTTCTGCTCATTTGCACTCGAGTCGCGTTCTGCTGCCTGCCATCGCAATGGAAAATAAATTTGTCAACTTGCAGTTGCATTCGCAATTCTCCAGTTTTCCCCTTCGCCCGGAAAACCACGAAAAAAGAGCAGCGTGAGCTACATCTGCTCGGCAGTTTGTTAGCTTTTTGCCGTCAGCGGCTATTACACATTTCATTTTATTGTCACGTACGCAGTGTCTCTTTATAGCGCATACGCCCCGTCGCCAGCCGATTTCGATGGACTAGGAGCCATATATAGAGCGTTTACAGTTGTCTCGGCGACCAGAATCGAACGTCGAAGGTTGTTAACTATCGCTGGGTGTGGCCATTGAATTTAAATCGCTTTTTATGCCAGTTGTAAAGTTGAGTTTTCTTGTCCGAAATTAGTTTCCATTCATTCGAATTTGCTGCAGAATTACGTCACTTAATTGATAACAAGCAAGGAACATTTTAATTACATCAACGAGCAAGCATATTAAATATCAATTAGGTAATACCAAAGTGCAGGTTATGAAGTTAACAAATATTGACTCACAAGGTTCAAGTGTCAATTTGTCTGCCTGTTAAGTAATTAATTATCATTGACTTCAACGTTTTGTGGCCATGCAGTGAAAAGTTTAAGATTCTTGTGTTAAATTCAGTTTGAAAAATCAAATAGTTAGTATTACCAATTCCTAATAATTAATATGCAGAGGAATAAGTATAATATAATAAGTATAGAGCGAATAAAGCTATAAACTATTTATTACAATTTGTAGCTTTGTTTGGCTGCTTAGAAAAGGTGTGAATAATTATAAACTTAATTAAATAATTAATAATTCAATTTCTATCCTTTAATTTAACAATATCATAGTTTTTACTTTTTTTTTACAAACTATTATTGGCAAAATGTATTTATATATTTTCGAAGTCACGTGAAAAAGAATATTTCGTTAATCTGTTAAAGGCTTTGAGAACAAACGCTTAGAAAAACTCTTTTATATATTTTTTAAGAGTAATTTGCTCTTTAATAAGAATCTATTTTACTTTTAGCTTTTAACTTTCAAATGGTAATCTCATTACATTAGGGACACAAAGCAAGAAATCCAGATTGTAATCTCATTTTTTTCTTGTAGGTATAAGTACTTAGTTTGAGTAAAGGAAAAACTCGACAAATTTGCAGCTGCATTTAACTGCTAATTAATTATTAGGAACCTAATGACCATCAAGTGAAGAGCTAAAGAAATTCCGCATTTAAATTGTAAATGAAGTAAAGAAAAGAAGACTCAGTTAAAAAAAACTATACCTGTTCTAGCAGTTTCCAGCTGCTTTTAACTACCGCTGCTCATGCATTTTGAATGGCGATGAAGGAAAAACTTTGTCATTTAATTCCGTCATTCGTTTAAAAAAGTGTCCCCGAAAGTTGCTCAAGGAAAAAAGGTAAAACGAAAGCTGCAAAAACATTTGCTCTTTGTTACCAACAATTGGAAAACACCTGAAAAAAGTTAACTCCTGTTTAAACTTTGCGTTCGGCACGAAGCCAATTAAAATTCTATGGAATGAATTAGAGTGCAAGCTGCATTCACATTCGCGTCGCACTAATTCACTTTTCAGTTCCATCTTTTAGTTACTTATGCCATCTCCTTCAGCCGTGGAAAATAGCCGTGGAAAATATTCCTACACTTTTCACAGTCGTTTTTCGGTGTAGCAGTAGAAGGAGCATTACACGGAGAGGAGCCAAGTCTGGTGCAGGCCATGCCGGAAATATCTAAAAGGAACAGAAGGGGAGCAGACTTATTGCATTACTTACGCTAAATAACCACTTACAAAGTGGCATTAGACGACGGGGATGAACACAGAGAAAACTGATCCCGATGAGGTAATGACGGCGATGATGTTGATGCCGGGGAACTACTCATTAAAGATATGCCATAAACACTGCCAGCGAAATGCCAACAGGTAGAGCCAGCTGAAAGTTTCTGCACGGCTTATACGAAAATGAGTCAGTCAAACAGACCGAGGAATATGCAAATGTGGGGATTGTGGGGAAAACCAAGGAAGCGTGCTCGAAATATGCATTCCAATACACGACTGATTCTGTATCTGCATTTTTGCTTCGTGTGTATCTGTGTGCGGTTAAACAGGCATACGAAAAGGGAAGCATCTCGGTTTCTCGGCGTGGAAAGCCCGGAAAAATCATCCTCTGTGAGTTGGCTGTCTGGTCTTGCCTTTGATTGAGTTTCCACTGCATGAAATTCGCATTGAGGGAATTGTTTTCCTCGCTGTTTATTCAAAAATTTAAAGACTTTTCATCCGTCTGATTTTTGTTTGTTATTCAAGCCTGAAGAGCCCTCAACTGGAATGCTTGAATATATACGTAAATTAAAACAAGAGCCGCAATTAAGTGCCAGCTGCTTGAAAATGTGGATACATCCATAAATAAATTGTTTAAACAAAAGGGGGAAAACAGGTTCTTTGTTTGCCGATTGTTTAAGTTGTGTAGGAAGGAAATTGCCCATTTTATCGTGTAAAAGAGGTTCTTTACTCTTCAATAGTTAGAGAACAATCACCTTGTGTTTTGTACAAGTCTTTGGATAAACTCAAGGTATTGATTGTATATGTCATATGTATATTATCGATTTGCTGGTTGAGGTCTTCAAAGCGGACAAAAAGACAGAAAATATGGAATTAATAAGCTTGTAAGTTTGTATTAAATATAACTTAGTGTAACCAAATTATATTCCTAATTTTCTAATTGAAACATTATACCACACGTGGTTCAAGGAATGCTTACATATTCGAAAGTATCTGATAACCAACAACCACTTTAACTTGAAGCTTGCACTATTTTCTATGTTTTCCCGCCGACTGATCTCTTTAAGGATTTGCATTTGACTTCACTGAGAATCTGCTGGCGAGGCAAGTAAGGCTCTGAAATCTAATATGGCAGAAAACCCAATTAAAAGGCTGCACAAGACAAGAAACCAGGAACAAGAGCAGCAACAAAGGGGCGCCAGCCTCGAATAATTTCTGGGCTGTGGCCCGACAAGTTTAATCTCTTTGCCCGATGCAGGCAGCTGTGCTCAGTCGACTCGACTTGAATTTAGTTTGCTTTGGTTTGGCATGGGCAGAGCTCCTTGGGGTATGCAATATAGTTTTGAAATGGCCGAAAGGAAATAAATTCCCACACTGAGAAAAAAACAGATAAATACCAGTTCAGAAATAGTTAATCACTAGACCCCGGGTTTTATGCGATTTCGCCTTTTTATTCTGATTATCTAAATTTTATATTCTTACATACATTTTTTATTTGTTATGATATAAAAGAAGCTATTCAAAATATTTCTTTTTTATTGTAAAAAATCTAGAATATGTGAAAACAGGTCCATAAAGATAATAAATTTAAAATATGTGTGTTGAAATTGTGTTAAAATTTGTTATAATAAATTATTATTATTATCATGAACGGCACTAATATTTATGAAATATGTTATAAAATGTATTTTGTCAATTAAAATTATCATACAAAAAATAAATAAATAAAAGAAATATATATTTTTTATTAATAGTTTATTTATAGTTTTGTGCACAATAGCTTAGTTTTTATGGGAGACGACAACCTTAGAAGGAATTTTAGGTATATAACACACAAATAAATTAATGGTTTCCAATTTTTTGCGTGCTGTGTAAAATACTTCTTTATTGATATTACATTTTTATCGATATTGATAAAATAAGTAACTGCCTGACTCTGTAAATATTTTCTCTCTATGGTGCGCAAGTATGTCCCACCTCATGTTTGTTTTTCTTATTTCATTGCAGAGAGTGTCACTAATTGAATGCTTATTGCTGCCTGGTAAGTTTATTGAACACGTTTAGTTGTGGGGAAACCATTTAAAAACTGTTTGGGAGGGGATGTTAACATGTGGGTTACTGGTTCAAGCGGGCTGACAAATACTTGGTCAAGTGCTTAGTAAATGCTGGCACTTCTTTTGTGAGAAAGCTTTTAGTGAAAGTGGATGGGATGGCAATATGGAAATGCCAACTTGAACTTTGATCAATATCAGCGGACTTGCCCCACCCAATTCCCTTTTCTCCCTATTACTTTGGGTCATAAAGTGCGGGAGAAAGAACTAATCGCTGGTCAACCATAAAAGGGGTAGAAGGGCGGGGCGGAACAACGAAAATTTTATGGCCCCATATAAAAAGGAAAAGGGCATGTCGCAGGATACGGATACGGAAAAGGATAGAGTGGATGGTCACACCGCACATGTGGCTTTTGTTGCAGTTCCGTGTGACATCTTAAGTGCATATGGCTGCAGGTCGCCGCTTTTCCGGATCCGGCTGATGTTAAGCCACCGCTTACCGGACCCGCTTTTACGGCTGCAATTTGCCAAAGACAAAGCCATCGGAAACCTTGCCCAGTGTGTGTTGCCATTCTCCCTTTTCCGAGGTTTACGGCACCGGGGAGTTCACAATGTTGCATCCGCAGAGCGAAGTATTCATAAAGATTTGATGGAGACAAGGAAACTCTGGATTAGTTGGTGCAATTTGGTCGAAGGAAGCGCGTGAAATGGTTTTAAATTGTTCACGGCAAAGTGCGAATAAAAAGTTTTAGGGCAAGAAGCATGTCTCTGAGTTTTAACAGCTCTCAAAACAATACTTCAAATGGAGCTCAGTTTAGAACTAGCGCTAAATATTTGGTAACTTAAAATGGATTTAAAAAGTAGAGTGGTAATGGCCATAGAAACAGGATAAAGAAACAGAAAGGTCGATAGTTTTTTTATAAATTTATTTAAAATCTTAAATATTTTAAATGTCGAATATTTAAAATCTCAAATATTTAAAATTTACAATCCATTTATCTGGTATTTAATAACTGGCCAAGAAACATTTTTCTCTTATTTAATATCACTGAGTAGAATAAACTTTTCACAGAATAATCATTTGAAATTGAATAAAAGGCTTTTAAAGTTTGTTGAAGACAAGACTAAAATGCTTTTATGTGATTAAGATATGATAAGCTGTGAAAATATTTTGAAAATGAAAACCAATTGCTTATTTATCTCAGAGATATTTTGTAAGCTGAGAATCAATCTTGTAAGAAGTTTAACCTTAAGCTCATTGAAATGGTTTTCGATGCGATTATGTTTGTCGTATAAAGAACTCCAATTAAGAGAGAAAATTCCCTCAAGTATGTACCGAACATCATTGAATTGCTTCATCATTCAACTAGTTTTTCATATTGATCTCTCTTCGTTTTGTTTTCTCCAGCGAACCGAGTTTTTCCAACTTCGTTTTTCCCCCTTGAAGTTATTTTGCTCTGCCTCGACTAGTATGACAAAAGTAGCTTAACATGTTTTTTTCTTTTTATTATTATTATACCCTTGCAGAGGGTATTATAATTTTGGTCAAAAGTGTGCAACGCAGTGAAGGAGACATCTCCGACCCTATAAAGTATATATATTCTTGATCAGGATCACCTCCTGAGTTGATATAGCCATGTCCGTCTGTCCGTCTGTCCGTCTGTCCGTCTGTCCGTCTGTCCGTCTGTCCGTCTGTCCGTCTGTCTGTCCGTCTGTCTGTTTCTACGCGAACTAGTCTCTCAGTTTTAAAGATATCGAATTGAAACTTTGCACACACCCTTCTTTCCTTTGCACGCAGTATATAAGTCGGAACGGCCGGGATCGGCCGACTATATCCTATAGCTGCCATATAACTGATTGATCGGAAATGCCATAACTCTGCTGTTTGTTAAGTTAGGAAGTTGGGACTCTCTATGGGTATTATATTTGGCCAATCAATCCGACGTACCAAATTTCATAAGGATCGGCCGACTATATCCTATAGCTGCTATATAACTGATTGATCGGAAATGCCATAACTTTGGTGTTTGTTAAGTTAGGAAGTTGGGATTTTCTATGGGTTATATATTTGACCAATTAATCCGACCTACCAAATTTCATAAGGATCGGACGACTATATCCTATAGCTGCCATATAACTGATTGATCGGAAATGCCATAACTTTGGTGTTTGTAGAGTTAGGAAGCTGGGATTTTCTATGGGTTTTATATTTGGCCAATCAATCCGACCTACCAAATGTCATAAGGATCGGCCGACTATATCCTATAGCCGCCATATAACTGATTGATCGAAAATGCCATAACTTTGGTGTTTGTAAAGTTAGGAAGTTGGGATTTTTTATGAGTATTAAGAATGCATCATATGAATAATTTTGGAGAATATAATGTACATAATATTCTGCAAGGGTATATCAACTTCGGCTCCGCCCGAAGTTAGCTTTCCTTTCTTGTTTTTTTTTACTTCCGAAGAAGATTTATCGATGGTCGTGCCAACTCATACATAAACTGTTCAAGGGAGCACGTCCCGTTGCCATAAAAATACGAATATGAGCGAAATATTCTGGCATGAATAAAAGACGGAAACTGCAAAAAGAAGGTGGCTTGCTTGCGATATTCCAGTTGATTTGAGGCCAAGTTGTGTAATGTGGAATATATATTTTACAAATACAGAGATAAATGCACAAAAATAAAATATTTATGTATTTTTTAACAGAATGATAATCGGTTAGGCAACGCCTAAACGAACTAATTGTTTAATGGTTTAAATCCATTTAAACCTGGTCGAAAAGTTTAATTACAAATTTAGTTTTGTTAATGGTGATTAGTTTTGAAGCGTGCCTGAGATTTAAGTTTGCACAAAACGATTTTTCCTTGAATAATTTCACGCCATTGCTGCACGCAAATTGACTGCAATGGAATATTGCCCGAAAATCCAGCGGGAATGTGAGGAATTCGGCTGTGATAATTGGTGGGCGTGGCCAGGTGGCCATCCGAAATTGAAATTGAAACTGGCGTTGATTATCTGGTCGACCGCTGCTCGAACACGTTCGTCTGCCACCCACTTGGCGTGAGTTGGGGCAATAAAAACTTATTAAGCGATGCTGAGGACGCAGGACTCGCAACTTGCCATAAAGCTCCAACGAAAACCGGGGAAACCCAAAAAGGGGCCGAAACGAGGAGGATGGCCGGGGCTAAAGGATAAATGGAGAAACATTTGGCAGAAATGTGTCGTTGCCTTGAGGCAGGACCGTAATAAAAACGGTTGAATAAAACGAAATAAAAATATAAAAAATGCGCATACGCCGCATTGGCTTCCTCTGCCTTATAATAGACATTAATAATATATCGCCGTATCCGCTTCAGACTCCTTCTCATCCGATTCCAGTGGCAAGTGCGATAAACCGTTTAGCAACATCCGGACACAGAGAGAGAGAGAGACAGAGAGAGAGAGGGGCAATATAGTGGAGAAAGAGAGGGAGAATGTGGGGTGGAAAGAGACGGGAAATAGTGTAAAACACACTCTATGGGAAATTGCTTCCCTCTTTATCTCGGGAAATTTACATACTAATTCAATTCATTACTGGCCCCTGGCTGGGATCCTAATTGAGGTAATCAATGCATCTGTAAGCGGATTTACTTCGAGTGCTTTCTTTGGCCCCAAATCAGCTTAAATTTCCATGCAGCTGCCTCAGTTTGCTTTTCATTTTCCACTTTGCAGCTGGCATTTCTTGAACTCCAAGCCAGTTTAATATTAAGAAGTATACGCAAATATTTTGCAATAAGATATTTGCTCATACGCAGACACAATGGGCCAGCAGCAACAAAGGCATCGGAAAGTATTGGCAAAACTTTGGCGACGGCACATCACCACCCCCTTCCCCCCATTTTCCTTCAGTTAACTTTTTTGCAGTGCCATCTGCGGAAAAGTTTACTGCGATAAATGAAAATAGGAAGCGTACAACGAACAGCTACAACAAGATGTTGAAATAAGTTGTCAAGCCAACGCATCCGGCTGTTTTTTTGTATTTCTTGTTTTCTGGGCGTGTATAGTTTTCCACTTGTCTGACTGCGGCGGCTGACGGCGATAAGCATTGATAAACATCCCCATTCCCCCCAAACCTCCCCCTTCTTTTCTCTTGCCACTGAGGTAAGGATGAAGTGGATGTCAGCCAGCGACAATAGCTATGTCGTGCCCACAAATGGTTGTCTTGACAAAACGACTGGCCCACGTAGAACTGTCCGGAAAAAAATAATACACTGCAACAGAATATCGACTAGTAAATCAAGCAAATTATCAGATATTTTTAGGCACAGACACTGGCACTCCTGTTTAATACCTCAGCCTAATAATTTTTAAGCATTCTTAAGCTAAGGTATATAACAGGAATCGCAGTGTACATATTTATTTTCAAGGAGTACTTTACTTTTACTTCCAGTAACATATTAAGTAGTTTTACAAAAAACTAAAATTTAGGCCTGCGTTAGGACTAAAGGCCTTTGGGTAATCAACCAGAAAAGCCATTTCTAAAATATACTTCAAATATCAACTAACTTTTAATGCTGTTCCTTAACTTCTGCTGTTGTAATAAACTACTTCTACTATGTCAAGATAATAAATAAAAGCTAACAAATTTCCGAAAATTATGAAAGAGATTGTTGATTCTGCAAATTTTGATCAATATCGAATCTTCATGTGACTTTTATTTCCATGGATTGGATTCCCTTTTCATAAAATCATCCTTTCCTTCGTTCTCTGCATCGCAATTGTTCAATTCTTAAGGTTGAGGTCGTAGTCGTTGATTTTCCGGGACTCTAGAGGCGGCAGGGCGGCAGGGCGGCAAAGTGGAGCGGTTTGGATAGGGAGAAATGGAAAACCGAGGAGTTGGGGAAAATGATGGGCAAAAAGATGGGGGGCGTTGACTGTCAATGACAGTTGAGTTACGACAAAACGAGAAATTGCATGGCAGAAGCGCTTTCCATGGTCCCCAACGCTTTCGGAATTTTTCACGCGTCACCTGTGGCAGATAGTGCTGTCCTGCTGTCCTTTCTCGGCGGGAAGTCTTCTGTCTTGGCTTTTCAGAAGGGGGGAGGGATGGGGGGACATATCCCAGGCCTACGGAGCGAGTTGAACGAACTCCCCCGGAATCGATGTGCCCTTATGTGTGCGTGTGCTGTCTCCATTGTTGAGGACATCAGATAATGTGCATATATCCCGGCACCGATGGCGTCTGCCAGGATAAGCCAGAAAAGGCAGCAGAATAGGCCCGGCCCAGTGGCTTGACGTTCATTTGATAACATTTTATTAGCATCAGACGGCGGTTATCTCATGGCTGCACTTCACATTTCCGCATGTAGACAGATGGCAGCTACAATGACTGTCAGTCACAATGAATACAAACAGTTGCCGTGTCCATTAGTTTGCGGCTAGGATATATCGGACATATACTGTCAGGTGCAAAGCCCTATCCGAATACGTGGCTGCGGCTAGTCACGTCTGCCACTCGTATTTATGAATGACACTCTATACGGCTGTTATGAGCGGTAAGGGGATTCACTATGTTCGAGTCCTGCACACAGGATAATTCGCTGCAATGGCACTCGTCGGGATTACTCCGCCCTGCAGACTGATATGGCAATTGAAATCGCATTTGAAGCTCCAATTTGAATGCCACAGGCTTACGAGCACATTTGTATTACAGGGAAATATGTCTGTTTTACTGGGCTATCAGATGTCTGCGCGTATAAACCAGAATCTGCCTAAAGAAAATAATTGAAACGCATAATTGATATTTGGGCAACTAGAAACCAGTTTAAAAATCTTGTTTCTTTTGTAAAAATGGAGGATTCTCGCAAGGGAATTCTGGTTATTTATATTTTAGGCTTTAAAAATAGTCAATATAAGTCTTAAGCCTAATCTCATATATGGCAAATTCGATTGCCAATTTAATGCAATTATGTGAACCAAGCAAAGCAAAAATAAATACAAAATATTTTGCATAGAAGTATTTTATCAAAATTCTGTGAAACTTTTAAAGGCGACAAAAAGTATTAAATTAAGGCTCTTCAAAACATAAATATTTTTTAATTTCACATTGGACAAAAATGTAAAGTTCACCTAATGTTTATTTAATTAGAGTATTTTTTTTTTTTTTGCTTTGTTTATTTGAGTTGAGGTGAGTTGATCTAATATTTCTTTTTGAATATTTTTATCAACAATCAATATACTAAAAAGCTAAACTAAAACTAAATCTAATTCTGGGCATTAAAGATAAACAACAATACATACAAAAGTCCGAAAGCATTAGAGAAAACTTTAAATAAGCGGGCCAAAACGATAATAGTTTTACAAGCTAACTTCTCTAAAACAAATATTATCAGAATTGAAAAGCAACCTGAAGTCATTCAAACTTTTTTAAACTCGAAATGCCATCTAAATATCAACTTACAAACATTTTGCAATGTAATTGTAACTGAAAGAAACATTTTCTTATTGTAGCCACACATGTTTATTAAACACATTCCACATAAGTGCAATGCCTTTGTCACTGTTTGCTGAAAATAATAATGTCGGCAGATTGGATTACAATATAAAGGAAAGGCAACCGTCTGCAATTGCCATTCGCAACGTCACTAAGTGCCTTTCCCCCCAGCACTTTGAGACACCCTCATATTTTAAAATAATTGGCACTTGCCTTTGCTTAAACATTTGTAACCACTGAAATTCCAGGTCTTCAGCAATTTCATTAGAGGAAAAGCTGGCTTTGTGGCTTAAACTACAAAGTCTGGAAATTGTTTTAGACATATGAAATTGTGGGGAAAATGTTTTGCGGTTCTGGAGCGAAGTACGATTTATTTAGCTGATTAATGGGCAATGGAGGTGGCTTCGAAGGTGGATGTCGTTGCAATTTTGTACATTCTCTTGGCTAATTCAGGCTTTGACCTTCGTTTTGGGGAGCAGAGCAACAAGGATTCGAAGGTATTCTTACAGGATGCTATGCTCGGGACGAAAACGTAAACAAACACTTGTCCAAGGCTAGGTCGGGTTTTCGAGAGTTTGTGTCGGTGGTTAGGTCCTTAGAGTGTGTTTTCGAGCTTTTTCCATTACGCAGACGCACTGTCTCTGTCGCTTTTATCCTTTTTTTATCGTTTCACTGGAGCTTTTTGTGACGTCACAGGGACGCCGCCAAAACGGCACTCGAGCCAAATGCCAAGGACTCCAGCTCAGTGCCATTCGAGGATTTCGCCAAGTGAGACGTTCCAAGCGCCCGAATAATTCGCCATATATCCTTCGCTCTCTCTCTCCGCCTCTTTCTATCCGTTTCTCTCTCTCCCTCTCTCTCTCCTGAGAGTGTGTGCGTGGGCAGTCGCGCGTGTGTGTGAGTGTGTGTCAATAAAATCAACAAGAGTATAGCCAAAAAATAAACTTTCAACCAGAGCGTGTCGTGTCCAACAAATTAGAAAGCCAAAAAATAAAAAAAAAATTGAAAATAAGAAAAACCGACATTGACTTCAACTTGGCCACGTGGTGTGCACTGCTTGTTTTTCCAGTCAAAATCCGAGGTAAATTTTCCAAAAACAAACAGAAGACACAGCATCGCCCAAAAACAACAATCGAATTTTCTGGTGGAGAACCAATGCCAGTGAAATTCGGTCAATATTTGTATGAGTGTTCGTGGAACAGGGAAATTTTTGGCATTTTTATGCTGCCCCAACAACCGCTGCTTTCGTTGTTGTTGTTGTTGTTTGGGTGCGCAAAAAAAAGGAAAATCAGCGGAAAAGCGAATAGGAAAAATCTGTGTCAGTCACGAATTACGCACTATCTCATTGGGAATTTCGGGCCTCTTGGGTTTTGTGAATGAATAATCAAAGCGTTTGCACATATTTTTAAACCGATTTGCGCCTGTGCAAATCTTTATTAATTTCCGAGTGGTGTTTTTACTAATGACAACACCAGTAATTGACAGCAGACACGCTAGCCATTTAATTGCACTGAGAGAAACGGAAATTATTACTAACAATTCGTGGTATGATTGATAAATAAAAGTAATATATGTTTATAATAGTTTTTTATAGTTGAAACCGATGGCTTTTAAACTTGAAATACATTTTAAAACCATAATAATACAAGTGAATATCCAATTTAAACAACTCTAAGAATGATTTTTGTTTATCTAATGTTAATTGTATGTATAACTTTTAAGGGAACATGATTAGCCTTAAAATTTTTGGAAAAGAATAATCAATAGGATATTTAAAATATAAAATTAAAACAATTTTTTCAGCATTCTAAAAAGTATTCATTATAAAATGAGTGTATATGCTAGAACTAATTTGAGTTTTTGGTGCGGAATATTGAATTACTGCTCAAATTGCAGGGGTTGGGCTTCGAGGTTTTCAAAAAATCACAGCTTTATGGGTCAAAAGTATGCCACCTGGCTGAATAAATCAAAAGGGGCTGGCAACAAACAGCGGGGGGTAAATGTTGCACATTACGTGAGTTTTTACCACGACTATACGTTACGCATACGCCATGTGGGCCCCCCAAAGGCTGCTAACAGTGCGTCGCGTAATAAATCGCACGACAATAACTCACGGCGAACAGGAAGGGTGTGAGGAAAGTGGGCGGGGGGTATTCGTGGCAAAAGAAGGGGTAACGCCATGAAATAAGGCCGGGTTGTGACCAGGAAAGTCGCAAACTGAAAGCTATTAAGGCAAAAGACTTAAAGACTTTTGCTACCCACAAAAGTCTTTGCCTACCTCCGGAGACAATCTTCCCCTTTCTCCAACACACACACACACACATCCGTTTCCTGTCACAAGTAAGAACAACAAAAACTCACTTAGCTGGTTGCCTCAGCCTCTCTTTTTTGCCAGACTCACTTGACATGCTCTTAATACCAAATAAAAACAAGAGCTCAAGGACACTGAGGAAACACTCCGTTCCACTTTTGCACTGAGGCCATAACACCCCACTACAGCCCACCCCAGACCACGCCCACCGCCCCTCAGTTCGTCATGTGTAAATTTTTAATGTTGCCAAGACCCCCAAATGTAGGTTATCAAATTGTGTTCAAGTTGTCTTCGCAAAAAGCCCGGGGGAAAAGTTTTACGGCCTCCCCTAAAAAACATTTTAAATGATTTTGTTGTCGGTGTTTTAGTTGTTTTCTGCCTTTTTTTCGTATCCTATATTCCGCTCTGACCTCCCATCCCCAACCCCCCCCTCCCCTTGCCAATTGGGTCAAGCATTTGCATTTCGCGCCTAGCGAAAATACTTGGCCAGAACTATGCCACGCCCCCTGCTAACACTCCTCATCCGTTGTGTTATACACACACTCCGCCGCCTGGTAGCTGCATCTATTTAGTCAAATTAAAAACACAAATTCAACTTTACTCTGCCGGCTGCCACTAATTAATTGCAAACTAAATGAGTTTCTCGGCATAAAACTTTATCCACAGCAAAGCTGATTGCTGTCAGTTTGTGTCTGAAAGAGAGGAAATGGCGGGCGATTGCAGAATGCAGGGAAAGCGGTTGGCAAACAACAGGGGCGGAGATAGTTTATGTGGCTGCCCCTTTTCTGGAGGAAAGCCCTTGCACAATTTGTAATTTGCGTTGCTTACACACATTCCACTAGCTAAAACGAAGTTTTCTGGCTCAAATAGGGAGGCGAACCCATCGAGCCATCCAGGAAATTAGGGCTAAAAGCAAGTGCAATACGGGTTGAAGCCGAGAAAAAAGTGATTGTTCTAGACACTGAACCGTTTTTGTTCTACTACTTATTAAGTTGTAATGCCAACTCTAGCCAATGAAAAATTAATAAACTAAAATATCTCTAGTTTTGCATTATTATTATTTGTATTTGTGAAATTCGACTTATTAGATTTTAACTAAACATTACCTACAAATACGATATATATTTTAAGAAATCTAATAAAATTCTTTTTGTAAAATAAATACAAAAATATATTATTCGTTTACCTAATAATGCAATCTTGGTTTTATGGGTTGATTATGATGATGATTATTAATATATATATTTAAACATTAAGTTTAACATTTATGAAATCTTGGGCTCATAAATGTTTGGTTAAATCTTGGTTTTATGAGTTAGATCATTTAATGATTTTGTAAAAAACCTTTATGAAATCTTGGGCTCATAAATGTTTGGTTAAATCTTGGTTTTATGGGTTAGATCATTTAATGATTTTGTAAAAAACCTTTATGAAATCTTCCTCTCATAAATGTTTTGCTACATGTATTGATTGTTACCTTTCTTGCTATATGAAAGCAAAGTTGGTTAGTCATCGGGTTATGAGTCACACAGTTGGATGTGCAAAGGCCAATGGAGCTAGTCTCTCGGAAATTATTTGTCCGCTTGCAGGTAATCCAATTGAATGTTGGCAGAAGCAGGAGCCAGGACCTTAATGACCGATGTCAGGAGGGACAGGATGACCTGCCACTCATTTGACTGGGCAGTGAGCCATTAAATTCCCACTTGGCGTGTGCGGCGGATTGGATTTCAATGGCTGCCCGCGGCGCGAATCTGTTAATTCAACTTATTAATTTTCATTGAATTTCCCCCGGTTGCCACTGTCAGTGCCAATGTCAATTGTCATTGAGTGAGGCCACACAACCTCGGGGCAGACGTCGACAATATTGAATATTTAGGGACGGGAATCGGTTGGCTGTGGTTAGTGTAATCAAATTATATTGCTCAGCACAAATACTGCATTAATTTGCATGCATTTCGTAGGCCGATTCTCAATCAGTTTGCCAGTTGTTTGCCAAATGCACTTATTTATTTTCCAACTCAAGTCTTTGATTTATTTTAATTAAAGCCCGGTCGTCTGAGCTCACGAGTATCGAATGAAAAATTGATAAATACTTTTTATTGTATCAAGAGAATTAGTAATAAATTCCAAATATTTTGCCAGCTATTTCGAGAGCGTAGACCGCAAACGTACACATGGGACTCTCATAAAAACCAATTTATGAAGCATACTTCTCGGGGCAATAGCCCGCCCACTCCGCAACTCGACTACACACAGAGATACACACGCCGAAAGCCCTAGAGTTTAATTGAATGCGAAGGCAATTGCATAAGCAGCGTCACCAGCAGGCCACAAATCAAATAAGTTGGGCGAAAACGGGTCAAGTGCTCCAACTGAACTTCCAGCTGGGAGCTGCTAACTGGGAGCAAGATGCTCCTGGACAAAGGGAAGCACTTAGTTGGCCAGGACCAACACGCTCCTTTGACTCGTGATATGTTTGTTACATAGTACGAACACACACTCCCCCCTCCCCCTCTCCCCTTCCCCTTGCAGTTGAGTGCACATAATCTGGCTTTGAGGTTGGATGCCGGGAATCCAGGAAACTCTGCGAAAATGCTTTCAATTCGCCACCCACTTTCCACTTGGCAAGTCTCTCGGGCGACGGCTAATTTGTGCTGCGACGACACAAATTGTAACTAATTTTAGGTACTCAACTTTCTGCTTTCATTCCAATGCAAATTGCCGGACAACCTGGCCAACTTAAAGCCCCAAAAGTTAAGTTATAAAAACGCAGCACGGGCTTGTTCGGAAGTTGACAAGCGATTTTCTGCAACTATGTCGAAGGCAGACTTGAGCGAAAAGTGGAAGTTTGACAAGCAATGTGGCAGGCAAAAGTTTCTAAGCGGAAAATGGTGTCTTTCATACACAAAGAACTATAGTTGATGTTGAAGAAATTATAAATTAATAATAGTCGAGAGTTCTTACATTATTTAAAAACTGTTTTTGTTGTTATATTCCGGAGTGCTAGAGAAATATATTCTGATTTGTATGGACTTTTTAGGTGCCAGGCAAAAGTTTCTAAACAGAAAATGGTGCCTTTCATTCACAAGGAAATATAGTTTGTTTAAGATATTATAAATTTACATTAGTCAGTAGTTCTTACATTAATTAAAAACTGTTTTTTGTTGTTATATTCTAAATATGTTATAATATATATGTACTTTTGTTTTCGATTCCCTTGTAATCTTTAATAACGTTGCACCTTGGGGTAACAAAATTTAAGCAAATGTTCTTTACTACTTTTAAAGAACTTTATTTAACGCAATACCATTAAAATAATATCTGTTTATGTTTTTTTTTAATTCTGAATTTAGGCCAACGTTTTAAAAAGTACTAAACATTCCTTAGAGCTTTTCAAGAATTCAAACTTTGAATAAAAATAACTTTTTAAGGAGCCCAATTTGTTCCGATTTAATTTTTTTTTGTTTTTGCCACAGTGATAGGATCACCAATTTGTTAGTAAGTTATTTCTGCTTGCCCCAAAACTGGGAAATTGTGCTCGCATTCTTGGCCTCGTAGAGATGGGTCAGCTTGCGGAGGAGCTTGTCCTGCTTGGCCTCATCCCGGCGAGCCCGAACCTCCTGGTTGTGGTGGGAGAGGTTCCTCAGACGCTTCGAGATCAGGGCCGTCCTCTTCCGCACATGCTCGTCCATGTCGCGAGTGATGCGATCCCGGGCATCCAGCCAACTCTGCGTGGACCGTCGGTGGTGGCGGTCGGTGATCAGCGCCACTCGCGCCAAACGGACGGACAGCTGCTCCACCTTTTGCTCACCCAGCCAGCTGCGACGCTCCGCCGCCGCCTCCATCCGCTGCCCCTGGGGGCGTGGCGCGGAAGGGCGGGGCTTGCGGTGCAGACCGCTGGGCAGATCCTCCCGCACAGGATCCTCGAAGTGCACGTAGAAGGCCGAGGGTCTGGACCCACGCAAATAATCGCGAGTGCTCATAATTTAGAAAAGTCTTTCTATAAATTTTTGGATGTGGCTTAAAAATTGAGGGACCAAAAGTAAAATGTACACTGATTTAAAAGCTAACTCAGATATCTATAGATTTATTTAGCCTTTTTTAGGCTTAGGTAAAGGCAAAGACCATTGGAATTTCAGTAAATATTTAAAAGCCAAGGCTTTTTTCCTTTATTTCCTGTTCTAGACAGAAAAACTAGATATTCAATTAAATTATTCTAAATTCCTTTGTATTATTCAGTCAAAAACAACTTTAAATTGTTTTCTTTAGCCTAGACCCTTTATGTTCAAAGGTATTGAGTAGGAAAAACATGGAAATTTTAATTACCTCACTTTCGTAATAAACCTGCAGCAAAATTACAAAATCATAAAAGCTGGCAGCAGTAGATTCTCATCCAAAAAGTGCAAAAATATAAAAGCAGACAATTTAAAAAGCATGTTAGCAGTATATTTAGTGTTCCCCCTGGACCCCCGGGGGGCTGACTGGGGTTAAGAGGACACCATCTATCTGCGGCCTGTCTGTGTGCAACATAAATACCCATTCAGTCCGCCAGCAACAGCGCAACTTCACCGAACTTCATCTGTGTTCGTGGCACGGATGTAACGCAAAAGTTGCTTGTTATTATTATGATTAAAGTTTGTGCTACTAGTGTGGCCCACACCACATTAGTGTGGCTGCCACGCCCCCTAGCCGCCCCCCTTTGACCCGCTGGCTTTGCTGCTTTAGTATAAATGTTTGTGGTTTCGTCGTCAAGGTGCTTTGGAGTCGGCTTTAAGTGAGGGTTCGGTCGCTTCTGCTGGAATAATCCCGGCGTATAGGTAAACATATGTGCATAGGTGCTCTATCGCCCGACCCCAAGCATCCATTCGGATCATGGGTTTTTGGGGAGATTGCTAAAAAAACATGAAGCCAAAACATGACCGCAACGTATTTTGCTGGTCATCCTTTGTTGTAGTTGGTCTTAAAGCGGATTAAACTTAAAGTATTTGGGTGGAGTGGGTCGGGACATGGGGTGTCAGGCGGCCAATTGTAGGGGCAAATTTTTGGTAAGCATATGAAATAGGTTGGTAATACTAGTAGAGCTTAAGAACACGTGCGAATGTGATTTTTAATTACAAGAGAGGTAGATTTAAAAACTTATATCTGGCAAAAAGCTGTGAAAAGCTGCCGATTTGTATGGACCAAAAAAATTTGCATAGGCACCAAAAAATAAATTATTTTAATAGATTTCAACCACATTTTACAAAAATATTTTAATAGTTTAATCCCTTAAACTAGTTGTTTTTTTGAGTGATAATCATTTACGCATAAAGACATTTTTTTCATGAAAATATTTTATGGCATACTTTTCGGCGCATTTCTAATTGGTTTCAAACCTCAATATATTTCTTTTACTCCCTCGTTTCTAGTACGAATATTATTTTCTCTCTGTACGCAAATACGTTCGTTATGATTTCGAAAGTTTCTCCATGCCTGTAATGAGTTATTTGTTGGTCAAACGGAAAAGTGCATGTCATGTCACCTTTGGTTTCCAACCAGTTAAAGTTACGAGTACCTCGTGGGGTAGTTTTCCGCCCGGAGTCACATGGTTCATGCCCAGTTAACAGCTGTCACTCCGCCCCATGGAGAATCCGCCCTGAGTTGCTAGCTGAAATTTAACTTTTACCTTAGGAACAGCTGCAGCAGTGACAACTGCAGCGACAGAACTGTAAACTGCAAACTGCGAACTGAGCGTTGACATGCAACGGACACAAAAACAAAAAGAACAAGTCCAAATGGAGGTTTATGGCTGGCGTTGGCCTACATGCAAACAACTAAGCCTGTCGGGAATTCCTGGCCCAAAGCTCTCAGTTTTTATGGCCATTTTGTGGGGAGAACCAAATTAGTTGAGCTGCTGCAAAAAAATCGTTGCATATCCAAAACGCGCTGACTGAAAATTTCCCATTTTTGTTTACTTACAGGACAACTCGTAATTGAATGGGAGATTGAAGCGCGCAAGAGCGACAGGGACATCCATCTTAGCGTACGTATTTACTCGATACCTACGGTTCTACAGCTTAGCTCAGAGAAAAAATATCGCCAAGGTTAGCCAATTATTTTCTTTTTTTTTTTTTTTTTTTTTTTTTTTTTTTTTAAATAATATTTTATTCACTGGAATCTGTTCAGTGCCTTCTGAACTTAACCTAGCGTAATTAACGAGAAAGAAATTTTATGCATACATAGTAGCCTTAAATACTAAGTAACAATTATAACAAGTTTCGAAGTAACAAAATAAGTGAGAATTTTATACGATCTTACGAGTAGGGAGATCGGTGGGATGTAGCTTCTTCAGCCGTCGCAGAGAAATTGGCTCAGCTAGGTCACTCGCTAGGGGGTTTGGATGTGCCACAATCCTGTCAGCGTAACGACTGCTGTGTATATTAATTTGGTCCCCGATAGGTAGTAGTCGAAAGTCCCTCTCGATGGCACTGTTTGTGACGTACCAGGGGAGCCCGGATGCTCGCCGAGCTGCACGTGATTGCACGACTCTAAGCCTCTCAAGCTGATGCTTAGAGGCAGTGCCCCATGCTTGAATGGCGTACGTCCAAGTTGGCGTGATGATGGCTTTAATTAGCAGGGCCTTATTTGAAAAGTGCAATTTTTTCGATCGCAGGAGCCAGTCAAGCTTTTGTAGCTTCTGCAAGCATTTGGCTTTGATTGCCGAGATGTGGGCCCGCCATACTAGCGCTCTGTCCAAATGTACTCCTAGGTAGCAATGGGAGGTGACACTGGTGATGGCATCTCCATTGAAGGTGAGACCAACCGAAGTACCGTGCCGGCGGGCGAAGGTCATGTGGGCGGATTTGGCGCAGTTAATAGCGATGTTCCATTTCGCAGACCAGTTCTCCATAGCATGGAGCCAGACCTGAACTGCATTTGTTGCAGTTTGCAGCGATGAGTGGGAGGCTAGCGTGCAGGTGTCGTCAGCATAAGTGGCCAGGAGCAGCTTGGCAGCGGAGTCGTCATCATTGTTGCTGCCGGGGGTCGGCATGTCAGCAGTGTACAGCGTGTACAGAAAGGGTCCAAGTACACTTCCCTGTGGAACCCCAGCATTGATCTCACACACGCTGGAATGGGAGTCTCTTATTGCCACATCAAAGGTCCGATCAGTTATGAAGGATTTCAGGATGGCAAAGAAAGGCGCAGGGAGAAGATTTTTTATTTTATATAATAGGCCCTCATGCCATACTTTGTCGAATGCTTGTTTGACATCTAGGAAAACGCCGATGGTGTACAGCTTGTGCTCGAAGCCGTGTGTGATCTGGTTGACCAGACGATGCACCTGTTCGGGGCAGCCGTGGGATTTCCTGAAACCAAATTGGTGCGCCGGTATGTGATTTACTACCTGCGGTAGATCCATCAGTCGGCTAAGGAGGATGCGCTCAAAAATCTTGGAAAAGGTAGCCAGCAGGCTGATTGGGCGATAGGAATCAATATGCATGGGGGGCTTTCCAGCTTTGGGGATCATGACAATCCGTGCCCGCTTCCACAGCTTAGGAAAGTACCCTAAGCTAAGCATGGCGTTAAAAATTTTTACTAGGCCAAGGACTCCTTTGCGTGGTAAAGATTTCGCCGCTCTATTATCGATGCAGTCATGTCCCGGGGTCTTTTTCTGTTGTAGGGCCCTCAGTTGCAACATGATTTCCTGTGGCGTAGTGTGTCTTATGGGGCGAGCCGATTGAACAGGAGAGCCCAAGAAGGTAGCAACTTCAGCGCGATGATGATCGGCTGTTAGCTCGAAGGGGGTAAAGGTAGAGGAGAGGTGCGCAGCAAATGCGTTCGCTTTGTCATAATCCGTTTTGAGCCAGTGGCCACTGTGACTCCGGATGGGTGACTGGAATAACGGTTGTCTCTTCATACCTCTAGTGAGCTTCCAAATCGAGAAATCACTGTTATTGTCTGGGCCAGCTCCTTCCAGCAGGGTGTCAAAGTTTTTCTGCCGATTTTTGGCTAACAGCCGGTGCAGTCTATTAGTGACGCTTGATAGCATTTGTTTCACGGCTGGATCACCTGACGCAATGTACTGCCTTCTAAGATTGCGCTTCTGGTTGAGTAGAGTGGTTGCCTCCGGGTTCAAAATTGTCGTCCTCCTTACCGTCCTGGTACTAGCTTGAAGTGGGGCTGGGGTAGCCTGCCGCGCAGCTTCAGTGATGAGGGAAGTAAAAGACACTGTGTAATCCTCAAGCTCATTACAATTGGTAATGGGGACGTTGAGATCAATAGAGGCATCTATATGAGCTTTAAAAGCCTCTATGTTAGCATGTGGAGGCAATAATTTCGAAACGCCTTTGAAGAATTGAGCGTCTTCATTTAGCTCAAAGAGCAGAGGTAAATGGTCAGACGACAGTTCAGTAAGTACTTGTACTGAAATTTGTTGCGGTCTAAAGCCTTTGGAGATACCAAAGTCGATAGCGCTTGGGGTGGCATTAGCACGATAGGGGTAGTGAGTGGCTTCTCCAGAAGCTACAATATCAATACCCTCATCAGTCATAGCATTGCACAGGACCCTGCCTCTAGCGCACATTCTGTAGTTGCCCCACAGTCTGTGTTTGGCGTTCCAGTCGCCTGCTGCTAGGAACTTCGCTCCAAAATGTGGAAATAACGACGATAAGTCGGCCTCGGTCCATCTATAGGCTGGATGGCAGTAAATAGAGGCCACATTGAAGGAGCCTCTGCTTGCGGACAGCTGAATGGTGACTGCCTGGATGTTGTCTTCGCATAGTGTAGAGAAAGGCTGATGGGATATGGAGGATTTTATTAAGATCGCAGCGCCTCCATGCATACTGTCATCTGGGTGGTTGGCATTGTGTAGGGTGAATCCAGGTATTCTCAAGGTAGACCGAGAGGAGAAATGTGATTCAGATAGCAAGAGCATGTCTAATTCGTGTAGTTCAATAAAAGCCAGTATCTCGTTGACTTTGGAGGAGGCCCCGTTCGCGTTCCAGGTAGCTATCTTAAGGACACCCATTGTGAATAGCAGAGGAGGAGGTGCGCGTCTGTAGAAGCGCCTGCAAGAGGGTCTCGACAAGGGACATCATTCTGTCCAGCCTTGAGAAGAGAAGCTCCAACTTGGCTTCCAAAGTACCACTTGAGCTGGCGGCGGAGGTGGGAGAAGGGTTCGCTTCCTTTTTGTGGGGCTCTTCGATCTGATCGACTGGTAAGCTGTTCCTGGCTACGCTCGCGTATGATTGCTTGCCATTGTTGTAAGGAAGTGATTTAGGGTGGGGTGTGTTGCTAGAGCCAGGTACAAAGGGATCTTTGGCCCTCGGCTGAGGCCTCATGTTGAATGCTACTTGAAGGTACTTCTTGCATCCTTTAAAGTTGGCCGCGTGGGGCATGTTGCAATGAGCGCAACACCTAGCATCGTCCTTACCAAGTTTACACTCAAAGGTTGGATGGCTGTCTCCACACTCTCTGCAAACGTAGTGTCTTGTGCAGTATGCCTTGGTGTGCCCATACCCCTGGCATCTCTGACATTGCACGGGTCCAGTTTGCTTACGAGGCTTTTCCCAATTTACGTTGTTCTTACAAACAACAAGAATATTTTTGATGAGCTTGTTGCTGTCCGCCTTTTTGAGATCAATAAATCTCATATTGAGCGGGCTTGAGGTATTCTTATTGCGAGGAGTGTATATACGAATAACTGAGTGACCTTCGTTTTGGAGGCAATTGATGATTTCCTCTGAGGGGACTCCGTGATGGATGTTGCGCATAACAATGCGAAAAGGTCGGTCTTCAGGCAACTGATGATGGTGGAAAAGGGTTCCTTTATCAAGGAAGTGCCTAGCCACCGACCTGTAGGCATCAGAGGACTTGCATTGGACGGCAATGTCTCCCGAATTTAGTGGCTTGACAGAATAAGAGTCTCCTATCAGAGCATCTAATTCTCTGCAAAAACCAGTGAAGTTAGTCACTTTAGGGACCATGATCCTAGGTACCTTGGAACAATTATTTTCTAAGGAAAGAAATAGTTGCAATATTACCCACAATTTATCAAAACTAAAACCCTCCATTTATATTTTGTCCTGGAAAATTTTTAGTCTTATTCCGAAAATGCACAGAAAGTTTTGGGTGGTATTCAGATAGCTAGCAACAATTTTTGTAGGTGTTTAAATTATAAGAGGTTTTGTGTTTTTTATTATAGACTACTCATAGATACTACTCATATTTAAAGCCATCAGTTAAGATGTAAATTAAAAAGTTGAGTTTTTCAGTTAAATTCTGGTTGAAAGACGCTTTCAGAAAGCTTACACAGTTTTATTTGTTTTACTGTAAAATTATTAAAACTCGAAGGCATAGAACTGATATTGTTTAATTTTGTTTTCTCAGTGTAGTGCTAAGTCAGAATGTTTGAGCGTCGATTAGTTCAGAGTGGTGGCAGTTGAGGCGCCCAGAAGAGAGCACGAGAACGTCCTTCCCGCCCACTCGCAGGCCCCGTTTTCCGGTGGGTGAGTGTGTGCGAGCCAGAGTGGTGCGTCGGCGAGTGTGTGCGTGAGTGGTGCCCGCGTCGGTGGTGGTTAGCATGCAAATCAACGGTCAAGCTGCCGGACCCACGATGGCAGCCTCCGAGCCACCAGAGCCGCCGCCGCGCAATCCGGACCGCATAAACGCCTCGCTGCACAAGCTGGGCGAATCCGTAAGTACCATCCGTAAGCACCCCGCCATCCCAGATACTCTTTCGAAGCTCCTCCACCCCCTCCCCCCTTTCCATCCGCACCACCAAAAACGAAATTCACTCGATGTCTAACCCAATTGGGCCTCAATCATTGCTTGGTAATAGACTGCTGCATGCCCCTCACACTCCAATCTCCTCTTTTTTGGCGCACCACTTCATCTTGCTCTCCTGCTCTTGAACAAAAACAAACTGAAATCTCGCAAAAATTACCCATTCTGCATCCTTCTCATTGACTAATTGACATTTTTGGGCTCCACATATGTATCTCTCTTTTGCTATTTTCCCCTTTGCTGTTTGACTCCTGCTATTGCTAGGCATTTGGTGTTTATGCATCTCGATTTCCTAATTTTGCAAAATCGAGTTCATAATAATAATAATAACTATAATATCGGATAAATTCGCTAAACGATTTCAAACTAATTCCCTTTTTAAAATGACTTCATCATAGTATTTTGCAATGGAAAATACATGGAAATGAAAATTTTAAATTTGATTAGTTATAATGCCTGGTTCAAATTCAATGCTATTAGTGTCTGTTTATTTACCTATTTAAAAATGAGCTCAAAATTAAATAGTAAAATAAACATGATTACTTCTGTTTACTAAACATAGCTCTAATTAAATGTTAAATGTGAGATGAAAGGTCTAAAAATGTATATAAATCGGATTAAATTGCTTTTGAGTATTAATTTCTCATAGCTCCAATTAAATGTTAAATTGTTCAATTAAGTTTTGTTCTCTAAGAGATCTACAAATTTATATTAATCGGGTTAAATTGCTTTTGAGTATTAATTTCTAAATTGTCTTTAACAATTTTGCTTATAGGCTTGAAATGATTTTGCAAAAGTGGGCTTTGCATCAGCATACAGTATATCCCTCTTCTCTTAGCTTAACTTTTCTCTATTAGCTGCTAGACTTGCTGCCTATAATTTGAGTGATTTAAAAACCCTTTCCATTCATTTGTGATTTTGCAGAAAATCGTTAAATCGCTGGACAGTTCGGTGACGACAGCGCTGAAGGAGAAAGCCGCTTCCGTGAACAACAACAAGCCCATAAGGCCGCTGCTATCGCTGGACAGCTCGGCGACGGCCTCGACATCCTCGGGGGCAGCAGGAGCCACAGGATCCGGGGGCGGAGGAGGAGCGCCTGCGAAGCCATCGCCGTCGCCCTTGGTCTTGGCCTCCAAACGAGACCTCACGCCCAGCAACGACAGCAGCTCATCGCCGTCCAGTTCGAATGGCAGCAACCAGACGCTCACCCCACCCATGACCGCTGATAATCAGCCGCTTCAGCCGCAGTTACAGCACCACCAGCACAGGAGTCCTGCGTATCCTGGCAAGGTGGAATTGGCAGGTGTGCCTGTGGCCCTGCAGCAGCAGCAACAGCAATTGCCGAATGGCATCTGCATCGGCAGCAGCAACAGCAACAGCCACTGCAACAGCAACAGCAACAGCAACAACAGCAGCAGCAGCACTTGCAACTCCGGCACAGCCATGATCCATGCGAATAACTCGAATTTAATTGCCGCAGGTCACTTGGCCCAGGCAACTGGCCCCGCCCACAACGCCCCCTCCGGCGGCAGTGCCCTCAATGCTGGTAAGTGTGCGGGGGAATCTCATTGCGGGGGGAATCTCTCTGCGAGGAGGAAGGTGTACACGGGGGGAAAAAGAAGATTTATTACAAAAAAAGCCATTCGAAATGCCGGGTATTTCCTTGGGAATTATTATTCAGAATGCCTTATCTTATTAAAAGGGGAATATTTCTCAATTCAATCCTGAACATTCTTTCCCCGAGAATTTTCATTAAAATACGCTTGCAAGAAGTGTACGAAATGTTATTATTATGAACCCTTTCTCTTCCTTTGAAATGAACACTGTTTTAATTTTAATAATAAAGCCCAAAATAATTTTTAAACTTGATAGAGAACGCAACTTGCTTAGGCTAACACCTGTATTTTATCTTTTTCGTTAGTATCAAATAATCATCAAATAATAGTGATTTATGATGGATTTTTTCAAAAACTTGTTTTTAAGTTTGAATATTTTTACAAGTTTTTACATTTTAAAATGTTAAATTGTTATTCTTTAAATTGTTGCTCAAATAATATTGAAAACTACTCACTTAGTTTACATTTATTCAGTTAATTAATTTCTAATCACTTATTTTACATTTAATTTAGTTAATTATTTAAAGTAAGTGCTATATTTGATATACTGTTTTTCCCGCAGTGTATGTAAATGCATTAGTAATGTGTAAACGCCATGGGGGAGGGGGGAGAGGAGCAATCAGCAGATTGCTGCGGGCAAAGAAAGGAGTTGCATGAGGAGAGGGGGGTAGGGGGCAGGGTGCAGGGTGCAGGGGCAGGGTCTTTGCAGCATGAATGAACAAATGCTGGCCACAGTGGGAATGGCAAATGGGCACCGACCAGAGAGGAATTAAATCAGCGTCCCTGATTGAATCCTTTCAACCTTTATGCTGATTTAATTCCATCTCCCAACTGCGTAAAGTATTGAGCGACATTCCTGTTGTTTTATTTCTTTAATTGTTCAAGTATTTAACCGCACATAAAGGGGTGAAAATATATTAAAGGCGGCAAGTTAAAGGTTGTTTGGTGGTCAGAGATTGCAAGTTGCCCGGGGCAAACTGAAGATACAACCACAAGCTTAAACTGGGCAAAACAACTGAAAACACGCAGGTTAAGGATGAGGTGATGGCTTAGGTTTTTGCAGGGATGCGATGCGAGTAGAGTGCCTTTTTGCTGGTGGGTCTACTGTTTGGGTGGGCCAACGCATCGGATTATATCAGAATGGCAGAGTGATGCACACTTCAAAAATCTGACAAATGGATGGTAATGGCCTCCGTCCGCTCCTCTTAACTATCTCCCCGGTCCAGGACCTCCTCCTCCTCCTCCTCCTCTCACCCATCACTTTAAGTGCTGCAGTTGGAAAGCCAACGAAGCAGATAGGCGGGGTCGATTTAGGGAAGGTGAAAAAGTCGGTGAAATCCAAGTGGTTGTGGTCGAGTTGGGTCGGAAAACTTAAACGTTGAAAATTAAACAGAGAGCGAAATGGCTCTTCAATTTTAGCAGTTAAATAAAAGCAAACTCTTCAATTTGTTTATATTTATTTGATAAACAATCCTGACCAACCAGTTCGTTTTGACCTCAATTCAAATTATTTTTTTGCTTTACCCTTAGTAATGGTTTCATGCGTCGCATTAAATGCTAATTAAATTTTAATTTAAATCCTCGGCCATAAAATAAATCCATGTTGACAATCAATAAGCAGAAAAGCTGAAAAAAAGATGTGTGTGATTGCGCAATCAATTTAGGCTCATCATCAGTCATTCACATGGTTGAATCGGTGACCTGGGCTTGGGAATTGATGTTCTGGGAAATAAATAATCAAATTGTTCATCTCGTAAATGCATTTCTATGAATTCATTGTTTTTGCCATTACTCGTTGACTCGTTTGCATTTAGATTAATTTTCCGAAAATCGATATTAATTCATTTCCATGTTCGACTGCAATAATTGTTGTTTATTTACTTTTCAATCCTATTTGTCCTTTTTCGATAAGAGGAAATCTAATTTCGAGTCCTGCACGCCTTCCCATTCCCCTCTACCTCTCCCACCCTCTCCCACCTGGTCGGATTATATGGTCGCATATATCAGTCAGTCCGAAACATCGAACCACTCACGCATACCCACCAGCCCCATTACCATTATCATCGTTTGTTGGCATTGTTCTTATACTATTGCTATTGCTGTTGTGGTCGTTGTTTGCCATTGCTGTTTATTTGTTTTTGTTTTGGAACCACTACTTATTGGGTCAACCCGAATATGTTTGCCTACCCCCCAACCTCCCGGAAACATCCCCCCAAAAACACCCCGTAAACCATCTACATCTACATGTATCTGTATCTGAACAACGCCGAAATCTAGTCGACAAGCGAAATGCCAACCTATCGGAACCGGATCAGGACCCGCCCTCGAATGTGAATGTGAATGAGAATCTCAATCTGAATCTGAATCCGAACTCATCGGTGGCCCTGGGACCCCCGCACTCCCCCACCTCCGCCGCCTCGGCGGCCTTGCTCCTGTTGGAGTCCTGCGATGGAAATCGCAACGACGAGTCAAGGTTCCACCTGCATTCCGCTCCCCGCTCAGGTAAGTCGATCAATCTATTTTCCCTCCTCTTTTCGCTTTCATCTCAATTTCCGCTCTGTATTTTTAATTGAAGCAGCAGCAATCACAATTAACCCGCATCCCACCCTCCCCCCGCAAACCCCGATTTTCCGCACCCACCCATAAAGTAGTTGCACTTGATCCCCATTCATCCGCTTAGTGCCTGCCGATTCATTGCTCTGGCCTGGTTAAGTTATAATTGCACTGGATTTGGTTCGCCTGCAAAACTTTGAATGTGTTTTCAGTTCTCATTTTGCATATTAAATGCCAGTACTCTGGCCCCAGCTGGTGTGCTACTTGGGGATTGCCTAGTTCTCGTTCCTTCAGTTCCTTTTTATTTCTTCGCAAAAGAAACTTGCCGGGGAAATGTGTAAAAAATGCTCGGGAATCGGAAATGGTAGTGGGTGGCTAGAGGTCGACATTAATGCTAATTATGAGTAGAATATCGATGGACAGGATTGCAAGTCAGGAGTTGGTTAAGAAATCGGAAAAGACTTGAAACTTTACAATGCAAAAGGTTATTTAAGTTTGGTTTGTGGAATATAATTCTATAGATTCTGCAATTGTCCTGACTACCTTCTAACGCACTTAAAATTCACAATTCATTCAAGAAGAATTATCTTATGCATTTTGGTTATTTGAACAAAGCAGTCCTTGTCTTTCAAAAATTTGCTTTGATTAAGAAATATCATTGAATTGAATATTTCATAAACTTAAATCACAAATACAACATTAAATGAAATGTTTAACTCTTTATCGTAAACTCCTGTCTCAAATTTGTAATAGACTTTAATAGACTTCATATTTAGAGAGGTATTTGCATCTCGTAAATATGAATAATTTACTAAACACAAATTTACCTTTAGAAGGTAAAAAATAAACAAATTATTTAAACACTTAATGTTAACTAAGAAATGTTTACAAATGTTTAAAAACCAATAAATTTGCCGTATATATATTAAAAGGAAAATAAAATGTAAATGTTTAGGCAAAAGAGTTATTGCAATTTCGGGAATGTAAAAAAATCTAAGCTGTATTCCTGGCTTGCATTCCTGCTCCGATCACCGCTTGTTCGCAGCTTGGTAGCTGTAGCTGAGAACTCTTGACCAAGGGTTTACCCACTTTGCCCGATTGATAATCCCTCCTTTTGCAGAAGCTGCCATGAAGCTGCGCGAGGAGAACGATCGCCTCAACGCCGAACTGCTTCGCCTGAGGCGACTCCTCGAGCTCTCCACAGACGGAGCAGTGGGTGGAGTGGACACCACGGCGGAACTGGAGGCGGTCTCGTCCGCCGAAGGATCAGCTGCCAAGGAGCGAATCGAGCGGCTGGAATCCGAACTCAGATCGGTGAAGAACCAGCTGCTCACCATGCGGCTGGAAAGGAAGAAACTGCGGACGGATAAGTCCGATCTTCTGGGCCAGGTGAAACAGTTGTGCGCCTCGCTGCAGGAGAAGGAGCAGGAGCTGCGCGACTTCATACGGAACTACCAGGACCGGGTTCGGGAAACCGAGACAACGAATGCCAAGATCTCCGGGGATCGGGATCGGGAGCGTTTCCAGCTGCTCAAGCAGGCCCGCGATGAGGCGGAGCGTTCACTGGCTCTGGCCCAGCAGCTCTCCGCCCGGGATCTGCAGCTCCAGAGGCTGCAGGAGCAGCTGCAGGAGACCCGCCGCCAGTTGACCGGATGCCTGTCCGACCAGGAGAGCCTCCACTCCTTTGCCCCGCTGACCCCTCCGTCGGCCGCCTCGGGAATGCTCAGTCAGATGGCCGCCGCCTCGGGAATGGGCGGTGGATTGGCAGGGATTCGGGGCACCACCGAGGACAGTGGGCGTGGCAACTCGCTGTCCGCCTTCAGTGGCAGCTTGAGCGGGGGATCGGGAGCCACGGCGGGGGATCGCAACTCCTGCTCGAATGACTCGGGCCTGAGGAACAGCAGCGATCGGGAGAGCACCGGCGGAGAACTGAACTTCAGCGATGGCACCTGCGACAACGGACCCTGCATCACGGTCGATCCAGATAGTATCTCACTGGTGTCCAGCCAGAACATGTATCAATGTGAGTGATATACTTGCTACCTAGCCAAATCCACTCTAACCGAATTTCTATTTCAGTTGGCACACCCAAGGAACGCAGCCCCACATTGTCTCCTCTCAACTCGGCTGCCTACTCAAGGTATTATTAAAGATAAATATATGTATATTTAAACATATATGTTCCTACAAATTTCACTCAATAGCTCTGAAATGAAATTAAAATACTAGTGTCTCGCAAACCTTTCAACTTTCATAATATTTATAACACAAAGTTCCGGTTAATTTACACTACAAACTTTGAAATGTAAGATACTATGTCTTTAAAGAAATACACTTTATCTCAACACTACTTTTTCTAAAACCATAAGCCCTATAATTGTCCATTAAATTATTGATTTACACTCTGGTCTTCGTGTAGCCATAATTTAATGTTTACTGTTTAACCAGCCAAAGCAAATTTTACCTGTTTAAAACTTTTGTTTATATTTGCATTACAAATCATTTTGTTAAGCCAAAATATTTTTTACACACGTTGTTTAATTTAATCTCCACCTTTGAATGGCTGTAATTAATTACATTTAGACAGCAATTACTGGAACTAAATTAAATGATTAATGGCAGCTTAAATTACATGACACGTTGGGTATAATTTTTGCACAGACTTTTATTTGCATTCTGGGATTTTCTATAAGTGCAAAAAAGGGTACAAATATTTTTGGGATAATTAATTATCTAACAATTTTATGGATTAGGGATCAGCTTACAATGGAAATATAGCCAATTAAAACGAAAATTTGTTCCCATACCACCAGGTCTGTGGAGCAGTTGGGCTCACCTGTGGATCCCGAAGGACCAGGTGGTGGAGCCATCAGCAGGAAGTTCGCCAGCGCCAACAAAAGTGGACCACTTGGAGCTCGCAATGGACGTGGCGGGACTTGGGGAAGCATATCCCGGGTGTTTGCCCGCTCCCGGAATAAAAGCAAGGCTCTATCCGCCGATGGAGTCACTGAATGTGAGTGCTGAAGCTTAAATAATTGTATTTTATAAATATTTTATAACATAAATACTAATAAGTCCTTATCCACTTAAATATGAGGAGTCATATTCTAAATATATGTATATATCCGAGACATAGACATAGCTCAAATTAGCCATCTCAAAATTATTTTTAAATTAATAAACTTGTATTCGTATTAATCTAAAATGAGGTTTTGGTTTCAGAAAATTAACTAATTTTGGGGTTTAAATTTTACGTATTGGAAAACAAAAAACCTCTATTTACACATATCCACAAAGTATATGAAAAGTACACAAGTTGGAAGAAAATAGCATACAAATTACATTCACATTTTTAAAAGTATTGTTTAAGCTACCACGTTTAGCTTGCCATTAAGACTAAAACTCGTACCTTTTGTGTTCCATCTTCTTATTCGTTTAAATGTCAATCCATTCCCAGTTCTTAAACAGGATTAAACTTGAATAAAAATAAATAATGTAGTCTATAATTAAGATTACAAAATCCATATGCCCAATGATGCTACATTTATCCCTTTGCAGATGCCGACTACTCGTGGAATCCGCTGACGGAGGAGGGCTATGCCGAGAAGCTGCGTCTGCTGCGGGAGGCCTCCCAGCTGCCCATCGACCGCTGGCGGGCCACTCAGGTGCTGGCCTGGCTGGAGGTGGCCCTGGGAATGCCCCAGTACAGCGCCAGGTGCGCCGAGAACGTGAAGAGCGGCAAGGTGCTGCTGGAGCTGAACGACGTGGAGCTGGAGGCGGGACTGGGACTCGCCCACCCGATGCATCGCAAGAAGCTGCGGCTGGCCATCGAGGAGCAGCGGCGTCCAGAGATGGTCCGCTACCCCCTCATCACGCAGCTGGGCCACACTTGGGTGGCCACCGAGTGGCTGCCGGACATCGGACTGCCCCAGTATGCGGAGCCCTTCGTGCAGTCCCTCGTCGACGCCCGGATGTTGGACACGCTCTCCAAGAAGGAGCTCGAGAAGTTCCTGGGCGTCACGCGGAAGTTCCACCAGGCCAGCATTGTCCACGGTAGGAGTGGTTTGAGTTCAAAGACATAATTAGATTTTAAAGGGCTTTATCTTTCATTTTATTTGGAATTTTTGCGACCATTAATGTTTTTGTATTACTTGCTGGAATATCTCAGGTTCTATTAGCCGGACTTTCACAGACTTAAAATAAACTAATTGGACAATGAACTTATCCCGAAAGATTGTGCCTACGGCCACTATTAAATATTGAGTTTCGACTCCTTTAATGCCAAAATAAACTTTAAGAAGTTCTAAGAAATTACGCAATCCAACCATATGGATATAAGTCAATTCGTAGAATTTAAAGTCTTGATATGTGTGTGGAAAATATTAAAGACTGTAAAAGTTGTATACCGATTAGTATTATAATAACCCCTAAAAAGGTATATATTTTCAATTTCCGGAGGGATTTTCTAGATTAGAGTTCTATTGAATATTAGAAACATATTCAAGAATCTTAAAAATATTGTGCATTTTAAACATTTATACTCAGCAACCATTTCTATTTTCAAAACAAATCAAATGTTTTTGTATACCTTTGTAGAGGGTATTATAATTTCAGTCAAAATTTGTAACTCAGTGAAGGGCTCATTTCCGACCCTATTAAGTATTTCCAATTTCCGGAGGGATTTTCTAGATTAGAATTCTATTGAATATTGGAAACATATTCAAGAATCTTAAAAATATTGTGTATTTTAAACATTTATACTCAGCAACCATTTCTATTTTCAAAACAAATCAAATGTTTTTGTATACCTTTGTAGAGGGTATTATAATTTCAGTCAAAATTTGAAACTCAGTGAAGGGCTCATTTCCGACCCTATTAAGTATTTCCAATTTCCGGAGGGATTTTCTAGATTAGAATTCTATTGAATATTGGAAACATATTCAAGAATCTTAAAAATATTGTGTATTTTAAACATTTATACTCAGCAACCATTTCTATTTTCAAAACAAATCAAATGTTTTTGTATACCTTTGTAGAGGGTATTATAATTTCAGTCAAAATTTGTAACTCAGTGAAGGGCTCATTTCCGACCCTATTAAGTATATATATTCTAGGTCAGCGTCACTAAGAAGTCAATCTAACCATGTCCGTGGGTCCATCCGCCCGTCTGTTTTACGCAGTTTTAAAGCTATTTAGATTAAATTTTGCAGAAAATCTTCTTCTTGTTTCCTTTTAAATCATCTTTTTGATTATGGCAATATATTCGATTAAGAAAAAATTGTTTATTTATTAAATGACATAAAAAGTAATTATTTTTCTCGTCTGCTGATAAAAGTAGTAACCTAATCGAAAGCGTTTCACTTCCCTCCTTTCCGCCAGGCATCCACGTGTTGCGCATCGTGAAGTACGACCGCCAGACACTGGCCATGCGGCGGGTGCAATCGGAGACGGTGGACACGGACCCCATTGTGTGGACGAACCAGCGCTTCATCCGCTGGGTGCGATCCATCGACCTGGGCGAGTACGCCGACAACCTGAAGGGTGCGTGTGCCATATCGATGGCCCTTTGATTATGCCATTCCGTGCAGCAATTAGGGGACCTCTGACCCACTCTAATGCCTGTTTCCACACCTTTCCACCCTTCTCGCCCACCTGCAGATAGCGGCGTGCACGGCGGCCTTGTGGTGCTGGAACCATCCTTTTCTGGGGACACCATGGCCACCGCCTTGGGCATTCCGCCCTCGAAGAACATAATACGGCGACATCTCAACACGGAATTCGATGCCCTCATTTTGCCCGCACGGTAAGTTTTTAGGGCTTAGCAACCCCACAAAAGCCATCTAGATATCTGTGTGTGCGTGTGTGTGTCCTGTGTGTGTGTGTGAGTGTGAGAGTCCTTTGTGTAATCCCTCGGGTGTGACATGTGAAATGTGGAAACATAAATATGTAGCGTAATACAGCGTTTTGATTAGAGTTGTCTTTGTTTTGATTGAGTTATTGCCGTTTTGTATTTCCATCCCCTCCCCCGAGTTTATATAACTTTCCTGTTAACTGTTTTCGTTGTGTGTTTGTGTTTATTTTTGCACCTTCGTTAAGACGTATCTTTTATAGAGTTGTTTTTGTTTGGAAGTTGCTAGCAGGAAGTATTTCGTTACTGTGGGAGCTCTTCAGACTGCATTTCATCTTCCGCATTATCATCATCACCCGAAACATACACTCATCATTCATTCATACTCATCTCTGGCTATTATATTTAGTGCTTTGATCATTCGTTTATAAGCTGCTTCTTATGTGCATACCATCCATCTGTCTTCTTCCGCATCCCAATCAACTATGGCTGCAGAAATGCCAACTTCTCGACTCATTAGATGTCATATCATGCGACGTCATATCTGTATCTAAATCTGTCTACTCGTGCATAAGTATGTAAAGGTCTCCAGCCTGTATCTTTAGATAATAATGTAATAAGTACTTTGTTTCGTTGTTGATCATGTGAACGTGTCTTAGACGATCTGTTAAGCAAAATAAAACCGCCCCATAAAGCGAATCGCACTAATGGCGGCCCTTGTGGCCATGTTTCTCTCTCTTTTCTTTCCCAACCAATATCTCGATCCATGTTTATTTGTATTTTCTACATCCGAAATGCAGATACCTTATTTACTGTCAAATGGAAGAATTTCAAATGGAAGCCTCCAGACAATTGGCCAAATTGCAGGGCCACTAAATCCGCACGAACCAAAGAACAAGATAACGAAAATGAATAATCAAAAACCAAACGGGATTCATAGAGATTTGTTTAGCCAAGCTGATGAAGATGATACGATAATAACTATAGGAAGAGAACAATAACTGGAGCACAGCGCTAGTCATTTCGTAATAACGAATAGTTGATAGATCCACGGCAGAGTAGTCACACATCCGATTAGTAGAAGTAGCTGTAATCATAACACAATATAATTAAGTGCTTTAGGCATCGAACTAGGAACGCACACATCAAAAAACAGGTGTCCAAGCTTTGCATATCCGATATCGATATTAAAACGATACACTCCCCGAGGAGCGCTTAACGTTGCATTTACTTAGGTTGATTTACAAGTCAAGCATTTAATGTAGTAGAAACCTAGTGTTAAGGCTTACGTCAATGTAATCGAGGCGGAAAGACATTTCAGATATTATTTGTTACGCCAAAGACAGGGCATTGCAAATGCCACCACACACCCTTCCACACATAAGCGTCTTTCGTCACTAGGCCGGAACACTAAAGTTCTCTGTGATACAGGAGCTGTTTTCTGAGGTCGGTCAGACAGCCACCAACGCACAATTGAACCTTAAAGACCAATTACATAGCCACACACTCGCACACAAGTCCATGAACACATACACATCTACATTTCCGTGGTTAGATGATATAGTCCATGTTTTGGTGTTGCATACTGTGAAGCGTTTTGAGGGAGTTTGCCCTGCGGTATAAAGTTCTGTTCCCTAAAATTTCAACAATAGTTGCGGTGCCAAAAATTATGCAAATAAATAATGTTACTTTCGTGGACATGGATTGCTTAGTGTGAATGGCTATATACATTTATCGTTGAATTTATCGTTGCATACTTTTGGGCACCCGAGAATATTGATTGTATGTATCAAGAGATTTTGGAAACTTTCTAGTGACCGCAGGGTGGCTCCCCTAAGTTAATTTCTATAAGAAGTCGTTAATTTGGTTTTGCAATTTTGCAACTACAGTGTCAATTGTAAGTAAAACTTGCTTACTAAGTAGCCTATCTCTCTCTATTTCTCACACACACACTCAATAACATACGCAGACACTCGAAAACAAGTTCCATGTATGTGTTATCAATGTTTTTAAGTAGCTTGAACTAGAGATAACCGTTGTCATCTTAATAAGTACCACTGCATATACAAAAATACCCTATCGATACTATGTGTGATTGGAATTCTAAGGCTTGAAAAATGACAAATTTTTATGGCTGCTGATATCGTGTCTGTTAGCAATGCTATTCTTTTTTTTTAAATACTTTTCCTTTTCATTCTCTTCTTTCGGGGGGTTTTCTCTCACCATAGACTCTTGATTTCTTTGTTGTTTTACGCTACGTGTAGTTAATTGTGCCATAGCCAAATACAAAACAAATAAAAGTAACTCTCCAACATTGATTAACCAGATTCTTTCGTCTTTGTCCCGTTTCTTTTTCCATCTTTCCTATATATTTGATCCACTCTCTTTTGCTTTCACATCCGTATGTTTCCTCTTCAATTTCGTAATTTGGTAATCGAATCGACGGCTTGTTGTTGTTGCTAACTCTGCTTGATTGTCTAACACGATTACCAACACAATGACAACAATACCCACAACATTTCCGTACAACAACAACTAAACAACAACTAAACAACAACAACAACACCTATGAAACCACTTTCTGTGTGTGTATGTGTGCCTGCCTTGCCTGCTCTCGCTCTCTCTGTCTCTGTATCGCTATCTCTGCTGCTCTGCCTGCCCGCCCGCACTCTCCAACTCACCAAACTCCAATCTCCAACTCTCCACACTCCCGTTATCTGCCGTCTGTGTCCTGTCTTCAATGTGCTGCCTGCCTGCCTGCCTATGAAAACCGAAACTACATGCACAAACATGTTATATACCCCCATAACCACCCACTCACAACACACACGCACACGCATACGACCTATGCAAAAATTCGCAAATCGAAATTGCCATGTTTGTTGTGTAGAGCGACTCTGGGTCAGGGCATCCGTTCCGGTTGCGGCGTAGTGCCTCTAACGGGACCCGGCGGACTGCAGCACTATGCCACAACAGATCGCCGCTCGAGCGGCAACCTCAGGGTAAGTAATTATGACTACTTATATCCCATAGCTAGTTATATCCAATTAAGTCTTAAATAGGATAATCTGCTAGCCAACAATATTGCTGTATCCTTAGCCTGAATTGTCGTGAAGCTTTTGGTGTCTCTCGGTGTCTATGTCATAAATTATTTAAGTCACTAAAAGCTGTCCCCAGTGTTTGAATCCCAGCTTTCACAGGCTTTCATCGGAATTGAAAATTCAATTTATGATGGTTGTTTTTGAAATCTCTTGTGACTGTATTTCTCTCTCTGAGGTTTCTACAAGGATTAAATGATATATTTCTATTTCTTAATGGTGATAAAAAACGTTGGTGAAGGAAAATGTAAAATATTTTACAGCATACTTTAAGGGATATTTTAAAGTTGCTTAGAAAAGAGTGCCAAATAATATTTTGGGGTTCAAAACGACTTAAAAGGTGTCCAAAACTATGCTTTCACATCTGATTTGGATTAAAATTATAGAATACTTTTAGTAAATTCGACGAAATTTTTTCACGATAAAAGTTCTTAGCAGGTCTGTATAATATATTAATATAATTTTACTGCGAATTTCGTGCTAGCTAAATTTATAAACTCCTTTTTTTCAATTATCCCATATTATCAAGACATAAGCATGCTTATCACTTCATACATTATACCATAGAAATCACATATTTTTATCACTGGAAATAGGGGATAAAAAATATAATTGTTAATACTTTAAATTTGGGCACCTAGCAACAACATTAGCTTTACGACAGTTCCGAAAGATTTCCATCGTTTAGTCCATTTTTAGGAGATACAATTAGTGATAGCTGAGCAAATTAAAACCATTAAAATTTTGTTCTTTTCGTTACGTTTACTGGACAGATTTCGGCATGGAAAGGATCTCAGGTGAGTTGGCTCTTCTGGAACTGGAAAATACCTTCTGTAACCCTGTTGTTTCTTCTTGCAGAGCTCCCTTTCTAAAGCCTTTCGGTTTAACAGCAAACCCCATCGCACCGGCGACCGCAGTTCCTTTGGGAACTCCACCTCCCCAACGCCTTCGTACAGCAGCAGCGAGGGTGGCGGAGGAATATACGCAACCATAGGCCACCAGTACCCGAATCCGCATACGAATCCCCAGCAGCAGCAGCAGCACTACCACCACTTCCTGCCGCCGCCGACGACGGCTCCACCGCCGATCCCTCGGCCGGGGGCATCTACAGTCATGGTCCGCCGCCGGGACATCGGGTGAGCGCCCCGCCGGTGGGGGGAATACTGGATGGCGTGATGACCGACCCCCAGATGCTCTACGAGCAGAGTCGGCGGCGGGTGAAGAGCATCAGCGACATTGGGGCATCGACGAGTGCGGGCAGCGTGGGGGCCTGCAGCCTGGGGGGCATATCGGCATCCTCGGAGTCGCCAGAATAAGAGTGAAACGCTAGCTAGATAGGATGATAACTACCACAACCAAAGATACTCAGCTGTACTCCCGCATGAAAATCCCATCTTCCCCAAGAAACCAAACAACCAACTCACCCAACTTCCCAGCTGCATTTGAGCTTAGATTCTACGAGCAAACTCAATTATATTCAAGTCAGTGTCAGACCCACCTACAAGATACAAGCATTCAGCAGATACAGATACATATGCGTCGAGAAATACAAATAAGCGAGTAATCATTTGATCAAATCAGATAGAACTACGAACTATATGCTAAACGTAATTAACAAAATAAATATTGTGTAGACTAAGCGCTCTATCCGCAGGCAAAGAAGAACGAATCAAACACTCCACCCTAAACACAAATCAACTGGAATAGTTTAATCAATCGCGTATATGTAATTCTAATTGTAATTGTAACTGTAAAGCTAGCTCTAAACCGATTTAATAGTGAGAGGCAGATTGGGTGGAAGTACTATACTCACAGAATTAAAAGCTGATGCGCAGACACTGGAGATGCGATTGCAATTTAGATAAATTGAAATTATTTTGTAACCGAAACTATCGTAGCTAAGCAAATGGAAACGGAAACTATTGAATTAAATTTGATAAGCCGCGCAAGGCGGCACTTTGTAAATTACGATAAGCCCTAAGCAACGTTCAATATCGCATGGTAATGGTAAACGAAAAAGAAAACATACAGAAACAGAATCAAGTATATGGTAATTACAAACGCACTCCCCAAAACCCTCGCACAACCAAAGAAAGTCAGTCAGCCCGCTTAATCCGCCAATCTATCAGTATCGAAGAATCCCCGTAAGCGTCAGGGTATTATTAAGCTGACCAATTTAACTCTAGACCTATGACGAAGAAACTATCGAATAAACCAATGATCAAAACTCTGTTGTAAACGGAAGCGTCTTTATTGTGTAACCGGGGAAATCCCGCCCGCTAGATGAGCAGGACCTCAACATATTGCATTTTCTCGACTCCAAAACATTTCACCTTCACCGAGAGTCGATGTGCCTCCTGTGTCTTCTGCGGATCGGTGCATCTTCGCTGGACCTTGTCCTCCATCTCCTCCATCCGCCCGGATTGCTAGCGTCGATCGCTGTCGTTGTCGTTCCTCGGACGTCGGGTGGTGTGGGGACGACCCTTGGGTTCCGGATGGGGTTCCGCCATCGATAGGGTGCCCAGGCTGCCGATGAGCCCGAGGATTCCGAAAACCAGGAACACGCTTAGCCACTTCATCTCGCGATGTCGAGTAATCACCAGTTGGATGCAAACTGCTGACCAATCGGCCGGGAATCGAACGTTTTATGTTCTGGCGCCCAGCAGATCGGCGACAATCTGCATGCTAATGAGGAGAATAGCCGTCAACATCGTTTACCATTGCCAGTTGTTTATGTTCGCAGATCGCGGCTGATAACGCGCCAAGTTGAGTTGTAAATCTAGCGCGAAAAATGGGCGGACATACATTTAGGTAATTAGCTCCATCGAACAATTGTTCCCATTACAATTGAATCGCAGTCACATCTCTCTCTGGGATCGCTAATTAAAAATGAATAGTTTTTCAAACGATTTTACTTTATGTATATGTACATTGTAAATTTATTTGAATCGTTTTGGGTAAGGATTTGACAATTTTGAGCTTCCCACTTTGCTCTTGTATACATTGTGTGTTCTTTGGGCCAATACAATTGGTTTACCATATCGAAGGCAAGGCATTGCCAATTTAAGATCTAGGACAATCATGAGCTTGGTACAAATTGATTACTTGGTAAAGTGACAAAACAAAGCGAATTTTCACGAAAGCAAACATTTGAAAACACGGACAGATGACTTCATAAACTAAGCTTGAACAAAAGTATACAATAACCGTTTCGGACTGGTAGTTATAATATAAAATCTACGAGCACTTGTCAAAAATGCTCTAACGAAGGCCACTATTATGGCGAATGATTGATGATCTGCTAATTCTATTATATACAAATATCACAATGAGCTGGCTTTAAGCGGTTCGGTCAGAATCTCCATGGATCTGCGAAGGCCGGCGGACTCAGGGTCAACTTTTGCTGGAAAAGTTGCTCGAGCTCGTTCATCTCCCGCTCCCTTCGCATCTCCTCGCCCACCTGCTGCCACAAGGACTCGAATCCATTGTCGTGGACGGCCATCGAGACGTCGCCCTCGCAGGAGCTGTCCTCAAAAATAAAGGAGTATTCCCTCTGGTAGTCGCACATTTTCGGGTTCTATTTTTGAAAGCTGCAAAGAAAAAAAATTCAAAAAGTTAGCTATCGATTAAGAAGTGTTATCGTTCGGCGCCAGCTATCGATTCGCGTTCTTATCAGACGAAGAATCCAATCAGCTGCTTTCATTTGTGTACATAATGTCGCGCAAGAATGTTTTGAGTTTGATCAACACGATCGTGGCCAACTCGTAAGATTAAAAACTTAACTATTATTGTTTTCTTAATAGAATAAATATTTTAAAACTTCTATAGCTGCAAGTGCCCCGCCCACTCGCATAATTATGGATCAGCTGCGCCTTCCGCCTCCCAAACTGGTCGCATGGAATACGCCTTTGAGGTAAGTGGCTATAACTTGGACTTTGAAACACCTGCATCTCCAGACAGACTGCCAAAGTCTGTTTAAGATAATAATCTATTTTAAATATACCTGTCCCATGAAAATTAAACAATTTAAACATTCAGAAAAACCACAGACTCTGCATTAAAAATGTATAATATTTAGTTGAACTACTGAGATACATAGATCATATGTGAAGAAGAGGTGAAGAATGATAAAGTGATTTTATTAATAAATATTTTTAATTCTGTCAATGAAATCTTATTATCATTCTTGTTAGTCTTCTGAAAGATACATTAACTATACTTTATACTATCCATATACTTTATATATACTTTATATATACTTTATATTATACTTTATATTATCCATATTAAAAATGTTGATAATGTTTCTAAATTAACTCATAAAGCGAAGTTTTTACATTGAATTTTGGATCCCCAAAACCTGTATTTCTTGTATATAGTCAGTTTAAGTCCGACGATTTTTTTTATTTCTATAAAAAAATCTCTTTTTAATTTGGTTCTTCTAAAAGAAACATTTACATTTATCACTTATATTATCAAAAAAATAATGTTTCCAAGTTAATTCATAGCGAAATTTGTACCTTAAACTTTGTACCCCCAAAACCCGTATAAGTTATATGATTACCTGAATATACTAACCAAAAGTAAGAAGCATAACTTTTAAGAACTTTTCAAAAAAAAAAAGATTTAAAGAATGAATAAAAAAAAAACTTTTGAATTTAAGAATTAAGAAATTCTTATTTCCCACCAATAAATAAATGTACCAATAATCAACTTATTAATAAATTCCTTTCATATTTCCTAGATGTCCGCCTCAACTGTGCGATTTGGACCTGGAGTAAGTGCGGAAGTGGGAGCTGATCTTCGTAACTTGGGAGCCCAGAGGGTGTGTTTGGTTACGGACAGAAATGTGGCACAGTTGCCATCCGTGAAAGTGGCTTTAGATTCACTGGCCCGCCATGGAATCAACTACGAAATGTACGATGAAACGCGGGTGGAGCCCACGGATGGCAGCATGTGGCATGCCGCAGAGTTTGCCCGTCGCAAGGAGTTCGATGCCTTTCTGGCCATTGGAGGAGGATCAGCCATGGACACGGCCAAGGCAGCCAATCTGTTTAGCAGTGATCCGGAGGCTGAGTTTTTGGACTACGTCAACTGTCCAATTGGCAAGTGCAAGGAGGTGAAGTCTACATGGTTTACATAATTGGTTATATGATAAGTTAAATTGGTTATATATAACTCCCTTCAGATATCTGTGAAGCTGAAGCCTCTGATTGCCATGCCCACCACCTCGGGAACTGGTTCGGAAACCACTGGAGTGGCTATATTTGACTACAAGAAATTGCACGCCAAAACTGGGATATCCAGCAAATTCCTAAAGCCTACTTTAGGTAAGAACTTTAACAGGCCGACCTGTTTCTAGCATTATTTTTATTGACTTTCTGTTGAATTCAATATGGTTTCATTACATGAAATTGAATATGTGATAAAATGCTAATTCTTTTGAATTTTTAAATTCAATTTAAGCTAATTATCCAAGTGAAAACCGGAACATGCCCCATTAAATATATATTTCACTAGCTAATTATCTGTTTGTATAACCTCAGCTCTGATTGATCCCCTGCACACCTTGTCCCAGCCGGAACGTGTGATGGCCTTCGCTGGCTTTGATGTTTTTTGCCACGCCCTGGAGAGCTTCACGGCGGTGGATTACAGGGAACGAGGTCCGGCGCCCAGTGATCCCAGCCTGAGACCTACGTACCAGGGCAGAAATCCCGTGTCGGATGTGTGGGCTCGGTTTGCCTTGGAGGCGATACGCAAGAACTTTGTGGATGCAATTTACCAGCCCGATAATCTGGAGGCCCGTTCCCAGATGCACTTGGCATCCACGATGGCAGGCGTGGGCTTCGGCAATGCCGGAGTGCACCTGTGCCATGGACTGTCCTACCCGATTTCCGGAAATGTGAGGGACTACAAGCCGAAGGGTTACGCGGCGGATCACGCTCTCATTCCTCATGGACTATCGGTGGTGATCAGTGCTCCGGCTGTGTTTGAGTTCACTGCACCCGCCTGCCCGGATCGCCACTTGGAGGCTGCCCAGTTGCTGGGGGCAGATGTGCAAGGTGTTCGAAAATCAGACGCCGGTCGACTTTTGGCGGACACTGTACGCGGCTTTATGCAACGCGCGGGCATTGAAAATGGCCTCCGTGAGCTGGGATTCTCCAGCAGCGATGTGCCCGCACTGGTCGAGGGAACCTTGCCCCAGGAGAGGATCACTAAGTTGGCACCCAGGGCTCAGACGGAGGAAAACCTGTCGCAGCTCTTCGAGAACTCCATGGTGGTATATTAATTTGGGAATTAGACTTACCCACGCTCAACTTGTTCGCTTCAAGAAAAGGTGTTAAACTAACGGATTCCTTCTTTAAACTGACCATACTTAAGCTTTCATAATTCCAACTTCACAAACATAAATACTAAGCTTAAAAGCGACCAGAACGGACTTTTTTATGAATATATGTATGTATGAAAAATACCATTAAAAATCCTATACAGAATCTCTTGCAATTTGATTCCTTGCCTTTGTTTATGTTCTTTGGCGCAATTGACTTTATGTATATTCAGCATAATGTTTTGGGCTCTCTTTTGTTCTGGTTCTAAGATTTCAGTTTTAGTTTTTATGCCGGAGTGACAAGATCCACGCTGCTTCTTTGAATATTTTTAAAAAATAATCATATTATTTTGAAAACCAAAAATTCTGAATAAGAAGTACATAGTCATAACACTTCAATCCATTCCTTCGGCGTTAATCTTACCAGTTTTGGTCATCGTATGCATATGGACTTTAAAATATACTGCTTATATTTAAATTAAATAGAATTGTAGATATTCGACATGCGCCATATCAAACACGAGTATTCCTTCATGTTCGATTACTCCGACTGTGAGAGCAAGTTCATTGGGATGCCCTACGACAGGGAGTTCGAGCTAATGTGGCAGCAGATCGGCGAGGAACTCCGATCCAGACACAATCGATTCCTGGGCATGCCCTTCGACAGTGGATTCGAACGGATGTGGCGCCAAATCCGGGAGGAATTGAAGCGGGATAAGGAAGTAAACGACTTTGCACTCGGCTTTCGGAGGAAGCTAACGCTCTACGCAAAGGAGGAAGTGAATATCAGCCCACTCGAGTCTTTTATTGAACGCAGATAAAATATATTCAATTTTATTGAAAGGCATGTTATTGTTAAAAGTACGTATGTATGTCTATTAAGTATGCATTGTAAAGATTACCATCGGTTTGGTTAAAATAATTTATTGTTTTCGGAATTGGTTTCAAAGTCGAAAAAGTCAAGCGGTTGCTTGACTTCGATTGGAAAAAAGGTAATAAAAAAGACTTAACATAGTTTATGCATTAATTATTTCGCTCATCTCTTGATCAGATTAAAAATCAGACGTTATTTTAGGGAGTCTTCCTATTCTTTGCTACACAGACCCTCGCTACTTTCTGCTCTTTGCTCCTCGTTTCTCGTTCCTGACTGACACTCAGTTTTAGAAACACTAATGTTGTTTAATAATTTTCGCTCGGTTTGAATTTTGGCAAAATGGCACTAAATCTTCAAGTTGTTCCCGAAATTCTCATAAGTATGGATATATTGGATGTGGGTTATAAGGCACTGGTTCGATCAGTGGCAAGTCCGTTGCTCTCGAAACGGTTGCTAATCAAACGCTTTTTCTAAACCCCCCCTCTGCTGTTGCCAATTACCTTTTGACTGGTTGCAACAGGACTAGGCGGGATAGGCTATTTCAGGGATAAAGGAATTTGCTGTTACGATTTCTTCTCTCTCTTATTTGGATTCAAGTATTTCTCAGTTGTTGCTTTGTTTCCTCGCACTTTCGCTAATACTTTTAACTGCCAACTGCTGCTCCTCGACGAGTTCCCCCTCCTGTTTCTTTTCATTCTTGTGCTTGTGTGTAGTCAATTGTCTGATGCGATTTCCACTTGTTCAACTATCAATAAACTTATAAATTAGAAAAACAGCGCAACTCGTTCGACTTCCGCGAAGTCCGGCCCGGAACTGCTGATTCCAGGTGGACTTAGACCTGGTTGATGGGCGCGTACCGGTGCACCTTGGGCTGCTTCAGATGCTTGGGCTGTTTCTGGTCCTTGCTGGTGGTGGGCTTCACGATGTCCTCGCTCAGCTTTTGGTACACGAACGAGTTCTTCGATGCCAGCAGGGCCATGCGGTAACGCTCGCCACGCTTCCGGAGCACCACGTAGATCACCCGGGCGATGGACAGCACGATGATCAGCAGGCAGAAGGACACGATGATCAGTGGGACCACCGTGTCGTAGGACAGTCGGCCGTGGAAGATCACCTTCTCAGTGAACTCATCCGATTCCCCGCTTTCGCTGACAAAGCCAAGTTTATCTGGAGTGGATAGGATAAGATTCTGTTAGTCTTACAATTTCCTAGGCCTAAATCCTTAAAGGAAAACTCACCCAACAGGAACCTGTCGTTCGTCTCCTCGGACATATCCACCTCCTCCGCCTTGACGCCTTCATCCTTAAGCAGGGGCTTCAGTTCCTTGTTCACAAACGTGTCAAAGGCCTTGTCCGACTCGCTCTTGGCCTTGCCCTTCTTCCTTTCCTCCTCGAACCTCTCATCGTCGTCGTCGTCCTCGTCATCATCGTCATCGTCCTCCTCGCTGTCATAGTCGCTAACGTCGTCATCCTTATCCTCGCCGCCATTGTTAATGGTCTCCTCGGCACTGTCCTCCTCTGGCTTCTGGGTTTCGGCGTTGACCGATCCCTTCATGATCTTCTGCATGCTACTCAGACGGCTCTTGTCCAGCACACTCTTGTCCAGGACACTCAGCAGCTTCTCCTCGTCCTCGTCCAGCTTCTTCTCGCTCTCCTTCAGACGCTTCTCCAGCTTGGCCTCGGCGCTGTCGGCCTTCTTCTCATCCAGCAGATCTGATCCCTCTTCGTGCTTGCACACCTGGTGAGCCAGAGTCGCCCATCCGGCCTGCGCCTGCGTCTCCAGCTCCACGATGGTGGCATCGTCCTCCAGATTGGCCAGCACGGGCATGCGCTTGGGAGTCATCTGCATCTGCAGAGTGACGTAGCTGATGAAGTCCTGGAAATCGCGGGTGCACTTCAGAGGATTGTTGGTGATATCCAGGGAGCGCAGGTTCTTGAAGCTCTTCACATCCTCCGAGGAGATCTTCTTGATCAGGTTTCCAGAGGCGTTGAAGCTGCGCAGGCTGTCGAAGATCTTGTAAACCATGTTTGCTTGGCGATCGGAGAGCAGGGCGGTCAGTTCGCAGTCATTGACGTCCAGGGAACGCAGTTGATGCAGTGGCTCGAAGAGGCGCACGGACAAGCGGCTGATGGGGTTGCCGGCCAGGCTGAGCTTGGTCAGCTCTCCATTGTCCTCGAAGATCAGATCGTCCATGCGGGGAATCAGATTGTTGCTCAGATCCAAATCAATCAGCTTGGTAAGTCCTGTGAAAATCTCACGGGGCAGGTGGTTGATATTGTTCCAGGCCAACTTCAAGGTGGTCAGATGGGGCATGGTGGCGAAGGCCTTGTGGCCCAGTGCACCGATGGCACAGTTGGAAAGGTCCAGGTAGTACACAGTGAACTCGCCGCTGTAGCTCAGGAAGCCATCGGTGGGCAGCTGGTTTAGACGAGGATTATCGTTCAAGCGGATGACGTCCAGCTCGGAGTTCTTGAAGAACATCATTCCCGAGATCTGGTCCAGTTCGTTGATCGACAGATCGATGTGCCGCAGACTCTTCAGCGTGAGGAAGGAGTCCGGCTGAATCTTTTTGATGCCGTTGCCCTTGAGGTTCAGGCTGGTCAGGCCGGGCATCTTGTCGAACATGGTGTGGTGCACCTGGACAATCGCGTTGAAGCTCAGATCCACCTGCTGCAGATCCTTGGTGCCAAAGTGCAGGTCGCCATTGAAGGTATTGTACTTCAGGTGCAGAATGGACAGAGAGGTGCCATTGAAGATATCGCGGGGCAGTTCAGTCAGTGAGTTGTAGGACAGGTCCAATTCCTCCAGCATTGTAATGTTCTCAAACGCCTTCTCGGGCACCTTCTTCAGGCTGTTTTGGCTCAGGTTGATGTAAACGATATTGGAGAGCTGGGAGAAGGCCTTGGGGTGCAGCTCGATGAGGTTGTTGCGCGAGATGTCCAGCTCCTCGATGCTGGAAGACTACGAAACACAGGTGTATCAGGCATTGATCAACTTTGAATGATTATATAGGACTACCCACCTTCAAAATATAGCGAACGGCGGACATTACGCTTAGGTCGTTACCCGAGATGGTCAGCATGCGCAACTTCTTGTTCGTAACAAAGGTATCCGGATTGATGATGGCCAAGCCCACATCCGTCAAGTTAACCGCATACAGCTCGTTCAGCCCGTGGAAGGCCTCTGCGTGCAAGTACTCCAAGGTGCAGTTGGCAATCTTGATCGAAGCCACGTTCTTGAGGCCAAGGTTCGAGAAGAATTTGGGGCCCATCAGGATGGGGTATTTGGGACCCACATTGGTCACCACCAGGTCCGTGATGTCCGAGCCAAACCTCTGGGTGCCCACGTCGAGTCTGCAAAGGATTTGGATTGCTTATCAAAGCTCTAAAGGATTTAGGGAATTCTCAATGACCAACCTTCTGCAGGTGGCAACCAGGTAGTTGTTGACATTTCGGGCGCAAGTACAGAATCGCGGGCAGGGCACGTTCTCGCTGAACTCAACCTGCTCATCGTCGGTCAAAAGATCGTCAGAAGCATCGTCCTCCTCATCATCATCATTGTCCTCATCCAAATCGTCGTCGTACTCGTATTGAGAGTCGCTGTCGATGTCGTTAGTCTTTTCCTTGGTCTTTTGATCGCTGGTCTTGCCCTAGAGTGTAAATAAAATAACTATACTTTCCGATATTGTGCATATATATATCTTTATCAACAGTACCTTAGGCTTCGATGAGGCTGTGTCCACGATGGGCTGCAGCTTGGGCTTGGCCTTGCTCTTTTTGGGACTGGAGGTGGTCGTCTCCTTGTCCTCGTTGGAATAGTCGTAGTCATCCTCGTCGTAGGAGTAGTCATCGTAGTTATCCCCAACGTCGGTGGAGTTCTTTGCCTTAGACGTGGACGTGGCGTTGATCATCTGGTTGAAGTGCGGATCCTCGATCAGCGCTTGGCTGTGCTTGGCCGCCTCCAACAGGTCCTTGATGGCCTCGGCGCTGAGGGACCTTTCGGTGTCCGAGGACGTGGTCGTGGTATCCGCGCTCTTGGTGGTCGTCTCCACGGTTAGTTCCTTAGCCTTGGGCGTGGAGATTTTGGGCAGGCTCTCGGCGGGACTCACATCCTCGCCGGAGTCCAGCTCGTTTTCCGTCAGATCATCGTGGACGTACTTGATCTTTTGGCTCTCGGGGTATGAGTGGCTGGCGTGGATTAGAGCCAGGCTGAAGGCCAACAGCAGGACCAGCCTGCAAGTCGACTTGCGACCCATTCTTCGGTAGATGGGCAAACTGAAATGGACCAAGCGAAAAGTGCGCGTTGTACAGTTATGGCCACTTGCAAGAAACTGAAAAACAGACGACTCACACCCAATGGAGCCAACTTATCTTATCGCTAATTGCTGGAGCCAGATAAGCAGATATACGCTTATTGAATCAACAACATTCAGGGGAAGTTGCTGTAGTCATGGCTGGCCTCAGAATACGGACTCTGTATCACTCACTTCCCCCAAAATCGACGATCTGCGTGGCGAAACGGTGAGCCATGTTGACTCCCCTCATTGGCACTTTGGCACCCGAGAGCTGACATCATTGACCATGCTAATTTAGTCAGTACACCAAGCCGAATCCACGAATTTGCCAATTGTTTGCTTATCGTTTAATGGCAATTGTTTCGTTGTCGCCTGATAAACAAGCGTAAATGATTCTCCTCGTATTTTCAAATCGTTACTCAGAATTGGGCGAAAGCAGTTGGCACTTTCGACCATATCCGTAAAGTACTTCCCTTCCCTTAAAAATACGAGTGTATATCAGCGGTTAGCAAAGCAAATCGGAAAGTTGCCTCACTCGATCAGATACAGAAACGCTGACTTTCAATCTCAATTCGAGTTTCGACTGTCGCCAGCTGGAGCCCATGGCTTATTTATTTATTTATTTGGCTTTCGGTTTATTTGCCCTTTGATTAAAAGGCGACTGACTTGCACACCCTAACCAAACGATTAAGTAATAACGTGGCTTATGAATCGATTCGAGCAGGGGAATCCCCACGGAGCGTTTCTTGACGCCAATTAAGAACTCGTTTGCCAGCTTGCTGGTTCTTAGAAAATTCCGAAAGCAGCCTGAAAACGCGACTCTTCGAGCCTTATGCAATTGTCCCCTTCGGAATGCATTTTCCAGCCATTCGATGCGGATTCCGTTGCGGATGCCCCTTTTGAAAGCCCGCCTGTGTTTGCCTGCGTTTTCATGGCAAAACAAACACATAATTCGAGACCGTGGCCCGCCGATCCGTAAACAAAGAGCTTTAGGTATTAATTTTTGTAACCAGGCAAACGACCCGGGATCGCGAGATCTGAGCCAGCCAGCGAATGCAAAGTGCGCAGTTAACGCGGCCAGAATAGATCGCATTTATCCAGCCAATATATGGGAATATACGTGTGCACATATCGTATGTTAGAGCATTTCATTAGACCCCAGAAAACCGCTTAGCCAGCTCAGAGTTGTGAGTGGGTGTCAAGTTGACTGGCTGAGATTGCCACAGAGCTGCAGCGAAAAGCCGAAGGGAAAACTGCATGAAACGTGTTTAGGTCTTTCGGCTAGCATTTCATCGAGTCACGAAAGATGTTGTGAGCCAGACGGCGTTTTTTGGCTCGCTTTGAATTGGCTTTGATTTGGCTTGGTTTGGTTTGGTTTGCTTTGGATTGCTTTGGATTGGCTTTGGCTTGGGCCAAGGCGCCGCCGACACTACGACCATAATTAATTCCATTTCTGTCATTGCGGCGATATGTGTATACACAGATGTCCGCATGAACTGGGCTATTCGACAGCAGTCTCTGTGTGTTGTGTGTTGTGGAGCGGTGCTGTTCAAGTTTAGAGAGAAACCGGTAACTGGCACTGGCACTGGCCATACTTGTACATGTATGCAAATACGTTTTTCACTCGGAAATTCGTGAGTCAGCCAATTCATCATATTGCTGTGGCTATCTACAGCTGTAAAGATTAGCACTAGTCGGGATATAACCGATCTCGCCCCCCCTCATTGATCGATATACATATATTTCTGAGTGCATTGTAGTGTCGTGCATGTAATTAACTATTAGCCAATGGGGAAATGCTTTCCTGAAACTGTTTGTAGAACACTTTGACATTCGATCGAGATAAACCCCGATCTCGCCCTGTTATACTTAATGGCCCTGCACTCGACGTAACCCAATACGGAAACGTATCGTTTTGTTTAGAATTTATAGGCACACTTCGTCGGGGTATCGGATATCCAACTGATTTAAAGTCGTGATACCAACGAAGTTTTGTTAAAACGTAAACGTCTGCAAGCTTAGATTTATTATTATAATTTGGTTTGGGTTTATCGCTTGTTTTTGGGAGCTTATCAACTGGTTTAAAGAATGTAGGCATGTGGTCGGGATTATCAACATATTACGTTTCCCATGAGGGCCTCCAGACCTCATTATACTCTTGCAAAGGGGATTATAATATCCTAACAAAGTTAGCAATTAAGTATTCTTTATAAGCATAATCATAATAATCAAGAGTGTCGATCCAGCAATGTTCATCTGTCCGTTTCAACGCAAACTAGTCTCCCAATTTTAAAGCTATCTGGATGAAACTTTTATAGAATATTTTATTTCTAAAATATCTGCAAGAGTGTATACTCTTCGGCTTGAAGTAGCTTGCTTCCTTTAGTGTTTTAGTATCAAGTTGCCCAGAAAAGTCATGTGGTTATCGAATTGTGCATGGGTGCGACGTTCTGAAATTGGAACTGGGTGCGACCCCTGGCCAGCCAATATTATAAATTATATTCCCGAAAAAGAGTGGGCCTGCATTCCTCCGGAGCGAGAGCAACGGGATCAGCAAGGTCAGCAAATGAACCTCGGCCTACGTTATCGAACTCAGGTAGTTTCGCCTTGACTCCGACTTAAGATCAACACAAAAATGTCTCTGGCAAATACCCAGAAATACCCGAAACATTCAAATAACATGTCTGTGTGCGTGGGCGGATAATAATGAAGCTGTCTGGGTAAAAATAGCTGGCGTTAACAGGAAGTGAAACGAGAGGAACGGACGTTTAGGTAGAATATTGCATTTCTTTGGGATCTCATCTGTTCCTTTTAAGGATATCGATCCTTGGGAAGACAAGGAAGACTGGCAGAACGGAAATGCCTCAGCTGATGTCTTCATTAGGGTGGCTCAAAACCAATTCCATCCGGCCTTTAATCTGCGGATCACGACGCCGTCAAATTTGTTGACCGATTCATTAGCATCACGAGTTTGATGGCGAATTACGATCATGATTTCTGGCCAAAAAAACACACCGCTGGCCAACTGTTCAGAGATCGAATTTCACCCGTACATTAGAGTGGTGTGTCCTATTCGGTTGACGCCATTCCGGCATACACATAATTTCTGCAACGTTAATTTTTTGCAGCCAGGCAGTACAATGGACGCAATTGCCCAAGGCGAGCGATAAAAAATATACACAAAAGTATAAAAAATGCCGACATTTGACCACACACACCAGCACGCAGTCAGTAAAAAAGGGGGAAACTGTTGCCTTTGAAAGATGGCCAGACTGGTTTTTGGCTGGAAATTGCCACTCGGAGCAGCTGTGTGAGCCAGGTTTGCCCGGTGGCAGCCAAAAGTCAGGCAGATGACTTTACGAGTTACGAAAAATTCTTGCTAAAAGCCATTTCAATTCGCTCAAACTCAAACATTTCCAAAGCGAATTTCTATATAATAACCGATTGTGTCACGTTCGAGTTGCTTGAACCCTCTGCAGGGAATGTGCGCTTTAAGAATCATAATAATGTAATTACGCTTACGTAAATAGTTTAATCGCAAAAACACTTTTTATTGTCTATTCAATACATATATTGACATATATTGTCTACAATCACCATTTCAAATGCTTTCAGATTATAGGAACTCGTAAAGCTAATCTAAAAGGTCTCTGGAGCCTCAACTAATTACATATATTGGCAGAGCATAATTTTGCACCAGCTGCAACTTCTTGCGAAGGAAATCACCTTTCTTAACTAAAAGCGATCGTTAAGTAATACCTCTTGATCGATCGGAATTAAAATGTCATTTGCTGTTATCGGAGGGAAGTCCCTGCACCGAAATTCAGTTATTAAAGCTGCCGTAAATTGATTTCAGCCATTGGGATCAGATATTTATGCCTGCTTCCTTGCCTGCAATTGCCCTTTGTTCGGATCGAGCAATATCATCGGGTGCATCGTATATATAGCCCTGATGCTGAAGCAGGAAGCGGGGCATAAATTAAGAACTTAAGGAGGCGGTGAGTATGAGAAACCGGCTTTCACCGGGCGGGGGCGGTTCATTAGCGATATCTGTACTGCTTTTCTGTCCCAGCTTCCGACTTTTACAGTGCTGGATGGCTAGAAGTCTGGCTGTGACACGACTTTCCCGCCGCCAGCTGAAAAGCGCTTTTCATTGTGCTGTCTAGTCGACGGAAACCTGATTTGTTTACCCAACCAAGTGTTAGTTTTCAAAAAAACTTTTTTTTGCAACCTTTTTGCGCTAAACTTTGCACTCGAACGAGGCTTTGTTTTCAATAACAAAGGCGTTTTACCATCACGTATTGGTTATCGGTCGAACGAGCGTTTCTAGAGACGAATGCCTGGAATTGTCAACCCGCTGAGCCATCTATATATTTATTAAATGTCGAGTGCTAAGCACCTACCACTTATAGTATTGAATGCCACAGATCACGGTTGTCAATGGTTCTGCAATCACCTTAAAGGTATTAACAATAATATTTATTTGTTGCTTCATAAGTTCACACAGACGACCATTAAGCAAGATTGTTTTAGTTGTTTTAGCCATCTTTTAAGCCCGGCAAATGTCTTTTAAGCATTTCCGAAGAATGCGCGGGCGTTAAAATGAATTTAAAATATATTCATTGGTTGTTATTTAAAGAAAAGCACCTAATCATTTTTGAAATTTATTTATACTTCCTTTTGTCACTTCGGAGTAAACCATGAGTCAATTGTTTGGGAATATGAAAAAAAAAGTAATGATGATACAAACTTAAAAAAAAAAAATTAATAGAAAACCAATGCAAACCAATGTTAATATTGATAATAGCAGTGATTTCCTAGAAGCGACTATCATTGAATTGTTGACATTCTTATATTCAATGGTTTTTAAACTGAGTCACAATGACGCCAAAACTGGAGTATGCAATCATCTTTTTTTGGAATGCGTAGAGCATATTACTCCAGTAATGAATCGCTTAAATTAAGGGTATAAATGACTGCAACTGGGCGTTTACCTACGTAAGTTGGCCACGTTCCAAGCCGCATTCCGAGCCGCAAACGGCGTGCATAGCACGTAAGCGCACTCCTCTGAGTCACTTCCATCCAAGTGTCTCTGCATTTCATTGGCCCAGGCAATGGGTAACGATCCGAGCCCAAAACTGAGACCCTGAACCCAAGCTTTGAGTCTGTGAAATCGGCTTAGGCTGGAGATCTTGAGTTATGGTCAGCCGAAAGCAAAGCAAGTCAAGGCGATCCCGCCAAGAGGTTTAGCATCCAACCGACCAGACCGTTGAGTTCCGTTGAGTACAATTGCAAAAGGGGAGAAAGTCGCGGCCGAGAATAGGGCCAAAACATTTCTTCATTTGTCAGCTGCTTGGTGGAGCCATCAATGGATGACTAATGGTTTATGGCCGAAATTGATTAATGCTAATACCTATCTCTGTCTGACTGTCAGGCTTGATCGATTAGATTCAGGGTTAAGGTAAAATGTCAACGCAATGTGGGTGCGAAATATGCGAGGCGGTCGTCATGCTCAATTGAGCAGTGAAAAAAGCTGCCAGAGAGCATTGCATTTGGCTTTCCCTCTAGCTAACCAAATCCCATTCAAATGACATCATTGTTGACCAGGCTGTTAAAACAAAACAACCTGGATCGTTGATCGTTAAGTCGCTCGAAAATAGTTTGCTTTAGCGCTTCGCTGTTTTCGTATGGCAATCATGTGCCAAATAAAAAACTTCTAAGTGAGCCAGAGCAAAGCTGTGATATCGCGCATACGCCGCATGTGCCGACACTTAAGTTCTGTGTTAGACACGGCTCTAAGCCAGGTTTACCCACACACCCAGATCCCACAGACTTGTTGGCCAATGTTTGGCTGGGCACTTAAACCCAGCTCCGGCTGTCCATAAAATATGTGTTTAAGTATTCATAATTTGCCCTCCACGGCGTAGCCTCTACGTTGCTCTACGTCCAAAAAATAGAGCCAACTGGTACTCGGAGCGGAGCCACTACCTCCGGCCAATTACCAGCCATGAAACCAGCTAGAGCGGAGAGTACTGTGACCTCATTAACTCTCAGCGGAGCGAGTCAAAGTCTCAACTGGCCCGTGTTTGCTTTTCGGCTCTTTATCTGTGTTAAAGTACAAATGGGTACGGGCGGAGGTTCCTATGTGGAACCGGCTTATGTTGCGATTAGATAATGCCACCCGTATTCGTCAGCCGACTGGCGACAGCTTGTCACACTATATGCGGGTGATCCTGTGGCGGATCGAGTGCCCTGCCCAAGAATAATTCGAGCTGGGGGCGAAATTTGCATACCAAATCGTTCTCCAGGAATTCACAGTGCACTCCTCTGAACTGGTTGATTACGTCTGGAAATCCGAGTCGCACCTCAAAATCAAATGAGCGTGTGTTTATTGCCCAGAGATCTCGGTACATTTCATTTAAATTCCAGCTTCGTGCCCGCCACAGCCAACGAAGATGGTTATAAAAAAAAGGCTAGCATTAAAATTGAAAATCGATTGGAACTGGTTCTGAATTATGCATAGAAATAAATAATTTATTTTCCAGAATTTTTTCGTGGCCGTTATCGAAGTTTTTGGTCTGTGATTAATTGGCCGATACTACAGGAAGCTCTCAAAGCCGATTAAACACGAACTTGTGGTATATATGGCCATTATACGTATTTCGTTCGACCTTTGGAGCTGGAAAAAAAAGCGAGTCTCTGGTCGAGCTCAGCTTTTCCAATACTCTCGGTTTGCCCATCTTTCACATACTTTTGGTAGTATGTGGCATATGCAAACTTCGATCATGGTCGGACCCAAACTATATAGATTTATCTCTCTGGCTGTGACAGTTGAGCATGTTGTGTTTTTGCAGCAGAGCGTTGAGTTTGTTATGAAGGTGACTTCTTTTTGAGTAAATGCATTACCGGTTTCTTCACCCCTTTCCCTCTCGTTTTTCCCCTTTCAGTACTCGCACACACACACTGCGAAGAGAATCACAAATACAAATACATATGCAGGTGTAATCTTATCTACCTTGTGGCTTTTGTTGTTGTGAAAAGTAAACGCGTTGTCTCTTAACTGTTTTTTCCCTGACTGTTTCGCTTTCCCAGTGCATTTGCCTTAACTGGGATTAAGAGCTCGTATTTTTTGTTGGTATAAATAAAATGGGAACTTATTTGCCCCGACTGATAAAATTGGTGGGTGGTCTTAAACCAAAAAAATATGATCCCGCAGACTGCAGAATATATTCAGATAATTGCGACTCAGGTTTGAAATTTATATGTCACCACAGCACTAATATACCCACAAGTTACCACTCTCACACACACACCCGCAAGAGCAGCTGCAGGCGAGTCGCCAGTGTGTGAGTGCGTTTCGGTATGTTTTTTGAGATATGGCAGGTAAGGCAGATACACAGGTAGCAGATACACGAACACACACACACTTACAGCGACGGAAAGATACGCTCAGAGAGCGAGACAACTGCTAGGTGGCAGGGGTGCCACTAGCGTGATCCCACTTCCACTCACTCTTTAGCATGACGAAATGCCATCCCTCGCTTGCACTGCACTTTTCTTTCAGTTACCCTTCCCCAAAACCCCGCCATCCCATAAGCCCCTGCAGTTCCAAAAACTCCAGAACTCCGACTCACAAACGAGATTCAATACGATTCCTTAAAATGTAGATGGTTTTGATTCTCCAAAAAACTCACCTTATAAGCGGTCTGCTTGCAGACAACTGGTCACTAAGTGAAGTGTGGTGGTAATCCAAGAATTTGATATTTGATCGCTAAAAGAAACACACAAACTTTAGTTGATTGGCACACCGGTGGTATGAAGTTTTAGGTACGGCACACGGATGTAATTTACGATTGGCAACGCTGATCACGTGCTCGTCTGTTAATTCCGCTGGCTTGTTTTGCTTTACCGATCCGGTTGACTCGTAAGATCGCTTTCTACTCTAGCGCGTATTCAACTCCTGTTGAAGTTCGAAACTCAACTGAGGGTTCAGTGCAACACTTGTTGAATGTCAACGGAAATAGGTTCCACTATCGATAAGTCGATCGTATTCACTTTGGAGAAACATCGATTACATTTTTGTATTTTTCAGTCGAAAAAGAACGCCACTATTGATAAGTCGCTCCAGCAGTCCAAGATTATGCCTACAAATCGTATGTTTGTGACTTCAACTTATACTTGTCCCTAAAAAATAAAAATGCTGTGGAATTGCTAAGTATGAGCAAGATGAAAATTATTTTTTGTACTTTAAATTAAATACTCTAAAGTTAAGCTAGGCTTAGAAGATCGATTAGAGCATCTGCATATCGATATATGTCACAAGTCACAATAAATAACTATTGTAGAGTAGATTCATTTGACTGGTTGATGGCGTCGCTAATTTGAAAGTATTCGGCCGTATACATGATGTATTTAACTCACTTAAAATTTTCAAGTGCTGTAAACTTACAATAGATGGCGCATCGAACCCTTTAAAAAACAAATTTGTAAGTTAAATGCAATGTAAAGTAAAAGTTCCCATATTATTTTTGTCAAACGATAAGAAATAATGTATGGTTAATACAATATGGTTAATACAATATGTATCAATCTGATATTTTTCTGCCCCATTTGATGTTGTTGATCAAGAATAGATAAGACAACTTTCGAACAAAGAAAAATAATATAAAATATTAACTTGGCTGTTATTAAGTAAATCGAGAACATTTTTTAGTAGCTATTAAGACTTTTAGATAAACTTTATTTCACCCTAGACTAACAAATGCAGCGATTAACATTGACAATTTATAAATTAATCAAGTCTAAAATGTACTATACAAAATTCAACTTGAAACTTATAATATTCGATATCAATTTGTTGATGCGCAGGAGGAGATATACCCTTTTGAACGAGCGATCCTAAACTGCCAAAATCGAACCGCGAATAAATGAAAGTCTTGCTGCCAAAATTGGTAACTGGTCAGAGCAGCGTCTGGATGCTGTTGTTGTAGCATTTGCAGTTGTTGCTCTTGCCGCTGTCACGCAAACGTCAGAGTTTTCAGCCTTAGCCTCCGAATGTCCGAGTGTCCGAGTGTCCGACTGTCTGACTGTCTTTTTGTCAGCCGATTGCCAGTTGACAAAACATGCGCCTGCGCAGTTTTCGCCTTCACATGAATATTTTCTTGTGAAAAATCTCGGCTTTGTGTTTAGCGGTCGTCGATGTTTTTTGCAGCAACAAAGGCGTACTAAAACTGGGATTGAAAGGGATTTATACAGAAAGTACATAAACTATTTGGTAAACTATTTGTAGTTCAAGACCCTCTCCAGCTTTGCTACTATTTATTTATTAAATTATTACAAATGATAGAATATTTACAAAACTAAAGTTAGCATGGATGGAGATAGTACTAGCTACAAGTCAAGCTACTATTTATTTATTTTTTAAAATTATTATAAACAAATACAATAGCTTTCAAAATTAAAGTTAACATAGATGGACATATGTAGTATTAGCTGCGACTATAGTTATTTAATGAGACTTATATTAGCTATTCTACTAAAATGTATAAATTACTAGGATTACTTTCCTTTTACTTTATTTATTGTGTTGCAAACAGGTAAAAATTTAAGCTTTAAGCCCCTTTCGGACTGCGCCACTGTGATGGGCATGAATAATATCGAAGCAAATCGAAAACGAAACGAAAATCAATGAGGAACGCAGTTTGCAATGCCAGCACCAAATGCAGCAGCCGCCGCCACTTGGGCGCTGATCGATCTGTGGAGCATCTGAACATCTGAGCATCTGAACCCCCGAGGATCGCCTCGATGGAGGGGAAGACCTGGTGATGATGGCGTTGAATGGCGACCATTTGATGAGTGCGTGCCTGGAATCGCAAGAAGATTGCCGTCGGGCTGGAGACCCCCAATTGCAGCGATCGTTTTGCTGGATTCTGCCAACGAATAGCACAGGAACCCCCTTCCGTAGAGGTGACCTTGACCCAGCTAAACGCTCGAGTCTGCAACGGTAAAGTCAGGCTAGCTGCCTAGACATTAAAGTGTCAGCCACGATAAACCAGTCTTACAGAGAGAAAAACTTATACATTTAAGAGATTTGAAACAATTTTGATAGCCTTCGAAGCTATAAAGGTTCCCATGACGCGCGAAACTGGGGCTTACCACAGATTATGAGTAATAATTGAAGCTCCAATAAATACGATTGTATTCTTCAAACGGTCTTCCACGATGCTGATTCATCATTTTAAAGACATCTAAGCTACATATTATATTTTTTTACTATATATGTATAATAAAATAATAATATATACTAAAAATAATATATGTTTGTAGGATTCATATTTATGAAAATTTAGACATTTAAAATAATAAAATAGGTATAATTTCTATAAATTAAGTTAATCATAATGTTTAAGGTACATATTTTAAAGGTCAGAACATCGATAAAACCGAACATAAGAAAAAAGACAATTATTGTTTTCTGTGCAGCGATTGAGAGGGAGCACCATGACCAAATTGGTTAGAGCGGCCTTCGCTGGATCCCACCAGGTCCACCTTTCTTATTCCCGGTTCCCCTGAGAAGTTGGCCAGAACTTGGTGGCCTGATTACCATGAAGCCGCGGCCGATGCTGCGTCTGCCTCGCCTAACGAGCTTGTTGCAAGTTGATTACGTTGATTAGCGACCACCTGCGAATGCCATTTGCCAGTTGCACTTGCAGCGGCGGGCTTAGACTGAAAAATCTTTATCGCTTATCGAGGCAACAGCATGATTAACTTGGGAGAGAGTCTTTGCGTAATGAATCAGGGTTATGCGCATTAGTCAAACTATCCAGGAGGCTTGTATTGGGGCCTCGGTGTTTGGGGTTTACTATAAAAAAACCCCAAAGCATTAAAGTTTAGTGTCCATTTACAGGACACTAAACTTTTATTCTCTCGGGGTTTTTGTTATAGTATAACCTAAATAACTCAGTTGTTATATTAATGCGAGTTTTTAGCACTCTGATCTAATACTGCATTCTGTATTTTTCTTTTTAATTGATTAGATTTTTTTTATTTAATTACATTTTTTAAAAATCACATCCTTTTAATAAAGATGAATTCTTTGATTAACTCATGATTCATAGCGCAGAATGCATTGTTCAACAATTATAATTCAAATATATTCTTTGTAAAGATTAATTTCCAAAAGCCAAATTTCGTCAGAGTTTTCATGGGTTTTCTTATAGTAATACTGTCTAATACTGTATTCTGTATTTTAATTTTTTATTAATTTGATTTAATTTATTTAATTACATTTTTTAAAAATCACAGCTTAGAATGCATCATTAAACAATTTTAATTAAAATATATTATTTGTAAAGATTAATTTCCCACTGCCCAATTTTGCATTTCACTTGTGCTACACAATCAATTCCAGCTGTTTAAGCTTCCTTTAATTAATTTATATACAATACATAATTCAAAAATATTTATTAAAATATAGCTCTTTATAAACATTAATTTCGCATTTCTCTTTTACAACACAAACAAACCCAGCTTTTTAATTAATATCAATTCTATGATTACCTTAGTAGATAAGCTTTCCTTTTATTTTAGATTGTAAAATACATTACTCAAAAATATGTTTTTAAATACAGCTCTCAATATTCACTAACCACTTTTAATTTCCCACTGCCCAATTTTTCTTTGGCTCACTTGTTCTACACGAATCAAGAAGTTATCGAATGACCAATTCGACAGTCACGTACAAAGCACCCATTTGCGTTCCCATTCCATTCTAGGAATGGGCCGAGCCGAAAAAGTGAAACTACAGTTATCTATATTTACATGATATCTTAAGATATGTGGGAAAGGGGAAGGGAAAGGTGAAGGTGAAGGGGCTGCGTCCCGACTCCAATGAACTCTCCCAGTCAGCGTAACTGTAATCGCCGACCCCAAATAAAGGCGCCCAGTTGGATCAAACCCGAGCCGAAAGGTGATCACGTTGCCGCCAGATCATAATATAATAATTTTTGGCCAGCAACCGAACAAGCCTTTGTAGAACAGCACGTAGAAACAATTAAAATAATGTGTTTGTACACATTGTTTATCCAATTTTCTGAGGGCCAAAGAAGGCATCTGAAAATTACACCTAGGCGGAAAATAAATGTCCAGCGCCCAATGAGCCGGAACGTGCGATTTCCAAATACGATTTTTATTTGGATTCCGACTCGAATCCAAATACTGCACCTCTGCGAACGGAGTCGACTCCAAATGCAGATGCAGTGGGTTATGAAACACGGATCGAGTGGGGGGGAGGGGGGATTGACGGTTAATTGTGAATTTCCGGTTCATTGGAGCCCATTTGCCTGCCCCTCGGTTTTAGTCTCAGCCCCGGAAAAGTCGGAGCCACTCGATCGACGATCCATTGTGGGACACTCGCCTAGTCAGTCACTCAGTCAGTGAGTCAGTGAGTCAATGAAAACGAAACCCGCCACGGACTCCATATATCTCATTAATGTGGGTCAGGCTGGCAAATGAGTAGCCATTTACCCGCATTTTATGAGATTTTCCATCTAAGGAATATTAAATTTGCAACAAACTGGAACTTTTCCACGTCAGGAATTAGATAACCTTTGCATTGGGGCCTTAATTAATGGTTAGTGCATACAGCCGCACAATGAAGATATCATATCAATATTTACCCAAAAATTAACTTTAATCGCGTTGTCAAAGCTGTCTCTAGGCAAAGCCCCCCAAAAGAAAATTAGTCAGGTGCTCTAATCAATTAAGTCAACGCCAAATAGCAGTGTTACCCATGTGGCACAAAGTCGAGATCTCGGAATTCAGTTCAGCTGCAGGAATACTTTACCAGGAAAGGCAACGCCTTAACCTTGAAGTACTAGGTTTCCCCACTGGGCAAACAAACAATCTCTCCGCTTCTGGAAATTGCATAACTTTCCGCCAGTTGCCAGTTACCAGTTGCCAGCTGATTGCCATTGCCCGGTTGTCGAAGGTGAGAAGTGATATATATTAGTCAGGCGAGGGGGCTAATGTTATTAATAAATATCACGACTATCTAATCGAGAACAGAGCCAATTTTCGTCGAGTGTTTCCATCGTTCATGCGGCAGTTGAATCAATGAACTGCATGACGCATGGGCCCTTGTCCAAGTCAAGGGTTTCGCTGGAAAAGCCTGAATGTGTAATATAATTAGTTGGTAAATAGACCGTTGGCCAAACAATAACTTGAGACAAACAGAGCACACCAACAGGCGATAAAACAGGCGCCGCGAAACTCAAAACTCAAAACCCTCTATTAGCTCAGCTTTCGGTTCTGATCAATCTATCGCCGGACCCTCGTAAATACTATGTGCATCTCCAAAGCCACTCCATATCCCACGATCACCCACGATCTTTCTTAGTTGTCTCTCTCTGACGTCAGTTCTCCTAACTTGCCAAGGCCCGCCCGATTTGCAATTTAGATTTTGGCCATTGCCAAATCAGAAATTCATTCAGTCTACTCACACACTTTATCAGTTCGCCAGTTGGGCCGTTGGACACTTCCGATCGATTGACGTATACAAAAGAGCTGGAGAGGATCGGCGACGTCGTTCCGGCAGGCTGTTCGCCAGGTGAGATAAACAACAGCCGACACCCGTGAAATGTAGGTGTCTTTTCCCGTTTTTGGAAACAGGCGGATAATTTTTCGATCAGCTGCATACCCTACTGGGTATACTTATAAGCTTCGCAAATAAATAACAAGACGTTTCCTACCCTATGCACTATACATATTCTTGATCTAAACCACCAGGTGAGTCGATCAGTTTTAAAGCAGAAGTGTTATTTCTATGCATTCAGTATATAAGTTTTACGGTTTTAGTTTTATAAAAATCTAAGAATTACAAGTTTATCTTATAACTGCCTTAGATCGAAAAAAGATTTCGAAAATTGACTTTATCTTTATTTGGCAAGAGTATACATATAAACTAAAGCTTGTCCATTATTATACATATATATGTTGTTTTTTCATATCTGAAGCTTTGCCATTTGAATAAATATAAATAAAAAGTTTATATAACTTTTATAAAAGCCTGCAATTTATGTAAATTGTAGAGATTACTCTGAGATTTTTAAATATTCAAATAAAATTGTCGATTTCTTAGAGGGCATTGGTCAGTCCATCACAGAATATCTGGTCGAAAGGTGAGCAAACAGCCGAACTGGCGGCTGGTATTCAATTTTGAACGATTAACGAAACATTTTAGGGGTGCGAGTGCGAATATTTGGATGGTGAGATAATAATGTTGTTTTTTCCCGGGGCTCTCTCTCTTCACAGAAAAAATGGAAATCCGTTTAATTAGCGACCAACGCCGCGTTCTTGCGCAAAATAACCAAAGGGCTTTGCACATGAGAGGGTCTTGAGAATTGAGAGGGGTGATATCAACCGAAAAGCCATCGAGAACAAACATGGCAAATGTAAAAGTCAATAGAGATAAGATTAAATCGAAATCAAATATTTAACATTCGTATTGCCACAAGTTTTGAAACTCAGTTGCCCAGTACATATGTACATATGTACAAATGTACATAGCACATGCACACTCAAATAAATTCGTAACTACGATCGTGGGCTGCTTGAAGTTCACTCGATTCATTCACAACTGAACATTAACTTTGACCCACAAACCCAATAAAACGTAAACAAAACCACCCACGCATTAACTGGAAGTTTTAGATGAAGTTTTATTCGGAGTTAAAGCTTAATTTTACCTAAAGTTACTAATGGCTGCTGGCAAAAGAGACGACAGACTGAAGAAAAGGTGAAATGTTTATCGTATGGCGGAAAAGAATATGGTGAGTGATAAGATTTCGATAATAACAGCAGAGGTTTATTTTGGAGACTTGTGCATTTTGCGTTTTTTTTACTGCAGGAAGTGAAAAATGCTAAACCAAGTAAAGCAAGCGAAATAAAGTGGTGGCACTATTTTTAGATTAAATCGCTAATTAAACTCATCAATTGATAACTCGACAGTATGGTGATAAGCTTTCTCACTCTCTATCTATCTCTACCGCTCTCTCTCTTTAATTTTTGCAAACTAGAAGCTTTTTCGATGAATTTCATAACACAAACAAAGTTGTGTGCGTGTTCTATAGCGCGTGTGCCGCTGGTTATATCCACGTGTTCTCCAGTATTATACGGAGCGTGCAAACTCTCTCGCTCTCTCTCTCTTTTTTGTTTTTTCAAATCCCAGGTAGCTTTCGCCATGTGCCTTGCTCTTTGTATCTGTATGTGTTTCTCTCGCTCCGCTGAAGTTACGTAGCTCTTCGGAATCGAGGTTTGCGATAGCGGCTCATTCGCTGCTAAGCTCTTCCCGCGAACGGTCGTGTGCGATCTCCGGTGTCCGATCTTCGGTTTACGGTCTACGGTTTGAGGTCTACGGTCTACGGGCCCCGAGTTTCGCAGGTATCGAGCTTTGTTTAGTTCGGGCAACTCCAAAGTCAAGACGTGTCGTCGGGTGCGTGCGCGAATCTAAAAGCGATCCGAAAGAGCAGTGTTCCAAGTTCAGCCTCTCCAAACCCTCAACCCCCTCACACCGTCTAGGTAATTAAAAATTATATAGTTTCCGCTGCCACACACGCTCGCCAACTAGCCAGTGCAATTGACAGGCCAAATAATGTAGAAAAACATACAAATCTTTCGGAAAAAAGGCGAAAATTCGAAACCAAACCGCCACATATCAAGATACATGCATTCGGCGATTTACGAGTCTAAATTGCTTGTGACGTGCTGCCGTTGTTTTTGCCTTCATTGTCGTTCCTCTCGGCGTTTAGGGTGCTCTCCCCCTTTTGAGATTCGAATTTTTGTATCTTTTCTCGTTTTTTTTTTCTTTTAATTTTTGGCGGCTGCGACACATTCTGTGATAGCAGTCTGAGAAATCTCGGCGAGATGCGATCTCCGCCAGTCTGTGGCCGCCAGTTCAAACCGAAAGACACGGCGAACGCATCGTGTGTTGAAGGACTCCTCGTTGTGCCAAGAACAAAAGACTAATACAGTGCTAACAGAGAATAATACGTACTCACGCATATACTGCGAATAAAAACTCATATCTGATCAAACAAAAGTGTTCTTTACATAGAAAATAAAGCAGAATAAAATATAAAACAGTGAAAAGCAAAGAATTTATGACTGCTGTGAGTTTAGCTTCGCGCTTGGGACTCGATAACACATAATTTGGGAAACCGGAAAACCTGCGGGATGTGATAAGGGATATTAATAGAAAATAGTGAATCTGATTCATGATTATAGTCCGCAAGGGATTAATCTCGTTTTCGGTTTCCGGTTTCCGGTCCTCCGATTCTGCAATATATAAGGCCAGAGTTTGGATTCGGGGTTTTTGGAGCTAAAAACAAGTGACTTACCGAACTGCTTTACTATACCACTTTTTATTATCTGCCCTGCATTTGCGGTTGGATTTCTGTGGCAAACTTGACCTTATTTCCCAACACATCCAAGTTATATAATTGCCAAAAATAAAAGTATGAAAGATACGAACGAGGGATGAGTAAGCTATAATAAAACGGTTACTCTTTTAACCCCCGGGTACGGGCACTTAAAGCCGAATGCGATTGCAAACTTATTACGAGAGGGACAGAAGTAGCACGCATTCATGTGAAATCTCCGCCAGACACTCCGCTACCTACGCGACTTGGCTTCCAACAACCAGCCAGCTTCCACCCCAACGCCCCTCGATCCGATCTGTCTGCCCATGTATGATGTATATATGATGTACACACATACATATGAGTAAACTCAAACCCACCCAAGCACCTCTCGAACCGCCGAGCTTTCGGCGCCCTGCAATTCGGAATCGTTTACGTAAAACCATTGGAAACCGCACACGGCAGCCAGTTGATTCGTTCAGTTACGGATAGGTTAGCGATCCGGGCTATGTTCCTTCTGATTTTCCCTCCTTTCCCCCCCTGCCTCTGTGGTTGCCCATAGGCTAGCACCCACTTCAAACGCATGGTGAATCACTTTGCCACGAAATGTATAAAAAGAAATATTAATAACACAAATTGCTGTGTGTCAGGTCTAAAAGCAAAAAGTCATGCAACGTCATCACCTAATGAGATTATCAATCAACTGGGAGATAGAGACATGATCCCGGGTTGCGAAAACTGCGAAGGTGGAACGCCCATCTCGGAGTGGAGCTATAAACTCTGGCTCTTGCGTAATACTCCTCCGACTTTGGATACATCTCCATGCCAAGGTGCTAATTTCCAGCGCATAATTCACAGAGGTGTGCGAGTGCGAACTGGAAACTGTTTTTCAGGCAATTTCCAGAAATCGGCTTTATGGCCAATAGTTCGCTCAACAGCCAAAAGGCAGGCAAAACCTCCAAGTTGCTGGTGGGTGCTAATATATATCTATCTGCGAGTGGCGCAGACACACTTATCTACGCCCCGAGGTTCGGCAATTTATCGGAAATGTACACAGTCAGAGAAATTGCGGTGAACTTCCTGTAATGTTAGGCGCTAAAAACATATCTAAAGGGGAATCATTAAGTTGTTGCCTGCAAAACATATGTAACGGAAACGTATACATACAGCTCCGTCGACTTTTGTTTCAAGTTCAGTTCTTTAGAGATTTTTTTGCTAGTTTTGTTTCGGCATTATTGGGAATTGGCGCCTTTCGTCTGGCTTCTCGATTTTCGAGGTGTTATGTTTCGTCTCGATCTAAGGCAATCGGAGACCGAATGCAGTGGCACTCTCACACCCACCATAGAAATGGAGTGCACTTCATGGTTCCATTTTTGGTGGATGTCTCAACCTTGTCCCCATTAGATATAGAGCGTTGTTGTTCCAAGGGGATGAGCAACAAATGAGCAACAAATGTGTTTTGATAAGGCGAAACAGGCTGTTATCGAGGCGCAATCAAAACAATATCATTGGGCAACTCCTCAGAGTGGGGGGAATGGAAATGAAAATGGAAATGAAAATGCCTAGGCTTTGGAGTGCATTCTAGAAGTGGAAAAGAGAACGGAATACGAATTTTGTCAAAGGCAAATGAGAGCCAGAAATCCCAGGGCTCAAGTGCACATGACTTTGTTCTGTGTGCTTGTTTTTTGGGGTTCAGCCCTATCTATAATTAGCAAATGTTGTGAGATAAGATAAAAAAAACCCCGTCGCTGAGATAGTGTGAAAAGCTCGCCGAAATGAAAGGAATTCCGGCCAGGGCATATGGAGAGTTCCTCCGCGGAATGGCAATCGTGACGCAGAATGGGCCGGCAGATTGTTTATTCGTTTAAAATTCACGAAAAGTAAACATCTCAGGGAAAATAGTTTGGTTCTGCAAACAATTCAAGTTCAACAGCTAAGATCTGGACATCTGGTGCCCTAATCTCTGGCAGGTGGCTCAAGATTCCAAAGATCAAAAGCTGACCACTTGATTGCTGGCAGCTAATTTGCATGCTGTGATGAGCTCCAGCCCCGTCGATTAGATGCTGTGTCACATGAGTGCAGACCGGGCCATTCCGATCCATTCACAAACATAGCAGCCCCGCCACACTTCTGTGGGAGTCTACGGATTACGTGACAGTATTTTCGGTCACGTCCGATGAATAGCAATCGGGCAACAGGTTGTTGGCTCTTTGGGCCCAACAATGGATGAACAACGCCCTGAGAATCCACGAGCCAGTGATTCAGTCATCACGGCATTAATTGTCTAAGTGAAAATAAACCGTATAATTCTTCGCCTTGGAGGCTGAACTCGGCTGACCCTCTGCCAATTTTATTTAAATTTGCAATATTAAATGGAGAGTTTTTTGTAATATTTTTTGGTGAAACTTTCACACTTCACTGGCGATTGAGATTAGCTTAATAACCAAAGGCAGTGAATGACAGTCTATAGCCAAAGCATAGTTCGTTAAAAATTAACTTGGACGGGCAGGCAATTAAGACTTTAATTGCACACAATTAAAATCAAAGCCAAGAAATAATTGCGCAGATAAATAGAAAACTCCCAATGCAAGTCACTTGAATGTGCACACTCGAATCGTTGATATTAAAATGCCATTTTATCCGTTTCTTACAGCTCTGGCCTGAGGATCCGAGGATCGACGAATGCATGTCTTATAGAAGGTACGAATTGAGTTGTGCCAACATTAAATTGGCATTTCCTAAGCCCAAAACCAAACCCTAAAAAGTCAAGATCAAGGCGAGGGTGGGGGCAGAGTTACTGTTTTGGGGGCTCTAACTGGGATTGCGAGTCATCATCGCGCAGAAAATAAAACCAGTTCAGTTGCTTTCGGCCGCGTCTGTTGTTTTTAGCCACTCTGTGGGTGCCGGCCGGCTTCACTTTGCTTGGCTCTTTGCTGTTGCTTTGGCCGTGCTTCGGCTTGCCAACTGGCCTAGCCGTTTTTGGCTCTAAAAATAAAACAAGTGGTCATAACTGTCAAATGCCGCTCTCCGCTTTATCGGCTCTCCTCCATCTTCTGGCCAGTGGCAATGGCCAAGATGCGATGCTGGGGCCACTTAAATGGCCGAATGGCCGGCAAACGTGCGTGCTCTTAACGTGTCAACTGCCAAACGAAGCCATGAAAAACGGCAGTGCGATCATGCGATCTTCGAATGCATCCACAGCTAACCGCAGGCTAATTTGTCCGGAGGAGTGTCCATGTTGTGCACCGCCAAAAAAAATCGAATAAAAGGTCTAGCCCATTTATTTTGGGGTCAAGTTTATATTCATCAAGGATACATTTCCTGTTTTGAATTCCAGTAACGTCAAGTACACGTAAATTTAAAATAAACTTCACATTTTTCCTCAAATAACGATACTATTTCTATTCTTTTTAAAAAAGTAATATATTATGAGTGACATTTTTGCATTTTATACTACATTATTGTGTCATTATCTATATTTAAAATATAAATAATAAATCAATCTTCAGATACAAGATCTAGTACTTTTCCTATTCTTTTTGTCAATATCTTTTATTTTGAATGACATTTTGTCATTCTAAATAAAAATTGTTATATTTTTTTTGTAACCCAAATGTTGGATCACCTGTTCAAATACTAATTTATTATCTATATTAATTTGTTGAAATTGACTTCTAATAGTCAGTAAATTATTGTTTTGTGTGCACAATCTGATGGTATGAACTGATGGGCTCTTTCGCCCGACAGTCGCCTTCTGTGCAACAACAGCAGCCAATGGGAGGGAATGTGAATGGGTTGCTGGCTATAATTACACTGCACTACATGATTAACTCCCGGGAAGGTCAGCACTTGCTCTTGAAATTAACCCCCAGGCAAAAGTCGATACTGTGACTGATATCTGGTTTTAAGAAGAGGGGAATTCACTTTTAAGCCAATTCCCAGACTCATAAATTAATTGGTGACGAGGCTGCCCAATTGGATTTTCCTTTTTTGATTTTAGCCAAACTTTTTTGGCTGACGTCACTGGTCGTTGATATTTTTTAACAAAATTGTATAAGTACTTTTATGACATCATGCATTAACTCAATCAGATTGAGTCACCTTTTGGCGATTGGCTTTAAGTCTTTCCGGGAATTCCATTCCAAAATTGGCAAATAATGACATATAACAATTAAATGTAGTTTATTACATGTGTCGATTATTCTCAGCTTAGGATCCTCTGAAACTGATCACTTTGCTACGAGCATAAGTAAATCTGTTTGCTTCGGCTGAACTTGAACTCGAGATGAGCAGTGTAAATAAACCAGAGAATAGCAGGGGGAATGTGGCATCCGACTGAATACATTTCGCAGGTGCAGATTGGCAAATAATTTCTCGCAAGAGTCAGGCGTCGAATTGGCATTTATATGGCATGCTGTAAAAATGCCTTTCGGCTAGACATCAAATTGTTTAAACCAATGACCGAATGCTTCGATCGGCAGATCTTTCATTTGATACTTTATGGCGCAACTTGGAGATTTATTGTCACTGTAACGGGGAATTAATTTAAAACTCACCTCGAGCAGTGAGTAAATTTGCGATTTACGCTTTAGTTCCAGTTTAATCGGAAGCAGTCGATGTGTTAATGGAATGCAATTACTCGGGGGAAGGTCGGCGCACGAATCTATTTCATCGGCCGTTCTGGAAAACGCAGCCCACACAAATGCGTTAATTTTGTCAAATATCCAGCCAAGTCCGACCTTTTAATTGCATCATCCGATGCCGAAAACGAAAAACGAAACCGAAACCCATGACTAGTCGCCTCTCCGCCAAAACGATCTGCAGGGTTTCGCTCGGGTTTTTCCAATTAACGAGAGTGTGGATATTTATTTAACTTGAGCATTTGTATGCACAAACACAAAAATATATAGTATGTATAGTATATCTCTGTCCACACGTAACATTGTAGCTCGAATTAGCTAATTATGGCTACGTGGCGCGATTCCCCACCGACCTGATTTGATCTCTGAGCTGAGCCGGGTAGAACTTGTTATTGATAAACTTCAGACAATTATAAGGCATTGATCAGCGGCCAGTTGGGAACTCAGACTAATTTAACGTGTTTCTAATTGAATGCCAGAAAAGTTCAATGAAAGTCAGCCCCAGTCATCAGAGCGATTCCTTTTTGCTAAGTGGAGAACTTTCCGCCCATATCACTCGACATAACAGCAATAGATTAATCACACAACTTTTGAACTGGGATTAATATGTTTTGTAATTAAATCATTTGATAAGAATAGCCCCATTAAACCAGAGTCATCGTTAGAGTTCGGTTTATGTTTTGGCATTGAAAATAATTAAAAGTAATTAAAATTTTGCAGCAATTGTTACGGTCTCATCAAAACCACAGCCTAATAAAATAGGAATATGCTCATATATACATACAAAATTACACAGTTAAGGGAATGTTCAAAAAATAAGTAATAATGGTTTTTTTACTTTTAGAAAATATTCGTCTTCTTTTGTTTTTTCTTGAATTCGCATAGTATATGATCAGAAATCGTCTGGGGTGATTAAGAGAATTTCGTGGGAAAATAAGAAGTGTTTTTTATAGGTTTTCTCATTGCGATCTCATGGCTTGTTCATCATCGCACCTCTGGCCACCGACAGAAACACTCATTCGAAATGGCGTTTGGCACTAATCAGAATCAACACTCGTTGACACCCAAGTCCATCATCAATTGTATATGTTTGCCTCATTTCTGCCTTTGTCAATGGCAAAGATTTGGGCGTGGGTGTGAAATGTTTGCATAGATTGCATAGAGGAAGCCCGAAAATAAAAAGAAATACAAACGAAAATATATTTTTAAGGCTGCCTTTCTCTTTCGCTGATTTTTTATCGTCTTTGTTTATTTTGAGCATTCACTGAAACACTCGTGAATTAAATTGAGAGGGAGAGTAGAGTATTTTTTGAATGTCAAGATTTGGTTCACCCGTTAGCAATCCGCCAGCAAACAATTTTTGGCAACGTGCCCAGAAAGCGAAAATCAGCCGATCACTGATAGCCGCTGAATTCGTAGGTCAAGTTCAGATGGTGCGTTGTATGCTGCGATTATCTGTGGAAGCACATAATCTGGCTACTTGTCGTATACGCAATGTTTTTCTGGAGGGTCTGGTCTGGTCGGTTCTGTTCTGTTCTGTTTATTTGGCCATTATCTGGTACATTGACTTTAACTTTCTGGTTTGCCTAACCCGTTTTGCATAATTCACATAATTTCAGCTTACGCTCTGCACTTTTTCCCCGACTCTTCGGTCTTTATGCGGTATTTTGGCCAACGATCGCTACTCATATTTTGGTTATGCATGCCCCGGTGATTGGTTTTCTCCCGTTTCGTGGAAATCAATTAAACACTGCACGGCCAGCAAAGTAAAGCCAAGTCGAAACTTGGGGCAAAAGAGAACGGGAACGCGCTTAAATATGCCAAAGAGTTTTTCGGGCTACGCCAGAGTTTAGGCTCATTTGCACTTGATTGAACAGTTGAATGCTTAAATGCAAAACGCTTAAATGGCACTTTATTGATAATGTTGACGGCGAACTCCGTCGTCAATGTGGGTCATTATATATGGAACTGCTTATATGTCGATCTGTCAGCCATCAGCCGGAGTCAGGCGGGAATTAGAATATGCTAATTTGTCTATCCATTGCCGCTGCTCAACTTGAATGGGTACGGCGAATATTGTGAATGGCGGAGAGCTGTGTTGGCCAAACCCGATGGATTGACTCACAATCCATAGTAAGACGTCATCTCTGGCTTTGGCGGTCTTTTTGCCTCTTTTTCCTCTGCCTTTTGCCGTCTTAATGCGGTCAACACACATTAGCGTTTGCGGCAGCTTCAGCTTGGCTTTTTTCTTTGCCGGGTAAAATACCCAAATCACCTGATGTTTTAATTGCCTGGCGTCATCAGTTTTTTCAATTTTTTTCTGTCCGAGAGGGAAATGCAAAAGAAATGTTGCGAATTCGATAGAAAAGTATGTGTCTGTGCCAGCAAAATGATGGAATTTTAAACGAATGGCCCAGAAGTTCATAGTCTATTTGCATATATATATTTATTTATTTATATGGCCAAACAAAAGCCCAACTAAACACTTTTCATTTTTTCATCGTTGCTGCGGGCACAATGCTCTTGCCGAGCGCAGGCTGATTGAAATGTATAAAAAAGATTTGCACAAATCTAAAAATACCCATATATAACAATTTATTTTGCCAGCGATCGCAGCATGACGTGATTTAATTTTTGTGGGCTTTTATATGTTTTTGTTCGAGTGTGAAAGAACGAGTTGTGGGGGACGAGGAGTCGGGACGGTGTTTCCAGTTCAACTCAAAGACAGACCTCTTAGATTGTTCTCTGGTTTTTTTTTCCTTTTTTTTTCGTCTCTGTCAAGGTTGAACATTTGTCATCGTTTAAGATTTTCGCCGTTGTCTGGCGCTGATTTCTCTCAATTTGCAAACGGTTTATTCTAAGTTGGTCTCGTTTTCGGCATTAAGTGGCATTTGGTGGATGTGTTAAGGCCTTCATATATAATACAGTATACTATTCCGTACAGAGCCCCTCTCTAATTTCTTCTTCCTGTCGCCGCAACATCAAAGTGCCCGTGTGGAAAAGGGGTATTAGACTCCGCCGAAAGTAATTAAACAAGCCCCGTGATCGAATTATGATATCAGCCTGCAGATCGCCGATGGTGCAGAAGATTTTAGCAAAAGGCAATTAACCACATTGATTGCATTTGGCGCAACAGGTGGCAGCTGCAAATTACGAATTCAGCAATTGACAGATTTTGATAAATGTCTGAAGACCTCCCCCCCCCACATACACCACAAATCACCTGGTGAAAGTTCCGTTTATGCATCCAAGTCGTGGCAATTTGTCAACACCAAAAGCCAAAAGAAGACACTTGCGAGTGGTGGCCGTTTAGCCAAAAGAAGTGACACAATTGCTGGAAACCACTTTTCATATGTCTCCCGTCTGCAATGTTTTCCGATTTCGGACGAACGGCCGCATAATGACACTGACCTTGGGCTCCCCCTTGAGATCTCGAACGAGATTCCGCGCAGATTTATTTTTGCATGTTCGTGTGACGCCTCATTTCCAGTTGGCATTTTCTGCCCCTCAATTGTTCGCCCAGCAGCAGCTGCATGTTTGTGACCATTTCCATTTCCAATTTTCAGCCTCATCGCATCGAATGAAGGGCGCTGGAAAAAGATGAAGGGAAACCCCCGCCGGGAGACACGTGCAGGAGGGGCAACCCTTACATTTAACAGCTTATTTCAGTTCGCTACTTGCATGTAAATATAGTCCAACTGTTGAATAATTCAAGTCCGCGCTACAAATTGCAAATTGAGCTGGCTCTGCCACTGCAACCCATAGCCACTCAGACAACTCGGCATCTTTGCTAGATCTCGTCTATCTGTTGATTAGGATTGGGCATCGCCATTGTGACACACGGAGGGAAAAACATATGGGAAACAGAAAAACCTGAACTAATTAAAATGGCATTCGTTATTGGAATATTAACATTAAAAGACATGCATTTTGAGAAACTGGTTTTGGCCTAACAAAAACAATCTTAATTGCAAGAAGACCTTGATTTTAATTATATTCAAGTGTTCTTGGATTTGGACAAATGTTTGAAGTCAATTTCTGATATTTAAAATTTGGCCCATTGAAATTGGAATACATAGAGGCATACCCTATACCAAGTTAATTGATAAACGGTTAAGAATAGCCATACATTTTTAGTTTAATTAGAGTATATTTGTTCCAGTTTTGTATCAAATTGAAAACAATGAAAGTTGTAATTTATGACCATCTTAAATGTTATCAAAAATTTCGTTCGGTGTACGAGAGTTTCAGTTTTTGCGGTCAGAGGCTCAGGGCTTATCAGTGAGGAGGTTTCTGAAGGGGATTTTGGATGGGGGGGGTCGATCTAAACGAGCGCCAGTTGCACTTAAATTGCATCCACGAGACAGCCGTCAATCAGTTTGCGTGGCTCGTGGAAAGCGAGCAATAAACAGAAGATGGGGATTAAAAGCGGGCCGCTGACAATCTGCTCTGATTAAGTGAGTGCAACTGCCCAAGGCCTTCCACCCCCCCCACCACCGCACCTCCCTGTTTATGTATTATACATATGTATCAGATTCGATTCGATACGGATCTCATCCCCCGCAGACTGACTCACTCTTCTGCGGCTTTTCGGGGACCAAATGGTGGGTCAGGTGCTTGGGCGAGGTGCTGCTGATGTCACGGAGCTGTTTAGCGGAAAAAATAAACGAGTGAAATATTAATTACCCTTCGCAGAGATAGCGTCAAATACTCGGGCTTTAACACCCCGATAAGCGAATCTAACACCGATAACGAATGTCGATAGGGTTGGGAGAAAGAATAGCTGTAGAAAGGAAGATGGTAGCATTCGAGGAGTCGAGTATTCGAGTATTGGAATATGGGGGTGACGCAACCGGTGACGAAGACAAGTTGCCAAGCAAAAAGATAACTACCAAAGCTCAGTGAGTTTCCGTTCAAAGGTAGTCCCATTACGATTGCAGAGACTTTCAGTCGAACAACTTTAAAATTGTTGCAGAAAAAATTTGATTTCCAAGCATTTAAATCTACTTTAAATACTTTTCTGAATTCCATTAAACATTGTTAATGGCAAGTGTTAAAATTAAAAATTAATTTGTTTAGCTGTAAGCTTTAGTGGAACTTTTTTAAATTGGTTAATAAAAGTTCTTATAAATAAGTACAGCGTAAATATTAAAATATTATTCTGGATTTTTAATAGCGGGTAATTAAATCGAATAAAGTTAAATGATTTTATTTCACGTATAAACTTCTCGCAAATTAATTACAAAAATTTTCTTTAGGATTTCTTTATGAAACGCGTATATAAATTCAATAAACAGTGAGATCGCAGCCAGTTTCAGTTATATTTTTATATTTTTAATTTCGTCTACAGTGATTAAATTTAATGTACTTTTTCTATTTTTTTTGAGCTTCCAAAAAATATTTTAATGAGCGGGTGATTAAATTTAATAATTTAATTTTTATGATTGCAATTTAATTCAAGACTGGTTAAAAACTGTGTTTAATAACTTTATTTTACATTAATTTTAAAGAACAAACCAATGATACAATTGTCGAATTCTTATTAAGCTTCCACAGTAGCTTTGTTTGTGGGTATAAGTGAAATTTGTAGATATCTGTGTATTTAAATTTAGGCCATCTTCAAGCTTAATTCTGAGAAATGAAAGTTATCTATGAGTTGAATTGACATTTCCCATAATCCATTTCAGGTAAGACGCCAAGAGAGGAAGAAAGAAGGATCCACTGCCAGCACACCACCCACAAGCCATCTTCACAGCCATGGAGCGCGCCCACTTGACCGCCTGGTTGGCGCTGCTCCTCTGCGTGCTTGCCGCCGCCACGCCCCCCTCCGCTCGCCCGCCCATCGACTGCCCGACGGATTGCGTGTGCAACTTGCTGCACAAGCACAAGACACTGTACCACCTCAAGTGCAACAGCACCCAGAGTCTGAGGCTCGCCGAGAATACCTTCGAGTCGGCCAATCGGGTGCACTCCATCGACCTGTCCCACCTGAACCTCACCCGCTTGGGTCATGTGCTGGACAAGCTGCCGGAGCTCAGCTCCGTCGACTTGTCGCACAACCAGCTGCATGATCTGGGCCACCTGGGCCATCACCTCAAGCGGCTGAACGCCAAGCACAACCGCCTCACCACGGACAAGATCAAGAAACTGCCGAAGCGCCTGCAACTGCTCAATCTGCAGCACAACAACATCACCAACCTGCCCTTGGAGCTGACCCACATGGACCAGTTGTACCAGCTGGAACTGGCCCACAACCCCATCAACTGCTCCTGCCAAACGCTGCAGGTGCGCAACTGGCTGAAGAAGCAGTCGATCTACATGGTGGAACCAGTGATCTGCTCCCATCCCCTGGAGTTCAAGGGTCTTCCCTGGCTGCAGGTGAAGCAGGACAATATCTGCAAGCAGGAGCTGCACCTGGTTTCCGATTTGGAGGTCACGGAGAACGAACTGATGATGGGCGACCAGCCGGCGGCTGCTTCGGGAGAGCGGGAGGATGAGGAGGAGCTGGGCAAAGACTTCCTGCCCATCGACGGCAAGGCGGTGGCCACCTCGAAGAAGGTCCGTTCGCCCCAGGAACCGCTGCCTGGTGACCAGGTGGAGGGATCCGGCGACCTCAGCGAGACCAACATGGAGATGTCCCTGCCCGTTCCCGAACCAGAACCTGCGGCGTCCCAAGTTGAGGAGGCAGTGGCCGACCAGTCCACTTCTGCGCCCCAGACCAAGGAGAAGATCGTGGAGGACGATGACGACGATGCGGAGGCCTCTGGCAGCGGTGGTGGACTACTCATCATTCCCGACGTCACTAAAGTGAGGATAACATCGGAGGACGAACTCGATGGCAAGCAGGAGGAGCACGACAGCAAGCCCGTGGAGAGTCCGGACGGCAACGTCTTCACCAACGACATGGGCATCTTCGAGGGCAACAAGGACGGGGACAAGCCCGTGGAGGAAGAGGTGATTGTGCCCGTGGTGCTGACCAAGCTGGAGACAGGTCTCAAGTCCGATGTGGTGACCGATGGGCCCGTGGAGGACAGCAAGGAGTCCGAGGACATACTGACCGCCAAGGTGGGTCGCAACTCGGACGACAGCAGTGCCATCTACTACCTGCTGGCCGTGATCGGACTGATTGTGGTGGGACTGGTACTCTTCGTGGCCATCAAGCGGTGCCAGTACAACAGCAGTGCCGCCGCCCGCGACGCTGAGGCCCAGCGGCAGACGGAGCTGCTGGACATGGACAAGAAGCAGCTGGGCAAGCCGCTGCACAAGAACGGCCATAGCAACGGCCAGGAGCACTCCCCGCTGATCGGCGAGAAGACCAAGCTGGACGAGGCGCAGATCGTGAAGAAGGCCTACGGGGAGAACGGGGAGGCCAAGGATGGTGCCGGCCAGCAGCCCCTGCTCAATGGGAATGGAGCGGCCAGTGGCGGGGCCAAGGATGCACCCGAGGGAGGAGAGCCCGCCGGCCACGAGTACTATCCGATCAGTCCGCGCTACCCCACGCCCCAGTCCCCGCGGGCCTCCAAGTACGCCCAGCAGCAGCAGGCCGCCGAGCAGAACAACAACGAACCCGACGCCGCCTACCTGCCCTCGTCGCCCAAGTCCGGCAGATACTCGCCCGTCTACTCGCCGGAGACGGGTCGCGTGAAGATCAAGCTGACGGAGACGCCCAAGCCCAAGACACCCATGCTGGTGACGCGCAGCAAGTCAAACGCCGGGGACATCATCACCACGCCCGTCAAGCCCATCGCACCCACCCACCAGGCGGTGGCCATCAACATCAATGGCCACTGATCTGCGCTGGCCACCAACTCCCGACACAGCCCGACTTTTCCGACTCGACCTTAGAGCGTTTCCCCATTCACTCCGATCTGATTTGATGGAATACCCCTGTTCGATCCCTGATTATGACTACTTTTCTGCACAAAAAAGGAAAGTGGATCGAAGTGGATCTATATCAATTCGATGGGATTCTGAAACAGGGTCGGGGGTGTAATCACTACACAGCCAAGGCGACGACATGAGCAAACTATTAGAGTTATGCTACTAACTCCCCCTCTTAAGTGTGACCGACAAGTAGTAGCCATAAGTAAATTAATTACTCCTAAGCGTAAATCTTAGTTTAATACCAAAGTTAAAAAATATGTGCATAAAAAAGAGGAAAACTAACGTCGAGCGAAAATGAAATGATATGAATGACCGGGGTCAAAAGAAAAGGAAGGAAGCTCACTCTTTTGAATAAATAAATGTTTTCAACCCGCTTTTGCCTGTGATGTTCACACCATACTGGCTATATATGTACTTTTATAACCTCTACCTATATACTGTAAACTACTTAAGCATCGTTCTCTTGTGAAATTATAATGTTTTAAATCATTAAATGGGAGCGTATTAAAATATTTACATAAATCGTAGTTTGTTGTTCTTCATTGTCATTTATACTATATCTTGAATTGGGGAAAGGGGATGGGCTTTTCTAAAAATATTTGTAATCTAATTTTTTTATTTTAATATGTTGTTTTCGGATTAATGTATCCTAATATTATATATTTTTATTTTTAATATAATTTGTCTTCAGTGTGGACAAACTTGTAAAGCATGTTGTCTTAAACATGTAGTGTAGATGGCGCCACAAGCTTATCCAGGTTTCAAACCACTTAAGTTCCACTCATAATTCACTTTTAAAATAATTTTAGTCCAAACTCCACTTGGAGTTTTAATTTCCATTTCGAGCTTTTACTCACTTTCGCAATATTTCACTCCATTCTACGAGTGATTAGAATGCGGCAAAATACAGCACGTCTAATAAATGAATATGTTCAAAGGCCAGATCTAAAAAAAGCGTCGTTCCTCAAACTATAAGAAAATTTGTAAGAAATCGTCGTATTTTGGGATTTTATTATTTAGGATTTCAATAACCTTCTATAGTAAAGAAGAGTGCCTTGTTGGTTATGAATGTTATTTAAACAAATTGGTATCTATCGCCTTACTATTAAATTGAAAAGAAAATTGAAATATTTGTGTCTTAGGCAAAAACGAATTAAAAAACATTTCTATGGCTAGGAAAGTTTTATAATAAAAAATATCTTCTTAAGGATTAATACAACATTGTCCTACAAATCGGATCCCTATCCAGTCGATGTTTCAATTAGTGTTTTAAAAATGTTATTATTTTTATTTTATTGATTTTTATTATTTTTTATTGTATCAAGAAATCGAATGATGACAGATAAAAACCAAAATGTATTTCTTCCCTCTCCCCAACTAATTCTATTTCCACTCAACAAGAACTTTCAGAAATGTCAGTATATTTGGTTGTGCGTTTAAATAGTCTTATGGATATGCTAACAGGTCGGGTATGACTAACAATAAGTGTGTGTGTGCTGTGTGGGCCTAAAATAGAGTCTCTCGCATGGGCTTGTGCACCAAAGCATGTTGTTCGGAGTCGCTGGAGGAACTTTCGCCGGCGTTGGCCGCCGTGAAGCCACCGCTGACCCGCCGACTCGCCGAGTTCTTCCGCTTCTTGCGCTTTCCCCGCTCCAAGTCGTGCTCTGCGTCCGATCGCGAGACACTCGACCGGTTGTCATCCGGCAGGGACTTCAGCTCCGGCTCGTCCAGCTCCTGGAAATCGCTGGCAATGGTGGACGAGGAGGGCTGCTTCTTGGCCGCGCTGAAGTAGTCCTCGATGGCGGGATCCAGTTCCAGGACCGGACTCTGTTGCAGCGTGTACACCTGGGCACTGACCTTCAGACTGGAGGGGGCAGCGGTGGCTTCGGCTTCCTCTTGGCAAACGGACTGCGGTGCTTGAGGGCCACATCCTCGTACTCCGGATCGGTGAGGAACTCCACGCTGTCGGCCATCACATTCACCCGCTTGAAGGGCGGTATCTCGGCGATCTTCGGCTTGCGCTTCGTGTAGGGACTGTTCTCGTAGCTCTGGAAGTTGCCAATCTGCTCGGCACTCTGCAGGTTCTGGGTCTTCAAGTGGGCCGCCGGAAAGCGGGAGTCCTCGATGCTGAAGCGACGGCTGCCCGACTGATTGTACTCCATGTACCCGGTTCGCCGGTAGGGTCCATACTGGGCGGTCCTCTCCTTGTCCCGGTTCGAGAGCATCTCCACGCTGCGGAACCGCTGCCGGCTGTCCAGCTGCAGTCCCTCCTCCGCCTCCGACTGGGAGCCATCGCCCTCGGCATGGGTCTGTGATCGCCTGAGTTTCCGGGAGTTGCGGGCTCTTTCGGGCCCCGAGAGATCCATCATCGACTTCACCGGCCTGACCAACTTGGGCATTCGCAGGGCATCTTCGTAGGAGGGCAGCAGACTGATCTCCTGGGCGTGCTGCACACTAGGAGTGGCGTCCTCCAGCAGGATGCGGTCGTTGAGATTGCGACTGGTGGGGAAGACATTAATACTTTTAGGATTAAATAGCGAAGGGGTTCCCCTTACATGCGACGCAGTTCATCCTCGTGCTCCTCGAACTCCCTTTCACTGTCGCGGATTTTTCGCTTCCTCAGGAACTTCTGCAGACAGGCGTATCCCAGGACCAGAGCACCCAGTCCCAAAAGGGTGATCATTATAACCGACCAGGCCTTCTCGCCAGTACTACTGCTCCTGGCATTCACAATCCACACATCCGCACAGGCAAACTCCCAAAGTTTGCCATAGAAAATGGCAGGAGCAGCACAACGCAAGTGGTTTCCATCTTTTATCTTTAGGAATAAAATGAAAGTCATGAAATTGATAAAGTCTATGGTACAGAGCAAACAAACCTTAGCTGGTTTAGATGTTAAATAGTCGTAGAACTCCACAAAGAGCGGACTGTGGCAGTCGCAGATCCAGGGATTGTCGCCCAGCCACAACTGATCCAGGTACTTGTTGCCCCCGAAATAGTTTGGGGGAATGGGACTCGTCAGTCGATTGCCATTCAAATGGAGATCCGCCAGCTCGGGGAACTCCCTGAAGGTGTTGTTGCGCACAGTACTTAGCCTGAAATTAAAAAACCAATTACTGACCAATACTTAATGAGCCATAAAGGCAATGCCCACCTGCAGTTGGCCAGATTAAGTTGCTGCAACGTTTCCGATCTCATAAAGGTGGGTATATCACTGATTAGATTGTTGGATAAGTCCAACTTCTGAATGGCCGAGAGACTCGACAATGCTGTGCTCTCAATAGAGCCGATTTCACACCAGCTCATGTTCAAGGTGCGCACCGAATTGGACACAATCTTGGTCAGCTTCTGCAGCACATTCCGACTGAGGTTCAGGTCCACCAGCACGTCGTTGTTTCGTACGACATTCCTGTCCAAACGGGCTATCTCATTGAAGGCCAGGTTCAGCACTTTCAGACGCTTCAGACTGGCGAAGGCATCTTGGCCAATCACCCGAATCACGTTCTCGGAGAGATCCAGCACCTCCAGCATGGTGTTGTTGGCAAAGGTACTGGCATCCACCACTCTCAGGAGATTTCCCCGCAGTCGCAGCTCCGACAGCTGCGGCAAGCCACTGATTTCTAAATCATCCAGGTTGCAGTAGGACACATCCAAGCGGCGCAACATGTAGCTCAGTACGGGATCATCTGAGAGGCTGCCAAACTGGAGTTCCGTGTTGCGGGATAGGTTCAGGGCCTCCAGATTTTGCATGGCATCGAGGAAGAACCCTGGCAGATCCCGAATGCTGCAGTTGCTCAGGTCGAGTGCCCTCAGGGTTCGCGAGGGCAAGGCTGCCATTTGAACCAGTTTATTGTTGGCCAGATTGAGGCGTTCCAGACTTGGCAGCTGGTTGACCAACTGGTCGCCGCCGAGGTTGGAAATCCCACAGGAGGAGAGGTCCAGTTCGGTCAGCGACTGACTGCCGAGCATCTCAAAGCTCTCGCCAGTGCCAAAAGTGCCCAATGTGTTGCCATCCAGACCCAAACGCTTAAGGCTAGGAGCGTATTTGAAGGCCTCATTGGGACTGAGGGCTTCCCACGAAGCAAACGAGTTGTTGGCCAACAGTAGAGTTCTCAGGGAAGTGAACCCAATCAGGGTCTTACTCCCAAGGCCCGCGATGTGGTTGTTGGAGAGATCCAGGTAGAGCAGTGAGTCTATGTCCGCATATTGGGTAGGGAACTCCATGAATTTGTTGCCCGACAGATCCAAGTGCTCCACGGGAATGCCATCGAAATCAGGATAGGTCTCGAGACTCCTTCTCGAGCAGTCCGCATATAGACTGTCCACCACCCAAGTGCAACGGCAGGGCCAAGGACAATTAATGGCCCGACTGGAGGAGATGATCCCCAAGAGCAGGAGAACCAAAGCGATTCTCATTTCTGCAATGTAAACGAAGTTGGGTTAATTTCGAGATACCGCTTTATTGCGCATGCATTTCAATTGGATCCCTATCGGGACACTATTTTTTGTTTTCTACTTATTGTCTCTGGTTTTTGCTTAAACGCAATTTGAAATTGCGACGATTTCAAGGCGCTAGTGACGTCACAATCAGCTCGGACTTATTCACCTGTGGAATTGTTGCCGCTCGTATTTCCCCTGCGGACTGCACTCCGCTTATCTTATCAGTCACAAAACTGGAGCACCCAAACAGAGAAGAAAGGGGTGAATAGCTCCGAGTCGAACTGAGCACTCTCGAAACTTAATAACAGATTCTAGAATTTTGACTGCCACTCCGATGCAGCCACGCCCTCAGCATTTTTCACTTTGTGGTTAAATTTTTGGAATTCCGGTCTACTTTATTGGGTTTTTCAAGAGGGTCTGCGCGCAACTGCTGGTCTAATACTGTCCGACTGAGGAAAATTACTCACCTGCTGGTCGCGGGCATCGGGAATCGGGCATTCGGCATCGGCTTCCACTGCGACTGATAAGATAAGCCACTGATAAGCCACCCGTTTGCATGGGGCAATGGGGAGTGTGGCAAAGTGCGCAAATAGTGTTTTTCCCGGGCAACTGTGTTGGCAACGGAATTCTGAAAATACTAAAATAAGGTTTTTATAAAAATATGACCGAACTATTTCCGAAAACATTGGAGTATTCAATAAGGGCTCCAATAACACTGTGACTTATCGGCGTGCTGATCCCGAATCTGGCCTCGATTTTATTGCACTACGATTGAGATCATTATTAAACCTCTATAACAGACAGACGAATTTTTGTTTTCAAAGTTGTTAAAAAGATTAAGAATAAATCATTTCCTTTGTTTCTGTAAATAACATTTGTATTAAAAAAAGTCGTCGTACTTTGTTTGAATAACAAAGATCTTTCAAAATTGTATAGTATTCAAAATATCACTTGGCCAAATATTCGAATGGCAAAAACAAAATGAAACAAAAGTTCTTAACCATGTTATTAAGGTTTATTATGTTCAAAATAAAGATTTTAATTCTGCTCACCGAAACCTATTAGAGAAGAATAATTTTATTTTATTTCTAAAATAATAATCGTAAAATTTGGTAATGGTGTTGTTAGAGAACTCCTATTTAAATAAACCTTATTAATGAATACTAAAATTTTTAAAAATTTAAATTTTGATAGTTACTTTTCATAAAGTGGTTTAATAGTCTCGGGGAGTTTTAAACAACTCTACTCTAAAACGAAAATGATAATATAGCGATATTTATAAAAATTGGTCGAGGAGTAAAAGGGTATATTGTATTCGTTAAAAATGATTTAACAGATAAAAGAAAGCGTTTCTAACATAACAATGTAACAAAGTCATTTCTTTATGAAATAAAAATTTTTCAATTATTCTTTTAGAAAGAAATTAACCTCTTCTGATTTTCAGAAAAGTTTGATATTATTTTCTAAAAAAAACAGTTAGAAATATTGTCATTAAGGGGGTATATACCTTTTTTTGTCGAAAAAAATAGGAAAGTTTGAATTTTTTTATGTATGTAACTATTGTTTTTATTAAATGAATGATTATATTTTCTGAAAGTTTAGATTGTTGACAATGTTTATGCAAAAATTTTTGAAAAAATATTTAATAGTTTTTAAGGTGTGGCTGTTTCCCTTAAACGCCTTTTTTTTAAAAGAGCCTTGCGGTGATAATTCCCCAGGACAAATGGGTCAACTGATACCGAAAAAATAAAAATATTTCATTAGTTTAAAGTAGTATCCTGTACTTGAACGAACGTTTTTAAAAAAATTTTTTTTTTGTGCATACTGGAACGTTTAATGCAAAAAATGACGTTTTTGGACGCGAAAATTCTTACAAAACAATCTATTTCGGCGAAATAAAAATTTTTACATGAAAAAACGATCGTTCAAGTACTAAAAAAATTCATTACGAACATTTAAAAAAAAATTTGAAGAAAATCGGTTCAGTAGTTTTTCGCTAATCCATATCACCGCAAAGCCATTTTTAAAAAAAACCATTTCGAGATATTCGCGTTTAAAGTTTCAAGTTTGGGTTTGGGCGGGGACGAGGCGCGCGGCTAGGAGCGCTGTAACTTTTTTTCTACAGCTCAAATCTCTATGAAAATTTTCGGAAATATTCTCAAGAAGTTGTTCTTTAAGATAAGATTAGAAGTGGCAGAATATAACTCTGTTTACAATTTATATAATACAGCTAGTAAAAACATCCGTTTTTCCTTTTTAGCTTCAATCCAAAAGTCCAACAATTTGGTTTTTCTGTTTTCTTTTCCATTTTAAACTCATTTTTTAAATTTACTAAGTACTCTTGCAGCATATGTCAACAAATCAACCGTGAGTATTACGAGATGGCAACAAATGGAGTCGTTTAAGACTGAATAAACTTGTCACCCGGTGAAGTGCAACTGTTCGAATGGAGAATCCGGGCCAAGAGCCAGACAACTCCCACTTCGGCTCCAGCTGGAGCTGATAGGGCATTAAAATTACCCGTTCCCGGCGGAGGATTCGGACGGAGTGCAGCAGCGAGCTGCAGACACCCGTAACCGGATTTATTGTAATGAAGCGTGAGCAAAACAGAAACGACGCCTCAGACGACAGCGCGATAAAGATGCAGTGCGAAATGAAAAATAAGACGAATGGGAATGGGTTTCCCAGGGAGCAAATAAAAAGAGGAGTCCCAACACTGACGTGTTGACAGCAACATATTTGTGGCTTGATTACGGTGGAGGGCGGAAAGGCAACAGGAAACATCCGAATCGTGAGGAATATAAAAAGCAGGGGCAGTTGTAAAAGTTTAAACGAAATTTAAATACTCTTAAAATGAAGCTTACAGATATTATATAAAAATGTTGTTTTTGAAATATACTTGTAGAACTTAAGCTTTGTTAACAAATGCTGAAATGAGTAAAACTAAGTAATTTAAAATTATTATATATGATAAGTTCCAAAATAAAGTTTATAAAAATATTACAATAATCGAAATATAATTGTAGAACTTAAGCTTTGTTAACAAATGCTGAAATGAGTAAAAATAAGTAATTTAAAATTATTATATATGATAAGTTCCAAAATAAAGTTTATAAAAATATTACAGTAATTGAAATATAATTGTAGAACTTAAGCTATGTTAACAAATGCTGAAATGAGTAAAAATAAGTAATTTAAAATTATTATATATGATAAGTTCCAAAATAAAGTTTATAAAAATATTACAGTATAACTATTTTCTGAATATGAATTTCCTAAACGAAAATGTATTTATTATTACATTACTGATTTGATAATAAAAGGCACAGCAGATGTACTCCTCCACATTTCTATCCTCTATAGAGCGTTTAAAGAAAATGATTTTAAATGGTTAGCGACGATACAAATAGAAATAAGTTGATGCGCAGCTTTCGGGGGTTGGGGGAAATCAGGAGCGGAGTTCAACAAAGACATCCAAGGAGAATGCAGAAGTCAGCGTAATGCCGCGACTGATAAGCTCGTCAGGATACGACGCACCATCCCCCCCCCCCTGTTCCAAAAACTGTTCACTATTGAAAACGATTGTGGGGCGCAAAATTTGAATTCGGTTACCAAGGATAAGTGCAAGGGATAATGAGCAGGGATGCGCAGGCTGCCCTCTCTCTCACTCTCTCCATCTCTATCTCTTTTAGCGTGTCCTTGCCGTTTTAATGAAGCGCAACGGCTTTGTTGCCGAGACGCCTTTTGTCCGGACCCGCAAACCCCCCCTTCGCCATCCCTCCGTGGGATAATTAGCGGCCGCTGCGATGCAAAGTCATCGCCGACGTTGGGAATTCGCACAGTTGAAATCACAAGTTAATGCCGCACGGTCCAAGGACTTGGTCCTTTGTGTGCTTTTGTTAATGGATTGATTTTGATTCTGAATTTCTCCCGTCTAATCTGGGCTGTCTTAGAGCTCTCGCGGCCTTCGCTCCGTTTTATTGGGCATTTTCCAGCGATTTTTTAATAAGAAATGAAGTGCTTTTTATTTATTTTCGGAGCGTTAAGTCGGGAGCAGGGAAAGCGGAGATACCACCCGTAGTGCAGTCAAAGTTAAAGTTAAGTTGAATGACAGCTGCGGTGTCGCGAGATAAGCACACCACCCACTCAAACACTCAAACACCCAGCTGCCCAACTGTCCATCTGCCAGAGGCGGCAAGAAATGGGGAACTGATAAGGGAAATGCGAATTCAGGTGATGTCAGGATGTCAGGATGTCCTGGCGAGTGGGAAATGGACACGTAGTGCCACTAGAGGCTTGGCCATCGACATCCTGCTAGCCTGCTAGCTTAGCATTTCCGCAGATGTCATAAAGATATCCCTGCCATTATGGCTCTTCTAATCGGCCTCATCAGAAAAATGTGGGCCACACACTCCAGCCACCCACAAACGACCTCGCATTCCGGGCTTTGATTATATTTGTATGCCTTAAGATTCCTTTTTTTTATTGTCACGGGGATGGAGAGAAACAATTTGCTTCTATCTGCAGGACGATACGTCACAAGGAGTACCATTTTTGATACACAAACATTACATGAAGAATGGGAATGGGGAGGGGGAGGGGGGCGATAAAGCGGGGCAGTAGACCCCTCAATTTGCATATTCACAGGCTCGGAATGCCTTATAGACAATTATATTTATTATTCAGTTATGCCGCAAACGGGGTGGGTGTGGGTGTGGGCTGAACCAAAGACATTCCCATTTAATGCTTGCCATTCTAGATTTCAGCTGGAGTCAAAGAGAACGTTCCTGGGCTGCTGCAAATATCTTGAATAGCAATAAATTTCGATTTTCGTAAACTTAAATGCTTTATGAATTATAAGCTTAAGACGCGCCAACCGAAACCACCCACTCACCCCCTTTGCTTTGGAATGGGGAAAGGGGTAAGGGGTAAGGGGCAGGGAGAGGAGTACACCTTACGCCGAAAACTTTCTTCTTCTGACAGCAGGCAAAGATTTAGACAAAGACCAACTCCAGAGCAAATGCCAGCTACTGATAGCAACTCCTGCCACTTTTCAGGGGTTGGGCGAGATTTAAAAAGCCAGGCCGGAATGCCATCTGCAGGGGGAGGGAGGGGGAGGAAAAAGGGGAAGGGGGCGTAAAAAAACCAGGACCAAGAAGAGCCCAAGCCTTTCGCCAGGCCAGCAAAGAATGCCATAAATCAATTCGTATTAGTTTTATGAAATTTATACCTGCGGCGCACCACCAGCCAGCAGACAGCCAAGGGGCGAAATAAAATCGAGGGGTTCGGTAGGGGGGGGAGTGGGCCAGAAAGTCCTTCGGCGGTTTAATGAGCAAATCTTTTTTGGCAACGCCATCTCGGCATCAGCAGAAAGCGTTTGGCGCCAAGCGTTTCCAATTAAAAGCATAATTCATTCGCAGGGCTTAGTCTCAGTCTCAGCCTGAAACACTCTAGCAAATGCCCCAAGAAAATTAAGACGAATGTATACGTAAAATATGAAAAACCCCTAACACATTAATTCGTTTATATTTTTGTATGTTAAGAAATCAAAGGGAACTTATTAAGGAACTAAAAAAACAATTTTATTATATGTCTTAACTAAATCTAACAAAATAAACATTTTATTCCCTAGCAATTGTATTAATATTTTACTGAAACTTTTATGTCAATAGTAAAATATAAGTAAATTTTATACATTTACATATATATTTATACATACATATACATATTTATACATTTTTAATAAACTCTTTAATTTGATTTAAAATATGGAAAAACTTATGTTATCTGAATTCTAACTATATTTACAGATTTATTTCGGTTAAATTAAATGGAACACAATTATAATTCATACAGCTCTGTTTTATAACTTAGGTTATTAAACTGTTGCGCTTTACATATTATATATACAATGTGTTCACTTTGTACTGAGCGTCGAATGCAAAAAAGTATGATGATTCTCCCATAAGAATATTTTAAAAATATAAAAAACATCCCACAAAATTATATGAATATTTTAAATATTATAGATTTGGTAATAATAGATTTGGTATAACCAAAATTAATAAAATAATAAATCAAATTTATATTTTTATAACTTTAAAAGTCATTAATCTTTTTGATCTGTTAATCTGCGCCTAAAAACCATTTGCCGTTATACTTTTCTAAGTAACTTTTAATTATTACATTTTGGTTTATTGGATGAAAGATTGTAAAATCTTTTGAAATTCACACAAAGCAACTTCCATACAGGCCTCTTCAAGGAGATTTATCATAAACCCCAGAGAATATTTATTGGAATATTTTCCACCTTTTAGTTGTTGATTGTTGGACGTTGGCCAGTAGTAGAAATAAAAGGAAACCTTTGAATTATCGCCTGACAATGGGATTATCATTTTTACATTTTTGTGCCTGCCCAGTGAAAGTGGGTGGCGGAGGTGGACGGTGGGTGGGTGGTATGTGGGCCAGCGGCAGTCGGCCTTGGCTTAGCCTCCCTGGGGGGTAATTCACAGTTGCCATAATTATCATCGTAAATTATGGCCGAGTAAAAGTTTTGGATTTTATGAAAATGAATTGAGATTGAGCTTGGGCTTGGCTTTCTGGGAAAACGGCGGCGCATGAATCCGCAATTGATTTAAATAGTCCTGGCAGCCAAGACGGTAAATCAAGCAGCCGGCAATCTAACTTGTGCATCTACCAGCCCCCACCATCCACTTGCCCCTAGAGCAACAATTTTTTGGGGCAATAATCTGGCGAGCCAAAGCCGAGGAGTGTCATAAATAATAATTAAACAACTCGCGTTGTTAAGTCTTTTTATTACGCGCCCAAGACAAACGGCAGTTGACAGCGGGGAAGGATGCAGCCGAAAGGATAAGGTGCCAGAAAGACAAGACAAGACAAGGGAAGGCTTAGAGTGGTAGCATGTGCGTTATGCCCCACACACACACACACACACACACACTCTCACACCCTCAAAGAAAGCACAATTTTCCGCGCAAATACTTTCCCTGCCGGTTCGGAAAAGCACATGAGCCAGGAGCCGGGATTTCGAGTGGCAGGGGCTGTCTGCCCTCGCATCCTGTTCTCCTAGGCAGGTGCCTGTCCCGCTTCACAGGGGATTTTAAGACGTAATTAAGATAATAAATAATAATCGCCCAATGCAGGCGCAGGATGGGCGGAGTGTGAGGGTGTCCTGGCCATGTCCTGCCGCTCACTCCCCCAATTACCCCCTCGTAAGTGTCCCCTTAAGCCCCCCGTGTCACATTCTTAGGCAAAATCTAGATACGGCCGTAGTCATTTGCTGCTGACCCGGGTTGTTAGATAGCCTCCTTGAAAGCCCAAGTCTCCAAGTTCACGGTGACACACTTCTGGCCCCAGAGAAGTTATTATTATTTAATGACCTTAATTGGGGTACAGGAGGATAGCATTTTAAAGTTTTCTTAAACTGAAACTTGTTCTGAAAGACTAGTCTTGCAATTAACAATTATCTTTTGAGTAAAAAATACTATTTCTATTGGAAAATTTTGAAATTATTGTTTCAGTTTAAAATGTATATCATTGAATTTTATTACATTTTTATTAATTTCATTTAATTTGTTATTACATTTTTATTAATTTTCCATTAATATGTTTTCTAGTCAGTTACTTTGTTAATATTAATTAATATATTATATAGTTATACATTTTATTCCTTTAAAAGTAATTCACAAAGTTTAATGATGAATGCATTTTCCTTTTTTACACTCAGTTGTAAAAATTTTTAATAAGAAAAAACCATAATACTTTAATTTATTTGTTTCATTGCCATTTCCTTGTAGCTTAAAGGATTTAATAATATATTATTTGTAAGTATGGATACATTATAAATGCCTTTAATACCAAAATGACTTCATAAGCTACCTAATCAGACTGGTCAATTTATAACGCATCCCAATCACTGGCCTTCTTTTGTTTTACGTTTTCCAAAGGTCCTCATTAACTAATTTGTCCAAGATGAAGATGTCTGGCAGAGTGGAGAGCTGCCTTTATTTCCCTGTTTTTCCAGACATTATTCCCCTCGACTTTCGTGTAAAGTGAATGTCACAAATCAAAGCGGAATTATTATTACTTATGACCATTTAATTGGACTTGCGTTATACTCATTTGACTTTCGTTACGGTTTGTTTGCGCACTCAATTTGGCAAATGAATCGCCACCACCAACCGAGGGGGGTGGGGGGAAGGGTGGGTGGTGTGTGGCTAGAACAAGCCACCGGCGTACCAACCACCAAAACCAAACCACTGTCAACTATTTTGGCTCGCACGCTCATTAGTTTTATTGCCCCGCGTATCAGTCAAAGCCGCAAAACTATTTATGTCCCACCCTTCTGGGCTATTTTCCTTTTCCGCACCCCCTCCGCCCCCTTTGTCCTTTTTGGCATTGCGAGAGTCCTTTTTGTTTCGGGGCGCTCTAATTGCCGCCAAGAAACTTGTCTTTGATGGCTAATGGTTCCTTTTGGCAAACCGCACTTCCAATGGCGCAGTGATCTCCAGCAGAATTCGATAGATATTTCAATGTACAGGTATTTTCAGTGGCTTGAGCAGCACTTAATTATGATTGCATTATTCAGATTTATTCCCCATTTGGCGTCATTAAGGCCATATGAAAAAGTTTTCGAAAGCAAGATTTATGCTGCCATTCCGCCGAGGAGCCGCCTTTGAGCCATCTCAAAAGTTGGCCAGCAGCCGCAAGTGCGGCGTAGTTAACTATGTAAATGTTTTCTTTTCCGCTCGCCTCCTGTTTATGTATATTTACATTTAATGCCCCTCGAAAGCCCGAAAACCGAGTAACTCCCGCCCACCGACTTCCATTCTGACCTGCAGTTGGAGCTATAGAGTGGGCGTGGCCGTAATTTCATTCGTGAGCCAACCAACCACGCCGAGCGGTGCAAAGTGCTGGCAATTTTAATTAATGGATAAAGTTATGCGGTATTTTCGTACATCCCACTGAGGGTTTTCCCAGTTAGAAGGAGCTTGGTGGTCGGGAATTAAATATTTCGAGTAAATATTTATGGTTTCGAGAAGGGAGACTCCTCAAATGATTTACAGTGTAGTTTAGTTTGTACTTTCCTTTAAATGCATTAGAAATCTCGTTACTTCTCTTCAGCGCAGAAGTATGCAACAGTTTCGCACTTTATTACGAAATCCATAAATAAGCAGCTAGTCCAATATGCTGCCGCCCAAAGATATGCCATAAATTTGTACTCTAGCTGGCTCGGCTCACTCCTTCCCGCAATTTTAATTTAAAAGTTTGCGATAACAAATGATGCACATCCCCAGCACACCCACACGTGTACTTAAAAATAAGAAATAATGTTGACTGCTGATTTAGTAACCGCACAGAGCCCAACCCCCAAAAAATATACATACATCGCTATCTAGGAATGTCTGCGGGATGTAACAAAGGCAGCGAAATAAAGAAATGAAAATAAGTAAACTTTGGCGCTAATAAATTGTTTCATATCTGCGGCCAAGAAGTGGCAAGGCGGGCGAGGCAGATAACTCATACGCCCCGTGCCACAACTCACGCCGAAACGAAGCTAAATGTGCCGCTCAAATTGCCATTTTTTCTTCGTTTGCCGTACATATGCATATTTATTTCCCCTTTGCTTATCAGTGACTTACCAAAAAAGTACAAAAAAAAGCGAAAGAAATAAAGCAAAGATCTGGCACATATGAGAAATTGCCAAACACATTACGACTGCAGCAGCACATTAGCTCCAGGCGTCTGAAAAGAAAATGAGAAATAAGGATATCACCATGCCCATTCTAGCCATAGTGCATCGCATTCCATTCAAATTTATGAACTGTGTTTGCCCAGAAAATCAAGATCTTCCTACTAAAAATAACTTAAAAATCGTTGTTGGAAAAATTTTTACAACTTTTTCTTTACTTTTAAGAACTTCTACCATTTTTTTTGGTTCGAAAATCCGACTTCCTTAAACCTTTTCTGATTTTAGCTAAGTCAAAGCTTTTTTAGTTCTCAAAAAGCTTATCATTTCGATGGCAATAACATTCTCAAGCAGCTCCACTTGATGGAATATAAATTTCTTCTTATCATTTTCAATTTGGCTGCAATCTGCCAAAGTCACTTAAGCCCCTTTAGAAATTATGAATTAATCTCAGCTGCAGACATTTATCTGCTTAGCCATCATCCCACTGCCTTTCATCGCCATAAAAACACATCGTTTGAATTTGACATTTAAAATTGTATTTATTTAATCATTTAATAATTGCTGGGGAATATATTTCTATTTATATTATATATAAAGATGTGTGGATGTTTTTCGCTGTATGTCTGTCTGTGTTATTTGTGTGTGTCGGCGTATTGATGCTTGCAATAAATTACAATATTATTTGAATTAAGTTTATTATCTATCTGAAGGCTTACGAAACTAATGGAACAATTTATAAAACATTTTTATTTCAGTGTGTAGATTTAGTTACGTGTTTCCATCGAAACGTTCGAAGTGGAGTGGATGGATAGCAACAAAGGTTTCATGTTTCATCCGAACCGAAGCTGATTGGGTCTCTGGACTTTTGGGGGTTGGTATTAGATACCAAGACTTCGAAAGCAACGAATCGTATGTTATACATTCTATATGCGATATCCGTGTGCATGGATCGAAAGGGATATGTGCTAGGCTCGGGCAGGGGCTTCTCAAATAAGGCAGGATAACTAAAACTAAACGTACTGGTTCAACTCAAACTTAAACGGTAACTTAATCTGCAGATACAAATGCAACTAAAGCCGAAACAAAATTCACAATGCTCAAAGAATGCGTACCTAGGATAACATACATTATATACAGATCGCAGATCGCAGATCGCGGTTCTCGAAAATTGGCTTTCTTTGGTTTGCTTATTCTTAACGAGCTGGCCTTTAATAGTGCCGCCCTTTTTCTATATCAATGGCTAATAACTAGGTAGAAATAGATGCAGAGAGTTGTATACTGGATAGGGTATAAATTAGTCATACTGGTTCATGCAAGATCGAATTACTCGTAAAGTGGCTTTATCTATTTGCTCTAATTTTCGCTAGATGCTCCTGGGCAACTGGTAACGCGTAACTGGGTTAGTTCTCGTTCTATAATACTTAGAGTGGACTACACTAGGGGATTACATATTTATGAGCTATCGTATATGGTATAGTATTTGTCATAGCTGCAGCCGCAGATTTGAGCTGCTTAAATTGGGGTGTGTGTGTGTGTGTGTCTCTCGGTCGACTATTTACAAGAAGAAATGCTGCTAATTTTGATTTCAAACTCCGGTAGGGTGCCTTTCATCCTGGTCCAGTCTAGTCCCGCTCCTCGTACTTGGGCACAAAGGAGCCGAGTCCTCCCAGCTGGGCGCACTGGTTGCTGTCGTACAGCGACATCTTGAGCCGCTTGCACTTGGCCCTACGATTCTTGAACCAGAACTGCACATTCTTGCTCTCCAGGCGCGGGAACTTTTGCCTGAAAAAATATAAGAAAATAAGCGGAAAAGTTAGTCAAAATAACTAGGTAAGTCATAAAGTACAGGAAGAGAACTACCAAAAATACTTATTCATTGGAAACTTTTTCTTATTAAAATGCTTTGAGTTCGCAACACTTCAATGTGATACATTATAATAACAAACAAACAAGTTCAAAGTTTATTAAACATATTTAATATTTTTTTATTTATTCTAAAACCAAAAAAAATATATATTAACAAAGATTTCGAATTATTAAAATTTTCACCTCAAATAATATCAAAATTACTTATCGACAGGAAACCGTCGAGATTTCAATATGATACAAAATAAAACTCGCTCTGGATTTCAAGCCAATGGTCGTGATATAATTTAAAAAAATATTCTTAAAAATAGAAAACTTTTTTAATTCAAGAAAATGTTCCATTAAATGTAAATGTTGTAAGGTTGAAGAAGAGAAGCAAAATCTCATGTTTGTTTTTTAAATTAAGGCCAAATGTATGTAGTTGAAGTATGTTTAATATTTATTTATTTAACCAAAAAAGGTTGTGCTTACGTTAATCAATCTCAACATTTTTTGAAAAAAGGATATAAAGGAGTAGGTCTCACCTGTATGGCATGGTGTTCAGGTCCTCGGTGTACTTGAGGATGAGGTTGTGCGAGGGATGCGTGTTCATGGCGAACCACTGCTCCAGCTTGGGCACCTCGGTCACCGGGTCGATGAAGGTGCGGTTCCGCTTGCGGCGCTCCTCGTTCGAGATGCTCGACAGGTTCAGGCCGCCGCCGCCCATCAAGGCGTTCGGCTGGATTCCGGCTGCAGCCGCAGCGGCGGCGGCATGATGGTGCGGATGTCCGGCGGCCGCTTGGCCAAAGGCCGGGATGTAGTGACTCATGTACATGAAAGACTGCGAGAACATCGAGTTGGGGACCATGGGGAAGGGCAGCTGGTCCTTGTGCGGCACCACGCCGCCGGCCAAGTCCGGCGATGGTGACCTGAACTCGTCCAGGTGGCTGGCGTCGTTCTCGTTGTCCTCCTCGTCCTCGTCCATGTCCAGGTCGTCGTCCTCCTCCTTGGGCGTGGAGCGCTTGGGCGTGGAGCTCACCTCGGGGTCGTTGTGCGAGCTGCTGTTGTTGTGGTTATTGTTGTTGAGGTTGGAGCCGCCCTCCATCTGGGGATCGGTGTCCTGGTGGCGGTCCTCCGCCCCGGAGTTCTCCTTCTCGTTGTCCTGCAGCTCATCCCGCGACTTGTCGTGGCGCTCCTCCTCGTTCAGGCTGCCATTTATGCCGTCGCTCTTGGCCTCCTGCCCCCGCTGCTGCTGCTCCCCCGCCTCCTCCTCGTCCTCATCCATCAGCGGCGAGCTGCGGTGCCGCTCGTGGGTGGTCAGCGAGAGCGGCAGCTGCGGCGTGTTCGGCCTGCTCTGCTCCTCGTCCATGTCGTCCGAGTGCTGCGACATGGTGTCGATGTCCTCCGACTTCAGGCTGAGCGGGCTCTTCAGATAGTCGTGCGACATGGACAGGTTGCCCATGCTCATGGGCTGGCTCCCAGCGCTGCTGCTGGAGTTCTGCCCCAAAGGGGCATGCTGGCTCAGGTAGCCATTCATGGCCGCGTGCCCCAAGGCGCTCATCGCGCTGCCCAGGCTCCCGCCGCGCATCTCCGCCCGCTTCTGTGCCGCCCGTGCGTTCTTGAACCAGTAGACCACGTTGTTCACGTCCAGCGGCTTCCTGCCCCGCCGCGATTCCAGCGCGTTCAGCTGCACCACATACGTCTGGATCTGCTGGCGCGAGGGATGCGGATTGTCGGCGAACCACTTCTGCAGCTTGGGCAGCTCCATCTCGGGATCGAAGCTGGTGCGCATGCGAGTCTTCTGGTTGGGATATGGTGGTCCATGGCCGCCGGCGCCGCCATGGTGGTGATGATGGTGCATGGAGGCGTGCATGGGGTGCACCAGCATGCTGCCGTGGTGACCCGGTCCCGGAGCCTGGCCCGCTCCCGCATGGTGGGCCGCCTCGTTGGCCAGCAGCAGGCTCTCCCGGCTGCCCATCGATCCCAGCGGATTGCCGCCCCCCGCCCCCCGGCAGCGGCCGCATGAGCCGCTGCAGCGGCCGCCGCCGCCATGGCCGTTCCCACTGGGAAGTCCATCTCGCCGGGCACCGCCACTGGAACTGGGACCGCCGACGGACCCGTCATGAACGGCAGCATCTTGGGCGCCATGGCCGCCGCCTGGGGCGACAGCTGGTTGGACCACCACTGGTCGAACTTGCGACGCAGCTCGTCGGAGATATCACCTCCGGGCAGGGCGTAGGTGTTCTGGTGGGAGCTACGGCAGATCTGGGACAGCGTCACCTGGAAATAAATAACAGTAATGATTTTTGAATCAGTATTAAGGACTTTATAAGTATTACAAATTAAATACATTATTTTATATAAACTATTCACTTTTTTATGTTAAGAATACAAGTTATGTTTCTTAAGCATTTCAAAAGGCAATTTAGTTTCATTACATTTGATATTGTTTATGACGAATAAACGTCATAAAAAGATGAGTCATACAATTTTAAACTATATTTGAGAATAAAAACATAAATAAGATTCCTCAATTGTCTAATTATGAAACTTAGATTAACTAATCCAAAAAAATTGTGTGATGTCACTATATAATTTAATTTCATATAATAATCTGATTGTTTTTTTATACTGAATAATACAAATGTGACCTCATTAAAGCAACGAAATTCTTAATCTAAGATTTAGGTGTACAAAAGCATGTGTCATGCACATCGAAATTAATGGAAACATTTTGTAAAATATTTTAAGGGCTCAAGCTAGTTAATCAAAAAAATGTTTACTTTTGTAATTGAAATTAAAATATTGTCCACTTTAAAGCGAAGAATTATCATAACCAATCTTAGATTTTATTGTGCAAAAGCATGTGTCATGCACATCGAAATTAATGGAAACATTTTGGGTTCCCCAATGGCCTGATTGTTTAATTTAGATTTCCTTGTTCATGTGTTGCCACGCGTGGTAGTCATACGGTGGTTATGTGAAAAACCGCCGATTCGATCATCGGGCAATTTCGAAAACTGAGTTCCGTGTGGAAATCAGAGCGAAATGCACGGGATTACCGGTGGCAACCTTGAGCGACTGTCAACAGGAGCGGTAGGCGCACTAAGACCCCAGAGTCCGCCGGTCACTAAGCGGCTGTCATAAAAATCACAGTCGCCGGTAAGCGGACGGGGTTGTCCGGGGGCCTCAAGTGCCGGGATTTACTTAGCCATAAATGTGCGAGTGCGACTGCGAGTGCGAGTGCGAGTCGGAGTCCGAAATTGCCTATTACGATATAGACCCTGGGGACTGATACCGCCGAGCTGATATTAACAGACAGTGCCTCGAATCGAAGGCGATAACTAGATAGTCCCTGATAGGCAGCGACACATCAGCTTATGGCGATTAAAATTGAATTTACCCAGCAGAAATAGAATCGAAATGCGATGAGTTGGTACGGCACGGTGTGGTATGGCGTATTAAATGCTCATAGATACTGCTTTTGTCTCCCAACTATGGAAAGATAATGTCTGGTGCTTTCGGTGATTCCGAGGTGCCTTCCCGTCCCTGCTCTTCTTTGCCAGCACCTCGCTATCAGCTAAGGAGGCGCCCCAAATCACTTAAGCTGCTCAGAACACAGGCGGACCGAAGGGTTAGGTGGGGTTGGGGGTGGGACACCTAATTGTAAATAAAATGGGTTGACGCTTCTTACGTGGCGGGGTATTATTAAATTGATTTTCCTATCGCCGCACCCCAAAGCTCCTCCGCGGACACTGGAGAACCGCGATGGGCCGGAGGTGTCAGACAACGAATGTGGAAATTATGGTAAATGCTTATCATGTGATTAGGAGGGACGACAACTGCCGTGCTTTGCTTTGCTTTGCTTTGCCTAACTTTGCTTTGCTAATAATATTAATCGTGGAAGGGGGGAGGGGGTGGATGGTCGGGGGTGGGGGGTCCAATAAAATAGCAGTCGCAATATCAATTGAAGGGTATTTCTGGCCGTGATTTCGTGTTGTTCATCGCCGGCGATAGTGTAGTGTCGCTTGATTTATGGCGTTAATGCACCGATATCGCACCCCCTCCCGCTGAATTGGGTCATGTGAGCAGTGCAGGGGATCCCCCCCCCTGCAGGAACGCCAACTAAGCCTGCTAAACCGATTTCAGTAAGGAAAACAAAAGCCACACACACATCCTGGAGACAGGACCAGGAGTTGGCAACGCAAAGCTGATTAAAATGAAAACTATTGCAGAAAAGGATTAGTTAAGTGAACCAAATAAATGAACTCGGCTTAACAAAATTTCTTTGTAGTAGCTATCAAAACATTTTCAATGAGTTTAATATTCCACAGGCAGACAGGACATGCAAAAGTTGTGTGTGTGTGTGTGTGTGTATCTGTGTGTTCTCTGTTCATGCCTCACATCACGCAAATTAGCGTCGCCACTTCTCATCCGGAGACATTTTTCGGCAAGTTTTAGCAACTCCAAGACGGATAAGAGCGTTTGCCAGTGGAATGGGGATAGGGGAAGTTCTCCATAAACCGCTTATGAATCATTATAGAATTTTGTCGTCTTAGTGCAGAATTTTAAGTGAAAGTTCAAAGTGAATGTCTAATTGGCTGCCGAAGTGGGGGGAACGGAAACGGGAATGGGAACGGGAACGGGAACTCACCTCATCCAGTGGGCATCCTGTGGAGCGGAGTACCGCATGCGACTGCAGCACTAGTAACTTGAGCAGCTTGTCCTTGATCTCTCCGAACGGCGACGTCTTGGGCCGCAGGATCACGATCCTCAGGGTGATCACCGAGGTCAGTTCGCCCACGATGTCGCTGACTGGCACCGCTGGGTTGTCCGATATCTGCTCCAAGGGAATGGGCTTCCAGTGTTTGATTATCAAAGAGCCTGCGGGGAGACAAAGACCAACGAATTAGCTTTCGATTTTGGATATATTTTATATTGAAAAGGATTTGCTAACATCAAAACGTGTTAATAAATTATTCCAATGCCAAAAAAAAGGATAGAACAGTTAAAGCTAGCACTATTAACAAAACTTCTTTTGTGTGTCTCTTTTTTTTTCCAAGCATATTTGGAACTATTTTTGTAAGTATCGCATGAATTAAATTGTTTAAATAACTAAGACAAAATTTCTCTCATTCAACTTGTATTCATTTTTCTATATATATTTAAGTATTTTTTTAACATCTTTAATAATATTTAATTAATTTTATTGGTTTTGAATTTGGGATTGATAAATTTGTTAATCGAATATAACACTTCTTCATGTAGTGAAAGCTAAAGATCGTGAGTTCAGGGGGATGTCGGTTTCGGACCACCCTCGCGTAATAATGAATATCTAGAGATTTCTTATGGCTATTTTTGCGGGGAAAGAGAAAAGGTAGCTTGGTTACCCACCTCTGGCTGTGTTGGCCACCTCCTGCGAGTAGCCCAGCCTCTGCAGGGCCGTCTGGACGATCTCGCTCCAGGGCGTGGCCGCGGCGATGATCACGTAGCTGTCCGTCTCGATGTTGGGCCTCCGCTTCCAGGGCTGGCGAGTGTCGATGGTGAGGGAGGCGTGCAGCGAGTGCACCGACTCCACCACACAGTGAAGTGGAAGTGATTTGGCTGCAAAAAGAGGGAGAAAGCGGGAAAGGCCGGTTAGAAATTATACTAATAATAATAGCACGCTGCCACACGCTCGAGAGCTGTTTAATAATCGGTTTAGTTCAGTCTAGTTCCAAGTGCAAATCATCGACAAATTAAAATAAGCAATTAAAACATATTCGCAATGGTGAATTTTATGCAGATTTGCTCCACACCTCCGCACGCACTAAAGTATTAAAATAAATTATTGCATGTTGCGGTTAGCCGCAAATGGTTTTAGCCGCTTAAATTACCTCCCAATCGCGGGGATGGGTAAAAGTAAAACCAACCAAAAAAACAGGCAGAGAGAACTTGAAATTTTGAAAAACACATTTTTGAAATTATGAATTATGCTCTTCCTTTTAACATTGCCCGCCAAAACTTGCGTAATTCTCCTGCTAACCAATTATGAAAGGCTTAAAATAAATGGCAAAATTCAGAAAATAGAAGTTATAGACATATTCGCATGGCCGCAGGGGGCGTGGCTCCGCCCTCATTTGGCAATTTCGGGGGTTGAGGGGCACACTGCAAATAGGCTTAACGCCCCAGGTCCGGCCGACATAATGGTATTATTAATTATTCCAATTATAAAAATTGTAAGCAGCCAGAGATTGGCGAACGATTGGCATTTGCCGGGTCCGGGCAGCTGGAAGCGTTTTAAAGAACCGCTGTGGGGGATGGGGAAGTGGGAGGGTGAGGGGGGTGGTGCACGGGAAATCGGACCAACCAAAAGTTCAGCCCAATTACGTGCGATTTTCATGCCATATTTTTGTGGGAGGTGTGTGTGTGCCATGCAAATCTTTTAATTGCCATGAAAACCTCATTGGGGCCATTGGCATTAAAAATAAATACATCAGCCTCGCCAATGTGTGCGCAGTGCCGAGTTGAAAAGGAATAAAGAATTCAACTATAATGCATTGTTTGTCACCGGCGCAGATCAGGCCGTAAAGCACTCTAGAACTTTAAGTGAAGGGGAAGTTATGCAAATGATCCCATTAAATTCAATAAATTCGAATTGAACCAAAATTGTTAACGCAAAACGACGAGTTTCGAACAATATTAGGTTACTGCTCTATTATCCATCCACAAAACGCATTGTTTAGGCCCCCAACCACGAAAGTTCTGGAATTACGGCGGCTCCCGCGCCCAAAAATTGGTCATTAGCGCAGCGGTCCGATTCCCTTCATGCAAACTGGTTGTGCAGACTGGGCGGGCAGCCGTATTATAAACTCAATATATCCATTATCCATGGAGCCATGATTTGATGGGGCTAAAACAAAAGCGGATTTCGTCCACCTGCATATGTATGTGGGTAGCAAGTGGGTCGTTCAGATGCGTTTAGTGTGCGGTGGTGTTAGTGGAACGCCCAGAGCCACGGAGCACCCACTAATTGTTGCATCACAACTGGCATTTCCGCGACCAGCCACCACTGGCGGCCCGGAATCAGCAGCTTTAAGTCACCCGGGCCAACGATGGCAGACAGAGCTTATCCTTATTAGCATTATCAGTGGCACTGGCAGCAGGGCAAAAAAAAAACGGAAAAATGGTAAGTAATCGAGACAGTCGAAGCGGGCCAAAACAAATTGAATTAAGCGCGGGAGGAAAACTGTTTGAGGGCATTAAATCTTGGCACGGCAGACAGACGACTCCTGCGACTTCTCCCGATTCCCAGCTCCCTGCTCCCTGCTCCCCCATTAAGCCGACAAACGATTTGTAAATGAACTCTACTTTCCAGGGGCTAAGACGGCATCCAGCCCCGCGAACCGCCACGCGGCTTAAGATTTATTAACCTGCATCGATGGCAGCAGAAATAATCAAGTTCAGTCATCGCAATCAACCGAAATTGGAAAATTCCCAGCTCACGGAAAATGGCAGCGAAGGTAACTGCCGCGAGCAGTTTTCCCCTCTATATCTGCCGTTTTTTGGGTTCGCTACAACCCCGGAGACTTATAATCTTTTGAAAAGTTTCCAGAAACACATCATGTGCATAAAGTATTGGGGGTGGGGGGTCCATGGGGCAAATGGAAAGTTTTATCCACTCGACTTTCATCTAAGAAATTGACCAATTGGCTGACCACAGGCCGAGGCAAACAAATAATTATAAATTGCCCTGGCAAGGACATCAAAACGATTTAATCCTTACATGCGCACGCACACAAAGTCGGCTGGGCAGAGCTATTTAGGTGACTGCAAAGGATTACTCAAGTATCCTTCTCGGCCTGGCGAATATTTGTAGTCTTTTCTCGACTTTTTCGATGGAATAAATTGTGTGATTGTTTATTTATAGGCAGAATGCTCATAATTTACTTATTAAAATGATTTTGAGTGATTTGGGTATTTAGGAAAATTAAAATTTCAACAGACCAAAAGTTTTAATAACCCGAACGGACACGTGAGCAGCAGCTGGAAGAAAGGGATGCGGAGGCGGAGTGGGGGGAAGGGTTGGTCTTAAGCCAAGTGAACTGTTGGGAAATTTGCTTATCATTGCTTGACCAGTGCAAAAAATCTCAAGGATTTTAAGGGACTTAAGTAGGCTTCGCTCGACCAGCGTGTGTGTGTTTATGGGGTGGCAAGTGGGTGGTTGTTTGCAAGAAGGAGTGACCGGAAATTAAGCAATAGTCTTAAGGAAATTGCCACAAGTTTTTCCTTCACTTCACGCCAGAAAACCAATTTCCATGTCCTTTTCGCCCAGCATCTCAAGGGATCCGCACGCGTGTGCGTGTGTGTATGTGTGTGTGTGAATTTTTATTTACACTTCAACTTAAGTCCTACTTAATTGCAAACTCTTTTTTAGTAGAATTTTTAATGCGTGCATTTTAATTTATAATGCCTCTGACAGCTCTCGGCAGCTTCAGCAGCATTCGGAGCGACTTAAGAACTTTCCCCAACGCACCACTCACACACACACACTGGCACAAAGGAAAGTCCACACACACACACACACACACCCGCATGAGCCTTTCGCTTGGCTGGCATCTCACACCTTTGGCTCCCTGAACATATCCTTGCCTTAGTCCTTGCGCTTTCCCTGCTTTCCCTGCACTCCCTGCCCCGCTGCATTTTCAAAAGAAAAACAAACATATTAAACAGGACAATAAAATGAAAATCGGTTTGCGTCTTGCCTCGGGTGTTTTTTGGTCCCTTGCCCCAGGACACAAGCAAAATAAGCTACCTAACAATTGCCTTTACTCTGCGAAAGGAATACTGAATACCTAGGAAATGAAAGATTAGCTATAGAAAAACGACGTGGGGTCACGGTGGTAAATTGCCAGGGTATCGAAGTAGGATTGCCAATTAGTTTGGATCATTTATTATTTGTAGAGAGTGAGATTAGGTATTATTGAAGTAAGAATAAATGAATTTTCAAATACATATAATCATCAGAAAATGTTTTTTACAGTTGATAACTTTTTAACAAATTCCTTACATTAATAAAATGATGTATTAATGTAGTAACAAAGAATGATGGCGAATACATACACCAATGAAGGTACATAGACTTAATTTTGAATGATTTTATAGCCTAAGAAATAAATACCTAAATTATTATGGAGGATTAATCAACACTGATGATAATAAATAATTTTAAAATATTTTTCTGACACTTTTTTGTGATGCTTGCAATTTTATTGAACACTATTTTTTAGTGTTTAGGAAGTTTCTAAAATGATTTCAATCTTTATGCATTTTATTTACCACCTACAAAAGTATTCATCAAATCATGTTTTGGAATAAAGATGCCAACCTTCGTCGTTTTGTTTCCCTTCGAAGGATTACGAATCGCATTTGCTGTAAGTCGAGGGTCTTTGAGCTGCCCCTTGGACTGATCTTTCACCCCCATGAGTCCTCTTGTTCCGAATCAGAGTCAATGCTCTTCAGCACTCCGAGTTCCACTTGTGCACATGCGAAAAATCGGCACTTTGCATTTGAGTTGGCCCTCTTCTTCGTGGCCTTTCCTCTGAGTCAGAGGCGTATTTTGAGATTTGCACTTTTTTTGTGCCGCCGTATTTGTATTCGTGTTTTTTGAATAGGGCTTTTGGGGCTGGGAAAACATGTTGAAACTTTTAAGCGGATTATAATTAATGCCGCGAGGCATTTTCTTTCTTTTTATCGCTGACTGTTCGCGTTTAGCGCCCTCAACGTCGAACCAATCGAAATCCGCCCAGTCGGATATAGCCGGAAATCAGGAATCCTTTGACTCGAATCGCCTGCCATCCCGCCTACCCTCCAATTATTTTTCAAAGGGACGGGAGTAATGGGGGACTGGGTGCCCGTAAATGTTAGTCAAAAATAATCCTAATGAAATAAGTATGGCCCGTAGCGGTAATTTATTTGAATCCTTTGCCCAAACCCCCGCATTTCGGCCCATCTCAGCTGCTAAATTGGCCTCGGCCTCTTGGGTTAGGCTTTGGAATTGTCTCAAGTTTTGTTTTTGTTGCGCAATAAATTCATTTTTTGTCCTTAGACATGTAAAACTATGCATGAGGACAGGCTGTGTATGTGTGTGTGTGTGTGTCTTGGACTTAATCCTTTTTGTTGTTTGCTTCATATGTTGATTTGGGACCATCATCAGGTGAGCTTTCTTTTGCCAGCAAAAACGACAGGGGCCAAACCTCAGACGGAGCGTTCGAAAATCTTTGCAGGACACACACACCGACAGAGCCAACGGCAGGATGGCCAGGACTCTAGTTAGTTTCAGGTTGTGAATGGATTTTCTTAAGTGGTTCTAAGCTTTGTCTGTGAAGCAAACCAGAAAACATGCTTATACATGCGGCCAAGTGGCTGAAGAGTTCAAGAGTCCATGAGTCCGTGAGTCGGTGAGTCCAGAGTCCCCAGAAGGGGACTGGGGAAAAAGGACTCTAGTGGCATTAGCAAGCTGCTCAAGGAGCTGCAGCACTTCATTAGTTTTGCGAATTTGCGGACAGGGAGCCTGAGACAATGGCCAACTGCGAGGCGAACGATAATTGAATGCACAAGGGGCTGGGTCGAAGACGGGCAAAGCCATGTGCCGGGGACAAATCCCTACAAAAGGATTATGATGTGTATTTTTCGGCCAAATGACTCTTAGCTCTCAACGAGCGTCCAAGCCAATGCAAAGTTATGCAATCGAAGAAAGCAATGATAAATTGATGGCAGCCGGATTAGGCCAAGTCCGAGAAGTGAATAATTAAGGCGCAAAGAAAGAACCTTCGGAGCTCAAGGACTCGCCAGCATCTCAGCGATGCAAATAAGCAGAAATTTTTGTGGAACAGGATTAAAATTATGAACTGCAGGATAAGGCCATGCGTGCACACAAGGACGAGCGCTCGCCACAAAAGGATTTTCCATTTGTCAAATACTATCAAGTGGCTGGGTGAAGGACGCCCAGGCAGCAGACACAAATAAGGGATTTAAATGTCGATAATGTCTGCAAACAAGCGCAGCCGGGATAGAATTCGGAAGGGGTTCCTCCGGGGTTGGATGTCCAAAAATCAACCAGAAAGCAGTTGAACCGAACATAATCGCAGCCGCAGCTCGCAAAAAGAAAAGGCGAAAGCCAAAATGGCAACCAAGAAATCGCTCATGCCTCTGGCATACACCCGTAAACCGACTCAGACTGCGTTTGTTTTAAGCATTCCGAATTGACCAAGTGGGCCACCCACTCTGGATCCATACTTAAGTTCCAGCAGACAAAGACAAAGCCACACACAGACCAAAGGGAACTGAAACTGCAACTGCAGCAGCAGCAGTGGAAGCAGAAGCACAGGCCATGGAAGCAAAACCAAAGGCAACCTTAATCACTTTAGTTATCAATATTACTTATTTACGTTGCTTCTACTTAGCGCTTAAGACGCTTTGACTGTGTGACTGAATTATAGGCATGTATACATAAATGCATGAATATGCTAAGGGCGACAGGGGAGGAGAGAGGGGGGGATGGAGGGAATCGGCTAGCATTACGTTTAAATCTTCCTGCTTAAAGCCAAACAAAGTCGCTGGTCGACGGAGGCAAAAGGAGCACAACATGCGATCTGTGCCATTGATTCAATTAAAGCGGGCAAAAAGAACTCGAAGCGAGTCTGAACCGAGAAACCAAGGGGCAATCCCTCGATGACGACTTCCTGATACCCAGTGCACCTATTTAAAATATCATTTGGGTCATGCTGATAGAGAGGCTAGTTCTGAAATCAATCAGATGCGAAAGCGGTCGAAATTGAACAACTTAAATACATAACATCGAGATTTTACAACATTAATATACTTTTCATATAGAAGTGACATAGAATGATATGTTTCAAAGTTTTTTGAATACTTTTAACATTTTTGCGAATTGGAAATAAATTGGTATTTTCTGGTTCCAATTTATAATGGTTAATAGCTTAATACCTTCTTGTACTTTGTACATTGTTTATAAGCACATCAATTTTTCTTTTTTTTCTCTACTTATACTTTTTACTTTATCATTAATCAATTTCCTTATCAATTGAAATTTAAAATCGTCACTATCTGATTTCCATTTTTGCAGAGAAAGTAGCTCTTGCTCTGGAGTAAAATAAGTATACGCCTAGTGGCTGTCAGTCTGATTTAAACCTTCTCGCTGGCAAATGAGGAAGAGGAAGCCGGGAGCAGAAAGGAGCAAGGCTGAACAAAGGCCATATATATCACTGTATTGATTAATATAATCCGCTTGAAGACGCTGGCAGCCACACGGCGAATTAAGTTACATTCGGAAAGAGAGAGGGCGATACCGCCCCCCTTGTTTCGAGCGGTCCGCACCCCGGCTCAACCACCTGCCACAGTTTTAAGTACAAGTTAATGGTGCTTATGCATATTACCCTTCCGCCCCCACCCCCACCCCTCTGCGCTTATTAATACCCACAACTGATTTTTCTTCTCTGTCCCGCTTATTTTCCTTGCCGCCGAAGTATTTTATTTTAAATCGATCCAATGGCAAAAGCGTCTTTTGTATTTGCTGCCTCTGCGAATGCGCGCCGGCTTAATCCGCTGCCAATGAACTGCGAACTGTGGGAAGGGGGGAGGTGGTGGGGGGACCGAAGGAGCTGCCAGATGAGCGGCTTTACAGAGGCGGCGGCGGAAGGGAGAGCTCGGGTTTATTAGTGGCCCACAGACGTCGACGATGTCCTACTCAGGAGGCAAAAAGGATGTCGACGACGTCGCCATATCGCATTGGTATTTTGGCATTTGGGCTTTGTCTGCCCGGGGGGACGGGGGGCAAGGGGCGAGGGACGAGGGATGAGGGGCTTGGGTTGCCCTCAGAGGAGGATGAAATTTGATCCGGCTGCGGTGAGCGCGTAGCATTGTATTTGCATTAAGCGTAACCTCGCCTCGGAACGGGGAATTGGGATGAAGGGTGCGAGACGTCGATACGCGAGGCTGCCAAGGAGCTTAATTTGAAGGGGATTTACGCAGTGCCATTATAAGACCCGGCTCCTCCTCCCCCCCTCCCCACACCCCGTTATTATTTCCAGCCTTTTGTTGGACGACGCGCTGCAGAGATCTCTGAACTCTGGCCGGGATTAGGTTAAATATCTCAACAGATTTCTTCACTAGTTGCGGATTAAGTGCCGTGGACAGGGGCAGATTCCCTAAGCCTTGGCCACAAAAGCCAAACCGCAAACACAGTAACACATACGAGCTCCCCCGGCTGACAGCTTAGGTCCGAGCATAGAGCTCTCCTCCCATGTCCGCCTTTCCCAACTTAAAATCTTAAACATTTATCCGCGCGTATTATGTGGCAACTCCGGCTAATTGCCGCAAACACGACGCCAACAAACACTCGCCTCGTGTTTGCGCGGTTAGCTTTACCCCCAAACAACAATCTCTGTGAGGTCCAAATGCCCAGTTAACTTTTCTGGTTTGTTCTGTTTCTGTTTCTGATTCTGATTCTGTTCCTGTTGCCTTTTAGCAGCTATATCAACTAACACAGAAACAAGCGACGGAAACAGAAACAGAAGCACAACGACAGTGGCAACACCATCTGCGGCATTCAATTTAAGGGGATTAACTGCTAATTTTTTGCGATTTCGCCCAATGCCAGCGGTATTCGAGTTCATTTTTTTCCCAGCTCCGCATATGTATGCATGAGCACTCGAATGTGGGAGCAATGCCGTGGGGCTTTTACAGTTAAATCTTTGGGGATTGCAGTCACACACACACACACACAGGGACACATGACACTCAACCGCCTGTGGAGCCAGTGAAAAAATGCAGCAGTTAGCCAACTTTAAGGGTTCGAGGTGGAGCTCTGACTATGAATACCAAATCAGATAATCAAATTAGTCAAAAGTTGCCGTAATCTCTAAGCGGTATGGGGCTGAACCATCCGGCGGAATAAAAAGGGATGAAGCCAGCGAGTTGGGTTTTAATCCGAAGAGGGATTCACTTTTTAGGCGTAATGAGCGAAACCACGCTACCTAATCACCAGCGAGCACGCTCGAGGAGTCACTCCGGGTAATATAATCTGATATGACGGAGTACTCTAACCAGGGGTTGGCTAATTAAATGCCTTAGAGTACTGTTGTAATGAGCAGATATCGCGAGATTAATCTAAAATTTCTAGTGCAAAAAGCTTTGGGTTAGGGTTGAACATGTTTTTATCATATGCTTAGATATTTCTGAACTTCGGATAAAAGAAAACGGATTTAAAGATCGAAATCAAATTTGCTTGGTAACCCATTTTGAAACCACGAAATGCCATATGGTAATCAGTCAGCCTTTGCTAAGCAACGTCGTTGTTTAAGGGGATTTAGGTACAGCTTCTTTAACGTTATTTTACTTACAACGTTTTTAGAGTCTAACAAATGTAAAAAATAATATTTAATTGGTGATAAATATATTATTATTTATTTAATTTGGCTTAAACGCAAAACGTACACCCACAAAATTCAATGGACGATCTCCTATCCTTAATAAAAACCAAGAGAAATCCAAGAGAAATTATTTGAAAACCTAATGCTGGTTTTTTGTTTGCTTATATACATGTTGAAGAGTTAGTAATAAATAATAGAAGCCTATAAACGTGTTTGTTTGCTACCCTATTTACACTGTACAAACCAATGAAAACGATCATATACATATGTAATTTTAAAATACCAAATACTATGTTACTAATCGCAATCGATATTAAAAGATCGTATACCTCACAGTTCTTTGAGATCAATTATTGATCGATTAAAGCCATACTATTTGTTTTCTTTTAAGAGCAAGCTACTATTTGAAGACCTGTACTATGTACATACATGGATGATCCCGTCTAGACCCCTAGCTCAATTCCCCTTTTCACTTATCCTTCTCCCAGGCTTTATTTTATTTTCACAGCCTCGCTCCTTGTTTGTTTTTGCTCTGGCTTTTATTTTTTTGCGGGTGATGGGTGGTGGGTGAGCGTGGCTTAGGTCAGTGGGTTGTCGGGCTGACGGGCGGATATAGTGGGTGGGTACTTTTCCCAGCTCCAACCTGGTCCCTTGGGCACTGGGGATGAGCTCTGCCCGACGGCTCAGTTCGGTTTAAGTGCCAAAGCGCGCCGTGCATTGTTGTTGCTGTTGGCAGCTCTCCCTTGCCAGCTTTACTTGGCATCTGTGTGGGTGTGTGGGTGCATGGGTGTGTGTAGCTGTGTGTGTTGGTGAGCTGGTGTCTGCCACTGTTGAACTGGGACAACAACAGCAACAAAGCAAAATCTAGTGAACTTCATAGGGATTAGCCTGCACGAAAGCAACAGATTTAAAAGCTTTCGCTCTGCTTTTTAAGTTCATTTGAGCGCTTTATGTGTGTGTGTGCGAGTGTTTGTTTGCTGGTGTTTGCCAGTGTGTTAGTGTAGCCTTTGTTGACAAATGCGACTTGACAGTGGTGTGGCAAATCTGGTCTGCAGACTCAAAACACACGCTCACACACCCAGCTGTCGGGGTGTTAAAAGCGGAACTCAATGGCGGGATCTATTGTGTGCCAAGTGTCCTCACTATAAGTTCCTTAGTCACTTTCTTACAGGTCACATAGTTTCATGCAGTTCACAGTTCACAGAGATGCATTCACTTAGTATCCTAGCACACACACACATTGTCACACATGTCCCGAGCCTCAAACATAATCCAATTGCTGGCCATCAAACATAAACAACATACACCAATAACCGGCGCGAACTGAACGAAAACACTGGGAACACAGCGAAAAGCGAAAAGCAGTAACACCAACCTTCTTCCAGCATGTTTGGAACGATACTAAAACCGAAAACGAAAACTCAGAGAGTCGAGGAGAGTTCTGCCCCATGCAAAGGCACTCACACAGGCAAGGACGTCAACACCGATACGGATACAGGGGGCAAACGCTCGCATACAGATACAAATGAATAGCAACATGTGGCTCTGGGCTCTCTCTCTCTCTCGCAACTCACACACACACTAGCCAGCCACCCCACTCTCTCTCCTTCTCTCTCTCTGTGTCGGCCTGTCTCACTCGCTCTGCCGTTGAGCCCTGGCCCCGCATTACGCTTATCAAAGTATATCTCTGGGATTATACGAAATGAATGGAATTAAGGATTAATTTCCAAGGGATGTCATTTCGTTTTGGGATAATGCCCCGGCTGTACGTGTACGTGTATGTGTGTGTGTGTGTGCGTGTGTATCTGGGTGTTGGTGTTGGCAGCAGCTTAAGCTATAATGGATTCGGGTTCACAGTTTCCGTTGGCGAATGCTGAAGCTGTCGCAGGCGATGCGAAGGTTTTAGTTATAAAAATACACCGGAGTTTATAATGCCAAAGCGGGTTATAGAACAGTGGCGTGCTAACCTCGCATAAAAAGTGGTTAACGTTGGGTTGATGATTATAATGGATTTGGATTGGATATAAATACAGCTGAAAAATATGTGAATCATATTGCAAGCTCGAGAAAACAATGTTTCTGTGTGTACTTTACAATGAAATCATTTTAGAGGTAATTACTATTTGGAATTTTATTACTATCACTAATTTATTAGATGTATTAAAAAATAAGTATATTTATAAAAATCCCAAAACTCTTTTCGATTTTTTTTAGCTATAATTATAAGAAGTACATTTGTGTTAGCCGAATAATGTTACAAAATTTATTATATCCTCTAAGGGATCATTACTAGGTTATTATTTTTTACTATTTCGGAATTAATCTTGATCAACATACAAATTATTTTATATGTAATGATTATTTCTTTGTATTGCCCCCCTTTTACGCCCATGACCATTCAGCGACGCCGCTGTTCATTATAATGCCAAGCGATCCATAAAACGAAGAGTTAAATCCGAAATAATATTCCCGCACGAAATTAAATCCCTCGCCCACACGGCCACCAAAAGCAAACGCAAACGCAAAATCCCAGCCCCCACAGCCGGTCCCCGCCCCCCTTAAATCCCCCGCCACTCCGCCACTGTTTGCATGGAAAAAAGTTAATCTCCCAACAGCAGCAGCAGCAGCAGCCGTCGCCATCGACTCATCCGCAAACCGAGACTCGAAGGGCGGGCGGCCAGAAGGGGGTGGGGCTGGGCCAGAAGGGGGCGGGCTGTCACTGTGCGTTGCTGTCGCTGTGTGGGGCCCTCCAGCCCCCAGCCCCCAGACCCCCACGCCTCACCCCCCATTCCTTCCGCCCAAAAACCACCGAACGCCCTTCGAAAACTCCAACTCATGGCATGCTTTTGGGCCTTTTTCGGTTGCAGTTGGCAGCGACGTCGACGCGGGCAGCTTTAGCTCTGCCGGTTTAAGGATTAACACAGACACACACACTCACACACACACAGGCAAACACACCCAGACACGAACGGACCGGGCACCAATACTCGGACAAATAAAGCACACGCAATGCCCAGAGCACAAAATCGTTGGGATTAATGCGGGATCTACTTTATTGCGAAAATATGCTCGACCCAACGAAAAACGGTGATGTTGATGAGGGGTAGGGAGGAAAGTGGGAAAGGGGGTAGGGGGGCTACGATTTGGCATTGGGCAGTGTGAGTATATGTGTGTGTCCGTGTTCGTGTGGATGCGTTGCGTTGCGGCATCGCCTGGGCATCCATGGATTGTCAGTGACTTAAACGAATTGGGATTACGTTGCGTATGATTCATATGGAGGCTAAAACAACAAAGCACCAGACAGCCACTGGCTTTAAACAACAACAACAACAACAATGCAAACTGTGCATATATATGTTTGAATATAGATGTATTCGTACTTATAGGCAGCATTGGACGGGCATTCGAACGGATTACAGGCCCACTCCCCTTACCCCACACCCCGCACCCAACTCAACCCGAGCCCACTACATTTCGACGTACGCTGCCCCTTTCCCGAATCGCTGGCGGAGCACAAATTGAAAATGGACAATCGCCTGACCGACTGCCAGCCTGCCAATATGCCAGCGCCCTGGATAATCCCCTGCGCGATCAATAAAGCCTGCTGGCACACCGAGAGAAAATTCGGTGGGCTAGGGTAAGTTTTGGGATAAACGAGTTACATCAAAGGAAGCTTGCTACAGTGCAACAAACTTTTGAACTTTTGTTTATAATGTAACCATTATAATATATTTTTACCAAACATGTTTCGTTCATATTGGGTACAAAAGACATTTGCAAAACTATTGCTTTTTAAAGTTTTCTGAATTTCAAGTGAATTTGCGAATTTAATGTTACATATTTTAAATCATAACTTTATGATGCTTTTATAGTAATTTTAATCATTTCAATGAATGGTCTTGGGACTTTAGTGTTATTTTCGTAATAATTACAAAATGTATTTTTAAAGAAGGAATTTCAGTGTATCGTTCTTGATGCTTAACACTTGAATAAAGTAAATAATTATTTACAATTTATTGAACTAAATATTTATGAAGACTTAATTTATTTATATTATAAATCAAAATAATAAATTTAGTACCCGAACTATGTTTTATATTCAATTGAAGATGCCCTTAAAGATTGATTTGGTCCCTAATAGTGGTATTTCTTTTTATACCCTTGCAGAGGGTATTATAATTTTGGTCAAAAGTGTGCAACGCAGTGAAGGAGTCATCTCCGACCCTATAAAGTATATATATTCTTGATCAGGATCACCTCCTGAGTTGATATAGCCATGTCCGTCTGTCCGTCTGTCCGTCTGTCCGTCTGTCTGTCCGTCTGTCTGTTTCTACGCGAACTAGTCTCTCAGTTTTAAAGATATCGAATTGAAACTTTGCACACACCCTTCTTTCCTTTGCACGCAGTATATAAGTCGGAACGGCCGGGATCGGACGACTATATCCTATAGCTGCCATATAACTGATTGATCGGAAATGCCATAACTTTGGTGTTTGTAAAGTTAGGAAGTTGGGATTTTCTATGGGTTTTATATTTGGCCAATCAATCCGACCTACCAAATTTCATAAGGATCAGCCGACTATATCCTATAGCTGCCATATAACTGATTGATCGGAAATGCCATAACTTTGGTGTTTGTTAAGTTAGGAAGTTGGGATTTTCTATGGGTTTTATATTTGGCCAATCAATCCGACCTACCAAATTTCATAAGGATCAGCCGACTATATCCTATAGCCGCCATATAACTGATTGATCGGAAATGCCATAAGTTTGGTGATTGTTAAGTTAGGAAGTTGGGATTTTCTATGGGTTTTATTTTTGGCCAATCAATCCGACCTACCAAACTTCATAATAATCGGCCGACTATATCCTATAGCTGCTATATAACTGAACGATTGGAAATGCCATAACTTTGGTGTTTTTAATGTTAGGATGTTGGGATTTTTTATGAGTATTAAGAATGCATCATATGAATAATTTTGGAGAATATAATTTACAGAGTATTCTGCAAGGGTATATCAACTTCGGCTCCGCCCGAAGTTAGCTTTCCTTTCTTGTTTTTTTCTCTTCATGTTTTCCTTTTGTAATTTTTCTTTCAGTGTCTCAAGGTTATTCACATGTTCTGCAAATCCGGGCATTACCATTTCTCGCAGTATATCGCCTGCAGTTGAGAGTTGTCTGCCGGCAGTTTGGCAGGATTGCCAGTCGTATTGGGATTAGCATCCCCAAAGACCTCGACCTCGACTCGCTCCCAAAACTGGCAACTGTCTGGCCCGCCGTCTAACCCACCTGGCTCACACACACACACTCACACTGGCGCACGCATACCGACACAGGCACGGAAAAGGACACGCACACACACACACACAGACACAAGGACGCATTAGCTGGCGGCCTAATCCCGACGTCGTTGCCATTGCCAAAGCACTTCAAAAGCAAAGGCAAAAGCGAAGGAACAGGAACAAAAACAAAAGCTTAAGGAGCTGGAACAGGAGCAGCAGGGGTAGAGGGGGTAGAAGGGGTAGAAGGGGCAACGCAGCGCGAAACGTGAAACTTCTCTTCATTTGTGTCTGATGGGATTAGGGCTAAAGCCAGATAAAGGGATAAGGGATTCCCAAATAATGTCGTGCCCTCAGCTCGAGCAACTCGGTCTGAAACTCGAAAGTTTTTGGCGCCAAATTCGCATGCAAAGCAGGCAGCCAAGTCGGCGAAAGAGCTGGCTATATGCGGATAGAAAGAGAGGGAGAGAGAGAGAGCGAGAGAGGGAGAGGAGGTGGTGTATTTACCCTTTTTTGGGCTGAACGTTCACCGGGTTCAGGAGGCTTAGGTCGCAGGATAAGTCGCAAACTTGATGCTTTCGCCTAATGTCCTTGGGTGGTCCTGCTCCTGCTCCTGCTCCTTCCCCTTTTTCCTGATGATGATGATTTTGTTTTCGCTTGTGGATTATACAACGCCCAGTTGCATTCGCATTAGTTGCTCTCGCCTGGTGATTTTCCCTAATTCCCCTAATACCCTCTATGTGTGTGTATGTGGGAATAGAGTTAAAGTGGAATATTGAATGTGGCGGAGAGTTGGGGAAAATTCAATATTAAGTGACAGGAAATAAACGGTTTAGCAGCAGCATTAATTGGCACTCTGGCATTTGTTTGGGGTTTAATAAAATCGTAAAGGATGCCTGCACAGAATCTCAAGAAAGTGTGTCCTTCAGTCGGGGGCTTATGTTAAATCCCAATTGCAGCTGTTGTTGCCACAACGGAAAATGCCGAGTCTTATAATATTCATAATCGAACCCCTTGGCAGACCTGGTCCTTGTCTAATTACAAATGTGCTGCCAGCATAATTCCACTTGTATATTATTAGATACGCACTTCCACATATATTTACTCGCACAAAAGCGCTCAAAGTTAATGCAAGTGATTTATAGTTGCTTTTCCTTGTGCATGTACTTCTGTTTTGATAATCGCACAGCACACAGGCAGTATTTATTCGATTATAAACCAAAACGCACAGAGATCCTTAAGCCGCTCGAATCGAGCTGCAAGTTGCTCGGGGGACGTTGCACATTGCAGGTTGCAAGTTGCATGTTGCCGGTGGGGTTGCGGACTCTCCGGCTCATCGCCCGTTGTGGCAGCTCCGAGAGTTCGATTCGTGCTCCTCTCCTGCATTTAAATCCTTAAAATTTGTAGTTCTCTTTGTGTCAGGGATAAAGGGACCAACTGGAAGTGGAGGCGCAAGCCACCGATGCGAAATCTCTTCTCACAGATACACGTACAAAAATGAAATAGTATTCTAGTGGAAATGTTTATCAGAAAAATAATAATTGATCTAATATTTAAAATGTTAGAAAATCAAGATCATTATATGAAGATGTAGATTTGAAAATATGGTTTTGGGTATTTTAAGGGACCTTTACGTTGAATTGAAAAATGTTTTTTCATTAAAATGGTTTAAAAAATATGTATGATAAGTAAGGTTTCCTTAAAATAATTTCATACGCAATTTATTTTTCAGGGACCGTAATAGTTATACATTTAAATTTATAAATTTTAAAATAAATCATTATATTTGTTTTTTTGTTCCAAAATATTAATGAGAAGCGATTGATTTTTTCTACGAGACATGTTATACAATGTTGTGTACGAACCAATGATCTCATTTTTCTCCGTGACATGCAAAACATATCGCTTAAGTGAAAGGTTACCCTTGAGTTTGTCCTCTGCATTTTGCAGTGCACTCGATGATGGTGGCTTAACTCAATCAGCATCACCTGCAGCACCTGCCTTCAGCTCCTGGCGATGTCCTGGCCAAGTGTATGCCAGTGTGTGTGTGTGTGTGTGTGGCTGGTTGGCAACAACCGGCTTTTATCCTGTGGCTCTAGTTGCTGTTGTTATTGGTGCCCGGGCCAATCCCTTTTTGCTTATAATTCGGAAATGTTGCCTCCTGTTGCTTTTGGCATTTATTCGCATTTGTATCTCAATCTGAGGTTGTATCTGTATCCGCATCTGCATCTATGCTCTCCGTCAGCACATATGCCGGAATGGGTTTTTGGGTTTTAGGATGTGATTGGGCAGTGGGTGGTGGGTGGTGGGTGGTTGGGTTTTGGGAACCGGCTTAGGTGAGTGGTATCATTCAGCTCCGCACTGGCCACTGTGCATAACGCTTAACACTTAAGCTGCAGCCGCTCAACCGCCCACCTGTCGCCCCAGCGGATCCATCGGCCCAGGGCTTAGCCACTCCTCTCACAGGTGAGTGAGGTGAGTTCAAACTGGAGTCCGAATTAGACTTCGAGTGGGAGTCCAAGTCGTAGCTAGTTTTGCGTGTGATTGCGAAACCGGCTGCTCCTTCTCCCGCTTTTGAGTATCTCTTATCCTGCAGCAGGAGCAGTGCGTTGCTTTTGTGTCGCCTGATTACCGGTAGCACTCCACAGAATTCGGAAACCCACTCGTTGGCTAAGTGAGTGCGAGGAGCTGGCTGCTCGGCCGAGTTACTGCCCGGCTTTGGCGGCACTTGTGCGTCCATCAGGGCTTATCGGCGGTGCTCCTCCTCCTCCTCCAGCCCACCATCTCATTATACAATCCCGCCTCATATGACATCTGCATAATAGCCGATCGAACGGGTGCCGTTGACCATTTTTTGAATCCTTGAGCGCGTGCTTATGTCCACAGAGTCCTGTATGCATGGCGCCTGGCTTATGACACATGGGGATGCAGCTGCTGCAGTTGCTGCTGCTGTTGCTCCACTTTCGGTGGCCAAAAGCAACAATGATTCAATAGCAGGGTCAAGTGGGGGAATCGGGCTGGCCGTATGGCTGTTTTTCGTTGCCCGAACGCGTTGATCCACAAACGTGTCGTTAACTAAGGCGCAGTGATTTTCAATTGCAGAGCGCGTCGCCGGCATGGGTGTGTGTTTGCATAGGCTTATAGGTGCCAACAGTGTGGCACAACTGCAGGGCCAAGGGGCCTGGCCGGCCACAGCCACAGACTGCATATTGACAAGTGCAGCCGGGTGGGGATTTATTAAGGCTAACGTATGAAAATGTTGCATACTAAACTCTGCATAAATCGAAGCGCAGCAGAGACAGCAGAATCGCAAAAACAGGAGCATAAAAATAGCCCCGAATGGAAAAGCCCAGCTGCCAAGGGGGGTGGCACTGGGAGGAGGGTGGTGGGGGGTTTTGTGTTGGTGTTGGGATCTGGATGGGTGGTGCGGCAGGATAAATATCGTGTTGCGTCGCTGAGCAGCTTAGGCGCAATAAACACGCACACACATTCGGAAATATGCACAACAAAACGCATCGAAACAAAACAGATTTACATATGAACCCACACACACACACCCACACACATGTGCAGCTGTTGCAAATGGCTATGTTAAATGACAATAATAACAAAAACAGCAATAACAATGCCAAATGACGGCAACAATAAGCAAACCAAACTGCACTGAGCCCCATCCGTAGGTCGTAGGATACGGCATCCATTGGATCCCATTCCATTCCATCCACGTTTTGTTGTGCAAATCCTCAAAATATGCTACAAAGCACATTACACAGATACGCACCCACACACACACTCACACACAATTCAGAAATTCACAGCGACAAAATTCCAATCAAATCCTCTCTGTTGCAGTTGGCAGTGGGTTTAGGCTCGAAGCCTGAGCATTGGCGAATTTCGCATCGAAAAGAAAGCTTAAAGTTTACCGGGGGTAACTTGAAATATTAACAATGATATTTATCGCCTAAGTCAATTGTTTGGCCAACTATCTGCGAAGGCGAAGCCACAAATTGGCCCCGACACATCCACCAGGTTATAAACGAGCGAACACCTGTTGAGCCAGCGCACACGTGCGCCCACATCCTGCCAGATTGCGTATACGCAGTGTGTACCCGAGAGACGAGAGACTGAAGCTAGGGCAAACAAAAGCAAGGCACGCTTCCTGGCCTGCATCCTCCTCGGGGGATTCACTCCACAAGTGGGTGCTCACTTAGCACCCAACCAACCAACCAACCAACCAACCAACCACCCAACCTCAATCCCCCCCCCCACACACACTTTCTAACCTGAAACGAATGTTTGCTCGCACACACAGACCTTCCGTAGACACATATAGACACATAAACAGACGCAGATACAGATACACATCCGTACACAAAATAAACGTTATGAATGCTTCATATGCTTAATCCAGGGGATTTCGATGCATATACGAGTGTGGTGTTTCTGTTTCTGCTTCTGTGTCTGTGGCTGAATGGAGCCAAGGAAGCGCCTCGTGCTCGGGCTGATATCGTTGGTATGCAAAAGGCTTCACAGTTTCCATTTATATCCGGCAGATACTCGACGTATGCATCCGCAACGAGGTGGCACAGGTTTACTTCTGGCCATGGCTAAACTATTGATGAACCAAACAAGATTACCACGGCCATTGCTCAAGGAACGTATCCACTTGTCTGCTTGTGGGTGTGCCAGAGTGTGTATCTGTGGGATACGTGCTTAATGCCTTGTGAGCAAATCAAATGAACTTTTCATGGATTAGGCCAGCTGTGTTGGGGCAGAGGAAATGCCTCGGCCATTTCCATTTGCCATCAGCAGCTGGCCTGATTAAAGATGTGTCTTTAAAGCGGTCGGAGAATTTTCCCCCGCCAGTTTCCTTCGCTCAGGCAAACCCCTTTAATTACACACATAATCACGCACTGTATTATGAATAATATGGAATTTCATTATTTATTTTGCTCCAACTCTTTGTCATTATTGATTAGGAATCATTTCAATTTAAATTATTTAAACATTTCCTACATCGGGGCCACGCTTCAATCAGTGTATCAAATTTATGCAACTACTTTACAGAATTTATATACATTACAAAAAATTAAAAGTAAATCAATACATTTTGCAATATTTATTGTTGGTTTTTGTCTTTAATTTCTGAAGTAATATATTGCAGATTTATTTTTAAGACCGAAATAACCCCTTGCCTACTCCGCCTTTTCGTTTTAAGAATTCAAGTAAATATATTCATCATTGAGATACGGATTATATTTCTAATGATTACAATTCCCTGCATAACCTTTGGCCATACAAATACAATAAAATATAATTGAGATAATTAAAGCTTCCTTTACTCACGATTCACTTTGCTGACGTCGAACTCCCGTCGCGAGTCCAAGGCCGGATGGCTGAGGAGCTTCTCGGCCTGCTGCTGGGCCTGCTGGACGCCCACGGCCATTCCAAGGGCGGCTGGTGGGAGGCAGGAAATGCTGCCCCGCTCCACCCGCTCCTCCCGTTCTCGCTCCCGCTCCCTCTCTCGCTCCCTCTCCCGATCGCTCTTGGGGGTGGCATTCTGACTAGATGAGGCTGTGGAGGAGGAGAGCGCCTGGCCATCCGAATTCGGCGGGGGGTGGGCGGTGGGTGGTGTGCCCTCGGAGGACCTGCGCCCAACCACCTCGCCACCCACTCCTGCCGCCTGCTGCTGCTGATGTTGCTGCTGCTGATGTTGCTGATGATGGTGTTGCTGCTGCTGTTGCTGCTGCTGTTGGTGATGCTGCTGCTGCATCTGCAACTGGGTGAGCTTCTCCTGGACGCCCTGCAAGGAGGCTCTGCGGTGCTGATCCTCGCCGGCCACGCCCACAGCCATCACATTGTGGGGCGGCGACAGTGAGTGCTCCTTCTTGACGGCCAAGTCGGCCAGGCTGGCTGAAGCGGAGGAGGCGTTCGGCGATTTGGCATTGGCCGCGGCCACAACGGCGGCCGCGTTGGCAGCTCTGGTTAAGGCCAAGGCCTGACTCTGAAAAGAAACGAAAAGAGAGGGGAAAGAAGACAATGAGTACTAAGGCCAAGTTTTCCCAATTGTCGCTTGTTTGCTCGACTAAGTGATCCGGTGAAATTTCCACTCCATTCGATCGCCCCGCGCTCGAAATAGAAAACAACCCAAATTCGCTTTATTGATTAAGTCAACAATGGCCATGAGAATCGTCTCAGCCCTGACAGGCGTTGATTTCTATTGATTTGTGAGCAATAGACCCGGCTGCAGAGGGGCACTGTTTGCTTTCTATAATTTAGCAAGTAATTTGCTGCACAAATCGTGGCGAATCACGAAATTGTCTTTAATGATGCGCAGATCTCCGACTCGAGATCGTTGTCGAAGCGTAACTAAATTAATGTGGCTCTCGTCTCCAGTCCATTAAAGAGCAGAAAGCTCTTTCACAATGCTACACACATGCCCCAACCCAAGACCAAGACCAAGGCCCAAGTCGAAGCCCAAGTCCGAGCCCCCACAAAGCGGCAATTGATGACGGAGCTGGGCCCAAAGACTCGGACCCAAAGCGAAATCAGCGATGGCACTCTGCCCTTGCCAAGTGCTGACCGAATTCCGAACTGGTGTTTAATTGGTTTTGCAATGATTGAAATAGTAAGAAAAGAACTAATCCCATAAATTACTTCATTTATAAGCTATTAAGCCCACTTGGGGACTTATCATGGGAAACGAAGAAATCTCTTTAGTTATATTGAGGGAACTCAACTGTTAGATATGAAATTTTGAAAATATGTAAAACAAGTATATATACGTACATTTCCTAAATCAAGTTTTGAGTTCCATTCGCTGAAATAATGATCAACTATGTTAGAAGATAATAATTAAGGTTTCATATTGGTGTCTCGATAGATAAGTTGCTAAACACCTTTAAGTTTGTATTATAATTTAATGAGAACTTTGTTTTAGAACCATGAAATTTGGTATACTAAGCCAGAACTAGCTCATCTGCGAACCGAAATCTGCTGTCTGATCATGAGCCTTTATTTTCCCACTAGCCATCCCGATTCGACCCTAATAATTATAGCGTCTCGCTGTGGCTACCGTTTTTACCGTTTATACTGGCTGGGCACGCATGGAATTCCATCAGATTCTAAGGCCCGGGGATTCCATACCGCCGATTTTTTTCCCGATCCCGATCCCGTGCGTGCGGATTGGCAAAAAATTATGGCATTGGCATTTCGGCTTTTTGGCGCTGATCGTGCGGATAAACTTAAATCGAAGCCGAGGCATCGAGATTCTGATCCCGACCAGGTCGATCGTCGCCCCTGGCTAGTTTGTCAAATGAGGGCATAAAAACAGCGGCTGCCGCTGCCCAAGGAGATCCTTTTCGAAAACATGTTCGGAAACTTAATAAGAGCAGAGGGGCCCGGCCAAGGAGACCAAGGAGATGGAGATGGAGATGGAGTTCTGCGGCGTCTCTGCTTTCCACAGTAGCCGCATCGAGTTAGCGATCAGCGACAAGCAGCAATCGATCTTGTGTTATAATCATCGCCAGCTCCCCACCTCTTCCTCTTGGCCATCAGCGGCGATTTAGGCCCGCAAAAATTCATTTACGCTTTAATCAATTTCATTCACTATGCAACAGCAGCCGGCGAAGAAGAGGAAGTGGGGGATACACAGGAAAAAAATGTGCTTTGTAACGAAAATATATTTATGTGTTATATTAAATAACTTTTTTTATTCAGTACTTAAAACTTTGTGTCGTCGAATGGGTACTGAAAGTATTTTTCAAATGACATATATTTTAGAAACACATATCCTTTTCATTGTTCATAGTTATATGCAATCGTATTATAAGACACCTATTTCAAAACATCAAGATCATTTAATGAGGAAAAGATCCCTAATATTTGAAAAATATTAAAATTTCTTGCTGTGCAGCGAAATATGGAAAGAAACCCGCAGACTGAACAAACTTCGCCTAAGGCCTCCAGCCGACAATTTCAGCTTACATTGATCTCGTCTTGTCCCAGTCGCTCTGCCCGTCTTCGTTTCACTCTTTCTGGAGTTGCTACGCGGCTTCTGTTCCTGGCCACATGTCAAGAAATTGACGAAAATTCGATCAAAATTTTAATTGATCGCCCTGCAGTGATTTGGGTTGCCGAAAAATTGATCTACCCAAGCCGCCATCTCCGCAGAAAGTCCACGCATATGTATATTCCTCGCGCTCGCACTTGCCGTAATTTTCGGTTGGCTGGCGAATGGGGCTGAGATCGACGGACGACCGACTCGTGTTGTGATTATGTTAATAGAGGTGCTGCCCCCAGAGTCCCCTGCCCCCCTCCCCCTCCCTGGATTCCTGTTTCCGCATCCCGCCCGAGGGGGAGGACGGCGCTCGCCTCGGCCGGAAACTGCAGTGCCAGCGGGCACAAATTGCGAATAATCAAACATTTCAAGGGCTGCCACCAAATGCATGGCATTAAGGCTGATCGAAGAATGCCAGAAGTTGCTGATCCTCCAAAGGCACTGAATGCCGAAGAGCCCACTGAATGAGTCATCATCGGGTGCAATGAGGTGGAAAGGAACCAGGAGGATAGTTACTATAGCTTTCTATTTGTGTATACCAGACTCTCGATGTGTCTTGAACACCCTATGATATATAGAAAAAGCAAAAGAAGCCAGAAGATGTAATCCCTTCTCGATCACACTACACCGTCCTCCATCCGCTTATTTATAGCTATCCAAGGCATTAATCAACTCGGTTCGCTCCTGATCTTCCAGCCGATCATCCTCGCTGAATGCTACCAATCAAGCTGCCCATCGCCCCTCTTCTTTTCCACCCATCCAGCTGAACATTTTAATATTAACCTGTCAAAGGCCATAATTGACAACGATTAACTTTGTCTTTTGTCTCGCGAAAATTTACATTTTTATGGTTCAATAAAATAAATCAAAAGAGGGGGAAAAAACCCGAATATGAAGAGGCAAAAGACAGCAGCGAAGCGAAAGAACGAAAAGAAACCTCGAGCACAGTGGCAGCGAAAAGTAATTGCAGCACATAATAATCTCGCATTTAATAATCCTCATTAAAGCGCAAAATCACGTCGGTCCGCTGGAGAAGAACAAGAACTGCCCATCGACTCGGCTGATGGACAGTTTACACTAACAAATATCACCACCTTGACGAGGGGGAGGGGAGGGGGGCGACATCAACTCTCGGATCTGCACAAAATTAGAGGCCCAACATTGACGTGCTGTTTTTACCCTCTCGAAATTCCAGAACAAGCAGAGGGCTTCTGTTTCTGTTTCAGTCCCCAAAAATATGCACAGGGCCCCCAAAAAAGGGAGGATCGTGGGGGTAAGGGGAAGGGGAAGGGGTAGGGGGATGGAGAGGAAGAGAAAGAGGAAGCGATGCGCATCAATCGATGATATGATGAGCTGACGTTTCGGGTTGACGTTTGCTTGTCGTCAATACGTCGCCTAATAACACGTCGCAACAGGTAGTCCCCGAACATCAAGCGAACGGACGGACACGGACAGACGGACAGTCTGGGATTCTGATTGCGACACAGATACAGATACACCGGGGATGGAGATGGAGATGGAGCTCCAAGCTGAGCTGCCCAAGAAAGGAGTCGCTTTTTGGGGGCTTGATGGAATTTCATCAATTGCATGAAAAATATGAAATTAGTTTGGGAAGGGCCGGCACCGAGAAAGGCGACCAAAAACCGAAAAGCAACAGCCCAGTCCGGGGCTACTGGATTTTTAATGTGTTTTAATCATCGACAGCAGATACTACTGCTGCGCCTCCTCCTCGCTGGCTAAATTGTTTTTGCTCCTCTGATCCTGGGACTGATGTATGGCACATTCCACTCGGGCTATAAATCGTGGTTGCGCCTGGCACCATGGCGCTGTCTCCTTGTCCTTGGCCAAATATCATTTGATTCCTCTGCCAGGCATTAATTGTTTTTGCCCGAGTGCTGCGTGATGGGAATGACTGATCAACTGGTAGGATGGATAGGGATCGGGATCGGGATCGGGATCGGGATCGGGCTGATCGACTGATCGCTGGTGAGAATGAGGTGAAATTGCCCAGCCAGAATTCGGTGGGAATTTCGAGGAGCTCTGGATAAGCTCCTCTATCTTCTGCCTCTTGTCAAAGGCCTTGTTCTTGTCATGTTCTCTGTCAGTTTGCTTAGCCAAGGCACACGCATTCTAAAAGTGTTGATCAGTTGAGCAGTTGAGTTGAACACTGATCGGAGATTTCTTTTCTGTGATCTTAATCGACACAGAACTGAAAACTCGTGACATGAGTGTATACACTAAAACAAATGGGTCTAGACTAAAAAAATAGATTTATAAATAGACAATAGTAATTCAAGAGATGGTTGTCATGTTCAAAATGAAAGTATGAGGTCAGATATTTCTCTGAGCTCTTTCATTATTATTCACAGATCAAATACGAAGTCATCTTAACAGGAAATACAGAAATGATTACTTGTAGGTTTACAGACTTCTTTTGAGGAACTTTTTGCCAACTTTATAGCAACTTAGGCCTATATTTTCCTTCAAGTGCAGTCGCACAGTGACATTCCCCACCGTCTGAGATTATGTCGACTGGTCTGTCTTCTTTTTTGCTTATCGGGAGGAGCCTCGCTCCGAGACATTACCATTTCCATTGGCCGAGACTCTGGGTTTTTTCTGGCCGTACGATTGGGTGTTTGGCAGCGTTTTTATGCTCTTTGTAGGGGCCGGGCCCCTGTTATTAATTATCATCGTCAGCGGGAGGCGATCAGCATCAGCGGACCGAGATTCGCGTTTCGTGTTTCGTGTTTCTCAAATTCCCTAGCGAGGGAATTGGCGGGCAGCAGAATGCGATCATTCGGAATTCGGCGCGTAGAAATATCATTTTCGTGTCTTTGCGCTTCGTGATTTCTCCAGTTTCGCCTTAGTCTTTTGCTTTTCGTAATTTGTATGAGATTTTTGGAATTTTCGCTGACTTTTGCCATTTATGTGTGTCCCTGCTGTCTGTCTGCCCGCATGCCTTGTGTCCTTAACGAAATTGTGATTAAGTGTTTCAATATCGAAGTGACGAAAGGCAGCAGATCGAGCGTCCCAAGCCAGCAGACATGGCCAACTGCCCAACTCAACGATGGCGAACATCGTTGCGACGTGCAAAATAATTAAAAATCAGCGAACGTTTTGCGAAAGAGCAGTGCCTCCCGATCCGACGATCCACCGATCTCCTGACCGCCACCCCTTCGCCCCCGGAAAGATCGACGCCCGCATCGAGTTGGCGAGTGCGAAAAAACGCCATTTAAAGATGCCACAAAGCCGCAGATAAGCAGAGACAATGTGCGAAAGGGAGGAACGATGGCCGAAACCGGTTGACAAAATACGCCGGACTTGGTATGCGATCAGTTTGAGCGATAGCCAGATCCAGACTCAGCTCCAGCCCAGACGACGATCAGCGATCGCGGAAGAATTTCTGGCCAAATTACGAGCCGGCCAACAGCTACCCAGCTACGCGGACTCAACCTGAACAGCGACATTTAATTATATTTCATTTCATTTTATTTTACTGCCTCTGCTGCTGCTTTTGCTGCTACATCTCGGAGGGCTTTTTCGGTAATGCCCGCTGCACTCGACGCATTAATGATGACTTTGCCCTGAATTGCAGAGGCCTACACTCAATAATAACAATAATCATAAAGGGGAGAAGCAGCAGCAGCAGCAGCAGAAGCAGCAAAGGCAAATCGCCAATTGGCAATGGCAATGGCATGTCCAAAGTCGAGGAGCAGGTCCATGTCCATGCCCATGTCCATGCCCATGTCCCCATGCCTTGATTATGCGCGCGTTCCTTGCAGATCCCCCCCTCCCCCCTCCCCAGTCCTCCCTGCAAGGTCCTCATTATTTCTACTCGTCGGACATCAATTTGAGATCATTGCTACTGGTGCTACGGCTACTGGGCCTGAAACCTCAACTCCACTCGACTCAAACTGGTACTGCTACTGCAACTGCTACTGGGGAGAAGGTGTCGAGTGCTTGAAATGTTTTAAATACAAAAATTAATAAAGCTCTCTCGTGCTTACAATGTGTGCTGGCATTTTCCATTCTTTCAATTACCTGCCCTGAGTATTTCCCCCCAAAGCGAGCAGGGCAAATTATTAACTTAACACTTGATGCCCACTTAAATCGATCGCGAAGGCAATAAAAAGTACAAGTTGAGCTGGCAAATATTTATCGGCTTTTAATTATAGATATCTAAACTCTTTATGGTGATGCATTTTTAATGAGTGCATAGAACATGGAATATATTAAAATAACAGAACGTAAATTGGAAAATAGTAGTTGTGAAATTAGCAACAAAAGCCTATATACATACGTTGATAAATAATTGTTCTAAAGACTTTAAATTATTGCAACAAATTAAAAAGTTTTTCTATGTTGCATTTATGGTTTTATGCTCTTTAATAAGTCTTTTTTCCTTCACCTATTTATACTATAAATGTATTATATATTTTAAAACTATTAAAAATGTAACTAAACACAAAATTTAATAAATATTTATTTACAAAAAATATAAATTTTATCCGTTTTTATATTTTTTGAATTTATTTTTGAATGCTATTATAATAAATCACCTTGAACGCCGCTTTGTATATCTCTTTATAGAACGAGCTTGAGGAATTTCAGAGTATAGATACCCATCTCAGCCAGAGGCATTGTCCATAAATACATCAACTTGGAATTTGCTTAAGTCGGCAATTGTTCCTAATCCTTTAATTACAGTTGGAACCACCTTAACTACCTGCCTGTGCACAACGTTAACATTTCCAATATCCCAAAGTGGTGGATAATTTTATAGTGTCATTTGCCATCGATCAAGTAACAGCTGACAAAGTTCCCGGAGGACCAAAAACAGTTAACGGAAGAGTAAACTGCAGTGACAACCCCGCGTTTTCTGTACTCGGACGACATCCTGGCCTATGTAGGTGCCCTTGCCAATGCCAAATGCCGGGCACCGAATGCCAAATTACAATTTCAAGTTCAACATGCCGGGGCGGCATAATTTCCTCGATGCCAGCCCCTCCCCTTTCGCCCCTTTTCCTTATGCCTGCGGCTGGAAAAGTCGTTCATGTGTGACTCTCTCTGCTAACTGTTTCACATGATCCTTTGTTCCCGTCCCTTTTGAGTCCGTGTTGCGCTTGAGGAATTCCTTGCTCAACAAATTATTACCTACACACATGTCTGACCCCGTGTGTGTGGGTCACTCCAATTATAAGTCAATTAAATAGGTTAAAAGTTAGAAATAAGAAGGCAGAGGAAGCGGAGTTAGGGGACACAATTTTGTCACGGCCAAATGAGCAGGAAGCAATTTACGAGCAAGAAGCTCAGGCTTTCCAGGAAGAGGATCCTTTACTGCTCTACCTGAAGCGGGTTCGCTTGCACCCCTCTCCATCCATTATGTAATCGCATGATTCTGGGGAAATATATTCTATTTATCAATCAATAAAGACGCCATTGGAGCAATGCCGAGATTCATGCAAATTCTAAACTGATTCTCGCGGACAATTGGCCCATTGATCAATCATTTAAGCGAACCAAGAGCAAAGCAATCAAGTGATCTGTGAGCCTAATCGACACCGAAAGAAACCGATGCACACTGTGTCCATAGCACTGTAACCATCAAGTGGCAGCAAACGATTTTAATTCAATCGCACCAATTAGGCCAGAGCCGCAGGCGCCCCCAAAACGTAGAGCCACGGATGGTTCTATATGGGCTCAATTAACAGAAATATCTGTAGATGTAAATAATCGCAATGCGGCTTGACAATTTGCGTCACAACCCGAAAAGGGGTGGTGGCAAAAGCGGGGAAGGGGGAGGGGGTTGAGGTTGAGATCCATTGGGATCCATTGGATGTCTGGAGGAATGCTCGAAAGCAAAGTTCAACATTTCGTTCGCCTCGCTCACTAATCTGTCGGGGTCAATCGATGTTAAGTAGAATCACGAATACCAAATTAATTGATGCCGTTGATATGCGCAGCTCCCAGTGTCCAGTGTATATACTGTTTAGTGTTCGGTATTCAGTTTTTACTATCCAGCTCCAAGAAGAACTCTCTCTGATGATCCATCCATCTTTTTGCAGCTCCCCACTCGTCGATCGGGAGATGTGTGTCAATCTGTGAGTGCGGCTCACATACGCGACCACTTCTAGCGAGTGTCAAATGGGTAAATAATACTCGGTTCATGTTTTGAATTAATTTTAATTGAGATTCATTTGTAAGCAATCAGTTAGATTGTTCAGTCGAGCTATGCCAGCTTACTGATTCTGCGCAGAAAGACAAATGCCCACGTATGTATCTGATAGATACATGAAGTGGCGAGATTTCCTCATCTTAGATTTCTTTACTTTTTAATTAATTTTGGGTTTAGAAAAGAATAAGCAACTGATTTATTACCAGATCAAAAAACATTGTTCATCATAATAGTAATTACTGATTTTTATAGCAAATAAGCATTGAAAAATATTTGAAATTCAATATTTAATATATATTTTTAATATAATCAACTGTTTTTGCCATATTAATTATTTCACCTAATTGCTCATTATCCCCCAGTAATATAATCCATTTGGATCAGACAACGATTTCACTACTTCAGCTTTTGCCAGCCAATTAAACATTAACAACACCCCTAGCAGCTCCCTTACTAAATGCCGGACTAAATGCTGTCTATCGCTTGATGGTTGTAATTAATAAGGCACGCCAGCAATCATAATTGAAAACATGTCTCTTAGCGCCGAAAGCCTCGTAACAGCAACACGTTGCAAGTTGCTGCGGGCACGGGGTAAGTGGGATGGCACCCAGGCCTCTGTCTATATCAAACAATCTTAAACTTAACAAGCCACAGAACACAAAACACTCCCCCTATTTGCGGCCAGCCCCCTTTCCAACCCCCTCCGCCCCCCCTCACCAACGTGCCCCCAGTCCATCGACAATTGTTTGACTTTGCAGCAATGTTGCAAGCTGCAAACTGCACTTCATGTGTGTGTGTGTCTATTAGCGAAGACGGCTAGGAAAATACCAGTTGCCGTGGCAAGTTGCTACTTGATGGTGTTGCTGCTGTGTTGCAGGTTGCAGGTTGCAGTGTTGCAGGTTGCACATGAGACGAGACGCGGCGCAGACGAGCGTAAGATAAACAATTGCCTCTCGGACAACAACTGCGGAGGGAACGTGCGGCCAGCCAAATGCAATTAAGCTAAAAATGTGAAAAATATCCCCCAGCGTTACTCCAGTCGAGTAAAAGTGGATAGACATAGGCACAGACCCATCCCCGTCTGCTCCACTCGGCAGCCATGTCTGCGCCGGGAATGGTAGCCCCTCGATAAATAAAAATGTAAATTATGTCTGCTCTGCTTTAAATTGATAAAACTGGCACGGCCAGGGCGGAGTTGCCTCCGAAATGGGGGAGGTCGTTTGGAGTATAGAGTTTTAATTGGCGTTAGTGGATGGGATGTGATGGAGTGGATTAATTGATGAGATAATTTTAGGAACAAGAGGATGTTTCAGAATAGTTATCGGGATTAAGGTATAAAGAAATACCCAACTAATTAAATTACGCAGGTGATATAAAGTTCAAAACTAAATCTATCGAATATCTTTAAATAGCGATCTCCCTTTCTCAAAGTTAAGCCAGCTGAAACGAACTGAAGGCTAATCTCCAAACTCCCTTTCAAATAACTTGACTCCTCGAGCTAATCCCGAGATGCTCTAATCCCGCCAAAGTAGCTGAGCAAACAGAAAAAAACACAACCGAAGATCCCTCATTTCAATTGCACAATTTGGACAGCTGTGCGCGAAGGTAGCCGAGCAGGACCTTCTCAGGGGTTTCCCCTTGAAGAGCGCGAGTCCTTCTTCCTGTAACTGCAGTTGCGTCGGCGTTTGCTTTGACATTTGGCCCACTGCAAGTGGCAGCACCTTGAGGGGTCCTGTAAGCGAGGGAAGAACAGGAAGCGGCCTGAAATTTCGACCGGCCGTTGCAGATAGCCGAGAGCCCTACTTAGATAACAATTGCAGAAAGTGCATTCGCAATGTAAGTGCAGCCAGGGCAGCTGAGGAGTAGTCGAGTGGAAAGGGACCGGGATGCCCCGGGTGAGGAGCGGCGAGGATATGTGTGTCAAGGGCAGGCGCCAACGAAGCACTAGTTACGCGGACGGAGGGGAAAAAGCCAGTCGAGGCGACCTGCCTACAGCTGTCGCGAAGTTGCGAGTCGGGGTCACACCCACCGCCGGACAATCAGCAATAAAACAGGACGAACGGCGACCAACGAAAGGGAAATGCGACAGAAAACCGCAAGCCAAATTGACCGGAAGCTCTTATTAATTTGCTATTAGCCATAGACAGACAGGAAGTTAACTTAATTTGTGTGGCTTTGGCCTAAACGGACTGGGCAGCAGAAAAAAAAAACAGAGGCAGCATTGAGAGCAGACAGTCGAAAGAAAACAAAACGTTTTCTAAACAGGATGTGAGCAGGACATGTGACTTCAAACGAAGTGGAGTAGTGGAGTGGTAAAAATGCAAGTGAGCTTTTACCGTTAGCGGTAACGAAGACTGATTAGATCAGCCAGGACAAAGGACATGCGGCTCAGGCTCAGCCTTTCTCCCCATCAGGGTCAATTAAAATGTTTGCTCCAATTGCGTTAGGTCACTTTTCCCCCGGCTCCCCAGCTTTCACTTTTCGTCCAGGGATGCGGAATAGGTGGGGTCACCCCAGACCTCCAGAAAACTTAAATACCAGAACCACAGGAACCCAGACTTCAGATCGCAGGCTCGCGATATATCGCACATGAATAAAAAGAACAAAAGTCGTTAATGATAAGAGACCAAATGACGTACAGCCCCTCTTTTTTTTCAGCTTCATGGGGGGAGGGGGTCGACGATTAGACGAAGCGGAGTCGAGGCATACAGACACACACATGCCAAGGTTCACCTTGGACTCGAGTGGAAGTATTCCCGTTTTTACTGCCACATCGAGACAGGAAGCACTCGGCATACAATGGGGGAAGACCTCTAGACAATTGCTGTTCCACAAATGAGGTGCGAGCTCTCGATTGCGAGATTATCATATCAGGGCACACATCGGATGTGGAGAGCTCTTGCAGCACCCTCATTTGTATAGGAAACAGCAGTGTCCTACTTCTCGAAGTCCTGCTCCTGCTCCTGCTCCTGCCGAAACTGCTGCTGCTGCTCCAGAAAGTGAAACCCGAGGTCTGACAGGAAGCCGGGAGATGAGCGTGTGCCGACTTTATTCTGGTTTTCACATGCAGCACGTGCTGTTTTAAGAGATGGGTTAACAGCTCTTGCCAAGGTATGAATGATATGGTTCAGATGACAAATTACAGAAAGATGAAAAAATGTTGCCACTCAATTAATGATTTTTACAAGGTTATAAATTAGAACATTTTAAAATAAAAAATATACTTAACAGATAAGGTTTTAGTTTATGAAGTAATATTTTATAAGTCTCATAAAAAATATGTAAAAGACAATGCTTAGAAAAAAATACATTACTTTCAGATATGATTTTATGAGGCATTTTCCCACTGTAGATGTCTATAATTATACTTTTTATTGTGCCACAAAAATAAATTCTATTTAAAAATTCGAACAAATAAATATTTAAATTTGATATAATTGAATACAAAGAAGGTACTTAAGCAAAAAAAATTGAATAAGTCTCACAGTCAACTAAATCTTATATAAATACATTGACAATGTTCAGTGAGACAAACACCACATTCAGGTATGATTTTACGACACATCTCTTGACTATAATTTGCCATAATTATACATTAATGCTACTTTTTTCGGCGTCAAACTTCCTGATCCCATAAACGCAGTCTAAGGGCTAAGGAGAGTTTATTTCCCTGCCTATATGTCACCCTTTTTTTTTTAGTTCTCCGGCAGTTGCGAATAATGGTTTTATGCATTTGATGACAGTTCTCCGCCAAGCGCAAACTTTTGTTTGGTTTGATCGGCTTAATTATTCGTAGACAAATGGCTCTTGCCATTCAGGGAGTCAAACGTAAAAAAGTCAATTAAAGAGTGGGGGGGTGGGGGGAGAGCTAATGCCGCGGGGGGTGGTGGAGGCCATTGGCAACTGTCAGCGGACACGCGCCACCATGGAGTTGCAATTTCCGAGTTATGCGTGCGAAAATGCGGCATGGCCAAGTGGAAACTCCGAGTGGCAAGTGGAAAACGGCAAATGGAGGATGGCGGATGGCGAATGGAAAACGCGGCACCTTGCTCCGTCTGGCGTCGCTTTTAATGCTTTTCTTGGTGTGAATTAATTTTATTGCCTAATTGTCTCTCCACGCCACATGTTGAAACTATTAAGCGCATTTTAAACAGGCCCAACTATGTAAGTTTATGGGACTTCGCGAGGACCCGCCCCCTTGGCGAGGCCCTAACGCTTCAACTTTACGAGTCCGCCCGCAGGGAAATGTGTTTTCCAAATATATTTACCGCTCGCCAAACAGTTTTTGGCGACACTCGGAATTGGTTTCTGCTCTAAACGCTGGAATATGTCTTTATTTTTAAGCGGAAAAAGTTTGCCATGCCCGAAAATCGGCAAACAGGAAATGCTCTCTGGGAAAATAAAAGTATTTCAGGGAACTCGAGGGTGTGGCAAAATTTTCAAAGGTGTATTTCAACGACGATAAAAATATATAAAGCATTGGTTCGGAGGAAACATTAAATAGTTCTGTAAATTAGCTTTAGAGAATTACCCATTTTGCTGCCTGCAATATAGTATCTTTAATATGAACTTATTTATGTGCGAAAGAAGGCATTTAATTTAATGGTTTTATTTTAGGTACCTATCTTTATAATGACTACCTTAAGTATCTACCCAATAAAAATATGAATAATTGCTGTATTTAAGACAACTTAAGTATTAAGTGATTTGAGGTGGTAGATACTCCAGTTTTAACTATCTAGATCGCAATCTTGGGACTCCCGTTTACTTGCAGTGTCGATCAGTTTGAAACTTTTTCGTTAATTAGCTGCTGTAGATACTGTAGTTTGCATCCCGCAGATACATATCTTTTGCATCGCCTCGGCGTTGTTTCAGCTGTTCCCAGCTGACTGCGTACTGCGGACTTGTCTAGGACAAGTCACCCTCACCTGTTTGCATTGCCATAGCTACGGGGATCTCCTACCTCCGTCCCTCCGTCCCTCCATCCCTCTATCACCTTGTACTTTTCCTATGGCCAGTTTGTCGTTTCCCTCGCCCTGAAAACGTTTTTATTAATTGCACGTGGGGGGACCTTTGGTGGTTGTCTGTGTCTTCTAGCCATTTTTTTCCCAGTTGTTCCTATTCTCCCTTCCAGTTCCTTCCCTTTTGACCGGTAGTGCTGCTGCTGCTGTTGTGTTCTGTTTTTTTTCTGACTTTCCTCATCGCGTTTTTCCTTAGCGCTTCCCGCTCATTTTTTCCTCCTTGGCACAATGGGTTAACCCACACACACGCACATCTGATCACTTCCCCGACGGCGTTCGTTTAGCTCGATTACGCTTCCGGTTGCCGGTTTCCAGTTGCCGGTTACCAGTTGCCGGTTGCTGGGTCCCTACTTCTTTTTAATGCCTCCTCCCGATCCTGCAATCGAATGACACAATTTCTGTTTTGTCATCTGCCCCTGATCGCTGCCCAAGAACGCTTCCTCTGGCCATTGTCATTAGCCTCCTTTCTATGTGAGTATTTGTATCTACATCTACTATACCTCTGCGCCTGATGATCGCGGCAATTAGGTGCTGCACTGGTGTGAGTTCTTGTGAGCTGGAAAGGCAAATCCATTGTCTGGCCGGGGCACAGCTCACATAAATTATGGGATAATCCGACATAAGCGTATTTCCATGATCTGCTCGAGGCCCTCGGGTTTACGGCGACTGAATGAATGGCCGACCGAGTGAATGAATGGGTAAATGAGTGATTGAGTGACTGACTGACTGACTCACTGGGCGAGTGAGCTGCTGACAACTTCCTGCTGGGGGAAAAAAAGGGGGGCAACTGCACTCCCCACTCTCTCTAATTAGTGTTTTGTGTAATTGCTGCCTCGCTTTGCCTTGCAGATTAGCTCACATTCACATAATGCCACATGCAGAGCTCCAACCCCCCTCATTTAGCCTGGATTAGTTTTGGCTAACACGCAAAGTTTAGCCAAGTCAAGCTGCATCGCATCCAGCGTGTGGGGAACAAAATACGATGACACCGATAAGCGGCTACCGCCGTCTGACATGCGAGCCACCCACTTTCCAGGTGACCTCCCACCCCCCACCTGCGGCCGCTTTCAATTTGCACAGGAATTGATTTGTTTTTTTATTCTGTTTTTTTTTTTTTTGGGTTAGTGTCAAGCACGCAAGCGATGATGGGCGTTGGGATTTGGCGTGGGTCAGCGGCTCGACACTCGCCTTTGACCCCCAAATGATGCGGCAGCTGCCAGAATGTGTGAAACACTCACCCTGCCCCCATTCTTTTCGAAATTGAAATCGAACCCGGAATCAGATGTGATTGCCTTAATTGTGTGTCTAATCAATCAAATTCTGTTTACTTAAAACCACACACAGACACTCATACTACAACGGGAAATTGGGGGCGCTTCATTATGATAGCATTGGGAATTTATCGAATTCCGTTCTTGGACTTGCGGCGGTTATCTTCCGAAGCGGTCGCATAATTCCCAGAGACCCGTGCGATTAGATTAACCCGGCGACAACTTGATATAACGCTGGTCAGGCTTTGGCTTTTGGGTGCTAGTCCGGGACCCTTGGCCAGTTGAAAGGCCTCTGATAAAAGGCAAACACACTAATTTACACATTTAGATATTGGTAAGGGGGAGCGCAATTGGTGAAATTGATTAGATTTGGATAAAAGGCGGCTGGTGACCCATTATATAGATTAAATTCGTTAATGATCGGCGACTTTACGACGCCGATTAAAATGTGGTTCGATTTAAGAGTGGGTTATGGGGGGGGGGGGGGAGGGAGGTGGGGAAGGAAAAGGAGGGGTTTCCCGATGCGAGACTGATAAGTGGATTAGCTGATCACGGTAGCCAGACGTTGGCGATCGCCAATAAATCGTTGGTAATTTGAATCGATTGGCGGAGAGGGACGAAAAGGGGGAGCTAGCGCAAGTAGCTTATTTTCCCGCATTCCGCTTTGCACTGCAAATTCAAACTAATCCCCTGTAAGATGTCCACACACCGAGCATTTCCTCTCGCCATTAGCCATTTGCCACTTACCGAAGGGGCAGGCAGATCGCCACTTCCTGGGCACCAAGCTGCGCGATCGTCGTCGCTGTTAATGTGTGACTTTTGCTGTGTTTTTCAACGACATTAATTTTGTGTGTTGGATCTTAAGCCGGATTTAGTTAAGCAGCTCAGCGATCGTCGGGCATTGAATACCATATACCATATACCGCTGTACCAGACGCTCCAGCTTTGGTCACATTTTGTTGGGACCGCTTAGGAAATATAATCCCTTTTGTCGATGCCAGGCATGATCGCCGCTTACTCACTGTGCCGGCGATCACCTGTTTGGCATCGTATCGATATGTGTTATGCTCGGTCTCGCGCTCTTTATAATGTGTCGCACATTAGTTAGCAGTTAATACTTTAAATAAGACGAGGTTACCGACATTTTGTTGACTCCACTCTTCGACTCTGGGCTTGAAGAAATATGCTGGAAGCCGATTGTCGCTGTGACTTGTAGAAATCACCGGCTGCTGTTGCGGCTTATGATTTTCAACGGGGCGTATTAGTGATAAATAATAAATCTTCAGCACCGAAAATACCTTCATGTAAGCCCCACAATGTCATCGTGATCAGAACCAGCAAAGTTTATAATCACAGAGACGCCCAAATAGAAAAGCATATATGTATATACCCGAGGCATATACACGAATCTCCCCAGATATTCATTTCATTCCCACTTGTCTCCAACCCACTTGTCATAATTTTCAAAACATTCGAAAATTTATGTCCGCCGGAGCTAAGGAATACGGATTTGGCTGGCCCAAATAAAAATAGTTGCGGAGGGGCTGAAATTCAGGCAGTCTCGTATATCTACGGGGAACAAGCTAAATCCACTAATTAAGAATGAAAAAGGTGACAATGGGGGAGGCAACATTCGGAGATGACTTTCGAAATGCGTAAATTGTATAAAATTCGATTCTTTTCTCGTGTTTTGTCACAGTCTGTGCATTCCGATTAAGCTGAATGACAAATGCCCAAACAAATACCCAAAGACATCGAATCCACAATCTGGACTGCTCCTCCCCTTTCCCGCCCCACAAATTAATTACCCAAAGTTGTCATTATCATTCGAACTTTTCCGTTTTTTTTTCGGCTTGTATTTTTATCAGCTTTCGGTTCGCCTTAAGCTACAAAGCCTGAACCGCTTTTATCGCAATGTCTTACAAATCGTTTTATCAAGGTGTCATTAGCTGCGAAACAACAACAGCAACACCCCGGCCGAAAGGTGTTCTATGATAAGTGCAGAAAGGAAAACCTCGACAAGTCGAACACGTTTTGTTGATTATCTGAGGAGCTGCAGAGGAGGAGAGAGCTGGCGAGCGGCGCCTTTGAAAGCGATTCCGAGTGGGGAATAGAAATACCGAAATACCGAAACCGAAATCGAAACATGAACACACGAAAACCGATCACGAAAAAGTGGGGAATTGATTTAAGGCCGCTCTGCAAGTGCCAAAATAATAATGAAGAAATGAAGAAGTAGTCCCACCGACAAGCTGACATCGTGTAATTAACTTAAAGCGTTTTCGGTGTTTGATATTCCTTCCACTTACCGCCAACTAAGTACTATCTAATATTGTCGCAGCTTTTAGTTTGATTGAAACGAAGCTCGCAGAACAACAGACGAAATCTGGAAATGAAACCGAGTCGCAATCTGAATCTGAGGCCAAGTCCGCCGACTTATGATAATAATCATTATAAATTATTATAATCCAATCGGCTTTGAATAATTAATAAATACGTTTATACATATAGCGAACTCAGCGAAGGCGCATAATCGGGCCGTAAAAAGCCCCGCCTCAACTGACGGATCGCGGAGCGGAGTGAGAAAGCGTCGAATGAAATGCTAAAAATGTGTTACAATCAAGTAGCAGCAGCGCATAAAGCGGCTAAAGAGATCAAGGAAAGAAGTAGATGGTAGCAGTGTGTGTGTGTGTGTGTGGGGGGGGGACATGCCTAAGCTCTGATAAATACGGACTGCCCGAAGAATTGAAAGAGGTGCTAGACCCAAGGAAGAAAAGAAAGCAAGAAGTCAGGAGGCGACTGCCACAGCAGCAACAGCAACAAAAGTCACAAAGATGACAAACAGTTTGGACATTTATGAGCAGCATTTAATGGACATTTGACTACCGGAATTTAACGAAACCGAAAACGTGGGAAGGGGCCCGGGTCCAACAAAAATGGAGAAGAATGCATTTGATTGGAACTCCGATTCGATGCGCGGCCAGATTAACCCCGATTATCATTAGTCTTGGTCGCAGATCGCTGGTGAAAACGAGGCAGAGGAAATGACTATTCGATGATCACGGCGGTGAGCAGGAAGCAGTGGCGAAGAAGATTTCAATTAATAAATATTCCATTATCTGACTTCTAATGCCTCCGCCCTGCCCCTCGCCATCGCCCTCGCCCTAGCTAACACTTTCAGATTAGACAAAAATCGAACCATTTATAATTTATAAGACGGCCTATCTGATCGCCCGAGAGGGCTAGGTGATCTAACCGGGTGTGAAGAGACTCGCACGGCATTATCTATTCCCCGAGTTCGGTTCCGATATTTTACCCTAAGAAAAACCCAAAAAATTATCACAACAATAAAACTAAATGCTTTATAATTAGTTTGCAAGCCCAAAGAAGTCACTCACACACTCGCAAAAACACATTTGCTGCTGGAAATGATTTGTTATAGTTTTGAAAGAATTCACATTTATTTATACCCATTCTGGCCATACTGGTTTATTATCTGGCCTAGTCAGCGGAGAACTTACGTCGTCTTATCTTAATCCCATTCACTAAGCATATGCGTCGACACATAAAACTGTCAAAAATAAGAAACAACACAAAAAATAGATGAAACGAATCGGAGTGAAGCCGAAGTTTCGAATGCTCTGGCCCCGGGATATATCGACTTAATTCGAAACTAACAAAAATAAAAATATGTATACATTTTTATTAACAGAATTATTTTATACTTTTATCGATAACGTAATCTTACGCATGTACATTTTTCCAAACAGAATCCCACTCGGACCCATTTGAAACACAGCAATCCCAGAGGATCTAGCTTTTCAGCTCACATTAATTCAAGGTTATAGAGAATAAATAGCGAATTTGGTGATTAGAAGGCCACTATTCCCACTGGCAAGTGTATACAAAATGACTGGTATGCCAGCGAATTCTTTTTCAAGTACAATGGTTCTTGGGGCATAACTTCGGCCAAAAGACAATGGAGGTGGGTGCCATGTGCTCACCCCGAGATTGAGATTTGTTTAATATACAACTCAGACGTGTTCGAAATCAAATGGAAATAAAATCCATAAATTCTTGGATTAGTCAACCCCCCTTTTCGGCGATTGGGTCACCGATTTCGAAGCGATACCAATGGGTTGAGCAGCAAAGGCAGAAGTCAGACCGCAGAGCCAGATAAATAATAATTACACTCACACAACATAATCAATTATGTCTGCTAATAAACGCTGCCCGCCCCGGCAACTCACACACGGCCAGATATCTGGACATGTGTATGAGTGATCCACCCCCCTCCTCCCCACCAGATCGGTTTGGATGGGGGGAGTTGGACTAATCACGCCAGCATGTTCATAATCAATTTTATCGCACTTATTTGGATTAATTGCGATATCAGTGACAGGGGCGCTCGAGTCCGATAAAAAGCGGCGCAGAGCGATGACGCGATGGCAAAGCCCAGGAACATGCTCTATGGGGTAATGGTTACCCCTTTTGCCTTCCATGCCCAACATCCCCATCCCCATCCCCACCCGTAAGCCCCATCGATATCTAAGTTCGTCATCGCCTTATGCCGAAATTACCAGCATTTGTCAAAGTTACCGTCGGGATTATCTTATCTGGCTGGGCTGGCGCAAAAGCTCTCGGAGACCAGAACTCTCCCACTTTTGCGTTCTGCGGTTTGGGGATCGGCTTTACAATGCAATTAGTGGCCAAAGAACACGGAGAAGTACTCGGTGGAGGAACACAAACAAACAATGGGGGTGCGGTGGGCTTATCGCAGCACCGATCTCGAAAATCTCAGCCGATAAGGATTATCTTAATCTGCATAAATAGCGAAACGAGCGCATATCTACACGGCCTTATCTCCTTAGCTTGGCCATATGTCGCTTGGCCGATTTTGTTTGTTTTTGAACTGATTCATTTGGCAACGGAGCGGGAAAAGTGGGGGAGTGCTGGGAGATCTGACTAATTGGTGTGAAGTGCCGGCGGCAAAGCGATCTCCAGCTGGAGTGACGCTATATTCTGGGGGATCCCGATAGACTTAAGGCCGAAACTCACCTGCTGACCGGCATTGGCTGCCACCCAGGCCTCCGCGAAGGTCTCCATGGCGCTCTGGAAGTCCATCTCGATGGCGATTCAAAGTTCTAATCACTGACTCTACAGTTCACGTATTTCTTTTATGCAGCCAGATGCTGACGCTTTGGCATTAATTGCAATTTGGATGGTTCGCTGTGATTTGTTTGATTGCAATTTGTGACCGCGATAAGGGGTTGCTCGATTTCAAATTCGATTACTGTGGCGGGTATATTTCTTGATTTGATTTTCTATATTATTTTGTTGTTATGATTTAGTGGCGCGGATACGCAAATTAGACACAGGCACACACACACGCGCAACCGCACACACGCTCAGGTGAAACGCGCGTCTCCTTGTGGAACGGATTCGATGACGCTAGTGGATGCTGCAGTTGCTGTTGCTGATGTTGTTGTAGTTGCTGCTGTTGTTGTGGGCGACGCGACATCATTAGTGCCATGAAATCGGGAGCTGATCGCGTCGCTGCGTCACCAGGATTGGCAGCGTATCGAATGTGGCAGTTGCAGATCGCCAGTTGCAAATCGCAAATCCAGCGAAGCGTTCATGGGCTTCTCCTCTGGTCAAATGGATATGGGTGCTCCTAACCTGCCGAGTCCTTTGGCTCTGGACTGACTAAGACTGATCTGGAAACTCTCTGGACTCTCTTCGCAAGTGTGTTGGTGAGCGGACGCGCGTCAAGACATCCTCTCTTGGCCAAAGTTGTCGCACAACTGACGGCATTCTTTCGCCTTCGCACATTCTGCCGCCACCGCTGCCGACGTCGCAGTCGATGTTGCCGGTGCCGGTACTCGGTCTCTTTCGGTCCTCAGTCGTTGGTCTTCGGTCTCGTTCTCGCCCCCGGCCGCGCTCCTCCCCCAGCCTACCCCCACCCCCTTTGGGCAAGTTCGCTCTCTCACGCGGCTCCATTTGCCGCCTAGCCGTGTGCACTGGTGTGGGTGTCAGAGAGAGCTGGCGACCTCTCTTCTTTTCGTGCGGAGAGAGAACCCGTGAAAAAGTAGTAGGCTAGGCACTGAAAAGGTAGTAGGTATTGGCTATCGAGAATCCATTTCAATTATATATAGAAATTATGGCCATTTTCATCACGCCAACAAATATTTATCAAAATTATTTTAAATCAAGGATGCCAAAGAATTCGATAAAGGACTTCCTCTACAATATATACAGTTCCAACTCCATATACGTCAAATTAATCGTATTTTCAATAGAGAGTATTAATTAACATAAAATGTATGCTTTTACTTTAAGTAACCGGAACTCTAATTGTTTTTGGAGGTCGTTGAAGGTTATTGAAAAATTGTGGTTCGACTGTAGCTAACACCATTTTTATGTGGTTTTATAAATTTTTAAAAGGATTGATATGGAGCAGAACGGTTAGTTGCGGTTGTCACTGACGTTTGTCAAGAACGACTCACATAATACATCATGTGCTCTTTTACTTGTGATTACATTTTATTGTCAGTGTTTTAAGGACCTTTTTCATGTATTTTTTCAGTATTTGTTGACTAATTTGTGTTGCCTAAAAGTATTTGTAAACATATGTATATACTTTATTGTGTCAGGAACGGATTATTCCATACATTAGAATGTCTTTCAAAGAATACACAATAAATTTTAACTCTAAGAGTAACTTAATTAGAGTAAATTGTTATGTTTATAAAGGGTTCGGATAAAGATTGTGTTTGTTATTTCTTAAGCTTTAAAGACTAGAATGGCGAAAAATATGATGAGTTTTTGAGAACTTAAAATTTTTAAGTTTTGGTGTACCACTTTTCCATTACCTATATCAAAACTATAGTCGAAGGTTTGTTCCTAGAAAATGACCTATGGAAATATAATATATATACATACATATAATACTATTGTAAGATTTGGTTTGCTCGACAGATGGAGGTTTGGGTAAAATAATCAATGACTTCATAAGAATTTTACTTATCGGACGTATAAATCAAATCTTTTTCTTAAAAAATGGTCCAATAAAATGGTATTGCAAAGCGTAGTAGGAATACTGCCAAATTCCATTCTGGTGAGTGAGGCAAACCATCAGTTTCGCATGTGTGCGTTGGTGAGTGACCAAAACAAAGCACACGCACAGGACCAGAGAGGTGAAAGAGCGTAGCGTTTGGAGAGAACCTGAGAGCGACTCTCCCGCACACACACAACCACAATCGCGTGTAAACAGTGGGTAAACCTGTTCCGGCGCAGAATTGCACTTGTCGTCGCCAGAGCCGTCGCCCCACCCCCCGTCCACCCCTTCCCCAACCACACCCCCCTCCACCCAACACATTCCCGTTCGGCTGCGCGTTTTCTTTTATTTTTTGTGCGCTGTGGCGAAACTCAATGGATTTGCTGCAAATTCGGGTGGAATTATACCACACACACATACATACACCCCTACACCATGTAGAGTGGGCGTGGGCGTGAGCCAAACCAGTGGGAGTGCGAGCAGTGCGGCAATAGGTTCGGTTCGGGTATTCGGGATGAAAGAGTAAAGTAAATCGGCCGTGCTTATTCCTCTCGGTGGGTGGTGGTGGGTGGTGGGAGGCTTAGGGGGTCACACCCACTCGGCATTTAGCACCTCCGTCAACTGTGAATGGCGACGGCCTTCGTTTCAGGGCTCGTGAGTTTCAGGCCCGAAGTGGATTTCGCCGGCGGGCGGGGGTGGGTGGCTCCCCCGGAAAACAAGAGATAAGAGCGCAGATAATGCGCGCGCATTACATGTGATTAGGTGTTTGGGCTGCAGGATTTAGCCAACCGCGTCCAAGTAAATGGTAAATAGGATTTCTATATACAGTACCCGCAGGGGAACCTACGAAACTGGGTGGAGTTACAGTGGGCTGAGTAATTAGTTTAGGATATCCGTTTTTAAAAAAATATAAAAGTAAACGGTTTACTGCAACTTAACTGTTATAAAATTACCATCTATAAATAATTTAAAATATCGCTAGAAAAATAAAAAAAACTCTAAGCGATGGCTTTAAGAAAACATGAAAATTTAGATTTGGATATCTTTATCCCGCGCGATTCGTTTTTCCCCACTTCCCCAATGCGCAAGCTCTCCCTTTCTCCCTCTTTAGCGCTCTCTCACTCTCTCTCGCTCCCTCGGTAGCTCTCTCACACACACAATCATACAAGACGGTCGCTCCCTCTCTGTCGCTCCAATGGCCTCGTGCCAGAGCGAGATAACCCATCGAAAAAATTAGAGCAAAGAGAGATGAGCAAGGCGAAAAACGCCAAAGAATACGAGATACGAAAAAAGAGGAAAAACACGAAATCGACATAAAAAGCGCCGGCAAACCAGTTCGGGATAGACTCCGCCCCCGCCGCTCGCTGATTGGCTAAGCAACCGCTTTGCACCGAGACTTCATCTTGTTCTTTTTTTTTCCTTTTCCTATATTCTTTTTCCACTGCGGTTTTATCGTCCCCGTTTCCCTCTCCACTTCTTCCCTTTTTCGACGTCGACGTTATTTGCGAAGCTTTACCAAATTTCGGGGCTCAAAATCTTTTGCTGCTCTTAGCATTTTAGATGGAGCTCCCCACACACACACACTCTAAGAGTGAACATCTTTTTATGTGGCACACAGATACATTTCTATGTGGCATGTAATTTCAGCTTCCCAATAGAGAAACTTAATTAATTCCCCAGCACAAGTAGAGTTAATAACCCAACTACAAAGTAGAAAATGAGCCAGGGTTTCGTTAAAAGGATTGTGTAAGTTTTTATGGCAATATTTAAGTCATGGACGCTACCATCGTTAGCTTTTGCAATCCGTTGATAGTACCGATAATTTTAATAATAATTTTTATAATAATTACATAAATTAGAATTTGTTTCCCTTTGTTTTTCGCAGATTTGGCACATATGTACTAAAAGTCTTTTCCAATTGATAAATATTTAGAGATTTAAGGTATTGCAAATAGTATCTGTAAATGGGCTACTTCATGTCAATCTATAATTTTCAAAATGTAAAAGATATTTATTCTAAAATGCTTTTGTTATGAAGTCCATAATTATTTCTGTGTTTTAAATTACAAAAATTAAATCAATCAATAAGGACATAAAACGAAAAATAAGGCTGCACTAATATATTAGGACTTTTGAGATTTCAAACAAAATGTTTGTGTATATAAAACCTTCTGGTTGCAGAAAATGTATACGAGATTAAGCTTGGATTAACTTACTATTTGGAAAGTACATTTTCAGAATCTTATTAATAAAATATTATCAAGCTGTTCCCGCAAAACCCATAACTCTATAATATAACCAAAATGTTTAATCATGAAAGTATTCAGTTAAAGCTTACATTTTTGTAAAAATGTTTTGGAAAATCAGTATAGGCTTGAAAAGGAATTTACAAAATTGTAATTTCTTTTTTTGAAACTAGGATATATTTTATGTGAAACTTTATTTACGAATTCGTTTTGAAACATTTTCAGTAGGGAAGCTCATAAAGTTTCTCCTCCTGAACGCACACATTCAAATTTCCGGTTCGATGACATCTTTTGGACCACCAAACGCGATGCAAATATTTTCGCATGCCCAAAATAAACCCATGTGTCTGGCTGGCCGCCCGTACTTCAAACGTAAATGTTATTTACTGTTAGCCAACTCATCATCGACCCCCGTTCCCCAAAACCCCACCACCCTGGTCGTCTATATTGTGCGGAAAAATATTTAAATAAGCAAGAACGCGACATCATCAGGCTGGAAAAGACCTACACATGCTGTGCGAGTGTTTTTAATGTGGGGAAGGAGCCGGAGGTCTCCTCGCGGAGCGCGGAAAATCAATAATTCTATTAAAGCTCCAGTTCTGGCGTTTGGCGACTGCCGGAGTTCAGTTTAAACTTTTCATTTTTTACGCCGCGCTCCGACACTGATAAAATAGGGCTATAAAATATCCTCTAAAAGATTTTTGAGGTTCCGGAAATCTTAGATCTTATTTTACAGAGCAAAGGAGAAGATCTTAAAATAAATAGTAGCTTTGGCTATAGCTAGTTTGATTTTAAGATTTAAAGATTTCTAAAAAGGTTATTTCTAAAATGTCTGTAAATATGGGTTGGTTCAGTCAATATACATTTATGTGTATATAACCATTTCATACAACCATTTACGAAGTTGTTACTGTTAAACAAAGAGTCAAAAGTCACAATGCTCTAGATAAAGTTAAAAAAGGTTGTGAAGTACACCCAAGATTTTTCACCTGGACAATTACAAAACCATTACATCAAGATAACTTATTTTTATGCTGCGTCGTTACGTTAAGAAAGAAGCTTTCTTAAGTCAGGGATTTAATTTTTTAATATCAGATTGGGATTTTTCCCGGCAGTGCAATGGAGACAGCATGGCGCTATAACGTGTGGGGAAGTGCTTCAACTTTAAGCGTTTGGCGGGTGGGCAGTGGGCCAGTTCTGGCCATTCCCTGTTACCGCTATTACGGAATGTGGCAGCCATCAGCCACGCTAAGAGCCCTGTTTGCCGTCATTGCCCCATCAACATCATCGCAGTCATCATCCCGGACACTGGCACAACAAGCACGGACACGGATACGGACACAGGCACGGACACGGATGCCGTAACGGGCACTCCCGGCGGAGTGAGGCAGCTACCCGTCATCATCATCATCAGCATCAGTATCAGCCCTACCCCCAAACAAAACCTGCTTCGGTGTCATTGTGTCGGCGTAACGACAAAAGGACATTCATTAAGTTTTTGATTTCTGATTTTATTGTTGATTAAACGCATCACAGCCCCTTTTTTTCAGCACCCGGGGACTGGGTAATGCCGGGAAGGAATACAGAGTCCTGGTATCGCTGGCATTGTCCTGTTTTCTATCTCCCAGCTCTCAGATCCGAGCACTGAGCACTGAGCACTTCCGGCGAGAGCGTCAACTTGACATTTCCGCTCTGCTCGGGCGTCCTTGTTTTTTGGGTGGTCCTGCTGCCTGGCTTATCAACCCACTCGAGCACTCAAGGATACACTCGACAGCCAGGACATCGGCCCCTTGTGCAACTTATGTACAGAAGTATTTACAGAAACAGGCGGTCTGGCTGCTGGCCAACCAACTCGAATGCCCGATTAGGGAAGCTTCGGTATTATCCTGCCGCCAGGATGTGTGTGCCAGTGGAGTGCTGCCATTCGCCTGGCTCAAGTATCGACGTTCCGGGAGGGGGGGATTGGAGGCAGGGATATCCACTGCTGGCGGTGCCATTGGAGCTCAGCAGAGCCCGCTGCAAATGCGCCTGCGCCAATTTAGGGTTTTCCTTTATTTTTTCCCCCAATATATATACCATTGCGGGTACATATATGAGCTCCTTATATAGGCGATTATGTACTTGAAGCGCTATTTACTTGCTTGAACCGCAAAATGGGATTTCGAGCGGAAAGAATGTCGCGGAAGATGGCGGAACAAGATTACTGAAAATTAAGTTGGGCTTGGCAAGTAATTGAAATTAAATTGCTATAAATAACTTTAGATGTATTTCTAATATCTTTTCTCATTCATACTTTATTATTTCCAGGTATTAATTGTCTATTGACTTCCCCAAAAACCAAGAAGTTATTAATAAGTTATCCCCTGAACAAAGTATTCCTTGAACAATAGGCTTAGTTTTTCTTTTTTTGTGGCACATTTTAGAAAGTTTTATGATTAATTATTTGATAACGGGCTAATCAACATTGTATCGTTAAACATTACATTTAATTTCAATAAAATAAGTATTTAAAGCATTTAAAATAAACAATATTTTTTGATGTTAATGCTTTTAAAAAAAAGGATTAGTACGAAAGCGTTTCCATATTTGTTCCAAATTTACTTTTCATTAAAATTTAATTTCAGAAAATAACACAGGAACTCTGCTTGGCTTTTTGAAGAAACACTCACAATTTCTGAGAATTTACCAAATTTCCGATTAAGATGAAACATATATGAAACTTGAACAATATTGAATCAATTTCGTTATCATGCCGACTCTGACCGACATTTTCAAAGGGCTAACCTTGGTCGAGGAACGCACTTCAATTAGTCGAAGAAGTGGAAAGGTATGAGACATTAGCCAAACAATGTACTGGCTTTGTTGGACCAGTCGCACCTCATGATTAAATGGAATAACCACATTTCCCACTTGAAGTAATTGAAAGGAGAGGGGTGTCAGAGGGTGGCAGTGGGTGGTGATGGGTGCCCCAGCCCCAGTGACACTGGTAAGCGTGTTGCGATCGGCAAAACTTCCACTTGAAAGCCTTAATTGATTTAACTGATACCGAGATACCGGAGAGAAGATGCCACCCCCACACGCCCAAACTCGAGTCTCAAGTCAATAGATAAATTCGATGACTTTGTATCTGTATCTGTATCTGTATCTGGGGAATCGGATGTGGCAGTGATTGCGGTTACCGTTCGGCCGGCATCTTCAAAAGCTCGCTCCGAACATGATATCGATTTGTAAATTTCGCCCGGCGATAAGGAGCTCGACTTTGGTGGCTTGACAATGAAACCGAGATCGGAGACCAAAATGGAGTCGCCGCAGTGTCCACAAGTTAGCAGATTGTTTTCCCACTTTGTCGATGCCGCCGAACAATGTTTGACGAGTAGTGTGTGTTTGCTTATCGCGATCGATAGATCGATAGGCAATTGATATCGGCGATGTTGGCCTGTTGTCTTTGATGCTCGACACTGCCGTCCGTCTTGTCCGGACAAATCCCTAATTAAAAAGATACACCTAGATACCGGCTTATCGCCCATGCAAATATTGACCTCTCGCCTTAGCCAAAAGTCGCTTGCGTATCTGCTGTTGGCCAAACAATCGCATCTGCCAGACTACCTGACTCCCGAGCTCTATTCTCCGGTTTCCATGTGCCCGTCTCCACGGGCAACACTTGACTTTGTTTGCCCTGCCATTGAGGTCTCGGTCTCGTCTGCGGGTCCGCAAAAAGACCGTGTGCCACACCCACCCACCTTCACCCACTCGCAGGGGACCTTGCGCGATTTGCCCGCTGTATTTGCTCATTTCGGTAATGGTTTATTTTTAGATGGTCTACAAAATTAACGCAAATAATCACATGGAGTGCAGTAGAAAATATTTAAAGGTGGGGGATTTTTAGATTTACTAGTAACAAGTACTAGAACTATTAAAGAGATTGTATTTATTTCGGTGTCATTCCATTTAATATCATAGTTTAATATTTTTAATGTTTTTATTTGTTGCTTTCCTTAATAAGTGAGAAGAAGGTAAAATACTACTTACTATGAGATACCCAATACATTCTGCCCCTATTAAAAAAAAAAAGAACACGCTTTAAAGCGACGAAAAAACTTTTTTTTCCATATTTCAAACCTTTGCCAAATTATAAAACTAAAGTAAATTATATTTACTCTTCCATTAATGCAACAATAAAAAATGATTTGGATTGAATTGAAAGAGTTTATTTCTTGAAAAAAGTATTATCCCAAATTCAACGGTTTACGTGAATTAAAAACCGACATTGAAGGACAATTTTCCTTGGAAATTAAATTATTTAAAATATATTATCAAAAATGAACAACTGAAAATCGTTTTAAATAAATAAATACGTTGGTCTAGTTTCCCCTTTGTTATTTTCCAGAAAGCTTTTCAAAATATGAAACACCACGAGAAAATAAAAAATATTTCACTCTAAACTCATTTAAAATTGTTTCATAAACTGCAACTGCACCCAATTTGAGGCTTTTATGGAGAGTTTACCGCAATTTTCTAGTTTCACAAATTTCATCAATGGGCCAGCAGCAAATGTGGTTAAACTATAGAGCGGGCTGAACTCAATTTCAGCATTTCAAACATTTTCCGCTAAAAGCAACTCATTTGGGGGCCAGGGCAGAGAGCCGGCTGACCAAAGGATAGTTTGAAATGACCACATAATTAAATTAATTGCATGCAGAGAACGGGGACTGTGGACCCCAAAGAGGAAAACCATTTCTGGGTGGGGAGATGAAAGCCGGGCAAAACATTTTGTGTGGGCGGCGGCTGGGGGCGGTAAATATTGGTTAAAAACTGAGAGCCGGCTCGTGTTCGTTGCCTAAACAAACACGGACTCTGCTGAATCGAATCGGGGTACAAAATCGAAAATCAAACAAACAAAATCACAAAATCACTCACTTTGATCGGTCGAAACTCGAATTCGGCTGGAGTACTCCACTCTCACAGGGCTTATCTCGGAAGGGAAATCTTTTAAAGCGAGTGAGGTCGCCTCGAGTGGACAATACCCAGTGCTGAAAAACACTATACCCTGGAATACCTGCCCCACCTAGCCAAGATCGATAAGTTCATTTGGTTTTGCGATTTGATTAATATTGACTTAGGAACGATTCTGTTTGCTTAGCTATTGTGTTCAGCTGTTCCCCGTTGATTAATTTGAGGCGATAAAGCTTAATTGGATTTCGCTTAGATAACTCAACTGAACAGTCCACCGATAGATCTCCGATAGGCGATCGCGTCAAGTGCTGTTCAAAATCGCGGCTAATCAGAGTCGGTGCGGTAAACAGTCGTCTTGAAGGGGAAAAGGTTGAAGTTGCTAAGCAGCCCGGTTAGCAAGTGAGTGTATCTTACCCCATCAAGGGCCGTGAATCGTCCGGAATTCATCGCTATCTCCGCCTTTCAGCTACCACAACCTTAAGTCCTACACTCTAACTAAGATGTCCACTTAAGTGAAATAAATTTCTACTTATGCGCAACATTTCATCGAATGGGAATCCTGCGAGAAGGGGTGACTCGCCGTGCAATATACACTTATACTTATGCTCACAATCCTCCTAAAAGGCAATAAAGTTTATCATGCAATTAAGAACGAATTACGCTGCTAATAGAATAATTAATGCAATTTCCCACAACATTAGGCACGAGCACAGACACGGCCCGAGGAAAAGGGCAAAGGGAGCACACTGCGGAATCAAGATGAGAAGCTCTCTATCGGACTCGCCATCCATCCCGTCCTCGACGACAACGGCAACCCCATCCCCGCCAGAACCCACTCCACCGGGCTGAGTTCGGTGACAACTGTCGACGTGGACCGGGAATGTTTTCGTGAGGCTGCGAAACCCCAAGAACTAAGCCATTCCAAATGGGGTTTATGTGCGTGATCTGTGGGCTCAGCAGGGGTGGGAGGGGGTCGTCAACTGGGGGAGGGGACTGCCAATTGCCTGGCCACCTCGTATGTGTACAGTGGATATGGTGGCCAACGAAATTTGGAAGTAATCTTACAGTTGATATTGTAGGCTGAAACTTATATCCAAAAACCTGTTGGCAAGGACTTTATTTATTTATTTAAACTACGGAAAATTTTTAATATTCTTGTGCCAGATAATACACGGTTCTAAACGAAACCTTTCAAAAGAAAAACTTTGTCAAGTTAATAAAAAAACTATACTTACGGATGATACAAAAATAAAAAGACCAATAGCAACACTCTTTATACCCGTTACTCGTAGAGTAAAAGGGTATATTGTATTCGTGCAAAAGTATGTAACAGCTAGAAGGAAGCGTTTCCGACCCTATAAAGTATATATATTCTTGATCAGGGTCACTAGCCGAGTCGATCTAGCCATGTCCGTCTGTCTGTCCGTCTGTCTGTCTGTCCGTATGAACGCTGAGATCTCGGAAACTATAAAAGCTAGAAGATTGGCATTTTGCATGCAGATTCTAGGAGTTCCTACGCAGCGCAAGTTTGTTTCAAAAAGGTGCCACGCCCATTTTAACGCCCACAATCGCCTATATACGATTTTAAAAATTTAAATATTTTGGAAAAGTAAAAATGCAGTTTTATTGTGTTTATCAATACCTATCCAAATGTAGCAAATCGGACCATTCGTTAAAAAGTTATGCATGATCAAAGTTTCTATCTCCATCTCCCTCGCACTCCCTTTACCTGAGTAACGGGTATCTAAAAGTCGGGGCACCCGACTATAGCGTTCTCTCTTGTTTATAGAAGAATTTATATGATTATAACTCCTTTTTCTACTTATTCAAAATGATTCCCAAAAGAAGGTATCATTTTTGTGGCGTGCAAACAATTGCATGATTTTTATTATTTATTTATGATCAAATTAAATATTTTTCTTGTGTAAAATCAAAAAATTCCTCACAAAAGTCCATATGTTGATAAGAAGGGTTGGAAATAAAGCTTTTAATATGGAAAGTTTTACATCAAAGAACTCGTAAAACGATTCCATTTTTAAAGATACTTAAACCTAAATGATTTCTTTGTTGCAAAAAGTAAGACATTTTCTTCGACTTGCGGAAATCAATAGCTTTGGTTTCTATTTTCCAAAAAAATTTATCAACTGACAAATCTGTTTGACAAATTTTCAAAAAAAGGGAATGTTGTAACCCGTTGAGCTTATATGGAGATTCTAATTTGATTGTTGTTTAAACTTAAACTTATAACCAAGCTAGACGGCAAACAAATAATAGGTAAGGTGTAATCATTTTCTTATTATCTTTTTTAAAATAGTTGTCCTTTTTCCCTTTAGTTCTGTTTTTATATTGTATCCGCCTGCAGCAATGCCATTGATTTACTTCTGTTGACTGACTTTCCCAAAATGCTGTCACCACTGTACTCATGTGTGCTGTTCCGCAGGCAATCCTTGCCATTTTTATTCCTGCCAGAAACCGCAGGCAGAACGCAGCCACGAGTGAGCCCTCTATCAAAGTGCGGCTGCCAGCTTCCCAATCCCGATTCCATTCCCATTTCTGCTCCTTTGGCGGCAGACTGGCAAAGTGTTTTGTGGCTGTGCCGCACTAATGAAAATGTCAAGTAAATTCCTGCTTTCGGACGGAAACTGCTTCTCCAGCGACGACGGCTCTGCCCGATATCGAGACAACTATCTCTGGGATGGCTTTTTATGGGACGCTGATGGGTTTGCCGGGTGGAAAATGCATTTTCGTGCCGGCTTCAAGCTAGCTTCCGTTTCATGTCCCTCGCGTTGATGGCAATTGTGTTTGGCTTTGCTAACCCCCCTGCCCCGCCCCTTTTACCCACAGTATAAACGCAATGAAAAGTGATGAGGCAGAATCAGAAACAGAAGCTGAAATAATTTGCACTGCCAACCCATTTCAGGCGTTCCCTTCTTTCACAGCTCCGCAGATTTTTTGAACAGTTTTCAGTTTTCAGGTTTGCTTCAATTTATCTACGGTGGAAATTGCATGTCAACCGGAAAGTAGTTGTCAAGATTGTTAAGTCCTTATTTCTTTCACAGTCTGCAGTGGGCTAATAGCTGGAGGTGAAGGTGTCCTGGCAACGCATCCTTCGAGTATTCCTAAGCGGTTTGGGTAAAGGAAACTGCTTCCGCTCACTGAGATCTTCCTTCAGTCTTGTTTGGGCGAAACCCATGTTCTTCTGCCGCTGCGAGCAACGTGCAAATTTAGTTTTACATTTTATATTCGTTTTCAGGGCATTCTTCATCAGGCGACTTGCTTACAGTGGGCCACAAGATATAGATACCCCGAAGATTGCTCACAACTTGGCAAATATCTACGGCGTTCCACGGTAAAGAAGCTTTCAGACGTCTTAGAATTTTAAATGCAAATACTCAATGAAAGGGGCTACAGAACTACAAGCATACATGGGGTTTTACCCAAAGATTTATTTTGTGGTCTCCCCTAAAACCTTTCCCTTCCCGCCACTTTGCAAGTGTGTGTTCCACAACCTTTTAGATTTCTTCATTCAGGCAGGCGGCTAATTAAGTGCGCTGCCTAAAAGTATGTAACAAAAGAAAACTATATGACGAGGGGGATGGGGCAGAGGACTTTCTTTATGGGGCTGAAGGGGTGGCAAAGGACTTCTTAGCCCTGTCAACTCGATTGTCACGCCGAAAGGCTGAGTTACCCGCCTTTGTTTAACCCCATCCACTACTTTGTGAGCTCTTCTTACGCCTTTCTTATACAATTACGCCTAAATCCCTTCCACACGCCGAGCATATTTCACGCTACTTTGTGCCGCACTTCGCTTCCGCGGCGCAGAATTTATGAAAATTTGATTAATCTTATCAAGATGCTCTGAGGCAAGTCACTCAATCAAAGGGTTGCTGAGGGAAAAATGAATTATCAACAATTTTTGCCTTGCCTTGCTGGCTGCCTTACAGCTAATTGAGTTATAGCCAAGTTGTGAAGAGAAAGAGTGTTTCGGAGCCAGTGAGTCACTATCGACAGACTTACAATTTGTTGGCCATTTGACCCGACCCAACTCCTCCACATCCCCAAATCGAAAAGTCAGCTTACAATCGATGGCCAATTATGGAGGCTTGCCGCCTTTAAACATATTCATAAGGTAATTTGTCTGGGCCGTTGGCGAAGCTCTTGATAAGGACCAATTGATTCAAATGCGTATTAGTATATATTTTTTATTTGACCAAGTATCGACTTATTTTGTATTTGTCCAGGGGCCACATCCTTTCAACCTAAGCTGCTTGTATCAATAAAAATTCGATTATACACACACATGGGAGTCGGAAGCCGGACCCTTGCAACGATTTATCATTGTGTTGACTTTATCGGCCAGGGCACACATAAAAAACGAGGGGCGGGGGCGGGGTAAGTAAGTGCTCGACTTATAGTTGGGGACGCACACACATCACGCATACGCCTAGTTGGGCTTGACAATATCAGCTTAGTCTGGCGGGACAGGACGCTCCTTTTATTGCAGCCTTTTCATATTTTTATAAATATTTTAAGCAGCAGTCGGGGGGAAATCTGCAGCATTCAAGTAGCTTATCAGTCTCGCATGTGAGCTTTACTTGTTTCCCTCTTCCGAATGGCCCATAAGCGTATCAAGTATCAAATGCCAAACAAGTCAACAACAAATTGGCCGAATCCATGTTGTTTTCATAAGCAGAAGAGGGCTCCGCAAAAAACTTGTCCGACTTTGCGACCTCTGAACCCCCTTCGATGTTTGACCAGTTAAGTAGTCGAGCTGGCTGCTTTTCGTATTCTGCCAACGTAATCGACTTCGATTCGATGTGCCCCGTTTGCCGGCTAAAGTTCGGCGGTGACTCCTTTGGCAGGACACTCGCAGGCGGGACTTAATTGCTTATGTAATTGTTGGCATTAAGTGATTTCTTGTTTATTTCACAGTTGGTTGCATTCGAATCTAATTGAAATTGGATGGTGGCCAAGCTGACAAAAAGGGTGAGGAACATATTAAGTTAGCATACTTTAGAGAGCTAACCAAAAATGTAGTTCATTTTCTCCTAACTAGCTCCGCATTTCAGTACATTTTTTCACCAATCAGACGAGTATTAAGAGCACTTACCTGCGAAATGCTAATTAAACAGAAAATAAGCTTAAGATTGCCTAGACAAACAGTAGAGAAAAAAGGCGCTGTGTGGAAATTAAAAGGAAAAGTTTTGACATCAAAGAAAAACTTACCGAAAAATTAAATAGGCAGATTAAAAATCAGAGGCAAATATAAAAAGAAGCGACGAAGAAATTAAAATGCACTTGTCAATGGAAAAAAAGTTGGTAATTAAACAAACACAAAACGGAATATTCAATAACTTTGAACGAAGGCCGAGGAAAATACGTTTTTCGGGGAAGAAAGGACACCGATAATCGCGTCTTTCATATATTTTTTTCTTCTCGTGATTTCTCTAATGAAACAAAGTTTGCCGAGGGGAGGAAATGAATCCCAAGTTGTGTAAAATCCTGTCATTAAATGTCTTCGGTTTCCAGAAACCATCCCAAGTCGGTACATTGAAGCAGAACCGAGGCAGTTTTCTTCTAATCCAATAAGTCCGTGCAACTGACACCGCCGCATTTCCATTTACATTTTTTAACCCTTTTTGCGAGGAATTACAAATCGAAAGGGAATCGCATCGCTGGTTCTGGCCAAGAAGCACTCGTTATCCTGGCCCAGAACAACAATAAAATGGCAGGACAGCGAGCAAGCCAGGGCGCACTTAATTAGAAAACGTTTAATGCCCCCAGCGATATCCTTGTGGCGTTCGACTTCTTCAACCGGAAGCCATTTCGGGATTCAGTCCAAGAGGACACTTGGCATTGGTATGCGATGGCTGTCTTTTCTCCATTCATTGGAGCAAAGAGAATTTCGAGAAAAGCTCACAAAGACAATCTAATTTTCCAACTAATTTAGTTAGAGTGCTCAATAGTTGAATTATGTGTTTGGCGCAGGCCATTGATTAGAAATAAAGTTCTCGCAAGGCGAGTGCTAAGTTGAAAAAATATTTTCGCCTGCTTTGGTTGCAATTATAATTTTAATGAAATTAAGAAATAAACTTATTTGAAGTTCCATCCATGCCGACAGAAGATGCAGCCAAAAGTAAATGCCAAAGATACTTTCTGCACAAATGAATGCAATTAAAAAGTTGAATGCAAATTGAACTTTTCCAGCGCCAGGGATACCTTAATACATTCAATCAGACAGAAACTCCACTCCAATGTCCCAAAATAAAAAGAAACCCTGATCAAATCGGGGAATCGGAACAGAACAAGCGTGTCAAACCGCAAAAAATGCGCCGCATGAATATATTAACGATATGACAAAAGCCGAGGGAAATGCTCGAAATACGTGGGTTGGGGATTCAGATACAGATACAGATACATTAAGTGGCAACAATACGAAGCGCAAGGAAAATTAAAAGGGTCACTTTACAAGGACTTATAGTACAAAAAAAAAAACGGAAAAGACAAAAACAACACAAAGAGAAATGAGATGAAAAGTATGGAAAATAAATTCATATTTGAGACCTGCGAAGGGTGGGTAAAACATGATGATGTTTCGGGGATGAGAGGGCTGCTATGTTTGTCGATGATAAAGAGACTCTGCTTGTCTTTTGGTTTGCCCATTGGACACAGATTCTGGAAAGGTTTTCCCTGGCTTGGGGTGGCTAGGAAAATATTTACAAACATAATCGCTGAAAAATTAAGTTTCTGAAATTGGTTTTTTTTCAGTTTATTACAGCATATTGCCTGAAATTTATCAATGGAAGCGAGCTTACTACCATTCAAACCCGAGATTTTCTAAGGCGTGTATTTTAAGAAAATGGTTAAGGCAAAAAAGGCATGAAACACAATTAAAAACGAAGGCAAAACGTGATCGAAAGAGGTCAAACCCCTGAGCAAGATTAAGCTGTGAGCTTAGCATACTTAAGTGGTCACGGGCGAGGGCTCTAAAAAGTAGAAAAAATACCGTGCCCGGTTAAGCGCAGTTTCCCGGGAAGAGAAAGGTCCTCTAATTGAGTAAACGCAAGCGGAAAAAACAGGAATTAAAATCGGAAAAACGATAGATATACACAGAAATACACACAATGAAAAAGGGAAATTGGAGTGGAGGTTAGGCAGCGGTTTGTTTTCCATTCCTAAGCTTATTTTTCCGAGCCGCTTTCGCCGAAGTGGCATAAGATGCATCAACAACGGGCAAAAAGGAATCAAAATATAAAAAGCAAAGGAATTAAAAATGTGAATGGCTGAAGAGTCGGCGGGCAGGGAAGCAAGACAAAGCGAATGGAGAGCCAGGAGCAGCGACCCGCAGCGCATGAGGGGCACATTAAAAATGTTGGCCAGCTTTCGGATCTTAATCCTTTTGGCAGTCGAGCTCATTATGCACGGGACGCTTTTAATGACCCAAATCCGGCAGGGGCACAATGTTGGATGCCCCAAAAGCGGACAGCTCGAGCTTCCATTTTTTGATTAATTATGTGCCGAAAGTGAATGAGTTCCTCTAGCCTCCCGGGTAATTCAGGTAATCTGTGCATTGTCTATTTTGACATTTGCCTTGGCGTATTCGATTTTTCCCAGGAAGGGAGCTCAAGGTGTGCTGTTTGCACCCTCCCCTCCGTTCATGCTAAATTTATCAAATGCGTAATGAGCGTACGTGAGCTGCATGCCATATGCCTTCCCCCAATTTTCACCCAGGACTTCCAAAATTCTTCTTTTATTTCTTTTTTTGGGGGTTTTTGACCACTATTCGGAGGGAGGAGTGGGAGGGGTGCTCAGCCGTCGGTCTGTTAATTACAACTTAAATTGACAGCAAAAATTGGACTGGAAAATTGTGGGTTTTCCATGCGGTCGGCATATTAAGCGCTTACTTCATAGGAGTTGAGGTACGGCGCAGCATAATTTCCCCGGCAGGAGTAGACAAATGAAGACTTAAGACCTACTTAAGGCCAAGAGCAGTCGGGCGTATAGCATTCAAAACTCCTAAGCTGCCCGGAAAGTATTCCGCAACAAAAGCGGCGTATAAAAAATCCAAGTAAAAACAACAAATTAGCTAAGAAGACAGGGGAAGAGATGGGTGGATGGGCGGATGGATGGATGGGCGGATGGGAAGGGAGAAGCATTTAACCCTAATTTGACACACACGCAACCTTGACGAACGGAGGGGGGAGAGGGTTGCAGGCAGGAGGGGGTTGTGGATGCTCCCGGGGGTGCGGCGTCATAGGGCAAGTCACAAATAAATACATTTACGCTTATCAAGGGTTACAATGAACACAATAAAAGGAGTTATCGGAAGTATTGCTTGGAATTTGCAATACCCTTTAATGGTAAGAAGCCATAACCCAGCTGGAAAACCCGTACTTACATATGATACAAAATAAAATGTTTGACTTTTTTTCAATTCAGAGTTATGTATAATATTTGTAGAAAATGTGAGGTTGCTGACCTTCAGGTCGACAGTTATGATTTTAGTTAATTTTGCTTTTAAAAATAAACTACAAATTAAATCATTATTTTATATGATCTGCAGAAAAAGGATATTTATCTTTAAAAAAATATTAGTTTTTAAATCGAATTAAAACTGAACAATATTTCCAGAGTCAGTCAAATTAGATAGAAAAAATTTTCGTTTAAGTTATTTGTAAGTTTAACTGTTAAAAAGCAGAAGGATGACTTATATTTCAATATATTGCTTAAACAATGGCATTTACGATCTTATTTATTAAGAGCGAAAATATTTTTTAAAATCTATTACTGAAAATACGACTAAACCAAGTTTATTGAGGTTTATTGAAATGCCTGACTACCCTTTCTGTGTTCAAGGATACATCACTCGTAACTGAAACGTATGCTAACTGCCGTTAAATGCGAATGCAAGGAAGACAACAATATCAATAAGCACACACACACACACACCACACACCCACACATGCGACGAAGGGGTAAAAGGATGATGGGCGATGGGGTGTCGAGGATGTAGCGACAGCGGAAACGGAAATCACAACAAAGTGCTGACATGTGCCGCGGTCGACGAGGCGGAGGGAAAGTGGAGTGAAAGGCGGGGGGGAGTTGGGCCTATGTGGTTGCCCACACACACACAAACGCACACCCACACTCGCATGTGTGGGTGTCAAGTTCCTTTTCACGCGCAAATTGAGTGCTTAAGCGGTTTAGTTGGCACGTCTCTTGGCCCGCGTTTTGCCACCGGAAGCGGAAACTCCGCATTCCGCATGGGAATGTACTCGCACTCGCACTCGCTGTTTGCTGTGGCGTCGGTAAGCCGTCTCGGCATTCATCCTTCGCCTCACTTGAGACGCCCACGCAGTTGGAGAACTCCACTTTCCATATCCTGGCGATAAGCAAGTTTCGCATTCGCGTTTATAATTCATGCCGATTCACTTGGAGAAACAAAAAATTATTATTTATTGTCAGCGCTTGCAGCTCCATCTTCCGCTTGTTTATGTGTGCCGCCGCGATAAGAAGGGGGCGGGGGAAATTGGGAAAAGGAACAAAAAGGGGCGGGGCAGTACACATTTGCATACGTTTTGGCCGGAAATAAAATCGCAAACCGAACGCGTGCCAGCGACATAAAGAAAGCAGCTCGAATTGCGAGCTCTTTCACATCGGGCCATATATATATAGCATACTTACAGGCGGACCGCAACAACAAAGATAAAGATGCTACATTGTGTGGCTATATCGCTCTCTCTTTTTCGCGCACTCGGCTCATTTGTTGTTATTTATGCTGAGCCCTGGTGGTATATGGAAATCCCCCATAACAACCGCGGTCACATTTGCTCCTGGTTTCCTTATTTTTTGCATACGCCAAGATAGAAATAGAGCGGAAATGCGAATGAGACGGCAGCTGGTGTTGGGAAAATGAAAAATAATAATAAGAAATAATAATAAACATGCTTGGGCTGGCGTTTTATTGCCGCTCAATTGATATCATGAAATTATGCCTTTGATTTTTATTGCCCTGCCGGAACATATGATGTTCCCTCTAAGGATACATCTGCATATGTGTGTGTGTTTTTCAAGGAAGTCATGTCTTGGGATTATTTTTAAGCTACTGCCACTGCCTACATATGTGCTCGCTGTAATTGCAATTTGAATTCAATTTGCTGGCGATGGGGAAAAACCTGGGCATAGTGTGGCTTATCGTTTACGATCTAAAAAATAAGTGGAAGAGCAACGGAGGGGGAGCTTTCTTGGAAACCTGATACCCCAGACAATGGAACATCTTTCTATGTGAGTGGGGGGGTTGGAGCTCAGCTATTAGCAACCGCAGGTCTCAGTATCTCTAAGTTAATACCACAAATTGGAAACTGTTTAGTTTGATCTCATCGATTTGCTTCCTCGTGGAAATGCTTCTTAAGTTTCATGCTTCTGTGTGTTAGCCTATTCGTTTTTCTTAAGCTTTTGAGGTCTTTACCTCAGAAGCCAACAAATATATAAATTTAATGTCACACTATTGATTTGTTTCCTCACTCCACACCGCCGAAAATTATCTGAATAGAAAGAGAATGCCCTTTGTGAATGCCCATAATTACTCAACGGTTTCACTTTCATTCGCCGTCATTCATCCGACGAATCGACTGTGAGTAGCCAATTTACTAGAGCGAGTTCTTAGGCACATAAGAACTCTGGGATATATATAGGTAACTGCGATCCAACTATTTTGACTGGGAATTGATGTCAGTGACACAGCCAAAATACGAAGCTAAAGAGCCCGAGTCCGAGTCCGATTCCGATTCCGAACCCAAATCCAAATCCGAACCCAAGTCGAAGCTAAAGCTAAGCTTTCCGAGTGGGCTCGGCAAATGAAATATATGAGAAATCTTCCTGAAATGAGTGACCATTTCGTGGAGCATCCAGAACACGCTGCGCTTAGATTAGTTTAGTTTAGTTCGTTTACGGTCTTGCCCGAATTGAGATCGTCTCAGCAACCGCCCTCGCTATTCCGTAGGTCGCGATCGAAACAAAACGAATCAAAATAAATAAATAGTACTCGTAAGTTATGCAAGGGCAAATAAATTACAAGAATTAGCCCGAAGTGTGAAATGAAAGTAAAGTTCAAGGAGCGAAGTTCTGGATGAGTTTCTATTCAAATATTTATCAAGAACAGTACAATCAAGATAAAGTTCAAGTGATAAGCTGCGCATAAATTTAAATATGCTAAGTGAATTGTGGCGGCACATAAGCTACACACACAGACACACACATGGGGGTACACATTAAATAATAGAGCACACGTTGGGGCATTGAGAAAGATTCTGTTATTCGGAGAGAAGGCGTGAGGAAAAGCCGAATCCGGACTGACAATAATAAACGAAATTCGCTCTCCAGCACTCTGACTAAACTAATTTGCCACTCACACAGGGGCAGCGATAGCAACTATATCACATTGATCCCGTCCCTAATCCGCGGCAAAAACAATGAGCAGGCAACTATAGTGTTTGTCCGGGGGGGTATCTTTAGTTCTCGTTTCCCTGGAAATCTCTGGCAATGACTGTGCTGAGATTTACGTGCTCATCAATGTGCAAACATGGCGCTATAAGATAGGTCCCCACGTCCACCGTCCACCGCTCATCTTCCGTCTGGAGCCGCTCTTATCACACACTTTAGCTGTCTATTTTATAATTTTAGTAGCCCAACTCAACCCGCAAACAAATTGTAAATTTCGCAGGCGACAACAGAAGCAGCATGAGCGAGCAACAACGTGTCTCGAACATCTTCCAAGATTAGCTCAATGGCTCTGGGGGAGTGATAACTCGGCCTGAGATAATATTTTGATAAAATATTTGGCACAACCTGCCGGAACGTCACTATTTTGGGCGAGGGCCTGGGGAAGTCTGTCTGGATCCGACTGTCCCCCGATACAGTTAAGATCCGCGGCCACCGGACCACATCATGCCACTCGATCCGCGACCGTCCACGCGCCAGGTTGTTTTCTAGATCCGATCCCCAAGCAATTAGCTAATTGCCCGCGAAAGATCTGGCGAAAATTAAGAGACATTGTGAGCGACTGCGAAAGTGCCGACTTGGGATATAGTCGCAGTGCGCAGTGCATGTGTGTGTGAGTTCGGTGCCCCAAAGCGAAAGGTATCAATGTGCTGAGTGCGACCGCGACCCAAGTAAAGACAATCAGGATGGTGCAGAGCGAGAATCCCAGTAGCCTGGGACCCGAGGAGCAGGATGTCAAGACTGGCGGCCCAGAGGTTCGCGATGAATCCGACGTTGAGTCCAGGCTTCTGGACAACGGCAAGACCTGCGACAAGGAGAAGGAGGCGGGCATCAATCTGGGCGAGGAGGAACCCACTCCCAAGACAGCCAAGCCCAAGAAGAAGAAACAGAAATCCGCACAGGATCGCCTCATGACCGCGGAAATTAACAAGCTGCTGAGGGAATCGCCGCTGGAGAAGAACGTGACTTGCGGCTTTTGGATATTCAAGGGGAAGTTCTACCAGCGGTAAGTTAAGCACTTGTTTCTTATAGATTTAACTTTAAATATAAACTAATCTACAAAAGTATAGAAAGGATACTTTTCCCAAATAATGTGAATATCACTGATATTGAATCCCCTTTACTAAATTCCTTTCCTTCAGCTTTGCCAATCAAACAGCTTATGTTTTGCTATACGGCATCGTGGGCTGTATCTTTTCGATGACATATGCATACTTTAATGGCACCATCACCACCATAGAAAAGCGTTTTAAGATACCCTCGAAGAACACCGGCATTATATCGGTTGGAAATGACATAAGTCAGACTTTGGTGTCTGCCGTTTTAGCCTACTATGCGGGAAAAGGTCATCGGCCGAGATGGATTGGATTTGGTAAGATATTTACTGGTAAAGGGTTTCTCAGATCATGTAACACTGCCTGCTTCAGGTCTTCTCACCATCGTTCTCTTCTGCGTTCTGACCACCGCACCACATTTCCTCTACGGACCCGGCGAGGATGCACTGGCTCTGACCTCGGAGTTTGGCGGGATGCCGGATGAGAATGCCACCATGGAGGCCATCGAGGAGGAGCGATCGAAGACCCTGTGCCGCTTGAGTGGAGGAGGAGCGGAGTGCGAGGTCGGCGAAGGAAACTTCGCCCCACAACTCCTGCTCTTTGTGGCTCAGTTCATATCTGGAATCGGGGGATCCCTGTACTACACTCTGGGTGTGTCCTACATGGACGACAACACTAAGAAGTCCAAGACTCCGGCCTTGCTGAGTGAGTATCAGTGTACCAGTTTTAGCCAACCAAAACTGTCGAAATGTTAATCTTTTGGCTCTTGTGTCTATGTGTTTAGTGTGATAAGTTAACACAATCATATCTTGGGGGAGTGGCTACTTCACGCTGATTCAGGGCAATTTAGCATTAAAAGTTTAGGGAAAAACCGAAAGATGAGAGTCAAAAAAGAAGGCATCTGTAAGATCTGGTATCCAGCAGATTTATCTGGCAGGTTAACAAAATAACAAATGAACTTACCCCCTTATTCATGAATATTAAAAAGGTCGTAAATGGAATAACTATATTCTAAGGCGAGGCCTAGGCAAAAATTATTGTAAAAGCTAGTTAATAATTTTATGAATTCTGAAAACCCGTCAACATAATATTCGTTCTTAAAATATTAACACAATTTGATATAATGCATATTAAATATTATTAATAAGCTGATTTTCCTGGAAGTTTCGATATGATACACTGTATAAGCAAAGCTTTAAATAATATATTTCATTTGTTACATTTCATTTTTTTTACAAATATACCCCCTTACTCTACGAATAATGGGTATAAAAATTGCAGCTGAGATAAATTTTTGACTTCAATATTTTTGCTGTTTGATGTCAGAAAATAAAGTGTTATCTTTTCTAAATATTTTAATACCAGCTAGACAAGCTAGTGGATCTCTGTTTGTACTTAGATTAAATTATGTGCATATCTCTAAGAAGATAACCGTTAATGCAACCTGTGGCATTTATTGAACCATATACGTATATAAATTATAGAAGCAACTCCTTTCCAGGTCTTTCGTACTTCCTGCGCATGCTGGGTCCTGCCATCGGATACGCCTTGGCCTCCTTCTGCCTGCGCCTGTACATCGCCCCGCAGATGCATCCGGTGATCAACAACAAGGATCCTCGCTGGCTGGGCGCCTGGTGGCTGGGATGGCTGGTGATGGGCGGCCTGCTCTCCTTCTCCGGGGTCTTCCTCTCCATGTTTCCCAAGGAGCTGCCCAGAGCAGTGGCCCGCCGGAAGGTGGAGGAGAATCGCCGGCGTGAGAAGGAGCGGCTTTCGTTGAAGAAGACGGAGATGGAGCGACTAACAGCCGAACTGGACCAAAAGGCACCTGTGGAGGCGACGGCCTCCTTCCAGGACATGCTGAAGACCTTCCGCCGCCTGGTCACCAACAAGACGTACATGTGCAACACTCTGTCGAGCATCTTCTACCTGGTGGGCTACACACCCTACTGGATATTCACGCCCAAGTACATCGAGGTGCAGTACCGCCAGTCGGCGGCCACCTCCTCCATGGTCACCGGAACAGTGGCCCTGGCCTTCTCCGCCGTGGGAGTGCTCCTATCCGGTTTCATCATCTCGAGGTATAAGCCCAGGGCCCGATACATGGCCGCCTGGAACGTGATTGTGGGCTTCCTCACGGTGGCCGGCATCCTGGCCTACGCCTTCATCGGCTGCCCGGGAAATGAGAGTTCCGTGATCGTCAACATCCACGACAGTTCCCTCGGCGACAACACCACCACCTGCAATTCGGCCTGCTCCTGCGACTACGTTCGCTATTCTCCGGTTTGCGGGGAGAACAAAATGACCTACATCTCCGCCTGCCACGCTGGATGCAAAAGCTTGCACGTCAATTCCGAAGGAAAAAAGGTAAGTAATCTAGTTTCAGATCGTCCAATTTGTCTAATATAACATGTGGTTTTGTTATTGAAATCTTTGATTTCTTCTTTCTATGTTTGTATTTCAAATACCTATTGCTTACTTTGAATTCCAATAGATCTTCTACGATTGCTCCTGTATTCCTGGCACTGCTGCCAATTCCACAAGTCAATTCAAGCGCCTAACCAGCTTAGATTTGAGTAGCGATAACTTCAGCCAGGACACTTCGGTTCTTACCCAATTGGAGGTAAACTAATTATACCTATTCCATACCCTAAGAACCTAAGTTCAACTGACTTTTCCAGGATCTAGCCAATGGGCAGGCGATGCCCGGAGCCTGTCCGGTGAACTGCTGGACGCAATTCGTGGCCTTCTTGGCCGTGATGTGCTGCCTGAAGTTCGTGGGCGCCAGTGGCAGGGCCTCCAATTTCCTGGTGTCCGTGCGATGTGTTCCAGAGAAGGACAAGACGGCGGCCATGGGCTTCGGGATGACCCTGTGCTCGATGCTGGCCTTCATTCCCAGTCCGATATTCTTCGGCTGGGTCTTCGATAGGGTCTGCCTGGTGTGGGGCAAGACCTGCACAAACAAGGGAAACTGCTGGCTCTACGATCCGCTCTCCATGAGGTGAGTCCACCCAGAAAGAACTCAAACAACACAATATAATAATTCCCATTTTAGATACACCCTGAACTTCACCGCAGCTGTCTTTATTGCCATTGGGGCCATTTTCGATCTGGGGGTCTGGTACTACGCCAAGGACCTGAAAATCTTCGACGAGGAAGTCAAGGAGTTGGAGATGAAGATCGTCCAGCAAGAGGAGGAGGCCAGCAACGAGAAGAATACAGAGATCTAGACCTAAGTTATTATTACGCCTAAGTGCTGTGTGAGTGAGAGTTTTGGTGCCTTGATTTGTCAATATCCAAGTGTGATTTCCCCCATAGAGTCCAGTACCATAATAAACGGTATTGTAACAGTAAGGTTGCCCCACTGTATATACTCGTATGGTAATTGCTGACAATTAAAAAACAGATCCCAATTGTAAAGATAAACCTGAGACGGGTTACGCTGTAAAAATGAAGGTTGTTATCCGTTATCTAGCAGCTTTTTTGTTTGCCCCTTAGTCTATTGCAACTTAACTTTGACTTGGGGGTTCAGTGTATTGAAGTAGTTCGACGGTTAAGGATCGTCATGGCCAGTGAAGAGATTGAAACCTCCAAGTTTTTGAAGGATAAAGAAGCCGGGAGAAATGCACCTGAGAAGCAGAAGGAACTGGAGTCTTCGGACACCTCCTGTGGCTTCTCAATATTCAAGGGACCGACTTTACAGAGGTAGATCATTCTGCCTTGGACTAATTGTTCGATAATATAATCCTCGTCTGCAGATTTGCCACTGCGCATATGTTCGTAATTATGTACGGTTTAGCTGGCTGCTTTCTGGCCATGGCCTTTACCTACTTCACTGGAACCATTACGACGATGGAGAAGCGCTTCAATATACCCACCAAGATATCGGGCCTCATAACAGTGGGTAATGATATAAGCACAGTCTTCTCCTCTGCTTTTTTGAGCTACTATGCCAGTCGAGGACATCGCCCGCGATGGGTTGCATTGGGTAACATTCCTGAAGTCAAGATATCTACTTTGGTTAGTCACTCCCTTGAATTTTTGTAGGTCTCATCATTATAGCACTTTTCTGCCTGCTCATGTTGACCCCACACTTTTTCTACGGAGCCGGTGAAGAGGCCCTAAGACTGACGGAGGAGTACGGGCTGACGGAATCCATTGATACCTCTGTAAATTCCACGGAGAAGAATGACGCCCTTTGCCACGAGAAGAACTCGAATTGTGTGAAGGGCGCTGAAGACTACATGCCCATCGTGCTGTTCTTCATCGCCCAGTTCGTGGGGGGCATTGGGTGCTCCCTCTTCTACGCGCCGGGTCTGTCCTACATGGACGACAGTTCGGCGAGTTCCAAGACGCCGGCTATGCTTAGTATGGTTTGAAATCAGTTCCCCAAACTCAATCCGAAATTAAACCTTTGTTGTCCCAAGGTTTGACCACCTTTCTGCGGATGCTGGGTCCTGCCATGGGCTTCTCCATAGTCTCCTTGTGCCTGAGGCTGTACATCGATCCCTTCAAGACGCCTCTGATCACCACAAAGGATCCCCGATGGATGGGAGCTTGGTGGCTGGGCTGGATTCTCATCACCGTTATCCTGCTGATCGCGGCAGTCTTTGTGGGCATGTTCCCCAAGGAGATGCCCAGTGCCAAGGCAAGGCGTTTGAAGGCAGACGACGACGAGGACATCCCTTTGGCGAAGCGCTCCTTTCAGGACATGCTGGACTCGCTGAAGCGACTGGCCCGCAACAAAGTGTATGTCTACAACATGCTTGCCTCGATACTGTACTTCTTCGGCTACATGCCGTTCTGGATATTCACCCCGAAGTACATTGAGATCCAGTACCGACAATCGGCGTCCACCTCCACAATGGCCACGGGAACCTGGGCGCTGGGCTTCTCAGCCGCAGGAGTTCTGATCTCTGGCTACGTGATCTCCAAGTACAAGCCGAGTGCCAGGGCAATGGCTGCCTGGAACTTCGTGGTGGACTACCTCACGGTGGCCGGAATCCTTTGCTATATCCTGGTGGGATGCGACGAGAGCGATCGGGCCAACTCGCTGTCCATTCTTCCGACTGGCGACAGCTGCAGTGCCTCCTGTGACTGTGAGTACGTGTACTACTCCCCGGTTTGCAGTCCGGAGAACATCACCTACATATCCGCCTGCCATGCGGGGTGCACCGAAAAGGGACTGGATGCGCTGGGGAAGACCATTTACTCGGGCTGCCGGTGCATGGGCAACTCCCCCAACCTGACCTCCTTGTCCGGCCTAACATCCCTGGCCTCCCAGTCGCAGATCGCAATGGATGGAGCCTGTCCGGTGGATTGCAACAAGCAGTTCATCATCTTCATGGCCGTCATGTGCTTCCTGAAGTTCGTCGGGGCCACTGGGAGATCGAGTAATCTGCTCCTAGCCCTGCGATGCGTTCCCTCGAGGGATAAGACCTTTTCCCTGGGATTCAGTAGCATGGTTTACTCCGTGCTGACCTTCATTCCCAGCCCCATTGTGTTCGGTTATATGCTGGACAGCTATTGCCTGGTTTGGGGAAAGACATGTAGCTCCAAGGGCAACTGCTGGATATATGACACGAAGTCCTTAAGGTGAGTGATTCAATTGGGCAGCAATTAGAGTATAAATAAAAGCTGTTACTCCTTTCTTCAGGTACACAATGAACCTCGTGTGTGCCTCTTTGATTTTCGTTGGCAGCTTTTGGAATATTGGAGTCTGGTATCATGCCAAGGATATAAAAGTGTTCGATGAAGAGGAAACCGTAAACCAGACCAAAAAGGATGAAGAAATAGAGCTTAAGGAAAAGCCAAAAGTAATTGTTCAAACAGGAACATTAAATAATCCGTAAGATTACATACCTCTGCCTGTAAACTTATAAAACATTAATTATAATCCTTAAAACCAAAAACTTGAGTTTAAATATTATCAATTTTATAGTTTTTCAAACTGCCCTTCTTTAACACCTATAAAATATACCCTACTACTTTTAAATATCTATATTAAATGCACACCTTTTTGGAAAAATAAAAATTCAGCTTTGCAAATGTGGATTTCTTTCTTTAGAGATTAGAAATACACAATGTGACGGATAATAAATAAGATCCCCTATGAAGAAATGAAGATGTTATTTATTGTACCTTGATAAGTATATTATTATCTGGGGAGACGTGGCCCACAAATGATAAAAAATTGTGCCAGAATTTCACACGTTTCCGAAATAGATACCAAATCGTGATAAGGGAGTCCCGTCAATTAACTGGTCTGAAAATTTAATTTCTTACATACTATATAAGTGTCGCCTGCCTGATCCTCACTGTCTAATCTGACAGCTTTGATAAGACCTTAAAGCTGTTTGCTCACAAGATCCAGCTGGCTATATCGTGGGGCGACCTCGGATAGATGGAATCAGTTCAGACGAGCTGTTTGGAGACAAAGGTTGAAACATGGCGGAAGACCGAAAGCAGGAAACCCTAGAGTCAAGTGAAACCTTGCCCTTTATTCAAAAGGCATTAGTCATCCCGGAAAAGTTAAAGGATTCGCCTGAAGATGAAACGGAAAAGGAAGAGGACAATAAAGACACTGCCTGTGGCTTCTGGATATTCAGGGGTCCCTCTATGCAAAGGTAAGGCCTTATAACTTTTCCAACAATACCTTAATAATTCCATTGCAGATTTGCCACTGAGCAAATGTATGTGATTCTCTATGGATTAGCGGGCTGTGTGATGACAATGACCTTTGCCTACTTTAATGCTACTATAACGACCTTGGAGAAGCGCTATAAAATACCAACAAAGATTACTGGCATAATCTCGGTGGGAAATGATATCAGTACGATGCTAACGGCCGCCCTCCTGGGTTATTATGCGGGTAATGGGCATCGTCCCCGCTGGATGGGAATTGGTGAGCTAGGATCCGAGTTCTGATTTTCCAATTTCAGACATATAGTGTCCCGTTTAGGTTTACTGACCATCGTGGCTTTTTGCCTGCTAACAAGCTCCCTGCATTTCCTTTACGGAGCTGGCGAGGATGCCCTTAAGCTGACCCGGGAGTTTGGTCAGGTCAACGAAACTTTGGCGAGGCAAGAGAAGGACAAGAAATTATGTCAGTCGAGTCCTGGAGGATGTATCCAGGAGGTGGGTCAGTGGGTGCCGCAAGTGTTTCTGTTTGTGGCTCAGCTTATTTCGGGAGTGGGTCAGGCTCTTTTCTATACTTTGGGCATTGCCTACTTGGACGACAATGGCACCAAGTCCAAGACACCTGCCATGTTGAGTGAGTATTGTGAATATAGATTATATTGTATTTATAATTTATCCTTCTACTAGGTATGTCTTCATTATTGAGGATGCTGGGTCCAGCAATTGGGTATTCCCTGGCTGCTCTTTGCCTGCGCTTGTACATCGAACCCACCTTGGAACCTCTGATTGGGCGGGAGGATCCCCGCTGGTTGGGCGCCTGGTGGCTGGGATGGCTAGTCCTGGCTGCCATTACCTTGATTTCTGCCCTATTCCTGTTTATGTTTCCCAAAGAGCTGCCCAGTTCGCGAAAGAGACGTCTCCAACTCAAGCAGACGGAAAGGAAGATGTCACTGCCCCTCAAAGAGCGCTCCTTTGGGGACATGATGAAGACAGTCAGGAGATTGGCGAGGAACAAGGTGTATGTGTACAACACCTTTGCATCCATCCTATACTTCTTCGGTTACATGGCCTATTGGATATTCACCCCAAAGTACATCGAAACCCAGTACAGACAATCGGCGGCCACGGCGACCATGGCCACGGGAACAGTGGCCCTCGGATTCTCCGCCGCGGGAGTCCTAATCTCCGGATACGTGATCTCCAAGTACAAGCCGAGTGCCAGGTCCATGGCCTGCTGGAATGCCATCGTGGACTTCGTAACGGTGGCGGGAATCCTGTGCTATGTGGCCATCGGATGTGAGGGCAGCGACAGGTTGAACTCCCTGACCACCTTGTCCGCCGGGGACAGCTGCAGTGCCTCCTGTCACTGCGACTACGTGCACTATGCTCCGGTTTGCAGTCCCGAGAACATCACCTACATCTCCGCCTGCCACGCGGGGTGCTCAGAAAGGACGAAGGATGCCCTGGGCAGGACCATTTACACTGACTGCCAGTGCTTGGGGTCTTCAAGTTTGACCACTTCGGAGGTGGGTGATCTGCATCTCTGAATTGCTACTTTATTTATGATTGCATCATTTCAGTCCCAATTCGCTGTGGACGGCACTTGTCCAGTAGACTGCTTCAACGAGTTCCTTGTCTTCCTGGGCGTGATGTGCTTCCTAAAACTCGTGGGAGCATCCAGTAAATCAACGAACCTGCTCATCGCCCTGCGCTGCATCCCCCAAGAAGACAAGACCTTCGCTCTGGGATTGGGCTCAATGGTGGCTTCCCTGCTTGCGTTCATTCCCAGTCCAATTTTCTTTGGTTGGCTAATAGACAACTATTGTTTGGTGTGGGGCAAGACCTGCTCTAGTAAAGGAAACTGTTGGCTCTATGACACGGAATCCTTGCGGTGGGAAATTCTAAAGGTTTTAATTTTAAATTTATTTATTTATACGTTTATTTGTCTTGCAGATACGCTTTGAATTTCACAGCCGCTTCCTTTATATTTTTGGGCGGCTTCCTAAATATTTCCGTTTGGTATCATGCCAAGGATCTCAAGATATTTGATGAGGAGAAGTCTCCGAAAAGCAGTTCACAGAATAAGGAATTGGAAATGAAAAGCCTGAATTCCAAATCTCAGCAGAATTAAAAACCTTACCTATTTTTGTTAAACCAAATAAACTAGCTATGATTGAAGTTTCACTTTTTGACTGCTTCCAATTTCCAAATTGTTCGTCTTCCTGCTAACATTCATTTTTCACCTGCACAATGTCCGCTCCGGAAAACAGCTGTCAGCGCGTGATCCTTAAAAATTGGGTCGACGGTCCTTGCCGGAAGTGCTACGTGTCCTCCTGCGGACCGTGCATCGACTATAAGGTATCAACGCCCAGAGGAAGCGCAGTCGAGCCGCAGGCAGATGTCATCCAGGCCACCATCGAGCCGGACGGACCCGTGCGGCAGGAGATCAACATCCGGGCGGAGTGCAGCAAGGGTCGTCCGCTCCTGGAGTCCGACAAGGACAAGCTGAGGTGCTGCACCATGTGCGTGGCCCAGGAGCAGAATCTTCGGCCCAATCTCTGCTCTGCGGCGTGCAGGCCCCTTCACACCTATTTGCACCTCAATGAGGTAAGTGACAAATCAAAATTTGGTCGAAAATGCGTATATCGGCAAACACAAAAATTAACAACACTGCGAAATTAAGTATTTAAAGTTAAAAGATAAAGTTAAACCTTTCTTATTAATGAAAGACTGTTTGCGCTTTATTAATGTCAAACATTATAATGGGTAAGGTTTGATATTAAACCATTAAATGAGAATGTCAATCAGACATAGTATCTTGATTAAATCATGATGTTTCCTAGTTTACAAGCAATTTATTAAGATATTTTGTAAACTATTCTTCTTGTTTGACCCGAATTAAAGACACCCTAATCCACAGTGGACCAAGCGACCCTTGCCAAAACCCACCTACAAGCATTCGGTTATCCTGGACAATAACACCATGGTGGGTCGGTGCTTTCCGGTCAAATTCCAGCTTAAGCGCATGAAGAACAAGTGCCTGGATTGCGGCAAGGATCTCTACTTCCGGTATCCCATCACGAACAATAGTGACCTGCTGCTTATCAAGAACTGTTGCGATGTGGAGGTGTACCCCGCACTGAAGGTTGAGAATATGAACAATGTGAGGGTGACCAAGATATCTGGAGTGAAGAAGTTTGCCAACAGTCTGCTGAAGGAGCGGTCCGAATGCCGATTGTTCAGTCTTCCCATCGAACAAATTCCACCTTTGGATGTGACCAGCAGGATCAGTACCAGAAAGAGTACCAGAAAGAGCCGGAAGAGTAGGAAGAGCAGGAAGAGTGGCAGGGCCAGCAGGAAAAGCACTAGGGCCAGTAGGAAAAGCAGAAAGAGCAGCAAGAATTGAAATGAAATATCAACATCCCGGATTAACAAAAAATTTAAATAAGAATTAAGAACCTAGTTTGACAATAGAGTTGACGTTATAATTATAAATAAAACAAAAATTTAAATACACTAATGTAAATAATATCCAAATTAGGTATTCTTAACGTTGAACGCGACTACCAGGAACAGTACCAGAAAGAGCCTGAAGACTAGCAGAAAGAGCAGGAAGAGCATTAAAAGTAGAAAGAGCAGCAAGAAATGAAATGAAATAACAAAGAACTTAAATAGGAATTAATTACCAAGCCTTCGATAGAGTTAATTATAAACTGCCTTAGATTACAATATAAATAAAACAAAAATTTAAAAACCAGAAAGAAAGGTAAATATTATCCAAATTAGGTGTATTTAACAAAAGCCAATCTAGGATGAGACCACTAGGAGCAGTACAAGAAAGAGTACCATTAAGAGCAGGAAGATTAGCAGGAAGAGCAGAGGTGCCAGGGCCAAGAGGAAGAGCACTAGGAACAGCAGAAAAAGGAGCATAAAATGAAATAAAATATCAACCTCCCAGATGAACAAAAAACTTAAATAAGAATTAAGTACCAAGTAGGACAATAGAGTTGACTTTATATACTGCATTAGAAGAAAAATTAAACAAGGGATTAAAAATAAATCTTAATTAGGTTTTTAATAAAAAAAAACATTTTCAATATGATGGGAAATAAGAGTTTAACAGAGTTCCATGAGCTCATTCAATAAGATAAACAACACAAGTCCAATTCAAAGTCAAACCTCAATTGCCACTCAAACTTGAGTGAAAGCTTAGCTCCAAAAAGCTCAACCCAATGTTTGGTGGAGCTTCTGCACAGCTTTTAGTACAAAGCTCATTTTTCGAGCTTACAGCCCACATTCCAAAAATCAGTTATCCTCTGTAGTTGTATATCTAGTGTAAATTTAATTCAAATTCAGTCGCATAAGCATACATACATAGCGTAATCCTAGAATATAATTTACGATTCAGCTTACAACGTTAATCGAGAATCGAGTGAGAATCAAAAGGAACGGGATCGGGGGACGGGGAGTACCTAGTTTCGTTATAATTCAAGACTTCTTGCGTTCGATTGATGTGCTGCGGTTAGTTACGAGATACAGATTACGAATACTTGATGCTGTTAACGCGGCTGCTGCTCAGCCCTGGGTTAGTACGAGATTTAAAACTTAGGGTCTAGCCGATGTGCCGCCTTCTACACGAGGTCATTGATCTATAATTGCTTGACTTGCGGCGCTATAAATTTAGAATAGTTTCTGCATTTCGTCGGGTCGTTTGGGCTAGTTTTTGGAAAACTGTTGGAACACTTGGCCACTGAAATGCGTCTGGTTTGTCAGTTGCTAGATTTATAGTTATAGTTATCGCTAGTTTTGTAGCTACTATCGTTAACGTTCTGCGCAAGGCGTTGTATTGCAGTTACACCGATCATTTTGAGTGATTTCGAATGTCACAACTATAGTAATTTTACTTCAAGTAGTCGACTATGTTCTATGGTACGTACTCTAGTCTATATGCACTTGATTATTTGTTTAATTTAAAAATTAGCTACACGTCGTTAGGCCTACTGCTAGATGGATACAAGTAAGTATGTGTATAATTTAATTTAAATAAGCGTCTCTATACTGTCGTGTGGCGTCGCGTCGCGTTATTTCGTTCAGAGTTATTTGTGCTAAACGGGACAAGCTGTCTGTTCTGGTGGTCCTGGAAGCTTATAATTTGCCTATGTCTCCACTGGGAAGAAGTCTTTGAGTAGGGTGGTGCGACGCTTTTCCGCGATGTCCATTTGATTCTCGAGATCACCCAGGTCCGTTGTCTCTGCGCGCTCAATCTTCCACGACAGGTTCTCGATCTCGGCCTCCAGTTGCGCCTGCAAGGGAGTTCCGATCCAATTAGGTAATGGTCCAATGAGTAAATACTCTGAGACTCACCTGCTGGTACTCAAAGAGATTCTTCCGCGAACCAGCCTCCATGTAGTAGGCGTACGGATAGGTGTACTGCAGCGTGTATCGGCACTTGGCCAGCAGTGCCGCCGCGTTGAAGAGATACTGCCAGTCGATCCAGGTACCGCTGCCGTTCATCACCTTGGAGTTTATCCGCTGGCGCAGCCGGTCGATCGTCTGCTGCTCGAGCTTCAGGGACTTGGAGTGGTTCTCCCAGCGCTCGTAGTAGTGCAGGTACTTCTTCAGCGCCTCGCGCGCCTGCACGTGCACCGACTCGTTGGCAATGTTGGGGTTGTCCTTGTAGCGGGAGCACTCGTAGTACTCGGAGCCGTGCGTCTTCCAGTCGCCCAGGCACATCCAGCAGAAGTCGTGCTTGCAGTTGAAGCACTGCATGTGGTTGCAGCCGCCGTTCTTCTCGATGCAGATGTGACACTTGGGGCAGTCTTTGGTGTGGGCGCTGATGTAGTTGGCCGTCTCGCTGTCGTCGGCGCACTTGGTCAGCCACTTCTTGATCACCTGGCAGTCGGTGGGCGCGTGGTAGTCCATGCCGCACCGGAAGCAGAAGCCCGTGTGGCAAGCCTTGCAGATGGCACGTTTGGCGGAGATCTCCGATGATTGCACAATTATCTGGCAGTTGGGCCCGGGGCAGAAGCGCAGCTCCGGGTGCGACTTGACGTAGTCCTTGAACGCGAACTGCTGGTACTTGTCCCGCATCACGGGTCGTGTGACCAGCGTCAGCACCAGGTCCTCGGGCACCCGAACATTGCACATCTGGGCCATGCAGCCGATCTGCGTGGAGATTCCCTGGAAGATCTGTGTCTCGAAGTAAATGGTCCAGCAGTCCTTGCAGAAGGAGTGCCCGCAGGCCAGGCTGTAGAACTTGTCCCCCAGTTGGGAGCTGGCGCACACCGGGCACATCTGGCTGCGGTACTGCGGCACCGTCGAGGCCGTCGTCTTGTATCCGCTGCTCCCCAATCGCAGCAGCTGGGCACTGGCCGCCGCCGCCGCTGCACTCGTCGAGGCGGTGTCCGCCACCGCCACCTGCGGCGGCTTGATGCGCGCCGTCACCAGCAGCGCGTTGGCGTCCTGGCGGTACTTCTCCACAACGGCCACATTGTTCCACTGGTGCTCCAGCAGCAGCACCTTGGCCAGCGAGGGTGTGATCTGCAGGATGGTGTTTAGCTTCTCCACACGCTCGTTCAGCAGCTTCTCGATGTCCTCCACGGTGAGGCAGTCGAACTCGAAGTACTCGGGATCTGCCCGTTTCGGATCCAGGCGCTCCACATCACAGTCCTCGCCTGCAAGGAAGAAGGATATGGATGAGTTAACGGTTTCTCAGAAAAGAGTAGACTTCATAAGTGTTTTCTTGAAAAATACTTGGGATAACGTAAGGAAAAAGTTTGAATTCTTGAGAAAATATTGATATTGATCCAATGTTGCAAATATTTTAATACTTAACTACTTAAGTAAACTAAAACTAATGGACAAGGTATTTACATTTCCGATATTTTTCAAAGTAGTGAAGGATTTAAATATTCAATTTGTTACTTTTATTATTATTATTTCATAATAGTTTGGTTGGTAAATTTAGGTAAAAAACTTTTTTAAGTGCATATGAATTTCGTCTGGCTGAAGTTTGCATCTTGTCTTGTATTAAAAGTTAACTTTTAGAGTCAAGTTCAATATGTAACACTCAAGGGTTGATTTCTAACGAAACTAAAATTACCATTTCAGTTACATACAATATAATAGTTACAATCCCTTATTTTACGTAACCAGTTACAGTGATTTCGGGTTACGGCTTTTAAAGGGTTATGGATAACAAACATCGTTTGTTATTTGGAAATATTTATTATATTATTTGAAACGCTTCTCACCTAAGTCATCGATTTGCCGTTACTAATAGTCCGGAAATGTTTAAGCTAATTTGCTGTACTCTGATTTATTATTATCGTAGCAAATCACTATTTCTGTAACTGACAATCATGTTGGCATATTGTAAGCCATAAAGTTTGCTTGCTCACGAAAATAAGCCGCCCGACAAGGCTGCCATAGAAATGCCCGATGTTACGGGTATCCGATTGAAGGTTGTGTTGCGAGGTGTCTTGGCCAGGTCGGAACAATAAGGGACAGGTCAAGAAGCGGAGCCCGAGTTGACGGAAGAGCGGGCACAAAACAAAATGCAACTGCGTACTCGAGCACGCACCTGAGATGGTGGTGGTGTGTGAGTGTGTGTGTGTGCATGTGTGGGTTGGAGCTACGAAGAGCGTGAGAGGAGTGGCGGCCAATAATGAAGCCAGCCACAAAACACAAGCCTCGCAATCAGTCGCAACTCGCAACTACGAATCGTACTTGCCCATGCACAGAGAGAAACAAAACATACCCATTGTTATATACCTATTCTAATATTATTATTAAAGGTGTCGAATTAAAATAACCCGTAACTCTAAGTGAATTCCTAAGCCTGATTATGATTTGTATTGATTCTCATATTATATAGGTATTTAGAAAAAATGCAGCTTCTAAAAAATTGTTATTACAAAACGGACAGCTTTTTTCCACATTGACAATCTGGTTTGATAGTCGAACCATGGAGACAATTGGGACTTTTAGTTACTTATATGAATTATTATACGTGTATAAATAGTCTTTATTGCCCATAATCCAAGGTGGACTTAAAAGTTCGACTTAATATGAATAAGTACCAATTAAAAATGTAGCGTTATCATATTAATGAAATCATTATAATTTTTCATTGGAAAAAATATTAATGCAATATTACGTAATCTGTTAGGTATCAACTTTTTTTAACAAATTAGACTTCTTGTGATATTCCCAAATAAACTCTGCTTTTTCTCCCCGTGTAGTTACGTGCGTGTGTGTTTGTTTCAAGTTCAATTCCATAATTTCAGCTTCATGGTCAGCAAAGAAAAGGCGGTGAGCGAAGAGGGGCGGGGCAAGGGTCTGGTAGTGGAACCCAAGGCGAATGTCAAGTGCTGAATGCAAATTCTTCGGTCTTATGGGCCTGGGCCTCCCAAAAAGGTGAATAACCAACCCAGGCCAGTCGCTTGTATGTGTGTGTACTTCCTCACAGATACACTCGTACCCTTATTTAGCCTCAGTTAAATCGATGGCTGATTGTTGTTAGGAGGAAACCCTTTAAGTAGACCCATTCTTACCTGTATTATAGTAATCGTAGTCGTCGTCGTACTCCCCGTCGTTGTCCGATTCCAGATCCATTTCGATATCAGAGTCCATCTTGGGGGATTACAATTACGATTGTGATTGCGATTGTGATTGGGATTGGGATGTTGGAAATGCTGGCGAGGACACTCTGTGTATGTGTGGATGTGTGTGTGTGTGTTTCTGTGCGGGGTGTCTCTCTTTTGCTTTTGTAACAGTTGTTGTAAGGGCGCTGGTGGTTGCTGTTGTTGTTTTCCAAGGAAAAGGAGGTGGATGAAGGACGAGGGGCGGGGGATGGTGGCCGATTTAGTGCGATGCAGTTCCCCCGATTCTCGGGCGGATGATGAACTTTGCGGGGTGGCGATTCGGCGGGGAGCGGTCCCTTGTTTTATTTTCGTTTATCCACATGTATACACATACACACACTCGCGCGCACTCTCGCTCTCACACACGCACACACTCGCAGCCGTTGCACTTAAATGCAGTTTATTTTCATCCTCTCGTATTTATAGAGCCACTATTTTAGACCCGCTGGCAATGCAAAAGGTGCAGATCGCGAGGGCCAGTTGTCACTTACTTTTTGGCTTTTAAACGAGCACAGCTTTTGCAGAGAACATTTTGTTTCTTTGTCTTCTGCTTCTCTGCAATCTAGAGCTGCACGGCTATCGATGGACACTATCGATAGGCAGGGCCAGCAGGTATCGGTTCCAATCAGAACAGTGCTAGATACGAATGTGTTTTGCAGCACTAGTCTATAAAATTTTAAAAACCTAATTTTCATGCATAGCATAGCTTTACTTATCTCAATTCAAATCACGTTTCTTATTAGTTTAAAAAAATACATTCCCATATCATACCAAAGACATATATCGACATTTATTTATTCGCGACAGTGTTGCAAAGTCTTTGCTGTCTACAAGCAGCTGTTCAAATTGGGCGCCTAATTTAAATTGATCTTAACTATTTATTTTCTGTTTTTTTCTGCGGCTTGGCCGTCCCTGCGTTGATTTCTTGAGCTTTTTTATCTTTTTTCTGGTCCGGCTTCACTTCGGTGCACAAATACTCTAGAAAAGGAGCCAGGCTCGACAAAAAAGTGTCTGGAACAAGTTTCATCTTTTTCTCGTCTTCCTCTTTTTGAATCTTTTCGGCTTGCTCCAAAGCTCCATTGTCTTGGCCCACTAGTAATGAGTGAAAACCACAGATATTGGCAAATCCAATGTCCGCCTTTAGTCTGTAAATATAAAAAAAATATGTATTTTATTTCTAATAATATTTAACTAAGAAATGTAATACATATTTGATACAAAAGGTTCTTCAAAATTGTTTTCAGCTTATGATTTTTCCTTCGCTTTATCTTGAAATGATTATAACATCATTTGTACAGATGGAAAATGAAAGACTTTTTATTTCTAGATAAATGTAAAAATGTGTATGTCAAAAGCCTTTTTGGAAAAATCGTTCTTAAAGCTTTTGCTTACTAATAAAAATTGAAACCAAACATATTGGCTAAGAAAGAGATATGATTTTAAAAATGTTCACTTTTTAAAGCAGTGACAGCGTCTAAGCGACAAAACCCTTAATTTTTGTAAGGAGAATTCAAGTGAACTCACGAATTTCCTATTACAAGCGTCCTTTCCGGTTTTATTTCGCCGGACTCCAGCAACTTGCCTAACATTCGTGGATTGGGTTTGCCCAAAACCGTTGGCATGCGATTCACGATCACCTGGATGGAAGCCGCTACGGTACCGGCGTCCGGAATTCTCCGCTTGCCAAATGTTAGGAACCCATCTGTGCAAGTGGCCAAAAACAAGATCTTGGGGTTTTGCAGATAGTTGCAGGCCACGAGTAACTGGTTCACCTCCATGGCGTCGTCTCTGGCCACCAGCACAGCACCCACATCCGGATCGAGTACCAGAGTCTTGGCGTAGTTAAATCTGCTCCGGCCATCAGGCCGTTGATTGTTGACCACGGAGCAGAAGCCTTCTTTCTGCAGCTCCTTGCAGATGCCATCGCCGCCCAGAACGAGGACCTTCTTCTTGAACTTCCGGTCGGTGAGGTAACTCGTTATGGACCCCGCCGAACTGAGCATGTCCTGGTCCTGGATTTGGAAGCCCAGGCACTTGGCCTTCTGGACCAAATCCGATGTGGTTAGGCTGCAGTCGTTGGTCGCAATCAAACCGCGCTTTCCCTTCGCCTTGATGGCATTGAAGGCCTCCACGGATCCCTCAATGGGATCGTTCTCCTGCCACAAAACCCCGTCCGAGCTGCAGATTATGGTGTCGATCCCGCCCAGCCACTCGGCCACCTGCGCCTTGGGCAGCTTATCCAAATGGCTGAGACTGCGCTTGAACATCATGCAATTTTGGGTTAATTTAGATTTGTGGTTTTATTTCGAAATTTTGAGTCCCAAGCCGATGCTTGTGGCACTATTTTCCAAGATAGTACATTTTGTATATAGAATTAAGGCGAACAGTCGGTAATGTTATGACCAACGTTAGGGTTACTTAAAGCTTGCATATGTAATACTAGCTGTACCCGGCGCGACTTCGTTCGCTTAGTTTTGAGTACGGTTGTCAAGACTTTCCTATTTCCACACCTCCCCTGAGGTAGAGAAATTGGCGCGTTTTTTTTAATGTGGTATCTCCAATTAGACCTATTCCACTGAAACTTTCTAGGTTTAATAATGTTCATTAATATGATTACTTTAAAACCTCTGTGTAAACAACATTTTTAGAAGATCCTTCAGGAGCGAGAATAATAAGGCTACTGGCAGAGCTAACTCTAGAGCATGCGACATAAAATTGTCCATGAGAGAAGCAATCTTCTCTAAGATCTAGTCCAGCCAGCTTCAAAGTCTGCCCCTGCGATTTATTTATAGTTATTGCAAAGCAAACTTTTAGAGGGAATTGAAGCCTTTTAAACTTAAACGGCAGACTGGATGGTATTAATGGGATCCTGGGTATAAACACTGTTTCCCCCTTCGCGCACCCCGTAAATACTGTTGCTTCGATTACATTCTTATGAAGACCTTTTATCTGCAATCGTGTCCCATTGCATAACTTTGGGGGACTTAAATTTCGCAATAACATTACGGGTGCTCCAATCCTAAGAGACAGATTATGCTGAGGAATTCCTGGAGGATTCAAAGAATTTAAAAATTCAACAGGGTAATGAACAGCATTATCAGCATCAGGAACAGAGTCGACCGATTTATAGGAGACTTCTAAACCATCAAATGAGTTTAGCAATAAATTATTAATAGTGGTTGCTCTTTCATTTTTCGTTGTCAAAATGGCGCGCTCAGATAGCCAATCTAAGCTTTTACATGATATGTTGGAAATGTCAGGAAATATTTTGGATGTAAGGTCTTGAACGTTTTTGACTACATTTCCTAAGCGTGATGTTATAACTATTTTTCCATCAACTGTTGGATGGACGCCATTCCCAATTTTTAAAAGAGTTTCGGCAAAAATACCTGCAGAACTGTCTCCTTTTAAGTGCACTCGCATATTTTTCATGAGCGCTAGTTTGTTTATCTGTGGCCATAAAAATGAAGATTTTAAACAGGCCTTTATTTCGTCAGCTCTTGTACCTCTTGGAACAACAGGAAGGGTTTGGCGAAAGTCTCCAGCTAGCAGGACTGTAATACCACCCACCAACATAGTATTCTCATTATTATCTTGCAGGGTTCTATTTATGGCTTCAAGCCAACCTTTATGTGACATTGTGCACTCATCCCAAACAATTAACTTACAATCTTTAAACACCGCAGCCATATTACATTGCTTTGAAATAGAGCAATGAGGTGTTTCTAAATTAACTAAATCCAAAGGAAGTTTAAATGTAGAATGAGCAGTTCGACCTCCATTGAGCAGGGTAGCAGCTATACCGGAAGATACTACAGCTAGGGCAATTTTTTTTTACTTCTAACTTTTGCCAACAATAAGTTTGTCAAGAAGGTTTTACCTGTCCCTCCAGGTGCATCCAAAAAAAATATTTCACCCATCTCAGCCCCAACGCTTTTTGTATTGTATACGACTTAATATTAGTTTGGAGTTAGGGTTGTCAGGACTTTCTTATTTCTTATTTGCCCCTTTTTTTGTTAACAACCTTTGTAGAAGATCCTTCAAGAGAGAGAATCAGAAGGATACTGGCAGAGCTATATAATAAATGAAAGTGATCCAAGTAAAAGTCGTGAGCTTGTATACTTTTTATCAGTTACAAAGTTATCAATGCAATTTTAATTTGCGCACAAATATGTATACTTGTTTGTAAATTGGAATTTGTTATTTTCAAATTTCTTGTTTTGAATGAAACAAAAACCTTTGTACACTCAGTAAAAGATTGGCATCCAATACAAAAACAGCAAAGTAACGTATTATTTTCAGATTCCACATTTGATCGATAAACGGGTATAATAAATCATTTTATTTGTATTTAAGCACATTATCTACTTTCGAATAGAAACATACACACACATTGTATGTATGTACATGTATTGTACATATAAGCAAATCAAAACATATCCAAATATACATATGTACATACGTATTTGGTCAAAAGTTCGAATCTTAAGATTAATATTTAACTTGGAAACATTTTGGCTTTGCTTACAGAATTTGTAGTAATTTTCTATTTTCTTCCATGGTGGAAATTAAATAAGGCTCTTACTTCTGCTACAAAATGAAAAATAAAACCTAAGCATTTGATCCACAGGACTGCCTATTAATCGAAAATCATATTGATCGGAGCAGCAGTTTAAGTTTTTAAAATCCTAAACAAATTTAACTTAAATTGCCTCTTTCCCCTCCCCTTTCCTGCAGCACTACCCCTCCCCCTCATCAGTTTTCTTGGCTGTTGCTCTCTCGGCCGTCGCTCTCTTGGCTTCTGGGTTTCGTTCTCTCGACAGGCTCCCGCAAAATACAACGCAATGACTTAGAAAATCTAAATAAATTCGTTAAAAATACTTAAAAAAATGTTAAAAACTTGAAAAATTAAACTTAAGCATTTGGGCCATAGAATAACTATTGAGCGAAAAATCATCTTGATCGGAGCAGCGGTTTAGATTTTTTAAATCGAAAAGTTAATTTTAAATGTAGCCCCCAAATTATGGGAGATATCAAAATTTCTTTTAGATTTCTAATTAGGCCTTTTCAAAACCTAAAATTCGGAAAAAACCAAATATCGAAATTCCAACCAGTTCAGAAGTTAAGCTTAAATACATCAACTTTTTTTGCTCAGAATAATGGATGTTGGAGCTGTTTGGGGCCACTGGGGGGACATATCGGATCTTAGTGGGCGCCCACGCCCCCAATGGAATACTGTGAAATAATTTGGCGGCTCTTGCTCTTACGGTTTGGGCTGTGGCCGTATCCCCTTAAAAATCGGTCTTTCATTTTATAATCTTTAGGGATTGAATTTTAAAATTGTATTTTATTGGTTTTTAAACCTATTACTTGTGTTTTACAGAAAAGGAGCATTGCAAAAGAAAGGTGTGTGTGAAAAATATATCACATGTCTACTTTAATTATGGCACCAAAAAAGAATATAAGCAAGTGTTTTTGGCAACAGACACTTAAATTCTACGCTGCCCAGTTAAACAATAACAACACTCACATTTTATTTAATCCCCATCCACGAGATGCGGTCCAAAATACCTCCCATTAGTGAAAATGCAAAAATTTAACTGATAAGCTAGCTATGTACACGTTCCCCATAAATAAGGATCATAAGAGTGGGTGAGGTTTTTACGGCCCCAAACGTGACTGAACTGATTCAGATAGCGAAATAATTCTTTGCACAGGTGATTTTGGCATTTTGGAGATCATGAGCTAGACAAGTGGGCAACGGCTCTTGGCTGAAGAAAGGTCAAACAATTTCGAGCAAAAAGAAGTCTAGTTTTTCGATTATCTTTTACACGATACTCTGTTAATGAACTTAAAAAAAGAAAATGTCCCCAAAAGATGGCGACATGTGTCTTTTGACATAGAATAATATGTTGTTCGTTGAATCAACAAACTTTTACAGTAAATTTAATGTAATATTACTATGTATTTTGTTTTTGGATTTTGTATTAATTTTGTTGCTTACTTTTACGTACCGTTTTGTACAACTAAAAAAAAATTATTAACTAGGTGAAATTTTCACTTTTTCATTTTACTCCAATTTTGGGTCTATTATTTCCAAACGGTTCTAGCGAGTCGTGCAACATAGTTTTAACACTAACGTAAAGTATTAATTTTACATCAACTGCGGTAGTTTTACACGGTACGATTACAGTTATTTTTTACCAAGACAATTAAGATCTGGGGGTAAGGTAAATTTATCTCTAAGCGCTGACAAAATTGATTATGTTAAATTTAATTTTTATAAATAAAGTAATTATATTTATAATAGTTCAATTTTCAAAATTTTCGGTGTCTCTATAGATTTCCGAATTTATGTATATATGTATATGTATACGTTTATATGTATATGTTTATGTATATATTTAATATAACTGACAAAAACTATTCTCTATTATGTCTCCAGGGGTTTTTAAGGTATTAAAGTAAGTGTCGACATTTTTATACCCTTGTAGAAGGTACTATAATTTAATTTTTAAAGCTTGAAATGCAGTCATGGACACGTTTCCGGCCCTATAAAGTATATATATTCTAGATCAGCGTTGGCTGGTAACGCATCCATGTCCGTTTGAAATAAAAAAAAATTTTAATATAGTTGTTTTTTAACATATATCCATACCCTTGCGCTGCGTAGGCATCACTGGAATCTGAATGTTAAGTCCTTACTCTCTAGTTTCCAATATTTCAACGCTTACACAAATGGACACGGCTAGATCGAGTGTGGAGATTGGTTCTGATCAAGTAAATAAACTCGTATACATTATCAGGTCAATGCTGCTTGGTCAATGAATATGGTATACCCTTTTACTCTACGATTAACGGGTATACAAATCTTCAGACCACGGTGAGATAGTGGCTTAGCAGACTTTGCATATCAGTTCCCAAATTGCAGAGCCCCATGCTAGATACAGCTGATTGTGTGAGAGATATAACATTTCCAGCCAAGATATGTCCAGAGGTCCATAAAGGGGAAATAAACCTAAATTTAGATATTCTTTGTCTGAAGTATAATAATTCGCAGCACGCGCAGGCTATATAAGCCAACGGATTCAGACGGATTTGGTGTAGTTAGTGAGGTTTCACCAGCAGCAAAGTAACTTAAGATGGGCTCCTCCCACAGGCAGCATCTGCTCCCGATCCTCGGGCTTCTGGTCTTGGCCGGAACAGCCCTCAGTGGAGTTCAGGAGGTGCACAACGTGCTCGAGCTGACGGGCCACACGGTCAACAAGCTAAAGTTCTCCACGGATGTGGCCACCGACAAGTACACACCGCCGGAGGAGATGGACCCGCAGTTCTGGTACAATATCGCCGACGAGGAGATCGCCAAGCGACTGGCCCTTCCCCAGCCCAATGCCCAGAAGGCCAAGAACATCATCCTGTTCCTGGGAGATGGCATGCCACTGGCCACCGTCGCAGCTGCTCGAATCCTGAAAGGACAGCGGGAGGGAAAAACTGGAGAGGAGTCCTCATTGAGCTTCGAGCGATTCCCCTACACCGGATTGAGCAGGGTAAGTCCTCAATTGATAATACAATCAAATTTGTACAGAGCAAAAAATCACCCAAACACTTGCTGAATTTTGATAATACTAGGTTTTAAAAAAGACCAATACTCATAAATATAATTTTGTAAATTTGCTTTGAAAGAAAACGTTTACTGCAAACAAGTAATATTTCCAATTTGTGTTGAGAAACCAGTTAAAATGAGTAGTCTTAAAAGAATGATCTTGTTAAAATGTTATATCTAAATAGGTTATTATTATTTTGTATTCATTTTTATTTTATTCTTTTCAGACCTACTGCACCAACGCCCAGGTGCCCGACTCCGCCTGCACTGCCACCGCCTACTTGTGCGGAGTGAAGACCAACATCGTCAACATTGGAGTGAGTGCTGCTGTGGAGTACAACAACTGCACCGCCAGCCAGGATCCAGCCAACCGCCTGACCTCCATCGCCGAGTGGGCCCAGAACTCCGGCAAATCCACTGGAATTGTGACCACCACCACCCTGACCCACGCCAGTCCCTCGGGAGCCTATGCCAAGACGGCCAACCGGATGTGGGAGAGCGACACGGATGTGACCAGCTATGGTGAGGATGCCAGCACCTGCATCGACATGGCCACCCAGCTGGTGACCCAGACGCCTGGCAAGAACTTCGAGGTCATGTTCGGCGGCGGCATGGGCAAGTTCCTGCCCAAGTCGATCGAAGATAGCCACGGCAAACCCGGAGAGCGATCCGATGGAGTGAACCTCCTGTCCCGCTGGCAGGGACTCCACGATGGCGGTGTCCTGGTCACCAATCGCGAGCAGCTGCTTAGCGTGAACGTATCCGCAGTGTCCAGCATCATTGGTCTCTTCCAGTCGAGTTTGATGGACTTCCACCACGATGCGGATGCCACCTACCAGCCCACCCTCTCCGAACTCACCGAGGTGGCCATCAAGAAGCTGAGCCAGAACGAGAACGGATACTTTGTGTTCATTGAAGGTGGGTCATTCGAAAAAATCCATAAAATGTAATACATATTTAATGGTTAATATACCCTTCTTTCAGGTGGTCTTATTGACTACGGCAACCACTACACCAAAGCGGGCTACGCTTTGGATGAGGCTCTGGAGTTCGAAAAGGCCATTCAGTTGGCACGCGACATTACCGACATTGAGGACACCCTCATTGTGGTGACGGCAGATCACGGTCATGCAGTCAGTATCGCTGGATATCCCGGCAGGGGCACTCCCATCCTGGGCATCAATCAGCACGACACAGATATAAACGGAGTGAAGTACTCGGTGCTCAACTATGCGGCTGGACCCAACCAGTATCTGGATGAGAATGGCCAGCGCGTCCCACTGGATGACATCATCGGCTCCGATGACGCCATCACGCCCAGCTACATCCCCAAGGATCAGGGCGTGCACTCTGGCGAGGATGTGGGCATCTTCGCCTCCGGTCCGCAGAGCCACCTCTTCACTGGAGTAATGCAGCAGAGCACCATCCCCCACTTGATGGCCTACGCCGCGTGCGTTGGCAACGGAAAACAGGTGTGCGACAACTAAGTACGAAGGATCTGAAGACCAGGGAAATTAATAGACGCAGGCAAATGGAATTGGAGGTTGAATCTAGCCAATTGAAGTATTGAAGTATTAAGCAACCCTCTGTATTTGTTTCTCTATTAAAAATTTACTAAGCAATTTTATATATACGTTTTTAAATTGACTTATTGGGGACATTAAAGCTCGGTTTATACCGTATTAAATCTTGATAAATTAGCTTTAAAATGGAAACAAAAAATGGAATTAATTTGATGTTTATTTATTAATGAATAACTTAGGTAGAGAAATCAGAAGAAGGGGAATCAATCATATTGACATATTATTTCTGTAGAAAACCAGTAAAAAAAGAGACAAGTACTAATCATAAAAATTGCTAAATATGATTAGATACCCTTAGTTTATCTACATGTCTGGCCCAATTAATCCCTGTCGCACTTTGTTCTCTTAAATAAGAAATATTACCTATAATAATTATAATACAAATCTAGAGCATGCCTCTCGTAATCTCTGAATCTTCTAATTACCACGGTAATTGTCACGTTCTTATGTAGCATCTGGCACCAGCCATCCCAAAAATTCAACCTTGAGTGTGACTCCCCGTGGTTAAAGTCGTGGGTGCCGTGCCCACTTTTAAAAGCCGAAGAATGATCTTTCGTTTTCCGTTCATCCAGATTTTTCGACTGGTAGCCAGGTCTATTGACTCAAGAGCCCCCGTAATCATAAACTCTAATGACTTAAAACTGTGCAAATCTTAAAACATAAACTGAAATTTTTTAAGACGGTTTAAGCACTACGACACGAAAGACGACAATTAAGATAAAATCGTCCTAAAAAATTATAAATAGCCGCGTGCGGAACACTGTCATCAGTTCAATCGCTTGTCCAAACTACATGACTAAACAATGGACTATATATCTTTAGAGCAATGCAGGGGTTATTATAATTTGCAAAGCAGTGACGGAGACGTTTTTGACCTTATAAAGTATTGAGAGTATATGTATACTTAATCATCATCACCAGAAGAGTCGTCTGTCCGTTTCTACGCAAACTTGTATCGCAGTTGTATAACTATTTTGATTCATCTTGCAAAATGTCTTTATTCTCCTGCAGGTTGTATATAACTATATCACATGGCTTCCATACAATCGGAAAAAAGGGAAACAGCAATAATTATAGCTTTGTTGTTTCTTAACATATAACTTAACCCATAGTCATTTTGAACGATTTACGCTTTTAATCTTATACAAATCGAACGACTAAATTATAAAGCTGCTCATTATTTTTCTGAAAGTTACAAGAATATAAAAACTTTGGTTTGCCGAAGCTAACTACCGCCCAAATTTCAATTCACAAACTATATTTGTATTTTTAAAATTTTTCCAGTTATCCAAAAATGCAATTTTTTAGAGAACATGACTCATTTTTCAAGAATGTGCAAAATGTGTCAAAAATTTTTCTATTCTTAGGAATAGATTCCCAGTTATGTGGATGAAACCTTACACATGCCATGATAAATGATGCATACATCCAAATATATTAAATCGGATCTCTTTGCACAAAAAGATATTAATTCATTTTTATATTAATCCAGATAGGATAAACTCATCCAATGTTCTAATACAAATTAAATTCTCTGCAAACTCGTTTTAACTTTAATTTGATGGATCTAAGCACACCAGAACTGCGAAATACAAGTATAAACTTTCCCCAATGAATCGCGATGTCCCATGACTTTCTTGTAGATAAATTTAAGGTCTACGAAAAATGCTAATTGTTGCTATGCCTTTTTTAAAATTGGAGAGAATATAGTAGTAGATAATGTCCCACAAATTGTTATTTTAATGCTATAAGAATTTAAAAAAAATCCTTATTAAAAGTCAAAAGAAAATAAAATGGTTTATATTTTAGGTTATTTTACTTATTCTTAGGATCCTATGACTGATAGAACATAGGTTTGTATAGAACTTTTCTTAGGATCATCCAAATATCTTAGAACTAAATTTTAATTAATTAAAATAAATTAATTAAATTAAATTAATTAAAATAATTCGTGGAATTTTTTTGACGTCGTACTTGTGCAATTTGTTGTAAAATGTTGGTGGATAAGCAGAAACTACCTGATTATATTATTTAAATAATGATTCCGATTGGCTGTTCAAAATATAATATGTTTTTCATCTATTGTCTATATATAACGAAGTTATGATAACAAATACTGCATTTTAGGAGAGATACGGCTTACTCGGAAAACTATCTTAATATCTCAATTATTGGGACAATAAAAAGAAATAAAATATGTGTTGATTTATTTTCTGCACTGCCCGAATAAACAATAACAACTTTCACCGTAAGCATCCCCACGAGATGCGCTCCAAAGTGCACCCAGTTTGAAAAAATGTGAACATTTTAGTGATAAGATAGTGTCACGTTCCATGTAGATTAGGATTATAGGGCTGGCTAAGATGTTTACGATCCCAAACGTGAGTAAACTGATTCGGATAACTGGACGAATTCTTTACTCAGGTGATTTCAGCATTTCGAGGATCATGAGATGGGCAAACGCTTTTACGTTTTTAGCAAAACAAAGTCAAATGTTTTCAAAAGTCAAATACACAATTTAGTGAGAATTACACCGAATTGCAGTTAGATAGTAGAATTGTAATGTAATATTCAGCTGAACTTCCTAGAGATACGGAATACTAACAGAGATAAGTCCAAGGTTCCATAAAGGAGGAATATACCTAAATTTAGGCATTCCTTGTCTGGAGTACAATAATTCAGTGCACCGCCAGCCATATAAGACCTCGGAATCAGACGAGCTCGCAGTAGTTAGTGGAATGCACTTGTTCGAAATGCACTTACTTTTCCCGATCCTGGAGCTCCTGGCCTTGGCCGGAACAGCCCTTAGCAGAGTACAGGAGGTGCACAACGTGTTGGAGTTGACTGGTCAGAAGGCCAGCAGGGAGTTCTCCACGGATGTGGCCAACGGCAAGTACACCCCGCCGGAGGAGATGGACCCGCAGTTCTGGTACAAGATCGCCGACGAGGAGATCGCCAAGCGACTAGCCCTTCCCCAGCTGAATACTGACAAGGCCAAGAACGTCATTATGTTCCTCGGAGATGGTATGCCACTTGCCACCGTCACAGCCGCACGTATCCTGAAAGGACAGCGTCAGGGAAAAACTGGAGAGGAGTCCTCATTGAGCTTCGAGCGATTTCCCTATTCGGGTTTGAGCAGAGTATGTATTTTTCAGGACCCCTATTAACAAGCATAATATTATTAAACCCGTTATGCGTAGAGTAAAACAGTATATTGTTTCCGAACCTGTAAGATATAATATATATATTCTTGATAGCCGAGTCAATTAAGATACGCCCGACTGAATGAATGTCAAGATCTCAGATGGAGATTTGGGATTTAGCTTGAATATTCTAGGTTTTCTTTACCACGCTCACTTTAATGCTCAAAATAGCAAAACTATTTTGAGACCTGGTAGATTCCAGTTATTAGGTGGTATATGTTAAAACCGCACTAAAAACATTTTCGGTCAATATACATATATATCGACACTCTAAAACTATCCAAATAGCACCATTAATTTAGAAGTTATTAATACGGCAATGCATACTTGAAAAATATAATTTATATATTATATTTCAGAGAGCAGAACAGAGCACGACAGAAGGCTTTGCTTAAACTTTGTCAAAATTCGCCATTAGCTGAGAGAATATTTGCTAAAAAAAAAAAACTTTTTAATTTTGAATTTAACACATAAATATTTTATTAAAATTCAATAAGCAAAACGTAAAACCAATTTAAGATTTACATTTACATTTAACTGCACTTAGAAAAGTGTTACTTCAGTTAAAGAGCGTTCGTTCCTTATTTGTGATAATTAAGGAATTAAGCCTATTATTTTTATAAATATTTGACTTCGTTTTATCTTTACAGACCTACTGCGCGAACGCCCAGGTGCCCGACTCCGCCTGCACTGCCACGGCTTATCTCTGCGGCGTTAAAACCAACATCATTAACATCGGAGTAAGTGCGGCCGTGAACTTCAACAACTGCACCGCCAGCCAGGATCCGGCCAACCGCCTAACCTCCATTGCGGAGTGGTCGCAGGACAGTGGCAAGTCCACGGGCTTCGTGACCACCACCACCCTGACCCACGCCAGTCCCTCGGGAGCCTATGCCAAGACGGCCAACCGGATGTGGCAGTGCGACACGGATGTGACCAAGTACGGCGTGGACGCCAGCACCTGCATCGACATGGCCACCCAGCTGGTGACCCAGACGCCGGGAAAGAACTTCGAGGTCATGTTCGGCGGCGGCATGGGCAAGTTCCTGCCCAAGACCGTTAGGGATAGCCACGGCAAAATTGGGGAGCGATCCGATGGGGTGAATCTGCTGGCCCGCTGGCAAGCACTCCACGCAAAAGGCGCCCTGGTCACCAATCGCAAGCAGCTGCTCAGCCTGAACGTCTCGACTGCGACCAACATAATTGGTGCCTTCCAGTCGGGCTTGATGGACTTCCACATGGATGCGGATGCCAGCTACCAGCCCACCCTCTCCGAACTCACCGAGGTGGCCATCAAGAAGCTGAGCCAGAACGAGAACGGATACTTTGTGTTCATTGAAGGTGGGTGGTTCTCCTTAATTACATTTAATGCATAGGCCATATAGTTATTTTCCTAACTATTACAACTAACTCTATTTTTATTTCAGGTGGCCTTATTGACTATGGCAACCACTACACCCAAGCGGGCTACGCTTTGGATGAGGCACTGGAGTTTGAAAAAGCTATCGAGTTGGCACGTAACATTACCGACATTAAGGATACTCTGATTGTGGTGACCGCAGATCACGGCCACGCTGTGAGTATCGCTGGATATCCTGGCAGGGGCACTCCCATTCTGGGCGTCAATCAGCACGACACTGATATAAACGGAGTAAAGTACTCGGTGCTCAACTATGCGGCGGGACCCAACCAGTATCTGGATGAGAATGGCCAGCGCATTCCGTTGGATGATATCCTCGGACCCGATGACGCCATCATGCCCAGCTACATCGCCAAGGAAATTGGAGTGCACTCCGGCGAGGATGTGGGTGTTTGGGCGTCCGGTCCGCAGAGCCACCTCTTCACTGGAGTAATGCAGCAGAGCACCATCCCCCACTTGATGGCCTACGCATCATGCGTTGGCAGCGGGAAGAAGGTGTGCGATAACTAACTACCGCAAATTTAAACCTGCACTAATAGATATATTAATATATAATTATTAATTTATGCTATTATATATTTTGACTATATGTTATATATAATAACATAAAATAATAAAGTGTTTGATTAGAGTGGAACATGTGTTTTTTAAAGACATCGTCAATCTTTTTTAATATTAAACAAGAAAATAGTTTTGGTTTGTTTATGAAAACGGTGCTAATATATTTAAAGGCTAATAAAGTAATAATTTAAGTGACTTGAAAAATTCGGATTATATGTACTGCTTTACATATAAAATAACTATAAATTCAATAGAAATATAATAAACCAATAAATATGCTAGTGTTTTTAAGCCAGCAATTATTCTGAAAGATTACAAATTTTATTGATATCTGGGTAAACATTACCAGTACAAACGCATTCCTAAAACAGTATAGATAACCTTGATTTTGCTAACGAACCTGTTAAAAGAATTACACCCTCAAATATTAATACTTCACTGATATTTTATTTTCTTAACAAATGGCACATTTACACTTAAAACACTAAATTTCTTGAATATTTTCATTATATAAACTGAGTGTGTGTCTGACCAAAAGGCCACAGCTTCTTCTTCCGTTCTCCTAAACGGTCTAAACGATCAGCTTTAATTTGGGTAATCTTTATTTCATTAAATGGTCACGGTGTTCTGTTATAATCTCTTATTGCATTAGAACAACCTCACCATAAAGTTTAAATTCTGTGTGCCGTGCTTTTGAGAGCCGAAGCGTGTTCGTTTTTCGGCGGCATTTCATTGGTCCCGGCTTGTTTTACAGGTAGCCAAATCTTTTCTTTACTGGAGACCCCTCATAATCATAAACTGTGATGACCAAAAGACTTGGTAAATATGAACGCATAAACTGGGATTTTTTGGGGACGTTAAAGCTAGAGGGATTATGTCACTGAGATATGGCAAACCAGATAAGGCTAGTCTAGAATGGTTTATAAAAAGGCAAGTGCCGATCCCAGGAGTTAGTTCAATTGCCGACATGAAGAGCTACGTGGGCATGATCCTGGTGCTGAGTGCCCTGGTGGCCACCTCCTTGGGTGCTTCTATAGACAGTGAGTGCTGGAGTGGAGCCCAAATGTAACAGAACTATAAAAGAATCCCAATTTCAGTGCCCGAGATCCACAATCAGAATCAGCTGGTGGGAGGATCTGTAAGCGCGGTAAAGGCCCGCGACGGAAATATCATCGATCCCAATGCGATGGCCAAGGGAAAGTCGGGACCCGAGGAGGAGAAGACCGCCCAGTTCTGGTATGACCTGGCCCACGAGGAGATCGCCAAGCGGCTGGAGCTGCCGCAGCTGGACAAAAGGAGGGCCAAGAACGTGATCCTGTTCCTGGGCGACGGCATGTCCCTGTCCACGGTGGCGGCCGCCCGCATCCACAAGGGCCAGTTAAAGGGCAATCCCGGCGAGGAGGATTCCCTGAGCTTCGAAAAGTTCCCCTACACCGGCTTGAGCAGGGTGAGTGCTGATCCCAGGGCTTAGTTACATAATTATACAATGCCTGATCTCCCCCAGACCTACTGCTCCAATGCCCAGGTGCCCGACTCCGCCTGCACCGCCACCGCCTACTTGTGCGGTGTGAAGACCAACATCGTGGCCCTGGGAATCACGGCGGCCGTGAACTTCAACAACTGCAGCGGCAGCGAGGATCCGGCCAACCGGCTGGAGTCCATCGCCTCCTGGTCGCAGGCTGCCGGCAAGGCCACTGGATTCGTGACCACCACCACGCTGACCCACGCCAGTCCGTCGGGATCCTATGCGAAGACCACCAACCGGTTCTTCGAGAGCGACACGGACATCGTGACCTACGGCGAGGGGGAGAACGATCCGGCCACCTGCACGGACATCGCCACCCAGCTGATCACCCAGTCGCCCGGCAAGAACTTCGATGTGATGCTGGGCGGCGGCATTGGCAAGTTCCTGCCCAACACCATCACGGATCCGTTCAACAAGAAGGGGGAGCGCTCCGACGGAGTGAACCTGCTGTCCCGCTGGCAGGGACTGCATCCCGGCGGAGTGTTGGCCTACAACCGCGACCAGCTGCTGAGCGTGAATGCCTCGAGGATCACGAACCTGATCGGTACCTTCCGGTCGGGTGTGATGAACTACCACAAGAAGGCCGACGCCAAGGAGGAGCCCACCCTGGCGGAGATGACGCGCAAGGCCATCGAGGTGGTCAGCAAGAACGAGGAGGGCTACTTCCTGTTCGTTGAAGGCGGGCTGATCGACTACGGCAACCACTACAACTCCCCGACGTACTCGCTGGACGAGACGCTGCAGTTCGAGCAGGCGGTGCAGGAGGCCCTGGGCATTACGGATCCCGAGGAGACCCTGATTGTGGTCACCTCCGACCACGCCCACCCGCTGACCATCGCTGGCTATCCCGGCAGGGGCACCCCCATCCTGGGCCTCAACCAGAACGACGCCGATGTGAACGGCATCAAGTACGCCACACTGAACTACGCCGTGGGCACGGAGCAGTACCTGGACGAACACGGCCAGCGCATCGATCTCTCCGATAAAATTGGAGCGGAAGGTAAGAACCTTTCACTTTAGTGTCAACAAAAATATGTTCCTGATACGTAAAGAGATTTCACCTGGGACACCATACCCATAGCAACTTATTAATCTTAACAAAATATGAAGAAGATTTAGTTTAAACGTCACCAAAAAACAAATAAGCACCAAGAATATTGATGACTATTGATTAATAAGCAGCTATGAGCATTGAAAAAACTAAATACCAAGCATCCCGAATAACCAACTACTAAGTTCCTCTAACTTTTAACATTTAGTATATATCATCTGTTCATTGACATATTCATATTTGCTATACAAGATCTTTGAATCCAACTGATAAACAACTGTTTTCCTTCCAGACTTTACGCATCCCAGCTACATCCATGGCAACATAGGCGTCCACGCTGGCGAGGATGTGGGCATCTTTGCCACTGGCCCCCAAAGTCACCTCTTCAGTGGAATGATGCAGCAGAGCACCATTCCCCACATTTTGGCCTATGCCTTGTGCGTTGGCGATGGACCCACTATATGTGACAACGATGAAGACTAGAATTGCAAAGATTTATTTCAATTAAATATAGAGTATTTGAAAAGCACTCTCCCTTGACTTTGATTCTTGGGTTCACTTTCGAGAAATCAATAATCAAATTGGCCCGACTCCCGTAATTTATTGCATGTGTCTGGCGAATTGACTTCAATTTAAAACGCATCAGCAGAGTGGCAGACACTCGCAAATGCAGATACAGATACAGCTTCAGCTACAGATACAGATAGAATTCGTTGAGCGATCGCATCGATTTGTTGCCAGTGAACGGCTGTCACTTGCCGCATGTGGCGGGGCATAAATATGAATTTGTTGAATGTCAGGTTCAAGTGTTGGCATTGCCGGCAGTTGGGGATATAGCGATGTGGCGATGTGGCAATGTGTAGACACATGGACTCCCACACGCATGTGGAGCAGCTCCTTCACTCGCCGACTTTGACTTGCAATTGCTTGCTTGTTTATGGGCTACTCATTCAACGGAATTTATTTAAATGCGCTTGACATGAAGTGAGCCGAGTCGAAGGCGCAGCTCCAGACAATTAAGCTTAATGTTCGCTTGTTGCTTATGCAATTAAGGATCGCTTTTTCCAAGGCAGTGTCCTTGACCCACAAACTTCAATAACTCAATCAATGTGCACATTGGATCAAGTTCGAGATAATATTCAATACAAATATCTTACTGCTAACAAAAACTAATGTAAATACTACTACTAAAACTAATGTAATAGTACATCATTTTAATATTTATAAATGAAACAAGAAAGGAAATCGACTACATTTCGATTTCTATGCCTATATTACTAAAAACAATGAAGCTATGTCGATTTTGCGCTGCATTTTGCCATCGTTTCTAAGGCAGCTATATTCCGATTTTAATTTAATTAAAACCGTAAATCCATAATATTTAAATATTACCAAATCCCAAAGAACAACAAAAAAATTAAAAACGACAAAGTTATGATATAATTTTTCGTTTTTTTTTTTTGATTGTTCTTATGGGAGGTATATGATATAGTCGCCCGATCTGCAGATAGCAGATAGTTTTAAAACTGAGGGACTAGTTCGCGTAGTGATGCTGGTCAAGAATATATATACTTCATAAGCTCGGAAATGTCTCCTTCACTGCGTTGCAAACTTTTGACTGAAATTATTATACCCTCTGCAAGGGTATAAAAATAAGCATCAGCTATATCACTTTAACATACATATATAAATAACAAAATCTAATTAAGCATTCTTGTTTAAAGATAAAGATTTCAGTTATGATCATTAAAACAAATATTAGTGTTTTCTAAAAATAATTAAATTTTTAAGACATTGAGTACACGGTACATAGACGAAAATTTCCACGAACCGTTTGCAAAATAATTGAGTAAAATTTCCATGCAAGCTCAAATTTTGTTTACCTGGGGAAATCTTAAGAATACGAAAGTCCGATGATTAACGACGCTTCTAATTATCCACCATTTGTCAGACTTTTAATAAATTATAAATAATACATTTTAAATTTAAATTTTTAACTGTTTTTGAATGCGTTAATTTCAATTAAAAGTGTTTTTATGAAGAAATTTTATTCTAACTCTTTTTAAGCAAAAATTGTATTGTTCTTACAGACATGCTTTAGTTTGCCATGGCTCAACTATTTAATTAATGAATACCATGAGTTGGGCTTATAGCAGAATAAAAAATATAAATACAAAGAATGTATTTAAAATAAAATAAGCAAATCCGAATTTGTGTATCAAGCTACTAGTTTAACTTTATAACTTTATAATAAAAGATATCAGTTTAATCAAAGGTTGCACTCTTTAGAATACACCTTTTGGAGTTGAGTTTCGCTCGTGCCTGTTCCTTGTTTTAGGTTACTTTGAATATGTTTTGTTTCTTTGGTTTAATAAGTTCTTGAAAAATTTGCTTGTTCAACGTTTTGTTTTGCGAAAAGTGGAAGCCGTCTGAGGTTCGTTGCGGTCGCCAAGCGCAAATCGCAAATCGCTAGTCGGCAGTCGCTTGTCGGCTTTTGGAGTGCCGTCGTTTCCCCGATTTTCAGTCCTCAGATCGCAGCTCAGTCTGTTAACTTGGCTCAGTCGCAGTCTGGATTCCAAATCTGTCGCGACAGTAAACGCGCGTGCGGATCAGATCAGTCTTTAAAGTTTAATACCAATTTGAGGCTAATTTCTGCTGACTGCAGTTAGCAAACTAAAAGTGCGCGTGTTTAACTTTGCATCTAAATCCAAAGTTCGGTACTGTGAATCGTTTGTGACAGGTGAGAATTTGACTTAGATAAGCTGGATATATGCACAGAAAAATCAAATCCAGTTCGAACTGCAACCAATCGCAAGTGTTGAAACTGTAATTGAATGCGTGGCTTGGCGGGAAATCAATATCAGATGGATTGTCAACGGATTTGCGGTAAACGAGTGTGTGCCCACAAAAAGATATTCGAGTCGGAAAAACAACAACAGGTGGAACTCAGACTGGCAGCTATCAGTTGGCACTTGCTAATTAATCAGACTGGGCAAACAGGCCTTTTATATTTCCTCTAATCCAGGTAGTTAAGTCGCTAGTTTCGTGTAGGTTAAGAATTGTTAACCCATTTAGGCTGACTTTTTCCCCTTTCGCCTGCTGAACATTTTCCGAAAAACAGAAACATTTATCAGAAATCTGAGCTAACTTGCATTTTTCATGGGACGCACTAGAAAGTCTGGAAGATGGCTGTGCCACTTTGGGCCAAGATCGGGTCTGGCCAAAAGCGCTGATGGCGGTTCGTGGGTGCAGAGCAGATGCAGATGCAGATGCCTTCACCAGATACGGATGCAAAATCGGGCAACGGAGCAGAGTCACGCTATTTAAAAAAATAAAAAATAGAAAAAGAAAAATGAAAATCCCCACCGACACGAGGCTTTTCCCCCACGACTGCAATCGATCATCGCGGAAGAGCGATGTGGTATTTGGCGCTGAGTTCGTATCTTAAGGCAAATAGACAACCTGGGGATTGCGTCTTATTTTCGATGTGCAGCTGGAATTCTTCCGGCAATGTTTACTTTCGGCATTAGAACGTCGGGGGAACATGTTGTTCTAGTTCTGTGTATTTTGCTCCACTGACCGTGAACTTGAACAAATGGAATTTCCGTGGCCGCTCACACAAACCGCCGAATGCACTCTCCTTTGAATTGAGTGTAACCCCTGAAAGGGGTCGAATATCACGGCGCAAAATGTGCTGATCAGCACTAATGGCCACAAATACCTCTATTTAAATGCGGCTGACTCTAAGGTTAACCAGAATTCGGGCAGGAAGCGATGCTCGAGCAATCTGTAACGTAACACCCAAGAACGAGAGCAGCCAAATATTCGGCATTTGTAATGCCATCGCCGCTAATCCCATAAATTAGTCAGTTTTTCTTCGTAGACCGGGCAACGCAAACACGCAATCCGGTCCAGTTCCGCCACCTACCCCCTCCCCCCAACCCTTGAAATACAAAAACAAACAAACAAACGAAGGTGAGTTGACCGGTGAGTGAGCTAAAGCCCAGTCATGTTGCCACTGGTCTTGTCCAGGTGATGTCATACTTATCTCTGGTCGCGGGATGGCGGGTTTAGAGTTGGATGGAGTCTACAGCCAAGTGTCTTCAGGTTTGGCTCCGAAAATTAATTCCTCCCCGCCATACTTACGATCTTTATGTCGCCGATCCAATTTGCATTTACATAATTCTCAGAGGCTTTACGACTCGTTAAGTATGTGCCACAACCCTCAGAGTTATTTGATTACCCCTGCGGCATTTGCATAATCAATGATTCGAAAAGCATACCACGATTTGGGAACGGGGAAGTGTTAGCAGGGGCCCACTGTAAACGGGGGAACGTTAAATGGATTGGCCTGGGCAAGAACACAGCTCGAAAAGCGGCAATTAAAATGTAAATTGCATCACAAGCAGTTTACATTCTGCCGTCAATTGCCTCGTCATCATTTTAAAATATGGCTCATACGCACTGTGAGCCGAGTGGCTGGGCGGTTAAGGTTATTGCTATAGTATGAAAATATGTTAAATGCTCACATTTATTTATTCGCAATTGACACGCTTCGAGTATCAGTCTAATCTTAGCATTTATTCGCAATTGATTCGAATGGTTATTATGGCTATTACGATTACTACAATGTGGTTATGACTCGCCGGGGGCTTGCATGCAATCAATGGCCACCCACACCCACACCCCGGCAATCAACTCCGACCTTTCGCAGGTGATGGAATGTATCTGGCTTTTTCATTTTTCCCATCTATCTCTATTCGATGTATTTATTTAACGAGTAATTCGATCCGACGAAGTCACAGAAGCGGTTGCCACTGCCGACGAATTTGATTTATGGCACGTATCGAGCGACTCCCATTCAATCGGTGATTCAATGGCGCTAAATGGAAAATGCACTTAGCTATCAGTCGGCTGTCAGCAGGTTGACAAATGACGTCACCGCCATTGCCACTCGAGTGCAGCGGCAAATACGGATCTACGTGACGTCACGGCCCACCTGCCCACCGCACTGATAGGCCTTTTCGGCCAGGTTGTTTGGCCAAGAAACACGGGCTTTCGGCTATTTGCCTTTCCCAGTCGCTGTTTGTGGCCCATTAGCAGTTCACACCTCGGCGAGCGCTAAAGTGGCGCCCTGCGATCGAAAACAGGGGAGCCCGTTGGCACTTTCAATTATGCAAGCAGTGCTAATTGAACTTGGCCAAAGTGAAACCCCGGTCCAGAAAATGACAGCCAGCCAGATCGATAGATAGAGCGAATAAAGCCATAAAAGCTCATGAATGGGGCGAGTGAATAGTTGACGTCGGCAAAAGTGGGAATTGCTTATCCATGAGATACTTAATTCAGACGCCCTTTACAAGCCACACATTGCCCCTTTGGTTCTAAGAATTGGAATTGTTTAAGCTAACCAAGCCGAAGTGCAAATTTCTTTATCTCGACTTAGTTTATATATCGCAATATTTTTATGACATTAAAGAAAGAGAAAAACCTAATCGAACAGATACTCCATACCGTTTATATTCATGCTCTGAAATGATATTGTTTTTATGGTCTAAATAATAAAATGTGCAGTTCAATTTTCTATAGATCTTTAGATTTCTAAGCAATGGAAATAGTTGTAGTTTTTGGGTTGCTTTTATGTTTATTAATTAGTGATATATTTGTGGAAGCTCAACGGATTTGTAAACAAAAATGGATTTTTTGTAAAAGCGGAAATTCTTCTTAACCAATAATTCACATTTTTTCGTTTGCTTTAATTTATATTTTTTTGGGGAAAAATTAATTAATGATATTTTTAGTTTATCTACCCTTTTGTTCCATTAATTTATTACGCGAGGGCAATTAATTTATGATGACATGTCACCCATTAAGATCACACAAAGTTTTTGGACTAACTGCGCAAAATAATAGAATAATTAACAATACAACACAATTGGGGCGACATTGTTGGACAAGCGTAAAAGAGGTAGGAATAGACTTTTGGTTGGGTTTCGGTTGGTGGCACGTCATGTTTATATCCGAACATGTAGCAAATAGCATCACCATGATTCAGTCATACAAACAAATGCCATTTTTTGGGCACTACAAAACACATTAGCCCGTTGAGCGAATACCTTGTCATCGAGCTGCAGACATTGACACTGCCTGAGTGTCACTGACATTGGATGAGGCCGCAATAAAATCAACAGGCCCCTGTACACGGGTCGTATGTGTATCTACAAGCAGATACAGCTGTATCTATCGCACGCCAAATGATTCGCTCTTGGCATTGACAATGACTTTCTAGCCGAAACAATGGCACAAACATCCGCGAAAGCGACATTTATCCCAAACACGAACATGAAGTGATCACATTGGGCTTAGGGGCACTCTTTCGGGCAGCTCATTAACCCATTTAACCCATTCAGGATTATGGGGGGAAATACCCAGTACTATAAAGCTGGGCACTACCTAAGAAGACCATAACAAATTCATTAAGTATGAACGTTTACATTTGTTGTTAAAGATTAAATCTATTAAATTCATAATTAAGGGCAAACTAATATTTCTTTTAGAGTGGATGTAAGGAACGTTTGTATATTGTTGGAGAATTGCTTATTTCTTTGTTAAATTTGAGTTTAAGTTATTTATTTTTAAACAATTTTTTTTACAATTTGATGTTAAAGAAGAGTTTAATTCAGAGAACAATTATTATTTTGCGTCTTTGCGCAAAATACCTTTAAAATGGTGCATTTGGCTTTATTTAATTAATTAATTAATGCATCATTAATGCATTTATTAAAGTAAAGTCGTACTTTGTATTTTTTTGTAAAGGTAAATATGTTTTTTGGTTGTAAAAAAATAAATCCTTTTTTAAATCATTAAATTCAAAATACAAATACAAAATGCAAATCGAGTATTCCTTCTTTGTTAAAGTGTTTTCTTTTTGAATTGGTGTAATTTAAATATAATTCTCTGTTGAAAAGTAAAAGTAATTGCTTGGCCCCTCGAAATCTGCCATCTGTTTCAAATTAAATTTTTGGCAGGCCCCAAAACACTTCGTTGTGAATGTTAGTTCATGCTCGCCTAATATTTGGCAATGCAAATAAGTGCAAATAATTTTCAGTCAGCTGCGAAGGCAATTTCAAATGAATTCCCCTTAGGCCGTAATTTGCTACCTTTATTTGGTTGATTGGCGTGTAGAAGAAAGTGCCAGGAAAAGATTCGTCATGCGAATCAGAGGCTAAATCAGAAGCGAGTCGGCTATGAATAGAACTCGGAGTGACACCAACGCTCCAGACAAACAAGCCGCTTGTTTAACATTCGGATTCGGATTCGGGTTCAGATTTGAGCTCACATGTAATTCCGACTGTCTGGTACTCAGTCGGGGCATAAAGTGGAGCCAGATCCAAAGACGGGGGACGGCTTGCGGAAATTGGAGGGCGGGGCAGCCGGCTAGATCTCAGATACTAGACTTGTCCCACTGGCCTGCTCGAAGCCCATGAGACCGTAGGCGGTTGAATATGGGACAAGCCGTATCGAAAGCACTACTCTCAATATAATTAAAACATTTGTCCCGAGCACATGCAAGGCAATTAATAATAAGTTCGATTGAGCACATGTTAACCATTGCAAATACCGAATAATTGTCGGGGGAGTTGAACTCCAGACCACCAAAAATGTACGTTAAATAACGTATACTTTACATTTCATTAGGAATTATATGAGTGTAGTACGATGAATAAAAAAATGTTTAAATTGTTTGAAAGAAATATTGAATTCTTAAATCAATAACCAGTTCTGTTGTTTTATTATTTATTAATATTTCCAACTCTGATGTTTATTTTCAAAAAGCGCTGAGATTAAGGTAGTAGGCAGATTGCATACAGAAATCTATCATAAAAACATATTCATTCACTAATATATCAAAATAAACCTGAACTTTTGCAGCACAGTGTAATCGAAAAATATTATCACAGGAAAATAAAAAGTTAAATGGTGTTATATTTAAACCGCAACCAACCATTAAAAAAACTGTTGTTTAATTTGGTTCCCTTTGTTCAGTTAATTGTTGATAATAAATTGGATTTTTTTGTAATTATTGTACACTGCGCATTTTTATTCGAAAATCTTATTACTCGTTTTGACTATACAAAGTATAAAATGCATCTATATAAATAAACTTTATGGTAATAAATATGAAATTCAAGTGAATCGCTGGTTATAAAAACAACCCAATCAGTATTAAAAAATTTGTTTAATTTTTGTTTACTGCCTAATAATTGCAGATGCAGCACATATTTGCCAATACAGATATTCCAAATTGACGTCACTAATTCGTGGGGGAGTAAACCGCTTAGTCAGGATTCTATAACCGAGAAAACTATTATTATTGTAAACAAATCATTCCGTCTATTTTGCTTAACGTTTTATGAGCTCCTTGGTTTATTTTGGTTCCCTTCGCTGCAACAATTTATAAACTTGATGTTAAGGGATTTAACTTAAGTGCTAACACAACCGCAAAGCAAAAATTAAGCGGCCATAATAAACACAAAACACAAAACTGGGGCCCCGGCCAGCCCTATATATTGGCGCCAAGCAAAACAAAGTCCCATTAAAACTCGTCCACTCAGCGAGTGGAGCCTAACAGAGCTGTTGGACTAACAGACAGCAATAACAGCGCTGCTGCGCTATCAAAAAATATTACATTCTAGCGGTCGGTACAATTCCCAATCAGTTCTGGCGCTGGCTAAGTGGTATCTCAAGTATTTTCTGTGAACTAATGCGAGAAGTGACGATTGGGCCAGGTCTCGCTATATAATGCTTGAGGGCCTTGTTCTCCCAACCAATATGTTACGACTTACGGAACAGCCTTGAAAACATCTGATCTCGCTTTTGTTTCAAATAATGCATAAATTACCTGTACTACGTGTGTGGGGATATGGGATGGACTTAAGTGATGTGATGACGAATTCTCGAGGGGTGATTGACAAGACGCCTATTTTGGAGACTGACTGACATGTGCGATAATTACTAATCACTGCAAACATGCCAAAATATAGCAATAATATCCCAGGTGTGTGGGGGCACTCGAGTGCAACTTTTTAGACTATAGTACTGTAGTACACCTGCCCTGCTAATAAGTCGACGTCTGCAGCTAAATATAGAAGCTTACACACATCTTCCACTCACTGAATTGTTTTCGATGAGCGAATTATTAATTATCAACAACAGGCAAAGGCAACAATGAAGAAAAACAGTTTCATTCCGTATATCTGGTGGGCAGCAACTGGAATATCCAAACATCTAGCTTTATTTGTTTTAAGAATTTTTATAAACATAAACAGGAAAATGTTTATTCGCCACATAATGCGCAACCAACGAACAGGTGATTATAACAGGTGATTCCGGTCCGTAAGGCAGCGACATTATGTAATAATCTTGATTTGGGAATTAGACGTTCAAGGCCCCAAATTCATTCATGACCAAGGAAACCCAAGCAGCCGATAAAAAGTCAAGTGGCGGGCAAATATTTTAATTTTTCTAATTTCCACCTAATGGCTCAGCTGCCGGCTATTCGAAATATGCATACATATCCTCCAGCTAGCCGTGAATATTCCAAGTTCTTTAAACATCGACGTCGGTCCAGAGTGTTTGCAAATGTTTTAAAATAGCCGCTTGGCTGCTTGAATTGCTTTCCATTCTTACGTGAAATAACTCTTATAAATAGCCAAATCGCAGCGATCAGTTGATATGATTTTGCGATTTTATTTTCTTTGGCCCGGTCAAATCTAAACCAAATGGCGGGCCATAAATTGTAACTGCACAAAACAATAGAATTGCAAAATAAACTTACCATCCGATGGGGTGTGTTAGGTGTTAGGTGCACCCGGAAACAGAGCTGAAATCAAAACCGATCAATAAATTGGCTATCTGGCAGCTGGGCGAGAGCCATAATAAACCAATTGTCAAACTGTCAAATTCCCAGCACTTTGTCTGCACTCGCATAAATAAAATACTTCGGCGCACAAACAATTCCCGCTTTTAATATGCCTGACACCTCTCTCGTCGCGTATTGACTTTTTTCCTTAAATCTAAACTACTATATAAAAGTCTTCGAATAAAAAATGGGTCAGTGGTAAATTCCTACCAGAGCGGATTGACATAAAAATCTAGAAAAATCCGCATAATTCTGAAATAATTAGGAGACGTGTGTGAGGTACAAATTAAAACAATAAACGACCCCAAAGTGCCCCAAAATTCGATTCGTTTTTTTTAAATTCTTTCTTTTGCCATTTTTCTGTTATAAATGTTGTTAAAATGGTTTAAAAAAATTATGATCATAATCTTATGGCATAGCCGCAACTAACTGCATTTAAATTTTTTGGAAATTCAGCCTCCTTAACCAAGTCCCCAATATTTTCCAATTCTCTTATGCGTGACGTCACGGCCTCCACATATGTTTGTATGTATGTTCTGCTGGCGCACTTTGCATTAAGTCGTAAATGAGTGTATGTAGCATTTTAAGTGTGACCGCGCAGGGGAAAAAATGAAAATACCATTCACAAAAAATTTAAAATGCGCGGTTAAAAAATCGATTATATCGCAAATCTTTTCATTTGTTTTCAAATGTTGAGTTATCTACAAACTTTGGATTTGTAAAAAACAAAAATAAATAATGATTCGCTCTGCTATGTACACACACACGCACGAAATATGTATATCCAAAAAATCAAGATAATACTGATATCCTTTTGCTAAAAGAATATTTAATTTACATTTCCACAACAGATTTAAGACATTTTGTAACCGATTTTTGTCATTTAAAATTCAAATCGCATTGATAATATTAAAAGAACATTAAATATTCAAACCAATTGATTCTCACGCTCTTTATTACACGTGCCTCATATTGTTTAAACAAATGCAAATGTTTAAACAATTTGATTCACGGCGTCCCCCACCTGTCTTTATCTAAACTACTATATAAAAGTCTTCGAATAAAAAATGGGTCAGTGGTAAATTCCTACCAGAGCGGATTGACATAAAAATCTAGAAAAATCCGCATAATTCTGAAATAATTAGGAGACGTGTGTGAGGTACAAATTAAAACAATAAACGACCCCAAAGTGCCCCAAAATTCGATTCGTTTTTTTTTAAATTCTTTCTTTTGCCATTTTTCTGTTATAAATGTTGTTAAAATGGTTTAAAAAAATTATGATCATAATCTTATGGCATAGCCGCAACTAACTGCATTTAAATTTTTTGGAAATTCAGCCTCCTTAACCAAGTCCCCAATATTTTCCAATTCTCTTATGCGTGACGTCACGGCCTCCACATATGTTTGTATGTATGTTCTGCTGGCGCACTTTGCATTAAGTCGTAAATGAGTGTATGTAGCATTTTAAGTGTGACCGCGCAGGGGAAAAAATGAAAATACCAGTCACAAAAAATTTAAAATGCGCGGTTAAAAAATCGATTATATCGCAAATCTTTTCATTTGTTTTCAAATGTTGAGTTATCTACAAACTTTGGATTTGTAAAAAACAAAAATAAATAATGATTCGCTCTGCTATGTACACACACACGCACGAAATATGTATATCCAAAAAATCAAGATAATACTGATATCCTTTTGCTAAAAGAATATTTAATTTACATTTCCACAACAGATTTAAGACATTTTGTAACCGATTTTTGTCATTTAAAATTCAAATCGCATTGATAATATTAAAAGAACATTAAATATTCAAACCAATTGATTCTCACGCTCTTTATTACACGTGCCTCATATTGTTTAAACAAATGCAAATGTTTAAACAATTTGATTCACGGCGTCCCCCACCTGTCTTTATTATTAATATAATCTTTTTCTTTTGCATACTTCTTTACGTCCCATTAAATGACCGTTTGCTGTAATTAATTCAAGTGAAACATAACCTGTTGGTCGTGTACAAATACTTCATTATTTGCCAATTGTTTTTTTTTTTTTAATGTGTGGAAAGAAGGTGTGTAAAGAGGGGTTGGGGGCCCAAAAACGCCAAAACTGTAATTAGGTGATAGATGGACAGCCTCTTAAAATTGTTAACCAAGATAAAAATAAAGGAAATTGTATTATTGGGGACGCATTTAACTTTTCCTTTGGCATATTTCTTAATTTTTCTTACATAAATATTTGCTTTCCTAAGGGAGGAAGTTAAGAGAAATATAGTGTGTAGTAATATGCTTTGCAAAACATATTTCTTTACTTTGTCTGCAAATTTGTTTCAGAGTTTTCTCTTGGCAATTAGTTATCGTTGAGTTCTCTTGATGATAAGAAGAAAACGTGTTGTAATCAATTTTAATACATTAAAACAAGTTAAATTGTGATTACGCAAATTTTTGTTTAAACTTTATTTACGTTAACCATTTTGTGGTAAGTCAGAATCTTTCCTAATTAAAATTAAGTTGATATTTGGTTGCCAAGGCGGAGAGTGTGTAACAATACTCTTAACACTGAAAATAATTTCAGTGGTGCCATTCAACTATTTATTAAAGCTATATAAAAATAAGTTGTTTAACCGATTAGACCATGAGTTTAGAAAATAACTCTATAGCTAACCCTATAGCTTTAATGGTCAAAATAACAAACTTTTGTTTGTTGGATTGTGAAAATAAGCGTTAACATTTTGAAAATATAATTTTCAAAACTGTTGCTTTAAGCATTCTATCTGTAATCGGCAGATTATTTTTAAACTTAAAATTTCCTAATATTTTAAAATCTAAATAGCTTTAATTTGGCTAGCTTTTTGGTTGCCAAGGCGAAGTTTGTATAACACACTCTGTAATCTCAAAATAATTTGAGTAACGTCTATTAAACCTATTACAAAAGCTAAACAACAAAAAGTTATATTAAACCGGTTAGACCTTGAGTTTAGAAAATAACTCTATAGCTGCTTCTATAGCTTTAATGGTCAAAATTACAAACTTTTGTTTGTTAGATTGTAATTTAAGCGTTATACATTTTGAAAAATATAATTTTCAAAACTGTTGCCTTAAACAATCTATCTGTAATCGGCAGACTTCTTAAAAACTTGAAATTTATTAAAATTTCAAAATTAAGTTACATTTAGTTTTGCATGAAAATTATTTAAATAACATATGATACGCATGTAACTTTTTAGTCTTAACTAACTGAATTAATATCTTTATATCTGCAAATCTTTGTTGTGCAGTGTGAAATTATTTTGCAATATATTTTGCAATATATAAACATCAATATTACTATTGCAAAAACTTATATATTTAAAAAGTTAGATAAATAACTATTTAAATTACAAGTATATTTTAATAGCATTTTGAAATATTGATTTTTTTCTAGATTTACTGCTTACAATGGAAGTAGAGTATTTAAATATAGATGGTGCTCCGGTACCTCACTCTGTTATACCTATAACAGGTGATGGAGCTTGCTTATTCCGGGCTGTGTCCTACGTTTTGTTTGACAATGAAAGTTATGCTCAAGTCATTCGAAAATCAATAGTTCGATTAATAGTTTCCCAATTTAGTTCATTTGTTGATGACACATGTAATTTTAACGGAGATAATTATGCCAATCCTGTGGATTATGAAAATGACATGATTAAACCGCACACGTTTGGTTCGTATGCTGAACTAAAAGCTGCTGCTAAATTGTACCCTATTTATATTGAAGTTTACTTTAATCAAACGCTCATTGCAGTTGCTGGTACAGAGGGCAGTACCATAAAAAGATTTCGTTTCAGTGGAAGCTTATCTGGTGGACATTATGATGTCTACAAGCCTATTGAAACCTTTAATGATAGAAGCTCTCCCACTCAAAATATATTAGAAGTTCCTTCTATGAAAAAAAAGAACATTCAAAGAAGAGGTCAACTTACTGATTTTTCTCGAAAAAAACAGAAAAAGATTGAAAATAAGAACTATCATGTTAGGCATCGTGAGGAAATTCAAACTGCAAAAAAAACACAACAAAAGAATACAAAGAGTGCACATTCGTGGAAAGTAAAACATAATTCCGCTTTTTTATACGATTTAAATCTGGCATACAATTCTGATAAATCAGTTGATATTGGAATAATGAATAAGAGATGCTCATTTTGTGGCGCCTTAAAATGGAAGGAAGAGTCAAAAGGTATGTGTTGCAAAGAGGGAAAAGTCCAGCTTCCATCTCTTAAAACATTACCAGATCCTCTTTTAAGTCTTTTAAATGGTGATCACCCAGACCATACACATTTTATGGGGCTTACCAGAAAATATAATAATTGTTTTCAAATGACTTCATTTGGTGCGACAAAAGTTTTTAATGAAGGTTATATGCCCACATTTAAAGTACAGGGGCAAGTTTACCACTTAGTTGGTAGCGTTTTGCCAGCTTCTAAAGAAGAAGCTCAGTTTCTCCAAATTTATTTTATTGGTGAGGACAATGTAGAAGCCGATTTCAGGTGTAAAAACAGTCCTGGAGTTAAAAATGCGTTAGTTAAATCACTACAGTTGATGCTGCATGAAAGTAATCCATATGTTAAGGATTTTAAAACTGCTCTTAAAAGAGTTTCGAAGAATTGTAGCCAATTTAAAATGGTTATTCACGCCAATAAAAAGCCTGTTAGGGCTCATAGAGGTCGTTATAACGCACCCCAAGCAAATGAGGTCGCTTTGGTATTAGTTGACCAACAATTTGAAAAAAGGGACATTATTATTGAGGGTTATAATAATCAGTTAAAAAGAATCAGTGAACTTCACCGATCTTATGACGCCCTACAATATCCATTAATGTTTTGTCATGGAGAAGATGGTTACACTATAGATATACCCAAAATTGACCCCGTTTCAAAAAAAAACGTTAAGAAAACAGTCTCAGCGTTAGATTTTTACAGTTTCCGAATAATGCTTAGAGAAAATGTATGGAATCACCTGCACTATTTTAGAGCTCTCTTTAGTCAATTTTTGGTTGATATGTATGCTAAAATAGAAACAGAAAGGCTTAATTTTATTCGGCTAAATCAAAAAAAGCTGAGAGCAGAAAGCTACATACATCTTCAAGATGCTATAGGTAGGAATGATGTAGATTTAGCACAGTTTGGACAGATGGTAATTTTACCTTCATCCTTTACTGGCTCGCCACGGTACATGCACGAAAAAACTCAAGATGCCATGACATATGTTCGTTATTATGGGCGTCCTGATCTTTTTATTACATTTACCTGTAATCCTAAATGGAAAGAAATTAAAAGTGCACTATTTTTAGGGCAGAAGCCTCACGATCGGCATGATATCATTGCTCGAGTCTTTCATTTAAAGGTCAAAGCTATAATGTCTTTAATTAATAGTCATAGTTTGTTTGGGGAAGTGCAATGCTTTATGTATACGATAGAGTGGCAGAAACGTGGTCTCCCACATGCACATATACTGATTTGGTTAAAGTCTAAGATCACGCCTCAACAAATTGATTCAATTATATGTGCAGAAATTCCAGATTCTGAAAAGGATCCTCTCCTATATGAGATTGTTAAGGCTAATATGATTCATGGACCATGTGGCCGCTTAAACCTAAAATCGCCCTGTATGAACGAGGGTAATTGTTCCAAAAAGTTTCCGCGATCGTTGCTTAATGAAACTGTTACTGGAAAAGATGGTTACCCTAAATATAGGCGAAGAGCACCTGAAGATGGTGGCTTCACCATGGAAATTAATGGAAACATAATTGACAATAGGTGGGTATGCCCTATAATTGTGTTCTCCTGCGGACCTTTGAGGCTCATATTAATGTAGAGCTCTGTAGTCAATTAAATCCATTAAATACGTTTGCAAATACATCAATAAGGGCAGTGATCAAGCTACATTTACTGTGGAAAGCCCTACTAATGAGGTTCAACTATATCAAAGCGGTCGATATATCAGTAGTTCTGAAGCAGTGTGGAGAATTCTTGCATTCCCCATACATGAAAGGTATCCGGCAATTGTACATTTGGCCGTGCATTTGGAAAATGGTCAACGGATATATTTTGATCCTAATAATCAAAATCAATTAGTTAACCAGTTAACCAACGCTTCAATAACGACACTGACTGGGTTTTTCGAACTTTGTAAAACGGATTCATTTGCAAGGACCCTTCTTTATGTTGAAGTACCTTCCTATTTCACGTGGAACAATAAAAAGTTCCAAAGGAGAAAGAGAGGTAATATTGTACCTGGTTTTCCTGGAATTAGAATGGATGATGTTTTAGGTCGAGTGTATACCATACACCCTAAAAATAGTGAATGCTATTACCTAAGACTACTTCTTCATGAAGTGCGGGGACCAACCTCATTCTAATTTCTTAAAACAGTTAATAACATTACGTATGCTACATTTCAATTGGCATGTAAGGCTTTGGGCTTACTAGAAGATGACACACACTGGGAATATACCCTAAAGGAAGCAGCTTTATGTAAATCGCCAATTCAATTACGTGATTTATTTGCGGTGATGTTAGTAAATTGTCAAATGGCTGATGCCGCACATCTTTGGGAAATGTATAAAGAAAGCTTTTCAGAATATATTTTGTACGAGTTTTCTCTAATAGTGGCAGAAGTCAATCAAGATCTACTGGATAGAGTGTTTAATAAATGTCTTATTTTAATCGAAGATATAACACTGTCCATTGGAGGTACGTGTCTATTAGACTATGGTTTGCCCGAACCGATTAGAGTTAGTAGACCACTTCAAAATAGGGAATATTTAAACGAAATAAATTACAATATTAATGAATTCGAATTAAGTAAAGACGAAAATTCCCTTAACGATGAGCAAAGAATGGTATTTCAAAAAATATTACAAAGTGTTCAAAATGAAAACGGTGAAATATTTTTTTGGATGCCCCCGGTGGCACAGGCAAGACATTTTTATTGAATTTGTTGTTAGCAAAATTACGACATAATAATAATGTAGCATTGGCTGTTGCACAGCCCACTCTGTGTTTAAACTCCCATTGGATTTAATAAATGTAGAAACACCATGTTGCTCAATATCTAAACGGTGTAATATGGCATTGGTTTTTCAAGAATGTAGCCTTATTGTTTGGGATGAATACACAATGGCTCATAAGAGTGCTTTTGAAGCGTTGGATAGAATGTTGAAAGATATTCGTGGTAATGATTTTCTAATGGGAGGTATGACGGTTTTATTATCTGGAGATTTTCGTCAAACGCTTCCTGTAGTTCCTCGAGGAACAAGGGCAGATGAAATACAAGCCTGCTTAAAATCATCATTTCTTTGGCCTACTATTCAAAAATTGTGCCTAACAAAAAACATGCGTGTGCATTTAAAAGGCGATACAACTGCTGGAATTTTTGCACATACATTATTGAGAATTGGAGACGGTCTTTTTCCAACTGTCGAAGGAAAAATAATTATTCCTTCAGGTTTAGGAACTGTTGTAACTTCCCTTGAGGAGCTCACATCAAATATATTTCCGGAAATTTCAAAAATCTCAACCAAATCATTAGATTGGTTTTCGGAGAGAGCAATATTAACTGCTAGAAATGATAGAGCTGTGGTAATAAATAACATACTGTTAAAATCATTTGATGGTATTGAAGTTACGTATAAGTCTATTGATTCAGTCACTGAAGTTGATGAAGCAGTTCATTTTCCGGTTGAATTTCTCAACCAACAAAATCCACCTGGACTTCCCTTACACATTCTAAAGCTTAAGATTGGTGCACCAATTATGCTGTTGAGAAATTTAAGACCTCCAAAACTATGTAACGGTACAAGATTGCAAGTAAAAGCTCTTCATAACAATTTAATCGAAGCTGTGGTTTTTACTGGCTGTGCCAAAGGAGAAATTGTTTTTATACCACGAATACCCCTAATACCATCAAATCTACCGTTTCAGTTTAAAAGACTTCAGTTCCCTGTAAAAGTTTGCTTTGCAATAACGATAAATAAATCGCAAGGTCAGACCTTAAAACTAGCTGGACTAGATTTAAGGGACGATTGCTTCTCTCATGGTCAGTTTTATGTGGCCTGTTCAAGAGTTAGCTCCTCTGAGTCTTTAATTATTTTAGCGCCAGAAGGAAAATCAAAAAATATCGTTTATAGAGAAGTCTTGCAAAAATGTTAAACATTTCTAATTAAAATGCACTGTGGAATAGACCTCATGGGGAAACCACAAAAAAAAAAAAGCGCCAAAACCTCTACCTCTATGGTGGTGTGGAAATGTGGAATGGTTTTAGTTTAAATAAAGTAGCAAATAAAAAAGTTAATCAAAAGTATAGTTTTAAGCGATATAGTTAGGAAATTGCTAATCTTAATTTCCGCAGGCGAAGCTGCGGGCTACCTTGCTAGTCAAATATATTTCCGGAAATTTCAAAAATCTCAACCAAATCATTAGATTGGTTTTCGGAGAGAGCAATATTAACTGCTAGAAATGATAGAGCTGTGGTAATAAATAACATACTGTTAAAATCATTTGATGGTATTGAAGTTACGTATAAGTCTATTGATTCAGTCACTGAAGTTGATGAAGCAGTTCATTTTCCGGTTGAATTTCTCAACCAACAAAATCCACCTGGACTTCCCTTACACATTCTAAAGCTTAAGATTGGTGCACCAATTATGCTGTTGAGAAATTTAAGACCTCCAAAACTATGTAACGGTACAAGATTGCAAGTAAAAGCTCTTCATAACAATTTAATCGAAGCTGTGGTTTTTACTGGCTGTGCCAAAGGAGAAATTGTTTTTATACCACGAATACCCCTAATACCATCAAATCTACCGTTTCAGTTTAAAAGACTTCAGTTCCCTGTAAAAGTTTGCTTTGCAATAACGATAAATAAATCGCAAGGTCAGACCTTAAAACTAGCTGGACTAGATTTAAGGGACGATTGCTTCTCTCATGGTCAGTTTTATGTGGCCTGTTCAAGAGTTAGCTCCTCTGAGTCTTTAATTATTTTAGCGCCAGAAGGAAAATCAAAAAATATCGTTTATAGAGAAGTCTTGCAAAAATGTTAAACATTTCTAATTAAAATGCACTGTGGAATAGACCTCATGGGGAAACCACAAAAAAAAAAAAACGCGCCAAAACCTCTACCTCTATGGTGGTGTGGAAATGTGGAATGGTTTTAGTTTAAATAAAGTAGCAAATAAAAAAGTTAATCAAAAGTATAGTTTTAAGCGATATAGTTAGGAAATTGCTAATCTTAATTTCCGCAGGCGAAGCTGCGGGCTACCTTGCTAGTTGTTAATATAATAATTCGCCTTCAATGTCATACAGTCGAACAAAAAGTATTTAAATTGCATAAAACAAAACAGACGCCCTGTACTTGATGCCCGACAAGTGGGGTGTAATTGAAACGAATCGACAATTTGAGATATTAAACACAAATATGCCAAAAAAAAATAAAAAAGAATGTGTTTTATTGCCCGCTGACCTCCGCTCCTCCCATTTCGGATCGTGTTCTTGTCTCGTTTGTGGCTGCCGACCAAGAAATTGTCCAAATTGATAAATGAATTTAATTCAATTCGGTTGGTGGTCACACTTCCACTTGCTCTATTTCGCCATCATTTGACCAATACTCCAGAAAACTCAACTGATGCGAATATTGCGTGCCAAATTGGGAGACCTCGACCTTGAAGACAAACATCTCAATTCGATTTAAGAAAATTCCGCGCATACCTAAACTAGATTTCTATGTAATTGTAATTGAGAACACCCAGTCAAGAAAACTACCTCTGTTTTCACCGGAATCATGTCGAAATATTCCCCCAATCGATCGCATCAAGGCTGCAGTCCAGCCGGTGACCCCGAACGCCAAGGAGAAAGCCAAAATTCCTTCTGGCTTATACTTCGTTAATTGCTTGATCAACAAGTTCAAAATTCCCATTCGCAATTGCACATAAACAAAGACAGACCATTAAAGAATTGAGCAAATAAATACACTTTTTAATGATCAGTAAATTGATTATGGATGGATGAAAATGCCTTGGCAACTCTCAATGAATTCTGGAAAATGTTTATGCATTCTTTGGTATATTTGCACTGCAATTCATTCGACTCGGAAACGATTAACCACAGTTATTAATTCCTGAAAATAGCTCCAACTGAAATGGGCCGAAAGAAATTTCTTCAAACAAACATTTACAAAGGCAAAATGGGTTTGACAGGGTGAGCTTATTAAAATTCCGTTCGCAACTTCTTAGACAATAAACATGCGTTCATGGGGAATCTTCCTATTGATGACTTCTACCACAACTTTTATGTTGTCTGCGCCATCAACTTATCAGTTGGCGCCATGACGAAATAGTATGAATTTGTCCCCAAATTGAACAATGTAAATCGTTCCGATAACATCCGCGATAAGGCAGTTACATGTCAAGTGGGATTGGCATTGGATTGGCGCGTTCTTGGACTAGTTTCGGGTATCGAAAACACCTCTTCCGCCTGCGTAGACTTCAGGTACCCGTGTCCATTCCATTCCATTCGATAATGTGATTTCAGTGCTTTGGAATGTCAGTCAATATAAACGCGTCGAGTGCCTACTGCCAGAATATCAATAAAGTGCCTATTGGCCCGCATAGCCACACAAATAATGCTAATCAGGGGGCCAATTAAATAATGGCATAATTATGTATAAATACCAGCTAATTGATTGCCCAGTTTAAGTCAGGCATTTGCGATGATAAGGCATAAGTCAGTCGGACGTGTTTCATTCACCCGACGACACTTTAATGACTTCATTTACCTGACAGATTGTCATCGGTTTCTCACGTGGATAGTTCGCCATAATTGCATACCATATGCGATGGATCACTGTAGTCACAACAGTTGTCGTGCTGTCAAAAACAGAAGATAAAAATATTCAGGGATTGTTCGTGCCATTTCAATGTCAGGGATAAGCATTGCACTTGCAATCAGGCTTATTTATAGTACCTACTGCAATCGGTCTTATCTATCTAATTTTGCATCCCAAGGCATTATTTTCTGGTCTAATCTTATCCAAGACCTGGCAAGATTATTGGTGAATGTACAAGTCGACTCACACAGCTCATTTTAGACCATTAGGCGACACATTCGCTGGGGCTCAACCAATTTCTTGGCGGGCTTTTGTTTGCTTTCGGGCTCAGGTCGTAATTTGGCCCGCAGCGGACAGAAATCGCTCATAAAACCGAAGTTTAATGTCATGCAAATCGCGTCGGGCGACAGAGCGACTTAATGTCGTCTGATGGCTTTATTTCACACATCGCGGTCTGATTTGTTCCCCGTTCGGGTTTCTTTTTGTTTAGCTTTCCTAATGCTTTCGCCTTGTTTTAAAGAAGCTTAATCGTGAAAAATATTGAAACTTACTGCCGACTATTGCCGGGAATTATATTCGCTAGTTCACTTATCATTTCATTTCTGCCATGTTTTTCGGTGAGTAATTTGTGATTTACACTATCGATTCATATTTCAATAAATAATAAAAGGAAATCGTGAAACATTATTACTTCCGGCTATTGCCTTAAAATTTCTTTCGCATAGCTCAATCAACATTTGGTATTTGCCTAGTTTTTCGGGAAGTGTTTTGTGATTTAATCTATCGATTCATACTTCAATAAATAAATAAAAGGGAAATGCCTTATCGTGAATCATTTTGAGAGCTACTTCCGGATATTGCTTGGAATTTCATTCGCTGGTTCACTCATCGTACGCAAATAAAATAATAAGTAAATAAACGGTTTATTTGGTTTTGGCGTAATGCAAAATTGGATCATACCGCATACGATGACAATGCCCAGTTAACTGAGATGATGCGGTCTATATATGTGTGCAATTGCAAATGTTCTTAATGATAATTACCCGTATGGAAAGAGCAGAAGATCCAGATCGAAGTTAAGTGAAATGCCAGACAGATTGGCGATGAGCGCATCATTTAAAAAACTAACAAATAATATATTCATTCAATACTAGATACTCGGGAATCTCAACAGATTGCTTGAAATAATAGATGTTCACTCTGATACCAAAAAAAGGAAAACATTTAATTTTATTCTATTATTGTGTGAAGACCTTGAACTCAAATTGGTTTCAATTATCGCATATCTTATCAGTTTTTGGCAAAGACAAGAGCCAACAAAAACAAACCTGAGAACTAAAATTAATTGCGCACAAAAATTCGCCGAGGAATTTGCACAGGAAAGTGGTTCTTAATGATCTTTGCCCTTATACAGGTGGACTGCATACCAAACGATTCGCAACAGTGACTGTCTCTACTTTCATTACGCCGCCGAGTGCCGAAATTGAGCTAACATTTGTGGCCGCAATATGCCAGCAGAAAAATGTTAAGTATACGCCACAGTAACAGCAGGACCGCTCTCTCGCTCGCACCACCGACCACTTAACATTTCTTAACATTTCTCTGCTGGTTTAAAAGCAGACAAGTACTATTGGGGCCCATTTGGGACCATTTGGGTATATTGCGGAATAAGTATAAATTTTTGCTATATTGGGGAGCAAATGGTTCCAAATGGGCCCCAATATACCACCAGTAGCATGATTTTAAACTAGCAGAGAAATGTTAAGTATACGCCACAGTGGCAGTAACAGCAGGACCGCTCTCTCGCTCTCACCACCGACCACCACCTACGCTGTGGCCTATAAGCTTTAGCTACAGCTGAAGTAGGCAAGATCAAGCAGCAGCGCAGCACTGTCAGCAGCAGCAGCAATAACAGAAGCAGCAACAACAACCTTATGTAGTGGCCCATCATTCTAAGCGAATTCAGTCAGCAACGAGCCGCGATCGGAGTAAGAACCGCGCGATAAGGAAATCGAGTATACAATATACGAAAACAGAAACAGAAAACAAACGCCTCCAATTATTGGCCATAAAGTGCTGGCATTTGACTCGAATTGTGCAAAGTTATCAAAATGTTAGTATTGCGTACGCCTGCTTGCAAATAAAAGGTTCTGAAGTTTTATTTACCAGTCTGCTGTGTCAGCAAAGACCAGATTTTTCGCTTTATGTTTTCAATTTAATGCCTGGAATTCGGAATATCTTGTGCCCCTTCAGGAATAAACAGTGGTGTTTGTGTTAGACCGTTTCAAAGTGTCAACAATATTGAGAAGTCTGGGACTGAGACGAAGTTTATAGCCTTCATTGTTTATTGAGCTTCTATATATAGACCTTCGTCACGAATCCAACTACAATTAAATTTCATTCTGTTATGCTTCTTTTCTTCATGCCAAAACTTTGTTGCCAATTGAATTGGCAATTAATTATCAAGTCAATCTTTCAAATTAATTATCACTAAATTAAAAACGGGTTCAGCATTAGCAAGCAATCAGCAAAAAAATCGAATAATAAGTCTTGGGGTAGGGATGTGGCCAAACAAAATTCTCGAAGGTGCTCAAACATTCTCCCTCGTTATTCAGAAGATAACTAAATCTACATATGTATGTGCGAAATCTATTAATTGAATACGTCTTGGGGCACACTCGACGAAAATGATGTCGGTTCTGCTTTGGCCAGCAGGCAGAACAGGAATAACTATTTGCAATTTGCATTTATTTATGAATCTTCGTGTCGCGTTCTTAAAAACAAACAAGTTTCAACATCGTCTCCGTCTCTAGAATTATAATATAATAGAGCGCCAAAAAAACATGAAATAAAGGGGCAATTTCGAGAGTGATTCTACGGATTTTTAAATCGGTGAGCTATGCTCATAAATGAATTCGGTGTCGAATCAAAGAAGCCAAAACGGACCGGACCAAGTGAAGAACGTAATCGTTTTTGTTTAGGCCGCGGACAGGGTTTGGGATCGACAAACCAGCTGGCGTCATCAGAATATATATAGGGGAGCTAACTGTTAACTGTTTTTCTGAGCACAACCAGCGAATTTCTAATGAGGAACTGCTTGTATCCGAAAGTTATACAGTCAAAACTTAAACTTTTATATGCCAACATAAAAATTCTAGTGTCAGACTCATCGAGTTAGACAAAAAATAATATAATTTTTAATGTATTTATACACAGGCATTACACTCGAAATAACATAGAATAATCTTCAGCATGAATTCTTAGAACAGATCGTTTTTTAACCACACATACCAAAAGTTAATCAATTCGAACAAAAGTATAAAGATTTTTTTTATTCATAAAAAAGTACGTAAATTTTTTTCTACCGTAGGACATAAAACATCAGCATTAGATAATGTTCATAATGAAGTCGTTTCAAATATTAATAAAAAAAAAAAAATGTAGAAATATTGAACCAATTTATTCATAACAAAGCATTCTTAACATATATACATTTCTACAGTGTATATTTTTGGCGCGCGAATAACATTTTTTCTTGGAAAAACTCGACTTGTGCAGGTAAAAACGCACGAGGGGCAAACATTTTATTTAATTTATCTGAAATTTTAAATAATGTTCTTTAGAGTGGTCAAAAAAATTAAAACATTTCTCAAACCTTTTGTACGTTAGATTTTAGTGTGCAATAGATTTATTTCCGTAAAAATTACTCATACGACACTTGATGTATTTGATCATATGATTGATAACTTTTATATCATCTATTCCAAAAAATTCCCTTTGGTATTAGGAGGATGAGAGTAGAATCTTTACATGTATTGTTCGAATTATAGAAAATTGTTCGAGTTATGGAAGTTAAACTGTACAAATGAATTATCTCACCTAGACCGAACGGGTTTTCTTATTTCGTACCACATTTGCCTAATTTCTCGACGAAAGTATGCGCGAAATGTGTGAATTTTTGTGTGTCTGACTGGTTAATTGTTGACAAATTGCAGATCTTTAATCTTGCTGTAGATTTAAGCGATAAGATAATATGCAAAATTAAAAATTCCTGGCTTTCGACGCACTAGTTGCAGATTAGAAGTCGTTGGAGGAGTCATGACCATCAAGTGTGCCCAGCTGGTGGGCCTATTGGCCCTGCTGATGGGCGTGGCCGGCGTTATTGACCCCACCCTGCGAGAGGAATTCAAAGGTCCTTACTGCGCACTGCGCAACACCTGCTGTGCTGATCGCCACGACGGCTGCTCGCGGCCTATCAAAGGTAACTAATTGCTTACAGTAAAAAAGTAAAACCAAAAAGTTAAAAAGGTAATACATTTAAAAAAGTGAAGCAAAACGTATAAAGTAGAACAAAGCTATTTAAAAAGGTAAAATTCTAATTTTTAGAATGTTCCGACCCTGTTTGTTATTGCTCTTTAAACATTCGCTTGATTTCTCTGTATTCTAGTTGCTAAGTCAGCGCGCAAACAATTTGATTAAATATTTGATTTATTTGGAAATAGAAAAAGCAAAAATAATAACTTGATAAAAAAGAGAGAGACCTGTACAAATGAGCCATTCGTTTGGTGATCTATGGTGAAATTAACTAAAATTATTATTTCGTTGTTTACCCACTAAAAATGTTTTACTTTACTAATTCTCCTAATATTATAAGGAGTTAGAATTAGGAATAAAAATAAATGTTGAATTTGTGAGCTTATTTTGTGCTCCTTTTCCAGACACCATCTGCTATTGCGATGAGTTCTGCGATCGCGTCGATGCGAGCGACTGCTGCCCGGACTACCGCTCCTACTGCTTCGGTGAGCCGGATCCGATAGTCGCCTGCAAGCACCACGACACCTACTTCACCAAGTACAACAGCACGTTTGACAACTGCAACGAGTGCCGCTGCCTGGACGGCGGGAAGGTGCAGTGCGACACGGAACTGTGCCTCACCGACCACGATCTCATCGATGGCGTGAACTCCATCCACAATATCGGTTGGTCCGCCCGCAAGTACGATCAGTGGTGGGGCCGCAAGTACTCCGAGGGACTGCGACTGCGTCTGGGCACCAAGGAGCCCTCGTTCCGGGTGAAGTCGATGTCCCGACTGAGGAATACCGCCGAGGGCCTGCCCCGGACCTTCAGCGCCGTGGACAAGTGGTCCAGCTACATCTCTCAGGTGCCCGACCAGGGCTGGTGCGGTGCGTCCTGGGTGCTGTCCACCACCTCGGTGGCCAGCGATCGGTTCGCCATCCAGAGCAAGGGCAAGGAGGCCGTCCATCTGTCCGCCCAGCACATCCTCTCCTGCACGCGCCGCCAGCAGGGCTGCGAGGGCGGTCACCTGGACGCCGCCTGGCGCTACATGCACAAGAAGGGCGTGGTGGACGAGAGCTGCTATCCGTACACCCAGCACCGCGACGCCTGCAAGATCCACCAGCACAGTCGCTCTCTGAAGGCCAATGGCTGCCGTCCTGTGGAAAACGTGGATCGGGATGCCTTCTACACGGTGGGTCCGGCCTACAGCCTGAGTCGCGAGTCCGACATCATGGCGGAGATCTTCCAATCCGGCCCCGTCCAGGCCACAATGACGGTGTACCGCGACTTCTTCGCCTACTCGGGAGGCATCTACCGCCGGACGGCGGCCAATCGCGGAGCTCCCACTGGATTCCACTCGGTCAAGTTGGTTGGCTGGGGAGAGGAGCACAATGAGAAGTTCTGGGTGAGTGTTGCAAGGTTTTTGAGGACTTACTATTAGGAACGTATTGACCAACTGCCATTCCCAAACAGATCGCAGCAAACTCGTGGGGAACTTGGTGGGGCGAGCACGGCTACTTCCGCATCCTGCGCGGCTCCAACGAGTGCGGCATCGAGGAGTACGTGCTGGCCTCCTGGCCCTTCGTCTACAACTATTACAACGTGAAGTCGGCTTAATGGGACTCAGAGGGCCTACGCCTCGCACCGAGCAATCTCGAGCTATGCAGAAACGAAAACAAATTTATCTCATGCTTCAAAATTTTCCATTTGCTATATGGCACTCAAAGTGAATTAGGCGCTTCTATCTGTAATGATTATGCTTAGAACCTAGTGACTAAAAAAAATTAGCTTTAAGTTGCGCGAACGCACCAAGTTAACTGCCCGCGGTACCAGGCCTGTCCCTAACCACTTCCCTCCCCCACTAACTGGTCTCGAAGCAACACGAAACTGCCACTTAACCACCGCTCCATCCCCCGAAAACTGCCACAACAACCAGAAGAATCGAACATCTAACACCCTTGTAGCGCATGTGATTGATGAAAGGACGAATATCGGATCGGCGAGAGTCTGTAGGATATAATTGTGTATCGTAAATGGAAGCTATGTTAACTGATTAATAGTCCGATGAAGCGTAGTCGGCTTATATATTTTTAATAAACGAATTACTTTACATGTTATCGATGACGAGTTTTGATTCACTTAGTTCAGGCCACACATACAGGCGAATTGTTCGCGAAAACAGTTTGATCTTAACTTTATTTGTAATACATATTTATACGTAGCGCGTGGCGATTCGTGAACCAATTCGATAATCATATGTAAGATTGTATAATTTTTGTTTAACAATATTTTCACATTATTTTTAGGGTAGGGTAGGGGATTAAATAGAGTAGTAAAGTAAAAATCCTCTGCTGGGGGTTATTTACGCATAGCTATCATACTAAATAAATCAGGAAAATAATCAAGAATGTTTTTACTTTGCACTTACGATTACCATCGAAATCAAATTGACAAAACAAAAGTTGGTCGAAGGCCCACAACTTTCCTAACCATGGAATTTCATATCTCACACAAGCAATTTGGATACTCTCGCAGAGCTTCGGGATATCAGAACGGTCTACGAGCAAGCCGATAACTAGCAGTATAAAAACGGGCCTGGCCGAACGACCTTCACGCCTTCAGCTCTTCGATGCTTGTTGGGGTGTCCGAAGTGGGTGGGCTGGGCTAATTGAGAGTGATGCCCGCAAAGGAGACCTCCAACGCCGAGTCATTGGACTCCATGCGACTACGTATGTGCGCCAGCGTGTTCTTGTAGTGGCTCTCGATCTGTTTGGTTTCCTCACTGGGCTCCAGGTTGGGCAGCTCTTCGTTCACCTTGGCAATTAGCTGTAATATTGAAATTCAAATAAGTTCAAAGGGTTATTTTTTTGTTTAGTAAGCCATATTCACCTGGTTAAGCATGGCCACGGTGATAAGCGAATTGCCGCGCTCGAAGTAGAAGAGATAGTGATTCAGCAGCTCCACATACAGTTGCACCTGCACGCCGGTATCCAAGCACTGCGAGGCAATGCGAGCGCCCTTCTTCAGGCAGTCCAGAGTTCGCTTTTCATCCCGCATCTCCTCCCCGTTTTGTCTAGCAGATATTGAAATAATCAAACAACGATTCAACTAGGAATTAAGAACCTATCAAACTTACTTCCCACTCCAGAAAAGCGCCGCACAGGCCACAACTCCGCGACATTGATCTGGCTTTTTCAGTAGCTTAGACGCGGCCAGCGCACAATTCGTCCTGAGTGGCTCGGCGTTTTCCTCGCCAAAACAGGACATCTGTTCGAATGTGGACATAATAAGCGTAATGGCTGCCAGCTGGGCTTTTGAGTCGGAAATCTCATCCTCGTAGAGCGAGAAGGCCTGGGTCATGAACTCGTACGCCACCGTCTCGTGGTTCGTGTAGCCAATCTCTCCGATGACCAGGGCACCCTGCAGATAAAGACGCAACGCGAGGTCGGCGAGATCGGCCTTGGCCAGAGCACTGATGGTGCTGTGGCAGTACTGCACTATTTTCTGGCACTTCTTGTCCCAGTTCTCATCCTGCTCGGCGATCGCTTTGTATTTGAATGCCAGCTGGTAGGCTGCAAAGACGAGTGGCGGCAGGACGTGCTTTAGGCGCTGGCCCCCACCATTGCCCAGATGTTTGCGGGCGGTCTGCAGCATTTTGTACTGCATGTCGGGTTCGTCGGACCGCATCAGGTGAATAAATCTAAACAAAGGGAATGAGTCATAGAGGTATTTTTAAGAAGAAATCACCCTTACCGTGCCACCACTCCTTGTTCTTCTGCAAACTCCTCGGCATCGAAACTGGTGTTCCCTGCTGCCGCTGCGTTGTCTTTGTTCGTGTCATCATCCTTAATTAGAGGCGTGATGATGGTCAGCAGACTATCTGCTTGATCAGCCATGGGCACCACAGTTTCGTTGTCAAGTATATTCATAACCAGATACAGGGCCAGCGATTTGCGGGATGTGTAATCAAACTTTTCGAGCAGCGGGCAGAAGTTGTGCAGTTGGATGATGGTCAAGGCGTTGTTGTAAAAGTCAATGCAGATGCGCAGTAGACGGGATAGCTCCTGGTTAACAGACAGCAGATGGGAGATGCTGAAAAGAAAGAGTATGTAACAACCAAATCTATCCCGTCTAGAGTTCAACCCACTTGTTCATGTTCATGCGCTGCAGAATTTGTGCGGTTGTACCCAGCACTTTGTCCACATAGTCAACGCGATCGGCATACACTTTCTGAGCCAGGCTCAACAGAGCAACTTGCAGCGAAATAGTGTCTTCCAAGGGCATGTCCATTCGGGTTTGGACAATATTCGCCACTTGGACACTGAATACCTCAAACAGCTCCACCTCGGCGGGTATGATGGCATCGATGGCGTTGCCGCTGGTCTAAATGAGAAGTGTTGTGAAGTATTGTGTACATTTACACACGTTATTAAGAGGATTACCTTGCCACTTCGCTGGTTATAGGCAGCCAGTCTCTCGATCAGAGATATTATAATGTTCTTCACGTTAACACCGGTCTCCAGCTGGGCGCAGGACTTTAGGAAGGGATCGAGAGTCTGCAGGTGGAACTCGTCGGGGAACACCTGGATGATGCACTCCATAAGGTATTCCTGGGCAATGGCATCCCGGCAGCTGACAACCTGTTCTAGAATGCCCGGCAGAATGAGTCGCTGGTAGGTCTCGAGAGTGGCCGACTCCAGCTGCGACAGTCGCACCAGATTAGTGCCCACAAGGATCTTGAGCTCTTCACGCTCCTTCTCGCGTCGCGTCTTCTCACTAGAATGTCCCTGGTGCTGCATTCGCACCCACAGCTTGTTCATCTCCGCGAAGTTGGTCAGCACAAAGTCGATGGCGTCGTAGACATTGCCCTCGTGCTCGTTCTCCGCCACCATCACGTCGGGCAGGATGTTGCGGGTACACTGCAGCAGGTAGTTGCGCAGGAAGAGGCCCCTCAGAGGATGCTGGACACCGCGGCACATCTCCACCAGATCCTTGAGAATACTGCGCTTCAGCGTTGAGTCGTTCTTTATGTACACAATGCCCACGGTGATCAGCAGATACAGGCGAGGCACAATGGTGTGCGAGTACTGGACCAGTTCGTACAGATCCGTCTTCTTGTCGCTCTTCTCGCTGAGGTACAGCTCCAAGTGGCACAGCTCGTTGGTGACGGCCATATCTGGTGGTGGAGCAATGGCATAAGATCTGGGAATTACATGTTAAAGTCCTAGGATAGCTTACACAACTCGTAGTAACTCTTGGGGGACAGCAGGGAGGTCCTCAGTTCACTCAGCATGGTGCTGGCGCACTTGAGTGAGTCCAGCATGCGCTCCTTGTCCAGGAAGTGGTTCATCTGGAAGGCCTGCTTCCTCGCCGCTCCAATGGCCTCGGCGAGCAGCTTCTCCTGGTCATCCAAACCATTCGGCATGGTCTGAAAGGAGATATGGCAGACGATATTACTGGCTGGGTGGAACATGGATCGATTTGGAGCACACATATGACACACAGATTAAGATAAGCCTGCTCGGTCATTGCGGATCTAGTCCGGAAGCAGAGCCCGAGGAGCACCCGAGTTGAAGATAAGAGGGATAGAGATTACACACATCCGAGATTCGCAATCTGGACTTTTGGAGTATTTACCCGGGCGTTGACGGCACTGGGCACTTGGCCGCCGTACGAGGACGAGCTCCAGGGATACATGGACGTGGACGTGGGCTTTCGACCGGGGGCGTTGCTTCTCACCACGGGCAGCCTCTTTTGACGTCGACAGGGGCGCAGTCAGCGGATTGCTTGGGGCACTCGGATTTCTGCCAATTCGCACTCTCGACTCGCGAATCCCGGCTTCTGGTGACTACTGGGAGCTCCTGGACGCACTTACCATTACTTCAGCGTGGGGGCGGATCGAAATTGGCCAATTATTCTCAAAATATCTGGATTTTCGGCACAAGAGCTCAGTGTGACCGCGCAAAAGTCAAAAAAATATACCGTACCATATAGGAATGTAACGAAGGTTTTTTTTAGTATATTGGAATGCGACGAATATATAGGCAATTATCGATAATGTTTTTTAACAGCCGCAAGACGCGGAACTTTCAAAAAACTTCAAAGGGAATCTGAAAGTTTAGAAATCAAAAATTAGCAAAATATACAAATATCATTTTTTACCTTGTAATTAATATTTAAACACATTCCTTAGCTTTAATTAATTACAAGATCAAGGTCTAAAATCTTTTGGATGTTTCACCTATAGCTTTTAGCTCAGGAATGTTTTGTAATTTCGGTAAAATTGCAAGTATACAACTTATTGGTCCGTTTTATCATTGTCTTGGTTTATAATCAACTTATTGCCAACCATAAGGGCGAGTGAGAGTTTTATTTTCGCGTGTCTTTGTCATGTACGATTTACTAATATCTTATAATAATTACAATATTTATGCGAATTTAATTGGGTTGTAAAGGTTTTCTGAGTATATGTCCATTTTATAAATCCGGCTCATCATTATTAGGAATGTTTATTCTAAGAACACACATGGGTAAACCAATATGAATAAATAATTTTGTGTAAATTTACGACTTTCTTCATTTTACCGAGGAGTATTTTATTTTATATTATTGTTTTTTTTTTGTTTTACAATTTATCAGTTTGATTCTTGAGCTCACAATTTCGTTTTTGAAACGAAAAATGTGTTTGCAAATCAGCTTTACATCGCTTTTTAACATATACATACTTATAGAACTCTAGATATAGTGATTGTCCACGATTGCAGATATACATTTTAAAATGCATATAAATCGGAAGAATTATTACAAACAATTGGCACCTTTGAATTAACGTAAAAATAAAGTTATTTGCAACATTTTTCCTTTTTTTGAATTATCGTAATATTTTAAAAATAATAACAATATAAATGTATATATAACAGTTTTTTAGATAAAAGAAATGGTGGCTGAACACGCTAAATGAGGAAGGTGTACCTGCTAGCTTCGGAGGGTGTGTATCCGCTACATGTAAAATAACTATCCGATACCTGTGAAGGTACTAGCTAACGGGAATAACTAACCGTTAAAGTGTGACCGTTCTGTAGTCTTGAAAAAATAAGTGACATGGCGCGCATTTCAAATATAAATTAAATTTATTTATTTATATAATATAAGCCTATAAGTTAAGCTTAGTTTACTTGTATCAACATATTACCTTAACAAGCATCACATATTTTCATATGCTTATTTAGACCCCCAACCGAATGCTAGTAGTGATTCGATAGGAAGTGCCCACAACAACATATCCATTAGTAGAGAAGAAACATCGATTTGTTAGCTAACAATTTCTATAAACTGTTAACGAGTTTGTTACTAAACGAAAATTCAAGTCAGCCATTTAGCTAATTTAAAGACCATAGTTTTAATTTAATATTACTTTTGCCAAAATAAAACTTAGTAAAACACCAATTCCTGTTCATGTGGTATTTGCATGAAACATTTTTCTGAAATTAAATAAAATTGAAGAAAAATAAATTCCAGACTTGGTTACAACCCTTTAAATAAAACACGGTTTATCAAACGGATAAATTGAACTTTTCACATTTAATATACACTCATTAGACATATAATATCGGAGCTAGAAAATCGAAACATGCATTCAAATAATAACTTTTCTTTAGATGCCACTGCTTACATTTATGGCTGACTTTTGCTTCTCCTTATATAAAGTGTTGTACAATCTGTGCAAATCGAGTGTGTTCTATCACTGTCCTATATAGTTTTCGGCTCGAATTCATTTGTTGATGTTGAGCGAGATTAGTACACAGAATTCTGGACAAAAATGCAGTTACAGCTATATTTTAACTATGTGGTATAGATTGGTTATACTACAAATATGTAAGGATGCACGTATTTTTTAAAGTTCCTCCAATGTTCCAAATACTTCCATGCTTTGATATTTTTCAGAACACCACTCCGTTTAATTCCATTGTGCTGCAATTGTTGGTGATTATAATACTTAATGGACATCTATAATACATTTAGTGGACATCTAGATTAGTACTGCCCGAAGGCGAATGGAATGGGTGTGTGGTGGCACTAAGCTACTAGTGTTGACATTCATAGTTAAAAATATCAAAACTCCCCATCCGACCGCAATATTTGATAGAGCAGGTCGCAGCACACACAATAACAAAATGGTTTTGCTTTTGCTCTCGATTTTGTGGACCATGTGTAAAATCACATATTGAATTAATGTAAAACTACGCCGACGTGAACCTAACCATAGCCTCTGTGTAAATCTAGTGTTTTTTGCGTATTTCTGCTATCTTTGATTAATTTTGAAATGGTCCCGACTAACATGAGAAACCTAGGGCGTGCCGGTAGTGAGTGCACGATGGGCTCCTTCAAAAAAATGGTTAAGGTTAACAATTATGACAAAATTCCTAGGACTATTTAAGCAAAATTGCACAATGTGGCTAATATATGTTTCTGGTTCTCTTTCGATCAATCAAATTCTGAACATTTAATCCAATAACATTCGTGTGAATATTCATATAATTTTAAAATGCAATTCAATACCATTACAAATGTATAACTACACGTATATAATTAACAATAAGTTTTACTCGGCGGACAAGCGCCAAATTGTCAAAAAATCAGTACAATTGGTATCATTAACTCTTCGCCTATGAACAAGGGTAAAATGTTATTTGTTTTTCCAAAAATTATTGCTTTTTAATTTTGTGTCCTTTGTATTTTTACTTCTTTCAATCGAAAATGTAACTAATTTAATCCATTACCGGACAGATTCGAGCATTGAAAATTATCCCAACTCATGCTTACAAGTAAACGAAAACCATAATAAACCAATTACAAATAATATTCTTTTATATTTAGACAAACTATATACAATGATTAATGGGGGAAATGACTAGCGTAAATTAAAGCTAAAATTATACACAATATGTACAGTTGGGAATAATACCCCCGTTAGTTGTCGAGTCTGTTTTGTAACTTAGGCAATAGTTATGCTTAGGATATAGCATAGTCTATAGGAAACGTTTGGGGTATACTTTGGATTATACTTTTAGCTTAGAGTACATGCAGATTCTCGCAGCTCTTGGACTTGGAGTCCCGCGTCCACACGCGTCCTAGAAGACCCTTGACTTTCAGGCTGGTGGAGGTTCTTGAGCCACGATATTTGCGGGGACTGCAAAAGAGAACGGGGCGAATGAGCATTACGGGCTGATTTTGGTAACCTGTCAGGGGCCGTGACTCACCTGCTTTGGGCACTGCCTGGGGGCGTGGCCACCGCCTCCCCCAGCGGACCCAGCGGGGTGTTGGCATTCAGGCAGCCTGCATTCAGCGGCGAGCAAGCGCGTCGCTTTGACTTCCTAATCGAACGCTTCCGGAACAGATCCCTGCGAGAATAAACGCATTAGTTGCTAAGTAGGTTCAGTTAAGTTTAAGAGCTGCTCTTCACCCACCTGGACTTTTCGGGATTCTCCAGCTTGAGGCGTATCTGTGACAACAGACCCACCAGCAGCTCGTCCACGTTGTGATTGATGCCCACCGAGGTCTCGATGAATTTACAATCGTAGGCGGTCGCCATGGCCTTGCCCTCTGCAAATGAACGAGATACGATGGAGAGGTTAAGTGAAAATGTGTGGAAATTATGGCCAAAGGCATCTCAGTCGCGCTTAGTTGGCCGCCCATCACCCCAGTTAATCAAATCAAATGGCCTCGCTTAGTTAACTCTGAGTTGGCCATAAAACCTCAGCTTGGACTCGGATTTGTATCTAAACACGTTGGCAATTTGGTGATGCAGGGAATCCCTGCCCCCATTCGTCACGTCGTGTCCACAGTTGTGTACACAACTCGTAAAATCTGAAGCATCAAAGTTCGCAGTGTGCGGAGGTACATCATGCGTGTGACCCTCCTGGTGCAAATTTTATGACAGGCTCACATTTTTATTAACAATGTGACGAAAGTTGACCGATACACGATACACGTTACACGAGCGTATATATATTTGTGTATGTGCCTCTCGGTTCGTTTTATTACAGTTTGATAGGGGGTCTGGCCTTCCCGGGCTTTAAGGACTTAAGCTCTTAGCCTCCCGACTTTCGATTCGAGTTGGAGCTGGAGCCTAATTAAAAGCAAACAGAAGTTCCCAGCATCGGGGCAATATTTACCCCAATTGAATAATTAGTGCCGCACTAGAATGGCGCAGACATCATTAAATATGCCAACAGTGGAAAGGTAAAAATGGAAAACGAGGAAAACGCATTAAAATTTCAAAAGCTTTTTTGGGACCATGGAAAGATAAGGCCAAACATCACATACGTCTTTCGTTTTCCCAGACACTACACGTCCTTTTCCCAATCACTGTGACAATGTATAGATTTATGAATATATCTTTTATCACGACATTTCTGGGCAATGCGCGCATTTTATTATTGCCAGAGGCATAGAAAATTCTATAAATACTTTATGAAATTAGGGCGACGCATTAGGTGGACAGCAACTCACCACCCAAATTCAAGATTGTGCGTAGGAGGGGGGTGCGTTGTCGTCCTGTTTACAACAATAGGCTTATGGGCCTTAAACCTTGGGCGGAACGAACACATGCCACACGGGACGAAATGTAATCAATTTTGCGCTGAAACAATTTCCCTGCCATTACTCTCACAAAACTGGGGAACCCTTCTTTCAGCCACCCACCACCCAACCACCCATCCACCCACTAAAGCCCCCACTTTCATAATAACAAACGTAATTTAACGGAAAATATTGAATTACTTAGATGAAAGCGCCCGAGTTACCTTCGTCTTAAAGGGAATCCGATATAAAAGTCAAGTGAAAGTACTTTAGTAGACAAAAAGAGCCCCGAAATGGGCGACCTTTAAATGGGGCATCGGAATGGGTCTATCTGCCCCACTTAAGACTCCGGCTGTTTGCGTAGGCGAACCGCCGGATGACTTCCGCTTGGGCAAACTCTTCAACTGGCCCCGGCCGAGGGTCCTTCTCCCGGACTCAAACTATATCGTTATCTATTTATAACAGATCCAATCGAGCGCATTTTCGAGTGTTAATGAAGGGAGATTTTCGCCGAACCGGCCAACATATTTACGTTCATGGGGTGCTTACCTTCCGAGGTGACCAGTCGACTCCTGGCCAGGTCCGCCTTGTTCGAGACGAGGATGACGGCCTTCTGGGCGATGTTCTGATTGGTCCAGAGCACCTGCAGCACCTGCTCCGCCACGCTGAAGCTGCTCCTGTCCGCGGCCGAATAGATGACGCAGTAGCCGTGCGGATCATAGTTGGTCAGGCACTCATCCGGCTGTGAATGGAGGAGCATGGAGGTGACACCGAGGTGACATTGAGTGAGGTTGAGAGCTTTGCCAAAGTGTGGGTTGGTTGATGGCCGTGCATGCTAATGGCATTATGAAATGTCACAGACAAAGTGCAGGGAGCCGGACGGATGAGCAGGTACATATAATAGCACTGGTCACAATAATAGCAGCAAGGCTCCGAAGGCCACATAATGGGTATTTTAAAAGCATCTATGCACTGTTTAAAAATCCATTTGCTCTAAGCACTCTCAAAGGAATAGCCATTAAAAGTGTGCATTTCGGATTTCATAAATATATTTTGAAAAGGCAACCATTTAAATGTTTTAGTATTCAACTACTAGAAACTAAATATCAAAATATTACCTTTAGAACTAAGGTTGCAAAAGAGATATCGTTCAAAAGACAACTAGGCAATAAATATATATAATATTTAACTAAATTAAAACATATTTAATTTAAATTACTTTAGCTTTTTCCATTTCTTTTTATATATTAAGATAAAGAAAGAACTAGAACTCATGTTTTTAGTACATATCAATATTTGAGTTTAATAAATAAGAAATCAGTTTCCATTAATGTGACCGGTTAAGTACCCCACCTAGTGATTTGAGTGCTTAGTACTTACCGTCATTTCGGTGTATCCATGGTCGATGAATATCAGCTCGGACTCCTCGCCACTGAGTAATACTGAAACGGCCTTCTCGCCGGACTCATCATCTGCACACATTGAAGGAGAAGGTCTGGGTTAGCATCGATGTATTATCAAGTGCGCAGATTGTAAGCTCAAGTTCGATAAGTTAAATGTCAAGCAATGAAATGATTTACAACATCAATTTTTGGAAGTGCAAAACAAGGAGTATGTGCATGTTTCTGTTGTGTGTCTGATCTGGTTTATCTACAAGTGTCGTCCTCTACATGCGACTAGTATTTGGGTTCCCATTAGCCGAGATGAATGAAAGGCCGTGGATTGAACAGATATTCGATTCGCCCCCGGAGAGCCCCGAAATGTATGCTAATGTATGGGAAATTAAGTTGGCCCCCACAAGTATGCAGTGCAATGGACTAGTCGGAAAACTCATTGGCAAAAGGGGTGAAAAGTGGTGCGGAAAGTGCTCGGGCCAGTTGTGTGAGTTTGTTTGTGTTAGCGAGTGCTTTTCATTTATTATTCATTTAATGCCTTCTCTGATTTCTTTTTTTTTTAATTAAAAACAGTATGGGAGGGGCTGTGGCATTTATAGTTTTCAATATATTGCACGACCATTATTTGTCTCCCGTCCCCAGTGGCAATCAATAATTGCAGCCCAGCACTTCTGACCGAATCATTAATTAAATTTCATGTGTTTTGTTTGTGATGTGCATAATCATTTCAATATCGTATGCCAGTCCTCAAGGCTGCCCATCGCATCGACTGGCCATAAATCACAGGCGAAACAAAGGCCGCAATCGTTTGACAATCGATTGGAGAGGTCTATGGGACTATATACTATATATTATGTACTATATATATTGGCGTGGTGGTGTGTGTTTTGGGAGGCGTGGGCTCTAACTTCCGGGGCGTGGCTGGTGGGCAGGTGTGTTTCGGTTGTCTAGCGTCTAATCGAACTCAATTGGGAATCGCAGGGCTAATGCATTTGTGGACTAGGTGTTTAGCTAGTTTGTTGTTTGGTTAAGTTGTTTGGAAAGTTGAAAAGCGTTTCAATTATACGTATAGAGATATTTGGATAAATATTAAGGAGTAGCATAATTAACAAGGTTATTAGTAATATGGTTCAGTTGCTGGTTGCTTTTACCGTCGGCGGCTTTTTCAATTAGAATGCGTATATCACAGTTGCCTAGATCTGATAACGATCACGTTTTCGGTTTCAAATACGATTTCGGATTTCGGTTTAATTGTTGTATGTACAGAGATGTTGTTGTTATTTCGGTGGTTGTTGTTTTTCGAGTTTTTCGAGTTTTGTAGGGTCAGTTTGAGACATTGAGTTGAATGATTGGTTGATATTCGGAATGGAGAGAAACAGAACAAATTATCATTTCTTTATAAAACAGTATGGTACATTAGCGGATTTCGGTATGAGGTTTTGTGTGTTGGATAAGCATTTACACGGGGACCATGGGCTAACTATTTCTATGGAACATGGAATTGGTCGCATCCAAAAACCTTACATTATTGCACGAGCAATGTCCAAATAAACGACAAGCGACAAATTTATTTTTATTAAATTTTCCATTCGCTGCCAAGCTTTATTGTTTTATTAATTTTTTTTTCCCTCATTCCTTTCTGCCAATAGAAATGTTTATTCGAATCTTTTCATTCACTCTCTGCCAGAAATTGAAACATTTTTCACTGGCCAATTCCATTGCCTCATAGATTCGCAGCAACCCAAAAGCGAGGAGAATTTATTTTCATTGCAGCAGCGTTTGTTATGCTTTATGCCAATATGTGTTGACCCATTCGGGGCGGCGATAGCTCGGCACACTCATAAAACGCCCAAAGCAAAGGAAACCAAACAGAAGGCAGCACTCAGTGGAACAAAACAAGGCAATACAACTGAAAAATATAAACTTTCCGAACACGGGATCATAAAAAGCCATGTGATACGGGGGCAAACAGACGGCACAGAGCAACAAAATCAAACTATTATAATGGCAAGTATAAGACAACATAATACAGCACACAGCTACGACATCAACTAGGAAAACGGAGGTAGTGCCAACAAGTGAATTATGAAATAATATCAACTAAAGCCAAAGCACTCACTCACGACTAACAGACAGACACAGGATGACAGAGGGGCGGGTTGGGGGCGGGGGCGGGTCTGGGGCTATGCAGTGCACTCGGGGGAGGGGTAGGGGGGGGTGGACCAAGGCGGGTTCCGGAAGTACCGGATGCAAGCATCTCCGGCAGGGGATTCAAACTCACCGATGCTCGTGTCGTAGGCGTGCAGGTACTCCGACGTCATGAACTGCGAGACCAAAGAACTCTTACCCACCGCAGGACCTCCCAGCATAAGGACCCTGGAATCGTACACAAAAATAGGAGATGAATTACTCACTCTGTTTATAATGTAAAACTTCATTTAAACGAAACAATTCAATTCAATTCGACTCATATTGCCATTTTAATGTTGATACTATGACCTTATATTCCTTTTGTCCTTTCATTTTCATTGTTCTCTGTTTTAAAAAGGTTACACAACCATCATTTGTTTACTTAAATGAAACATTCATATAAAAAAGTATGTTTATTTTCCATCAACAAACATGCTTGTCTTGATTGCACATTATTTTTAATTATTCAGCAATGGACACCTTTGATTAATAATGTGTGTAGCCAAATAAATTTATTAATTGTAGATTACTTTGTATATCTATCTCAATTTTTAGAAGTCATTATATTTTTAGACACAAATGATATTTATCTACAATGAAATTTTAAACAATAAAAAAAGGCAAATTTGGGCAACAAAAATGCTGATTTTTCAACTCATAACTCATAGCATCCGTAAAATTGAAAATGTACTTCGATTTTTCCATCATTTTTCTATCCAATTTCCGGAACTTTCTTAGACTTTTTAATCGTTCGATTTATATAAATTAGAACCGAATAAAACTAAAATATTAAAAACTACTATATCTGTTTTATGGTTATATCGACTCTCCTGGTTGTATATAATAAAACTGTCATTTTCTAAAATTATATTACCCTCTGAAAGGGTAATATTGGTAATGCCGGTAAGGGATAATTCCTGTGTGGGTTATTTTCGCCGTTGTTGCTGAAATCAAAATTATAAAATCAGGCTCCCAAAGAAGGCAACAGAGTGGTTTTGTTTTAAACGGAAAACAACAACTGCCAAAAAAGCCCACACTGGATTTATCCCGCAAAAGTTACCCAAAAACCAAAAATTATAAATGTATTTAATAATTCTCCCTGCTTTAAGGACATCTCTGTGAAGTAGTGACTCACCTGTAGGGACCGTTGCCCGGATTGGATGTGCTGCTCTCCCTGCTGGAGGCCAGCGAGGTGCGGGCGGACACGGATGCGGGGGCGGACAGTTGCTGCTGGGCGGTCAAGTGCTCGGTGCTGGAATTGGAACTGGCCACGCTGTTGTTGGAGCGACTGCGTCGGCTCTTCAGGGAGTCGCCGCGGTTCACCACGCCCTTGCCCGTGATCGAGAAGTGGCGCAACCTGTAGTACTCCTCCTCCACCCCTGTGTTGGGCATGGAAGCCACTCTAAGTCAGGAAAAAAAGGCGATTAATAATCCAAAAGTGTCTACTACGTGTCAGATGAAACACCCACCTGGATCTCTGCTGCGGCAGACACAACTGATTCGGCCTTCCCGATGCTCTGCTGCCTGGCATCTTCACCGATTGCGACCGGCTGTGATGTGGAGAGCCATATCTGAAGTCGAGACAATATGACATCGTTAGAGCCAAAAGTCAAACCAGATATTTGACGCCCCTATGAAAGCTCATGTTTTCTCATCCCGGGAGATGAGGGGAAAAGCAAGCAAAATACCAGTCATAACCCAACTGCAGCTGACAGCGGCTTAATGTAGATCTAGATGTGCACTTCTTACCCATCAGCGCCACCAACATCCTCTTTGCTCGCTTCACCTGCCATGTCCTTGGTCACTGTGAATGCCAAAGGACCAAAGGACATGTGGCCGGTGTCCTTGGGCATTGAAGTGAGTTAACCGCAAGTCAGAAAGGGGGAAAATATTGATAATTAAAGCGGCCAATTAGTGGCAGGCTGCGTGAAACGCCCGAAAACAAATGAAAATAAATTCATTGCAAAGCAGCTTGGTTGGTGGAATATTTTAAATATTTAAAATCGCAAAATGACAATCAAATACAGGAAATGCGTCCACGAGCAAGTCAAAAATGTTTATTTATGCATGGAATTTTACTAAAATATGACTAAATTCGCCCCCGCAATAAATTCGCATAGAGCAGCACTGGCAACAGGTCGTATGGGTAATTTGATAAGTTATGGTACCATCACGGCCTTCTCCCATCTCCTTTCCCCCAATTCGATTGCAATGCAAAACTGCTGGCAGGTGAAGGCTATAAAAGCGGTTCGCCGTTTTTTTCCGTTTGCCCCGTTTGGCCATTTAAATTTTGATTGCTTTGGTCCGAGCGTTTTTACGAGAGTCTTGAAAATCGATTCGCATTCAATCGGAAATTAAATCTCAGGCCGGGCCATAAAACGTAATCAGTCAAAGGTCAGGGCGGTGGCAGGGGAAACTGGAAGAAAGGCAAGCGGACCCACTTACCGCATTTCAAAATCGCGCAGCTCCTCGATGGTGAGCGTGTTGGTCACATCCAGCAGCTGCCGCATGTTCTCGTCCCGCTTGTGTTGTTGCTGTTGCAGCTGCTGCTGCTGTTGCTGCTGGTGATGATTGTGGGCGTGGCCGTGGGCGTTGTTGTGGGCCTGCGGGTGGTGGTGCAAGTGCGCCGGCGGATGGGCCAGCTGCTGCGAGTTGCGCTTGCGGGCCACCAGCTCCTTGCCCTGCTCCACGCTGATGAAGTCCCCCTCGTTCTTGATTAGCAGCGTCTCCACTGTATTGTCCAGACTTAACGAGGGCTGAAAGGAGAAAGTGCAGAGGGTAAACAAAGGAAAAGGGTAAGTGTCGGAGGTATCGTTGATTGCTAAGCGGATTGCAGCAATTTCAATTGAATCGCAAGCACTCGACCAAGTCCTCATGCCCCGATGACTTCATTCATTGCCTCCATGGGCTTATGAATTTGTAGCACAAATACTTGGGCCCCCCCTCCTCGACCAAGGATTCGACACCCTTCAAGGGTTTTTCCATTGCGATTTTGAAAACTTTTTGCTTTATCTACACCTTGAACAGGTGTTCTGACAGCCGGGGGAAAAGCCTGGAGAATGGCGTAAGCCTCTGCATTGCGTGTCTGCAATTGCAAATTCAAACACTTCTCGGCATTCGTGTCGAGGTGAGTTCTCGCAAATTTATGTTTTGCCTTCGGTTAACTGGCCAAGGACTATTGACCAGAATTTTGCTAGCTAACAGCTATTAGAGCCTAATGATACCCCTAATAAGCTCCTGCTAGGGGCTCATTTCACTGATGGAAATTGGCCTTAATTATTAACAAAACATCTAAATCGGCTTTTGCAAGCCCAAGTTGGTTTCAAAGCTATATTCAGAATAGTTAAATATGATTTGAAATTTGTACTAAGTATTAAGTCACCACTTGAACAATTTGGCAAGCAGAAAGCTATTTACATAAGCTATTTTATGAGTATTTATATCCGTTTAATATATTTGAATTTCAATTTGTTTGGAAATTCTACTAAAGTCTTAACAAAGAAACTCAATCGGTTGGAATATATCGAATTATTCTTTGCCTTGAGACAACTAAACACTATAACAATGGTAATTACGAATGCACTTTTCAAAACAAAAAACCAGCATATCCAATTCTGTTTTGGCATAAATAAAACGCTATCAAAGTTGAGCTTTAAATTTATCAGTCTGGGCGAAAACAAATGACTGTCGGCAACGTTAAATTACCAAGAATTTACGCAGGCAGAATGGCCTGGACCATAAATTACACCAACACTAGCAAAAATTTACCTGAGAACACACATATATTTATTCAGCAAATGCCCAAATTAATTTGTGTATTTTATTGGCAGGCATGACAGTGGGGAAAAAAGAAAAAAAAAAGTTGGCCTGCATCTCACCCGAGCGCTAATTAATAATGTGCGAATGTGTGTGAGAGGCCCTAATGATTCCGCCCACCAAAGCGTCTCGATTTGCAGCTCCTCCTATTTATGCGTTCCCACATGCGAATCAAATAGTTCAAGTGGCCACCAGAGAAACTTTTTGGCTAATTCCGCCCAAGGGAGCAATTCGATGGCGCCGAAAGGGGAGGCGACACTTTCACTGATGACGAAACCAGCAAGAAAGTCTCCAACATCCAAAGCACAAGCAATGACGCGTTACACGCGGCGTATGAGTAATATTGCTTTGGACACGCTGCTGTGACGCTGCTCTTTTTTTCATCTTGGCTGCCATTTCCCATTTTCCCCATTACACAAACGCTGAAAATAGTTTTCTTGCATCGCTTGGTGCGTCGGTTCTTTTTTTGTACGATTATTTTTAGCAGCACATTGCATTGGGGAAAAAAGTTGCCACATACACCCCAGAGTTCCCAAAAAAGCGAGGAAGAAGTGCGATAAAAAACAGAACTTCTACGGTACCGTTTGGAGGAAAACGGTTGCTTGGTATATTATTCATCTCAGCCATTTTCCTAAACTTTTTGTTAACCTCTTCACTGTATTAAAGGAAGACAGAATATTTGGCCTTCACAATGTAAAGTGTGGTTTGTTGTGTGCTACAGTGTAATGTTGCAAAACTGCAGAACTGTCACCTAGATTCGTGTGTACAAAGTACCCTTTATAACTACTACTAAGTTATCATTCAGACAATAAGGTTAGCTTTGTAATAAAATAACTGTGCTAAAATAAATATGGATTACAATTTAGAAATTGTAAAAAATAAAATCAGATGTTTTTAAATATTTGAAATAAATTCTTATTATTTGACATAAAGAATTAAAAGACTCTCACAGGTAATTATTTTTTAGTTGGAGTAATGTACTTAAATTGATGTTAAGACATTATATTATTATATTCTAAATAAAGTTTTAAAAATAATACTTTGCTTTTGAAACTTCAATGGGTAACCGCAAGTGATATTCACATTTTCATCAACTTTTCATAAATAACTTTCTCAGAGATTCCATGCTGGTGCTGGATAGTACTACGCAGCGCATTTGTGTATTCAAACGCATAGGAATTGGCCATTAAAAAGCAAACCGACTCGAGGTGTTAGGAAAATGTATAGCACTCCCCGAAAAACAGGCAAATAAAATGTTGGGAATTCAAATCGAGTGAAAGCGAGAAAAATCTATTTCGAAAAAATAGGATTGTCAAAGAAGAGGTATACGTGCAGAGTGGCAGGAATCAATGCGAGATTTGCTTGAATTAATCGAGAATTCAGAATGGCAAACGGAGAAAACCAGAAACAAAAGAACAGATTGGTATGCAATTAGATTTTGTTGTGTTTATGGAAAATGCAAACTGAAAACAGAATCGAGTGCAGGCTCAATCTCAGCCATGCGGAATGTCCGCATAAATTTTAATTCATATTACAGGAGCTGCCAGCACTCATTTCACACCCGATCGATTTGCCTTAGCCCGAGTTCACCCCCCTCCAATGTTTGCATCGTTTAAAAATACATTTAGTTTGCTAAATATGTATTCAAAATAATCTCGCACACGGCTCGATCCGTGCGAGCGCCATGCATGCAAATCACTTTTCATGTTTTTGTTTCATTTTTACGCCGTTCTGTGTTCAATCGCCTGTGAAATCCGCCAAAAGAATCAGCGGTCGGGGTGGCCATGTTTTCTGACTATTTTCATGCGGCACGAATATTAAAAATAAAAACCGTACTCCGGGAACTCGGAAAACCTGTTGGGGGGCCGACCCAGCGATTTGTACTGGGGCGAAAGGAAAACATACCATTACTCGTCGGCAGGCGCTGTTTAAATTGTGATATTCCAAACACAATAATTTCCTCGCCGCACACACTAATCATGATGTTGGGATAAAAGTGTCTGGCATTTGATGGACCCCTCTTCGCTGGAACAAAGCCATTTCTTCTGGTTAGGGGATTTTTCCTCAAATTGTTCACGCATCTGACGGCTGAGCGGAAAAGTGCAAAGTGCAGCATCTCGGTTGCAGGTAAATAACCTGCAGCAAACTATTCGCGTTGCTGGGAAATGTTTCCGCGAACGATTACTTTCGGTATGTGTGGCATATGCACAATAACAAGAGCAGAACGCTCACATATCTATATCTCCTTGTACGTGTTTATTTATAGCAAAGGTTTATTTATGGCTCCGCTGCAGAAAGTGTAGATGCAGCTGTGGCTGCAGCAAATGCAGCAGTAGCCTTCGCCAAACCGAATGGGGTCAATGAATTCGCCATCAAAGGCGGAGGAAACTGGCCCAGGTGCGGAGGCAGTTAATAAATCAACTAATTAATGTCACTTTATAAGGCAATTGGCCTCGGGCAGAACGGCATAACGGCCTACTGAAGCTGCCCAGAGACACAGTGCCCTCAAAAGGGGAAAGCGGTTCTGAAAAAGCAAATAGCAGCGGGGGAGTATCAAGTGGCCGAATTAAGTAGCCGGCCCGTTGGCAATTATCAAGCATACGCAGCGTCCAGCTGGGAGGAAAGTTCAGGTCGGCCAATTGGCGGGTTCAAATCGCTTGGCTAAGGTTGAGGTGCACCTAATCGAGTCCCTGACCACAACCCTAGACACTGAACTCTGGCGAATGTTTGGCCATTCCCGCGTTATAATTAGCCACGGTGGATTTTGTGGCCCTGGCAGAGTCAATAACCGTTTTGGCCATTTATCATGTATCAATGATCGGCGAATTCTGCCGTTTTGCCCAACTAAAAGAGTGAATGGCCGCGGCGCTAAGTAAAAGTGGCAAGAAATGTTCGGGAAACTGACCTTTGAAGGTTGAGGCGTCGGAATAATGGCCAATAAATGTGTGTATTTCGGTGATACAAATAATGGCTAATTAGTATTTCGAGTCTTTAGCTCGTGTTTTCCTTTGATTGGGTTAATTATGGGGCACAGCTGAGCAGATTTACCGTTTAAGGGTCTGGGGAAAAAGCCAGCAAGGACACACACAATGAAAACTAGTGTGCCGGATAGACCTTAAGCGTTCTAGTCAAGGCGAACCAGGCAAATGCATTCTCTCACACATTTGCCTGCAATCAAAGGAAACCATTCGACCACTCAATGTAAAATCAATAGGAAACAACCGACAATAGGAAAAACTGGAAACATGTTTGCGTTTCTGCCGATGTTTACTTTGAAGGTGGAATTGGCATAATGGGGGAGTGATGGGGGCGTAATGGGGCAGTACTGGGGTATTGGACAACCTCCAAACGCCACCACCAGCCATCCACAAGGCTGCACTCGCAACGAAGTGCGTGCCTGCTAATAATTCGCCAAAGAAGCGACCAAGGTGAGTGGTTGGTGGGGGAAAAATGGTAGATAAATCGCCAGGTATCGCTAGGTCGCCTGCAATTTATGTAGATTTATACGTATCGATGCCCACACACGCTCACCCCGAATCCCGAAACTTATTGAGGCAATCGATCTGCGCGAGAAACAATTACACTTTACACCTGATTGAAGGTTGGGGCACTAAATAAAGGAGGATGCTCCCCCGCTTGGTTACTTGGAAAATCTCCGCTCCGGACGTCATTTCTTTTGGCTTGTTATGGATGGAAATTCAAGCGTACGCCGCATTATAATTTCCTCCACCCTGTGTACCGTATACATATACGTTTGTATGGTTATTGTTGTTATTTGCTCACCAGGAAATGCCTTCGCGCCGAACATCTATAATCTATCTGAATCTGTATCTGAATCTACATATATGCATTTCTCCATCTCCCCCGGCCATTATCTCTTTATGCATCATGGGCAAAAGTTCGAAGAATGAAATGCTAACTCACTGCCGATTACAATGAAATCGTTAAATATACTCGACCAGCGTCTATATCTGTGTCTGGGTCTATGACAAGTCCCCGCCCCCTTTGCTGCGGCGGCCTTTGCTTTTATGTTTTTATGATCCGATTTGAGCAAGTAAATAAATAAGGCGAAAACAACCTGCGATCTGGCACTGGACCGATGCTTGGACTCTATAAACTGGGCAACTGGGTCCCTCGCATCGCTCTCTGTTGTGGTAGTTTATTTTGACAGCTGTCATCTGCGAGATGTACGGAATAATAATAAAGAATACCCCCATATTTCCCTGTCAGTTGCAACATTTTAATTATTTACGACAAATTCATTGTGGGTCAGAAACTCATTCACTAAAGCGGCGATTGTGGCGCAATATTGAGAGCCATGGGTGGGTGTTCCCCCGATAACAAGCTACCCGAATTCCGATCCAGGCAGGAATTAATCCATAACCACTATCTCGAACTCAAGCAGAGCGGAGCGGAGTGAAAATTTATGGCCAAATTGACGTCACCGTTAGTCGATAAATCTCGCATATCGGTTGTTCGATGGATCAAGGCATCAACTTGGTATCTTATCTAACTATGGAGGCTTATTCAAGCCCCCGGCTGGTTGTTGGCTCATTAGCGAAATCAATCAAGCGGACGGGACGGGGATTTGTGGAATGTCGCCCAGGCAAAAGGGCCTATAGTTGTAAGATTTGTGGGATGTACCGCGAGTCGAAAGGGGCTATAGTTACCTCCTTGTATCGCTTTGAGAGACTGCGGCAGATGCGCTTGTAAAAGGGCGCCATGTTTTACTGCTTCACCGGATTTATAGACTTTTAAACGAAATTGATGTGTCAATTGCTTGAGTGGATATAGTATCCTTATTGTATCTTTTTATCTGTCCTCAAGACACCGCGTTTACATAGCGAGCACTAACAGGTTGGCACTTAACAACACGATCTGTAATAAACGGTACTTGTATCTGTATCTGACGGATTCTTCGCGATTCCGTTTCCTAATTGGCGATGCTTTGCTTTCGGATTGCTCTCTATAACTGACGAGATCGGCATTGCGTGCCCCTTTTTATTAGCTGTGAAATCGCAGACAGAGAGAGCGAGAGAAAGAGAAAAGTGGGAGAGGGTGTGAGAACGGCCAGAGCACTGACAAAGCGGTACGATATATGCGGGAGACACGGAGAGCGGGATTGGAGACCCCCACAAGGGAGCAAATCGAAGCTGGAGAGATGGACAAAGAGAGCTTCCGTTATCTAGATATATGCCCCCCAGATGTGTGCTCTCGGAAGACAATATCAATAGAACCTGCCCATAAATCAATGATAATTCATTATCTTTACAACTGTGAATTTCTAGGGAAATGGTGTTACACATACAGGTATTACTATCCTTTTACAGGGAATCGGCTTTATTGAATATATTTTAAGAATTAGATAGGTAAAATTAAATGCGATAGATCATTTCAATTTCTAAGGAAAAACAGCTCATTAATATGATATAAACTGCACTATTCGATTTAATTTTTTATAAAAATTGTATTACAAAATCTCTTGAAATAAAAGGTGATTCAAGATTGCAGTTTAAAAAAAGTTTCCTATTCCTTTTTCTATTAGTTTAAAATTTGATAATTTAAGATGAATATCTTTTTGATGGATTTTTTAATCAGCAGAGCATTCTTAATACTCATAAAAATCCCAACTTCTTAACTTTAAAAACACCCAAGTTATGGTATTTTCAATCGTTCAGTTATATGGCAGCTATAGGATAAAGTCGGCCGATTCTCATGAGATTCGGTAGGTCAGATTGATTGGCCAAAACTAAACCCCACAGAAAATCTTAACTTCCTTACTTTACAAACATCAAAGTTATGGCATTTCCGATCAATCAGTTGTATGGCAGCTATAGGATATAGTCGGCCGTTCCGACTTATATACTACGTGCAAAGAAAAAAAGGGTGTGTGCAAAGTTTCAATTCGATATCTTTAAAACTGAGAGACTAGTTTGCGTAGAAACAGACAGACGGACAGACGGACATGGCTATATCAACTCAGGAGGTGATCCTGATCAAGAATATACATATATACTTTAAGGGTCGGAGATGTCTCCTTCACTGCGTTGCACACTTTTGACCAAAATTATAATACCCTCTGCAAGGGTATAAAAATGTGAGCTATTAATAGAACGTAATGCATTTATTTTATTCCAGATTTTGCTTGGTAACCAACATAAATATGTGATAAGTGTAATCGATCCAGGATATTGTTCAAATATGATCAATTATCGGTGCAGTGGACTATGATTGCAAGTATTCAACCCTTAACTGTACTCACCTGCTGGACGACGATGGTGGCTCGTGGTTGTTTGCAGACGGCGGCCGACTCCAGCGGATTGGCGGTCACGTTGATGGGCCCGCTCCCACTGCCAACTCCTGACCCGCTCCGATCCTCCGCCTGGATGTAGAAGTGCTCCTCCTTCTGCTGCTGCTGCCGCTGCTTGCTCTTGAAGGATCGCCTGCGAGCGGAGTCCGTGGGACTGACAGCGGACTCGCTGCCTGGACTGGGCATCATGTGGTGCAGATTCAACAGGGAGCCGGACACCGATCCGGACATGGATCCGTGCTTGGGTGGGATCTGCTCGAACTTGCTGGCGATGTCCTCGAACTTGTTCAGCTCGGCGTAGGAGTGATCGCTGGGCGAGGAGGAGGACTTGGCCTGGGGATAGAAGGCGTCCGACTGCGGCACGTACTGCTGGTTCTCCCGGATGGTCGTGTGGATCACCGAGTCCGGCCGGATGCGCTTGGAATTCTTGCGCGAGGGCGGGCGATCCCGCTCCCAGTCCCGCTGCTGCTCCTGGTAGTGCTGCTGCAGTTGCTCCTGGTGGCTCAGTCGCGAGTACTGCTGGAAAATGTCTGCTCCGGACTTCCTTTCATAGACGGAACAGTTTTCCGCCTCCGAATCGCTGCTGTTACTGGCCGTCGTCGAACTCGGGGCAAAGCACTCCCGCTGGATGCGCTCGTAGTCCAGAGCCTCCCGATCGAAGGGAAACATGGTCCCGGGTCCGGTGGCCTCTCTCAAGCAGCGTTCACTGCTTCCGCTGGAGGAACTGGAGGAGTACTTCCGCTGCTGGGAGGATGGGGAGAGCTGGTGGGGTGGAATGTTCTGCGATTGCCGCTGCTTTTGCTTCACGGAACTCCCAAAGAAATTGGCCTCCTTCATTGTGGGCGGCGCCGAGCTGACCTTGGCTATGGCGCCCGTGGAGGCAATGGGTGTGGTCCGGCGCTTCTCCCGCTTCGGACTTGCCCGGCGACTGTGCGACGGCGACACGCTGGGCGAGATGTGGTTGGGGTCACGCTCCCGGGGTCGCAGCTTCTTGCTGCGATTGCCCACACTCTCGCCGCTGCGCTCGTCATCCTCCTCGTCGCCCTCGCTGGCGGCAACGATGCCATTGCCCCCACCCCCGGATCCTGGTCCTCCTCCTCCTCCGCCTCCTGCTCCAGATCCGACTGCTCCCGCGTCCTTTGCCGTCTCATTACCATAGCTTTTGAAAGGAAAGTGGCTGGCCGACTTTTCGCAGCTGCGCGCCGACTTGGGTGACTGCGGGGGATCGAAGGTGAAGTGCTCCCGGACTCGAGTCGGCGGTGGAGCCGTGCTGGGCTCCCGCTCCCTCCGCTCCCGCTGGCTGCCCCGCGAATGACCGCCCGCCGTGTGGCGCCGCTGCGAGGAGAGCAGTGGGGTGGTGGAAGACGGCTCGCCGGTCAGGATGGATAAACAGGACTCCTGGCTCTGCAAGGCAAAGGGGTGAAATAACGGCAAATGTTGTAAGAATTTATAGGTTGCACCATAAGGCAAATGTTGCGCTCAAATAATAAATAATTGAATAACAAAGTTTATTACTCCTGGCTTTGCCAGGAAATGGAGTAAAGTGCAGAAAATTGTTGTTTGTAAATTTAATAAATGTTCACGTACAAAGCTTCACAAACCAAAATGAATCATTTTAAAAGCAAATTTTTCTTAATATTGTATGTTCATTTGTTCTTTTGGGCTTAGAACATTTTCAGAACTGTGTTAGATAGGGGTAAAGACAGAATAATATTTTTAATTAAATACAATACACAATTAAATAAAATACTATTCATTTATTGCAACTTTATTTTGAATAAGTCGGAGCCGTTGACTACTAATATTTTGAGAATAATAAAAATAAGTTAAATGTAAATGTACAAGGGTAAATTAAAATTTCCACTAAATTTAAACTTATCATTTCTCCTGAAAGCAGTTTTTTATGTTTATTACAACCCCAAGTTGTGACAAGGGCCTAATATTAAATTTTAAGAATAAGCGGGATTTCAAGGTTTGAAAAGCAGAAAAGACCCATTTCAGGCTTTTTTCAGAAACTTCAGAGCACAATACGAGGTAAATAATCACATGCTTCAGTGAGGGGAGTGGTTGTCGGACAAGCGGATTTAATCCGGATTTTAATTCCGTTTCGTACCTCGACGCTGTCCTGCAGATTCATGTCGGGCCTGGGCGGATACCTCGAACAGCTCGTTAGTTCCAGCTCAGTGGCTCTGCGTCCATTGGCACCTCCGCCTCCTCCCATGCTTCCGAATCCCTCGTGCTCCGAATCGATGTGGACGGCGGTGAGGAGCGGCTCCTCCAGCGAACTGAAAAGCGGCTCGCTGGGACCCGAGTTGTCACCTTGAAGAAGCAACGAAACAAGGGATAGCAGAAGGCGCGGACCAGATTGATTAGTTAGTTGATTAATTAATGCGGCTCCGCGAGGACATCAATCAAGCAATCAAATCAGGAAGTATGTTCTTACCCAGGTCCAGGGAGTCGCACGTCTCGGAGGTATCCGTGTGGGTCACATTCGTGATGAGCGTGCAGGCCGAGTCCGTGGACGTGTTGATGGTGGTGTCCGGAATGGAGGCCGACGAGGTTCCCATCACCACCAGCTGCAACGGAAGCAAACATTGTTACTTAAGGTCTGCCCAGTTCGTCATTTAATGACCGGTCTAAAACATACATTTTTAATATAATACTTTTGGGCTTTAAAAGGGGTTGTAAATGGTATTCCCCTTCCAAGTTCTTCTCATAATCATTTTTGGATTCTTGAAAAACTCAAATTTACCAACTAAATATTAATGCTCTTAAAATGATTGAACATTACATCTTAACGGAAACTTGTTATTAGAAATCAATTTTTTTTACATCTGGCCAAGTCATTATTTGTTTTAAAAATATTTTAAGAATCAAGGCTTTTAAATTTAAAATAAAAGCCTTTTGGACACTTTAAAATACAATAAGTGAAAGAAAATACACATTTATTAAATCACCAATACCCAGATTCCAAACTGACCTAGTCTTAAGGTATTTATTGTTCTATTTTGAATATATTACCATTTAATTATACCCGTTACTCGTAGAGTAAAAGGGTATATTGTATTCGTGCAAAAGTATGTAACAGCTAGAAGGAAGCGTTTCCGACCCTATAAAGTATATATATTCTTGATCAGGGTCACTAGCCGAGTCGATATAGCCATGTCCGTCTGTCCGTCTGTCCGTCTGTCCGTCTGTCTGTCCGTCTGTCTGTCTGTCCGTATGAACGCTGAGATCTCGGAAACTATAAAAGCTAGAAGATTGGCATTTTGCATGCAGATTCTAGGAGTTCCTACGCAGCGCAAGTTTGTTTCAAAAAGGTGCCACGCCCTCTTTAACGCCCACAATAGCTTATATACGATTTTAAAAATTTAAATATTTCGGAAAAGTAAAAATGCAGTTTTATTGTGTTTATCAATACCTATCGAAATGTAGAAGAAATTTTTCAAATCGGACCATTCGTTAAAAAGTTATGCGTGATCAAAGTTTCTGTCTCCATCTCCCTCGCACTCCCTTTACCTGAGTAACGGGTATCTGATAGTCGGGGCACTCGACTATAGCGTTCTCTCTTGTTTTACTTACCTTCGGGACTCCACCTGCAGTCGTCATGTTGTGCATGGGTCCACCCACGGAGTTGTGATAAGCACTGGACACGGGATTCAAGGGAAGTCCATTCATCGGAGTCGCCGAAGTTGTCGAGGCGTTGATCTTGTTCTTGATGCTGCGTCCGCTCTTGAAGTACAGTCGCCGAAGAGCTGTGGCCGCCGACGAGCCGGACGTACTGAATCCGTCGTTGTCGGAGCCACTGGAGTTGCTTCCGCCGGAGAAGACACTGGATCCGTTTAGCTGAGCCGCCGCCCTGGTCGCCGTGGGAGTGGATGGCTTCGATCTGGACACGTTGCAGGGCAAGGACGAGGCATTCGAGATCCTTCGGGCACCGGGATGCGGGGACTGCGATTGGGACTGGGATGCGGTCTGAGGTTGGTCGCTTCTTCCGCCGGATGGCTGACCCAAAGCCAAGGCCATCATCGCCGCCGATCGGGTGCTCATATATCCAGCCGGTGGCTTGGGCTTTCCGGAATTGGAGTTGGTTCTGCTGCTGTTGTTGTTGTGGTTACCCTGTGCGGCATGAGCAAGAGATGCCGTCATGGCTGCGGGATATGAAAAAGCAGATCCAAAGACAAGTCGTTTATGTACATTCAGAAACAGTTGCGGTTTCCTAGAGCCCTAACATTTTGAGCCTGCGGTTTTGCATTGTGGTTGCTCGGAATAGGTTGGTATCGCATCACAAATGAAAATGAAATTGTTTTTTTGAACTCATGAACTCATAACCAACAAATATACAAAACAAACGCATACCATTTTGAATAACATATTTCTAATTTGGGAATGAAACTAGACTATTAAATTAAAATTATATGCACATACTCAAACAAATTAATTCCTTTAATCTAGTTAGAAATTCAGTTTTATATATTTTAGGTCAAAGGTCTTGGCAAGACTTTATTAAATGAGTTAATTCAAGTATCTACCAATTTTATTTAAAGCTAACTTCAAGAGCTTTTAAATCAAAATGACAATTTTAAGTTAAAGGTAATACCATGAATTATTTGTAGGGGTTAGAAATATGCACTTCAAAGGCAACCGACTCCCTTGATTTGGTCGTAGCAGGGAACGCCACCTCCTGACCAGCATTGGTGGTCTGCTCCTAAATCAACAAATAAAATCGATGGACTATAGCGTGACACGGGCACCTCATTCGCCGGTGGCTCACATGTTGCGCCATTAAGTGACTCAACCCCAATCGGGGGTAACTGGCGGGTAACTTTTCCCGGCGGAGAGTGGCGTGTCCCCGGGGATTTTCCCTAACCGCAAATGCGGAGTGGGTGAGAGATTTTCGCACGTAAACAGGGCGAACTTTTCGTGGAAAAACAAAGCACACAATCAAACAGCGCTGAGATAATAATCATCAAATAATCGAATTCCATTCCACAATTAATTGTGCGGACGACAGAATATCCCGGTCCCCATTCTCCCCTAATTGTGGTTGTTTATCCAAGCGCACTCAAAGAGATTCCCCATAAGGTTTCCACCACGTCCCCAGTTAGTCCACTCGATGGGCGACATTCGCTGGAGGTCAGGGAACTTGAGGCGCACAAAAAGAGGTCGACTTCGACGAAGACTTTGCCCCAGAATTCGCGCAAAGTTTGACAGGGCCGGAAATTATACGGGCAGGGCCATTTGCATGTTTCCATTGTACATTATTTACACAAATGTCGCGAAAACTGTGTCAACTATCAGCCATCAGGCCACAAATCTTATCCTACACTCAGAAAAATAGGTTTGGACTGGGAAATGTTTTCGCAAATATCAATTAAATTGATAGATTATTCCAAATATTTATTTGAAAATCAGAAAAAAACAGTTGATATAAAATGACAAATCAATTAAAGTCTTGCACTTTTTTTGATTTTCTCCTTTTTTAGTCTGACTATTTTATAAAACACAAAATAGGCAATACTGTCTTTGATTTATAATCATTTAATTGATGATTTTTAAAAAGCGTTCTCTGAAATACATTTATAGCTTCTTCTAAGCAGCACAAATTAATTGTACCTTATTACTACTTATGGAAATTAAGTTTGCATAGATTGTTGAAAACATTTTAAAAAATTCTTTTTTTCTTAAACAATAATCCTGTTAGGGCTAAGAGTCAAAACATTTTTAAGCAACAACTTCATAAAATATACTTTAATCTTATTAACAGAAATGAACAACTAAGTTGATGCAAAATTATTTAGGCCATAAATAAATAAATATTTTTATTTAAGCCATACATAAATAAATATTATTATTTAAGGCTTTATTTAAGTTTGTTTAAAACCGTTTGAATTAAATGTTTCGCAGAAAACCAAAAACAACATTAATTTTGATTTCCGCGGGTACACATACCTCTGGCTCCTCTGCTCCTGGACGCCGCTGATCCTCCTGCTCCTGGTGCGGTGGTGCTGCTGGCGGTGCTACTGGCGGTGGTGCTGGCGGCGGAGGCGGAGGAGGTGGCGGTGGCGGTGGTGCAGGGGGAGGCTGAGGCGGGCGGTGATGTTATAGGCCCCGCGAGGGCGGCGTGGGGCGTTGGGCTGCTGGTGTCGCGGAAGATGGGGGAGCCGGGGACATAGCGGTCGGGCTGCAAAACGATAAAAGAGGGAAATATTTTCCATTAATTACTGATCAAATAGAGGAGCCTTTCCCGTGTTGTTGTTACCGATAAGGTACTTGTACTTGTGTATCGCACATTGTTTGCCATGTGTCAAACATCACTTTCCGCTGACTGATATCGAACTCCACTCGAGTCAGTCAAGTGCCAGCCGTTGAAGCCAACGATTCCGGATTTCGAATTCCGGATTGGCGTCTGCAGCTGTCAAATCGGGAATCTCAATAGAAGTCATGGCCATGAAGCTGCCGCACGGACTGTCAAAATCCGTACTCTTCACGCTGCTATGTGTCGCCTTAATGTCAGCAGTCCTCACGAACGGTATTTCCACCGGTTTTTTCAACCACCTAACCACCCAACCACCCATCCAAATCCTAACCTAACCCACTAAGTGGCACTGAGTGCTCGCTTAGCAGGTCGTTTTCCGTTTAACTTAATTAGCTGTTTTATTGCGAAATGGCCGTTCTACGACTCATAACTCAGCGGAAATTTAGCGAGAAAAATCAGGTGAATTTGAAATGTTCTTGGCACTCATTTTTCCTCATTTTTCTCGACATGGACATAGACCCCCATTCGATTCACAGAACTGTGCCTTGCGTTCTATTCTTACAATTCGGTTCGGTTCACTTCGTTCTGTTTTGTCGAGTTCAGCTGTCGACGTCACTCGCCTGTGACCGCATTCAAATTTATTGATTGCCTCACAAAAGATGATACAAATCATTTTTCATAGATCTCCGAGTACCCAGTAATAACCAAGAGCTGTTCCAGACACAGTGGAATGGGAGGCGTTAAAAGCCAAACCTTTGTTGGGAGCAAACTGAGGACACTCAGGCTCAATGATTGTATTTGCAATGGAAGCATAAATGTAAATTTCATATTTCATATTTATGGGAAAGCATTCATTAAAGCCCAAACTAGATTTACATTGTTGATAAAGCTGCCCAAAGCTTAAACTTAAGAAATTTATTTAATTGTCAGTAAGACGCTTTAACAATACATCACTCTTAAGTAATTTTTCTTTGTTTGTATATTCTTAAAGCAAGAAGTTAACTTAAATCAAATTCTCACTTATAGTATTTCTAATCTATCATTTCCCAGAAAATATTTAAAGACATGAGCAATCTCATGACGGTTATTTGATTTATTTAAAATTAAACAACAAAATGTTGAATATTTTGGCCAGTTGGCAAATAATGCGACACCTCTTGCATTATGCGCACTATATTTATTTATATGAGCCAGCCAATAATTAATTAGTGCAAATATCAGATAGTTTGAATATTTTCGGCAACTATATACTGATTATATTTATGTACATGACTAACCGCTTGATTCCCACAATTTCGTGACATTTATTTAGAGCAAAAATCAGATAAATTATTTGAATATTTTCACCGATTTCTGCCCATTGTGACTGTTTCCACCGAGGCGATACAATGTGCTATCTTTCTAATACCGCGAACCGCATCGAAGCGTGCCAAGAACGATCCTAGTGGCTAAACTTTTATGCAGAACTCATAATGCACAATCGCACAGAAATAGAACTGTTTGATTTTGTGGTAAGAGCATAGGATTGCGATCCCCACCATCTCAATGCCTTTTGACGGCTACCATTGTCGAGGGTCGGCCAAAAGTCTCGTGTCATCAATCCGTTTACACATCTCGGGCCGACTGTGGCCACTAGTGGGGCCATTGACGTCATTGTTATTACACAAAAAGGCCGATTCAAATATAGAATCTGCTTCGTGTACGCATATAGCCGGCGATACATGTCGAGGACGTTGTCGTGCCACTTGGCAAATAGACAGAAAGTCTGCTGCCAGATTTCTCACTTTAATTCAATTAATTATTGTGTTTTTATAGATGCTAATGTTTGTTGTTATTGCATCCACTGCTGGGGGGTGGCTATTAATAAATTCTAAGAAAAGCACAGCGACAACGCGATCATGACGATGATCATCAAAATCAAATTTAAATTCGAAAACAACGAAACGAAAATGAAAACGAAAGGCAACGTCATGACCTCGTTCAATCCTCTATTATATGTATATCTATCATTTATTTTGCAGCGCTCGATTGCTATGCGTGCACCTATTTGGACGGGTACAGTGATACCTCCTGCTTGAACAATGCCAGTGCAGTCAGAGCGATCAACTGCACCAGGAAATACTGTGTGACGATGCGCGTGGAGATGAGGGTAAGTGTGGATAAGCCTAACTAACCAACAGATGTACCTTGGTATAGATTAAGATATATTATTCCCAAATTAACAGAACATATTAAAGATAAAAGGTGTGTCCTTGATTTACGTTCAAATACTTTGCTTTAAGCATGTTGTATAATATTTATGCTGTCTAGAAATATACATCTTAAATGTTAAACTGTTGGACTGACAATATTTTTCATAATTTTCCACTGAAAGCTTAAAATATACTTGTGTTAGAATTAAAGATGTAATGAGTTATCTGCACTTGGGTAGGATAAAAAGTACAGAAAATAAGAACATATAGGTACAACTACCTACTTTCCTTCCATCACTGTGTGCGGAAATTTATTGGAAGCCGGAAAAACTTCTCCCTGGTCGTAAAATGCCCGTGGAACGTGCCACAAATGTTCCCAAGCGCCGGCGAACGGGAATTGCAGAGCGTTTAACTCTTCACGTACGCCGGCAGCCATCTGCAGACACACTCCCAATTCGAGCTGCCGCAGCGCAGCTGTTGCGGCAACAAAGTAACACATGGAATGCCTGATTTTTATGCATCGCTCAACTTTGTTTGGCTAAATGTTGCCACAGCTAAAGTTTCGCCCCTTTCTGAAATTAGCGACTCTCACGTAAAGGACAAGCAAAACTAAAAGAATGAGATGGAGCCATTAAATCGTGCCAGCACTCTACTTCGACTAATTGAATCCTGAACTGCAGTTTCTGCTGGCCCACGCGGCGTATGAGTAATGCGAGCTTTAACGCTTAAATGACTGAAAAAAGCTTAGAATAGTAGTTCATTTAATTAAAAAAACTATTACAACTAAGTTTATTTTGAATTATATTCATGCCTAAGTTCTATAAATTGCTAGTTTAATTTAAGCACAAAAATTCTAGGATAATATGGTAACACTAGATCTATTTGTAAAGTTTTATTTTGTTAGTTAAACAGTTTTGAATTTCTGACTTGACTCTCGCATTTTTTGTGTCTGTTTCTTGATTTTTCTTCATTTCTTGATTTCAAACAAAAGAAATAATCCTCGAAGGATTAAATATTTTTTTGCAAGCGTGCAGCAATCAAATGCAGACGCTTGATGAAGCTCCACTCATTGAATACATTCATGGTATTGACGGAGCTTGTCTGGCTTTAATTTTCACCAGTAAGCAGCTCAAATCAAAAGAGACCGAGAGTCGACGAGAAAGTGGGCGTAAAAAAAGCACAAGAAGCGAAAACAAAGTGCATAAAAAATCCATTACCATAATTTAATGGAAAGCCAGAAAGGCGTATAAAGAGCACCACATACAGAGACACCCATCGAGTTGACATAGCCGGGATCCCATCCCGTGGCTAGAAGGCTTAGGCCAGCTTACACCCCCACAAAGTCAACTTTGTCGCCTCTCTTCTTCTTCTTTTACCAGCTTTTACATAACCAGATGAGGTTTCAAAATTTGCAAGTGCCTCATTAGACGGGCCGAACTCGCTGATTGAATTTTAGGGGATCAAAGACGCCAACGGCCAGCTCAGGGCTTGATTTGAAACTTATGTTATTCGCGTTGCCAACAAACTGCAATGCAATTAAAACTTTGTCCGACTCTCCGGCACATCCACATCCACCATGTGTCCCCTGTGTGAACTTTGTTTACGCATTAGCTTAGGGGCCATAGATTGCTTCGGTGCCGCACATCTGCAGTCCCCCTTTTTGGGGGCATGGCGCATTAATTACTTTGCCCGCTGAAACGAGGGCAAATGCAAATTCGATTCGCAGATACGGAATGCAAATAAGCCCTTGTGGCCCAGTGTGATGATTGGTGTGGATGCGAGTACCATTAATCAGTGGCGCAGATAATTGTAATGTGGATTCCCTATTTCCATTTCCATTTTAGCGCAACTCGAGCAAGGTGATGTCCTTTTTGCGCGACTGCCAGGACGAACCCGCGGTAAGTTACATATGAATACACCTCTTTATTTTCTTTTAATAGATTAAATTTACCAATTGCAATGCTAAATTTTCCATTTGAAAAGCTTAAAATTCATAGAAATTCAAATTTTAAATCAAGTTCTGTTTGGTTTGTCTAAAGATAATCAAATAAGGGTATTTCTCTTCTCCACAGATGCTTTATGGAAACATACCAGATGAAACGTTTCGCACTTACTACTCATCCTGCCAGCAGAACCGCTGCAATGGGCACAATGGACGGGTGAAGAACTCAACAAATGGAACCGACGGCGGTGGAATTCACAATGCCATAGTACCAGGAAAAAATGCTGGCCAAGGGGTGTTTCTATGCCCTTGGACACTGCTCTTTTTGCCTGTCCTGAGAATTTGGCAAATGCATTTGGCACGGGTCCCAAAAATCGCATAGAGATATGACGCTTCAAATACCCTACCACAAATATCCAAATAAATTATATTTTCCATAGTTAAATGACAATAATATTTTGTATAGTGTTTATGATTTAACATCTATGAGACCCAATTAAACATTTTTATGTTATGTTTAAGACAACTTTCAATTGAAAAACCCTACTGATAACCAATTACATGGGCATTAGGCCCGAACACACAAGCTAATTGCTGCGGTTGGGGGCTGGTTATGATGCTTTGACAAACTTTTGCGTGACTGTAAAGGAGGAAGGCTCGCCATGAAACCACAGCCGTAATTGCAGCGACCGCCAGGCTTTTAGGCCATCATCATTGGATCAAAGGTCGTCGGCACTTCCGGCATGTCCACGCGCTCAAGAGCGAATATGAATTCCAGCTAATGGCGCTCTACGGCGACGTTAATTGCGTGTATCTAATGGATTCGCTGACATCTTTACGCAATGAAACACGAAAACTCAAGTGCAAATTGGACTGAGCAAATGAAATTCGTTTGAAGGCTGCGCCAAATGCAGGCCAGTTAGGGATGTCTTTGGCCCCTCAATCCGGTTATAGATTGGGTAAACACCAGCTTAACTGTTTGCTCTGCCTCATTTGAGTTGCACCGAATAAATCTGAGAATTTTTTTGAGTCCTTGACTTTTTGTGTACACATTTGAATTTTTGTTTGCCCAGCTCCACGCATTGAAGTTGCCATGTGTAACGCCCGCCAGTTTCCAGTTTCGATTGACACGCTTTTGGCGCTGGCGACGCCGCTTTGCTTTTGGCCAACACGACAGCAAAAAGCAAACAACAAACAACCAGCCGCGGCAACAACAAGGACAACAGCCAAGATTGCCACCCCACTGACATGACAAGTGTGCGAACCCGCCCCCTCCGCGTTTCCCGTTAAATATTATTCCAGGCCAGACATCAAAAATCGAATCTCAATCCCAAAATGGCGAAACAGCCGGACATGGGCTCTAAAAAATGGGACAGAGCACGGCTTTTAAAAATAATTGATGGTATTTGAATGAGGTGGAATGTGTCACTTTATTAACTTGTAAAGCTTATAAATATTCCTAAACAATTTTGAAGAAAAACTTTAAAATTTTAAAAAGTATATTGCAAAAATTACATTTAAAACTACTAAAGCTTAAAAAAGCATAAACATTTTGCATGAATTAAAATAAAACTTAAATATTTGTTATGACTACACAGAAGTTAAACATATTATATAACCAATACAGAAAGTACAAATTTTATTATAAAAAGAAATTATTTCAGGTATTGAGTACTAAACAATCTCTTCTTTAATTTAATATTTTTGATGAGTTGAGGAAAACGAGCGAAATAAAGCACAAGCAAAAAGGCAAAAATTTCATCAAATAAGAAAAAGCACCGCTTTTTAGAAAGTTTTCCCTTGAAAATGTTAATTAATTGTACGGAGCAAGAAGATAAAGCAAAAGAAAAAACATTTATTAAATAATCACTCACACATCCCATTGTAAAAACATGAAAGATAAATAAACTTTTTTCATTACAAGATGACAAATTCCTGAGACCAAAACTCGGAGCATTCGCTAATTAAAACGTTTTCGGTCACGTGAACCAAGATGTACAAACAATTATTTGTAATTTTTAAATTAAGACAGCAGCAGGAATGCAAACATCAATGTGGCGGGAAGCAAAAGAGAACAAGAAAGGAAAGCTAACTTCGGGCGGAGCCGAAGTTGAAATACCCTTGCAGAACATTCTGTAAATTATGTTCTTCAAAATTATTCATATGATGCATTCTTAATACTCATAAAAAATCCCAACTTCCTAACGTTAAAAACACAAAGTAGTGGCATTTCCAATCGTTCAGTTATATGGCAGCTATAGGATATAGTCGGCCGATCCTTATGAAACTTAAAAGGTCGGATTGATTGGCCAAAAATAAAACCCATAGAAATTTCCAACTTCCTAACTTTACAAACACCAAAGTTATGGCATTTCCGATCAATCAGTTATATGGCAGCTATAGGATATAGTCGACCGATCCTTATGAAATTTGGTACGTCGGATTGGTTGGCCAAATATAAAACCCATAAAAAATCCTAACTTCCTAACTTTAAAAATACCAAAGGAATGGCCTTTCCGATCGTTCAGTTATATGGCAGCTATAGGATATAGTCGGCCGATCCGGCTCGTTCCGACTTATATACTACCTGCAATAGAAAGACAACTTTTGGGAAAGTTTCAAGCAGATATCTTTAAAACTGAGGGACTAGTTTGCGTAGAAACGGACGGACGGACGGACAGACGGACAGACGGACATGGCTATATCAACTCAGGAGGTGATCCTGATCAAGAATATATATACTTTATAGGGTCGGAAATGTCTCCTTCACTGCGTTGCAAACTTTTGACTGAAATTATAATACCCTCTGCAAGGGTATAATGAGGGTACTTAAGAAAAGCCTGAATTTTGGGCAGGAAGTAATTTTTACTCGACAAATATTGACTTGATCCCAATAGCAAGACAGCAGCAAGAAATAAGTTGAAAGCATTCCTGCAGTCTTGAGGTGCTCGGATCCCAGTGAAATGTGGGTGTCGAAAATGGGCGGTGGAAGATGTTCACTTGACAGTGGCCACCGCAGCGGACCATAAACAACGGAGACACTCGAAAATGGCTGGCGGTTGCGGTTCACTTTTCCCCATTCTTATTTGCAGTTTTCCAGTCCCCGCAGAGCTCTGTGGAATTTTACTTTTCCCTTCTGCACATAGAGAAAATAATGGTGTCCATCAATAAATAACAACTAAATTAATTTATTGTGGAAAAATCAAATTAAACATAAATCTTAAATAAATATTTTCTAAAAAACAATACTTTTATTTCACGTTGGTTTTTAATTTTAACAAAGAGATAAGGTGCTGTAAAAAAAGGCTTACAATTAAATAAAAATGTTATCAGTCACAATAAACACTTATAAGTTTCTGTATCCTTTAAAACACAAGTTCTTATTCATAATACAAAATTCCCAATTAGGGTAGCTTTGTTTATCTCTGTGTAAACTGTAATAAAGGTGTGCTCGCTGCAGAAATTGTAAATTCACTCGCCACGAAATGGGGGCGCCGCAAATTGTGGACAGTTCTCGGGGGATGGGGCTACATTTCTGAGTCAGCGGGTTGTCTGCGCTTGATGTTCTGTGGGTCTGCTCTGGGGTCGGGGAATTGCAAATAGTTCAGTCGTCCGATTGTGATTCCTTGGTCTGGTTATGGCCAATCGCCATCCAACAATGGCTGAGTCAGTGCGTTGAACTTTTCCGTCTGGACAGCGAGTCTGGATGGTTTTTTCCCCCTCCGGGAATTGGAAATAAAATAATGGCACAAAGCGAGCGAAATGCGTGCCGGAAACTATGCAGCCCTTGTCTGCAATTGCCAATGCATTTGTAATTGTCTGGGCACCTTGCCCGATCCGGGGTATATCGTCCTATAAACCCGACAGTTTATTCCACCCAAAAAGGAAGAATGGGGGAACACTTCTCATTCATGATAAGTAGTCACCGATACATATCCGCATCTATAGATATGCCTCATCAAATAAAACTGAGCATGTGTTATAAAATCCATTTTGACAAAATCCCCGCAATAATAATACAGATGAAAAAAAATTTATAATCGGCAAAAAAAAAAACAGCAAAATAAGATAAAAGGCCGAAGGCGGAACAGGCAAAAGTGAAAGTCACTTGATTTATGCCTTCTCGGGAATCTTGGAATGAGGTGGGCGCCAAATAAACCTGGGAAAGTGGAACACTTTTGGAAAAGTGGGCGTGGTTGCTGCCCAGAGGCACGTCCGCGTCTCCTTGGCTTTTTGCACAATTTTTCGTATACAATTTATTCAGTTGTTTTCATTGTGGGTTACCAATGAATAAAATATGAGGAATATTCTAGAAGTTGTGCCAAGTTTTTTCGGTTTTCTTGATAAATGGAAATTTTAATCAGTAATTAAAATTAAATAAATAAAGGGCATAATTTAAAATTGCGGTCAGGTGTGGTAGAGAAAATCATGTTTCTATAAAAAATGAAATATGTTCAATAGAATTAGTGTTACAGAAGTGCGGTTTTTAATTTTACAAGTCTTTAAAAATTTAATAACCATTTTTTTCGTAATATTATAGATCGTAAAATTTTTTGTTTTTTCAGGGACCAAAACATATTTTTTGTGAGCGTTTTCTTTGGAAGAACTAATGGGTTTTATGCACCCACCTCGGCAGATTTCAATAGACTTTGTGACGCTTATAATGGAAGATCATAAAAGTTCTTTAAATATAAAAGTCTCAATATTTATACCCTTGCAGAGGGTATTATAATTTCAGTCAAAAGTTTGCAACGCAGTGAAGGAGACATTTCCGACCCTATAAAGTATATATATTCTTGATCAGGATCACCTCCTGAGTTGATATAGCCATGTCCGTCTGTCCGTCTGTCCGTCTGTCCGTCTGTCCGTCCGTCTGTCCGTCCGTCCGTCCGTTTCTACGCAAACTAGTCCCTCAGTTTTAAAGCTATCTGCTTGAAACTTTCCCAAAAGTTGTCTTTCTATTGCAGGTAGTATATAAGTCGGAACGAGCCGGATCGGGCGACTATATCATATAGCTGTCATATAACTGAACGATCGGAAAAGCCATAACGTTGGTGTTTTTAAAGTTAGGAAGTTGGGATTTTCTATAAGTTTTATTTTTGGCCAATAAATCCGACCTACCGAATTTCATAAGGATCGGACGACTATATCCTATAGCCGCCATATAACTGATTGATCGGAAATGCCATAACTTGGGTGTTTGTAAAGTTAGGAAGTTGGGATTTTCTATGGGTTTTATTTTTGGCCAATCAATCCGACCTACCAAATTTCATAAGGATCGGCCGACTATATCCTATAGCTGCCATATTACTAAACGATTGGAAATGCCATAACTTTGGTGTTTTTAAAGTTAGGAAGTTGGGACATTTTATGAGTATTAAGAATACATCATATGAATAATTTTGACAAATATAATTTACAGAATATTCTGCAAGGGTATATCAACTTCGGCTCCGTCCGAAGTTAGCTTTCCTTTCTTGTTCTTATTAGTGTTGGTCCCCAGTTTAATCAAAATTGTTTAAGGTTACAGGCAATATTTCATAGTTGTTTTAAGTCCCACAAAATATTGTACAAAATCCTAGTGTTCGATTGGAAAAAAGAGATGTTTAAAATCACGTGATTAGTTTATTTGCCAGAACTTGTTGACAATTATTTTTTAGAAACTAGACCAACAAACACACCATCAACCGCCCACTCGGTGAAAATTTTGATGTTTGAAGGATGCCCTAAAAAAATGGATGGCTATGCTGGTCCAACTTATCTTCTGCGTCCGTTTGCGGACTCTGTAAATTTTGTAAAAATAATTGCTTCGCTCACCGATCTTTACAGAAATGATTATTGATGAGCACTGTGGCCTATTTTATCAAAATCAAAGCGGACGCGACAACGTCACCGTCGCCCGCCAATGAAGCGTGAAATGCGGACCGACATCGCGGGCAAAGCGCCAGCACACATTAAATCTTGCGAAAGTTTAACCCGCCCAGCCCAAAAAAAAAACCGCCTAGCACACCTTTGGACGGACTGTAGACTATATGAGTTGGGGAGGAGGATAGATTTCTTGGCAAGTGCCGAAGAGCCGATGACGTCAAACGGCGGCAGTTGGCAGACTCTTCGCCCCAGACCAATTTTTGACCAATTTTTCAATCTGTTTTTATATAATTTGGTAGGCACGCTTAGGTGGCCTACGTCTCCAGGAAATCCCCGTGAATCACCCGGAGGACGGGATTTACTCGTGAGCCGTGCCAAGGGGATTGTGTAAACAGGAAAGTCGCCGAGGAATTCGACGGGGAAATGCCAGGAATGCCAAAATATTGATGGAAGCCAAGCCGAGAGGCTTTTAGCGTCGCGTGCCAATCGCCGAAGATCCGTTAATGTACATCGGAATATCTGGATGTACTGTGAATGAGTGGTATATAGATATAAAGCGAGTGTAATTCCATAGCTGACAGCGGGCGGCATTATCATCTAAAGGCGACAACAAAGATCTCCCGCTGAATGACCAGACACATTTATTTGTTTACACAGCTCGGTTGCCGTTGCCGTTGCCTCATCTTGACAATCAATTAATTTCCGACCACCTCCTGTCCCCCGGGAGAACTCCTGGCGTCGACAAAGGCAAGTGGCGTCGTTGGTGCTAATTGTTTTTAATGAAAATTGCTAAGGATTTAATAAGGAAGGCACTACAAATGGATTTTAAAAGCCATTTCAATTATGCCATAAGTTTCTCATCAATCTGAGTGGTCACTACCACAACGATGACGTCAAAGATTGCAACACAGGCCAAGTCCCATGCATTTTGTCTATATACTCATATATATGCTTGTGATTTTTATCATCTTTGTCTGCGCTTAAGTTCACTGACATTCTGGTCAGACTGCAAGCCACGAAAATAGTTTTCCACATTGTAATGAGCTTCAGAGAACAATAGAAATGTGCTGAATTCATTCCGTTAATGCTTTTTTTGTGTTATTTCAGTTTCATTTCAGATTTGAGCTAATTAAAATTTGGCAAACATGTTTCCAAGCCAACAAACAAAACCGAAATTTCAGCGGCCTGTCGACAAATTTGCACTTCGCAAATATTTCCACAATACGAATAATAAATACTGAAAAAGGAGGTTAACCAATTTGTTCGCTTGCGGCTGGGAAAAGTGACAACGGAAAAACAACGGGGGGACATGGGTGCTTTTTATACCCTTGCAGAGGGTATTATAATTTTGGTCAAAAGTGTGCAACGCAGTGAAGGAGACATCTCCGACCCTATAAAGTATATATATTCTTGATCAGGATCACCTCCTGAGTTGATATAGCCATGTCCGTCTGTCCGTCTGTCCGTCTGTCTGTTTCTACGCAAACTAGTCTCTCAGTTTTAAAGCTATCGTATTGAAACTTTGCACACACCCTTCTTTCCTTTGCACGCAGTATATATGTCGGAACGGCCGGGATCGGCCGACTATATCCTATAGCTGCCATATAACTGATTGATCGGAAATGCCATAACTTTGGTGTTTGTAAAGTTAGAAAGTTGGAATTTTCTATGGGTTTTATATTTGGCTAATCAATCCTACCTACCAAATTTCATAAGGATCGGCCGACTATATCCTATAGCTGCCATATAACTGATTGATCGGAAATGCCATAACTTTGGTGTTTGTAAAGTTAGAAAGTTGGAATTTTCTATGGGTTTTATATTTGGCTAATCAATCCTACCTACCAAATTTCATAAGGATCGGCCGACTATATCCTATAGCTGCCATATAACTGATTGATCGGAAATGCCATAACTTTGGTGTTTGTAAAGTTAGGAAGTTGGAATTTTCTATGGGTTTTATATTTGGCTAATCAATCCTACCTACCAAATTTCATAAGGATCGGCCGACTATATCCTATAGCTGCCATATAACTGATAGATCGGAAATGCCATAACTGATTGATCGGAAATGCCATAACTTTGGTGTTTGTAAAGTTAGAAAGTTGGAATTTTCTATGGGTTTTATATTTGGCTAATCAATCCTACCTACCAAATTTCATAAGGATCGGCCGACTATATCCTATAGCTGCCATATAACTGATAGATCGGAAATGCCATAACTTTGGTGTTTGTAAAGTTAGGAAGTTGGGATTTTCTGTGGGTGTTATATTTGGCCAATCAATCCGACCTACCAAATTTCATAAGAATCGGCGGACTATATGATATTGTTTTCCATTTAGAATCTGTCGTCGATTCATTTTTATACCCTTGCAGAGGGTATTATAATTTTGGTCAAAAGTGTGCAACGCAGTGAAGGAGACATCTCCGACCCTATAAAGTATATATATTCTTGATCAGGATCACCTCCTGAGTTGATATAGCCATGTCCGTCTGTCCGTCTGTCCGTCTGTCTGTTTCTACGCAAACTAGTCTCTCAGTTTTAAAGCTATCGTATTGAAACTTTGCACACACCCTTCTTTCCTTTGCACGCAGTATATATGTCGGAACGGCCGGGATCGGCCGACTATATCCTATAGCTGCCATATAACTGATTGATCGGAAATGCCATAACTTTGGTGTTTGTAAAGTTAGAAAGTTGGAATTTTCTATGGGTTTTATATTTGGCTAATCAATCCTACCTACCAAATTTCATAAGGATCGGCCGACTATATCCTATAGCTGCCATATAACTGATTGATCGGAAATGCCATAACTTTGGTGTTTGTAAAGTTAGAAAGTTGGAATTTTCTATGGGTTTTATATTTGGCTAATCAATCCTACCTACCAAATTTCATAAGGATCGGCCGACTATATCCTATAGCTGCCATATAACTGATTGATCGGAAATGCCATAACTTTGGTGTTTGTAAAGTTAGGAAGTTGGAATTTTCTATGGGTTTTATATTTGGCTAATCAATCCAACCTACCAAATTTCATAAGGATCGGCCGACTATATCCTATAGCTGCCATATAACTGATAGATCGGAAATGCCATAACTGATTGATCGGAAATGCCATAACTTTGGTGTTTGTAAAGTTAGAAAGTTGGAATTTTCTATGGGTTTTATATTTGGCTAATCAATCCTACCTACCAAATTTCATAAGGATCGGCCGACTATATCCTATAGCTGCCATATAACTGATAGATCGGAAATGCCATAACTTTGGTGTTTGTAAAGTTAGGAAGTTGGGATTTTCTGTGGGTGTTATATTTGGCCAATCAATCCGACCTACCAAATTTCAAAAGAATCGGCGGACTATATGATATTGTTTTCCATTTAGAATCTGTCGTCGATTCATTTTTATACCCTTGCAGAGGGTATTATAATTTTGGTCAAAAGTGTGCAACGCAGTGAAGGAGACATCTCCGACCCTATAAAGTATATATATTCTTGATCAGGATCACCTCCTGAGTTGATATAGCCATGTCCGTCTGTCCGTCTGTCCGTCTGTCCGTCTGTCTGTTTCTACGCAAACTAGTCTCTCAGTTTTAAAGCTATCGTATTGAAACTTTGCACACACCCTTCTTTCCTTTGCACGCAGTATATATGTCGGAACGGCCGGGATCGGCCGACTATATCCTATAGCTGCCATATAACTGATTGATCGGAAATGCCATAACTTTGGTGTTTGTAAAGTTAGAAAGTTGGAATTTTCTATGGGTTTTATATTTGGCTAATCAATCCTACCTACCAAATTTCATAAGGATCGGCCGACTATATCCTATAGCTGCCATATAACTGATTGATCGGAAATGCCATAACTTTGGTGTTTGTAAAGTTAGAAAGTTGGAATTTTCTATGGGTTTTATATTTGGCTAATCAATCCTACCTACCAAATTTCATAAGGATCGGCCGACTATATCCTATAGCTGCCATATAACTGATTGATCGGAAATGCCATAACTTTGGTGTTTGTAAAGTTAGGAAGTTGGAATTTTCTATGGGTTTTATATTTGGCTAATCAATCCTACCTACCAAATTTCATAAGGATCGGCCGACTATATCCTATAGCTGCCATATAACTGATAGATCGGAAATGCCATAACTGATTGATCGGAAATGCCATAACTTTGGTGTTTGTAAAGTTAGAAAGTTGGAATTTTCTATGGGTTTTATATTTGGCTAATCAATCCTACCTACCAAATTTCATAAGGATCGGCCGACTATATCCTATAGCTGCCATATAACTGATAGATCGGAAATGCCATAACTTTGGTGTTTGTAAAGTTAGGAAGTTGGGATTTTCTGTGGGTGTTATATTTGGCCAATCAATCCGACCTACCAAATTTCATAAGAATCGGCGGACTATATGATATTGTTTTCCATTTAGAATCTGTCGTCGATTCATTTTTATACCCTTGCAGAGGGTATTATAATTTTGGTCAAAAGTGTGCAACGCAGTGAAGGAGACATCTCCGACCCTATAAAGTATATATATTCTTGATCAGGATCACCTCCTGAGTTGATATAGCCATGTCCGTCTGTCCGTCTGTCCGTCTGTCTGTTTCTACGCAAACTAGTCTCTCAGTTTTAAAGCTATCGTATTGAAACTTTGCACACACCCTTCTTTCCTTTGCACGCAGTATATATGTCGGAACGGCCGGGATCGGCCGACTATATCCTATAGCTGCCATATAACTGATTGATCGGAAATGCCATAACTTTGGTGTTTGTAAAGTTAGAAAGTTGGAATTTTCTATGGGTTTTATATTTGGCTAATCAATCCTACCTACCAAATTTCATAAGGATCGGCCGACTATATCCTATAGCTGCCATATAACTGATTGATCGGAAATGCCATAACTTTGGTGTTTGTAAAGTTAGAAAGTTGGAATTTTCTATGGGTTTTATATTTGGCTAATCAATCCTACCTACCAAATTTCATAAGGATCGGCCGACTATATCCTATAGCTGCCCTATAACTGATTGATCGGAAATGCCATAACTTTGGTGTTTGTAAAGTTAGGAAGTTGGAATTTTCTATGGGTTTTATATTTGGCCAATCAATCCAACCTACCAAATTTCATAAGGATCGGCCGACTATATCCTATAGCTGCCATATAACTGATAGATCGGAAATGCCATAACTGATTGATCGGAAATGCCATAACTTTGGTGTTTGTAAAGTTAGAAAGTTGGAATTTTCTATGGGTTTTATATTTGGCTAATCAATCCTACCTACCAAATTTCATAAGGATCGGCCGACTATATCCTATAGCTGCCATATAACTGATAGATCGGAAATGCCATAACTTTGGTGTTTGTAAAGTTAGGAAGTTGGGATTTTCTGTGGGTGTTATATTTGGCCAATCAATCCGACCTACCAAATTTCATAAGAATCGGCGGACTATATGATATTGTTTTCCATTTAGAATCTGTCGTCGATTCATTTTTTTTTTTATGAACTAGTTAAAACAAAGGATTGATGCTGGTTTCCGTGATATTTATTATGAATCCTCACATACTCAGCCCCCTCACCACGACAAGGTCTCAATCCACGAGAGGGAAATATTATAATAGCTTAATCTATATTGCACTTTATAAATAACAAATTTATCACAATCTTTAAACAATATAATAATCTATTTCTATTTTACTTAGATATATACAATTCAAATAAATAAATAAGTTAATAAATTGATAAATAAATTAATAAACAAATGTTAATATCTATATTTAAGAAAAATTCCATCATGATGACTATAGCTCGTTTTGTATGTAAGAGCAACAGCATTCCTCAGCTCATTTTCAGCAAATATCCAATCAATTTGCGTCAAATGTTTCGTTGTTGCAGAATTATTGATTGGAATTAGATTAAATTCATTTAAAGCTTCCTCGAGTCGATCAGTGGTTGTGGATCTGCAAATATTAAAATCTCCTAATATAACCAATTTGCCATTATTTTCTAAGCTGCGTATCCTTTCTACGTCCGACAGAATTTCATTACGAAATTGTGCTATAGGAAACGTTGGATTCCTATAAACAACAATGAAGGATGTATTAATATATTTGAATGCAATTGATTGGTATATAGTTCTTGAGCTCGAAGACTTATTTGTCTCAAACAAGAAAACTACATTTTCGGCAATATTTTGCTTGGCATAAATAATAATTCCATTTTTGCCCATACCATTCAATCGATTGCTATCAATTCTTCTTATTATGTCGAAACCTTCTGAAGAAAAGTCTTCGCTGGGAAGAGTCCAAGTTTCGACAAAACAAAGAAAATTTGCAGAACAAATAATAGGGTCGTTAAAAATATCTTCGCGATGGCTTCGAAGAGACTCAACATTATGGTAATACAGGGAGATGTCTTCGTTTCTGTTAACCACAAACTCATAATGCGTAGTCAAAAACTTTTCCTCTCTTAACTTTTGAAGTTCGTCTTGGACATTTGGAGCTCCAAATCTTGTTGGAGGAACAAAGTCGCCTAGAAGGAAAAGTCCTGATGCGCTAGTGGCTCTGCTGCATCCAACATATAACGAAGCTCGCTTGATGCCTCTTTTAAGATGCACGGCGACTTTGCTATATGTTGCTCCTTGGCTTTTGTGGATGGTAATAGCCTCAGCAGGAACAATTGGAAATTGTTTTCGGTCAACAGAAGCATGCTCCGATCTTCCACATTGAAAAACTCGAGAGGCTTTTACTATTGGAGTCCATTCGGGATCGGGACTATTCCGAACCTTTGATCTGGCGATAGTGCCAACCGTGGGTTCAAAAAATTTAATCCAAAGTCGCGTTACTAAATTTGAGTCATTCACTAAGCAATGGTCAATTAGCATCAGCTGACCAGTTGCTCCATTTACAAGTCCGTCACTTGTGTCTATATTGACGGTTACCATATATTTAGCAGTTGTTTTGAGATGAAGAGCATATGGCAACCCCTGTGTTTCAGAGGTTTTCATATTTTGAGCATATCTTAACGTGTTTTCTCTGTTTCGTGTAGATATGTTCGCAGTTTTCACTGTATCAACAGCAGTGGAAACCAACTCTTCCGTCCCAATTTGCGCTAGTTTTAGGGAATTGTAATTATTAACTTCTTCGTTAGAAGAAATTAAATGAATGGCATCATCAGGAACTTCGCTGGGTGAAACAACTCTTCGTTTAAGGAGCTTTATATCTGCAATTATCATGCAAGCCTCAGATAAATGATTTAGGGCTTGAGCAAATGCATGGTCGCCTTTTTGGCGCATTATTTCTGTGAGCTCAAAATACTTAAAGTTGCTCCATAAGCTATTTCCGCTATAAGGATTTAATGTCCTCTCCGAAAATATCCAACTGGGGAAAGCTGCTTTAGATCTCCAAAAACTATAATTGATTTTCCACCAAAACTTAAGTCAGGGCTTCGGAAAATTTGACGAAGCCGTTGATCCAAAAATGAAAGCATCTTAGAACCAACCATAGAAACTTGCAATGAATTGTATTTAAACTTTCATTGCTTAAAAATCTTAAGGGACCTGAAGCATGATTAATTGGAAGAGAAAACACTGAATGTAGAGTCAGTCCTCCAATTCTAAAAGCAGCTTTTCCAGTCGGAGCACATAATAAAACCTTTGCTGAATCCGTAGCACCAGGAAGCTTATTTGCTCGCCAAGTCACAGACTGATAGATGGTAGAAATCAGTCTGCTTTTTCCTACACCGGCCCCTCCACCAACATATTCGTAAAAAACATTTTTACAAACAACATTATGCATCACATGTGCATAATAATGTCTTTGTTTGTAGTTTAGGGACCGAGTTAGCGAGCAAAGGTCATCATTGGAAACTAACGGGGGGAGTCTAATTAATTGAAGTTCGCCGTCTTCTTCAGGGTTGTTTATCGCATTGTCATCCTGAAGAATATTTACGTTCCGCTCTATATTTGGAACTGCCAAAGCTCTAAACTCTTCGTCTAAAAATTGGGAGGCAGGTTCTTCCGCATCAGGAGCATTATCTCCCCTATCCTCTTGCAAATCTTCCAGAACTCTTTCTAACTCCATATCATCAAACACATCATAGTTCCTTTTCATTGTCTTAATGGATTCATGGTTTACTCGGAATGTGTTTTCAATGTCGTTGGAAAGAAGTTCAGCTTCTTCATTTCGCCAAGGATAGAAGAGCATTAAATGCTCTCGGAAATAATCGGAAGGTGAAGAGTTAATACTAAAGCGAACCCACCTTAGAATCAGGGGATGCCTACGTTTCTTAACGCAGCCAGACCCATCCATCAGTGGATAACTTTGCTCAGCAACTTCATCTTCGTCATCTACCTCCACATCATTTGCTTCATCATAGTCTTCCCTATGATTAGCGGCAGATCGTGCATTCCGCTTGACAAATCTGTACCAAGCTGCGAAATCTGCTAAACAAATTCCTTCCAACTGCTCATGCCTTTGCACATATCGGTCAAGAATATTACGCTCAAAAATATCCACCGAGTTGTTTGGAAGTCGCTCTAATTCTTCATTTGAGCGAGCCAATCTAACTCGTTTGTCTGGATGGCAAGTGTTTAAAAAAATAGTACCTTCACTTGCCTCCGACATATGCAGACCCAAAATATTGTAAGCTGCTTCTTGGGCCGATATTTCAGTAGCGTTAATAAACTTATTCCCTATGTGCTGTAGTTTCCTTTTAATAGAAATATTCCCATGGCTTATTTCTGCCATGGCTTCACGGAGCAATTGCGATACGCCTCTGTTTGATTTGTTTATGTAGTTAATGATATAACTACAACAGGCGTACGCATCTAGGATAAATTGAATATCCATATTAGCTCTGTGCAAGCCTAGAATATCTCTATTATAAGCATTGAGCAGTCGGTCGGAGAATTGTCTGCGAAGAAAAATTTGTGGCTTTTTTAAGCTGGAACGTAAGGCTAGTTTGTAGGCTTCAAAATTTGTTTCAAGGTGGGACAGAAAATGATCAAAATTGTTAAATAAAGCTGCGTCTTCATTTGAAATATTCCTTAAAGCTTCCTTAATTTTTTTAAACAAAGTTTTATGATCTTCAATATTGACTTCGTTTTCATCTATTGGATGCAAAATAAGCGTTTCGGGCATAGGAGGATATGGCATATTGAATCGGCAGAACTCCTGTCCGCGTAACTCTCTTAGGCAAGAAGCACTATGCTTGTGGCGTTGATACTGAATTACTTCTTGTAGTTCAGTATCGTCTCCATTTGTAGTAATAAACCTATCAATAAAGTTTATTACTTGCTCGGTATTTTCGTTGTCTTCGAGCTTAGGAGCACCAGCAAGCCAGTACATGCCATGAGAATGCGGAGATCCTCTGTGCTGGAACTCGATTCTCCAATAAAAATGAGAAAGATTGAATTCCCCAAAAATATCGGTTTTGAACAATTTCATTAATTGTCGCAACCTGTAATCGAAGTATCGAGAGCACGTCACTGGATCGGATCGAATTAACCGAGCCTTTTCGGAGCTGGACAGAGCTGCCGCTTCTTCCTCGCTTATAGCCCTATTATCCAATAGAAGAGACAGGATAACTAAAAGTTCATTCCACTTAGTTTCAGCAGCGGAAAGAGTAATGAAAAACGTTGGCAGCCCAAATTGTCGAATCATAGCTATAACTTTTTTTTTTCAGCCTCCCAATGAGCTGGTGCAGACCGTAAGCCTTTCAGGATGTGGTAGCCATCATCATGTTGCACAAGACGGTCAACAAATGATTCATCCCGCAGATTACCAGCGGTAACCGCTCCTGACTTTTTGCGTAAAGCAATTGAAATTGAATTTTGTATGCGCTGCATTTCGTAAAATTTATACATGTATAAAACTTTTGGAACTACAGCGCAACGACGGTCGTAAAAACGGATTTGGGATCTGGCTTTTTTCGCATAGGTTGTATTTCCTTTAAATATTTCTCCGCAAGAAATAGTTGGAAAGGAAAGTTCCTCTGCGTCTTCGTCAAGCGTTAAGCTTGTTGGCCGACGGCCTTCACCTGGTGCCAATGCAATGCGCTGAATTGCAGTATCATTATTTTCCAATAATGTTTCATGGCCTCCGGGATTTAAATTTTCTTCGAGCTCTGCAGCATTTTGGGAGTGGTGCTGCTGGTGAAGAAGTTGCTCTACTGCTTCGCGATCAGATTCGTCCGCAATAAAAGGAATATCATTAATTCCTTGAAGTTCTGTTAGCCATGATTCGTTTAGTGAAATGTTGTGCTTTCTGTAGAGCTCGGTACTTACTAAGTACCGTACAGCTTCAAGGACCCGAGCTGGTCGAATAGTTTCAGTCATGAAATTGTGAGCGTACTCTAGTCTCCTTTTTAAATGGACTTGGATGACATGGGTAGAGTCGAAAGAGCGTGGAAGCGCAGTCACAATATCGGGAACTGAAATTGGAACATTCACCACTGCCCCTCTGATTCCACATTGCCTTTCATAGCCGAGGGAAATAATCCTCATAAAAGGGATTCTCGGTGAAATAAGGCGTTCTTCGAGGCAGGTGAGTCCATTTAAGCACTCAGGGATTTCTGGGAAATCGAACCCATTAGAAAGGCAGAGTGATGGCAGTTTGCCAAGAGAAATGGCACGACGACAAGTGTGGCAAAAGTTATATTTGCCGGACGGACTGGGAAATTTTCTTGACAAATAAAAGGCGTTGCCAACGTTTAGGAGAGGAAATTTAGAGGAGATAGCCAGGATGGATAATCCACTTACCTGCGAACGGAACCATGTTCCTCCACAGCAAATACAAATAGCCGTTGGGCCTTCCTTAATGTTCCTGTGGTACAGATCCCTCGCTGATGATCGAATCCTATTTCGCTGTTGTCCTCGTTCCTGTTCCAGTTCATCCTCCGAAAGTTGAGCTCTTGCGTCCATGTTTCTTTGCGACTGCCTTTGGGAGGCATCCAGTCGATTTTGTGAGTCCATCCTAAAGTTTAATAATCGATCCTCTGCCATTTGCCGAATTTGTTCTTCCCGAATCCTCCGCTGTTGTCGTGTTTCCCGGCGTTGTGATGTGTTTATCCGTTGCTCCTGTGATCTAGCGATGGGATTTCTCCTGGTTGCTCTCCTGTTATCGGCGTCCCTTTCCCGTTCTCGCTGCCTGTCTTCCATATCCCTTCGTCGCTGTCGGTGCTCTCCAGTGTTCCTTTCCTGTTCCCTTGCACGTTCCTCTGGGTCCTCGCGATGAGCAGCTCGTGCTGCGGCGTCCCGAATCCGCTCTGAAATTCGAAATTCAGGATTGTTCCTCCGAGTGGCATGGTCAGCAGTATTTTGCACCTGCTCTTGTCGCCGCTCCTCGGTGTCTTCTCGCCGAATAGTACGCGCTGCGGCGTCCCGCACCCGTTCAGGATTTCGGTACTCCAGAATAGTCCTCCGAGTAGAGTGCTCAGCAGTGTTTCGCAACTGCTCTCGTCGTCGCTCCTCGGGGTCCTCTCGACGGATCGCGTGTGCATCCATGTCCCGAATCCGTTCAGGAATTCGTAACTCCGAAATAGTCCTCCGAGTAGAGTGCTCAGCAGTGTTTCGCAACTGCTCTCGTCGTCGCTCCTCGGGGTCCTCTCGACGGATCGCGTGTGCATCCATGTCCCGAATCCGTTCAGGAATTCGTAACTCCGAAATAGTCCTCCGAGTAGAATGCTCAGCAGTGTTCCGCAACTGCTCTCGTCGTCGCTCCTCGGGGTCCTCTCGACGGATCGCGTGTGCATCCATGTCCCGAATCCGTTCAGGAATTCGTAACTCCGAAATAGTCCTCCGAGTAGAGTGCTCAGCAGTGTTTCGCAACTGCTCTCGTCGTCGCTCCTCGGGGTCCTCTCGACGGATCGCGTGTGCATCCATGTCCCGAATCCGTTCAGGAATTCGTAACTCCGAAATAGTCCTCCGAGTAGAATGCTCAGCAGTGTTTCGCAACTGCTCTCGTCGTCGCTCCTCGGGGTCCTCTCGACGGATCGCGTGTGCATCCATGTCCCGAATCCGTTCAGGAATTCGAAACTCCGAAATAGTCCTCCGAGTAGAGTGTTCAGCAGTGTTTCGCAACTGCTCTTGTCTTCTCACCTCAGAGTCCTGTCGACGATTCGAACGTCTTGCAGCATCCTGAATACGCTCTACAGAACGTATTTCTGGGTTAGTCCTCTGAGACGCATGGTCAGCAGTGTTTCGCAACTGCTCTTGTCTTCGTTCCTCAGAGTCCTCCCGACGAGTTGAATGAGCTTGTGCGTCCCGAATCCGTTCAAGGTTGCGAACCCTTTCGCTTCTTCTCCGCTGCGCGCGTGCAGCGGAATCCTGAGCACGACTTTCCTCCCGAAAGTTAGGGTTATTGTCGCGAGCATCGGCGATATGTTGAGAGTTCCGAGCTCTTATTTGGGACGCATTCCGTTCATAGCGAGCTCTACTGCGGCTTAAAGCAGCTTGGCGGCGTTGCTCCTGGGACAAGCGTGATACACGAGGCATTTTTTTAAATTGCTGTATGAAAAAATGAAAATATGCAATGATAGAATATAAAATCACCTACATGGAATACCGTCCACGGGTATAAGGGGTTATTAGCGAAATATACTTACCAAAGTTTGTAGTTTCAAATGTTAAAAAAATATTTTTAAAAAAAATTACTTTCTCACTTTAAATTTTTGCACTGACAGAGTAACGTCGTCACTCGATAAATTTTTTCATTGACTGATCTACGGATTATAGGATTTCTGAATATATATAGGTAATATCCCAAATATCCCCTTGACCCTTTAAAGGTTCCCAAGTTTGACCCTTTTAAAAAAGGCAATAAAAAGTCATGTTTTTTTTATGTACCTGGGCTACCTGTTGTGCAATTTAGGTGTTACGAATAATTGTGGTCCTAATTTGTGGTGCTATTTTTTCCAATTCGACCAATCAAAAAAAGGTATTACCTGATATTGTACAGTTACAAGGCCACTTCGGGTCCTTTGCACAATTCTTGCCCCTTGCACGTGTTCATTGAACCACTTGACGGGTTGTCCCATTTTACCTGTTTACCAGGTTATAATGGGATAAACCCCTGGATTTCTTTAAATAAAATGTCTCTGTTATCTAAAAAGTAAAGAGTTGTAAACTAGTCGTAATTTTTATGACCGTACTGCCCGTTACTGTAATTCCCATGCATTATAAAAGAGGCTGAAAAGGGTAGATTGTCAATTCAAAAAAAAGTATGAGTATTAAAAATGCTTAATTTTAATAATTTTTGAGAATATAATTTACAGAATATTCTGCAAGGGTATATCAACTTCGGCTCCGCCCGAAGTTAGCTTTTCTTTCTTGTTACAAATGAGTTTCCGTATTTCATTGAATGCATATGCATATGCATATGCAGTTGCATTCTTGCTATAAATACATTAAACTTGTTCTTTTTGCTTCACTTTTCACTTTCAGCCAGTGCCCAGTGCTTAAAACTGAGTCAATGCGATGCGTGGGAGGAAATGCAGCTGCAGTGGCAGAATTTTAATGACCCGTCAGCGCCAAAAATAAAATTCATACATGTCGGCCGGCCAAATAAACGCGTCAGTTGAAATAGAAGTGATGGCGAAAGTGACAGTTTAAATTTGCGTGGGCCGATGGCCAAATGCAAGGAGTCAATGCGCTCATTAAGCAAACTATTCCACGCGAAAAATCCGAGCACCAAAATCAATCATGGGAGCGCCAGCGGAAAGAGTTGACAGTCGAAGAAAAACACAATCGCTTCGGAAGTTCAGGGTCCTTTCACACCGAAGGTGAGTTAGTGAACCCACAAAAAGCGAACTAAGCAAAAACAAGATAAGACGACCTTGGGGGCTTGCCAATATTTTGGCTAATTTGTCAACATTCAGGCAGAAATAAATGCGAATAACTGACGAAAGAACTGAATCGAAAGTGCAACTATTCCACAGCAAAAACAAAGCTCAAACGATGATTGATTGGTTTATTAATTAATAAATGCAACAAAGATTGCTAGTATGTCTGAATACATGGCACAGAAATCTCTTCAAACCAAATTTTAATTGAATAAAAAGGACTAAGCTCTAGCTTATTTTAAAATTCCTCCTTCCTTTGAATCCATCGCATATTTTCCAAGTTAAATGAATATTTGTCTTTTCAAAAATACAATTGAACGTAATATTTAAATTGGATCAACGGATATGTGTTCAGTTTTATTTTGTTTGTGTTTGGCAAAGACAGATGCTCACGTTGCGACATAACTTTTATGTGACTCCTGACATTTCCTACCAGCTCTTCAGAAGTTTGTTACTCTCATTTTCCATCGTCATTGAACCAATGTGAAAAGTTCAATTTCTCTTTTAGCTCCCTCTTCAGCAAATGCAATTTCCCAATAAGTCTTAAAGCCTGAGCCTCTTTGAGCTTCTTACAGCTGGGAGAAACTATAAAAAAGTGCAGCAATAAATTGTCCAGAAACGCTTCTGTGTTCAAGTCTATTTCTCAATTCAATTAAGTTGGTTAAGGGCCTGACTTTTATGCCAGCAAACTTGGTTTTCCGGGCACTAAAAGCCCTTTGCCAGATACAGTTAAAACTCGGCCAACACTTCAGTCGCTAAATGCGTTATTTTGAATTCAATCAACTTTTTGCCGACTAAAAGTATGCAGCACTAAGCGGACATTCTATGGACTTTCGCTGGCAATCTGAAATATAGGGTTTTCACATACTGACCAAGGGAAAGTACTCGATGCCTTTGCACTTTCACCTATCGAAAACCTGGTAGGCGAGCGGCTGTCAAAATCGATGGCATATTCCTCGAACAGCAGATGTGGCGAGTCATTCTTTCAAAAATTGTCGCAGCGAGCAGAGCTCTTGAAAAGTAATAAAAAATAAAAATTAAATTCCTCTCATTGAGTCGTTGTGTTCCGTGTCGAGCAAAGTACTTGATTTTCGCAACCAGCACTCGCGTGTGCCGTTCTCGTTTAGATCCAGATACCACCAAGTCCAGGCCCAGGTCCACCAAAGCACACTCCACTCCACTGACCACCGTCCACTGTCCACCGATTGCCAATCCGTACCAGCAGATGTACAAGATGGTCACCGACTCGAAGGACACCGTTCCACCCAAGGCCAGCACCACCAAGGAGGTGCAGTGCCAGCACTCCGGCTGCGATGAGCCCCAGCCGGAGCAGGCTCCTCCGACCTCGACCCCCCTGGCCACCCCGAAGAGCGGCCGCGTGGGCATCTTCAACGCCGAGGACTTCCTGTCCCGCGCCCAGATGAACGACAAGATCAACAACATCCTTCGCTCGCCCACCAAGGCGCCCAACGGGGTGCGCCAGCGCTCCGTCTACACCAACAACAACCCATCGCCGGTGAGTAGAGTTGCCATTCAATTCTCTATTCTTTTTCACCTGTTGTCATTGCCGAAAATTTGTCGCTCTTTAGCTGTCACTTTTGGGCAAAAACAAATCATTTTTAATAACCCTAGATTATATTTATGCAGGCGAGAAGAAATGCGAAAAAAATGCATCCAAGAACGCAGCGGAGTAAACAATTTATTGGGCTTGCATTTTTTATACTTCTGCAAAAGGCTCCTTAAAAATTGTTTTGATGTCGAAATGGGCAGAAAAGAAATTAATTGTCATTAGCTGATAGAAGAGTAGTGTTAGGCAGGCGATAACTCTGCGGAGGAGACAAGAGCAGGGTTGCTAATAATATCTTAATCGCAAAGACTTTAAACAACTCCAACGGATACTTTCATTCCCATTTCTCATGAAAATCTAAATCTGTTGAACTAGAAAAACTTTCGTCCATGCAGCAGACGAACATTTTAAATGGGTCTATTATTTTATATGAACAAACTTTGCAGATCAGAAAAAATGGTAAAAAAAAGCCACAAAAAAATATTGCATAATGGGGCTGTGAGTAGCGGAATAGTTATTTAATTTTTTTATTCAAACCTCATTAGGTCACTGCCCTATTACGTTGTATACGTACATATGTTTCGTATATTTAATGCGTGGCTTGGCTTCTAAAAATGAGCATAAAATTAGAAATTCCAAGAGTTAATCCTGTAAAGGCCGCTTTCGCAATAAATGTAAAGGCTCGTCGGAAAAGCAAATTGGTTTTCTCGAAGGCTGTAATTTCTTTGAATGAGAAACCATAAAAGAGCTCTTTGATAGAATCAGCTGTGAAATGCCTTTTCATCTTCTTGAGCTGACTTCCGACATAAGCTGTCATTGTATCGGGCCGAATTGGACATAGCTGGAGGACGCTCCCTGATAGTGTTTGCTCGCACATTGACGCTTGAGAAAACCATATTTTCTTTACAGAGAAATTTTAACCAGTAATCGCAAAAATCTGCCAGCTGAACCTGCTTATATCCCCCAATATCCCTTCCTATCCCAATCCCCAGCAAGGCACCATGCGCCTCATGCCCTCGATGAACAGCCCGCTGGGCACTCGCATAAGCAGCTTGTCGCTGAATGCCGGCACCCTGAGCGGCTTGAAGCGCGGATTGGAGCGCGGCAGCAGCAGCAGCAGCCTGGGAAACAGTGCCAGCGTGGGCACCAACACCGCCATCCTGGCCAAGGAGTGCTCCAGCCAGACGAGCGCCAGTGCCCGCCCCTTCATGCACATGGGCGTCCATCCGTCCTCGCACTCTCCATTTGGCTCCCTTCCCCAGGTGGCATCTGGTTACGAGGCCGTGGGAATGGAGCTGGATGCCGGGAACATCACACGCAGCGGCAAGAGTCTCACGGGTCGCTACAACACCAGCTTTGGCTATGTGGCCGAGGGGGCCTACTCTCTGGTGGGTGTTCTTTCTTAATCCCTGCCAGCTAAATCTCTAAGAGTAATATGGAATCCCCCAGCCGCAGGCGCACCACACCCAGCAGTTCCCGGCCCCAATGCCGCCACCACCTTATGCCCTTGGTCGCGTCAGCTCGCGCACCTTCGACTTCGACAACAACACTCCGCCGCCGTGTCCCGGCTCCGGACCCATTGCCATGACCAACGGCACCATCCAGCTGCGCCTGCGCGAGGGCGTTCGGTGAGTGTGCAGATCTATAGGATATATCCCTATCCCTTCATCACTCTACCTTATCCCCTACAGCATCGATATGACCCTGGACAAGGCGGTGCGTGTGCTCAACCAGCGGAGCATGGTGGCCGTCGCCCTGTCGCGCAACTGCAGCAACTCGGCCCTCATCCATCCCAATGGACGCATCCTTCAGAGCGGATCCAAGGTGGAGATCGTCACCTATGACGGAATGAAGGCCAATAACTTTGTGTAAGTTTCGTAAAATACGATTGGGAAACCCTTTGTTGGTCTTGTTGTTTAAATCGAACCTTAATAGACATGGTATCTTAAAACAAATGAAACATTTTGTGATACTCGCTTTTCCCGATTCCAATCCAGACAAAAGAAAACTCCGAGTTCAAATGGAGAATTCTTGGGCACGGATATTTTCTGATTTCAAACATGTTCTATCAGTAAAGTGACATTTATATTTTGATTCCTTAACTACAATTAAACTGATTTTTAAGCTCAGTTCTTAAAGCGATTATCCATAAATCTCCTTAAGCTAGTTTTGAATAACAAATCTATCTGGGAAAAACAAGAAATTAGAATCCAAGTTAGCAAACTTAGTTATCCGTTTTTTCTCTTTATACTTAATACAACTTAATACTTTGATTAAAGATTGTAAAATGCATATATCTCAATACCTTCATGGTTTGTCATAGCTATGGAATTATTCCCTTTGTAAATCTAAAATTAGTTATTCTGAAATATGCGAAATGCAGCACTGAATATTAACTCGACTGCAATCCTCTTTCCTCCTTTCAGTCGCTACGCCAAAATGTGGTACAAGGGCGTCAGTTTCACCAGCGAGTCCTGCGCCCTCATCTATCTGGTGGACACAGCTGGCACGCGCACCACCACGGACACCTTCACCGATTTGACCAAGGACTACACACTGGCTGTGTTCTACGAGTGAGTCCCGCACAAAGCCCAGATTGCCAAAATCAATTCTCCGAGCTCCTCTTTCTAATTAACGCCCCGCAGCGACTCTCGTCACGGCCCGTCCTTTATGGCGGATGCCCACGAGGTAATCGCCAACTCCACCTACAACTGCGCCGAGGACGGCACCGAGGTGTACGACATCAACGGATTCCGCATCACGCAGGCGGCCGACGGCCTGGTGAAGGTCACCCGCCAGCACAACAAGTGCCTCATCCGCACCAGTCCCGGCAACGGATCCGCCACCCTAACCACGCCCGGCATCCATTGCACGGCTTCGCTGGGGAAGACCTCGCACCTGTTTGTCCGGTGAGTTCGCATTTGCCACTGCCACTGCATCGTAATTGGTTGCAACCTAATGATGCACTCGGAAAAGATTCCGCTTTGATATTCAGTAGAATCAAAAATAAAATATAATTTAATTAAGTCAATCATACGACTACTGATTCTCTCTGAAGCCATTTTCTTGCTTTAATTAATCCGATAAATTGAATGATTAATTACTTTAAAAGAATGGGAATATCTAATCATGTTGTTTATTCTTGATATTCAATTTAAAAAAGACCAAGTCAGTTTCATGATTTAATTAATAAAGAGAAAACATCAATAATAATAACTACTAAAAAAGAAAATATAATTATGTCCGGATGGCTCCTTATCTCCAAACTAGTCTTTCAGATAAAAGAGCTATTTGATTTGCAAATATGTTTATATAAACAAATACAATAAACTTCAAAACTTTTTAAAGTTATTTATTCCTTTATCCTTTCCTTCCTTTTTCTAATACCTCTTTGTTTTCTCCGTTTTCCTTCAGTCGTAATGAGAAACGCATGCACTTCGACGGATCCTGTTTCATTGTACGCAACGCCGGCCACTCGGCCGGGTTCAATGAGAACAACCTGCTGATTGTCTACTAAGTCCCGCTCGAAACATGGGAAGTGCCCGCCGTGGGGTGGTCCACCCACCTACCGCCACCCACCGCAGCACTCGAAACTGGGCCCATTAGCACACAGACACCACAGACACACACAGACATCGACTCAACCGTCGACAGCGACCAAACCCCCACACAAAAATCAACGATCGGGGGCCTCGACGTGGAGAGGGATCAGATAATATGAGAAAACAGAATCTAGGCTACGGTCGAAAAAAAATGATAATCGTAAGACTGCATTTAGAAAAAGACAGCTCGGAAAAGGGCGCGAGCAACGGAAACGGTCGATCCTTGGAGGGCACATCCTTCGCCGCCTTGGGTTGCTCTTCGATTGCTCGACGTAGGCGCAACGCAACCACTAAGGAATTAGTTTTTAGACCCCGTCATATTCTCTCTATCCCTCGATATCCTTACTTTTATACGCATACAGTTGTTTCGTACAGGCCGGCCGGTGGGGAAGTGTCATCCCTACCTACTGCCTGAAACGCTGGCCAAGACAATGGGATTTCGATCAGGGCCAGCGTTTGGTGTTTGAAAAAGAATCTATTCGTTTCGCGTTCCACATTACTTTCGGCTTCATCGAACTGTCCAAATTGCTTTACGAATTTCCCAATGTTTTACTATTCCATAGAACATTCTGAGGAGAAAAAAACTCGCAAAAGGAAAAAAAATTAAAAGTTTCTAAATTTGCACAAAAAAATTCAAATTAAATTATTTATATCAAAATTTTAACTCTGAATGGAGAGTTCAACAACGAATAGGCCGCACCGCAACCGAGACCTCTGTCGAGTTCTTTGGCGTTATGTTCGGACCACATAACGCCAGTGTCAATTCAGTTAGTTCTAAGTTATCAATTAAGATTAGTTTACCCAGTTAATGCAATCCACGCATGTTCATCCTCACCCATCCACCCACAAAACAACACGACACCCAACAACTCGACCTTATGATAAGCACACGTTGAAAGTAAAATGAGTAGTCTTTAGTGAACAGAAAGGCATGTGCTAAAATTTCCAAGTGTAGGTAGTAGGTACAGTCTGATCAGGTACGCACTACCCCACCTATATAAACTGACACATTCGCACACACATCTAATTCATTTAGGGGCAGCTGCAAAGTGAGCAGTTGCTACTGAAATGGAATACGATTTTTAATTAGCTTACGCAACACTCGTCTATAAAAGGCAGCCGTCTTTGAAGACTAAGCTAACACACATACACACTATCACACATGCGAATACCCCTCTGAAAAAAGTGAAAGAGGGGGAGAAAGTGAAACACCACACAACACGAAACGTGTCGAGCCTTACGACAATCTCCAAAACCCTAAATTTACCCTCATGTAAATCGAAATTTATGTGTACAAAAATCGATTTTAAAAAGTAATAAAGGAAAATCTGAGAAAGTAATTATACATATATATTTGCCTAGTTTTATTCAGCTTGGGTTAATTGTACAGCGGGGAAAATTGTTAAACTCCTCTTGTACATTTCTTTATGCCTTTTGTCTGTCGAGTTCTGTGGTATCGTAAATGAACAAGGAAATTGTTTTATGACTACAATTCACTTCACACTCCTCGAGGAGGAGTAATGGTTCCTAAAGGGCCACCAGGAGTTAGGACATTTCTTTTGAAATATATATTTAAAATGTAAGAGTTATAAAAGAGATTTCGGAATCTAAAAAGGTTTTAAATTGCATATTTAAATTAATCAAAAATGTATATTTAGATCAAAGCCATCTTAAAAAGTATATATATGGGTAAGCAAAATATTAATTGGGCTTATTGGGGAGTTTTGAAGTCATGGTCGTTACCTGCAAACAAATCCAAAAGCACAACGATATGGGATCGGCAGTCATGCAGACTAAACTCTCCAACAGACTTAACCTGGAGTTGGAACTGGAGAAGCGGCTCGGCAGTGGCTGTTGGTAGAGATTATTGGATAATGGTTGGCAGGACTATATGCCACGTCTGTCTCTGTCATAAGTAGAAAGTTGTTCCATGGTTAGAGAATACACACAGGGAGAAAGGGCAGGCAGGGCTAGCAAGAAGGTGAGGGTAAGCGAGGAGTGGTGAGCGGGTGCGGAAGCCACGGCAAGGATACACAAGCGGCGGTGAGTGTCTGCACCTCAGGCTGGCACACATATCAAAATACATCTAAAAATGCCTTTATTCTAGTGCGAGTGCTGCGAACCAAATGAACCCCGAACCCAGGAACCGAAGTTAACTTGGAGGCGAGCAAAGGCGACCCACTCACATATGCCATATTCAAAGCCCAGGCTTGCGTGAATGGATGGAACGGAAACCCAAGAGGGGTGGGGGGGTTGACGATTCGGGACCCCGTCGCCATTTGCCTCTCGCACCCGTGCTCGACATCAAACGCTTTTCACACTTAATTGGGCGTAAAATTAAATCAGAATTGATTAAAACACTTGAATGACAGCAGCAGTCGAAGCCAGAGCTACATGTTCTGGTCCCAACTTCCAGGACCCAGCTAAAAAGTCTAAGCATAAACAAACTTTTCGGTTTCCCGTTTTTCCAGCTGACGCATGGCACGTAACTTCCTTTGGCCGAGTTTTCCCCTGCCCCACCACCCATCCTCCTAAAAAAAGACTAATTGCTGCCTAGAAACCCAACTCCAGCTCCCCTCTTTGGGCTTTAGAAAGTTTATCAAATTCAATTTCCGACAAAAGGAAGAACGGTCCGCCAAGGCAGGGCATCAATTTTTTTGCATTACCGTTTAATGGGCCGTCAATTATGCGAGTCTGGGTCCACCGGTTATATGTACCTACACATTCATACATATTCAATATGCCTTAATTCATGGCCATAAATCCTCGAATGGGTTCCATTCACCTGCACTCCGTGTGGCTTCTGCCTCGCTGTTCTGGCCAACCGGCAAATCAATTCGATTTCCGGCCGAAAAGGGAGTGCCAACGGACTGCAACTGCCCCCGATAATTGCATTTTAACCGATTTACCCAGGAAAATCCAAAAACAAGCGGCACGAGACATCGGTAATGGATGTATGCAAATTAAGCTTCGTTTAACTTAATGGGAAATGAATGGCACTGGGGGAAATGAAAAATTATGAACATTTACCCTTAAGGGTAAGTGGCTTAAATTGAACCACGAGGATTACCCCAAAATACATCAAAATGTAAGCGTCTCCATCTGTCATGACGAGAACGAGGACAAGGACTTCAAACGAGAGCTGACAAACTTGGCTCATCGTAATATGTTTTCGGATATGTAAGCCTATCTGTCAGCCCACAAAGGTGACGGCAATCAAATCAATCAGACCAGCCACCTGAGCAGAGTGAGACCTCAATGTGTGCGTTTCCTTGGCGGGAATAACCCCTTTAACTCAAAACCCCATCCTGACATCGGATATTTCTGGGCGAAAAGGATTGCAGATGACAAGTTGCAAGTATATATAGTCCTTCAATGTCAAGCTGTCAGGGTTGATTGCTGGTTGCGATATCATGCCCCAATTCATAAACTATTTACAAATAGAATTTGCCCGAAAGTGGCTGTGGTACTGCGACATCAGTTATAATTAAACTAATTGAGAGCCTGTCGAAGTTACTACTTTCACCTCAAATGCAAGGCAAAGTTTCAGTCGACTAATTGAAATTGCACTCTAACAATGTTCCGACTTCCACTTTAAGTTCAACCTTAGATTGAATCAATATTCATTATGTTTAAAAAGCTACCCTCGTTTTCTCTGCAACGAAAGTAAATACAAATTGTGTAAATGTTGAATAACTCTTTGGCAATAACAATTGAAATGTAACAACAGACGCGAGTCAACATTATTATAATGGCGTTTAATTAAGCCGCCGAGTAAATCCTTTAATTTGAATTGGCAGGCCTAAAAACAACAAAGGCCGAGCCGAGGGCCAAATATTTTTGTCCTAATCCTCTTGGCCGGCCCAAAAAGCTTTATAAATTGGCAAGGGATGCCGTCCTCTGGCCGATGCTCTCCAATAACCAAAGTTTCGGGCTGATGAACAGGAGGCTTGGTAAACTGTCCAATATTTGCACATTACAGACCTCATACAGTTGCAGGACCGAGTGTCTGATACCAAAGTTTTTGCGTGGCTGGTGGCCAAAAGTGCTCTGTTCTTGGCCATGGCCAGCCATTTGTTTGCCAAGCTCGGCAGATGTCACCCACAATCTGTGGGTCTCATCTACTGTCTGTGGGCCTGGCTTTCAAAATAATATGGTGGCCGTATTTGCCAAGGCAATCGTAATTAACTTGCTGCCTGCTAGGTAACGCCAATGCATGAAATCCCCTTAAATGCAAACCCAAAATCCACATTGCTTCTCATTAAAATTCAACAGTATGTGACATCCAACTCAAGAGTCTCACTCAATTTTTATGCTGGTTTTGTCCCCGATTCTCCAGCAGATTCCTCTTTTCAATGCCATCTCCCAGCCAATAGCAGCCATTTTCAACGAACGCTTTTCAGTTGACGATTTAATTAAGTCTAATGGTAAAATGTTGTTACGCAATTAAGTCGGTGTCGTTGTTTTCGTAAATGCCCTTTTTATTGGGCCCAACTCACGTGCTGACCCTGTTCGCTCCGCCCAGGGAAACCGATTTCGGCCCACATAATGTGAAGTGAATGCAAATCGAATTACCAATAACGAGACTACCACGAAGTTTCTGAGAGCTGTTAATACCTGGCTGAAATCGTTGTTGATAGCTGAGCCTAGTGGCAGATCCTTATACAAATAGTCCAGAAATTAAAAGCTTACTTAAGCAGAGAACCAATATAGGAAGCATTTTGTTTTTCTTTAAAGTGCAACAGAAATCATTAAGGTGTATGACTATAACTCTCAAAAATATATATCTGATTTATATAAATTTAGTGCGTTAAAATTTAATGTAAATTATATTTAAATGAAAAAACAGTCCATTATTTAAAATATATGTATACCAAGTTTAACAAAAAATTTTAATATTTTAGGTAATAGAAAATAAAGTGAACAAAGATTGAACTAACAAGAAAGAAAAGCTAACTTCGGGCGGAGCCGAAGTTGATATACCCTTGCAGAATATTCTGTAAATTATATTCTCAAAAATTATTAAAATTAAGCATTTTTAATACTCATACTTTTTTTTGAATTGACAATCTACCCTTTTCAGCCTCTTTTATAATGCATGGGAATTACAGTAACGGGCAGTACGGTCATAAAAATTACGACTAGTTTACAACTCTTTACTTTTTAGATAACAGAGACATTTTATTTAAAGAAATCCAGGGGTTTATCCCATTATAACCTGGTAAACAGGTAAAATGGGACAACCCGTCAAGTGGTTCAATGAACACGTGCAAGGGGCAAGAATTGTGCAAAGGACCCGAAGTGGCCTTGTAACTGTACAATATCAGGTAATACCTTTTTTTGATTGGTCGAATTGGAAAAAATAGCACCACAAATTAGGACCACAATTATTCGTAACACCTAAATTGCACAACAGGTAGCCCAGGTACATAAAAAAAACATGACTTTTTATTGCCTTTTTTAAAAGGGTCAAACTTGGGAACCTTTAAAGGGTCAAGGGGATATTTGGGATATTACCTATATATATTCAGAAATCCTATAATCCGTAGATCAGTCAATGAAAAAATTTATCGAGTGACGACGTTACTCTGTCAGTGCAAAAATTTAAAGTGAGAAAGTAATTTTTTTTAAAAATATTTTTTTAACATTTGAAACTACAAACTTTGGTAAGTATATTTCGCTAATAACCCCTTATACCCGTGGACGGTATTCCATGTAGGTGATTTTATATTCTATCATTGCATATTTTCATTTTTTTCATACAGCAATTTAAAAAAATGCCTCGTGTATCACGCTTGTCCCAGGAGCAACGCCGCCAAGCTGCTTTAAGCCACAGTAGAGCCCGCTATGAACGGAATGCGTCCCAAATAAGAGCTCGGAACTCTCAACATATCGCCGATGCTCGCGACAATAACCCTAACTTTCGGGAGGAAAGTCGTGCTCAGGATTCCGCTGCACGCGCGCAGCGGAGAAGAAGCGAAAGGGTTCGCAACCTTGAACGGATTCGGGACGCACAAGCTCATTCAACTCGTCGGGAGGACTCTGAGGAACGAAGACAAGAGCAGTTGCGAAACACTGCTGACCATGCGTCTCAGAGGACTAACCCAGAAATACGTTCTGTAGAGCGTATTCAGGATGCTGCAAGACGTTCGAATCGTCGACAGGACTCTGAGGTGAGAAGACAAGAGCAGTTGCGAAACACTGCTGAACACTCTACTCGGAGGACTATTTCGGAGTTTCGAATTCCTGAACGGATTCGGGACATGGATGCACACGCGATCCGTCGAGAGGACCCCGAGGAGCGACGACGAGAGCAGTTGCGAAACACTGCTGAGCATTCTACTCGGAGGACTATTTCGGAGTTACGAATTCCTGAACGGATTCGGGACATGGATGCACACGCGATCCGTCGAGAGGACCCCGAGGAGCGACGACGAGAGCAGTTGCGAAACACTGCTGAGCACTCTACTCGGAGGACTATTTCGGAGTTACGAATTCCTGAACGGATTCGGGACATGGATGCACACGCGATCCGTCGAGAGGACCCCGAGGAGCGACGACGAGAGCAGTTGCGGAACACTGCTGAGCATTCTACTCGGAGGACTATTTCGGAGTTACGAATTCCTGAACGGATTCGGGACATGGATGCACACGCGATCCGTCGAGAGGACCCCGAGGAGCGACGACGAGAGCAGTTGCGAAACACTGCTGAGCACTCTACTCGGAGGACTATTTCGGAGTTACGAATTCCTGAACGGATTCGGGACATGGATGCACACGCGATCCGTCGAGAGGACCCCGAGGAGCGACGACGAGAGCAGTTGCGAAACACTGCTGAGCACTCTACTCGGAGGACTATTCCGGAGTACCGAAATCCTGAACGGGTGCGGGACGCCGCAGCGCGTACTATTCGGCGAGAAGACACCGAGGAGCGGCGACAAGAGCAGGTGCAAAATACTGCTGACCATGCCACTCGGAGGAACAATCCTGAATTTCGAATTTCAGAGCGGATTCGGGACGCCGCAGCACGAGCTGCTCATCGCGAGGACCCAGAGGAACGTGCAAGGGAACAGGAAAGGAACACTGGAGAGCACCGACAGCGACGAAGGGATATGGAAGACAGGCAGCGAGAACGGGAAAGGGACGCCGATAACAGGAGAGCAACCAGGAGAAATCCCATCGCTAGATCACAGGAGCAACGGATAAACACATCACAACGCCGGGAAACACGACAACAGCGGAGGATTCGGGAAGAACAAATTCGGCAAATGGCAGAGGATCGATTATTAAACTTTAGGATGGACTCACAAAATCGACTGGATGCCTCCCAAAGGCAGTCGCAAAGAAACATGGACGCAAGAGCTCAACTTTCGGAGGATGAACTGGAACAGGAACGAGGACAACAGCGAAATAGGATTCGATCATCAGCGAGGGATCTGTACCACAGGAACATTAAGGAAGGCCCAACGGCTATTTGTATTTGCTGTGGAGGAACATGGTTCCGTTCGCAGGTAAGTGGATTATCCATCCTGGCTATCTCCTCTAAATTTCCTCTCCTAAACGTTGGCAACGCCTTTTATTTGTCAAGAAAATTTCCCAGTCCGTCCGGCAAATATAACTTTTGCCACACTTGTCGTCGTGCCATTTCTCTTGGCAAACTGCCATCACTCTGCCTTTCTAATGGGTTCGATTTCCCAGAAATCCCTGAGTGCTTAAATGGACTCACCTGCCTCGAAGAACGCCTTATTTCACCGAGAATCCCTTTTATGAGGATTATTTCCCTCGGCTATGAAAGGCAATGTGGAATCAGAGGGGCAGTGGTGAATGTTCCAATTTCAGTTCCCGATATTGTGACTGCGCTTCCACGCTCTTTCGACTCTACCCATGTCATCCAAGTCCATTTAAAAAGGAGACTAGAGTACGCTCACAATTTCATGACTGAAACTATTCGACCAGCTCGGGTCCTTGAAGCTGTACGGTACTTAGTAAGTACCGAGCTCTACAGAAAGCACAACATTTCACTAAACGAATCATGGCTAACAGAACTTCAAGGAATTAATGATATTCCTTTTATTGCGGACGAATCTGATCGCGAAGCAGTAGAGCAACTTCTTCACCAGCAGCACCACTCCCAAAATGCTGCAGAGCTCGAAGAAAATTTAAATCCCGGAGGCCATGAAACATTATTGGAAAATAATGATACTGCAATTCAGCGCATTGCATTGGCACCAGGTGAAGGCCGTCGGCCAACAAGCTTAACGCTTGACGAAGACGCAGAGGAACTTTCCTTTCCAACTATTTCTTGCGGAGAAATATTTAAAGGAAATACAACCTATGCGAAAAAAGCCAGATCCCAAATCCGTTTTTACGACCGTCGTTGCGCTGTAGTTCCAAAAGTTTTATACATGTATAAATTTTACGAAATGCAGCGCATACAAAATTCAATTTCAATTGCTTTACGCAAAAAGTCAGGAGCGGTTACCGCTGGTAATCTGCGGGATGAATCATTTGTTGACCGTCTTGTGCAACATGATGATGGCTACCACATCCTGAAAGGCTTACGGTCTGCACCAGCTCATTGGGAGGCTGAGAAAAAAAAAGTTATAGCTATGATTCGACAATTTGGGCTGCCAACGTTTTTCATTACTCTTTCCGCTGCTGAAACTAAGTGGAATGAACTTTTAGTTATCCTGTCTCTTCTATTGGATAATAGGGCTATAAGCGAGGAAGAAGCGGCAGCTCTGTCCAGCTCCGAAAAGGCTCGGTTAATTCGATCCGATCCAGTGACGTGCTCTCGATACTTCGATTACAGGTTGCGACAATTAATGAAATTGTTCAAAACCGATATTTTTGGGGAATTCAATCTTTCTCATTTTTATTGGAGAATCGAGTTCCAGCACAGAGGATCTCCGCATTCTCATGGCATGTACTGGCTTGCTGGTGCTCCTAAGCTCGAAGACAACGAAAATACCGAGCAAGTAATAAACTTTATTGATAGGTTTATTACTACAAATGGAGACGATACTGAACTACAAGAAGTAATTCAGTATCAACGCCACAAGCATAGTGCTTCTTGCCTAAGAGAGTTACGCGGACAGGAGTTCTGCCGATTCAATATGCCATATCCTCCTATGCCCGAAACGCTTATTTTGCATCCAATAGATGAAAACGAAGTCAATATTGAAGATCATAAAACTTTGTTTAAAAAAATTAAGGAAGCTTTAAGGAATATTTCAAATGAAGACGCAGCTTTATTTAACAATTTTGATCATTTTCTGTCCCACCTTGAAACAAATTTTGAAGCCTACAAACTAGCCTTACGTTCCAGCTTAAAAAAGCCACAAATTTTTCTTCGCAGACAATTCTCCGACCGACTGCTCAATGCTTATAATAGAGATATTCTAGGCTTGCACAGAGCTAATATGGATATTCAATTTATCCTAGATGCGTACGCCTGTTGTAGTTATATCATTAACTACATAAACAAATCAAACAGAGGCGTATCGCAATTGCTCCGTGAAGCCATGGCAGAAATAAGCCATGGGAATATTTCTATTAAAAGGAAACTACAGCACATAGGGAATAAGTTTATTAACGCTACTGAAATATCGGCCCAAGAAGCAGCTTACAATATTTTGGGTCTGCATATGTCGGAGGCAAGTGAAGGTACTATTTTTTTAAACACTTGTCATCCAGACAAACGAGTTAGATTGGCTCGCTCAAATGAAGAATTAGAGCGACTTCCAAACAACTCGGTGGATATTTTTGAGCGTAATATTCTTGACCGATATGTGCAAAGGCATGAGCAGTTGGAAGGAATTTGTTTAGCAGATTTCGCAGCTTGGTACAGATTTGTCAAGCGGAATGCACGATCTGCCGCTAATCATAGGGAAGACTATGATGAAGCAAATGATGTGGAGGTAGATGACGAAGATGAAGTTGCTGAGCAAAGTTATCCACTGATGGATGGGTCTGGCTGCGTTAAGAAACGTAGGCATCCCCTGATTCTAAGGTGGGTTCGCTTTAGTATTAACTCTTCACCTTCCGATTATTTCCGAGAGCATTTAATGCTCTTCTATCCTTGGCGAAATGAAGAAGCTGAACTTCTTTCCAACGACATTGAAAACACATTCCGAGTAAACCATGAATCCATTAAGACAATGAAAAGGAACTATGATGTGTTTGATGATATGGAGTTAGAAAGAGTTCTGGAAGATTTGCAAGAGGATAGGGGAGATAATGCTCCTGATGCGGAAGAACCTGCCTCCCAATTTTTAGACGAAGAGTTTAGAGCTTTGGCAGTTCCAAATATAGAGCGGAACGTAAATATTCTTCAGGATGACAATGCGATAAACAACCCTGAAGAAGACGGCGAACTTCAATTAATTAGACTCCCCCGTTAGTTTCCAATGATGACCTTTGCTCGCTAACTCGGTCCCTAAACTACAAACAAAGACATTATTATGCACATGTGATGCATAATGTTGTTTGTAAAAATGTTTTTTACGAATATGTTGGTGGAGGGGCCGGTGTAGGAAAAAGCAGACTGATTTCTACCATCTGTCAGTCTGTGACTTGGCGAGCAAATAAGCTTCCTGGTGCTACGGATTCAGCAAAGGTTTTATTATGTGCTCCGACTGGAAAAGCTGCTTTTGGAATTGGAGGACTGACTCTACATTCAGTGTTTTCTCTTCCAATTAATCAGGCTTCTGGTCCCTTAAGACCTTTAAGCAATGATAGTTTAAATACAATTCATTGCAAGTTGATTGATCTCCAACTGATTATAATTGATGAAATTTCTATGGTTGGTTCTAAAATGCTTTCATTTTTGGATCAACGGCTTCGTCAAATTTTCCGAAGCCCTGACTTAAGTTTTGGTGGAAAATCAATTATAGTTTTTGGAGATCTAAAGCAGCTTTCCCCAGTTGGAGACAGTTGGATATTTTCGGAGAGGACAATTAATCCTTATAGCGTTTTAGCAGGAAATAGCTTATGGAGCAACTTTAAGTATTTTGAGCTCACAGAAATAATGCGCCAAAGAGGCGACAATGCATTTGCTCAAGCCCTAAATCATTTGTCTGAGGCTTGCATGACAATTGCAGATATAGAGCTCCTTAAACAAAGAGTTGTTTCACCCAGCGAAGTTCCTGATGATGCCATTCATTTATTTTCTTCTAACGAAGAAGTTAATAATTACAATTCCCTAAAACTAGCGCAAATTGGGACGGAAGAGTTGGTTTCCACTGCTGTTGATACAGTGAAAACTGCGAACATATCTACACGAAACAGAGAAAACACGTTAAGATATGCTCAAAATATGAAAACCTCTGAAACACAGGGGTTGCCATATGCTCTTCATCTCAAAACAACTGCTAAATATATGGTAACCGTCAATATAGACACAAGTGACGGACTTGTAAATGGAGCAACTGGTCAGCTGATGCTAATTGACCATTGCTTAGTGAATGACTCAAATTTAGTAACGCGACTTTGGATTAAATTTTTTGAACCCACGGTTGGCACTATCGCCAGATCAAAGGTTCGGAATAGTCCCGATCCCGAATGGACTCCAATAGTAAAAGCCTCTCGAGTTTTTCAATGTGGAAGATCGGAGCATGCTTCTGTTGACCGAAAACAATTTCCAATTGTTCCTGCTGAGGCTATTACCATCCACAAAAGCCAAGGAGCAACATATAGCAAAGTCGCCGTGCATCTTAAAAGAGGCATCAAGCGAGCTTCGTTATATGTTGGATGCAGCAGAGCCACTAGCGCATCAGGACTTTTCCTTCTAGGCGACTTTGTTCCTCCAACAAGATTTGGAGCTCCAAATGTCCAAGACGAACTTCAAAAGTTAAGAGAGGAAAAGTTTTTGACTACGCATTATGAGTTTGTGGTTAACAGAAACGAAGACATCTCCCTGTATTACCATAATGTTGAGTCTCTTCGAAGCCATCGCGAAGATATTTTTAACGACCCTATTATTTGTTCTGCAAATTTTCTTTGTTTTGTCGAAACTTGGACTCTTCCCAGCGAAGACTTTTCTTCAGAAGGTTTCGACATAATAAGAAGAATTGATAGCAATCGATTGAATGGTATGGGCAAAAATGGAATTATTATTTATGCCAAGCAAAATATTGCCGAAAATGTAGTTTTCTTGTTTGAGACAAATAAGTCTTCGAGCTCAAGAACTATATACCAATCAATTGCATTCAAATATATTAATACATCCTTCATTGTTGTTTATAGGAATCCAACGTTTCCTATAGCACAATTTCGTAATGAAATTCTGTCGGACGTAGAAAGGATACGCAGCTTAGAAAATAATGGCAAATTGGTTATATTAGGAGATTTTAATATTTGCAGATCCACAACCACTGATCGACTCGAGGAAGCTTTAAATGAATTTAATCTAATTCCAATCAATAATTCTGCAACAACGAAACATTTGACGCAAATTGATTGGATATTTGCTGAAAATGAGCTGAGGAATGCTGTTGCTCTTACATACAAAACGAGCTATAGTCATCATGATGGAATTTTTCTTAAATATAGATATTAACATTTGTTTATTAATTTATTTATCAATTTATTAACTTATTTATTTATTTGAATTGTATATATCTAAGTAAAATAGAAATAGATTATTATATTGTTTAAAGATTGTGATAAATTTGTTATTTATAAAGTGCAATATAGATTAAGCTATTATAATATTTCCCTCTCGTGGATTGAGACCTTGTCGTGGTGAGGGGGCTGAGTATGTGAGGATTCATAATAAATATCACGGAAACCAGCATCAATCCTTTGTTTTAACTAGTTCATAAAAAAAAAAATGAATCGACGACAGATTCTAAATGGAAAACAATATCATATAGTCCGCCGATTCTTATGAAATTTGGTAGGTCGGATTGATTGGCCAAATATAACACCCACAGAAAATCCCAACTTCCTAACTTTACAAACACCAAAGTTATGGCATTTCCGATCTATCAGTTATATGGCAGCTATAGGATATAGTCGGCCGATCCTTATGAAATTTGGTAGGTAGGATTGATTAGCCAAATATAAAACCCATAGAAAATTCCAACTTTCTAACTTTACAAACACCAAAGTTATGGCATTTCCGATCAATCAGTTATGGCATTTCCGATCTATCAGTTATATGGCAGCTATAGGATATAGTCGGCCGATCCTTATGAAATTTGGTAGGTTGGATTGATTAGCCAAATATAAAACCCATAGAAAATTCCAACTTCCTAACTTTACAAACACCAAAGTTATGGCATTTCCGATCAATCAGTTATAGGGCAGCTATAGGATATAGTCGGCCGATCCTTATGAAATTTGGTAGGTAGGATTGATTAGCCAAATATAAAACCCATAGAAAATTCCAACTTTCTAACTTTACAAACACCAAAGTTATGGCATTTCCGATCAACAGTTATGGCATTTCCGATCAATCAGTTATATGGCAGCTATAGGATATAGTCGGCCGATCCTTATGAAATTTGGTAGGTAGGATTGATTAGCCAAATATAAAACCCATAGAAAATTCCAACTTTCTAACTTTACAAACACCAAAGTTATGGCATTTCCGATCAATCAGTTATATGGCAGCTATAGGATATAGTCGGCCGATCCGCCGTTCCGACATATATACTGCGCAAAGAAAGAAGGGGTCAAAGTTTCAATACGATAGCTTTAAAACGAGAGACTAGTTTGCGTAGAAACAGACAGACGGACAGACGGACAGACGACAGCTATATCAACTCAGAGGATCCTGATCAAGAATATATAACTTTATAGGGTCGGAGATGTCTCCTTCACTGCGTTGCACACTTTTGACCAAATTATAATACCCTCTGCAAGGGTATAAAAATGAATCGACGACAGATTCTAAATGGAAAACAATATCATATAGTCCGCCGATTCTTATGAAATTTGGTAGGTCGGATTGATTGGCCAAATATAACACCCACAGAAAATCCCAACTTCCTAACTTTACAAACACCAAAGTTATGGCATTTCCGATCTATCAGTTATATGGCAGCTATAGGATATAGTCGGCCGATCCTTATGAAATTTGGTAGGTAGGATTGATTAGCCAAATATAAAACCCATAGAAAATTCCAACTTTCTAACTTTACAAACACCAAAGTTATGGCATTTCCGATCAATCAGTTATGGCATTTCCGATCTATCAGTTATATGGCAGCTATAGGATATAGTCGGCCGATCCTTATGAAATTTGGTAGGTAGGATTGATTAGCCAAATATAAAACCCATAGAAAATTCCAACTTCCTAACTTTACAAACACCAAAGTTATGGCATTTCCGATCAATCAGTTATATGGCAGCTATAGGATATAGTCGGCCGATCCTTATGAAATTTGGTAGGTAGGATTGATTAGCCAAATATAAAACCCATAGAAAATTCCAACTTTCTAACTTTACAAACACCAAAGTTATGGCATTTCCGATCAATCAGTTATATGGCAGCTATAGGATATAGTCGGCCGATCCTTATGAAATTTGGTAGGTAGGATTGATTAGCCAAATATAAAACCCATAGAAAATTCCAACTTTCTAACTTTACAAACACCAAAGTTATGGCATTTCCGATCAATCAGTTATATGGCAGCTATAGGATATAGTCGGCCGATCCCGGCCGTTCCGACATATATACTGCGTGCAAAGGAAAGAAGGGTGTGTGCAAAGTTTCAATACGATAGCTTTAAAACTGAGAGACTAGTTTGCGTAGAAACAGACAGACGGACAGACGGACAGACGGACAGACGGACAGACGGACAGACGGACAGACGGACAGACGGACAGACGGACAGACGGACAGACGGACATGGCTATATCAACTCAGGAGGTGATCCTGATCAAGAATATATATACTTTATAGGGTCGGAGATGTCTCCTTCACTGCGTTGCACACTTTTGACCAAAATTATAATACCCTCTGCAAGGGTATAAAAATGAATCGACGACAGATTCTAAATGGAAAACAATATCATATAGTCCGCCGATTCTTTTGAAATTTGGTAGGTCGGATTGATTGGCCAAATATAACACCCACAGAAAATCCCAACTTCCTAACTTTACAAACACCAAAGTTATGGCATTTCCGATCTATCAGTTATATGGCAGCTATAGGATATAGTCGGCCGATCCTTATGAAATTTGGTAGGTAGGATTGATTAGCCAAATATAAAACCCATAGAAAATTCCAACTTTCTAACTTTACAAACACCAAAGTTATGGCATTTCCGATCAATCAGTTATGGCATTTCCGATCTATCAGTTATATGGCAGCTATAGGATATAGTCGGCCGATCCTTATGAAATTTGGTAGGTTGGATTGATTAGCCAAATATAAAACCCATAGAAAATTCCAACTTCCTAACTTTACAAACACCAAAGTTATGGCATTTCCGATCAATCAGTTATAGGGCAGCTATAGGATATAGTCGGCCGATCCTTATGAAATTTGGTAGGTAGGATTGATTAGCCAAATATAAAACCCATAGAAAATTCCAACTTTCTAACTTTACAAACACCAAAGTTATGGCATTTCCGATCAATCAGTTATATGGCAGCTATAGGATATAGTCGGCCGATCCTTATGAAATTTGGTAGGTAGGATTGATTAGCCAAATATAAAACCCATAGAAAATTCCAACTTTCTAACTTTACAAACACCAAAGTTATGGCATTTCCGATCAATCAGTTATATGGCAGCTATAGGATATAGTCGGCCGATCCCGGCCGTTCCGACATATATACTGCGTGCAAAGGAAAGAAGGGTGTGTGCAAAGTTTCAATACGATAGCTTTAAAACTGAGAGACTAGTTTGCGTAGAAACAGACAGACGGACAGACGGACAGACGGACATGGCTATATCAACTCAGGAGGTGATCCTGATCAAGAATATATATACTTTATAGGGTCGGAGATGTCTCCTTCACTGCGTTGCACACTTTTGACCAAAATTATAATACCCTCTGCAAGGGTATAAAAATGAATCGACGACAGATTCTAAATGGAAAACAATATCATATAGTCCGCCGATTCTTATGAAATTTGGTAGGTCGGATTGATTGGCCAAATATAACACCCACAGAAAATCCCAACTTCCTAACTTTACAAACACCAAAGTTATGGCATTTCCGATCTATCAGTTATATGGCAGCTATAGGATATAGTCGGCCGATCCTTATGAAATTTGGTAGGTAGGATTGATTAGCCAAATATAAAACCCATAGAAAATTCCAACTTTCTAACTTTACAAACACCAAAGTTATGGCATTTCCGATCAATCAGTTATGGCATTTCCGATCTATCAGTTATATGGCAGCTATAGGATATAGTCGGCCGATCCTTATGAAATTTGGTAGGTAGGATTGATTAGCCAAATATAAAACCCATAGAAAATTCCAACTTCCTAACTTTACAAACACCAAAGTTATGGCATTTCCGATCAATCAGTTATATGGCAGCTATAGGATATAGTCGGCCGATCCTTATGAAATTTGGTAGGTAGGATTGATTAGCCAAATATAAAACCCATAGAAAATTCCAACTTTCTAACTTTACAAACACCAAAGTTATGGCATTTCCGATCAATCAGTTATATGGCAGCTATAGGATATAGTCGGCCGATCCTTATGAAATTTGGTAGGTAGGATTGATTAGCCAAATATAAAACCCATAGAAAATTCCAACTTTCTAACTTTACAAACACCAAAGTTATGGCATTTCCGATCAATCAGTTATATGGCAGCTATAGGATATAGTCGGCCGATCCCGGCCGTTCCGACATATATACTGCGTGCAAAGGAAAGAAGGGTGTGTGCAAAGTTTCAATACGATAGCTTTAAAACTGAGAGACTAGTTTGCGTAGAAACAGACAGACGGACAGACGGACAGACGGACAGACGGACAGACGGACAGACGGACAGACGGACAGACGGACAGACGGACAGACGGACATGGCTATATCAACTCAGGAGGTGATCCTGATCAAGAATATATATACTTTATAGGGTCGGAGATGTCTCCTTCACTGCGTTGCACACTTTTGACCAAAATTATAATACCCTCTGCAAGGGTATAAAAATCATCATTGGTTTACAGAGTTATTTTTTTTTAATTTAAAATATATTTTAAAGTTACTTGTCCTTAGCTTATATTTCAATTTGTATGCATTTATTTTAGATCCCTTAAATTTAATTTTTCTATGATTCGTTTAGCACTTTTAAATATTTCTTGTAGTTTAGTTAACCACACAAACCTACTCGCCTGCAAAGGAAATACCTATCCAATTTACATATTCATATTCAACAATGCGATTGCTGCAATTTCGGTTTGTACAAGCTTGCGGTGCACTATTAGGAGATATGCGGTGTCAGGTGTAAGATACAAGTACTTTAGCGATAGCAGCTCCCTTTTAGCGGTGGTTACCTGCCCAAGATACGACTACGGTCTGTATATGAATGTATTATATAGTAAATGCATGCCGGGAGCGGGCTTTCGCACTGCGTATCTGTCGAATAGCGAATGCGTACTTACATGATGGGCGAGGCCATTGATGTGGCTACCGTCTGCGGCAGGTCCTTTTCCTGATCCTGCAGATGCTGCGGTTCCCTTTCCCGCTTCACTTGGCTTGGCACCAGTGGCTGTGGAATTATTCGAGGATTCCTGGCAATAGCTGGAGCACCTGCCGGCGCCTCTGTCGGAGATGTGGGCGTGGCTGTGGTTGTGGGCGTGGCTGTGGCTGTGGGTGCTGGCGAGGGGCAGGGGAGAGGCCGGCGGGGTGGGTTGTTGTGGAAGAGAGGGGCCCGTTCTGTTGCGTAAACGGGCCAAAGCACTGCGTAGACCCTCCGTATTGTCTTTGTCGGGCCCCTGTCCAAACGAAATGCATCCGCAGATCAGTCCCCCAGCCTCCCACGAACCGCTCCCAACTGGTGCCTCTCCTCGAAGCAATGCTCCTTGGCCAATCAATTAAATCGGGATAAAATTGCACTCTAATCTACGGACATTAGATGACTGGCCGCAAAGTTTGCGATATCAAACCGCAAAGTTTACAAGTTCGAAAGTTGTCCTCGCTCACAGCAAAGAACAAAATCAAGTTTATATTCGATTGTGATGTGTGTGTGAGCTATAATGTTTTTTAAATCGAATTTAAATGATTGAAAGCAGATACATTCGTTCACAAAAGCCTGAGAAGTCGAAAATCACTGCAAACAGACAAAAGAAGAATACATTATTTAGATATTTATCAATAAAGGCTATGTTAGTTCTTAGATTCATAATTAAAAATAATTATGATCTTGTGTAGACTTAAAAAGGCTTTAACTTTATACGGCCCTTCTAAAAAACACTTGACAACACATCAAAAATTATTCAATTTTTATATCCTTGCAGAGGGTATTATAATTTCAGTCAAAAGTTTGCAACGCAGTGAAGGAGACATTTCCGACCCTATAAAGTATATATATTCTTGATCAGCATCACCAGGAGAGTCGATCTAGCCATGTCCGTCTGTCCGTCCGTCTGTCCGTCCGTCTGTCCGTCTGTCCGTCCGTTTCTACGCAAACTAGTCCCTCAGTTTTAAAGCTATCTGCTTGAAACTTTCCCAAAAGTTGTCTTTCTATTGCAGGTAGTATATAAGTCGGAACGAGCCGGATCGGGCCACTATATCATATAGCTGCCATATAACTGAACGATCGGAAATGCCATATCTTTGGTGTTTTTAAAGTTAGGAAGTTGGGATTTTCTATGGGTTTTATTTTTGGCTAATAAATCCGACCTCCCAAATTTCATAAGGATCGGACGACTATATGCCATAACATTGGTGTTTGTAAAGTTAGGAGGCTGGGATCTTCTATGGATTTTATATTTGGTTAATCAATCCGACCTACCAAATTTCATAAGGATCGGCCGACTATATCTTATAGCTGCCATATAACTGAACGATTGGAAATGACATAACTTTGTTGTTTTTAAAGTTAGGAAGTTGGGATTTTTTATGAGTATTAAGAATGCATCATATGAATAATTTTGGAGAATATAATTTATAGAATATTCTGCAAGGGTATATCAACTTCGGCTCCGCCCGAAGTTAGCTTTCCTTTCTTGTTAATCTTAATATTATACTTTTAGATAAAAATCCTTAACTATTTAACATAATCTTTTATCTATTTTTATGTTTTAGACAAAAATTAACACACCATATGAGGACATGTCATCAAACATTTAAGTAATTCAATCAAAATTATTTTACATTCTGGTAATTACACTAAAACTTTGTACGCATTATTCGATAACATTTGAAAAAATTCAGTTTTTATTTCATAAAGGCAGAAAAAGAGATGGACTCCACACTTTTGATTGGCTCACATTTCCAATTAGAAGTTGGGCCATGGTTTCCTGCAATTCGATAAACCATCCTATGCTGCATTCACTGAATTCGTTATAACACCAATGAATCCGAACAAGGCATTTGCAAAAAAGTCCAATTAAATAGTTATTCCTAGCTCTAGAACATTAGATAGATAGGGTTACAGCAAAAACTGTTAGACAGAAAAACCAACAATTGACTTCCACGAAATTGTACTCTTTTTCAGGAACCATATCTCTGAGGAACCCTCCAATTTGCAGCGGAGGAGAATCTTGCCTCGAGTTACTGGGAGGAAACAAAAGCCCGTAGAGGCTTGTTGATGATGTGCCGGAGGTGGAAAAAGTGAAACAGGTCCTTTGGGCCCCCGACAGTATCCCACATTCCGCCCACAGGCAGTGCCGTTTGAGTCTTGGCCCTGTTGCTGCCGTTGCCATTTTTGTTATGCACACGAGACCCAAGGCTGCGAGGGTGAGCATGTGTCACCAAGAAAAGTGGAAAACAGCTTTGGCGACGGAAAACAAAGCGAAGTTTGAATGCCCTCGGATTAGCTTTCCTCAAAGGCATGCGATTTAAATGCATTTGCGGCAAACTTTAAGTCCCTTTTAGTACCTCTGTAGATTTGTAGATTTCAATGGTTGCCTGTAATCAGGTAGTTTTTCTGACTTTTCAAAATGCACACAAGCATTACAATCCGAACTTGCTCGATGCTTTTCATAAAAATCAGGGATTTCAGTTGGGAGACCAACATCTGTGAAAGGAACATGAATTTTCTTTCGCTCGGACTCAGATGGAAACAGTCGATATATATAGAAATACATTTACAAATCCTTTTATAGGCACTTGGATGAATTCAGTCAGAACTCAGAGCTTTTGAATTATAATGGCAAATAATAAGTAGTCATATTGTACTGTACAATAAGATCTTACCTTAAAGATTTAACGAGTAGCAAATAATAAATAACAGAACGGCATTTAACGAACCAAATTAAACTCCAAAAGGATGCCGTAAGTCATCCAAGACAAATGTAAATTTACCGAAATAATCAACAAAAATTGCGCCCCAGGGGATTTGTGGTTCCTCTGCAGACATCATTGAAGCCTTTAAGCCATCAGCTTAGTTCTAAGTCCTTGAACTACAATTTCGTCCACAGGGTTGAGAGCCTCGGCCACGCCCCTTGTCCGCCCCTCAAGAAAACAGGTGTATGGTATGCAAATGTCCCAAGTCATTAAAATGTTGCCCATGATAATAATGATTTATGGCGAGTGCGAAAGGAGAAGCCTCAGCAAAGCATTGCCAATGACAGACTCGAGATTCGGGACTCCTCGAGTCTCAGGATGTGCAAGGAAATTCGGTGGAAGCCAAACGAATGTTTTGGTCAACAAGAGGCCAATAAACACGGCCATAAAGGCACAGTTTTTCGGCTTTTGATGGATGTGGGCATGGGTGTGGGTTTGGGCAATGAACAAGGGAAACCATTGTGAACGAAATAATTTTCTGGGCTTTTTTCTGTTTAAAAAACTTTTCTGCAATCTCATCATTCTGGCCGTGTATGGGAGTGTGTGCCTTTGGGCTCGCTTCGAAAGCAATTTAGACGCCTGGTCTGGCAGCAATTATTTTCTCATATTACGTATACGCAACGCGTGCCCAATGCGCTGTTAGCAGATTTATTCTTCCATTATGAGGCAAACAATTTTCTATTACGCTGCTGACTTTTCGTATTAAAAGTCAAAGAATGAAACTGGCAACACGCAGAAGCCAAAGCTGACACAAATTGTTCCCCAGCATTATTTACATAATTTTTATCAAAAAAACTGTGGCATGAATTGACAACAGAATTCTCATTAAAAGCTAGGGGACTATGCGGCAAATTAACTTTGCACCCGCTACAAGCCATGGACTCCCAAGTGGTCAGCGAATAAATTTAGCTGAGAGGAATGGTTAAACAATTCTACTCCAAATTTGCATTCATATTGATTCTGTGCCTGTAGAGAAAGACCAAGTGTTATTACTGCCGCACAGTAAAGTCTGGCATGTGTAAATATAAACTGTAATTGATTTCCAACGTTCACACATCATCACTCATACGCAATGTAGCCGCTGGCAGGACAGACAGGTAAATCACCATAACAATAATTATAATCACCATGAGCCACCAGTAATAATCGTTCGCATTTCCACAGATTTTTCCCGCTCCCCGAGAATCGCTTATATCCGTTTGAATTTGATTGATGTCTGCTTCCGTTCACTGATAAAGATTATGCCAGCGGTGAAATAACTAATTTACAATGCAGGGGAAAAATAAAACAGAGAATCGGCTTACCGAATCGATATCACTGTCCCTGTCGGTTCATAAATATCTTTACAGATGCCTCTGCAGGGAATAAATGATTGCATAAATGAAAAAAATCGGATTAATTACTCATCAACGATGCAATTTAATACAAAAAGCATTAATTATTGAAGCACTTCAACTGCTCGACTGCATTTCCATAAACATGAAATTCTCTAAAATTGTTCTTAATTGCTTTATCATTTTAAATGTAATGCACAGTTTAGTTATTTGAAAGAATACAATTTAATTAGTGAGTTAATTTAATATATAAAGCTCATAAATTGTAATTTCGTGTTAAAAGGATTTCAATGAATTTAGCCACAAAAAGTGAGGGAGCTGTGGGTTTTTTTTTAGTCTGAAATGCAGCTTTCATGTGGCTTGTGGGCTGCGTAATAGCAACTTAATTAACTAGATGTAGGCCAACTTTTGTATGCCCCCGCCTGATGGTGAAGTAACTTTATTTGCTCGACAAGAGGGTCACAAAGCTCAAGGGATAACGACCAGGACACCATTGACGAGCCGACTACAACGGTCCTTTGTCAGTATCCCCGCCCATCCAGCGACAAGTCAAAGTCCCACTCATTCAACATCAAAAACATTCGTGAAGGCGTGCCTTTGTTTGTCCGATTTCCAGTCCAATGATTAGGCCAACATATCAGCAGCAGATACAGCCAGCTCATCACCAATGCCCACACACTCAAGCAAACAATCGATACAGGAATAAAAGTCGAAAAGTATGCGTTTCTCCCCACAAGGTTCTTCAATAAAGCGGCTCGGTGGGAGAATCGAACTGAAACTGTTATCATAAATTTCGATATTACACAGTTTATCTGGAGAAAACAATTTCCACTGCCTAAACCGGATAAATAAACTGACCCGCTTGAAGGAAGCTGTCCGTCAAAGTGGTTTGCCAAACATCATTATCCCCTGCGATGAGTCTTCACATTCGCAGTCCAGACCGATTTAACCTTTTTCGGCCAGGCTCTCCACTCAATCGGCCAGATGGTTACCTGGACAACAGATTCGATTATCCTGTCCGGGGAGTAGTGCTTAAGGACCCATCCAAACAGTGTCTCTTTGTGGACGCTTTCGGCGGCACTTAATGAGAATCCCCTTCATGGATTGGTCGCAACCACAAAGAGAAGAAATTTAAACGAGAAACAATGCTGTGGTCGAGTGCACCAACTCAAAGATAAGCGCAACCATTTTAAAAAAGGTTATACTCACTTAAGGTGTTCTTTTGCATTTAATAAAATACAATCATAAAACGGGTATCTTTAATGAAAATGCATAATTTAAAAGTTTTAGGATAATGCTGGCAATAAAGCGTTATTCCCCTGTCAAAATTATGGGAAAATTTAGAACGTTTGGTGGTTTGCAGTGGCGGAACGGGCCAACACTTGAAAGAAACTTCTCCAACTCTAACATCTCAGAGGTTATATGGACAGACAAACGGAGTGGCAGTTGGAAATGGATTTGCTTGATACTCAGTGAAGTCCATCACCCCCGATTGTTGCAAGTGCAATGCCACTGCATTTCCAACGAAATCCAATTTCTGTTGTGGGGAGTGTCTCCTCGGTTGCATTGCTCTTTCGCTGGCCAAGTACAAAAGTCATTGGCCGGGTCGAAAGCTGCATTGCAACAGCAGCATGAATAAGTCAATGTCTGCTGTGTCATCTGGGGGATGAGGATGAATACACTCCCCTCCCGATTTGGAGCCACATCCATTTAGCAATGCCGTTGGCATTGTGCTTGTGTTGAGAAACTTTTGCCATTGAGTTATAAGTATTTGTGTTTAGTCGTTGGTTTAATCAAGCATAAAATAGTCCAATCGTTGTGGTATATATATGAAACGGAGTCATGATTAGGTTATTGACTCGCCAAGTTAAAATATTTATAAGGGCACTGCTCTAAAAAGCACTTAAGTGGGGGATTAATAACCTGTCAGCATGAGAAAAGGGAGAAAGGCCGTAAACTTTCATCAAAGGATTACGCGGCGGATACGCAATTATATCACCATAATTAATTAAACACCCGCCACCTGCAGGAAAAATAAACGCAGCGGAAATCGGAATTTACATTTATATAGTGCCAAGCTTAAATGCAGTGAAATCACCTGGGGAAAACGATTGAAAAGAGGAAAATTGGATTTTGAACTTTTAAAAAAATGCTTAAGCTTGTAAACATTGCTTGCGTCCTTAATTCGCAATCAGTACTCCTTTGCTTTAATTAAGGGTATTCAAACTGGCTCCTGTATTTGCCGCGCAGGATAAAACCAGGTGACTTTCCAAAGCAAAAACATCTGGCAGCCAATTAGCCTAATCCAGTTAGCTCCTAGGCTAAAAATTTTGAAGCAATTATCGTGGCAAGTGAACTGAAGCTACACACATGCCCAACCAACCAGACACAACAACATCCACGGCTCAGCAGCAACAACAACTGATTGATGCGTGTCACCTGTGTGAGGCGGTGAAAAAGGGGGAGGCTCATCCTGCTCCTGCGGTGTCTGCTCATAAATCACAAACGAATCAGCGAATGCTTCAAATGACTTCATTAAAAAGCGTAACACACGCACCCAGGGAAACGGATAAAATTGGGCGATAGGGAAGGTGCACAGAGAAAAAGCGAAAGCAAAACTAGTCCTCAAAAATAGCATTTGGCTTAGGAATAAAAACTTTCAAGTTTCGGGTATGCAATTTTAAAGGATATTCTTAGGTTAAGCGGAAACCCACTTTCCGTCTTCAATTTAGGTAACACCCAAAATATCAATGAAAGTTAATAAGCCTTGACAGCGTTTTATTTTTAATTCTTAAAAAATTGTAGTATAAGATCAGCCCAGTCACTAAAATAAATTTGTACGTCAACAAATATCCTCACGAATTATTATTTAAAACAAATCAAAAAATGTATGTAAATATTAATAATACTATTTTCATTTAACTAGATGTAGTTAAAACGGACGCTTTTTTCTGTGTAAAAAATAGGAGCATCGTCAGCAGGCTTATTCAAGTGTGTTTGGGGATAAAAAGGGGAGATAAAAGAAGTGGAGTAGGGGCATAAAAGAACCACCCTCCCTATCCATTATCCACAGACACACAACATGCTCATCCCTAGAGTCTTCGCTTCAATTCGCTATTAGCAAGAACTCAAATTCGATGAAATCCGGTCCTTTGTCTCTGGAAAACGGCAGCAGATGGGAAACTTTCCCAAGAACTCGGAGCACCGCCCCAAGGACTTGAACTTTTCCCGTGACATTTTCCACCATTGTAAACAATTGTCGCCAATCCGTTTTTCAGAGCGTCAGAAACTTTTTAGAAATCTATTCAAATAATAGCCAAGCAGGTCCTAATTGGAGGCAAAATGTTTGAGTAGTGTCCAAAACAATCGATAGGTGTCATTGAGGGGGAGGCTAAATTGAAACCCAAGGCAATGGGAAGCAAAAAAATCACTAACGCCGACACGAATCTGGCTATTTTGAAATTGGTTCTTTTTCTTAAGGGAAAACTGAGCCAACTACTTGGAACTTTAACTGGAAAAGTTTTCTGGTTTTTACCAGTTTTTGTTTTGTTTTTCCATCTTTGTTTTCCTTTATTATTCCTCTCATGTTCCACTTCCTTGCGTGCGCTTTGTTCTCTCCACATCCTGCCACTGATTTGCCGCTATTGTGTCATTGTCCAAAATTTTATTATGACCCACAAAAGTAAACGGAAAAAAATAACGAAAAACTTGGCAGTGGTGGTGTGGGTTATTGTCGCATAAAAGAGATTTCGGTCAGCGGCCAGGGAACTTAACGGGAGGCTAATGATAATCGGCTTGGTCAACGACCTGTTTGCCCTGCAAATTAAGGTTTTTTAGGAGCCAGCGGCTTGCCAAATCAGATTGCTAACTTTAATAGAAATCAATAAACAAAAACTATCATGTGGAAACCAATTTGAAAGTTTCAAACTGACAATTTGGTTTCGACAAAGTTGGGTTTCCCAAACTTTTGATTACAACTTTTAATTGATTTGCAATAAATATGGCCAGCTGGCCGAAGTTTTGTTTCAAAAACCGACAACAAAAACACGAAACGTATTTGCCCTAGAATCAACCTAATGCGCCACTTGATTACATAGGCTCCTTGGAGCGTTTTTTTCAAATCACACTGATTTGCATGCGCCGCTTTTTTAATCCAATGTTGTTTGTAGGGAAGACCCAAGTTAAGTATTTGAATACAAACGACACGCCTCCATTAAGTATGCAAACATTTCACGTGTTTTTTTGGCCCCGCTTTTCGTTTGGCCAACAATCAGGCGGCTGCTACTCACAAATTGCGTATGTTCTTCTTCAGCCGACTCAGTCTCCTTTTTTTGATACGATTTGCATTCGCTGGGGGTTTTATTAAAAATTATATAATTTTATTTTTAGCTAGGCAAACGGAACAGGCCGTGAGATAGACGCACACACACGCGCACACATAGACTCGCGGCCCCTTTTTTTTACTCCAAGCACATTTCAGTACCGTTAGGGATCCTTTTAGTCCTACTTTCTTTTGCAACTCTTTCCTTGGCAGCGAGCACGACCAAAAGCTTCGAGCGTTGAAACGCGACTGAGCCTTTGGCAGCGGCTCAACGACGGAGAAAGTGGCTAAAGAGAGAGTGGGAGAAAGAGAGCGGGTGGTGGTGGAGAAGGGGGAGGGGGAGGCGAAGCCAAGCGGCGCCCCAAAATGAACGCGCAAAAAAGAGAGGCAGTGGGTGGGTGGGTGTTGGAGCACGAGGACGCGCGAATTTGTGTCGAAAAGGCGGGCAGAAGAAGCAGCTGACACATATTTGGCTTTGTTTTGGTTGTGGCCCCAACCGGCAACCGCTCTCTCGCGCTTGCGCATTTTACACCCTTCCTCTCTCACTCAATATGTCTTAAACTAGGCATAAATAAAGGCCAAATTCGTAGTTTAAATTCGTAGCTGGTCAGTGTTTTGCTAGCTCTGATTGTGGATCCTCTCCCGATTTTCCCTTTTATTCGTTGGCGTTCATTCTATCGATTATCCTTTGGGCCATGTTTCGGTGAACGCTTTGTTTACGAATTTGAGGGCCATAAGGCATCAATGAAGAAGTGATTGACTGTGTTAGTGAGTGAATGAATGCACGAGAGTAAATGGCACACATACTTACAGTTACACCCAATCCTTCTGTCTCCCTCTCGCATTTAGGTTGAATGACACTGCGCCTACCGCCCCTCCCTTCCGCTTTTTCCCCCGACCCAGTTATTGCATTTCCCGTTTTGTGGCACATGTTTCGCACGTTGTCCTCAATTCCAAACGGGATGCTCTCTCTCTGTGTGTGTGGTGTGTGTTTGTGCTTGGCACGTCATCGTTTTCTAATGCACCTGCAAGCCAGAGGAAGACAGAAAGAGAGCATACCGCTGGGCTTATAACTGGAAATGAGCAAAATGAATAGCTTAACATTCCCCGTTTCTTTTGTTAAGCTTTCCGTTTATTTTGTTCGCCAGTGTAACGTTATTTTCCAATTACCGCCCGAAAGTATGCAATTACAGATAAAACCTGTTTTCAGTGCGATAATCAGTTCCAAGCGATAGTTATTTTAATCGAACGCCGCACACAATTGTTGTTTGCACGCACACACATTTGCCTAAGTAAACAGGCACAACAAAGCGCCGGTAAAAAGTGTAAATAAAAGCAACTAAGAATTGTCAACATAACGCTGACCAGGTTGAATAATTCAGTTAGTGCCGCAAGGGCTTTGTGGACAAGCGGTATTAAAGCGCGGCTTTACGGACTTTGTTCCCACATTCGGCGGCTGGAATTCGCAGCGGGAACAACAACAACTCAGCATCAATATCGCAACTAGATACGGGAAGAGGAAGAACATCTCGGAATGAGCAGCGAAACAGAGGAGAAAAGAGCCAAGGTACGGATGCAGATTGCACTTAGAAAATAGAGGCCAGGTCCAAATTGCCCTTAGGTCCGAAACGCTAAGAAAAAAGTATTGAAGTCTAAAAGTAAATTCTTAACAAGAAAAGAAGCAAACTTTGGTAAGCCAAAGCTTACAGTCATAATATAAATTAATATATAATAAATAAACTTTTAACGAAACATATATATCGAGTTATTTGCTTGTATTGGAAGAAACAACTCTTACATTTCGGATCTTTCCTATGACAGCAAACGATAAAGTTTAAAAAATTAAAATCGAATTTTAAAAAAATATAAATAATCGTCATATATCGGGGCTTATAGTTCATAAAAACAGCGTAGTATAGTATTTTCTCCATCTATTCTTCCCATTGTTGCTATAACAGCTCTATGATATAGTATCACTATATCTTGAAGAACAGTTGCATATGTTAACGAGCAATAAAGTAATTATTTGAATTTGAAAAAAATCATATTACACAAAGTTATTATTTGACAAATTATATTAAGTTTTGTTCTTCATTTTCGTTTTTTTTTCATAGAAAAAATTTAATAATATTTGTGAAAAGATAACTTTATTATATATATATATATTATAAACTTTTTACTAAAATATAATATCCTCTGCAATGTCTTAAAATTACACATGTTTCAATTGTTAATACAAAAATTATTTAATAATATTATTGTTAACTGTGCTCTGCACCGAGGGCAGAACAACAACTAATACAGTTTAACCTCAATATCTCAAATTAACTAACTAAATAGAGAATTAATTTAACTCAAACTACTTTCTGTATTTTTTATGACATTTGCACTTAAAAGCAGGGACCGTAAATATTATAATTTGTATTTTAAAAATAACCATTCAACATTTTTTATATTTTTGTTGAAAAAAAAATCTTAACGGTTAATTTTTAATTAATTTATAAATGTTTAAGATAAGAGTTATTACTCTCATTTTCAAAGGTTTACTCTCAAAATAAAATGCAGGATAAAGCCATATTAAAGTTTTAAAAACATAACTAATAAGTAAATAGTTTTAAAAACATCTATCTAGAAAAATAGTGTGAAAGCAAGATAAGAACCATGGGAAAAAAACGTCGTTCAGTTCTTAATTAGGTCTCTAATAAATTGATATATCGAGTTGGTCAAGTTCAGACTTATGTTTAATCCAAGCGGAAGTTATGTAGGCATTTCTCGCAGTCCACTGTTAATGAAAATTTCGCCCCCCACAATCCCCCCGCCGTCTTCGGATGAATGATACGAACCGATAGATAACAAAACGCTAGTGAGAGAATGAAAAAGATAGAGGGAAATATGAGACCGGCACAATGTGTTCGGTTCCTTAGGATAGCCGATGCAGTCAAGCGTTCAGTTGAGCGTTAGACGCCGTCGCGATCGGTTGTTCGGTGGATCTTGACCAAGAATCGGGAAGCGTAAAGCGGAAAAATGAGTGGCAGCGAAAAGAATGTGCGGCGGCGCGTCATAACGCCGACCAGCGATCCTCCGAATACGGATCCATTGCTCCGGCCTCGTGGCTCCCACCAGTATGAGGTAAGCACCCACTTCGGGTCCTTGATTAGATTGCTCTTAACTTGGGTGTGGCACGAGCTAATCTCCGGCGATCGAAGCAGCCGCAACATGAACATTACCCATGGCTGAATTGCGAAAGAATCGATTAAATTTGGCGGCGTGAGTGCCATACTTATCTGGGAAAGAGCCGTTAATTAACGAACGGTGGATACTCTTGAGATAGCAGCGACCATACTGGCCTAGTTGCACCCTTCGTTTATCTATCTGTCTGGGTTTAGTTTAGTAGAGCAGCCCTCCAACACTAGGAAGCCGACTATGCACCTATAACCATTCGATTTTCGGTGGCAACAAGTTTTGCGACTTTACCCAGTGCTAGGTTGACCAGCGATAAGATAACTGTTGATGGATTAAATCTAGCATTCGACTTGATACATATAGTCGATTCCAATTGTGAAACTGACTCACAACTGCTGTCAGAAGTGAACTTATCTAATTCTGGGTAAAATCCATTTTAGGTGAATGGAGAAACTGTTCCGAAAATATGCTTTTTGTTATGCGGTTTTAGATAAACATTTAAAAATTTGTATAAGGCTGAGTATGTGGAAATACCGAAAAACCAAAAGTTTTTGTTCAAAAAATAATATGGCTTTGATAAACTTGATGTGTCTATGAGTAAGACAAGCTTTGCGGGAATACATATTATAAAAATGGAATTCCAGAGTCTTTGCAGATTTTCTATTACATTTTTATACCCTTGCAGATGGTATTATAATTTCAGTCAGAAGTTTCCAACGCAGTGAAGGAGACATTTCTGAAACTTATTAGTGTAAAGGAGACCAACTGCTCTGCTGCTAGCAAAAATAATTGTTCGTCGTATTTACATTATTTCTAAACCGCTAGAAATCATTTAAATAACCATCAAGGAACATTTTTATCAAAATATTAATGCCTGAAATTGGAGGTGTTATCAAACCAAATTGGTTATAGATTGTGTTTTGAATTCTCGAGTTTTGACTGCGTTCGAATTTAATTTCTCATTGAATTTTATCATTTAGCTTTAACAAGTTGAGTTTTAATTTTGAAAATATAATTGCATTGTTACGCAAAAAGCCATAAAACAGTTGGTTGACAATTCTAACTAGAAAAGAAGATAACTTATAGTTGCTGTTATAAAACCAAATAATAAGTGTATTAAGTTTTTTGGAAAGATGGTTTTCATTATTGCTGCAATGACAGCTATTGGATATAGAACTATTGGGTACATGAGTTATTTGTATTAAGCTTTAATATCAATTTCAGGTCCAGCCCAATGGTTGTGAGCGGGCCTTTGTGCAGCGGAACAAGATCAAGTGGTTCTGGGCGCCCGCCTTCTTCGGATTCTGGTTGCTGCTTTACGTGGCCATCTCAATCCCCGCCTGCCACCGCCTTCCCCGCCCACTGACCATTCAGGATGAGGCCAAGCACCCTGATCAATTCATCGCCGAGCGGGCGGAGAACAATCTACGGGAACTGGTGGGTCTGGGACCCCGAGTGGTGGGCAGCCGGCAAAACGAGATGGCTGCTCTGAAGATGCTGTCCCAAAAGATGCAGAAAATTCGATCGGGCTCTGCCAACGATATTGAGGTGGACGTTCAGGTGGCCTCCGGCAGTTATGTCCACTGGTCGATGGTCAACATGTACCAGAGCATTCAGAATATTGTGGTTAAGATTAGTCCCAAGGGAACCAATAGCACTACTTACCTTCTGGTAAACAGTCACTACGATTCTGTGCCAGCTGGACCTGGTGCTGGAGACGATGGCTCCATGGTGGCCACCATGATGGAGGTCCTGCGTGTGTTGGCCAAGTCGGACAAGCCCTTGAAGAACCCAGTGGTGTTCCTGTTCAACGGAGCCGAGGAAAATCCCCTGCAAGCCTCTCATGCCTTCATCACCCAGCACAAGTGGGCCAAATACTGCAAGTAAGTCACTACTTAAAAGCTCAAATTGTACTTATACATGTTTCTTTTCCTTAAAGAGCCCTAATCAATTTGGACTCCTGCGGTAATGGCGGTCGGGAGATCCTCTTCCAATCGGGTCCCAATCATCCCTGGCTGATGAAGAACTACCGACGTGCCATTAAGCATCCGTATGCCTCTACCATGGGCGAAGAGCTGTTCCAGCACAATTTCATTCCCTCGGACACTGATTTCCGCATCTTCCGTGACCATGGATCGGTTCCCGGATTGGATATGGCTTACACATACAACGGTTTTGTTTACCACACACGGCACGACAGGGCCGAAATCTTTCCTAGGGGAAGTTTCCAGCACACTGGTGACAATCTGCTGTCCCTGGTTCGAGAGATTGCCAACTGCCCGGAGATAGAGGATTCTTCGGTAAAATAATAGTTAATCATTAACCTAAGACTAAACACTAATTTCCTGGTTTCCTTTTTAGAAATACGCCGAAGGACACACCATCTACTTTGATGTAATGGGCTGGTTCCTGGTATTCTACACCGAAACCGAAGGCATTATTCTTAATGTGATTGTGGCCTTGGCAGCCATTGGTATTTGTGGTTTTGCCTTCAAGTTGATGTCGGTCAGCTCGGGAATAAAGCTGGAGAAGATCCTAAAGCGAGTTTTGCACACACTGCTTGTGCAGATTCTATCAGTTATTGTGGCCGCCGTCCTACCAATTCTCCTAGGTCTTTTCATGGATGCAGTGCATTTGCCTCTTTCGTGGTTCACAAACTCCTGGCTCATCCTGGGCCTGTACTTCACCACATTCTTCTTTGGTTTGGCTATAGTTCCCGCTTTGTACTTCCACTGGACCAAGTATGTAAGTATATCCGGCTCAGTTTTCTTAGATGGAAGACTAAAAGAGGATCTTTTACAGGATAAGCTGCCCATTGGCCAGCGGATTCAGCTCTTGCTGCACTGCCACTGCGTCCTTTTGGCCGTCCTCACCCTGGTGTTTACCATCTGTGGAATTCGCTCTGTTTTTGTTCTGATGCTCAGTTGTCTGTTCTACACTATGGGTCTGATCATTAATATAGCCACTAAACTGCACAGCAAGGGTGAGTTGATGAACACTTTCCATAATATATGTTTTTAACAAGTACCTTATTATCTTAAAGATGTGGCCTGGGTCATTCCTCACATTGTCTGCACTGTGCCGCCGTTCGTATTCTTCGCATATTTCTCACACGGATTCTTCACAACCTTTATTCCAATGTTCGGTCGTTTTGGCGAGAACCTTAACCCGGATTTGGCTGTGGCTGTTTTCAGTGTTGCTGTGGGATTCCTGTGCTGCGGTTTTATTATTCCTGTTCTGCAGCTGTTTAACAAATCGAAGACCATTATCTGTGGCCTGATGGGCATCACTTTGTTGTGCTTCATTATTGCAATGACTCCAGTGGGATTCCCCTACCGCCCAGATACCAATGTCCAACGATTCGCAGTGTTGGTAAGGATTCATGATGTTGTTTTACAAGCAGATAGTGTAAAAATGTTTCCTTTTCTTTATTAGCACACTAAACGTACCTTCCACGACGCCGAAAACCATGTGCGCCGTCAGGAATCTGGTTACTTCATTATGCCTCAGGACAGACGCACTTACACAGTTAAAAGTAAGTTGAATTATAATTTAGAGGTTTATTTACTTATATATAAATTTGCTATCTTGCAGATGCTGTTATCAACATGACGCTTGCCCAAAAGATCGGTGCTGACTGCGAGAAGGAAATCAATTGCGGATTGCCCCTGTACAATCAGCGATGGCATAAGACCAGAAAGAACAGCTTGTGGATACCCGCTTCTGAGCCAGTTCTTGGAGAAGATCTGCCTACCGTCATAGTGTTGTCGAAGAAGCAGCTGTCATCTACCAAAATTCGCTATGAAATGCAGCTAAGTGGGCCCAATCACATGGCGCTCTTTATTCAGCCATTGAATGGAGCAACGATGAAGGACTGGTCCTTCCATAAAGTAATGATTAGACACACATTAGATCCAGAATATCATTTTAATATCTTAATAATTATAGGCTCCCTTACGTCTAAACTTTGAGACACCTTACTTTATCTACTTCTCCTGGGGCGTTAATGGAGATCCCCTCAAATTCTGGCTAGAGCTGGAGGTAAGTTTTAATAAACTACTAAAGATGATTTTCTAATGGCTATATTCTAACTCTCTTAGAAACCCAATGGAAATTGGAACTCAACCACTCTGGAGCTTGGTATCGGAGGTCATTGGACCCACCACAAGGACTTGATAACGCCGGACTTTAAAAAGTTCCTTGACAGCTTCCCCAAATATGTGGATGCCACCCCGTGGCCAGCTTCTTTTGAGAGCCGGATCTACTAGGTTAAATTGTAATCAATGTGACCGTGATCTACTAGGCTATTCAGTTATGTAGATTTTTTATACCTAAGTAAAATAAACGCTTGAATGTTGAGACATCTATTCCGAAGTTTATTTTGGTAGATATGGGCAAACTCAATGATTGATTTGCGTCACTCATATGGTCTAAGTACGTATACGTTATACCAATTCAGGTTTATTGGGCTGTTCATTTATCAATAATTAATTATAACTAATCCTATAAGCTATGCGGCACTATCAAAGCATACCGGTTGTAGAGGTCTTAGCGAACCTAAAATTGCGTACGCCTCAGATGTAGAATGTATTTTATACATGATAGGGGAATGTACAATTTACATTTGACTTTCCAGCTGAAGAATGTCGATCTTCTTACTATGAAAGAGTGTGAATGCTCTCGGTGGCCGTAAATAAGATTAGCTGATATTGTTTAAACTTGAATTTTATTACTGTGTCGGGGTATAATCTGCAGTAGATTTATAATTTATAATATCGACAAGGCTTGTGCCTTCTAAAAAAAATGGCGAAACCACCCGAAGTTCCCTGGCAGAGAGAAATTTCACAGTGTCCATTCACCGAAAGTGTGATGTAGACTGATTCAACGGAAGATTGTCAGATTAGGATTTGATAATTTAATATGGGCGAAAGCTTATCAGCGTGAGTAGACGAACATTGTCGATGCTAATCTCTGAAGTGTATTGAAACTAAATAAACGTGGGAGCCAAATTTATTTAGTCACTGATCTTCGTACTGTTTAATCGAATACAGTTTGTCATACAGCACATCCTGCTGAGACACATTTATATGTACTTATCTTAGAAGAGACAATTTATTGGTGACAATTTTATTATTAGGAACAAAGATATAGCTATAGCGCCAGAGAGCAATGACAAACTCATGAAAAAAATCGAGTATACTGTGCGAACCTAAAGTGCTATAAATTAATGGCGGGTTTTTGGGACTTTCCACAAAACGTTTTAATTCATGAAATTTAAAGTGATAATGATTCGTTGTGTACATTAGAGTTTTTGTTTTTGAGACTATATTTACACTTTATAGAACCATCGGTCAATTAGGAGCAACTATTAAAAAAGTTTAAATTCTATTTCATTTGGATTTATTAGACCTAGAGTTACACTTCTAGGATTTATGTGAAAGATATTCGTATTTCCCAAACTACCATCTTATCTTATACCTAAAGACTATTTCTTAAACAGAATTTATTGAAACTATCGGTTGATTAGCGGAACAATTAAAAGAGTCCAAATTCTATTTTATTTTTAGGGCTTATAAGCCGCTATCAGACATACACTTTAATGATTTATATGTACCGATAAGAAGTATTTCCCAAACTACCAGGAAAACCTTTCCTAATATCTTAAATATTCCCTTTTGAAGATATGTGTATGATATTACCGGTCGATTAGAAACAAATAATAAAAAACGTGACCTTAACTTAACTTAATTTAAAGGGCTTATAAGCCCTTATCAGATTTACACGTTTAGGATTTATGTCTACCGATAAGATGATCGTATTTCCCAAATTACCCGCCCAACCTATCTTAATTACACTTTATGTAGATTTTTTAGATTTTGGACCCCACCGAAAGATCTATGCCGAATGTGGTTCCCAATCGCGTTAACTACTGGCCTATAAAGTTTTATTAAGAGAAAAGGCTTCTGGTATCGCCTATCGCAGGATGTAATCGTTTTATGCGCCAGAATCAACGATTATAATCATAATATTTAATTATTATCGCTGCCGTGGGCGATAAGCGATCCACGGCGCCGAACCTGGCCCTACTTAATTCTTGGGAACAGGCTCTAGACGTCTTAGTTTCCCAACGGTTGGGCTGTGGTGCGGTTGTATTTCATCACGTTTGATTCGGGTCCGAGTCGCGTGCGATCTGAAGGTTAGTGCGTTACCATAATTCACTGTGTCCGACTGATTAGGATCTCAGAGTGTCCTCGTAGTGATAGTGCCGCGATTGCAGAAAATTCCTCTGAAAATATAAGGCTTGCTGTCAAAAAAGTTAAAGGAACGTCTGGCGATAAGGTCCGAACTCAACGAAATATTCAAATCAAGTGATCGTTGCAAAAAAAGAACCTTGTTTTCTTCGCTTTCTTCGAGTATCCATATGCGATAAGGAAATTTATATCGCCCATAAAATGGGACCTACCTATGTTATCGATAGCTGTTTTTAGACCAAGTGCTTGTTGCCTTTGAAATTACTGGACCATAAAGCTAGGGTGCTAATTGCTTTACCACCTTTCCACACTCTCCAACGAACTTTATGTACTCTGTTTTAAAAACCTTATAAACGTTTGAAAACGTTTATGACTTCAATTCGATCGAATGACTATGAGATATGTATAAATAAAATATTAGTGGGTACAATAAGTGAATACCGTAAAAATGTGTTCCTTTAAAATGACAATATCTCTCAATAAAATCAAGAACGGAAGCAAACTTCACTAAACGGAAATATATATACCCTTGCAGCTGTTACAAAAATGTCTATTATATTCTATATTCTATAATTCGATGCTTAAAAAAATAAAGTTAGGATGATGTTCGGATACATTATTCTATCGTTCCCATCTAAGCTATAAGATATAGTCGTTTGATTTTTATAAAAGTAAAACCGTAATTCTGCAATCCTTAAAATGACTATTTTTGTGTATTTGGGTATAAGTTATAAAAAACGAAGTTATAATTTTATTGCCCTTTTTCCCGATTGTTCCCATGACAGCTAAATGACTATACAGTCGTCCGATGTTTATATCACTAAAAACATATTTCTGAAATTGATATACGTTTTACGACCTTTCTACACTCTACAACAAAGTTTATGATGTCAGTTTTTAACAATTTTATAACTACAGTTCGACTGAATGACTTTATAAATTATTAAAGATTATAGATCGTAAGTGGTGAAAAAATGTGTTCTTTGCAAAATGCCTAGAGGCAAACTATACTTTTTACCATTTGGGTATTTAAAAAGCTCGAAAATATGCAACAAATGTTCTACAAGTTTCTATGAACAAGTCCATTTTAAATAATTTTTAGGAAATAATTTTTGAGGTAGACTTTTACTTAATTTTTATTTACCAAGCCATTTGTATTTCAGATGACTTTCTCAATCCTTGACATTACGGACGAGAAAGATGGTGGCAAGTCCAGGGACAAAAAGTGGCCTTGGTTCGGAGCCCCCATTTACGCGGCGGCCGCCTTTGCCATCTTCTACGCCACTGTGCTGCCCAGCTTCCATAGCTATCCGAAGATGCTGTACCAGGTCGATGAGGCCCAGCATCCGGATGAGTTTATCGGCGAACGGGCGATGCAGCATTTGGCCGAGTACTCGGCGATTGGCAACAAAATGAGCGGATCCATTAACAACGAGGTGCACACGGTTAACTTTCTGTTGCGAGAGATTCAGAAGATCAAGGACGAGGCCCGCTTGGATCTGTACGACATTGAGGTGGACACGCAGTACTCTTCAGGCGGCTTTTACCTGTGGGGCATGACCATTTCCTACAGAAATCTATCCAACGTGGTGGTAAAAATATCCCAGAAGAGCTCGAACAATGAGAACTATTTGCTGCTGAATTCCCACTACGATTCGGAGGTGCAAACACCTGCTGCAGGTGATGATGGCGTCATGGTGGTGGTCATGCTGGAAACCCTGCGCGTAATCTCGCGTTCCGAAAAACAACTCATCCATCCCGTGGTCTTTTTGTTTAACGGCGCCGAGGAGGCTTGCATGCTCGGGTCCCATGGATTTATCACACAGCACAAGTGGGCCAAGAACTGCAAGTAAGGATGATCACCTTAAAAATCCCTAATTTAAAATTACACTGTGTTACCAAATGAGAATTTTTTTACATCAACAAAAGATACTTTTCTAATTTCTGTCCACGATATTATTTTACCACGTTATTATAAGTCTCAAATCTCTTTAATTATATGAAAAGGAGCAACTTTTTGGCTTTAAAATATTTAGTTTTAAACAGTTTTAAATTTTTTTTAAACAGAGCTTTAAGCTAAAGTATACGACTACATTCTTTGTTTTAAACAATTTGTATCCTTTATTTTTGTAACTTTAATGAAAAATTTCTTCATTCACCCTTTTGAAGGGCCAAATTTCGCACACCCAAATATATTAGAAAAGTTTACCTTCATTATTATTTTGGTGTAATACATTGTTTAATTTATTTAGGAAAAACTGCATAAAATTATAAAAATAAGAAAGTCATTTTATTAACATGTCTTCAGAGCTTTGGTGAACCTGGATTCCACTGGCGCCGGTGGACGCGAGGTGCTCTTCCAGACGGGTCCGAACCACCCATGGCTGGCCAAATACTACCAGGCGAGTGTGCCACACCCTTATGCCCAGACCTTGGCCGAGGAGCTGTTCCAGAATAACTTTATCCCGTCGGACACCGACTTTCGCATTTTCCGCGATTACGGAGGAGTTCCCGGTCTGGACATGGCCAGCGTGATGAATGGCTATGTGTACCACACTGAGTTCGATACTTTCCGCAACGTGGAGCGTGGCACTTACCAGTCGACGGGGGAGAACGTACTGCCCCTGGTTTGGGCCCTGGCCAATGCCCCCGAATTGGATGACACCGCTGCCCACGAGAAGGGACACACTGTGTACTACGACTTCTTGGGATGGTTCATGATGACGTACACCGAATCCGTGAGCGTGGCCATCAATGTGGTCGTTTCCGTGGCGGCCTTTGTCTGCATTGGCACCTCGGTGTACATCATGACATTGGACAATGGTGCGGATGCCCCGAAGGCGGTGGTGATGCGATTCGGCATCATCTTCCTGGTGCAAGCGGGAACTCTATTGGCGGCCTGTGGCTTGACCCTTCTGGTGGCTGTTTTCATGCAAGGCGTGGGACTAGCCGAATCCTGGTACTGCGGAAAATGGATGGCATTTGGCCTGTACTTCTGCACTTTGTTCTTCGTCTTTGGCCTGCTCCCGGCGCTTTATATTGGATTCACGAAGAGAAAAACGAACATGAAGTTGGATCAGACGATCGCCTGCTTCATGCATGCCCAGTGCATCCTGCTGGCATTGCTTTGCATCATCATGACCAGTATGGGCATTCGATCCAGCTACTTCCCCATGGTCGGGGTCTTCTTCTACGCGATTTCCGTCCTCCTGCAAATCATCCTTAAGCTTACGCTAAAGAGTAGGTTTTTTCGCAACATTCACTTGGTTTTGGAGATCTCTAAAGATTGCTTTGCCCACAGAAACCTACTTTGTGACAGTTCATCTGCTGTGCCAGATTCTGCCCTTCTTCTTCTACAACTATATCTGCTATGCAACACTCGTGACTTTTGTGCCCATGGAGGGTCGCGATGGTCCTGAGAGCAGTCCCGATATCATGGTCTCTGTCTTCATCATTGCGACTGCTATAAACTACGCTGGTTTTGTGGTAAGTCGACTATTAAAACCCTTTATTTTTATAATAGTCTAACGCTGACTCGTTACAGATCCCCATCATGCACAAATTCCGCAAGCCCAAGATTATATTCTCATCGTTTGGTGTGATAACAATAATATTTATTATCTTGGCTGCCACATCCGCCGGATTTCCATTTGTAAAGGAAGTGGCTCCGCAGCGTTATTATGTGCTGGTGGGTTTTCAATTTCAAGAAATATTTATGGAGTTACCTTAACATTTAATTCATCTTCTTTATCAGCACACTCAGCGAACCTTCCACAATCTGGATGGTAGTACCAAACAGGATTCTGGCTATTATATTCAGCCTGTGGATACCCGACTCCATGAACTGGATGACTCCACATTCAAGAATGCAGAGCCCGAAAGTTGGACGGCAGCCACCTGTGCCGCCGAGCCCTACTGTGGTCTGCCCCTGTACAGTGGTCGCTGGATAGATTGGAAGTAAGCTAAAAACCAAAAACCTATCCTTACCCATTGGTTAACCTTTTGTATGCTTTATCTACCCTCGCAGAGAGTCAGCTCGTTGGATCTACAGCACGCCACCGGTCATCCCACTGAGCATCAATCTCACCCAGCTGTCGAAGCAATCTCTGGGTGGCAACAAGGTGCGCTACGAGTACAACCTGAAGGCCAGCGATCGCGTAATGATGTACATAGATCCCCTCGATCAAGTCCGGGTCACCGACTGGTCCTTCGACAAGACACCGTTGGAGGAGCAGCACACGCCGCCGTATCTAATATATGCCATATACTCTCTCACTGAAGAGCCCCTCAACTTTTGGGTGGAGCTCGAGCACGAGGAGAGCAACACAGAAGGACCCTACCTCAAGCTGGTGGTCAGCGAGCACTTCCAATACCACCCGGAGCACTATACCGAGGACTACAAGCAGTTCCTCGCAACATTCCCCGACTGGACCTACACCACCGACTGGTTCTCCGCGCTCGAGAGCTGGGTCGTCTAGGCAGCGATGAGAATATAGACTCCAAAGTTGGCTTATCTTAATAAATAATTTATAGTATATTTTAATAAAATTACAAAGTAGTAACTACACTGGTCTAATCGTAAATACAAGTACAAGTTAAGGCGTGCCATGGGTATTGACACTTTGTTCGTTGGATTAGGGTTATTGATAAAACTGATTAGTAGTACCAAAGTTAACAGTAGCTGAGGTGTCATGGCAAAAATGGGATTGAGTTGGGTTCGTAAAGGAACTCCAGGCCTAGGCTTAAAGTTGCCAACTGCTGTAGGATCCAAGCCAGGAGCTAACGTGCGCCCAGGGTGGAAATGTGGCCAAGAACTCCCTGAAGTCTTGCGTTACATATATATCGTCGTTTAATCGGTGGCCCATTAGGGCGATTTTAAAAGTACCCCCTGACCAATCAGGATCGTCGTGCTGGAAAAAGATGATTAATTAACGATTTCAGGGTAGATTATCTTAGTAGATTAAGTACCTCAAATTCCAGTGAAAACTGCAGGGGCGTGGCATCCAATGCGTATGACCAGTACACATAATAAGGAGGCTTTACATTGTTTTCCAATGGTTCTTTGGTGAAGGACCAATCCACTAGTTTGCTATCGTTTAAGGGCATAATGAATATGCTCGTGTGAGACGGCCCTAAGACCTCCAGATCAAATCTAATATTCGTCCCCGAACTACTTGTCTTATCCAAAATGGTCAGAGTAGGAATAGATGCCTTATTGGGTTCGGGGCCAGGTACAAAATAGCTGTTGTCACTATTGAAAAATTAAAATGTATTTCAGTTATGGTATAACCATCAAAGCATGCCCAACTTACATTGCATTCAACCAGCGCGAGCTGTAAATGGGAAAGCCACACATGAGCTCCGAATCACAGTCCATACGTTCCGCCTTAGTAAAGTTGGTGTTCTCAAAAAGAATATCATCCACAGTGTGAGGACGACGATCGACCGGAAGGACAAAATATCCTGAATCCGTGTGGCTAACTGTGCTCGCTGCATCACTATTGTGGAAGGTTCGAGCTGTGTGCTGTAGAAAGAAATTTTATTTTAAATCCTATAAGTTAAAGACCAAAAGCCAAAAATGTAGACTTACCACTGCGAAGAATCGCTGAGCAGCCGTCTTTTCGGCGTAGGGAAAGGCAATCGGTGTGGCGGCAAATATAATAAATACCACCGTGCAGATGCCAAACATTGAAATAATCGTCTTTGACTTGCGGAACAAGCAGAACAAAGGCACCAGGAAGGGTGCAAAAAGTAGGACCATCAGGGCCGTAAAGAAACCCATTAAGAGCTCCGGATTGGTATTACACTCGCGTCCCTGCATGGGCACAAAAACCACATAGAAGGCATAGCAGCAGTACGTATAGAACATGAAGGGCAGCACCTGGCAAGTGCAGTGCGGTATGAGCCAGAGGAAGTCTATAAAATAAAAATGTATACATTTAATTAAATCGAAGCATAACACTCTAAGTTATGCTTACTTGTTTTATGAGCCTTCGTGGCCATGTTGATCAGAACGGAGAGTGTGTAGAAGCCAATGCAGAGCATTATGACAAAGGCCGAACGAATACTGTAGCTCACCATAATGGCCGTGACAATGGTCAAGATCAGACAATGCGAATGCATCAATAGTTGAATGCCATAGCCCAATGGCAATCCATGCTAAAGAAAGAAGAATTAATAGAATTTAAATACTAATTAAATCTTAACTCACCTCCTTGGTGCGACTGAAGTAAATAGCCGGCACTATGCCCATGCCGAATATCATGGGACAGAAGTACAGACCAAAGAGCATCCAGTTTTGCGAAAACCAGGACATCGGAAGATTCACTGCGTCTAGGAACAGGGCTATCGACATGACCAGTCCCAGGCCCAGGGCTACTCCTGCCACCTGGAGAGCGGTCAGAATGCCAAACTTTGCCCAGATGCGTCGGCGGAACATTCCCGTACTACTAGACATGATCCAGATATATCCCACAATCGTGATGCACACCAGGACACACACGGTTATGTTGATAATGACACCCGTGCTCTCCGCATAATACACAAAGAACCAGCCCATCATGTCAAAGAATATCATATGACCCTCGGCGTATTTCTAAAAGGAGAACATTTGTATTTCAAACATATACTTTAAATAAAGTCTTTCGATTTACCCACCGACGGATTCTCCAGTTCTTCTGCATTCGCCAGGGCCTTGACCAGAGCCAAGATATTTTCACCAGTCAGTTGATAAGTGCGACGCGGGATGATATTAAAGCGATCATATTTGGTGTGGTACACATAGCCATTCAAAGTCTGCGCCATATCGAGACCTGACAGAACAGAAGTGTTATTAGATTAGGTATTTTCGTACTTCACTTTATATTACCGGGTATATGGCCGTAGTCGCGGAACACGCGATAATCCGTCTCTGAGGGAACGAAGCCATTTTGGAACAATTCCTCTCCGATAGTGGAGGCAAACGGATGAACTATGTTCTTTCCGTAGTACTTAAAGATATGAAAAGAATAAAAAACAATTACAAAATAAGTCAAAAATAGTATTTGGTGGCATACCTTCATCAGCCAGGGATGATCAGGTCCGGATTGAAATAGAATTTCCCGTCCTCCACTGCCAGCTGAATCCAAGTTTATGACCGCTCTGAAAAATAATAAAGTTTACAATTAAATTAGAGTCCAAAAAATAGCAACTTTGAATTTAATTCGTAACTTTAACAGTAAAATTGTTCGTTTAATTCAAGTTTTATATCTTCTGATATACATGCAGCCTCTATAAGTCGAATTAATTGTGTTGGCAATATAGATAATAATAATAATTGCACGTAAAATAGTCTTTATTCTATAACTCGAAGTATTCAAAACTCAATTTTTTGCTGGCTTTAAGTTATGAAAGTTCGACTGTAAAATAAAATAATAAAAGGCATGCCTAAACCTGTTAAAAAGGTCGATATATTGGAGCTCCACTTACTTGACATTCTGAGCCCAAGGATGTTGGGTGATGAACGCGTGGCTGCCCTGCAGCGGATTCTCCTCGGCTCCGTTGAAGAGGAACACCACTGAGTATTTGAGTGGGGTCTCGAACTTTGTGATCACCCGCAGCACCTCCAGCATGATCACACACATCATGCCGGCATCTCCGGCTCCCGAGCTTCCCGGCACCGAATCGAAATGGGTATTGATGAGGAGAGCGGCCTCACTGGTGGCATTCTTCGGCGACAGCTTGACCACCACATTCTGGATGCTTTGATAGACATTGACCATGGACCAGAGGAGATAGTTTCCGGAGGCGACCTGGACATTTTGTTCAATATCGTAGAGGTCCGTCTTCGCATCGTTTATGATGTCTCTGATTTCGTTGAGCAGGAACTGAACGGCCACCTGTTCGTTGGCCGGACTGCTCACGACCTTGGGTCCGATCTTCGAGAGCCTCAGTAGGGTGTTCTCCGCCCGCTCCCCGATGAACTGACCCGGCTGCTGGCGCTCATCCTCGAGGGTTTTCAGCTTGGGCATGCGATGGAAACTGGGAATCACCACCAGGTAGAAGAGAAGGAACCAGCAGGACACAAACAGGGGAGCCCAATACCAGCCGATCTTGCTACGGTTGTAGATGATCTTCATGTTCTCGTACTTTGATTTCATAGTGGCCTGAAAGGGATTAACATGCTCGTTTTATTGGTCATGACAAAATACGAAGAGTGTCAGTGCACCCCACTAATTAAGTTCAATTGTCGAATTCCGATTGTGACGCATTCGGCTGATAAAGCTCAGTGATTATGGTCGCATGTGTGGCATGTCATCGGGGCTAATCACCCCCTTTCTCGACCGATGTGGAAAGGGATAAGTTAATGCAACCACTTGAGCGTCGAGCATCGATTAAATAATTAGTGGCCGTGATAAGCGAGTGCGAGCAACTTAAAGCTGTCACTGCAAACGGATTCCAACTATTCTATGTTCCATTGAAATCAATCAGAAAATATTTCGATAACCATGAACACAAACCTCGAAACATGAATGAGGTTCTTGCCTGGTGAATACGCCACCCTATCGAATCCAAGCAGTGATTATTCAAAGCATCTGCCACAGATAATACTTATCGGATCCACGAAGTGTCAAGTGGGCAGGAAATGAAGTAGGCTACAAAATCTTGAGTACCCAAAAATTCGTGAAAAGAGTATAATAGAAATGTTGTCATAAGATTAGCTGGAAAATCTTTTTCTCATTCTGTAACGAAAAACTTTTTAAAGTCTACATAAAATCGAGTCCAAATTGCAGACGGGAAAACATCTGTTGACCATTTGGCACTAAACAAAAATAAAAACCTCACGTTTAAATGAAAAGTATCGACAAACGCAAATCAGCCAACGACATTGAAATAATGCAATCATAAAAAATAAACAATGAGTTCATATTTATACTCGATATTTGGGAATCTAACGAATTAGGCAAATAAAACATAGGCATTCGGAGGAAACCAGCATTGAACGAGACACATTTTGTAATTTTTTGAGCGGTATTTCATTCTTATTTATAGCCAACTGGGCTAATACATATTATCGTTTAATGTTCACACATGTGATGCGGCTGAGTTTCGTTGTGGGAAATATTTAATAACAAATTTTGTTTGTTTGCTTGTAGCGAATTGAAAATACACTATGGATGCGTCAGATGTTGAGTTTAGTTTTTTTGATAAAATTATGATGAAAGCAAGCATTTTTAAAAAAGAAAAATGTATTATTTTTTCTAAAAAAAATTGTATTTAATGATTACTAAAAAAGCTTCCAATTTGCGATTATATGAGATACTTAATGCATTCTATTTTCATAATCCATATGGGTTTACAACTGAGTGATCTTTCTTTTATGATGCCCAATAACCCGTTGACATTTTGTAGTCTTTAATATGGATGGCCACTAAAATGAGATCTGACGGCAAGTGTGTCCTAAAAACGAATGAGAGCAGCGGGTGCGGGGCTGTTAAAGTACTGGCTACTGAGGCAATTAAGCGAAATGTTTTTATTCTGTTCCGCGACAGAATGCAAAATACCACTTGGATTACAGTGCAACACCGACCCATTTTCCACTGACTTCTAGGTGACCCTCGCCGGCGGCAAGAAGAAGAGCGTGAAGGCAACTTCTCGGCGATTAAAAGTGAGGCGGTAAAAACAAATGGGCTGTGCAAAAGTAGCCTTCTCGTTTTTCAACCATCTTAAGCGCTTATCGATTGAACTAATCACTTCCCACAAAAACAAACAAACAGAGGGAACGCTCTGTGCGGGAACCACGCCCACTTAATATCAAAAAAAGAAGAAACCATGAGGGGAGCATAGGAGGAACTATTTAAAGACAATTTGAATGAGAGAAATTGGAAAAAAAGGAAAATCCAAAACAAAACTTGGGTTCGCAGAGGCGTCGGCAATCAACTGTGACAACAACGGGAAAGCAAAGCCGGCAAAAGCAACAAACAAATAACAGCGCTACGGACTGTAAGATACCTGTTGGTAAGAATTACAGATCATTATTTATTTTATCGATTATATTATTTTATAGTCGAAGCTCAGTTACCAATAACAGCATCTTAGGGAAGAGAGATCTTTAAGAGGTCTCACGAAGTCTTTTTCGGTTATTGTATTCTGGAAAGCTAAATGGGCATTGCGGTTTAGTCTTTTAGTACCAATACGAGTATACCAGAAATACTCTAGAAAACCGTTAATCTTAAAATTGTCAAAATTATCCACAATTTAGAAGGCAAGACATAAAAAGTGAGCCTATCCCATATATTTTTATTTAATATTTCCAATAACTTAAGGCTAACTTTTTTTTGATCATTCCTAAACTATAGGTCATTTGGGTGTTGGTAAGCACTTCTAAATAGCGTCACAATGACTTTAAAGATTTAAAGACTTTACTTTCTTTTGAAAAATAGTATTTATTCATTAACTCCTATATACCCTTCCTCTCACTTCGATTACGAGGTATACAAACAACATCAGCTCGCGACAAGAACCGCATTTGTTTGGACTAAACTCAGGCAGACGCATTGGAGAAAAGAAGTTGGGACGAAAACAATCGCCAGCACAGATACAGATACGGGGATACAAATGCAGATGCATATGCAGACGGAATTCAAACATAAATACACATAGAACGCGACACGCAGCAAGGGCTTGAGTCAATAACCTGCTGAAGAAAGGAAGTTGCGGCTGCACTTGCGGTTGTTTGTTGAAAGAAGAAAGCCCCCGAAGAGAGAGAGGGAAGGGGGAGGCCGAAGAGAAGCCTGGCAACTGTTTCTGTTACCTTCGGCCTGCAGAAAGTGTCTTCCTCTTCGTTTTGGGAAGACGATCACTTGCACTGTGGAATGGCCGGCACAATTGGTTGGCACTCGCGGGCTTATTAGCACATATCTAACCGAAAATAAACTGAAACTAGTGGGCGATGCGATCGCGGTCACAATTTGGCTGCTGAGGATCAGCTGATTGGAGGCGGAGAGCAACTGTCCCCTTCGACGGTTGGCGATCGTCTGCGGCTGCTGCGCTGCGCTGTTCGCTTGGCGACACAACTCTCTGGCCCTCTCTTTCGCCGCGGCAGGAGATCGGGGTCACCAAAAGGCGGAGAGAACACAGGCTTCGCTCTCTTTTCCCCCTTTCTTCTTCCTCATTCGTACCTCCCGCTCGCACTCACGTGTGTAGTGTTGCCTGATGACTGGTCGAACTAATCCGTATAACCGTAATCGAAATGCAAGTACGATTCTCCTGATTTTCTCACTACCGTAATGTAACCGCCTGACGGACGGAGGCCAACTAAAACGCCGGAACGTGGCACCGGCAATTTTATACGTGACGTGACGGATTTGTTTGCGGATTTCAGTGCTCACTAGCTCAAGAGCCAGAGGCTTATCACAAGTATCGAGTTATCAGAGGCGGACACCTAATCACATTATTTGACAGGTACAACGGAACATTGGGGGCAGCAGGACGGAGGAGAATGGGCTGTTCATCCGTATTGGTATTGCGATTACATCCGTAATTGCCGGTGGTTGAGATTAAGTGCAGGCGATTAGTGGGTATTAGCGGGGAACTCACTGTGATTTCTCGGATTCCTTGAAGACCATTTGAGTTGCGAAAAGTGACAGTGCTCGGAAGATAAGAACTGGCCAGACACAAAGACACTTGAGACGAATTCCCCCTTAGTCGACAAAAACCAGATAGCTTTGGTTTCCAAATATGTTTATATTTATTCCATAAATAAGAATCGCCACAATTTAATCTAAACAATTGGGTATTACACAAAAGCAACATTTGAAGCGATAAGAACAACAAGGAATTCAATGGACAAATAATTTATAGTTGAAAGCAGAAAACAAACAGTAATTAGAAATAGTTTTAAGCCAATTAAAATAATTAACAAACTAATTTTTAATGATAGATACGAAGTATGGAATAAATGGAATTGGATTGTAGAAATATATATAATCTGAAAAGGTTTTTAAAAGAGTTGGGAAATAAATGTTAAGTTTCCTTAGCAATATATATCCATAACGAATCCATCTACGAATTGTCATATTTGTTTTTACTGTAATGTAATCTAAGCGATTGGGAATTACAAGGAAAAAACTATTAATATTTTTTTCTGATTGATAAGGGGCATAACAACCACTGGAATTTGTATCAGCTTTATTGCACCTTTAATATGCCTTGATCAAAAGACATCGCTTAATTAGGTAATTACAAGTTGTTAAATGCCCTAGCTTTACCCTAGAAAAACAACACGATACTAAGAGGAATTTTTAGTTATTGACTGCCAATGGGATGGTATCAGTTAATCCATAAATGTATTTATGAAAAATGGTAGGCATGTGCCTGCAAAGGCCTTTTGGTGTCCAATGTGCCAACTTTTATTTCGCAAGTGCCACCAAATTATCTTAACAATTACATTCTTCATCTTAATGAAAATTTAAGTTTTTTTCTTTTCACCTTTCCTCTTGATTTTTTTAATCTCATCGGAAGAAAAAAGACTTTCACCCAACATGATATACAATAATTTTTAGTAAGCACTAACTATATTTCAGTATATCGTTCAAGAAGATTGTAATTACCAGTTTTAAGTGATGTCTATGCGAAATTAACAAAGTTTCTGCGTGGCATTCCTAGGTGTTTAGACACATCCAAAACTGGCAGATAGGTAGCTCTATGTTTCGTGCAGTCGAGCGAGAAAACGGTTGACATAATTTGATAGCCGCCCGCCAGTTTCCCAGCTATCGAATCCACTCGGGCGGAACAACCTACAACGACAATTACGAATAGACAGGTGGATCTGAAATACATGCGAGAGCAATTCAAATACGTAAACAATCTGTTAATCAAGCGAAATCAGCGGAACCCAAAACCCAGAAGAGGACTCTTGGCTACGAGTGAAAACGAGATGGAAGATTGGGCAGACAAAGGTGGGATGACACATAAACGAAAATGGAATGAAATCAGCGACAATCGTACAACAACCGGGCACAAATTAATTAGTAAACTCTGTAAAAAGGCGAAACAAGTGGGGCTGATATTTGGATTGGCATGGGGTGTGCCCGGGAGCTGGAACCCAAGCCCAGTCAGTCGGAGGAAACGCTAGCTAAGAGCCACATCTCGGGATTACGGGAACGGGAAGCACTACGACATCATAACATTCCCCTATCCAAAACTTTATGGGCGTCATAGAAGTGACGACAGTAGATTATATGGTTCCAAACTTCTAATTCGCCAGTGCCGCCGAATCGAGTATCTTAAGAACTGCAATCCATATCGGGGAAATTGTTTCTGTACCCTTTACGATACAACTGGACAACTTGTCAGCCATAAAGATAAAAATCGGTTAGCAATTGCTGTTGCCCCCACGTAGCTCATCGAATGCGAAAACAAGAAATCTAATAAAATCCCCACCCATTTTAACGCGAAGTGTTTATCGTACAGTTGCTCTGATATCAGAGAAACTACCGATAATTCTCCCCGTAACCGAATTCTCCAGACCTTCAATGTCGCCGTGCTTCGTATATCTTTAGGGAACCGAAGCGACTTGTACCTCAATTGGAACTCGAAGGTTGAGGTCCCCGGTTGCGGGTGAATTGAAGGATAAAAAGACCGGAGCGGTCCGGCAGTGTTTAATAGAGTCCTTAAGGTGGAATTCCTTCAAGTGTTTGGAAGGATATAGAAGGACTTTATAGTTGCAACAGAAAACCAGTGAATAAAAATCCAATACAAAATGAGTGTACGTATTTCAAGTGGTCTATACAGTGAAATTAAATGGATTAATGTTTAGAATACTTTATTGCAAATTCATAAAATGCCAGTGACAAAATAACTGATGAATTTAGCAGGCAAAACTGCTGGCGTACCGTTCTTAACATTAATCGTTGTTTTTAAAACATCGCCTTATATATGAAGGACATTATAAATTATAAATAAAGTGCAACTTTATGTTTAGCAATCTTATCCAAAGACTTCAACGAATTGGTATTTAATCACCTCCAATCAGTTATAAGTGAATTAATTTATTTATTTATTAGGATTATTCGGATTTCTCAAGTGTGCCAAAAACATCATTAGATTCCAGGATACGTGTAAAATCTCTGGTCAACGTACAATGTGCAGTCACGAAAAGTCAGCAAAAATTACATAGTTAAAATTAAAAAGTCATATAGATAGGAAATCGATTAAGAAACCTTCACAGAATTACACACTTCAAAGACGCCGCAATACAGCAGAAATTGCAAATTTCTTAGCGTTTCCGAGCGATAAAAGGTGCTGTTACTTATTTATTAAGGCGTTATCGTTTTATGGCAGCAACTTCAGCGGCTTTATGGTCCTCGACAATCTCACGTTGACCACACGCCCGTGAATCATGAAGTGAACACGCGACGAGCAAAAGCACGATTTTTGTGCCGAGCATTGTTTACTCAGAAAATCAAAAGGAAAATTAGAAAACCATGCCTGTTAACACTCTTATCGCTTAAGATGTTTGCAATAAAAGTTAAAATTTCCAGCTGATATTCCTGGAAGGGGTGGGCCAAGTTCTTCTTCGATGTCGGCGGTTATGGGCCTCAATATCGATACTTAATTCAGATTGCACAGACATTCTGAAGTTCACGGACTGTTCCAGATTAAAAGTTAATTCCTTTTAGCCGGGAATTTTTGTGTTCGCTTAGACATGCAGCTGCCAGACAGAGATTAGATATTGATTGTTCATAAAACTAAGCTATAATTGTTCTTATTGAATCTACGGTCGTTAGTTAGAGCGATTTCATTGGAAACAAAAAAACTATTAAAATCTTGAAGTGATTCTATCCTGAATTAACTAATATCAAACCAAGCAAGTTAGCCAAGTTAAAATATAAAGGATTACAAATTAATATCAGTAACTAGAGAAATATTAAAATTACTTTGTTTTTGTTTTTATTTTTGTATCCCTAATAATCAATTAAAATTCTTAGAGAATAGGTGAAGTAATGAATTATCTGTTTTTTTATTTTAAAGTGATATATTCTAAACTGTAGACATCTAAAAGTGCCACATAAGCCCAATTTTTAAACAAAAAGAAGTTATTAGAACTTTATAAGAGCCACTAAAAAAAGTAAGACTGACAAATGTTCTCTAATTCTAACTTCCCTCAGTTCAACTCCAAATATCACATTGATGTGGACTTTGAGGTGCCCAAAAAGCTGCAATGGTACTATGCCCCCGCCTTCTTCGGATTCTGGCTGGTGCTCTACCTCTCACTGGTCAACACCCAGATGAACCACATGCCCCAACCACTGACCAGGAGCGACGAGGCCAGCCATCCCGGTGCCTTCATCGCCCAGCGGGCCGAGGACACTCTGATTGAGCTGACCCGCATCGGACCGCGAGTGGTGGGCAGCATGGCCAACGAGGAGGCCGCCGTGGAGTTCCTGCGCGCCGAGGTGGCCAAGATTGAGGCCGAGATGAGCGACCGCCTCGAGATCGATGTGGATGTCCAGCAGGCCAGTGGGGCCTACATGCACTGGGAGATGGTGAACATGTACCAGGGCATCCAGAACGTGGTGGTGAAGCTCTCCGAGAAGAACTCCACCAACGAGAACTTCCTGCTGATCAACAGTCACTACGATTCGGTGCCGGGAAGTCCTGGAGCCGGCGACGATGGGTCCATGGTCGTGACCATGCTGGAGGTGATGAGGGTGATAGCCAAGTCCGACGAACCACTGGCCCATCCCATTGTCTTCCTCTTCAACGGAGCCGAGGAGAATCCCCTGCAGGCATCGCACGCCTTCATCACCCAACACAAGTGGGCCAAGAACTGCAAGTGGGTGTGATCTTTATTTTACGAATAGTACTTTATTCGAACTATTTTGAAAAAGTTTGAAAGCTTTAGATCTGAGTATTTATAATGATGAAATTAAATAATGGTCTTAAATCATGTTTGAGCTCTCTAAACGCGATTAAAGTAGCCAAAACAGATATATAAATAAATTGTATATATTTTACTTAGAGAAATATCATTTGTTTTAGAATCAATTTTGATATCCGCTCGATAAGATCCACAAATACTATGTCACAATCAAGCAATATATATATTTATATTTACTTAGCTTATCTCCATTTAATGAGAATATAAAATTGCATACTTTTAGGCAACTAGTCTAGTGCCTTGAAATCACAAAAGATTTTCGGCACATATAATAAGTAAATCTTCATTAGACTTGATAGGTACTTAAATGACCTTAATTATTTTGTATTTCTACAGAGCTCTCATTAACCTGGATTCGGCAGGAAGCGGTGGTCGGGAGATTCTGTTCCAATCGGGACCCAATCATCCCTGGCTGATGAAATACTACCGGAATGTGCCGCATCCTTTTGCTAACACACTGGCCGAGGAACTTTTCCAAGCTGGCTATATTCCCTCCGACACGGACTTTCGCATCTTTCGTGATTTTGGAGGAGTTCCCGGTCTGGACATGGCTTACATCTTCAATGGATATGTTTACCACACCAAATACGACAGGATCAATGCTTTTCCCCGGGCCTCTTTCCAGCACACAGGTGATAATGTACTATCACTAGCCCGATCCTTGGCCAATGCTCCCGAGGTGGATGATACTGCTGTAGGTTAACCAAAAAGATAGTTCTTGGCAAGCTCTAATTGTACTCTTATTTCAGGCTCACTCCGAAGGGCACAATATATTCTATGACTTCCTTGGCTGGTTCATGATCTTCTACACGGAGACAACGAGCATCATTGTAAATGTGGTGGTCACATTACTTGCCCTACTGGGAATCGGCATATCCCTTTACTTTATGTGCGTTCGATCGGGCTGCAGTTGGAAGGGTGTCCTGCTCCGCTTTTCCATCACCGTGGCCATCCAGTTCATCTCTCTGGTTTTGGCCGTGGGTCTCGCCCTGCTGGTTGCTGTTTTTATGGATGGTGTGGATCGTTCGATGTCCTGGTTCACCTCCTCTTGGACTATCTTTGGCCTGTACCTGGCACCCATTATCTTTGGGTTGAGCATTCTACCGGCTCTGTATCTGGAGAAGACGAAAAGGGATCCCTTGGGACTGGGCTTCCGCATCCAGCTCTTCATGCACTCGCACTGCATCTGCCTGATTGTAATAATGCTCACCCTCACCGGACTGAGTATCCGATCGGCCTATCTGATAATGCTCTGCGTACTTTTCGACATCGTTGCGCTGATTGTCAATTTGGTGACAAAGTGGCACCGCAAGGGTAAGGGAATTGGCATTTTAAATCTGAAGGTTAATAGCTTTTTTAATACCCTAACGTACAGCCTACTTGTTTGCCATCGCCGTCACCGTCTGCCAGATACTGCCCTTCGTCTACTTCACATATCTGTGCACCGTGGCTCTGGCCACTCTATTGCCGATGCAAGGACGATCGGGATCCTCGACAAATCCGGATATGGTTATTGCAGTTCTGGTCTGGGTATTTTCTCTCATGTTTGCCGGATTCATTGTAAGTATTAGTGACCTTTAACAATTATAAGCATTTACGGTCCGAAAAACTTAATTTGGTCTGTTAATTAAAATTTAATTACGAAAAATATATAAACGAACTTAGGATATAATCTGATAATCGGTATTGTCACTTTGATTCAAAGTTTTTGATTTGTAATTTTTGATTAAATTTACCCACTCTTAATAGCGACATGTACATTTTTTTTTTAGTTTTCTAATACATTTGGTATGTTAGGTATGTTAAATAATCATAACAAATAAATATTTGCAGGCCCCGATAATCATGTTCTTCCGCAAGACTAGAACGATAGTGCTGTGCTTCCTGGGAATCACCATTCTGTTCATAATTATTGCTGTCACTAATGCCGGATTTCCATACAAGGAAAAGACATCTCCACAGCGTTACTCTTTGATAGTAAGTTTTACTCTTAGTTGTGGCTTAATTATTTTTATTAAATTTTTGAATTAATATAATTTTAGCACGCACACCGTCGTTTGCATAATGCAGATGGAAGTACTCGAATCGATGAGTCTGGCCTGTATATTTATCCCCAAGATAGACGTTTTGAGATCGCCCGAGGTTAGCATACTAAAATTGAAAGGCTTATGATGTTTTACCTAACGAAACCAATTACATTTTTAGACGACATCGATGCCATTGGAGAGGCGCACAAAGTAAGTGACTTTTGCGACGAGGAGATGTTCTGCGGCATGCCCCTTTATAATCACCGTTGGAACAAGGCCCGGCAATATAGCCTGTGGATCGAAACGTCGGAACAGCCAGAGATACCCACCGAATATCCAATGCTGGTTCTGCAGGACAGCAGCGAACTGGAGAGTCCTACGCAAAGGCGATTCAATTTCACTCTGGCAGGACCCTCTCACATGGGAATATTCATAAATGTGAAAAACGATGCCAGGATACTGAACTGGTCCTTCAATGACACGCTCATCCGAGAGCAGGCGGAACCGCCGTATATGGTGTACTTCTCCTACGGACTGGACGACAGTCCTCTTGAGTTTACCATCGATGTTGAGGTAACCAGATACATGCTAATTGCGTGTAATTATTTGGCTTACAACCGAACTGTTTATTATTTGCAGAAGACGACCTCAATGTTTGACACACCCACCCTGGAGATTGGCATTGGGGGTCACTGGGTGACCCAGGATATCACTGCTATTGAGAAACTCAGCAGTTACATCAGTCGATTTCCGTCCTATGCCTATATTCAGGGCTGGGTGGGCACCTACGAGACATGGTACTTCTAGGGCCAAGCCGCAAATGATATTGCTTCTGATTTACTAATTGTAGTCATTAAGCGTTAACGATTAACTGTATAGAATCTGAAAAAATTACATATTTTAATAAACTACAATACGAATACTATAATTACAATCAAAAGCCTCGACTTTATTATTTATTAAACACACCGTCGAAGATATGTATGACGTATGACGCAATTCAAAAACAACAAGGAACGACTACTAAATACCCTTTACTCTCTTAATCAGAAAAATATGCCTCCAACAGTTCTATTGGCGCGAGTTATATATACATATAAACTAAATTGTTGCAACTTTGAATTTTATTGACAACTAGAACAACGACCGCCCAAAAGGCCAGTCGTTGCTCTTAGACTCATTTTGAGAGGAAATCACAACTCCTCTCAAACGGGACACCGACTCCGCGGATCGCCACTTGAAGCAGCGGCACTCGAACTAAACACTTATGTTTATGCACAGTATTAGTATGTAAGATATATGTATAAAAGAACTATGTACTTTTGGCAGCAGCGGTCTTTTGGAAATTATAAAAAATTGAAAATTATAGAAGTCAGTCTCTAAGTTGACAAATCCGAAGGAAGTCGTATTTTCTATATTCTTTTCCATCCATCACTCTCAGATAAAAATACTTAAATTTATAAACAACACCACCAACTCCACGAATAAAAAATTCACAGTTTGGTTTATACCATAATTCGCGGCAAACAATAATGATGTGGAGCCATCTGGCGGTGAAATATATTTTACTGCGGGATTACCCATAAAAAATATAATTTTTTTATAAATTTTAAAATAAATTTTTCGATTTAAAAATTATTTGTTTTGGTGATAAATAGTGACTGAATATATACCGTCCATGTCTCTACAGAACGATGAAGTGGCAAATTTTTGAATCACTAGCTCTTAGAGTTTCCAAGATCTCGACGTTTACACGATTCTAATCAAGAATATATATACTTTAAAAGGTAGGAAACGCTTTGGTCTACCTGTTGCATACTTTTCAACGATTACAATATACCCTTTTACTCTACAAGTAACGGGTATAAATGTATCAATGCCCCATTGGTTTGCTTTGTGCAAACAAAACATAGCAAATGTAAACAAAAAAGTTGCGTATAGGAAGCGAATTCCTCTGGGACCATCCATTAAATGTTTTCGATTCGGTAGCGAAAAGCTTATTGAAAAATTAGGAATCGCTGAACACAGTAGCTGCTCTCTGCGGTTTTTGACATTGAGAACTATTTGGGGTCTTTGAATATATGAACTTGGACCCACTGAAAGAGAAAACTGAAATATATAAGTTTAACAGATACACAAACAAAACAGCTGTGAATTGGCGGAGAACACTTGACCGTGAGAATTCGGATTTCCAGTCAAAATAATCTGATTAAGATGAGGCGCCTACGAGAAATCGCGTCTCAGTTGAATTGTTCACCCCCAGACAAGATGTGGCAAGCCCTACGCACCCGCTTTGATTCTTGCCAAAACAAGGTGATAATATTGTTTAAATATTTTTTTTCAATTTACAACTTCATTTGAATCGAATTTAACTTATTTTTGCACTTGGAAACAAGCGTGCATTTGTACTCACAAACAACAGTGATTGGGTTGCGGTGGGTCTAGTTTATCAACGCGCATGAAGTCAATAATCTTTTATTTTCTTGATAATTTTTTTATTAATTTATTCAATGCTTATGCATCTATGCATACATATATGGGTATATCCTAATCGTTTCATGGCATTGAATATGAACTGATAAGTAAAAGTGGGCGTAGAAGACCAATTAAAGTTGAAGAAAGGGGGATACACCTGTTTGAGATAAGGTCATAGAATTGTTATTACTAGTAAATTAAAGCATAAATCTATTGCTCACTATAGAGGGTAGCTCAAACAATTTTTTCTAGAAAACAATACTAAAAACAACATTTTTGGGTAGTATTAGTATATTATTTTTTACATAATGTAAATTTGTTTTTACTTGTTTGAATTATATTTAAAGGAAAACATATACTCAACTAATTATTTGAAATTACAAATTTTAAAAAAATGTATGTCATTTCTTAAAAGCCACCCTCGTTTTAATCATACTTTATCGACTTTAAACGCTCATTATATATCAATATTTGCTTAGACATAAACAATGCCAATAAAAATTATAATTTTTATCAACTTTATCTGGTATCGGATGGTTTTTAAGGGTATATAAGAACCTCGATTTTGCCAAGGTAAATCAGTCTGATTTTAAAGACTGAGTGGTTGTAATATATCGACAAAATGGGAGACAAGGACAAACTGGTGATGGCTTTTAGAAAAGAAAATTCCATTTAAATGCTGACTAGCATTGCTTTTTCTCCAGATTTCAGACGAGCCAATCGAAGTCAATCGAAAGTCAGAAAGCCGGAACAAAACTTCCGAGGACCTTGGTACTTGGCCAGCGGCTTCCTTTTGTTCTGGGCACTGCTTTTCTTTGCGGTTGTCTTGCCACTCTTCTACCGCCTTCCCAAGGCCTTGTCCATCGAGGATGCCTCCAAGGGCGTCTTCATCGCCGAACGCGCCCACAACAATCTTTACGAATTTGACGAAATCGGAACCAAAGTAGTTGGCAGCGATGGTAATGAGAACAAAACCGTCGATTACCTGCTGGGATTAGTGGCCAAGATAGACGAGAATGTCCTGGACGATTTCTTCGATATTGAGGTCGATCTACAGCAGGTCTCGGGATCTTACATCCATTGGACCATGGTGAACAAGTACCAGGGAGTGCAGAATATCGTCGTCAAGCTTAGTCCGAAGAACACCACGAGCGAATCCTATCTGTTAGTCAACAGTCATTTTGACTCTAAGCCGACTAGTTTCTCTGCCGGCGATGCCGGTCAAATGATTGTCGCGATCCTTGAGGTCCTGCGAGTCATGTCCACTACCAGGCAAACGTTCCGGCATCCAATCGTCTTTCTGATGAACGGAGCTGAGGAGAATCCCCTGCAGGCTTCCCATGGTTTTATCACCCAACACAAGTGGGCTAAGAACTGCAAGTAAGTCATATATTTTAATAATTACTATACCATTACTATAATCAAACAATTAATAATCCTACTAATGGTTTCAACTATTTTATTTGTAGGGGTCTAATCAACTTGGATGCAGCAGGTGGTGGAGGTCGTGAAATCGTGTTCCAGAGTGGACCAAATCATGCCTGGCTAATGAAAGTATGCAGCACTTGCAGTTATTTCTTATTCCTTTTAACTAAAATCAAAACATCTTACAGTACTATAAGAACTATGCCAAGCACCCACTGGCTACCAGCATGGCTGAGGAAATCTTTCAAACTGGTATCCTGCCCTCCGACACGGATTTCAGTATCTTTGTTAAATATGGAAATCTTATTGGTAAGACTACGAAATAACTAGTTGGGTTGATTTATTAAGAATTTACGCATTCTCTTAGGTCTGGATATTGCACAGTTCATCAAGGGCTACTTCTATCATACCAAATACGATAGATTCGCTAATATTCCCAGAGAATCCATACAAAACACGGGAGAGAATTTGCTAAGTCTTGTGCGAGCCCTTTCCAATGCCACCGAGTTGGATAATACAGCGGTGAGATATTCAAGTATTCGTAATCCAGAAGTCATTATATGAAGCTAATTATCATTTAGGCTTACGCAACGGGTCACGCTGTTTTCTTCGATTTCCTGGGAGTGTACTTCATCAATTACACGGAGAGCACTGGAGTAATTCTGAATTATTCTGTGGCAGGAGCAGCACTTGTCCTGATCTTTGTTTCTATTTGGCGCACTGCGAGCATTTCCTGTGTATCCACTGGCTACGTTTTTAGCTGGTTCATTCTGATCCTAGTACTGCAGATCGTAGCTTTTGTCCTGGGTCTGCTCATTCCCATAGCAATAGCCTATGTTTTCGACAAGTACGGACTCTCACTCACCTACTTCAGCACTCCGGCCTTGATGATCGGTCTGTACATATGCCCGAGTCTACTTGGACTGAGTCTGCCCTCATACATCTACCTGAAGTTACAGCGAAGCGTGAGTAGAGGAATTTGCATATGTGAAAAACATAGAAAAAGTAGCAAACCCTTTTCTATGCAGAATAAGGTGCCATTTGCTCAAAGACTGCAACTGGTTCTCCATGGACACGCCGTAGTACTTGCTATCCTGGGCATTGGATTGACAGTATATGGTCTGCGATCCACTTATGTGGTCACCTGGACTCTCATCTTCTATGTAATTCCCTTGGCCATTAATCTACTGACCACTCTGCACGACCGCGGCTTCTCCTGGACTGGTGTGCTCAAGATTTTCCAGGTCATTCCGTTCCTTTACAACAGCTACCTAATTTACACGTTCCTGGTGACCCTGATTCCCATGATGGGTCGTTTCGGCAGGTGAGATCATATAGGTTTTACATGACATCAGAGTTTACTTAACTCTTTTTTGATTCCAGATCAACCAACCCAGATTTGATTATCTCAGCTTTGAACGGTTTGGGAACCATTTTGGCAATGGGTTTCTTGGTAAGAAAATGGTAACTTTAATTAGGCTATAATGATCTGATAAAGCTTCTTGTCTAGATTCCCCTAGTTAATATGTTCCGACGACCCAGCCTGATCTTGTTCAGCCTTTTGGTTGTGAGTGCTTTGACCATTTACACGGCAACCTCCACCCAAATTGGTTTTCCCTATCGACCAAGGACCAACGTACAGCGATTACCATACTTGGTTGGTATTTTATTGGTATTAATAGAAAGCATTAGATAACATCCTTTCTTTTCCTCTAATAGCATGTCCGACGAACTTTCTACGAATACGATGGAACAGTGGTCAAGGATGACTCTGGCTATCTGTTTAATTTCCAGGATCGTCGAGGACCGGCTCCCTTGAAGAACTCCAAGGTCAACCTGACTGGCTTGGTTAGCATTGGCGATGATTGCGACAAGATCATGATGTGCGGAATGCCCCTGTACGATCACCGTTGGGTCAAGAATCAAAAGCAGATGATGTGGTTGCCCCGCGAGGAGCTCATTGATCCTCCATATGTACCGGTACTGGAGCTTTTGAATAAAACAGAACTGGGAAACAACACAGTTCGCTTGGAATTCAGGACTAAAACACCGGATCACAGCAGCGTTTTTATCAAACCATATGAGGACGTGATCACAGTAAACTGGTCCTTACCTTCGGCGTACATCGGACAACAGGCGACCTCTCACCTTTATTTCTCATATGGCAAGAATAATGCACCATTGACCTTTTTTATTGACTTTTGGGTGAGTTCAGCGTGAATTTACAGAATGTATAAGGCTAATTTCAACTTTGTATCCCCCTAGAAACAAGATGGTGATTTCAATGTACCCCTTTCCCAGATAGGACTATCTGCACATTTCATTGGCGACAAAGGCGATGCGATCAGTCAAGAGTTTGCCAGTTTGCTTCCTTCATTTTCAGCCTTAGTGGAATGGCCAACCTCCTACCAAAGGTTCATTTTCTAGACAAGCAGCTTTGGTTAACTCGACATGGTTTTAAAGAAATGCTCGTTATCTGAAAGCACGAAATTAACCAATAAATGTGTTAATAAACTATAAAACAATTGAGATATAATCGTAAATCTGTCATAATTGGTTTATAATGGATTTAGTGGGGCGTTAATTTTCTTCAAGCCATTTTTACTGAGGGGAAAGTCAAAATATAAATTTGAGACCTCTAACATCGCCACACAAAACAGCATGTTCAGAAAAATAATAATACTCTAGTAATCTTTTGTACATTAAATGTTAACAAAATTAAATCTAATGAAAAACCTAAAAATAAAGAAAAATTCCTTAAATCTAAGGAATAATGCGAAATCTTCAAAAATAATCATTTAATTTCTTTGGTAAAAACACTTTTATTGCATTTTAAAAAACTAAAAATAAAAACAACATTAACATTAAGAACAACATTTCCAAAATAAAGAATTCTTGTAAATGTTTATATAAGTACATATAAATTGATGCTGATATCCGTCCACTAAAAACTGTCTTGTCCAGTGTAATTGGAATTTTGTTGACTTCTTTTATTTTCCAACTTAATGCACAGTACACCCTGTGGGCGTCACAAGCCGCCGAATGTTCATAGTAAAATAATTTTGGTAATATGGCAATGTGGCATTCTAAAACCCACTCTTACATATGTCTACTTACAGATAGATTGAAATAGTAGTAGTATTAAAAGTAGTAATATTAAAAATTAAAAATTAAAAAAGATAATTGTTAATACGGCGTTTTCTTCACCACCTCTGTAGCGAACATCAATTAATACAGTGAATTCCCTGTGTTTTTATTAGTTTACAAAATTTAACAAGAGAGAACGCTATAGTCGGATGCCCCGACTATCAGATACCCGTTACTCAGGTAAAGGGAGTGCGAGGGAGATGGAGACTAGAAACTTTGATCACGCATAACTTTTTAACGAATGGTCCGATTTGAAAAATTTCTTCTACATTTCGATAGGTATTGATAAACACAATAAAACTGCATTTTTACTTTTCCGAAATATTTAAATTTTTAAAATCGTATATAAGCGATTGTGGGCGTTAAAGGGGGCGTGGCACCATTTTGAAACAAACTTGCGCTGCGTAGGAACTTCTAAAATCTACATGCAAAATTCCAATCTTCTAGCTTTTATAGTTTCCGAGATCTCAGCGTTCATACGGACAGACAGACGGACAGACAGACGGACAGACGGACATGGCTAGATCGACTCGGCTAGTGATCCTGATCAAGAATATATATACTTTATAGGGTCGGAAACGCTTCCTTCTAGCTGTTACATACTTTTGCACGAATACAATATACCCTTTTACTCTACGAGTAACGGGTATAAAAATATATATTGCTCAATCTTTGTATGATCATTTTGTTCGAGAGAGGTTTAAGATTATTCTCTCACTCTCTCTTTAGGCTGCAGCAAAGTAAGAGAATAAGTGAAATGAGTGAGTCTATTTTATTCTCTTTTTAGTTTCGACTAAACTTTTTACGCGAAAACACGCACGGCAGTCTGCTCTGTTACTATGTATATATATTTTTTATATATATGCAAACAATTTAAGTGTACAAAAGAATAATTTATAACAAATATATTCAATAACCTCTGTTTAGATTAATCGTATACCGGCATTTGATTATATTAAGTGGTCATAAATATACAATTTATGTAAGAGTATGCACTTCGATCTAGTATACATATGTATGTACGTACGAGAATAAAGTCTGAAAAAGGGAAATCCCCGTATAATGCTCAGTGAAATCTGGCAAATCGATTGTGCTAAAAATCCAGTGGTCGGCCGGACTAGCATCAGTCAACATTGAATACTTTGGGTATACCGAAATAAATAAATTTGAATATGGATATATCAAGTGTAAGTGTTAAGCAAGTGTTTAAAAGGAAAAGCTCAACTTTTGTCCAATAAATAAGTGACCATTGAGATAACGTTAATTGTTTGATAGCAGCAGTTACTTAATTGTGGTTATAATCTCATAAATCAGTTGCATGAAAGTTCGGGTAGTTCTTTGGCATTCTTAAAGGTCAATTTAAATTAGAAATTAAATACAATACACATATGTATCTATGTACATAGTTGACATATTCGAGCGCTCAGATTACTGATTACTCACTGATTATTTTCCTATTTACGCAAGCTCCTTTGCCTTATAAATGCCCAATAAAAGCAGTTCGAATATCTTAATTTATTTACACCACGTACTATTAGATATATGTAGATATGTATAAACATGTGCTAACCGTCACAAAAAGCTTATTTTTTATTGCAGCCATAACTAGATATGAAATCAAAGTCAGAGGTTTTTAGTTTTTAAAGGCAGTTACCATTGCATATTGTTCATTTAGTCGGATTTTAGAGGGAGCCTTGTACTGAGCTGCAAAATGAGCGATACGGAAAACCTAGTAAAGGATTTTAAACCGCTTAGTTAAATTATGATTAGAATAATTCATACCCTTTATATTTCAGGTACTGGACAAAACCCAGTTTCTCCGAAAAAAAGGGGGCAGAAGTTTACGAAATGCGAGAGGACCCTGTTTTTTGGCCAGTGGCTTTATTCTGTTCTGGCTGCTCCTTTTTTTAGCTGTCGTAGTGCCACTGTTTCATCGCGTTCCCGATCCCAAGTCAGTCGAGGATGCCTCCAAGGGTGTCTTTATTGCCCAACGGGCTATGGACAATTTATATAATCTTGTCAAAATCGGACCAAAGGTGGTTGGCAGCGAGAACAACGAGATCAAGGCTGTTCAATTCCTACTAAATGAACTGGCTCTGATCGAGAAGAATGTCCTGGACGAGTACTTTGACATTGAAGTCGATCTCCAGGAGGTCTCGGGATCGTACATTCATTGGACCATGGTGAATAAGTACCAGGGAGTGCAGAATATAGTCATAAAGCTCAGTCCCAAGAACTGCACTAGCGAAACTTACCTGCTGGTCAACAGCCACTTCGATTCCAAGCCAACGAGTCCTTCCGCCGGCGATGCAGGTCAAATGGTGGCCATTATCCTGGAGGTTCTGCGTGTGATGTCCACCACCAGGCAAACGTTCACCCACCCAATAATATTTCTGCTAAACGGGGCCGAGGAGAATCCTCTGCAGGCTTCACATGGTTTTATTACCCAACACAAATGGGCTCCATTCTGCAAGTGAGTAGGGATACAAGCTTAACACTTGTACTACAGTTAAATCTTCAACTCCTAGAGCGTTTCTCAATCTAGAAGGATGTGCCGGTGGAGGACGTGAGCTACTCTTTCAAACTGGGCCCAACCATCCGTGGCTAGTAGATGTAAGCAATGCAAAGCTTCCTTTTTTTATTAGCCACTTAAAACTTAAATTGCCTTTCAGTATTATAAGAAGAGTGCCAAGCACCCATTTGCCACCACAGTGGGCGAGGAGATCTTTCAAACTGGGTCCATGCCTTCTGATACGGATTTCGGTATTCTGACTAAATACGGTGGGCTTATTGGTAAGTATATAAAATACTTTAATATATATTAACCACTCACACCTTCATTACATAGGTCTGGATATGGCTCAGAATATCAACGGCTACACCTATCACACGAAGTACGATACCTATGATATTATTCCATCTAATTCTGTTCAGAGTATGGGTGAAAATGTGCTCAGTGTGGTTCGCGCCTTATCCAATGCCACTGAACTGGAAAATACTGCTGTAAGTTTCCTAAAACCAATAAGTTTAATTAAAGTACACTTTCAAATAATTTCGTAGGCTTATGAGCAAGGACCCTCTGTATTTTTTGACGTCTTGGGACTATATTTCGTGAACTACACCAATAAAACTGGCATAGTTCTAAACTTTTTTGTGGCCATATCAGCCTTACTTCTAATCTACCTGTCCCTGGGGCGCATGGCAAATCATTCCAAAGTGTCTACTAGTTTTATGGTGTGCTGGTTCTTCCTAATTTTAGTAGTACAGGTTGTCGCTGTTTCGCTTGCTATTGGACTACCCATATTAATTGCAAACTTTTTTGATAAACACGGGCTGAGCCTAACATACTTTAGCACGAAGGAGCTAATGTTCGGCCTGTATGTATGCCCAAGTCTGTTTGGCCTGCTTTTGCCACCATACATTTTCTTAGACCTGCCGCGTCACGTAAGTAGAGATTAGTTTAAAAATTTCAATAGAGCCTAATATATAACACTAATTATAGAGCAAGACCTACTTTCGCCAACAACTGCATATGGTTGTTAATGCGCACGCCTTTATACTGGCGCTTTTGGTAATCGGGTTGACGGTATATGGCCTGCGAAGCACCTACGTGTTAACCTGGACTCTCCTCTTCTACATTATTCCCCTGGCCATCAACCTGATAACCACCCTGCACGATCAAGGAATTTCGTGGACTGGAGCCGTAGTTATCTTCCAACTTTTTTCGTTTTTGTACAACAGCTATCTGTTGTATACTCTCATCCAGACAATGATTGCCATGATGGGACGCTTTGGCAGGTGGGCTAGTAGAAACATGTACTGATTCCAAAGTACTTATGATTTCACTTACAGGTCAACCAACCCGGATTTGGTTATGTCTGCTATAAACGCTTTGGGAACTGTCCTGGCAATGGGCTTCTTGGTGAGAATAACATTTAGCAAGATCTATATTGCAACTAACCCAATAATTATTATGTGTTTAGGCTCCTATAGTAATCATATTCCGTCGACCTGGCCTGATCTTACTCACTCTGATGACCGTGTTTGGAGTCAGCATTTTCTTAGCCACAGTCACTCCCCTTGGTTTTCCCTATAGGGCAGCAACCAACGTAGAGCGAGTTCCCTATTTGGTTGGTATTTTGAAGTCATTTTAAAAGAGATGCTTATATCCTATTCATATTTCAGCATGTGCGACGTACTTTCTACGAATACAATGGCAATGTTAGCAAAGAGGACTCCGGCTACCTATTTAATTTCCAGGATCGTCGTGGACCCGCTCCTTTGGAAGGAACCAATGTAAATCTGACTGGTTTGGTGGGCATTGCAACTGAATGCGAGGAGCGTATGATGTGTGGACAACCACTTTACGATCACCGATGGGTTAAGAATCGTCTAAATGCCATGTGGCTGCCTCGAGAGGAATTGATCGATCCTCCGTATGTGCCTAAGCTGCAGCTCCTAAGCAAAATTATCCAGTCTGACAAGACCACAGTGCGGTTCAAGTTCACGATTAATACTACGGATCACACTAGTTTGTTCATCCAACCATATGAGTTCGTGAACATTACCAACTGGTCTTTTCCACTGGAATACATTGGTCAGCAAACTACCTACCATGTTTACTTCTCCTATGGCAAGGATAACTCGCCATTATCCTTTTTTATCGACCTATCGGTGAGTTGGCCCTTCATAACTAAAGTTTTCTTCATTTAATTTGTATTCTTTCCGCGCACAGAAATCCAATGGCGACTTCCGTGTTCCCCTATTCCAGTTGGGCGTATGCTCACACTTTATTGGCAACAAGGGCGATGAACTGAGCCAGAAATTCGCCCAGTCCTTTCCGGACTATGCCGTACTGATTGAGTGGCCGACCTCATATCAACGATTCATTTTCTAAGAAAGCGTAACATCTTATATATACATTTGAATCGGAAAACCAGCCATCTCATCCAATGTTACTATCGATACACTAAAACCATATAATACACAAGCATATTAAAGAACACCAGCAATACAAGTGCCAATAATACAATTTTTTGTCCATCTTCTCAGAACACCCCGTTTTTTTTTGTTGGAAATTATGGAAAAATTGTAATCTTAATTATATGACTACGTCTGCAGATAAGTGGAAATCCCCGTGATGTATATACATATTTCTAGATTTTTTATATTACCAAGATTATTTACTCGTTTAAGTTAATTATGCCAAGAACAATACAGAAATACTTAATAAATATACCATCTTAAAAGAATGACTTTGAAGTAAATAAACAACATATTAAGGCAAATGTCTTGTCACATAAAGACGTACATGTATATGCTTAAAGCTATTTTTATAATTATATCATTATATTTTATTATTAATTACCTTTTTGGACGAACATATCAACATCTTATCATGAAGGCATACATAAGTACAACTTTATTGCCAATCGCGTGTTTCATATTAAAATGATCATTTTATCAACCCATAAATTAAGTCATGATAATTGAGATTACCTACAATTAGGCACTTCGATGCCACGGACTGGCATCAAATGAGTAAGAAATAATTGTAGGTACTTGGTACTTAGAAACAACTTATGTCGGGTTGCGCTGGGCATGAAAGCAATCCCATATTTCTTATCGCTAAGAAATCGAACTTGGCAAGTTTTATGGTTATTACACACTTGAAAATGCGTGGCCCTAAAAAGAGCAGTTTGAATAGTTATAAAGGTAGGTCGGTTAACATATTTAAATAATTTAATAATGGGAGAGTATTCCAAACAATTTCGTTTATTAAGTAAACTTGTTCAATATATATTTTTGCTTCTTATTCTTTTGCAGTCGGTATGATAATTTCAAAAGATCAAAAGTTATCATCGCGGTGAACTGGAATGGAAAATTCTAGCAATATCCGTCTATCCGTTTCTAAGCAAAGCTATCACAATAAAACTTTCCCAAAAATATTCTTTCTATGGCAGTTATTATATAAGTCGGATCGGGCTGGATCGGTCGTCTTCATCAACAGGAGCGTATTGGAACGGTAAAAATAAATTTAAGAAAACATTGTTTTTAACATTCCGAGATATAGTAATGTAATAGTAATTATAAATATCGGACTATTAATATAATAATTATAAAAATAATATAATTCATTGTTTTTGTATATATACGCATGCAAATTGAAATCCAGTGGTTATATAGAATACTTTTCTTTTTAACTGAAAGGGTATATAACCTTTGGCTTGCTGAAGCTGGTTTCCTTTCTTGTTCTTTTTACAACAATTGTTACGTTATATTACGAACAATTAAAAAAGGGTTTGTTCCTATTGAACTACCCTCGCTATAATTACAGTTTTTGAAGAAAGAATAAGAGAGATTTGAGCTATAAAAAAATTAAAGATATGATTAAATATTCTTGATTATTTTAGGGATATAAAAGGGGCTGCGATATGATTCCAGTCAGTCTCGATTTGGCTCCCTTTTTGAAAGTAAGACAGTGTGCTCGACTGTGTCTACAAACCAAAAATATGGGTGACAAGGATAAACTAGTAAGGACAATTGTAGAATTGAGTTTTTTAAACAAACTAAAAACTGTTGTCTGCCAAACTCTTTTAGATTCTAGATGAACCCGTTGAAGAAGGAGTCAAACCTAGAAAGTATGGAAAAAAACAAAAAGGGTACTCCCAACTTCCTTGGTACTTTGCCGGTGGCATCGTCCTGTTCTGGGGGCTGCTCTTCATTGCAGTTGTGAAGCCCCTCTTCTACCGCCTCCCTGAGCCCCTGACCGTCGAGGATGCCCCAAAGGGTGTCTTCATCGCCGAACGTGCCCAGGCTAATCTCTACGACTTCGAAGCCATCGGTACCAAGGTGGTCGGCAGCGATGGAAACGAGCACAAGACTGTGCAGTTTCTCCTGAAGGAATTGAATCTGATCAAGGAAAATGTCCAGACTGATTACTTTGACATGGAGATCGACCTGCAATATGCCTACGGTGCGTATGTGAAATGGAACCTTGTCAACATGTACCAGGGCATCCAGAACATCGTGGTCAAGCTGACGCCCAAGGGCAGTACCAGCGAAAACTACATCCTGGTGAACAGTCACTTCGACTCCCAGCCCACCAGTCCCTCCACCGGCGACGATGGCCACATGGTGGTCTCCATCCTGGAAGTGTTGCGAGTGATGTCCTCGTCCAAGCAATCGTTCGAGCACCCAATTATCTTTCTGATCAACGGATCCGAGGAGAATTCGCTGCAGGCATCTCACGGATTTATTGCCTACCACAAATGGGCCAAGAACTGCAAGTAAGTTTGAGGATAGGAAACAACTGAAGTTCAGACTTATAACAATTATTTTGTTAAAGAGTTGTCATCAATCTGGATGCAGCTGGCAGCGGAGGTCGCGAACTTATGTTCCAGTCGGGACCAAACAACCCGTGGCTGGTCAATGTAAGAAGCTTAAGATTAACTTTTATATACCGACTATTAATTTTATTATTTTCTAGATTTACAAAAAGGGCGCCAAGCATTACTTCTCCACCACCATGGCTGAGGAAATCTTCCAAACTGGTCTCGTTCCCTCTTACACCGATTTTGATATTTTCGTGGAGTACGGAGACCTTGTTGGTAAGCTAAACTAACAATTGACTTTAATGTTTGCAAGGACTAAACCGATTGAATGGCAGGTCTGGATATTGGCCAGTGCATCAATGGATTTGTCTATCACACCAAGTACGATCGCATTGATGTGATTCCCCGGGCTGCTCTTCAGAACACAGGAGACAACCTCCTCGGTCTGGTTCGAACCCTGTCCAATGCCACCGAGTTGCGAAACCCCAGCGTAAGTTACTCTATAACCCTAAGAAACCTTTCATCTGACATTTTCCAATCCGTAAATTAGGCCAACCCGGGAGGAAACACCATCTTTTTTGACGTCCTGGGCTTGTACCTCATCAGCTATCCGGCCGAAACTGGTGTGAAGCTAAACTATGCCGTGGCTGCAGCCGCCATTATCCTGGTCTATGTGTCCTTGCTGCGCATTGCTGATAAGTCAAATGTCAGCTCCGAGCAGGTCTTGAGCTCCTTCGTCCTGGTGCTGGTTGTCCAAGTGGTGGCCTTTGTTCTGGGTCTGGCCCTGCCTCTTGCAGTGGCTTATGGATTGGACAAGTACGGCTTCTCCCTCAGCTATTATGCCACTCCATCGCTCTTGGTCGGCCTGTATGTGTGCCCGAGTCTCCTTGGACTTGCCCTGCCCAGTTTCATTTATCTGAAGCTGAAGAGTAATGTGAGTTCAGTCTTTATTGCTATGACTTTAGGAGACTAACAATATTATCATGTGTACAGGATAAGGTTCCATTTGCCCAACAAGTTCAACTGGCTCTCCATGGACATGCCGCTGTGCTCTCCATCCTCTGCATTGGTATCAATTATTATGGATTGCGCACCACCTACGTTATTACTTGGACCCTCGTGTTCTACGTCATCCCCTTGGCTTTCAATCTGCTGACCACCCTGCATGATCGCGGCTTTTCGTGGACGGGCATCCTGAAAATTGTCCAGGTCGCTCCGTTCCTCTACAACAGCTACCTCTTCTACTGCTTCATTGTGATACTCACTCCAATGATGGGACGCTTTGGACAGTAAGTTCTATAGATGTAAGATAATTAAGACAGGATTGAAAAGGATTACTTCATTTTAAGGGACACCAATCCGGACATAATCATTGGTGCCTTGACTGCCTTGGGAACCATACTGTCCATGGGTTTTCTGGTAAGTTTCCCTTCTACTTGAGTTCTCTAACTATGCTAAACTCTGGCTAATCCTATTCAGATTTTACTGGTTAATATGTCCCGCCGATCTGGTTTCGTTCTCTTGACTCTGTTTGCCGTGGCCGCCGCTGCTGTGTCTTTTGCCAGTTCCGATTTGGGATTCCCCTATCTCGCCAAGACCAACGTACAGAGAGTTCCCTACTTGGTAAGTACTCAAACTTATTCCTTAAAGGATGAGCACTTCTTACATCCACATGAATTACAGCAAGTGCGTCGGGTGTTCTACGAGTACGATGGAACCGTCAGCAAGGATGAGTCCGGATATCTGTTCAACTTCCAGGATCGCCGCGGAGTTGCTCCGCTGCAGGACTCCAATGTGGATCTGACCGGCCTGGTCAACATGACGTCCGATTGTGCGAAGTACATGATGTGCGGCATGCCCCTTTACGATCACCGTTGGGTGGAGGCAATGGATGCCACCATGTGGCTGCCGCGACAGAATCCCGTCTGGACGCCAGCGGAACCGACTCTGGAGCTACTTAACAAGACGGTGCTGGCCGATGGCCAGACCATTCGCTTCGAGTTCAATTTGACCTGCACCGATCACACCAGCATCTTCATCCAGCCCAACGAGGATGTGACCGTCAGCGATTGGTCGTTCCTTGAGGAATACTTAACCACCAACTCGCCTCCGTATCACATCTACTTCTCTTTCGGTATCGACAATACTCCACTGAACTTCTACATCGATTTTAAGGTAGGCGAATCGAACATTATGGTTAATTTCACGATTTCATTTTAATTTATTCCTTTAGAAAACCGATGGCGACTTCAATGTCCCACTTTACCAAATAGGAATTTCGGCACAGTATATGCACGTTGATGGCGATGACGAAGCCGTGCAGTTTGCCAAATCTTTCCCAGACTACGCCGTGACTATTCAGTGGCCAGCTATCTATAAGAAATATGTATATTAAATTGTTATTATATAACAAAATATAAGATAAATTCATAAAAAATATATAATTTGCATTTTAATAATTTCTTCTATTTTAAAAAATATACATTGACATTTAAAAGAACTTTTCAAAATTGCACAACTTAGTTTTATTACACACCCTGGTATGATTTTATTTACCGTTACGAACGATACTCTAATTCCTTGCAGAGTTTTTTTCCGGATAGCTACCTTTAAATTCTAAATACATATAAAAATTAAAATATAGACTATTCTAAACACTTTTGCCTATTAAATTATAAGTCTAAAATCACGCTTTTGACCCTCTAAAATTTCTAAAGAAAAATACTATTCTTTTGAATTTATGTCTTTTCTTATAGTTTTTAACAAACGTAATTTAAGACCATAAGTTACTTGACCAATGTTCTTCAGACCCAAATATTTTAAAACAATAATAAAAACAAAAAGGAATCAAAGTTGTCTTGCAGCTTACAAAAATTAAATATGCGAAATTTTAACTTCGAAGATGTATCATATAGCCTTCCGATATTTATAAAAGTAAAAGTATATGGAAACTACGAAGTTATGATTTTTTTTCGTTTTGTTCCGATCCGGCTCGTTCTGACTTAAATACTATTTCTGAGGGTTTAGTTTGCGAAGAAACTGGCATACGGACATGGCTAGGTCGATTCGCCTGGTGATGCTGATCAAGAATATATGCATACCCTATAGGATCAGAAATGTTTCCATTGCGTTGCAACCTTCTGTTTGAAATTATAATACCCTCTTGAAGTGTACTAAAACTTTAGATTTAGCTTTATGCTAATGCTATCAGTGCACCCTAAATTATTGTACCATAAAATAACTCTTGAACTCAATAGAGTGCGTTTAATATCATCGGTAACAATCATTTGGTTGTGGTGGGTCTGGAACCATAAAGATTCGTTATCTACAAAGGCGTGTGAAACAGCTTGAGACTTTTCGATTAAGATCATTCTTTGTTCGGTGGGCGAGGCGTTTGATTAATTCTAATTATTTTCTTAAACAATTAAAAAAGACTTTAAGTGAAATTTAAATTATTCGATCCAAATAGAATTTTTATTTTAAAAGGGAATGACTCATAATTTTATTTTAAATGTATAATAAGTTAAAAATCGCATTCGTGTTGCCTATTTCTTCAAATAATTTTCTTTTAATTACAACGAAAACGGTTTCAATATCCTTTAACTTGATCAGTGTGCACATAAAAAAATGTGATTTGGAATGTTTACTATTGATAAATTAGAACCATATGGCTAGTATGGCAGATATATGCCAGCTATAATATAAATTAATCCGATTAGAACAAAAATCGAGATATACAAAATATATTCAAAAACAGCTAGTTTAACTAAAACCCCCTGCAAGGCTATACAAAATGTATAAATTTGAGTTAGTAACAGTAATTTTCGTTCTACCCTCGATTCCTTTAAAAAAAATGGGTAATAATCCATAATCTAAATTTCTAAACGTATGTACGATAACTAATAAGCTAACTCACCTTCAAGGGTTAGTTAAAGTCCAGACGATTTCGGAATATAAAAGCCTTCCATTTCTGTTGAGTTCCATTCTGATGGAGCAAACGTTCTGAGCCGCAGCGACAAAGCAGCAGAATGGGTGACAAAGACCTTCTTGTAATAAAAAACAAAAAATTAAAAAAGTCCTTATTAACATCAGTGAAATATTCTTTTAGTTGACGGAGGATTCTATCGAATCGGCCACTGTGAAGAAGAATGTGGGGAAAAGGACGCAGATCCCCAAAATTCCTTGGTACATGGCCGGCGGCTTCGTCCTTTTCTGGGCTTCCCTCTTCCTGGCAGTCGTGGTCCCACTGTTCTACCGCCTGCCCCAGGGCAACACCTTCGAGGACGCCTCCAAGGGAGTCTTCATCGCCGAACGAGCCCAGGAGAATCTATACGACTTCGCAAAGATCGGCATCAAGTTGGTCGGAAGCGATGGAAATGAGAACAAAACGGTACAATTTTTACTAAAGGAACTGGCACTAATCCAAGCAAATGTCCGAGAAGACTATTTCGACATGGAGATCGACCACCAAATTGCCTATGGATCGTATGAGAGGAACAGCGCGCTGTACCAGTACCAGGCCGTGCAAAATATAGTGGTTAAAGTAACGCCCAAGGGAAGTACGAGCCAGAATTACCTGCTGGTCAACTCCCACTTTGACTCAAAGCCCACGAGTCCGTCTGTCGGAGATGCGGGTCACATGATCGTGACCATGCTTGAGGTGATCAGAATCATCACAACCTCCACCGACAAGTTTGACCACACAATCATCTTTCTGTTCAACGGTTCCGAGGAGAATTCGCTTCAGGGATCGCATGGTTTCATCAGCTCACACAAATGGGCGCCATTCTGCAAGTCAGTTTAAAGAGATTTTTGATAAGTCTTTAAAAGGGTTAACTTATTTTCTATTTTTGAAGGGTCGTAATTAATTTGGACGCAGCTGGAAGTGGATGTCGCGAGCTTTTATTCCAGACGGGACCCAACAACTCGTGGCTTCTCAAGGTGATTACTTTAACATTATCTTTGTAAAGATGAAATTCCAATCGATCGATCTATGTCTTTCAGTACTACAAGAAGTACGCTGAGCATCCATTTGCTACCACTATGGCTGAGGAAATTTTCCAAACTGGCATCGTACCCTCAGACACTGACTTTGATATTTTCTCCGACTTTGGAAACCTCGTTGGTAAGCTTTTAAACCTATAGATATCTAAACGTACTAGTGCTGATAAACCCCTTTCCCAACGCAGGGTATGATATTGGTCTGGTTTGCAACGGTTTCGTCTATCACACAAAGTACGATCGTTATGATGTTATACCACGGGGTTCCATTCAAAACACGGGAGACAATCTTTTGGGCCTTGTTCGTTCCCTAGCCAATGCCCCAGAATTGGCTGACACCACTGTAAGTCTTAATAATCACCTTAGGTCTGTTCTTCAGCCATTTTAAATCTTTTGTTGTCTTAGGAAACCGGAAAGGCAATCTTTTTTGATGTCCTAGGACTGTTCTTTGTTAGCTACTCGGCTGATGATGGCAAAACCCTCAACTATGCCGTGGCCGGAATCGCAATCTTTCTGGTTTATGTATCGCTCCTGCGAATTGCGGACGTTTCCAATGTAACCTCCGCCCAGGTCCTGAGTTGGTTTGTCCTCATCCTTGTGCTCCAAGTGGTTGCTTTTGTACTGGGACTAGCTCTGCCCATAGTGGTTGCGTACATGTTTGACAAGAACGGACTATCCCTCACCTACTTCAGCACTCCGGCACTTTCCCTCGGCCTGTATGTTTGCCCCAGTCTCGTGGGACTTGCTCTGCCCAGTGTTATATACCTTAAGCTGCAGAAGAATGTGAGTTATAATGAAATATCTTGTGATTTTGGTAGAGTAACTAATAATTTTACATACAGGAAAAACTTACTTATGCCCACCAACTGCAAATGGCTCTCCATGGACACGCAGTTGTGTTGTCCATTCTTGGCATTGCCATAAATTATTATGGCCTGCGTACTACCTATATCATTACTTGGACCCTTGTCTTCTATGTCCTTACCGTAGGTCTTAATCTGGTGACCACTCTGCAGGATCGTGGCTTTTCATGGACGGGGATTGTAAAGGTGATCCAGGTCTGCCCGTTCCTGTACAACAGCTATCTTTTTTACACATTCATAGTAGTTCTTACCCCAATGATGGGTCGTTTTGGACAGTAAGTATGACTTGGCTTTGAAGAGGGAATGGCTTCTGATTTGTATGTTTTCAATCCTTAATAGGACCACCAATCCCGACTTGATCATTTCTGCCTTGGCCGCCTTGGGAACTATTCTTTCGATGGGCTTTTTAGTAAGATGACTTAGTGCTTTAGGTTATCAAGCCCTTTAACCATATAATTGTATAATCTTTAGATTTTGCTTATAAACGTGTCACGTCGATCAGGCTTGATTCTTCTGGCTTTGCTATCCGTAACTGCTGCCACTATTTCCATTGCCAGCTCCACGGATATCGGTTACCCATATCGTGCTAAGACTAATGTTGAAAGGGTTTACTATTTGGTAAGTGATATCACTTTAGTTGGATCTTTACTTGAGTATCCTTAATAAACTGATATCTATACCTATTTTACAGCACGTGCGCCGAACCTTTTACGAATATGATGGAACCGTCAGCAAGGATGAGTCTGGATATCTGTTCAACTTCCAGGATCGTCGTGGTAGTGCTCCCCTGGTGGAAGCCAATGTGGATCTCACTGGTATGGTGAGCATGGCATCTGATTGTGCGAAGTACATGATGTGCGGGGTGCCCTATCCCGATTCCCGCTATGTGAAGAGTCGTCTGAATGGAACTTGGCTGGCCCGCGAAATACCCATTGAACCTGCGACGGATAAACCCTTGGAGCTCCTGAACAAAACAGTTCTGGAAGATGGCCTAACCGTCCGTCTCGAATTCAAAATCAATTTCACGGACCATTCCACTCTGTACATCCAGCCCTTTGAGGACGTAACCATTAGCAGTTGGACGTTACTTGATAGCTATTTGTCCAGTACCCCGCCCTATTATCTATTCTTCACTTACGGCGTGGATGGATCTCCCGTAAACTTAACCCTAGAGATAAAGGTAGATCGTTGCCGCAAATGGTTACAAGTAAATTGTATCAAATGGAATCTTCTTTTGTTTTCTAGAAATCCAATGGGGACTTCAACGTACCACTCGCACAAATCGGAATTGGCAGACAGTTTATGCACACTAAAGGCGATCTCACCGCTCAGAAGTTTGCCGAAACTTTCCCCGAGACCGCTGTCCTAATTGAATGGCCAGCGGACTACCATCGATACATATTTTAATTCAACTTTATGGTGTATCGTTAATAATAAAAATTAAATTAGTAATTATACTTCAAATTGAAGCCACTCTACCTTATCTATATTGACCGGCACGAGGTCTATAACTTTGGCAGCAATCATTCGGTTGCGAAGGTGAAATCATAAAAATCACTTATCGCAAGTGAAATCAAGATTGGCGCCTTAGTGGTAAGATTAGTTTTAATATTGTCCAAACCCATTATAAAACATCGATGTATATTGCTTTATTAAAGGCTGAGATTTTAATAATTTAGCTTCTCAGAATAAAATATTTTTCTTTTTTAAATGAGTAACAAATCAAAATCGAATTTGTTCTGTCAATTACAATAAAAACAATCACACTTTTATTGCATAAAAATGGTAATAATACATAATCTAAATTGCCAAAGTGTTGACGATAAGCAAAGGTCTAAATGATTTGCAAAACGTTGCTAGTTAAGATCCGCCGATATTTAGATATAAAGGCACTAGTAACCGCCTTCACTTCAGTATAGTTCTGAATGAGAGATCTTCAACACTTCCGCCAGGATTAAACAAAAAATGGATGACAAGGAGCTTCTTGTAAGGAAATTTCGACAAGGCTAAGAATGTTTTTACTATTGTATTTTATTTGTTTTAGTTATCTGACGATTCTATTGAATCAAACGCGGAAATTAAAATTTCAAGCCAAGGAAGGCAAATACCAAAAGTCCCTTGGTACTTGACCAGCGGGTTTATCTTTTTTTGGGCTTTCCTGTTCCTTGCGGTTGTGGTGCCCCTCTTCTATCGCCTTCCACCTGCAAATACACTCGAGGACGTATCCAAGGGGATTTTCATAGCCGAACGCGCACAGGCCAATCTCTATGACTTCGATAAGATCGGTGTTAAGTTGGTCGGCAGCGATGCGAATGAGAATAAAACCGTTCAGTTCTTGATGGGGGAACTGGCACTGATTAAGGAAAACGTTCTGGAGGACTTCTTTGAAATGGAAATTGACCACCAAGTTGTTTCCGGCTCTTACGAGAAATCCGGCGCACTGTACCAATATCAGGCGGTGCAGAACATAGTCATTAAACTGACACCCAAGGGAAGCACGAGCGAGGATTACCTGCTGGTGAACACCCACTTTGACTCCAAACCCACTACTCCAGCAGCCGGGGATGCAGGACATATGGTTGTATCCGTCCTGGAGGTATTACGAGTGATCACGACCACCAGGGAAAAGTTTAGGAACACAATCATCTTTCTCCTCAACGGAGCCGAAGAGAATTCGCTGCAGGCATCGCACGGTTTCATTACCCAACACAAATGGGCACCAAACTGCAAGTAAGTAAAGGTACATTTTTAAGATAAAGCTCCAAACATGTAAGCCTATTTTCTTAATATTTAAGAGTCCTAATTAACCTGGATGCAGCTGGCAGTGGAAGTAGGGAAATCCTGTTCCAGACAGGACCCAATAATCCCTGGCTTGTCGAAGTAATTAATTGTCTATATACCTAAAACGTGGAATCCTCAATTAATAATTTATTTCTTCCAGTACTATAAAAAGCATGCCAAACATCCGTTTGCTACCACAATGGCTGAGGAAATTTTCCAGACAGGTATTATACCATCGGATACTGATTATCGTATTTTCGTCGCATATGGAAATCTTGTCGGTAAGCAATAAACATTTGCTATTTTCCTACCTTTTTTTATTTGTATTAATCACTTAAGGTCTGGATCTTGGGCAGTGCGTCAATGGCTATGTTTATCACACAAAGTATGATCGTTATGATGTTATTCCACGAGCTTCTATTCAAAACACGGGAGATAATCTTTTGGGACTAGTTCGAGCGCTGGCCAATGCCCCAGAATTGGCTGACACATCAGTAAGTTAACCAAAATTATATTTAAATTAATTTTAATTTGAAGAATTTGTGTATCTAAGGTGACAGGAAAAACGGTCTTCTTCGATGTACTGGGACTATTCTTCGTCAGCTATTCAGAGAGTAATGGTATAATCCTCAACTACGCCGTGGCCGGAGTTGCCTTTCTCCTGATCTATGTATCTCTGTGGCGCATGGCGTTCAAATCCAATGTGACATTCAAGAAGATCCTCATCTCGTTCCTCCTGATCCTTATAGTTCAGATCATTGCTTTGGTTCTGGGTCTAGCTCTGCCTTTATCTATTGCATATATGTTTGATAAATACGGACTCAGCATGACCTACTTCAGCACTCCGGCACTTTCTCTCGGCCTTTATGTGTGCCCTAGTCTCTTTGGTCTGGCTCTTCCTAGTTTTGTCTATCTAAGGATACAAAATAATGTAAGTATATTGGTTATGATTATACAGATAACATAGAGGGTTATAAATTTTTTTCTTCACAGGATAAAATTTCATATGCCCAACAACTGCAAATGACTCTCCATGGACATGCCATTATCCTGTCAGTTATCACTGTGGGTCTTACTTATTACGGACTGCGTACCACATATATTATTACGTGGACCCTAATCTTCTACGCCATTCCACTGACTCTAAATTTGCTGACATCGCTACATGATCGGGGTTTCTCGTGGATTGGTTTTCTAAAAATAATTCAGGTTGTTCCATTCCTGTACAATAGCTACCTGTTCTACACATTTGTTGTTATTCTGACTCCTATGATGGGTCGATTTGGACAGTAAGTTTTGGTTTAATTTTTAATTGAATGATTTATGAATGATACTTCCAAATCCAGAAACACAAATCCCGACTTGATTATTTCTGCCTTGGTCGCTTTCGGTACCGTACTGTCAATGGGATTTTTGGTATGTGCACTTTTCTTTTTGATCTGTAATGTTTCTTAGCTTTTTGTATTAAATTTCAGATTTTGCTTGTTAATTTGTCTCCTCGATCCGGATTCGTTCTTGTGTCTTTGATAGTCTTGAGCGCTGCTACTGTTTATATAGCTAGCTCTACTCAGATTGGTTTTCCATATCGGGCCAAGACAAACGTAGAGCGAGTTTACTATACGGTAAGTAATGTATTGATGTTGGAGGAGAGCTCTTTGGAGTTTAATTTTTAACTGACCTTCCAATTCCCTTTGCAGCATGTGCGCCGAATCTTTTACGAGTACGGTGGAACCGTAATCAAGGATGACTCCGGATATCAGTTTAATTTCCAGGATCGACGTGGTAGTGCTCCCCTAAGGGATGCCAATGTGAATTTGACCGGCTTGGTAAGTATGGAATCTGATTGTGCGAAGTACAAACTTTGCGGGATGTGGTTGCCCCGGAAAACGCCAGTAGAGACGGTTCCAGAGAAACCAATAGAGCTCCTGAATAGAACAGTGCTGAGTGACGGAAAGACGTTGCGAATTGAACTAAAGATCTCTTTTGCGGATCACTCGAGTTTGCTAATCCAACCTAACGAGGACGTCACTATCACCAAGTGGTCGTTCCTTGAGAGCTTCTTATCCACCACCCCGCCGTATTATGTCATCTTCAGTTCCGGTGTGGACAATTCTCCTGTGATCTTCACTCTGGAACTCCAGGTAGGCAGTTGGTGTAACTTGTTTCAGAAAAGCTATATCAGAAATGTTTTTCTTCCAGAAACCCGGTAACGACTTCAGTGTCTCCGTCGTTCAAATTGGAGTCACCAGGCAATTTATGAATTCTAAAGGGGACCTATCATCTCAGGAATTTGCTAAAACGTTCCCAGACTTTGCGGTGTTGATTGAATGGCCTGCCGACTATCACCGCTATAAATTTTAATTATATAGAATAAACAAATTAATTTAGACACTTTCTAAAATTAAAACTTTTTTTATTCGTTATGTATAAGTTGGATAATTTGTTAATAGTTAAGTTGTTCAATTTCGGCATTTTACCAGCTACCAAATCAAATAAAAAATAATTCTTTAATCATTGAATTTTCATGAATTTTTTTGGGGGCACTTTCGTTAAGCTTGAAAATAACAGATTTTCTTGAATTTTGCCATTTGATAGTGATATTCTTCGGATATAATATATTTAATGTTGATCTCTTGATATACGAGGTCGGGCAGAACCCCACACTTTCGATTTCCATTACTGAATAATATTTTAAAAATAAATAATCCGTTTACACAGCTAAATGGCTCAAATGAAAGTTAGTAAGGTTGAATTAAAAACAATAAAAATAAACGTTTATCATACAAATATTTAGACTAAATGACATTTTGAGTATATTATTATTTTACTAAAATTTAATGAATATTAATAACTAATATAAAATGAATATATTTTTTAAACAAAAAAAGAATAAAAATCATTACTAAAAGAACTGTACAGTTTTTAACTTTAACCGCCATAAGCCTGGAAACTAGTTCACCTCCACTGGTTCATGAACTATGGAACCAATCGCTAAAACAGCTGTTTTGTGTAATATTTATTGTGTTTGACCAAACAGCTTGTTGATTCGTGTGGTTAGCGTTTCTCGGGACCGATAATGTCCGAACCGTCACTCAAACCGCCCACTAGTGACCAACTGATGAGGCCTCCTCAGTTGGTGGCCCCAGCAGGATCCGGCGGTGGCCTCCAGTTGCCTGTCACAGCGCCTCAGAAGCTGAACTCCAGCTCCAATGGAACCTCGTCCTCCTCCGCTTCTGGCTCGGCCACCGGCAATCCCCGAAACAAGTGCGCCCTGAAGCCGGGCTACTCCCTGATGAGCTGGGTACGGCTGTGCAATTCAGGAGCGGATTTATCTGGAACCAGAGGACGTGTGGTGCCCGTTTCCCGGACTGAGTTGGCCCTCCATAACAAGGTCGACGACGCCTGGATGGCCATTCGCGGTCGTGTGTTTAATGTCACCCGCTACATGGACTTTCATCCGGGTGGAGTGGACGAACTGATGCGAGGAGTTGGTCGTGATGCCACCAAATTATTTGACGAAGTGCATGCCTGGGTCAACTACCCGCAATTGCTGGGGAAATGCTATGTGGGACCATTGAAGGAGAGCGAGCCAAAGCCCTCCAAAGAAAGTCCTCAGATTACCAATGTGATTTTGAAGCCTCCGGAGCTTGTTCCCCGCTTCGATTGGATTCAGCAGAGGAGTGAACTTACCTTGATCTTCTACACCCGCAGCTCGGCCAATCCAGGCTTGTTAATCCGGAGGAAGGATCCCCAACAGCTGGGTGTACGGGTTTTAGTCCAGCACAATTGGCATTCCTTCGACTTTCAGCTAACCGACAAGGTGCAATGGCCTCCAAAGGTCGCGAAAATCGGCGCGGAGACGGGGAAGATTGAAGTAATCTTGGAAAAGGAAGAGGCAGCACCCTGGCCAACATATGGCTCTCATGTGTCCTATAAGTTGGACTCGGCCAGCATGCAAGAAGAAACATTCGACTGCGAAGTAACTCACCGGAAGGATTTCAATCACGACTCCTTTGAGCTGAGCCTGCAATGCGTTGCGAACGAGGTATTGATGCTTCTGCCAGTGGGTTACCACGTGGATATAAAAGTCCCACTGGATGGTGATGTGATTCAGCGCAGCTACACACCTGTGGATCAGTCCTACGTCCATATAGATAAGAATTCTGAATGCCTCAACTTTTTAATCAAAAGATATAGCAATGGACCTGTCTCCAGTCACCTCCATGATCTAAAAGTGGGATCTCGCATCCAGCTTAGCCCGCCACGTGGATCTTTCCAGCTCTCGGAGCTCACTGCACATAGAAACATTCTTCTTCTGGCCGCAGGAAGCGGTATAACGCCAATTTTAAGTATAATTCAGCCCATTCTGAAGAGGAATACAAATCGAATGTGAGTCCTTAAAGATTAAGTATAAAATCTTTGAAAACATATGATTATCTTCCACAGTGAAAGCCTGCAGTTGTTATACTTTAACAAAACTTCAGAGGACATTTGGTTGAAGGAGAAACTAGAGGAAATACATTCGATGGACGAGAGATTTAGCTGCACAAACCTCCTCTCTCAGGCGGAGGATAACCCACAAAGGATTTCATTAGAGATATTAACTCCCTTGTTCCAGAAAAAGCAGCCGGAACGATGTACTTATGTGGCCATTTGTGGACCAAGTGGTTTCAACACCGCTGCCGTCGATATTTTGACTCAGTTGGATGTTAAGCCCAATCAAATTTACGTGTTCCGTGGCTAAATGGAGAAATTAATTGCTTGGCCTCTTTAATCTTCATCACTTTTATTTACTGTATCCCAAATGGTTTCGTATTTTGTTATTTTTTATTGTTTTTACATGTTTTCGTTTTAATAATTTAATAAGTTTAACAAATACTAGAAAATTGTAGTTGGATTTGTTTTCATTTGCTTGTTGACAGGCTTTATCGTCAAAATCGCTAATGCCTATCTCGTTGTCACACACATTTTTCGCTTATGTAAAATTGTAAATAACCGACAACCGAACAGTAACCAAATGGAGGGCAGCGTACAAAAAATAAATAGAAACAGCAGAGTTTGATATATAAAGAATATATAGGATGTAAAGAATAGCTGGTTTTACATTTCATCGCAAAACGCCATTAGGAACCGCTGCCGCGTTCCCAGTTTATAGCACATTAAAGCACATTGGCGACTTGAAAACATTTTACTGGCGCCCACAAGACGTTTAAGTAGACATCCGTACGTGTGATTGTGTGGTGGTATGTGGTGTGTATGCGGGTGTCCTGCAACTCCAGGTCTAGACTTAATAGGAGCGAATCGCCGGTGGCACCGTGGATACCTCGCTGTCCAGCGTAGAATCGATCACGTTTCTGTAGTCCAGCGTAATGTCACCATTGTCATTGCACACCCACGAAAGTGTGTGCTTGCGCCAGTGCTGATCCATGGGCTTCTTCTGCTGACCCTCGAGGGGTTTGCTGAAATCCTGCAAGTTACGATGTCGAGTTAATAAACAGTTCAATAGTTAAAAGCATTGGAAACTTACGTATTCATCCTCGCGGACCTTAAAGTCCTCGCGGGCGTGGGCACCACGCGATTCCTTGCGCGCCTCAGCTCCCACAATAGTCATCTGGGCGTTGGCCAGCAGGTTCTGCAGCTCGAGCGTCTCTATCAGATCGGAGTTCCAGATGAGCGACCTTCAAAAGCAATGGAACGTTAGCGGGAGACAAAAACTATATTTCTATTACCCACCTATCGACAACCTTCACGTCCTTGAATTGCTTGTAGATCTCCTGCATCTTGTTAACGCCGTCCTTGAGGATGGGCCCATCACGGAACACTGCAGCGTGGTGCTGCATGGTTCTCTGCATCTTTAGGCGCAGATCGGCGGTGGTGATCGAGCCGTTGGCGTGGCGCAGCTTGTCCAGATTGGCCACCGAGGCCTCGCCAGCATTATCCTTTAGGGTGGGAGCCGGGGCACCGGGCTTGTTCAGCTCGGCAATGGTCTTGGCACAGGCACGTCCGAAGACCACCAGATCCAGCAGGGAGTTGGCACCCAGACGGTTGGCACCGTGCACCGAACTGGAAGCGGCCTCACCGGCGGCATAGAGTCCCGGCACTATCACATCCTTGCCATCCTTGTCGATGGTGATCACCTGGCCGCGGTAGTTGGTGGGCACACCGCCCATGTTGTAGTGCACCGTAGGCAGCACGGGGATGGGCTCACGGGTCACATCCACGCCGGCGAAGATCATGGCGGTCTCAGAGATACCGGGCAGACGCTCGGCCAGCTGCTTGGGCGGCAGATGGTGCAGCTGCAGGTACACGTGATCCTTGTCGGGTCCAGCGCCACGGCCCTCCATGATCTCGATGGTCATCGACCTCGAGACGACGTCGCGGGAGGCCAGATCCTTGGCCACTGGAGCATAGCGCTCCATGAAGCGCTCGCCATTGCCGTTGATCAGGTAGCCACCCTCTCCGCGGCAACCCTCGGTGATCAGGCAACCGGCACCGTAGATTCCGGTCGGGTGGAACTGGACAAACTCCAGATCCTGGGAGGGCAGACCCTGACGGGCCACCATGGCGGTGCCGTCACCAGTGCAGGTGTGCGCCGAGGTGCAGGAGAAGAAGGCGCGTCCGTAGCCTCCGGTGGCGATGACCGTGTTCTTAGCGCGGAACCTGTGCAGTGTACCATCCTCCAGGTTGAGCGCCAGCACGCCGCGGCACTCGCCCTCCTCGAAGATCAGATCCAGGGCGAAGTACTCCACAAAGTAGTTGCAGTCGTAGCTCAGAGATTGACCGTACAGAGTGTGCAACAGCGAGTGACCGGTACGATCCGCCACGGCGCAGCAGCGATGGGCCTGGCCGCCCTTGCCGAACTTCAGACTCTGACCGCCGAATGCGCGCTGGTAAATCTTTCCGTCCTGGGTACGCGAGAAGGGCATGCCGTAGTTCTCCAGCTCAATGACGGCCTTCGGGGCCTCACGTGTCATATAGTGGATGGCGTCCTGGTCGCCCAGCCAATCGGAGCCCTTGACTGTGTCGTACATGTGCCACTTCCAGTCGTCCTCCTCCATGTTGCCCAGCGCCGCGTTGATTCCACCCTGGGCGGCGATCGTGTGCGAGCGGGTGGGGAACAACTTGGTGATCACTGCCGTGCGGAAACCCTCTGCCACCAGGCCAAAGGCCGCCCGCAAGCCAGCACCTCCTGCTCCCACGACGATCGCATCGTAGGCATGGTCCACCACTGGATACTGCTTCGAAATCTTGTCCGGATTGGCCGCCGAGGCCTGCTGGCGGCCGTGTGTGATGTGGTAGCTGCGCTGCGCTCCAATGGCGGCGGCACGTTGCTGTGGAAGGGGAATGGGGAATGAATCAATAATCAGCAAATATATCATATTTTTACTTTTACAAGTTATTTCAATCATTTAAATGTTTAAATATCCCATACTATTTTTATTTTTGTCTAACTGTAACTGGAATGAACTCATCAAAAGCAAACATATTCTTATTCGGTATTAGTCGTTACTATGCAATACCTATTTTATTGCCCAAAGGTTCAAAAAGTGTAAAATATTGATCTATACATTGATGGAAATGTATACTATAATTATTTTTCGTTGTATACAGCTGTGATTACTTTAATGGCCCGCTGCAGTTTGTAAGTGGGATAGAACAATTTACTGATTTAAAATCCCGGCTTGCCTATAAAGTCATCAAAGCATTGCTTGCTTTTGTCATTCAACCATAATTCACAATCATTTGTAAAAAAAAATTACGTAAACTTAAGTGTGACTGCCTTTGCTGCAAAGGGAGTGAGAATTTGATGTGAAATTTAAATGTTTATTAAGGATTGACTAATGTCAATGAATTTGACTGATTACAGAAATTACTGTACTTTCTTAAATACATGTTTAAAATGATTTTTAAACATTTCAACCCTTTTGTGTTATTAATTGCAAGTAAATCGCGCAACACAGGCTAAGGGGCATGTCGACTCAACTAATAATCATGAATTTAAATAGATTATTTAAAGGGTCGGTAATGTCACTAAACTTCTAATGAGGTTCGAAATATGTTATTAATAAAATGTATATTTTGTTAGTCGCTGTTTTGATAAAATACTACTAGTAACAGGTAATAATGGATACCCATACTATCTATGTATCTGCAACAGCTAAGGAATGTTATCTTATCAGTAATAAGGTTTAAAAAATGCACAAAAGTAATTGCAACTAATAAGCCGACAATTAGTTAAGCAAAATGAAAACAAGATGGAAGAGATAGTACGAGAACTCTGCTATAAAGATTTGCTGATGACGTCTACAATTGAGAGGAGTAGAAAGAGAGACTTGCACTGATAAGTCCTTATGTAATCAACAAATTAAATAATTTTGCTGGATTATTTCGGGGGTATGCTATAAAGGGGGCGGTGGATTAGCTCAATTGTATAATCAGCTGTTAGTTTTGTTAGCTGGCTGACGTGCCTCTCTTTTTTTCTCTCACTATTACTATACTCATTTCTGCCGATTTCCCCGATTGAGCGGAACTTGTAGAGGTTTTCGAGGCGTGTCGTTGATCCAAAATTAAATGTTTTTTACTGCATCTGTTGCACGCATAGCGAAATGCACGATATCAGATAAACACAATTTTCAAGGGAGGAGTGGGAAAGGGGGCGGGGCGGCAGCATAACATAACCTCCCTGGTCCACACCTTACTTTTTGGTTTAAAATCTCGGAAAACAAAGAAAAGCTGAGCAACATTATGGGTATTATTTATCCATAAAAATACAGTAGCAGAAGGGCCAATATCAAACACCTGGCACACAAATTCTAAGCAAATTACATAACACTATCTACGGGCGGTGCGTTTTTGGCCAATTTCTTGGCCTTTTCTGTTGTCACATCACGAGCGTTTGGGTTCTTCACAGACCCGGTTGTATAACCACTATTACAAAAGATGGTTTTCTCGAAGATGCGATGCTTTTTTTCTCCCAGGGAGACTACTTACCACGGAGGCGACCGCATTTTTGGCCAAAATCGATGGCACACGCATGATTCCGGACATGGTTGGCTGGGCTGCGAGGTTCTGCTACTGCTGGTGCAAGATTCTGCAAGAGATTGGGCAAAAACAAAAGGTGTTTGTAAAAAACAAATAACTACGTGTGTGGGGGTGTCTATGTGATCGAAAGTAAAAAGTTTACAAACTTTCAAATGTTGTGTGAGAACTGCCGCTCGTCGGCACTGCAGTTCGGTTCACTAATCGCTCCAAGTTAAAAGAACGGGAACTAGTTCAACCGCAATCAGCATACGTCAATTTTTTGCAAGTCCAAGTATACATATATATATATGTCTGTCCATGTACGGTAATTTACCTTCATGTTTTTTAATGGAAATTTATCACCTCGACTATAAGTATATTCTCGCATATAGCGTTTTAAAAAATAAACCACGGTTCATTGAACCAAAAACTCAATGAACTGTTGCCCCCGTAAATGTGACCAGAACACAAAATGTACAAAATCTTTTAAACGTACAAAACAGCTGATTTATTGTTTATTTGGGGGTGGGTAAAAAACATTCAAAAAATACAAATGCACATTTATAGAATTACAGAGAGATTACTGTCTTTAAAAAACATTGTTTTAAATGCGATGTGGTTGAGATTCTACCATTTATTGCGGGGGCTTTTTCCCGCCACAACGCTGGGCGAATTCTTCGGGGGTGAGGTCAGCCAAATGGTTAATTCCCATTTTCCAAGTCACTTCGCCCTTCTCGAATTTCCGATTGTGTTCATCAATGCGGGCCTTAGCCTTTGCATATAATTCACGACGCAGTTGATCCTCCTCCGCTTCGTAGCTCTTGTCGAACTTCGACTAACGGGATTATTAGGGATATTTCTTTGTATTTAAGGAAAATAATGATCCTTACCTTGTACTCCACCCACTCTTCATCCGTGACCAGAGACATGTTGACTATTGTAATTTTTGTGAAAGACTAAATTTTGTTTGAATTCTGAGGTTTTATCACGGTTTCCGACTGACTCAAAGCACATAAATACAACAAAGGAACGTCCAGGGTTGCCACTTCGCTGAAAAACAAACATACATAACAGTAAGGCCTCGTTTAAATAAAACAAAAAACTCTCAATTTGGGTAATTCTGAATTTAAAAAGACATTTTTTAGCTTATCATGACATATTTTATAGGTAAAACCTATTTATTTAATTGTCGATATTTTTTAATTGTGGTTGCTAATTAAAGCTTCTGAAAACAATTATTTTTAATAAACTAAAGAGTACTCCTTTAAACCTAAAATAATAAAAAAATTTCCTAAATTAGTTTAAATGTTTTTATAGTTATTGCGTAGGGAAGGAAATCCAAAAAATCTATTATAAAACAATTAGACCGATGTGAGCAGCAAATTTGACTTACTTTCAAAAATAAAAAATGGATAAGCAAAAATTAATATTAGTTAAGCAGCTCCTTTGATCTATAGAAATTTATGTGTTTATGTTTGTTTTTAACGAAAAATTTATTTGAACAGACATATAAGCCATTCCTTTCGGTCGCCCCCACTTTACATTTACCCGTAAATGATTAGATTAGTGCATAATTACAAAAACTAGAATTTGCGAATACTTTTGAATTTTGTACAATTTTCAAGTTTTTATTTATTATGTGTTTGCTTCTTCGTGTGTGTCGTGTGTTTTTTGTATAATACGAATTTAAATATATTTATATGCATTTTCTTACATTCTAAACGAATTTTAAGAAATAACTTTCCGGCTTTTCGTTTGCTTTTTTCAAAAGTTTTTTTTTATTATTTGCACAGAGTGAGAATATTGACAAATTTCTAAGGTTAATCTAAGGACAAAATTATACAGACTTTTTTGCTTTGATAACGCAAAAAAGTTGCTAGAAATAAGCTTCTGTCGTTGCGCAAATAATCAGTTTAATTATACTTTATATAATTATCGTAAGTGTTTATTTTGATGTTTTTTTTTTGTCTAAGGCTCAGCAATGCATGAATTACGTTGTATATAGAGTGAGTTTGTGTGTCAGTGGGATGGTGGATTGGGTAGGAAAAGCAGAAACATTCGATTTATCTGGCAATAATGATCAGGTTTTAATGGAGTTAATTTGAAATTTAAATGCGATTAAGTTGTGCCTTAAGGTTTTACATGCTATGGCAGTCGTATATAGTTAGTTGCAGTACTTAATGTTCTTTTTGAAACGGTTAGACGGGCAGCGCTTTCAAATCGAGCACATCTACTTACAAAAGAAATGCTGAAATTTGAATCTTAGTGATAATTCATGTGATTTTCCACATTTTTCTCTGTGATTGTGTTTCTGCTTTCCCCTAATTAATCGCATGACTTAATGCGCTGTGTGTTTTTGAATTGTTGTTTTCTTCATAATTTATTGGTTTTTATAAATATATATATGTATATGTATGTATAAACAGTTTTACGTACATAAAAATATATAATTATTCATATAAAAAACTAATACAATAGCTGCATGTTGTATACATATTTATTCATTCGTTTGTGTGCAAAGTGTGGCTGCCGGGATTTTAAAACAAAACAAGAGAACACAAAACATAAAAAGCAAATTGACAGGACACACACATGCAAAGAATATCAAATTGTGGTTGTTGTCATCGATTTTATTGCATTTATAAAAAATATTGCATTTAAGTATTATGTGTACATACGCATGTACCACGCTTGTATGTGTCTAAAGACAAAAGTTTGCCTTTGTTTTAAACAAATCTTAGCTCGTTCCAGAGTAGCACATAGCTGCCAGGGAATTTTGACCCTTTTCTTCTGTTCATTTGTTTTACTATGTAAAGTGTTTACGTAGTTTGTTGTTAAAAGCTAATACATCTAGAAGATTTTTGCATGTTTCTCGTATAGAACAATGTGGCATATCGGATATTGCGTGTAAATTGGCGAACTCCTTCTCGTTATCATACAAATTGTGGGGATTGCGTTGCTGTTCGGGTGCCGTGGCCATCGTATTAATTAAAAATAAGAATTATATTATAATAGATATAAGCTGTGAATGCGAATTGGGCGAGGGGTTGCCTTCGGGGTATCCTCTTGGATGCATCTTAATCGATTTTAGCTGCTCATTTGTTGCTTATTTAGGCCTCTCTCTCTTATATAATGCTTCTTTTGCTGATCTGGCTACAGTTTTCTTTTTATCGTGGTTTCATTGTCGTTAGTTGCCTCGGTTCCCGCTGATGGTGGGAGTGTGTCAAGATTGCTACTCCTACTGATCCCGCATCTCAGCTTAGGCCTCGGCCTTCTTCTTCTCCTTCTTCTTTTTCAAAAACGACGGTGTGCGCAGGCCCTTCTTCTTCTTCTTGTCTTTCTTGGGTGATCCGTCCGTGGAGACATCCTGGAACCGTAATAGAAATTTGCAGTGAGAATATCGGTTGCGCATCGGTTAGTAAATATAATGAGGTTAGCTAAATGCATGATGTTGTGAAAGCTGGTTGTACACGATGCAGCGGTTCCTGGCTCGATGTAAACCAGCTTACCGCTTGTGAGTTCAAATGATCGCTGATCTGAAATCTGATCAGATGTACTTACCTCTTTACTGCTCTGGGAGAAGGTGCTCAAGTGTGCCTCTGAATGATCGCCATTTTGTACGTTTTCACCTGTTGCAAAGGAATCAAAAAATACAACATTAATAAAGTGTACAGCAGCGTAAAATGGATTTCGTTTCCTACAAATGTAACTCAGTGGACGCACACATAATATTCGATATTATTTTCGTAATTACTTTCACCTTCTGAGACACGCACAATTAAGAATCTAACTAAACATGTATATGTATTAAATGTTTCGGGAGATGAGGGCGTATGAGTACATATAAGGCGTTCAGGATTGGGAAATCAAACACAAGGACATGCAGCAGTACGAGCAATAATAATAATAAGCAAGCATACATGCACAAAACATAAAACATAAATAATAAATGAAAATATGTTACCTGTAAACATATTAAACTTAACTGAACTGATGATAGGCGGATATAAGAGTTTTAACTTAAGGCTTATGACAGTTTCATAATGAAAACCATTTTTATTATATTTAAATTATAAAAATATTAAACAAAAATGAAGATTCGACAAAAATTAAAATGAAAGAGTTAGGAATTCACAAAGAATTTAAATTTACAACTGTAGATGGAGTTTCAGGTTCTTAACAGTGAACTTTGCATTTCCGTTTGGTACTTAAGTTACTTTCTTAACATTTTTAATTAAGAGAACAAAGAACTAAAAATGCAGCAGTTACTTAGATTACTAGCCTTACATAATTTAGTTGTATTATACAATCTATTAATTCTTGTTGATTTATAAATAAAGTAACAAAAGTAAAGATTTAAATTATGTAACAAATTTGGAGTAAATTTAGGATGTTGCAAATCCATCGGCCAACTGGGAGATGCGAGCCCGGCATTCGTGAATAATGGCCTTGTTGTGCAGCATGTGCGCTTTCACCACGCTGTTCAACAGTCGCTCCAGTTCCTTCTCCAGGCTGCTGAGTATATCATTCAATGGCTCCCCCTCCGCTGGCAATTGCGGTGAGGCTTGATCTTGTTTGGTCGCCATATCGGATTCGGCCATGGCCACGGCCACATAGCTATAGGTGTGGCACAGCTCCGGAGCCGAATTGCTGCGCTGCACCAAGGATGACGAAGAAGGCGGCGGAGGAGGAGGAGGCATTGTCGTTGAAGGGGGCATGGCCAGAGGAGCCCGCGTTGTCGCCTGCTGTTGGAGCATCTCCGCCTGCCGCTGCTTGTAAGCAAGGTGCTGCGAGATGTAGTGGATCTCCTCGTCGATCACCCGCTCCAACTTGGCCCGAAACTCCTGCTCGTGCGTCTGGACCGTTTGGACGCACTCGGCATTGCGCAGCGACACGTTGATCAGGATCTCGATGGTTGCCGGCGATTGTGTGGTCGTGGTTGTGGGTGTGGGCGAGCTGCTTAGGGTCAACTTGACGTGCTTTCCCTGGGTGTATGCCTCGGCTTCCTGGGTGGACGAATCATTGCTGGTGGTGGCCAGTCGCGGACGCCTGCCCGTCGAATCGCCGAGGCCACTGTCTCCAGTGCGTCGAAAAACTTCCTCCTGCTCGGCCTCGGGCCGCTCCCGATCCGCCTGTTCGCTGTCATTGGCATCCGCATCCTCGGGTAGGGCATGGTTGCTGGGCAGGAACGTGTAGCTGCGGTACAGACCGCTATCCTGCTCCTGTCTGCGAGACGAAGAGATGGCCAGGCCACTCATCAAGGAGTCCAGCTCGTCCAGACCGTCATCCAAGCTGTGACCACTGCTGGTAGTGGCGCTGTAGACCCGCTGTTTCCGCCTTGGAGGCGTAATTTCCAGTTGGATGTGCTTCTCAGAGACAAAGGATTGGGACTGGGATTGAGACTGCGTTGGCTGCCCCGCCGTCACCACATTAAGCAGCTTGCGGTTATCCAAGCTCAATGTCGTTAGATCGATGAATGACACCACCTTTTCGCGCTGCTCTGCCACCTTCTGCCAAATGGACTGGTGTTCCGGATGCAGCAGAATGGTTGGCGACGTGATCAGCGGACAATTGAAGCCAAAGTGGGAGATGGTGCGATAGGGTGTAAAGCCCGACGTGGAATGATTCCTCTCTTCCGGCAATGAAACAGATGCCATGGCAGCTCGGACGGGGGTGCTACTAACCACGCCCGATTCATTGCTAACAAATCCAGTTATGCTCTCGTTTAGCTGGAAGCTCATATTGCCATCGTGAACTGGCGGATAGTTGTGCTTGCTGACAGGTTCGACCTTGTGGATAACATAAACCTGCTGGTCAAATGGTCCCATTTTCATGTAAGCGTTCATGTATTGCCCAGGTGAATATAGGAACGCATACTTTTGAGCCAGGTAAGAGAGAAGGTCTAAAAATGATAAGGGAATCCGATGGCGGCGTGGATGTGCGTTGTTAAAAACTGTTAAGTATGATTCTGGGCACAAGGACCGCTCGACGGGATGTACACACTTGACATAAGACAACTTACACACAACATTGGGAGGGAATATTACCTGCTAACACTTAACATAATAAATTACATTTCAACCGACAATATTTTATAAAGATTACAATATATAAATTTACGTTTCCTTTACCAGAAGTCGCTGTAACTATAAAATAATTTAAAAGTAATAATTTAAAATTTAAAAGTTAACATAAACACAAGATACAAAACATTGTTTTTCCTTTCTTTAAAATAATAAACCTTTAACCGTAAAAAGTTAGTTAAGATAAACTACAGGCTTAAAGTAAAAGATTACATATAGAATATTTAAACTTTTATTTCCTCTGTCCTTTTAAATACATTACATTACAAAATATGTGTTGAAAATAAATGAAGGCGAATAATGTTAAATTTCAATATAAAAGATCAAATAAAAGTTCATGACAAGCAGTGTTAAATTCATAAGCAAATATAAAATATAAAAAAAATCTTTAAAAACTTCCAAAGCTGATGTTTTCTATTATTCTTTTCTTCATTCGGTTTCAGTAGATTCCTGATATATCTCTGGTTTTACTGACTCTGGAACACAAACTTTATCATCTTCCTTTACCGACCCAAGTTCAATTAATCCCCCCGACTCTATAAATTCGTCCGCGACCGTTGACTCTGACAAATATCCAACTTTAACTTCTCCATGTGACAAATTCTCATGTATTTTTGGCTCCACCTCCCGCACGTACATCTCCAAACCACGCACTGAGCAAACTGTGTCCAGGGTAACCTCATCCTCATCTTTAATAGAGGAATACTGGTTCGTTTCGGCCCCGCCGGTGCTGCGGTTTCTAGTCACTGAAGCTTTTGAGGTAGAGGGTTCGTCGTCGTTAATAGCTATATCCTTATCATCAAAGGCCTTTTCCACACGAATAAGTTTCTCACCGTCGTAATCACTGCTACTGTCATATTCATCGTTCTTTTTCTCCGTTCCATTCAATTCGATTGCTGAGGAAAGGACATTTTCGCACCTGCTGCTAATATTCTCTGACTTCTGTTCTGGTTCAGATTTCTCTTCTTTGAGATGGTCACTTTCTATGGTACTCTTAGAAGTTTGCTGGCGGTCCGATCCAGCTGTTAGTCGTGTGAGTTCTACCAAAAATTCTTCATCTTCGAGTTGGCGGGAGATTTCCGGATCAGTTACTTCCAGGGACTGGATGCATACATGGGTATCTGCCGTTGTGGGTACCATCTCGTTTTTCTGCGAGGATAAGTCTTCATAGTTAGTTATCATCGGAATATGCACAGACTTATCAGACGAACTCTCATAAACGGTGACAGTAGAGCTCTGCGGCAAAAAAGGCCTTTGATCCTCTTCCGTTGCCTCTGCGCTTGTCTGTGAAGATTCTGTCTCCTCTCGCGTGATGTCGTTTGCGCTGTAGTACAAGGAGCTGTTAGTGGCATTAGCTTTATCATGCGCTGCCGGGGATTCCCTTGGACATCCTTCGTCCTCCCGCTCCTGTTCCTCCTGACTTCCGTCCATCTGAAAGGTGCTAGTTGAGATGTTATCCGAATCTCCATGTTCTCCACTGGGCACAAAGAACGTGCTGTTTGACAGAGTTCGATGTAAGGATACATTAGACGAGTTTAGCTCGGGATTCTGCGATAGATTGACCCTATGTTGAGGCCGACGCAAAGGTGGAAGATTAACCAGGGGCTTGCGACGTTTGGCGAATGGCGAGGAGAGAGTACCGCGTACGGAGTACAAGGCCCGCGCAGGACTCGTCGAGTTTCCCCGCTTTTGAGCAGATGCTCCTCGAGGAGGCGTTGGCAAGGAAACCCAGAGACGGGCGCCACTATCCCGCTGGCCACACTGAAAGGCACACACAGAGGAGGGACTCGATATGGTTCTAGGACTTGTGACTATGTTGCTCCTATGCTTTTTGACCGAACCGGCGGCACTTCGCGGTCTGCTAGCATTGCGAATGTTCTCCTGGATAAAGTTGCGCTTTCTGCGCGGACTACTACGGCACACAAAAGTTGTTGAGGAAATAATCCGGTCCAGAGGGGTCTCTTCTTCAATCATTCCCTGTTCGTTCTGATTGTTCTTCTCTTGATCCTCCTCATCCCTTTCCGGGTCCTCCGACCACGATCGCGACATACGAGGCGTGGGTCGGATAATAAGGTGAGCATGTGCCATTGAACTGCAGGGAGCACTAATGTTATGAGCAGACAGAGAAGAGCCACTCGGAGACAAAGTGGTGTCGACTGGTGCAGCTTTCGCCATCGGCGTGCTTGGATTAGGATAGATGAGTGTGCGAGTGCGAAAGATCTCCTCGCTGACCAAGTCTTGCAGCTTCTTGGGCGTCATCTTGTTACGAATACTATGATCAATCTTCCCGAAAATTGGCTCACTCTCATCAAGTTTGTCGTCCTCGATGCGCTGGAGAACCTCACGCTCCAATGGCGTGAAATACTGATTGTCGGGCTCTAGGTTACGGGCTTCCGGAGTCTCGGCAGTAATCTCTTGGAGCTCCTCCACCGCCATTACTTCTAAATCATTCTCATCTGCCTTTACTTGTAAATCATTCTCATCGATGTCTTTCTCGTCGTCAAGCTCTTTCTCCTTATCAGTGGACTCCTCAGGTTCCGTTAAAGTGGGAGTCACAGGCTTTTCGTCGTCGCGTTTCTCCTCCTGCTCCAAATTGATGGGTATAGATTGGAGGGTCTCCTCTTCACTATAATGACTGTTACTGGAGTTTGTGGACCCAGCAACGTCGGGTTCCTGAATAGACACAGTGTCATCGGCGTTGGGTATGTTCTCCAAGCTAATCGAGCGAAACAGAGAACTAATTTCGACTTGGTCTCTTTCAACAGGGGAACTGCTTGAAGTCACGGCTGATGTATCGGTGTCGAGTGCCTGCAGTTTCTTGGTGGTAGCCACTAGTTTTTCTAGGTTTTCACCAGCTAAGGTAAGACTTTCCTCAAACTTCTGCAGAATTTTCGGGAGCTCATCGCTCGGCTCAGTCAGGGTTTCATCTTGGATATCATCAGGGAGCTCATTATGGCCTTCGCCTTGCGTCTCAGTTTCCTTTGGGTCGTCTTGTATCAACGCCGGATTCTGGCCTATACAATCATTAGTTCTTAGAGACATGGCTTCTTGCTCATCCGTTGTCATACTTTCAAGTGACTGCTGCTCCTGCTGCATTTGCTCCTTGGCCCCAAAGTATTCGACATGATCTTGCCAGAGCTCTTGGAACTCAGACTTGCGACGCTGGCGCTCTTCGCGAGACATCAATTGGCGGTCGACCTGCTCTTCTACATTTCGATCGCTAGTCGGAAAATGTTGCGTTATTTCCAAAGTGATGCGATGCTCGGTCAGCGGCTGTTGTAGAAACGGATCTGCATTACGCACTATTATATTATCTTGGGGTTCCAACCATCGACCAAAGCTCCACACTTCGGTAATGTCTGCTTGTTCCGCATGGTAAGTCCTTTGGGGAGCTGCACTTGTGGCACTCGCTCCAGCACTGGATGTTGCCTGCTCTACAACCAATCCCATAATGCTAAGATCGCTGTTCATTGGACCTGGAGAATAATTAGCATTCGTTGACTCTTCCGAGAAGTTAAACTTTTCGATTTGACTAAGGAAATTGGTGGTGGAAGATGAAGCGGAGCACCCTTGGGTCTGGGTGCAGGCATTCCGTTGGGTCCTCAAAAATTCGGGCAACATCAACATATTTCCAAAATTATTGGATAACTCAGGCAGTGTTGACAGTTGTCGTCCCTGCAAGGGGGTGCTCCCATTACTAGTCAGCTCATCGACGCAATTACTTGCAGCCGTGGCGCCTCCAATCTTACGCAGCTCCGGCTTGAGACGCAGCAGTTTGTCAAAGCACGCCTGGCACAACTGCTCGTAGCGAGGTGTGGCGAAGATCTCTTCGTAACTGATGCCTCGCTGCATAGGACGGTAGCCCAAGGCCGGTTGCTCCCGCTCCCTGGGCATATGCTTGTGCTCAGTGCGTGGTTGATGGCGTGGCGAATTGAACCCGAAATGGGAACCAGTGCGGTAGGGGGGATGTTGTATCAAATTCGCCTGCTGCAGCGGACGACGTGAGGCGTTGGAAGAAGCCGTGGCGCTAGTTATAGTGCATGTACTGGAGGTGGTGGCATTCGAGTGTCCAGCTCCGCCACGATAACAACTGGCCAAATAGTCCAACTGTTCACAATGGAGAGCCCGCAATAAAGCGGAGCACACCTGTGGTTGGATGCACTGGCCCAAGGAGGCAGCTGTCGCATAAACATAGGAATATAGCTCCTCCGACGGCAGAATAGGATCCTCGCCTATAGACGGAAACAGGTCCCGGCGGCATCTGCTGTTTCCGGACAAGTTTCTATTCCGGCCGTAAAGCTGGTTCTCCTTGTCTTCTTCATCTACTTGAGATTCGTTATTGTTATTATCGCCTAGTCAAAGCGATTTTAAGGTGTGGGAAGATGAAAAGGCCGAAAATGGTCAGTAAGTATTTGTCACAATATAGAGAAAAGTCCGGAGCCAGCATCTTGGACAGTGCGGCACTCGAAATACATACATAAAGGCAATACGTACTGAAATACATATCCATAAATCTGAAAAACAATCGATTCAATCTTCCAATTGAATTTCGAAATATCAAATTTCTAGAAGTCAGAGACCTAAAAAAAATCACTATTGAATTAAGAGGAATAACGAAATGTGTATAGCTAGAAATGGAAGACTTTTCAAATCCAGTTCAAGGTAATTTGGTAATGGTTTCGGATTTAGATCAAAAATTAACCCAGAAAGGATCTTTTATATTTACCCCAAAACCAATGTAATGAACTTAACCGCAATGAATTATTTATATAGTTTCGATATGATTATCAACCAAACTATAGCTAGGGTTTAGTTTTAGTGCAACAATTAATTGCCATGGACTTGTGGATTATATGGGGGTTATATAAAAAAATAATACATCATAAACAACGATCTGTCAGGGGCAATTGGATTATATGGAGGTTATATTGTAAATATACACCGAATAACAAGTATTATTTCAAAAGTTATATACAGTGGGCGTTCAGCCTGAGTACATTAAAGGGTGCTAGAAGTAAGGGGTATCTTTCAATCGGGTCTTGTTCGTTACCTCGGCCAGTTGGCGGCTTGCGATTTGTGGCTGTGTGAGAGCGTTCGCCGTTTATAAAACTAAGTGTGGCTAAAATAGTATTGAGAAATAAAATTATAAAATCATATTCGGCGAAAAATGTCCGTAAGTAGAACGCTAAACAAATGTGAAACAGACGTAATTGTGTGTCTTAAACTAGTAATACGTAGTGTTGCAAGAGATTCAGATTTTAGTATCGATTAAGCATGCTTGAAATGTATAGAAATGTGTTAGTTTTCGGCTAATGTAGCTGGCTAGGCAACTAAGGAAGCAATCAACAGAAAACAGCTGCAGTTAAAAATTAAAAAGAGAAACAAAATAACACGCGAGATATTCCAACGAAAATTATCAGCAGGCTTAAATTCTCTGCCAACAGCGAATAATGTGAATCAGCTAATAGCATTTGGCAACAGTTAAACATGACATGTTGAATGGGGTTTAGTGTGCAGGTGGTTTATGTTTATGTTATGCTGAACATTTTTTCTATAAACTATTGTCTTGATTTTTTAGTTGGAATTTTTTTTTTACTACACACTAAACCTTTGGGGCTGCACTCACCTCCAACTCAAAAGGGGTTTCTTTTTAAACTGCTTATTATTTATTTTGTTTATTTTTGTGTTATAGAGCGCAGCAGCCGCAGAAGTAGTAGTAGAAAATGTAGTATGTAGTAGTAGTGGTAGTAGAAGTAGAATTTTGTGTTCTGTTGAGAGCTTCGGTTGCTTCTTGTTGTTGATTGCTGGTCTTTCGTTTTATTATACATTTCTTGTTTATTTTATTGTGGACCTACACACACTTCGCTTTTTAATGAATGCTAACTAAATATATTTGGAATTTTTGCTCTTCAAGCTGCCAATTTATTTGGTTTTGGGGTTTCTTCCTATGTAAAATAATAGAAAGTTAAAATTTTGATTTACAAATTGCCAAATTCGGAAAATTAAACCATTTTGTAAAACCAAGGAATAACTACAACTGCAGCCTTTACTATAATAACAATTTTTTGTTGTAGCAGTTTTGGTTGCTGTGCTGTCGTACTGTTGGTTGTTGAAATTAAAAATCATTTGATACACGGCGTAAAACAGTTGGTCCCTTGGAAGTATTGGATAAGGTTGAATTGCATTGCACAATAATAATAATAATCTAATTTTATATAACTGAATAACAAAATAAAACTGTGATACGACAGTAAAAAAGGGAAATGTTTAGCAATAGGAAGGATAAACAATTTTGTAGATCTCACAAAAATGAAGTTGTGACGGTATCAATTGCTACAAGAATTTTTTTGTTGACTACATTAAGTAATTGGTGTGTTGGTATCCATTGAAATGTGTGTAGTTTTGGCGTGTGTATTGGTAATTTTAGTATGCGAAAGTACGGCAAATAAAATAAACAAAAAAAAGGGAAAATGGCATAAAAATGTTATTATTAAAGGTTAGGATTCCAATTAAATAAGTATATCAACTTAGGAAATAATACTACAATGGAAATAATATTACAATGGAAATAATACTACTTAAAATATTTAATAAAAATGGCAAAATTTTCAATACTAAAGTTACCCATAAAATTATAAATCAAATATAAACAAAAACAAGTAAACAAAAAATAAAAATGGGTCAAAATGGATAACAATGGAGAATAACAAAAGAAAAACAGAATAAAATCTTTTAAAATTGGATCACAGGATGACTGGGAATAGACATAACTCTTGGACATGTGTATTTGAAATGTTTTAGAGTGCGTGTGATCGAAGTAATTTGAACCGTAGATAAATACAATAAAAAGTACAATACGAAGCACACAAATGGACTTACCATCGCTCAGCACGACTTCTGCCTGCCTTGGGACTGGCGCTTGTTGTGTTTGGATCTCAATGACCTGGTGCTCTAAAATAGAAGATACATATTAGTTGCTGGAACCCCGAATAGTTTGTAAATAGTGGACATACCGGTCTCTGGTTCGCTTTGAGGGTATTTCTTTGTCCCCGCCTGCAGGACCGCCTCTGATTCCGAAAAATCTGTGTCAGTGTCTGCATAAAGTAGTTAAACATGTTATAAAATATTCGCAATAGTTATGTTACTTTCCACTTACATTCGCCATGCACTGATTTCTTTTTGCGCTCCACCGTGCGCTTGTACTCATTGAGTTCATCGTCCGTAACATTGTCAAATGGATTTTTGGCATACGGGGCCTTGTACACCGTGGCATTGTGCTGGAATCCGCGCTGGATGATTCCCTTAGAAGCGGCACCCATCATGACGACATGGTCGCCGGCCTGCGAGACCGTTGCATCCTTGAGTCGGCTCGCCTCGTCCCATGTGACGCCCTCCAAAATATGCGACTGTGGTCCGGCCGAAATCTTATCCGCCCGACGATTGTCCTTAATCTGTTTTAATTAGCCCCCAGTTATTAATTAAATTCATTTGAGATCAAGTGTATTAAATACTGACTAGTTGCTGGACTCGCTTGAACTCTCTTGGATTAGTTCCTGCAGGCACAAACTGGAGCGGATCTTCTATCCTCACTGGCGTTGAATGGGTGGGGGAACCCTCAGCAACCCACTATGAGTTTTGGTTTTTAAATCGTAAATTATGTTTTTTGTGTGGAGGGTGGGGGCAATGCAAATAGAAAAGAAAGAGAAAGAAATTTGTTTTTAATGTGGGGAGAATACTCAGGATTCTTATTAAAATGGAAATCTCTTAAGAATAAACATTCCCATTCAACATGTAGAACATTTCTTTTACACATTTAAGTCATCTAGTTTGATTACATTTACTTTTGTCTTAAAATTAGAGTTAGTTTTTAACATTCCATTGCAAGCTGATTCTTCTTCATAATTAATGGGCAAGTCTAGCCCACTAATACCCTTAGATATTATTTTTATATGCAATGATCAAATAAACATAAATCAACTGAAAACAAGCATAAATGATTTTGTGCCTTAGAAAACAATGAATCAATCACAAAAAGAATAAAAGAAAACCATAAAACATGCAAAGAAAAATTAAGAACGAAAATTAAATCGGTTAAAAATGAAATCAATGATATTAAGTGAAATAAAATATGCTGTTTTATTGATTAAGTAGTGATTAGTATTTTTAGAAAATTTCTTTCTCTTTCTTTGCATTGTTTCAGAGTTATCGACTTGTTTTTGAGGCAGCAAAATCCCTAAAAGAGGCACAAAATCATCTATGCAAAAGTCGTTTGTTTTGATTATTTTATTTATTTGATTAATGCACATTACAGTATTCGTTTGCTTGCTAGCAAAGCATGTAAAATAATTTTGGTTTAGCACGAGTTCAATTTATATTTCCAAAGTATATAAATATATAGGTTTTGTATATTGATTCTTTAATTTACTTAAACGCTAAGAAATTTTATGCGTGAATATAGTTGCAGCTTAGTAGCAAAGTTGGAACTAAAACTGAGTGCTAACGAAATGTAAATCATATATGGGAGAATAGCAAGTGGAATGTCTCGAAAGAGCTGAGGGATGCGATATCCACCAAATTCAACTATTTTCCCTCAATCTCCTTAAGGCTGGTGGTTTTGGTTTGCTTCATATCTTCGAAAGTAATGATTTCTACCTTTGTAATCTTCTTGGGATCCGGAGTGCCGGTCTCCAGAACCTCGACCTTTTGGTAAACGTTGGGCGAGTTGAGCCACCGACTGCGATCGCCGCCCTTGCGCAGATCTCCCTTCTTCCAGATTCTATTATGGGATGCAATTATTAGTTAAATTCAAAGGTTAAAACTCAGCTAATTAACGTACCCTTGACGGAAAAGCTCCTCCTCCTCAAGCAGATAGCCCAGCGATGAAACGGCTGGCGGTAGTTCCACATCGTTCTTGGGCTTCGGAGGATCCGATTTGATCAGCGGATGGCGGTAGATGTACCCAGTGCGGTAGCCAGCATTGTCCAGCATGCGCATCAATGCCTCAAACTCAGCACCACCCACACGCCACTTGGGCGGACTGCCCACTCTGGGCACGGGTGCTTCGGCTTCCTTCTCAGGAGCGGCAGCACCATCCTCGCCTGCCGTGACGGCGGCAAACTTTTTCTCCAGATCCTCTGGCGGCCGGCGCGACTGCTCGTAGATGGCCTTTCGCGACTCCTCCGGAATCAGCACCAAGTTATCCAAACCGACGGGCAGCAGCTTCAGTTGGGTCTCGCACGCCTGCACAATGTGACAGGCGGCGAAGAAGGCCTCCTCGATGGTCTCGCCACAGCACAGGGCACCGTGGTTGGACAACAGAATGACCTTGGAGTTGGGACCGAGGCTTCGGACCAAACGGTTGCGCTCTTCCTCGTCGAACAGGCCAGTGTAAGTGTGTGTGGTGATCTCGCCCAGCACACAAGTATCCTTGGTCAGCGGCAGCAAACCAGTTTTCAGGGAGGAAATGGCCACAACCGGACTGCAGCCGATATAGATGGCGCAGCGGATGTCTGGACGGGCAGCATGTACCACTGAGTGGAGGACAAAGTCTGCAAAAAAAAACAATAGTTATAAGTTAGAAAACTTAATAGTAGACTTTTCAGAAAAATAAATAATAATAATATTCTCCATCTTTTACATAAAATGCTTAGTCTAAAATTAAAATTTGAAAAATTCCATAAAACTTTTAATCAATCGTTTTTTTCTTAATTTGAGGGGGTGGATTTTAAACATCTTAACTTACGGCTCTTGTTTCCGCCGAAGTTTGTGGTGCCCTGCTCCACGATCTGGCCTTGCATATCCACCTTATTCAGCGCCGAGGCAGTGATCTCGTGGTAGAGCAGGCCGTAGGGATTGACCAGGAAATACTCCTGGTCGACCTTAAGTCGGGCAGTGATCTGTGCCCCCAGACCCTGGGTCCAGCCGTACAGATCGAGTAGACGGAATGTGGCGGCCAGCTTGCACCGGAGTATCTTCTCGCCCTTGGCATATCCCATCGACTCGACGCCGCGTATATCATTGATGGGCACCATGCAGTTGCTGCTCTTAAAGACACTGCCCACCCGCGACACCGGCACGCCCACAATGTCCGACAGCTGCTGCAGGATGCCACTGGCGCCAGCTCCGCCATCGCGGGCCGAGTCCACGATCCGCTCCAGCTCCTCGCGGAACAGTTTCGAGCCCATTATGGCCTCGACCCGCTTGCGACGCTCCATTTCGCGCATATCCTAAGGGAGGGGAAAGTGAAAAAAAAAGGAAGCGAGTGAGGGGTGGTTATCCAGTTGAGGCTTCGATGGCTGAACTTACCTGTTCAATATCCGCGGGACGTGCTTTGTTGTCATCCTCCTCGCCGGCAGTGGGATCTATGCCATTTTGTGGCGGTTGCTCAACATCAGTCATGATTTATTTTCCTTTTACTTCTGTTAAAATGCTGCAATTAAATGAAGGGGACGGTTTTTTATATTTAGGCAAAGTGCTTCTTCAACTTAACGCTCAGCTGGAAAATTTTCGACTGACCTTAAAAACTGCAGGGCAGCTAGGAAAAGGGGGTGGCAAACAAGAGAGATAGAGAGTGGAAGAGAGAGTGCAGTGCAACCACCCAAGTAAGAGAGTCTCTCAGAGAGTGGAAAACTGACAGAATTCCCTGTGAATGTCAAAATTAAGTGTTTGGGGGAAAGCAGAGAAAGTGGAGGGGTGACTGAATGGCCTGCCGCATATTTCCACTTTAGTTAATGTCTAATTTTGGCCAAAATAAATTCTCAATTTTAGGGGGAAAACTCTCGGGAAAATGCATATGTACCATCCGTATTTTTTCCCATACCCACGTGCTGAAGCGACAGCAAAAACGGAATCGGTGAAAACTATTTTAAGATCCATTTGGCTTTTTAAGAAACCCAAAATTGATGCCTCGAAAATCAAAACGAATAGAAGGAGCTAGCTATCTTGGTCCCAAACGAAAAAGAGAGCAAGCTAAATAAACAAAAATGTGTTTTGCTCTTTAAATCTTTAGGCGTGGTGCGTTCGAATACCACGAATTTTAACCTTCAAATTCTCGTAAACAATCAGCATGCGAATAAACACTAAAGAAATAATGTCATCAACGAATCGCGCGGCTGAGATAACAAATCGAAAAACAATTTCTTGGCTCAGCCAAAATTGCAACCCGAAACAGCTCAAAACAAACCGACTTTACTCGATTCCAACATGACACACTTAAAGAAACAATAAACCATAATTAATGTGGATTATGCTGACTCGATTTTTTACAACTACACCCACCAGCATTTCCTTAGTTCTTCCCCAATTAAAAGCACAAATTGCAATGAGAAAAAAATAAGTGAGGGCCAAAAAGAGCACAGACTAAAATTCCGTTTAATTAAAAGTAGTGTTCAAAGTTTAAATTCAACATGCCTTTAGCATTGCTTTTACAATATTAATACACCGTTATAATCAACATTTGTATTTAATTTAAATACATTTTAGTGCCATAATGAATCATTCTTTCTATGTAAGGTATAACCCCATTCGTGGGCGGCCCCTTTTGTAGTCGGCTTATGAGCTCAGGGAGAACATGCTCACAAAAAGGAAGGCACAATGCAATTGCATTTCAAAAGTGCATTGCCAATGGCTTTATTTGCTGCTGATTTTGCCATTTGCTAATTATGACGTATTGCAACGCGTGCCGCATATTTTAGTTTGCTCTTAACAACAATATCGTGATGCGGAGGTAATTGAACTTTGTTGCCAACATCACCTCACCTCAACTCAAAGTGCGTGGGCGGCGGCAGAAGTTTTCAGTTTTGCTTTAAATAAAACAAAATAATGCTGAATAAACGGTTTTTAAGTGACTACAAAAAAGATGCAGACGAGCTAGGGAGTTGTGTATGCGTGGGCGTTGAATAAACTTAACGAGCCAAAGAGTTTTCCAGCGTGGGTCGATTCAGACTCCTCCAAATGAAGTTAAAAGTTGCGTAGGTGGCCAAAGGTTGGAAAAATAAGAAGAGTTCTTCTGGACAGAATTTTATTTCTCACGCATTGCAATCATATTAAACGAACTCAATATGGTCAAAAATACCTTAAATTAAGTAATTATTTTCAAATTGGTGCATAAGATTTCTGGTTTACTCCGTGAAAAAATACAAATACATAACGAAACTTTATTTAAAACCAAGTATTCAATCCGATACATTGCCGCAAATACCCAAATAAAATGGCAACTGGTTACCGAATATAGTCAAGAGTGTCAATGGACTAAAGCCATTTGTTAACTCTGTTTAAGCCTGCACAGCATTTGGTTTATTGAACTTTGGCAATGCCAGACAACCGCTCCATATTACTCTCTCTCTGGGCTCTTTCCTTCTGACCTTTTTGTACGGAAGACAACAATTAAATTTAGGAGCAGCTAACGCCACAGCGACGCCATCATCGTCGCCACCGTCGCGTCAGCGTCAGACAATTGTTGTTGACATTATGCAATTACATCACACTTGTTTGGCGCGGGACACACCCATGTCTTTCAATGGTTAAAGTGTGCCGGTTTCAAAGCCGGCAAACCGAGAATATATACATATATAAACATATAGAATGTTAAGAATGTTATGAAGGCAAGGCCGATAACAGAAACCTAGCTGCAGAATACCCAACTTAACAGCATGATAATTAGGCAAGTTCTGGCCAAGATAACAGAAATATTAATCAATTATCTCTAAACAAACAATTTACCTGTGTTTATTATTAATGGGGAAAATAGAGACTGAATCGGATCTAAAAATTCACATGTATTTTATTTAATTAGTAAAACCGCATAATTTAGAAAAAATTGTAGGAAATATATTTTCTTGAGCAGCATCAAAAGCTCGGAATAAATAAGCAAATAAATCTATCCGCAATTACTTCAACCGTAAGCAGAGTATTGTAAATGTTTTTTAAAGATTCTACATTTAGTTGAGTTATTGAGTTTATTGCGTTACATATTTGGCCATAAATTTGAATTCTTTATTAAGCTCTTAGCCAACAAATATTTATATCCGTTACTCGTAGAGTAAAAAGTATGTAACAGCTAGAAGGAAGCGTTTCCGACCCTATAAAGTATATATATTCTTGATCAGGGTCACTAGCCGAGTCGATATAGCCATGTCCGTCTGTCCGTCTGTCCGTCTGTCTGTCTGTCCGTCCGTATGAACGCTGAGATCTCGGAAACTATAAAAGCTAGAAGATTGGCATTTTGCATGCAGATTCTAGGAGTTCCTACGCAGCGCAAGTTTGTTTCAAAAAGGTGCCACGCCCCCTTAAACGCCCACAATCGCTTATATACGATTTTAAAAATTTAAATATTTCGGAAAAGTAAAAATGCAGTTTTATTGTGTTTATCAATACCTATCGAAATGTAGAAGAAATTTTTCAAATCGAACCATTCGTTAAAAAGTTATGCGTGATCAAAGTTTCTATCTCCATCTCCCTCGCACTCCCTTTACCTGAGTAACGGGTATCTGATAGTCGGGGCACCCGACTATAGCGTTCTCTCTTGTTTTTTACTCAAATTAGCAGCTCAGTCAATTGACCCAGAGAACCGAACACCCTCTATATATGGTGTTCACACATATGCTGGCGTTAATTAAATTTCCCAAGTATTCAATTATCGCGCAACGGAAGAGATCTTACGTAATCTTCCACTCCATCGAGTCCAGGCCAGACAGCTGTCCCACCGCCTTAAGTGCGAGATGTAAGAGCGGCAGGCAATAAGGTCGCTCGCAAATGATTCCATTCAGTTTTAATAATGCAACAAGTCACTCACTCAGTCAGTGGGGCATAAAGCTAGATCCAATGATGATGATCAATGTGGAAAGATTTCTCAAAGCCTCAAAAAAATCATGAAAAGACCGCTCCCATATGTCGACGACAACGATAAAAGTGAGAATAGTAACAAAAACGAGTGCAATAAACCAGCGACAAGTGTAAATAATAATAATTGTAGCCTGTCACTTACTCTAAAATGCAAATGAAAAATGTAAATCTGTACATTCATTCATTCGAAGAAAATTCTAAATCTCGAGAGATTTATTCCGGCAACTGCTTGCAATTACGTTTTGCTTACCTAAAAAAAAATTGTGAGGTCATAAAAAGTACATCATTTTTATAAACACACAAAAATTAAGTGTTCGTTTCAAGGTTGCCCTAATAAGTTTTCGAATATTTTTACAAATAATTTTTAACAAATCATAAACCACCGACTGAATACTTAAAGTACTGTTAGTATAAAATTGACGATATGGATCAATGGGATGACGCGCACACCGTGAAAATATATACATTTTAATCTGCGAAACGTTGTCAAAGAGAACTGGCAATGTTTGCAAGTCTCGCAGTAGAAAGTTTCACACCAGACTATCCCCAGAATTGCTAACCAGACACGCCAGGAATGAGTAAGAGGGGTGCGCTACTTCGATGCCAGCTGGTATATTTCACTTTGGACGCGCTTACCCCACAAGCAGTCGTGGCCGAGTGGTTAAGGCGTCTGACTCGAAATCAGATTCCCTCTGGGAGCGTAGGTTCGAATCCTACCGGCTGCGATCCGAGTTCTTTTTTTCTTTTTGAGAGACAAATTAAATCAATAGAATTTCTTAAGCACTTGAGCTTATTTAAGATTGACAAACAGAAAGGAAAAATAAAATATATATATTCTAAATATAAGAGAAACATATATTTTTTATCATCTCAATTTGTATGTGGGAAGTATACACCCTCGAGCATAGTTTTTGTATAAATAACTAAAAAGTAGACTTATAAATTAGTTAAATTTTCTTGTTAGTGGCTAAAATATCATTTAATATTTATTTTATTAAACCCATTTGCTTAAGTATCAGAACGTTTTATGCAGAAGCATTTTCTATTCTTGTATTTATGTACTTTTACTTTACCCTGACTGGTCTGTCGCACAAAAACTGTTCGGATGTTGGCAGCCTGGCTTTCAGCTGTTTCCGTGGTGTAGCGGTTATCACATCTGCCTAACACGCAGAAGGCCCCCGGTTCGATCCCGGGCGGAAACATGTTGTACATTTTTTTTCTTTGTAAAATTAACATTTTCTTTGAATTAAAAAATTTAATCATAATTAAAAATGGATGAAAATATACACATTAAAATTAAATGCCGTCATATTTTCAGAATTTTTCCAAAGAACAATTTGACAGCAATGGAATTAGTTTTGTTTTTACAGAAGCAAGACCAACATCATTCAATTTTGTTAATATTAGCAGTTAGACTTGTGGAATTTCGACTAAAAAAATTCATAAAAGACGAAATTAATTAAAACTTCTGCTGTTATATATACATTTTTGTAAATAAACAAAACACAATAATATTTATTTAATTCAAAAGGCAGCACAAATAAAATAAAAAAAATAATGACATAGCTTCAGCGCTCGGGCATGAAAAGTACTGGTGTGCTTTTGGCTGCCCTGTTTCTAACTGTTTCCGTGGTGTAGCGGTTATCACATCTGCCTAACACGCAGAAGGCCCCCGGTTCGATCCCGGGCGGAAACATGTTGACTTTTTTTGTATTTCGCTTTTTTAACGAAAAACAGTTTTCTTTTTGTTTCCCCCTTTGTTATCTTTAAAATATAATTATAACCGTTTAAATTTAGATAGGCCAATGACGCGTTTGTCTGTCGTGCACGGGACTATCCATGACCTGTCATCATCAAAATGTCTTCATCTTTTGCTTTGGACTTTATCTTTTCTCACTCGAAGTCATTGGGCGTGTGTAGAATCTCTTAATAAGGTGGTAGCAGGTCTAGCCGTGGGGAGAAGCCCCTTGCTAATTTTGTTTGTTTTGCTAACAAGCAGCCAGTTTGTCTGGCTCGTACCCGTTCGTTCTTCTTTATTCTTCCCTTCTCACTTAAATATATTTTGTTTTACTTTACTTCCCTCGGTCCAGACCCACAACTATCCGGCTACCGAAAGTCGCGTGTGAGTCGCGTGGCTTGAATTACAAAATCCGCACATAAATCTCATCAAAGTTGGCGCCAACGCCCATTGTGATGAAAAAAAGACTCAGGAAAAATGTATAAATAAAACAATTGCTGGTGCTTGAAGGAAAACAAAAGTTAAGTGACAACAACAAGTGGTCAAGTTGAACGAAAGGAAAATGATTTGTTTGCTTTGCTTTTGGCTTTCTGCTTTTTGTCTGCTTTATCTGCCCTTGATGTAAGCTAAAAGCCTTTTGTAGAGTCAAGCAAGCTGTATTCCTTGTGCTGCTTCGGTGTCTTTGACTCACTTGGCCACAGGCCAGAAAAAATGCTTGCCCAATTTTCGTATTTTTATTCACATAAATTTAGTTTGTAAAATCGCCAAATAAACTTGAAATCTGCACAGTTGTTGAGGTTGGTTGACGTCCATGGTGGAAAATTAATAAATTATAGCTAGAAATTAAATTTTTAACATGTACATAAAAACCATGAACTCATATTTTATTTGATGACGAAGTGAAAAACTTTGTTGAATTAGTTTAAAAAATTGTATTTTTGTAAAAATACTTATTACGACAACCCGCGTAATAAGTATTTTTATTTTTATTTTCGTCCGCCTATTCTTTACTTGACTTGTAGCACTCGATTGGGGGCTGAAATAATCTTATTTGTGGAGTATGACATCACCCAGGACATTGTCGCACCCAAAACCTTCCCTACTCAACCCCACACAACGCACTTAAAATCGAGCAAATAAAACTTCATCCCTCAGAATATGACGTCACTTCCTGTCATTAACTCAAAACGAAACTCAAACATAAACAGAAACGAGCACCACCCAAAACCACCCACTCCACTCCCAGGATATTTTTACGAGTCGCGTGGAAACATTCCCGGCCGGCTAACTGAATTGCTGGCGCCACAATTCTGGTATTCTGACATTTTGTGGCGCCGCCGACTTTCAAAATTGCATGGCAACACGACGGTAATGAAAATGCCGGCCACAAAACAAAAGAATAAGGCTGAACAAAAAAGGAATCAACACTGTTAGGACAATAAGGAAAGCCCACTAAAAACCCGGGCGTGTCACAGGACAGGTATTTCCACAAGGAATCGCGCCTCATTTCACTTGTCCTGGGGTTTGAGGTGGTGGGTTGGTGGTTGAACTCTGGTGACCCCCAACACGCGACCGGCATCGTGTGGCGGTGGAAATTTCAGAGCCTGCTGCGTGTTTACGGTTAGTTTGAGTTTTCCGGATAATCGATGGAAAGCACAACGTCACACACTTGTCCTTAGCGACAGTAACTTAATCTTGATACGAACACATATTTGAAGCACAAAATGGGCTTTTAATTGCACTGCAGGTACAGTCTGCATCCGGTTTGCTTAGCAATTATTGAAGGGCTATTGAAGGGTTGAAGGCTTTGGAAAGGGCATCATAAGAATATGATGGATTTTAAGGGTCGCAAGACCTTATCCCTTAATTATTGTCCCTTTTTTATTTTTCACTTATTTTTGCACTATTATATTATTAGTATTTAAAATTAAAATTGTCTATTTATATTTGTTCCCTTTAATATATTTATAAAACAAACCATAATTACCAAAATCTAAAAAAACGTGTCTTTAAAATTAAAATTATAAACCATTTCGTTTAAAAAAAAGTTGAATTTACAACAAAAACAAAATGTAGAGTTCTAGTAGAGTAATGGCATTAAACGCCCTCGGCACAAAAGATCATTAAAATCAAGTTTTCAATATTTTCAACTTCTTTTACTGTGTTTTTATTAGCTACGTCGAAAGCCAGTAAATGAAACTAATAGGAAACTGTTTACCCCGATTGCCAAGAAATAAAGCACAAAATGAAAAGCAAAGTTGGTCTTCAGTCTGGTTCAATGACCCATTTAAAAAATTGCTAGATGAACGCAAAGCAATCCAATCTTCTCTGCTCTCTCTATCTGTTTATTGCTCCCTTTATTGCTGCCAGTGTACCATGCCCGAAGGGTAAATCAGAAATTTTGCATTACACATAGATATAGAGGGATATATAGCATTACGCACATACACAGATGGACATAAATGAAACAGTCGGTACACAAAACGCCAAGCAGACTCAACGCTTAAGTGGCTTTTAATTCAATTTCAAGCGAAGCAGAAAGAGAGCATAAAGAATGTATGATGTACGAAAAAGTCCAGTAAAACAAAGGTCATCTTTAATTGAATTAGAGGTGAAGTTATGCGTGGCATGTAAAAACATCTGAGAGATAAAAGAAAACAGGAGAGAGCCCTCAATTTGCATTTCAATTACATGACACCTACATGTGTATATCACCAGACATCAGAGATAACTTTTTCATTTAGCTTATCGCAAAAAGACAACAAGCCTCGCCCTATGACATCAACTTTAGTCGTTGATTATAAAATTATGAAAATAAAATCTATGTAAAGGAAGAGAGCCGATGACAGAAATCTCCGCTTGAGTGCCGCGAATACAAATCATTTATTTCCCTTTGACGGTCACGGCCTCGATTAGTTCTCAATTAGTTTGTCAAACAATACAAAAAATAAAAGAAAAACCCGGAATATAATTATATATCGCTCAAGTATGGCGTAAGCAAAAAGTTCAAAGTTGAGAGAGGTGTGGTTTCCTTTTCTCTCTATTACTTTTTTCAAACCTCTCCTCAGTAAACAAGAGTCGATAAAAACGAATGAGAGACCTCAATCACAATCATTGCAAAAACCTAAAGCAAATATGTACCGGCAGATAAAACATAAAATAAGTCAAGCGAAGGGACTCGAGTTTGTTTGCTACGTTTTTTTATTGTTTGCTTGCTTAGCACTTGACTTATGGGCGTGCCATATATCCAAAAACTCACCTTAAAATTGAATTTGTTGCGTGGTTATAATACTTTTATATTGATGCGCCTGTAAAGAAATTAAATACAAAATATGAATTAGTAAGAGTGGTTTTGTATTATTTATTAAAAAAAAAGTAAGCAAAATTGTGGATCCAATTTAAATAAGTAAAAATCTTTCTTTTCCGAAAACTGCTTGCAACCAAAAAACTAACAATCATTTGAAAAATAAAACAATATGATTTGTTGGGAAATTAAATAACAAACATGATCTAAAATGTTTAAAAAAATTGGGTTAAATTTGTTTTTTACTTTGTTCATTTTTTAATCAATATTATTTGAGTTAACAATTAAGTAAGCTATAATTGGTTTTCTTTGACTAAGCCAATACTTTAAAAAAATTCGCAGAGAGTGGTATTCATTTTCTCGGCAAACATATGTTCTCGTATTTTAATACAAACAGAGAAGAGATGCTGTGTCTGCTTCTCTGCGGTCAGCGCCTCTATTCGATGATGTCATGTGCATATTTTTAGTTAGCGCGCGTTAAAATATTTTCGTACTACTCGTTATTTTATATTGCGCTTTGCTCAGACAAGCACACACACAATAGTACACAGATCGTAGACTCTCCCAGCAAACAAAATACAATAATTGAATTATTAAGGGGATGAAATCTTCCGCAGAGGAAATCACCGCCCTGGAAAATCCAGGTGAACAACGAAATTTACATACAAATTACCGCATTATGAACTGATAAGCATAGAGTTTGGCAAAATATCAATTTAATTTTAATTACACCTTTCTCCGACGCGCTCAGGTGATCTTACACATTTCACTTGCCATGCACAATTGCAGACTGAAATTGGCCAATAAATCCGATCTAAATGTTTCTGCGTGAAAGCACAGACACGAAACATTGGTAATGCAATGAAGCCGCTTCTGGTGTTGATTTACAAACTCGTAGGAAATAAACAATTATGTAAGCCGCCTCTTTCATGTGCTACACAATCGCTTTTTCACCCTTCCCCTTTTTTGGTTTTTTTTGTAATTTTTTTTGCATTATGAATTCATTTATGCAGCAACACGTTTGCGCTTATTGTTGCTCCAGCTCTATTGTTATATGATGATAATAATGATGATGGTCTTTTTATACAGCTTTATTGTTGCCCTCGTGTTTGGCAATGCTTCAATGCAGAGAAGTTATTTAAAAACCAGATTTTTTATTGACATTTGTGCCCAATAAAGTGGGTTAGCCAGTCATTTAGAAGAGGAAAGATCACCAGGCAGAGAATTTCCTATTGGAAGTGGCCGGAAGAGGAATTGCATTGGCATTTATAGTATTATGGTCAACCACTTGTCACGTTTGCAAGCCACAAAACAAAATTACATTTAATTCCATAGTATTTACATTAATTACAACAAATTGAGGCAATTTTAAGAGACGAGAAAAAAGAATAAAACAAGAACTGGTTCCCATTTCCCACGCCCACACAACGGGAGAGAACGAAATTAGCCTAAATTCCAATTTAAATTTAGTTCAGTCGGAGCAGACCGCCATAATAACAGGCTTTCAATCACTTTCAGCTGAAAAGAGGGGGTATATATACAAAGAAAGAGAGAAAAGAAAAAAAATACCCAACGAAAAGATACAATTCAATTGAAGTTCAAGCGCAGCAGAAGAAATGCAAGCAAGAAATGTTAAAGAAGGCAAGAAATGCAGACACACAGCTCCATCATCATCATCGCCGCTGTCTTCCCATCTTTATAGAAATTGTCTACATTTTTCTCTGCTTCGCTCCCCAACATTTTCGGTATAATTATCCACATTGTTGTGCTTTCCTTCTGCGGGTTCCAAGCTTTTAAAGCAGCAATAATAACAGAAAACAGTGACAACCACATTCACGGTGACTGCACTTTACAAATGATGCTTTTGATATCTAAATGTCTACATACATATCTACTTTTCCAAATGCAATTTAAATTAATACTTTCGAAGGGTTTCAGATAGGTTTAAAATATATGCAGAATTTATGTTCGACCAACACATTAATATTATTTTATGAATGGATTGGATTGGAGTACTTCTTGTTTTGTATTAAATATTTAGTGTGATTTTGAATAGGTTTCAATTTTGTTGTTGGATAAGTTCAACTGTTGCAAAATGAAGTACATTTTTTATTTTGGCAAAATGAAGTTTGATTTATTGTTTCTGAATAGTTTTATACAAAACTCATATATTTATTAAAAATTTAAATGAAGTAATTAAAAAACAAAAATTTAATTAAGTGACTGACATTTTCTCTTGTCGTTTCACAAAAAAAAACGTTTCATGCAAAACCATTTAAAGGGTAATGGGTATCCGACTTGCAGTCAACTCTTTTTCTTCCAAGATATATGTTGTGTTGCAGCAGTTTGTTATTGGCTGATGCGGCTGTGCTTCTTCTGCAACTGTACATTTGTTATTGCTTGTCCCTGTCTCTTCTATCTCTTTTGCCTGGTTTATTGTTGTTCTTGCTGTTTTATTGATGAGCTGCAGTTGTTTAGCCAGCAGCAACATCTCTCTTTTTTTTAATCTCGCTTATGTGTCTCTGTTTTGAAGCTTGGCACGTACGCCTCTTTTATTTATTTATGTGTGGGTCTCTGTCTCTCTCTCGCTCTCCCTCAATCTTCCCGTCTCACTCTGTTGCATCTTCACGTCAATTTGCTTTAGGGCAGAAACAGAGTACATTTTTTTTGTTTGCCTTTCAGGGAGCCATAAATTTTAAGCGTTGGCTTTGGGACAAATTTGTTTTTGGTCTTAGCCAGGGTTGCCAGGCACATCGCATAAGGAAACTCCCAGCCTATTAATCAAAATTATGCAGCTTAATCCTAACCATTTTCAAATCAATTAATCATTAGTCTTGTGACGTCAGTGGGATTTTTTGATAGGCATACGCTTGAGTAAACAATTTTCAATTCCCAATCAAAAGTCATTAGGGCTCGTTGGCCCATCAAATGCATTTGCATTGACGGACACGCCTCAATAAAGGTTAGAAAGTTGGTTATTTCTTCTTCTTGAAGTGCATTTCTTATCTTTTTTTCAAATTGTTTAGGGGGTCTGTCATTTTCGAATTTCCGTCTCATTTCCATACAAACATTTTTTTTGGTTAGTTTCCTCAACAATTGTTTGTTTACAGTTTTAACTATCCACTTCCTCCCGTCAGAATGAGCCAAACACACAGAAACAAATACTGTCGACTCATTTTGAATATAATAATGCTATCTGCCTCTGATAGTAAAAGACACAATTTAAATTCAACAGCTCCTAAACTTGTTAAGCTAATAAATGTTATTTTGATATTTTAAAATATATATATAATATCAGTTGTGGATATATTGTATTCGCATAAGGTATAAAAAAGTCAGAATTTTATGTAATATCATCAAGTAAATTATATTTTCGTATTAATTTTTCTCCTTATAAATACATTGGGATTTCCGCTGTTCCACTTACACATTGATTTTTCACTTTTATAATTCGAAGCAGATGTAACGGATTATATACTGTTTTTTTTTTTTAATCGTGTTCTTTTTTCTTTTGTATAACAGTTATGTAATTTCCATTAAATATCAATTTATAAAGATACAAAAAAAGCCTCAACGATTTTCGTAAGTTATCGCAATGCAACTTGCGGTGTGGAAAAAAAAAAAAAACAATTGAAACCCTCAACGAACGAGTCACGTCTAATTTGCGAATTCAAAATGAACAACGGACCAAGAGGAACAAATGAAAAAACACGGCACAAGTGGAAGTGATAAGGGGTGATAAAGGGGGAGGCAGCATAAGCATTGAATTATAAAGCCCACTGTCCATGTCTATGTGTATGAGCAAATTCGAATTAGCAACAAAAGCCAGCTAACAAAAAGAGCAAATTTTCTTTTTTATTTTTTTATAAGCAATGTGTGCGAAATGACGTCATGTAGCCCACAAAAGGTAGTTGAAGCAATGGAATGCTAAATTTCGATATGATGAGCAGGAAATAATAAAAATTGTAGAAAGTTGCTAAAGTAAAATTTGTCGGTTAGTTAGACCCTAGCAATGTGATCATCAAGTCCTTAGAAATTATAATGCGGTTTTTCTGTGTACCTACTTTACAGGTACTTGTATCGGAACAGCAATCTAACCAGAAAGCGTAACAAGAGCGAAGGTTCTGATAAGATTGCCTCAAAACAGAAATACAGTCCAACTTGTATGACTTGCGCCATTTTTATATTTTTTGTTCTATTTATAATATTTGATATACATTTTCAAACCATGATCAGTTTTCATAAAGTAAATAAAAGTATTTTTTCATTAGTCACATTTAATTTAGCTTAATTTTTTGAAAATAGTAATAATTAATAACCGATTGTATTAGAATTTTGGATCTAAAAAAATATATATAACAATAAAAATTAAATGAAAATGTTTTTTGATATAAAGAATTAAAAAAAGGAAAATATTTTTCTTTCTGAAGTAGTATTCTTTTAACCCTAAAAAAATTATTTATGGATTATATTATTTTTAAAGTCTAAAAATAACTCTAACAATATCGGTGCAAATTCAAAATTTAACATTCGCCGATACTTACAAAAATAATCCAACCAACTGCAAGAACTCACGTTGAAAACTATAAAATCTTGTCTGCAGGCATCAGGTTGCACTGACAAATGGCATAAACAAGTTTTCAATATTTACAAATCTGTTTATCACTTGTTGCTGCTTTTCGCTATTTACTTTGCTAAAGGGGAGGGACCAAGGAGAAAAGTGGGTCACGAAACTTGCCAACAGATGCGCGCAAGCAGGCGATTTACTAGCGACATGGCACCAAGTGCATTAGACACACTCTCAAGATTCGCTAGTAGCAACAAATTGCTTTACAAAAAATTACAACAACCAAATTTGATAAAATCGGCGACGATAATCTGAAAGCCGTATGACGTGCAACTGTATTTCTATTTTCTATAAACTGACAAGCGCATAGAAAGTCGGAGGGAGAACGAAGCATGAATCATAAGGAAAGGAAAAGCACACGCACACACATTCACTCCCACCCGAAAAGAGAGAGAAGAAAAGTGGCTAGAACATTAAGCTTAAACATGGGCGGATTAAAAAGGGGAGCTGGGTATAGCACCCTCAAATGTATTAGATTATGTTAATATGTAAATAAGCTCATGAAATAATTTTTTTTTTAACAGTCTAAATTAAAAAGTTTAGTCCCCTAAAATTTTACTCTAAATCCGCCACTGTGCTAAAAGCATAACAACAAAATAGACACACTATCACACACATCGAATTGCGTGTGCTTGACCAAACCCAAAAAACAAAAACAACACTTATTAGAGAAGCACAAAAGATGGCGTCACCGGGCAATTGCTGCTCATCATTGGAACAGTAAAAGCGAATACAGAGCACTTGCGGATCATTAATATTTAACGGGATTATTACACACTATCCCTAAAATATATGGACACTCACCGGTATTTTTCGTATTCTTCGTAAATCGTCGATCCTCCAGTGGCCACAAGCACAGGTCACAAATACAACGGTCACAGTCACTGTATGTAAGAGGAGGAACGCACGCGTTTTTTATTTGTACTCTCGCTCTCGCACCTCGATTTTCGGCTGCTATTTTATACAAACACACATATGCCACAGAGAGAGAGAGACTAACGAAAAAGGGGAGGGAAAGGGGAGAAAATGTAAAAGATTTAACTTTTTATTGCTTTTAATACAATTTTTTTTTAAATAATTGGTTTTTTGTTTTTGTGCTTCTTTCACTACACCAAATAAATGTTAATATATTTTAAAGATGGCCGATGCTAACGGCACTTTGCACTATTAATTCTTGTAAAGAATGCACCGCGTACTGCTGCAAATAAATAGTTGAATTGCCTACGAGAACTCAATCCAAAATCGTACGGACACGTCCGACGACCAGCGCACGAATGAAGCACAAAAGAGAACGGCACAAGCGAATCGAACTGGAAGGCGAGCGGGTAGTGTTGGGCAACGTCAAGTGGAGATGTTAAAAAACATTTCGACTTAAGAAACTCCCAGACAAACTGGCTTCCAAATCGGGGTTAACTAAATTTGGTAAACAATCGAAAAGCATCACATTGCGGTGCAAATTTCTCAGATTGCGGAAAAAATTCAATAGTTTAAACAGAGAGAGCGAGAGAGAGGTACATCATCCTGCAACGCCCAAATATACGAGCTTGTGTGTGTGTGCGAGAGAGAGAGTGTGCGGGGAGGAACGAATTGTTAGAGCGAAGCGTAGGGGGAAATAGCGGTGCGAGTCCTTTTCGCCACTTTTTGACCACAAGATACGCTTCTTTCGGCGCTCTCGCCGCACTTTTAGGTATTCTTCGCACAAAAACTATGTCAATTAAGCCGCACACGTCGATTATGTCATATTATTTATACAAATACACGTTCACACACAAGCGTCGCGCCATATACACATATTTGTTTCTGCGTGTGTGTGTATCAACGGCGTCCCATCACCGGCAACGCCGTGAAAAAATCGATGGGCGCTCTGCGGCTTCGCTTCCGAGTTTATTCTGATTTCCATTATTCAAGACTATCACTATTTTAAAACACTAACTAATTGGTTAAACAAACCACTGCTTACAATTTGTAAATGCTGAATTCACGAAATTTCGCCCGCGTGATGTGTTTCGTTTTCGATATTCGCTTCGAGTGTGGCCGCGACGTGAATCTGTAGAAATACTTAAATTAAATTCTTTTAAAATACCAGCAGCTCATGCGCAGTACGTTATGACCTAGCAGAGATTCAAACCACTTGGCTGGTCCTATAAATGCTGTTTATAGCCTCTTCCCACAGACGCTTAAAAAATAAAGTGCTTATACTGGTCGGAGTTAAGGCGTAGAAAAATACGATTACGAAAAAAACTCCTTTAACTAAAGAGAAAACGCTACCTTTTTAAATATAATTGTCAAAGATGGAAGAAAACCTTTTCTTATTAAAATATATAAAAAAATAGAATGTCTTATTAGCAAACTTCGAGCGATTGTATAAGAATAGTACAGAGTTTCTGAGTACTTATGTTCTTTAAAGACTTTCCAAAAACGATTCTACAAGGATATGACCTAATTTCTCTGATTGGAAGATGCAGACTTGATTCAATTTGCGTTTCTTTTTAGCCCACGTACTACTCACATAATCTCTTCCAAAACATATATATTTTATATAAAAAGTTTTCGTGTGTCAGCATGCTGTATGGAATTTTGGTCTTTGGAAACCATTTTGGTAGCACGATACAATGGGAAATATTAGAGGAAATAATATCTCAAATTAGACAACAAATGTAATTGAATTAAATATAAAAATGTACGCAGAAACATAAACTAGTTAGGCTGCAGCATCCAAATATTCAATACAAATTTTGTTATGTAAATTCTTACTTAAAACTGATTTCACATCAACTGGTTCAACCTGGTCCCAAACAAATGACGTTATAGCCAATGCGCTTCGAGGAATTGTTTTTGGGCAAACTAGTAATCAAAATTCGCTTTTATATTTTTTAAGCACTCTTGTATTTGAAAAACATAATACATTTTCAAAACATAACCCAAGCGCTGCAGTCTGGTATATTATCAAAAAAACGAGAAAGAAAGAAAACTGCGGCTTGTACATTTGCAGCTGTTACAAAATTAAACTATTCTACATTTTGATTTCGATTTAAAACAAAATCGATTTTTCGATAATTTTTTTGATGTTGTAGTCGTCCGATTTTTATAAAAGTAAAACGGTAATTTCGAAATCGTTTGAAATGACTATATCTCGGAGTATATGGATAATATTGAGAAACAATGAGGTTTATAGTCGGTTTTATCGAAATAACTTTAAATTTGTGGGACAAGTATGCGAATGTTTAAACGGACAAACGGACGGAGATGTCTAGATCGACTGGCCTGGTGATGTTGATCATCAAATGCGTTGAAAACTTTTGACTAAAATTATAAAGTATAAAAAAGATAATGAGAAAAAAATATATGTCATTTCCTAATTTATATTATACGGCATAGTTTTTCGTAAAACAGTAAAAGGTCGCAATCGTTAAAGTAGTTTCAGTAAAACTTCAGTAATTTAAAATCGTTGTATGACAACGTAGATCAATTTTGGAGGTTTATATGCCTTTAAATTATGACATGAGTATTTGCTTTTCTTACTTTTTCGACGTCCTTAATATCGAGAAATATTACTCTAGAAGAGAAACAATTGAAAGACATCCAAATATAAAAGTTTCCACCTAATGTATCTTTAGCAGAATACCGTATACAATTCTTGTTTTCTTGTTAACTCATCTTACCACTCGGGATATTTGTTTGCCGTTCACAGTAATTCATGTACTTCGACATATAGACATTATTTACGATTTTCGAGATAAGTCGTTTATATGTGCACGCAGATAAACTTGAAAAATCTTTTAAACTTTGATCTGTTAAATGGTCTGATTTTAAAGAAATTTTCTTATTCTTTTGAGGTGATTATTCCGTTTTCGTTTTATATAAAAGGGACAACATTTTTAATCCAGTTATTAAAAAAGGGCTTACAAAAATACAAAAATTTAATTAAATATAATTAATACAAATATAAAATATTCATTTCTGTATGTTGGGCTTAAGAGTAAGTCGGTATAATAATAAAATTCTGAAATAAAGGTTGTACTTTTCCATAATATTTGGTTTTTTGTTCAGTAAAAAAATATATTTCCCATCACTATCATTTTCCATGGTGTAAGTAAATTTCGATTTATGCCATAAAAATAGAATTTCCTACCCAAGAAACCATTATTTTCATTCCCTTTTTATATTTAACAAAATTATATTCTCGAAAGTCTCTGCAGAATGGTAGCAGCTATGATCCGTCAATCCCAATTTTAGGGCCGAAAAAGATCATTACACTGGCTTGAGTTGCAGAAACAGAGTTTTCAACTTTTGCCAGCTTAGATAAGAATCCATTTAAATATGTCAATACTCCATTATAACTAAGTGATTTTTTGGGGGTCATTTGCGTCTTCTTTAAATAAAGCAAACTCTATGGAGCACTGTTTTAAAAATAGGCAGTAACAATATGGTTCTTACTATGAGTCTAAATAAAACAAAAACAATTAGTGAAAAATTAAAAAGCAAATCGTGATCGCTTCGCTGATTTTAAACATATATCCACACATTTCGGGATATATTCATTTTTATTTTTTTTTAATTGGACGGTTGTATCAAATAGCTGTCATGGGAACAATAGGTCGTTTTAAATTAAAGTAACTCGTAGGTTTTTGTAAATTTACAACCGAAATTCCTTATCCTAAAAATGTAAAAGCGTATAACACAATGTTATAAAAAGGAACGTATAAAAAAGGTTCATTGACTAGTACATTTTTATTATAACTGCCGAGGTATATTCACAAAGGTACATAGCTTCTATTCGAATAATTCGACTTATGCAAGTTCGACTGTAAGTTTTATTAACAGAAATACTGAAACCAAAAAAAAGTGTATGATAAAGAGAGTAAGAGCGCAAGAGCTCCTCTTTAGTGTGACCGCGGCTGAGCCCCAGAAAAATAGCCCTCAAATTAAAAATACTAAAAGAGCTACGTTCCCATTCGATATACATCGATTCGTAAATAATATATCGATATATGTATATATATCTTTTTTTCCAGCTCTACCGAAAATCATTCGAAAAATTTGTACGGTTCGGAGTAGGCACGTCCGGATTTTAGCGCGATTTCGTGTGTTTTTGGTCGCCACTCGAGTGTAAAGAAATTTGTACACCATCGAATCAAATCGCGAGTGCAATTTTGTAAATACAAAAAAGAAAAGGTGCGGAGAATAGTAAAAAATTAATGCAACAAAAATAAACGCAGCAAAACAACGGGCCGAAAGATACGAAAAGAAGAAGCAGGCGAAGCAGAAGAGAAAAAGACATATAAAGAAGCCGCCATAGCGGCATGAGTGGGAAAGAGAGGGCAGAGGAGACAGAGAGCGAATAGTGTGGTTGTAGTGGTGGGCGGTCGTGTTTTTTTTCGTTGAAAAATCACCGTATTTTAGGGGAAATTTACAAAAACAAAGGAAAACAAAGAATTTAAATGCAACTTTTAATTCTTTTGACTTATATATGGAAATAAATCATAAATAATCTTATAAAACATTAAAGCACCCACAAATACTAACACCAAGTAGTCGCGCTCTTGTCTCTTCTTATTTTAAGTGTTATTCTCTCTGCGTAAACGTTTTGTTTATTACCCCCGCTCTTCTATTTCCTTTCTTTGATTTTAGCCGCGCGCGCATACGTTAAATTGTTGTTAATTTTACAGTGTGTAATGTTTAATTAATACCCTGTCTCTCTATCTTTATCTCTTTTGTTTTGAAATTTAATTGATAACGCATCGGAAATAGTGTCTGGCAAATTCATAATCATAATAATCCATGTGTGCATTAAAACAGCATTTTTCTAGTGTCAAACCAGTTTGAAAAGTTTGAAAATATATATATATATTTATATATATATCTGTGCTGCCGCCAGTTCTAATCGTTAAATCAATAAACAAAACTGGAAGCCATTAGCTGAAATAACAAAAACCAGGAACGACAGAAGATATCAACGGAGAAAATGAAGCCAAAGCAGAAGATTTCCTTAGAGCCGCTCTTGCTCATCGCCCTGCTCCTCGGAATTTTGGTGGCCACCACCCACGCTCAAGACCAGGTAATACCCTCGGAAAAGATATATATCTTCAAACCCATTTCGTTGGAAAATTAGAACATATATAATATTTTTTTCCAAAAACTAGTCGGTTAATTTTTATTAGAAGTAACAAATAAAATCATACAAATGTAAAAATTTTGTTTGAACTCATAATTATTAGACAGTGTTATTTTTTTCAACAATGTATATTCACTTAGATTTTAATTGTTAAGCCTGAGGCAATATTTGAAAAATTCGTATCTTATTTTAAGAATAATTCAAATTTGTGATATAAAAAAAACATTATATTACGATATAGTAAGTTTCATTTAATTCATTAACAAATATGATTGCATAGTAATACACTCATTAGCAATACACTTACCCATACATAGTTAACTAATACACTCATTAGCAATACACTTAACCATACATAGTTAACTATTCTTTTGTAGTTAAACAAACCAAATACGGAGTATCCAATTGACCTTTTCTTAAGGGATAATTGTCAGCCACTTCTTCTAGTTCTCTCCGAATTTAATTGAGGCAAATTCAATCAGGAATTCGAACTGCCTTCACCCAATTTTCCCACCTTTCCCCGGCTTGATTTCATGTACACTTAAGTTGTTTTTGCGGCTTGTGGTTGTCCATGTTGCTGTTGCACTTATTATGCAAAATTCGGCAACCGAGAGGCCGAAGATATATTGAGAGATATGTTGGGCAGCCATGAAATCTCCAAGGCATTGCACTGGATGCAATTTGTGGCTGCGGATAATGAAGAGGAAAGGCCTTCTTGTCTCGACGAGTAAGCTGGCTCCAGCCGGCTCTGCTGCTCCTTCTGTTCTTGTAGAAAAGACATTAAAAACGTCTGCATTGCGAACGCATAAATATGGCAGCACACTATACGCACAGACATCAGCACTCTGAAATAGACAAGGCTGCTGCGGTCCGGTCAAATAAGGCTGCAAATCTGAAATTGGTCATCGGGTCCAACTCGGATCGATGTTGTCAGTCGTTACCCATTAGCGATGAGAGATGAGTGCCGCCAGAGAATCAGATATACTACGTTCAGATAGACAGAATGCGGTTCGGAGCTATAGAGATGATTCAATTTCCGACGAATTCCTTTCCTTACACATGCTTTCGTTAATCACCTAACGAATGAGTTCATTTAGTGCCTGGAAATAGTGCTCGAAAATTGTTTACAGATAATTTAGAAACTCACCTGTCCAAAACTACTTGAAAGGAAACTTCTACTATTAAGAAAATTGTTTCCATAATCAAATCAAAAAAAAACCAATCTACAAGGGAAATCATGTAATTGTTGTTCCAAGCCAAAACTTTAAAAACAACACAAAAAAGGTTTATTTTGTATTTAAGATTCATATATGATTCATAAGATCTTAATAAATGTTAAACATAATTGTTTGTTTTTTTAATTTATAAATTGGAATCATGAGATGAAAGAACCTTTTTCAAATAACTAACAAATTGTATATCACTCCACTATTGATCGAAAATTAATTAAAATGAAAAACTAAAAATATGTATTGAATATTAACTTTAACCTTTGATAAAAGACTAACAGCTAGTTTTACCTTTTGTAGGATTTAGCTATTAAACGTTACTAAGCAAATGGTGGCAGGCTTTAAATTATTTAGTTTTAATTATCTTCTTAACAGTAAAATTTGGTGCCTTTAACGTATTTATGTAAATTATTGGCACATGATTCTAAAAAAATGAAAATGTAACCTCCGGTTAAACGACGTGTTTCTATGACAGGTTTTTATTTTTCTAAGAGAGTTTACAGTTGCATTTCCAGAGGCTCATCACTGATAGCACGTCTGGTTTTGGGCCTGGGTTCTGGGCCAGTTTTTGATACAACTTCTGCTTCTGGTCACAATGATCTTTGCCATCGATGGTAGCCAACAAAAGCATCCGGCTGTTGCCAATTTCGATGGCTGTGTTTGCCTCTTTCACTGTTTATTTGTTTGTTTGTTCGTCGTTTGCCTGTTGGTTTGTTTGCTTTTATTGGTGTGTGACTTATTGGCCCGAAAAATTTCTACACACACTACTCTCACACATAAATAGTGCGATGGCCTTTTGCCCCTTCACATTCCCCCCAAACACCCAGTAATCTTGTTTTTGCCATTCCGTCCATCTTGTGTCCTGTTTTTGGTGTTTGTCACTTGTTTTTGCCAAAATTGGCATTCGTGGTTATCCCCCTCCTTTTGTTCCTCCGAACTCCTTCTCCTGACGCCAAAAACATTTTGAGAACGTGCTCGGAAAATTGATGAGTAGCTCGGAAGGAGATGGATATAGATTGAGCGAAAGAGAGGGTTTTGATGTTTGTGACAGTTGCAAGTTCCACACTATTTGTTTTCTTTTCCTCCCCAGCTTATTTACAAATTATTCCCCTTATTAGCATTAATGCAATCTCCAGTTCACGAAGAAGATTATGTTTATTTTTGATGTCATGGGATCAATTCTTCTTATAACATTTTAGATATCTAATAGAAAAAAAAAAGAAAGAATTTTAAGCTAAAGAAACTTATATAAAGAGCCTTTGATAAGATATTCTAAAAACTTTAAAGCTATTTTTTTCCTTTCCTCTCTAACTCATTTACAAATTATATCCAGTACACATCGAAGATATTGTTTAATTTTGATATACTTGCAATTCTTCTTATAACATTTTAGATAAGTAGTAACAAATATAGTATAAATATAAAGCTTAAGAATTCACGGGTACACTTTTTAGTTTTGAACTTTTAAAGAGGGGTATGATAAGATATATATTAAAAACCGTATATATTTTTGTATATATTTCTTACTTGTATTTGGATTATATTCGCAATATAAAAATAAAATCTTTCATTTTGATAACATTGATCTCACATTTTGAAAACATTTTGTTTCAATGTAGAAAAGATAGTGTGGGGGTGTGAGTCCTGTCACCTAAAAGGTGTCAAATCCTACATACCACGCCCCTTTGATATTCGCTGCACTTCTTTCACCCCCTCTATCTCTCTATTTTTCCATATTCCTCCGTCGTGTTCCCTCGCCTGCTGGTAATGTTTATTTTCCTAAATTTCGTGGAATATCGATCCATTGCCAGACGGCGACAGACTGCGATAAGGTTCAGCCGGTATTGGGTTTTCCTTGCGATCGATTCTCTGGATCTAGCTACCTAAACAATCGACTATTCCTTGAATTGGGTAATCATATTCCAATTTATGGTTATTGCTGGTGGAAAGGAAATTAAAAAAAAATGGTTTTATATTTAAATCGGCTTGAGTTTCAGATTTGATCTCTAAACAATGCGAAATATATTAGATTCAAGGCGCTGTGTATTATTTTTAAATTTTGCATTTTTATGTGAGGCTTTAGGTTTTTTGAAAGAACATTTTTATGTAGTTATTAGAGCAATAGAAGCAATTTTTCGTTTTTTTTTAAATATTGCAATCATATATTTCAAGAATAGAGACAGGGGCGGCAAAATTTAATTGAATTTTCAATCATTAAATTTGTCATGATTAATAATTTTTGGAATAGGAACTAGGTTATGAAAGCGACTTTTATTCGAAATGGAACTGTTTTTGATATTAAAATTACAAATATGTAAGAACAAAATATTAGATTATTAATTCTAAGTTACTCACATTGTTATTATGCATAAATAGCATTTAATTATTTATTTTATTTAAGTTTCTGTGCACATTTCAGGTTTCATCTCCTCCGCTCATTCATTTCATTCAATCTTTGTTCATTACCTTTCCCATATGTTAATTATCTACTCCTCAAGCTTCCCCCTTATTTCCGCCGCGGTTTACAATTTTTTCAATTATTATTCACGTGTGTCTCTTTTCATTTGCCTTTGCACCAGTATTCATTTCATATGTTGCTGTTGTTGTTATGCACTTGCTCTCTCTCTGTCTCTTTTCTCCCCTTCCCCCACCTTTGTTGCCTTTTTGTCTCGGCTCACCTTCTATGCATTTTAGTTACAGGAAATTATAATACTCCAAGTCGAAGTTGTAATACCCTGTAATTTTAGCTAAAAATAAATAAGAAATAAGTTCTATCCGCAAACAAACCAAAAGCAAAAATAGGATATTACAGAAACGATGTAAGACGTTGTAATAAAAATTTAATTTTTGTTACAACTAGACAAGAATATTGTGTAAAAATGTAACATTGATCAAAGCTACATTTACAAATTCCGCAGGGTAAAAAGAAACATAAACTTTAAAGCAAGTGCTTTTTCACTTTTTTAAATCTTACCATAACAAATAATTTTTAAAGCCAAAGTCCTAGACTTTTACTCAATTTATTCCCGTACATATGTATATTACCGGTATATTTTAAATACAAATTATAAGGATATAGCTAAAATAAAAAAATAAATAAGAAGCAAAAAATTCGTATGTATGTAACAGACCTTTTCAGTAATTAAATGGCGACTTGGCGAGAATGTTAAATATTATTATCTTTTTGCCATTTTCTATATACTTTTTTAATGTCACACGAGTGCACACACATAAAAGCAAGATGCATATGCGACAGATTAATTGCGGTAATCTAAGTTCAATTGAAAATCCCCACAAGCAATCTGCGTCAATACTAATCAAGCCAGTGCAAACAAGATCAAATGAGAGAAGAGAGGTTGAAAAAGTACAGGAAAAGACTGGGGGAGAGCAAATTTTGCTAAACACGTGTAATTTAGCTGTGACATACATATTAATAATTTTCTATAAATTACTTAATTTTTTCATTTGCACCTGACAAAAAATACAATTCAATTAAAATAATAATCGCAGGCTTACCGCAAATAAATCATAAACGAGAACATTTGCTACATGACTGAGCGTAAGAGCGAGAGCTCAGAAAAACTAAAGAGTTTTAACAAATGAGAGGAGCAGAAAGAGAAGAAAAGAGAGTGCGTTGTAAATTGTAAATGAAGCGAACGAAGCACAGAAGAAGCAGAAACCAGCATAAAAAAAATGTTTGTGCGCTGGCGGCATGTTAATGGATGTGTGTGTGTAGGCAGCAGACAACTTTGGAGAAGAAGAAGTAGCTGAGTTCGGAAACTCCGCCAGAGAAGTTGGTTTTACACTGTGCAACAAAAAGGGGGAATAACGAGCCTTATCTTATCTTGGGGTATTATGAGTAATTGTCTGGGGAATTCGGTTAAACAACAACTGTTGTAATCAGATTGTAGGCATTTTAGCAGTTAGGGTTCAATAAATAATGGCTTTAGAAAATCAATCCCATTTATACAAAAAATTTTTATCACAGTTTAGATCTTACAGCAAGTTGAATTTGACTCAAAATGGTATAACAATCTTTTTTATACGTTAATTAATTAGTTCGTTATATTTATAATTACTTTAGAACAAAGTAGTGTATAAAAAATATAAGAACTTTAATATCTTTACTTAGGAGCCATTTGAATTTGAATAGCAAAAAATTGTCTAATGTGAGTACTTGCCTTAATAAAAGTGGGATTAAGCCCCATTATTATTAAACCCATGTTCACATTAAAGTTGTTTTGATTTATTGGTTATGAGTTCCCAATTTAAATGTTCTTCAAATCGAAAAATAAATTTTTTAAAATTTTATCTCTTTGATTGGAGCTTATTGTGAACAAATTTATGAGTTAAAGGATTATTTATAAAACTTCGGTGAGCTTTATTGGCAACTTTAATGTAGTTTGATAATTGTTCTTGATTGCAGATCATATAGGCAAATGGGTTTTAGACAGGTTTTCGGAGGATGACTGATGAGTCCTTAATTGCAAGTACTATTCTGTGGGCCTCTTAGCCCGAAATGGACCGCCTGTAGGCCAGTGTTTCGGGTGGGACTCTCGCGACCGCGTCTTAAGTCTTTTGGGCTGGGTCTTCAGTGTCTGTGTGTCTCGGTTTCCGTCTCTTTGGGCCCGTATGATTTTCAGATTTCAGTTTCTGCTGAGACGGTGTTTGTATGCATTTGTGTGTGTGTGTCCGTTGAGGTAAACAGCGCAAACACACAAACACTGCCTCATTAATAAATACCTACATACATACATGCATACATAGGCCGGCAGCGTCGCGACCCAAAGACAGACAAACAAAAACAACAACCGCCCCCTGTTTGCTGGAGAGAAGCATTGAGAGACAGAAAGAGATGGGTAGAGTAAGGCAATGTCAATAAACATGCGTTGTTGCCGCTTTTCATTGTTGTTGTTGTTGTTTCATATGTTCGACTTGGTTTTGTTTCATTTTGCGGTTTACTGACGGACAAGTTGTGTATGTGTGCCGTGAATTCCTCTTCTTGCTCCTCCATCTACTCCCACTCTTTGCCCAACTCTTCCCCTTTGTCTCCTTCTCCTCCCACACACCTCTTCCGCTGTAATGTGCGTGTGTGTGCGCTTGTTTTATTGGATTTTACAATTTTGTTTTCATTTTTATTGCCATCTTCGTGTGTCCCACTGTTGCTCATTTAGTTGCTCTGCCTCTTCTTCTGTTTTGCTCCCTTGTCATTTATACTGTTACCAAAGAGTATTGCAATTTTTGGTACAATAACCCAAAAATAGGGAGAATCCATAAAACCAAAATTTTTTTTTTATTTTTTGCAACTAATCTTTTTTTATTATTATTTTGTGATAAACACCGATAAACTACCATTAGTAATTGTGTTCTGAGATCTGCCCAGGTATTGCTATTAAAAAACAATTCATAAAGCCCCAAGAATCTTTTCTGATCCTTTTATAGATGTTTTTTTTTTTCATTAAGTTGACTTCTTTTATCAACTACCGGTAATTATTAATATATTTAAATATAAATGGTTAATTTCAAATCAGTAGTTAAATAAACAATCGGGACAAACGGGATAAAGAAATGGAAAAATCAGTTTACACTGCGAAAATAAATTCCTCTACGGTTGAATGTATGGATTGTTTGGCAAGGGTATTTTTAAATGCGATTACTAAAGATAGAATTTTATTTTTTGAAGGGGTCATGTGGTGCACTCTTCGTTTTGATAATTCGCAGTTGATTTGTTTACCCCGTTTTTGTTTTTTTGACGCCCACCCCCCACGGAATTTTTCGGTTTTTAATTGCGAAAAATAACATGGAAGACGTGCCAATCCCGATTGCGCCTACTCCCGTACTTCATCCCCACTTCGTCCCCCTGTTTTTTGTTTGCCATTTCATTTTTCATTGACGCAAATCGCGCGCAAAATATTCTGTTGATTTCTTTAGCTTCCTCTCTGATTCTCCTTTTTTCCCCCACTTTTTCCCCACTTTGTTTTTGTATATGGCGCATATTTCCTGTCTAGTTTTTTGCTGTTGTTATTGCAGCTTTTGACTTTTTGCTGTTGCGTTTTCAAGTTTCCTTTTTGGCTTTGCGTTTTTGTGTTTGTTTGCATATCATTAACACGGAAAAGCCGCCCAGAAAAGTGCTTGAAAAAGAGTTAACCGCCCCCGCAAAAGAGTCAAATGACAACTGAGCCAAGTTAGTAGCCGCCCGGCTCCTTCTCTTCCGCCTTTTCGCATCTTCCCTTTTTCTCTCCTCTCTTTATCACCCCGTTCACCCACGCGCTTTACATACTTTCATAATTATGCGTTTTTCGTTGGGGTTTTCCGTTTTTATTGTTGGTTGTTTGATGTTGTCGATGAGTTTTCAATAGACTTGTACCACACATTCCTGGCGACTGTTCGTTTCCAGTTCTCTTTCGAAAAAAAAACTCTCACCTTTCCCGTATTTTATCCACTTACCTTTGAAATACTCTATCAGCGGTGTCACAGAAATGTCTTTTTAGCTAATTTGACCGACTTTGGTTAAAAGATATTTTTGTGAGCCTATGTACATATATTAAATTAACATAAAAACTTAAACATTTTTGGGGATTTCTGGTCCCTTAAATTATATGTACCAAATATTTGAAAAACTCTTAGAATGCACACAAACTTTATAAAATAAAACTTGGATTTACAAAATACAAAGAATTAAATTAGTTAACTTTATTTTATAAGTTTTAAAAATTCGATGATCTAAGTTTAAGTTTCTTTGTTGAAAAACCAATAAAAAAAGAACAAGAAGACCTAGGTGTTAGGCGAATAACAGCATAAAATAAAGATTAAGATTAAAGTTTATTTAAAGACCTGATGTCTTCTTATTTGTTTTATATACATGTATATGTATATATATTTTTTAGTTACATTTTATAAGCGTTTTTTATAAACTCCTTTCTATTATTTGATGTCTTTAAACCAGAAGTGTAGTATGTGGGAAACGTGACTTTGCATTCGTTTTGAGTCATAGGAGAGCATAGGGTATCAGGCATTCCAATATTGTTTTCCTTATCATTTCGGACGTTTGTGGAACAATTTTACAGCATTATTGTGTGTTTTGGAAAGCCCACGCAATGCCCACAAAAGCCAACGCAAATTCTTGAACACACCGCAGCACCGTAAACGAATGGTGGAGGGGGGAGAAAAGCGGCTGCAACAAACATAACAACTGATTTGTTTATACGCCCTGGTCAGGGAAAAATTTCACCTAAATTCATATTTTTCCAAGCGAATTTTATACCCAATTGGAGAGCTTTAGTTTCTGCAGTAAATTTATTTATAATTCATTAATAACTTTTGAATATTTTTCAATAAATAAATAAAGCGTTTTTGGAATATTTCAAAAATGTACAGTATATTTTTGGAAACTTATCTCACGCACAGCAACTATGTAAAATTACCTTGGGAAAAATGACTTTAATCTCATTTCGCTGTAAAACTGTTATTCTACAAGTTTCCAATTTGATAAGAAAAATATATTATTAAGATTTGTTCTTTGTTCGCCTGAAAAATTACGAGTCTTGGTAATTTCATTGATAGTCCGATAATCCCCGGTCGAAGGTCATTTTTATTAGTACTCGCCTAGAGATTAGCGCAAAATCTGTTTTTTTTGCCGAATTAAGTGTAAAATGAAATATGAGATCATTGCTATTTGTACTACAGAATCAATTAATCTGATCTGCGACCCTTTCGAAATCTGAGAAAGAAACAAAGAAATTATATGTATAATCCATGATCCATCAATAAACCGGGATTTTCCTTAATTATTGGGGTTTTTATAGACTTTGAATTATAATGATTTCCTGTTATTGGCACACGGTAAAGATTTTGATGAAGTCGTCGACAAGTTTTAAACAAGACAACATATTCGAAAGTATAAATATCAAATTAATAAATTTTTAAGGTTAAAGCTTTACGAACTTGTATTATTATTTGACTAGTAAGTTATTATAGAATGGTTTTCTGCAAAGTAAATATAAGCCTTGTGTCAGTTTATAACTATAAAAGGGATGATCAAAATTCAAAAACGGTTTGAAATAAAAATCGGAACTCAAAAAGCGAAATTAACAAATATTTCGTGAGGCTATAGTGCACCTCTTGCTTCCTGCTAATAAGATCTCTCCTTTGTGGTTCTTGTAATGTGTTTGTACTGTGCTTTGGAATCTCGCTCTGGGCTTTCATTAAATTTTTGGTGCATTCCTTTCAAATAGAACCCCGTAAAGTGTGGTCATTGTCACTACTGATGGCAGGTCCAGCTTTCACATCGAGTGTAGGGGAACCCAAAAATCATTACCCCCGAAAAAACAGGGAAGTTGCAGTTAAAGTTGCGGCAACAGATTGCAGTTCCCCCGAAAAGTTTGTGAAAACCCCCTGACTCCCCCCTTCTTCAATCCTGACAGCTGCTGTGCTGCTCAGTCTGTCTGCTCTTTGGTTTTTGGCTTTCACAGTTTATTGACACGACTCAAGTTTCAAGTGCTCAAATGCTGGGTAGAACAGCAGCTGATAGCCGGTAAATGTTTCGCATTTCGGGTCATTGAACAAAATCAAAAGATCACAGCCATAATCAGTGATATTAAGGGGCAGGCAAATTACACACAACATTACAAAAAATACAACATTTTTAGGCAAATGGTATATACTCAACTGAAATTAATTATTTAATATACAATAAGAAATTTAAAAACAAAAAATTATTTAAATTCGTCTGTGAAAACTATGCGCTAATTGAAGCGGTCAATCAAAGTGGGAAAATATTTTACATTAAATTGAATACATTTTAATTTATAACCCTTAATATGCCGCATTTATTCGCACACAAATTACAATGTGAATAATAATAACCAATTACAAACTAAATTATTCATTAATTTGCCAAGCTATTTTATAGAAAAATATTTTTTCACACAAATTGGCTTACTTAATATATTCTTCCTTTTCAATTGGAAATATTTTTTATTGCACACACTATGTATTTAAATAATGTTGAATACTACTTATTTTACTGTTTGTTCAACCCCATCAGCGTAGCGCCAATTTTCTAAATATTTTATGTATATATTATGTCACTGTTTCTGTGGCTGATGTTACGCATTAAAATTTTAGCAAATCCGCTGAAAAACTGCATGCATAATTCATGAATTTGACTTTTGGTCGCTAGTTTTGTTGGCAATTTCTGCTTTGTTGCTTTTGCCCTGGACATTGACGCTTTAATTGTTATCAGCGAATGGGCAACAAAAATATCACCAGTGTACTAGTCATTAAATTATGATTATATTTCATATTTAAATTTAAGTATAATCGGATTCCAACTCTCCCTTCCGTTTGGGTTCTTTTTCTCCTCGATTTTCATCGATTGTGTCACGTATATTGCAATTGTTGGCGTTTGGGTCTCGTCTTTCCGATTGCTGCTGACTCACAATAACCGATCGCAGATTGGGATCAGTCAATCTTTCTGGCCTTTATGGCACATTCCGCTCTCAGCGATAGATCGATGAGTTGTGCATAAAGAAATATGACTAATCCGTTGAAAACTCAGCAAATCAATTGTTGATTAACCGCAATCGGTACTTGGAACTCGGAAATGCTGCTGAGATTGCAAAGAAGCTGTTTGCATTGCAATATTCTTAGAGTTGGTTGTCGGAAAATGTAACAATAAGGCTAGCAAATTCCCAGATATAATAAGTCTGGAAGCAAGTATCAGACGTACATATATGCCTGTATGTGCCCTTTCAATATGAATCTCTATTATTGTTTATTTACCATATTTATGTCACGTTTTTAAATAGGTGTAAGTTTATGCATTAATTTATAATTGAAATTGATAATAACTAATTAGTGGAAATGGTATTGGACCCACACTTTGAACCTCATGCGTAAAATTATATAAATCAACTTCTGATTATCAATCCGTTTTTTGGATGTTCCGCATTTCAAAAACACCAAGCAATGTTTATTGAAAATAAAAAAAAATAAAAATTAATATCATTATTTTTAGCGTGTGTTTCTGTTGTTAAATTTTTGATTGAACATATTTAGCTTTACCTTTTATTATAGGATATTTGCAAAAGGGTGGTTTTAAATAATATAATAAAACGAGATTTTTATTTTTAGAATTTTTTGCTTATATGGTTTTGACTTTGGTCGATGAACTATTGGTGCCCACATTGCTTATAATGACTGGCGCCACCCGCTTAAAGCGAATTTACATTTTCATTTACGCCTGAAATGAGAGCAAGATTTTGTCTTTTTATTTTTCTTGCTGAAGCTGCCTTGCTTTGAAATTTTCGCTGGCTGCTTGGAAAAGCGAAGTTGTTGGTAGTAAGTGGGTGGCGAATGGTTGAATGGGTGGTGAGGCGGTGTGGTGGCGTCCCTGGCGTTTGGAATTTTGCTTTGGCTTTGCCACACGATGAGTTGCGTGGATCGCGTTAGCTTCCTATCCCGATTTCCCCTACTTGTTCCTCTTTCTACGCAGAGAGAAAAAACCGATATATATATTTCAGGATAACAACATTGTTGTTGAAATAAGTCTAGGCATGAATGAAAGTCTTATTATCGAAATTAAATATAGAATTCTTAATTCAAGATAATTTATTTTGGTGTCTGCTTTCTCGCATTCTTTAAAATATCCTTTAGTGATTTTATTGACTTACAGCCAAGTTTCTTTCTACTCCAGTAGAAAAGTATTTATTAACCGGGATTACAAACAGAATTTTTTTTGATTTTTTATTTTTCATTTTATGGATTCAAAAATTAAGTTCTTAATGCTTACAAAAACAAAAAAGTAAAAGAGTGTTTGCAATTATTTAACTAATCTAACATTTTTCATTGTGTACTGCTCCCTTTGGAAAGCCTGCGGCATTTTTTTCTCCTCAACCCGCCTGCTGTTTCATATGCAAATACTCGTAATATTTTTCAAATGTTGTTTGCTTTTGCCCTGGCTCACACAATTTTCCTCATTCTTTTCCTTTTTTTCTGCTCAGCACGCTGCTAGGGCTGCCTTTTCACATTTTTCAATTTTCCACGTTCGCTTTGTTGTCGCTGCTGATAGTCGGTGTGTGTATATCCCTATATAGCGTGTATTTGCAGTGTTGCTTACATTTTCATTACTTCTTTTTTTTTGTATATTTTTTTTCTCCTCAACAACCAACAATTCTCACTTGGCAGCAGCTGTGCGGCAGGCCAAACCAAAAAGGAAAATGTCCAACGCTGGCCAGGAGAGGAGCAAAATGTTTGCATTTCAAATTACCCATGGGCCAATGACTGTTGACTGATTTTTTTTTTACCTTTTGTTGCTACTTGACTTCCGTTGGGGCTGAAAAAAAAGGAAGAACGATCAGCAGTTTCCCGTTTGACGCACTTGAAGTTAAATTGATTTGAGACTTCTCAAAATTAATCAACTAACTCAACGGGAAACTCACACAGACATGTTGCTCGCCGCAAATAAGTTACTCTGTTGGGTTGTTTTTATCTCTGGCTTAGAACACCCTTCCTGAGGGTGTTTAACCCAATAAAATACTTGCTTAAAACTTTAGAACTTTTAGCTAAATTTGTTTTATCCTAATCCTATGATTTATACCAGCGATGGAACTTTCCTCACTTATAAGAATTTATCAAGTTTTAAAGTTATAATAATTATAATTATATTTCAGCAATGCTAACATTTGTATTATATGAAGTATGTTTTACATATCGTAACATTGTCTATTATTAAATAATCTTAAAGTTAATAGATTTAAATAGCAATTCTCTAAAACAGCTGTAAAGTAGCTTTGTAAATTGTTTTCTTGTTTCTTCAGTGCAAATTAAATAAATTAAATATTTTATAAAATATTACATTTTAAGAAGTTTATTACAAATTGGAATTAAATTATTTTTGTTCTCAAGAGTATTTTATTCCTGCTTAGGTCAAAACTACTGTAATTTATGCAAATTTTTCATCAGCCCTCTATCGTTTTTTTTTTTATCTTGGGTTTACGGAAGTCCCAGAACCGCAAAGTATGCAAACATAAACCAAAAGTATGTGTATGTGTGGGTGTGTGGGGGAGTGAGAAGAACACATATAGAGAGAGACAGATGAACTCACATTTGTTATGCACTTTGAAAGGAAAGAACATTCCGTGTTGTTTTTGTTTTGGTGCCTGAATAAATTTAAATTCGTAATTAGTTGGGGAGTAAATGGGATTTAAGGTTTTTACTCATGTTGTTTCTTTTTTCAGCGGGCAGGCTAAACATGTAATAAATCTGCATTTTGTATACTTACATCCCGGTGTGATCCAAATCTGCCGGAATGAGCCACGAAAACAATGAACAGGGGGGCCAGTGAAAATGGGAGATGTGAGATGAGAAATGGGGTACCTGCAATCAATCAAGCTGCCCAAGTGGCCCAGATATCCGAATTTAGTGGCTGAAATAACAATTGAAAGGCTGATTGGAAATCGGGATTTACCTTATATTCACTTTGCTGACAGCTGATGAGGGGAAATTGAGGGGCTATTAAATTGAAAGAAAAGTTTATCTTACAATGTTTGTCTTGGAATAAAATTCTAATTCTTTCCGTGGTTCTCAATTGATTATGGTTTTCTAAATTACCTTTTTTTACAATAGGGGTTATTTTGGCATTGATCATTATTATTATTGTGTGCTTCATAAAATAAAATATATTTTTAATAGATAATCTGTTTTCTTTTTATATTACATCAACAGTCTTTGGACATACATATACATGTGCACATAAAGCTGGGGTCATCGCACATACAATGACATGTTCGCATTTAATTTGTGTCAGTAATATGCGAAAATCCTGTGTGCTGATCGCGGTTTTTGTATGGCAAAACCATTTCCTGTGCTCTTAAGATATTGCCCGCTTATCGCAGATTTGGAATACAGAATATCACAAATTTTTTATTCATAAATATACAATATAGTTTTCGAAGAATGTGGGGTTAAATGTTTACGACTAGTTGTCGCCTATAGGCGCAGTATACAATCGGAAACTGTTGATGAAACATACATTTTACAATCTACAATTAAAATATTTTTTCAGCGATAAGCTGTTTTTTTTTTTGATTCGCTGGCCAGTCAATTTCAACTTGGTACTTAATATGAGTTTCCAACGAACTCCCACTGGATCTAACAGTACAATCACAACCACATGAACAGCAAAGTTATTGGAACCTATTGGCCTTAAAATTAAATGAATTGGGTAATGTACGTAAGGACAGCTAAAAATGTATTTTGAAAACTTTAAAAAATCCGCAAAAAAAACGTCGAGTGCCATTTTTTGTGATCTGGGGTGCGACCAACAGAAATTTCTACTAAGGGTGATTTTATTTCTATTTTAATTTGCAAACTATAAATATTTATTTTTATATTTTTTATTTTACTGACGAAATATTTAAATTAAAACTTATGTTGATTTTGTAATTTCAAATAAATAAACTTAATAGTTATTTACATGTACGGAATTGTTTCTAAGGAAGAACCAGAAATTATAAGTTTTGTCTGTCGTTCACCTTTAACGACTTAATGGAAGCAATTTAAAATAATCATGCAAAAAACTAAATAGCTCCTTATTCAGTTCCTGTTATTTCTTTTATACTCAGAATAGCTGGAAATCCGAAGACTATAAGTTTTCCATTTCATTTACGTACATAATAGCTTTAGAGTATATTTATTGAGTGCTTATCAAACATTCCATTTGAAATAATGTGATGATTGCAATTATTCTAATTCTATGGGCGCGGCAATCGGATTTTCGATTGAAGATAGAAAGCAGGGGATGAATTACATTTTTCTAGACTAAGTAAACTGCGAATTTCGATAAGCCCCACTTTGGGTGTGGGGTTCCATTCCTCTGGCTTCTCGAAGGTTCGATTTCGCTTTGGGTTGGGGCTCTCGTGGGCTTTGAGAAGGGTTTAATGACCAGAGAGGCCGCGTTTCATGTTCTGCCCTCCACTTTTTTTTCTGCTTTCTGGACAGTGGTGTGTGTGTGTGTGCATTTTTAATCATGTGCTTGCCTACTTAGGTTTATTTGCCAACGGCAATAACCCACCGGCAACAAAAGTGGCGACAATGTTGTGGGCCAGTCCCAATTGGGAAATGGAGCCATGTGCCACGTACTTGGCTTGCTAATTCCTTATGTGCACGAACATTTCTCCTTGTTTTTATTCCATCTCGATTGGCATGCAGAGTGGCACACACAGGAAGTACAGTAAAAGCTCGTTGGAATGGTGCAAAATGGTCTATTTTGGTATTTCAATGTCAATTGTTTGATAGACCATAAATCGATTTTCGTTGTGAACGTTTCAATTAAATGCAATTCATATGGGTGCAAATTTTATGGGTGTAGAGGAAGAAGGGGTCGTCTTATAACTAAACAACATTTTTACATATTCATTTCACAGTCGCACGTGACGGTGCATTTCAAGGCTGTACGGCTAATAATAGCGATTGATTTACTACAAATACTTATACTAATAAAAAATATTGATTATTATTTTAATATTTGGATTTGTACTTAATTTAGTTTATTTTAATACGAATTAATATCAGAATGACTATTTTGAGTGTTTTAATTAAAATTTGTAAAAGAAAATATTTTTCAAAAGGTAATACAGTAGTGGAAAAGATTCAGCAAGGTACCTAAATTGCAGTTTTTATTCAAATAGTTAATAAATGTTAGCAAGCTTAGACCACTAGTAAAATTAGCAATGTTCTTTAAGTTTTGGTTATGAAACTTAGTGTTCAGAATCCCACTCCATAAATCCATACAAAATGTTTGCATGTCCTGCATGTTTTCCTTGTTCATCTGTTCCGCTCTCACCCCATCGGTCTTTTTTTGTTTGTTCGTTTGAATGAATGTATTTCACTTTTAGCACGTTTTGTGCCATTTTTCCCGTTTGGCCGAGTTACATATTTACTTTGGGTTTGTCCATAGCGGGAAATTCCAATTTTCTAAAATGTCACTGCATAGTTTCAGGCGTGTGTACATATGTATGTATGTTTATATATATTCAGAAATGTAAACGTGAGTACATGTGTCATCTTCTCTTACCAAAATGGTAAACATACATCTGTTCGAAATATATCCAGTATTGTTTAATAAACTGATCAAAAAGTTTTACCCGCGTCATTTTTAAAGTTCTCGTACCTTTGTCTTTTAACGGCAACGTATTTTAACTTTGTCCTCAAAGTAAATCGCAAGTTTTCCTTTGAGAGAAGAGTTCAAAGGGATTTCCGCGTGCCTTTTGAGGTGCAGTTTTCTGTAAAGGAAAAGCAGCCCTCAGATGGATCAAATTATGGAAGAAAAGCGAGTGCGAAAAGATGAAGATGAAGGCGGACTGATTGGGGGATTGAGAGACTGCCCACATGCCAGAAGTCGGGACAAAATGATAGCCCGGAAAGAAAAAAAGGGCCAGAAGAGTGGACGTTAAGGGAGAAGGATAGTTAATTCCGTTGCTTATCAGCTGGGAGTCCTGTTGAACCAACTTTGCATTGAGCGAGTGTCGGAGGCAGAAGTTGAAGTGAAAATCTCCGCCAGATAAAAGCTTCGGGCAGAGGACATCTTTGGATACCCTGGAAAAAAGTAGTTTTTAATAAAGTTTTATACATGCTTTTAAAATTAAGTATTATATATTTTTTGTTTAATCATTGGACAAATTTTAAAAATAATTATGTTGTGTTTAATTTTGCTTTAAAGGTTCAAAGCTTTGTTCTCAATAAAAAAAAGGTGTTTAATTTAGAATGATTTTTATTTATTATTTTTATTAGCAATCGAATTACTAAAATAATACAAATCATAAAAAATATTATTAATTAATTGTCAGTAAATAATGAATGATTTATAAGTGTAGTTTTCACTAAGGCCATAAAATTGGTTGTACTATACTAATTTAATCAAATTATATCATTAAATTAAAACATATTTTTAAACCTGTTGAGTTGGTTGGGACAACCCCAAGTCTTTAGCTGGGGATGACTGCAATGGCGTATCCCACAAAAGGTTATCGCGCACTCTTCCTTTCCCCAAAAATCCCTGGCCTTCCTCATTCGCCTGCATGTGGACGTTGATGCTGGCCATGTCTGCTCCTCCTGGCCAGATCCGCCCTCGTCTGGTGTTTTCTGGCATGGCTTGGTCTCTTTCTGGTCTCGGCGCACTGCCGCTGACATCATTGTCTTGCTATGCGAGTGGCGCTCGGCTCATTTGGAGCGCCTCTGCGGTCGCTGGCTGCTGTTGAATGCACCCATCTCCATCGCCGTCTCCAACTGCAGCTCACAATCCACAGCCACAAACACCTCCCATCTGCCCTTTTCGACAAGATTGCACAGAAACAAAATATGTCTACATCAATTTGCTGGAAAGTCATATTTAAAACAGTATAAATATTATAAAATGGCTTGAAGTCTTGATATAAACGCAATGGCATTTGTTGTTGATTTATCTTTACATAACTTCTATCAATGCTTAAACTTCCCTTAAAATTATTTAACCTTTCAATTTTAAATTTTCCTCTTGAATATGTATTTAAACGTTGATTAAGCAATAAACCGTAATTTATCAAAATATATAACTAATTATCGTGATTGACATAGGTATCTTATCACTTTTCCTATATCATACCACAATATTTTGTCGATATATTGGAATTTTCTTTGTACACATTTGTTTTTTTTTTAAAGATTCTTTTAATTACAACCATTTTCTACTATGGTTATTTTCTCTGTGCACCCTGTATGCCATGTGCTTTCCCTCTGAACGGTCTCATTTCTGCACTTTTTCTCCTGCTTTGCCTGCCTACCTTTTTTTCTTCCTTTCTATGGGCATATTTTTTTGTATTTTTTGTTGCGACAGCTTTTGTGCTTGCGTTTAATTGAAGATTTTTTGACAGCAAACGTCGTTGGCATAGAAAGTCATGAGAACGAGAGGGCCACAAAAAAGCGAAGAGATGTAGTTAGAGAGGGGCGCCAGAAGATGTAGGACGAAGAGTTCGTAGAACTTTTGCACACAAATGGCAGCGATAACACAGAACCGGCTGACTGACTGCGGGCAGCCTGGCAACCCTGCTCCCAGGATTCTGCTGTATGACGACCCATTTCACTATCGACAGCCGAGGCTTTGTTTCAACTTTATTACGTTGCCTCTGCTTCTGTTGGAGTTGCAGTTCAAATGGGTAAAACCAAAACTTTAAGAGCTCCCTTAGTGGAAGGTATGCATGTGATGGGTTAGAAAGTTTTAGGGTAAATGGAAAAAGTTGTAAATATTAAATATGTATAATGATTGAGAGCTAACTTTTGATATTTTGATCAAAATTAATTTTGACACTTTGATATGAAACGTAAAGTCACTTTATGTTTCTGAATATGTTAAGTGCCAAAAATATGTTTCTCTTTCGCGGAGGTAATTAATATTTAATTAGTTTAATGTCTAAATGTAATTTAATAACTAATTGTAATGATATTCTGATTCATAATAGATGTATTTATGATTAGGGAACCTTACTACTTTATTTTTAAAGTATTGATAAGGTTTTAAAAGAGCTTTAAAGATGTTTGAAGTTAATTTTAATCCATTTTGCATTAACTTTATCTGAGAAACTCAATTATATTATTGTCCTATAAGTGGAAAACGAAAATTGGGCTAATTTCCCTACCTTTTATGTTCAAGTGTATATATCATTCTTTCATTAATTCTTTTGAAATAATGATCCATGGCAAGTCAAATTACATGTTAATGCTGTCTCACTTTCGAATATACACACGCTTAGCGAGTTTCCTTCGCCATTTGTCTTTTGGAGCTGTGGATTCCGATTGCACATTTCAATTTTCACGGTCTGGGGAAAGCGCAAGAGGAAGGCGACAAGGGATAAAGGGACAATGACAAGAATCCATTTACAATTCGGCACGGCACGTACATGAGAGAGGAGGATAACAAAAGGAGTGCGACGTATCAGGTGCAAATGGCGACAGATACCTTTGGTTTTTCCCATTCGAATCTTTTCCACTAATGTGCATTTGGCCAAGTGCACTTTCGTACAATTTATTACTTTATTCGACATTGTTGCTGGTGATTCGCATTTGCAAATCACATTCGGTTGCTACCCATTTATTGCATATTCATGGTCATTCGATAGGAGGCAATACGTTCATGAATATTGATAAAGCAAATTGCTTTTGTTTATGTTGGCATTTTCCCTGAATTAGAAACTGCCAAGTTTGAAAAATACCAATAATACAAATACAAAAACATGTGGCTAAATTTTTGCTGAAATATTAAACGGCTTATGCATTCGTTTTTAATTACTGCTCTGCAGGTGGGGCAAAATAACAAAAAATGGATAATGTATAAGGTGTGACCTCGTGGGGGAAATGTGAGCTTTGCATGTCGAATCGAGGCTTTTCCGAGGGTTTTTCCACGCCAATCGATTGTCAAGCAGCTGACTCGCGTTTAACGTTTGTTATATACCCGATGATTCAATTACGGTTTCTTGCGCCCCGGAAAACCCGTGGAAAATCCCACAAACAAAAAAGTAGTAGTTGAAAGGAAAATCAATGTTTCGCGGTATTTCGCAGGTTTTTAATAGGGGGAAATACAGACCATATTAAATTGCGGAATAATAAAACAAAATACCATTTGCAGAATTGACCTAGTTCGCGGTTCCTGTTCAATATTAATTGTTTGAATTCGTTTTTGATTAGTTTGGAATTCGGCTCCCGTTCCCCCTCCCAATTTAAGTTTTGTAAACCAAGTGGAAAGCATTTCGATTTTGATTTTTTCATCAGTTCTTTGAAGATGTTTGTTCCAGTTTTAATTTGTTTGCATTGCAAAATTGGGTAATTGTCTACGGAATTCGTAGAAGACATTGTTTTTGTATGATTTCGATTGATCTTCCTGGTAAAGCAAATGATTCACTCGATGAAATATTTTAAAATGTGTATTTACAGGTATTGATTAAGTCCCCTAGGATGAAAATATTTATAGGAAAAATAATTTTATTTTTTTCTGAATTGATTTTGAACTTTTTATTTAATATTTACCTACGTTTTTGTGCATTTCACAAATCGGTGCCACACTACCAACAATGCAATGGACAAAATCAATGCAAATATGTCTGTTTTCCAATCGAGGTTTTTGCTTTTATTGCAGTGTTAATACCGTAGGGGGATTGCATTTTATGCCATATTCGGTTGCATCTGCATATGCTGCATACTTTCAGGTTTCAGCAAATAAAAAGCAAAAATTGATAAAAGTTGAAATAAATATTGCCGAACTTTACGTATTTGATTTTGATTTTTGCTTCATACTCAACCTTGTTTATTTGATTAAATGCTGCGTTTGTCTTTTTTGTTTAACATTTATTTCGCATTTTAATTGCACGCCCAATTAATCGCCGATAATTTACAGCAGCTGCTCAGTGGGAATTTATTTGCTCTTTGTCTGATTACTGTGTTTATTTTCATTTCACCCAGTTCGTGCCTTGAAATATGATTGTGTGTTCTATGTTTTTTTTGTGCGGAGTAAACAAATTTGAACATTTTAATTGTCTAGGTATTTTAAATATACGTGAAGAGGAGAAGTGAAGGGACAAAGAGACTGTCAGAGCAGAACAAAATACTTCTGCAGATGCCAACGAAATGTACAGAGTTCCGTCTGGCTTATTCTTTTTCCCCTCCATCTGTGTGTCTCTATCTCGCCGGTAATAAAAAAAACAATCCCAGACTGACTTGTGGCATATGCTAATGAGAGCTATGTGCCACACTCTGGCCTGTCTCCGCCCACTAATGCAATTGTGTGAGTATGCGGGGAAATAAAAAATATGCAGAAAGGAAAGAAGTGCACTGGCAAAAAATAGCGATACTATTATTAGTTCTTTGAAGAAATTAAGGAAAATAATTTATATCTTTTTAAGCTAGAAATCTTATAATTATACAACTTTATTAATACAAATATTGTAAAAACTAGGATTTAGAAAATGTATTATTTATTTTTTGTGGTCATTTTAGGATATACTTGTTGTAATGCAATATTTGTCTAATAATTATCCTTTTGAAAAGAATTGTGGTTTGTATAATAAAAACAAGAGAGAACGCTATAGTCGGGTGTCCCGACTATCAGATACCCGTTACTCAGCTAAAGGGAGTGCGAGGGAGATGGAGATAGAAACTTTGATCGCGCATAACTTTTTAACGAATGGTCCGATTTGAAAAATTTCTTCTACATTTCGATAGGTATTGATAAACACAATAAAACTGCATTTTTACTTTTCCGAAATATTTAAATTTTTAAAATCGTATATAAGCGATTGTGGGCGTTAAAGGGGGCGTGGCACCATTTTGAAACAAACTTGCGCTGCGTAGGAACTTATAAAATCTACATGCAAAATGCCAATCTTCTAGCTTTTATAGTTTCCGAGATCTCAGCGTTCATACGGACAGACAGACAGACAGACAGACAGACGGACAGACAGACGGACAGACGGACATGGCTAGATCGACTCGGCTAGTGATCCTGATCAAGAATATATATACTTATAGGGTCGGAAACGCTTCCTTCTAGCTGTTACATACTTTTGCACGAATACAATATACCCTTTTACTCTACGAGTAACGGGTATAATTATAATTTTTTTCCTCTATGTAGAAAAATGGAAAAAATAAGTGTGGCGTGACATTTTAAGCTGCTTGTAAGCGTTGCCTTTACTTTAAATTCTGTTTGACTATTCCGTGTGTCATAATATCTGGTCCACCTTGCTCTCACCCTCTTTCGCCCCAACTATCATTTTGTTTTTCTTGCTTTATGGCTCCTTGTGGCCATGAAAAAGCACAACTTAGTGCAGAAGAGACGAGGGCAAAGCTCAGAGAATTGCACTCAGTCAAGCAGGGCCAAGTCGGAAAGTAAGAGGGAAGAGCCAGAAACCGAGAGTAATATTACAAAAGGGACATCTCCAGAGGAATGAGGGGAAACCGGAGAAGAACGGAACACCCACACATCCAAGAGTTAATGAGGAAATAAGCTTAGATAATGTGCCTCACATAATGCCCAGCACTGGGACTCGAATCGCAGAAGGGAAATGGACGGGAGTCTTCGTCTCATATTCTCATGTTTGCGGTTGTGTCACTTAAGCATTTTGTAAATGGTTTGTTTTGTCTTGCAATTAGTTTGAAAGGGTTGGGCTCTGGGCACGGGGCACCACCACCAAACCAATCCGAACCTAATCTAACCGAACTGAACTGAACTGAACTGAAGTGGACCAAACAATGTCCACCCATTGTCTTTAAACGATGTTAAGAAGGGTTGGAAAAGGGCTTTAGGCTAAGACCCTATGTAGGATGAGGCCTGTAGCTGCTTTGTTGTCAATTTATGGCTAATTGATAAGCCATTTCCAAGCTCATGAGGAGTTTGCGTATATGTTATCAGTGGGCAAGCTCGATTCAATGGCATTTAAGCTTAATTTGGGTATTGTTTTCACACTTTTCCCTATACTACAACAGTAAGACAGTTTAATTGTGTGTTTCATCAATTATTTTAAGCTAAGCTAAGTATAAATTACTTAAATAAATGGGAAAGCACTTTTCTACCTCTTTAAACTGTTTTTAGATTTTATTTCATTAGATTTTCTCAAAATATTTCCCCAATCCTATACTTTGGGAATTTCAATTTATTCTGTCTTAATAACAGAGCTTTCTCTTACCAAAAATAAAAACACTCAATCACAGCACACAAACACTTATAGGAAATATTCCAAAACCAGATGGCAAAACAAACTCATTAATTTCAAATGTTTTGTGTACACAAAAATGTATATTTTCCCAGAACATCAAGATTGTGAGAAAACAAAGAAATGTAAAAAAATTGACATTAATTATGCAATAAAACCGCATTTTGTACAGGCGCAGAAAGAGAGTGTGTTGTGTGGAATGGAAACACAATAAATGGTTCCCAATGTGCCGCATCAAGCCATGGGCGAAAAATTTAATTAAAATGCCAAATGCATCATAAATACTGCAAACAATTGTATTTCTCCAGGGAGACTCTTTCCCCTTTGCTCGCAGAAAAGTGCAATTGAATTTGTATAAATCAAGTATTTAAAGTTTTTAATCTGCCTCAATTTATCTCTGAATGTTTGCGCAAAACTTTCAAGGAGAGTTCATTCAAAAAGGCCGAAAATGAACAAATTGTTAGTCTACTGTTTTACAGTTGCCAGTTCAAAAGGGATAAACATTGTCTGTATTTGTTGATGTCCTTTGTTGGCTAAAATGTAAATTTAGTGCAACAATAATATTCGTCTGGTCTTTTCTCATTCACCCACACTTTCAAATACAAACATATTGAAAAACTTGTTCGAATTTCGTGTTGATTAGTTGCCCAGACAAAATGTTGTTTACATTTGCAATGCATAAATGATTATTTACACTCCGATTCTCACTCTATATATCTTATTTCTGTTTGTTTTTCAGGTACGTTTCTCTTTCTCAATTGATTGATTCAACCGAAAACCTTTACCACCCCACCGCTGGGTAAGTTATTCCCTTAGTTATCAAATGGATATAATCTCTCTGGCTGGTTATAAATTCACAAAAATCCCACGACGCCAATGTCAATATTTATGAACGCTCCAGGGGAATTTTGAAGTCAAGGGTAACATTTTGTGAAAACCCTCCATACTGCGGCGGTTTCAGGGGGCGTTTAAAAAAAAATTGCAAACATTTGCCAGATGATGTTTTGCCATTTTTTTCTGTTTTTATACGCATTTGCCTCGTCAAAAGTTGTCAACGAGCCGTAATTTTAGCTGGGGTCCGTATAAGCGCATGCTAAATAAATATGCTATGGGAATAAAAATGAAAGTTGGGTGAATACTTAGTTTACTGTGGTTTGCCTAGTTAAATCCAGGATAAATATTTGAAACATTTAAAAAAAAAGAGAAAAAACTTTGTGTTTTATTTAATTGGTAATTAAATGTAAATATTTTAAGGCTTAGGGGATTAAACATACTTTTTTTGTAGACAAAAAATTTCTTTTAATCCCACGGTGCCATTGTGGCGCACTCTATGAAATGCAAATCCGAATGACGGTATATTCATGATAAATGTGCGAAAGAGATGCGAAAAGAGCAGTCGAAAGAGACGGAGAGACACTCGGCCGGATATACTCACTCGTGTTTTCCCTATCTCACTCACTTCTTCCCCAAAATTCCAGCATATATATATATTTTTATAGCCTCAACAAACATACGGAAAAAATTAAATTTCGTTTTTACTGTGCAAACATTAGATAATCATCATCATCATCTGCATCTGAGTGGGTGTATGTGTTAAAGTGAACTGAGCTCTGGCATAAATATAATTTTGTAATTCGAAACTTTCCGTTTTTATTATTTGTTTATGCTTACTTTTTATTGTATTTTTTTTGGCTTTAAGGAATGTGTATTTGTTAGTTATAATATCAAATCAGATTTCATTGCCAAGCTTATTAAGTTATTCTTGTTGATATTATAATAATTTTTTCTTTCGAAGATAGTATATTAATAAATCAAACATATATAGACTTTATTTAAGTTAGCTAAAATCTGAAACGTTAGATAAATATACAAAACTTATTGTTCCTTAAATATTTTTTTTTGTTAAATGAAAAGTATTTGGGGACCCTTCAGAGTTTTTAAATTACTACTGAACGCTATAGTGGTTCTTTTAAAGACAATATAGAAAAAATCCTTTAACAAGGGTTTTGAAAACTTTTTTTTCTTGATTTTAATTTTTTCCTTTGGGAACACACACTCGCACTTATGCCGATTTCCCCGCTGCAAGTGTGAGCTGAAAATCTTTTCTTCTTTTTTTTCCTGTTGTCTTGAATTGCTTTTCTCTTTTTGCAGCTATAAACTTCCAACTGGCTGCCTTGGCTCTCCCTTATTCCTCCACATTTTCCTCCGCAATTTTCCATTCGCTGGTGGTGCTCACTTTTGCCATCTTTTACTTTGTTAATGAATCCCTTTTGTTGGCAATCGCTTGCCATGTTCTTTATTTCGCTGTCGAGTATTCTGGCCCCATAAACACCTCCCCCACATTGCGTTCCGATTGCAATCGGGGGAAAAGCGTGGAAACTCGAGCAGCGTTGAATGCCATTTTCGCCATCAAATATTTAGTTAGCTATCCGCGCTGACTGGTTGCGAATAGTAAATCCCCAATCCCACAACGGCAGCAGTTGCTCTAAACGCAGAAAGTTGGTCGCCAGCGAAATTCGGTTGGCAATGCAAATTTGCCTTGCTCTCTTTTTGGAGGCCGCAAAATCTGAAATTCGAAGTCCGCAATCCGCAATCCTTTAAGCAGTAGCAATACCCAATTATTCTGGACCCCAAACATAATAAATCTCAACGAGTGTCTGTCATTTATAGCTGGCTGGCACTTTTCTTGAAATCACCCCACCCAAGTAATTTTACACCCCCAAGTTTGGTTTCTTGGCCCAAGGGCCAGTACACACATTTAGCCATCCATTTATATATCTATTTTATGTTGGCCACAAACATTCTGCTATGATTTCGCATCGCAACAAATTTCTCCACGGCTTGAGTTACTTTCTGCTCCAGCTGGAGGGCAACACATGTTGCTAATGTGCCCGCTGAGAGTTGTATCGGAATTACAGAGGTCGTCGTCTTGCTGCCTCACTCTCGTCGACCATCCCCCTCTCGCTCGCTCTCTTTGGGGGTCGCAAAAGTTTTATTGATTTTGTGACAGTCGGGGCGGGCTGCTCTTTCTTCCTTGCTATTTGCTGTTGTTTTAGTTTAGGCCTTGTTTCGAATTCAATTCAATCAAGCGAAAACAGTTTGCCAAAATGTCTCCAGTGGCATGTACTTGATTATCGTTGTGACGTTGTCCTTGTAGCTGTCTCTATCTCTTTGTCACTTGCCATCTCTTTCGCTGTTTGCCGTCAATCCTGATACGTACATGTCCGATCTACTTTTCCTTTCTGGCCTGTTATTGCTTCACCGGACATTTTGCATGTTTGTCGTGTTGTAGAAAAAAAACTTTTTGCATCAAATTAAAGTACAAGTTCGTAAAAATTTATGAATGAGAAAAAACATATAATCGGGTTGAAAAAGTGCAGTAACTATTCATTTAAAGAATCTAAACAATACGAACCTATTAATAATTTCCTGTAAGAAGATGGAGTAAATGGTACCATGAACACTTTTCTGTTTTTATTATTTTTCCATTAAGCGGAAATAAATGATATCTAATATTTTAATCAAACATAAAGTTTGCCCATAAAAATAGTCCATGAAAGCTATGAAATTTTTATTTTTCAAATATTATTTGGAATCCTTTTTTGGAAGTTTAATTTGATTATACTACCGATAAATAATTTTATCGTTCATCCCCAAAGTTAACCATCAAAATTGTGCAGCAGAGCAGCAGCTGTTAAAGAAGCCTCAGCCGAGTAAAGTAATGTGCAAAGTTTAAGTTGACAAACGCGGGCGGAATGATGATGAGTGGGTGGGCCTCAGGTGATCACTTCACCTGACCTTCCGGTGATTCCCCCCCTTTATTCCCTTAGTTAGCAGCTGTCTGTGAGCGTTTGTCCTGCTGTCTTTCATTCTGCTCATCAGCATCATCGTCATCATCATCATTTTCCTTCTCAGCCGGAACGTGAAGAAAAACGTGAGCGTGTCATTTTAGCTTATTTTTTTTGCGTGGTAAAATGGCTAAGGAAAGAGAAATGAATAGTTAGAGCGAGTGAAAAGGAATGAGAACCTGACGCACGTGCAACTGACATGAAAATAAATAAGAGGAGCAACTCTAAATGACAGTTTTTGCATTAGATTTGCTTTCTTTTTTTTTTCTTCGTTTTCTTTTTTTTTCTTTCAAGTTTTTTTATATTTGGTTTTTTTTTTGTGATTTTTTTTCTGGAAAACTTTGTTCCTAAAATTTTCAGTCTGACAGTTTTGCATTCAGCTGCGTTGGCACTGATTTACTCCTCTCACTATCTTTATTCCTTCTTCTCGCCTTTTTAAGTTTGTTGTTCTGTTCGTTTGCCTAGGATTGCATTTGGGTTTTTTACACTTTGTTAGTTTTTGCACTTTTTTTTTTGCTTATTGATATCAAAAGTTTAAGTGCAGCTTTGGCAGGAGCTTACATTATGCTTTGGCCAGGCTCAGTGCGCTTATCCTGCTTACGAAACTTACAAAAGATGTGAAGAGACGAAATGGAAAGCGGGGAAAAGCAGAGTGGAAATCTTTTGCCAACAGCTTGAGATGAGCGAAAAATGCGAGTGAAGCTGAAAACCCCAAAAAGTGTGCTAAAAAAAGGGGGAGAAAAGTACGCACTTGTGAAACGTATGTGTGTGCGATGCCTTTCCTCTTTCGCTTTCCTTATTCACTTGAAACCAAATTGAGCTAAAAGAGGAAAAAGGAAACAAATCAATTTCATTTGATTCTGTTTTTGGCGGCCCTGATTGTATTGAGTGCAAGTCTTTTCCGCTTTGCCGCCTATACATTTACATACACATCAATTTCATCACGTTTTGGGGGGAAAAGTGGAGGCTACCAGCATTTTAGGGCCTTTCAAGTTGCCTAAATTGATTTCCCAGCTACAATTTCCCCATCCTCCTCTCACATACGTGTTTGGATGATTCTTGTATTCTGATTGTTTGGGAAACGCGTTCGGCATAGAAAACAATCTTTTTTAATTCCAGGCCAATGTTCGAACAAGCGATAGGCTCGTAAAAAACTTTTGTTCCTCCGCATTATTATGGCGCTGTTAAGCTGAATTGTCCGAGGAAAACTTTACCAAGTTGCAGCAGTGGAAAATCTAGAACAAACTGAAGAACAAGATGGAAAAACAAGAATACACGGCACACAAAAGGCAAAAGCTCATTCCAAGTTTGCTTTTGGGCTCCACGTATTTGGCAGTTTATGCCTGGTTTTAGCCAGTTCCAACTTTCTGTGTCTTGCCCGCATATAAATATTTGATTTGATTGTTTTTTTTGTTACCCCCTTAGCTCTCGAAGCTTATTTTAAATTGAAAGTGCACACAGTAGACCAGCAGATTTGGCTTAACGCTAGAGAAAATCATAAAAATTTCAGGGGGTCACAGGTTTTTGTCCTTTCAAATAAATTTAGTCAAACAGTTACACAGTGTGGTGAAAATCTTAAAGAGATTTTCCAGCAGCTGAATCTGGTTTTAAAATGTATTATTCCTAATAACATATAATATTCCTAATGAAATGAATTATTCCTAATATTGATTCGGCTGAGGTAAATTTTATAGTTTGTATTTAGAAGGGGAATATTAAACTAGCATTAAATTTCAGTTGCTGGCAAATTTGTTCACCATTTTTTTCAAATTTGTATTGTATTTTTTTGCTTTGTCAACACATATTGTGTTGGCTGTTCTACTCTTTGTCCATTAGAAAGTCGTTAGATGGCTCTGCTGTTGTTGGTCCAGTGACCGTTTGGCATTTGCATTGTTGCAACTGCTGACAACAGTCAGTTATGGCCATCTCGTTCGCTCACCCCTCGACCCCTCGACCCCCTGAACGCCTGACCCTCGACCTCAGACAACATGCGTCGAAGTGGGCCAACCAAAGGGGGCGGGATGGGAGGAACACAGTTCAAGTATTTCGAATTGTTATTGCATGGCTGTTGTCAACGTAAAATGTACCACAAAATGTGTGCAAAACGAAAAGTATATTGTTGTTGCGAGTGCGAGTGAAGTTCTCCGGCTCTTTCTCCTTCTCTACACGACAAATAATTTCGCTGGTAAAAATAAATTCAATATTTGACGGAATCCATTTTATTGCTAAACATTTATTCTAATATTTTTGAACCACATTTGATTGAATCTAAAATTAATTTTATTGCAATTAATTTTGAAAATATTTTTAGCTTTATTGTTATTTATTATTTTATGATTATTTTTAGCTTAATAGTATTGTCAAACAAACTAGTTCGGCTAATAAAGACTTACAGCTAGAGATCTTCGGGCTATGGAACTTCAACTGTTCTAAAAAACATCACTTCCATTAAAAAATCAATGAAAGGACATCTTTGATTTAAGCCAGAATAGCGTGGACTTAAAGGACTTAAATATATTGAACTTCAATTATTATCAATTGGGTATTCAATTATAGTTACAAATTACAGAGCAAACACTCTTGAAAAGTTAATAAATAAAATTGATTTGCGACATGATTGACAATGAGTTACAGATTTTTCTCCCCGTGCATAGCTCTTTCATTCCGTGTTCGGCACAGGTCAAAGAACATGAAGAGCGGCCGAACAATGGCGGCAATAAATGGACTACAGTGTATGTGTAATTATAATTTATATAATCTATAAGCTAATCTCTGTGATCCGCAGTGCAGACAGCAACAGAAGTGGCAGTCGCCGGCCGACCAGCTGTTAATGAAATTTATGGTTCAGAGTTCATGACCCCCGGTGGCTGGCGCCCCAAGAGGTCGTCGGGAAGGCAGTTGCAGCTGACAATGCCAGAATCCGGGCAACCTGGATGGCAAATTTGCCACCTGAGCGCGTCAACACAGCCACAGGCACAGGCTCTCCACTTTCCACTTTCCATGTGCTGCTCTGCTCGGCTCTGCTCTGCTCCTCCATGGCGACAATGACAATGTCTGGCTGAATAAATTCTCATTTATGACACTTGAAACCCGGCAGCGGGAGGTGAAGTGCCAACAGTGGGTGGTTCTCCACCGCCTCCTGCTGTTACTACTGCTCCAGTCTCGTTAGTTTGCCAGCTAGATGCTGTTACTGCCGTCCTCATGGCATTCGCTTTTCCAGCCAGACTTGCGGTCGAGTCTCATGCCTGTGGCTGTGGAATGTAGCAACCAGATGAAAAACGGAAGTGAGCCCAGCGGCAGATGAGAGCAAAGGAGGCAAGATAGCTGAGGGCAGAAGTCGCTTGCATTGGAATAATTGATAAGAAAATGCGTTACAAATGATCAAATGTCTGCCGGAGGCAACCAAGTGTTGGTTACCAGGACCTTCACACTTAAAAAAAAATGGGAATAATCAAAGGTACAAATTTAAGTGTCAGATAACTTAAATCCTTATTGAAGGAAGACAATTGAATGTCAACAACAACTATTTAACAAAAAACCGATTTCAGTATGGTACTAGATAGAGATACCTTATAGGGATCTCCATTTTATAGGAAGACTGAAAATGTATTTATATTTAATAATTTCCCTTGAAATTTTCACAGTGTTGCCCTGGGCACATTCTGCCTGGCTTACAGGTGATTAAACGTGCAATTTCGATTCCTTGGAGCGCAAACGTTGAATTGACTTTTTCCAACAATCTGAATTACGGTGCTTGTTGTCATGTGTACGCGTATGTACATATATGCCTTCACTTCACATATTTCTCTTTCTCCGCTTGAGTCGCTCGATTATTATTCATATTTATTGCGTTTCATTTAATTTTGCTGCTGGCCAAGAAGTCGAGGCTGCTGCCGCTGCATATGTGTACAGATATTTCTTTCATATATGTACACTAGATGAATAATAATTTTAATTGGTTTTCATGCGGCAGCATCCTATTTGCTTTCTTCGTGACGTGATGTGTGTAAGTGGAGCGTCAAATCAATTAAAGATTGCCAGCCGCCAATCATGCTCGTTCCCGTTCCTTAATATCATCATATCGGTTCATTGCATAAAATCAGAGTGAGTGTGAAATGTTGTGACCCATTTTCTGAATGCCTTATTTATCATTCTCACATTTTTCCCCAATTGAGAGTTTCATATGTTGTTATTAACTTGACTTGGATCACAAATTCAAATGCATGATATATGCAGAAAGTATTTCAAGAACTTTGGCTCACTGTCGACTCCCCGTTTCATGCTTTCCCGTTTTCCCTTAAACCGACAGCTTAAGTAATTGTAAACTGCTAAAAACCATTTTTAGTTGCAAAAGTCAAAAGGAAGGCAGAGGGCATAGTAGTTGCCATAGGAAGCCAATCCAAACAGAATTCATTTGCATGCTACAAGCTTTTTTCGTTCATCCTCTTCCTTTCTGTTTGATTTTTCATCTAATCCGTGCGTTTTACACATTTTCCCAGCCCAAGTCTCAACCTTCGCAATTCATTCGACGGCTGTGTGAGTATATAACGATGTATTCTCTCTCTTTCCGGTTTTTCTATCAAAATGGCCACGCATACAGTTCGTTTGGCGTGTGAGTGTGTGTGCGGTTGAACGACGCCATCAACAGCTTAGATTTTCAAAATGGGTGAAAGCCAATTTTCACACTCAAATAAATTGGGTTAGTTGCACATACATATATCCGTTTGCCTGTGTGTGTGTGTGTGCTGCAGGTGCTGCACATAACACGTGATACGAAACAGCGCTGAAATAAAGTTACCATCTCAGTTTGCCTTTTTTCTCCTCTTCAATTTTTTCCTTTATTCCATCTATTGTTGCTCTGGACCCGATCCCTGTTTTTGTGTATTTCAATATGATTTATGACGAAGCAAATTGCACGCAAAGCGATTCAAATTTATGTTTTTACTAGATTTCCATGTCACAAAAGGCGGCAAAATATTTCAGAGAATTTGATGTTCAATTGGGGCTCGCGCAGTCTTTTGAAATTTCTCTAAAATGATTTTCTAAATTTTTGTTTTATATGCCAATTAAAAGAAAAACAAAGCACCCTTAAAATTGTACACAGCACGAGAAAGTCTTCTTAATGTCTAATAAATACAATAAAATTGGAATCTTCAAATAATTGAGAATAACTTTAATAAAATTAATTTTCATTTTTTGGTAACTAAATAATAGAACTTAAAAAATGCATTATGAAATGTACCTGCAATATTTACATCTTCCATAAATTAAAAAAAAATTTGTTGGTTAATTTTTCTAAAGAAAATAAATTTTTTTTAACGACAAGAGAAAATGTTGTATCTTTTATTTTTCTGGTGTGCAGAACCTTTAGGCAGTATAAAAGAACCTTGCGGTTCAATTAACTCTTTTGCGAACTATGGCAACCGTTTATGACAATCTTAGGTCCTTTCACGGCAGCTTAAAGGTCGAAGAATAAGGGAAAAGGATGGCAAACCCATTAGGGCCCATCCCGTAGCGGTTTGAAAAGGGTCTTTTTTCTTTTTAGGAGAAGCAGGAGAACAAGAACAAACGAGCGGCTAGTCGCTGGCAATTTCGCTCGCTACAAGTTCAAGCGCAGTTGGCGCTACAAAATTGCCAATGGTCAGGTCAACTAACCGAATCGTTAGGACGACGCGTAATGAAAATTAATGCTGACGAGATCCCCGTAAATTGCCAGGAACACTGCAGCAAGCCCAGGAGCAAGCTGAGCAGAGAGTGAAAGTCGGAATTAGTTGGAAAGGCTGGGGAGCCCAAGGAAAAAGTTTTGGACCAAAAATGTAACGAACCGTAAAGTGATTCAACCTTGAGGCTTCAACAAGGATAAAAAGATGTGGTGTCCGTGTTATGTGTGTGTATAGTATCCTTCTCTTTCGCACTTATTACCATCTATCTTGATGAATAAATTACATGGAAATGAATTAAAAATTTAACAAGAGAGAACGCTATAGTCGGGTGTCCCGACTATCAGATACCCGTTACTCAGGTAAAAGGGAGTACGCATAAGTTTTTAACGAATGGTCCGATTTGAAAAATTTCTTCTACATTTCGATAGGTATTGATAAACACAATAAAACTGCATTTTTACTTTTCCGAAATATTTAAATTTTTAAAATCGTATATAAGCGATTGTGGGCGTTAAAGGGGGCGTGGCACCTTTTTGAAACAAACTTGCGCTGCGTAGGAACTCCTAGAATCTGCATGCAAAATGCCAATCTTCTAGCTTTTATAGTTTCCGAGATCTCAGCGTTCATACGGACGGACAGACAGACGGACAGACGGACAGACAGACAGACGGACAGACGAACATGGCTATATCGACTCGGCTAGTGACCCTGATCAAGAATATATATACTTTATAGGGTCGGAAACGCTTCCTTCTAGCTGTTACATACTTTTGCACGAATACAATATACCCTTTTACTCTACGAGTAACGGGTATAATAACAAGGTAGTCGTAGAGTTCTAGAGTATATCGTATTCAGGAAATTGCATGTGGCATTAAGAAGAAAGAATTGTCGACATACAGGCCATGTGTATGTTACTCACTTTCAGTCTGTACGAATGAACAACTAATACATATAATACTATACATAATTTATAACTCAAGGGATAGGATATATATAGTATATAACTAAATAACTTTACCTAAATATAATTAAATAAAATAAAATACACATTTTAAAGCACCAAAAGTGAGTTTTAGGTATTTCATGGTCGACTCTAAAGTTTCTACTTGATTCTCTTTTACCTTTTTTCAACTTTCTGGCGGTTCTGCTTCTTCCTATTATTATTATATGCTTGGGGTTTTCGCTCACGCTTATCTTTGAGAAATTAGGATTAAGGGAAGAAGCACTGCAGCTCATAAAAAATCAAGTCCAAATACACTTCTGCCTATCGCCGACATCTCTATAGCACTTCTCTCCCTTTTTCCTTCTAAACTTTTTACAATCTAAGCCCAGACATTCCACACCCCCGGCTCTGGTTGATTTAACTTGAAACCCTCCTCATTTGTATTAAGTTCCACCCACTAGGCTGCGGTTTAGGCCGCCTAAAAGCAAATGAATACCAGTCCCGGAGAAAGTTTTTTTACGGCCAAGAAAAAAAATATTTGTAGATGAAGCTACTTGATCAAATAATCTTATTTGATGATGAGTTTGCCCCCTCTTACAATCCTTAACACTCAAACCGACACACGCAGACTGTTGGCCAGGGAAAATTTTCAAAGTTTTCATTCTATTTCCCACTTTTGAGGATTTGTGTTACATTTTGTTAGAGCAAAAAGTTTGAGCTCCCATTCGAAGTTAACTCCTCACTCCCTCTTTATCTCACGTTCTGTTTTGATTTTGATATTTTGTTGTACTTGAAATTGGTTTGCCATTCCATTTGATTTCATTTTTTCCCTTGGAGGCTGGCGATATCAAAACTTTTACTGCGCAACTTTCCTAAGGATGTTATAAAACAAATTAAAATTACATTTAAAATGTTTAGTGTGCACACAATTGTGGCTGGCACTGTAAGGCAGCTAGACAGTGAAACAAAACATGTTTCTCGCCAAACTCTGTGCATTTTCCCTGCCCCCATGCTCAACTTTATTATGAAAATTTCATTTTAATTGTGCTAAAGCCGGGGAAAATTGTTGTTTCGCTCTTGGCCTGTCCACGTTTAGTTTTTCTTTGTATCGTTTGTGCTGTCCTTCTGTTTACTTTGTTTTTTAGTGCATCCGTTTTTATTATGCATTATGTTTGACTGCGCTCCATCGTGCCACATGCAACATGCAACTGACATGAAAATGGCAGACACAATTAATTAATAGTTTTTATTTGTTTTTGACTTTGTTTTCTTTATTGGCAGTGGCCTAAAAGTTGGTTTAGCCTTGCTTGTTGTCACGGAACCATAATTTTGTGTCCTAGGTTATATGTTGTCAATTTAACTACTACTACTAGTGAATGGCGCATACGAACATTTTGCAATCAATATTTTGAGAATCAATGATATCAAGGAATAAAGATATTCAAAGTAAATATTTTTAATTTAATTTTATAATTTAAGTCCAATTTAAATGCCGTATAAGATAGGCTTGTATATGAAAAAATATGTTAAGCTTGATATTGCCAATAAATTTCATTGATTTTTATGAGCAATTTGATAAATTCGTTTGATTATTGCGTACACGCCATGTGTCATCAATTTAAACTTTTCTGGCTGACCCAGAACAGATGTTTGCCATTTCTGTTTTTGGACTTCAATTGTGCGTAACAATCGGATAGCTGCACTTTATGCATTTGTAAGAGGAATCAAGCTTATTGATGCTCCGGGCTTTGTTGCATAGATAAACAAATCGACAAACAAACGGATTGAGAGCATTTTCAAATGCCACTTGACACCATATGGTGGGGATTGCTTCTTGACACTCGCACCCTCTCTTTCGCGCAACAACTGCCCGCCTCTTTCTAGCCTTGCTGATGCTGTCAGTTTCACACATTAAAATGCAATGATAACAAGAGGCTGCAAACAACAAATAAAAGTTTCTGGAACTGAACAACAAGAATATTAGGCCAGAGTGGCTTTGAATGTTAAAGCCACAAAACTCAGATGGCTCAAGTGGTAAGGAAAGAGACAGAAGTAGTCAGCTAAACCAAGGGTGAAAGAGATAGAGAGGGCCACTCATGATGTCAACGCCATCTGCAGAAAGCCAGAGAGTTGCATATTTCATTAATTTTGCATAAAATTGTACTCAAGAAATTTCTTTTCAGATTTTCTGCGTGCACAAGTGGCAAAATTTCGCCATTGAGTGTGTTTGGGGGATGACCAAAAATTCCCTTAACTTTCTGGCTGACACTCGAGTTGCATACCACAATATGTTGCAAAAGATTTGGCTAAATAAATTGCTTTGCAACTGGAAACATTTCCTCGAGTGCCAAAAAATATTTTTTACTTGCTCTGAATTTCAGTTTGCGGTGAATATATGTATATGGCAAAAGTAGAATCGGCAGCAAACTAATCAATTGAATTAGTGAAACATCTGACAGTGTCGCCAGCAATCAACGCCACTAAATTGAAATGAATGCCGACGGCACTTAGGCACGAACTCTGGGATTCATATTTCTATTCGCGTTCTATGTGGGTTTGGTCAGGTTTATGCGGTGAGCTAAGGCGTGTGCTCACATCTTTAAATACTTCATGGGGTTAAAATGCATTAAATATGTAATATCCCTAGGCTTAATTTGGAAAAAACAAGTTTCTAACGAAAAGAAGATAAATAAGTCTGGAAGAAAATGTCAATGTTCGATTAGATCATTAGATGAATAAATAACATGATTTAATGATCTAAATTAACTTCTATTTCCTCATATTCAGCCAGGTATTTAGAACTGATTAGAAAAATTGGCTTAATAAAAAAACCTTTTATTTCTTTCCTTATTTTTTGATTTTTGATATGCATATAACGTACTACGTAAATGAACAAATTTTCAAAATGTGCTGAGATAAAGTAATTCGAAGAGAAGCACATACAATTTGTAATAAGCTCAGTTGTGAAAACTGTCACGAACAATATTTCAATTTTAATTAAATATAAATAACACTTCGCACTTCGTAAAATTTACAAAATTGTACTTATAATTTTTCTTTAGTCATAGAACTTTCAGCTTTTAGGGCATCATTTTTTCTGAGAGTTTATAGACACCAGCCTTGGATAAACATATGTGTCTATTTAATTAATATATTTTTTTTTTGGTAAAATGCTGTCATCGTAATTACATTTTTGTACTTACATTTTTTCTTTAGTTTTAACGCTGAGCTTTCTGTGTGCACTTTTTTCTCTGAGCGTTTATGGACACAAATATGCATATCTATTTAATTAAAGTTTGTTTGCCAAAATGCTGCCATCGTCATATTTTATAAAGCCCCAAAAAACCAAAATGTAGTTTCTTCTTTGAGTGCTTGTTTGTTTTTCGGCAAAAGTGTTTAATTAAAATAAATTAAACTTTGATTTCCCAGCTCAAAAAATGTCAGGCAATATCAATTAAATTCGCCCGAGGAATTGTATATATTTGTGTGTGTGTATAACTGATGGTATCTGTGTAAATCCGAGCACAGAAACGAGAAATGCGAGAAATAAAAATGGGAAAAAAAATGAAAGGGCAGACTCCTGGCTGACTGGCAGTCAAGTGCCAAAGTTGAGGCATGAAAAGGAGGTAACCAGCAATTGCCTCGAGGTGGTGGCGTCCACTCCACACACCTTGCCCCTTGTCAAATCGATAACAAGCGGAAACGGGGTCACTGCACCCGAAACGGGTCCCGGCCGAAAGCAATCAAAACTCATTGCCAAAACGGACAAAAAAGGAAAAGCTGTACAAAAAACGCAGGAGAAAAAGGGCAGGCAGGCAGCTGCCGCCGCCTCGCTTACATTTTCAATGTTGTTTTTCATGCAACAGCAGCAAAAGCAGCAGTAGCAGCAGGAGCAGCAGGAGCAGCAGTACCAGCGGGTAGGACAAAGGCTCAGGACCCGGTCCTGTTCCAGGCAAGTGCTTCAATTTTCCGGCCTGCCAACTCGGAACAGAGTGTTCCAGCAGCCACAGGCCAGATCTCCTGCCCGGCTGCATTATCAACGTTTAACTGCAGTATCATGGTAGCTTTTATATGTATGTGGCCCCCTGAATTCCGGCCAGGTTCTAACTGCACTTAATCAATATTCGATTACAGCGTTTTGTGCGCACCTCAAAGATGGTCCGGCCTTGGTTTTGGGGTGCAGTGCGCTCAGATTGCAGGGCTGAATGGCCGGCAAGTGCATTCGATGGTCACAAACATATGTATCTACAGATTGGCAATTGAATCATGTTTGCCACACACACAATCTCTCGAATTCAGTTCCCCCATTTCCCATTAGCCTTGCACTTTTCGATTTAACTCCTCTGATCCGCTGCCCAAATGGCAATTACAATCTCTCTTTCTGCTTTTCCCAGCCTTTCCCTCGGAGACTTGCGGAAAAGTCAAATAACGAGCAGTTTATTGGCCACAGTCAGTCATCGTTGCTTTCTGTTGTCCCACACTGCGTATGAGTGCTAACTGGCTTTTGTCCCACACGCCGTATGAGTGCTGTGCACTTCATCGACGTCTTGTATTCCCAGAAATTCGCTGAGACAAGCACATCGTTTTTGCTTTAATAAATTTAAAAACTTTAGTGTTATAAATATTAACTGATTATTTATTTTTATTTTTCGGAGCGATAAGTTATGTTAAGACGTATAATTATAGCGCTACTAGCAAAACACAATTTTATAGTTTGGCTAATAACTTCGTTTCATTTTTCTGATTGTTTAGAAAATGCATATTATTAACTGCTTGTTTAAATTTAAGTAATTTTAGCCAAGCTAAAAACATTGTAATAAGCAATTAAAATGGTCTAAGTAATTTCAAGCAAACATGATCTTTGCTCATTAACTTAACTTCAATCGACTCTCATAATTAGCCCTAACCAACAACTAACCCAATTGGACCAATCAAGACTTTACCAATCATTTTGTTTATTCGAACAAACCAATATCAATAGTTTCATTAATTTATATCAACTGAATTATCGGCCATATTTGCTGTTCATTAAATTGCATTTGTCAGCCAATCCAATCGAATGCAAGTGGCTCTAATCTCTGGCCAATGTTTTGTGGTTCGACAAGTATTTGCGTGTGGGTGTCGTGTGTGCTGCGTGGGTGATAATAAATCACGTAAAGTTTCAAAATGCTGTCATGTTTAGTTGCCCAGGGACAGATACAACCACGGACAGACGCTAAAGACATATGGCTTTGGCCCAGGCAGGACCTTGTTGTTGCGACGTCTCCGCATGTCTTGCATGAAATTTAAATGAAATTGTCAGCTTGCAAATGTGTAACATGCGGCCTGGCCACAAATTACGTTCCACACAATAGCTGACACATTCAGGGATATATGTGTGTAAATATATATGTACACGCACAACCTGCACACATATTATACATAATTCCTGGCCAGACCATGACACGAACATTTGCAGTTGATCCTAATTCGGGATTACTTTACAATTTCATTTTATCACTTGTTTATGGTTTACATATTGCGAATTTCTTACGGTCGGACGGTCAAAGGTGAGTTTTAATTTTCAAAATGTGCAAATTCATTAAATTTGCGCAAGCAATTTAGATTATAGAAATATTTACGCTGTACATGACTTTGTCAAAGCACAAATATTTGCTGCATGTCAATCAGTGCATATTTTCTGTTTATTATTCGTTATTGTTTAGGCATGGCAATTTAATTAATTATGTGAAATTATGGAACACTACTGGAAAACGAATATACAAAATCATATTTTGATCACTCATTATCACTGTGATTATCATTATCGTTTGGTAGCAACCTTCGAACTTTAAAATTTCTCATAGTGGCGATGTTTAAAAAGTAGGAAAGTGATCAAAAGTCCATTTTTTTATTTGTTTATAAATAGTGTTTTACATGTTGGACTGTAAAAATTGTTTATATAAAGAAGACCACTATTTCATTGAATGGTGTGCCAAAAACGGCTATAAAGTTTCGAATCTTTGTGAGTTTCTACATTAAGACGCCCTCAAAACCCAATATTTCTACAATAAATACTAAATAATTTCTTTTAGTCCCACCCTTAGACAAGTCAATTATTATGTGCTAAAAAATTTTGTTTTTTCTTCTGCTCTACGTTTGCTGCTAATTAAGCGGTTGAACGCCTCGAAATATTTTAGTCAACCCATGATTACTCAAAGCAGCCAAGATAAAGCACGCAAAAAAAATTCTCCCTTCCTGTCTTGGCCATCTCTCTCTCCATCTCTATTGCCTCCTCTTTCTCTCCTCTTTCAATGGCCGTGTAATTAAACTTTGATTACGGTACTTAGCCAGAGCACTAAGCGTTTTTTGCAACTTCTATGCTAGAAAGAGAAGGAGAGCCGCGACTAGAAAGAGATGGAAGAAGTTCAATTAGGAGAGGTAGCCAAACGCTCGGGCTAATGACACTTTCTCAAGAAGAGAGAGAACGAAAATTGAGGATTTTACCACCTACTTGACTAACCTCTCGATCCCAAAAATGTATGCTATAAAAAGTTTTTCTCCAAACTATAAAGGATTTTTTATAGATAACAATCTTCTTTACACCTATTTCTATATTTTTAATTTCATCAACGAAATTCTTCGTATTGAGAGCTTATCTTTTGTTTCACGGACTTAAGTTTTGTTTAACGTTTATTTCAAGACCATCTTGTGGTATCAAATGATGTCCCAACATTTCTTGTTCTATAATAAACCCTTTTTTTGTTGGTTAAATTCTTTATGGTTATTTGTTTATTGCATTCTTTTTCCGCCCACAATTATGTTTATGGCATTTTTATTCGATTTCTTAAAGATTTTTTGCGTTTAGCATATAAGGGCAAAGCATACCATTTATCACGATTTGCTATAGCCAAATTGCCCCGTCGCCATAAAACATGCATGAGGCACATATTTAGGCGTACAATACATACATTACATAAACATAGATTCCTTGGATATCGTATCCGAAGCTAAAGCTGATGCTGATGCTGAAACTGAAGCTGTAGCCGGAGCTAAAGTAAGCCCACAAGCCATATAATGTGCCATAAATATTAAAACGTTTTTGACTTTACGCGCTTGCGTATTTTTTGCCGCGGGCCACGTGGGTGGTTATGGTAACAGTAAGATGGAAGAAGGACAGAAGGCTAGGATAAGGACGAGAACGAGGACTCGGAGATCCTTGCTTGGCTGCCTTGTCGCGCTGTAAAGCGCTGGCAAATTATTTGCATTTTTTATATGGCTCAGCCAGAATCGTCAACACAAGAAAAAAAAAAAAAAAAAAAAAAAAAACAGCAGCAACGGAAAAATAAGAAAAACGGCAGCAGACGAAGCATAAAATGTAAAGTGCAAAGGGGCCGCATCAGATCGGAAATCTTATAAAAAATATATATAAACCGGGTTTTCATTGGGAAAGCAGCTATCAACGAAGGGCTTTGCGCTGTCACACACCGCACTGGAAAATTGCGGCCGGATAAGAGGGCGGATAAGACCCTCAGGGGTAGGCGTGGTTGCCGCAAAATGAGCAAACGACGGGACCCAGCGCAATTGAATGAATAAGACACAATAAATCGCATTTATTTCGCAATAATTTCAATTGATTTTTCCTAAACCACATGTTAAATTTTTCGCTGCAGTGAGATCTAACAATATAATAAAGTTATTTCATACCATTACATTTTTACAAATTTTTAAATGCTTTAAAGAAATTTAAAACAAACCTTTCTTACATAATTTCAAAATTAAAATAAAATATGAAATACTTCTGTACTCTCAAAGCCTTGTAAAAAGTTTAATCTTAACAAAACTAACCAAACGTTAATTGCTTTTATGCAAGTTTGAAATAATTCAAGTGCTGATGTTGACTTGAGCATTGCTGTGCATATATGTACATATGAACTTAAACGTGTAATATACATTGCTGCGGAAAATGCACTGTGAAAATCACTGGAGCATGAGTCCAGTACAAACTCCCAAAAAAAAAACCGCCTGAAGCGATTTTCAATGCCTGCACATAAGCTTATAATTTTGTGGTCCATCTGCATTTGATCTTGAGTTTTGTCTAGTTTCTTTCAGCCAATCAGCCAAAGGATTCATTCATTTATAATGATAAAATCGTTGTACATGGAATTGGGGCTTGTCTTATTTCCTGCTGCGGCTTCATCATCATATTCGAGCCGAACTTTTTAATCAACATTCTAAACCACAAAATGTATCAAATTTGTGGCCTGCGCGCTTCTCTCTTTCTCTGTACGATTTGAACTTTTTAATTAAATATAAAGTTTGGCAACTTGGCAACAACTGCCTCGCAAAAAGTTTGTTTGCGGAAAATAATGAAAATATTTCACAATTAGATGCCTAGCAGGCAGCTATGAATGTCATAGATATGTGGTATAATGAAAACACAGACCACAAGCCTACCCGAATGGGTCATTGAGCATGTGAATTGCATTAAGTGGGTGGGTTTTGTGACTCATGGCTAAAATGCGGTCGGCCAATCTCTGGACGATTTGCTTTGTGGCCAATTTCGACTTGGCCTACTTGACTTGCCGTCTCCGTTTTGCCATCCTCCAGCAGCTGTCATAATTTGAGTATCCAACGGCCGCCGGAAGTGGCAGTCAGCTAATGAAGAGCAGCATTCTCTGCCTTCTGTGTTCGTATCGCACATTTCACATATGGGGTGTTAAAAATGCAAATCCTGCATGGCCTAATGCCTCTGCCTGTTGGTCAACAGCTGCTGCCACCGATAATGAACGCTTCAACCAATTTTGCTCCTGAATTATTGGGGATTTAATAACGGCCTCTTTAAAATGCAATTTATTGTGGCCACTAAAAAGCGACACTTGGCCAAAATGCACCAGAAACTGTTATTACTTGTTAATGCTGCTTCTGTTGCTGTCAGTATTGCATAATTTTCCACCAATTAAGCTTTTGTCGATGTTGCTTGTCAGGACGGAAAATTAAATATTCTCGGGTTGAGTAAAATATTCTTTATGCGGATGTCAAAATCATGAAACAAAATTATAGAAATTGTTAATAGTTCTGCAGTATTTATTTTGGCTCTTAATTATTTTACAAATGTAAATGTAAACTTTAAATTCAGGTATGTTGTGGAAATTTAAAAGGGTTCAACATTTTTTAAACTTTTCTTTATAGAAGGGTTATAAAAATATTTGAGGGTTTCCAAATAATACAAATAAAACATACTTTAAAGATTAATACTGAATTAGAATAACAAATTTGTGTAATATATATAATAATAAATTATAATAGCCGAGTTTCCGCAGTTTTAAATACACATTTAATGTATAATTTTCGGATGCAATTTAAGTGCCTCCCCTTTTTATCCGAAGATAAATCTAATCTGCGACAGAAATCCCCCTGCTCAACAGCTTGGCTTGCTGAAAATGTTTCCTTTACTCCGATACAGGGATAAATGCCAGCCATTGTCAGCCAAAAATCCAGAATGTGGCAACAGGAGGATATAGCCAAAATATTTGACATTAGAACCCCGTCGCTGCCACCACGAAAACTTTTGATATTGGCACTCTTATGCAAGTGGGTTTGTGTGTGAAATTGTGGCTCCCTAATAGATGCCTCATCTTGCGCAGTGTACGTGACATTTCGGGCAAATGTCTTGCAAAATGGCGCCATTTTGGTAAGAAAAAAAGGAAACTATTTCAGCAGCTGCGTTTTGTCAAAAAGTCAAAGTTGCTGGCGGTCGAGAGTGTGGCAATATATATATATATATCTATAAAAAAAATACCAGCTCCTTCACTCTACCCAAATGTCATTCCACATGCAACAGTGATGGCATTTTTAATTTGCTCTTGCTGAATTGATTTGCTGCTGTTGTTTTTGCTGTGCGTGATTCCGTTTCCGCTGTCTACTCCTCCCCTTTTGCTCGCCCACTTGTTGTATTTAGTTTCGAGTTTTATTTTCTTTATTCCGCTCCGAATAAATAACAAAAAATGTTTCCCTTACACACACACACACACACGCAAACATTGTGGTATGGAGAATATCCATTGAAAATGGCGGCTAGCGCGATAACAAAAATGGCCGCTTGTCCGCTTCCGCTTTGTTTGCGTTGGTTTAGCTTGGTTTGAACCAATTTCAGCTCTTTTGTATGACTTGCAGTGGGGGCAGTACAGTAACTGTAACTGCCTAACTTTGTTAACATGTGTAGCAGTTTATCGTCAGCCATTGTTTCCCCTTTGCCCCCCGCTCTCCTGCCCTTTCGAATTTTCCCGCATTTTCTCTTATCCACCCGCATACGAAATATTTTTGATGTGCTCAGTGAAATATGCAAATATTTGTGCATATCCATTTTGAATTCCATTCCAATCGCCATTCCACTTCCTCATTCCATTTCATTTCGTTGGCCATTCTCCGTTTGAGCGGCTAATTAAATGCTGACTTGCCACAATGCCACATTTCTCCTTTGTGATGCAAATTGAATTCATACTGTGCAACTTCTGACACACAATTATCAACGGCTCCCCAAAGTGAGCAACATTTTAGTTTTCATTTAATGAGCCAATTTTCCCAGTTGAAAGGAAACATTTTTTTTGTTGGCTTTTCAACTTGGAGAGCAAACGAACGGAATTAAATCGAAAAAAGCTAGAGAGTTGCTGGTGAAATAAGCTACAAAAGAACAAATCTGATAAGTGAAATTCAATACAAGGATTTGAAGTAGAGGTGCACAAGTGGTTGATATTTTTCATTCTCGTCACGCTTTCTTTAGTAAATAAAAAATCACTATTCAAGAACGCAAATTTTTTGTTAGTTTTCTCTACATTTTATGCTAGTTTTAAGTTTTTCCAAGAAAATTTCGTCTCGGTAGCAAACTTATGTTGTCGTTTAATATATATTTCATTTATACTAAAAGTTATAAGCAATAAATATTTAATATCGAATATACTTGGTTATCAAATTAAAACCCTCTTTGTTTGATTTCTTAGAAAAATTTCAATTAAATTGTGCGTCAAATCAAAATATTCAGGTTTATTACCACTGTTGATAAATTAGTTATTCTGATAATTGTTTTAATATCGAAATACGTATCAACCGTTTATTTTTTAAAACTTGTAAAAAGTAATTACACATAATCTAGTTAAATTAAATTAGCTAATTAACACTTAGACAAGTCAACACTTCTACTATAAATCCTTTACAAAGTAAGATTTATAAAGAAAATAAACGAAACATAATGAAATTAAAGAAAATGTGGAAACAAAAACACGCATTGTCATTTACCAACCTTGATTTTGGCCCAGTATACGTTCTAATTCTTGGTCCTACTAATTGACCATTAGCCAGTGCTAATTGCACTTGCCGAGATGACAATTATAAATGGCTCTCTGCAAATCGAATGGACTTGAAAATGTAATTTGGCGATTGGCAGAGTCTCAGTTCTAAATTAGCCTCACCTGCCGGCCATTCAGTTATCCTGTTTCGAGAAAAGTGCAAATGAGCAGCGAACTCGATTTCGAACAGAATTAGGAACTGCCGCCTAGAAATCGCACGGTCATTTGTGGACCAAATTGACAGCCATTTAGGAACGATTTGTTGCGTTAATTGCTGTCAGTGCTTAATGCGATCACTTGATTACCTTAAATCGATTTACATTTTAGCATTTTGGCGTCAGAAAAACGAAAACTGATTATGCAAATATATATGGATATGCATTTCGGCCGCCGCGCATCGCGTTTTGAGGCCAAACTTTAATTGCAACCGCCACTGAGCTGAACTGGCCTGAAAAGCTGCTCTCCAGCGTTACCATTTAAATGGGTTCAAGTGATGGATAAATATAAATAAAATGTTGAAATAAATTCGCTAGGGTTTGTGGTTTTGAGGTGCGCCCATATGTAAATATTTCTCCCTTTCAGTGGATGCAATTAAAGAACTTTAAGCGGCACTCGAAAGCCATTTTCGCCAGAATACCAAAGCGAATACCGCACCGGAATATTCCAGCTAATTTGCATTGAGTTGGTTTTGCAGCATTTAAGTCTAATGCATTGAAATATTTACTTTGAAACACTGTTTTCAATTTAGCTTTTAGTGGCTGGAGGCGTTCAGTAGTCTCTTTTCGGAAGTCTATAAAGCTGTACAACATTCCGATGTCTGCCACCTGAACTCGACTGCCATTTGGCGAGCCAAAACAGCGGAAACTATGAAAATTCCAGGCATTCCCTCCCATTCCTTCGTAGTAGTTGCCGTGATTTATAAACTTCTTAATGAACAAAAGAATTATCGATTGCGGCGGTGGCATGAAAAATTGCCTGCTATTGGCTCCTCCTCCCTCAATTCCCATTTTCTTCATTTTTCTCCATTGCTTATTGCCTTTTTACCCTCGTTTTGCTGGCTACCTTTTGTGGTACAATGAGGCGTATGAGCAATGCTGTGGTTGGATACTTACTTTGATATATGCGGCAGCATTAAAAGGACTCTCCGTGTGTGTGTGTCTGGGCCTGTCATAAAAGTTGACATTTTATTTATACATTTTGGTTTTAAAATTGCTGACCCCAAAAACCTTTTTAATGGCAACTGTGGCTGTCTCTGTCGCTCGTTTACCCCCACTGCCTGGTTTTTATGCGCTTTTCATGAGCTTTTACCGACTGAGCGCGTGTATATGTGTGTGTTTATTTGTGGCTCATTTCATAAACCTCTTACCGCAATGACATGTTCATAATTAAATGTTAAAATTTACTCAACATGCTCGGTGCTTAAAAGAAGAGTGGGAGGGAAAGATGGGTTCAAGTGCCTGGTCCTAAGGACCTTTTAACAAACGACGAAACGTCAGACAAAAAAAGTGCAACTATTTTTCATAAGTCAGCTTGGCAAATGACAAACAAGTGAATATATATATATAAGAAAAAGAGAAACGAGGCAAAAACAGTGGTCTAGTGTTAAAACCTTTGGAATGGGAATGTTCCTAACAGTTTTTTCGGTGAAATAGGAGTTTACAAATAATATTAAGGCAGGCTTGCACCTTGTGAGGTCAAAAAAATCAATTTTTTTTTTTTGCAGTTTCGGATACATATATGTTTCAATTTTATTCTTCTAAAATTTCAAGTCGAAGTCTCTTGAATTACGAAAGTTATCGGCCGTTTGGTGGACCGGTGTCAAGCGCGTTGCCATTATAGTGCAAATTTTCAAACGCGTTTTTCTCGAAACCATGTTTTCCGAGTTGGCGGAAGTCGTACAAGCCGCAAAATTTGAGCAATCGTCATGAAATTTTGTATACATGTTCCTCAGAAGTATGTGCATGGCATAGACTAGGATCTTTTGAAAATATTAAAAATTGTTTATTTAAAAAAATAATGAGTAACGAAAAATGAGGAAAAAACCGATTTTTTTTCAAAAGCTCATAATTTTTACATTTTTTATGTTTTTTCAATTATCCTAGTTCAAGCCATGCGAGCAAGTGTACAGATTAAGAATATATTCGTTTTTTGCGTTGCAGATTATTTCTTAAAATTCCAAAAAATCCGCCATGAGGACGAGTTTTTCGCGGACATGCCGCCATTGTTGGGTACTCCCCCTTTCCCCTTCGCTTGGATCGCACTCAAAAAAATTGTGTAGCTTCAATAAACTGTACCCTACAACTGGCTAAAATTGTATTCCCACACCTACCATACTTTTCAAGAAATAAATTTCAGAAAAAAATCAGGTTTTGGGCGCCAACAAGGTGCAAGCCTGCCTTAAAACTCCACAAAATAAAAACCGATTTTGAATATCATTTATTTTTTTAGAAATACAACTTACAAATACAATAATTTGTAAGATATTTATTTTGAATGATTCAAATTTTATATCTGGAATAATAGTTGAACAGTTTCTCAGATTAGTATTTTTTAATGAAATTTTAAATTATATAAATCTTTCTACGCCACTGACCGAACATTGTAGACATTTTAACCCACAAAATGTGTTCTAGACATTTTAACCCACAAAATGTCTGCCCTTGTAGCTTGTCTTGATTGTCACGCTCCGCAAACGGACTCCAAAGTGGAAAAGGATAAGGAGAGAGGATGAGCTGAGGATTCGCGACAACTCCACATCTATCACATTTATGTGCATTTTTGTGGCACTCGAGTTGGCAATTGACCCGCTTCTGGTTTTCGGCCAGTGGTCACTGCTCTGGTTCTGGCTTTGGATATGGCTCCCTCAAAAGCTTTACACTTTCATTATGTTTTATTGTTTGCTTTTTTAAAGCACTGCCTCGCACACTCGCACCAAATGGCTGCATGAAAGCCACTTACACAGATACAGAGGGAGCAGCTGCTACTGTTGTTGTGGTCATTTGAAAAGGCTTAAACATAATACTTAGAGCAAGGCATTCAATGTCCTTAGGAGCCAGGACCAAGCCAAATTGAGCTGGGGTAAACAAGTAAGCTCGCAACCCTGGAAAGTGTGTGCGGAAATCAAAGCCTTAAAAGCATTTTCTGCAAAAATACATGAAAAGCGATTTTAGGACGAGGGGAAAAGATGTTATTTGATGGTTTTAGGGTTGAGTGTAGGGCTTTTCCCCGTAGGGCTTTAAATTTTGTCTCTGAACACCTATTTTTTTTCCAGAGGAAAATAGTAGAAACGGTTTTCCTTTTTTCAGTCATTTGCTCACAATTCGTAGACTCCTCCACCCTCCTAACTTTTTGCTGAAAATTGAAGTCGAATCGTTGCCATAAATCAGAAATATTCATACAGTTCTGCTTTTCTCTCTCTTTTACTCGCTCTATTCGCCTCTCCCTCTTTTCGAGCATTACTTTCGTGTGTTTTGGCTTTTTACGTGCAATTCTCCTTCTGCGAGCATTAAAATTGATTTATGTCGTCGGCAAGCGTCGAAAAACTAAAATTATGAAAGCGAGCGAGAGCAAGGCTTTTCATGCTGAGTTATGTCTGAGTGCGGGTGACTACTAAAATGTTACAAAATGCTCGGCCATAGATACTCATGTTGCAATCAAATATATCACGAGTGGAGGACAGAAGAGTGGATATTTGGAGAAATAAAACCATAAAAATGTAAGCATTTTAAATCAGGTTCTTAAAGCTGTTGATAATTGTCTGTGGTTTTTTCTATGTATAACCTTTTAAATTTTAAATTGATAACTTTAAATTTCTATCCTATTATTATTTTTTACTTACGTCTGCAAAAAGCATTTATTAAGTTTCGTAAACTATTTTGTGTAATCCTTTTTAAATACAGTTCATATAGTTTCTAATAATTATTTTTTATAAATACAAAAATCTTAAAATATGTGTGCGGTTTAAAATGGCTCTTAAACTATTTTCAGTACCAATCAGAAAGCCTGGAAGAACTTGTTCTATTATTTATTTTATTCACTTAACTTTCAGACAATTCCATAGTTTGCCTCCCTTGTTTGACTCGCCACCTTTTTTTTATGCCCACAAGTGACGGCGACGCCTGAAAGTATGCAGCATTTTCTAGCCTCCTTCGCTGGCTTCTGGTATCTCAACTTTTGTTTCTGCTGCCATTCCACTGCATCAACATTTGTCATGTTATTGTGGAAATTATTGTTGTCTGCTTTTATTGTTTGACTTCTGTCTGCCGCCCCAGACATGCCTACGGCCCCCAGGCTGAATCTTGTTTAAGTTTTTTCCCTTTGTTTTTGCATTTTTAATTATAAATGCCTGGCAGCGTTTGGCTTGCCTTCGCGCTGACTCGTTTTATTTGCATGTTTTCTTGCTTTTGTTTTTCATTTTAAGGGTTTTCTTGAAGGTGTGTTGTCCTTTTTTTTTTTGTTTTTGGGGGCCTGTTTATTAGCCACGTCGTGCGTACAATTTTAAACCCTTTTCCAGTGTCGGTTTTAGCTCTCTTTTCTTCGCCCTAAGTAGCTTTGCAGCTGATTGTGTTTCACCTTTTGATGTTGGGCGCTTGAAACTTTACTTTGCATTGCAAAGTTTTCCCTGGCAGCACAGAAAAAGGGTTAAAAACTTCCGTATAATTGACAAATGCTAAATAGGAAGTCTGACAAGTGCTCGGATGCTTTGCTGCCAATTGTTTATTTCAATATTTAACCAAACATTGTTCGGCTTAGTTGGGTGCTTCTTCAAAGAAAAGTCGAGGGATTATGCGAAAAAGTAACTGAAATTTTAGAATATGCAAAGGGTCAGTTGGGAACTTTTCATGGTGCTGCATGTCGTATGCGTGATGTGCTGGCAGTCTGTCTTACAGGCAATTTCAATTATGAAAATGCGATTAAACCGAAAACACGATGTAAGCCCAGGACAGACCGACCAGCATGTGCAGAAACTTTCTCCTGCTAACTCGATTATGTACTCAATTGCTTGGTATAAAGTCTCCTTTTCGCTTCTTCTCCTCGGGAGTCGTAAAATGTTTTCAATTATAAAAAGCTTTTAGGTAAATCAGACCTGAAATGTGTTTCAATTGTCTTGCATTTTGTGAGAGAACAATTCAATTTGTGCGAGGGCAAAACACAAAAGCAGGGAAAAACAAAACAAGAATCGAAATCAAATCGAAGTAGTAAGTAAGGAAAAAAAGAAAGGAAATGAATTAAATTGAATTGAAAAAAGTAGCAGAGTTTCCATTTCTCTATTTTTCATCTTGGCAATTTATTGTTTTCTTCTACTCAGTTCTGGTACTTCAAACGGAAATGGGAAAGATCTGTATGGGAAACCAGGAAAAAAGCAAAAATTAGAAGCTCATGTTGTTCTAGTTTTTTTGTTCTCTGGCATCGAAAGTGCTTCTGTTTCGAGCACTCTGATAATCGAGTATGTAGGAGATTCCTTACCCATTCTAGATTAGATTGAGAATCGTTTTTGTCATCTCAGTTACCTTTGCCTCACAATTTGCAAATCAAACAAGGGAAGATTAAGCCAAGTGGACGAAGAAAAGTCGTTGCTAATGACTGTCGAAAAAAAATGTTCCACTTTATTTCCTTTCCTCGTTATTACTGTCTCTATTTTGCTTTGTACTCCAGTTTATTAATGCCTTGTGATTGTTTCGTCGGGCAAACAAAACGTAAACAAAATCAAATAATTTAAGTACTTCAAGCATAACAAGAAAGGAAAGCTAACTTCGGGCGGAGCCGAAGTTGATATACCCTTGCAGAATACTCTGTAAATTATATTCTCCAATATTATTTATATGATGCATTCTTAATACTCATAAAAAATCCCAACTTCCTAACTTTAAAAACATCAAAGTTATGGCATTTCCAATCGTTCAGTTATATGGCAGCTATAAGATATAGTCGGCCGATCCTTATGAAATTTGGTATGTCGGATTGATTGGCCAAAAATAAAACCCATAGAAAATCCCAACTTCTTAACTTTACAAACACCAAAGTTATGGCACTTCCGATCAATCAGTTATATGGCAGCTATAAGATATAGTCGGCCGATCCTTATGAAATTCGGTATGTCGGATTGATTGGCCAAAAATAAAACCCATACAAAGTCCCATCTTCTTATCTTTAAAAACACCAAAGTTATGGCTTTTCCGATCGTTCAGTTATATGGCAGCTATATGATATAGTCGCCCGATCCGGCTCGTTCCGACTTATATACTACCTGCAATAGAAAGACAACTTTTGGGAAAGTTCCGAGCAGATAGCTTTAAAACTGAGGGACTAGTTTGCGTAGAAACGGACGGACGGACAGACGGACAGACGGACAGACGGACATGGCTATATCAACTCAGGAGGTGATCCTGATCAAGAATATATATACTTTATAGGGTCGGAAATGTCTCCTTCACTGCGTTGCAAACTTTTGACTGAAATTATAATACCCTCTGCAAGGGTATAAAAATCAATATTGCTAATTAAAATGCGATCAAAATAAAATTGTTCTTATTATTGAAAATAAGTCTACTGCTTTCATGTGTGCGGCAAAAAATAAGATTTAAAAAAATTATGGCTTAATACAGAATCCTCGACAACTACAAAAGTGTAAAAATATGTTATTATTTGCTCTGAAAAAATAATACAAAATAAGTAAACAAATATAAATAAAAATTTCTAAAAGACATTTTGCTAGCTAAAAAGTTATAAAATCATTAAAAGTATGAAACAACAATGGCTAACCAATTAAACTTTAGTCAATAAGACCAAAAAGCAATGAATTACAGTAAAATATTTTGTTATCCTATAAAGCTTTGGCTCAGCTGGAAACCTTTATCTCTTGTGGCTGGAAAACTTATTCCTTGGCAATCCTGATTTGATTGCTTGGCAAAAAGTTTTTGTTCATGAAATGGTTCGCTCACCTGGCGCCTAAATATTCAATTGTCTCTGAATGTTTAAGTGTTTGAGAATGCTATTTATTTTATGCCTTGTTATGCAATCAAAATGTTTGCACTTGCTGGCAACGTGACGTGCGCGCTTAACTCTGCACGTGAAAAGCGCAAACGTAGCAGAAGTTAATGAGAAATTATACGCGGCACTCAGACAGGGCCAAATAAAAGGGCAAAGGGTGGTGGTACGATAACACTTGAAATTGTGTAAAAGTGAAAAGGAAAACTTTTGCAACAGAAAATTTGTAAATACGGCACTTTCCTGCCAAAAACTCCAGATAGTAACTTGATACAGTCAATGCTGATAGCTTTTTGTGGTGTGGTGGCAAAGGGTTTCGAGGGAACCTAAGTTAGTTACCAAACAAAAATTCCCCACTTTAAAGTTTTGTATTAAAAAACTTTCCCTCTTCTCTACTTGCAGGTAAATGACGTAAATTTTTAATTACTGGCAAAAACTTGTCATCATCCCCATCACGGTCGTCGTCTTCAAAAGTTTCCCATCATTCAGTTGGCTGTCAAGTGTCAAGTGTGTCCTGGCTGGGTTTTCAGGTTCGAGGATTGAAAGCGAACTGCAGCTAACAAATAGCAAGCACAATGCAATTTGCCATGGGCTGCAGGTTATGGCAGAGCCACAAATCTTTGGACACACTGACGGCAAAACGAATGGGTGACTGACTGTTGCCAGTTGCAGTGGCAGTTGCTCTTGGCAGCAATAATCAAAACTTGGGCAATCATAAAAGCGAAATTTTTAATGCGCTAAAAGGATGGGGATCTGAAATGCATGCACCTTCAGAAAAAAGGTTTACATTTGAATTAATAAATACGATTGGAATATATTTTTGAATTAATATTAATTCAAATGTATCGATTAAACTTATATTTAATAGGAAAATGGTAAAATAAACCATTGATGCTAAATGGTCCTAGTTAAATTTCCAACACAGATAAATTTATTAATGTTCTTTTTAAAATATTTAATTTTTTATTTGTTTGTAGATAACCTATCATACATTAATACATCATATAATATAATTTAATCAATTCCAACCCATTATTTTTTTGTGTGCGATAACGGGTCAGTAGCGTCATGCAATGGATAGATATGCATTTGACCATCCATTCAGCACGAAAAGAGGAATTTCTGCATCAAATTAGCATGTTCTCTTCAACTGGCTCGCTCTCTATCTCCGGCTGGAGGGAAAACCCGAAAGGAAACGGAAATGGAAATTTTTACTTGGCAGGCGAAATTATCATGGGAACCGACGCCAACCAACTGAAAAGGAAGTTTGTTCTCCTGCAGCAAGGAAGGGAAAAAAGGGAGAGCCGCATGGCAAACGGAAGATGTAATTAGGGGAAAAGCAAAATGGGAAAATAATTAACACTCGGGCATAATTAATTGCACGCCACACAAATGACAAGTATCTCGGGGGTTAAGCTGGAACGGAAATGCAGAGAGAGAGCCAAGCCAAGACCGAAACAATTTGAAAGTGCATCCCAGGCCACAATTAATTTGATTTTAGATGTGGCAAGGATTGGTTTGGTTTTCTAATCACATTACGTGCAGCGAATTAAGCTTTTCCAAATGAAGAAATGTGGTGAAATTGAGCTGTCTTCTTATTCGCCATTCAAACCTTAATAACCGGCAAACATGATTGTTCTACCCGTATTTAATTTCACAATAAATAAACTGTTGCCGTCTGCAGTTGTGTTTGATGTTCGCACTTCAGCGGATCCCTAGAACCATCTTTTCGTAAACGAATCAAAAGTGCTGGGCAACATTCCAAACATATTTCGGCTTGGCATTGTTGTGCTTGAGCAATAAAAGGGGCGGATACAGAAGAAGTAGCCATGCAAACCATTTAGAGTGCAGATTCCCTGGCATTTGGCCCACATTTCATTGAGTTTTTGCCAAATGAAAGAATTTCTTCATAAATAGATTTCCCATAAATAAACATTTCACTGGATGCATGTCCACGTCAAAAGTTTTAATTGCCCAAATTTGCCCGACACCCAAATGTGCGCTATAAATTTAACGTCCTCAACAGTTTACTTCGTCGGCTATCCACTTAAACCATAAGGAAAATATTTATTTTCTGTATGTGTTTTGTACATTGGCGCCTGTCTATGGAGTTGCTTTTTAATTAAGAACACAAACACACGCAGGGATGCACAACCAACGGGTTGGCCAGGGTATTTTGATTATTTCTGTATTGTCACTGGCTGTTTACTTTGGGCATTTCAATCAGCGAAAGTACGAAAATAAAAGAGGTAAAAATAACGACACAGGCTTATGCACAGTAATAGTATTTCAAAATGTTACTTGTAACATTATTTTTCATTTATGGGAAGGTAGTTGATTAAATTCAAAAAATAAACTGAATATCATACAAACCAAAAGAAAATTAAAAGAAAAATTGTATTTTCTTATAGATAAATAGTTTTTGTGATCAGTTTGCGATATAATTATTATGTATTATGTAATATTTTCTTTCCGGTTATTTTCCAAATAATGCGCTTCAGAAAATTGTATTTTTATTAAGGGTAATGTAGTGACTTTTGGGATTGTTAAAGCGAATTTATGCCCTTCGCTGGCCACAACAATAACAAAGGGTGGCATCGTTTAAGTGATTTCCACGACGAATTCCGCCATTCCGCCATTCCGCGTACAAATAATACAATCAATATCCGTATATCCGATGGCAAGTGTATCGACTGCTTATTGCTCAATGACTGCCATTTTCACTGGGCCTTTTTAATGGTCATGTTCGAGGCTTTCGGCGTTACAATTATGCATGTAAGTGGAATTAAAGCCGAGTATGCAGCAGGTTGCGAAGCGAAAGGGAACGTGTTAAATTAATGCGAATAAATTGGCCAATAAATATCGCATGGGAAATGTTTTTTAAGATGTGCATAATTTATTAATCTATTAAATGGGACTTCTTTGCTTGGGGTTTGCATTTTAATGGGTGAAAAAGACAAACACGGTTTCGTCCTTGGTTTTTAATTAAAGGGGAGTTTACTTAGAGGGAGCTTCAAACGTTGCCTAGTAACATGAAAACCTTCTTCCCTAATAGACAATCTTCCAATTATTTTTCGTACCTGGTAAATTCAGTTTATTACACCCCTTCCTTTGTGTTTGAATATCTTTTCACAAAGGACTAAAACTATTATTTTTGAATATGTTAAAATCTTTTTAAAATGATTGAAAGTCTTTGCCAAACAACAAGGTGAAACAAATTGCTAAATGTTTTCCAGGGAAAGCAAAACACACATACACACACATGCGATCATGTAACCCTATATATACTGAATGACATTTTGCCCGGCAGGAGAAATAAAATAACAAAAACTTGCATAATTTGTGCTGTTGGACCACACAGACAAAAAAAAGAAGCAAAAACGAGCTAGGAAAATTTGTGTGCTGCAGACAGCTGAAAAACTAAACTTTTGATGCAAGGGTAGAGGTCGGAAAATGGAGAGAGTTAAGGCCAGGCAAGGTCCAATAGCTTTTGTGAGTGTGTTCTGGCATTTTATTACAAAAGTTTACACGACTCTGTTGCTAATGTTGGCCCTGTTGTTGTTGTTGCTTCTGCTGTTTATTTTGTGGCTAGCTGCTTTTGTCATTTTATAAGCTTTTTAGTAGAGGAGTTTCCCCCGAAAGCTGAAAACCCCTGCCGAGCTATTAAAGGATGGAAACACTTTGAAGGTGATAAACTTGCCTTCCGAATTTCAAACATCAGTTCTAGGTCATAGTTTAACTGAAAATTTAATTTAGTTTAGCCTTCCTTGCCAGCATCGTTTAACCAAACGTATTGATAAGCTAAAAATTATGCAATTTTGTCTCATATTCTTAAACCGGAAACTGTTAATAGCCAAAACGTCATTTTAAAGGCGAACTTTTTCTCTTTTGTTTTAGTTTAGGTTTTAAAATTAGTCATTTCAATTAAGATTTTAATCTAGTTAAAAAATAAAAATATAGAATATTTTCAAGAAATATTTTCTGTGGATTTTTAATTAAGTTCAAGCTTCTTGTTTGACAGTGCTTGGCCAAAAGCTACATAACTGTGGACATTTTTCGCAATAAGTTTTCCAGCTAAGAACTAAACAAGCTGCGACTGCAACTCGACTCAGCTGATGAAACCACGTAGGGACAAGCAAAATGCATTAGAGCTCAGCCAAACTGGGGGTGTACAAAAAATTGAAAAACTATACCAACTCAAATTGAGTTAAAGCGAAAAAGTTACCAACTCTTGCCACACTCTTTCCCCTTTTTCTCGCCCGCTTTCTCTTGTTCTTCTTTTGGCCATGCTGTCGCGGCTTAAGCTGACCACGAGTAATGCATTACAACAATGCTCGAATAGGACATTGTGGAATGGGGTTGGGTCTTAGTCATCTGCCCAATGTAATTAAGCAACTTACAAGCAGTAAACACAGATACACACTCGTACGGCATACATGGGCAAACATTATTAGCCAGGCCAACCAGCACATACAATATTTAATATGCGATTTCTGACACCATTCGCCCGAGGCAGGAAAACCCATAAAATGCTGAACACGATAAAAGAACGACGGCCATTTATTTGACTTACGCAAATGCCTGTGCGTATATGCACATGTATGTGTGGGCGTTGGGTCGGGTCAAATAAATGACAGGCCATAAGGCAGTGTCTTTACATTCTGCCGAACCCATCCAGGAAAAAAGATACACTTCAACATGTGTTGTCGAATGGTATTTTCATAATTGCAACCACATCAAAAGTGTTCGATTCCCATTGATTTTCTTTTTTGGCTTACATACTTTGATGATAGCAGTTATTTCGATAATTGCAGTGATATTTCAGAAGTCTCATTTTAATAATTTTGATAACAATTTTTCTCTCCCTACAATTCATACAGGGAAACTAATGTTGTAAATACAATTTACAATTACAATTATTTCCGTGCTATTTTATTAATTATAATTTTTTTAAATTATTATTTATCTTTTATTTAAACACTAAAAAGTTGTATATTTTTAGAAACAAGAGAATTATTTTATTTGTTTTGGATTTTTTACGCTTTACTTATCACTGGCTGCTCATTAACGAATCCGAATCGACATTTCATGTTACAATTTTTTGGCATTGCGGTCTGTGGCCGCCAGTCGAAAAAGAGGAAGCCAAACAGAACCGACTGGGCCATGGCCAACTGCCATTAATGAGCGAGACTTTTTCCATGTTAATTTTGCAGGAAAAAACTAACAGATTCGAATCAATAATTACATCAATTCCGGTAAATGCAAGCATCGCTGTGCATTTTATAATTGGCTCTTCAGACGGAAAGGCAGGCGGCCGAATTGCGGATAATGGTCTGCCAGAGCTCGTGCCCAACTGCAATGATCAATAATCTGACTAATGTGGCTTCGTCGGTCTGGTTTTCGACTGCGGTTCTGCTGTAAAATATAAAGAGTGCCAGTGGCGCACATGTGATTGATGCCAGTCACGGAGAAAGTGTATCGCTAAAAGTCAAACTAAATCTACTGCCAGCAACTTCCTGCACGAGGAGAACAGGAAATACTCAGGCATCTGCGACGACAGAGCGACACTTTGTGCGGCTCACGTTGCCAACCATTTTGCGGTGATTTTTAGCTCGTTTATTTGGAAAGCGAAGGATCCGGGCCGGGGACACAACTATACAATAATGGCGCAATGGCAATGCCAATGGCAAGTCTCGTTGCGCGGAACACATGAAATTTACGTGATGCTCCTAAACGTCAAATATTTTGTCATTCCCTTGGCTGAAGGCGAAGTTCCTTTGCCCGTTCCATGGTTAGCTGACAGTTTGATGAATGGCGGAAGATTGAAAAATGCAAATAACTAAAGAAATAACTGCGGAAGATATTGAAAGCTTTGTTGCTTCTGCGTTTGGCAGGAAGGAAATGAGGGGAATTTGTAGGAGACAACCCGTATATCCTATTAAATTTTTGTTAAACTCTGACAGAGTGCTCTTGCTGATTTAATATGCAGGATTAATGTAGGTCTAAATTGATACTTAATCACTGAGTTGGTGTTGTAATTAAATATTTAAGCATTACATTCTTGTAAGTTCAAGTTACATAGGCCAATTTTATTTAAAATATAAAACGTTTGATATCAATTTAATCGAACCTATCTATTAATACATTGTTTTTTTCTGTGTAGGTATTGAAATTAAAATCCAAATAACATTAAACGAAGGTGTCCTCTTACCTGATTTTGCCAAAGCCAGTTTTTTCCTGGACCTGACCTGTCCACTCAAATCGTTTGTTATAAATTTTCCGCTTCCGTTTCCGTATGTTTTTTCGGGTTGCTTTGCTGGTGACAAGATAAAAGTATCCCCTTGGCACGTGGAGTCAATTTAACGTGTTGTTGTGTGGACATAAATTACGAATTCACTGGCGCCACTCGAAAGGACCTATAAACAGCAGACAGAAAGAAATACTGGACTCCGGTTTCCTGTAAAATGTTAAATAATATGGCAACATAGAGCTCACAAATCGGACATTTCTTTGGGGTTTCCCACTCGAAAGTTGCAATTTTGCTGGCTGATTGCTTTTGGCGTTCGCAATTAGAAACTTTATGATTAGTTGGCTGAGCCGCGTTAAAAGTTTTGGACAGCGTTTTGCAACTTGTTTTTGCCTCAGGCCCTCGACCAGTAAAACTCCATACTCACTCTCCCTTTTTGCAGTAGTTTTGCCTGTATTTTCGTTACAGGTATGTGGCTGAGTTGGCCAGCTATTTGTGGGGCTTAAAACTTTGTTATCAACAAATGTGTAAATCTGCCCAACCAGCAGAAAGCACAAAAAATGTTGTAAACTTTTTGCCCAGAACTACAGAACTAAATACATGTGCAGTGGGGTTGTCTAACTTTTAGGCAAAATATTTATGATCGTTTTAGCGAAATCCGAAACTTCACAGTACCGATAACACTGTTAAGTCGGTCGTGTATTGACTTGGGAATTTTCGTATTTGGCTTGAATTAGGAGCGGAAATTTAACTAAACTTGGTAAGCTTAAAGTTTCCCCATCCCCCCAAAAGAAACTTAATGAAAACTCTTGCCCCCAATTCCCCTCCGCGCCCCTGTAAAAACCGATTTATCCCACCCGCCACTGTGGAGCACCAGACAATATTGAGGTAAATGCAGCCACAGTGGGGGCTGTCGACATTTTCCAGTCACGCCCACTTAACATTCGCCTCGCCCCCAGGCTCAGTGTCAGCTATCTAAAACCCAAACGCGGCCCGGGGGTGGAAAATTATCCTTTATTATTTTTCAGTGGAAAGTTTTCACTCTCATCGCCGCCGGATGCTGGTGGGCTTGCTTTGGCAACTTTATAATATTACATTATATGGATGTGCTGTGTGTCGCACTTGTTATCGATTACCCATCACCAGGTGAGAGCGTTGCTTTCAATATGCTGCGCCCACTTTTCCTGGGATCGGTGAAAAGTTTGTCAATCGAAGCAAAAAAAAAAAGAAGGAGGAACTCCCCCATCGCCGGGATTCCCTCTCGCTGTTTGCCATTCTTTGGATGTGCCATAAAACTTTATCTAAATGCTCGCATCGAGCAAAAGACGCTCATTACTTTCATTATCCAGCCGAGAGCGAATACAACGGTGCTCAGTTGAGCCATTTTTGCTGAAATTGAAAAGCATTTAATGGGATTTTCACTCGGTTTCGTGTGCATCAACGCTGGTGTAAAGTAATCGCCTTATGTAGTTACCCAATTCAAAAGCGTTTGACTAAATAAATTCGATTAACGGGGTTTTTTGGAAAATCTTTAGTTTAGCTTTAAATTAAATTCGGAAAGTTTTCTGTTTAAGGGGAACACACAAAATCTTAAATAAACAACTTTTTTGTTTCGCAAAAGCTAAAAGTTTTTCACTTCAAAATTATTTTATGTTTTTGTGCTAGAAATTTTGATAAGATTATGATTAGCATTGCTTTCCAATTTCTATGCAAAGCAGTTTAAGCTTTAAAATATCCAGAGATTATAAAAAGACCCCTGATTATATTAAAATTAACATTTCCGAAATTAAACGACTGCCCCAAAAAATAGGCAACACTTAACACTAATTGAAGCAAAAAGACCAAAGAAAATGTAAATGAAAGTGAATAACTCATCGAGCAATGTCAAAGGATAATTTTTTAGGGTGTGTTTGAAAGAGGCAGTAGAAAAAAGTGGGCGGGGCAGGCAAACTGAAGCTGTCTATTTTGACGCGTTTTCTCGGCACTTTCTGTTTGTCTTTTTAATTGTTTTTGCCACGGCTGCTGCTGTTGCTCCCTTTAATTATAAATTGCTGGCCTAATGTTTTCTTTTCTGCTTTCCGCTCGCCTGCTAATGAGTTTTGCGCCCCTTTTGTTTGACTGATAGAACTGGGCAAAAAGTTTGCCAAATTTTCCATTAGCCCTTGCCTTGACCAACTCGTTTTTGTTACATTTGGCTGCTGTTTTTAGTAAGTTTAACAATAAACAAATATGCCAACAGGCAGAGTGGCCAACTTTTGTCATAAATTTATGCTTTTTCTACAGATTATTGTTGTTTGGCCTGCAGTTGGCGCACGGTAAATAAATTTAAAGTTTTACAGAATAATGGAAACAACTTGTTTTGCTTCGAGGCGCCATGCTGAGAGACTTTAATTAGTGCACATTTTCCAGTTTTATAGCTGGCGGGCAGAATGATGAACGATTCAATAGTCGATTCTTCTTTCCATCTTCATTTCCAATCCAGAAAAGAAAGCAGAGACAAATAAAACGTTAAGCAAACGACAACTGCAAATGGAATTTTAATTCAATTTGAATGTGCGCGAAGTGGGCGAACGGAAACGGGCGACTCTATTAACATCCTGTTGAGAGCTCTCACCCCCTCGTTCTGTTTGTGTCAGCCTTCTTCTGTTTCTCTTTTGCTAATGTAATTTCATTAGTCAAGGAAGAAAGCCCCGAAATAGACATAAGAAAAGTTGCCGTCCTGTCTACTTAATTAGGAAATTTTGGCCGCTTAGTATGGTGAAAACGCTACCAGTCATCCACCTGTTGCCCAGCGCCATTGCATAATGCATGTCTCAGCCAAGTACTGTCCAAATCCCGCAGGTGCAATTGTGTTAGACTCTGCTTGCAGGTGTAAAATACGAGACACTTGTCATATGTCCATGTGTGTGTTGGCCCAGAGGGGAAAACTGTCAATTGTGCGGACGCAGCTTGTTGCTGCAGCTCCGGCTGCACGGTTCTGTGTCAGTTGAGAACTTAAACTCATTAGCTGCCGCCGCCAGGTTAGTTATGCACATCAGGTCAGACCAGGCCAGGTACTTTATGAATTTTTCATCATGACTGAGCTCTGAGCGATGAGGGAGTTGGAGGAAAAGCGACTGCACTGGCAATATTTAATAGCGTTGTGAAATTGTTGTTGAAAATAAAAATATATTATGAAATATATTAATAATATATAAAACTTGTATTTCTTAGTGTGTGGTTTTGGGTGTCCTGTTTGATTTATATTACCTTTTCAAAGACACATTTTCCTTCTACTTCCAAAATATTTCCAATCTTGTCGGTGTCCGTCCTGGAAGTTTCGGGTACCTAACCATCCCAAAACATTTTCAAGGGTCAAGTTTTAAAGCCATTTAAAAATATATTTTTGTTTTTATTTTCACTACGAACTTTTTAATTATTATCTTTAGTTTTTTTCACTGTATGGAAAAAGCATGTAGTTCAGCTGGAGTCAAGTAGCCAGCCACGAAATTTGGGTCACCCACCGGCAGTGGAATTATACGTAAATACATTTTTTTGTCGCTCAGTGTTCATTGCAGCGAAAAATTGCCTTGTTTCTCTAGCACACATGCGCGAAAAATAAAAAAAACACGCATACGTATTACGTACAACTAAACCAAGTCAAAAGGTGAGCAGCAAAGCGTTAAAAGAAAATCGTTTTAGTCGCAAGTGAGAGCACAAACACACGCAAATTGCTTACCATTTAATGTTGCATACTTTTCAAACCTGGCCAAAAAAATATTTAAAGAGATGACAAACAAAATGTAATAATACATTTTCCTTCTTTATAAAAAATTGCCTTCTCACGTACCACAATTTTTGTGAAATATTCTGACACAAAAATTGCTGACCTGGCTTAGATTGCATGTAAGGGAGTGCTGTATTTTTCTTGCACATTTAAATATGTGCACACGAAAAGTGCAAAAGTCGGCGCAAATTAATGGGAAATTATAAAATGCATGCAAGTGTAAGTGGGATTTAGGTAGGTGAAGCAACAAAATCCACTCGAGTTCTAAATGGAAATTTGTACTGGCAGAAGAGGGCAGGTAAACAGCAAACAAGCCAAATTATATAAGTGGCGGGTGGAATTACCTAGCAACCTCCAACTAGCTTAAGCTCAAAATTAATGGAAATTTAATCTCAATTTTGTGTACACCAGCTAGCTGTAGCTATTATTTATTGATAATTAAGGCACTTTATGCTATTAATCCAAAGTGAGCTAACGCGAATAATCGTGACAGGTTTGATGTTTTTTATGTGATAAAATAATTATTTTACAAAATATTGTAGTACAACTTATATTAAAAAAAAATCTTATGATATAAAACGATTCTATCTCCAAAAACGTTTCCAATCGAAACGCTATTAGTTATAAAATTGCTACTTACATATACGTATGCTCAAATTGTTCCTCAAAGCATTTAATCAACTGTGATCAGTTTTGAGACAACTTGGCTCCCTGCTCTTTCGACTCTCGGTGAGACAATGGAAACGAAGCCTAGACCACATTTGCATGCCCGCAGACAAGTAACTTTTAAATTATCCAATGGCAAAACACAAAGGGCGGCAACGAAATGAAAACTTGTGCCCCTTTGCCTTATTTCAATATGCAAACATTGGCAAAATCGCAGGCAAATAAGCAGCTCACATGTGTCCACATACATAGGAACTATATAGGAGCTGTGCTCCCCAGCAGATGTATAAATCGAGCAAATCAAATGTAAACAGACACAAGGAGCAACGACAAACAAGGAAAGGCAACAAAGGCTTCTAATGGCAGGCAGACATTTCCCCTCTCGATCCTGTTGCTCCTTCTGTTGCGAAAGAGGGAATGACAGTTTGTATTTTATTTGCATATATTGTAACAGTTTTTCCCTCCACTCTGATATATACTGTATATGTGTATACTATACGCTACAGAACGATTCTGGTGCACAGATGAGCGCTTACATTAGTGCGATGCGAAGCGTTGCGATGGATGCTGCAGGAAATGCAAAATAAATATATGTATATGTATATCTAAATATGTGAAAAGAGTTTCCCAGTATTCGTTGACAGCATGCACTCTTGTCGTATCATTTTTACCCAGGCTCAATTTAAGCTGCACAATTTGTTGAGCGACAACGAGTAGAATATTATCCTGCCTGCATTTCCATGTCAATTAGTTGCAATTTCCAACTGCTGGGCTGATAAGAACTTTATTGACAAGTTGCGAAACAACTTGAGGCAGGTGTCAGCTGACAGCAGGGCTCTTTTCACCACCATCACAGCACCACTCATCTCGCTGTTGGCAAACAAATAGCCTGGCATACTTTTCATGGGGGACTTCAGCGCGAGTTTTGAGCACACATCTCTTCGGTCCGCAGGCGTGTCCGATTGCCTTGTGTGCTGGGAAATATTTCAGGTAGCCGGCATGCCGGGCTGGCAGCCAGAAGCTTGTCATGACCAGCCTTGGCACTCAGGGGGCCGCTCTGCCAGCTCGCAATCAATTTCATTCATTGCATCGCTCATACGCAACGTATGCCGCCCGCCTGCAGGCCAGCAGCTGAAAACACTCTTGCTGCGACGTCTTTTGTTACGCAAGTATGAAAAATATTTGCCAGCCAGCTCTGGTAGAAAAATTCATATGTGCATTTTTTTTTCCTCATTTACATTTTCACAGAAAAGCAGGTGAAAGTTTATCCTTGTCCTTGCGAGATGATCCTCTCTTGGGGTACATCAGCTCTAGTCCTCACTTTGATCAATATCCTAGCTTACCAAACAAAACCCAACAACGCATACATATGGACAACTGGAATTGCAAATGGCTTCCAGGCGCAACACGGCGTATGCGTAATGTGACTGGAGGGTCAGTAGGCAGCAGTAGCATCAGCAGCATCAGCATCATCAGCAGCCGAAGCCAAAGCAAAGCTGTTTATTTATGCTGGCCCTGCTCTGACTGTGACTTTGGGCCATTGCTGTTTGATTACACGTGTAATTCAATGCACCAGCCCCCACAGTTTTCATTGATTTTTTGCTCCTAAGCTGAATTGTTAGCAGTTTTAATTGAATTTCAACTGAACTGACACATGGTTAGCAAGTGGTTAGTTGGTAATTTATGTCTCTGCCATGTTTTGTGGCCAAATCGTTGGGCAATTTCCACATCCCCTCAAAGGCCAAAGGCCCTTTGTTTTTGCCATTTTGCGGAGAAAGCCATTTTTAATGAAATTTTCGGCTTTGTTGGCCTGCTCAGACAGGCGAGAAGGCTTATGAGAACCGACAGCGAAAACTTTTGCATAAGTAGCCATGGAGATAGAGAGCGGTTGTGAGCGGGGGAGATTGAAAGTACCTAGGAGATGGAATATTTTAAAGTTTCTCTAAGAAGGAGGATGGCTGGAAGATTGACCTCTGACAAGGGGGAATTAAATTGAGAAATTAAGCAGGAAGCTACTGGTGAGTGGAGATTTCTGCGGCTGGCAACAGATTTAAATAGTTGATGCCACCGACAGTTCGATTATTAAAGCTGTCTTTAACTTTCCCTGTTGCCTTAAGAACCAAGAAAACTTATTAAAACTGTTATATACTTATAAATATTTCGTCTGCTTTACTGTCATGTTAAATGTTTTGAAATTGTATTGGACCCATAAATAATTACTTAGTAAAAATTGTTATCTGGTTTATTAAAATAATTACAAAAATTCAAGTAAGACAACTTTTAATTACACATTTTAGTTGCTTTCATTTAAGCAAACCTTATATTTAATTTTACATGCGTTTATTTATTTATTGAGTTCTTCAGTATACAACTTACAACATTATTAGTTTATGTTTTACTTATTTATTTTTCTCCAAGTGCATTTTTAGTTCTGCTGCATCCTTTCTGGTTCCGGTTTAAAAACAAAGCCAATGATTGCCATGTTTTCTATACACTATATTCTCGCAGCTCGATGGTTGCACTTAGTGCCCCGATAGTTTCTATCATATAGAAGTGGTAACTTGATTATGACCACCAGAGCAACGAGCTCCTCCGCCCCGTTTTCGAAAGCTTTAGGGGATGGGCGAAATGCTCTGGGCCAGAACTGGAACTCTTGTGCGCGTTTTCCGCATCCGCGTTGCTCAATGATCCGTGTAAGCACGGAAAACTCAAACGGGAAACCGAGAGAAGGAGCGCGTGATGTATGTGCAGTTATAGAAGGGACTTGGAGAAAAGCCACCAGAGGGCCACAGAATCCGCATTGATTGTGATAAATGGACATTTTGTCTGGGGGCCTCAACTGAAGAGGGCCACTCATTAAGTATTAAGTTTGTTGTTTATCGTTGGGGCGTAAATTTACACTTGATATTTAATTAATTGTTATATACGTACTTGCCTGTGTATTGTCATATGCTGGGTATTTGAGTGTTTATCGTATACATACGCCTACACCAGTATAGATGAACGCATCGACGCGTCGATAAACAAAAACACATTTTAATTAATGAAATCCAACAAGGCTCACATACACACAGAGGGATTATAGGCGCTAAGCTAGCTGACGGGAAAAAGGACACACGCACCCATACAAATAAAGCATAAAAATGGGAAGCATAAACTTTTCGCATAATTAATGCAGAAATATTTTGTAATGCAAGCAAGCGTTAAGCTCCAATTCCCGCCCACAAACACCTGCCATCCAAAAACCCACTTCCGTTTCCTTTTCCCTTTTGGCTCGGCTTAATACTCGACATATTAATTAGTTTTCATATGATGAACTCGCCTGCCTGAGAGAATCCACAAAGTTTTAGCGCTTAATGAGGAAAGTTTGGTTCCACAAACAAAAAAAAGTGCCAGAAAAAATGGCCGAACTGTCAAATGGGAATGTTGTCCGATTTTCCCAATTGGCCAAGAGACGAGGCCCAAAGTCAAAAGCAAACGCAGCTGTCAACATGTCAAATAAAAATCAAATTTCAAATGGATATATATCTATCTGCTGGCACTGAGATCCCCAAAGGAAACTCAAGCGAACGCAATGAAAATAAATTATCAAAAAAGAAAAAAGAATGGAATCCAAGGGACAGAGAGAACTTTTGTAATATAAACTAGAGTATTGAACCGCATGATGATGATTTCTTTTTTGAGTCAAATCTCCTGCACAATTCCCAAAACTTCAAGGAAAATGACAGACGCAGACCAACAATCGTAGTCCCGGCATTGTTCCCACTTATTCTGCTGCCCTACTCTGTTTATTCGGGTCTGTTTGTGTTCCGCGTTACCTCATTTTCCGCCCAGCCACCCATTTTCCCACCCAGACCCCCCTCCCCCCAAAGACACTTGGTTGTTATCGCTCTCAGCTCCTCTTCACTGTTTTGGCTGTTATTGTTGGCACAGCGCTGGAAAATATATTTTCCATAAATCAACATCAAAATGTTTGATGATGCGATAAATAGCGAGAAAAGAGAATAACAGAAGAGCCGTGAAGAATCGCAAGTGGAATTGAAGAGCCGAGAAAGGGAAACTGCTGGATTGGTCAGGGCTAAGGTAAATACGCAAAAGAAATCATCGGGAAATCCCCTAAAGGAATCCTGGCAATGGATTTGTTAAATATTTTGCTTAGCTTAAGGCTCTTTCTTCTCTTGCTCAAGTTAAAGTTCATTTAGTTGGTATGTCATAATTTAAAAACAATTTATTGCTCCCGACGTAGCCAAGCATTGTTTACTTTTAAGTTTTAATTAAATTCCAACTTGCTTAATTCGCCCGCACATGAACGTGAGATGAAGTCTTTTTGGGGTTTATGCAGTCGGCGAAAATGGAGTAATGGGAAATAATTTCGTTTTAATTGTAATCTTTATTTACTGTTTGGTTGGCTGTTAGTTTTAGCTCTTTGCTTTACAGTTACTTCTAGCTCTTGGATGAATAATCATATAAAAAATATTACAATCAATTATAAACAGACTACTGTAATTTTTCAAAGAAAAAAAGTATAAATATAACGCAATCTTACAATATACAACATTTTAAAAACGGTTGTCGTTCTGTTATTTATAAAGCATGCTTTCCTACGCAATTTTAATTAATTTTATATAACTAGAAATTTAAGTGCATTTGTAGGATAAATTTCCTAGTAGAAATATTTGTTATATTCCGTGAGCCATCCTTGCCAAATAAATTCCTTCCCCGAATTCCAGTAATTGTCACGCATGAACACCGGTGCTTTCGTTGGCTCCCCGCCTTCCGGAAAGTTGCGTCCGCCTTGGCTCGAGGTGTTCATTGTCGACTTGCCGCTCTCTAATTAAAATGTTATCCATTGCCGCACCACACAGATACACACACCCACGCATGGCGGGACAAGTGATATGTGGCGGCACACTCGCACAGCCAAATCAACCTCCTTGTGGCTGCACACACACCGACAGACACCTGACTTTGACATTGCCGGGCTATTAATTAGTTAAACTCAAATTGACACTCGAGATAATCAAAATAGAAACATTGGGTTAGACCAGCCAACCAAATATACGAGTATATATATGTACAACGTACAACGTATAGGATAATGAAAGTCAAGCCATATTAATCAGTCGCTTTTCTTTCTGTTTGCTCACATTTTGTGCTATTTCTAGGAAGGCAAAGTCTTGACTTGTGAGCTGTTTAATTCTGGGGACAAGACAAACATTTGCTGACCTTTCTCGTTTAGTTTATTTTTGGCCTAAGCTGCAAAATATTCAAGTAGACCAAGTGACAGAAGACAACAAGCTGGGAGGTGTAAACTTTTGTAATAAAAATCCGACTTTGGACGGAGGCTAGTTGTAATTTTGCATTTGTTTACTGTATTTCTGCTATAGTTTTTAAGCATGTCGAGTGCCTTCTTCTTGTGCTCCCCAACCGAGTGTGTAAACAATAACAAATTTTTGCATAAAACGTTTATGTCGACGTGGTTGCACTGTGGGCTTGGTTTTTGAGTTAAGTTTGGGTTTTGTTAGGGGTTTCGGGGACTGGTGGTGGTGCTGCTTACAAGTGCAAAAGTTTTGAGGTTAAGACGCTTCAAAATAAAACTGCACACACGCACACGCATACACACACAGAACTCACCCACACGTACGCACACTTGAGAACAGCAAAAGTTCCTGCTTGGCTGCATTTGTCGCTTTGGGTTTTGGGTAACTTTTGCTACACGGAGCAAAGATGTTCTTTGAATTCTTCATTTACTTCAAAGTATACAAAAAGAAGAACGTTTAATAAAAATTAACTGGAGAAAATGTCACAAAAGTAATTCAGATTTAAAATAGCTTTATGAACTTGTTGTAGTTTTACTGACTTAATTGCTTCTCGTGGTTTTTTAGTTTCTATAAAACTTATTCGTTTAAAAGCATAAAAATAATGCCATAATTTTATTATTGGGTATTTCTTTCTCTCTATGTACACAACATTCAAAATTTAAAACTTTACTTCGTCTGACTAGTGATTTGTTTCTCAAAAAAGGAGGAAAACTTTTAATATGCATGAAAGGGACAAACAATCATTTCAAAATATTTCAGTTCGACACACTGCAGTAAGTGTGTGAGTGTGTGCGTGATATGCTAATTGCCAACTCATTAAAACAGAGTCGTCTTTATGCTGGAAACCAACAAATGTTGTTATGTCCTTGCGTTTACTACTGGAGAATTTCCATGGAAATATTTCGAGTGCCTCTGTCCTCTACTTCCTTTCACTTCCTTTCACCCCCGTTCTCTCTCTCTTTATGTATATGCTCGTTCTAATTTAATCATTTGCTAAATAATGAGACAAGGATCTCTCGTCGCTCCGCATTCGGTACAATTTTCCTCAGACTGCATTTCGTTCTTAATTAAATGCACTTTGTTGTGGGACAAATATTATTTTTACTAAAGACTCGACAAACTGGCTAACTAATCCTGAATAACCTCATTCTTTCTTGCCCCCTGCACAATATTCAGGTAATCCTTGAAAGTTTGCCAACAACGAAAGCGTAAATACCCAAAGGACTTAGCAGTCACATTATGTATTCCAGAGCCTCATCCGAAATACGTATACGCACTGGTTGCCACTTCTCTTCGCCTAGTCTTCCATAATCGTTTTGGAAATTTATGCGTCAAGGGCCACAGCAAAATGGGTTGAGCACATGTTTTTGTGTTGCTCTTTATATACCTACCTACTTTCTTTTTTCTTTGTAAGGCTTCAAGTTCAAGAATCCTTGAAAAGCATTAGGTTATGTCTCTGTGTGTGTGTATGCCGGGGATATTACGACCCCAATAAAAAGTAAATTATGATTATCTAAGCCGGCCCTTTGAACTTGTCTCGTCAATTCCTGATTCAACCAAAAAAAAAACATTTTAAAGCTGCTAAAATACTTGTTATGTAAAGCTTTTATTAATTTAAATATAAGTAAAATTTGTTTAACTTTGCTATAAATTTCTATTTTTAAATAATTCAAATTCTAAACAATAATGTTTATAATAAACACTTATTGCTAAGTTGCTAAAAAGTTGTAAAACCGAACAATCCACTTGTACTGCTTTTAAGTAGGTATTTATATCTCTTTGTATAAAATAGAAACAACCGATGGTAAAAATTAGACAAGAAAGGCCAGAAAGATTTCAGAGTTTAACAATGTTTAAGCGCTTATTCTCTTCCTGTAAGAGGAGTGGAAAATAAAATTTAGCCATATAATTTTGGCTTGTTTGGCTTTCGGCCAACGGCGGCTTTGTGGGCAACGGCGGGCGTGCATAATCGCTGATTAGTGTCTACGTGTGAAACGGGGGGGATCTCCCCCCTGCCCGCAGGACCCCACACGCTCTCTTACCACAACAGAATCCGCAGGGCCTTGTGGGTCATAAATTCGCATTAGAAGCAGCACGCGGACGTGAATTGGACGCTATTGCATCCACTAATAAGCAGGACGCATGTTATCCGCTGTGGGCGTGGCTTGCGCAAAAAAGCGCATTCGCACACCCTCACGCATAATGAACTCGAGCTGAGCTCAACGCGAGCGCTTAACTTAATTAAAAAGTGCATTCTGTACCAGCGGGCGCGTTGGTTCGCTTTATTTTCGAAAACGTTAAACGGCCAAAACTGGCACGAAGTGTAACCAAGAACAAGCAAAAGTGGGCGTGCGTTGTGGTTGTGGGTTGGGATTTTCGCATATTTTGCCGTGAAAATATATTTTCCAAACGCAATGCGGTCGAAATTCTACTAAAATTCTCATTCCACCAACGCGCTCTATCTCCATCTAATTTATGATGACTCCCGGAGCTGGCTGCGAATGTGTGTAAGGTATCATAATATCAATTAAAACCAATTTGGATCCGAAATCATTGGGCCTCTTTTCGGCACGCAACTTTGATATACCGCATAAATTTAATTAAATAAGTTATTATAATTTAATTGGATTTTTGTTACGCAAATTGGTTGCTTTTCATATAACGTTTATTTACTGTTCTTTTTTTTTGTTTTACGTTGTTGTGTTTTTGTTATGATAACACAGGTCCAATTAAAAGTCGAGCCAATAATGAAATGTATAATAACAGTTACATGACCTTTGACCTGTGAACTGAAGCAGTAATTTGCTGTAATACGACACTTTAATTGATTTTTATTCCCGTCAAATTAACGTCCGTTTATTGAAATATAATAATTGAAAAAAGTCAGACAGATTGCAGGGAAAAATGAGTGAGGAAAAAGCAAAAAAGTAAAATAAATAAATAAATGATAACTGTAATTATACGCCAGGTTCCAAAGAATAACATTTGGGATAATGTTACATTTTACTTTCAAACTGAGCAAAGGTATTTTAAAACACTAATTAACTTAATATATGCTTGCATATAGTGTAGTCATATTTTTGCCTTCTCTTTGTGGCTTAAAATACATCCTTCTATGGTCCATTTATCAGGTTGTTGAAAAATGCATGAGTCTCTGTCTAAACCACATTCCCACTGCCATTTACAAATTAGTTTTGCTGACGCTGCGCTCGCTCTTTCTAAATCATTGTCAATTGCATAATTTATGAAAACTCGCGTTGATTGAATTTAAGCTGATGCGAGTGGGTTGTCAGTTGGAATTCGGCAATTGAATTTTGGGGGCTCATTAATTTTGCCTTGTTTGTCATTGACTCATCGTCGGCTGTGAATATGAGTTAACTGGTTGAGTGGCTCCTGTGTGTCTGTGGCCTTCATTTGGCTATTGATAAACTGTCCGTCTGCGGTTTCCAGCGAAGTCCTACCGCCCGCCATCCTGATGCTTTTTGCAGCGTTTTTTGTTTGTTGAATTTTTTTCCACTTTGCACATTTTCAGAGCAATTAAAATTGATTTATGGTGTCGAGACAGCTCGCAGCTCCAGTCAAATGCACTGTGGGCCATATAAATCCTGGTTTTGGCGTTGGAGCTGCCGCAAATGCCTCATTTTCCTTCAGACCTTCTTTTGGTCGGACAAGTTTTTGGCACACGCGTGCGAATTGTGTCTCTTATTTTTTCTTTGTGTAATTAGGCGGAGTAATTTATTTTTATTACTCTTCATTTTCAGCTGGCTCTTCTTCGCTGACCACTTGGAATAAGAGGCAACAAATTTGTCAAGCTGCAAATTATGTTGGTCCCTTGTTTTCTAAATTAGCTAAGGAAAGCTGCGTAGCGGGTTTTTAATTATAAATGCTTTAGACTTGGCCACAGAACATAATGAAGCACCTGAGAAGGGAAGGTGGTTTAAGCTTCAGTCCGTTGGTGAACCTTTTGTGGTTTGCCTGATTTGCTTGCTCCATTTAATTGGCTTGAATTTAAGCTTAGTTAGTAGTCCCAGCCCCTTTATTTTCCCCCACTTACTTTCATTAATGTACTACGCAAGAAATTCACGCTCTGACGCCTACGACACTCATAAATGATATATTGCCAGGCGGCGGGTAGTTAGCAAAGTTTACGAAATTCAAGGCGCACAAAGTCATGAGATATAAAATTCGTTCACGGAATCATTAAAAAGTATTAAGAAGGTGACCAAGGAGAGCAAGATGTAAAAGAAGAACAGCCAACAAAAAGCGTAATTTATGGCCAAATTAAACGAAACTAATAGGAAAAAGTGGGGCTAGATCGTCCTGGGCATGTCCTTTTTGACAGCACCTTCCGCTGCTGGCTGGTTTTATGAAGATGGACACTTGTAATTCATTATGCGCTCGGTGCCACAGCGCCTGAATCAACGGAAATGAGTCCAGGACAACTTTGCTGTTGCTGTTGCTGTTTTTGTTTCTGTTTCCCTAAGCCCTGCTGCTGCCGTTTTTGCCATGTTAATTTTTCTTCATTTTTAAAGCCAGAGAGAGGTCTGGGCCCTTGTTACTTGTCAAGTTGCAGACTCGTTAGTTAGTTTTGGTAGAATGCCTCGGTAATTGCTTGCCATCATTTCTGTGCACCAATTCGAACGGTCAACAGCAGCGACATCTGCCGGAATTTGAGGTGAAGCTTTTCTCAGGAATTCTACAGTTGTGGTAGAAAAATTAGTACCAGATTTAAAATTTGGGAAATGTTCATATGAGGTGAAAAGCTTTTTAAAAGCGTATTTTTTCCCATTTCCTTCCTCCTTTTCGAAGCATTTTAAAGCTATTGTGAACTTTAAATCCTGCGAAAAGTAAAATACTGTCAAACAACTAGTTTTTGTACCAGCCAAGTTTACAAAATGTATTTGTAAATTTTTTTACAAGTTTGGCAAGCTTTTGATTCACATCTTAACTTTTTATAGTTCGATTTTTTAAGATTTTTTATCGTTTTATGGTAAAACATCCTGTCATTTCATAAAGTTACAAAAGTTAATTTAAGCTGTAATCAACAGTGATTTTGAGTGAAATGTATTAAACGGATTTATTACTCATCTTGATTTCAAATTTTTTCTTTTAACTGGCCTTACCGATAATATTGGAAAATCTATCGTGTTTATTTTCCATAAAACTTTGATAAAAGCTTACCGTTTTCATTTCCGCTTAAAACTTTAAGTTCTGGGAACATAACTTTGTATCTCTCTGGAAAGCTCCACATGCGCAGTGAGCATTGACAGGACAGCCTCCCAAACGCCATCTGAGAACGATGGACCAGAGGTCCTTTCTGCACATGTGTGAGTGAGAGCCTCATCACAACATTTAATTTGAGGTTTTCAGCTTGTTTTGGTGTCAGTTTGGAACTTTCTGGTGAAGTGTTCGGTTGGTTTTCTTTGGCACGAGCGGGCACTTTGGCTCGCTCCTTCATAATCTACGTCTCTGGCCGTCTCCCTCTCACAGTGACCATTGTGCTGTGCTAAACCCCCTGCGTTACTGTTGCTTTTTTGCTTACTTTAAGGACATCCCCTGGGAGGCAAAGGGTGCGTATACTTGTTGTTGTTTGGAAGAACAATGCGAAAATCCGCTGTCGCGCGAACCTTTCATTTCCTCGCAGCACTGACACCATCGATTCGAATGGCAAGAAAATCGGGGGGGATTTACCTGTGTGGCCTCTGTAGGTCAGTGTTATAGCGATTCGCAGTCGGAATGCTTTTCTGTGCTTGTGGCATACTTTTAAGCGCCACGATTTTGCATGAATGTCTGACAGCATTCAGTTCAGGATTCAGCCTCAGAACCAGAAGTAGAATCGTGTCAGTGTGTGAGTGGGGGTTTGCAATTTCCGCCATTGGCTTTATGTCAAGTCACTCGGCAAATTCAACTACACACACGCAAACAGAGAAAAAAATGATTGTCATCAAACAGATATATTAACAAAGAAGAGTTAGTTAGTAAAATAAAGCAGTACTCATTTGAGAAAGAATGTATTTTAAAATCTCGATAAGTTTTTAACGAAACATAAATATCCACATATTACGATTTTAGGTTTTGATTTTAAAGTGATTTTAAAACAATAGAGCGTTGTAAAGTTTTGTTTTTATATGTATACCTTAATCTTATCATTTGTTTGTTTTGCCAATAGTTTGTGGTTGGTACGTTATAAAAGCTTTTAAATTAGGGTTAATATCTTTATTAGACGTTCTTCAAGAATACAAAATCAAGAGAAAGTATTCTATTGACTAATGAAGGCTTTTTTTCTCTGTATACCTTTTGGTCCTATTTACATTTGAGTGCGTTCTTGATGTTTCTAGGACGTTTGCTGCCCTCACAAAAAAATTCACAAATTCTCCGACTGTCAGGCTGTCAGACTAATTGCATTTTCAAGCTTTTTGTTATTTTGCATATGAAACAAATTCGTGTGGTGCATAATTTAAATATTTGACCAGGCCAAATGAAAATTTAATGCCAGAGGCTTTAGGGCTAGTGAATTGCTATTGTTGTTTTGGCTATTCCAGGCCCAGTTGAATGTTTGTTATTCGCCCCCAAGGAAGGGCAATAATTTTGCTGTTCAATTAGGTTTTAGGCAGCAACAAATGCGAAAAGTCAAGTTTCCTTTTTTTTACGACTACTATAAACATAAAAGTTCTCCCCAAAGATACACACACACGCCCGGCAATAAAATACAATCTCAAAGCCTCACCACGTGGATATGTGTGTGTCTGGCATAATAAGTTTTGATTTGCTTTTATTCGCTCTTTTGGACGGGGGCTTTCATATTTACCTTCTTGACACCTCAATGGACAAAGGGCACGCACAGAGAGGACGAGAGAAAATGCCGGAAAACGAAATGAAAATGTTCAATTCACCTAAGCCTCAGCGCATTTGGTTTATTTATCATTCAGTTTCGGGGCCAACAGACACGAAAACAACAACAAATTAGTGGGGATAGCAACACATTAAATACCCTTTTATTATTTGTCTAAATATACATTTATAAAGTAGTTAATAGGAAATTTCTATTTGTAAGTCCTAGTGTAAAAACTACAAAAATTGGTGAATTAATTCAACCTTAACCTTAAAAGAATTAATGATTTCTTCAATCCTCTTGACTCCAAAATCACCTTAATAAATCATTTGGGGGATATATAAAATAGCTCAGCATTTAAACACCTTAATTTTTATATGGATAGTTTTTCCAATCCAATGAATATAACAACTTTGTAACACATTTTCATGCCAGGGTATCAAAAGGAAATGGGTAAATGTCTTGACTGACATTCGTTTGGCATTGGTTGGGCATTGGTTGGTTTTAGCTTTGGTTTTTGGGGTGCTAACCAAAAATACGCATGCTGGCAGGAGCAGATGGAACTGAAAAGGATGGTGGACTCAGCAAGAAACCGAACAGGAGCAAGAAATAGCTGCCTTGTCATCAACATAATGACAGTGCAGACAACTTGAATATGTTTCGTGTGGGCTCCCGTTTTTGTTGCTGACCTGCCCTTTGCTGATTTTCTGTGCGGGTACCACGCTGCGTATACTTGTTCTGGCATTGATCGAATTGTATTGCCTACTTTTTGGGGCCGACCTCCCAGATAAAGCTGTGTGAAACTCTGGGGCTGTCAGCTCCGTTTCTCTTGACGCTTCGTTGCGCACTTTAGCTTCTGTCATTGGCTGTCAGCTCAACTCCTTTTCATTCCTCGCATTAACTGCCATTCCATCCGACTTTTTGCGATTGCAACTGTTGGAGCAAAGAGTTTTAGCGTAATGCAATTGACACATTAAATGAGCCTGCCACAATTGAATCACTGGTTGATCCTCTCTTTATCGCTTTTTATCTTTCCGCTCTTCCGCATTAAATATTCCCTTCGTTTGACCGATTTGAAATGAATGGCTTTTTTTTTTTCCTGCGGATCATCCGACTGTGAATAGTTGTTTGAATCTGTCGGAGCGGACAAAAGGGCATTAAGTGCCAGGCAAATTCCACAATTCAATAACATTAAAATATTTATGTGCGCATTTTATAGATTTTCCAGCAGTGAAAATATTTGCAAACCATAAATATTGACAGCTGAAAACCCAAAGGAATATATATATTTTCTTTGTCATAAAAACAAAATGGTTTCTTTTTTTTATACTCCCGATAACAACGCGCGTTCAGGCATATATGTATATATATTGATTTATGGTCATCGTTTGGCCTGTTTTTGTCATCATCCCGAAAAGGCGCACAACTATTTTGAATGCCACAATTTGTCACAAAAATAAAGAGATGAGAGTATTTTTTCCTACTGCAATTCAATTTAACGTTTTTGGCAAATTGTTGCCATTTTAAAATATGAAACATGCCAAGCATGGCTGGCAAAAATACAAAAACGTTGCCCCAAAAAATAGCACAGAGATAAAATTATGTAAAAACTAAAACTGGCAAAACATTTCCCTATAGAATATTTTGCACGTTTTCCAGCCGGAAAATCGTTTCATGTCCGAGAAGCACGAAAACTTTTGTTGTCTGCCAAAAAAGGCATTTTTCAATTATGAAAACAGTGTGGAAGGAAAACAAGGAGAAAAGCGGAAAGCAGAGTAGAAAACAAGGAAATCTATCAATAGTAAAGGCAAGCTTCTGTCGAAAAGTGAAGGAGTTTATTCTATCCATTGAAAACTCAAAGCCAAAAGCCCCCCAGACTTTTCATATAAATAAGCCATAGGGCGGAAAGCCTGAATGAGAAACTGTTGCCTCATATTTCTTATTTCCCTGCTGCCTTCATGAAAACTTTTGCGTTTATCTCCAGCGGTTATTCACACCTATGGCTGAGGAAACTTGCCAGCTAAATTGTTTAGAGAAGAGCAGTCGCAGCCACAGCTCAACTCCGCCCTGAATGAATGACAACCTCAGGCTGGCTTGACAGCCCGCCAAAAACTTAACTTAATGCCAGCAGCTTCTAAAACTGGCTGTGAACTGAACTCCCCTTGACAACTTTGACTCGCCAAGTTGGCGCATTCAGGGTTTTCTACTAATCTGCAAAAAACAGCAACGCCTGAACAAAGATAACTTAATTCGTTTCGCAGTTTGGCTTGCGAAAAAGTGCAGCAAAATGAAAATGTTATGCCAAACTTTTTGACTCGCTTAGCTTATGGAGGGGAAAGCTTTTGTCGCGAGGAGCTGAAAAATAAATGAGGAAAAGCTTAAGAATTATATAGATCTGAGACTTGGCACGGAATTCTACAGAGCTCTCAGAAAAAACATTGAAAAATATAGGTTACTAAACCTACTTTGGAGCTATTACAATGGTCATATAAACATGGCAATAATCGTAAAACATGCACTTTTAGAATTCAAATAAAAAATTGAGAAATTATAACGTTATATTTTTAAATTTAAATAAAAGAAAAAGAAAAAAAAAGTTTAAACAAATTAAAAATGTAGGCCTTTCACCATTAATTGCCTAATAAAATAAATGCAACTTTATAGAAAATAAGTATTTATTTATGTGTGTATACACTTCCGTAATGAACTGAAATCCATGGAACAGGAGAACCTCAATTGGAGTTTTTCAGTTGCTCGTAAAGTCTTCATCAATTCGCATTTAAGGGAAGCATAAAAAGGAGGAGAGTCGCCCGATTTCCCCTGGCTTAATGAGGCAACACGGGACATGGTCAGGCGACCTCCCACTCAGTTGCCCATTCCCAGGGCCTCTGCTTTTTATGCTTGGCCGTAAAATGCGGACAACTCCTAGAACTGGATGGGCAAGTGGATGTGGAGGGGGATCCATTAATTATGCAATGTCCGACTGGGCCGAAAAAGCCTCAGAATCTCGGCGAGTTGCTGCTTCAAGGCAGGGCAACATGGGGCTGCTCGCCACACACAATTTGCATTTCTCATTGATTTTCCAGTGCATCATTAAAAATGCATTTAACGCGGACCGAAATACACATTTTAAGCATTGTTCTTAATTAATTGTTTCATGCGGTGAAAGCCGGGGAAGGCTTGCAAATTTTTGCGGTCATGCGAATCACTGATGGCAATATAAATGTATTTCAGCCTCTCCTTTTTGATTGCGAATTCCGCCACTCATAACTTTGGTGCCTGTGACTCCAACTTTCCAAAACTTTCGCGGTGTCCTCTTCTCTAATTAATGAAATGAAAATATTTCCATTTCAACGAAAGTCAAAAAAAACTTGATGATGTCCTGGCGAAAATTAAAAAAGTTTTCGCTCTCCCCAAACGCACCCGTTTTATAATATTGTTTGAAATATTCTCATTTTATTTGAAAATCTTCTTTATTTTCAGAAATCCGTGAAACCATTGGCGGCAGCGCCATCGCCATCCCGGGATGAAATCTATATCGATGAAGAGGGCTCAGGCGGACGTGGCGGGGTAAGTTTTTCAACCACATATAAATTAGTTAATTAAATTTTCGTCATGCCCCAAAAGTTTGGCATGTTAATTTTGTAAGCTGATCGGGGAAGTGGAGGTAGCTGGTTCCTTTTGGCCATTTGCATAACAGAAGAGTTTGCACTATTTCTCTATCTACAGTTTACGTAAATATCTTTTTTATACCCTTGCAGAGGGTATTATAATTTTGGTCAAAAGTGTGCAACGCAGTGAAGGAGACATCTCCGACCCTATAAAGTATATATATTCTTGATCAGGATCACCTCCTGAGTTGATATAGCCATGTCCGTCTGTCCGTCTGTCCGTCTGTCTGTCCGTCTGTCTGTTTCTACGCGAACTAGTCTCTCAGTTTTAAAGATATCGAATTGAAACTTTGCACACACCCTTCTTTCCTTTGCACGCAGTATATAAGTCGGAACGGCCGGGATCGGCCGACTATATCCTATAGCTGCCATATAACTGATTGATCGGAAATGCCATAACTCTGCTGTTTGTTAGGTTAGGAAGTTGGGACTTTCTATGGGTTTTATATTTGGCCAATCAATCCGACGTACCAAATTTCATAAGGATCGGCCGACTATATCTTATAGCTGCCATATAACTGATTGATCGGAAATGCCATAACTTTGGTGTTTGTTAAGTTAGGAAGTTGGGATTTTCTATGGGTTTTATTTTTGCCTAATCAATCCGACATATCAAATTTCATAAGGATCGGCCGACTATATTCTATAACTGCCATATAACTGAACGATTGGAAATGCCATAACTTTAGTGTTTTTAAAGTTAGGAAATTGGGATTTTTATGAGTATTAAGAATGCATTATGAATGATTTTGGAGAATATAATTTGCAGAATATTCTGCAAGGGTATTTCAACTTCGGCTCCGCCCGAAGTTAGCTTTCCTTTCTTGTTTTTGTGTATTTTTGTGCATATATTTAGTTTTCAGCTCAACGGGTATCAAGAGTAATTCTGCTTCTGCTGCGTTGTTTTTTCAAAAAAAGTTTTCAAAAATAAGAAGAAAGGAAAGCTAACTTCGGGCGGAGCCGAAGTTGATATACCCTTGCAGAATATTCTATAAATTATATTCTCCAAAATTATTCATATGATGCATTCTTAATACTTAAAAAAGTCCCAACTTCCTAACTTTACAAACACCAATGTTATGGCATTTCCGATCAATCAGTTATATGGCAGCTATAGGATATAGTCGTCCGATCCTTATGGGAGGTCGGATTTATTAGCCAAAAATAAAATCCATAGAAAATCCCAACTTCCTAACTTTAAAAACACCAAAGATATGGCATTTCCGATCGTTCAGTTATATGGCAGCTATATGATATAGTGGCCCGATCCGGCTCGTTCCGACTTATATACTACCTGCAATAGAAAGACAACTTTTGGGAAAGTTTCAAGCAGATAGCTTTAAAACTGAGGGGCTAGTTTGCGTAGAAACGGACGGACAGACGGACGGACAGACGGACAGACGGACATGGCTAGATCGACTCTCCTGGTGATGCTGATCAAGAATATATATACTTTATAGGGTCGGAAATGTCTCCTTCACTGCGTTGCAAACTTTTGACTGAATTTATAATACCCTCTGCAAGGGTATAAAAATCAAATCAATTGGTTTTTATGTGTGGTACTTGAAATTTGTACTGATTTTGGGACTGAATAGAGCTTATACCTAAAAACTAGGTTTTATAACTGAGTTTATTAGCACAATATATATTTCATTGTGATGCAGTCATTAAATAAGTAATAGTCTACAAAATGTGCAATGTTACTACCAATATATATATTCAATGCACATATACATTTGAAAACCATACATTTTTTTTGAAATAGTTAAATTTTATAGAAATGCAATTTTATAGCTTATCTTTGCAAAAAATGTTAAAAAATGCTTTCAGCTAAAAGTGAATTTATTAAAACGTAGGGGTAATAAATTTATTATTTATGGACTGAAAATCGCGGTAGCTTATTTAGCTTTTTAGGGCTTTCATTTTAAGCCGTCAATGGAAACTTATAAAGCAAATGATGATTTTAAATATTTTATTTTTTAATCCTACCTTAACCACAAATCTACATTGAAATGCCAGCATTTAAAAACGATGCATTTAAATAGCCTTTATTTGTTTTTGAGGATTCAACGAATTTAAAACCATGTGTGCAAAAGTTGGGGGCCAGATGCTGGTTATGTAATCAAAAAACTCATTTGTTTATGAGCATGAAATGTTAATGTCTAACACCTTTTTTGTGCGACTAGTGTGTGTGTGTGCATTTGGCATGTGAGCGACATTTGTTTGAAAGTTTTTTGACAGCTCTGCGCCTGTTCCGCCCAGGACGCGTCAATTGCTGGCTCACACTTTTGATTCCCTTTCAGCACACACATGCGAAAATTTCCGCTCACTCACACTTGAGAGCAAAAAAAAAAAAACTAATTAAAATGCGTAACTGACATTGCGGCAAAAAAAAAAAAAATAGGGAGCTCCAGCGAGTAAAAATAGAAAAAGTTTAATTAAATTCTTTGGCTTTTTCGTTTATTTTCCTTGACTCGTTTTGGTTTCCGATTTCTTTCCTATTGCCGCGTGAATTTAATTAAACATTTTGTGCTCTTTTGACGGCGAAAAAGGGGCGAAGGACCAACATAAATAGAAAATTGAGAGAAACTTTTTCGCGGAATTCAATCAGCGAGCTCGTACATGCGGGGCACGTTGCATACTTTAACGAGTAACTGTGACTAGATCAACAAACGCTCGAAAGCTATTGACTTGGGCATTAATGTTGCCTGGCAACGAAGGGATCCCAAAAGCGTGCTGGACATTAAGCTGGGATTTTGGGCGGCTTTGTCCAAAAATATTTAAATAAAATCCTTCGAAACGAATTCTATCTTGCGTCAAACCTTGTTATTTGTATTTCCTTCTAAACTTGTTGCTAAGGTAGAATAATTGAAGGCAATTCACTTCAGTTAATGAAACTTACGCCAACTACTTAATCCAACAATAATAAACTATATTAAACAAACAAGTTATATCTTTTTTATAATTTTAAAAATAATGTTAATCAGTTGCTAAAAATAAATTGTATATAGTGAAGTATTGAAAGTAAAATGATTTCGGCTAACTAATAAATAAAATACTAGTAGGCTAAAAACTAAATATCCTTGCTTAAGACCTAAATGTACTTTTCTATTTATTTTAATTTAATTGTGTTGTGTGGTTAAAAAGGTCAGAATGAATTACATATGGTGCCTTATACAGCTTATACATGAATAATCTGATTGCAAGGGTATTTTATGGTTCGGAGCCCAAAGCTATCCATTCTTTGTGACTTTTTTTTCGAGGCTTTGGAGGAGACTTCGCACTCTGGCTTTTCTAATTTCCCCCAAGCCCCACTCTCCGCCAGCCATTCCTGTTCCGCTTTTTGCACCATTTCCGCTGCGGTGGTCCTGAAGCCGGCTGCCTGCCTGCTCTTGGCATGTGCTGCCATCGTGGCTCATGTCCGTCCGAATGTGTTGGCATTTTTATGTTTTATGCAACTGACAAACGTAAAAACGTCCCCCATGTGCTGCCTGTTTTTTTTTTCAATGCTCCTAATTCTATCTCTTCTCTTTGGTAACTCAAAAAAAAAAAAAAAGAAAAAGGAAAACTAAATGCGATTTATTATGCGCTCTGCTGATCTTTTGGGCCAACTACCACAGTTGGATCTTTAAAGTGATTAGGCCAGTGGCTTGATGGATTCGCTTGGTTTCCTTTTTCCGCTGTTGAGTCATCTCTCTTTGGGGATTCATTATTGTGTTATTAATGGTTTGTTTCTGCTCTCCCTGAATTATGATAGATTCGCAGATTATTCAGACTGAGTTATAATATGTCATTCAACTTGGCTCCGAGTTAATCAACGCTGCATGTGATTAATGATTCCCATCACTCGACGATGATTTGTGGGCATCTTTAATATTTAAAGCTATTCAGGCTAAGCGCCTGTTTAAGCCAATTTTTGTGGGACGTGTCAACAAGATAATGAACTTTTGTTGTGCACTTTTAGGAGGCATACATAGGCAAACATATGCATGCATATGTGATGCTTTTGGTCGCCATGCATTTGTGTTTGTTCGTACGTAATAAGCTACATGCAATGCACGCAGCCAACAGCTAAGCCCCACTGAGCACACACATCTACACGGAAAACAAAAGTTCTAAAGTTTAAGTTATTAAGAAGTCAGTTGAATAGAAAGCTAAATAGTTCTTTTGAATATTAAAGAGACACCAAATTATTTAAATACCTTGAGCTTCAAATTTTCAAAAGCATCACGTAATTTTAGAATTTATTTTTTTTCGGTTTCTGTAATTTTTCTATTTTTGTAATCCTGAAGGAGTTTTAAAAGTACAACAAATGTTCTTTGACTTACAGCTAAAGGATGAGATGTCCTTCAAAAGAGCGGCTAATAAATTTATTTATTTATAACCCATTATTATCTGAGCGTGAGAAGAAATGATGTTAGGAGCCTAGTTAAATGTTAGCCTACATTTATATATTTGAAATATGTTTTTCTTAAATTCCAATCCAATTTTACTCTCTGTGTGCTAACGTACACTCACTCACACATTGAACAATCTCGTTGCGTTTTCCAAAAAGGACAAAGCCTGAGTGAGAGGGAGGAAAACGAGCTTGTCGTAGGTCCTTGTTGATTAATAACGTGCACATGGCGCACGTGTTTTTGTGGATGGCCGAGAGGAAAAGCCTTTTTGCATAGCACACTCTGGCAAACGGGTAAGCCCCTGCATCGGTATTCGTGTCGCATAGAGGGAGAACGAGATATATAGAGAGAGAGAGAAAGAGGGAGAGAAATGCGCATTGACAATAAATTAACATCGATTGACATGGCTAGAATGGAATAATGGCAAGTTGGGGGGTCTGCCCGAAAAAGTGTGCCACTGAATGTGTTGTGTAAACAGCACTCAGTGCTCCCACTTCGCCACCTCTTTGCCATTTTGATGATGTGGCTAGGTGGTGCGAAATATGCTGCCCATTATCCTGTATCCTGAATCCTGTACTCGGGACTCCGTTCTCCTCCGCACAGATGCCTGTGCTTAAGTACGTGCATATAATTTCCAGCGCTACGTTGTCGTACTCAAGCTGTCAATATCAGTTGCTTACATGGGAATTTATTGGTGACAGCTCACATAATACATAATGCATGCCACCCACAGCTGTCAACTGTTAGAAAATGGGGGTTCTTAACCGATAGACATTGAAATTTATTGAGACTGTGTGTGCTAGCCAACGCCCGCAAATGAGTTTATGGTATGGGTTTTCGTTTCCAGCTAGCAAATGCAGAAAAATCCGACTTTTTAATGTCAAAGAAGGATACGTGCGGAAGGGGGTAGTAAGATAGTAAGATAGAAGGGGCGACATCCTCTTGTGCCTTGCATTCATTACTCAATGTCGTTCTGCTTTTGGCCAGCATACGAGTATACAAATGATGCTGCATTATTTCATATAACATAATTCCCAGAGGAAGTCAAATGAGTCCCAGAGATGTTTGTGGAAGGGGGAAGGGGAAAGGGGAGCCCGAAACCAAAACACCAACCAAAACAACATCAGTAATCCGAGGCCACGGGGGCCAAACTGTTTTGTCGAGGGGCAGGATGGCTCCGTTTTTATGAGACATCTGCCTCTGTCTGTTTTGTGGATTATTGCGCATACGCCACGTTGTCACAGGCAAGCCTGAATGTCTATTGAATTAAACGCCCAAAGTACGAGCCAGTAGAGGTGGCCTATTTGGCTTCCTTTCAGTTGGTAATGGGATACTCTGTAAAGGAATGTGTGAAATGGCAAAGGAGTCGTTTTAATAAAAAGCTCGTTTCCTGGAAAACATAATTGCTGAAAGATAACAATATTAAATAAATACTACCTTAACTGGAGTTGGCAGTCTGGTTAGAAAAGTATTTAGACTTAATAATCTAGTCTGCGAAAAATGTATAAAATAATTCTCTGTTGAATTATTTAACTGACTTGCTAACCTGGTTATTGCTACTTCTCGGTAAAATTCTTTTGTTTAAGCTTTTTATTCAGTTTATGTTTCATAAAATATTAAAGATATTCATTTAAAATGAATTGCACTTGTCCTCCTAGAAATTCTTTATCCCCATGATAGATTAAATATTGAAATTTATTTCTTGCCATCCCGTTTATTGCTAACGATTCCAACTATTTGTTTTCCCCACATTACTTAGTTGTGCAATCAAAGGATTTTATTTTGCTGATATTTACTTAGCAATGCAAACTTCAAGCTAAAGTTGCCATATCACCTTGCACAACAAAGGAATCCAGCTATTTGCAGCAACAATAACAGAATCGAGAACATCAGAATAGAAGGTTGCCCGTCGCATACAAATGCGTTAACACAGACGATGAGGGGGCGGAAGATGAAGGGAAAATGGGTGGGAAAACTGGGGCTGCTGCCATAACATTTGGAAGCCTGGCGAAAAGTCATTGTCAAAGTTGACGACGACGGCGACGGCGACGCGAAGTGTGAGCGAGAAGAGGGGGGTGGGGGGAAATGGCGACGATGATGATGGGGGCGTTGTCGCCATTTTGTTTTCCCTGTTTGTCTCCAACGCTATGCGCATTGTATTGCTGGAAGTGAGAATGTAGGACTCCCCCTCATGCATTATGTATGCCAATAAATTCGCTTAACTTTACGACAATTTGTAGCTGCAAACCCTGCCATAAAATTCACTCGCTTTAAACTCAGATTAGGAGAAGAGGCTCAAATAGGGAGAATGTTTGGGGAAGGCCGACCCCTCCACTTCAAGCCATAATTTGATTTAGTCCCGGGTCCAGGAACGAGCACAAATTGGATTCGCCCCTAAGTATCTTTGATGTGGCTGCATACATTTCAGTGATTATCCCTGAATTTGATTAGACCTCCTCATCTCTAACTCCTCTCTACCTCTTCGATTGTTATTGTTACGGGATGCTCCTCAATTAGAACGCAGTTTTGTGCACCGCAACTGCACTCGAAGCACCTCAAAACTCAAATTGCAAACCAGCAGAGGAGCCCCAGTGGAAGTTGGGCGGATTCACTCTTCAAAGGCCGCCAGCATTTTGAATTGCAAATCCTGTTGGGGAATGGGGAGGCTCCTCTTTTGAGTACACAGACCAGGTGGAGGGGTCTCCTCAATTATGTTGCTCTCGCTGGACCCCAAAACTGACTGAATGACTGACTGACAGACAGGCGGACGAACATAGAGATGGATACAACTGACAGAGGAAGGAGATGGATGGAAGCGTCTTAGGCAGGAAACTGTCTTTGAGAAAATGTTGCCTGGTTGAAAGAAAACGTTGAAATGTCTATCTTTCTGCGGAAGAGCAGCGGCTTTCTCTGCTCAGAAAATAAATTAAAAGTATCAAGTATTTTGTACACTGAACAGAATTAAGCTCAGATTACTTATGTTCTTAATATTTTAAAATAAATATACAGTCAAAAAATTTATATTATATGTAATTTATACAGTCATAAAATGTATATTTATACGCTTTACGATTGTATATTTATAACTTGTAGCTAAAGTAACAATAAACTTATAAAAACTACTTATGTTTAGGGAGGTAGAAATGTCTTGAAACTGTTGTCTTGAAATTCCATAAATCATATATGTGGCCTGGTTCTAATCGTTTAAGAATTAATTTATTAACTGTACGAGATCGGTCTCAATTTGTAGCTTATAAAAAACCTATTTTATAAGGAACAGAAAAAATTTATATTTTATTGAATTGCTTTTAAATATCAGTCATGTTACAGCTAAGGATAATTCGTTTCTACCCCTAAAATATTTTGAATATCGATCCATAAATTATCTTTAATATTTGAAGATTTCTTGGAAATGTTTTTTGCCGTATACTAGAAAAAGCCTGCCTTCTTGGAGTCTCTTTTAACTGCCATTTGTCGTTTGTCAGGCCCCTCGACGAGAGGAAAAAGGGATGAGGATGCGGCTCTTTCTGCCAGCAATTTGACTTGTAACCGCACTCTTGAGTGTTGCATGCTTTTAGGCGCAACGTGAGGCAAGTTTGTTGAACCTGACAGGAGTTCTTCATGTTCTTTTCCTTTTGCCTTTCTTGGCCTGGGTCAAGCAACTGCCACTGCCATGAATAATTCAGCATTGAAATTCTTTCCCTGCTCCTGTCTTGCTTACTTACATTTTTTAGGGCGTGGCACAGCTGCCAAGTTAATTACATTTGCAGCTACGTGCTGCTGGCGATGATTGCATTTCCGAGCAGCTGCATCCGCTTTGTTGCCTCAATTCAAATGTGGTCACAAGGGGGTGGTGGCATGCGGTGTGGAGCCAACTTCCATATGAACATTTATTTGATTGCAATGTTTACAATGCATGTGGCAAGGTTAAGAGGTCGTTGCATGGGAGTGCGGTTTCTCAATCAATCAGTGTCACAACATGAGCTTGATTAAATGGAAAATATTATTTCCGTCAGTGTAAATACCAATGAGCGTGCCCAATCACAGGCCTATTAATTTTGATTTTAATTGCATTCCCACCAATCGAAGAACGAAGTTGACAGTAAAATGTGGTGGTTCAGGTGGTTTTACATGCATGGCCAGGCATATTGATTCTGTATTTTAGCCTCTAATGAGATGCCTTTGGCTGCGTTAAGAGAATTTAAACCTCAATAACGAAGCTTTACAATCGAAATACTGTTGGAATTGACAATCGGGTTTTGTTTCCTAAATATAACAAAAACCTTTGTGTTTTTCTTTTGGTTTAAAAGTTGGTCTGGCGTTCACTGAACAGATTCCGTAGCAATCAGCTTAGGCAACAATTATGTGCAGCTCATCGCACAGTCGATCACACTTTGCTACCCCGCCATCCACTTTTATTTTCAGCAACCTCCTTTGGTTTCCGTTCCACATTTTGCGACGCTTTGCCTCGCATTTCTTGCCGTTTTCTAAGCTTTCGCAATTGACTGAGCAAGAACTGTTTGGACCACGCCCACAAGCATTGTCGCCGGCTAAGGGGCTAAAACCCATGAGTTGCATTAAAATTTTAATGATGTGCAACGGTGACAGCGGTAAGGGCGGGGCCCTTGGAAGCTGAATAAGTCGGAGCAGAGCAGAGCAGATGCAGTCAGTTAAGTTTCCAAAGTTCCTTTCTACAGCCCATGTATCCCAGCCTCCCCAGAACTATATATGTGTGTGCTTGCGCATCACTTCCTTTACTTCCTTCTGCGGCTCTTAGTCCTCTTCTGGCATCAGCACACATTAAGACCGATGTGGATGCAGCAGCTCCTCAGTAAAACATTCCTCCCTTCTGTTCGTGCAATTAAAATGCAGAAACTTTACGCAAGATCCTGGTATGTCCTGCAGTGAAAGAAAAATAGTTTGAAAAGTGTACCGCATTTGGCATACTTTCAGCCAACTTTACAAAGAGTTTCGGTGTTCATTAAACCATAGAAATAATATGTATCAATAAAAAATATTATATTTAAATTATAATGTTAAAGATAAATTTTTCTAATATTCATTTCGAATATTCCAACAGTTATAAGAAAGCTTATATGTAAGCTTCAATAGACTTATCTTATATTTAACAAAATCATGTTATTTTGAAATCGATAATTTGGTCCTAGAAAATAATCCTAATTTTCCTTCAGTGCTGCGGATGCACCTTTTAGCAGCAGTTTATGGCTTGGATACGGCTGAACTCAACGGGGTCCTGCCAAGTGGCTGTAATGAAAATGTTGCCTTATTAGCCGCAAAATGTCTCTCAGAAACAGCGACTTCATATGCAAATTACTTCGGGGACTGAATTAAACAACAGCCCCACCTAAAGCTGCATATCTTCTTAATTTAACCCATATTTCCCCTTTGGCCTTCTGATCAATTTCGATTATGCCAAAAAGGACCTGAAAAAGGATTAATTATGCCATAAGCTGCAGGCGGAGCAGCTTTCCCAATTAGCATAAGTAACAAGTAATCCGGAAACTGGAAACTGGAGTAAATGTTGCAAGCGCTTTTCTGCTCCTCCTCCCGAATGAATTGCAGGTTTCGTGTTTTGAGCCCTAAGCTCATTTATTAATTGCCGCCCGGAAAAGTAGGCTTAAAAAAAAAGAGAACACCCTCTGCTTTAAATATGAAAATTATTATTTATGGAGGCAAATGGCCGGGTTGTACTACAGCTAACACAGATTTACTTTCCCGTCGGCTAATGCTGATGATGCGGCTTTTAATTTATTTGTGCGAGAACTGCGCAGAAAAAAAATCATAAAAAATGCGGAGATAGAAGAGAAAAAGAGCGAGCCGAAAAAAAAAGCAGAGGAATGGAAAGGAAAGCCTGGGTGCGGCTATTGATTTTTCCGTCTGCTGATGAGCTGGAACTTTTGCCACGATAATGATGATGATGGCGGTTGCGGTGTCCAAGGCGAACGCCTCGCTGCGTTTTGTCGCGTTGGCAAATTTGTGTTACTTGTTCGGGAGTCGAAAATTTGTGTCACTTGAACACGGAAAAATCATTAAAGCCCAGCCGAAAAAAAAATGCTCGAACATAAATCTCTGCCAGCTGATAAAATGGCAAAAAACACCACAGGGAAATACAAATTGGCTTGCGTCCGGATCCGCATCCTTTAAAGGTAAAATGATAAAGCGCCAACCAAAAAAAGTCAGGAATTAAGCAAAAGTCGCGTTCATACCGCTGACAGACTTGAGCTTGATAAATGTGCAGTTTTCCAGGGATTTTCACGCTTTTCCCGCTGCAGTGCAGCTGCCAATTAAGTGTCAAATTATGCCAAAGGCTTTGGGTGGGCGTGGCCTTGCAAAATAGGATGCAACAAAAGGCTTTTCTTCGTTGAAGAGTTGTGCAGATAGATACGAACTGAATGGATGAGGGGAGACTAAACAACAATAACAACAATTGTTGGCCCCAACAAGGCCACGACACAATTTTCTTTGTTATTTGTGTGTGTGTGTGTGCGCGCGTTTGTTTGCGAGTGAAAGTTCTGAAACTCTTGAGAGGCATTCAAAAGCAAAAACATTGCGCTATTTTGCCAAAAACTTTTTCAATTTGTTGCAGAGAAAAGGGCAAGAGATGGGTAAAATCCTGTGTTGCTCATTTGTTGCATTTAAAAAGCAATTATTTGCTATAAAAAGCTGTGTAGGGGGAAAGCATCAAGGAAACACACAAAACATTTGTACAGAACAAAAATGTTAGTGTTTTTTAGCGTCTACTTTGAAATACTTATCACATATATTAATGTATTGGAACTTTCTTTATAATTATTAATAAAATGATGATTCATTTATATTAAGAAAGAGGGTTAATATATAAATCAAATTATTTATATAGTAGCATAGGCTTCTATTTAAAACTATTTCAATTCTTATGGGGAAAAAATAGTACAAATTAAAAATATTAGTCGTATATAATTTGGCTAAATAACTTGTTTTTTTTGTCTGTTCTGAACATAATAATTTTCTTATGACAGACACAAAATTTTCCTTTATTATGTGCACTGAATATGCATAATGGTAAGTGTGGGTGCTAACGAGTTTTAGTGTAGAATACGAAACCCTTTTAGGCAGTTCATTGGATTATATGCTTTTGCTCCCATCTAAATGTAAATGGGCAATTGCAAAATAATAAGTGAGTAGATGTGTGAGATGACCGGTATATTTAACACTTTAGGCACTTTTTATTATAAGACGTCCGCTTTATTCAATGCATATACCAAGAATGAATAACATTGGGCTTCCTTAAAGATTATGTTATACTTAATGTTAGCTTAACATTAACAATCGATAGTTTATCGGGCGTAAGGTTGCCTACTACAATTCGGCCGTCCTGCGACTTGGATCCCCTGATCCTGAGATTCTTAAAACTAAAGTTAAAGCTAATTACAATACTCTTATCTTAATACAAAGTTGGATTGTAATCTTATGTTTTACAATGTTTTCCTTTTTCCTATCCATGGTCTTATATTTTGAGCACTCCAGACACCCTTGTACGGATTTCGCGATACTTGAAAGCCTTCAACGTCTTGCAACAAGAACCTGTCGTTCCGAAGCACTTTGGCTATGACATATGGTCCTTTATTCTTGGGGATCAACTTCCTCGCAACTCCTGCTGTGCTATCAAAGTTTTTTACCATGACGTAATCCCCCTTTCCGTAGTCCTTGGCCTTTTTCTTTTTCTTGTCAAAATAAGTTTTATTGTATGCCTGTGCTTGATTTTGATTATCTATTGCTTTTAGTCGAATTTCCTCTAAACTTTCAGTAACAATCGTATCTTTTATTTCTTCTAATTTTTCTCTAAGCTCATCTACGATCTCTCCTTTCTGTTGAACACCAAAAAGCATCTTGCTCGGGACCTGTTTAATGCTTCTATGTATAGTGTTATTAAGGGTATATTCTACTTGCTCAATTACTGTGTCCCAATGTGCACCGTTTTCTGGTTCTGTAAGTTTTGCAATCATAGGGCCAATGCTCCTGTTTATACGCTCCACCTGTCCGTTGGCTTGTGGAGACCCTGTTGCAATTTTCAAGTGCTTTACGTTCCTCTGAGACAAGAATTGTTCGAAATCATTAGAGGTAAAACAACTACCTCTGTCTGATACAATCGACTTTGGTGTGCTATAAGCCCTGAAGTAGTCGCTTAATGCTTTTAAAACTTCTTTTGTATTTGTTGTCTTAGTTGTGTACAGTCTTACGAACTTAGTAAACCCGTCTACAATCAGAAATATGTGTTTATTTGCTCTTCCTTTATCCACTGGTCCGTAGTGATCGATATGCAACAACTCGAATGGCTTATCCCCTTTCGGAATACTATGCAGAAAACCTTCTGATTTCCCCGTTTTTGGTGCAAATGCAACACATTTTAGGCAATTTTCAATGTGACTACTGCACTTCTCTTTCATTTTATCAAACCAATATGTTTTTAAAATAGCGTCTAACATTTTATCTCTACCAATGTGTCCAAGTTCATTGTGATATTTATGTAAAATATGACTCTCCATTTCTTCAGGGACATAAAATAACAATCTGTCGTCGTTCCATTTTCTGTACACGACCCCGTTTCTCATTTCAAACATTTTAAGTTGATTTTTCTCTAGCTGGTCTCGAACTTGTAAAATTTTTGAATCTTTTGATTGACAGATTAACAGATTATCTTCAAAACTATTGGCCTCAATCGTCAATATATGACACCTACTTAGAGCATCTACGTGCTGCATTTTATTTCCCGATCGATGAACTACTTCGTAATCAAAATTTTGAAGTTCGAGTGCCCACCGGGCAATTCTAGGGTTTAGGTCGACCCTATTTAAAGTAAGGGTTAAAGAATTACAATCGGTTATTATCTTAAAATGCCTTCCGTGAAGGTAAATTCGAAATCTGCGAAGGGCGTATATGATAGCTAATGTTTCTAGCTCAAAGCTGTGGTACTTGGACTCAGTTTCTGTTGTTCGCTTTGAGAAATAGAATACGGGATGAAATTTTCCATCCCCTTTCTTTTGCATTAAAACTGCACCGAATCCTAAAGAGCTTGCATCGCAATGTAACTCGACATCGTCTTTGTGATCATAAATAGCCAAGACAGGGGACTCGATTAGTTTTTTCTTAAGCTTTAAAAAACAATTAAACTCTTTCTCTGTAAACGTAAAGTCCTTATCTTTTCTTAACATATCGTAAAGTGGCTTGGCTAAAATAGAAAAATCTTTTATAAAGCGTCTGAAATATGAGCATAAACCCAAAAAGCTTTGAACGTTGTGTAATTTTTCTGGGATCGGAAAGTTTTCAATAGCGTCAAGACCTCTATCATCTGCTCTAATTCCTTCTTTAGTTATGAAGAATCCTAAATATTTTATGCTTGACTGCATAAACTCACACTTATCCAGCCGCAGCTCTAACCTATTATTAACTAAACGTATAAATACTTCCTTTAATGTACTTAAATGTTCCTCTATATCTGTGCTGGCTACCATTATGTCATCCATATATACAATAACTTTATTTTCTCTGATCAAATCGGAAAAAATCTTGTTTACGAAGCGTTGAAAAACGGCTGAAGCATTTTTTATTCCCATGGGCATCCTCAAAAATTCAAACTGTCCTAAAGGAGTCACAAAAGACGTATACTTTATCGAATCATTGCTCACGAATACGTGGAAATATCCATTTTTCAGATCGAGCTTTGAAAATACACTTTTATTGACTAGCTTATCCAAGAGGTCATCTATTAAAGGCAGAGGATAGTTGTCTTTTATTAGAACTTTATTAAGCTTGCGATAGTCTATGCACAATCTAAGATCACCAGTTTTCTTCTTTACCAACACGATTGGGGAAGCATATTCCGAGTCGCTATTTCTTATAATGCCTTTATCTAGGTATTCGTCTAACATTTTCTGAAGCTGATCCTTTTCACTATATGATAGCCTCCTAGGTGAACAACTAAACGGTTTCGATTTTTCAATGTTAATTTTCATTTCACATCTGATAAAAGGTATTTCTGGTCTTTTTGCAGTACCGTATAACGTTTTAAACATTTTGACAAACCTGCACTTGGTTTCGTAGTCGATTTCATTACCAATGCTATAATCCGGGAATTGATCATCAACTATGTTGATGCCTAACATATCCTCATCAAACGTTTCTGCTAAAATGCTCTTTGTCAGTTTTTCGGTTTGTATTCCTAACAGTTCCTCCTTAAAAGTTTTACTTTCTAATAGTTGGTTCTTAACAGTCTCTTCTCCTACGAGTTGCTTCTCAACAGTATCTCCTTCCATTAATTGTTCCCTAACAGTCTTATTTCCTAACAGTTGCTCTTTAACAGTCTTATTTCCTAACAGTTGCTCCTTAACAGTTTCATTTCCTAACAGTTGCTCCTTAACAGTTTCATTTCCAGTTAAATGTCCTAGACAATCCGTACAAACATCTTCAGATAAATCAGCCATTCTATGTCGTTGATCCTTCGTTCCACAATAAAGGTTCAAGTTGCAAGTGTGAGACAGTGAGTTATTTTTGTTAATATTACAACTACTATCCTTAATAGTGTCAAGGGTGTCTAGATTAATGCTTAAACCAAAGATATCCATGAAATCCCTTCCCAGAATTGCATCATGGCTCATGGACTCATCAGCGACAATTATTAAATCAAAACAAATTTTTATTCCTTTCTTCATGATAAAACACAAAGTTTTTCCTTTTACATTAAGTTGGCTCTTATTTATACCAAAATATGAAGTCTTAACTTTAGTAATGTGTATTTCATATGGGACTTTGGAAAGTTTTATAAATGAAATCGCGCTGCCTGAGTCTATGAGACATTCTGCAATAATTGGTACATTAGAAAACGAAACGAAATAAATTTGCATAGATCTTACATAATTGTTGTTGTCGCTGGCGCTCTTCCTCTTAGGGCATTGCCCTACGAAGTGCCCCATTTCTCCACATGCGAAACAAGATCCGGGAGCCCTTTTTGGCTTGCGGCAATCCTTTGCGAAATGGCCCTTGGAGTTACAGTTTCTGCAGCGCAATTCGTTGTTTGCAGAGGCCTCCATAGATGTCTTCTTCGCTGCGTTGGTCTCGATTATCTGCGGGAGGCAGATATTTGCGAAGGCTTGCTGCATCTGCTCCGGGTTGGCGAATCGTTGAATGCGTGCTTGATCCCTTAAATTGGCTGATGGCACTCCTTCGATGATTTGTTCCAAAAGCTCATCTGTCTCCAGGTTGATGGGTTGAGCCAACATCATCTTGTCTTCGAAGTACATGGCAAAACGCTCGGTTTGTTGCCATTTCCGTTGCTCGAATTTGCGACGCTGCTCGGATTTTGAAGACATTTGCCCGAAGGCCATAATCAGCTGCTCGCATAGCCTCTCGAAAGGTTCCAGCATTCTAGTGGGGTTGGCATGTAACCAACGCTGTGCCTTTCCCTTCAGCTTGGTGATGAACAGCATCCTTAGACAGTCGTCAGCCAAAACATATACCTGACCAATGTTCTTAAGGTGCTCCACCCAGATGCGAGCACACATGTTTTCGTCAAAGTCTATGGCTGCTTCTTTGGCGAAAGATAACGATGTTGCTGATGCAGCTCGGCTGGCAGCTCCGTCGGCGTTGAAAACGGCGGTGTTGTTGTTCGTTGAGCCAAATACTGCTAAACCACTGCTGTTGCCACTCGATGCAATGCCTTGCAGGGCTGGCAAAACGTTTGAGCTTGTAATGCCGCCACCAGATGCATTGTCGTCTGAGGTCGGTAGCACGATCAGACTGGTAGGGTTGCCAGACGATGCATGCATTGGCGACCGCGGTAGAATGTTCGAGTCTCCGAGGTTGCCACTATTGTCAACTGCTTGTTGTTGTGCGGCGCCACGTGTCTGCGCTTGTTGTAACAAATTGCGATGCGCACTTACTTCTGCCTGCAGCTGCCTTATGATGGCAAGAAGTTCATGTTGCTCAAGGGCATCTCGGGAGAACACCCTCTGAGAAGCCGCTGGTGCGATGTTCACGTTGCCCTCGGCGCCCTGAAATTGATGGGCGGAGGCGTCGCCTTGAACTTCTTCGGAATCTTCGTTATCGGGTTGATCTTCTCCAGAATTTGGGTTGGCGTCTTCGCGTGGTGCCTGGCCGCGCTCCTCGGGAGGAACACGCCTAAGACGAGCCATCAATTCGGCCTTAAGGCCTTGAGTTGGCATTCCCAGCGCGGAAAGCCATCTTTTTAGTTGAACAACCGAGAAATTGTTGAAGTTTATATCGTCCATTGCGTAGATTTATCCCACTTCTGAATTTGTGAGAGGACCGGTATATTTAACACTTTAGGCACTTTTTATTATAAGACGTCCGCTTTATTCAATGCATATACCAAGAATGAATAACATTGGGCTTCCTTACAGATTATGTTATACTTAATGTTAGCTTAACATTAACAATCGATAGTTTATCGGGCGTAAGGTGGCCTACTACAGATGGGAAAATAGAATATAAAATACAAACTTGTCTATCTACATATTTAGAAAAAGTTCTTGCCGAGCGGGAAAGGAATAAGAGAAAAGTGGAGAGGAAAGCGAAGTAGCGTAACGAAATTTCAATTTCGTTGTCTAAATAAAGCCGTAAGTTATCTCCCAGCTGGAAAATTGAGTTTCCCCGAGTTGAGCTGAGTCGGCTTTCCTTTCTCTCTCTTTGCCCTTTCCCCGTAGGCCAAAGTTGCAAGTGCATGTAAATAAATTAGGACTCCCCTAGAGATTCCTCCAAGCAATTATTGAGCAATGCCAATGCTGGAAAAACAAAGCCGAGAACTCGGGGATTGGCTGGGGCTATCAATTTTCCTGGGATTGTGGTTCGTTTCCTTACCCTTTTCCGTCCCCCCAGCCTTTCCTTTCCTTTTGGGCAGACAAACTTTGGCCATTTCCTGCAGAAATCCCCATGCAAATGTTTAGCAGGCCACTTGGATCCGAAAATATAGCATTCACAATGCGAAATTTTGTGTTAGGAGGGAGTAGGAGAACACAGGGTCAAAGTGGTTACGTAACATTTAAGGGGATAAAGTGGGGCAAAGGGGAAAGCCCCGACCGACACTAAAAACCAAAACTTGCCCTGGCCAAGGATTTTTCCAAATGTTTCGAGCAACTCGGTCAACTCAAGTCACGCACTTTGCGAACATTGTCAAATCGACAATTTACTCGTTAGCACAACTTTTTCTCCAGAACAAAAACTTGGCCAAAGCAGCTACTGATGTTGCTCGGTAAATTGAAAGCTCCTTGTATTTAGTTTCGAAATTTATTTGCAAAATAAAGTCGTACAGGATTTAGCCCGGATTTGTTTGAGATAAAGGATGATGTGGGTGGATTGTACTTGAGTCTGTTTTATGATGGCAATACACTTGATTCGAAGTTTCGGGCTTTAATTATGCTGAATGTGGGGGGGTAAAAATAAAACTTTTTCCTCAGGGCCATGATCCTGTGTGACATTTGTGAAAAGTCGCAGAAAAACAATTGCATTGCACTCTGGTTGTTGTTTATGCATGAAACGTGCCTTGCAGCTGTTCTTAACTCCAGTTCTTTGTTCCCAATTATTTCGCTCATTTCTTTATAGTTTTTCCTGCCTTTTCTTACAGTTGAGTGACACAATTTTCGCTCATTACGGAAACTGCGAAGGTTGCTCCTTGTCTTATTTTTTCATTTCGTTTGCCAAGTTTTTGAGTCAGCCAGAGAAGTTTTTAAACGCTTTATTGAAACAATTTCCGTTTTATGGAAATGTACGCCCAGCTTGCTGGAATATTTCATTTTCGCAGTCATATATCAAAATGGTGTCAAGCATACGCCATGTTGGCCAGCCAAAGAAGCTGCAGCAGCATCAGCTGCCAGCAAATGCAAATTTAATGCGGCGTGCAGTGGAAAAGCATATCCCATTCCATTTTCGGTGCCTGGCAGCAGGTGGTCCCGATGAAATGACATCATTTAAATTCATGCATGACCCACATTGCACCTCAGGACGCCGATGGTGGCATGGTGCAGCATCTGCTTTCTGGCTTTTGCACCACCCGCTCCTTGGCATTCGCTTCGTGTTTTATTAACAAAGCAATTTATAGCATAAATTCGCATTGCACTCGGTTGTTTGGTTGGCCACAGTTGCCGCAGCTCCCATCGATCCTGTCCCGCTGGAGGATAAAAAGTTTGCGCCCATAATCGTTTAAACGGGGGCAGCCGAAACCCCGTGAAACTGCAAGTTGTGCAGGACTTCATTTGAGACCCGAAAGTATGCAACATGGTGGCACCCTGTGCTAAGTCATGTGAACGGCTGCCACTCGCCATTCCCCACTTTCTACTTACTGCCTTGCCCCATTTTGCTGACTGCTAATTGCTGCATAAATCAAGCGGCAAAACAGCGAGCAGCGGCAGAAAAGAGAGGAGAGAGCATAAAACGCTTTAAATAAACTCGGTCAGAACGAAAGTGTTGCAAGCGCCGGGACAAACACTTTTTTCCCTCCTATTCTTTTTTTTCCGCATGCTTTATGGCCACTTGGGGTGCTGCTCCGATGCCCCATCCTCCAACCAGCAACCACTCCACCGCCCTTCGGTTGCTGGAGGGATATTTATGAGTGCTCCTGGTCAAGCGTTTGCTTGCCAACTGTCCTGCACAGGATGATATATGCTGCGGTGTGCGTTTTGCGTTCGCAACGCTGCGTATACGCAATGCACAAATATTTTAATTAAATTTCAAACGAAACCAGAAGATATGAAAGGAAGGCAAACAACAGAAACATCAGCGAAAATGAAAATGTTTTTGAATGGATAATGTTTGTGTGCCTTATTTTCATTTTTTTTTTGGTTGCTTGGGGATATTTGTGTATAAGATGTGATGCCCAATTTATATTACTCTTAAGCAATTTGCATTGAAATTGTTTTGTGGAGCCGTAACTTAAACCAAGAAGCAAATAAATAGATTTTCAACGATTAGGGTGACACAAAAATGTGTTTTAAAAAGCGGATTAATTTAAATTGAAATATACTATAATTAAATGTTTTTAATATTTTTGTATTAAGAAAGGGCACACTTTGTAATAAGAGGTATTTTAGCAGTCATGTCTCTCAATTTCAACTGATTTCACGTTTGTTTTTAAATTCTCGTATTTGCTGAAAAGTCGGCCCCCGGTTGTGTGCTTTCCATTTTCGGTTATAAATGCCGTGGAGCAGCAATTGAAATGTTTGTAAATCCTCGACTGAATGAAACAAATGGAAACAAATGCTCGAAGCTCTATTGGGAAATTTAATTTTGGCTCGAGTAAAAACAAATTTTAACTTTTTGTCACTGGAAAATTAATTGCTTCCTCTCGGCCACAATCACTCAATTCACGCTCATTCCCATTACTCACGCTCGTTGTCGGCCTTGTCTATATAAAATATATGTGGGGTAAAATCGTGGGGTCGGGGGTCAACAAGTGTCGCTGTCTGGCTGGCCAACTGCCAAGTCTTGGGACACGGCTTTTATAGGGCATTTCATAACGCGTGAAGAAATTCAATTAAGTCGCCCGCCTCCCTCTGCGCCTCTGTTTCTATTTTGGCCACTGTTTTTATGGCCCGAACAAGCGGCAAACGAAATTAAAGTCAATAAACAAGAGCTGGCGTCTGCGGCCGGGAATTGTCTCTGTCATTCGGTTGGCCCACGGCTGTCTCTGGCCAATTGGTTCTGGTCACAGTTGTTGTGGCCCTCTGGTCCTTTTCAACCCCCGCCCTCCCCTTGATTGGGGTTTTTGTACTTGTTTTGGTGCGAATAAACCGCAAAAACCGGTCGCAGGCGAAGCTCAGTCAGACAATGGGCCACATGAAATGTGTTCCCCGAAGGCCGGAGGACATGACCCAAGGGTCTCGATCCCTCTTAGCATCTCAAACGCGAATGTGGAACAACTCAAGGACACGAAACGTGCATAATTTTCAATGGAAAACAGCTGCCATTTGTTGCCCACAAAAGCGGGCTTTGTTATAAAGAAATACCCTCTATTCGAATCATGTGGCACTTAGGAAAATATTTGGGAGCAACCTTTGTTTCAAGATTGTTCGTTTCTCTGAAGTACTTGAAATGTCAATTCTATTGCTTATAGTAAAATATTTTTTGGTTCTTTGAATCCTTGAAAAAAAATTTCAAGACTTTTAATAGGCTGTTAGTTGCCTGGCACTTTTTAAGACCTTTACAGAAGGCTGAAATATAATTATACAAGATTATTTTTAACTGTCTTGAAACAACAATAACTTAAATCGTTCTACAAATTTATAAATAAATATATAAACATGTGTAAAAAATTAATAAAATAACTCCATAATCATAGAACCTACTTACCATTTTAAAAACATATTCTTCATTTAAAAGTTTATAATTGCTTTATCTATTTTAGCACTCAAAATTTCAATTTTATTCGAACCAAACTGATCTCTAATTTCCCGCTCATTTCCGTTGCAGATACACGAAGATCTAGAGAAAGATCCCGACTATTCTGGCTCCGGCTTCGGACCCGATGACGAGGACGCCGAACCCGACCAACACTCGCACAGTTCGCACAATACGCGAATCTCGAACGGCGGCGCCGGCATAAACAGTAAGCATAACTCGAACGAGAACTTCGGCAAGAACAGCAACAGCGACCTCATCTCGAGTAGATTCAACAACAAGAATAATCACAATCAGATCGACAACAGCCAGAATATCAATCTCAATCCTAATAATAACCATCAAACGAATAGTGGCACAATCATTGGTAGTAGCACCACAGCGAACAATAATAACCACAATATCAACATCAACAGCCAGAGCGGCATCATCAGTGGCAGTGGTAGTGAGATCGGTGGCCATAGCACTGGCACTAACTCAATCGGTAAAGATCAAGCTAGTCATGTAAATGCAACACTCGTTGGTGTACCTTCCACACCCGCCACCACTTCTTCTACTTCAACTTCAGTTTCAACAAACACACCATTTCCAACAACAGATACAGATACAGCAACAGTTACAGCATCAGATAAAGATAGTATTTCAGCTAAAAATCGATCGAATTTAGTTATTAGTCACATTAGCATTAACGACCATTCAACCCCCCTCCCTCCCTCGAATCATACAAAACAACACCAACAACAACAATCGCATCTCTATATCCAGCAGCTCATACACCAACACAAACCCCATCCACAATCTCAACAACTTCGAGTTCGAGTTCGAGTTCGAGTCCGAGTTCGAAACCAACGCCTGCAACCACCACCACAACAACAACCACCGCATCCAGCACAACGGCAGCCACAAGTACCACATCGACAACCTCGACAACGCCGTCGTCTGTCCATTCCAATGCCACAACGACCACGGTTGCGCCCACGATTCCCACATCCCCCGATCATCCGATATTCCCGCCCTTCGATAAGGACCTGGACTCGGAGGCCAGTGGCGATAGCATCGATTCTGACGATGAAGACGGCGGAGATTATGAGGAAGATTTGGACAAAGAAATTGACATCGATGATACCGAATCGGAAATTCCCAGTCCAGTTACGCCCAAAATCTCTAAGACAGGAATGTTCGATAATGACCCAACGCAGGAAGAAATCGATGTGGATGGCAGCGACGAGGATGAAAGTGTGGATAGCGACGTTGATGGTCCAGCAATTGGTGGCACCGATGGAGATATTACAGAGCGCGAACGTCAGTGGTTTTTATTTTCACCATTTTCTTTCTTTCTTCTCATTATTTTATTTGTTTTTTGTATTTATTTGTGTAGTATTGTGTTTGGTTGTACCTTTTGCTTACCATATTTGTTTAATTGTCTTTATTGCACTTCATTTCTGTTGTCTTTTAAGTCCCCTGGCACTGCTTTGTAAAAAAAAAGATATCTATATTTACTTGTTTTGTTTTTTAGCTATGTAATTCCTTGCTTTCCTTTGGACACTCTGCTTTGGTTTTAAGTTTTATTTACTACAAAAAAAACTTGAAAAGTATTATTGGTATACACAGTATATACACAGAAAACTCTTGATCATATTTGTTGATAACTAAATTACTTTTTTAAATGAAAAACAAATATTATTCAATACGAAAATCCATTCAAGTTTGTTTTCTGTGTTTATACCTGCTTTGCTTATTTTAAGTAGTTATATTTTGCGTTTATGTATACTTGATTTGCTTTCTTTAAGTAGTTTACGTCTGTACTTTACAAGTATTTTTTAGTAAAATTAAGTTTCACGTTGGTGTGTGTTCATGTATGATTTAGTTTATTTGTCGCGCTCTGAAAAGTCTACGGTCAACGCAGCGGGTGTTCTGCATATCCTCTCGGTCTCAGTCTGTCCTACGTCCCTGTTTCACTCAATGTTTCCCACACGCTCATTGAATCATAACCAATTCATTGAATCATTTCCGTTCACTCCTGTTCTTGTCGTTTATTCGATTGGAAAAACTCCCGCAGAGTCAAACACAAATTCACTCGCCCTCATCGTTTAAGTGTTTAGTTTTAACCTTAAGCTAGCGCTAGATTAAGGCGAATATTTTAAGAATAGTTTAAAAGCTTTTATCGTGACAAACGGTGAACAAACAAAGGACAAAGACAATGCCAAAGCCAAAGCCAAACAATCGATTAAGCTGCAGCAGGGAAAGCACTTTATCATGGAGTCGAGGGTGGGATACATTCTGCAATTCTTGCCCTAGGCATAAACTTCCATTAACACTGTTCCGAGAACTCCGCCTCTTTCAGTTTGGTGAATGAAAATCGCCTGGAAAATCGCACTAAGCCGCGCAGTGATTTTGTGCTTTGTTGCTGGGGAAAAACACTTGGCGTGCTTCGCAGGCACTTCAAATGAAAAATCACCGATTCCTGGCAATGGCAAGGCTCCTGTTTCTGTTACCCACTCTCTTTTGCCTTTTACGCGTAACAGTAGCCGTTTACTTGAGGCATTGTTGCTCCTGCCATGGCATTGTGGGTGGTTTCACTTGGAGAAAAACTAGGGCCATAAAATAAGACTTAAATAAATAAATGTAGATCTAAAAAAAATTAGTTAGAGTTCATCAATGTTTTTAGTTCTGTGCAATAAACTGCTCTACAGCAGCAATTAAATAAATATATCATCAAGTTTTTCTTTGAAAGCCAGAACATTATCATTCAGAATATTCCCCTTAGCTTTAAGAGATTTCAAACAAGTCCTAACTTACTTTAAAACACCATTATAGCCAATTTCAAAGTTCTAAAGATTTCTGTGGCAGCTCACTTTATGAGTGATTTTACCAATATTAAAAAAATTATTTCTGTGTAGAGATCACAATCATGAACAATCACTGTTTATGGTGCTAAGAAACCGCGCAGTGCACCGTCAGAGTCTGAAACATGGCCTAATGGCAATCGACTGTGAGGGTTCTGTGGGCTTATGGCTTCGATGTTTGTTTTGCTATTGCCACGCCTCGGCCGAAAACACAAACACAATCAATATTGCGGCTGGCGCGGGTGACAAACAGGACTGGCAATAATTTTGCCATAATTGCGCACAGCTGACCTCACGAAACAGCGAAGCACAAACTGTAAGCCAACATGTTCCCGCCTCCAATTCGGCATCAAAGTGCATTTTCCCATCAAATCCAGACACACACACATGGTGGCACCTTTATTGGTTCAGTCCAAACAGAAAGACTTCAAGTCGAGCAGACAATCAATGTGATGGCAAGACAGCGAAGCAATCTCAAAGCCAGGAGCTGATAAATCCATTTGCTCTTGGAAATCGCATTGGAAGGCAAATATTTATACCAGAGCAGAGCAGAGCGACTTAAAGAACACTCTTTCTCAGTGATTGCCACGAGTTTGCAAAGCGCATATAAAATCAATTCGAGAGGTTTATTCGCGAGGGCCAATTCAAGGAGTCCTCGTGGGCATTACCTAATTAATATGCCGCCCCTCAAGGGAGCATCCATGTGTGTGCTTTAGCTGCACAGAAGTGGGGGTACAAGGGCTAAACAAGCAATTTGTTTGTCTTGAGCTGTTTGGGGAGCTTAATAGGCAGCGTGGGGATCAAACAATAGCTCCGTAAAGAATAAGGACCAAACACATATGTCGGAATTCGGGGTACTGATGAACAGAGGCCATGCCAATTATATAAAATGTAAACTCGCATTTTTTCGACAGCCAATTGGCTTTAAATTTTCGCTTTGCTCTCGCCTGTCAGTTTCAAGAAAGCAAAATAATTGCATGATTTTGAGGGCGAGTCAATCCATGAGCCTAAGTCAACATTTGAAATTTTCAAGCAAAATTTGTCACAATTCGTTGCTGACAAACTTTTTTCATTCTTCACAAAACTTTTCCGGGAATCCGTGCTCATTACCGTGAAATGAACTGTCAGCTCTAAACAAATATTTATTTTGGCTATGTAGGCAAACCTTTAAAGTAAAGATATCTCTACATTTAAATTATAAATCAAAACACTAACCGTAGTTCTAAACAGCGATGCTTTAAAGATCTATGGGGATTTGAAATTGATTTGAAAAGGTGGCCAAAAGCAGCTGTGATATATTTTATCTATTAAAGAAATAGTTTTGGGTAGTTCAGTCCCATCTTTCAAGATACATTTTTTGCATCCTTATAAATTTATAGAAATTTGTGAGACATACCACTTAAGACCTAGCATTTGGAGTAAGTTTCCCTATGTAGTAAACGCAGCTCGACTAACATTAAGCCTTGTAAATACTGCATATCAGCTCATTAGCACACGCACAACACACATACACACACACAAATGTTTACACAACCGTATACGCTCACTAAAACCAATATTGACACTCGAATCAATTTAATTGAATACCCACCACACAACAAAACACGAAACAACACCAAACAGCAACTCTCTGTCTCACTCTCTGTTTTGTTTGATTTTGCTTGCACGTCATGGGCATAAATGGACTTTTTCGCTCACTGCATCTCTTTCTCATCGCATAATGCCTTCTCTTTCTCCGGAACAGCGGGCGCAGGTGGCAGCAACGTGCACGAATTGGACCCCAATACGAACGTGAATAGCCAGCCCTCCGACACGAAGGGCATCGATCACAGGCCCAACGGCAACGAAGTGGTCATCATGAGCGAGGACGATCGCACGTCGAGCTTCTTCTCGCAGCCCGGAATTCTGGCTGGTAAGTGTATCTATAGGGTCCATCTGTAAGCCTTCAAATTTGAAAACTTGAATTCTATAGCCTTTAATAATTTAATTAATTGATATGTGAATATCACTTGTGAATATCACTCATACGCCATGTTGCTATACACTTTACGTTTCGCTTAATGGAAAATGGTACAATTTTATCCGTTTTCAACGATGCAATATTAAAATTTGCTTCAAGAAAATATAAGAATTTTACAAAGCAAAATATTTTGCTTAATTTTTTTTGTAAATTTGGAAACTTGTTTAATCTAAATTTTTTTGAGAATGAATTGATATTATTAGGATATTATTTTAAACTCTTTTAGAAAATTTAGTGTACCTTTATAGCTATATTAAACTATTAAAAAGGGGTCATGGGCAAGAAGAAAAATTAATTTAACTTTTTTTATCACAACTCTGCGTATAAGTGATATATTTTCGAACTATAAATTATAATTTGATTCAAGAATAAATGTTAATTGAAGTAAATCCCTCAAATATTTAAAGTATAATAATGTATTAAAGTCAAACTTATAAGTTAAGAAAACCCTGATTAACCTTTAAGTATAAAACACGCAGATTACTAATCGATTTTCCTTTCCACAGCTGTTATTGGTGGGGCCGTTGTTGGCCTGCTCTGCGCCATACTCGTGGTGATGTTCATTGTGTACCGCATGAGGAAAAAGGACGAGGGATCCTATGCGCTGGACGAACCCAAACGATCGCCGGCCAACAACTCGTATGCGAAAAACGCGAATAATCGCGAGTTTTACGCCTGAGATAATGGCACGGCGCGCAGGTATTAAGTTGACCACAAGGGCAGGAAAAAACTGTGAGGACGAGGGTGCGGAAAACTGGACGGAGGCGGAGCGAATGGGTTTAATTAGGCTCAACTGAATACACTGTGCGAAGTGGAAGTGCACCATCATCAGCAATCCACTAAAAAGAGGATAGTTCATCCGCAGCAGCAGCTACAAAACTAACACAAAAAACAATTGAAAATTTCAAAACATTTTCAAAATCACACAATTTTTCGTGAGGGGTAAATAAAACTAAAATAATAAAAAAACAAATCGACAAAATAATAACAAAAGAAAAACAAAAAAAATTGAAAACTTACCTGTAAGTTAATGCAAAATACACACACACAGACAAACAACCGACTCTCTGCGTGTGTGGGTGTGTTTGCAACTTTTCTAATTAAGTAAGTTTTAAGCGACAAAAACCAACAAAAAATATCAAATATAATTGCAAATAAATCATGCAAAATTTAATATATAAATAATATATTATATATAAATAGTGAAACCAATATAAGGGCGGGCAAAATTAAGCGAATTAATTATGAATTACGAGTATGTAGAGCAAAAGCAGAAAGAGCAGGAGAAAATGGAATAATAATTATAATAATACACACACACGCGCATCCAACTACATAGATGTAAAAGGCAACTTTCGTGCATATTGAATATAAATGTATGCATTATATATGTTAGCTGAGTAATAAAAGCGAATTGGATACATCACGATTATTTCTCAACTCTCGATAGACCCCTCGTCGAACCACACACTCTTAACTCTTTATTTTAAATATCAATTGTCAAACGAAGTCCAATGAAAATAATTATAATTATGAATTGTGCGGCACATAACAAACGGAAATCGATGCATAAATGTTTTTAAGTTATACATAAGCAAAACTATGTAATTATTAGTGTAATTCCTAAAACAAAAAAAAAAAAAAAGAAAACAAAAAATGAAAAATCCTAAATCAAGCAAAAACAGATTTATTGACACTGTGAACCTTCCTGGCAACTAAAAACAAACAGAATTGAAATGAATAGAACTATTTCTACTTTTTTCTAGAAAACACAAAACCATGAATATTTATTGAAATGAAATTGAAATTGGAAAATTGAATTGAAATCGAAAGAAATGGAAAATCGTCAGAAAGAAAGCAATTGTACATTAATTTAGGTTTCCACTTGGGTTTTAGAGTTATTCGAGATTTCCTTCGCTTGAATTAACTGCTTCTTCCATGGCTAAGAATCAAAATCGGATTAACGCATTAATTATTGTGCATTTATTTAGTTTTTACGTTCGCTGTCAATGACAATTGTTTAGTTTTGCAAGCAAAATACAAAAGCGAATTAGAACGAAAACGACAACAACAGCCACAGATCATAACCACATGCAATAGTGAAAATGAATTGTTAAGTTTACAAGGCAAAATCATTTCAAGCGAAAGCAGTCCAGCAACAAATGTTATATTCACCCATACCCACGCCCTCACACAAACAACCAATTAGCTGCAATACTTGTTTAATTGTTAGTCAACCAATATTCTCTCTCCAACTCTCATGCCATATTTTCATTGCGAAAAGAAAGTTATGAAAAAACGAAAACTAATATATAACATATAAGTATATAATTAGCAACATAAATCAATTGTGTGTGTAACTGTGTATAATGCATAAATAATGAATTAAACATACTACTACTTTGACGGCAGAGCAAATAACAATGGGAAATTTCGAACATCATCAAAATAGAAAACTATTTTCCCCCTTCCGAAATCCAAACTGAAACTCACACACAAAAACACACACGATGCAAACAAACACGAAAACATGAAAAACAGCCACAGCAGCAACAGGAACTAAAACATTTTTCTGAACACAACTTTTTCTACACTGTAAAAAACGCAACCGCAACTTTTTTGATATGTACAAGTACTATGTTTGTTCTACTTTCGACCCATAGTACGTTTTGTCAAATTTTACATCAAGTTTTTTTGCTACTTTGTAAGCGTTTAGTTTGTTAGTTTTTTAAAATGCGCTGAATGTACTGAGAAATTGGTTTTGATTTGCTAAATAAAACTGGTATAAAACTAATTTAAACAAAAAATCTTGTTTCTTTTTTGTATTACTTTATATGCACTTGTTTTGTTTGCTTTACAGATTAGCTTTCATCAGGGGCTTCAGGTAGGTCTCAAAGGATTTTTGAACGGGCTTTTGGTTCATGGTGCTGCGCTTGGCCGAGTCGAACAGTCTTGGATAAACATTGCCATCGTAGCTTCCCAAAACAGAGTTGAGAACTCGGTCATGGAACTCAAAGCCATCGCAAATGGCCACCGCGTTGGGTCGGAACTTCTCCAACGAAACCTCCAGGCGTTTCTGCAGCGACCTTAAATCTGCATCGGTGAGGTTAATGAACTGGTTGCAAATAAAAGGATAATTAAAAATCAGTTTTATGGGGACATAGAGCAAATCTTACCCTCAAAATATCGTTGAGGTTATTCAGCACAGTCTGGACCAGGAAGAGTTCCAGGACGTTTTCCAAAACCTTGTTGAGGGCCGCGGAACGCTTCTGGGCCTTGGCACCTGTGATCTGCTCTAGGAATGTCTGGCAGACAAACTGTCGACCATGAAGCTGAAAAATAGGTTTACATATTGAAAAATTGGTCAACAAAACCAGCTAAATATACCTAATTCCAGAAATCTACATAGACTTAAAATAAAACTTTTTTTAAATTTGTTATTTTCATAACTAATATCTTTCTATTAAAGATTTATTATGTACACACACATTCACTATCTATTGGAAATGGTATGCGACACACTGGATTTATTTAATTCTACTTACCTCAGCAGCACGAACCAGCTCGATGCCCGTGTTATTTGCCGCCACACCCTGCGATTGACCGCTGGCCATGCGATTCGCTAGATTCTCGAAAGCAATGCGGGTTTTCCTAAAGGGAAATACATTTAACACATGTGCTTGGAAGATGCCTTTTAAAGCCTAACTCACTGTGCTGCCGTGTACTGCAATGCCTTGATGATGCACTGCCATGAGTTGTCCCACTTGGGGAACTCCTTCAGCTGCATGGAGGTGGCAAAGTAGCTGTAGGATGCGGACAACGGTTTCTTTTCTACAAAAGAAGCCCAGGCCTTGACCAGAGCACGTCCAATCTGCAGGAGCAGCACTGTGTTCTCACCTTCGTAGGTGTATGCGGCCACAGCATTTCCATAGATATTGCTCAAATTGGCAGCCGTCAGATAACCATGTCCTCCAGTGGAGAGCCGGAGTTTTTCAATGCCGGCACATCCGTCTGTGGTGCAGAGAACCTTCAGGGCGCAGGACAGGATGTGCATGTCGGGCAGGCGATCAAACTTGCCGTTGTTGGCCTCCTGCACGGTCTGGGCATACATCTCCCACATATGCTCGGCTGCCAGGTGATAGGCCATTCCGTTTGCGATCTCGGGGAATAGCTTCAGGCGCTGGGTCACATGATCAATGATCTGAGGCTCGGGTTGGCTGTAGGTATAAAGGATTTAAGAAAATGCCATAATCATATAATCAACACAGATACTCACTTGGGTTCAATGGGACTCTGTCGACGGACCGCCGAGTACCGGGTGGCAATGGTGGCCGCCTCCAGGAGCAGCGTGGAGTTCAGATTGACAATCAGGCAGCGGGTGTAGACCATGGTCAGGTAGTTAACTCTCGATGCCGGACTGGCCTTGAAGGTGCCATCCCGCTCCACCTTGGCGAACTTCATCAGCATGTTGGTGCGCGGAATGCGGACTTGGTTCAGTCCCAGGAAACCCTGGTTCACGGACACCATACCGAGCTTCTTGCCAATCTCACCAATATCGATTCCTGGCAGTGGCATATGGGTCTCCGCATCTCTCACCGGCACAATAAACATTTGCACACCGTGATGAACATCAGCAATATACAACTGAGCCACCACCATAGCGTGATTGGCAGTATGTCCCACTAATAGATGAAATTTGGAGAAATAAGTTAGGATTATGGAATCACCTATATTGTAACCACTTACAGCCGCCGGGCCACCACTTGTAAGCCTCCAAGTTAGGCGTATGCATCACAAACTCATCAGTTTTGGGATCAAAGTCCGCCCGAGTGGCAATTCCACGGACATTGGTTCCATGGGCCAGTTCCGTCTGCGCATAGGTGCCAATTATGTTGCAATTCTCAGCCGCCTTTCCCCATTTTTCCACCTGTTCGGGGGTACCCTGTCCTTTTATTACATCCACAAACATGGTGATGTGGGTGGCCACCGGATGATTTGCCGGGAAGAGTCCATGGCTATGCACATTGAACAGCACTCCGCTGAAAACACATAGAGATAAGTTTTTAGGGGAATCCTGTTTCACATTTTCTCTGTTTAAACTTACGGCCAGATATCATTGCCTCCAGGGTTAAGCTTGTTTTGAAGTGCCTTCAGCTTAATGGCAGCATCAGCCACCTTTTTCACACTCGAATTGTAGACTTCCTCGTGGGACATGTACTCATGATCGATCCCATAGCCATCCTCCAGATCGCTGAAGATGGCCTTTTCTATTTAAAAAAATGGATGAGAATTATAATGATACAATGCAATTAAATATTGAGTTTTTAAGAATATAGCAAGATTGTCAAGTTACCTAAATAATATGCTATTATCTAATAAAAGAAATCAATAAAGAGTTTTTAAATTAAACCGATGTTCATTAATAAATAAATACAAGTATAACACAAGACAACATTTTAATAGTTTTTATAAAAATCGAACACCAATTGAAAGTTAATCTATTTATAAAAGCTAGATTGGAGCTAACGCTATCACCTGAGGGAGTAGATGAGCCCCTTTGAGCTGATAAGAAATCTAAGCGCGGTGCAATTGCATGTTATCATAAATGCCGCGACTACTACCATTATCTTTCTCAATTGATAAAGCAACAACTTTAATTCAGCAGTATAAAATGTTTAATTATTTTTGGACTTTGCGGCCTTTAGATGAACTCTTTGGACCCTGATTTTCTTGTTGGCCAAAAAGAAGCTTCGAGGGCCAAAACCGGTGCCAATCACGTACACCCCTATGAGTCCCATATGATGTTTATCTTTAATATTTACCAATCTCGCGTTTGGTCTTAAGTTTGTCTTGACCACCTTGCCACCAGGCTGAAAACTCTTCCACGTTGAACTCGGCGCCCGTCCGTTCCTTCTGCAGATCTGGATTTACGGTGTTCGGTATTAAGTTCTTGATGTGCGACATTGTACGAGTGTTGTGCCAAAACAATAACGAAAAATATTACAAACTAAATAAATTTCCAAGACCAGATCCAACCAACAGCTGGGAGATCAACGCGACTACTGAGCGAAAGTGAATGGATCGGCCAGAAGGAAAGCTTTCGAGGGGCAAAGTGCACAAAACAGCTTTTTAAAGGGGGTATTCTGGTGTACAAATAAATAAAGTGGGCTTATATTTGCAAAGTTTAACTACTTAAGAATATGTCCCTAAGAGGGTTTTTAAAAATTCAATTTATTAAACATATGTTTTTGTTTTTTTTTTGTATTCTCGTAATGTTAATAAACGACTTAAAGAAGTAATACTATACATGTTGGTTACCCCATTAAAAGAGAAAGCTGATTCACACAACTAAAATAAGAGTAAACTTTAATGCTTAGCAAAGAGTTCAGTGAAAGAGTGGCATATATTGAGACTATATTATAAAAGAGCAATATTTACATAAATAACAACAAACCATGTTATTAAAGAAGAATATTTACATAAATAATAACAAAACATGTTATGAACACGTAAATCACCAATAGATAAAATTTGATTAGAATAGATATAAAAATGTGATTTGCCCTAGATGTTGGACTTCATGAAGGGTTTAAGGAGTTCATTGAAGGACTTTGGCACCGATTTCTGGTTCATCGGATTTTTGAGGGCCGCATCAAAGATACGCTCATAGGCATTGCCATCGTAAGAGCCCAAAGTCGAGTTCAGTTGAAGATCACTGAAGTCGAAGCCATCCACAATAGCCACAGCGTCGGGTCGCAGTTTAGTAAGCACGGATTCCAAACGTTCCTGCAGCCGCGTGAGATCCGTATCAGTCAATTCAATGAACTGCAAAGGGGAAAATTATATTAAAGTATTAACCCAAACATATATTATTTATAAGTTCTAACTCACCCTGAGTATGTGGCTCATTTGATTAAGAGTCTCCTTGACAAGGTAAAGCTCCAAAAGGTTTTCCAGGACTCGATTAAGCGACGCCGAGCGGGTTTTAGATTTGGGACCAGTTACCTCAGCGGTGAAAGAGGCAAAAACAAAGGCGCGTCCATGGAGCTAAGGTAAAAAAGTAGGTTTTAGAAATCAAGATTTCAAAGTCCAAGCTATTTCAGCAAACAAACCTCGGCTGCCTGGGTTAACTCAATGCCCGTATGATTAGCCGCATTCTCCTCGGTTTCGCCCCTAGACAGACGGTTGGAAAGGCTCTTGAAAGCCAAGCGTGTCTTACTGCAATGGAAATCAAGTCAAAAATGGTTAAAATTTAATAATAATCTAACTCACTTGGCGGCTGCATACTGCATGGCCTTCACCATGTTCTCCCAGCTGCCTGACCATTTGCCGAAGTCCGGATTCTTCTGCACCTCGGCCAGATAGCGAACGGTGGGTGCCAACGGAGCTCCACTCAGCGCCGATCGCCAGGTTTTCATCAAAAAGCGACCGATCTGCAAGAGCAGCACTGTGTTCTCGCCCTCGTAAGTGCAGGCTGCAGTGGCATTGACGTAAATATTGCTCATGTTGGACGAGATGAGGTATCCGTGTCCTCCACATGCCAAACGCAATCTCTCCACGCCAACGGCGGAATCCATTGAGCACGTAACTTTTAAAGCGCAGGACAGGGAATGCAGCTCCGGCAGGCGCTCGTACTTTCCATTTTCTATATCCTTAATGGTCACATCGTACAGGTTCCACAGATAGTCACTGGCCAGCCGGTGGGCCAAGCTGGTGGCAATCTCCGGGAAAAGCTTCATTTGCTGCGTAACGTGATCCATGATCTGGGGCTCGCGTTCCCTGAAAACCCAAGGTTGAGTTGACTTGACTTATATATCGTCTTTGGTATGAACTTACTTGGGATTTATGGGACTTTGGCGACGAACAGCTGAGTATCTAGTGGCAATAGTGGAAGCCACTGCCAACATCATCGCATTATTGTAGGCGATTACACAGCGCGTGCGCACCATGGCAAAGTAGGTCAGCACATTCGTAGGACTACTAACATAGGATCCATCAGCGTTGACCTTGGCATGTCGCATCAGCATGCGAGTCCGTGGAATCCTCACATCCTTCAGGCCCAGAAAGCCATTATTGACCCCAATGAAACCCATCTTCTTGCCAATGTCACCGATGTGGACGCCAGGCAGTGGTTCGTGGGTTTCCTCATCGCGCACCTGTATAAAGAACATATGCGGGCCCTTTGACTTGTTGTCGATATACAGCTGAGCCATCACCAGACAATAGTTGGAACTGTGACCCACTAATAGATGTGGAAAAAGATATGTAATTCGGTAAATAAAATTGAGGTAAAATGTTTGGGCTTAGAATAACACAACAAAAATCTCACTAAGCCAGTAAAAAGGTAAAATAAAACTTACAGCCTCCAGGCCACCACTTGTAGGAGGAAATCTTGGGGGTGTTGAGTACAAATTCATCTGTCTTGGGATCGAAGTCAGCCCGGGTTTCCAGTCCGCGCAGGTAGGTTCCATGGCCCAGTTCCGTTTGGGCATATGTGCCGCAAATCTCGAAGCGTTCCAGCCGCTTACCAAAGTCTTCGTACTGCTCCGGAGTGCATTGAGCCTGAAGAGCTTTCACCAGCATCACATACATTACGCCAAAGGGATTACCACCGGGAACGAGACCCCACATCACTTGGTGGTCGTACAGTTTTCTGGAAAATTACCGTATTTAGCAATAAGAAGTATGCTCGATGGAATAATGAAAAGAAACACCCACGGCCAGTAATCGACTCCGCCAGGATTACGCTCCTCCTGCAGGCGTCTCAGTTTTTTAGCCGCCTCAATGGCTCCCTTAACGGAAAACTCGATGATCTCCTCATGCGACTTGTTCTGCAGTTGCAGCATCTCCAGCACATCCACATCCTTTTGCAGGTAACTACCTATCCGAGAAAAAAAAGCAAAGTCAGCATGACCCTCGAGTTGTTTTTCACTGATTATAGCGATTATTAGTTTTATGGACTTACGAACGCCGCGGTTGAACTTTAGAGTCTCCTCGCCTCCAGCCCACCAGGCCGCGAATTCTTCACTGCTAAGACTCGCTCCATCGCGTTCCTTTTGCAGGTCGGGATTAACGGTAGTGGGGATAACGGATGTGGTCATTATGATGTGATATACGGAAAGACAACTGCGAACTGCGCGCCAAGAGAACTTATTGTTGACTGAGCTCCAAACGGCCGGTGTCACTCAATAAATAAAAGTGAAAACGGTCATCAAACTTTGTAAACTTCGCTCTTTCGTTTCGACGAGTGCTTGAGTGGCTAAGTGGGTTTTTCAGCATTTGTGCAACAGTTATCTTGGTAACCACTGGATCGTAGGTCCATTTTTCATCGTATGTTTACTTCTTTCTGCTTAATCAACGCGATAAGAAGCCTGTATACACAGATTACAAGTTGTTTAGATACCATAACAAATTTTGATGGTTCATTATAACTCAAATTAGTAAACTGATAACAACTTTTAGATCACTTGTGATCGTGCTTAACATGGAACATCGATAGAAACTATTGTTTATGTTTTAAGAACATAAAAATGCCTATTTTCTACTTTTCAATTTTATATGTGAACTTTTTTCACCTTTTTATTTAAATATATTTTAAGTCATTATAAATGTTTAATAGTTAACTGATGTTAATTACAATGACTGTTAAACTTGAAAATACCTATCTGTTAACTAAGACAATGCTTATCGGTTTCATGACTATCGGAAGTCTACCATCTCAATTGGATTGTTTTGGTCCAGGCTGTTACCAGTCTTGGTTTTTGTTGCCAAAAAATGCCCATAAACTTTAATATTGGACTCCTCGGACATGTGGACAGCGGAAAGACCACTTTGGCCAAGGCTTTGAGTTCCATTTCCAGCACAGCATCCTTCGACAAGAATCCCCAGTCGGTGGAGCGAGGAATCACTTTGGATTTGGGCTTCAGCGGACTTTTGGTTGATGCCCGTTCCAGTTTCCCTGAAGGAGAGCAACTCCAGTTCACCTTCGTGGACTGTCCCGGCCATGCAAGTCTAATACGCACTATTATAGGAGGTGCTTAAAAGGATTTGTAATTTTTAATATTTGTTTATTAATCATCTCCAATTGTAGGAGCCCAGATCATTGATCTCATGCTTCTCGTGGTAGACGCCCAAAAGGGCATACAAACACAAACGGCGGAATGCCTTATTATTGGCGAATTGCTACAGAAAAAGTTAATTGTAGTAATCAACAAAATAGATGTTTACCCAGCGGATCAGAGAGTTTTAAAGCTGGAGAAGCTCCGGTCGCGTTTGTCGAAGACTTTGGAAGCCACCAGCTTTGGTGGCCAAGTGCCTATGTACGCAGTGTCTGCTCTTGAAGGAACACACATTCCGGAGTTACGAAACGGATTGATAGAGGCTTTTTTCAAGCCGGACAGAAACGTAACTGACCCACTGTTGATGTACGTTGACCATTGTTTTGGAATAAAAGGTCAGGGAACTGTTTGCACGGGCACCCTGCTCCAGGGAAAAGTTCACGTAAACGATGTGATAGAGTTGCCAGCTCTTGGTGAGCAAAGGAAAGTGAAATCGATGCAGATGTTCCATCAGAACGTGTCTAGTGCCTCAATGGGCGATCGAATCGGCCTTTGTGTGACCCAGTTCAATGCCAAGCTTATGGAACGCGGTGTAATTGCCCAGCCAGGTTACTTGAGACCCATCTACGCCGTGTGCCTGCAGCTCAAACCAATACGCTACTACAGACAGTCAATCAAATCTAAAAGCAAACTACACATATCAGTGGGACATGACACTGTGATGGCTAACGTTACTTTGTTTCGAGACGGGGATAATGCATCACTTGAGTTTCAGCTGGACAAGGAGTATGAGTATGTGGAGGAAGTTCAGCCTGCAGAGGTTAAGTCCACCGAAGTGATCTACGTTTTGTTACAGTTTGAAACCCCTGTACTGATGCCCCCAAATTCAACGCTGATTGCCTCTAAACTGGACATGGATGTCCATAGTAGCAGCTGCAGATTAGCCTTTTGGGGACGCATCGCCTGGCAGACGCAGAGCTCCAACTACATACATGTGGAACTTCCAAAGCTGCGCATCTTTAAGCGGAAACAGAAAGTTGGAAGTATTCAGCGAGTGGTGAATGCCAACGAAGTGATTGTTCAAAATCTGTTCAAAAAAGAGGCCAAACGCGATTTGTACGTGGGGAAGTTAATAGAGCTATCGTCCGGAGAAAAGGGTCGCATTGATCGAACCTTTGGCCAGACCTCCAAAGTGGCAATAATATTTCAGGATGCTCTATTACCCGAAACAATAACCAATGTTAAGAATGTACAGGTTTTACTTAACTGTAAGAAGTATGTATTTAATAAACAGGCGGGCCTGATTCAATGACAAATTTAGCTTAGTTTAATTCAAATATTCCGCAAAAGAGGGCATAGATTTTCTAATTAAGATGTTTTTACATGTTAAATTAATATAAATTAGTGATCTTATATTGATATTTTGAAAGTGACCCATTGTTGATAAAGCCCATGCACAATTTAATTTGTCTTTTCATTTCCTTATGAAATTAAGTAAATACCAAACTCATTTCTGGATAAATTTAAATTAATAAATTTATGAATTAGTTTTGAGATATTGTCTATTGAATCTAATATATATACAAATGAAATTTGTATAGTTTTTATGTGTTATCGTTACTTGTTATTTGAACTTGCTGGCTTTAAACATTTTATAATTAGCTGCCGTTTTAAATTAAATATCATAAATGCTTTTTTAACAGATGTCACGCTACAGAACACTGTTATTTTTGTACTTTAAATTTGCGGTATATTTTTAGTACCACACAGACATAACATTTTTGGTATACTCTTAGTACTCTGCACAGAGCAGAATATCTTCCCACTTTCAGTGCGGTCACACTGCCCTAATCCCAAATGCCAATGAGTCCAAACAACAACAATTTTGGTGCCTGCCGCTTCACTTTGTTGCAACAAACAAAACATCGAATCGGAAACGAAAACGAATAGTCCCCGTGTCGAAGAGCCACCGCCAAAATCCGCACCACCATTCCAGCCAACCGAAGAGGCCAAATCCACCAATGTTTCCAGTGCTGCCTCCGCTGCTGCTCCTCCTCCTCTTCTTTGCCAAGGGAACCCACCAGATCAATGTCGACTGCAACGAGCTGCAGATGATGGGCCAGTTCATGTGTCCGGATCCCGGGAGACGTCAGATCGATCCGCGGACGCAGCAGCTGGCCGGATGCACCAAAGAGGGGCGCGCCCGCGTCTGGTGCATCGCCGCCAACGAGATCAATTGCACGGAGACGGGCAATGCCACCTTCAGTCGGGAAATACCCTGCAAGTGGACGTGGGTATAGCTGGGCTTTCTAAAATAACCAATCTCCTAAAAAAAACTTGTTCCTTGCAGAAACGGCTATCATCTGGACACCACGCTGCTGCTCTCCGTCTTTCTGGGCATGTTCGGCGTGGATAGATTCTACCTGGGCTACCCGGGCATCGGCCTCCTCAAGTTCTGCACCCTCGGCGGCATGTTCCTGGGCCAGCTGATCGACATAGTGCTAATTGCCCTGCAGGTTGTTGGTCCGGCGGATGGCTCCGCCTACGTGATACCCTACTACGGAGCCGGCATCCACATCGTCCGCAGCGATAATATGACCTATCGGCTGCCCAGGGACGACTGGTGATGGTTAAGGCGGCACAGCGCCTGGTGTACAGTAGATCACGTTAAGTCCTTGTTATACCTTAAGTACGGCTTATGACACTAACGATAAGCAACGACTGCGGAACTCCGATTCGGATCGAGACTCTGATTAGTGCATTACGTACCCTAGTTGATAAGTGTAAAGATTGTTGCCACCCTCATTTGCGTAGCCTAAGTTGCATTGTTTAGTCTTAGTTACCACTGTACATGGTCCCTCATACAACTCTACAACTGTGTAATTGTATAGGCCGCATAGACAAATTGTTTGCCAATATAACTAACGATTTTAATCAGTCTGCCGTGATTTCCTTTCATATCCACAGCGGGATTGGCTCTGCCAGTCGGCAGTCGAACAATCGCACTTCTTGGCAATATAATTGGCCCACTTGTACTTTGATCTCGCTAACATTTTCGGCGTGACAGAGATTGGTCAACAAAAGAACAGAAAAACGACAACGCCTGCGACATCCCGCCTTGTTGACGTTGTTGACTCACCGGCGAAACGCTCAGACGCCAGAGCAAATCGACGGAGAACGCACAAACCGGGCAATCCGGCGGGGAGACGAAAGGAGGATCGTTTCGGAAAACATTTGCTCTGCTGGCCCTTTCATCTGATTGGCATTTCCGAAATTATCAGAGGCGACGCATCAGCCGGCGAGTTGTTCGAATTTAATTGCATGGCCGGGGTCGCCTGTAATTCGATGCGTTTTAATTAGGCTCTCAATTAAGATCAAGTTGAGTTTTATCTTGAAATGGGTGAGTGTTGCGAATAGCATGCAAATGTAATGATTGGCCGGTAAGGTTCCATGTCATGCCATGCGGGTTTTTAAAATCATTTATTGTAAGTCAAAAGAAAATCTAAATTTGTTTAAAAATTGTATAGCAGGTGCAATACATAGGGTATGTTTTAGAAAAAATAAAACAGAAGAACTTTGAGATCATGGGTAATAAGTGAGTTATATAGTTAACGTAAAAAATATTCCTGGATACGTTTTTAAGTTACTATTGTCAATAGGCTTTAAAAATTTAGTTTCCTAAAAGTATTTTCGTATTTAAGCCGGTTCATTAATTCTTGAATATCTTTTTGAAATCAAGCAAGAAAATAATGATTTTTAAATACTCAAAAACACTGCTTCCAACAATATAAGGGCTGAACAACATTTTACCAAAACAATATTTAACGAAATTTTTACAGATCTATTGGTGCTATTATCACTATATTTAAAAATTGGATTCGTATATATTATTTATAATATTTGAGAACATAATTTAAAAGCATATGAAAATAATTATTTAGGTAGGGTATTTCTGATACATTAAAATTACTACATGGGTGTTTCAATGGAAATATTTGCGATAGTGCTACCCAGCGCCTCTTCAACTTCTTACCAAACAGTTTTAGAGCCACTCAATGTGCATAAAACTGTGTAGAAATGCGGTATTGTTGAGCGTTGGCCCAGACAAGTAATACTATACAATTGCCACGCCCACATCCCATCCCCCCTTGAATTGGCAATGCACTGACCCCAGCCACGCCCACCGCCCACTTTATTGTTATGTAGACAAGTGGACATGTCGAGAAGAGCTTTTCAATTAGCCCGGCCAGAAGTTGACAATGTGTTGTTGATATGTCGTAGTGGATCCGTCCACTGGATACACCTAATTACAGAGTGAGAGTCGTGCCGCCTGTGTAAACATCAAGGGGGGAGGGGTTGAAAAGGCGGTAAAGAGGGGCAGCACACGGACAAAAAATAAGATCACCATGAACTTGATGATATTTATTTAATGATGCATATAATATGAAGTGTATTTAATAAAACCTTTTCTAGATTATTAAAATATAAACAGAAGATCTATTCATTATAGAAAGTTCATATTTAATTATTTAAAAAAAGTAGTACAATTTTCTTTCACAATATCTAATGTTTTGGTTAAACGTATCCTTTAAACAGGATATTTAAACGGAGTTCAACAATTCAAAGAATTACAAAAATGAATTTTTTACAATGTCTGAGAAATATTTTTGTTAGGATTTTTTATTTTGTTATTTTTATTGATTGATTTGAGTTTTTCATTTTCATTTATTTTACTATATTAAAGTGATTTTGTTCGATTTAGTGTTCAAACTATAAATAATATACATTATAAATAAATATACATTATAAATATACATTATTTTACGAATTTTTTCTGTGCAGCACTTGATCTTTGTCCGCAGACATCCCCCTGCTTTTTGCTCCTTGATGCCATTCTTCGAATCTTTGGACACGATATATGTACATATCGCTTACTGTTTCGTTTTCTTGAGGCAAATGAACTCTGCGCCATTAGGGAAATTTGAGCAGCTTGTTTGTAAGCTGGCTGTTTGTTTTTGTTGTGCGCGTGGTAACCTTATGGAAAATGCCCAGAGTCCCGACATCGCCCAGATCTCCCAGAGATTGTTGACTCTCTGACTGGCCGCAAACTATTTCACAACTCCGGCCAAGCTGGGGTTATTTAAATTGGGATTATCCTCACCTGACTCGCCTCCAGAAATAGCCACCAAAATAGCGACCGAGTCACATATTGGCCAATTGCAAATATTTGCCAGTATCAAAATAGCATCGGCTCCGTATCGTTTATATAGCATATAGACTGTGGATAATCGGGCAAAATGGGGTGGGGCTGGAGTGGAGACGCTCGACGGGTTTCTTATTTGCTTAGTGCTTAGAAGCTCAACGCTTAATTACGCTCAAGTGGCGTGGAAAATTGTGGGGCGGGATTCTCAGATTTCCACCACCGCCCACTCGACCCGATGACGTTTATGCCAAATTGCTTTGCACTTTGTTTACAAGAGAGGAGAACCTATGCAAATAGCAAACGGCATTTAATGAAACGCAATTATTTAATTTTACAGACTGCGTCACGGTTCCCACCTGGCTGCATATTGCACCGTTCGCCTCATAAATAATGACTGGGCAACCTCCAGTGACAAAATCCACGGCCTGGGAAACCGCACTCAGCCAAAGCTGGGCTCAAAACCGAAACCAAACCATAATCCAAGCCGAGTTTCGTTCGTGATAACTGCAATTTTCCAGCCACAACTACAGATACAATGAGTGCATAAATCATCTCCAGCTCAGCTGCAACTCCGTGGCATTTTCCTAGCGTGCCGCTGCAGCTTTTCCAAAAAACCACCGCATAAATGTCAAATGCCTGGCAGTTTGATTTGGCCGCGGGTTAAGTGTGAATTATCCCAGGGCCTCGGATCTCTCAGCACCATTTGTATGCTGTCTCATCTGCAGAATGCATTTAAGAGCTTTAAGTGCTATTATCGCATCCGAGACAAATGCCATAAGACACATTTCGGATTGCAAATGCAAGTTGCAGTCACGGCAGCATTAGGGATTGAAATGAATGGATTCATTCATTGTGGGAAAGAAATTGCTTCCGATTTTTGGTAAAATTACAAAACAAAAAATTTTCGCCCCATAATATAATTTTTAGAGTTCTTCAGAAATTTATCGATCCTTTCATTTCATGTGATGGATCGATTAATTGATGATAAACCGACATATAATTTATGAGTATTCGAGAATTTATAAATAATTAAAAGAATATAAAAAACTAGCCTATTCTCAAAATCCATACTTCGTTCCTTAGAAGTACTCATAAATAAGATTATTTCACAAGAACTACACCTGACACCTGACAATTCGTATAACTGGACATGTGATTATTATCAAAACAGATAGGTCTTGCATATAATCCTACTTGAAAGTTTTATATAAATCTTATTTTAAATATGTTTTTATATGTTTACATAAATGAAAATATACATATCCAATTGATTTTGAATTAGTGAATCTGTATAATATATTTAATATATAAATTTACTATTCTCGAATATTTTATTTTATTATTTAAATAAAGGGTTGCTGTTGCGCCCTTTTTTCTTAGTAATAAACAATTTTGACAAATCTAGGTCAAGTGCCGGCAAAGTGTTGATCAAAAAACTAAAAGGAAAATATTTAAACACTAAATATAAATGAATAATGTGTTCTGATTTTTAAAATTTACAGTTTTACCAAATTTATTAACTTAATTTGAATCATTTTAATATTTTCATTCTAGATTGGCTGTACAAAAAAGTATCCGACCGATTTCTATTATCACTTTCCCTTAAATTCCCAATAACTTAGTTCGTAATCGTAATAATTTAACTGTTTGGGCGTTGCTTACAATAAAAATGAATCATTGCTATTGCTTAGGTTTGTGAAATTACACTTACAATTAATGATACACTTAGAATTTTTTTTTGAGTACTCCCTTTATTTACCTTTAAGGTTTTCATTTCACCTGACTTTCATTGATTTCAAAGTCTGCCAATTTCACCTGACACTCACTGATCTAATCAGCCCTGTTCGCCTACATTTGAACTTCAATTCATTCATGGTTCGAGTGACAAATAATCTAATCGATACTACGGGAATGTTATCAGACGGGGAAAATACCCTACGTGAGCCCCAAGGCACGCGGAGGTGTCAAAACAAAGAAGTCGAGGCAGACAGCGCGGAATGCCAGTTGACAAATTCTAATTGGCAAAAGTTCCCGGAATCGAATCGTATTGAATTGAGTTGCTCACTACTAAGGTGTGTTGATGCGCTGGGCGGTGGGGGCTCTTCTCATGTTCGCCTTGTTAACACCTTGCCACCGCCAAGGTGTTCATTTCGCTGAGGAATGTGTGAATGTAGATTGAAATTCGATTTCAATTGCTATTTTTGAGGGTTGCGCCTTTGAAGTCGATTGAATATAATTGTTACCGCAGCTCAAAATTCACGGTATATCATAGTTTTTATACTTCTGAAAACTTAAACACATAAAACTACGTTAATTAACATTTTTTAAATTCTTCATAAAAATATTACAATAGCGGTACAATTTAAATCATATATATTATGCAATTATGTAGATTATAATTATGTCCATGATTATTAATTTTCCTAGAAAGTTGTTTAAGAAATACCCATTTTAGATAGATGCAGAACGAAGCATTTTCTTATATATTTTGCAGAAATTTAAAATATCTTTTTGACACTTTTTGACAAAGTATAGGTTTTAAGTAAATGGAATAGGTTTTAAAAAATCTTTATATATTTTGCAGAAATTAAAAATATCTGTTTAACCATTTTAATCGACGAAGTAAGTTTTAAAAAATGTTTTTAGAAAATCTTTCGGATAAAAGTTATATTTTTAGACATTTTAAATATTATTTTTTTAGCATATACATTTTTGACAAGGTATTTTATTCTTAAATAAATATATTACATTCAAATAAGTCAACAACTTTAAATATTATTGTGAATATAATATTCTTTGTATTTTCCTCGGTGCAGCTAATTAGCGAAAAAGCGACGAGCGTTTGTCTGCAGCCCTCTACCCCTTCTCCAATCGGCCCCCGGTTCCATTTCTTCCACCCAGAAAAATCGGAGCAAAGTGCGAGCCCCCAAAAAATCAAGCCAAGAAGGCCCCAATCCTCTGCCGCTGCGCCGTTGCAGCGCTGCTTTAACTTCGGCTCGTCGGCACGAGCGCGAACCCGAGCGAAGACAATGTGCCGAGCAAGTCGAGCAGGTCGCAGCGTTTTCTCAGTTCTCGTTTAGCTGCGCCGGCGAGCGGTGCGATTTTGAAAAACGCTCGAGAGTGGCTCGAAATTTCGAAGTGCTGGCCAGGAAAATCCGTCTGTTATATGGGAAAACTCGCGCGCGATTTTCACGTTCGCCGAGTCACCGCCGACGATCGTTCGAAGCGTAATTTCAATCGTAACACTCGTAAAATACGTCTGAATGCAAATAAACTACACAACAACATACAAGACATTTGTTATCATCGCGTCGAGAGCTTAATGCGGGGCTTAGCTTGATTTTTTGATTTTCTGCGTGTGTTAATGCGTCGTTTTCCACTTGCTGGGAGCGTTTTCCAGTAGGCCCGGTGAATTGGCGCGCAATTTCATTGAATTGAATTGAATTGAATGCAAATTGCAATTGCGGCACAGCGTGAAATTGAACCTTTGACAGTGACGGCGGGCGCGCACAACGTGGCGTATGCGTAATCTGTGGCAAACGAATCGAAGTACTCGCAATCAAATTGAAATTGAAATGGAAGTTGAAATGAAAGGCGCGCGCCGGCTCAAATAAATTATGCGCCAGTGAGTTCTAAGTGCCCCCCGTCTCTTTCCAATCGCGTAGTTCCCTCTTTTACGCGCAAAATAAAATAGACCCAAGCCCAGGCAATTGAAAATGCGATTCATATCGGCCCGAGTAGCAGCAAAAACCACAACAAGACGAGAGCAACAACAAGCAAAACAACAACAACACTGATGATCGCTGGCAACATGTCAAGCATAATTAATTTTCGATTCTGTTTCTACCGCCGCCGATTTCTTGCCACCAGCACCTCATCTGGAAATCTGGAAGTGTAATTACGGGTAAACTTTGCGTCTCTACTTTTCCTTTGTAATTAATCTCTGCCTCTCCCTGATTCCCTGATTCCCCGATTTGTTTTTGTTTTTCCTGCTCTTTGTTGCTATATTGCCAAGTGCGATTTTGTTTTATTATAATGCGAAACATATAAACATTTCACTTATCTGTGTGTATCTGCGAACGTGTGTGCTATCTGCCTTTGTTGTTTCAACATTTTGCGAAAATTGTTTAATTGTTTGGATTCTATTATCACATTTAACACTCGCTCTCGTCTCGCTCTTTTCAAATTTATTACAGCCAAGCATTAAGACTTTCAAAATCAAAAGCTGATCAAATTACGAATAAGCAAACATGTGTTTGATTGCCTGGCAAGCAATTAATAAAGAACATTTGCATAGCATTTTGTAAGGCGGAAATTCACAGTTGTATTTAATTGCCTGACAACAATTTATTCGTGAATAAATTCGAAAACTATTGAGGCGTTCTAAGTATTTCGGATATGGACTGACTTTGAGCCGCTTAACAGCTCCCAACTAAGTGAGTGATTAAACAAAGTATCTTAGATTGGATATATGCACACAACACTTTATCTGTTGCCGGGCATGAATCACCGTTGAGACATATTGTTTAACCAATTAGTAACGATGTGTCAAATATCTCCCGGTGATATATAGATAAACTGGCCAACTGTCAGAGACGACTGATAAATCACTGCAGCAGCTGCAACTGCAACTTCAATTGCAGCTTGAATTGTCACTAAGCTAATCGCTGGCAATTTCCTGTATTACATTCGCCAAACCCATAAAAAGTATTATCCTAGGGAAAAAAGACAACAATAGCGAATACAATAAACTGGCTCATTAGGAGGACAGACTGCCAGAAGGACGCAAATACAAATTACGACTCCTGGGGCAATGAAGATGGCAAAGACACAAGCCGAAACGCAAACAGAAGAGCCAATAAAGCATGCACAGCAAGAAATGAAATCACTCTGGACATGTTATTATTGAATCTATATAACTATAATTTGTTAAACTAAAAAACTGTTTTGAAATTCGTTGTCCGATCAAATTAAAGTGGCCTACCTCAGCTTAAAGATATTTCTCTCTAGAGCAAAACCATGTTTTGATTAAAATTTTCCGCTTACTTTTTTGATTCCTTGTTTGCCTGATTCCTTTTCAATATTGTATTTATTTTATATGATCTCATATAGATTTAATGATTTAAAGTGAATTTGTCTCTGTGTAAATAATGCTGGTAATAACTGCGCATTGCAGGGGGGATCCGTTGGGGCGGGGGAGGGAATAAGCCAAAGCTACATGGGTTAATATGAATGTGCGCCGGCATGTCCATGAAATGTCCATAGAACAGACGTCTGACTAGCAGTTCGAGTACTCGGCTAAACAGGCGACACACCAGGCCGTGGATGACAGTCCCCATTCCAGGTCCCCGATCCTCCGATCCACAATCCCCTATCCCTGATCCCCAGTTGCAGTGGCAAAGACAAACGGACGGACTTTCCCGTACTGCCTAGGTGTCGCTTTTTGTTGTTGTTTCTGTTCGCTTTATAATAAAAATGCAACCATACCAGTTTTGCCAACTGACAACTCACATACATAGGCGGCGGGGCCAACTCGTTTGCCCCTTCTGCCCACCAACCAACATCAGCAACAATAACAACTGCAACTACAACTACGAGCTGCATGTGAATTTGGTTTCAAAAACTATGTGTTTATACCCTTGGATCAAGGGTAATTGAAGTGGATGATGTTGTTTGCTTAGCAGTGAGGATGGGCAAATGTGCGGGGGAAACTAGTTGGGAAACTTTTGAACTAACATGTGTAGAAGAAAAGTTTATGTTGAAAGATTTATATCCTTTTAAAACTTTTACAGGGGTTGAGACATAAATGATTAAAATAGTACTTTTACTATGTCTTGCATTTATTTCGAAGTGCTAAAAGAAGTTCATAAATAGTTAGATGACGATGTCTTCCCATAGAAAAGTATTTTTTAAATCATATTAGGATTTTAATGACTTGAGTAATCTTGAAAAAGTACTTATAAATCATTTCAAGTTATAAGATGGAGTATTCTACTTGCAAGTGACAACAAATCTGAGGTGACACTAGGTTTCAATTTATCTTGACTTAGGAAAAAGACTATTAAAATACTTAAAATTTGTGTTGATTTTTTAGAATTGTACTATTTTACATCATATAGTTCATTGGTTTAGCAATTTATGATGTAGTGTAGAACTTGAATGTAAATATGAGACCTTCTTAAAAATTATTTTAAGATCCTTTCAATAATATGTTCACGATACTTTTTTAAGGTTTACTTACAAAAATGTGACCCAAAAGTTTTCCAAAATCATATACTTGCTCAACGGAGTTAAAGGGGTCGTTTAAGGACTCACATCCTGTTGTATCGTTTTCCAGAGCATTCCTAGTTCGGCACGGGTTAGCCATTGGACAATATTCATGTTGCAACTCTCTCTCGTTCCCGCTGGCCACGTTCACGCACCTGTCCAAGCACAGAGCCAGGCGGTCTGCGATCCGCGATCTGCGGTCTGCAATCTTCGGCGGGTCTTCTGGTCTGCTCCACACACTCCAGCCCAGCGATCTGGTATCCGCACACTCACCTGGAGAGGCGAACTACAACTGCAACTGGTGGCTTTGCAGGTGTTTTGTTTGTTTGCTGGACTTGATTATGCTGCCGAGGGGGAGGGGCTGGCGGGATCGGGGTCTGCGGGCACTGCCTGCATAATAATAATCCGGCAATTAAAATATGATCGCATAATAACTCGACACTCGCGCGTCTGCTTATGATTTATGGTTCAGCTGGTTCGGCCAGCGACTTTTAGCTTATTTATAGAGATGGTCCAGCTATAGAGCACCGATTCCCAACTCCCGGCTACCGATTCCCGTTCTGCGAAGAATTCTTCTAGTGGGGTAATTGTGTGGCTGCGACTACTTTTTCCGCCGCTTGTTCTGCGGCTCTCCGCATACTTTTGCATTCGCTTAAAGGTAAATTGCTGTCGCCAAGCGCCAGACGTTATAGGAGATACCCCTAGCCACCTATGTATACCCCCCTTGGCGCCCCTCTTTAAAACCCCCTTTTAAGCCCCCCTTTTTTAAACAAGCCGGCTTGGCTCGTTTCGTTTTGGCAAAACCCAAAACAGAAGACCGAAGAGCGAGCGAAAAAAAGACTGAGAAGCAAAAAGCAAAACATTTGATACGCCCCCCTCCCCCTTGCGACACGGCCTGTCCGACTGTTGCTTCTAATAAATAATTTTAAATGCTGACTACAAAACGAAACCGAACGAATAAAGTGAAGTTTAAGTGTAACCCAATAGCCAAGTCGCGTTCTTAATTGCCTGCGTGGGATGTGGGGCTGTGGGACATGTTGCTGCCGTACAGAGAGGTTGCTGCTGTCTCTGTGGTGTTGCTGCCGTACTGAGATGTTGCTGCTGTCGCTGAACTGTGGCGAGTGTGTGTGTGTGTGTTGCAGCTGTACAAAGTGGGCCAAGTGCCCACTTCGGTGGGTCCAAGTCCAAAGTCTTGACACGCATTCGGGGGTAGTTTCTCCGTCTGCCAGCCTCTGTTTCCCATTTTAAGTTCCATTTCCCCGTTAGATGGATGGCTGATGACGTCAGCCTCTTTGTCGCCATATGTCTAGGCCCACACGCACACACACTCGCAGGCGATGGGAAAAAGTATGCGTCATCGCAGCGTCTGTCGATTGCAATTTCACCAGCCCCCTGACGATTCAAAGGAAACCCAGCGAAGGAAAGGGGTCTTCTGCGTCACAAAACCAATGATAATTTCGCCATGACACGCAACCCAAACACTCGCACACATAAAAGTACTACAGCAATTTCCCTTTTTGTTGTACAATCACAGAAACTAATTAATATTTGCAGAACAATACACAGCTAATAAAAATTCCCTGATAAGATATTAAAAATAGACTTCCCCCGATGTCCCTTTACCAGATCTCTCCGCTCTGGTTGTGCCAGACTAAACGGCGTGTACTTTGGCGATTAGTGGAGTATTTCGAGGGGTATTGAAATACACTATGTGGAGGACCATTGAAAAACAGAGGGAGAACTATCAATGGAAAAATGGGTAAATCTCTCTTAACCTCAGATAGAATTTCACAAGAGTAGGGTCATTAAAACATAGATATCTTTATTTACAAAATGATAAAATATTTATTCATAGTTAAGAAAAAATATCTAAATTAAATTGTTTAACAAAAAGGCGAGTATATTTGTTAGACCCAGTATTAGTATGAGCAATTAGACGAAATAGCTCGCTGGAATGTTTGCAAAAAGATTTCGCACTTTCAGCTTTAGTTTTTTATGGATAAACAATCTGCTTGTTTTACCTCCTAATAAGTTATCTCTTATCAGTTCGCATGACACTTTTATTGTAGGATTTGTAATTTGTAATTAACTACATGACGTTTATAGTTGGGATTTAGTTGACTTTAATTACCCCTTACAAAACGAATAACTCTACGATGTTGTTAATCATTTAAAAATGATTTTCGCATTCTTTATGCACTTTGATTTTTAAAATATTAATTACTATTCTTATTTAATTAATCTTCCAATCAATAAATATTCTAATTCTTATATAGATTTCTGCTTTATTAAGTAAATTAAAATCCTTTATATTACAAACAAGTTGCTTCCAAACATTCTATCAAGTTATTTCACCCGTAAATAGAGTTTTCAGTTCGAAACTTGAGTCCTAACTTATAAGTTGGTCAAAGAAATGTGGCGTACGGGGAGGAAATAAAAGTTTTCAGACTTTGTTCCAGCGCCAACCCTCCAGAAGCCCCTTACCTTCCCCTGCAGCGCTGCTTTGTACAGAAATAAACTAGATTACTAATACGCCGTGTTGTGCCACATTGTGCGCGGGTTATTTACAGTCAGCAATTGCAACAATTTACTCAGTGCAGCCAGACAAAATGGCGGCAACGCCGGGGCATGTGTATTGGTATCCGTATCTAAGTCTGTGTGTTTGCAACCTCGCTGACAGCATTTGGTGCGTGCCATTTAACTTGACAAGCTCATTTGTTGCAACAGCAAATACAGCGATACAACAACTATGGCAACTACAGCAACAGCCAGCTGTACATATGCCAAGCCAGCAAAAAATGAACATTTGTTTACAATATTTATTTATTTACTAACATTCATTCTTATTGCCTTGGCAGGCAGTCCGACAATGTCAGCCGCGTTTTGGCAGCGGATTCAGCGATTCGCTGGGAACAAACAATTTCAATTGTCGGTGATATATATGCGGGCTCACACGAGCATAAAGCACGATATATATATTTATGTTCGCGGACAGGGGATCTGGTAATGGGAGTAGTAAAGCACCTTGATAACAGCGCTCGTGTGGCGCTTGGGGTCCGCCACACATAAATCCCGCAAATCGCTTTCCGCAAGCCAAAGTCTAAGCAGTTTTATACATTTTTTGTCAAAATGCGACGAGGGTTAAGATGAGCAATTTGTAGTCGCAATTTCACACAAATTATGCAGATGGCAGAGAGAATCCTCAAGCTTTTAGTTTTTCGCTGCTCTGCTCATTTGTATGTAAATGTATTAATGTGCATTTATGTATTTCCTATGCAAAGTCCATGAAAACTTGTAAGAAAACAAAACAAAACACTGCGATGCCCATAAAAATGGAAGCAAAATTTGTGATAATCATATGTTAATTTCAAATCAACGCTGACGTTCATGCTGCTGCTCCGGCACTCCAATCATAAACAGACTAATTTATATGAGTTTAGCGGGCCTCCATTTCTGTACGTCAATAACAATGAAAACACAAACAAAATATAGTAAATGTTTATGAGTGAGGAGATTATGTCTTTCTGGGAAAATGGTTTTGGAAAACTATGCTCTTGAATTGACATCTCTTAAAATAAAAGCTGGTTTGAAATATTATTAAGCTAAAAACAACACTTATTACAAAAAAAGAAGAACTACAAAAACTGCATTGACAACTATCTTGAACCAGATATGCATATTGCATATTTCCAATCAGAATATTTAATAGGAACCAAAGCCAAAATGTTATATTCTTTTGATTAATTCCCAAAAATCAAAAATGATATTTAGAATACTGGTGGTACCCTTAACAGTATAATCAGAACCTTTAATGTATTATATGAAATTGAAAAATATTAGGCTACTGCTGTAAACTTTTCAGAGCTAAAAACCACAACACAACCATTTCCGATTGTGTAACTTCCTCGAAAGGCAAATAATGCTTCCCCGCTGTCAAGTATCGATCTGTTCATTAGCTTCGACTTGTCACTACAATTTGGAGCAGCTATGATTTGGTTTGGCAGCGTTGCTGTAATTGAATTAACACTTTCGGAGCATCGTTTGCCCGTCTTTGTGGCAGGTTCAACGTCACGACACCGAGCAAATCGACAAATAAACAAACAACCAGTCGAGAGGCTATCAAGAGCGGACGAAGCTGATCAAGTGCAACTGCACTCCCATGCGAGTTGTCACACGGGACCCCTTTTCCCCGGCGATTGCATGTCAGAGCCGAGCAGTGAAATCGTAGAGCCAAGATATATGAGCACATCAAAGTGAATTAACAGGCACATTAACCGATAACCGATCTCCAAACACGAAACACGGACCCAGAACGAAAGACTCCGGCAACGAACCCAGAACGAAAGACTCTAGAAACGAACTGGCAAAGAAGAGGAAGAAACGGAAGTCTAGACTCCAGGGGCGAACTGAATCACGGCTGCGGAATGTAGTGTGCCATATGCACGGCCGATCGCATCGCAGCCCGCATATAGAGGTAATATTTTTTATGGCCATATCGAATTTCAAGCAGCAGCAGAGCCGAGCGACAGAAATATCGTCAGCAGAATCATTTCGAGTCGAGCAAAACGGAACAGAACTGGCTGTGGCGCCCAAGTGTTACCCCCGGCACCTGTCCCATTCAACTCCCCTTCGGCCAACACCCCGGGCATTTTGTCTTGGCCACAAAGCAGAACTGAAAATATTCAAACAATTCGCATTTGCGTGCTAATCAATAAATTTGCCTGTGAAAACCATTTTGATTGCTGGTATCAAACGAAACTTGTAAGCATTCCGCACAGATCGATTGCCGAAGGTGAAATACCCTTCATAATGTTTACAGTGGCAGCTTATTTTTTATAATTCACTTGCATTAAAAATAATATTTTCATATCTTATTTATACAACACTCTTAATAAAATATAAGGATTTTTAGTTTCTTAACAGATCATTAAGTTAAATTAAGCAAAGTTGTGTAAAGAATTAAAACATAAAGTAATATGAAATAAAACTTTCCTTTTTCATCAAGTAAAAGTTTAAAAAATCGAGCTGCAATTTCATTTGTATTATTTATAAATAAGATGTTTTATAACAATACACACTTTAATAAAGCTTTTTTAATTATAATATGTAACATCAAGCTATAAGCAAAAATATAAAAAACAAAAGAATGTCAATCCGAAGTAGTTCTTAAGTCAAATCAAAATATCTTCGAATTGAAGAAAAAGTTTTGCAGCGACTTTTGTTTTTCCGGTTCAGATAAAAATCGGTAATAATTGATAGCAGTTTCCGAGAATTTGTATATTTTTTCTCTGGCATTTCTGAGATTGTCATTAAACAAATGTGCCAGAAGCGGCTACCAATTCACAACCACAACAAAAATATCATAAAATCGGGTTTCGCACGTCACTCGCTGGAATTCCCGTAAATCGTCTGCTCAAATTTGTTGTTTTGTTGTTTCTTTTTTCTGTTTTTTTTGTTTGGTCCGTTGGTTGGTTGTTTCTAAAAAATTGTTTACAGCTATACAGCCTCATCTTCGATCAATAAATCCGGTTTTTTTGAACACAACAAAAAGAAGGCATCGAATATTTTGTATACGTAGTTTTTTGATTAACTTTCGCCCAAATAATTGCACAATAAAAATTGTATGGAATTTCGACTGTTGTTTTGATCGCATTTTTTAGATCTCCACAAAAGTTCGACTTTGGATTGGCCCCAGAAACACAGATAATCACTCCCACAAAGGCTACCAGTGTCTGTGTATCAATTAATGGTTCTGTTTGGCTATTTATAGGTTTTGCGGTAAATTCGCTAATAATACTCAAATTTCAACAAGCCAGCACCCGCACTCTAACGTCCATCCCCCCTCGTCCAACATTTCCCCCACCATATTTGCCCCGAGTTTATTAATAATTTGCAAACCGAACCCAATGAGCAGTTAAGAATAATAAAAATCATTTCATATGATCCATGATTCATGGCCATGACAAGTTTGTGCAGAGACTTCGGCAGTGCTTATATGGCCAAGTATCGGCCGAGATTCTGGGGTGACTAAGCGGCAAAGGATTGGAGTAATCCGGTGGCGGCTCCAAAATCGGCAATGAGTTATATGGCTTATGCTGATAAAACCATAAATAGAGATTTTGCAGATCGAAAAATATGAATTTCAATCGTTAAAATGGTTCTTATTGTGATCTTTAAGCAGAACTAAATTAGGCAATTAAAATGCAGCTACAGCTTATGAAATACATTTTTGAAACTAAACTCTTAATTCTTTATTCATACCTTAGGAAAAACTCTTTCTTTTATTTGATTGGAAATATATTTTTTATTAAAGAAAATTAGGCATTAAATAACTTGTAACTTCCAAATACATTGAAGAATTAAACGTCTTTAGTTGAATTAAACGGTAGTAAATATCTCTTTTCATTTGATGAGAAATTCCATAAAAAATATTTATAACATATGTAATTATAAATTTCACAATGCTTATTATTATATTTGTCAAAAATTAACTAAAAAGTTATGAAATCTGATATACACTTTTAAAAATGTGCCTCATATCTAATTTATTTTAGGAAAAGCTATAGAGTTGAAAAGAAGCCACTTTCATTAACCTAGTTGTAAAACTCTCTGTTCATTTGATTGAAAATATATTTAAATTTAAGGAAAACTAGTTTCAATCAAGCAGGTGACAGACATCTCTTTCCATAGAAAAAAGCTCCGGTTACGTGTTAGCTTTCCAAAGAAATCTCATTTAATTAAACTATATGACGTGTGACTTTTATAGAGCACTTATTCCGGCATATTTGGGTTCGGCTCGATTCCGTTCCGTTCTGTCCTGTCCTGTTCTTTTTGTTCGGTTTGGCAGTGATTCGAACGCTATTAAAAACGCATTACCCCATCGGGAGGGCAGAAGTCGGCGGAAGACGGAGGACAGGACCAGTTTGAGGTCGGTATTCACTGTGGTCCTGGCACTCCGCAGTTGGGCTGGGCCCCATCGATGAAGCCGATGATGATGATGATGATGGCTAATAGCTTTGTTAGCTTTTATACGTTTGTCTGGCTTGTGACTTTATTATGTCGTTCGATGCATTCGTTTCTTTCCCGTCCCCTTGCGGCATACGAAATTGGTTAACTCTCGTTGTTGGCCCATTGTCTTGGGCAATCGTCAACGTCATGGATGTGGCTCTGGGTCTGGGCCTTGTCTTCATCTGGGCTGCAGCTGTAATCGGTTTTGGTTTTGGTTTTGGCTTTGGTTTGGGTTTGGGTTTTGGTTTCGGTTTCTGTCAGATGGAATTGTACCAAATAAAGCTGAGATCCCGAGCCCGTCTTGCCCCGAAGCGCCTGCCATTTGACAAATGTGCGTTTTTAGCCATCTCATTGTTGTGGCAAACAGACTTCAATATGCAAATACATTGAAATTAGTTGCCAGGCAGCGATCGGAATCAGCGGGGAGTTTGGATCCGAGATCCGAGGCTGGAGTCGTGTCTTGTAGTTGGCCTGTGGAATTTGCATGATTTGCCAAAGTCTTTGGGGTTTTTTGGCGCCGCTTGCGGGGGATTACGACTGATCTCGGGGCTTAATGGCCATGTGGCTGTAGGTTGTATGTAAGTCGTAGGCATTCCGCTGTTAATTGAATTAAGCCAGCGACATGGTCCACTCCGAAGGTAATTGGCAGGAGGCAGGCCAGCCGGGCTTTTAAGTGGAATTCGCGATGGCGAGAGTGTGATAAGGACGGGACTGGAGGATACTACCCTACACTACAGCACACTATACTATGCATATACATACCTACCGCCGATCATTAGAGGCCCCGTCTAGACGCCGTCTGCGCGCCATGCGTATAACCCTTTCGGGAGCCGAGAAACCAGAACTGAGAACCCAGAACCCTAACCAATTTTCTGCAGTTGAAGTGCAGCGCAACCCCGAGCTCGCTTAATTGCCCAGGCCTTGTCGGTTGGGTTGACGCCATGTCGGGACCATTAGAAACCCCAACGCCAGCCCATAATCACTGGCCCTCGGCCACTTTAATTGGCACGACATCGTCTAAGTCTGACTCATGTAATGCCGCCGCCGGGTCCCCAATTACACACATTACAGAATAATACAGAGGGCCGAGATCTTAGGAACTGGACCTCAAATTAAATGCCCTGCTAATTCCCACTATTGCTTGGCTATTTTCGGATCAACCTTAGGCCCCATCAACCAACCCAGCCCAAGCCCCGGTCGCAGACGATTTCTCAACTCATTCACTCAATCGCACATTAACCCCAGCTGAAAAGGCCGACTGATTTGGCGATTTGGAAATTGCGTACAGTGCATACATGTGGCACGATCATCATCGCCATGGGCATTAAAATATGAACAATGAACCCACACGATAAGCCGAGAACCCAGGCGATCCAATTGAAATCAACTCGAGCTCGGGCCCTTGACCAGAATCAAGAATTGTATTTGGAATGGCACTTAAAGAGTGCTCTTGAGTTGAGCGATGGGGAATCACGGCGACATTGAAGCTCGCTGTTACATAATCTCCGCGGAAAACTGCGACTTGCCTTCTCCTCCTCCTCCTGAGCAAACAAATTCTCAATGGTGATTAATTTGAAGACCTCCACTTTATCAAAGTCATCTAATTCTTGTATTCGGACAAAGAACCATTTCCTAGAAACAGTAAAATAAACTAATGAGGCATACGTACCATATAGTATACATATGTAGTAGTTCCCACTTTTGATTTGCATTGTCCTTGTCAACCATGAGACGCTTGACAAATTGCACCTAATCGCAGGGAGCGGGCACAACAACACCACTTGAACCGATCGTCACGTAGTCGATCGCTGCATTTGCTACTTTTCGCATGTGTGTGCCTCGTTATCAAGTGCAGAAATTAACATATTATTCAGAGCTCTACATATGTATATATAGTCCAACATGAGCTTAGGCTTATCAGGTCGGTAGGTATGACAAATACCGATTACCGGGAAGTATATGGGGCCTAAAGATTGGCGGAAATACCTAAGTATATTTCCAAGTCAGATGCTTCATAATTTTGCTGGCTAAAAAATATGTATTTCATTTTGACCTTATGTTTTTAATTTTTATACCCTTGCAGAGGGTATTATAATTTTGGTCAAAAGTGTGCAACGCAGTGAAGGAGACATCTCCGACCCTATAAAGTATATATATTCTTGATCAGGATCACCTCCTGAGTTGATATAGCCATGTCCGTCTGTCCGTCTGTCCGTCTGTCCGTCTGTCCGTCTGTCCGTCTGTCTGTCCGTCTGTCTGTTTCTACGCGAACTAGTCTCTCAGTTTTAAAGATATCGAATTGAAACTTTGCACACACCCTTCTTTCCTTTGCACGCAGTATATAAGTCGGAATGGCCGGGATCGGCCGACTATATCCTATAGCTGCCATATAACTGAACGATCGGAAATGCCATAACTTTGGTGTTTGTAAAGTTAGGAAGTTGGGATTTTCTATGGGTTTTATATTTGGCCAATCAATCCGACTTACCAAATTTCATAAGGATCGGCCGACTATATCCTATAGCTGCCATATAACTGATTGATCGGAAATGCCATAACTCTGCTGTTTGTTAAGTTAGGAAGTTGGGACTTTCTGTGGGTTTTTTATTTGGCCAATTAATCCGACCTACAAAATTTCATAAGGATCGGCCGACTATATCCTATAGCTGCCATATAACTGAACGATTGGAAAAGCCATAACTTTGATGTTTTTAAAGTTAGGAAGTTGGGTTTTTTTTTTGAGTATTAAGAATGCATCATAAGAATAATTTTGGAGAATATAATTTACAGAGTATTCTGCAAGGGTATATCAACTTCGGCTCCGCCCGAAGCTAGCTTTCCTTTCTTGTTACGCTTAATATTATACTCATAAACATACCATCGGAACTTGTTAATTATATTTTTATGTATCGTTTGGTATATGGTATGGAAAAACTATGTTTTGATTTTTTGTTTCTGGTAGTTATGTAAGGTTAAATATCTAATGCGGTTGATGTACCAAAGACTTGCACAAAAGAAATTAGTATTCTACTTACAATATAAGTAGAGCTTTATCACAGATTTTAGGGTACCTCTTAGTCCATCACTTTCCCTGTCCATTAGCACTTGTTCGAATGCCGCTGACATTTGTTAGGTCAAGCACCGATTTGGGCCGGCCAATCTCTCTTTCTCAGCTCTCCCGATCGCCGCAGGGTGTGTCACACGATCTCCGATTGGGAATCGAACCGGGGCTTGGGATTACGCTGGGGATTGGGATTAGCGCCTAGTGAATCACAGAGATTCGTATCCGCATTTGGTGCGTTCGGCGTTTGGTTGGCGCCACTTTGAAGCGGCCAGAAATCAATAAAAAATCAAAAACCTACAAACCAACAGAGAAGCTGAACGACAACAAATCTTTGGCGAATTCGTGGTGCTGGTGTTGTTGTTGCTGTGCTTGTTCAAGACAAATAATAAAATATTATGCGCCATCGAAATTAATTATAACTCAAACAAGCATTACAATATTCCCTGGCTGGCGCCAGCCCGTCAAAGATCATTAACATTTTTATGATCCGCCAGTCGAACAAAGAGCCACCACACATAAGGCTCGTATCTGTTGTTACCTGTACCACCACTCGCTCACTTTCGGATACATGGATACAGAGATACAGAGATACACGGATATAGCTATGCGTACGCACCCATAAATCGCAAAACTAATAATGTCCAGGTTGTCTTAACACCTCCCAAAGAGGCGGGGCGAGGGCTGCGCTGATGATTCGCAGAATTCAGACAGTGTCTCTATCTATGGCCTCATCTTCATCTCGGGTTCTGGGCAGGAGTCGTAAAACCCAAAACGGGATGATTTACTGGCCAAAATTTCACCCTGGGCGGCGGCAAGTGCAAAGTGTCTGTCTCTCCAAAACAACAGTTGTTGCACGGGCACACACAGACACTGACACGCTGACAAATCGGTTCTAAATTTAATTTGAACAACAAAGTTGTAGGTACAAATTGGTACAAGACACCTGCAGAATATCCAAACAAATCTATTTTCGCCCGCTGCGCTGTTATTTTTAAACTAACCGGCTTGATCGTGATCTTTCTCCACCAAAACACAATTTCTTTCCAGTCATAATTCACGCGAGCCACAGCCACAACAAAAACCGAAAGCAAAGCATTTAACGAGAATTGTGCAGAGGAAAAACTAATAGAGATTTCCGCGAACATCGACCGACGCCTGTGAAAATGTGTTGCCAATCAAGTGGCCAGTGGAAAAATTCTGCGCAGCAGCCACAGGAATCAGCGGCGCCAAGGCGGCATTTCCACGGAGTTTGCCAATGGACCCAGGTCCTGATCCTCACCGTAATCCTGCTGACCGTGCTCCAAATGCAGACAGTCGCCGCCATCGGAGTGGGCGATAGTCTCTCAGGTGAGTTACCATGAAGTAGTTTGTAAGTGATCACTTGGCGGGCTCTTGAATTATTTTTAGAGATCAATGTGGATTTTATTGTTCAGATATAGAAAACTGTTTATGGGACTGCGTATTTAAAATGATTAGATCAATGCTTTGCTGATGACATGTTCAAGTATTTTGAATACTTATTTCGATTAATTAGTGTGAGTTTCCTTGTCGGGCTCTAAATTTTTCTAAGAAATCCATTTAAAAAATAATTCCATGGCGCCCACTTTTGGTTTTTTGATTATTTTTATTTATTTCAGGATCAAATAATTAGAATCGCTATAATTTCGCTATTAGTTAAATGATTAGTTATTTGATTACTTAAAAAATTACAAAAATAATTAGATAAATGAGTCTTTCCCTGAGTTTTTTGTTAAATAACATTTTGTAATCGCATTAAATAAAGGATTTCTGTAATTCAAATTTTTTTAAATTTTCTTATTTCATACTTTGATGTAAATTAAACATTCATAAAGTCGTCGTAAATAATTTTTTAACGATAATTTAAGGACCATTGCTAATTGTTTTATCACATTTTTTTGGCTATAAATTTCCAATCCGATCGTTAAACTTTCCACAAACCTTAATGAAGATCCACATTCTTCCCGGTCTAAAAAATATTATTTAAAAATTCCCCCAGATGTGTTCATCTAAGCGGCTTGCCGGATTTTCTATGGCTTATGACTATGAATCATGGATTTTGGCTGATTTTTACGAGCTTATAACAGCTTTAACTGCCAACCAATGCGTTCGGTTATAGAGCGGGGTTATATAGTCATTTCGATCGCTTTTCTACTGAAACTGAGTCAGAGTCAACTTTATGGAATTGTGTGAAAGGCGACATGTTAACCTTTCGCTGGACTTTGTTTCAAATGTATCCTTGGGAATTATAAAAAACCTTTTTAATAATCCAGGCTTTAAAGAAAGGAAAAATATAAAAAGTCTAATGATTTGTATAAGATAAACTTAAGCAATTAACCTTTTTTGAAGCCTCAGAAAATAACTTAAATATAATTATTAAACCTAACAAGCAAGTAGTCAATGTTGTAAAATCACGATTAAAATAATTAATCTGGAATTAAAGTGGTATTAAGTTGATCATATAGATATGTGTTGACTCTAGCACAGTACTAACAAGAAAGGAAAGCTAACTTCGGGCGGAGCCGAAGTTGAAATACCCTTGCAGAATATTCTGCAAATTATATTCTCCAAAATCATTCATAATGCATTCTTAATACTCATAAAAAATCCCAACTTCCTAACTTTAAAAACACCAAAGTTATGGCATTTCCAATCGTTCACTTATATGGCAGTTATAGAATATAGTCGGCCGATCCTTATGAAATTTGATATGTCGGATTGATTAGGCAAAAATAAAACCCATAGAAAATCCCAACTTCCTAACTTAACAAACACCAACGTTATGGCATTTCCGATCAATCAGTCATATGGCAGCTATAAGATATAGTCGGCCGATCCTTATGAAATTTGGTACGTCGGATTGATTGGCCAAATATAATACCCATAGAAAATCCCAACTTCCTAACTTTACAAACACCAAAGTTATGGCATTTCCGATCAATCAGTTATATGGCAGCTATAAGATATAGTCGGCCGATCCTTATGAAATTTGGTACGTCAGATTGATTGGCCAAATATAAAACCCATAGAAAGTCCCAACTTCCTAACCTAACAAACAGCAGAGTTATGGCATTTCCGATCAATCAGTTATATGGCAGCTATAGGATATAGTCGGCCGATCCCGGCCGTTCCGACTTATATACTGCGTGCAAAGGAAAGAAGGGTGTGTGCAAAGTTTCAATTCGATATCTTTAAAACTGAGAGACTAGTTCGCGTAGAAACAGACAGACGGACAGACAGACGGACAGACGGACATGGCTATATCAACTCAGGAGGTGATCCTGATCAAGAATATATATACTTTATAGGGTCGGAGATTTCTCCTTCACTGCGTTGCACACTTTTGACCAAAATTATAATACCCTCTGCAAGGGTATAAAAATGTTCAGGTTTTTTAGGGGATTTTTGATTTTTAGGGATAATTATTCGATTATTGCTTGAATTAAATTGAATTGAATAAAGTTGTTAATAATGAAATCCAAAGGATTTATTTTTAAATTTTCCCAAAAGTAGTTGAGTACCGCTCTGCTGTTCCTAGGCGTTACACCCGAACACGTGCCGCCGCTGATCCCCCTGAGCCACCTCCTAATCCCCTTTCCACTCAATTGACTGGCGCTTAATCTGCGACTGTGATTAATCGGCGAACGTCGCCAACGCCAGCGGTAGGGGAGCGGGGGGCTTTAATCGAGGGGCTAGGGATCCGGCGGGATTTGCTACTGACTGAGCATATTCAAGCGTTGTCTGCGTCGCCGTCACTGGCACGACTTCAATTTCGCTGTTTTCGTCTGGCTCCTCTAAAAAACATATTGAGTGGGCTTTTTTATGGGTTTTCGAGTGTGTTAAATGAAAATAAAATTCGCATAAATTAAATATATTGCAATGCCGATATCGAGTTACTTGAACCAAGTTCATTAACTGTTCTAGTCGAAAAGAGAAAGGAATGTAGAAAGTCCCCAGCGGCAAACCAGATATTTTTGTTTAATTCGGGAGAGGGAAATTTTCCATTGATTTGAAAATGGGAGTGGTGTAGGGAAAAGGAGTGGGAAAACAGCAGGACACAATCGCATAACAGGAAAGAGTGGACCAAAAACAACAATCATCTAAAGTCCAGCATCAAAGAACAAAGCGAACCAAAAACAAACAAGCGACCAAATTACACAGATCGTTTCTTGAGGGGAGATCAAGTGGGAGGAACCACGATAATAATGCAGAATAAAACAAAGTCCTAAAGCCGCCCACAGAGATCACAAGAAGAAAAAAAAGGAAGGTAGCTCGAATGGATCACCCCGCCTATCTTTTTTATATGAACTTTGTACACAGAAAATAATTCAGAAAACGTTGAGATTAATTGTATTTAACAAACGATGATTTGTGTTTTTAATAGTAATCATAATTATTAAAACAATGTTAAGTTTATTTCCATAAAAAATAATTTCATGGAAATAATAATAATAACTGTATAACTTAATTTTCCGTTAGAAAAATGTTATACATTGATAAAAATTTTAATTTATTAATTATTATCCTATAACACCCATATATATATGTATTTATGTACATACATTTTTTCTGTGTAGCGCCGGCGTCTTAATTTACCGCCGAACAGCGGGTGAGAGCGAGAGGGATGGCGCATGTGTCTGTGTGTTTATCAGCACATTGCAGGTGGTCCTCACTTTTCGGGAAGAAGAAGACCGGGCTCAGCACGCTGAGGTCGTGTCTCTCCCGCTCCCTTACTCCCGCTGTACCTGCCTTTCCATCTCCCTCTACGTTTCCGTTTACCTTTTCCTTTGCCTTCCCAATGCTTTCGTTGTTGTTATTGTTCTTGTTGTTGGGGAACATGTTTAACATGCAACGCTTGGCTACTTTTGACTTAAGCGCCAGCAGCGACGCCGGCAGAGACGCCAGCAGAGCACGGGCAGAGGAAAAGGTAAAAACCAAACAAAGTGGCAACAACAACAATCACAGGTCGATGTTGAAAAGTACCTGTACACAGATAAAAAATATCATATAATAATAATAATTTTAATGCTTTTTAATGCTTCTCATACATTTTAAAAAATGATAATTTGCATTTACATAGAGAATTTATATTTAAGACTTTTAGATTGGTTTTATCAACAATTTTAAAGAATTTAAAAAGTATTTAATAATTCAATTATTTTTCTAAGAACATAGAAATATGGTGATAATATAAAAAAAACAGTTTAATCTTTGACTTGTTTTCGTGTTATGCGTAATAAAATGCTGCTTGGAAAAAATAATTATATTTCTTACGTAAACAACAACAAACATAACTTTCTTGTCTAAACTAAAACTTTGAAATTATTCCTGAACAATATTTTGTATTTACTAATTCGTATTTAAGCTAAAAGTAAATTGATTTTATAAAGGTCTTAGAGACATTCTCCGCTATTTATTTTTACCGTGTAAAGTCCACAGGCAAACACATAAATCCAGTGGCCTAATCTCATTGACCCGCAGAAGGAGATCAGACACATAAGTAGGGTGAGGGTGAGGGCATTCCCATAGAGAAGAGTCCATTTTGGGTCACGTGCTCGGATAAGATCTCAGTCGGTGGGCAATTTCCGGCGTTTGTACATGCAATGAATCGTCTTGTTTGTGTTTGTTTGGTATTATTACATCAAGAGTCAACGTCAGAGGCAGGAAATGCAGTGGGAGGGGCCCGAAAGGGGATTAACTTAACTTACTCACATCTGATAGGCACATCACTAATCCGCACTCCAATTCTATTACAGGCGTACGTCAATCCTGCTCGAACGAGGGTGAGGAAGTGCAACTGAAGAACCAACCGCAGATTTTCACCTGTTTCAAGTGCGAATGCCAGGTGAGTCGAAGTAAAGTGCTTGCCACTTTAACTTCCCCTTTTGTCCCCCTGAACCCCCGATTCTCAGCCAACTTTTTTAAGGCTCCACGGATCCTGGCCAAGTTTGCGAGTGGAGTTTGCTTTTTGGCCTCGATAAAAGTCACTTAAAGCGAAATGAAACGAAATGAAATAACATAAACATGCTTGCTGAAATAAATCTCTTGTACTTGTTTCGTCCCCTTCACTCCTATTTGTCTCATTCCCCCTCTATATTTCTATCTCGCTCTCAGCATGGGGCGACGCCAGTGTCCAGCCAGCAGGACATTCAGACTCATGTCATTGCAGTTAAATTCTTAGCCGTCTGCCAAAATGAAAAATACCAAAAATGGTTCAAATACTTCAATAAGATTGCCAGCAAAAACTTACCCACTTTAAGTTAAAGTTAAAGTTTAACATTTGTGTACCGTTAACATCAGAAAGAAAATATTTAACCAGATTTAGTATAAAATGTTTTCGATTACTATTTAAAAAATATTAATATTTATAATATATCTAATAATATTGTAGAGGTTTAAATATTTTAGAGCTTGCACACTTCACAGCAAATTATATTATTTAACATATTAGTGTTCCGTCTAAAATTAACATATTTTGTGCTATGCGTACAAGAGAAAGAAGCTGAAGATATGCCGGAATTTGTCGGAATGTTTGAGCATGTTTGCATTTGTTTGGATTCAACTCTTCCTCGCCAACACGCTCTTTCTCTTTCCCCTTTGGCCGTCCCCCTTCAGTGAATTTTTTATGATCCAAGGTCGTCAAACGGGTTTCGCGCCGTCATCCGCAATGTGGGACGGGTATCATGGTAAGGGGTACCTTGGTATTGGCAAGGGTATTCGGTTCGGTGTTGGGTCCGCGGATCGATCTCGGCACTCGATCGTTTGACAAACACTTGGCGCCGCCGCTGTGATTTTTCGTCGCCAGGTTCCCATCAACAGCCTCTCTCTTTCACTCGGCCTCGTCCCGCCATCTCTTTCCCTTTCTGGCGCGGCTCAAACGGCGGCTTCGTGTCGTCATTAAGCAAGCGCGTGCTCATCTGGCTGATCGATAGAAAGAGAGAGGTGGAATGGGGCGCAGGTGGAATGAAGGAGGTGGCTGGGTTGTCAAGACACAGAAAAAAATATTCAATTCTAGTTCTATTTATTTTATGTTTTTTTTATAAATTCCTTGAGTTAAAAATTATCTTTATAGAATGAGTTATATAAGAAATGTTCAACTGCATGTCTTAAACGTAAAACAATTTTTTTTTGAGATTTTCTTTTTGATTAAAAATTATATTAAAAATGTACACTTTAGTGATCTTTAATTAAAAATATTAAAACCAAAAATGATTGTTCCATTTTTGTTGCCATAACACATATTTTTAAATACTTATCATAACTTATCATATCGATGTTTTTATAATTTTCATTTCGTTAGGTTTTTGATTATGTCGAATTTTCTATTTGAATATTAAAAAAACATTTAACTTTTAAAAACTTTGTTTTTGTGAACTTTAGGTTTCTGACGGAACTTGTTAATACACATCTGCAATATTTTAAAACATATATATTTTTTAAATGATTTAGGGTTGTAATACTTAACTCAGGACCAGTTTAAGAAGATATTTTTCACTGTGAGTCTGTCGTGAGCCTTTTGCTAATTTAGCGCTAAGCGCTGCTAAACGCCGCTGCTCCAATTTGAGCGGCAAGCGTTCAAGCTGGCGCCGACCGATCGATCGGGCGATCCAAGCGATCCAACCGATCGATCGATCGCTGAATCTTTTTTCGCCTGCGGCTGAGCTTCGCTTCGCTGTTGTTATTATTTCCATTGTTGCTGCGGTTGCTGCTGTCGTCGTCGTCAAGTGGGCGTAACCGAAATTAAAAAGCAGCAGCAAAATCAGCGGGGGGGAGCAAAAAAAAATACGATACTGGCGCCACCTTACTGGGAAGGCGCCATCACTATCTCCGTCTCTTTCCGGATCGACCGCATGCTGCATCTCTGTCGCACGCGCTGGGGATTCGTCGCTCGACTCATTAAAAGTTCATGAAATCGAATTTAACCCGAGCTCGATGTGATTTCTCTTAGATTCGCTCTTAAGTCCAGAAAATCACAACGCTCCGCAATGGAGCGTGCAAAGCGTTAAGCTGTAATCGGGGCTTGAACGCATAAAACCGATAAATAATGCCTGCTTACACAGCTCCCGTACTTTAACTCTCGCGTTATTCCCACCCATTTAAGTCGAATCTTTACGACTGACGTTTATTGTCAAAAATATATGAATATACGGGCACGCATAGAACAGGCTTACACACATATTTGTCGGGTATTCCGAAATCGTCAAGGACAATTTAAGAAAATTGGTACCCCATCCCCTGAAAAGGCCACAAATTTTCGGTTTTATGTGAATATTATGCTGAATCCGCTGAATTCGCACTTAATGGCTTATGATTTAAACGATTTTCCGGGGGGATTTCCTCAACCAACCAGACAGACAAATGATTGAGCAGGACTTTTATGTGTATTTGCAAATTATATTATTTTTTTCTGAAAATGGGTAAACATGTGATTAGAGGATACAGTCAGTGATTGATAAATATTTACAAGATATTTTGCATTAGTATTGATGAAAAATGTATAATATTAACGTAGAAACGGGATTAGCATTTTTACTTCACTTTTGTATTAATATTAATGAAGGATTTACGATCGCCAGGGGCAACTCGGTAAATTGGAATCGTAAGAGCAGTTTTAGTGTGAATAACTTTAACTAAATAAATTCACTTTTGCAAATATGGAATTCTAGAGCACGGACAAACCAGATTTGGCCAAATATTTTCATACAGGTCTGCCAATTCCTTTCCTGCAAATTCTTAGGCAAACCGTTCTAAACCCGATGCCGATTCCGATTCCAAGTCCAATTCCGATTCCAATTTGAGCCCGTGTAGCCCACAAGTGACAAAATACACATGACCATAAAACCACAAGACTGCCATTACCATATTCACTCCGTGTCTAGAGCGGCAGACTCCAACCTGGCCAACTTAACTCCGAGATGGCCAACAACAGAGTGAGCGGCGGAAAGAGAGGCTCAGACGGAGAAGGAGACGGAGACAGTGTTAAAACCGATCATGTTTTGTCAAACGCAAGGTCGTTAGAGGCCGTTTGCAAATGTGGTTCTGCCACTGTGGCACACACACACACACACACACACACACACACACACACACCCATTTAAGCCCGGAGTCTTTAAGTTGTTGTTGCGGACTGCCGCTGGGCAAGAATCAAAACAACAACATCCCCTATCCACTCTCCATCACACAATGCTACTTAGCAGCTCAAGTTGCCATCGTGGCGCCTTTGGCTTTGGCAATCTCTCGCAGAAAAAATGCCTCAACTTTCATGTTGGCTGGGCATTTTTCTATACCGGTTCCCGATTAGAAAGAAAGAATTCCGAAGCATAAACAGCTGGATGCGAGTTGGCCGATACCAAGTCGAAGCTCTGGCCGGATTTCGAGAGCATGTGAACTTTGATCCGTGAGATACGACAAGCGATTAGAGTGATATTCAATCTACAAGCTTACTGGATTTCAAGAAATGCACAGAAAACAAAGAGTGAATTAACTCATATATTTGATAAATAAATATGACAATCTTTAATCGAATATCTCGTTTTCTTGAACATTATAAATGTATTTTAGAAAAATGTAATCTGTTTAAAGTGTTCATCGAAATCCTAAAACTGAACTATTAAATATAACAATGAAGTTTTAGCCAAAAATATGGAACCTCAAATTAATTAAAATTTAATTGTACATTAAATTAATTGGATCCCATTCTATACCAAAAAAAACAGGTCGACCTTTAATTTGCTCAATTTTATTTTTTGTGTAGAAATGGGGGCTGGGGGAGTTACGACAATGCCGCACTAAAGTGCCATTAAAATTCCAACTAACAACTGCCATTAAAACTAATACGATGATAAAAATCTCGCAGCCAGAGACCGCGACTGAGACTCTCGAGATTTTCATTTTCATAACAATTGCAAATTTTGCACGTTGCGGCCCCATCCAAATTGAGATCCAATCTGGTTTGCTTGCACTAAATTATACACACACAGATACTCACCAACATTGTTCGGAGCAACTGCATACAAATTAGTGAAATATTTTGCCTGTTTTTGGTCGACATCTATCTAGATTTATAGATACATTTACAATTAGTGGCGGCTCCGGCTCCGACTCGGGCTCTATTATTATTGCCGGGCTGGATCTGGCTTTAACCTGTCACTGCCAACAGCTGGCACTGCTGCTGCGCGGCACTCAAGGGTTAAAGTTAAAGTTAAAGTTAAAGGCAATGGCAATTGCACAAGCCGGCCAAGTTGCAACAGTTTGACTTATGATCGACATCAATTCCAATGCACCCCGCTGCAGCTGTCAGCATGTCGTTAACAGCCAAATGGCTAGAAAATCCAGATGCATAGATACCCGCATATAAATATATATCTAAGCTGATTTGGCGCTGCTTACCTGTGGGCAGGCAATCAGCCGAGGGATCAACTAACGAGTTGCAAAGAGAGCGGGGGCTTTCGGTCCTAAGGATAAATTACTGCAGCATAAATTAGCCGACTTTGCATAATCCCAGCTCATTTCCCACTTTAACATCCACAGAGAAAATGGAAAACAATGACATTTATGTTCTGCCATTTAAAACGGTTCTTATCAGGTATTTAAATTGAACTAAATTACATTACACCAATGAGGTCAAAACATTAATATGGAAATGCAAAATTTACATTCAGGGGTAAAACTTAGGTTTATTAATTTTATTGAAATATTGAGGAAAGATTACATAGTTGGTTGTAATAAATCGTTACAAATTTAAAGTTTTTAAAATATATATTTCCTCATTTCGGTAAATCTAGAGACCGAATCGAAATTCTATCTTAGATATATATTTCTCAGTGTAGGTAACCCCAAATGAAGTGGAAGTCAAAGCAATCGCCACGCCCAAAGTAAATTACAGTGAAGGTCAGAGTGCAGAGCCTCATTGAGCAATGGCAATTCCCAAAGCAATTGCTGGGCTGTAAATCAGGTGGAGGTGTATTTTATGGGGCAGGGCAGTGGGGATATATAAGTGTGCACTGCACTCACCAATCATCAGCTCAGCTGCTCAGTGACAGCCATCTTTCACATGGCTAAGCGCATTTGTGCAAATCGCGCATACGCCACATGGGGCCGAGGAACGATCTCAGCAATAAGACTAATTTATTGTCTTGCTTTTTATTTGAATTTTACAGAACGGATTCGTGAATTGTCGCGATACCTGTCCGCCCGTCAATGATTGCTATATTCTGGATAAGTCGAACGGCACTTGTTGCCGAAGATGCAAAGGTAAGACAGCGGATATATTATATATATACTTAAGTCTTAGATAACATATTACATATTAATCATAACACAATAGGGTTTTTTAGCCTGTAAATAATAGATTTATTTAGCTGTGAAGGGGCATTTTTATACCTTTTTATACCCTTGCAGAGGGTATTATAATTTTGGTCAAAAGTGTGCAACGCAGTGAAGGAGACATCTCCGACCCTATAAAGTATATATATTCTTGATCAGGATCACCTCCTGAGTTGATATAGCCATGTCCGTCTGTCCGTCTGTCCGTCTGTCTGTTTCTACGCAAACTAGTCTCTCAGTTTTAAAGCTATCGGATTGAAACTTTGCACACACCCTTCTTTCCTTTGCACGCAGTATATAAGTCGGAACGGCCGGGATCGGCCGACTATATCCTATAGCTGCCATATAACTGATTGATCGGAAATGCCATAACTTTCGTGTTTGTAAAGTTAGGAAGTTGGGATTTTCTATGGGTTTTATATTTGGCCAATCAATCCGACCTACCAAATTTCATAAGGATCGGCCGACTATATCCTATAGCTGCCATATAACTGATTGATCGGAAATGCCATAACTTTGGTGTTTGTAAAGTTAGAAAGTTGGGATTTTCTATGGGTTTTATATTTGGCCAATCAATCCGACCTACCAAATTTCATAAGGATCGGCCGACTATATCCTATAGCTGCCATATAACTGATTGATCGGAAATGCCATAACTTTGGTGTTTGTAAAGTTAGAAAATTGGGATTTTCTATGGATTTTATTTTTGGCCAATCAATCCGACCTACCAAATTTCATAAGGATCGGCCGACTATATCCTATAGCTGCCATATAACTGATTGATCGGAAATGCCATAACTTTGGTGTTTGTAAAGTTAGGAAGTTGGGATTTTCTATGGATTTTATTTTTGGCCAATCAATCCGACCTACCAAATTTCATAAGGATCGGCCGACTATATCCTATAGCTGCCATATAACTGAACGATTGGAAATGCCATAACTTTGTTGTTGTTAAAGTTAGGAAGTTCCGATTTTTTATGAGTATTAAGAATGCATCATATGAATAATTTTGGAGAATATAATTTACAGAGTATTCTGCAAGGGTATATCAACTTCGGCTCCGCCCGAAGTTAGCTTTCCTTTCTTGTTAGAGAGTATTATAGTTTTACTCAAAAGTTTGCCACGCGCTTATATATATTATATATTCTTGATGATCATCAGCAGTAGAATCGATCTAGCCCGCCCGTCTGTCCCACTCTAACTAGTCTCTCAGTTTTTAAGCTATTCCAAAGCTATTCCAAAAGTAATCTTTCTCTTGCAGGTAGTATATACATAAGTAGGAACGGATCAGACGACTTTATGATATAGCTCCCAATCAGAAGACTAAAAATGAAAACGATCCCGTGACATAGAGATTCTTTATAGATTTAGAGTTCTATAATTTTATAAAAATCGGACGACTATATCCTATATCTGCCATGGGAACATAGATTCATTGTTTTTTAACACAAATGCTTAAAAATTGAATTATAGAAAATAAGTTTTGTAATAGCATCATGGGTCCAATAACATTGGCTTTCCGAAGTTTGGTTATCTTCTTGTTTTAATTCACGCTCCTTAATCCCGCAGGTTGCACTTTCCGTGGCATGTCGTATGAGAGCGGATCGGAGTGGAGCGATCCGGCGGATCCCTGCAAGACGTACAAGTGCGTGGCCACCGTGGTCACCGAGACGGTGCAGAAGTGCTATTCGCAGTGCGACAACAACCAGCTGCAGCCACCGCGCCCCGGCGAATGCTGTCCCACCTGCCAGGGTGAGTCCCAAAGCCCCTCCAATTGATATCAGACCAGTCCCCAGTAGCATCACTCACTAAAATTAGCCCAAATCCCGCTAATGCCTCATAATCGTTAGACAATAGCGAGCCCAAGCAGATGCTCTACGAACGGGTATTACCAATGCAGCATAAAATATGCTAAAATGTTTCGAAATTCATAATTATTTGCCCAACGCAAAGTAGATCATCGCAGATAGTGCCAGCATTTTTATGTCTCTATCACCGAAATGATTTATTCATGGGCCAATCCGAAATTCGCCCCATCTCAAATCGAATCTGTGGTGATCCGCTGCGATCTGTTTTGATCTGTTCTCCGCGACGCGGCTGTTATTGTTGGCTCTGCTTATTTATGGGCTTTAAATTGTCTATTAAGGCGACAATGTCGCCCCGCATATTGGCATTGCGATCGCGGCTGAGAAAACAAAAGCAACGCAAATCGGGGGGCCCTCCTATGACGCTGCCTATGCAAATGCGGTAAATGCCGCTTGGAAACCCGTTTCGCCTTGTGGAAAATTTCTTGGCCCGTGGCCAAGCAAATCAAACCCAACTAAATCATAAGTGTCTGATGGCTAATGCCCGATGTCTAATTCTAATATCTGATGGGATTGCCTCTGTTCGACTCGTTGTCAGGTTGCAAGATCAACGGACAGACGGTGGCCGAGGGCCAGGAGGTGGACGCCTCCATCGACGACCGCTGTCTGGTCTGCCAGTGCCGCGGGAATCAGCTGACCTGCTCCAAGAAGACCTGCCCGGTGCTCCCGTGCCCCATGACCAAGCAGATCAAGCGTCCGGACGAGTGCTGTCCGCGTTGTCCGCAGAACCACAGTTTCCTACCGGTTCCAGGTGAGTTATCCAAACAAACTTAGATTTCTAAATAGTTCTAGTAAGAAAGAAAACTTGTACAAGTTAATCCAAAATTTCAGAGCTTTCCATGCCTTTATTTCTTTCCCATCTACAATTTAAACCATCAAATTATTTTTAAATCGTTGATATGTTTATATCATAAAATTTTAAAACCACAACAAAACACACCTGTGTATATATTACCTATATTTTTTTTTAAATCGCACTGCATTTAAATACAGCAATAAATGTCCTAAAATTTAATTCGTGCTGGTATTTTAATGCCAACAATAAAGAAATGCTGGCATATTATAAAGCTAATTCTATTCATAGCTACTTTCTAGTTATTTGTATCTATATAGACATTCAAAAACATAAATTTGATAATTTCCCATAACTTTAAATTTATTTTGATACATGTGTAAACTAAAGTATCAATTTATAGACCAAATACCATAATTTGTAAAATAAAAAGTTTAAAATCGATATAATTAATCTGATATAAAAGCAAATTTATTGAATAATCGTTAGTCATTTTCCCAGCTAATATCTTGAAATTTTCTATGTTTCTTCAACAGGCAAGTGCCTCTTCAACAAAAGTGTTTACCCCGAGAAGACGGAGTTCATGCCGGACAGGTGCACGAACTGCACCTGCCTGAACGGAACCTCGGTCTGCCAGCGCCACACCTGCCCCATCCTGGAGTGCGCTCCGGAATTCCAGGAGCTGGACGGCTGCTGTCCGCGCTGTGCCGTCGCCGAGGTCCGGAGCGAGTGCAGCCTGGACGGGGTGATCTACCAGAACAACGAGACCTGGGACATGGGTCCGTGCCGCAGTTGCCGCTGCAACGGGGGCACCATCCGCTGCGCCCAGGTGCGCTGTCCGGCGGTCAAGTGCCGGGCCAATGAGGAACTGAAGCAGCCGGCGGGCGAGTGCTGCAAGCGGTGCGTGGAGACCGCTGGGACCTGCACCGTCTTCGGGGATCCCCACTTCCGCACCTTCGACGGCAAGTTCTTCAGCTTCCAGGGCAGCTGTAAATACCTGTTGGCCTCCGACTGTCTGGGCAAGACCTTTCACATCCGCCTGACGAACGAGGGGCGTGGCACGCGGCGCTCCAGTTGGGCCAAAACGGTGACCCTCAATCTGCGGAACTTGAAGGTTAATCTCGGCCAGCGGATGCGGGTCAAGGTGAACGGTACGAGGGTCACGCTGCCCTATGTGGGCGTGGCCGGTGGGCAGAATGTCACGATTGAGAGGCTGGCAGACGGAGGAGCGGTTATGCTGAGATCGGAAATGGGACTGACGCTGGAGTGGAATGGAGCTGGCTTCCTGCAGGTTTCGGTGCCGGCCAAGTTCAAGCAAAGACTGTGCGGCCTCTGCGGCAACTTCAACGGCAGTTCGCGGGACGATCTCACCGGCAAGGATGGACGGAATCGCGGGGACGACGAGGTCTGGCACTTCGCCAACTCCTGGAAGGTGGGCGGCCCCAAGTCCTGTTCGCGCAAGCGTGAATTCCTGGCCGCCACGCCCACCTGCGACAAGCGCAAGTCGAACTTCTACTGCCATCCGCTGAGTGTTCCGGCGCTCTTCGGCGAGTGCCACGAGCGGCTGAATCCGGAGAACTACAAGGCCGCCTGCCGGATGGACGTGTGCGAGTGTCCGTCCGGCGACTGCCACTGCGACAGCTTCGCGGCGTACGCCCACGAGTGCCGGCGCCTGGGCATCCAGCTGCCGGACTGGAGGAACGCCACCAACTGCCCAGGAGGCTGGCGACACAATGCCACGCTGTCGAGCTTCAAGGGCAACCAGTTCTACGGCGACCCCAGCTTCAATCGGTTCCACAAGGGTCGGCGGCAGAAGAACCACCAGCTGAGGCTGCAGCTGCAGGAGCAGCGGAGCAAACAGGGCCAGAAGGGGCGGCACAAGCCGGGCCAGAACCAGCTGGACAAGCAGGGCCACCGACTGGACAAGGATCAGCTGGACAAGGAGTTCTTCCGGAAGCATGTGCCCAGCAGCATCCTCTATCCGCGTGCGCCGGATCGCACGCCGCCGCCCCTCCACTAAGTTAGTTGACCGTTTAACTTTAGTTACCCATTTAGTTACTACACACACACACACACACACACTGAGCACGCCCATCCACACAGATACTCTCGCCTGAAAAGGGCCGCAATCCATAGCATACTTTCAGCGGCCCCAAAAAGTAGGGAGATTGTGAGGGAAAACCTAGTTGAATTCGCTCCCATGACAGCCAGGCCACAGTATTACGCTGAACGTCCTCTGGAGTAGGCAGATATATATGCCAGATATATATATATATATATATATATACCGTATATGTATGCAGCACCCACACATAGCATCGAAACTCATCCTGTCGCCATTTCGTGTAGCCTAAGTTTTATTTATTTTAGCTTTAGTAATGGAGTTTTATTCGGAGAGCCTGTTGTTTGTGTGCCTGTTTTGTATTTGTATTACTGTATGTGTGTTTCGTCGCTGCGCTGAACTAAACTGATCTAAACACTAAACTATAACTAAACCTAAGCTAAGCTTTAGCTAAGTGTACTTAGAACTTAACGCAGTCCTAGCTGAAGTACTTGATAATGTTTGCTTAAAATTTAAGCTCTAGGAAGAGGATGAGGAGGAGGACCTACCCAACTACTATGAGAATTGCACAACAGTATTTTTGCTTAGTTGAAACTTGAACGAGCCCCAGATCCCCACACTCAACTCTCCAACCCTACTTAACCAACTCGAAATTCCGCTTATCTCAAATCGGGGCATGCGCCCTCGCAGAATTAACCAACTTTTACCCAAACTGTGTTAATATTTATACAACTATCGCCAACTATTTATGCACTTAACCAGCGGAGAAGGGAGACAACTCTTTGCCATTTTCAATTTTACAAATTAATCAAGTTTAAAGTTTAAAGTTAATGTAATGTACTATAAAAACTTCTTTATATACTACTGTATGGCTGGATCTGTAAATTTACGATATATTTGAATATCCCAAAAGTTGAAGAAAAGAAAAAAAAACAAAACAAAAACCAATACCACAAATGCAAGTGGATGAAATCAAATTGAAATATATAAAAAAAAACAATTAACAATTGGTGTTTTCTCTGGGAAAAGTGGGTTTGTTTTGTATTTAAGAAGTTAACAATGGCCTTTTCTTTATTTTCAATTACAAGTAACTAAAATAAATCTTCAAAATCGTTTAAAGACTAAAAGATTTATTGGAAATCAGTTAAGCAAATGGCCAACATAGAACACTTAGAAATTTGGTATTAAAAGATTTTACTAAGTGCTGAAGTAGTTTATTGGAAAGCGATTAATAGAAATCGAAGTAAATGAACTGACAGCAGCCAAATGCTTTTAAGTTAGTCCACTCTGATTTGCGATTTGAATAGCCATTAGAATGCCCACCAAAGAGGAAATCTCAAATTTAGTCTAATCAATTTACCCTTTTACTACACGAGTAACCGGTATGAAAACATTTGGCTAGTGGTGTTTAAGTTAGGGAGTCAAATCTCTAAGCCATTAAAAAGCGCTGGCAGTTGACCAGCTTGAAAAGAGGGAATCGAATAGCCTGTGGGAACTCGAACTGCTGACTTTCAGCTGCCTCCCTGCTCCCAAATGGAGGATCTCCGGCCAACTTGCGTTTATTGTTCTTTGCTGTTCGTGTGTGGCATCAGTTTCAGAGGCACGAACTCCAACTCTCCGCGACGACACTGCGTCTGGGGTGGCAACAAACACTGCGGTGGCTCCGAGTCCGAATCCATGGCCACGGAAGGAAGTGGAGTGCAGAGCGAGTGCCAACGGCCAACGGCCAAGGGCCACTCCAGAGTACGAATGGAACCCAGAATCGGGGAGCGAAACTCAGTCTGGCTGGCGTCGGATTACGGGGCATGGCCATTAGCCATTAGCCAGTGGGGGTAATGCCAATTTATGCATGTTTGCTTTGCAATAATTGTCAGCGATGTCTAGGGTCGGCCAGGCAATTCCCATTCCGCGTCCAATTCCCAGGGCAAGATTGTCTGTAATTCGAATCGAACTTACTGGGCAGCCTTCGGAATTCTGAGAACGAGGCGGGCGCTCGTAAATTCAAGCGATCCGATCGCAGGCGATTTAGACGGAAAACACAATCTGGCATGGCCCCTGGATCATAGCTCGCGGCTCATTGAGGAAAGCAATCTACACAGCACGAAAAAACATCTATTAAAATGAAAGCATGGCATTTTCGTTACTAAAAAACTTATATCTAAAATTGTTTAAGGGCCATGTAAAGGTTAACGATTGTATAATCTATGAAAGAAAGTTAACAGGAAGTTGAATTGTTTAGAAACAACAATTCTATAATAAGGTATTCATTTTTTAAACGACAAATCTTTACAGAGACTGCTGTCCCAAAAATCGGTAAGAATGGCGGATTGCCAAAATCTAAAAAATAACTTTTCTTTGTGGTTTTCCAGTGTCAGAAAAATTATAACCGTATATGGAGAAAGTATTTTTTCTGGAACAGCAAATTGACTCAATTTTAAAAAGTAACGTAGCATTGGGAAATGTTTAAAGACTATACCTTACAAAACATTGCTTCCAAACTTGCTTAATAATAATAATAGTCTAAAAGTTCTTACATTACTGCAGGTTTTACTTAACAATTAATTTTGACGGATATATTAATTAAATTTGACTTTTGAATTTGCCGAGTCATTTATAATTTTATTATCTTAGAACAGTAAATTTATTACAAAATAAATAAATAAATACATAGCCGGGAAGCAAATTAGCTTAAAACAAATCAAAGCCATTTGGCTTTCACCAATATGATATTTAATTTTATCATAGGTGCTTTGTGTATCCCGAACGGTATTATTAAATTTACATTATACATTATACATTTATCTTTCTTCTTTTACCGAAAGGATGTAAAATGTAGTCCACATAATTAACCAGGGATATGCAATATAATAACGAGATTTCTCTGAGTGCATTACCATTCAGCAGGCACGTGCACTGAATCCCCAAACAAGTCGATCGATCAGGTTGATGCCACTTCCAATTGCAAGTGCCTGCTGGCTGATTGATGTCCGTCCAGTAGCTTCTGCAGAAATCTGCAGGCACTTAAACTCGATCTTGGACCACGGTGACATCTGCCTGTTCGGATCGCCTTTGAGCGTTTCCGCGTGTCGCTCCTCTGGAGACGCCGGCGACGCGTGCTCTGTCCTTATCGGGCGCTAACCTCTCCATATCGGACCAGCTGCCATAAAGCCACCTATTCCACTGGGTATCTGCCGGCCAGCCGACGATGGTGTGGCGCCATGGCGTGATCCAAATTTGGCATTTGGTGAAATGTCTTCTGCCGGACAAGTGGCGTTTACTGCATTCCCCAAGGGGCGGCATTAGGCGACGGGCCCGTGTTCATAACTCATAACTTGAGGCCCCTTCCCATTCCATACCTCCTCGCTGGTAGCCACTTAAAATCCACAATTTATCAATTTCTCTGGCAGGACTCGCTGCGATGAGACGAAGAGATGTCCGGCGATAAGCCGCAACTAGAAAGGGCAATCGATGCCATTGGTCATGCATCATCTGCTGCACAGAAAACAAATAATTTGTTATTAACTAATGATAGCTTTACAAACTCTTGGGCTTTAAATGTCTTCACAACAATTATTATGATAAAACATTCATTGTAGTAATCGTATCTTATTAATAATAGCACTGTTATTATAATAAAACCTTGTCTAAATATAAAATTCTAAGCTTTTTATATATATATAAAAAAATTTTCAAATATAAGAATTGCAAAAGCACAAAAGATCAAATCAAAATAATTCATAATAATTTGAAGTACATTTTTAATATTTTTATATATTCCACTGTTATTAGCTGGGAATTGGTATTAGACCCTTTGATCGGGCTGAGTAACCTAGCTGTTCATAGAGATTAAATATCTTGTAAAACATGAATGTTCGTTAAAGCCTTGTCTTTTTTACCCGCTTTTTTGGGCTCTTTAGAAATAATTTGTCAATACACGAAAACAAGGTCGATCCTTGTGTGGGGTGTTCAACAAATATAAAAAAAAAAAATTTTTTTAATCCGGATTGAAGTCGCGTCTTAGCCGACATTTAAATTTAAGCTTCTTACTAAAGCTGAATATTACTTTGAATATATTTAATTTCTTTTAGAATTGTCAAAATATAAACCCTCTTGATAAGCTCTTAGTTTTTCTCTGTGTACAGCCAGCATCCAAGGATGCGACTCGTAAGTGTGCATAAGCGAGTGGAAACGCATGAATCATTCGGTGGCTGCGTGGGAGCATCCATTGTCATCGGTTTGGCCATTATCGCGTACATCCATATGTCAGCGGCTCCCAGAGAATGGCCGCCCACGTCCAACTGGCTCAAGGGCTGCACTTCGTCTTCGGGGGTTGGAACTTAAGGATTGGGGGAGGACCCCGCACAAGCCATTTTCCGGATGCGGGAAACCAAAGCTGTTGACAGAACTGGACAAATGAAGCATTATTTATGTTATTGATACGGCGGCGGAGAGAGTGAGATATATTATATATGAGTAGGAAAGAAAGAGGGGCAATAATTTGTGGCATACTCTTCGGCGTTGACCTAAATGACCCAGCAACGGGGTGGCAATTCCGAGCGATTCACCAGCTAAATGTGGGGAGAAATAAATTTGTGAATTTATGTTGAAAAGAACAAAAATGAGATCCGAAGAATTTATTTTCCATGTTTTAAATGCTTCTTATTAAAATTATATTTTTTTTAAAATTAAAATCAATATTTTAAGTTCTGCAAATTTAATCTCAGTGAATTTTAGATTAAATCACATTTGATTTTGAGAGCTATATTAAATTTCAATATTTTTTATCGTCTTTTTGTGTTCAATTGCTAAGGAAAAAAAAAAGTATTCCCTATTATGTGTTAGGGAGAAAATTCAATTCGTACATTTATAATTTTAATGAGATCTAACCGTTTATAGTAATATCATTAAAAAACTTTAGATATCATAGAAGTTCTAAGACATTTAATATCTTAAAGTAGTTTTCTTTTTGTATCTTCGCTGGCAGTAAATTCGCTTAATTTTTGGTTGGCCATTTGACACGCTCCAGATGATTTCTAAGAATCGAGTTTATTAGCAAGTTATTTAATGTGTTGACTAATTTTCATTTAGCATGGTTTTATTTGGACATGCTCTAAATGATTATAATGATTCAATTTGTAAGTGACTAATATTATTATAAATGTAACATAGTATTTACAATTATTCTTACTCCTATTCTAGAATACTAATTAAGATGTCTTGGTCACAGTTAATTAGCTAAGCAAATTAGTTATTAAGTGCTGACACCTCCCCCACCCTAATCCTCACCCACTCAGCCGTCAATCAGCGTCGAGTGGGTCATTATAAATACAAATGTCTGGGAAGATTGGTTGAGCTTACACGAGATGAATGTCTGAATGAATTGTGAATTAATGGATATCTCCGCCAAACTATCTGCCGCTCTCCATCTTCCTCTCCCTCGATTCTTAAGTGTTTTGACTAATTTAATTGGCAATCAAGTATTCAGCGTTGGCTTAAATGGCGATGGCGTGTGTCGGAATGGAAAAGGCAAGCCCGCAAGAATCAAAGCAAAATTAATTGCCTAGTTATTGGCCATTTGAATAATTATGTAGTTGGAAAAGGGATTCAGGACCTTCTAGACATAGCTTTTAATCTCTCTCCCTCACTCACTCGCCAATTCTCGAATCAATTTGCTTTAGCACTTCCACAGACAGAAAGGCGTCGGCAGCAACTTTTTTGTTTATTTATTTTTATATTTTTGTATCGGCTTTCGCCAGCCGAAACTGGTTGGCATCCATCAGATTTTGGATAAAGTTTAGCACATGCCGGGCAGGAACAATACGGATTATTAATTATTTTAAATGATCCCTCTTGTTCTCCGAGTTACTTGTAGCGATTTATTTCGTTCCAGGTCTCATCGCAGTCAGATGTAATTATGCAAAGTTAACTCGACGCTGGTGTTTTCTCATGACGGAAGTTGTTGCAGTGCCATCGGTACTGAGTATTAATTGCCATTATCTAATCTTGTAATCTTGGTCTGGAGGGGGCGGGGAGATAATGGCGCAGCGATCAGTGATTCTTGATTCCATCTGTGGGAACAAAGATAACCACATCCCATTAAAGATTGATCACTTGGTAATTACTGTCATTTGTGTCAAAATAATAAAATATGGGAAAAAAGGGGGTTCTTGAGTTTTAGATATTAAAAAGAGAGTGATCATTTTATTTTAGTACATCTATTTTCAAAACGTTTAAGTACATTGAAACAATTGCGATTCAGATTTAACGTCTTAGGTGCAAAAGTTTGCATATAACCGAAGTCACAGTCGTATCTATTTCGAAGTCCCTAATGCCTACAGATTCCAGACTTTCTCATTCCCCTGACTTCCTAGTGTACCCGAACACATGCTACAACCCATCAATTAGCACACAGACTCACCTTTCTTCTTAAATTTCTCCTCCATAAATCTAGGAAAAGCAACTTAAATCACGCGTCGGTCTTAAGTGCCGCCTTATCGGGCATAATCGCTGTTGAAATTTGCATACTAAATTTAGTCTAATAGGTTCTGAGCCGGACTGATGGGCTTTGCCAGCTCCGGTACTGGTCGGATATATGTGTCAATAAAAGTCGGGTAATTAATTGCACGCCCCCCGAAATGGATAGCCGCCGTTTCCCAAGCTTCCAGCTGGATAAATATAGCTGAAGTATATATATGGGCCGCTTAAAGATCACATTAACATCAAACGCGCACATTTTATGGCCTGTCAACCGATCGTTGTCCACATAGATCCAATGAACCACCAGACTCCTCTCCACTCTCCTCTCTTATTTTCATTTTTAATTTTGTTTCATTTCGGCCAATTTTAGAATCACGACTTTAGAAACCCGAGCCGAAGCGGGATGAAATGGAACCGAAAGACCGGGAAGATTCACTCATCCTCCGCTCGGCTGGCCCTCAAATTAATATTTATATTTATTATCATTATTTTGTGCAAACTTGTTCTTGGCCGTTTCGTTTCTAAACGTGTTAGAAAGGCTTGGTCTGGCTAAGTCGGGCTTTGCGAAATGGCATTAGAATCGGCCGGAGAGAGATATATAAAAAGTCGGCTGTCACCCGAGCTCTCTTGCTTAGTTTAAGTCTTAGTCCCCGATCTCGGTTCTGTGATCATTCGAACGGAAACATCCAATAAAGACGGCCACGCTTATTGGCCAGAATCTGATTGAAAGTGCCCAATCAAAAGTGATAGACAGAGGGTCCTTATTAAGTGTTAAATATTTTTTAAAGTTTTTTGAAAGTAAATTAGAAAAAATGTCAGCTCTGGTCTGTGGAACTGCCTGCCTGGCCATTTTCCAGCTTATGCTGCAGTTAGTCCTGGCCCAGGACTACGGCTGGTGTGATCCCACTTTGTGCGAGAATGGTGTCAAACATATTGCCTGCCGAAATACTGGAGTAAGTATTAATCAAATAAATTATACAAATATTCTTTCATACGATAAAGAAAAGGTTATTATAATCAAAAGTCATATAATGTAGACTTGAATATTAATCGCATGCATATTAGGAGATGAACGATGAAATATTTGTAAAAATGGCTGAAATGAAATGTTGCAGAGCTCAAGGTCTTTGGCTGATTAATTTATGTATATTTAAATTTAATCGCCACAGATCTTTAATCAGTTCGCATTATCTTGTTTTAGGGGGATTTTTGCAAACTATAGCAGATAATATCTTAATTAGAGATCGCAATTTTGTCAAAAAAAGTCTTATATATTCAAGTGCACATTCTAAGAAAGAAACTTTCTTATATCTATTTTTTCGTTATTATATCATCTTGATTGTGATTAGAGTATGTTAATCATAATTTCACCATAATCACCATAAATTTACCTGTTTTCCGTTTATAAAATTGAATTTTTAGATGCTAAGATTTCAGAAAAATGATTTAAATATCTGATAAGGATTCTAAAGTTTTAACTTCAGGGTACAATTAAGAAAAAGTTCAAAGATTTTAAAAAGGTTTTTCTTAGAAAGATAGGTTTAATAACTAGATGATTTTATGTGAAAATGAAAAGGAAAGCCGAAAACCTCTAAAAATATCTTGCAAATGATAGATTCATGAAAACCCTTTTTATCTTGTGCCACAGCAATTCGCCAGACGCTGCCAGCCGGATTCATTCCAAGTGGATATAAACCGCCACAAGGGGGATTTCCTGCATGCCCACAACAAGAGGAGAAACTTCCTGGCTTTAGGAAAGGTGCCGGGGTATTATCCGGCCGCACGAATGGCCACAATGGTAGGAACTTATCCAAACATTACTTGGATAGCAATAATCTGCGATATCCTTAGGTGTGGGACGATGAGCTGCAGTACCTGTCCATGCTGAATTCCCGAACCTGTAAGCTAGACCACGACGATTGCCACAACACCTACCGGTATGCCAACTCCGGACAAAACCTGTGCGCCGTGTGGCGTCCAAGAGATCCCCATGTGAATGTGACCAGTTTGGTGGAGGAGTGCTTGGGTCTGTGGTTTAACGAATACTCCCTGATAGACAGCAGCTTCATCGATGCCTTTCGAGTCACCTCCATCTTGTAAGTAAAAATAAAAGGGGATGCCCCTTGATTCTTTATCAACGTATAGCATTTATTCTAAACAGTGAGGACTACGGTCACTTTGCGGAGATGAGTGTGGACAAGAGCTTTGCGCTAGGCTGCTCCATCATGAGATTCACACGTCCCGACTACCCCTCCGTATATATCTACAACTTCATCTGCAACTACGCTTCACTGTACGCCCTGGGAGCTCCAGTTTATGAGGCTGGCCGTCCGGCTTCTCGGTGCACCACGGGCAAAAGCCACTTCTATCCGGGATTGTGTTCCACGCGGGAGGTGTACGACCCCAATTGGTAGAAGGGATCCCAGGGGGAATCCCTCCACTCAGGTACAACTGCCAAGAGTATTTAGTAGCCCGTAGCTTTAGACCGAATACAAACCAATAAATGATCGCATCGATTCCAGCCACTTTGCATAATTTATTTAAATTTACAGACGTCATCGAGAGTTCGCCGCTGACTTCTGACCCGACTAGCATTGCATAACCACAGTTGAGTTATAAACCCACAGGTTGTGCTGTAAGACAAAAAAGATCGACCAAAATAAACAATGCGAATATACAAAGAAAGCCAGTCCCAGTCTTTAGAGACTGGTTTGGCACAGAACTTTCGTTTATTATTGGTCAACAACTCATAAAGATGTTCCCTAGCATATGCAAATGGCGATTTGTTCGCAGAAGTTATTGATTTCTCCTTTGTGATTGAGAACCTGTCGGGGGGGTCTTTGAATAGGGAGCTTAGCGTGTGCAGCGAGCAAGAAACAAGCAGATTAATCTACTTGTATATTAATACCTGATAGTCAAAGCTCATCAATTGGGTCAATGTCAGTGTCAAAGACTGGAAACTCTAGAATAATGAAGTCACTGAACTGTGTGAAACACCCACGCTGACTCAAGTTGAATGTTGAATCTCTTTAGACCACGTTATTTTAAATGATTAAAACCAATGTTGAGTGTTTATAATATGTACTCCAGCTTAAATGTTTTACAAGCTATTTTCAATTATTTTTTAGATTAGTATCTGTCAATAACAATGGGTAATGATACAACAGATGTTTCCCTATTTTTCACCGGTCCGTACAACTTTAACCAACCTAACGAAAGCTCAAACCTCAACTAAATGCGTCTACTTGGCTTTCTCTAGCTTGAACTTGACTCAACTCGGAGATTAACGATCTAGTTAAACAGTCTATTTTTGGATAGGGAGCCGCGTGCCAACAAAGTGGAGACTCTTCCCTCGGGGCTTCTCGGGAGCTTATTGCTCGAGTTTTCCTAGAATTCGTGCACTTTGAAGTTTCGGTGTGAACGCTCTTTAAAGATAAAAACATAAACACAGACTGTAATTGAGACAAAGACAACGGCCCCCGAAAATGGAAATGATTCATAAAACGTCGCTTGACCTGTCTCAAGCTGCGGTTTCGTTTTCGGATTGAGATCGGGATCGGATTCGGAATCGAAGTCGGGCTTGGAATCGAGATTGGTAAACACCCGCCGTAAATAAACACTTGCAAATCAAAATTTCGTTATAAATATCGCCTTGACGGTGGTCAGGACTTGCACTTGCGTTCAAGCCTTCAGTGAGATCCAGCGAATATGGAGACCGGAAGATACCTAATGTTCAGTTGTCTGCTGACAATCTTGGGGGTTGTGATCTCCCAGCCGTTGTCCTGGTGCGATCCGCAACTGTGTCCAGATGACACGGTGCACATTGCCTGCAATAATGATGGGGTAAGTAAAGCTCATAAGTCCTCTTTACATCCTGATGTATGACATATATTTCCTTTAGGAGTTCCATGAGAGCTGCTCTCCGGATGCCACCATGGTGGACCTTAAACCTTACCGCAACTTTATCGTGGATGAGCATAACAAGCGGAGGAACTTTATAGCCTCTGGATCACTGCCTGGATATTACCCGGCCACTCGCATGGCCACCATGGTGTGGGATGCGGAACTGGAGTACCTGGCCACGTTGAACCTGAAAACCTGCTATCTGGAGCACGACGACTGTCACAACAGTTACCGCTTCCGGAATTTGGGTCAGAATCTGTGCGGGGTCGATCGCCCCCGGAACTGGCCGATGAACGTGACTAATCTGGTGGATCAGTCAATGGGTTTGTGGTTCGGGGAACACAAGCTGATCGACAGCAGCTATATAACCGATTTTAAGCTCACCAGGAATCTGTAAGTCGTCCGGGATCTCCCCACTGACCTAAACCACTAACTCCTTTTACTCTTATCAGTGAGAAGTACGGACACTTTGTGGAAACGGTGGTGGACCGGAACACCCATGTGGGCTGTGCCATGATGCGCTTCACCAATCCCCAGTACCCCTTCCTCTACATCTACAACACCGCCTGCAACTACGCCAGTGTCTATGCCATCGGAGTGCCTGTTTATAATGCCGGAGAACCCGCCTCCGAATGCCGGACGGGCAGCAACCCGGAATTCCCCGCTCTCTGTTCCATCAGGGAGCAGTACAATCCCAACTATAATTTGTACTAGCTAATGAACCAAATAATAAATACCAAACTACAATAAATTCTATCTAATGAACCTAATCAAAACACCTTCATTTTTATTACTTTCTTTCGACAATTGCTCCCCCTGATTGATACGTCAAGTTTTCTTTATCGTCGTTCCGGCTGCTAAATTTGGCTTGTTGCTAATTTCCAATTCAGCGGGCACTCATTTATTAATGTTTACGGAAACAATCAAAAGCGGTTCTCGGACACTGGGTTCGGGCAAAAGAAATCTCAGCCGTATTTTACTCATAAAAAGATTTTAACTCATACGTGCACGTAATTATTTAAGATTACAAAAAAAACGGTATGAAGTTTTGGTAAATCAATTATGTGGATACCTCACAAAATATATTAAATAAATAATTTGATGTGAACTCATCGTTTTAATTATTTCAGGTATTATTTATTTGTGGATTTTGGGATTAAGCTTAATTTGCAGTAACCTTTTTTTAATTAAAAGGTTCAGGCTCAATTAGCTTTTTATAACAGGCTATTCTATGCAAGTCGCAGAAAATATAATTATACACATATTTTTGAACCAACGGATATTGTATATATCTTGAAGGGAAATTGGGCTTGGAATAACTATTTATCAACCTAAAACTTTTCAAAACATTTAGCTAAACGTTAATTTCCATAAAACAAAATATTATTTCCAAATTAATCTCCTTTTGCCCAAGGTGCAATCGGTTACTTTTCACGCTTCGCTGCATGTGACTGACCTATCCTGCATTTGTTTTTATCGAAACGATGATTTGTATGTCCCATCATCAAACCGCAAATTAATTTTTAATTGCTCAGGATCACATTAAAAGGCAGTTAATTCATCAATGAGCCAGCTGCGAAAAATAACATTCTGTCCACGAGTCACGCATAAACAATGTGCTCAATGCACCCAGTGACGTAGACAGATTCAGTTCCAATCTTGGCAACAGATACAACTCCAGTCCTAAGGACAGACCTGACATTCCTGCAGTCAATTGTGGGCAATTTACGGTCCAGCCACTGCAGCTGAAGCCTAGATCAGACAGTGACTCCTATAAATCAGCTCCCCATGTGTGGGATTTCATGTGGAGCAAACAAGGGTTCACAGCAGCTGTCTCAGCTAGAGTTGCACACAGGAAAAAAATACAATATTTGCCTGTATGTTATTATAAGCAGTTAGAACAGCAGAGCTTAGTAATGTAATTAGAGCCTATCATTAAAACCGGTGAGCCAATTTAAAAACAAAGCTATGAACTAAAAAAAATGAAATCAAATCCTTTAAGAATTTAAAATAAAAAAGGTGGATATCAACAGCTTTGGATGGATATTTAGATATAAAATGCCAAAACAAAAAAATATTTAAAAAATAATAACACCATTTTTTTCTGTGCATTCCTTCCTCCACTCACTGCCCACTTTCAAACGGGCCACAGTGAAGCCTCTGCCCTGACTTTTATCTTTCTTTATCTGCGGCAATGCATCATAAACGAGTCTGCTTTCCTGTTTCTGTCCTGCCCTGTCCTGTCCACACAAATCTCCGCACTCCCACAGATTCTGGATGGCTGGCTGTCGTTGCTGGTTATGCAAATTCCGATTACGAAGCTTTATCGCCGCCAGAATCGCAGATCTCGAACCCAGCAGCTGTCGGCCTGTCATTCTGTCGAGTCGCGAGCGAGCCAATAAAGATCTCTGTTTTGACAGTTTGCACGTTTATTGGACCTGGAAACCCCTCACTGTCTACCACCAGATGCCCAGGTCGCTAAACAGCTCCTCGGTGGTGGGCAGCTCGAAGTCTTCGTTGACCCACTCGGATCGGTTCTTGTTGGTTGCGTTCTCCTGGTCGCTCGCTCCATATTCCTTGCGGTAGCCCACATCCTCGCGAAGATCCTCCTCGTCGTACTCCTCATCGTCTTCCACTGCCTCCAGAGAGCTGCTCAAATTGGTTTTACGCTTTGGAGGAGCCAGTGGCAAGCCCTTCTCTCCTAGCATACGCTGCATGTTTCCGATTTCATCCACCTGCTGTGGCGGCGATGGCTTCTCCTCCGCCGAGGGTTCTTCCGCAACTTTTTCTGGGTAAGCTGCCATCGGGGAGGAGGCCAATCTTACAATCCGGTCGAAAAGAGTGGCAAAGTGTCGTCTAAACCGGCTGTAATCAAAACTGTCCCTGGATCCAGAGTTGGCATCCAGTAATCCGTGGGTGGACGTGGATTTTGAGCGGGTCAGCGGCCCAAAATGATGTAGCATATCAATACCGGGTGCCATCGATTCTTCCCAGCTCTGTAATAATTATTTGCGTAATTTAATTTTATTATTTTAAATTTTACTTTCAAATTGCTTACCAATTCCGTCCAGTCCTCGATGGGCACACTTAGCACTGAGTTAACAACATTGACCACACGTTCCTCCAGGTTCAAAGCATGAATTATCCATTTGGCTAATGACACGGCGCAATTGAGGTCGCAGCGCTGTCTGAAATCGATAAAAATAGTTGGCAGGATATTTTAGTTATTGCGATGTAGGGGATACCGTGTACTTTAAATGTGCTAGGATATTAAAATCTAAAAAAAATTATAAATAGTAGTTTAACAAGTATAATGGAAGTTTTAAAACTATTTCAAATTAGCTAATTGTAATTCTCAAATTAATATTAAAGTTTTTAAAATTTTAATGCAAGAAATTAAGAAACGGGAATAGATACTGACAATTTAAAGGTATACAACCATTTGGAACAAAAGGTATTTTTTATAATTCCTAACTAAAAAATATATATTTCATTCTTTGACTAGTGATGGGTATAAGCATGTTAATTATTTCAGTGGGTTTGATAGCGGTAGTGGTAGTGTAAATAGGAAACACTTAGTATAAGGGTAATTATCGAACACCCCATGTGTACATACTTGCGTTCGTCACGCCGTATCTCCACTAGCTTGTCGCCCTCCAGGATTAGCTGGTCGTAGTTGGACTCGATTTCCATAGTTATGGCTTCCTTGGGCTCGCCCTCAGATTGCTCCTGGAGTTGGCGCTGAAGGGTTTTAAACTGCTGCCACAGATCCTCCAGTTGGTCCTGTGAATAAAAAGGAACTACATTTAATAAACCTTTATAACTTATACAAATATAAATAAAATTTGTTAAAGGTCAATTCGCTTAAAGTTACTCCATACTCACCGTTTGCTTCCTAATGCTCTGCTGGGTTTCGTGATGGACATCAATGCGATGGAGGATTGGTTGGGCGGGTAGAAAGGGAGCTGCCATCAGGCGTTCCACACAGCGATTGAGTACTCCGCGCTTCGGCTTCTTTTTGTCCATTTTGATCAGACCCGCTGAGCTATCAAGCTTGAGAGTTCTCTCCACAACGCGCTCCAGGATCATGCCGAAGGTCTCCACGTAGTCGGACTGTATGCGAAAGCGATTGGAGTTCTTGGCAGCCACCACGGTGATTATTTCACTCTGTTTCTCAAGACCCGGACAGAGCAACTGGAGTCCCAGAGCATGGGCATCGCTCTGCTCCTCCAGAAACTCCCCGAAAAAGGTGGCCAACTTGGGGCTCACATGTCGACTGGTTATGCTGTAGGTTAGCTTGATCCCGGCTGCCTTTTGAGGCTGACACACGCGATAGAACATGGACAGAGGAAGATTGGCGCTCTGCTGAATTACACGAGGGATCCCCTAGAAAAGATTTGGAAGAGGATCAGCATCCGAAAATTGTACCAATCGCTTTCTACTCACCCTGGGACTCAAAAAGGAGGCCACCACTTCCACTTTGGTACTATGAACATGCAACAACTCGGCAATATAGAAGTCCAACTTGAGCTCTTTACTTGTGCCCGCTGGCACATCCACAAAGCTCAAAGTATCCTGACTGCAACGGACTCCATTCGGCGTCTGGAACACCAGCTGCAATTCGGCCAGCTCCGCCTTAATCTTGCAGCGCAGTAAGCCCTTGGCCGACGGCAACTCCTTGACAGCCACATCTGCCGGTACATCCAATAGCAGGGTGTCCAAATCATCGCTGGCCTCCGTCTGGATGCTGAAACTTAGGCGCACCTGATCGGCCGCCTGCTGATTGAGGGCATCCATGTCCCGCACATCCACCGCCTCCTTGATCTCGTCCTCGAGCTGCTGTAGTTCCTTGTGCGCCTGGGAGAAACTCAACTCCTCCACGTTCAAGGGTTGCACTTGGAACTGAAATGGATCAGCGCCGAGGTAGCCCACTTCAAGTTGTCCACTGGCGCCCAATGTTACTATTCCGCCAGCTAGATTCTGGACATTGGAGCGCTGTATGGCCACTGGTGCAGGCAACTGGTTGGGCCACTGTGCAGCCCAAATGATGTTGGCCTCTTCATATAGATGTAACTTGGAGGAGTCCGAAATGATAGCTGTGATGAGGCGGGCTCCGGGCTCTTGAAATAGATTTTTGTCAAATAGGGTTTATGGAAGAAATCAAATGGAATACTCACCCCAGTAATAGCCAACCACAAAGCTGGTGAAACATTTTGGAGCATAGTCAAGCTTGAGCATAAAGTTAAATTTTCCATTGTCGTCCAGTGAAATAAAGTTTCGTTCGCCCAGGATCATAATATAGGAACAGTTCCTACATTAAACATTACCATTAATTTAGATCTTAAGACTCCGCGACTTAAAGAAGTGTGGCATACTTTCAGGTATCGATATTCCGCATACCAATCCAGAAACAATTCTGTACTCACTCTTTTACTTGAACCACCCGCATATCGACAATACCCTCGCCGACGCACTGCGTCCAGGTGGGCTGGTAGCTGCTCTTGGTGACCAGCGAGTGGGACAGATCCTGGTAGCTGTAGCACTGCAGATCCCAGGTGGCACTGAACCGAAAGAAGCTATCGGTTCGCTCGCAGTAGGCCACTGGAGCAGGAAGTGCCCGATGACCGGGGAACCGGCACTCGTAGGAGATGCCATCCTGCTCATAGAAAGTCAGGGTCCCATCCAGATGCACCACGCAAAAGAACTCCCGTCCCTTTACCTGGCCGAAGTGACCCTGGCAAAGACCAAAGGACACGCGCTGGAACTTGTGCTCCGCTTGCAACTGGAGGCGCAACTGGGCACCGTGGTCCGCCAGTCCTCCGATTGACACAACATTGTAGATAACAATAGCGTTGGGCAGGAGCACACCCAACTGATTGGTGTTCTCATTACGAACATTTCTGCGTTATAAGTGCAGCAGTCATAGTCATGCAATCCTCCGCTTAAATCCATTTCAAACTCACCCACTAAACTTGCCAGCGTAAAGCCCAAGGATGGGAGCCACCATCTGGGTCTCCAGGAGCAGGTCGGTGGCATCAAACCCCCTGCGGTGCGGATAGTAGATACTCAGCTGTCCGGTCTGGGAGCCTACAATTATGTAGTCCTTTTCCTGAGTCTCCAGGCCAAAGCGGGCGCACAGCAGACTGGCCACATCGTATTCCTCTCCAGGATCGGAGCACTGGGCTGACCACCAGCTGCAGACATTAAACAGCGACATGTTGCAACTGATTTATGGAACTCCAATAGCTCCAGTTGTTGTGGCTAAATGGGAAAAGGTTTCCATGGCAACCATTTAAGTATCCATGATACGGCAACACGCCAAACATTCATAATTTTGGTTTTTACATAGTTTCTTTATTTGCGTTTGTTCATTATTCTAAGGCATAAGTTATTTGTAAATAAAAACTAAATGATTATAGGTAGATAATTACGGGTATTTATGTAGTATCTGATAGATCTGAATTAGATTTAAGAATGTACATACTGCACTACGGGAATTGAGGGCTGAGACCTTAGTTAACTACGATTTACAAGTTGAATTTAAAGCAGTTAGCCTACGAACTAGGCACTCTTTACTTTCGGTAAAACTAGGACCGTAATATGAATAGATTACAATTAATTGCCGCTTATGTTAAGGGGCTATATCTATGGATCAGTAAGATTAGTAATACGGCGGCCACGCCTTGAGCTGATTGAAGCGATCATCGTCGTCGTCTTCAACGTCTCACCTTCAGCTCATCATCCTCCAGAGCGAGCGGTTAGATCGGATCGTATCGATCGCCATTCGCTCATGGCTGCAAAACCAATCGACAGAAATTGAGATCAATTTAGCAATGACTGACTGATTGACTGACTGACTGATTGAATGCATGAGGATCGGCGTGGGATGAGCTATTGAGATTTGTTCGATCTTGAAATTCGAAAGGATCAGATTGATTGGCTGTTGACTGAGTTGGTGGTGCTTGATATTGGTGTGGTTGTGGGATTTGAATCTGAGTTGGTGTGTTGTAGGTGGCAGTGGCGGTGGCGGTGGAGGTGATGCTCAAGATGCTCCGCCGGTGACGGGGTCTGGCGGCCCTGTTCGAGCGTTATTCTTTTTCGCTGCGTATCAGTATCTTTTTTTGCACCAGCTTGCGTACCTGTTGCGTTGTGGGTTGCGATATGCCTCCCTGTTGCTGCTGTTGCTGTTGTTGTTGTTGCTGCTGCTGTTGTTGCTGCTGCTGCAAGCTGCCCACTGTGGGCAAGGTGGTGGTCGTCTGCGTGATGGTCATCACCTCTGCTGGTCCAGCTGTGGGTCCTGCAATGCTCGAGTGCTGCTGCTGCTGTTGTTGCTGCACAACTGCTAGGAGATTACCTCCTGCGGTGGTCTGCAATCGGACGGGACTGGCGTTCTGCCGCTGATTATGCTGAAGTGCAGCAATCAGCGTCTGCTGCGTGGTCTGACCTCCAGCTCCTCCAGAGGCGGCCACTTTCAGGGCATTGGCAATGCCCGGACCAGCGACATGGGTGCGCAGATTCCCCGCAGCCAGAGCCTGAGCGGAGGCAGCTGAGACCACCTAAACATAAAGAAGATCGAGTTAATTGATTTGTTCAGTGGATTTTTTTTAGAGCTAACCCACCTGTATAGTTTGACGCTGGTTGGCCTGAGACGCCACCGACACGGGAATTACTCGGCCCACGCTCGTCTTACCCAACACCAGGTTGGTGGTGGCCAGTGTTCCCTGTTGGCCACTTCGCATTACCTGCTGGATCTGCTGCACGGTCACCGAATTTGGCAGCGCCTTCGTGTTCTGAATATGTAGCAACTGGGCCTGAACACTGTTTCCGCCGCCCACCTTCTGCTGAAGCTGCTGTTGTTGTTGTTGGGAAGCCACTGTGGGCAAAGTGCCGCCGCCAGAGACTGTGACTCCCTGCTGCTGCTGGGAACCAGTGGTGGTCACTATATTAGTGGGCTGACCACTGGCATTGACCAGCTGCGTCATACGGCTAATCTTACGCGGCATCGTGAGCTGCTGTTGCATTTGCAAGTGTCTCATCTGATTGGGCATGGTAACCTTGATTTGGCTGCCTGGTTTAAGCTGCGGCAGGGTCATATTCACGCTTCCCGCCTGGACAGTGGGATTTGTGGCCGACACCGTAACTCCGCCAGCATTGACACTGCTTCCGCTAGCCGCTGCCGCCGTTGAAGCTTTTACCAGTGAGGCGATCTGTTGCTGGGTCACCTGCTGAGGCTGCCCGGCCACTGGCAGTTGGCCCTGCTGCTGTTGTTGTTGTTGGTTAGCACTGGTGGTAAAGAGCGCTCCAGAGGCCTGCTGCGCCTTTTGGGCGGCCAGAATATTGTGTCGCTTAACCAGCAACATATCACCGGCTCCGGCAGTGGTGGTTGTTCCGTCGGCGGACACTACTTGGCGCTGCAATTGCTGCTTGCCGGCCGCCATCTGCTTGATAAACTGCGTCCTGGCCTGGCCGTGCATTTGGACGCTGCTAACCACATTGCCCGCCTGCACAGTGGTGGAAGTTCCCGGCATACCTGAAACGGCCACCTTTTGGCTGGTCACGTGGGCTGCCATGTTGCTAGCCTGGATTATGGTACCTCCAGCTTGCACCAAATTAGCAGTGCCGCCTGCTGTGACACCAGCTGATCCTCCGGGCACCGCCTGAGTTGTCGTCTGCAAAACCTTTAAGCTGCGTTGCCGGTAGAGCTGGATGTGTGCTCCTCCTGGTTGCTGAGCACCTGGTATCACCGTGGTCTTTCCTCCCTGCTGTAGAGCGCTTACCGGAATTCCCTTTGTAGTCACCAGCTGGGTGGTCTGAGTAGCTGGAGACGTGGGGACCGCTGCCAAACGGAGCTGCGTCTGGAACTGCGCCGGACTCACGCCTTGACCCAAATTCGGCATGGATACAATAGACTGTCCGCCAGCTGTGGTGCGCTGTTGCAGGGTATTTCCTGCGCCTGTCGACACAATCCGCTGGCCACGCAACATGGCCGTATTTAGAGTAGTAACTGCTGTGGTCTGATGCTGTTGTTGCTGCTGACTGGCGGTGGTGGTAAGCACAGTGCCCACGGTGGGCAGAGTGCTTACCGAAACCACCTGGGGCAGCGACTGCGTCTGAACAATGCTGCCCAGCTGAGGGGAACTATTCACCGGCAGTGTCTGTGACGATATAGACACAATCTGGGCGCCGGAGCCTATCTGGGGTTGCACAACTGCTGGAAGAGTCTGGACTGGCGTGGTTAGAACCACACTGACACTGGACTGTCCACCAGAAGCGGCGGCCGACTGTTGGGCCAGCTGTTGCAACTGACCTGCCGTCAGGCTGGAGGATGTGCCCACAATAGTCTTGACCAGCTGTTGTGTGGTGGTTTGGCCCGCCTGGCCAGGATGCGTACGCAACTGCTGCTGCGGTTGGTGAAGCAGAATGGCGGTCGGCTGACCGGGCGAAACATTGGAACTAGTCAAGTGCTGGATCTGAAGTTGCTGCAATTGACCAGCGGCGGGAACAGACACCGTTGTTGTGGTACTGGGCTGCTGCTGCTGCACCAGCTCCACGGTCTGTTGAACCGGCAAGGTTTGCTGAACGGTCGGAACAGTGGGCAGTTGCTGCTGCACCACCTGCTGCTGCTGTTGCTGCACCTGCTGGACTACTTGTTGTTGCGGTTGCTGCGGTGGGGGAGGTGCGGGCTGTTGTTGTTGCTGCGATTGCTGTGACACTTGCTGAACTACTCCCCCTCCAACTGGAGGCTGCGACATCTGCTGTCCACGCTGCTTCTCTCGAATCTTATTCGCCTTCATGGCCGCAATGTTCTGCGGCGGCACCGGTTGATCATAATTCTGGATGCCGAACTCCTGCAGCACCTCCATGTGCTTCGGATTCATTAGGCTGGGAGCACTAAACTGGCGTTTTGGAGGCGGTGCCTTCTTTAGGTAAGCCGTCTTGATGCTGTCGAAGCGGGAGCGCATCGTCTTATAAAATGAGGCGTTGTTATCGCTTACGTACATTTGGGTGGTTCGCAAATATCGCAGCGGACTCTTCAGGTACTCATTACGCAGAGTTGGCTTAAGCTTCTTCTGCTTCTTGGGACTCTCCACCACCTTTCCTTCCTCACGAGGCTGAATATGGGTCTCGTATCTCCAGCGGCACTGCCTTGCCGAGCGGTAGGTCTTCGAACAGAAGTTGACCATCTCGGAGACGAGATCCCAGTTGGGCGTCTGGCCCGGTGAAAGTAGCATCAGGCTGCAAGGTAGTCCCTGTAGATTCACCAGCACGTGCAGAATGGCAATATCCTCGAAGACGCACCATTCAGCCATGGCTTCCGGTTCGGTAAGAGGTTTAGCCGGCAGTTGAGGTTTAAGCCCTGGAATCGGTGAGTTTGGCTTGAAGCTGCCGCGGAAGCGCTGGCTCTTCAATTCGCGACGCAAACGGGCCAGTTGGGGAGTTGGGCGATCGAAGAGCGATCTGGGAGGCACGTAGTTATCCTCCCGTCGCATCTTATTTGGCCTTCTGCTACCATCGTACCCAGCATCCGTCCGCGAACGCTTGTGCTCCTTGCGTACGTAGACTGGTGGCAGATCCATTTCCGCAATGGGTTCCAGTTCGTACATGAACGACAGCGAATAGTCGATATAGATATCATTATCGTTATCCTGCGGCGGTGTGGGCGGACACCACATCTAATCAAGGGATCATAAAAGATTAGCACTATGAACTTTAAGTTATATAGCTCAACCGCTTTAACTTACCGGCATCTGTTCCATGGTGTTGCGCGATATCCAGACCTGGACCAGAACGTTTCCAAGAAAGTTAAAGAAAAGAATAGACGTTCCACATTATTTTCAAGATATAGCAACTCTGTTTTGGTGTTGGCTTAGAAACTATTTTTTATTGAACGTAATGCTTTCGATTTTAACTGAATTGAAAATTATCAAATTTATGGCGTTGTAGCTTTCATTCCGAACAATTTCTATCTTTCGTACGGCGCTTAGAGGGTTGAAAAGGGTAACTTAAGAGGGACTCGTAACGACTAATTGTGATAATTGGATTGTAGATGCGACACCAAAACAGAATTCTACATTTGATTAGAGAAAATAATATTTAACAATCTTTGAATGATCTCCGCTTATTCTTTTCCAACTTTCATCTTCTATGAAGGAAATATTTTTTTCTTTGGGTCAACGCACGAAATTAGTCCGTAAATAAAAACCACAACGTCTTTTAGTTTTGTTTCAGATTTTGCTTTGTTTAGTTTTTTTATAGGTATTATCTTGTTACACAATCATTGGATTTTTATACTTTTTAAAGCATACGAATTGAGTTCTGTTTTATTGGTTAGTCAATCTATGCTCATAGTCTTTAGATTGTTAATTATTCGTTTAAGTTAGAGTACAAAATAAATTATAGAATGCAAAAATATTTAACAATTATTATAGTACACCTAGGCTTACAAACTAAAGCAGTTTTTTTGGGAGAAGAGTGTTCATTCTGCGTTCTCGATTGGATTTTTGACAAACATAATTTAACAACAACAATCGAGGATGTGGTAATTTTGATGCTTACAGTCAAATGCTGGATACTTGAAGTTTTCTAGATACTTCTATGTACAATCTGAGATGTCTTACAACGTTAACCCAGAAGTTATGAATTCCTTGGTGACCTATATCTACGCTATCTTCTACGTTATATCATGGGACCATAGCCCCTCGAACAATCGATCGGTCTGTTTGACCGAATTAAGTTGAATTTGTTATCCTAGACTCTCGCATTGGTTCCGCCGCCTAACTAACTTAGCTCATATGATAAAAGGAAACTCGTTACAGTCTATAAATACTCGTTTTGTATCAATTGGCAGCAGCCACCTGGCAGTAGTAACAGCGCGAGAAGGAACCCGTCTCCCTGCGAAGAATTCGTCGCCCACTAAAACGCACACAGCACACACAGCTGATAATACTGGCTGAGGGATGAGAATGAACATCATCACCTGGTTGTTCCGCTCGAGGACACATTTGCTCCTGAAACCCCACTAGCTGCTGGCGAAGAGGTAGAGCTGGCAGCTGCAGGAGTGGATCTGAGCATTACCCTGGGGGACTTGGTTATCCACCGATGCAAGGTGTTGGCATTGCTGACGGATTTGTTATTAGTGTCGTCTTTCTTTATCGGCATTCTCTGGGCCATCCTGCGCCTCGGCTCACTCTGAGATTCCTTCGGAGTGGACTCGTTTCTGGGAGTCTTTTTGACGCTTTTATTGGCGCTACTTCTATTCAATGTGTTCACCACAGGGCTCATGTCAAGGGTCCACAGATTTATCTTAACCGAGCCGCGCGAACGAGTTCGGGGCGTGTGTCCAACAGCTTCGCTCTCATCACTCTTATCCGAATGCTGCGGTTGCTCCTTGCCCTCTGCTTTGCCATCGTGTTGCTCATCCGTGTCCGACTCCTCGCTTACATTGTAGTATGTAGAACTAGTCATGGTGGTGTCCTGCACCTGATCGTGTGCATCCCAGCCATCCAAGCTGCCGGCTTCTCTTTCTCCATTGTCATCTGCCGTTCCATAAGTGGAGCTGGACTTGACATCCGCCTCGGAGTCTTCGGTATCAACATCAACCGTTTCCTCTTCATCGGCTTCCTCCTCTTCGTCATCATCATCATCATAGGTTTGCGATTCGGTTTGTGTGGTCTCTTCCTCAAGGGCCGAGCCAGCTGTCTCCTCCTCCTCATCCACAGTGGCAACTGCGTCATCGTCTTCGGTTTCTTCTTCTGACTTCTGCTGATCATCATCTTCTTCTTCATCTTCCTCACTGTCATCTTCCATATGTTTCAAAGGAACTGCTATGGTAGCTCTCCTCTCGAGCAGTTTTCTGCGTGTTGCATCCACGACAACACTATCTCTTCGGCCCCTTTTGGGTGGAGTTGTCTTTAGACTGATGTTAGCTGCCACATTGGATTTGAGAGGAGTTTTCAACATTTTGCTCATGGCAATATTGGCTGATTGTCGTTTGGGGCGCTCTTCGGTGACAAAGGAAGAATCCTCTAGAGCGGATGCGGCTGCAGAAGCAGCCAAAGCTGTGCGTGTTGTCTTTCTAGTGGGCGGTGTGAGAACATTGGCCATGTGGACCGCGCCCAGCGAGTGGAGACGGGTGTGCCGTTGAACTGGCGTTGCGGCAACTTTACTCTTGCCTCCCGTCGTAGCCCTCTTGTTGTTACTACTGCTTCGGTTACTGTTGCTGACCCCTACCCCCGTCCTCTTCCCTGTGCCTAGTCCTGACCCCACCGGAGCACTTGAATTGTGGCTGCTCTGGCGATTACCCCGACTTGGAGCCGATCTCTTACTTCTGCTGTTGCTACTGTTGCTATGGCTACTAACACTCCTACTCAACTTCTGAGCTGATCGGCTCCGATTTGCCCTCACTAACTGTCGCTTATTTGAAGTGGAATCTTGTTTGTTATTAACCTGATTGCTCGAATCCTTGCGACTGTACGTGAGCATCTCCTCGGCTTCCGTTTCCTGCTTGAGCAGTTCCTCCTCCTTGTGCATGGCCGCCAGGCGATTGGCCTCCCATTCACGTTTTTGGGCCTCTAGTTCGGCTTCCGCGGCTCGCAACTGTTCCGCTGTCCACGCTGCTCCAGTGGCTTCCACAAAGCGCATGGCATAACGCTCGATAGGTGAGAGCTGAGTGACGATAAGAAAGTGTAAATCATTAGTATGTTGGAATCTTATTAAGTATTCTTTAAACATTGTAATCATATAAGGTTAAATGTTAGACATTGAGTGATACAATCGTGGCGTGGGTTATTTCGCCTCAACTATGTCTGAAGGTCTGCCTCCTCAAGAAGAGGTTACTCTTGGCAATATTTGCGTCATCGAAACAGCATTGAAATGCGGATTCCAATATAAGTTGCAAGTAATGCCAGAATTTTAATGAGTATGCCAAAACCAGTACTTCAAACAATAGGAAATAGGAAATAGGAATGTTAGACTTTGAGTGATACAATCGTGGCGTAGGCTGTCACCTCAACTATGTCTGAAAGTCTACTTCCCGAAGGAAAATTTGTCTGCGCAATCCTCTCTTCACCGAAATCGCATAAAAATGCTATTCAATATAAAAAGCAAGGACTGCAACCATTTCGAAACGGGTTGTTAAAATATTTGTAAATACTTTCTTATTGTGGTTATGATCAACATATTAACAGGCACTAAAGGCACCCATGTTCTTTTTCATTATTTTCCATCAACATACCTGTTTCACTAAATTCTGCATTTCCAGATCGGCCTTGCTAAGTTCTACCTGAGCGCCTCCTTCCGCGTTCGCCTCTTCCGTAGAAATAGGAATGTTCTCATCGAACTCGGCCAGATCTGCGGCCACCTCTGCTTTGGCCGTCTTTGTGGCCTGCACATCCTGCTCATCCTCGGCGGCGGCCAACGCATGCTCAAAAGCCCGCAGAGATTGTTTCTCCGTCTCCACAACCGTTGTTGCCGTGTCGACAACTGTTGTGGTTGTCGTAGCCACAATCTTATCCTTATTATCCGGCCTCTCCTGACTTGTCTCGTCTTGCTCGCTCTGGTCCATCGTAAAGAGATCCTTGATGGTGGAACTCTTAAAGAATGTAGTGGTAAAGTTGCCACCCTCGATGGCCATGTCGCTTAGCATCCGCTTTTGGTTTGCCTTTTTGAGGATGTTAACCTCAATGGTTCTTTCGGAGACAAGTCGGTAGATGTGGACATCTCGTGTCTGACCGATTCGATGACATCGATCCTGGGCCTGTGCATCCATGGTAGGATTCCAGTCCGAGTCATAAAAGATCACAGTATCGGCACCCGTCAAGTTGATGCCCACTCCACCAGACCGCGTGGATAAGATAAAGCAGAAGATTCTTTTGTCTCCATTAAAGCGCTCCATAAGTATCTGCCGTTGCTCAACACGCGTGGATCCATCCAAACGAAGATAGATGTGGCCATGGTAGTTGAGGAAAGCCTCCAAAACATCCAACATCTTGGTCATCTGGGTGAATATCAGTACACGATGCCCCTCAATCTTCAGCTGTCGCAGCAAACGATCCATAGTCTGCAGCTTACCGCAGTCGTACTGAATGAGACGCGGATCCGGGAACTGAGTGGTCATTGCCGAAATGATTGGATGCAGTAGGGCCAACTTTGGCAGCAGGGCTTGACCCACAGTGTCTTCGATCTTGCGTTCGCACTGCCAGTGCGTCGATGCAAGATTTTGCACATAGCGTCGGATGCGCGGCGCACACACGGAAGGAACATAAATCACAAAGTTGGCAAATAGGGGCTTAAGCTCTGCACATCTCTCTTCGAAGCTTTTTAGCAAGTGGTTCAGTGACCAGCCATCTCGATGCAACATGGCCGTACAGCAGTTGGCGTAGCCACGCGTCTGCCATGTTGATCGCTTCAGTGTTCGCGTTGCCTGCATACAGCGCTGGATAGCTCCGCGACAGTCTTCGCCATATATGGGAGTGGCATCGTTGCGTCGGCGATTTATCATTGCCATTCGTTTCAGCGAAGCCAATCGCTGCTCCTTGCGCATCTGAATCAGCTCCTGTACCTTATAGGGATCTTCGGTCTCAGTTTCCTCCTCGGGCTCCGTTTTTCCATTAGCAATGCTTTGCTTTTGTGCTGTGCTTTTCACATGCGTTGCTAGATCTTTAACAATGGGTTCCCTTATCAATTGTTGGGCAGTAGTAGATGATGCAGTTGCTGTTGTTCCGGAACTCGTCGTGGCCGCCGACGCTGTGGTTTTACTTGTCAGTGTCAGGCGGGCGCCTGCTGCTCCAGAATTCGTTGCTGGTGTGAGGTAGAAAAATGGCTTTCCGTCTTGCATCGTCTTTGCTACTTTTGCGGGCGTTGGTGCATTTATTTGTGAGCGTGAGCCCAGCAACTTAGAGTTGCTAAGTACACTTAAGGCTCCAGTAGGAGAAGAGGCTGCGGTCGATGACGTTGTCACCACGCTGTTAATCACCACTGGTTTCAGCGCAATATTCACGGGGTTAATAGAGCCACTGACTCTTTTCAAAACCCTGCCGCTTGGTAGCAGACTTCGCATTGGCACAATCTTTGAGCCCTCCATCCGCATGGCCGGACTGGCTCCTACTCTTACCGCATTCAGTTTGATGCGCTGTGCCAGCTCAGCACTTCGTACTCGAATGTGAAAGCGGTATTTTCCGTTAGGACAACGGGGAGCCGGTTGGGGAGTTGTATCGATCTCCTCAATAAGCTTTCGGGGCGGTGCGAGCAGGCGAGATTTGTGCGAGACGTAGGCGGTCATAGTTTGCTCCAGATGCAGCAGAAGGAGGTTTACCGTCTCAAGATTGATTTGCTGTAAGAATTAGAGTATTGACAAATTAGTTGATTTATTTATTGCCTTACTATTCAAAAATTATTTTCATGAATAATCGAATCAGACAAATGCCTCGCAAATGCGAACATCCTGGGAAAAGTTTACGACTCTCTCCAAAATAGATTAAGCCCAACTATCAGTGACAGTTTAACATCATTTTCAAAAAAAAAAAAGAAAACCGAGGAAAATGGTTGGGAGGAAACTTCATTGACTTACCGTTAACGGATCATACTCCATTACGTCGGAGACGAGACGGGGCGTGTGGAATGTAATGCCCGCCATTTGAAATGGGGAAATGGTAGGACGCACCTCAAACATATTAGGGTGGTTGCACACCTTCCGCAGCTGCATTAAGACGTTAATGACGCTCAGCAAGTTTCCTGTTTGTAGAGTTTCCCGAGTTCTGTAAGAGAAAAATTATTAGGTAAACAATTTTTTATCACATGTGAAACATGAATACTTACTTGGAGCGACTCATGAAATCCTCGTACAGATAGCGCTGGCGATTCGACAGACGGCACATGACCACATGCTCGTATTTTTTTGGCATTTGCTTTTCCACCTCCTTCTTGAGGCGTCGAAGTAGGAAAGGACGAATCACCTGCACGTAAAAACAAAGACAATATGCTATTTACTGCGCATTTAGTTTAAAATTACGGAAAATATTTGTTTAATATGGTGGTGTTAGGGGCGTTTTCAATGTGAGCAACTTGGTTAAAATTTGACCACATGGATAAGACGCATCTCCTTGATCTGGCAAACTAACAAATTGTCATCACTTGAGGCTAAATATCAAAGTGACACAGAGTGCATTTGCTTAAACGGCTCAAAATCCCAAAATTAGTCTTACAAAAATACTGTTCACAATCTAAACGGATTAGAGTCAAAGAACTAAAATCACATGCTATTGCGACGATTGCTTTAGCACACATCTACGATTTTCAGGAGCATTTAACAGGCTGACAAGAAAACGCTTTTAGGTGCAAAGAAAAAATATTTTGTTTTTAAATGTAAAATGAGTTTTCAATGTAATCGCCCATATAAGAGCTAGATTACATGGATAAGACACACTTCTTTAATATGGCAAACTAACAAATTGTCATCACACGTGGCTATTATTCAATGTGACACAGAGTGCATTTGCCTAGCCTAATTTACAGACTTTTGTGAAAAGAAAAATTGTTTCCAATATAAATGGATTAGCGTTTTCCGAGAACCCAAATCCTTTGCTATTGTAAATATTGCTTTTGCACACATCTACGATTTTCAAGAGCATTTAACAGGCTAGCAAGAAAACGCTTTTAGGTGCAGCATGAAAAGTTTTATTTCTGGTATGTAAAATGCGTTTTCAATGTAATCGCCCTGAATGGGAATTGATCACATGGATAAGACGCAACCCTTTGATATAGCAAACTAACAAATTGTCATCACATGTGGTTTAAAATCATTGTGACACAGAGTGCATTTGCCAAAAACATACTTTTTTTTCTTATAGAGGATGTTCACAATGAAAATGGAACAAAGTTATTTTTTAAAAACTAATTTCACTTGCAATTGTGAGGATTGCTCTCGCACACATCTACGATTTTCGAGAGCATTTAACGAGCTGGCAAGAAAACGCTTTTAGGTGCAAACTCTCAACATAATTTATAGTCAGCGGTATAGAATTCTGTTATGGAAGAACACAGAAACACTTGCAGCTGAGCTTTGCTCTGGCACACATCTACGATTTTCAAGAGCATTTAAAAGGCCGGCAAGAAAACGCTTTTAGGTGCTAAAAACCCAATAACTAAATCTTGAATTTAATGTTATGCTTTACCTTGTGCAAACGCGTTATTAAAGTCTCGTTGTACTCCATGTTGCCTTCAATCATTCCTGTCATCGGGTTGGAGAACCACTCTTTAAACTCGCGGTGCGATGAGAACACATACGGCATTAGGAAATGCATCAAGGACCACAGTTCCATCAAGTCGTTCTGCAGTGGTGTTCCAGTCAACAACAAACGTCTATAAAAATAAAAAATAGATAAGAACTTATTAAATTCAATAAGAAGATTGAGCTTTTTGGTAATCTGTCTCGAAACAAGGCCACAAGCATTCTAGGGTAGGTTAGCATGCTCTGGATTAGTATGCGGCATTATAGCGAATTTAATTTTAGCACCCAAGCGTAGTCGCCATGCTAGTTTAGCAATCGCATGGTTACTGATTTTTGGTGCTGGCCGGTAGGCAAAGCAATTGCAATCCCAAGCGCCCTATACTAACCTTTCAGTGGAAAAGTTAAGTAGCAACTGCCAACGCTGAGACTTGAAGTTCTTAATGTTCTGCGCTTCATCCAGGATTAGATACTTCCACTTTTTGCGGCGGAAGCTCTGCTGATCTTGCACCACCAGCTTATAGGACGTGATGCATACGTGGAAAGCGTTCGGTTTAGTCCAGCCCACGCGCTTCAGCTTGCGCTCCTTCTGAGAGCCGTAGTAGGTGAGTATTTTAAAGCCAGGGCACCACTTCTTGAACTCCATTTCCCAGTTGAGCATCACAGATGAAGGCACAACAATGAGGTGTGGCCCCCAGTTACCCCTAGCGCAGGCGAGGTGAGCCAATAGGGCAATGGTTTGAATGGTCTTGCCCAGACCCATCTCGTCGGCCAGGATACCATTTAGCTTACGCTCGTTCATTGTAACCAACCAATCGAGTCCGATGTGCTGGTACTCACGCAGTGAGTGCTTTAGCAAGAAGGGGACTGGCGTAACCACATTAGTGGAGGACAAGGTATTGCCTTTAGGTTGAAGACTCTCAGCCAAAGCGGCGGCATCGTTTAGCATGTCGTCCTTGTTGCCGCTAGCTCCTCCTGTGCTGCCGCTTCCAGCAGCTCCACTAGTAGCATCAGCATCCGTCAACAGACTCTTAAGACCGTCCTCCTGTTCGTCCTGCTCCTCTACGTCAGTGTCAGTTTTAACAGTAGAAAGATCTTCTTCATCCTCGGTAGCCTCCACTTCGCTTTCGTCTGTGGAGTCATCAACAGCCGTTGAATCATCATCCGAGTCCAGCTCTGGCTCGCGAGTCGCCAGCTTCCGTCGTTTAGGACTAGGCTGCTGGTCACTGACTCTGCCCGATTTGTATTTCGCCAACAGCTGCTCCACTGAGAGATCGTTGTCCGCCTCCAATTCATCAATCTCCTTTTTGTGGTCAATCTCCTGTTCGGCCTCTTCCTGCTTGCTGATGGTATTCTCATCATCATCGCTAGTTTCTTTTGCCTCGAACTCGCTATCATCACTGTCATCGGGAGTTTCGGTCTTAATGCCCGAGCTTTGCTCCTCCTGCATGAGCTTATCACGATTCTCCAAATAGCCAGGCGGAAGGTCATTGAGGAAGTCATTAAAGTCCATCTCAGACTCCTTGGCCAGCGCCGTTACCTCCTCTTTAACATCGGCTGCCTCTTCCTCGGCCTTGGCGATGGTTTCCTCATCGTCTTCCGAGCCAGACTCAGGTCGGAAATCATCTATAAAAATAAAAATATAATAATTAGAATTTGTTTTAAACTTTAATTACCAAATAAACTAGGAAGTAAATGCATCAGGCAAATGCCTCGCAAATGCGACCATCCTATGGTAACATTAAAGTGTTCAAAAATAGACCACAACAACGTTTCAGTGTGTAATTTATCATCAAGTGCTTAATTTACGGGAATACCGTATCAAAGGAAAACTCACCATCAGACTCACGCTTGGGCGAGGTAAGACGGCTGGAATTAAGACTGGGAGTATCCGCCACACTCTTATTCATGCCTTCGGCCAGCTGCTTCGAGAATTTCTCTGTCTGGTCGACAATAAAGCTGAGATGTTGGTCTAACGCCTGCTTGCGTTTCTCCTCGATCTTCGTCTGGTGCTTGTACTCCACCAGCTTCTCTACATTCGACCAAAAGCTCTTCACCTCGCGTGCAATAAAGGATGCCACACGCCTTAGCTGAAGCTCTTGGGCCTTCTCCGCGCGCTGGGCGGCGGTGGCCTTGTCCTGGAAATATTTCTGCACCATCTTGGCGCACTTTTTTGCCGCGTTCTTCTTCCACTTGCGCTCCTGTGCAAAGTCGGCCGCCAGCCAAACCATCTCCTCGAGGAGGTAGTCCCAGTGGGCCTTGGGGCGGCTGGGCTCCTGCAGCTTGGGCAGGCGCCTCTCAGTCCATAATCCCTCTCGCTGTAATTCCGATATACGCTGCATCACGTACACCTCCTGTTTAGCCTTGAACGAGAACTCCTGCGCGGCACTGTTGGGCGTGCCAGAGCCACCGGCCAACGCCGGGCTAAGCAGACTGCCGGACGTGGGAGTGCCAGGCGTGAGGACTCCGCTACCGCCCAGCGCTGCCGGACCATTTCCTGTGTAGAGTGGTGTGGGTGTACCACTTCCTCCTCCTCCGGATGAAGTGGATGCGCCTGTAGCATTGCTTTGACCCTGGGGGCGTCGCAGCGCCGTTGATCCCACTGACGTATTGCAGGGTAACAGCGGAGTGCCACCTTGGAAAAGAAGCCGAAAAACCATTAATTAAAACAATGAATATTGAACTATGAGACGGTGGTAAAAGATCAACTCTTGGCATGCTGGAAAGTGCATCAAGTAGGAAAGATCTACCAGGAAAGCAATAATGAATGAATAGAATAGAATGAGAACATTAGATCGTTTGCGAATCGGTTGCTAAATGAAAGAGGTGGGAACTGCATGCAAACTTAGTCTCAGTGTGGAGTTCGAATTCAATGCGGCAGCTGGGATTAAATTCGCTGCCACATGGATAAGCGAAGCACCGCTTTGTTTTAGCAAGCTTACAAATTGTCATCACATGAGGCTGGATATCGATGTGACACAGAGTGCGCTTGCCTGTCCCACCCTAGTTTATGATACAAATACGGATTGATACAAATACGAATTGAGCCCAACTTAAATTCGTGAATCTAAGTCACATGCAACTGCGACGGTTGCTCTGGCACACATCTACGATTTTCGAATGGGCTGGCGAGAAAACGCTTTTAGGTGCATTTCCCGGGATAATTTGTAGTCAGCTATATGGATACCTGCCATCAAGGAAGGCCGAATCACTTGCAACTGAGCTTTGCTCTTGCACACATCTACGATTTTCAAGAGCATTTCACGGGCTGACAAGAAAACGCTTTTAGGTGCGGGATAAAACTAGACTAAAACTAATGATAATGTTTGTGGATGATTAGATGGCTTAGATGCTGAGATACGAGCCCAAGCAGTGTGATGAGTCCTAAAGATCGACGCGTTCTCTAATTTACTAAGTATGCTTAAGTTGGCTAACTTGCTTACAAATCAACGCAATCAATAAAATTATACATTCATCAATTATTTATCAATTCAAACTGAAATCAAAGTATTAAGCAGATTTACCAATCAAAACTAAGAGCAATAACACCAATTCTAGAAAATTTACAAATTGAAAAATAATCGTTTTGCACATCAATAAATGCACTACTTTGCTGGGCAAATGATAAAATGCTTCAATAGTTAACACACAAACTGGTTTAAATAAGAATGGAAATCAAAACAAAAGAATTTTAGCTGTGAAAGATTTTTGATATTTTTTGTTGTTTGCGAACGATAAGCACCTGGCACCAAAGGTACGGAAGGATTTCCTACGGCAGCAGGAGGAGCAGGTATTTGACCGAAGACCATACCGTGACGACCTCCTAAAGGTCTACCGGGTATGTGACCTATATTATAACAATAACGATACAATTATGGTGAGTTGAAAGTGTGTGCGTTATAGGAGGATGTAGGCAGCATTAATGTGGAAACAGAAATAGGAAAATAAATAAAATTGTAAATAATAAACAGCAGTACGGGTTAATCGGGTATGTAGTTATGCTTGTGATTAGTAGGTGTTTGTTTGTGTGATAAACTAACAAAATAATCTTTGCATTTTGTGAGTTTAGTTAGCTTATGTTGTATTATATTTTAGTAATGCACAATTTTTGGCGACCACAATATAATATTGGTATAACATTATAAGATTTTAGTGCAAGACGTGCGTTGGCAGTTGGCGCGGATTTAGTTTCAGTTTCGGAGTTACAGGAGTTGGTATGCAGTTGGCTAATGTTTTTGCATCGATTTTACAAGTTGAATTTGGCATAAATATTGGGACGAACATAACAGTTTATAACAACGAAAAATACAATTTTGTTTGGTCAAAACAAACACAACAGAAACACAAAAGGGTTCATAACAATGAGAGAGACCAGAGTATTCGATCATGAACACGGTGAAATTACCTTGTTGCGTTAGCTGAACAACCGCAGCGGGTAGCTTTGTTGAAATGGCCACTGGTGTGGCTCCAACGGCTGGGATTTTGATTTCCGCCTCTGGTGGCAGGACATTACTCGCCTCCGTCGAACACCCAGTTGTGGTAGTGGAGGTGACACTTGCAGCAGCTCCTGAGACTGTGCTGGACGAGTTGCTTGCTGCTGCTGCGGGACTTGAGGCTGTGTTGCTGCCAATCTTGCTTGGCACTTGAGATTGCGTATTCTGTAAACATTAAAATGGGAATTAGTACAGGATTTATAAACTTGAAAAACATAGGAATTTCTGTGCTTCATTCAGACAAATGCCTCGCAACTGCGAACATCCCTTTAAAAAACCAGAATCAATCAAAAATAGATTGATAAAGGCACTCAGTTTGTTTTTAACATCATAATGGTTGGTCTATGTGGGTATTTATCTAAGGAATCATACCGTTTTAACAGTGTTATTGCTGATGCCATCCAATGGTGATTCTGCAGTCGATCCTGTGCTGATTCCGTCGACCAATGAAGCATCCACAATGGCTGGCTGGTGGGTGGTATATTTTTGGGCCTGATTCTGTGCCGCAGCTGCTGCTGCTGCCGATGTGCTCGGCTTATCCTCGTGTATCAGCTGATCTATACGATTCGCATTACTGTAGCTGATGAACTGCGGGGTTGGTGTCTTCTTGCGCCACGCAGGGTAGTCCATCATACTGCCGCCGTTTTGTAGGTAAAAGTATTCGGACACATTTTCAAGATGCCTGGTGATGGAATCGGAAGGGTCTTAAATGGGTAAAAGAAGGACCATCGCAGAGAAACTCACCTTTCCTTAAGATTACGCAAGATCTGCAACTTCTGCTGGAGTATGCGCTTTTTCAGGGCATTCAGGTCCTGCAGGGCCGTGGACGAAAGCCCACCGACCTCGCTGCTGGAGGCCACCGATGCAGGGAGCAAAGAGCCTACAATATTGCTGCTCCCGGCTGTCCCAACAATGTTGGTGGCGCTTGTCCTGTCCTCGTTGTTGTCCAAACGCTGACGCTTGGCCTGTGGGGGCGAAACGGAGGATTCTATGGTGCTCGTGGTGCTGGTGGAGGCGGATGGGTTGGTGTGGGCGGTTGCTGCTGCTGCTGCTGCTGCCGTTGCCTCTGTCGTTTGCTGTTGTTGTTGCGGCAAGGGCGACAGCGGCACAGGCAGCTGCGCACTGGGTAGCTGCTTCTGTTTGCTACTGCTAGCGATTCCTTTTGCTTGGTTCGCTAGATGATGGTGATAATGGCGGGTGGCCGACGAGGCTGCTGCTCCTGCTGCAGATCCTGCTCCTGTTATGGTCGTTGGTTTGGCTGTCGAAACTGATTTTTCCGTTGAATGTGGAGTTACGCGGTCTGGCACAGCAGGAGGGGCCGGGCTGAGCCCTTCATGCCCCCCTCCTGCTGAATTACCTTCATTCATGTTTGAGACATCTGCAAGAACAACATCAGAGGGGAAGGGGGTTTGAGTTCCCAGTATTATTTTAAAATGACAACGGTTGGCGGGAAAAAAGAAAAGTCGCCGCCGAGCACATGTTCCGATGATGCAGCCCTGGTCAGACTTTAGAGCCTATTTAATTCTATGACTATAATTTTAACATTTGCGCTGCGTAATATCCATTATCAGAAGTGCTGAGCAAATAAAATCATAGTCATCTCAAAACAAAAAAAAGGAAAAGCTTATCACACAAAATGCACCCCTTGAAACCCAAAAAAATGCAACCCTGCGTCTTGGTTTTTTTCCATGTCTCACACACACGCGTGTTTTTCCGATTTCAGCAAGAAAATGCAGAAAACCGATATTCTTTGCACAACCTTTTCTATTGTTCGCACGAATTTAAAATTTTCACCAGATATCAACGCTCAAAATAAGCATTTAACACAGATACAAGCGGGGTGCCAAATTCCGGCTGCTAGAGCGGGACAACCATATACATCTGCATGGCGGCGTCGTTACTTTGTGTTGGTGTGCGCGTTTATTCTCCGCGCGGCAGACATTTTTTTTTCATATTGTTTCGTACCTCAGACGGGGAGAATTTTAATCACAAGATATCAGCATCTCTGCACGGCATCCGGGCTTGAAAATGGTGCGGATGCGTTGTGAAAAATGTGCCACAATCGTTGGACTCCAATCGACACTGAATTTCTTGCACATTTATTGGAATATTCTCTGGCAGAAGTGCGCGAGCACGTCCGCTCGTGTTCGAAACAACAAGAAAATTGGTGTGACCGTTAACGAGATATGCCAAAGCAGAGCCGTTTTGGTGTGACCCTCGTTTAACGTTGATAAAATACTAACATTTTAGCGTTTAATATATGACAAATGTCGAAAGATAAAATTACCACCTTACTCACCTCATACTTTGGCATAAGATTTTCTAAGCCTCTGTTTCAATTTCCTCTCTAAGCCGCAAATTAAAACTTATCAATATTTTCTTTCTTAATTTTGTAATTTTATGCGCAACTAAAAACATACAATTGAAATTTTTCTGTACTTGACATAAGCGTTTGGCTTGTCCTAATTTTTACCAATAATTATATAAATAATAAAAATTAATTTGTTATAATTTGTACTAGACTTAAGACGGTATTAAGGTTAAAAAAAAATGGTCGATCAGTAAAAGTTTTTAACTAAAATTAGCAGAAGCTACAAAAAAAATATTTTTTTAAGTACAAGAAATATTCTTTGCTATAAAATCTAGAACAGGAGCCCTCGCCTTTAAAATAAAATTAAATAAAATGCGTGCAGAGTTGAGATTCAGTATTTAAACATTTTTTAACTTATTGTAAAAAATATTTATTTGATTAAAGCTGTTCAATACTGGGGAATAAGTTTAGCTGGTTGCAAATTATACGCGAGTCTATAATCAAATTTCAAGAAAAAGTCTATACAAATTCTGTTTCAGTTATGTTAAAAGAGATTTCTGTGTCAACACTATTAGCTTTATTTTGCAAAATTTTATTTTTATTATAATATTAATCAGTTTAGAAGCATGAGCTTTTCAAAACAAAAAAAAATTGTAACATTGCGCGCTCAAAGCGTAGCTCCATCAATACTTCTCTGGGATCAATAGACGGAGTCCCCTTACTGCTTGGGAAACCTAAGTGCCACCAACTGGTCACACTGTCAAACAATGCTGACGACACGACAAATACGATTTAAAACTTTCTTGCGTCTGTAAAAATGCGCAAGCACGCTGCCAGCGCAACTTACGCACCCGTAATTGAAACAAATGTTTGCTGAACCACTTCCGCCCACTCAATGTAAGCGCCAACATCTCTTCCACCGCCGTCGCCGTCGTCGTCGCCGCCGGATTACTTTGTTTACAATTTTGCTTACACAAGTGCAGTCGTCAATAGCCTTTAATTTCGAAGTGGCAAGTACGTAGTTTTCGCCGTATCGCTAATAGATAGTCACAGGTGGTTGGTAATCAGTACGGAGCAGCTCTTTGTCTGACTATTGTGTCTGCATACGCGGGCGGACTCCCACGAAGAAACCGGAAACGAAATCCAATTCGCGGAATTGCGAGGTCGAGTGAAAGTACGGAGTATTCCCGGCAAAATGATGGCTCACTCCGCCCATGTGATGACGCTGGCGAACAGCATCATAGGTGTCGGCATCCTGGCCATGCCCTTCTGCTTTCAGAAGTGCGGCATCCTGCTGTCCATAGTTCTCCTGGTTTTGAGCAATGCAATCACCCGGGTTTGCTGCCATTATCTTATCAAAACTTCGCTGCTGACACGTAGGAAGAGCTTTGAGATGCTGGGTCTACACGCTTTCGGCGCTTCCGGTAAGTTGCTAGTGGAGCTGTGCATCATTGGCTACTTGATCGGAACGTGCATCACGTACTTTGTGGTTGTCGGCGATCTGGGCCCGCAAATAATCGCTAAGATTTTCACTCTAAACGTAGCGGAGCATCTGCACCTGAGGAGTCTGGTACAAAAAACTAAGACTAAAGCAAAGAATATTTGAAGAAACTAACCCTTATCTTGCAGGTAATGGTCGTGGTGACAGTAGTCTGCATAGTGCCTCTTGGCATGCTCCGGAATGTGGACAGTTTGTCGGCCGTATGTACCGCCTCCATAGGTTTCTACGTATGCCTCATTTTCAAGATCGTGCTGGAGGCCCAGCCGCATATTACAGCCAACGACTGGACGGAGAAGGTGCTCTACTGGGAGCCGGCTGGTGTGCTTCAGTGCCTGCCTATCTTCAGCATGGCGCTCTCCTGCCAAATGTGTGTAGACCATCATTTTTTGCTTGGCAAATACGATTAAATATTTTGTCAATCTGTAGGCAGCTGTTTGAAGTCTTCGAGAGTATTAACAACCAAAGCCTCGACAAGTTAAACGGTATTGTGCGCAATGCCACTTGGATCTGTACTTTTGTTTACATATCTGTTGGGTTTTTCGGCTATGTGGCCTTCTGTACTCACACATTTTCGGGTAAGCCATCAACCTTTGTGACGCATTTCATGATCTACATATTTGGCTTCGTATTTATAGGCAACATTCTGGTAAATTTATCGACCTCCTTTGGCAGCGATATCATCAAAATTGGCTTTGTGCTGTCGATTGCTTTCAGTTTTCCACTCGTTATCTTTCCCTGCAGGGCCAGTCTCTATTCGTTATTATACAGAAAGGTAATTCTATAAGTTTTATCTATTCTTCGCACACTCATAAATTTGTTTTGACAGGGCCACTCGGAGAGCAGTAGTTACATACCAGAACAACGTTTTCGATTGATAACCATCTTCATTGTTGTCTTCTCGCTATGCGTGGCATTGGTTATTCCCTCCGTAGAGCTAATCATTGGCTTGGTGGGCTCTACTATTGGAGTGGCCATTTGCATTATGTTTCCCGCCTCCAGTTTTCGCAATATCATCAAAAAGGAATCAATGGAACGCACTGTGGCCCAGTTCATATTTGTGAGTGGATTCCTTTTGATGATTTTAGGAACTTACGCCAACCTGAGTGCGATTGATGAAAAGAGCTCAGGACCGGAGTTCGATATTGTTCCAATAGTCACGCCTCTGTATCCTGAAGGTCAAGTACCCGCTGTGGTCGGCGAGCTACCCAAACATTTGGCCAAGAATCCGGCTGAAAACGAAAAGAATCTTTTGCTAAAAAAGTTGGAAGTTCAAAATCCAGAGTTAGTTAAGGAAATTGTAGAGGAAAAGATACTCGATAAGCCAAAGATAATGCAAACTGCTTCCTCCGATAACCCACCGTTGCCTCCACTGCCCATCGATGAAGTCCATGTAGTTCCCTTAGAGAGTGAAAAAGCTGCAAGTGGTCTTAAAAAACCACTAGAAGGAGCTGCAGAAGTTAACCCACCAGAAACCAAACCAGACGAGGTCAACCTGACCGACGATAAACCAAAGGAAATAGCACCTGTCGGTGCAGCACCATCGGAAGCTCCTAAACTAGAATCAAGTCTGTTATCAGCAAGCAATACAATTGACGGAGCGGCTATCAAGAAGGAGGAGGAAGTGGCCGCGGAGGAGCAAAAGGAGAGTAAAGCTAGTGCTGACGAGCTGGCCAAGACCCAAAAAGAACTTAAAGAGACCAAGAAACTGCTGGCCAAAACCGTGGTCGAGCTTAACGAGGAGCTGGCCAAAAATAATCCACTTAGCCAGCAACCTTTGGAGTTAGAGGTGAAGCAATCTTTAAATGTTGTCGCTAGAGTTGCAGAAGAAACGAAAAAATCTGAAAATATGCTCAAGGACACGCAACCTGTTGCTAGGGGAAAGGAAGAGCGCAGGCCCAAGGCTTTAATGGAGATACTCACCGAAAATACTCATCTGCGCGATGAGAAGGAAGCCCATGCGGGTGTTTTCGAACCACTCTCTTATAAAACCGGAGAGTTGCTTAGGAACTCCAGCGTAAACTCAGCAGATCTGATAAAACGATTGCCCATCCCACTGGCCCTTATGATAAATGCGACTCAGCCAAAGGCATTAAATGACTCGGAAATTAAAAAACCAAACCTAGAAGACAACGTGGAGGCCATCCGCAGGGAGCTGCTTAACCTGCGAACTTCGGGAGATGCGACAGAGCGACCGCCAGCGAGGATCAAACGAGAGGCCTCCAACGAGGAAAACTGCCTTCGCGAGCCCAAGCTGAATGAAGTAAATAAAAATGTGGCCGCAGCGGCCTTGGTCTTGAACATGGAAAGTATTGGACGGGATCTCAAATCCATCAAAGATGACGATGTTGAGATAACCAGTGAAAACGAATCCAACAAAGAGAGTTTAAACGGAACCCAAACCCCGCAGCCTACATAATGTGGATAGTCTACAAAGTATGCAAAGCTTTATGTACATAAACTTTACACGTATTTATTTAGTTTATAAGAGATTGTAGTCTAGGACTGTATACAAATATATACAAACATAGAGTTCATATGACTAAGGAATATTGTGTCAAAACTCTCGTTCAGTTGCCAACAAATTTTCGTGTTAACCAATAGCCCAGATTTTTGTAAGACCTTCGAAATGTCTTTTGTTTTTGATGTTGTCCAGCAAATTGTGTTGCGGAAAGCCTATGATTTAACATGCGAGGCAGCCATTCTGGCCTTAAGAAAATGTGGCAATGTGAGTAGCACATACAAACTTAAAAATCCCAAAGGTTTATCTTCTTTTTAAGCTGAGAATAGAGGATGATAAGTCAAACGTAAGAAAAGGAACGCAATTGCCTGTGCCTCCTGTCAAGCCTACTTCCCAAGACGTGGTTTCACCACTAAAGAAACCTCCCCTGCCAGAGATTAACAGAACCGTAAAATATGTGGGACGGGATATCCCTCGAAAGAATTGCGGCTCCATCGATCCCCCCCAGTGCTCCTGTATGCGTGTGTGCCGGGATAGCTACTTCTCCTAAACAAGGAACATAATCCGCAGTTTAAAAACATTTGCAACTTTAATAGAATAGGAAATAGCAAAATTTCAAGGAGCATCTGATTATCAAATGTAACACTAATAACAGTTTTGGTAGCAACTAACAGGTCTGAGTATGAGTATGTGAGGTGGAGACTGCTTAGGCCACATCAGCTCCCAAGGAGTGCAGGTCGTATAGCACTTCTAAGATGGCGGCCACACTCCAAGCCTGCGTGCGACAGGAGTCTCCGCAGTAGGAGCCGTTATCGTTGGTCAACTCGGGCAATCCGCGCCAGTGGGATGTCTGCAGCTCACGCAGATGAGCGCGCAGTATGGCCCACGTTTCGGCAATGGTCTCGTCCAGGTGGCCACACTTCTTGGCGAAGATCAGGCGCGCCCTCAGGTAGAATCCAATGGGCCACACCCACTCGGGTCCCTGGTGGTAGTTGGCGCCATCGGCCACAGTACAATCGGTGGAGTCATTTGAGTTGTCATAGTTGGCCCTGTAGTTCCAGTCCTCGGGATCCAGGGTTTTCATGCCCAACGGACCCAGAAGAAACTTCTTGGCCCGTTCCAGCGCACGCCAGGCATTCTGGGGATTACACAACTCCGGGGCCACGGTCAAGGTAATGGGAAAGTTGCAGCGCAGCTGGTAGTCCGTCCAGCTCTGTGTGGCTCCATAGCTGTCCTTGTAGATCAGCTTCTTGTTGGCCACCGAGCAGGTTTCCGACTCGGACACAAAGAAGAACCTGTCGAAGTTGTCCTTAATGCGATCGGCCCACTCTTTGTAGCTCCACTTGGTAACCTCGCCGGACGGTCCCTTCCGCTCTACACCAGTGTACGGAATGACTTCCTTCTCGGCCAGGCTTTGCATGAAGCGAAGAACGGCGTACTGCAAGCCAACGAGCTCCACGGCGGATCCATCGCGGGGCGTGCTGGGTCGTCCCTTGTTTCCCGCCTTTTGCGAGGAGCCCATTTTGTCCATCCAGGTACCGCAGTTGAAGTTGTTGCCACCGAAAACGAAGCCCGTCTCCGGATGCACACCAATGTGGTTGTTAAAGCCCTGGTCCAGCATATGCGCATCAATCTCCTGGCCTGCGTTGCGCTCTCTATAATGCAATCCCTGGAAATGCACCTGCAGCGCCTCCTGCATCACATCAAACAGCAGTTGGTCGAATTTTCCTGGAGCATGGGCCTCCGCATCGTCGTACGGGAAGATGCGCGACACCTTGTCCCTCAGGATGTCGGCACCCTTGGGGGCATCCTCCACATACTGTCTGATGCAGTACATCCACCACCAGACGGCATCGCGGCAGTTAAACCTGGGCTTGCTGCCGCTGTCCAACAGATTCGGGATAAGACCGTGCCGAAGGGTCTGTCCAAATCCAATAATGATGTAGCGGGCTTCGTTGTATCGACCAGTGAGGAACATGGAGCCCCGAAGAGCGATGAAGGTGTCTCGGCCCCAGCAGCGCATGTAACCTAAGGGATAAGATATATGTTAATATCATATCGGAAAAAATTATAGTTTCGATGGTCTCAGTTTTCTTAAAAGATGAATCAACAACTTTTTAACTTTGATGCAGTTTTTCTTTCTTTGATTAATGACAAATACATAGATAGATTATAGATAGATAGATTATAGATGCTTTCCATACTCTTTTACTTTTCAATAATCTAAAGCATTATTCACTTACCCGTTGAGAAATGCGGCAGACCAGCGGAGAGTGTCACACATTGCTTTGGTGGTTTGGGTGGATTGATGGCATGACTAAATCCTGGCAGATTTGCCGAACGGCAAACGGAAAGGAACTGCAACGTGGACAAAGCCAGCGACTGGGTGAAACTGTGACCATTCTTAATGAAACTATCAAAAACCAAGAACAATTAGGTAAGCATTATCTACTCCTGTCATCTGAAGGACATACTCAGGCATTAATTCGTTGACCTGGTTGATAAGAACATTGAAAACTCCACTGACAATGGCATCAAAGTAGCAGGGTATGAGGTAGCGTGGAATATTCTTCAGGGGCTCAAAGGTAGCTTTAAACCAGGCCGAAAGCGGCTTCAGATCTTCATAGCTGGTTAGGCGATCGGCAATGTAGTCTGGGGAGATATTATATATTAATTAGTCACTTATTAAAAACTCTTTTCCTAGAAATACCTACCCATCATCCAGTTGCCATCGCGCAGATTGTTACAAAACGGATGGCCCAAATCATTTTTAGGTGAAATCTCCGTCAGCAAGGAAACGAATCCTTGCAGGCCACAGTAAACTATCCTTCCAAAGTTGGGTATATCGTACGCAGAGCCACCCTTGCCCAGGTCGCGCTCCTCCTCATCGCAGCTGAATAGGGCACCACTCAAGGCCACCAGATCCAACTTGGAGACGATCGCCTCCAGCTGAGCCCACTCATCGCCGGCTCCCACGCGCAGTGCATTCGAAGTCTTCTGGAGCTTATCGAAGCTGGCACGTGGACCCGGATGCATGGACACCCTGATAGCCACCACTGTGCCGGGTCTCAAATTGACAAAGTTAAGCTCCGTGTTGTTGCCATCCACATAAGCCTGGGTCTGAAACACCGTAGACTTCGCCAGAGGTATGTGCTCCTGCAGACTCAACTGGAACTGGGTGAAGCCGTTAATCACATTGGGATCCTTCTTAAAAGGAGCGGGACGATCGAAGGGCTTGTCGCTCTTCATGGTTAAACTGGCCTCCAAGATAATCTCGTCCAGCACGCCCTCGAATCGGAGGGGACGGATTCCGGTGGCTCCGGCATTTGGAGAGGGATAACCGAATGCCGTGTGGGCCACCAAAATAACTGACTGATGAGTGCTTGGCGAATGCCGGGTAACTGCCACCACGTTGGGATCCATTTGGTCTACGTATACCTGGCTGAAGCCCTCCTCCGCGAGCTGTCCGTGCAGCAGGTTCAACGCTCTCTTGGCTCCCATAATTCCAGATTTGGAATCAACGCCCTTGCCCCATTCCTGGTAGCTACGTTCCTCGTCTACAACATGGATCTGAGGGTGAAGATTGATTTTTTAAATGGATTTCGGAAATGATGGAAGAAGATACTCACATGATGGGGAACAAGTTCGTCGTACCCACGGTTGCTGCCGGTGGCACAGCAGGCCATGGAAACCAGAGCTGCCGAGGGCAACAGATCGTACACGGAACGCTTTTCCACCGGAGAGGGATTGTCGTGAGTGAGGTCCAGAAAGAGGGCATGAGCCACACTGGTGGCCTCGTGACGCGAGGAGTTCGCAAAGAAGCCACCGACAGGGACACCTCCATACCGGTAGACTAGACGACCCTGCTCATGGGAATCCCAAGCGGAAAGTGCCTCACGAATCAAGGAAGTGATGCCTAAACGGTTAACAAACACGTTGTCGGTGCCATCAGAGTTGGTGAACAACTCTGCCACCACATACAGTTCCGGGTTGATTTTGCGTGCGGCATCCAACAGGTATTCGGCCACGTGCAACGGCGTAGAGTGGCAGTTGTCCAATCGCACTCCGTCGAAGATGCGCGCAGTGGTCTGCACGTACTCGGTCATGTGCTTCCACAGGTAAGGGCTATCTTCCGGTCGCTTGCCGAAGCGCAACTTCACACTATCGCCCCAGGAGATTAGCTCGCGTTTGATGTAGACATTTGCACGTCCCGGCTGCTCCTCAGCGAAGTCTCGCAACGGATCGTCCGATCCCATTACCCAGCCATTGTGGGCCATGAAGAACTCTCCAGCCTTTGAGTACATATCCGCCTCGACCTCAGTTAGTGATTTGCCCTCGGTGCCTGTATGTGTGAAGTAGACCATAAAGACCGAGTGCTTCTCGGAGATCTCCTTCACTTTTGGCCCATCACCCTGGACTCTTTCGTAGCGCACTCCGGATAAAGCATTGTCTATGGCACAGTTGACGTAACCTTGGATCTCGGCCCGCACTCGATCGTTGAGGGAATCCAGATGCCGGCGAAGGGTTTCAGCACACTTGCGGAACCGGGACTCCTCATCGAAGCAGTCGCCATGGAAAGCATTAAAGATCTCCAGCGCCAGCTCGAAATTTATGGTGGTGGCCAAGCGTCGATATTGCGGGTCTTGTATCAGTTGGATTTCGTGGAAGCGATACTCGTTGGCCACGTTCTTTGGCGGCTCGCGAGTTCGCACCTGGGTCATGAACTCGTTGACGTACTTCATCACATCGCACTGATAAAGCTCGTGTATATTGACCTTGGACATGTAGGAGGTATGCAACTGGTACTTTAACGCTTCCAAATGGCACTCCTGCTCGATGACCTGGGGCACTCCGACATGCTCCAGGCTACCCGCGGCAATGTCCGCTCCGCACTGGGCGAATGCGGCGTCCAGCAAGAAAGCGGGACGGAGGTAGGGACAGGTGGCGCACGAGTAGGTAGCATCCGGATGCTGCAGCAGCCACTCGGACTCGTTGGCGGTGTGATTGAGGACAATGTCGCAGATGGAAGCCACCTAAAGAAGAAGAAGAATGGGTTAGAATTTGTGGGATATCAGTCCTTTTGCCCAATCATGTCATTTTCCTTACCCCCCACTCCTGGCGGCACTTCTTGATGACCTTCTCCACCTCCTCGAAGCTGACCTTGCCACCTTTCTGGGGCGCAAAATGGGAGTTGACCTTGAGTTGGTCGCGGAGCGAGTAGCAGGAGCGGGAACCGCCCAACTCCTGAATGGGTGTAAAGTGGATCACATTGTATCCGGCTTCCTTGGCCACGCGCAGCTTCCCCTCCCAGGTGTCCAGCGGCCCCAGGAGCTTGGTCAGCACCGTTTGACAGCGCACCGAGTCCAGGGGAATTGTCTTCTGGGCACCCGGAGGACCCACATGCAGTGTAGGCTCCACTTGGACATAGAGAGCACCATCTGCTCCCGAGCTGCCAGTGTCTGGTCTGAAATTGTAGATAAATTAACTCTAGTCTGGAGAAACGCATTTTGAATCCTTAGCTCTAACTGTATTTGTCTAACTCATCTATCTTAATTGGATAATACCAAAATCACAATTATTGATTTATAATCGATTGATCAGGATAAAAATAAAAATATTAAAAAACAAGAAAGAAAACAAACTTCGGCAAGCCGAAGTTTATATGTATATGTACCCTTGCAGTTATTACAAATTGACCACATTTCGATTTCTATACCTAAATATAAATTATTATATTATATTACTAAAAACTATGAAGCTGTGTCGACTTTGCGCTGCATTTTGCCATCGTTTCTATGACAGCTATATGATTTTGTTGTCCGATAATAATTTAATTAAAACCATAAATCAAAAATATATATAAAAAAATATTACCAAATCCCACAGAACAAAAAAAAAATTAAAAGCAAAGTTATAATTTTTTTGAATTTTTTTTCCAATTGTTCCTAAGGGAGCTATATGATATAGTCGCCCGATCTGGCTCGTTCCGACTTATATACTACCTGCAATAGAAAGACAACTTTTAAAAAAGTTTGTGTAGAAACGGACAGACGGACGGACAGATCGACTCTCCTGGTGATGCTGATCAAGAATATATATACTTTATAGGGTCGGAAATGTCTCCTTCACTGCGTTGAAAACTTTTGAATGAAATTAAAATACTCTCTTCAAGGGTATAAAAATCGTTTTGTGGTTCACATTAACTCAGTATATGGTTTATACATGCTTTTAAATTGATCAAAATTTTAAATTTGTCTAATAACTTAAATTTTGCTAGATGTTTAATTTAGGTAAAAAAAGTTTTTTTTTTTAAGGTTTTCTTGTTGAACAAGTTTTAACCCTTATCATAATCATATGTAATCATTACTCAATTTTCTTCTTATACTGGTAACTCACCTTTCCAGATACCGGAAGTAGAAGTGATAGGTGCCGGACATGTTCAAATCAACCAGACTTCTGATGTCCGTGTCCACCACATGAGCTTCCGGATGCATTACTGACGTAACCTGCTTGCCATTGCTTAGCTGCCATCCCAGAATACGATACTCCGTTCGCACGAACTTCTGACCCTCGGCGGGATAGTTGGTGTACAGGACGATCTTCCTGCCAAGCAGCGAGGCATCGGGGTGGACACTCAGCTTGGAGCCCCTCTTTAGCCGGTACAGCACATGCTCCGCATTCTGACCCTCGCTAATGGGTATGCTGTGCGACTCCGTCTCCTTGCCCATTGTGCTCATCTGAAGGAATCCGGAGAGATTGAGACCGTGAAAGCATTACACAATTGTCAAACGTCACTGCTATTACACATGAACATGATGGGTATTATGCATGGAATGTACAGTCGAACTTTTCTATCTTTATGTCACTATAAGTCGAACCATAGAGATTAGGATTACACTTCTAATCAGTTCTATTTTTAAAAGTGCTGAACACAGAAAAAAAGGTATTAAGAATCGATTGTGGGTTTATATTTTTATCTGATTTTATTTTATGTAGGTTTTTATATAGATAAATTAAAGAATTAAAGAAGAAACCAAATAATATTAAGAACATCGATTCCAAAATCCATTCAGTTAAAATTATGTGGAATATCTAGAGTATTGGTTGAATTCATTGAATTTAGAGTTTCACCAGCTATCCAGATATCCATTTTGAAAGTAATGTTTTCTATTGTTCGACTAATAGAAGTTCCACATATATAGGTAAATCGCGATCGGAAAACGCACAGCCAAAGGCATCTTGTTAAAACACCACCACAGTCCGAGTAGAATTTTAGATGTTTGCCCGTTTGATCGGCGCTTTCAGTGGATGCAACTAGTTTAGTAACCCGGCACAGACTGCAGCATCGCCGGTCGGATTGCATGTTTTATATTCATGGCCGGCACACTCTCATATACACTCCACTAACACACACCCATACTGCCGCCACGGGAACATATAGTTATGGAATATGGACACAACACTGGGACTCCGATCACTGGGCGATGATAATACCTCACGGCGGCGGATGATTTGATTTGATACGATCTCGGCACTGCCTGCATTGCCCATTGCATTCGCATTTGCACTTGGAACGGTTCTAATCGCGACTGATTCTGATTTTCCGGTGGAAATGGCATTGGCATTCTCATTCTCCAGATTCTGTTGCTTCTTCTTTCTTGGTGCTTCCTCTTCATTTTCGATTTGTAACGGTTCGCTATCAACAATCGCTATAAGACCGAGTAGCCATCGGAAGAGCTGATAACGCATCAGGATCTGGAGCAGGCTTCTCCAGAGCCAATGGAATCCCTCGTTCAACATGGCTGCACCTGAAACTGCTTCAATGGTCTACGGAATGCCAGGAATTTTTAGACGCCGCAATCTCAAATGGAGCATTAAACGAAAATATATACTTTTTAATCGCGATAATCGCTCACACAAAAACACATTCGCACTCAGGGGCGTCGGCCAAGGGGGTGAGGTTTTATTTGGGTAGTATATTGAGCGCAAACACGGAAGCCCCTATTTTTTTCGGATGCATTATTATTGACATGTGGCGCCTACGTGAAATATATGGATTTTCACGATTAAACAGACCTTATCAACATTGAAATTTCACTAGCAGGTCAGGGAATAAAAATAATTTTTTTGCACACACCAAGTTCACAGACAAACACACATACACCCTCACATTCGCCTGCATATTTGTATGTAGGTCAATGAATTGCACTTGATTGCCGGTAGATGGCCTTTGAATATGTATTTATAGACATTTTTTAGTAGTCCCGAATTTAGAACACAACAAAAAGTGCTTCATGTGAGTAATATTTTGCCTTTTTTTATCTGATCAAATCTTATCTGCCCACTTTCATTCACATTCACGCTCGGGAAAACTGTTTATTTTCATGGGTATGCAAATTATTTGATTTATTTATTTTATCACTGGTTTTTGATGATTTTTCGTACTTTTTGGGCTGTGTGATGAAGCTGCGAAATTGAACTTTACGTTACCAGCCGAAATTCTTAAGCAATTGATTCGATTCTATTAAGCTCAAGGTGACCTTTGAAGTTTTTGTGGTCATCAGCTGGTTACGCGCTGAAAACAGCCCCCAACAACAATGAAACAGCGAAGCTTGTAAACAAAAAACAGCTGGTTATTATTATTTACACTCAATCTGTATAGATGCCTCTATTTTTGTTGGTTTTTGAAATACAGTTAGGGATCTTATTAATAGTTTTTCAACTATGTACTTTCACATGACCCTTTTAATTGACAAATAAACTGTTGATTTTGTCATAAATCATTTAACTGAGACAAATTTTTGTAATTATTGAGTCGATAAACACATAATGCTGTGGTGAGTATTTTTCAAGGTGGCGTTATCGATAGATCAACAGGTCTCTCTTGGCACCTTTCACATCCATTCACCATGCCAGAGATGGACTAAGATACATCTTCAAATACATTTTTAAATGTTATATCTTTATGTCGTGTTGTTTTATAGAGCAATACAATTTTTGCTTTTAGCTATTAATTCAATTTTTAAAATGACTGCATTCTCAAGTAGGGAATCCAAGATTTCATAAAACCCAATTTGTAAAATTATTTTAGTAATGAGATTAGAAAACAAGCTACCAAAGATTATTAGTAAGCTTACAAAACCAAAAACTCTTATTTTAGCAGTTCTTTTAAATCGCTTCTCTTTCTAAATACAAATAAATTTAATAGGCATTGACCTGGCAAACCTTTAAAGATGCAGCATTTCGACAGGGTGCGCACCATGCTTAAGAAAGTTTTATTTAAGAAAAAATGTTATCGGTAGCGGAAACTGCCATCTCCAGAAACGCACTCTCAGCTCATCTGCGTGGGAAAAATTCAAAGGGTTCCAATTTCATTCATGGTAATGGATGTGCCGATCAAGCTAGAAGTCAAAGTCGAAAACGACGGGGAATGTGCCATTAACGAGGATGAGGCCACGCCGCTCCGGGAAAGTGCTGGCGATTCTCCGCCGCATGCATTTGCCACCGGAGTCCCAATGTCCGGATCAGGTTGGGATAGTGATCCTGAGGATTCTGGCCAGCGATCGGCGCCTCCGACTCCGGGATCCCATTTGGAAAATAATCTGGAAGCCATCGAATGGAAGGCAAAGCCAACGTTTAAAATCGATCCTGATCAACAAATGTTGGACGATATCCTGAACGACCCTTTCCTTTGTGAGACCCCGAAGCCCTGCGATGTGAATTCCAATTCAAAATTGGAGTTGTCAGACGAGCAGGGCAGCCGTAACCGCGATGGACTTCCATGCGATTTTACGAACCGTGAGAGCCTGGAAGACATGGATTTGTGCAGCCTCGAGGCCTCCAAGGATCTGATACCAGAAAATCAACATGGAGCTTCGCAACTAAATAAGCCCGAAGAAGGGGCGGAATCAGAAAATGACGCTGATCTTGTAGCCCAGAAAAAGGAAATTCTAAAGAAGTTAGCGAACGTAAACGGTAAGGAAAAGAAGAAGAAAAAGAAACATAAGAAGGATCGGTCCCACCGCTCGAACAGAGATGAGGAGGAGTCCAAAAAGCGAAAGCGTAATGACAGTTCGCAGGATGAGATCCCGGAGGAGAAAAGACGTAGTAATGGCAAACATCGTGGACGCAAGCATCGCGTCAAAACCGAACAGCCCGAGGAAGAACTGGACTACGTTCCAGTACGAGACGATGAGAAACACATCCGCATGGTTCAAGCCTCAACTCTTTATGAACGACAGCCACAGCAGGCTGAACCAAATACCGAGAATTTTTCCAAAGCAGACAAGCGAAATCTAGCCGTGGCCCGGGCTGAATTGGTACTGGAACTGTTTCAGAAGAAAGCCAACGAAGAAAAGGTCGACGAATACCATATGGTGGACACCGTGTGCAAGCTGCCTATTAACGAGTCCTTCCGGAACCAAAGCTGTTTCGAGAATCCCTCGCCCATTTGCAACAACATGAATGTGGTCTATGAGTTCAATTCCACGCCCGGGACTAAGATTGATTTGGCTAAATGGGGCCTGGAAGTAGTGCCCCGGGCCACTGGGGAGCTGCTTCGCCTGCTGGGCATCGATGTGGCTCGTCTAAAGCAGATCCAAAGCACCACTAAGCCGTCGCAACGAATACTTAAGCTAAAACAGGAGCAACTCGAGCAGGGTCTGGCGCCGGCGGTTGAAATAGAAACAGCCACGCTTTACAAGAATGCAGCGACCCAAACGGAGCGCAGGACCGCTACCCACGATGCCGGCATCCAGGTTCGGTTGGAAACCCCATTTAAAGGTGCTTTCTGGCAGGATTCAAAGTTTAACCAAACGAATTTGACCCAGCAGCAATCGAACGTAATGTACGCTCTGCAGGAGCTCTGCAAGACCCTCCCCGATTCCACCGTGGCCATGACACTTTACAAGGCTCTGGAACCGGCTCTGGCCATTAAACGCACGGCTTCACGTTACTAATAATTAAAATGTTGTTGAACTATTAAATCCAAATATGACTATGTCAAATTATGATTTCCTTTAATTGATAAAGGCTACATAAATTTGAATTGCTTTAATTACCACAAGTGCTTATACCAAATGCTTATTGGAGGACCAACCTTTTGTATTTCTCGAATATATATAATTGTAAATCTCTCGCTCAAAGGTAAAGCAATTGCCAATTGAATTTGTAAATCATCTCGCTCAATGTGTTCTCACTTTCTTTGTATAATTAATAAATACACATATGCACATGCATCATACATTAATATGCACATGCATCATACATTAATAACAATTAGTAAACTTTACAGTGGCTTACAACCAAGACTTGCAAACAAAGTGTCTTTTCCTAGCGTACCGCATGTACGACTATATCATTGTGTAACCCAAAAGTCAGAGTTACCAAAAAATCCTATAGTTATTGGTTAATTGCACTATAACTAATTTGTAACTAAGCGTAGCTGGCACTAGGTTCACCTAGTAGAGAAGATTGTATCATTTGCGCACTGTAAACACGAATGGGGCCGACTCCTCCTCCTCCTGTTGTTCCAGCAAGGTGGTCCTTATCGTGGTCCGGTGCTCCTGGGCCTCCACATCGTCGTAATCCACTGACGACGAACGGAGCAGCTGGAACTGAGAGTTGGAATCGTTGCGGGTGATGATCAGCGAAGCGGGGCGTGGTCCTAAAAATGGGTACAACTTGATTAGGTAAAGTTCTCGATTTTGGTTTAGTAAGCGTCACCTGTTGGCGGCTTGGTCGACAAGCGCTTACTGGCTCCTTGTACTTCCGCCTGGCGCTCGGAAACGTATTCGACATTTGGTGTCAGCTTGGTACTATTATTGTTGTTATTATTGGTTGCCGTTTGTTGGATCGATACCCGTTTGTCGGCCTTGACGCTTCCCTGCTGCTTCAAAATGGAATCCCGACCAGACGGCAGTTGCATGTTGCCAGAGGAGCCGAGCAATGGCGTCGTCATTGCAGCTCCCGCACTCGGCGTGTCGAGTTCTAAAATTCATACGGATGATGGAGATTTAGTTAGGGATCTGGGGGGATTACCCGTCAGAAAGGTGCTATCCCGTAATAGTTATAGTAACCAGGTGAATTAAAGCAACCACTGAACTAAGAACAGGTTAGAGGCAGAACATAAACACATATAGAAAGCTGAATAAAATGCAAGAGGTAAAGAGTTGTTCATAGATTTATCATTTATTTGATGCTTCATCTCTCGCTAGGAATAGACATAGGGTTTAGTGGGGAGTGATTAGAGTACCATTCGGTTAGTTGTTCATGTTTCGTGGGCGATTCACAATTTTAAATGTATCGTGTTTGTGTGTGTGTGTGGCAAATAATTATTAACTAATTTTCGGCATATAACAATTGGAATGATTTAGTAATCGCACAACTCAAATATTAGTAATAGATAATACTGACCGAATCAAAGCCAAGCCAAAGCAAGAGTAAAACAAATAATACGTAAAATTATGTTTCGGATGATATGCTATCGGTTTTGGTCTGGTTTCATTTGGCTAAGGCATTGGTCCAGTGTTCGAATTGTTTCAGTTTGTCAGACTTTAAAAGTTAAGTACGTCTTAACCCCATGCAGCTACATTAGTTTTATGCATAGGTACATCCGTGAGTCACTGGCCTTTCACAGCTTGGTGTCGTCGTAGGCCTGTTCACCAGAGGCATTGGGAATGACCACCACCATGGGCAGGGAACTGGGCTCGTTCAGCAGCTCGCTGCTAATCGAGATTTGGCGTGATGCCCGATGATAACCACCACCACCAAACACCGAGTCTACATGCATTAGGTCGAGCGTGCTACCGCTAAGATCGTTACCATTTCCCAGGTGAAGGCCACCGCCACCTGAAACACCATGGCCACTCGGAGCACCCACCAGAGTACTTAGACTCTGCAGGGAATGTGAGCTGACGCTCCGATTGTACTCCGCATGCAAGTACTGGTTGTTGTTGATGTGGCTTAACTTGACCCCGTACTGCTTCTGATCTTCGGATGGCGATCCGAACTCGGAGGATTCGCGGATGGGTGCTAATTGCAGTTGTGCGGCTGCCGCCAACATCTCACCTGTGGGACTTGGCCGCTCGCTACTGGCCACATCCTCGTAGGCCTCCTCATTCAGAGTCTGTAAGGTGCCGCAGATCATCTGCTCCTCCAGCGTGACCTAGTAATATACGGACTTTATTAGGGAGAGTTCAATATTGGCATACGTTTGATTTGTTATGGGGTTGCACAAATGTGGGCTTAGAAATTTGGGTTTCAGTCAGTGTCTTTTAGTGTCTGAGCTTTACCTGCAAGTACTCGTAGTCATGAACTTTTGACTGCATTTCGTTTCGGTTTGTTTAAATGGTCGGAATAAGAATAGATCAAAGCACATGAGTTAGAGCGAATCGGTCTTTTATAGATAATGCTGCCCGATCCAATAGTTTCTAACCTTATGTGGGCTCATCTTACCTGTTTCTCCATGTGACTAACGGAGTTCTTTCGCGACAAGGACTCTCTGGGTGGCTGCATCAGGGCATCCGTCACATCCTTGATCATCGGAACATTCGATGGTGCCTCTAAGGCGGGGGGCTGCTGCTGCTGACGTGGCTGCTTTCTAGGCAAACGCTCGCACTCCCGCAGCGTGGTGATCAGCAGGCGAAACAGCTCCCAGTGACCAAAACTCAGGCCCAGAACCTGTCCGTAAGGTATAATTATGTAGGGAAAAGTCTAGAATTTCAATATAAACCCTTACCGATTTCAGATCCGGCATATCACAGTGCTTCAGCACACGACCATTGATGGCATTCTCGCGAAGCACGGGCGCTAGTTTGGCCAACGACGGTTTCATGTCCTCAATCCGCTCCAGCAGGCTAATGACTCCCTCCACGGTTAAATCGGTCAACTTGGTTTGCAGGATGTCCTCCTGTTGTATAATATATATATAAGATTAATATAATAATATATAATATATAAGATTACTTACACCAAAAGAATCACTTGGTGAGTTAATCAGTGGAGTAACGGGCTCAGTGCTCGTGCTCAGATTCCTGGAGCGCAGCTCATTGGCAGGATACTCTGGGTTTTGGAACATTTGGTAGGGTGGATAGGCCTGCGGCGAAGGCACATAGGTGGTGGGCGCTGGGAATTGACGCATGGTATTGGAAACGCTGGGTCTCGCTTGTATCACTAGGGAACCCTCGTCCTCGATGGTTTGCTGGTCCTCTGTAAAAGAATTTAGACTTAGTTTTTTATCATCTCAAGTTTATCATAACTCACCCTTTAATACCTTCCTCAAGTAAGGATCCAGGTTAATAGTGAAGGGCAAAAAGATGCGCAAGTCCGCCACTAGTAAATCTGATTTGTGCAACTGCAGGAAAGCGTCCAGCTTTCGTTCATCCCGATCCAACTCCAAAAGCGGAGCTGCCTCTCTTAAATATGCTAGTTTTGGACGCAGTCTAAATGGATTTAGTAGATAATTTAAAATTCTTTTATAAATTTATTAACGTTTTGCCTTACTTCTCATAAACGCTTTGCAGGGACACACTCTCATCTGCGTTGCCATCCATAAATTGATCGTGATGCAGCACTATCATACTTGCTCTCAAGGGCCACTGCTCCGTCAGGTTGATCCAGGAACTAAGACGATACCAGCTGAAGTCAATCTGGAAGGCCTTGAGCAGACGAACCGTGATGTAGATAACGTTCATCAGGCGGCGCATACTTCGCGGATTCACATCGCTGAAGTAATCATCCGTGAGCACGATTCGGGAGAGATCGAGCACCGTCTGCGGATTCTGACCCAGGCGGTGAAGATTGGAACCTGTAGAACTGGCGACGGATTCGGAGAGACGCAGCTTCTTGCCACCACCTCCACGGGCGGGTCCGCGCAGCTTCTCTTGACTGGAGATTATCTCCGACGCGTTTGACAGGCGACGAGCGGATACGGAGTGACCCAATGTGGGTCCATCGTCTGTCTGGTAATCTCCTCCGCCACTTCGTTTAAACAGCAGCGCTGTCATCTGCGCTCGCTGAACTTTCCTGAGGCCGGAGTTCTGCAGATAAACCGGGAGATGCACCAAGTTCCTGAGGAAGTCATGTCCTCCGATTCCACCCTCCGTGAAGAGTCGCCGACTATTGGCCTCCGCTGCTTTGGCAATTACGTGGGGATCCACAGAAATGAGCAGCACAAAGGGTCTGTTAGGTGAAGAGAGAAGTGTTTGCACCGCATTCAATAGAGTAAGAATCCTTTCCGTGTCGCAGGAATCCAGTGCGTCGATCACACCCACCAAGCGACTCTGCTGAGTAGTAAACGCATCCAGGCACTTGACCATGTCCGTCATCACGGCCACTTCTGCGCCCAGCATGGTCAAAGGAGCTGATTCACTGGAACGAACCGCTCTTTTCAGTAATCGGATGTGGGAGGTAAACAATGACATGTAAACCTTGGCCAGGACGTGGAGATGCGTGCAGATCAGAGTGCCCATCACTGCAGCGGTCACATAAAGTCCTACAAGTATTTGTTCCTGATTCTTGTCAAACGTGAAATAGGCGACGATCAAAGATATTCCAGTGACCAGGGTAACCAGTGCTAGTTCAAAGATCAACACGATGGGTATACAGCACATGCGACGCCACCGCCAGCCCACATCCACTTTTAAACACTTGGGACGGAAGGCTCGATACAATCTTGTGGCCAACCATCCGTAGTGAGATTCGATGGCATCGAGGAGGGCAGCCAACATGTGAGCCACTGCTCCATCGCCTGTTGGTGAAGCACTATTCGCCTCCGCAAAGTGAAACCGCACGGGTTTTGCCTGTGAATCCGATTGGGGACCTGGCGGATGGCAAAAGGCCACCTGCAGGATCAGACGCAATCTCGCCATCCTCTTCTCCAGACCGTGTTGCACGGAGTAGGCCCACTGCATATCCATCTGATAGTTGCAGTACCTGACAGCGGCCAGGAGCAGATAGGCGAGCAGCATGAAGCCCACGGCCGAGGACACGCCTACCACCGCCGACCTGGTGCTCAATCCCACAATCGTTCCAATGAGCAAGCCCAGGTGCAGGCAGACGATGAAGAGGAGCCCACTGGTTCGGATCGGAGGTTCTGCCCACTGGCGCGCAAAGTTGTTCATCTCGTCGCGCAGCTTGTTCAGCAGAAAACTCTTCCCACTGCCCCACTTGGCATAGAGTCCAACTGTGATGGGGGTGGTTAACGTCGGCTCACTTAGCACGTCCGCCAAGGCGGAGGAATAGAGTTCGTAGCCCAGCATACCCTCGGAATCCTCGTTCGTGTTCAGCCGTCTAGCGCCAAAAACTTGACCCAGTATGGTCTTCTGGTGCAGGGAGTCAATGTTGTAAGGGGTTTCCCCAGCTTTGTTGGCCCGGTACAAAAGCTGACTGTGCTTGGGATTCCGCAGGAGAGCTTCCACAATCGCCTTGCTCCTCGCCCGCATCGCAATGTGCAGGCAGGTGTCGCCTCTTTTGTCACTTGCAGTCACCTTGGCCTTTCTATCAAGCAACAGGTGGACGATTTCCAAGTTACGATTTCTTACAGCCCTTAAAAGGGGAGTATCTCCATCCTTGGTGGCGGATTCAAGGTCGGGATTTGTGGCCAGCAGTAGCTTAACAATCGGAGTGTGTCCTTTCTCCACCGCGGTGTAAATGGCCGTCTTGCGATCCTTTCCTTGAATATCCACATCAGCATGTTTTTTGAGCAGCGCTTCCACCACAGTTCGATGACCAGCTTTTACGGCATGGATGAGCGGGGTATCTGCTCCACGATCCTGGATATTTATATATGCACCAGCTGCTATAAGGGAGGCGGCTATATCCTGGAAACCCTCACGACTCGCTATGCAAAGAGCGGTCATTCCATCTTTGTCCAAGGCATTTACATTCGGCTTCTTCTCCAGAAGGGAACTCACGCAATCTGTGTGGCCACCGGCGGCTGCAACCAGAAGTGGAGTCCACGAATACATGCCCGCGGTGTCCACATTGGCGCCAGCTTTAACCAAAGTATCCACAATCTCCACATTTCCTCGCCGGCAAGCCCAAACAAGAGCTGTGGTACCATATTTATCGCCGACATTTACTTTAGCGCCGCGTTGCACTAACAGCTCCACAATGTCCTTGTAGCCACGCCCCGCCGCCCACAAAAGGGCACCCAGATGGTAATTACCATGGGCATTGCCATCGGCTCCTTTGTCCAGCAGAAGACGCACTAATTCCGTGTGGCCACGGTAGGCTGCCCACATTAAACTTGTCCAGCCACCCTGGAAAAACATTTAAGGTTTAGCTCGATCTAGGGATTTATTTGGTAGAGTCCACTCACCATATCACGATGCTCTACCTCGGCTCCATGATCCAGCAGCAGTTGAACCACATCGAAGTGTCCGTTGCGGGAGGCACATAGCAGTGCCGTCCAGTTATCCAAATCCTCTGCCTGAACATCGGCACCACGGGCCAGAAATTCCCGGACAAAGGGAGTCAGACCCCGTCCAGCAACTACCATCAACACTGTGGTGGCATTCTGAAAGATATTTGAAAATATGAATAGTGTTAAAAAATTTAAAAAGATATCGTTTGGTGATTTATCTTAATCATTTTAAGACTTTAAAGAATATAATATTTCATAATATGATATTTAATTCTTTGTCATGTTGTAAACATACCTCGTCCCGATCATCGATGGTAAGATGTCGGCTATCCAATATAGCGCGCAGACCGGAAATATCATTATTATCGATGTACTGCAACAAGGCGCGATGTCCCAGTGAACCCATGGAGTCTCCGTAGCGATTTATGTTCTGCACAAAGAGGTTAAGTATTAATAGGCTTTTTCGAAAATTTTGTAATTGAATATCAATTAATAATTAAACCGAACATCATGCAAATAAGAATGTGGTTTTGAGCCAAACTTATACCAGTTATTCGTGTTAAAAAGCAATTAAAAGACAGAAACCATAACTCATATTTAAAAATGTTGTAACGTTTGGTTGGGGAAATACATCGGTTAGAGGACTTCCGTTGCCTTCAGGGTTCATAGTTGAACATTTCGCATGCTTAACTTAATAAATCCAAAAGAATATTTTGTGGTTCTTTTGGAAGTAATTACTTTTTCACATACAGAAATGGTTTATTACAGTGCTAAATTGGTGTAAGGTTAAAATTATCCATAGGTTCATGATTGAGTCACCAAACTTTAGTGCCAATAAATTAATTATAAGGGGTATAAAAAGCCACCACCACCAAATTCATGGGTAATTGTGAAACACAATTCTCCAAGAAATCAGTATACATTGGAGCGATAATAGCGATTTTTATGAAAACTTTCTTAAAATTTCAAAGGATAGTCCCTGGAACTCATATCTTGGCTTTAAGTCCATATTATCTAATCGACTCCCCAGGCAACTTTGGTTTCGTAGTCCCCCGGCAAATAGATATTCGTCTAGTCAGGTAATCGCACATCTTAACGATAACGTCACAGATTGCCGTATTTGATATTTGAACAATTGCCAACCATCATCTCTCACGCATTGCAGTAGCTTTTCTTTAATTTATTTGTTTGTTATAACTAATTTTGTTGAACCTTCGGTTTTTGTGGAGGGTGATGGAGCATTCAATTGAATCAATAGAACATCAACATTTTTGTCTATTGGCTAGGCTAAGTCGGTCTTGCTGTATTCAGATTTGGATTATTTCGCCTTCGCCGTGGGTTTAAGTTTCATTCGAAGGTGTTAAAATGCACTGGGGCATAACGAAGGGAAGTAAAACGGTACAGTAAATACAAATAGGTAAACAAAGTTACCGCTGAATTGACTTATGTTAGATCTAATTGCTGCTTTTTAAGCACCCTAGAACGAATCGAATAATTGCGTATCAGTAAGTAAGGAGTTGTCTGGCCGAAAAGAATAGATAGAAAACAGATTAGTCAGATAGCTCCGATTTACGACTGCAAGTGTGCGGCGTGTGTAAATTTTATTAGTCTCGAATATGTTTATTTATATTTATTATCTCTGAATATGCGTTCAAGCATTGGTATTTCCTCTCTTATTATGTACTGAGGTAAAATTGGAGTGTGCTTTGTATTTTTATCTCTGAATATTTGTTAAACATTAGTGCTTCCTTTTTAGAACCGTATACAAAATCTAGTTTTGTCCAAGAATTTATGTAGAACTAACAAGTCTGACTAATTTAATCAATGGGTGTTGTTGACAATCGAATACTTTACATTTTTCCCCTTTTTTTTCGCCGGTGATCGCAAGTTATTTAAGCTCAGCCGCGAGGCGTTTAGAATCAATTCATCAAAGCTCTTTGATAGTTTCATTTTGTCAGCTGATTCTCGTGCAACAGTCTCCAGTTTTGATTATTTTTGATTTTTATAAATTGTACTTTATTTGATGATATCGCTTTCCGTTTAATTCGTGGTCTTTTGTACGTGCTTCAACTAATAAAACACAATGTAAACATGGAAATTGTATTCAGCATTCGGTCTGCCAGAGATCACTAGTTACACTTTTCTTTGAATGGCACTTTAATTAAGTGCCAGTATGTGCATATTTCTTCATTTTTTCTTTATGGGTTTTCGCTGTTTTTTTTCCGCACTGCAAATTAATTGACAAATTAATTCCTGTGGGTATTTGTTTTCTTGTTGTACACACTGCGCGCTTTTCTTGGCCGATGCAACCTGCCGCCTTAGTAGCTCGTTGACGTCTGACGGCGGTTTATCAAGCGTTTTGTTACCGCTACCGCTCCGCCGGACAGTGCGAAATTAAGTTTACACGCAACCCGAAGCGAGCATCGCTTTTCTGGCCGATTACAGTCGTTGGCGGTGGGTGATGTTTGGCTTTGGTGGCTTCGTGCCGCAAATATAGTAATTGGCCAAAAACCGCCACTCGAAACGTGTTTGCCGATTTTGGAGCTATGGCTTTTGGCCGCTCCTGCTGCCACGAGCGTTGCACAAAGACTGATTGACCAGGTTTTGTGGTCACATCGAGTCTGGTTATTTTTGCACCGCCTTGCGTAAAGAGTTTCACTTGAATTTATGCTTAGAAGAAGGCCGAGTGAAATGAAATAAATTCTGCTGGCTTTATTGATTCCATTAGGTTATTGAACAGCGTGTCATTTGGTTCGGAAACTAATTAATTTTACGCGATAATTAGTTGGCTGCGTGTGGAGTATCGGTTACTTGATAATTATGGCACACTTCGAAAGATTCAGTTATACAGAAGTACCCAATTCCAGAAGTACCAGCGACAGTGATAGAAGGCGATCGATAATATGAAGACGTTTTATGAACGATTGCCAATTTGTATGTTTGTTTTTCGACTTTTCTCAAGTGCCTGCAATTGAGTTGCACGTCACTCGAGTTCGCTTAATGGGTTCTCAGCGTCAAGAGCTGTAGTAATGGGTTAAATTTCGCTGCGTCAGTGGAATCAAAGCCCAGAAGAACATTAGCAAAGTGCTCTTACAGCATCCGGAAAATTAATAGTTTAGGGATTACAGTAAATTCCTGCATATGTAAACGTAGATAAGTTATTCAAGGTGACAGGCAAAAAAAAGTGATTAGGAGCCCTTGAAACAAAACTTAATTTACTTTTTACTAAGATGTGATTTTTAAGTGTAACATGAAGTTAATTATGCTACAATTTTGTTTAAGTAACTTAATCGGATTTATCTTTGAACATTTGGCTTTTTTATTGAACTTAAAATTTTCTATATGCTTATTATCCTGGAACAAAAATATTATAACATATTCAGTATTGTACTTCAATTTTAATTTGATTATATTAGTAAATTTTATAATTTCTTGTTTTTCAGTTATATGAAAATATATATATTTCAGTATTACTATAAGCACAAAATGTTATAGATATGTAGAACGCAATAAACAAAGTAAGATCTTGAAGATAACAAGCATGGCTATTGATTTAATTTAATCGTAAGGAGCAACGAATCAATATTCTGATTTATATTTTAATGAGTTTTAATGTCGATGGTTCAATAAATTTAAATTTTATGAAAGGTGCTGGTAAGGGTGTATATATTTTGTTGGCCCCAACTGTATACTTAAGCCCTGTTCTTGGGTGTGCGAGCAGAGTGAAAGAGTGAAAGAAAGACCATTCTTGGCGCATTAGTGGCACAGAACGAAGCAGTAAACCAAAGTCAGAAAAGAAGAAGCGACTGCAACTGCAACTATTTTTAGATCCAGTGCACGCGACCCATACAGGTTTTTTCGATGGGAGTTATTCCCGGTTGTGTGCGATTGAGAGTGTGTCTGTGGGTATTTATGTACATGGGGTTAGGCCAATCTCAGGGGTTAGGATCCAACAAGCGGCAGAGCAACAAGGTTACAACACCAACTTAGCCAGGATAATTGGCATTTACGTGGGCATGGATGTGGGAGAAGCGACGCAGGGCCAGATTGAAGTGACTGAAACGGCGGGAAGGACTTTGGTTGGAGTGCTCCTCGTGCTCCTGGTTGGATAACTCCTTGCCCTCCGCCGCAGCCACCGCAGCATCCGTCTCCTCTTCGATGTCGATCACGAAACGGGGCAGGGAGCTATGGGGTTTCCTCTCGGTTCCATAGCCTCGATGGGGATGGCGCGCATTCCTGTGGTTACTCGTGGTTATCACTCGCTCCTCGCTCTCCAGCAGTGGTTGGTGTAGGGATTGGATGTCATGATGGTGTAGATTGCTCACTAGAGCTCCGATGGTCGAGTGACCAGTGGATCTACTGGGTGAGCTTGCGGCTGGAGTTGTGTTTGTGCTCTCAGAGATGGGTGTCTCTTCGGTGACCGACGCCTTCTTTTGTGGCTTACGTGAGTGACCATCTTTCGGCATGACTGCTGATCTGGGTTACGGTTGTATATACGATGGTTTTCAGGTGACTATCGCGAGATGTTTTAGTGCTCTCGTTTATCTAGGACGTGGCTTAGTTAGTATATCATTATTTACGTGACTTAAATCGCTACGAAAGCTTTGCGCTCTATGGCAGTTTAGCTTTATGGAACTATTAATGTTTTTATGATTGACATGTCTTGGTCTAATTAAAGCTGGCTGAATGGAATAGCAATGAAAGCCATTCCCTTAATGAATCATAATTGACTGATTGATGCAATTCCATTGGGGTGGACCCGAACACAAGGCCTGTCGATCAAGTCAGCTTTAGTTCGAGATTCCCTTGAAGAGAAGGGTGGACAGGCTGATAACACACACCTAATACTAGAAAACTGACAACGGTTGGATAACAGCGAGTCTTTCTATCACATGATATCTGTTGCCAGTTTTGCCGATAGGAAAGGAGCGCATCTCGACTATAAAGTTTTTACTTGCACAACACGTATCACGAATATAGGGACTATATTATACCCGGAACACACCTCACTCCCACCCGGGTTCGTCTTTAGGCGGGACTTGAACATTTTCGCCAAACTCTCGCCACTCAGTTCCGTTTTGAAGGCTGCCTTGCAATCGATAGAAGAGATGTACTATATTTATATTTTCGGAATTCGATTTGGAGCCGCCGAGTGTTCGTCGGGCATCGACCGCCGCCAGTAAACTGTCCGCACTTTGCATGGAAGCATCATATAAATGCCTTCGCGACGGGCACCAAACGATCCGCTCTCTATTTAGTTTTCATTAATTGGGCAAACAGCTCTGATAGCCTGATAACTCGGATAAGCAATGGATACTAGCATGTATATAACAGCTTCCTTATAAACAAAAGACAACACACAATAATTATCGTGTTAATTACCTTTTCTTTATTTCCCCCAAAGACAAATAGAAGTGAGATTCACACCGGAAAGGGGTGAGCAGATTCGGTTATCATTAAAGATTTGGAAACTTGGGCATATCCTTTAAAATCATTTACATACATAATGGATAAGGGATTACCGGCATTTAATTTAGCTAAACACAGTTGTATTTGTAAAAGGACGACGAAGATTTTAAGACCATTTTTATAAAAAATGTTCGCAACAAAATATTTAATATATTTACTTGGACGAATAATTTATTTAATATTAAAAAGGGATCTTTCAAAATTTTAATTATAAACATATTTTCAATCAAATTAATTGAATTTATCTTAAGTATTCAAGTGTTCATTTTAAACCACTTATTTGCTTAGAGGGAAATAAATATGAGTAAATAAGCATACATTTTTTTTAAAATAATATTTCTGTAAAGTTTGATAATTATCACGCTTTGTATTTTAACAAACTTTTTGTTGCATCTTTGTGCAAACAAATATAAAAAGGGCAGCATACTTTCGGGATTGAGCCATAAAGTTTATGTAGAATTGATTTGTAGAGCTGTGACTATCAAAAGCAATATGATGTATAAGAAGGTGTATTTCTATATAGAAGGGTGTGGACGATTCGGGGCGCCGCGACTAATTGAGACGATAAAACAAACAGATGGAAAACCGTTTGCGTTATCGGTTAAACAATCTGCTCTGCAAACGTATGGAGCAGTATCCGATAAGCAATCGCCGTAATACGTAACATATGCCCACTAAGCTCTGCTTTTGAACCGGAACACCCACCTGGCTGGGATTACCACCTCGGCCAAAGGAGCCGCGGAGGAGTCCGAAGGGGAAGATGCTGCCGTAGCCACTTTGATCGACCCGCCGATCCTGTCCAGTACCGCTTGTCGTTGGTGTATCCGGCAAGGGATCCGGATTTAGGGGCGACATCTCCGAGTAGGCACGGCCCACAAGGTGAAGTTTGGGTGTGCGTCGCATTTTTATACAATTACAAGCGGTTAATTATGAGGTAATTGAAGAACACCTTTATCTTTTATCAGTTTTACAGCGCAAATATTTGTTTCCCCCTTTCTTGGGGCTCACACAAAACTGAGCATCTCCTAACGAAAGCGGTGAAATATACGCCAAAGCTCCGATAGGCATATAATATATTTTGTCAGGGCAAATTGGCAAAAACGAGATTACAATCTATTTGAATTATATTTAAATAACACACCGATTAGAGGAGCGCACGCGGCGCGCTCTGCTGGAAAACTAAATGGAATTGGAAGCGAAACCGCTGGCGCAGAAAGAGAACGAACACTAGTCAATCGCTCTCCTGGCTCTCCTTTGTTTTACATTTCTTTTTTGTTTTTTGATAAAATGCGAAACTGTAACCCCAAAAACGACGGTGTTTATCAAACTAGGCGTGTGTGCCCAGCCACACACGTGATACGCGAATGTGGGTGATGTCGCAATGAAAACAAAAGCGAAGAGTTAACTAGACTAAGAACCACCGAAGCGTTCAATACCCTTGTTTAAACAATGAAAATTCCGAGGTTTTCCTTCACATAAACTTGGTATCATTATTATGTATTACCTAATGAATTCCTTGACAGTCCACAAGTCTTTATAAAAAAAAAATCGGTAACATATTTTAGAATTTGCGAAAAGAGCATAGTTAAAATATCAAAATTAAAATGGCGGTATTTATTCTGGGTTTAGTCCGTATTTGAATTCATTGTAACAAAATGCAATAGAAATTAGTTAAACATTTGGGAAGTGAGACATTTAATCGAAATAATATCTTAAAACTTGTCTAATGAAGATAGTTAAAACATTAAATAAATATTTAAAAAATTAAAATTTTTTCGAACTACACTATGTTACGAAATATGATATTTACCTAACAATATTGAAAGCACCGCATCTGGCCACAAAATCTTGGATCATTTTTAAATGAATAACAGGCAAGAGGATTCTTGTTTTTTGAAAATAATTCGTAATAGTGTCAAGTGGATTATTGGCTTATGTACAAACTTTTTAAAAAAAATTTTAGGATTTGTTTTTTTTTAATTTTGTTTGAAAAAATGTATAATGTATTAATTACGAATCCATTTGCAATTAAATTATTAACGTATTAATTTAAGTGTTTACATATTTTATGCATTTGTCACGGTCGAGCAATAATGAATTAGAACGCTATATTAAAACTCGAGCTTTAGTTATTCAAAATTAATTCTGGACACAAAGAAAAAGAAATCAGCAAATATTGAAATTATTCGAGTTGATTTAGCTTTATCCATAGGGAAATCTAATCAGGAAATGATTGCCCAAAGACTTTTACAAGGGTATAAGACATTGTAAAAATGTTAATCATTACATTTTTTCAATTTATAAATATGGAAATACTTACTAATCATAACACAACAAATTTTAATTCAGTGAGTAATACAACTGACTCAAGTTTCTTTGGGAAATGACAATAAAAGCTTTTATAAAGGATAATCATTTCTTGAGGATCACTGTATCCAATAACTTTGCTTATTTCGACACTCACTCACTTGGGAATTCGAGATACGTCTGTCGCCATTTGCTGAGATTGCCAAGTGGGATTCCATGAAATGAGAAATGGAATACACCGGAAGACTTTCAACCATATTCACGATTTTTCACTATATTTTGCTTTGCGTCAGGTGCCGCGACGATACGAAAACAAACTGAGACAGACACTTTACTTGATGAAATCAGGTGCGATCAATGATTGCCGAATGTTTGATTTATCTCTCAAATTAGCATATATTTGTGAGGCGGTTGAGTTAAAGAAGATCTCAAGTACCTTTGCAGATTTAGACTCCATCGCTTGACAAGATCGTCGTGGAAAAATATAGAAATCAATACACGATCAGTTCAAATTAGCACATTAAATTTGACGAGCATTCAATAATTGCCGATGATGTATTGAAATTGTATATCTTGATAGCATTTAAGCTAGCTCGCCACTTTGGGGATATAGAATGTGGAGTGCACGATAACGGGAAAGATAAAGAGTGCCTTACTTTTGAGTAAGGTATTATGACAGATTACAGGGGAAACAAGAAAAAAAACCTATAGCCGATAGCGCTCCCTTCAAAAGTAAACAAATAACTAAATTAAACTGATGACGATTTCTAGATGAAAGCGAAAATCATAGGGGGTTCAGAAATATTATTATTATAAAAATAAATACGGCTGTAAGTGTGTGTGAATTGCAAGTTCTAGGTCTCTAAGTTTATTTATGTAAACTACTTATACTTTGGTGTGTGTGGGGAACTCAAGAGCGAAATACAATGGAGAATAAATCATCTATTTCAGTGTACAACTTATTAGCACATTTTGAGGCTACTCGTGGGCTACTACTATAATAGTATTCTATTTAATTATCGGAGTCGGTCGTGTCTACAAACAAAAGTAAGCGCATAACTATGGGACCGCCGAATCTTCGGATCGGGTTAGAACCGGATGGGCTTACCTGTTGACTGGATCAAGGGCATATATATCTGCGGGTATCCGGATTATCGGGGATATTCTCGGGATGTGGGATCTCAAAACGGAATGAAAACAAACGACAGCTGAGCAGCATTCATTACCAGCTGAGCGCACGTGTAACTGTATCTGTATCCGCGTAGCCGTATCTGTGTGGGTGCGAGTATCTGTGTTTGGGTGCCAACTGAAACGTCGATAAAATATTTTTCTTCAACGGCACAAAGAACACTCGTCACTCAAGTAATTGTCTAGCAAAACAAATATTTCCAGTGCATTCACAAAAACAAAGTGTCACACGAAGATTAAAGACTTTTTGTTTGAGCAAATTACGGCACTTTTGCGAGTGTTTTATTTTCGCCCGCACTTCACTAATAAAACATTACACAATCAAGTCAGTGAAAGCTGGTGTTACTTTGCCAACTACTATTGCCATTTAACTATTATCTGCGTATTTTTATTCGCGAGCGACGAGCGAAATTCGCAGCTCCTTCATGTGTCTTTTTAGGGTTGCCACCCAAACGAAACTACTTTTATGGCTCGCCATCCCTTATGGAGTTGCCAGAATGTTTTAATCAGAAATTTCCCAAATACACCAAACGCCTTTTCTGCCGCCTAATTTTACAACGCCGCAATTGGAAAACTTTAACAAAATTGTTAAAATGTCTGTCAGCAAACTAAATCCCCGGGAATCTGGCGACTATATCGTTAAGCATGCTCAGCATGTTCGTGTTCTGCCCGCCGGCATTGAAAAACTAACCCAGGAAATCGTAAAAGGTCTAATAGAAAAGCGCATTTCTGTGGAAAACTTCTCGCAGCACGAATTGCATCCTAATCCGAACACGAATCAGGCGGAGGATTATTCCAAAGCAGCCGATTGGGTTTTTGTGCTGGACACCCTTAACTTTTGCTTTTGGACACCCAGTGAGTATATAACTAGCTATAAAATTGAGCAACATCTCTTATCTTTAAGCGTAATCCTCCACAGATAACTATACGAAATACAAGGTCGAAGGCTATACCGGCTACTTTTCGCTTTGTGCCGCTGTGAAAAGAGCCATCAAAGAAGGTGTGGATGTGATCAATCCCAAGATCTACTCCACGATCGACCTGGAAACCCTGGAGAAGATTTTCCGCTCTGACGATGGGGAGACCAATATTCCCCTGATTCAAGAGCGCCTTGATTCACTTCATGAAGTGGGAAAAGTTCTGATCGAAAAGTATAATGGCAGCTTTGAAAACGTGATCAAGGCAGCCGATAAATCAGCGGTACGACTGCTGGATCTTATTGTGGAGGAGTTTGCTTGCTTTCGGGATGAGGCGGAATTCGCTGGGAAACGCGTTTCCATCCTGAAGCGAGCACAAATCCTGGTGGGCGATGTGTGGTCCTGCTACAGAGGCCAAGGACTTGGCTACTTCAAGGACATCGAACAGATAACAATGTTTGCAGACTACCGCATTCCCCAGGTGCTGGTGCACTTTGGTAGTTTGGAGTACAACAAAGAGTTAATGGAGCTCCTAAAATCCGACACCATTTTGGAGAACGGCGATCCCCGGGAGGTGGAGATACGCGGCGCATCCATATACATCATTGAACAGGTCAGGGATTCTGTGGTGAAGATACTCCAGGAGCAACACCCCGAGATCTCGCTGGATAATGTAAACTCCATTGCGATCGATCAGTATCTATGGGACTACCGGCGTCAGCATAATGCAGATTTAGAGCACATCCCATTCCACAAGGTGCTCAGTATCTACTACTAGGCAAGGGAGGAATACCAATAAAGTCGACGGATGAGTTTGTTAAATTGCTTTGTCCTTTAATGATCTTAAATCGGGGGCAATCTACAACGTGACGGGCTTAGTCTTGCCCTGCTGGGCAGCGATGCGCTCGTTGTATCGCTTCACGGATTCCTCGCGGGAAAGGTTTCCCTTGCGGGCATAACGCTGGTTGATCAGGAACTTCACATCCATCTGTCAAGCAATTAGAACTGGTTAATGGTCCCCACTATCAAGGTGCTTCCAAATACTTACACCCAGGGTGGACTCGTGGCGCTTGCGCATCGGGCGCTTGATGCCATTGCGATGGGCCTTCTTGTTCTGGTTGTGATTTGTGTGGTTCTTGGACTTGGCCATCTTAAACTATTCCCAATATCCACGCACATGAAAACAGAAAGAAGCTTGTGTTAATCACCGCCGTTGCTAAACTTCGATAAAAACCCAATATATGGTGGATTTTTCATTGTAATAATCGTATTTCTGACACCTACGTTTTTCGCACACTGGAATTCCTAGCTGCAAATAAAGAATTTATGAGTAAATCCTTGAAGTAAAAAAAAACGCGGAGCACACTTACGGAAACGCGATGGAAAAGAAGGGCAAGTTAGTGTGGCTGGGACTGGGCAAATAAAAGGGGCTAAATAATGCCAACCACGTGAAGTTATCGTGCTGTTAGGCGCACTAAGTTCCATCACTACTGTTAAACACGGAACAAAATTCAAAATATACACTAAAGTAAAGACCGCCACCAACAAAATCACAAAATTTCATTGATCATAGACCATTTTCGTATTTTTATTATGCAGGGAATGTTCATACCTGAATTTTCTAACTAATTAATGATTTTGCTTAACTTTAAACTTGTGAAAACTACATAATATAAGAAGATTCCGATCTATTCTAAAGAAGGTTTCTTCATTTTAAGCTTGTGGATATAATTTCCTCAGAGATTTTTAACTATAAAATTCTGAAAAATAACAATAACTTTTATGATGATTTGTTAAATATTCTGTATTATGTTAAAAACCTACCAAATCTGGTATAAAATATTAACACCCAACGATAGTTTTTTCCTATCGTACGAGCGTCATACACTAATGCGTTGAGGTCTGGATTTGTTTTGTTTGTATTGCAAAAATAAACAGATTCCTAAAAAAACGTAGCTTTTCAGTTAATATAAAATATAAATACGATGCCACTTACTGCAGAGAGTGCAGCCCAACAGATTCAGGTAAAGTATTATAAATTAATGCAATGTTTGTAATAATATTTAACCAACTTTTTTGCAGGATCGCCTGAAGGATATTCAACAACATATTCATATTGTGGACGAGGAGCGTCGTCGGGCGGAGAACTCAATTTCCAGCCTGGTGCGATCGCTTCATGCCACCAATCAGAAGGTCAAGCCCCTCCTCAAAGCCAGTTTAATGGAGGCTTCGCAGGAGGAGGCCACAATTCGTGCAGCATTGGCCAAAATCCACGAGATTCGCAGCATTCGGAATGAAAGACGCATTCAAGGTGAGTATGCCATGGGGTTTATTGACAGGACTTACCCTTACTTTAACCACAGCTCGCAATGCTGGAAATAAGGAGGCTATCCGACGAGGAGCCCTCATGAAAATGGTGCAATTATCGGCACAAACGCTGCCTTTGTTTGTCGGCAAACTTGGAGAACGTGCACCTGCTTTATGTGGCTGCATTCCAGCCGAGGGAAACTATGTGGCAAAGGTAAGATTATAAATTTCCAAAAAAAATATGCATGTATTTATTTGGATTGCAGAACATTATAAACTTTAATTTCAACATAATAATGTTTTTATTAATTAAAAAAAACAATACCTATTACTTCTTATTTAAATTTTAATTGATATCCTTCCTTTTCTATATTGAGAAAGTTTTTTATAATTTTCCTGATATAAATTAACGAATCTCGATTAACATACATAGGTTGGCGACAACGTGGCAGCCTTAGCCAAGGGAATCGACGAGGAGGAGAACTGGATCCTGGCGGAGGTTGTGCAGTTCCTCCACCGCCAGAACAAATACGACGTAATTGACATTGACGAAGAGCAGAAGGACCGCCATGTGCTGAGCAAGCGTAAGGTCATTCCACTGCCTCTGATGCGTGCGAATCCTGAGACTGATGGTCACGCCCTGTTCCCCAAAGACACAGTGGTAATGGCGCTATATCCGCAGACCACATGCTTCTACAAGGCCATCGTTCATCGCCTGCCGCAGACTGCCACTGAGGACTACGAGGTGCTTTTTGAGGATTCCTCGTACCTGAATGGCTACGCAGAACCTCTGCCGGTGGCCCAGCGCTATGTGATTGCCTACCGCCCCACGAAAAAGGGCGCCGGCAGTGGCAGCGGGAATCTCTCATCGGCTTAGGCAACTATAATATTTAAATTTTAATACAGCGAATAGAAGAACCCTTATCTTTAAAATATTTGGTATTTTACAAATAGACTTGTAACTTACATTTAATTTTAATAGTCTTTTCTAAATCTGAAAATTTAAGCTTTTGTTTTAAATGGAATTCTTTATAAATATCAAGTTATCATGTTATTTATGAATATACAAAAGCTATCTTTACTGTTTTCCAGCATTTGTATTGTTATTATTATTTATTATTTGATTAACGCCCTGCTACTCTACTCTACTATAAGTAAATTGCAGTCATTCCTAGGTATTTTTTGATTTTATTAAGCCTTTAAATAACAAATAAAGTATATTTGTACAATTGGTAGATTTATTAAAATAAAATGCAAGCTTTTATGGTAATTGGTAATATGTTCTTATATTTATAAGTTATATAAATTCGAACATTTAGCGTATTCTTCATTAATGATTTCTAAAAACCTTTAAATTAAAGGAAAATGATTTAACTTTTTGTCTTGATAAAAATTAAAATCAATTAAGGGGTTATCCGGGTCTTGGAGCACGTGAATTTTTTTTAAAGATCTTACGGAAATTTCACAAATTTAATTTATTGTACATTAATGTTTATGGTTTGACCAACATTGTGTAAAAATTTGAACCAAAAATTTTTAAAATTGAGCCGTTGAGGCAGGCTTGAACTTGACCTCATAAAAAATTGTGTCCTTGCGGTAGGCAAAATATCTCCGCCAATTTTTATCTGAAATCAAAAAACCAAAATTATTCTGATAGTGAATGTGTCTCGCTTGTCCTCTACGAGCCATTTTTTTTAAAGTTAAAAATTGAATTTTTGTAGCGCTTTTCATAAAAAGTGTCATTTTTTACGTAAATTTTGGCCATATTTTGGCTTATAAAATGAGTTGTAATTAAAAATTTAAAAAATCCCTCCGTTAGGGACAAGAGAATTATGTTTAAAAGAAGTGTGCAAAAGAAGAAGTTGATCGGTGCAATAGTTTTTGAGAAATCGTGACTACCGACTTCAAAAAAGTGGTGGTGCCCGACGCCAGAGCCCGAATGGCCCGTTGTGACGTTCGACGCGCTGGGCTTTAAATTTCTTTCATTCCTACAGTTTTGCTTCGATCGACTTGAAATTTTTAGACAACATTCCTGAAACTTTGTACTATTATATAAAAAAGTTTGAAAAAAAAGAATTTTTTGAAGTGTCAAGACCCGGATAACCCCTTAATGTATTCACAGTCAAAGTTTCCCACCATGGTTTGTGTCTGTGATAAAAATAAGTATTTTTTCAGAGGTATGCGTCACGGTCACGTTAATTTCCCTAGTTAAAAAAGTTTAAAGTAAGTTCGTAGCAAAACAAAGAAAAAAGGCAGCTAAATAATATGAGCGAAACGGGCTTAGCGACGCAAAATAATGTCACCGTGGAAAATGTGAACTGCTTTGACATCCTGAAAGTATCCGTGCTCTTCGAGAGCAGCCTACTGCAGGACAATGACGTCCAAATGGACGCATACTTGGCAGCCTACGAAGAAATAATGAAGTATATGAGAATATCTTAGCGGGAAATAGAGCTCTACATAGTTTGGTTGCTTTTCAGATTCTTCCAGCTGATGGGCAGTGTCTTCAGCTTTGTCAGCAGCGATGTGCGCAGCAAAATAGATATATTATACGCTCTGAGGGCAACGGATACGGAGGAGCAGCAGCACTTTAATTCCATTCGTACCATGTTGGAGTATGAGAAGGAGGCCCAGTTGCTCAACCAGAAAGGCTATGTGTCCGGAAGTCGCACTCTGCTACGACTTCATCGCGGGTTGGGTGAGTGATGTGGAACACCAACTGCCACATCGGCTAATTGATTGTTTCTGTCTTATCTAGAGTTTGTCTACGAGTTTCTCAATCGGATCCAAGCGATACCCGACGACGAGAAGACCGTGGAAGTTTGCAAAGCGGCCTACGATGACACCCTGGGAAAACATCACTCGTTCCTCATCCGGAAAGGGGCCCGTCTGGCCATGTATGCCATGCCCACGAGGGGTGATCTCCTGAAGAAGGTCTGCTCCAACGTCGAAGTGGCCAAGGAGAACCTGCCAACAATGCTGGATCACATGCGAACGAACTATGATCGGACGGAACAGCTTTATACTCTCCACGATCTTCACAGCCTGCCTTAAAATCTACCAAGTATCTGGGGTGCGCAAAAGATCTGATAAAGTGATAGATTGACAATGGTTTATCACAAAGGCTTAACTCTTAAACGAAAAAAGTAGCTTTCAACATGATATTATACTTTTATGATATAAATCTGTAACGAATCCCATTGATATTTACCACTCTATCAGATCTAGGGGACTACCCCAACCTAGTTTATATAGCTTAAATTGTCTGTGTTTAGTGCAACTACAAGTATTTGTTTCCTAAAGCCTGTAAGTTTTAATATTGCATTTTAAATGGCCTGCAATAGCTCATATATCGCCTTGTCCACAGGCTGTGCAATGTTTCCCGCATCCCCTATATTTTAAGGCCATAAAAGCTTTAGTCATGAATGAAAACTTGTCTTATCTGTGTATTGAACTTGGACAACCCGAACAAACATAGTTTCTTGTGTTTGTGCCGAAAATAACAGCATAATAAGTGGGCTTGATTAGATAAGCTTCTGGGTATGTCAACTTAAATTGCGCTGCCTCATAAAAAGCCAACTTCGGATACCGGGCTATCTGGGTGTTATTATGGTCCAAGACAAAGACGCTATAACTCCCGCATATCCCCAGAATTCGGTCAAGATTTATGGCCGTACTTAGTTTTAAAGATCTAATTTTGGTGTGCAAATTGCAGCAATGGCCGCCACTTAAATTGCAGACTAATAGCGCTATCGATTACGTCTTAGTCACTATCATTACTTATCACCATCAAAATGCTAGAAACAGGCAAAAAACGTGTTGACCACTTTATCGCTGGACGGACTGGCGTTGTGCCAAGTGCAAAAGCGAAGAAGATGGTGGCTCTCCGGACAAACAATCAACCGACGTCACCACTCCGTCTGGAAGCGTTAAAATCATTAAAAGCGCCTTTACTCGGCCGTTTTGGCTCATTTTGAATCCGTCAAGCGCCGCGAACATTTCATATGGAGACATGGATGCTTCCAAGCAAACGAATCCGAAACGCGAGCCTAATCCGTTTATCAAGGCCAATATTATCTCCAAATGGCTGTTCCTGTGAGTCGTCATTTTTTGTATGGGTGGAAAGTGAAAATCTCTTTGGAAAATGAATCATAGAAAACTAATCCATGGCCATGGTCAACCAGTGAATAGTTTACGACACGCGATAAAGTCCTAGTGATAATTTGTGCTCGGTAGTGCTTATAAACCATGTCTAGATCCTCAGATCCCAAAAGTGCCTAGGCTTCTGCCCCGGAATATCCTATTTAATAGATTCCATTAAGTTTATACGATTGTACAAAATATATGGTATCGGTTTAAGCATATTCTTTTTCAACCCTTTTTCTTTTTTAAAAACCAATCCATTTTTATATAAATCAAATTGTGAAGTGAATTTGAAAAGATTTATAAAATTTTTTTTTAAAGTGAACGAAAAATAATAAGTTTTATATACTTTTCAATATATCAGTTTTTATATGATTTTAAACAATGCAGTTTGTCAATAAATTGTTCGATGATTGGATGGCAGTTACCTATAGTCGTTCAAAATTACATAAATCGTAAATAATATTATGTAGCCATATTAAAATTTTTTTTCATTTTCGGATCTTACTTATGGTATCTATATGTTATGATATAAAGGCCTGTCCTCATATCGTTCCTTTATCTGGAATGCAATGTCTCCTGGGCGTAGCAAACTTCCGACTGAAATTGTAACACCCCCTGCTAAATTATGAAAATAGGCAATGTAAATATAATTGTAAATTTTCCATGGTCAACTTAATCCAGAATCTTAAAATATTTTATTTCGCAATTTTGAATGACCATTGGGAGTCACGTAGTAGTGCTTGGGATCAGTGCCTGTCACTTCATAGACACCCATGGTGGAGAAACATCGATAAGATACTAAATTACTTATCAATTTTCCTTTTTTAGATGGATGCACAGTGTTTTCCGCAAGGGCAGACGTGAGGAGTTGGACTCAAGTAAATTGTACGAACACCTGCCAAGCTTCGACAGTGAATCCCTGACTAGGAATCTTCAGCCCCACTGGGAGAAGGAGTCCAAGACCAAAAATCCTAGTCTAATGCGACTGATCTTCCGTGTTTACGGCTGGCAGTTTGTTCCCGTCTGTGTGTTATATTCTTTGTTGGAAATGGCCATACAGTGAGTAGAAAACTTATTTTAATTGATCTAATTGTGGATTAATATTATTGGAATTATATTAATTAGATATAAGGGTCTTTAAAGAATTAAAATTGTGTTAGTCTGAAAAACCTGTTAAGGGAAATGAATTTTGGAAAACCCTAACTTGAATCATGTACTTAATTAAAACTAAGGTCTGCTAAGTATATACATAAGCTTCCTCAAATGATCTTATCGTATTATTTCTGAAATTAAAATGCAATTTGTTTTGCAAAATAATGAATCATGTCGTTTTATAATAAGATGTTTCTTTTCTTATTTCGCTTTTATCACAGCTCCTTTCAGCCGTTGTTGCTTGGAGGATTGATATCGTACTTTGCATATGGACAGACGACAGTGACCAAGGAGAGTGCCTACCTCTATGCCATGGGCATCGTCCTGTGTTCCCTGGTCACCTCTTTGGTGTTCCATCCCTTCATGTTCCATGTTTTTGCGGTTGGAACGAGAGTGAGATTAGCCTGCGCCGGCCTGGTTTATCGCAAATGTCTTCGAGCCTCGGCGAGCAGTGGCGAAGGACTCGGAGCACTGGCCATTTCGGTGATGTCCATCGATCTCTCCCAATTCGACTTGACCTTCTACTTCTTTCACGACTTGTGGAAGGGTCCTGTGGAGGCCTGCATCTTTGGCTACCTTATGTACCGCCAGGTGGGCTGGACATCCCTGATCGGGATCGCCTTCATCGTGATTTTGATACCTCTCCAAGCTTGGGCCGCCAAAGCTGCTGCACATTTCGGCTCCCAATCCGCGAAGCATCGAGATGAGCGGGTTAAACTCATGAATGAAATAATCAGTGCCATTCAGGTAATCAAGATGTATGCGTGGGAGAAGTCCTTTGGACGACTGATTGCCTCAGTACGCCAGTCGGAGGTAAAGGCCATCCGGGGATCCATGAGTATCTACGCCGCATTGCAGTGCACTAATATGATCTCAAAGATATCGCTCTTTCTCAGCCTTGTGGCCTATGTTTATGTGGGTGATCTTGTGACCGCCAAGAAGGTGTTTATCCTGTCATCCTACTATGGATTACTGAACGATTCCCTGCTGCACTACTGGCCCATGGCCATTACCACTTGGGCTCAGACATTGGTTAGTGCCCGCCGAGTGGTGGAGTTCCTCCTCCAAGTGGAGAAGCCTGAAGAAGAATCCTGCTGCCGAGACAATCCAGGATTGGAGTTGGATGCGGAGAAACCAAAACCAGCGCAGAGTGGTCGTCTCCATTGCGTGAAAAGTGAGGCGAAGTGCCTGAGTTTCCGGAAAGTCAGCGCCAGTTGGGACAAACCGAGCATAAAGCATCCCAGGAAGCCCCATATTCAGGGCATATCGTTCCACATTAACGCCGATCAATTTGTGGGCATTGTGGGCAACGTGGGCTCTGGAAAGAGCACCCTACTCCATGCCATTCTCGGAGAGATTGAGCTGATGCAGGGACGTGTGGAGATCCATGGCAGGATTAGCTACGCTGCACAGCAACCGTGGGTGTTCCAGGGCAGCATCAGGGAGAATATTCTTTTTGTAGAGCAGTACGAGGAGAAGCGATATCGAGCAGTGGTCCATGCCTGCCAGTTGGACAGAGATCTGGAACTGCTACCTCGAGGGGATGCCACCGTTGTGGGCGAGCGAGGAATCAGTCTGAGTGGTGGTCAAAAGGCCAGGATTGCTCTAGCCAGAGCTGTGTATCGTCAGGCTGATATCTACCTATTTGATGATCCCCTAGCCGCCGTTGATGCCCAAGTGGGCAAACTCCTAATGGACAAGTGCTTCCATCGACTGTTGGCCGGAAAAATGCGCATTCTGGTCACCCATCATGTCCAGCTGCTAAAAACTGTGGATCACCTGCTGCTTTTGGAAGGAGGAAAACTCACCCAGCAGGGTAGCTATGAGGAACTGAAAGATGTGATCACCCATCATGCTGCTCTGGATCTGGAGGCCATCGAAGCGGATAAGCAGCAGGTAAAGCGAGTGCTCAGTCAGGTGGACAGGACCTCCAAGCAGCTCAGCAACGGCGAGGGGGAGGATCCAACCGCTAACCAAGATGAGGATGGCCATGCAGAGCAGCTACTACAGGGAGCCGTGAGCTACGATACCTACAAGGCTTACTTTCGGGCTCTGGGAGCTCCATTCTTGGTCTGCTTGGTACTCTCCATGTTTGTCTTTGCCCGAGGATGCCAGGCACTTATGGACATCTTTATCTCGCGATGGGCTACTTGGGAGGAGGATCGCGGCTATGATTCGGTGGATGACTACGAAGCCACTCGGACTAAGATGGTCATCTGGTACACTGTGCTCCTATTGCTCACATTAGCCCTGTTCCTGCTGCGCACCTTTGGCTTCTTTTTCATGTGCCTGCGAATCTCATTGACGCTTCACGATCAGCTTTACCATGGTATTATCCGCGCCTGGATGTATTTCTTCAATGCAAATCCTTCAGGAAGAGTACTCAACCGCTTTTCCAGTGACATTCAGAACGTGGATGTGAACCTCCCGCAGGCCATGATGGATTCCCTTCAGGTTTGTTTTCAGAATAAATTTATATTGTTCCTAGCTAAAGCTTTTCCTTTTTATTAACCTTTAGTTCCTGGTGGATGTTGTGGCTGTGCTGGTGATCGTGGCTATCGCCAACTATTGGCTGCTGATCCCAGCGGCCATCATGGTGCTGCTCCTGTATCTGTGTCGTGCTCTTTATATAGGCGCTAGTCGAAGTCTGAAACGCATCGAGAGTTTAAGTAGGTATAAGTATGAATAATTAATCCATCTTTACTAATATTTAAACTCTATTCTAAACAGCACGGAGCCCAATATACTCACACACAAACCAAACCTTCCATGGACACTCCACCATTAGATCCATGGACGCCATGCCGCAGCTGGAGCAGACTTTCCATGGCCACCAGAACACAAACTCTTCTGCTCTTTTCCTCTACGTGAGCGCCAATCGTGCGTTTTCCTTCTGGACGGATCTTATTTGTGTGGTCTATATCCTGGCAGTGACGTTCAGTTTCCTGGTTATAAATCAGAGCTTTTATAGTGGTGATGTGGGCTTGGCCATTACGCAGTCCATGACTTTGGTGATCATGTGTCAGTGGGGAATGCGGCAGACTGCCGAAATGGAGAACAACATGACCAGTGTGGAACGAGTGCTGGAGTACGCCCAGACTCCATCGGAGCCACCATTGGAGAGTCCAAAGAGTGTTAATCTAGCCGCTGAATGGCCAAAGGCTGGTCACCTCCAGTTTCGGGATCTCCGCATGCGATATGCTCCTGGAGATGAGGACATCCTGAGGGGCCTGAACTTCGAGTCCAAGCCCATGGAGAAAATTGGCATTGTTGGTCGCACGGGTGCGGGAAAATCATCCATTATTCAGGCACTATTTCGATTGGCACTCAATGAGGGATCCATCGAAATCGATGGCTTGGATATTGGCCAATTGGGTCTCCATGATCTGCGCAGTCGAATCTCAATTATACCACAGGATCCCGTTTTGTTTTCTGGAACCCTTCGCTTTAACCTCGATCCCTTTGATGAGAAAAGCGATGAGTCCCTTTGGAGTGCACTAGACGATGTAAAACTGAAGAAACACGTGGCCTCCTTGGAGGGAGGTCTCTCTTGTCATATGAAGGACGGTGGCTCCAACTTCAGCATGGGTCAGAGGCAACTGGTGTGCCTGGCAAGGGCTATTCTTCGGCAGAATCGAGTTCTCGTTATGGATGAAGCAACTGCCAATGTGGATACTGAGTAAGTTTTAAGCAAGTAATTTGGAGAAATGTTTCTAATTACGTCTTCATTCACCAGAACCGATATCCTGATACAGGAAACCATACAGACTAAGTTCGCTGAGTGTACAGTTCTTACAATCGCACACAGATTGCATACGGTAATGGATAACGACAGTGTCCTGGTTATGGATGCTGGCAAGATTGTTGAATTTGGAGCACCACACAAGCTTCTGCAGCGCAAGGATGGAGCTCTACTTAAGCTGGTCAATCAAAATGATGCTGCTACAGTTAAGTTTTTGAAGAAGGTTGCAGTAGAGAGTTACATGCGCCGCAACAAAAGAGACTCGTTTACAATAGCAGAGGAGCGACTAGAAGACTGAGCTCGAAACTCCTCCAGATCTAATTTTAGCTGCGGCTTTCAGAAGTTGTACTGCCTCGAAGAACAGTCAAATTCGGTTTTATTGGTACGAAAAGTGTACGGTAAAGTGTATTTACATAGCAGTAGAATTATGCTAGTACTAATGATAGTTCGGCACTTAAAACGAGGAGACTCTGACACACGCACGCACACACAAGATTACAAAATATATGTATATATATGTATGTAGGTAATATATCAAAACTGTAAACTTGATGGATAGCCTAGGATGATGGTAAACATTCCATTTAAAATAACATTAGGTATTGACATGTATCGGATAAAACTAGGATCAGAAACACTCTGATATGCTCTCGAATGGAAACATAACGCTCTTTATGTAGGCTATACAAATGCTATGCTATGTACATAGAACGCTAAAAAACAAAAAATAAATACGGTCAAATCACATCCGACTCGGCGATTATAGCCGCTTCTTCCTGCTATTCAATCCGAATCCGATGCGATGACCGCCGCAGTGCGGCGAACTCCTTGAAGACCAGTCGCCCCAGCAGCACCATAGCAATAATGTTGGAAGCGATGAGCATGTGGAAGACATACTGCCATCCGGCAGTGGAGATCAGTCCAGCTAACAGTGGACCCACTGCGGCTCCAATCGACCCAGTACCATCGATAATGGCCGTTACGGTAGACAGTGCATTGGCATTGCCCTCCAACGAACTGTGCTGACCCAGCTCCGCACTTACAGACGTTGTGATCAGAGCATAAGGGCCATTCACGAAGATGCCGACTACAATCAATAGCACTATGCTTATAGTCATTGAGGTATTATATTGTTGATACATCAGCAGCTAAAAAATAATAATTTTAGTATTTAATAGAATGTGCGCTCTACTTAAGCTACTTACAATGGGTGAGGCAATAAACAGCATGCCTGTACAGACGGTAGCCGACATACCGCTCACATCCGACAGATAGCCCGCAGCTATAGCTCCCAAAATGCCACCCACATCGAACAACGTCGACAGATCAGCGGACAGTTCGGGTCCCAAATTGTCTGCATACAAAGAAATCAGTTATTGATCCGTTAAATTAAATAAAATCTAAATAAGTTTAATGCTTACTGGAATTTTGAATATAGAGGGGCAGCCAGTACATGAAGGTGTAGCTGACCAGCTTGGTGAAGAACAAACTCAGTGAGAACTCCACCACTCCTGGTATGAATAAAGCTTCGATGAGGCTGATGGGGCGTCCATGGCGCCTGGGCTGTGCCGGTGGTTGGGAACGCGTGAGGATGGGAGTACGCTCGGTGGGCGCCGATCTATAGTTGATTTCCTGCAAAAGTTAAACAAATGAGACTTTCGTTTGAAGTCAAGGCTCGGAAAGCGCGAAATTTACACAAGCGAACTGGCCAACACAACGTGAAAAGCAAAAAGACAGTCATGCACTTACGGTTTCCGAAGAGTCGTACCCAAAACTGACCACAAACTACGGCCAAGCAAAGTACGTTTTAGAAATTATAGTCGCTATATAATACGCCGCATGCGGAATATCTTTCAAAAACTGAAACTGATACTTACGGCATCGTTGTGGCGCACCTGCTCTTCGTCGTCCTGTTCGTCATCCGACTCGTTGGCCACGCGTCGTTCTTGCTGACCGGTTTCTGGATAGCATCCCACTATCTCCGGCTGGTCCACCAGAAAAAGGAAGAGCAAAAAGCCAACGGCTCCAATAATGATGCCGGGCACTACAAACGACAGCGCCCAATCGCTTTCCACATAATGCGCCGCTATCAGCGTGCCCAGAATATTTCCGATTGATGTATGACTGTTCCAGATGCCAAAGATTAAGCCGCGTTTAGACCTTCCAAACCATCGACCGACGAGCGTCACGACTCCTGGCCACCCAGTAGTCTGGAAGATGCCAGCCAGTACTTGTACAAGAACAAAGTACCAAAAACTATGGATATTGGAGGTGCGGGCAATGCCAAACATATAGGTGAAAACTCCGGTGAGGATCATGCCCATGGACAGAAAGTATCGCAGGGAAACGCGTTCCGCAATAAAACCAGAACCGAACATGGCAATGGCATAGGAAAAAAGGAAGGCGGAATCCAGCATACCGAAGAGTTTGGTGGCATCGGGAACATCTGTGAACCAGGTAATTGGCTAAAAAGGTTTTGCAAAAGCTGAAGGAAATACTTACCAAAGGGCGCATAGCCACAATCGTGACCAGATGCTGACAGAGCAGTGGAACAATTCCCTTGGAGCACCGACTTAACTACGGAGATGGGTTTGCGGCACATGTGATAGCAAGCATAGGCTAGGAAAGTTAACAGAATCACAGACATCTTGTACCTGTAAAAGAATCAATAAAGTTTATAATAATCTCCACAATAACTAATAGGATTAACCACCGATATAAATTTTAAATTGTATGGGTATTAATGCATATTATAAATGTCCTGGATATGTCCTATGATAGAAACATAGTACAGACTCTTTCGATTTTTAAAAAGTACATTTTCGAATATTGGTTTTAAACAGTAAGTGACCACAAATCCGACATAAAAAAAGTTTATTTTTGTGTTTCATATAATAAATCTAAAGAATATTTTAAAACTTTATTTTCGGTGCTGTTTAATACAGCACAAACCGATAAACGTTTGCTTAATCACTATTTGAAAATTCCAGTTAAATTAGCTGTGTGTCACATAATTTTAAGCATTTAAACAAATTTTAAAAAGGTTAAAAAAAGAACAAAAAAAATATGTTTTAAAATTATAAACATTTTTTGAAATAAAAGTTGAGTATTTTATTAACTTTTAAGAATTATATATTTATCTTGCGTGATTATGATTGGTCTACTAAAAGTAGTTTTTTACCAAGTAAGACATAAAATTCTATCAATCAGCATCATTTCTTATGCAAGAAAATAAAAAACCACGAACCGAAACCTTTGTAGAAACTTTAAAATACACATTTATCTATGGTTTATCGATAGAGGAGCTAGAGGAACTTTTAATGTGGGAGAGCTCCTTGGAAAGTATACTCACAGCAGATCTCTGCGGGCGTGGAAGCGGGTGCAGCAGTGGCGCGAAAGCCGCTGCACCACCCGTATGCCGAAGGGCACATCATTGTAGTTGTTGCTCATCTTTCGCGTTCTGGCCAATCCCAGTGGAGCTCTCATCGACCGGCGCGGGCGGTGGGCGAGGTGCAAGTGCTGCACGTCCAGGGGGCTGCGTTTCCGTTCCGGATTCGAAAAAGGCAGCTACCTGAAAGAACAGCGATCAACAGGTAGGTGAGTGATTGGGCTATGGGGTGACTCAGTTCGAGATACATTGTTCGAATTTCAGGTAAAGTGGAGTGGGTCGCGGTTTTTGGTGGGCCGTGGAAACGAGTGCGGATACAATTTCCAACCTTATCACCATATGTATCTGTAGTTTTCTTGTTTACGTCGTAGAATTCATTCCGCTCAAACAATGACGCTCCATATCGCAGTCATAAATTGAAATGCGTTTCCGCTAGCTTCGCTTTTATTCTGCTGCGTTGGCGAAAAATTTCCAACTTTGATAATGCGGGGTTTTCGCTCTAAGGTTGAGATAAGGACCGCAAGTACTTTATCTCAAACACAAAATTACACTTTTTATAATGATATCACAAATACCTCTATCATATAATATATCCAACCTCGTTTATTTACTTTTCAATCACTTATATATTAACAGAGTATTTTAGCGTCGGCTAGGGCCGGATTTAGGTATAACTCTTTGGTTTGTTGCCGCCCTCAAAAGCGGAAATAGTGCGAGAGCTAACAGAATGCTTTGGATTCAATAATGCGACATTGAAAAACAGCACTGAACATTTATTATTACCGTTAAACACACACTAAACAGCTGCAGTAAACATTACTCCGTCCGAAAAATAACAAAATAGAGGTGGAGAAACATCGATTGTACTTTGCGACTATCGATGACTGCTGCCAGTGTGACCGTCGCTGCATTTTGACTTTCTTTTGGAGTTTAATATTTTTAAATACCAAATACATTTGTTTCCTGCTGTCAGTTATATTTAAAAAACACGTTTTCACTTGCTGTTGAATAAATTTATAAAAATATCTCTGCGCTTTAGTTTCAACCAAATTTCAAATGCATTAACTAAAATGTCATTTTTTAAACAATAAATTTTAAAAGTTAAACAGTTAAAAAAATAGTTTAAAAAACAGTTTCGTGTCAACCCTTGTCTTGACTATGTTTATTTAAGTAAAAGAAGAGGTTTGTTGAAAACATGTTTCTTTCTTTTTAATTTAAATAAACAACCATTTCCTGTTTGTTAAGTGAAAAAATGTGATTACCTTTACTTCATTGATGCGCCATATGTTTAGGTAATATTTGGGATTTATCACTTGCTTTTATATTTACACTTACAATTAGACGTTGACACTTGATCCCGGGAATTACATTTCCTGAGATCACTGGCTAATTATTTCCTTTGACACGCGACCGAATGAACAAATAATAATTAGTCATTGCTTAGTTCCAGTTTGTTGACAACAGACCAGCAGCTCAGGAAAACACAAGCCCATGTGCACATGACCTGGCTTTTCAATCAGACTCGACTGGGAGCGGAAAATGCTCTGGTTTTCAGCACTTATACGCTAATTTACTCCGCCTGCAGTGCGAAAATCAAGGCGAGAAACAAGAACAATTGTAGGTGCTAATCACAGCGAGCAAAAATATTTTGCGAATTGTATAAATTGCGAGGCCTAGCCAAGTGAATCCACAATTGACAACTTGCAGTCCAGCTAAACCCAAGTACACTTTTGATAACAGAATTTCACATAAAATACCTACCAGAATGAAATATCACCAGGTAATTAAAGAAAAATGCCAAATCAGTTTTGTTGATCTAAAATAAATATTTTAAATTTGGAAAACAGATCATCTTTCAACTGATCGCCTGCTTTGCGACCTTTGAGCTGGTACTTGGTTATCCCCAGGAGAGAATTTCTTCAGCGGAACAGATCCAAAGACTGCGATCTGCAACTGATACGGAAAATCAAGACGTGAGATCCAGTGAAGCCCTCGAAAACCTGTACAGATATGAGAGAACTTTAAGCAGACTGCGGAGAGCCCTGGACGAGCTGGCTTACGAGGAGGCAGCCGATGACTTGGAGCTGGCCGAGATCAATGTATTCCGACCTCTCTTCCGTTATCGATCACAGGTGGTGAAGGTGAAGAATCCCAATACCCAGCAGCAGTTTGGTTAACTGGGTGATATGTGCAAAACAATATAGACTTAAGCTTAGTCACCTCGCCACATTTCACAAACACTGAACACAACCCATTGATATTTTTTTGTACAAACTTAGATTCTTAAGAAATAAAAGAAAACTAATTTATATTGTTAAACATTTAAATATTTTATTATTTTATTGTTGTAGAACCTATGCGCTTTGCAAATATCCACACGTGATTAAGCATATGTACACACCAATCTAAATTGTTCTCATTAGAGTTAAGGATATTATTGTAGTTTTTTTCATGTTTCCACATTGAGCACATTTACATGAAGGCTTTGTGGATGACACGCGAATTCCTTGCATTGCACTATTTTGGAAGGATCCCTAATATAAACACACCGACACACACATACATATTTGACTAAGGAAGACACAAAGAATATTGAATTCTAATTCTACAATATATGTAATATAATGGACACTCATCGAGGGTTGCTGTATTTCTTTTACTTCTGACTAGGCAGCTAACTAACTCTTGGTTAATGACCCTGTAAGACTCCTCTCAGCTGCAGAAAATAAAAATAACAAACTGATGCAACCCGATATACGTACACACATATACTATATAAATCTTATACGAAAATCGTTCGCCTTGGATTATATATATTCTGTTTGATGCGAACATTTTACACACCTTTTCGCCGTGTAAATAGTTAAGCCGCTAGCCAGCTTATGAAAAATATTCACCCTACTTGCTCATGGCTTAGAAAAGTTACTAAAGTTGCTAGTTAAGTACATAAGTAGTGTTGTTCTCTGTTTAGTTTAGTTAGTTGGTTTTGGTTTGCTCCTATCGCTTGGTTCCATTAAGTTGCTCGTACACATAGTCGCTGCTAGCGTTATTATGTCCCTATGTTTTACATTAAATTTGATTTAATTTTTGATTATCAGGCTTAAGTTAGACATTACAAATAGCTGTTTGCCCATATGTAAGTATGCAAATGGCTGTTTACAGGGGGATTGGAGAGCTTCGAACCGTCGAAACCTGTTTACATATTAGATGAGCCATCTGGTAGCACTTAGAGATAAAGCTTTTTGCCTGCCTGGTTATACACATATTCACATATCGAGACACTTATCCCCTATGTAAGTATATAGACGATTTGGTTGTTTTCCCCTTTCTTTTTAGAGCACCTGCAGATTCTCGCAGTGCTTGAACTTGGAGTCCTCCTTGCCCAGGATCCAGGTGAGCATCTGGCGGGCCTTCATGCTGGCCAGCATCACGCTGCGGCTTTTGTACCAGTGCGCCGGCGAGTTGGCATCCCTCGGTCCCTGAAAGCCCGTTATATATCAGATAAATCAAATTTACTCTTTTCACAGGAAGATGGCTTAAATTCGTGGGCAAAATGCACAAGAGGGGGAGGGAGGGACGGGCTTCGGTTTATTTACATTTGGCTCTCTATTCAAGTGTATTTTTATGGCCCTGCAATACAGTTTTTCCATTTCGGGTGCCAATTGAAGTTTGCATTTTTCATGTTCTTTGTGCGGATTCTGGGAGTGGGCACGAGATAATAAACAACGAACAAACAAAACACTTTTGGCAGTATGCTTGGAATAGTTTCTGTACTTTTGGACACTTGACACATTTTCCTTGTTGGCCAACTTGTCTTGGCAAGAGATCGGGGGGCGGGGTGGGAACCTTATATATTATGTATACAGTCCAAGCACACATAAACAGGAGTAACAGCCTAGATAATAGGGGTTTTTGCAGTCAAAGTGTCTAAAAGCAGGCTGTACATTTTAATATTTCGACGTTTAGCATACATTACTGTGCTGTCCATGAAAAACACCGTTCAAAATAAAGCAATGCATACTTTTAGACACCTAAATAAGGGATTTTAAAATCGTCTACGGCTTTATCATGCTCAACTTGGAGATGGATGGGGTTGGAAAAACACATCAAACATCAATTAAGTTCAGTCCGAATGGGAGCTAGTTTTAAGTTTTACGTAGGCTTTTGTCGGGGGAACGTTCAGTTTTACTTACCCCTTCGCTGGCTTTAAGATCAGTCAGACAATTATCAGTTTCTACAGTCTCTACGTTTGTGTTTTCTTTAATTTTGCTTTTATCTTTTGATTTTTTCGGATTAAGCTGCGAAATCGATCGATGGACATTGATTACATAACACCAAAAACAGAGATAGATGGGAGGACAAATAGCTAACCAGCTAACTGTTACGGCAACTAGAGCTATAGAGAGCTAGAGCTAGACCTAAGGGCTTTTCTGGGGGTTTCTCGGGGATCTTTGGCATACCTGCAGCTGGTTTTGGTCCTTCTTCAGCCGGATCTGGGTGAGCGTGCCCGCCAGGAGTTCGTCGCAGTTGTGATTGATGCCCACGGAGACCTCGATAAACTTGGCTCCGAACGTGCAGGCCAGACATTTGCCATCTAGGGTTGGAGCAGAATGGGGATTTGGTCAGGTCACGCCACTTAATTGACGATGCAAATGAATGCAGTCCGTCCGCGGCGGCTAATTGCAATACTCACCCTGGGCGGAAACGGCGCGTGAGCGGGCCAAATCAATTTTGTTGGCCACCAGGATGGTGGGCCGGTGGCGCAGAAGGTCCATGTCCTGCAGCCGCGATAGTATCTGCTTGGCCCGCGTGAACGACTCCTTGTCAATGCAGGAGTAGACCACCAGGAAGGCATCCGCCTGCTCCAGTTCGTCCTGCAACCAAACAAACGCCCAATTCAGAAACACGGAACTCAACAAGTTTACAACATTCTGAGGTCTGGATTTCGTGACTGACGAAAGTATTTAATGCCGTGTTTTATTGCAGCCCGGTCGAGGCGAAATTAAAAGTTCTTAACTGCGCACCGTCAAGTGCAGGCGTTGAGCGAAAAGTCAAGCATCCATACAACTCAACCCACTTTTCCGCCTTCCCGACTTCCTTTTGTTACCACCCTGTACTTTTGCATTTTATGCTCGTAAAAATTAAAATTATGGCCACTTGGCATCGCAATAACGTGGCGAGCGAAGGCAAAAAGTTTCCGACTTTCTCAGACTTTTAATGATGTTCATTTATCTGACCCATACATTAACAGGTCAGCGGGACGGCCTACCAGGTCCTTCGAACTTCACATCAGGTATTTTCCTCTTTAAAGGTGCGAGTAATTAGCATTTTAAGACGTATCAATTCAAGGGGATATTCGGATTCACTTTCTTTTGAACATCTCAAAAATTTGCCTAATAATTAAATAAGCTATTACGATTATTAGCCCGAAAATCTGTTTGGCACTTTCGTTGGAAGCAAAACAAATACCCTGAAATATATTGCATAGATAGTCCGTGCATCCTCATATTTTGGAGAACCGACGTATAAAGTTAGTTTTAGTATTGTGAAAGTCGAGGCACTCTTGATGATAGTATAGTTTTATAAACTGTTGATTTTAAAATGAAATATATTCGTAAGCCTCTTTTATAAGTTAAACGCATTCCCCAAATTCTTTCTTTGAAATAAGAAAAGCGCTTGGTGAAAGTGAAAACCAGAACAGGGATTCGTAGCTGACAGACATCTTCCATTAGGCTTCTTGAGGTATTTCAGCTGTCCAATCCTTGGGCAAACACACTTTGTCGGCGGTGACGTCGGCAGGTTTTATTCCAGCCCGGGGTGTTGGCTTCCGATTCCGTGCCTCATAAAGCCACGCCGGGCACATCCGACATTTGTAAATTTGGCACTTGGCTCCAAGGTGCTCGGGATTGGCGGAGGCTTAAGGTCAAACCCTAAGCAATTTATTATTTGCTTTTCCACAACTTTTCGGCACCATGCACGACCGCTTTAATTCTTGATTCTTGTGACACATTGCCGAATGGATAAATTGTTGCCATTTCCTTTTGTTTGTCCTCGTTCGCGTCCACGTCGTCATCAACATCACCATCACCATCAGCGTCTCCATCATTGGAATCGTCATCGGCGATTATAATTATCATTATCGTGTTCATTTGTATTGTTTGCCACCCTCAAAAGGCGGCGGCAAACGGCCCGCTGGCCATTTGGCATTCGGCCAGCAATTTGGCATTTCGATTGCACAGTGGCTCATATTGTTGTATTTATGTTTGACTTTTCCCTCCCCGCGGGTTTTTTTTGGCCAACCGTTGCAAGTCGCCATGGTTGCAGGCGGCGCCTGTCTGGCAGGATTTTAAATGAATTCCTTAAATGATTTCAGTATCCAGCAGCTTCAGCATTCCGTGCACTTGGCCATAATTAACCGCAGTTCGCAGCCTGCTTTATGCGAAAGTTTTCATAGTTTTTGTTGAGTTTCCGTACTTGCTTTGTGGGTGGCTAGGTGACTACCGGCTCCTTCTGCACCTTCTGCTCCTACTCGTATTTCACGAACTCATTTTGCATCTGTAATTAATTCACTTTGTGCAATTTATGCTCGTCCGGTTGGCAAATCACTCGCCGCTCCCCCGGGTAAATCTCGGCCGGCAGGACAAGCTCATTTGTCTTGCTGACAGCCAGGACCTCGGCCAAAGCCGGCTTGTGGCTGGAGGTTAGTTAATAGTGAAATATTTAACGACAATTACAAGCACAAATGGGGAAGAGCTTCGCGTGTGTGTGCCTGTGTCCCCTGACAAATGGTTTACCTTGCTCTCCGGATTGCCAGTGAGGAACTTCAGCTCCGACTCGGTGCCATTCAAGATGATTGAGACGTTCTGCTCGGCCTCGTCGCATTCTGCAAATGTAGGGGGAGTGCGGGTTAAAAATTCAGCTGAATCATGGCGGAGCGATTCGACTAACCGGGTCCATCGTAGGCATTGATGCAGTCCGAGGTGCGAAACTGTGAAATCAGAGCTTGTTTGCCCACGCCCGCCGATCCGAGCATTTCCACGCGATAGAACTCCACCGGCTGATGGTTCTCCTGGGCATTGGCGTTTCCGAATCCGTTGCTGCTGCTGCCGCCGTTGTAGCCGCATCCCAGTCCCAGGCTGCTGCCACCGCCGGCCACGCCCCCCAGTCCGCCCACGCCATTACGCGTATGCATGGGACTGGATGGCGCCAGGCTGTTGCTCCGCGAACGTCGCCGGCGGAACGAGTCACCTCGATTAATGATACCTGTAACGACAAAAAAAGGGAGGCAGTAGAGAGTTGTCAAAAACTGGTCCTGGCAAAATAAACGTCACTCGTTTTCGTATTCCATCTGCATGTGCTGGACTTTTGTTAGTCAACCTGCCACACGCGGCGTATGTGCAACGTGGATCGACTCAACGACTCGTTGCGCATACGCCACGTAGTCCCGGCAAAATTACAGTTTCCTGCCGCAAGGGCAACATCAACAATAGTTAATCTGTCTTTTGTGTCTCGCATCTGGGTGCTATATGTACCACCCCTCCCTGGCCTGTCTGTCTGCGGTTTCCTGCCCATATTTAAAGGAACCCATTTTTCTGTTCAAAATTAAAGCGATGTTTTGCGCCAAATATATGCCAAGTATTTACAATATAATTTGCTTATACAATGAATATTTATGCGAGCCATTTCTGGTCTTTATACAATAATAATGCAATTAACAAGGCTTCGAAAATTTATGTGGGACAAGGCATTATGGTTATTTTAACCCATTCCGTTGTTCCGGTAATCGCTTGGGATAAAGTCAAAAAGCTTTTAAGTGTTCTTTTTAATATACATAATTTTGCTATATTGAATTTAATTTTAATATCTTCAAGAATTTCAGTTCACTCTTTAGATAATTTAACATATTTCCTAAATTTGAATACAAAGAATTTATCATTAGCTAAATAAAAAGATTTACAATTGAGAACATTGAAAATCTGTTTTATGGCTGTAATCTTAGTTTTGGCAAACTTTTACGATAATTTACAATTTACCGGTAAATCGATTTTTTATTAAAAATTTTTACAACTTGTTTTGTTGTATGCTTCTTTTAAAGTTGATAATGTAGAGAAAATTAAACAAAAACGAACAGTTAAGCCTTACACCTTTAAAAATGGACAAAGTCGTTGTAAGGCATTTTAATAATTTTAAAACAAAAGATTTTGAGAGGGTAACAATTTAATAAAACGTGTTAAGCATCCTGCTTAGCTGTGGCAAAACCGCACACATGATTTAATAGCATTGACGAGGACATAACAAGTTGATTGACCAAACAAAAGCAGAATAAACCCAGATATAATCTGCGCATCTGCCATTCCCCTTTCCCAAAGACAGACAATGCCCGATCGAAAAGGTATTACCCAATGAAGACGCCGAGTCAAGAGCCTTTATACAACCTGCGGCCGTTGTCATTTATAATCCCGTACATATATGTATCAATCTGCAACTCGTTTATACTATATATGCGTACATGTCTGGCACCGTCCGATTTGTTCAGTTTATGTAAGTGTATGTGGTGTACATTTTAAATGTCATAAATAGATTTATGGCCTGCCTTATTGCATTTAGCCGTTGCGCGAAATATACGAGTCTTTGAATATATATAGATGTACATCATAGGTTTTTCAGAACGCGTTAGCGTTTGCTCGCTTCTCATCTGCGGTAATTAATTGTGCAAATTGATTTAATTGCCAAAACCGCTCTAAACATTTACATTTCGGCACACGAGGGGGTGAGTTCCCCCGATTTTCTGTGTATATGGATGGGCCGTCATCATTGGAAAGCCATAAAACCATTTTGGGTGGCCAGATATTTCTTTTTTTTGCGAACGGGCGTTACGAAGTCTTCGCGTGTGGGAAACAATTCATTTTGAATAGGTGCAAACGGGCCGCAATAAAAATTGCGATTTAGTTCGTGAAATTTCTAACAATTTATACCTATGTGCAATGTTCATATTTATTTTTAGCCATTGGCTATAATTGAAACTGACTAATCGCTGGAGTAATTGCAGCACTTTTTCACATCTTTTTCTGCCATTCCTCAAACAAAAGTTTTCTTTTCACTTGTCTTTGATGTTGGCTTAGCACTCTCCGTCTTCCAGGCAACATATTCATGTGTTTGTTTGCTCTAAGAATAACTGTTTAAGAAAATAAATTGAAAATTTTATTTGCTGATTGATTTACAGTGGGCCGAGTGCAACACGAGATTTCGCACATGCTGGCACTTTTGAGATATGATTAACCGCCTTCAAGGTTAGTCGGTTTTTTGTTTATGCAAAATAAACCCATTTCTATAAATACCAAACGAATGTTTAGCCAAATACGCTTCAAATAATCAGGGGAAATGAAAAACATATACAGACACTTATCTGTACGAACCATCCTTGTTGGCGCATCATTCAATTACGATTCGATTCAGGCCCACAGGACAATCGAGCAGACACTTGTGCATTGTCTGCTCGTGGTTGAAAATGTATATTTATATGGAAAATTCATTCAGTGCCTGCCATCGATGACTGACACTCGCTGGGGCATTTCAATTAATCACACACTCACACACTCACACACGCCCTCCTCCTCCAAACATATTCGAATCAATGTCGGTCTGTCAGTTTTTCGCCCGCTCATTTTAAATTTCCCACTCGTGTCAACCGTAAAAGCATAATTGATGGATGCCCGGCTCCCTATTTTTTGGGGCTTATCCTCTCACGCCCTGCCAACAACTTGAGCGAATTAAGTTTAATTAAATGGGCGCGCATGACTCCTGGCAAGACATTGCCGCAAAATAAAGCTGCCACTCTTAGCCCGACCAACTACAAGATATTCTGCTTGTATTTGAAAGCAATTTACTTGAGAAAACACAGGCACTTCATTGAATTTTAATATGCAGTGAGTTTGAGAACGAGTCCCTAGCCGGTGCTCATCCCAAGTTAAAGAAATAACTAACCAAGCTGGGGAAAACTTTTGATACCCTTTAATGTCACATGGGATTTAAAGAATGAATATACATACATATAGCTCACAACGAAAATAACATTTTAGCAAGGCTTTTATCAGAGATTTTCGGGGGCAGTTGATTTGAAATTTAATAAATAAATATGTCGGTGTTACAGAATAATTTGCATAATTTTTAGAAACTATTTGATTATACAGCGGTTACTGGGACAACGAGATTTCAATTTACATATGTATAAATTTGGTTGTAAGAGGTTTTTTTGTTTCAAATATATAATAAAATATAAAATATCAGATCAAGTCCCGCACAATTTTTTAAGATTTTTAACAGTATTATTTCGAATGCTTCAAATAAAATTTAATTTTTTTTAATTACTATAAGTGTGATAAGTTTGGTCTTGACCACTTCCACTAGGTAAGTTTTGACCTTTTTACTTCCATTTCATCGGAAAGCAATTATCGAGATGAAATTTTAAAAAAAGCTACCATCTTTAATGGTCTCTCCTACAATATTATCAGTCGAAATTCATTCACTTTATATTTTTTGTGTACCTATCTCCAAGTCTTGCTTATCATACATGGCATAGTGCCATCCTCAACTGAGTCTTGCAAATGGTTCCGGGACCTCCTTCATGACTAAGTTATGACACCTCGTGCTGCTAATACGCAGGCTTGTCGTCTGTTTGCTGTCATGTCTGCTCAAGTCTTCCGTACTCCGTCTTCCGTATTCCGTATTCCGTATTCTGTGTTCCGTGTTAGGAGCAGTTAAGGGTGGGCTTAAACACGTACTTAAAGTCGGCCATGCATTTGTGCATGCAAACGCCCACAAGTGCGGAGAAAACATGTAAAAGATCACAACTATGGAGCTAACATTTAATCTGGAAACTACGAGGAATATGCATTTATGGTCTGAAATTCAAAAAATAATAGTTGTTCGATTGGTATCTGTTTTTTTTAATTGGAAACCTCTAGCTTAGTTATTTATGCAGCTAATTTGCTAATGTTACTATGTATTAGTAGGTTAAGTTGCTAGTTATAATTATTTCAAGGCCTCTGTTAGGTTTGTCTAATATTTTTATTACTTTATGTTTAAAGAAAAAAACACTTAAATGCTTTAAAAATAGAGTCGTATAAATTAAACAATGCAAAGAAAAGTAAAAGTATCGACAATCATCTTGGCAAGATTTTTACTTAATGTGATTTTCAAGATTCAAAGTAGTTTTAAGCTATGAAAACAATTTAAGTTCGCCGATTGATATGGTACGCATCTTCAACGACTTTGCCGAAAAGTAGCTTAACAAGGTAATTCTTAAACTTAGCCGGTATGAGTAAACTGGATAATCGATCTTAATTGAATTTAAAACTCTTCAAATTGTTTTAAACTTTCTCGGCAAGATATCATCTGCTAAGCGCCAAAACTTCCGACTAAGTGTCTTACAGTCCTGTCTCACACTGTAGTTGTGACACACACAGTGCATATGTGTAACAATAACGTGACACAAATGTTGAATATAAAAGGAGGAAAAAACGCACACATAATGGGAAAACTTCACAGGGCTATGTGGCTCTTTGAGTGTGTTTGCATATATATACGAGTGCCAGTGTGTGGTCGGGTATTCATATCCTATGCGGAGTGGCATTTAGTGCCACTGATATCTCCTTAACATCTTCGGGTAACAGCCTTTTAAGATTTCAATAAGGATTGCTCCGCTGCGTGCCCCGGGATGAAACTATAATTTTATGCTGCCTGGAGTATCGTGTGTCCCTGAGATGTCCCTGCGATGTCCCCAATCCCCGATCCCCGATGCCCGATGTCTAGTCCCAGTCCAGCATCCGCATTCTTAAGATGCGTAATCCCAGTCATCTGGCCCAGGGGCTTTGTTGACTTTCAATTTCGAAATTAATAAATGGCCACTGCGGTCTTTGTTGGGCTGTAGTCCTTAAGTCAACTCACCTCCTTTGGAGGCACTGAAAGTGCGCAATCTGTCCACATCCTCGTCGTCGTCGTTGACGCGCAGGTGATGCATGTTCATGGTGGGCACGTCCAGGAAGGCGTTCGATTTTCTATGTGCTGTTGTGGACAAAAGAGGCGGATTAAAATAGATTAATTTAAATTGCATTAGGAATTATGGCCAAACAAATATCATTGTATTATTCTATGCCGTTGTATTATTCATAAGCTCACATTTTTTACCTGTCATCATATCTAAATACTTTTGATCTACATTTTAATAAATAATTCTCTATTTTCAAATTTGGTTTAGCCTTTTATAAGCGCAGGTAAAGTTTTATTGTTCTATAACTAACAGGAATTAAAGTATCGTTTATTATAGTTTTTTTATATTTACGAATGTTATTTAAAATAAATTGATATTTTTTCACTGTTTCCATCGACTCCAGCTTGTGTTGAACAAAAAAGATGCAAAACCATCATTGAAATTAATGAATAAACAATTGCGGAAAAAGTTCTCAAAAAAACCCTTTTGGGTAAATATGCGAAAAACCCTTCGGTTAAATGTTTCCCCCGCCAGTTTTGCATTATTGATTCAGTATTCCCTGCTCCAGCTGGCTGACATTTGGACAGCTTTAATGGTTTCCCCATGTCGAGTTGACACAGAGAAGTGCCACACACGTTGCACACTTGCTGCTGGGAAAACTGGGGTGAACTGGGTCAATGGTTAAGTTCATCGAACGTCCAATGTTAATTGAATCAACATTATTGGAGAGTACTTAACAAAGGGCAACTGAAACTACCATCCACTGGAACGGAGCCAACTGTTTCAGCTTTAACACCTCGCCTTAAAGTCCTGCGGATGCGGTCCTTAACCGCCTCCTGCTATTTTAGCCACCATGGCATTAATGGTCAATTTTACATCGCCGCGGCTCTCGTGCGGCGAGCAATTTGGCTGAGAGCTTAGTTTATGCCGCATAAAAGATCAGGCTCAGCACTTGGCTAATTTGTTGCCGTTGTTTTGCCGTTTTGATGGCTCCATCCGGCCATTAAAACGCACTACTTGAACAAGTGCGGTTAAAGCAATAGTGCTTCAACCACAAAATCTTAAATATAAGTTTGGGCGAAGAGAACTGAGTATCCTGCCACAGCTTTGCGATGAGCATTTTTAAAATGCATACAAAACTAAGGCTAATAAGGCTTTTATTTATTGACTAAATCTTTGTTCTTTTCATAAAGATTATTTTAAAAACATAATCATCATATTTGCTAAGTTGTATTCCAAAATAATCCTTTAAATAGATATTTTTTTGTTTGTATGATAAATTAAATGATTTGTAGGTTTAATAATTAGAGGATTTAATTTTGAACTTGTTTACCTAGAGCTGTTAGTTATCTTAAAAATTATGCGAAATGGGTAAAAACTATCAGGAATTAATTCAGGCCTCTGATTAAATTAATGCTGGTATCAGTTCTATTATCAAATGAATACTGAAGAGTGTGAAACGTATACGAAATAGTTACAAAAGTGAATTTTTTTAATGCAGATTAATACGAACAGTAGAATTAAATTGTTAAAGATTTTGTATCACTCATAGTCGTCATATGGATGTGGATTACATAATATATTCTTTTAATTATACTTTTGAAAATTTGTTTGTAGCTTAAAGCCCTTTGAACTTTGTTAGTACTCTCATCCTTCAGCATGTTCCTTGTAAAATATTACTCAACTGCAAAGTTCAAACTCAAATTTGTGGCCTAATTTGGTGACGATAAGACATGTTTTCAAGATGTTGATGTTTACTTTCTAGGGATTCCAGGGATTTTTTGTGCCCAACTACTATTCTATTAACCGCATCTGTGCGTACTTATCTCCGCTCGTAATTTACTCACCGTGTGGCTGTGGCCTCCGCTGCGATAGCTTTCGGCGCTGTGGAGGCGTCTCCGTCTCGCTCAGCCGGGGCTCGCTGGTGCAGTAGCTCCGGGCCTCCTGGAGCGTGTGCTGCTGCTGCTGCTGTTGCTGCTGCGCCTTGGTCTTCTGGCGGACCTGCAAGAGGAAAGAGTGTCCTTAAGCCCGGGAACTCAATTCAACTCAACCATCCGTCTGTCTATGCATCTCGGTGATTGATGGACTGCCGCAGGATTTGCCCTTGTCTATTGAGTGAGAAATTAAATTGCATTTCTCGGTTGCAGACCAATCAAGCCGACACACAAATCAAATTGCATTTGTTTGTCTGTCCTTTAGAGAGACAGAGAACCACCGCCCATCGCCCAACGCCCACCACTTGGCGCGCCAATGGCATAATTTATCGGCTGACTTGGCCTCGCGGGAAGGACTCCTCTGTGATCAGAGCAGCTCAAGGGATTTCCCCCTAAATGTCAAGGTTAAACGCCTCGGCCACTCCAAATGCAATCAGCACCGCCGCTTGTTTCGTCCGCCGCAAAAGTTTCCTGTCCACATTGGATGGAGGACGAGAGGGAGACGGAAGTGGTGTCCCAAATCCTTCAAGGCACGTCCAAGTGCCTGTCACGCCGCCTCAGTTTGTGGTGCTCCTTGGGAAGTCTGCCGTCGACGGGGCGAAAACTAATTTCAGCACCTGTCCCGGCAATGTAAGCTTCTTGTTCAGTTTCTTTGGTCCAGTGTGAGGGCGATATTAATAGCCACATGCAAAACGTCCAACTTTGTTAGCCGCTTCCGTTTTCCTTGGCCCAAAAACAGTGGCGAAGGCAAGCAAAATTATTTGGGTGTTTGCCTCCAATTACTTGGTAATTAGAAATTATTAAGTTACAGCGATTAAACTCTTGTTAAGCTGTTATTAATAGCTTGTGCTAAGAATAATCCATCCTAATGTCTTGTAAGGAGTTCAAATAATTGGAATTACCACCAACAGAAAAAAGGTAACAGATTTTATTCGATCTTAAGTCTTAATAATTGGTTGACAAGCATCCATAACATCCTACTGTGGATTATATTTTTGAAAAAATATTACGATTCACTTAAAAGGAAAAATGTGATTCGATTTTTTCAAAAGGCATTCATTTTACATTTATGATTTACAAACAAGAAAGGAAAGCTAACTTCGGGCGGAGCCGAAGTTGATATACCCTTGCAGAATACTCTGTAAATTATATTCTCCAAAATTATTCATATGATGCATTCTTACTACTCATCAAAAATCCCAACTTCCTAACTTTAAAAACACCAAAGTTATGGCATTTCCAATCGTTCAGTTATATGGCAGCTATAGGATATAGTCGGCCGATCTTTATGAAATTTGATAGGTCGGATTGATTGGCTAAAAATAAAACCCATAGAAAATTCCAACTTCCTAACTTAACAAACACCAAAGTTATGGCATTTCCGATCGTTCAGTTATATGGCAGCTATAAGATATAGTCGGCCGATTCTCATGAAATTCGGTAGGTCAGATTGATTGGCCAAAAATAAAACCTATAGAAAATCTCAACTTCCTAACTTTACAAACACCAAAGTTATGGCATTTCCGATCGTTCAGTTATATGACAGCTATAGGATATAGTCGTCCGATCCCGGCCGTTCCGACTTATATACTGCGTGCAAAGGAAAGAAGGGTGTGTGCAAAGTTTCAATTCGATAGCTTTAAAACTGAGAGACTAGTTCGCGTAGAAACAGACAGACGGACAGACAGACGGACAGACGGACAGACGGACGGACGGACAGACGGACAGACGGACATGGCTATATCAACTCAGGAGGTGATCCTGATCAAGAATATATATACTTTATAGGGTCGGAGATGCCTCCTTCACTGCGTTGCACACTTTTGACCAAAATTATAATACCCTCTGCAAGGGTATAACAAGTTTTCTTTAGCTTGTAAAAAGTTTACATTCCTTCCGGTGTAATACAACATTTTAACATTTTTGTTTCAATTTCGAAGAATATTTTTAATTAAAAGTTTGCCCAATCAATTTTTATTATGTCGAGAGCACATTGAAATGCAATTTGTGTGAAAAACTAACAGTTGTTATTTAGGCCATGAAAACAAATACAAATTTTAACAGTAACAAGAAAGGAAAGCTAACTTCGGGCGGAGCCGAAGTTGATATACCCTTGCAGAATATTTTATAAATTATATTGTCCAAAATTATTCATATGATGTATTCTTAATACTCATAAAATGTCCCAACTTCCTAACTTTAAAAACACCAAAGTTATGTCATTTCCAATCGTTCAGTTATATGGCAGCTATAGGATATAGTCGGCCGATCCTTATGAAATTTGGTAGGTCGGATTGATTAGCCAAAAATAAAACCCATAGAAAATCCCAACTTCCTAACTTTAAAAACACCAAAGTTATGGCTTTTCCGATCAATCAGTTATATGGCGGCTATAGGATATAGTCGTCCGATCCTTATGAAATTCGGTAGGTCGGATTGATTAGCCAAAAATAAAACCCATAGAAAATCCCAACTTCCTAACTTTAAAAACACCAAAGTTATGGCTTTTCCGATCGTTCAGTTATATGGCAGCTATATGATATAGTGGCCCGATCCGGCTCGTTCCGACTTATATACTACCTGCAATAGAAATACAACTTTTGGGAAAGTTTCAAGCAGATAGCTTTAAAACTGAGGGACTAGTTTGCGTAGAAACGGACGGACAGACGGACAGACGGACAGACGGACAGACGGACATGGCTAGATCGACTCTCCTGGTGATGCTGATCAAGAATATATATACTTTATAGGGTCGGAAATGTCTCCTTCACTGCGTTGCAAACTTTTGACTGAAATTATAATACCCTCTGCAAGGGTATAAAAATGTTTATGTATTTGTGTTAAATTTTGGAAGAACATTTTAAATATTTGCAAGTTCAGCTTGTGTAGAAAAAAGAAAACTATAATGTAGGCAATGAAAACTATTAAAGTTTTTGCATTAAAAAAAGTTTTTCTGCAGTTTCAAAGTTTATTTTAAATAGTTGTTCACAGAAATTAATTTTGTGTAGAAGCGGACGGGTATTATTTAGCCAATGAAGACAAGTAAAAGTTTTAGTGATTACCAGTCAAAAATTGTTTCTACATTTATGTTTGACTTGAAATAATATTTTTAAATAATTAATAAAGTTTGCACAATAGGTATTTATTATTTCGAACTAAAGTTTGTGTAAAAAACTCAAAGTTATTATTTAAGTACCATTTTTAGCTTTTTATGGATCGTAAAAGGTTTTATCTTTAAATACCACTAATCAAAAATATTTATAGGCTCTAAATCCCCCTAAAACCAGGCTAATTGCGCCCCTGTCCCACATAAGGCTTCCTCATCGCTGGAAAACGGAACGCCGGAAGCGTTTGCTACGTGGCGTCGGCTGTCAAGTGGCCACGGATTTGGGCCACGTTGAGTTTCTGGTCAGTCGGAGAGCTTGGCAAAGCCACCAAATCCGCAGGAAGGAGGCGATGGAATGGGAGGGGGTTGACTGGGCCATTAGACGAGCTGTCAGTGTAAACGTTCCTTGTTTATTTAGTGGCCGCTCTTTTGCGCTTTTTACGGTCGCACACATACATATGTATGTACCTACGAACCTGGCCGACTACATGTGTGTGCATTTATCCTGGCGCTTCATGGACTCTCGTGACCAGTAATTGCTCTTCCTTCTTGGCCAAATGTTTGCATGGTCTACTTTGCTGGCTTAATCAAATATTACGGCTGGACGGACACACACATCTGATCCATTCGGATGCAGTGGTCGGATGGACCCTCGCCATCTCGCTTCGGAAATTAATTGCTTCCTGGCCTTAGTTCATCGACCAGGCGGTGCTCCGTGGAATGTCCTGCGGCGGAGTCTTCAATTTGTACCCGCTTAATCCCCAATTAGTCCTCTGGGCAACGCTGATAATTTATTTTCTTAATGCGCTCCGTTTTACGGATGCTTTTGTGACAAGCGCCAGGGGAAGGGAAATTACGCTTAACAAAGTAAAATTCGTAATTCAACATAATACAATTTAAAAAGTCTCCTTTAAAATGCACACATACAGGTGAATTTCTTTTTTGCTTAATTGATTTGTTTAATACTCTTACGTTCGAGATAGGGTAAAAAAACATTTTAAGTTCCACTTTATACTCACATAAATCAAAAGCTTACAAAAATGTTGTATAGAATTTTTGTATAGAATTTTGTTGGATTAAAGTGAGTATAATCCTTAAACCGAAAGTTACTCAGATTTGACTTTATTGGTTTGGTATAAAATGCAACAGACTTTGGCAATTTAAGCCGTATATATATGCATATATCTACTTTACCAGATTGTACATAGATAACAACCGTATAAAAAAGCAATCTATTGTGATCTGCTTCTTAAAATTTTGCAATATCTTTAGTTTGCATACACTTCCTGCAATTTTCTTTCTAGTGCTGAAACTTTTGTGTCGAAAATCGCAAAATATTTTCCTATTCGTGGCTGGCGTCTGTCTGGCTTAGTTATTTGTTGGTTTTTGTCAAGTATTTGCATAGAATACGTCTGACTTTGACTCACAGAATGCCGTGCAAGACGAAAATAGCTTTACAATGCGACTTCATTGAGTTCGTTGTTGTTGTGGCACATTCTCATTAAACTTTTGCGTCTGCAGATGAAAAGTGCCTGCGACTTATCGACATCGGGACATCATCACACTGAGTACTCAAAGTTTACTTCTTCTATACTCTTGACGGATGTATCCTTCGCCCCTCTTGCTTATGAACAAAAGTAATTTTAACGCTTCTTCTTCGGTTTAGATACCCTGTATTCGTAGAGCTACACAGTATACCACACAGTCCAAAAGACATGTATTTTTCACCAGAAGACAATGCATTTATTTTTCTATTTCCCACAACGTGCCAAATTTTATATCCATCGGATAAAATAATCACATTCAAATGCCAAAATGTATGCAATGAGTTTTAAAAACTGATGTCTGGGTATTTCATGGTAGAGACCCTCTTCCATAGCTTACTCGCATTTTTAGCTGCGAACTCATTACGGCCACGCCCACAATGAACACATGCCGCCCACAAAAAGCGAGGGAACATGTGTGTGTTTAGTCCTGTCTTGAAAACTTTCCCTATATAAATTACCAGCTCGGGGCGCATCGCAGGCGATGAGAACGACACTTTTAGCACGATGCATGGCGTATTTTCTGTTTTTTGTTCCCTCGCTGGCTCACTAATAATGTCGCCAGCAGAAGCAAAAAGGGGGATTCTTCGGCGAAGGATATCCAGCAGCAGAAGCTGCGAGCAGGAAGCATCCAGCCGCCAGGAAAACTCATTCGCAACGTATGCTGCCACGTGGCGGACGCCTTTTGTCTGAAACACCCGTCCGCAGAAATTGAATTTGGCCACGATATAACTCGATTCACACGCCACACTGCAAGCGTTCCAACTTCACAGCTTCCTGGATGGGTGACGAATCAATTGAGTTGGAGATGTCACCGACTTGGGACACCCGACAGGCGGCGATGGAAACAATGAATAATGCTCTATAAAATATGACTCAAATATCAAACCACTGAATATGTAGGTTATATGATGATTTTTACGATTTTCTTTTACAAAAATCAAAGGACAATATGAAAGCTAATCATGAGAACGATCGAAATATAAACTTAGGTTTGCCGAAGTTTGTTTCCTTTATTGTTTTAGCTTTAATTTTATATTTATTTCCAATTGTAGTTTATAATACAAGTCCTTACTCACATGATTCTATAGATATTCAAAATCAAACCATTATTGTCGATCTTGTCTGTCACCGTAAAGAACTTCAATCATAGGCTATTCGTTTTTCACACGTTTTCTAAGGCCCAAACCCTCCAAAATACACCAACATGGAGATCCGCGAAAGGCTCTACAATCTAATGGTGAACCAGAGCTTCATGTCGCGCTCCACCATCACCGAGAGCATGGCCCAGTTCGCAATCCTCGACCTGGAGAGTTCGGATGCCATTGAGAAGACGGTGATCAAGATCCTGCTGGTGATCGAGGAGAAGTACCGCAGTTACTTCGAGAGCTACCAGAAGGAGCTGGAGCTGCAGAGGATCGCGGCCCAGACCCTGAGTCAGCTGATCCAGCGCTACAAGATCACCATGCAGGTGGACACGAGCTGCATTTGCCCGCACATCTACGAGATCGAGTCGGAGGAGGCGATCATCAACAAGTACTACCTGCACTACCAGGTGATCGCCAGTTCCAACAAGAGCCAAAGCTGGGCCATCCACAACCTGCGACCCTGTGTCCTCATCTTCCGGCGCGAGTGCGCCAAGCTGGACCAGAACGAGGAGAGTCCGTTCATCCTGGGCGACGCCTTCCACAAGCCGATCAAGTTCTTCATGGACTTGGTGGAGGAGCTGTTCGCCTACTTCTACAGCGGGCACTTGCAGCTGGACTGCGCCGCCCGCCTGCTGGATCCCCTGGATCTGGGCAGCCTGGAGTACTACCAGAAGCTGTTGGCCCCCAACGAGGACTTCGACGAGTACTTCATGCAGAACATGAGCTTCTGCCAGTGCCTGCGGCTGCCGCCCAAGTGTGCGCCCTTTGAGTGCCACCAGAAGATCAAGGACCAGGCCGAGCCCTACATCTCCCAGGCGAAGAAGGCGCGCTGTGCCAGGAGGGTTGCCAAGATGTCGGCCACCGGACAGCAGAGTCCCAAGCCGGAGGGCAATGGGTCAGAACGGAAGGCTTCCATCGTGAGCCAGCACAGCGAGAAGGCAACCACTAGTGTCAGCCAGGAATCGAGTCCTTCCGAGGAGCAAACGACCGCACTGAGCCAACAACATGAGCAGACCCTAACGAATCAACTGCTGAATGCCTTTACTATCTGCCAGAATTAGCAGGCTGCAATCCATTCCTGTCTCAAATTAATGCTCCCGTGGACCTATAACTCCGAATTAGACATACTTAAATTGTAATCAGCCAATTAAACGACCGAAGTGCACGTGATTGCGTTCTCGGTTTCTCGGAAATGTTTGCGGAAATGTTATTATCCCCCTTGCCCCGCGGACATGTGCTGCACGCAATTTGGATTTGCCTACTCCTCTAATGACTTTCCAGCTGGTGTGGCATCCAAGCTCGATTCTGTTTTACTTCCAACTGAGCACACTCGATAGTCAAAAGGGCTCTTAATTAAAAGCAAACTGAAGTTTTATTTCAATCAAGTGGAACACTTTGAAATTGGTTGCTAAGTAAGTCAAATTAAGTCTTAAGGCAAGGTTGATATACCCTAGCACCTGTTAAAAATGTTGAAAAAGATTGAAGCTAGGTCGATTTTGTGATCACTTTAACAATCGTTTCTATAGCAGCTCCGATTTTTATAAGAGTAAAGCCTTAATTCTAAAATCATTTAATTCTTATTTCTAACACTTTTATTTCCATTTTATTGAACTCTTAAACATAAACCAAAAGCTTTATATTTCTTGATTTGTTAAATAATGCTATCTATATTTCCATCTCTATTACTCAACAACACAAAATTGTTGTCTATAAAATCTGATTTATCTTTGTCTTTAATTCCTTCTTAAAAATAAAATTTGCCAAACACGAATGCATACAAACCATTATCCCCACCCAATAAATAACGATTGGATGTGGCAAAGTGCTTTAGCAAATTAAAGATGTCATTATAATGTTCTCGAGCAGGCTTTTTGCATGTGCGTGTCTAAATGGACTAAATGTCGTCGGTCGCTGCTTATTTATAGTGAAAAACGTGCATTTGATGAAAACTATAAATAAATAAGCAATTTCTTGCCGGTGACGGCAAAGATGCAAATGCGAATGCTAAATTTGTGCCGCTTGGCCGGTTTCTAACCGCATTACGTATACGCAGTGTACTCACCGATCTGGCGCCGGAGGTGATGCGTGCGCTCTGGGAGCGTGTGGCCGGCCGGCGACGGCGGTATCCGGGCGTACCGCCCTCGGGCGTGGCACTTCCGGAGGCGCCGGGCATCCCGTGGATGACCGTCTCGATGCTGGCCCCCGTGGCACAAATGGAGGCGCTGCGCGTCTTCTTCTGCATCCGATGATGCATCGGCGAGATGTCGTCCACCATGGCGACTGGTCTCTATTGTTCGCCGCCGGATCCTCCTGGGAAAGCAAATTTGGCCAAGTCTAGGGGCCACTACTTGTGTGCATTAAGCAGTTCGTGCTGTGGTGGTTCTAGTTGCTCTTTTGTGGCTGCTATGGTTGCTTTGTTGCATAATTCATAATCTGAGTTTTGGATGGTGTGTGACTTTTTTGTTTGTGGTGCACTCTGCAAATAAACGGTGACAAGCAAAAGAAACGAATGCAGAAAACATTTAAATGAATTTTCAAATAAAAATTACACTTTTCTCGAATATTTTCGGTCGTGACGTGACCAAGTTTTACAGAAATAACCCAAAGAAAATGTTTTGGTTTGAAAAGCAAAAGTGAGCAACGAAAACGAATTTCATCTGCGTTCTACAAGAATGTTTTTGTAACAACATGCAACATAATTTGCTGTGTGATTTTTCATTTCGCCAGCAGCCATTAAACATAAAATTCCTCTGTTTGTTTTTCCAACCGCCCCACCCGCTCCCATCCACTTTGCATTTATTTTTAAACGTGCCTCACGCGTCTCTGCGAAACTGGGTCAGCTATCGTAGTTTTCAGTGGACACCCCGAAAACGACAAATTGCAACAAATAAATTCGAAATCTGTACAAAGGGGCAAAAGCCTTTGGGAATTGTGGTTTCTATGGGGGTTACGTAAGGACTTAGGTGGCTGTTATGTGTTTCGGTTATGCATGAGTTTGGCTTTTCCTATTTTGATTCGATGTCAGACTGCTTTATTCCTCCGTGGGTCTAGCTAGTTTGCTAACTTTTGTTTATTATATGATTTATTATTTTATTCACTTTGACAAATGGATTTTCTTTGTCAACTGCCGGCATCAAAAATTCCTTCGTATAATATGTTGATCAACTTATTATTTAGAACATTTTCTCGAAAACATTTTTCTCAAAAAATATTTATGATTTTTCACCAATCAACCAATCAATCAATCTTCATATACAATTACACATAAAAAATGTTAATATTATAATTAGCACCTCTTTAATTAAAAATGTATCCTTTCTTTAATTCTTGTAATATAAAGTTATATGAAAGTTATTGACAAAATATTCATTGCTTTGATTTATTAAAATAATTAAAATAAAATTTTCCATTTGATTTCCCAAAAATGTTTCCACAAGTACGGCAAATCAGTTTCTCAATAAACATGTTGTAAATCTATGTTTGGATTTTCTTGCACTTGTGCTTCTAAAGAGTTCGTTAATCACGTAATTCTCATCGTCTAAAAATACAATTCTTTTTATTGGCTTCAGCTTTCCAAACCCTTGCATCATCCGCATTTTGAACTCTTTCGTATGGTTTCCTAGTTAGCAAAACATTTCACAATTGAGATGTAAATAAAGGCTGAAAAATGTGGAAACTTTCGGTGAGCATTGCACGGAAAGTTCTCCTTTAAGCGCTCAGAAAAGTTAAATGAAAACTTTAACCTGCGCACTGCAAATCTAATGGACACTAATTGCCATTTGCAGGGGGCGAGTACCCTGGGCGATTCGCGATAGCGAATTGAAATCCATTTCTCAACTGGCCGTAAGCCGAGTAGACTGAAATTGAATTTTCCTGACTGATGGGAGAGGTTTGGAGTGGCGGATAAAGAGGCAGCCAGCGGGCCAATCAAAACATATTGGTAATCCACTTAGGCATCCTGTTCGCTCCTTAGACATGCATCATTAGCCGCTCGACCTGGGGCGTCCTATTCCATTTCGCCAGCCTGTCTTCCCTCGTTCTGGTCCTGTAATCGAATTACGCTTTCGCTATCTTTTCATCCGCGCCTGCACTTAAGTGCAGCCAGGACACTTTCCACTTTCTGTCGCCGACAAGCGAACTTGACGAGCTTGCAGTCTTAGCCGCGTTCATCTGAGGGCTTTAAGGTCTCCCTTCTGAGTAATTAACTTGTGAGAATGATTAAAACATAAATAATTAAAAACGAGCCAGGGTGTTGGCCGCCCTTTTTTTTGTGTTAAAGAGAACAAAAGATTCGGGCCAAGTCCCTCGCAAGTAAATAACGCAAGGGCCACGATGGAAAAAGGAGAAGAATAAATACATAAACTTGAAAATGTTTTCAACGCGACAGCATATGCGACAACAGCTTGAGATAAGCAGCCCGCGGCACTGAGAAAAATATGTGGACAAAACTGATAGATGATTCTTTATAAGAATTATATTACATTTTAAAAACAAATACTAAATTTAGTTCCTTAGTCGGCCATTGCTAATTTATTACTATTTGAAGGAAGTCTTCTACAAATATTGGGTATTATATTATAACTCTTTTTCTGTTGAACTTTATTGCATAGATCTAAGTCTTAAAAGTGTTATTTTATAATGGACTTTTAATAAAATTGGTTGTTTACTTTCCGGAAATGATATTTTAAGGCAAAATCATATAATTACAAAAAATAAATTAACAATTGTGTTGGTATAAGATTTTATAAGATTTTTCTAGTGGTTACATACAGAGACACGCTTTATCGATTAAAAACATAAGATATTGTTAAGATCAAAGTGTTTTTTCATGTATACCTGGGCAAGAACACAGCTAGAAATGGGGTAAAGCCACCCCTACTGTGACTTTAACCAGTTTAAAGGGTTGAGCAGACTTTCTCTGCGACTTTACGCTTGATTTGCCAGCTAAACCGAGAATCCAGCGATGCATTACCAAGACCCACGAAAAAGGGAAAAGGCGAAATGGGTACCCTGAGATGATTTCAGCTGCTGACCCATTCATTCAGTCGTGCATGAAACTCCAGGCTGCATGACGATGAAGTCGTCGACATCGTCGTCGGCAAAAGGACCTGCCTCCTCGCCTTGTTTGCATTCAATTGATGCCGCAGGTTGTTCTGGCTAACAACAACATTGGTAAGAGCCCCCACGGGCGTGTGTTTGTGTGTGTGTCCTCCTAATTGGCCGCAGGAAGAAGGAGGAGCAGCTTCGAAAAGGCTTGTCCTTAAAGCATTCGCCATGGATTCTGCCATTAATTTTCATTTTATGTTTATAGACTTTTCCTGGAATTCTAGGCCATATTACTAGTGTGGTCATTTCGCTTTATGGCCTGATATGAGGCGGCGAAATTTTTCGCTGCCCTTATCTAGTGGCCTGTTGCTAGTTTATTAACATGAATATTTTCGCTTCAGTTTTTTTTGTCTACCCGGCTAATCAGGCCACCCATCGACGTGGATGTGGACAGATGATGACAGCTGTGCCCGGTTTCAGGCAACTTAAGCTATCACCGAAATAAGGCCAAAAAGTGCGTTGCTCGCACGCAGCAAAAAATTCCCCGATAAAGTGTCAACAGATACCGTGTATATGGTCCGATGGGTCCTGAATGGAACATGAATATATGGCGGAGGGGGGGAAGGGATTGGGGTGGAGCGTGGGTGGTTCAAGGCTGGTCTGCCACCGGAATGAATAAAAAAGGTGAAACAATCAAGAGCAGTTGAGCGGAACTGCAAACAAAATTGATTCGAATGAAAGCTGATTGTGGTCGACAGTGACTTTTTATACCCGTTACTCGTAGAGTAAAAGGGTATATTGTATTCGTGCAAAAGTATGTAACAGCTAGAAGGAAGCGTTTCCGACCCTATAAAGTATATATATTCTTGATCAGGGTCACTAGCCGAGTCGATATAGCCATGTCCGGCTGTCCGTCTGTCCGTCTGTCCGTCTGTCTGTCCGTCTGTCTGTCCGTATGAACGCTGAGATCTCGGAAACTATAAAAGCTAGAAGATTGGCATTTTGCATGCAGATTCTAGGAGTTCCTACGCAGCGCAAGTTTGTTTCAAAAAGGTGCCACGCCCCCTTTAACGCCCACAATCGCTTATATACGATACATTTAAATATTTCGGAAAAGTAAAAATGCAGTTTTATTGTGTTTATCAATACCTATCGAAATGTAGAAGAAATTTTTCAAATCGGACCATTCGTTTAAAAGTTATGCGTGATCAAAGTTTCTATCTCCATCTCCCTCGCACTCCCTTTACCTGAGTAACGGGTATCTGATAGTCAGGGGCACCCGACTATAGCGTTCTCTCTTGTTAAAAAATATTTTTTTAAAAATACGGTTAAACCGAGGAGAGATAACACATAAATAAATTTATTAATTTAATTGACTCGCTAAATCAAAAGTCTAAAGATAATAGATACAACACATGTCAAATGATTGCCTGGCAAAAATAGTTGCATTGTTAATGGGAACTTTTTACATTTCAAACTTTACATAGCTTTAAATTTTTAGTCAAAATAACAAGTGGTTAAAAAGTTTAACTAGTTGACTTAAAAGTTGATGACTACAGTGATTTAAGGCCAAGACGAGTTTGGAAAAACTGTATTTTGTAGATTCCTTACATTTTGTATTTAATTATTTTAATCTGTTGCAGAAAGTAATGTAATATGGATATCAGATCCTGGCTTTGTAAAGTTAACTCGTTCTCGCTTAAAGCTTATTATAGCTACTTTAAAATAAGCGTATGTCTGTCTGCGGACTAATGTGTAGGTTTTTCCAGGAAACGTTCGTTTCATCTTGTTTAACGATGACCCTGGGCCACGCCTCCATTGTGTGGGCTTGTGAGTTTGTTTGGCCTGCCAGCGGCTTCCTTCAACACGTCCATGTGGACGTCCTTGTCCGAGTCAGTGTTCATGTTGTTATCCGTGTGGCAGCTCGTGTCATTGTCAGTGGATGTTCGCAGCGTTTGTTTAATGTTTTCCTTTGAGCCTCATCTCACATCGGGGCATTTGTTTATTCCATGGCCGACAGATACTGCCGCACACCTGTTGCTGCCAAATTAATTTCAATGGGTCACAGGTGGCCGGGGTTTGGCCCAAAGGTCGGGGTCAGGAGTTGACTTTCTTGCAACTCCTCCCTCATTATTTCTTTGCGCTGATTGGGGCGACATTAATCCTAAGCCACTGGGAGCACTTTCTTGCTCAGATTTCAGCCAAGCCAAGCGTCGAGCTTCATTATTATCATCTTCAGCTGGCAGCTTGTCAACGCAAATGAGCTGAATAAAAACAACAAGTTTTTATTGCGCATACGCCACGTTGTCGTTGGTCGTTGGTCTTGCTCTAATGGGACAGCATGTTATTAGCTCGGAGCTGTTTTATTTTCTCTCTGCCCAGATGAAAACAAATTTGAATGATTAAATAAATTATCCAGCATTTGGCTTGGGCATTGGGGACTAAGCGTGCGAAGAATTTTAATGATTTAAAAAAGAGCACAACAGAAATATTTAAAAATCATGATGAAATTCTTTCACCCGGTTGGATCTTTATTTGTTTTCAGTTGACCACTGAGGAAATCACTTGACACTAGCCAAAGATTTTCGAACTGTTTGACAATAATTTATGGGCGAATTGCTATATATTTTGTTTTCATTGCTTAAGTGGCCAAGCAGTCTTTTCCTCTCGCCTTTGATTTCGTGTTTAATGTTCAATAAATCGATGAGGACCCCGAATATAAACAGGGATTGTAGGCGACAAAAAGGCAAGCGGCAGGATTGAGCAAAATCTGGTCTGGAATTTATTTTGCTGCAAAGATTTTCCAAATCGTTGGGCAAAATCGAGCTCAAGGGCAGATTATGCCGCTTAATGTTCTGCCTCCTTCGCCAGATCTTGCCCTCTTCATCCCGCCTCCCTCGAATCCCTGTCTGTTTAGTTTAAATTCGACGTCTTTTACGGCGATTATGACACATGTGGGGGCGGGTGTGTAAATGCCTGGGTGTGTCTGGTTGTGTTTATTCCACCTTTGGCTGCTGCCTGCTGTTTACTTCAAGTGGTATTCTTCGGGGGTCTCGCAATTGCTTGTTATTCTCAATTTAGATTCAAATCAAGCCAAGAGTCAGGCCGCCGGCGCAGATGTTTACACAAAAATTCACTTCATTTAGCTTGCGACAGGATAAATAAGGCTCTCAGCAATCCTCTTTGATGTGTGTGTCATAATTAACTATCGGGGAATGTCCTTAGGTATCTGTTGAGCGGCAATTTGTCCTGGAAATAAATCGAGGAAGTTTACGATTTTCCTTTTTGTCCCTAAACCCGAGACCCTAATTGGGTTGCATTTGATTTCACATGCTCGCATTCTTGTCCCAGGCTTTGTTCGATTTTATTACGAAAATTGGCTTTTCCCATTTCGGTCGTTCGAGGAATTTCACTTCTTTTGTTGTATCTGCTAAGCCAACTGAAAAATGCTTTTGTAAGTGAATAATTTGGTAGTGGAATCCCTAAATAACTTGAAATTTCTTCTATTAAATGCTCATAATGCATTATGTGTTATTATATTTTCTTTGTTTCTGATAAAAATTCATTGTATGGGTTAAACAAAAATTGCCTAAATCTAAACGGCATACGGCTAATCTATCTTAATCGCCCAGCCAATAACCTCATCAAGATCGAATCAAAATTGACAAACCTTTTAAGTAACACAATTTTCTTTCTACTCCACCGATTTCCCTCCGGAACTGTTCAACTGGAATCAATGGCGAGTTCCTTCTTAAGCATCTATCCATCTGATTTTCAAACTCTTTATGCCATTCTGTTTGCATGGACATTGCTGACCCAGACAGTTGCAATTATGTACCCTGAGGGCGGGGAAGGGGCAGATTCAGCAGGAAGCATACCCAATGTCCATCAAAGTGAGCTGGGAAAGGGAGGGGAAGTGAAGGGACTGCCGCCAGGGAAATGGAAAAATGGATAAAAAGTAAAGCTTGCCAGGAATTTATTCGCATTTGAACTGCTGTTTGTTTGTTTGGTTCGGTTTGGTTTGGTTTTGGTTGCTGGAAGCATTTTAAGTGTGTGCATAAATATTTTTGTTAGTTGTGTCTGGCTGAGGAGGAGTTATACTGCGGAAATGCGCCCCATTTCACTGCCAACCCATCCGCCTCTCTTCCACTCTAGTTTGCTGCCCAATTGTCACTGGCTCTGGGCCCGGTCACGTTTTTTCTGTCGAAGTAAAAAGGGAGTCTTATGCACAGGAAAACAAGACTCCTCTTTAATATTTTTTACTCGCTGACAAAATGTTTAAACAAAATAGCACTGGAAAGACAGTATTTGTAACACATTGTCTACATTGAAAATTGTTGAAATAAATTCATAAATTTAAATATTTTTAATGGAATTTTTGGCAGTTTTTTGTACACAAACTATCAGTAAAATCGGAAAACCATACATTTTAAATTCGGCAGTGGCCATAAATTAAGAGAACTACATATGCAAAGTGGATCAAAATATTTTTTTTTTTAATTTGATGACAAGATAAGGAATATTTTACGTTTTCTTCATGTTTTAGTTATTTTTTCACTTTTCAAACATATGTATGAGTTTATGTGAGAATATCGATGATATATTTTTTATTTTCTCACTGAACAGGCTAAGAGCAGACTTTTTTAAATGATCTATTTTTACTCAAAGAATTTTGTTGACTCATGTAGACATAGCTACAGAAGTGTATTCAAATTAAGACAATATTTTTGGCCCAGTGCAGCATCAGGAACACGGGCCTGTCATGTTCATGGCTTCCCCGGGCGAACGGAAAGTCCAAAGAGCAATGACAGGGGCGACAACATTTTCGGAGGCTAAGTGGTGGGTGGAGAGTAGGTGGACAATGCCGCGACCCGACTGAAAACCAGGCTCAACCTCTGGCCATATGAGAGGCGCCTGGCCACCGGTTTTTGCCTCTGATGTTCCTGATGCCAGGTGCAGGCCAAAATGCTTTCAGGATCTCAGCTTTGTTCCCAGGCTCTCCACTTAACGTACTGCTCGATGTAGTCAGTGCAGCTTTTAATTGAATTTGGAATATTTTGGGACCGGCAGCCAGAGCAATCTGGCCAATCCATTCCGCCCGAGAGCAGGTCACGAATTTGGCTATGGCCAGATATGGCTCCTCCTCGCCACTCCTTCCCCTTCCCCTGCCAATTAGTGGTGGCTGTTCTCTTGCTCAAACTCTAATGGAATTAGTTGTTAATTTGATTTGCCATAAAAGCAGTTCTATTCTCTATTCCCATCACTATACGGATGTGTTTGCGGCTCCATTCTACGGACCCTAGGGCGTGAGGGGGCGTGGCCGGGAAATCGCGTGCCGGAGGAGCCAGACACACTTTACTTTAATTGGCCAGCGGCAAAAAGTGCAGGAGCATCGACCCACACATCGGAAAATCAGTGAATTGAAATCGAATTGCCGCACTGCAGTTACATTTGTTTTTCCACTGGTTCTGGTTCGTGTTTTCCCTTCGATTTTGTATTGTGGTCACGGGAGGCCTTTATGTCTGCCTGCTCTGTGGACTGTCCTGATTAGTCCCTAGATCTCCGGGGGATTGCTGTGGCGATTTGTATCTATAATGATTGACCGCAATGACTGCTCTTTGTTTGCTTTGTCCAGTTTCGCCTGTTTTCGCTGATTGCAAGTGACCACCAATTTAGTAGGGCTATCTGATTCGGTCGTTCTCTGTAGTTATTATCTAAATGTAATCTGTTGTTTGTCTATTAAGACAAAAGTTTGATCGGACTGATTGTATAAAGTCCATTACCTTTTTCTTTGAATTAAAAAATGGAATGATGAGTTGCACAAAATGTAATTATGGAGGGTGCACATAGTCAAACATGAAAAACAAATATGAAACTAAATTTCTGGGAAATCTAATTAACTAAAGCAAAGCGTCAGGGTTACATGCGTTTTGCAATAGGAAAACAAATTAAAATGAATTCCGCAGAATGGTAATTTCTGTGGCACTAGTTGGACAATATTTAATCTACTTTTTCCCATTATAACTATGGTTTGCTTGCCCTTTAACGTACTTTCAGATACAAATGCAACACATTTTGTTATTGCCATTTCCCATGGGCTTCCTTGTTTTTCTCTCCATTTCCCCCAGGGCTTTACTTTAAATTTATTTTCCCATTTAAAGCTTCGCTTGTCCCTACGGAGTTTTTACTGCTCGATTATCGAAAACGTTACCCCAGCTTCTACAGATCCTACCCCATGACTTCTGATTAAATTTTATTTTATTTTATATGTTCTTGCATTGCCGATTGCAGTTTGAAATCCATTTATCTTTTGTTACACTGCCCGAATTGATTGTTATTTGGCAATTTCCCGTAGGTCCCTGTTACCACCAACCGAATTCTTTATGGCACCCCAAAGAATTCACTCTCAAATAAACCATTTCGAAAAGGCAGACCGTAAACTGTGGGAGGCTGCTGACTTCTTGGCGTTGAATATTTAATGCAGAGCCAACGTGGCGTATGAGTGATTTTGGCTTTTTTACGATTACCGATTATCCTGTACCAAAAAAAAAAGGAAAACGGGAAAGGAAATGGAACTGGGAATTGTTAGAACTAAAGTAAACAAATCGAACTGTGGCCGGAAAAGCGAAAAGTGCCAAGGCACACGACACTTTCGCTGGAGGTAGTTCCTCCTTGAGTGTTTTTCTGTGGTTAAATATCTATTTGGGTCACGACATTGCAATTAGGCAATTTAATTAATCAAAACAAACCTTTCTTTCAGCTGTTGGCACCTTGGCCTATCCCCTCAGGTAACAAATGGCGGCGTCCTCGTTTTTGGTTGGTCACCAAACTCGAACATCCATCCAGAAAGTTTATGTTATCTGGGTTGGGTTGAGGGCACTCTACTTATGTATTTGATCGATAATTTGTATAAAAAAAACAGCGGCTGCGGCTCACTTTATATATATATATATATATAGCGAGATAATTTTTTGCACTTGTTCACTTTCTTTTTCCTTGTTTTCCGTTATTTTTAGATAATGTGAAGTGAAGCCGAAACCGAAAGGCGCACAATTATTTCTTTTCAGATATTTTCCACCATAAAACTTGTGTTCCAACCGCAGATACACATTGGCCAGCTATACTCTGTATATATTATTTTGATTATTTTCGTGGTCTGGGATTTTCCAAACGCGGGTTTTCCAATTCAAAAAGAAACGATACGTTAGGCGTCTGGCGCTTTTCCAACCGCTTTTCACATCCGATCCGTGCGAGCGCCGTCGAGTGTTTGAAGCGATTTTGGTTCGGTTCGTTTCGGTTTGGTTTGCCAGTTGGTTCGGTGCTTTCAACTGTGACGTCACGGAAAAGCTCTGCTACGTCACCGATAGCTTTTCCGTGCACTTTCCGCACTGTCCACACTCTCCCACTTCGATTTCCCCACCATTTGGATTGTTTGTATTTTTTCTTTACGACTTTGCTTTGTTTATCTTTAGCTGTCTCTGCTGACTTTGTTTTGTATGTTCCATCAATGGAGCATAAGGGTGGAGGAAAATGTAGGTGGAAAGGTGGCTGAAAGTGGGTGGCTGATGGGTGGCAATGGGGCCAGTAAAGGCGCTTTGAGGATTGCAACGTTTACATCTACTCTTTTCCTCGCATTTTCGACCCTTTTCTCCGCTGTTTCCTTTGTTTTGGTTCTGATTCTGTTTCGGTTGGGTCGGTGTTGTTTATTGCGCGTGTTTTCCGTCGGTTCTTTTATGATCCGCAGCGCTGACAGCCCAGCAATATTTAGAACTTGTGACGAGCATTATTCCGCATTTTATTAATGTTTCGATTTTGGTAGAGGACAAGGGGTTTTACCCATTGCTCATCCTGCTTTATTTCCCAATATATTCACATGTTTGCACAGAAAAAATTAAAAAAGGAAATTAAAATTGCGCTATAAATCCGTTACATATATGTTAAAATCATAAAATGAAAAAGAAAATGCGTATTTTAAATAGAATTCCTTATTTTTGTATCTGCTGAATAAATTCACCAACACACGAATAACGACCAAGCACAAAATAAATTATAAACATAAATTGTATTAAATACATTTCCCTATTTTCCATTTAATTCTCTTAAATAAATTTACCGAAAAATTAATGCAAAACAATAAAAATGTTATACTAATTCATGATTTTTTTTGTTTGATTACAAAGACAAAAAATATAATTTTGTCAATAAAGGAGTGTATCTCTGATTAAAAGTTTTGGAAAAAAAACCCATTATCAGTTAATTATTCAAATCATTGTCAATATTCGTAAATTTTTCAATTAAATTATTTTTTGAGTACGAATAATATATCATTCCAAAATTCAGAAACAATATAAATCTTTTGTCATTTTTCCTTTTAGTGTAGCCTATATTTCTGCTGATAAAGTGCTTTCATTTCTCATTTGAATAGTTCCAATGGGGATAGTATTGACCCGAAACACTTTTGTGCTGTTCGCTTCGACTCGATTTGCAATTACCTAAATGGCCAAACTCATTTGCCAAACACAGGAAATGCAAGTGCCAAAAATACCAACAATAAATGCACCTGCTGCAACTACGAAAAGCAATTAATCTTCAGCGAAACCTGTCAGACAGACCGCAAACAATCTCGCGCTCAACGCAAACAAATCCCATCGACCTCGCATATGGGTAACAGTATGTAGTATTATTTGTAACGATACAATATGTCAAGTTTTATGGTGATTGAGTGAACGAAGAAATCGTACAACATAGAGAAAAGGTTGGGTGGCAAAATGTTGAAGCATAAGGAAAATTCACTCATAAGGAATCCTTGACTAAAGTCAAATGTTGTGTGCTTTTGAATTGTTTGTTATTGTTCTTTGCAGGGCAGTTTTCCTAATAAACACAGTCAAAGCTTTCATAAGTCAAGCCACAATAAGTACGAAATTAGACTAATAGGAAATAAAGAATATTTAAATAATAATTTTATTTATTTGGAAGTTTAAATAATATTTAATTCTGCTAGATATTATCCAAGACAAATTTGTTTTTAACTTAAATTATTTGGTAATTAATAGTAATAGCAATTTTTTAACGGAATTTTTGTTTGTAACTTAAACTTAATCATAATATTGGATCAATATTTTTGTGAACTTTATGATTAAATTTGTAATTGAGATAAAAAGAATAGCTTTGTATCAATGCACAAAAATTAAAAAATATGTACTATCTTCAGAAAATTGTGTAAAAACTATATGTCTTGAAAATGCTATTAAAAATTCTTTATGTGGGAAATATCGTGCTTGGTGTGATGACTGTATCATTGTTTCTTGTGTTGTTGTGGCTCCTGCCACGTGGTTGAATACGTTGGCCTATATCTTATCAACATAGGGTGTGCTTGTGTGGCATATTATCATAAGCCATGATTTATTTATAGAGGCAACCAGGTGGCCCACACCCATACGGCGAAACTCGCACGAATACGTATACGTTGCCTTTGTCCTCGCTCAAGTTCGGAGAGCTGTCAATTGATTTACTTGACCCACATGGGCAAAAACTGAACTCGAACAGACGGGCCGGGACCCGCCCACCGCCCTCAAGCGTTTTCCCGCCTTTTCACTAATGCGATCAATATTTGGCAGATAAAAAGCTGGCAAGGCGGCGTTGGGTGTTGATGGTGACCCACAAAAAAAGGTTTAAAGCCCTCTTAAAGGCCAATTGTTGCTCCAGACTGAGGGTAAAAACCGGCAAGCCCTCAGGTGTTGGTCAATTGGAGAAGAAAATTCATTTTCGCGGATTTCCCGGCAAACGAAAATTTATGTTAATTTATTTCGGAAAACTTTTTAATTAACCCACAAACGGTGGATTGAGACCGCGCATCCCAGCTTTTGGTGTTTCTGCCAAGTGGCGACCTGCCACCGAGTGCTCTGTATTTGTATCTTTCGCCATCCGCTTTAATCTAGTTAATCTATGGAAATGAAATGCGCACACCTGTCGGCCGGAAAGGTGGGCAAAGTGAGAAGCAACTTTTCTCAGCTGTCTGCTGTGGCTTTGTTGGTCGCTTTGAGCTCGTTTTTTGGCTACAATTTGCTGAACTTTCCGCACCGCAAACGCTTAATTGCAGCCCAAGGGCTGTGGGTAAGAGTATAATAAGGAGATTCGGCGGAAGTAAAAAAAACATGTGGGTTGGTGTCACAGGATGAAGCTATTGCTAATGATATTCATGAGTTTGTCTCTGGTTTGGTCATTTCCATTCAAAATTAGGGGGAATGGTAGCGTGAGGAGAAGACTGCAAATAAGTTTGATGCTACCGACAGCTCCTTATTACAAATTCATTTTGATTTGATTGAAATATTCGAAAAACTTTGCTACCTTATGATATGTGCCTTAAAATCATTTTTTATTGTCAAATTCGAAACTTAAAATTGAATTTTGTAGTTTCTTAAAAGATAAAAAATTTATAGACTAGTTAAGATATTTTCTGAACTTAAGCAAAACTTAAATGAACAAGTATTGCCTTACAAATTTAGTTAAATTGTTAAATGTCATAAATCATAAGAGGTCCTAAGTTTTTAAAACTAAACTATGTCATGAAATCTATTTGGATTTTCTAACAGTTTTATGCGTTTTAAATTTTAATTTTTAGTAAACGGCATAAAGATAATAGCTGCCAGGCAGTGATATATATCTCCCTGCACTCCCATCCATCTATACCTCTTAGCTATGCCCATTTCCATATCCCAGGCTAAGCAAACATCATCGCGGTCGGGGAAAGCCCTTCCATCTTCCACTCGACGCGTTGCGTGGCGCAAAGTGAAAGATAAATTGAGGCTGTAAAAACAGGGCACTTCGCATAGTCGGGGCAAAAGGAGGATCGGGGTAAAAAGTAGGGGAAGCCACTTTATCATAAACTCAACAGGTTCGAGTCCTCCCGCCAACGTCCTGTGTATGTGTTGCCATAAAAGTTGCTGCGCTGATTGAATAAAAATTTCATTAAACGCACATTTTCTAGCAGCTTGAAGGCGTTTTTCTACGCTCCATCTGAAAATCCTTTGGAGGGACTAGAGATGAGTTGAGGGAGCCATGGCCTAAAGCAGCTCTGGCTCGGCTGTCGTTTATTTTAATTGCCGGCATTAGATGTACGTTGATAGGCCATAAAAAAGCAGTTGGTTCGACGGAAGCCGTCAAAGACAAAATGGAAGACGTATTTCTAAAAATTTAATGACAAGATGCTATTTACTCTCTTTGAGGTTTGGCGCACGAAAACCTTTCAAAACTCGTGAAAAATTATACATTTCGGATCAGCCCAAAGGTATTTTGGGCTTCGTTTAGATTTTCCTTTTCGCTTTTTGTTTTAAGCGCCTCGTCGGCTTCATTTCCGTTTGAAAAGGAAAGCATGGGTGGGAAAAGGAGGGGGTTGAAGAAAGTTAAAGGGGGTTGCAGAAAGAGGAGACATTGTCATTCTGCTTTTGCGGTTGCTTATTCGGTTGTTAAATCGTTTTTATGACGTATTCTCCGCCGCCGAAATTTTCGCTCTGCGGTTAACTTTTCCCTTCGCATTTCCCGCCCTCATTTTCCATTTTCCTGTTCACCTCACCCCGTAAAAATCTTGGGCATTACTCAACCGTCTGTGTTAAGCTTTCGAGTGTTTGGGTAATTTCACAGATTTATGCAACTTTTTGACGGGAAAAGGAAAATATAAGTGGAAGGAGGGGTAAAATGGTAGGGATTTCACTTATTGCTTTCATTTCTGCCAATTATCTTAAGAAATGGTCTCTAGTTAGTTTTGTTGGCTTACCACACTTCAGTTTTATCCTTATTTAATTTATTATTTGAGTGTTAAATATATTTGTTTATTTTAATTAGATATGTAATGTATTTGAATTGTAGATTCAATTATTAATAGTTTTTGGGACCCTAATTTTAGAACAGAAATCTTTTAAAATCAATTTTTTTTAGAGTAGTGGGCTTTACAATGGAACATATCTTGTAACAGGCAAGTTTATATGGGGCATTATAGTTTCGAATAGTTGCTTTAAAAAATATCTTTCGAAAAAGAATAATAATGTGGTTTTACAAAATGTACTTATTATTTTATGTTTCCTTTAAATTTTATGGAATAAATAGCTATTTTGGCATGAAAACATTTTGACAACACTGATAGCTTATTTACATGTCAAGTAATATATTATGTAAAAATGTGGTGTAGACAATTTATGAACATTTAACATTTCTGTTAACGACTTCAGGTGTAGTATTGATATTCCCGGCCGTTGACAGCTATATGCCTGAAATAAGTAAAATAGCTGGAAATAGTATTTATCATGTTTCTATTTTTCGCAGAAGAGGTCCTTTAACCAGCCTCTTTAACAGGCAGTCGCCTTAACCAAATATCAAAATTCGTTGTTTAGCAGAGAACTAAAAGCGGAGTTATGTACCCAGCATAGAACTAAAAGCGGAGGCGCACACCGTCAAAATTGAATGTGATTTTTGGCGGTTCGATTTCGAAACTTAACTAATGCTAGGGAACCGAGTTTTACGTTTCTCAAAATTTCGGGTCATCATCGAGCAAGGATAACCACTAAAAACAAATGGTAGGAGACTCATAAAACTAATGTCATGGCTACACCTTTTGTTTTTGCACTGTTATTTGCACCAAGGCAACACCAATACCACGGGGTACAATACCAATGCTTGGAAAATGGTGTAGGCACTTAATTTTCGCGAGCTAATTTCCGAGCACCCAGTCTTTGTCGAGACGGCTGAAGAGATAACGACGCACTGAGAAAAATTTATATTATCAAACCCTTGTCAGTTCAATTAAATATTATACGAGTGCATTTTTTTGTATCCATCCAATTCAGTGTATATTACTTTTAAAAATTTTTTAACGCAAGCAGATTTTAAGCGAGTCAAAAATAATATAAATAAAATGCTTAACATTTTATTAAATTAAATATAAAAACAAACTTTCTTTGCTGATATCAACTATGTTTGATTTTCTTTCTTTCGACGTCCAAGATTAATTGGGATTGTATCGGGTTTATATCTTAGAAGTCTTTTATACTTCGATCCACAAATGTGGAACAATTGTTTATGACTTTTGGGTTCACATCTACTCGTTTAATAAAAAATATTAGGAAATATTAAAATACTATTTTATTATGATACGATCTTAGTAGGTGGAATGTTAATTCATTCCTTATTAATATTTATACTTCTTTATTTGAAAATGAACCAGTTACTATAAATTTAGGTATTAACGTTCAAACTAGTCTCCTATATCTTACATTATTTTTTTCGGTGCAGTTAGGCACAGGTAAATTACGGTCTCTCGGATTTCATTCTCTCTACGATTCTCTCTCTTTCGTGGAGTTTCTTGCTCTCCAGGTGAGTGCTCTTGCTCTCACCCTCGTTTTGTGCGCGTCACAGGTAAAATTCAAACGGTGCTTCGTAACGTATTTTGGCCCGATCACCACCGCCGCAACAAGTGCGCAGGTGCAAGCGGGACGCCAGCTGGGGCGGCCAGAAAGAGATGGATAGCTGGTGCGGGAGATCCGCGAGAGAGTATGTTTGGGTTTAAGTTTATTGCGCTGAGCGTGGCCCAAAGCGAAGCCGTCGAAAGAGTCGGCGTCGGCGTCAGTTGCTCAACGCGCTTACCTGTCGCCAGACGTGTTTTTCCCAAAGGAAAACCCGCGTGCTCCATCTCGCTCCCTCTGCGTATGTGTGTGTGAGTGAGTGCCTTGCCAAGAGTGAATGTGTGTGCGAGTGTATATTCAATTAATTACAAAGGCAAAAGAAGCAGCTATGTGAATTGAATGAAAGAAAGCCAGTTAAAAGTATGCAAAAAAGTTGCGTGATACAAAAGGCCATATCAAGCAGAAGAAGAAGAAGCGGCAGTGTAAATGGTGATTAATTCACTTTAAGGTGCAATTAAACAGCAGCAGAATAAGCAACAACAACAACAGCAGCAACAGAAGCAGCGCAAGGTGCAGACAAGGTGAGGTGAACTTGAAGTTTTTCTTTTCTTTTCACTCTCCCCCCTCCCCACCCTCTCCACGAAAGAAGAAAAATTATTCAACAGCAAAAATATTTAATGAGCATGGTATCTGTGTGCATGGAGTGTGCTTCAGTGTGTGTGTTTGTGGCATTTCAAAATTGCACTTGAAAACGCCGAGGTGGAAAGAGAAAGACCAGATAATGACAATGAGAAGAGGGAACTGAAAAATCAGTACAAAACGGTATAAACGTGATTCTTTTTCCAGCCGTTGGCTTGTGGGAATTTTCCGAAAAGGGGGAGGAGCACAGGCGGCTGGTTGGCCTCCAAATTGGCCGATGATGCTGCAACTGTACACGCTCTGTTTTCCTCTGATCCATTGGCGACATTTTTTTTTGAAACTACAAAAATAAAACCGACAAGAACAACAACGAAAAAAGAAGAAAAAAAACGCAAATCTGGCGCAATTGGCAAACCAGAAAAACAAGCAACAACGACGAAGCCCAGCGCTTAGATTGCCGGCCTCAAGTTACGACGACGATTCCAGCGCTTGGCTTTCGATCGCCACCGTCGTCGTCATCGCGATCATGATCATGTTGCGGCTACGGCGATCGTTATTATGCTCTTTTCACTGAATGAGCCACATTCCGGTTTAGCATTTTTCAGCCCAGCCAAACCAATCCGCACAGTCCACAAAAGCATCCCCGAAAACCCACACAAATGTGCACACCGCCGATTCGAAGCCAGGCCCATTCTCAGGCCCCAAGTCCATTTCCAATTGAAAAGCCAAGTCAACAGGCCCGCACCCCTTGCGATCCCCCTCCTTTGATCGCTTATAAACGTGTTCCCCTTAACTAAAAACACACAGCGAAAAACTTATCTGCATTTGTATTGGTTGGGTGACGATCTGTCGCTTAGTAGTATTGTTAGAGAGCTTATATTTGAAGAACTAGCTTAATTTGAACTTTTTATTTATTTTAATACATACGTCAATAAACAAGTTTGAGTTGTAGAGAACTTGGAGTTATAGAATTTGTTATCTTTTTAAGATGTATTTTTAAGTTTTAATTGAGATTCTTGAATTAATATTGGACATTCAGAAACTTACAGTTATGGGGAATTACACAATTTTAAAATGTTTTGCTACAAAAAAGATCAGTTGATACGAAACTTTATGCTATTTATTTCTTATCAAAATAAATAAGACCACATTTATCTTACTTTAATAAGTGGTTTTGAATAAGGCACTCTAGAATTATAATATCTTGCAGTTGGTATAATATATAGCTTTTAACGAATTAGTGCAACTCTTAACATAAAAAAGTGTGTTTAAAGTGAAAACCAAAATAATGGTGAATTGATTTATATGTTATCTCAATTAATTAAACATATTTGTAAACGGAATTACCCCTTTGACAATGGAAGGATAGGAAATAAATATTAAATATTTGTAAAATAAATTATTTAAAAAGTTTAAGCTAATACATTTTTAATAACAGATATATTTTCTAACGACAAATGTTTAATGGATGTGAACCATTTTTTTCACGTTTTTCACTGTGCAGCAAACAAGCAGAAACAACAAAAAGTTGTAAAAAAGCAACAAAGCCAGTTTTTTTTTAGTTTCAAGTCTTGTTTTTGTAGTTGTTGTAGCTGCTGCATTCCAGCGATCGCTGCTGGGTTGGTTTTGTTGCCTTGGCAACCAGGAATGCCAGCCCCTATCCCCGTCTTCCTCTCCCAGGGCGCAGCCATCTCTTTCGCTCGTTCTATCTGGATCTGTTAGTTTGGGTTTTTAGAAATTCCAACGCAACGAAAACGAAAAGTGTGAAAAGTGAAGCGAGGCAGACTAGCGACGAACTTCGATGCCCCAAACTTGCTATCTCCTTTCCCTTTGCTACTAGTCTCGCTCTATATAACCATCTCCCTCTCACTCTGTCTTATGTCTTTCTCCCTCGCGCTTAGCACCCCCGAAAAAAAGAATATGAGTTTTTGAACCTGCACGTTTTTTACGTGTAATGTGAGGTCAGTAACACTTTTGTTTCAAACATTTATCACGCTCCGTTTTGGCCGAGTGCGTGTAACTCTTATGACGTCAAAAACGTTGCCAACCGTTTAATGAACTCGACTTGATTGACAAGCCATTTACAATATTGTTTGGGCGAATGAACAGATGAATTAGTCTGGACATTTTTTTTGTGACTCAAATCTTGGGATAGAGGATATGTGTTGTTGATTTCAGGAATTTCGCTATGTTAATCAGTTGAAGCTGAATAAGTTGATGTTATATTTTGATGCACCTTTTTAAATAAACATTTTTAGTGTATAAAAAAAGTAAAGAAATTTGGAGTAGTTATATACATAGCATTTGAAAGTTTCTAAATCCATTCTAGTTCTTCTAGTTTTATCTGAGAGAATTTCTGGAACACACAATATAGTGTTAGGATTTAGACACAAACTGTATAAGATCTTTAAACACAAACCGTCTGGGATTTTCCAAAAGATCTCTCAAACAATTTCACTGTTAGCATATAAATTTGTGCATATGAAGCACTGTAAATCCTTCCTGGAAACTAAAACCCAACTTTTCACCGGGTGTGGCATGTGCGCCCACATTTTGAGTTTTGAAACCGGCTGCCTGATGTTGACAAACCTATTTTCTAATTTGTTTTACATTTCACTGAGGCAGCAAAGAGAGAGTGGGTGGTGGTAGGAGAAACGTGTTTTTTTCATGTCCAAACGAAGCGTGCGAGATTTTATTTAACGCGCCTGGCTCTCGAGAGGGTAGGTTGAGGGGGTTTTCAGGGTGTGCGGGCGCTTAAAGCCAGCTGCGTGTTTACAGATATTTTTGCGACGCTTTTTGGCCGGCCCAAAATGAAATGGGCCCGGCCCACAACTAGTTGCTCCAGAGCTCACACACACGTGCAGACAGCCGCGCCCAGAACCCCTCGCCGTCCACCCAACCCCCTTTGCTAACACATCCCTCTGCCTATGCACACTATTGTCCACGCGCGCTTTTCAAAAAAAAACAAGAGAAAACGCTATAGTCGGGTGACCCGACTATCAGATACCCGTTACTCAGGTAAAGGGAGTGCGAGGGAGATGGAGATAGAAACTTTGATCACGCATAACTTTTTAACGAATGGTCCGATTTGAAAAATTTCTTCTACATTTCGATAGGTATTGATAAACACAATAAAACTGCATTTTTACTTTTCCGAAATATTTAAATTTTTAAAATCTTATATAAGCGATTGTGGGCGTTAAAGGGGGCGTGGCACCATTTTGAAACAAACTTGCGCTGCGTAAGAACTCCTAGAATCTGCTTGCAAAATGCCAATCTTCTAGCTTTTATAGTTTCCGAGATCTCAGCGTTCATACGGACAGACAGACGGACAGACGGACAGACGGACAGACGGACAGACAGACGGACAGACGGACATGGCTAGATCGACTCGGCTAGTGATCCTGATCAAGAATATATATACTTTATAGGGTCGGAAACGCTTCCTTCTAGCTGTTACATACTTTTGCACGAATACAGTATACCCTTTTACTCTACGAGTAACGGGTATAAAAATAATAAGAGAGAACAAAATTTGCGTCTGTTTGTTTGCTTCAGCTTTTTTCGAGTGAGTTGCCAACTTTTGTCAGGCGAATTTTAAAGGGGGAAAGGAGAGCAGTATTTACAGATGACAGGGTAATGGTAGGTCATGCATACATGTGTAAGTACAATCATTACGCGGGAGTCATCTAAATATACAGTACAACTTTCTTAAACCGAACAGCAACCCAATGTAGATTTGCTAATAAAGGAAGCACGCCATGATTGTTATGTCTAATGGATATCTTAGTTATTTCGTGTTAAATATTTTTCTCAGCGGGATCTTATGCTCCTTGCAATAAAATAATGTTTAAAAGTATGTAGTCTATAACCCATAACTAAAACCCATTAAATTGTCTTTTGCCTCTTAATTTGATTTTATTTCCAACAAAATCACTTTAGGGAAGCTTGACTTTATGTGTGGGATTGGGATCCCTTTCCTTTCCATTCCTTGAGAGGGCGACCTCCCATTTCCACGTTTGTCATGCAGTCAACCCACTTATGTGTCACTGTGTGTGGTTTGCTCTGTGTGCGTGTTAGGGCAACCGTTTGGTTTTTATGTCTTTTGTAAAATTTTATTTAATTTTTGAATCTTTTTTTCTCGTGAAAAGTTTAATATTTGTTTTTCATGCTTGCGATTTGCATAATTTGCACAGAAAGCACACACAAAGACGCTAACACACACAGTCATGACCTCCATTTGCGACTAGCAATACCTGCAGGGCCTGCTGGCGAAAGAGACGGGGATAGAGGGAAAGAGAGAGAGAGAGAGAGAGAAGACACTAAAAAGAAGGATAAGCGAGGATGTCTCCGCTCTGCTCACATGCGATATATTTTATGAATGCAAATCCCTGTTCATTCGGATTTGGTTTACTTACTTGCGGGCAGATTCCTCTTCCTTTATCCCCCACCCCTCTTTCATCTTCACTTTCTCTTTCCTTATTTTCTTCCTTCCCTTTCTCCCACACACACATACACACTACTGCATTTTCCTGTGCACATGTGGGCGAAGCATTTTTTTCTCTTGCTGTAGTTCGGGTTTTTATTCATTCATATCGCATTTTCATTCATGCGAGTTCTGTGCAAAAAATCTCCACAATGAAGCGAGAGGATTTCTTTAAAAATACCCTGTATTATTGATAATTATTTATAATTGAAAATATAGTCTCCTTAACATGATATTAAACGACTGTGCTTGCATAGATTGATCTTTTAGAATAGAAACCTTAGGAGGAATATTATTAAATAATAATATCGTAACAAAAATTGGGAATATTAAATTTGACTGAAATTAAAATCTTTAAACTTTTTGTTCCATCTAATCTATATCTATAATTGACTTTTCTGAAAAAAAATTGCATATAAACAGGGTACACCCGCAGCTGCTTTATCTTTGAGGTTGGATAAACGGAAACTGAACACTGAACTGAACTGAATATTTATTATTATTATGTTTTTGGCTTGCATGTGCTACCTGGCCCACCCTCAGCTTACAAACCACCCACCGACCACTCACCTCCTCCAGGAGGGCTGCCCTCGTTCCGCAGAAATCGTTAGGTCTCGGTGCGCTTTTTGTTCGCTGCTTTTCTTTATTTATTTTTATTGTGTGGCACGGCTTAAATGCGCTTTGCAGATATTTTATGCCTGCCAACTGCCTTTGGAAGAGGTGGAAATTCTCCCCCCTCTGTGGAGGGGGATGTGGGCCAAATATGTTTATTTGACACACATCCCAGCCAGCTCCTCTCCGCATGCAAATCGTCCCTTTGCCAGCTTCCCTTATTGTTTGCATATAGAATCAAAGTTTTTTTGTGTCTGAATTATCCCGCGACACGACGCACACACACACACGCATGCGATACACGGTTCAAAAGAGTTTGGCTTTCTGCCACTCCCCTCTTTTGTATTTGAGGCGGAGGCTAAATATTTACCGCCCCCATTGCAGAGAAATTCGCTTTTACCCTGACAAAGCAATTTTAGTTATTTTGCCGCAATTGAGTTTTGCTCGGTGCGGTTTTTTCACTTTTTATTATTTTACGCCATTTTTGGTTTAACCCTTTTCATTTGAAAAATTCGTTTGCTGTGCAGTTTCTGCTTGGATGATAGCAAATAAATAAATACGCATGTTGTTTTAAAAGCCTCATTTTAATTCAATAATGTGGTTGTTTTGCCACATTAAAATGTATAGAACATTATTCGTAATTAATTCCATTTAAATACCTTTCAAGAAGGAAAACATTCCCGAAATTAATTTGCATGCAATACAATTCCCTGCTTCCCTTGATAGATTGTCCACTTCGCTTGTTTTATTATCGCATTATTAATTTCCTTGGCCATTGAAGCGTGATTTACTTCAATGCCAATTTAAATATCATTAAAAAGTAATTGTAATTTAAAATTAAAATAACCCTGGCAGGACCACAACGCCCAATGAAGGACAAACAAAGGAAGTGCCAACTGGGCGGGTACTTAATCCCTTTGGGGTGCGTTCAGTGATGTTCACATATGATAAGGCTGGCCGCCGTTTTTCGGCGCCCTGCAAGCGACCCAACCTAATCTGTGCGTGTGCAGAGTGATGATATGCAGGCGTAATCCTCTCCTGAAAATTGCCTTCGAAATCCTTCACGCTTCATCAATTCGCATTATTGTTGCCATTGTTGTGTATGTCCCAGTGTGTGGGTGGGGTGTGTTTGTCTGTCTGTCCGTGTGTATGTGTGTCGGCGCTTTTCCACATTGAATTGCTAATAAATACAGCTGTCGGCGAAATAATAGTGATGAAAGCCCGAAACGGTTTATAAAGGGACTGTCCACTAGCCTTTACAAACAATCGATTTTGCTGAAAATGCATTCAAGATTTGATATACATTATAGATATGGGCCTAGGGGTCCTCCTATTTTTAAGCATTTAAAAGGGTTAAATATACCATTTAAACGTGTTTTTTACGCTACATTACAATTAAATGGGTAATACGTTTAAAACGTGTTCTTGTTAAAGCTGTCATTAAGCTTCTTATGAAGCCAAGAAATGGTCCTTACTATTTATGTATTTATAGCGTACCGACAGTTATTTAATAATATTTTCTTGAAGTATTTTTTAACAAAGTCCTACTTTTTAATTTTTTTTAAATTTAATAATATGTATTACTTTCGATTTAACCGCAACTGTGTGTGAGGCAGTGTGTGTAAGTGGTAACAGAAGCCGGGTCATGACGCACATGGCGGAACAGAGACCGCAGAAGCGCTGCTTCAGCCCAACTCTTCCGCTCCCGCCCCTCTCCTTACCCCTCTCCCTCACCCCATTGCCCCCGGCCAACGTACTTAAGCGAATTGCGTATTTATGTGTGTAATCGCAACTCATCATTTGGGGCGGTAGTTTGCGGGGGGCGGGATTCCGGGAAGGGGAGGGGCGGCTGATACTCACACACACACACACAACGGGACTTTCGTTATGGACTGATGGATTTCGTCTGTTACCTTTTCGCATTACGAAAATGTCGCTCGGTTTCTGCTTGTTTGACTCTTGTCTGCCAGCCTGATCTCCTCTTACCACTCCCGGAATCCCCTTTTCCACTTTTTCGGCGTGTCAGAAGTTGCTGCGATTTATTCGGCAGCCATTTACATATTTTATTGTCAGCTAATGCCGGAGCGAAGGTGCGAGGGGGCGGAGAAAGGAACAAATGTGTGGTGCGCTGCCTATTTCTAGTGTGCCATTTACACAAGCACATTTCAGGATAATTTACTATCGGATTAGAAGTGGAAAACTCGTAATTTGAGAGCAATTTACTGCCTAATGATTTGGGAAGAACATAAAAAATGTATGAGCTTTGTAAAAGCAGTATATTAAAAATATACATTTAAAATAATACAACATGAATTGTTCACAATAAACTATTCTTGCGTCATTAAACTTCCATTAATATTAATAGAAATTTGAAAATGTTATTCTGCAAATAAACGGCAAATAAAAATAGTGTGTCAAAAGAATTGCAAACAATTAAGCTGCAAAGTTTGGACTTAGGAGTTTTGTATCGTTTCCATTACTTACAAAAATTTATATTTTGAAAACGCATACATTGCAATACAAAGAAAATAATATATATATAACAAAAAAGTAAAGCTACCTACTACAAATGTTTCAATATTCCGATAAAAAACGCATTGAAAAGCGAACAATTTAAGCAATAATAAATAAATAAGGTTATATAAAGTTCACCATAATCTGTTTTTCGTTTGCAATAAACAAAATATAAAACCACAGAGATATTATAGATGGCTGTTCAAAATAGTCATAAACAATAAACAAATTCTAAACTTCCAACAATTAAACTTCCATTCTGCAATTATACTGCAATTAAGCTACCATTGTGAAATATTCATTGTTTAACAAAACTTTCTAGAAATTAATTTTAAATTGTTTCGTTTTCATGCATGTCTTTATCATGCCACGTTTATCTGGGCAATTAAAGCACACAAATAAGTTTACTTTGCTTCCACAAAAATTGGCAATTCATATTAAACTATTTTCGTTGCTTATCTTGCCCAGATTGCGAAAAATAACAAATTTCATTTTCATTCTCAAACAATATTTGCATAATTATTTAAAGATGGCCAACTTACTTTTTTGGGCCGTCATCATCATGCCATCATCCCTTTTCAACGCCCCTAGTCCACCCAAAAATACATAAAAAGTTTATTCGAAACAAAATGTTTCTGCTTTGCTTTTGTTTAATTAAATTGAAAATGTTTTCCGCTGAATTTGCTGGCCATGCGAAAATGCCAAGCGCTGAAAGCCTGTAGTTTTTATACCCGTTACTCGTAGAGTAAAAGGGTATATTGTATTCGTGCAAAAGTATGTAACAGCTAGAAGGAAGCGTTTCCGACCCTATAAAGTATATATATTCTTGATCAGGATCACTAGCCGAGTCGATCTAGCCATGTCCGTCTGTCCGTCTGTCCGTCTGTCTGTCCGTCTGTCTGTCTGTCTGTCCGTATGAACGCTGAGATCTCGGAAACTATAAAAGCTAGAAGATTGGCATTTTGCATGTAGATTTTAGAAGTTCCTACGCAGCGCAAGTTTGTTTCAAAATGGTGCCACGCCCCTTTTAACGCCCACAATCGCTTATATACGATTTTAAAAATTTAAATATTTCGGAAAAGTAAAAATGCAGTTTTATTGTGTTTATCAATACCTATCGAAATGTAGAAGAAATTTTTCAAATCGGACCATTCGTTAAAAAGTTATGCGTGATCAAAGTTTCTATCTCCATCTCCCTCGCACTCCCTTTACCTAAGTAACGGGTATCTGATAGTCGGGGCACCCGACTATAGCGTTCTCTCTTGTTTGGTTTCTTTTCGTTTGACTGTCTGGGCTATTGGCTCTTTTTAATAAAACAAATCGATGTCTGAGCTCGAGTAATTGAACAAATTGCCACAAAATGTGGGCTGGAATTCCGGCAGAGAAAATGGTTTTCTAAAAGAGGGAAAGACAGCTAGGAAAATGCTTTTAAATGCGATGCGCGTTGAAACAGAAAAGCGTTGTGAGTTCTTTCCGGGCGCAAGCCACTTACTGATGACCTTCGAGGTAAGCGAAGCGTTGCGTATACGCCGTGATGGACGTGGCGTATGCTCATTCAATCATCCGCCGATTCATTGACAAAGCTGTCATTGGCTATTGATTTATGAGCCCCGTTCAAGCTGCCCCTTTGGCGGAAACAACTCATTCAGAGCGCCACAGACTGCCATAATTTGTGGTCCTTTTAGCCCAGGATTGAGGCCTGTCTTAATGACATCGTCTTGAAGTGCTTGGCTCAAATGGTTGCCACATTGAGGTGATTGCTAATTACCTTTCCTCCGCCTGTTCTGGCGTTTTGTTGCCTTAACCGCATTCTCAACACGCAAATAATTGAGATATGCCACTGCCTTCTCGCCCCGCTGGATAATTCCAATTGTTGTTTGACCAAGCGAAAGTTTCTTTGTGGCCATCAGATACCCGTTTAAGATACAGATATCAGTCCCAGAGACAGATGCAGATACAGATACATGGTTAAGGCTTTATCAAACTAAAACGTGATGTCGTGCTGCCCCCACATAAACTGATGATATGGCCTGCACTAAAGATAATTAGTTGGCAAAGTACCTAATGTCGCAATTATTCTGTGTAGCTGGTTAAGTAATTATTTTGGACAAAGCTTAAGTTGCAAATGTCACAGTAGTGGCCGATATATTTGATTTATTAGCAAAGCTTATGAGCTTTGATTTCAAAAGTAAAAACTCATTAATCAATACCAATTTCTGTTAATTAAATAATAAGTGCCTAATAAGAAAGCAATTTAAAGTTTCATTTTTAAATAACATTTTTTTAGTAAAAAAATATGGCCAAAAATAAACTGTTCCTCAATATAAACAATATCTATTGTTTGACTATTTTACCTGCCTATTTCTAGTGTGCCATTGTTTATCAATATAAACATTATCTAATGTTTGACTATTTTATCTATCAGAAACAGATACTGTTTTATTGAGCAGAAGTTAATTTTCCATAATTATAAGTTGATTTAAAGTTAAAAAAATATTTAAAATCTTTTCAATTTATGCTTTTTTTGTGCTTTGGATGGTCGTATAGAAAGCATTAATTTGTTAAAAAACTAAAGATTATACAAAAAGTTTAGCTTACTAAGTGTCAATTTAATGTAAAATGACATAGGCATATATTTTGGCCAATTTTATGAAATTTTCACTGTATGATATGATGGCTGGCTCTTCATCGAAATGTCCAACACGATTTTAATTAGTTTGCTGCCTGCAGGTGTTATTTTCGCGCTCTTGCTGTACATTTGCCAAATTCCCCACATATGCATGTGTTTGCCACATAATGTGTGGATAGAGCATTTGACCCTGTGGCGCCTGGCAAACAAGCACAGCAACAACAATTGAAACATGTCTATTGGCGAGACGCAATGTTCCATTTTCCACACCAAGCCACCGCACATTTTGAAATTCAATTTGCCACGCTTAGGCCCAAAAATTAATTCTCATTAAAATTGCATTGTGCAGTGCCTCCTTAATTTATGTAAAACCCTGATGACCGGAAGTGGAAGTTGATATGATACCACAGAGACCAAAAACCAACATAATGAAAAAGTAGCAAATGAATTCAAAACGCGGACCGAATCGAAATAAACACCACAACGTGGCCTTGTCTAAACTTTGAACGAATTGACGCTTCTCCAATCAGGATCTGCATTGTTTATTGTTTAATGCCCCCTATTCCCCTCGCCTAAGCGAAAAATTAAAACAATTGTACATTTCACATTTATTGAAATTGTTTTGCTGTTTATATTTTTGCAGGGCTTTCAAATGCGGTTGGGATCGGTTTTGTTGTTTAAGGGTAAATATTCTCCGTGGATTTGCATGTGAATGTGTGTTTACCTTTGTCCCAATGTATTCACTGCTGAATCGATAATTGCATTAAATGCTGTGGCGTATTGGTCCAATCAAACGTGTTTGGCGTTTCTAAATTATATGGCTAACTTCATTTAATAAAGTCGTTTACTGAACTGATAAAAGCACTAAGCTCATTGATGATTATTTGCTTAATAGGATTGATCAAATGCCAAGAGATTTCCTTTGTTTGTAATTTCGATAATTATTCAAGAATATACAACAGTATTGATTATATTTGTGTCTAACAATTTATTTATACAAATTCTAGAGTTTCTAAATTATAAGCATAACTTAATCCTGCAAAGTCTGCGCTTTAAAGTTTTTCAACTTTTCAGTCAGCCACACATTTTCTTGCATGAATTAAGAAATTTAATAGGTATATATTTATTTCGCTTTAATAAACTAATTTTTGTCTTTTTTGTTGGCTTGCCTATCGTGTGTAATATATTCATTATTGTTATTATAATGGTTTTAAGCACACTAATTATGTTTATACTGATTAAAATACAGCTAATTTTCAAATTATGTAAGGGATCAAATAGTTTGTTTTAGGAAAATAGAAATTATATATTTTCTAATTGATGTTGATTGTATTTAAGACAAATAAAGTTGTTTTTTTTATTCATCAATGAACTTTTTAGTACATTTTTTTGGTTTGCTATAGTGACTATTGATTTGATCAACCATTTGAATCCATTTCCCTAAAGAAATTCCATGTTTGTAGCCAATTTACTTTGGTTCGTTACGTTTCGCTTTTGGCTAGTTCCTGCTAATATATATGCAAAAATATATGAATACGGTTGTATAGATTTGTATATAGCTTGTGTATGCTTCGCGCTCACTTTTTTATTTGGCTGGTTAAGTGAGAATTCGGTTTTTCGTGCATTTGACACGTTCTGTTTATGGCGCTGGAAAAGGTGTGCGAGTGTATGCAAAAAAGTTTTGGCTGTTGAGTTCGGTGGGGGAATTTGAAACCGTTTGGAGCTGTCATCAAACATGCAAACTGCATCCAAGCGAATTGGTAAGAGACCGGGATGCTCGCCCAACTGAAGTATTTGCCTTTCGAACTCAATCTGAGATGCGAGAGAGAAAATCAATCAAATGCCTTTAACCGAAACACAAAACTTCGTCTAACCGAGATTAACTTTGGCGCTCCCCGGTTGCAAAGTATCAACAGAAAAAGTTTACAAATAACCGAGCAGATACTCGCACTCAAGGGGGCAACAAAATGCGGGCAATTTGCCTACAAATACCCTGGATATGGGATTTCAAGAACCATCGATCTGGGCGCCCCCTGGAGATTCCGATCAACAAACTGGAAAATGTTCTCTCCACTGTCGGGGAGTGAATTTTCCAAGTTTATTGTTCAGCCGCTGTTTCGAGGGGTGAAATGTGTGGAAACTCGAACTTGCTCAACACATATCCATAAACGCTCCCACTTTAAGCCATGCAAAAAAAGTTTTCGCTCACACAAAAAGTGAAAAGTGAAAAGCGAGCGAGTGGCAGAGGAAAAAGTAAAATTGCTGACAGGAAACTTCCAATCAGAAATGAATTACTTTGAAGTGAGCTGACGAGGGGGCGACAGGGGGGGCTGGTAGTTACCGCAGTGTCAAGTTTAAGAAGCCATGAAATAACATTAATTTGTTGCAAATTCGCTTGCCAAGTTTTTTAAGTTGAATTAATTTGATTAGCTTATCGCCCGTTCAAAGTTGAAACTCCATCAGCATTTCAAACAGGATTGGGATTTTTGTAAGAGATGCGTGCGTGAGTAAAATTTGGTCGTGTCACTTGCTTTATGCAAGTCTTTAATCGTTATTAAACTAAAGTATAGATTTTAAGCCGATTAGTGCATATATAAAGTATAATGAAAAAACATTGAATTTGTCACATGTAACTATGTGAAGTTGCCGCCAGAAAACATAGCGTTTCGTTAGAAATATTGAAAACTCGTTCACGCGTTTACCTCTAATTCTTATCCTAAATAGTAGCCATTTTAAATGGCTGTTACTCTGGATTTTGTGGCAGGAAGTTCACTTTTTACATTCAGGCCAAAAACAGGAGTCGACGACAATTCAAATTTTATTAGATTACATGAAATTTATGTGGCAATCAACTTAAAAAACAGAAGAACGGAAAATGTCTAGGCCGACATGGAGAGTGCTTGGAAAATGCAAATGACTGCGAGTTCTGCTGTGTGTGTCATGATTTTAATAAGAATGAACTTCTTTCCCCCTGCGCTTGTGTCCTTCGCTGTTTTTTTTCTTTGTTGAACTAAATAAGTCACATAAAAAGAGTACATTTTCGTGGAGTGAGGGAAGGGAGCGTTGAAAGGAAATGGGCATTGGGTTCCCTTTTCCTCCGCCCTATCTATATATCACTTTATTCGTATATGTTGCATGAAGAAAAGGCAAATTATTTTTTTTTTAATATTTTTACGGCAAAATGCTTGAAATTGATAAGGCTGCCTTTTGTATGGTATGCATGTATATGTGGGTCCCAGTACATGTAGGAGAGTGGGGGAGTCTCGGGAGTCTCTGTGGGTTAGCATTTTTAGCAACCACAAGCAACCTAACCTCCCATTTCAACCTACACTTAAAATCGTGGCGAAACATAAAGTACACTTTCTAAACGTGAAGGAAATATAGAAGCGATTCTTTTAAAAAAACGTTATTTATATAAACGAAAAAATTTTGTCTTAGGAAATTTAAATTTTTTATGGCGATAGTCATGTCGTTCCATTTTGTATTATTATAAATAAATACATAGTAATAAATAAGATTTAATAAATAAGATTTTTATACGGTCAAACATTTAAAAACGTATTTTCAATAAAATTAAAAAACATTTTTCAGGGAAAAAACAATTTCAATATTTTCTTCATCGGTGACCAATGCACCCATTAGTTTGGATTCCCCTGGTTAGGAATGGTGCCCAAAGCAAAGGAGAAGGAAGCCACAAAAAATTGTTGAAAATACAAATTTAAATTGCCTGTTTGTCTGGTTTTCTTAAATATATTTGCCAAGCTCACACATCCTTACACGCAGGCAGGGGAAACATATCTTCTCGGGTGCAGACACTTGTATATTGACGCCCCTCAACACATCACCCCCATTGTACATCTGATATTTAATGATTATTTGTTTGTCTGTTTGCTGATTCTGACTTCTCTTTTGTTTGCTTTCTCTCACCGGCAGATTGGATGAATCTCTAACGTCATGGTATGAAGGAGCCGACGAACACTTTGGATGAAATTGTAAGTGCTTCGGCTAATCAGTGTCTAGAGCCACACAGTTCAGCTCCCTGTGTCACATAACCAAGGCGGAACCGCATCACGAAAATAAAAATCCACTGGGGAAGGGAAAAACTTCGGGAAATATATGCGAAAAAGTCAAGACAATGCAACTGACACATAATGAAAGTGAAGTGCGGGGAAATTAAAGCCAACCAGTTTATGGTCGGGGTCTGGTACACTGAAAAAAATAATCGAAACAATGAACAGTTCAATTGGTAAAACATACAGAAATGTTGGTACAGTTTGATTTTAAATCATATATCATTTGTAAAATTTTGATTCCTTTAAAAAATTAATTAGGTAAAATATTAATTTATTTTAATTAGTTAATCGATATTTAAGATGTTTTGGTTTTATGATAGGAAACCAACCCAAAGTATGTTACATCAACAATGAAATATTGAATATTTAATGTAAATCTTTTAATCTTATATTTTTTCTGTGCATAACAACTGCACGCAGTTGGCGGTTGGAAAACGGAGAAAAGTTAAAAATGCAAAGCAATCTAAATAAAATGTCAGTCCCGCAAGTGCCGGCAGGTGGCGCCACCAGCGGGGGAGTGGGACAGAAAGACAAACGGAAAGGGACAACATGTGAGCCACAACATGAAGACAACAACAAACAATAGATATAGTTGGGCCCAGACTTCAAAGTATTACCCAATGTAAAGTTTTGTTTGGTCTGGAATGGGAAGTGGGGGTGGGGAAGGAAAAGTGGGGGACATCGCCGTGTCAAGCGGTAATTGTTATGTAAATGAGTTTTACAATTTTTTGCAAGCCAAAAAAGGTCACCAGATGAAGGGAGACACTGTGGCTTAGGCCTGGTCGACAAATTTCAGCCAAGTCAGTCAGCAGTTTTCTGCCGCCCGATGAGGACAAACAAAAGTTTTGTTTAGCTTTTGTTTCGGTGCTTTCGCTTTTCGTTGCATATATATTGTACCTCGGTAGAACCGAAATACCCTACCTATACCATACCCTCTTTGTTGCCTTTGTGTGCAAGTCAAGCTCTTTATAAAATTGCAAATCAGTTTGTAAGTCAACGACAACATTTTGTTGTGGTTCTCCAGCCAAAGTGCTTGGTTTGTCTCTGCCTAAACCACTTTCAATTATTTTTTTGGCGCAAACAAACAAATGACTATGACTGTATTTTCGGTATAAAGTTGCTCTTTCAGCCATGAAGGTTCAGCAGACACGTTGGAAAGTTAATAACCGTTTAGTCAAGTTAAGCAGAATGGAATTTCGAATTTTTCCATTTTCTGTTCTAAAAGCTTACACGGAAAAAAATGTATATAATATGACAACATCTACAACATATCTTAACATTTTAGCTTTAGCCTATATTTCTTAATTTCATTATTTAAGCGGTGAAAAATTGTTTCTATTTTATATAATAGTTTTTAGATTTTTAAGCTATTTTGTTAGTATGGATACAGATATAAATTAGCATAATAAAATTATGTAAATAATTTAAAAATAAATATATCTTTTGGCTTAAAAATTATTTTGCTCCTATTAAATTAGTTTTTCAAACATGGGTGCTCAGCTGCACACCTTTTCCCTCTTCCATATTTAAAGTATTACGAATGAATTCTGATGAAAGGATAGTGACCTTCAGGTGCTTGCATACTTGTAATAAAGTTGATTCTACTTTAAGGAACTCCGTTATGGGTGCTTTTTCAATTAGCAATTTATTCAATTATTTATTTGAAAAGTGGCCCTCTTAAAGGCCATAACTAATATTGGAATTTCCCCTGGCGGCCTCGCCCACCAACTGTCCCCTGTTTCAGCAATATTTGTGTTAGCCTATTTCCTTAAGTGCAACGTCAGCTTGGCATTTCGCAACTTTTGTTGCTGTTTCCTGGAGGGAAATATAAATGCCAGGCCATGGCAAAAGACAAACACCAACAATATACACACACCCATACGCGGGGGAGAGTCACGCACACACAGACACTCCACTCACACACCCAAACTCACACGCACACATATGGCGAGCATGCAGATGTGACAGAGTGGGACTTGAATTTTTAATGCAAGGCAACAACCATTCTCAGCGGCATATTTACATTTCGGCTCAATGTCAATTGTGTTTATAAATTAATTTGCAAAAAGACAAATGTACACATGGCATTGGCGAAGGGATGGCGAGCGGCCGAGAGGGTGAGCTGTTGCCAAACAAGCACGCCTTTTGTTTAGAGGCCATTACGGCCAGGGAGCCATGGGCCTCTGTTCCACTGCCAGTGTCAGCTCATGTGGAGCACCTCCGGCTCCCGAATCTCTACAGGTTGCTGGCTTCTGCTGCTGACCCCACCGACGCATTGTTGTCTCGTTCTCTGCAGGGTACCTTGTTAGGGGACCCATTCTCATAGCTTCGGTGCCCATTTCCGTACCCAAACCCCTGGCCGTACCTCAGCTGGCGTGACAGGTTGTTGTCGTCGTTAGATGTTAGACGCATGCTTTTGTTTCTTTTCGGTGTCCTCTTACCCCGGGAATGGGGCAGCACACTACGAAAAATGGGTGTTGGGACTCTACAAATATTAATATATATTTAATAGTTTAGGGTCTTAATTTACAAACAAATATTTGGCATAAGACCTTTTTTTTAAGAAAATGACAGCTTAACTTTACTGTTCCATTTTTCATATACTATACAAATTAATAACACAACACGTAACTCAAGTACTTTTGAGCAAAATCACCAATAAGACACGTATTTCAGATACTTTTGCCATAACCAAAAATAGCTTTTACCATTTTACCACAGTTAACTTGTCCATTTGTAGTTTAAAAATAAACTCATAATTGACACGTTTAAACAGCTCTTCCCTAAAACAATACCAAATCATTAAAAACAATGCTAAATATTAAACAAAGAAACACTTTTTAATAAAGAAATGCAGAAATTAAATTAATTTTTTTAATTGGTTTTGAAAGTATTACTTTTAAATTTTTTTCTCTGTGCATTAGCGGGGATAAGCAGATGCCAGTTGTCGTAAATATTTGCGCACAAAAGTCGGCAATGATTTGATGCACACGCACACAGGCAGCTGGCTAAGCTGAAACTAGCTAAGCAGCCCACACACTGCTGCTGAGAAAAAAGACGGTTTAACCCGCTTGAGGGGTGAAAGGGGGTGGCTGCTAATTTGCGCAACAGAATGACAGGCTGGGCCAGATACAGTGGGATTTAGAATGCCTCCAACAGCTGGAAGCGATAAGCCAATAGCGAGAATGGCGAAAATCTCGAATTAATAGATTCTCTTTATTTCCAAAAAATAATATATAACATGTAATACATTTCTTTTGAAGTGGCTATAACAGTTACATATGTTGTTTACCTATATAAATTCTGTATAAACATCTTTAAGCAAAGAAATGTTTTTGCTTTAATTAAATTTCAGACTGCAGTCTGTTTTTAAAAAGTCTTAAATATTCTGCTTTCACAAACGTTCCCTTACGTAACAGAGATTAGTTTTATGCGTTCATATTTCGAAGAGCATATAAATAATGCTTCAAAAGCAACAAACGAAAGAAATACTTTATTGATTAAAAATTCTTTAGATTATTGAACGTCTATACTACTACAAAACGTAAGGTATAGCATGCCATTTTGGCATTATTAAGATGTTCTATCAGCATAATAATCAGCAAATACATTTGTTGCTGCTCCGTTCGCATGCATGCTTAATGCCTCCATATGCGAATTAAATCCTTCGTCTTTCATTGGGATAATACCCCAGCAGAACTGCAGCATTGCACGCACTTCCGTGCGGCATCTTCAGCAATTTGGCAATGCAAGTGAGCAAGGCCACCCACATTTGGGGACCACCCAACCCACCCGACCACCCACACAGCTGCATTGGTTCGGCTCTTGCTCGCTCGGCTTTTCCTCGGTCCTTTCCAGCTTTCGGCTTCTTTTGCCGCCCGACGAACTTCGTTTTCGAATTCAAAGCAGCGGCAGCCGTCGTAGCGTTCAGTTCTGTTCCTTTAACGGTATTGCAGTCAGTTGTGCTTTGGCTGGCGGTCGCGACAGTTGGGAGCTAACGCGATATTGCCGCTAAGTAACGTCGTCGTCGTAACGTCGGTTCGGCCACCAATAACGTAACGCAACGTAACGTAAACACTTTGTTTTGGGGGGCGGCTCGTTTGGCGCATTTTTTCCGTGAGTTATTAAAATGCGATAAAAGCCAGTGAATCGGTAATAAAGCGCTTATCTGGTCCCGCAATTACGACCCAAAAAGGGGCGGGCGGATCTCGCATTGGCGGTTTTTGTGGCGGCGACAAAGCGAAAAAAAAGAAAATATCAGAAGCAGCAGCCGGCAGTTTTCTCCAATTACTCGCGGGCCCTGTGAAGTCAATTGTGTGCTGGCCCGCATCTGTTACAAATTTCTTTCCAGGCCGGGAGTCGTTGGGGCAGGACGCCCCAAACCAAATGTCACCATTCCACACATCCGCCCATCAGCGCCTAAATGTATGCTTTAGTGCGTCCGTCTGTCTGTGTCTCTTTTAGTTAATAGTTCTCTACGTGTGTGGCATATTACAAACGCACACATTAATGCGAGGGACCCACAAACACACTCACTCACACCCACCTCGCAGGTGGGAGCGTGTTTGTTTTTCTTGGCTTTTAGCTTCCGCTGCGGGCTATCTCGAAAAACATTCAAAGTATCTTTCGGATGTGCCACTTGCCGTTCTTCGATGTGTGTGTCAGCGCTGGTGTGTGCTACTTTTGGGTGTTTATGGCATTTAAATCAATAATGTCGCATGCCAGCGACTTGGCCAACGCTCTTTCACTCCTTTTCGCCTTTTGCCACTCCCGCTGCGAATGCAATTTGTGCGGATTTGTTGCCTTCATCTTGCTGAAGTGCACCCGCCTACGTTGCAGTATTAGAAAAAGGTGACTCAGTGGTATAAGTACCACCACCCCAAAGCACACACCGCCCCTCCCACACCCTTTCGGCTGGCCTGAATTTGCTTAATGAGCGCAGCTTGGCCGCAGATACTTTGCACACACTTATTTAACGCTCATACGCCCCGTTGGCCACCCTCATTTTCGGTTCGCCGGGGCCAAGGGCAGGCGGCTTTTGTTGCATAGGATTGCAATTGCAGCTGGGACTCATGCTGCTTTTTTCTTTAATCCTATTTAAAGCGCATTGAAAAGACGCCAGGGCCCAGGGCAGAATTTTAATAAAGATGACGCTCAGACTCGCTTCCTGGCCAGTTTTGTGGCATTTTAATTTGCTAAGCGTGTCCAAGTGTCCGGCCAAATTTACACAAAGCTGCCACAAACTTAATTTACACAACCACAATTGCTGGGCGAAGAGCGAGAAAACGAGGAATACAACTTAGGGTTGCAACATTTTAGTCAAATGTGTAAAAACTATTTCCCCAACTCCACCTCCATCGAAATGGCAGACATCACATCATCATGAGGGCCATTGGATGGCCTGGGACATTGGGACCACGTCTCCTCCATGAATTTGTTAATTAAGCTTAATGTGCAATTAAAGCTTCAAGGAATGCGAACCCAACTTTGGTCAGGTCCATGCTGATTTAATTTGAATTTCGGTTAAGGCGGGAGTCAGGGTTAGGGACCTGAAATTACGTTGAGTGTCCTTCACATGCGCCGGATTCTCTTTGGATGCTCTTTTTCAGGCACCACATTATCTTAAGCTCATAAATTTAACCCATTTTTTGTTTGGCTCCCCGTACGTACATACACTTAGAAGAAGAGCCCATCAGGTTGAGGTAAATTTCCCAAAAGGGTCGTAAGGCTCAAAGATGAAAAACTTTTAGATTACCTGCCCGCCTGCAAAAAAGAAAGCCAAAACTTGGACCTTATCAATGGTGCAAATTTGAAGTCATTTGGTTGCTTTGGTCTGCAGCAATTAAGCATCAGTTGGATGATATCAATTTAATGACTCTGCTCGGACTTAATTGACTTAATAAAAATATGGAATACCATAGGGGAACGACTAAATGTTTCATTTGTTGGCTTAATGAAATTTTTTTGCTTACATTTTATAAAATACATTTTCCAACCAGTTACTATTAATAGTTGTTCTACCAATTATAATCAATTAATTTCGTTGCGAATATTAAATCACCCTATCAATTATTGAATGTATTTTTGGATTTACCACTCACGAAATCACTTTGCTGACCACCAGAACTCGATTTAGCCCCCATTTGGCTTCCGTTTGGACTATTTCTCCTTTGTGCAGTTGTGCGGTGACTACGCCTCCTCCTCATCCTAATGCCCAAGTCCATTTGCTCTTGGCACTTCACTAATCTGTCCATTGTGAGACATTGAAAGTGGGCGGTAGAAGGCCTAGCCACGCCCCTGTCCCCATGGTTCTTCATAACTGTTTGTGTGAGGGAGGCGGTGGATTTACGACCACAGTCAACACTCATGGTTAACTCATGGTCAATGAGCGGGTTCACGAACTTCCGGGCACAGGTTGTTTGAGGGGGCGGCGAAAAGTCAAGGAAGAGGAGAAAGGATGGTGAGGGCGGTGGGAGGTGGGAGGTACGTATTACACACCAGAGAGCATCCTTCACGATTACTTAATATTAATGGCTCCAGGCTGTGTGGTCACTCAGTGGCCATTGGTCGTGGTCCCAGGTCTATTCGCCCTTCCCTACCTCAATTCCCTTTCCCTGCCTTTGTCTCTTTTATTAGCACTGAGAAAAATACCAAAAATATTATAACCAAATTTGGAATACCAATGTTCCTTATCAGGACAATTTTAAAATTTTAAAATTTTCCCAGAATTGTAAATAATTATGGGTAAGATTTTAATCCCCCAGAGACTTTAGATTACTTTTAAAAGTTTTCTTTAAGTTTCCAGGATAGCCGATGTGCAAAGTGCCACAGTATACTTTCAAAGACTAGAAATTGCGCAATTTAATCTTTAAAGACTCTTTTAATATTTGCTCAATGTATTAATGTATTTAAATTTTAAATTACTACTACGTGTACTAGTTAAAATTCAATTGGAAAAAAAGTAGTTTTGCCACATTTAAAAATCTAGTAATATTGGATTTCTACTTTTTGTAGTCCCTCAAAATTCATCTGATTTCTGTAACACATACACAAATTTGTCCTACAATAGGGAACTATCATGGCTTGGTCATTTTTTCTCAGTGGACCCTGAGATCCTTGCGCTGATGTCGCAAATCTGACATCGCCGTCGATGAAAAACTTTGCCGCTTTGGTCTTTTGTAATGAATGCCCTTTTATCTGTATTAGTTTATGTGTGGAAGAATGGAAAGCCAGCTTTCCTCCCCGCGGCCAAGGCCAGAATCAACGGTTTATCTTGGCCTGGCCCATTGTGTTCGGCAGCCTCTGCTACTGGGAATATTTGCTTAGGCTGATTTAACTACATTAACTTGATTAAATAAGTATTAAACAGTCAAGCGGGAGGAAAGTGTTTGCTCACAGATGCGGGAATGCGGGTATATGGCGCATCTCCTCAACTTCCCACTCACTTTTTTATAGGTTCTATTGATTGATTTCGAATTACAATAAATGTTTTGCTTCCACTGCTACCAGTTGTTTGGCCCTAGGCAGTAAAAGAGTTCAGAGTTGTCTCTTCATCCGTGGTGGAAAGTACAAACGGCATGTTTACCCTACACAGAAACAATACTCCTCATACAATAGACTTATACAAATTTTGTTTTCTCAAAAGTTTATTTTCGTTATATCCGATGTCCTTATTTAAGCTGTTTATATTTTGATTTCTTTAAATGACCATTTATTGACATTTAGACAAATTTAAATCTGTATCCTTTAAAATCAACACGCTCCCCCTTTTATAAGTATCATTAGATTTGTATTAATGGATATACAAATTCATTTGTTTGTCATTTCGATAATTCTGTTTTTATCCTCGTTAAACAAACTACAGAGTACCTTGCTCATCACTGTTTTTTGAAACGCACAATCCGCAATCTGCAACCCACAATCCTGTGATTTTGCCCGCCAGCTGTTTACTTTGGCTCAATTGTTGTTCGAATCAAATCGGTTAGAACAACATTATTGCTATGGACCTCCATCCCACACGCACATTGCATAAATAGTTTGATTGCGACACGGATCAAGATTGCCAGCCGTTTTATGGCCAAGTAATTAACATTCCCAGGGCGCTAAGTGAAAGCCATTTTGGTCAAGTCAAGGTCAGGGAATGCAATTCGGACAATTTTCGGTTCGTTCTGGGTGGCGGATTCCCTTGATGGGTATACATTCTTGTTGTCACAGAAGCTGCAGCGAAACCGAAAGACAGAGGAGCGGAGGAAATGGCAAATAGAAAATAGAAAATGCTGCTTTTATAACTTTGTTAGAGCTCAGTCTCTCGCTCTCTAATTCAGGGAAATGGAATGAGGAAAGCGTAATTTAATGAAAAGTCACCAAGCAATGCACCCAGGGAGATTGCAAATCTAAACTTTTCGATTTCATTAACCAAAGAGTGTCGGGCCTCAGAAAACGCATTTAAACAAGTCAACCATTAAATTTAGCTTAATTTATGCAAAGTGGAAAATCTGTTTTGCTCGTAACGATGTCCTGCCGCCTCTTGGCCATAAATACCGAGCATAAAAAAAATTATAACATATTATTATGGGCGGCAAATTAATGTCATCATCGGGACGCCAGCAAATTGGTTCCGAAGCCCATCTGAATAATTGCCTGTGAATCTGTCGGTCGACATCTGCACATGTCTGCCCGGCCGGCCAATTGGTAGTTGAGTGTCAGCCAGGATTTGGCCACTCCTTTCTCTTGGCCGTCTGTCTCTCCTAGTCTTCGTCTGACAGCTCTGGAAATGAGCAAATTTTTGGGTCGTCATTCAAGTTAATAATAAACAGACACAGACGAACGGAAGCACACACACACACACACACGTCAAGGACATTTGAACAACAGAAATATACGAAGAAGGAGGCCATGGGAGAGGGGGGTCCTGGGAACCCACCAAATTGCGCTTCATTTATTTATAATAATTACAACTGTAAAAAGTTTTAAAAGTCATTTCGATGGCAACGGCTGCCTGGGTCTCCAACTCAAGTATGCAGGCTAATAGGTCTGCAGAATGGGAAATAAGGACGAAGAAGGGGCCAACTATGTCCAGTCCTGAATAATGAATTCCGTGAGAAATTGAACTATTATTTGCCGGGGCAATCGGGGCCATCGGGGGCCGCCAGAAATACTTTGTTACCGGGCAAATTTAAATTTAATTCCCTGAATTATGGCCACAATTTACCATGGGCCCGGCAGCTGACCATTTGGCTTGCATAATCTGCGCTTAAAAAATGAGCGTAAATGTTTAATGCCCATACGCCCAAGTGGCACTCGCCGCCCTTCACCCATCTCAGTTATTTATTTTTTTATTTTACACTTTGTTTGTTTATATTTTATGATTGTGTTAAATCAATTGCTCAGCGAGAGCCGTGTAAATTTTATGCTTCAATTTGGTTTTTATTTATTTTCCTTTATTATTGTTTTTATGATTTTTTCGTTGTCATCAATAATGGAACGGGGATGACCGGAATTGAGTGAGTGAATGGCAGAAGCCACGCAATTCAAAAAAACATTAAATTAAAATTAAATTTACAAAAGCAAACGCAATTAAGTTGCCAAACAGTTGATAACGAACGAGTGCAGCGACATTGAACCGCCCTCGTCCTTTTTTTTTTTAACTTTTTTTGCGTTGTCCTGACAGTCACTTAATTAACGCAAATTATTTGCAATGCCAATAAGCCGTCTGTATAAATTAGGTTTTGAGGTTTCATTGCTAAGCCTTTTTTATACCTAGTGTGAGTGCAAATGTCGATTGAATGGAATTGAATATTTTATCGAGTTCAATAGGCCAAACTCTATTGATTGACAGCAAAAAGTAATTCCTTCCTTAGCATGCCATCCAATATGGAAGTACTCAATTTGCGGCCCCTTAAGAGTATGCAACACTTTTCAAATGAGTGCAGGCAAGCGGAGGGAATAGTATTCGAGTTGGTTCGTTGCGAAATACTTTATTGGATTTCCTTTCCTGGAAAGTGCTTTGAAATGTGATTCTCTTGGGGGATCAGACTGCAGTGGTTTGGCAAAAAGGAGCCTGAGCTGCAGTTATTCAATTTTGCATTGGCTTAACTAATTTATTTTACTTTTTGATCCCTGGTTAAATATTGTTTTATCAAGTAACTGCTACTGTAAGCGGTCAGTTGGAATCCATATTTAACCTATTGGTTTTCATTTTCCCATTTTAAGCTACGTGATTTCTTGCCTGAATGTATGAGCAATGCAATTTGTGAGACAAAAGACAACCAATTTTTAAAAATTTTATTTTATGCAGTACGTGACATTTGATTTCATTTATTTGTCATCTTGTTCTTTAAATGTTAAATTTAAATTACTTAATTAACATTTTTTTAGAACACATGGGAATTTGGAGTATGGGAAAATGTTAATCTTAAAATTGTTCAGAATGCCACAATAATCTGTAGAGATTAAAAATAACCTTTTAGTTCATTTCTTTCGTTTTCCCAAAATAAATATGTTATCGCACCCTTTTAAAATGGTCCTTTTTTAATGTTTTTTCAAAGCAAATTTTTCAAAAGGTTTTAAGCCATTCTCTCGTTGCATCTATTCAATGTAAACATTCAAAAAACACTGAGTTTTAGGTTTATTTATAGTGCTTTTCCAGTATTTTACTTTCGATTCGCATACATTTCGCGCACATTTCTGTGACCTTGAACGCACTCGCATTTCATTTTGTATATTTCCTCTTTTCGCTCATTTGAAAGAGGTCAGAGGCTGCTCACGTGTAAATTGACCCACCGGCTCCTATCACCAACTTTGTGCCCCCCGAAAAACAACCCCCCTTGGCAGCCAGCCCGTTGCTTTAATTACTCTTGCGGAAAATTGCTTCAACTCTCAACTTTGTTGAGTGTTAAGCATTTGGCACGAAACAAAAAAAAGTGGAAAAAGCCGACACGGACTTGGACTCGGACTCGGACTCTCTTGTTCGCCCAATGAGGGTCAGTGGAATTACAACGCGTGTGGTCGATGGTCGGTGGTCGGTGGACGGGCGTTGCTCCAAACGGTGCACGACGGTCGTTTACCAAGTTAAGGGCCCCGAAAAAAGCCCAGGCCAAAGCGAATCGCACTGAATCATACTGAACCGCAACCGCAGCAGTCCGCCGGACATCAGCAGTACGTCAAAATACCTCCTCCGGAGTGGGAAGTGCGAAGAGAGATTCGCGTGGGCGACGACTTAAGCCCCTTAGCAGCGTTTTTGTTGGCCCAGAGACCCTTGTACCCCGGATCCTGTCCCACCTCCCGCCTTCCTTGACATGAGTGTGCAAAACTTTTTGCCGAGGCAAAAGCCACTCGCAACTGAAACCACTTGGAACAAACCGTTTGCCATGGACGGAGGTGGAGGAGCAGGCGGAGGAGATGGAGCAGGAGAAGGACGAGCGGGAAGGCGCTGGAGGAGAGTGCCACTAATGTCTGCTCCAGTAACTAACACGAAAGTGAAGCTTGATTTTGGCCAGCCAAAGGCGAAGGATCCTTGTCGCATTTACCATATGTGTGCGGTCCAACTACTAGGAACATACGAGTATATTTATCAGGGATGCAGAAATGTCACAATTGCCACTGACAACTTGGGTGACAATCAAATTGCGGGTTTGCTTTGGTTCTGCGGTTAAACTGATTATATTTCAGCAGGGGTTCTTTTGCTCTGTGTTTTTATCGGGTCGCCAAATCTGTCGCCAGTGCAAATTGACTCTCTGTGGTGTTTACACAGTTTTCGTATTTCTGATTGTGCTCACCATATTTTAGTTTTTCTTTTGGTCAGGCAAAATAAATTAATATATCAAATTTTTGGAATCACAAAATCGGGAATAACCAAAGAATATGCAAAATAGAACCTGAAAATTAAGGAACTATCTAATCATTTTATTAAATTTAAATTTGTTGATTAAATGCCCGTATATTCTTAGGATTTTGGCCAAGAAATTGAGGACGAGCTTGTATCCCTGGCAATATATACAAGTCTATAGCAGTATATATTTATATGTGCGGATGTGGATTGCAGGTGTCCTTGTCTCGTTGTCGTCAGCGGGCTCATTCGTCTCCCATCGGTGCACACAAATTGCCAAAGTTGCGGACATTCTCTCGCATAGGCAAAACTTTCGTTCGCCGCCCGATGCTGGAATTAATTAAAATACAAAATGGCCACAAAGGCGATGGTGGGCAATCCAATCCGTGACAGGATCACAACCGGATGTGTGTGCTCTGAGGGGACGGGGGACGGGGGACGGGGGCTCGGGGTTTCCCTGCGTTTCTGAGGCCAGTTTCGCCTCTAATCGTTTTGCTGCGGCTGGCACTTCCATCAAACACGCTTCCGCAGTGCATATCCTGTTTGTAATCGATTTGGAAATGTGCAGCAAGGACATTGTCCGGCAAACGACGAGAAACGGAGGAAGGAAAGCGAGTTACGACAGGGCCCAGAAGAAAAGTAGAACAAAAAGGGAAAAAATTAGCAATAAACGTAAGCGCACGCGATGTCCTGCCCACTTCCACAAACTCCTGCTGAAAAGCGCTAAAATCAATAAAATGCTTGTTGCTCCGACACAAGAAGTCGCAACACCAGAGGCAAAAACATTTATACAATGCCAACGACGTCGCGACTTTTCCCCAACATCTTTCAATGTACAATTATATTGGTTGGCTCCTGCCACGCCCCCCTCCCGCACCCCCTCCTGAAATGAAAAGGGGTACTTCGTCGCTGTGCAACATAAATAGTTGCGTTTTTGCCTCCACTTTAAGTGCACGGGAAGAAATAAATATCAGTTCAGTTGTAATCGATGGGTCGATAAATTCAATTTGTAGTTCTAACAAAGGATGATGTGGAATGGCAAAATAGAATAGGAATATTTGAACGTGGTTACAACTTTTATTTTGCATTGTCTGAAACTGTAGGATGTACAAAATGTTATTAGGTAACTTCTTAACTGACTTTAAAACAATAGTAATTTCGGTGCAACCCCTTTATTTTCTTCTCAAAGAAGACTCCATTTTTTTCACAGAAAGAAATTTAATGTAATTTCTGAAGGTGCCATTGCAAAAATGTATCAGATGAGTTTTTGGCTTTTTCGTACTTTAAAGCTTAAATGATTGTATTAAAAAAGAATTGACCATATAAATGAGATTAAATATATTCCAGACTAATCACTAAATTTATCAATTTTGCTCAGTATTTACGCAATTAAACAAAAACAAACAAATAATAAAACAAGACATTTAAGGTCTAGAATCTTCTCGACATGTACGAATTTCTTATTTAATTTCCTGCTATATTGAAGATTACTATTCAAATTAAAGTAAATAAGCTATTGACTTTAAATCAATAAGGATCTCTGTGGCTTTACCAGCACAAACTGATCTGATTACAAACATTTTCGAGGTTAACGAGGCTGCCAATCCGAACTTGATATTGCTCTATTTTACTCTCAGTGTGTCACATTTTGCGCTGTGCCAGCGAAAATGCCGGAAATTCTTGGGACCGGGAGCGGGTAGTGTCCTTCGCTGCCGGCTTCTCGGCTGCTCCTGCTGCTGCCGCTGCTCCTGCCGCTGCTCCTTCTGCTTAGCTTCGTCAGCGCCATAAATGGCTGCAAAAATGTAAATAGAGAGAAGGCGATAGGGGAAAGGGGTGAAGCGCGGAGCACATTGCTCGTTACATGCTAGAGATTCCTGCCAGCGAGCGAGTTATTATGACAAACTTTGTTAATTGGAAAATATTCGTCGAAAATGCTGGCTGGCTGCCGCCACATTGAATTTACAGGATACATTCATCGCCCGGCCCGTGCCTCTGGTTTTCGGTTTCTGCGGTCCCAATGCATTCGACAAGTTTGAGCTTTACTTTTTCTCTGTCCTGTTGGTGCGGCAAAGTTTGCTTTTTTGAGCAAATATTTGCGCAGATGGCATCAGTGGAAAGTAGATTAATTCATTACGCTGCCAGCAAGTTCGTTAAAACTATGGCCCAAAGATAGAGGAACTTCGGCTTTAAATAGTTACAAAGTTGGGGAGCTTGACAAACCGCTTATGGGTAACTTTATGACAGCTGCAAATGGATGCCTTAAAGATCGGGCAAGTGAAGTCAGCCATGGAGGGAAAGTTGACTGCCGGACATTTGATGTCTCCCTTTACGGTTGGTGTTTTACATGTGATTTATAGCTGCGAAACGCGCTGTCTCAGGACATATGCTTTTTTTGTGTCATTTCGCCGTAATGTGTCTCTTTTTTATTTGCACCATACACAAGTATAATGTGACCCAGAAAAGGGGCAATAAATCGAGTGGGGGGGAGGGATGGAGTATCCATTGCAGTCGATGTCGGACTGCCTCGTCTGCTATGTCTGATCATCTTGTGGGGTTAAAAGTTGAAGCAGCTCTTGCCCAGGCAATCCATTGCAGCCACCATCGTCGTCATCGCCATCATCAATTCGTCCCTGGACTTGATGATGGTGACCGAAGCCAATTGTACTTGGCGAGGCCAAAAAGCAAAAAGCACCATGAGAACGAGTGCTAGTCAATAGCTGGTTGAGTTGCAAACAGTGAGAGAAATTCTTTTAATGGCTCTTATGGTCTGGAATTCATAAGATGCATATATAAAAAAGATATGGATTGGTACCCATTTGTCGGAATTATTCAAGCCTTAAGTAAACCCTTCCAGAAATATTTAGTTTAAGTCAATATTAATAATAACAATATAAGTGCAACATAACTATAATAATATTTTTATGTTTGAATTTTGAATTTTAACAGGAGCTTTTTGTATTAACGTAACAATTTTTAGAGTAAAGTAAATTATTTTTGGAAACCTAAATAAATTAACATATTGTTTTTGAGGAATTATTTGATAATTTCAGTTAATGATTGCCTTTCTTTTTAATTACCTATATTTTTATACATATGCTGAACAAGAATTGGATAAATAATCTAGTTATGAATGGCTTAAACTGTATTATTTCGAGACGTTAAGTTCATGAATTTCCCAGAATCAAGAATAAAGTCAATTGTTTTTTATGGAATTTATAATAAGTGCACTCGATGGCGTATACATTTATACAACTTGCAATGATATTCTTGATTATGCCCGGCATGTTTATCCGCAGTGCTGGCGTGAAGTAGACACGCTACTCGATAACAGACTGGGACGTGTCCATGGCCAATCCTCATGACGGCATTTTATTGTTTGCTGTCGGTCTTTAGCCTGTCGAGTGGGTATATATGTATATGGTTTTCCGTTCGAGTGTAGCTCTGTTAGGGCTAGATCTGCTGCTATCCGGTTTTTCCATATTTTTTCCATGCCCGGTCCTTTCCCTTCCGCATCCTTTATATAATTGTAAGTGCCAGCGATTATGTACACGCAACTATGACTTTAACTGCCGCTTGTTGTTTCAGCAGTTGGTACTTGGAGTCCGTCGAGCGTAGTTATTGTCACGGCTGTTTGGGGCGCTGCCCGTTGCCATTGACAACGTTGTAGGGGCTCGGTAAACAGCCCATAACCCAACCAACTCGCACCACCCTCCGCCCACGCACACCAGTAAAACCACATGGTTGCATACACTTGTGCACTTTCCCAACACCCACGAACTGAAGCACCCACGTCCACACCAACACAAAGTGTGCTTTCAATCAGGCACTGAATTGAAAATCCATTAACGAGTACAAGGCAGAGGCACTGGCGCCAGCTGGCACTGCCACTGGCACCCACTGTTTCTGCGAGGGATCCGGAAATCGGCAGCCAGTGGGGTCGGTCCGCCAAACTCTCCCGCACGTATATATTTTCTTGAACAATAACAAAAAACGCACACAAATTTTGTTTCCTTCTGTTCATGCTTTGGTGCTGCATTCAAGGACACTATCGCAGGCCAGTAAATGCAATTGCAACTAACACTGAAGTGCGAGGGTTTGCACTCAGAAAAATCATTTATTTTGTACTTAAAACCACAATAAGTATGTGAAGTAGGTTTATTGATAAAAATGAATACAATTAAAAGGTTTATGTTTGGGAGCTTTGTGATCGTTTATTGTTATTAAATTTAAAAAGATGGGTTGTGATGAGAGCCAGAACACAATTGAAAATGGAAACTATAAATTCACATGAGCACTTTGACTACATTTGAAAATATTTGAGAATCAATGGACTTCAATCTATTTATACCCCTGTTTTTTTCTGTTCATAATTTTTCAAAACGAAACTTTATTTTTTCGGTCTAGAACCCAAAACGCGTTGGTTTCTTCAAGTGCATTAAATAAGAACCGAAGCGAAACATAAATTCAAATAAATCAAAGATTAATCGAAGCCAAAAATCAAAAGAGCGCCTCGAAAATGTTGACCTGCGTGTGTCGACCCGTCTCCGGCAATCTGCCCAAGATGCCGCCCGCCTCGATGATGCCCGCCCACCGGGCATCGTCGTCATCATCGACAGCCTCCTTGGCCTTTGTCAGCCCCACGCGAGGAGTGGTGGTGACCTCCGAGCCCAAGCTGAATGTGAGTATCCCGGTATCTTTGAAGCCGGGGAGCAAATCCAATCTGCCCCACAACAAAAAGCCGAAATTAGCTTAAGCATAACTTGATTTATGGCTGACCACGAACGTTGACAACTTTCAGTTTGACTTTTGAGTTTTCCCAGGGAGGGTTTTCGGTTACGCCTCGGATTATAAATTGTGAAATTTCATTTCTCACTTTTGGGTGAAGGTGGATGGATGTGGGGTGACACACACGCATCCACCACCTCAGCCGCTTAATACGCTAACGATGCGAAATCTCAGCCTCAATCTCAATCTCATCCCAATCTCGGTCTATTGCAGGTGCCCAGCAGGCTGACGTCAGCCGAACTGAGGGCGATGGCATTGAGACAGCAGCAGCAAATCGACAGCCAGCACCAGCTGCTGGCCACCAAGGAGCAGCGCCTGCGCTTCCTCAAGTCGCAGGAGGTGCGGAGCGCCGTGGCCAGCGCGGAGGGCGAGCGGCTCCGCCGGCTAAGGGAGCGGGTGGAGGCCCAGGAGTCCAAGCTGCGCCGCCTGCGAGCGCTGCGGGGTCAAGTGGATTTGCAGAAGACCTACAATGTCACACTGAGTGAGTACACTGGCAAGAAATGTATATTATAAAATATGGCAAATATTATTAAAGGCATGTATTACATGAAAGATCGTATGGTCGAAAAGAACTGCGAGCGCAACTCTTAGGAATCTTTCCTGAAGCCATTTAGTTGGGTTCACGCTCCGCCAATTTTCAAATGATTTAGAAATCTCTTCCAATTGAAAGTCAAGTCAGGTTTACCAATCGAAACTAAATTTGTTTGAAATTGGTTTAAACAAAAAGTTTGAAACACTCCATGAAACAAGTCCATGGTGTGAGTTATCTAACAAAAGCAGTCAATAAAAAAGTTGTAGTTACAAAACAAAAGAATACACAATTGAGATGAAAGACCCTGTAGTTTTAAGTGGAGAAATGCACAACAGTATTTAAAACTTAATAAATTAAGTAATTAATAATAACAAATTCGTTCTTAGTTGAATAAAAAACTTCATTATTGGTTGTAATAAATTAAGAAATTTTATAGAAAAATACAATTTAAAATCACCAGCTTCAATTCCTTTAATTTTCCTTTCTGCTTCCATATTTTATCTAAAATTCCTTTAGAATCCAACGCTATGTTTTAAGGATACACCAAGATTTATTATGCAGCTTTTGTGCAGTGCAGGGAGGGGAGGAGAAGAAGGGGGGCTGGTTCACGGGCAATGGCGAAGTGCCACCAAGTGCATTTGCTTGGGATATCCTATCCGGACCTAAGCTTCCCCCTCCAATTGAGTTAAGCACTGGTGGCTGAGTGGAGAAGAGGGGTTCTTCGGGTGAATTAACATGTGTTAAAACCGTGTTGAGTGGCGGCCTGCCTCCATTCCAGAGCACCCAATTCCCATCCACTTGCCCCTCGCGTGTGTGAATTTAATTTATGTATGTGTGCCACTTTGTTGTCCTTTATGATTGCCTGTGGGCGGCATCAGCGCCGCCTGAACATGGCTAAGAAGATGTTGGCCCGCACACAGGCACACACATTTCCATACAAGGGTATTATGTTAATGAGCTGGCGCCCTGTGTTGTGGCTGTAATTAGTTTGAACAGGCAGCCCAAATCCACGAAAGGAAAACACCGGCGACCAGCAGGCGGCCGGCGATTATAAAATAGTTAGTGGGGAAAAGGAGTGGATCGGGATAACATTGTTGATTAAGCTGAGCACTCAAGGAAGAAGCACCTACTTTAGCCAAGAATCAAGTGCTTAACTACAGATTGCTTTAGCTGAGATATAATTAAGATTTACCAGGATACCTTAATACAAAACCGAGATTATACATTACGGTCATGATAATAACCATAATCTATTTTCAGTTGGTCCTAGGGTAGACCCAAATAAATATACAGAAAGTAATTCAATTCTAAGGTTATCAAATATTCTATGAATAATTTTATAAAGTAAGCAGGGTAACTAAATTGACTTAAAATTATTGTTTTCTTGTTTCGTTTTTAAAAACAATTTATTTAATCCAATTTTCAGGCAATGACTTGGACTCGATTCGTGCGCTGTTCAGCGAGAAGGAGAAGGAGCTCAGCCTGGCGGTGGCCAAGGTTGAGGCCCTGACCCGACAACTGGAGGACCTGCGACGTGACCGTCGATGTCCTGTGAATATCCTGGCCGCCGCTGGCAACGGTGTTGGCCAGGCACTTCCTCCTCAGGCATCCCGCGAGCTGGAGAAGCTGCGTCGCGAACTGATGGTGAGTGAAGAAAAGGCGGCACTAATTGGGAAATTATTTATGTTTACTTTTCATTATTATTCCAGTACCGCAATCAGTTGTCCCTGCAGCAGGATGCACGGCTGCACATGCAACGCGAAGCACTGCAGCAGCGGCAGGCGGAGCTCCGGTCGGTGGACCAGCGTATCTACGAGCTACAGACACGCCTGCAGCGCAAAAAGCAGGCCAACACCCACCATCAGCAGCAGCAACAGCAACAGCAGCAACAACAGTTGCATGTTCAGTCTGCTCAATTGCTGGCGGCAGCAGCAGCAGCAAATGCCCAGCAGCAACAGCAACAGCAACAGCAGCAGAACTTGGCCTACCAGCAACCTGCAGGCAATCTGGCCAAACACGGCGGAGTTGCTGCCCTCAAGCAGCAACTTTTGCAGAAGCAGGTCAATCAACTGGCAGCTGCTGCCGCCGCCGCTGCCGCTGGACGAGCCCGCGGCAACGTTGCCGCCGTGGAGCCTTTTATCCACACGCCCCAGAAGTCCACCATCACGAGCACGGCCAGCTATTTAAGTGGTGGGATGAAGCATGCAGCGGCCACGGCCAATACGAACCAGCAGAACCAGCTCATCCAGGACTTGACCCACGTCAAGCTGGGGCAAAACAGTGGCTTCTTTGCCGGATCCGTGCCCGTCCCCGTGGCCAGTTCGAGTAGCGAAAGCGATGAGTCCAAGTTGGCCAAGAAGCTGCTGGCGGCGCCTGCCAAAACGGAGGCGGAGTTGCGCAAGCAGGCGCAAACGGAGGCCATGGATAGTACCACACATATCTACGCGGAAGTGGGACCCAAGAAGCGAGATCGAGAGGCAGCAGCGGCGGCGGCAGCTCAGGCAGCAGCAGAAGCAGCAACTGCAGCATCCACAGCCCCGGGAGCAACATCTCCACCCGCCACTGTGAATGTCAGTAAAATCCCCAAGAGCATTTCCTCGAGCAACGCCAGCAGTTCCGCCTCCGCCCTGATTAGCAAACTCAACCAGCAGGCAACGACGAAGGAGAGCCAGGAGCAGCAGCAGTCGCAAATCAAAAAGAACGAGATTTCGGTGACCAGTGAAACGCTATCCGAACGCAACACCCAGCAGCAACTCACCGTGCACAGCATGCCCCTGGGGGCGATAAGCAAATCGGTGGCCCTCGCCGTGTCCAATGCCTCCAAGCCGCTCCAGGTGCAGGTGAGCAATCTGGCGGTGCCGCCGCGCAAGCCCATCAGCAGTGTGGCGCCCACTTCGGTGACCAGCGGCAGCTCCATACCCAAAATGATCACCTACAGCCCGAAGGTGAATCGCGTGGCGCCCAATGTGGTAATGGCGGATCCCCGTCCGGCCCTGCCGCCCAAGCCCAGCAAGATGTCGCCCACAGAGCAGCCATCGCCCGTCGAGGCCAGCACGTCAGCATCCACGGGAGCGCCAGCCTCAGCTGCCAATAAGACGCAGGCGGCGACCTTCGGACTGCAATCCCTGAACATCAACGACAACTTGCCCATCAAGGCCAAGCCACTGACCATCCGCAAGCAGCCCCTGTTCGAGCAGCCGCGCCTGAAGTCCAGCCAGTCCAGCAACAATGGCCAGCAGAAGGCGCCCCTCTTGCAGCTGCAAAATCAACGGAAGTCGGAGTCGACAGTTAGACAGCCAACGGAGGCCTTGAAATCCTCGCCGGACACCTCGCCCCAGCACTCGCCGAGCAGTGAGTCCAGCGCGGACGAAACAGATCGCATGGTGGCCACCTCCGCCAACCACACCACCACCAGTCAGCAGGAGACGTCAACATCCACGTCAGCCACTGCGACAGCCACGACAACCAGCAACATCAAGGAGCGAACGGGTGGAAAGCCAAAGCTAGCGAGAAGAGTGAGCTTCGATCCTTTGGCCCTCCTGCTGGACGCAAGTCTCGAAGGAGAACTGGAGCTGGTCAAGAAGACGGCCATGCAAGTGGCCAATCCCAGTGCGGCCAACGACGAAGGAATTACGGCGCTCCACAATGCCATCTGTGCCGGGCACTTTGACATTGTCAAGTAAGTGACACTTTCCCCCCGCTCTCTCTTTGTTCAATCCAATTAATAACATTTTTTGCTCAGATTCCTGGTCGAGTTCGGTTGCGATGTGAACGCCCAGGACTCGGATGGCTGGACGCCACTGCATTGCGCCGCCAGCTGCAACAATCTGTCCATGGTCAAGTTCCTGGTGGAGAGCGGCGCCTGCCTGTTTGCCTCCACGCTGTCGGATCACGAGACGCCGGCGGAGAAGTGCGAGGAGGATGAGGAGGGCTTCGACGGCTGCTCCGAGTATTTGTACAGTAAGTGTTCTTTCTGGGCATAGTGTGGTGCACTGCCTCAACCAATTTTCTTTTATCTATTCTAACGCTTTTTCTTCGATTCTTAGGCATCCAGGAGAAGCTGGGCATCCTGCACAATGGCGACGTATACGCCGTGTTCTCCTACGAGGCCCAGAACGGCGACGAGCTCTCCTTCCACGTGAACGAACCGCTGATCGTGCTGCGCAAGGGCGACGATGCCGAGAACGAGTGGTGGTGGGCACGGAACGCCGGTGGCGAGGAGGGATACGTGCCCCGCAACCTCCTGGGGGTGAGTAGCTGATGAAATGCCTTCACGTACGCAGGATGGGAAATAAGTGCGAACTCCTTTTTCACAGCTGTACCCACGTGTGCCGCCGCATTCGCCGCACTTCAGCGATTAGCAGTTAATACGCTTCACCATACTGAAGCGCAAGGCCGGCCGACTCATCCAGAAGCGCTACATATCCAAGTACATCTAGGGACTGTAGCCGATTCTGGGCACGTGCCACCGCAGGAGTCATCGGGGAATTATTTATCACAGCCCCATGTTTCTTTCTGTTTACTTTTTGTTTGGGAAAAGCAACACAAAGGACGAGGAACGAGGTGGAGGCCAGCAACGAGAACGAGGCTCCCCATATGCTCAACCATATGGAATGGAACCGACTGCAGCAGCAGCTTCCGCCTCAGTCATTTATCCCGACGACTGGCCTCAATTAGCCCAGCTTTCGCACAAAGTTCAGCACACATATCACCCACCCACACAACGCACCACGAACACCCCCTGCATACGTACAACCGCAAATTGAATTTCACTTAAGCTCCTTAGCTTTAAGGCCTAGACTAATAACTCATATCAGCCGCCTGCTCGCCACAAAAACTTCACCTTCAAGTTTCTGCAGAAAAAAGTTCAAATTGGAAAATGGAAAATTAGAAATTCCTGGCTGCCCACACACAGAATGTTTCATCTACGGCTAGCTGAAGGAGATTGTTAATTGCATATATCAAGTTAGTACTTAAAACTTTAACTGAACTCGAACAAAGTTCACACAAATCGAAAGAAAACATTTTAATATAGGTAACAAAACTGACACAAGGAGAATACATAACGAATCGAATGTGATTTTTGTATAAAGACGAGAATAATTTAAACAATTTGTAACGAATATGGAAATGTAAATTACCTAAAGCGGATTCGTTCACAAGTAATCGCATTATAGGTTATACTTTCTAATTTAACTTAATTTAATTACACCTAATGTATCGATTGCTTAATACCTAGCGTTTAAGGACAAACACACATAAAAATGCAAATACGTTTGAAAAATAAAAATAAAACGATTAAGAAAGCTTATGTAGAGGTGTGCTTTTATTATTCTTTGGGGATGCGATGGGTTTTCTCGGGGCCAACTCTTATACTTAAATGAATATTATTTTCAAAATAATTCCAGGTCGAACTGCAGCTCAAGTTCAGTATTCAAGATGAGGTTCCAATAGTTGCATCTGTTATTTCTCTCCGAATCTCACGAAAAGCTTTTTTGACCGGCGAACTTCAATAGTATTGTCGCTATATATCAGCTACTCATTGCTGATAGTGTAAATACAGATTGTGTTTGCTAGATGCCAATTGAGCATTAATAATCTTATCACAACTAAGCAATTTGTATTTTACAATATTAAATGAACGGCGAGCATTTTGCAGTTGTCGCTCGAAATACAAATTTTAATCTTTCGAAAAAAGGGATGGTGATCACTACAATGAATACTGGATCATAAGCAGTATTCGAGAAGAATTGATTACGTGATGACGTTCTTAACTAATCGACGCGACTACAATTCTAATATTCCAAATTAAACAATTTGTTCTTAAATATCTATGTCAATGTCTGAAACAGCTATCGATCCCATAGATGCTATGAGATATAACAGTCAGTTCGTCTGGTGCCGGTGATGCAGAAAACGTAAATGTAATTGCAAGCCCTTCCTTAAAAAGGTTATAGCTAAATTTGTTCAGAACTGCACCCATAAATACATTCCGGCTCTTTGTAACAGACCAGCTGATATAAATATGTTCTGTTATTCTCTCTCGAGAGAGAATTAGCTTTCAAGAGTATTAGCTCTCTCGAGAGAGCATAACCGGTATAGCCAGAACATATTTATATTTATAAAAGCTGGACTGCTACAAAGAGATAGGAAATACGGGGATTGAAAGAGAGCTACCTGCAAGCAGCCAGAAGCAGTTTATGGCAAGATCTTAAAGAAGAAACCACTGCTGTCTTAAAACTTCCTAAATACGAAAAGCAAAAATCTACTTTATTATTTCACTTCCTTGCATAGTTGTGAGACTTATATTTACAATTTGGTGGTCTTCAATAGATTACCGACGAATCATTTCCAATAGAAACACAGTTCTCTCGTTTTTCGCACAGCTTTTTACCTTCGCAAAACTGAAGGGGTCTCTGACATATATTTGCTACCTACAAACCCACTAAAAACGATCTATCAGTGCCTATTCGCATTCGTTCGAGAGTAGTTCACCGAGTCGGTTGTTGATTCTTCCTATCGTAAAGCAACAAGCAGAATCGAAATGGTTTGTTGACGACGTTTTAATTATATTAGTTAAGAGAGTGAACGCTTTCAAAGCTTTTTCAATACTGCCACTGAAATAAATTTAGAGGTTAATAAACTGACCGAAAAGCTTTTAATTTAAATAAATTATAGTTGTACATGTTTTTATAGGAAAATAATATCTACTTGATTCGCCCTATATTATTTGTTAGGTAATCAAGGGCAGGGTGATAAAGAACATATCATAGCAAGATCAGTGGCACACTTTGATAATACTATTATTTTATATTACAGCAATCAAGAAGTGCTCTGCACTTCTTCCTCTTCAGCCTGGTGGCACTTCAGCAACTAGACTTGGGAGCTAGCTCCCGCATTCTGGCCGCCTTCTTTTTTCCTGGGAAGAGCCACTTTATGATGACCAATGCCATTATCCGGGAGCTGGTAAAACAAGGACATGAAGTCACTTTCATCACCCCGTTCACCTTGGCAAAGGAAAATCTGGGAACGAATTACAAGGAAATCTTGATACCACAATATGACTTCTGGCCAGAAAGTAGGTGAAGCCGATACTGTAAACAATTAAATAATATTCTGTTTTTCAGTTAAGGAGATGACCAATACCAACAGCATTTTAGAGATGACCGACTTGCCGACGCTCTCCTTCTTGCGAATGGTTAATGTGATGGGTGTGCACAGCACGGAATTTGCGTTCGAGCAGCCACAAGTTCAGGCCGTTATCAATGAGAAGAATAAGGTCGGAAGGTTCGATCTGCTACTGGCAGAACAGTTCTTCAACGAGGGTGCCCTCATCCTTGGACACCTGTACCAGATTCCCATTATTACCGTGTCTACTTTTGGGAATTCCAATTACCTCAGTCAACTTTTTGGAATAGTGTCTCCTTGGTCATACGTCCCACATGCATACATGCCTTATACAGATCGCATGACACTATGGGAGCGAATTGGAAATGTGGCCATCAATGCCGCCGAGGATCTCACCAGGGAGTTCTCATACTACCCCGCACAGGATGCCCTCCTTAGGAAACACTTCTCCAAACTGCTCGATAGAGTCCCAACTGTAAAGGAACTGGAGCGGAACATCTCGGCTATACTATTGAACACCTACATGCCACTGGCTTCGCCCAGACCCATGGCCTATAATATGATCCCCGTGGGCGGACTGCACATTCAGCCGCCGAAGGGGTTACCCGAGCACCTTCAGAAGTTCCTGGATGGGGCTACCCATGGAGCCATTTATTTCAGCTTGGGTGAGTGTATTTTTACCTGTTTCTCTTAAGTCAGTTCCAAATAATAATGAAACAAATATCATCCTCACAGGCTCCCAAGTGCGCAGTGCCGATCTCCCGCCCGAAAAGCTAAAGATTTTCTTAGAGGTCTTTGGCAGTCTGAAGCAGCGCGTTCTGTGGAAGTTCGAGGATGAAACTCTGCCCAATCTGCCGGCCAATGTGAAGGTGCAGAATTGGATGCCTCAGGGCGACATCCTGGCCCATCCCAATGTTAAGGTGTTCATTGCTCATGGAGGGCTCTTTGGCACCCAGGAGGCGGTGTACCATGCCATTCCGGTGCTGGGCATGCCCGTCTACTGTGATCAGCATCTGAACATCAATCAGGGCAAGAAGGCGGGCTATGCCTTGGGCCTTGATTACCGGACAGTCACGGTGGAAGAGCTGCGAGGAATGTTGCTTGAACTGATTGAGAATCCCAAGTTCAGGAACAACGTGAAGAAGGCTTCTCGGGTGTTCCGCGATCGACCCCTGAGCGCCATGGACACGGCGATGTACTGGATTAACTATGTGATCGAGCACAGAGGAGCTCCCCACATTGTGTCTGCTGGCGTGGAACTGCCCTGGTACCAGTTCTACCTGCTGGACATTGTTGGCCTGGCTCTAGCCCTCATCCTCCTTCCAATTCTGGCTCTGATCTCCATCTGCCGAAGGAGTTCCAAATCAAAGGGCACTCCAAAGAAGAAGACCAAGAGGAATTAGAACCAAAACTTGTGTTTTATTTTTTTTAGCACAAGAAGATACAATTATGTTAGATTGTTTTTCGCAATAAATTTGGAATAATTATACCCGTTACTCGTAGAGTAAAAGGGTATATTGTATTCGTGCAAAAGTATGTAACAGCTAGAAGGAAGCGTTTCCGACCCTATAAAGTATATATATTCTTGATCAGGATCACTAGCCGAGTCGATCTAGCCATGTCCGTCTGTCCGTCTGTCCGTCTGTCTGTCTGTCTGTCTGTCTGTCTGTCTGTCTGTCTGTCTGTCTGTCTGTCTGTCTGTCTGTCTGTCTGTCTGTCTGTCTGTCTGTCTGTCTGTCTGTCTGTCTGTCTGTCTGTCTGTCTGTCTGTCTGTCCGTCTGTCTGTCCGTATGAACGCTGAGATCTCGGAAACTATAAAAGCTAGAAGATTGTCATTTTGCATGTAGATTTTAGGAGTTCCTACGCAGCGCAAGTTTGTTTCAAAATGGTGCCACGCCCCCTCTGACGCCCACAAGCCACAAGCTGTGGCCACAGTTTTGATGCTATTATGAAAATTTTAATTGATATGTATTTGTTTCGTCAATACCTATCGATTGGCCTAATAAAAGTTTGCCACGCCCACTCTAACGCCCAAAAACCCATTAAACGCTTAAGCCTGGCTAGCGCCTACATTTCCGCCTTTCATGGCCCGTGGTACCATGTCTTGGGGTAGATGGCGCAATACAATAGCGCCATCTAACGGATGACTTTGGAACAGCTGGCCAAGGTGCTCAACAGAGTCAACGTTAATTCTCGATAAGGATTTCTATTAAAGGAAATTGCGATGGTTTTCATTTGTCATTTGTGTTGTAAAGCTGCCAGCTCTAAGAGATCGCCGAATTCAAATTGATAATTTGAACTTTTTTAGCTGAGTAATAATAGTCGAGGCACTCGACTATAGCGTTCTCTCTTGTTTCAAAATAAATATGCCCCCAGCGATGGTTCACTTCGAAAATTTTGTTTGTCGCCATCTGCCGAACTGCAGTGAAAACATTACAAGCTGTGATCGAGCCGCTCTCTCAATTATATAATCCACGTTTTCAAATACCAGGTCTCTAAAGAAATTTTTGATTAGTAGGCCTTAAACGAGGCGTCCCAACATTTTAAGATAAAATTTCGCTGCGTAACGTAAAATCTTAATTTAATCCCAAATTTCTAGGTCATCTTGTTTCCGAGAAAGACAAATGGACATGTCTTTTTAACTCGGCTATTGATCCTTATCAAGAATATATATGCTTTATAGGGTCGGGAAATCTTCCTTCTACCTGTTACGTACTTTCCAACGAACACAATATAGTCAATTTGGATCTGTTAATTCCTATCTCAAGTTTGCGGCCGAATGACGGCTTCCAACATCCGACATACAGGTGGCGCCTACAATCCGATATTTATTTTCACCTAGGTGGGGCATTTTCCTCTTGTACTTGGTAGGCAGTTGTTTTGATCGTGTGGTCGGTCTTGACGTTCTTCCCGCCGGGCTCGACTATCTCCTCTTCGTACTACGCAATCTTTTTAGCTCTAAGGCATATACGCATTCCTGCGCGCAAAAAAAACTTCTCCTCCAATTTTCGAGTAATACATTTAAACAAGAAAGGAAGAAAACTTCAGAAAGCCGAAGTTTATATACCCTTGCAGTTATTAAAAAAATGAAGCTATGTCGATTTTGCGTTGCATTTTGTCATCGTTTGTATGACAGCTATATGATTTTGTTGTCCGATTTTGACAAAAATAAAAGCGTAATTCTGATATAGTAAATAATTACTATAGAAAAACAGAAAAATATTTTTCTTAAATTTTTATTTTTTTTCATTTTTGAGTTTCCTATGGGAGCTATATGATATACTGGTCCGCTTTTAATTTATTTAAAACCGTAATTCCATAGTATTTAAATACAATATTACCAAATCCCAAAGAACAAAAAAGAAATTAAAAAGCTCGTTTCGACTTACATATATACTACCTGCAATAGAAAGGCAACTTCTGGGAAAGTTTCAGATAGCTTTAATAGTGCGGGACTAGTTTGCGTAGAAACAGACGGTGGGAAATGTCTCCCTCAATGCGTTTCAAGCTTTTGACTGAAATTATAATACCCTCTGCAGGGGTATACTAATTAAAATAAAACGATTAAGAAAGCTTAAGTCAATGTGTGCTTTCATTGTTTTTTTGGCAATTCGATGAAATTTCACAGGCCCCAATAAATATTATTATCAGTATTGTAGCTCAGTTAAAACTATCATCGAACTACATCTCAAGTCAGTTTTCATTCAGAGGTTCAAATAGAAACATCTCTTATTTCCGCAATGCAAGTGGCAAGCTTTCCAGGCACGCGAACATCAATTAAATTGTTTTATTATAACAACAACGCGTATACTGAAATGCTGATTACGTGTTTCAGATGCTATACGAAACTATTTGAACATTAATAGCCTTATCAAAAGTAAGCATTTCACAATCTTAAATACACTGCAAGCTATTTCCAGTTGTCGATCTAAATAATCATTTTGTTTTGACTATTTTGTTTCAGTAAATGAATCCTAATTGTTAGCTACATGAACTTTGAGCCGAGCTAGCAGCTCCAAATCGAACAAAACTAGCTTTTATGTTTTTCAGCTGGCTAGAATGGGGAATCTCAATAGTAACACAAGCAAAATTGCAAACAGTTTGTTGCCAAGGACAGAAGAAGATTTGAAAAAAAATTGGATAATAAGGAATTATTACTTAAGGAATTAATTATATTTCATATTTATAGTTAATCGTGCAAGGATGCAATTCCTACTCATTTGTTATCTACTCCTGGCTGCAAATTTGTATTCCCAGCAAAAATAAGCTGAGGGCTCTAAAATACTAGCTGTGTACGCCTATCCAGGTATTGTATTTGGAATCCGAAATATGTGCGTATCGCATTCTGATCACTTACAATTTTGGTTAGGCAAATCGCATTATATGATGCACAAAGCCTTAGTGAGGGAACTCGTCGAAAGTGGCCATCAGGTGACCATGATAACAGCTCTTTCTCTGGAGAAAGAACAGCTTGGTAGCAACTCACGGAGATCTTGATAGAACCGGTCTATGATTATTGGCACGATGGTGAGTGTGGCGTGTTTATGAAACATCTGCCAAATAATTAAACATCTTAATCGTTTGACACCAGTTAAGCTGAACTTCGGAGTCCAGCACTTGTTTGAGCTGACCCGCATGACCAACTATGACTTTTTAAAAATGCTGGAGATTATCGGCATAAAAACCACGGAACATGCTTTACGGCAGCCCAAAGTTCAAGCCCTCATTCGTGCTAAGCAGACCGACGGGGTCTTTGATCTCCTCCTGGCCGAGCAGTTCTATCAGGAGGCTTTCCTAGCCCTGGCTCATATCTACAAGATTCCAGTGGTGACCACGAGTACGCTGGGCTACGAGAATCACATGAGCCAGATGATGGGAGTGATCACCCCTTGGTCTTTCGTGCCGCACGGTTTTATGCCCTTCACCGATCGAATGACTTTCCTGGAACGGGTGCAGAATTCCTATGAATCCTTCTATGACGATATGGACCGGTTGCTAAACTATTTTCCCAAAATGGATGCGGTGACCGAGGAGTTCTTTGGCCCCGTTTTGGGTAAGTTCCGAAAAACGTAGCTGGAGAACCCACCTAAGATAAGAAAATTCTAGATGAGGTGCCAAAGGTCAAGCACATGGAGCGGGAAATCTCGGTGATGCTGCTAAACAGTCACGCACCGCTGACCACGGCACGTCCCACGGTGGATGCCATGGTGCCAGTGGGCGGCATGCACATCTATCCGCCCAAAGCTCTCCCACCGGACATGCAAGCGTTCCTGGATGGGGCCACCGAGGGAGCCATCTTCTTCAGCCTGGGCAGCAATGTCCAGAGCAAGGATATGCCAGTGGAGATGCTGCAGATGTTCCTGCAGGTATTCGGTTCCCTCAAGCAACGGGTGCTGTGGAAATTCGAGGACGAGAGCATTCGCCAGATGCCGGAAAATGTGATGGTGAGGAAGTGGCTGCCGCAGTCAGACATTCTGGCCCATCGGAACGTAAAGGTTTTCATCACCCACGGCGGATTGTTTGGCACCCAGGAGGGAGTGCACTACGCCGTGCCTATGCTGGGCATTCCCATCTACTGCGATCAGGTAGGTGATAACGTTATCTTATCGGAATCTAGTCGCAGCACCTATACTTATTATTATTTACTTGCTTATTTCAGCACCTAAACATGAATAAAGCCGTCTTGGATGGCTATGCCATAAGTCTGCACTTCCAGTCGATTACCGATGAGATCCTCCGACACTCCTTGCTCCAACTCATCCATAATTCTACCTATAAGGAGAACGTGCAGAGAGTCTCGGACATATTTAGGGATCGTCCGCAGGAGCCCCGCAAAAGTGCCGTCTACTGGATCGAATATGACATCCGGCATCGAGGAGCTCCCCATTTGCGATCCGCAGGCCTGGATCTCAACTGGTTTCAGTTCTATCTGCTCGACGTGATAGCCTTTGTGGGCGTCATTGCTTTGACTGGAATCCTCGCCCTGGCACTCGCCATTAGATTGCTGATGGGCAGTAATAAACAAGAGAGAACGCTATAGTCGGGTGCCCCGACTATCAGATACCCGTTACTCAGGTAAAGGGAGTGCGAGGGAGATGGAGATAGAAACTTTGATCACGCATAACTTTTTAACGAATGGTCCGATTTGAAAAATTTCTTCTACATTTCGATAGGTATTGATAAACACAATAAAACTGCATTGTTACTTTTCCGAAATATTTAAATTTTTAAAATCGTATATAAGCGATTGTGGGCGTTAAAGGGGGCGTGGCACCTTTTTGAAACCAACTTGCGCTGCGTAGGAACTCCTAAAATCTACATGCAAAATACGGACAGACAGACAGACGGACAGACAGACGGACAGACGGACATGGCTATATCGACTCGGCTAGTGACCCTGATCAAGAATATATATACTTTATAGGGTCGGAAACGCTTCCTTCTAGCTGTTACATACTTTTGCACGAATACAATATACCCTTTTACTCTACGAGTAACGGGTATAAAAACACAGAAAAGCTAAGAAGAATTAATTTTTTCAAAGGCTTTAATTAAACTCACCTTTAGAATTTATAATTGATGGTTATTTGGTAAACAGAGTGTAACAATCAAGTTAAAGAAATGTTAGTAAAAATAATTTCTTTATGAAAAGTGAGAAGAATTCTTTGCTATACCCTTGCAGACTTCCTAACTTAACAAAAACCAAAGTTATGGCATTTCCGATCAATCAGTTATATGTCAGCTATAGGATATAGCCGTTCCGACTTATATACTGCGTGCAAAGGAAAGAAAGGTGTGTGCAAAGTTTCAATTCGATATCTTTAAAACTGAGAGACTAGTTTGCGAAGAAACAGACAGACGGACAGACGGACATGCTTATATCAACTCAGGGGTGATCCTGATCAAGAATATATATACTTTATAGGGTCGGAGATGTCTCCTTCACTGCGTTGCACACTTTTGACCAAAATTATAATACCCTCTGCAAGGGTATAACAAGAGAGAACGCTATAGTCGGGTGCCCCGACTATCAGATACCCGTTACTCAGGTAAAGGGAGTGCGAGGGAGATGGAGATAGAATCTTTGATCACGCATATCTTTTTAACGAATGGTCCGATTTGAAAAATTTCTTCTACATTACGATAGGTATTGATAAGCACAATAAAACTGCATTTTTACTTTTCCGAAATATTTAAATATTTAAAATCGTATATAAGCGATTGTGGGCGTTAAAGGGGGCGTGGTACCTTTTTGAAACAAACCTGCGCTGCGTAGAAACTCCTAGAATCTGCATGCAAAATGCCAATCTTCTAGCTTTTATAGTTTCCGAGATCTCAGCGTTCATACGGACAGACAGACAGACGGACAGACGGACATGGCTAAATCGACTCGGCTAGTGATCCTGATCAAGAATATATATACTTTATAGGGTCGGAAACGCTTCCTTCTAGCTGTTACATACTTTTGCACGAATACAATATACCCTTTTACTCTACGAGTAACGGGTATAAAAATACGATTTGGAAAGATTTATCTCAATAGCTTTTATACTGCGCGAAATATCCTGAAAAACATTAAATTTTAACCGATTTCATATGGGAGGTAAATAATATAGGCGTCCGATCGGTTTTCAAACTTGATCTTTAGGACGACTGTGAAAGTTTCAGATCGCTAGCTTCTAAACAGACGGGCATGTATAGCCATGTATAGACTCCCCTATTGATCCTGATCAAGAATATATATACTTTATGGGGTCGGAAACTCTTCCTTCTACCTGATACGTACTTTCCAACGAATACAATAAAGTCAATTTGGCGCTGTTAATTCCTATCGCAAGTTCGCGGCCGTCATTTTCCTCTTGTACTTGGTAGGCAGTTGTTTGATCGTGTGGTCGGTCTTGACGTTCTTCCCGCCGGGCTTGCTATCTCCTTTTCGTACTACCAATCTTTTTAGCTCTAAGGCCTAGATTAATTACTTTAAAAAAAAAATTAATAAGAATGTACCTCAAGTTTTTGGCAAATACATTTAAAAAACAAGAAATGAAGCAAACTTCGGCAAGCCGAATTTTATATACCCTTGCAGTTATTACAAATCGACTACATTTTGATTTCTATGCCTATATTACTAAAAACAATGAAGCTATTTCGATTTTGCGCTGCATTTTTTTTTCCTATTGTTCCTATGGGAGCTATATGATATAGTCGCCCGATCCGGCGTTCTGACTTATATACTACCTGCAATAGAAAGACAATTTTTGGAAAAGTTTGAAGCAGATAGCTTTAAACTGAGGGACTAGTTTGCGTAGAAACGGACGAACGGACAGACGGACATAGCTAGATCGACTCTCCTGATAATGCAATCAAGAATATATATACTTTATAGGGTCGGAAATGTCTCCTTCACGGCATTGCAAACTTTTGACTGAAATTATAATACCCTCTGCAAGGGTATAAAGAAAATAAAACGATTAAGAAAGCTTATGTAGAAAGCGTGCTTTCATTGTTCTTTGACAATTCGATGGAATTTCACAGGGGCCTTATTTTCAGTATTGTAGCGCAGTTAAAACTATTATCGAACTACAGCTCAAGATCAGTATTCATTCAGAGGTTCGAATAGAAGCATCTCTTATTTCCGCGATACAAGTGGCAAGCTTGTCAGGCACGCGAACATCAATTAAATTGTTTTATTATATCAACGACGCGTATACTGTAAACACTGATTACGTGTTTTAGATGCTATACGAAACTATTTATACATTAATAGCCTTATCAAAAGTAAGCATTTTGTATTTCACAATCTTAAATATACATTTTGTTTTGAATATTTTGTTTCCGTAAATTAATCCTAATTGTTAGCTACATGAACTTTGAGCCGAGCTAGAATGGGGAAGTCAGTTTTATAATCTCAAGAGTAGCGCACCTATTACAAACATAACTGCAAACAGTTTGTTGCCAAGAACAGAAGAAAAGATACTTGCCTTAAATAAAACCATTGGATAATAAGGAAACTTTTATTTCACATTTTCAGTTAAACGTGCAAGGATGCAATACGTATTAATTTTGTATCTACTCCTTGCTGGAAACTTGTATTCCCATCAAAAATTAGCTGAGGGCTCTAAAATACTTGCTGTGTACGCCTTTCCAGGTATTGTATTTGGAAGCCGATATATAGTATATAGCATTCTGATCACTTACATTTTTGGTCAGGCAAATCGCATTATATGATGCACACAGCTTTGGTGAGAGAACTCGTCGAAAGTGGCCATCAGGTGACCATGATAACAGCTCTTTCTCTGGAGAAAGAACAGCTTGGCAGCAACTACACAGAGATCTTGATAGAACCGGTCTATGATTTTTGGCACGATGGTGAGTGTGGCGTGTTTATGAAACATCTGCCAAATAATTAAACATCTTAATCGTTTGACACCAGTTAAGCTGAACTTCGGAGCCCAGCATTTGTTTGAGCTGACCCGCATGAACAACTATGACTTTTTAAAAATGCTGGAGATTATCGGCATAAAAACCACGGAACATGCTTTACGGCAGCCCAAAGTTCAAGCCCTCATTCGTGCTAAGCAGACCGACGGGGTCTTTGATCTCCTCCTGGCCGAGCAGTTCTATCAGGAGGCCTTCCTAGCCCTGGCTCATATCTACAAGATTCCAGTGGTGACCACGAGTACGCTGGGCTACGAGAATCACATGAGCCAGATGATGGGAGTGATCACCCCTTGGTCTTTCGTGCCGCACGGTTTTATGCCCTTCACCGATCGAATGACTTTCCTGGAACGGGTGCAGAATTCCTATGAATCCTTCTATGACGATATGGACCGGTTGCTAAACTATTTTCCCAAAATGGATGCGGTGACCGAGGAGTTCTTTGGCCCCGTTTTGGGTAAGTTCCGAAAAACGTAGCTGGAGAACCCACCTAAGATAAGAAAATTCTAGATGAGGTGCCAAAGGTCAAGCACATGGAGCGGGAAATCTCGGTGATGCTGCTAAACAGTCACGCACCGCTGACCACGGCACGTCCCACGGTGGATGCCATGGTGCCAGTGGGCGGCATGCACATCTATCCGCCCAAAGCTCTCCCACCGGACATGCAAGCGTTCCTGGATGGGGCCACCGAGGGAGCCATCTTCTTCAGCCTGGGCAGCAATGTCCAGAGCAAGGATATGCCAAGGGAGATGCTGCAGATGTTCCTGCAGGTATTCGGTTCCCTTAAGCAACGGGTGCTGTGGAAATTCGAGGACGAGAGCATTCGCCAGTTGCCGGAAAATGTGATGGTGAGGAAGTGGCTGCCGCAGTCAGACATTCTGGCCCATCGGAACGTAAAGGTTTTCATCACCCACGGCGGATTGTTTGGCACCCAGGAGGGAGTGCACTACGCCGTGCCTATGCTGGGCATTCCCATCTACTGCGATCAGGTAGGTGATAACGTTATCTTATCGGAATCTGGTCGCAGCACCTATTCTTATTATTATTTACTTGCTTATTTCAGCACCTAAACATGAATAAAGCCGTCTTGGATGGCTATGCCATAAGTCTGCACTTCCAGTCGATTACCGATGAGATCCTCCGACACTCCTTGCTCCAACTCATCCATAATTCTACCTATAAGGAGAACGTGCAGAGAGTCTCGGACATATTTCGGGATCGTCCTCAGGAGCCCCGCAAAAGTGCCGTCTATTGGATCGAATATGTCATCCGGCATCGAGGAGCTCCCCATTTGCGATCCGCAGGCCTGGATCTCAACTGGTTTCAGTTCTATCTGCTCGACGTGATAGCCTTTGTGGGCGTCATTGCTTTGACTGGAATCCTCGCCCTGGCACTCGCCATTAGATTGCTGATGGGCAGTAATAAAAAGCACAGAAAAGCTAAGAAGAATTAATTTTTTCAATGGCTTTGCTTAAGCACACGTTTAGAATTTATATTTCATGGTTTTTTGGTAAACAGAGTGTAACAATCAAGTTAAAGAAATGTTAGTAAAAATAATTTCCTTATAAAAAGTGAGAAAAATTCTTGGTTTTTTATTTAGTTACTTATTAAGTTTCTATACATGGAAAGTCTATGCCTAACATATTCGGAAGAATCTATTAGTTATAAAAAGTGTATGACCAGAACAAGCTAAAAATATTGTTTAAATGTAAACAAAATTTTATGAATCGTTTCAGCTTTTAAAATGTTTTTAGCCTATTTTTGGACCAACAACTTTAGCTAATTTTCCTTGAGGGGTCTGAACTTAATCAGTATTTGAGGAGAAGTGCTTACCTAAAATTATTTTCCAAATTAAAAATGTACATTGGTGTTAAATAACCAATATAAGAGTATTACTTTAAATAAAACTCGCACATGTCGATGCTATTATAGATTAAAAAGCTACCATTCCTATGGAGGCTATAAGGCATAACAGTCGGCTCGTGATTTTATAGTGATAATCAATAACTGACGAATGTGCCCATATCAACTCGTCTGGCACTAGACAAAACAAATAAATGTTCCTAATAGTTTATAACATAAAACAATATTAGGTCTCTTTACTTTACCTACAACTTGGTGGATTTTAATAGATTATAGCGAAGACACAGAATCACAGCTACTCGGTTTCTTAAAGAGTCTATGACGTAGATATGCCACCTACAGATCTACAAAGAAAGTTTGTCAGTACCTAATCGCATTCGTTTGAGAGTCGTACGCCGAGTCGGTTGTTAGTTCTTCCTATCGTAGAGCAAAAACACAATAAAAATGGTTTGTTGACGTTGTAAAAAAATTGGATAAGTGTCTAAAATCTTTTTAAGCCACTATGAAGGCAAAGAATTTCCCTTAGAGGTCAATGAAATGAAGGAAAATCTTTTATTATATCCGTTACTCGTAGAGTAAAAGGGTATATTGTATTCGTGCAAAAGTATGTAACAGCTAGAAGGAAGCGTTTCCGACCCTATAAAGTATATATATTCTTGATCAGGGTCACTAGCCAAGTCGATATAGCCATGTCCGTCTGTCCGTCTGTCTGTCCGTCTGTCTGTCCGTCAGTCTGTCCGTATGAACGCTGAGATCTCGGAAACTATAAAAGCTAGAAGATTGGCATTTTGCATGCAGATTCTAGGAGTTCCTACGCGGCGCAAGTTTGTTTCAAACTGGTACCACGCCCCCTTTAACGCCCACAATCGCTTATATACGATTTTAAAAATTTAAATATTTCGGAAAAGTAAAAATGCAGTTTTATTGTGCTTATCAATACCTATCGAAATGTAGAAGAAATTTTTCAAATCGGACCATTCGTTAAAAAGTTATGCGTGGTCAAAGTTTCTATCTCCATCTCCCTCGCACTCCCTTTACCTGAGTAACGGATATCTGATATTCGGGGCACCCGACTATAGCGTTCTCTCTTGTTTTTTAATATAAATAAACAACTTTTATATAATAAACAACTTTTTATCACCGCATATCAGTTTTCAGCTAAAAGTCAATACATCGAATAACAAGTTCAATAACCCATCTTTACATTCATATTTTACAGCAACTTAGAAGTGCTCTACACATATTCCTCTTGAGCCTGGTGGCACTTCAGCAACTAGACTTTGGTACCAGCTCCCGCATCCTGGCCGCCTTCTTTTATCCTGGGAAAAGCCACTTTATGATGACCAAGGCCATAATCCAGGAGCTGGTAAAACAAGGACATGAAGTAACTTTCATCACTGCGTTCTCCTTGGCAAAGGAAAATCTGGGAACGAACTACAAGGAAATTTTGATACCACAATACGACTTCTGGCCTGATAGTAGGTTAAGCTGCAGAACAAAATATACACATTTATAATACTCAGTCCCTCAGTTAAGGAGATGACCAATACCAACAGCATTTTGGAGATGGCCGACTTGTCAACACTTACCTTCCTGCGAATTCCCAATATGATGGGTGTGCACAGCACGGACTTTGCGTTCGAGCAGCCACAAGTTCAGGCCGTTATCAATGAGAAGAATAAGGTCGGAAGGTTTGATCTCCTACTGGCGGAACAGTTCTTTAACGAGGGTGCCCTCATCCTTGGACACCTGTACCAGATTCCCATTATTACCGTCTCGACTTTTGGCTTTGGCAACTATTTTAGTCAGTTATTTGGAATAGTATCCCCTTGGTCGTACGTCCCACATGCATATATGCCTTTCACAGATCGTATGACGCTGTGGGAGCGAATAGAAAATGTGGCTATCAGTGCAGTCGAGGATCTCACCAGGGAGTTCTCATACTATCCCGCACAGGATGCCATCCTAAAGAAACACTTCTCCAAAATGCTTGATAGAGTCCCAACTGTAAAGGAACTGGAGCGGAACATCTCGGCTATACTATTGAACACCTACATGCCACTGGCTTCGCCCAGACCCATGGCCTATAATATGATCCCCGTGGGCGGATTGCACATTCAGCCGCCGAAGGGGCTACCCGAGCACCTTCAGAAGTTCCTGGATAGGGCTACCCATGGAGCCATTTATTTCAGCTTGGGTGAGTGTGCATACATTATTCTCCTAAATCAAATCACGTAAAAACGGGAGATTTCTATAGGCTCCCAGGTGCGCAGTGCCGATCTCCCGCCCGAAAAGTTAAAGATTTTCCTAGAGGTCTTTGGCAGTCTGAAGCAGCGCGTTCTGTGGAAGTTCGAGGATGAAACTCTGCCCAATCTGCCGGCCAATGTGAAGGTGCAGAATTGGATGCCTCAGGGCGACATCCTGGCCCATCCCAATGTTAAGGTGTTCATTGCTCATGGAGGGCTCTTTGGCACCCAGGAGGCGGTGTACCATGCGATTCCGGTGCTGGGCATGCCCGTCTACTGTGATCAGCATCTGAACATCAATCAGGGCAAGAAGGCGGGCTATGCCTTGGGCCTTGATTACCGGACAGTCACGGTGGAAGAGCTGCGAGGAATGCTGCTTGAACTGATTGAGAATCCCAAGTTCAGGAACAACGTGAAGAAGGCTTCTCGGGTGTTCCGCGATCGACCCCTGAGCGCCATGGACACGGCGATGTACTGGATAAACTATGTGATCGAGCACAGAGGAGCTCCCCACATTGTGTCTGCTGGCGTGGAACTGCCCTGGTACCAGTTCTACCTGCTGGACATTGTTGGCCTGGCTCTAGCTCTCGTTCTCCTGCCAATTCTGGCTCTGATCTCCATCTGCCGAAGGAGTTCCAAATCAAGGGGTACTCCAAAGAAGAAGACCAAGAGGAATTAGAACCAAAACTTGTTTTTTTATTTTTGTTAACAAAAGAGGATACAATTATGTTAGATTGTTTTTTGCAATAAATTTTGGATAATTTGGTAATACATTTCTAGGGCACTAGACAGCTGGTAATTGATAACAAAGCTAACGAGTAGCGTGCAAAGACCGCTCACAACTAACTGAACTGGATGCTGAAATAGGTCAGGAGAATTAGCTTGGGATCTTCGCAGGGCCTTTCTGGTGTCTTCGGGCCTTTGCTTAAGCTTGTTTGTGTTTGATGTGCCTTGTGTTGTGTGATTGTCGTGTGTGTTTAGGTGTGTTTCAGTGTGGGTGTGCGGCGATCTCTACTGGCTTATGACCATGGACTTCTTTACCTTCTTCTCCTTCCTCTCATGGGTGATGGTGACTTCCTCTGTGAAAGAATGATCAATGAGATGGGGATATGAATTAGTGGAATAAGTAGAATAAGTAGGAACTAGTTAATAGTAAAATGGGTTGCAATATGCTCACCCTCGAACTTGGTGGGCAGTTGCTTGATCGTCTCGATGGTTTTGACGTTCTTCTCGCCGGGCTCGATGATCTCTTCCTCGTACTCCTCGATGATCTCCTCCTCATCGGTGTCATCGGGATTGACCTTGCTGGTGGGCACGGGATCGAACACGGTTTTAACGGCCTTCTTCACGATGCCCTCGGCTGTCACGGTGGTGTAGTGGTACTCGGTGCCGCCTTCGATCTTGATGGTCTCCACAGTGGTCACATCCCCGGGGTTCTCGGAGGGCACGATCTTCTTGGTGCCCGACTCGGACTTGAGCTTCTTGGTGGTGGTCACGTTCTTGAGCTTCTCGGCGTCCTTCAGGGTCTTCTTGTACTGCCGAATCTCCTCTTCGGTGAGCTCCACCTCCTCCTCCTCGTAGACGGTCTTCGAGGTGGTGATGGTCTTGCCGGACTCCAGTTCCGTGGAGTAGGTGTACTCCACTCCGCCGGGCACTCGCTTTGAGGCCACAGAGGTGGTGTCGTTCTGGAAGAAGTCGGCAGGTGGTGGTGGGGCCGAAGACTTGGGCTTCTTCTTCAGCTTCTTGCCACTGTCGGTGGTTGAGGTGTTTGAGGTGGAAGTGATGGCCTTGACATTCTGCTCCTGCAGCGAGTTCTTGCGCACAGTGCGATTGTTCTCGGTGATCTCGATGTTCTGAGTCACGGACACCCTTCGCTCCGAGGTGGTGGTGGTGTTGGACTGCTGGTCCTGGTAGTTCTGCACCACGTTCTTCTGCTGCTTCTGGACGATGCGGCGAGATGACTCCGTGGAATCGGTGGAGTCCACCGACGACTTCCTGGTCACGTTCTTCTTGTTCTTGTTCAACTTGGCGGCGGTGTTCTCGTCGACCTCCGTGGGAACCGAGTCGAAGAAGGTCTTGGTGCGCGTGCTGCGGGTTCCATCCTCGTTGATCGTGGTGTACACCTCCTCGTAACCACCCTCGATGGCGCGGGTCAGCATGGTGGTGCGCTCATCGATGCGGATCTCCTTTCCGAGGCGCTTCTGGACCAGCTTCTTGTTCTGCTGCTCCTTCTTCAGATCCTCCTCGCTAACGGGCTTGGGGTCCCAGAAGGTTCGCACCTGGGTCTTGACGGTTCCATTGGGCTGGGGGGTGGTGGTGATCACCTCGTAGCCACCCTCGATGAGCTTGTACTTGGTGCTGGCTCCCGTGGCCTTGTCGAACTCCACCTTACCATCTTCGATGTCCGCGGAGGTCAGAAGCTCTGTGGTGTGTGGATGCATGTGTGTATAGTATTCGGAATATAAGGCTGTGTATTGCGACCATCCCAAGCTCTTGAGTGTGTGTTTGCATCTAGTGTTATCCAAAGCACTTGCGGCTTATGTCTAGTATTAGCTTTTGTCTTATCCTACGCTAAGTCTACGATATTGCATGGGTTTACTCCGTAAGGCAGCCTGGCATTCGGGTTAATCAAGTGGCTCTTAGACGATTTCAAGCAAGTCGTAAGCATATGAATATTATTTCCCCTATTTATATAGCTTGTAGAAAAATAAGCCAATAAACACATTTAGTAATTAATAATTTCTTAATTTTGTCTACCTAATTTAAACATCGATATCTGAAGACTCAAAGCAATTTATAATTTAAGTTTAGTTTTATAGGCCTAATATATGCTTTCTTTCATAAAACAAATTAGTTTAAACGTTTTTTTTCTGTTCACAAATGTACAATTACTATTATATATAAGAGTCATCAAAATTAGTATTGCTTTTCCTACCAACACTCCTACAAAAATGTTAAATATAAAATTTCAACATATTTACTTTTATTCAAAGCCTTTGAAATTTGAATTTTGGTTCGTTGTATCGAATATTTTGATAACTGCAATTCTTATTACCCTCGTAAAAACATCGTCTAAGAGCCGCTTAGCTAGCAATTTTTACAGCATTCGTCGTTGCATACGCTTTGTACTTTCTTGGATTTGTCAATCAATCGCCGGGTTAGACGTGCACGGGTTGGGGTTCGGTATCCACATTCGGTTCCAGCCGCCGGTAATGCGACTTGGGGCGACACGCCAGGTGTGGCAGGCAGCTGTAGTGCATCAGCAGCTTCATTAATTGCTATTTGAACTTGCGGGCGGACCTCTGTTTGCTGTTCTTGGAGACGTTTCCGCTTCCAGCCGGCAGCGTAATGTGCTGTGCTGCCTGCGGTTGTGGTTGCGGTTCCGGTTCCGGTTGGGGGTTCGGTTTCTCCTGTCGCATCTGTGGATTCTGCTTTAAGGAGGCGGCGGAAGGAGCTGAAGCGTTAGCCGGCATTTTGTTAGTTGTGGCCTTTGGGCGGGCAGAGGGGCGTGGCTGGTCAAGATGGTGCTGCCCGTTCCCATTGCCATTGCCATTCCCATTCCCGTTGTTAGTGTGAGCCGATTTCGTTTTCATCGCCTCCGAAGGTGTGGATTTCTCGGGCGGATGCAGCAGTTTACTGGCGGTTTCGTTTAGCAATTGTTCATAGCTTAGTGGGTTAGCAGGAGGGTCACTATCGTTATCATTATCTGCAAATGTGGTTGGGGGTAACGAGACAGTAGTTTTAATTCGATTTCAGCTACATCGTCTGGGATGCTGGTGGTGATTGGTGGTGACTGAGATGCGATGGGTGAATGGTGCTGGCTCTTATGGCTACGTGATGGTTCTAAGACCTCTGGCTTAGACCCGATGCTTCCCATGGCTAAGATGGCTTAAAAGTACACAACTGAAAAGGCGACAAACGTGGGAGAAGAACGCAACTTAGGGCTAAAATAAAAATGCACATTTAAAACCAGAGTTTCTTAAATTGAAAATTTGTTTGTGTTGTTCTTGTTCTTGTTGTTGGGGGTTTCTTTGTTCTTGTTGTTCTCGAATAAATATTAAGACAATATTTGCAAATAGTAAATTATAACATAAATGGTATATACGTATATAGATAGAAAAGTTAGGCTGCCAAAACAATTGAAACAAAACACTTAACGCTCAGTTCGAATTCGATCCGAAGAGTGGGCGCAAAAAGGGGCGGGACAGTTTCACACACACACACTCACACACAGACAGAAACATATACACAATAGCCACATAAAATGTTGGCTACAATTTCAGTTTTGATTTTTACTTTATTTTAAATGGTTTTCGTTTATCTTTTCTAGAGTTATTGTATACACTCATTGTTTGGTTTTTATTCATAGGGAAGAACATATGTACATATGTGGGGTAAAGTGGGGAAAGGGCAGGGAATGGACTTTATGCCACAATGAATTTCGATGCAGATGAGCTAAAAAGTCATCGCTATAAATCGGTAAACACACGAGAGGGCGAAAGTACAAAATTTTCAATTAAAATACAATGAAGTGTAAAAGTTTGTGGCCGGGCCAAGTGTTCTTTTGGGGCAGGGGTTTCGGGACGAGAGATTGGGGCAACTGTGCCAAGTGTGTCGCCCACACACACACATCGCTTCGCAACACATCACGTTTGTCGAGAGCAGCAGCAGCAGTGCAAAAAGTTTAATTTGAAAACTTAATTAAAATTTCTGTGCGTTCGTTTTTTTTTTACTTCTCTCTCTCTCGCTTTTTTCTTAACAAGATGTATGTGTGGGGGGTAGGGGGTTCAAATAAAAATTGCATTTATGTCACTCTGAAGAATTCGTTTCGACAACATTTTGGGCTGAACCTTAAATCTCAATTAGACCGGGGGCTCCTTGACATTGGCATCAGTTCGTCTGCCTCCCAAATGGAAATTACAATTGTGTATGAGTCTGGTCTGTGTGTGCGTTTTCTTTTTCTAATGAAAAGGGTTGGGGGAGGGTGCTGAGTGTGTGCGTGTTTAACAAAAAATGGCAACAAAACGACGAAAATCGAACGTTTTGCATTTGTTTGTTCTGGCTTGCTTGTTTTGTTTTTTGTTTAGTTTCGGTTTTTTATCTATGAGCTACCAGTTTCTTCGGTCTCCTTCTCGGTCTTCTTGTCCAGCGTCTGCGAGATCTTCTTCCAGATGTTGTCGAAGGAATCGGCACCGGAGTAGTCGATCTGTCCAGACTCCCAGCACTGGCGGCGCATCTGGTTCTCGTAGTCCTCCTGTTCGGGAGTGCGTTGCTGACCGATGCGCAGCTGAGACAGAGCACCAGCCAGACCCGCCTGAAAGTATGCAAATTGGATTTATTAAAACCTGATTTTACTAAGACAGATGATTTTACTAAGGGTGGGGGGTAAATATAGGTGTTGGTGTTTCGGGTACTTCATGCACTACGAGTTAAACATTTATTAGTACTAGTACGCAGACGAACGGTTGACAACATTGAGATGTTAGTTACTGTGCACGGGGCGTATGATTAATATGACAACAGAGTGCTACTCAACGCATAAATCAAGTATGCGACGCGTTGCACTGCAACCGCTTACGTTTGCAACTCGTGTCCCAGCAACTCTCTGGCAGATTACTATGTGAAAGTGGGTGGAATGGTGGGAGATGGCTGAACTGAGCACATGCAACACGAGGATGAAGTGCCTGCTTCTGCGTCTCAAGATGATGATGATGATGATGATGGTCTAATGGGGAGTGAGCTCTCCATTTTCCATTTACATTTATGCTTGACCAGGTGCCAGGCCACCTAATAATAAATCAACAAATGCCCTTATCCAGGCCACAAACACAACGTTGAACCATTAACCAAGGACCAAGGACCATGAGGAACAATGAACGATGACCGAAGGACAATGACGATGACAATGACAATTCGTATGCAAAACAGTGACTAGACGAAAACTGGGGCATTACAATATCACTATCACTTGCACTAGCACTTGTACACTTGCACACCACTATCCGATGCTGGTAGTTTGGGAGTTTGAGATTGGGCCTGCTACACAGAAAAAAAGTATAATTTCGAATTAGATATTCTAACGACCAAAATTTTAGTTTAGCTTTTATAATTTCAATTTACAATTTCGTTTTTATAACTTTTTTCGGAATTTTAGACTTTAATGCAATTAAAAAATTGTTTATTTGTTTGATGTATTAATTGAGTTTACAAGGTAAAACCTTATAGAATTAGAAGTATTGAATAAAAATAAAGAAAAATACTAACGGATTGTTACTAAGCGTGTAAAAGGTTAGTAACAATTTGGTTTTTCCTAAGTTTCTTGGTAATTTTAGACTTTAATGATGTACAAAATTGTTCAAGGTAAAACCTTATAGAAATTAAAGTATTGAAGTAAGGATCGTTAATATCTAATATCTAACTGTTTTTACATTTTTGTAAATCGAATTCCAGAAAAATCCATTATTATGGATATATCAATAAAGCAAATACAAGTTTATTTGTTTTGAATTAGTGAATATGAATCGAAGCGAAAAGCCCATTTTTTCTGTGTAGTTTTCAGACCGGGATTGGATTGATTGCCTTTACCTCAGGCGGCGCTGTGGCTGCAACTTCATGTTCTTGTTGGTGGTTTGTCGCTTTTTCTACTGTCTGACTATGCACGGAATGATGTGGCGTGGGCGTGGGCGAGGGCGTGGCATTGGGCGTGGGCGTGGCATTGGGCGTGGCTAAGGAGGCGTGTTCAGGTGGGTGTGAAATGTTTAGCTCATTGCTATTCACATCTATGGATGGAAAATCTTCGACATTGGCATTGGCAGTGGCAGTGGCATTGTAGGATTGGGGTGGAGGAGTCGGCGGCGGAGGTGGGTGGCATGCATCGTCATGATGCCACTCAGTGGCATATTCATTAGCATTTGCATTTGCATTCTCATTCGCAGTCACAGTCGCATCCGCATTCCCATTGTCCTGGGTGTGATTCTGGCTGGGATTGTGGTGCTGCTGCTGCTCCTGCTCCTGCTCCTTCTCCAGATTCTCATAGTAATCTGCCCAAGGATCGCGGAACTGGCGCACATGCAACAGTTGGTGGTGCAGCTGCTGCTGCTGGTAGTACTCATGCTGCTGCCGCTGATGCTGCTCATCCGCCGCGAATTCGCTTTGCGAGTGCATTAGGTTTAGGCAAAGGCACTGAGACGATGTTAGATAGATAGAGTTATATGCTCGACAAATGCGATTCGGCAGTCCACGAATTTTATATGGCAAGTTTTAATTTACAGAATGCGCAACATAGGAGAGCGAGAGTTGGAAAATAAAGAGTAAATGAAAAGTAAATCAATTTGCAAAAATAAAGAACCGAACAGCACAAACAAAAAAAAGGGAGAAAGTGGAAGGTAACAAAAAAGAAGAACCCCCGAATGCGAGCGTGTGTGTGTGTGTGTGTTTGTGTTATGGGATATATACCTAATGATTCTGGCATCACCCCCAACCATCGACCATCTTGATTTAAATCATTTCCATCTATCGATGGCGTAAACCGAAACATTTCCCTGGCTCCCGGCCAAATCAATGCAAATTAGAAAAAAACAGAAAGAAAGTGAACACTAAGACGAGCACACACACACGAGACACACACAGTTGGACAAATATTACAAAAAATACAAAAGAAATAAATTAAAAGAGACCCAATTGGGAATCGGTCCGTCCGTCTGTCTTTGGGGGCCAAAATAGCAGAAGAAAATACGAGAAAAAATGGGTTACTCTGGGGCGTGGATGCTAATCGAGGAAAAATCAACAGAAAATTGCAAGCCGAAACAAAAAATAATGAAAGCGAAGTCAAAGAACAGGCATTTAAAGTGAATAGATAGAAGAGGCGAGAAAGAAACGATATCGAGGTCAGCTATCGGCAAGAAATAGCAAATAGATCGAATCTGAGTTTGTTTGCTTGGGTTATTTACTTGGCGCGCACAGAAAGATGGATAAATAAATAAATATTTGAGTTATAATTAAGATATTTACACAGGGGAGTGCTCAGGGTCTCTACAGATCTGGTGGTGCGATATAGTTCGGCAATTGGAGATCTGCTTACCTCTGTACTGGGCCCGTGGGCTATCGCTCCCTCGGGCCGATCACTAGCAACTGTTCCTGGCGTTTGCTTGCGATTAGCGGGTTAAGAAACGAAGCAGGGGTTTTGGGAGCAAATACATTGGGTTAAACAATAAAATTCTTTGGTTAGCTTTAGTATGGCGTTCAAAAACAGGGGACATAAGAGTTCAGTCTGATTGTAGGGGGGCAAAAATAAGCTGTAAATCGTCAAGGGGTGGAAGATTCAGGTTGCAAGTAGCCTACTGAGGGCACTTACCATTTCGGTGGACAGGGACTGGATCACGTTTTCGCAGAAGATGTTCCACCACAGCTGAATCAGATCCTGGGCATGGGCATAGTCCGACGAAACGCTGGCCACCTTTGTCTCGGAGTTGAACTGAATCAGCCAGGGCTTCAGCTTGCCGGCGAAATGCAAAATCTTTATCTTATCTCTGAACCTGTAAGCCAAAGAATTTTACAAACTGTGGCCCGGCCATCAAAGATAGCGAACTCACTGTTTGAATGCGGGCAGATAGCAGTACGAGGCATAGGCCGTCACATTGTAAACAAATGGCAAATGCTTCTTGATGTCCGCCGTCGCCCAGTCGGCAAAGAACTGGTTCAGCAGCCCCTGGTCGCCGCCATCGAAGCTGCCGTTCTTCACGGCGAACTCTGTGATCTGGGTGAAGGTGTCCACGCTGGGTCTGAACACAAACACGCCGGAGTTGAAGCAGTCCGGCCAGCTCACATCCGGAGCAGCCGACAGTTCCTCGCGCTCAAACAGCTCGTCGCAGTTTTGCAAAACCTACAAAACAGGATATAGGTTATTGGGTTAGAGATTTTATAATAATTTTATAATATATAATAATAAAAATGCTTAAAAATCATTTTCCTTTTATCAAAATCATATTTTCTAATACACATAAAGTGAGTTAGATCCCTAATACTGCCCACGATCTTCAGAACATTTTTATCTGTGATTACCGACTATTTTTATACCCTTGCAGAGGGTATTATAATTTTGGTCAAAAGTGTGCAACGCAGTGAAGGAGGCATCTCCGACCCTATAAAGTATATATATTCTTGATCAGGATCACCTCCTGAGTTGATATAGCCATGTCCGTCTGTCTGTCCGTCTGTCCGTCTGTCTGTTTCTACGCAAACTAGTCTCTCAGTTTTAAAGCTATCGAGTTGAAACTTTGCACACAGCCTTCTTTCCTTTGCACGCAGTATATAAGTCGGAACGGCCGGGATCGGTCGACTATATCCTATAGCTGCCATATAACTGATTGATCGGAAATGCCATAACTTTGGTGTTTGTAAAGTTAGAAAGTTGGGATTTTCTATGGGTTTTATATTTGGCCAATCAATCCGACCTACCAAATTTCATAAGGATCGGCCGACTATATCCTATAGCTGCCATATAACTGAACGATTCGAAATGCCATAACTTTGGTGTTTTTAAAGTTAGGAAGTTTGGATTTTTTATGAGTATTAAGAATGCATCATAGGAATAATTTTGGAGAATATAATTATAGAGTATTCTGCAAGGGTATATCAACTTCGGCTCCGCCCGAAGTTAGCTTTCCTTTCTTGTTTAATTTAAATTTAGTTTATAATAGCAATTGTAATATTTAAAGTATCAAAATGTTAAATTGTTGTTATTTTATCTCAACATATGAAATGTCTCAAAAAAAATGCGACGAGATAGACGGTTATTTGAAAATAGAAATCACAGTCCAGGGAAAAAACAAGTTCAAGTTTTGTGCAATAATTGCAATTATAATTGTCAATAAACGCATGTTTCGATTTCTGATCTGTTATATATTGATTTTAAATTCGACTAATATTTGAAGTCTCAAAACGTTAATATGATGTTATTTCATCTCATCATATCATTTGTCTCAATAAAAAATCAAATAGAGATACAGGTAATTATTTAACGTTTTATAAGCGACAGAGAGTTAAAATTTTATATTATAGAAAGGTATTATGGTCAGAACATATACATTGAGAGGCTCATGCAAGCCTTTGTTTAATGATTTAAAATAAGAGGAATATTATTTCTAGTTAATCTTCTTGGCAAGGAAATAAATATTTATTCATTGATTCAAGTTCTTTTCTGTGCTTGTAAAGTGAAAGTGGGTCACTAAAAACTAAACGGGTTAAGATCAGAAGGACCAAAGTAAGTTTGTACTTATTTCCTAAAATCAATTTTGAGTGGCTTAATTGACAACTGTTTTACTGCCCCCAAAACTTACCAGTGTATCCGCATCCAGGAAAACGCACTTCTCGAACTGAACGAGGCGCCAGCAATGCAGCTTTGTGAAGGTCACGCCCAGCTCGGGGCGGGAGAGCAGCGCCAGATTGGCGGCGTCCTGTGAGTCGAGCACATTGACCTCCTGCACCACGTTGTAAACCTCCTTCAGTCTGTCGCGCATCGCCTGCGAGACGGTGGGCGTGACCAGGACGGCCAGCTGGTGGGCGGTCTTGGACCTTTTCAGGGAGTGGGCCAAGACCAAGGCACCCAGTGAGTACGTGTCATTTGTCGTCAACGTCACCCAAGCGAACTCTATTTGAGAGGGGAGATAGAGATGCAAATTAAACTTAATAGATATCTCGGAGATAAAACTACAGACGCAGATACGAATTGGGTTACAATTCAAAAGCCATTGTTACATTGCACGTTTCACTGCAGCAGCTGGCTGGGAATTCGCTCTGTATTTATTAGTTTCGGAATCAGCAAAAAATGGTTATGGATTATAAATAAACAAGCGCTTTTTCGGGTTCCCCATTCGAAATAGAACAGATATATGTTATGTATGTATGTATGTATGTACAAGTGGTGTGTGCAGATCTCCAACTGCGTCAGCAGTGGGCGTGGCACGCGGCGCCCACATGCATCCAATTTTCATTTGCTTTGTTAGAGCGGAAAAATTGCAAAAAAATCATAAAGAATTGGCAAAATCGAGCAGAGCATATTTCAGGCGCGTCCAAACGAGCAATTAGAATTTTGCGTAGTTGGCATTTAGTTGGGCGAAAGCTATAGATAATTATTCGTGGCGTTGGCATATCCTAATATAGGACGTATATACACATGTTTATGGGGCGATTATGAGCTTTTTTTTCGGTGCACATTTCTCACACTATGGGGAATTAGTTTTGTCTAGATTAGGTTGGAATCTGTATGGTACACAATTTACAAGTGAATTTCCTCGAAATTCTCTCCCCGTTCTTGGTAGTATTTATAAATTGTTAAACCATGCAGTCTTGCTGTGTTGAAAATTAAAAATTCATTAGAGTTAAAATAGAGAAAACATACGATTATTTTTTATTTCCAATTTTGATTATTGACAAGTAAATGGAATTTAGAACATTATTATTCGGGTATTAATGCTACGAATCGATAGAAAATATATAGATATACAAGTGTGTGTATATATTCTTAGTACATTTCGTTGAGCTAACTTTAGTCGGGTTAAATGTCAGATTAGAGGTCTGTATACATGTTGTTTGGTTTTAGAGAAGCGAACTGAAAAGGAACTGTGAAGCGTAGGATACAACAAGTAGGTGGATAACAACAACTACCTTCTCGCGTTCAGATACGGATGTGGACACAGATACGGATACGGATGGTTAACTGCTGCACAGCGAGCTAATCAGCGCCATTCAAATGCATTCGCTAGCCTGATCTTGATTTGAATTGATCTTTATCCTCCGCCGGATTCTTTAATGTATGTGTGAGTGTGTCTGTGTTTTTTGTTTGTGTGTGCGGGTGAAAGATACACAGATGCTTTCTTTTATATTTGCGACTGTGCTTGTGAAATGATTCGTGGAGCCTAAAATAAAAATGAAATCATTTACTTTCGGCGAAACTAGAATGGATCTTAATAACTTCTGACTTACCGGATGTGTGCAAAAATGACAACAAATTTCACAAAACAATAAAACTTATGGGGGAGAACGATCAAAAAGAATTTCAGCAGGCGTCATAAATTTGGCGATTTAAACAAAATAAAATAAACAACACTCGGTCTAAAAATACCGTTTCAACAACTGTTGAAATTGTCAAAATGAATGCGTCGCGACATTTTTCTTAAACATATGCTTAGCACGTAAACTTAAATATAAGTAAATTAGCAATTTATGTGACAGCTAATTGTGGGAAAATTCTTAATTTTTTGCCAGTGTAGAAGAGCAAACTATGAGCCACTCTCTGCGAAGGAAAGCTCTCTCTTAGACACTCTCTTCCTTGCGCAGAGTTTTCGCCGTGGTTTGTTCCACCCCGCTTTTATCAATTGCGTATACCCGGAGCACAATAAAGCTGATAAAGCGGCCCGCCAAAGCGAGTGTGTAAAAGGGTTGGAGGTCGTGGGTTAGGTAAAGTTTTTGGGTCTGGGTCAAGTGACTGAGCAAATGCCCGCTGGAGCGTGATGAGGCCCAGATCAGATTAACGCCAGACACCGCCATAAATGGGGTCACCAATTAGATGAATGGGGAAGCCGAGACCTTGAGGAAGTCATCCCGTGCCCTCCCAAAACCCGTTTGTCAGGGTCCCCATTAAAGCACCGCGATAATTTGCAGCCGGCACATATGAATACAAGTACAGTCAAATTTGGTTAACGAAATCATATTTTCTACGCCTAGCCATAGAACAAATGGTCTATAAATGAGGTTTAAGATTTGAGTCACAATCAAATACATTTAAAGTAGAGATAATGTTACTTTAAAGGTGTTTTTTCATTGATCGGATTTCTATTGAATTTCTTTCTGGCACCAAAAAAAAGTTCGAATTTAAAATAAATTTTTCATTTAAATGGTTCGAAGAAAACATTAAATCAAAATATTTCTGTAAGTCTTTTAAAACTATAAAATAAATATCTTCTATCAATCTACTACAGCTCTTCGAAATGTGGCTTTAAAGTTAGTAATCAGTACTCATAAGACGAAATGTATTTATTGAATATTTATAAGAAATATTGTCCTGTGATCTAAATATGTAAAGGTTTATATGGTACGGTAAACTGTCAAAAATGTGACTTTTGTAAGTTTGAGTTACCCGAGTTGGACTGTACAAGGCGAAAATGCATAATGGGATATGCCAAAGGGAGTGGTGATCGGGGGGAGATCGGGGTACGTTGGCGACACCAACGCACAAATTGGCGAGTGCAAGGCGTGGAACAAGTTCTGCGGGAAACCTCAGCAGGCAGTGTGTATCTTGTAGATTCCGATTCTGTATCCGAAAGAGCAGGCCACTAAAAATAGCCCCGCCGATGTGAAATGAAATGAGATTGTGTCTGCTGGTAGGCGATGCATTGGGTCGGTACAGGCAACGCAGCAATTTTAGAAATTGAATCACCACAGAGAACGGGGGGTGACCGAAACGCGAGATACTGGAAATCCCTGCGGGCTGAAAATTGAAGGCAGCTGCCGTAGGTTGATGATGAATGCGGGCATAAATCCGTGCAGATTTAATGGATTTTTCAAGGAAAGAAAAGATTTTTAGTGGGCGATGCGACACAAAAGAATGTTCTCGGGCGTGGAAAACTTTTTGAAAAAATAATGTTATTTTCGAACACACAAAACTTGTTAGCGCCTGTCGCCAGCCATAATTCCAACCCATACATATAGGCGGAACTTAAAAATAGAAAATCATCTATGGGGTATACATATAGAGGGTGAATAATATGTGGAAGGTGCTTCAAACATGATCGCCGGACGTCAGCGAACGCGTGTGAAAATGCCAAGGCGAAGTGCATCCCTTAATGAGCTGCTAATCTCAATGAGCTGCAGATGCGGAAGGCACAACACTGATAAGGCGGACAGATAGTGCCGCTAATGGCGCTACGTTGTATTACTGGGTCACCGGAATCCGACGACAGGTACAAAGCGCAAAACCCATGCTGTTAAATCACAACAAATCGAGGCTCTCTCAACATAACATTAAGAAAAGCTCTATCAATCTCTTCGGAGCTCTCCCCGCTCTTTGAAGGTTATGTGAGCTTCACGTTATCAGCATTTTGTGCACAAACTTTTCATAAACAAACAAATATGCCTGGCACCCAGAGGCAGTCAGTTCAGTCCCAATGCAATGGTTTTATTTTTTAAATGTTTTCCTACACTCTTACGGCCGTGAGAGCGGAGAAACGGGGGGTGGTGAGGGGCTGTGGGCAGAGCAAATGCTAGTGAAGGTCAGTTAAGGTCGTCGCCACACACTGCTGTCGCCGCTCTATGCTCGATTTATAAATATATTATAGTAATGCGATTATCGCTATGATTTTGATTCGGATTTTGATTTCGATTTTGCATAACTCCTCCCAGAAGCGAGTGTTATGAAATGGGAGGGATGGCGATTGGTTGGTTGATTAGCAGGAAACGCCAAAGGAGCTTTAACTTAGGGCAGGCTTTTCTTTCGATTTTCAGTTTTCAGTTTCCAGCCTTTAGCCATGCATACACACACACACTCTCTTCTTGCTTTGCTTTTTTTTTCGTTTCTTGCATTTGCTTTGGATTTCGATGTCGCCCAACTTACTGCTCATTTTGAAAGGATTTTATGGATTAACTGTGGGTTTTTTTATTTGGGTAAACTCGATTTGGGCACTCGCGAGGTTTTTCCGGCGGGCGGTTGACGGTGGGTGGCTGAGCTTTCACACTAAATTCGAGAACGAGAGCGGCGTTTTGCGATGCGCCTTCCACGAGCGATGACGAGAATCTGAAGCGACCGTTTGACTGCCGTGGGCATAAATGCCTAAATGCCAATGCAGAGACACGGGCAGCGCAGTCGACGTCGAAGTCGACGTCTTTGGCCACCACAAAAAAAGCCGGTGGGAGATTTATTATACCCGCTACTCGTACAATAAAAAGGGTATTTTGTATTCGCGCAACAAATGTAAAAAAGATAAATATAAAACAACATGAACACCATCTAAACAGTTGATTAAATTTAACACTTCTGACCAATCGAAACCCAATTAACAACGGAGCAAAAGGCAACCTTTAATAAATTAACAAAAATATGTTTTTTTATTCGTTTTTATAAAAAGTGTAAGATTACAAAAATATAAACCAATTTAAAAATAGAAAGGTGAGTAGTGGGTAACACTCATTCGGGAAACAGGGATATTAGAGTGTAGCGTTCATTCTGGTTTTATATAAAACTGCGACCGTGTTTGTGAGCAGGAAGGCGCCAAAGAAAAGTATTTTGCATTCCGCTTACTTATATTTCATTTCTTCTTCACTTGCCGGCTAGCGCTGGACCGGCTATAAACGTAAAAAAGAGAGAGGCAGAGAGAGAGCGCAAAAGGTGCGAAAGTCACATCAAAAGCGAACTTTGATTAGTGGTGGTAAGAGTGCTAAAGAGTACGTAAAAACAAAGAGAGTATACTAAGAGAGCTGTATGATAGAGTTGACAGTTCTGCCAAAATATAGCGAGCTAAAAAAACTATTACAAAAAATCAATAGAAATAAATAAAAAAAAAACTGTTGGGATTTTTAATAATTAATTTTTTTTTTAAATAAAACTATAATCGTCAGTGCACTTGTTCATCCATACATAGAAGACACCTTTTTTCTTTAAAGGTATTGCATACTTTTTGGCTGTCATGACCAAAACACCACCTTTAAGAGTTCTTCAAAGTTGTTTGTCTACTTTAAAGCGTTAGTAAAGATCTAACACTGTAAAAAGTGTTTGTAAGAAAAATTTAATTTTAAATTTAAATACCTGCATTCGATTAGAAAATCTAATTTAATTAATTGATTAAATTTAATAGATTGATATTATGTAATGACTTAATGTAGATAAAAATGAAAACTTTCAAAGAATATTTAGCCTTGATTCATGTGTATAACTATAATAAGGCTTAGAGGTAAAACACGATGTATCTGTCAATTCAAATAGCGCGCCCATAAAAGTAGTGCTGCAAAAAATTAAAGAACATAATATTATACCTTAACATCACTGTTTAAATAGGCGGGAAACTCAAATGTAAACTTTCTTTCTGAGCTTTCCATCTAGACCATTTTCAGTTGTGAAAATTCCAAACTAAAAAATTAAAAATGTTTCTTTCTTTTAATTAATTTTTATTGTTGTTCGTTATAAATAGTCGATTTCTTTGTAGACTAACTAACTTATATATTAACGAAGCAAATAACCGGTGGCATTTGAGCAAGACATTTCTCTTTGATTGCGTGGTGTTTTAGTTTTGGTGGTTTTTGGTAAGTGTTTCGATTCGCTAGGTAGACGGTTGTCCTAATTCTAAACTAAGGCGACAAAGGTAATAAATAACTGGCCATTACAACTAACTAAGTAACTAAATAACTAACTAAAGCTATTTTCGGGCAGTATCACAGTGCAGAGGCTCGTCCTCCGGATGACGGTTGTTAATGGCGTTTTTGGGCGAGATCACAAAAGGCTTTCGCTTCTGGACATTTCTCATGCGTCTTTGGGTTCGTTTTCTGCGGCAATGTATCACCCAGAAGATGATTACTGTGGAAATACATAAAACAAATATACAATTTTAACATTCATTGTTTGTACTGATCATTTTGCATCTTTTTTTGCATCGCTTGCAATACAGCGAAAGAGACATTTCCGACAATAAAAAGTATATATGTATATTCCTAATCAGGAGCAAAAGCCGAGTCAATATAGTAATGTCCGTAGAACCGTTTCTACGCAAACTAGCCTGTTAGTTTTAAAAAATTTGAAGTCAAATCGGGATAACCACTTGTTTTTAGACGTATAAAATACATTTTTAATTATATAACTTTATCATATAGCAGCCTTACAACCCATCGGCCAATCTTGTAAATTCAGTTTTTGAGTAACATGTACACATTTATCAAAAAATCAAAAAGGAATGGAAAGAAGTGCTATTTAAAAATACATTTTTCTTATAGCTGCAGGAGTATATAAATTTCGGCTTAGCAAAGTTCAGATTCTGTCTTGTTTAAATTGATATACCAGTCAATACTCACTCATAAGCGCAATACAAGCGCCTCCAAAACAGCCAGCGACCAGGAGCCACAAGCTGCGCGTTTCGGCCAGCTCCACAGTTGTCTGGCAACTGGCGAATGTCGCCGAGTGGATCGTCTGATTGTAGGGCAGTGGACATTCGCGGATGTCGAGCGCCTCTGAAAATGGAATTGCAAGTTGGTCATGTGCCAAAATTAGCAGCTGCTCCGACTGCATCGCCTCCATCGCCATAACTTACCCATGCAAACGGGCACGAACCTCGGACTGGCGCCGAGCATCATGAGATGGTTGGTGACCTGCTGGCAGCCACACTGGCTGAGCCGCGACTTGGTCAGATCGATGACCTGCAGATGGCACAGGTTCGCCAGGCTGTCAATCTTGAAGTCCTGCAGCGGGTTCATCGAGGCATTCAGTTGCCAGAGCTCTATAAATGAATGCGTGGGTTCAAAGAATATTAGCATTGTCATTTATTCCAAAATTTCAAAAATATTAACAAATATCGCATAACTCGGGTAATTATAAAATTATAAATGTTTTTTGAAGAAGAAAAATACTAGAACACAATTTATAAGAGAAAAGAATTTTAAGGTCCTTAACTCATTTATATTTTTTACTATAACTGACACAAAAGAAAAAAAGGAAAATCGAGACAATTCTTACTTTTTATGGTATCAGATCTTTTATCTTTTTGAGAAACTATTAAAAGACAAGGTAAATTAATTATTAGTACTAAGTTAAATTTGGTTTATTTCTTTAGATATTACCTAAATCAACAAGACATTTATTTAAGTTTAGCAATTTTCTAATATTTCAAAGCCGTTTACTTACTGGGCAGTATCCCCAGGTCGGGCAACTCCTGCAGTTCGCAAGATGCAATGTTGAGGTACTCCAGTGGCGCCCGGATGGGCTTCTCCAGCGCCTGGAGATTTAATGATGTCAGTTCGTTGCTGTCTATATAGAGGTTTCTCAGTCGGGGCAGCTGAAACAACTCCAACGGAATCGTTGTAAGTCCATTGTTCGAAAGATCTATTTCCTGGGAATGTCGATTAGAAAATTAATTAAAGACATAGTCGCTGATTAATTGGATGTCGTTGTTACCTGGAGCGAAGTAAGTGGCTCAAAAGTTCCCGGCTCCACTGATAAGATCATGTTTTCAAAGAGCATCAGGAACTGAATGTCTGTGTACTTTTGAAACGAGCCACTTTTCAGCTTCTTGATGCGATTGTGCGATAGATCCAGAACCTACAAAAATTGCCAACGAATTGTCTGATCATTAAATGACAGTTGAGAGTTATGAATGGGTAGGGTTCCCATACACGGCGTATATAGCGTACATATGTGTATCCATGTAATGGATAAAATTATGTTTGTGGGCAACTTCTTTATTCTTTAATTAAGCTCAATTGGGGCTAACTACAGCGAGGGGCCGATGACGATGTGACCGTCTGACCCCGCGATCGTTACTCACCTCCACCGAGGTCTTGAGGTTCTGGGGCACCTCCTTGAGGTCCATATCGTAGCATTTTATGCGCATCAGCTTCGCGATTCGGCCGTAATTGCACTTGCGCTCTTCCTGCTGGAGAAATCCGGCGGAACGCAGACTTTGGAGACACACGATGAACGTCAGCAGCTGCCAATGCAGTTCCATGCTCTGCCAAAATAAATTGATACATATATAGAACTGACCCATCGAAACTTTGGCGCTAACTTGTTTATTTTGTTGATTGAAACAAGAACAATAAATTGATGCGAACAATCGCTCATGGGCGCGTCAAAGCGTTTATTTTCGAATTAACAATTTACAAGATCATTGCCGATCGCTAGGGGTCTGGGTCTGGGTTGGTTTTAGGGGTGAATCCGAATCCAAAACTAAAAGCGCTCAATCAAGCGAGTCTCCCGCACCTTGCAAATGAAATTAGCCCATGGAAACAGATACAGATACAGCTGCAGAATCCAAAACAAAGCTTAAATTCGAAGCCTAGGTCAGCTGTTGGCCAGCGTATGAGCGATGCTCATATTGCGTATACGTAACACACAATCAGTGTCATTCCCGCTGCATTCATGCACAACAACAAAAGATGATTCCGCATTGCGGCGGAAACAGTTGCAGCCCTATAATAATAAAAGCAACTAGCCCGAAAATAACTGAGTCACTGCCTTATAGATAGATCCATTTTGGGAGAGTCTTGAAAGCAAGTGCTTAGTGTCTGTTTCCTTGTACAATATCTTATCGTTTTTGTGAATATATCTTTTGATTCAACATCAAACAACAAGTGTGGTAGCTATAAATCATACAAATATTCCATTAGAATGCTTTTATGGCTCTTTGCAATGTGTCAGATTCACAACCATTCTTTTCAATTTGCCAAATAAAATGGAAAAGTGGAAAACAATAATCGATTATGGGCCAGAAATAGGAATTCTACAACGTGATTTATACCTTCGCATAAGTACATATATCTTGACATGATCGGGGCATGTAAGCCCACTCGGAATGCACATTTGGGAAACCGAAATGGCCAGAATCCATTGTTAATGTCTCTGTCACGCCCCATTGAAGGGCAATTAGAAAATTGCACGTTTCCCTAACTTTGTATCAGCTGCCTTTGCGTGATTTTGCTTTGTGAAAAATATGAAAATGGAAACCAAACCTCATGAGTAATATCTTGAGTATTGTAATTTTGCATTTGTGACATTCGGGTTAATTGCTGTCGCAGCTGAAGTTTTGTTTTGCCCAACTAAACTGAATTTCACGAGAAATCAATTGTCTGTCAGCAAAAAAACGGGAAGTTCTATTTACCCAAACCTTAAATGTTTGCCAATGAATGATGAACGACACTCAGATATCTATACATATTGGCAAATCACTTTGAGCCCGGCCAAGTGGCGGAATTAAGACGTATTGAACCGCCGTTGGCCGATAAGATCTTGGTCTTTTATAAAGGAAAATAAAGAGCGCTAATCAATTATAAAGTTAGTAACGATTCGTTGGTCATACTAGAAGCAAAGTAATGATTCATGGCCCCCATTTAGCCGCCATGATTCCCCCGTTTTATTAATTTTTGTTATTTTCCTGCTAGCTGAAGTGTCTTGGCCTTTGACCAAAAAATGTTGCGCTCCACTTGAGAGACATGTGCTCTCCAAAACAGTGCCGCCAATAAGTTAGCTCCACTGAGCAAAACCGGGCGCACACTTTCGCCACCCAGTGTGCGGCCACCTCTGTCATTAGAGCTGCCTGTCGAATAAGCGAAAAAACGAAGCAGAAAAATATCAAAAGAAATATTGAAGCTATTTCCACACTTTTTGGGACTGACAGCAACCGCAACAAAGGCTATAAATATATTTCATATATTTAAATTAAAATTAAGCATAAAAGCCCAAAACAGCGCCCAGAGCAAGGCGGCGATATAAACAGTTGCGGCCAACTGCAAACTTATGGATTTGATTGGATTTTATTTCTTTCCCCTCCGCCTTTAATATCAAATTGTTGTTAGGGGCTCAGAATTCAGAGAAATTGGCCATAAAAAGGGCTAATGCCTGGCACCAAATGGAATATCCACTCGGCTGCGTATATAAAAGCTGGCCCGATCCCGATCACGATCCCGCCCCGCAAATCAGACGGGGAATCAGCCTTAGCCTTAGACATTGTTCTATTAGAGGTGGATTGGTAGGGGTCAGAATTTATGTTTTCCACTTTGGCCGCATTTGTTCCAATATTTATTTATATATTAGGCTCAATCAAGCGGCTGCCGCAGACCAGACAAACAATGGGAAATGCGAATGGGGTGGCAGAAATGGGTTACGGATCGGAACGGTCCAAGGCGAAACTCCCACCTCTCGGGTTCCGACTGTGCCTGTCGACCAACGCATTGCAGCCTGCCCGATATGATAAATATGACGACGAGGGATTATTTATCTGTTCTCCGGGCCAAGCGATTATGGGGATAACAAAACGCAACATGGAATCGAAAATCCCCTAAAAAATGGGTGGCATAAAAAAAGTCGAAATTAGTATCAAATATTTTAATAACATTCTAAACATTTGTGAATGGATTTATGTGCTCTTGTGATAGTTCCTGTCACACATTGTGGGCGTCGCAAAAGATGCATATATTATCGGGTATACCCGTGCATGATCAACATATATCTTTCGTCTAGGTCCCCCCCTCCTTGCCGTCCCTCAACAGGTGGGTGAGCTGGAGGGCCCCAAGATTTATGCACGTTTCTCGCCAGTACGATAAAGATTTATTTGTTTGGACTTTTCTCTGATACTGTGATGAAACATCGCTTGAGAGAACTTTTACCTCTGTGTCGCCCGATCTCGGTTACCGTCATGGTTCCTAAAAATGTCATTGAGTATAATCACATTTTCTTAAAAACCGAAGCTTATCAAAGTACGTCAAGTGCTCTTATCGGGTTTGTTCCCATTTCCGTCGTAACGTTCTTTCAAAATTATAACATCGAAGAAAAGAACAAAAAAAATTAATTGAAAGTACAATAACAACAGCCCCGTAAAGAATGCTGTAGCATAAAAAAGCGTTGTTCATTTATTTCAATTAAACACAATCAAGAAAATATTTTCACGAGAATAAAAAAAAGGAAAAAACAAAAGAATCTCATCGAGCTACAGTTACCAGCCAAGACTCTGTAATATCGGAATACCAGTCGATATCGAGTGATTATGACCCTAAAGAAATAATGTTTATTTATGCCAGAACTTTGAATATCTGAGGAACTATTTGATAAATAACCAACGATCATTGGAAATATTATATTTCAATCTGACATTTTGTATAGCTTTACTTTGTTCATCACGTTTTTTCCTTGAGACCATTGTTTCTTCTTCTAGAACCCCGTTCTAAAGATTAGTCTCCCTCTTGATAAGCAGGTGTTCCTCTACAAAAGTTAATTACTAAATAAACACCCATGCCTTTTTTCCAGATATACACATCAAGTATATAATGTGACTGTTATTTTATCTGGAAGATATGTACGGTACACACAGATGCCTCCAATTGCCGTTGTGCTGCCTCCCCTAATTGAAATCAATTTAACTTGGATTCTATCGCATTATGCTGTCGTAGAGACGCTTTTGGATACGGACACTTATGTACATTCAGCTCGACAAAAATCCGGGAATGGGGCTCGTTTCAATGCTAAGTTTCCTGATTAGAAAACTTAATATAACGAGTGCAGGCGTTGTGCAATCTAGTCGTAGTATTATGTGGTCCCACTATTGATGATAACCCAACCAGACCCCGTACTATGAGTCAAAAACAACAAACGAAAACGTTTCGAACAAGATTTTGCTATCAGCTTACCGCTTGGTAATTTCAAGTATTCAGGTATAATCCCATTTAAAGTCGGCGAAGATAATCCATAGGCAGTGTCGATTGTTATTTCACTACACACACTTCACTATATTTCTGGTATACACTTTTTAAATATTTTATGCTTCGGTTGTATTTTTAAAAACACTTTAATATTTATTCTTCAAATATTTAACTATAATTAGTTTAAAAAAATTAATTTACTCCGGAGAGTGAAAGAGCGACCGTTACGGAGCGTGTACGTTAGCCGGAACCGTTCAATTCAACCGCAGACGTAGAATTGAAACGATCGGTTCAGTTTTGGGCCTTTCGGACTCCGACGATCGCCGAGCACTCACACCGAAAAACTCTGATAAAGCAGACGCACACTCACAGATGACACTGCTGCAGTGGGAAAACTGAAAGGGAAAATTCGGGAGAGAGAATAACGCTCTAGCTTCTCTATGATAACGGCAATGGAAACTAATACACTCTGTCGCTGGAAATTGAAATGTTTTGGGGGTTTTGACAGCTCGAATGTGGATATTTCTGATTTTGCCGGCCACTCATTCAATTAGCAAATAAATGATAATCAAAATCGATCCGCGGAGAGGAGGGTTTCCTAATGAAGCATCCACGCCAGCTGGAATACAAGTGTAACTGCGTATGAATGATACGTCGACTAGCAAAATGATGAATGATACCATGATACCCAGAAATGAGAGCTTAACCCATGTCGTAAATGTGGGCAGATGCCTTAATTCCCTTCTTATCAGATGGTTCGACTCCCTGACAGAGAGAGAATCTCTTCATGTGTGGACATGAGCCCTGTCCGTTCCACACTTTTCCGTACTGAGTGGAAGTTTTAAACCACCATAAACCCATAATTCCCCGAGTGACGACCGCTAATTGCTACCTGGCACCAGGTCTGCAACTCCAGGTAAGACACCAGGTAATAATATTCGCTCTAAATGGCTTTACTTTTCATCGTATTTATTGGTTTGTTTTTAATATTTTGTTCACAACATGAAAAAGAAATGGTAGAAAAATATGACATTGTGATTATTAAAGGTTTTAATACATAAACCCATATTCCATTAGTTTGCTTACATTTCTTTTAGTCTTCGCTTTGCAATGTTTTTTGTTTGTTTAGATAATGAAAAGTAAAAAATGAAAAACAAATAAGTGATTCTTCAGTTGGTTAATCGAGAAAAGAAAGTAAAAATTAAGTTATAAAGGGAAAATAAATAATTTTTCGTCTGGAGGTTCAATATTCCCTCCATTTCTCTTCAATTCGCCAACGTTCGTTGATGATGTAAAATTGTTTTACACAAAGTTGAGCAACTATATAAATCGTCCTTCGCCTTTTTAGCTACTAACATTAACTGGTTAGTGCCAATTTTATCTAGATTTCACAATTTTTTTGTTGTTTTTTAATATTTTTCGTTTGTTTTTTTACATTTTCTAAATGTTTTTTTCGTTTTTTTTGTTCGATTTTTTTCGTTTTGTTGTGTTTTTGGTGATAATGTTGTTGTGTTTTCCGTATTGATTCATTAATTAATAATAAAATTAGCATTCATTTTGGTTTTCCATGAAAAATCAATGAAGCATCTTGGCTAATCAAAATCGTGAGGTTTCCTCCTCCATTTGAATAAGTTAAACTCGTTCAACTAAATAGATAATACATCGCATATTTTAGCCAAACTAATCACAATCTCCTGCATGGAGCATATATGAATTGCAAGCCCTCCGATCTGTGACTACTTCTCCTGCAGGCGCAGCTTCTCGCTGATGTTCTTGCTCTGGTAAAAGAGCCGCACGACATGGGTGGCAGCTCCCTTGGTGGCCAGAATCTCCACCTGGAATGTCTCGGAGAAACGCTCGTCAATAAATGTCTGCAGCAAGGCCACATCGCACTTGGCCATTGTGGCCGCCTCCAGCTCGCAGTGTTTGCTGTACCGCTCCGGTTTGGCTAGCTCCTCTGGAAGCTGGCGGAACTGCTGGGTCACAGCGTTGTTACCAAAGTCAATAAAGTGCACCTCGCACTTGCCCTCGTTCAAAACCTTGACAATCTGGGCGCGGTAGAAGACCTCGTCTTCTGGGAACTGGGCGACGCACAGAGCTCCTTCTTGAAGATCGCTAAATACGGGCAAATCCTGCTCTGCATCCAGGAGCTTATCAGTCATCTTCTCTAACGCGGGGACATCACTCTCCATCTGCACGTAAAAGGACCGCGGATCATCGTACTGCACCACGACGCAGTTGTGCAGCTCAGCTTCGAGCGGTTTTTGTACGCCGGCCACTGTGCTGGCCAGCTCCTGGGCGAAGTCTTTATAGTTGATACGGAGTTGAGCGGAAAGAGGTTTCGTTTCATCCTCATTCGGCTGAGTGGTTATTTCGTACACTTCCCCGAAATGTTGCTCCAGTAGAGCGGCAAAGGCTTCCTCTAGCTTTGCATCAGGCACATCTTTTGGGATCTCACTCAGCTGGCAGTGCAAGGCCAGGTGGGAAATCGGCTCTATTTCCTGAGGTAACTCCCAGACCTCCGAAACGGTCAGGGTGTTCCCATAGTCCAACAAAAAGGTTTCAAAGCCCTTGCCCTCCTCCAAAACAGATTTAATGATGCAGCGATAGTAACAGGCATCCTCCTGGGAGTAGCACACAGCCTTTGAATTCTTGCTCGGGACGTTAAATATCTTCAGTACATCCTTGTTCAGGGACTGCAGTGTCTTTACAATCAAATCCAAATCTCCCGAATTGTGCTTCAATTGAACATAGAAACTCTTTGGTGAGTTGCCATGCGAAATGACACATTCAGAGTTCTCGTTTCTCTTTTGAATTACTTTTAACTCCGCTTCGATAAGCTTTTGAAGCTGCTCATAGATGTTTAGATTCCTCTTATCCTTGGTTGTTAGTCTGACTATTGGCGGACTGGCTGTCTTGTCTATAAACTCCACCGCCACAACACCATGGCAGCTGTCCAGCAGCGCGTCAAGTGTTGCCAAAGCTAAGGCCTTATTTTTTTTAAATTCAGCGCAGGGTTCCAGGCTACAGATCTCAGCAACAGGTTTGATGAGTGTAAACTCCTGAGGCAACTCGTACAGCTTGTCCGCCACTATCGTGTTGCCATAATCAACCAAAATTACTTTGTATTGGTCATCTTTGAGCACTTCCAGAATGCGAGAGCGATAGAACTCCATGTCGTCGGAAAATTGAGTCACGCACAACTCATCCACCGTGCCCTTTTCCTTCTTGAGTTGCAGCTTAGTCCCATTCAGCTTCTCACAAATAATATCCATCAACGAATCCTTCTCGCTAAACTGTAGGTACATATGGGAGGTATTCTCCACGTGTGTTATGATGGCTTTGGTAGTGACTGTCAGCGTCTCCTTGCTGGCTTCCTTAGGTTCCTTTGACTGGCACAAAGGAAGCAGACGGTCAATAATGTTTTCCCCATCTAACAGGAGATCAATAGTGACATGATCCTGGCCTGGCTTTATAAGCTGTGTGGTGAACACCAGCTCACCCTCTCCGGTCAGCTCCGTGAATTTAGTCTCCGCCTCTGGTGACCAAGAAATGTAAGCCTCCGGCAACTGCAGTGAGCATTTCTTGGATAAGCTAGGTAAGCTAGCAATCTCCTCGGAAAGCAGCAGACACTTTGATGTGGTGGAGGTGTTGCCGTAGTCAATGAAGAGCACTTCATATCGGGAGTCAGGTAACTGTTTTAGCAACTGGGCTCGGTACCACAGCTCATCGTCCTCAAAGAGAGCCGCCACAATGGAACCTTTTTCGAACCGCTCCAACGGCTTCAGTTTCTCCTCGTCGCGCAAATACATCTCAATCAGCTCAAGCGCTTTTGAATCTCGTTCCAGTTGAATAAAGAAGTCACAAATTCCGTTCACATGTGAGATATAGCAACTGCATCCACTGCTCACGTACTCCAGGGGCCTAGCAAAACCATCGGCAATCAATTTCTTGGCCACATCCTCGCCCTCGATAAACACATTCACATAGCTCGTCGTGTGGTGATCCCCTTGGGTAAGGTACTCGAAATGCAGGATCTTTGTATATGATTCGTTGAAGAGGCCATTCGCTGCATCGACCCAATCAGCAGTACCTTTGGGGCAAATAGGGAGTGCACAGGGCAAGCAGAAAGGCTCGATGTGCGACCACATGCTCTCTTTAATGTCAGTAGTGTCCGATACGCAATCCGTGTTGCCAAAGTCGATAAACAGTAGCACCATCAGTTCGGCATCAATGATCTTAGCGCGATACCAGCACTTATCTACCGAGTATAGTGAAATGCAGTCAGCTCCATTTACCACATTCATCAATTGAGGCAACGAGGGAGATACAATCTGAAGGTTTTCCTGCAGACGATGCAATTTTTCCAGCTGATCGATGGGATGAACAAAGAAGTGTGCTGGATTATCGCAATGGCTTAGCACCACGCTGTCCATATCTTTGTAAGGATCCTCCTTTGGAGGCTTTGCTGGCTCAGGAGCAGGCTCTTCGACAACTGACTTAGCTTCTGGTTCTTCCACAGCCATTGGAACTGGAGTGGCTGGTTTTGGCACTGGTGTTGGTTCTACAGGAACCGGCGTAGGAGCTTTAATTGGAATCGACGGAACGGCAGGAGAAGGTGTCGGCTCTACTGGCTTGCTTTTCTTTGGCTCCCGTTCTTTGTCATTATGTTGTTTTTTCTTGGGTGAGGCATTTGCCGAGCTGGTCTTAATGTTACTACCGGCTTCCTTGCGCCCCTTATCGTCCTCATCATCTAAGGTGAGGTCCACCATTTCAATGAACTCGTAAGTGCGAGACTTTCCCTTCTCCATTTGCTTGCGCATATAATCTAGATCCTGTCCGGGGATAAGTTTCTCTGCCTTGAGCAGTTCTGTCACACTCTGATTGTTTTCCATAAAAACATCGGCAATGAGGTGATTTCGTCGCACCTCAATTGATTTAACTGTTACCACCTTCTCTTCTAGAATCTCAGCCAGACGCGCCTGTAATTTGGATTCATTACTGGGACGTCCAAACGGCAAATTGATTTCTACTGCGAATCCGCTCGCATTCTCAAAGAACTTGTTGTCCAGTGCCTTTATATCGTCACGCTTCACTTCCTCCGTGTTGCCGTAATCGAGGTAAAATACCTCGGTGCGTGCTGACTTTGAGTCTTTTCCAGAGATTCTGGCTCTGTACCAGTTGCCATCGGAACTATGGACTGCGCAGATCTGTCCCGCTTCGTATTTTTTAAGGGAATCACCTTTAATATAAAAAGATAAGGATTGAATTAAATGGCCTACATGTTATACGGAATATTTACCCTTGGCCTCATAGTGCTCATACATGTTATCCAATAGAGTCTGCATGGCAGATATAATTGCTTGCGGCTGGACAAATATGCGGTAAGGTTTAGCGGTGTACACCACAAGTGCTTGGAATGACCTCAGCACTACGGGATAAGGGCAGACGAATGCCTTTCGATCCTCCTTGAACAGTGGCATGACAGGTCTTAAGTGAATGCTTTAAAAGAGATAAAAAATAATTTACTTTGAGTTTAATACAAAATAGTATATTACTTTTTCAGAGTCAACAAGAAAGGAAAGCTAACTTCGGGCGGAGCCGAAGTTGAAATACCCTTGCAGAATATTCTGCAAATTATATTCTCCAAAATTATTCATATGATGCATTCTTAATACTCATAAAAAATCCCACCTTCCTAACTTTAAAAACACCAAAGTTATGGCATTTTCAATCGTTCAGTTATATGGCAGTTACAGGATATAGTCGGCCGATCCATATGAAATTTGGTAGGTCGGATTAATTGGCCAAAAAAAAACCCATAGGAAATCCCAACTTTCTAACTTTACAAACACCAAAGTTATTTCATTTCCGATCAATCAGTTATATGGCAGCTATAGGATATAGTCGGCCGATCCTTATGAAATTTGATATGTCGGATTGATTGGGCAAAAATAAAACCCATAGAAAATCCCAACTTTCTAACTTAACAAACACCAAAGTTATGGCATTTCCGATCAATCAGTTATATGGCAGCTATAAGATATAGTCGGCCGATCCTTATGAAATTTGGTAGGTCGGATTAATTGGCCAAATATAAAACCCATAGAAAATCCCAACTTCCTAACTTAACAAACAGCAGAGTTATGGCATTTCCGATCAATCAGTTATATGGCAGCTATAGGATATAGTCGGCCGATCCCGGCCGTTCCGACTTATATACTGCGTGCAAAGGAAAGAAGGGTGTGTGCAAAGTTTGAATTCGCTATCTTTAAAACTGAGACACTAGTTCGCGTAGAAACAGGCAGACGGACAGACGGACATGGCTATATCAACTCAGGAGGTGATCCTGATCAAGAATATATATACTTTATAGGGTCGGAGATGTCTCCTTCACTGCGTTGCACACTTTTGACCAAAATTATAATACCCTCTGAAAGGGTATAAAAATGCAGGTAATGACAAACAAAGTAACTCATCGAAATTAAAATACTTTAATTGAGTTTAAGTCATCTCAAGGGATTACCCTTGCAGAGGATATTATAATTTTAATTAAATTATTGTGGCCTCCTCCGATTCAAAATTCTAGTAATAGACTTTTGACTTGGATGACATAACAACTATCTTAATAAGTTTATTTAATGTGATTTGACAAACGATTTTAAAGCCAACCAAAGTAAAATTATCTGGTGATTATTGTTACTGCCTCGATAAAGTAAATTAAAGGTCCTACTTACATATTATTTTCGCAGACGTTCTTTACATTAAAGGCAAACGATTTGCCTTCGTAGAAATCCTTGAATCGCCTGGCCAAATCAGGATTGGACTTAACAAATTTCGCATCGTCGTAGCTGCACAGGAAGTTTACATTGTTGCAGTAATCAAGCTGAACTTTAAAGGTCGTCATGTCCCGAACAGACGTGAATTTTCCTCTTATCTGTTGACCAGCCAGAAGGCTAACGCGAATCTCTGGAAAAAGTAAAAGGCAATAATGATTATTTTAAATTCAATTATTTTTGAGGGTTTAGACTGAGTTCTCACAATAATTTTGCATTTTTGAATTTTTGAATTTAAGTTAAGTTATTACTGTAATTTAAGAAGTAAATTGACTTACCTGGAGCCACCTCAGTCAGGAATTCGGCCTTGATCAGTGTGTCTCTCAGCGAGGCTCCATTCACAAACATGTTGACTGTGTATGAGCAACTACTGTTGTTACTTGAGCCGTGGGTGCTCTTCTCCTTGGAAAGAAACTCGCAATCCACTTTGGCATTGACTGGAACAAACTTCTCCATGCGATCCACAATGTACAGGGGATCGTAGTTGGTAACCACGCTGTGGAAGCTGCAACGATGGGCCATGCACGGTGGCTCTGCGAAGCGCTGCTCCAATTGCCAAACATCTTCTGAAGTGACGGTAATCAGACTGCCCGTGTCCACGCAAAAAACGCGGTACTTGCGCATCATGTGGTTGCAGGCGGTCACTGTGGCTCGCAGGATGGCGTTGTCCTTTCGCTGGCGCACCACTACAGTGGATCCAACCTTTAATTGAAGTGGCTGATGTTGCTTTTGACGGTAGAATTGTCGCATATCGCGCAGGACATTATCGTACTTCGCAGAGGCCGACTTTGTGACCACGTAGAATTGGAAAGGCGAGACCCACCAAGACAGACTGGCCGCCTCCTTGCCAGGTGTTTTCATCTCCTGCAGAAAATATGGCTTGTCTAGGGAGACATACTTTTCCGGTTTAATTGCTGCCACCGATTCGGAGGTGGAAGAGGCCGCATCACTCTCCACTCCGCTGGTGCGCTTCGAGCTGGCGGTTCCGTCTAGCGTAGACTTTTGGCGCTGCGGCTTTTGGGCAAAGCCCTGTGGCGCATTCTGGGAGCGTTGGTTTCGCTGCTGGCCGTCTTGATTTTTGCGAGGTGACTCGTTGTTGTTGAAGCGGCTGGAATAGGCATGAACATTTTTAGAGTACGTCAAAAAGCTCCTGATCCCCGATTCCATTCTGTTCGGTTTAATATTTTTTTTTGGAATTTTAAGGTAAGTTAATATTAATACTAAATGCTTTCTGTGACCAAATGTGAAATGACCAAATGTGAACCCTATACTCACGCATTTTTATTCGCTTCCTGTTTTCCATTGTGCCGTGGTGACTGATTCGGAGTACGGCCATTCTGTTGTCGGTTGCCCTTGCGGGGCGAACTCATGCCACTGGTGTAACTGCTAGTGCTCTGGGTCTCAAAACTGGAGTCCAAATGGCGATCGAATCGCTGGATGTTCTGCTGCTGACGCTTGCTGTCCTTTGACCCTGCCGAGGTGGAGCTGCGCTTGTCCCAGTCTCCAGAGTTCTTGCTTCCGCCTCCTGATTTTACTGGCTGAGGAGCATCAACAACTAGTTGCTGTTGGGGCTGCTCCTTTTGCTGTTGGTGCTGCTTCTCCTGTAACTGCAGGCGATCCTCACTATCCACAATGCTGGTAGAGTTGAGAATGAGGCTCTTATCCAATTCAGAAGAGACCACCGACTCCGCGCGCGTGTTGTTGGCATTGAACTGGCCCTTTTCGAGGGAAAGATACTGCTCGAAAGGCATTGAAAGCTTGTAGAGCTTCTTCATCACATTCAAGTTCTTCGCCAGCAAATTAACCACATTCAGGCCATCAGGTTCGATGCGAAAGATACGCACACTGAATGTGCGACGACGGATGTTGGATTCCTCAGCCAACATCTCAAACTGGTCGGTGATCTTGTCCTGGCTCAGCTCGCTGTTCTCGAAACCCTTCAGGCAGCATTTAATTGCCTGGCGCGGCATCTCCAAATGCTTTTCAGCAATGTGTCCGATCAGGTGCCGCTTAACGTTCTGTTCGTAGCCAAAATCTACGTGCCTGACGATTACAGAATCATCAACGCGCAGGATCTCTGCACGATACCATTCCTGATCGCATTTGACAATACATGGTGCACCCAGGATCAACTGATCGGGCACTTTCTGGTTTGCATTGTAGTACGAGAACATCTCGTCCATTAGCTGCTCGAACTTCCCGATGTTGGAAACTTTCTGCACATAGAAATTGCTTGGCGAGTCGATAAAACGGATCTCCACGGCGTCGTCGTTTTGCAGTTGCTCCGCCTTGGCGTAAGATTGACGTGAGTTCTTCAGCTGTCTGAGCAGCTCCAGCATATTGGTGCCCTAAAATAGAAATATCAATCGTTAGGTTTTTACTTTGTTAGGAGGCTGTTTTATCTTTTGTTTGTCTGGTAGTTATGTTCTTTCTGTGTGTAAACAAAAATAATATGTAATCTTACATTCTGGTTAAGGTGGCAGGTCTGCATAGAGCCCACGCTCTCTGGCGGCTGCACAGTCAATTCAAAGTTCATATATATAGCTGATTTCTTGAAAATTCGTTTCATGCTCTCGTCAATGGGTTCGATCTCCTTGGTCCCTGCCAAAGCGAAGCGAAAGGCAAATGGCTTGATCTCCAACAGCTCTGGGGGTATTTGAAAAAGATCGCTGGTCGGCAGCAGCTCTGAGTTTCCATAGTCCACATAGACGACGCGATAACGCTGGGCGTAGATAGCGCTAACCAAAGCGCGATACAAATGGCCATCCTCTGAGAAGCGGGCCACGCAAGCGGTTCCGAGTTCAGGAGCCTGTGTAAGCGGCTTTAGGTTCTTCCGCTCAATCTGACCCATCATGGCGCTCAGATCACTGCCGCTGCTCTTCAGATGGACCCAGAACAGATACGGACCGTTCTCCACATAGCTAATATCCACGTCGTAGGTGAGACCCACTGTTAAGCTTGTGGTTCTGAAGGCCGGAATGGTGCGCTGCTGCGCCGCTGCGCCAACGAAGGCGTTGGCGGCGGGGTGAAGCGTGCTGGGGCATAACTAAGTGGCACGTAGTTCACCGATTGATTGTAAGACTGCAAGGGCACTGTTGGAGCTACTGGCAACATGGCGGTCATCGGTTTGTTCATGCGAACATTATAGTAGGTGTATAGCGATCGGGAAGTCGCCTTGGGCACATAGGGTTGAGCAGCCGATTCGACGGCCTGATAGTTGGCACGATTATAAGGATTGGACGGCACAAATGCCGGTTTCTGAGTATTGGCCAGGCCTTGCAATGGCACCTGTACGTTTGTCTGTAAATTGGAATGTCTATAAGCAAGTATTCTGTGGAAGTTTAACTGACACATACCACATTGGCCAGGGGCAGCTGTTTGGGCGCATAGTCTGGTGCGTCGGCATTCAGCGGCCTAGGTGGCGTCACCTGGATTGAACGCTGTGCATCCAGACGAGCGGATAGGGATCGGCGCACCGCAAGCTGCTCACGGGCAATGTCCGTGGGCGTCTTTGCATTGTGTATGCTATTGTTGTTGTGCTCGGTGACTGGCGACTGCGGAGCATCCTTCCAAAGCTTTTTGCAGTGATCCATCATGAGTTGTGGGGCTACAGGGGCTCCAATTTGCCTCTGTTGCACCAAAAACTCATTGAGCTCGAAGTCCTTCCAGCGTATGCTTGCGAACTTCTGACCACAGATCTGTGTGGGATCAATTGCGATTTGTACAGTCTGGTTGACGATTAGCTGTTGAACCACCGCCAGATCAGCCTCCCAATCGGAACAGATGCCCAGCACAATGTACTGGGAGCAAAGAAGGGGAATGTTCTGTAGCAGTTTGGGCTGCTTGGGGAACATTAACTGGAATAGATCAGATGGTTAATATTGAAATCTGGAGATGGTGCATCGACACTCACATCATGACTATTCACAATGCGCTTGTAGCCAAAGTCGAGAAACTCGATTTCCGTGCGCATCAGCTGGCCCTCCAGCTCCGCGCTGACTACACGAGTCCGCATGTACTCCACATCGCCAGGAGCCGGGCCATTCGTCCTCTTGAAGACGCAAAATGTTCCGGGTGTAAGAAGAGCCTGCTGGCGCTCCACCGACCAACTGGGCTCGATGGCAAAGCATGTGGGCAGCACCTGCTCAATGCGTTTGCTGACCAGGAAGGCAGCATCTCTGTTTACCTGGCCGCAGACCTTCAGGTACGGGCCCACGTGGTCCAGGTGAGTGATGTACAGGTCCACATTGGACGAACCCGCATTGGGCGGTTGTCCATTCATGTTAGGGTGCAGTTATTCGCTAGAATTAAAGGCAATTCTTTTAAAAAGCCTGGTGACAATTGGAAAATGTAGCCATCAAATTCAAGGGCCGCTACGCCACACACACACACACAGACTCTTTTTCAGGAACCGTTAATTTTGGCCGGCAAAAAGTTGGCAGTCCTGTATTCTAACTAAACATGCAAGCACTTGCTTGGAATGCATCTTTGCATGTGTGTAAGTGTGACAGTTTGACATTTTTCTTTAATAAAAAATAACGAAGTAATTAAAAAATGCCAATCTACTCACGTCTTGTCGTCGTCGTTGTCCAGAATAAAAGCGAATCTCTGAAAAAACGCCCTGCCCCTTGCCAGGTGCCCCACTTCTCTCTCTATCTCTTTCTTTCTTGTCCCTGTTATTTAATTCTATTTGCTGCCTGGCTTACGGAATTGGACGGCGTTTTTGGGGGTATAAAGTGACAGACTTCTTAATGGCTGGGCTGTGGACTCTTTTCTGGTCACTTTTTGTGGAAGAAAGTTTTGCGAGTGATTAGAAATCGCGATGCACACAGACACTTCCGTTCCACGTCTGTGCAGGTGCAGCGATTTTATTTATATTTGGGGCTTTCAGTCTTTTGAATTTCTCGGGGGCCTGCTTGGCATGCGCCACCCGTGTTAACTGTGATTCGTAATGGTTGTGTCAGTTCGGAAGAAGCAATTAATCAGCGCGAAATGAATTAAATCGAAAAGTATCACTCTGCCACCCAACTTTTCCACAAGACAACGAAACGACGACCAGTGTGACCGTGACAATAGCACTATAAAGAGCGAAAAATCCCTGGGTATGAGCTTGTTCACACCAGTGCTGCAACAGCAATAACTTTTTAAAGAGTCTCCACACTGCCGTGCTTAAGCCTAGTACTCAGATCGACAAACGACAAACACTAGACACTTTATAGCTTTCGGGAGTGCTCTGATTTTCCCTTTCACATATTCTTTGCGTATTCCTTTTTTAATAACTGGTATTAATGCACATGTTTACGCAAAGACTTATCCGCCTTAGTAAGGGCGGTACTACGTAAAGTAGTACCGGAAAAATTAAAAATAAAAACCATCGTTTTGCTGAAAATTTTCAACTTCTTTATTTGACAGATATTTTTGTTTTTAACTTTTACTTTTTTAGAAGGCAGAAGAAACGTAAACAAAAATCAATTAGAATTAAACAGTATAATACAGAAAAGCGCCAACCATCAATCTTCTTTAAATTTGCACGACGTAAAGTCGAATTTTTATAACTTGGAACAGATTCTTTCCTTTCGATTTACCATTATTTTATTTCCATATCTAAACGTATATATGAGTATCTTCCGCACACAATTCTTGTAGATGTAAAATCGCTATATAACATTCAGTTCGAGTTATAGAAAAATTCGGGTTAAAATTAAATGTTATTGCCAAAAGTTAATTCCACTTAATTTGTTTTGAGTTATAGAGCGGTATGTGTCTTTGGAGCCTGACTAAAAATTCAGTATATATTTTATATATCTTGGAAACTACAATAAAATACTTTTTTAAAATAATATTTAAAATTTTTTTGTTTGCCTTTTGCTCGATAAATATCAACTCTTCGTAATAAATAATATTAGGATTTTATTAATGTTTAAAGCTGTATAGTGGCTGTCAATCCGGTTTGGGAATTAAGTTAGAGATTCGAAGTACGTATGGACCAACGTACAATAAATTAAGAATAGATCAACCAATCAACTAAGAAAACCCAGTTTGAAAGAAAAACTAAGTGAAGAAAAAACAAGTGAAAAAGTTAGAAAATCGAGATGGCCCTTATTGTTTACTTACAAAATAAAATAGGTGTGAAAAAATTATGCATCGGCCGGGAATCGAACCCGGGCCGCCCGCGTGGCAGGCGAGCATTCTACCACTGAACCACCGATGCTCTTGTCAGTGCTTTAACTGGTGTCAATATGAATGCGGCACGACTGGAATCAACAACCTGTTGATGTTGGGGCATTCCTATCACTTGGAAGCCTCCCCCAAGTGGACTCCGTGGCGCAACGGTAGCGCGTCCGACTCCAGATCGGAAGGTTGCGTGTTCAAATCACGTCGGGGTCAAGTCGAAGTCCTTTTTTTTAAAGAAAATTCTCTTTTTCAACAGTATTTAAATACATAATTTATTGTATAATTAATAAGCAGCTTTGATTTACTACAAGCAGCATCATTTACATAATGAGCATTAAATTTTAACATTTAAAATCGTCCAATACGTTTACGTTCCTTATACGGAACAATTTGAATATAACTTGTTACATAGGTTAACATACATAACTACAAATTTGATTACTTTTTATGAACTCTGTTTAAATTGTAAATTCCCTAAACAATTTGCGTTGATTTATTATCAGTTGTTCCCTTATTGCACAATGCATTACTCGTATGTATAAGTTGTAAAAATTATCGTTCAAGTGCCATAAAACTGCATATAAAATTGAACATAAAACTACCCAACACCGGAAATCAATTCTCGACCTCTTTAAATCTCTCTGCTCCTTACTTTCTTTAAGGTAAATGTATTTATCTAACAGAAGTTCCAACAATTTTTACACAAATCAACAAAGCTGCAATCATTGCACTAACTAAATGAAATCAATCCTAAAAACATAAACTAATGGACCCTGTGTTTCGTTTCATTTTTTGTTTGTTTGTATATAAGCGCCTCCAAAAATATTGTAAGGGTTTAGTTGGTCTCGGATTTCAATATCGTCCTTAGTGTCCACTCTATTTGCTATTGACTAAGTTCAGGAATTCCTCACGGGTCTTGGGATCGTCTCGGAACACGCCAAGCATAGTTGAGGTAACAGTTTTGCTGTTGATTTTCTGTACGCCCCGCATCACCATGCACATGTGTCTGGAAAATGAAAAATTCAAAACACATAATCAGAAAGGAAAATACCATCGATTTTAAAATCTATTTTAACACCCGGTACTCGAGGAGTGTAAGCTTCGAATAACATCCAAGCCTTTGAGCGACAAGCAACCTTTTCTGTAACAGGACCTTGAGTACCATGTATATTTCACAAGAAACACTTGCTTATTAAAACTTTTACTTATTAAAATAAATAACATTTTGCATACTTACACTCCCTCTACTACAACAGCTACACCAGCAGGTTGTACTGCTTGAGTTACGGCCACTGCGATCTGTTTTGTCAAGCGCTCCTGGACTTGCAGGCGACGAGAAAAGATTTCCACAATGCTGTTGGTAAGAAAAATGTTTAAAAATTAAAAATATAATTTTTGATACCTCCAAGATCGTATCTTACCGTGCCAGTTTGCTTAGACCGAGAATCTTGTTGCACGGCAAGTAACCAATAGACACTTTGCCGTAGAATGGCACCAGATGGTGCTCGCACATGGAAAACATTTCGATGTCCTTGACGACCACCATTTCGTCATGATCCTCGTCGAACACGGCGCCATTAAGAACGTCTGTCAATAGATAAAAATAAATGGTAAAAAAAATAGAACACTTGCTTGACCCCGACGTGATTTGAACACGCAACCTTCCGATCTGGAGTCGGACGCGCTACCGTTGCGCCACGGAGTCGTTGCTCAAACGACCGCTCAATGCCCCACAAACACGAAGCCACTCAAACGCCTTTACTACTTGTGATTTATGGCGCGCGTAATTCGTGTTAGATTTATTTACTGCATAACTGAATGTTAAGTTCAAGCGAATGTAGGGTGAGTGCTAAAGTAGTTGCCTGGGGGTGACTCGGTGGTTATGGTTCTTCTGGAGTGTGAGCTTTCGCTTTAAACGATGTGCTCTTGGGATTCCTTTCCTTGACAAGTTGCTCAGAATAATGCCGCACACCCACTTTCCCGCTCTTAATATACAGACCGGAAAGCTTCAGTGCGTTTCCTGACCGACCAACAATACCCACAACCAAAGTCTGGGGGGCTCCCTCAATGTCAGATTGGCAAGTCACGTTGAGTCCGCACCTCTTGCGTTCTTCGAATTCGGGTTAAACACAATCCAACCCATTCTATTGCCGAAGGCTGTTCACTTTCGTTTAACTCATTTAGCTTTCAAATGGCCAGCACACTTGCGTTGTTTGTTGTTGATCTTAAATTTACATGCGATTTTATTTGACAAACTGTAGAACCTGATTTTTATCTCGAAGAACCGGTTGGGTTGGCTGGTAGCCGTATTATTCGCGACTCTGTTTGGTTTTTCAAACGACTCGCATTGATTACATGACAAGTTCAAATGCAGTTGCATGTGGAAATATAAAGAGATAAAATGCAGGCCAAATATTTTGTGGCTCCACTTGGCGATGCTAAAAGATGTTAACAATGCTGTTGGAAAGTTCTCAGTCATCATTCTGGATACTTTTGAAGGCTTGTGTATGCAAATATTTATCGCTTTTACATTAACATTTCATGTGGTTTTGGATCGCTTCATTATGCTTTAGATTCGTTTGATACGAGAAACCCGAAATTCTTTTATGGATCTTCTTTTGTTGTTGTTTTTTATCTGTGCACTCACATTCGTAGAGCTCCCGAGTGGTAATTACACTAATGCACTGTAGCGGATTGTGGAACCCCCGATAAAGGTAGAGCACTGTGTGAATCATTGACGAAAAACTAGTTGACTCTCGCACTGGGGAAACCCGGGATGAGCAACGCCGATCACTGACCTGGTGCTAATTGCCGAATTGAGATGTGCTTACCCTCGAGACTCTGGTCGTAGCCCTTGGTGAAGTACAACATGGCCTTGGCCGCCCGCTCCGGTGTCTTGATCAGTCCCTGGCGATCGGGATTCTCGCCCAGTCCGCCCAACAGCAGACGGTACGAACGGGCCATGTCCGGCAGCAGGGCCTCTCGCGTCGGCGGCTTGTGGTCCAGCTCCAGGTCGTGGTGGAACGTACACTTCTCGTGGCCTGTAAAAGTTAAAATACCAATATGAACGAGATTAAAATCATTATCATTAGAGATAGGGAGGCATTGCCCCCTTCGGCGGCTGTGTGTGGCTGTCTATGTACCATCCGCTATTCCAAAGCGCATCTCTGACCTCTGAACCGAAGAACTAACCCACTGATAGGCGGCTGCTTAAAGTTCAGAAAGAGTTTGTCTACCACCCTAGTTCACAGATTAATCGGTAAAAGTAAGCCTAGTTCCCTAGACTTTAGAATCCCAAGATTCCTGATCCCCGGTTCCCTGGACTCGGCCTGACCCCCACCACTACCTGGCGTTGTCGATGTACGCGGTGTCGTTGGTGTTTTCGGTTGTGTACCATCACTATCCGGAGTGCTGCCGTTGGTTTTAAGGATGAGGCGAGGTCTCTGGTTTCCGGCCAACGTAGCAACTGGAGCCACTATGTCCTCTAATGGCGTTCCTGGATGGGCGGCAATGGTCTCCTCCGGCTGGGATGCTTGAGCCCTGTCCGCCAGCGATGAGGTGCCCGAGGTGCTACTTGTTGAGCAGACGCTGTTGTTGCGGCCGCGCGACAGGATGTGGGCCTGCGGGAAGTTGGTGTCGTCAATGGCATCGTTTAGTTCGCTGGCACTCATCTCGGACAGTTGGCGGGTGAAGCTCATGGCGGTACGGCTACTCAGGTTTGTTTGCCACTCGAACGAACTCGGAACTCAGTTTGACGGTTAGCTCGCACACACAATCTTCGAAGTTGTTTTCTTATTTTTTTTTCGCTGGTGTCTCGTCTCTTATTGTTTTTAGCTGGACTTTGGCGAGTGTTGGCACTTCGGGGGGCTCTGCTCTTCTGACGGCTGCTGCGGCCAGCAGTGGCAATAAGAACCTCTCGAGCGAAGCTTTGAGTGGCGGAAAGCTCCATCCGTTCCACCCAAACCCCAACCACCCGCCCTGCAAGCTCTTTTGAGAGTGGCGCTTAGCGGAGATTAAGTGAGCGGAACTAAACCGAGCTGAGCGCAGGCCCACGGTTTGATGTCCACTGACCAGTGGCTCTGAAACTGCACTTGGACTTGTTGCTCTGCAAGGAGGCGCCAGAGCTACAGCAGCAACCAAAAAAATTAGCACTGTAGGATTTATGAAACTTGGAGGGTTGTATTTTGCATCAATCTCTTTCAAGCTTATACTAATAATAATATATCTAGATCAATACGAATTCCAACCGGAGTTGCATGTACCTCAAAGCCTTTTCTTTCCAAGCCGAATTTGGTTGACAAAGATTTCACGTCGATAACATGGTCTAAACTATCTAAAGGCCAACCTATTATCTTGACCTAAAGCGTGTACTTTGCTGCCTGGCGCCAACACAAAGTGTTCAAGGCTGCCTTCTTTGTCGCTACGGATTGTTTGCCGTATCCTTCAGTCTCACCCAAAACTACTCAACTCGGTGACATACGTCAAGGGGCACTTAAGTTAAACATTCAAGTGAAGCAGCTTGGCTCTGAGCTGAGAGAAATTTCCAAATTCTATCCATCCATCCGCCCCTGCGTCCGCTTCGGAAGTCCAGAAGCATGGCGCACCGCCTGCAACTCCGGAGCGATGACTTCGACGTAATCGGCGCTGTGCCGCGCGATCTGTCGGTGATTAAGAACTTTCTAAAGCGCGACTGTGCCGTCAAGAGGCTGATCGACATCGAGGAGGAGTTTCTGCAGGAGTGCGTATTGCGGGGCGAGGATCCGATGAAGCCGAGCAGGAAGAGTGGCAACGACATCGTGAAGCGTGGCAGCGGGCTGGACTCCAAAGTACCTGAACCTCAACCGGATCCCTGTGCGAGCAAAACGCCAGAGGACGCATTGGCGTCAGACTTCTGTGATCCCTGCCGACGGCTCAAAACATCCGTGGTTCTGGAAGAGGTGAGTCACCTATACTGGACGCTGTTCCATATTTCTCGCCCTCAAACATTCTAATTTAAAAGGAATTAGGTCCCATCATGTTACTTAGCTTTTTTAAAATGTTTATGAAGTCACGCCCTCTTAAAAAGTCATAATTTCATCATAAAATAATAATACTCAACCAAGTCAATATATTAAAAGCAAATTTCGGCTCGTTTAAATCGAATATTATAAACTAAACACATTATCCGCAAGATCTTAACCTACTAGTTTGAACTTAAACTTTGTTTGAATCTTTCCCTTTTATCGCTATCTATTCCCAACAATAGCTCACAAAGCCGGCCACAACAAATCCGGTGTACAACAAAGCCCTGCCGCCGTACTTCGACGAGGAGAGCGTGATGGGCAACTCGTTGCCCGTGAAGTTCCGCTTCCGGCGCAAATTTAACCGCTGCGACCAGGAGAAGCCGGCCAACCTCATGTGTTCCACCACTCCGAGCACCAACGTCGTGGTGCTGACCAACTGTTGCGACGTTATGGTGTGGCCCAGTCAGCGAGTGGCCCAGATGAATCGAGTGCCGGTGACCATGCTGTCTGGCGAAGGCGATCTTACCGAGTATATGCTGGAGGAGGAGACCATTATGTGAGCGACTCTCCACGAAATGGCAGCGAGTATGGATACCAGTTTGGAATAAATAATTCAATAAAACCTTTACCCCGTCCACAAACGTCCTTATTTTGCTCGGGAAACCCTGCAGCATCTAACTTGTTGGGTTTCTATTGGAAGTGTCTGTGCCCTCAGCTGTCCAGTTTTTATTATTCCCCGCATAAATTCCGCATCTCATCAATTTATACCCCTCGGACTCAAAGAGCTGAGCATGCTAATTTTTGGAGCCTTAACGTGATTCCTAACTTTTTGTGGAGCGAGCAGACAGAGAATCTGTTTTTTGTACGAAGTTGAAGGTTAGGAATAACAATATTCTTTTTGTACAATCAAATGGAACATACAAAAATGTATACGAATTTCGAGTAGAATGTGGGTGAGCTGAATCCGAATTCCTCATCGGACAACAAATTAGAGAACATGCAGCTCAAAGTATTTTAGAGAAACATAGATCAGTGCGATTACGGCAGTGCGAATACATTCCCTAAAAAATATTTAAGAAAAGAAAAAAAATTGAAAATGCACTTGTAGTGTGACAAAAAACTTTTAAAAAAGCCTAGACAATTTTACCACACATCACATAAGCACATTAAAACCTCCAAGCTCTTTAGGGTAGAATAAATCAGTTGGAAATAGCACAGGCTGGGTTAGTTTACATAAAGAAAAGACAGCTGCAGGTGACATAGCATTGATCGTTCTAAATGATGTGACGTAGCCCGGCCACAGTGGTACCTCCCTAAGGGCCACATCTCCTCGACATGGGGAAATCTCAAAGGTAAGGCTTAAAAGAGGACATTATTTTTTGTGAATAATAATTCTATGGTAAACCATTCTAGGCACTGAAAGTTTTAGTTAGTCGCTTCCTGAGTTGTCGACCTGTTTGGCGTGCAATGCAATTAAGCCACCATTAACATTTCCACAGGGCAGGTGTTCTCTCCGGCTCTCTGCTTCGCAACGTGAAGCCCACAATTACGCATTACGGAATCAGGAATGCCTTTGAGCGACTGTGGATCCGGGGACTTCGAGCTGGCAGGGTTGCCACCGCCTGGCATTTTCTCGGAGAATTTTTTAAGTGCCTCAATTAGCGGCGAAACACCCGTGGGGCCCGGCTCTCAGCCAGCCAGTCAGTCTTTTTTATTGACCGCAATCGCTCAAATGTGAAGTACTGTGGCTCGGCTTATTAGTCACCGACAGACACAAACTCAATCTGAGGGGCAATCGAAGAAACTGAAAACGGCAAACGGCAAAAGCCCACGAATCGAAACCGTTTGGAGCGCCGTACTCGCAATTAAACACTTTTTTAACCTTCACAAAAGTAGTTCAGGTCTGTGTACCCTCCCCTCACCCAACCACCCTTCCTTTGGCCAAATACCGGATCACAAGCCGAGGGGTTTATGTCTTTGTCTTTGGCTCATGGCCCAGAGTTGGCTCCGCTCTCGTTGAATCTGCCGATCGAATCCGATCCGCCAAGCAAATCTTTCAATGTCAATGTCAATAAGCCCAGTCCAGGCCAGTTCAGTGCCAAAGCTAGTAGCTCTCTAGCACCACCTCTTTTCGGTATACACATAGTTCCTCTTGATATCCGGCACTTCGTGTGGTTTGCATATGGGGCAGAAATCCGAGTTATCGCTCTGTGGTTTATGTTCTCGGATTTATGCGGCCCAGCATCGCCAGAAATCAGAGTAGTATCATTATGAGCATCTGATTGAATTTCAATTTCGCTCTACCTAATCTTTGTGTGATGCAATGACGGGCCAAGATTACATCTCGGCGCCATTAGCGACTTCGGGGGGTTTGTATTACCCGGAAACTAGATCTAGATGAACATCTACCAGGGGTATTCTCCCTACTCATTTTTGTAACAATTTTAATATTACTATGCTGCAGAATTAAAAAACAACCAACGAAAAATTTTTGAATGAGCTGTCTTTCAACTATTTAAGTTTGAAACTTAAAACATGCATGTTAACTTGTTAGATCAACTTACAAGTATCATTAATATTATTAGAATTATTTTATAGTTAAGAAATGTCATTTTAAAACGAATAAGTCGTGCTTCGGACAAACCCTTATAATATAATATTTTGAAACGATTATAATTATTTCCCTAATGAATCACATTCTGTGAAAAGACATTACAAGTTAGAAGATGTAGTCCTATACACTACTAGAATATTAATCATGTTGCAATGGGGTTTACTTTGCTTTGCCAACGGAAATGGTTCAAATTGAAAACACACTGTAAAACCCCTTAATTGGGTATTTATTTGTATGATAAAGACAACACTTTGAAATGTACATCTACAAACTCTGCAACTCAAGCCAAAATAAAAAAAAAAATTGATACGATTTGATTAATAAAATATGTATCAAAGTAATATTGAGTGAGCTGAGACAAACTAAAAATGTATTTAATATCAGTGAAAATAGTTTCGAGATTTACCTATGCCATCTTATTCTGGGTATTTTAAATTTTTATGTATTTTCGGTTGTAATTTGATTGAACTATTTTGGAGTGGAAAATGAAACGAAAAAAGAAATAGTCTTTTCGCTAGATTTTTTTCTAACTACCCTGTGACTCAGATCAGGAAAACATCCGGAGTCACGGAACTATTCTATTTCTTCCGGAGAACTCACCGCTTCCATTGCTGGCCAGCTCCATGTTGAGCATTTCCAGTTTCAGCTGCTGGCTATTTTTGGTGACCGCAACATCGGTGGTGGAGGCAGCGGAGGCTTCCGCCGTCGGGATCGTGGCGACGGAAACGGCGTCTGCGGCACTGTCGCCATTTTGGGAACTGCCATTTTGGTCGTTCGTCTGGGGCTTCATTTTGAGTATGATTATTGACTGACTTTCGGGGGTGGACTCGACGAGGACTCGGAATTGTTTGATGGGCTTGTATTTGGGATTGTATTGCTTGGGGTACGATCGCGTTGCGGTTTTTGTATTTGGCGCGCTCGCTCCGAATTTGACTGCCGACTAAACCGCCCGAGATTTAGTTGTAACCTTTTTATTATGAAAAATCGAAAGTTCTGCCGCGAGAGGCAGAGCTCGAGCGCTCGGCAGTTTTATCTCGCTCTGTTAACTGTAATTGCTCTCCGTTCGCCAAAGCTTTTGACTCTCCGCTCCGGTTTAAGCTCTACGGCTGGGAAGAAGTCCGGGGACTCCAGGAAACAACTTTTTCACACTTTTTTTTCTTGGATTTACTTGTTTGGCGGTCAAAAAGTTTCCGAAATTTTTGTTTATTTGAAAAAATGTTGGCAGAGTAAACATTACCGAAAAAAAATAATAATTTAAATAAAACAACAGGGCCGTTAAGCAAACGTTGGCGCCTGGCTTCGCGGACCCCGGTGCAATAATTACGCTTTGATAACCCGACTGCGCCTGCATCGTTAACGGGTCGTTGGCAATTATGGGGCGATAGCGTTCGATTTGCAACAACACATCCATTTTCAGGCTAAATTGTGCATGCCTGAAATTTGTTCGGTCATCACGGTTCATTTGGCGCCTGATTGCGAGCCCCTAAAATTGAATTACGGCTGGACAGGAGACAGGAAGAGACATCTTGATTTATTAAGACTGTAAAGAAGCTACACTTGATGTTTGCGGAACGCACAACTTCTTCAAATTTTATTATTTAAAAGCTTCTTTACTTGCATACTTCTTATTTTTAATTTTCCTGAAATTTTGTGTCTGTTGAATACTTCTTTTTTACTTTTCTAGCAAATTAAAAAAAATAAATTTATGGACTTGTAGTTTGATAAATCGCGATTTTGATGTATCAGAAATTAAATCAAAAAACGTAAGTCTTCATTTTTTCATAGTGGAATTGGAGATTTGGCTAATAAAACCTCTTATTGAATTACAATATAAGAAAACTTTTTGAATATGAGTAATTTTAACTTTTCTTAAAATATTTTTAAACTCTTTTGAAATGTCTATCTTCAGTATATGTAACCGTTAAGTTGGGCAAGTTCAAGCTTTAAAGCAACACGGCTGGATATTACATTATCAACTCATATTACTACTACTAAGTTAAATTCAATTTTTTTCTTGAAAACGCGAAGTCGGCCAAATGAAACCATACTTCTTACGGGTAGAATAGCATCTTAGGCCATACAAAAAAAAAAGGTAGAATTTTTTGATAAAAAAAAAACAAAAGAATAACTTAGAAGAAGACTCTTTTACATCCCAAAAAGAAGAATTTTTAATATTAAAGGTTTTTTATAATTTTGTGAGAAAATTGTATTTTTATTTAATACTATTTTTATTATTTAACTTTTTATTTACAGCTTAATTTGTGATTGCACTAGCAAGTTGCACTTCACGACATATTTGTTTTAATTTACAGCTCAACTAATACGGATGCAATCACAGGTATAGATACGAATACAGCTGAAAGAGCAAATCTCGCGCTGCGCTTGCGCCCTTTCGCCGCCTTGAGCGGCCAGTTAGTCATGCCTGCGAAATTATAAATAATATTAATTAGCCATTAATTGGACATTTACGTCCGATTTGCATGGCAGCCAAAAAAATTGTACTTTTAAATTTTCCCGCAATTTGCCGTTGTGATCCGTTTTTAATGGCATTCGATGTCATTAGCTGACGGCACAGCGACTTGAGTTGTTCCCGGAAGGCAGACGGACAAAGAGCCGGTTGGCTGAGCACCTCCCACATCTCACAGCTCCTGTACCTCACCGCCAACACCCTGTTTGCCCTGAGCCTGCCGCTCCAGCTTTTCCTGCTCCATGTTCTCCAGCTGGGCAAGAGTCAGCAACGAGATGCCCAGCTGATCCTCTCGGGTGAACGGTTGCGCCATTCGCCTTAGCCAGCGGCGAGCCAGCTGCACGGCCTCCTCAGTGCTTAGGTTACAGAAGCTGTCCACCAAGTGCTCCTGTATCCACTTGGGCAGACGCGATCGCTTGTCGTGTCGCGAGAAGCGCTTGTCCGCGAAGATCATGATGCCGTAGTCCGTCTTCCCGCGGAGCGCTCGACCCACACACTGGGCCGCATGGCGCATGGCGTCGAAGGTCAGGAAGTCGTTCTCACGTATCTGAAACTGATCGCGGAGGTAGTCCAGCCGGGCCTTGAGTATCCGCGACTGCGTGTACACGTAGGGAATACCGAACATGAGCACCGCGCGACCATAGTGATGGTCGAAATCCACACCCTCCGAGACCTTGCCACGCGCCACAGCCAGCAGCACTGCTCCACGACCACAATCGCAGGCCTGAAAGTCGAAATGAGAGCGTTGGGGTTACTCAACCCTAGGAACAATTTGTCTATACCCTTTCCCTATTAAAAGTTGTTAATATAAGATTTTAAGCAGGCATTAAATGGTACTTAGCAGCACAACAGAAAAACACAAAAAATTATAAACCGACTTCGATACAGGCATTCTATTCTATTTCTATTCTGAAACAACTCTTAATTGGTTAATATAAAATAATAGAAAAACCATACCAATCGTTATTTGGTATAACTAATAATAAACTGATTAAATACAAAACCGAGTTGACGATGTACCTGTTCAATGTTGATGTTTATGTAAACAACTAACTTTAAAATAGTAGTAATTTTATATTATAAATGAAATGGCATTTTTATATTTCTTAATAAATTCTGTATAGCGTCAAATCAAAATTAAATTAAGTTTGATACATTCTGACTCAAATTGTATATAATGATAAATAAATGAGAGTGGAATTATCTGAATTGTTTTTACGATTTGAATTCTATGAATTTTTGTGATTATAGAAACTCAATCAAGTTGCAGAAAAGTTAACTTGCACTACCTATTAGTTAAGGCAACTATAATTTATCTACAAATGTCAGAAGTAGGCTGACTGAATCAACATGATCCAACCTCCAAGGGCGTAAATCATAAAGAGAGCGAGGTTGCTGTGTCAAGCACATTCGGTGAGAAGCCATAGCAGTCTCATTGTGTTTTCGAAAAATTAAAAACATATTCTCACCTTAACATAGTTCATAAGGGCGTAACTCGTCTCGGCGTTGTCCTGGGTCTCGATAAATAGCAGCTTGTAACGCAGCAAAGTGTCTACGATTCCCTGATCATACCAGGAGGCCACCACTGACTCCAAGTACAAATAAGATGTGAAGAAACAAACAATGCCATCAGGTACTGTCTTTGCAACCTCCACCAGAAGCTGGCCATAGTTTCGGATCACTGCGGTGTCCTCGCGTGTCTCAAACTTGGACGAAATGGTGACTTGGTCGTTGCCTTTGGACACTATCTATTGGGAAGACAATAACGTTAATAAAATCTTCTAATTTATATTGTAAATATTACCATCGGAAGAAGACATGGACGGGCCAGTGTCATGGTAAAGCTGCTCATGACCACGGGATCAAAGTCGAGTATTTTTGGGTACATGTCCATGGGCGACAATGTCCCTGAGGTGATGACGACAGTTTGAAATCGCGAAAACACTGGAGCCATGGCGATAGAGGAGTCCAAGCAACTGAAGTGCAAAATGGGATTCGATACAGTAGGCGTTTTGTCGTCGAAAGGCTCTATAATAATGGTGAAGCCTTTCGTGTAAGTGGACACCAGGGTGGCAAAGTGTGTGATCTAAAAAATACGACATATATTAGGCGCGCTCTATAGATAGGACAAAGAATAACCCACCAGAGTCAGAGCTCCGAACTCGGTCATGTCACTGATTTCGAGTGTGCGCAACAGACTTGACAAGCGCTCAGCACAGAAGCGCAGGGGTTTGCGCTCAATACAAATTTTGGATGATATATCCTTGAGGAAACCGGCCGGCGACTCCTGAACAACATGATGGACGCGCAGTCTGGTTTTAATATATTCAATGAAGCGACGCAAAAAGCTGAGGAAGTGGTCGGCGTTGCGTATGTTTCCGGGAACCACCTCAGTCAGGACATCGTTAGGCAGGACCGGATTGGCCAGGATCATGTCCGTATCCCGCTGAACACTGGCATCCTTCAAGCCCTGAACCATGCGCTGATACTCTTCGTTCAGACGATTCGTATCCTCTTCGCGAATGCTGGAAGTAAAAGCAACAGTTAAGCTCGGTAAATGAACACGACGAGCTGGCAAACATACTCCTGAACCATTTTTGTCAGTTGATTCAAAGCGTTTGTGCTGCGCTCCACGGTGCGTCTGTTGATCTTCACACTCATCGAATCGATGCAAACATTGTCGATATTGTGCGCCTCATCAAAAACCACGCAGGACTCGCGACTCATCTCCTTGGATACCACCTGGGCGATCTTTGGATCTAGCAGATAGTGATAACTGTATACCACAATGTGAGCATGTGCAATCTGGTCAAAACAGAGCAAAATGAGTGAGTAAAATAGGGTCTAGGCTCTTGGTTAGGTCCTTCAATATCACTCAAATTGAAACAGAGTTTATCCTTTTTAGCTATTATTAAATATTTGAAGTAATTCGAAACATTATGGAAGAGATTCAAATCTTCTAAGATAATTCGAATCTATGTGTAAAAGTACTTTTTACATTTGGAACATTTCCAAAATGTAACTTAGATTTTATATTCAATAGTGTTTGACAAATTTCAAAACTTTAAATTTATCAAAGATTAATAAAATAATTTTTTGGTGAATTTTCAAACTAAATTTGAACAAGAAATGTAGCAAACTTCGGCAAGCTCGCTCCGACTTATATACTACCAGCAATAGAAAGATAATTTTTGGGAAAGTCTTAACCAGAAAGCTTTAAAACTGAGGGACTAGATTGTGTAGAAACGGCCCTCTGCAAGGGTATACAAAAAATTGAATTAAAAAGTCTTACCTAAACTAATTATTAACTTCTACAAATTTTACAGCGCAAATGTTTTGTCTCAAAATTTTTAACTCCGAAACAGTTTAAATAAAGGTAGTTTAAATGAATTAAGACTTTTATACCAACATAACTAACGAAATTTCACCTATAAATTATTCATTCCATTTAATGAGCAAAGGAATGATACTTCGAATCCTTCGAATGACCGAATCGTATGGATAATACTGAGTAACAAACATTTAAAATCTATATTATGATTTGAATCATCGGATTTCATCACATGACTGAATCGAGTCCGAATAATTATTAACTTTTAGTTGATACTATCAACCACAAAACTCACTGCATAGCGGGCTAAAAAGTAGGGACACCAGTTGCGGGAGCGTCCATATTCCTTGAGATCATCGATGCTGTAGACGCCCACCGGCAGGGTGGACTCCTTGCCCTCCAGGCTAAATCCCTCAAAGTACTGGCCTGCAAGTAAGCCCTTAAAATGTTGATGCTCCTTAAATATAAGTAGAGACCATCCTTACAAATGGGCGTTTCCGTATCCATCTCGTGCCGGTCGCGAATGTAGCTGGCGGTAAGTCCGTAACACTTCCCATCCACCGCCTTGCCCTCGCGCTCCTTGCTGACCTCCGGATGGATACACATATTCTTCCGAGAGCTGAGGACCAGGCCAGTAAAGGGCGGCGGAATTGGACAGTGGCGCTCGTAGTAGGCCATCAAGTTTTGCAGTTCGGCGATGACCTTCTCAATCTCCGGCACGGTGCGAGAGCAATAGATCAGCTTCCGCACTGTCTCCGGGTATTCCACCATATAGGCTACGATCAGGGACAGCAGGGTGGCGGTCTTGCCCGTTCCCGAGGGCATCTCCAGCAGGCAGTGGCCCTTGGCGTCCAGGCTGCGCTTCAGTTCCAGCATGTACGCATATTGCTCCGGGTAGATGTACTCGTAAGGGAAGTACACCAGCAGGCCGTCCACGCTGAGCCTGTGGATTATGTTGTTAGAAAGGAACCTTAAGTGATCTAATCCTGCAACTTACTTCATTTTGCGCGTATTTATTGGTAGAATAATCTGCAAATCCTTCTTGTTTCAAAACCAGCGTGACCGGTCAGCCAGACCGCTAAAATTTACAACAGGCCTCTGGAAAACATACTAAAATATACCGCAAGAATTACACTAGTCGACAAGTATAGATTTTCTTTTCGCAAGCCTAGATTCAGTGATGTCAATAGATTTCTCCTTATAAAATAATTAAATTAAAAAGGTATTTTTAATATAAAATATGTTTTTAATTTTTTACATTTTTTTTATCTGTAACACCGTCAATAAGATTTGCTTATTTATAGTGCACTTTTGTTTGTTGTACTGTTTGTCTATCTAATTTTGTTTTTAAATTTCTTGACGACCAGTGTTATTTGTAAGGAATATTTGTGGTATTTTATCCCGAGCCTTTGGTATATTTTAACAGTCATCACCCGGTCACATTTATTATAAACACTACTATAGTTAAGACCAAAGTTTTACTTTAAACGTATTTATTTACATAAACACTACCTCTTGATCTTCAAATGGACGATCTAAATCCACTGGCGGGAACGGCTCACCTTCTGGAAGAAGTGGACAGTGAGTAGATACGAATAAAACCGAAAGAGGAGTCTTAAATCCGGCACCTTACAGAAAAGCTAATGGTGCTTTTGAGGGACGGACGAACTCTGATTGGGTACCTGAGATCCGTGGACCAGTTTGCCAATCTGGTGCTGCAGCGAACCATTGAGCGAATACATGTAGGCAACGAGTACGGCGACATTCCACGTGGAGTCTTCATCATTCGGGGCGAGAATGTGGTGTTGCTGGGTGAAATCGTAAGCTTAATTAAATCCTTCGATATTACTGATTTAAGACCTCCAAACACCCCCACAGGACCGCGAAAAGGAGCAGAAGCTGCCACTTAAGGAAATATCCGTCGATGAAATACTAGACGCCCAACGCCGGGAACAGGAACAGCGACAAGAAAAGCACCGCTTGGTGTCGAAGGCGCTAAAAGAACGCGGCCTGGCCGTGGACGCCAACATAATTAACGAGGACTTCTGCTAGGCCTCCATCTTTCACTATGTTTATAGATTAAGCTCAAATGATTTTCGTCACTTTGTATATTTGTACTGCATTAAAAAACTATGTTAAAATCTATGTACATAAGTAGCTATGTATCCTGCTTAGCCCGACCCACCCGTATGTGACCCCGTTCCACTCTCCTCGAGCAGTATGTACTTTTCCAGTATCTGGTACATCTCCACCTTGGCCTTGATCTTGTGCACTCGCGACAGTTGCCGCAGGTAAGCGGCGATCGACTTGCAGAAGAAGTCATCCTCCGTTTCCGAGTTGCTTGGAGGGAGGACGGCAGGTGTATTTACTGAATCGGGGGCGGAGTGCTCTCGCTCATGGCTTGCGTTGGGCATACAGACGACATAGTTAATGTCCGCCTGGCTTGGCTCTACTGGTTCACACGGCGGCGCAGAGATTGCCTTCGCAGTGGCAGCCTCCGGATGGATAGTAACCATTTTGACCTTCTGATCGCACTCCGACTCGCCGATAAACTCTTCGAAGCTCTCCTGATCCGGCTCATGGCCATCATCCGCCTCTACGAGCACCGAATACGTCTCCGACTGCGTGGTCTGCCCCTCCAGCTTGGCGTCATATTGCTGCTGCTCCTCGCCCTCTTCGTAAACCTGGGAGCTGTGCTCCTCAATAAGGGCGTCTGTATCCAGGGGCAGGCGGATGCGACGCCGCCGCATGTCTACTTTGAGCCACCCGGCTGGCTTTTGATCCCTATCCCGGTCGCGACCTCTTCGTTCCCGTCGCTTGCGCACAAAGTCTCGCAGGAAGTCCATCTTCCGAAAGAAGTCGTTGTGGCCGAACTCTCCAGATGGATGCAGACGCTTCTGCTTGAGCTCCCGGGAGTAGCGATCCCGAAGGCAAGTCCAACGACGTCGCGCGTCCATCGTCGATATGTTGAGCACATCCGCCACTCTGGCCCAGTCCTCCTCTTTGCGTTGCGACAGTCGGAAGGAGGGCAACTGGGGGTCGTACAGCGATGGCGTCTCGCGGATGGTTTGTATCAGCAGGATATCCGAGTCGTCCAGGGGACGGTGGTTAGAGCTCATTTTGTTGCAATTTGTAACTTAATATTTTTAATGCAGCTTGCAGTGCTGGTAAATTCCGCATTGGCTGGCAGTGTTTCAAAGGGTTCGGTATATTTTGCAGAGGTGGCGGAATGTGTTGGGAAATGCCGTCTTAGTCATGTACAATTGAGGTATTTTTTTTGTATGTATAAATTTATGAAATTAATAATATTTATATGTTTTCCTAAAATTATTCTTAAATTTGTTTAGTGGTTTCAAATGGCTAATAAACGTTTACAAATATTTTATTTGATTTTCACCAACCGTAGAATTTTTGTTTACAAATAAAGAAAATGGCAATTTTGTTATTGCTGATCTTGTCTTACCATCTCAAACATGTATAAATGCGAGGCTATTAGTATCATTTTCAGTTTTTTAAAAACAATTAGTGCAAATATATTTCAAAACACACCATTTCCAATTTTATTTTTTGAGTCCGAAAATAATACCAAACTGCTATAAACGGTCACACTGCCGTTAACTGCGCCTAACAGCACTATTTCTCTAAACGCCGAGGTAATTGTCAACTTTACAGGTGTGGCAACGCTCGTGGCTATAGGGCAGCCATTTTTTTCACGCTTTGTAAAAAGTTTTTTAAAAGTCGTGGAAACCGCAGAAAAACTAATAAAGTAGCGCTTGGCTGGTTTTAAAAGTTTGTGTGGACGGACCAAAGTATGCAAAACTAAATTTTGTGTGTGCGCGCCGTGAGTGAACGAAACAATTGATCATGGAAACAGTGGTTGCCTTCAACAATGAGGTAAGCTATAGAGCCTTTTGCAACGAGGTGAGTTATAAAGCCGGCGTGGTTACACAATGTCCGGTTAAATTCGGGGAGTTCCTATATGTGTATAAAAAGAATGATCTTCCTGTAGCGCAGGCAGAGTCCCTAATTTTCCCCGACCAGCGCCGCTCAGGGTTGCTTCCCGATAACGATAACCCCGCGGGGGCTTCACGACCCAGAAATCCCCGTACCCGTAACTAACTCCTCCTGTCTTCCAGCTCTCCGGACTCTATGACAGTCGGCCGCCCATTTCCAAGGCCAAGATGGCCGCCATCACCAAGTCGGCGATGCGTGCCATCAAGCTGTACAAGCACGTCGTCCAGAGCGTGGAGAAGTTCATCCTCAAGTGCAAGCCGGAGTACAAGGTGCCCGGGCTGTATGTGATCGACTCGATTGTGCGCCAGTCGCGGCACCAGTACGGCATGGACAAGGACCTGTTTGCGCCGCGATTCCAGCGCAACCTCACGGAGACCTTCGCCAACTTGTTCCGTTGCGCGCCCGAGGACAAGAGCCGCATCATCCGGGTACTGAACCTGTGGCAGAAGAACAACGTCTTTAAGTCGGAAGTCATTCAGCCAATCTTCGATCTGGCCGATCCAAACCACCCCATCTACCACCAGATGCCGCCAGTGGGTGGCGGCGGCGGACAGGGCGGCAGTGTGGGCCCCGGTCCCAGCAGCAGCGGGGCCCTCAGCCTGGCGGACATATCAAGTGGTCCCAACGGACTCAACAACTCCAACATGGATCTAAGCATGGGCAGCTCGGTGGGGGATGATAAGATGGGCGGCGCAATGCCCGATTTGTCGGTAAGTGAATGTTCCTGGTAGTGGCTACTTGGATCTGGTATTGGACTCTGGCTAACTAACCCATCATCTGCTATTCTGCTGCATTTACATTTCTCTGTCTCTCATGTCTTGCCCACTAACCGCACCTTTCGTCCTCGCCCACTCGCTAGCTGGGTCATGAGAAATTCGGCGGTGGCAGCAGCAGCTCCAAGCGCCACTATTCGGAGCAGCACTACTCCAAGCGCCAATCTGGCGCCTCTAGCTCGTCCAAGTCCAGCAAGTCACATCATCACAAGCGGGACTACGTTAAAAGCTCGCACGACCTCGACTACCAGGTGCGCGATATCATCGAGGACGAGGACGACGGCCTGCAGATGATGATGGCCGACGACCACCACTGCATGGGCGATGACTCGCCGCCCACTTCATCCAAGCTGTTAGACGTATGGCGACCCCCTTTAGCCCTTCATTTAGATAGTTTCGTTTAGCTTTAGTTTCGTTTAGCTTTAGTTTCCATTTGTTGCAAGCTTTTCTTCGTTCAATCCTTTATTAAATATTCTTGACCGACTCTTGCAGAACAACAACCTCAAGCAGCTGCTGAACGATCCAAATGTTCTGCGGCAGCTGCAGACGCTACAGAACTTTCAAAAGTTCAAGCATCAGGAGGACCAGAAGCACCGTTACCCGGACGAGGCACTTCAGCAGCATTTCCAGAACGTAATGAAGGTACATCGTGTTGGTTTACTTGGTTATCCTTGTTGTTATAATGATTGTCTTTCAGGGAAATGCTGGCATGCCCCCGGGCATGGGAATGGGCATGGGCATGAGCATCAATTTAAACGACAGCATGGACCTCAACAAGGATGTCGAGTTCATATCGGAGCAACAGTCCATTGAGGTATACCTTTCAACTTTTACTATCTATCTTAGTTTCTGGGGCCTTGTGTATGCTTTTAACCAAGACCAAGTTATCACAGTGTTGGTTCAAAGCATAAACACCGCCCATCCAAAGTGATGTATTAGATTGTAATCGGAAGTCGCATCAGATGCCATTTGTCTTGTGCTGACGTGCAGTTGAACCAGATAATGTGCCCAAAATGTTGTTATAACCGATGGAGTATCGGCATGTTCGAGTCCAGATATGTTCAAAAAACTAAGATTGGGGTGTTTACTATTTGAAAAAAAAAAATAATAATATACCATCCATATTTCTAAGGATTTTATTCCCATTTCGAAAATATTAACTTTAAATACCGTGTGAAAAAAACCGTTAGATCAAAAAATATGCCTTTGTGCAAACCCAAACCCAGTTTTTAAGGAAGAACTTAATGCCCCTAACATATTTTTGAATGATAAAAAAATTGCCAATATTTGAATAAGTCAATTAAAGAGTAAACGGTTAAAAAATTATATTAAAGAGAATCCAAAGGTAAGGTTTTAAAAGCCACGATATGTCCGGCGGAACAACCCGTTACCTGATGCTATAACAACGTTTGGTAAGTTCCTAATTTGTAAATCAAAATGTTGCTCGAAATCGAAAAATGCCAATTAGTCCGAAAGAACTATAAGAATCACCAAAGTCTAAAGCGAAACAGAACCACACGTCAACACACGCCAAAGAATGCAGTTTATTCAGTCGTTTAATATCCCTCCTCAATCCCGTTTCCGCTCTATCCCCCACCATCCTGGACCCAATAAATTTATATTCTTACCAAAATGTTAACTTTTATCACGTATCACTTCTCTCAATTTCTTGCAAACACTCCCGTCTCCGATAGGTGATCAACCTTGATGGTGCCGATTCGCGGAGTCCGACGCCCGACCGCGATCGCTACAAGCGCAGCCGCCGGAGCAGTCGCAGCCGCTCCAGATCTCCGCGGGGACGAGGCGCAGGCGGTGCTGGAGGAGGAGGGGCTGGCAACGACCGACGGCGACGCAGCTCTCGCTCTCGATCGCGCAGTCGATCCCCACGCTCCAGCCGGCGCCGAGCATCGCGGGACCGGGATCGAATGGATCGGAACAACCGGGACAAGGAGCGGGATCGCGAGCACGAGCGTGAGCGCCGCAAGAAGGGATTGCCGGACATCAAGAAGGAGCACCTCAGTGGTAATTATGAAGGAAAATCGTAAAGTGGTTCTCAGTGGGCGCAAGGAAATGGGCGCCCTGAGATCCATTTTAATCGGATTATTTTTCTTTGTTTTTTATCTTTCTGCTAATCCAGAAGAATATTCTTTTTTCTCTGCAGCTCCTTGGCTTGGTTGACGTGTGTGTGTGGTTTAGCTTTAGTGGTTCTTGATCTTTGTATCCGGAACATTTTTTAAACTCCCCTCACTCTATAAATATGCGTTTTCGAGCAATATTTTTGGGACCATTCCCGATTTACATACATATACATAAAGAAAACCTTATAGACTACGAAAAAAATGTTTACAGAATACTTGTGATTCCAAATCACTAGTTCTCATATATTGCCAATTCGGATTAAAAAACATTCTATTTCCGATCAGATTTGAAAAATATAGTTATTTTAGGACTTAACCTAAAAAAACGGCTAAATAGAATTCTATCAAAGAATGTGGTGACTCACGTGTATTTTACTTTAAAACATCAAAATTTTGGTGCTAAAAATCATTTTATTTTTTTCTACTTGTCAATCTTGCGATTTACCAAACAGAAGCGGTCTTGCATGCCGAATTCCATATTTTAAACTTTTGTAGTTCCCAAAATATCGATTTTGTATTTCCGAGAAAGAATTGACAAAGTAATTTTGAACACAGACTTTTATATTTTTAGTAGCATATTTTTTTAAGCAGTTATAAGAAAGGCCTTTTGACCGTTAAAGTATAATATGATCAGATATGATCAAGATTTGAGCCGGTCTTAATTCATTGACATTGAACATGAGTTCGTAAAGTACAAGTAACGCCCTCGCACAACTAAAGAAGGAATATATATGTCTAGAGATGCGAGTGTTTCTGTACCCCTTTTAAAATCCCTTAATTATGTTATAAATTTTAAAAAGATGAGAATAAGTTAATTGTTTTTCAATAATTAATTGTACAAATTAGGAACTGGTTTATGTCTCATTTGAATATCGGATCCTTGTCAATGCTTTTGATAATGCATCGAATTAAAAATTATTTCAACCAAATTATGTGAAAACGACGACATTTAGATTTTCTAAAGATTAAAAATAAAAAATATTTAGCACTATAACGATTTAAATGAAATGCACACCTCAACAAGGTAATCGGGCTTTCAACTCACTCGTGTACTACAACCTAATACTGATTCCAATGATTTTTGCCTTTCAGTGTGCAGCACTACGCTTTGGGTGGGACATCTGTCCAAGCTGGTTTACCAAGAGGAACTGTCTGATACCTTTGGCGAGTATGGCGACATAGTCAGCATCGATCAGATTGTACCACGCGGATGCGCCTTTATTGTAATGAATCGGCGCCAAGACGCCCACAAGGCCATGCAAGCGCTGAAGAACCACAAACTGCAGGGACGCGCTATTACAATCTCGTGGGCAGCCGGAAAAGGTGTCAAAAGCAAAGAGTGGAAGGACTTCTGGGATCTCGAGCTGGGCGTAACCTACATTCCTTGGTCCAAGCTGGGCCCGGAGACGGATTTTGACGCCCTGGAGGAGGGCGGCATGTTTGACGAGGACACCATGCCCATCCAGATGAAACAGAAGATCAACCAGGCAAAGAATACCGGCAAGGACAATAAAGGCCCTTCCGTCGCGGAGACAACTGGCGGGCCAGGTGTTGGTGTTCCGCCGCCTGGTATGATCTTTGGCATCGACACTACCCAACCGCCGCCGGTTGGGCCAGTCGGCCCGGTGGGTCCTCCTCCTGGTCCGGGAGGACCACCTCCAGGGCTCATGGGTATGGTAAGGGGACAGTTCCCGATGGCCCCACCAATGGGCATTAATATGCCGCCGCCTATGATGATGCCGCCAACGAATATGCCGCCACCGATGATGATGCCAACGACCAACATGCCTCCCCCGATGATGATGCCACCGGCCATGATGCCGCCGGGGTTCCCAGGTAGCTATAAATCTTAGATAAATTAACTTAAAACTGATCCATATTTGTGTGCAGGCATTGGGGGACCTCCGCATCCAATGGGCTTGCCACCGGGAGCTCCTTTCCCACCGCCTGGAGTCGTGCCACCGCCCATCCCCGTCAGCGGGCAGTCTTCTGCCAATAGTGGGAATGTGAGTGATGATCAAATGGACATTGAGATGGACCTGGAGGACGCCCCTCCTCCACCGCCGCAACAGCAAGCTGCCTTTAATCCGTCGCCAAACAATCTTGAGCTGTCACCGGCGGCCATGGCTAATGAGATGTTCCAGCAACGGGAAAGAGAACGCGATCGGGATAGGGATCGCTCCCGGGGCCCAGGAAATTCGCGCTGGGGCGGACGAGATGATGTGGTCGAAGCGCCAGACCGTTGGCGCGCAGAGAATGGAGGAGGAGGAGGTGGACCAGGACCTGGACCTGGACCTGGACCGAACGCAGCCTTTAACGAGGCACGAGCGCGTCTTAACCTAAATCCTATTGACCACGGAATGCCAAGGCCAGACTTCATGGGTATTTAAGGATATGAGAAGAAAGCAGCCTTCAAGCTAACAAATCTACCATTGCTTTGCAGATTTTGACAGTCGCGGTGGACCAGGTGGACCCCGCGGAATGGGACCACGTGGAAATCACAACGGCGGACCAGGAGGCGACTTTTTCCCGCCCAACATGAATCACAATCGATTTAATCAGCCCACAAGCCTGATGCAAATGCGCATACCGCCACCGGCGTCATTTAACCAACGGATGGGTGGTCCGCCTGGGAACGGTGGCAACGGAGTTGGACCCATGTTTATGCGGAACCAAGGTGGCGGCGGTGGTGGACCCGGCGGTGGTGGACCTGTCGGTGGTGGACCCGGCGGCCCGGGAGGACGACAGCAGGGACCAGGTAAGAAACGTATAATGAGGGCAAACTTTAAATCGAAAAATACAAGACGGACTTTATTTTGATTACATTGAACGAATTTAATTTGCTATTTAAAAACCAATACGCAATACCTTAAACTTTTAGGAATGTGAATTAAAGTTTTGCCTAGCAAAACTTTATTTTCTTCGTAAAAAAAAAATTGGTGATACTGTATTAAATTGAAAAAAAAAAAACCTAAGACTTTCAATTGCATATTGGAAAAAATAATTTCATGGTTTGCAGTTAGACCTATTGTGTTCAAAAATTGAGTTATTTTTTTCTGGCGTAATTAAATAAAGCAATACGCATTTATTTCGCTTGCAGAATGAACATAACTACTTTAAAGGGATTGAAAATATCCCCACCGCGTTTTTTTATAACACCGTAAACGAAGTTCGTTAATTAAATAGTAAATTATTTGTACATGTTATTTCCTACTTGTTATGGTTCTGCTTATTAAATTTATATTAATTGCAGGTTTCTTTAATCCTCGGAATCCCTTCAATGACAACCAACGCGGACGGGGAGGCCAAGGTGGAGGCGGAGGTCGGGGCATGGGCGGAGGTGGCGGTCCTGGCGGACGCGGACGTTGGAGCGACGATGAAGACGAGGCCGGAAACAACTTTAAGCGGCGTGGCGGTCCAGGTGGACCTGGCGGTAATCGATTCCGGGGCGATCGCGGAGGGGAAATGATGGACGATCGTCGCGGCAACAACCAACGAGGCGGCCGCGGTGGTCCGAGGGAAGATCGGGAACGTCCAGGCTTTGGAAACAGACGCGACTCGCGAGACGACAGTAACCGCCATTCAATAAGCTCAACGGAAGAGGGCAGCAAGCCGGCTCCAGAGCCTGAGGCTAGGCCTAAAAATGCAGATACTGCATTAGCTATCCCCAACACAGAAGCGGAACCCACTTCCACTAAAGTAGACACCGAGGAAGACTGGGATCAGGAGCTTCAGGATTACGAGGCGAGAATGGAGGCCCAGAAGCCAGGGGAAGATGCCCCTCAGTCCGCAAATAGACCGCCTAAGGAAAACATGCCGTCGGAGGCTGAAAGCTTTGCCAAGCCGGCTGAAGTGGCAAGTGATTCATCGGCTTCGAAACCACAAACGGATGCTTCAGCCGCCTGCACACCGCTCTATGACGAGTTGCCACCGCCAGCGAACCCCCCAGCCCAGGCACAGCCCGCGAGGGAAGCTGAAGGTTCTCCACCCCGCCAGGAGCCGGAAGTCATTCACACTGAGGCTGCGCCCAAAGAGGAATTGGTTCCAGCGCCGGCTGCTGAACCCCAAATGGAGGCTCCATCTTCCGAGGAACCCAAAACACAAGCTGCTTCCGCCGATGTCGAAGCCGAAGTCGAGGCATAGGCATCAGACAGATCAACTAAGAAACAAACGCATCTTTGAGCAAATTCAAGAGAAACTGTAATTTATGATTTTCCTTACCAAGTAACTTAAGTGTAACTCCATACAAATTTTACCATTTTTAACCTGAGATTACGCAGCATTTGTTGACAAGAGGGGGTCGGTCGCTTTTAAAATCAGATTGAGTTCATTTCGTGTAATTTAACTTATCGTACAATAGGAACTACAACTACCAAGGACTACGTGGAGCAACAGATACACACAGATATAGCAAATAATTAGCAAAGGAAACGGATTGTATGGACAGGAAATTGACAGGCGAACTTGTGTGGAAGTAGAAGCCCAATCATAAACAAATCAGCAATCGCAAAACTTGAAATGTTTATTATTTTGTTATGTATTTAGTTTTAAGAGTATATTTAACACTCAGATTGTTTCTAATGCGCAGATTCTAGGTACACGCATAATAATGTACAATTCAAATATACCTATATTATCAGATACTATAAAATAAAAAGTGAAAAACATCACTCGCATGTGTATTTTAATGCATGGTTGAGGGTATTTGATTTTTTTCATTTTTTTTCTTGAAAAGGTTGATATTACTGAATATATTACACTCATACAAATATTACGATTTCTTATTTCATCTTAACCGATCACAAATACATGACGATTTTAAAGTTCTATTGGCACGTAAGTCTATTGCGAACAGGACTAAAATTTAATTTGTTCAATTCGTGAAGTTTCCGTTTGGTAACAAAAATTAGACGTAAATATTAAAAAAATCGTAACCATTTTACTGGTATGTGCTCTGTTGGGTTACCGCATTGATAAAAAATAAATCGAATAAGCCAAAAAAGGACATGACCCCGACGTGATTTGAACACGCAACCTTCCGATCTGGAGTCGGACGCGCTACCGTTGCGCCACGGAGTCTTGATGCGGGGAGGGTGTTAAATTTCCTGAGTGACCGAAAGATCGCTGGTGCTCAAACTCACTAGCTTCTAGAATAGCATATCTCAGACATCAAGAGCATCGGTGGTTCAGTGGTAGAATGCTCGCCTGCCACGCGGGCGGCCCGGGTTCGATTCCCGGCCGATGCAAATTGTTTTTTTTTTAAATATATTTTAATAAATTATAGTTAAGTGGAAATCAACCAAAGTACTTATGTACAATATTGAACAACAGGCGAGTCGATAGAGACATTGTGACAAATTCGAGTCTGCGTTGAGCCTTGCTAGAAAATATGTTCTTTGTTTTTGATTTCTATATAGAAAATAGTAGATTCAGGAACCTATCTTTATAACCGGCAAGGACAGCCACCGTAATGATAAATTATATTTTTGAATACGGTTATTTATTTATTATATAGGGCTCTTTTGAAGAGTTCAGAGATAATGCTTCGATTTGTAATTATATTTCAGCCATTACCATGGTCCAAACTGAGGACCGTTTACACTAAAGTCGAGCCATGGAGTTATGTCATTTGCGACTAGTGGGTAAAAAAAACCACCAATAACAATGTCACTAGCAGAAAAATAAAAACAACTGTTCATATCAAGACTTATTTTCCACAAAGACAATATTTTTAATCAATCTTGTAATCAGATGCGAGATTTAAGTGACCTAGAAAGGTCACTCTGCTGGACTTATGAAGTCCAATTATACTAGGCTGGCCCATTGGACCAATCCATCCCTTCTGCAGATGGGAAAATCGAATCTTATAAATATCAACATTAAAAACATAGAACAGGTTATCAAAAACTGTAAAAGTTAAAAACTAAAGTGTCCTATATATATTGGAGGTAACGCAATTATGGAAAAAGACCGCGAATTTCGTCCAATTAAACTTGTAAATATTTTGTATATTATTTGGTCCCTTAGGTGGCATCCACAAGGTGCAACTAGTGTTGAGTCAAAAAGTAGTTAGGTGTTTTGCCGGAAATTAAGGTAATTTTGGGTCATCGGTCGATTATGTTATAATACTAGCACTGCTGTTGTAAGCGAAATTTAAATTTCAGACAAACCTAACATGGGAAATTATTCATGTGAACAATTTTGTCCCATCTGTAGGCCCCTATCGCAAACCTTTATGAAAACTAGATAAACTTAAATAACTAGCTGCCCGTAATCCAATAGCAAAGTACAAATGTAAGCCTGGCATAGCCAAATCTTATTGATCACCTTTAGTCTATTTGGATTCAGTCCCCGCTAAATGCGTATCTAGGATGCACACCATTGTTTAGGAACAGGGTCGTTTCAACCGACTTACTTATATTGCAAGGTTTTTTTTAGAACTTTCATCGATGGTATTTTTCTGCAACCGAGCCACAACCACACTGGTCGCGTCATTTCGAAGCGTTCGGAGTTTCGATTTCGTGTTAAAATATACAAAACGCAAGTCAATCGATACAGATCACCGGAATATATATGCACAACGGTTACCGTTACGCGAAGAGAAAATGCAGTGCTAATTGAGTGTAAGCATCAGAGCAACGCAGTTGTCAATGTGAAAAGAAAAAATTTTCGGGTGCCAAAGAATCCATCCATCCAACACACACATGCACGCAGGCACCGAGGCACATACACATGTTCACAGACACAGCGCAGTTGTGGGAAATGTGCAAATTGTATTAAAAATTCGCCTGAAAGTAAATAAGTTGAGCACAAAATAAGTGAAATAATCAGAGGCTGAAAAGGCCAAAAGCCAGCCGAAATACTAAAAAACGTGTGCAATTTTGCAGTGCTTTTGGCTGTGTGTATATCGTTGTGTTCGTGTAGGTGAGAAGTGTGAAAAATACATAGGTGTATACATAGGTGTCCCTGTACGTGTGCCAGCCGTCAACACACACACACTCACGCATACAGGGGCAAACGTAACCGCAGTCGACGCTGGCAGAGAATAAGAGAGCACCAAAAGGATGCTTCCTGCCAGAGAAGAGAGCGCAAAAGGATGCTTCCTGGCTTAAATGTGGATGCTGTTTGAAAGCTTACCCCCGCCGACCCCTTGAAAAACTTTACTTTTCCCCCTCCCACATTGTTTGTGGTTTTTGTTGCTCTCTGCCTGCACAAACATGCATACCCATACACACACACATACAAGCATAAATGTTTGGTTTTATTCTAGCTATTTTCGGAAAAACGAAGGTGATCAAGACAACCGGCATCAATGGGTTTCGTTATTTATTTGCTTTATTTATTACCAAATTGCTACTTTATTCTTCTGATAACACGTTGCCACACCGATAAAAACCAGAGTGCTGAAAATGTGAAGCGACTGCTATCGCTAAATTCCCGCAAGTTATGCAAAAAGCGGCCACCAAATTACCGCATTTTATCAAAGTTCTTTAGCCTTTTGTTGCGCGTCCAATCTTGTCGACCTGACGTTGTTGCTTTCGTGTTTTGTTTTTGTGACTTTTCTAAATGCGATGAGCCCACATGTGTGAGTTCTGTATGAGTGTGTGATTGCGATTGCGTGGGAGTGTGTCAGTGCGATCTCGTTTTGGCCAACGAAATGCAATTGGGAAAGTGTGAAACAAAAGAGAGAGGGAGCGAAAAAAGCAGGCGAGAGCAAAATCAGTGCACTTTATGAGCCGTTGGTTTCACGCCGCCAAAACTGTGGGTCATTTAAATGTTATATACATTTCATCTTATCTGATTTCTCATATTTCTGTTAACTAGATAAAAGGGTCCTTACTACGATTTTAAAACTGTAAAACTAAAAATGATCGCTTCATTCAGATTTTTGGCACCTTCCGACCGATATCGCCCAAATATTTTATTCAGATTTTTATTATGTATTCAAATCTTGCATATAAAATACTTTTAGTGAATTTATAATATAAAACCACTAAAAAGGATGTGATTATAGTTAAAGCACTTATCTCTCTTATTGGTATTTTATTTAATCGATGCAGCTGATGCAAGCTTTAACTAATTTAAAAGTTAGTGTGTTTAAAGTAAAAAAAGAGAAGAGTGTTTTCTATGCCTATATTTGTCTAATATCTAATTGGAAAATGTTCATTATCACAATAACTCAAAATTAAAGATATTGGTTCCTTCACTCCTATCACTAGTTCTCAAATAATATAACTTAAGTTATCAATTACATACCAATAGTTTAAAAAAATACATTTTTATTGACTGTAAAGTCTAGTACTCAGATCGACGAAATCCTTCAGCTATGAGAGAGCGAGAGGCAAACAGTTGACGAACACTTTTCGTCAGGCCCTTTTTTCACCCCGGTATTCAGAACGACAAAAAAAAGTACTACCAGAAAAATGCATAGCATTGTCAGTCTGCTGAAATGCTTTGAGAAATAAACTTAGCGAAAAGAAATCTTTTGAAGTGTTTGATGTGAGCAGATTGTTTCTTAAAACAAAAATAGACGGAAAACCTTAAAAAAAAATTTAGTGCAGCTATGAACTTTAATAATAATTATCAGTAAGTAAAAAAAAACGGTTACATTTTGATTATATTATTTTTTAATTGCTTTGTACACCGGCTGACTCGTCTTGCTAAAGTACTTGACGATATCCTTTAAAGCCACATTCCTTTAGATAAGTTTTTTGATTTTTAACTGTGTCCAAAATCCCAGCTGTCACACTGGCAAACTTGTTTAGTACTAGGCTTTAAGAAATAATCAAGCTTGACAGCCCTTCTTAAAAGGGGCCTAAGACCCTATTTGCAAATAAACATGAATTGAAAGTTAAATGGAGCTTTATTATCACTGTTACCTTATTACTTATAAATAGCTAATCATAGGAGCTTTTACTAATTAAGGATATGAGTAAACCAGCCATATTAAAGTACAGCTCATTTTATTATATAACGTATAAATAAAAAACAGGTTTAAAGAAACTATACAAAAAATACATTGACAGACATATTAGTTATACTATGACATTGTACAGTATATTTTTTGTTGAAGCCCAATCAACCTTGTATTGTCTCAAAATAATTGTTGCTATACACTGTTTTAAATGTTTAAAAGTATTTAACTCGCAAAAAAAGGCTGGCATGCTTGCATGGCAACCAAATTAGGCCCAAGTGTAGTACACCCTTTTGGTAATTATGTATTTGACTCCCGATGCAGACAGGCGTTACAAAATGGCGGATACGAAGCAAAGAGTCGTGCGAAAGGCAAGTCCAATTCGCATTCAGGTGTCCATTTGTGGTCCATCACATCACAGGACGAGAAACAGCAACTGAAACAGGAACAGGACAATCGAGCAACAGCGCCAGACGTCATCGGTAAGCGGAGCTTCCGCAGTTGCTGTTTCTGCCATGTGGCCATGCCATGGATGCGCTCCACTTTTGGATGCTATTTATAAACCTTTTCACCCGTATACATACACACAAGAACGCCAGGCCAGTGATTCTGCTCTGCTTCCTTGAAATCTGCATAGTTCCGCTTCCGATTGAGTTGGCGCAGTCGCATTGGCAGTCGCTTCCATATCCATAACCATATATCCCACATCCATATCCATCAACGCTTGTATTGGCAACAGAGCGTGTGTGTGAAGGTTTCACGTTCCACTGATTTTACCGGGCAGCATCCACATCCACATGTTGAGAAGTGTGCACAGTACATGTATACCCCACGTCCTTTTCCCGGGTTTTCATTTCGTCTCTCAATTCCCACACTCCAAAAACTCTTTGTTGCATTGATTTGTTTGTGTACACGGGTGAGTGTGCGTGTTTTTCGTCAGCACTTGTAATTTTCTAGTGCTTTTCCCGAATTTATCGCGATGGATAACGGCAGATTTAATGCTTTTGAATCGGCTACGCTTGACACTTTGGTTTATCAACTGAAAAGTAGTTAGGTTACTTTTCTTTTGAACAAAAATATTCAAAGCTATAAAATACAAAAAAAGTATTACCAATTTTGCTTTTAGTTTTTTTGTAATATGAAAAAACTCGTTGATCATTGAGCAAAATTTTATTAACAAAATGTTTTTATCTGCAAAATAGTTGGATATATTTAAGTAGATATTTAAGTTTTGCTGGATTTTTTATGTATTATCAGGTTCTTTAAAGTCATCCAAACTACAACAATTCACAGAACGCCTTAGTGGCACGTATCTGAGTACTAACACCTATACACGAAATTGTTTTCTCTGGCCCACAGGTGTGCTTTTAACGCTTTTTGAATCTCTCAGAAGCTCATGCATATCTCCATGCATAAGCAATTTATAATTCAGAGACCATTCCGAGAGTCGAACGATTGAATAATTGGGCTTCTTTATCATTGCTTTAATATTTATTCTGAAAAGTTACAAATCCGTTATTATAAAATATATATAACGCCCAAACTAAAGGTTCGCGGGGTTATTCTTAGTAGTGTTCTGGTTCAAAACAACATTACTCGAAATAATAGCTCATGAATTGTCAAATTAGAAGCTAATTTGGGATTAAATAATTGAATATCACAATAGTTAAAATTTTTTCATAACAATAATCAAATTAAAATATAAAATAAATACAATTTTAAGGGCGAAACAATTTAAACAGACCAACAGCTTACTCATAAACATACATCTACATAAATATTTCTGAGATGTCAAAAGAAATGTCAAAAATCTGAAATTGTTTATTTAGCAACAAGAGACAATTAGACCATTGGTTACGTTACTGAGATAGCCTCTGTAGTATTATCCTCAATTGCTTACAGTGCCTAAAAAATAGATTGAGCGTCGAAATGTGAACATTTTTCAAATACTAAACTGCCTGTTCGCATTTTAAACGCCCGCACGTTTAATTGCGAGACCAATGCATAACAAAGCGAAAGTGCAATCATCAGAACAGCAGGCCTAAAAATAACATTTTTGTTTTTACTTATTATAAGTTGCCGATGATTTTAAATAGGAGTAGTATGGTCAATCTCGGCAGAGAATTCAATGCCAAGCGGTTCGGGCGCGTTTTCTCACGTTTTCTCGCCTTTGCTCTCGTAGTTTGGCATCTCTTTTCTCATCCCCATCCCCATTTTCTTGTGTCATCTGTTTGCAGTGTGAAAAACGAAAAGCCGGCTCAGCAGGAGGCGAAAAACATTTTCCAAACGCATCAGATGTAAATGAGATGCCGTCGCGCCGGCAGCAGAGGCAGCAGCAAGCAAAACCACGCCGACATCGCCTCCGGAAATATCAGGAGCCCCAGCAGCATCTGATTATCAAGTGAAAAGTGGAGCGGGAATTCAATACGTTCGATACAATTGATAAGTTGATAAGACAACAAGGGAGAAAAGCAAACTAATTTAAGGGAACAGAAAGGGATATCTAATAGTTTCGGAGGGGAACACTCGCCGCGCATCCAAGATGAAGCGACGCAACGCGGATTGTGGCAAACTTCGGCGGCCGATTAAGCGCAACAAAATCACAGAGGGAATGTACGGCAGGTGAGTACTCTACTTAAAAATACTATTTTATTATACAAAAATAAATCGTACAAGATTATACTAGGATTACTTATTCAAGAGGTTTAGCTTTAGTGACAGTCACAATACACAAGACTCGAGCGAGAATCGGATCTTTAGATTTTTTTTAATACAAAATTATGATGTAGCCATCCGATCAGTTAACTAAATAAGAGCTACACGAACAGAGCTACATTAACAAAAAACTTCACCTAATAATGGAGCAATTTATACATGTTATTACACATATAATAGCTCAGTTTATGAAGATTGCATTTATCTTGGAAATCCGTAAAAAAAAATGAGAATTAGTGAATACCGATTTTAAGATTGGCAAATCTATATGTTTTGTCACAGCCCATTAGTTAAACAATTTACATATGTCTTATGATCGAGCCATTTCTTAATTGAGCAATAAAGAACTTTTCGAATTATTGGCATGCGAACTGCCCCCCAAGTCAACTTGACGATTATCAGATTTCCTGACGCGCAAGAGAAGAACAACCACGAAATTCCGAGAGTGTGCTCATGTGGCGGAACTTGTTCTCCCCTCCTCTCACTTTCTTATTATTTATACGATTGTTTACTTTTTGATTGCGCCTTAGTGCTGTTGTTTTATGATTTTATGCATGTATTTATTTGGACGCTACTCGTTTTTACGCATTTTACCCGCCTCTTCGCGCTTTTGTTCTTCTTGAAGTAGCTTTGTGCTAATCTTATTAAAATTTCTAGTGCCTGATTGATGACTTCTATCTGAGGTCAGAAATCATGTCATTAATGCTGTCTTTAATTTTTTACATTTTGAGGCGGGAATTGTCCATTTTGAACCAATAATTCTGTTATCGTAAGCAATTAATCAAATTAATAAACTTACAAAAAGAAAATAAATGTTTCCAATACAATAAAGTTATCTTGCTAAATTAAGTCAATCCAATTTATATTGATTTTGATACTGTCAATTTTTAAATGAAGAAATTCCCGTTTGGAATTTACTCATAGTAAATTTCCCACACAACAACTTAAAACGATTTTCACGGCTTTCTGCAAATCAACAGCTGGCAGAGAATCACTTTTAAGCTCCCAAAAACTGTGATAAAACTTATATCAGGCTGTCGTTAAAAAATATGGCTTGGGGAACAGATAAAAGCAAAACACAAAATGGGTCTAAAGTTGTTTTTTAACTCGTTGTCGAAATATTATTGGTTATCGTTTTAGGAATCTGTTCCCTTTGGACATGTGGTTTTTTAAAATTAACGAAGGGGTATTTTTGCACTTATACATATGTACATGTGTACGAGCCCCGACCACTATTAATTCGTACGGCAAGCTTTTTACCCATACGCAATGTTTAACAGCCGATATTTCCAATACTAATGTAGATAGCACATGCAAATTTATTTTTTTTGATCATTTTATTCCTTAAGCTTAAGAAAAAAAGTTCTATTGCACTTCAACAGCAACAATAATAGCAAACATTTTTCTGAATGCTAATAATGATTAATTATGTTATTATGTGTTAAAGATTATATTACACTTGTTCCTTTTGTTTTGATCTTCTTAAAATTCTAAGCTAAGCTAGTGCACCGTACGAATAATTAGTGGCAATATTTTTCTTATCAGTTAGGCAAAGCAATTAGAAAAATGTTTGTTATTATTGTTGTTTAACAGCAACAAAACTCTTTTTTCTAAGCTTAAGAGAATAAAATGATCTTTTTGAAAAAATAAGTTTGCATGTGTTATCTACATTAGTATTGGAAATATCGGCTGTTAAACATTGTGAATGGGTGAAAACGCTCGGATCGAATACAATAAGTACATTATTAATATTTTTAAGAAAACGAACACTTTGAAGATAGTTATAATATGAAGGAGATCTCTGGGGTAATGTTTTATTAGCTAAACGACTAGCTTTTATCGTTTGCCCTTTTTCTGCCCAACTTAAAAAAAAAAATGCCCCTCTTAGAAGTTTGAAATAAAAAAAACGTTGGAGTTTACCAAATTTTTTAATTTTGTTCGATTAGGTTTTTTACCTCCTAAAATGGTTTATTTTCAAAATAAAACGTTTGCCAATGGGACAAAATAAGCCCAAATATGCGAAACAATTAAGCCTTTCCAATTTCAAAAATTCGATTTTAGTCTACACAGCTTCTGTGTGCTAGTTTTATTATATCGATAAAGCAACATTACATTTTAAAACCTTTTCTTCTTTATATTGCAGCACAACAGTTCTGTACATGAAGTTTCTGATCCTTTGGGCCATTGTTATGGTTGCTGACTTTATGTTTATGTTCCGCTTTGAGTTCTTGTGGCCATTCTGGCTGCTCCTCCGCTCCGTGCACGATTCCTTTAAATACAAGGGATTGGTAAGTGGGATGGGGACACACCTCCGGAGTAAGTGAAACACTCTATGAGCTAATCTAATTTGCAGGCATTCTCCGTGCTGTTCGTGTGCATAGCGATAACGTCGGATCTGGTCTGTTTGTTCTTCATACCCGTTAACTGGCTGCTCTTCGCTGCCAGCACATATGTCTGGGTGCAGTACGTCTGGCACACAGGTGAGTCATCCACCGCCAGTGCGGACTCTTCGACCATCTGCTAACTGGCTCTTCCGATTTCTTGCAGATAAGGGGATCTGTTTGCCGACCATAATACTCTGGATGTTATTTGTCTACCTGGAGGTGGGCATACGATGGAAGGACAGTCGCCACATGCCGCACTTGGATCTCTGCCGGCCGTTCGCAGCGCACTGGTGAGCTTACCTGACCAGGTGGAGAGTAAACCTCTTTATAACATTTAACTGTTCACTTTCAGCATTGGCTATCCGGTTGTCACGCTCGGATTTGGCTTTAAAAGCTACGTGGGCTACCGCATGCGCCAGCGCAAGCAGCGCGAGGTGGCCAAGGACAACGAGTTCTACATGCAGCTCCTGCAGCAGGCTCTTCCCGCGGAAGAGGCGGCCGAGGAGGCGGCTGCGGGGGCGACAGCCCAATCCAGCACCGTCGTGGTGGCCAACGGGTCTGCCACAACGTCGGCTCTGGTCTCATCATCCGGAGCACTGGCGGCGAACGGCATATTGGCCACTGCCACGCAAGCACAAAACCATCATGAGCATCATCACAGCGGCGGCGCCGGCGCCAGCAGCAGCAGCTCGAGCAATAGTAATCATCACCATCACCACCATCATAGTAACAGCAGTGACAGCAAGGACAACAGCGCAGGCGACAGCATAACGGCGGCCGCATCGTCGTCATCAGCAGCGTCTTCTGCAACGGGAGCCGCGGCAGCTGCTGCGTCAGCGTCCACCTCATCTGGCTCCTCGTCGTCGACGGCGGCGGGCAAGCAGGCGTCGGCGTCTGCCGCATCCACGGCCACAACAGGTGCAGCAACTACTTCTTCCACTCCCGTCTCAGCTCTTTCTGCTTTGGCTCCAAGTTTGGCGACGCAGCAGCACCAACATCAGTCGGGGACCGCAGCATCCCCGGCTACTTCTTCTGCCCGTTCTTCCTCCTCTACTTCCGACGGTGCCGATGCTGACGGTTGTTGTGGTGGTAATAATGTCTTCAGCTGCTTACTGCTGTCCCTCACAACAGCAACAAAGAACCCACTAATTTGTACCAGACTCATTTGTATGTTTCTGTATGCGCATGTAACCCACAGATCCATCAATTTAGTAACCTCCAGCGAGGCTTCCTCGCGATGTCTAACCCACAGCAACCACAGTCGGCAGTTGTCAGCCTTTAAAAATCGAAACCTTCATATCATTATGTTCCTGCTGAAATGCAAATCTAATTCCGATTGTCAGCAGGGGGCTTGAACAACTAATACGTCCCCCAACCCCATTTCCTCACGAAATCAATAAAACACAATTATGTTGAACGGAGACGTGTATAAATAAACATGCACTTAACGATTTATAAATAAACTCTTTCAGCAACCTCCAATGGTCACGCTGGTGGTTCAAGGAACCATCGACGCAGCATGGACAAGGATAAGCATCGCAACAAGGGTGACGCTGTTGATAACGAGCACAACAATGGAACGCGACACGGGGGTAAAAATAGCAGCAACAACTATCACCAGGTCGATAGCGGCGCTGCCACAGCAACCACAACAGTAACAGCTACATCAAGTAATAGTAAGGATAAGGATAAGGAGAAGTCAGACTGGGATAGTAGCACCAACTATCCACAACAACAGCAGCAGGGGGGAAAGGAAAAGCACGGTGAGTGGTGTGAACCAATAATTTGATTAATTTCAAAATCACAATCAGACAGTCATTAATCTTATCGATTGTGATTATCAATCGACATAATAAGGGGTTCAGAGTCCAAATTTCTCAATGTTTCCAAATTTCTCTAAAAATAAATATTTCCACTTTGGTCGATATTTGTTAAAATTATTACCTTACAACTTTCATAAGCATTTCTTGCATTACGTATGTCTCGCACTTTTGTCTTTTATGCGAGATCTCTTAAGATATAACAAAATAGAAACGCATTACTTAACAGGACTGATCATTTTACCATCCGTTTTTGATATTAGTGGAATATGCAGATATTTACATTAAGTCGGTCGGGACAGTTACACGCATTTACAGCGGAATAAATGACAATAAAAAACTATTTAAGTTTTGACAACTGGCTTAACTTCCCTCCCCCTAAATTGATTAATTTTGTTCAATATTTCGTGGTAAATTACGCTGTCGCTTGGGTCAACATATTTAATATGTCCAACATATTTAATATTAATTATACTTTCTCGCAGGGCGGGTTTTCTCAACGTTTTAATTAGTTTTTTCGCTTTCTTAGCACTACATTTATATTTTCTTTGCCTATTTTTTCTTGCCTATTAGGCAAAATAAAAATAGAACACTACCTAAGAAATACCAAATCATTGAATTCAAATATTTTACACATTTCGATACACATAATAGTAGGTCAAAAAAAAGCTTTACGATATTATGTAGTTTAACATTAACTTTAGAATAACATATTTCCTTACTCTTTTTTAGACAAAAAGTCTAGCAACGCTGTTCCCAATGGAAATGCTAATCACATTGAAGTCGAGGAAACTGCCAGTGTGGAGCCAGCCCCACCTGCTGAAAAGGCGCCCAAGGGTATATATAGAAAGTAAATATAAAGTTATGACTAATAAATCCCTGGATTACTTTTTAGGTCGACGAAATCGAGGCAAAAAAGATAATGCAGCAAAGGACAATCACAGCCATCAGCAGCAGCTGGCTCAGCAACAAAAGGATAAGGACAAGGAGAACACAGCCAACAACAATAACGACGCTAGCTCGGTATCATCTTCGGCGAGCTCCACATCGAGCAATGCCATCGCGCACTTGGCCAGCAAGGTGGTCTCCAAGATCTGTGAAACATGCCTCAAATTAGAGGCTGATGTGAAAAAATACCGCGCTGAAATAAGCCACATGAAGCAAATCGAAAACGAATTGCGCCAGAAGCTGGATGTTAATCTCACCAGCAAATCAGCGCTGCAGGCAAAGCAGAAGGAGTGTGACGAGCTGGAGAAGCGTATCCAAGAGCTGAACAACGCCCGACACGCCGATATGCTCAACTTGCAGACAGTGGAGCGGCGACTCAACGAGGAGCGCCGCCAGAAGCAATCCCTGGACTCTCAGCTGTCCAACGAAAAGAAGGCTCGCAAGGTGGCCGAAGAGAAGGCAGCTCGGCCCGAGTGCAGCTCACAGTGCAAGCAGCGGCGCCAGCAGATGGATGATGAGCAAAAGCGACTGCGTGGTGACCTCAAGCAGACAGAGGAAGGGAAGCAACTTGCCGTTGAGCATGGACGAAAATTGGAACAAGAGGTAATGTTATTAATGTTTCATTATGAAATTCAGCTTTTGATAGTCAGACATATTTTGAACTATATGTACCAAAGTGTGGTAATCTCAAACGAAATGTATTTACTATGTTCAGTACCGCATGCTGGAGGCCAAACTACGGAATCGCGAGTCGTCGCAGCCTGACCCTGAAATGCTATTGAACGCCCTTGCTGCCATGCAGGACAAGAACGCAACGCTGGAGAAGAATCTATCCGCAGAGACGAGAGTCAAGCTGGACTTGTTCTCGGCTCTGGGCGCTGCCAAGCGTCAGATTGAAATATCTGATAGTAAGTATCCATTCCGTTTCATGGAAAAGGAAGTTAGATTCTCATTAACTTAATTACTTTCGTAGACCATCGTCGCTCCAAGGAGGATGAGGTCATTGATCTCAAGGCAAAGATTGCCCAACTTCTGGCAGTGATGCCAGACAACTTGTGCATGAACACAGGCCCACATGGACCGGCAAGCAGCATTCTGCGCATGAACGACACGCCGCCGCTGCAGTCGGGTCCTGGACCGTCCTCGCCCATGCTCAGCCTTAGTGCTGCGCAGGAGTACCAGCAGCATCAGCAGCACCAACAGCATCAACAACATCAGCAGCATCAGCAACACCAGCAACACCAGCAGCATCAGCAGCAGCACCAACAACAGCATCAGCAACATCAGCAACACCAGCAACATCAGCAACATCAGCAGCATCAGCAACATCAACAGCATCAACAGCATCAGCAACACCAGCAGCATCAGCAGCAGGGTGGAGGTGGTCCCGTCTCTCAGCAGCAAATGGTACCAGTCAGCGTGGCTGCTGCCTTTCAGGTTGCTGCAGCCAATGCTGCTGCCGCCAACGGAAATGGGGGCTCAACGCTGGATCCCAATGCTAGCGTGTACACGCCCAAAACAGGCAACATGATGGTGGTGTCGCCGGTGGGCATGAACCCCAATGGGGGGGATGCCTGACGCCATCAGCAGCAGCAGCAGTCCTTGACGTCGTCGTCGTCATCGTCCTCGCACCAGCATCTACGACGACAAGTTTGAGATTATTATACTTTATATGAATTAGGGAAAGCAAACGCAAACAACCGTCGCCACAGCAAACGATGAGCAGCCCGATAACCGGTGCCGGATCCAAGAAGTTTGCATACAATATCTGAATGTCCGTAATATGAATAAGCAGTTTCCTTTAAAATTTAAAAACCGCCACAGAAGCGCAGGCAGCACTGATGAATGCAGCTCAATATTGCTGAAAATTTCCTGTTTCACGTTTTCAAAATCTCTTACCAAATCAGTTTCCTCATTGAATTCGGCATTCCAATTGAAATTATTTTTGAAGGCCTTTATGACTCACACCAATTGAAAATTTTCAACTCATTCAACCCACTGTTTTAAATCGGCTGCCCCGCCAACACAACCTACACACACATTCAGTATCTCCCTCTAACACGAAAAGTAAATGATTACTTTAACAAGATGATTTGAAAACTCGAATCACATTTGAAAACAATAAGAACAGAACACAAATTTCTAAAAATAATAACAAAATGAAAATGGCGATTCGTATTTTTAATTGATGAAGAATGCTAAGGAACTTTTTGTAATCCTTTGTACAATGTTTTTTATTTTTACCAAACGCTGTGAGAGAGTTGGACCAACCTTAGTGATGGCCTTTGATCTTGGGGAGATGGCATTTGCAAACGTGCCCTGCTTGACCTCTGCCCCTTGGTTCAATGGAATATTTTTGAAGTCTGCGCCCTTGATTTATTATCTCATTAAATTATTTTTGTTATAAAACCTTAAATGTATGCTATAATTTAGAACTTATCATTTTTGAAACACAAACATCAAACGAAAATCGATTTTCTTTTAAGTTTTAATTTATTTTTGTTTAGTTCTGCTGTTCCTAAGAAAGAAAAAATCGAAAACAAAAGAAATACTTTGGTTTATTTACGAGAAGTAAAACGTCGACTATTTTGTTTAATAATAAAATAACCTTTCGCTGCAAGAAGCAAGTACACATCATTTTGTTTAATTTTACTTTCCGGTTTTTTTAATTTGTTTCCTTGGTTCCTAGCAGCCCTTGTTTGAGTTGCAACTTTTGCTTTTCCCCAGCTGCCCGATACGTTTTACTAGTCCCGTTTCGCAGGGATATATATTTCCCTTAGAAAATTCCAGAAAATTAATTTAACAATGCTGATGAACTTTATTTATGGTGTGCTGGAAGCCATCTCGAATGCAATCTACACAACAGTGGCCACCGTTTGGCAGATTGAACGTAAGTAAATAGCTCTCGACTACGTTGCCCCTCGCCATCTAACCATCCGAACACACAGAGGCCGTGATCAATCTGATGATGTCCACTTTTCTATTTATATTGGGCTTAGCCTGCCACCCGATTATGGTGATTCCTATGCTGTTGGGCTGCTACTACGTTTTGCGCAACTTTTGGTACCGTCGCGGAAAAAGCCCCAGGGTAGAGCACCCGGTGGATATCGATGGCGAACCAAGGGCTGGGCTCCGCAATATGCCGCGAACTCCACGGCTTCCCACCTATCGGAGCTTTGGGAACCTCTCCAATCCTGGCAACGACCCACAAATGAATAACTGACCAAAAATATTCGGTACAACAGGCGAATACACGATTCTTTTGGCCTTAATATCTTAAAATACGCTATTACTGGCAGTTACACGAAAGGATGTTAGCGCTCTTAAAACAAGGCTTTCTGTAAATACTGCAAAGTCTGTGATGGAATCTTGATTTTAACTTTATGCCATTCCATCTATCGCTTCTTGTGTAACGACCACCACAGTGCAGTGTTTAAAATGATCAAAACATTTCAGACCAGCCACAGCGATATTTAGAAAAATAAAGTTAAACTGAGCGACTAGCTCACATAAAAACATACGACATTCCAAACATTTTCAAGAGCAAGAGACTTAACTATTGTTGAAACAGAAAACAAATAAATAAACTCAAAAAAGTAAATACAATGTATTACATTTTTTAAAATTTATTATTATATTTTCATTTTATGTTTTCCGACAGTACAGTCGTCCGGCTTTTATCTGCGCAAGCCAATTTTATATAGTAGAGGGAAAATGACTGAATCGGAATTCAACCGTTAGCACCTATCGTGAGATGAATAGACATTTAAGTTTCCATTAATGACGATGAGGAACGAAGATTAGTGCAAGAATCGATGAATCCTTGTCCCACTGGATTGGTATAATTGATTTTACTAAAAGGGCTGCTACTAACGCTTCGGTCTTAAATTATAGATTCATTTGCCAACTAGAAAATTCGATAAAAGATCGAGGAAAGTCTATAAATAGGTAAATAATTATTTAAGAATACGAATTTTTAAAGGGCTAACATGAGGACTTTCTTAGTAACTCTCTTAGGACAAATTTATTTCAAAGAAATTATATGATTCCCCTGGGTTTATTATCTCAACATATGCAAATATCGATAAATATATGTGCGGATGTGACCGCTCTTAAAACTAGGCTTTATATAAATACTGTGGAGTGTGGAATGGGATTCCTTCAGGGCTTAAGCAGGCTGGCGGTGTCCAACTTGCGAAGGGCTTCTCGTGCCTTGAGCATAGTGACGTTGTTCGACTGACCAACGAGACCGGCCAAGTGCCGTATATACTTATCAATGTTGCCCACACTTGGACCACTTGGTTCCAGAGGCGGCAGAGAGACTCCACCGAGGGCTGTCACCAGTTTTTGACGCAGGCCCCGCAAGTAGGCCTCCAGACGTCGGTTCTCCTCCATCAGCTCGGTCACCTCGCCCATTACTTTAGCGTAGCCGGCCTTTGTATTGTCCACATGCTGTTCGAGCACTGCATTTTGTTGCTCCAGATCGGTCTTGGCCTTGCGCAGTGTGCGCAACTCGTTTTCCGTGCTGCGATTGTGCTCAATAAACTCGTTGGTGTATATGGGTATCTCGCCCGGCTGAAGGGGACGTGGGGCGGGCGCCGCATTGGGCGGAGCGGGCTGAACTGGTGCCGGAGGTGGTGGTGCCGGAGGCGGTGGTGTCTGGGCACGCTTCACCTTGGCCAGAGGGACGTCGTCCGGATCCTCGCTCTGCCGCTTCACCGGCTTCGCCTTGGACTTTTTCGCCTTGCCTGAACTGGCTTCACCCTTCAGTGTCTTCTCCTTGGGAGAACTCTCCAATTTGGTTGCTTTCTTGGCCTTGGCCAACTCCTTGGCAACAATTTCGGGGTGTTCCTTGAGAAACATTTGCAGCTGCTCCTGATATCTACAAAAAATTAAAACATGTTTATTGAGTTTTGCCTGTCTGTCCGTTGGATTTTGAGTAGCCAGGATCTTACATGGCTTTGTCCTTGGCTGCGGCCTCCATGTAGGGAACCTTGCGCTCCTCGGGCAGCTGGTGCCATTCCTCGCCAATAATCCTGGTGTGCTCCAGTGCTGTTCGTTGTGGCTGCTCCCGTCGCAGTTCCTCACGCCGGTCGTTCATGAACCGGACGTAACCATTGAGAGGCATTTTCGGTGCTCCGGCCACGTTGATCCGGCGCTGGCCAAGCTTCTTGAGCTCAAATCCCACGGCGGACTCCGAGTGGCGACCTTTTGGATTCTTGGTTTTCTTTTTTCCCTTGGCTGGTTTATCATCTTCAAACTGTTCTATGGCCGCAGAGTCCAGAGATTGGGATGCGAGCGGCATTGATTCAGTCGATTCCATAACCACATCTGGGTTTTCATTGGCCGGCTCCGTCATATTTGCTCCTTTTAGGAGTCCTTTGTATTTAAAGTTGCTATTTTTATTGCAAATTAGGCAGGTTGCGATAGTGGGACCAGCGCTGCAGAAACCAGATACATTTTGTAAACAATAACTTTTTTGGAACTAGTTCGAAACAGAATTGGTCTATGTGCCTGCATTAGGGTGGCTCAATTTCTGCATTTTTATGGGCATTTTTTGAAATAGTATAGAGAAAACGGTATAAAAAACTTAATCTTTTGAATTGGAATATGATTTTTCAAAAATGGGTTTAACGTGATTTTTCGAATCGATTTAAACACCAATTAATGTAGGAAACTAACTTTTCATTCATTAATTTAAAACTTAATTAATTTACATTTCGGTGAAAAAAATTCTCCGATTTGTTTAAAATTAAGTTTTAAGACGAATATAGGTCTTAATTAAACAAATAGTGAAAATCTTTAGAATTGAAAAAGGGCAATTTCTCTCTAATAAAAATGTAAATTCTTTCAAAAAACAAATGCTTTTATTTCATGATTTCATTTTCCTGGCAGTCACTTGTTGTAATGATGCGTAGTCTGATATATACTACATATGTACATACATATATGTAATTAAAAGGAAATGACTCATATGTTTACATTTTAAGCCGCCACACCATCTACGCAGAAATTACGTAAGAAATTATGGCGTGATTTCAATGTTTTGGGCAAATGGCGTGATTAGCAGTTTTATCACAGGCAGTTCATAGTTCTGCGTTTGCCTATAATAAATTAAGTAAATAAAACAAGTATTTGTTGTGTTGTGGTTTGGTTTGGTTTATATTTTGAATATGTTATTTTTTTCGAATGTTTCGCAAATTCTTTGAGCACAATATAATTTATCGTAAGCCTATGTGGTTAGAGATTGTTAAATATAAATGGAAACCTACAGCTAAACTTAGCGCCTCTAGAACAATATCATATATAAAGCCATCGATTAAGAATTTCTGTACAGCCTATTAACTAAACAACTTAAACCTACAGCGGCCGGCCAAACTTAACAGTAGAACAGAGAGACAGAAAAAGTTGTGAATACAACGGGGATCAAACTTAGATCAAACTGGGGAACAGGTCGTCGATGTTGCTCTCCCAGGGGAAATCCTCCTCGTCCGTGGGCAGTGTCAACACCGAGGACATTGGTGAATTCAGTATGGACTCGTACCCGTGGTCCGAGGTGACCGAGTGGAGGGATAACGCGGGGGATTTGGCCAGCGGGGATATCGCTTTGACGCGCGGACGGAGAAACCGATCAATGGGATCGAAGCTGCTCTCGTCGTCCGAATCATCGGTGGCGTTTACCATGTTGAGGTAGACCTGTGACGGAGACGTCGCTGGTGGCGGACACTTCATGACCACTTCCGTAGAGTCGTCACCAGCGGTGACTCCGTCACAGTAAATTTCCTCCACGGCCTCATTCACCGGCACCGCATCGCCGTCCATCACGATGGTAATCGAGTTCGTCTTGGCATCATAGGTCCCGTACACTGTGTCCGGAGTGGCCTGTAGGAAAGAGGCGGTCGCTTTCGCTTTGATTGTGGCTGTCGTCGAGGCTGGCGCTGCTAGTTGTGGGTTTCCATTCATCTCCAACATCTGCACATTTAGGCTGATCTCGTGCGCCTGCTCGGGCTCCTCCTTCAAGCCATTAGTTCTATGCCCGCCGGATTCCAGGCGCTCTGCTGTGGGCCCCACCACTGGTCCAGGCAATCGCTCTGCGTCGCCTGCATTTTGGGCAGCAGTTGGGCTGCCCTCTTCAGCGCCTGTTTCCAGGTCTGCTGTGATATCTGCGAGCAGACTTTCGGCCAACTCCTCGAGGCGCTTGACGTCGAACTCTTCGTCGTCGCCAAGTAAGTCTTGTAGAGTAGGCAGAGCGCTACAACCTTCCAGAGAGAGGCCATGCTCCGGCTGCTCTTCAGCTGCTCCGCCAGCAGACGCGCTGACGACTGTGTGTCCACCTGTTGTATACCCTGCGGCAGAGGGTCAGCTTTGGATGCTGCAGATCCAAGGTTTGTGGACGCACAGCCCTCAGCGCCTGCGCTGGCGTTGGATTGGCTGATGCTGGTGTTGTATTGCTGTTGGTGTTGCTTTAGTTCGGCGAGTTCCTGGCGCAGGAGCTCCAGCTCCGAGTCCAGCTTGTGGTTCTTGGCCAGCAGCGACTCGTTGATGGCCTGTAGACTGTCGCATTTGTTTTGTAGTATTTCCGTTTTGTCATTGAGTTCCTTGATCTCGTAGTCCATCTCTTCCATGCGCGCCTTCTTCCGGTCGCGTGATGTTTGGGCGGCTACTCGGTTCTTTAGCTTCCTGTAGGATTTAGAGGATTTAGTAAAAGCTTTTGTGGCCTGAGGGTTTTGTAGACTTACTTTCTCTGCACTTTCTCCTCCCAGGTGAGATGATCCAGGCGACGTTTCTTTGCCTTGGGTGCTGATACAGCCAGGTTGTCGTCATCCATGTTCGACGAGGATGCGTATCCTGAGCTGGAGGGTGTGGGCGAGGCTGAGGGCGTGGCCGCCTTGAGCAGGGCCGCTGTGAGGGGGGCGGGCCGCAGTTTGGGCAGATTATTCGATGCGATTCCTGTCCGCGGCACGGCTATCAGCACGGCATTCGCTGTGGGGGCCATGGCTTACTGATTGGGGATAAATAATAAACTGATTTGTGCTGGGGCAACTGTGAAAAGCGCTTTTCCACTTAGAGTTGCATCGTTTATGTGAACTTCCGCTGAGTTTTGGTCAACTTAAGTCGTCTCATGGGCATCGACTGCGCTTCTCGGACGCTCTGACGGTTTCGATTTCTTCATCGCCTCCAACTCGGGGTTTTCTGGCTCTGTCTCACGCAATTTCCTCATCCACCTTTGTAATATCGACCAACTGGTTTTCCTTTTTGCTGACGTGTTCTTTTCCGAATGGTCTGTGAAAAGCTGACGTGGTTTTCGGTGGTGGTAAGTACTGCTTAAAAAACAACGGTGACACTATCGATTACTGATCGGGCAATTCAAGAACATCGATATTTACTCTGAACAATTGTTCTTATAATGTAATGTAATTATTAGTTCGCTAAGGGATCTTTTTTTATTTAAAGATCTCGGTCTTTACCAAAAACAATATAAAAGCATTTGTGCTTCTTAATATTATATACTCTTAAACTTAAAAAGTTTTGTACTACCGATGTTTTCCTATCAAATAATTCAAAATATCGAAGGCTCCATCCCTAAGATAAATACCTACTACGCATGCCAGCGTGACCGTCCTATTGGGAAAGTGGAACGATAAAATAAGAGATGGTGAGATTTTTAAATATTTTTGCAACGTTTTTAGAAAATTAATGTAACAAAGCAAATTAATGGATAAAATACTTTAATTGTTTATATACACACGGCCTAATATAAATTTAATAACTTGGTTAGCAATAACAATAAATATTTAAATTGTATAAAAAATTAGAAAAAAATCGTTTTTATTAACAAGATTTAAATTTCAAATTAAATATTTTTTCCTCCGCAGCTAAAACAATGTTTGTTGGGGCTTCTTTCCCTTTTCTCTTTCTGCCTGGGCCAATTCCTCCTTAATAACCTCGGCGATGTCATAGATTTTGGCCTTGTGCTTGAAGGTTTAAATTTAATGTAAAAGTATACGAACGTGAAAAACATATGCCTACCTTTAGTTGGTTGATGTAGAAGGTAAATGGAATGTTTCCAGTAATTGGATCAATGGCAACTGGCCACATAGCCTTCAGTTCTTCTTGGGTAAAAGGTTCGCCTTCCTCTGCCATCAGTTTGCCGAAATACTCCTTGGTCAGATACTTCTTGTTTTCTGGATCTAAGATCTCAAAGGCCTCTAAAAGCTTTTCTGTCGAGGCTGGTTCCATTCTGTGGGTAGTAACTTTAAAATAAATATTGTATTTCTTCCTTTTAAAATAAAAAAAAAACTTTTAAAAGCATATCTATACTTAATACTAACAAACTTGGTGCAAACGCCGTCATTAAAATAAAGAAAAAACTGCGCTAATATAATCCAAACTTTAAATTATTTACAGCTAAAGCTAATTCGAGTGATCTTACTGGCGATCCATGAGCAGTTGGGAGACGTGGGTCACAAACTTGGTTAAATGGGACTCCCCCGGATAATCCACGGACTCGGTGGCCTTGATGACTTCTTGGACCTCCTTCTCGGAGGGCACACAGCCCAAGAATCGGAGGACGTGGCCAACATTGCGGGTATCAATATACTTATCACCGTGCGTGTCGAAGATGCAAAATGCTTCCGCAATCTGAGACTCAAGTTCGTTGTTCAGAGTAACTATTGAGGACGGGAGGTTTCAAGCGGAAGACAAGGGCCATACCATAAATTGCTTACCTCCAACTTCCATGGCGAATATAAATTTTAATAGTTATTTAATTTTGGTGGTATCTTCAAACGGTTTTCACTGATAATTTTTAATTTACTTTTAGTTTTACTTTTAATTTTTAACGTGTCTAACACGTACTTTGACTGAAAAACAAGTAACTGCTTGCTTATTTAATTTTGAATTTGAAAATAACGATATCAAATCGAAGAAGGCGCAAAATAACGGTTATCAGCGAATGGTCACATTAGTCGTGGTGAATGCTCACCGATTAACGCTTCTCGATAATTGCCTGGCATGCAACCGTGTTGAGCGTCGCGTTATTTTGTTTTCTGTTTTGTTTTTCGTTTCGTGTTTTTAATTTTTCCCCCATTTATTGTGCGTTTTTGTTAATTAAGTTAAAACAATGAGTTTACTAGTGGTTTTGTGATTGTGAAGAAATAAATGTGGGGATCGTTTCAGTGCTCCTGTGAGGACGACGAGGGTGCATTTATTTGTTTGTAGCTGTGTGCGTGGGCATCAGCAACAGGTTTTCCAACTCAACTCGCGCCACCTCAGTTTTCATTTGTTTTCGATATTCCGTGGAGTTCGGTTCGCATCGCGGGAAAATTGAATTGCAATTTAATGCAACTTTCAATGGAAAATGAACGTAGCCATTAGTTGGTTAAAGTGACGCGGCAACGGCAACCCGTTTTAACGATCGCAGGTGTGTTGAACGTCGGTCGGCGATTCCAACGGGTTTTCCAGGAGGTTTTCGGCCCATAACAAGTTCAAACTTAACTTGGCCATATAATCACAGTTAACAAGTGCCACCTCAGTTCGGATACGCGTTTGTGAAAAAATCCTCTCCTCAAACACAAAAAAAACGCCATAAAAATGGAAAGTGTTTAATACTCGATACTGATGTGCTACTAACGACGATCATCGATCCCTCGGTTTAGGCCCGCTTTCGAGCCAAATAAATAAACAAACGGCAATAAGAAAAGGTGCGAATTTTGAAAGTGGCTACCGGCTACTTGAAAAGTGACTGAAAATTGTTATTATCTCTCGTTGACATTTTTCCAATATTTGCCCATGGCATTGACCACCACTCGTTAGAAAGTTTATCTCTGATCGATGGCAATTAGGGAGGTGGGCATGAAAAGATAAATATTTGCGAACGTATCTGGCACTCGACTGTTGAAAGTGGATTTCCACATTTGGTTATTACTTTTCTCGGAATACATTAAAATAAATGAATGTTTAAGTCTTTAGTAAATTAATTATAGCTCGGGGTATGAGTTTTGCACTTTTGGTTTAGCTTTTTATTTCAAGTTTAAGTGTAGTGGAAAATAATATTTATAAATTTGGAAAAAAGTCCTACAGGATTTTGTTCGTTTTTTGGGTTTTTAAGAACAATTTTTTCAAATCCTAATCTTTGTTTGGTTTTTTAACGTTTACTTAACGTTAAAAAGATTTTTAGGAAACAAACAAAAGATATTTAAAAACTTGTTGATATTCTTAAAATTTAATCTTAGTTAGAAATAAAATGACAATTAAATCATTAGTTAAATGTTAAATAAATTAAACATATAAAATATGTCTCCCTTGTCAACATTACGCCAAGCGGTTTTGGCCGCATCGAGATCTGCATCCAACTAACTAACTTCACTGAAAATCTCAGGCGGCCATAAACGCTGATGATGAATTTCCCCCATGTAGTGAAATTGTGGGCTTTGCTTTTGGGTTTTCACTTGATTTGCAGTTGCCGCTCCCCCTTTTTAGTGGTGGTATGGGTACTTTCAGGTCGTACGCCGCCTGCTTGTCGAAAATGCCGTGAGCCCCTTTCCTTTCCTTTGCTTTCCAACCCGCTCCTTCCCCGGTTTTTCTCTAATTCTCTATGCAGTTTGCGCTGTCCGCCAAACGACAGGTGGCTGGGCACATTTGCGGTCTGCAAAAGGTCTTTGTTTTAGGTCTCTTTGAGGGAAGTGGAACTACCACCATCAGTACCAGCAGATCGTTCCTGTTACGTGTTACAGAGAAAGAAACTTTTAGCGAAACTAATAATCTTTTTTTTTTAATATGTACACAAACATGAACTACAAATTCTTTTTTTTAATAAATGGACGGATAGAGTGTAGATATGGGTACTTAATTTAAAGCTATTACTAAAATAAAATGAGTAATCTTTTCCTTTCAAATTATAAATTTAAAACAAAAAAAGTGCAATTTTGTTATGAAAATATTTAAATTTGTCTTGTATGACAATTTAAATGTTATTTTCTGAATATTTTCAGTTGAAACATTAACCAATTATTACCTTTAACACAATTATAATTAAATAACTTTTTTATACAATTAACTTTGAAAAAAACAGATTTGTGATTAGTGACTTTTACAAGCGCAGCGAGAGAACCAATACTATTCTTTTTTCATTGTGTACTTGTGGGGGTTGCCTTTCGGTTTTTAGTTTTCGGTTTTCTGGCGATCTGGTGGCATGCTCTGAAAAACTTGTTTCTCGCTGTTGTTGTTTTGTTTGTCGTTTCTGGAATTCTTTGTTGGCGGTGCCCGCAGCTCTTTTTCTGCCTCGCCGTTCTCCTCCTGCCACTGTATGTACTCCTCGATCGTCTTCTGTTTTTTTCTCATTGGAGTAAATTTTTCGCTTGAGGAATTTTATGTTGCTGCCGTGTTTGATGCCCCTTTTTTCGCACAGTTAATTTTCTTATTCTTTTCCCCTTACTCATAATTGTGAGTCGTGAGTCAACTTATTCATATTTTACTCGGGGAAACAACAATTTTGATTAAATATTTATAAATACAAATTTACAAGAAGCGAGAGTCGAGAAATTGGTTCAATCTTGCTTGAAAATGAAAATAGTATTCAAACCAGTTCACTCAAAAGCTGAATTACAAATAATTAAACAAAGAAAGTTTTTTATATCAATCAAAAAACGCCAAGCACGTTTTTTAAAACGCACTTGAAGGCTGCAAAAAAGTTTAATTATTTCAATGACATTAACTGGCGAAAATTTAAGAAAAACTTTGCCGTGGAATGGGCAGAAAAATAATTATAATTGTATGTCTGTCATGGGAAAGTCGAAGCAAAGCTCTGTTAAATTGCAATGTCAACAATGAGAGGGGTGCGAAGGGGATTGGATACCGACTAGCCTAACTGAACAGTCTGTTGATTGGCACCACTTGGAGCTACAGTCTGGGGTAAACCGCCGAACAATGATCGTGTCTGGCCTGGAGCTGTCTAACTGGATAGTTTGCTTTGTTGGTTTGGTTTAGAGTAGCGGTGCAGCAGGAGGAGATAGAGGTGTAGGCCCAAACTATGTTAGATATCCACAAGAGTATTCGACGATGATTAAAAAGCACGCAGTTTAAAAGTCGAAGATAAACGAAGGTCGAAGCAGAGGAGTCTCTTAGAGCCACCAGAAATTAAAGTTCTTTGCGATTTTAGTTTCAATGGGAAAAAAGGCAACACAATGTTTTAAGTTTTTAGGGATTTTCTGTTTTATAGGGAACTTTACATTCTTACTATTGCTCATAAAAATAACTTCAGACGCTCTTAAAGGAATTATAAATTGACCAGTCCTGTGCTTGGAAATACAGTCATCAACTTTTAACAAAAACAAGAATGAATATTCTGTAAAGTTATGGCTTTTCCAATCGTTCAGTTATATGGAAGCTATAGGATATAGTCGGCCGATCCCTATAAAATTTGGTAGGTCGGATTGATTGGCCAAATATAAAACCCATAGCAAATCCCAACTTCCTAACTTTACAAACACCAAAGTTATGGCATTTCCGATCAATCTGTTATATGGCGGCTATAGGATATAGTCGCTCGATCCGGCTCGTTCCGACTTACCTGCAATAGAAAGACAACTTTTGGGAAAGTTTCAAGCAGTTTCAAATACATATCAATTAAAATTTTCATAATAGCATCAAAACTGTGGCCACAGCTTGTGGCTTGTGGGCGTCAAAGGGGGCGTGGCACCATTTTGAAACATACTTGCGCTGCGTAGGAACTCCAAAAATCTACATGCAACATTCCAATCTTCTAGCTTTTATAGTTTCCGAGATCTCAGCGTTCATACGGACGGACAGACAGATGGACAGACGGACATGGCTAGATCGACTCGGCTAGTGATCCTGAACAAGAATATATATACTTTATAGGGTCGGAAACGCTTCCTTCTACCTGTTACATACTTTTGCACGAATACAATATACCCTTTTACTCTACGAGTAACGGGTATAATGACTGGTAAATTTTAAAAATAAATAAGTTCCGAGTACTCGAACGTCCCAAATACAACTACAGTTTTTGTTATTGTTTTATTATTGAGGCTTTAATTATTCTATTGTTTATACACATGGTAATTGTTTATATTACTTTGCATATTGCTAATTAATGGTTTCTCTTGTGATTGTTTTGCAGCTTCCCGAAACCGGAATGGAAGCTCAATGACAAATTAATTAATAAAACGGCAATATGAAGAAGCATTCAAAGTATATCTAAACATTCCCGCAAACAAGCGAAACAAAGCGAAGCCGAAACAATATAAAAAGTATTAAATAACGATTCTCGAATGCAATGGAAAGAAAAAACGGTAGTGGTTAAAAGCGATTGGACTGTGTGAGAGAGCGTGATAGAAGCTAAAGATACCCGGCTTAAAATGCCAATAATCACGGCCACGACAACGGCGACAGCCGGTGGAGGAGCAGGTGTGGCAGCTAGGGGCGTGGCTACCGCCAAGTCTCCCACCGATTACCTAATGCTCCAGCAGCAACAGACGTCGCACCAGCAGCAGCAGCAGCACTTCGGCAATCACTTCTATCAACAACAGCAGCCACAGCAGTTGGCGCCTCTGAATGCTTCCCACCAACACCAGCACTCCCATCCACATCCACATCCACATCCTGTTGCTGCTCCGACCAGTTTTGCAACATTTAACGGAAACTCGAATCTAAATTCTAGCCTTGCCAACGGAAGCAGCAGAAAATTCAATTGCAGCCGTGACAACGTGGACGATAATGCCGATGCCGCTGACGTTGCGGCAGTTTCCCAGACAATGTCCGCTGGCTTAGATGTGGTTGGTAACGGGAATGGGAACGGGGACAAGTCTGCCGGCTTAGCGCCACCAGGTGGCCATCATCTACGCCCGCCACCACCGCCTGCTCTCAAGAAATCCTCCGTATCCGCTTCAGCAGTAGGGAACTCTGCCTCGCGTGAGGATGTCGCCTCGTTGAGCGGCACCTCCTCGCTGAACAGCCAGATGTCAGTGCACAATCAGTTCATCTCCGGATTGCCGAGCAATGGCATTGGCAGCAATGGAACCAACGGAGGCCCTTCCACCGGACGAGGCGGTCCACCCAGTAGCATTCTGAAGGGCAGCAAGGGTAAGACATCAAAGTCTTTTTTATTCATAAAACAAATAAGCTAGCAAAAACTACATTAGCAGCAAATTAGGTCTAAAACATTTCTGTAAGTTCTTAGTAATATTTCTTATAAAACGAGGTTTAGTTTCCTTTTATCAACGGCTTTTCTATGCTTTTCAATTTTGAAAAGAATAGAACAATTCATTCAACAACAAATTCCAGACTTAAATCAATATTTGGGCAACATTATTGATGTTTTGGGACACTCTTGTGACAAATTTGATGAAATCAAAAAAGTCAAACTAACTAAAATAATGATTTGCATTAATCTTAGACAAAGCTTAAATTTTGTTTGTTTTTAAATTTGTAACATGTTTGTACGAATTTACTGTCATGTGAAGTTATCAATAATGCAGTTTGTTGGTTCTTTTGGCTGCCCAAAGCTACGCTCCAAATCGAATTTCCATTTACTTTTCGCCCCATAAAATATTAAAATTAATTTGTACTGGGCCGGCTCTTAAACCTAATTTAGGGCGTTTGTCTCAAGTGACTCATTTCCGCCCCCACATGGCCAAGAGTGATTCGTCTGAACACACACTCCCACTTTGGATTTAGTTTCAATTACGATTTCGGTTTCAATTTCAACTTGAAATGCACTTGTGCTGCCATGAAATTAGTTTGCTCACAGCGGGGAGTTAACAAAAAGTAAACACAAAGTACCGAAACAGCGGGTGGAAGATTGTGTGTTGTCGAAGCACTTTATGTGCCGTCTTTTTTCGGTGTTTTTGTTTTGATAGCCACGTGCCTAAAAAGAAGAACTGCTAACAAATGTTTCCATGTAAACCAAAACCCACTTTCTTGTTAACCTTCTTCTGCTTGAGATGGTTGTGGGTCTTCGTTCTTAGCCAGTTCTTAGAGGACTAAGTACTACACTTTCAATATTACAGTCGGTTTCACCTTCTTGCCGGTTCTCTACTCCCGTTTCATTTAATCCACCTGTCATCACTTTCTCACATCTGCAGAGCAGTGGAAGCCCCTGAACCTAGTCGATCCAGTTGCCATCTAACCCAAGTGAGCTGCATTGTTTCTCGCCGTCTCTCGAATGAATTATCGTAAGACGACATTCATGAATGAAACCCAGAAAGCTGGTTTATTTTAAAACAACGAGTGCGGCGGGGGGAATTAGGTAACCTCGATTTTGTCACTGATTGACTTAATTCGTGAGTGCGGGGGGCTCGTAATTGCCGGTCTAGATGATGTGGGAATTTAATAATAACCCATCGACACTAAACTTGTAGGTGTGATGGGGGCTATTAAATTAAAATGTTCAACCAAATTATTGGTTGACCGTTTAAAACAAGGCATATCCATATTTGTTATCTTGGGCAACAAATTAACTAATGCATTTATGTGAATAACCAAATAAAAATGAATATTAAGAATTTCATAACCCTATAAGACTACAACTTCCAGTCCATTATTAACTTGTTAGTGTTTGTAAATACTCTTGAAGACTCACATCATCTTCCATTTTAAACAAAACCCACTCGTACTCATTTCGGAATATACTTTGGACAACACCATCTAGATGTAGATGGGAAATCATTTTCGGAAGTTGGGCAAGATAGGTGTTTAGTATGTATCTGAATCATCTGTTAAGCGTTTGCCGCTTGGCTTAATTTCCATTTTATTCTGTCCCATTGTTAAGTGGTCGTTGAATTTGGATATCGCGTTTCGGGGTCGAGTTAGTCTGACTTCAGCAACTTAATTAGAGGAGCTGGTGTGATTTTATAAGAATATGCGAAACTCCACCTGCGCAGGAGAAATATTTTGGTTGGGGAATGCCAGGAGTTTCAATAGCATCAAGTGGTGGCAACGAACTCGACATGGACTCGAACTCACCCACCTGGAGAACTCGCTCACCTTTCCACACCGCACATTGTATCTTGCTTATCATTTACGCCTCACGTCAGTGGCAATTAGCAGTGGAGAACCTTCGGTGGCGTCGGCGTTGAAGTTGCTTCACTGTCCCCTGCATCATATGCAGCGATTATTAATTTCTTGATTACGACAGCAGAAGGGTAACTCTGGTTTATGGCGTGCCATGTAAGCCAAGTTAACGAAGCAGCAATGCCAATTAGATGCTATCATTAGGCGGCGCAGGGAGTTCGTGAGGAAGTCGTCACAGATGACACAGGGATTATAGCTTCGCCGCCCTTTTTTCCCTTCGAGAACAAAGACTTTGACTTTGCTTCTCCCAAGTGGGGGAATCGACTGGATGACATCAATTGAGTGGCATGGGCTCTGACCGTAGTTCTTCTGCCTGGAGGCTTCGCATTCCAATGCGGGCGAAGTAATTGCCGGCGAGCATTCAATGGACCCGCTACAAACAAAGTCGAGCAGCAAGTAAGTTGCGATTTCTCTGCTCCGCTAATTGAACGTCGACTTGGATTCATCCAAAGTGCTTATTGCGTAACTCGCAGAACTGCAGTGGCCAGCGAGTCTAGCGGTCCAGACCAAACAGTTATAGGCAGAACAAGCATCTCGTTACTGGATAATTTATGGTGACGTTACTCGGGAATTATACAAATTAAAGTTGGAGCGACATGGGGCTTTCACCTTGTCATTTTTAAGTTTTGTGTAGTAGAGAAAACTAACAGAAGTTGGGATATAAATGCAAGGGAATGTACGCAATTAAAAAAAACATATACCTATTTAGAACAAGATTTTGAATGGCGCCTTAATCTAAACGGGTATTATTAATACAATATTATGATTCCACCTTAAAATGTTACTCTACAGTCGGGGTTAGAATAATTAAACTTGGTGATATATATGTTTTATAGGGTTTGAAACTATTGCACAGTTCGAAGCCTACTTTCTTTCTGATTTTAAGTAAGAAAATGATTTCCTTGAATTGTGAACTAGTATTGTCATCCAACTTGTCACAAGATCGTGCCGAAACCCACGATCCGAATGACAACTTACAAGGTGCAGTCCAAACGTACATGAATAAACTTTAAAGTATATCAACGTCCCCGATCACGAGCACAATTTTTTTAACGACCTGTGATAGATTTCTTCCGACGGTTTGGTTGTGATCATATTTCTTGTATTCAAATAAAAATGGAATGGAATTTAAAGTTTAAAAGTAGATCCTATTCTTAATGGCATGTGTATATATATACATATGTGTACAACGAATTTCATCAATAAGTTTTTCTGGTAAAAGCGGTCAATCCTTAAAAGTATAAGGGATCGGAGAAACCGTTGTGAAACCAAAGTGGGTAAAATTGGCAATTAGGAAAAGGTAGTTTAAACAGCACTTACATACGAGCAAGTTCAAAACGGCGAACAACTACTGGGAGCACGACACCGTTACCGTCACGCCCCCTGGTACTATACTCACGACCTGCCACGCCCCCCGACCCTCGCAAGACGCGTGCGTAACTTTGCGTTCGACTTTTGTTTTCCATTCGGGTCAAAGTCAATGAACTGCCGAGTATTTCGGCTCGACTTTACGTAATTTGTGGGCTGCGCATTCGGGGATTGTTTTTAGTTGCTTCAATTGTACCACATGTTGGCCAAGAGCTCCCCGTTTTCCAGTTCTTTGTTGTGTTTTGCTTTAATTATTTTTAGACTTTTACCGACGCAATAATGCACTCCCGATCAGTCTTCAGATTGAACTGTCTTGATATGATTTTAGCTTAACGATTCCTCGAATTACTCTTTGAATCTCGTGCGCAATTAGCCACAATCTGGGGAAATAATCCTTTGCCAATCATTATCATCATCAGCACTGACTACGGCAATCCCTGTTATTATGAGTAATGGATATTTATTGTGTATCATATAGCCACAGACCGGGTTTTCTTCTCTTTTTCGACTCTTTCTTTTTAAATTCGAGATCCATTCGGGCCAACATTCCCTGCAGATGAGTCACTTTGTGTACTGGGTTTCCAGATATGCGATCTGTTTGGGCGAGTGAACAATTTTTATAGATTAAGAGCGGCACTTAACAGGTCGTTGTCCAAACATATCTAAAAATTAAGGAAAATATATGTATTTGCCAACCAACAAATATTGATCCTTTCTCATGTAAATCTTTTGAAATATTTTTACATATCTAAAAATTAAAGAAAACATTAGTTGATCCGTCTTCCTGTAAACCTTTTGAAATATTAAAATTTTTTGAGTAATAGAGTCCATAAAATAATTGTTTAGACCAAGCAAGGCATTATATTTTTTCGCGATAATATGGTATATAAGCAAATTCATTAGAAAAGAAAACATTTGCATAATTTATCTACAAGTGGGGGAGATAAGAAAATATTTTCAGCCGATTTCGAGCAATGTGTGTCACATATTTGTACATATTCATATTTGTCCAATAGCAGGAGATAAACGCAGATGCAAGGAAAGTAAAGCTGGACTAGCTAATACAAAGGGGAATCGAGAAAGGTAAACAGCATTTAGTCCAGATTCTAGTTAGAGCTGCAGCCCTGGTCCATTCCATATACAGCTGTGCATTATTTCTGTGCTACATCTGTTGATCAAATACTCCCTCTCGCTCTTGCATTCTACAAATATTTACACAATGCAAGCAAGTGAAGTTGCGAACGAAGCGGCAAAGGAAAACAAAGTGGGTGGGGGAGGCCAAGGCAAACTGTGCCGCCAACAACTTCCGTGCTGGAAAGACTCACTCCCTCATATTCTCCCTGGCTCCCCCTCCTAGCGCCCTGTTCTTTAACAGTCTATGGAATCTGCAGACTCCAACGGCACAGGCATGTAAACTGCACACAGAAAACAATATGTATAATATGCTTTACTTATCCTTTTGAATCTGATTTAATGTCATAAAATATAAAATTGTTATTTTGAGAAAGGTACAATTTATATTTCATTATGATAGTTATTAAAAAATATAAATTTAATAGGGCGGCAGTGGAAGTCGAAACTGAACTTTTATTACCGGAAATGGCTATTAAAAATGTATAAATTTTGTTAGTACTGCCACGGTATTTTAAATTAAGTTTTGCCCGACTAAATTTACTTGGTCTCCTTTCTTGGTTTATCTTTTTTATATATTTCACATATATATTTTTGATATCGCTGTGTTTCCTGTGTAGTTAAACAAACAAGCTTTTCTCCGCTTTTGTCCCTTTCCCTATGCTCCGATCCAAACACGAGACGATGGCGCTTTTACCGTTTAGAGATGTGTCACCTGCCTCCGTTCCCTTCCCCTTGTTTCGTGTTCCAATTTGAAGTGTCTGGCATAAATATTCATCTTCCTATGCAAATGATTCGCAATATGTTTTGAATGATGCTCAGGTGGGTCTTTCGCTCTCCGCCGGGCACGACATTCGATTAGCCCTGTTCGCATGGCTTTACAGCTGGATGTGAGTCTATATATGTAAATATGTATACAACTGGGTTGGGGCATGCACCTCAAAAGGGGTTAACGATGAGTGGTCCACAGAATCTAGCGACCACATTTCTTCCCTTTTTTAATGAACATCAATACATATTTTTGCATAAGCTTAGACCGATTTCTATAATGCAAACTGTCACCAGATATTTTAAGTACAGAGAATGGCATAATAAAAAAATGTTTTCATTTTGAAAATAAGCAGAACTATTAATAATTTATTTCATAAAGCATAAATTAAAGCAATAAGTCATTAAAACATGTTTTTTTTTTAATAACAAGTGGCAGAAATTGAATTTTAAAAACTATTAACGAACAATTTTTGTTACCCATATACTCCTTAAATACCTTTCTTATCCTATTACAAAATTTGACTTAAGAAATCTTGATTTTATTCACGAACAACCGAATCTGAAGAGATTCAGTTCTTACATTGTTAGTTCTTTAGCGATTTAGAGGAAACCTGACTCATGCTTAGCGCTTATCAAACGATCATCTCTTACCGGTTGTCAAGCGAAATCGCGTCGGCCTTGGTTTAAAAGCAGTGAGTGGCCCATCATTTGCTTCTTTCGCTCGGCCATAATTAAAATTTCCCCATTACTCATCCGACTTGAGTGGGGACTGTGAGTGCTTAGTGGCATCTCATCCCATTATCTCCGTGGGCTAGAAAAGTAGGTCAAAGCCTAGCCAGAGCCTGCCTGCCTGCCAACTGGCAACTGCTAATAATAATTATTATTCTGGCTTGCCCCAATCGAAAACGTTTTACGCTTCAGCGGATCACCAATGGAGTCAGCGGGGAATGGCCAATGGCAGGAGATACGGACTGGGGCTTGGGGTTCGCTTTGTATGTGGTTCGATTTCAAAAGACCACACCAAACTATTTTCGGCTGGCTGAGCATTAACTTCACCAGCTCGGCGACTCGTTTTGGCCAATTTCCACCTGCAGACGGGTTCGTTGAACGATTTAAGTTTGTTCATTGATTTTTGTACTGATTATATACGTTGACTCTCGGAAGGAACAGTAAATAAACGTGCTCCCTTTATTTCACAGAGAATCTGCTGCAGAACACCTACTATAATGGCGAGGCCGGGGACAGCAGTCTGGGCAGCGAGTGCGGAGTTGGAGATGTCCAGCACCAAAACCACGAAAGCCACGATGACCCGGGCGACGGATTGGGACCCCTGCCTCCCAAATGGGAGACTGCCTACACCGAACGCGGCGAGCTCTACTTCATCGAGTGAGTATGACGAAAACGAATGAAAATCTATAAATCCTCTCAGATTTTAAATCTATGGTATTTAGAGAGGACTATCTTAAGAACCTTTCTCTTTTAGCCACAACACCGGAACATCTCACTGGCTGGATCCGCGCCTCTCCAAGTACCAGAAAAAGTCACTTGAGGATTGCTGCGAGGACGAGCTGCCTTACGGTTGGGAAAAGATTGAGGACTCCATGTATGGGATGTACTTTATCGACCATGTGAACCGGCGAACGCAGTACGAGAACCCAGTGCTGGAGGCCAAGAGGCGGGCGGCCGAGCAGAGCCAACAACAACAGCAGTTGCAACAGCAACAGCAGCAACAGGAACAGCGCTCCAAGACACCCACTGTGCTGCCTGAGGCACTGCCCACAGAGGCGGCGGAGGAGCAGGAGGAGGACGAGGCCCCCGTCAAGCTTCCCTACAAGTTCACCCGCAATCCCGCAGAGCTCCAGGGCCAGCGTGTCAATACCACACTTCTTAAGTCAGCTCGCGGCCTGGGTTTTACCATTGTGGGTAGCGATGGAAGCGCCGGCGGGGATGTGGAGGAGTTCCTGCAGATCAAGACAGTGGTGCCTAACGGGCCCGCTTGGCTGGACGGTCAGTTGCAGACGGGCGATGTTTTGGTCTACGTGAACGACACCTGTGTGCTGGGTTATACGCACCACGACATGGTTAATATATTCCAGTCGATTCTGCCCGGGGAGAGGGCATCTTTAGAAGTGTGTCGCGGATACCCACTGCCCTTTGATCCAAATGACCCCAACACTGAGGTGGTGACCACCATGGCCGTGGATGGTCGTGAATCGGACAAGCAGAGACGTCTCAACATGGACGGCAACTACAACTTCCTAGATTTGTCCGGCGATGGGGCAAAGAAAGCGAACGGTGCCGGCAGTGGCTTTATTCTGATGAAGAAACCTGAGCTATACACATTCTCCATCATGAAGGGCTCAATGGGTTTTGGATTCACCATTGCCGATTCCGCCTGTGGTCAAATCGTGAAGAAAATCCTTGACCGCAACTGCTGCACCCAGCTGATGGAGGGTGACGTTCTTCTGGAGATCAACGGCTTAAATGTACGCAATAAACCGCACTTCTACGTGGTGGAGTTGCTGAAGGAGTGCAGCCAGACGACGCCCACAGCGGTAAAGATTCAGCGCACGCCGCCAGACCAGCCGGCCAACAACACGCTTTCCCAATTAAACCAGGTTGGCAATGTGGCTAAACTGCGGAAGAACTTTGTAGGCAGTGGCCTCTTCCGCAGCAAGACGCCCACAGCGGACCTGTACAGCACCCAGGTTAAGGAGGTACTGCCCATGCGCCCGAAGACCCCATTGGTGGACACGCGGAGGGCACGGGTTCAGACGCCCAGCAACGAGGTGGATGGCGAAGGTGACGGCGGGTCAGCGACGGAGAGGGAGACGAGGAAACCGCTTCAGCTGCAGACCCAGGGCAAGTCGAACAGCAGTCTGCAGGAGCTAGATGACATACCCTACATGGATCCCTATCCCAAGATTAGCCGTCTAAGCGAACGTCTGGCGGAAGTGACGTTACAGGGAGATGCTAATGGTGGCATCTACGGGTTGCCGCCCAGCATGCAACCGCTCCCTTTGCCACTGGCCCACCACGAGTCCTGCTACTGCTACGACTGCCAGGCGCAGCGATACCGTCCTGGGTACTTTGTCCAGGCCCAGCAGGCCGGGATGTCGGGAAATACCGGTCAGTACTCGCCGTTGCAGACGGCGCATCTCCAGAACGAGCGGATCCAGCGACGCGTGAACGAGCTACTCAGCGACAGGAGACGCGTGGGATTCGCAAACCTGGATCCTCCCCACCAGCAACAGCAGCAGATGCAGCACTCACCCAGCTGGCGCAATGGAGCTTTGCTCGACGCATCTGAAGATGCGGATCAGTGCGAACTGACAGAGGTCACTCTGGAGCGTCAGGCGTTGGGCTTTGGGTTTCGCATCGTTGGTGGCACTGAGGAGGGCTCGCAAGTGACAGTAGGTCACATAGTGCCGGGTGGCGCCGCAGATCAGGACCAGCGCATTTCCACTGGCGATGAGATCCTAAGCATCGATGGCATTAACGTGGTAAGTAAAGCCTAGTCAGGTAATTTTGGACATGACTTATTTTCGTGTGTAATCTGTGCAGCTGAACTCTTCGCACCACAAAGTAGTATCCCTGGTGGGGGAATCAGCGCTTCGCGGGCAGGTCACTATGATCTTGCGCCGACGTCGGGCTCCGCTCCTGCAGCAGGCTCCAGTTAGCACACAACTTCGTCGTTATCCATATGATGTGATTGTCAGCCGGCATGAAAACGAGGGATTCGGATTTGTCATAATATCATCATCGAACCACTACTACGGCTCGACTATAGGTATGTTGAACATAGCAGAGCTTTAACGTTTTTATCTCACAAATAAATGATTTCAGGAAAACTAATACCAGGCAGTCCAGCAGATCGATGTGGGGAACTTAAAGTGGGAGATCGCATAGTGGCAGTGAACCGTATCGAGATAGCCGGAATGTCGCACGGCGACGTAGTGAATCTCATCAAGGAGTCTGGTCTTCATGTGCGACTCACCATTGGCGTTCCACTGAAGGAGGGCGGTCCCAGTCCTGGAGGCAGTAGCGCCGGTGTGGCCAGCAATACTACCATGCAGTCATCTCCCAGTCTCCTGAAGGCTCAACTCTCCCACCAGCAGCAACTGCCGCAACAAATGCATCTTCAGCAGACGCAGCTTAACCACCACCACCAACATCTGGAGATGCCAATGTCAATGCCCATGCCAGGACATGGAAGTTATTTGGAGCGACCCAGCAACAATATCGCGGCCACTTTGGCTCTGCACCAGCAGCAGCCTCAGTTATGACTCTGAGACCTACGCATTCGGCTCTACAAGAGCTTTCTTTAGTGTTGGATCAATTATCAATTGTATGCCCTTAGTTTGTACTTTAGTTAACAAAGTACTAACCCCAAAGACTGAATTTAGTAGCATATGTAAGTCAAACCTTTTACGAGTCTCGAAACATTTCGTGAATGCGTCTTTTATACCAGTTTAATAAAATCCCATTTATCGGTTTAGGATAAGTTATAACTTGTACTTAAGCGTTAGGAAAATCTGCCAGTTTGTGAGATATATATTCATTTTTATACACTGTATAGATATATTAGAACTGTACAAATGTAAAGGACTTTAATATTTTATCACGAATATGTATGTTATTCAATCACATTAGACATTAAATTGTATTTTTCAAATATAAACATTATACAGTCAAACTTTTTTGTTAGTAATCATTTCGTAATTTACTTAACAATTTCATTGACTCATTTTCAGTTTGTTTATTGGATGGAATTGAACTGAACTTTTAATAATAAAATCATCAGCATTACCAGGCGAGACATGTCCGTCGCGTTTCTAACGAAACTTTACAAAAAGTCTTCTATCTTTTGCAGGCAGTATTAAGAAATTAAACCTCATTGTTTCTTAACAAATACGGTTTTAGTTTTATAAAAGTATAGCTCAATGGAAAAGGTCGGAAAAAAATAGAAAAATGAAATGAAAATCCTGTGAAACAATTTTTCTGTTTTGAAATATATACGGAATTTCTCCAAGATATACTTTTTTATACCATGTATGTCACGACTGTAAGTCTATAGTTTTTTTTTAGAAAATATCGAAAGATAATTAAAAAATTGACAAAGCTTCATTGTGTTTCAACAAATTTGGATATAGTAATCACTACATGTATGATAATAGTTTATTTTTTCAAACCAAATCTTTTCCTTATCAAAGCTTAACGACGAAGGTTGAGATCAAAGTCTAAAACATTATTTTGAAAAGGCTTTATTTAAGTCATATTATATAATTGTAAGTCGCAGTATTTAAAATCGAAATAAAATTGATATATTTCGGCAATATATAAAATTAATATTCAAGATTAGTGAAAATATATTTTCTCAAGATAGATCCCCTCGCCATCTCCGGCAGCAACGCCATGGTCCTCAGAGTAGTCAGGTTTGTAGGGTAAAATGTTGCGGTACTAGTTGGGCGGTTGTCGTGGTTCCTTGGCCGAATCGAGGGGGTCCTTTATATTGGCAGAGGCGCTGGTCTTAAAGCGCTTTACGCCGCCGCTGGAGGAGGAGGCCGAAGTCAGAGAGGATAGCTTTGCGGAGCGTTTGTTAGTCGACACCAGCGTCGCCGTCGTAGTGATTCCCGTTTGCAGCTTCTGCTGCGGCTGTTGTACAATGGTGGCTTAGGGTGCGGCCGTGGTCTGGATGGCGATCTGGGTGATGACCTTGTTGTCGTCGCACAACCCGTCTTCCACGGTCTCGATCTTGTAGCGGGCGGAGGCGCGCGGCTGCTGGCGTTGCACCCGCTGGGCAGAACATTTTATAAGCTAACAAAAGTATTATTTGGATATGTGTAAGCTTTTTTATACCCTTGCAGAGGGTATTATAATTTTGGTTAAAAGTGTGCAACGCATTGAATGAGACATCTCCGACCCTATAAAGTATATATATTCTTGATCAGGATCACCTCCTGAGTTGACATAAGCATGTCCGCCTGTCTGTCTGTCTGTTTCTACGCAAACTAAACTAAAACTAAACTCTCTCAGTTTTAAAGATATCGAATTGAAACTTTGCACACACTCTTTTTTCCTTTGCACGCAGCATATATGTAAGTCGGGACGGCCGGGATCGGCAGACTATATCCTATAGCTGCCATATAACTGATTGATCGGAAATGCCATAACTTTGGTGTTTGTAAAGTTAGGAAGTTGGGATTTGCTATGTGTTTTATATTTGGCCAATCAGTCCGACCTACCAAATGTCATAAGGATCGGCCGACTATATCCTATATCCGCCATATAACTGATTGATCGGAAATGCCATAACTTTGGTGTTTGTAAAGTTAGGAAGTTGGGATATTTTATGAGTATGAAAATGCATCATATGAATAATTTTGGAGAATATAATTTACAGAGTATTCTGCAAGTTAGCTTTCCTTTCTTGTTTACAGGTAAACTTTAACGTGCATTGCTGTTTATAGTTGGGATCCCTATATATTCTGGAGCTTCTTTGCTTTGAAATTCGAAACTTCTGTTTAATGTCGTTGTTTTTAAGATATAACTGCAAACAATGGATTTATGCGATTTCAGCAATCAATGTTATGTTGACAAAATCCATTTTCTATACGAATAATTTGTATTAAAAATAACAATTTGTATTATTTTACCTTTATTGTGTATACGAAGAATTTTGTTATTTTTTTATGATAGAGCTCAAATGGATTTATAGAAATAAAAAACTCTCCATTGTCATTATTTATTCACTGAAAACTGTACACAAACGTACGGCGTTATAGCTAATACAAGTACAAGAATTGTGGACTCCATTACAAAATACAATGAGTCTTTTAAATAGGCTATGCTTAAATTCGAATACATGGCTTATATGGGTTTGATCTTGAAGTGCAGGCCGATGAGTGAGAAGACCAGGCACTTAAGATCCTGCACCAGGTAGTAAAAGCAGCGCAGGCCCTCTGGGTCCTTCGACCGATTCACGTCCACCAAGGACCCGGTTTTTGATGTGGTAAACGAGATGTGCTCGTCGCCGATGACGATCTCCAGCTCCTGAAAAACACCAAGGTTATTGGAGCCCCTCTTTCACGTGCTTATCCAGAAAACCCACCTGTCGACCCACGCGATCTGGTGGTGGCCAGGGCAGATCGTCCTCCTGCATGATCTCCGAGTCAATAATGATGCGCTTCAGTTCCTCCATCACGGATTGGTGGACGAAGGCCTCCTTGCGGATCATGGTGTCGTTTTTGTAGTTTGAGTTGTTGGCGTACCGGAGCTTGCCATCCGGCCGGAACTCGAACTCCAGGAACTCGTGCCCGAACTTGCCTTTGTGGCCGACGTAGTAGCGTAGGTAGAAGTCTTCAGTGGACATGATTACTCTTACGTTGTGATGTTTTTTGGAAAACTTTCAGGAAAATGCTATTTTCTTTTCCCACTTTTACCGAAAACGCGGTAGAGGTGGAATCAACGCGATAGGACTATCGCCGCATATCGATATGCCATTCGCTGGGAATGGTTGATGGAGAAGAGGAAGCAGCTTATCGGCGTATCGATAACACAACAACAACCCACGTCCAAGTCGCTGTTTGTTCTGATTTGCATTAAAATGTAATTTAATTTCGTGGCAATGGAACTACCTCAACAAGTACGTGTTTGGATTATTTGTATAGGCCGTCGTCGGCTTTATCAGTCGGAATTTTCCCCCGCAACATTGTAGTTATTGCTAATTTGCAACAAAGTTGGAAATTCGGATTGTTTTTGGTCGTGTGATTGTGTGCGTGTGTGAGGCCACCGCCGTTGTAATGGCGTCCATGTCAAAATGGGAGAGGACACGCGGCTGGCTCTCCGGCTGGCTCCATCTCCCACATCCATCGCGATATCCTCCGCCATGTCCTTCTCCAATCCGTATCTCGGTCAAAGTAATTTTACAAAAACACAGGGCCATTAATTTGCGCCCGGAGAGCGGGAGAGCGTTGAGCGCCAAGAGAGCGAGTGTCCTGCAAGTGAAAGTGCAAGGATGCGAGGGCGCAGGTGCCGCTCTTGGCGGGAAAACCATAAACGGAGCACGTGCGACCCCAGTCGTCCTTCGGGAAAAGTCGGTCGTGCAACAAAGTTGCGCTCAGCTGAGACTCGGACTCCCCGGTCAATCCTCTCCGGCTCCAAAGACACGACTCCAACTCCGCTCTTCACAAGCGACGCTTACTTGGTGGTGGTTTGTTTTGACTGTCCGCCCGGAAAATCGATGACATTGAGTGCAACATTGTGGCATCCGCCCATCTGCCCCGCCTAGTAATGCCCCAAGTCCCCACAATATTTACAAACAGTTTACGCAAACAAATCTCTTGTGCTCTCCGCCTCTCTGGAATTCTCTCCTTATACGTCCATGTATACGTATCCCAAGTCCGGATCCGGAGCTCTGTCGGGCCGCGGGTTACAACATTGTTAACTTCGGGCTTTTGTGTGTGCAGTCGGTAACCAGGACAGTAACCGGGAAGGAGTTACTTTGTTGCGCATTAATTGATTTTTCCGCAATCAGTTTTTGCTTCTTTGTAGGACTACAAGTGCTCATAAAAAACGGTAGAAAGTTTGTCATTAAAAGTACTCTGAATAAGGAGAAAATTGGTAAGTAACGGAGAGGGGATTGCGGAATAGTAAGAGGACTTGGGTGTGTATCCACAAGAGTTGCATGGGGCATACATATACATTACTGCATAAGTAAGTTACTATGGGGGAATCCCACTTGAAAAGTATATATGTAGCATACATTTGAGGGTTTATTTTGCGAGTATTTGCCTGAAAAAGGTGTTTATACTTATGTATAGCAAATACAAAGACTAACATTTGTACATATTAACTAACTAATCATTGAACATATTTTTTCCATTTCCGCATTTTTTCCAGGCCATTTAGGGACCTGCCAACCGTGGCTGGGGAAAACCCTGCATGCAACATTTCGCCGCCTGAACGAACCATTATGGATACATGAAGCCTTTCACGAAGTAACGCGAAGTCAACATGTCAACGAACCCCAACCCCGGAATCCCCCAGTATGCACCCTCCTCCTCTTGGAGGGAACGCGACAGGGACAGGGCGACCAGCTCCTCGCAGCGTAACCTGCTCGAGTTCCTGTGCATTTGCGTGGCCTGTCTCGCCTGCTACTACAACAGCACTCAGTGTGGGCTGGTCTTCGACGACATTAGTGCGATTAGGGATAACAAGGACCTAAGGCCCCACACGCCCCTGCGCAACATCTTCCTCAATGACTTCTGGGGCACACCGATGCGCAAGGAGCAGTCCCACAAGTCCTACCGCCCACTCACCGTCCTAACGTTCCGCTTCAACTACTTGCTGCATGCGCTGGAGCCGTTTGGCTACCACTTCGTCAACCTGCTGCTGCACTTGTCGGTCTGCTTGCTGTGGCGACGGGTCTGCCGGCTGCTGCTGCGCCAGTGTGCCTCGTCGGGTAGTAATGCCACCTCGGCTTCGTCCTCATCTTCAGCCTCCCAGCTCAACACATGCGCTTTTGTGGCCTCGTTGCTCTTCGCCGTTCACCCGGTTCACACCGAGGCCGTTACTGGCGTCGTCGGGCGCGCTGAATTGCTCTCTTCCATTTGCTTCCTGGCCGCTTTTCTCAGCTACGCGAAGTCCGTCGGCGACTCAGGCTGCCCTCGTCGAACCAATTGGATGGCGCTTTTCGCCTGCTTTGGCAGTTGCCTGCTGGCCTCCATGCTGTGCAAGGAGCAAGGTATTACCATCGCCGGCATCTGCGTGGTCTACGAGTTATTCGTGGTGCACCAACTGCGTCCGCTGCATCTTTGCCACTTTGTTTTGCGTCTGTTTGAAGAGCAGACTGAGCAGCAGTCGCCCAAGTTGGGGAATCCTACTGGCATCCGACGCTGGTCCTCCTCGGCGCTGTGGAAACGACTGATCTTTCTCTCCGGCATCACGTTGGCCCTGCTGGTGGGCCGTGTCTATGTGATGGGCTCCCAGCTGCCCATTTTCACGCGGTTCGACAATCCTGCCTCTGCGGCGGATACACCCGAAAGGCAACTGACCTACGGCTACCTCATCTACCTGAACTGCTGGCTGTTGCTCTGCCCCTCGTTGCTCTGCTGCGACTGGACAATGGGTGAGTTTAATTTTTAAGAAAACGACGGCGAAATTCTTAAATTGAACTTTTTTTAAAGGGACTGTCCCGATGCTGCAGGGTTTTTCTGATGCCCGGAACTTGACCACACTGTTCACCTTTTTGGCGCTAGGTGCTTTGGTTGCAAAGGCGTGCTTCACCCGCAATCTGGCGAAGTCGCGGATTCTTATTATGTGTCTCGGCTGGATGGTGCTGCCCTTCCTCCCAGCCTCAAATCTGTTCTTCCCTGTGGGATTTGTGGTGGCAGAACGCATTTTGTACATGCCATCGATGGGCTACTGTCTACTGGTGGCGTACGGCTTTGGTCAGCTTCAGCGTCGTGGGAGCCTCAGATGGCGTCGGATTGAACAGGCGGCCCTGGCAGTTCTGCTGCTCACGCACGCTCTTAAGACGCATCAACGGAATTCAGACTGGCGTACTGAGTACTCCCTGTTCATGTCCGGCGTACATGTAAATCAGCGCAACGCCAAGTTGTACAACAACGTGGGACACGCTTTGGAGAACGAGGGAAAATTTGAAGAGGCATTACTCTACTTCCAACAGGCTGTGCGCATACAGGCCGATGACATTGGAGCCCACATCAATGTAGGACGCACATTTAATAATCTCAAGCGGTATGCAGAGGCGGAACAGGCTTATGTTCAGGCCAAGGCCCTGTTTCCACAGGCCAAGCCGGGGGTCAGCTATCATGCGCGCATTGCACCCAATCACTTAAATGTGTTCATCAACCTGGCGAATCTTATAGCTAAGAATCAAACGCGTTTGGAGGAGGCTGACCATCTCTATCGCCAGGCTATCAGTATGCGGAGTGACTATGTTCAAGTAAGAGCCCTAGATTTATTTATTTATTTATTTAATAATTTTCCTTGGTTTACAGGCATACATCAACCGCGGTGACATTCTTATGAAGCTGAATCGTACCGCCCAAGCACAGGAGGTGTACGAGCAGGCCCTACTTTATGACAACGAGAACGCAGACATCTACTACAATCTGGGAGTGGTCTTTCTGGAACAGGGCAAAAGCCAGCAAGCGCAAGTTTACTTCAACAAGGCGATCGAGTTGTACCCGGAACACGAACAGGCACTGCTCAATTCAGCCATTCTTCTGCAGGAACTGGGTGGCGAAGAGGCGCGCCGGGTATCTCGCTCCCGTCTTTACAAAGTGCTGGCCAAGGATGATCAGAATGAGAAGGTGTACTTCAACTTGGGCATGCTGGCTATGGATGAATCGAGCTTTGATGAGGCTGAGCAGTTCTTTAAGAGGGCGATTCACCTTAAGTCTGACTTTCGTAGTGCCCTATTTAATCTGGCTTTGCTACTGGCGGATACAAAGCGTCCCTTGGATGCAGTGCCGTTCCTGAATCAACTGATTCGACATCACCCCTCGCATGTGAAAGGTCTGATTTTGTTAGGGGACATATATATTAACCACATGAAAGATCTGGATGCAGCAGAAAAATGCTATCGAAGCATACTTCACTACGATCCCCACAACACTCAAGGCCTACACAACCTGTGTGTGGTGTTCGTGGAACGCAAAAGGCTTGCGAAAGCCGCTGCCTGTTTGCAGTATGCCCAACGCTTGGCACCCGCCGAGGACTATATTGGTAGGCATTTGCAAATTGTCTATGCACGGCTTCAAAAAATTAACAAGTTACCTGAGTCGGCGCCAGAGCGAAAGCTTGCATACGAGGACTATGATCCCCTTGAGTTTAAACTTCCCCAGGATCGACCTACCCTTAAGCCACGCAAAAGATCGTAGCAGAAGTAGCGTGAATCAAATAGCAGTTATAAGAATGTATAAAGACACAAGTTGAGTTAAAGGAAACGAAAGGTTCCACATTCTGTGAAATATACAGAGTCTGATAATGATAACACAAAGTGAAAAAGTGGAGAATTCCACACTATTCCGTTGTACTTATTAGTTATTATCGTATACTTCGATCATATACTCATTTTGAAGATATTTATAGAATTTTTGTGTATTTGCAAATTGCATTGTGACAATTGATGTTTCTTTTGTAAATAGATTATCTAATTTATATGTGGAGGGTTCGCAGTCTTGCATTTACCAAAATAACGTTAAGACATGTACTAAAATAAATAACACAAATTAAAAACGAATTGCCTATATTGAATATTTTCTTAGAAGGGTAGGGTGCCATTTTGAATAATCATTAAAACAATTTATTTTATTTGCATATTCCATTTATTTGCTTCTATTTATAAATCTTTGATCAATAGCTGCTTAAACATATTCAGAGCCTATTACAAGTTAGTATGTTCTCTTACAGACTAATAGTACTCTCATTTGAAATAGTTTACATTCATCCTTGATTTGTTGCTATATGCGGATTATAAAATTGATATTTAGTTTAAATGACATTTAACTTATGGTTAGATGGGCACATTAAGATTTACAGAGTTGTAGGACCTGTCCTAATTTATTTTCTTATAAAATCGGTGAGCACATTTTGAGTAAATGTCATACAATGATAGCTACTACATTACATTTAAGTGATTACGGGACTCTTTAACTGACTAGATTTCCGAGACTATTTTCCACAATGTTCTGGCCAGAGTGACTTGTTTCACCCTCCAGTAGGCTGTACATAAGGCAGCGGGCTAACCCGAGGATCCAAGCCAGCTCACTCGCAGGCTATTTTGCCGTCGAAACTACTAAGGGCTATTGCAAATGCCTGCATCGCGCACAGTGGATAGCGATAGTCCATGGTGAAGACGTCTTCCGATGTGCGGCCAAACTGCATCACTATGTACTCGGGATCCGAGTCGTGGACCAGCTGAAAGTTTTTCACCGACGCCTGGGTGACGCGTCCATGAAAGTTGAGCACATACGACTGCGTTTCATCATTCCACACCGGCGTCTTATTGTGCAGCTCCACAATGTTGTCCATGTTCTGTAAATATTTAATAATTAGTATGTAGTTATTCGGAAGTCATAATCGTCTTACCTTCATCTTCCACAGGTCCAGAATACCCTGCTGCTTGGGATCCGCAGAACTGATCTTCACACGCTGGTCGTCCTCAGTCATGCCCGGCAGTATTACAGTCATGTTGCGAGGTCCCTTGAATCCCAGAATGTTGGTGTCCTGTAATTAAAATTTACCAACTAAGTTATTTACGAGGAGTAAATCGTTTAAATATATAAGTAAGAAAAAGCAGTAAAATGGTCTCCTCATTTGAACATTCAAATGTTACGTGTTAAGTAGACCGTACTCTGAATATTTGATCGGAATCAAACTTTGATTGTATACAAATTTATTTTGATAAATCAGTAACTATAACTAGTTTAAATCTAATTTATTTTTTTATTGTATTTAAGCCTGAAATCTGACAAAAAAGTTGTTGGTTAATATGCCAAAGATTAAGAAACGCAGTTCCTGAAACTAAGCAGTTATGTTTTAAGAAATTTACTAGTCTATAAGTCCATTTCAGTTAACCAGTTATTACTCACATATATTATGACGGCCAGGTCCAGTCGTGGGCTCTCCGTGCTCTCCTTGTTGCCATTGTCAAAGACGGTGAAGGACGTGCCGAACACATTGGAGCGGAGCTTTCCACAGAAGCCATCGGCATTGCGGGACAAATCCGTGGGATCGCAGCTTACTATGTAGTTTGATGTCTTGCTCTTCTTGCGTTTGCGGCCTGCAAATCAAATCAATTTTGTTAGTTGACAGCTCTTTAAAGGGGTATAGAGTTTTAACCCACCTCCTAGCAGGAATATCTTCTTGCCGTAGTCCCGCTCCAGGTGCAAGTAGTATATGGGAAAGAGACCGCGGTCCATGCCCTTGCGGTCCCGGGTAATACGGCACTTGTAGAGGACTCCCTGCGGCGCTGGCTGCATTACGAATTGGTCGATGTTTCCGATGACATCCCCCTCGGACTCCCCGCCAGCCCCATTCCCCGTCCCGTTGCTGTCCAGCGTCGCATCCTTGTAGGGCGACGAGGCCATTCCGGCGGGACGCACTGGTGCTGCTCCTGCGACGTTGCGGTTGGTGTAGTCGTCCTCGTCCAGGTTGTCGCTGAAGGAATGCTGGCGGGCATGAGGTTTTTGAGATTGCGTAGAGTTGGCGCTGTGGCTGCCATGCTGCTGCTGCTCGATCACCGTCACCGGACTGCTCTCCTCGTCCTCCAGATCGTGCGATGAGATCTCCTCTATAAGATCAGCTGTATGGGAAAACAGAATTTTCAGGATTAATTACAAATTCAAATCTGACCAATAAAATAATTGTATATAACTCATAAGATCGTTGAAATGCATCTCGTGCCTTTCTGTTAAATACTTTGTTTAAAAATATATAATAATCTAATGGTTTGACTTTTCGTTACACGTTTTTGCACAACAAAGCATATATATTTACCTTTCAATAGGTTTTATGTAGTATACATTTTAAAAATTCAAAATATTTTTAAAATTTTTTGTTTTTTGAACAAACATTTATTTTGCTGGATTATGTTTGAAGTCGGACTTTTGATTTTTCTGATTAGAAAAAATCAAACAGATTTAAAGTCTTTCTATTAAAAAAACAGAATATTATTAATTCGGTGCGAAAGTAATTAGGCCTTGAGGTGTTTTATTTGAAAATCCGAAAATAAATAATATTTTTTGAAATTTAAAAAAGAAATCGATCTTGAGCTATATTTTTAATTTTCAAGGCCATGATAAGTCTGGAAGTGCTTAGGTTGGGTATATTTTTTGTTGTGTATGGCCACTTACCCTCCTGGTTGATGGTGCTCAGGCTGCGCATGTTGTTTGAGTGGTTGCGACTCGTGTTCATGGCAACCGGAGTGACGCCCCCGGGGCTGCCGTTGGTCAGTATCTGGTCCGGATTCTGGGGCGAGCTGATGAACTGCATGGGTCCGTCGTAGGCGTGCAGCTCGCGACTGTTGCTGCGCATCCCGGACATCGGCCGGCTGATCTGGAGATCACTGGCCTGGACCATTCCCGGCGAGGCTCTTTTCTGCCTGATGTAGGCCTCCATCAGCTGGCGCTGCAATCAAATAAGTTGGCACAAAAACATTGATTACTCCACGCTCCAATCATAAGTCACTCAAAGATTACTTAGATTAAGCACAAGCTAAAGTAACAAGATAATAAATCAAATAATTGCGATTGCACTTGCTGATAAACGTACACAAAATGCTTGCAGGCAAAGCCACAATTATTTTTGATTTTCCAAGCGACAATTTGCAAGTGAATTTCTGAAAATCCAATTAGGCGTCCCAGTTTCAAGTTGCAACAAATTGCTAAACAGAATTTACACCCACGGAGCGGATAAATGACCGCAATAAATGCCTAAATATTTGCATATGCATGGATACCCCTAATCCCCTCCAGCGGAATGCAAATGCGGGCAGCAGGTAATTGGCCCAGCATCCCGACGGAGCGAAAAGAGGGAATCGAGCCGATCCGTCAGCACCACCACCCTCATCCCCATCCACCATCCATCCACCAAGCACCAAGCACCCAACTCAATGGAATGGGTGGGTGTGGGAATGCGAATGCAAATGGAAATGGGTACGAACCACCGCCGCATGACATGTGGGACAGCGGTTGATGGCAATGATTTCATTAAAGATTTAAATTTCAAGTTCACGTTCATGCTTACCAGCGCAAAAACAATAGCAGTATCTGTCAAAACTTGCGCTGAAATTGCGCATATAAATCAAATCAAATATCCCGAGTTTAATGGCTCCCATTTTCATTTTCTTTTACAGGACGTAAGAAGCAAGAGAAAATCCCAGCTTTTTATAAAAAAAAATTAGTTCTTTTAAAAAGGTTTTACGTTGTTAATATTTAATAACGAAATGTATAATTCTATTGTGACTTTGGATTTTCATAAATAAAAGTTGGGAATTTTAATGCTACGGATATTTAAGAATGCTTTGTCAATTTATTTTTCAAAAACCATAAACGGAAATATTGTTATTTCTAAAGCAATTGTTACTACTTTTTTTATAAAGAGAATTCCCAAGTTATGTCCTTATTAGTTCGTTTATTGCTTGAAATATATATCGTTTTGGGGCGCTACAAGAATCGGGGACTACAGGAAGTTAACGTTACTCAGGATGCTTTCAATGGTGGAGTTGAGCTCGCGCATTTTGGGCGCCGGATCGCACTGGAGCTGGAAGTAGCCGGGCAGATCCTGCTCCGCCTCGAAGGCACTCGTCCTGTTGGCCCCCAGCCAGAGGTCTAGCCGGTCGTAGATGACACCCGTGGGTCCCTGCTGCAGGAACCAGTTGATGGAGTCGCGGTCCTTAAGGTCCGATCCCCAGAGCAGGACGATGGGGACCTGTGCGCGGGCACGTTGGACCACAGAAGGATCCGCCTTGACGAACACGGCGTTGGGCGAAATGCCGCCCAGATCGAAGGCCTGCGCGAAGTTGACGCTCTGCTCAACGGTGCTGGTTCGCGGATCGGTGAAAACGTTCTCCTTGCTGCTGGACAGGAAGAGCACCGGGTACATGTGCTGCTTGAAGCGCAGCAGAGAGCACAGATCCGCGTCGAAGCTCTTGATCACATTAAGCCGCCCGCAGCCATGTCGCCGCACCACCGCCAGGATGCGGTCCGCGAACAGGTTCTTGTCCAGCGTCTGCTCGCTCTCGAACTGCCCGTCCGCCTTCTGCTGCGGCCACTTGATCTCGATGTCGAATCCTGTGCTCTGGTTCACCTGCTCGAAGAAGTCCTGTAATGTGGGAAAGAGGCGCTGCTCCGGCGGCTCCACGTTGTTGTGCGCCGGATACTCGACGATCTTGTTGCCCACGATCTGGTAGGTCTTCAGGTCCTTCAGCTGCTCGTAGGATATGTCCTTCAGCAGCACCTCGGTCAGGTCGTCGCGACTGGTTGGTGTCTTGGAGTCGATGCAGACGCGAATGGAGAAGTCGTGGTGGATGATGGGCACCAGATCGCTGGTCAGCTGCACGTCGAACTCCACGAGATCGGCTCCCATCTCGGCGGAGGCCAGCATGGAGGCCACCGTGTTCTCGATGAGAGGAGCCGCATTCGAGGTGACCGTGAGCGACTTGCCCAGTCCGCGGTGGCCAATCTCCAGCGCCGTCCAGTTGGAGCGCCAGTAGTTGGCGAAGCTGGTGCGCAGGTCGAAGCTATCCTTCTCCATGGGTCGGATGACCAGGTACTCCAGCCGCAGTTCGCCCACCAGGCGCTGCCAGAGCGGCGAGATGAGGTCGATGGAGACACTGCCCTCGGTGCCGGGGAACGAGGTGTGCTGCAGGTGCGAGTATCCCAGCAGTCGGACCAGGCTCGCGTCCGGCTGTTCGGCGTACACTTCCACCAGGAAGGCCACCCGCTCCAGCTGCTCCAGGCTCACGTGGAACATGAGGATATCGCCGGAGGCGTAGGGCACTCCGTACTCCGGCTGGACCCGGAGCGTGCTGTCCGCGTACGCCATTCGCACATACTCCACACTGGCGCGAGCCGAACTGAGGATGGGCGCCAGGCTCTTCGGATCCACGGGCTGCAGTCGCAGGCGCAGCTTTCCCTGTCCCAGTTCTGGCTGCTCCTCCAGGCTGAGAGCCTCGCGGAACACCTTCAGCTGCAGGATGCTGCCAGAGTCCTGCAGCCAGCCACGCGATAATTGGCGTTGTGCTGCTATTAGTCCGAACTCATCGCTTCGGTTGCCACTGAACTTGGTGGTGTTGAAGGTCCTGGCCTGGACGTGCGACTCCCAGCGGCGGATCTGAACGGCTCCACTCTGGCCAACGGCGGCCGCGAAGTAGCGATACTCCACGCTGCTGTTCTGGGGTATTTCCACCGAGGCAGTCCACACATTGTGCACGGCGGTGCGATTGAGGAGCAGCGCCTGTTTCGCCTGCCAGGCGCCCAAAACGGGCAGGTTGCCCACCAGAGCGGGTCGCTCGAACGCCGCCAGTTGATCGGAATCCGGCAGCTTTAGGGTGAAGTTGAAGAGCAGCGGGGCGTTGCGCTTGAGGGGAACATAGCGCCGGGCCGCGTAGTACTTCTCGTAGTAGGAGGTGTCGCAGAAGGTCTCCACGGGCAGCAGGCACAGGGTGCTCAGCCAGGCGACGGTGAACGCCACGAAAGTCTTCGACCAGGACACCGACATGTCTGCACTCGACGGCGATCGCGCTGCGACTGGGGTTGCTTTTCTGGGGGAACTGGCCACTTTCCTATCGGGATCACCAGGGCGAGATTTATGGCAGTGGCCTCATCTTCGAGTGGGCGACACGATAAGGTTTCACACTATCGTGGTTTCAATGCGACTCGTCTGGCCGGTGGTCAAACCTATTCTGTTCTGCCCTAGACTCGTGCACCCCGCCGATACAGATACAGATACAGAGACAGATACAGAGAGAGAAACAGAGACATACTGATACGGATTCAGATTCATCGAAAGCTTTGGGGTGGTGCCTACGTCATCGTCATCAACGGGCGACGAACGGGTGGCAGTTTAAATGAATTTGATTTCGAGTGTTGCGCAAAAGCTTAACCTTCAATGGGTGGCATGGAACGGAATGGAATGGCCACATACGGAGACCCGAGACCAAAGACCAGAGACCGGAGACCGGAGCTCCCCTTATGTGGTGGCTGACCCCCAGTCGAGCAATTTACATGGTGAAAGTTTGTCAGCGTCCGTGTAATTTATCCGCTTAGCTCAATTATGCATTTTGTAACGTTTTGTTTTCCTTTCGAGTCAGTCGGCAGAGGTGGCACTGAAATAGTAATAACAATGTTCTAAATAGCGAATGGCTTACAGCGCTCGAAGGGTAATCTGCGTAAATTATACCGCTCGAGGTTCGCACCATGATTGCAGTTTCTTTAACTTCTGGTTCATCCCAAAGGTAACTACTCTCTGGGGCACGTTCACGATGTGTTCCTTTTTTGTCTACTGGTTTTTATGAGCAACACGCGATTATGTGAAAATTTGAAATCAGTTGGCTGCCAAGAAAAACTCAAGCACGTACAGCATACAGGAAGCTACGAGGGAAATGCAGAGCGGGCAAAAAACGAGTGACGTCGCCTTGGGAGATCCGGTTGGTTTGGTGGCTAAAAAACTTGGAAACTCGAAGTGGAGCACGATACAACACAAACTCTTTGGAGGGGTTCGTTTATGGCTTGACATAAATAACAACTATAAAACAGCGAATGCATAAAGTTAAGCTGAACAAGGACGCTTCTAGCTGATGAAGCAGTCAATGATGCAAGGCATTAGGTTTTATTTGGGTATACAATTATCTGGCGCATCACCCTGAAAATTCATGACTTGGTCATCAGAATAAAACTTTAAAGATTTAATAGATTGTTTAACTTTATAATAGCACTTGGTATATTAGGCTTCTTAAACTTTAAGTATTTCATGAATGATAAAATTTGAAAAATAAAAATACAATCTTAGCATTTCTTCAAAATCTGAATATTATTATTTGCAGCTTATCAAACCAAAGATATTTGAGAAAGGAAAACTCACAAAATTGCCATAAAGCTCATCGCCTTGAGCCATAATCCTTCGTTTAATACGTAATCATACGGTTTTATTATTTTTCAATTTCACATACACAGGCGTATTAGGCGGGAAGTCAGAATAACGAAAATATACGACTGTGGGAGGATGGGTGACTTAAACGAGAAAATGTGCAAATGTTTTTCAGCAACTTTTCGGGCATGCTTAGCGCATTTATTTTAATTTGGGGCCAGACAAATTTGCGTATACGTAATGAAGGGGTCTCGCCCAGTGCAATAAAAGACATAAGCACAAAGAACACTCGCACGCATACATATACACATTAAGAAGGTCAACATGTGTTGGAAACTGATATTCGGTGGGCTGCATACTTTCGGGGGTCGCGTAATAAAATGATTACTCATACGCCCCGTGCGCAAAACAAGGAAATTGAGAGCGTCAGCAAGCCAAACATCCCAGAATGTATTGTGGTTTTTTTGTTACCGCCTCTTGTTTGTTGTTGGCAAATACGACAACAGCCAGGACGAGCAAATCAGCCCCCTCCTCCCTGCTCTCGAGTTGGCAAGGACCCGCTGCTGCCTGCTGATGTGTTTTGGCATAAAGGATTATATGCACGTATTACAGCGGCTTAAGTGAGCTTCCGCATGCCAAAAAGCCGAAAGGCAACAAATGCACGCAGGAAAAATGACAAATTGAATTCCAAATTAAGGTTTATACAGTCTAGGGGACTGCACATATAAATAAATATAGAACAACTTTTAAAAATCAAGTCTGTAACTTTAAACATAACATTTTTTTCCTTAAACATAGAATAAAAAAATTGTTAAAAGAGACTAAATCTTAGGAAAAAGCGGATAGAAAATTTATTAAACTGATAATATTTATGAGAATGATATTCTTTCTTTTTACCCAATCTTAATAAAATTTTATTTAATTCTCAATCTACTTTTGTTCGGTTATACGTTAATTAAAATTAATACTTAACAACACAAAAAACTTTAAGATACAATAAAATAACAGTTTTGTATTTGAGTGTACCTCACAGGGCTTATGAAGAGTGTGTAAGTCGCTCTAATTTTTCAAAACTTTAATAAAATTCAGCAAGAGTTGTTCCACTGAGGACTTGCTTGCCCAACTATATTCACGCACACATGCCAAATCGAATTACCAATGGCCTGGAAAAGTGTTCATCAATTTTCAGCCTGGCCTACAGACAATAGATTTAGCCTAGCTATCTCGACGATCCGGCCATTAACCCCTAAAGTGTGGGGCACGGTGTCAAAGCTGCGTGGCAACTATTACGAGGGGCTTTTCGCCTTTTCCTTTGACCCCACACTTTACCCTTCATCCGGGTTTTTGTAGCTGTAGCTGCTGCCCTGTTGGTTTTGGCCATATTGACATTCATTTACGTGCTCGCTTCATTAAGCCATAAGCCATGACCATATCATGTTCACATTGTCCTCCTTACAATGGAGACACAATCCCAAACCGGAGGATGTGGCATCAAATGTGTTCCCGAAATTGTATAAAGAGCTTGCGGACATCGGCTACAAAACAAAATGCTTGGCTATTTGTAGCTACATATATATACAAGTTTTTGAGGGCAGTTCATAATAACATGATTCATCTCTGCGTCATTCAGAAACTTAAAGTGAAAAAGGATATTGTGGTGGTCACTTTTCTTGATATATTTTTTTTACCCAAACGCCTTTAACCACAGAAAAACTTTCAAATTCAACGTGCAAAATAAAATAAACACATTTGACTAGTTAATCCCTGTCAACAAACCGAAAACTATAAAAATAAAGTTAGCAAATAAAAATGAATATGAAATTATGCGATGACGGACTTCCGCCGGTAAAAGTTGGTAAACCGTTCAACTTTAAATTGGTATTTATCGTTCATTTTGCCCATTCATGTATGTGTTTCTTGGTATGCAGTTTCGTAAATAGATTAACACATGGCTGAACATTCAGCTCAATACTGCGTTGTAATAAAAATTTAATGAGTCTGTTTCTCTTTACGTTTTTCTGATTTTAGCTTTGCGCTCATGTGTTAGGGTCAGGTGAATTCGATTTCCGGCTTGGCTTTAAAATAAATTAATTCCATGACTCACTGGGATTTAGAAAGAAACAAACGAAGAAGTCATTGATTACGTTTTTGAATCTATTTTAAAGGATATGTGTGTGCATGTGCATGTAGATTAGAGTTGGCAATTTATCGGAAGTTTCCATTTTTCAATTAGGATCTGAATAAAAAATATATTAAAAAGCGTTTTTAAATCGTTTCTCACATTTTAAAAATCTATACCCCCACGAAACGGCTACTACAATTTCTTAAAATTTTTAGATATTTACCTACGAAAATTTATTTTCCCAATTATGCTTTACTTTGAAGCAGTCACCAAAGAAGAATATTTAAATTGATTGGTTTCGAATCTTTAAACATCGACACGTTTCCCACCTCTAATGCCTGTCATGCCGTTGTTTGCATGTAGCCAACTGGCATTTGAGCCTTCCGAGCTGGCTTCTTTGTGCGAGTTTGCATCTACATGTCGGCCAACCACAGGCAAAGCAACAAATGGGAACAAGAAAATTGCTGCGGCTTTCCAAGTCTCAGCCCTTTCGCCCTTTAGCCTGGGGTTTTTGCTCCTCTTTGGCTCGATGTTGTTGCCAAGTACTTTGATTTCCGTCTTTGGGGTCTGACAAGTGCAAATTCCTTTGCTCACAGCCCAATGACAAAGTTCCTAAGACTCGACAAAGCCACTTAAGGACCCAAAGTCCTGGCGCAAAATACATTTGAGACGCGTGAGATCCTCGGGCGCAAATTAGTTACGTTTTTAGTGTAATTCCCCTTTTGCATGCCCCTTTGTATGGGAATTCCAAACAATAACAAGAATATCAACAAAAGCCAACAACAAACGACAAACGACATTGACTGTAGAAATGTGCATGTGTGGCACTGTGTGTGTGAGAGCTTAGCTGTGAGTGTGTGTGTGTGCGCCTGTCAGTATGCAGTGAACTGTGACGAGGGGCAAGTGACTGAACAAGTGAAAAGGAATAGAAAACAATCGCGACGCCAACGCTGTCACCTTGGGCTCTAGGCTGTATTATATCCATTCAATTTTATTATAAAATAATACAAAAAATATTTAATGTTCGGGAGCTTGATGTAAGCTCACATTCCAGTTTTCTCAGAATAAATAAAGAACATTCGCTCACGCTGAGCAAATAAATTGTATTCCCTTCCAATATGTTTTCTTGAATCTGTCTTTAATAACAAAACAAAAGGATTCATTTCATTGCACACAAAACAGAAAAATTGTCTGGAAAAAGTGTATTTTCATGTTTTTGATATCACATTCTCTTTATTTCTTAAACTTTCCTTCCCTTTCAAATTTACGCAAGCATTTTGTAATTTAAATTTGCACTCAACTCTAAGCAAAACTGAATGTGAAAACCAGATGAGAAATGAATTATTTTTTATGGGTTGAGCAAAGATAGAAATGACTAGGAACAGCATCTTAATGTTCCGTTCTAACACTTTTCTCACTTTTGTTCGATCACTTTGAAAAGTCAATTGAATATTTTTTAGTTTAATGACAAACACCATATGTATTGTTTATCGTTATCCTTTTTACTGTGAGTCTTACAACTCTAGAATATATATATATAATATATAGAAATATCTCTTAGTTTGGGTAATACAGAATGATGTCGAATTTTTTGCACTTGCTTTAAAACCAATCGAATACAGATGCTCTATATTTTGTTAGAAATTTATGAGTTGCTCCGTCTTTACTCTGCATTACATTTTGTAAACCAAAGTTAAAGTGCTAATCACATGAACTACATAAGTATTTATATATTACTTTATTGTATGTGAGCATGGCAAGTTTTGTGGTCAGCGCAAGCTTGAGAACTAATTTAACAATGAAAATACTAAACTTTGTTTAATTTTTAACTTAAAGTAAATGGGGAATGAGCCACTGTGCCGTGCAGTCAAAGTAATATAGCCTGCGGCGCCTCCCACCCTTTGTTATACATATTTGCGGGTGTCGGAAGGTATGTGTCCGCTTGGCGAAGAGAAGGCTGACAAGCAGAAAGTCCATGACTTCGCTCGTTGGCGCCAAGGCACTAGGCCACATACCTCCCCGTGGCACCCCCTGCACTTGCATCGGGACATAGAGCAAACACCCAGGAGCTGGCCTCTGCCGACCCGCTCCCCGTAGAAAGGTCAAATCAGTTTCCACTGTGGCATGTGTCCGTCTGCCAGGACCTGCGTCCGCTGCTCCAGCGAGCCCGGCTCCCGATTCCCAGGACATGCCACGTTCCCCTGCGAGTGCTCACCGAGACTTGTTTGTGCCGGGCAAACAGAAAGAGTTGGCAGGTGGCGACGACTGAATTGGTTGCCTGGCTATAGTTTCCACGGGAATATGAATACGAAAACCCACATGAATGTACGATGGACGTACACAAGAAATACCTATTTGCAAAGTTGTTGTTTAATTTGACAAGTTTTCAGTACACAAGAAATAACTATTCCCTAAATGATTAATTTAATAAGTTTTTACTATTGGAACTAAACAATATATAGTTATACATTTGAAAACATATATAATGCTTTCTTTCTCAAAATCACTCAGAATGCTCCATAAAACAATCGACTTTTTAAAGATTTCGTGGCTTAACTCATATAAACAATAGTTCTTATGACTTTTATTCAATTATTGGAATTGGATTATTGTAAAATAAAGCTTGGTAATAGATATGTTTTAGGGGAGAGACAATTCCACATTTCTAACAATTTTCTTACAGAGATACCGGCTGTTTGAAGATAGTTTCAAACAATTAGATGTAATTTGGAAGATAATGTTAGATGATTCGCCAATGAATGAAAATTATGCCTAAGGCTTATCAGTAATAATAACTTTAGTTTTATCTGGTCAAAATCAATACGCCAATACGGAAAGGATACGCCATATATGTTCTCAGTGTTATTATAGATTCTACCCCATATTGTATGCTCTCTGTGTCTGTTTGGGGAAAGGTGTGAGGGGGTATAAAGAAGTAGAAAGCCGAAGGTGCTGGCAGTCCAAATATTAATGGACCCCGTCCGCCCATTTCAGGCAGACGCAGTTTATACAGGAAGCACAAATGTTGAATAATGCGAATAATTAATTTTAGTGTCCACAATTCTTGACAATTCATAGAATAATAGGAAGCAGAGGTACCATATTTAGCACAGAAAAGAGAATACATGTTTACAAAATACCAAGGGAAAAGGAAAATTTTCCAGGAAATTACCAACCTAATACACGCCACACTTTTCCATTAATTCTACGCATTGTTAACTCCCGGCCAACTTTCACTCTCCTCACTTCCCTTTCCAATAATTTTATGTTACGGCGGTGAAAACGAAGGTAACGCGCAGTTATGAAAAATTATGAACCATTTTACCAGAGGGATACTCTTGTTACAGAAATAAAAACGAGAATCACATTTCTAAACCGAATGTGTACACAAGTGTTGCTTATGTAGCGCATATAAAACAGCGAATAAAAATGCAAAATTGAAAAAGTTTTGCTTTACTCAATGCACACAGTTGCAACTGGGTAAAAAAATATTTTTATTTCGTAAAAAAAATGTTGCCTCTTTAGCTTTGTTCTTGAAAAATTCCGTGCCAAGGAAACTTTTTAACAATTCAATAGTTTTTACAGTTTTATTCGACTCAGCCCATAAAGTTTGAGCCACGGAGCTGAATCGAAATAAGCTTAGGTAGGCAAAAAATTGAGAGAAAAGAAAAAATTTTAATTAATTAAAGTGTTCCGTAAGCCATTGTTCGTACAAAAATGTTGACCGCGAAGCCGTTGTGAAAGACTTTTAAAAAGTGCAGAAATTCTCTAAGGCATTCACCCGAAATTGTTGCCAGGTCTTTTGTTTAATCGCTTAACCCTCCGTCCCCGCAAACCGCCCAATTTTTACGGCCTCCAGCGCGTTTTAAAGTGAATGGCGAGTGAACATCCGCAGTCGTTTCAGCTTAAAGTCCCAGAAAACTGCGGCATTTTAAGGACTCCCGTAATGTGTGCACATTAAATGAAGGCCCCACATGTGTGCACACATAGACGTGTCTTGCATCTCTCCGGGTACTTTCACATAATATACACAAGTAAGGCAGACGACACAACCATCTCCCAACGCATCCTGCCCAATTCTTCAGTTCAATTTCCGGGCTCTGCTGGTCGTGGCATTGGCAGACGTTTTTCGGTTTTACTTCCCTGGTTCAATATGGAAATCCTCTGGCTTTCTGTTCCTGACATCCGCACATATTTATATGCTACTTACTAGCTAATATTTTTCCACTTTTTCCTCTTTGGCCAGATAAATTTGCTTTCACAAAAATGACTGCAAATCTGGGCGCAGGATATTCCCGTTGCATACCAAAATATTTTCGAGCTCTCCTGGAATAAAGTTTTTGTGTGAAGCTAACCGAGATAAGGACCCGACATGGAATTTGAAGGTCTCCTTTGGGACTAAGAGCTTCTGAGTTTCTTAAGGTGACAAAACTGTGCGGAATATCAACAAAGTTGCTGCAAAAAGTATGTGACAAATGGCAGGAGATTGCGGTGGAGGAGGAAAAGGTAAATACGAGGTGGAAAATAAATTCAGCCGAGAGTTTCACATATGTGTAGCTCAAGTGTGGGCTACCAAAAAAATATTCCTCCCCAGCTGAAGATACTAAAGGTATTTCACAAGATGCAACTACTGGTACTTTAATTTGGATATTGCATTTTTATTTTCCTGACCGTAAAGCTTAAAATGTTTATTTAAAAAGAAACAACTAAATAAATTGTGCGCAAGGGAATTAAATAAATACCATATTGAAAGCAATTTATGGTGCCGAGAATAAATTGCCATAGTGGATATTTTTGTTCCTTCTTCCTAAAAAGTTGCAAACTTCCATTTGGATGAAAAAAAAACATGTCGAACAAAACCCCAACGTATTGTCGCAAGGCAACCGAAAAAGTATTGTTCAACCTTCTTAACTTAATCGGCTTTAGTTCAGACATATATACATATATACTGGGTTTTTCTATTTCTCTGACTTTTTGGAAAGTAACCCGAAATCTTTACCATCTGCATGTGTGTGTATGTCTTTTTAAAGATTGTGGAAAATCTGCTATGGCATTTCACAGGCAATTGGTAACTTTCAATATAAATGCTTCTGTGTGCCTTTGATTGCGGTAACTGGGAAATGGCAATCCGAATGCTACTGCGAGGGAAACTTTCGAAGTCCGGAGGGTCCGGACGGATGGGGCCTTCAACGAGCCACAAGGGAATCGGGAAGTTCCTCCCCGCGGAAGGGGAAACGAGGACCATCCTCCGCACTTGCCGCGCACATTGAACACATTTAATGCCAATGAATACAGCCTGTCGTCGGCCAAACGATTGGATTGAATATTCATGGGGAGGGACGGAGGATGTGCTCGATACAATCGCTTAACCACATGCCCCGAGGGAGGGATTTGCTAATTTACTTGCAATTATGATAAAGCATTGTGGGCTTGACGGCAACAACTGGACAGCGATTTAACTGGATTTGCCAAATGGTTATTTAATTAGGGTGAATCTCCCGTCGCATGTATTTACCTACCTTCATTTGTTACTCAGAAGCGAAAGACAAATATTTAAGATGCAGCTGGTGTATTTCCGCTTTTTCTTTCGAGCGGGGAAAACTTGAGCTCAAAATTGTAGCCTACTTAGCCGGGCCCACTGCCTTGAGTGCAAAAAGTTTCTCTTTCATCTGTCGGCTTTAGTCCCGATTACGCATCCTTGAAAGTCGCAGTGGCATTCATCAAGTGACGACACTTTTAAGCAGACAGTAATTATTATAATTGCATCAAGAGACAAGCGGACGTGTGTTGCAATTCACACAAACGACTGTCCTAATTAGGTGGATTACATCTTATTAGGGTGAAATTCAAATTAAATAATTTAAATACCCCTTGTAAGTTCTGGAATATCTTGCCGGTAATTTAGTTACCGGATTTCACACATTTCAGAGAACTAGATTCGCACATAAATCATGCAGAAAAGGTCATAAATAAACAATAGTTTTAAATAAAATTTGATTGATGGGCTCAAGGATGAGCGGTTGCTCAGAATTAGTTGGCAGCACGCACACACAACTTTACCCTTTATATAGTATGCAAATATGGACGCAGAATAACAAACACCCCAGGATTACGTTGCCTTGGCACACTGAGCGTCCCGGTGGCAAAGTTTTATCAATAACAAGAAAGGAAAGCTAACTTCGGGCGGAGCCGAAGTTGATATACCCTTGCAGAATTCTCTATAATAATATTCTCCAAAATTATTCCTATGATGCATTCTTAATACTCATAAAAAATCCAAACTTCCTAACTTTAAAAACACCAAAGTTATGGCATTTCCAATCGGTCAGTTATATGGCAGCTATAGGATATAGTCGGCCGATCCTTATGAAATTTGGTAGGTCGGATTGATTGGCCAAATATAAAACCAGTAGAAAATCTTAACTTTCTAACTTTACAAACACCAAAGTTATGGCATTTCCGATCAATCAGTTATATGGCAGCTATAGGATATAGTCGGCCGATCCTTATGAAATTTGGTATGTCGGATTGATTGGCCAAATATAATACCCATAGAGAGTCCCAACTTCCTAACTTAACAAACAGCAGAGTTATGGCATTTCCGATCAATCAGTTATATGGCAGCTATAGGATATAGTCGGCCGATCCCGGCCGTTCCGACTTATATACTGCGTGCAAAGGAAAGAAGGGTGTGTGCAAAGTTTCAATTCGATAGCTTTAAAACTGAGAGACTAGTTCGCGTAGAAACAGACAGACGGACAGACGGACAGACGGACATGGCTATATCAACTCAGGAGGTGATACTGATCAAGAATATATATACTTTATAGGGTCGGAGATGCCTCCTTCACTGCGTTGCACACTTTTGACCAAAATTATAATACCCTCTGCAAGGGTATAAAAACTCCTCGAAAATTGCTGCTGCAACATGCAACTATCGCATGTTGCCGCTGTGGCAGCTGCAATGCCAAGTTGCACGACTTTTCCTCGACTTTGGCTCAATGCTGTCATGTCATTTTCTGGAGTCGAATGTCTTTCGTTCGCATTCAAAACGGAATTCGATGTGAAAATTCATTTCAACCATTTTCTTTCACCTTATGGAGAGTACGCGATGGGTGGCAAGGAGGCGATAACAATGTGCCACAATCCGCTGTTTGCGTGTGCAATCAATATCTCATTTTTGAATAGTTTTCCATCGTCCTTTGCGTCCTTGATGGATGAATGAGCTGCAGACCTTCACGTTCGAGAAACGTAGCAATTCGATTAAAATATGCAAATGTCATTAGGGCGGAATTCAGTTGGGGTGCGGACATTAAGGATTCCATATTGAAACATTGACGATAATCATACTTCCCAATTAATTCTCCAGCCTTTCGGTGTAACAAATTACTTTCCCCATTAATTCACTTTTATCAAAATCACTCTGCCCATCTTGCAACTGAATTAATGGATGGCTGGGTAAATCGGACAATAAGATTGTCATATGTCACTGGCAAATCATTAATTTTAATTCGAGATCGTTGATGGGAAATCTGGGTTCTCCTTTATTTACCTGCCATAGACAGACCAACAAAAGTCGTTACCCGTTGCAACTGTATAAAAAAGAGATTAGACCTCTTTAATGGGGAAAAAGTGCAATGGGATTGATTGAAATGCAATAGCGCATACGACACGTGGACCGCTGAGTTCAGTTGCGACATGACAAGGGGCGTTCTGTTGTCAGTGGTTGTTATTGCGTTTGTGGTTCAGTGTCAAAACAAACAGAAAAGAGGGGGCAAGGGAACAAGTGCCCCGTTCAATCGATAAAAAACACTCCCAGCCAGTGTCGTAGTTAAAGGGGGGCTTAAAAAGATTACGCGGAAATCAACTCGGAATGGAAAGAATTGTGATTTTATGACAGCACAAAAAGTCGCGCACTTGTAGCCATTGTGCTTTACATTTTAATTAATCCCACGGAGAAACCAATCTTGGAAATTTAAAACTTAATTTTTTGTATTTTTCATTGCGATTCTTGTATCTGTTTAATTACTTAAATATTTTTATTTAGTTAATTTTTCTTTAATGAAAATAAACAGGTCTTTTAAAAGTACTTGCCTGTTTTTATCTGTCCCACATTAAATGGCATTAAATGTCCTCATTTTTGTTAAATAAATTAAGTGAAATTGTCTTAAAAATCACAGTTACCCCAACGAAAAGAACCCTATTTAACATTATCGGATAAAAAATGAAAACACATCACATGTTGGTAAATAAAAATGTATGTACTTAGTTACTAACCAAATAAGTTTGTATTTTAATGGTTGCTTTCCTAACCGAAAGTAAAAGGACACGCCCCTGCAATCAAAGCACGAAAGCTCGTCAAAGAACTAAGCAAACTACAGGTGCAAGTAATAGGAGTGGAGGGGGTGGAAGGGTGGTGCTCTACGACGAGCCTAACGATAATCGAGCTAATCCAACCTGAACGCTGACATGCCTGAATGGCCCTGCGAGCGCATGGATGAATGAATGGGCGAATGAGTGAGTGACGAGGACATTGCCAACTGAAAAGGGGAGCAGGACGAGTTCCCATTTCTTTGCGTTCGATGGAACTCGGACTCCCTTCTGCCACCCAATACACATGGGGAACCTTCGATTTTTCCGACTTGACATACCGCGTTCCAATTTCAATGATAGTGCCTTTATTTAAGTTTGGCCTTCCAAGTGGAAGGTTCGTGTAATTAAGGTGAAAGTTGAGGACTTGCCTTGACCACTTCTCCTCGATTCCGGGAAGAGCTTCCCACATACCATTTTAATAGCAGGCGTAAACAGTGGAGAGGTCCTTCACGTCTCGACTAACAAACTTTAATGGAATTGATTTTTCATCGAAGACTGATAAAAATCTGGGCGACACGTGTCTTCTATTATGCAAATGAACGTCTGGGATTGTGAAATTCAATATAATCTAATAGTCAAGAGTTTAACATCTCTCTCTTCTTTTAGTATTTATTCTTTATTTTATTTGAAGCCTTAATTTGGATAAATAAATATGAGTAGAGCATGTTTTAAGATATCAGGAAAATAAATTAAATATATACGCAATTTTAGATATAATTATTACGCTGCAATTTCATTAAAATAATATTTAAACAAAACTAATCTAAAAGACAATTGTTAATGGCAATGAAAACTATTTAAATAACTCAATTAAAACGTGGCCATCTAGATGTTAGACTCACAAATCAACAAAAGAGTCGTTCAACAGCATTTCATTTCAATGGAAACAATACAACAAATCACTCCACAGCACTACCGCAAATTAGGCCAGGGAATTGGGGCCCAACTGCGGGATGTTTGAGGTAAATTCGATGGGGTTGGGTTGGCAAAGAGTTGGCCAAGGCGACACAAAGTTCTCGCTTTCAGCCGCTTTAAGGTTAACCTCAATTAGCTGGCAGCGGGGGGCGTGGCCTTGGGGAGGGGGTGGTTTGCACGGTATGGTTGGACCACGCAAACAATCAAATTCAGACGCTGTCCGCAAATGGGGGGCGGGTAGCGCACGGGGCATGCCACAGGCCACAAAATGTGGAGAACGAGTTGACGAGAGGAGCCAAAGGCTCCATTCTGCCTGCGGGGAAAAGTGGGCGCATAGGGCACAGTGGGCGGGCCAAGATGAGGCACTTTTGGCGAGTTAATTGTTGCACACTTCGAGGGCCAATCAAAAGTTACTGACCGGAAAGCCAACACTCCATAAATGTATGAATGCTGATTTCTTTTTGTTCCAAATTATAAATTATACAGCGTTTTTACAGCCTTTCAACAGCAACTTGCGGAAATCCCATTACGGATGTCGACAGCTCGTCCGGAATTGTGCGGCTCAAATCTCCAGAGAAGCGCTAAAAACGGCGTTGAAAGTGTAATTAAGGGGAGCTTAAAGCCAAATGCAGCGGATAAGCGACCACGGCCATCCAGTAGCAAAAAAGTCAGCCACAAGGGATTCAAAGCGGACGGGAAATCCCTGTCCCGCAGTCGTTCAATGATTTTCCTCTTTTATGTTTGGTTTACTGCCGTTTACAAGGATCGCCGTCGGCCAAAAGGGAAAACGGCATTTTATTTCAAATGCCTTCCACTAGCGCCGAAAAGTCGGCTGCAATAAATATTTCATGGCTGCCTCGATTTTAGCACAAAATGTCTCGACTTAAAAAACAAACCATTATCGGGGATTTCACTAGTCAGATTCGCAGCACATTAAACCCACACAACAAATTAGGTTATATACAAAACATAAATGGCAATAACTTTTTTGATTATATTAACGCAGCTGAAAAAGCTCTGTTTATTTTAAAATCAATAACCACTGTTTTTATTTCATTTAATTTTTTCCTTAAATGACCACGAAATGCAAAATTTCTGATTTATTGAAAAAGTTTGTATTATTCCTAGTTTCTATTTAGAAACTTAATTGTTTATAACTCTTTGCTTTGCGAAAAACAATTCCAATAAACTCTGTTTGTTCTTAAAATTGAAGTTGAATTCAATAAATAGTTTTATGAACGATTTTAATTTCATTTTGCTGCCTAGGCTGCCTTGGCAGAAAAAAATAGAGCATTAAAGTGGAATTTTGATACCAAATGAAAAAACATTTAACTTATAGAATAAGTTAAAGTAAATTTAAAATTTAAATGGCAAAACTTTTCTTGTTTATATCACGCAGCCCGTTGTTTAATTTACTTATCACTAAACCCTGTTTTTATTTTATTTATTTGTATATTATGCCAGAAATGCGAAATTTAACAGAATATTTTTATTTATTCACAATGGTCGATTTCCCCTAGTTTCTAATTAAAAACTTAATTGTTATTAGCTCGTTGCCTAACCAAAAGCAATCTTAATAAACTCTGTTTGTTTTTAAATCAATAAAAAGTTTTGTAATCGACTTTAATTTAATTCATTTCTCTGCCTAACCGGAAACTTCACACAAAAATGGACATTCAAAGTGAAATTTAATTACCTCAAATGAAAACAGAAATTTTATATGATTTTTTCGCGCTGCTTTTAATTAAATTTCTAATGAGGGACAGCAATGGAGCTCTCTCTGTCGGTTTGACGATGCCGTGGGGCAACGGGGCGTATAATGAACATTTAATTAGCTTACAACTCCGATGGCTGTCCACTTGTTTGGCGGAATGCTAAGCCAAAGACACTTTCCATGGCGAGGGCTGCTCAACGAGTTGGTTGGAGATATTCCCCCCCAGCTTGGCAATTAATTTCCAAAATAAACGCAAATCAAATTAAACAAATAAAGATATTTGCTTATGACAGCTACACACAACATTTGCCCAGAGGGCTGTCCCCGGCTGGAAATGTTGAAATTCGAAATTGCCATAAATATTACAAAAGTCATCACAGCACAAGCAAACAGCACAAGCGCCAGAGAAATTGGATTTGCCTTTTCTGGTCCCTGCGTCTTTAGGTGTCTGATTTAAATGCAAATTGAAGTGGCTGGCTTCTTCTGGTCTTTTCCAGCCAGACTCAATTGGGCTTGCAGCAGTTTCTCATGCAGCCATCCACGATCTGAAGTCACTTGAAAAAGTCCTAATCTCCGGCAAGTCACAAAAAGCAAGTGTCATAAATCTGACGACTTTTGCAAGATGGCAACACGGAATAATCTTACTATTAAGTTCCATTCGGACATTTTCAAAAAAAACAAGAAAGGAAAGCTAACTTCGGGCGGAGCCGAAGTTGATATACCCTTGCAGAATACTCTGTAAATTATATTCTCCAATATTATTTATATGATGCATTCTTAATACTCATAAAAAATCCCAACTTCCTAACTTTAAAAACATCAAAGTTATGGCATTTCCAATCGTTCAGTTATATGGCAGCTATAAGATATAGTCGGCCGATCCTTATGAAATTTGGTATGTCGGATTGATTGGCCAAAAATAAAACCCATAGAAAATCCCAACTTCTTAACTTTACAAACACCAAAGTTATGGCACTTCCGATCAATCAGTTATATGGCAGCTATAAGATATAGTCGGCCGATCCTTATGAAATTCGGTATGTCGGATTGATTGGCCAAAATTAAAACCCATACAAAGTCCCATCTTCTTATCTTTAAAAACACCAAAGTTATGGCTTTTCCGATCGTTCAGTTATATGGCAGCAATATGATATGGTCGCCCGATCCGGCTCGTTCCGACTTATATACTACCTGCAATAGAAAGACAACTTTTGGGAAAGCTTCAATCAGATAGCTTCAAAACTGAGGGACTAGTTTGCGTAGAAACGGACGGACGGACAGACGGACAGACGGACAGACGGACATGGCTATATCAACTCAGGAGGTGATCCTGATCAAGAATATATATACTTTATAGGGTCGGAAATGTCTCCTTCACTGCGTTGCAAACTTTTGACTGAAATTATAATACCCTCTGCAAGGGTATAAAAAGCGGTGAAGAAAATCTCAGTTAAGTGAATGGCAAATGGGAAGGCCACCAAATGCTGCCAAGGCACCATTCCTCATCTGTCCACCCACCTGAATGCAAAGGACGACGGAGGAGATGCTCGGCACAGGACATCGCAAGTTGAACGGCGAGGGGAGAAGATATGATTTTGTAATAAAGCAAAGTAAGCGACGACTTCCTCTTCCCCAACGAACAATATTAAACAAGCCATTCGAATTAACGTTTCCTTCAACTACCTTTCTTTCCACTCTGACATTCGACTATCGCACTTTATATTCACTTCACAAGAATTCATTATTGGATTTTATCAAGCTTATGGAAATTCGGCTTAAATTGGTCCTTCAACTCCGTATTATTTTCATGCCCTTATGCGTTTTAATAAATTTACCAGATAGCTGGACTAATTAGTTTGCAATTGAAAAGGACAAGTGCAAATAATTGCCCAAGTGTTGTTGACAAAACAGAATTTTCATTAATATTAAATCAGCAGGCTGGTAAGCAATTTACCGATTGAGACTCATTATTAACACAGCGACAGAATCTGTGGGCCTTAATTTTTGTGTGGAAATCCTTTTTGGAATACTAATTAAGCCCGGCAGAAGAACGTATGGCACTCTTGATTGTAGTGGCAAGAGAGGAGGATTCGTGGTGAAAAAGTAAAAGCCAAAGCCTGCTTGGCAGGGCATAAACCACACTCCGCCCGACCACTTAATCAGTGACGTGAGCTCGGAAAATTGTCAGCTGCAGTTTCCGCTGCAGCAACCACAGCAAACCACACGTGTGACAACGGACCACAAAACACAACCACTGTGCAAAAAGCGATTAAAGACATTTCAATTTAATTGGTCATTTTCCATACACAGGAAAAATAACAAAAAACTAACCTTCGGGCCTGACAAAGAGTTGCCCCAATTTTGTTTCTCAGATACCTTTGTTCTTGAAGGCAAACAAACAATGTTGGGCTTGAAAAACTAAAATAATCGCAAACATTTTGATTAAAGTTTTCTGTTTATTTGTAGGATTACTTAATGAAATAAATACACAAAAATAGGATCGGTTGATAGTAAAACAATATTTTAAGTTCCATGTTTTAAGCCGTTTGTCTATAATATAAAACCGTTCGTCAAGAAAACACATTAACAATGATAGTATTATTTATTTGTTTTTACATTTCTATTAGAGGACTTTTCAGTTTAAATCATTGTTATTTGTGTGTACCAGAGCAATTATTTATACCATAATTTATTTCGCATTTTTGCTGGCACAATATTTTCGCCATTGTCAATTAAGTGCTTGTGGCTGGATTCCTCGAAAATATTAAATTTAATTTAATAAAATATGACAGATATATGAGCCACTCGAAAAGGCTCTACCACAAGTTGTTTAGCCTGGGAAATCGCCAAATTCCGCGCGAAAAGCCAGCAAAAGTTTTCAGCTCTCGTCACACCGCCACTCCCAGGGATGTAATTAATTTGCAACATGCAGAGAGCTCCTGCTCCTCGGCTTCTGCATATGCAAAACTTTGGTGGTGCGGCTGCTGCCTGTGCTGCAGAAACTTTGTGTCTGCTAAATTGAATCAAATTTGCCGCCTACGACTATAGTAGCCCTCGGCGCGACTCGCCAAATTGCAGTTAATGAAATCTGCAATTGAAATGAGGTCCTGCAAGGACGATGGCGCTTTCCGGTGGTATTCATTTAAAATGATTACAGAAATGTCACAATATTTTTTATTTTCATTATTGCAGCTCTTGTAAAGCTTCACATTTACTCAAAAAAAGAAAATTTAGAATAAGTTATTTAAAATTTTTCTCTGTGTCAAATTTTTCTGGCTGTGAGTAATAGCTATGTCTTTTTTTTGGTAACCAAAAGTTTTATGTTTCCAGTGCGGGATGAGTTGTGAGTGAAATTCTAGTCTGCAGTTTGCTCACTAAGCTGGCAGCTGCCAACTGCAGTTTCAGTCAAATAAAAATGGCAGCAACATAAACCGAAATAAGAGCCGGTGAAAAGCCAACACAGCTATGAAAGCTTTCATCCAGATATTTATTGCCATCTATTAGTATATATACCAAAATGTATGTACTTTAATTGAAAATGAATTGCTTTTTAGGTAACTCAAGTCCTTGGCTCCAGTCCTGTGCTCCCTGGTTCTAAGTTCGTTTCAATAGGTGGTTTCTTTTCATCATGGAATTTCTCCTTCCCGCTGCCTGTTGCTTTTTGAGGCATTTTCAGCAAAAATCTATGGGTTTTGGGGTGCTTAGGTGCGAAATGTTGGCAAAGAGCTCGCCATGAATAATAGAAACTGGATGGGGCGTTGACGGCTTTAGTTAAAATGTTGGCCCTGCCAAAAAGGATAAGTGATTCCGAGTTTTCCACTTTGAATTTCACCTGTGGCCAATAGTCAGTCAGGGGAATTCCCTCAAGATTCCTTGGCCAATCGACATCAAAATGTTTTTATAATAGTTGTGAAGACTTTCTGTTTTTACAATCAATCTAGAGTATTTTATTTCTGCATATCTTTTAACAAAACAATCAATCATTTTCTAATGACAGGATTCTAATGCTCATTTAATATTCTGTCTCTGTCCAATTAATTTCTGGGCTTATTTATATTAAAGTACTGCCTTTGATGGCTGACAGCCGAGAAGTTTGGTAAAACTTAATTTTGTTTAAGGCGTCATTTTCCTCTCGGTAGGTCAAGAACCTCGCACTAGAAGCAACAGAACGCAAATTACAGGCTTACAACAAAGGGCAAACGTCGAAAAGCTAAATTAAGCCAAACGCCTCAGAGTGGACCTAAGTTGTATGCAAATTTAATGTCACTTGCTGTAAATTTAAAAAAATGGTCTTATTCTTTATCATTTATGGAATACTAGTTGGCTACTTTTTTTTTAATCAAAAGGGTGTCGTGAAAAAAAAGGTTTAGGATAATTTTACAAATCAAAAAATATATCAATATATCATTATTTGTAGTACTATTTGTATATTCAGTATTTTCGTTTCGAAAGAAAAAAATACTATGTAGTAACCTTAAGCATTCCATTGCACGTTAATTATAGTTTTCATATTTGCCGTAACGACGTTATTATAAGGTTCACCCTAATGTACACGTGGATATTTGGAAAGCGAAGGCGGTGCGTCATATCCGTTTTGGCTCGGAATATTTTTTTACGGTTCGCGTGAAGAAAAGCTTTACCAAATTGGGAAACTGAGTATTATGTCCACATGCGGGAGGAGTAAACAATTGAGTGACTTATTACTCGGCATTACCCTCTGGCTTAGTTCGCCCCGGAGCTCAAGTACCCGTCACCAGGCAGGCATCGATTTTGTTCCCTCGGTTAATGGTATTCCATGGGCGACAGCAAACATGAAAACAATACTAAATACAGCCATTGTTCATATTTCTAGTTGACTGTCTGTCTGCGTCCCGAGTATCCTGTCTGTCTGCCTGAATATGTGTGTGTGACTGTGGCAGTTGCCCATAGTTACGCAGGACCCCAACAACAGAAAGACAGCGCGTTCCAGTTAAGCAGGAGTCCAGGAGAAGTCTTTATTAATCCTTTGTGTATTTTTAGCGGCCACTTTATGAGTTGACGGCCATATATCTTCCTGTTGATTTGTGCCAAGTGTAAATTGGCTCCATCGCTCCCTCTTTTTCTGCTACATTTTCTTTTATATTCCAGAAATAAATTTGTGTTTACTTTAACTTGAGAAAATGTCCCAAACGAATGTTCAGAGAGATTAATGGTGTATGCTAACACTTTTCCAGAAAACGAGCTTTCCTAACTGAATTAATATTTTTCACTTATCCTTTAGCTACTCGTAAATGCGAATATAGAATTTCCTAACAAATTTTTAAAGTATAAATGCAAATACATAAACTATCTTCAAGGAATGTGTAAAAAAAGCTCTTTAAAATGGCAATAGAAAAATGTATGTATCCTATCTTAAAGATTATGTTCTTTGTTTGTTTTTATATATAACTCAAATTCGATCAAACGAAAAGGCGGAAAATAAAAAATTTTCCAACAATTGCACTTGCAATTCGTGGCATTTTGCTTTCATGATGTACTTCCATTAAGGAGCTTCGGAAAGCTAGGAATAGCTTCTTATTATTTCATAAGCCATCACGGCACGAAATCGAATGGAAACCCAGAACTCCCAATAAGTGGCAACCAAAATCGCCCACATCGAAGGGCTTCGATTTATGTTCTAGTGGGTGCTAGAAGGTTGGGGTGAGGAGTTTCGTGCCACCCAACATAATTAGGGCCAATGACAATCCTATCGGGCTGCAGCGACTGCACCACCAAAGCTGGGTTTCGATTTATTTGGACGCCGTTGCCCGGACAACAGACGGCCAGGTGGCCACGAAGAATTGGGCACAACAAAACCATTCGGAAAAGGCGTAAAGGCACTTGGGTGTTGGGAGGGCGGCACATTTAGAGCGGTCAGATTTGAGGGCAAAAAGTGAACAATTCCGGGGACTGGAAATGTCGGCTGATGGCCCCCTTCGGCTGGTGCTGATTGCTCTGTGCTGCACAATTATTTCAAGAAAGGATACGTTTTTGTTTTTTTGTCAGAGTTTCACGATTCGTCTGGTAATGAAAGCAGAACCACAAAAATGGCATTGCTGACATGACTTGACCGCGAGGAAAACGGTTTAAAAATGTTGTAGCCTTAAAGTAAATTTTTAATATTATTCGGGGAGCCCCAGTTAATCATAGCATTTAAATGTTTTCTACTTGGCCACGAAAGTTTGGTTTCAAAATGCGATTTAAAAAAGTACTTATTTAGAGGAACATATTTAATCAAATCGTGTTTTTAAACAAAAGTAAAGTCAATTGATGAATCTAAGTAAATGTAAGTACATGGTGGAAGTTTTGTCGATAGATATAAATATTGTGCCCATATTTAAAGAGTAAAGTAAAATTCTTAAATTTAAAGCGTAGTTTTGAAAAATATATTTATTTTTGTATATAGAGTAGAACACTTTTATCAAAAATGTAGGTTGTAAATTTGTTGAAAACTTAATACAGAATTAAAAAAGGTTATAAATTTTATAAAGACCGAAATTAGATGTATACATACATATGTACATAGGCGGTATTATCGTTATCTTTTAAATGTCAATCATAATTCGTTATCTTTTCGTATAAGCTTTCATATTTAGCTTTCGTTGAAGCAATTTTTTCAGTTGTAACCAATCTATCAGAGGAATAGTTAGTAAGTAACTCCTCAGCGAAGTAAAAAATGAATTTCGTAAATGCTTATATAGTCCTTGTGGCCTATGTATATCGGCAGCAAATTCCGATCCTTTAACCTCTATACAGATAAAAGAGGTAAGCTGAACCATTTACATTGATCAGCACATTCTTTAGTTGTACATCCCACCAGAAAATCAAGACAACGACGGATACACTAACCTCTATTGATAAGCTTTTGCTTGAGTAAGTATGAAAAATTCGTGTGACTCTAGGGTCGCCATCTTTTTCATAGCTTGGAGGCTCGTCGAGAGTCCTTACAGCAGATGAAGGAATCTTTCAGCCAAGAAAGGGCCGACATCTACCCCACTTCCTGTCTGTCTACGGACAACCAAAACCGCTCAAGTCTTATGGTGCAGGTCCCGGGGCACCCTGGTTTTTATGTTGCCTGCGATACTTCCCAGTTGGCCGAACTGGGCTGGTTGGTCATTCAGAGGCGCAAGAGCGGCAAGGTTAATTTTTTTGGAGACTCCCTAAGCTACCACAAGGGACAGGCGTTTTCCACATACGATCAGGACAATGATAAATCCGGTAACACAAACTGCGCCCAATTCCATGTCGGAGCTTGGTGGTACAACAATTGTGCTCAGAGGTATGTACAATGTCACATGTTTAGTATTTTAGGACGCTCATTTACACAATTACTGTCTAATTGAATTACTATGAATACGTATATCAAACTATCTTTATTTCAATGAAGAAATATTGAAAATAATTATTTGTATGTATAGTTAATATATAGAATTTATGGGCGATTTATTGAAGTATTTTATTACAGATAACAAGTACTTATATGATATATTTCTAGTAATCTAAATGGTCAACATGTCGACATTTTTGGCAAATTACCCGAAGACAAGGCGCGATTGATTACCTGGAATTCATTTAACACGAGTTCTCATTTCTCATTTGTTCAAATGATGATTCGTCCCAAATTCGGATGTTTTTAGATATTTAAGGAGAGACTTTCTATGTCATGGAATGCAAATCAAAGTTTACATTGATATATTAAAAAAATATTGTGCAAACCTTATGTTTTTATTAGTATAATAAAATCTTAAATTTCACCGCCAATTGCTCTGACAATACTCTACTTAAAAGTTCAGACGAATATGTACAATAAATTGGTGACTAGATCCGATTTTAAAACATACCTGTTGTTCCATTTTCTGATTGCGACTGTTAATTGCTGACATTTTCGCAACTGTGGCAACTCTAGTTTACAGAACAAAATCTTTGTGTTTTGCTAGCTTGCACTAAACTAAGCGATGTCGATGATCCAATGGAGGGGCATTTGGCAAATTCCGGCGAGACAGCTGCAGGGAAATTGTTGTGAGACTTCGGGGCGAAGAAGAATGCGAATGAAGGCAGCAAAACAAAAATCCGAAGAATCGGCCAAGACCAAGGCACTCGCACTGAATATCGCACACCTGGCGACAGTTTGTGGCGTGTGGTACTGTTGTAGTTTGTAGTTCTGTAGCACACGCGACACCAAAGAACAAGGGGTGTTGAGAGAAGAGTGGGCGGGGGAAGAAGGGCCGAAGCCGACAGCCGGCTCTTCCTGTTCTCGCTCTCTATTTTCCTATTTCCCGACGCGATCGGTATCGCGATTGATATTCCCCGGACTTCAAGCCGATTGGACAACTGAATGTTTGCTTTAGCTTCTGAGGGGCACACGAAATGTTTATTTGTATTTACTTATTATTTGTATATGTTTTTGCAATATTTAATGGCAATCACTTCCGTGCTCGTTGAGTTTCGTGTGTTATTTGCCAATTGAGGGGTTTGGCGCCTATTTTTTGGTAGTGGAGAGTAGGCGAAACAAACCGTCGACTGAACCGCACGCTGTCAAAACAAGAACTGGTGACTTTAACCACTCAAGCAAAATTCTCGAGCGGAGTGGAATAAAATGGAATAGGAACAAAGGCACGAGAGAAAGCCGAACCACTTCGTCCTGTCGTATGTCATGAGGGAGGGAGAGCTACTGCTGCTGCTCTCTCCACTCAGCACACCGCCTCCTGTGCCTGCTTCCTCTTCCACATCCTGCGAGCGACAGATGTGCAGCTGCCGAGTGCATTTTCTCACTCCTTTTCACTTTGATCGGGATTACGGAACGCATTTCCATACAAAGCATTTGGTAATTGCATTCCGGATTGGGCACAATCGACTGGTTAACAGTAACTAAACAAATAAATACAACTAGATTTATAAATCTGTAAGCCAAGTCAGTTTTTATACCCTTGCAGATGGTATTATAATTTTGTTATACCCTTGCAGTGAGTATTAAAATTTTGGTCAAAAGTGTGCAACGCAATGAAGGAGACATCTCCGACCCTAAAAAGTATATATATTCTTGATCAGGATCACCTCCTGAGTTGAATTAGCCATGTCCGTCTGTCCGTCTGTCTGTTTCTACGCGAGCTAGTCTCTCAGTTTTAAAGATATCAAATTGAAATTTTGCACACACCCTTCTCTTCTTTGCACGCAGTATATAAGTCGGAACGGCCGGGATCGGTCGTGTATATCCTATAGCCACCATATAACTGATTGAGTTGACTGAGGAAGTTGTAATTTTTCGGCGCTCGATCGGTCCCGTTCTGATGAATATACTACCTGAAGTAGAAATAATACTTTTGGGAAAGTTTCTTTTAGATACCTATAAAGCTGGGAGACTTGTTGGTCTAAAAAGAGATAGACGGACATGGATAGTTCGACTTTCCTGGTGATGATGATTACAAGCTGGATTATAAGCTGGAAATGTCTCTTTTACTGTTGACTAAAATTTGAATAGCCACTAAAAGGATAAATACAAAAGTAAATACCCGATTAGAGCACAAAATATAACAGTGTAACATTCTAAAAATCAATTTAAGTTAATTGATTAAAAATATATTTCAAATCAAATACACCTCATCTGGAAATTAAATGGCATACTTAGTTTCTTAGAAACATATTAAGCGAAAACAAGAGAGAACGCTATAGTCGACTATCAGATACCCGTTACTCAGGTAAAGGGAGTGCGAGGGAGATGGAGATAGAAACTTTGATCACGCATAACTTTTTAATGAATGGTCCGATTTGAAAAATTTCTTCTACATTTCGATAGGTATTGATAAACACAATAAAACTGCATTTTTACTTTTCCGAAATATTTAAATTTTTAAAATCGTATATAAGCGATTGTGGGCTTTTATAGTTTCCGAGATCTCAGCGTTCATACGGACGGACAGACGGACAGACGGACATGGCTATATCGACTCGGCTAGTGACCCTGATCAAGAATATATATACTTTATAGGGTCGAAAACGCTTCCTTCTAGCTGTTACATACTTTTGCACGAATACAATATACCCTTTTACTCTACGAGTAACGGGTATAAATATCTGTATCAGAATAATAAGCACTGTGTTTTTTTAATCGATTTCTATTTATTATTTATAGGTAATTTGAGCTCTTCAGAATGTAATTTGTTCACCCCATCATATTTTAATAGCCGCAAATGTGTGGTATATGTAAAATTGTTTGGGCAGAATACTATTACACTATAAATTTACATATTATTCTGAGTATTTATTAAGAACTGTCTACCGCTCTATGCATGTAAATGTTTGTATTTTTACATTTGCTTAATATGTAAAGAGTTTGTTGTTAGTTTTTTGTTATTTACGCAAACAACTTTATGTATTAAACAAATGTTGGAAAGGCCAAACTAATAGCCCTGATAGATTCATTATAGATAGGATATTAAAAACACCTTTTTTTCATTTCGGGTTTGCCGCCGTCAAGATGTTTATTTCATTATTATTAGTCTTAGCCGCCCTCTTCGTCGCACTCGCTGACCTTGTTCATGCCGATTTTGGCGCCCACCTTTGCACTGGCCCGCTTAAAGTGGTCGTTCAACTTGATCTGCACCACGTTGATGAACATGGAGGTCAGGGCCAGGCCGAATATCAGGTAGATCATGCTGACCATCACCAAGAAGGGGTTTCCGGGCAGAAGGTCGCCGAAGCCGATGGTGGACATTGATATGAACACGTAGTAGAAGGCGTCCAAAGTGGACCATTCCGACTCCACCAGTGTGTAGCCGTAGGTTCCCAGCAGGATGTACGAGAGGACCAGGAGCGAGGCCACCGACACCGGCAGGTTGAACTCGTCGTCCACTTCGAAGGTCTCCGGATACGGCGACGTAGGCTTCTCCGGGTCCGAGGTGGCCAGCGATCGGCCCGCCTCGGCACCCGCCTGTGAGTCTTCGTCGTTCGTCTCGCTGGACTTGCGGAAGAAGATGGTTTGCCGCCGGATAGCATTTTCGTAGACATCGGAGAAGCCGATCATGGGGTCGCGGATCTGCTGCTGCCTCCGTATCCTGCGGCAGGTGCGGGTGTAGTACAAGCGGCGCACGTACCTCCACGGAAACTTGACGCCGCGCGTGAAGGGCTTTCCCAGATCGGCCATCACGATCAGGAACATGGGAATGCCGATGATGGCGTAGACGATGGTCAGTGATCGGCCCAGGTCCGTCTTTGGAGTGATGTAGCCATATCCTGAGAAGCAGAAGAGGGCAAAAGAGTTTTACAAAGCTATAGTTGGTTCACTGTAAAGCAAATTCTAAACAAATAATACTCCAGGATAAATAATAGCCAAAAGCGATAAAAAACAAACTATTTTTTACCTCGCTTAAAATTCCATCGACAAACAGTTTTTTAGTTTTTTGAAAAGAAGTTTTGTGCCAATGATCAAAGAACAGTAATAAAGAATGCCACCTCAAAAGGAAATTCAAAACTACTAGTTTACAAAAAATACTTAAATTATACCTAGAAAGATCTGATGGTAGCTAAGAAGGAGTTTAAAAAAAATTCATTTTCTAGACCATATTAGGTAAAATTTATTAATTCGTAACCAAAATCTGCAAATAAAACAAGTCAGAACAAAAAAAGAAAACATTTCTTATTGCATTGCATTACATCAACAATATTTCTGTTTAGGGTTTTAAAAAGCCTGTGTGTTTTCCCATAGTTTCAGAAATATATATTTTTTAAAATTTTCTTGCTAAAAACTGGCTCTAGCTTTAACCAAACTTGAACAAACTTAGCCAGAAATGTGTTGATAATCGGGAATTATTCCTTATTCCCGCTTTCTGATGAAAGCCCAACGATTGTTCCAATGGAAATATTACCTATGGTTGTAATTACGGTCCAACAGAAGATAAAGCACTTGACAAAGTTCCACGACTTTTGACCCGGATACCGCAACTTCTGGCGCGCGAGAGACTTCCAGTCCTCCTCTCTGGCAAAGATACAAATGGATCACTCCCTGAACTGGGCCACCGAGCCATCTAAGATTTGGAAAGATGCATGTCAATAGCTTTTACACTGCGCAAAATATCTTCAATTCTTGCAAGTTTTTTCTGATTGTTCCTATGGGAGCTATTGGATATAGACGTCCGATCGGGACGATTTTCAAACTTGATCTGCGATTATAAAAGTTTCAGATCGCTAGCTTTTAAACTGAGCTCGCAAACGCTATTGAAACAGACGGACATGGCTATATCGACTCCCCTATTGATCGTGATCAAGGATATATATTCTTTATGTGGTCGGAAACGTCCCATTCACAGTGTGACAAATTTCTGACCAAAATTATAATACCCTCTGCAAAGGTATAACAATACAATTTAAATTTAACAGTGGTTTTTTTATTAACTGATAATTATTTGCTAATTTAAAGTTCATAGCTGCACTAAGTTCTAACAGGCGATTTTTCAAAGTTTTTTTCGTACATTTTTGACCTAAGAAACACTTTTTGACAAGAGGCACCCCAAAAGCTTAACACCTGATGATATCTCCATTGGGACTCCTCCAGCACTTCCACTTTTCAGTCGCTTGAATTTTATGTGGTATTTATAGCCTTCCCGCAGCGACTTCCACGCCAGCTTGCAACTATTATCTAAACATAAATATTGTTTATGTCCACGTTAACAAATATTTAATAATGTACAATTATGACTTACTGTCCTTATCCATTTCCCAGGCTTTTTTCCCCACGCTCTTTTTACAAATGTTGCATTAAAATGTTTATTATTTGACTAATCCCACTATGCTGTGTGGGACTCCACAGATCGCATTAATGTTATTTTGTCCTCACATGTAAACTTCTGCAATCGACTTTGCGGGTTTTTTATTTTTTCCCTCCATTTTTCAAAATGTTTAGTGAGAAGCGCACGCCAAAAGATACTTTTCTTAACCATTTTTTAATCTTTGCGCTAGGGTTCTTTAAAATTCATCTCAGGTGGTTGGCAATGCGAAGTAATTTTCTGGTATTTCTTCGTCGATCTGAGTACCGAGGTGAAGAAAAAGCCTGAGTTGAAGTGTACGCCAGCTGTTTGCCTCTCGCTCCCTCTCATGACTGTCGTGCAGTTTTCGTCGATCTGAGTACTAGGCTAAAGGAAATAAATTTGATTTGTTATGAGTTGGTCATACTGGCAATGTGAAAAAAATAGTTGTGAAAAATAGACGCGCTAGGAAAGCACAAAATTGAAACGCAGAATAAAGATTCGAAACGAGAATTTGTGTGTATTTGGCTGATTATGTGGATTTATTGGAATTCATTTCTTACTTTTCGTTTGTGCACCAGAATTTATTTACTAAAATAAGCTTTTCCCCATTTTTCTGGCTGACTGTAAAACAAGTAGGCAAGCAGAAAATAACATTTAGAACAAATCCAAAATGCTAGTGAGTCGAATAAAAGTGGCTATCAAATCATTAACTAACCACATTTATATGAAACATATTTTCACGAGGTGGAATAATCATTCAAATGTTAGTGAATATACCGCGATTTAGTCGGTTAAAATCATTTCAATTTTCATGGCATGTTTATGGGCCAGAAAAGTGATTTGCAAATTAAAAGTGAAATTAAAAGCAAATTTAATTGGGAATGCGTAAAGAGGATGGTCGGCGAGTTATTTATAGGTCCCCAATTAAGAGCTGGGACAGTATTCCAAAGAATTTCGGCGCCTCTTGAGAGATCTCATAACTGTCCGCGCAAAAAGAGACACAAATTGTTATACCATTGCAGAGGGTATTATAATTTTGGCCAGAAGTTTGTAACGCCGTGAAGGAGATATTTCCGACCCCATAAAATATATATATTGTTGATCAGGATCAATAGGGGAGTTGATATGTCCGTCTGTCCGTCCGTCCGTCTGTCCGTCTGTTTCAATACCGTTTGCGAGCTCAGTTTAAAAGCTAGCGATCTGAAACTTTTACAGTCGTCCTAAAACATATGTACGCAGAACAAGTTTGAAAACCGCCTCGATCGGATGTCTATATCCTATAGCTCTCATAGGAACAATCGGATATAACTTGCAAGAATGGAAGATATTTCGCGCAGTGTAAAAGCTATTGACATAAACCTCTCTAAATGTTATTTTTTTATGCATACCTTGATCAGGGTGAAAGCGCGTGCCGATCGGACGTCTATATCGTTTAGCTTCCGTAGGAAAAATTGTTAAAGGCTGCGAAAATATATCTTTCTTTCTATTTTTATACCCTTGCAGAGGGTATTATAATTTCGGTCAAAAGTGTGCAACGCAGTGAAGGAGACATCTCCGACCCTATAAAGTATATATATTCTTGATCAGGGTCACCTCCTGAGTTGATATAGCCATGTCCGACTGTCTGTCCGTCTGTCTGTTTCTACGCGAACTAATCTCTCAGTTTTAAAGATATCGAATTGAAACTTTGCACACACCCTTCTTTCCTTTGCACGCATTATATATGCCGGAACGGCCGGGATCGGCCGACTATATCCTATAGCTGCCATATAACTGATTGATCGGAAATGCCATAACTTTGGTGTTTGTAAAGTTAGAAAGTTGGGATTTCCTATGGGTTTTATTTTTGGCCAATTAATCCGACCTACCAAATTTCATATGGATCGGCCGACTATATCCTATAGCTGTCATATAACTGAACGATTGGAAATGCCATAACTTTGGTGTTTTTAAAGTTAGGAAGTTGGGATTTTTTATGAGTATTAAGAATGCATCATATGAATAATTTTGGAGAATATAATTTACAGAGTATTCTGCAAGGGTATATCAACTTCGGCTCCGCCCGAAGTTAGCTTTCCTTTCTTGTTATATGACATTTTTGCAGTATAAAAGCAATTGACATGAAACTATGCAAATCTAGTTTATTTATGAATATCTTATTCCTTTCGCAACTTTTTTAATTTAAGCAATTTCGGCAAAGTCTGCAAGGGTATTAAAACTTTGGCTTGCCGAAGTTAGCTTCCGTCCTCGTTTATCTCACAAATGCCGACGATCGTAAAAATATTCAAAACCATTTCCATCACATATATTTTGTTGGTTTAATTTTGAATAAGAATAAACATAAATAGACCGTCTTGCCTCCTAAGAAAACATATGTATAATATCGGCGTGGGAGTCTTTGCACTCACAATACGAGAAAATTCACCTAGAAGGGTCTTTGAAGGTCAACTCACCTATGGTTGTGTATATGGTGCAGCAGTACACCATGGATTCCCAAAAGGACCAGGGTTTCGGCTTCTCCGCCAGTCCGTCCCTCAGTAGCGATTCCACCGCCGAAGAATGATTTTTCATTATTCGCAGCACTTGACTGTCGAACTCTATTTCCAAGAACTAATTTTCACAAAATTATAGATGGTTTTGGACCTCAGAAATTTTCTCAATGATCTTACCCCGCTCAGTTGTGGATCCTTGGTCATCTGACGCATTTCGTCGAAGAAATTTCTCTGCAGTCCCTTGAGCTCCAGTAGTTCCAACTTATCATGAGGAAGTAAAACTTGACCTATGTCAAAGGGGTACCAAATGGCCAAATTAGCAACGTTGATTTGCAATGCAGACTTCGCGCTTAAGGAAATAAATCTAATGGATTTGGCTTTCCAAATTAGAGAAATCGCCTATTGCATTCAGAAAATTCTAAATGTTTCTATTACACTAGCTTCAGGAACCTCCATTCGCTCGTTAATCATCTTCAACTGGTCGTCTTGGTTGTTTATAGGATGTTTATCTATGAGATTCGAGTGTTCCTTCACCCGTTCAATGGATTACAGTATAGCGCACACATTTGGCTGTTGTATGTATTTGAATGGCTGGGAACTGTTTACTATTTTCCAAACAATATCCGAAGAGCTTGATAAGCAAAGTCGTTTAGTGGACTTCTTCGTCCGTGTAGCTTTTCTTTGTTAGGGCAAGTTAATGAATATCGTCACAGAATCACTCTCAGCTAAAAAAACACTATATCTGCTGATAAGGTCGTAGCTCACCTTCGATGACCTTGAACAGGAGCGCCCCACCCAGGCTGTAGAGTGCCAGGATAAAGATCAGGAACAAGTGGGTGAACCTCCGCCGGGACCACCGGTACATGCCCAAGGTGAACTTCTCGCCGAAGGTGAACTGCACGTCGAACCTCATGCCCAACTTGGTGAGGTCGGGGAAGCCCGCGGGCCACGGTCTGTATCCGAAGGGATATTGTTTAGGTGGCCAAAAAAGATCCTGTGTCTCCGTGACCGTGGAGTTCGGCTGAGCCCTATAAGTTGCCTGGGCACTCGGGGGCATGGAGGCTTGAGTCATCGCCGATCCCCCGGTCAGGTCGTGGATGTTGGGTGGGGTGCTGGAGATGGGCGTTACAATGTGGGCCTCCGACATCGTCGAGGGTTTGCTGAACTAATCTTAGAATAACTCTGAGTTTATAGAGGTTTACTATGGCTTATTTTAAGATCTGCGTTGATCATCAAGCCAGCTAATGCTGGCTGGCCTTTCCGCTTCTGACCGCCTCGTTCTTGAATCCAATGCGAACTGAACAAAAGCAAAATATTTTGGCCAACATCGGTGCTGTTGTCGCTTTCGCTGGGAGCGCTGTAGTATTTGTATTAGCCAAGAATCTCCGGCTGCCGCCGACTATGACGAAATCGACAGTCACGAGCTCACGGGGCTCCGTTTCTGCATCCGTCTCCATCGAGCAATCACCAACTGATCTCGGCGCTCAAGCTGATTATTTCATAATTATGTGATAGGGTCGCGCAGTCTCTGCTGTACTTCTTAAATCGATTTTTGTTTTACTTAAAGCGTAGTAATTTTATCGCAAATATTTTCGCATTTACTTGATAATTTGCATAAAATTAAGAAAGGAGGATATTAGTCATTCGTGCCCGGCAGTCATTTACGTTTTCATAGAACTCTGTCTAATATACTTTGCCTTTTTTATTTGGCTTACACACAAATGATGAAGCACTTTCTGGGAAACGCTTAAGACATTTTTAAATAAAAGCTGTTCAGATCAATTCAAATTAAATAAACATATATTTTTGTATTCATATTAATAAATACAATTAAGATGTAAGCAATTGTTTTGTTTTATTTACTGAAGTGCAGCCATTTAAATTGTTTCCAGCTTTTCATATATTTAGACATTGCCGATAAAAATGTATGCCAAGAAAACAAAATATTTTTATATTTCTATTCTTTACCAATTTATTTTCTTTATGATTAGGGCTCATTTGTTATTTCTTAAAATAAATATTACGTAAAAACGTTCAGACGATTAAAATTAAAAAGTTTTTAAATTAAATCGGAAGCGATATTTTAGCAGTTACTGAACTCAGTATTCATTCTGCTCACTATTTGAATATTTTTGCAAGAATAAATCGAATATTTTCAGTGTCAAACTGGATATATTATTTGATTAAAAATATTTGTAAGAATTAGCTTGCTCTGGGCCTTTATTCTTGGTATTAATGGTATTGTACCAGGTCGAGGTTAAGTGTCGGCTTAGACTTAAAATTAAATCGGCCACATTTATTGAAACCAGAAGGGTGAGTTCTCTGAAGGGGAGTAGGACTTCCCAAAGACCCGCTGGGCAAGACCATCAACTCAAAAAAGCCCCCACGGGCTCATAGAGATTTTATGTTTTTAAATTGAGGTTTCACGATGATGTTTTTGTTTATCATACCCTTGCAGAGGGTATTATTATTTCGGTCAAAAGTTTACAACGCAGTGAAGGAGACATTTCCGACCCTATAAAGTATATTTATTCTTGATCAGTATCACCAGGAAAGTCGATCTAGCCATGTCCATATACTACCTGCAATAGAAAGACAACATTTGAGAAAGTTTCAATCAGATAGCTTTAAAACTGAGGGACTACTTTGCGTAGAAACGGACGGACGGATAGACGGACAGACGGACATAGCTAGATCGACTTTTCTGGTGATATCATAAAATTTATGGTAAAATGCCCTACTTTTAAGAAATATTTTTTATTTTTAAAAAAAGTTTTTATTGTTTTTAGGTTTTTTGCCTTAGATTTTAGAAAGGATCGTCCTTAATTTTAGAAAAATTTAACCTAGATTTCATGGTGCGATGCCATTAAAGACACTAATATGGCGAATTTCTTGTCTTTAGGGTATAAGTGTAGTGGATAGCGATAGTCCATGGTGAAGACGTCCTCAGAGGTGCGCCCAAATTGCTTCACTACTTGGGATCGGAGTCGTGGAACATGTGACTGCGTTTCATCATTCCACACCACATCTTATTGTGGAGCTCCACAATATTGTCCACGTTCTGAAAATATTAAGTAATCAGTATGTATTTATTTGGGAATCATAATCGATTCACCTTCATTTTTCACAGGTCCAGAATACCATGCTGCTTGGGATCCCCAGAACTGATCTTCACACGCTGGAAAGTGCTCACTCATGCCCGACAGTATAACAGTCATGTTGCGAGGGTCCTTGAATCCCAGAATATTCCTGTCCTGTAATTAAAATTTACCAAATTAAATTAATTTTTATTTAACTAAGTTATTAACGAGGAGTAAATCGTTTAAATCGTTTCTTATAAGAAAACAAGAAAGGAAAGCTAACTTCGAGCAGAGCCGAACGGACGGACAGACGGACATGGTTATATCAACTCAGGACGCAATCCTGATCAAGAATATATATACTTTAAAGGGTCGTAGATGTCTCCTTTACTGCGTTGCACACTTTTACCAAAATTATAATACTCTCTGCAATGGTATAATGATGTAAAATGATCTCTTCATTTGAGCTTTAAAATGTTGTGTTAAGCAAACCGTTCTTTGAATATTCGTTCGCAGTCAAACTTTGTATACAAAGTAATTTGTATAATTCAGTAACAATAATTATTTTAAATCAGTTGTTTTTATTTAATTGTTTTTAATCTAATTTTGCATAAAATCTTACCATAAAGTTAATATGCCAAAAATTAAGAACCGCAGTACCTAAAACTGAGTTTTAAGAAATTGACTAGTCTTAAAGAAAAATCTTTCAGCCTGAGGCAGCCTTCTATTTTTCGTAATTTCTATTTCAGTTAACCAGTTATTACTCACATATATGTGAGATATTATTTAGTACAGTTTATTAATATTATTTCGCGGTGCACAGTTACTGAATATAATAATTGGCTTTTATTAAATTGCTGGATAAATGCTGCTGCTTTCTGCTGATTCTTTCACACACGTTCGGCTGCTTCGATTCTCTTCTGCTACTGTCCTGTTCGGCTGCTACTTCTTCTGCTACTGTCCTGTTCGGCTGCTACTTCTTCTGCTACTCCTGTGCTGTACGACTTCTGCTGCTGTTACTCTGCTGTACGACTTCTGCTGCTGTTACTCTGCTGTACGACTTCTGCTGCTGTTAACCAGTGTGCCTTTAGTAGATCTGCTTGCCTACTCTCTGTTACATTCGGTCATCCTGATTAGTCATCAGTCCCTGATGACCATGCCTCCTCGTTGTGTACAGAAAAACTCCATAATTTCATGTTATCATTGCTCGTGCTCGTATTTTTGGGTCCCTCGACGTCTGCTGCTTTTCGTACATTATAACGTCCGCCTCGTTTCACTTCTGTTATTTCGTATGGACCTAAGAATTCGCTAGCCATCTTTCTCCCAGCTACGAATTGCGTTCTACGGATGGCGACGAGATCTCCAACTTTGTATCCGTACTCGCATTTTCGCTTTTTATCAAATTGCTCCTTATATTTTGTCTGGGCCTCCCGAATATTATCTTTTGCTTCTTGTCGCATTTTCTTTCTTTCGTCATCAAAGTTATCAACCATCTCCTTTTCTAGTAGTTGAAGTATATCGCTATCTGGTCTACAACGCATTTTTATCCCGATCAGCAGCTCAAATGGAGAACGCTTTGTAGATTCATGAACTGTGCCATTGATAGCCATCTGAACTCGAGGTACAAACTTGTACCATCTTCCAGGTTCCTCCGACGACAACTTTGAAATAATGCTCAGGATGGATCGGTTTACACGTTCTATTTGTCCATTGCCTCTTGGAACTCCTGTGGTGCTCCAAACGTGTTCGATGTTTTCTTCCTTCACAAATTCCTCAAAGCTAGACGACGTAAATGCTGCTCCGCGATCGCTTACTATACGAGCTGGATTACCAAAGATGTCCGACCATTCCGGTAACTTCTTGAGGACTTCGTCTGCACCTGTTGTTTTGGTGGGATACATCCATACGAACTTGCTAAAGCTGTCAACCATCGCGTAGATGTACTTGTATTGCTTTGAAGTAGCATCCATTGGTCCCAGATCGTCTACGTGTATAGTATGAAGCGGCTCTGATCCTTTGTCGATTTGATGCAAAAACCCATCTTTTTTGCCCAACTTTTTGTTGTAGATTACATACAGTTTCCTAGGATCTGCTGTACCTTCCCTTCTAGATGTGGGATCCAATGACTCTGCTGTATGGCATGCATTGTCTTTTGTACGGCAAAGTGGCCTGCGTTGTGTGCCTCTGTTATTATCTCTCTCTCCAGCGATTTCGGTATTGCTAACCGATCCGTTCCCTGCACAACCTTGTACACCAGACCAGCCTTTAATTTAAAGTTGTCATATGGTTTACTTTTCAGGATTTCGGAGACTGCTTTAATCATCGTATCCTCCTGCTGGGCTTTCTTGATTCTTGCTGTGACTTCCGACGATACCATCATGACATCAATTGGGTATCGACTCAGGCAATCCACGTGCTTCAGCCGCTCTCCTGGTCTGTGTTCCACCTCGAAACTGTAGTCCTGCAGGTACAGTACCCATTGGGCTACCTCTCGCGGAACGTCCTTCTTGCTTAACGTTTGCTTAAAAGCGGCGCAATCAGTTACAAGCTTGAAGTTGGTGCCGAGTATGTACTGACGGAATTTTTGCATGCGAGAAAAATAGCTTTGGCTTCTTGTATATGCTGTCGTGCTTCAGACTCCGAGGTTTTCTTGCTCCAGAATAAGACCGGATGCAATTGTCCTTCATGCCACTGTAACAGCGTAGCTGCGAACCCATCCTTCGACGCGTCGGTGTGTATCTCAGTTTTTGCATTCCTGCGGTAGAGTCTTAGCACCGGCTCGCTCACCAATGCTTCCTTTAATATGGCGACCGCCTGCTGTTCTTCCAGACCCATTTTAAATTTAACGTCTTTTCGCAGCAAATTCGTTAGTGGTTTTGCGATCAGTGAATAGTTTTTTATAAACTTGCGGAAAAACCCAGTTAATCCCAAAAACGACTGCACCGTCCTGATGTTTTGCGGTATTGGAAACTTTCTAATGGCTTTGGTTTTCTCCGGTCCTGGCTTAATTTCTCCTCCTCCAACTTGATGTCCCAAAAATGTTATTGAGGACTGCAGGAATCGACATTTTTTCCACTTCATCTTCAGCCCGTATTCAGCTGCTACATCTAAGACCTTCTTTAGCTTTTCCAGGCATTCTTCGGCAGTTTCGGCGTGTATAACAATGTCGTCCATGTAAAGATCCAGAATGTTTTCATTTATGAGGTTTTGCAACACATGACCAATGAAGCGGATGAAGACTGCTGGCGAATTGCAAAAACCGAAAGGAGCTCGATTGAATTCAAAAAGGCCCTCCTTCGTTATGAACGCTGTATACTTCTTGCTGCTTTCTTCGACTGGAACGTGAAAGAAACCATTTTCCAAGTCCATTATGGTGAAAATTTTTGCATTTTCCAGTTTTTCAAGCACATCTTCAACGATTGGAACGGGGAAGCAATCTTTTAGCACCATCTTGTTCAACTGGCGATAGTCCACGCAGACCCTGTTGCTCCCATCTTTTTTCTTGACGATTACTGTGCGGCTGGCGAAATTTGAGGATGAGCGCCGTATTATTCCAGCGTTCAGCCATATATCAATCTGCAGCTTGACTACATCAGCTTCGCTAATAGCCACTCGGCTTGGAGCATGTCGAAACGGTGTTATGTTCTCATCTGGTAAAATTTTCAGCGTGATCGGGCACACAGCAGTCTGCTTCTTTTCGGAAAATTCTTCAATCATAGATTGGACGGTATCTCTGTACTGTGAGGGGACATCAATATCAGTATTTTCTTCAACCAAATTATATATACTTAACTAATTCGTGTTCACAGTTGCCTATTCATTCAGAGGAGAAAACTGATATCCTTCCGGCGTAGACCTCATTGTGAATTTGGATACAAAGTCATATCCCAGCAGCAAATCGCATCCGATGGCATGATTGGCCACCACAAGAAGCTTGTGTGCCAGACACATACCGTCGATCTCCACTTCTGCCATAAATTGACCAGCGGAGCGTGTGATATTGTTTCCAAGTCCTCTTAAAGTTGTAGAGCTTGGCTGCAAGAGCGCGCTACCCATTTTCTCAAACACGGACATTTTTAATAGGGTAACATCTGAACCTGTGTCTATGAGCCCCTTGACTTGCACATTGTTGATTTTCAGAGACTTAAGGCGTTTTTCCTCGTATGCTACGTTTACGGCAGCCGTACCAGGGCAATCTTTCGACATGTGACCACTCTGATTGCACCGGAAACACTTTAATGCAGCTCGGCAATCCTTGCGTAGATGTTCTTGGGATCCACAATTGTAGCAGTGCAGTTTCCTCACATAGCTGTTGTGCTCGGGCTTCATTGCGAGCTGCTGTGATTCTTTCTTCTTCACCATCACATTATCATCGATCTGACGCGTTCGTTCGTAGATTTCGTATTTCTCTTTTAGCTGCTTGTAAGAACTGCATCCATACAAGGTGTACTTGTAATCCGTTTTAAGCCTCAATCCGTCGACAATGTACCGAATTACCGACTCAGTGTCTAATGTCCCACGAGCAGCAATGCGTTTCATCTGTAGCATGTATTCGTGAAAGCTTTCGTTTTTTGCTTTCACTCGCACAGACAGCTGATTGTGAATTTGGGCACTGCATACACGATCGCACTCGAATTCCGTTACAAGTTGTTGACGCAGCTGACTGTACTCGTACACTTCTGTAGACTCGAGAAAAAGAGCGGCTGTACATGTCATTTTGGCACGAGCTTGTACGTATTTCTGCTTGTCGTTAAGCCCATATGCGTCGGCGTTTAATTCGAAGTTATTAAACCACTGTTGCACAGACATATTTTCTCCACTGAACTCAGGAATTATTTTGGCAAAATTTTCCACTACCAGCTTCGCATCATTTTTTTTGTCAATTTCATCGGCGGTAATTTTCAACGTGAGAAGTTGAACCAAATCTTGGAGAGTCTGCGTGTTTTGTTCTAAGACGTTGGTGTCGTTTCGGCGATTGTTTCCACATGTCCCTGATCCACTTGGGCCCTCGTATATTTCCACTTTCTCATCTTGTGGTTCCTTTTCATTTGTCATAATAATTCTGTTGCGCAATACCCTTACCGGTAGTCTGCTTGAAGATACCGTTTTCTTTTTCTGATCCTCTTTCCTTCTGGTTGTTGTCTCGTTTCCTCTGCTGGCGGCTTTTGAGGAATGTGGCACCAAACTGTTTTGTTGTCTCGCTTTATCTAATTGTTTCTGAGACATGCGGATTGCGCATTTTATCACTTTTCACTGGCAATTCGCGACTGGTTGAGCCCCCAAATGTGAGATATTATTTAGTACAGTTTATTAATATTATTTCGCGGTGCACAGTTACTGAATATAATAATTGGCTTTTATTAAATTGCTGGATAAATGCTGCTGCTTTCTGCTGATTCTTTCACACACGTTCGGCTGCTTCGATTCTCTTCTGCTACTGTCCTGTTCGGCTGCTACTTCTTCTGCTACTGTCCTGTTCGGCTGCTACTTCTTCTGCTACTCCTGTGCTGTACGACTTCTGCTGCTGTTACTCTGCTGTACGACTTCTGCTGCTGTTACTCTGCTGTACGACTTCTGCTGCTGTTAACCAGTGTGCCTTTAGTAGATCTGCTTGCCTACTCTCTGTTACATATATTATGACGGCCAGGTCGAGTCGTGGGCTCTCGGTGCTCTCCTTATTGTCATTGTCAAAGACGGTGAAGGACGTGCCGAACACATTGGAGCGGAGCTTGCCACAGAAGCCATCGGCATTGCGGGACAAATCCGTGGGATCGCAGCTGACTATGTAGTTTGATGTCTTGCTCTTCTTCCGTTTGCAGCCTGCAAATCAAATCAATTTTTTTTAGGTGACAGCACCTTAAAGGGGTATATAGTTTTAACCCACCTCCTAGCAGGAATATCTTCTTACCGTAGTCCCGCTCCAGGTGCAAGTAGTACATGGGAAAGAGACCGCGGTCCATGCCCTTGCGGTCCCGGGTGATACGGCACTTATAGAGGACTCGATGTTTCCGATGACATACCCCTCGGACTCCCCGCCAGTCCCATTCCCCGTCTCATTGCTGTCCAGCGCATCCTTGTAGGGCGACGAGGCCATTCCGGCGGGACGCACTGGTGCTGCTCCTGCGACATTGCGGTTGGTGTAGTCGTCCTCGTCCTGGTTATCACTGAAGGAATGCTGGCGTGCATGTGGTTTTTGAGATTGCGTCGAGTTAATTGCTCTCCTCGTCCTCCAGATCGTGCGATGCGATCTCCTCTATAAGATGGGGAAAAATGAATTTTGAAAATGTAATAATCTAATGGTTTGTCTTCTCGTTACACGTTTTTGGACAACAAAAGCATATCTATTTACTATTCAATAGCTTTTATTTAGTAAACATATTACTTTAAAATTGCAAATATTTGTAATATATATTGTTTATTGAACAAAAATTTATTTTACTGGATTGTTTTTAAAGTTTTAAACTTTCGTTTTTTCTGATTAGAAAAAAACAAATCAAAATCAAAAAATCAAAATAATTTGGCCATAGCTTCTATGGCAGCTATACGCTATTGTTGTCCGATTTCTATTTAATTAAACCGTAATTTCAAAATATTTAAATGTTACTTAATCCCAAAGAACAAAAGAAAAAACAATCCCAAAAACAACAAAGTTATAATTTTTTGAATTTGTTTTTCAAATTGTTCCTATGAGAGTTATATGATATAGTCGCCCGATCCGACTTATATACTACCCGCATCACAAAGACAACTTTTGGGAAAGTTTCAAGCAGATAGCTTTAAAACTGTGGGACTAGTTTGCGTAGAAACGGACGGACGGACAGACGGACATGGCTAGATCGACCTAGTAATGCTGATTAAGAATATAAATACTTTTTAGGGTCGGACTGAAATTATAATACCCTCTGCAAGTGTATTAAAAGCAAAAAGTACTTAGGCCTTTAGTTCTTTCATTTAAAAATCCAAAAATTAATAATATTTTTAGAAATTTTAGAAAAATATTATAAATATATATTTAATAATTGATATTATTGATCCCGTTCTTAGGTTTTGCCTTGCAATAAAATGTTAAATGGAATTGCTTATGTTGAGTATATTTTTTGTAGTGTATGGTCACTTACCCTCCTGATTGATGGTGCTCCGGCTGCGACTCGTGTTCATGGCAACCGGAGTGACGCCCCTGGGGCTGCCGTTGGTCAGTTGGGGCGAGCGGATGAACTGGGTCCGTCGTAGGCCTGCAGCTCGCGACTGTTGCTGCTCATCCCGGACATCGGCCGGCTGATCTGGAGATCACTGGCCTGGATCATTCCGGGCGAGGCTCTTTTTTGCCTGATGTAGGCCTCCATCAGCTGGCGCTGCAAGCAAATAAGTTGCAACAAATTGCTAAATAGAATTTACACCCACGGAGAGGATAAATGACCGCAATAAATGCCTAAATATTTGCATATGCGGGCAGCAGGTAATTGGCCCAGCATCCCGACGGAGCGAAAAGAGGGAATCGAGCCGATCCGTCAGCACCACCACCCTCATCCCCATCCACCATCCATCCACCAAGCACCAAGCACCCAACTCAATGGAATGGGTGGGTGTGGGAATGCGAATGCAAATGGAAATGGGTACGAACCACCGCCGCATGACATGTGGGACAGCGGTTGATGGCAATGATTTCATTAAAGATTTAAATTTCAAGTTCACGTTCATGCTTACCAGCGCAAAAACAATAGCAGTATCTGTCAAAACTTGCGCTGAAATTGCGCATATAAATCAAATCAAATATCCCGAGTTTAATGGCTTCATTTTTTCTTTTTCTTTAACAGGACGTAAAAAGCATATCTTTATACCAAACAAGAAAGTTATTGCAAAGCGATTACATTTTGATTTCTATGCCAATAATACTAAAAACAATGAAGCTATGTCAATTTTGCGCTGCATTTTGCCATCGTTTCTATGGCAGCTATATGATATTGTTGTCCGATTTTAATTTAATTACAACCGTAATTCTATAATATGTAAATATTACCAAGTCCCAAAGAACAAAAAAATGTAAAACTTAAAAACAACAAAGTTATAAGTTTTTTGAATTTTTTCCGATTGTTCCTACGGAGATATATGATATGACGCCCAATCCGGCTCGTTCTGACTTATATACTACCTGCAATAGATAGACAACTTTTGGGAAAGTATGTTAGATAGCAGATAGCTTAAAAACTGAGGAACTAGTTTGCGTAGAAACGGACGGACGGACTATATCTATACTTTATAGGGTCGGAAATGAGTTACAAACTTTTGACCGAAATTAATTTTTGTACTAAAGGCATAGAAATCGAAATGTAGTCGATTTGTAATAACTGCAAGAGTATATAAACTTCGGCTTGCCTTTAAAACAATATTATTGTTACTACTTTTTAATAAAGAGAATTCCCGAGTTCGTTTAGTTCGTTTATGGCTTAAAATATATATCGTTTGGGGCACTACAAAAATCGGGGACTACAGGAAGTTAACGTTACTCAGGATGCTTTCAATGGTGGAGTTGAGCTCGCGCACTTTGGGCGCCGGATCGCACTGGAGCTGGAAGTAGCCGGGCAGATCCTGCTCCGCCTCGAAGGCACTCGTCCTGTTGGCGCCCAGCCAGAGGTCCAGCCTATCGTAGATCACGCCCGTGGGTCCCTGCTGCAGGAACCAGTTGATGGAGTCGCGGTCCTTGAGGTCCGATCCCCAGAGCAGGACGATGGGGACCTGTGCGCGGGCACGTTGGACAACAGAAGGATCCGCCTTGACGAACACGGCGTTGGGCGAAATGCCGCCCAGATCAAAGGCCTGTGCGAAGTTGACGCTCTGCTCAACGGTGCTGGTTCGCGGATCGGTGAAAGCGTTCTCCTTGCTGCTGGACAGGAAGAGCACCGGGTACATGTGCTGCTTGAAGCGCAGCAGAGAGCACAGATCCGCGTCGAAGCTCTTGATCACATTAAGCCGCCCGCAGCCGTGTCGCCGCACCACCGCCAGGATGCGGTCCGCGAACAGGTTCTTGTCCAGCGTCTGCTCGCTCTCGAACTGCCCGTCCGCCTTCTGCTGCGGCCACTTGATCTCGATGTCGAATCCTGTGCTCTGGTTCACCTGCTCAAAGAAGTCCTGCAGAGTGGGAAAGAGCCGCTGCTCCGGCGGCTCCACGTTGTTGTGCGCCGGATACTCGACGATCTTGTTGCCCACGATCTGGTAGGTCTTCAGGTCCTTCAGCTGCTCGTAGGATATGTCCTTCAGCAGCACCTCGGTCAGGTCGTCGCGACTGGTTGGTGTCTTGGAGTCGATGCAGACGCGAATGGAGAAGTCGTGGTGGATGATGGGCACCAGATCGCTGGTCAGCTGCACGTCGAACTCCACGAGATCGGCTCCCATCTCGGCGGAGGCCAGCATGGAGGCCACCGTGTTCTCGATGAGAGGAGCCGCATTCGAGGTGACCGTGAGCGACTTGCCCAGTCCGCGGTGGCCAATCTCCAGCGCCGTCCAGTTGGAGCGCCAGTAGTTGGCAAAGCTGGTGCGCAGGTCGAAGCCATCCTTCTCCATGGGTCGGATGACCAGGTACTCCAGCCGCAGTTCGCCCACCAGGCGCTGCCAGAGTGGCGAGATGAGGTCGATGGAGACACTGCCCTCGGTGCCGGGGAACGAGGTGTGCTGCAGGTGCGAATAACCCAGCAGTCGGACCAGGCTCGCGTCCGGCTGTTCGGCGTACACTTCCACCAGGAAGGCCACCCGCTCCAGCTGCTCCAGGCTCACGTGGAACATGAGGATATCGCCGGAGGCGTAGGGCACTCCGTACTCCGGCTGGACCCGGAGTGTGCTGTCCGCGTACGCCATTCGCACATACTCCACACTGGCGCGAGCCGAACTGAGGATGGGCGCCAGGCTCTTCGGATCCACGGGCTGCAGTCGCAGGCGCAGCTTTCCCTGTCCCAGTTCTGGCTGCTCCTCCAGGCTGAGAGCCTCGCGGAACACCTTCAGCTGCAGGATGCTGCCAGAGTCCTGCAGCCAGCCACGCGACAGTTGGCGTTGTGCTGCTATAAGTCCGAACTCATCGCTTCGGTTGCCACTGAACTTGGTGGTGTTGAAGGTCCTGGCCTGGACGTGCGACTCCCAGCGGCGGATCTGAACGGCTCCACTCTGGCCAACGGCGGCCGCGAAGTAGCGATACTCCACGCTGCTGTTCTGGGGTATTTCCACCGAGGCAGTCCACACATTGTGCACGGCGGTGCGATTGAGGAGCAGCGCCTGTTTCGCCTGCCAGGCGCCCAAAACGGGCAGGTTGCCCACCAGGGCGGGTCGCTCGAACGCCGCCAGTTGATCGGAATCCGGCAGCCTTAGGGTGAAGTTGAAGAGCAGCGGGGCGTTGCGCTTGAGGGGAACATAGCGCCGAGCCGCGTAGTACTTCTCGTAGTAGGAGGTGTCGCAGAAGGTCTCCACGGGCAGCAGGCACAGGGTGCTCAGCCAGGCGACGGTGAACGCCACGAAAGTCTTCGACCAGGACACCGACATGTCTGCACTCGACGGCGATCGCGCTGCGACTGGGGTTGCTTTTCTGGGGGAACTGGGATCACCAGGGCGAGATTTATGGCAGTGGCCTCATCTTCGAGTGGGCGACACGATAAGGTTTCACACTATCGTGGTTTCAATGCGACTCGTCTGGCCGGTGGTCAAACCTATTCTGTTCATGCACGTGTGCCCTAGACTCGTGCACCCCGCCGATACAGATACAGATACAGAGAGAGAAACAGAGACAGATACAGATACGGATTCAGATTCATCGAAAGCTTTGGGGTGGTGCCTACGTCATCGTCATCAACGGGCGACGAACGGGTGGCAGTTTAAATGAATTTGATATCGAGTGTTGCGCAAAAGCTTAACCTTCAATGGGAACGGAATGTAATGGCCACATACGGAGACCCGAGACCAAAGACCAGAGTCCGGAGACCGGAGCTCCCCTTATGTGGTGGCTGACCCCCAGTCGAGCAATTTACATGGTGAAAGTTTGTCAGCCTCCGTGTTATTTATCCGCTTAGCTCAATTATCCATTTTGTAACGTTCTGTTTTCCTTTCGAGTCAGTCGGCAGAGGTGGCACTGAAATAGTAATAACAATGTTCTAAATAGCGAATGGCTTACAGCGCTCGCAGGGTAATCTGCGTAAATTATACCGCTCGAGGTTCGCACCATGATTGCAGTTCCTTTAACTTCTGGTTCATCCCAAATGTAACTACTCTCTGGGGCACGTTCACAAGGTGTTCCTTTTTTGTCTACTGGTTTTATGAGCAACACGCGATTATGTGAAAATTTGAAATCAGTTGGCTGCCAAGAAAAACTCAAGCACGTACAGCATACAGGAAGCTACGAGGGAAATGCAGAGCGGGCAAAAAACGAGTGACGTCGCCTTGGGAGATCCGGTTGGTTTGGTGGGTAAAAAACTTGGAAACTCGAAGTGGAGCACGATACAACACAAACTCTTTGGAGGGGTTCGTTTATGGCTTGACATAAATAACAACTATAAAGCAGCGAATGCATAAAGTTTAGCTCAACAAGGACGCTTCTAGGTGATGAAGCAGTCAATGATGCAAGGCATTAGATTTTATTTGGTACACAATTATCTGGCGCATCACCCTGAAAATTCATGACTTAATCATCAGAATAAAACTTTAATGATTTAAAAGATTGCTTTACTTTATAATAGCACCTGGTATATTAGGCTACTTAAACTTTAAGTATTTCATGAATGATAAAATTTGATAATAATATTACAATCTTAGCATTTCTTCAAAATCTGAATATTATTATTTGCAGCTTATCAAACCAAAGATATTTGGCAAGGGAAAACTCACAAAATTGCCATAAAGCTCATCGCCTTGAGCCATAATCCTTCGTTTAATACGTAATCATACGGTTTTATTATTTTTCAATTTCACATACACAGGCGTATTAGGCGGGAAGTCAGAATAACGAAAATATACGACTGTGGGAGGATGGGTGTCGTAAACGAGAAAATGTGCAAATGTTTTTCAGCAACTTTTCGGGCATGCTTAGCGCATTTATTTTAATTTGGGGCCAGACAAATTTGCGTATACGTAATGAAGGGGTCTCGCCCAGTGCAATAAAAGACATAAGCACAAAGAACACCCAACACTCGCACGCATACATATACACACTAGGAAGGTCAACATGTGTTGGCAACTGATATTCGGTGGGCTGCATACTTTCGGGGGTCGCGTAATAAAATGATTACTCATACGCCCCGTGCGCAAAACAAGGAAATTGAGAGCGTCAGCAAGCCAAACATCCCAGAATGTATTGTGGTTTTTTTGTTACCGCCTCTTGTTTGTTGTTGGCAAATACGACAACAGCCAGGACGAGCAAATCAGCCCCCTCCTCCCTGCCCTCGAGTTGGCAAGGACCCGCTGCTGCCTGCTGATGTGTTTTGGCATAAAGGATTATATGCACGTATTACAGCGGCTTAAGTGAGCTTCCGCATGCCAAAAAGCCGAAAGGCAACAAATGCACGCAGGAAAAATGACAAATTGAATTCCAAATTAAGGTTTATACAGTCCCCTAATTCCCATATAAATAAATATAGAACAACTTTTAAAAATCAAGTCTGTAACTTTGAATATAACATTTTTTCTTTAAACATAGAATACAAAAAATTGTTAAAAGAAACTAAATCTTAGGAAAAAGCTGATAGAAAATTTATTAAACTGATAATATTTATGAGATGTTTTAGTTATACTCGAAAGAAATTCTTTCTTTTTATCCAATCTTAATAAAATTGTATTTAATTCTCAATTGACTTTATTTCGGTTACACGTTAATTAAAATTAATACTTAACACCACAAAAACTTTTAGATGCAATAAAATAACAGTTTTGTATTTGAGTGTACCTCACACGGTTTATGAAGCGTGTGTAAGTCCTTCTAATTTCTCAAAACTTTAATAAAATTCAGCAAGAGTTGTTCAACTCGCACACATGCCAAATCGAATTACCAATGGCCTGGAAAAGTGTTCATCAATTTTCAGCCTGGCCTACAGACAATAGATTTAGCCTAGCTATCTCGACGATCCGGCCATTAACCCCTAAAGTGTGGGGCACGGTGTCAAAGCTGCGTGGCAACTATTACGAGGGGCTTTTCGCCTTTTCCTTTGACCCCACACTTTACCCTTCATCCGGGTTTTTGTAGCTGTAGCTGCTGCCCTGTTGGTTTTGGCCATATTGACATTCATTTACGTGCTCGCTTCATTAAGCCATAAGCCATGACCATATCGGACGTGTCATGTTCACATTGTTCTCCTCACAATGGAGACACAATCCCAAACCGGAGGATGTGGCATCAAATGTGTTCCCGAAATTGTATAAAGAGCTTGCGGACATCGGCTACAAAACAAAATGCTTGGCTATTTGTAGCTACATATATATACAAGTTTTTGAGGGCAGTTCATAATAACATGATTCATCTCTGCGTCATTTAGAAACTTAAAGTGAAAAAGGATATTGTGGTGGTCACTTTTCTTGATATATTTTTTTTACCCAAACGCCTTTAACCACAGAAAAACTTTCAAATTCAACGTGCAAAATAAAATAAACACATTTGACTAGTTAATCCCTGTCAACAAACCGAAAACTATAAAAATAAAGTTTGCAAATAAAAATGAATATGAAATTATGCGATGACGGACTTCCGCCGGTAAAAGTTGGTAAACCGTTCAACTTTAAATTGGTATTTATCGTTCATTTTGCCCATTCATGTATGTGTTTTTTGGTATGCAGTTTCGTAAATAGATTAACACATGGCTGAACATTCAGCTTAATACTGCGATGTAATAAAAATTTAATGAGTCTGTTTCTCTTTACGTTTTTCTGATCTTAGCTTTGCGCTCATGTGTAGGGTCAGTTGAATTCAATTTCCGGCTTTGCTTTAAAACAAATTAATTCCATGACTCACTGGGATTTAGAAAGAAACAAACGAAGAAGTCATTGATTACGTTTTTGAATCTATTTTAAAGGATATGTGTGTGCATGTGCATGTAGATTAGAGTTGGCAATTTATCGGAAGTTTTCATTTTTCAATAAAGCTCTGAATAAAAAAAAATCTTAAAAGCGACTTAATTTCGTTTCTCTCATTTTAAAAATCTATACCCCCATGAAACCGCTACTACAATTTCTTAAAATTTGTACATATTTACCAACGAAAATTTATTTTCTTAATTATGCTTCACTTTGAAGCGTCAACAAAGAAGAATATTTAAATTGATTGGTTTCGAATCTTTAAACATCGACACATTTTCCACCTCTAATGCCTGTCATGCCGTTGTTTGCATGTAGCCAACTGGCATTTGAGCCTTCCGAGCTGGCTTCTTTGTGCGAGTTTGCATCTACATGTCGGCCAACCACAGGCAAAGCAACAAATGGGAACAAGAAAATTGCTGCGGCTTTCCAAGTCTCAGCCCTTTCGCCCTTTAGCCTGGGGTTTTTGCTCCTCTTTGGCTCGATGTTGTTGCCAAGTACTTTGATTTCCGTCTTTGGGGTCTGACAAGAGCAAATTCCTTTGCTCACAGCCCAATGACAAAGTTCCTAAGACTCGACAAAGCCACTTAAGGACCCAAAGTCCTGGCGCAAAATACATTTGAGACGCGTGAGATCCTCGGGCGCAAATTAGTTACGTTTTTGTATGGGAATTCCAAACAATAACAAGAATATCAACAAAAGCCAACAACAAACGGCAAACGACATTGACTGTAGAAGTGTGCATGTGTGGCACTGTGTGTGTGAGAGCTTAGCTGTGAGTGTGTGTGTGTTCGCCTGTCAGTATGCAGTGAAATGTGACGAGGGGCAAGTGACTGAACAAGTGAAAAGGAATAGAAAACAATCGCGATGCCAACGCTGTCACCTTGGGCTCTAGGCTGTATTATATCCATTCAATTTTATTATAAAATAAAAAAAAAATATTTAATTTTCAGGAGCTCGATGTAAGCTCACATTCCTGTTTTCTTACTGACAAATCAGAATAAATAAAGAGCAAATAAATTGTATTCCCTTCCAATATGTTTTCCTTAATCTGTTTTTAATAAGAAAACAAAAGGAATCATTGCTCACAAAACAGAAAAATTGTCTGGAAAAAGTGTATTTTCATGTTTTTGATATCACATTCTCTTTATTTCTTAAACTTTCCTTCCCTTTCAAACTTACCCATGCATTTTGTAATTTACATTTGCACTCAACTCTAAGCAAAACTGTCTGTCAAAAACAGATGAGAAACATAAATGAATTAGTTTTTAGGGTTGAGCAAAGATAGAAATGACTAGGAACAGCATCTTAATGTTCCGTTCTAACACTTTTCTCAACGTATCAGTAAATAAAAAATTTTTTCAAGCACTTTGAATAGTTTTTAGTTTACAGATGCTCTATATTTTGTTAGAAATTTATGAGTTGCTCCGGCTTTACTCTGCATTACATTTTGTAAACCAAAGTTAATGTGCTAATCACATGAACTTCATTAAGTATTTATATATTACTTTATTGTATGTGAGCAAGGTAAGTTGTGTGGTCAGCGCAAGCTTGAGAACTAATTTAACAATGAAAATACTAAACTTTGTTTAATTTTTAACTTTAAGAAAACGGGGAATGGGCCACTGTGCCGTGCAGTCAAAGTAATATAGCCTACGGCGCCTCCCACCCTTTGTTATACATATTTGCGGGTGTCGGAAGGTATGTGTCCGCTTGGCGAAGAGAAGGCTGACAAGCAGAAAGTCCATGACTTCACTCGTTGGCGCCAAGGCACTAGGCCACATATATCCCCGTGGCACCCCCTGCACTTGCATCGGGACATAGAGCAAACACCCAGGAGCTGGCCTCTGCCGACCCGCTCCCCGTAGAAAGGTCAAATCAGTTTCCACTGTGGCATGTGTCCGTCTGCCAGGACCTGCGCCCGCTGTCCCAGCGAGCCCGTCTCCCGATTCCCAGGACATGCCACGTTCCCCTGCGAGTGCTCACCGAGACTTGTTTGTGCCGGGCAAACAGAAAGAGTTGGCAGGTGGCGACGACTGAATTGGTTGCCTGGCTATTGTTTCCACGGGAATATGAATACGAAGACCCACATGAATGTACGATGGACGTACACAAGAAATAACTATTTGCAAAGTTGTTGTTTAATTTAACAAGTTTTCAGTACACAAGAAATAACTATTCCCTAAATGGTTTTTTAATTTAATAAGTTTTTACTATTGGAACTAAACAATATATAGTTATACATTTGAAAACATATATGTATAATGCTTTCTTCCTTTAAGCTATAAAAATCATTCAGAATGCTCTATAAAAAATTGACTTTTTAAAGATTTCGTGGCTTAACTCATATAAGCAATAGTTCTTATGACTTTTATTGAAATTTTGGAATAGGATTATTGTAAAATAAAGCTTGCAATTGTCTCTCCCTTAAAACATATTATTATGCACTATGGGGAATTTGCCCGATTTTTTGGAATAGTTTAATAACTCGCGAACTATTTAACATATTTCAGTGAGGTTATTTTTATAGTGTTCTACATACCTATACACACCTGTTGGAAAAGTAAAAGTATACCCCCCCTCCCCAAACCCAATTTTTTATATTTTTTATAACAAATTTAGCTCTATATGCTCTTAATTTTTAATTTCAAAAAATCATAGTCGTTTTCTTCTTCATAATCATCAACATCTAAAGACTCCTCTCCACGTTCATATTCGCATAATAACAATTGAATGACTTCTGGTGGAAGAGAAAGCAGCTTATGTTTTCGGAGGCGCTTCTTCAAATTTGTTGATGAAATAATGGGGTCTGAAGTATCCATAGCTCTCTAAAGAACATCTGTAAAGTTGGAGATTCGACTGTGGAATCAACTTGCTTGCTAACAAAAGTGAATTCGCCATCTTCTTTTTCTCGAAGACCCTTTTGCTTATGCAAAACTTCCAGCAGGGCTGCGTTTTTCATCAAGAGATTGGTTTCTAAAAAATGAAATTACGCGAAAAGTCGCACGAAGCGCACGATGAGACAATATGTTATGAATTCGCAATGAATGACTCTACAACATGGATATAGACACTCACTGAACAAAGTTAAACATTTTTTTAAAACTCTATTGAAAGTTCAACTTTCTTTCCAACACCCAAACGAAAACATCACCTGCTACATTTACAAATTGTTAAAATTGGACGCACATATTAAGCAACATATAAGTATTTTCATAAAGAACATACTTGGAGAATTGGTAATCATTTCAAATTTGACTGTCTTACGTCATTTTGTTGCAGAGATAATGATTTGAAAGTGAACTTCAAAGTTAAGCAAAATGTAAACAAACCATGTGCGCTTGCAACAGCTGACTTTAACAGTTGGTATTTAAATACTAGACTTTTAAGTTAACATTTGCGGTATGTTACCAAACAGCTTGATGTTTTCTTAATACATTAAAAAAAAAAAAAAGGAAATCGGCATACTTTTAAAAAATACATTTATTCCAAAAAATCGGGCAAATTCCCCATAGTGATATGTTTTAAGGGAGAGACAATTGGACATTTCTAACAATTTTCTTACAGAGATACCGGCTGTTTGAAGATAGTTTCAAACAATTAGATGTAATTTGGAAGACAATGACAGATGATTCGCCAATGAATGAAAATTATGCCCAAGGCTTATCAGTAATAATAACTTCAGTTGTGTCTGGTCAAAATGGCGAGGAAGCTTGCTCAAAATCAATACGCCAATACGGAAAGGATACGCCATATTTGTTCTCAGTGTTATTATAGATTCTACCCCATATTGTATGCTCTCTGTGTGAGGGGGTATAAAGAAGTAGAAAGCCGACGGTGCTGGCAGTCCAAATATTAATGGACCCCGTCCGCCCATTTCAGGCAGACGCAGTTTATACAGGAAGCACAAATGTTGAATAATGCGAATAATTAATTTTAGTGTCCACAATTCTTGACAATTCGTAGAATAATCGGAAGCAGAGGTACCATATTTAGCACAGAAAAGAGAATACATGTTTACAAAATACCAAGGGAAAAGGAGAATTTTCCAGGAAATTACCAACCTAATACACGCCACACTTTTCCATTAATTCTACGCATTGTTAACTCCCTGCCAACTTTCACTATCCTCACTTCCCTTTCCAATAATTTTATGTTATGGCGGTGAAAACGAAGGTAACGCGCAGTTATGAAAAATTATGAACCATTTTACCAGAGGGATACTCTCGCTACAGAAATAAAAACAAGAATAACATTTCTAAACCGAATGTGTACACAAGTGTTGCTTATGTTGCGCATATAAAACAGCGAATAAAAATGCAAAATTGAAAAAGTTTTGCTTTACTCAATGCACACAGTTGCAACTGGGTAAAAAAATATTTTTATTTCGTAAAAAAATATTGCCTTTTTAGCCTTGTTCTTGAAAAATTCCGTGCCAAGGAAACTTTTTAACAATTCAATAGTTTTTACAGTTTTATTTGACTCAGCCCATAAAGTTTGAGCCACGGAGCTGAATCGAAATAAGCTTAGGTAGGCAAAAAAGTGAGAGAAAAGAAAAAATTTTAATTAATTAAAGTGTTCCGTAAGCCATTGTTCGTACAAAAATGTTGACCGCGAAGCCGTTGTGAAAGTCTTTTAAAAAGTGCAGAAATTCTCTAAGGCATTCACCCGAAATTGTTGCCAGGTCTTTTGTTTAATCGCTTAACCCTCCGTCCCCGCAAACCGCCCAATTTTTACGGCCTCCAGCGCGTTTTAAAGTGAATCGCGAGTGAGCATCCGCAGTCATTTCAGCTTAAAGTCCCAGAAAACTGCGGCATTTTAAGGACTCCCGTAATGTGTGCACATTAAATGAAGGACCCACATGTGTGCGCACATAGACGTGTCTTGCATCTCTCCGGGTACTTTCACATAATATACACAAGTAAGGCAGAAGACACAACCATCTCCCAACGCATTCTGCCCAATTCTTCAGTTCAATTTCCGGGCTCTGATGGTCGTGGCATTGGCAGACGTTTTTCGGTTTTCGGTTTTACTTCCCTGGTTCAATATGGAAATCCTCTGGCTTTCTGTTCCCGACATCCGCACATATTTATATGCTACTTACTAGCTAATATTTTTCCACTTTTTCCTCTTTGGCCAGATAAATTTGCTTTCACCAAAATGACTGCAAATCTGGGCGCAGGATAGTCCCGTTGCATACCAAAATATTTTCGAGCTCTCCTGAAATAAAGTTTTTGTGTGAAGCCAACCAAGATAAGGACCCGACATGGAATTTGAAGGTCTCCTTTGGGACTAAGAGCTTCTGAGTTTCTTAAGGTGACAAAACTGTGCGGAATATCAACAAAGTTGCTGCAAAAAGTATGTGACAAATGGCAGGAGACTTGCGGTGGAGGAGGAAAAGGTAAATACGAGGTGGAAAATAAATTCAGCCGAGAGTTTCACATATGTGTGGCTCAAGTGTGGGCTACCAAAAAAATATTCCTCTCCAGCTGAAGATACTGAAGGCATTTAACAAGATGCAACTACTGGTACTTTAATTTGGATAGTGCATTTTTATTTTCCTGATTTTAAAGCTAAAAATGTTTATTTAAAAAGAAACAACTAAATAAATTGTGCGCAAGGGAATTAAAATAAATTGCCATAGTGGATATTTTTGTTCCTTCTTCCTAAAAAGTTGCAAACTTCCATTTGGATGAAAAAAAAAACATGTCGAACAAAACCCCAACGTATTGTCGCAAGGCAACCGAAAAAGTATTGTTCAACCTTCTTAACTTAATCGGCTTTAGTTCAGACATATATACATATATACTGGTTTTTTCTATTTCTCTGACTTTTTGGAAAGTAACCCGAAATCTTTACCAACTGCATGTGTGTGTATGTCTTTTTAAAGGGGAAGGAAGTAGGGGATTGTGGAAAATCTGCTATGGCATTTCACAGGCAATTGGTAACTTTCAATATAAATGCTTCTGTGTGCCTTTGATTGCGGTAACTGGGAAATGGCAATCCGAATGCTACTGCGAGGGAAACTTTCGACGTCCGGAGGGTCCGGACGGATGGGGCCTTCAACGAGCCACAAGGGAATCGGGAAGTTCCTCCCCGCGGAAGGGGAAACGAGGACCATCCTCCGCACTTGCCGTGCACATTGAACACATTTAATGCCAATGAATACAGCCTGTCGTCGGCCAAACGATTGGATTGAATATTCATGGGGAGGGACGGAGGATGTGCTCGATACAATCGCTTAACCACATGCCCCGAGGGAGGGATTTGCTAATTTACTTGCAATTATGATAAAGCATTGTGGGCTTGACGGCAACAACTGGACAGCGATTTAACTGGATTTGCCAAATGGTTATTTAATTAGGGTGACAGTCGAGCTGTATCTCCCATCCGATGTATTTACCTACCTTCACTTGTTACTCAGAAGACAGAAAGACAGATATTTAAGATGCAGCTGGTGTATTTCCGCGTTTTCTTTAGAGCGGGGAAATCTTGAGCTCAAAATTGTAGCCTACTTAGCCGGGTCCACTGCCTTGAGTGCAAAAAGTTTCTCTTTCATCTGACGGCTTTAGTCCCGATTACGCATCCTTGAAAGTCGCAGTGGCATTCATCAAGTGACGACACTTTTAAACAGACAGTAATTATTATAATTGTATCAAGAGGCATGCGGACGTGTGTTGCAATTCACACAAACGACTGTCCTAATTAGGTGGATAACATCTTATTAGGGTGAAACTCAAACTAGATTCGCACATAAATCATGCAGAAAAGGTCATAAATAAACAATGGTTTTAAATAAAATTTGATTGATGGGCTCAAGGATGAGCGGTTGCTCAGAATTAGTTGGCAGCACGCACACACAACTTTACCCTTTATATAGTATGCAAATATGGACGCAGAATAACAAACACCCCAGGATTACGTTGCCTTGGCACACTGAGCGTCCCGGTGGCAAAGTTTTATCAATAAAAACTCCTCGAAAGTTGCTGCTGCAACATGCAACTATCGCATGTTGCCGCTGTGGCAGCTGCAATGCCAAGTTGCACGACTTTTCCTCGACTTTGGCTCAATGCTGTCATGTCATTTTCTGGAGTCGAATGTCTTTCGTTCGCATTCAAAACGGAATTCGATGTGAAAATTCATTTCAACCATTTTCTTTCACCTTATGGAGAGTACGCGATGGGTGGCAAGGAGGCGATAACAATGTGCCACAATCCGCTGTTTGCGTGTGCAATCAATATCTCATTTTTGAATAGTTTTCCATCGTCCTTTGCGTCCTTGATGGATGAATGAGCTGCAGACCTTCACGTTCGAGAAACGTAGCAATTCGATTAAAATATGCAAATGTCATTAGGGCGGAATTCAGTTGGGGTGCGGACATTAAGGATTCCATATTGAAACATTGGCGATAATCATACTTCCCAATTAATTCTCCAGCCTTTCGGTGTAACAAATTACTTTCCCCATTAATTCACTTTTATCAAAATCACTCTGCCCATCTTGCAACTGAATTAATGGATGGCCGGGGTAATCGGACAATAAGATTGTCATATGTCACTGGCAAATCATTAATTTTAATTCGAGATCGTTGATGGGAAATCTGGGTTCTCCTTTATTTACCTGCCATAGACAGACCAACAAAAGTCGTTACCCGTTGCAACTATATAAAAAAGAGATTAGACCTCTTTGATGGGGAAAAAGTGCAATGGGATTGATTGAAATGCAATAGCGCATACGACACGTGGACCGCTGAGTTCAGTTGCGACATGACAAGGGGCGTTCTGTTGTCAGTGGTTGTTATTGCGTTTGTGGTTCAGTGTCAAAACAAACAGAAAAGAGGGGGCAAGGGAACAAGTGCCCCGTTCAATCGATAAAAAACAGTCCCAGCCAGTGTCGTAGTTAAAAGGGGGCTTAAAAAGATTACGCGGAAATCAACTCGGAATGGAAAGAATTGTGATTTTATGACATCACAAAAAGCAATTGTAGCCTTTGTGCCTCACATTTTAATTAATCCCACGGAGAAACATATCTTGGAAATTTAAGACTTAATTTCTTTTAATTTTTCATTGCGATCCTTGTATCTGTTTAATTACTTAAATATTTTTATTTTGTTAATTTTTTTTTAATAAAAATAAACAGGTATTTTAAAAGTACTTGCCTGTTTTTATCTGTCGCTCATTAAATGTCTTTAAATATCTTCATTTTTAAAAAAATTAAGTGAAATTGTCTTAAAAATCACAGTAAACTCAACAAAAAAATAAAAATAAAAAAGGAAAACACATCACATGTTGGTAAATAAAAATATATGTACCTAGTTACTAACCAAATAAGTTTGTATTTTAATGGTTGCTTTCCCAACCGAAAGTAAAAGGACACGCCCCTGCAATCAAAGCACGAAAGCTCGTCAAAGAACTAAGCAAACTACAGGTGCAAGTAATAGGAGTGGAGGTGGGTGGAAGGGTGGTGCTCTACGACGAGCCTAACGATAATCGAGCTAATCCAACCTGAACGCTGACATGCCTGAATGGCCCTGCGAGCGCATGGATGAATGAATGGGCGAATGAGTGAGTGACGAGGACATTGCCAACTGAAAAGGGCAGCAGGACGAGTTCCCATTTCTTTGCGTTCGATGGAACTCGGACTCCCTTCTGCCACCCAATTCACATGGGGAACCTTCGATTTTTCCGACTTGACATACCGCGTTCCAATTTCAATGATAGTGCCTTTATTTAAGTTTGGCCTTCCAAGTGGAAGGTTCGTGTAATTAAGGTGAAAGTTGAGGACTTGCCTTGACCACTTCTCCTCGATTCCGGGAAGAGCTTTCCACATACCATTTTAATAGCAGGCGTAAACAGTGGAGGGGTCCTTCATGTCTCGACTAACAAACTTTGATGGAATTGATTTTTCATCGAAGACTGATAAAAATCTGGGCTACACGTGTCTTGTATTATGCAAATGAACGTCTGGGATTGTGAAATTCAATATAATCTAATAGTCAAGAGTTTAACTTCTCTCTCTTCCTTGAGAATTCATTATTTATTTTATTTGAGGTCTTAATTTGGATAAATTAATATGAGTAGAGCATGTTTTAAATATCAGGAAAATAAATTAAATATATACGCAATCTTAGATATAATTATTACGCTGCAATTTCCTTAAAATAATATTAAAACAAAACTAATCTAAAACAGAATTGTTAATGGCAATGAAAACTATTTAAATAACGATACAAACTATTTTAATTGGGGCTTGCTCAATTAAAACGTGGCAATCTAGATGTTAGACTCACAAATCAACAAAAGAGTCGTTCAACAGCATTTCATTTCAATGGAAACAATACAACAAATCACTCCACAGCACTACCGCAAATTAGGCCAGGGAATTGGGGCCCAACTGCGGGATGTTTGAGGTAAATTCGATGGGGTTGGGTTGGCAAAGAGTTGGCCAAGGCGACACAAAGTTCTCGCTTTCAGCCGCTTTAAGGTTAACCTCAATTAGCTGGCAGCAGGGGGCGTGGCCTTGGGGAGGGGGTGGTTTGCACGGTATGGTTGGACCACGCAAACAATCAAATTCAGACGCTGTCCGCAAATGGGGGGCGGGTAGTGCACGGGCGTGCCACAGGCCACAAAATGTGGAGAACGAGTTGACGAGAGGAGCCACAGGATTCTGCCTGCGGAGAAAAGTGGGCGCATAGGGCGCAGTGGGCGGGCCAAGATGAGGCACTTTTGGCGAGTTAATTGTTGCACACTTCGAGGGGCAATCAAAAGTTACTGACCGGAAAGCCAACACTCCATAAATGTATGAATGCTGATTTCTTTTTGTTCCAAATTATAAATTATACAGCGTTTTTACAGCCTTTCAACAGCAACTTGCGGAAGGCCATTACGGATGTCGACAGCTCGTCCGGAATTGTGCGGCTCAAATCTCCGGAGAAGCGCTAAAAACGGCGTTGAAAGTGTAATTAAGGGGAGCTTAAAGCCAAATGCAGCGGATAAGCGACCACGGCCATCCAGTAGCAAAAAAAGTCAGCCACAAGGGATTCAAAGCGGACGGGAAATCCCTGTCCCGCAGTCGTTCAATGATTTTCCTCTTTTATGTTTGGTTTACTGCCGTTTACAAGGATCGCCGTCGGCGAAAAGGGAAAACGGCATTTTATTTCAAATGCCTTCCACTAGCGCCGAAAAGTCGGCTGCAATAAATATTTCATGGCTGCCTCGATTTTAGCACAAAATGTCTCGACTTAAAAAACAAACTATTATCGGGGATTTCTCTAGTCGCATTCGCAGCACATTAAACCCACACAACAAATTAGATTATATACAAAACATAAATGGCAATAACTTTTTTGATTATATTAACGCAGCTGAAAAAGCTCTGTTTATTTAAAAATCAATAAACACTGTTTTTATTTAATTTAGTTTTTTCCTTAAATGACCACGAAATGCAAAATTTCTGATTTATTGAAAAAGTTTGTATTATTCCTAGTTTCTATTTAGAAACTTAATTGTTTATAACTCTTTGCTTTGCGAAAAACAATTCCAATAAACTCTGTTTGTTTTTAAAATTGAAGTTAAAATCAATAAATAGTTTTATGAACGATTTTAATTTAATTTTGCTGCCTAGGCTGCCTTGGCAGAAAAAATAGAGCATTAAAGTGGAATTTTGATACCAAATGAAAAAACATTTAACTTAAAGTAAATTTAAAACTTAAATGGCAAAACTTTTCTTGTTTATATTACGCAGCCCGTTGTTTAATTTACTTATCACTAAACCCTGTTTTTATTTATTTGTATATTATGCCAGAAATGCAAAATTTAACAGAATATTTTTATTTATTCACAATAGTCGATTTCCCCTAGTTTCTAATTAAAAACTTAATTGTTATTAACTCGTTGCCTAACCAAAAGCAATCTTAATAAGCTCTGTTTGTTTTTAAATCAATAAACAGTTTTGTAAACGACTTTAATTTAATTCATTTCTCTGCCTAACCGGAAACTTCACACAAAAATGGACACTCAAAGTGAAATTTAATTACCTCAAATGAAAACAGAAATTTTATATGATTTTTTCGCGCAGCTTTTAATTAAATTTCTAATGAGGGACAGCAATGGAGCTCTCTCTGTCGGTTTGACGATGCCGTGGGGCAACGGGGCGTATAATGAACATTTAATTAGCTTACAACTCCGATGGCTGTCCACTTGTTTGGCGGAATGCTAAGCCAAAGACACTTTCCATGGCGAGGGCTGCTCAACGAGTTGGTTGGATATATTCCCCCCAGCTTGGCAATTAATTTCCAAAATAAACGCAAATCAAATTAAACAAATAAAGATATTTGCTTATGACAGCTACACACAACATTTGCCCGGAGGGCTGTCCCCGGCTGGAAATGTTGAAATTCGAAATTGCCATAAATATTACAAAAGTCATCACAGCACAAGCAAACAGCACAAGCGCCAGAGAAATTGGATTTGCCTTTTCTGGTGCCTGCGTCTTTAAGTGTCTGATTTAAATGCAAATTGAAGTGGCTGGCTTCTTCTGGTCTTTTCCAGCCAGACTCAATTGGGCTTGCAGCAGTTTCTCATGCAGCCATTCACGATCTGAAGTCACTTGAAAAAGTCCTAATCTCCGGCAAGTCACAAAAAGCAAGTGTCATAAATCTGACGACTTTTGCAAGATGGCAACACGGAATAATCTTACTATTAAGTTCCATTCGGACATTTTCATTTCGTGCGACAAAAAAGAAAAGCGGTGAAGAAAATCTCAGTTAAGTGAATGGCAAATGGGAAGGCCACCAAATGCTGCCAAGGCACCATTCCTCATCTGTCCACCCACCTGAATGCAAAGGACGACGGAGGAGACACTCGGGACAGGACATCGCAAGTAAGCGACGACTTCCTCTTTCCCAACGAACAATATTAAGCAAGCCATTCGAATTAACGTTTCCTTTAACTACCTTTCTTTCCACTCTGTCATTCGACTATCGCACTTTATATTCACTTCACAAAAATTCATTATTGGATTTTACCAAGCTTATGGAAATTCGGCTTAAATTGGTCCTTCAACTCCGTATTATTTTCATGCCCTTATGGGTTTTAATAAATTTACCAAATAGCTGGACTAATTAGTTTGCAATTGTAAAGGACAAGTGCAAATAATTGCCCAAGTGTTGTTGGCAAAACAGAATTTTCATTAATATTAAATCAGCAGGCTGGTAAGCAATTTACCGATTGAGACTCATTAATAACACAGCGACAGAATCTCTGGGCCTTAATTTTTGTGTCGAAATCCTTTTTGGAATACTAATTAAGCCCGGCAGAAGAACGTATGGCACTCTTGATTGTAGTGGCAAGAGAGGAGGATTCGTGGTGAAAAAGTGAAAGCCAAAGCCTGCTTGGCAGGGCATAAACCACACTCCGCCCGACCACTTAATCAGTGACGTGAGCTCGGAAAACTGTCAGCTGCAGTTTCCGCTGCAGCAACCACAGCAAACCACACGTGTGACAGCGGACCACAAAACACAACCACTGTGCAAAAGGCGATTAAAGACATTTCAATTTAATTGGTCATTTTCCATACACAGGAAAAATAACAATAATCTAACCTTCGGGCTTGACAAAGAGTTGCCCCAATTTTGTTTCTCAGATCCCTTTGTTCTTAGAAGGCAAAAAAAATAACTTGAAAAACTAAAATAATCGCAAACATTTGATTAAAGTTTTCTGTTTATTTGTAAGTTTACTTACTAAGAATAAATACACAAAAAAAGATAGGTAGATAGGTAAAACAATATTTTAAGTTCCATGTTTTAAGCCGTTTGTCTATAATATAAAATCGTTCATCAAGAAAACACATTAACAATGATAGTATTATTTATTTGTTTTTATACCCGTTACTCGTAGAGTAAAAGGGTATATTGTATTCGTGCAAAAGTATGTAACAGCTAGAATGAAGCGTTTCCGACCCTATAAAGTATATATATTCTTGATCAGGGTCACTAGCCGAGTCGATATAGCCATGTCCGTCTGTCTGTCCGTCTGTCTGTCCGTATGAACGCTGAGATCTCGGAAACTATAAAAGCTAGAAGATTGGTATTTTGCATGCAGATTCTAGGAACTCCTACGCAGCGCAAGTTTGTTTCAAAAAGGTGCCACGCCCCCTTTAACGCCCACAATCGCTTATATACGATTTTAAAAATTTAAATATTTCGGAAAAGTAAAAATGCAGTTTTATTGTGTTTATCAATACCCATCGAAATGTAGAAGAAATTTTTCGGACCATTTGTTAAAAAGTTATGCGTGATCAAAGTTTCTATCTCCATCTCCCTCGCACTCCCTTTACCTGAGTAACGGGTATCTGATAGTCGGGGCACCTCTATTAGAGGACTTTTCAGTTTAAATCATTGATATTTGTGTGTACCAGAGCAATTATTTATACCATAATTTATTTCGCATTTTTGCTTGCACAATATTTTTGCCATTGTCAATTAAGTGCTTGTGGCTGGATTCCTCGAAAATATTAAATTTAATTTAATAAAATATGACAGATATATGAGCCACTCGAAAAGGCTCTACCACAAGTTTGCCAATTAAAAGCGATTTATTTGCAATGGAAACAAATTGTTTAGCCTGGGAAATCGCCAAATTCCGCGCGAAAAGCCAGCAAAAGTTTTCAGCTCTCGTCACACCGCCACTCCCAGGGATGTAATTAATTTGCAACATGCAGAGAGCTCCTGCTCCTCGGCTTCTGCATATGCAAAACTTTGGTGGTGCGGCTGCTGCCTGGCTGCAGAAACTTTGTGTCTGCTAAATTGAATCAAATTTGCCGCCTACGACTATAGTAGCCCTCGGCGCGACTCGCCAAATTGCAGTTAATGAAATCTGCAATTGAAATGAGGTCCTGCAAGGACGATGGCGCTTTCCGGTGGTATTCACTTAAAATGATTACAGAAATGTCACAATATTTTTTATTTTCATTATTGCAGCTCTTGTGAAGTTTCACATTTATTCAGAAAAAAGAAAATTTGGAATAAGTTATTTAAACCTTTAAAACTTTGAATTTTTTCTCTGTGTCAAATTTTTTCTGGCTGTGAGTAATAGCTTAGTCTTTTTTTGGTAACCAAAAGTTTTATGTTTCCAGTGCGGGATGAGTTGTGAGTGAAATTCTAGTCTGCAGTTTGCTCACTAAGCTGGCAGCTGCCAACTGCAGTTTCAGTCAAATAAAAATGGCAGCAACATAAACCGAAATAAGAGCCGGTGAAAAGCCAACAGAGCTATGAAAGCTTTTATCCATATATTTATTGCCATCTATTAGTATATATGCCAAAATGTATGTACTTAAATTGAAAATGAATTGCTTTTTAGGTAACTCAAGTTCTTGGCTCCAGTCCTGTGCTCCCTGGTTCTAAGTTCGTTTCAATAGGTGGTTTCTTTTCATCATGGAATTTCTCCTTCCCGCTGCCTGTTGCTTTTTGAGGCATTTTCAGCAAAAATCTTTTGGGTTTTGGGGTGCTTAGGTGCGAAATGTTGGCAAAGAGCTCGCCATGAATAATAGAAACTGGATGGGGCGTTGACGGCTTTAGCTAAAATGTTGGCCCTGCCAAAAAGGATAAGTGATTCCGAGTTTTCCACTTTCAATTTCACCTGTGGCCAATGGTCAGTCAGGGGAATTCTCTCGACATCAAAATGTTTTAATAATAGTTGTGAAGGCTTTCTGTTTTTACAATCAATCTAGAGTATTTTATTTCTGCATATCTTTTAACAAAACAATCAATCATTTTCTAATGACAGGATTCTAATGCTCATTTAATACTGTGTCTCTGCCCAATTAATTTCTGGGCTTATTAAATATTAAAGTACTGAATTTGATGGCTGACAGCCAAGAAGTTTGGTAAAACTTGATTTTGTTTAAGGCGGCATTTTCCTCTCGGTAGGTCAAGAACCTCGCACTAGAAGCAACAGAACGCAAATTACACGCTTACAACAAAGGGCAAACGTCGAAAAGCTAAATTAAGCCAAATACCCCAGAGTGGACCGATGTTGTATGCAAATTTAATATCACTTGCTGTAAATTAAAAAAAAAAACTCTTATTCTTTATCATTTGTGGAATAATAGTTTACTACTTTTTTTTTAATCAAAAGGGTATCGTGAAAAAAAAGTTTTAGGATAATTTTACAAATCAAAAAATTTATCATTTTATTATTATTTTTAGTACTACTAGTAGTATACTATTTGTATATTCAGTAAATAAAAACTATGTAGTAACCTTAAGCATTCCATTGCACGTTAATTATAGAATTCATATTTGCCGTAACGACTATTTTATAAACATCATAATTTAGGCTAGAGGTCCACCCTAATGTACACGTGGATATTTGGAAAGTGAAGGCGGTGCGTCATATCCGTTTTGGCTCGGAATATTTTTTTACGGTTCGCGTGAAGAAAAGCTTTAGCGAATTGGGAACTGAGTATTATGTTCACATGTAGGAGGAGTAAACAATTGAGTGACTTATTACTCGGTATTATCCTCTGGCTTAGTTCGCCCCGGAGCTCGAGTACCCGTCACCAGGCAGGCATCGATTTTGTTCCCTCGGTTAATGGTATTCCATGGGCGACAGCAAACATGAAAACAATACTAAATACAGCCATTGTTCATATTTCTAGTTGACTGTCTGTCTGCGTCCCGAGTATCCTGTCTGTCTGCCTGGATATGTGTGTGTGACTGTGGCAGTTGCCCATAGTTACGCAGGACCCCAACAACAGAAAGACAGCGCGTTCCAGTTAAGCAGGAGTCCAGGAGAAGTCTTTATTAATCCTTTGTGTATTTTTAGCGGCCACTTTATGAGTTGACGGCCATATATCTTCCTGTTGATTTATGCCAAGTGTAAATTGGCTCCAGCGCTCCCTCTTTTTGTGCTACATTTTCTTTTATATGCCAGAAATAAATTTGTGTTTACTTTAACTTGAGAAAATGTCCCAAACGAATGTTCAGAGAGATTAATGGTGTATGCCAACACTTTTCCAGAAAACGAGCTTTCCTAACTGAATTAATATTTTTTACTTTTCCTTTAGCTACTCGTAAATGCGAATATAAAAGAGGTAAATGAAAATTTACTAACAATCTTCGGCGAATGTCTAAAAAAAACTTTAAAATGGCAATACAAAAATGTATCATACCTTAAAAATTGTGTTCTATGTTTGTTTTTAATTATAACTCAAATTCGATCAAACGAAAAGGCGGAAAATAAAATATTATCCAACAATTGCACTTGTAATTCGTGGCATTATGCTTTCATGATGTCCTTCCATTAAGGAGCTTCGGAAAGCTAGGAATAGCTTCTTAATGTTTCATAAGCCATCACGGCACGAAATCGAATGGAAACCCAGAACTCCCAATAAGTGGCAACCAAAATCGCCCACATCGAAGGGCTTCGATTTATGTCCTAGTGGGTGCTAGAAGGTTCGGGTGAGGAGTTTCGTGCCACCCAACATAATTGGGGCCAATGACAATCCTATCGGGCTGCAGCGACTGCAATACCAAAGCTGGGTTTCGATTTTGACGCCGTTGCCCGGACAACAGACGGCCAGGTGGCCACGAAGAATTGGGCACAACAAAACCATTCGGAAAAGGCGTTAAGGCACTTGGGTGTTGGGTGTTGGGAGGGCGGCACATTTAGAGCGGTCAGATTTGAGGGCAAAAAGTGAACAAAGTGACTGGGAATGTCGGCTGATGGCCCCCTTCGGCTGGTGTTGATTGCTCTGTGCTGCCGAATTGTTCCAAGAAAGGATACGTTTTTGTTTTTTTCTCAGAGTTTTACGATTCGTCTGGTAATGAAAACAGAACCACAAAAATGGCATTGCTGACATGACTTGACCCCGAGGAAAACGGTTTAAAAATGTTGTAGCCTTAAAGTAAATTTTTAATATTATTCGGGGAGCCCCAGCTAATCATAGCATTTAAATGTTTTCTACTTGGCCACGAAAGTTTGGTTTCAAAATGCGATTTAAAAAAAATTTATTTAGAGGAAAATATTTCATCAAATCGTGTTGTTAAACAAAAGGAAAGTCAATTGATGAATCTAAGTAAATTTAAGTACATGGTGGAAGTTTTGTCGATAGATATAAATATTGTGCCCGTATTGAAAGAGTAAAGTACAATTCTTAAATTTAAAACGTAGTTTTGAAAAATATATTTATTTTATCAAAAATGTAGGTTGTAAATTTATTGAAAATACAGAATTAAAAAAGGCTATAAATTGTATAAAGACCGAAATTAGATTTATACATATGTACATAGGAGGTGTTATCGTTATCTTTTGAATGTCAATCATAACTCGTTATCTTTTCGTATAAGCTTTTATATTTAGCTTTCGCTAAAGCATTTTTTCAGTTGTAACCAATCTATCATAGGAATAGTTAGTAAGTCGCTCCTCAGCGAAGTAAAAAATGAATTGCATAAATGCTTATATAGTCCTTGTGTCTATTGGCCTATGCATATCGGCAGAAAATTCCGATCCTTTAACCTCTATACAGATACAAGAGGTAAGCTGAACCATTTACATTAATCAGCACATTCTTTAGTTGTACATCCCACCAGAAAATCAAGACAACGACGGATACCCTAACCTCTATTGATAAGCTTTTGCTTGAGTAAGTATGAAAAATTCGTGTGACTCTAGGATAATCGCCATCTTTTTCTTAGCTTGGAGGCTCGTCGAGAGTCCTTACAGCAGATGAAGGAATCTTTTAGCCAAGAAAGGGCCGACATCTACCCCACTTCCTGCCTGTCTACGTACAACCAAAACCGCTCAAGTCTTATGGTGCAGGTCCCGGGGCACTCTGCTTTCCAGGTTGCCTGCGATACTTCCCAGTTGGCCGGACTGGGCTGGTTGGTCATTCAGAGGCGCAAGAGCGGCAAGGTTAATTTTTATCGCGATTGGAGTGAATATAAGACGGGATTCGGGTACGAGGAAGACGACTATTTCATAGGCCTGGAGAAGCTGCATTGGCTAACGGCCTACCAGCCTTTCGAGCTCTACATCTACTTAGAGGAATTCTAAAATATAAAGAGTTTCGCCAAATACGACGAGTTTATCATTGGCGACGAGTCCGAAAAGTTTGCCTTAAAAGTACTTGGTCAGTACTCCGGAACCGCTTGAGACTCCCTAAGCTACCAAAAGGGTCAGGCGTTTTCCACATACGATCAGGACAATGATAAATCCGGTAACACAAACTGCGCCCAATTCCATGTCGGAGCTTGGTGGTACAACAATTGTGCTGAGAGGTATGTACAATGTCACATGTTTAGTATTTCAGGACGCTCATTTACACAAATACTGCCTAATTAAATTACTATGAATACGTATGTCAAACTATCTTTATTCCAATGAAGAAATATTGAAAATAATTATTTGATTGTATAGTTAATATATAGAATTTATGGGCGATTTATTGAAGTATCTTATTACAGATAACAAGTACTTATATGATATATTTCTAGTAATCTAAATGGTCAACATGTCGACATTTTTGGCAAATTACCCGAAGACAAGGCGCGATTGATTACCTGGAATTCATTTAACACGAGTTCTCATTTCTCATTTGTTCAAATGATGATTCGTCCCAAATTCGGATGTTTTTAGATATTTAAGGAGAGACTTTCTATGTCATGGAATGCAAATCAAAGTTTACATTGATATATTAAAAAAATATTGTGCAAACCTTATGTTTTTATTAGTATAATAAAATCTTAAATTTCACCGCCAATTGCTCTGACAATACTCTACTTAAAAGTTCACACGAATATGTACAACAAATTGGTGACTAGATCCGATTTTAAAACATACCTGTTGTTCCATTTTCTGATTGCGACTGTTAATTGCTGACATTTTCGCAACTGTGGCAACTCTAGTTTACAGAACAAAATCTTTGTGTTTGCTGGTTTGCACTAAACTAAGCGATGTCGATGATCCAATGGAGGGGCATTTGGCAAATTCCGGAGTGACAGCTGCAGGGAAATTGTTGTGAGTCTTCGGGGCGAAGAAGAATGCGAATGAAGGCAGCAAAACAAAAATCCGAAGAATCGGCCAAGACCAAGGCACTCGCACTGAATATCGCACACCTGGCGACAGTTTGTGGCGTTTGTAGTTTGTAGTTCTGTAGCACACGCGACACCAAAGTACAAGGGGTGTTGAGAGAAGAGAGGGCGAGGGAAGAAGGGCCGAAGCCGACAGCCGGCTCTTCCTGTTCTCGCTCTCTTATTTCCTATTTCCCGACGCGATCGGTATCGCGATTGATATTCCCCGGATTTCACGCCGATTGGACCACTGAATGTTTGCTTTAGCTTCTGAAGGGCAACCGAAATGTCTAAATATTTGTATATGTTTTTGCAATATTTAATGGCAAACACTTCCGTGCTCGTTGAGTTTCGTGTGTTATTTGCCAATTGAGTGGTTTGGCGCCTATTTTTTGGTAGAGGAGAGTAGGCGAAATAACCCGTCGACTGAACCGCACGCTGCCAAAACAACAACTGGCGACTTTAAGCAGTCAACCACTCAAGCAAAATTCTCGAGCGGAGTGGAATAAAATGGAATAGGAACAAAGGCACGAGGGAGAGCCGAACCACTTCGTCCTGTCGTGTGTCAGCGAGAGAGTGAGAGAAAGAGGGAGAGCTACTGCTGCCGCTCTCTCCACTCAGCACACCGCCTCCTGTGCCTGCTTCCTCTTCCACATCCTGCGAGCGACAGATGTGCAGCTGCCGAGTGCATTTGGATTTGAGCCTCCGCCTCCTTTTCACTTTGATCGGGATTACGGAACGCACATGCATTTGGTAATTGCATTCCGGATTGGGCACACTCGACTGGCTAACAGAAACTAAACAAATTAATATAACTAGATCTATAAGGCTGTAAGCCAAGCCAGTAATAATCAGGTCAAGACAGGAAGCAAACTTCGGCCAGTTGAAGTTGATATATCCTTGCCGCTGTTACATAAATTAAATATTTTATTTTATAATATTTCAATTTATATGACAATATGTTTAGAACTATTCAAACAATTTTTCTCACGTTTCAGCTATTGCAGCTATATAATACAGTCGTCCAATCTGTATTACATTTCAAACGTAATTAAACGAATTCTGAAAGGGTTTAAAGCGAATATATCTCTGGGTATATCGGCATATGTTAGAAAATAATGAATTTATCATTTTTCCGATCAATCCAGTTCCGACTTATATACTACCTGAAGTAGAAAGAATACTTTTGGGTAAGATTCTTTTAGTTACTCCTAAAACTGGGAGACTTGTTGGTCTAAAAACAGATATACGGACATGGATAGTTCGACTCTCCTATTGATGATAACTAAGAATAAATACTTTATAAGGTTTAATTATAAGGTTTCATTCTAAAACATAATTTAATATAATTGATTAAATAATATATTTTGAGTCAAATACACCTACATTTAAATATCAGTATCAGAATAATCAGGCACTGTGTTATTTCAATCGGTTTATATTTATTATTTAGAGGTAATTTGAGCTCTTCAGAATGTAATTTGTTTGCCCCTTCAAATTTTAATGGCCGCAATTGTGTGGTATAAAATCGTTTGGGCAGAATAATATCACACTATAAATTTACATATTTATCTGCCTATTTATTAACAACTGTCGACCGTTCTGTGTATTCGTATATGCTTGTATGTTTACATTTGTTGAATATGTAAAGAGTTTTTTGTTAGTTATTTGTTATTTACGGTATAAATAACACAAAACTAACAAGAAAAAGTCTACTTATTCAACAAATGTTTTGAAAGGTCAAACTAATAGCCCTGATAGATTCATTAGAGATAGAATATTAAAAGCACCTTTTTTTCATTTCGGGTTTGCCGCCGTCAAGATGTTTATTTCATTAACATTAGTCTTAGCCTACGATAGTGATCAGTAAAATTAAATAACAAATTAGATGAAAATATATCTCTTTTCAGAACAGCGTTCTGGTAAATTCGATTGAAATTGCCTTGTCATTTATGAGGTTCCTTAGCAGTTAAAGTTGTCAGGTTTTTTTTTTGAGTGGCTCCCGCCGAAAATAAATCTCTGAGATTTCTAGAAGAATCGGTGTTTTTTCTTCTTCTTGTTCTCCCCCTCCGCCGGCGGCTGGGGCTCCACGGACACCTGACGTCTAGGCAACAGGGGTGGTGGACTGACATCCCCATCCTCCCCGCTGAACTCTGGCGACAGAGGACGCGGGGCCCGCAGGATGGAGGTCAGCGGTGGCAGTGGCGAGCCGCCAGTGCCGTTCGCCTCGTGACCATCCTCCTCGATCCTGTCCAGCCGCGAACCGTGCACCGAGGCCAGCTCCGAGGGCGTCTTCACCTGCGAGCCGCCCTCATCGTCGCACTCGCTGGCCATGTTCATGCCGATGGTGGCGCCCACCTTGGCACTGGCCCGCTTGAAGTGGTCGCTCAGCTTGATCTGCACCACGTTGATGAACATGGAGGTCAGGGCCAGGCCGAATATCAGGTAGATCATGCTGACCATCACAAAGAAGGGGTTGCCGGGCACAAGGTCGCCGAAGCCGATGGTGGACATTGAGATGAACACGTAGTAGAAGGCGTCCAGGGAGGACCATTCCGACTCCACGAGCGTGTAACCGAATGTCCCCAGCAGGATGTACGAGATGAGCAGGAGCGAGGCCACAGACACCGGCAGGTTGAACTCGTCGTCCACCTCGAAGGTCTCCGGATATGGCGACGTAGGCGTCTCCGGGTGCGAGGTGGCCAGCGATCGGCCCGCCTCGGCATCCGCCTGCGAGTCCTCGTCGTTTGTCTCGCTGGACTTGCCGAAGAACATGCTGGGCCGCCGGATGGCCATGTCGTAGACGGTGGTGAAGCCGGTCATGGCGTCGCGGATCTGCTGCTGCTTCCGTATCCTGCGACAGGAGCGGGTGTAGTACACGCGGCGCACATACGCCCACAGGAACTTGACGCAGCGCGTGAAGAGCTTTCCCAGATCGGCCAGCACGATCAGGAACATGGGGATGCCGATGATGGCGTAGACGATGGTCAGCGATCGGCCCAGGTCCGTCTTTGGAGTGATGTGGCCGTATCCTGAGAAGCAGAAGAGGGAAATAAAGTTTTAAAAAGTTAAACAAGTTTGTGAAGAAAATGTAAAATAAATAATTGTTTGGAAATAAAGCGTTAAAATAATACAAATAATACATCTTTTAAAATCCTATTGATAAAGGCTTACATATATCCGAAAAGAGTTTTGAGCTTATAATTAAGAAAGACTAATAAAGAAACCGACGGCATTAGGGTTTCAAAACATGATTGTATAAAAATGCTTAACTTATACCTATACGAGAACTCTGAGGATATAAGAAGGCGTCCAAAAAAATGGACTTTCCTGATCAAATAAAAAAAATAAATCTAAACGTCCCCAAAGTTTGCATAAAAGACAGGTCAAAATGCTATGAAATATAGTGCAATTCAAAACTGTTTTGAGAATTTTTATACCCGTTACTCGTAGAGTAAAAGGGTATATTGTATTCGTGCAAAAGTATGTAACAGGTAGAAGGAAGCGTTTCCGACCCTATAAAGTATATATATTCTTGTTCAGGATCACTAGCCGAGTCGATCTAGCCATGTCCGTCTGTCCGTCTGTCTGTCCGTCTGTCCGTCTGTCTGTCCGTATGAACGCTGAGATCTCGGAAACTATAAAAGCTAGAAGATTGGCATTTTGCATGTAGATTTTAGGAGTTCCTACGCAGCGCAAGTTTATTTCAAAATGGTGTCACGCCCCCTCTGACGACCACAAGCCACAAGCTGTGGCCACAGTTTTGATGCTATTATGAAAATTGTAATTGATATGTATTTGTTTCGTCAATACCTATCGATTGGCCTAATAAAAGTTTGCCACTCCCACTCTAACGCCCAAAAACCCATTAAACGCTTAAGCCTGGCTAGCGCCTACATTTCCGCCTTTCATGGCGCCATCTAACGGATGACTTTGGAACAGCTGGCCAAGGTGCTCAACACAGTCAACGTTAATTCTCGATAAGGATTTCTATTAAAGGAAATAGCGATGGTTTTCATTTGTCAATACCGAACTATATCCCAAGAACTATGCAAATCAAATCAAGTTAGCGAAATTGGAGGTCTGAGTCAAACAATAGCGTATGTGTGTATGTATGTAAGCATATACATATGTATGTATTTACATTGTACACAGTTGCAATTGCATATTTATATTAAGTTGTTTAGCTGAGTAACGGGTATCTAATAGTCCAGGCACTCGACTATAGCGTTCTCTCTTGTTAGGAACTCGCTTCCTGTTAAAGGCACAACGATGGTTCCAATGGATCTTTTACCTATGGTTGTAATTACGGTCCAACAGAAGATAAAGCAATTGACAAAGTTCCACGACTTTTGGCCCGGATACCGCCGTAGCCCCAGCTCGGCCAGCGTATTTAGTTCGTCCTCGAATTTGCGCAGCTTCTGGCGCGCTAGAGACTTCCAGTCCTCCTCTCTGGCAAAGATACAAATGGATCACTCCCTGAACTGGGCCACCGAGCCATCTTCATTAGCCCTACCTCGTGTTGTGGCTGACGTCCCAAAGTTTGTCGATGAAATCCCGCTTGACCTTGCGCACCTCGCACTTGTATATATTCTCCGAGGCTCCCTCCGTGTACCGGAACATGAGTCCTCCGAATCCCAGAAACATTGCCAAGCAGATGAGGTAGGCAATGCACTTGTTGCGCAGCTGACGCAGCTCCTCCACCCGTTGGGGGTAGTCCAACTTCAGGCGCCTCCACTCATGAGCGGCTTCCAGCCGAAGGTGGTACAGAAAGGCCCTGGAGGCCAGCTTCTCCGGTTGGCTAACTGTGGACAAGTCAGCGACGTCTTCACTTTGAACCTCCTTCTTTCGTATGAACAAATTTTTTACACGCTGCATGAAGGATGGCTTGGGTTCGGCTTTCGGGGTGGATTGTTCTGGTACCAAGGATTCTTCCTGATCTGCTTCTGGTTCAACTCCGGGTTCAGGAATAGTTTCTTGGGTGCCTTGGGGCTCCTGATCTTTTACACCCCTCTCCAGACTGCCCGATCGTTTGGCCCTCAGCGGACGCTCCAAGCTGGAACTGCGCTTCGGAGGCTTCTCCTCCTTTTCAGTCAACCTCAGGCTGTGGCTGCGACGCACTCCCTCCGCCGCAAGATTTTGGGCCGCCAGAGCAGCCTCGGCCTTCTCCGCCCGCTCCGCTGCCTCCATGTACTTCTGCATCAGATCCGACTGCTGTTCCGCCTCCGTGATCCTGGGCTTAAGCACCTCGCCCCTGGACTCGCCCACCTCCACGTACTCGTGCTTCCGGCTGATCTCCTCCCGCTGTTCCGGCGTCTTGGAGCGTCGCTGGGGTCTCACGGGCGACAGGGAGTTGTTGCGACTCACGGATAGTCTTTCCGGTGGTTTTAATGGGGCAGAGGGTGGTGGTGGTGGAGGAGCCCCTCGAATCGGAGCAGCCACGTAACCCTGGGGAATCTTGGCGGCTCGTGGCCTTGGGTGCATTTCCTCCACCGCCTCAGCATCGGAGGAACTGAACTGGGTGGAGGACTCCTCGTAGCCGCTGCTCCGATTCCTACCACGAACCTTGGGCGCCTCGTTCCTCTGGAGCCGTAGACTGTGGATCAGACGGCGGCGCTCCTCCTCGTCCTGCGGCAGCTGGATGCGATCGCTGAGCTTGCGGTAGCTCTGCAGGAGCCGTTTCCGCTCCTCGTTGTCCAGCTGCTGGCGGTGGCGCATCTTGTGCTCCCGCTTCTCGCGCTCAAAGAGCCGTTTCTCTGCATCGAAGCGCCGGCGCTCGTCCTCGAAGCGCTGCAGATTCTGCTCCAGTCGGGTGAGGGTGTCCTGCGTCTGGCCGGGATGGGGGATGGGCCTCTGCTGCTGGCTACTGCTACCGGTGGTGGTCAGCTCGCTCTCGCTGGACTCCTCCTTGTGGCGCGGCGAGGACAGACTGCGGTGCTTGATGAGTTGGTTGGCATCGGGACTACTGAGCTTCTCCGCCTCCCGCGGCTGAGACTGACTGCGGGCCGAGGAGCTGGCGAAGCTCTTGTCCCGCTTTCGCAGGATCTTGCTCTCGTGGGCGGACAGAGTGCCAGGCGGTCTGATTTGCATGCGCACCATCTGGGGCGAGGGATCTTTAATGGTTTCCGGACTCAGGTCGTCCTGCGGCAGGACATCGGTGACGGGCGTCGGCTCCCGGTGGCTGCGACCCAGGCGGCGGCGGTGGCGCTGCTGCTGTCTGGCGTCCACTGGCTGCTCCATCATGTCCAGCCGCAAACGTGTGCTACTTTCTCGATCTATCTTTGTGCTCGTGCTCATGCTCTGGTCATCTATTTTTAACGGGCCAACGAGGCGTTCATATTCCGCGTATGAAAATATGCCTCTGGGTAATTATATCACTTTCGTTTGCAATTTCGTATTCTCGTTTCAATGCTTATCTTTTGCCGTTGCTCAAATTGTATTATAATACACTTTCCACCGATTTATTCTGTATTTTCCTATATTTTCTATACATTTGACAACTGCAATTACATATAAGAATGTCTGTATCTGTTTCTATAGATGATGTAGAGCGCGACGCGATCCAATAGATTGGATATTGCTGACGGACTCGACCGCGGTTGGCATCCAACTGCTGAGAGTGTGGAGAAAATTCAAATTTTCATTTTCAGTTTTGTTGTCTATATTTTTGGTAGATCTCTCAACAGCTGTTCTGCTATATCTAATGCATCCGATGATGTGCGAGATTTGCTCTCATTTTGTATCCTATATTTTCTTGTGGGATGCTTGCTGCTTATTAAATGAGTGCGAGGAATTTATGTGTGTAGTTGCAGTTCTGTTGATATCTTTAATTTTATTATAAATTGAACACTCAATACCAAGAATTATTCTGGTTTTTAAAACAATTTCCCGAAAATAACTTAAAATTATAATATTGTAAAAAATGTAATAAATAAAACAATATTACAAATATTTTACATTTTAGAATAATTTTACACATGTATTTTACACCAATGTTGACTTTATTGGAATGATGGGACAAATAATAAGCGGATAATTAAAATGCAGCGCTGAACGAGAAAGGAAGCTAAAAAAAAACTAAGCCAACAATTTCGGAATTAGGCATGTTTGTTACGATCCTTTATATGAATATTATTATGCAAGGATAAGTATCAAAAACATTTTTAAGAAGTCCGCCAAATAGTTAGGTATGACCATGTCTCTACAAAAATACTGAAAATCGCCTTTATAAGTATATACCGAAACACATGGTTACGGTTATCGATGTATCGATTAAAAAATTCAAATGTGTTCCTTCTCTAATTATTGTGGTTCATAGAAACGCGCACGTGTTTTTGTGTCCAATATTTATAATATTTAAAAATGGGATTCGGTAAACCTCGTGGCGGCGGAGGCGGCGGTGGCGGAAGAGGATTTCGTGGAGGCGGTGGCGGCGGAGGAGGAGGTGGTAACTTCAGATCCAACGGCGGCGGATTTAACAGAGGAGGAGGTCGTGGTGGTGGCCGAGGAGCCTTTGATAATGGTATGTAAATGGAGTTTCTTAATAGGCACTACCAAGTCTGAACTAAAGCAAAAAAAGAAACTTACTTCTTACAAAGACGTTTGGCATTCAATTAAAACAAATATCAATATAACTACAAGAAACCACGTTGCTTACATATGTATTTTACCGATCATTCCTATGGAAACTAATGGATATAGTCCGACATATCCGCATGATTTCATACACATTTATAAAGATACATATATATTAAAGAAAAAGATTGAAAAATATACATATATTGCGTATGCGAGTGAAAATATCTTTAGAATTTGTAGATCTGGAAGTGTCTTCTACTTTCAGGCAACTTGCCAAATGTCTTTAGTTTACTGTACTTTTTTTTAACTTTAATAGCTATTTATTTATTTAATTACAGGACCTCCAGAGAGAGTTATTGCTCTAGGAAGCTATGTTTATTCGTGCCAGAATGACCTTGTGTGCAAAGTTGGGATTCAGGACGTCCCATACTTTAATGCGCCAATTTTCCTCGAAAACAAGGAACAAGTAGGCAAAATTGACGAAATCTTTGGAACAGTTCGTGATTACAGCGTGTCCATTAAACTGTCAGATAATGTCTATGCAAACAGTTTCAAACCGAATCAGACATTGTATATTGACCCTGGAAAGCTATTACCAATCGCCAGATTTCTACCCAAACCTCCACAGCCGAAAGGAGCGAAAAAAGCCTTCACAAATAATCGCGGTGGAGGCGGTGGCGGCGGTGGTTTTGGAAACAGAGGAGGTTCCCGCGGAGGAGGTAATATAACAAGTTGTGTTCCAAAACTAGAGTCTAAATTTTATTTTCAACAGGTGGTCGAGGTGGCGGAGGATTCGGTGGAGGACGAGGTGGTGGCGGTTTCAGAGGAGGAAACCGTGGAGGTGGCGGCGGCGGCGGCGGAGGATTCAACAGAGGCAGAGGAGGAGGAGGTGGAGGTGGTGGTGGTCGTGGTCGCTGGTAGTTTTCAATATTTGACCCACATTAAAACATTTAAAGAAGTGTACAATACTACTTTTGTACATGTCCAAATAGTTTATAAGGAAAGAGTTATTTGGGTATTACTAGCTGACCAACAAATCGAACTTTGTACCTCAAATGCTTCTAAAATAAAAATCTTAAAAATTGAAACTCATATTTAACTGAAAAAAAGGGAACAGAAAAACCACTCGGTTCAAATATTCTCGAGGAAGCTTTTATTCGAATCTTTTGGTTTAACAAATACAATTTAATAATTAATTAAAAAAATATATTTTTGAAGTTTAAATTGAAAAGTTTTTAATTTTAAAGAACTTTAAAATTGGCCCGCGACATTAGATTGATATAATACTGCCGCCCACCTGAATTGGTCCACTATCACAGCTAGAGGAAACAATGTCATATCGTGTGTACGGGTAACATTATCTTTCTTTAATTGGCTTGTACATCCCAGTCAAGGAATTTTCGGATACGTTTTTTTTATCTTAGACATCCGAAATCCAAAGTTTAATTAACAAACAAGATGACAAGACCAAACTCGACTTTTGTAGCAGAATATTGCTAACAAAAAATCTTGTTATAGATTTCCGAGAAGTTTTTAAGTTCCTTAAAAGTGTGTAGAAATGTAATACTTTGAAAATTACATCTTCCCTACCTCGTAAAATTGTACCACTTGAGAATGGCTGGACTGAATTAACAATTTTTTGAAAGCCGTTGTACCTTTCGCTTAATTTATTCGCAAACAATATACTAAGATAATGATTTTTCAAATGCCAGCTTTAACGAAAAAGAAACTTAACTTCGGTTACGAGAAATGTGCTTCTCAAATAGTATAGTAAATTAAAAAATAAACGATGTGTATCTCAAATGTCATGAAAACCGATGAAAGTCAAGCCGATCGGAGGACTATATACGATCAACGTAATTTTTATACCCTTGCAAAGGGTATTATATTTTCAATGGAGACATTTCCGACGCTATAAAGTATATATAATCTTGATCAGCATCACCAGGAGAACCGATCTAGCAGTGTCCGTCTGTTTGTCCGTTTCTAAGCAAACTAGTCCCTCAGTTTTAAAGCTATTTGCTTGAAACTTTTCCAAAAGATGTCTTTCTATTGCAGGTAGTATATAAGTCGAAACGAGCCGAATCGGGCGATATCATAAAGCTCCCTTAAGAACAATTGGAAAAACAAATTTAAAAAGTATAACTTTGTTGTTTTAAATTTTTTGTTTTTGTTCTTTGGGATTTGACAATATTTGAATACTGTGGAATTACGGTCATTATTATATATGTAGCTCCCATGGAAACATTCGAAAAATTAAAATGAAAAAAAAATTATTTTGCTGATTTTCTATTTATCAAAATATTGCTTTGAGATATAATAATTATTTACTATACCAGAATTACGCTTTAAGTCTTGTCAAAATCAGACAACAATATCATATAGCTGCAATAGAAACGATGGCAAAATACAGCGCAAAATCGACATAGCTTCATTGTTTTTAGTAATATAGGCATAGAATTTTAAATGTAGTCGTTTTGTAATAACTGCAGGGGTATATAAACTTCGGCTTGCCGAACGTTACAAACATCTGACCAAAATAATAACACACTCATCAGGGGAATTTTGTCGAATGAGTTGGAAGTTCAAAACACTCGTCTAAGCTTTAAGAAATTAAATTGTATCAAATGTATCCTAGAGCACACTCATCAGAATTCCCTTGAAATTTTATAAATTTTTCGAGTTTTGTTTAAAATGCTCAAAATTGTTTGGTATGGGGGTTTCCTTCCGCTTTCCACCAGCAGTTCGATTCGTGCATATAATTTGTTAAATTTGCAGCTGTTCTCAATCGAAAAAAATATTTATGGCACTAGATTTGGCAAAAATATTAAATAATTTGTTTTTGACGTCTAGTATTTTATCTTTGTATCCACTGACGTCATGGTTGCCATAGAGTATTTCTCCACTTCCAATTTTAACATAAATTAAATGTTTTGTTAAATTTTCATCAGATACTCCCCGGAACCTCTTTTAATTCTTCTCACCCCTCGAACTGTCGGATGGCCCAGCTCACTCCCCTTTCTCCTCTGAAACGTTGATGACGGATCGTATTCGCTTTTATGGAATTTCGGTGCGATTTTGTGTTTGTTTATTCCTAGCAATTTCATTCAACATTTCCGAATTGCCTTCGAGATTCGTTTTCCATTTGGGCATGCACCATTTTATAAAATTGTATAGAATCCATAGAATGGTTTTACTAAGCGTTATTTTAATCGCAGCATCAACAGTTTTATGGTAGCCAGCAAATATGGGGTTTGCATGGGAATTATGAAGTGTTTTCCGGTTTATTGATCTGTTCGATTTTGTGTTTATTTTGCGCATAAATCAATAAAAACTTAATAGTGAAATACTGATATATTACCTGTCGTTCAAAAGACAAATTATTCAAATCTTTCATTGTGTCATGGGTAAATTGGGTAATATTTTTGTGACATCTTAGTCCTAAAAATAAGTAAATACTAAATATAGTGGGGATTGATTCACAAGTGAGTCATTCACATCAGCAGCCGCAGCTATCTTTACAGACTCTCGATTTCAAATTTAACTATCTATGAGCCAAATCATAAATGCACATTGAGAAGTGCTCTTCAGGCGTATGTTTTGTTTATATCTTGTGCCAATTTTGACAAGTTGATTATATTGAATGCACTTCAAAAGGCACAATTTGCAATTCTGTTTACAAGGCGAACGCTTAAGCGTCGTCGTATTGTGCCAATAATTTGGCAATTTGTGTTAATTGCTTTTGTGTTGATGTGGGTGCAAAGTTTTCCACACTTGAGGATTTATTTGAATTCATTTCTTACTTTTCGGTTGTTGGAAACTTGTCAAAAGTGGCGACGCACCGGAATTTATTTACTAAAATAAGCTTTTCCCCATTTATCTGGCTGACTGTAAAACAAGTCGGCGAGCACAGAATAAAATTTAGAACAAATCCAAAATGCTAGTGAGTCGAATAAAAGTGGCTATCAAATCATTAACTAACCACATTTATATGAAACATGTTTCCCCGAGGTGGAATAATCATTCAAAACATTAATCTACCGCACAGATTTGTTCGGTCGAAATCATTTCCATTTTCATGGCATGTTTATGGGCGAGAAAAGTCATTTGCAAATTAAAATTGAAATTAAAAGAAAATTTAATAAAGAATGCGTAAAGAGGAAATTCGGCGTAACTCGTTCAAAAGGTGAGAGGATGGTCGGCGAGTTATTTATAAGTCCCCAATTAAGAGTTGTGACAGTATTCCAAAGAATTTCGACGCCTCTTGAGAGATCTCATAACTGTCTGCGCAAGAAGAGACACAAATTTTTTATCTCACAAATGCCGACGATCGCAAAAATATTCAAAACTATTTCCATCTTTTGTGTCACATATTTTGTTGGCTTAATAATGAAGAAGAATAAACATAAATAGACCGTCTTGCCTCCTAAGAAAACATATTATATTGGCGTGGGAGTCTTTGCACTCACAATACACGAAAATTCACCCAGAAGGGTCTTTGGAGGTCCACTCACCTATGGTTGTGTATATGGTGCAGCTGTACACCATGGAGTCCCAGAAGGACCAGGGTTTCGCCTTCTCCGCCAGCCCGTTCCTCAGAAGCGATTCCACCGCCGCCGTATGATTGTTCATTATTCGCAGCACTTGACTGTCGAACTCTATTTTCAACAACTGAAATTTTCACAAAATAATAGATTGTTTTGGGCTTGATAAATGTCAATGATCTTACCCCGCTCGTCCGTGGATCCTTGGTCATCTGACGCATGTCGTCGAAGAATTTCCTCTGCTGTCCCTGGAGCTCCCGTAGTTCCATGTTTTCATGAGGAAGTAAAACTTGACCTATGTCAATGGGGTACCAAATGGCCAAATTAGCAACGTTGATTTGCAATATAGACTTCGCGCTTTAGGAAATAAATCTAAAGAATTTGGCTTTCCAAATTAGAGAAATCGCCTATTGCATTCAGAGAATTCCAAAAGTTTTCTATTACACTAGCTTCAGGAGCCTCCATTTCGGGAATCCTCCATCCGCTCGTTAATCATCTTCAACTAGACATCTCCGTTGTTTATAAGACCCATTATTCCCCGTGTTGCTGTGATTCACCAAATGTATGTGTACCTATGAGATTCGAGTGTTCCTTCACCCGTTCAATGGATTCGGATACTGAATCAGTCGTCTGCCAAATTGATGGGGCATGTTTTTACGATTACAATACAGCGCACACATTTGGCTGTTGTATTTATTTGAATGGCTGGGAACTGTTTACTATTTTCCAAACAATTTCCGAAGAGCTTGATAAGCAAACAAAGTCGTTTAGTGCACTTCTGCGTCCGTGTAGCTTTTCTTTGTTAGGGCAAGTTAATGAATTTGTCTAGAGGATATCGTCACAGAATCACACTCAGCTAAAAAAACACTATATCTGCTGATAAGGTCGTTGCTCACCTTCGATGGTTTGGAACAGGAGCGCTCCACCCACGCTGTAGAGTGCCAGGATGAAGAGCAGGAACAAGTGGGTGAACCACCGACGGGACCACCGGTACATGCCGAAGGTTAACTTCTCGCCGAAGCTCATGCCCGACTTGGTGATGTCGAGGAAGCCCTCGTAGCCCTTGGTCATGAAGTTGCCGTATCCGAAGGGATTGGCCATGGGTGGCCAGTAGGGACCCTGTGTCCCATTGCCCGTGAAGTTCGTCTGAGCCGTATGAGGTGGCTGGGCACTCGGGGGCATGGAGGCTTGACTCATCGCCGATCCCCCGGTCAGGTTGTGGATGTTGATCCGGGGAGGTCTGTTCGCCCTTCGAGAGGGCGGTGGTGTGCTGGGGATGGGCGTTATGCTCTGGGCCTGCGACATGGTCGAGGATTTGCTGTACTTGTCTTTGGATAACTCTGAGTTTATAGGGGTCTACTAGGGCTTATTTTAAGAGCTGCGTTGATCATCAATTGCTGACTGTTAAGACCTCAAATCATTGGACACTTTCTCGCCATTATTTAAGTTCCATTCACATATATGTACTTATATATTTGTATTATTTTTAAGTTTATAAGTAGAATTGCCGTCGCGATTCCAAGGCGCCCCGCGTATTTGTTGCTCCGCGTATTTTCCCGATGCTGGCTGGCTCTTCCCGCTTCCGACCGCCTCGTTCTTGAATCCAATGCGAACTGAACTGAAGCAAAATATTTTGGCCAACATCGGTGCTGTTGTCGCTTTCGCTGGGAGCGCTATAGTATTTGTATCAGCCACGAATCTCCGGCTGCCGCCGACTATGACGACATCGACAGTCATGAGCTCACGGGGCTCCGTCTCCAACGAGGAACTACCAACTGATCTCGGCACTCAAGCTGATTATTTCATAATTATGTGATAGGGTCGCGCAGTCTCTGCTGTACTTCTTAAATCGAGTTTTGTTTTGCTTAAAGCGTAGTTTTCTTATCGCAAATATTTTCGTTTTTTTATTATTTATAAATATGTTCTCGCATTAGCTTGGTCTGCCACTAATGAATTGGGCATTTTCCCTCGCATAATTTATCAGTTGAGCATTTTTCTCGCTTCTGCCGCTTAATAATTTGCATAAAATTAAGACAACGGAAGATATTAGTCATTCGTGCCCGGCAGTCATTTACGTTTTCATAGAACTCTGTCTAATATACTTTGCCGTTTTTATTTGGCTTACACACAAATGGTGAAGCACTTTCTAGGAAACGCTTAAGACATTTTTAAATAAAAGACAAAATGTTCAGATCAATTCAAATGAAATAAACATAAATATTTGTATTCATATTAATAAATACAATTAAGACGTACGCAATTGTTTTGTTTTATTTACTGAAGTGCAGCCATTCGGATAGGTATTATAGACAAACATTTAAATTGTTTCCAGCTTTTTATATATTTAGACATTGTATGTAGATGTATGCCAAGAAATACATTTATATTTTTATATTTCTATTCTTTACCAATTTGTTTTCTTTAGTTTATCATCGCTCTTTTGTTCTTTCTTAAAATAAATACGTTTTTAATAAATATGTTTAAAATGACATTCGTTGATAAGTTGTTTCTTGTTTTTGGATACTATTCTTAATTTATTATTGAGGTTGCTGATAACAAGTCATTGTAAAAATGAATTTTTTTCCATTTTTAACTAATTTAACACTTCATTAAGTTAAATTAGTAATAAAAGATTGAAATATTTAAACAGTTACTAAACTTAGTATTCATTCTACTCACTATTTTTATATTGTTGCAAGAATAAATCAAATATTTTTAGTAATTAAATATTGAAATATTTAAACAGTTAACTAAACTTAGTATTCATTCTACTCACTATTTTTATATTGTTGCAAGAATAAATCAAATATTTTTAGTGTCAAAATGGATATCGCATTTTATTAAAAATATTTGTAAGAATTGGCTTGCTCTGCGACTTTCTACGTGGTAGTAATAAGATTTCATATTTATTGAAACCAGAGAGTTTTCAGAAGAGTGGTAGGGCCTCTCAAAGACCCACTGGGCAAGTCCAACAACCCACAAAGGGCCCCACGGGTTCATAGAGATTTGTTGTTATACCCTTGCAGAGGGTATTATAATGTTGGTCACCCCCATATATATTCTTGATCAGGATCACCTCCTGAGTTGATATAAGCAAGTCCGTCTGTCTGTTTCTACGCAAACTAGTCTCTCAGTTTTAAAGCTATCGAATTGAAACTTTGCACACACCCTTCTTTCCTTTGCACGCAGTATATAGGTCGGAACGGCCGGGATCGGCCGACTATATCCTATTGCTGCCATATAACTGATTGATCGGAAATGCCATAGCTTTGGTGTGTGAAAAGTTAGAAAGTTGGGATTTTCTATGGGTTTTATATTTGGCCAATCAATCCGACCTACTAAATTTCATAAGGACCGGACGACTATATCCTATAGCCGTCATATAACTGATTAATCGGAAATGCCAAAACTTTGGTGTTTGTTAAGTTAGGAAGTTGGGATTTTCTATGGGTTTTATTTTTGGCCAATCAATCCGACCTATCAAATTTCATAAAGATCGGCCGACTATATCTTATAGCTGCCATATAACTGAACGATTGGAAATGCCATAACTTTGGTGTTTTTAATGTTAGGAAGTTGGGATTTTTTATGAGTATTAAGAATGCATCATATGAATAATTTTGGAGAATATAATTTACAGAGTATTCTGCAAGGGTATATCAACTTCGGCTCCGCCCGAAGTTAGCTTTCCGTTCTTGTTTTTGATGTTTTTGTTTATTTGCAGCCAATGTATATCTTTGACATATAAACTAATTTAATTTTACAAAACCCAAAATATTTTTATATATAAAATTTTTATAACATTTCAAATGTTTTTATGTTCAATTGTTCAATAATTGTTGCTCTTTTGTTGTAAGAGCTTCGGCACCAACAACCGACTGTTACTTTTGCTGCGAAACCAAATTCATAGTAACATATAAAATAATGCTTCAAACTTGATAAAAATACATAATAAGTTCTTGAAACCATTTTGTTTCAAGATTTGATTTTTTTTTAAAGTTTGAAATGCTGCTAATCTAGCTTTGCTTACAAAAGTCGAAGCAAAAGTAAAATCAATCAAAATACTTTTACAGCACTTGTCGGATTTTTCATAGCAAAGCTAATCATGAAGTACATTATCTTCAATAGACAATTTGTTGCTGTGCTTTTATTTAAAAAGTTTGTCGAGCTCACAGCAACTATCGGCATTCAAGCCGATATTCTTGCTCAAACATGGTCACACACCTGGGCACGCAGTGCTGCTAAGCGCGAGAACTCTGCCGCTGCGAGCATTGCCCAACACTAAAGTGTTCTAATTCCTGCACTTACATATGTACATGTAAACTATTAAATTGGCCATCGCAAAGAATACAACATGGAGGAAAACGAGACTCGGTCGGAGACCAGAGACCCCACGGAACTGGCCAATGGTAAGGCATCCGGCCACGGTACGGGGAAAGCTGTAAACTAACACAATTCTAATTCGACAGGGACAGGCGAGGATGACGCGACCAGCCAGCACAAATTCAGTCACCTGCAGAACGAGATGCGCAAAATGCAGAACGAGTTCAACACGCAGCGGGCCAAGATGCGGGAGCTGTACATGCAGAAGGAGGCGGAAGTCAACCAGAGCCAGCTGGAACGCAGGCAGTTGCAAACGGAGTTGGACGAACTAAAAACCCACCTGATGGTTGCTGACCTCAAGTCCGAGAACGAGCTGCAGCTGAAGGACCTTAAAGCGCAGGAAGAGATCTCCTCCCTGCAGCAGCTGGTGCAGGACACCATCGAAGAGTCCTCGCATTACAAAAGCGAGCTGGAACGTCTCAAGCTGGAGCTGACGAAGTACCAGCAGATTCACCATCAGGCGCAGACGTTGTCTCAGCAACCGCAGGCTGAGTCATCCGGCGGCTTAGCGCCCCAAGTGCTGAATCAAGTCAAAAAGACGCTAGGCTCTGTGCGGAAACTAGGCACTGACTCACTAAACAGCAGCTTTCAGCAGGAAGATGATACGCGGGCAGCCAACAAGGGCAATGGCAAGCAATACGTAAGTTTCTCGAACTGATCTGCCAGTGGTCTAATGCTAGTTCCTCTTACAGGCCCCCGAGGAGGCGGAAATGATGCACTCCATCGTCGAACAGTTGCAAGAGGAGATGAAGGCCCTAAAGATGAAAGTTCGAGAGCAGGACGAGCAATTGCAGGCCAAGTCGTCTGTCGATGCCTCCGCCCTGCACAAGTCCACGTCCATGGATGTGGCCGAGGGCTCATGTGAGTCCTGTAGCGTGGCAGAGAAAAAGACCGAAGAGCTAAATGCACACATCAACAAGCAACAAAAGCAGGTTGATCTGCTGCAAAAGCAGCTTGTAGAATCCCGCGAAACCCTGGCCAAGGAGGCCGCGCTGCGCAAAGATCTGGAAGACCAGTGGCAGGAGAAGCGGGAAGCCCACAAAAGCGAAGTACAAAGTCTGCGCGATCAGGCCAAAACCAACGAGCAGCGACTGCTGGACATGCAGCAGACGTTCCTCGAGACCAAGGACGAGGTGATAAAGCAGATACAGCGCGTCACCGACGACCGGGAGCGGGTCAACAAACAGTTGGAGACATTGCAGGCCGATAACGACTTCCTGTCCGGTCGCTATCTGGCCACGTCCGAGGAGATCGACAACCAGTACATCAACCTGCCCAACACGGTTGTCGAGCTTCAGGAACTTATGCTTCGTCAGCAAAGCGAGCTAATCCAGGCTCGCGTCAGCAGCGAGTACGAGCGACAAAAGTGCACGAGCACAGAGGATGAGATTCAGATCTTGCGGGCCCAACTGGAGGAGAGCAATAACGAGCGACGTGCCTACAAGCGCAAAATGCAACTAGATATTAAGTCACTGCAGTAAGTTTAGCCTGTTGAGTTATATCTAAGCCGTTGCTCATATTCGTACTAAATTCTTAGGGACCGGGTAACGGAGCATTTGGTCACGGTGCAGGCGTACGAGACGACCAAAACTCAATTGGAGCGCAAAGAGGCTGAGCTCAATAAACAGCTGTCCGAGTGCCGCGTGGAGATCATTGAATTGCAAGAAGCCAATGTAAGTAAAGACCTTAAAATATTCAATCAGATTCGCCCACAACTAGATCCCTTTGCAGGAGAAGTACGCCAAAACAAACTCAGATTACAAGACAAAGATAAAAACACTGCAGGAGGAGCTGTCCACCATGGAGACAGTGCAGAAGGACTTTGTTAAACTATCGCAAACCCTTCAGGTGAGTGCGTTAAAAAATGTATGGTTTATTCACTTAAATATTAACATTCTTTTGTGATAGATGTCGTTGGAGGAGCTACGGCATGCCGACACGGAAGTTCGCTGGCAGGACGACGATGACGTGAACAACTGTCCGACGTGCAACGCCTATTTCACGGTCATGGTGCGCAAGATCCATTGCCGGCACTGCGGCCACATCTACTGCGATAAGTGTCTAACAAAAACGGTGCCATCAGGGCCACGGAAGCGAGTGACCCGAGTCTGTGATATCTGTCACACGCTGCTTACGCCAAACACCGCTCCCTATTTCAGTCAGGGACAGCCGCCACAGCAGCAATCAGGCCAGCAGCAGCAGTCCAACTAGGTGGCCGGGCTCCAAGCCCAAGCTATGTGTGAACTACGATTACGATTAGTTTATATTTCCTTGAACTCTATTGCTCTGTTTTGTGCTCCAAAATAACGTTTTTAAATTCGATGCTCAACCTTTCCAATGCTGCACCAGGTTGAGTTATTTTCCATTTCCTTATGCCAATGTCTGTTTTTGATTTTGCCGTACCTTCTTTGTGCTTTACATAACGTAAGCGATGAGTTGTCTATGTTAGCTTTTGTCATAGGTAAGTTTTCATAATTGAATTGAACTCAAATCAAATACACAAATTAAAACAAATAATGTTTGTTGTTTGTCATCACACATCTTTACTTGAACCAACTTTGCCTGCAAGAGAGGGAGCAGTTAAACGAGCTGTGTATTTAAAGTCAATTCATGCAACAAATATTTAGTGTTTTTGTTTATTTAAAAATACTAAGAAAAAGTTTGTAAATTATTGTTAACAATTGTATTTGTGTCTTCATTTGGTTGCGAGGAGCTAGGATTGGTTTAGGTATTTGCTAAATATTAAAACGTAATAACAATGTTGGGCATGCCCATGTAAATTCAGTATGTACAACTCTCACTTCAACTACCAGATAATGATAATCTAATACTGCAATCTCCGCATTCAACGAAAAACTTGAACAATTACAGACACTATACACACACAGGGGGAATCACATTACTTGGGAAGCAATTACGGGTTGTTTGGCACAGAGTGTCTGCGAAAAAAAAGAAAGATTAGATGGCAATTAGCCTGTCTGGGGAAATGGATTTCGAACTAATTTTCCTTACCTCACCATAAAACACGACCTGCTATCAGAGCTACAATGGTAACGGCTGCCACGCCCACAACGCTCATCACACGAGAAGCTGGATTGGAAGAAAATAATACTCAAATCAGTACATTAAATTATTAATATGTAAATTTAAAGCAGAGGAAACTGCGTTATCGGAATTGATTTTATACATATTTTAAGCGGGTTAGTAAATTGCAATTGGTCAGTTTCCTCAAAGCTTCGTATTTATGCATGCTAGATAAGCCAGAATAGAGGTTGTGGTTAGGTTTGTACGGCTAGTATATAGTCTATTAGGAGAAATATTTGAAGGACAAATACCATGGATAAGTCTGTTATAAGTTGTGATTTCTGGATCTGGTGCTGGGTTGTTACACTAAACATTGCCTTGACATTCACAAACACAAATCAACCAAATACAATGACCCAACGGGACACTTACTCGTGAATCCTTAAATTGATCGCGACGCTGTGACTGCTTTGAGACATTTAATGTTCTTTTTGATTCTTTCTTGAATTTGGACAAGTCACACGAATGTGCAAACGTGGACTGGACGTGGAATACATGGATAACAGACAGTACAGAGATGCTCGATGGATGGCGGACATCGGATCCTGATTCCTGGCGGTGCTGTGACTGTGGTGCTGTGGTTCGTAGTGCTTGTCTCGGGATTTCGATGGTTCGCGGTACAGATATAGGTTATAGACAGCGGCGTATTTAGGGATAGATATTGCGGAGAAAGAGCGTTTTCTTAGCCTAAGGATGAGCAGTTGATGAGCGCTTCTGGATGGATGCCTATCGTTTACAAATAACTAAATACAATTTTTTTTTTAAAGCTTTGGCTTTGAGCCTGTGATGATGCTGACGATGATTTTTGATGGCTAGCGTTCTGGCCTGTCTACAGATTCATTCTATTGCAGCTTTTCACCTGATGCGCCACTTCCCGAGCCTGTCGAAATATCGCGCCCGTGCTTGCTCAGCCACTCGATGATCACTCCGTTGGACCAGCCGAAGCCCGTTTGCACGTCGTACTCGCCTCCTGTGCCATGTCCTCCGAAAACCTGGGCATCGTACTGCAAATAAAGGTACAAAGAAAAAACAAATTTTTTAATTAATCTTTTTTAAAGATTATAACAACGACTTTTGGGCTTTGTTATTGCTTTCAACCTGAAACACTTAGGCATCAGTTAAACTAAGTATTTTCCAGAAAATTGATCAGTACTTTAAAATGTGCGCATATTATTTTAAGCTGCATAATTTGTCGTGAATAGAGAAAAATATGCAATGTCTTATGTCTTTGACAACATAATCGTAATAAATTCTAACGATTAAATAAATTTCAAGCAATAACTACCACGAGTTAGAAAATAGTCAAAAATATTCATTTCCATTTAAAATAGATTTCATTTATGCTTACCTTCTCGTACATGTCGAGGTGGTCGGTATAAGCCTTAAAGTTTGACTTCACCCAGCGGGTGGCCCACTTCATTGACATATTCTTTGCCTCGGGAGTGTTCAGGTTGTTTAGGCCTTCGACCAAGATGTACTGCATTGGCGCCCACACATTGGGGAAGTCCCACTGCTCATTTTGAGCGGCTAACGTGTTGGGAACTCCGCCAGGATATGTGTCCAGCTTGTTCTTCTCAATGTAGGCCATAATTTTAGCCGAGATATTTTCAGAATCTGAAATATTGTAGGCCTTTACCCACAGCGGTGAAAGATTGGTGGGCACAAAATAGTTGCGCGACTTTTTGTTCTCTATATCATAATCCAGCCAGCACCCGGCCTCCTCGTTCCACAGCACTTCTTGGATGCCCTTTAATTCGAAGAATATATTAAAATTCCAATTAGTTTTAATTGTTAGTTGGTTATTCCTTAAAATTATCAGTAAAATTATTTATTTCACAGATCGTAAGCACATATTTTGATGGTGTATAAAATTATTATGTATGGAGACTTATACACTTACATACATATGTGTCTCCGACCATTGAAATTTTTTTAACGAGCAAAGAGTCACTAAAAGTATTTAAATATTTTTAAGTTTTAATTTTAATTTGGAGTCATATGTGGTTTGCATCATCTTTTTAAAAATTATTGCGGTTATGACAAGCTCTGCCTTCTAAATAAAATATTTTATGCTAAAAAAAAAAAATTATGCTATGTTTGTCATCATGAATCGTCTGGCAATACGCATACCACACAGATAAAATTCGGATACTAGTTGATCACCATGAACTTAAAATGCCCGGGTGTATGTCCATTTGAATACAACGAGCTCGGGGACAATACAGTAAGAGACTTTAGTTTACTAAAAAATTATGTTGTATCAATGTAATCCTGTCTGACCATTTTAAATAACTAATACTTTTTAAAATATGGCATTTTACATTACTTACCAGTAAAAACTCCCCAGCCTTTTCCTCGTACTCGGTCACCTTCTTGATGTTGCCGGCCTTTGAGTAAAATTCGGCAATCAGTTTGGCGTTCCAGAACATATAGGCATTCAGGTCGACGGGTACAATACTGGTGGTACTAAGGTTGCTAAGATTTCCAGCGTTGGTTCCGTCCTCAGAGATGAACCAGCGGGTGCTAAAGTCCATTCCAGATTCGGCCGCCGCCTTGATCTGGGTGTAGAGATGCTCCTTTTTTTCGTCTGAGTCGAACGAAGCGGCGGTATTAACATCTTCACTGTAGGACTCTGGCCGCGGACCCTCCGACGAATCGCTGTAGATGCACAGGGTGTGATTGTTGACGGACACCGCACGGTTGTTTAAGAAGAAATTGAACTCGTGCTCCAAAAGCTTCAAGGCGTTAATGGCAAACTGGTCATCGTTGGTGAAGTCCACATACGACTTGACCATCCCAGTCAGAAGTGGCGGCTGGGAGCGACCATGATAGTACACTCGTCCGCCGTTCGGAATGAAGCCGATCCTTTCGACGATAGACAGGAAGTTCTCAATCATGCCGCGGGCGGTGGAGTACATCTCGCTATAGAGAAGTCCCCTGATGATCCAGTAGGAATCCCAGTAGTAGAATTCGATGAAACGACCTCCGGGCACAATCACCGGATTAGGCACTGGGATGATAGAGTAGTTCTGAGGGCTCTTTATCACATCGTCCTTCATTTTGCGGCCCAGTTTCTTCCAAATGTCATTTAGCTGCACACCCCACTGCTTTAGATCTGGGTCAGAAATGCGATCTACGAAGCTGGGATTCTCTTTCCAGTCCGAGGGCACCCAAGATTCTAGTTCGGTGCCTTTGTCACCGAAGTATTCCTGCAAAATGATTTACATTTTTAATTTCCTAACTGCGAAATCACTGCCGATTAAAGTCTACTTACTTTGATGAAATTCTTCAGGTCTTCTCTGCTGGGCTGTTGGTTTTTGGCCTCCATCATCGCATTAAAGTCCTCAAGGGTCTTATCGGGCGAGTACTTAAGTGTCATGTCCACAAACGTTTTTGAATCCGAGAACAGTGGAGGTTTAGCCATTTGGATGGTGTGCAGTAGAGTGCCATTGCAGTAGATTTTACTGGAAAAGAAGAAAATAAAATTTTACATTTCGGATTTCTGTATTTGATAAAAAAATACATTTTGGATTTAAAAATGCTTTCCATATGTGAAAATAAAACGCCTTCATTACTAAAACAAATAGCTCTTAAATTGAAATACTCTATAAAATATTTAAATTTATATTTCAATGATTTTTTTGTCAATATTTGCTCAGCCGAAAAATCCCGGATGATGCTTACGTAAGTTAGAGCATAAAAATCATTTGTTGCCATATAGTACACACACGGACGGCACTAATTAGTGCAAATAATTCACAAGTTAAATGGATATAAAACCACTACAGCCCGCGTATCCAGGTGGTGCTGGTTAAGTGAACACCTGTCTAAAGCATCGATGAATCGGTTCTCTTGATCAGATACGGCTAAAGCTAATGCACGAATAAGCAACACGTCACGTTTATGGGCACTGGGAAAGGAAAGCATTCGAGCTTAAAACTTGGCAATACTTTGCATACATGAACACTCCAGACCCAGCAATTAAAGATCAGAGTCCGGAAGTCTTCGGAAAACTTACCAACTTTCAAACGGATCCACTGTCGACTCAATAGTGGCAATGGAATTGTCATTGTCTATGTCGAGATCTGGGGAACCATAGGACTTTGCCTGCGACAGAGCTGCCAGGCAACTCCAGCTCACAAGGAGCAATTTGATATTCGCTGACTTTAACATAGCACTTAATTAAATCCTTTCACTTATTTGCTGTTAATTTATCTGTTTTTCAATCTGCTGGGATGACAATACAAAATGTTGCGTTGCTGAGGTATATCCTTTCGCTTACAGGATATGCTAGCGAGCCCCAAATTCGATCTGAGCACAAGCACAACCAGCGCCAGTCAGCGCAAGAATACTTCTAACTGTTTCGCTCGATTCCGTTTTTATAAAACCAAATTAATCTACGAATACGACGTAGAGTGCGACGACGAGCGATCGGCAACCGAACGATCATCGGGTGGGGCAAGGGCAGATCTGGAGCCAAGTCATTGGATCCGATCCGATGGGGCGGAGTGGGGTCGGTTGGGTCGTTCGATCGGCGGTCGTGCTTTGGGGGCGCGTTCGGTCTATTTTTAAAATCGTCAAAGTGGCCCCAAACGTATTTGTCGGGTTCACTTGCTAAAAGTCTCGTGAACATATCGTCATTCATCTCGTACTGGCTAACTGGATCGGTCTATTCATATCTGTTCGAACTCTTTGGTTATTTTGCCTAGAGTTTCCCAGTGGCAAAGGGCAAGAGATTGGGTTTTTGGCACACCCATTCCATTTGCATACAGTTAACTGGCGAATGAATATTCATTATGATGCCGCAGAGCCTTGAAATATTTATTTTTCACTATATATTCATAACTATAACACTTATTAAATGTTGTTTCACCCGGCACCCGCATCAGTTGATGGATTTAAGCTCGTATATTTAAAGCTATACGTTTGCCTTGTTTTGTTGGAGAAGGTCCCACTGTAATGCCAAGGTATTTCTGATAAGAAGCAATTTTGGGGATTTTAGGCCTAGTTTAAATGGTAATTAGCAACGCTCCACTTACGATAAAGAATGAAAAACTGTGCTAAATTTTCTTGGAATTTAAGTAACCATTTATCCAGAAATTTAATTAGTGTACGCTGATACCCCAGGAATTTGCATAGTTATTCAGAGCTAAAATTAATCTTACTGGGTCAGATTTAAGGTTACCAAACGGAAGACATAAAAATGGCATTTGCCTACGATTTATTTATATCCACCAAATTCCACTTTATGATAAATGTTTAAGTCTATTATTAGAGAGGGTTATGTGTTAGTGACACGTGTCTGGCCCCAAATAATGGACCGGAATTGCGCCGTTTCGCATGAATGTCGCTATATGTAGTGTGGACTTAACGAATCTTAATTGAACTGATTTGCTAAATAAGGATTGCTTTTAAGAGATCAACAAATGGACATATATGTAATAGAGATAATAATTTGAGGCGCAAAAGATGGTTATCGACTTGAATTAAAATACCATAAAAAGCAAAAATAAATCGGTCTATCTATTTTTATTCTTTCATTGAAAACCAGTAAAGCACACACACGGTAAAAGTAAAGTATTACACAATATATCTTATGGAACATTAAGCAACATCAAGTGTATGATGAATTACTTTTATCGGGTATCATCACAGTGTGATGATATAACACCAGCTACACATATCATCTACGGCTCGGAAAACAAAGGAAATCCAAATAAACGGAACAATTGTGCAATTTAAATTGAGCCTTACGGGAGTGAGAACCAGAATGAGAACGATTCCCCGAGAATCTCATTGTTATGCCTTCTGTGACGACAGCAACTAGCAGGTGCGACTAAATCATTGATTTGGCACGTCACAAGCAGTTAACATTTTATGATTTCATTAGCAAAGCGATTCAGCATTTAAAAGTTCTCCTCTCTCTTCGATCGCAGTTAGATTATACATTGTCTAGCTTACTGCAGGTCTTCATGAAAAATGTACTTAATTGTTCCGCCCTGATCTAGCTCAACATACTAAACCAATATTTGTTCGAACTGAGGGTCTTTTTTAACAAAAGTTCAGAAAACCGTGGATGACGAATTGACTGAGTTACGTGCTAAGCGTTTCCAAATAGTTAACAATTAAACTCAAAACATTATTGTATCAACAATGTTTGTTTTAAATTCCCCTGACGCTGACTTCCGATTCCGCATAGCTTGAAATAGCACAATTCCGACTAAATTCCGTATAAACCATAAAAATGCAGCAAGACCCCTAAAGATGATCTCAGAATTATGGAATAACTATTATTTAAACAGCATTTAAAATGCGTGAGGAAAATAATTAAATATCTTGAATGGTCGTTCACACTCTCACCATTCAATTGGGTTATTATGCTCTTGACTTTATAAAACGTTTATATAGATCTTTATTATAATCGTCATTGCCGTCATCGGTAGAAGCGATAAGTGCCTCAGGTGACGTCTTTGTTCGAATACAATACCAAAACGCGCTTTACAACTCTGTTGATTTCGATTTTTGAACTCCGCTCAAAAACAAAACTTTGCCAAAATCATTCAAGGACAATATTAATCCATTTGTGGGGCATTCAACGCGTTTGTATAATTGCCGTTTAACTTAATCGCTCTACTACATGGCTAGTATAATAAAGCACGGTCCGTTTGATGGCTGAACCAAAAATTTCAAACAAATACCTGATACGTTTAGTATGACATGTTTAAACCCGAGAGGAAAACGAAGAAACACATACAAAAACTGGAATTGTCATTAAGAAGCCTGCAACAGGCTCAATTATCTTGTTTTAGAGTCTGTGCGATTTGCTTTGATTAACGGTTCAAATACCGATACAAAGACCTTCAAAAAGGTTATTGAATCGCAAAAAGGTTTGCAATTAACAAAAAAAAAAGGCTTTGTATCAAACTACAACTTTTAGCTAAAGATCTGGATCTAATTAAATAAAACCTTTTTGACCTAGTAACTCAATATACACTTGAGCCTGAAATCTTGAGTGGAAAATAAAGGTTTATCGATTGAACCAAGGCATTGAATTTAATCTAAAAGATTACTGGAGGTGGAGTAATCAATAAATATTCTTGATCAAGAGAAGTGTTTATTGCATTGATGTAGAAAATTGATCGTGAAATAATCCACTCATGAGAGGTGGGTGATATAATTTCTCTTCAAGTACTGCGCCATTCAAGGCTCCTTATCAAAGAACCATCAAGTAGTGCATTATTCATTACAACCAAACTTGTTTTTGGTCAAGTTCAAGGAAACTGAGAAATTACTTTGCTGAGCAGTCAGAAGCTTCAAGTAAATGTAGACACATTCGTCAAGTAAAAAAAAAAGCCAAATGATATTGATATCGATTAGATTGAACAGGCTTAACAGCAGCAAGTACATCTTCCAGTCTGACTGGATCGGCTTTTTGAACTGCACATTTTGTATTATTCATATTTGCGCTTTAATTAGACGCAATTATTTTTAAAAATTAAAAGGTAGATTTTGCAGTGGAAAAACGAGACCCGAAAAAATAATACTAGTCGAGTTTTGATATTTTATTCAATGTAAGATGTCTGTCCGCCAGTCCATTTTAAGTGTTAAGTACCCGGGGACCACAGATCACTGACACCGCAGGTCGGTGACTAAAAATAACGCGACTCGACGTTTGCATCGCGATTAAGCTCAGGGAAAATATCAGCAAATATCAGGGAAAATGTCAGCAACCACAACAATTTGTATTGAAAATTATAATTTAATTGCATTTGTATATTCAGCTCGCGGTTTCTGTTTTTCTGCGCCCTGGGAGTTTCATGCCAATTTAAATTCACTAAATTACAATTGTTATGTTATTTTTGCGTTTTCAAATTAAATTCCAGTTTGTTTTCGCATTTCACACACTTTTATTATTGGCAATTCGCTTTGTTGAGTACGAGTTTTTATAACTCGCTCACTATCTCTACTGTGCACTTGATTACTATATATGCCTGGATTATATATACTCTCGGGTTCTAATCAAAAACTGTACTCGACAGCACCTCGCCGATGTTGAGCGATTGAAGGCAACAATCCGACTGCCTCAAGCCAAGTGCTGGAGATTTAAATTTAAATAAGATTTTCGCAAAGGTTTGACCAGAACAGAGTTTCCAAGCGTTCCCTTGGATAAGAGGAAGCTGCGGATAGCACTGGAAATGTTATTTGGAAATCCATTAGGTCTGAGTTTTCTGTTTGCCTTATTAGTTAATTGTTAATAAATAATAATTTTAATAATGTATAAAGGAATAAGGCAAGTCGTAAATAATATTGCAAATAATATTGTGGCAAAATTTCGTATTACTTGACAAAGCGAGGAAATCGTAAATACTTTAGCCTGCTTTTATAAAGCTTTTCTCGTCTAAAATCTAAAAAATGGAGCGATAAGATAGAATCTCCATGGAACGAATTGTCGTGGAATTTTAGACCCCATGATTTATCAATAAAGTATGATTGTTGACAAAAACTATAATAAATTATTTTTGATTTGACAAATATTATTTACTAAGAAGATAGGCAGGAAATTGGCTTTTTAATGTTGAACGAATCACAACCAGTCGATCTTACTGATATATGGTTTTCGGAATGGAAATTTAACCATTGGTAAATAAAAATAATAAAATATTAATTTTAATAGGAATTTAAATAGCATTGAAATAATTTTCATTTTTGAATCACACAATATTTTTATACCCTTGCAGAGGGTATTATAATTTTGGTCAAAAGTAAAGGAGACATCTCCGACCCTATAAAGTATATATATTCTTGATCAGGATCGCGTCCTGAGTTGATATAAGCATGTCCGTTTGTCCGTCTGTCTGTCCGTCTGTCTGTTTCTACGCTAACTAGTCTCTCAGTTTTAAAGATTTCGAATAGAAACTTTGCACACACCCTTCTTTCCTTTGCACGCAGTATATAAGTCCTATAGCTGCCATATAACTGATCGATTGAAAATGCCATAACTTTGGTGTTTTTAAAGTTAGGAAGTTGGGATTTTCTATGGGCTTTATAAGGATCGGCCGACTATATCCTATAGCCGCCATATAACTGATTGATCGGAAATGCCATAACTTTGGTGTTTGTAAATTTAGGAGGTTGGGATTATCTTTATTTTTAGCCAATCAATCCGTCCTACCAAATTTCATAAGGATTGGCCGACTATATCCAATAGCTGTCATATAACTGCCATAACTTTGGTGTTTTTAAAGTTAGGAAGTTGGGATTTTTTATGAGTATTAAGAATGCATCATATGAATAATTTGGAAGAATATAATTTACAGAATATTCTGCAAGGGTATATCAACTTCGGCTCCGTCCGAAGTTAGCTTTCCTTTCTTGTTTAATGATTCAATAGAGTCAGGATTCCCCAACTACGCAAATGAAAATATTAATGTTGATAAAACGTTGAAATGAGTTCGGGTATTTTTATGTTGCTCAGTTTAATTAATCGAATTTTAAAAATTCCAATAAGGCTGAAGGGAAATATTTGAATTTCTTTGTCGTTTTAATGATATTACATTTTTCTTACAAGCTTTTTTAATTTTAATTTATAAATAAAACTTAACTTAGTTACTCATAGCTAAAAAGCGTCATAAGTCAAATCCATCGGAAATATTGTCACTTTGTTTTTTTTTTAAACTCTAACAAACTTAATTTTTTCAATGAAAATAAAACAAAATGACAACATTTCCGATGAATGTGACTGGGTGTCAGTAAACTTATGACGCTTTTTAAAATAATGAATATCTATTTTTTAATCAGACTTGTAGTCTTATTTCAAATTATAATTTAACTTAACTTATTTAGTCATAAGTTTAATGACTGCTATTTCAGTTATTTTTTGTTTAGCTATGAGTAAATTACAATTTAAAATAAGACTAACAGTCTGAAAATGAAATGGATTCTCCTTTAAAAATTAAAAGTTTATACGCAAAAGTAAAACCAATAAGAAGACAAAGACATTCAAAAATTTTTTTCTTATTGAGATTTTTAAACTACACAAAATAATTCTTTCGAATACATATATACTGTTTTAGTTGTCCAAGTACGCAATTTAAGAAATGATAAACCTGTTTGCTGTTTGGGTTAGACAAGATCAGGTGACTCAGTGAGACCCCTAAATGTATTATGTGTGCACAATAAACGTGCTTCAACACCCTAAGCCTTTAATCAGTTCCAGCCCAACTCGCCTCACCTGAGCCTGCGGCGATTGGTGCATCTCCTAATCGCAAACTGATTTGATTTTTCCATGAAACAATGGAGACCCTGCAAGTGGGAAATTCGGAACAGACACTTGATGATATGCATGGCAGGTACTGAATATTCTCAGTTCCAATTTAAAACTGTACTATAGGGGATCTTTCTGAAATGATGCCTTGTCAAACTGTCTGTTTCTGTCTGTGCTGATAAGAAAAGTAGCTGATAATGGATTAATATGTGATTAAACGTAGTATTCTCTGATGCTCTCTCCAGTAGATCTGTAAACTATCGTGACAGTCGATATTGCTTAACAGCTGTTTGTAACTAGATTATAACGGATTAACCTGTTTAATATTACGTATACGGCGTGGGCACACCACCAAGCTACGACCAATAGCAAATCAGCGCTAAACGGAAAACGAAGTATCCATAATAATCTGAACTGGGTTCGTGACAAACAACAACTGGTAATATAGATTAAAAGTTTGCTTCGCTTATGTCTGTATATAAAAACAATACTTAATATTTTTTTTAAATAATTTAAAACGTTGCGGTTTTTTGACGAACATAAATAAGCAAAATTTCTAGAATCACTCATTATTTATGACAGTCTCTGGTATGGACAAGATATTTCCAGATTATAATCTCAATGAACCTGAAAAATGCAAGTGAACACAAGTAAATCACTGTATATTTTTCCCAATTAACGGGAATTTACTTGTCAAACAGATATACTTTTTTTCTAATTATTATATTATATAATTAAATAATTATTATTATGTACGACTAAAAACAATAATAATTTGTACATAAGTCAATTTTAACGAAAATGCAGCTTAACATCATAGTTGGTAAAGCTAAAAACTTTTAATCCTTCTTTGATCGTAGCTGTTTCCAAAGATAATGGCATGACACGTAATTCGTTTGCCGACTATGGTGTATCGCCGTTAAAATTTTAAATTAAAATAAATCAAAACACAGTTGTCAATTTCAAAAAGGATTGTTCACTTTTGACTAAGCCAATAAAGTTTAAAAAACACATTTTTTTTGCAATTCAGGGGATATTTAAACAGTTCCTGTTTGCCATTTTGCATTTCTCGTTTTCTTAATGTAAACAATAAATATTTACGGTTCACAATAAATGTTCATTATATTTAGTAATACATTATTCAATTCATTTTTAAGAGAACAACTTTACAACTGTTTGAATTTTACAGTGAATGTTAAAAAGTAATGAACCCAAAAGCATGCAATATAATTTTTCATACCCCAAAAGTATGCACCAAAGAAGCGAAAAGCAACTGACAAATATTTAACCATTATCGGAAGGAGGGGCTCGTTGTTACTGATTGATAGGCGACCACGGGGAACTGATAACAGAAAGTAATAGTTTGAATTCTTTTACCGGCAAGTGTGTTCTTTACTAGCCCAAGTACAAGTTCCAATAAGGTTTACAGTGTATGTGATGGGCACCTGTTGCAGTTCCCGCCCAATAAAATTCCAAAGGTGCTTCGGAACAAGGTCGTATGTGACTTAAGTCGCCACACGTGCTTAACTGCTGGTGCTACTTATTGATGTATTTAGCTTGTAATTACATTGGCAATGCCTATGGAAATTGCGCTTTTGACACGAAAAGTCATACAGTTTTTCTTCAATTAGTTGTTTGGCTAGTTTAGGATATGGTTATTAAAAACTAACGATAATAGAAAATTTTCACTCTTCGTTATCAATGACACTTGTGAACACAGAGCAAAAGTAAAACAAAAGCGAAAAATTAACGAAAGCGCTAATGAGAAGCCGTGGTTTGTATACACTTATAATATGCGTTAAAGTGTAAAATAATAAAAAAATGTTATTTATTACATGTTGACACTAAGATGATTATTGAAAAAACATATAATCAAGGATATATTTTCATAGGAACTCCAAATGAAAATGGAAATTACCTTTTCTTAAGTTCTGGTATTAAAACAATTGTAATTCCTGATTGCTATTAGATACAAACTGTGAAAAATATTTTGAGTATTTAATTAAAAACTGCGTTAAGCGTTATAAGGTAAGCTTTAAAAGCATAAAAAAAGTTGAGTATTCACAGGCCACTTTAAAACAATTGACTCTGAATACACTTTTTCAAAACGATGTTACGTTTTGTACTTCTAATATTTATTATATTATTATTATTATTATTAATTATGTGAAGTTTAATAAGATATTGGTTTTATTAAAACAAGATTTGCTGATATGAAATGGAAATTATTATAATTTGAAAATCAAAGTAACAAATAAATAATACATTTTTGTTTGAAATTTTATTTGTTACCTTTGGAAGCTTAAAATTATTTTTTGCAATAGAATTTACTATTTATATTCTATATAAAACAAGAGAACGTCTTTATTTTTCTTTTCGAACACAAAATAACTTTGTATCTTTAATCTTAGAAAATGTGGTACATGAGATAGTTTTATTCCTGATAATTTATACTTGTGAGTTCCTGTAGAAACAAAAATTTGAAAGTCAAAGAGCTTATATTAATTGCAGAAATACTGTCATGATAAAACAAAGTGACATTTTGGCTCGCCGGCAGATTTGCAAACGTAAGCGTGCGTGAGGAGAGATAAAAGAAAACAGAACCGAATAAAACGGTGGCATTGGCACAGAATGGGAAAATAGCGGTGAACTAAAATAAAACTGTTTACTAAACGTGGCTATATATACGGCTTTGGCAATTTGGCGAGACATTTGCCAGATATCTGGCGGGCAGAAAAGTGAAAGCGGGTACCTAGACAACAGATGTCCTCAGTTGGCAAGCGCAGCGCACATTCTGCAGACTTATGCAATACGGGTACGGGTGCAGTCGCAATCGGTCAAAACTATTTCAACAAACTCACCTGTTTCCGTTCGGATTGCTGGAGGAATTCGCTGGACTGGCCATATTGCGGCTAAGAAAGTAGCTCCCTGATGTCGCGATATATTTTGAGTATCTCGCAAGGCCGTCGGCGAACAGCACTGATTTTAATTTAGCTAAAATGGTTTGTTTATTTTTGCAACTTGTTTATCACTTCAATATGCCTTGTTTTCATTTATCACTCGGTTCGATCACTCTTTGCTTTTTTTCGCCGTCACTTTGTACTTTTTCCTTTGAGCAGAGCCACGAGACTAATCGCGACCGTGCCACTTACGGTTATTAAATAGTTTTCGCTCAGCGAATTTCGCGCTTTTCCGCTCTGTCGATACGGTTAACGTTTACGCTCTTGCTCTCACGTAAAACTTGGATAGCAACGAAGCAGAGAACGACCGGATTTTACACATTAATCGGCAAGATATACACTGTCATTCTAATAGGTGACCAAACTGTTTCTCCATTCTTTACTTCAACTTTATACATATATTAGCAAACAAAAAAGAAAAGTCAACGAACTGGAAAGACTGCTAACGAAAATATAAAATTTACTGTGTAAATAATACGATGTATTTTGTTTTTAATGATTCAGACTCGTTTTAAAAAACAAAAAATAATCGCAGTAATGAAAACAGATGAAACATACTTTGACAAAATTATATATAATGTTGATTTATTCCACAAATATATATCTAAATGTGGAATGTTCCGAAATTCATCACGGCAAAAATTCACCTCCCTTTCTTAACCAGTAATTGGGTTAAAATGCGATGAATTACTGCTTAAAATGTAATGAATTGCTGATTTAAATGTGACGAATTACTGATTAATATCTGATGAATTGCTGATAAAAAAGGTGATGAATTACTGATTAAATTTTGTGATGAATTTTCACTGATTAACTCCTAAGACATGCCAATGTTAAATTCATCAATATTTTGTATGAAAATTCATCGATTGGTGATGATTTATCAATTAAGAGGTTATTAACGGAACTGCAGGGGATTTATGATAACGAAGTACCATTTATTCTCCCTTTCATAATTATGAGGTCGACATTTGTAAGATTGCAATTGACTTCTAGATGGTAATACTTTTGTGTTATTATTTTCTGCTTAGTTCCCAGTCACAATGTCAGAAAGCTCTCATGGTTTTTTAATTTATTCATTTTTGACAGTGTAAAATGACAGCTGTTGGCGAACGTGCTTGAACAAAATATGCGAGAGCAATATCTGTCGAGTTCTCTTGCTGTGATAAAAGTCCACTGCCGCACAGCACAGCCCACCGCAAAACAAAAAGTATGGGAGAGAAAATTTTACCAGATCTTTTTTAGTATGTGTGACGTGCGTCAGCCGGTACTTTTTCTCTATTCTTCGCGCCTCTTTCGCCTCCACTCTCTGCACTCACACTTCCTCTAACCGCGAGCTTCGTCCACTCCTTACCCCTTTCTCACTTCTCTTTCTCGCACTTCCCTCCTTTCCATAAAATGTAATTTGCAACTGCAGTTAAAAAATGACGTGTTGACAGTAAATACGGCGCCAGACCAAAACAAAATGTTTAGGAACCTAACATAGATTCGCTTAATGGATATGTTTGTCGTATATTTGAGTCAATTTCAAGGTGCCCTTGCAAATTAAAGGGGAAGGGGAGGGGAACTGTCTGCCTCCCTTTTTCTACCAGACAAACCGGTTCCGAAATCATGCCAGTCTAGAGACTCTACAGTGACTGCCAAGTTTCGCCTAAACAGCACGTTTTTATCTCGAAATACCAACGACCTTCGACAGTGACCTTTGGGCAACCACTCGAACTGACACACACGAACTTATGTACATACATACATACATACATATGTACGCCTGCATCCGAAAGCAAAAGGGAGGCAAGTATAAGCATTACTTATCGGAACAACAGGCCAACTTCATTATTAAACGGGAGTTGCATTAATCACCAGGATAAATATAAATATCAAAGGGTTCCGACGTCAAATCAATTGGAACAAATGGCCAATCAATATCAGTTGTCTTTCTTTTTGATGTTTTGAGATTGTAAGAGCAAAGTCAAACGAGTTTCTTTTTAACATTTTCAGATGTATGTATGTATTTAATTACATATGTACATTCATACCAACGTTAAACTCTGACCAGAGCATGATCAAAGTTCACAAGTATTGGGGGCTCGTCAAGCACACAGACTGTTTACCTACATATACTAATATTAATTTCAGTTTATTTTTACTTTTATGTTTTCAGCTGATTTAGTTTGGGGCTTGCTGTATGATTTCATAAGAAATAATTTTTTTTACGTGGCTTAACAGGGCGTATGATAAGGTTATCTAATGTTATTGCTGCTCGTTTTTTTAATTTTATATATCTCATCTAGAATTTACCCATGATGTTTATAAAACAATTAATAATTAAAGAAAGCTAATTATTTTTATATAACATTATATGAAATTGATAATATTAAGATTATTCTTCTGTTCTATTTGTTTTTGTTTGTAAATGTGTGAACTGCAGTCCTTTTCATATAGGGTTAATACCAAGTTGATTGCCCTAGGTTACTTAAATCTCAATTGGCTGTTGACACTTTCGAGAAAATCCAGTGGAAGGAGGCTGGAACTGAGACCGAATTGGATCCAATTGAGTAAACTCGTCCAGATTTACACTTGTCTCTGGAAATGTCGCAAATGTCGGGAGCGGAAATGTTAATTCAATTGTATTAATTTATTTCAATTTGGCACTGCATAGCGAGTGAATATATCTCTTAATTGAATGGCAACCTAAGGCAAGTATTCTGATGATTCAGCATTCCAGAGGTCATAATGTTACGCAAATCGAGCCATAAAACTAAATGGGAAAGTGTAAACAAAGTTAACTTGTTTTGTTCGCTTATCTGCGCAGTATATATTTTGGGGGCCCGTCAATGGGAAAAATGAATTCTGTCTGAAAGTTATCTGAAAGATTAGATAAAGATGATGAAATATTCTGTCTGTGGATTATGCACCAATTAGGTATTATTCAGGCACTCGTTTATCTATTATCTATAAAAAAAAGAATTAGTTAATATCCTAAAATGCCAAGATATTATCTATGGCAGCAATCGGACATAGCCGTTATTTGTGGGTTTAACTTAAAAGTTGTATTAAACGATAAAAACGTATTTTCTTAAACACATTGTAAAAATGCCATATCCTAGGATGGCCTAAGTTCAACATGCCTAGTAGAACTATGACGTAAACAAGCCCATGTATAAATGGTTAAGCTTCATAATAGATGCAATGCTCCAGCAACCCAGGTAAAACCCAGTAAAATGATCTGTTCAGTGTTCTGAAGCAGTGTATTGTTTGTATAATCGTCTGCCACGGTGTAAACCCAGCAAGCAATTTGAGCGTTTTCTGACGGTTTTCTGATACTTTTTTCTGAGCATTTACAGTCATAAAGTGTGCAAAAAAGAGTCCGGAAAGAGTGTTATTTTCTTTGAAAACGGTCGCACTTTAAGAGGAAGATTTCTGAGTCTGATCTGACTCTTTTCTGACACAGATATAAGTGTTTTCACCCTACGATGAAAGCATAGAAAACCCTCAGGGGAAGTTTTATAAATATATGTATATTAATATCGGCCATGCCTGCATATTGGAGCTTTCAAATAGTGGCAGGCTATCAATATTTATATTGATAAATATTGTCTTTTCTTTAAAAGTATATTTTTCCAAAAAATCTGTCAGGCAATCAGCGATTCCATAATGTATATACTCGCCGCCATACAATGGGACACAATAACCATATTTAGGTGTTCTCTTTAAAGTTCTGGAATTACATGGCAAATCAGGTGAAATACGGCGCAGGATGTGCAGAAGCTCATTTAAAGCAGATCACGATATATTGAATGCAACTGCCCAGTTTGACAATTCCTCGCGCAGGGGATTTGATCTCATGCTCTTCGGAGTCTTCAGAAAGGTTACTTTCATCACTTAAATATCCATCATTTTCAATATGGTTTTGCTCCAAATAAGCCCCTGAATCCAATATTGGTTCATTCACTTCGCCGAGCTCCGGTGGCAGAGACTCACAGCAACATAGATTCCTGGTCATCAGGGCATTTAATATTTTTATACCCTTGCAGAGGGTATTATAATTTCAGTCAAAAGTTTGCAACGCAGTGAAGGAGACATTTCCGACCCTATAAAGTATATATATTCTTGATCACCATCACCAGGAGAGTCGATCTAGCCATGTCCGTCTGTCCGTCTGTCCGTCTGTCCGTCTGTCCGTCCGTCTGTCCGTCTGTCCGTCCGTCCGTCCGTTTCTACGCAAACTAGTCCCTCAGTTTTAAAGCTATCTGCTTGAAACTTTCCCAAAAGTTGTCTTTCTATTGCAGGTAGTATATAAGTCGGAACGAGCCGGATCGGGCGACTATATCATATAGCTGCCATATAACTGAACGATCGGAAAAGCCATAACTTTGGTGTTTTTAAAGTTAGGAAGTTGAGATTTTCTATGGGTTTTATTTTTGGCTAATCAATCCGACCTACCGAATTTCATAAGGATCGGACGACTATATCCTATAGCCGCCATATAACTGATTGATCGGAAATGCCATAACTTTGGTGTTTGTAAAGTTAGGAAGTTGGGATTTTCTATGGGTTTTATTTTTGGCCAATCAATCCGACCCACCAAATTTCATAAGGATCGGCCGACTATATCTTATAGCTGCCATATAACTGAACGATTGGAAATGTCATAACTTTGGTGTTTTTAAAGTTAGGAAGTTGGGATTTTTTATGAGTATTAAGAATGCATCATATGAATAATTTTGGAGAATATAATTTACAGAATATTCTGCAAGGGTATATCAACTTCGGCTCCGCCCGAAATTAGCTTTCCTTTCTTGTTTACATTCATTTCGGCTTGATCTTTATACACTCATAATTTAAAATTTATCAAATTTAAAATTATATTTACACATTTTTTTTGTACTCACTGAACACGTCCGACTTGCACTTGCGTATTGCTAACTAACTAAGTAAATTTGTGCATTTTAAATCATCTTGCTTATCGCAGGAATCTGCATTCCATTATTTTAATCGCGATTTTTACTTTGATTTTACTTACCATCGTTCAGAATATGCTCAGACATAAGAGCTTTTTATGAGCCTATGCTTAGAGAGCACCAAATGTGCTCCGAAAACGCTCTTATTTATGTGCCGACTCAGAAAACACTCTGAAACGAGGCTCTTTTCAGACACACAATTAAGAGCGCTCCTAACTTTGCTTGCTGGGAAGTTTGTTCTGGTGTGTGTTTAGGTGTCTCCGATATAAATACCCGAGTTGCACGGTGTGAGCAATTGATCTGCTCTTATCACAAGACAATTTGGCACGACTAGCCGTTTCTGTGAATGCAAATAGCAATTTGTTTATTTTACACTATTTACGTTCGGATTAAAGTTCTGCGAATGCACGTTTCGTAAAAAAAAAACAGAAAGCAAACTTCGGCACGCCGAATATATTACTAAAAACAATGAATCTATGTCGATTTTGCGCTGCATTTGGCCATCGTTTCTATAGCAGCTATATCCGATTTTTATTAAATTAATGCTGTAATTCCTTTAAATTTAAACATAACTTACTTTTTACATTATTTATTAACGATCTTCCCTCAATTATAAGTCATTCTCGCGTACTTATGTACGCAGATGATGTTAAGTTGTGCCTGCAGTATAAGTACATTTCCTGCCATTTAAACTTGCAATCCGATCTAGATAATTTTCAAAACTGGTGCCGAGATAATTTACTAAATTTAAACGCGACTTACACGTTAAGTGGCAGCTCTTTGGATAGAATAACTCTTGTAAACGATCTTGGCGTTCTCTTGGACCCTAAACTAAAATTTTCTAATCACATTTCGTCCATGGTTAATAAAGCCAGAGGAGTGCTTGCATTTATTAAAAGGTGGTCAAAAGAATTCGATGATCCTTATTTGACTAAAACTTTATTTATTTCGCTAGGCCGTCCGATTCTGGAATATGGGTCTCCCGTCTGGAGTCCACAATACGGAATACATATTGGTCGTATTGAATCTGTACAAAAAAACTTCCTTCTTTTTGCTTTACGGCGCCCAAACTGGGATGCAAATCTCATCTTACCTTCTTATTCTAGTAGACTTCTTTTGATTAATTTACCATCCCTAGCCAACCGTAGAACGATGCTTGGTACTATCTTTATTTATAACCTTATTCATGGTGATATTGACTGCCCCGACTTGTTAAGTCGGCTAAACTTTTCTGTGCCAAGTAGATTAACTACAAATTATTTTCCCCTAATTTTAAATCATTGTAGATCTAACTATGCCTTGCAAGAGCCTTTCAGAGTATTATGTTCTGACTATAATAGACTTTTTCCTGTAATATCAAATCTTGACTCTCTGCTGCTCCTAAAACGATTGATACTTGCTTCATTGGCACAAGATTGATCTAACTATTACTTTTTTCCCCGGACCTTTACCTTTATTTTCCTATCTCGCGTCTATCTTATCGCGAATCGTGCCGTACGATACACGGCTGCGCCCCTCGGTCGGTTGGGCGGGTAAGTGGCCCGTACGACTCCGCGAAAAAAAGAACAAAAAAAAAAAAAACAAAAATTAAAAACAAAAAAGTAATAATTTTTTGGAATCTTTTTTCCGGTTGTTCCTATGGGAGCTATAGTCGCCCAATCCGGCTCGTTCCTGCAATAGAAAGACAACTTTTGGGAAGTTTTAGACTACCATATTGTAGCATACATTTGGGGCGCCAGATATTTGAATAGCACTGGACCAACATTTTTCAGCGTTGCACTTTTTATACCTTTGCAGAGGGTGTTATAATTTCAGTCAAAAGTTTGAAACGCAGTGTAGGAGACATTTCCGACCCTATAGGGTATCTTGATCAGCATCACCAGGAGAGTCGATCTAGCCATGTCCGTCTTTCCGTCCGTTTCTACAAAAACTAGTCCCTCAGTTTTAAAGCTATCTGCTTGAAACTTTCCCAAAAGTTGTCTTTCTATTGCAGGTAGTATATAAGTCGGAACGAGCCGGATCGGGCCACTATATCATATAGCTGCCATATAACTGAACGATCGGAAATGCCATAACTTTGATGTTTTTAAAGTTAGGAAGTTGGGATATATATCATATATCATATAGCTCCCATAGGAACAATCGGAAAAAAAGAATAACTTTGTTGTTTTTATACCCTTGCAGAGGGTATTATAATTTCAGTCAAAAGTTTGCAACGCAGTGAAGGAGACATTTCGATCTAGTCATGTCCGTCCGTCTTTCCGTGTGTCCGTTTTTACGCAAACTAGTCCCTCAGTTTTAAAGCTATCTGCTTGAAACTTTCCCAAAAGTTGTCTTTCTATTGCAGGTAGTATATAAGTCGGAACGAGCCGGATCGGGCCACTATATCATATAGCTGCCATATAACTGAACGATCGGAAATGCCATAACTTTGATGTTTTTAAAGTTAGGAAGTTGGGATTTTCTATGGGTTTTATTTTTGGCCAATCAATCCGACCTGCCAAATTTCATAAGGATCGGCCGACTATATCCTATAGCTGCTATATAACTGAACGATCGGAAATGCCATAACTTTGGTGTTTGTAAAGTTAGGAAGTTGGGATTTTCTATGGGTTTTATTTTTGACCAATCAATCCGACCTATCAAATTTCATATGGATCGGCCGAATATATCTTATAGCAGCCATATAACTGATTGATCGAAAATGCCATAACTTTGGTGTTTGTAAAGTTAGGAAGATGGGATTTTCTATGGGTTTTATTTTTGACCAATCAATCCGACTTACCAAATTGCATAAGGATCGGCCGAATATATCCTATAGCTGCCATATAACTGAACGATCGGAAATACCATAACTTTGGTGTTTTTAAAGTTAGGAAGTTGCGATTTTTTATGAGTATTCAAATGCAAAATATTCTGCAAGGGTATATCAACTTCGGCTTTCCTTTCTTGTTTTTTGTATATTGTAGATTTACAAAGATTTAATATGCAGAAAACATTACTATTACAAATTTATAGCTTTATTTTGTAGCTTTTCATCTACTTTATATTTGTGTTCCATTGTTTTCAAAAGTTTGGTTAGAAACCATTTATAACAATCTATCCAACATTTTTCAAAAAAGAAAAAAATGGTTTGTCACAAGACATGGAAAGTTTTAATACATTTTTTCGGAAACCGGCAAGCCACTAAAAAAAATGATCAAGCCCTTAGACACAGCATTTTTAGCATTGAGAAAGCTTCCCACTATCAGCAGTAGCCTGAGCCATAGTCGTGTCAAGCAAAACTAGGTACGAAAGCTTACTTAGCTATTCCAAATTTTCCATACCCTTTCAAAAATGGTTGGGTCTTTGATTTGATTTTCATGTTATTACATTTTTCGTTGCAATATCTAAAATTCTTCAGTTAGAAAACAAATTTTTCATTTAAATCATTAAACAATTCATGAATTTTTGTTAAATCGTTATGGTGTTAAATAATTTAATAAAAGATATCGATCTTACAGAAATTGAAAGAGAGTCGAAAAGCTTGTCGAGCTTTTATTCTAGCACTGCCCTCTATTTTAGTATTATTCTCGCCGGTATTTGTGATCCAGTTTGAATCAGAACGTCAGGAAGCAAACAACGTTAAGTGAAAGTATTAATCATGCCAATTGGTGAGTTCTCAAGTGGGTGGAGTGCATAGAGCAGTTTGATAATGGAATGCATAATTGGATGAATTTAAACGTAGGGAGAGAAGCTGGGTTTTAACCAGACACAAATACAAAATATTACCTTGTCATCATCTAGATTCAATTAACGGGAATACGCTGACAATACTGTACATTTTGGACTTTGCTGTTTCCTTTTTATACCCTTGCAGAGGGAATTATAATTTTGGTCAAAAGTGTGCAACGCAGTGAAGGATACGTTTCCGACCCCATAAAGTATATATATTCTTGGTCAGGATCAATAGGGTAGTCGATATAGCCATGTCCGTCTGTTTCAATACCGTTTGCGAGCTCAGTATAAAAGCTAGCGATCTGAGACTTTCACTGTCGTCCTAAAACATGTGTACACAGATCAAGTTTAGAAAGCGCCCCGATCGGACGTCTATATCCTATAGCTCCCATAGGAACAATCGAATATACCTTGCAAGAATTGATGATATTTCGCGCAGTGAAAAAACTATTGACATGAATCTTTCCGAATCGTATTTTTTTATGCATACCTTGATCAGGGTAAAAGAGCGTTCCGATCGGACGTCTTAAATCGGTTAAAATTGAATGATTTTCAGGATATTTTGCGCACTATATAAGTTATTGCCATGAATCTTTCCAAATCGTATTTTTTATTAATACCTTGATCAGAGTGAAAGCGCGTGCCGATCCGACGTCTGTATCCTATAGCTCCCATAGGAACAATAGGGTGAAATAGGTCCAAATTTGATGTTTTCAGAATATTTCGCGCAGTCTTAAAAGCTCTTGCCGATCGTGGGAAAAATTGTTAAAGGCAGCGAAAATATCCCTTTTTTCTATTTTTATATGACATTTTAGCAGTATAAAAGCTATTGACATGAAACTATGCAAATCTAATTTATTTATTTATTTACTTTTTCAATTTGGTTTTTTTTCGGCTAGTCTGCAAGGGTATTAAAACTTCGGCTTGCCGAAGTTAGCTTCTGTTATTTATGACCTATTAAATTGATTCTCGATGCGGTTATATACCAAGATTTTCAAAAATATGTATTAGCTGTGATGAGCCAATTTTAAACGCCATGAACTTCAATAATCAATAAGAACCCGAGGGTCAGACGAGAGATGCACCAATATTGATTATTTATGACAACACTTTTCCTGATTTGCGGGAGATGTTTAAGGTTAATAATTAAAACCTCGAAACATTTCCATCTCGCGCATATTTTGGTACAGTTGCCTCTGAAAACGTAACTAGGTACAGTTGCCTCTGAAACTCAGCATTAATCGTTTCTTCACCGCCTTTTTTGCAGAAATCAATACCCCCGATAAGTTGGAGTACCAATTCTTCCCGGCCAGCGGAGGACTGTTCACCTTCAAGGTGCGTTCCCCCAAAGATGCCCACTTGGCACTCACACCCGCTCCCGAGGATACCGGCCCAATCTACGAGATCTTCCTGGGCGGATGGGAGAACACCAAGTCGGTGATCCGCAAGAACCGCCAGAAGCCCGAGGTGGCCCAGGTGCGCACTCCCGGTATCCTAAATGCCAACGAGTTCCGCGGCTTTTGGGTGCGCTGGTATGACAATGTCATCACAGTGGGCCGCGAAGGAACTGCCGCTGCCTTGCTTTCCTACGACGCCGGCAGCCTGTTCCCGGTGAAGTTCGTCGGCATCTGCACGGGATGGGGCGCCAGTGGATCCTGGCAGTTGGATGGTGAGTTTTCGTAGCCTCTGGGGACTCAGCAATAGCACATGTGTTTTTCATCTCTGATTATTTTACCTTTCGTTCTGTTTGGCTAATGTATTGTCCTATAGTTTCATAATGTTACCCACTGTAGAGCAACTACTTACTTACTTAAATTAATATTTAATTTCATTTAATATTTTTATGATACTAAAACCTGAAGTAATTTATTACATTAACGAATTTAACAACATATTTGGCAAGGTATTTGTTATTTAATTGGGCACCCATTAAACAGAATAGAATTTCTTAAGAACTGTTTAATAATAGTAACACACAGCCAATATAAACAATATACCCTTGCAAATGGTATTATAATTTATAACAAGTTTGCAACGCAGTGAAGGAGACATTTCTGACCCTATATATATTCAAGAATATATGGTAATCAGCATTACCAGGAGAGTCGATCTATCCAAAAGTTTTATTTCTTTTGAAGGTAGTGAATAAGTCGGAACGAGCCGGATCGGGCGACTATATCATATAGCTCCCATAGAAACAATCGGAAAAAACAATTTAAGTTACTCATAGAAAAAAAAAAATAACTGAAATAGCAGTCTAGCTATGACTACCAATCTGATAAGTTTACTGGGTGTCAGTCACAATCATCGAAAATGTGGTCACTTTTTATACCCTTGCAGATGGTATTATAATTTTGGTCAAAAGTTTGCAACGCAGTCTAGAAGACATCTCCGACCCTATAAAGTATATATATTCTTGATCAGGATCGCGTCCTGAGTTGATATGAGCATGTCCGTCTGTCCGTCTGTCTGTTTCTACGCGAACTAGTCTCTCAGTTTTAAAGATATCGAATTGAAATTTTGCACACACCCTTCGTTCCTTTGCATGCAGTGTACAAGATTAGATTTCCTTTCTTGTTATACCCTTGCAGAGGGTATTATAATTTTGGTCAAAAGTGTGCAACGCAGTGAAGGAGACATCTCCGACCATATTAAGTATATATATTCTTGATCAGGATCACCTCCTGAGTTGATATAAGCATGTCCGTCTGTCCGTCTGTCATTGAATTGAAACTTTGCACACACCCTTCTTTCCTTTGCACGCAGTATATAAGTCGGAACGGCCAGGATCGGCCAACTATATCCTATAGCTGCCATATAACTGATTGATCGGAAATGAAATAACTTTGGTGTTTTTAAAGTTAGAAAGTTGGGATTTTCTATGGGTTTTACATTTGGCCAATCAATTTGACGTACCAAATTTTATAAGGATCGGCCGACTATATCCTATAGCTGCCATATAACTGAACGATCGGAAATGCCACAACTTTGGTGTTTGTAAAGTTAGGAAGTTGGGATTTTCTATGGGTTTTACATTTGGCCAATTAATTTGACGTACCAAATTTTAAAAGGATCGGCCGACTATATCCTATAGCTGCCATATAACTGATTAATCGGAAATGCCATAACGTTGGTGTTTGTAAAGTTAGGAAGTTGGGATTTTCTATGGGTTTTATTTTTGGCCAATCAATCCGACCTACCAAACTTCATAAGGATCGGCCGACTATATCCTATAGCTGCCATATAACTGAACGATTGGAAATGCCATAACTTTGGTGTTTTTAAAGTTAGGAAGTTGGGATTTTTTATGAGTATTAAGAATGCATCATATGAATAAATTTGGGGAAATATAATTTACAGAGTATTCTGCAAGGGTATATCAACATCGGCTCCGCCCGAAGTTAGCTTTCCTTTCTTGTTTTTTCATTAAAAAATTAAGTTTACTAAAGTTTAAGTTTATTTCAATGAAAAACAAGAAAGGAAAGCTAACTTCGGGCGGAGCCGAAGTTGAAATACCCTTGCAGAATATTCTGCAAATTATATTCTCCAAAATTATTCATATGATGCATTTTTAATACTCATAAAAAATCCCACCTTCCTAACTTTAAAAACACCAAAGTTATTTCATTTCCGATCAATCAGTTATATGGCAGCTATAGGATATAGTCGGCCGATCCTTATGAAATTTGGTAGGTCGGATTGATTGGCCAAATATAAAACCCATAGAAAATCCCAACTTCCTAACTTTACAAACACGAAAGTTATGGCATTTCCGATCAATCAGTTATATGGCAGCTATAGGATATAGTCGGCCGATCCCGGCCGTTCCGACTTATATACTGCGTGCAAAGGAAAGAAGGGTGTGTGCAAAGTTTCAATCCGATAGCTTTAAAACTGAGAGACTAGTTTGCGTAGAAACAGACAGACGGACAGACGGACAGACGGACAGACGGACATGGCTATATCAACTCAGGAGGTGATCCTGATCAAGAATATATATACTTTATAGGGTCGGAGATGTCTCCTTCACTGCGTTGCACACTTTTGACCAAAATTATAATACCCTCTGCAAGGGTATAACAAGAAAGGAAAGCTAGTTTCGGGCGGAGCCGAAGTTGATATACCCTTGCAGAATACTCTGTAAATTATATTCTCCAAAATTATTCATATGATGCATTCTTAATATTCATAAAAAATCCCAACTTCCTAACTTTAAAAACACCAAAGTTATGGCATTTCCAATCGTTCAGTTATATGGCAGCTATAGGATATAGTCAGCCGATCCTTATGAAGTTTGGTAGGTCGGATTGATTGGCCAAAAATAAAACCCATAGAAAATCCCAGCTTCCTAACTTTACAAACACCAAAGTTATGGCATTTCCGATCAATCAGTTATATGGCAGCTATAGAATATAGTCGGCCGATCCTTATGAAATTTGGTAGGTCGGATTGATTGGCCAAATATAAAACCCATAGAAAATCCCAACTTTCTAACTTTACAAACACCAAAGTTATGGCATTTCCGATCAATCAGTTATATGATTAGCTATAGGATATAGTCGGCCGATCCAGGCCGTTCCGACTTATATACTGCGTGCAAAGGAAAGAAGGGTGTGTGCAAAGTTTCAGTTCGATATATTTAAAACTGAGAGACTATTTCGCGTAAAAACAGACAGACGGACATGCTTATATCAACTCAGGGGGTGATCCTGATCAAGAATATATATACTTTATAGGGTCGGAGATGTCTCCTTCACTGCGTTGCACACTTTTGACCAAAATTATAATACCCTCTGCAAGGGTATAAAAAAAAACAAAGTGACAATATGTCCGATGGATTTGACTCAATATCAGTAAACTTGTGACGCTTTTTAGCTATGAGTAACTATGTTAAGTTATATTTATAATTTAAAATTAGACTACAAGTCTGATTAAAAAATGAATTTTCAATTAAAACAAGAAAGGAAGCAAAGCCGAAGTATATATACCCTTGCAGTTATTACAAATCGTTTCTATGGCAGCTATATGATATTGTTGTCCGATTTTAATTTAATTAAATCGTAATTCCATAATATTTAAATATTACCAAATCCCAAAGAACAAAAAAAAATTAAAAACCACAAAGTTATAATTTTTTTGAATTGTTTTTCCGATTGTTAATATGGTAGCTATATGATCTGCCTCGTTACGGCTTATATACTACCTGCAATAGAAAGAAAACTTTTGGGTCGGAAATGTCTCCTTCACTGCATTGTAATCTTTTGACTGAAATTATTATACCCCCTGCAAAGGTATAAAAATCGGACATCCCTTAGGAAAATCGAAAAATTAAAAAATTACCAAACAATTATCAGTAATTAAAAAACTATAAAACTTTTAAATTTAAATTTCTTTTTTTTTGTTTTCTAACTTTTTGTATTGCGGCCGACATTTCTTGTCAAAGTAGTTGAGAATATCCCTTACAGGCACTCTTCCGCAAATAAGATTTTTGAATTTTAGCTGCTTGTAAAAAGTGTTTCCGCTGGCGAAAAGCGTAGTACTCAGATCGACGAAATATGTTCGTCAGCTATAAAGCCTAGTACTCAGATCGAAAAACGAGTTCGCTAGCGTAAAAACTTTAATCTGTGTGACCAAAATTTCGAGAGTTCATCAGAATTAAGCGTGCTACGGTCGTACTGTCAATCAGCTGGGTTTTTTGACAAGCAGTTAAAATTCAAATATCGTATTTGCGGGAAAGAGCCTCTAAAAGATATTATCAACTACCTTGGCGAAACAAGTCTGCCGCTGTACAAAGAAATTAAAAAACAAGAAAGGAAAGCTAACTTCGGGCGGAGCCGAAGTTGATATACCCTTGCAGAATACTCTGTAAATTATATTCTCCAAAATTATTCATATGATGCATTCTTAATACTCATAAAAAATACAAAATTCCTAACTTTAAAAACACCAAAGTTATGGCATTTCCAATCGTTCAGTTATATGGCAGCTATAGGATATAGTCGGCCGATCCTTATGAAATTTGGTAGGTGGGATTGATTGGCCAAAAATAAAACCCATAGAAAATCCCAACTTCCTAACTTAACAAACACCAAAGTTATGGCATTTCCAATCGTTCAGTTATATGGCAGCTATAGGATATAGTCGGCCGATCCTTATGAAATTTGGAAATCCCAACTTTCTAACTTTACAAACACGAAAGTTATGATATTTCCGATCAATCAGTTATATTATTAGCTATAGGATATAGTCGGCCGATCCAGGCCGTTCCGACTTATATACTGCGTGCAAAGGAAAGAAGGGTGTGTGCAAAGTTTCAATTCGATAGCTTTAAAACTGAGAGACTAGTTTGCGTAGAAACAGACAGACGGACAGACGGACATGGCTATATCAACTCAGGAGGTGATTCTGATCAAGAGTATATATACTTATATTTATATTTATTTGCAACGAGGACGAAAGCTAACTTCGACAAGCCGAAGTTTTAATACCCTTGCAGACATTGCCGAAATTTCTAGAATTGAAAAAGTAGCGAAAAGAATAAGGTATACGTATTTTTTTGGCCGATTTCACACTATTGTTCCTGTGGGAGCTATAGGATATAGACGTCCGATCGGCACGCGCTTTTACCTTGATCAAGGTATGCATAAAAAAATACGATTTGGAAAAATTTATGTCAATAGCTTCTACACTGCGCGAACTATTCTGAAAAACATAAAATTGTGAGTCTCAGATCACTAGCTTTTAAACTGAGCTCGCAAACGGAATTGAAAAAGTCGGACAGAAGGACATGGCTATATCGACTCCCCTATTGATCCTGATCAAGAATATATATATACTTTATGGGGTCAGTAACGTCTTCTTCACTGCGTTACAAACTTCTGACCAAAATTATAATACCCTCTGCAAGGGTATAAAAATACTGCCATGATACAACAAAATGACACTTTGGCTCGCCGGCAGATTTGCAAGCGTAGGCGTGCGTGAGGATAAAAGAAAACAAAACCGAAAAAAACAGTGGAATTGGCACAGAATTGAAAAAAAAACGGTGATCTAAAAAAAACTGTGTACTAAACGTGGCTATGTACATAAATATGTAAGTATATCTACGCTTTGGCAATTTGGCGAGACATACATATGCCAGATATCTGGCGGGCAGAAAAGTGAAAGCGGGTACCTAGACACTAGATGCAGATTTATGCAATAGAGGTACGGGTGCAGACGCTATCGGTAAAAACTATTTTAACAAACTCACCCGTTTCCGTTCATTTTGGGAAGTTTCTTTCTTTCAAGGCCGTCGCCTGGTGGAACCAATTTTAATTTAGCTAAAATGGTTTGTTTATTTTTGCCACTTGTTTATCACTTAAATATGCCTTGTTTGCATTTATCACTCGGTTCGATCACTCTTTAATTTCTTTCGGCGTCACTTTGAGCAGAGTTACGAGACTAATCGCGACCTTGCAACTTACGGTTGTTAAATAGTTTTCGCTCAGCGAATTTCGAGCTTTTTCGAAAAAATTATAAACATAAATCCTTTAAAAAAAGTCAACGAACTGGAAAGACAAGAAAGTTACTGTGTAAATAATACGAGTTATTTTGTTGTTAATGATTCAGATTCATTTGTAAGATTTCAATTGTATTTAATACGGTAATACTTTTGTGTTATTATTTTCTGTTTCGTTCCCATTCAGAATGCTAGAAAGGTTAAAATATTTTTTACAGTGTAAAATGACAGCTGTTGGCGAACGTGCTTGAACAAAATATGCAAGAGCAATATTTTTCGAGTTCTCTTGCTGTGATAAAAGTCCACTGCCGCACAGCACAGCCCACAGCAAAACAAAAAGTATGGAGAGAAAATTTTACCAGATCTTTTTTAGTATGTGTGACGTGTGACAGCCGGTACTTTTTCTCCATCCTTCGCGCCTCTTTCGTCTCCACTCTCTGCACTCACACTTCCTCGTACCGCGAGCTTCGTCCACTCTTTACCTCTTTCTGACTTCTCTTTCTCCCACTTCCCTCCTTTCACTAAAATGCAATTTGTAACTGCACTTAAAAAATGACGTGTTGACAGTAAATACGGCGCCAGACCAAAACAAAATGTTTAGAGACCTAACACAGATAACATGGATATGTTTGTCGCATATTTGAGTCATTCCCAAAGTGCCCTTTATCGGGGAAGGGCAGGGGAACTGTCTGTCTCACGCACACGTACTTACATATGTATGTATGTACGCCTGCATCGGAAAGCAAAAGGGAGGCAAGTATAGGCATTACTTATCGGAACAACAGGCCAACAACTCCATTATCAAACGGGAGTTGCATTAATCACCAGGATAATTATAAATATCAAAGGGTTCCGAAGTCAAATCAATCGGAACAAGTGGCCAATCAAGATCAGTTATCTTTCCTTTTGATGATTTAAGATTATAAGAGTAAAGTCAAACGAGTTTTTTTTTAACATTTTCAGATTTATGTACATATGTATGTATGTTAAACTCATATTAGAGCATGAGCAAAGATCACAAGTATTGGGGGGCTCGTCAAGCACACAGACTGCTTACCTATACTAAAATTAATTTCAGTTTATTTTTACTATTATGTTTTCAGCTGATTTAGTTTGGGGCTTGCTGAATGATTTCATAAGAAATTTTTATTTTTCACATGGCGTAACAGGGCGTATACGCGATAAGGTAATCTGAAGTTACTGCTGCTCGTTTTTTACTTTTCCTTTCGTTAACAGATAGATCTCATCTGCATCTAGACTTTACCCAAGATGTTTATTTAAAAACAATTAATTTATAAAGAAAGCTAATAATTTTATTTATGAAATATCAACATCTGTACTATTTGTTTTTGTTTATAAAAATGTGAACCTAGGGTTAATACCAAGTTGATTGCCCTAGGTTACTTAAATCTCAATTGGCTGTTGACACTTTCGAGAAAATCCAGTGGAAGGAGGCTGGAACTGAGACCCAATTGGATTCAATTGAGTGAACTCGTCCAGATTTACACTTGTCTCTGGAAATGTCGCAAATGTCGGGAGCGGAAATCAATTTTATTAATTTATTTCAATTTGGCACTGCACAGCATTCCAGAGGTCATAATGTTACGCAAATCGAGCCATAAAAGTAAATGGGAAAGTGTAAACAAAGTTAACTTGTTTTGTTCGCTGATATGCGCAGTATATGTACATATATTTTGGGGGCCCGTCAATGGGAAAAATGAATTCTGTCTGAAAGCTATCTGAAAGATTAGATAAAGATGATGAAATATTCTGTCTGTGGCTTATTCAGCTATTAGGTATTGTCCAGGCTCTTGTTTCCAAGTGCCTACTTAATTTATTAATGCATTTCGAATCCTGTTCCGATTATCTAATAGTAACAGCTATAACAATACAAAAAATGAATTAGTTAATATCCTAAACTGTCAAGATATTATCTACGGCAGCAATCAGACATAACCGTTAGTTGTTGGTTTAACTTAAAAGTTGTATTAAACGATAAAAACTTATTTTCTTAAACACATCCTAAAAATGCCATATCCTAAGATGGCCTAAGTTAAACATGCCTAGTAGAACTATGACGTAAATAAGCCCATTTATAAATGGTTAAGCTTCATAATATAGATGCAATGCTCCAGCAAGCCAGGTAAAACCTAAGGCCCTTCCAGTAAAATGATCTGTTCAGCACTAAAGTAAACAATAAAAGGAAACCTATAACCAGTGTATTGTTTGTTTACTCGTCTGCCACGGTGTAAAGTTTGTTCGGATGTGTGTTTAGGTGTCTCCGATATAAATACCCGAGTTGCACGGTGTGAGCAATTGATCTGCTCTTATCACAAGACAATTTGGCACGACTAGCCGTTTCTGTGAATGCAAATAGTAATTTGTTTATTTTAAACTATTTCCGTTCGTAGCGAAGTTCTGCGCATGTACGTTTCGTAATAAGAAAAGTGCGACCGACCGGCGAGACTAAAGAAAACCGACTGACATTAAGAACACAAGAGGCCATGAACAAAAAAGAAGTGACGTACAGAAAGATAATTCGCACAACCTCGTACAAGACTGAAAAAAGCTGAAAAATTTTGGTCCAGTGCTATTGAAATATCTGGCGCCCCAAAAGTATGCAACAATTTGGTAGTGCAAAGACCTTTTAATGAATCTATTTAATAGCACATTAAATTTATAATGTCCGAATGGAAAACAAATTTTTTTTTAAGCCCATTAGACCCTTTTGGTGAAATCATTGGCAGTAGCATTGGATGCCCTGGTTTGGTAACCCATGTGACAACACAAAATAAAACCGGCACATGACGCCAAAATAAATGACGACAGCAACGTTAAAACATTGTAAAAGAAAATAGGAGAATCAGAAAAATCGAATTGAAAATACCCTACCAGCGAGAAAATCTATGATTTGGCTTATAAGTATATAAAATCTTTTCGTTAATTGAATTCTTAAAAATTTTGGTTTTTTAATATTAACATTAACATTACCCTCACAAAATTATAACTTTAATATGTAGCATTTCATTTACTTTACAATTATTTTACTTTGTTTCCAAAAATAAAACCATATATTTTTGTTCAAACATATCTGAGCAAAATTAAAAAAAATGGTTTGTCACTAGACATGGAAAGTTTTAATAAAGTTTTTCGGAAATCATAATATATATGTACTTAATTAATTTAGCATAAATATGTAAATCTGTCTCTGGCAAGCGACTAAAAAGAAGTATCAAGCCCTTAGCCAGAGCATTTTTAGCATTGAGAAAGCTTCCCAGTGGTCTTGATGACATCAGCAGTAGCTTTTGCCAACCTGAGTCATAGTCGTGCTAAGGAAAACTAGGTACGAAAGCTAACTTAACTAACCAAATTTTGCATACCCTTTCCAAAATGGTTAGGAATTTGATTTCCTTTTTTTCGATGCAATATCTAAAATTCTCCAGTTAGAAACCAAATTTTTAGTTTATGTTATTAAAGCTAATATTCTATGAATTTTTGTTAAATTCAGGGTAATTATGGTATTAAATATTTTAATAAAAAGTACATCTTAATCGATGAGGCTTAGCTATGAACAGAGCGACTTTATGGTAATAGATTCCTATACAAGCTGGTACAGTCGACCACTTTCTAGATAGACATCGATCTCACACAAATTGAAAGAGAGTCGAAAAGCTTGTCGAGCTTTTATTCTCGCACTGCCCTCTTGTTTTTAGCAGTGCTTACCTCGCCGGTATTTGGGTTCCATTGCGGCAGTTTGAATCAGAATCTCAGTAAGCGAACAACGTTAAGTGGAAGTAGCAATCATGCCAATTGGTGAGTTCCCAAGTGGGTGGAGTGCATAGAGCAGTTGGATAATGGAATGGATAATTGGGTGAATTTAAACGTAGGGAGGGAAGCGGAATAAAGAACTAAACTTTTGGCCCACGACCAAAATTGAATTGTGTCAACAAATTCCTAGAATCGAAACATCAGAAGTAAATAAAATATAGAAATTCTTTATCTATGTTGGGTTTTTACCAAATAAAATATATGCAGAGAGTGTTTATGGCGCAACTTTCACCTTGTGATCATCTAAATTCAATTAACGGGAATACGCAGACAATGCTATACATTTTGGACTTTGCTGGTGCCTTTTTAGTGTTATTTATGACCTATTAAATTGATTCTCGATGCGGTCATATACCAAGGTGTCCAAAAATGTGTATCAGCTGTGATGAGTCACTTGTATACGCCTTGAACTCTGGCAATAATCAATAAGAATACCGCGAGTGTTACCCGAGGGTCAGACGAGAGATGCACCCATAATGATGTCATGCGAAATAATGTTGCTTGGGAAAGAATTTGTACAATCTGTGGAGAACAAAAAGCACAACCTTACATATCTCTAGGCAAATGTTCGTCGCCCGAGAGCCGTAATGCCGGCTCAGAACTCGAAATTGAGCTTGAGTGGAATTAGCTAGAATATTTTGTAGCAAAGAACCGATGGCGATCTAAATGACATCATGCGAATGGCGTTAAACAAGTAGCGAAAACAAAAACAGACGCTAAACATTCAGATATGTATCTCAAACGGCCCAAACATATAAATAGCAACGAAATTTTTCCAGTTCAAGTATTTTTTATGACAACACTTTTCCTGTGATTTGCGGGAGATGTTTGAGGTTGATAATTAAAACCTCAAAACTTTCCCATCTCGCACATATTTTGCTACAGTTGCCTCTGAAAACATAGCTGGGTACAGTTGCCTCTGAAACTCAACACTAATCTTCTCTTCACCGCCTTCTTTGCAGAAATCAACACCCCCGATAAGTTGGAGTACCAATTCTTCCCGGCCAGCGGTGGACTGTTCACCTTCAAGGTGCGTTCCCCCAAAGATGCCCACTTGGCACTCACACCCGCTCCCGAGGAGAACGGCCCAATCTTCGAGATCTTCCTGGGCGGATGGGAGAACACCAAGTCGGTGATCCGCAAGGACCGCCAGAAGCCCGAGGTGGCCGAGGTGCCCACTCCGGGTATCCTGGACGCCGGCGAGTTCCGCGGCTTCTGGGTGCGCTGGTATGACAATGTCATCACCGTGGGTCGCGAAGGAGATGCTGCTGCCTTCCTTTCCTACGACGCCGGCAGCCTGTTCCCGGTGAACTTCGTCGGCATCTGCACGGGATGGGGCGCCAGCGGATCCTGGCAGTTGGATGGTGAGTTTACGCCCAGTTACACGCCTTTGGGGGCTCAACAATAGCACAAGTGTTTTTCTCTCTGATTAGTTTATCTTTCGTTTTGTTTGGATAATGTATTGTCCTACAGTTTCACAATGCAACCCATTGTATACATAGAAAGAACAACTACTTACTTACTTAAATTAATATTTTATTTCTTTTAATATTTTAATGGTACTTAAACCTTAAGCATTTTTTGACATTAGCGTATTTTCAACGTCTTTTGCAAAGTATTTGTTATATAATTGGGAACCCATCAAACAAAATACAATTTTTTAAGAACTATAATGGGCTGTTAATAACATTGCCAATATAAACAGATATATTTTTAGAGGGCCAAATAATGTTATATGTATTTCAACTCAAAGGCTAAAATGACTTAAAAAACACAAACGAGAATCACACTACACAGTTTTTATGTTTCTAAAATTAGTTAATATTTTCCTAGAATATATACATATGTCTAGTAATTATGGAATGGCAAGGTATATCAATCTGAGCAAGATTTGTGCTTTTATTTGAACAATTTTTATAAATATCATCAGCTAATTAATCGCATCGTTTCTCCGCAGATTCCGCTCCCTCTGCACCAGCGATTGGCTTTGCAGCGCCCACCGGAAGCGGACCAGGATGCTGGGTGGCCGCCGCCAACGGAGAGGTTCCGCCCAACGCCCTGGAGGGAGGATTCGACAGCAGCGAGCAGCTGTACATTGCCCGTGCCCGTCACGAGGGTGACCTGATTCCCGGCAAGCTGCACCCATCCCACGGCGTCACCTACGTGGCCTACGGAGGCGGTGAGCACGGACACGGCGAGTACGAGGTGCTCTGCGCCGCCGGAGGACAGTGGGTTGCCGTCGATGCCGGAAACATTCCGCCCAACGCTTATCCCGCCGGCGAGACCGCCGAGGGCGAGCCGCTCTTCATCGGACGCGCCACCCACGACGGAACCATCACCGTGGGCAAGGTGCAGCCCTCCCACGGATGCTGCTACATCCCGTACGGCGGCGAGGAGCTGGCCTACAAGGAGTTCGAGATCTACGTGGCCAACTAAGTCCCCTGGTTCGACTCCATGATGTCCAACGCACTGAAGCACAATTGTTAAACTGAGCGCATTACAGTTCAACTGGTCGCAGAAATTTTATTTATATTTGCATTTCTACTCAATACTGTTGAAGAATCTCGATTTGATGCCGAAAAGGTTATTATTTTGTTCACCCAAATTGGTAAATAAACAATAAATATGTTTAAGAAAATAACATATCACATATAAATATTGTATGTGAATTTCCGTCAAGGATATATGATTGACTTTATTAAAGTTTGAAAAAAACCTTGGTATCTTAAAATTATGTGGGGCAGCAGTATCAGTATTCAAATTCGAATGTTACAGAAATCTGGAGGAAGTTCCGTTTTAGGGTACGCCTACTTTAAGATAATCGGACTTGTCGTTTTGCTATCAAATATAAAGCATAAACATTTTTAACATGAAAAGAAAGCGTTTCCAAGCAAAAAACTTTAGGTTTCCACAAGCATGTAGCTTATTCAGAATTTAACTATTTTTTTTAAATTAATTTTTTATCGGTTTGAATTGTGAAAAATGCCTTAAATATGTATTTGCATGAATTACACATTGCCTCTCTGAATTCAGTGTTTTTTTGCTGGATATTAATTCAATTATTGGTTGTTGTTGGTAAAAGAATATTTTTCTAACATTTTTAGAAAGTTGAAAATAATTTTTTTTAAATCTTCAAATAATACCAAGCGCAAATATTTTTGCTTTTTTATTTCCAAGCCACTTAAACAGTTTCTTATCGGAATTATTAGTATACTTAGAAAAAAGCCACTTCAAATTTAAGTACTATCATACTTGATTTTAAATAGTTATTGTTTAAAGAATGTTTGGTGTGTTCCTACTTAAATAATAGTACAATTTTAAATTAAACAATAAATGTCCTTTTTTTAGTAAATTAACTAAGCTGGGGTAGTACAATTCGTTTTTTATGAATGTTAAGATGCACTTGTTAATTTTAATTTCAAGAATACTATTTTTTAAGTGCTCAAGAATTAAAGATGAGTGTCATGAAAGATTAAAAAATAGTTTGCAGAGAAACTAGCAAATTCTTTAAAGAAGTATCTACGTTCTGTACTTATAACAAAAGACTCTTTCATATATTTTAATCTAGAAAGCGTTAAGTTGGGTTCTCGAATCATATTCGTTCATTAAACGTTAAGATTTGTTTATAATATTTTTCGCTTTGTTTAAGTAAACTGCATTATTCATCTCATTCAGTACAATTTAAGTAGAAGTCTTACTTAATTTCATAAAGAACAATCTTAAATCCTTTTTTTACCTGAGTGTAGAAAATTGAGAATACATTATTTGTTTGGAAAGTACTTTTGCTTATAACACTAAACTTTAAGGTAAATTTCGTTAAAGCGTGGTGCAAACAATTTCCCTAGAAATATCCAAAATATCCATTCCGAAATTAAAAAAAAATTTTATTCATTATTGTAAATAAATAAAGTTCAGATTTTGTACCGCAGTGTTATTACTCACAGATCATAGCAATTAATAATACGTTTTTAAGCCATTTCGCACTCTTGGTAATTATCAACAAATACTCCGTGTTGTTTGGAATTAATCGCAAGCAAAGTAGAACGATAATAATCTAGCTCATTCATAATCATAATTTACTTCAACTCAATGAAAATCTTTTTTCAAATCTCGTTATCAATGAACATAAAAGCCTCTCATAAAATTTAAAAATAGGCAAAGAAAAAACCTTTTTAAAAGATAGATAGCAGTTTACAAAGAATTTGCTAGCAAACTAAACATTTTTTTGTGACATGTTTTATTGCTTAGTACTTGTTCACTGTTTATTTTTGAAGAAAGGATTACATTTTTATTTTAGGTATTAAAAACTTTATCACGATCTAAAATCAATTGATTTCTTTTAAAAAAATATTTTTTAATAGTGAAATGATAAGCGTTTATTTATATTCACTTTTAAAGATTTGAGCAGGTCATTCCATCTAATCGCTCGATTGGAGCAAACTTGTTTTGTGCAATTCTCGATTCCGTATACCAATCACGATATACTTGTGTTCGAGGGTATAACGCAGTCGTTCCAGTTTGGTATTCGAAAACCATATAACTTAGACCACTCATAGACAAAAAGTAGTTTAGGTACCATTCTGTCGACCTTTACCTACAAGAATATACCCACTAGTCACTTAAATAATACTTTTAATACATTTTTTCTAAAAGAGTCATATTTCCTAAATGGTAATTTATATTACACTGTTTTCATATCTTACCTTTAGTTTACATAAATTAATAATGATATGTGAAATCATATTCTAAACATACAAAAAGGATACAAAATTTGATTAATAAAAATGAAATTAAAAATACAGTAGAATCTGGTTATAGCGACTTTCAAGGGACCGACGATTTTACGTCGTTATACAAACCAAGCCACCGAGTTTTCGTCGCAATAACCGGACGGACACTACAAGCGGAGCCGTTATAACCGGATTCTAGTGTATTATAATAAAAATTAAGTTTTATATTTTTATTAGATGCCTACGTATAATATAGGTAGATTTCACCAGGTCAGCGTTCTGAGAAATTGGACCTTAATGACAGGCGTTCGAATTCTATTCTTAAATATAATGGCTTAACGTAACAATATGACTTTCGAACATTTCCTGTTTAATTTAGCCCAGGTGTTTGTTAAAATGATTATGTCCCATAAAACCTTCTTTCTTACACGCACTTTTACTTCGGGATACTGCAATTCTAACGTATCCAGAATGCCGTCCTTATAGCAGAATACCGGGTATTGAATCCAAAGTGAATTCTAAAGTGAAGCACCTCTTGAGAGAATTTACAACTGAAGGGATTGTAAACAAAAATGAATCTCAACTTCAGATACAGATACGAGTCCCTGGTATAAATATTAAAATTCAAAGCATGAAGCACGCGACAAGCAACTGGCCGTACCGATAAGGTTAGTGATAAGGTCCTCAAAGAAAGGTATAAATACCTCGTTGGAACTGGACTCTACAAGCATTCTATGCAATGGCAAAACTTTTGGCACTACTCGCAGTCCTCTGCCTGAGCCAGGTGATCGGTGCTGAGCGTAAGTATTTGGCTATTGGGAGGTAATCTTATGCTATAACTCGTGGATCTCCAGGCATCGTCAACTGCTACTGGGGCACCTGGGCCAACTACAACAGCGGCAATGGCAAATTCGATGTGTCCAACATCGACGCCGGCCTGTGCACCCACCTGAGCTACTCCTTCTTCGGCATCAATGACAGCGGCGAGATTGTGTCCCTGGACACCTGGCTGGACTACGATCTGGGCTTCATCAGCCAGGCTGTTGGCCTGAAGAACCAGAACTCCAACCTGAAGGTCCTGGCCGTGGTCGGCGGCTGGAACGAGGGCTCCACCAAGTACTCCGCGATGGCCCGCGACTGGTACAAGCGCCAGAACTTCATCAACTCGGCCCTGAACCTGCTGCGCAACCATGGATTCGACGGCCTGGACTTGGACTGGGAGTATCCCAACCAGCGTGGCGGCAACTGGGATGACCGCGCCAACTTTGTGACCCTGCTGCGCGAGATTAAGGAAGCGTGAGTACTGATTCCACACTGGGAGGTCTCCAAATTAATCGGTTATTTCCTGCAGCTTTGCTCCCTATGGCTACGAGTTGGGAATTGCTGTGGGTGCCGGCGAGTCGCTTGCCAGCGGATCCTACGAGATCGCCAACATTGCTCAGCACGTCAACTTCATCAACGTGATGACCTACGACTTTGCCATGGCCTCCGAGGGTAAGACCGGCTTCAATGCGCCCCAGTGGGCCGTGGAGAACGCCATCAACTTCTGGATGAGCCAGGGTGCCCCGGCCAACAAGCTGGTGCTCGGTGTCGGCATGTACGGACGCTCCTTCCAGCTGTCCGATAACTCTCAGAACTGGCCTGGAGCACCGTGCCGCGGCGAGGGTGCCGCTGGACCCTACTCCGGCTCCACTGGATACTTGGGCTACAACGAGATCTGCCAGAACAACTGGCACACCGTCTTCGACTACGACAATGCCGCTCCCTACGCCTTCTCCGGCGACCAGTGGGTGAGCTTCGACAATGTGCTCAGCGTGCAGTACAAGATGGACTTCGCCCTGCGTAACAACCTGGCCGGAGCCATGATCTGGTCCCTGGAGACGGACGACTTCCGCGGCAATTGCGGCGAGACCTATCCTCTGCTCAAGACCATCAACAGGAAGCTGCGTTGGTAAATGGAGATTTCAATTGAAAAGAATAAATGTTTTAAAATGTAAAAACAGAATTTGCATTATTGTTTTTTTCGATGAACAGAAACCTCTTTAGAATTTGTCTCAGCTCTGAGAAATTGTACTCCAAAACTGATCAAAAAATACATCTAATGCCTTGTCGATTATTGACGTTCCAACGAACCGTTCCGAAAAATCATCAGTGAGATTTGTTTAGGATTTTTACTGTTTATTTACCCCTACTAATACATTATTGATTAGCATCACTAGACAAGTTAATAAAGCTATGACTAGTCAACAGTCCGTCTCAACTAAAACTAGTCTCTTGGTTTCTGGATGAAAAGTTTTCTTTTATTTTAGTAGTAGTATAAGTCGGAACGGCCCTAGTAATATTTATGTTTTAAAAAATTTGACTTTAATTGTATCAAAGTCAGTGGACTAAATCATGTAGCTCTCATAGGAAAGAGCCGAAATAAGTAGACAAATAATATTAAATTTGGCCACCCTTCTTTGTCAAATTTATATGAAATAACGTAAATTTATGAACCTTTGTTTGTCTTTCAACATTTAAGGATATAACTGGATTTATAATAGGTTTTTTGATTTAAAAAATATTTATAAAAATTAAGCACTTAAAAAATGTATTAGAAAATCGACATATTTTCATTGTTTTTATGTACGGCTAAATCTCTTTCACTATATTACAATTTAAGAAGACGTACAGATATTTATGATACATTTTGCATCGTTATATTCTAAACTTAATTACAAGCAACCCGAAACGGCCAAACTAATTATATTACTAATCAAGTATTTACCGCATTTGAAACGGTTTGGATATAACTTAGTTAAACACATTTTTTTAAACATTCATTTTTTAACGCCGTTTTTTATTTCCTCCGATTTCATAAGAGAAGTGGCTTATTACTAAAGTCAAAGAGATTGTCTAAAAAAAACCGCAAGTAAGGCATATTCTCAGGTGAAAAGTAAACAATGAACTTTTACGGAAGAATCGTTTTTATGGCTTAATAAATAAATCATCGCACAATAAATGTGGTCATTCTTATTCATGTTCCTAGAATAAGGTGTATTTGTTGTGTTTACGCTTTATTATTGAAGAGGTTTTTAAAGTAGCTAGCAACAGATTTTGAATCACTATCCAGGACGATGACACAGTGCGTGTTCGAGTGGGGTGCGATACGAGCACCATCATTCCAATCTAAAGATGCACTTAAAATTCGAATAATAAATTTAAATTTATAAGCTTAATATAAAATAAGAGTGGTATGTGTACAGATATAGGCCATTGTGTTTTCGGTCCCCCACATAATGCAATATATTACACTTTCATTTTTATTTGAACGATGAAGTGGCGATTTATCAATACTGGCAATGTATACTGATAAGAAATTGCCTAAGAAATGGCCTATATAAACGCCGACCCATAATACGCGAATCTATTGCGAAAATAACTCACTGAGGGCATCATGAAAGCATTCTCGATTTGGGCTTTGGCAGCTCTTTGCCTTAGTCTCGGCCAAGTGGCCAGTAGCGAAAGTAAGTAATTGATGCAGATTGTCCAGGGATTGGCGTCTTATTCCATCCATTCCGCAGAGCTGATCAACTGTTACTGGGGCACTTGGGCCAACTACCGTCCCGGCGACGGCAAGTTCACCCCCTCGGACATCGATCCCTCCCTGTGCACCCACATCAGCTACACCTTCTTCGGGATCAGCGATGCCGGCGAGTTCAAGTCCCTGGACACCTGGCTGGACATGGACGATGGACTGAGTAAGTTAAATAAAAGTTCCTTAGCTAGAACTTCTTTAAAATTATGACAACTATACCATTTCTACATAGGTTTCATTAGTCAGACGATTGCCCTGAAGCAGCGCAATCCCAAACTGAAGATTCTGGCTGTCGTGGGCGGTTGGAATGAGGGCTCCACCAAGTACTCGGCCATGGCCGCCGATCCTGCCAAGCGTGCCACCTTCGTCGCCACCTCCCTGGCCTTCATCCAACAGCATGGCTTCGATGGCCTGGATCTGGACTGGGAGTATCCTGGACAGCGAGGAGGAGCCGATTCGGATCGCGAGAACTTCGTGACTCTGCTGCGTGAGATCAAGGAAACGTGAGTGGTTATAATGGTGGGTATTTTTTGGGATAGACTAATGGATATAAATCATCATCATCAGGTATGATAAGTATGGACTGGAACTGGGTATTGCTGTGGGTGCCTCCGAAAAGTCGGCCAGCATCTCCTACGACATTCCGGCCATTTCCCAGCACCTGACCTTCATCAATGTGATGACCTACGATTTCCACATGGCTCTGGATGGCTATCTGGGTCTGAACGCTCCCCTGCCCGAGGTTACCGAGTCCATTGACTATTGGCTATCCCATGGTGAGTAGTGGAGTCTTAGGTGTCATGGCATACCATTACTAAACCAATGTTTTTCGCCCAGGTGCCCCCGCTGAGAAACTGATCTTGGGCATTGGCTTCTATGGCCACAGCTACCAGATGTCCGACAGCTCGCAGAACTGGCCCGGTGCTTCCTGCATCGGCCCCGGATCTGCCGGCGTCTACACCCGCGAGAATGGTTTCCTGGGCTATCACGAGATCTGTCTGAACAACTGGAACTCCGTTTTCGATCAGGAGAACGGTGCTCCGTATGCCTTCCAGGGCGATCAGTGGATCGGATATGACAACCCGGAGAGCATCCAGCTGAAGATGCAGCTGGTGGAGTCCCGCAACCTGGGTGGTGCCATGATGTGGTCCATCGAGACGGACGACTTCCGTGGCCTTTGTGGTGAGACCTATCCCCTGCTGAAGACCATGAACCGAGCCATGGGTAAGGAAGTGAGCGGAGGAGGTGGTGGCGGAGGAGGAGGCAGTGTAACCCCGGCTCCCACTGCCGCTCCCACTCCGACACCCACTCCCGGAGGAGGAAGTGGTGGCAACGGAGGTGGCTCCAGTGGAGACTGCTCCGAAAATGGCTACTTCTGGAGCAGCAACAGCTGCAGACATTTCTATGAGTGCGCCGATGGCATCCGATACGACTTCCAATGCGGGGAGGGACTGTATTTTGAACCCAGCACCAAAATCTGCAACTGGGAGTCGGAGGTCAATTGCCCCTATTAAATAAACAGCAAATGAAAATAAACAACACAATTGCAATAATCTGTGAAATTTAATTTTTCAAGTGGCCGCTTAAGTAATCTTATAAATCCATATTTATGACTAGACAAATCCAGATTAGATTTAATGTTCTCATAAAGCTATTTACAATTAAAATTCTTAGTCACCGTAAGCGGACTTAATGGAAAGGTATAAGATAGACCATGAGGCAACTGCAAATGATTCAATTTCAATATTGAAATAATGATAAAGAGGAAAACAACTTGTTGACTTGTTAAATAGAATCATATATGTACATATAGGTGAGGTAATGAAAAAGAACGTTAAATTGCTCGCATTGTAGTAACATGACAGAAGTATTTTTGGTTCTAAGAAAATAGTTGGAACGTTATTATGACTACAAACCTGTTATGGGGCATCGTCATTTGATTTTACAGAAATCTAAGCAACATTGTAATATTCCCTGCAAGGGTTATGTATTCAAATGATAACACGGAACAAGATATTTTTTGATTTCGTGCTATATAATAAAATTAATGATTTTAAGATTGCAAAAGATAGTGTAAGCCCTATGATATATTCTAAAATAATAATTACACAGGCCTCTAAAACGCTTATGCATATCTATGAACAATAAGATAGGCGACTCAGTAACTCGGGACTCTCCACATTCCCGTGAATATATTTACTTATAAAAGTAGTGCCAACTCTAAAAGGGTAAGTATATATAAAAGCTATGTTACACAGGCTCTATCCGGTCTATATGGACTTCAAACTGGTGATCAGTACTCCAGGATTGGTCGAACTAGTTAAATAAATAGTCTTAATGACGTAGGGATTATCGCTTTTAAAGAGGACATGTTGTGTCCTACCACTTAAATAACTAAATCTAGCTTTAATACAAGGAACGAGTTTTTTAACACCACATTTCAAAAATAAATATGCATCAAGTTATCGGTGCTTTTCCAGAGTAAGTTTTCTTTAAACTAAACGACATTTATTCAGGAACAACACGAAACTCGGAACACTTAAACAAGTCTGGTAATAAATTTAAACTAAAACTTAAGGAAGTAAGGCTTAAATCAATTCGCTTTATGTGCGATCCGCCAAAAATTGTTAAAATTTTAAGTTAGGTTAGTTTTTGTCATGGCGTCTTTTAAGTGTGTTTTAATGATAATAATATTTCTGATCTGCGGTTGTGCGGCAAAAGAGTGTAAGTAGATCGTCGTGCAATTCGTTGAGCAACCTACCAATTATCTCCGCAGATAACATCTTCTGTCAATATGATTTGGCCTCCTACTATTTCAAAGAACGCAGTCAGTTTCTTGACTGGAACGTGGACTCCAGGCTTTGCACTCACCTGGTCATTGGTTCCGGCTTAGGTATTGACGAAGAGACCGGAAAACTGAAGATCACTGACAATAATCTGCTCTTGGAGAAGAGTAAGTATAGCCATAAGTAATAGAATCGTATTCGTACAAGTCTAAGATATAGTAATTATTCAAAAACTGTACATATTTGGATAGTTATTACTTTTGTAAAATCGAATCCTATAATCGGTGTAATCTGTAGACATGCTGAGCAGCGTTAAAAATATGAAGAGTGACAGTATTAAGAAGGTGATGTTCACCGTCGGTGGATGGCAAGAAGAGTCCAAGCTGTTTTCCAGAATGACGGCGACCCCAAACACGCGGGACAACTTCTACACCTCGATGATAGAGTTCATGTACGAGTGGGGATTCGATGGTGTGCAGATAGATTGGCGCTATCCCACGCAACGCGGCGGACAGTCAGAGGACCGGAAGAACTTTGTACTCCTGCTGGAGGAGCTGGGATTAATGTGAGACTCTGGGGTAGTGTTTTATGGTCTGGTTAGAAATTTCCTCTTTCGACAGCTTTCGAGAGCACAAGTTTATCCTTATGGTAGCTGTGCTGGGACGGTTGAACAAACGAACCCTGGAAAGCTATAACATCCCCGAGATAGTAAAGAATTCCGACTTCGTCCATCTGATGCTGCACGACGAGCGGGATTCGTACCGCCTGCGCCTGGGTTACAATGCTCCGCTCCGTGGGAATGAAAATAGCGTAACAGATGCCATTAATCATTGGAAAAGGCACGGAAAGTCCCCGGAGAAGCTCATCCTGAGCATCCCGCTATTTGTGCGCTCCTACACCATGGATAAAAACCAGACGGCGGTAGGATCACCATGCAGAGGACCCGGCAACCAAACTATGGTATCCCGCCGAGCAGGGTTCATGACCTACAACGAGTGGTGCGTGCAGGAGTTCAGCTGGACGAGGAAGTTTGACAAGGTGGCCAAGGTGCCCTACGCCATGAGGGGAGATCAGTGGGTGAGCTACGAGAACGCGCAAAGCATTTGGGCCAAGATGCATCTGCTGCAGAAGCAGAAAATGGGCGGCGCCATGGCCTGGACCATCGACGTAGACGACTTCCGGGGAGCTTGTGGCGAGCGCCATGGGTTACTTCGCGTAATCTTCTCGGCGCTAGGAGACCAGAATGCCCTTACCACCGAAAAGCCCACCACCGAGGTGGCTGGACTGTGCCCACATGATGGATTTTGGCGCGATGGTTGGGATTGCCGGCTGTACTACGAGTGTCGCAATGGGGAAAGGATCTACTACGAGTGCCCCGAGGGTCAGTACTTCGACGAGTCCCAGGTCAAGTGCCGACCCGCCGCTGAGGTCAAGTGTGATAAGAAATTCGTCATTTGGCGACCGGGCATGCCCGTTTACAACTTTAAAAACATGCCGATAAACCTCAAGATCGTTGACTAGATCCCATTAATAAAGATTTTGGTTAGAAAAACAAAGGCTAGCATTTTACTGAGCTGGAGTAATCGCAGCTTTTTGTGCTTAGGTCAAAATTCAGTCCAACAGGACAGTTAAAACTGTGGGTGTTGCCCCCACTGCAGTAGTAAAACTTCGTGCAGTCGTCCGGGTCGCGAACATATCCCTCAGGAGCTCCAGCTGGACAGCGGAACCCCTCACTGGGCTTGTCATCGCTCGACTCCTGGGTCAAACCAGTGGGAGTGTTGGCGCCGAAGAGCACGCGGTTGATCTCGTGCAGCAGGGGATATCTCTGCTGGCCACATGTTCCGCGGAAGTCGTCCGACTCCAGGGACCAGATCATAATGCCTCCCAAATGGTGGTCCATCACATACTGCGCCTTGAGCGACAGGCTACGCGTGTCCTCGTAGCCCACCCACTGGCGCTGCCGGAAAGCATAGGGCACTTGTTGTGCCGACTCCCACTTCTGGGTCCACTCCTCCTGCTGCATCAGCTCGCAGAGCTCGTTGTAGCCCAGGACACCCGGTTCGCGGGAGTACTTCCCCGCAATTCCCTTTCCGATATGCGGAGATCCTGGCTGATTTCCATCGGGAGTGGTCAAGGTGAAGGTGCGCCCGTAAAAGGGAACTCCTACGACCAGTTTCTCTGGCGGAGCACCTGCCAGCAGCCAGTACTTAACTATGGCGTCCACGTTTAGTTGCTGCATTCGGCCGGTGGAATCGCTGGCATCACCAGCAGCGGCATACAAAGGGGCGTTGATGCCCACTACCTCGTCCCAAGGACCGTGCAGGTCATAGGCCATCACATTGATGAGGTCCAGATACGGAACAATGGCCGGAATGTCGTAGGATAATTCAGCGGAGAACTGGGCGGATCCTACAGCGGCACTGAGCATAAAGCTAAAGGGTTCCAGTCTAAGAATGGGTTACACTAAAAGGTCAAAGCTTGTCAAAACACATAAGAATCCCTTTTAGCTTACCCCTCTTTCAGCTCCTTCAAAAATGTAATGTAGTTAGAGCGATCCTCGTTCTCCAGACTGTGACGCTGGTTGGGATACTCCCAGTCCAGATCTAGGCCGTCGAAACCATGGCGCTGCAAGAACCTGACCACATCGTCTACGAACTTTGCTCGCTTCAAAGGATCTCGGGCCACAACAGAGAACTTTTTGGAACCCTCGTTCCAACCACCCACGGCCACCAAAGTCTTTAGCACGGGATTCTTTAGTTTAAGAGCGTTGAAGCTTTTAATATTGCCGCGTCCACTGTTATCCTCGAGGTCCAAGTAAGCGTCAATCACCCGCAGCTGACCCGTCTCCTCAATGCCCAGGAAGGCGTAGATAAGGTGGGTGCACAGGAACGGATCGATATCCTCCACGCCGAACTTGCCCAGACCAGGTCGATAAACGGACCAAGTGCCCTGGTAGCAGACAACGTGCTCTGCACGGGGATTACTCTGATAACCCGTGATGAAATAAAGGCAGCTACTTACTTGAGGAGTTGCCTTGTACGAAAGAGGATGCTCCCATCAGGATCGCCCCGAGGAGCAGCGTAACCAAACCATGTCCGTTCCCCATTTCTTAGCCACTAATTTAATGTTACCCGCAACTCGACGACTTTTATAGCATCTCGATTATTGATAAGGAGGGTATGAAGGTGTGAAATGTATTTGCGGTTGGTTTTTTTATAAGGGAAAACATAGTGTTTGCACACTTGTTGCTCAGAAGAGCATGGCAAACAACATGGGTCGCCTTGAGGGTCGGGTCTCCAAAATCAACGATAACACCTAGGGCTACGGGGTCTAGAACTTCTTGAGCTTGGCCAGCTGGTTGTTGCGCCGCAGGGCCAGTTTCCTTAGGCGTCGCCAGTACTGCTTGGTGTTGGGATCCAGTTCGTCCAGCGGGATAATGCGCTCCGTGTTCAGGGACCACAGCCAGTCGGGGTACTCAGCATCAGGTTTGATCTGATTAGATTAGATTAGTCCACATCCTAGGAATTTTAGTCAGATGGCTCACCTTGACATCCTCGCCCGTTTTCAGGTAGTTGCTACCGCACACGTAGTTCACCAGTTTGTTGGCATCCGTCTCCACGGGAATGATTTTTTTCTCCATGATGGGTCCTAGCTTTCCCAGCTTTTTCTTCTTGCCCGCTTCGGAAATTGGTTATTGTTAGTTACATATTTAATTAACTATGATGTAAAGGCTCACCTGGCGCCGCCGGTTTGACGGCATAACAACGTGCGGAGTTTCCTATCGCTGGGGCCATCAAACGCTGCCTTACCAACTGGAAAACCGCTGTAAAGTTGCTCATATTTGCTGTGTGTTTTATTTACTCCAAAATTGTCACTTTAATTGACAAACAATTGTTAAATTACTGTAAGTTATTTACAAAACTAAACGTTTTGTTGTATAATCTGCGAAATGTAAGGCCGACGATGCAGCCCTGTCAAAAAATACGGGCAGACCTAAACTGTCAGCTGGTTTATCAAAACAAATAACAATCAACGAATTTTTCCAAATAAAAAGTGATTGCTAAACACCAATTGAGTTATAAGATGTTATTAACATTAACTGAGCGCAATGAAGGCTAAACTGAAGTTTATTTCTGTCAATATTTTTGTTAGCAACAAAACTAGAGATGGACTTTTGGTAATAAATAATCAACACCAACTTTATTTTGGAATCATAAATCAAACTTATAAAAATTGTAATCCTATTTTTTGAATGATAAGCTGCAATAAAATTTATTAATTATCGCCTTGATATTTATTATATGGTTTTTACGTCAGTTATTTGGTTAGAAAAGAAAATATCGGACGAATGTCATCTCTAATGCGGCACCGGCAATAACGACTATTACACAAGTAACAACGGATAACTTGAATTAAAAATTGACAAAATGGTGAGACTAAGAATGCCCTCCAATCGTACCCTGGGAAACATTTGCGTCTACGGTGCCGTGGCCTCCATATCTGGCGTGATGTACATGCGCTGGAAGATGGAGGATCGGGTGAAATCCTGCGACTACTACAAACTGGCGCTAAAAGCTTTGCGGAATCATCGAGGAGCTGTGGGTCTCCTGGGGGAGCCCATCAAAGATTCTGGCATTGATCTGTCCAACGCCAACAACAATTGCAACGCAGAGATGGCGCATTTCGAGGTTTCCGTGCGGGGTAGCAAAGATAAAGGTAAACCAATGGAATTTTATTCCAGATAATGCGAGTAACTACAATCTTATATCCGCAGGAACTCTCTATTTCTGGGCCTCCCATCAGCCGGATAGGGGCTGGCTGATTGACCGACTGGAGCTGGAAACCAAACTTAATCCCGATAAGCGATTTCTGCTTAAGAAATCCGAAGAACTAACCTTCGGTCTGCCCGAGAGTCTTAGCAAACTGTCCGCCCAGCAAGTAGATTCCGATGTTACTCCCTCCGAAACAAAACTTTTAAACGCCGAACAAGCGGAAACGCATTCAAAGTAACCACGATTTCCGATTCAATTAGTTTATTCTCATTAAATTTGACTAATTCAAGCAATCTTAAATGTTTTATAGTTATGTTATTTTAATTACAAATTTATTGTTTTTATAAAATCAAAGTCTTCAGTTATTGTTTGTCAATGGAGAGCTGGCAAAAATGATCAGTGGTTTAGCTTAGTTAATATTCATGCTCATGCTAGGTGGTGGTGAACAATCGGGAAAGCAGAAAACTTGAATGGGTGCTCTAATAATAGCGCTTAAAATAGTCGAGAGTCGGTTGTTTGGTTTCCCGAATCGAAGAATTCGCTGGCCCATCTAGAGCGCAGATCTCGTGTTTGATTTGTTTAAAATTAGAATAATACATAGGTCAAAGGACATGATAAAATCCGCGTTTAATGCTCTTTCTTAAACGATAAAGGCGACAATTGGTGGCGATCGTGACTCAGACGAGGCAGCAGTGCATCATCGTTCACCGTCAGGCTAATGTCATCCAAATGCTTGCAATCAAATTGTCTCCGATCGTAGACGTTATAGTTATGTATATGCACTTTCGTCGTTATATAACACAGTATAAATACACGCTGTATATATATGTAGGTATATGTTCGTATGTATATAGCCAGTTACAGACATTTTATTTGGGCAGGCACCTGCCCGCTCTCGTATTCGTATTCCTGCTGCTTCTGTTTGGATGTCGTGGTGTTAATGCTGATGATCGGTTCCTATGCTCGCTTGGCCATTGCAAGTGGAAGACTGTTGGGCCGCTTCGTCGACTGTGTCCGCTCCTCTTCCGCTTGCACCTCCTGGTCTTATTGCGTCTTCAGCTCCTTGCCAATGCTGTACGAGACAATTTTGCTCCAGTCGATCTTGGTCCTGGTGATAGGCAACTGCCGGCGCATGGCCTTAAAAGTTGTGTCTGACATCGTCTGGTAGTTCTCCGAAATGGCCAGCTGGTACTCGTTCTCGGCCTCCTCGATCAGGCGGATCACCTCCTTGGCCAGCTGCTGTTCGTTGCTGACCACCACGCTCTCGCGGCACTCCTTCGAGGACACCAGCTGCACGTTGCCATCCTCGTAGTAGTGCACCTGCACCTTCAGAACGCCCTTCAGCTCGGCGGATCCGTTGCCCGCCTGGAAGCTGACATGCCACTGGGAGCGCCATCGGCCGTTCCAGTAGTTCTTTGGCTGGAACTGGTGGTCCTCGATGCAAATAGTCAGGGTGATCTGGTTCCCCTGCGCCTTTCCGAAGACTGAGCTGACCTGTGGAGTGAATTAGCTGGTTATCGAATGTAAGAGAGCTACTCTTGTGGGCATACCCCGTGTCTATAGTGACTGGCAGTGTAGGCGAGCGTCTCCAGGTCCAGAGCGGCCCTCCAGGGCTCCGCGCTGGCATCCGCCTCCACATCCTGGTAGTCGGAGGCCTCTTTCCGTAGGTGGTCGTATTTGAAGGCTTGCTTTGTGCGCGGATCGTAGAAGCGACCGTTGCCTGGAATGCAATTGCTTATCAGTGGGGGTGGAGATATCAACCAAAAGCCCAAGCATTTAGTTTGTGACTCATGCAGGGGCTTTGACCATTTATGGGTATTTGCTTATGGATCCCACTCACCCAGATCGTTGTGCTCCGATATGATGGCGTTGTGGTCGGTGCCCTCGATGCGGACCGGGGTCAGCTGATCCTTGTTATACTGGGCGAAGGCGTGGCTGGCCCCATCCTTCAGCAGGGTGTCGTTCTTAAGGAGCTCGCGCACATCGTTGAACACCTCGTTAAACTCGCCGGGCGGCGCGTGTAGGATGAAGTCCGACACGATGCGCACCTTCTCCGCATCGGTGATCGGGGTCTGCTCCATAGTTCCACTGGGTGATTCACGAATTCGGGGCAGGGGCGGTTGTTTGGTTTGGTTTGATTTCCGGTTCCCTGGGTTCTGGCTCTGACCGGGATTTCGGTGTGGCGTGCTTGGTCGTTGCGGTATCGCTCGAACTCTTTCTCAACCCTTTTAGTCGTCTCTGCAGCGATTTGCAATCTTTTTTCTCCGCAATTAATGGGCCAAGACGATGACGATTCGATTCAGTGTTTTTTTCACTCTATGCTAGTGATGGGCGATACTTATGTACCTGTACCTTCTACTCTTCATGATTGTTCTTTATGGCCGGACTCCACTGCAACATAAGCCGACATGAGAATGGCAAAGGTTGGGCGGCTCGCTTGAATTCGTTTTCAAACATATTGCCATATGGTTATTATTTTAAACAAAAAATATATACAATTATTAAGCTAATCAAAGTTCTTATTTGTCGGCACCAGAAAAAACCCGTAAGTCTTTCTAACTTGTTATTAAGTCTTTTAACTGTATTAACATCACTAAATATCATGTCAATCCTGAATGTTTTTTTTAATCTGCCAGGAAATTTAAGTTTATTTATGTTTTATTTATGATTTTGACAAAATTTTTGAGCTTTCCTAAAATAGTTTTTTCATAAGGCGAGTAAGTTGTTTTATTTAAAAGATCGAATACGTTTAGACAAAAGCACTTTCTAAGTGCTGTTTTATCAAACAACTAAATTGGGTTATGGAATTACATATATGTTTCTCCTTCTAAAACAGCCACTCGGCGATATTCTTCTTTATCATCATTTTAGTGATGTTTTAGTCATTTAAATACTTTTTAGCTTGAATTAAGAAAAAATCCAAGGCAAGCCAATTAAACAAGCTAACAAAGCCGTAAAAAGTATGTATTATAATAAAATCATATATGTATTATATTAAAATCTTAGTAAATATTTTAATCTTTTCATCTTTATTAACAAAGAACTATCTAATGAAGTTCTTTGAAACTTTTGCATAAATTAGCTTAATAAGTGTTAAGTGTCATAATTAAAAAAAACGAGGACGGAAGCTAACTTCGGCAAGCCGAAGTTTTAATACCCTTGCAGACTTTGACGAAATTGCTAAAAGTGAAAAAGTAGCGAAAGGAATAAGGTATTCATAAGTAAACTAGATTTGCATCGTTTCAAGTCAATTGCTTTTATACTGCAAAAATGTCATATACAAAAGGGATACTTTCGCAGCCTTTAACAATTTTTCCTATCTCCTTTAAGATATAGACTTCCGAGCGGCAAGCGCTTTTACCCTAATCAAGATATGCGAAAATAAATAAGAATTGGAAAATTTTATGTAAGTAGCTTACACACTGCGCGAAATATTCTGATAATCATCAAATTTGGACCGATTTCACCCTATTGTTCCTATGGGAGCTATAGGATATAGACGTCCGATCGGCACGCGCTTTCACCTTGATCAATGTATGCATAAAAAAAATAGGATTTGGAAAGATTCATGTCAATAGCTTGTATACTGCGTGAAATATCCTAAAAATCATTAAATTTTAACCGATTTTACCCTTTTGTTCCTATGGGAGCTATAGGATATAGACGTCCGATCGTCACGCGCTTTTACTCTGATCAAGGTACGCATAAAAAAAATAAGATTTGGAAAGATTTATGTCAATAGCTTTTACACTGCGCGAAATATCTTCCATTCTTGCAAGTTATATCCGATTGTTCCTATGGGAGCTATAGGATATAGACATCCAATCGGGGCGGTTTTCAAACTTGATCTGCGTACACTTGTTTTAGGACGACTGTGAAAGTTTCAGATCGCTAGCTTTTAAACTGAGCTCGCAAACGGTATTGAAACAGACGGACAGACGGACGGACGGACAGACGGACAGACGGACATGGCTATATCGACTCCCCTATTGATCCTGATCAAGAATATATATACTTTATAGTTACAAACTTCTGACCAAAATTATAATACCCTCTGCAAGGGTATAAAAACTTAACTCATCCAAAATTTAGTGCATCTGAAAGTTTCTCTTATAATAACCAATAATCCTTAACAGGCAAGTGCGAAAAAGAAAGACTCTAATTAATTTATGTTATTTCAAGAATTTTAAATGGCATAAAATAAATTTGTTTTCGGTCACTTCCGCACCAACTTATCATTTCTTTCAAATATCATGTCCAAAATTTATTTTTTAACTTTAATACAAAATAGTTGTTACTTACACTATTTAGAACTCTTAAATGCTTAACATTTATTTTTAAAATAATATTATTCACATAATTTATTAATTTTTCTTAATCCACATTACAGTAAATAAATGTATATGATATGGGAATCGAAAATTTAAAACAATAGGTACATTTAATTGGTATATGCATGAAGTGAGTCGCACTTGTTTTCAATATGGGAATCTTTTCATCATACTTCTTAAGTCACCCCTAATAAAGATCGGAAACCTATGGCTAAAAAATGAAATCCCAAGTATTTTTGTGACGACTTTTAGCATGAGCTTAAAAAAACCACAGTCATCAAAACAATAAAGGAAAGAATAACATATCGTATATTTAAGGATAGTCAAAAAATGTCACGGTGTAAATATTTATTTTTTCGAAAATATATCGAAGTTAGCCATGTTTTTTGGCGGAAAACGTCAATTACTTATCGATGTTGAAAAAACTGTTACAATAAAATTTGAATTGTGTTGTCTTCAACTTCGAATGGTGCTTTATTTAATTCACTAAAAGCGTTCGATTGGGGGGTGCTTGTAATGTTTGTATTGGTAAATAATAAATATGAAATATTTGTTTTTTTAGAATTTTTAAAACTTTTATTTATATATTTCGGCAGACTAGCAAACTTATTTTACAGTGCTATGATCAATATGCATTTTGCACTGGATTAACAGTGCGTTATAGCTGGAGTGGAAACTAATAGAGTGCGAAAGAACTGGAGTGCAATAGTTAACGTGAGCTAGAACTGGAGTGAGATTATTGATACTTGTTAGAGACGAAAAAAGAGCGATGACTCCCCGACAAACATCGATATGCCGATTTCCTGAAAACATCGATTACATCGTTGTCGGCATCGACGGTCTTCCACCATCACTAGCGCTAACTGCCGCTCACCGCTCAATTTTTTTGTTGCTTTTGAATTGGGCGGTTGGCTCGCGCGTCGATCGCAGTTTCAAAATCGGTTTGCTCTCGCAGCTTCGCACTTACTCGCGAACAAAACGATCACAGTGAACAAACTTCTGTTTTGCGATCTAATTGAAGAATTTAATTCGCCAAAGTGTACAAATCGTAACGAAATTTCTGCGAAAAGTGCCTTTTTTAACCAAGAGTTGGTAACACACATACCAACGCAGGGACCGAGGCACACACAAATGCGCGCGCTAGTGGTGTGCGTGTAACCACTTTTTTACCTGGTCTTACCTGTTTGCGAAGCGAAAGAGAGAGGGCGAGGGAGAGAGAGAGTGCCAAAGCGGACGAGTGAAAGATAAAAGTGAACGAAATAACTGGATGAGCAGCTGCATCGAAATCGGAATAAGTCGGTTTACAATCACAGGGCGCACTGTACGAGTTCGATTTCGATTGAATAGATAATTGAGCGGTTGCCATGAAAATGCAGTCCAAACAAACGGCACACTGAGAAAAACGAGAAACGAGAAAAGTGCAAATAGAAATAGAAGTGGCAATACAAACAGAGCACGTAAAAGTAAAGGTGTGCCGAAGTGTGAGTGAGTGGACAAAATAATACTGGGTGATTCACAAATAAGTGCTCAAAAGTAGTGGTCCGGCTGACAAAGAGTGTTAGAGATGGCGGATCGCCGCTAAGGAGCATGTCCACCAGTGTCCAGCGATTGTCCAGAAGCCACTGCATCATCATGTCGGTGTCCCAACAGGCCGGCGACCTCAATCCCGCTCAGCAACAGACACACCAGCAGCACAAGCGAAAATGCCGCGACTTAGGCCGACGACTAATCCCCGCGAGACCACTTGTGGCCGTCCTCGTGGCGCTCAGTATCCTGTCACCCGCCCTCGCAATCCTATCGCCGCCAGGCCAGAACTTCACCGACAATCGAAAGCCCGCCTTCAAGAACTGCGCCGGATACGCTCCCAAGGTCAAGGAGGAGCAGCCGGAAAACACCTACGTGCTCACCGTGGAGGCAGTAGACCCCGATCCCGAACAGGTCATCCGCTACAGCCTCGTCCAGTCGCCGTTCGAGCGACCTAAGTTCTTTATCAACCCCAGCTCGGGCGTGATCTCCACCACCCACACCTTCGACCGCGACGAGCCGATCCACGAAAAGTTCGTCTTCGTCACTGTCCAGGCCACGGATAATGGCCTGCCCCCGTTGGACGACGTCTGCACCTTCAACGTGACCATTGAGGATATCAACGACAATGCTCCGGCCTTCAACAAGGCGCGCTACGACGAGTCCATGTCGGAAAATGCCCAGGTGAGTGTAGGGCCTTAGAGTTGGAGTCGGCTCACTCTGTCCGTCACTGCTTGCCAAACTCGCGGACCCCGGATTACTGCGGTTTGGCCAAGTTAGTGGGTCGGTGCCAGAGTGATGTCATTTCGTTCGATTTTGCTCCCCTCCTGTGATGTCATGTACCCAGTTCAACTAAATTTTCAACCATTAAAAAATGGAACCTGGGTTTTGGAGTATGTCTTAGGGACTTAACTTAAAAAATTGGATTCTGATGCAAACGTTCCTAAATGCAAAAACAGTTATCCAAAATCTTGCCTTCAAAGGCGTATTATTTTTTTTTGAGTATTAAGTTACTTCCAGACAAAAGGTTTAAAAAAAACTCCACTTAGTCGTAAATGCATTACGAATTTGTTATATTACATTAAAATGGCGAAAATTTTATTTTTCTGGATTTCAAAAAATGTATAAAATATCATTAGAAATTGGTTCACAAACAATTTTTCTTTTAACAAAAATTTAAGTACAATTAAAAAAAAGCAAATTGACATATTATATTCCAATAAATCCATATAATGTGTTTTTAGGGAATTTGCTAACCATTTGGTAGCCTAAGGTGCTCGTTTTTTTATGTTTACCTTCAGGAATTTATCATTCCCGACGTCCGTCCTCCGTCCATTGGGCAGCCATTCCAATAGACAGACGCCCCAACTGTCGCGCGTCCTGCAGTCCTACAGTGTTAATTAACCAGTCGGCCAGTTCATGGGCGAACATCTTCTTGGGCGGAACTAGTTTTTGCTTGGCGTAGGAGGGCGACCACTTAAGACGGGTTTTAGGTTCATTGCTCGCCCGGCTCGATACTAGAAACCTTGAAACCCTTCCCAACGCCCTGTGCCGGCTTTTCTTTTACGCCATTTCCATGTTTGCGACTAGAAAAACTTACCGTCGAACCAAATAACACAAGGCAAGCCAACCGACGAGCAGAGGAGTGGGTTAAAAACTAAATTTAGAAAAATACTCGTAGGGGAATAATTTTCGGAGTAGATATACAAATTACGTCAGAAAAATACAATATATAATAATGTATAGGAAAATTATTTATACTTTAAGATAAAAACGTTTTAGATTCACATTAGGAAGCTAATATTCCGTTCATTCAGTAATATTTACAAGTTTTTAGAATAAACAAATTAAAAAACAACTTCCCAAACGTATTAAAACAAAAAATTAGAATTTTCACAAATTAAATAAAATTAATAGAAAACAGAATCTTCCAGAAATAATATTAAACCTCCAATTGTTTGTAAATACTAGTGCTTCGGCAACGTTTGATCCTATTAACGCCTTTGTGCCTTCCCTATTCGAATTTTCTCTTTTTATGCCTTCAGCAAATGCTGTTTTTTTTAACAAAGCTTTGTCAGCAGCTAAATTTCCGCGAAAAGGTTTCAGTTTAACTTAGCCTTTGGCTCAGGTAGCATTGAAAAAAAGAGGTCGAGGGAAGAACAGCGGGGACATGTGTTTGCTACTAGTTTGGGCAAACTTGCAGGAAAGTTGAGCTGGCGGAAGGAAACCAGAAACCCCAAATATCTTTGGCCTTATCTTTACCTTTTACTTGCAGCCCGACGCGGTGGTGATGTCTATCAGCGCCAGTGATTTCGACGATGGAAACAATAGTTTAGTCGAGTACGAGATTCTGCGGGAGCGCGACTTCCAGTATTTTAAGATCGACAAGGAGTCGGGTATTATCTACCTGAAGCGATCGATTGACAAGCGACCCGGACAGTCCTACGCGATAATCGTGCGTGCTTACAACGTTGTTCCTGATCCGCCCCAGGATGCGCAGATCGAAGTGCGCATCCGGGTGGTGGAGTCTTCAATCAAGCCGCCGTCCTTTGTGAATCCCATCGACACGCCCATCTACCTGAAAGAGAATATCAAGAACTTCACACATCCAATCGCCACATTGCAGGCAGTATCCAATATGCCGGACAAGCCGGAGGTGATTTTCGAGCTAAATACCGGCCGTACAGAGCAGACGAACAGTAAAAACACGTTCGTGTTCAATCAGATCGGCAACGAGGTGACCATTAGCCTGGGCAAGACACTGGACTACGAGGCCATCACGGACTACACGCTGACCATGATTGTGCGCAACACCCACGAACTGGGAACAGAGCATCAGATCAAAATCCAGGTGGAAGACGTTAACGATAATATCCCGTATTACACGGAGGTGAAATCGGGCACCATTCTGGAGAACGAACCGCCCGGCACGCCCGTGATGCAGGTGCGCGCCTTCGACATGGACGGCACTTCAGCCAACAATATTGTTTCCTTCGAGCTGGCCGACAACCGGGAGTATTTCACTATCGATCCCAATACGGGTAACATCACTGCTTTGACAACTTTCGATCGCGAAGAACGTGATTTCTACAACGTTAAGGTGATTGCCAGCGACAATTCACCGTCGAGTTTGTTTGATAATGGCGAGCCAAACCGTGGCCACCAGGTGTTCCGCATCTCCATTGGCGACAAGAACGACCACAAGCCGCACTTTCAGCAGTTAAAATATCTGGCGGAGAGGCTGCTTGAGGACGCCAACACCAATACCGAGGTGATTGAGGTGAAAGCCGAGGACGAGGACAACGCGTCACAGATCCTCTACAGCATCGAGAGCGGCAACGTGGGAGACGCCTTTAAGATTGGCCTTAAGACTGGCAAGATCACGGTCAACCAGCGGTTGGACTATGAAACGATAACCGAGTACGAGCTGAAGGTGCGGGCCTTTGACGGAATTTACGACGACTACACCACGGTGGTGATTAAAGTCGAGGACGTAAACGACAACCGGCCGGTTTTCAAGCAGGACTACAGCGTCACAATCCTGGAGGAGACCACCTACGACGACTGCATCCTCACTGTGGAGGCCTACGATCCGGACATCAAGGATCGCAACGCCGATCAGCATATTGTTTATTCGATTTACCAGAATGACGGCAATCGCTGGACGATAGACAACAGTGGCTGCCTGCGGTTGCTCAAGACGTTGGACCGCGACCCACCCTACGGCCACAAGAACTGGCAGGTGCTGGTCCAGGCTAGCGACGAGGATGGCGTGGGCACCACGGCCAGCACAGTGAAGGAAGTCACGGTCACTTTGAAAGATATTAACGACAACGCCCCGTTTCTGATCAATGAAATGCCCGTTTACTGGCAGGAGAACCGCAACCCCGGGCATGTGGTGAAGCTACTGGCCAATGACTACGATGACACTCCGGGAGCGGGCAACTTCACCTTCGGCATCGACAGCGAGGCCTCGACGGACATCAAGACAAAGTTCAGCATGGATGGGGACATTTTGCACGCTAACGTGCAGTTTGATCGGGAGGCCCAGAAGGAGTACTTCATCCCCATTCGCATCAGTGATTCTGGGGTCCCGCGGCAGAGTGCGGTGAGCATCCTGCACCTGGTTATTGGCGATGTCAACGACAATGCCATGTCTGAGGGCTCGTCGCGCATCTTTATCTATAATTACAAGGGAGAGGCGCCGGAAACCGACATTGGTCGCGTGTTCGTCGACGATCCGGATGACTGGGATCTGGAGGATAAGTACTTCGAGTGGAAGGACCTTCCGCACGACCAGTTCCGGCTGAATCCCAGCACGGGAATGATCACCATGCTGGTTCACACCGCCGAGGGAGAGTACGATCTCCAGTTCGTTGTGACCGAGGAGTCAATGTATGTGCCTCGTCACTCTGTGGATGCTGATGTCACAGTGGTGGTCCGGGAGCTGCCCGAGGAAGCTGTGGACAAAAGCGGAAGCATTCGATTCATAAACGTAACCAAGGAGGAGTTTATTAGCGTGCCGCGTGACAATCCGGAATCCCTGTCTCTTAAGGATCGCCTGCAGCACTCCCTGTCCACGCTGTTCAACACCTCGGTGATCAACGTGGATGTGTTCACGGTGCTCCAAAACGAGAACCATACGCTGGATGTGCGCTACTCCGCCCACGGGTCGCCCTACTATGCCCCAGAGAAGCTCAACGGGATAGTGGCCCAGAACCAGCAGCGTTTGGAGAACGAACTCGACCTGCAGATGCTGATGGTGAATATCGACGAGTGTCTTATCGAGCGGTTGAAGTGCGAGGAATCGTGCACCAATGAGCTGCACAAGAGCTCGGTTCCATATATGATATACTCAAACACCACCTCGTTTGTGGGCGTGAATGCCTTTGTCCAGGCGCAGTGCGTGTGCGAAGCTCCTTTGATGAGACGCTGCCTTAACGGAGGATCTCCGAGGAGCGGCGAGAACGATGTGTGCAACTGCATAGACGGATTCACCGGACCCCATTGCGAACTCGTCTCCGTGGCCTTCTACGGCAGCGGCTATGCCTTCTACGAGCCCGTCGCCGCCTGCAACAATACTAAGATTAGCTTGGAGGTCACGCCCCAGATTGACAAGGGTCTGATCATGTACCTGGGACCACTGAACTTCAATCCTCTGCTGGCAATCTCTGATTTCCTAGCTCTGGAGCTGGATAACGGCTATCCGCTGCTGACTGTGGACTACGGATCGGGCGCTATACAGATCCGGTACCAGCACACTAAGATGGTGCCTGACCGCACCTATCAACTTGATATTATCCTACAGCGCGGAAATGTCGAGATGGTGGTGGACAACTGCCGGTTGTCAACGTGTCAGACTCTGGGCGCCCCAATCCTGCCCAATGAGTTCCTAAACGTAAATGCCCCGCTGCAGCTGGGCGGCACTCCGGTGGATCTGGAACAGCTGGGAAAGCAGCTAAACTGGACGTACGTGCCCACCCAGAAAGGATTCTTCGGGTGCATTCGCAACCTGACTATCAACGAGCAGACCTACAATCTGGGAATGCCCTCCCTGTTCCGGAACATCGACAGCGGTTGCCAGCAGTCCGTGGCCGTGGCATTCAGCTTCGGGATAGATCGCAACTTCATCATCGCTATCATCGTCTGTCTAACGCTGCTGCTGATCATCCTGCTGGCCGTCGTGGTGCAGAAGAAGCAGAAGAACGGCTGGCACGAGAAGGACATCGATGACATCCGCGAGACGATCATCAACTACGAGGACGAGGGTGGCGGTGAGAGGGATACGGAATACGACCTGAACGTCCTGCGCAGCCAGCCCTTCTACGAGGAGAAGCTCTACAAGGATCCGCATGCGCTCCAGGGGAGCATGCGCGACCCCAACGACATACCGGACATCGCCGACTTCCTCGGCGACAAGAAGGAGAACTGCGACCGGGACGTGGGCGCCACCACCGTGGACGATGTGCGGCACTATGCGTACGAGGGTGACGGCAACTCCGACGGCAGCCTGTCCAGCCTGGCGTCCTGCACCGACGACGGCGATCTCAACTTCGACTACCTGTCCAACTTTGGACCGCGCTTCCGCAAACTGGCCGATATGTACGGCGAGGAGCCATCGGACACCGACTCCAATGTGGACGACGACCAGGGCTGGCGCATCTAGAAATCTTTGCCAGCCACGGGTTGAGGATGACGTAGAAATGAAAAGACTTTTTATATACTAAGAGTTGTACGAATGTTGAAAGTGTCGGGACAAGGTGCCGGCCTAGCCGGCTCCAAAGTCTATTCAAGAGATATATATAGGTAAACTATATATTATATATATATATATAAATATATTTTTATGGAGGAGTATTGCAAGGGCCCAGGGGAACACGTTTTTGTTTTTTGTTTTGTAAATGCAAAAAGTGATCTTGATCTTACGTAAACGAACTATAATAACTAAAACTAACACTAATGTAGCCAAGCAACTGCGAACAAACCACAATTTTCTGCAGAACTGTTATTGCTTCGATTCCACATACTAGGGAAAACATATTATCAATTATCGAAACTAAATAGAAATGCAAATGTCCAGCGACCGAAATATTCCTATGAAGCGAATTCGAAATCAGTATGCATTTTTAATTGCATAAATATATATTATCCCAACACTAGTTAGTAGGTTATTTTAGAATTTATGTTAGCTGAAAATGCATTACACAACGTAATATGAAGAATTATATCGCGGTAGGGCCTAGACAAGACAGATCTTCAATTAGAATTCGTTAAAACTTCCGAACTAAAAGAAATTCACACAAAATCAAAGGGGAAACTCTATTTGATAAGACAAGTCGGTATACCTAAGTTATCACTTTAATCTTAATTTATCTAGAACTGTAAATCCAATCAATAACACCATAAGTTCTTAGGGTTGTCTTCTAGTACATGTATAAATCAGTTTAACCTAGTTTAAACTTATCGAATCGAGGGAGACCTAAACTCTTCCTGTAATTATGAACGTAACATGTGTGCAGATATATCCATGTTATATTAAAAGGGATATATAATATATATATAAATATAGAGACATATATGTAAGTAAAAATGTTCAATAAATCAATGCGATATGTATTTTTGTAAGTCTTTTTCCGTATTTACTAAGACTCAAGTAAGCCGTGAGGGGGCATTTTTTACATGCCAAGGCGATCCAACATAACAGTGAAAAGCTGAAATACTTTATTTATATATAGTACATATTAATTAATTGTATAATTTACAACAATCGTAAGAGCCACACAAAGACACAGTAATTGTGTTAAAATAAAAAACATAATAAAACCGAATATATTTCTGTGTTGATCACTTAACGGGCGAGATAACCGATTGAGGAAGCGAATCAGACTGGAAAGCGATCTTTTCGATCGGAGGTGCCATACAGATCCAGACATCTTTGACAGCGAGTCAGTCCGAAAAGACCCGCTCCCTGGATTTTATTAGAAGTAATGAAAATGTACACAAGTGCTCAAACTAGCTATGTTTGCTCTTCGCCAGACACACATAAATAAATAAATATATATGTGCCTGTTGGTATATAGGCGTGTATATAACTGTAAGTCATTGACTGAGGCGTCGGCGAACGCTACTGTAAACTACAGCCGGAGGAAAAGCGTCATTATCTTATCAGCAGAAAGTAGGTTACGCTTGCCTTTGGATTCGTTGGGTTTGAAAAAAATCGATTGCGGCACAAGTCAATGAACAAAATTGGAGCGGTTCAATGGGTAAACGAGTGGCAAGTGGAAACGAAAATGTGTATTCATTGCAGCAGGTGCAGTTTTATTCTCTACAGCTGCATTTTTGTATCTAAGATCGCTGCTGCCGCAGAGAACTTCATTAAGATTTGCATGTCTGATATGTCAAGGCGTCCAAGGGTAACTGTTAGATATGATTCTGGTCCCGAGTAATATGTGGCATCTGCTGTCTGGATGGTTCGAAGAGCGGAAAAAATTAGTATATATCTACTTAACTGGCTTGAAAAATATAAATAAAAATTTCTTGGTGAATACTTAAACAATTTCAGGCTGCAAAAGCATCTCTTAATTTGTTTTGAAGCACAAAAGAGCTTAAAATTCCAGGGAAATTAAAATTCAATTTACTCTTCAAACATATCATTTTGAAAGCCACCGAAGTCTTGAAGAAACTTGAGCAGGCCTTCAAGTGTCTTTCACTTTAAAAGATTCGAAGTGATAAACATGTATAGATGTCAAGAGTCCATCAAATATTCAAATTTCGGATCAATTAAATGCATCCTCAAGTATGAAGCACTTCGAAGCCAAAGCCAAAATTTCTTGGTATCGAAATGCGTACATTGCGGAAATGCCCGCCAGAAAAAATCGATCTCCCGACGACAGATGTCTTTTCAATTTCGGAGTTAAGGCTTGAATTCCATCAGAAAAAACAGCAAAATTTGTGCCGGACATGCCGACGTGAGGTTTCACCGGCAACATGTGGCTCTGGGCCGAAGATCCAGAGGAAGCGCAGAGAACAGGCGAAAATCGGCAAGAAAAATGGTTGAGTAATCAAATAACTTCTTCTGGCTACCTGCGCAGCTGCAGCTGCCAACGCACTCCTCAGGTGTGTATGGGCCCGATTCTGTGGCCCCTGGGATGTTTGGCCAGTGGATTAACATAGCAGGGAGGTGGAATCCCGACAAGGTGAAGAAACAGGCAGGGTCGGAAGAACCCAAGCCAAGATGAGAGCTAAGACTTTGCTACCTGGGCTCACTCACACGCAGATACGCAGATACTCTCTCGTTCAGATACAGGTACGCAGATAACCTACCTTGACGCCAACGCCAGCCGTACCGAGACACTCAGATACTCACCCATACCTGGGCAAATTTTAACGGAAAAATGAAAGCAAATCTTTGTAACCAACTTGGCTTGCTTGTGCTGGCTTGAGGAAAAACCAGTATTTCTAAAACGGCTCCGATCGAGGTGTGTATCTGTTGGATGGCCTGCTCTCCCTGGACTTCTCTTTGGCTGCTTTGTCTGATCCCAGGTCGTGGAGTCTCTCTTTGAGTTCAAGTTCCATTCCAAAGCCTTCAAACATCTTCGCAACTCAAACCCTCGCTTGGGACTCTACTTTGGATACAGAAATAACAACTGACCTAAACGGTGTCGTATTCTGAGTTATTTCTCTGGCTGAGCTCCACTTTTTTTGTTTATGTTAATGAGCAGTTAAGCGGCTATGATTTTATGACATTATTATTGGGTTCAATAATATGATTTTTATTACACAAAATAATTTAATGGTATTTTTTGATTGGCTCAAAAAGTATTTAAAAATATGTTTATTCATGTGAAACTTTTTAATCATGTTTATATATATTTCATTGACTAAAGTAAAATCAAAATCAATATTATTTGTGTTTTCATATGCATTGAGTATTTTACACTACCTACTTAATTTATTACTTTATAGATTTTCTAATTTTCGAAAAAAAAAAAATAATCATTCGGCTGCATTCATATTTTTGATACTCCTGTGCAGATCATTGAGTTTTTAATTTTGAGATCTTCAGTCCACTCTGCTGCAAACCACTCAACTCTTTTGGTCACGCACGAATCCAACTACTCCCGCGTCGTTCTGCAAAAACAGAAAAACAGAAAAAAGATAGAGATACCTCCACAGCTGCAGATGGATACGTATTGATGGGGCACGTCTTGGCGTTTTACTACCTGTTGATGGGGAATATGCCGATGCCAAGGTCTCGCTTTGATTAATTACGGTGGAACGGAGTGGAGCGGAATGTCCACGGATGAATAGTCGAATGCATGGCGGCCAAGATGCCTATTAACACTCGCTGACTATCCATCACAGTTTCAATTACCAAACTGAGCAGACAGACTGACTACATTGATTTGAATTATTGAAGAAGGCAACGCTATAATCACTAATATTATAGCCAGTTCATTACACTCTAGAAGTGAGCGTCAGTAATATATGATTGTTGGCACCCAGTAGGCCATACATTCATTGTCCCAAGGAGGTGTTTTTCGCCACTCCGTACGTTTTATTGCTCATGATAATATTCAGTCATATATTTTTTCAACATGTAAATGGTTCTTAGTCTTTAATTTAAGTGTAATGGTTTTTTTTTATTCTTTTGAAAGTATTTGGTTGGTGCCATAAATTTACAGTTTCGTTCCTTATAGTCTTTGAGGACGAGACTAGCAATTTGTACCAACTAAATTCTTATAAAACAAGAAAGAAAGTATAGCAACTAAATTATATAATTAGGAGTATAATAATAAGTATAAGGAGTTATAGGGTAATTTATAATGTATTTTTTCGATTGTTTCTAAGAGAGCTATATCAGATAATAGATAAAGTTCTACACAAATATGTTTGAAATGTGCATGTAATGTATAAATAAAAACTTCCAACCCATTTTGATTAAAAGAAAAGTGACAACCCCGATTGCCCTACTTCTTACGCTTCCCTTAGTCATTGTTCTTATCTAAAAAAAACTTTGCCTTCAATAAAACAAATGATGGGAGTCCCAAGAAAAGAAAAGAAATATTAATTGTAAACCAATGACCGTTAAGTACTGCCACATAAGATCTTTGGATCACAAAATATCTTTTTATATTCCTCTAATAAACATTAAATTTGTCAAACATTTAACATAACATATGCTATAACTACATTGTAGCCGACTCCTCCCATTTCCGTTCGGCAGAGAATTGCAAAAGTTTGTCTCTGGGAAGTTAAATGGTTTCCAGATGATCCTAAGTTTTTGCAAATTAATTCCTCCCTCATCCGGCGGCGGCAACTTCTCTCCCGTGACCCCAGCGGTTAGGGAGTTTGACCAATTCCAGCCGGAGCTGTTCCTCTGGCTGTTCTCCTCCAATGAGCACGCACTCCCAGAGCCCAGAGCCCATGGGAAAATGCAGTTCGGATCTGGGCGGAATATGCACTTACATGATATATGGCGACCGCAAACGGTTTCCCTTGCCCATCTTATCACCATGACGCCTTCTACGGCACTAATAACTCTATGAAGTCGGTACGTGGCTTCTGTGCTAAAACGCTTATTAGTTGCCCGTCGATCCCTCGTCCAGTCGGAATGCATAATGATGAGGCTGCCGCTCATAAAGGGAAATTTTCGAAAAGAAGACGATAAAATGCTGACCATCGGGACGTGCCCGTTTGCAGTCGATTCTTTGCGATTATCGATGCCCGGCACGTACTCGCGCCTGATTTGTGGCGATCAGCAGGGATCGCCAACACTCGTGGCAGAAATAACAGGCCCGGGATTAGAGGCAAGGTAGCCAGCCGCGTCCAACCGAAAACCGATTCTCGGAATGCAGAAAAAACAAGAAACAAGGTGAGCAAATTCACACTCTACCACAGACTCATACCTATTATTTTTTGTCTCCGGCTTCTTATTTGGGTTTCTGTGCAGGTGCTTTGTCTCCATTACCCAGGCCGCCGCTCGTCCGAAAGCTGAAACACTTTGGAAAAATATTGCAGTCACAGCAGAAAATATGGTCTTAAACTAGTTTCGCCACATTTTCGCTGAAATTGAGACCAGCACTTGACTTGACACTAACGCTGGCCAAATACCGCAGTTGGCAAAACAGTCTAAACAAAAACAGAAATGAGCAAAACAAAAAACAAACAAGTCCAAACTTCGGGCGAGCATTAGCAAAAAAGGAGCGAAGAAAGTCCAGAGAGGTTCAAAATCTGTTCCCTAAAAACTCAAATTTAGTTGAGAAAAAAATGTAAAGTTTGTGCTGATCTTTTCGATTTTAAAATAGGTTTAGAGATTTAAACGGTAAAAACTCATATTATATTTTAGAAATTAAATTATAGGATATGGTGTAAAATGGCTTTTAAATATTATACTGTCTTAAATTATTTCAATTGTAGATTTAATTGAACCCGAGGTTATTTCATTTATTCTATAAACAACGTGTTCAAACAAGTAATTCGAATAAAACTATTAGACTTGAAACCTCGATTCAGGTAAAGTGCTTATAAATAATAGTAAAGGTCAAGGAATAATCAATCTGTATCCAAATTTTAATTAATTTTCAGCAAAGATCTCTAGCTGATCCCCTCCCATATATTTTTATCTCCCTCATATATATTGCCATTTATCTGTCGCTGCCAATCTAATCGATTGGTTTTAGCTGAGAGCCCACGAAATTAAACATATTGTTCATCGTACACACATTCACTAGGCATGACATAATATTTAATAGAAACAAAGGCGGAAATACGCGCACGTAAACCAACTGGCCATATCTCGGGGTGAAGCCTGTTATAAAAACTGAAAACATATTGCATTTTACTATATTTGCCCAAAACAAAATCACGAGAAAGGAGCGGCATGGTAGAGAGTATGACTAAAATATGTTTTACCGCAGAAGGGTGGCATTGGTATCGGTGGTGGTTGGAACACTGCACTCCCAGACGGTAAAGCAAAAACTACCAAACAAAACAAAGGGCAAAACTCGAATGGGGGACAGCGAGAACAATAAAATTAAAATGAAACTTCGCTGGAAACCCTACAAGTGAAATATGACCCTAATACAAATGTGTAGCTGTCTGTCGTCCAATGGCGGGGGAACCATATCAACCCTCTCCTCCGCCGAAATCCAGAGCAGGAATAAGCAAAGTGGGTCTCCAAACTCCGATCGAAACTGCAGGAACAAGAACAACCCCCGAACGGATGACAAAGGTGAACTGTTCAGTGCCCAATGACAACTGCTCGGGTTCCGATCCCAATTGATAAGCACTAAGCACCGCATGAAATATGGGGTCCGCTGAACTGGAATGCATTCATTTGGTTTCGACATTCCGGACGAGCGGGTTGGAGAACCTATCTATTCTTGTTTGCAGATTGCACCATGCATGCGCTAGATAGTGAATGTGGATAACTTTTTTGTGTGTTCCCGACAATTGTTCGATAAATGGCGCGCTCAGATAGTAAGCTTCCTCAAATCTCTTTGAACATAAATATTTATTCAGAGTAAAAAATTTGCTAACACTGCAGAATATACTCCGATGATCAACAAAGAAGCACGTCCGGTGCAGACAAAAGAAATTGGATACAGTTAAAATGTGCATACAGTTTTTATGAAAATCTTTTCATTTAACTCTGAGCTTTGTCAATGAGAATTTTAGAAACACCTATTTCAGATAACTACGAAATATATAAAATACATTTTATTGTATTCACCGATTCTCTGTTTGGGGTATAGGCAGCTTCGAAAATGTGTATTGATCGTTCATAGGACATCAATAGACATTCTAACCAAATGTTGTATACACATAGTTCTTTCGAAAATGGAAGGGGCTTGTATAATTGCAGTACGTATTCTCCTGCAATTCGATCTTAGTGTTGAGAGGTACAACAGCTGAAAATAAAATGTGCGATTCGACCAGCAGCAGCGGGGAATTAGAGCAACAAGCTGCTGCCGGCGATGGCGGGTCAGGCCAAGCCAACTCAAAAAGCCAGCACAGAGCCAAAGCCAGAGACCAAAAACAGAAACAAAGCTAAGGCGACGGCAGCAGGCAGTCGACATTACCAATAAATCGACCGAAAAAGCAACGGCGAAGAAGGCATTGACACAAAAGTTTCGTTTTACGGGCAAAAGGTGACGGCTGCTCGAGTGTCTTTGTGGTCGAGGAAATGCAGGCCCAAAAGTGCAGCCCGTAGAAAGTGCAGCCACGACCCACTTCGGAGGTTGGGGGCGATGTGGAAAATCCACTCCGAAACGGCATTAGTTGGGCAATTCGGTAACCCGATAGGGAAATGGGACCGCAGTTGGAAGCCTGCCAGCTAAGCGGCTTAATGAAGAAATCGTCGAGGAAATATTGGGGCAATAACTCATTTCCCATGTCCAGCGGATATTTCAATTGCCCAAAACCGGGACCACACACCAGGAGAATTATCACCAAAGGCTGGTAAACACGAAAAGTGCCTGCCCTAATGCACCGAGATTTAGTCCCCTGGCAGATCATAAAAAACCACTTCGAGGCAAACAACAGCCGAACCAAAGAGAGATATATGTGTGCCATAACAGCTCCGTAAGATGATAGCCGAGCCTGAATCTTCATTTGACGGAATCTTTGTCATTGCTGGGTAATGGTAACACTCGTAAACCACTATGAGATCCGACGAGGGCCAGGCATTTGACAAATTAGTCGGTCATTTGGGAATTTGAAATGCGACAGGGGGCTGAGGGCTGAAAGCGGGGAATATGTGAGGAGATACAGATGGGGGACCATTCCCCGTATTTACCTTGGAAGTGCACCGCCATATCTGAGGCACCCTTCGAACCCTAAGCCACCCAACTGCACAAATTGCTTTTACAGCTCGCTTTCGTAAGCTCCTCTTGCATTCGCACCCAATTGTTTTCTGTGGCACGTCAACGATGTTGCTGCTGCCTCAGCCGATGTTGCTGTGGCACCTTATGACGATGATGATGTTTGGACAGCCGAGGTAAACGCTGAATATTATTAATTGGATTTAACGCAACTTAAGCAATGAGTGCAGTGCGTAAGGGTTCTGAAAAAAACTACAATGTTAGCTATCCACATTGGTCAGTAACAATAAAAAAAGGGCGCAAGATAGAAATATATTCTTTATTTGGTATGCTTTTAGAAGTTTGTTTTAATGATTAAGTCTAGTTAAAGATTTTAAAATATTTATTTTTTAATAGTTTATTTTAACTAATAAATAAATAATTAAAGTTTAATAGGAAAAAGGTTTACCGCAAGAATTCAGTAAACATAAATATTATTTTACACATTTGTTAAAATTAGGTACAAATTGTAATGTACGAAATTTCCCTTAGGATTTTTAAATACGGCTTTTTAGTTGATCCATAAAAAATAATAAAATTTTAACGTGGATTGGATAGAAAATTGATTTATTTCTAATTCATTTTTGTTTGAAATTTATAAATGGAAACCTGCTTATTTAAAGTAGAAAGAATTCCTACGTGAGTTTCTCAAAATGCACTATGGTAAGACACCTAGAGTTAAAACTTTTGAAGCATGTCAGAGTTTTGAAAACTTCAAGGGTGATAGTGAGGCAATCCGCCAGCAGTGGTTCATTGTTACAGCTTTTCATTTGTGCCAATAGACCGCTTTGCATTCTCACCTTTTTGCGCTGCTGGGTGTTTCTGCGTAAATTGCATTTTACGCAGCACTAACGCTAAGAACGAGGCCATTTGGCCGCTCTCGGATTACCTCAAAGTGCAATTGTCTATGGAAAATATGGTCTACGGTAGCTGTCCGTGCTTTTCAAGTCCGCCGATACGGTCGCTCTATGGTAGTAATTTGGAGGCGAACGTGCCGTCACAAAAAGCCGAAGTTGCCGTCGCGGCGGCTTCAAAGCGATGGCCAAACTTAGCATGGCTGACACTGCATTTCCGGTGGCTCTGACCAACGGACTGCCATTGCCGCTCCACTCCACGCATTATTTGCTTCCGCGAGGCAGACGCATTGTTGGACTAATTTCAATTACCTCAAACGGCATTTACACAAATTAGAAACTTTTGTGACCGCAGATCAGTTCTCTATGGAGGCCTCCTATTGAACCGGAAATTCGAAACTGATGCCCAAACGACGGGACAATCTAAACAAAAACAAGAGATCGGTGTTCATGGGAGTGCGTTCTGTTGAAACAAATGAAGCGCGAAAATCAAACAAAACAAATGGGCAAAGAGGAATTTGGAGGAAAACACAAACATTTGAGATTTTTAAGTATATGCCTTACAGTAGACATTGCTTAAAATCTACTTCTGCTATAAGAGAGAGACGTTATCTTTTTTGAAGATCAGTCTTTTTCTCTGGCAAGATTATTCGAAATAAATCCATTTGCTGATGATGAATTTCTTTCAAAAACTTTATTGTGATTCGGATGAATTTCTTTTGCTTTAATTACATTTATTACAAATCAATATCTAAAAGATATTTATAGTCACTATTAGTGTTTTATGGATCAAAGAAATTTCCGTTTAATTTATAGTCACTATTCGTGTTTTATAGATCAAAGATATTTTTGTTGAGATGGGAGTATAAACCAGAAATTGTAGGAAATTCCTCAAAGTAACGTAGCTATTTGTGAGTAATTATTTGCCCATAATGAGCACATTTTTTCTTCCTAAGGTAAACAAAAATGCGTGCGTTTTTTCCACTTAGCTGCCTTGCAAAATCTCCCATCAAATTAACAGAAATGAAGCGTATCCCTCGGTGAGAAAAATAGAAGCAATTTTCTAAATGCGTTAAGGCCCAGCAACGATTGTTTACACCATGCGAAAGGTGCCTCCATATGGTTGTAATTAGTTGGGATTGTCTGGCCAGCGGCCACATGCTGAATAATATCACATTTTATTAGAAACTTGTTGGCTACTTGTTCCAACTTTTTGTTATGCAAATCGAGTGGGTATACCTACACACATCGGTGCGGTGGGAAATTACCATAATATCGCTGTTGAACTGTTCTCTACGGGTACTAGTGGGTGTGCCGACGTCATTGACAGGCAGAAAGCAGCAAGAAACTATTTTGTGGTATGGAAACATGGAGAAATATAGCCGAAAAAGGTCAATTACGCGACTTCCTCCGGCGCAGCCCAGCGGCTCATTGCCACTTTCCCAGGCCCGGGGAAAAGCCACCGGAGCGAAGCGTCATCCCCATCCCCACGCTACTCCGCTTTACACAGTCGAATGCATTTGCAAGTCGGTAACAAATTATATTTTTTACAATCCACTTTTCGGGCCGAAGTCAACGCGGGGGTTACTGCGAGCAGCTCTGTCATTATCGTGATAAACAACTCGCTGAATCAACCTCAACCCTGGAGTTTAAAGAGGGGAACAGGTGTCATCCGCTTTGCTGTTTATCTGAAACCTACTCGTACACCTGTGCGGTTGCCGTGGAAACACAAGGTGAACCTCTAACAGCGAAGGGGTCTTATTGAGTCTTGGCAGACCATTTTGTACGGCTTGCATTATGCTCGAATTTCCCATTTTTTTCCCCAGAACATCGCTAATTGTTAACGCCATTTGGGTAATTTGATCTATGCGCTGGCAGCTTGGAGAGCGTCGAAAAAGTTTTGCTGAATCATTTTCGAGTGAATTACACAACCTAAACAGAAGCTTGCAGAAATTGCTTGGCCAACTTTTTCTCTTCTTGTCTTCCATCGCATTTTCGTGCCAGGTTACCTGTCGAAACTTCCCGTGAATAATTAAGAAATTAGTTCATTATGTTGGCCGAGAGAAGAGCAGAGAAAAATTAAAAAATGTAAATGAAATGCAAATGAAGATGTCTCGACAAAAGCGGAGAGTTGGCTTGTGTATAAGGCCAGAGCTTGTTTGGATTTGGATTTGGATTCTTCCCACCATATAAGTCGGTTTCTTTGTCCATATTCACACGCCCAAATCAGTCAAGGCGATTGATCAATATTTATCTGTTTCCCACTGATTTCTGTTATCGATTGCAGACGGATCGTCAAGAGTTATCGTTCGTTTTTATTCCCTTTACACAATATAGCTGAGTTCGCCTGACAACGTTTCTATAAATAAGACTAAAATAATATTTAACTTTTCTGATGGACGAGCGAGCTCAGAGGGTGTCACATTAACTTATGAAAGCCAAATCATATCTTATCTGCAGCACTTTTTGTTATCTGAATACACAGAACTCCTGATAAGAGCACCAACATCCAGAGTTGCATAGGTACTTCCATAGCTTGTTGTTCATATCGGAGGCACTGCACCCACGGCAACAACTCGTTGTCCACGGTTCGTTCAACTTCGGCCCAACCTCCATCGCCAACCAACTCCAAGTACAGACTCTGCCACATAAACACCATCGAACCAAACAAAGCGACAATAGAACGCGAAGCCAGCTACAAAAACATAAAAACACAACAACTAAAAAGAGTTGACGGTTAAATTCAAATAATTGGAGGGTAATTCATGGACCGAAGTTTTGTATACCCTTGCAAATCGATGAATAAAAAATCTTTTATTTTGAATCAGCAACAAATAAAATTTTTTGTTTGGGTTGGAGACTTTTAAGTTGAATTTTATTTAGTTTAAAACTTTATATCTGGGTTTATTGTAAATATTGTAAGTAGATAAAAGAGGCTTGTCAGCAGTTTTGCGATAGCTGTTTGTAAGATTTTATTATGACTGCATGAGTACCTGGAAAACAGAAAGTAGTACACCAGACTGAGTCATATCTGTCACCATCATAACTTAAAAAAAGTACACCTTATAATGAATTTCATCAAAAGATTGTGGCCAAAATATGACTGTAACACACAAGGCATAAATAGGAAGACAAAGCAAGCAAGCTTTTGCTTTGTATTTCTTACCTCATTGTGCAAAATTGTACAAGTCATTTAACGAAAAAGCTATCTTTTAATTTTGTGTTTAAATATTAATAAGATTTTTAAAAAGTATAAATGTTACACATTAACAAATAAACAACTGTTAGCCAAAAATGGTAATACCCTTTGTGAGGCAAAAAAACCGATTGTACAAACGCTCGGACTCTGACCGGAATCGGACCTCAGAGCTCTGCTAAACCATTGAACCCCTGATCCTCTGTGCCCTCCCTGCAATCGTCAGCACGGAAAGCAGCCCAAAGGGGCAACGTCTAAGCCCGAAAGGAGGGTCAAACGTGGTCGACATGCAACATATGCCAGGTCCGTTCGGCGCAGTTCGGCTCGACTTGAATCCGTTTCATTTGACGGCGGTTGAGGCTTGCAAATGAGTCACGACGGTGGCGACCAAGCCCAAATGCAATTCGGGCCGAGAGTTGAAAATTGAGACAGAGCAATTAGCTGCCACTGCGACGATCACGTGCCCGGTCACAAGTAAAGTAAGGCCCAAAGTTCCGTTTTTGTGCCTCCTCTAAATCCATTCGACGCAGGCGCGACCTCGTTTTCTTTCTCCGATTTCAGTCTGAACTTTGCCGGCGGCTCTGCTCAACCCGCCCTCGGTTTTCCATACCCATTACTTGAATTGTAAAGGAGTATATTGCATTTATAAAAGTATAAAAAGAATATATATTCCCGATCAACATACGCGTCCATCTGTCTGCCTGTTCGAACAAACACCGGGATTTCGAAGATAATAGAGATCTACTACGGAGTATTGTAATATCACACGGGTCAAAATTAATTTACATTTTTCCTCAGTCCACAGCCACCGCAATAAGCAATTCTAAAGCACAAACATTTTGTATTGAAAGATTTCTCTCTCACAATTTTTAATATAATTTCCTAGCTAGAAAGTGAGAAAATTAAAAACAAATTTTGGAATTACGACCTATAAGCTGAGCCTTTCCCAAACATTTTAAGGAAAAAATTATCTTTAATATATCAGCTAATTTAAAAATGTACGTTTTGCTACTTAAATCGGCTATTTATGGCAAGATAAATCTTTACAAAATATTGATTATTACAAATTATGTGACTCTTGCCAAGTTCTATCTAAACGTGGGAGATGCCTTTTTCAAAACAAAAACCTGTTGCGTCTGCCGAGTATCGAAGTACTCTCAAGCTGTCAATGATCTGCAAGGGTATGTTGAACGCCCAAGTTACCCCTCATACTCGATTGTTGACGTTGCTTTTGTTGCGCATAATTAACAACAATAACACCACTCGCCATTGCTTATTTGACAATTTTGCAGTTGGCACAGCTGCTTGCCCACATTTTGCAATTCCCCTCGTCCGCAGCCAGAGCATTGTGTTTCGCCAGGGTCTTATTTGTTGCTGTGCAGATTTCCATGTATTATTTATTTGCTGCACTCAGCTCACCCCTCGCAGTCCCATGTTTGTATTTCACCCCAATCACGGAGCAGCTGCACTTCCAGTGGCCACACAAAGTAGGCCTTCAGGTAGTGGAATGCTGGAGATCGATGGTTGTATGTGCATTTTATATAGAAAAATACATTTATCTAGAATTTTCCAGCAATTTTCAGTGATGCGTGATATTATTTCTGGGATTTATCTTTCAAAAGGACTGTAAATACGATTTTCAAGCCACTGATAATAATGTTTTATGCAGAGATTCTCTAATGGGTTAGTCATATTGGAATACAAATATTTTACGAATAGTTTTATGCTCGCAAAGCACTAAATAACAAGTGCTGTTATAATGTTCACAAAAAGACGAATCATAGGGGTTGGGATTATTTATCAATTTTAGATAGACAGTTTTCTGCGGGCCCATCATAAAATTATTTCAGATTGAACTTGAAATATCACAATTCGGAAAAGATTTTCGGAAGCATGGATATCTTCACACTCCCCAGAAATGGGTTGTCGGGAACTGTCTTATACGATATATCCATGCCCATACGCCGCTAAACCAGTCGGAACGTCATTGAGCTGTCAGAGTGAGTCGATTTTCTAAATTCAATTAAATCCCTTCCCCTGTCCTGGGATTGCTTTGATTGACAGCTGGCCCGTTCCAGTCCCTCTGGATCAGCATTTTGGGGAACCGAAGTCTATTAACAGACCTAAAGATGGCGGCTTTTTGTTTGGCAGGGACTGGGGGAGTCCAAAGATTTGCCTGAAACACAATTCAAATCCAATTCAAATCAAAATTTTATTAGGGCATCTTGCTCAGCGATATTCCCATCAATTAAGAGGGAAATCATTTATGTTTACGAGTAACCGAAGCCCACTCAAAATCCGAAACTTTTGGGCTCAGTCCAGGATTCATTTTAATTAGAAGAGTTCAAATAATTTATGGCCTTTCAAGGGAAGTTTCTGTTTACACCAAGGGTAAGGCCCTCTATTTATTTGTGCAACAAAAGCTGAAAAATTTCCATAATAAAAGCTGCCCAAAAATATATATGTGCCGGGTTCTTGGGAACCATTCTGTGTAGTGCTCCTCCCCCAACAAAGTTGCACACGTTTGGAGATTTACATTGGCCCATAAATCTTCCGACGGCGCTTTCCGCCCTCGGGATGCAGTTGCCCATTAAACGACACCAGGAATCGGAGCATGGGCGGCAGTTCTGCGAAACGAGAGGGGTGGCATCATGCCAAGTGCCTTCAGTCACAGACTCCCCAAGATCTCTCACACCCGATACCCGATGCATTCGATGCCAGTTTTGTTTACTTCTCTGTCATAAAATGTTAATGCCTACTTTGGCGCTAATTTAGTGGACGATGATGCGCAGGTTCGCCTCCGGATTCCCTTGAATCCAATTAACTTTCGGAAATAGGTAGCTACCGAAATGCCCCAACGATACACGTTATCACGCCCCGAACGCAATTCGTGCCTTGTTGGTGGCCGGAATGTCTATTTTGGGCAATTGGATTTGACTTAATGCCCAGTGCCATTTGAATGATGACAGACAACGGCTCATTGACATTTTCCTGTGAGTGACATTAGAACGAATATGGAGAACAGCCCCTATCATGTCCCATAAATTAGCCCCAACTTTCATTACCGCCCAATAAGCAGAAAAAATAAAGCACACCCAAAAACTATTCCGGAATTCATTTTGGGCTTAATGGTCTTACATTGTTAGGGTGTTATGAAAACTATTTGGGAAAATTATTTAACTTTGTTTGTTTTTATTTTGAATAGCGGAGTAAATAACTTTACTTAAAGAACCACTTGGTGTTATTGTTCCATTCATATTCTAGATGGCTACGGGTATTACCATATTTTTGTTTGCTCGGGAAAGACACAGAAATCTCTTCCCCTAATTTAGTTGACCACCGGATAGTTTTTGAACTATGATTTTAGGACCATGTTTTTTTTTAAATAATTTTATTTTGTTACATTTAAATAAAACAATCATTAGACGTTTTAAAAGTTTCATAAAAAGAAAAATATTCTAATAACACGGCATATTATAAAAATGGAATTTTTTAATAGTACTATGTAATGTACATTTTTAAACTAATGAAAAAAAAATTAAAATATTGTAGAATGTCGTATCTTATTTGTAATCCCTACCCCGAATTCCTTTGAATTTTAAGTTTATCATCCAAATAGATTATCGAATCTCAAAATATTTGTCTAGGCAAATCATGAAGAGGAGTTCATAGCCAATCCATAAATAAACCGAATGTTTTTGCACCCATATCTGGAGAAGGAGCGGCGGTCTGCTGTGCGCCGTAGTTTGCATTTAGCGCCGTCTGCCGATCGCTATTTATAAATCTGGTCTGGGACTGGGAGTGGGACGGGGACTGGGTGATCCTCGGCCTCCGGCAGGGGCGACATCCAAGGGTAATGGCAAGGGGTATGGGTGGTGGTCGTAAGTGCTCGGCGGGTAAACAAGCAAACAGAGCAAAACAAAACTCCGGAGTCTGATTAGTGTCAAGCCGAGCTATTTATGAGTGTCTCGATGGGATTAGTCGGCACCAGCTGGGTCTGTCTGTTGTCTATTTTTGCCCAGAAAGTTGCTTGTGGCTAAGTAATTTCCAGTTGTGGCTCATGATCAACTTTGACCTCTTTTGTCCGAATGGCCAGGCCGCATTTGATTGCCAGCGTTTATGCTTATGTCCCGTCTTTTCTTTTTTCTTTTTCTTTCCATTTCATTTCGGGCATTTGGCGAGTGCGAGTCAGAAAACCAGTTTTCCACCGCTCGGTTTCCAGTTTTCAAGTTTACACAAGTTTACTGTTCGCCAGCAAGAAAGCTGCTGCAGCATTCAAGCCAGGCCAACTGCTAACTAACTGACTGCCAAGAAAGACTGGTGATTTTTTATCTTGCACCTTGTTTATGCAAAAAATATTTCCAAGCTTGCAGTTTCAGTTTTGTTATTTTCTTCAGTCTATCTTTGTTTTTCTCCACTACCTTAAACTTGACAACAATTTTATATGTGTATATGCGCTTTAATAAAAATAACTTGGCTATGCCTGTCACAATCTGGATCTCGGAGCCTTAATGGACTCATAAAGCTTCAGGCTGAGATGGCCTGGTCCGATACGCTCAGGAATGTGCGGAACTAGGAAAAAGTGGGATCTATACTTGAACTACAAATGGGCTGCTTGCTATAAACTGGAGATATATACTGGAAATACCAATGGGCACGGGCTAAAACCCCTTGGGTATTTTAAAGGGCAGCTATTCCCTGTTTCTTTATAGGTTTTGATGTGATAAGAAATAGTAGAAAAATCTTGGATTTCACACCAAATATTTTTTTTCCTTTTAACAAATATTTCAAGCTTAAGAGAAAGATGTAAAGGCTCTGAAAAAATATTTTATTTGATTAAACAGAATATTTAACATTTTATTACTCTCATTTGTAACGCATGTAGTGAAATCGTATATTCTCAAATTTAAAATTATTTAAATTTATGAACGAAATCGGCTGTAAAAACACAAAATCTGTTGGTTGTAATAAAGTTAGCTAATTTAATTTTCGTACAGTGGTGTTTATTAAATTACATTTATCTTTTATAGCGCCCACTCCAATACAAATTAAACGCGACACTTGGCAGACTTTTTGTTTTGCATTGACACTGAAATATAATTGAGGGTGTAATTTTCGTTTGGCATTCGCACTTTGCATCTCGCGTCGCTTCTCTTTTCTTCTGTGGATGGTCGTGATCTGTAATTAGGTTTACGAGCTCGGCTTGAATGAATTGAAATTGTTTTGCAGCTGAGCGGCAATTATGAGCTTCCCTCAGTATTTTGCGATACCCCCCGTTCCACCCACTGCCCAGTTTTATTGTGAATGGCTGATCGCCAGTCGACTGTGTCAAGGCCGGAGCTCGGTTTTGCTTACAAGTATTTTAATTGCATTACGCAAGTTTTGCGTTCTCGATAAAACAACGGAGATGTAAAAAAAAAGAGGAGGTGGAGAAGCAGATTCTGACGCATTCCATAAGCTATGTTAATACTTACATTTTGATTTGTAACATGCAATTTATCACACCCGCAGGTCATGAATCACACCTGGCTTCGTTGAAACGCCATTTTACAGAGAGAAAACTTTTAAAAATATTTTTTATACTTTTTAATTTTTATTTTTTATGGTGTAAGGCCAAATTAAAAATATATAGTAATAACTGTCATGTTCATTGACTGCAAACATTATAAACATGGTATTTACAGAAATTTCGATTTAATTTAAGTACGAAACAAACTTTTTTTCTATGGTATATTTTAGTTTCCTGTTTTTGTTAGGTCCTGGGTCCTATACAATTTCGGTTAAAAAAAAATATAGGTAAGAACAACCTCAACTTAAATATTAACTAAAATATCTATTTAAATGTATACTTTGTAGATATATGTTTTTTTTAATTTGTATTCCTTAAACGAAACAAAATGAACCAATTTTCCTTTCGCTCTTTTAGCACCTCTATGGGCATGGCCATTTGGTTTTCGGTTTCTCTCACCCTCCCGTAACGTTTAAGGTTACAAGTAATGGGTCTAAAAAAAGTACCTTAAGGATGACCAATTTTGGTAAACATTTTTTTTCTAAGCAATTTCATGGGGTGGGCGACCGATCACGAAGGAGAATCAGATGATGGAGCACAGAACCCGCTCCCAGTGGCAGGCAAACAAACGTGACATTTGCCCGGAAAGCTCTGTGGTTTGACCGGGGAAAAGCAGGGGAACGGGAAACGGAAGTGCACAACACGAAACACAAAGCAAACGCATGCAGACGTGTGGAAAGGGAGCTGATAGGATAGCTAGTGATAGCCATAAAGGAGATGAAACCAAAAAGGTGAAGCATTTGCACGCCATTAACACCCACCAACTTTTATTCCCAACTTCCACTTTCCCCCGCCATCTCCGCGTTTCTGGCCTGCACGTGCACTCAGTCTCCATCGCAAAGTTCGAGTGGGAGAATGGTCATAAATAAATGTCATAATGCAATAAAAACGAAAACAAAACAAAAAGCGTATATATACTTAAGTGGCACAACTCAGAGGCGACACGCGACCCCAGATGCATAAAGATATACACAACCGTATGTGAATATGCACTTTTATATATGAACAATGCATATGGAATGCCAAAAAGGAAATCTGCAACGGAATTGCTTCTAAAATGCAAACGTCAGTGTTTTTGGTAGATATGTGGAATTTAAGTGCGTAGGCGACCCTTGTTAAAGTCTCCCAAGTGTGTAACCATGAAAAACAAACACAAAAACAAAATAAATAAAATAAATAATATACTTAAATACGTATTTCTTCGTTTTTAAACATTTTACATTCAATTTCTATTAATGATCAAGGTATTGTATTTAGATAATTAAATAAAACAAGGAAGGAAGCAAAGCCGAATTTTGTAAACCCTTGCATTTGCTAAAAAATTTAAATATTCTATATTTCAATTTCGATGCTTAGCAACAATCACTAACCATACAATGGTTAGAGCAACAATAAAGCTAGTTCAATTTTCCGATACATTTTTTGATAGTTCCTGTGGTGGCTTTATGATATAGTCAAATTTTATGAAAATTAATTCGTAGTTGTAGAATCTTAAACTTAACTTTATCTCGGAGTATATGGGCTTATATTAGGAAACAAACAAGCTTTAATTTTGTGTTCCTTTTTTTCTATCTATAAAATATAGTAGGCTAATCTTTTTGGGAAGTTTTATTTAAATAAGTTTTTAAAACTTATATACGCAAAACTAGTTTGCGTAGACACGGACAAACGGACGGACGGACAGATGGAAATGGCTAGATCAACTTTCTCGGTGATGCTGATAAAGAATATATGTATATACATATGTACTTTATAGAGTCGGAAATGTGCCCTTCACTGGGTTGCAAACTTTTTACTGAAATTATAATACCATCGCAAGGGTATTAAAAGAGAGAATAAAAAAAAATGGTTAAGCAATAAAATAATTGAAAATATATTAGCCAAGAATGAAAGGTAAGCATTTTAAGCATAATTTTAAAATTAGAGCGTGAGAAAACCATCCGCCGTGGATTATTTTGTTCTTAGTTAACCCTGCTATACAGTTCGTGTGACTAACTTGACTTCGATTATATCTTTTGCGAAAAGTATCTAATGAATTGTTTTATTTTCCTTTATTACTAGTTTTACAGTGCAATACAATTTTAGATGCTCTGTTAGTTGTTGGCCATTAAATTCAATTTTCTTTTTATGGAATGATGTAAAATTGTGTGTGATCTCTGCTTAACAGTATTATAACAGTTATGATGGAGCACGTTTAACGGCAGAAAAATAAGTAAAACTAAATTGAAATACAAAAAAGGGCTCAACTCTTCTTCTCCGTCGCGTGTTTATGAGTTTAAGCTTGTGGGTGCGTGTGTCGCAGTCACGCAAAAGTCTTTCGATTTCGTCCAATGCCAAATAAGGTTTCCATCTTTGTTCTTTGTGTATTGGGTATTCGTAAAGTTAAGGGGTATATTGTAATATTTTAAAAGCTTGTAGCACCATTAAAACCAAAATCAATCTGACCTGTTCCTCTGTTTAAAAATCTAGATTTTAAAAACTAAAAATAAAGAGCTGCGATATACATACACATTCATTTGACTAATGTATTTAGCAGCTTCAACTTGGAAGATAGAGAAAAATTACCTGTGGACAAGCGCTTTGTTTTCTCAATCTCCACTCACATACCAAATTTCATATTGATCTAACAAAAAATGGGTTTGATAACCAATAACTAAGAGCCTTACTAGCTATAGGCCGGGTATTTTTTGGTCGGTGCTATCGACTTTAGCGTTCTTTCTTGACATTTATGCTGAGCTCACCAAGCGCGCTCGACTGTAACAACAACAAGAATAAAAAAAGAGGAGGAGGAGTGGTGCCGTGTGACATGTGATTTTTGTGACAGCATTTCGCAAAAGTCTTAGCACGCAGATCTCTGCGCGAAAACCAAGACGATTCGATTCCAAGCGGAGTTTATTTGCATAACTCACCCTGAGAAAATCCAAACATAGTTTATGGGAGCCAACAAATTGCAATCAGCCTGTATGGCTCTCAAGATCGAGAATTTACGCGTGATCTTTGCAGATCCAAAATCCATAAGCAGTAAATTGGTTACACCACGAAAACGTGTAGCATCGATGTAAGCAACCGCTACTTAAACGTGTTGAGATAAATATTTTAAATTATAATAATCTGTCTGAACTCGTGATATTAAATGTTAAATAATTTAAATTTAGTAAAGGTGAACACCATTTACAATTGCGTTGATATTAAACTGATTGCTACGGTTTTCATAATTATATCACTTGTGCCATATAATACACACGAACTTGTATCTCTCGCTTTCTTTTTTTGAGGCTTCAAAAAACTCAACCGAGTTCAGTTCCGGTTGCTGATTCTTTTTTTTTGGGTGAAAATGATAGTTTATTATCGTAATTAATCCGGGTTAATGTTTATTGTTGGCCGGCAGCTTTTTGCTGACTTTCGCTTATGCATACACATATTTCTTGTAAGCTCTCTTTTAATAACGGAATTTTTAATTTGATAAGAACGCATACAAAATAAACACTTCCTAGGGGAATTGTTTGAAATAAATATTGGACGCAAACAGAAATCATAACTCAAGACACGACTCATAAAAGTTTTGCCTCGCACCGCGACCCAGTCGCCAGTTAATAAATATCAAAAGAATCGAGGGTTGACTCTGTTTTGTTTGTTTTGGGCTCACTCCAAGGGGTTTTAGAGCGGATAAACGACGACTTAACAAGACCGCCGACTGCAGACCAGGAGGATGGGTAACGAAGTCGATGGAACGGGACAGGAGGTCCTGCAGCCCTTTGAGAAAGCATTTTTTTGGCAGCTGCCATCCAGGGGTTCATTACCGGCTCCTGGCAGGACGCGTGCGCCAAGTCAATCGCAGGATAACCCGTAAGTGTGTCCTTATGGCGCAAACGTAATTCTATTTATTTAGTTTCCCCCAAAAGGGTATTTCCTGATTTTTTATGGTTACGCATTTACAATTCCCTTTATACAGAAGGGAGAATCTGGATCAGAATGAGGTTTTTTTTTTGGATAAACGAAGTCTGTTAACATTTTTTGTTTATTTATTTGTAGCTCATAATAAATGGAATGCTGTTTGGAAATCGAATTAAAGAAACTACCTTGCAAAAGGGTAAACAAATATTTCTATAAAAATATAAATTTGTAATATGCCTTTCTATATTAAATTAAACGCAATTTCAATTTGTTTCCACATATGTACTTCGGTATTTCCAAAAACCGCCCCTTAGACATTTTGGAAATGTTTAGAAAGAAATCGGAGAGGACGTATGCGTTTCAAATTGCTAAGAGTAATTCAATTTCTATAATTTCCCCTCCTCAGGGCTGGCAATAAATTCTATCGCCTGACACTCTATAAACATGAAAATGGAAACTGCAATATATTTTGTAAACTTTACATTAGTGGAAAAGGTTTTGATTTGTTTCGAATTTTAATGACATTAACCGACGTGACGCAGGGTCATGATTTATAGAGATCCATTGTCGGGGGATGTACTGCACCGCACTGTGGATAATTTTGACCCAAATAGAATTCACTTCTCCCTCACACGACTTCTGTGCGGCTGTTTACGTACTCCCACCTCGACGTCTCTTTCCTCCGGAACCGACATTTTATGAGAGTTGTGCGTGATCTCGGCAATTATTACTTTTCCAACTTCCAGACTGCGTCCGTGTCGTCAACGACAAATCTCCTCGGTTAGCCGTAAAATCGAGAGGCATGTGGAAAAGTGATAATCGACAAGGTGGGGAATGAGCCCTGACACTCAAGAGATTCTTTTATTAATTTTAATGGCTCAGCTCAACAATAGAAATTCAGCTTAAAATAGAAACTTAATGGAATTAGAACATATTTGTTTACAGTGAAAATGTGCATTAAAGCTACACGATAACTATGTAAGTAACTTAAATTTAGGTAATTTGTTTTGGAGTTCTCGAGAACTAAGTTTGTCATATATTTTTCTATCAACTGTTCAACAAAAGAAATCTCATAGATACTCAGATACGACGGCAATTGAAAAAGCAACCGCAAATTTGGCGTCGTCCGTAAAACGGAAACTTTTGTATCTAAACGAAACGAAACGATGGCAATCCAATAGATATCAACGAGTCGCAAACGATGACAAGTACAAAAGTCGCAATTAAATCTTGTGAAGTAGTGGGAGAAAAGGGCCCACCATGCGAAGCCGAAAAACACATTCAATAGATAGCTGAAATGTGGCACAAACAGACCGCAAGAAAGACACAACGCCAATTGTCTTGGTCTTGGGTGGGCGTGTCTTTAAAAGGGGGAGAATGGAATGGCTACAGAAAAAAAGCGGAAGACAAATCAATCGAATTGCGAGCGGAGCGTTCTCAGATGGCATCGCCCAGATACTAGATACTTTTACTGTATAGCATGGAAAATTGTTTTCGCTTGGCATGCCAGAAAACTATGTAGTTAGCTCTGAATAACTTCCTTCTCAGTTGGGGTAACTGACAATTTGGCAGGAAAGAAAGTTTTTCCTCACAGCAACTAAGAACCAATTTATAGTTATCATAGATCCGAAATTGGTAACAGTCTATGTTCAATCAGATACACATAAATATAGCCGTATGGATGTTAGGAAGTCTGAGTAGTTTTTTTAAGAATTCAAAAAGTGCATCTTACCAAATAAACTTGAAGAAATGTAATGAATTAAAACTAATATGCTATTGTAAAGTGTCCCAAAAATTTTTTAGACCGTTTTACAGCTCAACTGCTTCATAGTTCATTAATCAATTTCATAAATAATAAATTCGATTTTCCTCTAATCAACATAGGAGAACAAATTGAGGGCATTATTCGTTAGACAGCATTGCGCAATTGAAAATGCCATATCTCTGCGTTGGATCAGCAACCGAATCTAAAAACTGTGATTTGTTCTGCATAATTGAATCAATTGAGTGAGTAGGGGCCCATCTGAAGCAGCCACATAAAGAACATTTTCATAATTAGAGCAACCGAAAGAGATTCGGGGAAAAATTAATGGAATTGTTAATAATGCGCCGCACAGATTTCCCAGAGGCCAGCATAAAATAAATAAAAGCGCAAAGCTTAAGGGGCCACAAAAATCTCGGGGAGGCAGAACAAAAGTCAAACAATTTGAAGCTTCCAAAATTGTTCGTTCCCTTTATTCTTTTGCGCCGGCGCGGCCAATGCACTTTTGGTAAATATGTACATATATGTATACACTTGCGGGTAAAATACTATCATCTCTTAATTTTGTTTTTTTTAAGTCAAATAAAAATCGATTTAATTTGGGTTATTTATGTAAATATATATTCTTGAAAATTGCTTATTTTTAATTCTTAAAACTTATTTTTGATCAATGACTCGTCTACAGCTTGACATGCTTGACTTAATTAATTTACAAACTTATTCTTTTTATTCGAATATAAAAGTGAGTTTTAACTTTTAAATTTGTTTTCCTTTACGCAGTTTCTACCATTTTGTCTTATGTTGTATTTAAGTGCTTTTGGAAATGGAGCTGCCATTAAGAACACTTAAGTCTGAAACTCGGACTCAAAAATCAAATTTAAATACTACCCATACTCAAATTAATTCCGCGCACTCAAGTTTTATGAGTTATCAATTGAGAGAGTCTTTGTAGTGGGGAAAGGGGGAACTTATCGACTTGTATTGATTGAAAATATAAGAAGCAAAGTTCAAATGCGTCACGATCGCAGTGCTGCCCCGCCCATCCGAAGATTTATTATGCTGGAGAGCCGAACGGAAGCCTCTTCAAACAGTGGGAACGCGGGAGCCGCAGCATTGGGAGAATCGGGGAAGAAGAATGGCAGTTGAAGAATGCCACTTGAACAGCCAGCGACGCCGTCGAGTACTCGCAGTTCTTCGTTCTCCTCGAATGATGCATGTGAGAGAATGAAGAAAGCAAGGCGATCGAGGAGGAGCAGACCACTACAGTGGGGCCTCTATAGGTATGACTTTCGAGGGTCGAGGAATCAATTTCATATTTTTCGTTTGAATAAATCTATTTATAATAGAAATGAGCGTCGATTTAATCTTATTTCCTTTTATTATAATATCTTTTGAATGTATCAATTTTTTATTTAATAATATTAAAATTACATTTCTAGATAAATAATTGTGATATATTACAAGTAGTTTCTGTAAAGGGTTGAATTGGCCAGGGCAATCTTTTCTCAAATTTAATTGTGTGAATTGCATTAAAATAATGTTTAAATCTTTTGAGTAAGCGTTTCAAACAATAGTTTTGAAGAAAGATGATGACAATTTGAAAGGTTTTTAACAACTTAAAGTTAACCAAACAAGTTGGTATAATATATTTTTATAACTTGCTTGCTGCAAATCCAAATCATGAGGTTCGACGTTAATCTTTATTATTCCAAAGAGGTCCAGCAAACAAAGTTTAAAGAATCCACAGGAAAAGAGGAGCTGCGCTCTAGTTGAACAAAAGGAGCAGTCACCCTCCGACAGCTTGGAATGAAAAATAATTGCGATTCCAGCTGAGAAACGAAGGCATTGAAGCTGCATCGCCCAGGCCCATGTGTCTCACTTCATTTGCAGCAAATGTTGCGTGTCTTGCGCAGAGTCATACTATATAGACTGTAAAGAGGATCGACAGGGGTTAAAGGGAACTGTCGCTTGTGACGAATTTCTATTTGATTTATGCACTCCCATGCAGCATATTTGCATGGTTTATGCTCACGCCCCTCAACATTCGATGTAGTTTTATTACCAAATCAAATACGATTCGCCACAAAGTAAACACTTTCGGCTGAAATCTGTTTCACATCAAAAGTACACATTACAAACAGGGGATTTCGAAATTATTCTTCATTCTTTGAGGAAAATTAAATGAGTAAGCATATTTAGATATATCATTAATGCAACAATATTTCATACTAATGGTAAAAAATTAGATTTTAGATATTTAATTAATACTAACTTTAATTTAAAGTATGCCTTTTGTGCATAAATCTATTATTTTTAGTGCATTTTTAATTCAACTTAAATCTTGTAGGTGTTCAGAAGCCCAATTTTTATATTATTTTTAGAATTAAAAAACGGTTTACAAACCAAATTTTGTTTCTTACTTCCAAAAACAGAGAAATCATTCATAATTTAATCAACTATGTTAAGCATAACTGCATAAAAATCAATTTAAGCATGGTAATAGATCTTAGTGATCATATGCACAAAATAAGATGAAATGTTTCCCAGAGAATACATTTGATTGATTACTAGCTCTTTCCATCCAATCTCCGATTACTCGAACATGCGTTTGGTGGAGTGTTAAATTGACGGGCGACCAGCACCAAAAAGAGTTTCTTTTTGAGTGTTTCCATTTAGATTGTCTGAATTGATGAACTCGGAAAGGAAACAAAAATCCAATCAATCTTTCGCTTCGAGCGACTCCAACGCGTGCTGTTGTCATTTGGGGCTTCCCGTCCCATCTTCCCATATATTTACATATATACATATATGTACGCATAACTCCCACCCGGCTGCGTCTGCGCAACGCATTCAATCACTTCATTTGTTTCCATCCGCAGTCTTCCTCGGATTCAGCTTCATCTCTTGGTCTTCTGTTCTTCTGAGCGGCACGTTCGCAGCGGCAGTAAAATGTTTTATTTACCCTGCACTTATGACCCCGATGCGGATCGGGTTAAGTGAATCTGATACCCATATACATATACCCATCGCCTGCAGTTGCATTTGCATCTTACGAGGCGGTTCTCTGTTTCAAGGGGGCAGGAGGAGGTGGAGGTGTCATGGCAACCAAACACAGACAAATGTTGTGGAAACCGAGCCACAGATTTCCCCTCCAACTCGCGATGCCTTGTGTCCAATGATGAATTGTGTCCCTGATTCGGAAGACAATCATGATCACAAACTATTGCGTTGGGCGGCTGATATTCTGTTTAAAAGTGGTCAAGATCTTTAACGGATGGAATTAATAATTTATATTTATTACAAAAGGCAGTGAACGTCGGCTCAAAATGAGTAACATCTTTAAATCTATAACGCTTAAACCTGAAATCTGTATTTAGAATTAAAAAGCATACAGATCTTCTTATAATCGAGCCACTTTTAATGACCTTCTATCCCTAAAATGATATCAATCTCAAAAATTTAATACTTCAATATTGGCGCAAATTTAAAGGTGTATTTTAATATTATTAACTGATGTCGATTATATCTCATATAAATTTTAAATGAAATGCTTTTAATCCTGACCATGCAAGCAATTTTTTTTTTCTAAGAGAATATGTTGTTCAATTATGAAGGTAATTCTGTATATTAATTTTAAAAGTTCATTAATTAAATAAAATTAATTTAAATTGTTAAATAGTGATGTCAAAAAAAAAAGCTTAAGAAATGTACCTATTTGGATATAATAGCTGGAGAAATTAGTTATCATCCAAAGACGCATAAGTATAACAATTATACTTCAGACTTATAATTCCTTAGCAAATACATTTTTTTTAGTACAGAAAATTTTCTTTTTGAATATTTTTTTTGAATTGTTTGACTTGTTTTATAATTACCATAAGTAAGCATTGTAGTATCCAGTAAATAGCTTGAAAATAAATAAAATTTGGTTTGTAAAAATGTATAAAGTTTATATAGTATTAAATGTATAAGAAACACCATATTTGATTAAATCCGACCAGAGCACTTATTGCCATGGATTACATGTGTTAACAGGGTAGTCGAAAGACAAACCCATTCCAGAGTTCTTTTTTGTTCACTTTTTAGCATTCCCACTGTATAGTTCAAGTCGTTGTGGTGTGACACCAATTGAATGGCAACAACAAACGCAGCGAAGCTATATATTCATAAACACATTTGTAGATTTAAAGATACAAACAAGAAAGGAAAGCTAACTTCGGGCGGAGCCGAAGTTGAAATACCCTTGCAGAATATTCTGCAAGATATATTCTCCAAAATTATTCATATGATGCATTCTTAATACTCATAAAAAATCCCACCTTCCTAACTTTAAAAACACCAAAGTTATGGCATTTCCAATCGTTCAGTTATATGGCAGCTACAGGATATAGTCGGCCGATCCATATGAAATTTGGTAGGTCGGATTAATTTGCCAAAAATAAAACCCATAGGAAATCCCAACTTTCTAACTTTACAAACACCCAAGTTATGGCATTTCCGATCAATCAGTTATATGGCGGCTATAGGATATAGTCGGCCGATCCTTATGAAATTTGATATGTCGGATTGATTGGGCAAAAATAAAACCCACAGAAAATCACAACTTTCTAACTTGACAAACACCAAAGTTATGGCATTTCCGATCAATCAGTTATATGGCAGCTATAAGATATAGTCGGCCGATCCTTATGAAATTTGGTACGTCGGATTGATTGGCCAAATATAAAATCCATAGAAAGTCCCAACTTCCTAACTTGACAAACACCAAAGTTATGGCATTTCCGATCAATCAGTTATATGGCAGCTATAGGATATAGTCGGCCGATCCCGGCCGTTCCGACTTATATACTGCGTGCAAAGGAAAGAAGGGTGTGTGCAAAGTTTGAATTCGATAGCTTTAAAACTGAGAGACTACCCTGCAGTTCCGTAATTCATCACTACAAAAATTCATCACTGTTTAATCAGCAGCGGACTGCGACGCCGGCAGAGCCAAAGGCAAAGTCGGCAGAGCCGAGTGCGACGCAGGCAGAGCCGAAACTCTCAGTCCCCGATCGTAGGCAACGCAGAAAAATTTCCATCTCCCTCTCTTACTCTGTCTCTCTCCCCATAAAATGAGCTGAGAGGTGAAGGACAATGTATTAAAATCAGATCGACCTTTATACACCCTTGAAAATAAATGAGCATAATTGTAGTCGTTGATTCTTATTAATTATATTATTTTATGGAAATACTTTTTAAAAATAAAATTATTATGATAGTTTTGAAAGGTATTGATTCCTTTTTTAAGTGAATTAAAGTTATGTGATTATTTTGCATAGTCGGACATGGTTTTATATACCCTGCTTTGACGCGAAGCGAAACTTGTAAAGACAAATTAGGCAGAGGAAAGAACAATAGGATTAACGGCGCCCTTGTTTTCAACTGAAGTTGTTTTCGCGGTTTTTACGTGCACTTGCATTTGAGAGAACGGAGAGAACAGATCGAAGCTGAGATTTTTTGTGAAATTTTATAACTAAATTTATCAGAAATTTATGTAAGTGTTATTTTATTAATTATTTTGAACTGTACCTACATATACTGTTAATATATTTATTCATTATTTAAGGCGAAGCTTAAAATAAAACTGTTGGGCCAGCATAAACTAAGCTGGACTTGGCCGGCGGCAAAACAAAAAACGCAGTAAGTTTTTATTTTTTTAATAATTTTTCTATTTCAGATATACTTGGTCAGGAAGAGCCAGTACATAAAGCACGAAGTCAAAAAAAGGGCACGGAAACCGAAACATCCTCAACACCTCCGGGACAACTGAAAACGTACATATGTAGATTGAATTAAGTTAAATTAATTAGTTATATGTAATGAAATAAATGAAATAATAATGAAATATTGTAATAAAATAAAAAATGAAATTTATATGAAAATTTACTGAATGAATTTTACTGATGAAAAAAAGCGATGAAAAAGCGATGAAAATGCGATGAAAATGCGATGAAAATGCGATGAAAAAGCGATGAATTACTGATTAAAGAGTGATGAATTACTGATGAAAATGTGATGAATTCATCACTCTTTAATCAGTAATTCATCACTCGTTAATCACTATTTCATCGCATTTTAATCACTCGTTCATCGCATGTTCATCAGTAAACGCTGTTCAAAGAGTGATGAATTACTGATTAAAGAGTGATGAAAAACTGAAAAAAGAGTGATGAATTACTGATTAAAGAGTGATGAATTTTTCACTGATTAACTCCTAGGACATGCCAATGTTAAATTCATCACTAATTTGTATGAAGTTTCATCGCCGATTAATCAGCAGTGATGAATTTTTGGTGATGAAAAAGCGATTAAAAGGTGATGAACGGTACTGCAGGGTAGTTTGCGTAGAAACAGACAGACGGACAGACAGACGGACAGACGGACAGACGGACATGGCTATATCAACTCAGGAGGTGATCCTGATCAAGAATATATATACTTTATAGGGTCGGAGATGTCTCCTTCACTGCGTTGCACACTTTTGACCAAAATTATAATACCCTCTGCAAGGGTATAAATATACATCCACATGCATTTACAAATGCGTCTTTTGTGTCGCGCCGATCTTTAATTGCAGAATTGTGAGAGGCTGAGGAGTTGGGTAACCTTCGAGTCAGTTGCATTCACAGATGCAGTACTTAACTGCAGCGCTGTCATGGTGATTAATTTGACAGTGGTGTCGCCGAGCTGAGTCGCGCGGGTTTTATTAAAAGGATTACACGCCGCACAATTCCACAAAAACGCATCTCCATTCGCAGTGAGCTGAGCATTCGCACTGGGCCTAATAAGATTAATTACGAGCGTCTTGCCACAACTGCAATTCCTACGCCTGCCACCACCATCCCTTTCTCCACACAGCTGCGTGACCACTTCACATTCAGATATGCCACAATTGCAGGCAAAATATCATTTGTACTTCAAAAACATATTATATATATAATATATAATATAACATTTTGATTTATAGTTTCTTTCCCTTCATATATTTACTAATTTTAACGAAAATAAAATGTATAAATTTTATTTTTTTAAAAATTGAATTTTAGCTTTATTTAAAATTTTTACAAATTAATTTTTATTTATTTCCATTTATTTTTAAATGTTTCGGAGTCATCCTAATCTCTTTTATTCTTCAAGTCGGCATCCTATTCTTGTGACCGTAACTGTAAGGTAGAATGACTTTTTTTTTCCGTGGGCAACTCTTCAATTCAATATTTTGACATAACAAATATCAGCCTCATTTGTAGTCCACTGCTTCATTAATTAAAAAGCTTTTCGAGTACCATAGCCCCCTTTTTCCGTTATTCCATCGCCTTGCAGGGGTTGAATTATTAATAATCCAGGCCAGAAATAAGCATATTCTTAAGTGTTAGATCCTGCAGGCACGCGAGCCTATTTATTCTCGAAGAGATTAGAGGCGACAATAATTGAAATTGAATAAGGGCTACCGATTCGTTTTGGCTCCTGGGCATCTCTTTTCCTTATTTATTTATGGACTGTTCAGGAAATGAAAGTAAAAACAATTATTGCACTTTTAATTAACTTTAGGCTTCCCCAGAAAGGAGGTGCCATCGCGTATACACAAAACTCTTTCCTATCCCCCAAGGCGAATTGCCAATGATGATGTCATTCCCGCAACATTCATCTCCCATAAATCACGAGGCGATCGCGAAAATCCCCCATTTTATGCTCCAGCATGCTGAGAGCCATGACGGCAGCCGCATCCACCAGATTCGCCTGCTTGCAGCCGAGTGGATTGGAGTGGAGTGGAGCCAGCTGCCACAGATTAGTCAGAGTCAGCCAGATTCGGATTGTGGCGCACTTCAATTCGCTCGCTGCTAAGCTGCTCGACTGGTTTTTAGATCGCTGGATATCCGGGCAGGGTGTGGATAGGTACCAAAGATCAAGGTGAGTGGCGAATATAATGCTATTTTGGGGTCTGAAACTCCCCCAACTCACAATTTAAATAAGATCAGCAATGCATTGGCATCGCCTATATAAGGCGCAGAATCATCAACACAAAGCCAGGACCTAACGGTCTCCAGCTTAAGGGTCACTCCTCTCGTTCTCACAACTTTCTTTCGCCATAACAATAAATCTGGCAAAATATAATCCGAAAGAGAAACAGCAAAAATAAACCGCCAAAAACCGTCAGAGAATTGTGGTTGGCAAAGGTTAAGGTAGAAATTGGCAAAACCTCAGTTCTGCTTGGATGGCTCCAAGAGAATTTCTGTGGGCTGGTCAGATTCAATCGATTGATTCCTATTCCAAAGGCCAATGGAAAATGCTTAGCAGCCAGCATTAGTATGCACAAGACGGCATTTTAGACCTATGGACATGCATATGTATATGCTCGGGGCATGACTCACCTCTCCACATAAAGTGAAAAGACCCAAACATGAGTAAATGCACATTCATGGATTTTAAATGGGCCGATGAAAATAAAGAAATAAACTGTTGGCAGCACATAAGACTCGGAGTTGTGAGCGTGACTTGTTTCCCCCATGTTTTGGTTAGTTGCTTTTTCGCTGGCCTCTTTGGCTTCGCGACTTGTGAGCCGTCATTCATTCACGCCAACTGTTGATAAGTTTCTGTGACACATTCAACTCGTTTGCATATCCCAGCGGCTAACGAAGCCCAGCCTGTGGCACCATTAGATAGAGTTAATGGACAACTGCGGATTGGCGACAGTTGGGGTGGCATTATCACTTCTCACTTAGCTTTTATTCGGTTGCAAGGCAAACGGAAACGGCCGAATCCTTCTCTCATCGAATCACCATTAAACTAAACATAGGAAACTTGGCTTTACGCCTTCTCCTCCTTCTTCTCCGTGGTCCAGTTCTTGGGACGGTCGGCCATGATGGTCCAGTCGTTTTCTGCAATATTCACACCGCCGTATTGCTTTAAAGGAGTGTCAGGGAAGAACTCCCAGCCCTGCTCAATTGACATCTTCTTGATGACGCCAGCAATGCCTGGAGAGGGTAACAGATGGGGTAAATCAATGAGTTCTATCTTGTCAGACACCAAGGCAACTAACCCAGGAAGAGGCCGGCGCAGAGTCCAGCCACATGGTTGTGTTTCCAGGCTCCAAAGACGCCACCGGCCGCGAAACCGCCGATCAAGTAGTTGATTCTGCAATTGGGATGTGGTAAGACCGGGGATTGATGAACAGATGGCTGCTGCACTCACTTGTCGTCCTTGCCGCGGGCATTCGTGGCCGCCAGCGTGGTCAGAGTAAATGCCGTGGCCATGCCCATCAGCGGACCCGTGTTGTAGGCGAAGCGACCCAGTGTGGGAAGGTAGCCCTGAGGCTTGGAGAGTGTTAGCACATCGAACATGGACCAGGCGAGTCCGGCGGAGACCGCATACTTGTTGGTGGCCACAATCTTGCCAAAGGCATCCTCGCCATCGGGATGGTCGTAGTATTTGGAACGGAGCAACGACATGGTTGTCTGCACGGGATTGAGATGCAAAAACATTAGCCAAGAACAAAATGAACCAAAATCGGAGCATCCATAGCCCTTTTGGCCCTTCGTAGCAGTATCAACCGCTTCCCGATATATCTGCCACCAAATCGGGTGTTACTTTGAGGAAAGGCCATCCCAATTATCGAGGAATAAACATAAATTTACTAACCTGCCGAAATTTACGTAATTTTTGTGGTAAAGATTGACAAAAAACAGCTGATGGCCAGTGTCTACATTCGCGCGGAGGGAAAAAGTCAAAGTTTGTGCTGTTAGGCGCATTCTGTTAATCAGTATGTTGTTGGGCTGTTTATTTCAAAACTTTATTTATAACATAGCTTATCAATAAGCGCTATATTTCAAATATGCTTTAAAATAATACAAATAAATAAATAGAACAAAACAACAATGTAAATGTAATATGATGATACTAAATTAATATATATGGAACAGAAAGTATTAAAACAAAAGTTGTAAAACTTAAGTTGTGTCTTCCTAAATATATCTATAAGCCATAGAAATCAAGATAATGAATATAAAGAGAAAATCATTTATTAAAAATGCGATGAAATTGCTCCGTTGAAATTACTTCATAAATCCGTCATTAATTTATTGTATAGATTTAATCGGATTTATTGACTAGTAGTCCCAAATGTAGTATCAGTAGTGTTTAATACTTTTTGCTTCTTCGTCTTGCCTTAAACAAAAATAACCACAAATGTTTTCTTAAAACTTTCAGGAATTTCACCTGGAGTTCCTCTCCATCTTTAAAATCAAAAACTTTGTAAATTACCATTATTTGATTTTTTAGTTGGTGGGAAAAAGTCGTTCAGTTTTTCTTTTGATTAAAACACATTTCCATAACAAGTTCCGTTTTCAATATATTTATTATACTAGGTTCACAAACGCTGTGGCACTAACTTTAGTTGTTTAATCATAAGGTGCAATCGATCGGATCTGTTTGAGTAATTTTTCTGGCCAAGTAACTACAGGGTTTTGATGCGAAGAGTTCACAATAATAGACGATGCGGTTTGAAATACATATGCGCTTAGCTTAATGGTAGACTAGTTTTTGCATTGAGTTTCAACAAACAGTATTCACATAAAATCTTGCAGTTCACAAAGACCGCATTTTCCTAATCGAGAGAGATTTCGTGCATGCAAGTAGGATTAAGTTTGACCGAAAATGAGAATAGTTTTATAAGAGCAGAAAGACAGGGTTTGTGTGTTTTTGAAGGCAGACAAAACTTTGGCGTTTTAAAATCAAAACAAAGATATCAAAACATACAATATGTATATACAAATTAGATATCAAATTATTGGCAACTCTGTTTCGTGTTAATCAGTCATAGTGTTCGTCGTAAAACGAAATTAGCAACGAAATTTCACTCGGCCCTTTGCAATATTTTCCTCTGAATCAAGTCATTATCATTGCCAAAATATATAAAATTCGATCGGTATACACTTAGTATACATCTTTGTCTACTGCTCGTCGTGTCCAATTATTTCGATGTCATCAGCCAGGGGACTTTCCACTGCGGATTTGCCTGCATTTCCATTTTGTTGATTTGCGTCCAAATTAATCAATGATAATGTCATTCTGCTGCTAAGAATGATCTGAAAAAGAAAGATAGGGTGAGTTAGTCGCAGGGCAGAGTCTATAAGAAGGCCATGTCCTTACGGCTGGTTCCTCGGCTGATCCATTGAGCTCGGAGTCGTAGACCTCTTCGCGTTTGATTTGGGAGTCGGCCACCAAAATCTGAGACTCATGTGCCAAAGCGCCTTCCAAGTAAATGGACTGCGGCTCTGGCAAAATTTCTTCCAATTTGGACTGAAATTGGGGAAGGATTAAACTTATTATTTCGGGCCTAGCCTATTGAAAAGCAAAAAAATTATTGTGCAGCAAAGGGTTAAATTTCTTAACTCTAAAAATAAAAAAAAATAAAAATATTTCCCGCATTTTATACATTATTCAAGACTTGGGTTCTTTGTTTAACGACCAGGTTTTTATAAACTTCTTAGCAACACATTTAAATGATAAATTGGTATGATATTTTTATAAATACTCTTATAAGAGTAATACACCTTTTACAAGGAATATTATTTGTTATTATTATTATCTTACAATATTAAATTGGCAATTTTCTTGAGATGGACAAATTTTAACATTTTTGTTGTACTATTTTTAGGGATAGTTTTACTAAAAATATAATCTTTTTCCGTTTCCACATACTCCTTATAGAGATTCCTTTGTTAATATAGATGCTAAAGCTTCGCAAAATTAAAAAACTGAGTAATGTATTCGGTTACCCAGAATTCAAATTACAACATAAAATATACATGAAAACAGATAAGTAACATAAATTACCAATTTATAACTCAACTTTCGTCATTGGAGTAAATCGTAAATCGGTTTTAAGGGTTTTTAAAACTAATATTGATTAATGATATATATTGATTACAAAGTTTTGGAAAATTGAGAGGAAGTGAAGCCCGCGGAATTTCAATCAATAAGGAAAACATCAAACATTGTCTATGCTTGATGTAGAATAGTGTTATTGGAACAGTTATAAACCATATGTAAGAGGACAATTTGTTGGCACGCAATCAGTCATAGAAGATCACTTGAAGTTAGTGCTAGGACGATTAGTTGGGAACTGATTGGGGTGTGCGGCGGTGGCACTTACATGTTCGCTTGGCGCTCGGAAAACAGGCGTTGGAGGGCGTCCAGTCCACTTGTGGCCGCCCTCGCAACTGGCTGTTAACTCCATGCCCAGTACCTGCGATTATTTACGTGAACAGATCTACAGGTGCAATGTGCAATATGATATGGCCTACCGTTAGTTCCCGCTCAGCGCTCAGATCCCGGCGCTTCCTGCCTCCCTTCGCCGCCGTCTCCGGATTTTGGTCGGTGTTTGCATGTCCGTTGGAAAGGATGTCCTGCTTGTCTAGTTGCTCTCTCGTTTTTTCGTTGTCGTTTTTCTGCATGGGATACAAGGGTTAGAACACACTCTCGACAGGCAGCAGAAGAATCTGAGATCTAAGCAATTCTACAGCCTCAAACGTAAAATAATAAACGCTTTAATTACTTCAATTCGTTGTGGTTAGGTGAAACGCAACAAAACTCAATTAGTCGAAGGATCTTGGTTAACAAACAAAAAGATTAAGTGCCCGGACACACGCGTGCATCCGGGAGATATGTTCAAGGATTGCCGTGCCGGACCCTTTGACGGTCTCTAACCTTATTCGAATCAGTTTCAGTATCGCTCGTCGCCCTCTGCTTGTCTTGGCCATTCAATTGCTCGTCGGCCGCGTCTATCAAACCTTGTATGGCCGTAACGACTAAGCCCAAAAAATTTGATTTTGTTTTGGTTTTACACACACGTTTGTGAGAAACGAAACATGAAAAACGTAGAAACGACAGAGAGTGAATATTTATATAGTAGTTTCTGTAGCTTAAACGATGGAATGAGGTTTGCGATTATCTTAATTGGCAATGTGATGTTTCGGTCGTTAGAGAAAGTGTTCGAATAGATTTCGAAAAAGACTTGCTTGAATCGTAAAATATGTCCCCATCAAAAGAGTTTAGTTGAGAGTGAGAGTACTCAGATGCATACACATTCAGACGGGGTTCGTTAGTATAGTGATAGTAGGTGGAAGGATATGGAAGTATATCGCATGCCGACAGCAGACAAGCAGGTTAAAACAGAGACAGAGTCGGGAGAAGTCCGCGATCCATGCACTTGTTAGAAATATTAGAGATAGCAATAGTGATAGCAAACAGGATATACACATAAGAACTGGGATGTCGGGGCAGGGAGCGGGGAGCAGAAAGAAACCATTCCGAGGATTCAGCTATCCACTAGAAACCAAAACAGTCAAAACAATCTATTTGCTGGCTTGTACTTAGTTGTGATCTGAGTTGTTGGTCTGATTTTGGTCTGTTTACTGGTCTGATTCTATGTGAACTGAATGATGGTTATTTTTGTCTTAGAAGTTTGGCTGCCGCTTGAGAAACTTCATGGCAATCATCTTGAAAATGAGAACACAAAAAGGACAGAAATATTATTAAAATGATGGCGAACGGCGCACGATGGCCAACTAAATGCACTACGGTGATGTACTAAATGTATCTGAATCGGTAATCGGTATCATTAGCTGTATCCGTGTCGGGTGTCCACATGTCGATGGCGATGTCGATGCTAACCTTTGCCTCATACTGATCGGTGTTCATTTCGGCCACCAACTGGGCCATCGCCCGCTCCGTGTTCTCGAGCTTCTGGCGCAGCTTCTCGATCTCCATCAGCTGCTCGGCCTCCTTCTGCTGCTGGAGCTGCTTCAGCGAGGTGGACAGGCTGCTGGCCACCTCGGTGGCCGACAGACTGGCGTTCAGGAGCTCCTTTTCGGTGTCCTTGGCGACCGGCGACTTCACGGCGGCTGCGGCAGCTCCTATAAAATTGGCGTACGATTTGGCTTTGAGTTTCATAATCAGGGCCGAGAGAGGTCAAACGAGACTAACGAAACTAAAGGTGTATTTACACGGGTGGGAGTGGCAACAAAATATAAAATGAAAGTGAGGGGGCATGACTCAATCCATGGAGGCGTGATTGATTTGGGGTTAGTAAATACATATAGTTTTCACAACATCTAGAATAAGTACATCTAAGTAAATGAATAGAAACACATATTCGCTACGATACTAAACCAAATGAGGAGGACATATTTCAAAAATCAAAAGGCCTTCGTCGAGGTCTAGAAACTGAAGATATGAACGGAACTCTATGGTCATCGGAACCATCTGGCTTACTTGTCTGATGCTCTCGCCAGCCTTATATCGTAGGATGATTTTTGGAGTGCGTGGGCGGAAGCAGAAGAGTACAAAATGAGTTTTTCGGTTAGGATCGACTAGTGAGTGCGGTGGCTAGTGTGTGTCGAACTACGAGTGTAACAATCCAGAAGATCAGATCCGGATCGGACTGGCACTCACCCAATTTGCTGTTATTTCCTATTTCCTCCACCTGGCTGTGGTTCTGTTGTCCGAAGACCTCCTGGCGGAAGGCAGGATTCGAAGGTGCTGGTCCGTACGGATCATTGGGAACTTGTTTCTTGAACATTATCTAAGAGGAAGAGAGTTAACTTTTTGCTTTATTATGGTCATATTTATGGACTCACCTTCATCAATGTGTAGCCGAAGAACACTACGATTCCGATCGTGTAAAGTGGCATCAGGAATCCCATGCTACTGCCGCCTCTCTGCTGCGGTTGGTGCAGTGCTCCGGCTCCCATGGGTGGACGCATCCCAGGAATGGGTCCCGGCTGGAAAATGAAATAAATTATAGTCATTAAATAATTAATAGTAACCACCTGATAAAAACAAACTAGTGGGCAATTTAGTACATGTCTCACAAAAAAAGTTGGAAAGGTCTATAGTATTTATTATTGCCATTACTATAGTTTTCAAAATTATACCTAAGATAGGAGGACATGGTACTGAATACAAGACCTTGTTAAAGTAAAGTTACAGTTACGGTTGGGAAACTTGTTTTGTATAGATAATATTTGAATACAAATTAAATTTTTTTCAGAGGTCTTAAGATATTATTTAAATATATTCAAGGGGCTATGTAAAAATATTAAGAGTAATATATTTGTTAGTGGACCCACCAAAATTCAAAATCGATTCATGATAAATTTAAGTTTCTTTTCAGGAACGTTGCTCTCACATCCTCTTTAAGTGTGGATGAAAAAAATCTGAATTGTTTGTATTAGTCCGAAAGAAATCAGTCTAAACTAGAATCGAAAAAAATTGATCCATTTTTAAAAAGTGTATATCTAGATTTAACTGATAAATGGTTTTTACTACGCCGTCAATATAAATTATATGCAGTGGCAGACATTGCAAACATTTTATTGGCAAACATAGTCGTAATTCTTGTGATTTTCACCTGTAATCATAAAAATCACGTATCCGCTCCGATGTATTTTGACATGGGCAGCGTACAGCTGATTTGTGCTCTTCGGCTATTTCGACCATCTTGTTGGTATAGACGAGAGCGAATTGGAACTGGCGCATTGAATTTGGCACAAGTTCAATATGTAGAAGCACATTCGGCCGATCTCCCACTCATCCTTTACAGATTCTTTTTGTGTTTTCTTTAGCGCTGTCTTTTGCCTTCAATTTGCGTGCAGTGTCATAAAAACAAAAACCCGAGTCCAAATAAAATAAACGTTTCGGCTATTTATAAATGACTTCCAACGCGAGCGCGGATGTGTCTCATCATAATCATTGCGACCACAGCCGCCGAAATATATAATTGTGGATTTATCATCCGGAGAAAATGCAAACCGTGTGGTTATCGCGTAACTTACCCGTCCCTCCACGATCCGCGGAGGCGGATTACTGGGTGAACTTTTCCGCTCCACGATCGGAACTGTGGGCGTGGCGGGAATGGCGCGACCCCGCTCTCGCATGGCCTGGTATATGGATTCCGGATGCAGGTGGGCTGGACGCTCCTGGCGCAGACCTGGCAAGATTACGGATTTATTGATTAGCCATGCATTACTCTTGAACGTTAAATGGTAGAAAACGAAATTTGGTTAGAAACAGTGGTTATACATTTTATCTGTTAACTTTCTGAAAATTCATCTGCTAAAAGTTCGCTTTTTGGCTTTAGCCTTTCTTTTAAAAAACAAAACTTTAAATTTTATTTTATTAATCATCTAAATATTAAGGACATACTAACTTATAACTTGAATGCAAATAACGTACTAACAATACTTCTCTTTTATATTACTATTCAAATTCTAAAAAAAGAACAAGCTCAAGGAATAATGATAATATTTAAGTTACGAAATATGATTGCCCTACCGAATTTCTAGTAAAAATGGTGAAAAATATATTTATACTTTATAGACCTCATAAAAACGGTTACTTTTGTAAAGGAACCTTTCAAATATGTTTTGGAGTTATCTATTGTAATAAAGTTTTATTTCTTACAAGTGTGAAAATTGTGGACAAATATGGTATTCGACGAGTAAAAAACTTATATATGTTTGAATCACCTGTCGTTCATATTCGAAACCAGAATTCTAAAAGGTGATAAAAGGTGATGACTTACTCGATAAGATGGAAAACGTTAGATCGTTAGTAAAGCTTTTTTGTTTGATTTTAAAGCCGAACACGGTTAGTGAAAGAAATTAATAGAACAACGTTGCGCCACATACTTATTTCGCCCGTGTAAACATTGATTTGTTTGCGGTACAAATGCGGACCAAAGGGCTCCTCGACAGTGTCCTTCTTCGAGACATTCATGAACTGCTCCCTGTCAAGCACGACGTCACAACATCCTACAACATCAACAGCGCACACATAAAAACAAAACCCACACACGAAAATAAAAATTAAATTATAAATGTATTTGAAAAATAATGAAAGAACACATGAGTAAAAGCTGGTAATACTAAAAATAAAGGAAACTAGTTTTTACAAATTAGTTTTTTAGCTTTAAGAACAAATAATGAAAAGTTAGTTTTAAAATATATTTATTTTTTTCTAAAGTGTTTTTTTATAAGGTTTTAAACACTGTTTTTTTATATTTAATTTTTTAAATTCTCTTGATAAAATCGTGGATCCTTTGGATGATTCGCCTATAAGAGTTTAATCTAAAATAAATAAAATATGATAACTCACCGCCGGGGGATGCTCGCTGATCCTTGACGGTTTGCTTGGGCGGCGGAACCCCTCCGAACATCATGGGATGGAAGACCTTCGGCCACAGGATGGCGACGCATCCGATCACGGTGACGATGATCAGGGCGGTCTTCTTGGGCGTCATCCCTCCTCGACGACCGGAGGTCGCTGCTTCGACGTGGCTGTTGCGGGCATTTTGCGGTCGGTTAAAATCTCGGTTCTGTTTCGTTTGGCTATTTGTGGTGGCTAAAGCTAGATCCTAAGGCAACTCTCCTTATATATTCCTGATTGGTTCGTTGGTGGCTCTCTGCGAGCTGTTGACTATGCGATGTGTTTCCAGTTTTTGGTTAACTTTGACATTGGCTCATGTTGGTTAGTTGGTTTCTGTACGTTTAAAGCATTATCTGAAAGATACATAGATGCATAATGTGGTTGGTTACACGCTTCAGTTGACCGGTTCGGCCCTTAGTTAAAGTTGTGTTCACATCACTGGTCACGAATCACAGCGCAAAATGCTGTATACGTTTAAATATTGTTGCGGGAAAACAAAAAAGTTTATTACATAAATAGCGGTCCCGATCTTTTTTATTTTTAGCTCGCGCAATTCGCTCTTTTCGGCCCGTCTAATAATTCTTTATTGTTTTCACTTTTCTTAGCACACAAATCACAGGGGCTCTTCAAATTAATAACCGCATAAATAATATTGAATGCTTCTCCAAAAAACGTTTTGATTTCGCTTTGGATAATGCTTCCTGGATGCAGGGGACCTGGGAACTGGACAGAGCGAGTGCTTACGCAAAGTTCGAATGTTGTTCCCGAACTGGCAGGCAAATTTTTGAAACTATTAGCCAATTTTCGGCAGATCAGTTCAGAAGACCCCGACACGACGAAAGCTAGTCGGGCGCTCTCTTCCTCATAATCTTCTTCGAACATTATTTTCCTTTATTTTTGCGGCAATATTAGATCAGACAGTATAATGAGTGCGACAAAGTGATTTGCAGCTTGGGCCTGCACCGGGAATTTCCGAGAGCTGTCCGCCAAACATACAGCCGCAGTCAAAACTTTATAATTTTAGAATTGCCCTATAAGTTCGAAGACAATTTTGTCGTTCCAAAATTCTGTTAAAATTTATTTTTTTAGCACCCCAGTAAGTAAAGATTCAATCAGATAGAAAGCTTGTAATTAATAATTTTATGATGTCGCCATTTTGGTCAAATAAAGAGTTGAACTCGGTTTAATGCAGAAATAACTTTAAATTTTACAATTATTAGAAAAATCAAAACTGACAATATGATTAACAATATTTTTAATAAGTTCAGCCTGCTAGTGTAACTCTTGCGATTCATACATTTATATATCAAAACGAATTGTTCTTTCGTTGCAAGGGTACAAGTGTAATGTCCAAAAGCTATCCAAAATATTAAGTAATTTAAACTCAATTTATCAGGCTTGCATCATTGTTCGGGATTCAAATACATAGTAAGGGTAAATTGACTTTTTTAGTTTTAGCATCGGTAAATAAATGTATTTGGCTTATATGAGTTAACTGAATTTGTTTATCATTAACGGGCACTAAGATTATTAAGCATACAACAAAAAAATAAGTATCAGCAAAAACAGTAAATATCAGCAAAAACACTGCTAACGTGTTAACCACCACTGTACGTACATATGCGAAATTTTCATGTTTTGATATTTCCAACTCGCAGCTTCTCCTCTCTTGTTATCACGCACGCATACACAACCACTGCTAAGTATAATGAGTTTTCCCAACAATTTCCATTTCGCTTTCAAACGCACTGACTGGCAAACGGCGAAAGTAAAATTGTTTAAACGTGCACTTCTGCTATTTTCACTATTGTAGCTTTTTTTATTTGGGCACCTGGATTTTTATTTTTATTTTCTTGGCAACCTCTGATTTTCGGCAAGTGCTCTTAACGCTTTTATTTTTGGAGGTACGGCATTGTAATTGGGTTCAATGCCGTTCGTCTTAAGACTCATCACTTATTTTTAAAATTATAAATTCAAAGCGTGGAGATTTCGCACCCTATGTCCTTGGCATTCTTCTCAAGTTCCGAAACACTTTTACATTATATATTTACCAGTATTGTTATTTGACTAAATTTCAAAATTCGTTTTCTTATCTAATTACGGCTAATTTCAAACTGTTTGTTTGTCGTTATAAATTTCTTTGCCACGAAGAAAGCAGCAGCAGTAAAAATTGATTTTTCAGACGGACGAAGGGAGATGGGCAGCACTGCCCGCCAGTCGATACTGTGTTGTTATCGATACTATCCAGTCGGTCGCAACAAATAATGCATTTCCACCGCTCTTCAATAATAAAATTGTGACAAACTGAACAACATTACTGTAGTAGAGGATACTCAGAAAACAGTTACAAGTTAAGCCTGTTACATATTTTATCCGATTACCGGTTCAGTAAACAACCGGTCGTAAAAAGTGTTTTTTAAAGAGAATAGAACAATTTGTAAGAATTTCGGAATTTTCAAATGAAAAATCATAGCATTATCATAAATAGAAAGCCACAAGCTTTCGTTATAACTATAATATCATTAGTTAATTAAAGTTGAATCTTAGCAGTTTCATTTAGGATAATTAAACCATGTAAACAAGCCAAGGAGTTTCATAGGCTAGTGGAAAAAGATCATTGCACTGCTTTAATTGGAATTTTCGCGCTATTTAATATGGTCACACTAATGTTTTCGTCTCCTTTGTGTTATAAAATTAACAATTTATAAATACGCATTTTCCGCTGAGCCACCGAACATCGCCGTGACTTTCGAGAATACCACCGCATCGAAAGCTTAAAGTCGAATAAACTCAACGTCGAGAGTAAACGTGCGCCTGGCGTGGCTGGTTTCTAGGCTTTCTCCCACGAAACTGGAGCTAACAATGGACAATGAGTCGTGGGCCTGTTCGTCGGTGGAGAAGGACCTGACCCGCGTGGTTACCAAGTTGGAGCAGCTCCATGAGAACGCGGCGGCGGACATCGGGGACATAGCCACACAGATGTCCGAGCTGGTCGAAGTACTCAGCAGGGCGGAGCAACTGGTGACCACTCTGAACTCGAGCACCCAGGTGTCGCAGGACGACCCCATGGGCGATGGGGTGAGTATGCAGGTGGAGACGGAGCCGACGGCTCCACAGCGGCTAACCGATCGCCAGATGGAGAGCATCCGGAAGGCCATCGGCAGGTGCAATGAACGCGTCCAAAAGCTGTCCACGGAGCACCGTGATCTGCACGGCTCCATCTCGAAGATCGGCAAAGCAATTGACCGCAACTTCAGCGCCGATTTCACATCCACCATGCGCGTGGACGTCCTGCAGGACGAGGAGAACCTGATGCTACTTAACAAGGCCATTGCCAAGCACTACTGCCGCCAGGGCATGGATGACGTGGCCCGCACCCTGATCCGCGAGTGCAAGATGTCGGCGGAGCATGCCCAGGATGTGTTCGACTCTGAGCGGGAGTTCGCCGACATCTACGGCATGTGGGTAAAGATCCAGAAGCGGGATCTTAGCGACGCCCTTACGTGGGCGAAGATGTATTCGCAGCAGCTAAGCGACCGCCACTCTTTAATTGAGTTCCGGCTGCACCGCATGCGCTTCATGCAACTGGTCTCCTACGGATTGGAGTCGCAGCGCGAGGCCATCTGCTATGCCCGGCTGAACTTCAAGAAGTTCGCCTTGCGCTACGAGCATGAGATAGCCAATCTAATGGCCAGCTTCATTTATCTGCCTAGTGGACTGGAGAACTCGCCGTACAAGCACTTTCTGGGCCAGGAAATGTGGACCGAGCTGTCGTTCATTTTCCTTAAGGACGCCTGCCAGCTGCTGGGCATCAGCAAGAACTCGGCCCTGTCCGTCGTGGTCAACGCCGGATGCACTGCCCTGCCCGCCCTGCTCAACATCAAGCAGGTCATGCAGTCGCGCCAAGTGCTGGGCATGTGGAACGGCTGCGACGAACTGCCCATCGAGATCGATCTCCAGCCGGAATTCCGATTCCATTCGATCTTCGCCTGCCCCATCCTGCGCCAGCAGACCTCCGAGGATAACCCGCCCAAGAAGTTAACCTGCGGCCATGTCATCTCCAACGATGCCCTGCACAAGCTCAGCAATGGACACATACTCAAGTGCCCGTACTGCCCCGTGGAGCAGAATGCCGAGGAGGCTGTTCGCATCTACTTTTAAGCCACATCTATGTAATCACCCTATGATAATCACCATTACCTTTACGGCTAGGCTCGGGCAGTTCGAAGACTGGTGTTGGTTGGCCGGCTTTCCTTAACAAATCGTAATCATTTTAAAATAGCTGCTTAGATTCATGTTCTTAGACAAATTCGCAGAGCGTAGTCGAACTTCCTGGGCCGTGTGCTAAGCGTGTTTCCCCACATCCTAACTGACAATTTAGATTTAAAATATATATACTGTGTATTTAAAGCAAACGACGAGTGTTTTTATGTGGAATCCATGTTTAATTAAATATGAATCGTCTGAAGTGCATTAATTAGTGCCTATGCTTGTGCTTGTGCTTATCGCTGCGGTGTCTCGGAGGAGATGCCTCTTCCCTTCGGGAAGACCGCGAAGCGAAGGATGTTGGAGAACTGCGTGAGCGGGACGAAGTGGAGGCCGGGCTCTCGTAGCGGGAACTGCGAGAAGATCGCTCCGCATACCGCTTCGGTGATCCGGAAGGACTGCGCGACCGGTTACGTTTAGAGGATTTTGAGGAGCGGGAGTTATCCGGCGAGTAGTCCCGACGTTTGGGTTCTGCAGCGGCGTAGGGTGAATGCGACCGTTTGCCCAAACTGCTGCTGTACTGGGCTGGACTTTCACTAACCTTAGAGCCCTTTGATTTGGTGTTCATGTAGCTCAGAGGGGAGTCCACAGCAGATTCAGATCTTGAGTCCTAAATTTAAAAACTCAGTGATTTTAAAGCAACTTATTATATGTAATCAGATTTACCTGTTTCAGCAATCGCTTTCTGAAATATTCTACTTGCTGGGGAACAGTCCAGCCGGGTTCAATGCGCCGTTTTCCGGACTCCAGTTCGTCCTGATACTGAATTGCTTTTAGTTCAATATCCCTTAATTTTTGTCTCTTCTCTTCGTTGAACTTCTGCGAGTTGTCATCATCACTTTCGTCGTCAGAGCTGAAAAACTTGGGGGGATCTGGCGGATCGAGCGTGTCCCACTTGCTGGTAGTGATCGCCTGCGCTTCTACTTGCTGGGGGTCAACCGTTTCCCACTTAGAGGGAATGAATCCGGGCATTTTAGGAGCAGGCTTGGTTTCTTTTTCGAGCGGTATACCGTCAAGGTCCTCATCTACTGGAATTTGAGATTATGTATTATTATATCGTTGGTTTAATTAATCGTAGAGGCTTACAAGGTACGCCATCGATTTCATCGAGGTATTCCTCTCTCTTGGGCGTTTCACGTTTTGGTGTAGCGGCATCCGGATCGGGCAAGGCCCGCTTCAAGGCGCTCTTGAGTAATGCAGCTCCATCTAGTGGTACCCCGTCCAGGTCTTCATCGTCCTTCTCCTCTCCAGAGAGGGGAGCACCGTCAATATCTTCGTCTAAGGCCTCATCAGACCTCGTTTCTTCAGCTTGAGGTGAAGAACTTACTGGCATGACGTACTAAACACGAATTGCAAATATAATACATTTATAATTTATGATGAAAATAACAAACTAACCGGTTTGCCCAGGAATTTAGCTGTCAGCTGAGCCAAAAACTCTTTGGGATAGATTGTCCATTCCTCCCAGGTGCGAATTACATTGCAAACTCTGGACTTGAAGCCCTCCGCTTTTAGTCGACTCTCAATGTTCTGGTAGTAATTGTGCAGATTTTCAAAGATATCTACCAATTGCTTTTCCACACTAACAAAAAATGGTTACTCCAAAGTTTAGTCTCAACAGATCTTTAGAACTTACGACTTGCGAAAGAAGGAAGCGTTGGCTACCTTAACCGTGCAATTATGCAATATATCTGAGATCAGATACAATCTTGCTATCTTTTTTGAAGCCAGTGTATTCAAGTTGACGAGAGACTCTGCAATACATTCGCATATTTCATCAGCAGCATCTGCATGTTCTATGCAGAAGATCATGGCATCACCAATTCGGGCGCGTTCCGGAGTTAGTTGTCTAATCAGGTCCTCAAGTCTATCTCGTTGCCTGTGGAAATAAAGAAATGTATAGTATATGTCCCCAGAATGATATTCTTCGCTGAACTTACGCGTTGGACAAGGCTCCTTTGTGCACCACAGGAGCGTCCGGATCCACAACCAGCTCATCCGGCATGCCCTGAGTATAAAAGTTGGCAATCGGAGGTCGCCAAACCGGTCCGTTTTTGAACATACGAAACTCATCCTCCCTCCACTCGTTCGGAGTGTCTCCCTGCAGCAGGGAAAACAGCTTCCATCGGTAATATATGTGAGCAGGACTTTCGTTGTCAAAGAGAAACGAAAACAGTGGATTTTCCATTTCACGAATCATAATTAAGGCCTCAAACATTGGACCCTCGCGTATAACAAACTCGATCATCCGATGAATAACATTAAGTACAGCCCTGTAAGTATAATATAGATATATTAGTTCCTATAAGGTAAAAAGTTTAAATGAAATACATACTTTTCTGTAGGAATATGTACTTTTACAACGCATTTAGCAAGTATCTGGAAAATAAAATTTTTATCTGATATTTCTTTTAGCCGGCAAAAACATTTTTCTTACCCTCTCCATGTTTTCCTTGTCCTCTTCCTGGTTAAACTCCTTGTAGTTTTTCTTCGGTAAAACATCAGCTTCACTTGGTGGTGGTTGGGCGTTAAAGGGCAATCCAGATGGAGGCGGCGGAAGGGTCATTTCCAGCAAGGCTTGCGGAGCAAATATGGGCGTGTTCATTATGGGCACAGTCTTACCTAAAAATATGACATTTTTAAGATATATTTAAAAGACTTTTGAAGAATTAATTAGGATGAAGCGTATAAAGGCCTTTTTAAGTTAGTTCTTGAATATGAAAGCCGTAGATTACCCCATCCCAGACGCATCTCATAGCCCATGATGTAGCGGCCGTTTAGTGTCCTCAACGCCCTTTCAGCATCCTTGCGGCTCATGTAGGCCACAAAGCCGCAATTGCGTCCTCTCTGCTTTTCCTCTTCGGAGCGAGGCCACATGATCTTGATGCTGGCCAGGGGACCATATCGCCCGAATATTTCCATGAGCTGCTGCTCGGATATCTTGGGATTTAGGTTGCCCAAGTAAAGATTGGTGGTGTTTGGATCACCGGTATCGAAGGAGCCCGACTCCTTGGAGCTGTTGGAAGCCTGGGAGGTGGTGGATGCACTGCTGCTGGGCACAGGAGCAGTCGCTGCCGCCGGCTGCTGAGCTGGCGGGGCATGGCTGACAGCCATGTGCTTGTACTTGTGACGCTCCTCGCGTTCCTCTTGGATTCTGAAAGCATTTAATACTTAATAGAGAAACTTTCGAGGGAATACTAATATAACTTACTGTCTCAGTTCCTCCTTGAACAGCTCCAAGTTGCTTTTTTTCTTTTCCTGATTTTTCTTTTTCAGGGGACCGGGATCCTTTTTAAGATCCGAGGCTAAAGTTTTGGCATATTCCTCGACCTTATCGGAGGAGCTCTTGTCAAGCAGCTTGGATGTGGGCTTGTAGAGCTTGCCCTTCTCCGACTTATCCTCCCGTCTGGATCCTGCATCGTAGGTGCCGGCTTTGACCCATACTTTGGAAGAGGGGGTGGGTGCCTCTTGGAAGGTCTCCACAAACTCTTTGAAGGCCTGAAAATCGTATCTGATTACTACCTGAGCAGGAAGGGTCCACGATATTGACTTACATGTGCCGCTGCCGCCGCATCCTCTTTTTTCTTCTGGTCCTCGATCTCCTTCTTGGACAATTGTCGCTTTGAGAACGTGCCCACCGTAAAAGCCTCGAGCTTCTTTTCGCTAATCCTCTGCAAATAAGGACGGAATGTGAATAACTCTCTTTCCCCGATATTTTGAAGAGCTTTACCTTCAGGCTGGCCGATGCGGCAGCCGTTTCCTTGGATTTATTCACGGGTTTACTCATTTTTTCCAAGTCAATATTCTCATTTTCGCAGATACAAGTTACAAACTGCAAGTGCCAGTGTGACCAAGGTAACTACAGGGGTTTTAGGATAACCGTTTTCGTCGAATACGTCACGATACAGCCGATAGTTGCACAACTCCCATCGCCAGCGCTATGTAAATTACTAAAAAAAATATAGTTTTATCAAATAAATGCAAAATGGATATCTGCCGCCTGTGTTTGCGCGGAGTGAGCGGCGCCCAGATGTGTCTACAGATCTTCGATGTGGACTCGGCGGAGAACAAGGTGGCGGAGGTGCTGCGCCAGCATTTCTGGTTTGAGGTGAGCGTAAGCCGCCTGCCCCTCACCCACTTACAACCCATTAATTTCACGGAATGCTCCTATTCGATCCCCAATCCCCGCAGGTTCTGCCCAACGACGAGATATCCAAGGTCATCTGCAACGTCTGCTGGACGCAGGTGTCCGAGTTCCACCAGTTCTACGTGTCCATACAGGAGGCGCAGGTGATCTACGCCACCACCTCGAAGTTCAAGCAGGATCCGGAGATGGTGAACACCTCCTGGCCGGAGGAGGTGCTCATGCCGGCCGACGTGCTGGCCGTGGACAACGATGTGAGCGCCCAGCTGAACGTTAATCCGCTGGACGAGCTGGATCTGAGTCAGCCGTTGTCCCCGGAAGACAGCAAGGTGGGAATCAAAACCGAGCGGCAGTCCCCCGAAATGGACTTCGCCTTTGAGGACACCAACAATGATCATGACGAGGACTACGAGGACGACGAGGATGAGGATACCGACGACTTGATTGTGACACGGAGTGGACGCAAGCGCAAACGGGAGGTGGCCAAGCCAGCCAAGACGAAAAGGGCGGGTGCCGTGGGCAGGAAGGGCAAGGACAAGGTCGTGGCCAAGCGGGGGCCACCCAAGAGGATATTCAAGATGGAGCGACTGCCACCGTTCTGCAAGGAAGACGAGGAACTGATCAAGCGCTACATAGTCATGGGCTGCGAGCTGTGCATATTCCTGGCCGAGGACTTTGACGGAATCCGCGAGCACTTCAAGGATAAGCATCCGGATGAGAGGCCTTACATCAAGTGCTGCGGCCGCAAGCTCAACAAGCGCTGTCTCATCCAGGAGCATGCCCGGCGGCACGAGAATCCCGAATACATCAAGTGGGTATCTTGTTTTATAAGGTGATTTTCATAATACCCATTAATCTTTCTCGACAGATGCAAGGATTGCGGCAAGGTGTTCGCCAATTCGAGTGTGCTGCGTGCCCACTGGCTGGTACATCATGTACCCGACGAGGACTGCGACTTCCAGTGCGAGGACTGCGGCAAGCGCTTCTCACGGCGCAATCTGCTCGAGCTGCACAAGGGCTCTCATGTGCCCGTGAACGAGCGCAAGTTCATCTGCCCCCAGTGCCCCAAACACAATGCGTACATATTTGCAGCCATTCAGTGTTTCAGATGCTAATTCGCACTCCTTTCTACAGTTTCGCCACAGAGTACCACATGCAAGTCCACATCAGCATGCAGCATCGCAAGGCGGCCAACATCTGCCATGTGTGCGGCAAGAAGATCAAGGACAAGGCCGTCTTCGAGAAGCACGTTCGCCTGCACTTCGAGGAGAGTGGGCCTCGCATCAAGTGTCCGCGTCCGGACTGCGAGAGCTGGCTGAAGGACGAGGACAATCTCAAGCAGCATTTGAGGCGCCACAACGACGAGGGCAAACTGTTCATTTGCTCGGAGTGTGGCAAGAGCTGCAAGAACTCCCGAGCGCTGATCGGTCACAAGCGCTATTCCCACTCGAATGTGATTTACACCTGCGAACAGTGTGGCAAAACCTTCAAGAAGGACATTAGCCTTAAGGTAGGATAGCACCTTTTGATCGCTTAGGTTTTCTTAATTTCAAATAATTGATCCTTTCAGGAGCACATGGCACAGCACACTGGCGAGCCACTCTACAAGTGTCCATTCTGTCCCCGCACCTTCAACTCAAACGCCAACATGCACTCTCACAAGAAGAAAATGCATCCAGTGGAGTGGGACATCTGGCGGAAGACGAAGACGGGTAGCTCCCAAAAAGTCCTGCCCAGCGCCCAAGTGGCTCAGATGTTCAGGGAAGATGCCGATGCCGCAGCTATTGCCAATGACTATTCAGCTTAGGCCCAGGAACGCTCAAGAAAGTCGATCCGCGGAACCATTGCTTAGTTTTTGATTTACCCTTGTTTAAAAACAAAATATATTTAATAGGAATTATTTGAAACACAGCTTTTCTTTGACTTTTTTTCCAAGTCTCTTTTCTTTAAGCGAACGAGTAGATATCTAACTCGTTCGCTTAAAGAAAATCCAGCAGTGTTAATATCTTTTGACATTTTGGTAATTATCTTGAGTGTCTTCCTATGCCCAAAAATTGGAAACAATTTTACTTCATAAACAGCGATTTTTTAAGACTTAAAGTAAATACATGTTTTGGGCGTTGCAATTTAAAGGGAAATTAAATTAAATTAAACTGTCTCTTTAACACAAATAACATTTTCCAAAAAATCAAAGGCAAAAGCTAATTTCTAAAGAAAATCAAAACCAAACATTACAACTAAATCTGAAAACCAAATCAAAAGCAAAAAGAAAATCAAAACCAAACATAACAACTAAATCTAAAAAAAACAAATCAAAAGCAAAATCAAAACCAAAAAGCAAAGCATAGGAAGTGAGCACTCAAAATCCATAGTGTAAATGTCTTAAAGTTCGCACTTTGAAATAAACAAATAACTCATGGTTTGCGTCTGCACTAACTGACACTATAACAGTGATCTGGGCACACTGACTGTAACAACAAATCAGCCTGCGTGGACAAACATAATATTGACTAAAAATGAATGTAAGTTTTTTATTAATAACCCACTAGTAAAGCTTTCACTATATTATATTGTTTGAACCCCGGCAGGAGTCCGAGATTCCGATCGACATTCACACCCTGAAGCTGCAGGATTGGCTTATCAGCCGAAGAATCGTGCCAAAGAATGTACAGCTGGAGGTTCGGGAAATCCACAAGAAGATCAGCAGCGCGCTGCAGGACATGCCCTCCAATGACCAGCTGATCAAGCTGTTAGCCAGGACGAGTAGGTTCCCTGTGGCCCACTGGAATTGCCAGCTAACCTGATCTCCTCCTTGCAGATATCAACTACTACCACGTCAAGGAGATCATTGAGATCTTGAAGCAGACGGAAAAGGACACGAAAAGCGTATTCGGCACCTACGGCAGCCAGCGCATGAAGGACTGGCAGGAGATCAGCCGGCTGTACGAGAAGAACGCCACTTACCTGGCCGAAACGGCTCAGATCTTCGTGCGGAATGTGAACTACGAGATTCCCGGGGTGCGCAAGCAAATGGCCAAGCTGGAGCAGCAGACCGACGAGAGCCAGAAGCGAGCCCACGACATGAACAAGCCGGAAAGCCAGCTCCTGGCCGAGCACGCTGCCCTGCTGGAACAGTTGGGCGTCAAGGGGGACAACCTGCACGCGGAGTTCGTGGAGGTACTGGCGGGTTTGCCGGAGCTGTACACCAAGTCCCTGATCGACATCTCAAAGATCCAGCCAGGCATCGATCTGTACGCCGAGGTCAGTGGCCACAAGCAGGCGCTGCCCATCCTCAGCCACTTGGTCGAGTTTGGCAACACCACCGTTTACCAATACATCCACAAGGAAGCGCCCCTGGCCGTCGAGGAGCCGCCCATCCGACTGAACCTCAGCGAGGACATTGCCAGCAAGGATGACAATGCTGCCACTGAGATCGACTTCGGAACGGACGACAATGGCGGAACCTCCTCGACCGTTTCTGCGGAGATTATCGACTACGGAGACTTTGGCAGTGGGGACTTGCAGGAAAACGACGGCGGCAACATCGACTGGGGCATCGAGAGCGCTCCAACCGATGCGGTGGAAATCAACTTTGACATTCCCGTGGAGGAGTATGGAATCGTGGTGGAGGGCACTGGCATGGACGGTGGCACTGCCAAGGGTGAGTTCTGCATTTCAAGGGCTACCAATCCTAGTTAATACTCTGTTTGCTTCAGGCGATCAGGCCTACACTTTGCTGGACTCGCCGAGCTATCGCGACCGATTCCTGGATGAAATCTTTGAACTGGAGTCATTCCTGCGCCTGCGACTCTATGAGCTCAAGCAGTTGGAGACTTCCAGCGACATCATGTTCTCCCTCATGGACAACATTGCTACCCACGACGCGGAGAGCATCAGGAAGATTCTCAGCTCCGTGGAGAAAATTATTCAGCAGACCTCCGATGAGCAGACGCGGCATCTCTTCCAGCTGAAGCACTCACCCAAATATGCCAATCTGCTGGCCGCCAAGCTGCAGCAAATGACCAAGGCCGTGGAGAAGTTGAGGTCCACACGGGAGGCTCTAAAGAAGAGGGCCATCGAGCTGCGGGAAGAGCGGCAGCAGCTAAATCCCGTCCTGGAGGAATTGATTGCCCAGACTCGCACTCTGCAGTCGCACATCGAGAAGGATATTTCCAAGCGGTACAAGAATCGGGTGGTTAATTTAATGGGAGGCGTTAACTAATGTAATGTGTTAAGTGTTTGTTAAATAATGTTTATTAATAAACTGATAACTGGGCAGGACAAAGATGGCTTTGTAAATTTTTTAAAAGAAGTTTATTTTTATTTTGCTATTTTTATTAAATATACAAATTTTATTTATATTGTGTTCTTTCTTTTTAATTGCCATTTTGCTTCTTTTTTGTATCCAGAATACAAACCTAATTTTAGTGAAGTTTGTTGTTGGTTTCATTTTTTTTGCTTTTGTTTTGTTCATAAAAGTATGCTTACACATTTAACGTTTTAAACTTTCACTTAAATTTAAAATTCTTATGTTGCTGAATTTGAATAATGTGTAAAACAAGAACAACGCTGTGATTAACTTAAATGTTTGGGCCTGTCTTGAATTTAAGGAAATTCATCGAACAAAATGTAATAAATCGGAAGTAGAATGGGGGAGCTCAAAAAAATCGGAAATGCTATAGAGTAGCTATACAAGGTTTGGGTGTAAAAAGCCACAAAATGTCGGGGTATACATTGGGATATCAACTAGACTTAGGCACTAATCTAACAAAAGTGTGGCTGGCGGTATTCAGCAGAAAGGCTTTATAAGTATAATCAATTCGTTAACTAAATAGAAAATAACAAGCACTATCGAAAATACAATTAATTATACGGGGAAGAGGCCTCATGATATGGTTACAACTTTGTGTGGCGCTAGGCCCGGGCTCAAAGCGTCGTGTACATTTGTTTTCTTTTGTTTCCGTTTGTGATGCATGACCCGACCCAAGCTCAAATCAATCATCTACAATATAGGGGTCTCTCGCGGTTTACATAGATATCATATGTATGAATAAATGTTGGATTGTTTTGATTATACATCAACGTACGTATTTGTGTAGTGTTGCATTTATAACTCGTATGGTAAATGTTAAATAAGCATAAAATTTGTTCGAAAGTTGCTTGTGGTCTGCCATTATTTTAGCTGCTTATACTAATATATATGTTTCATATAATTTATATATATTTATTATTTATAGGTTTTAATTTAATTCTTGCTCTTGCTTTGCTTAGGTGCTACTATGTATATGTCTGAATTTATTTATGTATACATGCTTGTTTATTTGATGTATTTTGTAAATGATTACATTTTATACACGTATCATAGCGCCGGTCGGATTAGAAATTCTGAGCTCTTTCCGCTCTAATCTTTATGTTATTGCTCTTAATTTCAAAAAAATATGTGGATTGCCCTATCTACAACTCCTCGCGTCCCACACATCCACCCTCCCCCTACACTTACAATCTAAGCGAACTTGTTCCGTATTCCGTTTCCTGTTTTCGGTTGTTTCTTCAATGAAAAACATCGCCTCTCTTGGCTGGCTCTGTCCACCAGCGATGGTGGTGATGGTGGTTCGGCTGCTGTGCTTGCTGCTGATGATGCTTCGACTGTCAATCGTTCTTCACTGGGTAGTAGATTAGATCCGGTTGCTGGCCATGCGGCGGCATTTGCTGCATCATGCCACCCATCATGGGCGGCAGCACACTCTTCGTATCGTCTCCCAGCATGGAATAGCCCACACCAACGCCTACTCCGACACCCACACCGACTCCAACTCCCGTGCGATCGTACACATTGCTGTGCGGAGCTGGCGGTGGCAGCAGATGCGGATGCAATGGCTGCTGCTGTTGCGGCTGCAGGCCATGTGGGTGGTAGGGTTGAAAGCTGTTTTGTTTCTGCTGCTCGCTGACCAGCTGGTCGCTCAGGTGCTGGTCATAGGCTCCTCCGTAAACGCTGCCTCCACTGCGCATCAAAGCGCTTGCATAGCTACCGGCGCCGTGATGTTGCTGCTGCGCCGCCTGTTGTTGCTGAGACGACGTCGTTTGTTGCTGCTGCATCAAGTCGAAATTGTACTCCATTGGCGCGGGATTTGTGTCAATGAGATTCGTGAGTATGCTGCCGATGTTATTATAGTTGTGGGGATCACTCGCATTCGCTTGAGCCTGGGCCTGTTGCTGCTGTTGCGCCGCCTGCTGCTGCTGCTGCTGCTGTTGTTGTTGTGGTTGTTGCTGCTGCTGTTGGAGATTGGCTGAACCCAGGCGCCGGCCACATATGCTGGAAGCTCATCAGATCACCAGCGAGGGTTGGATCTGGTTGCTGCGGTTGAGGGTGTTGTTGCGGCTGCTGCTGCTGGGGTTTGCTTACCGCTTGTTGCTGCTGCTGTGGAGAAGGCGGTACATTCATTGGAAGCCCTAGGAACTCGGCCGATTCCACTATATAGAATTTGTTATCTTTGAGCTCAACCTGTTGGTTGTTGGGTGGATTGCCAAAGTTCATGTTGCCCCAAGAGTCGGTTGCCTGTTGTTGCAAGAATTGCTGCTGCTGTTGCTGCTGTTGTTGTTGTTGTTGTACTGGAGCAGGTTGTGGCGACTGCAGTCTCGCATGCTGTGGGGAATGCGATGGTTGTTGATGCTGCAATTGTTGGGCCGCAGGATGATGATGTAACGGCGATCGCTGGTTGTGGCGATGTTGCTGCTGCATCATCAGCTGGTGTTGATGGTGCATCGGGGGCATGTGGTGAGGGGAGCTGAAGTGTTGCTGCGGCTGCTGTTGTTGCAGTTGCGAGGGATGCGGAGGATGTGGACTCTGAGGCGTGTGACTCCTCATGTGTTGCTGCTGTTGGGCAAGATGATGTTGTTGTTGTTGCTGCTGCTGAGGCTGTTGCTGTTGCTGTTGTTGCTGATAATGGCTAATCAGTTGATGCTGCTGATAGGCACCAGCTGCCGGATTCGACTCAAAGTGAAATTGCCCATCCTGCCCGAAGCTATTCATGCGCTGCAGATGCAACTCTCCGGGTGCAACTCTCGGCTGTGGAGGAGGAGGCTGCTGCTGTTGTTGTTGTGTCGGCGGCGGCGTTGGATGTTGCTGATGCAAAGCATTCTGAGGCTGCTGCTGTCCTGGCTGCTGTTTCTCCGCATTAAAGCTCTGATTGTACATGGAATTCTGCTGAGATTCGCTGGTTGACACCGAATGCTGCGACGTGGACGCCGTGGAGGATTGCGAACTGTTGCTGCTGACCATGGCCGCATTGAACTGATCCTGCTGCAGGCAACCCGGAGTCGTCGATACTGGCGGTGGCGGAGTCGGCGTGGCCGCGGCGCCCTTTTGCTGTTGCTGCTGGGAGGATGCTACTGCTGCGGCGGCGGCTGCTGCCTGCGCTTTCGCCTTACTGGTCACTGCTTTTTTGGTAGCTTTCACAGGCGGAGGACCTGGCATATCCGGCAAGCTACCCATTTCGGCTGGAAAGAAAATAGTATATATTTATTTTTAAGTCCATAGGAAGTTCTTCATGTCCATACCTTCTTCGTTTGCTTTGGGAAAGCGCTGCTTTCCCTTCTTAGGAGGCGGCGGCTCGTTTCCGTGCATTGTCTGCTTGTGGCGCACCAGATGCGTTTTCCACTTGAACGTCTGAAAGGGCAACAATATACATCATTAGGCGTGTGTAATTGTAGTTTTTCTTTAAATATTTTTCTTTTAATAAATTAACAAAGAAATGGTGCTTAGTAAGCTCGTTTTCAAAATTGTGAAAACTTGTATACCATACAAAATGGACGTCTATTGATGAAAGATTCGATTAATTTGTATATTAAAATTTATTAACATAACGAATGAAAATTGAAACTTGCGTTTTTTTTTAAATTCTACCCTAATTTAAGTTTTTAAAACTGGTCAAAATAAAAAATGTCCAATGGTTTGAAAAATTAAGTTTCTAAATTGACGGTTACTTTTACGTTCCATAAGCAGATTTATAGAATATATATGTAAATATATGTTACCCCAAATGTAGTATTCTAGAGCCTTTAAATAAAAATATAAATATATGTAAGGTCTACCTGATCGCAGTAGTTGCAGCAGTGCGGCCTTTCCTCCGAGTGCGACGGCAGATGCCGCTGGAGAGACTTGGCCGATCCGAAGCGCTTGCCGCACAGCGTACACTTGCATTCGGATACGTCCACGTGGGCGTTACTGTAGTGCTCCTTGAGCGCGGGATATGTGAAGTAGGACGAGCCGCACAGGTCGCACACGTAGGGCCTTTTGATCTCGGTGTGCAGCTGCACGTGACGCTCCAGGTTGGCCTTCAGCGTGAAGCGGTTATGGCAAATGTGGCACTCGAAGAAGTTGTCGCGCTTGTGTACGCGGATGATGTGTTGGTACAGGGCGTTCTTCGACTGAAACTCCTCGCCGCACACCTCGCAGATGGCCCCATCGGCCTTGTGGCCCGTTTCCTCGAAGTGTTGCTGCAGTTTCTTTTGCGGAAACTTTAGCCCGCACTCGCCGCAGGGAAAGGCTGCAAAATAAATGAGGTTAGTCGACAGTTCAAAAGGTTTAAGGCAAGACTGATGCTGATTCCAAGGAACTCCGCCGGAGAACTTGGTGAAATTTACATTCACGGCGACTCACTTTTGATTTCCTTCTTGTTGTGCGACTCCACGTGGGCGTGGAACTGCTGCTTGCGTGAGTACGACTCCCCGCACGTCTCGCACACGAACGGAAACTCCTTCACATGCATGGTCCGGTTATGGTGTATTATTTCCTGAAAATGTATCAAATTAATAATGCAAGTTTTAATAAGTAAATTTGCTTATAGCTTGATAAAGTTATTTTTGTTTAAAATGGCTTTTAAAGCATTAAATGGCTTTTTAACTACTGATTTTTCTGCATCTAAGTTGTCAAGTTACCTCCAGCGTATTTCCATTTCGCTGACCGCAGTCGTGGCAGAAACCCGGATGCATCTTGTAGTGGTCCAGCAAGGACTTGCGCTTGCGATACGACTTGGGGCACAGCAGGCAGTTATAGCTGGGCTTGTCCTTCTTGCTGCCAGGTGTCTGACCCCCACTGCCTCCACTGCCGCTGCCGTGCTGCGAGGGCGGCGCCTGCAGGGAGGTGCTGCTGCTGCTGCCGCCGTCGATCAATTGCTGCTTGGCCGCGTCCATCTCGTCCATGTCGTGGTCCAAGTCGTCGTCGTCCTCGTCCGGCGACAGGTCATTGTCGTCCAACTCCAGGGAGGAGTTCAGTTGACCGCTGACGGGGGAGTGTCGCCCAAATTCGATAAGGCAGCCAGGGCTGGCATTTGACGACTGCCCATCATTGAGGTCCCGTGTTGTGGGAAATCCTCCGACATCATCATCATCTGCCGCTGTTGGTGTGGCAGGGCCACATGCTGCTGCTGTTGCTGCATCATGCCGCCCATCATTGATAGGGGATTATTGCTTGAGTTGTAGAGCTTTTGCTGCTGGTGCATCTGAATCTCGCTGGCGTGGACAGAACTGCCGCCCGGCATGATGACGTTGGGATTGCCATGAGGCTGCCCGCCCTTTGGGTCCCTGTTCTCCAAGGGCATGGACATGGGCAAGTGGAGAGATGGTTTCATAGACGCCACCAACTGATCCTGCGCCTGCAGCGTCAGTTGCGGGCGGTGGAGACTGCCATTGTTGCTATTGTTGTTATTATTGTTGCTGATGCTATTGCTTGACGTAAGGCCGTTGATCACAAGATTTGCGCTGCTGCTGCTACTTCTGAGAATAAAGAAACCACAGGATAAGCAATAAGTCTATTAAACCAGGAATAGTTTTACACTTCTCAGAAAAAAGTATAGGCATCTATTGAGAAAGTAATGCAGAAATACAAGGAAATGTTACCATTTCCCAACATAAAAAAAGTGTGATAACTCTGAGAATTTAACTTAAACATTAAATATACACCAAATTTTAAAGACTAAATAAAAACTAAAAATTTGGACAAAAATATCAGTAATAGTTTTCATTCGATACGAGAAGTTCATTATGCCTTTTACAGACTTTGTTATATTATAAAACTTTGAAAAAACTAAGTTGTACATATTTTTCAAATATTTTGGGCATCTGTTATTATTTTGAGAAACGAGTAACTCAATGAAGAGTAAACTGAATATTAGGAAAATAAACATTTTTTCTGAAGAATTAGATAAAAATTAGACTTACAGGTGATGCGAATGATGACTATTGTTCTCCAGGATCACCCCGCTGATGCCATTCCCATTACCGCCACTCCCGCTACCGCTGCTGCTGCTGTTGCTGCTGTGTCCGCTGGCGCTGTTCACACTGCCCAAGGCACTGCCGGCGCCAGCCAGCATGTCATCGATCTCGGGTTCCATCTCCAGACCATCGATCAGACGTCCCGCGCCTACACCCTCGTCAATGAACTCCTCGAACTTCATAATCTCTTGGGCAGCCGATGACAGCTGCGATTCCGTTTCCGACTCCAGTTCGGAGTCGCCAAACGAGATGGCAGGCAGCTGCTGCTGCCGCTGGATCTCCTCCAGATGCTGCTGCTGCTGCTGAATCTCCTCCAGGTGCTGCTGTTCTTGCTGGATCTCCTCATGATTCTGCTGCGGCTGCTGCTGAACCTCCTCATCCCGCAGCAGCTCGCTCTGCTTCATCAAGATGACCAACTGGCGACGTTCTCTCTGGCGTCGCCACTCCTCCAGCCGCTGTTCGCGCAGCTCCTTCAGCACCCGCGCTGAGGGCGTAGTACCCAGCAAGCGTCCGTTCACAACAAAGTTTTCGAAGAACTGCCGGAGGAAAGGCTTATGGTGCTGGCTGAGTGCCAGGCGGAGCAGAGCCCGGAACTGGGCCTTATAGGCCCGCTCGCTGAACTCGCCGGTACTGTGATGATACCTCATCGTGTACTGGCTGTCCTCGTGAAAGACGTAGCCCTCGCCCAGCCGGCTGTGCTCCTCTTTCCGTCGCACACTCGTCACGGTCAGGTGCATATTGTTGGTTCGCTTTCGCTTGACCAGCTTCCCATCGCTGCTGTTGCTGTTCGCCTCCTCGTCCTCGCCCTCGCCCAGCTGGTCCTCGTCCAAGAAGGTGGCCGCATATTTCCGCTTGACCAGCAGCGAAACGCCGGTCTGGATCAGGTCCAGCGGATCGCCGGGGCCCAGGGCCAGGGCGTCCACATTGTTGCCGGCATGGAACTGCAGGGAAGACGAGTTCTGGGTGTCCGCATCGTCGAGGAAGTCCTCCTCCTCCTCCTCGAGGCATAGGAACTCCTCCTTGCAGAGGATCTTCTCGAAGTTCTGGTTCAGATCCGTCGATCCCGCCTCCTCATCATCGTTCTCGCGCTTGATCTCCGCCTCGCAGCCAGGCTCCTTCTTCTCCTTCTTGGCGGTCAGCAGCAGCTGGAGCTGCTTCGTCCTCGCTAGCTCGTGCTGCTGCGCCTTTTCGCCAACTCCTCCTCCTGCCCCGCCGGTGTCATTGCCTGTAGCTATGTGACTGAACAGATTCCTGACGACTTGGTCGCAGGCCTCCGGGTACTTGCATTTAAGCGTCTGCAGCAAGAATTGAATAGCATCGCACCGCAATGCCGTGTTGAGGCTATCCAGTAGATTTAGTGATTGATCCACCTGAAAAATAATTAAATTCATTAGAAATTATTTAATTTGTTCAATTGTTTGAAATATAGTAAATATTAAAAACTAAGTTTTGTAGCGAAGTTTAAATACAAATTTAGTTTTAACAAACTTTGGCTGGTCGACATTATTTCCAGGAAAAGAAAAGGATATAGTCGTCCTATTTTGATAAACATACATAAATAAAAATTCCTTCCCTAAAAGTATAAAAAAACATATATTCATTGGTGCGTAACCCACACATATAGATGTACACACAACTCCTTTTTTATCCATTACAAAAGAAACACCTAATGTCATAAAAAATGTTGTCCGCATTATATTCAAAAATCATTACTTTTTTTTTAATATAAAATTTGTTTAATAAATTCCATCATAGTTCTGCCTTTTAGGAGCATATTATTAAAATAACCAAATCATATATTAAGATTTTAATATTACAAATTGGGTTTTCTAAGAAATTTATTGCACGCGTTAACATAGTTTTTATTTATTTACAGCGAAATGCCATGATGAATTTTAATGGAAGATCCTTTATGTTGATGGAAATTTTTAATCACTTTTAAAGCTTCAAAACAGATTTAAGCATGTATTTAATAATATACTAATCTTGAATAATAATTAAAATTTGTAGTATTATTGTATTTTTTTTTCTTACAAACTTATAATTATAATAAATATTAAATAATTATTAAATATTATAAATAATAAATATATCAAATGCTTCAACTCCGAATCTATGTGACGTCTCCATATAAGTGCGGCAACTGCGTTTGGACAAACTATTTATTTTCTCTTGTTAATCTACAAAGTATTCATTCCAAGTTATGCGTGCTATATACGGTTATCTAAACTGGGTTGTCTTCTTTGACTTTTTGTTTTAAGCCCACTGTGCTTAAATTATTGCGCTAGTGGAAAATAAATTACCAACTTCCGCTTCAAGCCGCCCATTTCCACGGGAAAAACAACAACAAACTGCGGAATGTAGCGGGTGGGAATGACTGGTAGGGTTGCCACCTTAATACGGGATATATGTTAGTCCCGCTAAAGGCCCAATTAGAATCGTCATTTGTTTCAATTAAGCGGCCGAACTCTCTCGCAAACACACCACACATACACGCTTTTAGAAATAACTGTCGTCAAACACAATTACTGATTATTATTTTCCAAACAATTTAATGCAATTAGAACGAGAGTGGGGGAGGAGGAAAAAGTGAGAATCGAGAGAGGTGGACCGCGCGCTTCAATGAAACGTAGACAGCACGGCGACAGCGACGCTAGCAGCGATGCCCGCGCAAGCGATTAGCACAACGCAAACACACACAGAGAAACAGCGAGCGAAGATGGCGAAAAATAGAAAAGAAAAACAAAAACAGCAACAGCGGAGGCAGAGGCAGAGGCAGAGAAATTAAAACAGCGCACAATTTGTGCTACTTTTTCCCATTCCACAATGTTGCTATTATGTATATATGTATGTTTTGTACGGCGTGTGACTGTGTTTGTGTATTTGCAGCGATTTGTAGTTGTTACAAACACAATGTGGGGCTGCTCTCTTCCCTCTCTTCTCTCCTAACCCATCCACCCACTGTGCAAGAGGAAGAGAAAAAGGGGGGAAATGGGTGGCGAAAGAAGGAGAAGAGGGGGAGTAAAAGTAAACGACGTCGCAACCCTGAAATGCTCTAAACGCCTTTGAACACACTACCTTTTCACAGATTAATGTTAAGAACTATTCTCAGATTTTTAAAAAATCATAAGATAATTTATTGTAATTTTTTGACGACTGATATTAAATGTAATACAAGGATAACCTTAAAAAGGCATTGGTTTAGTTTTTATGTAATTCAAAAATATATATCTTTCGAATAATATTTTGTATCTGATAGCTGTCGCAATAGTACTCTTTCAAAATAGTATTTTTATACCTTAGAATAAGATTTAACGCTTTTTGTCATAATTAAGTTAAACTATGGTCTTTTCAGATATTTTAAGCACAAGGATTTTGATTTTGTCGATATGTTTTTTTGTCGAATCTTAATATAAAATAAAGTTTAAGTTTCCAAATAATCCAGTTTCTAATTATTTGCTTCAGTGAGCTGGTTATAAAGTTTTTTTTACGCTGGTCAGCTGTTTTCAACTATTTAGCGATTTAGTCGACTAAGGAATAAAAAAGAAAAAGAATTTTAAAAATCTAATTTAATATGATAACTTAAGTTAATTTAACTGAGTCCGCAAGCGGTATGGAAACAGAAAGACAACCGATATATTAGGGTATGTATTTTGTATTTTATTGCTGAATAATATATAGGGTCGGAAATTTCTCCTCTACGGCGTTACAAACTCCTGATGACTCCAAAATTATTAATATATTTTGCAACGGTACACAAATTATTAGTTTTTATCAAAATAAGGAACTTATGTATATCTTTATATTCTCATCTGCCTAAATAAAATTATGACCAATACTGCGAGGGTATAAAAACTACGGCGTACCGAAGCTAACTTCTATTTTGTATATTATTTTTGTGTTATATATATACATATATATTTTCTATTTTGCCAAAACAAATGTTTGATAAGTAACTTTTTGATGTATAGATATATTATACATCAAAAAGTTACTTATCAAACATTTGTTTTGGCAAAATAGTAAATATTTGCTGATATCGGATATCTCGTAGTATTTAGTGTTAGATCGAGTTAAGAGTTATCCTTGAAATTGTTTTATATATACAAAATATAACCAAAATAACATCGAATCAAATATTTGAAATGAAATGAAAAAAATTAATTAATTATGAAGTTGATTTTGAGGGGTTAGGCTGGCTACAAAGCGATTAAAGCAACAGCGAAATACTTTCTCCTAGTCAAACTGCTTTAAATCAATCAACTTGAAATATAAACAAAACGGTAATTCTTGACAAAAGATTTCGAATTTGGTATGCTAAGTGACAGTTACTACATATGTATATAATTTCCCCACTCTATCTATGTGGCAACGCTGGGGGCTGTGCGTTTTATTTGTCAATAAAGTTGTTGTAAATTTAGATTGCAGATAACGCAAACTTAATACAAGTACGAGCACATGGGCATGTAAGCATTTATAAACTTAACTCGTGTGTTTGTGGGGCAAGAGAAAATGAGAGAGCAGAAAATCGGGATAGAAAAGGTGGGAAAGAGCGCTTGAGAAAAGTACAATGCAAGAGAAAAGCAAATGCCATATTTAATTAGAATTTTTTGTGTTCTAATTAAATGTTAGTTGGTGTGCGAGTGAGTGTTTCGTTGTGTGCGTTTATGCTCGGATCTGTGTACATGAGAACTAAAAATACCCAAGTTGAAGATATTTTGTCTGGATTGGATTCGTTTTTTTCGGGAAATATCCCATGCAGGGTGTGGGCTGTTCGATAAGGGCATTTTTCGACTTGATTTATTCCGCTTTAGTTGCTGCACAGAAATATTTAGTTCGTTTGCAATTGTTATGTACCTGTTCATTTCTCACATAAAGACCCAAAGAGCTATCTTCAAAATACTTATGTACACATGAGCACATCCACACAAACGCTAGCACATATATATAGTGTTCAGATGGGTGAACTGTTAGAGACGGGGAGGTGGGGAGATGACGTTGACTGCATTTTTAGCAAAATTTATGTTATACATTTCGTACTTGCCATCTCCCTCGCACACACATTAAAGCTCTCAAAGTGGAACTCACACACACATGAACGTCCAAATAGTTGTACTAATCAAATAAAAATAGCATTTACATCGCCCTCTCTCTCTTTCCATTTTTTCAGAGTTTTATTAATGAAATTGGCACAGCAAAACACAGTGCAATCAATTCAAGTTTCAAGTGGAAGGGATGGAAAAACAACACACTCAATCCATGTCGTAAAGTCAATTAAGAGCGATTAAAACTTTAATTGTATTACTGCAAAGCAGAATTAATTAAAAAACACAAATAGTGTTCCAATTCAAACAGAATGGGAAAACTGAAATGGCTTTTTGCTCTGTGAGTTTTAATTATTTTCTACACCTAAAACGGTTAATTTAAATCTTATTGACTACTTTCTTCTCTCTTAATTACAACAACAAACTTGCTCCACTGTGCAGTGCTGTTTACTATTCTTCTTCTTCCACTTGTGCTTTGCTTCGTACATTCGTACTCGATTGCCCTATCTCACTCGCACCTGCATATGAAATGCCTCGAATTTATATGCATGCAAGAGGAAAAGAGAACTCCCCATTCACTCACCCTCCCTCTCTCACCTTCCTTTCCACTTCGCCCCATAAAACAACAACAACACACACACACATAAAAAGCAGGAGGGAGAGCAAGAAATACAATCAAACTCTTGCTCTTGGGGCTCAATTTGAGATTTGTTGTTGTTGCTGTTGGATTTTGTAGTATTTGTAGTTTTAGTATTTATGTAAATGTGCGCTTTGCTTGTGTGGCCAAAGTAAATGTAAATGTTGTTATAAACTAATAAAAATAAAAATAAATATTTTCTCGAAAATAACGAAGGAAAACAAAACAAAAGTGAATAATAGCAGTGATGAAATGGGTCGAAAAGTGGGGAGTCAAAATGGAAAGAGGGAAAGGGAGGGGGGCTACAATTCATTTTAGAGGCAAATAGAAAAAACAAAAATAACATTATGTGGCACTCAACGAAAGGGGGAAAGAAAGGGGGAGAAAGAGGGCGCAGAAGGAAAGAGGAGGTAAATGGAAATGGGAGTGGTATGGGTTTGCCTTTGAATAGGGATAGTGGGAGTGGGCGGGATGGAGCAAAAGACTCGGCGGAAGTTCACACAGACACGGAGTGTATGTGTATTTTTGTGGGTGGGTGGAAATTGTGCAAGAAGCGATTGTGGGGGCTCTAAATCAACGGAGCTTTTAAAATAATAAAGCAAACAGAAATAGAGGGAATTTTTGAGAACCACCCTTCTTCTGCCAGCTACACTCGCCAAAAAATACACTGCATTTTCTTTCGATTTAATTCGTTATTGGACCGCTTATTCCCGCTCAAACTCATTAGCTGCGTCTCTTTGTTTACTTCAGGTGCTTCGCAGTTCCAATTGGGAGGGGAGCAGACCGCGATTTGAATGGCAAAACTAAATTCAGTTTTATTTTAATCACAACGACCTTTTCACATTACAGCAACAACAATAAACAATAACAACGACTATAAAACAACAATAAATACGGCCAGTGCACACTGTACTTCATTTGTTATCTGTTCCTCCACCTCCTCCTCTTCTATCGCGCTCTCGCTACCGCTCTCTTCCTGGCCTACGCATTACACGTTGTTTTGCTGCTCTCTCAATTAGACAGTCGCAGTCACACGGAATGTAGACTGCTCACGCACACACACACCAGCTGCCAGTGTATGTGTACTTAATATGATGATGGGTAAGGGGAAAAGGAGACGGGGTAATGGTAAACATTATTTAATTACCAGTAATTTAAAATCCAACTGTGTAGTTTTGTTATCCATTTTGTTGTTGGCTTCTGCATTTGGCTGAATTTTATTTATACGTTTCACTCTCTCACACACACATTCACTCACACACACACGCGCACAGAATCTCACTCGCTCGCACACACACGGGTGCGGGTTTTTTTTTATTATTTCGATTTTTCTTTTAGCCCCTGCTTCGCGTTTCTTCTTTTGCTTCTTTGCTGTGGCTCAGCTCTTTTTTTGTGTTATTCCATTCTCCTCTCCTTTGCTTTTGGCTTTTCGTACGTCGCTCTCGCTGTATTGACACAACATTGAGAAATTCCCATTGGTTTTTTTTCACATTTTTACGCTTAATGGGGGAATTCGCAGATTTTGTTATTGCATAAAGCGAGAGCACAGGGAATATTTAACAACCTATTTAGCTCTAGGCTGCTTGCAACTTTCTGTGGCACACACACGCACGCACACACGCGCGCATGAAAAAATGTTTTCCAATCCTTCGTTTTCGCCACGCGTTTTACCCGCATTACTTTACTCGCTAATTACAAGGAAAGCCCTTCATAGAAACCGATGAACCGTTAGTTTAGCAAGTATAATTGAATCTTTTTTTTAACAGCAACAGCAAATAAAAAGCGACGGAATTTTTCTCAAAATGTTTTGTACGGTATTTTTTTAGTGACTGCCCGAGGTTAGCCATTTTTAGTTGTTTTTCGGGGCGAATGGCCAGCCCGCGGTTATCGATAGATCGTCCACCCCTATTGGGAGAATGGCCATCCCTATTGGCAGAATGATTGTGGTTTTTTTTGAAATTTTATTTCACATTCTCCGAATACAAAAATCAGGATAAACCCTTAATCAATAATTATGCATCCTTGGGATTACTTGGCCGGCTGCTTTGCCTGCTTCTCCTTTTTAGCAGCCTCAGCCTCCGCCTGCACCTTGTTGTATTTCTCGATCAGCTTCTCAACATCGGTCTTTTCCAAAACACTATAAACGGTGGCGTTGTCCACGCGCTGCAGCGTGGCCATCTCCACCTTTTCGGGGGTCAGCTTTGTGGTGTCCAGGGTCATGCTGAGCACCTTGACGGCCAGATCCTTGGCATCCTCCAACGTCAGCTTAACATTCTCCTTGTCCGCCAGCTCCTGTTTCAGCATGGAGATCGCTGCTCCGAAGTTGTTGCCAATGCAGGTGGCCTTCCATCCGCCATAGTTGCCACTCGGATCGGACTGGTACAGCTGGTAGCCGTACTTGTTGTCCCAGCCCATATAAAGCAGTGACACTCCAAAGGGACGCTTTCCGCCGTACTGCGTGTACGCCTGTTTGATGTCGCACAGGTGCGAAACCAGCTGCTCGCAGGGAATCACCTCGCCGTAGCTGAACTGGTAACGCTGGGCAATCAGACGGAGCTCCGCGGTCAGCACGTTGGCATCGGAAGTGATGCCCGCCACCGAGCAGACCATGTTCCTAAGGGATGAACAGGGTTTAGGTCAGTGGTACATTTTTAAACAAGTTTGTATGGAGGTAAAATACATATAGATATGTTCCATATGTAGGTCTCCAGGAAGTTAAAGTTTAAATGATATGTTAAATGATAATTTAAAGTCCCTGTAATAAATGTACAATATTCATATGAAGAGATTCAAGAACGAGTGCCAGTCGTTCTTTCTGTCTTACTGTTGCTTAATTTTACACCAACCGGTAGTAAAGTTTTGAAGTAGTAATACAACTTTTTCGGGATTTTATATAAAAAAACCAATGCGAAAGTTACAAGTTAAAAACCAAATATCCTGCACATTTTCAGTGCTCAAACAATAAAGGTGCAAAACAAAGCTTAATTGTTTAAAAGGCTTGGACAGAAGTGCAAATTTGAAATCTATTTGTGAATTATTATAGTTATAGTCAAACTTATATGGGTAATACAGGTACCCCCAACTGACTGAAATATTTGTTTCACTTTAAAAGAACTGCCTCTGGATGGCGTAAGAACTAACCTTCCAAAATAAGCAAGTATTTCAGGATTTTTCGGTTTAATGGAGGATTTCAATTCCTTTGGCTATGGAAAAAAAATATTTAAACAAGTGGAAAATAATTTGTATTACCTAGTAAACTAATTTAATGTGTTATTTTTAGTAAACATATCTTATTAAAATGTTTATAACAAAGTGGAAGCAAATTTAAGATCCGGTGTTCCAACATATTCTTGTGACTCGAACAAAGTTCACCAAATAGTGTAAGTACTATCACTATAAAACACTTTCAATAATCAATGTTCAATCAAAGAAATAGGTGTATACTGGCCCTTGGCCCCAATCCCCATAACTAGCCTTAGCCTTTTTTAGGCGGTAGAAATAAGAACATAACTAATTTAAAATATAACTATTAATTCCAATCTGGATGTTCTATCTCATTAGAGAAATGCACTTTTTGTAAATCTGTCTGTGCAGACTAATACAAAAATTACTACCTATTAGTATAATCAGAAGAATACTATCTCGGTGGCCAAACAAAATCCTCCGCATTATCTACTCCAGAAACTAGAATCACAACTCACTCATTCAGGCGGTAGATCTTCTCCGAGGGAATGGCGCTGTCCAGCAGTTTGTTTGTGCTGCGGCACTCTGCGGCCAACAGGATGCCGTCCTCGGCCAGGATGCCCAAGCAGGTTCCGGCATGGGAAATGGCCTCCATGGCGTACTCCACCTGGTACAAACGGCCCTCCGGCGAGAAGATCGTGGTGCGGGAATCATAGCGGCGCGCCTAACAAAATAAACAGAGTGCGTAAATTAGCACGTTCAGTATGCTTCGAAGGCCATGGGCCAGATGGTCTTGTTTGGACCAACACCGGTCGCCTGGCCCACTTACTTACCATTGTTAACGAATATACTAATTTACAAGTTTATTTTGCAAAACGAACAGAAATTACTTGTCATTCAGTGTAGGGTTGCCAGACAGAGTGCGTCCAAAAGCGGGACCAGGGCTGCTGAATCAAATTTTAGATGGCGTTAGGGTGTATTTTGAACTGTTGTGGTATTTTGGTTTCAGGATGAGAAAATATCATTCTATACAAAAATCGATAGTTATGCGATAGTAGTCGGATTCCACTGCAACACAATTCTACATGTCAAATGAAGGAGATTGTTTTTAATTTAATTGGTGATTTGAAAACATTTAAAGCGCAAAGTTCAATCATAATTTAGTTAATATAAAGTAAGGATTTCCGAACTGTTGAAATTTGATGTTGTTTCATTCAGCCTTCAAGCAATTCAATTAGGAAAACCCGTTACTTTAAGTTCACTTCTTTCAAATTTATCATGTGGTCGATTTCCAATTGCAAAAAATTTTGGGAAACGTTTTAAAATTCAGTAGTTTAATAGTAATTAAAAAACAATTTTTGTTTTTATTCCATTCATTCTAGCTGACGAACAGATTTCGTCGACCGAGTACTAGGCTTAACGGCCAACATCGCCAAAGTTTTGCCCAAAAGTATTATCACTAAAAGCGACGCTAAGAAGAATCGATAGTATCGATAGTCAATCAGCTTGTTTTGTTGTATTTTGAAAACATGGGGGATCTGCTCAGCGTATGTGCAATTACAATTTAATTAACTAATTTACGATTAATAAGAGATTTATTTCCAGAACTCGGAGTTTTTTAAAAAGCTGGGCGTGGACAGCTCGAACCAGTGGATTCTCTACGATGAGCAAATGGAAAAGTTCTTCAAGTTCCTGTCAGGGAACATCTCCGATGCAAATATCCTCACGGAGCGACAGGTCCTGGAGCGGGAGGAGATGCTCCGGCGGGGCGAGTGGCTACGTGAATCGGATCGGGAGCTGAAGCTGGCGCAGATCGAGTCGGAGAGTCCGGGTCTCCTGAATTACAAACAGCAAGATGTCGACGACTTGAATATGGGGATTGAGGCGACCGAGGAGGCGTCGAGGGATTATGCCACGCTTCTGGAGGACATGTTGTAAGGAAATTGCCTCCTAACTATGGGTTTTGTTCGCCCAATTTCACGGTTATATTTAGTTAAAAATAGTGGAAGTTGCTAGTTTGTTTTTGTTAAGTATAGTTAGAATTTGTAGATGGCGATCTGAATTCTAACTAGTATGAATTATGTGTCCTTCTTCCTGACTTCCAATTCGTTTCTCAAGCTAACTATAATTTAGTACACAAAACTTTTGTTGCATTTAAAGTTCTTTTAAACTACTAATGTAAGCCCAAAATTGCACACTCAAGTTACTCCAATATCATATTAACTCTCTATATGTTTATAAATTGACCTTATGGAGGGGGTTATAGTCCCAATTCTCTTAAACCTGCAATATAGACCTAATCTGATCTAGCTCTAGATTTTTGTTTAAAGTTCTACTTTCACGATTTCAATGCTTAGAAATTCTTTTCTTAATCAAACATTTACTAGAAAACATTTCCAGAAAATAGATCAAGATAGTTTTAGGAAATTAAATATTTTTTAGAATTTCTTAAGCCTAATCTCTAATTATTGGTTTACCTTAATTAATTAATACATTTATACATAAATTCCCTGCGCAGAAACACAAAGCACTCGATAAACAACCACCTTAACGAGGTAGAATGCGCTATTTCTGAGCTGCAAATCAAGGAGAAGGATCTGATAAGCGAGTGCCAGTCCAAGGCCAGGCAACTGGAAGAACTGCAGCGGGAGAACTGCCGACTGAGCGGCGAGGCCAAGAAGGCCTTCACAACGCAGCAGATGCCGCCGCTCTTTATGCACCAACTTCCTCTGGAACAGTATTTCCACAAGTGCGACTCTTTCATGCAATATTTTACCCTATATGTGAAGGAGAACTTCAAGATCCAAGACTACGATGAGTTCCAAAACGCAGAGGCAGACCTTTTACGTGAGAAGAGCAAGCTAGACAAATTGCAACTCGGGTAAGTTCCAAAAGCCAATGGCATAAGCAATGCGTGCAAATTGTTCTTACCTTTGCAGCATCCAGTATTATGCTCTATCCTACATCAAGACGAGGGCCAAAGCCAAGGCCACGCAGGCTCTGATAGACCAGCTGGACCTCGGCCAGATTCCCTGCCTTAGCTTGGGCGATATGGCACGAGAAATGAATGAACTGCAGCTGCTCAACGATCATCAGCTAAGCAACATACACGATACCCTCCTCAATGATCTTACCATTCACATTGAGCAACATACTCAGCGACGTATTGAGCTCGTTCTCTACGAGAACACCAAACTGAAGTTAGAGCGAGCTGTGCAACGTCACGAGAGCGATAAGAAGCTGACCAAAATTATATCGGATGCCTTGTCTAATGCGGAATTGTTGTGGATTGCGATTCAGCTGGATTGCGACAAGAAGCGCAACTGCCTGGACACTTCAGAGGAGCTGCGCAACCAAGCCCAGTCCACCTGCCAGAGGATTCAGACTATGCGCTCTATTAATGCCAGCCATCAGGGTATTTGTGCCCAGTTTGTCCAGGAGATTGCCAATCTGTTGTCAGCCCATCTTGGGCAGAATGTTAAGGCTACCGAGGCCAAGGCCTGTCTTTTTGAGTACGAAAAGTTCGGCCGTCTGCTTTCGTACTCTTTTCAGAGCATGCTCAATAGGAAGTCTTGTGTTACTGCCAGGGATCATCTGTCCGAATTGTAAGTTGAAATCTCCCTTCTTTTTGTCACTCATTAACTTCCTAATTTATTTTATAGAAAGCGCCTGGGTCAGACATTGCGTCCCTTTGTCTACGATTCTCCCATTGAGAAGCCTATGTTTGAGAATGTCCGGTATTTAAGCGCCATTTACAATATCACCCAGCAACAAAGTCGTCTTGACGAGGCCGTGCGATCCCTGCGCACGGATTTCCTGGAAAACGTCGCCGGGCGCATTGTAAGTTCACGTTTTAGTAGAAACATAACACCATCGCCTCAAAACAATCTTTTTTTGTCCACTTCAGGAGAGGGATAAACTGTGGCGTTATAGCGTGCTCCTATGGATATGGTTTCTCACTGAGCCGCAGCGCATGATATATGCAATCGATGAGGTGAAAAAGGCAGCTGCCGGTGTCATCCGCCCTGGAGGCGGTCTGCAGCGCAAATGAATTTAGTTGATAGGGAATTTGGTTGTAAATAAATTTTAAATTATTGCAAAATGTATACCATTTATGATTTTTTTTTTTTAATAACTAATAAATAGGGTGGCTTTAAAAATGTTATTTTTTATCCCTATACTGGTTTTGTATTAAAAATGGAGTCTGAGTTGTAAATGAGAGTGATGCATAATTGCTTCAAAGAGTAGTTTTAATTTATGTTAGGCCCTTACGCTTCACGTAAAATCTCTCTCGGGCTCCAATTTAAAAAATTTTAAATGGAAAAAATTAAACCCATTGGTGAAAAAAAACGTTTAAAAGAGGTATTTAAGTTGACCAGCGAAAGTAAAATAATAACAAGAAGAAACAAATGAAATGAAGCTTTGATACATAAAGTCTAAACTCGTCTGCAGTGTTTTTTGCTTATTTTAAATTCTAGACAATTATATGTAAACACATTAAACACTTTCAGTTTCATAACCAATTTTAGATTCGGGTTGACTAAACACCGGGCAAATTAAGACAATGTCCTCTTAAAGCAGTCTTCACGAGGTCCACCAAAGAGACACATTAATTGCAGGAGGCACGCGACGGCGTTTCCAAACGATTACCATTCAAATGTGGCCGAAGAGCAACAAGTAAGGCCATAAAACCTTGCTCGCCTAACCTACAGATTCACTTTCCGCCAAGACGAAGCCAGTTGGCCAGCGATTTGCCGGCCTCCCATTGGCTCAAAACGATTCGGCTGCCAGGACGAATTGCTCCGAGTTGGGGTCCTGCTTTATATAAAAGGACCAACAGTTCTGGCCGCTGGCTCATTCGATTAACGTGCTTCGGACAAGATTTCCCCTCTAATCCTTCGGTAATACAACTCGATTCGGTAAAGTGAAATGTTTAATCTTAAAAACTTTAAAAAAGTGTCCCTGCTCTTTAACAACATTACATTTTTGGAGCATTTTGTCTTTAATTTAAAGATGTGCCGAAAGAACCAAACACAGTTAACCATTTTCGAGCTTTAAGTGGATAATTATTCGCGCCTCATTACTCCTTATTGTAATTTGAATTAATTTCAAATTTCCATGGAACCCTTGAAAACTAAGTGCTGCGTGTGAATATTAAAGGTCTAGGAAGATTTTTGGGCCAAAGTAAACCATTAAATTAAATCAGTGAATGGATTCTCCTTTTTGTGATTAATTTTCATATTGAATTGTTTTTGAGATATTTTATGACTTAACTCCTATTTGGACAGTATTAAATCACTGCATTTAATCCTTTGTAGGAATAATAATTTAATTTTTAATGATTTTTGAAGTTTTGAATAATTTTAAGACAATTTTTTAATACTTTTTTGTGGACAGTTTTTTAGTGAAAGTGAAACGAATCTTAAAAATAGTACAAAAATCAATGTGTTTTCGTTGTTTGATCAAATGTATAAATAAGTAAAAATTTAGTACAGATTTAATTGATAATGGTTCGCTTCTATTGGATAGAATATTTCTCTTAATACAGTTACATAGTTGGGAACTCCTCAGAATGCACCTGCTTCGAATCAGCATCCACGTTTTCTTCCTATTGTCCACCGGTGCCTTCAGTGCCCATCCCAATCCCCGGCGCAATGAGATCTCCTGGGAAGACGTAAATAAGGATCTGAGTCTGGATTCCACGACATCGATGGCGGGGTATAATGGCAATGATACGGGGCCAGAGATAAAGATGTTCGAGAGGAGCAGGGAGGCCAAGTCCCAGCAACTTTCTAGGTACACTGAAGTGGGCGAAATGGGCCAAATGCGTGTCTACAATGTTGGGGTACTTATGGCTTCTCATTTGGGTAAGTGAGTCATTTGGTTCATGATTTGATGATGAACTGGCCATTGGCCATTACCAGATTCCCCATTCGATCTGGAACGTTGTGGACCGGCTGTGGATTTGGCCTTGGAAGAGATCAACAAGGTGTTTTTAAGGCCCCACAACATAACGCTATTGAAGAAGAAGGGCAGGTTAGTGGATCGACCTTTATTAGTTCTTAAGTGGGTATATTTATGTAGAAAGACTCTTTTAGTCTTATCAAAATTGGATGACAGTATTCTAGTTTATGCAGTTTATTTACAAAGTTTAGAACGTATCATAAGTTTGTAAGTTCACTTATACAATATATTATTATTAAGATTGTAATCAATAACCTGAAAGTAACTGTTGCTGAAGATAGCTTTAACCTTGTAAAATAATTTTAATTTAATTAAAATAGAATACCAATTCTGAAAATGTAGACCTATAAACCTATGTTTATAGACTAATTTAGGATTTAGGATTTCAGGATTATAAATGATTTTTAACGAAATATCTCTAAATACTGATTGAACAGACATCGTCGTATTTAAAACTTCTCCGAAGCTTGTTTTTCATATTTCACTTTCATTGCCAACCCATTGTTCCTCGTTTTAGTTACCCATCCTGCTCGGGTGCCCGGGCTCCAGGACTTGCTGCAGACATGCACTTCCAGGACGACGTAATCGCCTTCATTGGACCAGCCTGCGCCTTTGCCCTTGAGCCGGTTGCACGTCTAGCCGCCTATTGGAACACCCCCATCATCACCGGCATGGGGGATCAGGTGAGGATGGGACTGGATTCTCGAGTCGCGTGTCAGGCGACGCAGCACGCCGCATTCAATTATGTGGCCTCCGACCCCGTGGAATACGGAAACCCAAGCTTGAGCTTAATCCACATCCGGGCTCTATATCTGCCATCCCCCCACTCACAGCCAGAAGCAATCACATTTAGCCGTCTTAATTGTCGTGGTCGTACTCTTGACATTGGCAATTAAATGGTTTTCGGCTTGCTCTTTAATTTGCATTTAAGTTTTCCCGTGTTATTGACAAATGGCATTTCCCCTTCGCCCACCTGCTGCCAGCCCCCTTCTTCGGAGGGTGAGCTCACGGTGACTTCTGGAATCTTGGGAAGGATCCATAAGTGGAAAAACGAGAATACGGTAAGTATTTCATCATTGTTCTAAAGACACTTAAATGATTTAAAGAAAATCTTTACCCAGTCTTTTCCCTTTTGATAAGTAATACCTGCACATTTTATAAAACTCTATTATCCAACAAACTCAAAAAAAAACTTAAGGCCAATTTAATTTATTTAATGGAGTTTTGTTTGAGTCCACACCATTTGCCCGGCTTGAACCACTCCTGGCTTGAGCAACGGGCTACTAGCCCTCTCGATACTCTTATTCCTTGCAGGGCATGTTCAAGGACAAATCGAAGTACCCAACCCTTACCAGGATGTCCTACTGTCAGTGCCGGCTCATCCTCGTCTTTGCCAGCGTCTTTCGGCAGTTCCACTGGAAGCATGTGGCCCTTCTGGTGGACAGATCGGAGCTCTTCTCGTGGACAGTGGGCAAGAACCTGGAGTACGGACTGCGCCAGGAGGGGCTTCTGAGCTTTGTAAGGGAGCTCAACGGCAACGAAGAGGAGATCTACGAGAACTATCTTAGGGATGCCAGCATGTATGCAAGAGGTAAATTTGGGGCTTCATGAATACACACTTTGTATACCACTTTCTGGGTTTTGTGGTATCTTTTTAAACACTGGTCGATAAAAGTATTCGCTTGAAGACTTCGAGAAAAACACAAGGGTTTATAATTACAAATATGTATTTATAATTGTTCTGGCCCTAAACAATGATAGCCCAACAAAAATAAATGGCTACAATAAAAATTTTAAAAACTACTGAATATAGATTTGTATGACCTTGTGTTTTTTAAGTTTTGTAAAGCTTTTACAATTGTTTTTGTTAGTTTATAATGTTTTTAAAAACTTCAATGTTTGCTTGCACCCATTCAGATGAAGTTTTACTAATTTTCAACTAAATAGTTAATTGGAAATTTTGTTCAGTTCCGACAGACTTATTTGCATCAGATACAAAATCTTTTTATCAATTGGTTTGAGAAGTTAGATGCCTATCCTTGAGTTTTTACCTTCCTGATTGAAAATTAGTCAAAATAATGTAGTTTAGGCCCATTCCCATATAATCGTTTGATGATAAACTTTCCCTGCCTTCCACCTTGTTCAGTTGTCATCCTGTCAGTTCGCGGAGTTTTGGTGAGGAAATTCATGCTAGCGGCTCACAGTCTGGGCATGACCAACGGCGAGTGGGTCTTCCTGGACGTCGAGATCTTCCAGAGCGACTACTGGGGCGACAAGGGCTGGGAGATGAAGGATGAGCACGATGCTAAGGCCCGCAAGGCGTATGAGGCCCTCTTGCGGGTCAGCCTACTGCAGCCGACGAGTCCCAAGTTCCAGGACTTTGCAGACAATGTGCGGGAAAACGCTCTCTACGACTACAACTACACTTTCGGCGAGGGCGAGGAGGTGAACTTCTTCATCGGAGCCTTCTACGACGGCGTCTACCTGCTGGGAATGGCCTTGAATGAGACCCTCACCGAGGGGGGCGACATTCGAGATGGGGTAAACATCACGAGGCGAATGTGGAACCGCACCTTCGAGGGCATCACTGGGCACGTGCGAATCGACGATAACGGCGACCGGGATGCGGATTACTCCATTCTGGATCTGGATCCCATTAACGGGAAGTTTTCGGTTGTGGCCCACTACTCCGGCGTTCACAAGTGAGAAATTCAATTTAAATAGCAAAGGACATTTCCCAAAACTAGACCTCCTTTTTAAAGGGAATATGCAGCTGTCCATGGCAAGAAGATTCATTGGCCAGGTGGACGAGAGGAGCCTCCGCCGGATGTGCCTCCCTGTGGTTTCCTAGGAAATTCGACGGATTGCCTTGGAAATGGTAAGACACACCTAATAATATTATGGATTTATTTTATCACTTGCTAATTACAGTATCCACTATTATGTACACCTTATTTGGCTTGGGCCTCTTCTTGGGTCTCGTTTTTCTGGTTATTTGCCTTCTTCAAAAGTAAGTCACTAAAAATCAACTTTAAGAATAATATTAAGGATGAGCTGCATTATTTAGTCATGGTAATATTAAGATAAAACATCTTGTAAAATCATAGTAAGGGATTATTAACCATAATTAAGTGTTTGATTTTTTTCTTAAGTATCACCCTTTGGATTTTAACTATAATTTATATACACATTTTATTCAAGCCTTTAAATGTTCTTAGGGAAAAGATTGACTTTGAGAAATGTAATTTGGTCTTTAAATATATTTAAGTTTCATTCCTATCGCCAAAAAATGCAAAGGCCCTCTTGATGGTAGTTTTTATACCAGAAACCTTAAATTTTAAACCTATTTCACTATTTCAGGCAAATGAAGCTCAGCAAGGAGCTGAACAATATGTCTTGGCGCGTTCGACCCGACGACGTCCTGATCGAGATGGGAGGGATGTTCGGGTCCAAGGGCGGATTGCAGCGTCTGGATGTGGAGAACATCTCGCTGCAGCAGTTTGGGATCCACTCGGGCCGCGCCTCGATTGCCAGCTTCACCTCGCTGCCGCCGCAGGTGTACACCACCATCGGGCAGTTCAAGGGCGAGCGGGTGGCCATCAAGAAGGTGAACGTCAAGAAGGTGGATCTGACCCCGCAGCTGCTATGGGAGATTAAGCAGGCCCGGGACGTGAGCCACGAGAACACGGTGCGGTTCGTGGGTGCCTGCATCGACCTGCCCCGGCCAACGGTGCTCATCCTGACCGAATACTGCTCGAGGGGCAGCTTGAAGGATGTGCTGGAGAACGAGGCCATCGAACTGGACTGGAACTTCCGCATGTCACTCATCCACGACATCGTCAAGGGCATGAACTATCTGCACAACAGCGATGTTGCCGCCCACGGAAAGCTGAGGTCCTGCAATTGCCTTATCGACGGACGATTCGTCCTCAAAATCTCCGACTTTGGGCTGAGAACGCTGACTACACCCTCGGATTTTGTGCGGGATCAAAACTATTATCTGAGTGAGTCGGGCCATTTTGAATATACTTGTTTCCTTGGAATCCAAGGGTTTTGGAATTCTTTGGATATTGAAAGAACTAATTCTTCATATATCATATATTTTTAAGAATGATATGTTTATTACCGACCTGAATTTATAAGATTTTTAGAATTAGTCCTTTTTTATAAGATTCTTAGGTTAGGAACTCTTTGGATATTGAAAGAACTAATTCTTCTTTCAATATCCAAAGAGTTCCTAACCTAAGAATCTTATAAAAAGGACTAATTCTAAAAATCTTATAAATTCATATCGGTAATAAACATATCATTCTTAAAAATATATCCTTCCTAGTAGATTACGAGAAAAATTGAGAAGCTTATTTTTGTATTGTGTTTAAATTGGCTTTTGCTTTGTTTACACTGTTACAATTGTATAGTAAGCCTAATAATTGCTGCAAGAGCATACGACTCGATAATATTAAAAAACTCAAAAATAACAATTTACTCGCCAGTTAATAATTAAAAACGCCATATTCCAAATTATAGGTTCATTTTTAAAATAATATTTTTGGGGCCAAACTCGGAATCTTAACCCCATAATTTAATCTTATTTCTTCTGGTTCAGAGCTTCTGTGGATCGCCCCCGAGCTCCTGCCACTGACGTCCATTCCGGGCTGCTGTCCAGCCACGCAGCGTGGCGATGTCTACTCGTTTGGCATAATTCTGGAGGAGATTGTAAACCGAGGCGGACCGTACCAGGAGGCTCGGCAGCAGATGGATGTGCATACGATCTTGCACAAAGTGCGGCAGTGCAACGGATTCCGGCCGCTTATCCGGGAACGCGAATGTCCGCCGGATCTGCTAGAACTGATGGAGAAGTGCTGGGCGGACAACCAAGAGGAAAGGCCCACGTTTTCCACGATCCGCAGTAATATTCGCACCATAATGAAGTGAGTGTCCTTGTAAGAGAGTTACCTATCATGTATGTATTTATGATTGTCGCCAAACTAATTAAGGGGCTTCTGTGAAAATCTGATGGATGATCTACTAAACCGCATGGAACAGTATGCCAATAATTTGGAGAGCCTCGTCGAGGAGAAAACGCGCCAGTTAAGCCTGGAAAAACAGCGCACCGAGGAGCTGCTCTACCAGATCCTGCCGCGTCCTGTGGCCCAGCAACTCATGGCCGGCGATCTCGTCGAGCCGGAGGAGTTCAGCAGCGTGACCATATACTTCAGTGACATCGTTGGCTTCACGGAACTCTGTGCCCGCAGTAGTCCCATGGATGTGGTGAACTTCCTGAACGATCTGTACAGCACCTTCGACCGGATCATTGGATTCTACGATGTGTACAAGGTAGAGACTATTGGAGATGCATATCTAGTGGTCTCTGGACTGCCAGAGCCCAATGGGGATAAGCATGCCCGCGAGATTGCTCTGATGGCGCTGGACATTCTGCAGGCCGTCAGTTCCTTCAATCTGCGCCATAAGCCGGAGTACAAGATCCAGATTCGAATAGGGATGCATTCGGGATCAGTTTGCGCCGGCGTCGTCGGCAAGAAGATGCCGCATTACTGCCTCTTCGGGGACACGGTCAACACGGCGTCGAGGATGGAGAGCACCGGACAGCCCGGCAAGATTCACGTCTCCTCGGCCACCAAGGCCATCCTGGATAAGTTCGGAACCTTCCAGATGGAGCATCGCGGCGATGTGGAGCTGAAGGGCAAGGGCACGGTCACCACCTACTGGCTAAATAGCACCACCGAAGGCGAGGCTCGACCACCCACTCCCCAGATCCTCGCCACCGACGAGGTGCCCTTCCCATTGCTTTTCGCCGGCATGGGAAAGTAATCTTCTGAATGCCTTGCAAATCCTTATTAAAATCGATCTCTTTCAAATCAGTATTACAGTACTACAGGGGTTTCACACAAACCTCTTCCAACCAAAGTCCTCTTAAAAATAAAACATTCCAATACTTAAACTTTAAGTTAACATTTTATAACCATCTGACAGTTGCCAAAGGATTAGAAAAATTTGTAAATTTGTGAGAAGTTTTTCAAACCAACCGTCTAGAAAATATCTTGAGATTTCTGGAATAACCCTGTTAAAAATGATCTCTGAAGAGTATTTTATACTGTACTAAATTAAATAAACAATCGCTTTTACTGTTTTGAAAGATTTTACATTTTATTGAAAATGTTAAATTATGACAATTTTTATTTTAATTAAAATAATGTTTTTTTAATATTTTTTTTTATTGCTTAATAATAATGATTGAAAATTATCATTCTAACGGAGATGGAGATAAAAAATAGTATACATATATTTCATATTAATATTTGTTACATTTGTATTACCCATTTTACAAATGTATTTAAGTTTAAAAACGAGGCGGTTTCAAATGGTAATTTTTACAATTTTCAATGGGCTGATAAAAAATGAATTTTTGAAAGAAAAGATTTCATCTAATTTAATATTAAATTGATTAAATAAATGTTAGGGACTTACATTTTTAAGAACACAAAAAAAACATTTGGCGTGAAAAGCTTTTGAAAACGGGATGATATACGGTCACTTATCCTGGGAAAAAGCTTTCTATCCGTTTTCCCAGCTCCGGGGCCATCAGCTGTTCGAGCTGAAAGCGCTTTTCCGCAGGGGGAGGAAATCTGTATTTGCGCATAGCCGACGAAAAGGAATAGGCACAAAAACAAAGTTTTCATAAGCGGAAATACTGAGTTAAATGAGTCCTTAAGCCAAACCAATTGGAACTTGAGAATGAATAACCATCTGCGGGAGGATCTGGAGGCGAAGCTAGTGAGGACCAAGGAACGAGATTACCCTGCTAGCCATGTAGATGCAGTGTAGATACCCGGGAGCAAATTGAGATACAGATACACACACCGCTAGAAGAATCAAGAGCACATCCTGCCGTCCGCCATGAAGGTGTTTCGGCTGCGTCTGGTCAAGGTGCTCCTGCTGGGATTCCTGCTGGCCAATCTGGTGTTCTTCTACTACACCTGGAACACGCTGCTCTGGCGCCGGATTAGTAGAGCGCTCTCTGGGGAATCAGCTGCACCGGAGGAGCCGCCAAAGCCGGCCAAGCTATCGCCCAAGGATAAGGTGCGCAATGCCAACAAACACATCCGGAAGTCCATCACCATTGTATTCTACGGCCACTACAACTTCGAGCAGGATCTGAGGGCCAGCATCGATAGCATCCTGGACGTGATACCCAACATGCCCATCATGGTGCTCCAAGACGGCGGTGCCGAGTATGCCTATCCGCCGGTCAACTACGAGCGGAATCTCACCGCTGGAGAGGAGCGTTCCGTGGTGTTCCAGAGTCTGGCCTTTGACGTGCGGCACACGCGGCAGGAGCTTAATCCCCTGGCCGCCATTCGTACCAAGTACGTCCTCATCATGCCGGACGGTGTGCGACTGAGCAGCAAGAACCTCCTGCAGAAGATCCTGCGCGAGATCAACTCCCTGGGGCTGCCAGGACAGCCCAAGGAGCAGCGGCCACCCGTTCCGCCGGAGGAGCCGGTACGCCGGATGGTGCTGGTCCCCTTCGCCGGCAACCTCAAGTCCTTCAGCACCTGCGTCAGGATGACCCTAGATCTACCGGACTGGACGCTGGAGCTAGTGGCCACCAATGACAGCAAGCGATGTGATTTGGTGAGTGCAGATATTAATATAAAGAAAGCATAGCAAAGTCAGGCCCCTAAAGTAATAACAAAATTGATTAAACAATTTTCGGCGGACTTTCATTTAAATCAAAGCGTTCTGATTAGCAAGTATTACGCACTTCATGTTTCTCTTATTAAAAACTAGCATAAAACGAAAAAACACAATAACAATTAAAGTTTTGGAGTCTTCGGTTTATTCATTATTGCCAATAAAACTTAAAATTTTACTTAAAGAGAATTTGAGTGAGGGAATTTAGTCTGAATATGGCTGAAAATTAATAATATTTTGAAAGTTTTTCTTTAGCAGTTATCGGCTTAGAAGTTTTGAGATAAGTAGATATCTAATAAAATGCTGAAATATCATGCAAGGTTAATATGCAAGAAAACCAGATTTCATAAATTAAATATTGTCTACTTAATTTAACGTAAACCATAATTTTCTGTAACCAGTTCCTGCAGAAGCACGCAATCCTGCTAGATGCGTCCGTTTTGGGAGCGATGCCCGAGCCCTTTACCCTGCCCTTTCCGGAAATGCTCTACATGCAGGCCAAAATTGCCAATTTGTCGGTGAGTTATTCCCTTGAAATCCTTTTGTAGCCCAAAATAATATTCAAAACCCTTTCAGACCACTGTGTTCCCGCAAGCATTCCAGGAGGGCCGACGTCTGTTCGCCTCGTTTCACACCAAACAGCGGAGGATGGATCTGCGGAGGCGGCAGTTCCGGGAGATGTACAAGAAACTGCAGATCAAGCGGATCGTGAGGCGGGCCTACAGGGTTCCCGGAAAGGCACAGGCGAGGGAGGTGTGGGGCCAGGGCCACGGCTTGGTCCTGGATGGCCAGTTCTCGTCCTCGAACACCTCGCTGCCCCTCATCACCGACATCGATTTGTTCGGCTGCGAACGGACAACCAAGTCCTGCATCGGGAGTGTGTATAACGAAAGGCCCTACTACTCCTACCTGGGCAAGCACACACCACCCTGCTGCCTGGACAAGCTGAGGACCACATTCAACCACGTCCTGGAGGAGTTCGAGAACGTGGGGATCCGCTACTGGCTGGACAACCGGGCCCTGCAGAGCGCCATCGAAACGAACCACCTTTCTCCGGATGCCTACGACATCGACATCAGCTTCAACGTCCAGGACTTGGAGCGATCCAATGCGATGAAGAAGTCGCAGAGCAAGCCGTACGTGGACAACGAGGGATTCTACTGGATAAAGGCCACCGATGGTCACTATTTCCGCGTCCAGTTCTCAAAGCCAAACCAGGTGGGCGTCAATCTGCTGCCCTATTCCATCACGGGAACGGAGGCTCGGGCCAACGGATTCTTCGGCTGGAAGGCCACAACCTTCTCGGCGGACTACCTCCATCCGATGTCCACGGTGCTCTTCCTGGGCAAAAGCGTAATGTGTCCCAACAATGTGCTCGAGTATCTGGAGGAAAAGCACATCAAGGTCAGGTCCGCTGACTTGGATGCGGATGAAGATTAAACAAAGTTAGTCTAAAAGCCCGTCTTTACAACACAAAAAGCCATGAACTTAACAAAAAGTGTCTGTGAAAATTAATTTCGATTTTTGGGTCCAGACATTTGTATGCTGAGCGCTGATTAAATATAATATAAATTTCACATTGTCACAGACTATTAACCTGTTGCAATTGCCTTTTTCTTGACCAGTTACTCCATAATAATCACGATTGTATTAGTAACTTACGTACTATTACAATAGTGATTTTTATGGATTTAAGGTTAATAGTCTGTCGGTGATGATGTGTAATTTCTCAGTTCAGTTCTAAATAGCAGGTCTGTGGGGTTCTCCAGCTCGATATTTACTCCTTAAAATATCAAACTGGAGAACCCAAAAAAATTGGATTAACACGGAATAAGCATTAAAAGTACAATATTTTATATTAACTTTGGTCTGGAGATTTAAATAAGAGGCCTTAAGATCCTTCAATCCTCTAATATTTTTGTTGAACACCAGACCTTTTAACGGATTTGACTACAGTTTTATTCAACGTTTATTTGATTTCTAAGCATATATACAATTTTGTGATTTTTACATTGCTTCTGAGTTCCTTATGTTGGTTGACTTCAGCCGCACGTTGATAGTAAATTTTTGTTAGATTGATAGGAACATAACGTAACATAAGGCGGATGAATCAACATTCTTTTAGAGCCAGCAGATCTATATGTGTAAAATATAATACATACAATCAGACTATGGTGTTTTTCTGCTGGGTATCATCAAACTATCTTGGATCAGGTTTAAATTTAGCTTCGCACGGTGGTGGCTGCATCGGGCACCACACTTCCCTCTGGAAGCTCGCGGACCAGGGAAAGGAGCTTCTCCAACTTGCCAATCTGCAGAGTGTTCTGGTCGAGATAGAGCTGCTTTTTCGGCGGCTTGACCATCATGCGGAGATTAGGCGACAGCTTCAACGATGTGGTTACTCCCCTTCAAATAAGGAATAAGGATTAATTTTCTAATTTATGGCAAACGAGTAACCCCTAAATTAGTAAGATATAAGGATAAGACAAGAATAAAGGATACACTTTCTAAGGCAATGAAATAAACTTGGGGTGATTAAAAAAAATTATTTTTATACAAAAACAGATCTTGGAATTATTGTGTATGTCAATGTTCCATATCCCTAACTTTATACCAAAGTTAATTAAATTGTTGACATGAAGGCAAGCAGAAAGTTTAATCCAAATAGCTTTAAAAACCAGAGAATAGTTTTATTATGCAAGTCCAACATCACTCGCTCGAAATAGTTGCAACTTGCAAATCACACTTGCTTTACTGACAAAATATAAAAATATTACAGGTGAAATCACTTATCGAAGTCTGACACGATTTTCTATCTTGCCTGTTGGTGCTATTAAAGTTCGAATGTATTTCATATGCAATCCAACCTTGTGTCCTTCTTCACACTTTTTAGGGAATTGCACATATTTAGGGCAATATCAGTTAAGGTACTTACTTTTCATCGCCCACCACGATGAAGGCGAGCTTCTCGTTAAAGGAAAGTCTGGTGAGCTTGTTCTTCCGCTTCGGAACCACGGCCTGAACGCAGATGGCCTTGTACTTGTTCACATTTAAATCGAAAACATGCACCTTGCCCTCGGTGGTCACCGCGGCGAACACGGTGCTCGAGTAGGGAGCCCATTTCACATCACCCACTGCGGCGCCCAAATCAAAGATGAAAAGAGGATCTGCCCGCATATCCTCCCAAACCTTAACCCGCCAGTCGCCGCCGCAGGACACAAAGATGTTGCTGTTGAAGCGGTTGAAATCAATGCGGTAGACGGACATGTTGTGGGCGTTGTAGGTCATAAGGTACTTGGAGCTAAACGCCGTGCTGCACTTATAGATGTATCCACATTCGGTGCCCACCAGGAAAACCTTGAGAATAGAAATAAAATCAGTTTTTAGTGCTCTGAAAAAATTATAATTATAAAAACGATCTAATATTTCCAAATTTAAATGAGACAGCTAAGCAAGTAAATAGCATAAAAACAAATACTCCTAAGGATAGATAATGACTATAAAACCTTCTGGAAGAGTTTTACACATTTCGTATAGTATTTCGTATAGTAACAAAGTTAATTATGAAAATATAAATTTTTTTTGATATTTCTCAAAAATTTACCTTGTTGTCAACAGGATGGAACACCATGCACGACCCACCGCTCTTCAAGCTGACCTTGGTCCCATCCGGTCCATCCACAAGGCCGTTCTCGCGGTACAACGTGATGATGGTGGTGACCCAAAGCTTGTTCTGCATGAGGATCCAGTTGAAGACCCGCCCGTCGGAAGAAACGGAGAAGAAGTTTACTTCGCCGTCGGTCATGTCGAGGCCCCACTTGATCTGCCACACGCACTCGCCGTGTTTGCAGTTGACTCCCTTGGACACGTAGAGTGGTTCCTTGCAGTCCTCCCGTAAGTTATACACAGCTACATTGCCGTCGTAAAGTCCGATCACTGCCAGAAATGGGTAAGTCGGATGGATGTCGCAGCACATTACCCCGCTGTCGGTTTGAACTGTGGAATTGGAACAGGGAACAATCAATAACTTTATATCAGAAGTTTATATAGAACCTACTTATGTAGTCCGGGAATGAGGGATTCTTGACGGTGAAGAGACACAAGTAACCCTCGTTGGTCTGCTTCATAAAGTCATCTATTAGGGATTTTGGGATAAATAAAAAGGATTTCAAAATGATATCAGTAACTTAAATATTTGAAAAAGACTTAGCCACGATATGGACACTGAAGAACTTACGCGATCCAAAACAGACGGCAAACAGATCGTAGTAGCTCGGATTGAATAGGATGTCGGTGACGTTCATCTTCTTGGTCTTGTCGTACTGGAACTTCCAAAGCGGCAGCAGGTTGCCCTCACCCTCCCGGAACTCGTCGGCGGGATCCTCCCAGTAGCGGTAGTCGTGGGCAATGTCGTCGTAGATGTTCTGGTTGATCATGCGCTCGAGGATTTGCCAGCACTTGAGATACTTCTTGTTTAGCTGCTCGGCAATTGCGGACTTATCCCGGAACTTCTTTTCCCGTCTGCCGCGCTTGCGGTCCTCCTTCTTCCCGCCATCCCGCTGCTGTTCCTCGAAATTCTCCATATAGGAATCGTAAATGACCCACTGCAGCACATTGGCCCCGAACTGAGAGCGGGGCGGAGGAATGGTTTGGGTATCCACACTCTGGAAGGTAAATAGAAAATGGAATAGATATTAAATTAATACGAATAAAGTGGGCATATTTTGTTAATATCCACTTAGATAATGCTTACCCTCTTGGGATTTGTATAAGTCAAGGCACCCCGTTCGCAGTAGTTGAACTGGTTGATCAGCTTCCGTTTCTTCGAGGATGCGGACGCCACAGGTTGGGCAGGCTCCTCGTCTTCAGCCCGGGTCGCGCCACCCTCTCCCTCCCCCCCCCCTCGCCTTCATCACCCTCTGTGCCCTTGGCCTCCTCGTCATCCTCCTCCTCAACCTCCTCTTCCTCCCCGCCGGCGTCCTTTGCGCTAAGGAATTGGGAATGGTCAAATTTAAAATGTTAAATGAAAGTAACTAAAATTCGTAGAACTCCAACCCCTACTCTTCAAGATAGCCTAAAGTTATGTGAATTGTTTAACTATACAATATAATCTATAATACTTTTGACTAAGGAAAATTCTATCTAAAATAGTAGAAGAAAAATGATAATTGTGCCTAAAAAATGATTTAATATTGATTTGAATATCACTTTTTATGCCTAATAGGGGACATAAATATATTCCTACGGCCGATAAATGGCTTTTAACTTTATTACGTATTTTCTAACCCTAAAGCTTGTACTTAACGAAATACAACTATAAATTCAAGGTTTTTGGATCCCACATGCTACTTACTTGGCGCCATCATCGTCCTCCTCGCCCTCTCCCTCCTCTCCATCGACGTTTTCGGGTTCGCGCTGCTCCACCACAGTGTAGTTGGGCATTGGAAGCGGGTAGCCGATCTCGTCGGACTCCTCGATCTGGCGGCGACCCTCTTCCGAGTCCACGTGTAGAGAATTTCCGGCGAAGGCGATCAGGGTGACCGTGTTGCCCGGCACCGGAGCCAGGACAAACTCGCCCTCCTTGAAGCTATAGACCACGAGGTTGCGGATTACGTTGGTGTTGGTGGGCGTCAGGACCTTGGTGACCTCCTCGCCCAGCTCCGCCTCGGTGAGATCCAGCTGGTCATCGGGCTTGAGCAGCTGGCGGGACTTCATCCAGGCTTCGAAGTCATCGGCGTCGCCACCACCGCCCCCGCCGCCTTCGACCTTGTTCTTGGAGGTCCTCAGCTGGGGAAATTGGATCAACAGTATGACTGAATCACTGAATTCGTGGGTGTGTTGTTTACGGAGTGTGTGGTGCATGCAACGTTCCACTGATGGTGCCACAAAAGAATCAAAGCTGGGAAGGGAAATCTGGTTGGGTGGTGTCCACTTACCTGATATCATCAACATCTGACACTTTTGGATTTTGGTGCAAGCTGGATTTGGGGCAGGTGAGAGGGATCATGAGAAAGGAGAACCAAGCAGTATGCGGCATGCGACTTGAAAGAGATACGTATATCCAAATATCGATTGATAGGGCTTATTTTTGGGGTTAATACCCAAGGAGGCGTTACCTCGTCGCCATCCCAGTCGCCGTCGCTAGCGATCTCCTCCGCAGGATCGGCGGTTCCTGGGGCACTCGCCACCTCTGACATGGCGATGCTTACACTAGACTGATTATGATTTGAGATGGGGAGCGATCTGTCCTACTTAGCTACGACTACGAGTTGAGTTTTAGTTTTGAAGAAACGACTACAGGTTGTATTTACAGGTTGTACATATGGAAAGATATCGGTTATTTACATTAGACACAGACAGGCACTCGTGGTATTTACAGATCCCTAGGTTACAATGCGTTCCAGAACCTTCAGACTTATGTATAGATGGTTAAGGTTTATCGTTGCGTTATACTATTTACAGTGCACCGTGTTCAATCAACACAATCAGCAGATTTAGCAGAATAATTGAACTTTGTGATATTTAAACATGTATATAGAATTATTTATACAAATTTTAGTTAAATCGATTAAGGGAAATGTTTACTTTATGTCAATACAATAAAAACCCTCTGTATTATTTTACTTTATATACGATGTTACAGAGATAAATAAGTATTTTAAAAATAAACTATTTGTTATCCCATTTTTATTGCTACCAAAATAATTGTTTAAATGTAGAATTGTTTAAAGATTTCTTTTCCAAAGCTTACAGATTTTTTGTTACAGAAAATCTGTTACAAATTGGACTTAAGGGGAAACTATATGGTTAAAATCACTATAAATTCGTTCAATTCCAAATCTCTATGCGATGTCAGAAGGATTTTGAAACGCACTGCAGTCACACTCACAGGCACACAGGTCTAAGGAGTTCAATTAGCTAAGAGTTGCTAGTGGAGATGCAATCTAATGGTCATATACCGCCATGGCCTTGTTGGCTAGCTTCCACATCCTGGCCGAAATTGGGATCGCTTTTGGGCAAGAAGGAATTCGAGACTGTCTGATGACCACGGAGCTCTGAGCTCGGCTCACGGGAAAACAAAAATGTGTCCGGTTTTCTCCTCCGGCAAATCTGTCCGGCGAGAGCGGCGAGGCAAGACTGAGCAGGCCAAAAGGAACTCTAGCTTAAAGCCAAGACATTTTCGTGATGACGTCCGCCACGTCAGCGGCCTCTTCAGGTAACGAAGGCGAAAAACTTTCTGGCCTGACGTCACAACAGGATGAGGTGGAATAAACAAATTGCACACAACTCGATTAGCAGGTCCTGGGAATGGGGGACATGGGGAATAACAGCAGCGAAGAGACCCCCGACTACCTCAGAGATTGGTTCTTACATAAATACATATTTATTTTGATGTGCATCTAAATGAATAAGGTGAGCCTAGGGTCGTATACGTGAGTGATTTATCGACTCTTTTATTGCGTTGGGTCTGATGAGACTTCGACACTCACCAGCCGGCCCGGCAAAAGGCCAGACCAGGCCAAATAAATTGGTAGCTGTAACAAAATTGCACCGCTCCGATCGTTGGATTCCGACTTTTCGTCTATTTTACGTTCCCAGCTTGGCACGCACATGGTGGCTACTCCACCGGCCGGATGGGCCGGAAATTGCAAATTATGTTTCGTGACAAAGTTCCATCAAGGAGAGAGCTGCCTTGGCTCCGTCAGGAGCTTTCAGACAAACTTATTAAAAAGTAGGCGCAAATAGGCCCAAACAAATTTTAAACACAAAAATAAACGTGGGTCGCAGCAAGGACCTCGTTTTGGCATTACGTTGCCAGCCTTCGAGGCGAAAGGATGTGTGCTTTGGCGGAGTATAAAGTGTACCAACTAAATAAAAAATAGTATTCGGGAAAATAAGTTATGTAGCTTTGGTACTTACCTTCCCTTTGACCTGCTTGCCATCGCCCTTTCCCGCCTTTGTTGCCATATTTCTGGCGGTTTTGTACTGAAATTCCTAAAGTTTAGATCACAACAATCTGAATATAGACTTCAAAGTTTTAATAACTCCTTTCACCAACTGCAATTAAGTGTCTATTGTGATTTTTTTCGTTACGTTCCCTGACAGCGGCCTAAAAACTGTTTTGTTGAGTGCGTATTTCACAAAGCCAACTAAACCTAAACTTTACGTAATTGTGTGGGGAAGGAGCATTCTGCCATTCCTTGGCATAAAGAATTTGTTTGTTTCAGTTTCTATAGAAATTTGGCCATCGCCTTACGCACCGGGTTACGGTTGCCATTTGCATATCGATTGGTTATAGGAAACGAGCCCTGAACTCACAGAAAAGGCGGAAAAAAAGGTAAATTAACCTTTTTTATTTTTTTTAGAGATATCAGCTAGCTACACATTTATTATATTTCAATAAGAAAACATTTCGTTTTACGATGGAATTTTATTACAAAATTTAGAAGTGCCTAAAAAATTTACAAAATTTGTACATGCCCTGCAGGATACGTTAAAGCTGCTAATAAAAAATCGGCTTAAAACACAAACATAAAATGTTTAGAAATAGACCATAATATAATCGTAAAATGTGTACTGACTATATAGAAATCCGAGAAATTCTGTGACACCCACACTTTTGATGGTAGAAAAATAGCATACGTATAAAGTTGGTTATCTGATTGTCGAAGCATATCCAAGTTCATAAAATAAAAGTCTGCCTGGAATTCCACCTACATATATGGGTTTTTAGTATTATTTTATCAAGCCAAACTTATTTTTTCAAACGTTATCGTTATTTTTTTATTCCAGATTCTTTGATTTTTAATCTAATTTCTGCATGGAAATACAAAATTACCTACTATTTATTAAATGACTCTTAAAAAAATAGAATTAAAGTAGATTTTTAAGACTTAAAATGTTCTCACGCTTTAATTCTATCATGGAAGTTATGTGACAAAATTTGAAGTTAATTAAATATTTCACAATCTAACCCGATGTTAAACTTATGTGTTCGCCCCAAATAAATAAAAGTAAACCAACCAGACTAGACTGCACTCATTTAAAATCAAGCGAGGGGATCAGCGTGATGCACCGATCTTGGGTCGAAAAAAAACAAAGCAGACTCATTAAGATCTATTGATTGTGATCTACGGGGTCGCCCGCGAGTAATAAAGTGGCAGTGCCAGCAGCGGTGGCCGAAACCCAAATGAACGACACCGACGTTGTGACGAGGGCTTTGATTGGAACGCCCCTTGATGCGACATGCATATCAATTAATTACAACAGTTACATTTGGCTGAGTTTCGGTGGACACCGCGACATTCGGGATTGGGTAATGCAATTTTGGATATTACAACAGAATACAAGACCTGGGTCTGGGACCGATTGCAAATCGCTGGAGCAGCTGGACAGCCGGACGCACTGCGACTGAGTTGGCCGAATTTATTCAAATCAGTTGAATTCCGCGCGGGGTAGCGTATAGGTGTCTCTTCTACTTCGATCATCGTATCAATTGCAATGTGCAAATACGTCTTAATTGCTGCACTGGCCGTAATGGTAAGTGGGCAATTAAAGCAGCCACCCGTCACCCACTAATCACCGCATTAACATTGCCCTTGGCTGCACAGTGCTCCATGGTCCGGGTGCGAGCCACGCTGCACGATCTGCCCGGGGTCTTTGACTTCTCCAACGTGGACCTGGTGAACTTCCAATACTTCAAGAACCTGGCCTCGCAGGATCCGCGAACCGCCGCCTCCGCCAATCCGTTCCTGGAGCACTTCCAGAAGAAGAAGGCGGTACTGGATTACCTGGACCGCCTCTTCTTCGGCAACTCGCCGTTCCAGCAGCCCAGCGAGATTCCCTTCGATCCGCACTTTGGTCGCGCATGGCGTCCGACCTACGAGCGGAAGTTCGGATACCGCGGGGAGCGCCTGATCGCCGCCCTGGGCTCCGGCTATTCAGTACCCCAGCTCCGACACTTTGGAGCCATTCCGCGGGAGTACGGGACTGCCCACTATCCAAGTTGAGTGCGGATGGAACCCTTATTGCTCTAGATAGCGTATTTATGGAATAAACTTAAGCCACGATTTTTAACCCTATTGGTTTCACTTGAAATTTAAGGGCTAAACAAAGGCCATATTAGTCATTAGTTATCTTTTCGACTTGAATCTATAATCTGTATGATCCTTATATAGTTTAATTGCTCTATATGTTTAATTAATGGTATACTCGTGATATACTCGAAGTGAACACCTAATAGATTCATTTAATATTGCATTAAGTCATGGAAAAAATCATTCATGGGAAATCTTAAACAACGAAACTTTACATGAATTTTCAGGAAGACACAATAGACATCTACTGATTTAATTTGATTTAAACTGAGAGTCAAGTCAAACAAGGTATAGAGAGGTCTTTCTATCACACATTACTTATTAATCACAGAGTCCAGAAGATATGTGCAAGATAATGGTGTTATTAAGCTGCCAACTACTGGCTGCTCCCCGGTAATCCGATGCACCCAATTCAAGCAATCCTAGGAAGTTTACGTTTTAGTGGAGAGTGTTGTATTTACGGAATAAACTTAGGCGCTACGAATTCAGACCCTCCGTTTCTGCGTGGAAATGTAGAGGACATTGTTGCCCCGGATGAAGGCATCGCCGTACTTGTTCTTTAGCTGCCCATTGACGTACTCCTCCGTTTGTTCCAGGCAAATATTCATGTAGCCATCCAAACAGGCCAAAACCCCTGAAAATCGGGTACAAAAACGTGATTGCCGGCTTTTGTTTATTGCCAATTATTTGACCTTACCTCGGTAGTCCACGCCGTTGTTCAGCTTAACGGCCACGGGACGGCCGTGAATCTGGTTGATAAACTGCGACAAGGCTTCTTTGCGGGACATATTTAATAAAATATTATTTATTTTTCTAAGTAAATGCAAGATCTGATTTCATTCGGCAAAAAAACAACACAAGTACACACAGATGCGAACTCAATGTCATTCACAGCGGAACGCAAACACTAGTTGACTTTAAGCTATTTTATAGCTAAATTTCATTTAAAAATAATTCTCCCGCCAAAATACTGAAAGTTATTAATATGCTAGTGGTTTTTATGTTACATAAATTGTATATTCCTTGAGGCATTATTCCATATGACTTCCAGAGTCTTAAAAAATATTGTAATTTTTTGATTTTGACGAACTATAATAAAACTAAATAAAAGTCAAAGTCAAATTATTTTTAGCTATTTTAATGAGCCCATATTATATTACAGTGCTGGAAAGAGTCTGATAATACTATCAGCGCCATCTGTTTTTCAAGTTGGCCATAGCTTGTATACGTTATAAGTAAATAAAAAACGTTTAATTTAAATAAAGCGGAGTATATAAATTAAAAGCTACAATGCATCTAAAAAGTAAAAAAAGAGCTTAGTGTATGCCCTCTAGTGGCGTGTACGTTTTGTACTGGTACAATTCTGGTCCACCGTAGCCATAGAGAAGTTTTCCACGTCCATGTTCATCATAATAGGGATACCGGTACTTGGGCCTGAAATAAATTGATTGATTTTCGTATAACAATAAGTTTTCAGTACAATTTGTATACCTACCTTTCGAAGTACTGGAAGTTTGGCGCCTTTGGCTGAACTGTGGCCAACGACGTGTGCGCCACAAATGCTACAATAAACAAAAGAAGCTGGAAAATAAGTAAAACCATTAATAAATTGTGTATCACAATTCGTTCTCGAAAAATATCAATTTTCCAATCAAAATGTAAAATTTGCTACATTATATCTGTCTTTTAAACTAAGACTCTTAATTAGGTGGCCTCAAAAACTAGGGAATTTGTTTATTTAGCACTTGTATATTAATTTAAACTTGGTTAAATCACTTATTTGAATTAGTTTGTCCTAATTTTAATATATGTATATCCACTTCTGTTAGTTGAGAAAACACACAATTTTTAGTTGCATAAATAATATTTTAAGCTGTTCAAGTAATTTAAAATTAAATGTTCTTTAAGAGTGATAATTATATCTCAGCACCAATAGCAAATTCGCAATTTTTATGGAGAAATTAAACAATTTAAGTTGGTAGATTACATTCTCGTTTTTTAAACACTTTTATGTGATTGTCGCGAATTAAAACTGGTGCGAGGTTTTGGTAAAAGTCGGGCTATAATTCAAATTTGTAATGGCAAACACAACATTGTGAAAGTAGTTCGATTTAGCAAAACTCGGCTTAGGGAAGGTAAACATCACATTAAAAGCTGCAAGTGCTCATTAGCTCACTGTGTCAGCTACACAAAGTTGGTAGTAAGTGTACTTCCAAGAAATCGCTTTCAGGCGCTTTAACCAACAACCAAGCAACGGTTGATGACGCTGGTTATGCAATTGCACCAACAATAACCACGATGCGCAACTTGGCCGCAACTTGTTGGCCAGAGATTATGACACATTTCGCTTGGCTTTCAACTTGGCCAAGACGGAGAGAGAGAGATGGAGATAGAGGAAGAGAAAGATCGCTGGATCGTGGCTTTCAAGGTCTCTCCGGCGTAAGAGAGAGCCTTACAATTTGCCCCACATATGATTTGGAAATGTGTCAATTGTCTGGCCGACGAAAACAAATGAATTTCGAAAGAAGAACCGACCAAGGCTCATTGGAAATTCAAGTCACAATTTCCGACGATCGCAGACGGTTTTCTTTTGGGTGCGACTTTCGCGCAGAAGAGGCGGAAATTGTGTCAGTGGGCTCAAATACGTGTTAATTGGGGAGGTAAACCCTAGTATCCATCGAGGTGAAAATCAAACGATCCGAAACTTACGGGCAGCAGCAGAGCGTTCAACCTGGCCATGGTTTTTCAAAAAATGGATTTGTTTATTTCCCGATCGTAAAGCTAGGAAGGGCGGAGCGGTGCGAAGATGTTCGCCGATCGCGTTTGGTTTGCCAACTGAATTGCATTGCCAGTCGAATCGACAAGCGGCCAAAAGCCGAGCTCCACGATGAGATTCGGAAAGCTTGCAAGAGAGTTGGAGCTTCAAAGTTGGGCCTTGAGTTAGACTTCCTCTCTATCTCTTCAAATGAAGGTATACTCCTAATAGTGTGAAATATAATAATGATATCCCGAACACTTTTATTGAAAAGGAAACATTGGAAGTATTTTTAATCAACGTAAAAATATAAATAAATTCAAAAAAGAAAAGAAAATATAATGAGAAGTCTAATGTTGCTTAAATTAAAATGTAAAACTTTTTGGGATACAATTTAATGGAAATCAATGAAAGAAATATATAAAATATAATGACATGCAATGTTTCATTTTATTTTCTATATAGTTACAAATTAATATAGTAGATTAAATACAACCTATCGACTTTTAATTAATGAATTTTTTCTTATGTCCTTTCAATAAATGTTTTCTTAATAAAATAAATTGACATTACCAAGCAAGACTTGTTTAAAACTTAACAAATTACTTTTTAGTATTGTAAGAACAGTCAATTTAACATAATTAATTTCGGTAATACCTGACTGACTAAAGCATTAAATTGTTATTAATATTAAGCCAATGTTTTGGTTAAGATACACCGTTTACTTAATCTAATGATACTCAACATTTTGCATATCACGGGGAAAGTGAAAGTCCTGTAAAAACTAAGGCTTTGTGCTTTTTTACATAAATTAAGACTGCCGGAAATGTATGTTTATAAACAAAAACGATGGCATCAGAGACCCACCTGAGTCGACTCACGTAGACTCTTTTTTTTGTTTGCAAAGAGAAATATTAAGAGATAGGAAGCCCGGTAAGCCGAGACAGCTGTTCAGGTGGGCAAAAACGGAATTGGGGCCACATTACCAAAGTGGTAGTGGACCGACTGGATGACCACCTCCTATCAAGATGACGATGGACAATTATGTAACTTCTGCAGCCGTAAATAGAGTCATGCTCCGACGAAAAAATAGCTGCCAACCAGTTTTTGCTTTCTTCACGTCGCGACTTTGTGCCATTTCTTCTCAGCTCGAGCGCACTTTCTTTGCCTTGCATTTGCATTCGCATTTTTCCTAGGGTTTCTATTTCTGTTTAACATTGTTTTCCACCTTTTTATTTTTTTCGGTTTGCTTTCGGCATGTTTGGCTTGCCGCAAATGGCAGTAACCTTTGGCGAATATGCGTACTTAGTTCCGTCTGCCATGAAAACTAATTTGGGATGTCATTAAACTAAACTAAAAAAAATAAAACAGTTCATAAAGCCAAACAAGAGTATGGCAAAGACAGCTTTTGAAGTACCTGTGCGAAGGTTGAACGCAATGCCACAGATCGGAGATCATATTCCATTAATAGGCTCTAAAAACCTTTAAAACTATTCATACACTATACAAATTATTCAAATTACTCGAACGTTTCTGAATTAAATTTAATAATTCAAAAAACATCTATACCACAAATAAATTGGATTTTAAAATATAAATCATAGTAAATAGGAATTTGAATTGAAAGACATTTTAACAAGTTTTACTTATAATTATTTAAAACCCATTTAAGCAGTATAACTACTAATAGTATTTTTCTCAATGTCTTAACACAAATTTACGAATAAGTTTAAGATTTGTAAGCCAAATTGTATCTTGGCTCTAATCTCTCAGTCCCTCTCTCTTTCTCTCAATTCCTGGCTCACTCTTCGCTTTGGCTGTGTAACTTTTCGAAGTCTGTTTGGTTTGCCATATTTTGTGGCCGCTCGTGAGGTTGATTTTTATTTTCAATATTTTTCGAGTTGGCGCTTGGCTGCGTTTTATGCAACAACGCGATTTCTGCGATTCGTAGTCTTCAGTGATCAATGGTCCAGTGACTCGCACGGGCGTCTCTTCACCTGGAAAACAGACTCGAATCGCGACAATGTTGCACCTGAGATTTGCCTTTATGGCCGCTGTAAGTGTGCCGAAATGTGATTTGAGCATAGTAAACAAGCCATGAATAAAATCGTTAAAAGCTGTGCGGAGGATGGTTAATGTTAAGTGGTGAAATGTGTAGGGCGTATGAGTAATAAACGATGATCGATTAATTTCTTGTGCAATTTAATTATCTGCCTTCCACCTGGTTAACCACACGCCATTCGAATTGCCGGGACTAATAAGGCAAATTAAACTTTGGACAATACAGAAACTACAAGTATTTGCAAATTCGTCAGATTGTTATAAAACTTTGTACATTTCAAAAATAAATAAAATAGTGATATATTCAATGTGATTTTACCATTTTAAAACTTAAGGTGAAATGTGTCATTTGAAGAGTAAACACAAAGCCCGTTCTGAAAGCCATACAAATTTTAACTTTCGAAAATCTATTTCGTTTTTATGCAATTCATAAAGCTGTTGAACGATTTTGTTATAAGACCTGAAAGGTTAATTGGATCACCGAATGAAGAGCATATCGTAAATATTGGCAATATTTTGATTTTGTTTATATTCAATCAGAAAAATATCATGTTCACAAAATGTGCCTTAACTTAACCACTTCTTAATTTGCTAAGCCTTATCAAAAAATTAAATGAAACATGTTAACCGGTTATCGACTAATATATATATTTATATCATACATATATATGTGAATTGTATTTTCAGATACCTGTGGTCCTGATACTACTGCTTCAGGTTAGCCAACCAACCGAGGGATTTATCCTGCGACTGATTACCGAGACGCTGCAGAACAATGTGGCTGGTGAGCCGATCCTTCACGAGCGGACCCAGTGGGACTTCGATCCAGAAGCGGCCAAACGGGCCAGGTCTCTGTACTACGAGGTAGGATATTCAGACCATTCCATATCATCTATTGATTATTCATTCGAATTTGCAGAAGAATGGATTCCGTTCGGCCAAGTTCATTGAGCGATTGGGCGTGGGTCTGGATGGGCGGCACGAGGATCGGCGGGTGGAGCAAGGACATCGGGATGAGGGGCGGCTGAATGGAGAACACAATGTGAACTATCCGCCTCCGCCGGCTTAGCCATAAATAATTATGATTTAAATTTAACTTTTGTTTCGTTTTCCATGCCTAATCTCCGCTGAGTGGGCGGGTGGGGGATTGTGAAATATGGGAAAATCCAGCACATTGTCATCATTTTAATTTGCAGCGATTAATTGTCATTGTGCGCATTAATGTGCTTCACAAGGATTTGCGTAATTTGCACAACGTTGCCGCATGCGACTGCTGTATATGTATGCATATCCCGCTCTGTTCGGCTTACTGTTAATGGTTGAAGGCTCTGGCGGGGAAGTCCCTGAATCCCTCCCGGCTCCCAGCAATGTTGTTGTGGTTTTAATAAACGTTATTAGCCGACTGGCAGCGCTGCCTGCAACTGCAAATTGCCGCAATTACATTTGGCTCAAGCGAAAAGCAACGGCAGCTACTTACTTTCGCAATTTTTGTAATTTCATAATTCTGTCGCGTAATTAAAGCCAATTTCGCTTCGAGCTGAATCAGGACAACGCAAAACGGTGGGCTGGGGGAAAAGGATTCAGGTGTACGAGTGAGCGGGCTGCCGTTTTCCACATCAATTTCGAAAAGTGGGAGATGGAAAGTGTTTCGCTTTAGAATTTAATTATAGAAGAGCGCGTGGCATACTTTTGGGCTTTGCCAAAAATCAATGAGCCCGTGAAAAGGGTATTCAAAATGTTGTATACTATTTCTATTTAGCATTTCAAATTTGAAATTGTATTAAAATAATAAAACCACGAAGGGGATTCTCTGTTATCACATCTCTAAGCTTTGGTTTGCTTAAATTATTGGATTCATTGTTGTGTTGTTCTTTTAATAATAACCTTGGGTCACATTTTGAATAATAAAAAAATAATTGTATAAAAACAAGTGATTTCATTTTAAAAATTGGTATTGTATTTTAAGCTTGCAAAAGTGTATAGGTCAACTAGCCACTTGTTACTTTAAATTTGAGTGTCTACTCAATATCGTTGTATTAAATAAACTCTTTTTATTTAATCTGCATTAAAAATATATATATTAGCGAATTGCCGATAAATTCGATTGTCAGAATCGAATGCCGACAATCACGGGGATTAACGCGAACAATGGCAACCGCAGCTGGTGCAACCACTGCAACTGTTGCAACTGCCACTGCTGCTGCGTGTGTGCTGCGGAAATGAACTGCCGCCCAATGATGCAGAGAGTGCTTGGCAAACTGATGCGTTAAATAAATAAAACAAGAGAGAACGCTATAGTCGGGTGCCCCGACTATCAGATACCCGTTACTCAGGTAAAGGGAGTGCGAGGGAGATGGAGATAGAAACTTTGATCACGCATAACTTTATAACGAGTGGTCCGATTTGAAAAATTTCTTCTACATTTCGATAGGTATTGATAAACACAATAAAACTGCATTTTTACTTTTCCGAAATATTTAAATTTTTAAAATCGTATATAAGCGATTGTGGGCGTTAAAGAGGGCGTGGCACCTTTTTGAAACAAACTTGCGCTGCGTAGGAACTCCTAGAATCTGCATGCAAAATGCCAATCTTCTAGCTTTTATAGTTTCCGAGATCTCAGCGTTCATACGGACAGACAGACAGACAGACAGACGGACAGACAGACGGACAGACGGACAGACGGACAGACGGACAGACGGACATGGCTATATCGACTCGGCTAGTGACCCTGATCAAGAATATATATACTTTATAGGGTCGGAAACGCTTCCTTCTAGCTGTTACATACTTTTGCACGAATACAATATACCCTTTTACTCTACGAGTAACGGGTATAATTACGCATAATTTGCGGCATTTTCGGATCGACGGCCGGCGGAAATGCAGAACGGAAATTACATTACAGCTGCAGAGTGCGCACAAAGCCACGAGTGCGTATACGTAATGCGAGGCCAACCAGCGATAACACCATAAAATTGTTTAATAAATTGTTAATACAACATTGTAAATATTTCATTGATAAACCCCTGGGCTACCCACTCCCCCAAAAGCAGCCCGTGCGAACCGCAGCAGTTGTTCCTGTTTATGACACTAATTTAATACGAAATCAAACAGTCATCGCCATCTCGATAAGACATGCGGGTTGACTTTTATTAAAGGCAAATGTAAATAAAATCATAATGATATTTCGCCAGGCCCCAGTCGCAGTACCGATCCCGAATCCAGTCCCGGATGAGGTGCATGCATTCATTAGCCTTATCAGCTCACTCAACATCAAATAAAATGTTTAATAATACAAGTGGGCGGTGTGGGGGCGTTGGGCGGTGGGCGGTGGGCGGGGTTGCCGAGTGGCAAACTCGATAATAATGACGGGATATCACATCAGGTTGAATCAATTGTCGCGTTGTTGGGTATTAACTTTCATTTTGTGACGATTTTCCCCTGACATCAATTGCTGTGAAAGCGGATTACTTGTCATAAAAATGTGCGCACAAAAAAGGGAAATTTATGTAAACACTCGGAAAATGGAAGGGGAAATGGGTCTTCCCTTTTGAATGGGTGCTAAATGTTTTTTTATACTATTATTATTGGACAGGTAGGACCATGAATGGTCGTCAAGTCGGGGGCGATGAAAATACTCTTTTTTAATCAGGCTTACTGATTGATTTTTATACGTGTTAATTATATTAAAACTTATTTAGAAGGCAGATTTTTAATAGATTATTTTTATTGGTGAAACAGTCAAAATAAATATTTATTATACCCTTGCAGAGGGTATTATAATTTTGGTCAAAAGTGTGCAACGCAGTGAAGGAGACATCTCCGACCCTATAAAGTATATATATTCTTGATCAGGATCACCTCCTGAGTTGATATAGCCATGTCCGTCTGTCCGTCTGTCCGTCTGTCCGTCTGTCCGTCTGTCCGTCTGTCCGTCTGTCCGTCTGTCTGTTTCTACGCAAACTAGTCTCTCAGTTTTAAAGCTATCGGATTGAAACTTTGCACACACCCTTCTTTCCTTTGCACGCAGTATATAAGTCGGAACGGCCGGGATCGGCCGACTATATCCTATAGCTGCCATATAACTGATTGATCGGAAATGCCATAACTTTCGTGTTTGTAAAGTTAGGAAGTTGGGATTTTCTATGGGTTTTATATTTGGCCAATCAATCCGACCTACCAAATTTCATAAGGATCGGCCGACTATATCCTATAGCTGCCATATAACTGATTGATCGGAAATGCCATAACTTTGGTGTTTGTAAAGTTAGAAAGTTGGGATTTTCTATGGGTTTTATATTTGGCCAATCAATCCGACCTACCAAATTTCATAAGGATCGGCCGACTATATCCTATAGCTGCCATATAACTGATTGATCGGAAATGCCATAACTTTGGTGTTTGTAAAGTTAGGAAGTTGGGATTTTCTATGGGTTTTATTTTGGCCCAATCAATTCGACATATTAAATTTCATAAGGATCGGCCGACTATATCCTATAGCTGCCATATAACTGATTGATCGGAAATGAAATAACTTTGGTGTTTTTAAAGTTAGGAAGGTGGGATTTTTTATGAGTATTAAAAATGCATCATATGAATAATTTTGGAGAATATAATTTGCAGAATATTCTGCAAGGGTATTTCAACTTCGGCTCCGCCCGAAGTTAGCTTTCCTTTCTTGTTTTTATTAATTTTGTTGTCTTTTCATTAACTGTTCTTGAGGTATTAAAGAAACAATTGAATAAATATGAAATTTTGAAATTAATACCGAACTAAATATGTACTGAGTATAAATAAAATTTGTCTGACTTTCTTTTCTTTCTTTACTCTGGAAATGTAAATCTAGAAAATATAGCATCTCCTTTTGCCTGTCATTTACAACTTTAATTACTTTTCAATCAGAAGAGTGTTTAAAAGTCACAAACAACATTTGCAATAATGTTTGTTTTACAAATTGAAAATATATTTGTTTTGGAAAATTTAGTTCCTCTTTGTTAAAGAATAAGCATTGAATACAGAATTACGTGTTGGCTAGACATTGCATTAGCCAGGCCCAGTCAGTTTGCATTTGTAAACACGTAACCCCAACGAAATCAGAGGACTTATGTGAAAAGCGTTTCCTGATTCCGCGGCCCCAAAAACCCTCAGGTCGCTGATTATTGGTTCAATGTACCTGAAGGACATTTTTCTATTGCAAAAAGTAAGCGGTCGGGCCCGAGGTGGTGGAATGAATTTCTTAATGCATTTCCGTTGCGCAATTGAAGTCAAGCCAAAAGGCAGGGCAAGGACTCTGTCGGTGGCTAATGCACGGGCCACAGCCACAATAAATGTCAACTTGTCCTGCATGCAAGTGAAGTGTGTCCTGGGAGGGGCAGGTCCTTTCGCAGGAAAGGGCAGGAGAGCCGAGCGAAAGGCAAATCAACTTTGCTTGCGCATAAAATGTAATTTATAAAATGTAATATAATATCAACAGCACACAGAAAGCGGAGATTGCTGGGAGGGCGACGGGGTTGTGGGGTCATCCCACAACAATGCCATAATGTCAACTGCCTTTTGTCCTTGCGGCTGATTCTGCTGGCGACCCGCTGCTGTTGAGTCGCCCATCCTCCTCCTTTAACCCAGTAGCATTTATTTTATTTCATTAAAGGCGGCGCACAGAGAAAAAGAAGCTGATGCTTAAAACAAATATAACTAGAGACAAAAAAAAATATATCATGAACCCTCAAAAAATTTTGAAATCAAATTCTTAAACATTAAAATAATCTTAATAACATAAAAACATTAATATTCTATAATTTTTGGTATATAAATATTGATATAATTTGGGGTTTCTTTAAGATGATGATTATTTTCAACTTAATTGAACAAAACTTTTAAAATAATTTAGATATAAACGAGTAACTAATTTTATTATTTTTATCTCTGTGCAGATCTTTATTGCTCTCTTTCTCTCATTCGCTGCAGGAGGTCCTTTGGCATATCCTTGTGCCTCTTTTATTTGAGGGTAATTGCAATGCTAGCTGGGCAATTTTAAATTTTATCATTGCGCCCGCATCTGTCGCTGACAGATTAGTTAGTTATTCTTCTTATCCTTCTGCTCTTCCTTCAGATTGGTCCTTGTTTTTGCCCTTAGCCATTGTGAGGCTGCCATAATTTTGTCAAGCAATTACTCATTTATATAAATGTGCACTTAAAAACATAGGATAGTCAAAATAACTGTTCATAGTTGATATGGTAATTTTTATAAAAATTGTTATCCGCAAACGTATGTTCTGTTTGTCGGAACTTATAGAAATTCTTATATATAGGGGCAAGAAAATATAAGTGCGTGTTTGCATTTATTTACAAGCATGTGCATGTAATATTCTCAATATGTTTGCCAAAGGATTTCTTTGCTGAGCTGAAAATGCAAATCCATTATGCCACAATGTCCTCGACTAATGCACTGGGCAAACTTTGGGCCTCAGCTTTTCGCATTGTTGTCGCTGATTTCTTGGCATTGTTAAACGTATTAGGAATGTGTGTACAGGCGCAATATAATAATGGCCTAGGTCTGGATGTTTAAAAGCATATTGAAGTGGAAATTGGCTGAGTAAACAATATATTGGGAAAATATAGGAAAATTCTACAAATTTTCACGAATATTGTAGCCTGCAGAAATTATATTTAGCACACCTTAACTACCCAATTTATAAAACACATAAATATCTTTAACATTGTTTAATTTTAATGACATTTTAAATTGTCCAAATATTAAAATCCTATCGTTGTTCAATCACGCACTGTTTTCAATAATACCATGTTCCTGATTTCTGCAACGGGGTAAATACATTTTTATTAAAAAATCTTGAGCAAATTACAGTCATCAGTTGGTAAGCCAAATCAAACATTTCCTGCTCAGCCGCTGGATATCCCAACAACCTTCTATTTAATTCGGTCTCTTCTTTTTTGTTGCTCTTGGTCCTTTGCCACTCGAATTCACTTGATTACAAAGTAATTTATTGGCAAAACGAAAAGTCAGAGGAGCGGTAGCAGCAACAAGAAGCTAGATAAACAAGGATTTGTCTCAATGACAGCCCTCTGACCTCCCACCGCCCCTTCAACCTATCCGCTGTGCATACGAAATGCGGCAAATCCCAAAAATCAACAAACAAATGAAAAGAAAATTCAATAAAATACGACGAACCGAATCGTAGAGGGAATTTTTTCTCTTCATTCTTTCTGGTTTGGAGGGGAAAAACTAATTACACAGAAAAGCTGGAAAAGCGTCTGCCAGTGGGCGTGTTGTGCTAGCTGGGCCACGCCCCCCCATTTTAGCGGCTCTTCTCCTTTAACTTTTGATTTCTTTCCCTTCACATTTTTCCGTCTTCACTTTTCGCACATTGCGTAAGGCGCATTTAATTACGTATGCCAGGCAGGAGTTGGTATCCCCACTCACTTCAAACTCTAAGTTCATTTTCACCAGCTCAGTACAGTGGGCTCTCACCCAAAATGCTGTTGGCTAAAAAATTTAAAATCTTAATTCGATTAAAAAATCAGTTATCTTACCCTTTTAACCACCCTTTTAATTGATATAAAATTACTTAAGCTCTATACATGTTAACTGTTCAACTAGTTTGCATAATTTAAGTACTTCGTGAAACAATGATTTAGGATAAATAGATTTAAATTATTTGTCCTTTTCCTGTATTTCGGTAACGATTGTTATTTGCGAATAATCAAACTCGACAAAGAAAGTTTAATCTAAACGGGAACTTGTTCACTTCTTATTTGAGAAATGATAAAAATTGGAAATGGCCTAACCTATTTTATTGGATTTAATGTGCTGGCTACATTCATCAAGACGTCTGGAAAAAGAGTCAGTACTCAAAATTTTCAGAGCACCTTTTCAAAGTTCGCAATATACATCTATAAACTAATAATAAATTTAATTCGTTATGTCTAATATTCCGCAATGCACCATCTTATAATGCAGATCCGCACTGTATCTAACCCAGCTCAAACAAAAATGCGAATAAAATTAATTATTTTGTCAGTTGATACAGCAAAGCTAACTGCTGTTAGCCCCTCCCCTTTTCCACGCCTCTCTCGTATCCTTGTTGGTCCTTTTGCTGGCTGCTGGTCTAGTGACACCCGCAAAGCCGCAGGACACTACGCGTCGGCTGGCCGCCACCTGCCGCACAGAAAATTGGCATGTTGTGTCAATATGGATGGCAGACTCTGTGGCCTTTGGGGCTCGACTTAGCAGCAATCCGCCATCTGAAATCCGAAAAAAAATCGAGTGATGAATCCTTCCCGCTCCTCAGCCGGCGGTTGTCCTTTTTTTTGGATGCATGGCCCGCGGTCATGTTATTTTTTGCAATTTGAGCGTTATTTGTGTACGTCAGGCTGGACTTAAATTGAGGAGTGAGGACAGCATCATTTTTTTCTTAGAGAAATGCGGGGCGGAATTTCTAGATAGCTAAAACATGATTTTGCTAAATAAAAAAGTTTCTGTTTTTGTATCTTGTTATAAACTATTTTTTTAATTTACTTATGGTTTCAGAAACTTTTTATTTTTGTTTAATTTTCTTAGCAACAAGAGTAAACTGGACCAACTCTTAGTATTTTTTTGTTAAAAATAATGTAAAAGCCCAACAAAATTTAAAAAACCTACTAAAGAATTAAACAATTTTAGCTTTTACAACATTATGAGCAACTGTTTCTTTAATATTGTAATATTAATTCGGTAAAAGTTGGGTAACTCTATATTAATATTTTAACAGCGTTATTAAATTCATCAGCGGAATAAAATAAAAAAATGTATTTAAATATTTTTGTTAGCCAAACACATATTCAGCAAATAGTTATTCGCAATTTTCATTGACATATCCTTTGAGCCGCAATCAGGTTTCCTTTTGCCGTTTTTTGTAAGCAGCTTAATGAACCTGTCCATGGCCGCCAAACGGCCAATAACAAAGTTAAAACAAACAAGCAGGCTCAACCCCTCGATCGGGAAAACTGTCTACCCTGAAACGCAAACTCCCGCAACCCCTGACCCCAAAAGTGGGGGTGATGGTCCAACCAACCACAGGTTTCCAAACAATTACAGGCAAATTGCGTTGAAATGAAATTTTCAACGTTTCGATTTTTGATTCTCATTCTGGTGCCGCTTTTCCCTTTTATTTGCGCGAACGTTTTTTTCGGCTCAGACTTCTGGTGAGTGCCCAAAAAACGATGAGAAAAAATGTTCATTACAATTCCGTCAGAGGCAAAGGCCAAAACCGAAAAAAAAATACAAAAGACAACGCACAAAAGTGTGCAACGCAAAATTGCGGCCCAGCTAAATGCAGAACAAAGAAAAAACAGCAACAACTGCAGTCAGACAAAGATTAAATGAACGCTAAACTGGCAACAGCGAAAAAACAAAGCCCAAAGGATGAGTTTTTTTTATACATGGTGGGTGGTTGGATGAAGATGAGGCATCCACAAAAAGCAGTGTGTACACACATGAAGACCAGTGCTGCCAAGCCTTAGATCTGATTCATTTTTAACATATCTGCATTCCTCTAGCTTTTTTAACTGAGTGCCTTCAATTTTCAGGTGCTTATACAAACTGAAGGGCATCTGTCTTCAACTGGACTGCTAAATTCGATCTCTTCAAGAAATGATTGCGAAACAGAAACACGGTGCTTAAAAATATCTAAGTTAATAAAACAAATTGATAAAACACTAGACATCCATCAGACTTCCTTGATTTATTTTAACAATTTTATTAGCTTACAGCTAAAAATCAAAGGTACGATGAGTGGTCAAAAGAAGACTTGTAATGGGGTAGTAAAAATCATTGCATCATTGAATATTAGCTTCATCAACTTAAATCTCGGTATTGACTATAATATTGCTCATATCCTATGGAGATTGGAAATATAGATAGAAACAGAAAATTATCTGGTTATGCACCTACTCATTAAAACGCATTAATAAATTACAAGGCAAGTTTTTAACGAATAAAACTTTCCCATTAAAAGTTTATATGCTCTCCAGTCCAAGTTTTAGCATTACTTGGTGTGAATATAGCCAACTGATCGGAGCCAGGAAGTTCTGCATATGAGCTAATCTCTGGGCGTTGATTTTTTGTTGCAGCTTTTAGGCGCAAACGTTTATTGCATTTAGTTTTCATTTTGCTCGCTGCCGCTGCCCAAAAAAGGAACTCAAACAAAAACCTCCGACCCCGAACCAAATCCCCCGAAATGGAACCAAAAAAAACACAAAAAAAATTCGGCTAACGAGAAATTGCACTTGCCTTTTTCTGTGTAGGGGTTAAAGGGGAGGGGTGCTAAAAGGGGGTGGGCGTGACTTATTTGCACATGCTGGGCGAAATTTAAGCGCTTTTAAACACAATTGTTATAAATAAACAAAACAAAAAATGTAACAAATTTCATTTTTGCAACGTTTTTGTTTGAGTTAAAATTGTATGCAAGTTTTTGTACACATACACATATGGACGAGTCCTGCGTTTGGAACTGCGCGTGTGTGTGTGTGGGCATGTGCGGTTGGGCAAATAAGGAAATTTACAGCACTTATGCAAACTCACACAGGCGCAGATGCGGCCTCCTCACACAGACACAAAGCAATTGAATGCAATTTTGCATGAGATATTAAAAAATATTTTTTCGTCGCTTTTTGGGCTGCCAATTGTGTGTTACATTTCCGCGGGGACGAGCAAATGGGGGGAGGGGCGTGGCATGGAGGAGCCATAGGCTGCACTTTTTATTTTATTACGCCTCCATTTGCGGCCGGGCCGAGCAACAATAACAAATGAAAACCGTTTTTAATGAAATTTTTGAACAAGTTTCCCCTCACACCCACTCTTTGGCACTCATAACGTGAGTGGAGGAGAAGAAGGGAAAAGGGGTACACGGAAAAAATATATTGCCAAATTTCACCTTCCTTTCTATAATTTCCGCGTTTTGGATTAAATAATATCTCTTTGAGGAATCCGAAATATAAATATGATAAAATTGAAACAATTACACCCATCAAACAAAATGACATAGCTTAAGGAATAATAACTTAAAAAATTAATCTGGAACATAAAATCTTTTGGGATAAGTTGTTCTTTTGGGTCACTATTCCTACAACTTTATTCCATTTTGAAAAATGGTATTTAGTATTTTTGGTGCTTAATTATTTACACCTTAGACGATATTCAGAAACCATGAAAATATCTGGAATCGATTTATATCTGTCAACATTATAAAAACAGAAACCTGACAAACAAAATAAGAGATAATGTTAAATTGATCTTTTTGCTTTTCTGTTGTTCTATTATTTTATTTCATCATTATCGTAAATTTAAAAGAAGAATATACACTACAACACTTTTTTAATCCAAGTTAAAACAAGAAAGGAAAGCTAACTTCGGGCGGAGCCGAAGTTGATATACCCTTGCAGAATATTCTATAAATTATATTCTCCAAAATTATTCATATGATGCATTCTTAATACTCATAAAAAGTCCCAACTTCCTAACTTTAAAAACACCAAAGTTATGTCATTTCCAATCGTTCAGTTATATGGCAGATATAAGATATAGTCGGCCGATCCTTATAAAATTTGGTAGGTCGGATTGATTGGCCAAAAATAAAACCCATAGAAAATCCCAACATTCTAACTTTACAAACACCAAAGCTATGGCATTTCCGATCAATCAGTTATATGGCGGCTATAGGATATAGTCGTCCGATCCTTATAAAATTTGGCAGGTCGGATTGATTATCCAAAAATAAAACCCATAGCAAATCCCAACTTCCTAACTTTAAAAACACCAAAGTTATGGCTTTTCCGATCGTTCAGTTATATGGCAGCTATATGATATAGTGGCCCGATCCGGCTCCTTCCGACTTATATACTACCTGCAATAGAAAGACAACTTTTGGGAAAGTTTCAAGCAGATAGCTTTAAAACTGAGGGACTAGTTTGCGTAGAAACGGACGGACAGACGGACAGACGGACAGACGGACAGACGGACGGACAGACGGACGGACAGACGGACATGGCTAGATCGACTCTCCTGGTGATGCTGATCAAGAATATATATACTTTATAGGGTCGCAAATGTCTCCTTCACTGCGTTGCAAACTTTTGACTGAAATTATAATACCCTCTGCAAGGGTATAAAAATGAAGAAAATGTTTGAAACCTATTTATGTCTATGACCTGAATATTTGTCGATTTAAAATTTATTAAAATCAGCATATTTAAAATTTACGAAGAAAAAGTTCAGCCTTCTACTTACAGATCTACCTTAATTATTTTTAATCGTTAACATATAGGAATAAAAATTATATTTTACGATACCTAAAATCAGCATAATCTAACAAAGTGATAAAATTTAAACATTTTATTTTCATCAAATCAGCATTGATGTTCGATTTATTTTTCTCCGTGTCGGGTGCGGGGGTATTGGAGCGGTTGCAATATGCAGATGCCCTGATGAGCCTTCATCAGCCTTTCATTTCCGCCCATTCGAGGCTCAATTGTTCCTCATTTGCCAATCTAGCCATAAAACTGCTAAAAACTTCTTTCTTTTTCACACTCGAACGGAGGAAATGTTTTCGAGGGTTTTTCTTGGGCACACGTTGGCACAAAAGGTGTGTGATTACAATTGTTGTTTGCCCGACCCCCGCCCCCGGGCCACGCCCATGCGTACACATATCAAGCGCCTTATTGTTGTCGTCCGAGATTCGGATTCAGATTCAGATCCAGATCCCGATTCCCATCCAGAGCCACTTGGCAGTTGTCAGACTTTTGTCAGTCTATTTGTTTGTTTGGCTACAGTTTTGCATAGTGGCAAACACCCTCGCATATTCATGTGGATATGTGAGCATTATCCTTTGTGTCTCCTGTGTGTCCTGGCCGAAACGGTAGCCACTCGGCCATTGTTCGTCCGACCAATTTTTATGTAATTCAAGTGCCCAACAATGTGACAGGTAATTTCCAATGAATTCCTTTGGCCCAGCCACACACATGTGATTGCCCATCTCCTACTTCTCCAGGTGAAAAGTAGGTGGCCAAATCTGCACCACAGAATAGAACAGAAGCCGAGCCGCATAATTATTGGGAAGCACTTTTGTCGGTCTCGAGTCGTTTGAAGTGAGCAACGCAGCTCCTTAGCCGCTTATCTTGGCCAGAAATTTGGCAGAACCCGTGTCCCTTCCATGTGTGCTCCTTTCATATGTGCTTTAATTTGGCCCAAAGAGAGTGTCAATTTACCACTGATACGGCATATGTAGACCAGCCAAAGTATCTTACTTGGAATACTTAAGGGTTATCAGCCGGGGATCTGGAAAAGTGTGCCAGGAGGCAGAAGCCAGGAAAAGATGGGAAGTCTTCCGGTTTTCCTGAAAATATGCCATTTACTGCCCTCGAATCCCTTCTTTGGCCTCGGGACTTAATAAACGTGGCCAATAATGTCGTGCGCAAAAATGTTGGGATACAAAAGTTGGCAGGGCATATTTATATGCGGTTTGAGTCCTTCATCTCCTTCCCCCATAAGTATCTCTGAAATCCATTTCTCCCCTTCTGCTATATTAGATTATGAAACTAAATGTCAAACAAACCTCGACCCATCTCCCTTCGCAGTTGTTTGATTACGTCCACAAACAGTCAAGGATATTGGATAATTCAAGCCACTACGTGGATGTGTCTGTGTGCAGAAGTATCCGTATTCGTTTGTGTGTTTGTGTGTGTTGCCTGAATTGCGGTTGCTAGCCAACCTCAGCAGTTGCTCATTTGCCGCCGCATATTACATTTTGCCAGGCAGCAATTGCGGACTCAAACTATTGAAAACTATCTGCAGCCGGAGGAGTTTGGAAAACGATTTACGTTGGCTCCTTGCTGGCTGCCTTGATGAAAATATATAAGAGTTGTGCAGGTCATCATATTAGTTCATTAATACGTATAATTGAGGGAGTCCAAAACCTTACACTCACACTTTTTTTTACAATTGTTAAGTATTATAATCTTATTATTAGCTTGCAAAATAAATTAATTTAATGAGGTAATTTAATCTACTTGGGGTTGATTTCTCAAGTTAAAGTTCATTGAGTTAAATTATTGTTTTGGAAACATTTATTTCTCAGTATAGATATTTTAGTTTAACGCTCGGCATCTTTTCTTTTCATAGATTTTTCAAAGATTTGTGGTTCGAACAATTAACGATGAATTGGAATTACACTTCCTGTCAAATTTCTAGGTGAGATTACAAACTAAAATGTCATGAAGAAATCGGAACTTAAAAAATCAATATAGTTTATAAAAGAATATGATTAAATAAATTGAATGGTTATAATATGAAAAATTGGAATTGTTCTTTTTATGCATTGAATTCCACTCAACTAATCTTATTATTCAAAATTAAATACCTAACAAGTCACTTATTGCGAGATATTTTCTATCCCCTGCTGTAGGTTGCTTTAAAACAACATTTTGGTAGGAATTTTACAAAAGAATCACATATTAATATCAAAATTTAATATAAGCCAAACTATTCGATAATTTCCCTAAAAACTTTGAGCTAGGAAGAATAGTTTCTTCCCAACCAAACCAACCTCGATATTATGCCACTGCTAATTGCAAAAGTCAATCGTTTTTTCCGCCTTCTCGAAGGCGCTCAAAATGTTGTCAGTGGCAGGTTTGAACCCTTCTTCCCCGAAAGCAAGTTAAAACTCAAAATTAAATATCCTAGCCATAAGAAAAGCTATCAGTTCACCTCTAACCCAACTCCTCGATAGCCCCCAGGCCATTTCTCATTTTCGCCGGGGCCCCAAGGAACGGGAAGAATATCCGGTAGACAATGGCAGGCAGACTGTAAGTAGACGAAAACTTTTTAGTTGGATTATATGGAGGGTAAGAATGAACGCACACACAGAGCTACTTACCCCTCATCGCTACTTTGCACCCACACAACGAGCGAAATTCATTTTATTACTTTGATATATTAGATTTAATGGTTAAGAAAAATGTTGCCAACAGCATCTATCTCCCCCGAGCTTCTCACCACTTTTCCGACCCCACTCTCCCCCCTTCCCCCCTCTGCTCTATTGTGGAAAGTGGGTGTTTGTGGGTTGTTGTCGTCGTCGCAGTTAACCTTATTAAAAGGTGAACACAGTCATGGCACCAGAGAGAATTGCCACAATGTGTTTACACGCAGCTGCTGCGAAGGGGGCGGAATGGGCTGGGCGGGGGTGGATTTGGGAGGGGGTAACACGATAATGACCTCGTTGGCTTTTGTCCCCTGAGTGTGGGTGAAATGCTGGGACATCCAATGAGCTTTCAGCTCCCCTGCGCATGTCCCGCGAGAATCTCTCTTGGACAGAGAGAGAATTCCGCGAGAGTTCCTGGGAGAACTCTCATCTATTAGCCATCATCATCCCACTTTCCCCATTTCTGGCCTCAATTGATGTGCTAATTTAGAAATTACAATGAAGTGCAGGCTTCAATGAGTTTGAGTTTGAGTTTGGCTTTGATTCAATTTGTCATTTCACACTTGGCCTAAATGGCTTTTGGTTACAAGCGGAGGGGTAGTAAGAATAGCTCCTCCAGCTAAATTAGTTGAAAGTGTTGAAGAGAAAAGACAAGTTGCGCTTTGAAAAGAAAAGAGGTCGGAAAGAGTCGAAATATTTATTCTCGGTGCAAGAGTTCTTATCTTATCAAAAGTTTGGATATATTACCTATTCTAAAATAAAAACTGTTATCTTACATGCAAAGTAATTTATGGTAATTTATAATTTATATATAATTATAGCTTAAGAAACACATAATAAAGTTAAATTTGTTATAATAATTTATTTTTATTATACCCTTGCAGAGGGTATTATAATTTTGGTCAAAAGTGTGCAACGCAGTGAAGGAGACATCTCCGACCCTATAAAGTATATATATTCTTGATCAGGATCACCTCCTGAGTTGATATAGCCATGTCCGTCTGTCCGTCTGTCCGTCTGTCCGTCTGTCCGTCTGTCTGTCCGTCTGTCTGTTTCTACGCGAACTAGTCTCTCAGTTTTAAAGCTATCGAATTGAAACTTTGCACACACCCTTCTTTCCTTTGCACGCAGTATATAAGTCGGAACGGCCGAGATCGGCCGACTATATCCTATAGCTGCCATATAACTGATTGATCGGAAATGCCATAACTTTGGTGTTTGTAAAGTTAGGAAGTTGGGATTTTCTATGCGTGTTATATTTGGCCAATCAATCCGACCTACCAAATTTCATAAGGATCGGCCGACTATATCCTATAGCTGCCATATAACTGATTGATCGGAAATGCCATAACTTTCGTGTTTGTAAAGTTAGGAAGTTGGGATTTTCTATGGGTTTTATATTTGGCCAAGCAATCCGACCTACCAAATTTCATAAGGATCGGCCGACTATATCCTATAGCTGCCATATAACTGATTGATCGGAAATGCCATAACTTTGGTGTTTGTAAAGTTAGGAAGTTGGGATTTTTAATGAGTATTAAGAATGCATTATATGAATAATTTTGGAGAATATAATTTACAGAGTATTCTGCAAGGGTATATCAACTTCGGCTCCGCCCGAAGTTAGCTTTCCTTTCTTGTTAAACATGTAGTTATATTTAAATATGTTCATTTTATAATTATACCAATCGTGTCTTATTTAGCAAACATAACTTTTCACTTAAACTGGCGGAAGGGTTTTAATAAAATATTTTAAAAATGGTACCAACCAAATCTTAAAATAAAATATTTATCTAATGCGATCGACCAAATCAAAAAATTAATGTTCTGTGTAATTATAGGTAATTAATAGCATTTTGTTTTTGGTTGGTGAACATATTGTAGATTAATTGTTGAATGATATGATATCTTGATCCCTCGCCTACCGTTCAGTGGAGCAATCAGCTTGTCCTTGGATAAAAGGGCATGTCCTGGGCTGGATCGAGGATCGGCAATTAGTGAGCTAGCAACCCCCACTCCGGCCTTTTTTGGCTGGTTAGCAGTCCTAATGAGCCACGATTACGGCTAAGTGCGCCGATGAGGCTGCATAAATTTCTTGGCCGGCATTATGTATTCCACATTAGATCAGAGATTACGGGGCCGCAGATCTGGGCAGGTAGCCCAGTCCTAAGTCTCGAGATGCCCTCTCCAGCTCTAAATTAAACGAACATGCAATCGGATTTCTGAATGAAATCTGCATACGGAATGCGTCCTATGAAAATATGATTAAGCGCCTGTGCAGACTAACCCTAATCCCAGATATAGGTCTCTACTCGGATCACTGGCCTGCGTTTTGGATCTTGTGTCCTGTGGCGTCATACATCTGGCACATTAATGAGTCCGGTCAACGGCAGCTTTGTCCTGCTTACTTGTTCACAGTTTCGCGGAAAATACGTGTTCGTTTTTCCCGATTTTCCCGCCTGAAGGTGCCGCGATCTTTGGCTTTGTTTGGGTTCGGGGCACAAAGGAATTGTGTAAGTTTCGACAAATTAGAGAAGATAAATCCCGGTAGCCGCTTTGTTATCATTGTAAGCGGCGTTTTGGCTCACCACACACACTCGCGGCATTAGATGGTTTTTTTGAGAAACCACTACTAGCGTTCCTTTGTGTTATGCAACCTGGGGGTGGACCAAGACTCTAGGGCGAAGCTTGGAGGAAAAGAGCCCTGTCTAAGCTGCTGCTCAACTCAAATCCCAGATTGGAGAGGGTGGTTTAAAACCAGTGAGCTGTTTTTGGATTAATAATCGTGGCGAAGATATAGGTTAAGCAAATGTTATGGCTAGTCGTGACGCTATTTCAAATGTTATGTTTCGTAATTTTAAAAATAACGAGAGATTGGCCCTGTCCAAGCTGCTGCTCTAGGAAAAAAACATGGATTTGAGTTTTAACCCAGACTGAGATATTTGTAGTTCTTTAATCGTGGTAAAACTGCAAAATAATAAACTTTTGAAATTTTTTTCTAAGTCTTAGCCTAATTCTCCTATTAATATTGTTAATTTGTAATTTCAAAACCAAAAAAGGTTACATAAAATCAAAGCTTATTTGTATTTGCAAGATTGAGTTTTCTCCTTTCTTACTTGTTTCACATATATTTGTTATTTGTTATGGCAGGCCTGGACGTAAAAATCCTTTACATTTTTGTAATTTTTTTAAAATAAGGCGAATTAAGATTATTTACTTTTTCGTCTTGCACAAATATATTGTTTGGTAATTGTAATAACTTAATAAAAAAATGATGTAATTTTATTACTTCAGATTTGTTTTTGCTATTTAGGTCTTCAATAAATGAAATACCTAATAATAAATACATAATATATAAATAACAATATACATATAATTGTTTTTGCGGATAAGGCGGATAATAATATTGCACCACACATATTTAGAGAGCTACTTTATCATTTATTTTTGCTTTTAAATAAATTGAAAAAGTGCGGCTGAGTCTTAAAATCTATCAACCTTTTAAAATGCCAACATATTAATGTGAATTCATTTAATAATATATAAAAGTGTTGCTTTAAAAACTGTGTTTTCTAACTGCCCAATGTCCGATTCAAACCTTACGATTAAATTAAATTGAATACCCATTAGCCACATTGGTCTAAAACTGTACCTGTGGTCGATCCTTTTTAACCCAATTCAGAACGGGGAAGATCCGCCGAGATGAGATCAGTTTAATCAATGAACTTAGGGTCCGATCCTGCGACAACTCCTTGCTAAGTAAAGGGATTCATTGATCGTTGGCTTGTTCAATGAAACCTCGGGCTCATTCTCAAGCCAGCCTGCCGATCGAGAGATCACGTGGATCCTCGCCATAAATCCAACGCCGAAATGGAAGCGGAACTAATAAACGAGGTCCTGGCAAATGGCCGACACGATTCAGGTACCAGGTAGGCAATCCGCAGAGTTGTTCAACCTGTTTTGTGATTTGTGGATGAGCCGGGAAAAGGAAGGGTAGCGCTGCAACGAGAGAGACAGATATAGAGGGGGAGATAAGGAGGCGAGATACTTTTTAACAAGCAATATTTGTGATATAAATAAAATTAATGAGCAAACCATGTTAGTTACAACTACCGAATGAGATGATACAAAAGAGGGTATAATAGAGAAAGGTGCCAAGGGAAAGTAGTAGAGAGAGAATTGATCAGAGAGAGAGAGAGGGCCAACACCCCTATGCCAAAAGCTACCTGCAACACAACCTCACACACACGCGGAGCGAACCAACCCAACACAGATACGGATTGCGAGATACTGAGGCACTGAGATACTGGGGGAAACTACCCCTGGAGACAGAGAGCGAGAGCGAGCGAGACGGCTGACGGGGCAGGACATGGGCGAAAGCGAAGGACTGGGATTCGAGAGCGAGCCTCGCCCATTTCACTTGCAAACAGCCAACGGCCCGTGGACGTATTTAAGCCTACGTTCCGCAGGAATCGCACTCAGTCGGTGGTTGTTGATCGTCACGAGCGCAACTCGCACTTAAATCAGTCGATTCAGCTCATTCTAGTTCGTCGCAGTGGCTGTGAAATCCAAATCAAATTCAAATCGTCGACTAACCCAATAATTGATTAACTAATTAAGCAATTCTCGGTGCGTGCACATCAAATCCTGTGACAATAATAAAAGAGTTCCCTATCAAAATTTGGGAAAACGCAAAAACCCAACTCCGAGCAAGTGAACCTAACTATTCAATAGCAAGTCCGTACGGTTTGTGAGCTCTCCCCGGTGGAGCTATGATGACCACGACGACCTCGCAGCACCACCAGCACCATCCCATCATGCCGCCAGCCATGCGCCCCGCCCCAGTTCAGGACAGCCCCGTCTCGCGCCCTCGCGCCGTCTACAGCATCGATCAGATCCTGGGAAATCAGCACCAGATCAAGCGCAGTGGTGAGTTCAGCTAAATCATTAAATATCAATTCAAGACTTGAAAACTTGGAAACTCAGGGATTCTGCGATTCGAAATTCGTTGATTGCCGTCGGCGATCTGAAAAAGGGTTCCTTACATAATCCATGAAAATATACAGTTCCGCTAAGTAAATAGTTAAAAAAAACCTTACCTTAAGTTTTGTATTGGGATGAAAAGCAAGAAACGATTTTAAAGTTGATTAAATATTTAAAGCAAATAGAAATAGAATAAATATTTTCGTATTTTCGAAACCGTTAAATTTGAATGTTGAAAAGGTTTAAGTTTAACCATAGGGCTTATACATCTTGAAATGATGAAATGGTTTGTACAATGTTGTACAATGTTGAAAAGGCTTATGCTTAATATACTTATCTTAGTTTCGTTTCGTTTATTCGGTTATTTAAGAAAATGGCATATTTTAATCCTTTACATATACCTTAAATCAGGTTTTTTAAAAAGAAAAGATAAATAAGTTACCCCGATTGATTTAAAAACTTATAGGGAGAATAGGGCGTTCAAACCCCAAAATTTAGGTAAAAGTTAATAAAACGTGTGGTGTTAGAAAAGAATCCCACAAAAAGTTGGTTGAAAACACTTTCCCAAAATATGTGTTTTAATTATGGATATTTGGACTTTCATTATACCCTTGCAGAGGGTATTATAATTTCAGTCAAAAGTTTGCAACGCAGTGAAGGAGACATTTCCGACCCTATAAAGTATATATATTCTTGATCAGCATCACCACGAGAGTCGATCTAGCCATGTCCGTCTGTCCGTCTGTCCGTCTGTCCGTCCGTCTGTCCGTCCGTCTGTCCGTCCGTCCGTTTCTACGCAAACTAGTCCCTCAGTTTTAAAGCTATCTGCTTGAAACTTTCCCAAAAGTTGTTTTTCTATTGCAGGTAGTATATAAGTCGGAACGAGCCGAATCGGGCGACTATATCATATAGCTGCCATATAACTGAACGATCGGAAAAGCCATAACTTTGGTGTTTGTAAAGTTAAGAAGTTGGGATTTTCTATGGGTTTTATTTTTGGCCAATCAATCCGACATACCGAATTTCATAAGGATCAGACGACTATATCCTATAGCCGCCATATAACTGATTGATCGGAAGTGCCATAACTTTGGTGTTTGTAAAGTTAAGAAGTTGGGATTTTCTATGGGTTTTATTTTTGGCCAATCAATCCGACATACAAAATTTCATAATGATCGGCCGACTATATCTTATAGCTGTCATATAACTGAACGATTGAAAATGCCATAACTTTGGTGTTTTTAAAATTAGGAAATTGGGACTTTTTATGAGTATTAAGAATGCATCAAATGAATAATTTTGAAGAATATAATTTACAAAATATTCTGCAAGGGTATATCAACTTCGGCTCCGTCCGAAGTTAGCTTTCCTTTCTTGTTTTGTCATCATTTTCATTAACCTCTTTTCATATTTGATAACCGCAATATAAATTTTGTTTTCTTAGAGTTATATCCGAATCAAAACGTACTTAAATTTGTTAAATAAGAAGAAATTAATTTTAAAATTTGAGATATTCATTACTCACAACTTAAACAGAAACACCCTAACAAGGTCATTACTTACCACCAGCTGAGCATTAAGTTAGACCTCATGCAAAGTCAATGAGCTCCCCCAATTTGATACCCCAAGTTCAATCTCGTCCTCCGCCATTGGCCACATCAAAAAGATCCTTTCGAACAAGTCCAGACAAGTGGAAAGACATAACAGACACCGTCCCCCGTAAGCCATACTTTCCCATATCATATGCAAATTGCTCGTAAAGGACATTTTATCATAGTTAGTAAGGGCCGGGCAGAAACTTTCCGGCAAACAACGACCTCGAACTCCACCCAGAGCAAAGGAAAACATATCATGACAATGGGAGGTGTTCGGCATGTCGCAACTCTTGTTGGGGGCGTGGCCAAGCGGCAGGGGGCAGTTCGCCCAAGGATCGGCCAAAGAAAAAAACACTGTGTATCAAAACATATCGGGCCGGATACATCTCGCAGAGAGGGGGAGAAAAGCAATTGCGTCATTAGACCCGTAATTAGATTGAAGTTCTTGGGAGTGTGAGCGGGTATGGGAGCTGGTCCGAAATTGCCTGGCAGGATTGTGGAATCACGGCACCCATTGGCCCAGGTTGCAATTTGGCGACATCGAGCGGCGTGCGCACCGCAGGACACTGCATCCTGTGAGCCTCGTAATTTGATGCTCGCTGGAAATTACCTTCTCGCCACAACGGGCTGCGTAAATGTTACGAAATACGATAAGGATACATCCAGGACGGGCGTCCTGCTGAGCGGGGACGTGTCCTGGTGCCATTGTGAATCTGATTAATTTGAGGTTCATTAAAGTTTGATTACACGTTTTTCGTTGGCTCTGAATGGCATCGTTTTGGGTATTCAAAAAATCCCGACTTGCCTTCGGGCCGTGTGAAAGGATATTTATATGCTTGGACTGGAGGGGGAAAACTTTTCACTGGCTTTATATTTATTTGTTATTGATTGCCAAATCAATTTGCGTAGCTTTCGAGCACTTGAAGGATTTGATTTTTTCGAGACTGCGAATAAAAAGGGGGTTAAAACCCAGGATATAACTACTTCAGTTACAATTGAATGAATTTCAATTTCTGCAGCTGCCGCTTGGCTTTCGATTTTCAAAGTCAAACGCGAAACTTTTTGTTATTCGCCGCTCTCGAGTTCAATTTGAAATTGTTTAACTTTTCCCCCTGCCCCTCTTAGATACACCCAGCGAAGTGCTGATTACGCATCCCCACCACGCCCATCCGCATCACATCCATCACTTGCACAGCAGCAACAGCAACGGCAGCAATCATCTGTCGCACCAGCAGCAGCAACACCATCAGCAGCAGCAGCAACATCAGCAGCACCAGCAGCAGCAATTGCAGGTTCAGGCCAAGCGGGAGGACTCCCCAACGAACACGGACGGAGGTCTGGATGTGGATAACGACGACGAGCTGTCCTCCAGTCTGAACAATGGCCATGATCTCAGCGATATGGAGAGGCCGCGAAAAGTTCGAAGGTGAGTGCAGCGACAATCCGCTTAGCAGATCAAATCGTATTTACCCATTGTCGGGCTATTAAAAAACATCCAAACAAAGGGGAAAACTCTTATCCATGTTCCATAGTATAGCAAGCATCTAACGTGCCGCCTTTGCCTGCTTTGATTTTTCACAGATCTCGCACAACATTTACAACATTTCAATTGCATCAGCTGGAGCGGGCCTTCGAGAAGACCCAATATCCGGATGTTTTCACAAGGGAGGATCTGGCCATGCGATTGGATTTAAGCGAAGCACGCGTGCAGGTAATTCAAATTACTTTTCAATTCTCGCAATTATTTTTGAATTAGGTTTTAGTCGAAAGTGCCAAGCATAAGAGAGAGAATATTTATAGCAGAAAAGTTCCAAGTTCAGCAAACTTTGATACCCCAGTAATAAGCGAATAAACCACTTTTAGAGACTGGGAACTTGAATGCCTAGATAAACCCGTGAAACAATCGGCGAACCCAATTTGTAAATGGTCTTTGAAACACTTAAACCCCACTTTGTATACAAACACGGTAGATCTAGTCGGAGGGTTGATGTTGTCGCGTCCCTTTTTAGGGGTTGGACCAAGGACATTAGATATTGTGATTTTCCAAATGATTAAATTGGCCGCGCTCACATGGTGTTGGTATTTTTATTAACTCTACTTTTGGGTAAACAATTAAAGTGGCTTTGGGTGGCTGTCTGCCTGCTGCAGGACACGCGGCTAAATACACCCGACTACACATGTAATTAGGGTGTCCCTTCGCCCCGAATCGCATACAATTTGATTTCAGTTGAAAATGCTTTCAAACACTTCACATCTGATTGAGCGATTCGCTCAATTTCGATGATGTTGACAGGGAAAAGGGAAAAGTATCGCTTGCCAGTCGCACTAAAAAGTGAAGAGAATGTAAAACAACTTGACCTAAGCACTCTCGCTGGCTCACATAGGGATTACGGGCTCTGCATACAAATTGTCCGTTTCACGGTCTTCATCCGCATCCGCATTCTCATCCGCACATCCGCATCATCATACTTCGCGTCCTCACTCCGATTTGTATCTGTTAGCAGATTAACTGTAATTGGTCATTGATTCGCATATGCAGAGCGTTTCGGGTACTTGAATAGTAACAGATTTAGAGCTGCCCGCTTGCCATGGCTTTTTTTTCCTGTCCTGATCTGATAGATACAAAGTATCTGCAGCGTAATCCCCGCTTGTTTTGGGGTTGGTGAGTGGGCAATTATTTTGGGATTTGCATGCTTGTTGTGTGGGGCAATCGAAAAAAAGGAGTAACCAGCGGCTTAACTTCCGGGTTAAGTCATATTTTTATTGGCGAGTATGCGGACTTAAAAAAAAACATTAACAAGCATTTGTAATAGCTATCAAAATCTTTTCTATAAAATTTCCAAAAAGGAAAACTTCCATTAATGCCTTTGAATATTCATAATTGTCTAAAAACATTTTAAACTCTTTAGGATAATACTTTAATGTTTAAAGGTCCTACAAAATTATATAGTCAGTTGACATCCCTTATAGAAATATAATATTTGAGTTTTTATGCCCTCTTTCATATTTTTTGCGACAGTTTCTTCTCTCGTTTTGATCGCACATGTGTGATAAATGCTGAACGGATATCCGCAATTCAACTTTTGCTGCCTGGCTGCTCTGGCACAGTGGTTTAAGTTGCTCGCATTATAATTGCTGCCAACTGACAATTAAAAAGCCCACAAAATCGCACACACACACACCGCGTGGATCGGGGGGAGTAAAGGGGGTGGGAGTGCGTTGGGTGGGTGGCATTTTCCCAGGACACACAGACACACAGGACACAGGACAATAATTGGCAGCAATTATAGCAAGGAAATCGTTGCTAATTTACTACTCGCTCAACTGCACACATTGTTGCAGATTCTGGGTGGCGGGGATGGGGCCTCGTCTAAGTACAGGGTGTCTATAATTGCAGGGACTCCTCTATTGTCTCGAACTCATCACCGAGTACAGTCGGTTGTCAAGTGATTTCAATTTACAAACAATTAATTTTCCCATCAAATGCGAGAGCCTCGGCTCAGATTGAAAATTCGTCCCCCACCAAAACGGAAATGTATGTGCAGTCAACGCCTATTTTGCGAGGTGGGTGGTGCGCGGTGGGTGGTTGGTGGGTTGGGAGGTCGGTCAAACTCAACCCCAAGCAAGTGTCGAAAAATGCATAAGACACCCTTTCTGTCTGAAGAGTGAGACAGACAGAGAGCGTTGCAAATCAGAGCAGAACACTTCCGATTGGATGCCATTGTATTTGACCTCCCCTCCCGTTATTTCCTTGCCCCTACACCTATGTCCTTTGGCTCAGACTTTTGGGGCCGGAGAACGCAGAAGGAGCTAGTCAAGGACCATGTGGATTCAACTTTCGAACTCACAGATTGATAGATTTGAAAATTGTTCGGTTTCTGGTCAAAGTCAAAGCAATTACAAGTCGCTTGGCAAGGTGCAAGTTGTCTAAAACTATTCAAGTTTCAATTAAATGATACCCCTTAATTCAAAAGAGAATAGGATTATTTTGGTGGAACTTAAAAGATAACAAAATTTGATTCAAGCCACTTCAATGAATTTAAAAAACACAAGTTTTTTTTGTTTAATAATTATAAATTTGGTGTATCTTTGTGTCAATATCAGCTTAAATTTTAATTGAAGAAAATCTTGAGCCTTGTATATCATTTATAATTTTAACAGAAAGATTTATACTATACTGCTCCTAATATAGAAATTTGGTTCGTCATATTCTTATATAAGTAGATTTTAATTTAGCGTACCTTACCAGCTACTTTACCAAAAATACCAGGGGTATTTGCATTTGCATACGTACAACTCCATCTCTAAACTCCCTTCTTTTCGTGCACTTGCAGGTGTGGTTCCAGAACCGTCGGGCTAAATGGCGCAAACGTGAGAAGTTTATGAATCAGGACAAGGCCGGCTACCTCCTGCCCGAACAAGGTGAGTTAACCACCCCATCTCAGAGTACTCCCCCCCCACCGATACGCATTTGATTTGTCCGCAAATTGCCAAATTACGTGTGCAACATAATTAGGAATTATGTCGCTTGTGTCACCCTCATTTACGATTCGGGACTAACGTAATCGCCCCCTTTGCTGCTTTCAGGTCTGCCAGAGTTTCCGCTGGGCATTCCCCTGCCGCCGCACGGACTCCCAGGACATCCGGGTTCGATGCAGTCGGAGTTCTGGCCTCCGCACTTCGCCCTCCACCAGCACTTCAATCCCGCTGCAGCCGCCGCCGCCGGATTGCTGCCCCAGCACCTGATGGCGCCCCACTACAAGTTGCCCAACTTCCACACCCTGCTCTCCCAGTACATGGGCCTCAGCAATCTGAACGGGATCTTCGGAGCGGGAGCGGCTGCTGCGGCGGCGGCGGCGGCCTCGGCCGGATATCCGCAGAACCTGTCGCTGCACGCCGGACTGTCCGCCATGAGCCAGGTGAGCCCGCCCTGCAGCAACAGCAGTCCGCGCGAGAGTCCCAAGCTAGTGCCTCATCCCACGCCGCCCCATGCCACGCCCCCGTCTGGCAGCTGCGGAGGCGGCTCCTTGATCTCCGGCGGACTGATCTCGACCGCCGCCCAATCGCCCAGCAGCGCTGCCGGCGCCAGCAGCAACGCCTCCACTCCCGTTTCCGTGGTCACCAAGGGCGAGGACTGAATGCTCCGTGATATTTGGATTCGTTGTGTACATACATATGTAGATATCTAGTTGTATTTATGGTTATATAGCCCACGCATTGTAAGATATATGGAGCTTTGTCTATGGCCAAAGTTAACGTAGTCGTAACACCTAAAGAATTATCTATCTGTAAGAGATCTTCGAGCGTAATTAGCCGCATGCGAGTAAAGGTAGTCTATCCACTAAGGAAAACTGTCAAAGAATAAACGATATGAAAAGAAAACTGTTGTCTTTTATGGGAGGGTACTTGATGTTGAATTTCTGAAAACATATATTTATTTCCAGCGGAAACTGTGAAAGTAAATGAGTACTCAGTGGAGTTCAATAGTATACTTTTGATTTTATAAGATAAAATTTGTGCTAGCCAAGACGAGTTAGTGATGCCCTATTGCCTATTACAATGGATCAATTAAATATCTCTTGATTGACTTACACTTACTGACTGTAAATAAAAAAAAAATGTATACTCGGGAAAAAAATATATTCAAAATGCTCCTAATTAATTTATGGAAAGAACACACAATAAGTACTTTCCATAAATAAGTTTCGAGCATTTTAAATTTATTTTTTCCTCCCGAGTAACATTTTTTCTTGGTTCAAAAAATAAAATAGACAGTCATAACAACAGCATCAAATGAAGTCGCCAAATTTGCTTTCCAACAATGCTGAAATGCTTAAAATAAGTTAATTTCCAAAGCAATTTTGACACCTAGTCCATTCCTCTCGTCAAAAAACCTGTAAAGAAGGAGATGCACCTTGGTATCCTCTAGAGAGTTATAAATAACTTTGAAATAAACACATTTAAAGCTAGAGTCACAGAAGATATTTAAATATTTATTTTAGGTTTTTGCTTTGAATCAGAATTTAGCACATTTGGCAAATGGGATTTATTTTTCTTATAGTCATTCCTTATATACTACGCGTTGGTTGAGGTTTCTAAATTCTTTGTATTGTTCCCCCATATTTTTGGCTTCAGTGCCAGAGTTAATCTCCCGGTCAGCTTCCGTTAACCTAAGCAATTTTTTAATTTTCCACAACAGGATCCCCCCTGATTTCCGCTGCTCTGCAAAATAATCGCAAAAAGTTTGTACCTTAAGTAGGGCTTATGGCCCTACAAAGTCTCATTATAAATCGCTCAAATGCTACAATTGATTGTATACAAACTCGACTCGACCTTTCCTTTGCCCAGAGTCAAATGAAAACGATCTTGGGCCGAGAATCGGGAATAGTCGACCTACCCCGACAATTGAATGGGCCAGGGCGGAGAGTTCAAATCGTATAATAATCTCGATATTATGTCAAATTTGCCGAGCAGAGGAGGAAATGTTGCAAAACATGTGAAGAGACGGCGAAGGAGCCCAAGAAGTTGGCGAGCAGAGGCGAACAATGGGCCAAAGAATCGAGAATCTATCGCATTGTGCCAGACAGCCGTGGAGGAAATGCAATTCAATGGGATGTGTGAGCCAAAGGATTTGCACCGAATTCAAGTGGTGGTGGCTGCACGGGGAACAGGACGAGTCCTTTTGTAGCGGGCCGCATGCGGAGCTAAATGCTATATTGATATCTCGTAATTTGTGCCATAATTACTTTTTAATAATTTCGTACAGTGCTCGGGCTCGCTGCAGGATATCGCATTGTGTGCGCAATGGCCTCAAATTTAATAATAAAACGCCGTCAAGTTTCTGCTCAGCCAGTCCTGTCTAGAGTTCATTCCCGGATTCGGGTTGGAATTTGATTACACTTACCACTCGTCGCTTTTCGTGATGGGCGAGGTCAGAGCAAAATTCCCTGCACAAATACAGGCGCACAATAATAATGAGTGAATTGCGCGACTTAACGGATTTGTCACAGTCAAAAGGATACGCCGGGGTAGGAGGAACATTCGGGACCAGTCAGCCCGGCGTTGTCAAAAGAAGCTCTCATAAAACTCATATGCAATTGCCTTTTCTGGGCGTCCTTTGTGTACAAGGTAGCAAAAGACATCCGGAAAATGGAAGGACCTGCAGGCTGCCATACCCTTTCGCAATTGGGTAGTTTGGCCAAATATTTATTATACCATTTGGATTTGTTTACGATTGAATTCATAACGAATTTATTAAATTAATAAAATAATAAAAGGCAATATGGATTACGTTCTCGGAACTTTCGTAATTAATACATACAAGTACATTCTATTTTGTTTAAATAAAATGTATGATAGTGGTGTCGGGTATATTCGATTTTTAAAACAAAAATGATTTCAAAACGATTAAGTGATATCGCTATTATAATAAGTAACATGTGCACATTATTATAGTAATATAATAAGTAGCTTATAAAAACAGAAATCGTATGACCTAAAAATGGATGAGTTTAAAATATAACTTCCTATGATATAATTGGGATGTTTTAGCTAAAAGAGGGTTAAACTGTTCTTAAAAAAAATTTGTTTAAAAATGTCAATCTCTTAAAATATGTCGATATTTTATTTGGACTTTGACTAAAGTTATATTTATTGTAACATTTTATTTTGCACTTTAAGTTTGCAATATCTTTTATTGCTATAACAGACTACTTATTATAAGCAGAAAAACTACTATAAATATGCCAATATACCAAACATTAATAATGATCACACGGCCTTTCTTATATTAAAAGGGTATTTAATATTCACTCTGCTTCCAGCCGCCTTTCATCTTGTTCTATCAACGAAAATTCAATAAGTTGAAGTAGATCTTTTATTTGTGCAAGTGTTTGGCCAAAAGGGGCGGGGTAAGCCGCCCATCCACATTTCGGGCCACCCAAAATGTCCTTGTGTGTGTGTGTGCTCATGGAATTTCATTCAGTGTGCAAATGCAGCGCATCACTCTCTGCGGGCTATAAATATATGAAATTTATCAAGTGGCCCTTCGAGTTTCGCATTTGGGGCTCTACGAAATTGAGTGTCGAGGGCCTCGCCGTCTTCTTCCCCGCTTTTCCATAGTATTTGCACTCAGCTCAGTGCAATTTCACCTTGTGTAGGCACAAATTTTTATGAGAGCCAAATGCTCTTCAAAATGCCCAACACAATGGGTAACGAAAATCAATTTCGTCCTCGACACTCGAGCGCATTAAAATGGTAACAGTTACGCAAAACAAGAGCAAGTGGACGCAATAAGAGACGGTGGGCGGTGCACTTGAAAAACTGCCAGCATTTTGGACCCGAACAGCTACATATATATCCCTATAAATATAAATATGTATGCAATCCCGGCGTAATGAGCGACAGTTGATGATGCACTGAACTCAACTGAATACAGCGGTAATTAAACAAGTTAAATCCGCTCAACAGACGCTCTGAAAAGATTTCACCTTGCTGCGGAAAATCGCCTTTCGTCCTGCTCTGTTTGTCGCCGTATTTTCATTTCATTTGGCACAGCAGCCGCAACGCTCGTTACGCGCACTTAAAAATTTATTTCGCATTTAATTCATCAAAAGTTGTCAGCGAAGTAATTACGCAGATTGTCTGGCTTTCTGTGGGTGGGAAGAACTGCCTAATGAGCGCCATTTTGTGGATGCCACAAAAAGGGACCGAAGGGCGCTCCGTAATTGCTGTAATTTGTGACCACTTGAGAGGACCCATTTCGACAGTAGGAGTATCGGGTGTCCCTTGATCGCCGATCATCAGGACATAAATTGCCAGCACACCGCAACATGCAATTGCAAACGAAAACATTTCCGACAGGATACTCGGATACTCTTAAAATAGGTATGCTGGCGACAACTGGGAAACACGATACTTTTGTGTCGATTGCTCCCGCTCCTGCTAAGTATTTCAAAGCGGGCCGACCGAAGATCCTTTCCAGCTGAGACTCCTCAAAAAGGTGAGGATATATGCTGAAGGATATTCCCGTCTGCTGACTTCAAAATGTGGCTAAGCTGCGCCTAATTTTATCGATTGCAAAACGCTGACAAACGACTCGTCTCCTTTGGCCGTGATTAAAGAAAGAGCAGTGCCCCGTGGTTTTTGTTTACCGATTCTAGCCATAATGGTTTCATGCCTCATTTGTCTGATGCGGCCCTTGGGCAGTTCAGGTAGAATTGGGTATATACTATATAGAGGACAGCTGTATCGGCATGGACAGCCAATTGTGTTCTCATTAGCCATTGGTCTACCCAGACCAATTGTTGTGACATTTGTATACAGTGTATATCTTCTCCTGTAGAGCTTCAGTTGGATATCACCATTTTTAATGTATAGCTAGACATGAACATACTTATTATTTAAGATCATTTATTTCTTTAAGCATAAAAGAACTTAATCATTTGTACATAAATATCATTTAAAATAATATAGGTTTCTGAACGTACTGTTTACTTCGAGATAAAAATCTTCAGAATGAATTCTTGGAAAATGTTAATGAAAATATTGTACGTTTAAGCTAACATTTTTGGAAAAAAGAAATAAAGATTTTTGTTATTTATTTATATAAACGTGAATAGATTTTACTCGCATACGTTCTTGCCGCGCGAATAAAATTGAAGGAATCAAAAAGTCAGCGGACTACTAATGTAATGTTCGAAATAAAGATATTAATAGAAAAAGCCAGCTATTCAAAATGATCGATAACTATATAATAGAATTTATAGCTGTTAACCAGAGCGCATAGTCATAACTATAATAATAAATTAAATAAACAAACAAATATATCAAGTTAAGCTCGAAACAGGGATAGCGGCGAAAAAAGAAATACTATTAAATTAAGTTAATCAAATGTATGCGCTGTGAAATTAGGCAGCTGTTGTATTGGGTCTGTTTGCATTTCCACCTTGCCGTCGTTTCCCGCTCACAACCACAGGCTCATAAATTATATTAATAAAAAGGCAATGGCAATGGCAACAACAATGCCGAAGGGCGGGAGTGGGAGAGTCATGTGTGTCATTGCTGTTAAACTTTGTTTACATTTTGTTTATTAAACGACGCGGAAAACTAGCGACATTCAGACGAAGTTGCGAGCGTGTTAGAAACTATCGGGTCACACCTGACTGCCAATTCGTTACCCCTTTTGCTCAGTTGGCTGTATTTGATTTTAATTAAATTTCCGCAACTTTGTCACAATTTGTTTGTATATTTTAGAGTTCAGCCCTTGGCTTGCGTGTAGCTGTTGACGCCTTCAGCTCTTCTGGATGGCTTTGTTTGCTCAGCTCGAGCACGTGAATGTGGAAAGTTCAGCCAGTCATTAATTGCCAGGCCAACACCTTGGCAGGTGTCGCCCGTTAGGTTTGTGACGTGAAAATTTGGTGGGGTCCTAGTAGTCGAAAATGGGTTTTTTTCCCCGCCGACTGCCTTCAGCCAGCAGCATTTCGTCCTCCGGCTCCAGGACGTTCTCCAACTGCTGCAGGACTTGTGGCACGCGTGTCGCATTGGTGCGTTCTGAAAAATTAAATTGAAATAGTATTGGAAATTATTTTGATTTAAGGGATCACATTCAACCTAACTATTACCAAATCTTAATTTTAAAATTTGAAAATATTTTATGGCATTTTTTCAGGTCTATTCGAAGATACATCAAAATAAACTTATATAAAATGCACTAAGAATGGGATGAGTATGAAAGGATAACCCCCATTTTATTCTCCCTTTGTTAAAATCAGTTAGAGATTCTATTTCATTAAATATACATTTTGAGATTGTGAACCAATTTGCTCAGGCGAAGTTATAATTCTCAACTGGTTTTAGCTGCCGTCGATCAGGCTAGGTACGTAAGCGATTTAAACGCCATATGGGAAAACATGCATCACGTTGAGTCCTAATTTTATGTGTTGATATAAAATCTTAAAATTTAAAACCTATGTCAAACTTATTACCATAAACATGGGGGCTAGCCATTCATTAAGACATTATAAGCCGGTCAAAATAACATTTATCCAGCCTTGCCTAGTACCATATTTTACTGATGTGCAGACTTACCTAGCTCGTCGAATATATCGACAATTGATTTCGAGGGACGACCATATTCCTCCATGTCCGCCATTCTGAAGGTGCCTGAAATTTATTCTATTTCAATTTGTTTTCCTATTGAAACGAAAGTGTTTTTTGTGTGACTGGAAACGCGATCTGACAGTGTAGGAACTGGCTGCCTGGAAATCGATATCGACGTTCGATACTTTGATTCCTCGCTGTCTATTCTACCGGTTGTCCCTTTTCTCCCGGTGCGCAGTTCATTGTGTGTGTGCCAATTATTACGCCTGATTTAATAAACTCAATGGGGCTCTTAACTGCTCTAAGTGGCTGCTAATCGTTTCGGGCAACAAAAAAGCGAGTGGAGAGCAAAATGGAAATAAAATTGTTATGCGCGCTGCGACAGTGACACATCAAACGAAATGGATGACAATTGGAGCTCTCCTTACCAACCGAGGAGGTCCTTTCGATCCGGCATCTTCCTCTATGTCCTCTCTCCTCCTGTCTGTCTGCCGAGGAGCCCCATTCACGCTAAACCCACCGGAAACGGAAACGCGCCGCAAATTGCAAAGTTTGAGCAGCAGCACTCTCCTGCGCGCTCTGCAAAATTAATTTCATCTTCGATTCTGGTCGTGGGCGCGTTCTATGGCGGGAAATTGGCAGCAATTTTCTTTGCACTCTTCGCATTTCCCCGCGATTATAATAAATGCGAATTTCCTTGGCCATTTCCTCAGCAGTGGGCAGAGAAGGAAAAAAGCAGCTCTGATGAGGCGTGGCCTTGCCCGAAAGTCCTTTGTTTGATCGCCGTCAACATCCATGAACTCATATTTCGATGAGCGGAGCCATTTTTTGTTCGCTTCGTCCTGCTGAGGATTTTGGTTTTATTTTTTTTCGTTTTCTGCATGAGCAGATTCAAGGACATGACCGAGAATTCAAGTGCGCGACACTTGAAATAACAGAGAAATATCTAGGAGTGAAAGGCCCAGTCGGACAACAAAGCAGTGTGAAACTGTCATTTGTGCAGCCAAAGTAGAGTTAAATCAGGCGCATAATTACCATGGCTCATGTGTGTGAGAGGACTTAGGACATGTGAAAAAGGTGAAAGGTGAAAGGTCGAGGGGATAAATGCGAGTGTGTGTGGGATTCGGGATTTCGGTGCGGCAGCTTATTCAAATTGCTAAATGCTCGCATTATTTGTGCTAATTTGTGGGCAATTTTCTAATGGCTACTTTTCACACATAATGCACGGCTACGTGCTAAAGTGTTTCTCGGGCAAGCTGCTTAAGCCAAAGATCTCGCTGAGCCAGCTCCTTAGAAACTGGCAAAGTACTTGAGCTAATGCTCGGTTTAGGAAAGGTTTGGAAAGTAATATTCCTGCACGGCAGAGTTGGTTGGGGTTGGGGAGGTCAGTGCAACCACCCCCCAGATCGAACCAAGTCTATTAGAGTCAATTAGCGAGCGATTATAATGACTGGCCGGTCCATCCCCCTTGTCACTTATCCATCCAGCCAGTCAATCAGCCCTCCTGCATCGCTTTAAAGTCATTGAAAAATTTGCACATAAATTGCGTAAAGTGCACATTTTTGTTTTGTGTTTTTTGTTCTGCCCTAACACGTTTACACGGCCTCGTCGAGGTCCTGGGCCAGGTCCTGTTCCTGTTCGAATGGGCTGCACCCTTTTGCCTGTTCGTCAACGGCAATCACCCCCAATATACATATATGTGCGTGTGTGTGTGTGTTAACCACGTGAATGCACCACCCCTTTGTCCGTGTGAGTTGGCCTTCCTCCGCTCGGATCGCTCGTTTTTTTCTTCTTTATTTTTATTTGGTCAGCGAATGCGAACATTGTCAGCCCAATTTCACACAAAAAATGCAATCAAATGTGACGCTTTTCATTATCCCCGCGATTTATATTTTCAGTCAGTCTTGCGGACGGGGAAGGGGTGTTTGAATGCCAGTGGGAATGGGAAAAATTTAAATCAATCAATTTAAATTGCCTTGCTCGAAGCTGATTTTAAATTGTTCCTGCTTGCCTTTAAAATCCACATTAATTGGGATAAAACAAAAAAATTGTTTTTGTTCAGCTTTTAAACAAATCTGACAAAAGAAAATAATTATTATAATTATAAATTTGAATTTAAAATTAAATTACTTGGTAGTTACTTAAAACTAAGCCTAAGTGAAGGCAATTATATACAATTTAAATGCAGGCGGTAATAATTTATTGGAAAAACATAATTAATCACATATTTATAAAAAAAATTACTGCCCTCAAAAAAAAGGTATAGGACAAATAAAAATATATATTTTTTTATTATTAAAAATTAGTTTAAAATTGTTGACCATTTACAACCATTTACATTTAATTACATATTTGTTGTGCAAATTACAAACTTATTTTATTTTTTTCACGTTTTTTAAGTTTTAAATAACAGTTATTTAAATAAAAGGCTTTTATATAAAATAGCAGTTAAATAATCATAGTTTTTTTGTTAAACGTTCTTAGTTGAAAAAAAGTTCTTAGTTGAAAAATAAATTGTTGTAAAAATTTAATGTGATGTTCGAGGTAATGAAAACAAAAACATGAACTTACAGTTAAAGACGATTTTAAACATTGACTCAAGTCGATCGAAAACCAAATAATTCATTCGCCAATTTTAGCAACGAGCGAACATGAATTTTACCAGTGCATAGAATTAGTGAATCGCTTTTCAAGAAACATTTTTCAAGTCTCAGAGCTTCCAACACTTTACGCTTCGGTGAACTCAAGTTTGAATTTTATTATATTCGGATTTTTGGTGGCTTTGCAGCTTAATCGATAATAATTGAAGTGAAAACAATGTGTGTGCTCTGGGGTGTGTGCGATGTCTCCATATAATACGAGTTCGAGTACGAAAACGAGTATATTGCAGCGCCTTGAAGAACTTGATGCCCTCATTGTTGGTTGGCAGCCAGAGCAGTCATACTAATTGACCATATGGGTCGTTTTGTGCGGCATACTTGAAGTTTGAAGTTTGAAGTCGTACATAGGCGGAGGTACTTATGTGCCTTACTCGATTTCGAATATTTGCGCTCTTTATTATGAATTTTAAATCGAATTTGTA